>NC_059174.1:22507979-27307979 GCF_019923935.1 Bubalus bubalis | reverse complement strand
ACTTTTCTACCAGATGAAAAACATGATTAATTGAATATCAGAAAATTTCAAAAGAATATCTATTTAACATTCTTTAAAAAATAATTTATATGCATTAGCTTTCTATAAATGGCATAAAATAGGTAAACTTTTAACCATAGATGCCTTAAGTGCTTTTATGTTCTACATAAAGTGACATTAGTCTGAAAACAGAACAAACTTTAAGAACAAGGTGCTTCAAAAAAAGATCTTCCTTTGTGGTAAGTGCCAACAAAGAACACATTTTACATTAATTGGTTGTCTCAGTCCAGACCATCTGTCTCTCCAAATGTAATGAATCCTGGCATTCTTATTGGTATGTGCTGAATAGCTCGAATTGGGTCTGAAATAAACCCACTTCGAAGTCTTGTTATAGGATCAGTTTGTGAGTTGTGGAACAAATGTTAAGATTCTTCTAATCAGAGTCCCTCCCAGTGAAAAATTTAAGTTCGATTGCCTATAGCTGGAGGATGGGCTTCATGTGGACGCATTTTGCATTTGCATACTAGAATCACACATTCTTCTCTCACTATACGACTCACACATGTGTAGGTACCATTACATAATGTGACTGTCTAGCATTTGAAACGTGACATTAAAATTCACAAGTGTCTTTATACTGAATGTTTCATTGGTTCCTGACAACTTACAATCATTTTGTAGATGAGAAAATTGATATTTCAAGGCAGTGCATGACTTAAACTGTTTCTCCTATGATACTCTCCTCTTTCATTCTGTTGACATTAGATACTCAGGTCATCTCCTGCAGCCAAACTCCTACCTACCTTGAATCTCTGTAACTTATGAAAGAGGAAGGGAGAGAGGAAGTTATCCCATAATCCTACCAGGCACTTCAACCCCATCTTAAATGGTTCAACTTTCCCTCTATCTCAGACCACCATAAGTCCCTCTATAAACTCTTACTGTGTTAGTTGCTCAGTCGTGTCTGACTCTTTGCAACCCTGTGGACTGTAGCCCACCAAGCCCACCAGGCTTGTCTGTTTATGGAAGTTTTTAGGCAAGAATACTGGAGTGGGTTGCCATTTCCTTCTTCAGGGGATCTTCCTGACTCAGGGATCAAACTCAGAACTTCTGCACTGCAGGCAGATTCTTTACCATTTCAGCCACCTTATAGACACTTTTTTAAATAATTGTAATTAAAATGATATATACACAAGAATGATCCACCAATAGAAAGAAAACTTCAGGAAAATAGAGACATTGTCTATTTTGCTGGCCAAATACAGTAATAATATTCAATTTCAAGTAATGATTGAGCAGTTAATTACCAGGTTCTGTGCAAGCAGCAAAACCCTGTCATCATGAATTGGAAAATATGACACTTCCTCTCACTTAGCAGCTCTTTTCAAGGTGCAAGCAAAGTGGAAACTGTAAAAGAACTAACTTCAACATTGCTGCCTATTATGGAACTAGTGAGAAGCTTTTGGAATTAGTCAGGCCTAGGATTGATAAGTAGCTCATCCCTACACTAGGGGATAACATTAGACCAGTAACTCTGCAGTCATTCTATAGCTATTCATATAGCCATGTATTAGACCCTATCTATTTTAGATTCTTTAAGAATTTTTCAACTTGTTGGAAGTAAAGTACATGCATTCAGACTTCCTGGTTGTCCAGTGGTTAAGAATCTACCTGCCAATTCAGGGGACACAGGTTCGATCCCCAGTCCAGGAAGATTTCACATGCTATGGGGTAATGAAGTCTGCACATTGCAACTGCTGAAGCCCACATGCTCTAGAGCCCTACTCTGCATCAAGGGAAGCCACTATAATGAGAAACCTGTGCACGACAGCTGGAGAGTAGCCCATGCAACCAGAGAAAGTCTGCGCACAGCTACGAAGACCCAGCACAGACAAAACAGATAAACAAATACAATTTAAAAAAGAAGTAAATACATTTGTACAATCATTAGATAGATGATATTTTTTTTCTGTCTTCTGGAGATACATATGTATCTCCAACAAGATAGGTGATCATGAGCCGGAAGGTAAGATGTTGAGTTTTTGAATGGCAATCCTTGATAAGGTTAGCAACCTCCTCAAATGAGGTTTTAAAGAAATGTCAAAAAATTCATGGCTGTTTGGTTTCCAAGAGGGAGGAGGGTGGGGAAAGGATGGAGGAGGAATTTGGGATTAGCAGATGCAAACTACTGTGTAGAGAAAGGATAACAATAAGTTCCTACTGTATAGCACAAGGGACTATATCCAACATTCTGTGATAAACCATAATGGAAAAGAATATGAACAAGAATGTATATATACATGTATAATTCAATCACTTTACTGTACAGTAGAAATTAACACATCATTTTAAATTCACTATACTTCAATAAAAAGTTTTTAAAATTCATGGCTGTTTTAATAACAGTAATAAATCATTGCAGTGGGGAAAAGTGTGGATTACTTCACCACAATCCCCAAAATAACAGGAAAAATTCTACCCAACCTTCCAAAGTCTAAAGGAGAGGACCAAAGAGACTAAGTCTGGAGACTTTCCAATGGTTTGGCCAGATTACTTCCACTCAATAGTTATTCAGTTGTTCTAAATTCTTTGCTACTACTGTTACTGTTACCACCTTTTTCAGAAAAACCAGGACAGGTAGAGGGGATGTTTGCCTTTGGGGGAGGGTAGTGATTATAAAGAGTGAAGCTCTCCCTCTGCCACATGCCAAATACTAAATTCTGAGAGTCCCTTGGACTGCAAGGAGATCCATTCTGAAGGAGATCAGCCCTGGGATTTCTTTGGAAGGAATGATGCTAAAGCTGAAACTCCAGTACTTTGGCCACCTCATGTGAAGAGTTGACTCATTGGAAAAGACTCTGATGCTGGGAGGGATTGGGGGCAGGAGGAGAAGGGGACGACAGAGGATGAGATGGCTGGATGGCATCACTGACTCGATGGACGTGAGTCTCAGTGAAGTCTGGGAGTTGGTGATGGACAGGGAGGCCTGGTGTGCTGTGATTCATGGGGTCGCAAAGAGTTGGACATGACTGAGCGACTAATCTGATCTGATCTGATTCTGTGATTTAATGGGGAACAAAATAGACCTGGGCACTATTTTCACAGAATTTAGAGTCTTAAGGATTAAATGTAGTAAATTACATATTATGATCTAATCAATGCCTATAAGAAATACTATCAATAAGGTTCTGATTGTGCATGATATGATAAACAGACTTAGTCTGGAAGCTCAGGGTATTTAAGAAGTAACTACAGGAGGGAGGAAGGCTCAAGAAGGAAGGGATATAAGTATACATGTAGCTGATTCACCTCTTGTACATCAGAAACCAACACAACATTGTAGAGCAATTTTACTCCAATAAAAAAATGAGAGAAAAAAAGAAGCAACTAGAATAAATAAGAATTAACTAGGTTACAACTGGAGAACAATAGAGGCATTCTAGATTGTGGGGACAGTATAGGCAACAGTTTTGAAACTGGAGGGAACACAGCAAAGAGCATGTAAAGCCTTAGACATGGTGCAGTCATTTCACATATATTATCTCATTTAACCTTCACCTTTTTCCTGTAAGGTAGGCATTGTTCTTTCCTCTGGTGTCAAATAAGGTGACAGATACTTAGCGAGAATGAGTAACTTGCCCAAGGTCACCCAGTTTACTGAACTTGTATCTAAATTTAGATCTCCTGTTTCTGATGGTGATGGCTCAAACTCAATGGAAATACAAGAGTTTACTAAGAAACAAGCATAGGAAGCTTCCTGAGTTAGTCTGGCTTGCAAATTTGATTAAAAGATAAGATTTAAGCAACCAGATAAATCAAGTTATTCTATATCCCAAAAGTTCAAAATAACTCCTAAGAAGCTTTTGTTCATTATTCATTTGTGGAATAAAAATTAGGTATTAGAAATCAGCCAGCATTCTACACTTTCCTTGCAAGTAAAGATTAACTTTGAAATTATTTAAGAAGGCTGACAGATGCTTCAAGATTTTCAACCTGCTTTTAGTAGAGAAAAACAGACACCATATTCTATTTATTGCACTTCTACATGTAAATCTTACTTTAAATTTGACTACAAGAAAACTACCTTTGAATATAGAGCTATTTATTCCAAAATGTCATGCTGGCACATACGGTTTCTTCAAGCAGTCTTTTCCGCTACACAAAAAAGAGCAATGATGAAGTGAACTAGATTCATAGTGACAATTTTCATGATTTTTATATACCTTTTACGTGATAATCCCTGGTGGCTCAGTGGTAAAGAATCCTCCTGCCAAAGCAGGAGACACAGGTTCGATCCCTGGGTCAGGAAGATCCCCTGGAGAACATGGCAACACATATCGGTATTCTTGCCTGGATAATCCTACGGACAGAGGAGCCTGGTGGGCTACATCCCATGGGCTTGCAAAGAATCTGACATGACTTAGTGGCTAAACAGCAATAGCAACATGTCTTTCATGTCTTCTGGTGGTTGACAATTGCTCAGAAGATATATCTTGGGAAAAGTTTCAGCTGTCATGGCTATATGAATTGTCTATTGGACTACAGAGGATAAGATGGTTGGATGGCACCACTGAGTCAATGGACGTGAACTTGGGCAAATTCTGGGAGATGATGAGGGACAGGGAGGCCTGGCATGCTGCAATCCATGTAGATGCAGAGAGTCAGACATGACTTAGCAACTGAACAACAGCAACAACAAAGCCTTAAAAAGAAAGGCAGAAAAAATTATAGGAACATTTACTTTTCAAAATAATAGTGACTTTCCCAGGTATACCAAAGAGACTAATTGCCTTGAGTCTCACTGGACTGACAACTCCATTTGTAACAATCTATCATGAGAGAGTGTGTGCCTCTTTAAAGCCTCAAGAATATTTCCAAATCTTCAGGAACCAGAAATTGAATATGACAGACTATATCCTGCGCTGCTTTGTGCTTCCTTAGAGTCATGTCCAATCATGTTTCGGACAGCCTTGCAGCTTGGCAAAGTCGCATGAAGCCTTGCCTTTATTATCAGACGTTGTAGCCCCTGAATAGGGGACAGTTGCAGGGCCTACACATTGCATTGCTCATGTTGGGCTCCCACCTTGCTGATTCTTCTGGAAATGTGGTTACAAATTAGGTATAAAACATCTTGGCAAATATTTTCAAGTCATAGTCACCCCTTTCCAAAGTTTATGGAGATGTCAGCGATGATTACTAACATTCTGTTTAAAGCATAAATCCTCATTGGACTTAAAAAATAGTTTTTAATTGATAGTGTTGCACATACTAAGGGAATTTTTAAAACTCTTCATACATACAAAGAACAGTTTTACATTTTTTGCCTTCTCTATTTTTTTTTTTTTTTCAAATAAGCTGCCTCTTTCTTCCCATGTGAAATTGTCTAACTCTCTCTGTTAAGATTCTTGAGGGAAAAACAACAGAAACAGAATTGGGCTGGTCGAATCTTTTTGAGGAACTAACTGGAAGCTCACTTGGAATATCATGGAATGAAATGGAAAGCCAGACACCTGCATTTTGGGAGGAGAAGAACCATGGCGTATTGAAAGATACTACCAGCAGGTACTTGGGTACAATCTTTTGTACCATTAACATTTCCTGTGTATCATAATACTAAGAATTTATCCCAAAGATTGTTTTAATCTGCTTTCCAAATGAGAAATGAGGTGTTGTTACCAAAAAAGTGGACAAAGGAAGCAAATGCCCGTAACCATTGTTTTGAATTTTTTGGTTTGGTTTCAGTTGTCTTGTTTGTTTGCTCTCGTGCTGGTATACCTGTATTTCTTTCTTTTTTTTTAAGTTGCTACAGGAAACTACTCAAATGGCCATCAGTAATAATGTGAATACAGCATGCTATATTCACAAAAATAAGTGAAGCTAATTCATAGTGTTAAAAGACAGGATTTTGGTAACCTTTGAGGTAAGGACTAGAAAGAAAAATGAAGAGGCTCTAGAGACATGGGTCATGCTCTTTCTTGAACTGAGAGCTGGTTTCAAAGACAGTGTTGAGTTTGTGAAAATTCACTGAGCTGTGAAAAAAAAAGGATCACTGAGCTGTAAACTATAAACTTATGTACACTATTTCGTATGTACATTGCCTGTGCCAAAATGAAAAGTAAATAATATTGATCCTGTCTTTTAAGAAAATGATGTGTTAACCACAGATTTTTTTTTTTTTTAATCTTAAGGAACATAATGAATGGAATGTAGAGAACGTGGAGAATAAAAGTCAAAGGGCACAAAATGGCTGAGCCAAGGTTATAGATAATTTCTTCCTCTAGCAAAATAATTTTCCTCATCAGCTATTGATCTTTTAATGCCCATTCCTCTCCTTTCTTGATGGTTATGTGCCATGCAATAAATCTCAAAACCTTCCATATTTTCCATTCCCAATCATACATTTCCAAAGGAAAAAAAATTAAAAACACAAATTCTACAAGAAAACAATTTTATCCATTTGCCTACCCCCAGTACCTTAAACAGTGCCTAGCATTCAGCATGTGCTCATACGATATGTGTTAATTACATTTTTTTTTTAAATTAGAGAAACATTTGTCAAAGTCTTATCCCTGCTATGGGAGACTCAACCAAATGTCAAAGTGAAGTTTTTCTTTCTTTAAATGTCAGCAACTCAAGGAAATTCTGTTTGAATAAGGTCCAAGGTCAGAATAGCTTCTTAAAAAAGATGAAAACTACTATTCAGTTTTCTCAAAGAAATTTTAATTTTAAAGCCATCAACGATTTCCCAAGATTAATTATCTTCCTCAAGAGAGATAATGACGAAAGTCAATTATTGAGAAAGGTTACAAAGCGAAGAGTGTATGATTTTCCAATTATGGCCTTATGCAGGGTTTTGTTTTTTTTTTTTTTTGGCTATTTCTTTAATGCTAAATTGTATTTAATGTAATTTAGTTCTTTCTCCTGACACTCTAAAAGTCTATCAAATGCTTTTGTCACTCCTTTTGACTTTGCTTTTGCTTTTGGATTGCTTATTTCTGATTAATAGAAGCTTGAAAGTCTCTTGTTAGGAAGTCAATCAGAATGTAGCTGTTTAATAATGGTACAGTGAACAGTTGACACTCTGCTGGGCTAACATCTTTTCAACAAAATGATTACATCTACTGCACATCAATCACTTGACATAACCAAAATAAAGCTGGCTTAATAGAACAATATCTCATGATAAATACCTTCCCTTGAAACTTCACATCTTTGCCTCCACACTTATATATTGATAAATGATGTTCCTTCACCTTGATGCTCTCTTTCTCTGAGCAGGAGGCTCATTGTCCTATGACAGCATCCTATTGCATTTACTACATTACCTAGATGTTTAAGGCAGTTTTCAAAAAGAGTCTTCTCAGTCTCAGTATATTGCCAGTTAAATCAATAAACACTGCAAGATGGCCTAAAGTTTAAAAAGGCTGGGAAACAAGACACCTGTTTCTTACTTTCTGTCATCTTTATAGCCAAGAGCAAAATCACAGGTTAATCAGGTTGCTTGCCTGTCTTAGCCAGTTTCACAGGTCTCAGAAGAACAGGAGCTTAGCCTGAGCCTCCATCTTCAGTGATTTCTTCTGTCTGTGAAGTAATAAGAATGATGTTTATCTCTTGAAGAGTTTTATAAGACAGTTACAATCAACCATTGGAAATGGAACAGGCTTTGTATGGAGGCTTCCAGTTTTTCAGTCTTCATACAACTTCTTTGTAAGTCAGTTATCTTCTAAATGAGTCTGATATCTTCTAAATGAGTTAAAGGTCTTTTCTCATGTAAATTCTGTATTTGTTCACTCTTGTTTTAAGACAATGCTACCTCCAAAATCTGCAGCTTTAGATAAGAAGTATTTATTATTGTTCAGGACTCTATGAGTCATCAGGGTTGATTTAGGCCAGGCTCAGTCATGTGTCAGGAGAAGGAAATGGTAACCCACTCCAGTATTCTTGCCTAGAGAATCCCATGGACAGAGGAGCCTGGTGGGCTGTTGTCCACAGGGTCCCACAGAGTTGGACATGACTGAAGCGACTTAGCATGCATCCATGCATTGGAGAAGGAAATGGCAACCCACTCCAGTGTTCTTGCCTGGAGAATCCCAGGAACAGAGGAGCCTGGTGGGCTGTCATCTATGGGGTCACACAGAGTTGGACACGACTGAAGTGACTTAGCAGCAGCAACAGCAGCAGTCATGTTTCAAAACTCAGTGACAGGTCAGCTGGGAATTGACTGGTCTAGAATGGCTTCACTCAGAGGCCTGTTGATTAGAGAGCAGTCAGCTAGGTAATGGGGTGACCCAGGCAGCTTATCTCTCATCACCCTGCACACCAGCTTCTGCTTATTTACATGGCAATGGTTTTGTTCCCAGGGAATAAATGGAAGCACACACCAAAATATTGCATCTGACCCACTGTGTTGGCCAGAACAAGTCACAAACTCAGCACAGCATCAAAGGATGGGAAATACAAGCCACCTCGTCATGGGAGGAGATTCAAAGTCATGTTCCATAAGCCATGGATATGAAGAAAGGAGAAAAAATTATAGCAAATTTTGTAATCAATCTATGGTAAATTCTGCTGCTGCTGCTAAGTCGCTTCAGTCATGTCCAACTCCGTGCGACCCCATAGATGGCAGCCCACCAGGCTTCCCCATCCCTGGGATTCTCCTGGCAAGAACACTGGAGTGGGTTGCCATTTCCTTCTCCGATGCATGAAAGTGAAAAGTGAAAGTGAAGTCGCTCAGTCGTGTCCGACTCCTAGCGACCCCATGGACTGCAGCCTACCAGGCTCCTCTGTCCATGGGATTTTCCAGGCAAGAGTACTGGAGTGGGGTGCCATTGCCTTCTCCAATGGTAAATTCAGGAGTACCCAAATAATCAAATATATTTGCATGAATTTTTCAAATTATTACCCACTTTAAAATTTCAACTAAAATTTTTGTGAAACCAGTCCAATGAAATTATTTCATTTATATAAACATGGTCTTGAATTTCATTGATGGACTTTTAAAAATTATTGGATACATGTTAGGTGGAAAACAACATTTATGAATTTGAACATTTCATCATAAAGTTATGTGTTGATGGCACCCTTTCAAATTCATATAAAACAATTTTTAACTGCACTGTCAGTATTAGATGTTTTAGAACCGTAAGCAAGCTGAATTTGAGAATAGAAATGACAATAATATATACTTTATGTCAAGTAAATCTTCCTTGGTGTAAAATCTGAAATGTTCACACATCATATAAGGCAAAGTGAATGCCATATATGTTCAACTTAATATCTAGGTACTTTTGATTTGCCTATAATAAGGCATATGAGCATATTATAGTCAGATCTTTATAGCAATCTCATAAAGGAACAGTTTAAAAGAATATGATTAATACCAAGGAATTTAGAAAAAATAAGCAAAAAACATGCTTAAAGCTCTTTGGTTTATAAAAGTATTAAATAGTATATGTAAAGAACTATTACAGTATCTAATACCCATCACTCAATACATAGTAGTATTTTTGTTCACAGTTTAGCATAATATTCATTACTTTTAGAAGGCTAGCACATATTTTTCAATGAGTTCTGTGAACAACATACATATATCACTGTGGCATAATTCTTTAACCAGTAAATATGCTCATACTCTACTGGCTATAACAGCCTGACATTTTATAATTTAGTGGCTTTTATTCCCACTTGTGAAGGCTGCATTATTTTCTGTCAATTTATCCTTTAGCAGGAAGTTGTTTTCAAATAGAAAATATACTATTACATTAATAGATGAAAAAAATGGTTGTATACTCTTCTTTCAAATGTTAATTTAGTACTAAACAGACAAGAAAACATAAGAAATAATGTTAACCCAAGTTTCCAATAATCTGCAAGTGAAGATACAGGAAGCCAATTTATCATAAGGACTGTAGAATGAAATAATTGTTTAATTAATTGCTTAAAGCTTAATTACTGCTTTCTGTATTTCAGTCAACTATAAACTTTAAGCTGGTCTATAAAGACTTCAAGCATGAATATGGAATTTTTCACAGTTCAATACCATGAGTAGTAATTCTAGGAAATGTATGATAAATGTTTTTTTTCTTATTTCATTCTGTCCTCTTAGATCAGATCATCAGCAAACAACAAAGGAAACTTTCAGCAGGGAGACAGAACTTTTCTGCAGATGAGAAAGACAAATTCAGGATATCATCATATTCGTAACAATTACAAACCTTTTTTGGATACCCAAAACCAAACATTGAGGTTATATAGAAAAGAAAATATATCTAGAGAAACACCGCCAGTGTCTGTGTGTGTGTGTGTGTGTGTGTGTGTGTGTGTGTTTCTTTTAGTAACGCTAGCTTGAAGGTCTTTAGCTATATTAATTTTAAAATTATTGTGATGATTATACTTACATGATAGTTACAAAGTGTTTCAGAGAGTATGTGGCCAAGCGTGTGCTTAAAACATAGGAAATCACATTATCATTATTAACATCATTATAATCACCATTATCTTTAAAATATTTGTACTAAGACTTCTCTGATGTTCAGTTTCTAACAAAATACTGTGAAAAGCATTTTAATTTATCTGTTTTATCCACAGCAAAAATTTACTCCTAACTACACAAATGTTTTCATTGAAGCTGACATACAAAAAGAGTTCTATGAGTACATTATAATCATAAACTAGTCCATGAAGATTCGAAACTATATCACACCTTCAGCTAATGCTTTCTGTGTGGTCAGCTATTTCCAAAGTGGTATCACAAATTTCTGAGCTTGACACAGAGGTGTCAAGAGAGGTGTCATAGAGGTGAAGTTTTCTTCAAAGCAAACAACAATACTGTATTCTCTGCTTCTTTCACAGAGACATTTACTTTAGCACTTAAGAGTTCTATAAAGACGCACAACCAAAAAGTCATGAATCCCCTATTCAGTCTATTGTGAGCATCCCTCCTGAGCATCACAATATCCTTTCTCTGGGACAAAAAATAGGACACCCATGTTCTGCCCTCCATCCCTTATGAGGTGACCACTGGTGTGTTCCTAGTTATAAGACTTTTTAAGAGAAGAAACTCTACTGATTGAATTTGCTTTTGCACAGCATGTACAAGGAAACAGAGCTAAAAAAGAGCCTTAATCAATATTGACTAAAGATGATAATTTGAGAGGTGAAGGAAAATCTATGAGGATTTCTTTGGAAAAGCCTGAACCATCAGAAACAAGATAACAACTTAGAGCTTAATCTGTTGTAACAAATTTATAATAAAATAACTTTTTAAAGTACTCCACTATTATGTCAGCATATTTTTTTAATACCACAGCAAACTGGGCACTAGGATTGTGGATTCCATTAAGACACTCATCTCATCTGGAGGAATACTCTTACAGAAGAACAGTCTATATTAGTGTTTTTTGGGTGTCTATATTTTAACATATTCAATAAGTATAAGAAGAAGTGATTTAAGCTTAAATATTTGAATGAAAACATAAGCCCAAGTCTGCATGTAAATTCAGTTCAGTTCAGTCGCTCAGTCGTGTCCGACTCTTTGTGACCCCAGGAATCGCAGCACACCAGGCCTCCCTGTCCATCACCAACTCCCAGAGTTCACCCAGACTCACGTCCATTGAGTCAGTGATGCCATCCAGCCATCTCATCCTCTGTCGACCCCTTCTCCTCCTGCCCCCAATCCCTCCCAGCATCAGAGTCTTTTCCAATGAGTCAACTCTTCACATGAGGTGGCCAAAGTACTGGAGTTTCAGCTTTAGCATCATTCCTTCCAAAGAACACCCAGGACTGATCTCCTTCAGGATGGACTCCTTGAATCTCCTTGCAGTCCAAGGCACTCTCAAGAGTCTTCTCCAACACCACAGTTCAAAAGCATCAATTCTTCGGTGCTCAGCTTTCTTTACAGTCCACTCAATGCAATTATTTATGGTCTACTCATCTGCTGTAAAAATGCATGAATCCATTAGAATATACAGATAGATAAATATTTCCATTTTTTAAATTGTGTTAAGAACACAATAAGATTTATATTTACATGTTTAAGTATATAGTACAGTAATGTTAAGTAGAGGAACATTATTGTACAATGGATCTCTAGAACTTATTCATCTTACAGAACTACAACATTTTTTTCAACTTATGATTTCTTTGAAATCAAGGACAAAGCATTCACACAAATAACCAAATATTTATCAATTAGCATTTTCAAGGAAATGATTAAAAAACTATGAATATTGCATATCAAAACAATAATGTATTAACTAGAGTGCATGGGGCTTCAATCATTGAAGCACAGCCCTATATATATTTTTTCAGTGCTTCTCTAATGGGCTCACTGACTCTCACACCTAAAGCAGTCTGCACTGCTAAGATACATGTTCACAATATAATTCAACAAAGATCACACTCTCTTTTTGTGTGATATCTTTTTGATATGTTCTCTTATTAGAGAGATTTTTTTTTTTATTTCTTTTAGCAATATCTTGGTAAGGCTGGGAGTGTGGAGTAATTTGAATTCTCTCAGAAATGAGGTCCATGGACCATTACTACACACTTTGCAATGTACAATTTACTTTCCTCTGGCTCAGATGGTAAAGAATCTGCCTGCAAAGTGGAAGACCTGGGTTTAATCGCTGGGTTGGGAAAATCCCCTGGAGAAGGAAATGGCAACCCACTCCAGTATTTTTGCCTGGAGAATCCCATGGACAGAGAAGCCTGGTGGGCTACAGTCCATGGGGTCACAAAGAATCAGACACGACTGAGCGACTAAGCGCAGCACAACCAACAATGCATCGTTTTATACATGTAACAGGCTCAGTAACTAAACATGTCATATGCTCGTCCACATTCTCTTTTCCAAGTAAGATGATCATTTTTTTCTGAATTCAAATTTATAAAACATCATGAAAAAACAATTAAGATGTCTGTCTTGTAAAATCAGGCTCATTTTTCTGTTTACCGAAGAGCTTTACTTCACAGGATGGGTGTACCGTCTGAAATCATACTTAGGATTTATCGCCACTCCTAAATTCAATTTAGATAGTTTCTAAAATAATTTCCATATCTTTAATGAGTTTTGTAAATCACCTCTGAGAACACACAGACTAACACTCTTTGTGATGCAACTAGAAGAGAGATACTCATAAAAAGAAGCTATGCTAATGAGGGAATTGTACTGGAATTTTTCACTGTATGTGTTCCATTATTTTAATCAAGTGACAGAGAGTCTCCATACTTGTTGGACAATACAACAGCAACACCTGCAGAAAAATAAAGACTGTGACAGTTAACAAATTACAAAATATTATGTATATTAACATGAGCAATATTTTTAAGGCTGAAAATAACTCCTCAAAGCTGTAAGAGAAAAGGTTTGTATTGTTATTCACAGTAGTGAAGCATATAATTATAACAGACCCTGAAATCCAGTCAACATAATCACTGTCTCTTAGTTGTCAAGGGTTAAAAAAATAAGGGAAAAGAAACCTACAATGACATTAGAAAACATTTTTGTTCAGAGAGTTATTAATCAGAAAAAATGTCCTCCACGGAAAGAAAGAAAAAAAAGTTCCTACTAAAAGTGGAATAATTTTTCTATTAATTATCCCCATTGAGACTTCCTCAGTGACACAAAAAATGTACATCTTCATATGCCAGATAATTATAATGTCCCCAAGAATGAGACATTAGGAGCTTTAGTCTATATGTGTTCTGGTTTCAAGGCATCAGAACTACTTTGCAAAGAGTTTTCACTTTGTCTTTAAGAAATGATAAAAGATACAGATGTCAAAGAAGTAAGTGTAATGATCTCAGAAAAATAACTTCCAAAGTATGAATAGTCCTTAATAATTCTGATATAAGAAAGGTACTTGAGTTTAGATTTGTCCATACTACTGGCTATGTGACATCACATCAAACTGAAGCAAATTACTGACCATATTTTATGCTACCTTTCTTAAGATACTGACTCCTTTTTCTAACCTGCTTCAAATAGGTAAATTTAAGTTTGGAATATGAAAAGTTCTTAAATGTATTCAGTACATAAACACTATCAAAAAACCTTAAGATTAATGAGAACTGGAAATTAGACTCCTATAACTTATAAACTCCAAATTAAAATTTTGATACAAAGAATCAGTGAGGGGGTTATATTGAAACATTAAACCTGTGAATATGCAAACAAACATTTGCCTTCTATCTTCTTGGTAAATTCATCTTAGGTGTACCACAAGAAGAGTCAATATTCTATGTGTGCACAAACAGAAATTAGGATGAAGCAAGTATCAAAAAGTTCTTTAGGGCTGTTTTGAAACAGACACCTCAGTAAATTTATTATTTTTATTAATCTACATTATTAATATATTTTGGTGGTAGTTTAGTCAGGCTTCTCTGGTAGCTCAGTTGGTAAAGAATCTGCCTGCAATCCAGGAGACCCGGGTTCAATCCCTGGGTCAGGAAGATCCCCTGGAGAAGGAAATGGCAACACACTACAATTTTCTCGCCTGGAAAATCCTATGGACAGAGGAGCCTGGCAGGCTACTGTTTATGGGGTCGCACGAGTTGGACACGACTTAGTGACTAAACTACCACCATCTAGTATCAAAGAAGCTCTTTAAGACTCTTTTGAACAAAGATACCTCAGTAAATTTTTTATTAGACTTCAGTGTTGCTGCTGCTGCTGCTGCTGCTACTAAAGTCACTTCAGTCGTGTCCGACTCTGTGCAACCCCATAGACGGCAGCCCACCAGGCTCCCCCGTCCCTGGGATTCTCCAGGCAAGAACACTGGAGTGGGTTGCCATTGCCTTCTCCAATGCATGAAAGTGAAAAGTGAAAGTGAAGTCACTCAGTCGTGTCTGACTCTTAGCGACCCCATGGCATACAACCTACCAGGCTCCTCCGTCCGTGGGATTTTCCAGGCAAGAGCACTGGAGTGGGGTGCCATTGCCTTCTCCGAAACTTCAATGTTAATATATTTTAAATAACTTCCTAAATGTATATTTTAGTTGTAGTTTCTGGGAAAGTATATATTCATGAATAGAGAGATGTGGTATGCAAAAGGGAAAAATAGACTTTGTATATACAAAAATGTTTTGGGGAATCAGAATAAAAGCAGCTCTCTGAATTAGCAGGGCTTCCCTTGTAGCTCAGCTGGTAAAGAATCTGCCTGCAATGCAGGAGACCCTGGTTCAACTCCTGGGTCAGGAAGATCCCCTAGAGAAGGGATAGGCTACCCACTCTAGTATTCTTCAGCTTCCCTGCTGGCTCAGATGGTAAAGAATCCACCTGCAATGTGGGAGGCCTGGGTTCAATTCCTGGGTTGGGAAGATCCCCTAGAGGAGGGCATGGCAACTCACTTCAGTATTCTTGTCTGGAGAATCCCCTTGGACAAGGAGCCTGGCAGGCCATAGTTCACGTGGTCACAAAGAGTTGGACATGACTGAGCAGTTAAGCACACAACACACAGGGAAAGCTCCTACGAATCTATTAGCCACACTCTTCTCTCATCTACAGGTTTCCAATCTATCTACTTATTTTTAAAAAACATTGACTGATTTGACTATATCAAGTCTTTTCCTAACCCTGGGTTTATGGGACAAGTACATTACAAAATTTCTGACAGAGAGATGTTCTAGAACAAATTAAACCCATCAGTATCTTCATGTGTTAGAAGACAATTATATATCTTATCAGGTACTTTCTAGCAACTTAGTTACTATTTACACAATGGAGAATTAACTAGAATTAAGTAAACAGTAAGAGAAGATACAAAGTTATCACTTAATTCTGGTGATACAGGTTCATCCCCTACTAGAGAACAGGGTGTTCTGTATAGAAATATTCAGGATATTGAATATTAAATATCCCATTCTAGTCAGTATTTTATTGAATATTAAACATACCTTCTATTCAATTGTTATCAGTGTTTATAGTAGACACATTCATAAAAATTGGATTGATTTGCTAGGTATGTGCCAATGATTTATCCCTCTGAAACCTGTACACTTTTAATCTCCTGATTTTATGCATATTTTATTTATCTTTTTCATTACCTGAGCTATGCCTATGCAGTCTGACACAGGACCTGGTCTTGAAATCTAGTCTCTATCATGGTCCCCAGTGGTCACTGCCTCTTGATATTGACACGCTTGTGCAATTTCCTCCTGTAGGATGAGTAGTAGGATTAGTTTGTGTGGTCAATAGCATACAGCAGAAGTGAAGTTATGCTACTTTCAAGACCAGAGCATTTGTCGTTAGCATGTTCTTCACAAATAATTTGCAACATTGAGCAGCTATACAGAGAGGTTCACATGGTGAGGAACAGAAGTCTCTAGCCAACAGTCATCAAGAAAACAAGCTTGGCAACAACAATGCCAATAGCCTTGTAAGTGAACTTGGGAATTTTTTCTCTATCTTCAATAGATCCAACAACCTAATTACAAACTTATGGAAGATCCTGAATCTATATTGCAAATGATCATCACCATAGCATTAGCTTACACCTCCATCGTGTCCAATAATTAGCATTTCATTTTTGTGGTGAGAATGCTTAAGATTGATTCTCTTACCATCTTTTAAATATATAAACCCTGATGGCTCAGCTGGTAAAGAAATCTGCCTGCAATGTGGAAGACCTGGGTTCCATCCCTCGGTTGGGAAGATCCCCTGGAGAAGGGAACGGTTACCTACTGCAGTATTCTGGCCTGGAGAATTCCATGGACTGTAGAGTCAGACACCACACACATAGACACACACACACACACACACACACAGTATTTCCCTGTGGCTTTTCCAGTGGCTCAGTGGTAAAGAATCTACCTGCAATGCAGGAGTTGCAGGAAATGTGGGTTTGATCCCTGGGTGGGAAAGATCCCCTGAAGGAAGGCATGGCAACCCACTCCAGTTTTCTTGCCTGGAGAATTCTATGGACAGAGGAGCCTGATAGGCTACAGTCCACAGGGTCTCAAAGAGTTGGACACGACTGAAGTGACTTAGCATGCATGCACGCACATTATTATTAACTAGAGTCCTCATGATCTCTATTAGATCTCCAGAACTTATTCATCCTATAATTGAAAGTTTATGCTCTTTGACAATATCTCACCATTTCCCCTATGCCTCAGGCCCTGGTAAATATCATTCTACTCTCTGTTTCTATGACTTTTGTTTTTTTTAGATTTACATATAAATGATATCATACATTATTTGTCACTCTCTGCTTGACTTATTTTACTTAGCATAATGCCCTCAAGATGCCCTTCTTTCTCATGGCCAAACAATATGCCATTGTATATTGATAGCACATCTTTATCAATTCATCCATTGATGGGCATCCATATCTTGGCTATTGTAAATAATAGCAAGGAACATAAGGGTAAATATATATATTTGGTATCCTGTTTTCATTTCCTTTATATATATAACCAGAGGTCAAATTGCTGGATATTATGGTACCTCTGTACTGTTTTTAAGGAACCTCCATACTGTTTTCCACAGTGGCCGTACAAACTTACATTTCCACCAACAGTCTACAAAGGTTCCCTTTTCTCCATGTCTTTGCCGACAATTGGTATCTCTTGTAGTTTAGACGGTAGCCGTTCTAACAGATGTGAAGTCATATATCATGGTGGTTTTGATTTTCATTTCCCTGGTGACTGCCTGAGAAAGAATGGCATTAACTCTTCTTTAAATGTTTAAGAGAATTCACCAGTGAAACCATCTCGTCCTGCTATTTTCTTTGTTGGGAGATCTCTGATTACTGATTACTCTGATTGTTGATTACTGATTCAACACTCTTATTATTGGTCTGTTTAGATTTTTCTATTTCTTCATGATTCAGTCTTCACAGTTTCTAAGATTGTATCCATTTCTTCCAGGTTAGCTGATTGTTGGCACTGAGACTGGGTTCTGTTATATCATTGTCTGTATATATTGGGTTGGCCAAAAAGTTCATTTGGGTTTTCCTGTAAGATGTTATGGGAAAACCTGAACAAACTTTTTGGCAAACCCAATATTTCTGACCGAATATGAAACACTATCCTGGAAATGTGTCTGAGCCTGTCTTTAGAAGTTTAGTTTCTTCATGAAATCAAAAGAAATCATCTTTCCTGGATGTGGATGAAATTCGAGTCATGGCAGAAAAACTATTATCCTAGAACTTGACAACTGACGATTTCAGGCACAGTAACCCTTAAATTACAAATCAAGTTTTTGTGACAGCTAGACATTGGTTCTAATATCCTGAAGCTAAATATCAGTTATTCCTTAAAAGGAAACTAATATCTGATTCCTGATATTTATTCAGAACATATGTGAGCATTCATATTAAATGATAATATGAACGACCCCATGGACTGCAGCCTCCCAGGCTCCTCTGTCCATGGGATTTTCCAGGCAAGAGTACTGGAGTGGGCTGCCATTTCCTTCTCCAGGGGATCTTCCCGACTCAGGGATTGAACCTGGGTCTCCTGCATTGAAGGTGGACGCTTTACCCTCTAAGCCACCAGGGAAACTTCCTATTAAATGATAAAAGTGCCATTTATCTTGGGCTTTGTCCGCACAGCTGAGGAGATGGGGCAACTAAATGCTCACTTGGTTCTTTAATTTAGCTTTAAAAGAAGTAAACTTTATTGCTTATAAATCCCTTAAACCATAAAGTATATTCTGTGTTATTCTTTCCCAAGGTTGAAATAATTATTTTTAAAAGAATAAAAATTCATTTTAAAAGGCCAAGTAATTAGGAAAAGAAAATTATATACAAGATGGCATTAGGGTGGGGTGGCAAAATGAAGTGTGTTGGAGAACAGAAAGCCAGGATTACAAGTAGAACTTCAGGACTGGTGGAGGCTGCAATGTGCTGAGACTGTAACTTTGGGAGTAAAACACAGAGGGCGTCTCCATGTACACTTGATAATGTTGATTCAGAATGTTGGTTCAGAGCCTGAAGTATTATCAGTATTTTGCCCATCATACTAGTCTAAGGAAGGCTTGTGCTGGCAGTCATTATTGGCAGGTAAAGAGAGAAAGTGAAGTCGCTCAGTAGTGTCTGACTCTTTGCAACACCATGGGCTATAGCATACAAGGCTCCTCCATCCATGGAATTTTCAGGGCAGGAGTACTGGAGTGGGTTGCCGTTTCCTTCTGCAGAGGATTTTCCCGACCCAGGGACTGAATCCGGGTCTCCTGCACTGCAAGCAGATGCTTTTACCATCTGAGCCACCAGGGAAGCTCTATTGAGGGGTAGGTTCAACATTAAAAGACTGAGGAAGAAGTCACATTGATCTTAACACTTAAGTACAGCCACTATTCTTAACTTTATAGTGCAAAACAAATATGGTTGGTATTTTTATCTATGAAATAAATTTCATTAATGTATCCACTAATGTGCACATTAGCTCTATCTCCACCAAGTTTCTCTTCAAGAAAGCACTATACCAATAAGTTTGAGAGTGACTTAGAGGTCTTACCTAAATGTCCATTGACAGATGTATGGATAAAGAAAATGTGGTACATATACACAATGGAATATGAGCCACAGAAAAGAATGAAATAGTTCCAATTACAGCAATGTGGATGGACCTAAGGATTATCATATTAAGTGAAGTAAACCTTACAGAGAAAGGCAAATACCATATGATACTGCTTATATGTGGAATCTTAAAAGAAAACAAAAAAGATACAAGTGAATTTTTAAATTTTTTTACAAAACAGAAACAGACCCACTGAAAACAAACTTATGGTTGCCAAAGGAGAAGGGGGGTGGTGGGAGATATAAATTAGGAGGTTGGGATTAGCATATATACACTATTATGTATAAAATAAACAACAAGGACCTACTGTATAGCACAGAGAACTATACTCAACATTCTGTAATAACCTATAAGGGAAAAGAATCTGAAAAAAGAAAAATATACATATACATACGGTGTGATTATACAGTGATAATCAGTGTATAGTCAATTATACAGTGATACATAGTGTTACGTATATGCATACATATGTGTATATTTATATATACATATAGCTGAATCACTGCTGTATACCTGAAACTAACAGAAGGTTGTAAATAAACCATACTTCAATAATACATAAATGAAGTAAACAAAGTAAAAACAAAAAAAATGCATGATATGGAGTAAAACTTTAAGATAAATAAAGTTGTTTAAAAATGTGAGAGTGTGACTTAGACGTTTTACTTGCTTTTGTATTAATGTATTAAAAAAGAAATCATCTTCTAACATTAGGATCATTACCACTAACCATCACATTTCTCAAGATCCACCTCACTACTAAACTGATACAAAAGTTGTAAATCTTTAACATACAAGACAGACAGTCCTGTTGGAAGAGCTACCAAAGAGGTGGGTCATTACCAAGGAGCAAAAGAAGACCCAAATAACTGCTATGATAACAAAAGCAGAGGGACATCAGCAGGCAAATTAACATCTTGCAAAGTTAAAACAGAACTGTTCATGTTTAAATGTTTCATCTTGAGTACCCTGGTAGGATCACTGCAGTGTGTACAAATACTACTTTTTTCCAAATATTTTTGGTAGAAAGGGACTTTCCACATAGTTAGAAACAAAGGATTCAAACAAAGGAGGGAGCATTGAGCAGGTAGCTAAAGGATGAATTTAATAAGGACATTGGAATAAAACTGGTCATGATGCCCAGTACCTGGGAGAAGGTCTGGAACATAGCAGGAACCAAGAAATACATAAGAAGTCTCAGAATTTTAAAACTGGACAGGACTATTAGAATTCCTAATAGCAGTCAATTCATTTAAAATCTAGAGAAACTAAGCTTTAAGACTTTTTTTTCCTCAGAGACTTAGAAAGGTAATTATAACATAGTTCAAAACTTAGAATGTGGACTCAATGAACATGAGTAAATTATTTAAATTCTATGAGCCTCATTTCTTCAACAGTAACAAACAGCTGCTTTAAGTTCTACATGTAAATAAAGAGCTAACAACATGTCTGATGCATAGGGAGCATTCAATAAATGGCAGTTGCAGTGTAGATATACAAAGTTGCTAACAGACCAGAGGATAGAATTTATGTCTCCTGCATCCATCAGTATTAATCAATCTGTTTACAAATTCTAACTGAACTATTACTGATTGAGCTTTCATGCATGTTGAATGTCAATTTCATATATGTTATTCTTAATATAATATCATGCTTCTTTCAGAACTGGTGCATAATATTGAATGTTACTACAGCCAGTTCATTTTTTCCAGCAATAGTCCTTCTATTATAATTTCTGAACACTCCAATTTATCAATGTTAAAGATAATTTCCTCCCCTCATAAAATATTAACATCCTTTTCTGTGTGACTAAGAATTGTCTTCAAGCAACTTCTTCCTGTCATTAATTAAAATAATGAGTAGTGTAATATTAAAAGTGTAATTCTCTGACAAGCACTCAAGTGTTTGCTGAGAAGTCCCTTTCTACCAGAAAACATCTGGAAAATAATATGGTAAATTAAAAAGCTGATACTTTAATATACTGCAGGGTAATCCCCAAGTCCACGTAGGCAAAGTGCCAAGTTGGCAAAGCTCTTATGCCTGGCATGGTGCCCTGGCTTTCTCATTTTTCTTTTTTTGATGTGTTATATGAGGATTTTACTCAGCCCTTCTCTATTTTCACTGTTTTACTTATCAGACAAGAAAATGACAACAAACGCATGCCAACCCAGGTTACCTTTTTTGCTTGCAATGGACAGTGTCTCCCTCAGACAGAGCTATCATAAATATTTTAGGTACTCCAATAGACTGGGGAACAGCCATAGTTAGTAAAAGCAGTTGCATGACTCCTGCCCTGGCAGTAAAAGTAAACTGCTCCTTCTCATTGGTTTTATGTCCTCTGCTAGATGCATTTTAATGGGCATTCAGGTCCCCTTCCACGAGGCTATAGCCCTTTCCTTATTTTTTCTTCTGTCTCAATTTTATGTTTTCAGGGTGTTGAATAGTATATTAAGAGCCTGAAGCTTTAAAAATCAGTCATCCAACACTTTGTGAAATGTCTTACTTGATTTGTCCAGGACTTTACTGTTCTGATTCCCAACCATATGATGCTTTATACTTTGTAAAAGATGTTGGTATTCTAACAACTTTGATTCTCAGATGTACACCATGAGGGATGACTTTCCCCACTTCTTTTATGAAAACTGGAGCTCAGAAAGCTAAGTGATTCTTCCCCAAACCAAGAAACAGTTCATACAAATGTACAGATTAAAATGTAAAACTTGCAATTAGATAATCATTCCACATATTAGTTACATATAAGTAGAGAAACAAATAACTGAATTCAGATCTTGGGATCCCACATCTAGAGATCTTTCTGTGGCAGTACCTTGTATCAGAAAATCAAGGTAGGTAAAAGGTACATAGTATATGAAAACAGCACATGGAAATAATTTCATATCATATTCAACTATTTCCCACTCATCAAGTCTCAGGTAAGTATCATTGAAGTAATTTTCAGGTAAGTATCATTTATCATTGAATGACAAAATTATTTTTATCTGATAGAAATAAAAAAGTCTTCAATAGTATCTTACCCAAGACTTGATGGGTGAGAAATAACCAAATATGAGTCTTCCATATGCCATTTTTATTGTCTTCCCCAAAACTCCCCACAGTATTTTTTTTTTTCTTATGGTGGAACTTTTCCATTGCAGTTTCAGTCTCAGATAATTTTTGAAAGTTTGATGTCAGAAACCATATCCTCATTTTTTTCCCCCACATACTGCAGTAATATCTTTTCAAACTACTGGGTTGGCCAATAAATTTGTTCTGATTTTTTCATAAGATGTAACAGAAAAACCCAAACTTTTTGCCCAACTCAATGATTTTGTTAACAATAAGAGGCAAAATTCTGTACAGAAAATTCCAACAGTGGAAGAGGAAACAGAAGTTGGATCAATCACAGTCTGTGTTTCTGCCAATGGCTGGCCATCTGGTTGACTTTCTTCCCTCCTCCTGTCATGAATCACAACAAAACAAAACACTACAATTGTAATGATTTTCTAGGGTCCACAAGATCAGTTCAGAATGCCTCAGCAAGGCCATCAGGCTCTCTTCTGTGCTTTAGCCACATTTTCAGTCCTTTCCTCCAGTCCCACCAACTCATACATTAGACCTGCCCAACCATACTGTTGAACCTCCTTGGTACTTTGAACAAAGTATCCCAGTTCTCTATGTCTTCAGTAAAATTCTCCAGGGAACTTTATTTGTATTGCAGAAGGCTTATGAGAGTGTGTTTTCTGGAACAAAAGGAAGGGAGTAAAAGAAACAGAACCAGCTAGTGGAAGAAGCTGAACGCAAAGGCTACAGTGTTCGAAACAGACACCTTAGCTAATCTCAGTCAACACTTTCCTGAATTAAGGCAAAGGACCTCAGACTTTGTACTTCAACTGACTTGTCACTGAATGTAGTCTGACTCTGAGAAGGGGTGGAACCTTGAGCAAGGCATCTTTCTGTGGATTAAAGTAAGCCAAAGAAAGAGGTTCAGGTGTGACCTATTAACAGTCAACATTCTAGACAGGGGGAAGAATGAATATCTCAATTCTAAAAAGGAGTCTGGGTGGAGCACCATGGTGTTCACATTGGCCTATGAGGCCATTCTATACTCTTTTTGGAGATGAATCCTAGTTATATTTTAGAATGAAGGCCAAGCAACCTTTCCACTGGGAATCCTTCTGTAATCATTCATTAGAGTTATTCTCACCATCATTGTTCCATTATATCATGTTATGCCTCTAGATAGTATGTTTCACAAGTCCCACTAATCTATGAGTTGCATGCAGATTGACCTTATATCTTATTTATTACTCTCTCTCCAGCACCCAGCACAGCACCAGACTAGAACAATTAATAAATACTGAGTTAAAAACCCACATTGAGCCAACGGCATGCAGGGTACTCTCCTGAATGCCTTGTTCCTTTCAGTCTTGATGATGTAGAGGAAATTAAGTCATATACATGTATAACTAGAGAAGATTTGCTGATGTTCTGCCCTGAGGTTCTTACATGAAACATTTTATTGAGGAAGAATTTGTATCATTTATAGCCCAAGGAGGAAATGAAGTAAAGCCAGAGAGACAGTTGCGATAAAAATTGCACATTACTCAATATTAGGAAAGCTAAATTCCAGCCCAGATATTGCCAGGTACTAGTTGGGAGAACTTGGATGATACTGGCTTTCTGTTTACTATGATTTCATGAAAAATAGTTGTGTGTGATTTCATCAGAGAATAACTGAGCTAAAAGGAAATTTGTAGAACTTTTCATCCTTATCCTACAACACCAGTGAAGTGAAAAAAGGTTAAGGATGCTTTGCAAAGAAATACCTTTTTAGAAAACAAAATTTTAGTTATTTACAGATGAAGTAGAGGTGTGCATCTATTTAAGGCAAAAGTAAATGAGAAAAAGATAATAGCCAAAGATCAATGAGCCTCAAAAACTTTAGGCATATTTCCTCAGTAAGTTCAATATGTACATGGGCATAAACAAATATTCTAATACTTTAAAATTCATCCTTTTTCTTCTAATACTATCTCCTGGAAACCTCATCATATTCTTACTTTATTTGTCTCTGCCAGACAAGGTGAAATCTATAGAAAGATGTACCAGCCCATATTAGATTTGATCTCAAGAGTTTTTGCTGTCAACCAAAGCTGTTTTTCCAGTAATCATGTATGGATGTGAGAGCTGGACCATAAAAAAGACTGAGCACTGAAGAATTGATGCTTTTGAATTGTGGTGCTAGAGGACTCTTGAAAGTTCCTTGGACAGCAAGGAGATCAAATCAGTCAATTCTAAAGGCAATCAACCCTGAATATTCATTGGAAGGACTTATGCTGAAGCTGAGATTCCAATCCTTTGGCCACCTGATGCAAAGAGCTGACTTACTGGAAAAGACTCTGATGGTGCAAAAAAGCAGAGGGCAGCAGAGGATGAGATAGTTAGACAGAATCACCGACTCACTGGATGCGAACTTGAGCAAATTCCAGGAGATAGTGGAAGATAGGGAGGCCTGGCATCCTGCAGTCCATGGGGTCACAAAGAGTCAGACACGACTTAGTGAGTGAACAACAGCAACAAAGGTCTTTTAAATACTGATTAAAATATTATATTTTAATCACCAATTACTATTCTTGAATATGTTTTTTTCTTGAAGAGATACATGTCCATGGCTCTAGAATTTTACCCATGGAATCTGTGAAGATTTTATTTCTCTTTCGACTTATTTTGTGACGTTTTTGTTTACCTAAATCCATGTCACTGCATTTTGTGTAAAAAATAAAAAAAAAATCAAAGGGAATTTTCCTGTGAAAAAGAATGCTATT
The DNA here is from genome assembly GCF_019923935.1 of Bubalus bubalis. NCBI lineage: Eukaryota > Metazoa > Chordata > Mammalia > Artiodactyla > Bovidae > Bubalus > Bubalus bubalis. Next base: position 27,282,633 of record NC_059174.1, on the reverse strand, counting down.
CAAGCTTAAAAACAAAGGAATTTATTCTAGGTTACTATTGGGAAAGTCAAGTTTGAAATTGAGGTATGGGGTGTGGAAATCCAGGAGGGGGAATCACAAACCTACAAAAATAAGTTGCATCAGGATTACTGACTAATTCTTCAACTATGCATAGCAAGGGAAAGATTTCAAAAGTATAAATGTATAAATTAAAAAGCTGAAAAACAACTAAATAGGTATATTTAATATTGGGGTTTGATTTCAAACAATTTAACTGATTAATTAACCAATTAAATAGGCTTCCCAGGCAGCTCAATGGTAAAGAGTCTGCCTGCCAATGCAGGAGATGTGGGTTCAATCCCTGGGTCAGGGAGATCCTCTTGAAGGAAATGACAACCCATTATAGTATTCTTGCCTGGGAAATCCCATAAACAGAGGACCTTGATGGGCTATATAGTCCATGGGGTTGCAAAGAGCTCGACACAACTTAATGACTAAACAATTAACTAAATGGTGATGGAGGTAAAGTCTGATGCGGTAAAGAACAATATAGCATAGGAATCTGAAATGTCAGGTCCACAGATCAAGGTGAAATGAAAGTGGTCAAGCATGAGTCGGCAAGAGTAAACATCAACATTTTAGGAATCAGTGAACTGAAATAGACCAGACTGGGCAAATTTAATTCAGATGACTATTATATCTACTAATGTGGGCAAGAATCAATTAGAAGAAAAGGAGTAGCCCTCATAGTCAAAGAGTCTGAAATGCAGTACTTGGGTGCAGTATCAAAAATGAGAGAATGATCTCTGTTCATTTCCAAGGAAAAACATTCAATATCATAGTAATCCAAATCTATGCCCCAAACACTAATGCCAAAGAAGCCGAAGTTGAATGGTTCTATGATGACCTACAAGACCTTATAGAACTAATACCAAAAGAGATGTCCTTTTCATAATAGGGGACTGGAATGCAAATGTAGGAAGTCAAGAGATACCTGGAGTACCAGCAAGTTTGGCCTGGAGTACAAAATGAAGCAGGGCAAAGGCTAACAGAGTTTTGCAAAGAGAACACACTGGTCATAGCAAAATCCTCTTCCAACAACACAAGAGATGATTCTACACATGGACATCACCAGAAGGTCAATACCGAAATCCGATTGATTATATTCTTTGCAGTCAAAGATGGAGAAGCTCTATACAGTCAGCAAAAACAAGACCAGGAAATGACTGTGGCTCAGATCATGAACTCCTTATTGCCAAATTCAGACTTAAACTGAAGAAAGTAGGGAAAACCACAAGACCATTCAGGTATGACCTAAATAAAACCCCTTATGATTATACAGTGAAAGTGACAAATAGATTCAAGGGATTGGATCTGATAGACAGCCTGCCTGAAGAACTACAGACTGAAGTTTGTGACAATATACAGGAGGTGGTGATCAAAATCATCCCCAAGAAAAAGAAATGAAAAAAGACAAAATGGTGTCTGAGGAGGCCTTACAAATAGCTGAGAAAAGAAGAGAAGCTAAAGGCAAAGGAGAAAAGGAAAGATATGTCCCTCTGAATGAAGAGTTCCAAAGAATAGCAAGGAGAGATAAGAAAGTCTTCCTCAGTGATCAATGCAAAGAAATAGAGGAAAACAGCAGAATGGGAAAGACTAGAGATCTCTTCAAGAAAATTAGACACACCAAGGGAAAATTTCAGGCTAAGATGGGCACAGTAAAGGACAGAAATGGCATGGACCTAACAGAAGCAGAAGATATTAAGAAGAGGTGGCAAGAATACACAGAAGAACTGTTCAAAAAAGATCTTAATGACCCAGATAACTGTGACAGTGTGATGACTCACTTAGAGCTAGACATCTTGGAATGCAAAGTCAAGTGGGCCTTAGGAAGCATCACTATGAACAAAGCTAGTGGAGGTGATGGAGTTCCAGTTGAGCTATTTCAAATCCTGAAAGATGATGCTGTGAAAGTGCTGCACTCAATATGTCAGCAAATTTGGAAAACTCAGCAGTGGCCACAGGACTGGAAAAGGTCAGTTTTCATTCCCGTCCTAAGGAAAGGTAATGCCAAAGAATGTTCAGACTACCACAATTGCACTCATCTCACACACTACCAAAGTAATGCTCAAAATTCTCCAAGCTAGGCTTCAACAGTACACGACCTGAGAATTACAGATGTTCAAAGTGGATTTAGAAAAGGCAGAGGAACCAGAGATCAAATTGCCAACATCTGTTGGATCATAGAAAAAGCAAGAGAATTCCAGAAAAACATCTACCTTTGCTTTATTGACTACACCAAAGTCTCTTACTGTGTGGATCACAACAAACTGTGGAAAATTCTTCCAGAGACAGGAATATCAAACCTCCTGTCCTGCCTCTTAAGAAATGTGTATGCAGGTCAAGAAGCAGCAGTTACGACCAGACATGGAACAAAGGACTGGTTCCTAAATGGGAAAGGAGTAGGTCAAGGCTGCATATTGACACCCTGCTTACTTAACTTAATATGGAGAGTATATCATGCAAAATGCTGGGTTGGATGAAGCACAAACTGGAATCAAGATTGCCGGGAGAAATGTCAATAACATCAGATATGCAGATAATACCACCCTTACACAGAAAGCAAAGAGGAACTAAAGAGCCTCTTGATGAAAGTGAAAGAGGAAAGTGAAAAAGCTGGTTTAAAACTCAACATTCAAAAAACAAAGATCATGGCATCCAGTCCCATCACTTCATGGCAAATAGATGGAGAAACAATGGAAACAGTGACAGAGTTTATTTTCTTGGGCTTCAAAATCACTGCAGATGGTGAATGCAGCCATGAAATTAAAAGATGTTTGCTCCTTGGAAGAAAAGCTATGACCAACCTAGACAGCATATTAAAACAGAGACATTACTCTGCCAACAAATGTATGTCTAGTCAAAGCTATGGTTTTTCCAGCAGTCATGTATAGATGTGAGCGTTGGACCATAAACAAAGCTGAACACCAAAGAATCGATGCTTTTGAACTGTGGTGTTGGAGAAGACTCTTGAGAGTCCCTTGGACTGCAAGGAGAGTCAACAAGTCCATCCTAAAGGAAATCAGTCCTGAATATTCATTGGAAGGACTGATGTTGAAGCTGAAACTCCAATAGTTTGGTCACCTGATGTGAAAAGCTGACTCACTGGAGAAGACCCTGATGCTGGGAAAGATTGAAGGCAGGAGGAGAAGGAGATGACAGAGGATGAGATGGTTGCATGGCATCACTGACTTGATGGACTTGAGTTTTAGTAGGCTCTGGGAGCTGGTGATGGGCAGGGAAGCCTGGTGTGCTGCAGTCCATGGGGTCGCAAAGAGTCAGTCAAGACTGAGTGACTGAACTACTACTAAATACTCTTTAGAGTATTTGGACACAATTCAGTGCCTCTAAAATTTTTATTCACAATGTTCAGTATGCAATTAAAACATACTAAATATACAGAGAATAAGAACTATTTTAATCTATAATCAAGAGAGAAAACACTAAATAGAAGCTGACTCCGAAATGGCACAGAGATTACAAATTGCACGCAAGGACTTTGAAGCAGCTATTATAAATATGTTAAGAGACTTTTAGCAAATATGGTCATAATGAATGAACATATGAATATTAGCATGAAAATAATAAAATAAAATTGAAAAGCACAATATTTGAAGTGAATAGTTCATTTGCACCGCTAAATTGCAAAGTGGAAGCAGTAGAGGAAAAGAACAATGAATCTGAAGAGAAATCAAGACCTTTTTTTCATTAAAAACAGAGAAAGAATGAAGATAAATGAGCAATTCCCAGTGGTCTGTGGGATAATATCAAACCATCCAGCTGCAAATAAGAGAGAGGGAAAGACAGCGAGAGAAAAGACAGTGGAGAGGAAGAATGGAATAGAAACACATGTTAACAGTGGGAAAGACGTGCATATAGAACATCCAAACACACATACACACCCTCCCACACACATTCCCTTTTTTCTCCCACAGACAGGGACACACACAGCATTCAGATGGGTTTTAAAATGAAACATATACACAATGGAGTATTACTCAGCCATTAAAAAGAATACATTTGAATCAGTTCTAATGAGGTGGATGAAACTGGAGTCTATTATACAAAGTGAAGTAAGCCAGAAAGAAAAACACCAATACAGTATACTAACACATATATATATGGAATTTAGAAAGATGGTAACAATAACCCTGTATACGAGACAGCAAAAGAATCACTGACATATAGAACAGTCTTTTGGACTCTGTGGGAGAGGGAGAGGGTGGGATGATTTGGGAGAATGGCATTGAAACATGTATAATATCATATATGAAACGAGTCGCCAGTTCAGGTTCAATGCACGATACTGGATGCTTGGGGCTGGTGCACTGGGACGACCCAGAGGGATGGTATGGGGAGGGAGGAGGGAGGAGGGTTCAGGATGGGGAACACATGTATACCTGTGGCAGATTCATTTTGATATATGGCAAAACCAATACAATATTGTAAAGTTAAATAAAATAAAATTTAAAAAAAAATGAAACTTTCTCTCAAATGAATCAGAATCCAGTTTGAATCCAGGGTTGAGTCAGGGAAAGTTAACAATAAACTTGCTACCCTTGATGTGCCATAAAATAATGAATTATATAAAGAAAGATAAGCATATGTCCAAATGATACAGCAGCCAGCTGAGGAGACCTCCACTGGCCCAAATTAAAACTTTATGCATCAAAAAATAAAAGGAATGGATTATTACTCATTGAGTAGCAAAAGATTCCATGATTACACAACCATACAGGTAAACAGATGAATAAATAAACAGATGAGGGAGATAAGAAAGTGTCTCCTTACAGATGAATGTCAGGTTATAATATAGAGGGCATGGTTTATTTGGAAAATCATCAGTGGATGTTAAAAATACTGACAGTTTCATAAGAAAGGAAATAGTTTAAAAATATCTCCCCCACAAATGACTTATTAATTACAAGGGAAAAGTAGTAACTTATAGTAGAGAAAACTTACTCACACACCATGTAATCAAAATTAACATCACCAATATTGTGACTAATTGGCATAATGTGCTTTATGATATGATACACTGAGCAGGAAGCAGCACTATTTCTGTAGTATTTCATTAAGTAATGCAAATGTATGAGTTTAATAATTAAAAGAGATCAGACAAATCCAAATTTAGGACACAGCTTAAAATAAATATCCACTTCTCTTCAAAATCTTCACAGTCAAGAAAGGCAAAGAAGAGCTTAAAAGCTTTTCCAGATTAAAGACATGAAAGATACGTGAAAACTAAGTATTATGTGCAACCCCAAGTTTGATACAAATCATTACTGGGGAAATTCACAACATGTACATACAGACAATGGACCATATAACATTACTGTGTCAATGCAAATTTTCCAAACTTTGACCACTGAATTGTACACTTATAAGAGAATATCTTTTTCTTAGGAATTACACAAGGAAGTACTTAAACAAAACAGAGCATAGATATCTCTAACTTAGACTTCCCTGATGGCTTAGTGGTAAAGAGTCCACCTGCCAATGCAAGAGATGCAGGTTCAATCCCTGGGTTGGGAAGATCCCTTGGAGAAGAAAATGGCAACCCATTCTGGTACTGTTGCCTGGGAAATCCCATGGACAGAGGAGCCTGGTGGGCTATAGTCCATGGGGTCGCAAAGAGTTGGGCACGACTTAGCAACTAAAGAACAACAATCTATAACTTCCTCCAAATATCTTTTAAAAACTATGTGTTTGTGTTTGGGTGTATAAAAGTAGATAATGCAACTTAGTTTTATTTATGTAACATACATTTTACATGTACAGTCACACAGAGAGCAAAACAAGGAACTGGTAAAGCAGGGTACAGGGCTGACAACTTTCTACAGGCTTGAAGTTTTATCAAAGTTAAAAGTTACAAAAAAAAAAAGTGACAACATGTAAAAAAATCTATGTATTACTACGTATTCCATGTTTGACCATAGCTCTATTCTGTGTACAGACATGGATGAGTTAACAGGTATAGATAAATACACCAATACATCACTTAGTTTGAAAATTAAAGACAATTAAACAATAATGGTTATGGTATTTTATTTCCATGTTCTTTTATTCAAAAGAAAGTATATAATTAATTTTAGAATACTTTCTATCGGCAATCTATATGTAAACCTGTATCAGTAAAGATCTAATTCAACAAGGATGACTAAATGATATATACATGGCTTTTAGCTTATCCTTGTTCATATCAGTATAAAGGACTTTTCTTCATTTCTAAGGGCATCTGTGGCACATTGATTGCATTTACAAATTGCATAAAACTGTTTAATCCACTAATCTTTAGCTATTTAACTGGCAGGCATCATGGGTTAGATTTAATCAAATTAACATTAAGGTCAAATTAAACAAAAATAGATGTACACATATGAGGTTAAAATTACTGCTTAGATAAATATGTCATGGGAATTTTGATTGAATTCAGTTCAAAGTGGCTTAAAAGTGTTGCCCTCTATTTGATTTCATTCCTCCAGGCCTTAGATGAATCAGCTTAGGTTTATAGAATATCCTGGACATCACACATATCAAATTTCCCCTACTAGTTGTCCTGATAGTGTGCATTGTCTTTCAAGGTTGGACACAAACTTTTCTTTTTTCAAAGATACTTCATTAAATTCTATAAGTTAGCATTAACCATTCTCATTCCTGAGGACCCACAAATCCCCCTGTAGGTGAACCTCTGTATAGTATTTAACAAGAAATCCATATGTCAAACTCTAGCAACTGGATTTGTGCAGAACTCCTTTACTGGATTGTAAACCTAACAGCAGAAAAAGGCATATTTTTCATTATTTTTATATCATGGTCTTTGCCACACATGCCAAATAAGCTAAAGTCATCTTATGCATAATGTCTATAAAAGTGAAAGTGTTAGTTGCTAAGTCATATCCAACTCTTGTGACCCCATGGACTGTAGTCTGCTAGGCTCCTCTGACCATGGGATGCTCCAGGAAAAAATACTAGAATGGGTAGCCATTCCCTTCTCCAGGGGACCTTCTCAATCCAGGGACTGAACGCAGGTCTCCTGCATTGCAGGCAGATTCTTTACCATCTGAGACACCAGGGAAACACAATGTCTACAAGCATCTTAGCATAATGTCTCTGTGCTAGCAGGCCCACTGTGAATATGCTGGTAAAAAGACAACAAAAATGTTTGGTTCAGCCTGGTAGCCCAACATAGAGATTAAGAGCATAGTGTTAGTAATCAAAAGTGCTGTGTTGGCCAATCTTTGAAACTGAATTCTAACTCTACTGCTTAATGCCTAGACAGCATATTAAAAACCTAGACAGCATATTAAAAAGGAGAGACATCACTTTGTCAACAAAGGTCCATATAGTCAAAGCTATGGTTTTTCCAGTACTCAAGTATGGATGTGAGAGTTGGACCATAAACAAGACTGAGCACCAAAGAATTGATGCTTTTGAACTGTGGTGCTGGAGAAGACTTCTGAGAGTCCTGTGGACAGCAAAGAGATCAAACCAGGAAATCAAATCAGAATATTCATTGGAAGGCCTGATGCTGAAGCTCCAATACTTTGGCCACCTGATTTGAGGAGCTGATTTATTATGAAAAGCCTCTGATGCTGAGAAAGATTGTAGGCAAGAGGAGAAGGGGATAATAGAGGATGAGATGGTTGAATGGCATCACCAACTCCATGGACACGAGTTTGAGCAATCTCTGGGAGTCCATGGGGTTCCAAAGAGTCAGACACAACTTAGCAACTGAACAACACCACCACCCAGGGGGCCTAGTGCTAGTTATTTAATTTTTTTGTGGCTCTGTTTCCTTGTTTATAAATTTTGAACAAAGAAATATGTCATTCTTAGAGTTGTGTGGGAATAAAATATATTAACAGACACAAGAGGGTTTAGAAAAATATCTGACACATGAGTGCTTCCTATTACTATACCATGCATCCGCAAAAAAATTGATCGTATTTAGGTGTTCTGCAGAGAAGACATGGTTATTTTGAACAATGCCACATGATCAACTGTTGTAAACAGAGTAATGCTTATTCTAAACTCAGCCAACAGACCACAATGTGGAACTTAGCTCCCTACTTTTTGTTAGCCAGGTGATCTTGTGTAAATCTCCTAACTTCTCTGAGTTTCACATCTACTTCATAGACCAGAAACAACAATGAGAGAAGAGAGATGATGGGGGAGGACAGAAAACCATGGAGGAGGAGGAGGGCAAAATGAAAATCTGCCTGCAATTCCAGTGGGGAAGGAAAAGAGAGAATATAATGGAGTGAGAAAATAAAACAATGAGGAAAAAAGAGGCTAAAAAGACATGGAATAAAGTTTGTGAAAAATACCTTGGGATAGTTCAAAGACAATATGAAAATAGGAAGTTAAGTGTTCAGTTTGAAATAGATGCATTTGGGGAAAATAAACCTCTCTTATAGACCAGGGGCTTCCTTGATGGCCCAGACAGTAAAGAATCTGCCTGCAATGCAGCAGACCTGAGTTCGATCCCTGAGTTGGGAAGATCTCCCAGAGAAGGGATTAGTTACCCACTCCAGTATTCTCGCCTGCAGAATTCCATAGACAGGGGAGCCTGGTGGGCTACAGTATATGGAGTCACAGAGTCAGGCATAGCTGAGTGACTTTCACATTCACACTTACATAGACCACTACATTTACAGAATCTCTAATCTTCAGCAGAGTAGTTAGGTTAAATGCAGTCAAGGAATTGCGGAAAGTGCTTAATTCCTTATATTGCTTAATGTGGTTTGGATAAAAATGACTATACAGAAGCACAAGCCCAAAGGCATAGGTATCCCCTGAGAATGCTAATGACCCATCAAATCCAAGAAATACTGGTGGTTGATGTAGACTTCTATAGAACAAGTGATGGGGGTTGACACACACATATGAAAATCTCAAGGGATCAGAAAACCTTACCTCTCATCTGGACACATTGCATTCTTTAAATACTGGAACTCAGTAATGCTGGCAAAAGAGTCATTTTGTTTTTCTCTTAATGTCTCCAGAAAGGATAGTAGAGAACAATATTTACAAAGGTTACAAATTGGCCAGCTTCAGTTCATTAAAATGAAGACAATTTTGACAATTAATTCTATACAAAATTATCAGGAGACTGGAAACCAAATGTTTCATAGCGTGTTTCAATCAAGCAAAATGACCACTGGTTGGCATTATTACAGAGGGGATTTTAAGCCTGGGAGAGGAAAATGAAGCAGCTGATCTTTAGGGCACTTCCTAAAAATTAAAAGAAAAACATAGAAAAGAGAAGAAAACAAAGGAGAAAGCATTAGAAAAGGGGGTGGGGGCATAACAGTTAGTAATAACTGGTTCTGACTTTAATGTGATTTTTAAGAGAATAAATTAAATCTAAATGATATGGGAGGAAGTCAAGGACCCTATTTTCAGAAAACTTAAAAAATAAAAAGCTGCAGGTATGGTAGTAGAATAATAACATTTGAAGCAGAGAGATGCTTTTAGCCCAACAATGCCCTAAGGGCAGATTTTGTGGTCTGCATATGAGGTTTGAATCTAATAAAGCAGAAATGAACAACAGAAAGAAGTGAAATGTAAAAGTAGGAGCTGTCATATGGCTCTATTCAGTTCAGTTCAGTCGCTCAGTCGTGTCCGACTCTTTGCGACCCCATGAATCGCAGCACACCAGGCCTCCCTGTCCATCACCAACTCCCAGAGTTCACCCAGACTCATGTCCATCGAGTCTGTGATGCCATCCAGCCATCTCATCCTCTGTCATCCCCTTCTCCTCCTGCCCCCAATCCCTCCCAGCATCAGAGTCTTTTCCAATGAGTCAACTCTTCACATGAGGTGGCCAAAGTATTGGAGTTTCAGCTTTAGCATCATTCCTTCCAAAGAAATCCCAAGGCCAATCTCCTTCAGAATGGACTGGTTGGATCTCCTTGCAGTCCAAGGAACTCTCAAGAGTCTTCTCCAACACCACAGTTCAAAAGCATCAATTCTTTGGCATGCAGCCTTCTTCACAGTCCAACTCTCACATCCATACATGGAAAAATCATAGGAAAAACCATAGCCTTGACTAGATGAACCTTTGTTGGCAAAGTAATGTCTCTGCTTTTCAATATGCTATCTAGGTTGGTCATAACTTTCCTTCTAAGGAGTAAGCATCTTTTAATTTCATGGTCAGTCACCATCTGCAGTGATTTTGGAGCCCAAAAAAATAAAGTCTGACACTGTTTCCACTGTTTCCCCATCTATTTCCCATGAAGTGATGGGACTGGATGCCATGATCTTAGTTTTCTGAATGTTGAGCTTTAAGCCAACTTATGTGGGCAATTTCTACATATCTTGAAAGACATGCAACATTTTACATATTCACTGTCACACAATTATTTGAGTGACAATTTCATAGTGTGTTTATCAAAAATTTGTTTATCAAAAATTTGATATATAAATTTTTGTATATCAAAAATTAGTATAAACAAATAAACACGCTGCAGAATTCTGCAAAACACACTATGAAATTGAGTGTTCAGTGACAATTGAGTCAAATGGCTCAATTATTTTTTGGACACTAGCTAAGTTTTGGGTCTTGTAGTTGAAATGGTGAATTAAATGTAAATAAATTTTCAGAGTCTACTGAAGATAAATAATTAAGCACAGAGTCATATGGTAGTGTGGTAATAACAAACATACTTGCCTTTTTACCATAGACATTTTAGAAAGAAGCACTTCCTATTTTTTTTCCTATTTTCTTACCACTTGACTATTATTTAGCATCCTTTTTAAATCCTCTTGCAGATTAGTCAGAATACAATAAAATAGTTTAAAAATCTTACTCTTTGTTTCCATGTTTCTTGGGACTCTGAATTTAAATAGCTTTTCTACCTCCTTAAGAGACATTATTCCATAAAATTTCTATTCCAGGCTGTTTCTGTCTCTTGCATTTTTATCTCTCACTTACTCTTTCAGAAAATAACCATAAACAACTTTCCACCTTCTCAGATTTCAGCATTCTCTTTATTCTTCAGAGTGAGTAGCTTATTTCAACACTCTTGTTGTGCCTCCTGCCACTTAGACTGATGAATATTACTTAATCTTTCAAACTTCAAAATATAGATCCTTTCTTCAAGGAGGATTTGTATGACTTCTACTATGTCATTGTATGTCTTTTTCCTAAATTTCCAACTACACACAACACTCACTGCACATTTTGTTACAACTACTTTGTTATAAAGTTTGGCTGTTATCATATATAACAGCCTTGTGTTTATCTGAGAGATGTTGAATAAGTGATTTAATAAATGAATGGAGAGACAGATAGACAAAAAGATGACTTAGTAAATGTAAATCTACCATGTACAAGTAGTACTCTACATTATGTGGAAGTAGAATACAGAAATGAATGGGATATTGCCCCTTACTTTAAGATGCTAAAAATTCAGATTGAGAGATACATACGTAAAGGACTAAAACTAAGGCAGGGGAAAAAAGAATATTTCAAAAAGGGTAAGTAAAGTGCTGCTGGGGGGTATAATGGAAAAAGTGAGCCTAACTGGGCGCATAAGGCCAGGCATTATAAAGGGGATGGAATAATCCCCTAATTAAAGTCTTGTAGAAAGAGTAGGAAAGAGCTGGACCATAAAGAAGGCTGAGTGTCAAAGAATTGATCCCTTTGAATTGTGTTGCTGGAGAAAACTCTTGGGAGTCCCTTGGACAGCAAGGAGATCAAACCAGTCAATTCTAAAGGAAATTAACACTGAATATTCATTGGAAGGACTGAAACCAAAGGTCCAATACTTTGGGCACCTGACGCAAAGAAAAGACCCTGATGCTGGGAAAGATTGAAGACAAAAGGAGATGGGGGTTGTAGAGGATGGGATGGTTAGATAGCATCACCAACTCAAGGGACATGAATTTGAGCAAACCCTGGGAGATGGTGAAGGACAGGGAAGCCTGGCATGCTGCAGTCCATGGAGTCACAAAGAATCAGACATGACTTAGGGAATGAACAACAAAAATCAATTAGGCTAATGAGTTTAGAATTTAGTCTGAAGGAAATAGGGACTCACAAAACATTTTTGAGAAAATAATCAGTTTTTTAAAAAACAGTAGCTAGAAACAATATGGAGAGTTCCCTATAGATATTTGAAAGCATCCAAGTGAAAAATAAAGCTATTTAGATAACAATGGCAAGGGATGATAATAACTGTAATACCATGTCAAATGGCTCTATTAATATAACATTTAAATCCCTATTATATTTGAATGACCATCCTCAATGTATCTGTAATAGGCACATCTACTTAGATGTAAGATTGATAAGTCTGTACAGAAAGCACCAAAGGGAACTTCCTAAAATGTATAGCTGAAAATCAAACTTGAATGGAAATATGTATGGAAACACAGATTGAGGCTACTGAGCTACTGGAATACTTATCTATTAGCCCAAAGTTAGGTTTATATATCAGAGAAGGCAATGGCACCCCACTCCAGTACTCTTGCCTGGAAAATCCTATGGACGGAGGAACCTGGTAGGCTGCAGTCCATGGGGTCGCTAAAGTCGGACACGACAGAGCGACTTCACTTTCACGCATTGGAGAAGGAAATGGCAACCCGCTCCAGTGTTCTTGCCTGGAGAATCCCAGGGACGGGGGAGGCTGGTGGGCTGCCATTTATGGGATTGCACAGAGTTGGACACGACTGAAGTGACTTAGCAGCAGCAGCAGCAGATTTATATATATACCTACAATTTATATATAAGGAGGTTCCATTCTATCAAAATTTCTCTTTAATACTATCATAACTTGTTTTGCAAACAATGGCCCATAAACTGAAATGACATGTTATATTTGCAGCTTGAAAATTCTAGTGACATATATATTGATTTGGGAACTTATTTATTTAGTTTTCCAGGTTTGCTTGGGAAAAGAAACTAAGGAGAATATGATGGAAATGGCTGTATTTATTTTGAGGTCTTGGATGTGTTTATCTGTTTGTCTCATCCTGATTAAGCTGCAGCTTGTGTTAACCTTGGTGAATGCATATCTTTTCCTGATTTAATTGCAATTGCCTGGAGCTTCAATCTGCATCAAGTGCCTTGACAGCTTATAAAACAACAAGAAAACAAAGGAAAACCAAAGTCAGCTAGGGAGGAGGAGATGAAAAGGAAAATGAGAAGTAGGAGATTTTCATTGCACCGAATTTCATTGAGTAAACATATATGTCCTCCTCAAATTTGTATGTTGAACTTTAACTCTCAGTGTGATGGCATCTGGAGGTGAACCCATTGGGGATAATTAGGTTTAGATGAAGTCATGAAGGTGGGAGTCACAAGACGGGATAAATACCTTTACTAGGAAAGAGGGAGAGAGGAGAGAGAGATTGAGAGATCTCTTGAGAGAGATATCAGAGAGGGAGCAAGAGAGAGAGAGAGAGAAAGAGGTCTCATTTGAGGCCAAGCCCTAAGAAAAAGCCATGGAGGCCATAACAAGAAGAAAACCACTTGCAAGCCAGAAAGGGGGCCCTCCCCCAGAATTCAAATCTATTGGCACTTTGATCTTGTATTTTTCATACTCCAGAACTGTGAGAATTAAATGTCTATTGTTTAAGCCACCCAGTCTAGCATATTTTGTTAGAGCAACCAAAGCAAAGACAGTGGGCATATTGTATAATTTGAATCTGTTATCCCTTTCCAAAAGCTGTCTCTTTCTCCTTTCTTTAAACATTATAGTTTTTATCTACAGAACAAGGTAAGCACATGACATTCAAGGGGGACAGGTTTTTTAAGTTTTACCAGCTATAAAAGGGAAGAATAGCTTAATTAACATATAAAAACTTAAAATAGCAAGAATATTTCCTTTTGGTTTAGAGGCTTAAAAGTCAGATTAACAAAAACCATAAAATAATTATTGAGGGTTTTCCCAGTTGCTTGTATGTACCCCTAGTATGGCCTGTTTTGTGTACAGTCTACATGTGTGCCCTGTGGAATCTTGTCCCTGAGGGATGGCACAGGACAGGCAGGGGAGGGGTTCATTTTTAACTGGGTGACATTCTTATATGAGGCTGGAGCAAGACAAGTTAGGGTGAGGACTAACCAGGAAAAGTATGGGAGAAAAGTTAAAAGTGGAAATTGAGGGACTTCCCTGGTGGTCCAGCAGCTGACTCCACACTCCCAGTGCAGGGGGTCTGGGTTCAATCCCTGGTCAGGAAACTAGATCTCAACTAAGACCCAGCATAGTCAAATAAATAAACGCTGCAACTAAGACCCAGCATAGCCAAATAAATAAATATTAAAAAAAAAATAGTGGAAATGGAGACAGAGGCCACTAATGGCGATTTAAAAGGGTAGGGAAAGAAGGCTATAAAGGTAAAAGATAAGCATCTAGGTTAGAAACCAGAGGGTTTAGGTGCAGCGCAGGTTGGGTTCAATGCACTGTTCTCAGAGTTGTTGAGAAACAGAGTGAGACCAGAATTGCCCATCAGTGTGGTGATCCAGCAGAGTGGGGCACCACCCACATTTCCACATAAATGAATCACTGATATTATGCTATGTGTTTTTACAAAGAACAATTTGGCAGTCCTGACATGTGCGCGCGCACACACACACACACGCACCCATCCCATTCTTTCTGAAATGTTTTCTCCCTTGGTTTCTGTGATATTGCATTAGCCTGGGTTGTCTTCTCCCTTCTACTGGCTAATCTCCTCCTTAGCCTGCTAATATGAAACTATCTTCTGAGGCATCAGGTCCAACTGAGTTTTTCCTTTGGATCTTAAGAACAGAACAACCAACTTTCTACTGAATAGTGCCTTCTAGATGTACTGCTGGCACCCCAAAATTAACATGCCAGTAATGATGGGGGAGCCTGGTGGGCTGCCGTCCATGGGGTCACACAGAGTCGGACACGATTGATGCGACTTAGCAGCAGCAGCAGCAGCAATGAGCTTCTTTGTCCCCAAATCAATTCCTTTTCTTGATCCCTGAAGCTTTCTAATAGCATCTTCAGGGCTTAGGACAATATTCTTATCATGAGTTTTTGGCCCCTTCGTCTTTCTAGCTCATTACATCCTGGCCCTCTTTCACTAATGAATTTGAATTTCAGTAGCAGCTAGCAAAGACAGAGCTGAGCTATACACAAGGATCATTCTCCCCCCAAAATCCAAATCTCACGAAGATTTATGCTGTTTTGGATGTAAATTTCATGTGCCTACAGAATTTCCTGTAAGTGCGGGACCTGAGTTTCTTTATTTAAAAATATTTGGTTTATTTACCTGTATAATAGATACACTCAGGATTTCCTTCCAAACAGTCATTTATTGTGTTTGTTTTCTGTTGTTGTTGTTTTTTTTTTTTTTTCCTTCCTGTGTGAATGCCACTTTATTATCTCTCTTGAAATGTTTGGATTCTAGTACTATGTTAATTCATGTTCTTTTCTGATTTTCTGGCAACTTCATGATTTCTCAAGAAGAAATTAAAAAAAAAAAAAGAATCTAACATCTTCTTATACAGAGGATTTCAGCACATTTAATCCTGCTTTTCTAGTGGTCACATCTCCAGTACCATCAACCCCATAGTCACCATGACAGCCATGAAGTCAAATCTCTGCTCTACTTTGCTCAAAAGTGTTGATTCTCAGGACCTACTCCTCTGAAAGCAGTCAGAGGAGCTTGTGTTTACTAACAATTTCCACTCCTAGTAATCACAACCAAATCAGCTCTGTGATCTTAAATAATTCCTCACCTGAGCTAATAATAGCTACCTCATAAGCAATTGTGAAGGAAAATGAAACACTAGATATAAAGTCTCTAATGGAGTTCCAGGGATACATTAGGCACTGGATAATTTCTGTGGGTGTTGATTATCAACACCGCTGTTGCTATAGTAGGTATGTTTTAAGAAAACTTTGGGGAATGATACTAGATGCAGAAACATTGATATTAGCAAGCAAAACTGCTGGAAAGCAATTTGACCTCTAATATAGTAGAAGGTTTTATTATTATTATCATTATTTTTATTGTCATTAAACAAAGTCAAGAGTTCATAAGACACAGACATATACTACCACTTAGCCCAAGCAAAACCCTCTTTTGCATTATTAATGCTCACTGATTAAGACTCATTTTATCATGGCTTAACTATTGATAAATTAAGATCTGGGCCATTTAGAAATAAATGTAAAATTATCTTAACTTGGTTTAAGAAGACAATGAAGCATGCATGCCATTTGGAACGCTTTGTATATAAAATTGTTAATATTTAAGATTTAAAGTATGTAATAAGGTACAAGAATTTAGAAAACTAAGGGGAGAAATCCATAGATAAACATCCTTGCTTTGAACAGAGGAGAAAATAATCTTAAGTTGGCAGTGTATATTTCTACCTGTTTTGCACAACTGCTTGGTATGCAGGTATCAGGTCACAGGTAGAAGACACTGAGGACCATTATACAACGTAAATGTTTATCATTTATCATAATTACTGGCACACCTGTGGTAAATAACTTTGTGAAGTTGTGCAGCAAAGATGCTGAAAATGCTCAACAGAGAAAGCAAGAAATAAAATTTTTCTCCTCTCTTGTTTTTTAACCTACCATTGGATGGGATCCAACTTATATGTTTCATTGGTTGGGACAGCCACTCACAAGGCTGTGAAGCCAAAGTGTGTCTCTAATGTGCTCTACTTCTCCCCAGCCACCTTCCAAGCTCCCAATATTAGATACTCTGGATCCTCAGGGACCATATTTTCCTTCCTCGTGTTGTCTTCTATTCCAAGAAACACCTTGTGCTTAGGTTTTGTTTTAAAAAACAAATCAATTCAGTATTTCCCAAACAAGTCAAAAACCCATATTTAATAAGCAAAAAATCTTTTTAAATCACAAGTAATTATTGTCATATCCAAGTTAAAAATTCTGGTAAAATCTCCCAGCATTGAACTGACATCCAATTTGGCCTCCATGTTTGTGGACTCTGCATTCAAATTTAACACACCTCGAACTTTTTGTCAGAGAGCATGGGTACAGGAAGGTCAACCACAAGAGACTTAAGCAGCTATGGATTTTGGTGTCTATGGAGGTCCCTTGAACCAGTCCCCTGAAGATACTGAGGAATGAATGTATTTATTATTACCATAACAACAAATTAGTTTATTAGCTACCTTAGCTGTAATTTTCCATCCAGTTTACCTTAGTGGTACCCCAGAAAGAAACTTGGTCCAAGATTAAGCATTCTAACATATCTAGGGTTAGCCCCAACCAGGTATGTGGAAAGATTCTCTAGACACCAACACCTGAGTTGAGGAGTATCTGCTTAAAAGTGTATTCTTATATAAGTTGATTAGAAAACTCCAGCCTTACTGGGTTCTTCCTTCTGCCACCCAACCTTATAGCATTTATGTTATCGAAATGCTTCAATCTTACACTAATGGGTAAAACTGAGTAAGATTCTCGGAAGTAGCAGCTATACCACAAAACATATTTTTAAAGGACTGCTTTCATTAAAATTCATACTATTCCCCTGGGTACCACTGGATACTAGAGAAATTGGAACATGGATAGTATGCCACTGAACACGTTTGTTCTTTGTTTTTCCCCTTCTTCCCTCAAAAAACACTAAAAAGGCTCAAGATCTCTGGTATGGTTAAAAAATGGTTGGTGCCTAGTTGACGGCTCACCACTTCCAAGTGTGGAGGTTTTTAAACAAATATTGTGAGTACTCTCGTCACTCTCATTTATATCATCTCATTCTAAGTCTCATTTTCCATTTGTTCTAATTTGTTCATCCACCAACTTTAGTTTTTTAAATGTGTTTATATATAGCAAGCTGCATAAACATTACACATTTTCAACTTATTATGAAGTGACCTAAACCTTTGCCTTGGCCTCTTCTATCTTTCCCATCAAGCAAACATGCTGAATGATAAAAGTTACTGTAACCATAGAGCCAGCCCAAACTGGCCCTATGCCCTGTTTCTAACAAATATTAATACTGGGTTTTGTTTTATTGTTTTTTTTCAGAGATAACAAAGCAGTAAGTCATGCAGATGGATGAAGTTGACACAGAGGAGAAAATTTTGACCTCAAATAACAGCCAAAACCAAAATTTCTCCCCGCAGTGGAACCAAAGGAACAGACATGACCAGAACATGCAGGCAGGAACCTTTTCACAAGCGAAGGGTCTATCATCTAGGGCGATCTTAATGCCGAAGCCCCCTTTACCACACTCAACCATAAATGACCAAGTTCCAAAGCCCTCCAATCGAAACCAGCCCTGCCAGCACTTCTGCAAGACAACTTATCCTCCCCTAACTCATCAAAGTTCAACGGAACCCCAGACCAGGGGTTAGACATAACCTCATAACCTCATATCAGACAGATATGAGCTTTGCCTCCTCTCTGTTTGCTGGTCAACACTGCCATAAAACTCTTTGTTATCTCAAAAGCTATGATCAAAATATTAGCTTCTATGCACTTTGGGCAGCAAGCCCTCTGCTTGCTAACATTACCCTCAAAATAACCCTCTGGAGAAGTAAGATCAACAACATAGCAAAGCAATTATGTCTCATCCATGGAAAATCTGAAAAATAGATGTGCATGTCTCAGCCAGACTTGATTACATTCTTTTTTCCCTCAGCTCTTAAGTTAAAGTTTGAAACAGAACTCACTTTTGGGTTAGAGGTGCTCACAAAGGTATCTGCAGACACGTAACAGGGCAGCGAGGCTGAGTGTTGATACAGTTTTTAAGAGAGAGAAGTTTTATCCCATGAACTCAGTGAGGAGGAAACCCAGCCTTAAGCTATATCAACAGGAGATTAATGAGCCACAGGACATAAAGTCTAATAGAGAGCAAAGCATACTAATGAGCTCAAGGCTCACATTCACCCTGAACCATTTAGTCTGAGAAGACCTACCTTGTGTCCCTCTGATTCTTCTTCAGTGAATCATTCATGCTGCCGCCAGATGGTCACATTCCAGTTCCTCAGCATCTAGAAAATAAAATCCAGACTGTGTGCTATCCAAGAACACCCAAATTAAGTCCAGTGCAACTTGCTGCTCATCAGACACCTTCTTACATTTCCCGGTCGGACATTTTGCCATGATGTGCACAAATCATTCAATGACAAGCTTCTTCGGAATTTTTTGTACATATCAGTCTATTATCCCCAAAATATCCTTTCCAACATGTTCCACCTCTGTTCAAATCCCACTCATTCTTTAAGACACAGATCAGATATAAAATCCTCTCTGAAGCCTACCTATATATTTTCGTCTGTGTCTTTATATATGCAAATACACTTTGTGGAAAACAATAACTAGGTTTTAGAGTGCCAGCACGCCTAAAAGTAAAGAAACTAAGGTGGAAGATTAAATGGAGATAATACTAGTGTTTACCTCAAAGGAGGGGTCCCCAGCTTCCCGGTATCTAATGCCTGATAATCTGAGGTGGAGCTGACATAATAATAATAGAAATTAAGGATAATAATAAATGTAATGCTCTTGAATCATCCTGAAATCATCCCCCACCCAGTCTATGGAAAAATTGTCTTCCACAATACCAGTCTCTGTTGCCAAAAGCTTGGGGTCCACTGCTTTAAAAGAATGTTTAGAGAATTTAATGTGACAATATATGCTAAGTCCTTAGTACTACATAAATATTAATTGCTTGAGAAATCAGGTAGATTCTTTACTGTCTGAGCTACCTGGGAAGCCCTTATGATAGTTTTTAAGTGAGAATCTTTAAACTCTAAATGTGGGCTATCTGACTCTGAGAGTTATATTGTATAGGTGAGCATATCTGTGTTACAGTATTAAGACTATGCTACTCCACTGCTATGAACCATGTTTTCGAGTTGGTTTATTTAATGTCTTGGTCTCTTAGAGATTCACTCTTAACAAATGAACATTCTGGAGCTCTTGTGTTCTGTGTTTCACAGACAATCGTGAGACCCATCCAAATCTGAAGATGGAGATACAGATGGTCATGGAATAGGAAAGAATTAAGTAGCGAGAAGCTTGCAGTGCTTTAGCAAGCCACGGGGACTGGCTAGCACAAGATGGGATTTATCAGATTTGTTTGGAGTTTTGACTTTGCCATATGGGTTCAGACAAAACTGAAATGCAAAACAGAATTTTAAATCATTCAAAGCTGTGAATGGAAATTGCCAAGTTTTACAGTCTCAACTGTGAGGTGGTGAGATCACGGGAAGAAGATAGGTACTCTAAAAGAAACAAAATGATCTTATTCTCTAACTCACATAGCACCTACTATGTAGAAGACATGCTAAAGATGATGGGGAAAACAAAGATGTTTTGGTAGATTTAGTGATCTGATACCTAGTATCCTAATGACAGCTGAAGTTCTGGAGGTCTCTGGAGGCCTTATCATGAGCCTTGCATGCAACCTATTAAAAGCATAGCCAGGCATACATATATATTCATATATACTTTCCTTATGAAATAATAACAGGATTCATACAATGGCAAACAAAATGATTTTTTCATTATCCAAACCATAAACTTTAAAAAATTTCAGTACATATTATATCTCACTCTTCTAAATATATATACTGGGTTGGCCAAACTACTTGTTCCAGTCTTTCTATAACATCTTATGGAAAAATCCAAAAACATTTTGGACAACTCAATATATAACAAACATATAATTTCTAATGTATAGATAAATGATTTATTTCACAGATTTTGAAAAAAATTACTATAATAAATGATGAAAATAACATTCTTTTTAAAACATTCAAGTGACACAACTAAATAGACTTAGCTTCTCTATTCATTTAGCACTTAATGAAGTCTTTGAAAGTTTTAGAAAAATTTCTACAACACCTTATACCCTACACACAATTTCCCTATTGTTAACATCTCTTATTAATGTGCACACATATCACAATTAGCAAACCAATACTGGTAAGTAATGATTCCCAAAAACTAAATTCTCTTCAAAGATCTTCAGGTTTTTAAAATATGTATATATGTTCAGGTAATTGCAATTCTACACTCACATGCAGTTTTATAAAATAACAGAAAGATTTGACATAACATTTACCTAGTTTCACTCAACAATAATACAAGCATATCTTAGAGACATTACAGATTTTGTTCCAGACCACAACAATAAAGCAAATATTGCAATAAAGTGAGCCAAATATTTTTTTTGGTTTCCTAGTGCATATAAAATTTCTGTTTAAACTAGTCTATTAAGTATGCAATAACATTTTGTCTAAAAAAAAATCAGTTCAGTTCAGTCGCTCAGTCTTGTCTCACTCTGCGACCCCATGGACTGCAGCATGCCAGGCAGGATTCCCTGTCCATCCCATCCAGCCATCTCATCCTCTGTCATCCCCTTCTCCTCTCACTTTCAATCTTTCCCAGCATCAGGGTCTTTTCCAATGAGTCAGTTCTTCACATCAGGTGGCCAAAGTATTGGAGTTTCAGCTTCAATATCAGTCCTTCCAATGAATATTCAGGACTGATTTCCTTTAGAATGGACTGGTTGGATCTCCTTGCAGTCCAAGGGACTCTCAAGAGTCTTCTCCAACACCACAGTTCAAAAGCATCAATTCTTCGGTGCTCAGCTTTCTTCATAGTCCAACTCTCACATTCATACATGACCACTGGAAAAACCATAGCCTTGACTAGACGGACCTTTGTTGGCAAAGTAATGTCTCTGCTTTTTAATATGCTGTCTAGGTTTTTCATAACTTTTCTTCCAAGGAGCAAGCGTCTTTTAATTTCATGGCTGCAGTCACCATCTGCAGTGATTTTGGAGCCCAAAACAATAAAGTCTGTCACTGTTTCCACTTTTTCTCCATTTATTTGCCACTAACTGACAGTTAAATTGACAGGAAATTCATGTTAACACCACAGTGTAATCTCTCTCTAACCCTAACAAAATGCCTGAAATAGAAAATACTGCTAACAACAAATGCCAGTAATGCTGCAGAGAAACTAGACCATTCAAACACAACTGGCAAGAATGCAAAATGGTATATCTATTCTGGGAAACACTTTTACAGTTACTTAAAAAACTAAGCATACAACCGACTACTCACACTCTTCAACATTTATCCCAGACTGATGAGAAGATACGTTCACACAAAACTGAACATTAATATTTGCTGTTGTTATTTAGTTGCTAAGTCATATGTGACTCTTTGTGACCCCCATGTATTGTTAGTCCTCCAGGCTCCTCTGTCTATGGGATTTCTCAGACAAGAACACTGGGTGGGTTGCCATTTCTTTCTCCAGGGGATCTTCCTGAATCAGAGATCAAACCCATATCACCTGCATTGGCAGGCAGATTCTTTACCACTGAGCTACCAAGGATGCCGCATTAACCTGGATGAAGGCATGTTGAAAAGCAGAGACATTACTTTGCCAACAAAGGTTCATCTAGTCAAGGCTATGGTTTTTTCAGTGGTTATGTATGGATGTGAGAGTTGGGCTGTGAAGAAGGCTGAGTGCTGAAGAATTGATGCTTTTGAACTGTGGTGTTGGAGAAGACTCTTGAGAGTCCCTTGGACTGCAAGGAGATCCAACCAGTCCATTCTGAAGGAGATCAGCCCTGGGATTTCTTTGGAGGAATGATGCTAAAGCTGAAACTCCAGTACTTTGGCCACCTCATGTGAAGAGTTGACTCATTGGAAAAGACTCTGATGCTGGGAGGGATTGGGGGCAGGAGGAGAAGGGGACGATAGAGGATGAGATGGCTGGATGGCATCACTGACTCGATGGACGTGGGTCTGAGTGAACTCCGGGAGTTGGTGATGGACAGGGAGGCCTGGCGTGCTGTGGTTTGTGGCGTCACAAAGAGTTGGACACCACTGAGCGATTGAACTGAACTGAACCCCATAGGTTATCTAGATGATTCTGTTTATAGTACTTTCTTGAAATGACAAAATTATAGAAATGGAGAACAAATTTTGATTGCTAGTGATAATGAGGGGATGGAAGTGGAAGGATTCTGTCTATAGAAGAACATGAGGGATGCTTGTAGGGATGGAAATGTTCTGTAACTGGAATATCAATGGAATGTAAATGTTAGAATAATTTTGCCTATGTTTAAAAACATAATCTTCCTGAGATTATGATAATAATTGCTGTAAACAAATAAATCTTTCTGGAGAGAATTAACATCTTTACCTTGTTGAATCTTTCAATCCATGAATATAGTATATCTCCATTTATTTTCATCTCCATCTAATTTCAGTGTTTTAGCACTTTTAGCATAGAAATCTTGTATATTTTGTGTTAGATTTAAACCTAACAATTTCATTTTCTTTGAGCAATTGTTAAGTCATATGGTATTTTTGATATTCATGTTTCATGACTTGCATGTAGAAATGCAATTGTGTTTTGTTTGTTTATCTTGTATCCTGGGAATTTTGTGAAATAATTTTTTTAGTTTTAGGAGGATTTTAGTATATTTCTTGAGATTTTATGTGTATTCAAGCATGTCATTTGCAACTAAAAAACTAGTTTTACATCTTACTTTCTGATAAGCATTTTTATTTCCTGTTCTTGCTTTATTGCATTGGTTAGCCATTCCAGAACTGTGTTGCATATGAGTGGTGAGAGAGCATTTGTTTTTAATGTACAGGAAAAGATCTACTTAACTCTTCTTGTCTTAATCATTTCTGACCTTTGTGGGAAAAACGTTAGTGACCATCTAAGATTAGAAACAACTGTCTTCACCATTAAGTATACTGTTAGCTGTAGAATTTTTGTAGGTGATTTTTATCAGCATGAGGATGTCTCCTCTATTTCCGTTTTTAATACTTTATGTAATAAATGGATGCTTCTTGAGTTTTTTCGAACACATACTGCATTAATTGGTTTCACAAGGTGATATTTCTTCTTTAGCCTGTAATACGGTCAACTATATTATTTGATTTTCTAATATCAAACCAGTCTTTCATCACTGATGATGGCATATCATTCTTTTTATATATTGTTTCATTTTATTTGCTAATACTGTGTTAACAGTCTTTGCATCTGCATTCATGAGGTATACTGGTTTATAATAGTTAGTCTTTTTGTTCTGTGTTTTGCGTTGACAATTTTTGTATCCATGTAATACTAATTTTATAATATAAATTAGAAAGTGTTTTTGTCTTATTTTCAAGATGACATTGTGTAGAACTGGTGTTATTTTGTTCTTTATTTCTGCTGAGCTCTTGATATGGGAGCTTATTCATTTATGACTTCCCCCTTTTATATGCATGTATTTAGTACTATAAATATTCCTCACAACACTGTTTTAATCTCATTACCATTCTCCTTCAGAAATATAATTGCTTTAAATAATTTTATTTTTTAGTGTAGTTTCTTTCTGCTGTTCAGATTGTGTGATTTCTGTTATTTATATTATAAAGTTCAGTGATTCTTACTTCGGTCTCCTCTATTTAGCTGTTAAATCAATTTATTGAGTATTTCACTTCAATTACTCAGTTTTTCAATCATTAATTTCCATTTTTATTTATATTGTCTATTCCTTTGCTGAGAATGTCTAGTTCTTCATGGCAGGATTCTAGCAAAAATTAAACAAAACTATGTATACGATATTTGGCAGAGTGCCTCACACATAGTTACTCAAAAATGATAGCTGCTATTATTATATTTTATTTCTAATAGGTACAAAATCAGATTTTTTTTCTATTAAAAATCATGTAATCTTAAACAAAATGCTACAATCTTTACCACAAGACTGTCATTAGTTAGGATAGAAATTCACGGAATTTATATCACTAACCTGGAGTCAGTAACCTGGCGAAAAGTCTTATTATCAGAATGCTTGAACATATCTTAATTATAATTATATACATTTCAGAGTTCAACAAAACTTCCAGTCTGCTAATCAGAATGAAGGAAGCTTGTGCACTGAGCCTTATGATAAATGACTTCACCCTGATAGGATTCCACTACAGTGCTGAAAGTGCAATATATTATGACAAAAAGGAAAGTGTCAAAACTGTTTCCTGGATTTGAGGAGCTGTGCTTCATCATATGTCTTGATCAGCCTTTTTATTGAATCTCTGAATATTAACTAGCCTTGTGCTGCTGTAAAGTATTTCTTTCCAAGGCTGAGGGAATGTTCTCAGGACATAATCCTGACTATTTCTGAAATCTCAGGTGTTACCCTTTTTATGTTGAAAGTCTTATACTCAAATCCAGTTCTATCTACCAGGCTGAGAAACCAATACTGAAAAGCACAGACCTTAGGAAGGACCTGGCACCAGGTTGTAGGCTGCCAAGCCCTATATGCTCGCTGCCCAGTGCCAACCCAGGAGTAAGATTAAAGCATGTGCCTCTTCCCCACCCCATTCCCCCCACTCCACTTAGGGCTAAAGTTGTGAATCACTGTTTTGAGTAGATTAAACTATAAAATACCAATTAATTCAAATGATTGTGAACCTGGTTGATATTTTGGTAACCTGGAAGCAAATACACTTTATTTACTACAACAATCTTTTGGGAATTCTAGGTCACAAATTTCAACATTTTTCTGAGGAATAAGGACCAGGAAAAGTTTATCCAACAGGGCTCTGCAAAATGAAGAGCTTTCCAAAATAATTTTCTACCAGTTCACATATTTATTAGGTACTTCTGTTTATATTTCTATCCACCACCCCTTTCATCCTCCTAACTTTGAAGTGAAGTCTGTGACCCCCATTTTGCAGATGAGGCTTGTTGAGGTTTTAAGACTAGCTAGAACCTGGATTTTCATTCTCATCTTTCTGTCTTTAAGTCCTAGGTGTTTTCACCTAAATCCACTCTCTTTCTGGGCTATTCTTGATCAGTGTAACTTCTGGCCCAAATGTCCCATCAGCCAAATTGATGTTTTCTAAGAGACTGTGAAAGAAGCGCAGTGCATCCCTGTGGCCAGCAGAGTAAACAACAGGAAACAAAGGGAAAACCTAGCAGCCTGTGAAAGTGGCAGCCTTGAGAGCACTTGAAATACATTGTTCCTAAACTAAGATTTTGGAAACTAATAAAAAGGCATCTTCTCTTTCAGGAGGTTTAGTTTTGTATTAAGTTTTTGGTTTTTCTGTTTGAGTTTATGTGTGTATTTTGCAGTATTATATTTTTTAATCATTTCCTATACAACAAACCATAGTACAAAAATTTTTTATATACATAATCTCATTTAATCCTCACAATGGCCCTATGATATCAGTGCTATTAATTATAACTCCTCTTTCTATAATGGAGGAAATCAAATTTCAGAGATGCCATGTGACATGACCAGTTAAGTTAATCATCATATGACCTTTGGGCTATTCACTTAAGTAGTTCAGAATTCAAACTCAGATTTTAACCCACCAGTAAGTGCATTCTGTTTTGTTGTAAAGTATCTTACAGATTTTCCATTTTAAAAAGTAGGCTTCAGCAAGCTGTTTCTTTTTTAGGCCCCTGCAGCTTATGAATTTATAAACAGATAAGAGAAACCACGGCAGTAAATGAGACTATTTCCATTTTCTTTGACCATTTCCATCTTATTAAAATTTTAAACATATTAATTACTAATTAGAGAAATCTAGATGGTAATCACAGAGATTTAATTTACCCAATATCATTTATGGGAAGGTGAGATTTGTCACTTGGAAATGATAATTAACTCATCAGAAATGTTTGGGACTGGAAGGAAAAAATTAAAAGGAAGTACTTGGGAGTAAGGATAAAAAAAAAGCAACCAAGCCTCTTACTGAATACATTGGTGCAAGGCAAAACAACATTCCCACTGGTCTGTAGTTTTAAAGCCAGAATTCTTAGTAAAGAGGACAATACCAGAAAGATCTTTAAATATGTTAACACCTTAATGTAAGTTTAATGGTCTGTGAATGCTGCTTTCCTAATGCCTAATCAGAATTACAAATTGATTTTCAGAGGCCTTTTTTGTTGTTGTTGTTGTTTTGCTGTTTTCTACGGAAGAAATATACTACTTCCATAGTGTTTTTTCTTCTTGTCTCTTTGCCTCTATAACATAAAAATACCACAGATAGAGAATAATAAATTATATTATCAATGTTACGGAGCAAAGAAATAGTAGCTTTTTCCCCCCTCTATATTTATTGAGAACTTAAGTGTCTGGAGTATAGATATTAATATTAACAAGAGTGCTGCAT
The DNA here is from genome assembly GCF_019923935.1 of Bubalus bubalis. Lineage (NCBI taxonomy): Eukaryota > Metazoa > Chordata > Mammalia > Artiodactyla > Bovidae > Bubalus > Bubalus bubalis. The sequence continues at coordinate 27,255,482 of NC_059174.1, read as the reverse complement.
CTATCAGAAAAGATATATTTTCAGTTTCCATCAGTCTTTATAAAATCACCTACATAGTACTAAGCAAACCATCACTTTGCAAGGGAACTAGGTCTCACTTGTTCATTGTTCAGACATGTCCGACTCTGCGACCCCATGGACTGCACCATGCCAGGCTTCCCTGTCCTTCACTATCTCTGAGTTTGCTCAAACTCAGAGAAAGTCTCAAATATTTCATGGACTTGGCTTTAATTCTTTCCAAAATATTCTAGAGGAACCGGACATTTTTAAATGAAAAAATATAAGGAAAGAAAAATTTTAAACATATGAAAAATGAATAAGAAATGTGTTTTTTAAAATCCCAGGTACAATAATTATTTTTAAAAATAATCTTGAATTGTTATTAAAGATGTTTCTGCTGCTCTTGTAGTGGTAGGGTAGTCTTTTAATACTTTTAATACCATAGGACCTCCCTCCAAAAACACTGGTTTCCCAGCAATGATGTTCAAAGAGCTCTTTAAATAGTGGCTTTTTCATTATAAATTTTGCATGTAAACACTTTGCATGCTCTGATTTAATGAGGCCATTCAAAGCTTTCTTAATACTACTGCAACTTTCTCCCTCAGGACTCATTTGATTGCTCAGAAATATCTTTGATTCATTTGCATTTACTAATTTAGGGAACCATGAGGATATTTTCTGAGCCCCTACTAAATTCCTGATAGTGAGCCCTGGGGATACAGCAATAAACAAGACAAATGTGGTCCTTACCTTCACTGAGCTTGTAATCCATTGGATAAAACAGATTTTTGAGGAAGTAATCACAGGAACAGTGAATTCAACAAGGAAATTTGAGGCACAGTGCAAATATTTTATACATTATAAAATGAGTATGTGTCAAAATTTTTTAAGAATGCGTTAATTAATGAGGGAACCAGAAATTGGTTCAAATGTGAATTTAATTTACAGAGATTCGTACTCTGTATCAAATGAAATTTATTTCATTATTAGGAACAGGAACAATTTGCATTGCTCTGAACAAAAATCAGTAATATTACTATCGTAAATGCTAAGTTGCTTCCCTCGAGTCCAGCTCTTTGTGACTTTATGGACTCTAGCCTGACAGGCTCCTCTGTCCATAGGATTCTCTAGGAAAGAATACTGGAGTAGGTTGCCATTTTCTACTCCAGAGGATCTTCCTGACCCAGGGATCAAAGAAATGTCTCTTATCTCCTTATCAGTCTTCTTCTATCTCTACATAGTTGTAAGATAACCTAGTCAAAGACAATTAAAGACACCTCTGTGAAACCAGGTCATTCATAGAGGGCTCACTAGCTGTAGTGTCCCACACCCCTCCCAAGGTATACCCAGTAATCTTTGTGAGGTTTTTTGGCCTATTTCCAAGTTTTTGACAGTTTGCTCTGGTAGCTTAAAAGAGATAACTAGAAAAAGGTTAGTAATAACAGGAAACAAATAGATAGTTACCACATCCCTGAAAACCTTTACTGGAAAGTATAATATGAACATAATATGTAGACGGAGTAGTAGAATCTCAAAAGAGAAAAAACCAGTTGAAATACAATTTTAGAACATATATCACTTTGCCTTGTTTCCAGGAAGAAAGATGGATTTTTGTCAGTACCTTTCCTCTTGAGTATCAGATAAAAGGTTGAAAATTCAGTTCCACCTCTACAAGAAGGCATTCAAATTTTTCTATGTATATCTACATATATATTCTAAATTTATATATTTTTTAAATTTGTATTGAATGGAAAAAAGTATACAACATCATGAATTTTAAATTTAATTTAAATAAATTAAATATATTAATAAATGAAATTTAAATAAAATCAAGAATTTTAAATTTCTTGATAATATGTTGAATGTATAACCATTAAAATAATGTGTGTAGCATAGTTAATTCAATCTTTCTTTAGTTGGATTTACTATAATTATTAATTATTAAAATAATAGTCTGACAATATCTCTATATGGACATATTTGCTTATACATGTAAAAATATTTATTTTTGTTATTTTATTGATAATAAAACTAGAACAAAAAGATTAGGGACAAAGAATTGTATAATTTTTCCAATTAACATTTTGTTTGCAGCTTTCTTTTCTTCTTTCTTTCATCATTCTTTTTTCACTTTTTCCAACACTAACTGGAGGTAGATATTTATTAAAGAATAAAAAGCACACAAAATCTCTCTTCTTTCTACTAAAAACAAGTGAAGCTAATAACTGTATAGGAGTATAATTTATAAAAATATCAGATTACTATGTTGTACACCCAAAACTAATATGAGGTTGTAGGTTACCTATACTCCAAAAAAAAAAAAAAAAAAAAGTAAGTCAAATCCAAAAAGAAAAATAGTGAATGTTTCTCAGCTTAGAGATTAACCCACTTCTCATCATGATTAGGGTCTAGTGGGGAAAAAGCTCTTTGAGAGAATATTTCTTCTCCTTATCTCTCTTGGTGGGTTAAAAGAAAAATCATGGAGAAGGTGAATGTTAATAATATAGAAGAATCCAGAGGGAGGAAAAATATGCTGGTTAATTTAAAATGAAGGAAGTGGTTGCATAACCACCAGATACCCTTTGCTTGCAACAGGAAGGTCATTTAAATCATTCATGCCTTCGAGGAAAGTATACAGATCATTTTATTATACCCTCTTGAATGTTGTTTTACAACCTCAATCACTTGAGAACTAACTCTGGGAGGCATTGCTACAAAAAAGCAAGATAGTATGCAGCCTATCTTTAGAATACAACTTTTTAAATAATTTTGAGACAGCAAAACAAATTAATCGGAGAAGGCAATGGCACCCCACTCCAGTACTCTTGCCTGGAAAATCCCATGGACGGAGGAGCCTGGTAGGTTGTGCTCCATGGAGTCGCTAGGAGTCGGACAGGACTGAGCGACTTCACTTTCACTTTTCACTTTCCTGCATTGGAGAAGGAAATGGCAACCCACTCCAGTGTTCTTGCCTGGAGAATCCCAGGGAGGGGGAGCCTGGTGGGCTGCCATCTATGGGGTCGCACAGAGTCGGACACGACTGAAGCGACTTAGCAGCTGTGTAATACTTGTCTGTGCTTCCTTTCATGAAATCACTGACATGGCGATGTTTCTCATTAATAATTTAATATGTGACATCACTGTGATTATAGGCAGTCAGTAAAGTACGCACTCTATTTGGTCATAAATTAAAATAATAGACTTCACAAATGTACATTTTTTAGATGTTAAATTTGATACTTGTTCTTAAAACTTACTTTATTCCAGCCATCCTATTCTTCATCTTTTCATACTTTCTTAGTGTATGGACTCCATGAGTTGCATTATAGCAGCACATTTTCTTGGGCCCCATTAATACTTCATGATCTTTCTATCTTTTTTTTAAACCAAAAAGTGATTAAACTTGACTTATAATATGGAAAAAGGGAATTGAGCCAAATAAGAAAAGGACAATTGTCTAGCAGCCAGGAATATATTCTATTAATTACCCAATACTATTAAATATAGTTCTTTACTTCCTAGAAACCAATATCAACCATTAAATTTGTTGAATTATATGAGTTTCATCCTCTAACAGGATGTGGTCTTATCTGGTATGTGTGTATGTTTGCTAACAGTGAAATCTGGAAAAACTTACTGAGCAACCCGTATTTAAGACACATTAGATAGTGCCATGGTCTAAACGTTTGGTCCTCCCCAAGATTAACATGTTAAAATTCTAACCCCCAAAATGGATGGTATTAGGAAGTAGGGACCTGGGAGGTGATTAAGTCCTGAGGTTGGAGCCCTCATGGTTGGAAGTAGTGATCTTATAAAAGAGATCATACAAAGATTCCCTGGTGGCTCAGACAGTAAACAATCTGCCTGCAAAGCCGGAGACCAGGGTTTGATCCCTGGGTTGGGAAGATGCCCTGGAGAAAAGAATGACTACCCACGCCAGTTTTGCCTGGGAAATCCCATGGACAGAGGAGCCTGGCAGGCTGTATTCCATGGGGTCACGAGTCTAACGTGACGGAACAACTAACACTTTCACACACTTTTACAGAGATTCTAGCCCCTTCCTCTCAAAGAGAGCACAGTGAGGAGATGCAGCAGAATCCAAAGGAGGGCCTTCGCTAGGACATGAGGACACTGGCACCTTAATCTAGAACATTTAACTTCCAGAGCTTGAGAAATGAATTCCTGTTTTTTCTAATCCACCCAGTTTACAGTATTCCTTAGAGCAGCCTGAGTAGACTAGAAAATAAACAGCAAAATGCAAAGCTATTCATGATTTCATACTGTTTTTATTCCACAGGAAGTTTATTTTTCTGTTTTATATTATGATAAAATTTGAGAATTTTGATTTGCAAAATTTTATTCCAGTTCTATACTATTTGAGATGTTCATAAAGGGAAAAGGAAATTCAGATTTGCTGTTCAAAAATACAGCAGAAATGAGCATGGAATATTTCTATTTCTGCTCATTTAAAAAATATTTTCCCTGCCCTACTCCCCAAGTTGTTCTTTGGAAAACTTTATGATGTTTGCAAATTCCAAGACTCACTTAAAAGGGTAAGAAAGATACATTCAGAACAAGAAAAGAAAGGGATGCAGAATAGGAAACTGTAATTCTGAGCTGGGCTAAAAGGTCATAGGAAAGTTTTTACTTTCATGTCTTATATTTGTGTTTGTTTCTAATGCCACTTGGTAGAAAGAGGGCAAGATGAGGAAACAAGGTCACCAAGGAAAGTAAGGGATACAATAAAAATACATATCAAGTCAGTTCAGTTCAGTTCAGTCGCTCAGTTGTGTCCGACTCTGTGACTCCATGGACTGCAGCATGCCAGGATTCCTTGTCCATCACCAACTCCCGAAGTTTACTTAAACTCATGTCCATTGACTTGGTGATGCCATCCAACCATCTCATCCTCTGTTGTCCCCTTCTCCTCCCGTCTTCAATCTTTCCCAGCATCAGGATCATTTCAAATGAGTCGGTTCTTTGCATCACATGGCCAAAGTATTGGAGTTTCAGCTTCAGCATTAGTTCTTCCAATGAATATTCAGGACTTATTTCCTTTGGGATGGACTGGTTGGATCTCCTTGCAGGCCAAGCGACTCTCAAGAGTCTTCTCCAACACCACAGTTCAAAAGCATCAATTCATCGGTGCTCAGTTTTCGTTATAGTCCAACTCTCACATCCATACATGACTACTGGGATACATGGAAAAAGGGAAAGATATCCTTGTTATTTCAGCTACATTCTCTTTGCTTGCTTGTTTCTGTTTATGTGTTATGGCTTCATCTCTCATCTGTGCTCCTAGTACTTCATGCTGCAGACATGAAAAAACATATTATTTTCAGTTTCCTGAATATACTGTTAGTGGGAAAGAAAGTTTCCTTTACCCTTCTAGTTTTCTGGCCAGTCTAACAGTTAAATTGATATAAAGCATAACAACAGAAGAAAATCAAGCAAAAGTTTAATGTATATATGAGAGACCCAGGAAAACTAAGTAACTCGCCAAAATAGTCAAAACACCTTAAATATACCATCTTCAGCTAAAGACAAGCAAGGATGTTGGGGGGTGAGGGTGGGTGGGTGGTTTTGGACTTCAAAGCAGAGGAAGGCAATTTACAAGGAGATGGAAAAATACACGTTTGCCCTGCTGAGTTTCCCCCACCACACTTCTTTATATCTTTGGTGATAGCTCTATTGTGGGAACAGGTCTTTCTCTAAATTCTTTAGGCAACTAAGTGTGAGTGAGTGTGTGTGTGTGTGTGTGTGTGTGTATACATGCACGTGTTCAGTCGCTAAGTCGTGTCTGACTCTTTGTGACCCCACGGACTGTAGCCCACCAGACTCCTCTGTCCATGGGATTTCCCAGGTAAGAATACTGCAGTGGGTTGTCATTTCCTTCTCCAGGGATCTTCCTGACCCAGGGATTGAACCTGCATCTCCTGCCTTCATCTTCTGTTTTGGCAGGCTGGTTCTTTACCACTTGAGCCACCTGTGAAGGCCTAGGTAGCTAAGGGGAAACACCAAGGGGGAAAGTCAAAGTTTACTCCACGGACCTTTATTGTCTGCAATTGGAAAAAAATTGCATATCAAAGAGACATAGTAGGGTGGCAAATCTTATGTTCTCTGGGGTCTCTGAGATGAGCTACTTTAACTCAAATGCTTCAGTGTGCATTTCCTAAGAGATAACCCCTTATGTAATAACCACAGTACAGTTATCAACTTCAGAAAATGTAGAGTTGATTTAATACTTTTAGCCAACTTAGTATTTGTTTTCCAATTTTGTCAATTGGAAAACAAATTAATCAATATTGATTTAATATTGATTAAATCAATATTAAATCAATTTTAATCAATATTGATTGTATACTTTATATCAAGTTTAAATCGATATTAAACTCTCAATATAACAACCTGGTATAGCTCTCCATTTATTCATGTTTTAATTGTTCTCAGCACTGTATGCATATCTTAACCATACTTTTAGAAATCTATTCCTATGTATCATATTTATTTTATTTATTTCTAAATTGTTAAACACTAGTATATACATATACTATTGATTAAATATGCTCACTTTGTGATGTTGCAAAATTATTATTTTCATAATTTGTTGGGAAATTTATTAGAATTTTCCATGTACATATTCAAGTTGAAAATAAAGACATTTATTTCTTGTTTTCCTATCTATATGCCTTTTATTTCTTTATCTTGTGCTTTTGCACTGGTCAGGTCTTCCAGTATAATGCTGAATAAAATTAGTAAAGGGAGAATATTCTTATCTCATTCTTGATCTTTGGTCAAAAGGAATTATTTTAACACTACTTAATATGACTTTAGGTGAGAAATGGAATATTTCTGGCCATATCAGTAACCTAAGAATGTCACTGCTGCTGCTAAGTCACTTCATTCGTGTCCGACTCTGTGCGACCCCCATAGACGGCAGCCCCCAGGCTTCCCCGTCCCTGGGATTCTCCAGGCAAGTACACTGGAGTGGGTTGCCATTTCCTTCTCCAATGCATGAAAGTGAAAAGTGAAAGTGAAGTCACTCAGTTGTGTCCAACTCTAGCGACCCCATGGACTGCAGCCCACCAGGCTCCTCCGTCCATGGGATTTTCCAGACAAAAGTACTGGAGTGGGGTGCCCACCAAGGGTTGTGAGCAAGTGAGCCCTGAGGAAACTCGGGATGTGAAAACACAGGACACTGGCCCCAGATTGGTGAAGTACATATCAAAGAAATGGTATCAGTGAGTCCAAACTCTTTTACCTGCCCATACATAAAAAGCACTAAATTCCTTAGCTTGGCATATCTGGTTTCTTTAATTAACAGTAATCTTTTGATGTTCCCAACTACCTGCCCTTTGTTGCAAAACTCCTATGTATCTTAGTCCCTTCCCTCACTTCCTCAAAACAGTTTCTCAGAGCTATCTGAAATGCTGTCTCTGGGGCCGCAGTCCTTTTTGTTTCAAATAAAACTTAACTTGCAAATTTCGCATTGTGCATTAAGTCAACATAGGCATTAGGTTTTTTTTTTTTTTCTTAATATGTTCTTTATCAAGTTGAGAACATTCCTTCTATTCATAGTTTGCTGAGAGATTCATCATGAGTATGTATTCAATTTTATTAAATGCTTTTTCTGCCTCTATTGAGATAAACATTCTTTTCTTAATTTTGTTAACATGATAAAAACCTTAATCGATTTATAAATATTGAATCAAACTTTCATGTCTTAAATGAAGTTATCTTGGTCATGATGACTTCAGTTCACTTCAGTTCAGTTCAGTTCAGTCGCTCAGTCGTGTCTGACTCTTTGCGATCCCATGAATCGCAGCACGCCAGGCCTCCCTGTCCACCACCAACTCCCAGAGTTCACTCAGACTCACGTCCATCAAGTCAGTGATGCCATCCAGCCATCTCATCCTCTGTCGTCCCCTTCTTCTCCTGCCCCCAATCCCTCCCAGCATCAGAGTCTTTTCCCATGAGTCAACGCTTCGCATGAGTTGGCCAAAGTACTGGAGTTTCAGCTTTAGCATCATTCCTTCCAAAGAAATCCCAGGGCTGAACTCCTTCAGAATGGACTGGTTGGATCTCCTTTCATGATGACTTACCCATTTTAAATAATGCTGAATTTCAACTTTCTACTATTATATTAGTTTTTTGCATCTGTATTCATGACAGCTGCTGTTGCTGCTGCTGCGTCGCTTCAGTCGTGTCTGACTCTGTGCCACCCCATAGACTGCAGCCCACCAGGCTCCCCCGTCCCTGGGATTCTCCAGGCAAGAACACTGGAGTGGGTTGCTATTTCCTTCTCCAATGTTTGAAAGTGAAAAGTGAAAGTGAAGTCGCTCAGTCGTGTCCTACTCCTAGCGACCCCATGGACTGCAGCCTACCAGGCTCTTCCGTCCATGGGATTTTCCAGGCAAGAGTACTGCAGTGGGTTGCCATTGCCTTCTCCGATTCATGACGGAATATTAACCATTCTTTTCACCAGAAAATAGATGAAAAGGGAATGATTCTTCACTTATTTATGAGGCCACCATAACCATGATACCAAAAGCAAAGATGTTGCAACAAAGAAAAAATGTATTCATGACAGATATTGTGCTAATACATTCTTTTCTTTGTTGCAACATCTTTGCTTTTGGTATCATGGTTATGGTGGCCTCATAAATAAGTGAAGAATCATTCCCTTTTCATCTATTTTCTGATGAAAAGAATGGTTAATATTCTTTTTCAAATGTTAGGGAGAACTCATTAGTGGAGCTATCTGAGCCTGACACTTTCTCTATGAAAAGGTTTTTATTTATGAATTAAATCTTTTTCTTAAATATAATACAATTCAAATTTTCTATCACTGTATATATTTTGGAAAAATCTTGTTTTCAAGGAATTTGTTATTTCATCTGGGTTGACAAATATATTGGCATAAAGTTGTTGATAATATTACTGAATTATTCAGTTTATATCTCTAGGCTGTCGAGTGATAGCTCTTCTTCTACTTCTAGTACTAAGAGTTTGTGTCCTTTATCTTGATCAGTCCAACTAAAGGTTCATCAATTTTATGGACTTGCTCAATGAACAAACTTCTGTTTTTATTGATTATTCTTATTGTCTACTTTCTTCAAAACTATCAATCGTATTTCATATTTGTTTTCATTTATTTTCACTTTAATTTGATCTTTTTATAGCTTAACAACAAAGATTATATCATTGATTTTAGCTACTATTTCTGTTTATATTTAAGCATTTAAATCTCTTTTTCTGTAAGTACTGTTCAGCTGCATCCCACAAATTTTTATGTTTTGCATTTTTATTCAGTTTTAAAATATTTTCTAATTTCTCTTCTGATTTTTTCTGTGATCTATAGGTTATTTGTAAGACTGTTGTTTGATTTCCAAATTTATAAAAATTTTCCAAATATTTTCCTGTTATTCATTTATGTTTTAATTATATGTGGTAAGAGAAAATGTTTTATATTACTTCAATCATTTCAATTTTGTTTGGATTAATTTTGTGATCAAAAATGTACAGTGTCATGGTAAATTTAAGTGAGCATTTGAAAAAGATGTACATTTTTTATTGTTTTTTTGGTATTTCTAAAGATCACACTTACTTCAAGTTAATAACATTCATAGGTCTCAAAGTCTATAAATTGTAAATTATTTAATATTAGTTAACAGTAGTCACATCTTCTATATCTTTATTCTTTTTCCTGTCTACTTTGATATCGATTTCAAAGAGAAATATATAAAATATCTATTAAGAGTATAGAATTGTCTATTTCTCCTTCCTCTTCTAACAGCATGCATGCCATTCATTTTGAAGCTCTATTGCTGGGTGCATAGAGTAATATAATACAGGGTTGGGGCAGGGGGAGAGACAAGATACTGGAGGTGAAATGAAATTGATGTAGCTGCAAGTAAGCAAGCAAGCACACAATAAATAGTTAAATGCCAGTTTGCAAATAAGGAGAGTAATTTTAGAAAAAAAATTGCAACAACCTATCAGCATCAGAGTATAAGTAACTATGGGCTATGCGATTCCTCTGTATCTAAAGTTTCAGAGGACATTATGGATAATTCTAGAACAGAAAAGCTACTATATCTATCTGCCTACCTACCTATGTATCTATCTATCTATCTATGAAAGGTTGACCTTTGAACAACTGTGGCTTAATTGTGGGTTCCTCCACATTTGCAGATTCAAGCAACCACAGATCTTGTAGAACTGTAGCATTTACTATTTAAAAATATCTGTGTTTAAGTAGACCCATGCAGTTCAAATTTGTTTAAGGGTCAACTGTATTTTTTAATAGTTATTATCTTGGGATGGATATTTTAATTTCATATTCTCATGTACCATCTCTTAAGATTTAATATTTGAATTAAGCTGCGGGCTTTCTAGCTCACCTAGCCTACTACAATCAGGCAGTCTTGTACTCCTTGTGCAATGACAAAAGCCAAGAGGAGCAATCAGTGATCAGGGTATCACAAACAGGAGGATGAGCTCTACCGGCTCTAGAGCAGGAATTAAAATGGTAAGATGGAGGGTGGAAGGAAACATGGATTCTGGAAAACTACTGGAAAATGTATTTACTCTGGTCTCAATATCTACCAGTACAAAGACTAATATGTTCTTGGATTCATAGGGTTAATTCTCCCCAAATTTCTCATGACTCTAGCCTTTTTTCATAAGTGTGTTGGATATTCTCTTTTTGCAACCTCAGTCACTCACATTTTGAGCTTCCATAAGTTGACACTTAAGCCCTGAATCACAGCACCCTTGGGCTCTCCCTTCCTTGCCAGGCCTTGGTTCTGCAGTAGCTGCCCTCCTCTACCTATGTTACCAAACCTTGCCAGAAAGCTTTCTAAACTATGTCTTGTCAGATTCCAATGATGGCTTACCTTCTCCTCTGCTCCCTCTCACCATCTTTCTATATTAGGCTCGGATTTGGTAGTAGTTTTTTGCAGGGTGTGTTTCCAGTCTTTGTTGATTTCCTTAAAACCTTCTCACACTGTATATATGATCTTTATCAACTCTCCTGAACCATTCCACGTCCAAGGTCAGGAGCGGTGGCTGCACTTCACTGGCTGTGCCGTGTGGAGATACCCCATGTCCAAGGTCAGAAAAACCCCAGTAAGGCGGTAGGCACAGGAGCGGCTGTGAGGAGATACCCCATGTCCAAGAGCAAAGGAGGAGACCCAGCAAGACGGTAGCAGGGGCAAATTCGCGTTTAGAATCAAACCCCATTCCCAGCAGAGATGCTCAGAGGGCTCAAACCTTGTGTGCACCAGGACACAGGGACCCCAAAGAGACTGAAACAGAACTGTGTTTGAGTGTCTCCTGTGGCGGTTTGGGTAGGCAGTGGTCTGCCGCAGAGACAGGGGCTCTGCGTGTGGGTATGGCATAAGTCCTCTTGGAGGAGGTCGCCATTAACCCCACCATAGAGCTGCCAGAACTTACACAGGACTGGGAAATAGATTCTTGGAGGGCACAACACAACCTTGGGCACCAGGACCCAGGAGAAAGGAATAGTGACCCCACGAGACTCACCTGTGGGTGTCTGGGAGTCTCCAGTGAAAGTGTGGGTCAGTGATGGCCTGCTGCAGAGTTGGGGCATGGACTGTAGCAGTACAGGCATGGGATCTCTTGAGGGAGGTCACCATTATCTTCATTACATCCACCATACAGGAGACAGGGATCAAGACCATCTCCATGGAAAAGAAATGCAAAAAAGCAAAATGGCTGTCTGGGGAGGCCTTACAAATAGCTGTGAAAAGAAGAGAAGCGAAAAGCAAAGGAGAAAAGGAAAGATATAGCATCTGAATGCAGAGTTCCAAAGAATAGCAAGAAGAGATAAGAAAGCCTTCCAGTGATCAATGCAAAGAAATAGAGGAAAAAAACAGAATGGGAAAGACTAGAGATCTCTTCAAGAAAATTAGAGATACCAAGGGAACATTTCATGCAAAGATGGGCTCGATAAAGGACAGAAAAGGTATGGACCTAACAGAAGCAGAAGATATCAAGAAGAGGTGGCAAGACTACAGAGAAGAAATGTACAAAGAAGATCTTCATGTCCCAGATAATCACGATGGTGTGATCACTGACCTAGAGCCAGACATCCTGGAATGTGAAGTCAAGTGGGCCTTAGGAAGCATCACTACGAACAAAGCTAGTGGAGGTGATGGAATTCCAGTTGAGCTATTCCAAATCCTGAAAGATGATTCTGTGAAAGTGCTGCACTCAATATGCCAGCACATTTGGTAAACTCAGCAGTGGCCACAGGACCATAAAAGGTCAGTTTTCATTCCAATCCCAAAGAAAGGCAATGCCAAAGAATGCTCAAACTACCACACAATTACACTCATCTCACATGCTAGTAAAGTAATGCTCAAAATTCTCCAAACCAGGCTTCAGCAATATGTGAACCGTGAACTTCCTAATGTTCAAGCTGGTTTTAGAAAAGGCAGAGGAACCAGAGATCAAATTGCCAACATCCGCTGGATCATGGAAAAAGCAAGAGAGTTCCAGAAAAAAATCTATTTCTGCTTTATTGACTATGCCAAAGCCCTTGACTGTGTGGATCACAATAAACTGTGGGAAATTCTTCAAGAGATGGGAGTACCAGACCACCTGACCTGCCTCTTGAGAAATTTGTATGCAGGTCAGAAAGCAACAGTTAGAACTGGACATGGAACAACAGACTGGTTCCAAATAGGAAAAGGAGTATGACAAGGCTGTATATTGTCACCCTGCTTATTTAACTTATATGCAGAATACATCATGAGAAACGCTGGAGTGGAAGAAACACAAGCTGGAATCAAGATTGCCGGGAAAAATATCAATAAGCTCAGATACGCAGATGACACCACCCTTATGGCAGAAAGTGAAGAGGAACTAAAAAGCCTCTTGATGAAAGTGAAAGTGGAGAGTGAAAAAGTTGGCTTAAAGCTCAACATTCAGAAAACAAAGATCATAGCATCTGGTCCCATCACGTCATGGGAAATAGATGGGGAAACAGTGTCAGACTTTATTTTTCTGGGCTCCAAAATCACTGCAGATGGTGACTGCAGCCATGAAATTAAAAGACACTTACTCTTTGGAAGGAAAGCTATGTCCAACCTAGATAGCATATTCAAAAGCAGAGACATTACTTTGCCAACAAAGGTCCGTCTAGTCAAGGCTATGGTTTTTCCAGTGGTCATGTATGGATGTGAGAGTTGGACTGTGAAGAAGGCTGAGCACTGAAGAATTGATGCTTTTGAAGTGTGGTGTTGGAGAAGACTCTTGAGAGTCCCTTGGACTGCAAGGAGATCCAACCAGTCCATTCTGAAGGAGATCAGCCCTGGGATTTCTTTGGAAGGAATGATGCTAAAGTTGGAACTCCAGTACTTTGGCCACCTCATGAGAAGTGTTGCCTCATTGGTAAAGACTCTGATGCTGGGAGGGATTGGGGGCAGGAGGAGAAGGGGACGACAGAGGATAAGATGGCTGGATGGCATCACTGACTCGATGGACGTGAGTCTGAGTGAACTCCAGGAGTTGGTGATGGATAGGGAGGCCTGGCGTGCTACGATTCATGGGGTCATAAAGAGTCGGACAGGACTGAGCGACTGAAGTGAACTGAACTGATAGCAGGGAGGGAACACAGCTCTACCCATCAACAGAAAATTGGATTAAAGATTTCCTGAGCATGGCCCTGCCCATCAGAGCAAGACCCAGTATCCCCCTCAGTCAGTCTATCCCATCAGGAACTTTCACAAGCCTCTTATCCATCTCCATCAGAGGGCAGACAGACTGAAAACCACCATCACAGAAAACTAACCAATGTGATCACATGTACCACAGCCTTGTCTAATTCAATGAAACTATAAGCCATGCTGTGTAGGGCCACCCAAGATGGATGGGTCATGGTGGAGAGTTCTGACAGAATGTGGTCCACTGGAGAAGGGAATGGCAAACCAATTCAGTATTCCTGCCTTTAGAACCCCATGAACAGTACGAAAAGGCAAAAAGATAGGACACTGAAAGATGAACTCCCCAGGTCACTAGGTGTCCAATATGCTACTGGAGATCAGTGGAGAAATAACTCCAGAGGAATGAAGGTATGGAGCCAAAGCAAAATCAACACCCAGTTGTGGATGGGACTGGTGATAGAAGCAAGGTCGATGCTGTAAAGAGCAATATTGCATAGGAACCTGGAATGCTATGTCCATGAATCAAAGCAAATTGGAAGTGATCAAACAGAAGACGACAAGAGTTAACGTTGACGTTTTAGGAATCAGCGAACTAAAATGGACTGGAATGGGGGAATTTAACTCAGATGACCATTATATCTACTACTATGGGCAAGAATCCTTTAGAAGAAATGCAGTAGACATCATTTACTGTCTGAGTCACCAGGGAAGACTATAGTCAACAGAAGAATCCTAAATACAATATTTGGATGCAGTCTCAAAAATGACAGAATGATCTCTGTTAATCTCCAAGGCAAATCATTCAATATCATGGTAATCCAAGTCTGTGCCCTGACCAGTAACACTGAAGAAGCTGAAGTTTAATGGTTCTATGAAGACATACAAGACGTTCTAGAATTAACAGCCAAAAAAGATGTCCTTTTCATTATAGGGGACTGGAATGCAAAAGTAGGAAGTCAAGAAACACCTGGAGTAACAGGCAAATTTGGCCTTGGAATACAGAATGAAGCCAGGCAAAGGCTAATAGAGTTCTGCCAAGAAAATGCAATGGTCATAGCAAACACCCTTTTTCAACAACACAAGAGAAGATTCTACACATAGACATCACCAATGGTCAACACTGACATGAGATCGATTATATTCTTTGCAGCCAAAAATGGAGAAGCGCTATACAATGAGCAAAAAGAAGACCAGAGCTGACTGTGGCTCAGATCATGAACTCTGTAATGCCAAAGTAAGACTTAAATTGAAGAAAGTGGGGAAAACCACTAGACCATTCAGGTATGACCTAAATCAAATCCCTAATGATTATTCAGTGGAACTGAGAAATAGATTTAAGGGACTAGATCTGATAGAGGGCCTGATGAACTATGGACAGAGGTTTGTGACACTGTACAGGAGACAGGAATCAAGACCATGCCCAAGGAAAAGAAATGCAAAAAAGCAAAATGGCTCTCTAAAGAGGCCTTACAAATAGCTGTGAAAAGAAGAGAGCCAAAAGGCTAAGGAAACAAGGAAAGATACACCCATTTGAATGCAGAGTTCCAAAGAATAGCAAGAAGAGATAAGAAAGCCTTCTTCAGTAATCAGTGCAAAGAAATAGAGGAAGACAATAGAATTGGAAAGACTAGAGATCTCTTCAAGAAAATTAGAGATACTAAGAGAATGTTTCATGCAAAGATGGGCTCAATAAAGGACTGCAATGCTATGGACCTAACAGAAGCAGAGATATTAAGAAGAGGTGGCAAGAATACACAGAAGAACTGTACAAAAAAGACCTTCACAACCCAGATAATCACGATGGTGTGATCACTCATCTAGAGCCAGACATCCTGGAATGGGAAGTCAAGTGGGCCTTAGGAAGAATCACTATGAACAAAGCTAGTGGAGGTGATGGAATTCCAGTTGAGCTATTTCAATCCTAAAAGATGATGCTGTGAAAATGCTGCACTCAATATGCCAGAATATTTGGAAAACTCAGCAGTGGCTACAGGACTGGAAAAGATGAGTTTTCATTCCAATTCCTAAGAGAGACAATAACAAACAATGCTCAAACTACTGCACAATTGCACTCATTTCACACGCTAGTAAGGTAATGCTCAAAATTCTCTAAGCCAGTCTTCAATAACACGTGAACAGTGAACTTCCAGATGTTCAAGCTGGTTTTAGAAATGGCAGAGGAACCAGAGATCAAATTGCCAACATCTGCCAGATCATTGAAAAAGCACGAGAGTTCTAGAAAAACATCTATGTCTGCTTTATTGACTATGCCAAAGCCTTTGACTATGTGGATCACAATAAACTGTGGGAAATTCTGAAAGAGATGGGAATGCTGACAACTTGAGCTGCCTCTTGAGAAACCTGTATGAGGGTCAGGAAGCAACAGTTAGAACTGGACATGGAACAACAGACTGGTTCCAAATAGGAAAAGAAGTACGTCATGGCTATATATTATCACCGTGCTTATTTAATGTATATGCAGAGTACATCATGAGAAACGCTGGACTGGAAGAAGCACAAGCTGGAATCAAGATTGCCAGGAGAAATATCAATAACCTCAGATATGCAGATGACACCACCCTTATGGCAGAAAGTGAAGAAGAACTAAAGAGCCTCTTGATGAAAGTGAAAGTGGAGAGTGAAAAAATTGGCTTAAAGCTCAACATTCAGAAAACAAAGATCATCCATTTGGTCCCATCACTTCAAGGCAAATATATGAAGAAACAGTGGGAACTGTGGCAGACTTTATTTTTTTGTGGCTCCAATATACTTCAGATGGTGACTGCAGCCATGAAATTAAAAGACGGTTACTCCTTGGAAGAAAAGTTATGACCAACATAGACAGCATATTAAAAAGCAGAGACATTACTTTGCCAACAAAGGTTCTTCTAGTCAAGGCTATGGTTTTTCCAGTAGTCATGTATGGATGTGAGAGTTGGACTCTGAAGAAAGCTGAGCACTGAAGAATTGATGTTTTTGAACTGTGGTGTTGGAGAAGACTCTTGAGAGTCCCCTGGACTGCAAGGAGATCCAACCAGTCCATCTAAAAGAGATTAGTCCTGGGTGTTCATTGGAAGGACTGATGCTGAAGCTGAAACTCCAATACTTTGGCCACCTGGTGTGAAAAGCTGACTTATTTGAAAAGTCCCTGATGCTGGGAAAGATTGAAGACAGGAGGAGAAGGGGACGACAAAGGATGAGATGGTTGGATGGCATCACAGACTCAGTGGACATGAGTTTAAGTAAAGTCCATGAGATAGTGATGGACAGCGTGGTCTGGTGTGCTGCAGTCCATGGGGTTGCAAAGAGTCATACACAGCTAGCTACTAAACAGAATTGAACCATCCCTTTTGAGCATACCATCATTTTTTCTTTTGCACCTGTACAGATACAGACATATTCTCATTTCTAATCTTGTCTATAAATTCACAAAATGTACCATTTCTTTCTGTTTTATGGCCCTAAGAACATTTTGACTATATATCTTCTTCCTTTCCTCCTCCCTGGATATTCAACTATCTTGCTGACCAAGACTGTCCTTGCCAACTTAGACAATCTCATCAACTTTATGGATTTAAATTGTTTTATTTCCACTAGGAAGATAGGATATACATTTCACACATTAGCACATGAAAGCCACCTTACAAAATATATTTCCTACATGTACATATTTCCTACATGTATATATTTCCTAAGTAAGTTTAAAATTTTATTTTAAAATATTACATTTTTCTTTTGATCTAAATCGTAAGGCAAATTCAAGTTTTGTTTGGAATTTTTTTTTTGGTACTCTATATCTACAAATTAATTTTTTCTCTCTGCATACCCATACAAGTATGTTGGTAAATTTTATGGGTTTCATAGCTTCAGTATTCGGAGAAGGCAGGGGCACCCCACTCCAGTACTCTTGCCTGGAAAATCCCATGGATGGAGGAGCCTGGTGGGCTGTATAGTCCATGGGGTCGCTAAGAGTCAGACACGACTGAGCGACTTCCCTTTCACTTTTCACTTGCATGCATTGGAGAAGGAAGTAGCAACCCACTCCAGTGTCTTGCCTGGGGAATCCCAGGGAGAGCAGAGCCTGGTGGGCTTCCGTCTATCGGGTCACACAGAATCGGACACCACTGAAGCGACTTAGCAGCAGCTTCAGTATTAAGTATTTCACAGTATCACCAAATAGCACAAGAGTAGCTGTTGTATTACATCATACAATAGAGCCCGTGGTACAGACCTTGAGATGATTCCCTGGAGTATGAAATAATGATAACTTCTGATTGCATGATGCGATAGACATCAACAATGATTTATTTTATAGAGAAAAACAATATTACATTGGTTGTTACAAGTTCAGAGGTAAAAGGATGGCATTTTAAGCATGGCAATATATTTACAGTTTATAGACATGAACTCTCTACTGACAGTCAATACCTAAACTGTCATCCACTCATCACTGAACTGCAGTGTGTAGGAGACTGAGAGTCAAGGATGAAACTCAAGTTAAAACAGAGTGAGCCATGCTCAGTGGCCACAGAGCTACTCTCTCTTCAGCACCCTTAAGTGTTAGTGAAGTGAGAACAACTTTAAAATTTCTCTCTTGTTCTGGAGTTCAATCTCAAGTTGTTTGTGACTGAAGTGATATTATGCATGCCTTTCATCAGAGTTATTATCAAGCAATATAAAAAGTTTCTTTGCAGAGGTTTAATTTGTTGACTTGAATAAATTCTTTAAAATACTTCAAAAACTCTTAATTTGTAAGATAATGATACTTTGTATTTAACATGCCATTAATGATAAAAATTATTTTGCTCTCAAAAATTTACTAACACACTTATCACACGTGGCTTTGCACTCCATCATCCTTATATAGAAACTTTTAAACATTTTTGTAAAGTCTATATTAATTTATCTGGTTTTGCTATCACAAACTTCACTCTAGTTCAGTGACCATTACATAGAAGTCATTCATTAAATAGTTGCTGAGTAACATTCTTTAACAAAAATTGTAGCAATGGTTTCTTAGGTAATTCTCCAAGGCAATAGAAATAAAAGCTGAAGTAAACAAATGAGATCTATTAAAACTTATAAGCTTTTGCACAGCAACTACTACTACTGCAAAGTCACTTCAGTCGTGTCCGACTCTGTTCGACCCCATAGACAGCAGCCCATCAGGCTCCCCCGTCCCTGGGATTCTCCAGGCAAGAACACTGGAGTGGGTTGCCATTTCCTTCTCCAATGCAGGAAAATGAAAAGTGAAAGTCAAGTCGCTCAGTCGTGTCCGACTCTTAGCGACCCCATGGATTGCAGCCTACC
Source organism: Bubalus bubalis (assembly GCF_019923935.1). Lineage (NCBI taxonomy): Eukaryota > Metazoa > Chordata > Mammalia > Artiodactyla > Bovidae > Bubalus > Bubalus bubalis. Next base: position 27,236,481 of record NC_059174.1, on the reverse strand, counting down.
AGGCTCCTCCGTCCATGGGATTTTCCAGGCAAGAGTACTGGAGTGGGGTGCCATTGCCTTCTCCATTGCACAGCAAAGGAAACCATAAACAAAGTGAAAAGACAATCCAAGAATGGGATTAAATATTTGCAGATAATGCAACCGAAAAAGTATTAATTTCCAAAAAAAAAAAAAAAATAGCTCACACAACTCAATATCAAAAACAAGCAAATACTCCAATCACAAAATGGTTTTAAGACTTAAATACACATTCCAAAGAAGACATACAAAGGGCCAATAGGCATATGAAAATGTATTCAAAATCATTATTAGGGAAATGCAAATCAAAACTACAATGAAGTATTATCACACACTAGCCAGAATGGCTATCATCAAAAAAGTCCACAAATAACAAAGGTTGGGGAGGGTGTGGAGAAAAGGGAATGATCCTATGATGTTGGTGGGACTGCAAACTGGCACAGCCATTATGGAAAATAGTATGGAGTTTCTTTAAAAAACTAAAAATAGAGTTGCCATATCCAGCAATCCCATTCCTGAGCAAATATCCAGAGAAAACTCTTATTCAAAAAGATACATGCAACCAATAATCATAGCCGCACTGCTTACAGTAACCAAGATACTGAAGTCATCTTAATGTTCACAGGCCAACGAATAGATAAAGAAGATGTGGTATATAGATATATACAGTGGAATATTACTCAGCCATTAAAACGAATGAAGTATTACCATTTGCAGCTACATGGATGGACACAGAGATTATAAAACAAAGTGAAGTATATTAGACCAAAAGATAAATGCCATATGACATCATTTGTATGTGGAATCTAAAAAAATGATACAAATAATCTTATTTACAGAAACAGACTCACAGATATAGAAAGCAAACTCACCATTACCAAAGGGGAAAGGGACAGGGGGAGATAAATTAAGAGTTTGGGATTAACAGATACAAACTACTATATATAAAATAGATAAACAACAAGGTTCTGCTTATAGCACAGAAAACTATATTCACTATCTTACAATAAGCTATAATGAAAAAGAATCTGAAAAAAATACATATATATATCATATATACATATAATCATTTTGCTGTATATTAGGAACTAACAAAACATTGTAAATCAACTATATTTTAATAAAAAATGAATAAACAGTGAATGAAGCAATCAATTTTGAAAAATTGTAAAGATTCTTCTAACATCTCCTCCCTTTTCTCCCTCACTTCTCCCTTCCTTTCTTTAATACTATTAATGGGTTAGTTAGAAGTGGGGGGAGTTGGAGCAGAAAAGGGGAAAAAAAAGAAAACTAATAATTTTCAATAATTGTTATATACAAAATATTATTTTTATATTTTAATATGGGGGCTATTAAATCTGACAATAGTATGAGAACTCTATCTCCAAAATGTAATAAATGTAGAAAAGTACATCCACACATTTGACAACAGAAGTATCAGTGAAACCCTGAAGCACAGGAGGCAGAATTGGCTTGTCAAACCAGAATAACAAATAAGGAGGAAAAACAATTCCTGTATAAAGGGAATAAAACATGAAGAAAATACACACACACACACACATTCATACACATTAATTCAAGGTTATTTGATGAATCGGAATATGTTTCTCTGATGAGATATTTAGATAAAGATGGATTTACTTGAACTAATATAAAAAATCTCATTAATTCAGAAATAAACAGAGACTGTAAAAAAAAAATTTTTTTTTTTTTCCATTCAGGGAGAAAAGGAAGCATGGTGTAAGGCAAAGACCTTTGGATACTAGACTCAGAATCTGAGTTCAGCCCCAACTTTCTCATTTACAAACCACATGACATGGCTAGGCCTACCTTCCAAGGCTTAATATATAACAATACTACACAATTTTTTCCATATTGAAGGTTCGCTGTGGGAAAGTTTTCTTCCAGGAAATTCAGTTTTGTTTTGAATGTGTGTGTGTGAGAGAGAGAGACAGAGAGAGAGAGAAATATCTAAGAAGTGGGTATGGATTTCCCTTGGTGTTATTGCTGGTTACAATGGGAAGTAAAGAGGAAAAAACAGAGATAAAGAAAATGTTCCGCATCCAGAGGATGCCTTGCTGGTAAATGCAAGTTTTAAGTGTACAGATGGAGCGCCTACTGACAAATGTGATCTTTCCAATATTTATTTTGAAACTCAACATTGCAGTACTTAAAAATCCTGAAAAATTTATTTCTTGAAAACATAAGCATTTAAAACAAATATGTCTCTTGCTTCACTGATGGCTCAATAGCCTCAATGTTATAATTGCTTTTAAGTGCCAAGGAAGTTGGAGAAATAAAAGATAAAATCACAGTGACTGCTTCCCTTGTGAAAAGACATTCTTTTTAGTAATTTGGTAAACAAAGACGCTTATATAATCCTGTTCATCTGCGAAAAATACTTTATGACAAAGATGTCTCTGTGACAAGAATTAATTAAGATCAACCATCTGGTTTGAGGAGTTTTTCTCTAAAATAAAAAGAAAAAAGTATTCTTTAATTGTTTTTTAAAAAGCAACATTCATTAAAGATAGAAAAGTAAATAATATTATTTTAATTTAGGCAGAAATGTGTGCGTATGTTTAGGAAAGACCTGGGATAAAACAAAATGACTATATCTAACTGTCACATGTGGCTTATATTGTCATGGTTACAACTTTTAGTCTTTCAAATGGAATATTTGTGGCTTTGAAAAATTTGGCATTTAGGATTTATCTTTTATCCTTCTCCTCTCTAAACCCTACACAAAAGTAAGCTTACAGAGTCCTCTGTCTTTTCTATCATTTTGATATCTTTCCTGAATTCTACTGATAGTTTCAAAGAATCATTGAACAACCTGCATTGTTGTGAAGTTCTTGTGTCCTTAATTTTAAGTCTTCATTACACTGCTACCTTTTTCTAATCCTATTAGTAAAGAAAAATATTTCTTTTAGAATGATGGTGGATGCTGGCCTGGTGTTGCATATATGCTAATCTTGAATATTTTAATACTTTTGGACAATGTTTATTGTTACAAACAGGTAATAGTAAAGTAATAGGTTCCAAAACCCAAATTCTTTCTAATCCATCAAATAGACCTGGGCATTTTTCAGGTCTCTATGTGTCATTTACTAGTAACATGGCCTTGGATTATTTTATAGGATAGTTAAAAATGAATTCCTATATCATCTCTTATGGTAATCTTGGTGTTTATAAAATATTTAGCACAGGGAATAGCAAATAGGAAAAGGAGTATGTCAAGGCTGTATATTGTCACCCTGTTTATTTAACTTATATGCAGAGTACATCATGATAAATGCTGGGCTGGAGGAAGCACAAGCTGGAATCAAGATTGCCAGGAGAAATATCAATAACCTCAGATATGCAGATGACACCATCCTTATGGCAGAAAGTGAAGTAGAACTAAAGAGCCTCTTGATGAAAGTGAAAGAGGAGAGTGAAAAAAGTTGGCTTAAAGCTCAACATTCAGAAAACAAAGATCATGGCTTCCGGTCCCATCACTTCATGGTAAATAGATGGGGAAATAGTGGGAACAGTGGCCTTATTATTTTGGGCTCCAAAATCACTGCAGATGGTGGCTGCAGCCATGAAATTAAAAGACACTGACTCCTTGGAAGGAAAGTTATGACCAACCTAGACAGTATTTTTAAAAGCAGAGACATTACTTTGTCAACAAAGGTCCGTCTAATCAACGCTATGGTTTTTCCAGTAGTCATGTATGGATGTGAGAGTTGGACTATAAAGAGAGCTGAGCACCGAAGAATTGATGCCTTTGAACTGTGGTGTTGGAGAAGATTCTTGAGAGTCCCTTGGACTGGAAGGAGATCCAACCAGTCCATCCTAAAGGAGATCAATCCTGAGTGTTCATTGAAAGGACTGATGTTGAAGCTGAAACTCCAATACTTTGTCCACCTGATGTGAAGAGCTGACTCATTTGAAAATACCCTGATGCTGGGAAAGATTGAAGGCAGGAGGAGAAGGGGACGACAGAGGATGAGATGGTTGGATGGCATCACCGACTCAATGGACATGGATTTGGGTAGACTCCGGGAGTTGGTGATGGACAGGGAGGCCTGGTGTGCTGCGGTTCATGGGGTCGCAAAGAGTCGGACACAACTGAGCAACTGCACTGGAAAGCAAGAAACTACTCAATCAATGGTATTCCTACAATAGAAACAGGTTTTTAGAAGTGTCTTTCTAAGAAAATTCACAGTCATGTTTCATGTCTAAGTTGATTTATTGTTCATAAAACATGACTATAAGGAAGGGCACATATACATTTATGCAAACATACACATCTTCTCCAATTGCAATGGAAGATACTCATAGCTTCATTCATACTACTTAAAAACTATATATAAGATTTTAATGCTTATGATACTATGAAGAAAAAGGAAATTCAATATCTATTTCTACAAAGTCTAACCAAGATTTAAAGGTAAATGAGTTGGCTATTCTGGAGATGTTATTATTATTATTATTTGGTTTTTAAAGAGGATTACTTTTCCTCAGTTTATTGAGAAACAGGGATATGTGGTTTTATTCATAAATTTGTAATCCAGATAATGATTATCCAGCAACTTTTGCCATTCTCAGTGTCATTAATAGAATATATGACTTGTTGAACAGATGTGTTCTGTGACTTTAGAGTTGTTTTCTAATCTTCTACAGAATTTTATTTTTAAGAAGACTGAGCTGGTGAATGGAAATGAGATTTCTGGCATTGTGCCCAATATACAAATATTCAAGGTACAATTGACAAGTTCATTGGAAGTGGTTGATATGTGAGGGAAACTGAAAGCAATTGGAATGAATTATCATTGTATCAGGTAGGGGCCAATCAGGAAACAGATTATATCATTTATTTTAAAAGAGAAGATCAATTTGACTATAAACTATTGTTAACCATCTGTTCACAAACTGAAAAGGAAGAAAAGAAACTTAAAGTATCACTTTAGGACGCAGCTACCATCCCTAGGGATGAGGGATCCAACAGAAGAAGCTGGAACTATTAAAACTTAGAAGTTTAAGACTGTCATCCTGAGGAACTGAGACTCACACTTCTGCTAGGGCACACTGGCCAGGTGGTACTATGTCTGTACTCAGGAAGGTGCCTGTGGTTTGGATCCAGGTTGGTATCAACTGGTTGGGTCTCCTGCCTCTGAAGAAGGGATAAAGAGGCTGATTCTGCAAGTGTTAAATCTAAAGACTGGAAATTTGCTGGGTTGCCATTGACAGGCACAGACATCAAAAAAGGAAGAAAGAATCATACTTCCTCCTCTTCCTTCAGCTTTCTAGACTGCCTCTGGCAAAGCTGAGTGGCAGAGCCTAACAGGCAGCCACCTGGCAAAGGGAGAGCATTACTTGGACCTGAGAGATTGTAGCTTAATGACAGAATCATCATTACCAATGCAATTTTACTTTGAGGATAATTACAGTGTTCTTCTATTAAATATTCAGAGATGAAGGTAGTAAATAAAAAATAGGAAAAGAAGAAATGATGTGAAATAAAATAGAAAAACTTAACAGATAAGAGTAGCACTAAGGGTCGATTAGAGAATGGAGCACATAAGTAAATGGATAATTTCTGTAACTGAGCCCACATAGTAGATACTTTCTACTGTCTTTCCAGAGTAGCATCCTGCTTATCTTAAGTAGATCTCTTCGCTCTTCACTAGATTTGATGTAGTTTGGGGATCAGGGGTGGAACTATGTGCTGCTATTTCTGTGCATATTATAAATTATTCTGAATAGAAATAGCTCAACCAGTCAGAATCATTTACTACCATAGGCCCAGTTGGTCAAGAGATCAGTGTTTTTTTGTTGCCATCATTATTATTTACATTTGGAATCAGAAAAAATATTGAGCTTCGGTTTTTCCCTGTTGGTAAGAAAAATGTGCACAGGGGTGCTGCCAACAGCCATGCATCCATGAATACAGAGGAAAGAGAACTCTTCCTACAGGATCCCTGACACCATCCTGTCTCCCTCTGGTTTCTAAGATTTGATGACTTACAAAAGAAATCCCACTTTCTGCAGAGTCTAATCTGACCTTGGGTTTTGTCTTGCAAGCCAGAATCCTTACTAGCTACAGGATATCTTCCCGGACTTAAAACCTGAGAACTTCTATAATATTGCAAAATCTATTAAACACACCGTACCCTTTCAGTATCTTTTCACTAACTCACACCCTGACATCCTCTTTTGTAGGGTGAGTAAATAATTTTAAGAATAACCTTGATTTTGCTCCAATATATGGAAAAAAAAGGTCCCTTTACAAATTCTATTACTATTAGTTTTCTTCTGAGTTATTTAAAGTAAAATTCACAGTATATTGAAATCATGCTTGACAATTACATTCAGTATTACTATTAATATTAGTGCATTTCTCTTTATTTTGTTTTCAATCTGGAATCCTCTGCTCTTTTCCCCCCACACCTGCACTCTGAAATTCAGAACTGACTTTTCAAGCACATATAAAGTTTATATATGCAGATATTATTTCTTGCATTCAATCTTCCTGGAATTCTTTTTCTCAAGGCTAGACTTTATCAGTCTTCTCACTTCTTATGATATTTAATCATAGAAAGTGGGAGCTCTCTCAAAGTTTAGACATTTATACAAATGACTTATCCTTCCTATAGCACTGCAAGCTTCCAGAGGGTAGACGTGACTTGAGATCACTGTTAAACTTCATAATTAAAATAATGGTGGTCAGGTAGTATATACATTCAGAATAGCGTTGTGCCTTATGAATTATCTACTTTTAATATACCTTGAATATTTTCTAAGCTTATATGAACTAGTTTTCATTGGTTTGTTTGGATTTTGTCATTATTATTCTTGTCCATGAATCTATCAAAGTATCAGATAAAGATTATCTTTGTAATTTGAAAGACTAGACGTTTGTTTTAAGGTTTAATCTACTATTCTATTCCACTCTCTCTTTCTCTCCTGTCACCACCCTTCCCTATCTCAGCTGTCCCCAAACTCCCCCAGGTGTCTCTAAACTGTTTATTATTCCAGTAGTCAGGTTCTTTGAAAGGTACTTGAAAGCCTTTAAATAATTGGCAAGAGTTGTTTTTGCTTCTAGACATATTAAATAGCTTCATTGTCAAAGTTGCTATTTTATTATTAACTGATTGATTAGCAGCATTCTGAAAGTCATGATGTTTTAATTACTGAGATTCCTCACAATGTTTTACATTGTCAATTTTTCCCCAACAGTTCAGTAGACCCTTGGCATTCACTGATTGAACAGAGTGGTTTTGTGTATTTACATCCATCCCCGAAGACACATGATATGTAGGGATTTGCCATTTTCCTGGTGCTCACATCTGAAATGTATGCATTATGAGGCTGTAAGAAAACAATTCCCTTAGCTGCTGAGTGAGTCTTGCTGGGCACTTAACGACACACCTCTATCCAGCTTTGCTGTAGTGACATCTAAAGCACAAGCTCAATCTTGCTAAACATACTTATTTATTATTCAGGAAATGCTCATCTTACAGCAAGGATTTTCATGTTTCATTCCTCTCTGAAAAGAGCAATTACTAAAATTTAGAAGACAAGCTTCTTGTATATTGAGAGAAAACAAGCTTTCAAGCCAAGAAGAAGCAGTCTCATATTTTACTTCTTAAACCCTGTTGTTATAGTGAAAAAAGTACTTATCTCCCCCTCTTAATTTGTGTCCCAACCTATAAAGAACCTAAGAATTTGGCAGACAATATGTAATTAGATAATAGGTGAATAGTAGCACTCTGCATCTTAGTAGATCTTTAATAACTAAAAAGAATTATTAAATTTTAGTACTTTGGCCAAGAACTGTATTTTTCATTTTCTTGTATTTTCTTTAGATCCTCTGGTCTGTGAGTCTCAATATTTAGCATGGTTATTAGTTGACCTTTTCCAATAGAATAGTGCTAAACATTATGAAAGATGTTAACCTGGAGGTTTTTGCTTTCCTGAAATGAATGCATCATTTCCTGAGAGTCTTTAACTGAATTTCAATTGGTTAGTAACCTTTTTTCAATTCTAACACTTATTTTAAGATTTGGGTATACTAAAACTCAATTCAAAACTAAAAATGAACCTATCATTTTTTAGTTTAATATCTCATTCTTCAAATACATTTATTTTTATAAAAGTATTTTAATGTTGAAAATCTTTTTTAAAAGGACTCTTTATTCTTAATCTGTTTTTCACTTTGTAAGAACCAAAGGTATCTGCTCTTTAAAAGCAAAGCAGGCCCTCTAGTTGTCTAAAGAGATTTTGCTGCATTGAATTTATTTTTCATTGTACACTTTTATTTTAAATTCAATTCTGCTCTATGACACAAACTTTTTAAACAGCTTTATTCAGACATAAGTGATAAACAAAACTACACATATTTAATTTGTACCATCTGATGAGTTTGGACATAGGAAACATCTCTGATATAATCACCACAATCAGCATAATAGATATATATATAATACGTCCACAAGTTTCCTTATGTCCTTTTGTATTTTAAGGTTAATCTAGGTATAAATGCCTGGAGAATCCCAGGTACAGCGGGGCCTGGTGGGCTGCCATCTATGGGGTCGCATAGAGTCGGACACAAATGAAGCGACTTAGCAGCAGCAGCAGCAGCAGGTATAATTGATATCCTAAAAACTCTGCACAATTTGATGAGTTTGGATACATTGCATAAACCCATATTATTATCCGTGATAAGTTGTTTCATTTATTCCTGTATCATTTTTCTAATTGTATTGTCTATCCACATTCTCTTGTGTAACTATCTGTTTCTTCAAGATGATTATTTTGAATTTCCTTGTCATTTTATAGATCTCTATTTTTTTAAGTTACTGGAGATTCTGTTCTTTTGATCATGTCATGTTTTCGTGATTCTTTATGTTCCTTGTAACTTTACACTGATGTCCATACATTTAAAGGAACAGCCACATCTCCCAGTTTTTAATGAATTGGTTTTGACTGAGAGAGACCTTCGCCAGTTGGTCTGCCTGTAGACTCTGGACTTACATTACTAGTTATCCCATGAGCCTAGTCTGTTGTTGATGCTGCTGTCTTCATGGTTTTCTGGGACCCACAATCTTCTCCCCCATGTGATGTCTCACTGTCTCAGTTTCCTCAGGGCTCTGTGTTGCTAGCCCCTCAAGCAACGTTATGAAAGTCTTGGGCTACTGAAATTATACTCCCTTCTTCCCTGGAGGAGAAGCCTCAGTTCTGCACAGCCATTCATATTCAGTAAGGTCAGCTGCAGAAGTACCCATCCCCTGACTGCTGCATGGCAGTTCTTTCAGTCCAGTGAGCAAAAAGGCAGAAGCCTGCCCTCTGGGAGTGCTCTAAATCCCTGGGACACTGGACATTCACTCCATTCTCTCGCCTCACCCCGCCCCCCAAGGAGAAGTCATGCTCTTTCTTGGTGCTGAGTTTTAATGGCTTGGGAGGAGGGCCTGACATAGGTAACGACAATCTGCTTCTTACCCATTTCAGTGCAGCTGATCTCATTCTTATGTTCATCTGTGATACAATATTCTTTATTTTTTTTTTTTTTTGGTCTGGACCAATTTTTTAAAGGTTTTATTGCATTGCTTGTTATATTGCTTCTGTTTTGTGTTTGGTTTTTCAGCTGTAAGACATGAGAGATCTTAGATCCCTGACCAGGGACTGAATGTGTACCCCCTGCATTGGACCACCTAACTACTGGACCACCAGGAAAGTCCCTAGGATACTACAATTTCTTAAGTAAAGCAGGACCTGCTTGTAAGGTATTTTATTCCTTATATTACCTCAGTGTTTCCGTGGGAAACAAGGGCTGGACTTCTTATTCCTCCATCTTGCTTAAGTCACTCTCTATGACATTGAAACTTGCAGCCTATGCATAACCAGTGTTTTGAGAAAGGTGAGTCAACTGCAGAGAAGAAGAAAAGTGTTTGGAAGCCCTGAGAACCATCTTTTTGAGGCTTATTTTTTAATTTTATGTTGCATGGAGATAGCCCATATTTTAAACTGAATGTCATTTCTTAGTTTTTTTGCAACTGTCAGCTGCCTTTCAGAAGATGAAGGATCACCAAGTCTTCATTTAGGCAGACTTGTTACTGAGGAGATTTAGGTTACTTAAGATAAAACGAAAGAAAACTCTAGGTAAAAATAATAGTTATGATGAGGTCGAGCCATCAAATATCGAGACATTTGCATGTGGAATTATCAATAAGATCTCAAAAATAGAATGTCATTATGGCCTTCATCAACTTTGTTTTTTTCTTCTCATAGTGTATAAAAATTGCCTGCTGGCTAGTCTAGTTGCCTCTAGCTTTGACCTAGTTATAAACATCACCTATAGGACATCTAGCATGCAATTTGTGATAAACAACTCTGACCATGCCCTCCTCCTTTTTTTTTTTTATATCATTCATTGTGATGAGATTCCCAATAGGAGACAGTGTGCCCTGCAACACAGGTCTACAATGCTTCCCCATTGCCTCTACTTTCCCCATTGTCTCTGCTTATTTATCCATCTCCCTAGTTTTACCTCCTACCACTTCAATGTTACTCTAAAAATATAGAAAATTCAGAGCTTCCGAATCTTCTCAACTGTTAACTCTGCCTGAAAAGTCCTATCCTCTGTCCCCTATATACCTGTTACATTACTTTTTTGCCTTTTGCATCTTAAATCCTGCTATTGCATTAAATACCATTTGGACCTCACTTCTTCCAGAAAGTCTTCTCTGAATGAAGATAAACTGTGCCTATCATTGATGTTTGATATAGCATGGAAACATCTAATGATGGTAACTATTGTGTATCTGTCTGTTTTCTTTTTTTTAACTCTGGACAATATGCTTCTTGAAAAAAAGAATTCTTTTACGTTCAAGTTTGTTTTCCTGCCTCCAGCACAATACTTATATCAACAGTCATTTAATAAATGCTTGCTGAAGGACTGTGTCGCACAGGAAAATGATTAAGACTGAAAATTGGCTTTCAAGTCCTGTTGATTCTTTTTGACAAATAGGCTATTCCAGTATTACTTTTATGTCTTCATTGGATTACAACTTTCGAAGATGTGAACGTGCAGCTGGTTCCAGCATGGATCCAGAACCTGGGCCATCAATGTCAGACACAAGTGAGGCTGCAGCTCCTTCTGCAACCTCCATCTCCTGTTGCTGATGATCCTTCAGCTCTGCCATTTCCCACCTCATCCCCCTCCTCCAGTCAGTAACTCTTCCTGCCTGTCCATTTAATACTCATTCTTGTAGGTCAGCTGTTGTACTGTACTAGTGTACTCTTCAAATTATTGTATTGTAGGATTAAAAATGTTTCCTTCAGTTTTTGTGTTTTTTAATGTATTATTTGTGTGAAAAGTATTATATACCAATTATAGTATAGTACTGTATAGCCTGTTGTGTTAGTTGGATACCTAGGCTAACTTTGTTGGACTTATGAACAAATTCGACTTACAAACTCCCTCTCAGAATGGAACTCATTTGTACATAAGGACTTACTATACTGCTAATAACATAGTTTCCTAATTGATCTACTGATTTCTCTCCACTTCTACCTATTATTTCTGATTAATCCCTAAAACTACAGGTTAAAAAAAAAAAAGGGAGACGTTAAGGGATTAAGGTTCTGTATGTTGGGCTAAAGCGCTAGAGACTCACATTCAGATATTCTAAATGAAATAAAAGAACAAAGCACTGATTCCCTATTAATTTCCAAGATACTCCATGGTATTATCTCAATTTTTCAGAACATATTCCTTCAAGTTTCCAATTTATATGCTTTCATTTGGCTTTTCCCTTGACCTGAAATCTCTGCTTACATCTTTGTCTGTTAGGCATGATGGAACAAATTTTGAAATAGAAATTCTAAATGAAGATACCAGTATTTGTATAGCTAGAAAATGAGATGTCATTTGTCAGCAAGGAGAATCTGAAACTGAGAGTGTGAATGGTGAGGCACAGGTAGGATGAACAACTCCCTGGATCTGCCTAGGACTTGCCTGCTTTTAGCAGTGGAAGGCTCAAGTCCTGGGAACCTCCTCAGTTACAGAAAAACTGTGACAGTCGGTCCCTCTACAGATAGCTGATATAGACATTCTTACAGATCCTTGAGTGACCTGAATATAGAATCTGAAGATCTGTCAGACAGTGAAGAGCAGAATTAATTAACCAGAGAAAGACTGAAGTTATAATGATCAGGTAGGAAGGTATTATACAAATCCAGACCCAAACAGTGAAACCATTCCACTGATGGAATATGAATAGTGGCTTCTGTTCAATAGTCAATAGAATTTGATGACTCATTAAATAAAGGGATTGAAGAGAAAGATCTATAATCCTGGTATGTTAGCTAAAAAAAAAAATCTCATTAAGAAATAAGACAGAGGACTTCCTTCCTAGTCCCAGCGGCTCAGACTTTGCACTCCCAATACAGGAGGCCCAGATTCAATTCCTGGTCAGAGAACTAGATCCCACATGTTGCAGTTAAAGATCCCACATGCCACAAGTGAATGATTATGATCCTGCAAGTCACAACTAAGACCTGGCACAGCCAAATTAGCTCACTAAATAATTTTTTTTTTTAAGTAAGGCATAACTGTCCTTAAACTTCTGTTCTTGCTAAAGGTGAGCAGCCAAATATCCCCAGAACACTGAGGCCATAAATATTACTCAAAAAAAAATTGTGGTAAAACAATATTTAAATGAGTAACTGAAATCAACATATCAGATTGCATACTGAGGTAAAATTAGACTCTATCAATTTTGGAGTTGTAGTAGAGAACATTCCATGAACACATCTGGAGTCTGTGACAGCATAAGGTTTCTGAACCAGTAGGGAGCCAGTGAGGAGCCAGAAGAGAATGGCATAGCTAGAGAGAAGGTGCTCTGAATCCTACCTTTCTGTTTCAACAAATAATTAAAATAATAAAATAATAATGCACATCCTATAAAAACAGTTGTTAAGCAGGTCAAGCAGTGTGCTGAGCACACATAGGTTATTTTATTTAAACCTTAAAAACACCAATACAGTATACTAACACATATATATGGAATTTAGAAAGATGGTAACAATAACCCTGTATATGAGACAGCAAAAGAGACACTGATGTATAGAACAGTCTTATGGACTCTGTGGGAGAGGGAGAGGGTGGGAAGATTTGGGAGAATGGCATTGAAACATGTAAAATATCATGTATGAAACGAGTTGCCAGTCCAGGTTCAACGCACGATACTGGATGCTTGGGGCTGGTGCACTGGGACGACCCAGAGGGATGGTATGGGGAGGGAGGAGGGAGGAGGGTTCAGGATGGGGAACACATGTATACCTGTGGTGGATTCGTTTTGATATTTGGCAAAACTAATACAATTATGTAAAATTTAAAAATAAAAGAAAAAAAAAGAAAAATAAAACTCTCTAGGAGGTAAATATCTACTTGAGATTTGAGATATTTCCATTTGGAAAGATAAGAAATGAACAAAAGAGGCAGGGATCTTGGGAGATAGTGGGAAGGTAAAGACTTCCATGTTTCAAGATGCACAAGTCTCACCTCAACCACAGTAGAATCAGAGATGCAAGCCAGTTACTAAAAAACAATTGAAATGAGGAGAAGGCAGCCATGCCAGAGACAGATTGGTTACTATCATAAGTTTAAACTATGAAAAGTGACTTTGAGAAACCAAGTGTATCAGCAATGATGCCTGGGAATAACTTAACAGATAAAATAATAATTTTTGAATATTGAATTGGATTTTGAAATGTTATCCTTTGAATGATATCTCATGGAAATTTTGTTCTTGTGCATTAATTTTGACTGTATTTGGATTGTCCTACCTCACCTAAATTTTGCATTAAAGGGCCAGAACAGTAAAGACGTACAGTCAAACAAGTTACAATTTAATAGTTAATAATATAGCTTGATTTTTCATCAAAAGAATATATAGTCTTTTTGAAGAAACTCTGATAAGGAGTTGGGCTGAAATGTTATACTACTGAAATACAACTATAGAGACAAAGACATTTTTCCTTTGAATAAGTGCATACTCGATGTGTAAGGAAAGTTAAGAGACAATACAGCGCTGTGTATTTAGGAAACAGCATGCTTTGAAGATTAACAAGGTATAGCTCATTTATACAACATTTTCTTTTATTTTCAACTATTGGAAAATCACTCGTTAACATGGCTTCTAAGGCATTTCCATTATCTGTCTCTAGGGGTACCTTTTTCCCTCATTGATGTGTAACTTTTCTATCTCATAAAATACAACTGAAGGTGAGAAGAAGTTTTCACAGAAGCCCTAAAAATAGTTCGATATTTTAAGCATTCAGAATAAAAAATTAATTAATTTAAAAAATCAAAGCAATATTTTTTTTTCTATGCATAAGGAGATGAAAGCTAAAATCAGAGGATACTTCTCAATTAAAAACAAATCAGGGACTTCCTTGGTGGCCCAGTGGTTAAGAATCCACCTTCCAATACAGGGGATGTGAGTTCAACCGCTGGTCAGGGAACTAAGCTTCCACATGCCGTGGGGCAACCAAGCCCACACACTGCAGCTGCTGACCCTGCGTGCCACAACTAGACAGAGGCCGGAGCACCACAGCTAAAGACCCCACATGCTGCAACTAACACCCGCGTAGCCAAATAATTTTTTTAGAAATCATTTTAAATAAACCTTTATAGAGTAAATCTTACATGCCAGTCATCAGATGTTTAACAGTGAGCAGCCGTACAGGTGTCACAGTAGCTCACAAGATGCTCACTGTCTGTATCACTTAATTATGATCACAATAATGATGAGTAACATACAACCATCAAACCTCAGTAGCGCAAGGCACTATGTATTTATTTAGCACACCTATGTGGGGCTTCCTTGATAGCTCAGTTGGTAAAGAATCCGCCTGCAATGAAGGAGACCCCGGTTCAATTCCTGGGTCTGGAAGATCCCCTGGAAAAGGGATAGGCTACCCACTCTAGTATTCTTGGGCTTCCCTTGTGGCTTAGCTAGTAAATAATCTGCCTGCAATGTGGGAGACCTGGGTTCAATCCCTGGGTTGGGAAGATCCCCTGGAGAAGGGAAAGGCTACCCACTTCAGTATTCTGGCCTGGAGAATTCCATGTACTGTATAGTCTATGGGGTCACAAAGAGTCGGACATGGCTGAGTGACTTTAAAAAAAAAAATGTGGGGCTTGGCTGGGAGTTTGATGATCTAAGTGAGAGGCACTGTTCTCTTGAACAGGCTATCACACATCTGAACACACTAATTTTCAAGTTTGCTGATTCTTTTTTCTTTTTTTTTTCTTGTTCAAATATGCTGACCTCCTCCAGAGAGATTTTCATTTAGAGTTGTACTTATCAGCATCATAATTTCTTTTCAGTTCCTTTTTTTAATTTATTTTTTTATTGAAGAATAATTGCTTTACAGAATTTTGTTGTTTTCTGTCAAACCTCAACATGAATCAGCCATAGGTATACATATATCCCTTCCATTTGAACATCCCTCTCATTTCCCTTTTTAAAATATCTTTCCTTTTATTGATCTATTTGTTGATACATTATTCTAAACTTTCTTTTACTTCTTTAAATATGATTTCCTTTAGTGCTTTGAATATATTTAGAGCAAGTGATTTAAAGTCTTGGGCCTGATGATATTCTGTTATCTAGGAGGAATGCTACGATAGAAATAGAACTGCTCTTGAAGGGACCAAAGCCCAGACCAAACATTTCATTGCCACCTCCTTTTGGGTAAGTTGTTTCACTTCTTGGTAAACTCTAGTTCCTTAGCCATAGAGTGGAGTTATTTATACAGGGCTGTTGTGAAGCACAAACGAATTACTCTATGTGTAAAACCTTTATAAATGGTTAAAGCATTATGCAAAAACAAAAGACTCTTATTACGCTGTAAACCAGAATGTAAGATTGTCCTGCGAGTTTTACTGGCCAATAAATGTTGTGGCCTGGCTGTGTGTGAAGATAACCAGGGAAAGTTTTTACTAACAGTTTTTAGGACCATTCCCACCAAGTTCAGAATCTTAGCCTAGACAGATTCCTACGACCTAATAAAGAGATACAGGATGGCGGGGATGTGAGGGTGGTCCTTTATGATGCAGTAATTCTCAAGTATGCTGAGCATGCATAGAAGATTTAGGGATAAAGCAATTTACTTTTGGATTGTTACATGACCCAGACAGAGTATCCTTGATTTATAAAGACCCTGATGCTGGGAAAGATTGAGGGCAGGAGGAGAAAGGGGCAATAGAGGATGAGATGGTTGGAAGACATCACCAAATCAGTGGACATGAGTTTGAGCAAATTCTGGGAGATAGTGAAGGACAGGGAAGCATATCATGCTGCAGTTCACGGGGTCACAAAGAGTCAGACGTGACTCACTGACTGAACACCATCATCACCATTACATTATAATCATTTTTTATCTTAAAAATCATAATGATGAATAATAAATGTTAAAACACTACATGTGCAATTACAATTTATGAATATTATTTATAATTATAATTTATAGGTACTATTTATTACAATTACATATTTCTTTATATTTTTACAATTAAAACATAATACTGTAATACTGTAATGATTACTTTTACAAAAACTAAATACTAAATTAATATTATCATGTATTAAGTATTTATTATGTATCTGCCAGATCCTCTAATAAACAGATAATCCTTATAATGATCCAGTTACATATAAATTATAACTGCATTATATAGATTCTAAAAATGTACATGTGGACTTCTCTGGTGATACAGTGGATAAGAATCGGCCTGCCAATGCAGAGGACACGGGTTGTTTGATCCGTGCTCCAGAAAGATTCCACGTGCCATGGAGCAACTAAAAGCCCACCACAACCACTGGGCCTACACCCTAGAGCCTGTGCGCCTCAACGACTGAGCCGACACAGCACAATTGCTAAAGACTGTGTGCCTACAGCCTGCGCTCTGCAACAAGAGAAGCCACCACAGTGAGAAGCCCGTGCACTGCAATGAAGAGGAACCCCTGCTCACTGCATCGAAAGAAAGCCCGTGCACACAGTAAATGACCAAGCTAAAATGGAACCTGGGTTGTCTGAGTGCACAGTTAATGCTCTTGAAACACTAAGACACACCTTTTTCTCTCTCTGATTGTATTTAAACCAAATCCCCTTGATGTGATATAAGACTAATTTTAATGGAATATTATTGTCAGTAGTTAACATTTGAAGCTGATCCCCATAATTTATGGGGCACTTTGACATATAGCCCCAGGGAAATACTGATGCAGTAAAATAAAATCAACTGGGAATATATTTAAATATTCCTGATGATGTTTCCGCTTAAGCTCTCTATTAGTTGGTAAAGAATTTCTCAAGGGGTCCCTGAACATACTCAGTGATCTTCGATTGCACAGAAAAAAATAGAGCATCTCCCTTCCCAGAGACATGGAGACAAAATATATAGTCCCATTTCTCCATGGGTTTAAGTCAGATCTTGAATAATAAATACTTTAATATGGTCATAGGTATTTAAAGAGAGTCACATTTAATGACGCGTCAAAGTTTACCACAAAGAGGGCCCTGAGGGAAACCCGTCAAAAAGAAAGAGAGAAATGTAGATGCTGAAATGTTGGCTTCACAGGGATCAGTTCAGGCATATAGTGTATTTTCTCATTTCCATCGCACTCCACCAACACACAAACACGCATGCCTGTGCACGCATAATATTTGGAACCAATCAACTTTTTGAGAGCACTCAGGGATTTAGGTCCTTTCTCTGACTCTTATTTTTAACTTTAGTAAAAAAAAAAAAACTAAAATAAAATTTACCATCTTAACCAGTTTAAGTGTACAGTTCAGTACATGAAGTACATTTACATTGGTATGTAAAAGATCTCCAGAACATTTTCATCTTGTAAAACTCTACTTAAAAAACAAAAAACAAACAAACAAAAAAACCTCTGTATTTATTAAACAACTGCTCTCCATTTCCCATTCCCCTTAGTCCTTGATAACCACCATTCTACTTTCTGTTTCTACAACTTTGACTACTCTAAATAGGGTACATAAATGGAATCATAGAGTATTTTTCTTTTTGTGACTGACTTATTTGACTTACCATAATATGTTTAAAGTTCATTCATGTTATGCCATGTGGCAGAACTCCCTTTTTATAAGGCTAATACCATGTTGGATGAAAATATTACATTGTTTTTACCCAATATTTCAGTTGTTCTCACTTTTTGGCGATTGTGAATAACATCACTAAGAACATAGGTGTGCAAATATCTCTTTGAGACACTGCCTTCGATTATTTTGAATATATACAGATATGGGATTTCTGGATCATATGGTAGTTCTATTTTAATTCTCGAGGAATATCCATACAGTTTCCCACAGGGGCTGTACATTGGAACATTCCTACCCATAGTGTTCAAGGGTTCCCCTGTGTATGCCTGAGAAGAATGTATATGCTGCTGCTGTTGGATTAAATGTTCCTTATCTGTCTGTTAGATCCATTTGGTACAGAGTATGTTTGATTCCAATATTCCGTGGTTGGTTTTCTGTTTGGATGGTCTATCCACTGCTGAGGGTGAGGTATTGAACTCCACTACTAATATTGTATTGTTGTCTATATAGCCATTCAAGCCTATTAGAATTTGATTAATGTATTTAGGTGCTTTGATGTTGGATAGTTATATATTTGCAATTGTTATATCTACTTGATGAATTGACTCTCTTATCATTATATAATGACCTTCTTCGTCTCTTGCTCCTGATTTTGGCTGAAAGTTTATTTCAACCAATATAAGTATATATACCCCAACTTCTTTTGGCTTCCAGGTACATAAAATATCATTTTCCTGCCTTTGCATAAATTCTTTTACAATTTCTTGAAGTTCAGATTTTCTCATATCTCACTACTTTTGAACATAATTTAACTTTTTTCCCAAATGCTCATTCTTTCTATATTTTCCTATGATTATTTTTGAGTCAGATTTAATGTATGTTTAAGGATAGGCTTAGTGTTTCCATAGCTTGCTTTTTTTTTTTTAAGATTAAGGGGATGAAACCTCAAAATATGCTAGGTTCTAGTGACAATATTATCTTTGCCCACATTCTGGCCTAGGAGTTATCACTAAATGTTCTTATTATTTCTATAGACATTATTTTCCAGACCCTTGGACTGATCAAGGCGAGGAAAAAATCCAAGTTTACTTTTGCATTTCCTTATCTATGAGAATGTGAATTGACTAAGGGAGAATCGTACACTAACACAGCATTATATCTTGTTTTCTCAAAGTTGAGAATTTCCTTGAGCCAAATGGATGCCACCTTTTTAAGCTAAGCTGAAATTGTTAGAAAATACTGCCCAATGTTTTGCCAACTTAAAACTATTTATTTATTTTTTTTAATTTTATTTTTAAACCTGAAACACTGTATTAGTTTTGCCAAACATCAAAATGAATCCGCCACAGGTATACTATTTAATTTGTTGTGGATTTCCAGAGTTAAGACCATTATGATTTCATAAAGAAAAGCTCTCTGGTTACTATTCCTCCTAGCTACTCTGATAACAGGATATATTTGCAGTGTATAATTACATTTTTTATCTTGGGAAAGAAATATTTATTAAGGAAAATTAATAAGAATTCAGGTTTATAAACATCAGCATTCCCTGAGTTCTGTTAGTTTGAGTGAGCTTTCCTAAGTTTGATGAACTCTCTCTCAATTGTCTGACCAAGCTCTTGTCAAGCTCAATTGGGACGCAGAGTAGAGCCAGGATCATGGAATACCAATCAAGGTAGTTTGTCTTCTGTGATGAACTTGTGTGGTCACCTGGCATTATTTGAGCCATGAGGAAGAATTCTTGTCTTACAACACCAAATCAAATCAACTATGGGTGACTACCTGTGATAAATATAAAATCTTAACTTCTTTAAACTTAATTCTCCTGTTTTCTTTATAAGATAAAACACTGGAATAGACAAATTTTTTTCATATATAGACATACATAATATTTACCTTTCTCACTATAGATAGATATAGACATATTTTACACATGTCATGCTGTACCATTATGATTTTACTTTCAAGACTCTTCTCTAAAGCAAACCCTAGAAAGCTGTGGCTGAGTCAATGGGCTCTATCAACATGACATCTTTGACCAGTGATTTCTAGAACTGTTCTGATTCCTGTTTCAGATTTTATTTTATGCCTAAATCATTTGGTTTGATTAAAACACTCAACTTATATACTTACTGTAGGGACATTTCATTCTTTACAACTACAGACATTTGATGTTTATAAATTTAAATGGGAAGTTTTCTTTTTTTGTTGAAGTACAGTTGATTTAAAATTTGTTAGTTTCAAGTATACAGAAAAAGTGATTCAGATATATCAGTTGAGTTCAGTTCAGTTCAGTTGCTCAGTCATGTCTGACTCTTTGCAACCCCATGAATTGCAGCACGCCAGGCCTCCCTGTCCATCACCAACTCCTGGAGTTCACTCAAACTCACGTCCATTGAGTCAGTGATGCCATCCAGCCATCTCATCCTCTGTCATCCCCTTCTTCTCTTGCCCCCAATCCCTCCCAGCATCAGAGTCTTTTCCAATGAGTCAACTCTTCACATGAGGTGGCCAAAGTACTAGAGTTTCAGCTTTAGCATCATTCAGATATATATATGCATACATATATATATATATTTAGATTATTTGTCCCTTATAAGTTATTAAAATATTGAATATAGTCCCCTATACTATACAATAGGCCTTTGCTGGTTATCTATTTTATATATAGTAATATGTTCATCTCAACCTCCTAATTTATTCCCCCTCCTTTCATCTTTGGTAACCATAAGCTTGTTTTCTGTTTGTTGTCTATTTCTGCTTTCATATAAGTTCATTTGCTTTTTGTTGTTGTTGTTGTTGTTGTTTAGATCCCATACAGTAGGAAGTTTTCTATGGCACTCACTCAGCCTGTTGCAAACTAGTTACCACAAATAGCTATGCTGAGCTGACCTCCCCATGTTGGTCTAGAAAATGCCTGTTGCAATTTACTTTGTTCTGTGCTTGAGTTCATACTGTTCTGAGAACCCTCTGATGTTGAAGTGGCTGCTGTTGATTCTGACTGGAACAAGAATGACTTCCAAGTTGTGTGAGACCTTAAAAAGCCTCCCCTACCGAACAGAAGATATTGACATTTATGTTCTGCCTGCATTGCAATATCAAGCATGCTGTGTGGTAGGAGCACCCTGTGGCTTTGTTGGACAGTCATTTTGTGTTTTCTGCCCTGTAGCAGACTCATTTAAAGTCCTGTTTAACTATTTCTTTGGCTTATAGATGCCCAACCAAATGGATGAATGGATGGATGAATTATTCCAGACATGAGCTGACAATATTTGCTTATATGTTCATCTGTTGCTTTATAACCATGGTAATATGTATAATCTTTCTGCTTTAAATTAAGCACCCCCTTTTTCCTCCAAATTACATATTATTGGAAAGGGTTTCATCATCTTCAAACAAGATATGCCAATCACCAGACAATAATTATAAGTAGAAATTAACATAAAATGACAAATATCTGCTTTTAATGAGAGAGAACCAGAATCTTAGAAAAACAGGGCACTAAGGACATCAAATATTAATCTTCAGTAATTTAGTGTTGAAATAACTGAAGGATAATATCACTATTGACTGAACTATAGTGTCCTTAGCAAAAAGCTTGTCAGGACTAATAAAATCCAACACAAAATTGATACAGGGAATCGTGACCCTACATCTTAACCACCACCAGGGTCTTCCCCATCTAGAGTAGGTAATTAATTAGTTTCAACTGGAGAATGTCTTCCAGGTCTGTAATTAACAATATGTGCACCTACCATACTCTCACCCTCATCCTCCACTATGATAAGAATGTGCAGGTGATTCGTGAAGCCAGGTTGTAAACATGCCTGCTGGTTGTTCCTTATTCCACCTTAAACTCTCTCAGCCTCCAACCCCTTCCCACATTCCTTATCGTGTTCCTAATGGGAATATATATATATATATATATATATATATATATATATTTTTTTTTTTTTTTTTTACTCAACTGAAGTGTAAAATACCTGTTTTCTTCATTGTCTTGAAAAGATGTTTTACTATACATCTACGTCTTGAGTTGTAAAGTAAACCTTGAGTAAGTTTTATGTTGGTTTATTACTATTAGCACAAGACATGCCAAAAATGCTCATAAAATGCATATTCTATGTATTTTAGTCATGTTTATTTTTTAACTTGTGAAGTATTTGAGAAATGACAGTTAAAGCTACATAGTAAAGACACTACGTGTTTGCTTTCTTCAAGATTTTGACCTGGCATCTGTATAATGTAGGCAGCCCAATAAAATAATCAAGTAAATGGAACAATAAAAAATGTAGCATATGTGAAATGGCATGAGTGGAATTAAATCAGAATATTTAACTGGCTTTAGCCATGTGCCTTTGGAAATATTAGTTAGCTTCTCTGTAATTTCCTTGTTTCTTCTATGAAAAGAAGATATAAATGCTACCAATATGGTGAGCACATCATTATAAATGTATTTTAGGTATGTGTATTAAATATAAGGGCTTCACAGGTGGCTTAGTGGTAAAGAATCCACATGTCAGTGTAGGAGACACGGGTTCGATCCCTGGGTCAGGAAGATCCCCTGGAGAAGGAAATGGCAACCCACTTTAATATTCTTGCCTGGAGAATCCCATGGACAGAGGAGTCAGGTGGGCTACGGTCCACAGGGTCGCAGAGTCGGACACAACTGAAGCGACTGAGCATGTATGCATTTGTTATATTTCTATATTAGTTTTCTTAAAGCCAGAAAAAGTATTGAGTTCCTCAGGCAGCATTCCTACAATCTCAACAAACTATTTATTTTTGAAATAGCTTTTATTTTGGAGGAACTTCAAGAAAACTTGGATAAATAAAAATGCTGAGCTTTGTAAATGAATATGATTATCCATAAAATGGTGAATATCATGCTAAATTATTAGCAAACAATCATTTATGTGGTTGCAGATGTGCAGAAGAAAAGTTGGAGCTATCAGCAAAAAACTACGCATAGAGGGAAAAAGATAAATAAAGAATGTTATTTTGTCATATTTAAGTATGAATCTTTTGTTAGTATGAACTAATTTTATTGCTCTCCATTATTCTGACTGTAATATTAACTCAGAAAGTAACTAAGTTGGCTAAACATTTCTCTATAAAAATATTCATTCAGAATATAGCAAAACAGAAACAGACACCCAGATACAGAGAACAAACTAGTGGTTACCACTGGGGAGAAGGAAGAAAGGAGTAGGGGTAGAACAGGATAGGGTAAAGCAGAACACGAGTAGGGGATTAAGAGACACACACTACCATGCATAAAATAACTAAGCTGTAAGAATGTATTATACAGGACAGGGAATATAGCCAATATTTTATAACATTAAATGGAGTAAAATCTATAAAAGTATTAAATCACTATGCTGTATACCTGAAACTAACGTAATACTGTAAATCAACTATACTTCAAAAAATCCATTCACATATTACTTTTTATAAGTTTTATTTATTTATTTGGCTGCAGCAGGTCTTATTTGCAGCACGTGGAATTTTAGTTGCAGTGTGTGGGCTCTCTAGTTAATGGCGCAAAGGCTCCCCAGGTGGCGCTAGTGGTAAAGAACCCTCCTGCCAATGCAGGAGATTTAAGAGTCCTGGGTTCAATCCCTAGGTCAGGAAGATTCCCTGGAGGAGGAAATGGCAATCCACTCCAGTGTTCTTGCCTGGATCCCCATGGACAGAGGACCCTGGTGGGCTATGGTCCATAAGGTTGCAAAGAGTCGAACACAACTGAAGCAATGGCGCACATATGGTTCCTTAGTTCCTTAACCAAGGATTGAACATATATCCCCTGCATGGCGAGGTGGATTCCTAACTACTGGACCACCAGGGAAGGCCCCATTCATACATTATTAATCGAAGTAGCTCTTAGGAAGAACTTGCTTCAAACTCACCTAATAAAGAACTTATTCAAAATAGTTGTGTTTTCCGGCAGCCCACCAGGCTTCCCCGTCCCTGGGATTCTCCAGGCAAGAACACTGGAGTGGGTTGCCATTTCCTTCTCCAATGCATGAAAGTGAAAAGTGAAAGTGAAGTCGCTCAGTCACGTCCGACTCCTAGTGACCCCATGGACTGCAGCCTACCAGGCTCCTCCGTCCATGGGATTTTCCAAGCAAGAGTACTGGAGTGGGATGCCATTGCCTTCTCCGTTATTTATTTTAATTAGAGTCTAATTACTTTACAATATTGTATTGGTTTTGACGTACATCAACATGAATTCACCACGGGTGTAAACGTGTTCTGAATGCAGATTTTTTTTCTTTTAAGTTGTCCATACCAATCCAAGACTTAGTTCTTCCTAAATTTATAGATCATCATATTTTTGTGCACTTAGCTGTAATATAAACCAAAAAAGTCTCTGATTTCAGGGTCTTTGTTTTCTTTTTTTTTTTTTTTTGTCTTTACTATAGAATGTCCCACTCTAGCAAGATGGTAGACTAAGAAATCTTTAATATACTTTTACTACAACCATGTTGAATGCTGGATAAACTAATAGAAATATATTTTAAATAAATAACTAAGCTTACAAAATGGAGATAACCTCCCTCAAGTTGACAGACACAATAAGATGACTAAAAAGCAGAGCTGAAGTATTTTGAGTTGATCTGGTGCTGCAGCTCTGTGTGTCTCCCCAGTGGCGAAGGAGACAGAGGAGTCAGGAGTGAGTGGCTAGTCTTAGTACTATGGACACTTGCTTAAAACATGCCTTTAGTCATGAGAACAAAGGTAGCATTATTTTTTTTTTAAGCCACATTTTTAAAGAACAAAATAGAACTTTAAGAAATATATATCTCTGTATCATATGAAAAACTGGACACAAGTTTACTAGCATATGCAACATAGTTGAAGGATTACATGAATTACATAGATTACATGAATGTGAGATCATTAGGAAGACTTCATCCAGAATTCCGCAGAGATTAAAGAGAGAATATTTGAAAGAGCTTTACAGGCATCAAGAGTTAGATCCCAAATACATACATATAAAATAAGAATCCCAGAAGGAGAAAAAAGGAAAGAAGCAATATTGCAAAGTAACTGCAGTAGAGTTGAGAATGTTCACATTCCTCCCATTACAGGGTGGAGCCCACTTATCTTTCTGCTTAATATAGATTAGCCTGTGACTGCTTTGAGCAATGAAGTACAGTGAAGCCAGTTCTGTACTTAGCCTTTCAATGACTATCCAATTTGCTTGCTGGCTGGGAGTCTTGAGCTGCCATATAAAAAGTCTAAGTACTCTGTGTACGAGACAGCAAAAGAGACACTGATGTATAGAATAGTCTTATGGACTCTGTGGGAGAGGGAGAGGGTGGGAAGATTTGGGAGAATGGCATTGAAACATGTAAAATATCATGTATGAAACGGGTTGCCAGTGCAGGTTCAATGCACGATACTGGATTCTTGGGGCTGGTGCACTGGGACGACCCAGAGGGATGGTATGGGGAGGGAGGAGGGAGGAGGGTTCAGGATGGGGAACACATGTATACCTGTGGCGGATTCATTTTGATATTTGGCAAAACTAATACAATTATGTAAAGTTTAAAAATAAAATAAAATTAAAAAAAAAAAGTCTAAGTACTGTGCTGAACAGACCATATGGAGTGATTTTGAGATGACATGAAAAGGGTGAGTGGCCTGGCAGAAACCAGTCTTCAAATCATCTCTACCAAGCCCTGGCCTGTTTGTACCCTTTAGATCAGACTCTTCACCAGTTAAATATCACTGAGTGATCTCTCTATGCCACGTGGAGCAAAAATATCACTCTGCTGAGTCCTATAAGAATCAGGAAACACAAAATCATGAGATATCTTTAAATGTTTGTGATTTATAGCTGTTACATCTTGAAGTGAAGTCGCTCAGTCGTGTCCGACTATTTGTGACCCCATGGACTATAGCCTACCAGGCTCCTCCATCCATGGAAATTTTCCAGGAAAGAGTACTAGAGTGGGTTGCCATTTCGTTACATCATGAGGCACTTTTTAAAAGCAGCAGTAGATACCTGGAACATAAATAATGGCCAAGAATTTTCCAAAATGAACAAAATATGGAATCCTTAGATGGAAGAATTACATCAAGTTCCAAACAAGAGAAATAAAATTAATCTCTACCTAAATTCATGGTTGTAGCCAGAAGAATAAGAGCAAAGTCAGGTCTTAAATAAAGAAAAAGGTAGATTGCATATAAATAATTTTAAGACTGAAACAGATTCCTTAATAGAAGAAAAAGAGATGAGAAGATAATAGATTGACACCTTTAAGTGATGTGGGTTAACTGTAAACCCAGAACTCTACATCCTGCCAAATATTCACGATTGAGATCAGAATCAAGACAACTTCTGTCCTAAAAGATTGATAACTCAGAACGAATAGAGATGCATGAAACAGTAAGAGAAAACAAATAGCAATATCCACCCATGAGGAAAACAAAACAAAACAGAAAATGACAAGTAAAACTAATCATCTTTTTATATGTTCCCCAAAGTCATCATTAGCAGATGAGCATAACTTAATTATACATAACTATCACCATTGTTATTTTTTCCTGTTACTTTATGCCTGATAGAAATAATACTTTATCTCATGTAAACTCAGCAATTCAAAGATAAATATAGAGGATGGGATAAATTGGGAGATTGGGATTGACACATATACACCGTTGATGCTATGCATGAAATGGATAACTAATATAGCATAAGGAACTCTACTCAATGCTCTGTAGTATCAAAATGGGAAAGAAATTCAAAGAGGAGAATGTATGTATACATATAACTGAGCTACTTGTTGTACAGTAGAAACTAACAAAACATTGTAAAGCAACTATGCTGCTGCTGCTGCTAAGTCGCTTCAGTCGTATCCAACTCTATGCGACCTCATAGATGGCAGCCCACCAGGCCCCGCCATCCCTGGGATTCTCCAGGCAAGATCACTGGAGTGGGTTTCCATTTCCTCTTCCAATGCGTGAAAGTGAAAAATGAAAGTGAAGACGCTCAGTTGTGTCCGACTCCTAGTGACCCCATGGACTGCAGCCTACCAGCCTCCTCCGTCCATGGGATTTTCCAGGCAAGAGTACTGGAGTGGGGTGCCATTGCCTTCTCCGAAAGCAACTATACTTCAATAAAATTTTTTAAAAGAAAAAAAAGATTAAATAGGAATTAAATCCCTCATATAACAGAAGAAAACACGCATTAAATAAATAACTCATCAGAATCTGAACAGCTATTAAAATGTAGAGATGAACTTTGAACTGATTCAGTGATTTCAGATAGTGAGCAGACTCTCTCAAATACAGTCTCTTGTGCATTCTTTTAGGCCTTCCCCCTTCATATCTCAAGCGGGTTTGTTTTAAGCAACTTTAGATGCTTTATCTCTATTTCCCTGTTCATGCCCCCAAAACACCCCCAGTTCTCCTTTGCCACCAAACACCAATAACAACATACCAAAATTTGTTCATTCTGAAAACAGAGAATTACCAGTCCCTAAAACTAGGTTTCCAAGACAAAATGATTATGGAAAACTTAAAGTATAAATGACCTTGCATATGAACCCTGTATATGGAGAATAAATGTTTGCATCTGAAGGATGGAGATGTTGCTTCCTATGTATCTAGCAGAGGAAGACTGCTACTCTCATTTTATTTATTTATTTTTATTTGACTGTGCCAGGTCTTAGCTGTGGCATGTGGGATCCTGTTCTCTAGACAGGGATTGAACCTGGGCCCTCTGCATTAGGAGCATGGAGTCTTAACCACTGGACCACCAGGGAAGTCCTGCTACTCCATTTAATTAATAAAATAGGTTATAATGGAGCTTAACCAAACAACATAACTAAACCAAGATAATTAAGCAGTTAAAAAAAGAAGAGATTCAAAATACTGTCCAATGCTTCTGAAGATACTACATCAACTACCACCCATATGACTACCTTAGGTTGGGAGAATCTATGATGTCTGACATGTGCTATGACTTGTGTTTAGTCGCTCAGTGGTGTCCAGCTCTTGGTGACCCCATGGACTGCAGCCCCCTAAGCTTCTCTGTCCATGGGATTCTCCAGGCAAGAATATGAGAGTGGGCTGCCATTCCCTTCTCAAGGGGATCTTCCCAACTCAGGGATCGAATCCAGGTCTCCGACACCACAGATGGATTCTTTACTGTCTGAGCCACCAGGGAATCATGATGTCTGACGTAGGAAGTCGCTACTATAAATGATTTTTGATTTCTTGTTAGGAAAACATCATGTTCCAAAGTAAAAACAATTCTGAATGACAGTAGCCAATATTGATTTACTGATCACTTAAAATTTTCTGCTCCATGAACTATTACCTCATACAGATGCAATAATTGGGCACATCTCTAAAATGTGGAGAAGATGTGACTCATGTTAAAGTGAAAGTGAAAGTCGCTCAGTCGTGTCCAACTCTTTGCAACCCCATGGACTATACAGTCCATGGAATTCTCCAGGCCAGAATACTGGAGTGGGTTGCCATTCCCTTCTCCAGGGGATCTTCCCAACCCAGGGATCAAACCCAGGGATCCAGCATTGTAGGTGGATTATTTACTGGCTGAGCCACTAGGGAAGCCATGTTAGAGTCAAAGTCAATATATGAGGAGGATGGGATTCAGGATACACACATCCTTCCACTAGTCTTCCAAAAAAGAACAGTTCTGAGTGAACTAATAAAAGTTAATTCTAGTGGTGATGTTATAAAGGGAGGTTAAGTGGAGCAGAGGCCTGAGTGTGTGCTAGTGTGTATGCTAAGTCGCTTTAGTCGTGTCCAACTCTTTGAGACCCCATGGACTGTAGACTGCCAGGCTCCTCTGTCCATGGAATACTCTAGGCAAGAATACTGGAGTAGGTTGCTATTTCCTCCTCCATAGTAACCTCCTGACCCAGGGATGGAACCTGTGTCTGTTACATCTCCTGCGCTGGCAGGCAGGTTCTTTTCCACTAGTGCCAGCTGGGTAGCCCAGCAAGAACTTTAAACCTGGACGTAGGAGGAAAGGTATGTACAACTCAGAAGACTCTTCTCTGTGCTCCCTCACTGTTCATTTTGAGCTTTATTTCCTTAGCTTACATTGTAGAAAATGGCACTTAAACTTGTAATTTGTGTGAACGTTGAGGGCAAGGCTAAAGAGTGAGAGAAGGAAGATGAAAACACATAGCATAGATCTGAGCATGCTGTAGCTATTCAAAACATCACGTGAATTGTTTATTGACTAAAAATTAATCATACTGTCTGAGAAAGAAAGCTAGTAAAGAAAACAAATGTGGGCATAATGGATATGGGCATTAAAACTATTTTAAGAATTAGGCATGTGCTCTCATAAAGGGAGACAGAAATGTACTTATTAAATTTTGTCATACTGTTTTTCCTATTAATTTTAATTAGATCCTATTAAATATTCAAGGATTCTTTTCAGTGGTTACCAGGCTTACTATTTAGATGTATTATTAATTGTAGATGGAACTTCCCTCTTGTTAGATGTGCTGTCTTTGGGGGAATTTTGTTTCATTTAAGTGTTGTTCAAATGTAGCAACCCCATGGCAGGTCCCCGAAGAATACATCACAATGCTGTATATATTGTGCAGAGAATACAGGTATTTCTCTCGATGGGGACTTTGCTCTGGCTACAGTAACTCTGGTCAGAACTCTTGTTAAGTCAGATATCTAATACCAATTCTCAGTGATGGTCACAGGTGCGGGAAGTTAACACCGGTCATTAAAACAAAAATGATCTCGCTAGAGAACTAAGGAATGTTCCTCTCCAATGATGATTTGTGTATTGCATATTTATGACCTCTTCAAAAATAATCCATCCAAATAGGAAATTAGTCCCTACAAGAGAAGCATTTAAGTATGAAAAAAAATTTATGGAGGCTGAGATCTAAACTCTCATCCTATAGATAGAGATGGTGACAAAAACTGAAACTTAAGACTGTGGGAGATAGGTGAATTAAGTATTCTGCTTACTGAATTTTTTAATTCACTTGTTTCTCTTTCATTTGTGCATTTTCCACAGTGGATTACAGTAACAGAAAAGTTTTCCTGAAGGAAATAACAAGTAGGCTTTAGTGGGAAATAAAAAAGGTAAGGTATTCCTAATTCCTATACTCAGACGCAGTTTGAAATGGCCTATTAACTGCAAATTCCAGAGATGAAGAGTAATTTAGAGCTAGTAGAAAAAAGCACCTTTGATGAGTGGCTACAAATAAGGTCAGAGAACTGTGCAGTGCTGCGTCATGGAAGGACTTCTGTGCTAAATTATGAAGTTTGAAATGTGTTCAGAAAATTACAAAGAGGAATTGAAAGACGATGCATTATTGTTCTAATACTGCTATAAAAAATTACCACAAATTCAGTCACTTTAAACTACATGAATTTATCATCTAACATGTCTGGAGGTCCAAAGTCTGAAATCAGTCTCCCTAGCCTGAAGTCAGTGTCGGCCTGGCTGGTTCCTTCTGCAGCCTCTGAAAGGGGATCCATTCTCTTTGCCGTCTTCTTTGTACTCTGAAGGCTGCCTGCATTCCTTGATTCATGGCTCTTTCCTCACATTGCCCCTACCTTTTTCTTCCACCATCATCATTCCTACTAACTCTAATCCTCCTGTCTCACTGTTAGAAGGATTCCTGTGATTAACCTAGGCCCACCTGGAAAATCTAGAATAATCTCCCCATCAGCATCCTTAAATTAATCATATCTGTGAAACTCCTTTAATCTTGCTAAAGATTTGGGGAATTAAGACATGAATATTTTCCAGAAGCTATTATTCAGTTTACCAGAAACTATAAACACAGATACGACATGATAAACTTTATATTTTAGAATGAACCCTCTGATAGCATGGGGGTTAAAGAAGGATCAGTCTGGAAGAAGGGGACCAAGGGGCAGTTGCTGAGCTCCTGAAGAAAAATGGCTTATTCCATATCTATTAATGTTCAATGTTTGGCTCTAACACCACTGTGCCCCATTTCCTTCACAGGAGTAAATGAGGAATAGCAAAAAAATGTGTATAAGGTGCCTTTTAACAGAACCTAGAAGCTAACTAAATCGGGAGAGAAGTGAGGAGTAGAGGTAAGGGAGTGATTAAAAGTCTCCAAATTTGAATTGACGTTAACAGATATGCAAATTTAAGGAAAACAGGAGAGTGAAGAAGAAAAGAAATTTATTCAAAGACCCTATGAGTTTGTAGAGCATCCATGTGCAAATTTGGAAAAGATGCCCCCCTGCCTCCCCTGGACAGATGCTGTCCCACAGGCACACAGCTTGGTCATGTGATCATGCCTTTAGCAAGAGGAAATTGCGTCCCCTTCTTTCGGTTAAGGCTCTGTCAGAGCACAGTAGGAGCCTACCACAGGCCACAGTCATAATATATCCTGAGCTGTTCTGTATATGATAAACAAAGCATCAGTGAACTTAGATGGAGTTGTCTACTGGCACCAGAGTAAAAAAAAAAAAAAAAAAAAACCTCTGGATGCTAGTTTTATATCAGCAGAAAAATAACAGATGAATGAATGTATAGGCTGGCTGAGATTGTGTAGGCAGCAAAGAAAGTATTAATAACTAACTTCAAGAGGCAATCAAGTTTAAAGATAGAATGTCCAACACCACAGCATCAGTGCTACCATCAAATGGGACAATCTCTTGTTGCAGAGACATTCTAGGTGAGTATATAGTGCATTTAGTCTTGCTTATGACAACGCTAGACCGCTATCATTTTGCTTGTTTGTATTTTTACAAAAATGTTGATGTATTAAATGTATGCCATTTGGGGATCAACAATAAGAAATAGAGGAGAGCTAGATGATTTGATATCAGCAAAAGGGAAGATTGGTAAAAGGGCAACTGGGGTATATCAACCATGGGTGAAAACAGATAGAAAAACCTTTGATGCATAATTAAATCAAAGTCTCTTAGAAATCTCTGGACAGGAAAAGAGGCAGAAAAAAATTGGAAAAGAAGAAAATAGAAACATTTACATGAAAATATTGTTGATTTTTTAACCAATTTATTTTTTAAATGAATTAATTCCAAGAAATGATGCTTCATCCTGATTATTTAAACCTGTGAAATGTTTTGACATGGGAAAATGCATCCCCTTCAGTTCCATTTGTGGAATTTAGTTATCTATTCAATATATGTATTTCATTTAAACTTCAGCTGATTTGAGACACCCAACTCTCCATTGGGAGGCACTTGGCTTTTCTCATAAATGTGTAATTTTCAGCTCGAAGAAACATTTGCACCTTCAGGGAGCAATATATTCTCTTTTCCCAGTAGTTTCTTATTTTATTTACCCTGTCAAGTAGCCAACAAGAACATTTTTTCATACTGTACTGAGCCTAAGTGAAGTTCAAGCATTCAGTTTGCCCAACTTTTAGAGGAAATAAGAAAATACTTTCTAGCAAAGTAACTAATAATAGCTCGTACTGAGCCATAAGCCACCTGTTTGGACATATTGATCAAATTAGCTTTTAGAATAAAGACCTAGTATTTTCTTAAATATAATGCATTTCCAAAGTGTTTGCATTTTTGCATTTGGCATGGAGGTAAAATGTGGGGAGGAAAGGATCTAAATTTTAGCTCATACATTTGTTAATTACTCCATTTTGGAGGAAACTAACCATGAAGAAGGAGAAGTGCTATTTCTCTTACTGGTCATTTAGTGAGCTGCATAAAAGTGAATATGGCAAGTTCTGATTCTTTGGATTGTTATTTGTTGAAAATGTGCAGAAATAAAGCTATCAGAAGTGTTTCTTTTAAATGAATATTGAATAGAAGCTAGTGCCATTTATCCAATAAAGTAATTTCTTCCTTACTTAGAATGGGCTTAGTTAGAGGGGAAATCCTATTTCAGGGCCATTTTTTCCTCCCCTCATTTATGCCCAAAGCATATTGTATGTAGAGATATCATGCCATGGACCCAGTAATAGTTCTGCTGTAGACAGTTTCCACCTGACTGCATTTCTATTACTGTGGATAACCTTCAACTCAGGAACAGCATTCACAATTTATAAAGAATATAGAAAAAAGAAGTCTTCCATATAAATCCAGAATTCTGACTGTGGGAAGTATGGATAAACTGCATAACTTTGAAAGCAAATGTGAAATCTCTGTGAGTGTGATCCTCATGGGAAGGAATGCTAACTTGCTGCTCACCTTGAAAGTTTTCCTCACTGTGCTACTATTTTTCTCAAATGTCAAATAGTTTGCAAGACATTTCCCTGATAATTCCCGCAGGGCATGGAGAATAAGATATACTTTGAATAGAACAGGCTGAGGATGAGGAATCTGGTTTAGCAACAGGCCCTGCCGAAGAATAAAGGCTGGCTAGTTTTGTTAACCTGGATCAAGCAGACCAGAGATTGATTCTTGGAATCTGGCTCCATGAAGAAGCATTGAAGAATTGACTACACATAAGCAGACAGCCTATTCAGGAGCTAGGCACAGCAGATCTGGCTTTTATTGTTGACCCTCTTAATAATGTATTGTGTAACCTTTGGCAAGTAAATTAATACATCCGTTCCTCCTTTTCCTTATCTGTAGAAAAGTGATTTCAGTTGCTTGATCCATAAGATGCTCAACTCCAAGCTTCTTAGTTTGAAGGAAGAGCAGAATTAGTGAGCTTATGATACAAAGAAGTTGTTTGTTTTCTAGCCTCTTTCCTGTCCTTCCATTCATGGCCACAGTAGCACTTCCACATGTCTGCTTCCATCCAGAGGAAAAGAAGGAAAATAGTCCTTAGGTCC
Source organism: Bubalus bubalis (assembly GCF_019923935.1). Classification (NCBI taxonomy): domain Eukaryota; kingdom Metazoa; phylum Chordata; class Mammalia; order Artiodactyla; family Bovidae; genus Bubalus; species Bubalus bubalis. The sequence goes on along the minus strand of NC_059174.1, from coordinate 27,202,573 downwards.
TTTTATATCCATATTTTATAAAAGTGAAGGACTATATAAATCAACAGGGCCTGCCAGAAGTACAGCATTTTTTATAATTGCACTGTGCTAGCTTTAGCTATAAGTTTCACCCATCCATTCAAGCATACATATATCCATCCATTCATGCATTCATCCATCTATCCTCCATCAAAATATCCATTGAATCAATATGTACTATGTACTTATTTTCTGGCTGCATAAATACTATAAATACACTGGTCAACAAGACAGGCTTATTCTTTCTTCAGGGAATTGAGAGTAAATCAGTAGGCCTGTGTTAACAAACAATTAGTTTTAATTACATATCTGAAAAGTGTTGTTTAAAAAATACAGCGAGTAGTAACAGTGACTAATGAGGAGTTTTTTCTTCATATAAGAACAGACCTGATTATCCCCACACAAATTAACTTCTTTATTCAAAGGAAGGTAGAGGTGCAAGTTGATCGAAAAGTTAAGAATGAAATTCCTTTTTCAATGTTCAGTCACTTGACCTGTTTGCAAGATCGTATTATCAAAACAGCTACACTTCTGGCTTCTGAATAACAAAGAATTACATTTATAAAACTCTCCATGCCGGTTGCAACTTCCCAAGAGGCCTTGGGAAAGACTTTGCCCTTGCGAAGTCATCCAGAAGAAGAGTAACCTTTAATTTCAAATTGATATTCCAAGTATACTAAGGCAATAAAGAAGAATGATAACAGTCAAATCCTAAAGGAACTAACAGAATCAGCCTTTATTTGGCAGAGAATGGCATGCAATTATAAAGTGATCAAGACTCCATACCTATACATTTAATTAAGAATAAAGATGGGTGAGTATTGAAATACTAATGAGAAAACTTAGACTTCCTTCTAATGAGATTTCGCATTTATGACCCAAATATTCCATTCTAGATAATGTTGACTAACCATCTGTCCTGGTTTACCTGAGACTGAAGGATGTCAGACTTTTAATGCCAAACAGGGAAAATCGTGGGCTAACTGAGGAGAGCTGTTTTCCAACATATCTTCTATAAAGTAATAATAATGTAAGCCTAATTATACAAGGTTCTAAACTTATTCAATTTATGCTCTGTAGGCACTGGCAAACCATGAATCATGGCCACTCACCCTTTTGTAAAGGATATTTTAGAACCCACTAATCTGTCAACAAAATAATGTTATAGCAGGGGCTATTTGCCCAAAGTAGTACCAGAAAGGAGAAGGCAATGGCACTCCACTCCAGTGCTCTTGCCTGGAAAATCCCATGGACGGAGGAGGCTGGTAGGCTGCAGTCCATGGGGTTGTGAAGAGTCAGACACGACTGAGCGACTTGACTTTCACTTTTCACTTTCCTGCATTGGAGAAGGAAATGGCAACCCACTCCAGTGTTCTTGCCTGGAGAATCCCAGGGACGGGGGAGCCTGGTGGGCTGCCATCTATGGGGTCACACAGTCGGACACGACTGAACCGACTTAGCAGTAGTACCAGAGAACAAACATGCAGAAACTCTAGTCAACATAGTTATTTATTTCCACTTTGCAAGGTATACCTCTCTTCTTTGCAGAATCATAAGTAAACAGCAAAATCTATCAGCTGGCTGCCACACATATGGCTTAATTAGCACTGTGGTTAGTGATTCTAGCTCTGTTTCTGAGTTGTCTCCATTCAGTTAATTAGTTAGAGCATGTCAACATCAGTTAATCTTTCTGAGCCTTGTTTTCCTCAACTTAAAAAAAAAGTTTGACTGTCATAGATGAACCAAGTCTCCTTTTCCCAGGGTTGAGTTTGGTTCAATTCAGTTTAGTTCAGTTGCTCAGTCGTGTCCAACTCTTTGCGACCCTATGAACTGCAGCACGCCAGGCCTCCCTGTCCATCACCAACTCCCGGAGTTCACTCAGACTCATGTCCATCGAGTCAGTGATGCCATCCAGCCATCTTATCCTCTGTTGTCCCCTTCTCCTTTTGTCCCCAATCCCTCCCAGCATCAGAGTCTTTTCCAATGAGTCAACTCTTCGCATGAGGTGGCCAAAGTACTGGAGTTTCAGCTTTAGCATCATTCCTTCCAAAGAAATCCCAGGGCTGATCTCCTTCAGAATGAACTGGTTGGATCTCCTTGCAGTCCAAGGGACTCTCAAGAGTCTTCTCCAACACCACAGTTCAAAAGCATCAATACTTCGGTGCTCAGCTTTCTTGACAGTCCAAATCTTACATCCATACATGACTACTGGAAAAACCATAGCCTTGACTAGACAGACCTTTGTTGGCAAAGTAATGTCTCTGCTTTTGAATATGCTATCTAGGTTGGTCATAACTTTCCTTCAAGGAGTAAGCGTCTTTTAATTTCATGGCTGCAATCACCATCTGCAGTGATTTTGGAGCCCCCCAAAATAAGTCTGACACTGTTTCCACTGTTTCCCCATCTATCTCCCATGAAGTAATGGGACCGGATGCCATGATCTTAGTTTTCTGAATGTTGAGCTTTAAGCCAACTTTTTCACTCTCCTCTTTCACTTTCAAAAAGAGGCTTTTTAGTTCCTCTTCACTTTCTGCCATAAGGGTGGTGTCATCTGCATATCTGAGGTTATTGATATTTCTCCCGGCAGTCTTGATTCCAGCTTGTGCTTCATCCAGCCCAGCATTTCTCATGATGAACTTCTGCATAGAAGTTAAATAAGCAGGATGACAATATACAGCCTTGACGTACTCCTTTTCCTATTTGGAACTAGTCTGTTTTTCCATGTCCAGTTCTAACTGTTGCTTCCTGACCTGCATATAGGTTTGTCAAGAGGCAGGTCACGTGGTCTGGTATTCCCATCTCTTTCAGAATTTTCCACAGTTTATTGTGATCCACACAGTCAAAGGCTTTGGCATAGTCAATAAAGCAGAAATAGATGTTTTTCTGGAACTCTCTCGCTTTTTCGATGATCCAGCAGATGTTGGCAATTTGATCTCTGGTTCCTCTGCCTTTTCTAAAACCAGTTTGAATATCTGGAAGTCCACAGTTCATGTATTGCTGATGCCTGGCTTGGAGAATTTTGAGCATTACTTTACTAGTGTTTGGTAAATGAAGATAATAGTGGAAAGTAAGTTGCTAATAACCACATTACAGGAATACATGGAGGGCTTCATTTAATTTTACACAAAGCCCTATTAAAATATGAAATTTTTTAAAAAATGGTAATGCTTTTCTAGATAATGAACTAAATTACTGTTCTAGCTCAATCTGGAATAGGTTAGCCATGATGAGTTAGAGAAGCCTAGGCAAGAAAACGAAACAAAACAAAAAACCAAAAACCAACCATTCCTTTCCTAAGTTCTTGTTTAAAAAAAAAAATTTAAGCCAGTTTCTTGAGATATGATTGACATATAAAGAAACTTTACATATTTTCTATTTACTAATCCATGAGTTCATGGATTAATATACATCTATGACAACATCACCACCATCAAGTTCATAGAAATATTTGTTACTACCCAAAGTTCCCACCTGCCTCATTTAATAGTAGTAATAGGAATACCTAAAATAAAACTTTACCTCTTATATCACATGCTTGTAAAGTAATGCTCAAAATTCTCCAAGCCAGGCTTCAACAGTACATGAACCAAGAAATTCCAGATGTTGAAACTGGATTTAGAAAAGGCAGAGGAACCAGAGACCAAATTGCCAACATCCGTTGGATCATTGAAAAAGCAAGAGAGTTCCAGAAAAACATCTATTTCTGCTTGCCTTTGACTGTGTGGATCACATCAAACTGTGCAAAATACATATAGAGATGGGAATACCAGACCACCTTACCTGCCTCCCGAGAAATGTGTATGCAGGTCAAGAAGCAACAGTTAGAATGGCCCATGGTTCCAAATTGGGAAAGGAGTACAATCAAGGCTGAAAATTGTCACCCTGCTTATTTAACTTATATGTAGAGCACATCATGCAAAATGGCATACTGGATGAAGCACAATCTGGAATCAAGATTGCTGGGAGAAATATCAATAACCTCAGATATGCAGATGACACCACCCTTATGGCAGAAAGTGAAGAGGAACTAAAGAGCCTCCTGATGAAAGTGAAAGAAAAGAGTGAAAAAGCTAGCTTAAAACTCAACATTCAAAAAATTAAGATCATAGCATCCGGTCCCATCACATCATGGCAAATAGATGGAGAAACAATGGAAAAAATGACAGACTTTATTTTCTTGGGCACCAAAATCACAGCAGATGGTGACTGCAGCCATGAGAAGAAAAACTATGACAAACCTAGACAGCATATTAAGAAGCAGAGACATTACTTTACTGGAAAAGGTTTGTATATTCAAAGCTAGGGTTTTTCTGGTAGTCATGTATGGATGTGAGAGTTGGACCATAAAGAAAGCCGAGAGCCAGAGAATTGATGATTTTGAACTGTGGTGCTGGGGAAGACTCCTGAGAGTCCCTTGGACAGAAATGAGATCAAACCAGTTAATCCTAAAGGAAATCAGTCTTGAATATTCATTGGAAGGACTGGTTCTGAAGCTGAAGCTCCAATACGTTGGCCATCTGATGCGAAGAACTGACTCATTGGAAAAGACCCTGATGCCGGGAAAGATTGAAGGTGGGAGAAGAAGGGGATAACAGGATGAGATGGTTGGATGCCAGCACCGACTCGATGGACATGAGTTTGAGCAAGCTCTGGGAGTTGGTGATGGACAGGGAAGCCTGGCATGCTGCAGTCCATGAGGTCACAACTGAGAGACTGAACTGAATTGAACCTCGTATCAGATTTTAGTACGCAACATATATTGTTAGCTATAGGTGGTATAATAGAATTCCAGCACTTATTCCTCTTACAAAACTGAAACTTTGTACCTTTGACTATCACTTCCCCATTTACCCCTCTCCTTGGCCCTTGTCAGCCACCATCCTATTCTCTGCTCCTGTAAATTGGCTATGTTAGAGTCCACAAATAAGTGACCTCATTCTGTAACTATCTTCTGTGTTTGGCTTATTTCACTAAGCATAATGTCCTGTAGGTTAATACATGTTGCCACAAATAGCAACATTTTCTTCTTTTCTAAAAGTTTAATAATACTGAATTGTATGTATATACCATATGTTCTTTATTCATTCATCCATCCAGAGACATTTAGATTGTTTCCATACCTTAGCTATTGTGAATAATGCTGCACTGCTCAGGGGGTGTAGGCATCTTTCTGAGATCCTGATGTCAATTCCTTTAGATAAATATGAGGATTGGAGTTGTTAGATCCCATGGTAGTTTTGTATGCAGGTCAGGAAGCAACAGTTAGAACTGGACATAGAACAACAGACTGGCTCAAAATAGGAAAGGGAGTATGTCAAGGCTGTATATTGTCACCCTGTTTATTTAACTTATATGCAGAGTACATCATGAGAAACGCTGGACTGGAAGAAACACAAGCTGGAATCAAGACTGCCGGGAGAAATATCAATAACCTCAGATATGCAGATGACACCACCCTTATGGCAGAAAGTGAAGAGGAACTAAAAAGCCTCTTGAGGAAAGTGAAAGTGGAGAGTGAAAAAGTTGGCTTAAAGCTCAACATTCAGAAAAAGAAGATCATGGCACCCGGTCCCATCACTTCATGGAAAATAGATGGGGAAACAGTAGAAACAGTGTCAGACTTTATTTTTCTGGGCTCCAAAATCACTGCAGATGGTGACTGCAGCCATGAAATTAAAAGACACTTACTCCTTGAAGGAAAGTTATGACCAACCTTGATAGCATATTGAAAAGCAGAGACATTACTTTGCCAACAAAGGTCCGTCTAGTCAAAGCTATGGTTTTTTCTGTGGTCATGTATGGATGTGAGAGTTGGACTGTGAAGAAGGCTGAGTGCCGAAGAATTGATGCTTTTGAACTGTGGTGTTGGAGAAGACTCTTGAGACTCCCTTGGACTGCAAGGAGATCCAACCAGTTCATTCTGAAGGAGATCAGCCCTGGAATTTCTTTGGAAGGAATGATGCTAAAGCTGAAACTCCAGTACTTTGGCCACCTCATGCGAAGAGTTGACTCATTGGAAAAGACTCTGATGCTGGGAGGGATTGGGGGCAGGAGGAGAAGGGGACGACAGAAGATGAGATGCCTGGATGGCATCACTGACTCGATGGATGTGAGTTTCAGTGAACTCCAGGAGTTGGTGACGGACAGGGAGGCCTGGCGTGCTGCGATTCATGGGGTCACAAAGAGTCGGACATGACTGAGGGACTGATCTGATCTGATCTGATGGTAGTTTTATATTTAATTTTTCCAGGCATGTTCATATTGTTTTCATAATAGTTGTACCAATTTACGTCCCCATCAACAGTTTACCAAACTAATCTTTTATTTACAACCTAACTAACATTTCTTTTTTAGTAGGTGTGAGGTGATACCTCATTGTAGTTTCAATGTACATTTCACTGATGATTAAACGGACTGAGCACTTTTCATATACTTGTTGGCCATTTTCATGTCTTCTTTGGAGGAATGTCTACTGAGGTCCTTTGCACATGTTTTAATAGAATTAGTTGCTTTTATCTCTTGTTATTGAGTGGTAGGGCTTCCTAATATATTTTGAATATTAATCTTTTATCAGATATAAGTCTTGCAAAATTTTCTTTCATTCCATAGGCTATCTTTTCATTGCAACTATTTCTTTTGCTGTGCAGAAGACTTTTAGTTCCCTCTAATCTCCTCTATTTTTGCTTCTGTTGCCTGTAGTATCCAAAAATTGTTCGTGCTTTTGGTGTTGTATCCAAAGTCATTGGCAAGACCAAGGTCAAGGAGCTTTTCCCCTGAAGTTTCCTGTAGAAGTTTTATTATTTCAGGTCTTAAGTTTAAGTCTTTAATCCATTTTGAGTGAAATTTTGTGTATTCTACATGTGGATATTCAGCTTTCCCAACATTATTTACAGAAAAAGGTACCCTTTCCCTTTTTATATTCTTGGCACCCTTGTTGAAGATTAGTAGACTCTGTATGCATGTGTTTATTTCTAGGCTCTTGATTCTATTCCATTGGCCTGTTTGTCTATTTTCATGCCAGCACTGTACTGTCCTTGGTTATTCAAGCTTCGTAATATAGTTTGAAATCAGGAAGTGTGGTACCTCCAGCTTTGTTCTTTTGGCTCAAGATTGTTAAATAGGGGACTCCTGCGGTTCCATATGAATATTATGATTGTTTTCTAATTTCTGTGAAAAATGGCATTGGAATTTTGTTAAAGATTGCCTTGAACCTATAGAGGGTTTGGGTACTATGGGCATTTTAGAAGAAACAATATTGATTCTTCTAAGTTATGGATATAGGATAGCTTTCCTTTTCCATGTGTCTTCTTCAGTTTCTTTTATCAATATATTACAGATTTCAGTGTACAGATCTTTCACCACCTTCGTTAAAAATATTCCTAAATATTTTAATGTTTGATGCTATCATGTCAGTTTTCTTAGGGTCTTTTTCATGTAGTTCTAACAACTTCTGGGTGGTGTCTTCAGGGTTTTATACGTGAAAGATCATGTCATCTGTAAACAAAGATAATTTCACTTCTTTCTTCCTTTTTACTTTGTATGTGTTTTCTTCTCTTCTAATTGCTCTGGCTAGAACTTTTCATACTGGTGACAGTAGGCACCCTATCTTGTTCCTGATCTTAGAGGAAAAGCATTTAACATTTCACCACTGAGTATGATATTAGCTGTTGGTTTATCATATAAAGGTCTCTATTATTTTGGAGTACATTTCTTATATATCTAATTAGTTGAGAATTTTTAAATCACAAAATGATGTTGAATTTTATCAAATTCTTTTTCTGCATTTATTAAAATTACCATGTGAATTTTACTCTTCATTGTGTTAATGTACTGTATCTCATTTATTGATTTGTGTGTGTTGAACCATTTATCCCAAGGATGAATCCTTCTTGCTTACAGTACACAATCCTTTTAACATGCCGTTGAATTCATTGTACGTATTTTGTTGACAATATTGGTGCTCATCAAGGATATTGGCCTATAATTTTCTTTTCTTGTGGTGTCCTTGCCTGGCTATGTTATGAATGTATTGCTGGTCTTGTGAATGAGTTTGGCACTGCTCTTTCCTCTTCAATTTTTTGGAATAGTTTGAGAAGAATGGTGCTAATTCTTCTTTAAATGTTTGGCAAACTTTACCAATAAGCTATCTGATAATGGACTTTTCTTTGTTGGGAGGTTTTTCATTATTAATTCAATATCCTTAAATTAATCTGTTAGATTTTCTATTTCTTAAAAATTTAGTCTTGGTAGATTTAATGTTTCTAAGAACTTATCCATTTCTTTTAGTATATCCAATTTGTTGACATATAGATTTAATACAAGCCCGTCATGATCCTTTGTATTGCTGTGGTTTCAGTGGTAATGTTGCCACTTTCATTTATTAATTTTATTTTATAATTCTTTTTTTCTGTTCTAGCCTAAGGATTTGTCAATTTTTGTTATCTTTTAAAAAAATCAACTCTAGCTTCACTGGTCTTTTCTACTGGTTTTCTGTTCCCTGTTTCATTGATTTTCACTTTGATCTTTGCTATTTATTTCCCTTTGCTATCTTTGGGCTTATTTTAGTCTTTTTCTAGTTCCTTTAGGTGTAACATTATGTAGTTTACTTGATATCTTTCTTTGCCCTTACTGTAGATTTTTATTAGTATAATCTTTTCACTTAGAAGTGCATATGTTGCATCCTATAAGTTTTGGAATGTTGTGTTTCCTTTTCTATTTTTATCAAGATATCTTCTTATTTCTCTTTTGTCTTCCTTGACCCCTTGCTTATCCCGGAGTGTGTTATTTAATTTCTACATATCTATGAGTTTTCCAATCTTCACCCTGTTACTGATTTCACGTTTTATATTACTGTGTTCAGAGAAAATACTTAGTTTGATTTCAGATTTCTTTAATCTGCTAATATGTATTTTGTTGCTTAAAATATGATCTATCCTGGAGAATGTTCCATGTGATGTATATGTGTCTCAAATCATGCACACACAAATACGCACACACACACATATACACTTCAATACTGAGATGAGTAACTTGTTAATTTCTTCATGATCACTCACTTTTTAGAGTAATGGTCAACTGTACTCTAACTACCTTTCAGAATATACTTAGGAATATACAGTATAGGTAATATTTCCAAGCAAGAATGGCATACACTAGAAATTTTTATTTATAGCCATACTGTTAAATGCCAAAATCAGCACTGTCTTCAGCACAACCACCATGTTTTTGTTTTTTTTTTTTTAACACTGCTATTTTGTCCTAATTTTCAGAGCTTAAAATTTGTGATTTTCTCCTGTGCTTCTGAGTTTAGCCTGGCAGCTGGAATCATATATCTTAATTCTAGAATACAAAAACATTCCCAGTTTTTGCCTAGTCTGAACCAGAGAATCACCTGGCAGTAAGTGAAATGACCACACAGGATAAAATGGAAATCGCCTGAGCTCAGCTGTCAAGTCATCACAGATGATGGCGTGGGGCAGAAGGAGACTATACAGACAGTAATACTTTCAAATTTCAGCCTCCTCAGTAGACTTGACACTATCTCATGAGAAGCAGTGGCTCATTGTAGCACTTATCCTCAAATAAGGGGAAACATCAGAATCTCTAGCAGAGGAACAGGAACAATCAGTTGAATCTCTGACCTACTGCCCATACCTGGCAGACACAAATTTCCTGTTAATTAGTTAAGCAATCTAAGAATTAGGTTTTCTGAATTTTATCTAACTCTGACAACTTAAATCAAATAAGAAACATTAGGATCGCCCAATTTTTCTAGCCTATGTTTCCTTCAAAGGGTTTGATAAAACTTGTATGCAACTCTGTGATGTATTTCTCACATCAACTTACCTCATAGAATTAAAATTTTTTAAATAAGAATATAAAGATGTATCAAATGTTCTTTTATTAGTAAAAACCCACTTGACATGGTATGTACAGCTAACAATCATATATTAGAAGGGGTATTAAAACTAACATTTCTGTGAAAATGACCAGAATGATAAAGAAAATACAAAGTATTCAAGGGTTTGAAGGAGGAAGCTGTGATATCTGAATGAGACTAGTGAGGTGGCACATGAAAAATTTTATTAATGAGATATTTGAAAAGAGTTATTTTCTATTTCAGTTCAGTTCAGTTGTTCAGTTGTCCAACTCTTTGTGACCCCATGGATTGTAGCATGCCAGGCTTATCTGTCCATCACCAACTCCCAGAGTTTACTCAAATTCATGTCCATTGAGTCGGTGATACCATCCAACCATCTCATCCTCTGTCATCCCCCTTTCCTCTCACCTTCAATCTTTCCCGGCATCAGGGTCTTTTCCAATGAGTCAGTTCTTCACATGAGGTGGCCAACGTACTGGAGTTTCAGCTTCAGCATCAGTCCTTCCAGATCAGATTCAGTACTGATCTCCTTTAGGATGGACTGGTTGGATCTCCTTGCAGTCCAAGGGACTCTCAAGAGTCTTCTCCGACACCACGATTCAAAAGCATCAATTCTTCAGTGCTCAGCTTTTTTAATAATCCAACTCTCACATCCATACATGACTACTGGAAAAACCATAGCTTTGACTAGACAGACCTTTGTCAGTAAAGTAATGTCTCTGCTTTTTAATATGCTGTCTAGGTTAGTCATATCCAAGAAGACAAAGCCAGTGTTTCAAAGATAAAATACTTGCAAAAATTTTCAAATGTCATGAAAAGTGGAACATAGTGTCTTACAAAAGAGTGAGTTTCTATCAAGTAGGTACTTTAAGCAAGGGTGTCAAGTAAAAAATTTCTAGAGATGTTTTTGACTTACATTCACAAGGTGTGTACCATGGAAGAGCTGATCCAGGTTAGGTTAAATGATGTTTCTGAACAAAAGAAAGAAAGAAAGAAATATGTCATTGAATATGATTGAAAAACACTAGGTTAAAAGAAATTAGACTTTTAATTGTAAGACTTAACAGAGCACTTTAAATAATAATGTTCATTCCTTGGCAATGAATGAGGAGGGGATGTGAATAAAAAAGAATGAATAAAAATGATGTATCTGAGATCTCAGGATATTATTTTTGCCTTCTTATCAACCTGGCTCCAAACTATTCTAAAACCTATTGCTATGTAATGCTAGTATGTTAAAATAATAACAGTAAATACAAACCAGTTATGGAAGATAAACACCATATCGGTGTTTAATACAATATGAATATCTAATATTTTATGAGTGCATAAAATACAATCACAATATAATACTAGCAAAGAACAGTAAATGTGGTGGCATTATCCTTAACATATTTACCCCCAGTTGGCAATAAGTCACTGGGCTTGAGGCAACCACTTTGAGTCAATTTTTAAGACCTTGGAGTAACCCATTCATTTAACTGAAGTCTGTAATGAATAATTTTTCTACCTCCAATGAGTCAGATGATTTGGCAAGCCCATGCCCTGTATGCCTTCAGATCTAGTCTCAACTCTTTTTTTCTGCTGCTCTTTAGATGATAGGGAAGCTGACCTCTACAGGCTTCCAGGTCAGCTGACTTCTGCCTGGGTTTAATCAACAGGAGATGTTGATGAGAGACTGGAAGGCAAGGAGAATAGAAGATGAGAGATTTCCCTTCTCTTTCTCTGCCTCAGGCTAGGTCTGTAGTGCATCAGAATTCGTTTGATGATTCTAGCCCTTTGGATCTGATAAACCTTCCTTTCCCTTGGTTCATCCTGCCTAGGAAGACAGAGGCTTTTTTGCTTTTGGTCATCTCTAGATTATACTGGAGTTTTCTTTTGGCCTCTTACCAGTTCTATCACCCATATAACACATTCCCAGCACTTTATCTTATGTATTTCCAGTGGTTTCTCTTTTCCTGGTTGGATTCTGGTAAATATAATGGTTTTCTACATTACAGAAGCATTTTTTTTTTTCAATGTTAATGCATTACTGATGTTGAAGCTGAAACTCCAATACTTTGGCCACCTGATGCGAAGAGCTGACTCATTTGAAAAAGACCATGATGCCGGGAAAGATTAAGGGCAGAAGGAGAAGGGGACAACAGAGGATGAGATGATTGGATGGCATCATCGACTTGATGGACATGGGTTTGGGTAAACTCTGGGAGTTGATGATGGACAGGGAGGCCTGGCGTGCTGCAGTTCATGGGGTCACAAAGTCAGACAGGACTGAGTGACAACTGAACTGAACTGAATGCATTACTATTTTCTCATAAGATTCTGAAGATGAAAAGGATCTTGGAGATTGCTTAGCTAAACAGTCAGACTAAAGTGTCTGGTAAAGAGAGAGATACAGCCAAATGGGTAGGGATGTGAAACTCTCATCCTTGTTTCAACAAGATCATTGTAAATATTTACCTATTAACAGGTATTGATTCTATGTGATAAAAAAGGCTGTCATGGAGTTATACAGAGAATAGAAGTGGGAGGAAGGAGACAGAGGTGGCCAGGAGGATAAAGGGGGGAATCAAAAGGAGAGAGACAGATCAAGCCAGTAATCAGTTCCCTAAGTGTTCTCCACCATCTGGAACACACAGAGATTCACAGAGTTGGGTAGAGAAAAGAGGGGGGAGAGAGGAGATAGAGGCGACCTGGTGGAGAAAAAGGAGAGTCTTTATGACCCAGCAATCCCTCTGCTGAGCATACACACTGAGGAAACCAGAATCAAAAGAGACACATGTACCCCAGTGTTCATCACAGCACTGTTTATAATAGCCAGGACATGGAAGCAACCTAGATGTCCACCAGCAGATGAACGGATAAGAAAGCTGTGGTACATATACACAATGGAGTATTCAGTTCACTTCAGTTCAGTCACTCAATCCTGTCCGACTCTTTGCGACCCCATGAATCACAGCACACCAGGCCTCCCTGTCCATCACCAACTCCCAGAGTTCACCCAGACTCACGTCCATCGAGTCAGTGATGCCATCCAGCCATCTCATCCTCTGTCATCCCCTTCTCCTCCTGCCCCCAATCCCTCCCAGTATCAGAGTCTTTTCCAATGAGTCAACTCTTTGCATGAGGTGGCCAAAGTACTGGAGTTTCAGCTTTAGCATCATTTTTTCCAAAGAAATCCCAGGGCTGATCTCCTTTAGAATGGACTGGTTGGATCTCCTTGCAGTCCAAGGGACTCTCAAGAGTCTTCTCCAACACCACAGTTCAAAAGCATCAATTCTTCGGCGCTCAGCCTTCTTCACAGTCCAACTCTCACATCCATACATGACCACAGGAAAAACCATAGCTTTGACTAGACGGACCTTTGTTGGCAAAGTAATGTCTCTGCTTTTCAATATGCTATCAAGGTTGGTCATAACTTTCCTTCAAAGGAGTAAGCGTCTTTTAATTTCATGGCTGCAATCACCATCTGCGGTGATTTTGGAGCCCAGAAAAATAAAGTCTGACACTGTTTCCACTGTTTCACCATCTATTTCCCATGAAGTGGTGGGACCAGATGCCATGATCTTCGTTTTCTGAATGTTGAGCTTTAAGCCAACTTTTTCACTCTCCACTTTCACTTTCCTCAAGAGGCTTTTTAGTTCCTCTTTACTTTCTGCCATAAGGGTGGTGTCATCTGCATATCTGAGGTTATTGATATTTCTCCTGGCAATCTTGATTCCAGCTTGTTGTTTCTTCCAGTCCAGCATTTCTCATGATGTACTCTGCATATAAGTTAAATAAGCAGGGTGACAATATACAGCCTTGACGTACTCCTTTTCCTATTTGGAACCAGTCTGTTGTTCCATGTCCAGTTCTAACTGTTGCTTCCTGACCTGCATACAGATTTCTCAAGAGGCAGATCAGGTGGTCTGGTATTCCCATCTCTTTCAGAATTTTCCACAGTTTATTGTGATCCACACAGTCAAAGGTTTTGGCATAGTCAATAAAGCAGAAATACATGTTTTTCTGGAACTCTCTTGCTTTTATATTACTCAGCCATTAAAAAGAATATATTTGAATCAGTTCTAATGAGGTGGATGACACTGGAGCCTATTATACAGAGTGAAGTAAGCCAGAAAGAAAAACACCAATACAGTATACTAACGCATATATATGGAATTTAGAAAGATGGTAATGATAACCCTGTATGCGAGACAGCAAAAGAGACACAGATGTATAGAACAGTCTTTTGGACTCTGTGGGAGAGGGATAGGGTGGGATGATTTGGGAGAGTGGCATTGAAACATGTATAATATCATATAAGAAATGAATCGCCAGTCCAGGTTCGATGCAGTATACAGGATGCTTGGGGCTGGTGCACTGGGATGACCCAGAGGGATGGTACGGGGAAGGAGGTGGGAGGGGGGTTCAAGATGGGGAACATGTGTACACCCGTGGCGGATTCATGTTGATGTATGGCAAAACCAATACAATATTGTAAAGTAGCCTCCAATTAAAATAAACAAATTTAAATTATAAAAAAAAAGCTGTCATATTGATGCAGTTGTAAACCTTATATTACAGAAAAGGCCCAGGTAAGACTTGACTTTTATTTTGTTCAATTCACTTTCCATTACATTCTTTCAGATTCATCACATTTTATAAAGCAAATCCTGCTTCCCCCACCACAGTATCAAAAAGGACTCTGCCATCAATTTATCTTGCCATCAATTTCTTGAAGGTGGAAGCATTATTCAGAAATTGAGATTTAGAAAGGTGAAGTAGCCTGCCTCGGAGAAGGCAATGGCAACCCACTTCATTACTCTCGCCTGGAAACTCCCATGGATAGAGGAGGCTGGTAGGCTTCAGTCCATGGGGTCGCTAAGAGTCGGACACGACTGAAGCGACTTAGCAGCAGCAGCCTGTCTACATCTCTATTGTAAATGAGCATCCAAATCAGACCTAAACACCCCATCAATGTCCTTCCACACACAATCTTGTTTCCCTTGATGATTAAATGCTTACCTGTTCTTACAGTTACATGAAGAGTTTTAGAGAGTAAAATGATGGAGTTTAATTTTGGAGATGTGAAATAAAAGTGAAGTGAATATGCCTTTTAGCAAGGACTTAATCTAATGCCTGATCTGCCTCTGATATAGTAACTGTTGCTGACTGTTCTTTGTTTGTTTGTTTGTTTAAACAATGTCTTATAAAAGATTCCATTCCCAAGGCACAAGATGAATATTAGCATCTATATACTTTTCTGTAATCTTCCCAGGTGGCTCAGTGGTAAAAAAAAAATGTGCCTGCCAATGTAGGAGGTATGGGTTTGACCCCTGGGTTGGGACAGTCCCCTGGAGAAGGGAATGGCAACCCACTCCAGTATTCTTGCCTGGAAAATCCCACAGACAGAGGAGCCTGGTGGGCTACAGTCCATAGCCTCACAAGAGTCGGATGTGACTGACCATGCATGCACACTTTTACTTAGCCTACCACTTAGAATACACCTGTATCACAAATCATTCCACCCTAGCTCCTCAATTAATATTATAACCCTCATCATCATTGTTTCCAAAATAACTCAGTGTAGAAGCTTTTTCTGATGAGGGAAAGAATAGACAAAATTGTTTAACAGACCCACATATGGGAGGGAAAAACCAATTAAAGATTATCTCTGAACCAGGACCGCCAATATGAGATGAGATGCATAACTAATCAGCCCAAGACATACAACAGGTGAAGTGAGGAAAATGTGATTGTGAGAAATGTAACAGTCTGATGTGCCTAATTCACTTTTCCCATGGAGCCCTGGCCCATCTGCTGTGACTCAATTGAATATCAGAAGATGGAAGGAGGCCATCATTCATTAACTTACCCAACTCCTTCAGGGCCTGGCTTCGCCTGAGCTTTGTTTTTGTTCTTGCACCATAGATTTGGAAACCGTTAATATTTCTCTCTGGGTTTCCAAACTTCCCACGCTAGGATCTAATCTGATTCTCTTTTGAAGGGACCAGAGGTGTGAAGTGCTGTATACACAAAGCAAAGAGTATCAAACATTTGTTAAAGCGCCAAAGAACTGCCTCCTCCTCAGCTATGATGGATTAAAACCATGAAAACATAGTGCTAATTCTAATGTTCTTGGAAACAACCCTCCCAGGCTTTCTTTTTCCTATCTCTGCCTGGGCTCAGGCGGATTTCTCACACTAAACATTGCCAGTCAGGCTTTGGATTCATTGCTCAAAAGAATTTCTAAACTTGAAGGCACACAAGGAATGAGTAGATGATTTTAAGCTAATTCTGTAGATATGAGTCATTTATTAAATTTTTATTGGAGTGTAGTTGCTTTACAATGTTGTGCTAGTTTTTTTTTTTTTTCTGTACAACAAAATGAGTCAGCTATATGTGTCTATATATGCATATATCCTCTATTTTTTGGATTTCCTTCCCATTTAGGTCACCACAGAGCATTGAGTAGAGTTCTCTGTGGTATACAATAGATTCTCATTAGTTATCTGTTTTCTATATAATATCAGTAGAATATATATATATTTCCATCCCAATCTCCCAATTCATCTCACCACCTCCTCTTCCCACGTTGGTCTCCATACATTTGTTCTCTACATCTATGTCTCAATTTCTGCTTTGTAAATAAGATGTGGTACATATATACAATAAAATATTACTCAGGCATGCAAGGGAACAAAATTGGCTTAAATGTAGGGACATGGATGATGTAGAGACTGTCATACTCAGTGAAGTAAATCAGAAGAACAAACCTTGCTTTACTTAGACAAATCAGATGCCTCTAAGAGTGCATATATAATTTTTAGAAAATAGTTGAGCTTACAAAATATGCACTGTTTACAAGTAGAGATATGTCTTAACCATGTTGGTGATCCCTTCTGTCTTATATACATATAGATAATAATCCCTACATTTTTTGTTTGTTTGACAGATGGATTTTCAGTTTGGCCAGTGGAAAATCAAATGGTACTAATACTACAATGAACTAAATGCCTTTTAAGTAATGTTTTTCATTTGTTAAAAATTAAAGACAAACATGGAGTATTTGAGTATCAGAATTATTCTCTTTTCTATACATTTGTATAGAGAAGACTTGATTTAAATATTACTTTCTTTGCACTTTAAAAAATAATTAGTTTTACATTAAAAATGTATATTTTGAAAAGTATATAATTTGGTGAAACTTGACGAATATATAAAACTTTGTAACTGTCAGCCAGACCAAATTATAGAAATTGGAGGTTTTTCCTCCTTTCCATCTCAAAGATGGAATCACTCTTCTATTCTGATTGTTCAGTTCAGTTCAGTCACTAGTCGTGTCCAACTCTTTGCGATCCCATGGACTGCAGCACGCCAGGTCACCCTGTCCATCACCAACTCCCAGAGCTTACTCAAACTCATGTCCATTGAGTTGGTGATACCATCCAACCATCTCATCCTCCTGTCCCCTTCACCTCTCGCCTTTAATCTTTCCCAGCATCAGGGTCTTTTCCAATGAGTCAGCTCTTCCCATCAGGTGGCCAAAGTAC
This sequence comes from Bubalus bubalis, assembly GCF_019923935.1. NCBI lineage: Eukaryota > Metazoa > Chordata > Mammalia > Artiodactyla > Bovidae > Bubalus > Bubalus bubalis. The sequence continues at coordinate 27,185,140 of NC_059174.1, read as the reverse complement.
TGGATTTTCAGCTTCAACATCAGTCCTTCCAATGAACATTCAGGACTGATTTCCTTTAGGACAGACTTTTTGGATCTCCTTGCAGCCCAGGGGACTCTCAAGAGTCTTCTCCAACACCATAGTTCAAAAGCATCAATTCTTCAGTGCTCAGCTTTCTTTATAGTCCAACTCTCACATCCATACATGACTACTGGAAAAACCATAGCCTTGACTAGACGGACCTTTGTTGGCAAAGTAATGTCTCTACTTTTGAATATGCTGTCTAGGTTGGTCATAACTTTTCTTCCAAGGAGTAAGCATCTTTTAATTTCATGGCTGCAATCACCATCTGCAGTGATTTTGGAGCCCCCCAAAATAAAGTCTGCCACTATTTCAACTGTTTCTCCATCTATTTCCCATGAAGTGATGGGACCAGATGCCATGATCTTTGTTTTCTGAATGTTGAGCTTTAAGCCAATTTTTTCTTTCTTCTTTCACTTTCATCAAGAGGCTCTTTAGTTCTTCACTTTCTGTCATAAGGGTGCTATCATCTGCATATGTGAGGTTATTGATATTTCTCCCAGCAATCTTGATTCCAGCATGTGCTCATCCAGCCCAGTGTTTTTCATGATGTACTCTGCATATAAGTTAAATAAGCAGGGTGACAATATACAGCCTTGATATACTCCTTTTCCAATTTGGAACCAGTCTATTGTTCCATGTCCAGTTCTTCCTGACCTGCAGACAGATTTCTCAAGAGGCAGGTCAGGTGGTCTGGTATTCTCATCTCTTGAAGAATTTTTCAGTTTATTGTGATCCACACAGTCAAAGGCTTTGGCATAGTCAATAAAGCAGAAATAGATGTTTTTCTGGAACTCTCTTGCTCTTTCGATGATCCAGTGGATGTTGGCAATTTGATCTCTGGTTCCTCAGCCTTTCCTAAAACCAGCTTGAACATCTGGAAGTTCATGGCTCACGTATTGCTGGAGCCTGGCTTTAAGAATTTTGAGCATTCGTGTACTAGGGTGTGAGATGAGTGTAATTGTGTGGTAGTTTGAGCATTCTTTGACATTGCCTTTCTTAGGGATTGGAATGAAAACTGACCTTTTCCACTCCTGTGTCTACTACTGAATTTTCCAAATTTGCTGGCATATTTAGTGCAGCACTTTCACAGCATCATCTTTTAGGATTTGAAATAGCTCAACTGGAATTCTATCACCTCCACTAGCTTTGTTGATTGTTGCTGTTGTTTAATTGCTAAAAATCCTGCCTGACTCTTTTGTGATCCCATGGACTGTAGCTCTCTTGGCTCCTCTGACCATGGGATGCTCCAGGCAATAAAACTGGAATGGGCAGCCATTTCCTTCTCCAGGAATGAAATTGTCCCAACCCAGGGATTGGAACTGTGTCTCCAGCAGGAGGATTCTTTACTGCTGAGCCACTGGGAAGCTTCTATTGCAAAATTTCTAATAACTGAAATCATACAGGAGTATCAGGTAATTTGAAATAGATATGGTAACATTATTCTCTTAACACTTTAAAACAATTTAGAGCTATATATCTAATTCATTATCAGTGGACCCAGTTTGCAAGTTTGTCTAGTAGAAATACTAGAGTGAACAAAATTACTTTATTCTCCTTTGCAATTCTGATTAACATATTTTTTTAATTTACATAACAAAAATCAATATTGATCTTGAAAATAGAATAAATATACTTTTCTAAAATGAAGGAATATACTTTTCTAAAATGAAAGAATGTAAGGGTATAAGAGAGCCTCTAAATTTCTTGGGTTAAAAAGTAGATTTAACATCATATCTGGAAATATAAAGCTTACTGCTTTTCATTAGGGAGTCTTACTTAAAACCAGGATTGCTGGGCAGAGTAATCCTGCCTTGGGTTCCAACAGGACAGTGGAATATAGCTACAATCTAGCTATAATTTCCAAAACCAGATTAGAAGTATAAAATCTTTAGGAATTACTAGCAGTTTTGAGGGTTATATTTAAATATGCCTACAAAGATGTCTGGGCTTCCTGTTAGCTCAGATGGTAACGAATTTGCCTGCAATGCAGGAGACCAGGGTTCAATCCCTGGGTTGGGCAGATCCCCTGGAGAGGGAAATGGTAACCCACTCTAGTATTTTTGCCTGGAGAATTCCATGGACAGAGAAGCCTGATGGGCTTTAGTCTATACCCCGGTGGGCCTAGCTATAATCCATGGGGCCATAGAGTTGGACACAACTGAGTGACTCACACACACACACACACACACACACACACACACACACCAAGATGCTTAAGAATGTAAGCTTATCTGCAGTTGGAAGGCTGCAAGTTCTGTTTTCCTGTCAGAAACATTAATCAACTGACACTGTTGATATGGTCCGGAAATGAACATGATTAGTGGAAGTTACACATTCTACTCATTATTGCTTTGTTGAAGACTCATTCAATTGAGAGAACAATATTATAGGACTTACTCACACTGATGTGAATCATTTGGTTCATAAACAAATGAATAATAACCTGTTAGTCCAGGAGATTAAAAGCTAAGCAGATATTTCATAAGAACAAAAACCAATCTAGGGGAGGAAACAGAGAACAAATTCATGTTAGTCATTGGCTTTCAAAACTGAACAATGTTAAACAACTTGAGTTTGTGGAGTGAAACGAGGGAACACAGGCACCATTTTTGCTGAGGACCATTTATAAAGAAGTTTCAAAGTTTCTTTTTGAAAAATTACTTCCATTTCAAGCAAGGAGTGAAAGTCGCTCAGTCGTGTCCAACCCGTAGAGTCCAAGGGATTCTCTAGGTCGGAATACTGGAGTGGGTAGCCTTTCAGGCTAAGAAAATGGGTCCTCAAACAGTTGCCCCCACCTAAACTTTTTAAATAGCTACTGAACATCTCCTGTGGATTGCAATATATGATTCTGGGATTGATTTCCCTAGACTTTATACTCATCTTTAATCCATGGACCCACTGTAGTAGGTAGTCCTATAACTGTAACTCTATTCATGCTACCAGTCAGTGAAGGAGAGAGGAAATTTTCCCAGAATATTGGAAAAATATGAACAACTAGAAATTGGAAGTTTAGAGAGATCAAGAAAGTCAATCTGGTAATAATAAGGTGATTAAAGCAGGTGATTTAAAAGGGATCTAACATGGAGATAGTGCACTGGGATGACCCAGAGGGATGGTATGGGGAGAGGAGGGAGGAAGGTTCAGGATGGGGAACACATGTATACCTGTGGCGGATTCATTTTGATATTTGGCAAAACTAATACAATTATGTAAAGTTTAAAAATAAAATAAAATTAAAAAAAATTTTTTTTAAGTCACAGAAAAAAATAAATAAATGAATTTATTTATAAAATAGAAATAGATTCATAAACATAGAAATTACAAGCTTATGGTTACCAAATGGGATAACTGCTGGGGTGGAGAGGGTAAATTAGGAGATTGAGATTAACACATACACACTATTATGTATAAAATAAGTAACAAGGATCTACTAAATAGTGCAGGAAATCATACTCAGTACCTTGTAATAATCTATAACAGAAAAGAATCTAAAAAAGAATATATATATATATGTGTGTGTGTGTGTGTGTGTGTGTGTATGTGTGTGTATGTGAATAAAGTCAGTTCACTTTGCTGTATACTTGAAACTAACACAACATTGTAAGTTAACAATACCTCAATTTAAAAAAATGAATAAAAGGATCTTATCACAGTTTATGTCAATGAGTGTTATGCCTATGTTTTCCTCTATGAGTCTTATAGTGACTGGCCTTACATTTAAGTCTTTAATCCATTTTGAGTTTATTTTTGTGCATAGGAAGTGTTCTAATTTCATTCTTTTACATGTACCTGTCCAGTTTACTCAGTACCATTTATTGAAGAGGTTTTGTTTGTTTGTTTGTTTGTTTTTGAGTTTAACTAAGCTATTTCATGTCTCTGAAACTTGGTTCTTCATTTCTGAAAAGAAGAGGATACATTTTTAAGGACTCCTCTAGCTCTTAAATACTATTGCTGTAATTCAAAGTGGAGCTGGTCTCTAAAACTTGCTGATTTATACTTGAAAAAAAATGGTGATTTTACTTGGTGTTAAAAGACCTCTTCAAACTCTTCAGTCAGAAAAAATCAAAATCTTTTTTGTGTTAACTGTTTTAATTAAACAGGCAAATAAGTCCCCCTCCAAAAAAAAAAAAAAAAAGGAAAAGAAATAAAACCAATCTGGTAGTAATAATGTGAGTAGAGTAGACTGATTAAAAACAGACCTAATGCTGGTGATTTTGTGCTTCAAAAAGACACAGATTGTCAGCAATGAACAATGTACTAAACTAACTGCTACTGATACAAAAGTTCATTCCTTGCCACCAACAAGCTTACTATATTATGAAAATTACTTTACAGTTTGTAATAAGATGTCTTGATTCTGGATTTCTGGGCCTGCAAGGATACACTGACTTTCCTATGTAGGATCCTGTTAGATATCAGAGAGTCATTTAGCTCAATATTTCTGGTAATGACACAAGTGGAAATATGGATCTACATTGATGAAATGCAATGATGATGTTTAATCTTGGAATCTCACATGCTTGTATTTTTAGAGAAAGAAAGGTAGTCTTAATTGAACAATATTAAGACCTGAGAATACAGCTTTATTTTTCTCACTTTGCATGATTATCATGCACATAAGACATAGAGAGTTTTTAAAAATGATTGAAGAATAAATAACAGACTCAGGGTTAAAAATTCAAGTAGGTTTGAGTCCAGTCCCATGTTTTCCCACAAATTTAATATTAAAGGATTTATAAGTGGTCAGTCAGGATGTAAATCAAATGGGGGGCTTTACAAATCATATCAGCTCTCTACCCCTGACTCACATGTGCTATTATAAATATGCTGTATTCTATTTCACTCTTCATCAAAGTTGTGCTGGCTTAGTGTTCAACATGTTTTGGACTGCTTAACCTCGGCAAACTGAAAATCTAACTATGCCATCTAGTATAGTCACTGGAATGGCCCAATTAAGAGCATGCTATTCTTCTCAATGTAATTTAACTATGCCTCTTAGTAGTTTTAAGGCTGCATGAATATTAGAAGATTTTGAATGCATTTGCTAATATGCTGATTACATAATCAATGATACTGATCATGTAGTAGGATAAATTGCCATTGACTTTGAACTGCCTTAAAATTCCCCAAACATAAATTACCATAAATTTTTAATTTGAACTTTGTTTCTAGAAAAGGCAACAGACACTATCATTTCATCTATGTAGTTATTTGTAATTCATTGACTACAGTCAGTGTTCTTAATATTTCAGATGAAATCTTTCCATTAAAATTATCTAGAGCAGACTTACTGGGTCCCTACTACACATTACATGCATATTCCAAGCCTGATATACACCCCCTTTCCTCACCATTTCTGTCCTAGTAAGATATATCTCTCTTACGTGTACTACAATGATCAAGCATCACATCCTTAAAAAATGTCTTTCTTGTAACTACAGGCCATGGTACACAATGTGTATGCTTTAAGTAAGTAAGTAAGTGTTAGTCGCTCAGTCATGCCTGACTCTGCGACACTATGGAGTGCAGTCCACCAGGCTCCTGTGTCCATGAGATTTTCCAGGCAAGGATACTGAAGCGGGTTGCCATTTCCTTCTCCAGGGGATCTTCCCAACCCAGAGATCAAACCTGGGTCTCCTGTACTGCAGGCAGATTCTTTACTGACTGAGCTACAAGGAAGTGTGTGCTTTACTCTCATGGAAAGAAGAAAGGAAAGAGGAAGATACAGTATATTAAGAACATTAATTCTACTGCTAGTAATAATAGCAGTTAACATTTATTGATACTTATTCCATTAATCACTTTATATACAGTAATGTTGTCAGTGAAACCCCAATCTAACCACCAGGAACATCACCTGCAGTTGAAAAAAGTCAGTTTATTACTCATAGCACAGGAGAATGCCCACCATAGGAAACCATGGGATATCTCAGTAAAGCATACTGTGTATGTGTGTGTGTGCTCAATCACTCAGTTGTGTCCAAATCTTTGGGATTAGGAAGGACTTATTATAGGATTTGGGCTTCCCAGGCCACTGAGATGATAAAGAATCTGCCTGCAATGCAGGAGACCTGGGTTTGATCCGTGGGTCATGAAGATTCCCTGGAGAAGAAAATGGCAACTCACTGCAGTATTCTTGCCTGGGAAATTCCATGGACAGAGGAGCCTGATGGGCTACAGTCCATGGAATGACAAAGAACTGAATAGGACTGAGTGACTAACACTAATAAGTGTAGGACTTAGGCTCCGGTTGAATTGGGGTGGGTCCAAAGAAGTGGAGATTCACACTGATTTGGGTGATGTCAGAAAGCAGGTATAGTTCCATAACTGTATATCTCAATAAATCTTATTTGCTGGGAAAGTAAACTAACAAAAGACTAAAGCTGCATTTGATAAAACAGAAGCAGCCATTCATACTAACTAGGAGAAGGGGTTGTTTGGTACTTTGTGCCTTGTACAATTATTCATGATCGGTCAGTTTTTAGAATTGACTGTGGAGTGGTCTTGTTATTGGTGTGATTCATCATGACCTCTGTGTGGTCTTCTCTGATGTTGATATTCTATGTAATTGCTAATGCTCAACAGTTGAATAACAGGGCCTGGCAGTGAGTGCAAGAACAGCAAGTAGCAACAGCAAGGCCCAGCTGATGGTCCCAGGCTAGCTCCAGATGTCCAGGGCTGCTTTTCTCTTACTTGATACATATATTAGGCCACTTATTTCATCAACAATCTGATCAGTTTTATGCTACTATCATCTCCGTTCTATTGGTGAGATAAATGAAAGTCAGATGGGTTATCTAACTTGCTCAAGGACACAGTGACAGTAATTGGACTCATTAGTGGAACATTAGGCTGTCTGCTTCCCCGATTCCAGAGGCCAAACCATTAATCCTAGACTAAACTCTCCATTAATAGGCATATGAGAGAAGTAATTATTGTATTTTTCTCCTTTTGAGTCATGTTATTACCCTAAGAGCTACAAACATGAAAAATGTTTCTCAACCCTCTGATATCATCTAACATTTCAAATGTAGCCCTTCTCTCTCCCCTCAACCCTTCACAATGTTTCAGCTTGTAAAGTGGTCAGCTTGCTCTGCTGAGTCACAAGGTCTACTCAAAGCATATTATTCTCATGCCTTAAGCTGAAATACAGAAACCATATAAATGTTTCTAGGCTTGAGACACCCAAACCCATAAATAGGCAAAGCTTTCCTCTGCCTCCTACCCAAGGATATGAGCAGCAAAACTTCCTTGAATAATCCCAGGAGCACCCTCTGAGATTGCTTAGGGATTTATCTGACTTACAACCCAAGTCACAGCAGCCCTGGACAGATCAACAATATGATGTGGCTTCTCATGACTTACTTTCATACAGACTGGTATTCAGCTTTATCTTCTTCCATGAATTCAGTCACTCTGGGAAGAAGTCAGACTCATGCTACTGGACATTTCATACTTTTAAGATTAAAGACAGGGAAGTCCCTGGTGGTCCGGTGATTAGGACTCTGCTTTCACTGCTGAGGGCCTGGGTTTGATTCCTGGTTGGGGAACTAAGATCCCATGAGCATTGTGGCATGGCCAAAAAATTAGTAAATAAATTAAAAAATAAAAGATAGTTGATAGCTTGACCCAAAATTTGGCTAATTTCATTTTACATTTGTAGGTATATAATATTCTGCTGCTTTTATAATTATATAATATAATTATATTGAAGAAGGTCTATATAACATTAGAGATAAACTTCTAGTTTTACAATATAACTGTAAATTCTTAAATGCTTCTCCTAACTTTGAATGTGGACAGGTTTGTGACTGCCTTGATCACTGAAATATAGCAGAAGTGATCCAATGTGACTTCTGAGGCTACATTAAAAAGGCAAAGCAGCTTCTGCCTTGTCTGTTGGAAGACTCATATTTGAAGTTCTCAGCCCCAGATGGGAAGTGTGTGAAGTCTGAGATTGCCTACATCCACAGATGAGCCCTTCCTGCCTTGGAACCAGACCTTTGAATGAAGCTGTCTTGGGCCCTTTGGACCACTTACCATGATAATACCACTGGAAGATATTTCACCACACCGCATGGGACAGAAGAACCACCCAACTGAGCGCTGCCCAGATTTCCAACCCAGAAAATCACAACATACAATAAAAGAGTTATTGTTTTGTCATAGTTTCATACACAAGAAGTAGATAACTGGAATAATTTACCCCTGCAGAACTGATTGCAAAGAATTTCATATGGCTGGAGAAATGGATAATTATTAAAAGAGACCTGTCTTTTTGGCAAATTCAATACATCATGAGCATTATGTGATACTACCCCCACCCCCAAAAAAGTAATGCAATCTGTATATGGTCGGGAGGCAAGCAAATATTCCTTTAAATAATTTTGTGTAAAGCACACCATTCATTCAATCAGTGAACCATTCACCACAGGCAATAAACTTCAACTTGAATTTCACTTTGTGCAAAGTTTAAGTATGAATTATTATGGATGCAGTAGTAAGAAACAAATATATACTACTCCTCAAGGATTTTTTTTAGTTTAGAGAAAAAATACAAATTTTAAAAATAATTCTGGTATTTTTGTGACATATTTCCAGTCATCATTTTCTAACATGTCCAATTATCTTCTTCAATTTATGGATTCAAATAGCATGGAAATGCAGTTTAGTTTAATAGGTAATCTACTGAATTATGAACATAACAAAATGATTTAATCAGTATGAAGTTATTTTTATATTAATATACAAAAATAATTTAGGAGAAATGTTACTAATAAATATTAAATTGCCAAATTTTAAATATAGTAAGTAAAAAAGGTTTGTATCAGCAGATCTCAAATTGAGTCCATATTTTCATTTCATACACTTTTTTTCAAGTGTGTCTAGTATCTTGGTAATTAAAACCTCTGTTGGTCCTTTGCCACTAAATCAGTGTATATTTGCCTTTGGGACAGGAAATATGTAAACCAAAATAAGAGAAATCATGACTGACCTTATTTTTGAAGTTATAAGAAATATATTAGGTGATAGGTCCTCATAAAGCATAATTTTATATTTTACTACTAGTTACAAAAAATGTATCACCTCTTATACAGCTACAATATTATATAGTAAATAATCAAGATGCTTATTAAGTAAAAACAGTTTTATGATCATCCCTCACTCTACACTATATATGGTTAAAGTATAGGGGTAAACAATATATGAAGTATTCAGATACCCATGAAGAGACTGAAAATATAAGAGGACTAATGCTGAAACAAAGGACAATTGGATGATGAAGGAGGCCAGGGGAGGAATTGAAAGACATCTTTACACAATTCATTAATAAATTCTAACCAAGATTCATAAAGGGGGACATGTAGAGAACTCTGTAGTTGCATATACTTAAACATTGATGCTGTGAACACTCATTCACATGGACCAGAACTTTTCCCACATTTGGAATTGGAATGATTTTAAGTGGTAAGATAGCAAAATGAAGAATAAAATAAATCCCATAATAAGAAGCCATTTTCCTTTTAATCCATCTATCACTCCTTTTGAATACCCTGAAAGATTCAGTTTGGTGCTGGTGTGTCCTAAACACCATTCTAAAATTTGTTTAATCCAACAAAGAGTCAGTTTATAGCAGAAAACCATCACAAAACAGCACTATCATATTACAATGTGATCACATAGCTTTTTGTATTTATTTTTATATTTACCTTTATCAACTGACACTGACTTTTACACTCATAGTAATAAATAGGCTTTCCAGAATGCTGATAGAGTACGCATGAAGATTTAATGAGGTATAATGGTTACTGCCTGAGCTTTCTGTTCCTGAATAAAGATACATATGCACAGAATCTGAATTTGATTCTGCAACCAAATCCACCAAAAATGTTGCTATCTATAAATTTGGTTGTCCAGATTCTAATCTTCACCACCAACTTCTACCTCCCATGTTAGAGGCACTATCATCTGTCACCACAATTAAATAACAAGAACTTCTAACTGACCTGCCAGTTCCTATCTCTTTCCCTATCTGTACTCCATTTTAAAAATAGCATCCGAAGTATCCCATGAAAAATGCTATCAGACCCCACAGCTTTTCTGTACAGATTCCTCCAGCTTCTCCCCACTTTACTCAGAACCAAAGTCCATCTATTTGCAATGTCCTATTGAGATCTGGCTGCTGATTATCAACTTGACCTCACCTACTACAAAGCTCATCCAACTTGAATCACCAGAAAAAAAAAAAAAGTTCCTAAGAATATTATTAATATGTCTCCAAGATGTTTGATGCTAATACAAATATTTTCTATTAAATTAGAGTCTTCTAATAATTTTTATTAGATGTTGCTATTTCATTTTTAACTTTTGACATAAGTATTCAACCCTTTAAGCAGTTAATGTTTTGTGCAATTTGATGACTTTCTGGTCTTTATAAAATTAGGACAGTCTTTAAAACTATTAACCATTTATATGTCCAATTATTTACCAGTTCTCAAATCCCAGGCTTTATTATTCTTCATAAAAGGCCAAAATCCTATGGTATAGAGTGAGATCTAAACAGCCCACTGACAGGATGCTGAAGCAAGTGGGAGAGACATGCTAATTGCTCATGCCCTCCTTTATTAACATGTTTCCAAAACTGTTTTCCATTTCACATCATGTATCAGTAAAAATGTGGCAATGACAAGGTAATAGAAGGAAGATTAGCTTTAATGTACTCCCTTTCATGTTAATAGTTAGAGCAAATATGAACTAATTTATACCTTTAGCTATTTTTCTTTTCTGTGTGTATTGTAACAAATGTGAAAATTGCTGGTGTAAGTGCAATCGATCAACTGAGATAAATGCAAGTTGAGTTCAATGAATCTTTAACACATTTTCATAAGGCTACCCTTTTTAGTAAAAATTGTTAGTCGTTTCTCTGTCAGCATAAATACTACAGAATCCTGGGAACTCCAGGTTCCAGCAGGCAACATGGATTTTTTGATTAAACAAGTGAATCAAATAGCAACAAATCAAATCAAGTTCGTGAACAATTAGATGGTACCGAACAAACAAATAACAAAGCTTGCATTTGCTCTTAAAACTACATCTTATGTTTCAACAGTACAGCTAATCAATATTTTGAAAGGTCTTGGACAACTGTAAAATGGTATGGGCAGTTAGTTCTGAATAACTCTAAGTGAAATGTACCCCAAATTATTCACTATTTTTATTTAGTGTTATATTTTTGGATATCCTTTAAATATTATGAGATATAACTAGAATGACAAATAGAACCTTTATCAAATTTAATGATATACTAAATATATCAACAGTGAACACTTTGAGTCAATTTTCAAGGCATACATCAATACAAATACAAGTTCGTGCAATGCTTTGACCAGTGGAAGTCTCTTTTTAGATATTGATCTAGATACACATAGATACAAATATATATATATAAGTGTAAGTCCTCTATTGGGTATAATCCAAACATATATACTATCAAGAAGTGCTTAGACCTCAAAAGCACCTAGAAATGCCTCAACTAATAATAGTGCTTGTTAATTTCCCATCCTCACATGGTTCAAAGCCGTGGTGCCTTAATACTGAGATGTTAGGTATGCTTTGGGGAAGGAACTTGGTGGTAACACTCTCCCTGCTTGAGGTGCGCACTCTCTCTGTAACAGCTCGCCGTGAAACAATCACTGAAAGCCATTTTCACTTTTCACCTTTTTGCATGAAAGTGAAAATCCTCTTCATATCTCTTTCAATTTGCAAAAATTGGTATAAACGTAGATCTTTTCAGAAAACTAAAAGGGCATGAAACAAACCTTCAAAAAGCAGGGGATACCTGTATACCCAAAGGAATTGAAACCAGGATCTCAGAGATATCTGTACTCTCCTGGGCACTGCTGCATTATTCACTATAGCCAAGACATGGTAGCAACCTAAACATCCATGGATGGACAAATGGAAAAAGAAATGTAGTAGACACATATAGGGGAACATTCTTCATCTTCAAAAAGTAAATCCTGCGTTTGAGACAATATCAGTAGACTTGGAGTACACTATGCTAGGTGAAATAAGCCAGACAAATAAAGACAAATACTGCATGATAAAATTTACATAAGGAATCTAAAATAGTCAAACTAGTTGAAGCAGAGAGTAGAATGTGGCTTCCAGAAGGCTGGGGAGGGAGAAATAAGGAGATGTTAGTCAAATGGTACTAACTTTGTTATGCAAGGTCAATGGGTCATAGAGAGTAGTACAAAGTATAGCTAAAATACACACATATAGTTAAAATTTGCTAAGAGGGTAGAGCTTATGTAAATATTGTCAAAATATTATGCAATAATAATAAAAAGGGCAGAAGGAAACACTTGGAGGTGATGGTATAGATTGCAGTGATGGATTCAAAGAGGTAGTTCTCTACATCTCTAAACTCATTAAATTGTATACATTAAATGTGTACAGCATTTTGTATGCCAGTCATACCTCAATAAAGTGGTTTTAAAAGTGAAATGTTAAAGCAAAAAGTTGACAGTCACAGAAATCACCACTGTAATTCTGATTGCTTAAATGCAAAATCTATCCCTCTAAGAACAATTCATGATTTCCCTAGACAGGTAAATGACTTTCTATCTAAATTCCCATGTCATTTTATTCGTTGATTTTGTCTCAACAAAAGAATAACTTTTCAGAGTCACAAAAATTGCTAAAGCAATCTGTACCTCATTTCCATTTAGTCTTTAGGGCCATCCTATATTCGACAAAAGTATTGATATAAATAAATGTAGCCCCGAGATATTTAAAAAGGCTAAAATATTCTCTATCGCATTCTTATACTCAGTTCAAGAGCTGAAGAAATTTTTTTAGAAATATATATTTAAACTACTTTTAAATAGGAATATTGGCACTTACATAAATTTTGCAGGGGTCAGAAATGACAAAGTACTCCAACATATTCAGATGAACTTCATTCTTCAGTGCGGAGGCATTAGCATCATTCACCACATACTTCTGGTTCTCTTTCCAGCCAAATAGTGGGACTGCATTTCCCTGCCTCTTGGAGCTCAAGTGGCCATGCAGCCAGCATTGGTCAATGAAATATGAGTGGGAATAATATGTATGACTTCTAGGTGGAAATTTTAGGAATTAATGTGCTCCTACTTAATTTTTCCACCTTTGCAATAACCAGAGCATATCCAGACAGTTAATCTACTTCACACTGTGCCTCTGAATGAGGATGATGTAGAGCTGAGCCCATCAGCCACTCTGTGCTGTTCAGGTATTGTTAGTTGAGCAAGAAACAATCTTCTGTCATTTTAATCCACTGATATTTTTAGAATTGTTTGTTACAGCAGCATAATCTAACTTATGCAGACTGATATGCTTATTATTATCATTTTTCTTAGAAAAAAAGTATAATATGGCTCATATTTTCTGGAGCAATATGTCACAAAAGTAAAAATTAAAATATTGAATGCATATAATTAAACAATGATGTGATGTCTGATATGCTATTTTTCCTTTAAAAATATCATTTCACTAGACTGGAGGGCATGCAGCAGGCATCTGTCAACAACTTGCCACTTTGATCACATAAAAAAGTTACTTTATGAGATCCTTTATTTTGAAATGTTGAATTTTTTATTTTATCCAGAATCTTGTCTGCCATTCTTGGTTAGGACACCAATCAAAAAAATTTTTTTTAATTATACTGATCAAAAATAGAGATTATGATAACTTGATAGGTGAAGGCATCTACCTTTTAAAACTGAAAAAAAGTTAAAAAAGTTGATAAATGTGTTTGAACAATACACAATTTCTACAATAAATATCAACTTCCTGAAGGAAATCTACTTTGTAGTTTGCATATTAAACATAACAGTATAAACTGCATTTGAAAGAGGTAAGACCATGAAAGTTGGAAATGTCTAGTCTTGGCCCCTTCACTGTCTGGTGGGTCCATACGATAAGATCTGGCCAACGAAGTGTGAGCAATTTTGACATACATAATTTCAGGCTGAGGAACTGAAAAGCCTATGTTTGATGTGTTAGACCGTCTTCCAAGTTCTAGTACTCAAGGTAGACTCATATTTCTGACAGGGTTGATAAAAGATGGCAATATCCCTGCCAGTACAGCACTGTCTCCAGTGATTTCCTTTCACTGGCTAATACCTTAGCAAATTGACTTATTATTAAACATCCCGGGAACTACACTAATTTAAGCACCTCATCTGTTTTTTGCTGGGCCCCTAAGTTATAGAATCAGGATGTGGCCCAGAATTTTAGGAGGAAAATGGCATCCCTCTTTCATCTACCTGGCTTAGATAACCATGTAACATCAAGAATAAGTAAACCTCATATATTAAGCCACTGTGAAGAGAATTCTTTATCAAGGCTCCAAAACCCTAAGCCAATCCTGAAAAATACACATATTGGACTAAATAAGAATTCATCTGTAACTGTTTTTTCTAAAAATTCCTGCCAAGAGAAACTGGTAAGGGGGTGAATATTTAAGGAAAAAAGCCAAAAGAAGGTACATTTTAGAACAGTGTTGGCCAAGTTTTTCAGAGGAACTCTGGGATGTAAATGATACATCAATTCATGGGCTTAACATTCCAGGTTCCTATGCAATATTGTTCTTTACAGCAGAAGATTTTACTTACACCCTAGACACTTCCACAGTTGAGCATCATTTCTATTTTGGCACAGCTGCTTCATTCTTACTGGAGCTGTTAGTAATTGTCCTCTGTTCTTCCCCAGTAGCATACTGGACACCTTAAAACCTGGGGGATCATCTTCCATCATCATAATTTTTTCATTTTCATATTGTCTGTGGGGTTCTCCAGGCAAGAATAATGGAGTGGATTGCCATTTCCTTCTCCAGTGGACCTCCTTTTGTTAGACCCCTTCACTATGACCCATCTGTCTTGGGTGGCCATGAAAGGCATGGCTCATAGCTTCACTGAGTCATTCCAGCCCCTTTGCCACAACAAGGCTGTTATCCATGCAGGGGCCTTAGGAAGCATTACTGTGAACAAAGCTAGTGGAGGTGATGGAATTCCAGTGGAGCTACTTAAAAAGATGATGCTTTTAAAGAGTTGCACTGAATATGTCAGCAAATTTGAAAAACTCAGCAGTGGCCACAGGACTGGAAAAGGTCAGTTTTCATTCCAATTCCAAAGAAGGGCAATGCCAAAGAATGTTCAAACTATTGTACAATTGTGCTCATTTCACATGTTAGCAAGATTATATTCAAAATCCTTCAAGCAAAGCTCCAGCAGTGCATAAACCAAGAACTTCCAGATGTGCAAGCTGGATTTAGAAAAGGCAGAGGAACGAGAAATAAAATTGCCCATATCCACTGAATCATAGAAAAAGCAAGGGAATTCCAGAAAAACATCTACTTCTGCTTCATTGACTACACTAGAGACTTTGATTCTGTGATCACAACAAACTGGAAAATTCTTCAAGATATGGGAATAACAGACCCCCTTACCTGTCTCCTAAGAAACTTGTATATGGGTTAAGAAACAACAGTCAGAACCAGACATGAAACAACAGACTGGTTGAAAGTTGGGAAAAGAGTACAGCAAGTCTGTATATTGTCACCTTGCTTATTTAACTTTTACGCAGGGTGTATCATGTGAAATGATGGACTGGATGAATCACAAGCTGGTATCACGACTGTGGAAGAAATATCAAGAATCTCAGATATCCAAATGATACCACTCCAATGGTGGAAAGTGAAAAGTACCTAAAGAACCTCTTGATGAAGGTGAAAGAGGGGAGTGAAAAAGATGGCTTGAAACTGAACATTTAAAAAATGAAGATCATGGCATCCAGTTTCATCATTTCATGGCAAATGGGGAAAAAATGGAAACAGTGACAAACTTTATTTTCTTGGGCTCCAAAATCACTGCAGATGGTGAGTATAGCCATGAAATTAAAAGACACTTGTTCCTTTAAAGAAATGCTATGAGAAACCTAGACAGCATATTAGAAAGCAGAGACATCACTTTGCCAACAAAGGTCCATCTAGTCAAAGCTATGGTTTTTCCAGTAGTCATGTACGGAGGTAAGAGTTGAACCTTAAAGAAGGTTGAGCATGGAAGAATTGATGCTTTTGAACTGTCAGCTGGAGAAGACTCTTGAGAATCCCTTGGATAGCAAGGAGATCAACCAGTCAATCATAAAGGAAATTAACCCCGAATATTCACTGGAAGGACTGATGCTGAAGCTCCAACACATTGGCCACCTGATGCAAAGAGATGACTCATTGGAAAAGACTCCGATGCTGGGAAAGATTGAGAGCAGGAGGAGAAGGGGATGGCAGAGGATGAGATGGTTGGATGGCATCACTGACTCAATGGACTTGAGTTTGAGATAGTAAAGAACAGGGAAGCTTGGCATGCTGCAGGCCATGGGGTCGCAAAGAGTTGGATAGGACTGAGTGACTGAACAACAGTAGGTTTATTGTTCAAGGAACAATAAAGGCCTGTGTTCTTGTCATGACTAAGGGAGTGAGGAAGAGAATGTGGAATATACAATTAGAGACAGAACCAAAGCCAGATAATAGGCCCTTGCAAGCCAAGGCAATGTTTATTTTTGCGTATGTTTGTTATTAATGTTGTTTTCTATTGTAAGTCACTAGAAGAACACAAACACAGGAGTTGCATTAACTGATTCTAGACAAAAAAAGAACATGAACTTAATCTCCCACTGTAAACAACTAGAAAACTGTATATTATGCAGAAAACAACTGGCTCCACACATGGGACAATAGGTAGCATTGAATTCTGGTTCTGAAAGGAAAGGAAAGTAGTTGAGATCTACAACTGTCCCAATTTATTGCCTGGATGCATTGTCTAGACTGTTATTCACAGACAGGGAAGAACACAAACTAGAGCCTGGAAATCTCGGTGGGTTTTGTCACTGGAGACCAGAGACATGTGAGATCGGAAGGAGCAGGACAGAGCTCGGAAAGGACCTATGCAGAAATTCAGTTCTGGACATTGACACAAAGTCTCCCTTAAGTCTTTGCTGAAAACTTAGCTATATGTACATCAAGTAAAATTTCACAAGGCTTGGGCAAAAATATAAGCAAGCTAAAAAAACAAAAAACTGTAAAACTCACATAAGGCAAGAAGTTATTCAATGTCTAGCCATCATAAAAGAATCCTTGGTGATCAGCTAGGCCTGGTGGAGACCTCAGGAGAGTTATGTTTTAGAAATAGGGCTTCCTCATCCCAGGTGGCCCAGTGGTAAAGAATCCACTTGCCAATGCAGGAGACACAGGTTCTATCCCTGGGCCAAATTCAATCTCTGGGTCAGGAATATCCCCTGGAGAAGGAAATGGCAATTCACTCCAGTATTCTTGCCTGGGAAATACCATGGACAGAGGAGACTCACAGGCTATACTCCATGTGGCTGCAAAAGGGTCCGACACGACATAGTGACTAAATGACAACATGCCTAGAATGAAGTTTACTCTAGAAACACCCTAAGAAATCTTAAAAACTGGGCCATGTTCATAACATGTACCCATAATAATTGTCAAAATGCATTGCTTAAACAATAGCGTAGCGTTCATAAGATCCAGCCTCATATCAAATATTTTATACATACCAAGAAGCAGATAAAAGTAAATAACTAGCCAAGAATAAAATCATTCAACAAAAGACGCAGAAATGGCAGAAATGATTACAGACAAGGATGTCAAGCACTTATTATAAATACGAGCAAGTATTTCATTAAAAACATGGAGAGAAAATTAAGATGTTTAAAAATGGGCTTCTATAGATTAGAACAATACGTTGCTGCTAAGTTGCTTCAGTTGTGTCCGACTCTGTGCGACCCCTTAGATGGCAGCCCACCAGGTTCCCCCGTCCCTGGGATTCTCCTGGCAAGAACACTGGAGTGGGTTGCCATTTCCTTTTCCAATGCATGAAAGTGAAAAGTGAAAGTGAAGTTGCTCAGTCATGTCCAACTCTGAGCGACCCCATAGACTGCAGCCTACCAGGCTCCTCCGTCCATGGGATTTTCCAGGCAAGAGTACTGGAGTGGGGTGCCATTAGATGCTGCCGAATAAAAATATAAGTGAACTTTAAAACAGCAGTAGAATCAACTCAAATGAAACAGGAGAGAAAAAAAAGAGAATTTAAAAAGCCTCTATGAACTGTGAGACAACTTACATAATCTGATATACATAAAATTCATCTCCTAGAAGAAGCAGAGAGACTAGGAAGACATAAAAAATATTCAAAATCATAGTGACTAAATTTCCAAGTGTGATACAATTTATAAGCCCACAGATCCAAAAACCTCAAAGAACGTATACAGGATAGACATATACACAGACATGCCAAGATGTAGCAAAATGCTGTGCTGTGCTTAGTCACTCAGTCATGTCTGACTCTTTGTGACCCCATGGACTATAGCCTACCAGGCTCCTCTGTCCACGGGGATTCTCCAGGCAAGAGTACTGCAGTGGGTTGCCATGCCCTTCTCCAGGGCATTTTCCTGACTCAGGGATGCAACCCATGTCTCCTGCATGGGCAGGCTGATTCTTTACGACTGTACCACCTGGGACTCCAGGGGATGGAAGGGAGAGAGTAAGATTAAATTAATAGAGGATGTCCCTGGTGATCCAGTGGTTAAGACTCCATGCTTCCAATGCAGGGATGAGGGTTCAATCCCTTATCAGGGAATAAGGATCCTACATGCCTCAGGTCATGGCCAAAAAAAATTTAAAGACGTTAAGAAATAAATTTTAAGAAGATTAAATTAAGAGATCTTTCTTACTGCTAAACCACTCTGCAGATTTATTTGCTTTTAAGAACATATCACTATATTAAATTTTTGTTAATTTGTCTAATTTTCAGCATCGTCTAACAAGTAAGAGAATAGATCTGTCTTGCCCTCTACTCTATCAGCTACGCATAGAATTATGCCTAGCATATAGTGGGTAGGGACTAACAAATAGATGTAGGAAAGGAAGATATAAAGAAAAGGACTTTCAAAACTAGGTTTCAAAAATGCCTTTAAAAACTTTTTTCTCATTGGCCTAAGGTCATTTGCATTCTGCATAAATTAGTTTCCTTTCTGGGAGTTAAAATGTTATCTACTTTGCTCTTTGGGAAATAATAAAGTGAGATGAAATTGAGATGGCATTTGGCCAGTATTCCCTCTCTTGAGTTCGTGTAGAGAGATGTATACACAAAGGAGGAAGCAAGGCAGAGGAAAACTTTATTACTGGTTGACATTCTGTCCCTACAGCCCTGGGAAGAACGCTGGTGATACAGACTGGAACAATTGGAGAAATCATTTTTTAATCTGCTTTGAATGCCCATGCAAACCCGAATAAAGAAGTCCAAAAGGCTGGATTTTGTTCATTTCCACCTCAAAGAACAGACACAATTATCAAGTCCACATTGCAGAGAAAGAGAAGGACTGGACAAGAGTACAACTACAACGGTTGGTTGGAACTGATTTTTTAAGTGTGTTTTATTTTTTATCATCATCACAGACCATGGTTATTATCCCCTTGCTTAGCTGTCTTTTTTAAAGGAAGAAACCATTTTTTAAAAGCAAGTAAAACTACCTTCTGCCCCTAACACCCACCAAAGGGATTTTTAGGCTTTCTCACTACTGAAGCAAACTAGATAACTAATAAGAATCTACTTTATAGCATAGGAAACTCTACTCAATACTCTGTAAGACCTATATGGGAAAAAAGTCTTTGAAAATGTGTGTGTCTGTGTGTGTGTGTGTGTGTGTGTGTGTGTGTGTATATATATATATATAAAATACAATTTGCTGTATACCTGAAACTAATGCAACATTGTAAATCAATATACCCCAATAATTTTTTTTAATTACATCTCAATAAAACTCTTTAAAAAAAGCCTTTAAAGTATGGAGAGATAGTAAATTGGTGAGATATTACCAAGATTAACAGTCTCATGAATCTCTATTTCTTTCCATGATAAATGTCTAAAATAGCCAAGGGGGTTGGGGTTAGAGGATACTGGAACTTCTCTCAGAGAAGAAGGCAAAAGCTTTATTCAATGTTTCCTTTAATTACAAAAATCTGAAAAGGATATAAGGATGGAAAGTAAGAGATGATTAGTAGGCCCAAGCTCCTCCTTCTTGCAAACAGACTCTTTCTAGTATCTTTGAATAAAATGAGAAACAACATGGAAACAATGACCTGACAATATGTGACAATAGAACTTTGACTTACAACCTCTGCAGCCATCGTTCCCGAAGGCCAAACCACCACCTCTTCACCATCAACCAAAGAATGGTTAATTAGTGTTAAGTTCATACTTCCCTATTTTTCCCTCTGCTTGAGAAAGCCAAATCTTCCTTCTAAATTAATCATACAATTTGCTCATTTCTAGGTAACGCAACGTCAGCTTCCCATGCCAACAACTTACAAAGAACACCTGAATTTATTCCCTGTTTTTTTGCTATAAAATTCTCCCACATTCCTGCCTGGTTTTGAGACTCGGCCAAATTCAAGCAAAAAAAAAAAATTGACTCCCTTGCTATAATAAGCTCTGCAGAGTTTCCTTTGTCTGTTCTTATTTGAGTTGTTTTCCTTTTCCTTTATTTCCACAAAATAAGACAGGCATAACATTTATCCCCATGCACAAAAGGTGATAAACTTCTATAGCAGTAGTCTACTTTCTGCAGTAAAGTATTTCTTGCTGATATATCAATCCTTGTTGAGAAGGATTGTACCTTGAAAATATTTAGACTTTCATGAACTCCCTTGAACTACAATAAACTTAAAATGAAAATAATAAATAAAATAATGGTTCAATTATTATTCTTGAACACCAAGAGGAGAGCACTAAATTGCTTTGTTTGGTGGGTTCCCTGATTTTCTTTTTTTTTGGTAGAATTTTAT
This sequence comes from Bubalus bubalis, assembly GCF_019923935.1. Lineage (NCBI taxonomy): Eukaryota > Metazoa > Chordata > Mammalia > Artiodactyla > Bovidae > Bubalus > Bubalus bubalis. Next base: position 27,164,166 of record NC_059174.1, on the reverse strand, counting down.
CCCAAGGTGAAACCAGAAAGAATTATGAGAATATGAATACAGGAGATTCTCCCATGCCCTTTTCTCTGTGAGCACTGCTACTTTCTTAACGAGTGAGATTCTACATAAATGTTCAGGAAATAAAAAAATTATCTCCATTCATTTGAACCCACTCCCTTCTTACCTCCTAGATCAACAACTCCATGATCTCTAACCATTTTGATTATCCCCTCCAAATTCCCAATTTTTCTGTTATATCAGGAATAAATGTATAGATGCTCAGTTGCTTTCTAAGTGATGGTGGGGCAAAAGTGCCACTTCAGATCTTGTGAGAGGAGCAATTTTAAGATAGCCAAATTTTCATGGGTAAAATGAGCCTTCTCTTGGTATAGAGCTAGAAACCATGCTAGATGCCTTATTTATATCATCTAACGTAATCCTCACAATAGTCAAGCTAGGTAGTTATGATATCTTCATTAAAATGTGGAGAGAAATGGAATATTTCTTGCTATGTCAGTAAACAAAGGATGTCACAGTCATCAGCAATAGCAGCCACCGCCCATGGTGAGCTATGAGGCCTGAGGGAATTCAGGGAGGAAAGAATACCTGCCATCTAGCAGCCATCAGACTGCAACCACTCACTGTGGTGAGCTGTGAAGAAATTCAGGATGCAAAAACACAGGATACTGGCCCCAGATTGGTGTAGTGCACATCAAAGGAATTATTTCAGTGGGCCCAGACTCCTGCATCTTCCCATATATAGAAAAGTGCTAAATTCCTTAACTTGAGATATCTGGCTTTCCTTTAATTCACAACAATCTTTTGACATTCAGACTATCTGATGCTTTTTGTTGCAAAACATTTTACATATAACCTGGCTCCCCTCTTACTTCCTCAGAGCTGTTTTCTCAGGGTTACTTGAGATGCTGCCTCCCAGGCCTGAAGTCCTAAAAATTCCTGCTGAATAAAACTTAACTTTCAACTTTCAGATTGGGAGTATTTTTGAAGTCTACAATGGGTAACACTTAAAATGGGACAGGTTTGGTAACTTCTTACCTATGATATCATGAGAGATCAGATTCGCTGATATTTAAAACCACCTAGTGGTAAAGAACCTGACTGTCAATGCAGGAGATGCCAGAGATGTGAATTCGATCCCAGGGTTGGGAAGATCTGCTGGAGAAGGGAATGGCAACCCACTTGAGTATTCTTGCCTATAAAATCCCATGGATAGAGGAGCCTGGCGGGTGACAGTCCATGTGGTTACAAAGTTGGAGATGACTGAGCACACAGGGTCTCTCTGACCCTAAAGACTCTTCTTAGTCAGTACTTAGCTAATCCTAAATTAACTACTTAGGATTAGTACTTACATAATACAACTCATTAAAAAAAAGTCTCTTCCAGGATGGCTAGGACATTCTTGAAGACACTGAACCTGGTAATTGGGCTTTAATTTTTGGTTTACCATATTCTATCTCTTCTGATTCAACAGAAAATTAAGTCAATGTGATCTTTTCATTAAAGCATGCTATAACAAGGATTAGAAAGGAAAAAAAAATACTATTTCAAGTGCTTTGAAAAGTCAAAGGCCAGCTTTCTTAGCCCAGATTTCCTAGGAGGGAGGAGAAAGGAGCCTGAAGCCAAGCTTCAGGTAAAATAGGGTCTGGATTATAACTCCAGGCTAGCAAGAAAAAGAGGAAAATGCAGTCCGTTGAGGAAGAGGTAAAGCAAGTGCAAAGTGGCCCATTACTGACTTAACAACTGCAGGATAACTTCAATTGTATGTGGAATCATACTGGGTCTCACAGTCTATTGGAAAAAGAAAGAAAGAAGAATGCATTCAGCTATCTGCCATCTTCTGTAATTCATCTGTCCCAGTATATCCCAGAGAATTAATGTTCCCAAACTTTTGGACTTGACAACCTGACTTCTCCAGAACTGACTCTAGGAAATCCATTTCTCAAGCCCCACTGATTAGTTCTTCATCTGAAACTAAGAGTGGAGGGAATATCTATTGCCTTCCTAGAAACATTTGGGGTAGATACAGGAGTTATAGCCCTTGCAGCTACTACTCTGGTGTCCAATGATAGTCATCCAAAAACCTGGCCCTCCTACTGAGGCTGCTGAAATAGCTGGTGGTCTTAATATACAAGCCAACTGGTGGGATAAGTGCCTAATATTCAGGGATTAATTATGTTTATGTGTGTGCAGTATATGTGTGTGTATACTCATGAACACACAGACTGGGGTGGGGAGGGGTGGACAGAGGGAGCTGAGAAAGTTGGAGAAGATACACTGGGTGACCAAAGAGTTCATTCCAGTTTTCCACAAGGTGTTACAGGAAAAACCCCAATGAAATTTTTGGCCAACCCAATATGAACTGAGTCCCGTGGAACCACTCTTTCAAATCCGCATTCAGCATTCCTGCTGATTCTCTGTTTCCCCATGAGCAATGCATGTGAATGAGTTTTGTAATGTTTAAAACAATAAACAAATGGGAGAATATATTTCAATGAAATGCCCCAAAGTAATCCACCCTATAAACTTTAGTCACCTATTAGTTTATTTAATAAATCCCAACAATTCACTCAGCGTTCATTTATTATGAGGTTCTGTTCTAGGAATTAGGGTTGTAGCAGAGAATAAAATAGACAAAAATTTCTATCCTGGAGGAGCTTAAACTATTAAGATAGCTATTAAGATAGTGTCAGCTGGCGATAAATCTTAGGAAGAAAACAAGACGGTTCAATGTGCAGAAAGGGGAGGGATAAGTTAATTTAGGTTGGTTTAAACTGAATCCCTAATGATAAGAAGGAGACAGCTAAGCCAGCTAAATTAAAGATGTGGGGGAATTAGGAGTTTTTGAGGGAGAACAAACTAAGTGAAAAGATCCAACAGAGAGAATAAACCTGGTACATTTAAAGAGAAAAATAGAAGGCCTCTCTTCCCATCCTTCTTTTCTAGTAGAGTTATGGAGTTCAAGTTCATAAGGGAAATAACAACTGTGCTTTCCATACAAGAGTAAGGAATATTCTTTCCTGAGAATGTTACTGGAGGAGAAGAGAGCAGGTTTTATAGTGGAAAACATTCTTTTAGTTCCTCTAAAAGGATAGCTGTGATACAAATGCTGGAGAAATTTCAAAAACATATTTGTGGCTCCTAGAAGATAAATAATCATAGGGTAAACCTTGGTCAGCCATGAGGTGTGGCTAATATTTTACCTCAGGGGTTTTACCGCATAAAAATTGATGCTTTCACAAAAAAATGAAAATGTTGTCTTTGGTCACATGAGCACAGTTCTGACACAAAATTGTCCTTACACCTAAGAGGTAAAACTCTGAAACATAAGTCTCACTCAATATGTAAAGCAAAGGCCAATCTGAGTGTATCTTTTAACATAAATGTTGAATTCAACAGATAAATACAAATCAAATACACTCATAAACAAATGCATATGAGTTACTTTATCTGCCCCCTCCCAAATCTTTGTGTCTTATTTTGCAAGGTGTTTACCCATCCTCAAGCAAACAGCTAGCGAAAAAAGATGAAAGTGGGAAAAGGAGAAATGAGTTGCCTTGACTCACCTCTCCACAACAGTACAAATGCTTATATAAACCAGCACTGTATAATTATCTTCTATATATCAAACTGCCATTTCATTACAGTGGTAATACCAAGTGCTGGCAAAGGTGAGGTTTATTTGACAGTATCATTCACTGATGGAATAAGCATAATCTCTTCAGAAATCAATGTCTATCGACAGCCCTAAAAAAACTAGTAGTAATTCCACATTTCAATCTAGACAGCATATTAAAAAGCAGAGGCATTAGTTTGCCAACAAAGGTCCGTCTAGTCAAAGCTATGGTTTTTCCAGTAGGCATGTATGGACCTGAAAGTTGGACTATAAAGAAAGCTGAGCACCAAAGAATTAATGCTTTTGAATTGTGGTGTTGAAGAAGACTCCTCAGAGTCTCTTGGATGGCAAGAAGATCAAACCAGTCAATTCTAAATGAAATCAACCCTGAATATTCATTGAAAGGACTGATGCTGAAACTGAAGCTCCAATACTTTGGCCACCTGATGCAAAGAGCCGACTCATTAGAAACGACCCTGATGCTGGGGAAGATTGAAGGCAAGGTAAAAGGAGAAGAGGATGACAGAGGATGAGATGGTTGGATGGTATCACCGACTCAACGGACATGAGTTTGAGCAAGCTCTAGGAGATGATGGACAGGGAAGCCTGGTGAGCTGCAGTCCATGGGGTTGCAAAGAATCAGACATGACTGAGTGATTGAACAACAACAAAAAATACCATGTTTACTATCGTTGATTTTTAGGGAAAATTAGATTTGTAGAAATATTATTTCTTAATATGTTAATGATAAAGTCAAACAAATCTTTTAAAAATGTAAAAGAAGTAACAGAAATTTGTTAAAAGAGGGTTATTTGAATAAATGATGGTACAGTAGAAGGGTGGAAATTTTGAAAAATAATATATTTTGAAAGCAAAAATATTACTAACATGTAAAAACACAGTACCATATTCAGGAGAAAAATTGGGAGCAATGCCATGTTGCATTAGAGATCTTAAGATAAATGACCAAATTTTGTGCCTCTCTCTTCTATAGGAAAGAGTTGTCATTGCTAAGTGACTGTTGAGCCAGTCATTACACTTTCTAGCTTCTCTTTTATCTAGATGAGTCCATGTTATATCTGTTTGTGAAGAGATTAGAAGAATTTATTTGTGCCATTTCCAGTCAAGAGTATGTAAGAAGATATATTTTCTCCATACATTTTTAAAAAATCCATTTCCTGTATGGAAGCAACTAATTACAATGTTGTGGAAGGTGAAAGTCCAGAGAGATAAAATAGAAGGAACCTGGGTCTATGTATCACTGCATAAAATAGTCTCCCAGAGACAAAGAAATAGACCTGTATACCTAAAAACAGTAAGTTTCCATTGTGTTGATTCTTTGTGCCTTTTAAGGCTATTTGTTTCAACAGCTGTTGTTACTCTAACTAATTGGGAAATGTACTGTCTATGATGAAAGAAAAGTCACGTGTGTGTGTGTGTGTGTGTGTGTGTATGCATGCACACACTCTTAAGTGTGCAGTTCTATGGGTTTTAGAAAATGTATACACTCATTTAACCATCCATAACACCAGAAAGTTCATTGCCCTTTCCATAAAAAACAAAATATATATGTGTGTTTATGTTTTTTCACTGTTCTGATTTCTGTCACCATAGATTACACTTGTCTATAATTAAAATGGGCTTCCCTGGTGGCTCAGATGGGAAAGTGTCTGCCTGCAATGCTGGAGATCCAGGTTTGATCTCTGGGTCAGGAAGATCCCCTGGAGAAGGAAATGGCAACCCACTCCAGTACTCTTGCCTGGGAAATCCCATGGACAGAGGAGCCTGGTAGGCTACAGTCCATGGAGTTGCAAAGAGTCAGACACGACTGAGCAACTACTTTACTTTGCAATTAAAATTCATATAAATAGACTTTTTTTTAAATTTAAATTTATTTTAATTGGAGGCTAATTACTTTACAATATTGTATTGGTTATGCCACACATCAACATGAATCCACCCTGTGCATACACATGTTCCCCATCCTGAACCCCCCTCCCACCCTCCTCCCCGTACCATCCCTCCAGGTCATCCCAGTGCACCAGCCCCAAGGATTCTGTATCAAACCTGGACTGGCAATTCATTTCTTATATGATATTATACATGTTTCCATGCCATTAATAGACTTTTATATATTCCCATACAAGTAAAGTTAAAAAAAATTTTATTTTGAAATAATTTTACATTCACAGAGGAGTTAACATTTTATGAAGAGTTCTTATACGTCCTTGACTCAGCTTCCTGAAGAGTTAACATGTGACCATCATGTGTTGAATATGTGTGCCCTCCAGAATTTATACATTTAAGTCCTAATCCTTAATGTGATGCTATTAGCAGATGGGACTTTGGGGACATAATCTAGTTATAAGGATGAAGCCCTTGTGGATGAGATTAACAGAAATGTAAAGCCATATATGCTCTCCATGTGAACTAAGAAACATCAAGTGTCAGTCTGCAGCAAGAAATACAACTAAAACAAATGTGCAGTATGATTTCAACTTATTCCTTTACCCAGCTTTGGTCTGCCTTAAAATCCTAGTCAAACTATTGTACTCTTATAATAAAGTATCCTTTCTACCTAAATCAGAACAAGTGGTTATTTTTTCTAGCTTTAATGAAATATTATTGGTATATAACATATGGACATGAATTTGAAAAAACTCCAGGAGATAGTGAAGGACAGGGAAGCCTGGCATGCTATAGCCCATGAGTTTGCAAAGAATTGGACACAACTTAGCAACTGAACAACAAGAAGCATGTGGATGCTTAAGATATAAAATGTGATGATTTGATAGTTTATTGTGTGAAATAATTATGACAATAACTTATATAACATATCAAGTTCTCTCATAAGTAGCTAGAAAAGTGCTGCCTGATAACATTTAACATTTATACTCATAACTTCCAAGTATATAAAACAGTATTGTTAATTATAGCCACTGCTGCTAAGTTGCTTCAGTCATGTCCGACTCTGTGCGACCCCATAGACGGCAGCCTACCAGGCTCCTCCGTCCATGGATTTTCCAGGCAAGAGTACTGGAGTGCGGTGCCATAATAGTAGCCACTACTCTGTATAGAAGCGTCTGCCTGGAATACGGGAAACCCAGGTTCGATCCCTGAGTCGGGAAGATCCCCTGGAGAAGGAAATGGCAACCCACTCCAGTACTCTTGCCTGGAGAATCCCATGGAGGGAGGAGCCTGGTAGGCTACAGTCCATGGGGTCATAAAGAGTCGGACACAACTGAGTGACTTCACTTCACTCACTCTGTATATTAGATCCCTAGCACTTACTCATTTTACGGCTACAAATGTGCACCCCTTGATCAGCATTTCCCCATTTCCCTCACTCCCCAGTAACTGGAGGCCATCATTCTACTCTCTATTTTTATAAGTTCAGTCTCTCAGTTTCTAAAAATAAGTGAGAACACATAGTATGTTTCTCTGACATTTCACTTAGCATATTCCCTCAAAATTTATCCATGTAATTGCAAAAGACAGAATTTCCTATTGTATGGCTGAATAATATTCTATCACACACACACACTCACCTCCCATGTACAAACAAACACACGCATCACACTTCCTTTATCCAATCAACCATCAGTGGATTCTTGGATTCTTTCAATGACTTGGTAATTGGGAATCATGCTGCAATGAACATGGGGGTTCAGATCAGTCTTTGTTATAGTGATTTCACCTCCTTTGCATATATCACCAGAAGTGGGATTGCTGAGTCATCAGTTCAGTTCAGTTCAGTCACTCAGTCGTGTCCGACTCTTTGCAACCCCATGAATCGCAGCACGCCAGGCCACCCTGTCCATCACCAACTCCCGGAGTTCACTCAGACCCATGTCCATCGAATTAGTGATGCCATCCAGCCATCTCATCCTCTGTCGTCCCCTTCTCCTCCTGCCCCCACTCCCTCCCAGCATCAGAGTCTTTTCCAATGAGTCAACTCTTCGCATGAGGTGGCCAAAGTACTGGAGTTTCAGCTTCAGCATCATTCCCTCCAAAGAAATCCCAGGGCTGATCTCCTTCAGAATGGACTGGTTGGATTTCCTTGCAGTCCAAGGGACTCTCAAGAGTCTTCTCCAACACCACAGTTCAAAAGCGTCAATTCTTCAGTGCTCAGCCTTCTTCACAGTCCAACTCTCACATCCATACATGACCACTGGAAAAACCACAGCCTTGACTAGATGGACCTTTGTTGGCAAAGTAATGTCTCTGCTTTTCAATATGCTATCTACGTTGGTCATAACTTTCCTTCCAAGGAGTAAGCGTCTTTTAATTTCATGGCTGCAGTCACCATCTGCAGTGATTTTGGAGCCCCAAAAAACAAAGTCTGACACTGTTTCCACTGTTTCCTCATCTATTTCCCATGCAGTGATGGGACCGGATGCCATGATCTTTGTTTTCTGAATGTTGAGCCTTAAGCCAACTTTTTCACTCTCCACTTTCACTTTCATCAAGAGGTTCAATGTCATGAACCTCATTCCATAGTTCATCAGGCACTCTATCTATCAGATCTAGGCCCTTAAATCTATTTCTCACTTCCACTGTATAATCACAAGGGATTTGATTTAGGTCATACCTGAATGGTCTAGTGGTTTTCCCTACTTTCTTCAATTTCAGTCTGATGGTATATCAATTTTTAAATTTTTGACGGCTCTTCATACTGATTCCTATAATGGCAGTACCAATTTACACTGCCACCAACAGTACACAAGTGTTCTCTTTTTCATATCCTCACCAACATTTGTTGTCTCTAGTCTATTTGATACTAGCTATTCTAACAGGTGTGAAGTTATAATATTCCTTTGCATTTTTTATTGCCTCCCTGATAATTACTGAGATGTTGCTCATTTGTTTTCTTTGGAAAAATATCTATTTTGTTCCTCTGCCCATTTTTTAATCTTTTTTTTTTTAACCAATTACCTGATATAGCTGCTTTGTCCACCTTGATGAACTATCATTACTTGGCTTTCAAAACAACAAATACTCTTAGTTTTCTGCTCATCTCACTGATCATCCTTCTCTGTCTCCTTTAATCATCCCTATTTCTGTCTCCAACCTCATAGTATAAAGTGTTTGAGAATCCATCCTTGGTTATCTTCTCTTCTTTACCTATGCTTATTTCCTGGAAGCTCACCTGCTCTCCTGGTTTCTCAGATGGTAAAGAATCTGCCTGCAATGAGGGAGACCTGAGTTCAATCCCTGGGTTGGGAAGATCCCATGGAGGAAGGCATAGCAACCCAATTCCAGTATTCTTGCCTGGAGAATCCCCATGGACAGAGGAACCTGGTGGGCTACAGTCCACAGGACTGCAAAGAAGCTGGATATGATTCAGTGATTAAGCACACAGCGCACATTTCCTTCCCTTGTGGCTCAACTGGTTAAGAATCTGCCTGCAATTCTGGGAGTCCTGGGTTCGATTCCTGGGTTGAGAAGATTCCCTGGAGAAGAGAAAGGCTACCCACTCCAGTATTCTGGCCTGGAGAATTCCATGGACTATATATTTGGGCATGACTGAGCGACTTTCACTTTCACACACTTCCTTAAAAATCCATAATATCCAGTAACTCTTACTTGCCCCAGAAAAACCTTCTCTCCTAAAGTCCAGATTTGTCCATCCAATGGCCTATTTCACACAATCACCACTTGAATGTCTAGAGACACTGAGAATTTTATTTACCCTGTACTGGGTAAATCATGTTGACTCTATCTTTAGTATATAATCAGAATTTGACCACCTCTAAGCATATCCAGTCATTTTGCATTTGAAGACAAATTATAAAGTGTTCTAATAAAGATGCTTTACAATAGTTGCTCATGTTCTTAGGAAACTTCTCATTAAGGAGAAGTGGAAAATCTTTGAATCCCACCTTCCTTGCACCATTTTAAGAAATTTATCTAATAGTACCAAACCTCAGTTTGATTATATGAAAAACAGGATCAAAACCACCAACTTGAAAGAATTTTCTATGGATGTCATCATATACCAAAGTTTTATCTTGAAGAAATGTATATCATATCTCTAAAATATCCCAGTAGGGGTGCCCAGAACCTAGAAATGCCCAACTTAAATCTTTTCTTCCATAACTTCTACGAAGCTAAATGCTGTTCTGCTTGCAGAATCTACTCTATTGTGGTGAGCTGCAGAAATCTGCTAACTCTGTTCCTCTACCAAAGCTAACTCTGGAATGAAAGACAGTTTCAATGTTTCAAGTCTGGATTTTGAACAAGAATAAAGAAGAAAAGCTGGTTTGAAAAGAAAGTGATAACTTTATTGTGGAAACTCCTATGAGATTCATGGAGAAAGCAAAAAGAACTCCTTCAATAATTTGAAACATTGGAGCCCAATGGAGAGCAAGGGACTACAATAAACAGCTGAACTCATGGAAAATAATGGCATCTGTAGGAGAGAAAAGAGAAAGAAGACAACCCAAGAAGGTGAAACAGCAAAGACTAGATCTTTTCCTAGCCTTTGGTTTTCACTTGTATAACTCTGTTTTCAGCTAGCATGGTAACATCACTTTTTGTCATTTTATTCTTGCCCAAGAAAACATGTCCTTTAAAAGCTTTTGCTGCTAAGCAAAAGCTCTTGTATTGATTGCCTTAATGTAACTTAAAAAAAAATTTTTTTGATTCACTAAAATGCTGTCCACAACATTCAGGACATCAGACTGCCTTGTATGTGAAGCACTTCTTAATAAAATCACGGAAATGATTCAATGGTTTGGCTTACTTGGGTAAGTTCCAACACAGGCTAGCTTAACCAAAATTCTACTGCAGCAAGAAGGAAAACAGAGCGCTGGGTGGAATCCTCTTGAAGGCTTTAGCAGAATGAAATCCTAAAGAATTAAAAAGCCACAGAGTCAGTGACCTGGGTTTCAATTCTACCACGTCTGCAGTTGGTGCCTCTTTAGGCTAGGTTTCTCCACTGTGAAATGTGTGTCTTACTTAGAGCAATCTTGTGAGCATTAAGAGAGATTAAGTGTCCAGAGAAGAAAGCAACTGGCACCATCGCAGGCTGATGGCTAGAATCCCACACTGTGTGTCTCCTCTCTTAGCATTTGTCCCAGGGAACATGAGGTAGATTACAGGGCTTTGTGTAAACAGGCATGGGGCCATGATGAAAGTATTTCTAAGAATACATCGAAAGCCTTGCCTGAACAGCCGAAAGTGCTTTTCAGCACTAATTAACTTGATTGAAAACTTCTCAAATGTTTCCCCGTCTCTTTGTGTAAACATAAGAGTGACTCAGAAAGACAACTTGAATGCAGTCAATAAAACCGTGAAAAAAATGTTTTAAGAATATAAAACTATTCCCATTATGTTCTCTGAAGGTCTCGTATTGTTACTTGGTAATCTTGACGTGAAAGCAGATCTAATACTACTTGATAACAGTACTTTTTCCCCACAACATGCTGTTAGAAATATAAAATTAGACTGAACTGCCAACCTTATTTTTAAAGGTACTTGAAATGTGAAAATGTCTAAAATTTTATTATATACTCTGTTGACACGTGAACATAACTTGCTTTTTTAAAATGTCCTTCCTTTTGTGTTAAATAGTAATAGAAAGTTTAAAAAGAGATGCCCAACTACAATGCTACTGTAAAAAATAAAACATGAACATAGAAACGGTGTAACTTTTGAGAGCTTTCTAACTTCAGTAAAGAGACACAATGTGAACCAATATGAAAATACTTATTAAAGAAGATAAAATCTATTAAACAACAATACTCTGATTCTAACAATTCAGATTTAATGACACATTTAGAATATGCTATTACCGATGCTGTTCATTTAAATATGCTATTACTGATATTGTTTCATTAGGAATACAATCTCCAGAGCAGTGTTTTCATGCCTAAGTGACCTCTAAATTGGTCTGCCACAAATCACCTTTAATACATACACTAGTATCTAATCCACTCAACCCTGTTCAGAGACTGAACGGCACGGAAAAGAGGTTTTGACTTCTCAGGAGACAGATGAATCTTCAGACTCGAAATATGCTTCCTTTTTCTTGTCGTGTTCTTCTTTGTCCCCTTCATCTTTTGATTTTCCTTTCTCTTTCAGTCTCCCTGTCTCCCCTGAATTCTTTTCTCTTCCTACTCAGCATCCTCCAATACTTTTCCAACACCCCGAACTAAGGTCAAGTTGAGTACTAGAGTGGCACGCTTTGCTTTCTGAAATAATAGAACTTGTTGCCCAAAATTGGGATATATGGACATAGGAGAAAAGGAATTATCTCCAGTTGTTCTATTCCAAGGGGCATTTATCTCTGAACAAACAAAGCCAGTAACCACCACTGCTGTGTGGTTGAACAGCGAAAGGGGGTATGGTTCTAAAGTCAGATACTGTGAATCCAAATCTTGGATTTCATTACCTGTCCAGCCTGGAGTAAGTTATGTATCTTTGCAGGGCTATTGCTTAATATCTAGAAGTTGGGGCTAAGAGTAAGATTTATTTTATAGACTTTGCACAGATTAATCATTTATTTTAAAAGTATTTATTGTGTTTCTGTTCTGACTAGATATTGCTCAATGGGTTGGTGATACAGCAATAAACAAAACAGACACAATTCCTGCCCCATTGGAGCTTACAGTCTGTTAAAAGGAGGCAAAATCTGGAGTGAGTAGCCTATCTCTTCTCCAGTGTATCTTTACAACCCAGGAATCAAACCAGGGCCTCCTGCATTGCAGGTGGATTCTTTACCAACTGAGCTATCAGGAAAGCCCTAAAATATATACTATTCTATAATAAATTAGATTGGGCTTCCCCAGAGGCTCAGCAGGTAAAAAATCTGCCTCCAATGCAGGAGACACAGGAGATGTGGATTCAATCCCTGGGTCGAGAAGATCCCCTAGAGGAGGGTATGGCAACCTACTCCAGTATTCTTGCCTGGAAAATCCCATGGACAGAGGAGCCTGGCGGGCTATGGTCCATGAAGTCACAAAGAGTTGGACATGACTGAAGCAACTGAGCACACATGCACATATAATAAATATAGGAAAATACTAGGTGATGACAAATACAATGAAGAAGATGCATATGAAATACTTAGCAGCATGGTTGGAATGTAGTAAGTACTCAGTAAATATTCAGGCATTCAGGGTAATTTTCAGAGAAGTTTACCTGGTTAGAGGACAGACTCCATCATAAAATGAATGGAGTCCTTATTCATCTCAGCCCTGGGCTGAAAACACAGACACAATGACTGCTTCGAAGCAAGGGAGAATCCTTCAGCTGCCTGGACACAGGGAACTATAACACATTACTTCTCCTCTCTATGCAGCCATGCATCCACCAGCCCCCAAAGGGGAAAATAAAGGCCATTTTGTTCTGCCCATAAAATAGTGTGTTCAGTGCCAGGGAAAGAGAAAGTTGTTATTTTACTTTGACAAGGTCCCTAATAAAAATAATATATAAGGATCCATTGATTTTTTCACTGTCAGTGTTTTTGTTTTCCTTGAAGTTTTTATGTTTACCATGCCCAAGTAAAAGAGGATTTATTTTAGATCCCGACAAGTTCCATCAAGGAGTCATTTCAGATGTTCCTTTGAAAACAAATGCATGGCAACAAGATGACCAGTATGTTCACATAATTGCACAGGAGCTGCAGGAAAGGGGAGCAAAGCCCAGTGAGACCTGGGACTGTCTCTCCCATTAATAGGCAAGGAAAGGAGCAGTTTGGAGACAAGAGAGGGACCAACAGGGAATTGTGAAACAGAAAAACACTCAATTAAAACTCAGAGGCCCATGCTCTATAGACCACTTAGCATTTACACATCTGTAATTAAGCAACAAAGCAATGTGAGATGTGATATTTGGGAGGTTGTCCTATTTGTCCCTTTCCAGGCCACTTCTAACAAATTCAGAGACATGACAGTATTAAACGGGGAGATGTGTGCTGCTGCTGCTCAGTCATGTCTGACTTTCTGACCCCATGGACTATAGCACACCAGACTCCTCTGTCCATGGGATTTTCCAGGCAAGAATACTGGAGCAGGTTGCCACACTCTTCTCCAGGGGATCTTTCCAACCCAGGGATTAAACCTGCATCTCCTGCACTGCAGGCAGACTCTTTACCACTGAGCCACCTGGGAACCCCCAGGGAGACGTGTACTTATACCTAATTTGTCTTTGGGGCCATTACCTCCACGAATAGCAGTGTTTGGGCTGTTTCATGGTAGATTGGCAACACCAAGAAGTTACTCCATGTGAGAAGCCCCATTCATTTCTCCAGTGTGTGCCTTTTAAAACTGTCTTCTTACAGGTTCAATTTAATGGGCTATTTATGACCCAGCCATTTCCATCCATTTGGTCTGTATCTGCCAGATTTATCCAGTCATTTGGAGGGTTTTTTGTCCACCAATGTATTATGTCTACCAGAGTACTGCATGGCGTGTACTGATGGAAGGTTGCTTGGGGGATAAAGAAAATATACATCATTTTTTTCAAATAATATATAGAGTTGTGTGTGTATGTGTTTAAGCACTCATCACATATTGCCTTGGGATAGAAACAAGAAATAGTTGCAGCAATTTGCTACAGGCTGAAGATATTTGTAAACCATGATTATAAATTTAACACATGCTGTAGGAGTCAATGCTTATTTGTGCTGAAGGCTAAAAAGGGCCTTGGGGGACTGCTGCTTAGGAGTTATAGGATTTCAAATCACCATCGTTGGCCCCAATTTTGTCTTTAAAAGGCTACAATTCCCCACCTTTGCCACTACCATCTTTGCTTGGATTAAACCCTCCAAAGTCAAAAGTTCCTGATGTATAAAATAATATCTTTGTGATATTGAGAGAAATATGAGTATCACAGGGATACCCTGAAAATGAAATAAAATTAAGGTATCCGGCACATGGGAAGGTAATTGACAATTGATGAATATGTTTGAAGAATAGTAACAATGCTCACATGTCTGGAATACAGCAGGTACAGGAGAGCAAGAGGCAGAGACAATCCCCTATACACATTTTGTAGCAAAGACTGATACATAATGGTTACTGATGGGATGCTCTGAGGAAGGAATGAAAGAAGAATGTGATAATCATTTCATGATGTATTTATGTTGAATCATTATGCTGTACACCTTAAACTTATACAGTGCTGTATGTCAGTTATATCCCAATAAAATTGGAAGAAAAAAAAAAAGAATGGAGGGAGGATGAAAGAAAGGGAGATTGTCCATTATTGCCATGAGTTCAGTTTATAAAATGTTGGAACTGGTCTATCTTACTTCCAGACAAGGTCCATTTTGCTTCATCTCACTCTCACTACCCACACTCTTATGCTAGTGGAAAAGAGGAAGGGTTTTTTGTTGTTGTTGGTCACATTGTCTATTACTTTGCCAACAAAGGTCTGTATAGTCAAAGCTATGGTTTTTCCAGTAGTCATGTATTGATGTGAGAGTCTGACCATAAAGAAGGTTGAGCATGGAAGAATGGATGCTGTTGAACCATGGTGTTGGAGAAGACTCTTGAGAGTCCCTGGGACTACAAGGAGTTCAAAGTCAACCCTAAAGGAAATCAGTCCTGAATATTCATTAGAAGGACTGATACTGAAGCTAAAACTCCAATATTTTGGCCACCTGTATGGATGTGAGAGTTGGACTATAAAGAAAGCTGAATACCAAATAATTGATGCTTTTGAACTGTGGTGTTGAAGAATATTGAGAGTCCCTTGGACTTCGAGGAGATCCAACCATTCCATTCTAAAGAAGATCAGTCCTGGGTGTTCGTTGGAAGGACTGATGTTGAAGCTGAAACTCCAATACTTTGGCCACATGATGCAAAGAGCTGACTCACTGGAAAAGACCCTGATGCTGGGAAAGATTGAGGGCAGGAGGAGAAGGGGATGACAGAGGATGGGATGGTTGGATGGCATCAATGACTCAATGGACATGAGTTTGGGTAAACTCCGGGAGTTGGTGATGGACAGGGAGGCCTCGCATGCTGTGATTCATGGGGTCGCAAAGAGTTGGATACGACTGAGCGATTGAATGGAACTGATGTGAAGAGCTGACTCATTGGAAAAGACCCTGATGCTGGAAAGATTGAAGGCAGGAGGAAGAAGAGACGACAGAGAATGAGATTGTTGGATTGCATTAAGGACTCAATGGACATGAGTTTGAGCAAGCTCCAGAAGATGGTAAAGGTCAGGGATGCCTGGCGTGCTACAGTCCATGGGGTTGCAGAATGGGACACGACTGAGCAACTGAACAACAGCCATTATTTAGTAGTAATTCTAAGATAGCATGATGTGCTTGAAACAGACAGCTCCATCTTTACACAGACAAGGTTTCTAATTCCACTTCTATGACTTTCTAGCTGGACAACTTTAAACTTTCTAAACCTCTTCTAGATTGGGATAAGAATTTCTGCCCCTTAGGATCACCGTGGGAATTAAAGAGTAGTATGAATACTTGCATCCTTAAAGAAGACAGACACGAGGTGAAGAGAAACAGTTTCCTCCCCATGGCCACACAGGTTCCACTGGAATTTTTCTTTGTGCCACTCCTCTTTCCTTTCATGGCATTACTCACAAGTAGTCAGGAGCATGGTGCATTGCTCTGAGCTTTCCTTTTTCCTGTACATTCTTCTGTATCCCAATTGTGCCTCCCTTTTCACAAAGCACTTATCTCCAGCTTTGGCAGGACTTCTCTACCCACTGGGATTAAGGATCAAAATAAACTCAGGAATGTTTGTTGTCATATATTCCCCAAGAGTACTGAAATCTGTACAGATGTCTGGCCCTTGGTGAACCCAGCCCGTCCACTAGGGAAGGACTGCTGTTTCACAGCAGGGTTCTGGCAAGGAGCAGAGAATAATTCTGTGTATCTGAATATGCACTGGAAGGACTGATGCTGAAACTAAAGCTCCAAAACTTTGGCCACCTGATGCGAAGAACCAACTTACTGGAAAAGACTCTGATGCTGGGAAAGATTGAAGGCAGGAGAAGGGGATGACAGAGGATGAGATGGTTCGATGGCATCACCAACTTAATGGACATGAGTTTGAGCAAACTCTGGGAGATAGTGAAGGGCAGGGAAGCTTGATGTGCTGCAGTCCATGGGGTCGCAAAGAGGTGGACACAACTGAGCAACTGAACGACAAACGACAACAATCCCCAAGAGAACAATGAACACATTTTTTGAATCCTGCTGTCCCTGCAAAAACCTTTCAGTAATTTTTCCTTCTAGATAGCATATCTCACTGATAAAAGTTCACTTCACATTGTGATTATCTGTCATTAAAAGGAACTACTTATTTGTAATACAAATATTTGTTCTTTGCTCTTTTTCTTCTTTTTCTTGTTCACTAGAACATGAATATAACTTATTTAAAGAAAACTTGTTAAGTATAAAGAAGACATTTGGGAAACATTTGCTTATTCAGATTGAAAACACTAGTGGGTCTCAAAGTATACTTAAGAATTACTTAAAGTACTTGTTTAATTAGTACAGTCATGGCCCCATTACACATATGCATATTCAAATAAAAAAATTGGGGGTCAAAAGCAAGGCATTCCAGTAATTTCCCAGGTGACTCCTATGTAGACTTTAGAGTTCCACTTCTGGATAATCAATGTGAATAAGTCAGAAAGAATTTAGATCATATGTAATTCCTCAGCTTTTCTAAGAGCCTAAATCATTGCTGGGACAGTATGAAGAAGGAAACCAATATTCATTGAGCACTTAATATATACCCAGTGTTCTGCAAAGCATCAGCTATGCAGAAGCTCATTTACTTTTCATAGAAAAGCTGTGACAGAAGCTTCATTGTTTTTCCCATTTTCCGCATGAGCCAGTAGAATCTCAGACTGATTAAGCCAGTGAGAGGTTGCTCACACAACTGCTAGGCAGTAGGGTTCATCCTGGCCTGCCTCAGAGGTAACTCTGGCTCCTGTGTGACAAAGTCTCATTTCTCTTAAATCCTTACACAGTATCCTTTAAAAAATAGGCTGCTTGGCCTTTACATTCATTGAACTGAGTTGTTTTCAGTAGCTATAAACTTTTATGACTTTTTTCTAGTTATTACTGACAATATGCTTTTCCTATAGTGCCTTGGTGGTTAAACCCACACACTACTGTCTGGCTGGCCTCTTAATAGAATGTACTTATTTGCACAATCAGTTCCCTGTACAGTTGTTTATTTCTTGGCCCAGCTGTAGATTAATTATAATACTCATGTTTGTGTTCTTATGAGTGCTGTTCTAAAATCATATTTAAGTCAGTTATCAAAAATGCTGGATGACATAAAAAGGTTGTTCTTCTTCTTTTATATGAGAAAAATCTCCTCGGTGAAAATTCCCAAGTTCTAACTCAAGGACAGAAATTAATTTTGTGGTGAGAAGTTAGGGATAATTTATGGAACCTCACAAAGATAAATAAAACCTTATTATTATTCTTCCTAAAATACATATGATATTGTTTTAAGAAGTCAACAAATTCATTGAAAAAAAAATACTACCACACAAGTCCTGAACTAAAGGGGCTGCTGTATTTACGAAACTAGTCAAGCTTAGTGCCAAGTGTGATCTATTCATATTTGAGGTTAGCCCCTGTTTTCACCATATGTGGTGAAGACTTAAAAAAATTAAGTTCCAATATTAAGTGCCATGTTTCACATATGGTGAAATTGAAAAGTTCTCAAACAGCTTAACCATAAATTTCCCTTTCCACTCTGCTCCGGTAAATAAGACTCTTTCACCAAAAAAAAAAAAAAAGCCTGTTTATCAAAGAACCAAGTGCAATCCCTAAACATGAGGATTTAGCCTTTGCAGTCCACAGAATTATTCAACCAAACCAATCACAGCCTCCTCACAGGAACCAGAGGGCACTCCACCCTTCTGATACTACAAAGTCGGCCTCACACAGCCCCTCATTGTTCATTCTGTTCTCAAGGGCAACCCTTGTGTGGTCCTGCATAGGGTGAGGTATCCTCCTTCCCCAGGCTCTGAGGACATGGAGCTAATAAACACATCACCTCATCTGTCCAGCTCTCTGGATAATGCTAGGACAAAAACCCTTCTTCACCAAGGGAGCAAATAGAAGGCAATTAGAGAACCATGCCATCCTTTGCACTTTTTACGTTCCGAACCAGCAACTTCTATGAATATAGCTGAGATCTTCATGGCAGAAGAGGTTAACAGGGAATATCTGTATTTTGAGGAGATTCCCTAGGTCAGACTAGCTGAGCTAATATGGTGAGAAGGCTTTTCATTCTGAGTGACAGTAAAAGTCCAGAGCACACTTGGAAGGGGAGTTTGGGAAGGAGCCACATGTAGTTGGGGCTTTCTGCTAATATTACTCGCAAAGAATAACTTCCTTAGATCACACTCTATGATTGCTGCCTCTAGTGAAGGCATCTGCTAAGTTTCATAGTACTGGAGTAATCATTGAAATTAGACAGTTGACATAGTGGTAAGGACAAAGGGTACTTCAAAATGCACTAACAATAACTAAAAAAAAAGACTAAAAAGAAAGCAAAGGTCACTCAAAACTTTACTATTTACAATTATATGTGTTAATAAAAAGAAATCATATCCTTTCACTTAAAAGTTCCAGCTCCTATGATCTGATGCACACTCAGCCTTTCTTGTATTCCTCACGCCTTCATAAACACATGTACACACATACATATATATCTGTTATTTTGTTCTAAAAAATACAATTACTCTATTCACATATTTCAGCAAGCTGCTGTTTTTCAGCTCATAATATATCATGGTTATATTTCCTGGGTAGTAAGTATTTATAACTCTTTCTTATTATAACTTTTTTTTTATTAATTATTATTCCATTTTTTGGTGAACTACAATTTAACTACTACCCTACTTCAATGGACTATGCAGCTAGTTTTTATCATTTTGCTGTTACAAATGACACGCACAGACATTGAAATTAGATAAATCAAGATCTGAGTCCCGTATCTTTCACTTTAGTAGGCCATCTTTTCAGGCAATTTTCTTAACCAATCTGAATCTCACTTTATTTTAGATATAATTTGGAGAGTGGAATAACTGTCCAGCATTGCTGCAAGGATAAATCAAGATTATGTGCTTAAATAAACACTGTTATAATATATTTAATAATTTTTAATAGCTTCATTTATAAATCAAAGAACTACTGTTAAATGCCTTAGATATTTCATTTTCTTAAATAGTTGAGATTTTCCTTAACTTTAGCCATTCATATAACTGTCATGATTTTGCCATATCCATGAGCTACGTTCACTCTTATTTATGAAGTATTCTATAAGTCAATTTATTTAAATTTTATAAGTGTGTTGTTAGAAGGTAGAAGAAACTTTGTATTTCTGTCATGAAATTATGACTTTCCACCTAGTCACAATTTCATAATACATATACATAGTAATACAAATATTAAATATACTCTATAGTTAAAGTCCAGTCAGAAGACAGAAATCACCCTGGAAATTTTCACAGAAAAAAAATGTAATGTAAAGAAATATCAACTATTAAAATTTGTTAACTACTAAAAGAGACTTTTTAATTTCTTTTTTTTTTTTAATTTTATTTTATTTTTAAACTTTACATAACTGTATTAGATTTGCCAAATATCAAAATGAATCCGCCACAGGTATACATGTGTTCCCCATCCTGAACCCTCCTCCCTCCTCCCTCCCCATTCCATCCCTCTGGGTCGTCCCAGTGCACCAGCCCCAAGCATCCAGTATCGTGTATCGAACCTGGACTGGCAACTCGTTTCATACATGATATTTTACATGTTTCAATGCCATTCTCCCAAATCTTCCCACCCTCTCCCTCTCCCACAGAGTCCATAAGACTGTTCTATACATCAGTGTCTCTTTTGCTGTCTCGTACACAGGGTTATTGTTACCATCTTTCTAAATTCCATATATATGTGTTAGTATACTGTATTGGTGTTTTTCTTTCTGGCTTACTTCACTCTGTATAATAGGCTCCAGTTTCATCCACCTCATTAGAACTGATTCAAATGTATTCTTTTTAATGGCTGAGTAATACTCCATTGTGTATATGTACCACAGCTTTCTTATCCATTCATCTGCTGATGGACATCTAGGTTGCTTCCATGTCCTGGCTATTATAAACAGTGCTGCGATGAACATTGGGGTACACGTGTCTCTTTCCCTTCTGGTTTTCTCAGTGTGTATGCCCAGCAGTGGGATTGCTGGATCATAAGGCATGTCTATTTCCAGTTTTTTAAGGAATCTCCACACTGTTCTCCATAGTGGCTGTACTAGTTTGCATTCCCACCAACAGTGTAAGAGGGTTCCCTTTTCTCCACACCCTCTTCAGCATTTATTACTTGTAGACTTTTGGCTCGCAGCCATTCTGACTGGTGTGAAATGGTACCTCATAGTGGTTTTGATTTGCATTTCTCTGATAATGAGTGATGTTGAGCATCTTTTCATGTGTTTGTTAGCCATCTGTATGTCTTCTTTGGAGAAATGTCTATTTAGTTCTTTGGCCCATTTTTTGATTGGGTCATTTATTTTTCTGGAGTTGAGCTGTAGGAGTTGCTTGTATATTCTCGAGATTAGTTGTTTGTCAGTTGCTTCATTTGCTATTATCTTCTCCCATTCTGAAGGCTGTCTTTTCACCTTGCTAATAGTTTCCTTTGATGTGCAGAAGCTTTTAAGGTTAATTAGGTCCCATTTGTTTATTTTTGCTTTTATTTCCAATATTCTGGGAGGTGGGTCATAGAGGATCCTGCTGTGATGTATGTCAGAGAGTGTTTTGCCTATGTTCTCCTCTAGGAGTTTTATAGTTTCTGGTCTTACGTTGAGATCTTTAATCCATTTTGAGTTTATTTTTGTGTATGGTGTTAGAAAGTGTTCTAGTTTCATTCTTTTACAAGTGGTTGACCAGATTTCCCAGCACCACTTGTTAAAGAGATTGTCTTTAATCCATTGTATATTCTTGCCTCCTTTGTCGAAGATAAGGTGTCCATATGTGTGTGGATTTATCTCTGGGCTTTCTATTTTGTTCCATTGATCTATATTTCTGTCTTTGTGCCAGTACCATACTGTCTTGATAACTGTGGCTTTGTAGTAGAGCCTGAAGTCAGGTAGGTTGATTCCTCCAGTTCCATTCTTCTTTCTCAAGATCGCTTTGGCTATTCGAGGTTTTTTGTTTTTCCATACAAATTGTGAAATTATTTGTTCTAGCTCTGTGAAGAATGCTGTTGGTAGCTTGATAGGGATTGCATTGAATCTATAGATTGCTTTGGGTAGTATACTCATTTTCACCACATTGATTCTTCCAATCCATGAACATGGTATATTTCTCCATCTGTTAGTGTCCTCTTTGATTTCTTTCACCAGTGTTTTGTAGTTTTCTATATATAGGTCTTTAGATTCTTTAGGTAGATATATTCCTAAGTATTTTATTCTTTCCGTTGCAATGGTGAATGGAATTGTTTCCTTAATTTCTCTTTCTGTTTTCTCATTATTAGTGTATAGGAATGCAAGGGATTTCTGTGTGTTGATTTTATATCCTGCAACTTTACTTTAGTCATTGATTAGTTCTAGTAATTTTCTGGTGGAGTCTTTAGGGTTTTCTATGTAGAGGATCATGTCATCTGCAAACAGTGAGAGCTTTACTTCTTCTTTTCCAATTTGGATTCCTTTTATTTCTTTTTCTGTTCTGATTGCTGTGGCCAAAACTTCCAAAACTATGTTGAATAGTAATGGTGAAAGTGGGCACCCTTGTCTTGTTCCTGACTTTAGAGGAAATGCTTTCAATTTTTCACCATTGAGGATAATGTTTGCTGTGGGTTTGTCATATATAGCTTTGATTATGTTGAGGTATGTTCCTTCTATTCCTGCTTTCTGGAGAGTTTTGATCATAAATGGATGTTGAATTTTGTCAAAGGCTTTCTCTGCATCTATTGAGATAATCATATGGTTTTTATTTTTCAATTTGTTAATGTGGTGTATTACATTGATTGATTTGCGGATATTGAAGAATCCTTGCATCCCTGGGATAAAGCCCACTTGGTCATGGTGTATGATCTTTTTAATGTGTTGTTGGATTCTGATTGCTAGAATTTTGTTAAGGATTTTTGCATCTATGTTCATCAGTGATATTGGCTTGTAGTTTTCTTTTTTTGTGGGATCTTTGTCAGGTTTTGGTATTAGGGTGATGGTGGCCTCATAGAATGAATTTGGAAGTTTACCATCCTCTGCAATTTTCTGGAAGAGTTTGAGCAGGATAGGTGTTAGCTCTTCTCTAAATTTTTGGTAGAATTCAGCTGTGAAGCCTTCTGGACCTGGGCTTTTGTTTGCTGGAAGATTTTTGATTACAGTTTCAATTTCCATGCTTGTGATGGGTCTGTTAAGATTTTCTATTTCTTCCTGGTCGAGTTTTGGAAAGTTGTACTTTTCTAAGAATTTGTCCATTTCTTCCTCGTTGTCCATTTTATTGGCATATAATTGTTGATAGTAGTCTCTTATGATCCTTTGTATTTCTGTGTTGTCTGTTGTGATCTCTCCATTTTCATTTCTAATTTTATTGATTTGATTTTTCTCCCTTTGTTTCTTGATGAGTCTGGCTAATGGTTTGTCAATTTTATTTATCCTTTCAAAGAACCAGCTTTTGGTTTTGTTGATTTTTGCTATGGTCTCTTTTGTTTCTTTTGCATTTATTTCTGCTCTAATTTTTAAGATTTCTTTCCTTCTACTAACCCTGGGGTTCTTCATTTCTTCCTTTTCTAGTTGCTTTAGGTGTAGAGTTAGGTTATTTATTTGACTTTTTTCTTGTTTCTTGAGGTGTGCCTGTATTGCTATGAACTTTCCCCTTAGGACTGCTTTTACCGTGTCCCACAGGTTTTGGGTTGTTGTGTTTTCATTTTCATTCGTTTCTATGCAAATTTTGATTTCTTTTTTGATTTCTTCTGTGATTTGTTGGTTATTCAGCAGCGTGTTGTTCAGCCTCTATATGTTGGATTTTTTAATAGTTTTTCTCCTGTAATTGAGATCTAATCTTACTGCATTGTGGTCAGAAAAGATGCTTGGAATGATTTCTATTTTTTTGAATTTACCAAGGCTAGCTTTATGGCCCAGGATGTGATCTATCCTGGAGAAGGTTCCATGTGCACTTGAAAAGAAGGTGAAATTCATTGTTTTGGGATGAAATGTCCTATAGATATCAATTAGGTCTAACTGGTCTATTGTATCGTTTAAAGTTTGTGTTTCCTTGTTAATTTTCTGTTTAGTTGATCTATCCATAGGTGTGAGTGGGGTATTAAAGTCTCCCACTATTATTGTGTTATTGTTAATTTCTTCTTTCATACTTGTTAGCATTTGTCTTACATACTGCAGTGCTCCCGTGTTGGGTGCATATATATTTATAATTGTTATATCTTCTTCTTGGATTGATCCTTTGATCATTATGTAGTGACCATCTTTGTCTCTTTTCACAGTCTTTGTTTTAAAGTCTATTTTATCTGATATGAGTATTGCTACTCCTGCTTTCTTTTGGTCCCTATTCGCATGGAAAATCTTTTTCCAGCCCTTCACTTTCAGTCTGTATGTGTCCCCTGTTTTGAGGTGGGTCTCTTGTAGACAACATATGCAGGGGTCTTGTTTTTGTATCCATTCAGCCAGTCTTTGTCTTTTGGTTGGGGCATTCAAACCATTTACGTTTAAGGTAATTACTGATAAGTATGACCCCGTTGCCATTTACTTTATTGTTTTGGGTTCGAATTTATACACAATTTTTGTGTTTCCTGTCTAGAGAATATCCTTTAGTATTTGTTGGAGAGCTGGTTTGGTGGTGCAGAATTCTCTCAGCTTTTGCTTGTCTGAAAAGCTTTTGATTTCTCCTTCATACTTGAATGAGATCCTTGCTGGGTACAATAATCTGGGCTGTAGGTTATTTTCTTTCATCATTTTAAGTATGTCTTGCCATTCCCTCCTGGCTTGAAGAGTTTCTATTGAAAGATAAGCTGTTATCCTTATGGGTATTTCCCTTGTGTGTTATTTGTTGTTTTTCCCTTGCCGCTTTTAATATTTGTTCTTTGTGTTTGATCTTTGTTAATTTGATTACTATGTGTCTTGGGGTGTTTCGCCTTGGGTTTATCCTGTTTGGGACTCTCTGGGTTTCTTGGACTTGGGTGATTATTTCCTTCCCCATTTTAGGGAAGTTTAATTTCTTTTAAAAAGTGTCCTAATAGCAACTATAAAGAGAAGCTCCCATCTCTAGAAAGGAGCTAAGCAAGGTCTGAGTCCTGACTTCCAAGGACTCCTCACATGATCTCCTTGCAGGAAGCCTCCTAGAAGATGGAAATGTTTGCTGATATGATGGGGGCAGAGCATATCCACAGGAAGCCAGCATATGAGGTGATAAGCAGACTGCATTTAGCCCACAGGAAGCTGTTCCCTAGGGGGCCTAACAAACTTCTTGAAAAGCTAGTGCTATGGGTCCTGCCCATCACTGACAGCCACAGAAGATGAAAACAAGAGTCAAGGCTAAAAGTTCTCTCTGCTATGCCTTCCAGCATCCATCTAGCATCCTCTATGGAAAGAGTGCAACATTGCACCACTCGGCACTGGAGAAATAAAGGTTCTAGCTGAAGTAATAAATCAGGGCAAAGAAAGGTAGATTTGGAGCTGACAGGCAAGGTAATAACTTGTGCACATGTTTTCCCTTATTATCTAAGATCATCTCATGTAGTCCCAGGAGGGCATGCAATGTGTTAAGAAACACTGACATGGAACATTGCATGTTAAATACAGTTTGGGGGCTTCCCTGATGGTTCACCGTACAATGCAGGGGACACTGGTTAAACCCCTTGTCTGGACAGGTCCTACAGGCCACAGAGCAACTAGTCCTATGCACGATAACTACTGAGTCCATGCACCATAGAGCCTGTGCTCCACAAAAGAAGCCGCCACAATGAGAAGGCTGCACACCACAACGAGCAGCAGACTCTGCTCTCTCAACTAGAGAAAACCTGTGCACAGCAACAAAGACCCAGGGCAGCCAAAAACAACTAAATAAAAAAAATTATTTATTTAGTGAAAGTATCAGTCATTCAGTTGCATCCAGCTCTTTGTGATCCCATGGAGTGTACCTCGCCAGGCTCCTCTGTACATGGGATTCTCCAGACAAGAATACTAGAGTGGTTTGCCATTTCCTTCTCCAGGGGATCTTCCCAACCCTGGGATTGAACCCAGTTCTCCTGCATTGCATCTGAACAACCAGGAAAGTGCTAAATAAAATTATAAATAAATAGTTTCACATTTATTATCACATATCATCCTGATAATCTCTATGAGGTTTGATAATACTGATGGTCTAGAATTAATTTTATTTTATAGATTAGAAAATCAAAGCAGAAGGCAACTCATTACCCAAGATCTCTCATTTAGCTAACATAACAAACTCCTCTTTTCTGATATTCAAGATGGCTTCTTGCTAGATGTTTCACATTTTGAAGCAAAGAAATATAACCTGCATGCTTCTTGGTTCTTTCACAGGATTAACACTTTCAAAGTGTTTAGCTAATGTACTAAATTTCATATTATTTCAAATTAGAGAACAGTAACCTTGGGCTTCCTGGGTAGCTCAGTTGGTAAAGAATTTGTCTGCAATGCAGGAGATCCCACTTCAATCCTTGGGTTGGGAAGTTCCCCTGGAGAAGGGATAGGCTACCCACTCCAGTATTCTTGGGCTTCCCTGGTGGTTCATACAGTAAAGAATATGCCTGCAATGTGAGAGACCTGGGTTCAATCCCTGGGTTGGGAAGATCCCCTGGAGGAGGGCCTGGGCAACCCACTCCAGCATTCTTGCCTGGAGAATCCCCATGGACAGAGAAGCCTGGTGGGCTACCATCCATGGGGTTGCAAAAACTTGAACACAGCTGAGCAACTAAGCACAGCATACAACCTTGCATTGAGTTGGCATAGACTATAACACTTGCATTAGATTTGAATTGATTATGAGAAAGCTCTCATTTGGATGAAAATTATCCTAGGGTGAGATTCTACATTTCAATTTTAACCAATGTTTTGCTGTGTGACTTAGGGAAAATCACACCCCCTCTTCTCTGAATTTCATTTTCTTCATCTGTAAAGGAGGAGGAGGATATTATAGATTCCCAAGCATCCTTATAATTGTATTATTTTGGAAGGAGGATCAATGATCAGAGTTTGGCAATATGCTTTGGGACATATAGAACTTCATCAGCAATCATTTTACTCACTTCTTTCAAACTGCATAAATCTCATCCTTTCCAGATAAAATCTAAGCATCCCAGTGCAATACCCCAAGTTTTCTATGAATTGGCCCCTATTTTTTTTAATTTCAGCATTCATATCCCATCATTTAAAATTTTTGAACTCCTCCAAATACTCCCCTGGTTCCATTTCTAATGGTTTTCTTGCATATCCCCACACTAAAATGCTCTGTCCTCACGTCTCCATTTTAATAGTTACTGCTTATTCTTCATCATTCAGCCTAGACTCCATCTTCTCTAAGAAGCATGTCATGATCCCCTCAGCCTGGGCTAAGTTCTGTGTGTGATACACTGCAATGCTTTGCAAGTTTTTCATAATTCTAAACATTTTTCTGTGGATATGTGGAAATTATTTAAATGTCCCACTTACAGTCTGAAGGCAGCAGCGAGAACAAACTATTTTAATCTGGATCACATTGTGTTAAAAATAAACTGAATGCTTAAAATCCTTACTCTGGTTGCTCATACCTTTTCTACTTCCTACTCCTTCAGGAAGGACTTTGCAGAACTTTATCTGTATTTATGCGTGCCTCAAAAAGTCTGTTAATGTTTGATCAAGAGTTATCCAATCCAAGTGTCAAATGATTTATTTCGACATGGTATTCAGCATCCTTGGCAAAATTCTCGGCATTTGTGGATCTAGGTGTTAATAGCACTATAATATCAAAGTGTCATTTCTGGTCTGGAAATGCTTCATTTCAGCCACAAATGAGTATTGTCAAAGGCGATTAACTGTGTCACCTTAATAGATGAGGCTGCTCTCCCTGCCTGCCCTTGCAGGGGTGCTCACCTAGAAGAAATGTTGCTTTGTAAAGGCATGGAAAGGTAAATGGGCACTCTGCTAGAGAAGAGTGAAGCAGACCGTTAGCCTACTCAGCATTCAGGGCATGGTTTTTAAGTTAAGTTGAAGTTCAGTAGCTTGGCATTTCTGATATTGCTTAACTACCTGGAAATTGAATTAGACCCAAGTGCTTTTTTCTTAGTGCCCCAGGAATTTCTTGGGTGAAAAAAGGGGGAAAAAAAACAACAACAAACAGGACTGCTTCCAAATCTTTCCATGTTGAACACCATTCAGAAATGGGTATTGCATATATTATCTGCATTAATCCAATGCACTCATGTTACAAAGTTTAAGGTATGTAATTAAACAGACATAATTAGTAGAATATATTTTTCCTAGCCACAATCCCCTCCCCTACAATACATACATCAAAAGCGAGTCTTATTTTCAAACTTTAATGATTTTAGTTTAAGGATTCTATGGTTTTTATCCATTCCTTGAATTCTGGGATATACAACCAGATGTTTTTATTTAGAACTTACGAGGATGTCTAGAGTGAT
This sequence comes from Bubalus bubalis, assembly GCF_019923935.1. NCBI lineage: Eukaryota > Metazoa > Chordata > Mammalia > Artiodactyla > Bovidae > Bubalus > Bubalus bubalis. Next base: position 27,135,946 of record NC_059174.1, on the reverse strand, counting down.
AGGGAACTACAAAAAGATCTGTTGGATATGTGATTTACTTTTTATTTTAAGAAAAGTGAGAAAGTATAACCTGAGTTCCTGTAATAAAAATTGCATTTCCTGAATAAAGGCTTAGATCAAGAGTTAATGGACACAATTATTACTGTAAGCAATACTGTGATGCTGTGGAAATGGAAATAAGGTGTATAATGGTATTTGGTGACTGATCATTATATCTTCATCTTTTGTAAAACATTCAGTCAAATAAAGGAGTGAGAACTCCAGACTGAATCCCTGAAGCCTCTTATAACTTAATTCTTCATTTTGTAGGTGAAGAAACTGCTATGCAGAGAAGTGATTTGAACTGTCTAATGTCAGATGAGCAAGCTCTTACACAGCGGTCTTCAAAATTTCATGTACACATACTTTTTGCTCTCTCTCTCATTTATAGGAAACTCAGTCCTTTCTATTAACTATTAACAAGAGATGAAATACAAACATTACTATAAAACTTGAATCATTATGCACAGGTGTAAACATTAATACAAAGAAAATAAAGTTATAAAGATAAAGTAAAACTGAACAAAGCAAGTGTAATGTCAATATACAACAGGCTGATTACAAGATGTGATTCAATTGTTCAATTAACAAAAACTTGACTCTGGGCGCCTACTGGTTTAAAAAAAGCTAAACTAAAAGCACTGCATTGCTTATAAAAAATAAACCCTAAAAGAGTCAGTGAAGGAAGCACTGAATTTCTTAGTACTTAGTATTAAGACGTCTGCAATTTTCAGTCTGGCATGTAAGGATACTAGAAGTCATCACTTTTGTTCTAACAACAAGAAAAATAGTTGAACAAACTGAAAATCAACAACTCTTCTGAGGTCCAGCAATGAACTGATGCCACAAGGAAAACTGATGCCCCCCAAACTGGTGGATGCCGAGAATGAAAACTTACTAGAGTAAAAGTTTAAGAGTATAAATTTGCATAGGAACCATTACTGGAGTAGAGAAACCTACACCATCAATTGCCCAGTTGTGAGAGACTCAATATGTGCAAGCTTGAGAGTTAAAAAAGAAACACCAGCAGTCCAGTCTTGGAAGAGTTCCTATACTGTTTTGAGTTTTACTCCATGAGCCTTACCAGGTTCTCATAGTAAAGATCTGAAAGATGAGGAAATGGGCCATCATTTTGAAATACAACTTATTTTACCAGAGCCTAATCAACTTTGGTGAAGAAAATTATCCAACTCCAATTCCTACTAGCCTTCCTATCATAATAAGAGGGTGGGAAGAATTTATGGGGATTACAATCCAAGGGCACAGTTACAAGTTCAAGACCAAAACCTGATCATAAAACTAAAAGGTGTCCTCCTCCACATACACACACACACACACACACCTACCACATTAATAGAGCTTCTGTACAATAGGGTAAACAAAAATCAGGAACAGAGGAAATTTTAGTTTCTGATCTTTATAGTTGAGTAAACAGTAAAAGCAGTCTAATTCCTAGCCAAATAAATAAAAAATCTCACACTACAGATTTATTTGTCTCATATCCTTTGGTCTAATATGTATAACTTTGAACAAAAAAGTAAAAGCAAATATACAGTGTGAAGACACAAGAAAGAGTCAGCACCAGACTCAGATATGGTTCAGTTCAGTTCAGTTCAGTCGCATCCGACTCCTTGCGACCCCACGAATCACAGCATGCCAGGCCTCCCTGCCCATCACCGACTCCTGGAGTTCACTCAGACTCACATCCATCGAGTCAGTGATGCCATCCAGCCATCTCATCCTCTGTCAGCCCCTTCTTCTCCTGCCCTCAATCCCTCCCAGCATCAGAGTCTTTTCCAATGAGTCAACTCTTCGCATGAGGTGGCCAAAGTACTGGAGTTTCAGCTTCAGCATCATTCCTTCCAAAGAAATCCCAGGGCTGATCTTCTTCAGAATGGACTGGTTGGATCTCCTTGCAGTGCAAGGGACTCTTAAGAGTCTTCCAACACCACAGTTCAAAAGCATCTATTCTTCAGTGCTCAGCTTTCTTCACAGTCCAACTCTCACATCCATACATGACCACTGGAAAAACCATAGCCTTGACTAGACAGACCTTTGTTGGCAAAGTAATGTCTCTGCTTTTCAATATGCTATCTACGTTGGTCATAACTTTCCTTCCAAGGAGTAAGCGTCTTTTAATTTCATGGCTGCAGTCACCATCTGCAGTGATTTTGGAGCCCAAAAAAATAAAGTCTTACACTGTTTCCACCGTTTTCCCCATCTATTTCCCATGAAGTGATGGGACTGGATGCCATGATCTTCGTTTTCTGAATGTCGAGCTTTAAGCCAACTTTTTCACTCTCCACTTTCACTTTCATCAAGAGGCTTTTTAGTTCCTCTTTACTTTCTGCCATAAGGGTGGTGTCATCTGCATGCTGCTAAGTTGCGTCAGTCGTGTCCGACTCTGTGCAACCCCATAGACAGCAGCCCACCAGGCTCCTCCGTCCCTGGGATTCTCCAGGCAAGAACACTGGAGTGGGTTGCCATTTCCTTCTCCAATGCATGAAAGTGAAAAGTCAAAGTGAAGTAGCTCAGTCGTGTCCGACTCTTAGCGACCTCATGGACTGCAGCCTACCAGGCTCCTCCGTCCATGAGATTTTCCAGGCAAGAGTACTGGAGTGGGGTGCCATTGTCTTCTCCGTGTCATCTGCATACCTGAGGTTATTGATATTTCTCCCAGCAATCTTGATTCCAGCTTGTGTTTCTTCCAGTCCAGCATTTCTCATGATGTACTCTGCGTATAAGTTAAATAAGCAGGGTGGCAATATACAGCCTTGACGTACTCCTTTTCCTATTTGGAACCAGTCTGTTGTTCCATGTCCAGTTCTAACTGTTGCTTCCTGACCTGCATACAGATTTCTCAAGAGGCAGGTAAGATATGGTAGAGATAAAGAAATCATCATACTGGGAAGCATAAAAAAATTTTGACTAATATGCTAAGAGCTGTAATGGAAAAAGTATACAACATGGAAGAACAAATGGATACTGAAGCTGAGAAATGAAAAGCCTAAAAAAGAATCAAAAGGAAATACTAGAAATAAAAAACACTGTAACATAAGGGAAGAGCACCTTTGATGAGTGCCTAAGAGACTCAGCATATCAGAATCAATGAGCTTGAAGAAACATCACCAGAAATTTCCCAAACTGAAATATAAAGGGGGGGGGGGGGGGAACAACTATAAAAGAGAAACCAAATAACCAAGAGCCAAGGAACAAATTACCAAAGGATAGAAACCAAGCCCCAAATCTAGGAGGCTCAGAGAACATCAAGAATTATATGTACTAAAATAACCACATCTAGGCAAATCATATTCATATTGCAAAAAATTAAAGAGCAAATATTAATAGAAGCTAAAGGAAAGACAAAGCAGAACTTTACCTATAGAGGAACAAAGATAATAATTACTTTGAACCTTTCTTTAGAAGCCATGGAAATGAGAGGGTGGTGTTAAATATTTAAATTGAAAGAAAAAAATCCAGTAAAAGTATCCTTCAAAAGTGAAGGGGGAAATGAAGAGCTTTTCAGAAAACAAAAATTTACAGGATTTGTCACCAGTAGACTTACCTTGACAAGAAATGTTAAAAGAAGCTTTATAGAAATAAGGAAAATAACATAAGTCGGAAACTTGGATCTACATAAAAAAAGGAAAAGCACTGGAGAAGGAATAAATGAAGGTAAAATATTTTATTTTTTATTGTTCTTAGTTGAGCTAATGTATTACAATTTGTTTAAAGAATAATAACAAGAAAGTATATCTTATGTGTAAGTGAAATAATTCCAGAAAATTTATAAGGGACTGGAATTGAGAACACTATTATAAAGCACTTGCATTATACATAGAAGTGCTATAGTATTATTGAAAGATGATAGTTGTAAATACAATCTAGAAAGTCAAGGGCAAGCACAAAAATAAGAAGTATAACTGATGTGATAAGAGAGGAGAAAAAAGAGATTGCATAGGATATTTAACTAAAACCAGAGATGGCAGAAAATTAGTGGAAAACAAAAAAGTAACAAAGGCAATGAATAAAAAAACAGTAAAAAGAAAAAAAAGCTGATATTATATAACTAAAAACTTTAAATATCAATGGACTAAACACACTGATTAAGAATCTCTTAGAATGGATTTCTTTAAAAAAATACAACTGCATGTTATGTATAACAAAGTTTATTTTTTGAAACTTACTTTAAATATAAGACTCAAATGGATTAAAAAGTGAAAAGATGGATGAAGCTAAACCATTCTGACATTAATCAAAAGAAAGTGGCAGTAGGTACATTAATTTCAGACAAGTGAACTCTGGGGCTCTGAACATTATCAAAGACAGAGGAACATTATACGATGATAAAGAGGTCAATTCTCCAAGAAGACAAAACAATCCTTAATATGTCTGCAGCCAACAGTAGAGCATCAAAACATATAGGACAAAAACTGATAGAACCATAAGGAAAAACAGATGAACTCTCTGTAGTCCTCTAGTCAGAATTAAATACCCCTCTGTTGGTATTTGGCAGAATCAATACAACAGAATATCAACAAGGATACAGAAGAGTTGAATATCACTGATAATCAGCTTGAACTGACACCTATAGGATAGTTCATCCAACAGCAGTGGAACCCACTTTTTTTTCAGTTCACACAGAAAAGATTTCATCAACAGAGGCCACATTCAGTAGGCTATAAAACATAATTGAACACATTTAAAGGAATAGAAATTGCATAAAGTATGCTTTCAGACAATTATATAAACTAGGAATTGAGTCAGAAAGATAACTACAAAAACACTAAACTATTTGGAGATTAAACAGCACACTTTGAAATAACAAGTGAATCAAAAAAGAAGTACTGAGAAAAATTTTTTTAATATTTTAAACAAGTGAAAATAAAATATAAATTATGAAAATTTGACAGATACAGAGAAAGCAGAGCTTAGAAGAAAACTTATCCTTCATTCTGTTAATGTGGTGTTTCACATTTATTGGCTAGTATATATTGAACCACACTTTTTATCCCAGGGATAAATCCCACTTGATCATAGTGTATACCCTTTTAATCTTCTGCTGAATTCAGTTTGTTGGTATTTTGTTGAGGAAGAAAATGGCAACCCACTCCAGTACCCTTGCCTGGAAAATCCCATGGATGGAGAACCCTGGTAGGCTACAGTCTATGGGGTGCAAAGAGTCAGACACAACTGAGCAACTTCACTTCCACTTTCTGAATCTATGTCTGCAATGGGTATTAAGCTCAACATTCAGAAAATGAAGATCATGGAATCGGGTCCCATCACTTCATGGGAAATAGATGGAGAAACAGTGGAAACAGTGTCAGACTTTATTTTTGGGGGGCTCCAAAATCACTGCAGATGGTGACTGCAGCCATGAAATTAAAAGATGCTTACTCCTTGGAAGGAAAGTTATGTCCAACCTAGATAGCATATTGAAAAGCAGAGACATTACTTTGCCAACAAAGGTCTGTCTAGTCAAGGCTATGGTTTTTCCAGTGGTCATGTATGGATGTGAGAGTTGGACTGTGAAGAAGGCTGAGCGCCGAAGAATTGATGCTTTTGAGCTGTGGTGTTGGAGAAGACTCTTGAGAGTCCCCTGGACTGCAAGGAGATCCAACCAGTCCATTCTGAAGGAGATCAGCCCTGGGATTTCCTTGGAAGGAATGATGCTAAAGCTGAAACTCCAGTACTTTGGCCACCTCATGCGAAGAGTTGATTCACTGGAAAAGACTCTGATGCTGGGAGGGATTGGGGGCAGGAGAAGAAGGGGATGACAGAGGATGAGATGGCTGGATGGCATCACCGACTCGATGGACGTGGGTCTGAGTGAACTCCAGGAGTTGGTGATGGACAGGGAGGCCTGGCGTGCTGTGATTCATGGGGTTGCAAAGAGTCGGACACAACTGAGCAACTGAACTGAACTGAACTGATGGATATTAGCCTGTAATTTTGTTTTCTTATATTTTGTTTTGTTTTGATGTCAGAGTAATACAAGTCTCATAGAATAAGTTTGGATGTGCCCCATTCTTTTCAATTTTTTGAAAGACTTCAATTAGGATTGGAATCAATTCTTTAAACATTTGATATAATTCACCAGTAAAGCCATCCAGTCCTGGGCTTTTGTTACTGGGAGGTTTTTTGATCCTTTTCATTTCTGTGGCATTTGTTACAATTTCCCCTTCTTTCATTGTTGATCAATTTGGGTCTTCAACAAACATTTCCCAAAGAAGACATACAAATGACCAACAGGATAATAAAAATACTCAAAACTGTTATCAGGGAAATGCAAATCAAAACCACAAAGAGATATCACTGCACATCTTTTAGGATGACTACTCGTCAAAGAAATAAAAAGCATTGGAAAGGATTTGAAGAAATTGAAATCCTAGTAACCTGTTGGTGGGAATGTGAAATGGTGCAGCAGCTATGGAAAATGGTATAGAGCTTCCTTCAAAATTTAAGAATAAAACTATCACATGATCCAGCAATGTCACTCCTGGGTATGTCATCAAAAAATTGAAACCAGAATCTCAAAGGGATATCTTCACTCTCATGATCATTACAGCCTTATTCACAATAGCAAAGATATGAAAGCAACCTAAGTGTTCATGAACAGATGAATGGATGTGTACACATAACAATATTACTCAGCCGTGAAAAATCCTGACATTTGCAACAATATAAATGAACTTGGAGGACATTGCACTAGTGAAATAAGTCAGTCGTGAAAGGACCATTACTCCACTTCTATAAAGTACCTAAAACAGTGAAATTCACAGAAGCTGAGAATATAATAGTGGTTGCCAGGGGCAAGGGTTTGGGGAAAATGAGAAATTGTTGTTCAATAAGTATAGCTTCAGTTACCCCACACAAATAAGTGTTAGATACGTGCTGTACAACATAGTGAATATAGCTAACAATATTGTATTATGCAATTCAAAATTAGTTAAGAGACTAGATCTCAGATAATCGTTCTTACTATTAAATAAACAAATAAGAGATACAAGGACACTTTGAGAGGTGATAGATATGTCTATTACTTTGATTATATTGACAGTATAATTAGTGTTTGCATATAACTAAACCCCCAAACTATATATAACATATATACAGATTTTGTATATTAATTACACATCAATAAAGCTGTTAAGAAAAGGAAAGATATTTATAACATCAAATGCATATGCTAGCAAAGAAAGATCTAAAATCAATATGCTAAGCTTCCACATTAGGAAACTATAAAGATGAATGATAAAATGTATATCATGAGATACTAGGCCATCTCTTACACAACCCTATGATCTCAAGATCTAGATAAAACTCTTTTTTTTCTCCTGGTACATGCTGGCTAGGTCTGGATATATCCCCTTTCTTACCCTAACAGGGCCAAGACTTATCCAGCAAAATTATTTTGTGACATAATCCAGTTAATATTGGTCTGGTTGTCAAGAGGAAAGTTAGAGTAGACCCTTATATGTATTACTTTTATGATCATGCTGGCAAAGTCCTCCGAAATTTTGTCAAGAAAGAGTGCAACTCTTTTCTTAACAGGGCATAGCAGATCATTTCTATATATTTCTATAAGTCCAGAGCATTGTATGTCATCTGGTAATCCAAGATTTTGGGCTGCATTAACCAGTACACTTCATCCTGTATCTTGAGAGTATCCCAGTCTTCCAAGTTAAGACCCTGATCCTGGCATAATAGACTTTCAGAACTAGAGATTAACTTAGTCTAACATTCTGCTATTCTTCTAATTAAGTCCTAGGCTTGACTCGAATTGTTTTCTGCTCTTTGCATGAGACGCAAGTTTCTCAGTATCATGCTAACAACATTTTCTGGATTCAGACTTAGTCCTTTATCCAATTCCATTGTCCTATATTTACTCCCTCTGTCCTCCAATTTTTCATATACCTGAGACAAGCACCTGCCAGAACATATTCTTTCACTAATAGCTTATCCACTTTTACCACAATTGAAATTCCCTGTAATTGCACAACTATTGCTCAAGCTCTACGGTATGATATGCCACATATTCTATGCATATGTGCTATATGCTAAAGAACTATCCATTCTCCATGTACCACTAGTGATGGGCAATTGACAATTGTTGGGTGATTAGTCCAGCTTCAAAATCCTTTGTCAGAGCCTGATTCTTCTTGGTACCACCTGCCTCAGGTCAGGTTCTGGGAGATAGATTCTAAGATTTGTGTGCAGGAAGTTTACCAGTAGATGATGAAAGTATGCTCAGACAGAAGTTTGGAGCAATGTATTCACAGCAAAAGTATCAGTTGATTCCATGAGGAGCACTAGTGTTGGGATGAGCTTTCAGCATTTTCATGCCTTAAGGCAATTTTTACCAGGCATTTTCACTCCCATAATGGCCAATCAGTAGAGTGTCCCTGGGGAATGGGTATGACTATGAAAGCTCATCTCTTGGGCTGAGGGCAAATTCTCAGAGACAAATTCAACAGTCTGACACCCCTCCAGGTAGCTGAGAGAAGGAGTGTGCCATTCCTAAAGGGAGATCTCTACATAACTGCTAGACTGTTGTGTTAGATTCTTTACCATACTTGTCTAAGTGACATTTAGTTCAAAAATTAGATTCTATTTGCATGTCCAAAATTTGTACTTTTGGACAAATAACTTGACATCTCCAGGAATCAAAATTTCCATATGAAATATAGAAATGTTAATATCTTCTCTAACCTACTTCTCAGCACATTAATACAGGGAAAAATGAAATCACAGAGCAAGGATTTAAAAACTATAAGATTACCTAAAGATGACTCATGCTGCTGCTGCTGCTAAGTCGCTTCAGTCGTGTCTGACTCTGTGCGACCCCAAAGACGACAGCCCATCAGGCTCCACCTTCCCTGGGATTCTCCAGGCAAGAACACTGGAGTGGGTTAAAGATGACTCATGTAAGCTCCTAATTTTGCCTAAGCCTGAATCCATGCCCATTTCTCATGCCCTTAGATAACGCAGAGTCAAAAGTTGTTTCCTGGGTGAAATATGATGTACAAAATTTTCCTTGAAGAAGACGTACATATTAGATGAGAAATCATGTTTTTTTCAGGCTGGTAAATATCAGCAGATATTTTACTCCTAATATATAAGGCAAATAGCAAGTGGAAGATATATATAAGTCTATGGACATAACCAGCCAAAGGATTCATGCTGGCAAGCAAACAACACATTACAGCTTCTCTCTCACCCTCAGGGAACTGCTGAAACCACCTTTTGAGGAAATTACCAGGCAAGGCACTGTGACACATTGAACAAGTGTACATGAAAAAGAACTCCTCCCCCTGCCCTTGACTTAGAGGTGAAAACAAAACAAAACAGGTGTCCTCCTCCAAGCCACTCCAGGCCATTAAAAAATAAGTAAAATCAAATGGTTCCATCCCAGGCCAAATTATGCAAGTGTTAGATAGAGATGACTCAGAACTCAGAACCACCCACACTACTTGGGTAGAATGCCAGCAAGGCAGACAGACCAGCTTGTAAAATATCTTCAGATGGTCCCAACATTCATTGCATCTGTTTTTATGATGTGAATAAATGGGAAAAAATTGTTTTTGGCTTTGTATATTTTATTGGTTTTAAAATCAGGTTATGTCATTTAAAAATCTGTCTGTGGAAGGAACTTCACTTAATTAAATACTCCCAATATGCCTGAATTTAAGCTCCCAGTGTTGACTGGACTGAACTGATGTTGTTTACAAAAATCTTAAGAGATTTGCTTTCAAGATCAGCTGTCCTTCGGATGAAGGCTTTTTCTTACATGTCTGCTGGCCCTCTTTTGATCTTGAAAGGGACTAGCCTGGAGAACAAAGTCATTTCTACAGCATGACAGAGCAGTAGGATCGAAAGACAGATACTGACATGGAACCTCTGATTAACTAGTGTTAACCTGTATTTATGTTAGGACTTCTTGTTATGAGATACAATTGCATTTTGTTTCCTTTTGCATTGAGTCCACTGTTACATCTGAATGAATACTCAAAGATACAGAAATGTATACTGGAAGATATTATTTGTAATGGATATTTAGGTAGAAATGGCATTGAACATAAACATCAAAAAACTTGAGCAATAGATTATACCCTACCCTTTATTAACCATGTGACTTTGTATCAATTACAAACTCCCTGTAGTTAAATGAAGATAATATCTTTCATGTAGAACTTTTGGGAGAGAAAAAAATACAGTATTATAAATGTAGATGAAAAAAAAACACACTGAAATTATTAAAGGTGCTACAAACTATGCTATCTAAAAACATAACTTCTCAAGAGTTTATACTAAAACTTTAAGAGATTTGTGCTGACAGAATGACTCCCACATGTGATATGTATGTATTTAATGACAAGATGATTTCACATAAATAAATGAACTGAAGGTTCTGTTTATGGCATTTTATGCCATATCAACAGTCATAAGCCCTTCATATATACATATATGATCAGAGGTGATAATTTTGATTGGAAAAATTAAACACAACAGGCAAGTAAACAAAGATGTCCAGAAAAATGTCTAAATTACAAAATTACCTTCAGGACATGATAGAATTAAAAATCCTTTATTGATAAAAATCATGATTGCCTAGTAACTTTGATGGTTTGCATTTTGATTTTTTTATTAAGAAAAAATGACAGCAAATTCTTAAACTCTTTCAATCATCTGGTTTAAATGGGATGAATTTGTCTGAAGGGAGCGTTTGTCAAAATTTTAAAGATAAATTACCAAGCTTATCTAAAGAATGACTTTTGTAAGAAATGATAAATTATAACAACAATTAATCAATATAGGGATTGTGTTAATTACATTCAAATTATTCATCATATGTCTAAAAGTTGACCCACATTTTAAGATAAATAATAATAATAATAAAGCTGGCATGATGTATATTTTAGATAATTTTTTAGAATATCAGTGATGGGGAATGCAGAATAAAATTTATTCACATATGACACCATATTTGAATTTAGCATAACTAAGGCTGAGACAGGATAAAATTCACCATTTATTGGTGATTTGTTGTGTGGAAAGGATTTGACATCCATGATTGAAGTGAATCTTTGTAACAGCTTATGATATAGGAACCATTATCCTAGTCTTACAGATGAAGATAGTCAGATGAAACAACTAATTCAAAATCACTCAGCCAGTAGACGGGAAACAAGAAACTCAAACTCATATCTACATAGCACCAAAGTTCATAGTCATAGCCATTACTCTATTCAGCCTTGGAATTCAGGAGACTTGAATTTTAAGAGTGAAAAGACTCAGCTGTTTAAATGACAGAGGTGTGAGCTCAGGTGTAAGACGCTCTATCTGTCTCACTTGATGCTGAGCTTTGTGTCTCTCCCCACATTTGTTGGATTGAACTAGGACTGTAGAGGTAATTTATAATTTTATAAGCTGATAGTTAAAACACAAAAGCTATAAATATCCTAGAGGGACTCATGTACTTTACTCAGACTTCTGTTAGTGAGGAACTATCTGGCACATGTTGGTAAAGTCCATGGTGAAACCAGATTACCCACATGAAACATTTTAACCAGATGTTTATTGGTGAGTTATATGGAATGTCAAGCTCAGTAAGTTAATTTTTAAAATTATTTTTGTTTTTTGGCCACGCCATATGGCATGTTGGAGTTTAGTTCCCTGACCAGGGATCAAACCCGTGCTCCCTGTGGTGGAGGTGCAGAGTCCTAACCACTGGACTACCAGAGAAGTCCCAGTAAGTTATTGTTTTTTTACACTGATCCTACAATTCGGGGTTCAGTCTTTGCAGGCACTGGAAACAATAATAGAGCAAGATCTAGTCAAGCCAGCTAATCTTTTTGTATTGCTCAGATCCATTGGTAAAAGAACAGAGGTTCAGTGTTTCAGAAAACTGAGACTGAAAGAACATGTATAGGACAGAGGTTCAAAGCACCGTCTCTTCAGTTGCTCTATTCAACAATACAATCAACAACGATAGTATTAGTCAGAGCTTATGAAGTCCAGGGGACTTTCCTGGTAACGAGCCTGCCTACCAATGCAGGTAGACACAAGAGATGAGGGTTTGAATCCTGGGTGGGGAAGATTCCCTGGAAAAGGAAATGACAACCCACTCCAGGATTCTTGTTCGAAAAACTCCATAGACAGAGGAGCCTAGTGGGCTACTGTCCCTGGGGTTGCGAAGAGTCGGAAAGACTGAGCACACATGCGCACACACACACACACACACATGCGTGCACGCACATGAGGTCCAGGCACTGTGCTCAGTATTTTAATATATTGGCTTACTAAAATCTTACGCTGTCGGGACTATTGTTACTCCATTTTAAACATGAAGGAATAGTTGCAGAACTTGCCAATTCGTTCAGTCACGAGGTCAGTGGAGTCGAGATTCAAGCATAAGCCCCGTTGTGGGTCAGTGCCTGAGCTCTCAACCATTACATGATTTTTTTTGAAAATTATAAACATCATGTGAAGTATTATTGCGATTCTGCTCTTGCTAATGTTTCTCTTTTCTATCATTATCTTATTTGATCATCACAGCAAGCTTGTCGAGGAGGTATGATTAACTGCATACAGCAGGCAAGGAAGCTGAGGGTCATAGGACTAAATATATCCATATAATGCATCTACCGATGTCTGACTTCCCATAGAAAGATATTGGGCAATGAAAGTCTGTCTTTTCCAAACAAATTTCCATTTTTTTCCCTTGGAGAAAAAAAAATACACATACCATACACAGAACTTTATTTTTGATACATTTTCTAAGCTATACATTATAATTATGTAAATGAAATTGTCATCAATTTTAATCATGCTAAAATGTTCATCTTTTTTATATAAGGAGAAGAGGAATAAATACTCATTAACACTGAAGGCCTCAAGAACTTAAATTTTACTTTGAGATAGGAAATTGATATAAAAACAAGAATGCATTAATTACACTATCACTCTTCCCTCTCTTCTCCATTAAAAAATAATTTGTACAAGTAATCAACTTTAAAGCCAAAAGGAATTTTACAGGAAAAATAAATTATGTACTATTTAGACTTTTAAAAGCATCAAGCCTTACCAAGTACGTAGGTAGGTATGAACTCTCCTCTTTGCCTTGGGAACCTCCCCTTTTGCCCTACTAAGTTTCTGGAGGATTGAGAGGGTGGGCAGTGGCAGAAAAAGTTGATTATACTTTGTGTATTTGCTTATATATGTCCTTATATATTTACGAAGAGGCATTTATTGAAATATATATTTTGAAGGATTCTTTTATTGTAACAACTAAATAAACTTTGTGTCCTAAGACCTTTCATTATAGTGAATACTCAAAACTTTAGCTCCCTTCACGCACTCCTTCCTTCCAAGACAACCTGGAACAGTTTTCAGGTTGTATCTGTATGTGTGTGTTAGTCATTCAGTTGTGTGCAACTGTTTGCGACCCCATAGACCATAGCCTGCCAGGCCCCTCTGTCCATGGAATTCTCCAGTAAGAATACTGGAGTGGGTAGCCATTCTCTTCTCCAGGGGATCTTCCAGACCCAGGGATCGAACCCAGGTCTCCTGCATTGCGGGCAGATGCTTTATGGTCTAACTATATTTGTTTAATTAAAAATAATTGAATATCTCTGTACAACTTCACAGTTATCCTGGTCAGGGACTGGCAGAACTAGTAATTTTAAAAAATGCATAGGATACATTCCTTTATTCGAAGTAACATCAGCCTCTTTCACCCAGTTCAGTTAATTAGGTCACTATCCCTTGACTTATACTGCTTTAAATTCAGGAAAACTCAGAGACATGACTAACAAGGCCAGAAAAAATAGTGCCAAATATAATATTCTAATATTAATGATAATATTTAATGTGTAGCCTTTTATATGGGCCAAATTTAATGCTAAGGACTTCATATTTCCCTTTTCATGCTAAATATAAGCCCAAGAGGTAGATACTATTATTAATAACTCTGATAATGACATTGGACTTGGGAAGAATGAGGAATTGACTCAGTTACACTGTCGCTGAATGTCTACATTCTGAACCAGACTTACTGATTTTGCAAATTATTTTTCTGCAAACTATAAACTGACACCTTTTGTTATTTCCCGAATAGTTACAGAACATACCCATACATTACAGTAATAGCATAACTTGTAGGAGGGAGCCTAGTTCTAGTAACCGCTCTTAGTTTAGTTGCTAAGTCATGTCCAACTCTTTTGCAACCCCATGGACTGTAGCTTGCCAGGCTCCTCTGTCCATGGGATTTCTCAGGCAACAATACTGGAGTAGGTTGCCATTTCCTTCTTCAAGGGATATTCCCAACCCATGGATCTAACCCAAATCTCCTGCATTGCAGGTGGATTCTTTACCACTGAGGCACCTGGGAAGCTTAGCAGTAGAGTGTCTTATTAAAATCAGGAACATGACTTAAGATTTTTATGGTTCTACCATTAAGCTATGTTCTTGAGATTGCATACAACATGCTCAGCAAAAGCAAAAACAGACCAAAATAAAAAGAATAAACTTGTAAAGGAGATAAAAATCATTATTCTTTACAGATGATATGCATATCTGTCTGCCAGGAAAACCATAGAGATGGAACTAAAGTTATATTCAAAAGTATCTGGTACATTACAGAGTTCAGTTATGAAATAAGTGTATCGAATCAATAGAAACTTATAGGACATCACTGGAATAAAGCAAAGAAAAGTATTAGAATCCTTATGTTAGAAAAAAGGAAAGAATGTTGAGGTAAAATGCAGTTGTATATCGTTAATTCTACCTTGTTTAAACTGTTACTCATTTTTCAATGCATCTAATAATAGTTATTTTTAGAAAAATGTCTTCATCACAGATACTAAAATCCTGAAATATCTGTGCTTCCCCAGAATCAACCTTTGAAGTCTTAGTCTTAAAAGTATACAGGTCTCAGATGGTTGAAATTGAAGCAAGTCAGGTGAGCTGACTTGCTCGCTTTCTGTGGCTGTGAATCGAGTGAATCATCCAGTGAGCGGATGTCTCCTTGAGTGTTACAACTTTGGATTTCACAAGCAGTTCCCTATGAAGTCCAATCTGTTGGCAAGGCACCACAGGAAGAAGAGCAGGCATTTCGTTATCCAAACAGCAGTTTGAGATGGAAGTTCTTCATGCTTCTCAGTGGTAGGTGCACCCACCAGTAAAGTGATGCCAAGAGATGAGGTTGGGTGGGAGTATGGGGCGGTCTGACATGAACAGTGTAAGTAAATATGTGCCTTCATTGTGTCCCCAGTACTTCTAAAGGCTAGAAAACATATTTTCTTTCTACCGAAGGAGATAGAAACCTCCTTGACACAAAACAAGATATCGAGTTTTATTTTGGTTTGTCTGCTTTCTTCTCCATTTTCTTCTTCTTGTATGAAATGAAGGTGCTCTGGAAGCTTGGCGCATCCAAGATTTAGGTGGAACTTCGAGTATCTCAATGGCATTCAATGACTGCTTTGTACCAAACCCACCACCATTCAGGGAGTATGTGAAGCTTAGCAATGGTCCTAGAACCAGATTCATCTGGACTAGTCTCAACTCTGTCACACTTTGACTGTGTAAACTGAAGCACAATCCACAGGAAATGTTTTTATAGCATTATTAAGCATTTCATGACTTCTCTTATTTGTGAAATATAGTATGACTTACCTCAGAGGGTTGTTGTCAGGATTAAACATGATAATGGATGCAGAGTGTAGCACTTTACAATACATATGAGTTACCTATTTCAGTAATTGAGGTGTTAGGAAGAAATAACTCAGTAATCTATTCTTAAAAAGAAGCATTTCTTCTGACTAATACTATTTTCAATGCCTTCAGTTGTAAACATTCAGAGAACTCAATGAAGGATAATTTAACAAACACTGCAGAAAATTCAATGGATCATGTAATTTAAATATGGTATTCAGAGTGAGTTTACTTATAATGTGATCAAGATTGTGATTTTTTTTTCTTTTTGCCATATTCTTGGTTCAAGGTACTCCCATTTTTAAACTAAATGCTCAAAGTGGCTTCCCTGATGGTTGAAAATGGCTATAGATGCCCTGAACTTGATGTTGGTGTTCCACAATGTCCAAACAGAGCTTACCATGTTCAAGATTCTGAGGAAAAGTGTTAACATTCCTCATAGTTGAACTACAGTTGAAATCACTCCATATATCTATGGGAAGTCATCATAGCAGTTGGCTAAAATTAACTGAATCAGAAACTAGCAAGTAGGGTATGATTAACCCATTAATCCAATCATGGCCCTCGCCCAAGAACTAGAGTTTAGGGTAACTTTGACTTTGACTTTTACCTTTAACTTTTGTTCAGAACAGTTAGCAGGAGATGGAGGACTAGAGAGGTGAATTATATACTTCAAGCAGATATATATTTATATTAATAGAAAACATTTTCTAGGACTTTGTTATGACCTCTCCCATTTGCAGGACTAACAATGCCTTGATATTTTTAACCTGGTATCTAGAGACACAACCATGCTGAGTCCTGTTCTCAACCCCAGCCATTACTGAGTGGCAGGATCTTCAGCAAGTCACATCTGATCTCTGGGCATCAAGGTTTTCATTTGTAAAAGAGAAGTCTGGATTAGATGACCTAAAAGTTCTCAACAGTGTCAGGGGTCTCAGTGAACACAAGGCATTTCCTTTATAAGTGGGGAAGATGGCTGTTAAACAACCTCTCAGCTTCTGTTCTGGAAATTACACAAAATAACCCAACTTTCTTTTATCTTTCCTCACCAGCACTATTTTCCATTCCTTTAATCTTTTTGTTGATATTCTATGGACCTGCTACAATTTCTCTATATCTCATTCTCTATATAAGATGTCTAACTGGGAAAAAAAATCTTAAAAGAGATTAGAAGTGTACCCTAAGTAAGGAGGGCTCTCTTCCAAGAAGTTATTTTGAACCTTGCTTGTGTTATTTAACAATATTTTGTTCTTGAAAATTCCCAATACAGAATATTTTGGCTGGTACTTAAAATGTTCTATTGCTTTTTAAGTGTACTTTTATTTTTGTAAACTTTAAATACAAAGAAATGTACAATTCTTAACACGTGTTCACTGAATCTGAACATGAATACCTATACATATTCTTTATTAAAAGCTAGAATGCTATCATCGCATAATATTCCTCATGCCCCGTAAAAGTCTAACAACATGGTTTAAATCTGTTTGTATTGTTTTGTCACTAAGTTGTGTATGACTGTTTGTGATCACATGGACTGTAGCCTCAGCTGAGATTGCTTTCAACCTGTAGGTAAATCCTTAGAGCATGGATATATTATCAATATCTAAACTACTGATTCAACTTTAACTTTCAACATTAAAATAAAATCACCTTGCAGTTTCCTTCCTTCTTTTTTACATAGGAATAAATCTAGGATTTTAAATATCAGCATTAGCTTTTAGAATTGAGGAAAAAAAACAAACCTATAAGTCTTGAGGGGTCTCCAGCTAAGGATAAGGATTTTAAAATAATCATTCCAATAAATAAATCAGTAATTTCTAAGATTCAATTTTTGGTGAACTGATTAACACCAAAATAAAAGAGGGATGCTACGGAAGAATGAAAGAAAAAATCTTTTGTCAATCCTCAGATTCATCAGGTGTGGTACAGGGGAAATGTAGTGATATGAGGTAACTGAGAACTATTCAGTAAAAAGATGACAGAAGTTTCCTATTTAACCTATTTCATCTTTTAAACTCACTAATCAGAGAAGCTTTAAATGGGGCCAACACTCTCAACAGTTGCAGTTGCAACAATTTTGCAAAAGATCACAGGACTAAGAAAACACAGCTCAACAAACACATGTCTAATTTAAGCTGAAATGCTTTCCAGAGTAGCTAAATACTGGTGTGACCAATGCTACAAGAGGTTCAAGGAGAGAGTGATGAATTCCAAAATAGGAGAAGATGAACTTGAGTGTGGTCTTAAATAATAGATTTTAGACTTTTCAAGAAGTTGGGAAAAGTTAAAATAATGGTAAAGGCATATATCTTGTTTTTTTTGTTTTTTTTTTTTTAAATTTCCTCACCTCTACTGTATTTCACTTCTTTTATTCTAATAGCAAACGCTAAGTTTATTTCGTGGGCCAAACTCTGTGTGCTCTGGGACCTCAGAGGCATCTTTATTTCTTTTTGACTCCCTTTTCCTGTCTGTAGGTCTCAACTAAATACTATTACCTCAGCAAAGTCATTGCTGACATTAAAAAAACACTTTTCCTGTTATTATTTGTATTCGTCACTCACCTCTAATTTCTATCATCACTTTTTTTTTTTTTTTTAACTTTTCAGGGTTTTTCACCTTTCTTGTACAGGGAACACCATAGTATCCTCACTACTTCATGGAATGAATGAATAAATATACCAATGTCTCTCTTAACTACTTTGCAAATTCTTGAAGTGAACTTCCATAATTTTTTCTTTTAGTGTTAATACTCTGCTTTCAGAATAGAGATTTATAAAAACATATTAAATGTTACAGAGGTAACTACAGAACATTGTAAGACAAAGGTGATCTCAGTAGGAATTTTCTAGTACTCCAGAAAATACAAAATGGTTTCAAAGAGGCTGCTGCTGCTGCTGCTAAGTCACTTTAGTCGTGTCCGACTCTTTGCGACCCCATAGACGGCAGCCCACCAGGCTCCCCCATCCCTGGGATTCTCCAGGCAAGGACACTGGAGTGGGTTGCCATTTCCTTCTCCAATGCAGGAAAGTGAAAAGTGAAAGTGAAGTTGCTCAGTTGTGTCCAACTCTTAGCGACCCCATGGACTGCAGCCTGCCAGGCTCCTCCGTCCATGGGATTTTCTAGGCAAGAGTCCTAGAGTGGGTTGCCATTGCCTTCTCCTTTCAAAGAGGCAGTAATCTATAATGTTGGACCTCCAAAAAAACTAAGAGGTATTTACTTGGCAGACAAAGGGTCACAGACAACCCAATCAGTTTGCATCCAGCCATTCATTCACTCATCTGATATACATTTATCAAGATATAAAGTGCAGTCCTCTTCTAGTCATCTGTGACACAAGGTAATCAATATCAGATAGAGTGAAGGGAAAGCTGCTCAGTCATGTCTGACTCTTTGCGACCCCATGGAGTACACAGTCCACGGGATTCTCCAGGCCAGAATACTGGAATGGGTATCCAGGCCCTTCTCCAGGGGATCTCCCCAACCCAGGGATTGAACCCAGGTCTCCTGCATTAAAAATGGATTCTTTACCAGCTGAGCCACCAGGGAAGCCATTAGATAGAGCACCTGGTGTCATTTAACTTAAAATCTCAATCCCATCAAGGGCTGAGAATTAATTAAATAAACAAACTCAAGTGCTATATCTTTTGCACTGAGCATTCTTCTATATTTTTTTCTTAGTTCTCATAACTCCATGGAATAGTTACTATCATCAGCCCCCACTGTATAATAATAAAATTGAAGTACAAAGAAGTTAAAGAATTATCCAGGGTGACAATCCCCACATCACTAAAGTGACAGGAGAGGAATTCACACATGATTGATCAATCAATTGACAGATTGATTTCAGAGCCTGAGCAGCTGATTCAGAGTTAATATAAAGTCATACGTAGCACAAGTACAAAGTATGATGGACAAAGGGATATGGGATTAGGCTTGAGAGGTAGACAGGACCAGTTCTCTGACTTCTTTTAAGGACTTTTTTCCCCTCAGAGCTATGGGAATCCACTGAAGTGTTTTTTATATGTATTGATGGGATAAAGTATACAGACCCCCTACCAAGCACAGTAATATTCACTTGGAGATAGTGTCCAGAGTGTACATGAGGAAAAGAATCATTAAGAGTAAATCTAAAAGAAAAAAAAAAAAAAAACGAAAGAAAAGAATAAATCTAGAATCAACTATATGTCAATAAAATACATCATTTTAAAAAATAATAAATTTAATTTGTATAAGATAAATACATACCTTGAGGATCAACAGCAAAATATAATTGAGATTGACTATCTTACTTAGCTTATAAAGTGGTTTGAAAATACTTGTAGGAAAGGAACTCTAAATATGATTTGAGACTTAATTATGTGCATACCTTGAATTTAAATGAAATATCTATGTAGAGACATTTTATAAACTATTACCAAATAAATGAGAAGAATGTCTTTCTTTTTTGCCAAATGATATTTTTTATGATTAAAATTCTATTTTTTATTTTTTTAAATTTTTTTAAATTTTATTTTATTTTTAAACTTTACAATATTGTATTAGTTTTGCCAAATATCAAAATGAATCCGCCACAGGTATACCTGTGTTCCCCATCCTGAACCCTCCTCCCTCTTCCCTCCCCATACCCTCCCTCTGGGTCGTCCCAGTGCACCAGCCCCAAGCATCCAGTATCGTGCATCGAACCTGGACTGGCGATTCGTTTCATACATGATAGTATACATGTTTCAATGCCATTCTCCCAAATCTCCCCACCCTCTCCCTCTCCCACAGAGTCCATAAGACTGATCTATACATCAGTGTCTCTTTTGCTGTCTCGTACACAGGGTTATTGTTACCATCTTTCTAAATTCCATATATATGCATTAGTATACTGTATTGGTGTTTTTCTTTCTGGCTTACTTCACTCTGTATAACCACTGATGCTTTCAAATTGTGGTGCTGGATAGGACTTTTGAGAGTCCCCTGGACAGCAAGGAGATCAAACCAGTCAGTCCTAAAGGAAATTAACCCTTAATATTCATTGGAAGGACTGATGCTGAAATTGAAGCTCCAATCCTTTTGCCACCTGACGCAGAGAGCTGTCTCATTGGAAAAACCCTGATGCTGGGAAAGATTCAGGGAAGGAGGAGAAGGGGGTGACAGAGGATGAGATGGTTGGATGGCATCACCAACTCAATGGGCATGAGTTTGATCAAACTCCAGGGGATAGTGAAGGACAGGGAAGCCTGGTGTGCTGCAGTCCACGGGGTCACAAAGAGTTGGGCACAACTTAGCAACTGAACAACAACAATCTCTTATATATGTTAGGTTTGAAGATGAAATTGCATGTTTATAGGTTAAAAACAATCAAATATCACCAATTTCATATGGTTCGACCTAATAAAAGAAATGCACATAATAAATAAATATATCTAGACTGTAAGATAGTCTAGTACACAGTTTATTTCATCACACTGGTACTGAGGTAGGGTGGTATGGTGGATGGAAGTTTCGGTTTAAATCTGAGATCTACAGTAAACTTTTCTGGTAACTTAGTGCAAGTTATTTTTCCTTAGGAGAGTTCCATTTTCTCTGCAGAAATCAATACATAAGTGATTAATATATTAGGATGGCTGGAGACAAAGTAACACTTTATTGTAAGGAGATTACAAAGTCCCTTCCTAAATTCCTTACATGAGGGCAGGAGGATTATAATTATAGTTATCAATTTGGCATAGAAAAATGTGCCTTCTTCCCCACAATCCTTCCTAACTACTGAGATCCCAGAAGTCAACATAGTTTGACCTCTGAGGTTAAATAGCAGTTGTGTTCACCAACCACTAGTTAGTCCAGAAGAAAATGAATCCTGTTGTTATCTCTTTCTAGGTTATGCTCTTAGAACATACACTCTGATATTCAGAGAAAGATAAGGAAACTCTAAGAGAGGAAACCTTTTGCTAGGGTTCAACAAACTGTATAGACAACTTTGTATTGTATTACTCTAATGCATTAACACAAACATATTATTTTCATTTTAAATTATAGATCCTAACTTCAGACCAAGAATTGGAAAGTCCAGAGATTATAATATGGTAAAGAAGTCTTAGGAATAAATTTACCTGTCTACTTAAGGTAGCATAATTAAGAATTTGGAAAAAAATTAAAAGCAGTAATATCTGCTGCTGCTAAGTCGCTTCAGTCATGTCTGATTCTGTGCGACCCCAGAGACGGCAGCCCACCAGGCTCCCCTGTCCCTGGGATTCTCCAGGCAAGAACACTGGAGTGGGTTGCCATTTCCTTCTCCAATGCATGAAAGTAAAAAGTGAAAGTAAAGTCGCTCAGTTGTGTCCGACCCTCAGCGACCCCCCATGGACTGCAGCCTTCCAGGCTACTCCATCCATGGGATTTTCCAGGCAAGAGTACTGGAGTGGGGTGCCATTGCCTTCTCCGCAGTAATATCTAGATATCACAAAATAAGGAGTTATCAGGTGATAACCATGTTATATTTGATGTTATGGCTAATATTTTTGCTAATATTTATCATTTATTGGGCTAGACACTTTTTTCAAAGTTCACTTGCTTATCCACAGGGAATGAGTTATGAATGAGATTGGGTTACAGAAATCTGTAGAGTTAATGAACATTAAAGAGGAAAATTAAGTGATTTCAAAGTCAAGATGTATTTTAGTATATTTTATAAATAAAAGAAAGTAAGGATGTGGTGAAAAATGAATGTTACTAAGTCATGTCCAACTCTTTGGGACCCCACTGACTATAGCCCACCAGGTTCCTCTGCCCATGGGATTCTACAGGCAATAATACTGGAGTGGGTTGCTGTGCTCTCCTCCAGGGGATCTTCCTGATCCAGGGATTGAACCTGGGTCTCCCACATTGCAGGCATCTGAGCCACAAGGTAAGCCCAAGGATGTGGTACTATTTCCCATTGCTCTAAATCTCTGAAGTCAAGAAGAAAGTTTAATTCCCTGTGTCAATCCAAGTAGCTAGGATCATTATACTAGATCAATATAACTTCTGAGCATCCTGACAACTCTTACAGAGAATTGGCTTTGCTTTTATAAATAGATATATAGATTTTAAAAGTTAAAATTTAGTAATTTGGATTAATGTGTTTTTTGTTCTTAACAAAAGATAGGAACAGTCTGAAATAACAAGATGTATGGATGACTCTCAGTATTTTTCTTCATAACCTTATAATTGTAACTGCACATTTCTCTTACTGAAATATAGCACTAGTAGAACACAACAAATCATGAAAAGAAGCATATATAAAGAGCAATAAATGTCAGGGGAGAGGGATATCAACTTGGAAAATTTGTTAAAGAAAATTACATGAAGTCTATGAATTCAGCTTTGGACTGGGGGATGTGACGGGCAGAGCAATTTTTCCAGACATAAAGAACTGTGTAGTTAAAGAACTAGAGGAAAGAGCGTGCTGAGCATAATGAAATAATAGATTGGTACAGTATTTTTTTTATATATTTGCAGTATTTCAGATCTGGAAGTCTCAGGATACAAGTCTATATAGATCTTACAGTATGATTACCACTGGAATATGCAGGCTTGGGGAGATATAGCCTTCAACATGATTCTGAGACTTTAAACCTGAGTGGCTAAGAATTGCATATCAGTTTCATAGAAATGTTCCCAAAATGTGAGATGAAGGAGACTTGGGAAGAAGTTTTACATCATGCTGTAGATATGTGGGGTAGATGAGCCCACCTGGCAATTGTAAATTCAAGTTTGAACAGTGCTCAGGGTCCTAAAGTTGGATTTTTACAGCATTCTCTGCAGGAATAAAGAGAGATGATTCTAGGTAATTCTCTAGACTCAACTCTCTCCATTGTTGAGTCCAACACACATGAAGCTTAGTGCTCCAGAAATACTACAAACATTTTATTTCCCCCAAATTTTCTGCTGCCCTGTACCCACTTCACTTTTCCTGTGCTGCTCCCTTCTCCCATGATGGCTTAGTGATACTTGACTTCTTTTCAAGAGCCTATGCAACTTTGAATAATCAGTTTAAATGCTTTTCTTTCTTTGAAAAAGTTCCAAACTTACCCTGACTGATTCTTGTCATTCTCCTTCTTGGTTTTTATTTCACTCTTTAAACACTGGGACTGATGCCATGCTGTATTTGAATTATTTGCTTTTATGAGTATTTCCCAATAGACCTAAATACAGTTAAGGAAAGGCAGAGTGCTAGTATTTTTATCTGCTCATCCCTGAGTCCAAGCAGTGCTTAGCATATAGTCTTTTTTATATTTTATTTTATTTTATTTTTTAACTTTACAATATTGTATTGGTTTTGCCATATATCAACATGAATCCACCACAGGTATACTCAGGATGGGGAACACGAGCATACAGTCTTTACTTGGAAATTTTTCAAAGATTCTTTCAGCTACCAAGAGTTTTGTGTTAACAGTATCACAAGCAAAAATGACAAAGATGTTACTGAGGAGAAACTAAGATAGAAAAGAAGCTATGGAAAGCCAGAAAACAGAATTCCAAACCAAACTGACACTCAGATTATATAGTTAGCACTTTCCAGTTATAGTCATTTCTGCCTACTTTATAGAGTTTTTTTTTTACTTTAGCTTATTTTCTTCTGTCGGTTATTCATGTCAATATGACAAGGTATCATATCCAATGATCTTGCTTATTAAGTGAAATATTAGGTTGTAAGATGTTTTAATATAATTATTTATTTGCAATTATTTTTCTCTTTTCATATTTACCATTATAACCTCATCGCCTAGAAAATGCCTGGTGCATAAGGAAGACACTTTACTTTCTCAGGCCACTGGACATGACTATCACGAGTATAATATTTTGTGTTATTTCTCATTTAAAATTTAATAAATCTCAATATTCATTTAAGGAGCATTTATAAAAATAATTTGTTAATAGAGTTTGAAGTATAAAATCTCCCAAAATTTAAGTCAAGAAATATTAATTTAATTACTTGTGCAGTTAGTATTTGGTAATTAAAAAGGATCAAATATATAACCAGTTTTTTAATCAAAAAGTATTTTTAATATTATAGCATTAAATTATAGAGTTACCATTATTAGTCATATTTATTCATGAGAGGTAATTTAATATCTTACAAAATAAGCCAATGCATGGTGTAACCTCTTGCAGTCTAATTTTTCATGGATGAGCTCTTGCATATTTAATATCCTTGGAGGTTATATTTTAACATAGTCTAATTACCACTTTCCCTTTATTTCTATTCAGTTTGACACAACCACTTTGCCTAAAATAATTCAATATTCTTATGAATGAGATAGTGTTAAAACTAGCCTATAACATCAATTGCCTTTATTTATGCCAACAACTCTAGTGAATTAACATACTAGAATGTGAGAACAAATGGCCCTTAGAAAGAAGTGAGAAAATACTCTTCATAATTTTTATATGACTTTTGAATAATTTTAAACATTTCTAGTTTGCAACCATACATCTGCACTATAGATCAGAATTTTTGGTAGTCTAATATGAAAGTAAAGAACATTTTTATTCTTTCTTTCCCATTGCAATCTTACTCATCCAATCAGGCACCATGTTGCCTGATCAGCCCCAGATGCTTTAGGCAAGACCAAATTATGCTTGATGAAACGTGGCATTTTTGAGGACTGTGATGCCTCTGTACAGACCCACAAACAGCTGGCCTGGGCACAGGGATGTTATGAACACATTTCCTGAAGGTAGGTGACTACAACTGAACCACAATACTGACTCTTACCAGTCATGCCCCCTTGAGTGAGTTATATCACCTCCCTTACCCTCAGTTTCCCAATTTCTAAAACCTGCCTTATACTATTGTCCAGATTATGATAATTAAATGAGATAATCCATGGCAAATGAGTTTATCAGTATGGCATGTCCTGTGGTGAGAAATCAAATACTATAAGTTGTATTATTATGATTAGAATTGGTCTAAATTTTAGACTATCATTTATGTATTATAAAATCAATTATATACCTTGAGGCTGCATAATTTAATAGTGGTCAAGTATCTATTAACTTTGGGGACCAGATAAAGACTTTCCAAAAGGCAGATTAAAAGTCAACATTCAAAAAACCAAGATCACAGTATCTGGTCGCATCACTTCATGGCAAGTGGTTGGGGAAAATGTGGAAACAGTAATAGATTTTATTTTCTTGGACTCCAAAATCACTGCAGATGATGTGACTGTAGCCATGAAATTAAAAGACGCTTGCTCCTTGGAAGAAAAGCTATAACGAATCTATTAAAAAAGCAAAGACATCACTTTGCTGACAAAGGTCTGTATAGTCAGAGCTATGGTTTTTCCAGTAGTTATATACGGAAGGGAGAGTTGGACCATACAGAAGGCTGACCACCAAAGCACTGATGCTTTTGAATTATGGTATTGGAGAAGACTCTTGAGAGCCCCTTGGACAGCAAGATCAAACCAGTCAATCCTCAAGGAAATCAACCCTGTATATTCATTGAAAGACTGATGCTAAAGCTGAACCTCCAATACTTTGGTCACCAGAAGCAAAGATCCAACTCATTAGAAAAGACCCTGATGCTGGGAAAGATTGAGGACAGGAGGAGAAGGGGGCGACAGAGGATAAAATGGTTGGATGGTATCACCAAATCAATGGACAGGAGTTTGACCAAACTCTGGGAGATAGTAAAGGACAGGGAAGCCTG
Source organism: Bubalus bubalis (assembly GCF_019923935.1). Taxonomy (NCBI): domain Eukaryota; kingdom Metazoa; phylum Chordata; class Mammalia; order Artiodactyla; family Bovidae; genus Bubalus; species Bubalus bubalis. Next base: position 27,109,503 of record NC_059174.1, on the reverse strand, counting down.
GCATGCTGCAGTCCATAGGGTTGCAAAGAGTTGGACATGACTTAATGAGTGAACAACAGTAACATTTATAAGACTACACAGGACGATCAAAATACTTGTTCCATGCTTTTCTAGATTTTAGACCCAGCCCTAGCGTTAGTGGGGCTTCCCTTGTAACCCAGTCAATAAAGAGTCTGCCCACAACGGGTTCTATCCCTGGGTCAGGAAGATCCCCTGGAGAAGGAAATGGCAACCCACTCCAATATTCTTGCCTGGAGCATCCCGTGGATAGAGGAGCCTGGCAGGCTATAGTCCATGGGGTCACAAGAGTCAGACATGACTTAGTGACTAAACCACTACCACCTAGCATTAGTAGTTGATAAAATGACATCCATTGATATTATCATAATAAGACATGTTTGTATTGAGACACTGGGAACAATTTAGAAAGCAGAGACAGGAAAAAAAGTAAAATATGCTCACAGTCACTACTTTCCATTTCATAGCTGGTTGCCTTACTGGGAGGGAGGGAAAAAACAACCTGAAATCCGTAATGGAAAAAAAAAAGCCAAGGAAGTAACTATTCAAAAAATCGTGATTGTGAAACATTGAAAATCTATAATAGACATTTGTAATTTAATTCTCAGGATGTTCTTGCTAATATATTTTCCTTGGCTGAGAGCAGGTTCTGCCTCCAGCAAACGTGGGCAGTACTTCAAGATGGCCAGAACCATATTGATTTGCAGAATTCATGTTTTGGTCTCTATCTATCATTGCAAACATTATCCATTAAATACAATCATTAGCACCACTTCTGCACAATGATCAGTTCGTGCTAATGCAAGAGAACAGTGCTGCAATCTGTAATGTCTTCAGCAAACAACCCTAATCAAACAAATCAAAATATATATTTCTTCTCATAGCTGGACTCTGATCTATTCACACACTGACTTAAATACTCATTTCAGGACTCTCAGATCTGATTGATGATGTCTTTGAACAGTTTAGAAAAGGATAATCAACCACAAAGCCCAACTTGAAGCTGAGCTGAATTTCAAAGCCTAAACATTTAATATGCTTTGATTTCTACTTGCTGAAAGGCGTAAGAAATCCACACTGATTATGTATGTATCATCATTCATAGGCTTAAATTTTAATTTTCATTAGCTGAAATGTTTTTTTGTGGACAGCACTCCCAACTTAGCACCTGGACTTCAATAACACACTTTTTAAGTCAGGTAAAGATGTTGATCATCCTTTGCCAACAGTTGATAAATTTCTCTTGATGCTAAAAACTCCATTTTATAGATTACCAATATTAATTATAAATGATTTATCTGTGGTCATGAATCATACCTTGTGATCACTGAAAGATTGAAAATAGTTCATTGAAGGCATTCCCACAACATTCAAATGCAGGGTTCTCTAGAATTCCTATGAAATAGACATAATTGTGAAATAACCTGTCTCACAATATATGTAGGCCTGGGGACAGTAGACAATTTTAAGCTTATTTTGAGGGTCTCAATTAAGGATAACCGAGTGTCATATACTAAGATATCATAATTACAATTTCAAATTCTTCTTCTTTGCTCTCAGCATACTCATTACAAAGTAATTGAGAAATTCAGCCTATTGTATGTTTGTGTAACAACATATAATTTCCTTTTCCAGGGAACATGCTAGACATTTGATATGTGTAATTACCAAATTTTATTTTCCTTACGAGTTTATTATCCCTGGTTAGGAAAATCAGATAAATAAGTGGCCTAATTCTTACTTTCAGCTACCTGAAAGATGACTTGGAAAGAAAATTGTTTTTCACTGAGACATTAATGTTATCTGATGACAGGTTAGAAAGACAAGAATTATTCTACAGGGAAATACAGATTGAAGTTGGTAGTTATCAAAGCACTTATTAGATGCATGAGAGTGCTAATGAGTTCATTTCTGAACCGCCTCACTTTCCCAAAGAGAGTGAGTCCCCAGAAGAATAGTAACAGAGTCAAACGGACACAGATGGGCGCAAATGTAGATTTCACGTGCAGCCCAGTGTTTGGACACATGAGTTCAGGGGATGCTCTAGTCCCATGTCAGAGATGGGCCCCCATCAATTATTCATATAAAATGCTCCTGTCACCATAGACATGCCCATTTCATGTATCCTGTAGACAGCATTGGAGGGTTCTGATTCCCCACTCTTGGGTGACAGCAAGATTGCACTTTCATTTCACTCTCCTCCTGGCAATCATGAAGATTTTTTCCCCTACTACATTTCTACCACTGGGTAGGAATTCAAAAACTATTTGTTGAATGAAAACTATTATCACTAATGACTGGGAAAATTTAGATGGTTCAGAATTTCCTATTGTGTACCATGATTTTCCAGCTTTCAGACTTGTACAAACATAAAGAATTTAGTGTTATCCATGAAGCCATGGTCTTCTTTGTTACTTTGGATTAAAAACAAAATCACCTAAAGCTGTATTATACATTTTGTACTTGAAGTGTATGCCTGAGCTGTCTGTAATATCAGCTATTAATTAGATCAAAGCAGGAAAATACAGATATTTGAAAAACACAAGATACACATTGGGATGAGATTTTACCACTCTCTTTAAGAAAAAAATGAAGGAGTAAAATTCCTGTACTTAGTCAAAAAAAAAAAAAATACAGTGGTAATAGTTTCCATTCTGCCCATCACTGTGCTTTGCTAGTAGTTATCAAAGTCAGTCTATTTGAGGTGTTAATACATTGAAAATACAAACACTGTAAAATAAAGGACTCTGTGAGAGAGGGAGAGGGTGAGATGATTTGGGAGAATGGCATTGAAATATGTATAATATCATATGTGAAATGAGTTGCCAGTCCAGGTTCGATGCACAATACTGGATGCTTGGGGCTGGTGCACTGGGACGACCCAGAGGGATGGTATGGGGAGCGAGGAGGGAGGAGGGTTCAGGATGGGGAACACGTGTATTCCTGTGGCGGATTCATTTCAATATATGGCAGAACCAATACAATATTGTAAAGTTTAAAAATAAAATAAAATAAGAGCTCAGTCAATTAAAACTCATCTTTTGACTGAATAATCTTAGGGACTATAAAGAAGGCTGAGTGCCAAAGAACTGATGCTTTTGAAATGTGTTGGAGAAGACTCTTGAGAACCCCTTGGACAGAAAGGAGATCCAACCAGTCAATCCTAAAGGAAATCAGTTCTGAATATTCAGTGGAAGGACTGATGCTGAAGCTGAAACTCCAATACTTTGGCCACCTGATGCAAAGAGCTGACTCACTGGAAAAGACCCTGATGCTGGGAAAGATTGAAGGCAGGAGGAGAAGGGGACAATGGAGAGTGAGACGGTTGGATGCCATCACCAACTCAATGTACATGAGTTTGAGCAAACTCTGGGAGATAGTGAAGGACAGGGAAGCCAAGTGTGCTGCAGTCCATGGGGGTCGCAAAAAGTCGGACACAACTTGGCCACTGACCAACAATATAGCTTAATATTGCAGGAGATGCAAGTTTGATCCCTGGGTGGGGAAGATCCCCTGGAGAAAGAAATGGCAACCCACTCCAGCTTTCTTGCCTGGAGAATTCCATGGACAGAGGAACCTGGCAGGCTATAGCCCATGGGGTTGCAAAGAATCAGACATGATTAATACTTGCTACTTCTACTACAACCAACCCCTGGCAACAAAGGGCATACCCAAGATTATAATCAGATTATGCTGTGTGTCCCCCAACATTTCATACTTTAGTTCACACTTAAGAAGCTTCACTGACACAACACAATGCAGAATTCACACTGATGGTACTGAACATTTAAAACTGATAAATTTCTCCTTCCAGTGTCAGATTAGCAAAGATTTAAATGTAAGTCATTCATGTAAAGAAACCATACTCCAATAAAAAGTAATTTAAAAAATAATAAATAAAAATATCTTTTAAAAAATTGTAAGTCACATAAACACAATTCCTAGCTCATCTCCTGTGGCTTCTATGTACTTCCCACACTAACCTGGGATTGTTTTCACTTGCTCTCAACCCCTTTTGCCTCTTCAGAGTCCCTGACTCACACACAAGCCTCCCTTAGTGTGAGGTTTGCTGATAGTAGCCTTTATAAAGGGGAAAGGGAAATTTATTTTTCCCCTTCCCCTCTTGCATAGATGTTAGGTACCATTATCATCACCATCACCACTATCATTAATTCATTCTAAGTTTATGCTAAATACCTGACATAGCCAATCTTTAAAATGACTCTGTATGTGTATGCATGCTCAGTCATGTTCAACTCTTTGTGACCCCATGGACTGTAGCCCTCCAATCTCCTCTGTCCATGGAATTCTCCAGGCAGGAATACTGGAATGGATTGCCATTTCCTACTTCAAGGAATCTTCCCAACCCAAGAATCAAACCCATGTCTCCTGCTTTGGCAGGCAGATTCTTAACCAACTATTCCACCTGGGAAGATCCCAAAATGACTCTATAAAAGTACTGTATTCTCCTTTTAATAACAAGGAAAAATCAATTTTCTGCCAATTAAAAAACAACAAGGAAAAGTTCAGAGAACTGGTCACCTGTCTAAGGTCACACAGCTAGTGAGTCAGACAGTTGTTTTACAAACATTTTGTATATTCATACCAGTAAATATCAGAGTTTCTGAAACTACATAACTCCAGCTGAATATGGTACTACCAGACATTGTGATATTTGCAGTCTGGTGTATCCATGTTCTTCTCTGCCCATTAAAAAACATAAAACAAAACAATATATAGTTGAGTCATTTATGAAAATATTGTGATAATGGATAGATTGGGAGTTTTGGATTGACATGTACACACTGCTGTATTTAAAATGGATAAGCAGCTGGGACCTACTGTATAGCACAGGGAACTCTGCTCAATATTATAGAACAACCTAAATGGGAAATTAATTCGAAAACGAATAGAAACATGTGTATGTAAAACTGAATCATATTGTCATACACCTGAAACTATCACAACATTGTTAACCAACCATAGGCCAATAGAAAATAGAAATTTTAAAAAATATTTTTTAGTATGTGGTTGTGAAGACTTTGTGCAATAATCTGTCAAATGCTTAGCATATTATAATAATGCAGAAAATCTTTTCTACTGTCATCTCTTCCGTATTATTCTGATACATTTTGTCATTTGGCTTTATTTTTCTTTCCTGAGAATGGAAAAGGGCTAGAAGACTCCCTTCCTTATCCACAGACACTCAGATAGTAGTTCTTCCTATTTATAATCATTTTCTCTCATATGAACAGTAGTGGTTAGAGTTTCACATTCGTCTTTGCTTCCCATTACACAAATCCCAACTACAAAAAACCAATGCAGGCTTCTGTCTCACACTCATATTCAGGGCACGTATAAGGCAGTTGCCTTAGTACTGAAAACTTGTGGGTTTGGATTTCTTAGAGCCCTAAATATCCACAGCGTTATCCAGTGTGGTGGGTAATAATATGGTTGGAAATCAAGAATTCTTGAAGAGACCCAGATATAAGAACAGACAGAAAATCAGATATGAACTTGAAATGTAATATGCTGACAGTTGAGGAAAAATTTGCCCTGAATATGCATGGACATCATCTTATGATTCCAAGAGTTGATAATACTTCTTTCTACAATACCGTTGAGGATTTACCTAAAACACTTTCCCCAGTTCAGCTCAATAATGCCTGTCATCCTTTTCCTTTTTAAAAAATATTCTCTATTTAAGCCGCTTAGTAAAATACCTCATGATGTTCAACAGTGAAGGTATTCAAGTTGCTTCTTATTTTAGTTAGTGTCCTCTTTTCTTCCCACTTCATTCCTCATTCTGAATGCTTCCCTGCAAAGTGTCTTAAGCAAATCAAAGGGAAATTTTGGACGCAATGTTTCCCTCAGAAGCCCCACATCTTTCTGTACCATTTTAAGGGTCACCTGGTGAATAACATTGATCATATTCTATGCACGAAAGAATATTCACGGAACACATTCTTTGTTTCCCAGAAAACATCAAAGGTTTAATGCTACCAAGTATTCTGTACTCTGGGCCATCTGAATCAGTATGATGCTCTTATATTCAGGAGAGATGTCTGCAGTTGAATAGCCTATTTATAAATAGCATTACATATTCTACTTAATGTTAGTCCACCCTTCCTATAAACTTTTGGGCTAGGAGCGCATGATAACACCTACCCAGTACCATTATGACTCCCTGCATGCCACTCTGATCCTCAGTCCATGATATGCCACCTTTTACCTCTTTTTCTCCTTTTCCAATGAAACAGACAAAAGTGCTTGCAACTATAGGCAATCCAAGGTGAGTTAACCAGCTGTCATGGACAGCAGCACCCCAGGCTTCCCTGTCCACCACCAACTCCCAGAGTTAACCAGTCAGCCATCTTTAAATTATTATGGACACTTTAAGAGGCTATTGTTTGAGAAACCTGAGATGACAATACAAACTTGCTTTCGGTCTAATAGAAAACACAGATCGGTAAACAAATCATTCCAGACACGTGAGAAATGTTAAAAAGAGATACATCCTATGTGTCATGGACTCATCAAGAAACTAATGAATTACTGTTTCTACTTCAAAAACAGAGGAAGTAATATTAGGAAAAACTCTAGAGGAGATAAGAGAAGATAAAGCAGAATGTACAGCACTCCCCTAGACACATTTCACCTTCTAAGTTTTACCTTTCCACAAGTACAGTTTGCAAAGTGCCCTTTCCAAACTTAGGACATTTTTTTAAACAAGCATGATAGCTAGAAAAGGTGCTACTGAGATATAACCCTTTAAAATATAGATGTAACGCTTCCCCATTCCTTATCTGGGATAAGATGAGAGTCAGGATGTACCTATGGCCAGGAAAACCTAGATTCTGGAATTTCTGCCCTATAACCTTGGACATATTACCATAGTTCACTAGAAGATGCCAGCCAAAGTAACATTTAAATATAATTAGATGTCAAAGAGGCAGAGCAGGCTCTGGAGTCAAAATGACCTGGGTTCAAATTCCCAATTAGCTAGCAAATAGCTGAATGAAATGGGCACAGTTTCCTTGCCACACACTGCCCCCCACCAACCCAAAGAAAGGGATAATAACAGCCGCTCTATACAATAGTAGTGAAAGTGTTAGTTGCTCAGTTGTGTCTATTTGTAACCCCATCGACTCTAGCCCACCGTGCTCCTCTGTCCGTGGAATTCTCTAGGCAAGAATCCTGGAGTGGTTTGCCATGGCCAATAATATATTACTGGCAGAAGCAAAATCATCCCCATTTCACAGATTACAAAATTGAGACTCAGAAAATAACAGGAACTAAGTTGCTCAACTCACAAATGGAAGAGCACAAATTCCAATCCAACTGTTAGGAATTCTAAACACTGAGTTTTTAAGTACTACAATATAAGAAAATGCTCATTAGCACATCAGTATTGCCCATAGAAAAGAAAAAATATATATATTGATTCAGTATTTGGTCTAATATTGATTTATTCAGTGCATTAACTATAAGTTGGTGATAGGGAAGAAAATGTTAATTCAGAATTTGGTTTAGTTTGAAAAGCTTACACTGAAACACTGCACAATAGTATGTATATATATGTGTGTGTGTGTGTGTGTGTGTGTATACACAAACAATATTGTACATAATATTATCTATAATGTATACAAAATGTTTTTGTAGTTCAGTTCAGTCACTCAGTTGTGTCCAAGTCTTTGTGACCCCATGGACTGCAGCACACCAGGCTTTCCTGTCCATCATCAACTCCCGGAGTTTGCTCAAACTCACGTTCAACGAGCCATTGATGTTCATCAGACTGAACTGAACTATAAGAACATTGTATATACATTATATATAAAATATTATGTGCAATATTATTTGTGTGTGTGTGTATATATATATATAAAATATTGTGCAGTGCTTCAGTTTAAGCTTTTTAATAGTGTGGCTTGAGTTCTGGTACTTTCAATTACACTGAGTTAGCTGTGCCATATTTAGTAAATAAAAATACAGAACACACAGTTAAACTTGAATTTCAGATAACAATGAGTATTTTTTAGTAAAAGTATGTGCCATGCATTATGGAATCAGTGACATATTGCTTTGTCTAGTGATATTGTTGGTAGAGATTAACAAAAATTTTCCAAACACTTTATATTTTTTCTAATTTTCTTTACAAATGAAGATGTTACTCTCTGGGACAATTAAGACTGATCCTACAAATGTTAATGCTCATGTACTTCTGGATGTTTCCATTTTTCATTGCTTGTTTCTGTTTTAGAGCAGACAAGCACACCCATACATGTACACACTGCAAGTAAACAGAATCGCTTGTCATCGGGGAGCTGGTTCCAACCAAGCCTGTGGTAATTAAGGAATCACATTATTTTAAGTCTCAAAAGGCAATGGATGAGTCTTTTTGTCTTTCTCAGGGGAATACAGAGTTACATTTTTTAATAACTGTAAAAGCTATCTTGGGATGGAGCAAAATGGAGAATTAAATGCAAATACTCAAACTTTGAAGAGGATATTCCCTCTAACAGTGTCTGATTTCTTAGTGTGGAGTCAAAACCTCTTTCAGAAGGAATATGCATGACTCGGATTTGAGCCAGCTTGGCATCAAAAATCTTCTACGTGGCTTTTCACAGCTGCCAGAAGCTTTGACTTCTCTAGAGAAAGAGAGAGAGAGAAGGCAGGGGGTGGGGGGAGAAAAGAAAAATAAAACTTGCTTTAACTACTCATTGCTAATTGCAGAGAAAACCTTGGTTTGCCTTTTTGGGCACTTTAGTCTTCTGTGACTACATGAGGAGGAAAAAGAATAAGGGGGGAAAGGGGGAAAAGCCTCTAAATGCAATGCACAAAATACATGAGAAAAAGAAGGGGATAACTGAGGATGAGATGGTTGGATGGCATCACTGACTCAATGAACATGAGTTTGAGCCAGTTCCAGGAGTTGGTGAAGAACAGGGAAGCCTGGAGTCTATGGGGTCACAGAATCAGACACGACTGAGTGACTGAAGTGAACTGAACCTCTAAGAGGTGAAGACTGGAGCTGCCTTGTCTACAAGAATACCTACTGAGAGACGCTAGTTTACTGAAATTTAAGTACATTGATACACCATCCTGATCTTTGAATGTTTATCTCTTTACCTCCATCATGCCTCACTCCATATCCAAATTTCTTTCCATTCTCTGTCTCAATCTTTTTGACAAATAGATTCATTTCTATCCATTTTCCAAAATTCATCTCAGGGGTCATCATATCATGAAAGCCTTCACTATTTGGAGATGTCCAGCTTCCCCAGTGGCTCAGAGGTTAAAGCATCTGCCTGGAATGCAGGAGACCCAGGTTCAATCCCTGGGTCAGGAAGATCCCCTGGAGAAGGCAATGGCACCCCACTCCAGTACTCTTGCCTGGAAAATCCCATGGAGGCAGAAGCCTGGTAGGCTACAGTCCATGAGGTCGCAAAGAGTCGGACACAACTGAGCGACTTCACTCACTCACTTCACTCATGTCCAGCTTAATATTTTCCCATGTTCTTCCATGGCACCATATCCCATTAATCAACCTCTTATGTTACATTTTTTATTATATGCCCCAACAGATTATGTTCTCCTTGCATGTCTCATTTTGTTTTATATACCAGCATCAACATAAAATGTAACTGGATGTATTTATTTCAATGTGCATATGTGTGGGGTGGTTATTTGTTTTGACAAGGGTCCTGTGCTGTTATGAATTGGTAAGGCCCGTCAGAATGCTTATCATTTTGACTGCATATGTAGTTGATATTGTCACTCCCCCGCCCATATCCTCTTGTTCTCACAGTTCCACCGCACACTGATCTGACATACAGCTGGGACATCTATATTTCTGTCATAGGTCTCTCACTGGCAGCTTGAGCCTCCTTTCCCCCATCAGAGGTGATACAAGACAATATCTCTTCCCATAGCCCTTGCAATGGGATCAATTGTGTCCCTCCCCAGCTAATTTGTTGAAGCCTGAATGACTCAAAATTTGGAGATATGGCTGTAAATATATGGTTAAGTTAATGTGGGCAGTTAGATGGGCCCTAATCTAATCTGACTGCTGTCCTTATAAAAAAAGAAAATTTGGATACACCGTGCTAGAAAGGTCTCCACAGTAGAGTCGTGCCTAAAAGAAATCATTTTTGCCCTCTTTTCTTCATAGTACATGACACACAGAACAGACTCAAACACTTTATCAAATGAATGAATATTTAATGATATGTGTTTTGCACAACCTCTAATTCTAGAGAGATGGTGAATACCTAACTGTATTTATCAGAGGATTCCTATACAGTGTTTGAGTACATCTTAAATAACTACACAAACATACACACACACAAATAAGAGAGCCTCCTTTCCCCATGGTGACTCAATAAATACATAAGCCATACTCATAAAGCTTGTCAAAGTACCACTTCCCATGGGAGAATTTTGCGCTTCTCTCTCATTTATCTAGGCATGTGCTGAGGCTTTTGACCCAATTTAGCATAGATAAATGACCCATGATGTGAAATTTCCCAACAGTTTAATAATGCATTCAACTCAAAGTGACATTTGCTTGCAGCTGCCTTGAAGCACTTTGGAGGCGATATATGTCTCTTTGAAATGATGGATGGTGAGGAGGCAGGCCTGCGTGAGAGAGCCCCCACCCATCTCCCCTAGGGAAGAAGGGAGGAAATCCTCTTAAAATTGCCTGCAGCAAACCCAGAGTTTTTGAGACTTAATGTAATATATGCATTTTCAGTATCATGTACAGTTATGACCATTAGATAATTGTAGTATGAAGCTTTTTGTATCCTGCATAATACTCCTTTTTTTCTGTAATACATTTAAAACATTGTATGGATTTCCCCTACAGAAGATAGAGAAATTTTTGCTTCTTCCTTAAAAGCATTTTCATAATCCACATAATAATTTAGTAGAGGCAAAATTGTTCTGCATGTTTTTTTTAATCATATTCCATGGAAGAGAAAATTTTGCCTTGTTTTTGTTAAATTCAAGGATCACTAAGTCAATAAATCCAAACAGAGGTGGTCTATCATGTTCAATATTATAGTTAAGAAAGGAAGATGAAAAGAAAATGAATTTCTTAATGCATGATTTCACTTCCTTTCCACATTTTGCTGTAACAATGTCTGTTCTGTGGTAAAAAAAAAAAAAAAAAAAAAAAATTAAGAAAAAAGAATGTACCTTTCTCCTTTCTTATCATATACTCTTTCATGGACATATAATTCTTCAGAGGATACAGTAAACAATAGAAAAATGCTTTGAACTGTTCTAGATCTATAACTTGTTTTATTCAACCATATTTTTTGAGTTGGTTACTGCTTTGGGAGACATTCCATCACTTTAGCAATCAACAAAGGATGATGTAGAATCCTGGTATAGTCATTTACTGAGTTTAACATACACAATAATTATATCCATGTGGGGAAGTATGTGGAGGAATACAAAGCGAATTGAGTAGAAAAAGACTAGAAATATACCATCTGGAGGAGAGCCTGCCAAATTTCTGAACCAGACTACTGACATCTCAAACAGGTCGTATATTATCTCAGAAAGTCAGTTCAACACTGATGTGAAATTTTCCAGACATAGCTTGAATTTGTGAATGTGTGAAAGCACACTTTTGTTTTATATACACAAACACACACACACATGCTCACCATCAAAAGTAGGAGGCAAAGGGTAATCAACTGATATTTAGATCATCAGAAATGATTATACTAACACCTCTAAATTTCAGATTCCATCTGACTCCAGACCTCAGCCAGTCGAAGTCCTGAATCAATCAAGCTTATTTTTCAATGGACTCCGTATTAAACCACCTTCACTTGACTTGTGGTGCTTCCCTTGTGGACCTGGGATACCACCTCCACCGTGGCTCTGACAAGCTCCCTAAGTTTTGTCCCCACCTCCTGCAGATGACTCAGTAGAAGGAAACTGCATTGCATTCAATCAACAGTCCAGGTTCGATGCATGATACTGGATGCTTGGGGCTGGTGCACTGGGACGACCCAGAGGGATGGAATGGGGAGGGAGGAGAGAGGAGGGCTCAGGATGGGGAACACATGTATACCTATGGCAGATTCATTTGGATATTTGGCAAAACTAATACAATTATGTAAAGTTTAAAAATAAAATAAAATTTAAAAAAATAAATTAATTAATTAAAAAAATCTTATAGTTCATATAAAAAAAATTGTTATGTGAACACAAATCTCTGTATCAGGCTCTCCTTCTATCAGATATTTGTACTGATCAGTTCTTGGATAAATGTCAAGATTTTGTACTCAAAAGATCTCAGAAAAGAGAGAAAAGGAGGCTACTAAATTGTATGCATTTATACATGTGCAATGGCAGTATCTCAGTTAAAATTTATTTTTGATGAGTGGACAGATATATCTAACCTAGCTTAATAATGGATATGCTTGACTGCATCATTTCTGACACATGTAATGATGGAGATAGACGATAGGTGAATAGATGATGAGTGGATAGACGATGAATAACTAGATAAAAAAGAACAGATCTACATATCATGATTTTCAAAGAGGGGAAAAATTCTTGAGTAATGTGAGAACAAAGGAAAGACATCCTGATATAGCAGAAAGGAGTTTGACTTTGGAATCAGATAGCCCTGGGTTTGAATTCCAAATCACATACAGGTTATGAGATTCTAGGTAAATTACAAAACCTCACAGAGTGTCCATTTCTTCAGCTGTCAGATAGTCTTCTTATTCTCATTTAACTCTTGGAGTAGTTTTGATGAATAGAGACATAATATGTAGAGCACCATGAAGCAAGATACACTCAATAAGCACACACTAAGCACGAGATGTTATTCTTGTGACCATTACTTTATACACTGGAGGCAGCAAAGTCATTGACCCTTAAATTGGGCTAACACAAAGAAGGCTTAAGAGTGGTATGAATTGTAGCTAATAATGAAGGAAGAGTGGCAACCCATCCCTCTAAGGATGTGCAGATTTCAACCAGCAAATCCACGAAGAACAAAAACACAAAAAACAACTCCTCTCAATTTCTAATTCATCCACATAATTGTCATTTCACATAGTAAGGAAAGTGCCTGTTTTCCTGTACACTATAGCATGCAGTTTTCAAAATAGCCAAATAGAGTAGGCCTTAGGGTTCCAATTACCAGATGAGAAAAACAAAAACAAGATTAGCAACATTCCCAACATCAGAGAGATTTAACACTCTCAGCCTCCAGGCATTCTGATTTGAGGCTGGGGGCATCTCCATAGTGTCAGAGCTTCACCTCTGGATTTATCCACACACTGTCAGTTCTCTTTTGGAAACAAAAAAATCTGTCACAATCCCAAAAAAGGCCAATTTGATAAAGCTGCAAAAATAGTACTTTTGGTTGTTGTTGTTTTTTTTCTTGAATTATCTAGAAGTTTGACACCTAATTTACTTCCTATGAAGTATCTGATCTTAGATTAAAATTATATGTGAAATCATTATGCTCATTATTTATTCAACTCTAGAATCTCCTCCAAATAGAACAATCACTTTGTAGTAATTATATATATATATATTCGCTAAGAGTCGGACACGACTGAGGGACTTCACTTTCACTTTTCACTTTCATGCATTGGAGAAGGAAATGGCAACCCACTCCAGTGTTCTTGCCTAGAGAATCCCAGGGACAGGGGAGCCTGGTAGGCTGCTGTCTATGGGGTCGCACAGAGTCGGACATGACTGAAGTGACTTAGCAGCATATATATATATATATATATATGTTCATGAACTCTATATTTCACTCACAATTTATGCAAAAAGTATAAGCTGAAGGTCTTTCTGAGACAGGAATATTTACAAATTTCAGAAAGAAATGGGACCTGAAAAATATGTCTTATGCTTGCTTATATGTGATCCATTATATAAGAAGATGCTATGAAGTAGGAAGAATACTTAATGATTAAATATGAAAAATCTGAATACAGGTCTTAGCGGTCCTTGGGTAGTTGTATGTTCTTGGGTAAACCACCTATGACTCACCATTTCTTTTATAACATGAACAGAATATGATGATAGAGAGTGTATCACTACATTTGAGTCTGAGGTTTGAAGGGGGGCAACTGGGCTCATGCTTTGCCCTTCAAGTTCCTCATATGATCTCAGTTAAGATCTTCCTCAAACTCTAATGTTGTATCTGCAAAATGGGGACATTTTTCACTACACGAGTAAATTCAAAGATTAAGTGAATTTTTCAAATTCGTAATATTTTACTTATAGGCCAAGCACAAAATAAATGAAACAAATAATAGTTATCTGAAGTAAAATAGAGTGATCATGTTCTATAAGTTCAAAAGACTCACAATGGCTAGTAACTATAATATCAGTTGATTCTGTTATAAACTATTATTGGTGATTGACTATTTAAAGAACTAAGGCCTTATTGGTCTGAGGAGACATAAATTGGGGAAATCCATGTTTATTTTCCACTTCTACTCCAATGAGATTATCCTTAAAAGATTGCCTTCACTCCACTAACCTAGAATAATTAACATGATGGAAGTTAGATTATTGTATATCCTAAAAGATACGATTAGCACTTTTAGAAGACAAAGGGCTATGGTTGCCATGGTGTGCCACTGCCTTCGTCTCCTGAGTTTATTTCTAATTCTTCAGATTCAGAATCTTGATCTGAAAGTCTGATTATCTGTGGCCTCTCTGAATTCAGGCCAGAATTTTCTATAAGGAGAACTACCAGCTCAACTCATGAAATTTGATCTACCTCAGCTATAAAAGAGCAACTTGAAGACCTGAGTTTTATATAAAGGATTTTTTTATTTAAATTTATTTATTTTAATTAGAGGCTAATTGCTTTACAATATTGTATTGGTTTTGTCATACATCAACATGAATCCACCATGGGTGTACACATGCTCCCCATCCTGAGCCACCCTCCCACCTCCCTCTCCATACCATCCCTCTGGGTCGTCCCTAGCGCACCAGCCCCGAGCTTCCTGTATCCTGCATCAAACCTGGACTGGTGATTCATTTCTTATATGATATTATACATGTTTCAATGCCATTCTATAGAAAGGATTTTTTTCTAATTATTAAGGCTAAAGGTAACTACACACAAAAAATTTTCCTCACCCACAAATAGTCTTTCATACTTCCATAGTACTTCTGCCCAATCCTCTAGAATACTAATACCATCACAAACAACCAAGGTGCCCAGGCAGAGTGGAACTAAACAAGTGAACATGTGTAAGTGAACTCAGAAATGCTGAAAGAAAAACAACAATGAAAACATATCTTGGTTCCTTTCTTTGTTTTACAGACTCTATTTATTCTGACAGAAAACCCTTAAGTCTCACAGTTGGCGTGGACTTCTGAAAATGATGCCTTATGATATTGTAGCAACGTGAGCAGAGGAGATGAACAACATGATTTAACAGCATGAAGAAAGCAAATGGGCATTCACTGCATCATTCCCACAGAAACACTCCTAATATCTTAACTGAAGGCGGGTGAGCAGAGGAAACGGCAGGCCAATTCCAGTGGCTGCAAATATGTGCTGCTACCTTCATGCTTCAATGATGCAGTAATTATGTTTCTAAGAAATGATATATGCAGGCAACCTCATTCTTATTTCAATCCTGCTGTTTATTTCCTGTCATTTTAACACACACTCTTATGCATGGAATAATACTATATGTTATACCACATCATATGGTACTCCTGCCAAACTCCCATCGAAGTAATGGAATTTTTAAAAGATCATTTTATACATTCTTCTATTTTGGTCAAAATGCAGTCAGTCTTTATAAAATCCATTTGTGCTAATAGGGCACTTTCACAAATGTACCTTCTTATGTATATATTCACTATCTGAATGTAAGGTTCCAGGATGAAACTGTGAAAGAAAGATAAAGGCATAATCATGCCATAAGACTGTATACCTTTTACTATCTCTGGATGGGCATATGAGAATTATACAGACACTTATATGAGTAAAATTACGTGAGTGTTATGTGGGAATTGCATGAGTATTTTAATGTTAGAAAGGTGTTTCACCAGATTGCCAGTCCAGGTTAGATGCATGAGACAGGGTGCTCAGGGCTGGTGCACTGGGATGACCCTGAGGGATGGGATGGGGAGGGAGGTAGGAGTGGGGTTCAGGATGGGGAACACATGTACACCCATGGCTGATTCATATCAATGTATGGCAAAAACCACTACAATATTATAAGGTAATTAGCCTCCAATTAAAATAAATTTAAAAAAATAAAAAATTTTAGAAAAGGAAGGTGTTTCACTTTTTACCTTGTTGTTACCACTATTAGTGGACTTCCCAGGAGGCTCAGTGGTAAAGAATCCACCTGCAATGCAGGAGACATGGGTTCGATCCCTGGGTTGGGAAGATCCCTTGGAGAAGGAAACGTGAACCCACTCCAGTTCCAAGGACAGAGGAGCATGGAAGCAGGTCGCAAAGAGCTGGACACAACTTAGTGACTAAGCAGCAGCAACATTACTTTCAGTATTCATTAAAGATATTAATTTTGCACATGAAGAAATAAATGTCTGGTTGCATTTTCTGGTTAATCAGATTTCATGAAGAGTTGATCTCTGGGATAGAATCTTTTAAAAATCATCTCCCATTCTTACCAGGTAGCCCTCATTAGGCACATTTTTCTTTCTCTCCTTCTAAACTGCACTTCAGGAAAATAACTCTGATGTGCAGAGGATAGTTTGAAGCCTAGGGTTGGGGGCAAGGGTCTTGGAGAAAGGGTAGTACTACTCATTAGGGAAAGACTACTGAGATGGATTAAGTCAGATAAGACAAGCTAAAGCAATAATGCTGAGAATTCATTGAGGTATCTAAATAAAAATGACCAAGAATTTGCTAACTATTAAAAGTGGGGCTTAAGGGATACAGAAAAATCTAGAATAATTTCCATATTCTGATTTAATTAGATGGGATATGGTGATGCTATTATTGAGTTAAACAATACAGTTGAAAAATCAAGATAGTTTTAGATGAAGATAATGAATTCAATTTTGAACATGAATTTAAAGTATCAATGGAATATTTTTCTGCAAAGACTAATGTTCTCTGACTCCCAAGAAAAACGGGGAAGGTCAAAGAAAAGAACTAGGGATTTTTCTGAAGACTAGAGAGGGCATCTACAACTTCAGCCATTCTTGAAATATTCTGAGAACAAATTAGTTATGCTAAGACAATTGCTTCTCCTCACCACACAATTATTCCTCTGAATCTTCTTTAATGGGCCATTTGGATATCCTAAAAAATATCATATTTTGGTGTTTTAATTAATATCAACACATTATTGCTTAGCTAGAAATTTAAACAATTTTTAAGTAATTAGATTTGGAATATTGAAACCTTTCTGGCAATTAAAGTCATAATTCATTTCTACTCACTTAGGCACCTGGAGTGAGCTGGAAAAAGGTAATTATATTCACTGTAAATTTACATGCTATGCATATCCTGGTAAGTATTCTGTAGGAAAGTATTACAGGAAGACACAGGTGCTTAAATTAATAAACATTAGGAAATCAGCAAGAGAATTAAACTACACTAGTTATTGTTTTCAAACTAATTATTTAATAATTGAACATCTCTCTACACCTGGTCCCAAATCAAAAGATTCCATGACCTTGTGGGGTTTGGAGTTCCTATTTGATCATTTAATATCAAATTTCCATCATACAGGGCCGTGAACTGGGTAGTTGGAGGGCATTTTAAATTTCCCTGAAGCTCTCCTCAAAGTTCACAAATCAAAACATTCACACTTGTAAAACAGAGTGTAATTAATTGTTAAGAAGCCTTGTTAGTACTTCAGACCCAAGAACAAACAAGGCTTGTTGCAGACGTTAAGACCGCTGGCAGAACTTTTGGAAGAGGCACTGACTGAGTGATTACCCATGGGCTTGACATAATCATTGTAATATTCTCACCTTTGGGACAAGACCGTCTCCTTGTTTTAAGATCTGTCCAAAGGCTGTATTCTCTAGAACTTCCAGCTGTCTTTGGTTTTCTTACACTGAGTATTGGCATTCTGAAAATTTAATGTTTTTATGAAGAATCCCAGGAGATTCCTTTTACAAAGTTAGTGCTACTTCCTTGCAGCCAGAGCAGAATTAGAGGATCTATGTACACCTCTTCCCTGTTTAAGATTACTAAAACTATTTTTTTTAATGCTTGAAGTAATGCTTCTGTTTCATATTACATCATTAAAAAATTAAATAGATGAATGAATAGATGACTAAATGAGTACCTAACTGACTGAATGAATGCATGTGGTAATTTTCTGATCCTACAACAGCAGAAGTAGTGGAAGTGGTGACTACTCAATTTTTCACCTACTCATACCAACTCCAGAACTGTCAGAGTTAACTCTCCATCCCTAAGCTGCCATTCACTGGAGTAAACAGAGAAAACCAACCTCATGACCCTTTGTATTTAATCGTTTAGAAAAAAACCATTGTCCTACTCTCCTAGCTTTGCTTTTCATATTTTTTTTATTTTATTTTATTTTTAAACTTTACAAAATTGTATTAGTTTTTTTTTTTTTTTTTTTTTTTTTTTTTAGTTTTGCCAAATATCAAAATGAATCCGCCACAGGTGCTTTTCATATTCTTGAACTTCCATTTAAATGAAAATCCTTCAGTATGTGTTCTTCTGTGTCTTTCTGCCTTTTATCTAAAAATCATATTTTAGACGAATGCATGCTACTGTGCATACCTGTGCACAACTCCTAATTGCTGAGTAGTGCTCCTCTGGAGGGACACACTACATGTGTTTGTGCCTTCATCTATTGATGGGCATTGGGGTTATCTTAGTTTTTCAATATTACTGATTAAAACTTCTCGGACTATTCTTGTACAGTATTTTGTGTTTATATGTTTTCATTTCCAAAGGTAAATATCTAGGAGTGAAACTGCGAGATTGTGGGTTAAATGTCTCCTTAAATGGATGAGAAAACTGCAAACATTTTTACATCGTTGGTTTGCCATCTTTGCTTTTTCTGGCACGCTCCCAACAATTAGTCTTTTATTATTCATTGTAATAAGTAGCACCAAGCCTGGTGTGGCCAGCAAGGATCCAGTGAGAGTAAGGATGGGAGACATGAATGTGAAGAAGATGGCAAGTGTATGCATGACTTGATGAGGACCCAGATTCCATTTTATTGTTTCGGGATTCCTTTGAAAGCTTTCCAGCAAAGGCAAGCCATGATTTCATTTCTGCCATGAGAGCACACTGTTCCACAAGAAACGCAAGTGTGACCCTTTTGTTTTTGGCTTAACTCCCCAATAAAAGATGAAAAAACACAGCTCTTTATTCTGAGACTAAAAATCATTCACTATTTCACATTATTATGTTTTTCACTTAAATATACATATAAAGCGGAGAAGGCGATGGCACCCCACTCCAGTACTCTTGCCTGGAAAATCCCATGGATGGAGGAGCCTGGTAGGCTGCAGTCCATGGGGTCTCAAAGAGTCGGACACGACTGAGCGACTTCACTTTCACTTTTCACTTTCATGCGTTGAGGAAGGAAATGGCAAACCACTCCAGTATTCTTGCCTGGAGAATCCCAACGACGGCGGAGCCTGGTGGGCTGCTATCTATGGGGTCGCACAGAGTCAGACACGACTGAAGCAACTTAGCAGCAGCAGCAGCATACATATAAAGTCCTTAGAGGGTGATTTATAGATTACTTCTGTGGTGGAGAATTTCCTTCTGTGCATTTTATAAATAGATGGGCTAAACTAAAGGTAAAATTGTTAAGCTCTAATTTTAGGCCATGCTTGGTCTGCTTTTTAAAACTGAGATTCTTCTCTAGCTCAACAGTAACTTTCCACTCATGAGTCAGATGGTCATAGGTTCAAATGTGAATCTATGTAACTTGGACAAACTATTTAACTTCCCCTTTTTCCTCTGAGCCATGGGACTATTAATATCAAATCCATTGTTAATGAGCTAGCACACTGCATGACACATAGTCGGTGTTCTGGAACTCTTTATTCTCATTGTAAACCTGCTATTTTTCATTGAGTTTGAGTGGCAGGCATGGTTTGATCATGAGTCACTATAAAGATTTGTTTGAATTGGGAATAAAAAAGGCTGACCAAGGGAAATGATTGAGTATTCTGTGATCACCCTTGATTATCTTTTACCACCTGGAGAAATGTGTATTTAATATGGCCAGTGTTGGACAAAATATCTTAATCAAAACCTGAGACAGAAAGATTAGTACCAGCTTGAGAAATGAGCAGTGAATTCATAGGACCAAATGGAGACAGCTTTCTATGGTAGCAATAAACCTTGTCCCTATAGTCCTGGATCTGGCCATAGCTCACTTTTGACAGATGGTGTTGTGAGGAATCTTTCACTTAAAAAAATATATTTACTGGACTTGCCAGGTGGTTCAGTGGTTAATAATTCATCTACCAGTGCCGGGGTCATAGGTTTGATCCCTGGTCTAGGCAGATTCCACATGCTGCAAGGCAACTAAGCCCATGCACCACAACGATTGAGTCCATGCACCCTAGACCCCATACTCTGCAACACAAGAAGCCACTTCAATGAGAAGTTCATACACTCCAGCTACAGAGTAGCCCCTGCTCACCACAACTAGAGAAAAGCCCTTGCAGCGTGAAGATCCAGCACAGCCAAAAATAAATTTGTAAAATGTATTTACTTACAGCTATAGGACCTCATTTAGGACGTTTAGCCTTCCAGGCGCAAACATGCATGGAAAAGTAGTTGATTTGCAAAGCAGAAGAGTGGCATTTCTATAATCTTGGAAAGAACACAGAATTTCCAGAAAGAAATTGTGGTTCCAATCCCCGTTTCAATTCCCTTATTATGTACCTCTTCTCTACCTGCCCTCAGCTCACTGTCAAATGAAAGGCTTGAAGTCCATATCTGTCTCTGAGGTCTCTACTATCTGTCCAACTCTAACATGCCCTATGTCTGGTAATTTTTTTTTTTAAGTTTCCCAGGTAATATGCAAAAAGAATTTCAGATGCTCATCCCTGTGGTGACATTTAGATGTCTAGGAATTCCTTTCAGGCAGTGACATCTATCAAGAAGGATGATAGCTCTGAACAACAGTTAAAACGAGAGAGAATTTATCAACCTTCCTATTAACTGCAAATTTATAGGATGTTTGAAAGTTGCAAGCGAACTCTTAGGGCCATGTTAACGAGGTGGCCTTTAACTTGAAAGAGATGTGTAGCTGAACTGTGTCTTTGAGAGTTGGCATTTTAATGAAGTTTCATCCCATTTGAACAAAGGCAAGGAAGGCCAGCAAAAATGCCATATCTGCTCGACACTTGATGATTTCTGTCCTGAGGGAGAAAAGGTTAGGCTATGTCAGATCCCACATGCTTTTAGCCATTTATCTGTTCCTTCCAGTACTTGAAGGCTTTCATGCTTCCCAGGTCACCTCCTCGGGTTCTCCAATGTGCAGCAGTATCTAAGGATGAGGAGCTAATGGACATATCCAAACTTATGACACCCCATTACCAATTCATTTACTTCCCTGACATTTCAAAGTGATCTTCTACCTTTGTGACCTTTAGAACAATAGATTATTTATGTAGGTATTTCAGAAGATGTACAGTGCATTAAAATTACTGAAGCATTTCATAGACTGGTGGGGGCACAGGGAAGCCTCAAGTGTAAGGAAAATAGTGTTCCTCTTCTAGTTACTTTTGAAATGGTTTAAATCATCCACAGAATAAAGGTTACACTAATAAATGTCTCATTTGTTTTAAATGCTCTGAAATGTGAACACTTCTGTGGAACATATAAAATCATATACGGTAAATGGGCTATGGTGAGATACAGTGAATGGTAATCATTTCTTTTTTAGTTACTCTTTAATCCTCCTGCCCCTTGACCATGTTTCAAATTGGTGTAGAGTAGGAGTAAAGGAAATTAACCCTGAATATTCATAGGAAGGACTGATGCTGAACCTGAAGCTCCAGTACTTTGGCTACATGATGCAAATAAGCAAGTCATAGGAAAAGCCTCTGATGCTGGGAAAGATTGAAGGCAGGAGGAGAAGGGGGTGGCAGAGGATGAGATGGTTGGATGGCATCACCAACTCAATGGACATGAGTTTGAGCAAGCTCCAGGAGATAGTGAAGGACAGGGAAGCCTGGAATGCTGCAGTCCATGGGTTTGCAAAGAGTCAGACATAACTTAGTGACTGAACAATGAGTAGTGAGGTATATAGAGTGAGGCAGACATTGGGATCTTTGAGGTTGGAGGCAGTATGCAGCTGACTTCAGTCTGGTTTTCTTTACTAGCATGGCACAAAGGGAGGCTGTGCAGTGAATGTGCTGGGTTCTCCAACATATTCTTCTTTCATTTTCCTCCACATTCTTTACTAGTAAGGAATACCAACAAACTAGTTCTCCAAACATGCCGTGCCTTTTGCATGTTTTATCTGATATCCATTCCCTTGTCTACCTTCTCATCTTCTGTTTATCCTTTGAAACCCAACTACTCTAAGAAGCACACTGCTACATAGCAATCATAATTTTCTATACATTAACTCTGTGTCAAGAGTGTATTTTCACACTGTACACTGTAAAGTTTAACCACATGGATTCAGAAGTCAAACTGTCAGATTGCAAACTGTGGCTTTATTGCATCTGTTGTAGAATCGTGGGTAAATTTCTAAACCTATCTGTATCTTTTACTCATATACATAAAAATGAAAATAAGAAATCAATTTCACATACTTTGTGTAAAGATTCTAAAGATATATACATCAAAATGTTTTAAAGTAATACTTGGTACAAAGTGTTCAATGAATGTTATTAATAGCTCTTTTTCATTCCATCACCATATTACATATATCACACAGAAAAAAATGCATGAAACCCCCTACATTAGGATCAACTCAATTATTAGTATCTTAACTGAAATACTGTGGCTCTGTGCCACTCTAATTCAAGACTAAGTTGCCAATTCTTTGACCCCATTTGGCATCAGTTTTGTCCGACTCTCAGGCCTCATTTAACTCAAGGAATATTGACTTTCTTTTCTTCTTTTTTTTTTTTTTTTCTCACAGAAAGGATGATTCAATCGGAGAAATAATATCCCTGGTCTTATATTTTCCTCCAAACATTATGGGGGTTTTATGTCTTTGGAATGTTTTGGTTATACCACAGTTCTAGAATCAAATGACTTACATCTTGCATGGTATGTGTCACTTCTCCAGTAAAAATAATACAAACTATAAAACATGAGTAATATTTTTCATGAGTGCATCAATTTAATGAATTGTTCAAAGATCAGACACTGTGCGGCAACCGTGACTCACAACAGGTGCATATAGTAAGCCTGGAGCTGCCTGAGGCCCCGCGTGTTGCTTAGCAGAGGTCCTGTTTTTAGGAAAAGAAACAAAACCCCAGTGCCAAAAGGCAAGCTGAGCTATGACAGAAAAAACAAAAGAGCTCTGAGTACATTCTTTGAACACTCAAGTTCAACTATGTCACTTCTCATTTCTAAGATCTGTTCAATAATAATAGCTTTTATTGCTAATAGTAAAACTTGTAGTAGCAGTACCTGGCTTATACAAGTTTAAGTATGTTCTGTAAACTTACCATTGGGAGAATACTGTTCATACATCAGATGAGTTTTCCCATCTGAAAATGGGCTGTAATACTGTATTATGGTACTAACCAAAGGATTGGGTTCTTTTATTCTTCAAAGTATGTTCTGAGTGCATACCACACTCCTGATGCCTCTGAGGCACTGGGACACAATAGTGAAGTACAAATAAGATCTGTACCCTCATGGACCTCACGTTCTAGATGTATGGGGTGATCCATGGGTTGGTACATGGTAGAAATGCAATAAAGACGGATCCTTCCCCTTTTATTCCTTCTGACATTATCTGGGTCACAGAGTGCCTTTGTTGGGAATCCAAAGAAAAGATAATCTGATATTTAGGAAAAAGAAACTTTCAGCCATGAAGGTGGAAAATAGTCTAGAACAATGCATATCTTTAACTATTTGACAAAATCTCACAAAGCCAGAAATTAAAATATTTTATAAGTTTAAAAAATAGTCAAGAATATTAGAAGCACTCATTGTATCTTAATGTAAGTAATTATTTCAGTCAAGATCATGATTTCCATGGTATCATGGCATCATTTCCAGGGACCATGTCTGTTTCCCCCCCCCATATACACTAAGCCAAGGACAGCAAGGGCTTACATAAGCTTCAGTAGATTTCTGTTGATCAAAATAAGGCAGAATTGGCTGAGTAAATGAATGATACAAGATAACTATTTATCTTTCCACTCGAGTTTTTCTTTTTCTTTTTTTTTTAAAAAAGGTTTTTTGTTTTTTTGTTTTTTAATGTGGACCATTTTTAAAGTTTTTACTGATTTTTTTACAATATTGCTGCTGTTTTATGTTTTGGATTTTTGGCTGCAAGGCATGTGGAATCTTGGTTCCCCTACCAGGGACTGAACCCATATCACCTGCCTTCAAAGGCAAAGTCTTAAGCACTGGACCTCTGGAGAAGTCCCCACTTAAGCTTTGCAAAGAAGCTCTGTAACCTCCTCACCAAAAGTCCTCAGCAAATAGAATACAGAATCTGATCAGGCTAAGTAACCTTTAGGGTCCTATTGCCATTCAGCGCTCAGATCCTTTTTCTATGATTCTATACTTCATCATTTTGTGTGTGTGTGTTTTTTTTTTTTTTTTCAATTTGCAGCATGGAGCTCCCCTCCATTTACATCAACATTACTGTGTTCTGCTCTATTAGTCTCTTAATCTCTTTGCTAATTCCCATATGCTGCTGCGTCATTTAATTAAGGGCTGCCCTGCCATGTGGCTGAAGCTGAATGTCCTCTCCCACCAGGAGCACACTCAGGCTTGTGAGAATGTAGAGGTTCTCACTCTGTGAGTTTTAGAAATCTAGACTACTATTTCCGAAATACTTTTTTCTGAAAGGAACTCATCAGTGTCTCTTTTGCTGTCTCGTACACAGAGTTATTGTTACCATCTTTCTAAATTCCAAGAGACACTGATGTATAGAACAGTCTTATGGACTCTGTGAGAGAGGGAGAGGGTGGGAAGATGAGGGAGAGGGTGGGAAGATTTGGGAGAATGGCATTGAAACATGTAAAATATCATGTATGAAACGAGTTGCCAGTCCAGGTTCGATGCACGATACTGGATGCTTGGGGCTGGTGCACTGGGACGACCCAGAGGGATGGAATGGGGAGGGAGGAGGGAGGAGGGTTCAGGATGGCGAACACATGTATACCTGTGGCGGATTCATTTTGATATTTGGCAAAACTAATACAGTTATGTAAAGTTTAAAAATAAAATAAATTAAAAAAAAAAAAACAAAAAAAAAAAACAAAGGAATGGATAAAGAAGATACAATAATGTGATAATATGCAATATTACTCAGCCATGGAAAAGAACAAAATAGTGCCATTTGCAGAGACATGGATGGACCTAGAGACTGTTATACAGACTGAAGTAAGTCAGAAAGAGAAAGACAAATATCATATAATATCACTTATATGTGGAATTGAGAAAAATAGTACAGATGAACTTATTAGCAAAGCAGAAATAGAGTCACAGATGTAGAGAATGAACTTATGGTTACCAAGTGGGGGAATGGGAGAGATGGGACGAATTGGGAGATTGGGACTGACTGACATACATTACTATGTATAAAATAAATGACTAATGAAAACCTAAAAAAAAAAAAGAAAGGAACTCATGCCTGTATCCAACAGGATCAAGTTTAGACTTTTAGAAATGTTGATATTTGCTCTTTACATTTTTTCAAACAGGGAAAGAATTATTATTATTTCAAAAGAATTATTATTATTCAATAATTATTATTTCAAACAGGTAAAAGTATTATTCCAAAATACTGATACTATGTTTTGTAAGAATTACCCAATCTGCATTAATCCTACCCCAGAAAGATCTGATGAAACAGCTCATGATTTTTCTACACACAGAAAAGATTTTTTTTTTCTTTTTATGTGCTTAGTCACTCAGTCATGCCCAACTCTTTGCAACCCCATGGACTGCAGCCCACCAAGCTTCTCTGTCCATGGGGATTCTCCAGGCAAGAATACTGGAGTGGGTTGCCATGCCTTCCTCCAGGGGATCTTCCCAACCCAGAGATTGAACCCTGGTCTCCCACATTGAAGGTGAATTCTTTACTGACTGAGCCACCAGGGAAACATTTCTTTTTATAGGATGCTCTATAAAATCAGGCAGAAACAGCATCTATTGTGTTTCCAGGACATTTCCACTTCTGCAGTCAACAATGAAGAGAAATGAAGAGATTATAAAAACCCACCAAAAAAGATTATTTCAAGCCATGTTAATAAGAGAGGTGATTATTTTCTGTATTGCTTAGGGTACACCTGGAATATTGTATACTACTTGGGCTAATCCCAAATTTAGAAAGTGACTATTTCTTGACTGCCCTTTAAGTGTTTTCAAAGGACCTTAAAATCATGAATAATAAAACACATTTGCAATAACTGACATTTAGCCTGACAAAGGTAAAACAAATCCTCAAAAGGACATGACAGACTACCAGTTTAAGCCCCAACATGTAAAGAGCTTGAAAGTCATCAACCCATCCTAATCAGAAGAAAAAATTATACAAAATGAAAATACTGACCTAAGTTGAGGCCATTTGTAATAACTTAAGACAAACTACTAGACTCCGAAGTCTGGGGAGATAGGAAAATCTAGAGAATCAATCAATTCAAGATATGCTTACCTGGATCTTAAGGTGCTGGAGTCAAAAATGGGTAGTATTACTTAAATGGTAATTTTGATAAAGTGCTTGAGGATAGACTAGTCTTAGAGAGGTCCCCATCTTTTCAAAGGGGAAACCTCACTAGGTTCTCTGCTAAAGATCTGAGAAAAATCCCCACGCGGCTCAGGAAGGAGGAAAGACAGAATAACTATTATGAATATTCCCAGAGCCTCCTCTTCAACTCTCTAGGGGTAAAGATTTTCCCAGAGCCATGTTCCAGAGCCATGGGGAAATGGTATAAGTAAATCTTCAATGCATATTGCTCAGTGAAATAGTCTAGCATGAAAAAGTCTACAAATGGTATGATTTCAATTATGACATTTTGAAAAAGACAAAACTATAGAGATCACAAAGAGGTCAGTGATGGCAAGGATACAGTGGATGGGTGAGGGGAGAGTGGAAGGTTGAATAAATTAACCACTAGGGATTTCGATGGTGGTAAACATGTGGTATACCACCACAACCATGAATGTAAATATTCTAGCATTTGTGAAAATCTATAGAACTTTACAGAACAAACAGTAAACCTTATTATATGCAGATTAAAAAAATCAAAAGGCTGGGGAATTCCAGGATGGGATACACAATGTGAAAAAGTTGATTATAGATACATGAGACAACTTCACTGAAAAGAATAGTAGAATAAGTTACTGGCACAAAGAACTTTGGAAATGAATGGAGTCTGTAAGACTAAAGGCAAAAAAACACACACAAAAAAAAACAAAAAACTAAGCATTGTATTTTAGTTGATTAAGTTGTTTCCTATAGACAAATGGGTTAAAAATTCTAAAACCACTGTACACAATACTGGAATTAACCAATAAAGTAAATGAATGGAAAATAGTGGGAGTTAGTTTTTTCACAGTTGGATATTCCAAATAATCAAGAAAATATGAAAAGAATGATCCATGTAGTAAAGGATTAGAGTTAGAGATAGCAAAATGTACTCATGCTTAACTCAAAATAGGTAAAGAATTATTTGTAGATATTTGTATGTACATGGATTCATATACACAGATATAATTCTATGCCTTGTCAGCTAAGAGGTGCTAGAAGTGAAAATATCTCATTATCAATGAGCTCACCTAATAATCAGAACATGGTTTGTAACACCACTATGCAACAGAAAGAACAAGAAGTCCTTAGAGGCTTATTCTAAGTAAGACTAGGGCAGGAAACATATAAGACAAGCCTGGAGAATCTTATAGTGCCAAAAAGTAAGGAAGTAATACATATACATGCACACAGAATAATTGAGGTGTGTCAAAGAAACATAGGAATAAACAGAGAGAACTTCCAATGACCAAGGATGGAACAATATAAGCAGCACAATAAAGCACTAATCGGCTATAAACCAATGGATAAGTAAGAGACTCTATTGATATAATTAACTGAGTAAATGATAGAGAGACAGATCTTGTATTTACAAATCTCCCATCTACACACAATTCCAATCTTGTAGACCTTTCACCTTTAAACCACTTATTAAGTGCTGACTGCACATAGCAATTGCCTTCCAAAAAGTACAATATGAAAAGGGAGAAAAACAGAATGACTTTTCAGTGGAGAAACCTGGCAAACACCAACAGACAGCTGATCAATGTTAAAATCAACCATAATAAGTCTTGTTGAAATTATGTACATGTATTAGGCTTCTCCCGAGAAACAGAACCAATAGAAGGTTAGATGGATGATTATAGAAATTGACTCCTGAAATTACAGAGGCCAGGCTGTTCTACAATTTCCTATCTGCCAGCTGGAGAACCAGGAAAACCAGTGGTATAATTTAGCCTGAGTTTGAAAACCTGAGAATGAGGGGAGTTGATAGTGTAAATCCCAGTTAGAGTCTGAAGGCCCAAGAACCAGGATTGCTGATTTTCAAAGGCAGGAGAAAATGGATGTCTCATCAAATTTGTCCTTACTTGAGCTTTTGGTTCTATTCAAGTCCTCAATGGATTGGATGCTTACCTGTTTTAGTGAGGGTAGTATTTGTTTTTACTCAATTTACTGATTAGTTTGTTAATCTCTTCAGCAAACACCCTAGATACACCCAGAAATTTCATGTTCCACCAGCTCTCTAGGCATCCCTTAGCCCAGTCAAGTTGACACATAAAATTAACCAGCACAGTACTCTTGATATGATGAATGAGAATGGGATTTTACCTCTATGGTCTTCCTTGAAAAATCCATAACTTCCATCTAATTATGAGTAAAATATCATCAAATCCTCCTTAAAGTCCATTCAACAAACTACCTGACCAAAATCCCCAAAACTATTAAGATCTTCATAACACAAAATGTCTGAGAAATTGTCACATCAAAGATCAGTTCAGTCAGTTCAGTCGTTCAGTCATGTCCAACTCTTTGCGACCCTATGAATCACAGCACACTAGGCCTTCCTGTCCATCACCAACTCTCGGAATTTACTGAAACTCATGTCCATTGAATTGGTGATGCCATCCAACCATCGCATCCTCTGTCAGAGAAGCCCTTCTCCTTCCACCTTCAATCTTTCCCAGCATCAGGGTCTTTTCAAATGAGTCAGTTCTTTGCATCAGGTGGCCAAAACATCAGTTCTTCCGATGAATATTCAGAACTGATTTCCTTTAGGATGGACTGGCTGGATCTCCTTGCAGTCCAAGGGACGCTCAAGAATCTTCTCCAACACCACGGTTCAAAAGCATCAATTCTTCAGTGCTCAGCTTTCTTTATAGCCCTACTCTCACATCCATACATGACTACTCAAAAAACTATAGCTTTGACTAGATGGACCTTTGTTGGCAAAGTAATGTTTCTGCTTTTTAATATGCTGTCTAGGTTGGTCATAACCTTTCTTCCAAGGAGCAAATGTCTTTTAATTTCATGGCTGCAGTCACCATCTGCAGTTATTTTGGAGCCCTAAAAAATAAATTCAGCCACTGTTGCCACTGTTTCCCCATCTATTTGCCATGAAGTGATGGGACCAGATGCCATGATCAAAGATAAACCTAAGAAAACTTGACAAATAAATGTAATTGGGTATTCTGAATGGTATCTTGGAACAGAAAGGGGACTTTAAAAAAGTGAATAAATCTGAATAATATATGGACTTATGTTAATAACAATGTATCAGTATTGGTTCACTAATTGTGACAAATGTATTATACTAATATTAGATGAAGAAACTAAATTTGAATAATTAGGGAACCGATCTTGAAGTGTATTGGAAGTCTGTAATATCTTTATAATAATTTTGTGAACCTAAAACTGTTCTAAATTTAAAAGTTTGCTCAAAAATAAAAGAATACGGCTATCATTTTAATATATTGGAGATCTCAGATGAAAACTGTTGGCTTCGTCACAGCAATTGCCCAGACATGATTTAATCTAGTGTGTGATCACAGTCCAAATGTTGACTCAAAGCAAAAAAGAAATCACAACAAAAACAGTAACATTACACACATAAAAACACACACCTCACTATTTAGAAAAGTTTGAACTAAGTGATAGTGAGATAGTCAAAGAATTCAAAGAAAAACTGAATGATTAACTAACAGTGATTTTGTCTTAAGAGATTAATAGCAACATTTAAATGTTATATTGTTGTCTACAACAGCCTCTGGGCTAGCCCCTGTTTCTATTTATAAAGTTTTATGGGAACACTGGAGAAGGCAATAGCACCCCACTCCAGTACCCTTGCCTGGAAAATCCCATGGACGGAGGAGCCCGGTGGGCTGCAGTCCATGGGCTCGCTGAGGGTCAGACACGACTGGGCGACTTCACTTTCACTTTTCACGTTCATGCACTGGAGAAGGAAATAGAGTTTTTGCCTTGAGAATCCCAGGGACGGGGGAGCCTGGTGGGCTGCCGTCTATGGGGTCGCACAGAGTCGGACACGACTGAAGTGACTTAGCAGTAGCATGGGAATACTTTTTTAAATGTATCTTCTATGGCCATTTTCATATTACAATGGCTGAGTTGAGCAATGGTGACAGAGTATGGCCTGCAAAATATTTATTAGCTGGCCTTTTACAGAGAAGGAAATGGCAACCCACTCCAGTACTCTTGCCTGGAGAATCCCATGGACGGAGGAGCCTGGTAGGCTACAGTCCATGGGGTCGCAAAGAGTCGGACATGACTGAGCGACTTCACTTTCACTTTACAGAGAAAGTTTGCCAACCCTTGCTTTAGACATCAATCTTCTGAGTTCTTAAACACCATTATTCTACTTTCTCAACTTCTTCCCAAGATACCAGCTTCTATGCTTACCCACTATCAATGTTCATTCTACATCCACTCTATCCAAGAAGCTGTGTAATAAGCTGTTCTCTGTAGTAAAAATGTCCTAGGAGCTTAGCCAAAGAGAAAGTGAACACTGCTTTCAAATAAACAATGATGATCACACAAAAGCACAACATCGAATGTCTCACTGATTTGGTCTCTGATGACAGGGGTAAGAGTGAGTAACCAGATAAGCAGTGAAGCATATGACCGCATATGCAGCATTACCTGCAGCACACTGCTTTTAATCCATTTCAGCACTTCTGACCTCAGACCTCATCTCCTATCAATGGTTGAAAGGCAGTATACTACCCAAAGCAATTTATAGATTCAATGCAATCCCTATCAAGCTACCAACAGCATTCTTCACAGAGCTAGAACAAATAATTTCACAATTTGTTATGGAAATACAAAAAACCTCAAATAGCCAAAGCGATCTTGAGAAAGAAGAATGGAAATGGAGGAATCAACCTACCTGACTTCAGGCTCTACTACAAAGCCACAGTTATCAAGACAGTATGGTACTGGCACAAAGACAGAAATATAGATCAATGGAACAAAATAGAAAGCCCAGAGATAAATCCACGCACATATGGACACCTTATCTTTGACAAAGGAGGCAAGAATATACAATGGATTAAAGACAATCTCTTTAACAAGTGGTGCTGGGAAATCTGGTCAACCACTTGTAAAAGAATGAAACTAGAACACTGTCTAACACCATACACAAAAATAAACTCAAAATGGATTAAAGATCTAAACGTAAGACCAGAAACTATAAAACTCCTAGAGGAGAACATAGGCAAAACACTCTCTGACATACATCACAGCAGGATCCTCTATGACCCACCTCCCAGAATATTGGAAATAAAAGCAAAAATAAACAAATGGGACCTAATTAACCTTAAAAGCATCTGCACATCAAAGGAAACTATTAGCAAGGTGAAAAGACAGCCTTCAGAATGGGAGAAGATAATAGCAAATGAAGCAACTGACAAACAACTAATCTCGAGAATATACAAGCAACTCCTACAGCTCAACTCCAGAAAAATAAATGACCCAATCAAAAAATGGGCCAAAGAACTAAATAGACATTTCTCCAAAGAAGACATACAGATGGCTAACAAACACATGAAAAGATGCTCAACATCACTCATTATCAGAGAAATGCAAATCAAAACCACTATGAGGTACCATTTCACACCAGTCAGAATGGCTGCGATCCAAAAGTCTACAAGTAATAAATGCTGAAGAGGGTGTGGAGAAAAGGGAACCCTCTTACACTGTTGGTGGGAATGCAAACTAGTATAGCCACTATGGAGAACAGTGTGGAGATTCCTTAAAAAACTGGAAATAGAACTGCCTTATGATCCAGCAATCCCACTGCTGGGCATACACACTGAGGAAACCAGAAGGGAAAGAGACACGTGTACCCCAATGTTCATCGCAGCACTGTTTATAATAGCCAGGACATGGAAGCAACCTAGATGTCCATCAGCAGATGAATGGATAAGCAAACTGTGGTACATATACACAATGGAGTATTACTCAGCCATTAAAAAGAATACATTTGAATCAGCTCTAATGAGGTGGATGAAACTGGAGCCTATTATACAGAGTGAAGTAAGCCAGAAAGAAAAACACCAATACAGTATACTAACGCATATATATGGAATTTAGAAAGATGGTAACAATAACCCTGTGTACAAGACAGAAAAAGAGACACTGACATATAGAACAGTCTTATGGACTCTGTGGGAGAGGGAGAGGGTGGGAAGATTTGGGGGAATGGCATTGAAACATGTAAAATATCATGTATGAAACGAGTTGCCAGTCCAGGTTCGATGCACAGTACTGGATGCTTGGGGCTGGTGCATTGGGACGACCCAGAAGGATGGAATGGGGAGGGAGGAGGGAGGAGGGTTCAGGATGGGGAACACATGCATACCTGTGGCGGATTCATTTTGATATTTGGCAAAACTAATACAATTATGTAAAATTTAAAAATAAAATAAAATTAAAAAAAAAAAAAAGAAAGGCAAAGTTAATGCTACAAGACTCACAGCTTCACAAACACAGGAAAAGTAGTTGTTCATCACTTGCTTCCAGCTTTTCCAATGGAATTTGCCTCAATTCATTCTCTACTCTTCCTTCTTCCTCTCCTCCTTTCTCCTTCTTTCTTTCCCCTTCCCTCCAACTTTTCATTTTCCCTTTAATAATTTCTTCATTTATTTTTTGAGAATGTATTGCATATGAAAGTGATATCCAAGTCAACAAGACAGAACGATTCCTAAGGAACTCATTTTCATTTGGAATTGTCTGAAAGTTCCTCAAAAACAAAAAAGTGTATTATGACATTAAATAGCCTGTATGTGCTGTGCTTATTTGCTCAACTCTTTGTTGAGCATGGACTGTAGCCCGCCAGGCTCCTCTGTCCATGGGGATTCTCCAGACAAGAATACTGGAGTAGGTTGCCATGACCTCCTCCATGGGATCTTTCCAACCCAGATATCAAATTCAGCTCTCCTATACTTCAGGTGGATTCTTTACCATCTGATCCACCAGGGAAGCCCAAGAATACTGGAGTGGGTAGCCTATCCCTTCTCCATGGGATCTTCCCAACCCAGGAATCAAACTGGGGTCTTCTGCATTGCAGGTGAATTCTTCACCAGCTGCGCTACTAGGGAAGCCCTATTAAGTAGTATAATAGAGGTATAAATAAGGATCTAGTATGAAAGATTGTTATAGAAATTGATGCTTGTTTTAATTGCTTCCTCCTACGAGGACCAGGTAAACAAGATATTTTGTCTTACAAATTTAATACAAGGGCATCAGGACTAACTATTTCCCACATATCAGAAGAATAGAAACAGTAATAATAAGTGTGATTTTTCCTTATATTTGTATAGTATTTACAAACATAGTCTCATAGTTATTTTTACATTTGCTGTATCTAAAGACAGGCTTGTGGGATATAAAGGATCTAACAGTCACAGGAGTGAAGTTTATTGTTTGCATACAATTCTGCCACCATTTTATTCCCAGATCTCTTCTAAGATGCTATTTCCCACTGACTCCATTTACTCCCCACATTTCTTCTCAGCATGAGGCTCTCTGCAGTTTCACAATCTGACATGCATGGTTAAAGAAAAACATGCAGTCCTTTCCACAAATTACATCTTAGAAATATGACACCTGTTATATGACACTTACTCCTTGGAAGGAAAGTTATGACCAACCTAGATAGCATATTCAAAAGCAGAGACATTACTTTGCCAACAAAGGTTCGTCTGGTCAAGGCTATGGTTTTTCCTGTGGTCATGTATGGATGTGAGAGTTGGACTGTGAAGAAGGCTGAGCGCTGAAGAATTAATGCTTTTGAACTGTGGTGTTGGAGAAGACTCTTGAGAGCCCCATGAACTGCAAGGCGATCCAACCGGTCCATTCTGAAGGAGATCAGCCCTGGGATTTCTTTGGAAGGACTGATGCTAAAGCTGAAACTTCAGTACTTTGGCCACCTCATGCGAAGAGTTGACTCACTGGAAAAGACTCTGATGCTGGGAGGGATTGAGGGCAGGAGGAGAAGGGGACGACAGAGGATGAGACGGCTGGATGGCATCAGTGACTCGATGGATGTGAGTCTGAGTGAACTCCGGGAGTTGGTGATGGACAGGGAGGCCTGGCATGCAGCAATTCATGGCATCGAAAAGAGTCGGACATGACTGAGCGACTGATCTGATCTGATACAATGGTGCGGCCACTAGAAGGGTGCTATGTCTGTTACTCCTCTTTCCCAAGGGTCTCAAATCCAGACAAATCATCCTCTCTAAAATACCAGAACTGTATTTCCAAGAAAAATAATGGGAACATACGAACACCATTTGATAATAAACTTTGCTCCTTTATCTGCAATTTAGGTTAATTCAGGCCAGTTCACAGTAATTTTTAGATCCTCTACGCCCTTCCAAGTTATAAATAGTCTTAAGTGCCCCATGAAGATCAACATTGGTTCAGAAATCTCTTTCCTGAAGATATCTTTGTTCTTTCATTTTAGTTTCATGGTGATCTCGATACATTAAATTTTAAGTGCACTGAATGATACAGACAATTTTGGAGAAAGTATCAAGGGAACAATTTATTTTCTTTACATATAGACAAGGTTGAAAAAGTGTCTTTTAACTTCCTCATAACAGCTTTTATAAATAAATAAATACATCATTTAGCCAGGGAAATACTATTATATATAACTTCTAAACCAGGCATAGAAGATGATTAATTAGATCCATTTTCCAGCATATTAAGACAGGAAAATATCCTTCAGAAAAGAACAATGCATTGGGTATGTTAAAAATCACCCAGTTCTCTCATGTTTTTTCCCTTTTGCTCTTCAGTCATAAATGTCAAGACTCTAAAATGCCTCATGAAATACAACGTTTCTGTTAACTCTGTTAAAAATTCACTCAATGAATATCTTCTTTCTCAAAATTATGTTCATTTCCTCTAGCTACAACTGAACAACAAGGAGAAAGCATGACTTCTGAAATCTATGTTGCAGTAGGTATACATCAAGGTTGAGTATACTCACTACACTAGAAAATCAGCTTTCTATCTTTTATTATTATTTTTTAACTTTCACACTACTATCACATTCACAACACTCCTGGCTCAAGATGCATGAGGGTTTTGTCTGACCAAGAAATCATCTGCAACCCCAGTTGGGAATCCTACAGTTTATCTCAATTTTGACACAATCTACCCAAGATAGTATCAGAACCCACAGGTTAAGGGCTTGGACACGACTACTCCCACCTCACTTCAGATGCCAATAACAAAGCCAGGTTGTCACCTGTCCTCCTCCTTGGGTTTGATTAATTTACTAGAATGGATCACAGAACTCAGGGAAAATTCTCATGCTTACTGGTTGATCAAAGGCTATGAAAAAGATACAGATGAACAGCCAGATGAAGAGGCCCATAGGGTTGAGTCTAGGAGGATGAAGTCTCAAGAGCAGGTGCTTTTGTCCCCATGGAGTTGGGGTGTGTCACCCTCCTGGTACGTGAATGTGCTCACTCACCCAGAAGCTCTCTGAAATCCATACCATTGGGATTTTTATATAGGCTTGCTCACAAAGGCATGATCAAATATTAGCTTCATTCCCTGATCCTCTCTTCTTTAGAGAAGAGGAGGGTTGTAGGGCTGAAAGTTTCAAGCATCTAATCGTGGCTTGGTCTTTCCTGTGACCAACCCTCATCCAGGAGTCCACCCAGAGCTACCTCATTAGAACAAACAACACTCCTATCACCCAGGAAATTACAAGGGTTTCAGGAATGCTGTGTCAGGAACTGGGGTCAAAGACTAAGTATCAGATAGAGAGCCCAGAAATAAACCTACGTATCTATGGTCCAGGAGTTGGTGATGGGCAGGGAAGCCTGATGTGTATATTCCATGGGGTTGCAAAGAGTCGGACACAATTAAGCGACTGAACTGACAGACTGACTGACCTATGGTCAATCTACAACAAAAGAGACAAGAACATACAATGGAGGAAAGACAGTAAATAAACGGTGCTGGTAAAACTGGACAGTTACACGTTAAAAAAAAAAGAAATTAGAACATTGTTTAACAGCATACACAAAAATAAACTCAAAATGGACTAAAGATCTAAATATCACACTGGGTACTATAAAACTCTTAGAGGAAAGCATAGGCAGAACACTCTTCACATAAATCACAGCAGTATCTTTTTGGATCCATCTTTCAGAGTAATAGAAATAAAAATAAGAATAAATGGGGCCAAATTAAACTCAAAAGCTTTTGCACAGCAAAGAAAACTATAAACAAAAAGATAACCACACAATGGGAGAAAATATTTGCAAACAATACAACCAACATGGCACTGATCTCCAAAATTTACAAACAGCTCATGTGGCTCAAAATTTTTTAAAATGTGTAGAAGGCTTAAATAGACATTTGTCCAAATACAGATGGCCAAGAGGTACATGAAAAGATGCTCAACATCAGTAATTATTAGAGGAATACAAATTAAAACTGCAATGAGAAATCACCTCACACCAGTTAGAATGGCTATCATCAAAAATCTATGAACAATAAATGCTAGAGAAGATGTAGAGAGAAGGAAACCCTCCTACACTGTTGATGAGAATGTAAATCCATACAGCTTCTATGGGATTAGAGAGAACAGTATGCTTAGTTTCTTTAGGTTCCTTAAGAAACTAAAAATAGAACAACATACGATCTGGCAACTTCATTCCTGGGCATAAATCCAAAGAAAAAATGAGATTTGAAAGGATACTTGCATCCCAACGTTCACTGCAGTGCTGCTTACAATAGCAAAGACATGGAAACAACCTAAACACCCACTGACAGGTGAATGGATAAAGATGTGGGCAGTATATGCAGTGGAATACTACTCAGCTGTAAACAAAGAATCAAGAAATGCTTTTTGCAGCAACATCGATGAACCTGGAGATAATCATACTAAGTGAAATAAATCAGAGAGGAAGACTAATATATGATATTGCTTATATGCAGAATCTTAAAAACATGATGCAAATGACCTTATTTACAAAACAGAAACAGACTCAGAACAAATTTATGGTTATTAGCAGAGAAAGGTATGGCAGGGGAGTAGATTGGGAGTTTGACATGTACACACTGCTATATTTAAAACAGGTAACTATCAAGGATATACTGGATAGCCCAGGGAACTCTGCTCAGTACTCTGTAGTAACCTAAATGGGAAAAGAATTAGAAAAAGAAGAGATATATACATATGTATAACTGAACCTCTTTGCTGCACTCTTGAAACTAACACAATGTTTTTAAACAACTATAATACAAAATGAAAACATTTTAAAAAAGGAATTTATAAAAGTTTTAAAAACTTGTGCCAGGATGAATATTTTCGACTATCTCACACTTTCTTAAAGGGGAGTCTCTTGGATATTCACTGTGTCATTTGGTTTCTTAGTTTCTAAATGCTTTCAGCATCAAATTTAAATGTTAGTTACTAGATATAGGCACACTCACCCTCTTTCAACAACACAAGAGAAGACTCTACACATGGACATCACCAGGTGGTCAACACCGAAATCAGATTGATTATGTTCTTTGCAGCCAAAGATGGAGAAGCTGTATACAGTCAACATAAACAAGACCAGGAGCTGACTGTGGCTCAGATCACGAACTCCTTATTGCCAAATTCAGACTTAAATTGAAGAAAGTAGGGAAAACCACTAGACCATTCAGGTATGACCTAAATCAAATCCCTTATGATTATACAGTGGAAGTGAGAAATAGATTTAAGGGCCTAGATCTGATAGATAGAGTGCCTGATGAACTATGGAAGGAGGTTCGTCACATTGTACAGGAGACAGGGATCAAGACCATCCCCATGGAAAAGAAATGCAGAAAAGCAAAATGGCTGTCTGGGGAGGCCTTACAAATAGCTGTGAAAAGAAGAGAAGCGAAAAGCAAAGGAGAAAAGGAAAAATATAAGCATCTGAATGCAGAGTTCCAAAGAATGGCAAGAAGAGATAGGAAAGCCTTCCTCAGTGATCAATGCAAAGAAATAGAGGAAAACAACAGGATGGGAAAGACTAGAGATCTCTTCAGGAAAATTAGAGATACCAAGGGAACATTTCATGCAAAGATGGGCTCGATAAAGGACAGAAATGCTATGGACCTAACAGAAGCAGAAGATATTAAGAAGAGATGGCAAGAATACACAGAAGAACTGTACAAAAAAGATCTTTATGACCCAGATAACCACAATGGTGTGATTACTGACCTAGAGCCAGACATCCTGGAATGTGAAGTCCAGTGGGCCTTAGAAAGCATCACTACGAACAAAGCTAGTGGAGGTGATGGAATTCCAGTTGAGCTATTTCAAATCCTGAAAGATGATGCTGTGAAAGTGCTGCACTCAATATGCCAGCAAATTTGGAAAACTCAGCAGTGACCACAGGATTGGAAAAGGTCAGTTTTCATTCCAATCCCAAAGAAAGGCAATGCCAAAGAATGCTCAAACTACTGCACAATTGCACTCATCTCACACGCTAGTAAAGTAATGCTCAAATTTCTCCAAGCCAGGCTTCAGCAATACGTGAACCATGAACTTCCTGATGTTCAAGCTGGTTTTAGAAAAGGCAGAGGAACCAGAGATCAAATTGCCAACATCCGCTGGATCATAGAAAAAGGAAGAGAGTTCCAGAAAAATATCTATTTCTGCTTTATTGACTATGCCAAAGCCTTTGACTGTGTGGATCACAATAAACTGTGGAAAATTCTGAAAGAGATGGGAATACCAGACCACCCGACCTGCCTCTTGAGAAATCTGTATGCAGGTCAGGAAGCAACAGTTAGAACTGGACATGGAACAACAGACTGGTTCCAAATAGGAAAAGGAGTACGTCAAGGCTGTATATTGTCACCCTGCTTACTTAACTTATATGCAGAGTACATCATGAGAAACGCTGGACTGGAAGAAACACAAGCTGGAATCAAGATTGCCGGGAGAAATATCAATAACCTCAGATATGCAGATGACACCACCCTTATGGCAGAAAGTGAAGAGGAACTCAAAAGCCTCTTGATGAAAGTGAAAGAGGAGAGTGAAAAAGTTGGCTTAAAGCTCAACATTCAGAAAACGAAGATCATGGCATCCGGTCCCATCACTTCATGGGAAATAGATGGGGAAACAGTGGAAACAGTGTCAGACTTTATTTTTTGGGGCTCCAAAATCACTGCAGATAGTGATTGCAGCCATGAGATTAAAAGACGCTTACTCCTTGGAAGGAAAGTTATGACCAACCTAGATAGCATATTCAAAAGCAGAGACATGACTTTGCCAACAAAGGTTCATCTAGTCAAGGCTATGGTTTTTCCTGTGGTCATGTATGGATATGAGAGTTGGACTGTGAAGAAGGCTGAGTGCCGAAGAATTGATGCTTTTGAACTGTGGTGTTGGAGAAGACTCTTGAGAGTCCCTTGGACTGCAAGGAGATCCAACCAGTCCATTCTGAAGGAGATCAGCCCTGGGATTTCTTTGGAAGGAATGATGCTAAAGCTGAAACTCCAGTACTTTGGCCACCTCATGCGAAGAGTTGACTCACTGGAAAAGACTCTGATGCTGGGAGGGATTGAGGGCAGGAGGAGAAGGGGACGCCAGAGGATGAGATGGTTGGATGGCATCACTGATTCAATGGCCGTGAGTCTGAGTGAACTCAGGGAGTTGGTGCTGGACAGGGAGGCCTGGCGTGCTGTGATTTATGGGGTCGCAAAGAGTTGGACACGACTGAGCAACTGAACTAACTAACTAACTAACTAAAGATGCTAAGAAATTATAAGTGCTAGGAAATGAAGGAACAGATTAACACCAAAATTATTCAAGAGAATTTTAATGTGAGGGACCTTAAAAGAGCACTTATTTAAGAACTCAATACAATCATTATTCTCTAAAGAAACAATACATTATTAATTGAAAGTTTATCCTGAATTTGACTGAACAGTTTTAAATTGTGATGTATTTTATTTAAGTTGTTTGTATCTGTTTTAGTAAAAAAAAAAATCTGCTTTGATACTTATAAATTTAAAGGGATTTAAAAATATTAATGTTCAAAATACTGCATTGCAATTTTTAATTAACTTTTAGATTCAATGTACTATGTACTCAGTGTTAGGTACCTTTAACACTGTCTCATTTACTATTATTATTATCAATCCTAAAGGCAATCAGTCCTGAATATTCATTGGAAGGACTGATGCTGAAACTGAAACTCCAATACTCTAGCCACCTGATGCAAAAAACTGACTCCCTGGAAATGACCCTGATGCTGGGAAAGATTGAAGGCAGGAGGAAAAGGGGACGACAAAGGATGAGATGGTTGGATATAGCATCACCGACTCGACGGACATGAGTTTGAGCAAGCTCCTGGAGTTGGTGATGGACAGGGAAGCCTGGCACGCTTCAGTCCATGGGGTCACAAAGAGTCGCACACAACTGAGCAACTGAACTGAACTTATAGCTAAGTGACACATTATGGATCAATGAAAAAGCTGAAGTTTGTATTTACTAAGTAAATAAAGACACACAAATAATAACATATTTAAAAATAAAATTCAAACCTTTACTACATGTCAGACCCTGTGTACAAAACGACAAAATGATGTGCTTGACTTTAAGGAGATTATATGACATCTTTTGGGCTGGGTAGATTAACTGCAATTTTGGCCACAATTTTTCTTTTACCTGTGTACAGGACCTTTAGATGTGTAACAGTGTGGCTCCTCTAATCAAGAGGTACAGTTTATCTCCTACTACCTTAAATCTGCCTTATCCCTGTGTCTTCTTTTGACAAATAGAATGGGACATAAATGATGTTGTGCCAGTTCTGAGCTGGTATATCAGCCTGTTCTTGGAAACTAGCTTAGTGGCCATTAATTAATTGGCTAACTTGCTGGATGATGAGAGACACAGAGCCCAGTTGCCCCTATCACCCCAGCCAACAACCAACCAAAACAGAGCCACAGATGCATGCATAAACACAGCCAAGACCAAA
Organism: Bubalus bubalis; assembly: GCF_019923935.1. Classification (NCBI taxonomy): domain Eukaryota; kingdom Metazoa; phylum Chordata; class Mammalia; order Artiodactyla; family Bovidae; genus Bubalus; species Bubalus bubalis. The sequence continues at coordinate 27,067,796 of NC_059174.1, read as the reverse complement.
GGGCCATCTAGCTGAGCGCAGTTCGAATTGCTAACTCACGAAACCAAAAGCTAATATTTAGTGGCTGCTTTAAGCAATTAAGTTCAGGGGTTGACATTTATACAAGAAAATTTATCTGATACTTTCAACATCTTTCCCACAAATTTTAATTAAGAAGAGAGAGGAAAATAACTCCTATAGCTAGGAGAATAGGATTTTTTTTCTTCTTCTGTAAATGGATGGCTTCTGATATGGTCCTTTAAGGAGAATCAGAAATTGAAAGAACTATAGCACAGTTAATGTTGGAAGCTCTTTGTGGACATTGTTACACATATGGAGCATCTTACAACCATAAATTAAATCCCAGTCAAAGTATTTGGATGAGTGTGGTAAGGTTCTGACATTTGTTTTTCAGTTTTCACATCTTAACTGAGAATATGTAACTCTTATATCATAGACTTATTGTAAGACTCAATCAACAAATATAAATACTTAAAACAGTACATACTATGTACTAATTATGAGTTATTAGCATTGGATGCCAAGTTTAGAGTTTGATTTGTTATGTTTACCTATCAGAATGATTCTAGAGTGTTTATGTGTATGTACAGTCATGCATGTGAGCTGAAGCACAGAAAGTGGGAAAAGAAACATCTAGAAAAGCAGACGCATAAATACAGAATTGGCATATTTGGCTATGCATCTGAAAAGCGATTTGTAGCTTTACAAGGAGTTTTTATATTGTCATGTTCACAGCCAAAGAAACTGAATAATTCAGAAAATATTCATTGAGGAACTTCTATATTTCAGGCACTGTATTAAATAATGCTTAGGGAACGGAGGAGCAACTATAGATAACATTAAATTTATGGACCCTGAAAATGTTGCAATTCAGCAAGCTTCCCTTTTTACATTTCCCAGCAGGAAGCTTAAATAAAAACATTCTTCCCAATTCTAGCAAGCATATCTCTTTGTGTACTAACTTTGTCCCAGTATAAAGTTATTCTCCTAGTATAACCCTTTTCTTTTTCTAATACACTAAATTAGTGACTTTATTTCAGCTTTTTCTTTTTTGAATAAGGAGAAACCAACACATAGAGAAAAAAAAAAAACCTTTACAAAAGCAGTCACTCCTACATTCCTTGGCTTTAGAATGCGAGTCACAAAGCTCTATTCAAAACCAACTTTTCATAATCACAAATTTATAGACTGAACAGACAAGAGACTCGAAAAAAATTTGTTTGCATTTATAAAGTTTGTCTCTGCTCCTTCCATGCATCAGTTACTTCCTACTGTGTCAATATTTTAAAACCTCCTTTTTGATTTTTACTATTGATTTAAGAAAGGGTTTCTCAACCCTGTCACTATTGACATTTTGGATTAGATGGTTAGGAGGTTTTCCTACAGATTGTTTAGCACTAGCCCTGGCCTCCGATATCCCCCCTCTCCCAACTGTCACAGCCAAGAATATTTCCAGATATTGTCAAATGTCCCCTAGGTGCAGAACCTCTGATTTAAGGAATTAACTATTTGGCAAAATGTTTATTAAGAGTTTGCTTCATTTATTTGTTTATTGACAATACTTTTGGCAACAGCATGGAATAAGCTAAGACTCTAAATGACCTCACAGCTGACAATGAGTAAACACATGAAATTACAAAGTATGTTGATGACTTTCCAAATTTTAAAATATAGAAACAAACTGTCCGCAGAATGACCAAGCTTACAAACAGTGGGAAGTATATTTCCCTTTAAAAAAACATGCATGTCTCATTAGTTACTATGTCAACAGGAAAAAAAATCTTATTTAGCAAATGGTGGAAAGAACCATATATTTTTATTGAAGATTTTCTTTTATTTACAAAATACCCATAATTCAATTCTGCTGAGCTATTTCACTTCACGTGCAATAACACCATTATATTAATATAACAGATGTCTTTCAAACTGTCAAACATTAATTACAATTAACTAGAGTGTTTTTAAAATAAGATTAAATTGAGGCTTATTTTGAATTATAGTTCAACAAGCTAATATTTTTTTTTCAAAGACTGAGTATTGACTGATCATGGTAAATAGCAGTTACAAGATAAATTAAAAAAAAAAAAAAAAGAAAGAAAATCCTTAGGGGGGAAATGTGATATTTTGTGTGCTATCTTTGAAGCAGTTCTGTCTTTTGCATGGAATGAAGTATATATTTGCTACTTCCAAAGTATAAACCTGTAGTATTTAATACTGGTTGAACAAAATGTCAATTTTCAAATCTCTATAAAGACTTACCAAGGGTTCTAAAATCATTTGGTATAATAATTTTAATAAATTTGTAATAATCTGTTTCTATCCATGGAAAAGGAGATTGCAATTTTTTATATATTTTTCAAGCAGGAGGCTCAAAACAGTAAAACTACTACTAAATATTCTAATATCTGAACAGATCATTTTTGCCTCATAAATCTAAAAATCCCTGAAATGCACTCATATAATACATATCAATTTGGCTTGTCGCCTTTTGACTTATATTACAAATTTTACTACAGCTCAAACAGATGCTGAAGTAGAATGTATTAAAGCTATATTATGAAGAAAAGCTACTCCCTAGATTAGATATTAATGTGTGAGCTCTGCTGGCCACATATAACTCATTATTCGAAAATGGTGGAAGTTAAAGTTATGTGGTACTCTTTAAACTTCACTAACTATCAAATCAAATTTAATCTCAAATTCCTAATGTAACACTTACTATGCAAGTCAACGGAGGCAACTCATCTAACAGCTACCTTCATCTAAAACCCTTGTCTATAATGTTTGGATGATTAGAATACCCATACCCATCAGTTTGCTGCTAGTTTTTATTTTTTTATGTATTTTGCTTTTGCTTAGCCCTATCCTAGGAAAATGTTGAGTGAATATTAGCTCCACTAAGTTCCCATACGGGGAGAACCAAAATTTGACCTATGACACAGGTTACCAACATTCTTGGTGTATCCATGGTATTTGTAGAAAGGATCCAATGATTCTAACAAAAATAATATGTAAGAGACTCTTGAGCTTCTGACCTCTGCAACTGTTCAGATAATAATGCTTTGTTACTTTAGGCCACTGAGTTTGTGATTTATGTTAGTAATAGAAAGCTAATATAGATTTCTGTTTATCCTTTTTCCCAAAGATATCTCTCTACAATCCACTTTTCTTTTCTCAAATACCTCCCTTGTATCCTTACACCTTAAAGAAAGTAAGCCAAGTTTTAACTTGATATCCAGCACAATTCAACTCTTGGTTTTAGCCAACATTCTTAATCTAATATCTCAATACTAATACTATAAATAGTACTATAAACAGGGGAGTTTCATGTGAGCTACACCGATCTCTTATTCTTAAAATTAAATGCATACACAGGATTTTGTTATTATCAGAAAAAAGAAAAAACACTTCAAACAAAACCTTTGGAAAGGGCATTTCCTTGGTTCATGTAACTGAAAAATCCAAGTTTGTGTTAATCAAACCTATATCCAGATCCTTGAATAATATCCTCAGGAATCTATTATCATCTCTTATGTCTATGGGTTTCTGTTGACTTTCTTCTCATACTTTCTCTACAATATAGCACAAAGTTTGCATTCTACAGATATTGCAAACTAGCACAAAGAGAATTTTCTTAAAAACTCCAAAAAATGTATCAAATATGGTCTGATTTAGACTAAATTTCCCAGAAAGTGGAGATTGAAGCAAGGATTAAGTGCTAACAGTTTTTTTTGTGTGTTTTTTTTTTTTAAGAGGTTCAGACCAAGGCAGTGAAGGTAAGGAAAAATGAAAGTGAGATAAATAAAGATGTGCTACATTGCTGCAATATATGGCTTTAACACACTATTTATTCTTCAAAATGTGCTGCAGAGACATGGCTGCAATACTCCTAAGCTGGCATATTCACTGGGCGCAAGAGACTTCTCAAGGATTGAACAGAGAACCCCTATCTGTAACTCAGAACAAGAAAGTGGAACCTTCTTATCTCCCATTTTCCATTATTTTATGTTGCCCTCTGTTTCATACTATGGTGTTTATCCCAGTTTCAGAGTGGAGTGACAACCTGCACGATGAGTCTTCAAATGAAAAAGAGATAACTTGTTAATAAATATTATAAATAAAATAAAAAAAAAATTTAAGTGTAATCTCAACAACTTTTCCATTCTGATATCTTCGAAGTTTATCAGTTCTAATAGGTATTCCAGTACCTTTAAAATAAACTGAAGATATAAGATCTATAAACCACTTGAGTTAAATCCCTTTAGGGCAAACTGATATTTGGTGCTACCCTATGCAAACTCCACAATTCTCAGTTTAGGCAGATGTCTTTACCACAACAACTTTTCTTGAGCTTTCTTATGCGCTTATCTCTATGACAAAGGCATTGTATATATCGTTTCATTAAGCCTTCACAACAACATCCAGGGAAGTAGTGACTTTCAGAGATGAGGAAACTGCTTCAGAGCTTGCATAAAAATAAAGAGGTATTAAACTGTAGAGCTGATATTCAAACAGAGATCAGTCCACACTCTAAATCATTATGCTTTCCTGAATACCTGGTGTGCTGCTGCTGCTGCTGCCTCTAAGTCGCTTCAGTTGTGTCCGACTCCATGCGACCCCATAGACGGAAGCCCACCAGGCTCCCCCGTCCCTGGGATTCTCCAGGCAAGAACATTGGAGTGGGTTGCCATTTCCTTCTCCAATGCATTAAAGTGAAAAGTGAAAGGGAAGTCGCTCAGTCGTGTCCGACTCTTAGCGACCCCATGGACTACAGCCTACCAGGCTCCTCCATCTGTGGGATTTTCCAGGCAAGAGTACTGGAGTGGGGTGCCATTGCCTTCTTCGGAATACCTGGTGTACTTTTTGCCTAATGAAACTTCTTAACTTATTTATACATGTCCGTAATGTAACTTAAGGGCTTCCCTGGTGGCTCAGTGGTAAAGAATCCGCCTGCCAAAGCAGGAGATGTGGGTTTGATCCCTGTGTCAGCAAGATCCCCTGGAGAAGGAAATGGCAACCCACTACAGTATTCTTCCCTGGGAAATTTCATGGACAGAGGAACCTGGTGGGTACATAGGGTGGCAAATGAGTCAGACACAACTTAGTGACTAAATAACACAGTAACATGTAATGTAACCGATCTTGAGGATCTAGTTCAGATGTTCTACTGCCTGAAATCATTGTGCAGAGTCCCAGGCAGAAGGGACTGCTCCCTACCTTTGAGTTTCTATGATTTGCAATTTGAGCATCATTAATATGTGTTTTGAACATACCATGATGCAAAAACATAATAAGGATACCATTTGATGAATTTCTACAGAGGAAATGTACATTTGTAACCAACAAATAGAACACGACCAAAACAACAGAAACTCCTTTTAAAAAAATGTGTTTTTTTCCCATCTCTATCCCCCAAAATAACTTATTCTGATTTCTAAGAGCACACACTAGTTTCAGACAGCTATTCCTTTAAGTACCTTTGTAGGTAATTTATTTAACATTCACAACCATTCTAGGCATAGATAGAAACTAAATAACTTACTCAAAGTAATATAGTTACTGAGGAGTGCAGTTAAGATTTAAATTCTAGCAGTTAGCTGCAAGTACCACCATTTATCCTGTACTTCTACATGATTCATATGGCAAATAGTACCTTGCATCTTGTTTTCTCACTAGTTGTGGTTATGTCTTATTTCTCTGAGTTAGATAGTAGCATCCTGAAGTACAAAGTTTACGTATAATTCATCTTGGTAACTTGTTTAATATTCACTGTAGCCTATAGCGTATCTTTTCAACAAATATTTGCTGGTTGATTAAACAGAGGAATGAATGAGATGACACAAATAAATGTTCATTTAAAATGTTGTTCAATGACACTTTAGAACTTTGGCAACATTGTAATGATTTTTACCCACAGTTTAAGGCATTGCTTTTTGTAAATTTCTTATTGTTACCACAGAACACATTTCAGTAAGCCCTAAATCACTCAGCCTTTTCCGAAGTAATTGGGCATTTTCCATTAAATATAGTTGCATAAACAGCAAAAATTGGTGCATAATACGTAATGTTGTCTGATGAGATTTGGACAAAGGAGAATTTCACCTTCATAGGAATAGTCTCTACTCAGCCAGCATCTTTCAGCCTCAGATTACAAAGTACTTATCTGTTTAATTTTTTCCTCTACTGACATTTCTTATTGCTGTAAGTAAGATGCCTTTGATAAATACCTCTCCACCACTTCCTCAGAAGTAGCAATGCTTACTTGTTAAAATATATTCTTCCCCCAGTACTTAACACCCAATATTTCTATTAGTGTAAATGATTAAGTTACAAAAGCAACATCAGTTAATGTCAAGGCTAATCCTTCAGGGTTAGTTCTGGTTAAGACTTTAGAGGTTGACAAGCTGAACTCTATGGCCCAGAGAAGTGACGTGAGCAGACCAATGTCACCAGCTTGCTAATGGCATGGAATACTATGAAATCTCCACCTTACAAACTTTCAGCACTGTATTCATCCCACCCCTAAATAAATGCAGTATCTTCTCCCCTCTTAGTTTAAGGCCAGGCAGGACCATCTTTCATGATCTTGCTCTTTGTTCATTGTTCATCTCTTTTCAACTTACCCAAGGCAGGAGAGTCCCTCTGCTCTAAACCGTGCCCTCCGTTCCCTTCTTCTGCCTCTCTCCAGAAAGCTCTGAAACTTCTTGAAGTTAAGATGCATGTTTAATTGTACTATACTAGCACAGTCACCAAGTCTGTACTGTACTCACATTCAATGAAGGATTTCCATCTGTGTCTCAGATTCTATTCGAAAGTTGTAATTTCCACTAGATTAAATTTTTTAAAAATACCCTTGTGCATTTAAATGCAATTTTGACCATTTGTTAGTTAGCAGACAATAAGAATTTTTTTGAAAATAGCAATATATTTTTTTGGCCACACAGCATGTGCGATCTTAGTTCACCAACCAGGGATCAAATCCAGGCCCTCAGTAGGGAAAACATGGAGTCCTAACCACTGGACCACTGGGGAATTCCCAAGACATGGATTCTTAAAATTTGATAAGCTCCATTTGAATCAGTTCTAATGAGGTGGATGAAACTGGTGCCTATTATACAGAGTGAAGTAAGCCAGAAAGAAAAACACCAATACGGTATACTAACGCATATATATGGAATTTAGAAAGATGGTAATGATAACCCTGTATGTGAGACAGCAAAAGAGACACAGATGTATAGAACAGTCTTTTGGACTCTGTGGGAGAGGGCGAGGGTAGGATGATTTGGGAGAATGGCATTGAAACATGTGTATTATCATATGTGAAACGAATCACCAGTCCAGGTTTGATGAATGATACAGGATGCTCGGGGCTGGTGCACTGGGATGACCCAGAGGGATGGTATGGGGAGGGAGATGGGATGGGGGTTCAGGATGGGGAACACATGTACACCCGTGGCAGATTCATGTCAATGTATGGCAAAACCAATACAATATTGTAAAGCAATTAGCCTCCAATTAAAATAAATTTTTAAAAAAATTTGATAAGCTCCATGTGGTAGGGTAAATAGTGCCTCCTCTCCCCCAAATGGCTACATCTGAATCCCTAGAGCCTGGAAATGTGCTACTTTTCTAGCACAATATTCATTGGAAGGATTGATGCTGAAGCTGAAGTTGAAGCTCCAATGCTTTGGCCACCTAATGCAACTAGCCAACTCATTGGAAAAGACCCTGATGCTGGGAAAGATGGAGGGCAGGAGGAGAAAGGGACGACAGAGGATGAGATGGCTGGATGGTGCAAACTCCCAGAGAGAGTAAAGGACAGGGAAGTCTGGCCTACTGCAGTCCATGGGGTCACAAACAGTCAGACATGACTGAGCAACTGAACAATTACACATGTAAAAAAGACTTTTTAAGTGTAATTCAGTTATGGATTATGAGATAGAGATTACCCTGGATTATCTACATGAGCCTAACATAATGACAACATTCTTTTAAAAGGATAAGGGAAGGTCACAGTCATAAAAAACCAAAGTGATGACAGGGGAAGAGAAGCAGAGAAAGTGATCAGAGGATGGTGTGCTCTTGGGAGAAGGATGGGACCACAACCAAGAAAGGCAGGAGCCTGTATAAACTAGAAAAGACAAAGAAATGGATTCTCCCCTCAAGGCTCCAAAAGGAGAACAACCTTGTTAATCCAGTTAGATTTCTGATCTCCAGAATTCTAAGATGTTTTACTTTATGGAACAATGTTTGTGGTAATTTGATATAATAGCAATAGGAAACTAACCCATCTTGTGCTAAAAATTGTGAGACAAGGAACTCAGATATTCAGATTGCATATAGAAAGAAAAAAAGAGAACCTCAGATTAAAGTAGAAAAATAATAGCTGGAATAGTTTAAGAATTTACATTGATTACCTAGAAAAAAGAAATTGGAAAGTTGTCAGAATTCACTTCCTTATTGTTTTTGAATGATAATGTTCAATTGTATGGAATGATAAAAATCTTATGTAATTCCCACTGTACAGATTGGTTAGGTTGACTGCCTATTAAATAAAATATTATCAACTTCAAACAAAAGTTTGTATTAAAGAACTTCTGTTAACTTATTTTGGAAAATTTCAGTAGTGAGGAAGATTTACAATGTGCTGATTTAGGCAGATGTGTGTGTGTGTGTTGAATCACTCTCTGGTTCCCTATTAACAAGAGTTACTTTGAGTTTGAAAAAGAAACCCTTAACAAAATTTAGAATTTAAATGTCATGTATTCTCCTATATAAAATTCCTTCAGCCAACTAAATTTTAGACGTTCAAGTATCACACTGGGGCCAGTTACGGAAGTAACTTGGTAGAGAATTAGAGTAGGCAGAAGGTTAGGGCAAGCATGCCATAAGTTGAATGTTGCTGCTGCTGCTGCTGCTGCTAAGTCGCCTCAGTCGTGTCCGACTCTGTATGACTCCATAGACGGCAGCCCACCAGGCTCCCCCGTCCCTGGGATTCTCCAGGCAAGATCACTGGAGTGGGTTGCCATTTCCTTCTCCAATGCATGAAAGTGATAAGTGAAAGTGAAGTTGCTCAGTCCTGTCTGACTCTTCGCGACCCCATGGACTGCAGCCTACAAGGCTCCTCCGTCCACAGGATTTTCCAGGCAAGAGGACTGGAGTGGGTTGCCATTGCCTTCTCCATAAGTTGAATAATGGCCCCTTAAACGATGCTCACATTCTAATGCCTGGAATCTGTGAATGTTACCTTCTGTGGAAAAAAAGGACTTTGCAAATGTAATTCAAGATTCTGAAATGGGAAGATCATCCTGGGTAATTCAGGTGGGCCTTAACTATTGGGCTTCCTTGGTGGCTCAGATGGCAAAGAATCCACCTGCAATGTGGGAGACCTGGGTTTGATTCCTGGGTTGGGAAGATGCCCTGGAGAAGGGCACGGCTACCCATTTCAGTATTCTGGCCTGGAGAATTCCATAGACTGTACATTCCATGGTGCCGCAAAGTGTCAGACACTTAGGAGAGAAAGTCAGAAGTAGATTTAACACAGAAGAAAAGGAGAACATGGCCACAGAGACAGAGATCTGAAGCATGAGGCCACAAGCCAAGGAAGGCCAGCTGCCACTAGAAGCTGGTGAGGCAAGAAACAGATTTTGTCTTAGAGCTTCAGAGTGAAACCCTAGTGGCACCCAGGCTTCAACCCACTTACACTGCATTTCAGACTTCTCATCTCTATCTCAAAATAAATGTCTGTTGTTTTAAGCCACCAACTTTATGGAAATGTATTACAGCAGCCAAAGGAAACGAATACAGATTTCAGTACCTGAGAATGGGGTGTTGCTATAACAAATACCTAAAGATTTAGAAGTGGCTTTGGAATCAGGTAATGAGTAGAGGCTCAAAGAATTTTGAGGTACAGGTTAGAAACAGCTGACTTAAACTGCTGGTCGGAATATGGGCATTAAAAGCTCTACTGGTGAGGGCTCAGAAAGAAGCAAAGAGCACGAAAGTCTATGCTATCTTAGAGAATGCTTACATTATCATAAACAGAATGTTGGTAGAAGTATGAATGTTACAAGCACTGCTTCTGAGAACTCAGAGGAAAATGAGGAACGTGATTCTGGGAGCTGGAGGAAAGAGTACCCTTGTTACACAGCAACAGATGGCTGAATTCTGCCCTCCAACTATGAGGAAGGGCTTCCCTGGTGGCTCAGATGGTAAAGAATCTGCCTGCAATGCAGGAGACCTGGGTTCAACCCCTGGAGGAGAGCATGGAAACCCACTCCAGTATTCTTGCCTGGAGAATCCCCATGAACAGAGCAGTCCATGGGGTTGCAAAGAGTTGGACATGACAGAGCAACTAAGCCCAGCACAGCACAGCCATGAAGAAAGTGGACCTTGTATGGGATTAACTTGAGTATTTATCTAAAGAGTTCCAAGCCATGTGGTGAAGGTGTGGCCAGAGCTGTTTCTGTTGATAATTATAAAATGTAAGAGGAAAGAGAGAAATTGAGAAAGAACTGGTAAACAAAAAAGAAACCAGGTCTTTAAAATGATTCAGAAGATTCTGACTATCCAGATTGCAAAAGATGCTAAAACTAGGAAATTCACTGTTAGCAAAGTGTGCTCTGAAGAGAAAGCCATGGATGTGGTTGGATACTCACTAGCTGGTACCTCAAAAGGATCAAAAAGTTAGAGCATCCCCTCCTCACACAGAGGGTTCTTTGAAAAGATGAAACATGTGACTCAAGGATCCCCCAAAAATCTCCATGGAAGGATAAAGATGAGCTTATACAGAAAAGAACTTAAAATCAAGCAAACAATATTTAATGGGTTTCTTAGGTTTTATTCTCCAAGCCAGTAATTTTAATATACATTACTTTATTTAAAAACATGATGATACCACCTTTGTGAATAAAGTATAATTGTTCCCATTTTACATGCACAAATATATCAGTTTTTTGTTTACAAGCAATAGAGATCACTACAATTAAATTAAAAAGAGAAACTACAATTAAATTAAAAATAGAAGTTAGTGAAAGTTATCAGGCAGCTCATAAAAGTGAAGGAGAACATAAAATATCCAACACTGGAAGAATCAAATCCAGGTGAGTTTTGGGCAATCAGGACAAATAGATAATGCTTTCAGGAAGATTCTAACAGAATAAATCAGTTCTAAATCTTCCCTGTAGGTGCATCACTTTGCTTGGGAGTTCATTTACCTATTGGAAGAGGTTGGTTGACTTAGTTTGTGCAAAGAACTCACCTTCTGTTCCTTAAGACAGTAGAATTACTCAATGGAAAGGCCCGTTAACAACACACATGCAATGGGGACTTCCCTCATGGTCCAGTGGCTAAGATTCCAGGCTCCCAGTGCAAGGGACCCAGGGTCAATCCTGTTCAGGGAACTACATCCCACATGGCACAACCAAGAGCTCACAGGCAGCAACTACAGATCCAGAGCTTACAAGCTGTAACTAGACCTTGTGCAGCTTAATTAATTAATTTAAAAAAAGAACACATGCAATGGGAAAGACAGCTTTTCCAAAAATGAAGGGAGATGCTGAAGGAAAGTGGAAAGGATGCTAACCAGACTACATATAGACAGGAAATGAATGCCCTCTGTAATGATGGCTAAAGTGCACCAGTGTCTTTCCCAAAGTCACCTACCTAGGTAGTATTAATAGCTGAGCCTTGACTCAGACTGCTTGATTTAAATTAGATTCTATACAATTATAACATAGTTGCTAACCTTCTCCCAAGGGAGTTCAATTCTCCCACATATACAGTGAGAAAAAAGGTATACATGACCCGTAAGGGATCTTCCAGCATTCGGTGTCCTCCTTATATGATCCAGCTTATTGCTCTGAAGAACTGGATTTTTTTTTAAATCATTGACAACAAATATATTCCCTTTGTTCTTATTTACATAGACAGAAGCTATGTAGTGACAAGGTCTCTTCAAGGCTGGAATACTTCCTTAACAACATGAGCAAAATAGCATCTGGTATCAATCTTGTCCCACTGACTTGACTGTAGTGATTTAAAAGCTTTCATTCTTTGAATTCAAAAATCTAATTTTTAATGCACATTCTGTCAGCTGTTTTCCTAGATTGTAAATGAGTTTCTGTCATCCTGACAGACTCTCAGATAAATTGAAACTTAACTAGGGGGAAGAAAATAAATGTTAAAAAACAATTTTGTTCTGAATAGAATAAATGTGATATATATTTTGGTTACTTTCCCTCTAAATTGTCATTGGTTTCTCTGCACTGGTAAGCTGATGAGTCTGTGTGATGATCAACTACTTCTGTAATTTACTGTCTGACAATAGATTGTAAAAAAATTGCCACGCTGACATTGACTGAACCCATTAAGCATTATTCCTTTTCAAATACATGACCTGAAGAAAAACTCAAATCATTTTTCCCCACCATAACCAAAAATTACTGAGCATTTCAGCTATTATTTCCTCCAAGTGCTCACTTTAATTGGGTGAGTAATCATTTTCTTTGAGAAAAAAGTCATTAGGTTGGCCAAAGGTGGGTAAGCAGACAATAGTGTGGTTCTCAGTAACTGGTAAAGAACCAGAAAACAGGGAAGTTCAGCTAGGGAGAGAAGGGACATGCGGAAGGGTAGGGTGGGGAAGACAGAGGCAGAGATGTAGAGAAATTAAGGAAGTGGTATTTAATGTCAGAGGAACATCTGATGACCCAAAGCTTCCTACACTAATATTTCAAAGTACTGTGTTCTCTAAAAATACATATAATCATCCATATTTGTAAAGCAATTGATTACTTAAATGTAATGCCACTTCTCTCCTCAAAATCTCAAAATACACCTTAAGTTCCTTTTACAGATGGGGAGCCTGAGGCTCCATGAGGATAAGTGACTTAATCCACAGCTGGTTGGCGTCAGAGACCGTATTAGAACCAGGTCTCTGGCTCCTCCACCACCAACTGTAATTTCCACCCCACCCCACTGCCTTTATACCAGAGCTCCTTCAATAACATCCACTAGTTAATTAGATCCTTCTTTCCATGGAACTTCCCTGAAAAAGCTTTTGCTGTTGCTTTGGAGAATGTTCTCCACCAATAAACCCTATAATCTTTGAAGACAGCCTTAGATTAAGGCTCTGACATTTTTGGACTCTACAAGGATGACTGCCACCTTTCCTGGTGGAGAAGATAAAGCCTTTGTTCAATTTAACCTGAAGAATGCTACTTAATTGCCAGTGAAGAAGTGTTGTGTGGGCACCCTCTATTTGAGTAATCTTCCTACTAATTTTTCACTGGCTGTTGGTCACTGGAAACACAGTTAAGTCATTCAGTTTCCAGGTCTAAGATAGGAATAGGTACACGATTCCTGTAAGAATTATGAGCTGGACTTCCCTGGCAGTCCTTTGGCTGGGAATTCACCTGCCAATGCAGGGGACATGAGTTTGATCCCTGGTCCAGGAAAATCTCACATGCAAAGGGGCAACTAACCCATGTGCCCCAACTACCGAAGCCTGCATGCCTAAAGCCTGTGCTCTGCAACAAGAAAAGCCACTGCAACGAGAGACGTGTGAAATCACACTTGCTGGAGTAGCCCCAAGCCACTGCAACCAGAGAAAGCCCACGGCACAGCAAAGAAATCCCAATATAGCCAAAAAAACTAATTAATTAAAAAATCATATGAGCTCATGCATGAAAAAGCACATTGCACATGTAAAATAGTAATGTTAATGAGGTAATACTCTAAAGCGAGGGCAAATGTTTACTTGCGATGACTGAGCATTATGCAGAAATGGAAAGATTATGTTATAGAAGGTTTATAGCAGATACGCTTAGTGCCTCACCCATGTCTCTTCAGGACTCACCAACCCCCAGCTTACTGTAGCTTCCTAAAGCAAACCCGAGAGGAAATTCTCTGGCATGCCTGGCTGGTGACAGGGACGCCAGGATGACGGATTCTGATCTCCCAGAGACTACCCTTCAGCCAGTAGAGAGTTGATGTACAAATATTCCCAATTCCTCTCCCCTCAAGTGGAACGATGCTAAGGAATTTTTTTTTAACAGTATCAGTTGTACTACACTGTTGATTACTTTAAAGAAATAGGTCCCAAAGAAGCAGAACAAATCAAATGGAAAATTTTTATGTTTACTCTCTCCCCATGCCCTCCCTCTATGACTGCCTGGCATCACTGCCTTCATGCAGAGTATATGGACATGCCAGTTAACTAACCATAGCATTTTATGACCCTATGAGAGGAATGAATGTCAGAGATGTATAAACATTAGGAAGCTTTCTTCTATAAAGCATAATGCTGAACTTACTGGCAGTGGTGTAAATCTTGAAAAAGAAATCAAAGTAGGTAGCCTCAGGATCTTCTCTTGTATTTTTCTAAATGATTGATAGGGTGAAAGGAGGGGCAACTAGAGTAAAATGATGGAAATTTATTTTCATCCCAGAGACTATCAAATCTCTGTAAAATGTTTTCTTTATTTTGTCTTTTCTTCAAGCTTGAACTAATTCATTGCTTGACTCATGGGGCACATTAAATGTATATGGCCAATAAAATATCATTAAAAATCTTCTGGTCCAGTGATCTATTTCAAATGTGTATTCTAAGTTACCACAGTACACTAAGGTCATGGAAGCAAAGGGAATGCATCCTAACAGTCACACCTGTACTTGCAAATCTAACTTTATCTGCATCTCTCTCTACCCTGGTACATATTTATTTTTCATGCAACCAACAAACCAACACACATGTACACATATGTACAAATGTACATATATGTATGTATAGAAAATATGCATATTTATGTTAATTTGCTGCTATTATAGAATTATTAATTATGCAATTAAGAATTCTTAATTAGAGAATTACTATTCAGAGATGCCCTCATTTTTGGAACCAGACTGCTTGTGTTTGAATTTCATCTCTGCCGCTTATGATCTGGATGACCATGAACAGTTTACTTAACCTCCCTGAGCCTCAGTTTTCTTATTTTTTCCTTAAAAAGGGATGGCAAAAAAAGGGGGGGATGTCAATTTTACCTGCCTCTAAGAGTTACTCTGAGGATCAAATGTGTTAATAAATGCAAATATAGAGCTTAGGAATAAGGACTGCATCAGCATTTGCATTAAGTTCACATATTCTGTCAACCTTTTATTAACCACACATCACAAACACACACACGGATAAAAAAATCATCCATGTATTTTGTTGAATACTATATAGGTATGGTATTAATTATTATATGCACATAGCATAATGAGTAGACAAGGTGATTTTGGTGATAATGCTGACTACTTCCATTAAAAGGCAATCTCCCTCCTGTGGGGAGTTAAGCAGGGCCTCGCTGGGTGCTCCACGATAACTCCAACCCTGAATAATTAAAAGCCCTCTTAGCATCACTTGAAATACATCTTCCAAAATCATGAATCACTTCTTCCCTTACAGGTCAAATTATTTGCTTCTACTTTCAAATGAAGTTATCAATTCCTTTAAAAGAAATAAAAAAACAAAAATAATAACATAAATAATCATAAGCTCTCACATTAATTGGAGTCATTTTTCTCCCAGGTGTCTCTAGATAGCATATTCGTTTCCTGATCAGCTTGCTTATCTGAGATTAATTTTCAGTGCATCCTGTAGTTGCTCTTTCCCACAGAGTTCTGATAGGGAGGATCTAATAGAAGAACAAAGAGAAAACTCAATGATTTGGTGTCGTGGCTACTGAGGAGATCCTCTGCCATATTAATACCTCTAGTGAGGACTATAAGGATTCTTAACAAACACAGTTGAAATCATCATGTATTGGGATAATTGCAGGAAAAGTGAAAAATAAGAGGACATTTGTTGTTGTTCAATTGCTAAGTCATGTCCTACACTTTACGACCCCATGGATTGCAGCACGCCAGGCTTCTCTGTCCTTCACCATCTCCCAGAGTTTAAACTGTACATATGCCTACATCTCATCTCTTCTCCTTCTCCACCTTGAGTTTCCTTATCCAGAGGAAACTGTCAGACCTCAGGTGGTATATTTGCCTCACACATCTGTGAATTCCATGTCTATTCCAGTAAATGCACATATTCCTTACTGGAAGATGTTTATCCCAGTATATGTCAAGAAAACAGCAGGTTTCACTTGAAGAAGGAAAGGTCAGAGGGAACTAATATTTACCAAGATCCGGTTATGTTTCAAACATTTCACTTTGGGTACCTTACCTTACTGAAACCTCACCTTGAGTTTTGGAGACATTATTACATTCATTGCATAACTGAGGGGTCAGAAGCTTAGACTGGTTGATATATTTGCCCAGTTCTACATACTGACAAACTGCACAGGCAGGATTTGAACCCAGGCTTGTCCTCCATCAAAATTTATGTTGTTCTACTTTTACCGCACTGCAGACATAATAGCAATTTAGAGCAAAGAGTCTCATGGCTGGATTTGCAGAAACTTGTTCATAGCTGTTTCAGAGAAACTCATTTTTATACACAAAAAGTAGGTATGTGTAGAGTGGTAGTATGGATTACCATGTTCTTTGATGCATCTCTCATCAAAGGGAGGGTCTGTATGTTCTCTCCTTGAACCTGGGTGGGTTTATGACTACTTCAAGCCATAGTGAATGACAGAAGCAATGCTAAATGATTTCTGAGAAGGGTTATAAAGACTCCTGGATTCCTCCATGTTTCCTGAAGGGCTTCAGTGATGGCTCAGAAGAATCTGTGTGCAATGCAGGAGACCTGGGTTCAATCCCTGGCTTGTGAAGATCTACTGGAGAAGGGAATGTCAACCCACCCCAGTATTCTTGCCTGGAGAATTCCATGAACAGATGAGTCTGGCAGGCTATAGTTCATGGGGTCATAAAGAGCTGGACATGACTAAGCAATGAACACTTTTACTTCACTTTCATGTTTCCTGAAACACACTTAGAACCATGAATAGAAGTCAGAAGCTGGATTTCCCTGGAGCCACCATGCTGTAAGGAAGCCAAGTCGACAGGGGTGCTTTGGTGGAAAATCCTTGAGTCATTCCTGCCCAGAATCCAGACATGTGACTAAATGTAACTGCCCGGACCTATAACCTCCCCAGATGAGGACCCAAACATTTTCAAAAGAGAGGGCTCTACCTTGTCCACTGCTCGAATTCCTGACCTCAAAATTCTTTGGGCATAATAAATGGGTTGTTTTAAGCTAGTAATTTTTTTGTGCTTTGACACGCAGCAAAATAATGGAGAGAAATATGAAGTTGTTCCTTAACTATGAAAGTATGTAAGGCACAATTCTAAACACTGTGAAGAAAACAAAGCTGAAAGTCACTGTGGTCCCTGAACACAAATCTACAAAGAAAAAGACGTACATTATTATTTCTGATTCTAGAAGGAATCCGACAAAGAAGGAAGTTTCTTTCAAGTGAGTTTTAAAAATGGAAAATGAATAAGTAATACTTTGAGAGAATTAGAAGTAGACCATAACATTTCAAAAAATAAAAAATAAAAGAAGAAGAATCATATGAACTCACTTCATAGCTTCTTTTTAGGAAGGACACTGGGCACAGAGTAATCAGTCTATATAACCTGTGGGGTAAAGTGAGTCCCTTGGACTGCAAGGAGATCCAGCCAGTCCATTCTAAAGGAGATCAGTGCTGGGTGTTCTTTGGAAGAAATGATGCTAAAGCTGAAACTCCAGTACTTTGGCCACCTCATGCGAAGAGTTGATTCATTGGAAAAGACTCTGATGCTGGGAGGGAGTGGGGGCAGGAGGAGAAGGGGACGACAGAGGATGAGATGGCTGGATGGCATCAATGACTCAAAAGACGTGAGTCTGAGTGAACTCCGGGAGTTGGTGATGGACAGGGCGGCCTGGCGTGCTGCAATTCATGGGGTCACAAAGAGTCGGACACGACTGAGCGACTGAACTGAACTGAACTGCAAGTGAGAATTGAGATAGAGCCGGGTCATTAAGATTTTTGAATATTATGCTTGGAATTTTCCATAAGTAAAGGTAGACCCTTAAAGATATCGAGCTTTATAAGGACATTTCCGATGGTATTCAGAGGACAAAGTGGAAGTCAAGAAACAGATGATTGGAATTAATAATTAATAGATTTTTAAGATATTCTACATCAAAGATGACAAAATCCAAATACAGTCAGCATTCATGAGAACATAGAAAATGGAAATGCACAACTAATTTTTCTTTTTTAGGGAAAAAGGAAGTGATTCAACCAAAGATAAAGTGAAGAAAATCATGAAGCACCTGGTATGCCACAGTAGAGGAAACACATGGTATGAATATGATTCACAGATATTTTAACAACAAAGAGGCACTTGTGTTTGTGTGTTTATAAAGAAATCCAATCACTGCTGATATAAGACAGAGTAAATTAAAGATTCCTTTCGATTTAACTTGCCTTGAGCCTCTATGGTAGCGACCCCCAAGCTCTTTGGCACCAGTTTTACGGAAGACGATTTTTCCACAGACCATGGAGTGGTGGGAGTGGATGGTTCAGATGATGATGTGAATGACGGGAGCAATTGGGAGAGGCAGATGAAACTTCACTCGCTAGTCTACTGCTCACCCCTGCTGTTAGGCCCAGCGCCTAACAGATCCTGTGGGTTAGGGATACTTGTTTTATGGTACACGTACACTGGGCTTGTGCATTCCTTTCACACTTACCTCTAGACATAACCCTTAGAAGTGTATTAATTTATTTTTTATTTCTTTAATACAACTCATCTTCACTTAAAATTATCATTTTTCAAAATGTCTTACTTAATATAAAACTTCTACATTTTTCCATCTAAATTCCAATAAAATTTTATAATTATTTACATAAAGAGGGTGGGATGGAGAAGAAGCAGGCTCTTCTTACATGCTTTGTAGGATTACATGTGATTGCCTAATTGGAACACATCTGCTTTATCTTATGCTGCTGACGTGTCTCATTTTATGCCTAATACAATCAGATCTGATCATTTGTCACATATGATTATTGTTTAGTACTTAAAGACTGATTTTCTTACTATAACAAGGCTATAGAGATGAAAAATAAGCTTCAAACTCGTGAGACTACCTAGGGAAAATGAAATAGAGAAAAAAAGTAAGAGAAATGCATTAATTCACTCAAATATTTACTATCTGCTATATTAAATATTTACTATTTTCCAAACACTATTTACTTCCTAAATGTTTATTATTTGCCAAACACTGTTCTAAGTGCTTAGAGTGCAATAGTGAATAAAATATGTAAAGTCCCTGCCTTCAGGGAACTTACAACCTCTTGGAGAGAAAGTGGGGAAAATAATCAGGTAAAATTGAATTGTATCGGTTACGTGTACATTGGCAGACATTCAGCAGGTGAAAGAGGAGAGGAACTTCTGGATAAAATGGTAACAGTGGTGTGACATTTAATCAGTCAATCAAACAAACTAAGGGAAGTGAGAAATGCAAATGATACAAATTTCTGGGCAGAAGGCATTTCAGGCAGAACGAGTACAGAGTCCCCAAGGCACAAGCATGCTTGACATATTGCAAGAACAGCAAGGAAACCTCAGGAGGGGAATGATCTAGCAATGGAACAAAGATTAAATCAGAGAAGTGATGGGCAGTGAGAGGCTGTCAGATCATAAAAGGTCATGTAAGTCCAAGAAGCTTGGAGAGAATTGAAAGTAGCCTGGACTCATGGTCTGAGTCCTGTCTCTGCTACTCCCTAACTCTGAAATCTTAACAAGTCATTCAACCTCTGAGCCTTATTTTTCTCTTTCCTTAAACAGAGATGATATTGAATCACACTCATGAATTTCCTGTAGGGGTCAAGTGAGATAATGCAATGTAACACTAGGAAGTGCTTAGCATGGCACTTGAGAAAAATGGGAAAAAATAATGTTGCAGTTATTTTAGATAATACATAATGAAAACCTCAAATATACGACTTCAGAGAGTGGGGTGGTGGGGTTAGTATCCTAAACTTTTAAACTGTAACATGTCCTGAGGAGTTTTTGACCACAAAAGATGAAAATTTTTTCAAGAGAATTGGTGAAGGGGTTTTGGAAATGTGAGGAGGGATGGGGAGAATTAACAGATGTGTACTTTTGTACCTTCATCCTCATACCTGCAGCCTCTCCATGATTCACTGTGCCACATAGGGGGAAAAAAAAAGAGTTTCAGTAATTATTACTGAATCATGAGAAATAAAAGCATTGGCTAATATGTAATTAATATTAGAAGCATTAAAATAAGATTCAATAATTAAGTTATTCTTATCCCTGTCAATTCTGTTTAATATTTTGTTAGAATCTGAGAAACAGCAAATCTTTCTCTTAGATATTTAAAAGAAGTGACCATTTAACTAGTTTTGGATTGCATATAATTTTTCCAACTTTTAACCTGAAATTCAAACCCAATCTTCAGAGTCTATGATTTCTATACACGATGGTATCACTTAAAAAACTTAATTTGACATTTGGAAAGATTCCTAATTTTTAGAATGTGGAGCAAGATCATTTTCAGACTCAAGATCAACCTTAATCTTGATGTTTTTGTCTCTATGTAACATTGGAAGCTCCTAGTCATTTATTTCTGCACTACATTCAATGCCTAGTAGCAAGTGGACAAGTGTTGAAAAGGAGAGGAAAGCTGTCTGTTCTGAGTATCGTCCAAAACTGAGGTCATGTCCAAAAGCACCCAGGTGTCTGGCAAGGGTCACACCAGCTCTACCTTTTCCACTCCAGGCAGAGAATCTAACTAACTAGATCAGTCTCCCAAAATAGTTTGGAAATCCCAAAGTTCCAGGAGTTCACTTTACTTCTGGTGTATTTCTCCACTGTGTTTTTCTTTGAAAAACTGACCTTGGATGTCTCCTTATCTCGTTCAATGTCTTTATATTCGAGATGGAATAACATCACATCCTTGTGAGAAAACCTACAGAGGCTTCTCATTGCCTAGAAGAGTACTTCCCAAACTGTTATGTGGGGCATCCTCTGGAGTTACATAGAAAATGTTTTCCTGGTCAAATAGGTTTAGGAAATGCTGTGTTAAGTCAAGGTAAGCAGATTTCTTACCAAAAGAATCCTTAGATCTTAGCAGTAAGGGTATGTTTCATTTGCCCAAGAGGAAGATATATAGTTAAAAATCCTCTGACCTTATACATATTGATGGATGGCATTTTTGAGAGACAAATATGGCTACTAGGTGTTCTATGAAATTTATCCTGGAAATTTCTTAGCTTGGACTTGAAAAGTGTCTGCCATCTAGTATAATTTACTATTCCGTTCATATTACCTCTCATTCCTCATAGCACTTTTCATGTTTTGATCACACAAAACTAATCCCTATTTCTTGAACAAGGAATGCTTTTGAATGCCCTCTGACTCTGTACCAGAGGGAACACTGACAACTGAACAAACCATTTTGATGCAGATCTATCTTTATGTCTTTTTTATAACAAACACATCACCTAGCACGGCTATTTGGAGAAGGCAATGGCACCCCACTCCAGTACTCTTGCCTGGAAAATCCCATGGACAGAGGAGCCTGGTAGGCTGCAGTCCATGGGGTTGCGAAGAGTCAAACATGACTGAGCGACTTCACTTTCACTTTTCACTTTGATGCATTGGAGAAGGAAATGGCAACCCACTCCACTGTTCTTGCCTGGAGAATCCCAGGGACAGGGGAGCCTGGTGAGCTGCAGTCTATGGGGTTGCACAGAGTCAGACATGACTGAAGTGACTTAGCAGCAGCAGCAGCACAGCCATTAGTTCTTGATTACTAGATTGAATCAACTGATATAGTTATACCCATAGTCAAGTTGAAGATTACTCTTATTCCTCATATTTCTTCTTTCTCACTACATGCGTGTCTAATTTTCTAGACAACATAATCAAGCTCATTTCATTTTTATGAAAAATTTTTATCATTTATTAAGTATAAAAACCAGCATTCTTTTGTCTGAAAATGTACCAGCTTTCCTATGAGATCTGATTAGCATTTTTTCCAAAATTAGAGATGATCAGTGTAAATTACCTTTACATGTTTCAAATTTTACTTCTGTGAACCCACTATGGGAGAGTATAGTATGGAACAATAACAGAAAAATAGAGAAAGAAGGGGGAGGAGGAGAAAGAGAAGGAGAAAAAGGAAAAGAAAGACATGTTTGTGAACTTCACACAACAGAAAAAATAGACTCCTGGCAACTTAATGATATATACACAAATGGAAAACAGCATAAAATTTGATGCCCAAAATTATAGTTCTAAAAATTTAATTCACAGATATAAATATATGTGTGCAAATATTTCTATATATATGGAACATATTTGTTGCTTTACTTGTAATAAGGGGGGAAATGAAGGCTTTAGTGTTTTCTAACAATAGAGCATTTTTTATATGCATGATAGTATTACATGCTATGGATATTTTTTATAGTCATAAAAATATTGTTTCAGACTAAAGGAAAAGACTTCTTGCTGAATGGGAGAAAATATTTACAAATGATATGACCCACAAAGTGTCACTATCCAAAGTGTATAAAGAGTGCATACAACTCAATATTAAAAAGCAAAGAACTGAATTTTAAAGTGGGCAGAAGACCTGAACAGACATTTTTCCAAAGAAGACATACAGATGGCCAATCAGTTCAGTTCAGTCACTCAGTTGTATTCAACTCTTTGTGACCCCATGGACTTCTGGCAGCCCGCCAGGCCTCCCTATCCATCACCAACTCCCGGAGTTTACTCAAACTCATGTCCAATAGCGCACACAAAAAACATGGTCAATATCACTAATCATCAGAAAAATGCAAATCAAAGCAACAATGAGATATCATCTAACATCTTTTAAAATGGCTATCATCAAAAAGACTACAAATAATAAATATTGGTGAGGATTTTAAGAAAAGGGAAACCTAATAAATGGTTGGTTGGTAGGACTGTAGATTGGTGCGGCCACTATGAAAAACAGTATGGAAATAACTCAAAATACTAAAAATAAAAGTACCATATGATCCAGTGATTCCATTCCTGGATATACACACAAAGAAAACAAAAACACTAATTCGAAAAGATATATGCACACCAATGTTTGTATAGCATTATTTATAATAGCCAAAGCATGGAAGATACCTAAGTGATAAACAAATAAGGATGTGAGATACACACACACACACATACGCACACAATACATGTATATTATATACATATATACACACAATGGGATATTAGTCATGAATAAAGAACTGAAATTCTGCCATTTGCAACTACATGTATGGACCTAGAGAGTATTATGCTTAGTGAAATAAGTCAGAGAAAGATATATACTCTATGTTATCACTTCTCTGTGGAATCTAAAAAATAAAACAAACAAATGTATAAATAAAACAGAACAAGACTCACAGAGAATAAACTAATGGTTACCAATAAGGAAAGGGAGAAAGAGAAATATGGGATTAAAAGACACAAACTACTAAGTATAAAATATATGAGCCACAAGGATATATTGTATAGCACAGGGAAATATAGCCATTATTTTGTAATAATTTTAAATTGAGTGAACTTCACAAAAACACTGCATCACTATCTCCTACACCTGAAATTATTATAATACTGCAAGTCAACTATACTTCAATTAAAAAAAAAAAATGACTTTAAGCCAGTTTGAATTTCACAGAGCTATAAGAAATCTTATCAAATGAAAGAATCTTTTTCAATTCACTTCAGTTCAGTCCAGTCATTCAGTGGTGTCTGACTCTTTGTGACCCCGTGGACTGCAGCATGCCAGGCCTCCCTGTCCATCACCAACTCCCGGAGTCCACTCAAACTCATGTCCATTTGTTGGTGATGCCATCCAACCATCTCATCCACTATATCCCCTTCTCCTCCCACCTTCAATCTTTCCCAGCATCAGGGTCTTTTCCCATGAGTCAGTTCTTCACATCAGGTGGCCAAAGTATTGGAGTTTCAGCTTCAGCATCAGTCCTTCCAATGAATATTCAAGACTGATTTTCCTCAGGATGGACAGGTTGGATTTTCTTGCAGTCCAAGGGACTCTCAAGAGTCTTCTCCAACACCACATTCAAAAGCATCAATTCTTCAGCTCTCAGCTTTCTTTATAGTCTAACTCTCACATCCATACTTGACTACTGGAAAAATCATAGCCTTGACTAGACAGACCTTTGTTGGCAAAATAGTGTCTCTGCTTTTTAATATGCTGTTTAGGTTGCTCATAACTTTTCTTCCAAGGAGCAAGCGTCTTTTAATTTCATGGCTGCAGTCACCATCTGCAGTGATTTCAGAGCCCACCAAAATAAAGTCTCTCACTGTTTCCATTGTTTCTCCATCTATTTGCATGAGGTGGTAGGACTGCATGCCATGATATTAGTATTAAGAATGTTGAGTTTTAAGCCAATTTTTCACTCTCCTTTTTCACTTTTATCAAGAGGCTCTTTAGGTCTTCTTCACTTTCTGACATAAGGGTGGTGTCATCTGCATATCTAAGGTTATTGACATTTCTCCCAGCAATCTTGATTCCAGCTTCTGCTTCATCCAGCCCAGCATTTCTTATGATGTACTCTGCATATAAGTTAAGTATGCAGGGTTACAATATACAGCCTTGACGTGCTCCTTTCCCGATCTGGTATCAGTCTGTTATTTTATGTCCAGTTCTAACTGTTGCTTCTTGACTTGCATACAGATTTCTCAGGAGGCATGTCAGGTGGTCTGGTATTCCCATCTCTTTCAGAATTTTCCACAGTTTGTTGTGATCCACACAAAGGCTTTGGCATAGTCAATAAAACAGAAGTAGATGTTTTTCTGGAACTCTCTTGCTTTTTTGATGATCCAGGATATGTTGGCAATTTGATCTCTCTTTCCACTGCCTTTTCTAAATCTAGCTTAAATCTGCCTTTGCTAAATCTGTGAACATCTGGAAGTTCACGGTTCACGTATTGTTGCAGCCTAGTTTGGAGAATTTTGAGCATTAGTTTGCTAGTGTGTGAGACGAGTGGAATTGGGTGGTAGTTTGAGCATTCTTTGGCATTGCCTTTCTTTGGGATTGGAATGAAAACTAACATTTTTCAGTCCTGTGGCCACTATTGAGTTTTCCAAATTTCCTGGCATATTGAGTGCAGCACTTTCAAGCAACATCTTTTAGGATTTGGAATAGCTCAACTGGAATTCCATCACCGCCACTAGTTTTGTTCGTAGTGATGTTTCCTAAGGCCCACTTGACTTCACATTCCAGGATGTCTGGCTCTAGGTGAGTGATCACACCATCATGATATCTGGGTCATGAAAATCTTTTTTGTATAGTTCTTCTGTGTATTCTTGCCACCTCTTCTTAATATCTTCTGTTAGGTCCATACCATTTCTGTCCTTTATCGTGCCCATCTTTGCATGAAATGTTCCCTTGGTATCTCTAATTTTCTTGAAGAGATCTCTAGTCTTTCCCATGCTATTGTTTTCCTCTATTTCTTTGCATTGATAACTGAGGAAGGCTTTCTTATCTCTCCTTGCTATTCTTTGGAACTCTGCATTCAAATTGGTATATCTTTCCTTTTCTCCTTTGCCTTTCACTTCTCTTCTTTTCACAGCTATTTGTAAGGCCTCCTCAGACAACCATTTTGCCTTTTTGCATTTCTTTTTCTTGGCTATGGTCTTAATCACTGCCTCCTGTACAATGTCACGAACCTGTGTCCATAGTTCTTCAGTCACTCTATCAGACCTAATCCCTTAAATCTATTTATTACTTCTGTATAATTGAAAGGGATTTGAATTAGGCCATACCTGAATGATCTAGTGGTTTTCCCTACTGTCTTCACTTTAAGTTTGAGTTTGGCAATAAATAGTTCATGATCTGAGCCACAGTCAGCTCCTGGTCTTCTTTTTGCTTGCTGTATAGAGCTTCTCCATCTTTGACTGCAAAAAATATAATCAGTCTGATTTTGGTATTGACCATCTGGTGATGTCCATGTGTAGATTCTTCTCTTGTGCTGCTGGAAGAGGGTGTTTACTATGACCGGTGCATTCTCTTGGCAAAACTCTATTAGCTTTTGCCCTGCTTCATTCTGTACTCCAAGGCCAAATTTGCTGTTGCTCCAGGTATCTCCTGACTTCCTACTTTTGCATTTCAGTCCCCTATAATGAAAAGGACATCTTTTGGGGGATGTTAGTTCTAGGTCTTGTAGGTCTTCATAGAACCATTCAGCTTCAGCTTCTTCAGCATTACTGGTTGGGGCATAGACTTGGATTACTATGATAATGAATGGTTTGGCCTTAGAAACAAACAGAGACCAGTCATTTTGGAGATTGCATCCAAGTACTGCATTTCAGACTCTTTTGTTGACTATGATGGCTACTCCATTTCTTCTAAGGGATTCTTGCCCACAGTAGTAGATATAATGGTCATCTGAGTTAAATTCACCCATTCCAGTCCATTTCAGTTCGCTGATTCCTAAATTGTCCATGTTCACTCTTGCCATCTCCTGTTTGATCACTTGCAATTTGCCTTGATTCACAGCAACCTAACATTCCAGGTTTCAATACAATATTGCTCTTTACAGCATCAGACTTTACTTCCATCACCAGTCACATCCACAACTGGGTGTTGTTTTTACTTTGGCTCTGTCTCTTCATTCTTTCTGGAGTTATTTCTCCACTGATTTCCAGTAGCATATTGAGCACCTGTCAACCTGGGGAGTTCATCTTTCAGTGTCCTATCTTTTTTTGCCTTCTCATACTGTTCATGGGGTTCTCATGGCAAGAATACTGAAGTGGTTTGCCATTCCCTTCTCCAGTGGACCACATTTTGTCAGAACTCTCCACCATGACCCATCCATCTTGGGTGGCCCCACATGGCATGGCTCATAGTTTCCCTGAGTTAGACAAGGCGTCTTGTTGGGGCTCCTCCTCTGCCCTTGGACATGGGGTATCCCCTCAAAGTCGCTCCTGCGCTGCATAGCCGCTGCTCCAGTGCCATTACACAATAAACTTATTGTCTTAATTAAGTTTAATTATAAACTTATTTAAGGAGCAACTAAAAATTATGTATTATAGAACATTCTTTTAAACTGTTTCAGAGAGTCATCAGGGGAGTTCTGGTTCAAGCCTAGTCTAATAATTTAAGTTTATAGGTGTGCATAGTCTCTTCTCAGAATGGCATAACTTTGAGAGACATCTGATTATTCTATAAATATGAAATTTATGTTTTGCACACTTCCCTCTAGGTCCAGACAGGCACAAGAAGAATATTTTTTTTTCTCTCCTCTTTTCTTTCTTGTCTCAGGATTCCATGAACTGAAGTGCTGAGACGCTCTGGGACTGTTCTGGAAGTAGAAGAAGCCTCTTGTCAAGTGAACTGTGCCTGTTCTGCTCCCTGGTCCTGTTTGTAGACCTGGAGCAGATGTGCAGGCAAATTCAATTTACCTTAATTCATCCCAGTTTAATTAGCAGCTGGGTTACTCCTGGCTCCAGGAAAGCCAAAGAGTGACAGTTTGTGTAACAGAGCATCTGTCCTCTAGAAACAACTTTCCCCTCTGGAATGCTACTGGATCCATAGATAAATCTTACTATGTCGACACCAGAAGGGACAGACTTCTCATACTAGTTAATTCTAGACAAAACCACTCTCTTCTGCTTAGAGAAAAACTTGTGTCTTACATGAATACGTGTCATATTATTGGACATGGCAGATGCCTTAAGACATAATTCTCTACCCAAAGTTGAGAATTAAGTTCACTTTGGCAGATTCTCCACCATTTAGCAAAGTTGGGGGGGAGCATAAATTCTTATGGAAATGAATTTAAGGTAAAGTGCAATGAATAAGATCAGATATAGATCTACTATACTATATTAGGAGAAGGCAATGGCACCCCACTCCAGTACTCTTGCCTGGAAAATCCCATGGATGGAGGAGCCTGGTAGGCTGCAGTCCATGGGGTCGCTAGGAGTCGGACATGACTAAGCGACTTCACTTTCACTTTTCACTTTCCTGCATTGGAGAAGGAAATGGCAACCCACTCCAGTGTTCTTGCCTGGAGAATCCCAGGGACGGGGGAGCCTGGTGGGCTGCCGTCTCTGGGGTCGCACAAAGTCGGACACGACTGAAGCGACTTAGCAGCAGCAGTAGCAGCATACTATATTAAGTATAGAAATATCATGTCTTAAGAAGCATCACTCTATTTCTCTTTTTTAATTTATTGTGGTAAAATGCATATAACACAGTCTCAGCCATTTTCAAGGATACAGTTCAGTGGTTTCATATACATTCATAATGTGAAACCATCACCACCATCCATTTATGTAGCTTTCATCTTATAATATGCCCATTAAACAATAATTTCTCTTTCTGCTCAGCCTTTAGTAACCATGATTATACCTTTTGCCTCTATGATTTTGATTACTTTAAGTACTTCATCTAAGTGGAATCATACAATATTTATCATATTATAACTGGTTTATTTCTATTAGAATAATGCTTTCAAGGTTTTGCCATGATGTGACACACACACATCAGTGTGTGTCAAGAGTTTTCTTCCTTTTTAAATGCTGAATAATATTCCATCATATGGCATAACACATTTCTCTATATATTCATTGGTCAATGGACAATTTGGCTGCTTCCATGTTTTAGCTATTGTGATTTCTGGGCTTACTTAAAAGGCATAAATGTAGCTAAACTTATATCAGAGTAGCTAATATCAGAATCCATGCTGGTTTAAGGAAATGAGTCAGAATTACTGAGTAATCAGATGACAAAAATCATAAGAGACTTGAAGGGAAAAACACTCTAAGATTGTCAGTCAACAATATATAATCCTCAGTGATAACACTAAAAATCTGTGCATGAATTTTTCTTTTACTGTGTTCTAGATATTGTGACAGGTATGTGTGTGTGTGTGTGCCTGTATTTGTATTTATCTCTGCTGAATAGGTATCTATCTTTATTCAGATTTTTAGGAGAGTAGTTCAGAGATAAGTTATGATTAACTCCCAAATAGTGAAATACAAATCAGTCTGAATCATTTCCACACTCTACAGAGGTAAATTTTCACAATAGGTACATAATATAAGGGCAAATGCTAACAAGTTAAGTTTGTACTGGGCTGCCCTGGTAGCTCAGTAAGAATCTGCCTGCAATGCAGGAGACCTGGGTTCAGTCCCTGGGTTGGGAAGATCCCCTGGAGGAGGAAATGGCAACCCACTTCAGTATTCTTGCCTGGAAAATTCCATGGACAAAGGAGCCTGGCAGGGTACAGTCCGTGGAGTCACAAAGAGTGGGACACAACTGAGCAACTAACTTTCACTTTCAAAGTCTGTACTAGAGAATGGAGGAGGTATGCAAAGTAGCGAAGTGTACACATGAAGAGGAGTTGAGTAAGCTGGATGATGCTCACGTACGCTGAGCTTCTAGGTTCCTTGTTTTAAGGTATTTATCACAGATAAATGTTATAATCCAGATGAGAACTAGTAGAAGACATTTTTGCAATACTAGCAGCAATCTATGATCTTTGCAGTGTTATAAAGACCATAGAAGACCCTAGGTCCTGAGAAGCTAGAAACAGGAAAAAGAAGAACTTTATAAAAAAGAGAACCAAATTATTATCTATAACGAGTTTCAAAGCAAGTAGAAAAGGAAGAATGAAAGGTCTAGAAAGTACAATTTGCTTTCTCATAAAATTTGTGAGAAATTTTGCTTAAATTTTATGAGAACTGGGAGGAAAGAAAACAATTGTTAGTTGCAGTGTAGTTTGAATGCTCAAAGATGGTGTCTGAAGTCTGACAGCCTTGGTTTGCATCTTGGTCTCCCCATTAACCAGCCTGTGACCTTGGGTAATATAAGTTATTCTCACTGACTGGATGGACTTAGAGTTAGTTCTATACCCCCGTCTAAGGTGCACAGTTTGATGCCCATGGTACCCTGTGTAACTGCTCGTGATTATGGAAGCAACCTGTCCTATGCTCCCATCTCTTCCCCAACAGTTTAGTTCTCCACAAGATTCAAATGGAGAGAAAAAAAATCTTCTTTCCCTCAAAAAACATATGTGTGACAATTGCACCTGCTGTTATATTTATGAAATTTGAATAACTGAATAATAATAAGCTCTTAAGGATACACAGACAAACACAGGCAGCTCTAAAACTGACTTCACACTTGGATCATTTATCTTGCAATCCATAAATGGTTGAAATTTAACTATTGACATAAAGAACTTCTTTCTTCCATGCTGAGTGCGTTAGAAAAAAATTGATATATTTGAACCACAAAGGAGAAAAACTCTGATGAATTAGGTGTAAGAGGTATCTGTGAAAAAGGTCTGAATCCAAATTCACTTCTAAGTCCCCTTCAAGCGCTTTTTCTACTGAAATTAGACATTACAGATAATTTGCTATGAGAGTATCATGTAATAAAAAAGACTGCATGGCTTCAAGTCAATGGGAACATATTGAAAGAAAAGACTATATGATCCTATCTGGAGAGATTGGCAAATAGATGGAGCATTTATTCATATATTAAGTTAAAATTAAATATCTATGTTCAGAGAAGGCAATGGCACCCCACTCCAGTACTCCTGCCTGGAAAATCCCATGAACGGAGGAGCCTAGTGGGCTACAAGCCATGGGGTCGCTACAAGTCGGATACGACTGAGCGACTTCACTTTCACTTTTTACTTTCATGCATTGGAGAAGGAAATGGCAACCCACTCCAGTGTTCTTGCCTGGAGAACCACAGGGATGGGGGAGCCTGGTGGGCTGCTGTCTATGGGGTCACACAGAGTCGGACACGACTGAAGTGACTTAGCAGCAGCAGCAGCAAATATCTATGTTATTTATCTTTTAACTGATGCTCAGCTTTAAATTAAATAAATTGATTTGATTTGGTCCCACAAAAGGAACAAAAACAAATGTATGGCTACTAAAGGGGAAATGTGGGGTTGGGGAGGAAGGAATAAATCAGGAGCTTGGGATGAACATACACAAACTACCATATACATGATAATCAATAAAGGCCTACTGTATAGCAAAGGGAAGTCTACTTAATATTCTGTAATAACCTATATGAGAAAAGAATCTGGAGTAGAATGAATATACATACAGGTATAACTGAATATTTTGGGGGGCTCCAAAATCACTGCAGATAGTGACTGAAGCCATGAAATTAAAAGATGCTTACTTCTAGGAAGAAAAGCTATGACCAACCTAGACAGCATATTAAAAAGCAGAGACATTACTTTGCCAACAAAGGTCCATCTAGTCAAAGCTATGGTTTTTCCAGTAGTCACGTATAGATGTGAGAGTCAGACTATAAAGAAAGCTGAGAGCTGAAGAATATATGTTTTTGAACTGTGGTGTTGGAGAAGACTCTTGACAGTCCCTTGGACTACAAGGAGATCAAACCAGTCAATCCTAAAGGAAACTACTCCTGAATATTCATTGGAAAGACTTATGCTGAAGCTGAAACTTCAACACTTTGGCCACCTGATGCGAAGAACTGAATGATTGGAAAAGATTCTTAAGCTGGGAAAAACTGAAGGCAGGAGGAGAAGGGGATGACAAAAGATGAGATGGTTGGATAGCATCACTGACTCGATGGACATGAGTTTGAGCATGCTCCAGAGTTGGTGGTGGATAGGGAAGCCTAGCATGCTGCAGTCCATGGGGTTGCAGAGTCAGACATGACTGAGCAACTAAACTGAACTGATAACTGAATCACTTTGCTGTATAACTGAAAGTAACACAACATTGTAAACCAACTATACTCCAGTAATTTTTTTTTTTAAGATAGCAGTTAGTGGGTATTCTCAACCTATACTTTTCTATTTAATTTTGATCTTAAAATTAAAAAATTAAATAAAAAAAAGAAATTCAACTTTACCTAATTTATCAGATTGTTGTGAGTACTTAATGAGATAATGGACGTATTTCCCACAGAACAATTATCTAGCATATATCAATCACTAAATATCAGTTATTATAGTCATAAGGCTAATAATGGCTTTTGTAATAATGGTGATAAGGCAAGATACATAAACATACACATGTAAGAAAGTTAAACTTGCCAGTTTAGATGAAAATAATTTCAACAGAATAGGTAACAGAAAGTTATGAATAGGCAGGCCACAGATTGCCTTAATGAGAAAATTTCAAATAATTATTTCTGCCCAATATTTGAATGGGCTTTCTCGTAAGTAGCATGTGTTGTGCAACAGAAAACTCATTCGTGGACTAGATAACCCTATGAAAGTGATTTTTAAAAAGACAGTTTGGGAGCCCTGTGTAAAAATCCCCAAAGGGGTTGCTCCCTATCTGAGCATTCATCATTTCAATGAGTTCCTTTGGTTTCCTCTCGTGACAGAGGTGATCCATCAGCCTTGGGGACCAAAGGCTTCTAAGCATATGCTTTTGCCCTGTTTAAGCTCTTAAGGATACATAGACAAACACAGTAAAACTGACTCCACTTCACACTTGGATCATTTATCTTGCAACACAAGATGCACTCATTTCCTGGGGTGGGGAGGATTAACTCCAAAGTTTCTAATATGGGAGCAATGACAAAATTGACAGTGGTTGTTAAAACCTTCCTAATCATAATGAGTTTGTGTTGATAAAAGGTCCAACATACCTGCTCAATATCTACCCGACAATATCAGATTTGCTTTGGGAAAAAAAAAAAAAAAAACACTAAGGAAAATGAATCATCTCCCCTCCAATCAAAAAATACAGAGGACCACGGGATATTCTAGAATCCATATACAAGTCTGAGTGAAACTTATTTAAAATTTCATCTGACATTTTGTGCGTGAGACTACCACTAGCCATTTGCTGATTTTTCTGCCCAAATTAGAGGGCCCCCAAAACAATTCCAATGCTATGGACAACACTTTTAGAATTTGAAAATGATTCAAAAATTTAGGCTTCAACTTGTGCAGAGCATGACCTGCCATAACACAGAAAAAGTGCTTTGCAAATCTGTAGAGGAATTTCAGGTTTCATGTATACTGCCTAACTATTTGAGGGCAGAGCTGCATTCATCAGTGCATCTGAAATTAAGAGATCTCAGTGTCGATTCCAGTGACTGTTTTCCTTTACACAACATTTCTCTCTGAAAAAGAGGGAAATATTGTCAATAAATAATGTGAAATGCTATACATTTTTATACTTTGCTACTACTCTGCTATATGTTGGGTGGAACTTATCAGCATAAAAATTTTATAACTAGAACTCTGTTACATTTGAGTATGCTGAAACAGATCTGTCTATCTTTCCAAATTTTATTAAGCATTTATAGAACACCTGTGATATGCCAAGAACTGTGTATTGAATGGTGAACAAGTCAGAAAATTCCCATTCTCTAGAATTTTGATCTGACAGAAATGACAGGTATTAACTAAAAATTTAATTACTTTTTCTTTTTAAACTACATAATTGTTAGTTTTAGGAAGGTACTAAAAAGTACCATCATGTTCACATTTGTAGCAAAGGACCTGGTTCCTGCTGTATATTGATACAAAGTAACTATTTGATAAATATATGAAAAATATTTCTGGGAATACATAGTAGGGAGTGATATTGATCATCTCTAATAGTCTAATTTCTTAAAATATTCATTATTTAACTAAAACTTTTAGCATACATCAAATTGTTGAGGAACTTGAAAGAAATGTACCGTGTATTTCTCCTTGCCAACTACTCCAACCTCTGGATATTCAGCCAGACTATACCTTCTTCACTCTTTCCACTAGGCCATTCTGACATTGTTTCTCCTGTTAATGTAGGACCTTGGAAAAGCATATAAAATCCTTCCCCATTGCAGCCTCCAGCATCCATCCAGAAAAAGAGCATTTCCTATTCTTGGTGACCACCTCACATGCATTATGTCACTCTATTAAGATATTCCTGGGTCACGTGTTCTGTTGACAGCACAGAAATCTCTAATGTTACCTGTGCTTTCCAGGCTTTTCTCTCATGAGTACTCCCCACTCTGCTACCATCTCCACCTCCAGCTCTACAGATAATTAAATGCAATGCATTTATAATGTGTAGAAAGGTGTTAAATAACATGTGGAAAAGATGCATAGGTCATAGAGATAATAACCAGCCAAAACTTGCCTTAATACCATTAAACTTTAATGAGCACCAATAATTATTTCACACTATTATAACCTTTGTGTTACTATGGTTTACATAGGTGTAAAAGTCATGTTCCTAGACTATCATAGTAAAGGGGTGCTACATTGGATGGACAATTTTATTTAGGCTGAGTGGGTTTTCTTTGAAAAATAATTGTTGATAAAGTCTCAATTATTCATTCACGAAATATTTATTGGACTCGCATGTGCCAATGTGCTTGGGACAAATTCAGCACAAGTAACACAAAGAATTTTGATAGAAAGAATAATTTCCATGATGACTGCTATAATCTATCAGAAGTTCTATAAATGAGTAAGTGGAGGGAGCTATGGAAATACATACATATAAGGGCTATTAAACAAATATCAGGGGTTGAGGAAAGTTTTTCTGGACAAAGGAAAGTCTAAGCTAAGCCATATAGGATAATTTGGAATTGGCTAATTATTCATTTATCCTATGAATATAATAATATATTGAGAACTTTGACAAATACGCAATATAATATTCCAAGCATACTAAGAGTAGAAGAGAGTGGAGGAAAAGATAATGCCATTGCATGAAGAAAGAAGAAAAATTAATGAATGTTTAAAGGTTTATAAAGCTTGTTAATGGAGGAATCATTCATTGATATAAGTAATGTAAGAGAAGAAATAAGTTTGATGTGGATAGTTTTGTCTTGGACTTGAGGAAGGGCAGATGACACCCACCCTTATGGCAGAAAGCAAAGAACTAAAGAACCTCTTGATGAAGGTGAAAGAGGAAAGTGAAAAAGCTGGTATAAAACTCAACATTCAGAAAACTAAGATTTGGTCCTATCACTTCCTGGCAAATAGATGGGGAAACAATGGAAACAGTAGAGGTTATTTGGGGGAGGGGGCTCCAAAATCACTGCAGATAGTGACTGAAGCCATGAAATTAAAAGACACTTGCTCCTTGGAAGAAAAGCTACGACCAACCTAGACAGTATATTAAAAAGCAGAGACATTACTTTGCCAACAAAGGTCGGTCTAGTCAAAGCTATGGTTTTTTCCGGTAGTCATGTATGATTGTGAGAGTTGGACTATAAAGAAAGCTGAGAGCTGAAGAATTGATGCTTTTGAACTGTGTTGTTGGAGAAGACACTTGAGAGTTCCTTGAACTGAAAGAAGATCAATCCAGTCAATCCTCAAGGAAATCAGTCCTGAATATTTATTGGAAGGACTGATGCTGAAGCTGAAACTCCAATACTTTGGCCACCTGAGGTGAAGAACTGACCTATTGGAACATATTCTGATGCTGGGAAAAATTTAAGGCAGGAGAAGGGAATGATAGAGGATGAGATGGCTGGATGGCATCACCGACTCGATGGACATGAGTCTGAGCAGCTTCAGGAGTTGTTGATGGACAGGGATGCTTGGCATGCTGCAGTCCATGGGATCACAGAGTCAGACACAACTGAGCTACTGAACTGAACTGAGGAGACTTGGGTCATTTAAATGTAGTTAGTTGGATCTAAATTCAGAACAAAAATCAGGAAACATTAATAAAAGTGAAGATTGCAGATAAGATCAAAAGTTTCCCAAATATCAATATTTGCTTTGTAGTCTTCTGAATAACTCAATGTACAAATGATAATCCATCATCCTGTTCTTTCTAGTATCTTAAACTTGATGAATTTTTAGACTTATGCATTCATACTGTTGCTCTGTCCAGACATTAGGAATGTAGAGATGGATAAAACTCAATTCCTACCATTGAAAAGTTCAAGAGAAAAATCTATTCAATGTGCTTTTCTCACAACTTATTCTTTAACAGTCAGCAAATACTACCCCCAATACTCTGCCTATTTGAAATTTTTTTTCTTTTTTTTTTCATTTTTTAACTTTACAATATTGTATTGGTTTTGCCATATATCAACATGAATCTGCCACAGGTATACACGTGTGTTCCCCATCCTGAAGCTTCCTCCCTCCTCCCTCCCCGTACCATCCCTCTGGGTCGTCCCAGTGCACCAGCCCCTAAGGAATTTTTGAAGAGAAAGTTTTCATGGTTAAATACATTTAGGAAATAGCTTATATTTTAGCCTACTCTTGTTGATTCACACAGCAATTCAACATTATAACAATAACAAGAAAACCCAGAGCAAAGAAGCTTGCTTAATTTAATTCGGTCATGAAATCCATTGTTATTGCTTCCTTGTGTACGTAGTATACATTAATATCATATTAATATTCTCCATTATTTGTTTCTCATGTCAATTTGAGAACAATCTACATTTGCTAATACAAGTTAAATATTAAAGCACACCCTTTAGGTTATAGCATTTTTTCATCTTCTTCCAGCCACATACATAACTGGACTCTCAATCACACATTTTCCAAGAGGGTTGTATAACAACTTTTTTTTTTTTTTAACATACCAAGCACAACATTGATTGGGAGTTTGAAAACATGTTTCCCCAACAATCTTTGATTTTACCAAAAGCTGTGAAATTCTGTTTTGCTTTCACCAAGTTTTCAGAGCCCATACCATCTATATATTAATTTTTATCTACATCTACTTTAAATCTAATAACCTCTTGTAATCACCTAAGCAATACTATTGGTGACATAATGGATTTTAAATCAATTTGCATTTGTTAATACATATTAAGTTAAAGATAAATTTTAAAGAAAGTTTACGTATTACTTGAAATCATCTAATACTCAAGTATCATGAGACCACTGAGAAACAATGAATTAAATAATAGAAATTCTCTCTTCTCTGCATCTACATATATATGAAAAATACTGAGATTTCTAGAATAGACAAAATTCTAAGTTGAATAAAATGTGAATTTAAAGTCAGCTTCTGATATTCTTTCTAGACAATTCATGTGAGATGAAAAAAGTTATTAGTAATTAACCTGATATTTCAGTAGGATTCAATAAAAATAAATTGTTATGAATTAAAGACAACCTTATTGAGAAAATATATGTCCTGAATAAAGACCATAATGTGAACCTGAAAACAATTTAAAAAAAAAATTTTTAAATTTAGAATGGAATTGTGCTTGACAAGTTCTTACTATATTTCCAATGATTATTTGAATTAAAAGTAATAAACATAATCCTTACTTTTCAATTGCAGCCTAAGACAACTAATTCAAAGACTGATGTGGGACCCTTGTTTCTGGGACTGGGGAAGGAAGTGTGAGACGTGACATTTCTTGTGGCAACAAGTTATGCTAGAAACTCTACAATTATAATGTCTACATCTCGATACTTTATGTTATTGTCACTTTGCAGTACTATTACAAAATATATTTTTTTCTTCAGGACACATTGTCAGAATTGGTTCAGTTCAGTTTCCTTGGGAAGATTTGAAACCCTAAATGGTAAAACCAGAAATGTGCAGAGATGATACTTCAGGATAAGAGAACTATACAGCACTATGAACCAAGCAACCCAGTGCTATTAGAAGTTAAGTGAGTTTTGTGGGCCTTCCTGAACATCTAATCACAATACCATCTTAAAAAAAAGATTAAAATGAAATACATTTTATAGGCATATAACAGTTGAAATACTAGAAACATTGTGGGTATACAATTATTAACAAGTTGGAAATTATCTCTACTACCACACCAAAAAGCAACTACTAATTAACTTCTATTAAACACATTATCTGTGAGATATCTTGCTAAAACCTTTATCTAATTTCATTAGTCCTTAAAGTAAACCTACAAAGGTATATTACAATTTCATAGAAAGACATTGAAACTTATAGAGATTTAAAGACAATGCGTTATATTTGTACAAAATGGGTCTACACAACACATAAACAAAGGCTACTTTACATTTTTTTCTTTTTCTTTTTTTTATTCATTGTTTTTTAATTTTTTTTAACTTTACAATATTGTAATGGTTTTGCCATATAAGCAACTCTGAGAGCAATATTCTTGAATAAACGTAAAACACAAAGTTCTGCCCCTCACATATATCAGGTATTGAATACATTTTAGTTCTCTAAAACTCCATCAAGTAAACTGAGTATGGTACAACAGATGGTGGCCATGCCCTTGTGCATTTCTCTCACTGGGCTTGCTGAATCATTGACAATTATTTAAAGTAGACAGTATTAGTTATTAATAAAGGGAATTGTGATTTTCTCATGTCATACAGCTGGTACGTGATGAAGCCAGAATTAAAACCAGGTTTATGAATTTCAGATATAATGTTCTATTTGCTTTCAACATAGAAGAAGATCTCACACATCTTAGAATTTGGGGTGAAATTCTATTACTGTGTAAGAAACATAGGTGAATTACAGGACACACTAGGACCAAGAAGAATGGGAAAAGAAAGAGATGACAGGTACAGTGAATAAAAGGAATGATGATACAATTTCAGGCATGTCAATCTCTGGGAAAGCCCACAGTTTAAGAGTGAATGGAGAATCTACTCTGTAGCAACAGCTTTGGAAATGAAAAACAGATTGTAAAAGTGTCTTACCTTTCAACTAAATGTTCAACATACATAAAATGGAATGCTTGCAGGAGTTTAACAGGATTAAACCAAGGATCATACCAAAATGACAGCCCCACTTAAAGGATGAATTGAAAAGTCACATAAGTACAGAGGGAGGTCAAGCCCCAGCAGGCGTTTATTGCTTAAGGATTGATGAAGTGACATTTTCCAATAAAGGGAGACGAAGATCATTTTGAAAAATAAAATCAGAATTATGTTCAGGGCTCAAGGGAAAGAGTCAAGAAGGATTATCAAGAATCTTTAAAAAAATGACAAAATATTTTATTTAGTATATGACCAAACATATAAAAATATCCCTACTTAAATTTACCAATATTGTATTAAGAAAATACTGCCCTCATTTCAGCTCATTAACAGGATTAGTTGTTAATTAGTTCTGTGTTCCAAAAATGAAGAATATCTGAAAAACTGTCTAATTAGCGTGCACAAAAGCTAAGCAAATGATTTTATTTTTAAATATAAAAACAAAAAAATGGAAAGAATTACAAGGAATTCTACTTATTAATTATTGACACATTTTATTCCATTTTTGTCTAAAGATTCGAATTTTACCTCTGCATTAGGGTTCCTGTAACTTTTCATTGACTTTTGAGACCCTGGGTAACTATATAAAAACAGTCATTAAGAAAGTTTCATTTAGGAATTTTAGTCCAAAGACATTTTTTAGTTGCAAAGATGTATTTCTAAATTGCCACTGTTACCAATGAAATCATGAGGGTGAGATGAGATGTATGAACATGGAATAGTCTATAAAAAATAACAAATAAATACATACAAGAAAGTGAAGTGACTTTCTCAAGACCACTTTACTCTAGAAGCAAAACTGCCAGGAGTTGAGTCAACTCCATTTGAAAAGTAAATCATAACTCTGAATCTAAAGGATTCCTTCTGCTGACTTTTCTTGCCCTTATTCTAATATTGCCTTGCAAATATTTTCTGTATGCATGGACTTCAGTTTTAAACTACCTGAGGCTAGGACCATAAAAATTTTGCACTATTTTTTTTCAACTATTTTGAACTATATTTGAACAATTTTGAACTATTTTTCTAGTTCACAGCTATATATATATTGTTAAAATGTGACTGCTTGTTCATCCCACTTCCTCAGGGGAACTTTCGAAGAGTTTTGAGCTACCTTGGAATAAATACAACACTCTGGATATAATCTTAAGAGTTATGTGTTAACGCTCATCCAAATTTTAGCTTTGATCAACAATAACTTTTATACTTTGAGA
Source organism: Bubalus bubalis (assembly GCF_019923935.1). Taxonomy (NCBI): domain Eukaryota; kingdom Metazoa; phylum Chordata; class Mammalia; order Artiodactyla; family Bovidae; genus Bubalus; species Bubalus bubalis. The sequence continues at coordinate 27,027,943 of NC_059174.1, read as the reverse complement.
TTACTCTTGCAGAAGTCCCGAGATGTAGAGCAGAGGGTGTGGAGCTTATGTTCTTATTGGTTTTGTTGATGGCTGCCTCCAGCTTACTTTAAGACTTAAAACACAATCAGAAGAATAAATGGCAACAGTGAAAGTGAAAGTCACTTAGTTATGTCCGACTCTCTGAGACCCCATGGAATTCTCCAGGCCAGAATACTGGCGTGGGCAGCCTTTACCGTCACCAGGGGATTTTCCTGACCCAGGAATCGAACCGGGGTCTCTCTCATCGCAGGCGGATTCTTTACCATCTGAGCCACCAGGGAAGCCCATGAATACTGGAGCGGGTAGCCTATCCTTTCTCCAGGCGATCTTCCTGTTCCAGGAATCGGACCGGCGTCTCCCGCCTTGTGGGCAGATTCTTTAGGAGCTGAGCCACAAGGAAAGCCCAAAAGGCAACAGGGATAATAACAAAAATCATCAAGTTTAACAAGGACTATGCAACCAATATTTGATATGAATATATTAAAGTGGAAATCATAGTCATCTGAAACCCAAACACTTAAACCGGCTAAAGTCATGTATTCTATAATGATTCATTCTTTAAATAAATAAATAAAATTATCTCTGTACACTCAGTAAGGTAAATTTTCATTTTTAAATGGTTTCCAGTTTTTTTTATGTGTACAACCTTAAGTGTTACTGGATATTAAAAAAAATTCAGTCATATCTTGGAAAAAAAGATCAGCAGAAAATATAGATGGTATCATTTTAAAACCAAAAATCAAACTCAGATTTTTAGAAAATATGGGGAGGAGGGAAAGGATCAAAACAATGTTTTTAAGCCAAATGGGTCACTTTTACTCATCATGTTCAAATGTTTGTGTGGTCTCCAAAAACAGCAGGTATATTGTAGAACAAAAAATATCAACTATAAAAGGATGAGTTATAACAATTTATATTTTCTAAAGTGTCAAAACAGTCTTTGATCCTCAGTATCAAAAGGACACTTGATTTTTGTATTGTATATTTTTTATTTATTTTTTACCTTAGCTTCACTCTACTTTTGATGATAAAAACCCTTAAAGTAATGATTTGTTATAGCTACTATCTGAAAGTATTCGATAACACACAAGAAATAGTTTGGATAGTTTGGATTCGATTTAGAATATTTTAAAAACACATTTGCCACCTAAGAAAGGCAGTATTTTTTACAGGGGAGAAAATGCAATTTAAAAAAAAAAAATTAAAGGAGATTCTTTTAAGATATGTAGACAGAAAGGACCAGTGTCCGTGCATTCTTCTTGGAGTTATGATTTTTCTTAATGGAATTACATAATGTGCTGGGGTCACAGTTAGAAAGGCTGTTAGATTCCATGCAAACCTACAAATGACTTAGTGAGCTGGGAGAACTGTCAGCAAAATCGGATTCCAGGGCTGTTCTGCTTTGTTGCCAAATCACCCCTGCTTCCTCCTGCATGATTTAATTTTCTTTCTCTACAGTATCATTCCTTCAGCAATGTAGACACTGATGACTTCCACCATTTAAAATAATCCAACCAAAAGTTTCCTTAGAAATAGACTCACAGACAATAACAAACTTATGGTAACCAAAGAGTAAGAGGGGCCAGTAAAGGGATAAATTAGAAGTTTGGGATTAACAGAAACACACTACTATATATAAATAGACAAAAAGAACTTACTGTATAGGATACAGTACTATACTCATTATCTTTCAATAACCTATAATGGAAAAGAAACTTTGTTATACACCTAAAAGTAATATAACAAGATGTAAACCATCTATATTTCAATTTAAAAGAAGAAATTATTTTCTATTTTTCTTCTAAGCATACTATATTCCCCTTTACAGCCAAGCCCAATTAAAGAAGTTTCCACCTTCACTTTTATCTCTCCTCTTGACTTTAGCCTCTTTTTACTCTCTTTTTGCACTCTTTTATCTGCTTGCATCATTGGACCTGCTTCAGTGATCACTGCTTCTCAGGCCTCTATACATTTTCCTTCTAATCATTTAACCTCAGACTCCCCTTTCCCTCTCCTGCTCTTCTCTTTTCTACTCCCCTCTTCTCTCCTCTTCCCCATCCTCCATACTAACTCCTGAGGAGGCTACATTCAATCCCTTGCTGCTGCTACTGCTAAGTCACTTAAGTCGTGTCCGACTCTGTGCGACCCCATAGACGACAGCCCACCAGGCTCTCCCGTCCCTGGGATTCTCCAGGCCAAGAACACTGGAGTGGGTTGCCATTTCCTTCTCCAATGCATGAAAGTGAAAAGTCAAAGTGAATTCGCTCAGTCGTGTCCAACTCTTAGCGACCCCATGGACTGCAGCCTACCAGGCTCCTCCATCCATGGGATTTTCCAGGCAAGAGTACTGGAGTGGGGTGCCATTGCCTTCTCCAACATTCAATCCCTTACAAGGGTTTAATAAAGCATCATTTTCATCTCGGGTAATAACCTAATTTCTATGTTTTGGACTTGAATTTCTTATTGCCTATCAACTTCTTCAGTTTAAAAAAAATATTTTCTTAGATATACATATATTCATCTTAATGTTATATAACAGCCAATATAGAATGGCACTATCTTTCCAAACACATTGTCTGACAATCACAAAGAATACTGAGTATAACAGGACAGTTTTAAAAACAGAATAGCTTCAGAAAGACTTGATTACATATTTTCTACATTAAAACACATATTTTATGCTTGGTTCCTGGAATGGTTTCACTGATATAAAAAGTAAAGGATTTTTTAACATAATTTTAGGCAGGCTTTTATATAGTTGTATTGCATAGGAAAGATAGTATCTGTCAAGTCTGGTTCATGGAATTGAATTACACTAGAAGAGACGTTCTTTTACTGACTAATTCTAAAAAGAACCAAAATTCAAAGCAAATCATATTTGCCATAAAAGATGAATATCCATACAAAATCTTGTAATACATCATCTTACAGAACTAATGGAAATAACTAGAAATTCAGAAAAAACTAAAATCAGAGAGGTTTACTTCTTTTTTTAACCCATCAACTGGATATTTCATCTATTTTTTAGCAATAGAAAAATAGTCTGTCCATATTTTAGTAGTAGGAGATAATTTCTATTTCATCAGACTTGAGTGCAAATAATTGACAGCATCAAGTGACTTTGGTAGAACACCTGTACATACTCTATTTTGGCTTACATGTAAAAGTAGCACATTGACAGACTGAAAGATAAAGAGTTTGACTTTCATCCACATATTACTGTATGCAATTGACTACTAAGGTGGCATAGTATGCAATAGTGTCAGTGGGATGTGGGATAATGCTATTGGAAGTTTGCTTCATTTTTGTGAAATAAAAGCATGTATACAAAATTTCAATATTTCATATTAAAATGTCTATGAGCATATTAGAAATTATTTCAGAAATAAGAAAAGGCAATCATTTTTCCAAATAACATTTCAGTTCCTAATATATGACAGACCCTGTTCTGCACATTTTATGCTTGCATTGCTACAATAATTTTTACTACCTTAAAAAATTCTCCACCCTTTTCCTCAGTTTTATTCTTAACTTTCTGCTCATATCTTGCTCCTTTCTTATGGAGCTTTACTACTTCATTACTCTATGAAGTAGTTCTTTGAGTTTACTTCCTAAAACAGTGATTGGATTATAAAATTCTAAGGGCACAGTCTGTCTCTAATTTATATCTATTCTACAGTAATTTATTTTATCTTGGAAGGTTTAGGGCTTTATAGTTAAATCAGTTTGCCTTTACTGGTTAACAGAGCATTGCCCAAAATAATGGTTTATAAAAAAAAAAATTCAGCTTATAATTTGGGGGGTTGGGAACTGGGATTTCATTTAGCTAGGTAGTTTATTCTTCTGGTCCCTGCAGGGCCCATACAAGCATCTGCAGTCATCTTTCTGGACAGTTCTAACAGTGTTGACTGGTCTCTCTCATCTGCCTGGAATGGTTGACTACCTGACCCATTCAAATGGCAGCCTATCCCAGGTAATTTCTCAAGATCACAATAAAGAGACCAGAAATTTTCAGGGCCTCAGGGGCATCAACTGCAAACTGGTACAATACATCTCTGCTTCATTTTCTTGGCTAAAACGAATCACAGCCCAGAGTCGAGGGACTGGAAAACAGACTCAACCTTTTCAAGTAGGATCTGGGGAGTCACTTCAGAAGGGCACAGATATAGGAAGATGAAGAATGTGGGGTTATTTCTGTAATTGATCACACAGTTTAAGAACCTTTTTCAAGAGAGCATGTGTATTATTTCATATATTTTTCTCAAAATAGGTAATGTAGGGCAAATGTACTACTATAAATGCTACTTAATATTTAATGTGGGAATCATCGAATCATGCACTGATAGAGCTGGATAGGATATATGAAAATCAAAGTGAAAGTCACTCATTCGTGTCCAACACTTTGCTGCCCCATGGACTACACAGTCCATGGAATTCTCTAGTCCAGAATACTGGAGTGACTGGCCTTTCCCTTCTCCAGGGGATCTTCCCAACCCAGGGATCAAACGCAGGTCTCCTGTATTGCAGACAGATTCCCCAAGGAAATAGAATGTATTCACTAAATCCTCATTTTCAGATGAAATTGATGAACTTGCATGAGTTGCCAACACACAATGACTGAATCAGTCCTAAAAACCAGGTCTCCTGGTATCTATCTATGCCAGTTCGTTTTTCAGTAATCCACACTATAGCCATGCTGATGTTAGTAAGTTATTTCTAATATTTATTTTCATTTAGAAATATTTCAAAATATATTTATTTTAATGTCAACCTATTTATCATTATACTATAGCTAGAATTTATTTATAATTGACATATTTGATGGTCTTTTTAAAAATTAATTATTCCCAGGGAGCTTCACTTTGGATATTTGCTCTGAAATCAGACTTCTGTTTTCCTCATTCAAATTTTTCAAATATGTGTATTAAACATTCAGATACAAGCTGAACTTCTAAACATAAGTGCTGTTTGATTTAAATAGCCCTCATTAACACTAAAAAATAGTTGACATGCTATATATTAAAATTTTACAGAAATTATGTGAAAATTATGTTATACATATAAAAAGTTAAATATTAATTGCATCCCTTATTCATCATACATATTCAATGTTTCAAATATCTCTTTTCTTTGAATCCTGTCATAAATGAAAGTCAGATGAAGCCAATAAAAAGAAAAACAGGACATTTCTAAGCAAATTGTCATGTTTTCATGAGTAACTCCAGAGAGTGCAGCATTTAAAATAACATCTAATATAAGGTTATAGCAGTAAGCTCAATTATACAGATCAAGATATCATTAGATTAATATGGGCTGAATTTTTATTTGGAGCTCTCTAGAATTATGAGAGTTGGAAAAATCCAAGAGACCTGCTCCACTCTTTCTAGATTACTAAGAGGAACAATTTTGGCCAATCATTTATTCATTTTTTCCCACTCATGTTTCCATTTTCTGTACAAAATCAATCACAATCATGTCTTACCCATGTGCAAGGCATTTGAATATTAAATACTAATAAATAAGATGTGCAATTGCACATTAAAGACTAAAAGATCATGATGCTATCACCAAGTGACTGATAAACAGGTTGTCAAGACTCAGAACATTTGAGTATAAGGACTGTTTATCTTCCTCCACAATGAATCCCTACTGCTGAAGAACAAGAGCCAGGCTCATAGAAGAGATTGGAAAAAGGCTTATTGAATAAATAAGTAATATGACTAACACTGATATATTATCATTAAAGATTATAACACATCACATGACTCAGTTTAGAAACTGAACTAAACCAAACTGAACATTCTTATATTGTAACAAAAAAAACACAAAACCTCCAAAAGTAATTTTTCTTTATAATCACAAATCACATACCAAGCTGAAAACATGATCATAAAAAGTATGAAAGAAAACAAAACTTCTTAATTTATTAAGAATTAGAAATTAATTACTAGACCAATATTGAGAATGAGTATATATTTTATCTTACAAATATTATCACTCTGCTTCTCTACAAAAGTCTGCATAATCATTTTATTATAATGTTAGAAGATACTTATCAAAATGAAATAAACTTAATTTTAATAATGAGAGTAAATCCTAACACTTCCATTATGTGAGCTGACTCTTAGAATCAGATAATTTGCAATATTATCCTTTTCACCTTTGATGCATTTACTTCCTGTGCAAAACAAGGAATGATCTTGGTGTGCTTATCCCAAAGTCATGAAGTCTTTTTCCATTTTCTAAAAATAATCCATTTTAAGTTTTAAAAAATCAACTTTAAACAGATTTTAAAAGCACGTGGAATAAAAGGAAAATGTACTGAAGATAATGGAAAGGAAAAAAAAGTACATCCAACAACAAATCTCTAGAGAAATTACCGAAGAAATGCAGCATACCCAAACAGGTGAGAGTGAGAAAATAAATATTATAACTGCAATTAAAAGCAGAGTATTTAATGGACTGTAAAGGAAGGTGGGAATTAACTAGCTGATAGATTTCAAACTGCTGAGCTAAATCTATAATATCTGCTTGCCTTGCAATAATTTAGAGTCTACAATTGCCTGGAGGTCACCTTTGAGAAAGCAGAGAAAATCAATACATTTCACTATAAGTTAAGTAGTGTCATTTACCTTTATTAAAAAAGGCCTTCATCAGTTAAGGGGAAAACACACACAAAACAACAAAAGAACCAAGACCAGCAGTGGATTTTCTGGTTTGAGGATACACATTCCTTTCATAATTCTTCCTATCTATCAAGATGTTTCTGACATCCTCTGACACGTTGGTGAAACTAGCAGGGCTTCTGGTCATGGTGCTAAAATTAGGGTGGGATTTCCAAGGGTAGAAATGGTAATCCAAAGTTCAGAACTAGAAAATTTCAAAGGATTAACTGAAAATTTTGTCATGTAGAGCCCAGAGAATGGATACAACATGAATAATGAAAGACTGGGTCAGAATGAACAGAAGCCAGGTAGATCTTGGATCAGTCAAGAAGAGGATTAATAATGTTACTAATAAGAAATCAATTATTTATTTGGATTCAACTGAGCTCTAATAACAAGGGAGCCCTTGTGCAAACCTGGCAAATAGAACAATAAACAAAGCTGATATGTTAACGCTCTCAAAGCTTTCACTTTTAAACTAGTGAAATTCACATTATTTCCTGCAGAATTTTGATGACCATAGAATAAGACATTGAAATGCTGGATTAAACTCAAAGTCTAGTAAATAGTTTCATTATAGAAATCCCACTTTTACAGTGGGACTTTCTGAGACTTAGAGTCTGGTTAGTTCCTTCAAATATGCTAATGAACTTGCCTTCATAGTTCTATTCACTGACAATTAATTTCAATATAGTTCATTCTGTCAAAATAATCCTGCAGTCTATAAGCCTTAATTTATTCTGTTCAGAACCATACTCATTATCAGTAGATTGACTTTTTGAATGACTTTGGATATGTGGTGATAATCTACAGAAAATTTTCACAAATCCATTAAAATTCAAAAACACATTTTATTTTGGATGTGAATGAGAAAATGGACTAATTGATTCAAAGTAAGGTAATGGGATTTGTGTTGTAGTTAAGCCAGAGAATTTGGATCTAAAGGGTCCTTCAGTTAATTCCGAACTTCTCTATTTAGTATGAATATAAACTTCAATAATTTCTGAGATGTAGTCTGTGAAAATGAAAACTGGTTATATTTTTAAAGTAGCTGTAAAGATTAAATATGATGAAGGAAAATATCTAGCATACCGTCTAGAATATGGTGATCACTATATGCTGTTATTTCTAGATCAACACTGTTAGTATTTCCTACTTGTACATGAGTGCTAAGCTGCTTCAGTTGTGCCCAACTCTTTGTGACCCTGTGGACTGTAGCTCACCAGGCTCCTCTGTCCATAGGATTCTCCAGGCAAGAATACTAGAATAGTCTATTATACAGAATGAAGTAAGTCAGAAAGAGAAACACCAACACAATATATTAACACATATATATGGAGTTTAGAAAGATGGTAACAACGATCCTATATGCAAGGCAGCAAAAGAGACACAGATGTAAAGAACAAGCTTTGGACTATGCGGGAGAAGGGATGACATGAGAGAATAGCATTGAAACATGTATATTACCATATGTAAGATAGATGACCAGTGCAAGTTCAATGCATGAAGCCAGACACTCAAAACCAGTGCTCTGGGACAAACCCAGAGGGATAGGGTGGGAGGGAGGTAGGAGGGGGATTCAGAATGGGGGGACAAATGTGCACCCGTGACTCATGTTGATGTATGGCAAAAACCACCACAATAACATAGAGCCCAACCTACATTGTAAAGTGATTATCCTTCAGTTAAAATAAATTAATCAATAAAAAAAAAAAAGAATACTGGAATAGGTTACCATGCCCTCCTCCAGGGGCTCTTCCTGATCCAGGAATCAAACCTGCATCTCTTATGTCTTCTGCATTGGCAAGTGGGTTCTTTACCACTGTGTCACCTGGGCAGTCCATTTACTAGTTACCTTGCAATAATGATACAATAAATTCTGCCTTCAGGCATCATAAATTCAGCTATTTCCAAATAAGTAATTTTTGTGACCTATATACCTATATACCTATATTAACAACCACGGGTATACCTGTGGCAGATTCATTTCGATATTTGGCAAAACTAATACAATATTGTAAAGTTTAAAAATAAAATTAAATTAAAAAAAACTATTATGGAAAATCAGTTGTATGAAAGCATACATTTTAAGAAATTCAAGATGGTACAATAAATAAAAGGGAAATTGCAATGTAAGCAAAAAAACTCATAATCATGTACCCTTTTAAAGAGTTAAAATGAGTTTAAAAGGCATAAAACACAAAATTCCCAGTTAACCATTTGAAACAACCTTTGCTTGCCTAGATGAACTAGAAAAAGAAAATGTAACTCACTAGACACTCAGTTTGCCTCCGATCAAAAAAATCACAAAATTTGCAACAAAGCAAAGTTCTAATTGATATGTTTCATATACTTATTGATGCCTCTTTCACTTTAAGCTATCATCCATTATATTAAGAGGTACAACAATAAACTTTCTTTTGAAATTCATGAAAGTGGTATAAGACTTACTATCTGTGAATGTTTGGGACTATGTGAAGAGTCTACTTCAATAACCTGTCAATCTTGGACCAAGGAAAATATTGTCAAATGGTCAGAGTACCTTCGTGGAAGTTGTAGACTACTTTTACAACTTTTAGCATTATCATCAAACTGAAAACTAAACCTGTTTTCTTCTAACTGCTTGAGAATGCAGCTATGTCAAATACAAAATCAAAAACTAATTTCTAAATGTTGATATTTTAAGATAGTGAATACTCCTTTGCTGCTGCTGCTGCTAAGTCGCTTCAGTTGTGTCCGACTCTGTGCGACCCCATAAATGGCAGCCCACTAAGCTCCTCTGTCCCTGGGATTCTCCAGGCAAGAATATTGGAATGGGTTGCCACTTCCTTCTCCAATGCATGAAAAAGAAAAGTGAAAGTGAAGTCACTCAGTCGTGCCCGACTCTTAGCGACCCCATGGACTGCAGCCTACCAGGCTCCTCCATCCATGGGATTTTTCAGGCAAAAGTACTGGAGTGGGTTGCCATTGCCTTCTCCAGAATACTCCTTTAGGTTGTCCTATTTAGGATATAAGAAAAAGATATTCAAAATAGGTTATTTGTCTGTGTCTCTCACTAGACCGCAAATTCTCTTAAGAAGAGGAGTAGAGAAATTTATCTTGCTTAAGTGTGTAAGTCTCAGCCTTTTGGCTTAGACCAAGTATAGTATAGGGGTTTTCCTGATGGCTCAGTGGGAAAGAATCTGCTTGCCAATGCAGGAGACACAGGAGATGCAAGAAATGCAGGTTCAATCCCTGGGTCATAAAGATCCCCCAGAGTTGGAAATGGCAACATATTCCAGTATTCTTGCCTGAAAAATTCAATAGACAGAGGAGCCTGGTGGGGTCACAAAGATCTAGACACGACTGAGCACAGAAGTCGTGCACAGACTTTATTTTTTAGGCTCCAAAATCATTGCAGATGGTGACTGTGGCTATGAAATTAAAAGACGCTTGCTCCGTGGAAAAAAGATATGACCGACCTAGATGGCATATTCAAAGCAGAGCTATTACTTTGCCAACAAAGATCTGTCTAGTCAAATCTATGGTTTTTCCAGGAGTCATGTATAGATGTGAGAGTTGGACTCTAAAGAAAGCTGACACCAAAGAATTGATGCTTTTGAACTGTGGTGTTGGAGAAGACTCTTGAGAGTCCCTTGGACTGCAAGGAGATCCAATTAGTCCATCCTAAAGGAAATCAGTCCTGAATATTCATCGGAAGGTCTGATTTTGAAGCTGAAACTCCAATACTTAGGCTGCCTGTTGTGAAGAACTGATTCATTTGAAAAGACCCGATGCTGGGAAAGATTGAAGGTGGGAGAAGGGGACGACAAAGAATGTGATGGCTGGATGGCATCACTGACTCAATGGACATGAGTTTGAGTAAACTCTGGGAGTAATGGTGGACAGGGAGGCCTGGAGTGCTACGATTCATGGGGTTGCAAAGAGTCGGACACGACTGAACGACTGAACTGAACTGAACTGAGGACAAGTGTATATAACCATTTCATTTGGAGAAATTTATGCAATTCTCCAGTATTTGCTTCATACAACTAAAATAAAAATGCATGTATATTTTGCTTTGTGATAAATTATGCCTTCCATTCTGTGCTTCCCTAATTCCAAGTACAAAAAATTGTTTGCAAAGGAGAAATAAAATATTAAACTTGGTGTCCTGAGTGTATGACATTATAAAGACAATTAACATGAAAAATATATCCAGCCAATGGAGCAGAAATATATTTCAGACTATGATTCTTTGCTCAGGACTAGTTTGAGGCCTTGAGACTGTCCCCTTTCCAAGGTGGGCACGCACAGCTGTCTGTTAGCATTGTTCAGGAGTCTCAGAGATAGCAATTCTCCATGTGACATAACACATCTCTTCATAGCACAATTCTTGCTTGTAGCAAAACAATAGCACATTCTTTGGGAAGACTGCACAATTAGAACAAACGTTTAAGTTGTCAGATGCCAGTCACATCACTTTGTATGTGTTATGGGATAGCCAGAAAAGATATGTTTTATATATATGTAAATTAAGTCTGTGGAAAGACAAAGTGACTCAAGTGGAAAACACTCAGTAAATCTCAGCCAATTCTCAATGAATAGATATGAAACAATCAGAATCCCCATTCATCATGATATGCTATGAAAGGTTGAGCCAAACCTTAAAGGAGTCCCAAGAGATGAGAAATAGGTTTCATTAAAGTCAACAAAAGAAACCAGGTTTTTTTTAAAAAAAGAAAGATGATTGATAAATTTAATTAAAATTTAATAAGTTAAGCAAAGTAAAATAGCAAATAACAAGGTAGGAAAAACTATTTGCAACTCATATCACTCACAAAGGATGTATATCTCAAATATACAAGGAAATGAAGAAAGGATAAGAATACAGAAGAAAAGTGCCAACAATGCTATAGAAAGTATGTACAGTTCAAATGAAAAAAAAAAAAAAACACACAAACATCTCTCAACCACTTGAAAATATGCTCAACTTAACTCATTAACAGATCAACGCAAATTACTTTGCTAGGATAGCTTTTCTCACCTGTCAGATTAGTAAAATTCCCACAGCCTGACAACATACCCTGTTGCAAAGCTGTAGGGAAATAGACTTCTCAAACATTGCTGATGGGAAGGCAAAATTCTAAACTGCTGAAGAAATTGGGCAATACATACAAAAATCACAGAATTATTTACTATTTGATACAACCGTTACACTTCTAGGAATGTAAATAATTTAAAATAAAATGGCAAATTATTTTTAAAATATACAAATTGAACTATTAATTGTAGCAAACAGATAGGATTCAAATCAGGCTTTTAATTGCAACAAACAAATAGAGGATACTGATCTATCCAGAAGGAAATGAGGACCATCATTGAAAACAATGGTCAAGTATTTTTAGGACATGCTGTAAAGTGAAAGGAATTCAAGATAGAGTGAATATGTGTAGTCATGGATTAGTTTCTATCTCAAGAAAGGTCAATGTACATGAAACAAGATGGGTGTCAAGTACATCACATTTATTAAATTCTTTAATTTTGTATATATTCCAAATTCTTTGTTATAAATATCTTTAAGTAAAAATAAAGGAGACTTTGGGTTTTTGTCCACTTTCCTACAGATAAAGAAATCTTGAAGATTCCCATGATTTTAACAAGCAAGGACTTTCAGGAACCAAGTAAGAAAGGCAACAATTTATTGATTACTCATTACACTCCAGAAATTGTGCTTGGAAATTTGCATCTATTACCTCAAAGTAGATATAATTTAAATTTTATATTAAGTTTTATTTATATTAAGGCCATAAAATAAATTGTGTATTAGTAAGAAATAAGATGACTGAATTAAATTTGAATTGAAAGCACTGTGACACTTTTTCAATGTTAAGCTGACTTATGTATATATTAATACATTTCTGATACACAAGATATTGCAATTACCATGCTCTTGGAAACTGTGGGAAGTGAAAATGAAATATTAACTTCCACTTTATGCAGGATATGGGCTAGGATAGGAGCACAAAAAAGAACAAAATATTTCAGTTAAAAGTTGATGGACATGAGGAAGTAAGGACTGGTTTTTTCCTACACACCATTCAGCTATTGAATGACTAGATGATTCTGAGTGTGCATATGATTGATGAGTTACTGAGTAGATAATATTTACCAGTCTACTATATCTAGCTATCTGTCTACACACATACACACACACACACTCATTAAAAAAGTTTAAATACTAAAATAATCTTTCTCTTGCCTCCAAATGATATTCACTGTTAACATTTCTTTCACTAGTCTTATTGTTGATGAATAGTGGTATGATTAGGAAGTACGTGGCTCTGTGAGAACTTGGCTACTTATTATAAAGTCATAGGTAACTCATCTGTACAATGAGAAAAATAATAATTGTAGTGCAATTGTGACGATTAATGTCTCTAATACATTCAAGAGTTTCACCATGAAGTGGCATGTCCCAGATACACTAGCAGATTGATTATGATTAACAAAATTAATAGACCTTAGGTCAAAGCCTGGCTCTGTTACTTAGGGTGTAGGGGATCTTCATGAAGCAAGTTACTTTCACTCTCTGGGCCTCAGTTTTTCTACCTGTAAAATAACTCTTCATGAAATTGTGTGAAAGGCTTTGATGAGATAGTATATGATAAAGTGCTTATTTCAGTGTCTGACAGATAGTGCTCAATGACAGTGATTCTTCATTTATAGGCTTTCAATAATAATTTCATATTATTAATTTTATACTTTGTAAGGAGTTTTATTCTGATGTTTCCAATAAACATCAGAGCAGTAACGTTTACCATGCTATTAGGAACACTTCATAAACGTCCTTCTTAATGGAAGAAGTATAATGTTGACAGATGCCTATAGAAGCAAGAGAACCATCATCTGATGGAGAGAAACCTGCCATGTATTTTCATGAGCAGATTTCCTGGTTGGTAACAGGCGCTCAGTTCATCATTTTGTCAAACTTTTTTTAAAGCTTCAAGTTGTCCAGCCATAGCCAAATGCTTATATTAATTATGTGCCACTTAATTTTGCTAAATGCAGTGTATCCTTTCTGTATGTGGCTGTGTATATAAAAAAGCTTTTGTCTCCTTGAACATAACTATCCATCAGGGAAGGAGTTTCGTTTTGGCTTTTCTTTTTTTTTTTTTACAGCAAGGACAGATATGCTTTTGAGTGACAGTTAAATTTGTTGAAGGTATTAAATTGCTAATGCTAATGCATTTTACAATCTTCTGAACTGATTTAATATATTAGACTGCCACTCAAAGTTGTAATAAACAATACTGCACTCTTACTTGGAAATCATTCTGTCTTATCTAGAGGCTTTCAAAAATGCCCACCTATGTTCAAAGTTTACAAACACATTTTTATTGCTCTGTGGGCTGCCCCAAAAACCAGTGACATAAAGACTTCAATTTGCATCTCTTGTTGCAGAATTTGGAAGTAGCTTGGAGCCTTAATAAACACCTAGCTGGAAATCTCTGAGGTTGGAATTAATTCTCCACTTAGGGAGGTGAAGATGCTATTTCACATAAGAAAATATCATTTAAAACCTATTGTCAGCTAACTTCATGTACTTGTCATGACTTCATATGTATTTCTCAGGTTTGAATGGAGTACAATAGGCAAAAAGCAAAAAAACCCCTAGAGAATAGCCACAAAAATCTAGTGAGAGATATGATTGAGATTAAGTGTATATATATGATTATATATATATATGTTATATATATGTTATGTTATATATATAACATATATGTGTATATATTGTATTTTTCTATAAGGACATATATATTTTTTCTATAAGTTTCTTAGATGTCAAGAGAAAGTAACTCAGGTTAGGTCAGGAATAGTAATAGCCCAGCAACATTACATTAAAATTTTTTCAGTGTTTTATATAGTCTACCTAGTTTTATTTTCACAACGAACATGGCAAAGTAGCAGGGGGAAGTATCATTCCTTTTAATAAAGCAGAAAAGTAGAAATTCTAATTGGAAAAAATGTCATATCCAGACTTAGGTTAATATATTGTCAACTGGGTCAAGATGAACTCAGATATTCTGCCTTACTTTATAACTCCCTTTATTTTTCTTTTATGTGAAAAAACGATTAGCAGTTTTAATTACTAGTGAGGCAAAAAAATATTTCATATTCTTATTTTATTTTCTATTCTGTGAACCTTTCTCAGCTTTATTAAGGTATTAAGCTATCTCAATACCTTATTAAGGTATTATTGACAATATTGCATACCAATACAATAATTGACAAATTGTAAGATACTTAAAGTTTACAATATTATGTGATATATGTGCACATTGTGAAAGGATTCCCCCTCATCAAGTTAATTAAAACATTCATAGAAATGAAGAGTAGTAAAGAAGGGGGTGAGGTAAACAGGGAGAGGTTGATAAAAGGGTTCAGTTATAAGACAAACAAGGGGTCTGAGGTTCCATGACACAACCTGTTAAATACAGTTGATAAATTTCAATTATACAGTACAGTGTTAACTGGGAAATGTTTTCACTAAAAAAAAAAAAATCTGTCCTCTTTTTGGATACAGTGTCTTTCTGAGAAGTAAAATATAATTAATATACATTAACTTGGATGACAACCTTTATAAAAATAGGTAAGTTGAAATTCATTTTGGGTAATATAAACCAAAACAGATTTAAGCAAAACAGGTATTTCCAAAAAAATGACTGCCATGTAATGGAATAGAAGACAGAAAAGAAAGTAGATAAGGGCCCTGTCCTTAAGGAGCTTCAATTTTGAGGAAATAAATAAAATACAAATAAGCATCAATATCTGGCATTATAGTGTATAAATACTATTAAGAAAAATAAAACAAGGTCAAGGGATAAAGTAGGAAGAAAGGTGCCATGTCAGAGAGAATAAAGAGGGATGGCTTCCCCGAGGAGAAAAACTTTTGAATGGAAATAAGAATAGTTTGAGAGAATCAATGAGGTGAACACTGGGGAGAAAAGATGTTCTAGGAAGAAGTTACCAAGGTAACTGATATGACAGAACCTAATTGTACTGCTCACTTACAGAATTTTTTTCAGAACTTACTTTGAAAAATAGTAGGCAGACAGAAAGGAGGAATTAAAATTAAACACTAGACATTATAGATTTATTTTGAAAATGCTGGGAACTGTTCTGAATGCAGCAAACCCCCAATTTGATATCCCCCTTTTTCCAATCCCTAATTCATGCAAACGCTAAGGCTTCCACTGGGAAAGTGCTCTTGATGTAGAGACTGTCACCTGAAAAGGCCAGTTGGCTACCTTCCAAAAGCCTTCTCTGGCATTGTATTCATTACCACAGCTCAAAGTCCCATCTAGTCCTGCAAGCTCAGCAATGCTTTTGTCAACTCAAAGAAAGCAGTTGCGTGTGTGTGTGTGTGTGTGTATTGGGAGGCCAGCAGTGATGGAATAGCAGCTAAATCATCAAATGTATGCAATTGATGAACAAAATCAGCATGATTTATTCCTGCATAATGAGAAAATTAATTGTCCACTGCAATAGAATGTTTTTATGTACAGAGTAAAGAAACTATCCCCTAAAAATCACCCGACACTTGGTAGGAGCTTAATTAAATTCTGGTCAAGTTGGATGTCCTTGTTGAAAGATATACTATGTGGTTGTTGTTGCTTAGTTGCTAAGTCCAACTCTTTTGCGACCCCATGGATGTAGCTCACCAGGCTCCTCTGTCCATAGGATTTCCCAGGCAAGAATACTGGAATAGATGGCCATTTCCTTCTCCTGAGGATCTTCCCAACCCAGGGGTTGAACTCAAGTCTCCTACTTGGCAGGCAGATTCTTTACTGCTGAGCCACCAGGGTTAGCTACATAACACTCAGAACCTGGTGGCTCAGCAGTATGTAATACATAGTATGTAATAATTGTGAACATGTTTTAGAGCTAAGATAGTTTTCCATTGGAAAAGTTGGATAGACTTATTCATGTAGTTATGCATTATGGACAGCCCTGATAGTTGCAATTCATTTTTTATAAACCGAGAGTTAATTTTTCCTCTACACTTGCTGGGGCTTGACCAGATAGAATTGAACAATATTAAATGGCTTTCTACTTGCTCTTCATTTCTCAAGATCTTATTGCTGACTAAATCACTTTGAAACTTCCATATTACTTCTCTAAATATGTTCATTCTTTCTCTCAAGTCTGAGGAACAATAGCCACAAAGTCTTTTAAAGCAGACTTAGCATAGTTCTGATTGAATGAATTCTTTGCTGATTGAGGTCCCCATTTTCAGAAGACTTTCTTTGTTTCCTTTTTTCCAAATGGAAGTACACAGCAAATCTTGTAAAAATAAATAAGCTATGTGGAAAAATCCTCATATAGAAAGGAAATATATGGTTGGTGGGGGAGGAAGGAGAGGGTGGGATGTATGCAGAAAGCAACATGGAAACATATACTACCATATGTAGAATAAATAGCCAATGGGATATAATGGCTGAAAACTTCCCAAAAGTTAGGAGAGATATAGGCATGCAGATTCATGAAACATAAAGAATTCCCAAAAGGAAAAAGTGAAAGAAATCTATAGTCATCATTCATTATGAGATTGTCAAAACAAAAAGAGAATTTTGAAAGCAACAAGATAAAAGTGACTCAGATACAATGAAGCCCTCATAAAATTATCATCAGATTAGAAAGAATAAAAGTTAAAGGGAGGAAGGAAATGGGATGATTTATTCCAAGTGATGAAAAAGAAAAATCTATCAATTGAGAATAATATGCCAGGGAAAAATGTCCTTCAAAATGAAGGAGAGAAAAAGAAAACACAAGCAAAAACTAAGGGACTGTATCAACAACTTACAAGTGCTAAAGTTCAGGTTGAAACAAAAGATACTAAAGAGCATCAGTAAAATATATAAAAGTACAAAACTTGCTAGAAAGGTAAGTATATGGACAAATATAGAATACTATGATATTGTGAAAATCACTTAATTTTAATACAAATGTTAGAACACAGAAGTCTTAAGAATTACTATAATTACAAATATTTGTTTAAAATGCTTGATTATAGTAATAATGATGTAAAACTATCAATAACAGGTTCTAGGTAAAGTAAAGTATTCATATTTACTCAGAGGGTATTTTTCTGAGATCTGCACATTTTATTAACTATATGATTCAATTAGATGAAATTATGGTCATCTAATTCAATTAATGATATTATGGTCAAATTTTTTAAATTGTTAATGGATACATAATATAAAAAGTTTGAATTGTGACATCAATTATAAAAGGTAGGGGAATAAGTAAAAAGGTAGAGTTTTGTATATTATTGAAGTTAACTTTTTCAATTGAGTTCAGTTCAGTCACTCAGTCATGTCCAACTCTTTCCGACCACATGAACTGGAGCTGGCCAGGCCTCCCTGTCCATCATCAACTCCCGGAGTCCACCCAAACCCATGTCCATCAAGTCAGTGATGCCACCCAACCATTTCATCCTCTGTCATCCCCTTTTCCTCCTGCCCTCGATCTTTCGCAGCATCAGGGACTTCTCAAATGAGTTAGCGCTCCACATCAGGTGGCCAAAGTATTGGAGTTTCAGCTTCAACATCAGTCCCTCCAATGAACACCCAGGACTGATCTCCATTACGATGGACTGGTTGGATCTCCTTGCAGTCCAGGGACATCCCCAACACAACAGTTCAAAAGCATCAATTCTTCGGCGCTCAGCTTTCTTTATAGTCCAACTCTCACATCCATACATGACCACCAAAAAACCGTAGCCTTGACTAGATGGACCTTTGGTGGCAAAGTAATGTCTCTGCTTTTTAATATGCTGTCTAGCTTGGTCATAACTTTCCTTCCTAGGAGTAAGTGTCTTTAAATTTCATGGCTGCAATCACCATCTGCAGTGATTTTGGAGCCCAGAAAAATAAAGTCAGCCACTGTTTCCCCATCTATTTGCCATGAAGTGATGGGACTGGATGCCATGATCTTAGTTTTCTGAATGTTGAGCTTTAAGCCAACTTTTTCACTCTCCTCTTTCACTTTCATCAAGAGGCTCTTCAGTTCTTCTTCACTTTCTGCCATAAGGGTGGTGTCATCTGCATATCTGAGGTTATTGATATTTCTCCCAGCAATCTTGATTCCAGCTTGTGCTTCTCCAGCCCAGCGTTTCTCTTGATATACTCTGCATATAAGTTAAATAAGCAGGGTGACAATATACAGCTTTGACGGACTCCTTTTTCTATTTGGAACCAGTCCATTGTTCCATGTCCAGTTCTAACTGTTGCTTCCTGACCTGCAAACAGGTTTCTCAAGAGGCAAGTCAGGTGGTCTGGTATTCCCATCTCTTTCAGAATTTTCCACAGTTTATTGTGATCCACACAGTCAAAGGCTTTGGCATAGTCAATAAAGCAGAAATAGATGTTTTTCTTGAGCTCTCTTGCTTTCTTGATGATCCAGCGCATGTTGGCAATTTGATCTCTGGTTCCTCTGCCTTTTCTAAAACCAACTTGAACATCTCAAAGTTCACGGTTCACATATTGCTGAAGCCTGGCTTGGAGAATTTTAAGCATTACTTTACTAGCATGTGAGATGAGTGCAATTGTGCGGTAGTTTGAGCATTCTTTGGCATTGCCTTTCTTTGGGATTGGAATGAAAACTGACCTTTTCCAGTCCTGTGGCCACTGCTGAGTTTTCCAAATTTGCTGGCATATTGAGTGCAGCACTTTTACAGCATCATCTTTCAGGATTTGGAATAGCTCAACTGGAATTCCATCACCTCCACTAGCTTTGTTTGTAGTGATGCTTTCTAAGACCCACTTGACTTCACATTCCAGGATATCTGGCTCTAGGTGATGATCATACCATCGCAATTATCTGGGTCATGAAGATCTTTTTGCACAGTTCTTCTGTGTATTCTTGCCATCTCTTCTTAATATCTTCTGCTTCTGTTAGGTCCATACCATTTCTGTCCTTTATTGAGCCCATGTTTGCATGAAATTTTCCCTTGGTATCTCTAATTTTCTTGAAAAGATCTCTACTCTTTCCAGTTCTATTGTTTTCCTCTATTTCTTTGCATTGATCACTGAGGAAGGCTTTCCTATCTCTCTTTGCTATTCTTTGGAACTCTGCATTCAAATGCGTTTATCTTTCCTTTTCTCCTTTACTTTTTGCTTCCCTTCTCTTCACAGCTATTTGTAAGGCCTCCTCAGACAGCTGTATTGCCTTTTTGCATTTCTTTTTCTTGGGGATGGTCTTGATTTCTGTTTCCTGTTAACTTTATAATCAGCTTTAAAATAATACTTTATTATTTTTATAAAACCACTTTCCAATACATTTTAAGTCATAAAATTGTCTAATAATATATTAGAAAGATGTATAAGATATTTTATGTAAGTTTCATGACAACCACAAAGAAATTACTTATAGAAGACAGACAAAGGAATAATATAAAGGAACTAAGCATAGCACTATAAAAATAATCAATGAAACATGCAGGAAGAGAGAAAGGGAAGAAAATAAGAGCAAAATAACCATGACAGACAGAAAACTACATAACTGGCAATAATAAGTCCGTCCCTATCAATAATTACTTTAATATAATAAATACTCCACCCAGATGACATAGACTGTCTGTATAAAAATAATAAGAACCTAACAATGTGCTATGTATGACAGACTCTCTTTATATTTAAGGAAATACATAGGCTGAAAGCAAGGGGGATAGAAAAGAATTCCATGCAAATTCTAACAAAAAGAGAGCTGGGGTGACTATACTTATATCAGACAAAATGGAATTTAAGTCCAAAACTGACAGAAGATTATGCTTTTCTAAGAATTCTTCCATTTCTTCCAATTTATCCATATTCTTCCATTGTTCCAATGGACAATAAAATTGTCCATTTTATTGTCATATAGTTGCTGATAGTAGTCTCTTATGATCCTTTGTATTTCTGTGTTGTCTGTTGTGATTTCTCCATTTTTCATTTCTAGTTTTGTTGATTTGATTCTTCTCCCTTTTTTCTTGATGAGTCTGGCTAATGGTTTCTCTATTTTATTTATCTTTTCAAAGAACAAGCTTTAGTTTTGTTGATTTTTGCTATAGTTTCCTTTGTTTCTTTTTCATTTATTTCTGACCTAATATTCATGATTTATTTCCTTCTACTAACCCTGGGGTTCTTCATTTCTTCTTTTTCTAGTTTCTTTAGGTGTAAAGTTAGATTATTTATTTTATTTTCTCTTGTTTCTTGAGGTAAGCTTGTATTGCTATGAACCTTCCCCTTAGCACTGCTTTTACTGTATCCCATAGGTTTTGGGTTGTCGTGTTTTCATTTTCATTCATTTCTATGCATATTTTGATTTCTTTTTTGATTTCTTCTGTGATTTTTTGGTTATTCAGAAGCATGTTGTATAGCCTCCATACGTTTGTATTTTTAATAGCTTTTTTCCTGCAGTTGACATCTAATCTTAGCGCATTGTGATCAGAAAAGATGCCTGAACTGATTTCAATTTTTTTTTAATTTACCAAGGCTAGATTTATGGCCCAGGATGTGATCTACCCTGGAGAATGTTCTGTGTGCACTTGAGAAAAGGTGAAATTCATTGTTTTGGGGTGAAATGTCCTATAGATATCAACAAAATCACTGCAGATGGTGATTGCAGCCATGAAATTAAAAGACACTTACTCCTTGGAAGGAAAGTTATGACCAAGCTAGACAGCATATTAAAAAGCAGAGACATTACTTTGCCAACAAAGGTCCATCTAGTCAAGGCTATGGTTTTTCCAGTGGTCATGTATGGATGTGAGATTTGGACTATAAAGAAAGCTGCACGCTGAAGAATTGATGCTTTTGAACTGTGGTGTTGGAGAAGTCCCTGGACTGCAAGGAGATCCAACTAGTCCCTTCTGAAGGAGATCAGCCCTGGGATTTCTTTGGAAGGAATGATTCTAAAGCTGAAACTCTGGTACTTTGGCCACCTCATGTGAAGAGTTGACTCATTGGAAAAGACTCTGATGCTGGGAGGAATCGGGGGCAGGAGGAGAAGCGGACGATAGAGGATGAGATGGCTGGATGGCATCACTGACTCGATGGACGTGAGTCTAAGTGAACTCCAGGAGTTGGTGATGGACAGGGAGGCCTGGCGTGCTGTGATTCATGGGGTTGCAAAGAGTCAGACACAACTGAGTGACTGAACTGAACTGAACTGAACTGAGGTCTAACTGGTCCATTGTATCATTTAAAGTTTGTGTTTCCTTGCTAATTTTCTGTTTAGTTGATCTATCCCGATGGCTTCACAGGTGAATTCTACCAAAAATTTAGAGAAGAGCTAACACCTATCCTAATCAAACTCTTCCAGAAAATTGCAGAGGAAGGTAAACTGCCAAACTCATTCTATGAGGCCACCATCACCCTAATACCAAAACCTGACAAAGGTGCCACAAAAAAAGAAAACTACAGGCCAATATCACTGATGAACATAGATGCAAAAATCCTCAACAAAATTCTAGCAAACAGAATCCAACAATGTATCAAAAAATCATACATCATGACCAAGTGGGCTTTATCTCAGGGATGCAAGGATTCTTCAGTATTCACAAATCAATCAATGTGATATACCACATTAACAAATTGAAGGATAAAAACCATATGATTATCTAAATAGATGCAGAGAAAGCCTTTGATAAAATTCAACATCCATTTGTGATTAAAAAAAAAAAAAAACGTCCAGAAAGTGGGTTAGAAGGAACATACCTCAACATAATAAAATCCATGTATGATAAACCCACAGCAAACATTATCCTAAATGGTGAAAAATGGAAAGCATTTACCCTAAAGTCAGGAACAAGACAATGGTGCCCACTCTCACCACTACTATTCAACATAGTTTTGGAAGTTTTGGCCACAGCAATCAGAGCAGAAAAAGAAATAAAAGGAATCCAAATTGGAAAAGAAGTAAAACTCTCCCTGTTTGCAGATGACATGATCCTCTACATAGAAAACCCTAAAGATACCACCAGAAAATTACCAGAGCTAATCAATGAATATAGTAAAGTTGCAGGATATAAAATTAACACACAGAAAATCCCTTGCATTCCTATACAATAACAATGAGAAAACATAAAGAGAAATTAAGGAAACAATTCCATTCACCATTGCAACAAAAAGAATAAAATACTTTGGAATAAATCTACCTAAAGAAACAAAATACTGATATATAGAAAACTGATGATAAAACACTGATGAAAGAAATCAAAGATGACACAAGTAGACAGAGAAATATACCATGTTCATGGATCAGAAGAATCAATATAGTGAAAATGAGTATACTACCCAAAGCAATCTATAGGTTCAGTGCAATCCCTATCAAGCTACCAATGGTATTTTTCAGAGAACTAGAACAAATAATTTGTATGGAAATACAAAAAACTTCAAATAGCCAAAGCAATCTTGAAAAAGAAGAATGGAACTGCAGGAATCAACCTGCCTGACTTCAGACTATACTACAGAGCTACAGTCATCAAGACAGTATGGTACTGGCAGAAAGACAAAAATATAGATAAATGGAACAAAACAGAAACCCCAGAGAAAAATCCACAACCTATGGACACCTTATCTTTGACAAAGGAGGCAAGAATATACAATGGAGAAAAGACAATCTCTTTAACAAGTGGTGCTGAGAAAACTGGTCAACCACTTGTAAAAGAATGAAACTAGAACAATTTCTAAACCATACACAAAAATAAACTCAAAATGGAATAGAGATCTAAATGTAAGACCAGAAACTATAAAACTCCTAAAGAAAAACATAGGCAAAACACTCTCTGACATAAATCACAGCAGAATCTTCAATGACCCACCTCCCAGAGTAATGGAAATAAAAGCAAAAATTTTTTAAAAAGAGACCTAATTAAACTTAAAAGCTTTTGCACAATGAAGGAAACTATAAGCAAGGTGAAAAGACAGCCTTCAGAATAGGAGAAAATAATAGCAAATGAAGAAACTGACAAAGAATTTATCTCAAAAATATACAAGCAGCTCCTGCAGCTCAATTCCAGAAAAATAAACGACCCAATCAAAAAATGGGAAGAACTAAGCAGACATTTCTCCAAAGAAGACATACAAATGGCCAACAAACATATGAAAAGATGCTCAACATCACTCATTATCAGAGAAATGCAAATCAAAACCACAGTTAGGTACCATCTCACACCAGTCAGAATGGCTGTTATCCAAAAATCTACAAACAATAAATGCTAAAGAGAGTTCAGAGAAAAGGGAACCCTCTTACATTGTTGATGGGAATGCAAACTGGTACAGCCACTATCAAGAACAGTGTGGAGATTCCTTAAAATACTAGAAATAGAACTGCCATATGACCCAGCAATCCCACTGCTGGGCATACACACCAAGGAAACCAGAATTGAAAGAGACACATGTATCCCAATGTTCATCACAGCACTGTTTACAAGAGCTAGGACATGGAAGCAACCTAGATGTCCATTGGCAGACAAGTGGGTAAGAAAGCAGTGGTACATATACACAATGGAATATTATTCAGCTATTAAAAAGAAAGCATTTGAGTCTGTTCTAATGAGGTGGATGAAACTAGAGCCTATTATACAGAGTGAAATAAGTCAGAAAGAAAAACATCAATACAGTATATTAATGCATATATATGGAAATTAGAAAGATGGTAACGATGACCCTATATGTGAGACAGCAAAAGAGACACACAGGTAAAGAACAGACTTTTGGACTCTGTGGGAGAAGATGAGGGTGGGATGATTTGAGAGAATAGCATTGAAACATGTATATTACCATACGAGAAACAGATTGCCAGTCCGGGTTCAATGCATGAAATAGGGCGCTTAGGGCTGGTGCACTGGGACAACCCTGAGGGATGGGAGGGGAAGGGAGGTGGGAGAGGGTTTCAGGATGTGGGACACATGTACACCCATGGCTGATTCATGTCAATGTATGGCAAAATCCACTACAATATTGTAAAGTAATTAGCCTCCAATTAAAATAAATAAATTAATTAAAAATAAAACAAAAAACTGACACTAGAGACAAAGAAGGACATTATACAGTGGTAAAAGAAGCAATACATGAGAAAGATATGACAATTATAAATATGTGAGCCCAATAACAGAGAATTTAAACATATAAAGCTAACATTTACATAACTGAAAGGTAAAATAGACAGCAATACAGCAGTAGAGACTATGCTTTCAGTAATAGAACATCCAAACAGAAAATAAAAAGGGAAACAGAGGACTTCAACACTATAGAATAAATGGACACACACTATAGACACAGAGAGAAAAATGGACACACACCATAGACACACATAGAACATTTCACCCAACAGCAGCAGAATACTCATTCTTCAAGTGCAAAAAAATAATCTCCAGGATAGACCATTGTTAGGCCAGAAAAGAAGTCTTCACAAATTCAAAAAAAGTTTAGACAATATTTAGTGTCTTTTATGAACACAATGGGATAAAACTAGAACTCCAATAAGAGAGGGAAAGTCAGAAAATTTATCAATGGATATTAACTGCTCATCAGATATATGGTTTGCAAATATTTTCTCCTTTTTCATTTTGTTTATTTCCTTTGTGAAAAGGCTGAGCGCTGAAGAATTGATGCTTTTGAACTGTGGTGTTGGAGAAGACTCTTGAGAGTCCCTTGGACTGCAAGGAGATCCAACCAGTCCATTCTGAAGGAGATCAGCCTGGGATTTCTTTGGAAGGAATGATGCTAAAGCTGAAACTCCAGTACTTTGGCCACCTCATGCAAAGAGTTGACTCATTGGAAAAGACTCTGATGCTGGGAGGATTGGGGGCAGGAGAAGGGGATGACAGAGCATGAGATGGCTGGATGGCATCACTGACTCGATGGACATGAGTCTGAGTGAATTCCGGGAGTTGGTGATGGACAGGGAGGCCTGGTGTGCTGCGATTCATGGGGTTGCAAAGAGTCGGACACGACTGAGCGACTGATCTGATCTGATCTGATCTGATCTGAGTGAAGACGGTTTAACTTTGATATAGTTTTAATTGTTTGAGTATTTGTTTGCTTTTGGTGTCAAATTCATTAAAGCAACTGTCAAGACTTGTTATGGGATTTACCACCTATGTTCTAGGAACTTTATGATTTCAGTCATATGTCCAAGTCTTTAATCCATTTAGATTTTATGTCTGTGTGTTGTATAAGAAAATAGTCTGGTTTTATTCTTTTGTATGTAGCTATGCAGTTTTCCCAATACCACTTATTGAAGAGATTGTCCTTTTCACATCATATATTCTTGGCTCCTTTGTTGTAAATTTACTGTCTATGAATGGATATATTTTTGACCTCTTTATTCTGTTCCATTGATCTGTGGCTCTGCTTTTATGTCAGTATCATACTATTTTGATTACTATAGGTTTGTAATGTAGTTTGAAATTAGGATGTGTATACTTCTACCTTTTATGTTATATACCAGCAACCAGTATTTAATGTTATATGTCAATCATATCTCAATAAAATAAATAAGTAAATAGATAACAGTGAGATGTCATCTCACACCTGTTAGGGTGGCTGTTAAAAATTAAGTGTTAGAGAGGACATGAAGAAATGGAAACACTGGCATACCTTGGTGGCATTGTATAATGGTATAGCCACTACAAAAAAAAACAGTACAGAACTTCCTCAAAAACTTAAAAACAAAACTACCATATAATTCAAGATATTCCACTTCTGGGTTTATATCCCAAAGAATTGAAATAATGATCTCAAAGAGATACCTTAACTCTCATGTCCATGATAGTCTTATTCACATTAGCCAAGATAAGGAAACAACCTTCAGTTCAGTTCATGTCCATGATAGTCTTCACAACAGCCAAGATAAGGAAACAACCTTCAGTTTCAGTTCAGTTCAGTCGCTCAGTTGTGTCTGACTCTTTGCAACCCCATGGACTGCAGCACTCCAGGCCTCCCTGTCCATCACCAACTCCCAGAGCTTGCTCAAACTCATATCTATTGAGTCGGTGATGAATTCAACCATCTCATCCTCTGCTGTCCCCTTCTCCTCCCACATTCAATCTTTCCCAGCATCAGAGTCTTTTCCAAGGAGTAAGATCTTCGCATCAGGTGGCAAAAGTATTGGAGTTTCAGCTTCCGTCCTTCCAATGAATATTCAGGACTGATCTCCTTTAGGATGGACTGGTTGGATCTCCTTGCAGTCCAGGGGACTCTCAAGAGTCTTCTCCAACACCACAGTTCAAAAGCATCAATTCTTCAGCACTCAGCTATCTTTATTGTCCAACTCTCACATCCATACATAACTACTGAAAAAAAAATAGCTTTGACTAGCTGGACATTTGTCAGCAAAGTTGTCTTGGCATTTTAATATGCTGTCTAGGTTGATCACAGCTTTTCTTCCAAGGAGTAAGCATCTTTTAATTTCATGGCTGCAGTCACCATTTGCAATGATTTTTGAGCCCAGGAAAATAAAGTCTGTCACTGTTTCTATTGTTTCCCCATCTATTTGCCATGGAGAGATGGTACCAGATGCCATGATCATAGTTTTTTGAATGTTGAGTTTTAAATCAGCTTTTTCACTCTTCTCTTTAACTTTCATCAAGAGGCTCTTTAGTTCCTCTTCACTGTCTGCCACAATGGTGGTATCATCTGCATATCTGAAGTTATCGATATTTCTCCTGGCAATCCTGATTCCAGCTTGCGCTTCATCCAGCCTGGCATTTCGCATGATGTACTCTGTATATAAGTTAAATAAGCAGGGTGACAATATACAGCCTTGACGTACTCCTTTCTCAATTTGGAGCCAGTGTGTTGTTCCATGTCCGGTTCTAACTGTTGCTTCTTGACCTGCATACAGATTTCTCAGGAGGCAGATAATGTGGTCTAGTATTCACATCTGTTGAAGAATTTTCCACAGTTTGTTGTGATCCACAGAGTCAAAGGTTTTGGTGTAATCAGTAAGCAGATGTTTTTCCGTAATTCTCTTGCTTTTTTGATGATCCAACGGATGTTGGCAATTTGATCTCTGGTTCCTCTGCCTTTTCTAAATCTAGCTTGAACATCTGGAAGTTCACAGTTCAGGCATTGTTGAAGCCTGGCTTGGAGAACTTTGAGCATTACTTTACTAGCATGTGAGATGAGTGCAATGGTGGTAGTTTGAACATTCTTTGGTATTGCCCTTCTTTGGGACTGGAATGAAAACTGACCTTTTCCAGTCCTATGGCCACTGCTGAGTTTTCCAAATTTGCTGGCATATTGAATGCAGCACCTTAGCAGCATCGTCTTTTAGGATTTAAAATAGCTCAACTGGAATTCCATCACCTCCGCTAGCTTTGTTTATAGTGATGCTTCCTAAGGCCCACTTGACTTTGCATTCCAGGAAGTCTGGCTCTAGGTTAGTGATCACATCATCATGGTTATCTGGGTCATGAAGATCTTTTTTGTACACTTCTGTGTATTCTGGCCATCTCTTCTTAATATCTTCTGCTTCTGTTAGGAACATACCATTTCTGTCCTTTATTGAGCCCGTTTTTGCATGAACTGTTCCCTTGGTATCTCTAACTTTCTTGAAGAGATCTCTAGTCTTTCCCATTCTATTGTTTTCCTCTATTTCTTTGCACTGATCACTGAGGAAGGCTTTCTTGTCTCTCCTTGCTATTCTTTGGAACTCTGCATTCAAATGGGTATTTCTTTCCTTTTCTCCTTTGCCTTTCACTTCTCTTCTTTTCTCAGTTATTTGTAAGGCCTCCTCAGACAATAATTTTTCCTTTTTGCATTTCTGTTTCTTGGAGGTAGTTTTGGTCACTGCCTCCTGCACAATGTCATGAATCTCTGTCCAGAGTTCTTCAGGCACTCTCAGATCTAATCCCTTGAATCTATTTCTCACCTCCACTGTATAATCATAAGGGATTTTATTTAGATCGTACTCTAGCGGTTTTCCCTACTGTCTTCAATTTAAGTATGAATTTGACAATAAAGAGTTTATGATCTGAACCACGGTCAGCTCCCAGTCTTATTTTTGCTGACTATAGGGCTTCTCCATCTTTGGCTGAAAAGAATATAACCAATCTGATTTCAGTGTTGAGCATCTGGTGACATCCATGTGTAGAGTCTTCTCTTGTGTTGTTGGAAGAGGGTGTTTGCTATGACCAGTGTGTTCTCTTGACAAAACTCTATTGTCCTTTGCCCTGCTTCATTTTGTACTCCAAGGCCAAATTTGCCTATTACTCCAGGTGTTTCTTGACTTCCTACTTTTGCATTCCAGTCCCCTATGATGAAAAGGACATCTTTTTAGGGTGTTACTTCTAGAAAGTCTTGTAGGTCTTCATGGAATCATTCAATTTCAGCTTCTTCAGCATTATTGGTTGGGGCACAGACTTGGATTACTGTGATATTATTGAATGGTTTGCCTTGGAAACAAACAGAGATCATTCTGTCAATTTTGAGACTGCACCCAAAGTACTGCATTTCAGACTCTTTTGTTGACTATGATGGTTACTCCATTTCTTCCTATGGATTCTTTCCCACAGTGATGGTCATCTGAATTAATCTGCCCATTCCAGTCCATTTTAGTTCACAGGAAACAACCCACATTTTCGTCACAAATAAATGGATAGAGAAAATGTGTTACATGCAATGGGATACTATCCCATCTCAAAAAAGAAGGAAATCCTGCCATTTGGAACAATATAGATTACCCGTTAAGTGAGATAAGCCAGGACAAATATCATTATTTCACTAATATGAGGCGCCTAAAAGAGTCAAACTCTCAGAAGCAAAGAGTAAAATTGAGACTGACAGTGGCTTGTGAGAGAGGGAAATGGAGAGTTGTTAAATGGGTATAAAGTTTCAGCTATAGAGATTAATTATTTCCAGAGATCAGTTGTACAGAACAGTTCCTGTAATTAACAATAATGTACTGTGCACTCCACAAATTTGTTAAGAGGGTAGATCACATGTTAAACTGTAATGACCACAAAAAAGAGGCTTCAAGTAAATTTCTGGAGATGATGGATATCTTATTACCCTGATTGTGCTGTTGGTAGGAGAAAGCAACGGCACCCCACTCCAGTACTCTTGCCTGGCAAATCCCATGGACGGAGGAGCCTGGTAGGCTGCAGTCCATGGGGTTGCTAGGAGTCGGACACCACTGAGCGACTTCACTTTCACTTTTCACTTTCATGCACTGGAGAAGAAAATGGCAACCCACTCCAGTGTCCTTGCCTGGAGAATCCCAGGGATGGGGGAACCTGGGGGGCTGCTGTCTATGGGGTCGCACAGAGTCGGACACGACTGAAGCGACTCAGCAGCAGCAGCAGCAGTAATGCTGTTGGTTTCATGGGTACATGGATATATCCAAACCTTATGAAATTGGATACACTAAATGCATGCATTTTATACCAACTATATCTCAACAAAACTGTTAAATATTATTTCATAAGAAACAAGATCGGAAATGTTAAAATTCTCTGAATACCAGAGAGGTTTATGACATTGTGCTTAGTAAAAATTTTATTACATGAGCCCTGCCATCAAGAAATACATCATAATTTGTAGAGGCAAAGTAGCCATATAAGACAAATACTTAAAATATTACCCCAAGCACAATGATTAGTGTCTCCCTAGTGTTGTGAAAGGCAACTCCAAATTTCTTAGCACTTAACTTCCAGATGTTCAAGCTAGTTTTAGAAAAGGCAGAGGAACCAGAGATCAAATTGCCAACATGCGCCAGATCATTGAAAAGGCAAGAGAATTCCAGAAAAACATCTATTTCTGCTTTATTGACTATGCCAAAGCCTTTGACTGTGTGGATCACAATAAACTGTGGAAAATTCTGAAAGAGATGGGAATACCAGACCATCTGATCTGCCTCTTGAGAAATGTGTATGCAGGTCAGGAAGCAAAAGTTAGAACTGGACATGGAACAACAGACTGGTTCCAAATAGGAAAACGAGTCCGTCAAGGCTATATATTGTCACCCTGCTTATTTAACTTATATGCAGAGTACATCATGAAAAACGCTGGGCTGGAAGAAGCACAAGCTGGAATCAAGATTGCCGGGAGAAATATCAATAAACTCAGATATGCAGATGACACCACCCTTATGGCAGAAAGTGAAGAGGAACTAAAAAGCCTCTTGAGGAAAGTGAAAGAGCAGAGTGAAAAAGTTGGCTTAAAGCTCAACATTCAGAAAACGAAGATCATAGCATCTGGTCCCATCACTTCATGGGAAAGAGATGGGGAAACATTGGAAACAGCGTCAGACTTTATTTTTCTGGGCTCCAAAATCACTGCAGATGGTGATTGCAGCCATGAAATTAAAAGACGTTTACTCCTTGGAAGGAAAGTCATGACCAACCTAGATAGTATATTGAAAAGCAAAGATATTACTTTGCCAACAAAGGTCCGTCTAGTTAAGGCTATGGTTTTTCCAGTGGTCATGTATGGATGTGAGAGTTGGACTGTGAAGAAAGCTGAGCGCCAAAGAATTGATGCTTTTGAACTGTGGTGTTGGAGAAGACTCTTGAGAGTCCCTTGGACTGCAAGGAGATCCAACCAGTCCATCCTAAAGGAGATCAGTCCTGGGTGTTCATTGGAAGGACTGATGCTGAAGCTGAAACTCCAATACTTTGGCCACCTCATGCAAAGAGTTGACTCACTGAAAAAGACCCTGATGCTGGGAGGGATTGGGGGCAGGAGGAGAAGGGGACGACACGGGATGAGATGGCTGGATGGAATCACCAACCCGATGGACATGAGTTTGAGTAAACTCTGGGAGGTGGTAATGGACAAGGAGGCCTGGTGTGGTGTGATTCATGGAGTCACAAAGAGTCAGATGCAACTGAACTGAACTGAACTGAACTGAATCATCTGATATATATTGAGTAATGTTTATGCTCTAGGCATTGTCCTAGACCTTGGGGAATGCAAAGATGATAAAAACATAGTCTTCTGTTATCTGATCCCTAAGTACCTCTCCTTCCGTGGCTTGTCCACTGTTCCCCTACAAATCTCTTCAGCAAAACCAAGAAATTCAACTGTGCAGACTCACCCAGCTGTTCTAAATCTCAGATATTTTGTAAATAATTTCTTCTCTGAAGAATATTCTTCTTGCCTTTTCTGCCTGGCAAACATCTTTTTAGTCAAGCCCCAGGGTCTCTGACTCATCCAATATTAGTTATCGTCATTGTTTTATCTCCTCTTGCCTAGTACACCTATTATAATGTCCACTATTTGCTCTTTTGTTGGACTTGGCTTAGACTCTCTCTGCCTTGAGAACAAAGACAGTTCTATCCTCATGTCTGAATCCTCAGTTTCTTATCCAGTACCTAACATTCAATGCATGCTGAGTAAATGTTGGCTGAAAGAATTAATGGATATGTTATACCAAAAATAAATGCTGTAAAAGTTAATAAAAGAAAAGGTTCACAGTTGGATGGAGCCTGTGGTATGCTGGTAAATGTTTAACAATGGCCTCCCCAGGAAGCCAAAGTATCATAGATTTACAGTGTTTGCTCATCTTCATGGTGTAAATCTCTCACCATGCCTGATTCTAATCTTTGTCCCCACACATGGATTTGGGAAGCAGTACACACCGTTATATAGTATTTCTACCATTCTCATATAATATTCATAAATAAAACTCAAAGTATAGATTACAGTAAAATAATTTAATGATTTTTCAGCATCTATTATTTTGGTTTTGAATCTGTCTTAAAAAATAACTGTATAAACTCACAAGTTACTAAGACATGACCATGTGTAACAGCTGGCTTTCAAAATTACTGAAAATGTTACTGTTGATTCTTGCAAGTTGGCATGAGTCAGTATTGGCACACCACTGAATGAGGCATCATAGGGAGAGTAGTGAGAACATTTTTCAGAGAAAGTAGCACTTATTATGGAGCAATTATTTCAATAAGACAGTTAAGTTGGATGGAGAATATGTGATCCACAAGGATGCTGATTTTTCTATATTTAATTCACCAGTTTATTCTGGTACCAAGACAAGTACTAGATATATACTCAGTGCTCATAAAATATTTCTTAAGTGAACGAATGTTTAATACATAGTACATTTTACAGGCCTCTTAACTACAACACTAAGACAAATTATAGAAACCTCTATGGATAAAGGACAGCTAATTGAATCCCACTCACACACTGTTCATGTGTTACTTGCATTTAAAAATGAATAGTGATGAGAATCATGCCCAAGCCGGGACCACAGTCATCTGAAAGTGATGGCCTATGTTTAAACATGGTAGTATAAAATAGACCAGAAAAGCTAGTATCACTGAATACATCTGTAATCTGCCCAATCACTGACCCAAACCATGCACATTGGGATTTCTTGTTCTACAAGAAAAAGAATGCATTGTTTAAGCTACACAAAGTTGAATGTTTTGTTACTTTCAGCCAATATCTAATATATCTAGCACAATTCAATTGAGAAGTGGTTCCTGAGCACCTGTGGAGGAGGAAAAGGTGATAATCAGACTAGAGCTGAAACCCAGGGCAAAATACTGGGACTTCTGAGCAAAATACAAACTTCTCTTTATTCTGGTTTAGGCCCCCTTTATCATTCATGAGATGGTAGCTTATACAGTACACATGAGGAGCTGGAGTACAAGAGACACGTAAATAAGCTGCCTATAATAATGGAAGAATGTCATTGCAGATATTTGACATTCCCTGCACAGTCTGGGAAGCTGATAAAATCATAATTGTCAAAGAGACATGCCGTATTGCCAATCCAGAGCTGCTTCTAATGCATACAGGCTGGCACATAAGTCTCACTGTTCAGCACTAGCAACAGAAGGAATGAACAAAAAGAAAAGAGCAATTTCCCCACCGTAAATTGGAAAGTCTGCCAACCAGCTAAGTGATCTGCCATCAATCAGTGTTAAATTCTCCTTAGCAGCAGAAAATTCAAGGGCTAACTAGTACTGAGAGATTTCACACAGTGACTAATGGTATATGACAAACACATTTAAAATCTGCATAGGCCAGTGCCAGTTTAAAGTGTAACATGAATAATAAATAATTTTAAAGAAATCTTAGCATGCAAAATAAGATGTAATCTCTTCAGACATAAATTACACAGAGAATATTACAGTTCTAGAAAGGCATTTGCAAACTGACCAAAACAAAGTCAAAAGTGCAATTCATTCAGAAAGCAACTGTAGTTGATGTTTTTGCACACAAACTGATTTTCAAAGCATTGGGCAGATAAGTGATAAAACAGTGGTCACTGGGGTATAACCAGGAAAAATCCCAGGTCTCTAATCAGTTATAAATGGCAGTCAGTGAGAATTCTAGACAGATATAAATGCAATAAGACAGGCTTTCTGTTTTCTAAGAAACACAATTCTTTGTGAGAAAAATAAGAAAATGCTTTCCTTTTTTTTAAACCAAGCTGAGCTATAAACCTAAGCATAGCTGGAAGGTGGGCACTGAAGGATTTAAACATAAAATTCTCTTTAGTTTATGGGACTCTGGTATCTGGGAAGCAAGGAAAATAGCACTGGATTTGGAAACCTCAATTGGAGACATGATTCCCAGTTTTACCACATCTGTTTCCTCATTGACTTCATGTAAAATAACATGACTAATCTCACAAGACAGTTGTGATGGGCAAATAATGAAGCCTGTAGAAAATTTATTACAAGTGGTAAAGGATTATTCACACATTGGTGTGATCTATTATTTGTTTTAAATCTAGGACTAAAGGATTGTGTGTCCAAAGAAAAAACAATGGAGTGGAAGTGAAGCAGAGTGTTCTTGTCTTAAAAAAAAAAAACAAAGCTTTCATAAAGTACATAGATCAGAATAATCTTGTTGAAATTAAGCTCCTGGAAGTTTTGAGAAGTATGAAAGCTATATAAAACAATCAACTAAGTAGAGGCAATTTTTTAATCATGAAAACTAAATTTTGTTAATTCGCTTTTGAAATATTACATTTAGCCTTCAATTAAGTGCCATTTTTCACAGGTGTGCCATAATGAACTATTTTTCCTTGATTGGATTTTAATAGTTGTTATCAACAAGAGTTTAAAATTTTTTACAAAATTGAAATTTCCATATATTAGTTTGGCGAATAGTTAATATAAAACCTCCTCATTCTGAAGCAGTAGGAACTAGGGAACACCACCACTAAGATTGTATTTTGTCATATAAATGAAATTAAATTCCCCTCATAATTGTGAGAGCACAAACAAGT
This sequence comes from Bubalus bubalis, assembly GCF_019923935.1. Taxonomy (NCBI): domain Eukaryota; kingdom Metazoa; phylum Chordata; class Mammalia; order Artiodactyla; family Bovidae; genus Bubalus; species Bubalus bubalis. The sequence continues at coordinate 26,993,015 of NC_059174.1, read as the reverse complement.
ATACTGACTGAAATATATAAGAAGAACATAACGTTTTTAAATATCCTTGACCCCAATCTGACCCTCACAAAAGGCCTGAGATGTAGAATGGACTACATTCATATTTCCCTTCAAAAGATGGGAAAAATCAATCTCGTCAAGTAATGAAATGATTTTTTAAATCTCCCAGCAAATTCATAATAACAATGGAATAAAATAATAAAAATAAAAATTCAGGTCCTTCCATGCTTTTCTGAACTATATTTTTTGTACCCATTTCAAGAATACTCAAGACAGCATTCTACTTTGTTATCTGAAAAAAGGCACAGGTTGGTAAAAACAACAATGTTAAATAGTTTTAAAAATTACTTTTACACAATGGAGTATTATTCAGCCATTAAAAAGAATACCTTTGAATCAGTTCTAATGAGGTGGATGAAACTGGAGCCTATTATACAGAGTGAAGTAAGCCAAAAAGAAAAACACCAATACAGTATACTAACACATATATATGGAATTTAGAAAGATGGTAACAATAACCCTGTGTACGAGACAGCAAAAGAGTCACTGATGTATAGAACAGTCTTATGGACTCTGTGAGAGAGGGAGCGGGTGGGAAGATTTGGGAGAATGGCATTGAAACATGTAAAATATCATGTATGAAATGAGTTGCCAGTCCAGGTTCGAAGCACGATACTGGATGCTTGGGGCTGGTGCACTGGGACGACCCAGAGGGATGGAATGGGGAGGGAGGAGGGAGGAGGGTTCAGGATGGGGAACACATGTATACCTGTGGCGGATTCATTTTGATATTTGGCAAAACTAATACAGTTATGTAAAGTTTAAAATAAAATAAAATTAAAAAAAATTACTTTTACCTCTTAAAATATTCAAAATGACTGAAACTGGACTTATAAAGTCATTTAAAGCCTACTCTGGCCTTAAGCTACACCTTATATTTCATGAATATGAATTTATTTTGTAAGAAAGGTACAAACTTAAGAGTAGTTTGGTAGATTCCAGATTTCTAAGTTATTGTATTAGAGAAAAGATTCTAGTGGGGCTTCTCCAGTGGCTTGGTGGCTAGAAATCTGCTTGACAATACAGGAGACATAGGCTAATTCTGGGTCAGAAGTTGATTCTGGAAGATCCCCTGGAGAAGGAATTGATTCTGGAAGATCCTCTGAAGAAGGAAATGGCAACCCACTCCAGTATTCTTGCCAGGAAATTCCATGGACAAAGGGGCCTGGCAAGCTACAGACCATAAGGTCACAAAAGAGTCGAACACAACTTAGCAACAAACCAACAAACAACATATGTGTACATATGAATAATTAAAATTTTAGCCTAGAGATTAGTGGAATTTTTTCAAGGTCAGATGATAATAAATTAATGTGTATCTTAAAGGAATAAAAAGTGCTATCACAAAAAGTTTTCAAATATTAGATAAATGTCTTACTATATAACTGATAATAGACAAAATAAATGGGAGCTATCGATATGATCAAATGCAATTTTTTCTTTATATATTGCATTTAATTTTTATAATGATTTTATAAATTAGTATCACTACTTTCAAAAATAAGGAAACTGAGACACACAGAAAATTATTTAACCTGTCTAAGTTCATGCATCTCCAAACCAAGTCTTAATCCAAACTCTGACTTGTTCTACTGCCCCATGTTCTAAGGCAGGTCTTAGTTTTTGCAGTAGGATTTTTTATGTTTTTTGTTTTTGCTTCTTATACGTGCATCTCATTTTATGGATGCTTATATTCTAAGAATAATATGATCTTAGGCAATTAAACTGAAACGTCTCATATTCTTTTGGTTTTAAAGAAAAGAAAAAATATCTCAAAGTATAAAGTTTGCTTGATTTAGTTGATCACTATAAAAATCAGATAATATGAGAAAGGAGTAGACTGCTGAAGCACATTAAGAATTCCATATCTGAAATTAGCAGATGGCAGCCACTGTAACTTTCTCTTCAACAACTCCATCTGCAGCAGACGCAAGTGTTATGCTAGCATATTTCTGTTAAGGAATAGGACAGGAGCAGGGTTATCGATTTGCTGTAATTGTTCTATGATTCAGCAGTACAGTCACTTAATGACTCCCACACATATACCAACTCGTATAATTGAAAAGAGTCTAGTGTGTGGACCATCTGTTACTATAAATTCATGGTGCCTTGAGATATCCACAGATAATAACTGTGATGCCCCTGCTTGAGAAACTAGGCTGTACCTTTACTGAAGGTGAAGAGTATAGAAAGACTGCTTGAATTATGTGCTGAGGATTGTACATAGTTCATTTCAACTCATTTATGACACATTAACAGTAAAAATGAATCCTGCTACTGACCAATAAATGTCATTAACATTTCTTAATCAGGTGAAGACATGGAGGCACGGGATAGGAATTTTTCCCCGGTTCAAACTCACTGCAGCCTCCCTTAAGCATAAAAAAGATGTACAAATATGACATAAAAAAACATAAAGGAAATCTCAAATGACCAATATTAAAAAGCAGAGACATTAGTTTGCCAACAAAGTTTCATCTAGTCAAAGCTATGGTTTTTCCAGTGGTCCCATATGGATGTGAGAGTTGGACTATAAAGAAAGCTGAGCACCAAAGTATTAATGTTTTTGAACTGTGGTGTTGGAGAAGACTCAAGAGTCTCTTGGACTGAAAGTAGATCAAACCAGTTAATCCTAATGGAAATCAGTCCTGAATATTCATTGGAAGGACTGAAGCTGAAACTCCAATACTTTGGCCACCTGATGCAAAGAACTGACTCTTTAGAAAAGACCCTGATGTTGGGAAAGACTGAAGGCAGGAGAAGTTGATGACAGAGGATAAGATGGTTGGATGGCATTACCAACTCAATGGACATGAGTTTAAGCAAGCTCAAGGAGTTGGTGATGGACAGGGAAGCCTGGCATGCTGCAGTCCATGGGGTCTCAAAGAGTCAGATATGACTGGGCAACTGAATTGAACTAAAACCACTGGTCAATCGTATGTTAACTTTTTACAAAGTACAAGACACAATATTAGGCACAGATGTTGTAAAGATGGGTATGTCATGATGATGTCACCAAGGAACTATTCATATTCTGGAATAGGACACATAATTATGGCACAGTAATAGGAGTGCTATGGTAGAGCTAAGCACAGGTTACTTTTGAAGTGTAAAAGACAATTCTCTATCCAGACCAAGAGTGAAGATGGAAAAAGGGGACTATATATCCTAAATATTAAACCTAGGAGATGATGCAGTTTGGATTTAGCCCTTAGGGACTTATATCTTTGCTGTCCACACATGACATTTATTTTCTTTCAAGCAACACACTAACCATGTATCCTTTTGATTTTCACTGAAAATTTGAGCTCTTAATCAAATACCAGGAACTGTGGTCAAAAGCCAAGCTAAAGTCTCATGCACTGGTTCACTTCAGTTCAGTTCAGTTCAGTCACTCAATTGTGTCCAACTCTTTATGACCCCGTGGGCTGCAGCACACCAGGCCTCCCTGTCCATCACCAACTCGCGGAGTTCACTCAAACTCATGTCCATTCAGTCGATGATGTCATCCAACCGTATCACCTCTGTCGCCCCTTCTCCTCCCACCTTCAATCTTTCTCAGCATCAGGGTCTTTTCAAATGAGTAGGCTCTTCACTTCAGGTGGTCAAAGTATTGGAGTTTCAGCTTCAGCATTAGTCCTTACACTGAACATTCAGGACTGATTTCCTTTCAGATGGACTGGTTGGATATCCTTGCAGTCCAAGGGACACTTAAGAGTCTTCTCCAACACCACAGTTCAAAAGCATCAATTCTTCGGCACTCAGCTTTCTTCTCAGTCCATCTCTTACATCCATGCCTGACTACTGGAAAAACCATAGCCTTGACTAGACGGACCTTTGTTGGCAAAGTAGCATCTCTGCTTTTTAAGATGCTGTCTGGATTGGTTATAACTTTTCTTCCAAGGAGTAAGCATCTTTTAATTTCATGGCTGCAGTCACCATCTGCAGTGATTTTGGAGCCCCCAAAAATAAAGTCTGCCACTGTTTCCACTGATTCTCCATCTATTTACCATGAAGTGATGGGACCGTATGTCATGATCTTTGTTTTCTGAATGTTGAGCATTAAGCCAACTTTTTCACTCTCCACTTTCACTTTCATCAAGAGGCTCTTTAGTTCCTCTTCACTTTCTGCCATAAGGGTGGTGTCATCTGCATATCTGAGGTTATTGATACTTCTCCCGGCAATCTTGATTCCAGCTTGGCCCCGCCCATCAGAACAAGACCCAGTGTCCCCCTCAGTCAGTCTCTCCCATCAGGAAGGTTTCAGAAGCCTCTTATCCTTCTCCATCAGAGGGCAGACAGACTGAAAACCACAGTCACAGAAAACTAACCAATCTAATCACATGGACCATAGCCTTGTCTAACTCAATGAAACTGTGAGCCATGCTGTGTAGGGCCACCCAAGATGGACAGGTCATGGTAGAGAGTTCTGACAAAATGTGATCCACTGGAGAAGGGAATGGCAAACCACTTCAGTATTCCTGCCTTGAGAACCCCATGAACAGTATGAAAAGGCATGCACTGGTAGGGGAACGCAAATGACATGCATTTACTCTCTCTGATCTAGGAATCCAATGGCTAGGAACTTGCTGAAAAATACATAGACAAAATATTTAAAAGATATACAGAAGACTATTTACCTCAGCACTTCTGTGATAACAATATACTGCTAAAAATAAAACACACATCAACAGACTACACTTTCTATAAAGTAGTGTGTAACTACACATCAGAATATTAGGGAACTATATAATGTAATGAAGAATTACTCTATAAATAACTTAAATGATCTCCATCAAATACTGCAAAATGAAAAAGGAACAATGAAGATGGGACTATAATGATACTATTTACTTATAAGATTATTTACACATACATGTACATGCAAAGCACACACTGACTGCCTCTTTTAAATGAAAGCCTAAGTCGTACAGTTCAGTATAGACAACATATTGAGTGGACAAGAACTGAGTAGAAAGGGTCGGGGTAGACTAGTCTACAGTGTTCTGAACACTTGTTTTGATTTGCCTATAAAACACAAATATTTTACATTACAAAACAAAATATTGAAAAAAATCAAGAACAGAATTAAAGTGAACACTGTATAACTGTATATCCCATTTTCAGCAATAGAGAAGAATTCATCCAATGGCCTATAAAACACAAGACTTTCACAATAGCTTCCTGCCTATTGGAGTATACGTACATTAATGCAAAAAGTCTGTATACACACACACACACACACACATACATACACTTATATATAGATAATGGATTCATTTTGCTATTTAACAAAAACTAACATAATATTGTAAAGCAACTATGCCGCTGCTGCTGCTAAGTCGCTTCAGTTGTGTCCGACTCTGTGCGACCCCATAGATGGCAGCCCACCAGGCTCCTCTGTCCCTGGGATTCTCCAGGCAAGAACATTGGAGTGGGTTGCCATTTCCTTTTCCAATGCAGAAAAGTGAAAGTGAAGTCGCTCAGTCGTGTCCAACTCTTAGCGACCCCATGGACTGCAGCCCACCAGGCTCCTCCATCCATGGGATTTTCCAGGCATGAGTACTGGAGTGGGGTGCCATTGCCTTCTCCGAAAGCAACTATACTCCAATAAAAATAAATAAAAGCAAAAAAAAGACTACAAACAAAGTCTCACGGTGCTTTTTTAAAATAATTATGAATATAGATATTGTCCTTTTATTATTATTCTGCAGAATTATAGGATCAAGAAAATGGATATTTATGTTGCTGTCACTGAAAACCAAGTTTTCAAACTGGAAGAAAGATAAATATAAGAACAATGTAGATAAAAATCTTCATGGTCTTGCAATTGAATAGAAAATATCAGTACAAGACAGTGTGGTCTCTAAATACCATTTCTTACTACAAGAAACAAACCTTTTATTATATAAAACAGCAGCTCACTCCAGCTCTCTAGTGAGAAGTATGTAAGATGACCATGGATCAGAGCAAAGAAGCCGCCAAGGGAAACTGGTTCAAATGCAGTCAACTTGCATATGATACCACTAGTCAAATACAGAACAACTTATGCACCAAACAGTTAATATAATCAATTCATTGAAACACACAGGTATTTCAATTCTTGATTCATAATAATTCTAAAGCACAAATAAACCTAATTTGCTTTCTTAAAATTTATTTCTTTGGACAATAATCACAATATTGTGATTGCTTTCTGCCATACATTGACATGAACCAGCCATGGGTGCACATGTGTCCCCCTTCCCACAACCCTCCCCACCCTATCCCTCTGGGCTGTCCCAGAGCACCTGCTTCCTGCATCAAACTTGCACTAGTCATCCATTTTACATATGGTAATACACACGTTTCAATGCTAGTCTCTCAAATCATCCCACCCTCACCTTCTTCCACAGAGTCCAAAAGTCTGTTCTTCATACCTGTGTCTCTTTTGCTGCCCTGTAGGTAGGATCATTGTTACCGCCTTTCTAAATTCCATATATATGTGTTAACATACAATATTTGTGTTTCTCCTTCTGACTTACTTCACTCTGTATTTTTGGAGGATAACAGAATCAACACTATTTTGAAAACTGATCAAAGAGAAAAAGTCAAGTACTTACCTTTTTTTCCTTACAAAATCAAAAGGCATATATATATACACACACACATACATATACATCCCATATAGATAAATATGGAATAAGCCAACAAAACCTATTAACTATTCATTCCAAGAGTTTTTAAGTTCTACAACTATACAGTCGATCAACTCTAAAGCTACATAGTAAGAACTAGACTATGCTGCCTTCTCATATACCTCCATTAAAATACAAGTAAGGAGCTCTGTATCAAGTTTATGGACCCTCTTAGTGAGGGCAGATGTATCTATAACCTCTTAAGATGTTTTACAAACATGCTTTCCAAAACATGAACTTTTAAAAACTATCACTCGATAATTTATGCATAAATTCAAATGTAAATTCCTGTAGAAATATAGCATGAAAGTAAACAAAAATAAAAACAATATTATATCTATCTTGATGACTGAGTAGTGTTTACTAATAAACCAGTAACACTTAGAGTAGAATTGTAGTGGTACTTCATAATGAAAGCTACCTGTGAGATTGAGTTTTTCACTAGCTACCATATTATTAGCAGAAAGAGAAATCAGTTATAATACATAATCTCTGGAAGATTTTAATAGTGTAATAATCTATTCAGGTTGCCATGACAAAATAGTGGGTGGTTTAAACACAGAAATTCAATTTTCACAGCTCTGGAACCTGGGAAATCTAAGACCAAAGTGCCAGCTGATTCAGTTCCCACTGAGAGCTCTCTTCCTGGCTTGCAGATGGCTGCCCCCTCAGTGTGTTCCCTTATGGTGAACAGAGAGAGTTCTGGCATCTCTTCTTCTTATATGGGCACCAGATCTATAGGATTAGGCCCCGACCCTTATCACCTTATTTAACCTTTATCACCTCCTCACAGTCCCTATCTCCAAGCTCAGTTACATTGGTGATTAGGGTTTCAACATATGAATTTTGAGGGGACACAAATTCACTCTATAGCAAATAATGTAAGACAAAAGATATGTACATAAAAAATATAAAAACAGAATACAAAAACCAAGTCCACAGAAAAAGATCAAGATACCAATTATAGAGACTACAGTGGCTATCACTGAGCATCAGATTGTTAGCATCCTGGCAGTTAAGGGAAAAGGGGGAATATGATTTTCACATTAGTTGTCCTTATCAGAATAGAGAAAAACCCTATTTCCTCAAGGCTTTTCTACACTTGAATTCAATGATACCTCTAAAGTGGTACTTTACAAAAAAATAATAATAATACAGTGAAGACCATGCATCAAAAATGTTAGCATTCCTATAACTACAGTTGACTCTAGAAAGACATGGGTTGGGACTGTGTGAAAGTGAAAGTCACTCAGTCGTGTCCAACTCTTTGCCACCCCACGGACTATACAGTCCATGGAATTCTCCAAGCCAGAATACTGGAGGGGGTAGCTGTTCTCTTGTCCAGGAGATCTTCCCAACCCAGGAATCAAACCCAGGTCTCCCGCATTGCAGGTGGATGCTTTACCAGCTGAGCCACCAGGAAAGCCCCTGGGATTGTGTAGGCATATTTATTAATATCCATTGAACATGGATTTGTTCAACAGCAAATACTACAGGACTATATCATGTGTGGTTCTTCAAATCCATGGATGAGGAATGCTGAATACAGAGGAACTACAAATGCAGAGTGTGAACTGTAAGTTAGACATGGATTTTTGGCTGCAGGGATGGTCGTTGCTCCCAATTCCTATTCTGTATAACGGTCAATAATATGTCTTAATTTTAATTTAAATAATGCTCAAATACATGGCACACAAGCCAAAAAGAAACAAACAAACAAAAAAATGCAGACAAAGTGTCTTCCTCCATCTTCTGAAGAGAAGAAATATAGAAGACAAATTTTCAGTCAGTCAGTTCAGTCCCTCAGTTGTATCCAACTCTTTGTGACCCCATAGACTGCAGCACACCTGGCTTCCCTGTCTATCACCAACTCCTGGAGCTTGCTCAAACTCATGTCCATCAAGTCAGTGATACCATCTAACCATCCCATCCTCTGTTGCTCCCTTCTCCTCCCGCCTTCAATCTTTTTTTTTTTTTTTTTTTTTAAATTTTATTTTATTTTTAAACTTAACATAACTGTATTAGATTTGCCAAATATCAAAATGAATCCGCCACAGGTATACATGTGTTCCCCATCCTGAACCGCCTTCAATCTTTTCCAGCATCAGGATCTTTTCAAATGAGTCACTACTTCACATCAGGTGGCCAAAGTATTGGCACTTCAGCTTCAGCATCAGTCCTTCCAATGAACACCCAGGACTGATCTCCTTTAGAATGGACTGGTTGGATCTCCTTGCAGTCCAAGGGACCCTCAAGAGTCTTCTCCAACACCACAGTTCAAAAACATCAATTCTTTGGCGCTCAGCTGTCTTTATAGTCCAACTCTCATATCCATATGTGACTGCTGGAAAAACCATAGCTTTGACTAGATGGACCTTTGTTGACAAAGTAATGTCTCTGCTTTTTAATATGCTGTCTAGGTTGGTCATAGCTTTTCTTCCAAGGAGCAAGCATCTTTTAATTTCGGGCTGCAGACGCCATCTGCAGTGATTTTGGAGCCCAAGAAAATAAAGTCTGTCACTAGTTGCCACATTTCTCGACTTGCTTTTCCTAATGTTGTTCAGTCACTAAATCATGTCTGACTCATTGTGACCCTATAAACTGCAGCACACCAGGCTCCTCTGTCCCCCATTTCTCTCAGAGTTTGCTCAAATTCATGTCCATTAAGATGCTACCTCACCATCTCATCTTCGGTCACCCTTTTCTCCTCCTGCCTTCAATCTTTCCCAGCATCAGAGTCTTTTCCAATGAGTTTGCTCTTTGCATCAGGCAGCCAAACTATTGAGCTTTAGCATCAGTCAGTGTTGATTTCCTTTAGGATTGACTGGTTTGATTGTCTTGCTCTACAAGGGACTTTTAAGAATCTTCTCCAGCACCACAGTTTGAAAGCATCAATTCTTTGGTGCTCAGCTTTCTTTATGGTCCAACTCTCACATCCATACATGAAACTACTGGAAAAACCATAGCTTTGACTACAGGACCTTTGTCAGCAAAGCGATGTCTCTGCTTTTTAATATGCTGTCTAGGTTTGCCATAGCTTTTCTCCCAAGGAACAAATGTCTTTTAATTTCATGGCTTTAGTCACTGTCCACAGTGATTTCCCAACATAGTTTTCTGTGTTTTTTGTTTTTTTTGTTTTTTGCCCAATAACTTGATTTTGACCTGTATCTGTGCAAATGGCTTATGAATATCTTCAACTCTTGCTACAAGTTGCCTAAAAATCTCTGTGGAAGTGGGCAAGGTCATAAAGGCAAATAAACAAAGACATTCCCACCATCTTATTGGAAAGAAAGAAACTGACCCTTGTTTTTGAGTGACCAAGGCAAAAATTTTATTCCAGTATCCAGGCTGAGGAGGAAAAAAAATCTGAAAATTAATAAAATGAAAATGAAACCCAAAAAGAAATGCCTGGAGCCTTAGAAACTGCAGAGAACAAAGGGACAGCAAGAGCCATGAATAGTAATGAGATTCCAACTACACTGATATCAGGAGCTATTCTTTCGTGTCTATTTAACCAAGGCCTTATGTCACCTCCTCTGCCCCATGAAAGAAACCCAATCTGTTAATTCTTCTGCAGAATTGAAACATTCAGTGACATTGGAAGCTGTGTTACCAGCAACCTAAATTTGATTTTTGTGTGTGTCACTCTGGTAGATGTATGCCCATTTTGTACCAGGACAGCCATAAATGCTAAGTTGAAAAATACTCCTTTAAAATGTGAAAAATATATTGCTAAATTACTTCATATATATATATATATTTGGCTTGTTCATGGGCAATGGTGTCTATTTTACAATAATAATCACTATGGTAATTATTAATTACTTTACCTTCAACAATTAGCCCAGCATTTAGAAAGAGCTCAAAAAGGGGTAATTATTTTTATATATTTCACTTAGTACTAGAAATAAGCCTAGGGGATAAATATTATTTCCATTTTACAGATAAGTAGTACACTGATAAGTACAGATAAGTAGCTTGTGGGAGTTATATGCAATTTGATAAGGTTCTGTCAGCTAATAATTGCAGAGCTGGGGCTGAAAGAATTGAACTTACTCTGTGTGACCAGAGAGGCTGAGCTTTTAACCACGAGGTTCTCTGAGCTCTCTGAAACTCACAGGTTTTAGAAAGAGATAAATATAAACTGATTATTCCAGTATCTCAAACATCAACTGAGACAACCATGGGGAAACCCCAGTGCTTACAGAGAAAAGAACTACATTATCATTATTAATAACAACTATCATTATTAATGATAATGCTCAGGAATTTTATTAAGTTAACATTTATAACTGTGATATATATACATTATTGCCACTTATACATATTTTGAAATTAAGGACAGAGAAGAGATAATACGTGGTACAAGTTCGCAGTGCTAGCAAGTGGCAGGGCCAGAATATTAACACACACTTAACCAAAACATCCCACATGGAAAACAGTGTCCTTGGATTAATCTCTCTCTTCTCTTAGAACTGAGCATGTGCTTTTGGTTAGTTGCTTAGAACCAATGAAATCCTGTTTCTTTGTCACATGATTTTTATAACAGTAACTGCCCTGCACTTCTCACAGAGTTCCTTTAATGATGAAATCTATCACAATTCCATTTTTTAAAATAAATTTATTTCTTTATTTTGGCTATGCTGGGTCTTCACTGCTGTGAGGGCTTTTCTCTAGTTGTGGTGAGCAGGGGCTACTCTCATGCGGTGTCCATGTTTCTCATGTCAGTGGCTTCTCTTGTTGCAGAGCACAGGCTCTAGGGAATGGACTTTGGTAGTCATGGCTCTCAGGATCTAGAGCACAGGCTCAACAGTTGTGGTTCATGGACTTAGTTGAATGATGGCATGTGGATCTTCCCAGTCCAGAGACTGAACCCATCCCTGTCTTCTGCACTGGCAGGCAGATTCTTTATCACTGAGCCACCAAGGAAATCAACAATTTCCTTTTTTAAGGAAAAAAAAATAGAATAGAAATATACCTGAGGACTGCACAGTCAGGCAATGTGCACTGCAGGCCTGAGTCTGGAGAGTGGCAACTTTCATAAGGCTCCTTTCCCCACACTCCTGCTCTGATTTATCAGCCTCAGAGATCTATAATGGTATCAGAATTCAAATAGTCACAGGGAACTGAATGGGGCAACTATACTGTCTTGTCATGTTGGAGATGACATGATAGATAAGAAAAGACAAGTAAACTTCACTTGAGGAAAAGTTGCTAATCATGGTACAGACTTTGTCCGTGTACTCTTGTGCACAGTGTCTGAACATCCTTCCATTAGAAGACAACCAACCAAGCAGTTTTCAACAACTGTGAATCGAGTCCCTACGATGCTAGATCATGGCAAGCAAAAAAGAAACATTTCCTGTCCTTTTAGGGCTTAAAATCTTACAGAGACACTTATACTTGTGACTTAATTACACCACAAAGTATGACATTATAAGCAGAAAAGAGCTACATGGGATTGTATGTAATCATAAAGGAGAGATTTTCCATAAGTAAAGGTCAAGGTAGGCTTCCCTAAGCAAGTTGAGACAAGACACTTACCTAGGAGCAAATTCTATGAGACAGGTAGATTCTAAGCAGAGGGAAGCATGTGTGTGAAGAGGAGTAAATGCTTCTAGACATCTTAGTCTGAGGAAGCAAGACATTCCTGGGGGTCCAAGAAGGTCTAGGTGACTGAACAGAGAACGGGGTGAGAGGACTGAAGAGGAGGCTACCAAGCTGCACAGGGGTCATGATTGTATCACAGGCTGGATTAAGGATTTCCATTGTGATCCTAGGACAATGCAGGCCATGAGTTTGTTCTAACCAGGCAACTGATGTATCAGCTTTGAATCTTGGAAATATCATCCTGGTTGCAAAGTGGAAAGAAGTGTGAAAGAGTGACAGCAGTGAGAACAGGCTTGGGTGTGACATCTTTTAAAAAATGGGCCAGGTTTTATGCCTGCACACTTAACGGCCTGCATCATGCCTGAAACACTAAAAGAATGCTAACAACTAATAACTGAAGCAATACACCAACTTAGTGGACATAAGTTTGAGCAAACTCTGGAAGACAGTGAACGGTAGGGAAGCCTGGCATGCTGCAGTCCATGCGGTCACAAAAGAGAGTTGGACACAACTGAATAACTGAACAACAATAAATGATGGATGCAGTCATGGCGGTATGCATTTCATACAGCAGGGGGAGGTGGGGTGGAAGACATCAGCTGGGACATAGGGCACGATAGTTAAGGACTGAGTTTCTGAGTTACACATGTGGGCCTGAATGTTCATACTGGCACTGACACCTATAATTACGTTATGACTTTGTTTAATTAACATTTGTTATGTGAAGCACAGGAAGCTGGATGGTGAGCATCGGTTCAAAAACACACCATGAGGAAATTGAAATAGAGAAGTGTATAGCTCACAGAAGGGCTTCCCAGGTGCTGCAGTGGTAAAGAATTTGCCTGCAATGTAGGAAACACAAGAGATGTGGGTTCGATCCTTGGGTCAGGAAGATTCCCCTGAAGCAGAGCATGGCAACCCACTCCAGTATTCTTCCAGAAAATTCCATGGACAGAGGAGCTTGGCAGGTACAGTCCATGGGGACACAAAGAGTCAGGCATGACTGAGCCACTGAGTACATCCTGGAAGAGGTACACACACAGCAAAGCTCAAGGGGCCACACAGGGAGGTCAAGGCAGAATGCAGACATACAGTCGGGATGTGGGGCATATACCTTTTTAGGATCCATGTGTGGAGTGATTTGGGATTCCCAGGCTAGGGCCAGTTTGGTGATTTCAAACTAGAAGAGTGGGGTTTGGCATGGGGATCTTATCTAGGGGGTCCATAAGGCATATAGGTACTGGCAGTCAGAGAAGACTGTTGATCGCAAAGGCTGTTGGGGAAGTCATATCAGAAACTTGTATTTGCTTCTGCCCCTGACTGATACCTAGGGCACATGCTTACTTGAGGGGGCTAATGTCAGTGTAAGGTCCCTGCAGACCAGTTGGCCAAACGAAGTGCATACCAAGATAGTAATACCATGGAGTAACTTCACTAAACTCTCCACACTGCTAACTTTGGATAAGTTCTTGATTTTTATAAGTAGCCTATATTTATAGATGAGAAGGCCAAGTATATAATTCATGGGTTGTTACAGAGATTAAGTGATACAACAATCTCAGCAGAGTGCTTTGCAGAGTGCGTGCATGCTCGGTCACTAAGCCATGTCTGACTCTTTGTGACACCACGGACAGTAGCCCTCTCTGTCCATGGAATTTCCCAGGCAAGAATACTGGAGTGGGTTGCCATTCCCTTCTCCAGGGGAATTTCCTGATTTGGGAATCAAACCCACATATCCTGCATTGGCAGGTGGATTCTTTACCACTGAACCAACTGGCTAGCAGAGTACCTGAGAGGTATAAAGCAGTCAATGAATGCCAACTTTTTAGTTTCATTTCAATAATCATTACTTTTACTGTTACCTATAAAAGGGAGATAATTGATGTTGATAAATGAGGACAAATTCAACATGTGGACTGTAGGAATCCTGTGTCTACAAAAAAGAACAAATAGTAACATACATAGATGACTATTTCTTAATATCAAAGAATCAATATGCTATTATCCGGTGTATGCAAAAAGCCAAGAATCTATGAAAAGTTGACTTGTATTTGCCAATCAACTAGGAAGGTCCATAAAAACTTCACAAGATTAAAAAAATAATAAGAGGACACAAAAACAAAAGTAACTGGTTGAAAATTACATCTGAATCGAGGCTTGACACCTGCTACCATGATTCAGCTACTAAAACCAGCTGCTTCTTTTTTGCCCATCTGTCTCTGACTTGTACTCCAAGAGTTTAGTGGTGATGAACGTCTAACATTTTCAGAGTTCTTCCTTCTCTCCATTCTGATTCTGCCCTTTGCCCCTTAAGCCAGCAGGACTCCAGGCAAAAATCTTCACAGAGCAGTTTGCAATTTGACCTTCAGTGCTTTAATTCAACTTTGTCTTTTCTGGAAATCACCAGTTTACAAGGAGATAGTGCGATGATTCCAACCATCCATCCATCCACTATGGAAGTGCAATTCCCCATCCCCATGGAGCTTCCACTAGTGCCCCTGGGCTGGCATGAGCAAGCAGTGTGTGCAAAGGCTCTAGATGGCTCCATAATAAGCAGGAGACAAGGAAGTGCCAGCTTTGCCTTGGGTTTGCAGCTCAAGGTCATTGCCCAACATTCCCAGTTGGAGTGAGGGGTAGGAGTGGAAGAGAACTTAACCCGCAACACCACTTGCCTAGCACCATAATTAAAATTTAAAAAGAAAAAAAAATTAAAATAAAAAGAAACAAGAGTGGTTTACCATAAGAGACAATGCTTAGTGCTAAGCTGTACTCGATGACAATAGGTTGGAATTCTGTAACTGCACCAAAGAAACCAAATGAAGAGTAAAAAGAAAGAATTGTGTCCTTTCTCAAGGACCTAAATATTTATTGCAAACAACTCAAAATTGGAATTTGTTTCTTAATTCTACCCATAGTTGCTGTAGTTAAGATTGCTGCTTTTTATTTGTAAGTGTGACTTCACTTGTAGTTTTGTCTTTTTTCCCCCATAAAGACATCATAGAAGCTTAAGGGGCTAATATTTTTTGGTGTGTATGTGTTAAATATTAATGGCAGTTTGTTCTGAGATTCTGCTTTCCCCACAGAGTCTTTAAAAGCTGAATTATACCAAAAGTTATGACATTACACAAGAGGAGCAGCAATCTTCCTCATAATGAAGTCATTTGTTCATCAGCTTTAAAATATTCAGTGACTTGGTCTGCCTCCTTTTCTCCCTGCCCTCCTCTCTCTGAGGCAAGAAAGCATTAGAAATGTAAAGGACACACCTGGCCATTAGTTAGCACCCATTTCACTGCAGTTTCCCGCCCATCCCCGCGCCCCCACCCTGAAGCTTGGCGGTTCAGCATAATTACATTAAGAAAAAAAATTGTAGCCCTTTTTTTCTGAGAATTAAGTGCACATTTCAATGCTCAGTAACCATTGGTGAGAAGAGCTGTTTAATACCAGAACAAGTGGATCAAGTGCTGAGCTGGGCAGGGCTTTGGATGGGCATGCTGAGGGTAGGGTGTGAGAAGGGAGTGTCGGGGGTACGCACCCATGAACCCCTGGGGCGTTTAGGACAACTTGTTCTCTGTCCTGTAGAAGTCAATAGCTGCAAGTATTGCAATAAACTCATGCAGTACTGCAGGCATTTACTCAAAGTGTCTACTGTGTTTCCAGGACTGAGCAGTGTGCTGGAGCAATAGGTAATGAAGAAAATGTCTATTCTCCTCAAGACTCTATTCCCCAGGGCAAAGATGGCCATATGCAAGTGCCAAGAAGACAAAAGGAATTAAACTAACTTATTCATGAAGAGAAAATAGTTTGTCTTATATAACTTAGGACTCCAAAGCCCATCTTTGAAAGACAACCACTCTTGCAATTACTTTGGCCAAAATCCTGGGTGGGGCTTAAGGGATAAAGTTAAACCAGGGGGCTCTTATTAGTCAGGCTTAGGACATCTGCCCAGCCTCAAAGCAAATACCTATAGCCCTGGATTGACAGTCCTACCAGGGAAACATGACATGAAGAGATAAGCAGTCATTTTTCAAAGGAAGGCTATGGATCTATGAACAAAAGAAAGAAAAATATTGGATAAGTTCCAAACCAGAATGCCCCCTTTTAAGAAAACCTAATCCATTCAAATCTGCACAGAAACAAAGATTTCCTTAAAGTTAAGGCAGACAAGTTGAGAGAGGTTATACTATTAAATTATACATTTGAACAACACTTTAATTTTGCAAAACACACCAGTGTGCAGTATAGCAGCCAATGCTTGGAAAACTGAGATTCTTATTGAACACAGAAGGCAAGTAAGTCATATCAAAACCACAGAGTTAAATATTACCAGATGCCCAACCTCTAATCTATTGCTATGAGGCTGACCCAAGGAGATGTAAAAAATATGTCACTTAACTTCCCTGAGTCTCAGTTTCTTCTTCTATGAAGTGGGATAATACAATGACAGCTAATCAATTTCACGAAGTTATATACTCATGTTTAGTCAATTCATAATATAGATGAAGTAGACGTCTATATAAAATGTTCTATAATCATTTATGAGATAAATAGGCTTACCTTATTCTATTGTATTATTTGCCCATTAAATCTTTGTAAAATATATCTTATAAAAGGCAGAGGAACCAGAGATCAAATTGCCAACATCTGCTGGATCATTAAAAAAGCAAGAGAGTTCCAGAAAAAACATCTATTTCTGCTTTATTGACTATGCCAAAGACTTTGAATGTGTGGATCACCACAAACTGTGGAAAATTCTTAAAGAGATTGGAATACCAGACCACCTGACCTGCCTCCTGAGAAATCTGTATGCAGGCCAGGAAGCAACAGTTAGAACTGGACATGGAACAACAGACTGGTTCCAAATAGGAAAGGGAGTACGTCAAGGCTGTATATTGCCACCCTGCTTATTTAACTTATACTTAGAGTACATCATGAGAAATGCTGGGCTGGATGAAGCAGAAGCTTGAATCAAGATTGCCTTGAGAAATATCAATAACCTCAGATATGCAGATGACGCCACCCTTATATAAGAAAGCAAAGAAGAACTAAAGAGCCTCTTGGTGAAACTGAAAGAGGAGAGTGAAAAAGTTGGCTTAAAATTCAACATTCAGAAAACTAAGATCATGGCCTCTGGTCCCATCACTTCAGGGCAAACAGATGGGTAAACAGTGGAAACAGTGGCTGACTTTATTCTGGGGGGAGCTCCAAAATCAATGCAGATGGTGACTGCAGGCATGAAATTAAAAGATGTTTGTTCCTTGGAAGAAAAGTTATGACCAAACTAGACAGCATATTAAAAAGCAGAGACATTACTTTGTCAAAAAAGGTCCATCTAGTCAAAACTATGGTTTTTCCCATATTCATGTATGGATGTGAGAGTTGGACTATAAAGAAAGCTGGGTGCCGAAGAACTGATACTTTTGAACTATGGTATTGGAGAAGACTCTTGAGAGTCACTTGGACTGCAAGGAGATCAAACCAGTCCATCCTAAAGGAGATCAGTCCTGAATATTCATTGGAAGGACTGATGCTGAAGCTGAAACTCCAATAATTTGGCCACCTGATGTGAAGAACTGACTCATTGGAAAAGACCCTGATGCTGGGAAAGATTGAAGACAGGAGGAGAAGGGGACGACAGAGGATGAGATGGTTGGATGACATCACCAACTCGATGGACATGGGTTTGGGTAGACTCTGGCGGTTGGTGATGGATAGGGAGGCCTGGCGTGCTGCGGTTCATGGGGTTGCAAACAGTCAGACACGACTGAGCAACTGAACTGAACTGATCTGAAGATGGGTTTATCCTAAAAATTCAAATTTGTTTCAGTATTCAAAAATCAGTAAGTCACCAGACTTAGAATAAAAGAGAAGTTATGTGATCATATTAATAAAGAGCAATTTGATGACATTCAGCACCCATTCCTTTAAAAATAAAACCTCTTTGTAAACTGGAAATAATGAAATTTTATCAACTGAATAAAGAGTTTCTATGAAAAATCTACAGACAAAAATCATAGTTAAAGAAATGCCTACTGTCTAAATTTGCAAACAAGACAAGGATGTCCACTCTTAAAACTTCTATTCAGTATTGTACTAGCCAGTGCAGTAATGCAAGAAAAAGGAATGATTGGAAAATAGAAAATAAGATAATTTTCAACATAAAAGATACAAAAAACTGATGGGGTTAATAAATATATAAAGATTGCATTTTATAAAGGCAACATATAATCATAATTTATGTTTCTGTGGCTCAAATGCTAAAGAATCTGCCTGCAATGCTGGAGACCTGGGTTTGAACCTTGGGTCAGGAAGATTCTCTGGAGAAGAGAATGGCTACCCACTCCAGTATTCTTGCCTGGAGAATTCCATGGGCAGAAGACCCTGACAGGCTACAATCCATGAGGTCACAAAGAGTCGGCACAACAGAGCCACAAGCACTTTTACTTACTATAATAACAACAAATAATTGGAAAATGAACATTTTTGAATATCTACAATAAGGTACAAAAAATAGAAACTAATTCACCAAACATTTTTTTTAAAAACACCTCTATGCTAAAAACTGAAGAGAAAACTAGGGCAAAAAATATTGCTGAGAGAAATTTTAAAGTCAAACTAAATTAAGAACTATCCCACGTGTAGGGATTCAAAGATTCAATACTATTAAAATGTCTATTGATCTATAGATTTGAATGAAATTCCATTGAAAACTCCAGTACATATTTTTGTAGAAACTGCCAGACTAAAAACTTTATATGAAACATACCATGGACCTAGAATAATAATATATTTTGGGAAAAATATACCCCCTCCCTCTTGAACCTCCCTCTCTACCAGCCCATCCCACACCTCTAAGTCATCACAGAGCACCAGGCTGGGCCCCCTGTGTCATATGGCAGCTTCCCACCAGCTATTTTACACATGATCATGTATATATGTCAGTGTTACTTTCTCCATTTCTCAGACTGATATATTGAGATATATATATTTTTTTAAATAAAAATTCCTACATATGTCCTGTATCTATAGTAGCATTTGTGTTTGTATCTTTGCAGTATACATTTTACATTCAAAGTAACATATATTCAGATCTCTCTCTCTCTCTCTCTCTCTCTCTCTCTATATATATATATATATATATATACACACACCTCTTTTTAATAGCTATACAATATCCCAGCAATGTCTTGACATTTTCCCCATGATTCTCCTCGAGGAAGAAATTCCAAAGTATTCTGTCTGGAGGCGGGAGTGCTGTAAACACTACTGTAGATTTGTCTGCACACAACTGCATTGGTTCCATTGATTCCGTAGGATGGGCTCTTAAAAAGACAGAAACTTCTAGATGAAGAGTTATACACTGGTTGCTTTAACAAATATTGCCAATGTATTATCTAATAACCTCTGTAGCCATTTGAATGCGCTCCCACAGCAATGCATGGCTGTAAATATCCTGTACTCATGCGCCCTCTGTGATGTTCATTATTTTTGTTTAGTCGTTAAGTTCTGTCTGACTCTTTGTGACTCCATTTACTGTACCCCGCCAGGCTCCTCTGTCCATGGAATTTCCAGGTAAGAATACTGGAGTGGGTTTCCATGTTCTTCTCCGGGGGATCTTCCCAACCTAGGGATCAAACCCGTGTCTTCTGCATTGACAGGCAGATCCTTTACCACTGAGCCACCTGGGAAGCCTTCTCTGTGGTATTTATCCCAAACCAATAAAGAAATTTGTATTTGTCATGTTCTGCCCATCCAAAGCCAGTGCTTCTTCTTCCGTTGTCCTAGGCATGTGTGATCACGTCACAGATGGCCTGCGATAAGCCATCCCTGAAACACAAGTCTGGGCCCTGAGCAGAGTCATTGTGCCAGGGTCCACAGTGCGAGGATATGAAAGGCAAGATTTTTCTCCACCCAGGCAGTTCACATATTTACCCGTTTCCACATGTCTGAGCTAATGACTCTGCTGATGTGGAGCAGAGGATTACACTAAGCCACTCTTTGTAACGCTCGCTTGACTGAGGATGAACTGAGGATGAAATGATGTTTGTAATATTCTTTCAGGAATTGCAAGCCACTGAGACTCAATTCTTCAAATATTTATATTGGGCCACTGGCATCTATCTGTCAGTCTCTCTGTCTCTCTATTCACATCTATCTAGAAAACCCTGCTTTTTTGTTCCACACAATTTTCAAAGGGCTTACAGAAACACCTCATAACCAGACAAGATATAACCCCACTCAGAGGCATGGAACAGGATTCCAAATGAGGATGCTTTTGCAATGGCCTATATGGGAAAGGAATCTTAGAAAGAGTAGATATATGTATATGAATATCTGTACAGTAAAAACTAATGTAACGTTGTAAATCTACTCTACTCCAATAAATATTTAAAACAAACAAAAAAGAGGATGCCAATATTATCTATCAGTTCCACTGGGTTTACATTCAGTCCTTTAAACATTAACCATGCTGCTGCTGCTGCTAAGTTACTTCAGTCATGTCCGACTCTGTGTGACCCCATAGACGGCAGCCCACCAGGCTCCTCCATCCCTGGGATTCTCCAGGACTTAACTCCCCTTGTTCCATTTGCTCTTCTCAGTTTCTACTCTCTCTCTCTCCTTCAAAGAGACTAACTTAACTTTGAAGCTATTATTTACCATTGTAGGTAGCTATTACCTACCATTGTTAGGACTCATTCTGGCTGCATCCTAGGATGGCAATAGCTGACTTTTCATGAAGAGCATCTTCACACCTCTACCTTGCTAATAAAAATCATTCTATATAGAAATCTTAAATAGCCACTGTTCTAAAAATCTTTCTCTTTCTCAGGAACAAGGGTGGGTGGAACCAAGGGGGAAGGGGGAAATAACCTGGAACATCCCACCTGTCCATAGATAAGTCAGAGTCCCCAGTCTTGAGGAGCTCAACTTCTAGCAAGGTCAGAGGCATACATAACTAGCTCAGATGATACCTGCTAGAATGCAATGAGGTTGAAGAATTAAAAATAAGGAACACAGGGCAACTTCCTAGCACAAAAGCCCATCTTTCCTTGAATGGATGGACAGGAGAAGGCTTCATACAGAGGCTGGGCCTGCAAAGATGGATCAGAGACCAAGCAAAGGACATCAGCAAAAGCACAGATGCCATAATAAGTATGGTACTTTGAAGTCAGTATCACTTTGTAAATCTGAAATGCAATAATTAAAACAATTTCAAATTTAGAATTTTAAAGACTAATGATTAATACGCCATCAAAAGAAATCAGATAATATTGTGTTAAGATAATCATGAGGATGTTTTTGGTTTGTCATTACCTCTCATTTCCCAGCTCAAGCCTCAGTGTATACCTGGAATCTCAGTATTTCCAAAGGTCTTTGCACACAGAAGAGAATGATGGGTGACTTACAATCAGGGAAATAAGCCACTAGGGACACACTTGGAGAGTGACAGTTCTGAGCATCGTTAATTCTGACCCTGTGGCCACAAAGCCTGAGGACACCAAGGTAGGCATAACCAGCCCTTCCAGTTTAAAACCCATAGGGGAACGTCTTCATAATGATCTGGGCCCCTGTGAGCCCTTGATTTCTTGTCCACATGGGAAGGTGCCTGGAGGCCTGGTCTGATAAACCAGGCTCTCTCAGTTCTGAGTGAACAGAATAGGATTATGACAGGTGACAGGGCCAACTGCTGTTAATGCCAATAAAAGGATACATCTCACTTGCCTTACAATTAAATCAGTAGGTCCCTCTAGTTAACATTGCATTGAGGAAAAATGAAAACGATATTAAAAGTAAAATAAATACATCTACAAATGGAGAGCAAAGTCATGGGCAAAAAGAAGACATTTGCTCACGTGACTTATTTTGGTAATGGAGTATACATAAATGGACAAATTTGCTTGCAAAAAAATCAAGTATGAACTCAGCATTTTTCCCCAAGTAATTAAAAGGACAGACAACAGAAGCCATTATTAAAAACTGCTAGTCATACAAGCTCACAGAAATTCTGGGGGGAAAAATATCAGAAAACAGCACTTTTTTTTAGGTTCAAGCTGTAATTGCCAATATATAAAGAGTATGTACGATATAACGGGTTTTGAAAGTACAGAAAAACTATAGACAGAATTTTATCCATAGGTTTAGTCCTTGGAACCACTCCTTATGTTCACTCTTCCCATACAGAATTTGACCTTGCGCTTCTTTTCAGTTCAGTTCAGTCGCTCAGTCATGTCCGACTCTTTGCAACCCCATGAATCGCAGCACACCAGGCCTCCCTGTCCATCACCAACTCCCGGAGTTCACCCAGACTCACGTCCATCGAGTCAGTGATGCCATCCAGCCATCTCATCCTCTGTCGTTCCCTTCTCCTCCTACCCCCAATCCCTCCCAGCATCAGAGTCTTTTCCAATGAGTCAACCCTTCGCATGAAAGTGGCCAAAGTACTGGAGTTTCATCTTTAGCATCATTCCTTCCAAAGAAATCCCAGGGCTGATCTCCTTCAGAATGGACTGGTTGGATCTCCTTGCAGTCCAAGGGACTCTCAAGAGTCTTCTCCAACACCACAGTTCAAAAGCATCAATTCTTCAGCGCTCAGCCTTCTTCACAGTCCAACTCTCACATCCATACATGACCCCAGGCAAAACCATAGCCTTAACTAGACGGACCTTTGTTGGCAAAGTGATGTCTCTGCTTTGTAAGATGCTATCTAGGTTGGACATAACTTTCCTTCCAAGGAGTAAGCGTCTTTTAATTTCATGGCTGCAGTCACCATCTGCAGTGATTTTGGAGCCCAGAAAAACAAAGTCTGACACTGTTTCCACTGTTTCCCCATCTATTTCCCATGAAATGATGGGACCAGATGCCATGATCTTAGTTTTCTGAATGTTGAGCTTTAAGCCAACTTTTTCACTCTGCACTTTCATTTTCATCAAGAGGGGTTTCAGTTCCTCTTCACTTTCTGCCATAAGGGTGGTATAATCTGCATATCTGAGGTTATTGATATTTCTCCCAGCAATCTTGATTCCAGCTTGTGCTTCTTCCAGTCCAGCGTTTCTCATGATGTACTCTGCATATAAGTTAAATAAGCAGGGTGACAATATACAGCCTTGACGTACTCCTTTTCCTATTTGGAACCAGTCTGTTGTTCCATGTCCAGTTCTAACTGTTGCTTCCTGACCTGCATACAGATTTCTCAAGAGGCAGCTAAAAATAACCATTTCCCACTTGTTTTACTCTATGGGGTGTGTGTGTGTGTGTGTGTGTGTGCGTGTGTGTAGGTAGGTATGTTTGAAAGTCATGAGTATATGCATTTGAACATGTATGTGAAGATGAAGGTATTAGGTAGAAAATGGGAAGAAGCATCTGATATGGGAAATGGAACATCCAAGAACATCAAGTCTTGGATCCATTAAGATAGGTTATGTCTTAACATTATTCCAGTAAACCCTTGTGCTGAGATCGGCTTCTTCTTCCCTTGCATTAAGCCATCATCACATCCAACATTTCCTAACCCAGTTTCTATCTGTGCCAGGACTCAGAATTATATGGGCTCTGGAGTGGGAAGGATGTATAGTCGGCCACCAACTTAACAATTTGACTTAAACTTTACAGTGGCACAAAAGTGATACACATTCAGTAGAAAACCATACTTTGAATTTTGATCTTTTCCTGGGTTAGTGATATCCTGTAAGACACTCTTCTGTGATGCTAGGCAGAGGCCATGCCATTGCTCCCAATCTGCCATATATATGATCACAGTTCATAATAAATCTTTTGTTGTCTCACCACAACTCTAACAGAAAAAATTTCACCAGAGATCAAAGATATTTCTAATTAAAAATAATGAGAAACATAGACATTCATCACTGAATATAGTTGTTTACTATCCTTTATGGGCAAAACAAAGCCATCAGAATAATTGAAGTTCAAGAGACTACAGATTATTTTTTTATGAGTCATGTGGCTGTATGGTTTTGCAACAACATTTACTATAGAACTTTGACTTGGAGGCTTGGGGCTTCTATTTTTCAGGCACAGTTTTTGTCCTGTGCAAAATAAAGGTTATAGGTTTGCTGTCTATGGTAGGCAGGGTAACAACCCCCCAAAGATGCCCACATCCTAATCCCCAGGACATGTGAATATGCTATGTTACACAGCAAAGGGGAATGAAAGTTTCAAATAAAATTGATTGCTGTTATTTCAAATTAAATTAAGATTGCGAGTTGCCAGTCCAGGTTCGATGCACGATACTGGATGCTTGGGGCTGTGCACTGGGACGACCCAGAGGGATGGAATGGGGAGGGAGGAGGGAGGAGGGTTCAGGATGGGGAACACATGTATACCTGTGGCGGATTCATTTTGACATTTGGCAAAACTAATACAATTATGTAAAGTTTAAAAATAAAATAAAATTTAAAAAATAAATAAATAAATAAAATTAAGATTGCTAACCTTAAAAAATTAACATTGTCCTGGATTATCTGGGTAGGCCCAGTGTAATCACCCAGGTCTCCCACATTGCAGGCAGATTCTTTACCTGCTGAGCCACAAGAATACTGGAAGTGGGTAGCCTATCCCTTCTCCAGAGGATCTTCCCGACACAGGAATCAAACCGGGGCCTCCTGCATTGCAGGTGGATTCTTTAACTTCAACTGAGCTACCAGGGAAGACCAAAAGTTAATCTCATAGTCAGCAGGATTCAAACCTGTGCAGGGAGACCCAAGTGGATTTCTAAAGTCCATCGTCTTAACCAATAGGCCACGACTACACATAATATAATCACAAGGGTCCTCAAATGCAGATGAGGCAAGGGCCAGTGTCAGAAGGATGCAGCCTGAGACTAAACAGCCATTACTGGCTTTGACGACTGAAAGGAGCCAGGAGTCAAGGAACCTAGGTAACTTCTGGAAGAAGCTGGAAAATGTAAGGAGACAGATTCCCTCCTAGAGCCTCCTGAAGGAGTGCAGTCCCCTTGAGAACATTGACATTAACCCACTGAGACTGATTTTAGACTTGTGACTTCCAGAACCACGACATAAAAAACTTCTATCATCTTAAGCCATCAAGTCTGTGGCACTTTGTTAAAGCAGCAATAGGAAATTCATATGATGTTCAATGATCTTTACAAGGTCAGAGTGGCCACTGCCCCCAAACACAAACTAAGGCATTCTTTCTCATTCTCATTAATATACATCCTCCCTTCTCTCTCCACGCCCTCAGAAATCATTGGAAACTTCCTACGCACTATGCATAGCCCTGTTTAATTTGCCTTCTTTATTCCTTTTCTCATTTTAGGCCTCCTTTCCTTCTATTCTATATTAATTCTGTTTATATTCCATTTTTGAAAGTCAGTAACATCTGCCTTGGTTTCTCTCATTTTTCCTCTCATTCTCTTAATAAGTCCCCACATGAGAAAAAGATAAAATAGTCCTTAGGAGGAGGAAAACAAAAAAGTTGTAAATATTTAATAAGTTCTACACAGACAAAATAGATAAAATATCCATATGTTATTCATTTATTTCTCTCATCACAATAAATTTTCTGAAGAGTCTAATTTAAAACATGAGATCATCATGCGTACTTCACAAGGATGATACAGGTTACTACTCATTTATAAATTATTCCTAACAAAATAGAAAATTGTTCAAGTATTAAAAGCTAAATGAAAACAATTTCAGTTCAGGTGCAATGCCTCAAAATCCACCTTTTCAGCCCTTATCGAAATTATTTTTATTCACCACATTAAGTTGCCTATTAAAGAACAAAAAGAAAGAAAAACAATATAAAAGGATTCAGAATACTCACCCCAGTTTTGTAAATAATGCAGTTTGAGTATACTTGAATTAGCCATTCACTTGAATTTATCAAGCTGCAGTATTCATTTAAGCTGAAAACTAATCCTGTTTCAGACATGGCTCAATGTGCACCGAAGGAAAAAAGAGATGACTCTGAGTATGTGGAAGCCCATCTGAATAAGCATTCAATATAAACTAATAGCAGCTGGGAAGTAAAATGCCTTTGGTGCAGATGGGCAAGTGTTCTACAGAAAACATTTTTATCTGTTTTTTTAATAAAAGGGTTTTTTTTCTTGCTTTCAATGCAAACATAATCATAAATAAAATTTCAAAGAATTCATTGCAAGGTATGCTCTTAGAAAAACCCATTACGCTTTTTAATTCCCTCTCATCATGTGCATTTTCTGTAGAAGACAAATATACCCATACCAATACATAGGATGTAAAAGTTTATTCCCAAGCAGTCATTTAAGACTCAAAATAGTATTCCCCATGATTTGATTTTTTTTTAGCTGGCAAACTACAAATATATGTAACCCATAATACACTGAAAGAGTAGATTTTATCCAAGGAAATATAAAAGAATGTTGTTGAAATTCTGGAAATAACAATTAATCAATAAACATTTTGTTTTCGGATATGTCTATGTTTTTTTTTTTAATATGAAGTATACTAGATACCTCCTATTTCAAAACATGTGAGGAACATTGCTTAGTATTCTGTACTTGGAAAGTTAGAGGTATGAGTGAAGGAAATTCCTTGCATGTTTAAAGAACGTCAGTACTTCAATTGCATAACTTTAGGTCTTCCCACAATAGCCTCTTGTCAGAACAAAGTAAAGCACAATGGCCACATTCCAACAGACCCTATAAACATATCATTAATTCATTTTATTGAATGCCAACTAAACATCAAGTACTACATGGGTTATTACAATAGTCTTATGGATAGAATATTACCATCCCCATTTCACAGATGAGAAAGTGAGACATTTTAATCACACTGCTAACTTTCCTTACACTTATATGACTCAGAGTTACATGTCTTCTTGTTTAATCCTCACAACAGTCTTCTGATGTCAGTACTTTTCTCACCCTTACTGTACTTAGGAGCAAACTAGACTTAACAGAATTTAAGGAATTGACCAGAAATTACACTGTGTTTTAGTAATGTAGCCAAGAGTCAATCCTGAATTTTGTCTGATGCCACATCCCAACCTCTTAATCTCTGTGTTGAGATGATTACTCAACAATGGGAAATGTCTAAGAAGTTGGGATTTGAATGTTTCTTACTCCAAAGCCTAAATGATTGATTTAGTGGAAAAGGTTGGAGAAGACTCTTGACAGTCCCTTGGACTGCAAGGAGATCCAACCAGTCCAATCTAAAGGAGATCAGTCCTGGGTGTTGTTTGGAAGGAATGATGCTAAAGCTGAAACTCCAGTACTTTGCCCACCTCATGCAAAGAGTTGACTCATTGGAAAAGACTCTGATGATGGGAGGGATTGGGGGCAGGAGGAGAAAGGGACGACAGAGGATGAGATGGCTGGATGGCATCACCGACTCGATGGACGTGAGTTTGAGAGAACTCCAGGAGATGGTGATAGACAGGGAGGCCTGGCGTGCTGTGATTCATGGGGTCGCAAAGAGTCGGACACGACTTGAGTGACTGAACTGAACTGATGAGAAGTTCCATAGACGTTCTCACAAATAGTCAGACATGGCTTAATAACTGAACAACAAATGAGAAGTTCCATAATCAATGTGTAAGAGGTTAAGGCAGGGTAGGCTTTATAAATCAACTTTCTTGAGCTGAGATTTCAAGATGAATGTACATTAAACAGAAATAGAAGGAATCACACTTCAGCAGAAAGGACAGTTCCAACAGCACAGGTACATGAAAATTGCACATGTATTCAGGGAACAACAGGACTTCAATAAAATGGAAACACAACACTCATACTGGGAAATGGTGGGAAATTAGACTGGAAATATAAGTAAAGATGAGTTTGTACTCCTCTCTTATAAACTTGGGTATATCTTGCTGTGTGGCCTTCCCTGGTAGCTCAGCTGGTAAAGAATCTGCCTGCAATGCAGGAGACCCAGTTTGATTCCTGGGTTGGGAAGATCCCCTGGAGAAGGGATAGGCTACCTATTCCAGTATCCAAGGGCTTACCTGATGGCCCAAAGGATAAAAAATCCAACTGCAATGCAGGAGACCTGAGTTCAATCCCTGGGGTGGGAAGATCCCCTGGAGGAGGGCATGGCAACCCACTCCAGTATTATTGCCTGGAGAATCCCCAAGGACAGAGGAGCCTGGTGGGCTACAATCCATGGGGTGGCAAAGAGTTGGACATGACTCAGTGACTAAGCACAGCACATCTTGCTGTGGAAAAAAAAAAAAAAGCAGCCAGTTTATCTGGCAAGAGCCAATGGTTCCTCACCTGCATTTTGAAGGACATCTTTTAACACATATACTTTAAAAAATATTTATTTGGCTTTGTTGGGTCTCAGTTGTGGCACAGAGAATTTTAGTTGTCCAACCAAGGGTTGAACCTGCATCCTCTCCATTGCAAGGCGGATTCTTAACCACCAGAGCACCAGGGAAGTCCCTTGAAGAGCATTTTGAAGGATGGGGCAAATAACACCTGCATAAGTATTAGAACCTGAACCTGAAGTGTACCTAATGAGGCAAGATGAACTTTCTCAGAAATTTGTTGGAATGTCAAAGCAAGATTTGATTGGTTCACATGAAAATTGTCAATTTAGCAAGAACACAATTTAGAGAGGGAAGATATGGTTCTGCTCACTGACGCATGTGCAAGATGAGATGCTGGCAGCGGAATTGTGTATTTATGATAATTTTGCTATTGCAGGGCAAAGGAGGCCTTCTACTAGGGAATTGCAGTAATTAGATGAGGAAAGTGATTGTTCCATAAAACTCAGCTACAATGTTACAGTGGAGCAGAGAGAAATGAAGAATAAAGAGTATTTCCCAAATCAGAAAAGATTGTTTTACTGTCTATTTTACAAGCATAGTTAGGGTGTTAAATTGGAAGCAAATCTAGCTGGAAAGCATTAACATTCCAGATTTGGCCATCAAATTAATTCTATCGTAATGAAATGTGAAATTTGACTGAAATGAAGAGGAATTGGGTTTAGGCTGCCTAGGCTGGTGGCTTTCAATTATCACACAACATAATCCACTTCCTTTTGTTAAAGATCAAAATAAATGCTGAGCAAACAGAGGCAAGTCATGAAGGCGGAGCATAAACAGGGTTGCCAATCCAGAGATTTAAAGGCTCACCTGGGACAGATCAGATCAGATCAGTCACTGAGTCGTGTCTGACTCTTTGCGACCCCATGAATCGCAGCACGCCAGGCCTCCCTGTCCATCACCAACTCCCAGAGTTCACTGAGACTCACGTCCATCAAGTCAGTGATGCCATCCAGCCATCTCATCCTCTGTCGTCGCCTTCTCCTCCTACCCCCAATCCCTCCCAGCATCAGAGTCTTTTCCAATGAGTCAACTCTTCGCATGAGGTGGCCATCGGACAAATGAAATGATCAGAACTGATCATGACCAATGTCATTACAGCTCTACTAACTGTAGCCATAAATTTAAGTCTTAGGAGGAGGTAACCTTCATGGCATGTGATAAAATATTAGTAGTTTACTTCTTTATTAGCTAAACATGTTATAGATTATTCCTATAATGATGTCATGCTCGCTCTCCTGCTTTTGTTTATGCTTTCCTAAGACGAAAATAAACAAGTAAAGTTATAACTAGCAACCTGTGTAGCCTGTGTGGCCATGGGTACTGTTGGAGAATCTAGGACTTTCATACTAACTTCATGTTTTAGCCCTTGAACATAGCAGAGGAAACCTATTACTGTTTCTAGATTTTCTCTGGACCCCTCTATCAGTTTCTCTCCTTGAGAATAACTGAATATATACTTAAACATTCGTTTTTACTTCTTTGCATGGGAGTAAGGGATAGAGGGAGGCTGTCCACCCTCATCCAAAGTTCACTGCTCACATGCACAGCAAGGGAAAAAGCAGCATCACTTACAGCCTTTGCTACAACTTTTTGCACTGACAGCATGTTAAAAAGTTACAGTTGGGTAGCCGGAGTTACATAAAATGTAATTAATGCCACTTGTTTCTGTGATATTTTTAACTAAGCATTTTTCAATTACCTGTGTGCCTTGCATCATGTTTCCACTGAACGATGCTGATTAAGACAACCCACACAACAGGACACTGGCCAACTATTTGGTGACACCATGCTTATTGGAACTGGGGAGCAGTCAGTGCTAAGTATTCTGGATGCCTTAGTGGAGCACATGACCTCTATAACTTGGGAGAACCTGCAAAGGCTTAGG
This sequence comes from Bubalus bubalis, assembly GCF_019923935.1. Taxonomy (NCBI): domain Eukaryota; kingdom Metazoa; phylum Chordata; class Mammalia; order Artiodactyla; family Bovidae; genus Bubalus; species Bubalus bubalis. The sequence goes on along the minus strand of NC_059174.1, from coordinate 26,962,496 downwards.
AGCTGATCACACTGGTGAAGTTCTTAGGAGGCCAGAGTTCTGGAGCACATGAGCATTACCACCTCCAAAGGAAAGGGTGCATGATTGCACCCTGGCACCACCTGTCACTGAGAGACAAGTAGCCTTACTTGTCCTATGCTTTTTCCCTTTCCTCTAGTCTATTGAGTCATTGTTTAGTCGCTCAGTCATGTCTGACTCTTTTGAGACCCCATGAACTATATAGCTGGCAAGGTTCTTCTGTCAATGGGATTTTCCACGGAAGAATACTGGAGGGGGTTACCATTCTTACTCCAGGGGATCTTCCTGACACAGGGATTGAACCAATGCCTCTTGCATGCCCTGTGCTGGCAGGCAGATTCTTTACCAGTGCACTACCTGGGAAGCCCTTGAGAACTCTTTGCCCTTGAGAACTCTTAATAAATCCCTTTAAGAATTCTAATCTTTGTCTCAATAACCTTCTGTTGTTGGACAATCAAAATAATTGCTCTATTGCTCTGTTTGTACATGTACTAAATGAGATGAGATGTAAAGCATCCCACAACCTGTTAAGTCTCACCAGGGGGTCACATTTCTCATGGGCTTGGTTTACTCTACCAGGTAAGTCACCTACCTAGACCAGCACAAGTGCCAGTCAAGGGAGGAGGAAAGCCTAGAATGGACACTGGACAGGGGGTATAATGAGTATCATTCAATCTACATGAAGTTATAACTTGTTATAATTTTAAAATAATGGATGTTAGAAAGGGGGTACTAGTGGTACTTGTGAAGACATTTCAGGGAAGGGAATGTTAGAGTTGAGTTATAAATAAGGAGAGGTTAGCCAGGAAAAAAGGAATAAAAGGGAAGATAGTATAGGCAATGGGAATAGTATAGGCAAAGAGGACACGAAAACAGGGACCCATGCAATCTCACCTCTCTTACAGTAGCTTAGAGCAGAATTCACCATTTGTGCTATGAAAACAATATTTAAAATTAGATTTTTACAAGGAAACTTCTTAAACAGGAGAAATATGATATATTCTCCTTAGTTTCATACAGTAAGTAATATCAGAACAGATACTGTGTTCCTCTTAATCAATGCTTTTCCCCTATTGCTTTGTAAATATTAATCCCTCTGCCATGCTGTCCTAAGTCGCTTGGGAGAGGGATAAATTGGGAGATTGAGATTGACATATACATAGTACTATATATAAAATAGATAATTGCACATCAAAGGAAACTATTAGCAAGGTGAAAAGACAGCCTTCAGAATGGGAGAAGATAATAGCAAATGAAGCAACTGACAAACAACTAATCTCGAGAATATACAAGCAACTCCTACAGCTCAACTCCAGAAAAATAAATGACCCAATCAAAAAATGGGCCAAAGAACTAAATAGACATTTCTCCAAAGAAGACATACAGATGGCTAACAAACACATGAAAAGATGCTCAACATCACTCATTATCAGAGAAATGCAAATCAAAACCACTATGAGGTACCATTTCACACCAGTTAGAATGGCTGCGATCCAAAAGTCTACAAGTAATAAATGCTGGAGAGGGTGTGGAGAAAAGGGAACCCTCTTACACTGTTGGTGGGAATGCAAACTAGTACAGCCACTATGGAGAACAGTGTGGAGATTCCTTAAAAAACTGGAAATAGACCTGCCTTATGATCCAGCAATCCCACTGCTGGGCATACACACTGAGGAAACCAGAAGGGAAAGAGACACATGTACCCCAATGTTCATCGCAGCACTGTTTATAATAGCCAGGACATGGAAGCAACCTAGATGTCCATCAGCAGATGAATGGATAAGAAAGCTGTGGTACATATACACAATGGAGTATTACTCAGCCACTAAAAAGAATACATTTGAATCAGTTCTAATGAGGTGGATGAAACTGGAGCCTATTATACAGAGTGAAGTAAGCCAGAAAGAAAAACACCAATACAGTATACTAACGCATATATATGGAATTTAGAAAGATGGTAGCAATAACCCTGTGTACGAGACAGCAAAAGAGACACTGATGTATAGAACAGTCTTATGGACTCTGAGAGAGAGGGAGAGGGTGGGAAGATTTGGGAAAATGGCATTGAAACATGTAAAATATCATGTATGAAACGAGTTGCCAGTCCAGGTTCGATGCACGATACTGGATGCTTGGGGCTGATGCACTGGGACGACCCAGAGGGATGGAATGGGGAGGGAGGAGGGAGGAGGGTTCAGGATGGGGAACACATGTATACCTTTGGCGGATTCATTTGGATATTTGGCAAAACTAATACAGTTATGTAAAGTTTAAAAATAAAATTAAAAAAAAAGATAATTAATAAGGATCTAGTAATAGCACAGGGAACTCTAATCAATACTCTGTAATGGCCTATATGGGAAAAGAATCTAAAAAAGAGTGGAAACTAAAAATGTAAATGTACAGGCTTCAGCCACCCAGGTGGCTCAGTGGTAAAGAATCTGCCTGCCAATGCAGGAAATATGGGTTTGATTCCTGGGTTGGGAAGATGCCCTGGAAAAGGAAATAGCAATCTACTCTAGTATTCTTGCCTGGGGAACCCCGTGGACAGAGGAGCCTGGTGGACTACATTCCATGGGGTCACAAAGAGTTGGACACAACTGAGTACGCATGTATAAGCATACCTGATTTCATTTTGCTATCAACAGAAACTAATACAACACTGTAAATCAACTATACTTCAATAAAAATCTTAAAAATTATAAAATAGGTAATTGTATTTAATCCTATAGTACACATGATATTAGAAAATATTAAAATATACATAAAATATTAAAATATACATATTAAAATATACCTAAAACCCCAACATCTTATCCAAGTAAAAAATAAAATGGTTCCCCATTATGCATTCAATTAAAACAATTTCCAAGCTATTGCTTGTAACCAAAGATGGGAGAAGGCTGACAGAATCTCTCAGTGTATGTCCAAGTCTGAAGACAAAGAGAAAGCTGAGCCTAAGCTGATGTTCCATTCTTCCCTCAGGTCTACATGCTCCAAAATGAACGTTTGCTGAGTCACTTTAGATCTCCACTCCGGACTCCCCGCACTTGAGAGGAGGCATTCCAAAACTGTCTGTGAACATATCACAGCTGTGATTTTACTTAGGAGACTATCTTTTATACCAAATCAGAAGCAGTGAAAATGAAAAGTATGTATTTCCCCTATGGTACTTTTTAAGATTTTCCTTCCAGGGTTAGATGATCAATAAGAACAGTTATTATTTACACTGACTTGGCTGACAAGAAACTGTTCGTGTATCTCCAAGACTTCGAGAACAGACAGTAAGAAACATCAGCCCTCCAAGCCGTTCTGTGTACCAATCCTAGGAAAAAGGCTTTTGCCCTTATGAAATTTAGAGTTCATATAAGAATAATGGACATTTTTGAGCAAATGGAAATACTCATTCTACCAGAATGGCTCCTATAGTCAGAATTAACCAGGTTTTGGAGAAGGAAATGGCAACCCACTCCAGTATTCATGCCTGGAAAATTCCATGGATGGAGAGGCCTGGCGGGCTACAGTCCATGGGGTTGCAAAGAGTTGGACACGACTGAGCGACCTCACTTTCTTTAGGAAAGATTAGAGGTGCTTTTAAATATGTGTGTATTATTAGGCACTGTAGAAGAACTAAAAGTGTTGCCCAAGGAAAAAGTATGTTAAGAGCTATCAGAGCCTATTATGTGGCAGGCCGGTGATTTACATAGATTACTGTCTTTAATCCACACAACTCTATAAGTAGTGTTATCAACCCTATAACATAACAGATTCTACCTGGAGAAACAGGTTACTAAATTTACTTCTATAGACATGCATTGGGCACTGACCAAGAATCAGCACCGTGATTAGTTACCTCATGTAAAAATTTTCATTAATTTTTACAATCATCCTTTCTGGTAACCCTGGTAACTTTATGAATGAAAAAACAAGCTCCAAAAGTTTAACTTTTCCAAGCTGATACCGCCTTGTAAGTAAAAAAACCCTATCCTGAGCCTACACTAATCTTGCTACATCCTATAGACCTATACATAAGCATAACAGCAGCTCACTAATATGAGATGCCCTCCTATAAGCCAGCATATCATAAAGAATAGATAGTATGCAGGTAAATGAAAGAAGCAGGAAGGCACTCTTGATAGATGGACTGAAAATGAGACAGAAAAAGGAAAATAAAAGGTTTACCTGGAAGACTGCTTGCATTGTGTGGCTTGAGGAAAGCATTCATATAAAGAGATGAAGATGAAAAGGCCAATGACTAGTAACTGGCTCCTGTATCCCACATAAAGCTCAGTAGTAATTTTTTCAGAGTGGCAAATATCTCAAATAAGACTCATTATACTCCCCCCAAATCTACCTTTCTCAGTGTTCTTTATTTCATTGAGTGTCTCCATTTATCCAGTTGCTCATGGCAGAAGCCAAGAGCTTACCCTTGACATTTTTTTCACTCTATAACTCAAACATACAATCAATTATTAAACTGTGTAGGTTTTGCCTCCAAAAATTTTGCAATTCTATTGCCGTATCTTTATACCCACTGATTACTTTCTCTCCTCCTGAGCTGGGAGATTTCTTATGAAATGTGTTTCCTTTTTACTTGTAGCACAAAATTCATCATAGAGCAGCAGATGCTCAACCACTTTTGTATACTTTTACGGAATCAAGGTACAGTTCTAAACATACTTTTAAAACATTCTCACTTAGTACGTTGTTGTGAAGATTATCGTCCCTATACTCTAGACAAGGAAACTAAGACAGAGGTGAAATTATTTGTCCAACTGGTACAGATGGGATCTGTACCAGTTTCGATCTGAATTAAAACAGACAGACTCCACAACCTATGCCCTTAGCCTCAAATGATATTACCTTCGCCCTGCACCTGCAGGGCTCACCTACCACAGAATCTCTTTCCCAGAGGCCACAGAAGTGCTTCCTAAGCCTTTGGACAACATCCCAAACCTAAGACTCTCTCTTTTCCTTTAGGGTTTTGATCCTAAATAGCAAACATATAGGAACAAAAAGAAATTTGGCTTTGAGAGACATCATTCAACCTGCGTAACTTAAGAAAGCAGCAGCCCAGTGGCTTACAATCATCAGCACCCTGACCACCATGACCATGTGTCGCTCAGCATTCCTGCCACAAGAGCCCAAGATGCTATCCTTCTGAAGCTGCCATATGTTTATGTAACTTCTGCCCAGAGTCAGAGGGTTAATCGGCAAAAAAAATAGTCTGACTTCACCATTTAGGTCAAGGCTAGGAGGAGCCAAGTTGATACAGCCAGGATTTAAGGAGGCATTCAGTTTCAGGTTGATGTAGGTGCCAACCTTGTACCAGCGGCATAAACCTGAGAATGGGTGCCTCCTTAGAAGTTCATCCTCCGTGCCTCCTTGCCTTACCCTCGTTCTGAGTTCTGACCCTGTCACATTCCAGAAGGAGGATCAAACACGCAGTGATGCTGCGGATCCTCTTCTTTCAGGGTTTCCATGCTGAATCTGTCTGTGACACCAATTACATAAAATGAGCACTGTCTCTGGTTTGAGTCTTCAAGCTAATCCACCCTTTCCCTAGTTTCAGTTGAGAGTCTGTGGACAAGTGAAAGGTAATGGAAACCATCTCAGTATCGTTAGTCAACACTTTAAGATACCCTTTGACATGTCAGCTTTCCCAAGTACTCTCCATCTGCTTGCTCTTTCCTCTGCCTTGCTTCTCTTTTCTACAGCTGTGATGGTGATTAATTCACACCCACTGCCTACTCCAATTCTGGCTGTGTCAAAAGTGGAATCTTCCCTTTCTTCCTTATTGTTACTGGGAATCAGAGGAGTAGATTTGTAGCAGTGAACTTTTTTCTGTTGTTGAAATAAATTACTCAAATTCATTCTTGATATTTTTAAAGTATCTGATTCAGTGGCACCATCATCCGTGTATCCTAATTATTTCATTACATATCTGAATACATAATTATTTGTAGATTCAGTTTCTAATGCAAGAGTTCTGTAACCTTACACATTTTTTGATTAGGTATTCCAGACTGCAATCACAAAGCTAGAGACAGAAACTAATGTCTCAACATGCTTGCTGCAGATAATAACCTTTCCTTAACCTTAACCTTTCAATATAACATGACTTGTGAAAGAAGGGCTTCCTAGGCACAATGATGTTGCATAAATCATGCTGGAGAATTTAAGGTTTGTGGAGCCACCCTTCCATTTCTTGCCCCCAGTCTAATATCAAGTTTCTTCAGTTAGATGCTTTTATTATTAAAGTCTTTTTCCACTGGAAATTACAATTCTGAAAGGCTTACGGTATTTTTTTTTATGGCCTAGCAGTTCCAACTCAATGATATAACACCCTGGCTGAATATTTAGCTTAGAATATGGAAAAACACCAGAGGGGATAATTAAGCTCACCAAATGGGACACTGGATTCCTTCATGAGCCAGTGATAAAATGAAGACTGTATTATTAAACTTACAGAACAAAAGTTCCAGTGCCTAACTCTACTTAATATGTTGGCTCCTTTGGTCATTTTTTATTCTTCAAAGGAAAACAGCCATGAAGTTGGTACAATGCAGAAAAGAAAACTTTAAATAATAGAGGTACAGTAATAGCATTCATATTTGTACTTGCCTCAATCATTCATGCAACCTCAGATACACAAATGCACATTGACTATTTATATAATAAATATTCCAAAATCATTTACATTATCATAAATTTTCTTTAAGTATCTCAGAATATAATCTCCAAAGGCTGCAATCTCAATGAAATAATTGTCCATTTGGAAAAACGTTGACCCCCTCAATGAGTCTATTGTTTTCCAGTTAGGAATCTAACCAAAGTTTGATTCCTTTCACACTCATATCTTGACTGTCTCTTTCTGAGTTTACTTTATTGCAAGTTTACAGTAAGCATTTGATAAAACATTTTTTACCTTTTATACCCACAATAATTTTGCCCGTTTTCCATGTGCCAAACCTGAAAGTGGACACATAACATCTGCCCTTTTTATTTTCTTTTACGCTTATTTTTAACATTAACTTTGCATCTTCATTTCCTACTTGCTCCATGGGGATTTATAAAATGCATTTACAGTGGCTACAAACCCATAGCATTGCTTTACAATTACTGTATCTTGCTGCTTTGGGATTCAGAACTTTTACCTCTGTCTTAAAATTTTTTTAAATATCTTATGAGATGTAATATGTTTCCATAGAGACTCAATTGTATAAATCATTTTGTGTATATCTCAGGTCATTATGGAACTCTTTGGAAAGAGGCTATAATTTTACTAGACTCCAGTGTTTTTTATATATACGGTTTATGAGAAGGTAGAAACTGACAGTAATAATATAAGCTTCCAGAGATGTCTAGAGAGTGCATAGAGGAGGTTGACAAGAACTTTGAGGGCTAGAAACTTTGTCTTACGGGGGGAAAAAAAAAAAAAGCTTACATATAACCGAGAGGTTAAAGGACTATCTCATTCTAAATAACCTAAGGGCAATAATTATATCAATTTTCCTAAGTATCTTATATACTCAGTGCCTCGTATATGCATCCATTTATTCAACAAATATTTTCTGAGCAGCTACAAGTCCCAGAGAGGACAAAAAGCAAATATCTCATTTCCAAAACCTTGAAGAGACTTTTCTATGACCCTGTCATTCAGCCTTTGTCAGCACGATCCAATACACTTTTTTGTTTTTTTGTTGCCCTCAGCTTGACATTCTTTCCCGATTCTAAAGCTGTTACCCAGTAATATGAATGCTGAACTTCAGGGAAGCTGCTCACTAGGCCTAGTGCTAGTCTTCCTAGAATGTTCTCCCTTTAGTAAGAAATACTACCATAGGAACTGAAAATGTGAACAGAAAGACTCTTCACTCTCTTCCTGGAAACACCTAGTAGACAGTCTTCTCCAATGTGGAAGGGATTAGGTCAAGAAAGAGTATTTTTTGTATGTACCGTATGTCTACCGCCACACTGGGTCTTAAGAGGAATCTAAGAGAGGAGCATTCATTCAGAATGATTTCCCTCCCAAAGAAGAATGAATTAATAACTGGGGAGCGGTGATAATTATAGTAAGGGAATAAAGGATTTAGCTGATGCTGATTGTGCCTTCTCTTAAAGGTTATAGAAGTTATGCTTTAAAGGTTATATTCAAGCAATATTTGAAGAATGGGTAAAATCAATGGAATTGGAATATATAAAGCTGTAGGAGAGAGAGAGTTTGGTTTTAACGGTGCTAAGGATGCTATAATTTAGCTATGGTTTCAGAGTTTGATTGAATTCTAGAAAGATCTAATAGTAGATGGAAACTCTATTTCTCCTTCTTAGAAAACAGCAACATTTATTCCAGATGACCCATGTTCTTCTCCAAAACTGTGAAGTAAGTTCTGCTCTGGTCATGATATTCATGGAAGGAGATAAATAGTAGAGTAAAAACAAGCTTTCCAACCACAGCTGTGTTTCTAGTCTGAGGCTAGACAACATTCTTATTTTCTTTAGCTGATTCCAACATTTCAAGTACAAGTTGAGTTCTTAGTCTGGGCTTAGCATTATGCTAGGAAATATCAAAATATAATGACACTGACAGTTCCTACTTTTCTAGAGTTTACATCTGAATAAAGGAGATGAGATGTTTACAAAAATAAAGGCAAACTTGAATCACACACCAAGGTGATACAGACAGATGGATGTCCCAAAGTTCTAGGGAATCTAGTCCAATAATAGACAATCAAAAGGAAAAGCATGATAAGCCAAATCTGTTGACTGAAGTCATAATTCAGGATGATTATGTATATGTAAAAAGACCTTTCCCTTCAAAGATCAGGCTGGGTTATAAAGTTGTGAGTGTGAAGAACCATAAAGTATCACATGGATTTTCTCCCTCTCATTCTTGTATTAATAGCTGAAATCCCTTCACTGAGCACACATTTCAACAGCTATGCAAACAAAGTTAAAGTCATGTGTCTAGTTGAATCTTCCATGTTCAAATCCATTTGTGAAATATCTTACAATTGCCTTTCAATTCGTAACCCAAGTTTTGTTGGCAGGTGATAATGGTGAGGACTGCTCTTGCAGAAGGCAGGCAGTTGTCACTATTTAAAAGCCCTTCATTTCTGACACAGTCTAGCACAAGGCAAAAATGAGCATGCCCTTTAAATGCTTGACCATTTTCCTCTCAAGTTGCTCTTTTATTAATACAAATGAATCACTCTCCAGTGATCGCTGAAATGAGCAAAGCAAAAAATCTGCAATTTCTCAGAGATCTGAACTCATCCTAGGGACTGCTGACTGACTACTCACAGAGAATGAAGGAGCCCACATATCAGTATTAAGAGATGCTTGGCAATTAAATTTAAGAACAGAAATGGCTCTCAGATCTTCTAAAGTCTTTAAGGGAAGATTTTGGAAGATTCCGTTAAACACTTTAGAATTTTACACCATCAATGATCCAGAGACTTCCTGAGACATCTACATCCCACCACAGCCTGTGGAAGAGTTATTTAGCTTAATATTTATTGACTCTGAACAAGGGTGATGGTTGGGTTTCATTCCAGGTACGAATCAGTAGTATCACCTAGTAGCTATCTGTTCTGTATTCTATTAACCGTGTCTGCCTCGGAACTGGAATTAGATAGGAAAGGGCAGAATACCTCATCCCGTGTGATAGATTCCATCATTTGCTCTGTCCAATACAAAGGTGATATAGCATATGGAGACAGGAATTTAGGTTCTGGAACCAAAATGCCTAGGTTCTTACTACTTTCTACATAATTTTTCTAGGGCAGCATTTCCTCATTTGTAAATGAGGATACTTAAATTTACTTATCAGGATTGTTGCAGATTACATTAGGTAAGGCAAAATAAAGTGCTTAGAATGGCACCTTGATACACTGGAAGTGTCAAGCAGTGTAATTATAATTGTTCCTTTTCTTCACTATTAACCTCTTTCAAAAGTTACAGTTCAGCTTTTCAATGCAAATAAAGCACTGTGGCGCTCCTTCACATCACTCTTGCCATCATTATCATCACCTAAATTTACATTTTCAAAGCATTTTACATTTATTATCTCATCAAATATTTACTGCTTGAACACCTCCAATAATAACAACAAGACTGTCTCATTCATAGATAAGCCCTTAGGTTACAAGATAGCTCTTCCTGTATTGAAGAGATTCCTGCCACCCAGTTACTTTCACTCAGTCCTTGGTCTCTCTTACTCATACTAAAGTCTGATATCTTCCTATAAAATAAGTATTTTGAAATCTAAAGGTAGTTATTATTGCTTCTCTAAGAAGTTGTACAGAATCATACACATTCTCCCATCTCCCCTGTTTAAAACTACAGATTCTCCTGGATACATGTATATGTATCGCTGAGTCCCTTCACCATTCACCTGAAACTATCACAACATTGTTAATCGGCTATACCTAAAAAAAAAAAAAAAAAAAGTTAAAAAATGCAGACTCTGAGCACTATCCCCTAGCTGCAGCAATCAAGTTTTGCCCATACTCCCAGAACTCTGACATGGGTGGTCCAAAGGTCTCACCACAGAAGGACTGCACAGTTTGTTGTGTATCTACGCTTTACCTATGCCTGTTTAGTCTCCTCCCCTTCTCCACCCTGCTTTGTGTTCTAGAAGGCCGAATATGAAGGGTGTCAGTGCCTTTCTGGCTTCCTTTGGGGTTCATATGACTGAAAGCACCAGCTGGAGGTCATGGACTCCCTCCAGTGGGTCACACCAAAGAACAAGCACCTGTCAGGTCCAAGCTCATTCTTTCTGATTTCCAGTGATCACTTCTTTCTGCTGTACCTTTAGATCTCTGGATGAAAAAGACACCTTGTTCTTACTATTCCCAGGGAGCTGCTTTATACTGAGTGATTTCCCTACATCCTGTCCCTTCTTTGAAAATGGAAGATTTACTAAACTCTCCTTGAAACTATCTAGTTAGATAGTGCTATTTCTTTTCTGCAGCTTTCCTGGCTGATGCACTAGTTTAGACAAAGCTATTCAAATACCCTCTTCTCTACTTGAAGTAGGGTAACCTTGGGGAACTTGAGATCCCAAAGTCCCAGTTCTCTTACTTTGAAATGAGGTAATAAGAATACCTACTTCGTGCAGGAGTCACTAGAATTGAGTACATATGCATGCAAACTGCTTAACTAAGACTCTAGAGCACAGTAAACATTTGATATGACTTAGCTATAACTGTTGTCATTCTTTTCCAGTTTAAATTAAAAGCAACTACTACTTAGACTTTAAACCCAGAGAGACAAGAAGTGAATTTACAAAACATAAAAAAGATAATTATAATATATCAAAGGAGGAGGAATATAATTATAAGGTAAATAAATATTTTAAAGGAGATTTCAATCAAAGAAATTAGACAAACATATTTCTCATTTTTAGCTTAAGAAATTTCTGAAGCTACAGAAATCCTTTCAAAGTAAATATCTGATGAGAATTTAAGAATACATTTCATTAAGGGGAGTTAGGATTCTAAATTAGAAATATAACAAGCTTTAGCTGATGTTTTAAAAAGTCCATTAAGATAAGAAGATCCCCAATACTAGTCATATTCATTGATTTAGTTTGATGAAAGCCAAAGATAAAAATGGAGAAAAAAATAAGGATTAGACCAAATCCCATATAATCTTTCCAGTAGGATTACTTACGTCTGAGGGTTTTTTCTCATCTTAAGATAGCACCTTGAAAATTCTAGGCTTATTGGGAACAAGAAGATAACATGAATCCTTTCAAATTTATTTAATTTTTAAAAATAACCCACATTGGCTACATGGGAAAAAGGCTTAGTCTGAGAATAAACCCTGGGGCAACACAAGTATCCACATTCATTATAGTCTCTGCCAACACCGTATCATTACTTCAGGTTCAAAGCAAAATCAATAGCAAATCATTTGACTTTGTAATAGCAGAAACTCAAGGCGACACCAACTTAATCAAAGAAAGCTGTCTGGAAGGAGGTAGCTGCATGCACTAGGTTTAAATACTGTGAAGGATTTCAGCATCAAGTGAAATAATTTTCTAAAATCCAGCTTTTCTATTTGTGTATTATTTAGGCAGCTAAATGCCTTGCTATAAATCTTAGTATTCCATATTTGACAAATTACCTGTTCATAAGACCATTAGGGTGTGTTTCTACTCTTATACGTTTGTTAAAAGCCAAGAGAACAATAACAACCACCCACCAAACACGGGGATATGTATTTCTCTAAATTGAACAAGGTACTTTTGTGTGCAGGAATCTCATATGTGTGAGCAGAGATGGGCCTCAGCTTCTGGCATTTTCTGCAAATTATTAGCAACATGCCTATTTCCATTTTGATACCTAGTTCAAATTATTATGTATTGAGCTAACTCATATGATTGAGTAGTCTTTCTACTGATGTTGGAAAGAAAAGGAAGGGTAGGTTAGATATCCGTTGGAATTGGTATCTGCCATTTATAGTCCTTGTTTGATTTACAAATGGGCAAACCTGTTAATACTATAAAAAAAAAAAAAAGCCCCCTGCAACAACAGATACGTGTTTTCTTATTTACTGAGATATTCCCATAGTCTCTCCTCAGATCACAAAGGTAGAATGGACCTCCCATCCTAGGCGTTAAGCCTAGAGAAGAGGAGGTGGCTACTTTCATGTATGGGAAGTCATTGGAAAGGTTATATATTTCACAACATAGTCAAGTATTTTAACTTCAAAGAACTTGAGGCAACATTGAATTTAATCCTCTTTATTTTTTTTTATTTTTTTATTTTATTTTATTTTTAAACTTTACATAATTGTCTTAGTTTTGCCAAATATCAAAATGAATCCGCCACAGGTATACATGTGTTCCCCATTCCGAACCCTCCTCCCTCCTCCCTCCCCATACCATCCCTCTGGGTTGTCCCAGTGCACCAGCCCCAAGCATCCAGTATCGTGCGTCGAACCTGGACTGGCAACTCGTTTCATACATGATATTTTGCATGTTTCAAATGAGGATGCTGAGGTCTGGGGTGGTGCATGGTCTATTAAAAGGTATATATTTGTTAAACTATTAAAGCACTTGATTAGTCTAATCTATTTATTTCTCTTATTATTTCATTCTAATCTATTTATTTCTCTTATTATTTCATTTATTATTTATTTCCAACTGCTTTCCTACCCTCTGATTAATTTTTTCTTCTCATAAGCTAAAAGCATTTGCTCTCTGTAAAGATTCAGAATATACTGATGATCTTGGTGTGACAAAGTAGATTAATAAATTGCCTTCTCTTTTTAGAAAAAAAGCAAGCAACCAACCAAAGCATTGGGTTAAAATTCATGCCTGTAAAAAAGTAAAATCATAAAATTGAGCTATGGAAATTTAAGGTATTAATAGGTAGAGGGCAATTTTTTACCTACTGATCTAAGGGGTGAGGTGGTGATTATATTTGCCTGCCGGTTTCCTAGACAATACACAGGTTTTGAACATACACTCTGTAGATTAATTCGTTTATCCTTACAATCAACCACCATTGTGAGAATTGTAGTCCTCAAGACTAAGATGGAAATGATTATAAAAAACAAGGGCTCTGCTCAACGAGATCCAAGTCTGTGGGGCTTTTTGATAAGATCTTCTGATAATATTTCTACTTCAGAAATGAAGACGCAGGAAGAGGAATGACCTAGATGCAGCTTCACAAGGAGAGGTGATCTGTTTTGTTGTTTTTATTTTTGCTTGTTTTTTTTATGTTTGAGAGATATTTGAAACTCTCCTTTGACTGTCACTAACTTAATGTCATGTGAAGACTGATGTTTTATCCAGTATTTGTAAAGATTTTCATGCTTCTGGTCTTCCCTACTCTGGAAGAAACTTCCGACTCATTCCTAAAGTTCTATTAAAAGTAAGTATAGCACTAATGACTATCACAAAACCTTTGCTGTGTGGATCACAATAAACTGCGGAAAATTCTGAAAGAGATGGGAATACCAGACCACCTGACCTGCCTCTTGAGAAACCTGTATGCAGGACAGGGAGCAACAGTTAGAACTGGACATGGAACAACAGACTGGTTCCAAATAGAAAAAGGAGTACTTCAAGGCTGTATATTGTCACCCTGATTATTTAACTTATATGCAGAGTACATCATGAGAAACACTGGGCTGGAGGAAGCACAAACCGGAATTAAGATTGCTGGGAGAAATATCAATAACCTCAGATATGCAGATGACACCACCCTTATGGCAGAAAGTGAAGAAGAACTAAAGAGCCTCTTGATGAAACTGAAAGAGGAGAGTGAAAAAGTTGGCTTAAAGCTCAACATTCAGAAAACTAAAATCATGGCATCTGGTCCAATCACTTCATGGCAGATAAATGGGGAAACAGTGGAAACAGTGGCAGACTTTTATTTTTCTGGGCTCCAAAATCACTGCATATGGTGACTGCAGCCATGAAATTAAAAGACACTTACTCCTTGGAAGGAAAGTTATGACCAATTTAGACAGCATATTAAAAAGCAGAGACATTACTTTGCCAACAAATGTCTGTCTAGTCAAGGCTATGGGTTTTCCAGCGGTCATGTATGGATGTGAGAATTGGACTGTAAAGAAAGCTGAGTGCCAAAGAATTGATGCTTTTGAACTGTGGTGTTGGAGAAGACTCTTTTTTTTTTTTTTTTAATTTTTAAACTTTACATAATTGTATTATTTTTGCCAAATATCAAAATGAATCCGCCACAGGTATACATGTGTTCCCCATCCTGAACCCTCCTCCCTCCTCCCTCCCCATTCCATCCCTCTGGGTCGTCCCAGTGCACCAGCCCCAAGCATCCAGTATTGTGCATCGAACCTGAGAGTCCCTTGTACTGCAAGGAGATCCAACCAGTCCATCCTAAGGGAAATCACTCCTGGGTGTTTATTGGAAGGACTGATGTTGAGGCTGAAATTCCAATACTTTGGCCACCTGATGAGCTGACTCATTGGAAAAGACCCTGATGCTATGAAATATTGAGGGCAGGAGGAGAAGGGGATGACAGAGGATGAGATGGTTGGATGGCATCATCAATCAATGGACATGGGTTTGCGTGGACTCCGGGAGTTGGTGATGGACAGGGAGGCTTGGCGTGCTGCAGTTTATGCAGTCGCAAAGAGTTGGACACGACTGAGTGACTGAACTGAACTGAACTGATAGCACTAATATTTATTAAATTGCTACTGAGGGGGTCCCTCATGCATGTTGATGTACCTAGCCCTCACCACATCCCTAAGTGTCTGTTAAGGGCTTTCAGTTCAGTCGCTCATTCATGTCTGACGTTTTATGACCCCATGAACCGCAGCAAGCCACGCCTCCCTGTCCATCACCAACTCTGGGAGTTTACCCAAACTCATGTCCATTGAGTCTGTGATGCCATCCAACCATCTCATCCTCTGTAGTCCCCTTCTCCTCCTGCCCCTCAATCTTTCCCAGCATCAGGGTCTTTTCAAATGAGTCAGCTCGTCTTATCAGGGGGCCAAATTACTGGAGTTTCAGCTTCAACATCACTCCTTCCAAAGAACACCCACTACTGATCTCCTTTAGGATGGACTGGTTAGATCTCCTTGCAGTCCAAGGGACTCTCAAGAGTCTTCTCCAACACCACAGTTCAAAAGCATCAATTCTTCGGTGCTCAGCTTTCTTTATAGTCCAACTCTCACATCCATACATAACTACTGGAAAAAGCATAGCCTTGACTAGATGGACCTTTGTTGGCAAAGTAATGTCTCAGCATTTTAATATGCTGTCTAGGTTGGTCATAACTTTTCTCCCAAGGAGCAAGTGTCTTTTTATTTCATGGCTACAATCACCATCTGCAGTGATTCAGAGCCCAGAAATATAAAGTCTGCCACTGTTTCCACTGTTTCCCTATCTATTTTCCATGAAGTGACAGGACCATTTGCCATGATCTTAGTCTTCTGAATGTGGAGCTTTAAGCCAACTTTTTCACTCTCCTCTTTCACTTTCATCAAGAGGCTCTTTAGTTCTTCTTCACTTTCTGCCATAAGGGTGGTGTCATATGCATATCTGGGGTTATTGATATTTCTCCCAGCAATCTTGATTCCAGCTTGTGCTTCTTCCAGCCCAGCATTTCTCATGATGTACTCTGCATATAAGTTAAATAATCAGAGTGACAATATACAGCCTTGACATACTCCTTTTCCTATTTGGAACCAGTCTGTTGACCCATGTCCAGTTCTAACTGTTGCTTCCTGACCTGCATACAGGTTTCTCAAGAGACAGGTCAGGTGGTCTGGTATTCCCATCTCTTGAAGAATTTTCCACAGTTTTTTGTGATCCACACAGTCAAAGGCTTTGGCATAGTCAATAAAGCAGAAATAGAAGTTTTTTTGGAGGTCTCTTGCTTTTTCGATGATCCAGTGGATATTGGCAATTTGATCTCTGGTTCCTCTGCCTTTTCTAAAACCAGCTTGAACATCTGGAAGTTCACGGTTCACATATTGTTGAAGCCTGGCTTGGAGAATTTTGAGCATTACTTTACTAGTGTGTGCTGCTGCTGCTGCTAAGTTGCTTCAGTCATGTACAACTCTGTCCGACCCCATAGACAGCAGCCCACCAGGCTCCCACATCCCTGCGATTCTCCAGGCAAGAATACTAGCATGTGAGATCAGTGCAATTGTGCAGTAGTTTGAGCAATCTTTGGCATTGCCTTTCTTTGGAATTGGAATGAAAACTGACCTTTTCCAGTCCTGTGGCTACTTCTGAGTTTTCTAAATCTGTTGACATATTGAGTGCATCATGTTCACAGCATCATCTTTTAGGATTTGAAATAGCTCAACTGGAATTCCATAACCTTGACTAGCTTTGTTTGTAGTGATGCTTCCTAAGATCCACTTGACTTCACATTCCAGGATGTCTGGCTGTAGGTGAGTGATCACAGCATCATGAGTAGCTGGGTCATGAAGATCTTTTTTGTACATTTCTTCTGTGTATTCTTGGCACCTCTTCTTAATATCTTCTGCTTCTGTTAGGTCCATATCATTTCTGTCCTTTATTGAGCCCACCTTTGCATGAAATGTTCCCCTGGTATCTCTAATTTTCCTGAAGAGATCTCTAGTCTTTTCCATTCTATTGTTTTCCTCTATTTCTTTGCATTGATAGCTGAGGAAGATTTTCTTACCTCTCCTTGCTATTCTTTGGAACTCTGCATTCAAATGGGTGTATCTTTCCTTTTCTCCTTTGCCTTTTGCTTCTCTTCTTTTCACAGCTATTTGTAAGGCCTCTCCAGACAGCCATTTTGTTTTCTGGATTCCTTTTTCTTGGGGATGGTCTTGATTCCTGTCTCCTGTACAATGTCACGAACCTCCATCCATAGTTTATCAGGCACTCTGTCTATCAGATTTAGTCCCTTAAATCTATTTCTCACTTCCACTGTATAATCATAAGGGATTTGATTTAGGTCATTACCTGATTGATCTAGTGGTTTTCCCTACTTTCTTCAATTTAAGTCTTAATATGGCAATAAGGAATTCATGATCTGAGACACAGTCAGCTCCCAGTCTTATTTTTGCTGACTGTATAGAGTTTCTCCATTTTTGGCTGCAAAGAATATAATCAATCTGATTTCAGTGTTGACCATTTGGTGATGTCCATGTGTAGAGTCTTCTCTTGTGTTGCTGAAAGAGGGTGTTTGCTATGACCAGTGCATTCTCTTAGCAAAACCCTATTAGCCTTTGCCCTGCTTCATTCTGCACTCCAAGGCTAAATTTGCCTGTTTTCCAGGTGTTTCTTGATTTATTACTTTTGCATTGCAGTCCCCTATAATGAAAAGGACATATTTTTGGGGTGTTAGTTCTAAAAGGTCTTGTAGGTCTTCATAGAACTGTTCAACTTAAGCTTCTTCAGCATTACTGGTCAGGGCATAGACTTGGATTACCTCTGTCATTTTAAAGATGAGGATATCAAGACACAGAGTGCTTATATGATTCCCTCAGTCACCCTGCTAGATTGGAGAACAACCAGGATTTGAACACAAGTGTTCTCTCCCCAAGTCTCCTTACTTTGCCATAAAATCACACTGCCTCTCTATGCTCCCTTTGTTTTTAAAGTGGTTAAGAGCTTGGACACTATGTCAAGCACACAGGTTCATGTTACCTCTTAAAAGTGTACTTTCAGCACATAACTGTCATTCAGCTTGCTGCTGCTGCTAAGTCACTTCAGTCGTGTCCGACTCAGTGCAACCCCATAGACAGCAGCCCACCAGGCTCCCCTGTCCCTGGGATTCTCTAAGCAAGAACACTGGAGTGGGTTGCCATTTCCTTCTCCAATGCAGGAAAGTGAAAAGTGAAAGTGAAGTCGCTCAGTCGTGTCCGACCCTCAACGACCCCATGGACTGCAGCCTTCCAGGCTCCTCCATCCATGGGATTTTCCAGGCAAGAGTACTGGAGTGGGGTGCCATTGCCTTCTCCGTTCACTCAGCTTACCTATCTGAAAATGGTGATTCAATGAATACCTCCTTCAAGAGATTGTTAAGAAAATTAAACTGTGTATAAAGCCAGTGAAATAAAACTTTGAGGAAATGATAATGCTGTTCTTATTGCTATTATTGACTGTTTTGTGTGTTAATAGCCTAACAGCCAACAGACTTGCAACCACCCAATAAAGTGAAGTATGTAGCAATAAGGAGAACACAGAGGAAAAAAATGGCAAATTCTGATAGAAACCACTAAAGGACATGGAAGACTAAGTTAAATAGGAGAGGAAAGAACCACCTTCTACAGGAAAAAATATATAGAGAGACCCTACTTCTCTCTTGTAAGAATTGGGAAAAAATGTTTTAAAAATCAAGTTAATATAGTTGATAAATTAGGGTCTATTAGACTGAATGTTTCCCCCTAAAATGTATATTTTGAAGCCTTACCCCCAATGTGATGATATATGGAGATGAAGCCTTTGTTGGGTAATTAGGGTTAGGCTTCCTGATGGGATTAGTATCTTTAAAAAAAAAATTTTGGCCATACTACCTTGTATGTGGGATGTTATTTCCCTGACCATGAATCAAACCTGCACCCCCTGATTTGGAGGTGTGGAGTCTTATCCACTGGATTGTCAGAAAAGTAGGGGATTAGTCTCTTTATAAGGAGAAAAATTAGTATGCTTTCTGTCTTAGCTGAAGGTGACAATTTGCAAGCCAGGACGAAGGCTCTCACCAGAAACTGGCCATGCTGGCACCCTCAGACTTCTAGCTTTTGGAACTGTGACAAAATCCGTTTCTGTAGTTTAAACCACCCAGCCTCTGGTATTTTGTTATAGCAGACAGGATCAAATATCCGGAAAACCAAGCCTAACTGAAGAGCAGGTAAGAGCACCTGAAAAGTAACCTTTCTAACACATGGCAAATATATACTTTGAACACTGTTACCATTCTAGATGTGTTAGTGTATTTTCACTTTTTTTTTTTAGTCAAGAGAACTGAGATGGGAGTTAGGGAAAGATTTATTTTTTTTTACATACATATGATATAGATGGGCAGCAGTGAGGAAACTAATTCATTAGCATGGTGCAACAGAACAATTTATTTAAACTGGTGCCTTCTCTTCCCCCTCCTCCCCTCTGTTTCCATCTTTTTTAGTGAAGCATCCCTTTTTCAAGTCCAAAATGTTGGAAGGGTAAAGAAGCAGCACTCTGAGATCAATAGCCCTTGAGCCTGAGCTTTATGCTGTGATGTTCTGATAGCAGTCAGGGCCCAAGCAGCAATGATAGTACATTCAGACTGGTCCATTGAGAAGCACTTAATGAAGATGGCTTGTTAACGCACAGGCAGAATTTAGGGAAGACAACCATGATTCGTGCGATGCACCAAGTCCAGCAAAAGTGTGAAACTAGTACTCTACTTAGGCTTTCAGGTAGCGGAACGAAATACAGAGTAGGTAGCTGCAAGGTAGATCTTCCCAAGAGGTGCTGTGGCCTTCAGTAGAGGGATAGAGCCAAACCACAGGAATTCAGCAAGGGCAGAACTGGGGGAATAAACACCTTTATCTCATTGTCTTCCACCCCATTCTCTAATCTCTGGCTAAAACCATCCACTGATGGCAGAAAGCAAAAAGCTTATTTTTTTTTTTTTTTGTATGTTGGCCATGTACATCAGGCTTCTAGGACACAGGCAGAGTAGACAAAGGGTAGAAAGTGCATTTGGAGGGCAAACAGAACATAATCCACCACAGGAAGAAAGAATGAAGGGAGACATAACAGACCATTGAGGGGAAAAAACAAAAGAAAAAGTGCCATAGGTTCCTCCAGCGCTCCAACAGTGGGGTAAGTAGTGCCTGCTTCCAGACTAGTAACTCCAGGGAACAGCAAGATTTCAAAGTGGAAATCTACTGGCAAGGCTTAGGAGTGGGATCTTAAACACAAGGCTTCAGAGTCAGCCAAGAGTGTGGTCTGGGAGCCCAAAGCATCAGGACTTTAAGACATCTAAGGGCTTCAACAATGAGAATACCATTTCTTTTGTTATGGTGCAGAAAAGATCAGGCATTTGCTCAAGATCACACACCCATCAGTTGGAGAAATTGAGCTGTATTAATTCTGAATTTTTTTTTCCCCTTGTGCCAATGTGCTTAATAGATATAACCCCTCTGGCCTTTGTTTTTCTTGTCATAAAAATATTTTTACAACAATTTATATAACTGTATCCTGTCTGATCAGCTGAAAAGACTCGGTGAAACATCTATGAAAGTGAGAAGTGTAGATCTGGCTGTCTTTCATAGTCTCAGCCTCATCCCCTAGAAAGAGACAAGTGATGAGTGTAGATAAATTACATGACATTTTCTTCCTAATAAAAGTATTTCTTTGGATTGTCTGAATTCTTAACTGATGCAGAAGGATTCAAAATACTTTTCAGCATTTGGATAAAGAGATAAACTCTTAGATTTATGATCTATAGATGAAACCTTAGGAGGATTAACAGATTTGGAATGGGGATGGGAATAAAATTAGAAATATTTGCAGAAGTGAAGATATTTTCTTCAGGAAAAAGCATTGAATATTTAAAAAAGGGCAAGAAAGATTAAATATCTTTTAAGAGGAATGGGGATCCTTTGGGTATTAGCGGATTCCACAGGATAAGCACCGTCAATTGTCTTTCAATTGGCTTATTTCTACTCCTCTTTAGTGGTAGAAGTTGTATAAAACTGAATATCAAGCAAATAATTATTGTCCATAGCAGTAAAAATGAACATTGTCTAGTAAAGATAAAATTGATTTTCCAATCTGTAGAAAAGATGACTCCAAACATTACATTTTATTGCCCAACAGATGTTTAGCCAGTTTAGCACCTATTATTACATTTATCTCTGCATTCCTGATTGCCTGAGTATATCTGTCTTCCAAATTCACCTGTGAACCCAGTATTAGTATCTTTCTGGTTCCCATTAATGTTACATAGGCCTTTGATAGCTTTTCTTTATGTATTTGTATAGGAGTTATAATTTAACCTTATACTTTAGAATTTTATGCAATCATTCTAAAGTTGCTTAGTGATTTCTGAGTAGCGTTTATTTTTATTCAACAAGTATTTATTGAATGTCTGCTTTGTAGTAAGACACTGTGGATAGTGTCTTACTTTCTGGGGTAAGTAAGACACTGTGTCTTACTATCCAGGTAAGTAAGACACTTACCCAGGTAGTAAGACACTGTGGATTCAAACAGTGAGGAAGACAGAAAATACTCCAGCCCTAATGCATGCCAAAGTCTAGTGCAGACGACAGGCACTGGAGTAATTTTATTTAAATATGAAAATAAAATTCTGGTGTATGACATGGAGGAAATAAATATTGACTTTTAAGGGAAAATAATAGAAGAACCAGACCAGATAAGGTAGTTCAAAGTGATCTTCCTATGGTTTTAAGCTGATATCTGAGGAAAATTTACTAAGTCACTGTGAGGTAAGGATGAGTATGAGCAAGAATATTTCCACACAGAGGATTTAATCCATGTAAAGACCTAGAGATGGAAAAGACAAGTCACTTTGGAGCAGAAAGTAAAGAACAATGTGGTGCCAGAAGGAAAGACCCTGAAGGGTCTTGCCATCCAAGATATGTACTTTGATCCTAAAAATACAAAGTATATAAATTATATATGCTTAAGATGCTAAAGTAGATTCCCATTGCTCCTATTATTAAAAAAAAAATCTTTCTAGGAATACAGAGAGAATGGAATAGAAGGAAATTTAAAAAATGTGGAAAGTTTGCTTTTGTTTGGTTTTAATGGGAATATTGAGCTTGATTTAGCATAGGATGAGTAAAAGACACTTTGAGATTTCCTAGCAAGCATTGATGTAGGTAACTATATGCCAGGAAACTTGGAAAATTTGCCACAGTGTGTGCCACAGTGGCCACAGGAGCAGAAAACGTCAGTTTTCATTCCAATCCCAAAGAAAGGCAATGCCAAAGAATGTTCAAACTACCAAAGAATTGCAGTCACCTGACACACTAGCAAAGTAATGCTCAAAATTCTCCAAGCCAGGCTTCAGCAATACGTGAACCGTGAACTTCCAGATGTTCAAGCTGGTTTTAGAAAAGGTAGAGGAACCAGAGATCAAATTGCCAACATCTGCTGGATCATCAAAAAAGCAAGAGAGTTCCAGAAAAACATCTATTTCTGCTCTATTGACTATGCCAAAGCCTTTGACTGTGTGGATCACAATACACTGTGGAAAATTCTGAAAGAGATGGGAATACCAGACTACCTGACCTGCCTTTTGAGAAATCTGTATGCAAGTCAGGAAGCAACAGTTAGAACTGGACATAGAACAATGGACTTGTTCCAAATAGGAAAAGTGCTGGGGTCCAGCCCCGGCTGATCCAGGGTATTCGAAGGAGAGACGGCGTTGGTGAATATTTATTTATTTATTCATCAAAGATATAAAGAATAATAGAATGAGGATAGCTCAGTAGGAAAATTCAGTGGAGAAAAGAAGCTGAGTAGCTTGGTTTATGCGGAAAATCAATATAACCCGTGACACCAGGTTAGCTCTGACCACAGAGGCCACAGGCGCCCTCTCGAATAGCGGAAGGTGCCCCACCTTAGACACCTTCTCGAGTGGGTCTTAGAAGCCCAGGCAAATAAATGGTTGCAGAGGATATCTGCGCTCCAGATGGAGACTCAGCTGGAAGTTAAGGAGAAAATGACATGGGGAGATCAAGCTTTGGCGAGCACGGCTCGTAGCTTTATTTTCAACAGGGGCTTATATACCCTAAGTTACACATAGAGGATAATAGGGGATGCAAAGTCAGCAGTCTTTGATCCTTATCAAAAACCAGGGTTTCTTTCCTGTAAATTTATCATATACAAATGGTTTAGGTGATTTACATCATCTTCTGGCCAGAAGGCCTATTAACATTTTATGACTCTTGACAAAGACTTATCAACAAAGACTTATTTTCTCTAAGAGTAATTATTTTAAGGTTAGGCACCATCTTCCGAAGATAAAATTGCATTCCTATAGGGCGGATATGTAATGGGTTTACAACAAAGGAAAGAATTTATTACCTTAAGGGTCTAAAGTTACTAACACCAAGGCCACTACTTATTTTTTCTACATACCAACTATATTAATTAATACACATTCAAGGATACAATTCAGGGGATGTGAAAACTTGGCAACAAGCATTGGCTCATCAATGAAATCTTTTACTAGTTTTATTCTGACAGTTTCTAACTCTCTGAGGCTCTAAGCTATTTGAATATCTTAAGCTTCCCGTGCCTCTCGAGGCTGGGAGACTGTAAACAATCATATGCATAGCTGTAGGTGTCCGGGTAAACTTGTCAGGTGAGTTAGAGAGCCATCTGAGGGGTTTGGATTTAAACACTCCTAGTTGCCCAGAAACTTTATAAATTGGAGCTGTAAGTTAACTCTTTGACAGAGAGAGCGAGATGGTGGTGGGGGACAGCCCCCAGTAAAGTCAGAGGTGAGAGCACAAAGCAATAAAGTAGGCAGACTCTGGTTTTTGGGGGGTAGGTGCTCGAGAATATCCGGGGGGACTCCCGAGGCTTGATCCCACCTTTGCGTATGACGAGCCTCCTTCCTCATGACCTATGTCACAAGTGGAATGTCTCTCTCCAGCTCCCGGCAGAAAAGGATTGCATCCAGGCTGTGTGTTGTCACCCTGCTTATTTAACTTATATGCAGAGTACATCATGAGAAACCCTGGGCTAGAGGAAGCACAAGCTGGAATCAAGATTGCCAGGAGAAATATAAATAACCTCAGATATGCAGATGACACCACCCTTACGGCAGAAAGTGAAGAAGAACTAAAGAGCCTCTTGATGAAAGTGAAAGAGGAGAGTGAAGAAGTTGGCTTAAAGCTCACATTCAGCAAACTAAAATCATGTCATCCGGTCCCATCACTTCATGGCAAATAGGGAAACAGTGGCAGATTTTATTTTTGGGGGCTCCAAAATCACTGCAGATGGTGACTGCAGCCATGAAATTAAAAGACGCTTACTCCTTGGCAGGAAAGTTATGATCAGCCTAGACAGCATATTAAAAAGCGGAGACATTACCTTACCAACAAAGGTCCATCTTGTCAAGGCTATGGTTTTTCCAGTAGTCATGTGTGGATGTGAGAGTTGGACCATAAAGAAAGCTGAGCACCAAAGAATTGATGCCTTGAACTGTGGTGTTGGAGAAGACTCTTGAGAGTCCTTTGGACTACAAGGAGATCCAACCAGTCCATCCTAAAGGAAATCAGTCCAGAATACTCATTGGAAGGACTGATGCTGATGCTGAAACTCCAATACTTTGGCCATCTGATGTGAAGAACAGACTCACTTGAAAAGACCCTGAGGCTGGGAAAGATTGAGAATAGGAGGAAAAGGGTATGACAGAGAATGAGATGGTTGGATGGCATCACTGACTCAATGGACATGAGTTTGAGTAAGCTCCGGGAGTTGGTGATGGACAGGGAAGCCTGTTGTGCTGCAGTCCATGGGGTCACAAAGAGTCGGACATGACTGAGCGACTGAACTGAACTGATTCTGACTCTTGTGAGGTGATATCTCATTGTAATTTTGATTTGCATTTCTCTAATAATGAGCAATGTTGAGCATCTTTTCATGTGTTTGTTAGCCATCTGTATGCCTTCTTTGGAGAAATTTCTGTTTAGGTCTTTTTCCCACTTTTTGATTGGGTTGTTTGTTTTTCTGGCATTGAGTTGTATGAGCTGCTTGTATATTTTGGAAATTAATCCTTTGTCCATTGTTTCATTTGCTGTTGTTTTCTCCCATTCTGAGGATTGTCTTTTCATTTTGCTTATAGTTTCCTTTGCTGTGCAAAAGCTTTTAAGTTTAATCAGGTCCCACTTGTTTACTCTTGTTTTTATTTCTGTTACTCTAGGAGGTGGGTCATAAAGGATCTTGCTTTATGTCATTGAGTGTTCTGCCTATGTTTTTCCTCAAAGAGTTTTATAGTTTCTGGTCTTATATTTAGGACTTTAACGCATTTTGAGTTTATCTTTCTGTATGGTGTTAGGAAGTGTTCTAATTTCACTCTTTTACATGCAGCTGTCCAGTTTTCCCAGCACCATTTATTGAAGAGGCTGTCTTTAACCCATTGTGTATTCTTGCCTCCTTTGTTAAAAATAAGGTACCCATAGGTGCATGGATTTATTTCTGGGCTTTCTATCTTGTTCCATTGGTCTATATTTCTGTTTTTGTCCAAGTACCATAATGTCTTGATGACTGTAGCTTTGTAGTATAATCTGAAGTCAGGAGGGTTGATTTCTTCAGCTCCATGCTTCTTTCTCAAGACTCTTTGTCTATGCAGGGTCTTTTGTGTTTCCATATGAATTGTGAATTTTTTTCTAGTTCTGTGAAAAATGCCATTGATAATCACATTGAATCTGTAGATTACATTTGGTAGTATAGACATTTTCTAAATATTGATTCTTCCTACCCAGAAACATGAAATATTTCTCCATTTATGTCATCTTTGCTTTCTTTCATTAGTGTCTTATAATTTTCTGTGTACACTTATTTTGTCTCCTTAGGTAAGTTTATTCCTTGATATTTAATTCTTTTTGTTGCAATGGTGAATGGGATTGATTCCTTAATTTCTCTTCTGATTTTTCATTGTTAGTATATAGAAATGCAAGTGATTTGTGTGTATTGATTTTGTATACTGCAACTTTGCTAAATTCATTGATTAGTTCTAGTAATTTTCTGATAGTGTCTTTAGGGTTTTCTATGTACAGTATCACATCATCTGAAAACAGTTAGAACTTTACTTCTTTTCCAATCTGGATTCCCTTTATTTCTTTTTCTTCTTTGATTGCTGTAGCTAGGACTTCCAGAACTATGTTGAATAATAGTGGTGAAAGTGGACACCCTTGCCTTGTTCCTGATCTTAGGGGGAATGCTTTCAGTTTTTCACCATTGAGAATAATGTTTGCTGTAGGCTTATCATATATGGCCTTTATTATGCTGAAGTAGGTTCCTTCTATGCCCATTTTTTGAACAGTTTTCATCATAAATGGGTGCTGAATTATGTCAAAGGCTTTTTCTGCACCAATTGAGATAATCATATGTTTTTATCTTTTAATTTGTTAATAGGCTATATCACACTGATTGATTTGCATATATTGAAGAATTCTTGCATTCCTGGAATAAACCCAGCTTGATTATGGTATATAGTTTTTTGATATGTTGCTGAACACTGTTTGCTAAAATTCTGTTGAGGATTTTTGCATCTATGCTCATCAGTAATATTGGCCTGTAGTTTTCTTTTTTGGGGTTGTCTTTGTCTGGTTTTGGTATCGTGGTGATGGTGGCCTTGTAGAATGAGTTTGGAAGTGTTCCTTCCTCTCCAATTTTTTGAAAGAGTTTAAGATGTATAGGCATTAGCTCTTCCCTAAATGTTTGACAGAATTCTCCTGTGAAGCCATCTAGTCCTGGGCTTTTGTTTTTTGGGAGATTTTTTTTAATCACAACTTCAATTTCAGTGCTTGTAATTGGGTTGTTCATAATTCCTATTTCTTCATGGTTCAGTCTTGGAAGATTGAACTTCTCTAAGAATTTGTCCATTTCTTCCAGGTTATCCATTTCATTGCCATATAGTTGTTCATAATGGTCTCTTACAATCTTTTGTATTTCTGCATTGTCTGTTGTAACCTCTCCTTTTTCATTTCTAATTTTGTTGATTTGTTTCTTCTGCCTTTTTTTCTTGATGAGTCTGGCTAAAGGTTTGTCAGTTTTGTTTATCTTCCCAAAGAACAACCTCTTAGTTTTATTAATCTTTACTATTGCTTTATTGACTATGCCAACGCCTTTGACTGTGTGGATCACAATAAACTGTGGAAAATTCTGAAAGAGATGGGAATATCAGACCACTTGATCTGCCTCTTGAGAAATTTGTATGCAGGTCAGGAAGCAACAGTTAGAACTGGACATGGAACAACAGACTGGTTCCAAATAGGAAAAGGAGTTCGTCAAGGCTATATATTGTCACCCTGCTTATTTAACTTATATGCAGAGTACATCATGAGAAACTCTGGGCTGGAAGAAGCACAAGCTGGAATCAAGATTGCTGGGAGAAATATCAATAACCTCAGATATGCAGATGACACCACCCTTATGGCAGAAAGTGAAGAGGAACTCAAAAGCCTCTTAATGAAAGTGAAAGTGGACAGTGAAAAAGTTGGCTTAAAGCTCAACATTCAGAAAACGAAGATCATGGCATCTGGTCCCACCACTTCATGGTAAATAGATGGGGAAACAGTGGAAACAGTGGCAGACTTTATTTTTCTGGGCTCCAAATCACTGCAGATAGTGACT
Organism: Bubalus bubalis; assembly: GCF_019923935.1. Taxonomy (NCBI): domain Eukaryota; kingdom Metazoa; phylum Chordata; class Mammalia; order Artiodactyla; family Bovidae; genus Bubalus; species Bubalus bubalis. Next base: position 26,934,676 of record NC_059174.1, on the reverse strand, counting down.
GCAGCCATGAAATTAAAAGACGCTTACTCCTGGAAGGAAAGTTATGACCAACCTAGACAGCATATTCAAAAGCAGAGACATTACTTTGCCAACAAAGGTCTGTCTAGTCAAGGCTATGGTTTTTCCTATGGTCATGTATGGATGTGAGAGTTGGACTGTGAAGGAGGCTGAGCGCCGAAGAATTGATGCTTTGAACTGTAGTGTTGGAGAAGACTCTTGAGAGTCCCTTGGACTGCAAGGAGATCCAACCAGTCCATTCTGAAGGAGATCAGCCCTGGGATTTCTTTGGAAGGAATGATGCTAAAGCTGAAACTCCAGTACTTTGGCCACCTCATTCGAAGAGTTGACTCATTGGAAAAGACTCTGATGCTGGGAGGGACTGGGGGCAGGAGGAGAAGGGGACAACAGAGGATGAGATGGCTGGATGGTATCACTGACTCGATGGACGTGAGTCTTGGTGAACTCCGGGAGTTGGTGATGGACAGGGAGGCCTGGCGTGCTGTGATTCATGGGGTCGCAAAGAGTTGGACACGACTGAGTGACTGATCTGATCTGATCTGATTGTTTCTTTCTTTTTCATTCATGTCTGCTCGAATCTTTATTATTTCTTTCCTTCTACTAATTTTGGAGTTTTTTGTTTTTGTTGTTGTTCTTTTTTCCCAGTTGTTTTAGGTGTAAAGTTAGGATGTCTATTCAATGTTTTTATTGTTTCTTTAGGTAGGATTGTATTGCTATAAACTTCCCTCTTAGAACCGCTTTTGCTACATCCCATAGGTTTTGAGTTGTGTTTCATTGTCCTTTGTTTCTAGAAATACTCTGATTTCCATTTTGATTTCTTCAGTAACCTGTTGGTTATTTAGAAATGTGTTGTTTAATCTCCATGTGTTTGTGTTTCTTACAGTTTTTTTCTTGTAATTGATATCTAGTCTCATAGTGTTGTGGTCAGAGAAGATTACTGATACAATTTCAATTTTCTTAAATTTACTGAGGTTTGATTTGTAACCCAAGATGTCATCTATCCTGGAGAATGTTCCATGTGCACTGAGAAGAAGTTGTATTCTTCTGCATTTGGATGGAATGTCGTGAAGTTATCAATGAGATCCATTTCATCTAATGTATCGCTTAAGACTTGTGTTTCCTTATTAAGTTTCTGTTTTGATGATCTGTCCATTGGTGTGAGTGGTATGTTAAAGCCTCCTACTATTATTGTGTTATTGTCAATTTCTCCTTTTATGTCTGTTAGTGTTTGTCTTATGTATTGAGGTGCTCCTATGTTGGGTACATATATATTTACAATTGTTATATGTTCCTCTTGGATTGACCCCTTGATCATTATGTAGTGTTCTTCCTTATCTCTTGTAATCTTCTTTATTTTAAGGTCTATTTTGTCTGATATGAGGATTGCTACTCCAGCTTTCTTTTGCTTACCATTTACATGGAATATTTTTTTGCATCCTCTAGGCTTCAGTGTATATGTGTCTGTAGGTCTGAAGTGGATTTCTTGTAGACAGCATATATATGGGTCTTGTTTTTGTATACATTCAGCCAGTCTGTGTCTTCTGGTTGGAGCATTTAGTCCATTTACATTTAAAGTAATTATTGATATATATGTTCCTATTGCCATTTTCTTTGGAGAAGGCAATGGCAACACACTCCAGTACTCTTGCCTGGAAAATCCCATGGACGGAGGAGCCTGGTAGGCTGCAGTCCATGGGGTCACTAAGAGTCGGACACAACTGAGCGACTTCACTTTCACTTTTCACTTTCCTGCATTGGAGAAGGAAATGGCAACCCACTCCAGTGTTCTTGCCTGGAGAATCCCAGGGACGGGGAAGCCTGGTGGGCTGCTGTCTATGGGGTCGCACAGAGTCGGACATGACTGAAGTGACTTAGCATCAGCAGTAGCAGCATTGCCATTTTCTTAATGGTTTTCAGTTGATTTTATAGATTTTTTTTTTATTCTCTTGTACTTCTTGACTGTATAAGTCCCTTTAACATTTGTTGTAAACCTGGTTTCAGTTCAGTTCAGTTCAGTCACTCAGTCATGTCCGACTCTTTGCGACTCCATGAATTGCAGCACGCCAGGCCTCCCTGTCCATCACCAACTCCCAGAGTTCACCCAAACTCGTCCATTGAGTCCATGATGCCATCCAGCCATCTCATCCTCTGTCATCCCCTTCTCCCCCTGCCCACAATCCCTCCCAGCATCAGAGTCTTTTCCAGTGAGTCAACTCTTCACATGAGGTGGCCAAAGTATTGGAGTTTCAGCTTTAGCATCAGTCCTTCCAAAGAACACCCAGGACTGATCTCCTTTAGAATGGACTGGTTGGATCTCCTTGCAGTCCATGGGACTCTCAAGAGTCTTCTCCAACACCACAGTTCAAAAGCATCAATTTTTCAGCGCTCAGCTTTCTTCACAGCTGGTTTGGTAGTACTGAATTCTCTTAACTTTGGCTTGTCTGAAAAGCTTTTGATTTCTCCATCAATTTTGAATGAGATCCTTTCCAGGTACAATAATCTTGGTTGTAGATTTTTCCCTTTTAGTACTTTAAATATATCCTGCCATCCCCTTCTGGCCTGCAGAGTTTCTGCTGAAAGATCAGCTGTTAAGCATATGGGGTTTCCCTTGTATGTTACTTGTTACTTCTCCCTTGTTGCTTTTAATATTCTTTCTTTGTGTTTAGTCTTTGTTAGTTTGGTTAATATGTGCCTTGGTGTGTTTCTCCTTTGGTTTATCCTGTATGGGATACAGGATATCCTCTGTGCCTCTTGGACTTGATTGACTATTTCCTTTTGCATGCTGGGGAAATTTTAAACTATAACTTCTTCAAAAAGTTTCTCATATCCTTTCTTTTTCTCTTCTTCTTCTGGAACCCCTATAATTCGAATATTGGTGTGTTTGATATTGTCCCAGAAGTCTCTGGGACTATCCTCAGTTCTTTTCTTTCTTATTACTTTATTCTGCTCTTCAGAACTTATTTCCACCATTTTCTCTTCCAGCTCACTGGTTCATTCTTCTGCTTTAGATATTCTGCTATTGATTCCTTTCAGAGTATTTTTAATTTCAGTAATTGTGTTGTTTGTCTCTGTATGTTTATTCTTTAATTCTTCTAGGTCTTCATTAATTGATTCTTGTATTTTCTCCATTTTGTTTTCAAGGTTTTTGATCATCTTCACTAACATTATTCTGAATTCTTTTTCAGGTAGTTTGCTTATTTCCTCTTCATTTATTTGGACTTCTGTGTTTCTAGTTTCTTCCTTCTTTGTGCAGTATTTCTCTGCCTTTTCATTATTTTTTTTTTAACTTATTGTGTTTGAGGTCTCCTTTTCTCAGGCTTCATGGTTGACTTCTTTCTTCCTTTTGGTTTCTGCCCTCCTAAGGTTGGTCCAGTGGTTTGTGTAAGCTTCCTATAGGGTGGGATTTGTGCTGAATTTTTGTTTGTTTGTTTGTTTTGTTTTTCCTCTGATGGGCAAGGCTGCTATTGCTGCTGCTGCTAAGTCGCTTCAGTTGTGTCCGAATTTGTGAGACCCCATAGACGGCAGCTCACCAGGCTCCCCTGTCCCTGAGATTCTCCAGGCAAGAACACTGGAGTGGGTTGCCATTTCCTTCTCAAATTCAGAAAAGTGAAAAGTGAAAGTGAAGTCGCTCAGTCATGTCCGACTCTCAGCGACCCCATGGACTGCAGCCTATGAGGCTCCTCCATCCATGGGATTTTCCAGGTAAGAGTACTGGAGTGGGTTGTCATTGCTTTCTCCCAGGCAAGGCTGAGTGAGGTGGTAATCCTGTCTGCTGATGACTAGGATTGTATTTTTTTTTTAATTTGTTGTTTAGATGAGGCATCTTGCACAGGATGCTACTGGTGGTTGGATGCCAGATCTTGTATTCAAGTGGTTTCCTTGGTGTAAGTTCTCACTGTTTGATTCTCCATAGGGTTAGTTCTATGGTAGTCTAGGGTCTTGAAGTCAGTGCTCCCACTCCAAAGGCTCAGGGCTGATCTCTGGTCAGGAACAAAGATTCCATAAGTGGTTTGTTATGGCATTAAGTGAGATTAAAACAAATATCCAAAAATGAGAATCCAAAGATGAACCCCAGACAAATGGCAGTTACAAAATCAGTCACATAATAATTAAAATAATGGAATACACACATATATATATATACACCCATGAGCAAAGTCAAAACAGTCCAACAAAAAGTTACAGTAGTCTGACCTGGTGAATAAAAGAAATCAAAAATTATATTTACCAGTTAAGAACAAAACTAACTAAATCACAAACTGGAGAAAACTAAAACAAATTGCCAAATGGGGAATAAAGCAATGAAAACAAAACTAACAAGTATGTTGAGAGGAAAGGAAAGAAAGAAAAGAAAGAAATAATAGATATGCAAAGTTAAATGGATATAGATGGAGAAGATTTATATACATTAAAGATTAACTGCAAGGGTAAAAGAACATTAGGAAAGGCACACAGAGGAATAAATGTAGAAAAAATATAATAGGTTTTAAAAATTAAAATTATAAAAAAAGGGAGGGGGGAGGAAGAAGAAATCAAAAAGAAAAAAAAAATTGGAAAACTCCACAGCACTACAAAAGCCCAGCTTAGAGGCAGAGGTTTATAACAACAATAAAAAAATGTTACTGAGGAAATAAAAAGCTTAGATTTCATAGTGCCAATAAAATTGACAACTACAACAGGGGAGGGGGTGGGAAATCCAAAAGAATCTACAGAACAAGTCAAAACATTAGGAAAGGAAAGATTATCCTGGATTATCTTGATGAGCCTCATCTAATGACAAGGTCCTTTCTGAGTGCATAAGAGACAGAAGAGTCAGAGTCAAAGTGATACGTTACAGGAAATACACAACTGGCTAATCGTTGACTTTGAAGATGGAAGGTGGCTGCAAGCCAAGGACAGCAAGCAGTCTCTAGAAACTGGAAAATGTTAAGAAATGGTCTCCCTAGAGAATCCAGAAGGAGCCAGTCCTGCTGATGCCTTGACTGCTGCTCAGTGAGGCTAACTTGGAACTTCTGACTTTCATAATTGTATGACAATGAATTTATTTTGTGTTACGCCACTAAGTTTGTGGTAATTTATTACACAATAAGAGACAATAGCAATAGGAAGTAGGAGACTCATACACGGACTATGATAAAACTGTTTGGAATAAAAGATCTCTTCCCTAGGACAAAGAAGAAGGGAACAGGCTCAGCTCCCTATAGGCTCGCATTTGGCCCATCTTCTTCAATCCACCATCACCACCCCAACCTTGCTGAAAAGTGACTAAGACAAACCCAATGGTTAGTCTTTCTGGGATCAGATAAAAACCTTCAGACACAAGTAAAGAGAGATTTTATTCACAAAGAGTTTCCCAATAAGGAAAGAGGGATTGTAGCAATAGGGAGAATGCTCTGGCCATAATATCTGCAAAAATTTCAAAGGTCAGACAGAAAAGGGGTTTTTCTTTTATAAGAAGGAATAAACAGTTTTATTAATCATATCTTTCTGCTTAATATTTTTGATGCTTTGATATCTTGAGGACTCACTGATCTTGCAGAGACTGGCTTATTAGGGCTAGCCAATTCCTAGAGATAGTAAACAATTTACCTTCTAGAGAGTGAGTGTCTTTGATATACAAACCAACCAATGTATCAATAGAGCAGAGAAGATACTCAGAGGCTCTGGGTTGATGAGTAAACAAGTATGGCACCCATAATTGAGCCATTGTGCTCGCTGCTTTTCTCATCAACCATGGAATTTGAAGGTATGTCTCTCCTTGATCTGAGCTTAAACCCTCTTTACACGTGGAGTTCTCTGCTTTATTTTGGGTCTTTTGTTCTTTCTGGCTATGGCTCTGTTCTATACCCAAGTACTCATTTGGCACATCAGTCTAGCTTTTGAGATTGGAGGGTTTTGACCAAAGCTGGCCGAGAACCTCTCAGACCATTTCATTAGCAACAGGAACTGCTTCACTTAAACTGCTAGTTTTTCAACCCTCAGTCCATTCCTTTGGAATTGGGGCAGTTCTTTGTAAACTGGTGAGAACCCAATTCCTTTGGATCCTAGAATTATTTACAAGCAGAGGACCAGCCCAGTAACTCACAATCAGGCTCCAACAATCACTAGGTGACCTCATCAATCAATCCTAAGGCTTTTCCAAAGCCTATTGATTGCAACAAAATTCAGGCTTGTACACAAAAATCCGATAAGCTTGTTCATGACTAGGACAATTGACTTCAGAAAGTTTTTAAAGTAAATTCTGATCCTTCCTCAGATTTTCATTCCATCCAGGTAGCTTTTAACTCTATGCTTATTAATGGGCTGAACTGAGATCTTTCTCTTTTAGTAAAAAGGACCGGGATGGAATGGGAAACCACGTCCACTGCAGTTAGTTAATCTGGCAAACCAACCTTCTTACCCTTTTGATGCACCATCTCAAAGGAAGATGGCTAAAATTATTTACCTTGTACTTCAACTCCAGTGAACAAAGGCTCCAAAATGAAACCAAAATGCTCCTAGTCTCTGCTATTATTGCAAAGAGCCAGGACATTGGAAATGAAATTGTTACAAATTCAAGTGCCTCAGGTGCCTCAGCCCTCTAACCAGCTTTTCTAATATCCTCCCAATCCTCAAATGACAGAGCTCCAAGGAATGACAGGCTTCCCTGGTGGCTCAGACGGTAAATAATCTGTCTGCAGTGCAGGAGATCCAAGTTCAGTTCTTGGGTTGGGAAGATCCCCTGGAGAAAAGAATGGCAACCCACTCCAGTATTCTTACCTAGGAAATCCTACAGAGAGGGTTCATGGGGTCAAGTCCCATGGGGTCACAAAGAGTCAGATATGACTGAATGACTGAGCATGTACCCAAGGAATGACAGGGGCTCTTCCCAACCCTCCCCCTTAATCAGCTTTGAGAAACATTTCTCCATAGAGGGGATGAAACTCTCCCAGTCCTAATGGGCCTGGAGCCGTACTTCCAGTGCCTGACCCCACTTCTACAAAGAAGCCTTGCATCAGAGTGCTAAGATAGCTCAAGTAGTGCGGATCTCTAATGGATCTTGAGAGATTCCTGTCTCTGAACCTATCCCCTTTCTAGGCCCTTTGGGAGGTGCACACCATTCTCTCCTTAGATTTGATCCTCCTACCAATTAGGCTGAAACTTAAAGAATTATAAAAGGTGAAAATAACTCTGGAATTGGATAGTAGTCAAAGTAACCAGCCGGGTGAACGAAGTGTCCCTTTGACATCTTTCATTTGTTTCATCTCTGACAGATGAAACTGATTCTTAAAAAAACTCTCATGCCTCCCTTTTGAATCAGCTATCACATTCCTTATAGGCAAAATCTCCAACTGATACTGGCAAAATTCACAGCATGTTTCCCATCAGATTCAAATAAACCCATCAAAGCCTCTTCCCCCAATTAATCAATACCCTATAAGAAGCCCTTTAACAGGCAAAGCCCGTAATTGATTACAAGACTCAAGGCCTTGTCATCCTTGCACCAGTCTCTATAACATTCCTATTTACCAGTGGGAAAGCCTCAGGGCAAAGGATGGAGGCCTGTCAAGCTCTGGACAATAAACAACATCGTTATCCCTTGACACCCTGTTGTTCCTCACCCTCACCAGTTAATACCATCCATTCCCACCAAAAGTAAATTCTTTACTGTAACTGATTTACACAGTGCATTCTTTAGTATTTCAGTTGATGAAGCTACCCAGTATCTTTTTAGCTTTCACTGGAGAAGAAAAGTAATTCACCTGGCTAGTCATGCCTCAGGCTTTTACTCAGAGTCCTTCTTTCCTGCAAATCCTGAAGGCTGATCTGGATAATATAAAGTTCCCCAGAGGTTCTACTTTGCTGCAATAGGGGGATAATTTGCTTCTTTGCTCTCCTTCTCAAGCCTCCTCAGAGGAAGACAGTATCCACTTTCTAAAGCTTTTAGCCTTAAAGGGACATAAAGGTTACCAAAGAAAAGATGCAGTTTCCCCAAATCCAAATTCAATGTTTAGAACACTTCATACCAGAACAAGGGCTAATTCTAGATCCAGATAAGCTTCATGGTGTCCTAAGTTTCCCCAAACCCAAAACTAAGCACCAACTGTGGGGTTTTCTTGGGTTAATTGTTTATTGCCAAAACTGGATTCCAAGTTTCTCACAGCCAAACCTCTGCAGGTTTTACTCATCAATAAAAACCACAACCCAATTCCATGGGTAGAACTGAATGACATAGCCTTTAATTCCTTAAAGAAGAGTTTGGTGAACCCACTTGCTCTTAGGTAGACCAATGATCAGATCCCATCTTTTTCTCATCACAGTTGCAGACACAAACAGTAACTCTCTGCTGATCCCCAATAAATCCATCTTAGCTGGAGAAATAGCTGGCAGTCTATTTGGCATAGATCAACACACCCCTGCCCCAACACCTCCTTTACTGGACTCCTCTCAGTAAGTACACTCGGGGAAACTCTTGCCAGGGCCAAGTATCAGACAACTAAAAACAGCCCACAGAGCATGCCAAAATTATTCTAACTAGCCAACCCTAAGCCTATTTACCTACCTCACTTATTCCTTCTTGAAGAAGTCACTATATAGTCCCTTGTCCACTCACTCCCTCTGCTTCCTAATTGACCCTGCGGCTTCTCTATATGGCCCTGCATGGCATATTGTGCTTCTTGTTCCCTGTCTCCAAGGAGGTATAAGTATACAAAACTTCTTTTACCTAAAGTAAGTTAGAACACATCTGCAGGTCTTATCATAATTGATTAAAGCAAATGCTGAATACTCTTTTAATACAAGAAGGCTAGAAAGAACTGGATGTGAGGGAGTGATGAGGGTGTTGCATGACTACACAATTGAACAGAGATCATTTAAGTGGGGAGACACATTCAGCTAATCATTTATGAGACCAAGGATGGGAATTTAAAGAGTCTAACAAGCAGCCTTGTTACAGATACATGAAATTTGAAGATAACTTCTTGTGTAAGTGATATGAGTAAGAATGGATCTCTGCAATAAACAATTTTCAGAAACACAAAAATGCTTGGGGGAGATTTCTTGACTGTTGTTCCTGTTTTCGAGGAGAAAAGGACTCAGGTAAAGTTCCACATTTTCACTAGCCTTTTTAGAATAGAATTCTTATCATGGCAGGTCATATTGTTTAACTGTCTTTTTTACTTTTTTTCTCTACGTTGGGAGCTTTAACAGAGCTTTTGGAGCAGGATAAAAACATGGAGTGTCAATTATAAATATTGTCTGAGACTCCATTAGTCTCAAAACCAACTCTGCTGAAACAGACCTCCTAGGGTTAAAACCAAACAAACCACCTGTGGAGTATTGACTCATTCTACATGTTATCAGACTGGCCTTCAAAAAATTAAAGCAACTGAAATCATTACTGATATTCTTTCAGGAACTAATACAGATGATTTCAAGATAAAGATGCCTTTGTGTCGGTAGTCCATAAACCATTAAATTCCACCTTGGTCTGTCTCAGTTCCATAGACCACTATGCCTCAACCCCTACCTCACTGAGAAAGGGGCAGAGGGTGAGAAAAGAGGATGCACAAAGAATTAACTTTGATGTATGAATTTGCCTCCCACAGGGTCTCAATCACAGAACAGAGAGGAAATCATAACATAATAAAATTGCATTCATGCATATTCACTTAGAAGAATTTTATTTAATATTAACAATATCCTAAGTCATCAGGATTTAGCTAATAAACCAGCAAACAACAATTCATATTGGAATTGTTTGACTTCCTGTCAAATAGCAGCATTCTTGTACATGCAGAAAGAATGAGGTAAACAACTGAGAATTAATGAATTGAGAAATACCCGAAGAGCTTTGTCTAAGATCTGGGTTCTTGGAAGAACTCCAAGTAGTAGTCTTGATTTTGATTAATATTACAATTTATCCAGTTAAAGAAGTACCTCATAAATACTCATGAAGCATTTTATTAGGTGATTGTAAATACTTAAAATCTTATTTTGCAGTCCTTTTCATCACAAAGAAAGAGGAACAATCTGTGAGCTGTATATCATTTAGCCTTGCTCATTGACAGCAAAAGTCACACAGCGTTTTAAAAACAACATGTTTCAATACTCGGGCTGCCTTTGCATAAAGTCGGTGTTCTTATGGATCTACCCTTGGACTAATGTGATATATAGGATGTATTCTGTGAGGACATGTGCTCTCATACACCCTAGTGGCACTTTTCTCTAAGGCCGTCACAGCGATGAGCTGAGAACAGATAGGGTCTACTTGCAGCAACTTAGTGGAAATGTGATGTCCCAGTCACCTGTCTGCAGTTGGGAGAGAGAAGAACTAAAAGCAGTATTTCAAACCTATCACACAGGAAGTGAGGCTCTGCAAAACGTAAAACTTTCACCCATCTGCCCTTCTCCACTTTACAGTAACCATCTTCTCTTTGCCGTCCAACCCATACCACTAAACCAGTGTCGTGGTTTCTCCTCTCCTTAGACACACTCTTATTATCATAACAGTACACATCATAACACAGAAAAAGCAAACAACAATTCCATTAGCTTATCATAAGGAAAGGAGTAATGACCCAACTACAGAAGAGGTGGACCTTTAAAATGCCAGGACTTATGGATTTTCACAATCTCCATTTACAATTCCCCTTCAATTTTAAGGATGTTTTCATACCAATGATACTTTTGTCCAACGTCCATTTATAAACAAGCATGAACCAGCTGAAATTCATCTGAACAATCTTTTTAATCAAATCTTTCAGACTCTTCCACTCATTTCCCACCATTTTTCAAACAAATATCCATAAAATCTCTACTTGCTTAATTCAGTCTGATCCACTAAGCCCTATTACAAACCTGACCCTTCTATTCAATCCAGTTTGTTCACTGTCTCTATATGTTCTAGCACCAATTTGAGAAATTATCCAGAACATTCTCTGGATATTTGAAAACTTACTCATAACATTCTCTGGATATTGCCTCCCACAGGGAGCTACAAATATCCCAAATTTTCTTTATCCTAACCAGCAACTGAGAACGCTTATCCAAAATATAAATCCCAAGGACTGACATCAGCAAGGTATCATTTTTTCTTTCTTTCTTTCTTTCTCTCTCTCTCTATAACTGTCATCCTCAAATAGAACATTGAATTTAACCACCACACCTACCTTTGTAGGAATCCAGGAGTTCAGTGGAGAAGTCTCAGCACAACATTGGAGCAAACAGAAATCTGAAAATAAGTCCATTGAAAAAAGTAAGAACAGTTTCATTTTACCCATATTACCTCTCCTCCAAAGGGGCGCATCTCAATGCCAAGAGAAACACCTCCTCAGCCACCAGCAGTTTCTCCTTGTGGGGAAGTAAGAGTATAGTGAGTGCCTTGCTCCCCTAGTCATGTGAGACACTGCCCATGAGGCTTGCTTCTTTCTTACCCAAGCCAGAATACTTGAGTAATCAACACCACCGAGACATTGAGAGAAGCTAAGAGGATCGTGAATCCTATGAGGAAGATGCCCCATAAGTCACTTGGGACACCTGGCCACAGGTCCCCCCTACTGGCCCATGGGTGCTCCCAAAGCTCTGTATGCCTCACTTACCCTAATATTCCTCCCCAACCCATCACTGGCCCTCTGAGAACACTCTGGTGGGTTGTGAATGCCAGTTTTTGCAGATGGCTTGTGAGCATATGCAGAAAGTCAACCTGACTGCAGGCAGGGAAGAAGGCACAATCAGGGCACCACCCCCGCCCCACCAGGGGAAACATGAGGTTTTCCGCACCTGGCCTGGCTTTAGAGACTTGAGCAGTGCACACAACCTTAGTAGGGCTTCCCAGGTAGCACAGGGGTAAAGAATCCGCCAGCCCATGCAGAAGACACAAGAGACCTGGGTTCAGTCCCTGGGTCAGGAAGATCCCCTGGAGGAAGAAATAGCAACCCATTCCAGTATTCTCACCTGGAGAATTCCATGGACAGAGGGGTCTAGCTGAAAACAGTCCATGGAGTCTCAAGAGTTGGATGTGACTGAACATGTGTGTGCATGAGTATATACATACAATCCAGTAATTTGCTCCCAAGAGGAAGAGTAGATGTAGAGTGGGTGACTCCATAGAGAGCATGAGAACTCTTCTTAGCCATACTGGCTGGTGAAACTATTTTTCTCCCAAAGTCACTCAGCAACGACTAGACAAGGTGACTGCTTAAACAGAAATCATAAAAAAAAAAGAATGAAACAAATTCTGGAGTTAAAGAATACAATGAAATAAAGGGAGGGGGAAAGGTAGAATAGAAAGCATCAGCAGCAAGCTTGATCAAGCAGAAGAGTCTGTGCACTCAAAGTACTTGAAATTATCCAGAGAAGAAAAAAGATGAATAAAACATGGCAATTGTGTACTCTTATTATTCAATGATCCCTGCACGGTGATGACATTCTTTTGGAACTATTAGTTCATGCAAAAGTGTGATTGCTTGTTATTGTTTAAATAATGTTGGAAACACACCATACCAGACTTCCCTCTGGGACTGAGGTTTTTGGTCTCATGAAAATTCTACATTCTTAAAAATAAATGAGGATTCTAATGAGGTTTGGTTGATGTGGGTTTTACCTGTTAATATTTAATGTATTAAAAATAAAATAGAGATTTAAAGTTTTTAATTTAATAATTCATTTAAAACAATAAATCCATTACATGTTAACATAAATAACAGTTCAGTTCAGTTGCTCAGTCGTGTCTGACTCTTTGCGACCCCATGGACTGCAGCACGCCAGGCCTCGCTGTCCATCACCAACTCCCAGAGCTTGCTTAAACTCATGTCCATTGAATCAGTAATGTCATCCAACCATCTCATCCTCTGTCATCCCTTTCTCCTCCCACCTTCAATCTTTCCCAGCACTGGGGTCTTTTCAAATGAGTCAGTTCTTCATATCAGGTGGCCAAAGTATTGGCGTTTCAGTTTCAACATCAGTCCTTTCAATGAACATTCAGGACTGATTTCCTTTAGGATGGACTGGTTGGATCTCCTTGCAGTCCAAGGGATTCTCAAGAGTCTTCTTCAACATCACAGTTCAAAAGCATCAATTCTTCAGTGCTCAGCTTTCTTCACAGTCCAATTCTCACATCCATACATGACTACAGGAAAAACCACAGCCTTGACAAGGTGGACCTTTGTTGGCAAAGTAATGTCTCTACTTCTGAATATGCTATCTAGTTTGGTCATAACTTCTCTTCCAAGGAGCAAGCGTCTTTTAATTTCATGGCTGCAGTCTTTATCTTCATGTGATTTTGGAGCCCAAAAAAATAAAGTCTCTCACTATTTCCATTGTTTCCCCGTTTATTTCCCATGAAGTGATGGGACCAGATGCCATGATCTTCGTTTTCTGAATGTTGAGTTTAAAGCCAACTTTTTCACTCTCCTCTTTCACTTTCATCAAGAGGCTTTTTAGTTCCTCTTCACTTTCTGCCATAAGGGTGGTGTCATCTGCATATCTGAGGTTATTGGTATTTCTCCTGGCAATATTGATTTCAGCTTGTGCTTCTTCCAGCCCAACGTTTCTCATGATGTACTCTGCATATAAGTTAAATAAGCAGGGTGACAATATTCAGCCTTGATGTATTCTTTTGCCTATGTGGAACCAGTCTGTTGTTCCATGTCCAGTTCTAACTGTTGCTTCCTGACCTGCATACAGATTTCTCAAGAGGCAGGTCAGGTGGTCTGGTATCCCCATCTGTTTCAGAATTTTCCACAGTTTGTGGTGATCCACACAGTTAAAGGCTTTGGCATAGTCAATAAAACAGAAATAGATGTTTTTCAGGAACTCTCTTGCTTTTTCAATAATCCAACGGATGTTGGCAATTTGATCTCTGGTTCCTCTGCCTTTTCTAAAATAACATAAATAACAACTTTATTAAACAAAGAAGAATAAGAAACATGGTATGTTTTATCCTTTTTTCAAATCTCTTTAATGTCTCATTTAATGGAAGACAGCTGGATTCTCCTATCTGCCTCTGCATTCAGTCAGTTGCACAAGTTGTTTTGGTTGAAGTAAATAAAGAACATTCAACCTCAGAGGGATGTAGTTGAAAAAAGAGGGACCTCACTGACTGCCTAAAAATGTCACAGGGAACTCCAAGCTTCCCTAGACCACTCTGTTGAAACCTCCACTCTGGAAAAGAGATATTTCCTAATACATCTGAGAAACCCTATATTAAAAACAAATAAACAAAACATGTATAATGTTCTTTAACCAGCAATTACTAAAGTTATTGGAATAACCAAGGTTATTAAACTGAGGACATGCTATTTTGGGTTCGAATTTCAAAATCTTAATTAAGGTTTATTTGCCTTTGTTATTGTTTCCTAAATGGCTCTCCTCCTCTAGACTTTTAGTTTGCTCCAGGGATGAGTCACTTAATTTCTCTAAATGCCATTTAGAGTGTTCCTCTCCCCATTTGACTTTCCTGTGTACAGAAGTGAAGTGAAAGTTACTCAGTCGTGTCTGACTCCTTGTGACCCCAAGGACTATACAATGCATGGAATTCTCCAGGCCAGAAAACTGAAGTGGATAGACTTTCTCTTCTCCAGGGGATCTTCCCCACCCAGGGATCAAACCCATGTTTCCCGCATTGCAGGCAGATTCTTTACCAGTTGAGCCACAGAAGAGGAGTCAAAAAAGAATTAGTACTGCCCCTCTATTGGTGCCTCGAGTGGGATCTCCTCACCCATTTTCCTTACATCTTGTGACAGTTCTTCTTTGTATCACATTCGTACTTTTTACTTCTCTCTTTGAGGGAACCATCTCAGCTAGAAACTAATCATAAGGTATGTATGTGTGTCTAGGCATCGACACTGTTTTTGCGACCATCTTAGGCAGATGTGACAGAAGTAAATTTTATGGTGCATACATTTTACATCCTGATAAACACAATTCACTTCCTATTTATCCTTTTCACCTCAACATTCTTATACTTTCCACAACATAACTAATCTAGAAGTGGTGAGTATAAATTCTGTAGATTAAAACAGGAAGTCTAATTACGTATAATTACCCAAAGCATTATCTGCCACAACTACCAATATCCTTTGAAGCACAATTTGGAAAATCTACTCTAGACTATACATAGGAGAACCACTATTAACATAGTGTTGGAAGTTTCTTGTGGGTCACTGAATGCTCCTGAAATAATTTCATGAGTAAGTTCTAAACTGTTTTTCTAGATCCCCCATTTCTACTTAAAAAAAGTAGTGATCCATTTTATATAAACAAAATGGGTAAAAAATTACACTAATATAGAAAAGCATGCAGAACATAAAACAGATCTCTGACAAATTGCTAAATCAACCAGTAGGCAGTTCTTTCCAAAACAACCAATCTTAATTTTGTTCAGATCAGATCAGTCGCTCAGTCGTGTCCGACTCTTTGTGACCCCATTAATCACAGCACGCCAGGCCTCCCTGTCCATCACCAACTCCTGGAGTTCACTCAGACTCATGTCCATCGAGTCAGTGATGCCATCCAGCCATCTCATCCTCTGTCGTCCCCTTCTCCTCTTGCCCCCAATACCTCCCAGCATCAGAGTCTTTTCCAATGAGTCAACTCTTCGCATGAGGTGGCCAAAGTACTGGAGTTTCAGCTTTAGCATCATTCCTTCCAAAGAAATCCCAGGGCTGATCTCCTTTAGAATGGACTGGTTGGATCTCCTTGCAGTACAAGGGACTCTCAAGAGTCTTCTCCAACACCACAGTTCAAAAGCATCAATTCTTCAGTGCTCAGCCTTCTTCACAGTCCAACTCTCAAATCCATACATGACCACAGGAAAAACCATAGCCTTGACTAGACGAACCTTTGTTGGCAAAGTAATGTCTCTGCTTTTGAATATGCTATCTAGGTTGGTCATAACTTTCCTTCCAAGGAGTAAGCATCTTTTAATTTCATGGCTGAAATCACCATCTGCAGTGATTTTGGAGCCCAGAAAAATAAAGTCTGACAGTGTTTCCACTGTTTCCCCATCTATTTCCCATGAAGTGATGGGACCGGATGCCATGATCTTCATTTTATGAATGTTGAGCTTTAAGCCAACTTTTTCACTCTCCACTTTCACCTTCATCAAGAGGCTTTTTAGTTCCTCTTCACTTTCTGCCATAAGGGTGGTGTCATCTGCATATCTGAGGTTATTGATATTTCTCCTGGCAATCTTGATTCCAGCTTGTGTTTCTTAATTTTGTTCAGTCTCTGATAATGCATTTAAAAATAAGAAAACAAAAATTAACAAAATGAGAAAAGTTGCTGAATTCTAAATAAGTATACAAGAAAAATATATTCCTGTGAAAAATTTTCTTAGATATCTACATATGAATGAATATAAAAATAAACTATGAAAGACAGGAGAGCAAACTATGATTAGTTCAATTAGTATGTTGATTATTCCATACAGGACACCATTACACGTATATTAAGAGATTTAGAGAATAAACTAAGACAAACTGTGACCACTTGGATCTTATGATCTAGAAAATAACACAAGACAATCAATACATAACTCTAATTGCCAAATACAGATAACTACTGTTATTGCAATATTAAAATATACTGAGCGAATGAGGAGAAAAAAATAATTCCACTAAGGTCTAAAGTATAGTTTATAGAGAAAGTAGTACTTGATTAGTTTTTATAAAACAGACTGAAGTGGAAAAAAAAAAAATGGGACCAGAGGTACAAATGTAAGAAAATGCAGGGTATGTTTAGTTGTACTTGGGGAAGTTTCTGCTTCAAAGAATTGTTGATTATAGTCAATGTATTATAAAGTGTATTTTTCCCTTATGACCTGTATTCACTCAGAATTAGATTAAGGACTTTATAGGTCAGAAGTTGTTCGAAATCAGTATGGATGAGCAGTTGGCTAAAGTTAATAACTTGCACGGATTACTTATGATCCCAGTGAAGTTTCTTTAATTAAGCCAACTTTCATAATCCCTTTCTAATGCCTTATCAACTTGATTTTTATCTATGTAAGTGCTGGCTGCCTCAGACCAGGGGATCTTTTATGAGACTCAAGATGATACAAAGGAATTTTAGACTGAAATCAACAACTGATGGCTAGTTACCCACTTGGCAGTGGTTAGGGCAAGAACTGGTCTGACGAAAGTTTTCTATCCTGAGATTTCCGTACATCATGTTCCATTCCTAAAACTGGATCAGTTGCCATAACACTGCTAGGCAATGCCTGTCCAATGCATGGATCATTTTAGCCTCTGGACTCTATTAGATTATTTTTACATCTTTTTCAGACAGTGTATTCTCTTCCATGAGCCCAATGATGTCCTCTCTCACCAGGTTACTACAGTTTGGCAAAGTTTTTCTGTAAAAAGCCAGGTAATATATACTTAGGCTTCCCAGGTAACAAACAGCTGGTCTCTGCTGTAACTGCTCAACTCTTCCTTATAGCACAGAAGTAGCCATGGACAACACATAAATATGAACTGGCATGATCAGATTTCACCTGGGGGCTGGCTATGGTTTCTGATTCCAACACTAAGTTACTTGATTTATAAAGCGAAACCCTTAATAAAATCTCAGCAAAGCCAAATTAAGGGGGGAAAAAAAACAACTGTAAAGGTACAAAGAGAAAGTACAACAAAAAATTTAGAGCTTCAAGTTAAGACAATTCCTAGAAAGAAAAAAAACGAATAGGTGTTAAGCCGCACCCCACAAGCCTGCAAACCTTATAGTTGCCCAGCTCCAAGACCAAAGAAAGAACCCAAAGACAGTGAGAGAGGTGTCAATGGTTCATGAAAAAGGGAGCTCTTACACACCCAAAGCAAGGTGCTGGAGCTGCACCCCACTGTGTGGCAGATGGCAGGAAGAACACAGCAGTCAGCTTCGCTACTGGGCGGGGGGAGGCGGTGGGGAAAGGAGGCTACCTTTTATACAGGGGATTGACATCGGATGCACTCAGTTACAAAGAATCAATTAAGCCCTGTAATTTAGAGGACTGACAGTGAAGCAGGCACTGGTTGAGCAGGGGATGTACAGAGAGCAAGACGGAAGCCACAGGGAATGGCCTGACCATACAACAGGTAACATAAAAGATAAAGTCATTGTGCCTCAACAGCTTCACTTCTGTGCCTCAAAACACAGATGGCCAAATATCCCCATCTTAGATTTACTGGGGAGTCTTTTTAGACATGTAGACCCTCAGACTTAACTCAGGCCTCTTGAGTTAGGGTCTCTAAGGTGGAAACCCAGAAATTATCATGTTTAACAAGATTCCCAGGTGATTCTCATATGTACTCAAGCGTAAAAATTGTTGTATAGCTTCAAGAACTTTCTTTGAATTCTTTAGCTCCCTAATTGTTATTATTAACTCAACTCTTTAACACCATGTGATGTCTCAGTGGAAAAGAGAACATATTGTCAGGTCCCTTTGAGTATACTGTATTTCTCTGGTGGCTCAGATGCTAAAGAATCTGCCTGTAATGCAGGAGACCAGGGTTTGACCCCTGGGTGGGGAAGATCCCCTCTGTTCATGGAATTATCCAGGCAAGAATACTGGAGTGGGTTGCCATTTCCTTCTCCAGGAAACACTTTGAAGATACTGATGCCTTGGTCTGTTAACTTTCTAAACTTACTCTCATGCTTTAGACGTTAGCCTTTGACTGTTTGCTATAGGTAAGAACCACACTCACTAGCAGACTCACCTGATACTGACTTCTCTTTATAGGTTTCCTACTCTTAAGGACAAGATGAGCATTAAGGAAAAAACTTATATTACGATCTTAATAACACTGGTTTTTCTATGTACATCTCTTCAAAGTAAGACATTTTGGATTCTGGAAATGTCCCCACTGGCCTAAAGAAAAATGATGAAAAAATAAAAATTCTAGACAAACATAAACTGTAAACATAGCAAAATAAAATCCTTAGAAAAGAATGCTTTTGATTTCTCTATGCTTGGGGCAAAACAAATGTACATCCAGTAAAGAGACAGACTAAGACTAATGTCTTAGTCTACCTTGAAGTCAACAACAAACTTGCAATTTTGGATGACTCCCGGATGAGTTATTTAAAACAAAAAAGATTCAATCACCTTGTAACTATACACTGAGAATATCAATTTAGAGATAGCAATTTTAGAAAAGTGAAATTATCCAGTGGGTGGAATCTTAAATAATATTCTTTGAAAGAACTGACAAAAGGCTCATGAATAATGGTAAATTTCTCATAATCTGGTATCTTCCTACCAAAGTGAATTTATGTAGTTTTTAAAGCCGATTTATTCTTAGAAGCAAATTTCAATACAAATTGGGCTCAAATTTTATTTCCTTTTGTCCTAGGAATGGATTTGAGAAGTGACTTTTGCTTTCTTTGATTTCAGAATAGCTTTGAATGTTTTCCCCTTTAAGGATCCTTTAAGGATTCAGAAATGGCTTTGCAGTCTTCTGTTGTGTCTTTGTTAATCCTCTAAGACTTGTGAATTCTATTATTTTAATCTCATTTTTTTTTCCTGTCCACTTTTCTCTGTTGGACTTTGGGATTTATGCAAATCTCATCAAAAGTGGACCATCCTGCTTAAGAATAACTTTTTTATTTCCTATTTCTGTTTCAGCCCATGTTTCTTGATCCGCCACTTTTGGTCCAGAAGGTCAAGTTCATCTTGAAGAAAAGTTATTTATTTCTCAGAAGATATGATTTATATCATTTTTCTCTTTCCTCAAATGACCTGTTGAAACAGATTTCTGGGGACTAATTTATATTAATTCCAAAGTATGACTCTAAGGGCATGAGCATTAATTGAAAGACTATTTTTATCACCTATCCTCTCCTTTAAAAAATAAATGACATTTTTCCAAGATTTAATTTAACTTTCAGTTTTGACTAGGGTGTTAAATGTCAGAAATTATACTTCTGTGTGTATGTTTGTTTAATAATTCTATAACAAATGCAATTAATCTCAAGAGAATCAGATTACAATTCATTTCTTTTAATGCTGCAAAATAAAAAAGTCATTTTTGATGAGGCAGTAGGTGCCTGGAAGTACTTTAGCCTTAAGCAATGAGTGGTTTACTAGTACACATACCTATAAAAAGTAGACATTTTGAAGCTCATGTAAGCAAACCTTTAAATAATTTGGATTTAAGGTATATAGCACCAATATATTTAAGAATTATGAGACAGATATATAAATATTGAGCTTCAGTAAGAGAAAAGTATAATAACTTTTAGGCTTTCCAGGTGGTGCTACTGGTAAAGAACCTGCCTTCCAATGCGGAAGACATAAGAGACATTCCCTGGGTTGAGAAGATCCCCTGGAGGAGGGCATTGCAACCCATTCCAGTAGTCTTGCCTGGCGAATCCCATGGCCAAAGAAACCTGGCAGGCTACGGCCCATAGTGTTGCAGAGTTGGACATGGCTGAAGCAACTGAGCATGCACAGTAGCTGTTATGCTAACATTTGTTGAGTGATGACTAAGTGCCAAGCATGGCGCTCATTTGATTTAATAATTACAAAATCCTTATGTAGATATTATTATCCTCAATTTATATAAACTGCCCCAAGTCACATGTCTTATAAGTATCTTGAGCCAGAATTCAAATTCAAGTGTTTGAATTCAAAAACCTCTATTTTTAGTTCCACATTATACTTAGATATCTCAAGAGAAAATTTTTTGTTAAGTAAAACAGTGTACCTCACAACTCTACCCCTGTCCAGAGCTGAATGTGTTTGTCTGTAGAAAAGGACTCTGATGATGGCATCTATCCCAGACCAAGGTTTGTCACATTCAAACTTGGTGAGATAAAGAGTTCGCCATCTCACCAGGAATACATTATAAAATCTATTTTATCCGTAGAACTACGACACTGCTACCTGCTCATCCTCTTTGGACTTTTCTTTCCAAAAATTCAATAAATCCAACAAACAGTTACCCATGAATGATTGAAAACAAACTTGTGAAATGAACCAATGACTGCTCAAATGAAAATACCCAAAATGTATATACCCAAATCAAGGTAATTAGAGAACAAATTTCTGGGTTGAGTATAATCTTTTCTTCTTTAAAAAGTAAAACTATATCCTATTATTTCATAGCTCCAGAGCCCTTTTTTCTGCTCTCCTTATTCACACACACACACACACACGTGTCAATAAGTGCTCAATCTTAGGGGAAATTCTATTCTTTGCAGGGAATTGTGAGACACTATGTTCAGTCCAAGTTCATTAGTTGGGCAGCAGTTTGGGGCTGTTGGTGTTGGTATGTTGTGCTTTTTTCCTTTCTTTCTTTTTTGTAATTTTCCTGTCATTATCATAAAGATATATAAAACCTTCCACAAGTTTTCAGACATTGTTTGAACTTCCTTTTGTAACCCGTTATTTTGAAGACTTCAGTCCTTAATGATTAGTGGTTCTATAAAGGCCATGTCTTAGAATAGTAACTTTTTAAAATCTAGGTATATCCAATTACCAAATTTTATTGAATATTATTTTAAATTTACACAAGATATAGCCATTTAAAATAAACATTTTTTTCCAATAGGATGGGTTTTCAAAAAGGGAAATGGAGATAATCCTGTTGTTAAGGAATAGTAAACAACAATGTGGGCTTCCCTGGTGTCTTAGTCATAAAAGAGTCTGCCTGCAATGCAGGAGACATGGGTTCAATCCCTGGACTGGGACGATCCCCTAGAGAAAGGAATGGCTACCCACTCCAGTATTCTTGCCTAGAGGATTTCATGGACAGAAGAGCCTGGCGTGCTACAGTCCTTTGCATAGAGTTGAGCAGAACTGAGCAACTAACATACACAACACGATAAGAAAATATAGACAGGCTAGGCTAATAACAGTCCTACTTGTGACTAGAAGACAAAGGCTCTCATGTACAACTGGATATAATTAGATGAACTTTTTTGTGGTTTTGTAGCTGTGCATTTTACCTTTAAATATACCTTTATTGATTTCATTGAAATAATCACTTTGCATTGGAGGAGGAAATGGCAACCCACTCCAGTATTCTTGCCTGGAGAATCCCAGGGGCAGCGGGGCCTGGTGGGCTGCCGTCTATGGGGTCGCACAGAGTTGGACACGACTGAAGCGACTTAGCAGCAGCAGAAGCATGTGCCATCATAAGGCATGTTTCTGGTCTCTGTTGATATGATTTCTGTTCATATGATTTCATATATGATTTATGATGTGTGGAGTTCTAGAGTCTGCTTCTACCAAGAACACCACTATTAACTCTTGCCAGAGCAAGACAATAGTCATACAGTAGAATTCTAGGATACAAAGCATTGAGAATAGAAATATTTCCTGTTTTCCTCACTGAAAGTGGTCATATGTCAGTTCTTTACAGTCTCTTTGATATTCAAACATATGATTTATATTGATACATCAAAGAATTACAATAAAAGGTAAAGTATCTTGAGAATTCTAGAAAATCACAAATAGTCTGAGTACCATAGAGTCATTGAAGACTTTTGGAAACTTGGGTACAACCAATCATGTCAATATGTTTCATGTTTATTTCTGAGATTTTATTAAAATTATCTGATAGATTAAAGCCTAAATTTATCAACCTCAGCGATTAATCTGGTGCTACTGGGGAAAAGGAAAAAAAATTAGACTAATTCTATCATACTCTTGTACTCAGAATTCCTTTGGGAGCACATTTTGCAGATCCAAGTCAACCAAACTCACTTTGAGGTCAAGGACTACTTCAGGTGAGCTTCAGTGAAAAGAATTTTGCCATCTGTTTGATATATTATTCATTTAAAATATTCAGAGAATTGCAGATGCCAAGAGAGGACATTAGATTGAGTATGAGGCCTCCTATGCATATTCAAGCAGCTTTATATATCCTTCATGAATCAAAACTAAGTGACTAAATGAGAAGGTACAGAGAATGGACCACAATGAACAAAAGGATGCAAGAAGTCTTCCATGTGAAATCTAAATAACATTAAGCCATGGCAATATCTTCAAGGTCAGGTATAATAAAGAGATTTAATTTTGTACCATGTGTATTTTAATCTTCTAAGAATATTATTAATAAAAAGTAACTTTTATCAGTTCCTCGACTTGTAATATGCCAAATAATGCCCTAAATTTTTGAATTTTAAGGCCAACAAGAGATTTTATATTTTGGAAATGTTTTCTGTCTTATATTATTTTCAATTTAATACATCCAGATATCAAATTAACAAATAATGAAGACTCTGGCCCAAGTATGCATATACACTAATATGTATGTGTGTACATATGCTTGGTGAGTGCATGCATATTCACATTTATATGTAAATGCATATTTATTTTTATGTTTTATATTAATTTATATAATTTGTGAATGAAATCACAAATTCATTGTAAATATAACTAGCAGAATAATTTTTAAATATTATCTTCATAAATTAGCTAGTTGTATATAAAATATTTCAATTGGGTTATATATTAATTAGCCACCCAAGGAAATGGCAACCCACTCCAATGTCCTTGCCTGGAGAATCCCAGGGACGGTGGAGCCTGGTGGGCTGCCGTCTATGGGGTCGCACAGAGTCGGACACAACTGAAGTGACTTAGCAGCAGGGAGGATAATTCTATTATACAAAGCTAAAATGAACATTGGGTCTTTAAAGAAAAAAAATAGCAGGTTTAAGCATTGAAATAGATAACTTAGTTTGTTTCCCTACTTAACAACCTCGCACTCTGGTTAACATGAAAATTTCCCAGTCTAAAGTTTGTACTTTTTTCACAAGGGGCAGTTATGTCTGTAAAATCACAGCAGGTCAAAGTAGACCTCTTTTTCTCACTTTTCTTACCAATCATCAACTTTCTCCTTTCAACTAAAGTGGTTTTACCATATTTTATTTACTTTAATTCCTTCCTTACCCATATATTATTTGTCTATCGGTTTCAAAGCTAAAGAACCACAAAGAAATTGAAACATGTAAAATATCATGTATGAAACGAGTTGCCAGTCCAGGTTCGATGCACGATACTGGATGCTTGGGGCTGGTGCACTGGGACAACCCAGAGGGATGGTATGGGGAGGGAGGAGGGAGGAGGGTTCAGGATGGGGAACACATGTATACCTGTGGCGGATTCATTTTGATATTTGGCAAAACTAAGACAATTATGTAAAGTTTAAAAATAAAATAAAATTAAAAAAAAAAAGCTATGAGCAATGAAAATAGCTGTCTCAGTTCCCATGCAGATGGATTTTGATACATTCATTCAGAAACTTACGATGCATCTTGAACATTCTTTGGGCCAGCAGAGAATAATCGCAACTAAGAATGCCTGCCAGTGCAGGAGATGCAGGTTCAGTCCCTGGGTTGGGAAGATCCCCTAGAGAAGGAAATGCCAACCCACTCCAGTATTCTTGCCTAGGAAATCCCATAGGCAGAAGAGGCTGGTGGGCTACACACAATGGAGTTGCAAAAGAATCAGACACGACTTAGCGACTAAACAACAACAAGAGCACCAGGAAACTAGAAATACCCAGCGTGCTCACTTAGAATGGGGCAAATCCACTCTACTGAACTACAAACCCTGAGCTGTTCCAAATTATGGAATTAGAATTTATAACAATGCTGACTCCAATCTGTGAACAACTAAAACAATTTACTTAGAAATTGTATGTTGAATTTTCCACTGTAATCCCAGCCTCTGAAATAGAAAGCATTCATTAATTTATTTAGCAAATATTTATTGACTCTGTGCTGTGCTGTGCTGTGCTGTGCTTAGTTGCTCAGTCATGTCCGACTCTTTGCAACCCCATGGACTGTAGCCCACCAGGCTCCTCTGTCCAAGGGGATTCTCCATGTAAGAATAAATAAAAGATTCTATCTTAGGTATAGTTTACATTAGAATGCAGGAGAGTGTGCATTTGTGTACGTATATGTGTATCATATATATGCACATATATATACACAAATTACATATACATCTATGCTGTTGTTTTTATTGTTGTTCAGTCATTAAGTCGTGCCTGATTCTTTGTGACCCCAAGGACTGTAGCCCACAAGTTCCTCTGTCCATGAGATTTCCCAGACAAGAATACTGGAATGGGTTGTCATTTCCTTCTCCAGTTGGAATTTCTTAGACCAGGAGTCAGACCTGCATCTCCTGCATTGGCAGGTGGATTCTTTACCACTGAGCCACCAGGGAAGCCCACAGATACATCTATATATACATAGGTTTGTGGCTCTGTTTGTTTGGTGATGTTAAATATTTCATCACATTGTTAAATATCTCTTCTCTATAAAGAAGAGATAAACATCTGTTTCACAAAGAAAATATTATTTTTTCCTTTCCTTTGTGACCTTTTGTTAATCCATTGAAATGATCAAAGAACCAGCAGCCAAATTCTTGCCTAAATGTTAACCATTAGTTATTTCCTGAAGTTCCATCTCTCTGATGATCAGCGACTTCTAACTCGTTCCCTGCTTTCTTCTGGTTGGCAAGGTTTTTCATGTAACTGCCCCCTTGCTTTTTTAGCTTTCAGCAGCTTTAGCATGCCTGCATTAATTTATCTCTCAGATATAAATTGCATGATATCTGTAATCGCTATGATTATAGATCTAAAATGCTACTTTCAAATCCAGTGACAGAATTTGGTCTGATTGAGCTGGATTTTCTGGGTGTCCTGTCCTGTTTGCTTGACAAGTGGCCTATGTCTAAGATTTGCTGGATCATGTTTTTGATTGATGTATTATTCCTACAAATTGAAATAGACGTGCTTCCTTCTTGCCAGAAAGATTTATTTTGAAGTGTCATCATGGCTTCTACAAAGGACCCATATGCTCAGGGGATAAGACCCTCTTTTCAAACAGAAACAAATATAGCAGTTTATATCACTATCTTCCCTTATTACTTATCTATGCATTTTGAAAAAAAATAGGGGTTCTTACACATAATCTGAAGTTCCCATTTCCTACTCAATGCCTGAATTTCCTCTGCTAATTCTCCAAGCAAAGATTATGCAGCCTTCTGCTTGACCACCTTCAGTAATGGGGCAGCGTTCTTTTCCTCTTTGGGGCACAATCAGTTAAGCTATTTCCAAGGATGAAATTATTAGATTGTCATTTTTTAATCAATTGAGAATGTGCCTTACTTTTTGACACAGATTTTTCATTCTAGTTCCACACAAAATATACCCCACCCCTCCATACCTAAATAAATCATACTTCACTTGATCAAGCATGACCTTCACTGCTGCTAAGTCGCTTCAGTCGTGTCTGACTCTGTGCGACCCCAGAGACGGCAGCCCACCAGGCTCCCTCGTTCCTGGGAAACACCTATTGAATTGCACCCTAGTCTTCAGAAGATAGGTAGACCCTCTTCATGGATAGCTGACTGGGGAACAGGACCACAGTTTAGCACTTATGTTACAATTTAGTAGAGAAGCCATAACTTGTATATCTGTTAAAGCTCAAAGACACATATAAAAGCCTGATACTAGGATCTCTGGTTATAGTCAATAATTCCTTTGTCAGAATTTTCACTTTTCAAGTTCTTAAGAGAGAGGAAGAAAAAAATGTTTTAATAAGTAAACAAAAGTAACCATCATCAGGAATCCCAAGTGGCTCAGTGGTAAAGAATCTGCCTGCAACGCAGGACACCTAGATTCTAACCCTCGATCGTGAAAAATCCCTTGGAGTTAAAAGTAGCAACCCACTCCAGTATTCTTTTTTTTTTTTTTTTTCACTTCAGTATTCTTGCCTGGGAAATCCCATAGACAGAGAAGCCTGGAGGGCTACAGTCCATGGGATTGCAAAAGAGTTGGACACAACTTAGCAACTGAACAACAACAACATCATCTAGGTGGGCTGTATCAGGTGCCCTGGTGAAGCCATCAGGGTTCTGAACTGTTCGTTTTTCACTTCAACTTCCTTAGTGTGTGAGTTCAATTATGTCAAGTGCTTCCTCTATGAGGTGAGGGAACATGACCAAAGAGAACTCCATGTTCACAGCCTGTGACTCCAGCAAATGCATTCTCGTTCGTTTGGTCGAGATATCACTACCTTGTCTGAAAGGACCCTGATTAGCCCAAGCAAAGGATATGGTGCTACTGGACAGGCCCAACACAACAGCATGGGATGATGAGGGAAAGTTCTTTAAAGGAAAGAAATCTGGGCAACCCATCTAGATACATCACAAATGGGTGTGAAATTTTAAAGTGAATAAGAATGTCACCTGCACTTCCTGCCACCCTGAAATCTGGCTTTCGTTATCTAGTTGCAAAAGTGAAACCTCCTTTTTATTTGTGGAATATGTGATGATGGACAGCAGCTCAGTATTTGTAGAAATTGTGTTGCATTTTAGTCTCCTGACATAATACCTCCCTGAACCTGAAAGACTTTCCATTCAATAATGTCAAAGAGAGAATAAAGTGGTAGGTCTCAAATGATGAAGGAGCTGAAAGATTACAATTTAGCAAGACTCTGGCAGGTCAAAAATGAAGACCAGGCAAGTGCGCAAGCAAAAACCTGGAGATTAGTAGAGAGTTACATCAAGGGAGGCTAAAAAAACATCCTACATATAGCAATAGGTCATTATATAGGTGTCCTTGTTACATAGGGATGAAATTAGTTTCCACAGAAGGATTTCTAAATATTCTGTATTCTACCACAATATGCCTTTCTCCCATCCTAAACATTTGATTCTTTAAATCCATAAAAGGTGATTTGGATTCCTATGCCACACTCTTAAAACATATTTACACAAAGTTAAGTTTAGGAGGTAAGTGCCCTGCTGCTAAGTCACTTCAGTCGTGTCCGACTCTGTGCGACCCCATAGACGGCAGCCCACCAGGCTCCCCCGTCCCTGGGATTCTCCAGGCAAGAACACTGGAGTGGGCTGCCATTGCCTTCTCCAATGCATGAAAGTGAAAAGTGAAAGTGAAGCCGCTCAGTCGTGTCCAACCCTCAGTGACCCCATGGACTGCAGCCTACCAGGCTCCTCCGTCCATGGGATTTTCCAGGCAGGAGTACTGGAGTGGGGTGCCATTGTGCCTTAGGTACCTGAAGTGGTTTTTGCCATCACTAGTAAGTACTTCACTCAGTGATGGGGCCATAGTATTTGTTCAGGAAGTGTTAAAATAAAAGATTGAAAATCTTGGACCAGTTCACTTTGAAAGTCCTGACCATTTCTTCTTATCTGTCTCTACTTGTGCAATTTAACAAATCAATTCATGAAATTTGTATCAGATTCTTTTTACTCATTTGGTTTTTTCTTTGTTTCAGAACCACAAATTGGTGAGATATATTCTAATGCCATGGCACAGACATGATAAATTTCACAAAGAATTTCCATGACATTTTTTCCTCAAAGCAATTCTGTCATCGTGGTAGATATTACTGCCATGTTACTCAGATGATGGAATGGGCTCACCATAGGGTCTTAGGAAAATTCTTAAACTATTGAATTTAGTAATTCAACTTCACTCTCCTCTTCTGATTGCTGACTGGGAACAGCATTCAAACGACTTCTCTGCATAAAATATAGGGGAAAAGATACTACTGACAGAAAAAATACTTCCTGTCTAAAGTCTGTGCCAAACAGGAACAATGACAAAAAGAGCGCCTAATTATGTAAAGTTTACTGCTTAATTTAAAAGCCTTTTTTATTGTACAGGATCCTTTTAATTACTGCTGTGAACTGCTATCTCCTGTGATCTTTCATGTATACTGCCATCTGTTTTTAAAATATCTTATGATCTTGAAATAACATTGCATGTAATTTGCTGCCATTTATTCAGTCTACTGGGAAGATGTGAAAGACCCCACACAGTGTGACTGCAAATCTCAGGGCTTTCTACGAAAGAAGGAAAACAATGTCAATTACAAAAACCCAGTATGTTCTCAAATCTCACCTGGACTGTAGCCTTTGGATTAATAAATTATAGAAAACAGTACTGCCACTAATTAGCTGCATGACATTACATGAGTTAATGGATCTTGATGGTTTTCAGTTTTCTCACTTGTATAACGAAGAGAAGAGAAGAAAATCAAAGGATTTGTGGACTTTAATATCATGAAACACAGCCTAGTCATCCAAAGGGATTCTTGCTCTGTCTGCAAAGAATCCCTTTGTGGACACACAGACACAAAGACACACACAGTTAAATCAAGGCTTTGACATCATCAAAAAGCAGAATCTTTGCTAAAGAGTTAATTCTAGGCTTGGTTTTACAATGTCCAGACTTTCTGTGGTTACTGAAATGATATAGAAGGAAAACAAGAACAAAACTAACCTTAGTTCATTACAAAAAAAAAAAAAAAATTACTCATGTGTGTTATTATATTAGCATGTTATTGTGTGTGTGTGTGTGTATATATATATATGTTTTTTGGCATGATGCATAGGGATTCACTAACTCAACAAAAATCAAAACTCAAAACTTAACTATATCGAGTCCACAAGGTGAAGGAAGTTGGGGAAATCCAAGTCAACGTCTTATTAGAGCTTATAGCTTTGCCTTGCACATAGTAAAAGTTATTAAATATTTACATAGAATTATTTTAGTATTTCATAATTTCATGATTATTATTTGAGTGGATGAAGTAAGTTAATGTGTAACAGAAAAATGCAGTCTGCTTAGTACCTGATACATAGTAAGACTAAACTTTTAAGTAATTAATCTATTTATTTGAACAAAGAAAACTTGTCAAACTGTTTAAAAGACCCAGATTTCTATTTCCATCTGGGATTATGTTATGAACATTTGAAGGAAATGATTTAAAAACACACAAAAGGCATATATGTAAGAACAATAAACCCAAGGATCAACAATAGCAAAATATTTGATACAAGTTGTTAAAAATGGCAATCATGGTACATCTATATGATGTATTCTTAAAAGAGTAATAATATATATAATAGTTATCGTTAAGTAAAGGAGACAGTAGAATAGAAATTGTATAATTATTGCCTGACACTGATTTAAATTTACTTCAAGGAATACGATATAATTTGCTAATATAGTACATTAAATTTTATGTATAGTAAAATATTTGCTACCTTTAACATATAATTATTATCTTTATTACTTAAAATTTATTTAATATGTTACATACAACAAATAGTATATAATAAAATGAAACACAATATATGTGATACTAAAATTCTTAGGATTTACAGTCATCTCAGGTTCTAGAACTATGGATTGATTTTATATTTTGTAAGTATTACAAATTTTTTTTTGCATAAAAATTGAAAAAGGTTTTTCCTGATTCTTTTTTTTTTACAAACTTCTGTTTTAATTTTAGTACTGCTACTCATTTGTGGGGCTTAAACAACTTAAGTTTTCTTCTGTTTCTTCTGTACAACGTGCAGGGAGAAGCTCAACTGAAAATTACTTAGGCCAATGATCCAATCAAAGAAGTGAACTAGCCAAATGGAGCAAGCTTATCACCCAGCCATTACACAATCCTTGTGGAAACATACATTGAAATCCCATATTAATTCCAGAAGAATACTTGAGCTGCACAGGTATACCATCCATTCACTATAAGACCCTTTAGTGCAGAAATAGCCCACTGGAATGTCAACAAAAAATGCAAGCACGAAAGCATTGAAAGAAATGCAGAAGTGAAGCTAGCCATAAAGCAAAAGAGAAGCCATATGATGAGGAGTGTGAAAGATTAGAAAGTACATCTTCCTTGTGTCCAAAGCATGCAGACTCAAGTAGCCTCCACAGACTGTGGCCAAGTGAAGAGCTCTGCATTGACAAATCACTGACAAGAAATCCATAACTGTTGGTATTTTCTCAGTGTTGACCACCAGCTATGTTGGTAACTTTTGTCCTTGCTGTTATTTTTAACACTCTGATGGCTGTAATTTTGTGTACACTATTTTTATGTGCAATATGCAGGACTGGTAACACAGAAGCATGGGAAGGGATGAGAAAGAGGACATTTACTAGACAGGGACGTGCATAATCCTCAGCACTTGTTTTGACCAAAACAGGGACCTTCGGTAGAGAGACAGCCACTCTCCAGCAACATCAAAGGGGAGGAGTGAATAGCATAATAACCCTGACATCACTGCCCTCTCTCTTCCCCTCAATCCCTTGAACCTCCAGCCAGAGCTCCAGACCCAAATAGAAGCCAGATACGGAGGGCATCCATTGATAGGGTCAAACAGGTCAGCCTGCTGAGAGCAAAGTGAATAAGAGAATCCAGGGAGAGAGGCTCTGGAGGGCCAAGAGTGGATACCTGGCACAAATCCTCAATTTCTGTCTATAAAGTATTGAAGCCAGAGTTTATCTCAACAGTGCTCTGTACCTTTCAGGCAGCACACTCTTTTTCATTCCACCCAGGATATTTATAACCAAATACAATCATTTTGCCAAAGTGTAACCAAAGGTAAATTAATGTATGACTTTATAGCACCACAATCTAACAGGCTGTTAAACAGCATGATCGAATTAAAGGTCCTGAAAATGGCATAACTAATGGCACTGTCTCGGGAAAAAAAAAAATAGTGCTAATGCAGAGGTTCATGAAATGTGTATGAACCGTATAACATATTCATGCCCTATTACTGAGAATTTCAAAGTGTCTCACTGCTCGAGATAATAGGCCTTGATTCAATTCACTCTGATGTGGCATGAATTTCATGTGCTAATTAGTAAAGCATTTCTTAATGATTAAGAGAAAAAATCAGATAACATTTGATTGGAAACCCAACTGTCAGAGATAAAGCATAGCTACAACTGAGGTTAGAATGAATGCCATTCATTCTCGATTCAGGTGTCTTAATTATGATAATTAATGATTGTATTCTCTCTATAAATGAATTCAACCAACATGATAAGCATATGGTAATTAAAGTGCTTTTTTAGTGTTGGAAATTTAAACAAATGACATCAATAATAATCATGTCCTTTCTTGCGTTTTAAGTTTAGTTTCCTGTTGAAGTCTGTTTTCTCCTTTAGTTATTTATGAGTTTTATATCCTTTCAGTACTTTAATAGCAAGTATATTTCTAGGAGGTGATATCTATTGACATTGGATTTCTGACAAGAATGTAAATTATTTCCCATTCATTGACATTATAGAGAGTGAGTCCTGCTCTCTATCAGTGCTATGGAATTTTTCTTTTAATTTAAAAATTTTATTTTATTTTTAAACTTTACATAATTGTATTAGTTTTGCCAAATATCAAAATGAATCCGCCACAGGTATACATGTGTTCCCCATCCTGAACCCTCCTCCCTCCTCCCTCCCCATTCCATCCCTCTGGGTCGTCCCAGTACACCAGCCCCAAGCATCCAGTATCGTGCATCGAACCTGGACTGGCAACTCGTTTCATACATGATATTTTACATGTTTCAATGCTATGGAATTTTGTTAAAAATAGTGTTGGATTTATCAAACTCCAGTGCTGAGAGTTAATAAAAAATAAGTAACTGACCCAGAAGATATAGGTTAATATGGACAGCATTACATAAGGATGATTACATAAAATTTGATAGGACATTTAAATTCTGAATATTCTGAGTGTAATCTAATCACAGGAAATGGCTTTAAAGGCTCCCTTTATTATTGCAAGGTTTTTCACACTGACACATTATCGATCCAGACTTCATCACCTCTTGCTTGCTCTCTTGCAATCACTGCCCTGCCTCCATCATCTCCTAACTCCATTCCTACACACACTACCTATTACTTTTTCCTTATGTCAGATGATATTAAAGCACTTCCATGATAAAATGCAACCTTTTTCCAGCCTAATCTTCCACCTTTTTTTTTTTTTTTTTTTTTTTGTGTGTGCCTTACTCTTCTGGTCAGTTCACTTGGTCATCTATGAGTCTCTCATTCTTCTGCCACCTCAAATGTCCCCAAGTCCTCCAGCTGATTTGGTGCCATCTTTTGAAGTTTTAGCCTTCCCTGGTGGCTCAGACAGCAAAGAACCTGCCTGTCAATGCTTGAGGCCCAGGTTCAATCCCTGAGTCAGGAAGACCCCTGGAGAAGGGAATTGCAACCCACTCCAGTATTCTTGCATGGGAAATCCCATGGACAGAGGAGCCTAGCGGGCTACAGTCCATGAGATCACAAAGAGTTGGACGTGACTGAGCAACAGAGGGTAAAGAATCTGCCTGCAATGCAGGAGACCCAGGTTCAAAGCCTGGGCCAGGAAGATCACCTGGAGAAGGGAATGGCACCCCACTCCTGTATTCTTGTCTGGGAAATCCCAGGATAAAGGAACCTGGTGGGCTACAGTCCATGGGGTTCAAAGTGTTAGATGCAACTGAGCAACTAACACTTTTTGGAAAGATGTTTGCAGACCTTCTGAAAGACCCTTCAGAGATATCTCTCTGGAATTAACATGCCTATGATTTGTATATCACAGTAAGCATATTCACACTTTCCTTCCCCTCAAGACCGTGAGA
Organism: Bubalus bubalis; assembly: GCF_019923935.1. Lineage (NCBI taxonomy): Eukaryota > Metazoa > Chordata > Mammalia > Artiodactyla > Bovidae > Bubalus > Bubalus bubalis. Next base: position 26,901,294 of record NC_059174.1, on the reverse strand, counting down.
TACTTGCGTATAGGTGTCCCTTTCTCTCCTCAATGCCTGGAACATTTTTGACATTAAATAGATGTTTAAACAATATCCTCAGTAGTAAGATGGATCAATCAATTGCCTGTTCCTTAATAAAACAAGAAAGGCGCCTTTAAGGAATTGTATCAGAAATACACATTAAGGTTTGTTTATGAGGCTCATTTTGTATTGCCCCAATGTGTCGTAGGACAACCACTACCTTCTAATCTATTAAGAGCAGAGAATTAATTGCTCTGGGAGGGGAGAGGAGAGCAGGTGAAGAGGTGCTGATGATAAAGAGATTATGTCCACAAGCCCCAAAACAAATTTATCTGTAGAGATAAACAAAAAGTCTAGCTCACAAACTGGCAATATGAAGCAAGAAAAATGAAAAGACTAAATTTTTATTTGTTTGCACTTTTGCAAAGAGAGAGCTATTCAATCTTGATTCTGGGTGCTCCAAAAAGAGTTATTGAGAAATAGAAACTGGTCAAAGGAACGGAGAGACTGCTCCAAAGCAGAACATAAAGGATGCTGTGACCCTATTTGCTGATGCAGAGCTGAAGTTTAAATAACTGTGTAAACACAGAGTGAAGTAAGCCAGAAAGAAAAACACCAATACAGTATACTAACGCATATATATGGAATTTAGAAAGATGGTAACAATAACCCTGTGTACGAGACAGCAAAAGAGACACTGATGTATAGAACAGTCTTATGGACTCTGTGGGAGAGGGAGAGGGTGGGAAGATTTGGGAGAATGGCATTGAAACATGTAAAATATCATGTATGAAATGAGTTGCCAGTCCAGGTTCGATGCACGATACTGGATGCTTGGGGCTGGTGCACTGGGACGACCCAGAGGGATGGAATGGGGAGGGAGGAGGGAGGAGGGTTCAGGATGGGGAACACATGTATACCTGTGGCGGATTCATTTTGATATTTGGCAAATCTAATACAGTTATGTTAAGTTTAAAAATAAAATAAAATTTAAAAAAATAAAAAAAATAAATAAAACAAATAAATAAATAAATAACTGTGTAAACAAATGGACATATCCTTCAGTTCAAAATGTAAAATGATTTATTCTTCAATAGACCTTTCGTTGATTGTCTAAAACCCTGAGTTGGGGATTTTCCTGTGGGTTCAGGAGCTAAGATTCTGCACTCCCCAATGGGAATTTGCTGTATGACTCAGGGAACTCAATCAGAGCTCTGTGAAACTCAAAGGGGTCAGATGGGGTAGGAGGTGGGAGGGAGATTCTAGAGGGAGTGGACATATGTATGCCTATGGCTGATGTATGTTGATGTATGACAGAAACCAACACACTATTGTAAAGCAATTATCCTTCAATTAAAAATAAATAATAGGAAAAAAAAAAGATTCTGCAATCCCAATGCAGGGATCTTGGGTTAGATAGATCCCTGATCAAGGGACTAGATCCTGCATGATGCAACTAAGGATCCCACGTACTGCAACTAAAACCCAGTGTGGTCACATGAATAAATAAATAAGTATTGGAAAAAAAACTGATTTGAAGAAAATATTTCTTAGTTTCAGGCAAATAACCAATCAGGGTGGATCCCAATGGACACTGAAAACCAAAGTTCCAATATGCTCTATGTGTGAAAAATAGACACAGGTAGATATTTGTGTAGCCATAAGGGGCAGACTATGGTACACTGCAGTTTCTCCATTTTCTTTCTATTCTGTAGTCAATTTTATCTGTTATTAGAATGCTTTCATATGCAAAACTACACTCATCTGTTACTTTAATCAGGCTGGCCTAAGCCACTGTTACATCCATAAGTCCTAAGTCTTGATGTTCAGTAACTATATTTGCCTTTTAGTACGTTTCACTTGCACTTACCATGGTCTTGTACAAGAGAATAATATTTCTAACTTGATTTTGGAAACTCAATATACCGTGCACAGACAGTAACTAAGTTATAGAATAGCCTACTTCCTCAGTTTCAGGACAAAAGTCTACAGGGAGTCAATACTGATCACTATCCTTATATGTTGAGGATTCTCACCCGGGGGTGGGGCGGGAGCAGTACTGGGGGAGTGAAGGAGTTAGGGTTTATCCTTTAACAGTCCAGGAAAGTACTTTTTTATTTAAATCTCTTTCTTCCTTGGCATTCTATCTTAATGCGATACAGTTTAACCATAGTAGAATTAAGTTCTGGCTTTTTGCCACAGTCTGTTTTGTAAAGTTTTATTTTATAGGATATTGTTTATTACATTTAAAAGTATAGGGTGATATATATTTCTTTTATTTGTAAGATGTTTATAAAAGTAAGTCTACAAAATAAAAAATAGACTATCAATGTATGTTGGGATATGTCACTACGGTCATTGTTATATAATTTTAATACAATGGAAGATGTGTGTTAACACATTCAGTCCAGAACCTTTTAAGCCAAAAAGATGCTGCCAATTCAGAAACAAAGATAAATGCTGATTTGTATTATGCATCTTTGAGGCCAAAGCTAATGGGGCTTAAAAGCCATCAGTGTTGTCTAGAGAAGCAAGGATTTGCATTTCTTGGGGCATTTGTGACAAGACTGCCAATATTTTGACCTCCTATGGATTAATCCCATCAAATTTATCATTGAAAATCTTTTTTCCTAACAATAGAAAAATTCACAAACCACAGAATTTTAAAAACTAAGATCTATCTGTCTTGTTTCTTCTTCTGAAAATAAAACAATTAAATGAATAAAAAGAAATAGAAGGAAAAACAAAACCAAAGTTCTAAAACAAAGCCACACAGCATTGCTGTTTTCTCTCTTTCCTGTGAAGCAGCTTCTATCCATTGAGGTTGCTTTGCGAAAAGAAAAGTATGAGTTAGGGGCCAATAAATTGTGTGTTTTCCCAACTCAGTTCCCCACCTTTGCAGTGGGAATTTCCCCTGATAGCTAAAGACTTCTACAGGTCATAATTCTTGCTTTTCCACCCACGTACACTTTTACATAAAACAAGAAATTCTGCCACTGCATGCACTTCAGAGCAGTCAAAATGTGGTACTGTGGAAGTTATTAGTTTTCTAACTTTCCTTTATCTCTTCTCTGCCAAATCATAAAGTACTCATGTTCTGAATTGTTGATCTATCACAGCCTCTGAGGCAATGTGGGTGGAAGGGGTTGGCCTTACTTTGCATATTCACTTGGTGATCATTAGTGACATAATGCAGATGAAATCTCACGATTTCTTGCCTTTACAAATGCCTTTAAGAAATGCTTTGGGGACATATAACAAGGAGATCATTGTTTTCATATCCATTTCCTGGAGATTTCTTCCATCCTGTGCTTAAGATGCTTCTAGCAATGTTAACTGCACAAGGTTGAAATATACTGGTTGATGGACTAAAATACAGCACATTTGTGAAAGGGTAGCTTTTCACATCAGTGGACAAAAATACAATTTAAACATCTTAGAACTGTGATTTTCAGTAAAATCAGTACCAAATGGGGTGTGTGGAAATGTAACTGAACCACTTGCATCTTTTTTATTGAAAAGTAACTTGAACGCCAAGCTTTAGGAAGATTACATTTTACTGTTCTCTAGATGTGACTTAGAATGAACAGCAACTGCTGTTATTATGGCAAATAATAAACATTAATCTTCGAAAATGTAGAAATAGGCACAAACCAAAGCAATGTTAACCAGGAGTAGAGATTATCTCATCTCTTCCTATGTATAATTTCTTGCAAATTTGAAATTCCCTTATTTTGAATAATGACAGGGACGATGATGGTAGAAAGTGCTAGCGAGTGGTAGTAACTACACGGACATTATACAAAAGTTGTTATGTGCACTATTTTATTCAATGATCACTTTATGAAATAAGAGAGATGTTGATAAAATGCTAAGAGATATAAGAAAGAATTGTTCAGAGATCCAGGACTTTATTCTGGATTCAACAACCGAGCATGGCTTACAGTCATTTTGGTTTGAGGAGGAGACATACATTTTCAGCTTTATGTGAGATAGTCATAATATAAATATGTTAAGCAGAAGTATTAAAGTATGAGAATTCTGCCAGTTGCTCAGTTATGTCTGTTTCAATTATGCATTCCAGAACTGGAGAAATAACATCATAATGGGTTCAAAGAACCACTGAATCCACAAGACAGATCTAAACTAGCACTCCATTGATCACCTGACCTCCACAAGGACCAACTCTAACTGATGAACCAAACGATGTGCTAGGTCTCTTGGAATTAGCATCAGTTTAGAGCCAGAATCCATTAATCCCTGAGGAATCTGACTATTTCCTTTTCCTTGCTGCTGCTGCTGCTGCTGCTGCTAAATCGCTTCAGTCGTGTCCGACTCTGTGCGACCCCATAGATGGCAGCCCACCAGGCTCTGCTGTCCCTGGGATTCTCCAGGCAAGAATACTGGAGTGGGTTGCCATTGCCTTCTCCATTGTGTGAAAGTGAAAAGTGAAAGTGAAGTCGCTCAGTCGCGTCTGACTCGTAGCGACCCCATGGACTGCAGCCTATCAGGCTCCTCCATCCATGAGATTTTCTAGGCAAGAGTACTGGGGTGGCTTGCCATTGCCTTCTCCGTTCCTTTTCCTTAATGCCTGACAAAATCCAACTGGAGGAAGACCGGGGTTATACTAACAGTGCACCCTTTTGGCAGCATAGCAGGGTCCCTTCTCCAGGGAACCCAGCCTTTCCTCCATTCAAGGGATACTGGGTTTGTTAACTGGCTCAACTTTGGGAATTAATGGAGGGGCCGTGACATGGGTTCTGATGATTCAAATTAGAATTTAGTTCCTTTGACCTCAGATACTTCTCTTTAGACAGTTCAAGTAAGAATTTAGTAGACTGCACATCTATTTTTTTTCTAGAGACACAATGATAAACTAGCTGATGCCATAGGTCTCTGCTGATTACTGTTTGGATTCTGCTGCCCATTGTAGTAACCACCCCCATGTTGTCCTTGATGATTGAGTGCTGACTTTTGGCCCCTGCCACCTATGAATCTGATTATCCCTATTGCATTTAAGGATCCTAGTTTAGTAACTGTGGTTCCCACTATAATTCTGACCTACAGAGAAAAGTGACCATAGAGCTCTACAGCAACACTGGGCTCCTCTCAAAACTTTCTCTCTCAAAATCGTGGTGAAAGGTGTGTCCTCTGAAATCCCAGGGTAGGTGAGCAGGTCTGATATGATAGTATTTAATAGTATTGCTTCCCAGGTGGCTCAGATGATTAAGAAACCACTGGCAATGCAAGGAGACCTAGGTTCAATTCCTGGGTTGAAAACATTCCCTTAAGAAGGGAATGGCTACCAAGGCCAGTATTCTTGCCTGGGGAATTCTATGGATTCTCCCCCAGTGGTGAATTCTCTTACAGTAGTAGTGAAAGGTATGTCCTTTGGACCCTCCTCCCAAGGTGGGTGAGCAGGTCTGACACGATAAATCCACCCTAACATTCCAATCTCACTAAGATTTTGGATCCCTTCCTCTCCAGAATACCAGGACATGCATGTGTGTGTCCTAAGTCAATTCAGTCATGTCCTACTCTTTCCAAGTCTATGGACTGTAGCCCATCAGGCTCCTCATTCAAGGGACTCTCCAGGCAAGAATACTGGAGTGGGTTGCCATGTCTTCCTCCAGGGGATCTTCCTGATCTAGGGATCATGTCTCCTACATTGGCAGGGGGTTCTTTAACCACTAGGGCCACCTGGGAAGCTCTTTATACCAGGAAAGTTCTGGTATTTCAATTTCATTTAATGTTGGCCACCTTTTGATCCACCTTTCAGCCAAACAACCAAACAAATGTTAGGATTTTTCCTCACCCCTTGAGCTACATCAAATCTAGAATTTCTGCTTAGTGGTACCCACACCAAAAATTTCAGTCTGATTTGACATTTTGTTCCTTAATCATCATCCTCAGTTCAGTTCAGTCACTCAGTCATGCCCAACTCTTTGGGACCACATGGACTGCAGCACGCCAGGCCTCCCGGAAACTCAAAAACATGAGTTTTCTTAAACTCATGTCCATCGAGTGGTGATGCCATCCAACCATCTCATCCTCTGTCATCCCCCTTCTCCTCCTGCCTTCAGTCTTTCCCAGCATCAGGGTTTTTTCCAAGAAGTCAGTTCTTCGCATCAGGTGGCCAAAGTATTGGAGTTTCAGCTTCAACATCAGGCCCTCCAATGAACACCCAGGGCTGATCTCCTTTAGAATGGACTGGTTGGATCTCCTTGAAGTCCAAGGGACTCTCAAGAGTCTTCTCCAACACCAGAGTTCAAAAGCATCAATTCTTCAGTGTTAAGCATTTTTTATGGTCCAATTAACACATCCATGATGACTGGAAAAACCATAGCTTTGACTAGATGGACCTTTGTTGGCGAAGTAATGTCTCTGCTTTTTAATATGCTGTCTAGGTTGGTCATAGCTTTTCTTTCAAGAAGTAAGCATCTTTTAATTTCATGGCTGCAGTCACCATCTACAGTGATTTTGAAGCCCCCAAAAATAAAGTCTCTCACTGTTTCCATTGTTTCCCCATCTATTTGCCATGAAGTGATGGGACCAGATGCCATGATCTTAGTTTTCTGAATGTTGAGCTTTAAGCCAACTTTTTCACTCTGCTCTTTACTTTCATCAAGAGGATCTTTAGTTTTTCTCTTTCTGCCATAAGGATGGTGTCATCTGTGTATCTGAAGTTATCGATATTTCTCCCGGCAATCTTGATTCTAGTTTGTGCTCTATCCATGCATTTCACATAATGTACTCTGCATGTTAAATAAGCAGGGTGACAATATATAGCCCTGATGTACTTCTTTCTCAATTTGGAGCCAGTCTGTTGTTCCATGTCCGGTTCTTTTTTGTGTGTTTGTGTTATATGTTATTTACCAAATTTTATTTTTTAATTAATTATTTATTTTACTTTACAATATTGTATTGGTTTTGCCATACATTGACTTGAATCTGCCAGGAGTGAGTGTACATGTGCTCCCCATCCTGAACCCCCCTCCCACCTCTTTCCCCATATCATCTCTCTGGGTCATCTCAGTGCACCAGCCCCAAGCACCCTGTATCATGCATCAAACCTGGTCTGGCGATTGATTTCACATATGATATTTTACATGTTTCAATGCCATTCTCCCAAATCATACCATGCTTGCCCTCTCCTACAGAGTCCAAAAGACTGTTCAATACATCTGTGTCTCTTTTGCTGTCTCGCATACAGGGTTATCATTATCTTCTTCCTAATTCCCATATATATGCGTTAGTATACTGTATTGGTGTTTTTCTTTCTGGCTTATTTCACTTCACAACAAAGGAAACTATAAGCAAGGTGAAAAGACAGCCTTCAGAATGGGAGGAAATAATAGCAAATGAAGTAACGGACAAAGAATTAATCTCAAAAATATACAAGCAACTCCTGCAGCTCAATTCCAGAAAAATAAAAGACCCAATCAAAAAGTGGGCCAAACAACTAAACACACTTCTCCAAAGAAGACAAACACATGAAAAGATGCTCAACATCACTCTTTATCAGAGAAATGCAAATCAAAACCACAATGAAAAAAAAAACAAAAAAAAAACCACAATGAGGTACCATTTCACGCCAGCCAGAATGGCTGCTATCCATGTCCAGTTCTAACTGTTGCTTCCTGACCTGCATACAGATTTCTCAGGAGGCAGGTCAGATGGTCTGGTTTTCCCATCTCTTGAAGAATTTTCCAGTTTGCTGTGATCCACACAGTCAAAGGTTTGACATAATCAGTAAAGCAGAAGTAGATGCTTTTCTGGAACTCTCTTGTTTTTTGATGATCCAACAGATGTTGGCAATTTGATCTCTGGTTCCTCTGCCTTTTCTAAATCTACCTTGAACATCTGGAAGTTCTTGGTTCACATACTGTTGGAGAATTTTGAGCATTACTTTGCTAGCATGTGAATTGAGTGCAACTGTGCAGTAGTTTGAACATTCTTTGCAATGCCTTTCTCTGGGATTGGAATGAAAACTGACCTTTTCCAATCCTATGTCCTTAAATATTCATCTCCCATGATTAAATATTCATGGGACCCATATTCCCCATATTTGTGCATGAAAAGAAATGTGTTTGTACATGTTAGTATACATATACATGCAGATCAGTGAAGAAATGAAATATAGTGATAGTCTTTTTTTTTTTTTAAGATTCCTCTTTGTTCTGTGAGGATTCTTAATACTTTGTATTCTTATGTCCTTTTAAGATTAAAATACTGGGAACAGTTCTATCTGACAGGTTTAATTTCTATGAATACTCATCTCTCTGTGTGTGAATATGGGGTTTAAATATTTTTTTAACTATTACCTTTAATATTATCTTAAATATTAAAGATAACTATAATATTATCTTTAAAACTAATATTATCTTTTTCATAATTACATATCCTCTGCTTTATAAACAGTTGAAAGTTTTTCTTTTGTTAATTGCTATTCTAATACTTAAATTAATTCATAAAAATAAAAAGTACAAATAGCCAATTGAATATGAAAAACCCTAAATAATTCTCAACTTTACTATCAAACATGTAAACACCTATGAATAAATATAGACACCATTTTTCTTTCAAATTATACACAAGAACACACAGAATAACAAAGACAGTGTAGCGAAGGGAGAACTCTCATACACCAATGATTGAAAATAATATAATACAAAATTCCCAGGAGAAAGATGGCTCTCTTGTCCTTGTTTTACTTTGATATTTCTGTAAATACATCATTAAATGACAATTTTTGAAAATCTATGATAATATCCAAAAATTAGGAAAGAGTAAAAAGTCAAGTGAATCCATGTGGTGCACTGCTGCTGCTGCTGCTAAGTCGCTTCAGTCGTGTCCGATTCTGTGCGACCCCATAGATGGCAGCCCACCAGGCTCCCCCGTCCCTGGGATTCTCCAGGCAAGAACACTGGAGTGGGTTGCCATTTCCTTCTCCAATGCAGGAAAGTGAAAAGTGAAAGTGAAATTGCTCAGTCGTATCCGACCCTAGCAACCCCATGGACTGCAGCCTACCAGGCTCCTCCATCCATGGGATTTTCCAGGCAAGAGTACTGGAGTGGGGTGCCATTTCCTTCTCTGGGTGTACTATAATGCTTCAATATAAAAGCGTTAGTTGCTTCAGTCATGTCCAACTCTTTGCGACCCCATGGACTGTAACCTGCCAGGCTCCTCTGTCCATGGGATTCTCCTGGCAAGAATACTTGAGTGGGTAGCCATACCTTTCTCCAGGGGATCTTCCCAACCCAGGGATTGAACCCAGGTCTCCTGCATTGCGGACAGATTCTTTTATCACTTGAGCCATGGAGCCCATTTTAAAGTATCTATAAGGAAAAGTACAAATCCTCATGTCCAAAAATAACATAGTTCATGCGGTTTTCGGAAGAAAATATATTAATATGCATGAAAATTATGGATGATATATATCAACATATTAATAACTACTGCTTCTAGGAATTGAAAATATTAGTAAGTTTCTTTCTCTTTTTAAAAAACTCCATAGTTTTTAATCTTAGTGTTTAGCAGTTAGCATATATTGGAAACAAATAACCAAAAGAATCCTTATATTGGAAACTGCTGTTAGTCATCTTAAGTTTCAGAATTTTTATCCTAAACTCTCCTTTTAAAACTTTCTATATATTTGAATTAAACACGTTTTAGCTTAAGTTCCACGAAAAAGCAAAGTTTTCATACAGGTAGTTTAACTTTAGAAATCACCTCAAGGAACAGGATTTAGGAAACTGAAAGAGGAAAACAGGAAAGAAGAAAACAAATTCAGAAGTGCAATATGGATCTGTTCACCAATGTGTGCACAACGAGGACACACACAAGAGGGCCTCTGGGAGCTAAGTAGAATGCACCCCAGATCTCCCCCGGTGTAAAGAAGAGAGTACTGGGGACTTCTCAGGTGATGCTAGTGGTAAAGAACCTGCCTGCCGATGTAGGAGATGTAAGAGACGCAGTTAGATCCCTGGGTTGGGAAGATCCCCTGGAAGAGAGCATGGCAATCCACAATGAGTCAGACATGACTAAAGGGATTAGCACACACACCTTTGTACACCAGCACCTCCTCAAGAGTTGTCTCATGCAGAGTGTTTTGTTGTTTAGTTGCTAAGTCATGTCCAACTCTTCGCGGTCCCATAGGCTGTAACCCAATAGGCTCCTCTGTCCTGGGATTTCGCAGGCAAGAATACTGGAGTAGGTTGCCATTTCCTTTTCTAGAGGATTTTCCTGACTCAGGGACTGAACCCACGTCTTCTGCTTGGCACATAGATTCTTTATTACCAGGCTTGGATATGCAACAGATTTATCAGGAGTAGCTATTTGCTAGGGCAACATCTAGAGTAAAAAGGTGGGCCAAGATCACATAGGAGGAGCATGAGATCCTTTTCAAAGATCTCTCTGCTCTACTGTTATTAGTAGCTGTGTGAATTTAGACCTACTAAATTGTATCTGTTTTTGAGATTTAAACACTAACATCAGCTGGTTATTTTACATACCTTGTATGTGTGGGCTACTGTGAACCAAACTTTTATCAGGTTTTGTTAAAGAACTGAATGATGCTTTACAAGCATTTCCTTATGATGCTAATTAGCATATACTACAAGAGGACAGATGATAATGATTAAAGATCTCCTTGTAGTGAAACATGGTTCCTTCCACACCTTGGGAAAGAACAAGTCTGCCTCTATTAGACAGGTTCAATAGGGCACAATGGTCAAAGAAAACTGATGTATAGTAATGAGAGCGAAGAGAACCTTCCCACTAAGCATCAATCATATAATGTTAATCAGATGCCATGAGCAGATGCTCTTAAAGGATCATCAGTGCTCCACAACAGTGCAAAAAAAAAAAAAAAAAAAAAAAACTCAGAAAGATCATCTGGTTCTCATCTGTAAGTATACAGTTTGAGCATCTACACACACACACACACACAAAAGAACATGACCCAAGAATCACTTTCCTGGTAGCTTTTTCTCAGGAAATAATACAAAGTAAAGCTTTAAATATAACAACATAAGGTTGGCAATAACTTCAAAGTTCAAGGTAGGGGATTTAAGCAAACATTAAAATTATGATTTCCAAAATAATCTATCATATAAACTGTGTTATCTGTTTACATGAAAAGAAACTATAAAATGGCATATATGGTACTATTTCAAATACATGTAATAAGGGAAAATATATGAGGGAAAATTGAAATCAATAACAGGGTTGATGGAAGGTGCATTTTTTTTTTAGTTTTTGCTTTGACATTTTATCATTAAAATTTTTTTTTTTTTTTTTGCTTGTGACATCAAATTTTATTGATTTACCAGATGGAAATTTAATCAACATTTTTCTTAAAGCAAGAGCTTCAGGTTATATATATATTTACCTTTGTAAATTCTAATTCCTTTTCTTTTTTTTTTTAATTTTATTTTATTTTAAACTTTACATAACTGTATTAGTTTTGCCAAATATCAAAATGAATCTGCCACAGGTATACATGTGTTCCCCATCCTGAACCCTCCTCCCTCCTCCCTCCCCATTCCATCCCTCTGGGTCGTCCCAGTGCACCAGCCCCAAGCATCCAGTATCGTGCATCGAACCTGGACTGGCAACTCGTTTCATATATGATATTTTACATGTTTCAATGCCATTCTCCCAAATCTTCCCACCCTCTCCCTCTCTCTCAGAGTCCATAAGACTGTTCTATACATCAGTGTCTCTTTTGCTGTCTCGTACACAGGGTTATTGTTACCATCTTTCTAAATTCCATATATATGCGTTAGTATACTGTATTGGTGTTTTTCTTTCTGGCTTACTTCACTCTGTATAATAGGCTCCAGTTTCATCCACCTCATTAGAACTGATTCAAATGTATTCTTTTTAATGGCTGAATAATACTCCATTGTGTATATGTACCACTGCTTTCTTATCCATTCATCTGCTGATGGACATCTAGGTTGCTTCCATGTCCTGGCTATTATAAACAGTGCTGCGATGAACATTGGGGTACACGTGTCTCTTTCCCTTCTGGTTTCCTCAGTGTGTATGCCCAGCAGTGGGATTGCTGGATCATAAGGCAGGTCTATTTCCAGTTTTTTAAGGAATCTCCACACTGTTCTCCATAGTGGCTGTACGAGTTTGCATTCCCACCAACAGTGTAAGAGGGTTCCCTTTTCTCCACACCCTCTCCAGCATTTATTGCTTGTAGACTTTTGGATCGCAGCCATTCTGACTGGTGTGAAATGGTACCTCATAGTGGTTTTGATTTGCATTTCTCTGATAATGAGTGATGTTGAGCATCTTTTCATGTGTTTGTTAGCCATCTGTATGTCTTCTTTGGAGAAATGTCTATTTAGTTCTTTGGCCCATTTTTTGATTGGGTCATTTATTTTTCTGGAGTTGAGCTGTAGGAGTTGCTTGTATATTCTCGAGATTAGTTGTTTGTCAGTTGCTTCATTTGCTATTATCTTCTCCCATTCTGAAGGCTGTCTTTTCACCTTGCTAATAGTTTCCTTTGATGTGCAGAAGCTTTTAAGGTTAATTAGGTCCCATTTGTTTATTTTTGCTTTTATTTCCAATATTCTGGGAGGTGGGTCATAGAGGATCCTGCTGTGATGTATGTCAGAGAGTGTTTTGCCTATGTTCTCCTCTAGGAGTTTTATAGTTTCTGGTCTTACGTTGAGATCTTTAATCCATTTTGAGTTTATTTTTGTGTATGGTGTTAGAAAGTGTTCTAGTTTCATTCTTTTACAAGTGGTTGACCAGAGTTCCCAGCACCACTTGTTAAAGAGATTGTCTTTAATCCATTGTATATTCTTGCCTCCTTTGTCAAAGATAAGGTGTCCATATGTGCGTGGATTTATCTCTGGGCTTTCTATTTTGTTCCATTGATCTATATTTCTGTCTTTGTGCCAGTACCATACTGTCTTGATAACTGTGGCTTTGTAGTAGAGCCTGAAGTCAGGTAGGTTGATTCCTCCAGTTCCATTCTTCTTTCTCAAGATCGCTTTGGCTATTTGAGGTTTTTTGTTTTTCCATACAAATTGTGAAATTATTTGTTCTAGCTCTGTGAAGAATGCTGTTGGTAGCTTGATAGGGATTGCATTGAATCTATAGATTGCTTTGGGTAGTATACTCATTTTCACTATATTGATTCTTCCAATCCATGAACATGGTATATTTCTCCATCTATTAGTGTCCTCTTTGATTTCTTTCACCAGTGTTTTATAGTTTTCTATATATAGGTCTTTAGTTTCTTTAGGTAGATATATTCCTAAGTATTTTATTCTTTCCATTGCAATGGTGAATGGAATTGTTTCCTTAATTTCTCTTTCTGTTTTCTCATTATTAGTGTATAGGAATGCAAGGGATTTCTGTGTAAAATATTTTTGTACCATTACATTTTTATAGGCAGTATAGAATAGCTGTTAAGAACATGGGATGCAAAATCAACTATTTGAATTACAATTATTTTTTATCAATTCACTAGATATATGAACTTAGGCACATAGATTTCTCTGAGATTCTATTAGTTCTTCTATAAAGTAAAAATAATTAAACTATCTTATACATAAGGTAATGAGAGCACTGAATGAGTTAATACATGATAAATGCTTGGCACAGTGCCTAACCCATAATAAGCGGTAAGTGAACATCATCTATTTTTATTATATTGGGAAGATGAATTCATCATAATTGTCTCCATGAACACCTGAGTCAAGCATAGAAATTATAGTGGTAATTTCCAAAGACTATTGCATCAAAGACTATTCCAAAGACTATAGCTTTCTTTCCTTAAAATTTTACTTTGAAACAGAAAGGTATGTATTCTGGTAAAAATGCTAATTAATGCCTCTTGTTAATGACTGGAAGTAATAAAAATGTTGAGACTTTAGCTAGAATGAAAAGATAATGTCAGGATTTGAGATGACTTAACCTTCCCTAATCTGAGTCTACATTTGTAAATTTGCACTGCAACTATTCCTAGCTATAGATTTTGATCTGATGAATCAAGAATATTCATGTTGCTGTTGGCTTAGCTATTTTAGTAAAGGAATAGTGTGACCCTTTTGCAGGTATACATGGCAAGATGAGATAGGACAAGAGTCTTGCCTCCAGGAATATTGGCTATTTTAAGTTATTATTCACTATATTTTCTTCTAGTCAGAACATGTGCCAGATGTGGACAGCAGAGTAACCATCAAGGAGAGCAGGATCTCACTAAGGTGCCAAATTCAGAAAAGTGAATGTTCCCTGGTGGCTCAGACAATAAAGAATCTGCTTGCAAGGCCAGAGACCCAGGTTCGACCCTTGAGTCAGGAACATTGCCTGGAGAAGGGAATGCCTACCCACTCCAGTATTCTTGCCTGGTAAATCCATGGACAGGGGAGCTGGTGTGCTCCAATCCATAGGGTCACAAAGAGGCAGACACAACTCTGAGCAACTGACAATTTCATTTTTTGAAATAGCTTCCTCTGAGCTACTTTCAGGGCTCCTCTGACTTACTTTCCCTAACATTTCATCCTTAAGTTGATTGAAAAATAGGGTGATGGTAGTTGGCACACTGAACCCACTAGATTTGAAGCCACAGACTGATTCCCTAAAGTAAGGCTTTGTGGAGCTCTCCTGGATGGTAGGAAGCAGGCTGACACTAACTGTGCTGAGATTTCATTATGAGTACCCCATGCGAAGCGAGAGGATTTTCCCAAGGCATGGAGACTTTCCTTCTCATTTCTTGATAGAAAAAATAATGCATTCTCTCTCTCTTTTTGTTGGTGGCTCAATTTTGTGCTACTTTCACCCCAAATTCATTTATCTTTGGTTGACTGAATAACAAAAAAGATTTGAGTCTTATTCGGATATACCATATGAAAAATAAAAGCATCAAAAATGCAGGCTCTGGAATATCTGATTTGGTTTATCATTAATTTTAAGTACTTACTAGCTCAGAGTTTGTGGAGAAGGCAATGGCACCCCACTCCAGTACTCTTGCCTGGAAAATCCCATAGATGGAGGAGCCTGGTAGGCTGCAGTCCATGGGGTCGCTGAGGGTCGGACACGACTGAGCAACTTCACTTTCACTTTTCACTTTCATGCATTGGAGAAGGAAATGGCAACCCACTCCAGTGTTCTTGCCTGGAGAATCCCAGGGATGGAGAGCCTGGTGGGCTGCCATCTATGGGGTCGCACAGAGTTGGACACGACTGAAGAGACTTGGCAGTGGCGGCAGCAGCAGCAGCTCAGAGTTTGCCAACTCTGAGTTTATCAAACTTCCCTTAGCCCCAGTTTGAGCATCTGCAAGGGGTGAATCATGTTTACCAAGAGGCTGTTGTGTGGATTCAATGAGAAAATATAGGAACTTCCCTGGAGATCTAGTGGTTAGGACTCCATGCTTCTATTGCAGGGGATATGAGTTCAGATCCTGGGCAAGGAACTAAGGTCCCATACACTGAGCAGTGTGGCCAAAAAAATGAGATAATATAAATACAAAATTGGTATGCCTATATTATATGTATTGCTAAGTAAATTAATACTATTTATTTATATTTTTATTGATTATTTATACCAGTGAGTGCTGAAAAAGTACGGGCCATTCTATTCAGCTCATAAATAAAATGAATTAAATAGTAGCAGCAAAATAACTTGTAGATGAAAGTCATAAACAGTCTATTTGTGGCATTACAATAAGAGGGAAATGGAAGAAAGCAAGCTTGCTAGGAAGCACTTCTTTCATATAAATCCCAGGGGAACATAATCTATCTACCAAAAATGTACTCTTACTCATTAGCAAAAAAGGTAAATTGAGGGCAGATCTCATACTAAGTGTTCTTGACACAATAAAATTTTTTTTAAATTAAAAAGTCATACTAAAAATAGCTGCCAAAGCAATAAAATTTGGTCCCAATGTCAAGCATCTGTAAAAAATTTCCCTTTCTTATGCTATTCATATCAGCTTGCCATCAAATTATGTGTAGTACTTATGTTTAAATTTTTTTAATCAGATGTTATAGGTTATATGTACAATCTATACACAGATTTATTGCAAAATGTTTCCATATAGCTGTAGTGAAGCTCTCTGTTTTGCCTAATATTTTAAAATATTCTTTACGTTTCTTCAACAGTCTGGCCAATAAATGGTAATTTTATGAGTCTTTTCAAAGAAGCAACTTTTTCTGATGATGCTGTCTGTTGTTTTGACTATTTTTCAGTATACAGCAATATTCTTAACTTTAAGATTTCTTTGGCTTCTTTAGTTTACTTCATGGCCCCTATTATAATTTTCTGAGTTGGCTATATTATTAAAGAAGAAAGTCTGCAAATTAGTAAGCTGAATATTTGAGTCTACATACTTTTATTCTGAGAATTACCTTTCACTTTTTTTTTTTCTTTTTCACTGTTCCGGGAAACACAATGGACAACTGGCACATCTACAATACAGCTCATCTAATAAGTCTAGGTCACAGACATCTCCTGTTCAAGAAGTTCTTGGATTCACAGTGACCCTTACAAAAAGGATTAAAGAGCATCAGAATAAAGAGATTGTTCGTAGTATATGACCTAAGAAGTTTTACTCTGAAAGTGAAAGTGAAGTCGCTCAGTTGTGTCCAACTCTGCGACCCCGTGGTCTGTAGCCCACCAGGCTCCTCTGTCCATGGGATTATCCAGGCAAGAATACTGGAGTGGGTTGCCATTTCCTTCTCCAGGGGATCTTCCTGACCCAGGGATCAAACCCAGGTTTACTGCATTGCAGGCAGACGCTTTAACCTCTGAGCCACCAGGGAAGACTGGAAGTTTTACTCTAGTTGATGACAATAAATTTTTTTTTTTTTTAACCACATGAGTGTTCTCTTCTTTTTTAAACCCTTAGAATGTTAAGAGACACATGAAAAAGTCCAGAGCATTTTGGAAATAGCCAAAAAGTAGTATTTTAGGTTGCTTTCATCCAGGAGTTAAAACACAAGGATCAAATGATTAACATACAATTTTACAACCTTTTTGATCTGCCCCCATATGCTAAATACTACCCAACCCCTTAAGTTGATCATAGTACATATCATATGTACTACTGTGTTTGGGCTTCCCATGTGGTGCTAGTGGTAAAGAATCTGCTCCCCAATGCAGGAGATGCAAGGGATGCGGGTTTAATCCCTAGGTCGCGAAGATCTCCTGGAGGAGGGCATGGCAACCCTCTCCAGTTTTCTTGCCTGGAAAATCCCATGGACAGAGGAGCCTGACGGGCTACAGCTCCTGGAATCGTAAAGAGTCAGACACGACTGAGCACATACACACAGTTTTTGGTTCTTAGTGACCTTGTTTGACTCAAAAAAAGCTTCCTGTCAAGTGTGAGTATCTGTATACATGCTTTATACAAATTATTGTTTTTTAATTTATTGAATTATAAATTTAATGACTGGTGCTAAGCAAACTGGGACTGTGTTTTCATTAACCTGGACATTTAGAAGCATCACCTGAGATAAAAATCCTGTCAAGCAAAATATCTAAAACAGCTGTTGTTGCAAACTGGTATTTTGAAACTTCACAGTTTCTAGCTGTGAATATTTCAATATATATTACAATATTTCCAGGCAAAATGTACAAAAGATGAACATATATTGGTACACACTAATAAAACCCACTACTATTGAATGAGATGTTCCTCTCCCAGCTTTGTGCCATTTACATATTTGCTAACGAGGCTTCCTAAATCATTATCCATATTATTGATTATATTATAATGAAGACAGAGAGTCTGTTACTTGCTCGGTGTGTGTCACCCACACTTTAGGAAATTTTTCAGTATTCATCAGTTTTCAGAGTTCATCACATATTTTTGAATAATTGCATTTACTGGTCCAGAGAATATGGTGAATTTAGTCTTTCTTTTACTAAATTTTATATTTCCCTGAGTACCTTCTAGTTTCTATCTTAAACATTTGTTTCACATTAACTTTCCGTTGCCATGAATGAATTCCAACACATTCACCACAAGAGGCACACAAATGTCCCTTGAATGTTCAGTCATTTTCACAGTTTGGAGCTGTGGAAGGACAAAGTTGCCCCCAGTAGAGATTTCCAAGGACTATGAATGTTTTTATGCTAGAATTTCTTTTTAACAATAATAGTATATGCTTAGTTTGCAATTGGCTCATGTCAACTGTGTAGGTGTTACTACAAACATTCTGTCAAGTCAAAGGTTTATCTACATTTTATTTGAGTAAAGTGTATTATATGGATATAAATGGAAGTTTTATTCATCTTGCTACCTTATTCACACACAGGCCAAATATCACTGTACACAATCATTGATTATCAATGCTTTGATACTTTTATGTAGTAGATGAAATTTAGAGGTTCATATTATCCACAAATTTGAAAGACAAAGTAATCATGGACTTGTAACTTAACTTCAATTTCTTCATCTATAAAATGGGTTAGTAATAATTTACTTACAACAAAAAGTCATCTTGCATTTCATGGAGACAAAATTTTAATAATAGAAATGAGGTACATTGTAAAGTTTAAATATTTTTTAAAACATTGTTCTAAATCAAGAGTTAGGAAGTTTTTCTCATAAAGAGTCAAAAATAAATAGGTTTTGAAGGCCAAATATGTACATTTTTTTTAATCCTACAAAAATGTTAAAACCATTCTTAACTTCCAGGTAGTCCAATTTAGCCTGGGAATGTGTTTTGCTGACCACTGTGTGTGTGTGTTTAGACACTAAGTCAAGTCCGACTCTTTGTGACCTCATGAGACTATAGCCCACCAGGCCCCTCTGTCCATGGGATGTCCCAGGCAAGAATACTGGAGTAGGTTGCCATTTCCTGCTCCAGGGGATCTTCTCGACCCAGGGATCGCACACGCCTCTCTTGGGTCTCCTACATTGGCAGGCGGGTTCTTTACCACTTCAGGAAGCTCCACTGACCACTGTGTTCTAGATTAATCCCTCTGTGCATTGCTTTTTCATCAAACCATATTATTCTGAGTTCTTTAAATATTAAGCAACACACAGTTGTATTGTATAATTTCTATTCTAAAATATTTATACATAACTTTTCTATAACCGGAGAAAAAAGAACAACTGAGACTAGAGGGTGTTTTTCTTAAGAATGTCTATACACATGAAAAAAAAAAAATGATGCACAATCAACTGAGCCAACTGTCTATAGCTTGCTCTAAAGAAAGAAAAAACTGGTCCTAAGGGAATCAACAGATTGAACATTCAAAGTGAGATCTGAATATAAAACCCTTCAGCAGAACTTCTCTTTCCTGCTGTGTTTTTGTTTGTTTTGCCTTTCGAAGAACACTCCAAGATACTGAACTACATCCGTCTATTTTCTTCTCGAAACTAGAGAAGCTACTTTTCTCTTTCTGTCTGGTAGGCTATATCTGACTACTTAGACCCTTGCTAAGAGTTAGTAGAACTCTGGATATAGAAAAAAAAAAAACTTATGGTTACCAGGAGATAAGGAGGCAGGTAGGGATAAATTGGGAGACTGGAACATATACACACTGCTATATATAAAATAGATAACTAATAAGAACCTGCTGTATAGCACAGGAAACTCTACTTAATACTCTATAATGACCTATATGAGCAAACAATCTAAAGAGTGAACATATGTTTTACTGACTCATTTTTCTGAACACTTAAAGCTAACACAATATTGTATTTAACTTATTAAATACTGACTATCCCTGCTTATTTAACTTATATGCAGAGTACATCATGAGAAACGCTGGGCTGGATAAAACACAACCTGGAATGAAGATTGCCAGGAGAAATATCAATAACCTCAAATATGCAGATGACACCACCCTTATGGCAGAAAGTGAAGAAGAACTAAAGAGCCTCTTGATGAAAGTGAAAGAGGAGAGTGAAAAAGTTGGCTTAAAACTCAACATTCAAGAGACTAAGATCATGACATCTGGTCCCATCACTTCATGGCAAACAGATAGATGGGGAAACAGTGGAAAGAGTGGAAGACTTTATTTTGGGGGGCTCCAAAATAACTGCAGATGATGACTGCAGCCATGAAATTAAAAGACGCTTACTCCTTAGAAGAAAAAGTTATGACCAACCTAGACACCATATTAAAAAGCAGAGACATTACTTTGCCAACAAACATCCATCTAGTCAAGGCTATGGTTTTTCCAGTAGTCATGTATACATGTGAGAATTGGACTATAAAGAAAGCTGAGCACGGAAGAATTGATGCTTTTGAACTGTGGTGTTGGAGAAGACTCTTGAGAGTCCCTTGGACTGCAAGGAGACCCAACCAGTCCATCCTAAAGGAAATCAGCCCTGAATATTCATTGAAAGGACTGATGCTGAAGCTGAAACTCCAATACTTTGACCAACTGATGTGAAGAACTGACTCAGTTGACAAGACTCTGATGCTGGGAAAGATAGAAGGCAGGAGAAGAAGGGAACAACAGAGGATGAAATTGCTGGATGGCATCACCGACTCAATGGATGTGAGTTTGGGTAAACTCCAGGAGTTGGTGATAGACAGGGAGGCCTGGCATGCTACAGTCTATGGGGTCCCAAAGAGTCAGAAACCACTGAGCCACTGAACTGAACTGAACTAAACTGAAAGCTAATGCAATATTATAAATCAACTATAGTATAATAGAACTCTTTCTAACAGTTTATCATCTATTCAATCTATCTAAATTCCTTTACTCCCTTGTTTGAGTCTAACCTGAATAAGAATAATCTAAGCTTCTTTTCATGAATTCATTAAACTCATTTCCAAATATGTACTGACTTACATTAAAACCAAAATAACAAAGAGACTATAAATATATCCTTATGGTGACATCCTGATGTTATCCTGATGCTAAAGCTGAAACTCCAATACTTTGGCCACCTGATGCGAAGAGTTGACTCATTGGAAAAGACTCTGATGCTGGGAGGGATTGGTGGCAAGAGGAGAAGGGGACGACAGAGGATGAGATGGCTGGATGGCATCACTGACTGGATGGTGATGAGTCTGAGTGAACTCCGGGAGTTGGTGATGGACAGGGAGGCCGTGCTGCGATTCATGGGGTCGCAAAGAGTCAGGCGCGACTAAGCGACTGAACTGAACTGATGGTGACATCAAGAAGCTCATATCACTAATTTTCAAGCAACAATTAAATTTCACAATTCTGTGAATGATCATCTCTTTTTTAATTCATTTAGTTTTTAATTGAAGGAAGGATCATTGCTTTTTAGAATTTTGTTGTTTTCTTTCAAACCTCAACTTGAATCAGCCATTGTGAATGATCATCTTTTAATAAGGCATTACAGAAAGTCAAATGAATTGCCTTCCTGCTTTCTTCATGGCTTTAGAGCTTCGGCAGGGCAGAATCATCAAAACAGATTGCAGCAGCTCATGAACTATCCAAATGCACAGAATTTACACTTGCAAAATGACTCACAACAAAACTGTAGCAGTAACAGTTCAAAGGAACTATTCTTTCCTTCTGGGAGGAAAATGAGAATGAAAGAACTTGAGAAGCATTATAAAATGTAACAAATAATGAGATGGCATAATATAGCCTCTAATTCAAACTGTTTAACATTTTATATAAAACTAAAAATTTAAACTTTTCAAAGAGTTTTATATAAAGAGAATTGGAGTCAGACCAATAAAGAATCCTGGCTCTGCTGTCAGTGGTGGGAAGTCAAGTAACCTCTGGCCTCAGCATCCCTGTTATTCTGTGCTACATCATGATTAGAGGGAGGATTCAAATGCAGAACCAACTCCTCCAAAATAGATGCTCAATCAGTATAAACACTCACCCCTTTTTCTCTTGATGTCATTGCCTGCAAACTCATAGAATAAGCACCCTCCATACTATGGAAAAAAGGAACTGTAACATAATGCTGTGAAATAAAAAATCCCTCTCTAGTGAGAAGAGTATTAGTTTGGTAGCTAGGAGTTCTGATTATCTACTTCTAGGACTGATCTTTGCTGGCCTCAAAAAAATAAACCTTTCTCTGTCTTTGAATCCAAATGACTCCATTGGTAAAAGGGAAGTGTCTCACAAGATACTATTTGAAACAGACTTTACTGATTTCAATATTATAATGGCACTTTGCCTTCTGTATATTCAAAGAGAGGCTTTGATAGAGTAACAGGCAGGTTCAGAGTCCAAAATTGTTGATTTGTTCATAAATGATCTTGGGCAAATTAAAAAACTTCTTTGAACATCAGCTACTTATTTTCTCTTACCTACTGTTCATGACATTGTATAGCAGACAGGAATTAAGACCATACCCCCAAAAAAGAAATTCAAAAAAGCAAAATGGCTGTCTGAAGAGGTCTTACAAATAGCTGTGAAAAGACAGGAAATGAAAAGCAAAGGAGAAAAGGAAAGATATACCCATTTGAATGCAGAGTTCCAAAGAATAGCAAGAAGAGATAAGAAAGCCTTCCTCAGGGATCAATGCAAAGAAATAGAAAAAAAAACAATAGAATGGGAAAGACTAGAGATATCTTCAAGAAAATTAGAGATACCAAAGGAAAACTTCATGCAAAGATGGGCTCAATAAAGGATAGCAATAGTAGGGACCTAACAGAAGCAGAAGATATTAAGAAGAGGTGGCAAGAATACACAGAAGAACTGTACAAAAAAGATCTTCATGATCCAGATAATCACGATGGTGTGATCACTCACCTAGAGCCAGACATCCTGGAATGTGACGTCAAGTGGGCCTTAGGAAGCATCACTACAAACAAAGCTAGTGAAGGTGATGGAATTCCAGTTGAGCTATTTCAAATCCTGAAAGATGATGCTGTGAAAGTGCTGCACTCAATATCCCAGCAAATATGGAAAACTCAGCAGTGGCCACAGGACTGGAAAAGGTCAGTTTTCATTCCAGTCCCCAAGAAAGGCAATTCCAAAGAATTTTCAAACTACTGCACAATTTCACTCATCTCACACGCTAGTAAAGTAATGCTTAAAATTCTCCAAGCCAGGCTTCAGCAATATGTGAACCATGAACTTTCAGATGTTCAAGCTGGTATTAGAAAAGGCAGAGGAACCAGAGATCAAATTGCCAACATCTGCTGGATCATGGAAAAAGCAAGAGAGCTCCAGAAAAACATCTATTTCTGCTTTATTGACTATGCCAAAGCCTTTGACTGTGTGGATCACAATAAACTGTGGAAAATTCTTCAAGAGATGGGAATACCAGACCACCTGACCTGCCTCTTGAGAAACCTGTATTCAGGTCAGGAAGCAACAGTTAGAACTGGACATGGAACAACAGACTTGTTCCAAATAGGAAAAGGAGTACGTCAAGGCTGTATATGGTCACCCTGCTTATTTAACTTATATGCAGAGTACATCATGAGAAACGCTGGGCTGGATGAAGCACAAGCTGGAATCAAGACTGCCGGGAGAAATATCAAGAACCTCAGATATGCAGATGACACCACCCTTATGGCAGAAAGTAAAGAGGAACTGAGAAAAAGTTGGCTTAAAGCTCAAAATTCAGAAAATGAAGATCATGTCATCCAGTCCCATTACTTCATGGCAGATAGGTGGGGAAACAGTGGAAGCAGTGGCTGACTTTATTTTTCTGGGCTCCAAAATCACTGCAGATGGTGATTGTAGCCATGAAATTAAAAGATGCTTGCTCCTTGGAAAGAAAGTTATGGCCAAACTAGACAGCATATTAAAAAGCAGAGATATTACTTTGCCAACAAAGGTCCATCTAGTCAAGGCTATGGTTTTTCCAGTGGTCATGTATGGATGGGAGAGTTGGACTGTGAAGAAAGCTGAGAGCCGAAGAATTGATGCTTTTGAACTGTGGTGTTGGAGAAGACTCTTGAGAGTCCCTTGGACTGCAAGGAGATCCAACCAGTCCATTCTAAAGGAGATCCATCCTGGGTGTTCGTTGGAAGGACTGATGTTGAAACTGAAACTCCAATACTTTGGCTACCTGATGTGAAGAGCTGACTCATTGGAAAATACCCTGATGCTGGGAAATATCGAGGGCAGAAGGAGAAGGGGATGACAGAGGATGAGATGTTTGGATGGCATCATCGACTCGATGGACGTGGGTTTGGGTGGACTCTGAAAGTTGGTGATGGACAGGGAGGCCTGGCGTGCCGCGGTTCATGGGGTTGCAAAGAGTCGGACACGACTGAGCAACTGAAGTGAATTGAACTCATCTGTTTCCTCACCGACATCAGTTCAGTTCAGTCGCTTAGTCATGTCCGACTCTG
Organism: Bubalus bubalis; assembly: GCF_019923935.1. Taxonomy (NCBI): domain Eukaryota; kingdom Metazoa; phylum Chordata; class Mammalia; order Artiodactyla; family Bovidae; genus Bubalus; species Bubalus bubalis. The sequence goes on along the minus strand of NC_059174.1, from coordinate 26,877,061 downwards.
CGATCCCATGGACTGCAGCACTCCAGGCTTCCCTGTCCATCACCAACTCCTAGAGCCCACCCAAACCCATGTCCATCGAGTCGATGATGCCATCCAACCATCTCATCCTCTATCATCCCCTTCTCCTCCTGCTTCTATCTTTCCCAGCACTTCTGTTTAATGTGTGTGTATATGTACTCAGTCACTCAGTCTTGTCCAACTCTTTGTGACCATTTGGACAGCAGCCGGCCAGATTCCCCTGTCCATGGGATTACCCAGGCAAGAATACTGGAGTGGGTTGCATGCCCTCCTCCAGGGCATCTTTCCAACCAAGGGATCAAACCTGCATTTTACATGTCTTCTGCATTGCAGGCATAATTCTTTACATGCTAAACTATCAGAGAAGTCCTTAATGTTTAATAGGTATAATATTTGCAGAGACAATAGTATGTACAGCATAGTGTTTGGAAGATACTAGATGCCTAAGAAAGACATATAATGATTCTCAAGACAAGTTCTCACCCTAGACTCCTCCCACATCCTAATCCTTCCCCCCTTCCAACATATTGTAGTGGAGCAACCCCTCTAATCATTATGCCAAGACACCTGGTCCTGGAAAAACTCTAGTAGCTAAAGTGATCGTCAAGCAAGGTAATACATAGCATGCAATTCCACCCTTACAGCCCTCACAAATGGGTGATGGTGTCCTATACTTGGGTGAACTCGCACAATACCCCTCCACACAGTGTACCAGAGGGTGTGAAACTCTAAGACAAAGGAAAAGAAACTCGAGTTTTATTCCCACTCACAGGCTACCTAGCTAGCCAGGGTAAGATCAGATCAGATCAGATCAGTAGCTCAGTCGTGTCCGACTCTTGGCCACCCCATGAATCGCAGCACGCCAGACCTCCCTGTCCATCACCAACTCCCGGAGTTCACTGAGATTCACGTCCATCGAGTCGGTGATGCCATCCAACTATCTCATCCTCTGTCGTCCCCTTCTCCTCCTGCCCCCAATCCCTCCCAGCATCAGAGTCTTTTCCAATGAGTCAACTCTTCGCATGAAAGTGGCCAAAGTACTGGAGTTTCAGCTCTAGCATCATTCCTTCCAAAGAAATCCCAGGGCTGATCTCCTTCAGAATGAACTGGTTGGATCTCCTTGCAGTCCAAGGGACTCTCAAGAGTCTTCTCCAACACCACAGTTCAAAAGCATCAATTCTTCGGCTCTCAGCCTTCTTCACAGTCCAACTCTCACATCCATACATGACCACAGGAAAAACCATAGCCTTGAATAGATGGACCTTTGTTGGCAAAGTAATGTCTCTGCTTTTGAATATGCTGTCTAGGTTGGTCATAACTTTCCTTCCAAGGAGTAAGCGTCTTTTAATTTCATGGCTGCAGTCACCATCTGTAGTGATTTTGGAGCCCAGAAAAATAAAGTCTGACACTGTTTCCACTGTTTCCCCATCTGTTTCCTATGAAGTGGTGGGACCGGATGCCATGATCTTCATTTTCTGAATGTTGAGCTTTAAGCCAACTTTTTCATTCTCCACTTTCACTTTCATCAAGAGGTTTTTGAGTTCCTCTTCACTTTCTGCCATAAGGGTGGTGTCATCTGCATATCTGAAGTTATTGATATTTCTCCCGGCAATCTTGATTCCAGCTTGTGTTTCTCCCAGCCCAGCGTTTCTCATGATGTACTCTGCATATAAGTTAAATAAGCAGGGTGACAATATACAGCCTTGACGAACTCCTTTTCCTATTTGGAACCAGTCTGTTGTCCCATGTCCAGTTCTAACTGTTGCTTCCTGACCTGCATACAAATTTCTCAAGAGCCAGATCAGGTGGTCTGGTATTCCCATCTCTTTCAGAATTTTCCACAGTTGATTGTCCTCTCGCCATGAACTAATCCGGCACAAGAACCTCATTTAAAATCGTGGAAACTGGGATCCAGTGATTTTGAGTAATTTATTCAAGCTCTCATAAACACTGGAACTCACACTAGAATTCAGCTGTCTGTATTTTCCGTCTAGGGATCTCTTTCTAGTTTACATAATTTTCTGTTTCTTTAGCAATAACACTGTCCCATGTCCTTCAATACAGGGTGGGAGGGAATAACAGAGAAACCTGACTTGTGTGGCCAATAAAAGGGAAAGCCCTGGTTCTGGTGCCCATCGATACCGTGATAAAATAAGCAATTACTCGGTGAAATGTTCTTGTATTCCAAGGACCTGCGAGTATAATTATATTCATAATGAAAAAAATCAAATGTATAAATGTCATCTGCTCAACATCTTTAGTTATAATTCTTATCTTTCAGTCAACTGTTAATGATAAATTCAGGGAGTCATCAACTGTTCTTTCGATGTGAAAATACGTGGAGAACACTGTTTGACAAAACAAACCAAGGTTCAAGGAGAAAACATAACATGCCCCAAATCACGTAGTTTGTAAGAGGCAGATCAGTGCCAAAACCCATTTCTCCTTTCTTCCAAAACTGTGTCAGCCTTTGTATATAAACATATGTCAACCTTCATTTAGACATCCACTGATGCTCCCTAAAAAGTCCTGAGATGATTTTCGCAATCAGTAGGAAGCTGATAACTTAAAGACATCCCACTGAATCCTCAGGGCGGCTAATGAGCCATTAGAAATGGAAGAAATTAAACCCATTAATAGGTGGCATTGGAGTAAAGTCCAGTTTTTGGTTAATACTGTCGACATATACATCTCTATATATGCAGTGCTTAGCACTAATATGTTTCCTGGATGGCATCAGTTAACATGTAAAAAGCTATGGGATTTCTTCGTTTATTCAAAAAAGATAAGTGACAAAAAACTATCATATTCTGTGAAATAACCAGGAATCCTAGAATTCATATCAACTTCTTTTAGGGGAAATAAGAAGGCTAAAACTAACAAATAAACTTGTATCGTTCTTTCTGATAGGAACACATGGATGCCTGGAATCTTTTCCTGACTTAAAATTATCTCAGCCTTCAGCATATGATTCACTTATGCTCTCTGAGCTTCTATATCCCCAGCAATGAAGTACACAGTTTTTTTGAGTAGATGATTTATAAAACCAGCTGGCCCTTTCTTTCTAGATTCATGGAATTATAGAGCAAGGAAGATAAACTACAACCTGTGCATTCTGAGAAACACCTAGTGGATAAATATTCTTTGTGGTGACCTATGGCCTTAAAAAATGAATCAAAGTCCTCCTCCAAACTAGTCCATTCAGAATTATTTATTTCTGTCTATGGTCAATATTTAATTTGGCATTTTCTGGGTCTGGGGTGTCCTGGTCCTCTATCTTTGACAATCCTAATGATGGCAGAGAGGGAAGATTAGGGAAGCCTGGAATGCCACTAAATACAATCAAAGAGAATTCAAAGGGAGCCAAGGACATGCTGTCAACTCCATGCCACTTCAAATGTGAAAAGCATTTAAACTTGAATTCTTCCACTCCAATGACAGTCTCATTTAATTCCACAAACCTCTGAAGAACAATATTTTACCACCATGACCATTGCTGTTTTAATTTTGTTTTACGTCTGCTTTTTTTTTTTCTAATGTCAGACCTAGAGCTTCCCCTCTGGTTGTTCTTCTGACTTATAATCCTCAGAGTTCAGCAAGGTGTTGGTCAGACCCCATAGATCACTGGAATTGTCTAGCGAACTTTATGAGCTCTGGAGCCTCTCTTTGTACAGAATCCTAGAGTAGTGATAAATGACTTGTAATTTATCTGCTGAGTGCTTTGGTTTTATAGTCCCAGTTCTAGCTTTATGGAGTTTCTTTCTTTTATAAAAAGAATGTGTCACTTTGCCTCTTGTAAGTCATTGCATTTATGGTGCAACTTGCTACAAGTTAATGTGCAAGGCAAAAAAGAAGTCATGGTTGGACCATAGCAAGGCTCAGATGAAGTTCATATTCTGTTTCTGCAGCCTGAGTCCCCCAAGAAGCATCATTGAATTGTGAAACACTGTTCTCTCTCATGTTCTTTTTAAATTTTCATCTTATATGAACTGCCTGGAGACTTTCAGCCATTGGAGACATTAAGGCTGTATAGTGTTTTGTTTTTTTTTTTTTCTTTTGTAGAAACGCCTAGAGGAGAAATATTCTTTGTCTTGAACCACTTGTATATTGATTTCACATCTGTCTACAAACACGCTATACCCCCAAATGTTATCATCCTATAGTATGACTTCCAGCTATTATAAATATTTTTTAAAACTAGTGATGGGTGATATTTTAATTTTTTCCAACACATTTGTATTTACCAAACACTTTTTCAAAGGCTGGGCACATTATGTATACATGAAGGTGAAATGTCACATGGATTTGTCTAGCTTATTGCTGTATTATTTAGAGAAAAGTTTACCCTAGAGATGTAATCCAGAGAGTTTACAATTCTTGGTGAATTTGACCAATTCCAGACGACTACTCTAGGGAATTCATATGCCCCTAAGAGCAGAGATACGAAAAGAGGTCCAAGAGGTTAATGCTATTCTTGGTGATTTCTGCTGCTCAATTCCAATTAATGCCATGGCTATAAAAACCTTTGGGTAACTATTAACATCCAATGACTGAAGAAGAATGGCAATTCATGACAAGGTTTAGCTTCTGGCACTTTTCACATCGAAGGACAGGAGTCTTTAACGAACTGAAATTCTTTAAGATAAAATGGCAGTAATGCTTAATATTTTTGTGGCTATTCCTGGATACAGACACTACTGAAATTTCAATGTAATATTTTCTTCCTATTATACTTCACTGTCTACCATAAGTGATAATAACATTTAGCATGTGTGTGTGCTAAGTCGCTTCAGTCATGTCTGACTCTTTGCAACTATACGGACTGTAGCCTTCCAGGCTTCTCTGTCCATGGGATTCTTTAAGCAAAAACACTGGAGTGGTTGACACACCCTCTTGGGATCTTCCCAACCCAGGGATTGAACTCACATCTCTTATGTCTTCTGTATTACAGGCAGGATTCTCTACCGCTGAGCCACTGGGGAACTGCAAATAACTGAGCATGACTCAGCAACTAAGCACACAAAAGGAGTGTGCCCAGAGTGATTCTTACCATGCAAAATGATATTTCTCTACAAGAGGAATCTCAAAAGTTATCTTTTAAACACTAAATTATATTTAAGAACACAGATACTCTATTCAGAAAGGAACTTGAATCCCACTTTTACCACTGCCAGGTTTATGAAAATGAGCAAACCAACCAACCTTCCTTTTCTCTTGGTTCTCAATCAACAAAATGGGATAGAGTATAGTTGCCACTATGGAATCCATGTTTCTAAAGACTACATATGTAACAGCTATAATTTGGATCTTGCAGATGCAAGAAGTCGGTGAGTAAAGGTGGGAAGGAGGAGATTGGTCACCTGGAAAATAAGAGAGGAAGCTGGAATGAGTTAGGACAATCTTCAGACTATAACATGACAGCAGTGAAGGAATAGAGGAAAGATGGGAAGACAATCAGATGGCTGTGCAGCTCTGAGAGTATTTGGTCAGCTCCACAGGGAGCCCTGGTGCAAGGACAGCCCAAGAGTAGTCCTGCATTGAGCAGAAAGGACCAAGCTCTAGGACCCTACTAGGTGCATTACAGGCTGGGACCTGTCAGGAATGGTGTGGCCTGGCCTGGAATGCTGCAGGGGATCCCAGACGCTATTGGCTATAGCTGCATTCTTCATAGCAGGTGATTAATATTATCATCATAATCCACAAAGTCAGGATGAAATCCCACAACCAGATTGCACACAATGATTTGGAAGCATGTTGTTTGTTCTGTGCTTAGCTGCTCAGTCAGGTCCAACTCTTTGCCACCCCATGGACTGTAGCCCACCAGGCTCCTCTGTCCAAGGGGAGTCTACAGGCAAGAATACTGGAGTGGGTTGCCATGCCCTCCTTCAAGGGATCTTCCCAACCTGGGGATCGAACCCAGGTCTCCCACATTGTAGAAAATTCTGTACCATCTGAGCCACCAGGGAAGATGTTTGTTCTTGGAGTGACATAAAAGTCCAATACATGTCTTGCTTAAATGCACATGTGTCTTCCTGCCAGTTCATTTTTAAACTATATCACTTGATAAGTGAATTCTGCAAGCTTCCAACTCTATTGGATCTTTAAAAAAAAAAATGTGTTGTCTCTTTCATTAACTTTATTCCCAAACCCTCTCCTAAACACAGATAGCACTTTTCTCTCCAGTGCCTCACTTTGGTCATACATCACTGTCTACCTTAAGATGGTATATCTGTCCTTCTCAGCTATAAGTTATATAAGAGCAGAATCCAGTTCAAAAATATCTCTGCAATTCTCAACCACCATTGCAGAGTGCTGGGCCCACAGTAGGAGCTCAGTAAACATACATAGAAGAAATGCAAGTTGTTATTTTTCCAGAGATGTGATCTTACTCTGGTCTGGCTGGGTCCTGACAGCAATAAACCATGTTAACCAGGTTCTGATAATAAATTGATACGACATTCCCCGAACAAAACATTCAGGCCTTTGGAGGTTTCTTTATATATATTTTTCATATTTAGTATCTTGGGCCATATTTCTTTTCCTTTTTAAAAATATTTCACTACATTTAGGACTTCATAATGATACTTTGTTAAAAAAAAAAAAAAGGGAAAGATGAGTTGCTCACTCACCATAAAAAACAATGAAGACTTCCCTTAGGGATTTCTTATTATGGAGAATGAAATGTAGACCTGTTGTAATACTCTCATGCTGTAATAAATACTTGACAAGCTCAAAAGTAAGTAAAATATGCTAGAAAAGGGGCTTAGTGAGAACTGGTATATTATGGCTGACTTGCCTATCTTGGCTCTCAAGCAGATTAGTCATCAGAAGTGAACAATGCCAGGCTTATATGAATATTTCAGGAATTTTTTGCATCTAAACATAAATATTTAGAAATGCCGGGAATTATCAAGATTCAGCATGTGTGGAGACCTCTTCTCCTTTGCCTCCAAGTGAATAGACCTACTTCAAGGATACAGAAAATAAATTAATCCGACAATGACTTTAACCTTGAAACAAGCCCCTCACCATTAAATTTCTGCCCAAGAAAGACCACCATAACCTCCACATGCAGGGCATTTAGTAAAATATTTTTTGCCATGCCTTTCACATTTTATTCTCCCTCAGTTATTGTTATTTGTAAATGGAGATTTGCCCCATATTTTGGCTAGAAATATAGAGACTTAAATGCAGGCCTCTTTTAATGAGTCCACTATGATTGATAAGGAAATAAACACAGTTGGAATAATTGGAACAAGTGAGGGGAAATGCTTTTCTCATTTTTATGAAGTGAAGTTTGAATTTAGGAATTTGGAGAGCTCATCAAAACAGAAACCAACAATGAGAAACTGTGAAGCAAGAAAAGCTTTTTATTGCTACCTTAAAGATCATTTAGTTACACTTTCTGTTGTTATTCTCAGAAAAGAGGAAGGCTTGAACCGACATAGATTCTTTAATGCAGACATTATCCCAGGGATAAGATCTTATAACACCCAATAGTTAAGTATACCCTAATGACAATGAAATTGCATTTTTGTAATATTTCTTGAATAATAGGTAGAAAAATAAATTCTCAAGTCCTTGATTCTGGTGTTGTAATGAAATGTCACACAGAGAAACAGCCATTTCATTAAATCAGGAGTTGCACTGAATTCTGTCCAAGCGAGATTATAATTCATTATTATCAGAATATCAAACATGATTTAGAGTGACATTATATTTCCTAATAATAACTATCATTTCTTTATCACTAGGAATTTTAATAGTTAACTTCCATTTCTAGGCAAACAGATATCTACAATTAGAAACATGATAAAATGTGAGGATATTCTGGTGGTTTAGAAGTAAGGAGCTTTCGGTTATGATAGAAAAAAATGTTAACTGAATAGCAACATATCTTAAGGTAAGTGTAGGGAGCTTAGAACAAGACACCTGAGTTGAAATCTTGCCTCACCCACTCACTAGCTATGACTTAGGTGCTCAGAGATATTAAACACATTTCTCATTGTCTAATTCATAAAATGGATACATTTTTACTTTATTCAATGGCTACTGTTAAGTTTGGGTGACATTATTAACATGCCTGATGCAAAATAAATATCTAATTAAATGAGTGTATTCTCCAAGCACTTTTCCTATAATGAGATTTATAGTTAATAACACAAAGTTTATCACATCATAAAATAAATATTCAATTCAATCTGTGATTTTTCCTTAGAGGATGCTGTTTTTCACAGAGGCAAGAGAAAACTGTTTAATGTCATGACACCAGTGAGTGGCCAAATGAGCATTAGGAAACAGACACCGCAATCCCTGTTTCAGGGCTTCAAGTGACTCACTAAGCTACACCTTTCAAAACATCCTTCAGCGCTGAGCGCCACTAGGAAAGGGCTGACTTCAGGCAGAGACCACACAAAGCATGGCGAGCCTCCTTCCAGCACAGAATGCTGACTATCACGTAAAAGAGAAAGCCTCTGTCCCTTCATACTCACTGACTGTGGAATATTTACAGGCCACTTAGTAACAGGAATGATTCCTTTTTAAAGTGTCCTTTTTACTATACTTTAATTCTTTAGTTTGGCTATGTACATTAGAACATAACAACCAGGTAGAAATCTTTCCTAACACCACCAACAACCTGGTCACCTTGACAACACAGCCGTAGAATTTCCAAAGTGAGGAAACCCTAAAACCATCATTACTTGGTGAAACTGAGATTCAACATAGTTAAGTGAACTAATTTCAAGGCTAGAAATAAAACTCAGTTCCCGTGTACTGAAATTTGGCAGTTCCCTGCCAAAACCTCCAACTTTAACAAAACAACATTTAAAATTAGTATCAATAAAACTACAGCAACACCTCCCTCACACACACACACACACACACACACACACACACACACAAACCCTGAAAGGGCATTTTTCTTACTTGTGCCATTTTTGGAAAAAAAAAATGTATTATTTTACACTTGTGCTCCTGAACATAAATCACCTTCTTCGTAGTTCTACTCACATCATTATTCTCAGATACATTTGCTCTCTTGTTTCTATTTATTAGATTCTTAACAGTAACTTTGAAATGACTTTACTGAGGACTAAATGAAGAACATAGTACCAAGATATACAGCATTGAATATTTTAGCATCTGTACAAATAATTCATCCAAACCAGTATATAGTTACATATTAGACTGTATCTTATTGTTCTCCATCCCTACCCCCCACTTTACCAGGTGGCAAAATAGTGTCTTACACTGAAATTTAATTTGATATGATATCATCAGCTTGTACAGAAGAACGCTACAAAGAGCTGCTTTATGGAATTCACTACGGTTACCTTAAGACGGTTGACAGCATTTTTGGCAATGCTGTTCATTGTATTATACAGTATATTTCCTAAGACTTCTCAAGAGAATATCCCACCTATCTTGACCATCTCTTTCTGAACAGTTCATTTTATATATCCTAAATATCGTCAGTGTCATAATCTACCAAATTCCTTCAACATGTGTTGCTTGAAATCTTAGAAACAGCGGTCAATGTATAAAACTTTCATTGAAGGGTTCTTGTGTTTTGTTCTATTTCTGGTTTGACTTTAGTTTGTTAGTCTTGTTATTTTTCTACTTTCTCACCTATTTCTAATTATGTTGCTTTGATGTATTTAAATATCCTCATAAGCTATCTTAAATCCTTTTTAGAACAAAGTGAGGAATAAATAACTAAAACTATGAGTACTTTCACATGTGCAGAATAAGATGGGAGGGTGAATATTCATAATATAAAACTAGGCTTTCTTTAAATAGAGTCTATGTCAAATAAATTGGTCTTTTTACCTTTCTGTTGGCTTAGCTGCCACCTCGATTCCTTATGAGCTTGGTGAGGTCCTTACTTTACTATATCTTTCTCTTGTAACTATCCCAATACTGTTCAATATTAGATATTTTATCTCTATTTAGAATTCACATATCCCTGAAAATCAAATGATCTAAAAACCATCACAAATTAATCTACTGAGAAATTCAGCACAATCTTGTAGTGAGAATGTCACTGTTTTTGATGTCCACATAATTTTGATGGGACTGAGATCATGAAGGATATAGAAAAATAACAGAGAAGAATTTAACTGGGTAAAGGCATTAGCTAGCTAATCAGACTCGTGCGTGTGTGTGTGTGTGTGTGTGTGTGTGTGTTTGTGTGAAAGAGAGAGAGAGAGAGAGAGTAGAATCTGCAAAGGTCTGAAGTGGAAAATTAGGAAGGAAGAAAAGTAAGAGTACTACAGTAGAGGAGAAATAACGAAAGGGAGATGAGTAAGAAAAAAGGGGACTTCCTTCCTTCCTTTCTTACAAATTATGGAAATGAAACTAAGGAATTCTGAACATAATTATTTTTGGAGTTTTACCACATTTGACTACGATTGACAACCAATGTGGATAATTATATTTCCCATAATTTCACTTTATTGCTGGAAAGATACTGTTTATGCCTTTTCATATAGTAAAGCATTTTCAGCACTTACATTCTCTTGGCACTCAGATCATTGCTCAGGCAAATATTATAAAATTAAAACTATTGCCATCTATTTAACTGTTGGTATTTTGTCCTATATTTTAGGCTCTGAATACCCTGAGGTCAGGTTTTTCATGTTATTCTTACTTATCCAAATAGTGCCTGGCTCCAGCGCAAGCTCTGCTGAAAACCATAAATAATTTACTCAAAATAGTTCCTGTTTTCAAAGCTCATACTTGGGAATAATACTCAGGCAACAAAACAAGTAAGGAAGAAAAGGGTGCTAAAAATGGGTAGTGTAAAGTGGTGTACTCTATGAGTAAACACCTCAAAATGAGAGAATCGTGTGGGATACAATCATACAGGGGGCTCCATGGAAGCAATGGGATACAAACTGGGATGAGAGAGTATTCAGAGAAAGAGGAGCAGACTTCCCCATCATGGAGGTCATATTTTGATTCAATGCCCTGCTGTGTTCTCTTTGTGTGTCGGAGCTTGTGATGGCCAGTAAGAACACACATCAGTGAGACAGATTGAGTCTGCTTACAGCTTAGTAGGGTGTATAAAGAAGCATCAAGGCAATGAAAATACAGTGTAATGAGAGCAGTGATGGAGGAAGTTCAGCATCCCTTATGAGTATATAGGAGGGGTCTCCACCTGCAGATAAGAAAGAGCTTCTTTGAGAAGCTACCTGTTTAATGGAGACCTGTAGATATGAAGTTTACAAAATAAAGATGGGAAATTGTGTCAGTTGTTCTAGTCTGGAAAAAACACATAGAGAAGACTGGCAATAGATGGGGCTGGAAAAACATAAAGGATTTATTAAGCCCTCTAAAGAAGTTTGTACTATAAAGAATTAGGAACAATAGGGAATAACTGAAAGACTGTGAGCAAAAGAATGTTTGCTGATGTTTAGTCAATAACCCAGTAAAAATAAAATAAATAATAGTAATATTCAGTTCAGTTCAGTCACTCAGTCGTGTTCGACTCTTTGCGACCCCATGAATCACAGCACGCCAGGCCTCCCTGTCCATCACCAACTCCCAGAGTTCACTCAAACTCACGTCCACCGAGTCAGTGATGCCATCCAGCCATCTCATCCTCTGTCGTCCCCTTCTCCTCCTGCCCCCACTCCCTCCCAGCATCAGAGTCTTTTCCAATGAGTCAACTCTTCGCATTAGGTGGCCAAAGTACTGGAGCTTCAGATTATGAATAGATTAAATTATGAAGAACAGAGGTTATCTGGAGTTCCATGAAATCAGTAAAGGGAAGTTTGATTTTTAAAGACTTTGAGAGACACATTAAACAATCTTTTAATCTCTTACCAAAAGACTCTAGAGAGTTGTGATTAGCCAAGAGTTCATTAGCCAAGATAGGCTAGTATATTCCCTATATCCCTATATTAAAGACTTGATCAAGTCTTTAATCCATTTTGAGTTTGTGTGTGTGTGTGTGTGTGTGTGTGTGTATGGCATTAGAAAATGTTCTAAATTCATTCTTTTGCACGTTAGCTGCTCATTTTTCCCAGCACCACCTATAGATGTCTTTTAGTCCTTCTAAATGTAAGGTGGGGCTTAGCTGAAATGTTAAACAACTTTAAAATGTTGAAAGAAGGAAACCATGTCTTCTCTTCAGGCCACTCAGTCACTTATTTTTTTCCCCTGTTTGATTCTCTACTAAATACCTTTAAGGCATCAGGATCAGAGTGAAACATCACACATCCCATGTTATTTTCTTTCCATGGTCTACATTGTAGTAGGCAAGTGATGGGATGTAAGAGGATGTAAGAGACCTAAATGTAAGACTACATACTATAAAACCCTTAGAAGATAGCATAGATAGACACTCTTTGACATAAAACCCAACAATATCTTTTTGAATCCACATCCTAGAGTATTGAAAATGAAAAAAACAAAACAAATGGGACCTAATTAAATTCAAAAGCTTTTGCAAAGCAAAGGAAACCATAAACAAAACAAAAAGACAACCCTCAGGTTAGGAGAAAATATTGGCAAACAATGCTACCAACAAAGGATTAATCTCCAAAATATATAAACAGCACATGCATCTAAGTATCAAAAAATAAATAAATAAATAACCCAAACAAAAACAAGCAGAAGACTTAAATAGACACTTCTCTAAAGAAGACATTACAGATGGCAAAAAAAATTAAATGCAAAGATATTCAACATTGCTAATTATCAGAGAAATGCAAATCAAAACTACAATGAGGTGTCACCTGCCTGGAGTCAGGATGTCCATCATTAAAAAGTTTACAAACAAAAGATGTTAGAGAGGGTATGGGGAAAGGCAAACCCTCTTGCACGGTTGGTGGGAATGTAAATTGATACAGTCACTATGGAGAAACAGTATGGAGGTTTAAGCAACTAAAAATAGAGCTACCCAATGATCCAATATATATGAGAAAAATATAATTTGAAAAGATGCATAATTCATTGCAGGACTATTTATGATAGCCAAGACATGGAAGCAACCTAGAAATTTATTGGCAGAGGAATGGATAAACAAATGTGGTACATATATACAACAGAAAATTAGTCAGCCATAAAAAAGAACGAAATAATGCCATTTGCAGCAATATGGATGGACCTAAAGATTATTATACTAAATGAAGTAAGGCAGCAAGAGAAAGACAAATATCATATTATATCACTTACATGTGAAATCTAAAAAGAGGATATAAATGAACTTATTTACAAAACAGAAATAGACTCACATACTTAGAAAACAAAATTATGGTTATTAAAGGGGAAAAGTATGTGGGGGGTATATACTAGGAGTTTGGTATTAACATATACACACTACTATATATAAAATAGATAATCAACAAGAACCTATTGTATAGCACAGGGAACTCTACTCAATATTACGTAACAACCTAAATGGGAAAAGAATCCTCCCCACCAAAAAAATAGAAACATGTATATGTATAACTGAATCACTTGGCTGCATACCTGAAACTAACACAACACTGTAAATAACTATAATATAAAGTAAAAATTTAAAAATATTTGAAGCAATATACACCCAAAAAAGGATAAAAAAGTAATAAAAGAGAGAAATGGAGGGTAGTGAACTGGTTCTTCCATGCTTCCAATGGAGTATTCTACATCAGTTTCATGGGTAACCTATTAGCCAGAACTATAATACTCATGAGGACATGCCCACATGCAAAAAAGTCTGCTATGTACATGTTAATTTGCTGCCCTTCCTTCTTAGTGTATAACATTTAAGCTACTGATCACATTTCTCTATTTATAATTTTGCATTTCAGATGAGGCAGATGGGGGGGAACAAATGGAATGTTTGTTGAGCACCACTGTCCCTGTAGAATCATGGTTTGAAGATGTCAAAGGTTAGCTTTGGGTGTAGGAAAGAAAAAATATTGCAAAGAGATTGAGTGGAAGCAAGACACAGTTTAGAAAATATGTGCAACAATACAAGTAGGAGATGAAAAGAAACTGAACAAGGGATGGACCATAAGAAAAATGAGCAAGGTTCCTATTCTTATGCTGCTGCTGCTGCTAAGTCGCTTCAGTTGTGTCCGACTCTGTGCGACCCCATAGACGGCAGCCCACCAGGCTCCCCCATCCCTGGGACTCTCCAGGCAAGAACACTGGAGTGGGTTGCCATTTTCTTCTCCAATGCATGGAAGTGAAAAGTGAAAGTGAAGTCACTCAGTCGTATCTGACTCTTAGCGACCCCATGGACCGCAGCCCACCAGGCTCCTCCATCCATGGGATTTTCCAGGCAAGAGTACTGGAGTGGGGTGCCATTGCCTTCTCTGGATAGAAAGTCTACTTAACAACAATGAAATTAAGAAGTTTGCTAAATAAGCAGTACTCTAGTATATCCTGTTTCCCTTGTGACCCAGTGGTAAAGAAGCTGCCTGCCAATTCAGGAGATACAGGTTCAATCCCTGGGTTGGGAAGATTCCCTGGAGCAGGAAATGGCAACCCACTCCAGTATTCTTGCCTGGGCAATGCCATGGACAGAGGATCCTGGCGGGTTACAGTCCATGGGGTTGCAAAGAGTCAGACATGACTGAGCGACTAAACAACAACAATAATACTCCCTGACTTAAATTTTTTTTTTAATGCAGCTCTCTAGAGATACAGATTTTTATCCCATGAATCAAATGTCCATTTTGTGAAATGACTAAATGTCAAAACGGAACATTTCATATTAATGTCAGGAAGTAAGTGTGCTGAATGAGTGCAGCAACCTGAAGCATGTCAGAAATGCAAGTCTGAGGACCTAGGCTCTAAGAACAACAGTGCAGCATCTGCAATGTGTAAAAGCTTTTTACTCTGTGGGAAACAAAGTTATTAGAGAGGGCAGTCTGAAAATAGACTGTTAGGAGTTTTGGGAGTCGTAGTCTTTGAAGGGAAGATTTACTCCAGGAGATTTTACAATTTATCCATTTTTGGTGATTGTGATGTATGAGTCACAAGGGTAATAAACTTCAAATAGGTTGAAGTAAAGTTAAGTACTTCTCAGCATTTCTCTTAATTATCTGTGAAAGAGAAGAATGAAAATTAATGCAGAAACATAAGCTGGTCTTTGAACAAAGGGGGATAAGTTTTATTACGATGGTTTCAGCTACATTCCTTTTCAAAATAGGTAAAAGATCAAGAAATATTTAAGCAGATTACACTTTTAAATAGAACAATGTGATCAGTTAGTTAGCAACAATGTTACTAACTAACAAGGTAGTAACAGTAACTAAGAAAGGAGGGTGGCAAGTTAACATGTAAATAACAAACCTAGTATAAGATCTAGAAAATGTTTAGCTAACCATAAGTACTGAAAAGACTTCTCCAAATAGGAGTATTTACAGTCTGTTAACAGCTAGAAAATACATTTAGTTCATGCTGCTGCTGCTGCTAAGTCGCTTCAGTCGTGTCCGACTCCGTGCGACCCCATAGACGGCAGCCCACCAGGCTCCCCCGTCCCTGGGACTCTCCAGGCAAGAACACCGGAGTGGGTTGCCATTTCCTTCTCCAATGCATGAAAGTGAAAAGTAAAAGTGAAGTCACTCAGTCGTGTCCGACCCTCAGGGACCCTATGGACTGCAGCCTTCCAGGCTCCTCCATCCATGGGATTTTCCAGGCAGGAGTACTGGAGTGGGGTGCCATTGCCTTCTCCTCATTTGGTTCATAAGTCCCAGTAATTTCAAAGTATTCTTAATTTCCATATGTTTATATATAGAAAAAGAAAATAGGGCTTAGAAAATGATTCACTGTAGCATTCATTGAAATACTGAAACAGTTGAAATGTATATTAACTAGAAATGGATAAATATATCCATATGACAGAATATTAGGCAATATTTGATTTTAAGCAAATAGATCTGTATCTGTTATCAAATACTAACATGCACAAGAGATATCGATAGAGATGAAGAGACTTTGCTTCACTCAAGCAGATCTTAGTATAGGCAATGGAAAATTAAGATTTTGGTTATAGTATGGCATCAGCCATAGAAGCATGTCAGGGATGTGTTGTGGCAACACATGAGAACATGAGGACAAGATAAAAGAAATATTACAGCAATATAGTAAGTGAGTTCAGTCTTGAAATGTATGGGTGTACTAAGTACTTCTTGTACAGAAATTTATATGCTCTCTTTTTCTAGCCCCTGCTGAGTGACTAGCCAATCCCAGATGGAATCAGATAGCATCTTGCTCAGGCCTCTGCTACAAAATATTTTTTCCTGCCCTTTGTTTATCAACAACCCCCAGCACCCTCTCTGACATCTTCAGGTGTGTTTCCGCCATAAATCTGCATGGCACCCACACAGGAGCCACTCAGAAGGGGCATCAGTAATGCACAGGGGGCCATACTTGACCAATGGAAGTTGGGAGACAACTGGTAAATGCTTCTCCTTTCTGTCTGTTATGAGAACAGATACTGATGAGTGAGGGGGAAGAAACAGTCTATTCAAAGATCTGAAAATCATTCACTTTTCTGGAATTTAGAGCATGATAAAAAGCGTGACTTACTCAACTGCCTGATCATGAAGAGTCTTGTGTAACATACAATAAAACTAAGAGTCTGTCTCATCAGCATGGGATTACTATTGAATGGTTAAATCTATGTAATAATATTAAATGTCTTAATTTTTTAAGTATTTATAGTTGTGTGGAGGTGAATTGGAAAGTGACCTGGCCAAAGATAAGAAACAAGTTAGATACCACAATTCATGATCCAGAAAAGAAATCATTAAAACTTCGAAAAACAAACAAACAAACAAAAAAACTTGTCTAAGGATATTTTTGGATCTAAAAAAAAAAAAAAAATAGAATACACCAACAGTTTCTTAGTGCTCATGACATTAAGGATAAAGGAAGAATTTATATCTTCACTCCTGTTTTTGTTACTTGAAAGATGCCATAAACTCAACTGGGATAATCCACTTTTGTTGGCAGATACAGCACATTTACACATACATACACACAAACATTTGCAAGTTTGAGTTAGAAGTAACTATGGCTATTCTGCTTATCATTTCAAATAGCCTGACACAAATAACACGGAGTCGGGTTGCAGAAGGGAAATCTGCTTTGGAAATATGAGTTAAAGCATTTTTATTGTTTCACTATTTACAGACAGTTTCAGTTCAGTTCAGTTCAGTCGCTCAGTCATGTCCGACTCTTTGCGACCCCATGAACCACAGCACGCCAGGCCTCCATGTCCATCACCAACTCCCAGAGTCTACCTAAACCCATGTCCATTGAGTTGGTGATGCCATCCAACCATCTCATTCTCTGTCATCCCCTTCTCCTCCTGCCCTCTATCTTTCCCAGCATCAGGGTCTTTTCAAGTGAGTCAGTACTTCGCATCAGGTGGCCAAAGTATTGGAGTTTCAGCTTCAACATCAGTCCTTCCAATGAACACCCAGGACTGATCTCCTTTAGGATGCACTGGTTAGATCTCCTTGCAGTCCACAGACAGTTTGACTAGATGGAACTGCCTCCTGCAAAGAATAAGTAAAGGGAGAAGAGAAGCTTGACATGGTGGAAAAGATGGAGCTTGCCTTGTAGGTGAGTAGGTGGAAGGGAAGTCTATGGATAAGTCTCAAAATACATAGTCACAAGAGAACAGAGTGTGTTACAAAAGCATAGATCAGAAAAATCTTAAGTCACTGTGAAAAATCAAATTTAAAGACTACAGGGAGGCCAGCTAAGATGAAGACTGAAAATTATTCACTAAACTATACCAATGTAAAGAAATCAATGACATTAGTTGAGGGCAGTTTCAGGGCAAGAATTAAAGTTTAGGAAGCAGATGACAGGAAGTTAAGACACAGCTGGGTAAGTGAAGTGTAGATTCCTTATAAGTAGATTGTAAGGAAAGTAGAGAGGTAAAGCTAGGCTTGGTTACACTTTCCTGAAAATTTTTATAGAACTAAAGTTACGTTTGTAAAACACAGGTTGCTAAATGTAAGAAAAGGTTTGATGTTTTCAGTTGGGAATAAGAATGCCTTTCTTACTCTTAGACACTGTTAGTGCAAAGCCTAACAATTATTTGGGTATAGCAAATGTATTCTTTTAAATTAATGTGCAAAACATTTTGCATTTTAATCTTAAACCCTGTACCTAATTTCACCTGCAAGAAGAGAGTAGGCTGAACCTAAAGGCGACATTTATTTTTATCAATTACAATCTGTAATTACCACACACAAGTAAAAATTTTTGTTTGGTTGCTTACTTGCTTTAGGAAACACATAGAAATTCAAACTGAGAGATGAAAGAAGGTGATAACTATTGAAGAAACAAGGAGGTAATTCAATTTTTTTTAACACAGAAGCCAAATAGTCAATATATTCTGAATGTACCTTAGAGGGACGAAAACTCTCAGGCATCAGATCATCTAAGATTTATTTGAATATGTTAACTGCCTAGTACAAAATCATCGATTTTCAGGGGAAAAAAGCAAGTAAAAAAAAACCTTGTGTTTATATTTTTTTTAACCAAACAAATTGCAGTCCAATGGTTCTGATGAATTCATTCCACAGTTTCAGCACTGTTATGGCTTACTATCAGCTAATTGGCTCCAGGGTTCACATATGTTTAAAAAGCAAAGAATGTATGAAGATGATATTTTAGGGGAAAAAAATTAAAATGTGTCATTGAATAACAGTGCAGGACAACTACATTTTACTTTCTGCCAGAGAAAGATAATGCAGTGACACATTTAAGGGCTGAATATCTGGATAAAGGGGCTTCCCCAAGTGGCACAGTGATAAAGAATCCACCTGCTAATGCAGGAGATGCAAGGGACGCAAGTTCGATCCCTGGGTCGGGAAGATTCCCTGGAGAAGGAATTGGCAACCCACTCCAGTATCCTTGCCTGGAAAATTACATGGATAAAGCAATCTGGTGGGCTACATTCCATTGGGTGGCAAAGAGTAGGGACATGACTGAGCACACAAACAGCAGAAGCATCTGAATAAAGGCAGTCTTAGATTTAGACCCTACCTCAGACAGAATCTGTGAGATGATGGGCAAATCCCTCACACCATCACTCTGTGGAAGATACTGTTAATGTCCTCATTATACACGTGCATGTTCAATCGCTCAGTCATGTCTGAGTCTTTGCAACCCATGGACGTAGCCCACCAGGCTCCTCTGTCTCTGGGATTCTCTAGGCAAGAATACTGGAGTGGGTTGCCATTCCCTTCTCCAGGGGATCTTCTTGACCCAGGGATCAAACCTGCTTCTCCTGCACTGCAGGCAGATTCTTTATCATCTGAACCACCAGGGAAGCCCATCCATGAGGTTGCATCTATAAAAGGTGGTGTGTAAAAAATGAATATTGGTCCCGTCCCTTTTATCCCTGTGGCGGTGGTGCTTTCAGTCGGCACCTGGAGTCCAGCACACATGATGACATACCATCAAGGCTGAACTGGAACTCACTTTTTGGAATTATACATATTTTAAGAATTTTAAAATGCAAATGTCTACAATGATTTCATAATTTTTTTCAAAAAAAAAGTAAAAAAACAAAAAGTGGTATGTAAATTCCTTCGAGCTCCAGCTCTGCCTACTCTCCTACCACTCTTATCATCATAGTCTATCTATGGAGACCTGGGTGGAACTGCAAGAATATGGTGAAATGGACTACAGCGTCTCCCTCCTGAGAGCCGCTCAGCCTTGTCTGCCTGTTGGCCTTGGCCAGTTTTGCACCAGAGATGCTCAGCGATGGCTGATAGAATGGACACTAACAGATTAAGTTAAAGCAAGTGTTTAAAAGAAGGAGAAAGAGAAAGATTCATAGAAAAAGAAAAATGAAGAAAGTGATGGAGGGAGGGATGAAGGAAAGAAGGATAGAGGGATGCAGAGAGGAAGGAGGCCAGAAAAAAAGGAAAGTGGGGAAATGAAGGTGAAAGGAGCCGGGTAGTGAGGGGAAGTGGGTGGGAAGGATGTGAATCCACTAATTCAAGCCATAGAATGAAGGTGAAGATGTCATAGCTGCAGGTGAAGACTGATTGCACTTGGATCCAAGCCAACCCCTTTTCTGTACCCTGAATGCCTCTCCATTATCCCTGATAAACAACTTCCTTTTCTCAATTACTCAGAGGTGAGTGAGAAAGTGCTTAGAACTTACCATCCACAGAAAACCCATAAAGTATGTTCAAAGAATAGCATTGAAACGCATACATTACCAAGTGTAAATTAGAGAGCCAGTGCGAGTTTGATGCATGACCCAGGGAACCCAAAGAGGGTGCTCTGTGACATCCTGGAGGTATGGGTGGGGAACGCGGTGGGAGAGTTCAGGAGAGAGGGGACACATATATGCTTATGGCCAATTCATAGTGATGTATGGCAAAACCATCACAATATTGTTAAGTCATTATCCTCTGATTAAAATAAGTAAATAAACTTTTAAAAAGAGAGAGACAATTTTGAAGAGAGCAAGGCGGCAGTATGGTAAATCGACACAATTGTTACCATGGTTTTTTTTTAAAAAGCAGTTATTTTAGATCTTTTTCCATTACTCCCTCC
The DNA here is from genome assembly GCF_019923935.1 of Bubalus bubalis. Classification (NCBI taxonomy): domain Eukaryota; kingdom Metazoa; phylum Chordata; class Mammalia; order Artiodactyla; family Bovidae; genus Bubalus; species Bubalus bubalis. Next base: position 26,856,508 of record NC_059174.1, on the reverse strand, counting down.
CTCGATGAAGAATTCTGCATACATCAATTTTCAACTAAGCTCTGCTTTCAAGGGACAAAGAAAAGTAATTAAACCATGCCACCACATCCCACTACACTGTCATCTCCTTACCACAACCCAATGTGAAAATCAGAACTAAAATATATCAGAAAGGTCTTATTGTAAGTCAAGGTAAAGATGTCTGTAGTGTTGGGAGACGGTAATACCAAATTTTCTTGCTATTTACAGAGAAAAAAAAATGTCCATGGAATTTTTGTAGGCTTTATACTAGGAACAGAGACTGAACTAGCCACTGTTCTTCATTATTTGTTCCATTTTGTTTTTATTGTACTTATACTTGCATGAATGTGCTACTTTAAAAACATAAACATTTAATACTTTCAATATGTTTTGCACACAATTTGTTTCCTCAAATCTCTGTGGAAAATTAAGTAGTTTAACCTCAACCAAATTAGCATCTTCCTAATAGAGGAAACTCAGCCTCAGGGTACATGCCATGTGGACATCCCAGGGGAAGCCAAGGAAAGTTTATGAAATTTATCTCATCCTCATTAATAGCCACGCTGGGATATGGAATCTACATGAATTTTTAAAAACCACAAGTTTTCAGAATCCTTAAGCCACTTAGTGGAAAAATCCCTCTTCTTCTTTACTGTGGATCAACAGTCATCCCAGCAGGTAAGTTTTTACTGTTGTTGATGGTTATTTGCTTGTCTTTCCACACCTCTGCCTAATGTAACAGAGCTGTCCATAGATAACTTGGCATAGAAAAACAGGAGAATAATCTTAGAGGATAGTCTCAAAGTTGTCTCATGAAGTAGTTGGGTAATAATATTAAGGTATGGTCTTATCTCAGGTTTCTTTTCTGAAAAGAGTCACCGTAACCCATGGAAAGACTGAGGAAGAAAATCATGACCAGGGAACTTTCAAAGGGGTCCAAGAAACAGCCTAGTCTAAGGAGACGGCACTGTACCCAAGGCTTACAGAATTGCCATAGCATTGGATGTCTGCTCATCCTTCAATCCTAGTCCCAGATGATGTCTTCCAGGCATCTGCCTTGCCATTCAAAATTAATCATGTTTTATGTTTCCTTGATTTCCTAATTAGAAATCATTTGAGGACAGGTAAATCAAATGGACAGCCCATTGAATTGAGTGCCAGAATATCATTTAACTTAGGATCCTGTGTGTGGAAGTGACTTCCATTTATTTACACTTCTATTCTTTATTTCAGCAGTCCCTAACTTTCTCTCACCAGGGACCAGTTTCATAGAAGACAATTTTTCCAGGAACCAGTGTGGGGAGGTAGTGTGGTTCAGGCAGGAATGAGGGAGATCAGTTCAGTTCAGTCACTCAGTCCTGTCCGAATCTTTGCGACCCCATGGACTGCAGCACACCAGGCCTCCCTGTTCATCACCAACTCTCAGAGTTTACTCAAACTCATGTCCATTGAGTCAGTGATGCCATCCAACCATCTCATCCTCTGTCATCGCCTTCTCCTCTCACCTTTGATCTTTCCCAGCATCAGGGTCTTTTCAAATGAGTCAGTACTTCGCATCAAGTGGCCAAAGTATTGGAGTTTCAGCTTCAACATCAGTCCTTGATGAACAGTCAGGACTGATTTCTTTTAGGATGGACTGATTGGATCTCCTTGCAGTCCAAGGGACTCTCAAGAATCTTCTCCAGCGTCACAGTTCAAAAACATCAATTCTTTGGTGCTCAGCTTTCTTTATAGTCCAACTCTCACATCCATACATGATTAATGGAAAAACAATAGCCTTGACTAGATAGACGTTTGTTGGCAAAGAAATGTCTCTGCTTTTGAATATGCTATCTAGGTTGGTCATAACTTTTCTTCCAAGGAGTAAGCGTCTTTTTATTTCATGGCTGCAGTCACCATCTGCAGTTATTTTGGAGCCCCCAAAAATAAAGTCTGACACTGTTTCCACTGTTTCTCCATCTATTTGCCATGAAGTAATGGGACTGGATGCCATGATGTTAGTTTTCTGAATGTTGAGCTTTAAGCCAACTTTTTCACTCTCCTCTTTCACTTTCATCAAAAGACTCTTTAGTTCTTCACTTTCTGCCATAAGGGTGGTGTTATCTGTATATCTGAGGTTATTGATATTTCTCCTGGCAATCTTGATTCCAGCTTGTGCTTCATCCATTTCAGCGTTTCTCATGAAATATTCTGCATAGAAGTTAAATAAGCAGGGTGACAATATACAGCCTTGACATACTCCTTTTCCTATTTGGAACCAGTCTGTTGTCCCATGTCCAGTTCTAACTGTTGCTTTCTGACCCACATACAAATTGCTCAAGAGGCGGGTTAAGAGGTCTGGTATTTCCATCTCTTTCAGAATTTTTACTGTTTATTGCGATCCACACAGTCAAAGGCTTTGGCATAGTCAATAAAGCAGAAATAGATGTTTTTCTGGAACTCTTTTGCTTCTTTGATGATCCAGCATATGTTGGCAGTTTGATCTCTGAGTCCTCTGCCTTCTCTAAATCCAGCTGGAATATCTGGAAGTTCACCGTTCATGTATTGTTGAAGCCTGGCTTGGAGAATTTTGAGCATTACTTTGCTAGCGTGTGAGATGAGTGCAATTGTGAGGTAGTTTGAGCATTCTTTGGCATTGCCTTTCTTAGGGATTGGGATGAAAACTGACCTTTTCCAGTCCTGTGGCCACTGCTGAGTTTTCTAAATCTACTAACATATTGAGTGCAGCACTTTTACAGCATCATCTTTTAGGATCTGAAATAGCTCAACTGTAATTCCATCACCTCTACTAGTAGATGGGGAGCTGCAAATGAAGCCTCACATGTTCATCTACCGCTCACCTCCTGCAGTTCCTAACAGGCCAAGGACTGATACTGGTCCATGTGGATCGGGGATTGGGGACCCCAGCCCTATTTGAATTGAAGTCCTTTGGAAAACTGCCCTCTACCTTTGTTTTCCTCATAATTATACATGGGAAAATCATAACCTCAGCAACATCATCCACTTCCCAACTGTGTTAGAGCAATTTTGGTAGGGTATTTTTAAAACCGAACAATGAATTCACTTTTCTATACTTGTGAAGAGTAGCCCAAACTTGTTCTACTATTATGATGGCAGCATAGGTGTACGCACCTGGTGGCTCAGGTGGTAAAGAATCTGCCTGCAATGCAGGGGACCCAGGTTCGATCCCTGCGTCGGAAAGATCCCTGGAGAAGGGAATGACAACCCACTCCAGTATTCTTGCCTGGGAAATCTCATGGACAGAAGAGTCTGGCAGGCTACAGTCCATGGGATTGCAAAGAGTCGGACACGACTGAAGTGACTAACACACGCATACTGAAAAATGGCACTAGTATCTTAATGGGATGATCAAATCAAAAGGGGGAAAGTCAAATAAATCAGCTTATCAGATATAAAAGTGTTAACCTAGCTCAACTTACTCATTTTATCACTATGGAAACTGAGGCGCAAAGGTGAAATTATGTACTCGTGGTTTCAGTTCATTGTCAGAAAGTAAGGATAATAAAAGTGATCAAAATACTGCCACAAAGCAGGTTTAGAAAGTTGTAACGCTATGAATGGTATTTTGACACTGTTCTCTCATTTGTCAGTGCTAATCATAGTCTAGTACAAATTGTAACAAACTGCAAAGATCTTTAAGGAAAAGATTAGATTATCAGATTTCTAGAAGTTTTAGAATATAATACAACCATTGGGTGAATTATCTAAATTAGTGATTAAATAAAAAATCATATTTCTTATGCTTATCAAAACTGCAGAATTGTTCTAAGATCTACATACTGCTAGGGAATTTTCTGCTATAGCTCCATAGAAATTTTCACTTTGAGATTTTTTCATTTTATCTCTGGCCTTTAATGCTTAGAGAGCTCTCACTCCTTTTAATTTAAAACATTTTTAAATACAAAAATAAAATAGAAATGCAATAGACATATATATATGTAAATTGATAACATAAATGTTTAACATCATGTAAACAAATAAAAGATATAAAAATTATGTTAATTACCTATCTGAGAGTTTTGACATATGGTTTTCTTGGAGAAATATAATTTCACTTGGAAAGGGGCTGAATTTAGATCTTATCAAAAAGATAAAAATTTTTAAAGATAAAAATTGTTGAAGAACTTGTCTACACTGGATATATTTTTGTGGGTTTTTTAAAATTGGAAATTCCAATCTTTGTAACATATGAGGCTACTCAGTTCTCCCTGTCTGTCTTTGGCAACAAAACAAGCAAAACTGCGTCATGCTATCAAACAGGAAAAACTTCAAAAAGGAAATTAACATTTCAAACAGAAGAAAGGGCAAGTGTTTACTGAGACTTGTTTTTGAATTTTTTATGTTTTATGATTTGTGCATCTCAGGAGGGGATTCAGAGCATCACTGAGAAAATATGGGAACACCTATCCCAAGAGCTGTGAACCATGATTCACTAATCTCAACAATAAAATGTTCCAGAATCAAATGAATCAGAATCAAATGACATTTCTTGTAATTTCTGGTGCACAGTTTTGCTATAACAGTAGAGGTTTTATCCTTCAGTGAAGTGGAGGCTTAGAAATGCACATTGTCTCTAATAAAGAGAAATGTATCCTCAGAAATTTCGGCTCAACATATTATCAACCTAAATATTTTCATCCATCCAACCCTCAAAGGTTGGGGAGTCTTCTTAGTAACTGAGAAGGTGAATCCTGTCAACTATACGTTGCCTTTGGCACTTGCTATCTGCCTTTACAAGGATTAAATCACATGTTGCTATAGCTGCTGATTTTCAATGCCCCCTGAAAGGAGTTTAGGGTGGAGAGCAGACATGAGACACTCAGTGCTCTGGGAAAAACTGGCAAGACAGGTCTTCAGATAGTTAGATACTCTCAGGAACTGATTTTATGAGCCCAATTCTTGTATCTCCCCCTATCTAGGAAAGCACTAAAATCCTTCATGGAAATGACTGTTTCTCATGACTAGCAGAAAGCTTCATGAAACTAGAAGAAACTTTCTGGGAAAATATATGCTTGATTGCACGTATTTCCCCCTTCACCAAAATCACATGTATACTGACCTTCCCCCTGGACTCTTTCAAGCAGTTTCTCAGAGCTATCTGAGGTGCTGTCTCCCAGACTGAAGTTCTTATTTTGCCCCAAATAAGACTTAATTCACAACTCTAATGTTGTACATTTTTTTAAGTCTACAATCCATAACTATGTATGTATTTGTATACACACTTGTTATATATCTTCTCCACCAGAACTGACATATCATTGTTAAAGTTATTAAGCTTGTCTTATTTATCTTGGTAGTGTCCAAAACTAGAAAAGTCACTATTCAAAAATATCTGTTGAATGAAAGAGCAAACCAAACATCATGGTTACCTGGATGAGCTGTCTATGCAAACATCTCTAACAATACTAAAACTACAAAAGGGAGGACAACCATGAGATTCTAATATGAACAGAGTTGAAGGAGGGAGCAAAAACACAATTTAAAAATAGTGGACAGAAAATCACCATCGGATTTATGAGATGGGGGTGGGGGACTGTATTGTTTCAGAACTCAGCCTGTGAAAGTGAGCATTGCAATATCCCAATACATGATGTTTGACTACTTTGGGTTGAAAAGTAGGAAAGTATAAGTTTACCACACAAGCAAAATGATTTCCAACACTTAGAAAAGTTATTTTCACAAACCAGAAGGGAATATATTTTGGTCAGCCCAGGGGAACACTAAACATATCAAACATAAAAAGTCCCAACAGCTTTGAAAAGAAACAAAAGCAACCTTATTATTCCCCCCTTCTATAATTCTAGAAACAAATGTTTCCATCAGGAAATGGCACAGGCGTAAAACATCTCTCTCCCTGAAAATTCCATCTAGACAGTTAAAATTGGTATTGAATTGTTTGCCTAGATAAATATTTCATATTAAAAACACAAACATTTTTGCTTGGGATGTTACAATTTAATATGAAGTAACTTCTCCTGATAGGATAATGTGACTGTTGCTTAGTGATATTTTAATGTAACTTTATGTTTTAGTCAAGAATACATTCTCATGATTCAGGAAAAAAAAATGATCTCCTTTTTCCCCACATTATATTTTGTTGCTTGTCTTACTGAAGATGCTTAAAAAAAAACCTAGACTATTTGTTTACTGGTTTCCCTATTATCCCGGCAAAAAAAAGCAAGAACACTTAAAGACACAGTGCACATCTTGTCAGAATTTCACTTTACTACAATCTTTGCCCTACACAAATGTCTGGCATCTAAGACTGGAAAACATTTAGGTTCTTGCTCCTACCAATGCCTGAATATCTTTGCAAGAATTTCCCTAACACTTCATGGAAAAAAACTTAAAACCTCAGTAATTTTATCTTCTAGTAGACTCTTCATTGCTATAAACTTAGCTCTAGTTTCTACCAATTTGATCTTATTTGGGACCTTAACTGTTGCTTCCTTCAACATAATACAGTTGTTTTCAAGAAATATGACATGTCCCAAGTGATTATGGCCATGGCTGAATAAAGTTTACTGTTGGTGCTGCTGTTTAGCCACTAAGTTGTGTCTGACTCTTTGTGACCCCATCGACTGTAGCCCGCCAGGCTCCTCCATCCATAAGATTTTCCAAGGCAAGAATACTGGAGTAGATTGTCATTTCCTTCTCCAGAGGATCTTCCTGAACCATGGATTGAACCTCTCCTGCATTGGCAGGTGAGTTTTTTATCAAAAAATCTACGAACAACAAATGTTGGACAGGGTGTGGAGAAAAGGTAACCCTCTCACACTATTGGTGAGAATATAAATTGTCACTTCTGATCTAAAAGAACCATAGCATAGAGTATCATGAAAGCAAATAATTATTGGCATAACCTAAAAAATATATATTTTTAATCTATAAGATTCATTGTAACCGGGAATATAAAACATGAAGATGTCATCACTGAGGCCAGTGATAACCTCCTCAAAATTTATTAACAGGATTCTGATTGAAAATTACAAATCATTAAATTAATAATTTCATCTTTTACTTAATTTTAAGAATAAACCTTTAATAAAATCAGTATGCATTCTAATTGTTTATTTACACAATATTAATATTCAGACAGAAGGATCACTAAAGCACAGTTAATTAAATATAAATTAATGTGGTGGAATATTTAATTATCTTTCTACACCTCACGACTAATGATTATGTAAATGTCTTCCATTTAATCTTGTTGCCAGGAAATTAACTTAATGGCCTTCAACAAATGAACATTTTGTATGCATTACAGGACACTTTATCTAAAATTTAACAGCATGGTATTAGTTTCAGATAATAACATGATTACACAATTTAAAATGCAAATATATACAATACTTTGCTCCTCCCCCAACATTTTTTACAAAGGAGACTAAAATTGTTCAAGTGTCACTCAATAATCCAGGTTTGGACATGTGAAAGATTTCCTTGCTTATCACTGAGGAAGAGAGCACCTTTTAAAGGAAATGATTCCAAAGAAAAAAGGCAAGTCCCTTTTCAGTGGACAGTTAAATCAATGATTTCACATGATGCCACATTTAAAAGTAAATTACTTTGGATGTCAGAGGATGGCAGGACCATCGGCATTCTGAGTGGTTTCTCCAAGTTTGGGGGATTTTCTGAAGTGCCAGCCCTCTGGGATATGTTAACAAAACCTTGGGACTTAAAACCCTCTCGTGGAATTGAAGCCCAGGACTAATTACAAGTCTCATTAGATATCAATGAAAACGTGAGAGACAGAGATTTAACTTCCCAGAGCGAGAGGTCCTTGTCTTGAACAATTTCAATGAATATATAAATGAATAGAAATGATCTGTCCTACACTGCGTGGGAGATCCCACATAGGAGAATGCTAGACAGATGAACAGCCAGGCATTTCTCATTTCGCTGACTGTAGTAGGTGTTGTTGCCACTCCCCACGTAACTCCTTGTTCTTTTCACTTCAGAGATTACCAGCCAACTGACAATATCAGCATCTCATTTCCTGAGATTTTTTTTTCCCCACCAGAGGCCACTTTGCTGCCTGCCTGGCAGATGGAGTTACAAGGTCTGGGACTGTAACTGCAGCCTTCAGTCAGTGATTAGACTTGTATGTTAATGACCCAGCTACCTTGCTTATCCTTTGGGTGAAAGTTTGAAGCATATGTTTTGAGTTTCCTATTTGAATGGAGTTCTAGTGCAAAGTGGTTTGATAATGCACCCCTTATTGTGTCTCCTTCTCTGCTTCATTACCCAATTCCCTTACCAGGGTTTATTTCACTTCCCAAAACACAAATTTCTGTGCATTTATGTCAAGGCTATATATTGTTACCTTGCTTATTAAACTTCTATGCAGAGTACATCATGTGAAATGCTGAGCTGGATGAAGCACAAGCTGGAATCAAGATTGCCAAGAGAAACATCAATAACCTCAGGGATGCAGATAACACCACCATTAGAGTAGAAAGCAAAGAGGAAATAAAGACCCTCTTGATGAAAGTGAGAGAGAAGAGTGAAAAAGCTGGCTTAAAATTCAATATTCAGAAAACAAAGATCATGGCATCTGGTCCCATCACTTCATGGCGAATAGATGGGGAAACAATGGAAACAGTGACAGACTTTATTTTCTTGGGCTCCAAAATCACTGCAGATGGTGACTGCAGCTATGAAATTAAAAGACGCTTCCTCCTTGGAAGAAAAGCTATGACCAACCTAGACAGCATATTAAAAAGCAGAGACATTACTTTGCCACAAAAGGTCGGTATAGTCAAGGCTATGGTTTTTCCATTAGTCATGTGTGGATGTGAAAACTGGACCATAAAGAAGGCTGAGTGCCAAAGAAGTGATGCTTTTGAACTGTGGTGTTAGGGAAGACTCTTTGAGAGTCCCTTGGTTTGCAAAGAGATCAAACCAGTCAATCCTAAAGGAAACCAATCCTGAATAGTCAATGGAAGGACTGATGTTGAAGCTAAAACTCCAATTCTTTGGCCACCTGATGCAATGTACTGACTCATTGGAAAAGACCCTGATGCTGGGAAAGACTGAAGGCAGGAGGAGAGGATGACCAAGGGCCAGATGGCTGGATGGCATCACCGACTCAATGGAGGTGAGTTTCAGCAGGCTCCAGGAGATGGTGAAGGACAGGGAAGCCTGGTGTGCTCCAGTTCTTTGGGTCACAAAGAGTCGGACACAACCAAGAGATTGAACAACATCTTTACTCAGCCTCTGTTTCTGGGGAAGTCCAAACTAAGACATTGTTTGTTTGCTAGTGGGGGAAATCAATTAAGTTAGACATGGGTTTAAGATGGGATTCATGTAAGATCTAGGAATTTCTAAATGTATTCGATCATACCCATTACTCCCTTGCTCAGCCTCTGAAGGGGATGTATAGAAAAAAATAATAAATACCAAGATAGCTAATATAAGAAGGTTTATTACTTATCATACATTTTAAGTGTTTTACACATATAAGCTCATTCACTTCTCAAAGAAACTCAACAATACAGACCTTACTATGTGTGCATACATGCATGCTCAGTCGCTTCAGTCATGTCTGACTCTTTGTAACCCTATGGACTGTAGTCCATGGGATTCTCCAGGCAAGAATACTGGAGTGGGTTGCTGTGCCCTCCTTCAGGGGATCTTTCCAACCCAGGGATCAAACACACATCTTTTAGGTCCCCTGCATTGGCAGGTGTATGGGAAGCTCCACACACCACTATAATGCCCCCAAAATTCCTTGCTTATAACAATGGCTACTTTATTAAATTCTCAGGATTTGTTGAGCTAAGAATCTAGGCAAGTCTAAATTGATTCTCTTGTCCCTCATGACATACAGAGAAGACACTGGTTGTATTAAGCTGAAATGTGGGCTGGTCTAGAGGGGCCAAAGTGACTTCAATCATTCATCTGACACAGTTGTAAGAGTGGCTAGAAGGCTGGGAGCACCTTCAGCTAGCCTTTCCAGCATGGTGGTGTGACATCTCATTGGTAACTCAAAGCTCACAGAGCAAAGATTCCAAGAAAAGGAAGCATAAGCTGCCAGTTTCCTAAGATGTGGATCTAGCCATTGGCACTGAGTCACTCCTAAAGTGATTCCTGAGTCACTTCCTGGTCAAGGGAATCACTCCTCACATTGTTTAAGGGGAAGGGGAGAGAATTTGTAACCATCTTTAATCTTCCACATTAGGTTAAGTTGCTCACTGGCATAAACAGTAGAGCCAGATAACCCAGAAAGGTTAACTTCACCATGCTTAATAACAATAGCCAGAAAGAAAGTAATGTTTGTGGAATATCATGAGATTATGATTCAAGTTACTAAGCTGTATTAAGTAACATTTTTGTTCAGTCTGATAAAAACATAACCACTTTCCTTGGATAAGGGCATGGAAACCCTCTACAATATTCTTGCCTGGAGAATCCCCATGGACAGAGAAGCCAGGTGGATATGACTGAGTGATAAACACATAACCATTTTCCTAATAAATTCAAAAACAAATAAATTTATAAATATAGCATGGTTAGTATATAATGGTTTAATTTAAAATTTAAGAACTTATACCAAATCGATTTATCAGACTTATATGATAAGTGATCAATGGTCAATACAAATGCACACACTAATAAAAGCAGCATTCAACAAGAGTATATGCACATTGGGAAAATACCTTTTAAAAGTCTGGCTTAAGACCTCAATTATTTCTAGTACAAAAATTCTGCAAAATTTATATTCTTTTGTGATAATCAATCTCAGAATGATTAAATGAAATGCCCAAGTCAGAGGGTCAGATTATCTACACTGACCCATATGAATTTCAAGCATGTATTATCTCACCTAAAATATTGTTTTTCAGATGAGCAGATCACTTATCAAATCTTCCCATGTTTATAGATTTTTAAACAAGCTAAAAGCTATTGAAATGGAGAAAAATCTTACAGATCTGTTACAAACCCAGTAATGCTTTGTTTTAGGTATTTATTTTTCATCATTTATACCACTTTTTAGTATTATTACTATGGCTTCACTAACATTAGATATTCTTTGTTAGTATCTCTGCAGATAAACATATATGGTTCAATTACTTAAAAAAGAGAGAGAGAGAGAGAAGGGGTAGAAATAGAACTAGAGATTCATTGCATTCACTTCAAATCTCACAATTCTCATTATTCAAGTCTTGCATTAGTACAGAATTTAATGAAGGACTCTGCCTTACAAGGGCTTCCCTGGTGGCGCTAGTGGTAAAGAATCTGCCTACCAATGTAGGAGATTTAAAAGACATGGTTTTGATCCCTGGATTGGGAAGATCCCCTGGAGTAGAGAACAGCAACCCACTCCCATACTCTTGCCTGGAAAATTCCATGGACAGAGGAGCCTGGTGAGCTATAGTCCATGGAGTTGCAAAGGTTAGGACATGATTGAGCATGCATAAGCTGCCTTCCAATGTATTTAACATTATCAATCATATGCAATGGGAGGACAGTTCTTTTAAGCATGTACATCTTACTAATAATGAACATAATGTTATATTAAATGAATGATATCATCAAAGCATTTTAAAGAAACTTCAAAAACTTTAATATTTTGTCAAAAGAAATACAGTTTTACTAATTGAGTTGGTGGGATTTATATATGTTACACAATGAATCTCAGCCTATCATTATTAATCACTCATCACAATTAATATAGTTCTTCACTTCCATTTCTCTCATAAAAATAGAAAAATGTTAGTATTTATAATGACAAATCCTATTTTGCTATTTTCATCTGTAAAAACAAATGACATTCAGACATATTACAGAAAATCAACCTATAATGTATCCTATACAAGAACTTGGGCTTCCCTAGTAGCTCAGCTGGTAAAGAATCCTGCAATGCAAGAGACCCCAGTTCGATTCCTGGATCAGGAAGATTCCCTGGAGAAGGATTAGGCTACCCACTCCAGTATTCATGGGCTCCCATGGTGGCTAAGATGGTAAAGAATCCCCCTGCAATGCAGAAGACTGAGGCTCTATCCCTGGGATCTCTGGACTGGGAAGATCCCCTGGAGGAGGGCATAGCAACCCACCCCAGTATTTTTGCCTGGAAAATCCCCATGGACAGAGGAGCCTGGTGGGCTAGAGTACATGGGGTCACAAAGAGTCCGACACTACTGAGCGACTAAGCACAGCGCAGTACAAACAAGAACTTAAATTAGGCTTTATAGGAAATTGGGTAATATATTTTTCTTTATTCAGCCTAACTCCTGGCCAGGAAAGTTGGAGAAGATGTGGGATTTCCTCAGTGGTCTCATGTTCCACTTTCTATCCTTGGGGAAAATGCAGTATAAATATAACAGCCCTGATCCTGTCCTCTTTGTAGACCACTGTTAAGACTTTGGGACCAGGGCAGAGAAAGTACTGGAAGGTGGTACTCTTGCTACCTCTTTCCTCTGCGGGAACTGGGGGGAAAAATGGTTCTATAAATGCACACTTTAAAAAATTTATGTAAAGGTGTTCAGAAAAAACAGATTCCACTTCTAACATAGTTTAAGATTTGATCAAACTAGGATCTACCATTGAGCAGAAGAGAGGAAGAAGGAAAAGAAAGACCGATGGAGGTTAATCCTTAGGAACCACTCAGTCACATGTTATAAGATTCAGTACCAACCGAATATTCAGCCGTGAGTTACTAAAATATGATCACAGGAGGCAGAGCGAGAAATAGAGACATATAAGCACCAATTCCACTGTGATCTAGGAATAATTCATTTTTTTCAGATATAGACATCAGGTTAATATCTCTTTAGTTTGCATGATTTTAACTAACATAGGCTCCTTGGTGCCAAGTAATAATTGTCACAGTATTACCAACTCATCTTAAGAGAAAAAATGTTTTCTTACTGTTTGAGTCTCAGCCTGTACTAAAGAATGTTACAAATAGGAAAGGTTTCTAAAAGGCTGTTGAGGACAAATCCAGTCTCAATTCTACAGGTAATAGTAACTGTATATGTTGAGAAGTTACAACAGAAACATCACATAAATTCAGACTTAATTCCTAATATATATGCGAAGGCTCATCATTTCACTAAAGACCGAAGGAAATGCTAAAATCTATAAAAATCTGTTGCACAAACTGGAACCTCTGGGTTCCTCTTGTCTGAGTTGGAAAGTAAATGTAAAACTCCTATATTCTGCATTCCTGAAGCTGGGCAAAGCAGTGGGGGTTTCAATTAAAAACCACAGGAATGGAAAGGAATATGTCAATAAAACCACAGACCTGTAAGGACAGCGTACTAGTTTGCAAACAAACACAGCAAGCCTTCTTGGAGTATGAGTCTATTACTGTATTTTTAAACTGAGTGTGTGATGGCAGAGGTAACTGTCTCAGCGTGGTTTTCTCTCATTTCACATACAGGGAAATTCAGATTTGCATTCTTGGTTCCTTGTAGCAAAAGCAATGAGGAAATAGCTTAACTGAAAAATGCATCACCGAGGTGGGAAAAGCTGAAATGATACTAAATCTGCCTTTTAAGTAAGACAATCATTAAAGTTAGAGAATTTCAAGGCTGAACCAACATGCAGTCGGTAATCGTGGAAAATTAGTTTTTTCAAATATAGACATCAGGTTAACATTCATTTAAATTACATGGTTTTCACTATAAGGTTTCTGCAAACAGTGTCTGACATTAGACTGTATTTGTTGAGTAATCAATTGGTTATAGAGGAGTATAATCAGTACATAAAATACATATTTTACAAGGATAAAATCAGAATAAAAGCAGTCAAGTTGAACAGAGCACAGGCAAAGTATTTAATTTATAATTCATGGTACATAGCTATGTTTTTTTTTTTAAGATGTAATGTATTACAAATTTTTAAGAGAAGATAGCTATGTGGGAAAAATTGGACCGTTTACTTGGATTATTAATTAGGCTAAATGTTGCTTAACTTTGCTACCAGTTAATAACTGGTTTTAAATATATTGGTTTCTCATTATGCTTGAATAGTTCATGAAATTAATCTTATTGACTGCCTAGTGCATTCAGAGGCTTTTTGAAGCCCAAAGAAAAATCCATGATATTTTTAGGTAAGAACTGTCTCAGCTGACACTCACAAAGAAAGCTTTATTTTTCTTTCTACAGAAAACATGTTTATTTTATCCATATTGAAGAATAATAGAAATAAAAGTCAGCTTTGTTTATTTACCAGCGTTTTGATGCTTCCCATATTGCACAATCTAATGAGACATGGTGGTAGACACAGAACTTATTGTGGGGTTTATTTTATAGAGGGTTTTGTTCCTGAGTAAAAGATAAAAAGACTGGGGATAAACATGAACATACTTTACTTTCTGAGCTTCCCATATATTGTAAAGAATATATAGTACGGTGCTTCAGGAAATTCAAAGACTGTGAGAAGTCTTGTACTTCCTAAACAATTCATTTTTATGAATTATAAACTTCAGAGTTTGATAAAGACTTAAAATGGGCCAAAGAACTAAATAGACATTTCTCCAAAGAAGACATACAAATGGCTAACAAACACATGAAAAGATGCTCAACATCACTCATTATCAGAGAAATGCAAATCAAAACCACTATGAGGTACCATTTCACACCAGTCAGAATGGCTGCGATCCAAAAGTCTACAAATAATAAATGCTGGAGAGGGTGTGGAGAAAAGGGAACCCTCTTACACTGTTGGTGGGAATGCAAACTAGTACAGCCACTATGGAGAACAGTGCGGAGATTCCTTAAAAAACTGGAAATAGAACTGCCTTATGATCCAGCAATCCCACTGCTGGGCATACACACTGAGGAAACCAGAAGGGAAAGAGACACGTGTACCCCAATGTTCATCGCAGCACTGTTTATAATAGCCAGGACATGGAAGCAACCTAGATGTCCATCAGCAGATGAATGGATAAGAAAGCTGTGGTACATATACACAATGGAGTATTACTCAGCCACTAAAAAGAATACATTTGAATCAGTTCTAATGAGGTGGATGAAACTGGAGCCTATTATACAGAGTGAAGTAAGCCAGAAAGGAAAACACCAATACAGTATACTAACGCATATATATGGAATTTAGAAAGATGGTAACAATAACCCTGTGTACGAGACAGCAAAAGAGACATTGATGTATAGAACAGTCTTATGGACTCTGTGGGAGAGGGAGAGGGTGGGGAGATTTGGGAGAATAGCATTGAAACATGTAAAATATCATGTATGAAACAAGTTGCCAGTCCAGGTTCGATGCACGATACTGGATGCTTGGGGCTAGTGCACTGGGACGACCCAGAGGGATGGTATGGGGAGGGAGGAGGGAAGAGGGTTCAGGATGGGGAACACATGTATACCTGTGGCGGATTCATTTTGATATTTGGCAAAACTAAGACAATTATGTAAAGTTTAAAAATAAAATAAAATTTAAAAAAAAGAAAAAATCTCTTATCTTATTAGTTAGTTGTTATCTTATCTTATTAGTCAGTTGTGGGGTCTTCTGAATAATATAACGTTAGTAAAGTCACTCAGTCGTGTCCAACTCTTTGCGACCCCATGAACTGTAGCCTACAAGGCTCCTCCATCCATGGGATTTTCCAGGCAAGAGTACTGGAGTGGGTTGCCATTTCCTTCTCCAGGATATCTTCCTGACCCAGGGATTAAACCCGGGTCTCCTGCATTGTAAGCAGACGCTTTATCGTCTGAGCCTCCAGGGAAGTAATATAATGATAGAGCACAATAATTATGGGCTATGCTATTTTGAAGTCAAAACAACAACAACAAAAAAAAACATAAAAATTTTAAATAGAGCATAGCATCCTTGGATTTGAAAATATAATCTTAGCAATTAAAAACACAATGTAGGACAAGTTTTATCATAATCTATTACTCACTGCTATGTCTCCCATGTTTATTCAGTCCAGTCTCTGACACATAACAGATCTTTTATAAATAGTGGTTGGGTAGATAAATAAAAGAATTAACAAATCAGGTAGAGATAGATCTAAAAGCTAGAGTTTCTTTTTTATTTAACTTTATTTAATTAGAAGCTAATTACTTTACAATATTGTATTAGTTTTGCCATATATCAACATGAATCCGCCACGGGTGTACACGTGTTCCCAATCCTGAACTGTGCTTTCCACTGCTTCTTTTTTAAAGGATATCTGTTGCATCATAAAAATGATGTAAAATGCCTTCCTCCCTTAGGCGTTACAATTTTGAGATCACATCACAGCCAAGTTAATATTTTCATGAAGAGCATCACATTAGAAATGGACACCATGAAAAATCAATATCCATATTTTTGTTGGATGAAAAGTAATACAGAAACATAAAAATCAGTATTTGATCTTAAGAATCATAAAATTTCTGTAAGGATCTATAGTTGCTGCAAATTATTTAAAAAAGAACAACTATGATTAGCCCTTATTCTTAACCTACTGAGATATATTATTATATTTGGGATAAAATAACAAATATTAAATACTGAAATTCCCAAAATGCTGCTTAGTTAAATGCAGGCATATAATAGATTATTAAAAATCAGTTAACACAAAGCATACTGTAGTAGCTGTAGTTATTTAGCTGATTTAATGTGTATACAAATTAAAAGGTTAAAGTCAATAATAAGCTGAAAAGCTAAACAAATTAAGACATAATGCATTTATCATTTGCTAAATGGTTTGACATTTATTTAAAATAAGAAACCTGCTAAATCATCTCCCAAGATAAAAAAGGTCAACTTAATGTATTAAAATGTATGTCAACTAAAATTTTTAAATGTTTTCAAGCTCCTGACATAAATACTGTGATAGACACTTAGAGTAAACAAACATTAATAATATATTAATACTTAATAATACTAATAAACTGGCTATAGTTGAGCTGCTGCTATGATTCAGTAAAGTTAAACCATTTTTAACACCTACCTGCTTCATCTCACACTAACTGCTGAATTATCTATTTTAGTTTCAAGGTAGACAACAATGGGCTTCACAAGCGGTGCTCTTGGTAAAAAACATGACTGCCAATGGAGGAGATGTAAGAGATGCAGGTTCAATCCTGGATCAGGAAAATCCCCTGCACAAGGGCACGGCAACCCACTCTAGTATTCTTGCCTGGAGAATCCCATGGAGAGAGGAGCCTGGCAGGATACAGTCCATGGGGTCACACAGAGTCAGACACAACTGAAGCAATTTAGCACACACACACACACACACACACACACAGAGCCAGTAATAACTGATGTTTTGGGGCCAAGGACGTGTACCTATAAGGACACGCACCTTGACTTACAGATACTCATTTATCCATAGTCAAAATCTGTTTGAACCCAAGGTTCATACTTTTTGTTTAAACTGAAATTGAGTATATGTGACAACTTGCATTCATGCACACACATAAATATATATACACACAAATTAACTCATAAAACAAAAAAAGCTATAGAAATCACCTATTTTCCATCACCTCCAAACTTACAGATAACAATTAATATTTGGTAGTATTTTCTTCCAATATTACTCTCTCTATGTATATTTACAGTATTGTATATTTATACCTAAATGATAAGGAGACATTCAAAAATAAATCAAGGTTATATGAATTTTAAATTCATTAAATATCTTTAAATATTGCTTAAAGAATCTCAAGCATTGAATTTATCAAAATATTTATTTTCTCAATTAATAGTTACTTAAATTACTATTAGGCTTCCCTGGTGGCTCAGACAGTAAAGAATCCTCCTGCAATGCAGGAGACCTGGGTTGGATCAGTACGTCAGGAAGGTCCCCTGGGGAAGGTGACTACTCACTCCAGTGTTCTTGCCTGGAGATCCCATGGACAGAGGAGCCTGGTGGGCTACAATTGATGGGGTCACAAAGAGTGGGATGTGACTGAGTGACCAACACTTTCACTCTCAAATTATTGTTAATTACAGTTACAAATAAAGATATTACATATTATTTTTGACCATTTGTCTCATTATTGAATTCCTCAAAGTTGGATTCCTGTAAAAAAAAAATGTGCACTGACATTTTTAGAGCTCTTGATGAAGAAGGGATATAATTTTATAGCAATTGATATGGATTTGAATTATCTGAAAGATGGATGTTTATTGAGAGACAACTATTTTGCTTAAAATCTATCAGAATATAAGGTCAAAACTTAGTTGTGTTTAAAACTTTTATTAAGACTTGTGCATGCTGCTAAGTCACTACAGTTGTGTCTGACTCTGTGCAACCGCATGGACTGTAGTGTGCCAGGCTCCTCTATTCATGGGATTCTTCAGGCAAGAATACTGGCATGGGTTGCCATGCCCCTCTCCAGGGGATCTTCCTAACCCAGGGATCAAACACTCATCTCTTATGTCTCCTCATTGGCAGGCAGGTTCTTTACCACCAGCGCCACCTGGGAAGACATAGGGAGCTCAATAAAACACTCAAACTTTGTACTTTTTGAGCAGTATGTTTTTGGATTGTCTTGAACTTTTTGAGTAGCACTTTTCATTTTTTGTACTGTTACTCAAGCTGACTTGGATTTAAGATCTATATTGTTAGGCCAAAAAAAAGAAAAAAAAGAAAAAACCCTGAAACAATTTTAGTACAATTAAGTTGGAAAATGTGAAATCACAAAAACACATTAGTCAAGCTTAATATTTTATATAAATTTACCAACCACGTTCACATTTGGTACCAGACCTAAAAAAATTCTGTTTGAGAAACTGCGTGCCCATCATATCCAGCATTCATAGGAGACCCCTGAAGCCCATGGGACATCCATTACCAGAAACCCATTCACAGCCCAGTGATCATTCCCCTGCCAGCTGGCTGGACACATGGATGAATAAGGAAATGGTTTTCGTGACTGCCCCAGGAGCAGTGAGTTGGCAGGGAGCCAAGCCATCTTCGGTAGCCAGCTGGCACCTGGGAACTCCTTAACTCTCAGTGGGTTAGCCATGCACATGCTACGTCCAAGGCATGCAGAGTTCACTGCCAGGAAGCCAACATGTGGAAAGGCAGTCTCCCAAAGACTCAGGGAGCACTCCCTTCATGAATAACTGCCTCATTCACAGATTCAGGCACCTCAGAAAATGCTGAAACCAGAAAAATTGGCATTGCTCCTGAGGTTCATGTGCTTATTATACTGACTCCTTTATTTGTTGACCTTCAGAAAATGCATTTTTTTTTCAAGACATTCAGTAGAATCCTTACCAAGTGGTGGACTGCTTGAGTCAATTTGTTTTGAACAGCCCTTTTTCATGATTGGAGTACTGATGCATTAAAAGCACCTCTATTCATTCCCAGCAAGGTCCTGGTTTGGATGATATAGATATGGCCACTCGACTACTTACAAAATACCTAAGCTGAGATTTGGGCCAAAATAACAAAAGGACCAAACTGTGGATTCTCAATAAGAGAACAAGTGAGAAGACAACCCTGTGTATTTTTAAAATTTGAGGGGTTTATTATAAAAATTTCAGATTTTTATAAGATTTATAAATCTTATAAAATTTTGTGTATAAAATAATATATTATGAACCTCTACCTCCCCATCACCCAACTTCAACAACTCTCAACTTCTTTCTTCCCTATTCTAAACTTTATATGTAACTAAACAAAACATGACTTCCTTGAATTCTCACTCTATCACAATGTTAAGGGAGTATTCGCTGAAGTTCTCCGGTGGCGCAGTGGTAAAGAATCTGTATGCCAATGCAGGAGACACAGTTTTTATCCTTGGGTCAGGAAAATTACCTGGAAAATGAAATGGCAACCCACTCCAGTATTCTTGCCTGAGAAATCCCAAGGACAGAGCGTGGTGGGCTACAGCTCATGGAGTTGCAAAGAGTCAGACATGACTGAGCCACAGGGCACACACACACACACACACACACACATGCAAAACTAGTCCTGAAGATTGTTTCAAGGGAGTCAAAGAGAAAGAAAAGAGTTGTATATCAACCCCCCCCCATTTTTCACAACAAATATTAATACTACTACAAAATCTTTACCAGGCTGAAGAAATTATTTTTACATGTGTTTTGAACACAATAGGATAGCTAGATAGATAGCTAGCTAGAAAACAGACAGATAGTAGATGATGGGTATAGTTTTCATAAATCAAATCACACATAGTAAGATCCTGCACAATTAGTATTAATCTGAAAAAATAGTCAACTTATAAAATAACCATATGTTTTCAAACCATGGTGTTTGGAATGATACAGTTTTATAAAATTAAATTTTGCCTAGCTACATAGAACCCCTAGGCAATCATATCAATGTATGATTTATCTGGGACCAAGAAAAATAGCGCCTTGGGAGAAGTATACATGTGTTGTTCTTCCTGGATGCAAACCACAGAGAAAAAACTTAAATTTCTGGTAATGCACTTATCCAACAATCCAGTTATTAAGCACTTACTGTGTTTTAAGTTCTGTGCCAGAACTGTGGTGAAAAAGAGACACTGCACTGTGCAGAAAGATATTTCCTTTGGCCATTGTCTATTTTGTCAAACTTTGGGAAATGGTGAAGGACAGCGTAGCCTGGCATGCTGCAGTCCACGGAGTCGCAGAGAGTCAGAGGCAACTTAGCGAAAGAACAACAACATTGTCTATTTAGTTGTTTAAATGCTTTTTTCACTCCTTAATTAATCACTCATTAATTATTTGTTGAGTACCTACTATTTTTGAGTCTCTTCTAAGTATTGGGGATATAATACCAAAAAATCCACATGCCATGTCTGTTCTCATGATGCTTTCATTTTAGGCTGACTGGGGACAGCAGGCAAAAAATAACAAAGAGAAGCAGCTAATCTGACCCAAGTGGGAAGATGTTGCAGGGTGGAAGCAAGAGGAGAAATTCCTGGATGACATAAGCTCACTCTTTAAAACAAAAAAGAGTTAGGTAGGGAAGGAGAATAGAAATAAAGGAAGGTCAAGAGATAGCATTTGCCAAGATTAGAAAATGGGAGACTGTCTGTTCCTCGTTGAGTTCAGTTCAGTCGCTCAGTCATGTCCAACTCTTTGTGACCCCATGAATCACAGCAGCCAGGCCTCCCTGTCCATCACCAACTCCCGGAGTTCACTCAAACTCACGTCCATCAAGTCAGTGATGCCATCCAGCCATCTCATCCTCTGTCATCCCCTTCTCCTCCTGCCCCCAATCCCTCCCAGCATCAGAGTCTTTTCCAATGAGTCAACTCTTCACATGAGGTGGCCAAAGTTCTGGAGTTCCAGCTTTAGCATCAGTCCTTCCAGAGAAATCCCAGGGCTGATCTCCTTCAGAGGGACTGGTTGGATTTCCTTGCAGTCCAAGGGACTCTCAAGAGTCTTCTCCAACACCACAGTTCAAAAGCATCAATTCTTTGGTGCTCAGCTTTCTTCACAGTCCAACTCTCACATCCATACATGACCACTGGAAAAACCATAGCCTTGACTAGACAGACCTTTGTTGGCAAAATAACGTCTCTGCTTTTGAATATGCTATCTAGGTTGGTCATAACTTTCCTTCCAAGGGGTAAGTGTCTTTTTTGGGCTCCAAAATCACTGCAAATGGTGACTGCAGCCATGAAATTAAAAGACGCTTCCTCCCTGGAAGGAAAGTCTGTTCCTAGACTTAGTTGTATTTGACACCTCACTTGTGGCTCAGATGGTAAAGAATCTGCTGTGATGCAGGAGACCTGGGTCCAATCCCTGGGTCGGGAAGATTCCCTGGAGAAGGGAATGGCTACCCACTCCAGTATTCTTGCCTGGGAATCCATGGACAGAGGAGCCTAGCAGGCTACAGTCCGTGGGATCACAAAGAATCAGACACGACTGAGCAACTAACAGTTTAACTTTCATAAATACCATGGGTAAGTGTTTTGCTCTTGTTTTCACAGTCCTAGCTCCAAAAGACTACTCATGAAACAATTTTGATTAGATTCCTCTAAAAAGGGCTGCTTTTTCCAAAAAACAAACAAACGAAACACAAAAGCATGCACTGTGGATATGAGTTAACAAGGGATTTTTCATAGTTCTCATGGATTCTGCATTTTCTTCCTCTCTCTGGAGATCCTCACTTAGACAACGGAGTCAGCCTCATCTCTCAGTGGCCAGCGCTCACCACACTATCTTCAGCCATGATGATGCCACAGAAACAGACTATATTCCTCCTTGTTCCGTTCAATGGTCATTTTGTTTGGTCCCTGCTAACTTCTACCCACTTGGTCACCAGCCCCCATTCTTCCTTTTGCCCCAAGACCTGGACTACTTGAGTGTCTCATCCAAGGGTATTTTCACACCAGGACCTTTGCCTTCATAGTTTTCTCTGCCAGGAACTCTCTTCTACTTGATATTCATATAGTTTGCTCTCTCATGCCCTGCTGGAGTCAGCTAAAACATTGTTTTGTCAGAGAATGTTTCCTGACCATGCAGGAGAAAACAGCAATCACCATTTGCCTAATCACCCTTACCTCACTTAAGCTTTTTCCTTTCAATTGTTATTGCAATGTGATTTTTTTTTTTAACTTTTTAAAAGAAATGATCTTCCTACACTATATTCTATAAGGAAGGGGATTTTGTTTGTTTTAGTCACTGTTGAGTCTTTGATATATAAAACAGTGCTCGGTACAATGTAGATGTGCTCACTGAACAAACCAATGAATGAGAGACCATGCCAACGCTAGACAGTACCATGCTTTTTCTTAGAGCATTACAACATCCAAGGGTCAGTGTTGGGGAGAACATTGGTAGCAACTTGGTAGAAAGTAAAGAGTTTCTGGGGCTTCCCTGTTGGCTCAGATGGTAAAGAATCTGCCTGCGATGCAGAAGACCTGGGTTCGATCCCTGAGTCAGGAAGATCCCCTGGAGAAAGGAAAGTATTCTTGCCTGGAGAATTCCACGTTGGTATTTTAAAATGACATGGACTCACGGACTCCCCTGGTGATCCAGTGGCTAAACTCCTCGCTCCCAATGCAACATGCCTGGGTTCAATCCCTGATCAGAGAACTAGATCTCACATGCCTCAAATAAGAACCCCCAGGCCACAACTAAAGATCCATGCTGCTACTAAGACCCAGTGCAGCCAAAAAAAAAATATATATATATATATATTTTAACATGGATTCACAGCTGTCCTTTGCATTTGGGCTTGCCATGATTAATTAAATGTCCCATCAGGGAATGGGAAACCTTGTTGTCAGCCTGTTTCCATATCTGGAAAAGAAGTTAGGCTTAAGAACTACTACAAAATTATAAAAGCTATACCAACACTTTGATTGCTAAAATAATGTCACCAGTTAATCCGTTACTGTATGTGGAGTAGAATAATAAACCTTCCTTCAGGTTGAACTGTCAAAGTACAGTTCTGCAGAATGCCTCCTTGATGAAGAGTATAGCTCTTCTCCTTAGATTAAATTGGAAAAGTGACAATTATATATTTCATGCATTCCAGATTTCATAGGACAGTTTCATCATAATATCCACTTACAAACTGTATAGAGTGTGATGGTGTTAAACAGCACATATTTTTAATTTAAAATCCATTAGCATTCCACATAATTAATTAGAATTTTACACTCCAGTGATTTTTGGTTCCCTACAGAAAATTGAGCACACAGAATATAATTTGATTTAATTTTTGGTTTAGGTTTAATCTACCTTAAACATTTTTTTAAATATCTCAGGGGAAATTTTAACTACTTAAAATTTTATATTTTTTCTTTAGTAAACTCAGCATTCTATTTTAATATTCTTGGGTGAAGGGGATAGAAAAAAAGCTTAGAAAAGTATAGGTCAGGCAAAAATACTTAATACAAGCATTTAGAATCCAAAATACAGAGTCCATACCCTTGCTGTGGTGATATACTTGGAAGAAAAGAAGAGAGGTTGTGAAATTTTTCCTGTCAATTTTAGACCCTTTTTTCTTATGAGAATTATGGAACTGTACTTCCACACAGGTCTTTTAAAGTTTCAGTCTATGTCACTAAAATGATATCTCACAAAAGGTATCATGTGTATCTGACATTCTTATAGCACATTTATTGCAGCTCAGGAGGCCAAGAACTGGCTCGTAATTCCATTTCATTACAACTTCCAAGGGCCAGTTCTTTGGGTAGGTTTCCTGTTGGATTATTCATAACCATAGAATTAAATCACAAGGTTTGGAGGGCCATGGCTTAACTTCAAATTGCTTTGCAATGATTATAATAAATATCAAGTCTTTATAATTCCTTGATTGTTCAGTTTAGTGGAGTTATCAATCAAATTTTCTGGACAACATTTTCTTTTTATTCTGTTCCCTTTGATTTCCTTCTCTCCTTTAACCTTATCCTATGCCCTGTCACCTCAGAGGCTGACACATTCATATGGTATTTCCTAGATATGCAAGCATACCTATTTATTATTCAACTGGATAAGGTTTTTCAAACTTCTTGCATTACTGTTACACTGACTAGCCTTTCAAACATTTAGACTGAGTACAATCATTTACCATTTACTAGAAATAATTATAATATTGTGACATATTTTCTACAAATGACTATAGCTCTATTCAGAACAGTGGTAATAAAAAGATATGAAATAAAACACACATATACACACAAGTGCACACACACATACAAATTTAAACATGTAGACTTAAGTAAGTCTACAAATAACAAGCTTTGAAAAAAACAACTAAATACAAAGGACATATTGTTTCTTCTGTTGTAACACCAGAGTTTTGAATACTATATTTCCTTTTAAAATATGTTAAAAATAGTACAAAGTAGGGGATGCGGTGATTTTTTAGGTTTTCAAATCTTGGGGGACAAAATAAGATGTCATTTAGTCTCCAGATCCAAATTTAAATGAGATACTTTCCAGATAAGGAAATTTTCACAGAATTTAAACTAATTTTGTCTATAGGTAGAATTTAAATATTTAAATCATTATACACATATAATTTTAATCTAGATGGTGAATTCAGGCTTATTTTTTTCTTTTTAGAAATGTGCACTAAACTATAAGGGTAAGTCTGGTTCAATTAAAATCACAAATTTTTTCAGTATTAATATTCTGCATATAAAAATATTACAAAACACAAGTTAATTAAAATTAGACAGACAAGACCAGGTAACTATATGAAAAAATGCTATTCCTTGGTTTCATGTCATAATGTGACTATGCTAATAACTATGGAAATAATTGACATTGAAGGAACAAACACGAACATGTTTAATGAGGTTATTGATTTTTTCCCTCATAAATGTCCTTACATACTTTATATTGTAAGCATCTCACTAATGATGTATGCCTTTTCATTAGAGTTGGCATAATAAAAATGACAATTAATTTTTAATGCATCTGTTAGTGAAATTTAATATTGAAAAATTAATAAAGCAAATTTAATATCATTGCTGAGTCTATTATTAGCATTACATGTATTAGCAGGCAAATTTACCAATATGGACATTTATATCAGGTAACTTGGTTAAGAAAACTAGGATAATGTTAAATCCCTATTGGCCTGGTCAGGAGGAGAATAAAACAGCTCCTCAGAAAATAAACCAAAGCCCACAGTCGGAGAGTTGTTGTAATCCTATAGGACTCATTTCTTGTTTGATACAGAGCACTCATGACAGCTGCACAAAGGTCAGCCTGTTCAGTAGCTTCCCTATTGGCTTTAAATGAATTGGACTACTTTGGATTGGCTGAGAAGCCCTCAACAGGCTTCTGCTGGACAATGACTGTAGAAAGGGAATTCTTATTTCTTAAAAAACACCCATTGTAATACACTGTTTATTTAAGGCCTCTTCTCTCCAGAAGATAGGGATTACTCTGGAGTAGAAAAAGCAGCCCATTCCAGTATTCTTGCCTGGAAAATTCTATGAACAGAGAAACCTGGCGGGCTCCATGGGGTCACAGAATGGGACATGACTGAGCATGCATGCACGCTCGCATTCATCTATTCCACAGACAAGAAAACCAAGTGTCAGAGAGGTTAAGAAATATTCCATCAACAGAGCTCTGATTCTAAAACAACTGGGTCTCATTCCAGCATGCCTGGTCTTTCTAACTTGAGAAGCTTTGCTTTATGTAAATTGGAGTTGAGCAAAATGACAAATGTTTTAAGATTCTGAATGAGATGAATTGGTCATTTTATGAAAGAAAATGTTAAGCTCAGAAAACTGTCCTCTTGTGATTAAATCTACCTCAGATTTTATTTTGCACCAACTCATTCAAAGACATTTTTTAAAAGTGGCTGTCAGGTAAGGTTTGCATCTTTTTTCTTCCTCTACACATGTGATACGAGTATTGCTCCTGGTCTATCACTGTAACTATTATATCTCTAGAGAAGCATTTGCTTTAAATGGATGATTTCTCACTAGTTTTCAACTTTCTACAGATACAGGCAGAGGATCTGAGAGAAGGCAAGTCGAAGAAACAAAAGTCTATTTAGGGTAGTGAAATCTTTCAAAAGCTAGCAAGTTTATCAGAGGCACATTAATATTTAACATATTCCTAACATAAATATTTTTGAAGAGAAGATTGAAAAAAAACACAAAACAGCAACAAGAAGAAAAATCTTCATCAGTAATATTCAGTTCAGTTCGGTTCAGTTGCTCAGTCATTTCCGACTCTTTGAGACCCCATGAATCACAGCACGCCAGGCCTCCCTGTCCATCACCAACTCCTGGAGTTTACTCAAATTCACGTCCATCAAGTTGGTGATGCCATCCAGCCATCTCATCCTCTGGCGTCCCCTTTTCCTCCTGCCCCCAATCTCTCCCAGCATCAGAGTCTTTTCCAATGAGTCAACTCTTCGCATCAGGTGGCCAAAGTATTGGAGTTTCAGCTTTAGCATCATTCCTTCCAACAGTAATATTACATTTTATCTTATAATGTTAAACCAATTACCTAAAAATTCTCAATCTTTATCGATCACTGATTCAGGTCACTCATTTATTCGATTTGTGCATTAAATAAATGTTCAAATAAACTAAACAAATGTGTGATGCAGAAAGCGGGTTGGGAAATTGCCCAAACCTTAAAAGACCATTGTAATACATCTCTGGACTGACTGTCCTTAGAGCCTATAACTGACTCAAAGCAAATGAAGCAAAAACAAATGTACAAAACAAAGGTTACATGACTTAAATTATGTAACCATAACTCATTATCTGATGACCCTGGGAAGGCACTTTGTCACACAAATTCATATAAAGAAGCCACTTATATTATTTAAACAAATAGAGGGCCACACATATTTTAAAAATAATTATACAGGTCAGCTAATTGACAAAGAAAACCCAGAGAAAGCAAACAAACAATGCATAATAAAAAAAGTTAAAAGAACATTAAAAAACAAAAAACTAGATGTAACTAAAACCAGATGTATGTCATGTCAATTAATATTTAAAGGGTGAGAATAACTATAAAAGCTTTCAGGTTGGACACAATGGTAAATCAAAACCAGAAAAATTTAAGGGGATAAAATCAAACAAAAAGAAAGTAGGTCCTTGTTGGTTATCCCATCTTAAATATGTATATTTATAACTGAATCACTTTGCCACCTGAAACACAGCATTGTTAATCTACTGTGCTCCAATATAAAATTAAAAAAAAAATTTTAAGGGAAGTAGGACACTAGCCAAAATAGAATTCAGGGCAAAGACAAGAAAATAAGTTAGACTAAGGAAAGCAATTTATACTGGTAAGAGTACAATCTGCATAAACGTATAGCAATTATGGGTACACATAAGCCAAATAATGCCACATCAACAGTGATAAAGCAAAAATGGTAAAAGATATCAGAGGGAAATACGCAGAAATAGGCAACAAGCAGGAAGCTTTAATTCACAGATAGACTATGAAATATCAAGTACACAAAATTAATTTAATAAAAAAATACTTTAAAAAATAGAGATTTAACTAAAATATAACTAAAATTTCCTTCCCTGAAAATAAAGAATATACTTTATTATATTATCCCATATGCTCATGGGACAGTCACAAAATTGATGATATATCAGATCAGATCAGTCGCTCAGTCGTGTCCGACTCTTTGCGACCCCATGAATTGCAGCACGCCAGGCCTCCCTGTCCATCACCAACTCCCGGAGTTCACTCAGACTCACGTCCATTGAGTCAGTGATGCCATCCAGCCATCTCATCCTCTGTCGTCCCCTTCTCCTCTTGCACCCAATCCCTCCCAGCATCAGAGTCTTTTCCAATGATTTTCATAAATGTGTAATTAAAAGTTTTCTCAAATTAGATTCAATAAAACTAACACAGTAACAAAACCAGAAAATAAATCAACCCTATCACCTGGCAAAAAGATGTATATTTTAAGAAACTAAGTTAGTAAGGATATAAACCAAAAACAGTAAAATGGATTATAATGTTAATTATAACAGTTAATAACAAGCTGTAAGATATAGTTTAAGAGATCCTCAGGAAAATTTGTAGCATTTTTCCCTGATAGCTCAGTTGGTAAAGAATCTGCCTGCAATGCAGAAGACCCAGATTTGATTCCTGAATCAGGAAGTTCCCCTGGAGAAGTATAGGCTACTTTCTCCAGTATTCTTGGGCTTCCCTTGTGGCTCAGCTGGTAAAGAATCTGCCTGCAATGCAGGAGACCTGGGTTTGATCCCTGGGTTGGGAAGATCCCCTGGATATTGTTGGAAAGGTGGGCAGCATTATTCTGCTACCTATCACAAAACCTAAACTCCTCTGCAGGAGAACTCTACTAAAATTTTAGAGAGCAAATAATCCCAATATTTCCTGAACTGTTTCAGAATATAAAAAGAACTAAAACTTTAATTTCTTTTGATAAAGTACAATAACATTGATACCTAACTTGACAATAATAGCCCCCAAAAGATAATTACAAACAAATCTCATTTCTGATAATCAAAGCTAACATCTTAAATAATATATTAACAATTAGAATTCAGTAGCGAATCAAAAGAATAATACATCATGACCAAGTGTTGTCTATCTTCTTACACAATAAAAGTATTTGATACAGAAAACATCTACTTTTTAAAACTTTCAAATATTAATATTTTTGTGATAAAGCATATATTAAACCAAAATATAACATTATACTTAACAAGACAAAAGAATAAGACTGTGAAGTATAAAAATTAGAGAAGAGAAAGTAGTTATCTTATGGTTTATACCTGAAGAATTCAAAAGAATCAACGAAAAAGCACTCAGTAATAAAACTCAGTAACATAAGAATGTACAAATTCAATATTTCAGATAGTAGCTTTTCTACAAACAAACACAACCAGCTAAAAAGTTTAAACTAAATAGCTGAATTTACAAAACATAAAATCTATGAGGATATATTTAATAAGAAAGGTCTGTAAGAACTACATGGAGAAAAAGTATCACATGGTTATTATGTTTATTTAAAATATAATTATTTCAATTGTCCCCAAATTATAACTACAATAAAACACTACTCTTTGTTTTTAAGTTAACAAAAAGAATTAAAATTCTTATGCATCAAAACCACAATGAGATATCACTTCACCCCCACTAGAATTTGTTAGAACCAAAAGTCAGATAATGATAATATTGTTGAAGATGTGGAGAAATCAGAATCTTATAAGCTCCTGCTAGAGTAATAAAATGCTGCATCTACTTTGAGAAACCACCTGGTACTTCCTCAAATGATTTAACATAGAATACCATGTGACCCACCAATACTGCTCCTAGTTAAACACCCAAAAGAAATGAAAACATACACACACACACACACACACAATAAACAAACTTTCACATAAAAGCATTACTAAAAGTAGCCAAAAGAAAGAAAGAACCTGAACGTCCACTAAGTGAGGAATGGAGACACTGTTACATACCCCTATGCATGTGTGCATGCTGAGTCACTTCAATCGTGTCCAACTCTTCACAACCCTATAGACTGTAGCTCACCAGGTTCCTCTGTCCATGGGATTCTCCAGGCAAGAATACTGAGTGGGTTGCCACGTCCTCTTCCAGGGGATCTTCCCAACCCAGGGATTGAACCTGCATCTCTTAAGTCTCCTGCTTTGGTAGGCAGGTTCTTTACCATTAATGCCACCTGGGAAGCCCCACATATCCACATAATGGGACATTACTTAACCTTAAAAAGTAATGGAATACTTATACATGTTACAATATGGATGAACCTTGAAAATGTTTGCTAAAGGAAAAAAAATCAGGTCCTGCAAGGCCATATATGGTATGATTCCATTTGCATGAAATGTCCAGAATAGGAAAATTTATAGAAACAAAAAGTAGATTGGTCATTGCTTAGGGCTGTGGAGAGATGAGTAGATAGGGAGGTGATAGCTAAAATGTACAGTGTTTCTTTTTAAGGGATGAAGGTATTCTAAAATTGACTCTGATGATGGCCATTCATATCCGTGCTTATACTAAACACCATTGAATCTTACAGTTTAAATGGGTGATAGTAATAAAACTGTTTAAAAATTCTTATAAAAATGAACAAGCAAAAATGGCTAAGGGGAGACACTCAAAATGAAAAGCAATAAACATGAACTCAAACCAATAATAAAAAAAATATGAGATTCTGATACCACTCATGAACAAAGGATAGACAAATGGAGCACAATATACAGTGCAAAGCCAAACACCAATGAGGATGGTATAAATGTTATATGAAGTATACTACATCAGTGGAAACACATGGAATATTCAGTACCACCAGTGTTGGCAGGCCCCACCTCCAGGTGCCTGATGTGACTGCCTATGGTCTGTTGGGTGCCCCCTCCAGAAAACCTCATAAGTTGGTGGACTTGAACACAGTCTTTTGCAAAGAGGTAGGTTTGGACCAAATACGCAATTCCAGATTCTACTTCTCAATTCCTGTCCCACTTCTGAACTGTAAATAACAAATTCCCATACCTATTCTTCATCCCGTGGAACTAATGGATTTAGAAGGATGTAAAACTTCCTCCAGGAGATTTTAAGTGACTCATAGAAATCTGGGAGAATTAAGAGGTCAGGGGCTTGCCCAGGTGGTGCTAATGGTAAAGAACTCACCTGCCAATGCAGGAGACATAAGAGATCAGGGTTGGATCCCTGGATCAGGAAGATCCCCTGATGGAGGGCATGGCAACCCACACCAATGTTTTTGCCTGGGCAATCCCACAGACAAAGGAGCCTGGGGTCGCAAAGAGTCAGACATGACTTAGAGACTAAACAACCACAACCACACATGAAGCAACATTCTTACACGAATTGTGTTTAGCCCAACTCCATCATATCACAGATAAGGAAATTCAGTTGAAGAGAGGTTAAGTAACTTGCTAAGTTGCTAAGTTGCTTCAGTCATGTCCGACTCTGTGCGACCCCTGAGACGGCAGCCCACCAGGCTCCCCCGTCCCTGGGATTCTCCAGGCAAGAATACCGGAGTGGGTTGCCATTTCCTTCTCCAATGCATTAAAGTGAAAAGTGAAAGGGAAGTCAGTCATGTCCAACTCTGAGCGACCCCATAGACTGTAGCCTACCAGGCTCCTCCGTCCATGGGATTTTCCAGGCAAGAGTACTGGAGTGGGGTGCCAAACTTAGCCAGGACCAAATAACTAGATAACCTGATGATAAATCCGAGATGCCTGTCTAAAGCAAATATCCATTTGAAAAATCTCTACTTAGACACTTTGAACTAGAATTTAGGAAGGCAGCTTTCAATTGCAGTATAATGAGAATAGAGGTTATAATTGAAACCACAGAGAAGAAGTCATTCATTAAAAGACAATATAAAGAAAGATCAGAACATTGAAGTATGAATTTGCAGGCATGTCCACTGTTGAAATAGAAGAAAAGATAATTTTCCCTTTAACTGCTCATCTGTTCTGACTTTGAATGCTATATAGTTCTATTTCATGAAGAAAGAAAGGAATGGATAATGTTGTAGATGGAATAGAGTTTATTTCTCAACTATCCAAGATGTCACTTTCTCAGATTTCCACTTCAATCCAATCATTTCAGTATCCTCCAACATATTTTATATGGGCACTGTTTCTGTGGAATATCTATTGGCATCTCTATCAAATTAACTCTGTTAAGCTCATTTTCAAAATCTAAAGGCTTTGGGAAATTTTGAAGTAAAGCAACCTGTTAATGGGATTCCCTGGTAGCTCAGAGGTTAAAGCGTCTGCCTGCAATGCGGGAGGCCTGGGTTCGATCCCTGGGTCAGGAAGATTCCCTGGAGAAGGAAATGGCAACCCACTCCAGTATTCTTGCCTGGAAAATCCCATGGACGGAGGAGCCTGGTGGGTTACAGTCCATGGGGTCACAAAGAGTCGGACACGACTGAGCGACTTCACTTTCACTCAACCTGTTAATAGGTTACATTTCCTGCTCTTTGAAATTGACTATTGTAGTCTATTTGACCACAAATCCTTCCTATCTCATGTTTAGAATATCTCTCAAAAATAGAAATGTATGAGCAGGCCTTGGGCAATATCACTCCATCCCTCTTGCCATGTCCCTGAAAACACTAAGAGTCCTAGAGTCGATACACATCATGGAAGTCTCCTTGTTGGGGCCATGGTCTCTCCCACTATCCATCCTGCTTTGTGCCCAAAGGGTCCTCAGTGCCGAGGACTGCATCACCAGGGTTTCTCATCTTCCGGATTCTGTATTCAGTCGGCCAATAGGAGGCACCCTCCAGGAGGGTCAAGGTAAGGGGAGAAAGAGAATAATCCATTTGTTCCTCATTTCCTCCCTGCATCAGTATTGAATCTCTGGCAGCAGCTGAGATGCTCCACAACTACTGCTCTGCTAAGCAACCCTGTGGCAACCACAGTTTCAGCTCTCACGGGCTCTGCTGTCGTCATTTTCTCTCCCCTGTCTTCTTTCAGCCCTTTGAGCCTCCTGGTGTTACTAGTTTCTGGATTTCTCAATATTCTTTATCCCTTTAATATCTCTACATTTGAACCAACTGCAAAGAATTCTGTTTTATGCTGAAACCCTAAATACTAAAAGTAGGGGGTTTTCCTACAAATTTGAAATATGTGAGCAAAAAAAAAAAAACCCAAAGAACATTTATCCTTCCTTTACTTCTCATCTCAAATATATATAAGTATCATACAACTACTATTAAAATATCAATGCTATATACAACTATAATCACATAATCATACACTTTGGGGATGAATAGTGATTTAATTTTATAGAACAAACTGCAAACCCCTTTTCTGGAGAGCATTGATTTTGCTCTCTTTGCATTTGTTCTTGTATTTTTTTATGCAACAGAGCTTAGTAAAGGACTTGATGTGACTGCTGACTGTTTCTATGGGACACATTGAAATAGCATTTGTTTTTAATCAATATTACAAATGCTTGCTGAAGGGAGACTCAACCTTTTGCATAAAGTTCTTTCATCAATTTGTCAACAGTATTTAAAAGTTTCTTCAGCTGAGAAGTACCATGAAATGTTAGGAACAAGGGCGAGAAAGGCCACTTGTAAGCTAACAAGGCAGCTTCTTAATAAGGATAATTTTTTATGATATAATTATCCTGCTGGGTTTCTGCAGGTTCAGTTTTAAATGGTTTAGAGCAGTCAGGGTCTGCCACCATTCCCAGAAGGTGTTTCCATGACATACATCCTTTGTTGGATAATTTCCCTTGAAATTTTGCATTAGTTATTAATGATGCATTAGTGTTCACTGCTGTTTGCTATTGTTTCCTTCCTGTGTATACATCCTACATGTTTACTCAGGAGAAATTAATGAAAATAAAATGTCACCATTCTCAGCCCATAGAGAACTCAAGCTTGCTGTGTGCCTTCTCTACATAAGGCCTCATGCATGGATTTTTCCTTTCATGCATTCTCACTTATTACCTACAGGGTGATTAACTGCTTAAATATAAATTGAAGACTCTTCTTAAAATATGCTAGCAATAAAACTCATGAACATTTGTAAAATTTATAGGTTTGATGAGAATCTCCTACAATAGGTTAAGAGTATTATGATCAGGAGCTAGATAAATGGCACAATATATGGAATATATATATATATATATATATACACAGAGAGGAGACAGCCAGCCAGATAGATAGATCAATCCAGATATAATAGTATATATAGACAAGCTACTGGTTGTAGTAGAAAAAACGGCACCAGTCTTCTAACACCTCTTTGAAAAGCTGGGTTTGAGTCTGGTATGAGTCAAGGGTGACAATTCTCTCCAGCAGAAAGACCTGCCTCCTCTCTCCTGGCAGAGGGTCAGGCTTAAGCTGTCACGCTACTCACCATGTGCACGTCTGCCTGCTAAGTCGCTTCAATTGTGTCCTACTCTTTGCGACCCTATGGACTGGAGCCCACCAGGCTCCTCTGTCCATGGAATTCTTCAGGCATAAATACTAGAGTGGGTTCCTTGCCTTTCTCCAGGGGATCTTTCTGACCCAGGGATTGAACCCACATCTTTTATGTCTCCTGCATTGGCAGGCAGGTTCTTTGCCACTAGAGCCACATGGGAAGCCCAGCTCACCATACTCTGTTGCAATTATATATTTACTAGATTTATGTATTCATCATCATATTGACCTCTCAAAGCCATGAATGGTATCTTTGAACTAGGCCTGAAGAACACAAAGATGACTACCGATGACACAGGGTATGAGAAAGTAAGTGTTGTGGGATGGGTGAGGGGTCATTGTTAACCCCATATTATGGATGAAGAAATTAGAGTTTTAAGTCAATTAACTAATTGCACCAAAAAACCCACACTGCTAGTAAAAAGCAAGCCAAGACTGAAAGCCAGAGTTTTACAAGTGTTTTTCGTGGTCAGTGTGACCATTTAAAGAAATGTCCTACGTGTATTAGGATGTCTATATATATATAGACATCCTAATAGATACTTTATAGACACTAATAGATACTTTATAGAAAAGTATATATAGACAAGTACTATATAAAGAAGTCCTTTTATTCCTTCTCCTCCACTTCTTCATTATCATATCAGACATTTATTGTTGTGGAGGGAAAAAATATACTAATAAACACACAAAAAAATGAATGAATGACAGAGGTTTACCCAAGGCCACATAACCTCTCTGAACCCATTTCCTCATCCATCAATTAGAGCCAACTACCCCCTCATTGTCAAGCACATTGGACTTGAGATACATACACACACACACACACACACACACACACGCATATGTAACTTACCAAAATCTATCTCATGTCATTTGATGGAAAGAATATAACTATCTCTCAAATTGATTTTTAAGAACAAATTCACATTAGCATATCTTTAAATACTGATTTACATTTAAACACTTTTGAAATCATTTTTTTCGTTTTGCTTTAAAAAAAAAAAAACCATATGCTATGTACCTTTACTCAATTTAGAATAAACTTGAAGCTATAGAAGTTACCTGAATTCTAAAATATTCATCAGCTCCATCTGAAAAAAAAATGCTTTGGAACAATGTGCGACTCCATTAAATTCATCATGCTTTTATTTTAAAATTGAGGAAAAGGAATACAGCAGGTTATAGCATACTCTTTTACTTCTTATCACATGTTAGAAATATGACTAGAATAAGATTTTCATAGCATCAGATTTTGTTGTCCCAATCTTCAGACGTGAATCCTTAAGAAATGCATTCTGTTAAGCCTCTATTTTATAAGTTAGGAAACTGGGACTCAAAAACATTAATTTTTCAACAGGATTGTTTGGAGGATTAAATGAAAAAATATATGATGAAAAACAATCAGTGCAGTCACCTGACATCTACAGGACTCAATAAGTGCTTGCTTTTATGATTATCCAAGGAGAAGAAATTGATAAGTTGTAAAATTTTAGAGTCAGTAGTGAAACAAGATCACACAAGATCTCAAGTCTTGATGTCCCTCTATACGTTCCTGATCAAAGGAGAAGAATTAGGCCTGGATACTGCTCTCTTGACAGGATTCATCAGTGGAAGCTAAATCCACTGCTTTTTTCCTCACTCTGGAAAGTAAGGACTCCACAACCAAACCAACAAAATGAAACAACAGAAACAAGAACAGTGACTACAAAAACACCATGGAACATCAAACACTCCTCTCCACACTTTCTCTCTTTACTTTCAACAATTTTATATACTTTGAAAACTCTGACTTTGTTTTCCTTTTTATACAAATTTTAAAAAGTTGTGGCCTGGTTCCTATGATCCAGTTCTCCCTTTAGATAAACAGGTGCATGGGAAAAAAAAATCTATGTAATAAAATAGAAGTCATTAGACTTTCTTGATTAGTACTATCAATCTACTATATTCAGATGTCATAAACGTGGATTTTCTCATATTTGTGACACGTTCTTCAAAAACTGTATGTCTTCATAGTCTCCTTGCTAGTCTCTTAGATCACCAGCCAATAGATTCTCTGGGTCTCTAGCATTCCATGACACAAGTGTTTGTACTTGTTGATTTATATACCTGATAAACTAATGCCTTTCCTATATAAGTTCCTTTTGTGTTATCTCTTCCATCTCGAATTTTTCAGGTAGTAATTTTTTCAGGTAGGATTTCTCGATCCTATCTAAATATTTTAAATTACTCTTGCTACTTATCTAGGAGTCCATACTCACATTTTGGGACCTGGAGAATCCCAGGGACAGGGAGCTTGGTGGGCTGCTGTCTATAGGGTCACACAGAGTCGGACACAACTAAAGTGACTTAGCAGCAGCAGCAGCAGCAGCAGCATACAAGTACAGATAAAGAAGAGATTTCATTAAGGTAGCTGACATTAATCAATGGATATTGGTTGCTTTGACTGTGAATTGAGAAGTCTTCTGAGGCCAGTGAAAATAAATGTTATAATCAACCAGAGATGTCTGCCACAGTTAGGAGACAGGGGAGTATCTACTGTAACCTACCTTCTACCTAAAGAGCTGAGATGTTGAAATATATAATGCAATGAAGGTTTCCCTGAATGTCATCCATACATGATCAGTTTATTCCTTTATGGCCTGATTTCCGTAATCATCTATCTCATTTCCACTTTTTAAGAAGTCAGACACAACTAAAAGCACCTCAGTTCACACATACTCAAGTTTTGAGCATTTAACAAGTTCTTCCAAAGCCAAATGCAATCATTGATATTAGTTGACTAACTGACCATATCATTGAAGGAAGAACTGGATAGTGACAGATAGGAAAATGAAAAACAAATAGATAACTTAATAAGAAGAGATTCTATAGATATTAACAATCAGATTCAAGGATTATCAAATGAAAACACCCACAAACAGAAAGATTCTCTGTTCTTGCTACTCAATGAGAAAACTCATAACCAAAAAAATATATATAAAAATAGATTGTATCTCAGTCCAGAAACTTAACCATATATAAGTTAGAAACATACAGAAGAATCATTTTAAGAGTTATTCCTTTTAACAAAGCTGAAAATTTAAGTGGTACAAATTTTTTAAGAATAGAAAGCTTCAGACTTCCCTGGTGGTCCAGTGGTTAAGAATCCACCTGCCAATGCAGGGGACATGGGTTCAATCTTTGGTCTGGGAAGATCCCATATGCTGTAGGACAACTAAGCCTGTGAGCCACAACTACTGAGCCAGCGTGCCTAGAGCCCACACTCCACAAGAGAAGCCACCGCAAAGAGAAGCCTGTGCAGTACAATGAAGAGTAGCCCGTGCTTGCTGCAACTAGAGAAAGCCCGCATGCAGCAACGAAGGCCAGAACTGCCAAAATTAAATAAGTAAAAATTTTAAAAAGAATAGAAAGCTTTTAAAAGGCAACAGTAAAAATGATAAATGATAACGATGATAGTCCCAGTCACTACACAAAGTGCTTCTCATGAATTACTCAGTTTAATCAACACAGCTGAAGAAGCAGGTACTGTCAATATCCCCATTGTACAGAAAAGAATATTTATCTGAGACACTGAACTTGCTCAAGGTCACAATGCTGTCACGCATCCAAGATAGGACATTAGAGCTTACTTCAGTCTCCTGTCTCATAACTTCATGGCACTGGCACAGTAATTGTGCCATCGTCACTGCTGATAACACTTACCTTGGCCTGAACTCAGGTCAATTTCCTGTACTGCACATAAAAGGAACTATGATGCTAAGCATAGCAGTGTAGCAGTATAAATCCTGGAAAAAGTTGAACTTGTAAAGATCCGGAGACAGTGCCTTTTATATTTCCAGTGCCCTATACCTCTGTCTTTCTCAGTGGTTTTATGATCTGTCACTACTTGAGCAGACAGCACATCAGCAAATTTGCAGGGTAAGTAATTTTTTTGGACTGATCTCATTTATGCCTGCCCATTTCTTGCCAGTAACAAATCTTGTAAAAACACTTAGCATTTCAGAGCTTTTCATATATAACTCATCTAACTGAAGGTTTAAAAAAGTAATTCACAACATAGCTCTTCATCAAAAGAGGTAATCATTTCCATTTTGGTCTTCATGTAAGATATAATAATTCTGTAATTTATGGGGCCACAGAAGCTCTGTGACTTACATCATTTGGAGCATAATGTGATCTTCTCTGATTAATAGCTGCCATTTATTCAGAGACTGTGCAGGACACTTTATATTTATTGAACATTCTCATTTAATTCTCACAACAATTGTAAAGGAAGCTATCATTATCTCCACTTCATAGTTTCAGTAACAATTGTAGGTCATGTAGCCAGTAACCAGAGCCAAAAATCAAACCTGGAGAACATTGATTATTCTGTCAAAGAGTAAAGAGGTAGGAAAGTAGATTAAAGAAGGTTGCATGCCATCTGTCTTATATTAACATTTGCCATTTTGTGATTTGTTTATTCAATCAACCTTTATGAAGCTTTATCTAGATATAAAACACAATGGAATTATTGAATTATACATCTAATGGGTGGAATATTTAAAAGATACTACCACCCAGAAAGCAGTTGCTCAACCATATGGCTGCCACAGTGATTCTCAAACCTCCATTCCCCATCTGTCCCACCCATTACTCTAGACCAGGGTTTCTCAATAGTGTCACTATGGACTTTTAAGAGCAAAGAAATCCTTGTTGTGAGGGCTGCCAGGTGTTTTTTTAAGAGGTTTAACAGCATGCCTAGTCTCTACACACTAGATTGCAGTAGTTCTCTCCTCCCTACTTGTGACAATCGAAAATGTCTCTAGACATTGCCACATGTCCACTGGAGAGCAAAATCACCCCCAGTTGAGAAACCCTAGTCTAGACTCAAATCTCGTTTAACATGGCTTTGTAATATTCATTATGCTTTTTATATTTAACAAATTATATCTTCTGTGAATTAAATGCAAGCTCCTTCAGTGTATAGCTATAACCATAATAATTACACTATGTGGGACCTAGCAGATTCTTAAAGAAAAGTTGGTTGGATGAACATACAGAATGACCAAACTCTACTAATTTATTTATTAAGACTACAGAGTGAAAGAATGCATAAATGAATGGAGAACAAGAGATACAAGTTAAGTAAAAGAAAAAACATCTTTCCCATTGTACCTATAGACCTTAATGAAGTCTTTATCCTGGACCAGTTGTACAAATTTAAGCTACAACAAAATATTTTACTCCTGGAAAATTTGTAATTACCTGATTCATAATGTATTATTTAGTTCAAATAAAATATTTTGCATGTTTACACCTCTGATAAGCAAATTTGTCCCACAGTATATAGGTAAAAGAAACATTTGTATGCTGGCATCAAGTTATTTCTTGAAAAGGGCAAAACAGACTTCTAAAACAAATTATGCTCCACCTCACCTCCACTCACACAGAAGTTGCTCAGTCATGTCCGACTTTTTGCGACCCCATGGATTATAGCCCACCAGGCTCCTCGGCCCATGGGATTTTCCAAGCATGAATACTGGAGTGGGTTGCCGTTTCCTTCTCCATGCTGCACTTATCTGAGAGCCATAGCCCTTTGCAATGCCATGGACTGTAGTCCGCCAGGCTACTCTGTCCATGGAAT
The DNA here is from genome assembly GCF_019923935.1 of Bubalus bubalis. Lineage (NCBI taxonomy): Eukaryota > Metazoa > Chordata > Mammalia > Artiodactyla > Bovidae > Bubalus > Bubalus bubalis. The sequence continues at coordinate 26,816,570 of NC_059174.1, read as the reverse complement.
TTCCCAGGCAAGAATACTGGAGTGGACTACTGTTTCCTGCTCCAGGGGATCGTCTTGACCCAAGGACTGAACCCATGTCTCCTGCATCTCTGGCACTGGTAGGTAGATGCTTTACCACTAAGCCACCTGAAAAGCATAGGAGGAGCAAATGTACAAGAGCCAACATAGATGCCACACTAGCCTGATTTTAAGCATCCTCTCTAATGCTTCCTGGAGCAACAATGCCTGCCACAGATGCCTCTGAAAGAGGCCTTTTCTACTATAGATACTACCATGATTCTTCATCAAGCCTCCTATGAAATATCACCTAGAGTTTAGCTTCTCTAAGGAGTCAACAGCCAGTTTTCAACCAGAGCATGTGAATAAACAGAGCAGGGATCTACACCATTCTTGGACTACCTTCACCATATCTCCTTGCCAAAACAGCTGCTTATCTCTTCTCTACTGTTTAAAAGTTTCTCTTTCTCCAGGAAGGGATACTTCTGTCTCTCTAATCCTTGGACATTCCTTCTAGGATTATCCAATAGCATCATCCATGAAATTACAAGGTTTCAATAGTTTAAAGGTCTATTAATTCTAGCTGGAGACAATTGTAACTTCAGACTTTCAGAAATCAAAGACTTTATTCTCTAGATCAGAAGAAAGAAAGTTTTCCTCTCATTATCTGAAACATCTTACAGCATCTAAAACCAAACATTAATTTACATCTCAATGGATTATCACATGACACCTATTATAAGTTTTGTAATAAAGCAAATAACTAGATTCTTCATTTTATGCTTATGAGCATTAAAATTATTAGTTATATAAAGCATAAATACATGAACTGTGAACTTCCAGATGTTCAAGCTGCTTTTAGAAAAGGCAGAGGAACCAGAGATCAAATTGCCAATATCCACTGGATCACTGAAAAAGCAAGAGGGTTCCAGAAAAACATCTACCTCTGCTTTATTGACTATGCCAAAGCCTTTGACTGTGTGGAGCACAATAAACTGTGGAAAATTCTGAAAGAGATGTCAATACCAAACCACCTGACCTGCCTCTTGAGAAACCTATATGCAGGTCAGGAAGCAACAGTTAGAACTGGACATGGAACAACAGACTGGTTCCAAATAGGAAAAGGAGTACGTCAAGGCTGTATACTGTCACCCTGCTTATTTAACTCTTATGCAGAGTACATCATGAGAAACGCTGGGCTGGATGAAGCACAAGCTGGAATCAAGGTTGCCTTGAGAAATATCAATAACCTCAAATATGCAGATGATACCACCCTTATGGCAGAAAGTGAAGAAGAACTAAAAAGCCTCTTGATGAAAGTGAAAGAGAAAAGTGAAAAAGTTGGCTTAAAGCTCAACATTCAGAAAACTAAGATCATGTCATCTGGTCCCATCCCTTCATGGGAAATAGACGGGGAAACAGTGGAAAGAGTGTCAGACTTTATTTTTTTGGGCTCCAAAATCACTGCAGATGGTGACTGCAGCCATGAAATTCCTTGGAAGGAAAGTTATGACCAACCTAGATAGCATATTCAAAAGCAGAGACATTACTTTGCCAACAAAGGTCCATCTAGTCAAGGCTATGGTTTTTCCAGTAGTCATGTATAGATGTGAGAGTTGGACTGTGAAGAAAGCTGAACACCGAAGAATTGAAGCTTTTGAACTGTGGTGTTGGAGAAGACTCTTGAGAGTCCCTTGGACTGCAAGGAAATCCAACCAGTCCATTCTAAAGGAGATCAGTCCTGGGATTTCTTTGGAAGGAATGATGCTAAAGCTGAAACTCCAGTACTTTGGCCACCTCATGCAAAGAGTTGACTCATTGGAAAAGACTCTGATGCTGGGAGGGATTTGGGGCAGGAGGAGAAGGGGACGACAGAGAATGAGATGGCTGGATGGCATCACCTACTCAATGGACCTGAGTCTGAGTGAACTCCGGGAGTTGGTGATGGACAGGGAGGCCTGGTGTGCTGCGATTCATGGGGTCACAAAGAGTCAGACATGACTGAGCGACTGAACTGAACTGAAAGCATAAAATTGACCTGAAATTTCAAAACATAAAGCAGTGAGATGAATACAAAATTTGTGCCACACTTCGGCAGTAGACAATGTCTGGTCTATGTCTCTTGTGTTTGAATGATGAAAATTATTTAGTTTAGAGTATCTCTGTACCTTTATACTTATTACTATTTTATGTGTATATTTATTAGGAAATTGTGTAGTTCCACTTTTCTCCAGGAATATAAAATTATTTTGTCATGACCTTCAAGCAAGCATCAATTTATCCATTCTGTTATAAAAAATAGTGATTTTAATACATTACTATATACCATCTTGATATATACATTTAAATTGGAGATTAATGCTCTATTTGGTTGTGATGTAGATTTGGACACGGCAATGTTTTCCTTCCTAATGGTATATTTCAAAACAATATAAAAGTTATTTGTGTTTTCAAAAAAAATATTTTCCATGTAACTTTTGCTAGTATCATCTATGAGGAATTGAGAATACCTGATTCTAGAATTTCTATAAACCTTGGTTCTGGGAATTTGATCAGCCTCTTAGAATTACATTCAATATATAAGTAATAACTTAGTTGTTTCTAGATGTTATCTTAAAAGACAGCAAAAAAGCAGAAACCAAGAAAACCAATCAAAACTTGGCTGGAAAAAAATAGTTTGCATTTTCTCTGAAATTAGCATAATGAAAATTATTGAAAGTGCAGAAATAATGCCTTTCCATACATTTATGTTCACATTAATTAGCAAACCAAAGGATATAGTATGTTTGTGTATATGATGCATTTATAAAAAAGGAAGATTCATCTATATATATAAGTGAATCACTTATACTGAAACTAACACGACATTGCTAATCAACTGTTTTCCAACATACAATACAAAGCTTCAAAAAAACAATTTCGAAGATGGCAGAGGAATAGGACAGGGAGACCATTTTCTCCCCCACAAATTCATCAAAAAACATTTGAACACTGAGTACATTCCACAAAAAAACTTCTGATTGCCGGCAGAGGACATCAGGCACCCAGAAAAGCAGCCCACTGTCTTTGAAAGGAAATGGAGATGTCTTGAGGCTACTGTAAAAATAAGACTGAAAACCAGAAGCAGGAGGCTTAAGTCCAAATCCTGAGAACACCAGAGAACTCCTGACTCCAAGGAACATTAACCGACAGGAGCTCATCAAACGCCTCCATACCTACACTGAAACCAAGCACCACCAAGGGACAACAAGTTCCAGAGCAAGACATACCATGCAAATTCTCCAGCAACACAGGAACACAGCCCTGAGCTTCAATATACAGGCTGCCCAAAGTCACTCCAAACCCATTGACATCTCATAACTCATTACTGAACACTTCATTGCACTCCAGAGAGAAGAAACCCAGCTCCACCCACCAGAACACCAACACAAGCTTCCTTAACCAGAAACCTTGACAAGCCACCTGTACAAACCCACCCAAAGTGAGGAAACTCCATAATAAAGAGACTCCACAAACTGCCAGAATACAGAAAGGCTACCCCAAACACAGAAATATAAACAAGATGAAAAGACAGAGGAATACCCAGCAGGTAAAGGAACAGGATAAATGCCCACCAAACCAAACCAAAGAGGAAGAGATACGGAATCTACCTGATTCCGTATAATGAATTCCAAATAATGATAGTGAAAATGATCCAAAATCTTGAAAACAAAATGGAATCACAGATAAATAGCCTGGAGACAAGGATTGAGAAGATGCAAGAAAGGTGTGACAAGGACCTAGAAGAAATAAAAAAGAGTCAGTATATAATGAATAATGCAATAAATGAGATCAAAAACACTCTGGAGGGAACCAACTGTAGAATAACGGAGGCAGAAGATAGGGTAAGTGAGGTAGAAGATAGAATGGTAGAAATAAATGAATAAGAGAGGAAAAAAGAAACACGAATTAAAAGAAATGAGGACAATCTCAGAGACCTCCAGGTCAGTGTTAAATGCCCCAACATTTGAATCATAGGAGTCCCAGAAGAAGAAGACAAAAAGAAAGACCATGAGAAAATACTTGAGGAGATAATAGTTGAAAACTTCCCTAAAATGGGGAAGGAAATAATCACCCAAGTCCAAGAAACCCAGAGAGTCCCAAATAAGATAAACCTAAGGTGAAACACCCCAAGACACATGTTAATCAAATTAACAAAGATCAAACACAGAGAACAAATATTAAAAGCAGCAAGGGAAAAACAACAAATAACACACAAGGGGATTCCCATAAGGATAACAGCTATCTTTCAATAGAAACTCTTCAGGCCAGGAGGGAATGGCAGGGCTTACTTAAGGTGATGAAAGAAAATACCTACAGCCCAGATTACTGTACCCAGCAAGAATCTCATTCAAATATGAAGGAGAAATCAAAAGCTTTACAGATAAGCAAAAGCTGAGAGAATTCAGCACCAAACCAGCTCTCCAACAAATGCTAAAGGATCTTCTCTAGATAGGAAACACAAAAAGGGTGTATAAATTCAAACCCAAAACATAAAGTAAATGGCAACAGGATCATACTTATCAATAATTACCTTAAACATAAATGGGTTGAATGTCCCAACCAAAAGACAAAGACTGGCTGAATGGATACAAAACCAAGACCCCTATATGTGTTGTCTACAAGAGACCCACCTCAAAACAAGGAACACATACAGACTGAAAGTGAAGGGCTGGAAAAATATATTTCACTCAAATAGAGACCAAAAGAAAGCAGGAGTAGCAATACTCATATCAGATAAAATAGACTTTAAAACAAAGGCTGTGAAAAGAGACAAAGAAGGACACTACATAATGATCAAAGGATCAATCCAAGAAGAATATAACAATTATTAATATATATGCACCCAACATAGGAGCACCGCAATATGTAAGACAAATGCTAACAAGTATGAAAGGGGAAATTAACAATAACACAATAATAGTGGGAGCCTTTAATACCCCACTCACACCTATGGATAGATCAACTAAACAGAAAATTAACAAGGAAACACAAACTTTAAATGATACAATAGACCAGTTAGACCTAATTGATATCTATAGGACATTTCACCCCAAAATAATGAATTTCACCTTTTTCTCAAGCACACACGGAACCTTCTCCAGGATAGATCACATCCTGGGCCATAAATCTAGCCTTGGTAAATTCAAAAAAATTGAAATCATTCCAAGAATCTTTTCTGACCACAATGCAGTAAGATTAGATCTCAATGACAGGAGAAAAACTATTAAAAATTCCAACATATGGAGGCTGAACAACATGCTGCTAAATAACCAACAAATCACAGAAGAAATAAAAAAAGAAATCAAAATATGCATAGAAATGAATGAAAATGAAAACACAACAACCCAAAACCTGTGGGACACTGTAAAAGCAGTGCTAAGGGGAAAGTTCATAGCAATACAGGCATACCTCAAGAAACAAGAAAAAAGTCAAATTAATAACCTAACTCTACACCGAAAGCAACTAGAAAAGGAAGAAATGAAGAACCCCAGGGTTAGTAAAAGGAAAGAAATCTTAAAAATTAGGGCAGAAATAAATGCAAAAGAAACAAAAGAGACCATAGCAAAAATCAACAAAGCCAAAAGCTGGTTCTTTGAGAGGATAAATAAAATTGGCAAACCATTAGCCAGACTCATCAAGAAACAAAGGGAGAAAAATCAAATCAACAAAATTAGAAATGAAAATGGAGAGATCACAACAGATAACACAGAAATACAAAGGATCATAAGAAACTACTATCAGGAATTATATGCCAATAACATGGACAACGTGGAAGAAATGGACAAATTCTTAGAAAAGTACAACTTTCCAAAACTGGACCAGGAAGAAATAGAAAATCTTAACAGACCCATCATAAGCAAGTAAATTGAAACTGTAATCAGAAATCTTCCAGCAAACAAAAGCCCAGGTCCAGATGGCTTCACAGCTGAATTCTACCAAAAATTTAGAGAATAGCTAACACCTATCTTACTTAAACTCTTCCAGAAAATTGCAGAAGAAGGTAAACTTTCAAACTCATTCTTTGAGGCCACCATCACCCTAATACCAAAACCTGACAAACATGCCACATAAAAAGAAAACTACAGGCCAATATCACTGACGAACATAGATGCAAAAATCCTTAACAAAATTCTAGCAATCAGAATCCAACAACACATTAAAAAGATCATACACCATGACCAAGTGGGCTTTATCCCAGGGATGCAAGGATTCTTCAATGTCCACAAATCAATCAACGTAATACACCACATTAACAAATTGAAAAATAAAAGCCATATGATTATCTCAATAGATGCAGAAAAGCCTTTGACAAAATTCAACATCTGTTTATGATAAACTCTCCAGAAAGCAGAAATAGAGGAACATGCCTCAACATAATAAAAGCTATATATGACAAACCCTCAGCAAACATTATCTTCAATGGTGAAAAATTGAAAGCATTTCCCCTAAAGTCAGGAACAAGACAAGGGTGCCCACTCTCACCACTACTATTTAACATAGTTTTGGAAGTTTTGGCCATAGCAATCAGAGCAGAAAAAGAAATAAAAAGAATCAAAATTGGAAAAGAAGAAGTAAACCTCTCCCTGTTTGCAGATGACATGATCCTCTACATAGAAAACCCTAAAGTCCCCACCAGAAAATTACTAGAGCTAACCAATGAACATAGTAAAGTTGCAGGATATAAAATCAACACAGAAATCCCTTGCATTCCTATACACTAATAATGAGAAAATAGAGAAATTAAGGAAACAATTCCATTCACCACTGCAATGAAAAGAATAAAATACTTAAGAATATATCTACCTAAAGAAACTAAAGACCTATATATAGAAAACTATGAAACACTGGTGAAAGAAATCAAAGAGGACACTAATAGATGGAGAAATATACCGTGTTCATAGATCAGAAGAATCAATATAGTGAAAATGAGTATACTACCCAAAGCAATCTATAGATTCAATGCAATCCCTATCAAGCTACCAACAGTATTTTTCACAGAGCTACAATAATTTCACAATTTGTATGGAAATACAAAAAACCTCAAATAGCCAAAGCAATCTTGAGAAAGAAGAATGGAACTGGAGGAATCAACCTGCCTGACTTCAGGCTCTACTACAAAGCCACAGTCATCAAGACAGTATGGTACTGGCACAAAGACAGAAATATAGATCAATGGAACAAAATAGAAAGCCCAGAGATAAATCCATGCACCTATCGACACCTTATCTTTGACAAAGGAGGCAAGAATATACAATGGAGAAAAGACAATCTCTTTAACAAATATGCTGGGAAAACTGGTCAACCACTTGTAAAAGAATGAAACTAGAACACTTTCTAACACCATACACAAAAATAAACTCAAAATGGATTAAAGATCTAAATGTAGGACCAGAAACTATAAAACTCCTAGAGGAGAACATAGGCAAAACATTCTCTGACAAACATCACAGCAGGATCCTCTATGACCCACCTCCCAGAATATTGGAAATAAAAGCAAAAATAAACAAATGGGACCTAATTAAAATTAAAAGCTTCTGCACAACAAAGGAAACTATAAGCAAGGTGAAAAGGCAGCCTTCAGAATGGGAGAAAATAATAGCAAATTAAGCAACTGACAAAGAATTAATCTCAAAAATATACAAGCAACTCCTGCAGCTCAATTCTAGAAAAATAAACGACCCAATCAAAAAATGGGCCAAAGAACTAAGCAGACATTTCTCCAAAGAAGACATACAGATGGCTAACAAACACATGAAAAGATGCTCAACATCACTCATTATCAGAGAAATGCAAATCAAAACCACAATGAGGTACCATTTCACGCCAGTCAAAATGGCTGCGATCCAAAGGTCTACAAGCAATAAATGCTGGAGAGGGTGTGGAGAAAAGGGAACCCTCTTACACTGTTGGTGGGAATGCAAACTAGTACAGCCACTATGGAGAACAGTGTGGAGATTCCTTTAAAAAACTGGAAATAGAACTGCCATATGACCCAGCAATCCCACTGCTGGACATACACACCGAGGAAACCAGAATTAAAAGAGACACGTGTACCCCAATGTTCATCGCAGCACTGTTTATAATAGCCAGGACATGGAAGCAACCTAGATGCCCATCAGCAGACGAATGGATAAGAAAGCTGTGGTACATATACACAATGGAGTATTACTCAGCCACTAAAAAGAATACATTTGAATCAGTTCTAATGAGGTGGATGAAACTAGAGCCTATTATACAGTGAAGTAAGCCAGAAAGAAAAACACCAATACTAATGCACATATGTGGAATTTAGAAAGATGGTAACGATAACCTTGTATGAGAGACAGCAAAGGAGCCACAAGTGTATAGAACAGTCTTTTGGACTCTGTGGGAGAGGGAGAGGGTGGGATGATTTGGGAGAATGGCACTGAAACATGTATAATGTCATATAAGAAATGAATCACCAGTCCAGGTTCCATGCATGATACAGGATGCTCAGGGCTGGTGCACTAGAATGACCCAGAGGGATGGTATGGGGAGAGAAGTGGGAGGGGGGTTCAAGATGGGGAACACGTGTACACCCGTGGTGGATTCATGTTTATGTATGGCAAAACCAATACAATATTGTAAAGTAATTAGCTTCCAATTAAAATAAATAAATTTATATTAAAAAAAAAACAATTTCTTATACAGTGTTCCTCATGCTAACAATGGAAATTTGGTTCTCACACCACCCATTGTTATTGTCGTGAACTAAGTGTCTCTGAACACAATCCCGGAAGAAGTGGTCTAGTCTCACTAGTGTGCTTACACAGCTATTGAAAGAACATAACAGAATATGCTACATTATTATTATTATATACTACAATATTCAAAAAGAGCATGTGAAACAGAGCAGGGATCTACACCATTCTTGGACTACCATCACCATATCTCCTTGCCAAAACAGCTGCTCATCCTTTCTCTACTGTTTGCAAGTTTCTCCTTCTCCAGGAAGGGATACTTCTGTCTCTCTTACCCTTGGACCTTCCTTCTATGATTATCCAACATCATCATCCATTAAATTACAAGGTTTCAATAGTTTAAAGGTTTATTAACTCTAGCTGGGGACAAGTGTAACTTCAGACTTTCAGAAATCAAAGACTTCATTCTCTAGAACAGGAGAAAGAAGTTTTCCATCCCTGTGGTTGGAGCTAAGAGCCCTTCCCTTATAGCCTTGCCATTAATTGCACATATTTCTGGATCACCAAACTTTACTCAAAGATTTCTTTTAAAAATAATAAACTAAACAGGTTATAAATGTAAGGAAATTCACAATAATATGTGTGGTCATTACAGTAAAATCAGCACAGTCTGAAATTCCATGATTTTCCTTAAATATTAATTTAAAAACAACTCTTGCTCACAGTGAGTCAGTTTAACCTCCTGAAGCAGAAATCAGTATATCGGATTTTTGTCATCTAACTCCACATGATCTTTATCCAATTTCTCATTAGCATTTATTTCCTCATTAGTTTTTAAATGACTTTTTGAGTCCTTAGAAGATGAGATGGAAATCAATTAATAAATAAATATTTTATCCATTCCTCTTCATTTTCATCTGACTCCACAATCACAAAGAAACTTTCCGATTTTACAATTTGCCTTGCAGGAGCTCTAAAGATATCTCTGTAGACAGATATTTAAGACACAGAAATTCTAAGATTGTATCTGATTATATATTTGTATTACAGTTTCTCTGAGTTACCTGTTTGCTACATCTTATCCATGTGACACTATGCTTTATCATACTTTAATTCATATTCAGCTTTTCTGGCCCAGCCTGAACACAGTCTGAATCGATATGCCATCTGATGATGGAGTATTAAAAACAGCCATGGTTCAAACATAGCTATAGGATTTTGAAATTATATTATATATCAGTTAATGATATTTCAGTACAGATAAAAACTGTTTAGAAGCCTACTAGCTACATAATCATTTAGTGTGGGAATACTGGAAATTTAGAGAAGGATCTGATAGTCAGAAATTTTTTGCTGGGGTTTTTTATATCGAACAGCTTTAAGTGACATTGTGGATTATAGTTGATTTGTATAGATAGTGGAGTTATGCATTTACAAAGGAACCATAACCATCTGAAAGTCAGTTAATGGAGAATCAAATCCAGAACAAAGGAAGAGGTAATGGAATGAAACAGTTATAGAAAAAGAAAAATAATTAAAAATTACAAAAACAAACACTTTAAAAAATCTGCTTTTTGCCAATTAAATTCAAAGAAGTAAATGGAGAGGAAAACAAGGAGAGAAAAAGAGACTACTTTGTGGGAATACTTCATGCCATTTAATTAGCCATAGACGGAAGATGCTTTGCTTCATTATTTCATTGGTACTTTATCATAGAAGAAAGTGTTCCTTTTCTAAGTAAACTGGTAATTCCCCTTTAATTACACTATAGGTTGGATAGGAAGAGACTCCCTGCTCTCCTTAAGGGCCACAGAATATACTCAAATCATCTTTATATTATTTAGTGAAGACCTGAAAACCGAATGTCACCTTCTCAGACACTCTATGCCCTCACTGATAATAGTTTCATTTGGTATGACTCAGTTGATGGCCCCAAAAGCCCTCACTTTTCAGTAACAAGGTAGAGAATTTTTAAATTATCATATAACATGTTGAATTATTCAATAAATAACCATGAATAATTAATGCCAAGAAGTATAACAAAAGTCATCACAGCTGGCTTTCCTGAGAGTTTCCCTCAGAAGATAGGTGTTATTGATTTTCAAAAGAGAGATTCAGAATGGGGAGCCCAAAAGCTATAAGTGAAGCAATTTGTATAAGAAGTCTACACATGAATAAATAATAGCATAACAAATGAGTCACCTAGCTAAAAAAATACTTCATAGCAGGAATTGAAATAATGTTACTGTGAATATACTTCCTCAAATGTGTGGAGTAATCATGGAACCAAGATGAGCGTCCAACTAGAAATACCTTGGAGAGGATCTTTGCATCAGAGACATGAATGTTGACATAGCATCTACCAGTTGGATTCCTATGACTCGATAATTGGGTCTGCCTTGGGAATGTAATTCTATTCTTCCTTGTACCATGAACAATTCCTCTTTGTTATCCTCAAAGATAATTTATTATGGGTGTGGCTGGAGGGGCAGGAATGTAGAAGATAAATCCCATGAGCTTCAGTTAACATTTTACAACTGTATTCTATAATATGACAATCATGCGAAGTGAGACCAGTTATCAAACATTTCGCCCCACAAAGCATTAAAGGTCCACCTGCCTAGTCAAGAGGTTTACAATATATTCATTCTTAATGAAATTCTAAGATATAACAGGGAGACAGACATCTGAATCGGATATATGCTTGTACTTTACAACCACATGAATACTCTTCAGTTCATTTCCATTTAGCCTCTATATTAGGAGATGTCCATGCTAAATTTCAAGCCAAAGTATTATTCTAACTTAGAAAATGGATCAATAATAATAATAGGCAACAATTTATAGCATTTACTTTATATCAATGTTACAAGCCAGAGTTTGACAGTTTTTTCAGTTTCTATAACTAGCCAGGTAATAAACATATTAGATTTTAAAAGCCATATACAGTCTCAGTCACAACTACTCAAACTACTCAACTCTGCCTTTGTTGAGTGAGAGTAGCTATAGACAATCGCAAGCAAATGAGCATGACTGGGATACTTACGACACTGACTAAATGGATACTGGATTTCATATAATTTTCATGTATGAAGAAAGATCCTATTCCTTTTCATTTTTTTCCAATCATTATAGTATGTAAAAACTATTCTTAGTTCCTGGGCCATGCAAAAACAGTATGTATGTATGCTCAGTCATGTCCAACTCTTTGCAACCCCATGGACTGTAGCCACCAGTCTCCCCTGTCCATGCGATTATCCTAGCAAGAATACTGGAGTGGGTTGTCATTTCCTCCTCCAGGGGATCTGCCCAACCCAGGAATCAAACCTGAGTCTCCTGTGGCTTCTGCATTGCAAGCAGATTCTTTACCACTAAGCCACCTGGGAAGCCCTAGGCGTCAGACTAAATGTGAACTACAGTTGAGTTTGTCAACCTCTTTTGCAAGTGCAGGTGTACACACACACACACACACACACACACACACACAGCAGGTAATCCTCACAATAACCCTAAAAAGTAGTTATATTATTATTCCCAATCAGAAGACGAGGAAGTTATGTTACAAGGATATTAAGCAATTTGTTCAATGCTATAGCAAATAAATCAAGGAGGCAGTATATGAACTGGCTTCAGAGTTAAGTTCTTAAACACTCCACTAGGGTTTCTCCTCCCTGGAATGTGCAGACAGCACTCTATTTCTTTCATCTGTGAGAAGTATTGGAAATATGTTACACTCACTTGATGTATTCTTGTGGTAAGATCTGTGAGTAAGCAGAGCTGGGACTTAACTTCCCCCTTTAACCTTTGCCTGTATTTTCCCTTAATAACAAGTCAACAGTACCACCACTTGACATAACCTGAAATATAGTGGGCACCTCAAAATATTTATTGAATTAAAAACTTAGAGTGCATGAGAAGCAATGTCATGTAGAGTGAAGGGTAATAAGAAATTTATTTTATGCCCTAACTGATTAGCTTTACTCAAAACCAAATTACAGGGACTTCCTTGGGGGCCCAGTGGTTAAGACTTCACCCTCCAAGGCAGGGGGTACAGGTTTGATCCCTGGTCAGGGAGCTAAGATCCCACATGCCTCATAGCCAGAAAATAAAAACATAAAACAGAAACAATGTTGTAATAAATTCAATAAAGGCTTTTTAAATGGTCCACATTAAAAAAAAAATCCTAAAAATAATAAAATAAAACCTCTAAGTTTGACAAGGTAAGATCTCTTAAAGAATAAAAAAAGATTAAAAAATATAACAAAAAATGCAGCCCTACAAGAGTGAAAAGCAAGCCCACCCAATATTCTTTAATTTTAATATCTAAGAGAATGCCAGAGAAGATTAAACTTCTTACTTATGTAATCAATTATACATTTGGATGTTTGATTCAACTAATTGTCCATTTCAGAGTTGATCATCATTTTGAAGATTACATCTATTTCTTAGTGATATTATCAAACATGAGAAGTACAAATGCATTAAGAAAATTAAATCCAGTAAAGTTATAGTCTAAATGATAGTCAAGTAAGTCCCTTACTTTGTCACAAACTGCAAATTGCCTCACTTATAGAGCTAATTAGCTCTCATCTTACTGGCTGGTACAGAGCATACAGAATTAATTGTATGATCAGTGTCATTCACAGTGATGACCACTGTCTGAGGAGCTTGTTCTTGATACTTAGCCTTTGATGTTTCTAGTGAGACCAGGACTTTGGAACTCAGAAAGGAGATAGTCAGATTAATGGGCACATCATCTGACTGCACAAAGAGAAAAATTAAATAAAAATCTGTGGAAAACTGATTCTTGATAATATCTCAGAAACTTATCCTAATATCTTCCAGCACTTTCTGAGATGGGCTTAATTTTTGCACTTTTGATGTAAGCCCTTTTCCTCCTGTTTTGTACTAGTACAGATGGGGAACAGCTGGTCACCCCTCTCATTACAATTTCCCTCAAATATATGATGGCAGTAATTAAGTCACATTTCTACACTGCATTCTCGAGACTCAATAATTCAGGATACTAAATTGTAACATAAAATTCTTATGAAATTACCTCATTTCTAATTTTAGCCAACTAAATCATCACCTACATTAAAACCTGGATTTCCCCCCTTAAAATGGATAAGTCTGTTTAGCAGAAACTTTCTCTCATGTGTATACTGGACCCAGATGTGACTTTGGCATCAGATATTCATCTGCTCTTTCAGCAAATACTGTCAACATGAGAAGTATCTTTTGTGTAGCAGGCACTACACTCCACACTGGGAATGTAACACAGAAAACATGACATAGTCTAATAGTCTCTGCTGCCATGAAGCTTGCATTCAGTGGAAAAGTGGCTCAGTGGTAAAGAATCCATCTGTCAAGGCATGAGATTCAGGAGACACAAGTTCGATCTGTGGGTCAGGAAAATCCCCAGGAGGAGGAAATGGAAACCCATTCCAGTATTCTTGCCTGGAGAATCCCATGGAAAGAGGAGCCTGGAGGGCTACAGTCCATGGGTTTGCAAAGAGTCCTACATGACTTGGCAACTGAGCACACATGAATGCAAAGGAAAGAAACGTAAAAAACTGCACATTGTTATAACTTCTATTAAGTAAGTAGTAAAGGTACAAAAATGAAGAATGAACAGTGATTTAAGGGGAAAGAAGGTCCAAAATTCTAGTTCTGCTACTCATTTGTTTGGGCACATTACCTAATTTTTCTAAGCATTTGTTCCTTCATCAATAAAACTGGCAGATAATATTGCCTACTCCATGGGGTTGGGTTTTAGATTGAGAAAATAATTATAAAGGAACTTGGGTCCATGCCAAGGACTTTCTAAGAACCCATTAATACTAATGATGATGATTTTATCAGCTAATATTCCTCATCATTATTTTCAACATGGAGACAAAACTCAGAATGACCATCTTGGTCATCAAGAATATATCTGGAGACTGATGCTACAAAGGAAATGAAAACCTTCATATATTTAAAGCACTTATTCATAATTCAATTCACTGATTATTGTTATACAAATGGGTAAGTTATATACAAAGTATGTATAAGGTGAGCCCAACTGGTATAAAAGCAATTTCCATTCACTTATATTAGGAAGTTAAGGAATTTACATTCTGTTGTAGATAAAAGGACCAATAAATGTGAAATAAAAGTAAAGAAAACTGCGTGTATTTGAAATACACCATCTCTCTTCTTTAAACTATAGTTTTACTATTGGTAAAGTGTGCCAGGGTATTTCCTGAAATTTACAGTCATCATCAGTATTAAAAGCTTAACTGGATCTCAAGCATTTAGATGACTAGCACATATTCTTTTTGATCTTCTCTTCCTAAACCAGCACCCTTAAGCCAGTGCTCACTTCTAGTGGAGAAAGATCAGAATTGCAATGTAAGTTTCAACATTCACTGAGGGTATGAATTTAAGAAGAAGTCTTTAGGACTCCCTTTCCTCATGTACAAAAAAGGAATTTTAAAAAATCTGTACTGTGGGAAATTCTGAAAGAGATGGGAATACCAGACTACCTGACCTGCCTCTTGAGAAATGTGTATGCAGGTCAGGAAGCAACAGTTAGAACTGGACATGGAACAACAGACTGGTTCCAAATAGGAAAAGGAGTACATCAAGGCTGTATATTGTCACCCTGCTTATTTAACTTATATGCAGAGTACATCATGAGAAACGCTGGACTGGAAGAAACACAAGCTGGAATCAAGATTGCCGGGAGAAATATCAATAACCTCAGATATGCAGATGACACCACCCTTATGGCAGAAAGTGAAGAGGAACTCAAAAGCCTCTTGATGAAAGTGAAAGTGGAGAGTGAAAAAGTTGGCTTAAAGCTCAACATTCAGAAAACGAAGATCATGGCATCCAGTCCCATCACTTCATGGGAAATAGATGGGGAAACAGTGGAAACAGTGGCAGACTTTATTTTGGGGGGCTCCAAAATCACTGCAGATGGTGACTTCAGCCATGCAATTAAAAGATGCTTACTCCTTGGAAGGAAAGTTATGACCAACCTAGATAGCATATTCAAAAGCAGAGACATTACTTTGCCAACAAAGGTCCATCTATTCAAGGCTATGGTTTTTCCTGTGGTCATGTATGGATGTGAGAGTTGGACTGTGAAGAAGGCTGATCACCGAAGAATTGATACTTTTGAACTGTGATGTTGGAGAAGAGAGAGTCCCTAGGACTGCAAGGAGATCCAACCAGTCCATTCTGAAG
This sequence comes from Bubalus bubalis, assembly GCF_019923935.1. Classification (NCBI taxonomy): domain Eukaryota; kingdom Metazoa; phylum Chordata; class Mammalia; order Artiodactyla; family Bovidae; genus Bubalus; species Bubalus bubalis. The sequence continues at coordinate 26,800,632 of NC_059174.1, read as the reverse complement.
GAGATCAGCCCTGGAATTTCTTTGGAGGGAATGATGCTGAAGCTGAAACTCCAGTACTTTGGCCACCTCATGCAAAGGGTTGACTCATTGGAAAAGACTCTGATGCTGGAGGGATTGGGGACAGGAGGAGAAGAGGACAACAGAGGATGAGATGGCTGGATGGCATCACTGACTCAATGGACGTGAGTCTGAGTGAATTCCGGGAGTTGGTGATGGACAGGGAGTCCTGGCGTGCTGTGATTCATGGGGTCGCAAAGAGTTGGACACGACTGAACGACTGAACTGAACTGAACTGATACCAAAGCATAAAAGAGATAAAGCAAAAAAAAAAAAATTAGGATATGGCTTTTTAGTATTAACTTCTCTATAAATATTGCCAGTGATTATTCAAAGTGGATCATCTATTTATATGCTTCAAATATAAAATATGAATAGCAGTACCTAACCTGTCAATCCTAAAGGAAATCAGTTCTGAATACGCACTGGAAGGACTGATGCTCAAGCTGAAACTCCAGTACTTTGGCCACCTGATGCAAAGAACTGACTTATTGAAAAATACCCTGATGCTGGGAAAGATTGAAGGCAGGAAGGGAAGGGGATGAGAGAGAAAGAGATGGTTGGATGGCATCACTGACTGAATGGACATGAGTTTGAGCAAGTTCTGGGTGTTGGTGATGGACAGGGAAGCCTGGTGTGCTATAGTGCCTGGGGTCGCAAGAGTCGGACATGACTGAGCAACTGAACTGAACTGATGGTATAGATTTTGTGCAATTAAAAGTGGATATTGGGGACTAGAAGAAGTTGCTACTGCAGGCGTCCCAGCTTTAGGAAGACCAGATCACACATCGAGCTTCTGCGATGGGCCAGACATTGTAACAGGCACTAGAGAAACAAGGATATTCCCAGTCCTCAAGGATCTTCCCTTCTGGTTTGCGAGGAAATGAGATCAAGGCCTGAGCCTTTGGAGTTGGAGCACTGACTCCAAGACCCTGGACTACCAGAGAACTAACCATAGGGAGTATCATACAGTGAGGACTCACACAAAGGAAACCACTTGAATACAAGACCCGGCATCACCCAACCACGAGTAGCACCCTGTGCAAGATGCCTCATCCAAACAATGGACAAAACAAAAATACAAACCCAGTCATCAACAGACAGGATTACCACCTCACTCAGCCTTGCCCATCAGAGGAAAAACAAACAAACAAAAAAATACTTAGCATAAATCTCACCCTATATGAAGCTTATACAAACCACTGCACCAACTTTAGGGGGGCAAAAACCAAAAGAAAGAAAGAATTCAACCTTGAAGCCTGGGAAAAGGAGACCTCAAACTCAATAAGTTTAAAAAAATAATTAAAAAGCAGAGAAACAGTGCACAAATGAAGGAACAAACTAGAAACACAGAATAATAATAAATGAAGAGAAAATAAAAATAAATGAAGAGAAAATAGGCAAACTACCTGAAAAAGAATTCAGAATAATGATAGTAAAGATAATCAAAAACCTTGAAAACAAAATGGAGAAAATGCAAAAATAAATTAACAAAGACCTAGAAGAATTAAAGAATAAACATACAGAGACAACACAATTACTGAAACTAAAAATATTCTAGAAGGAATCAATAGCAGAATATCTGAAGCAGAAGAATGAATCAGTGAGCTGGAAAATAAAATGGTGGAAATAAACTTCTAAAGATCAGAGTAAAGTAAAAAGAATGAAAAGAACTAAGGATAGTCTCAGAGACCTCTGAGACCAACATTTGAATTATAGGGGTCCCAGAAGAAGAAAAAAAGAAAGGGTATGAGAGAATTTTTGAAGAATTATAGTTGAAAATTTCCCTAACATGGAAAAGGAAATAGTCTATCACATCCAAGAGGCAAAAAGAATCCCAAACAGGAGAAACCCAAGGAGAAACATGCCAAGACACCTACCAATCAAACTAACAAAGACTAAACACAAAGAAAGAATATTAAAAGCAGCAAAGAAAAAGCAACAGTAGCATACAAGAGAAGCCCCATACGTTTAACAGCTGATCTTTCAGCAGAAACTCTGCAGGCCAAAAGGGAATGGCAGCCTATATTTAAAGTAATGAAAGGGAAAAATTTACAACCAAGATTATTGTACTCAGCAAGGATTTCATTCAAAATTGATGGAGAAATCAAAAGCTTTTCAGACAAGCAAAAGTTAAGAGAATTCAGTACCACCAAACCAGCTTTACAACAAATGTTAAAGGGACTTATATCAGTATAAGAAATACAAGAGAAGAAAAAGATCTACACAATCAAACCCCAAACAATTAAGAAAATGGCAATAGGAACATGTATATCAAATATTACTTTAAATGTAAATGGATTAAATGCTCCAACCAAAAGACAAACACTGGCTGAATGGATACAAAACCAAGACCCATATATATGCTGTCTACAAGAAACCTACTTCAGATCTAAAGACACATATATACTGAAGGTGACAGGTTGAAAAAATAAATTTCATGCAAATGCAAAAGAAAAGTGGAGTAGCAATGCTCATATAAGACAAAATAGACCTTAAAATAAAGAAGATTACAAGAGATAAGAAAGGATACTACATAATGATCAAGGGATCAGTCCAAGAGGAAGACATAACAATTGTAAATATCTATGTACCCAACATAGGAACACCTCAATACATAAGACAAACACTAACAGACACAAAAGGAGAAGTTGACAGTAACACAATAATAGTAGGAGACTTTAACACCCCACTTACACTAATGGACAGATCATCAAAACAGAAAATTAATAAGGAAACAATTCTTAAATGATATATTAGATGAAATGGATCTCACTGATATCTTCAAGACATTCCATCCAAATGCAGAAGAATACACTTTCTTCTCAGGTGCATATGGAACATTCTCCAGCATAGACCATATCTTGGGTCACAAATAAAACCTCAGTAAATTTAAGAAAATTGAAATTGTATCAAGCATCATCTCCAACCACAATGCAATGAGACTAGATATCAATTACAAGAAAGAAAAACTGCAAAAACTCAAACACATGGAAATTAAACCGTACATTTCTAAATAACCAACAGGTTACTGGAGAAATCAAAAGGGAAATCAAAAAATTTCTAGAAACATATGACAATGAAAACAAACAACTCAAAACCTATGGGATGCAGCAAAAGCATTTCTAAGAGGGAAGTTCATAGCAATACAATCCTACCACAAGAAACAAGAAAAACATTAAAAAGACAACCTAACTTTACAACTAAAAGTGGAAAAAGAAGAACAAAAAAACCCCCAAAACTAGCAGAGGGAAATAAATCATAAAGATCCAAGCAGAAATAAATAAAAACAAAATAAAGGAAACAATAATGAAGATTAATAAAACTAAAAGCTGTCTTTTAAGAAGACAAACAATATTGACAAACCTTTAGCCAGACTCATAAAAAAAAGAGAGAGAAGAATCAAATCAACAAAATTAGAAATGAGAAAGGAGAGGTTGCAACAGACAATGCAGAAATACAAAGGATTAAAAGAGACCACTATGAACAGTTATATGGCAATAAAATGGATAACCTGGAAGAAATGGGTAGATTCTTAGAAAAGTTCAATCTTCTAAGACTGAACCAGGAAGAAATAGAAATTATGAACAACCCAATTACAAGCACTGAAATTGAAGCTGTCATCAAAAATCTCCCAAAAAACAAAAGCCCAGAAACAGATGGCTTCAGAGGAGAATTCTATCAAACATTCAGAGAAAAGCTAATGCCTATTATTATTAGACTCTTTCAAAAAATTGCAGAGGAAGGAGCACCTCCAAACTCATTCTACATGGCCACCATCACCTTAATACCAGAACCAGACAAGACAACAAGAAAAAAAAGAAAACTATAGCCCAATATCACTGATGAACATAGATGCAAAAACCCTCAACAAAATTTTAGCAAACAGAATTCAGCAACACACCAAAAAGCTCATACAACATGATCAAGTTGGGTTTATTCCAGGAATTCAAGGATTCTTCAATATATGCAATTCAATCAATGTGATACACCATATTAACAAATTGAATGGTAAAACCATATGATAATCTCAGTAGATGCAGAGAAAGCTTTTGATAAAATTCAGCACCCATTTGTGATTAAAACTCTTCAAAAAATGGGCATAGAAGGAACCTACCACAACATAGTAAAGGCCATATATGATAAGCCTACAGCAAACATTATTCTCAATGGTGAAAAACTGAAAGCATTCCCCCTAAGATCAGGACCAAGACAAGGGTGTCCACTTTCATAACTATTATTCAATATAGTTTGGAGTCTTAGCTACAGCAATCAGAGAAGAAAACGAAATAAAATAATCCAGATCAGAAAAGAAGAATTAAAGCTCTTACTGTTTGCCAATGACATGATACTGTACATAAAAAATGCTAAAGACACTATCAGAAAATTACTAGAGCTAATCAGTGAATTTAGCGATTGCAAGATACAAAATCAATACACAGAAATCACTTACATTTCTATATACTAACAATTAAACATCAGAGAGAAATTAAAGAATCACTATTGCAACAAAAAGAATTAAATATCTAGGAATAAACTTACCTAAGGAGACAAAAGAACTGTACACAGAAAATTATAAGACACTGATGAAAGAAATCAAAGTCGACATAAGCAGATGGAGAGATATTCCATGTTCCTAGGTAGGAAGAACCAATGTTGTGAAAATGACTATACTACCAAATGCAATCTACAAATTCAATGTGATCCCTATCGAATTACCAATGACATTTTTCACAGAACTGGAACAAAAAATTTCACAATTCATATGGAAACATAAAAGACCCTGAATAGCCAACTCAGTCTTGAGAAAGAAGAATGGAGCTGGAGGAATCAACCCTCCTGACTTCAGATTATACTCCAAAGCTACAGTCATCAAGACAACATGGTGCTGGCACAAAAACAGAAATACAGACCAATGGCACAAGAGAGAAAGCCCAGAAACAAACCAGAAATAACCCACCTATGGGTACCTTATTTGTTACAAAGGAGGCAAGAATATACAACAGAGCAAAGACAGCCTCTTCAATAAATGGTGCTGGGAAAACTGGACAACTGCATGTAAGAGAATGAAATTAGAACACTTCCTAACACCATATACAAAGATAAACTCAAAACGCATTAAAGACCTAAATGTAAGACCAGAACTATAAAACTCTTAGAGGAAAACATAGGCAGAACACTCGATGACATAAATCAAAGAAAGATCCTCTATGACCCACCTCCTAGAATAATGGAAATAAAAACAAAAGTGAGAAAGTGGGACCTGATTAAACTTAAAAGCTTTTGCACAGCAAAGGAAATTATAAGCAAGGTAAAAAGCCAACCCTCAGAATGGGAGAAAACAAAAGCAAATGAAACAACTGACAAAGGATTAATTTCCAAACTATACAAGCAGCTCAAACAACTCAATTCCAGAAAAACAAACAACCCAATCAAAAAGTGGGAAAAAGACCTAAAAAGACATTTCTCCAAAGAAGACATACAGATGGCTAACAAACACATGAAAAGATGCTCAACATCGCTCATTATTAGAGAAATGCAAATCAAAACTACAATGAGATATCACCTTACACCAGTCAGAATGGCCATCATCAAAAAGTCTACAAACAATAAATGCTGGAGAGGGTGTGGAGAAAAGAAAACACTCTTGCACTGTTGGTGGGAATGTAAATTGATACAGTCACTATGGCAGATGGTATGGAGATTCCTTAGAAACCTAGGAATAAAACCACCATATGACCCAGCAATCCTACTCTTAGGCATATACCCTGAGGAAATTGAAAAAGACACATGTATCCCATTTTTGGCTTAAAGCTCAACATTCAGAAAACTAATATCATGGCATCTAGTCCCATTACTTCATGAAAAACAGATTGGGAAACAGTGGCTTACTATATATTTTGGACTCCAAAATCACTGCAGATGGTGATTGCAGCCATGAAGTTAAAAGACACTTACTCCTTGGAAGGAAAGTTATGACCAACCTAGACAGCATATTAAAAAGCAGAGACATTACTTTCCCAACAAAGGTCTGTCTAGTCAAGGCTATGGTTCTTCCAGTAGTCATGTATGGATGTGAGAGTTGGACTGTGAAGAAAGCTGAGCACCAAAGAATTGATGCTTTTGAACTGTGGTGTTGGAGAAGATTCTTGAGAGTCCCTTGGACTAAAAGGAGATCCAACCAGTCCATCCTAAAGGGGATCAGTCCTGGGTGTTCATTGGAAGGACTGATGTTGAAGCTGAAACTCCAATACTTTGGCCACCTGATGCAAAAAGCTGACTCATTTGAAAAGACCCTGATGCTGGGAAAGATTGAGGGCAGGAGGAGAAGGGGACAACAGAGGATGAGATGGTTGAATGGCATCACCGACTCAATGGACATGGGTTTGGGTAGATTCTGGCAGTTGGTGATGGACAGGGAGGTCTGGCGTGCTGTGGTTCATGGGGTCGCAATGAGTCGGACACGACTGAGTGACTGAACTGAACTGAATCCCATTGTTCGCTGCAGCACTATTTACAATAGCTAGAACGTGGAAGCAACCTAGATGTCCATTGACAGATGAATGGATAAAGAAGTTGTGGTACATATACACAATGGAATATTTTCAGCCATAAAAAGGAACACACTTGAGTCAGTTCTAATGAGGTAGATGAACCTAGAGCCTGTTATACAAAGTAAAGTAAGTCAGAAAGACAATGATAAATACTGTATACTAATGCATATGTACAGAAATAGTACTAGAGAATTTATTTGCAGGGCTGCAATGTAGGACCAGAGAGAGAATAGACTTATGGACATGGAGAGAGGGGAGGAGAGGGTGAGATGTATGGAGAGAGAGTAACATGGTAATTTACATTACCATATGTAAAACAGATAGCCAACTGGAATTTTCTGTATGTCTCAGGAAACCCAAACAGGAGCTCTGTATCAACCTAGAGGGGTGGGATGGTGAGGGAGATGGGAGGGAGTTTCAAAAGGGAGGGGATATATGTATACCTATGGCTGATTCATGTTGAGTTTTGACAATAAACAACAAAATTCTGTAAAGCAATTATCCTTCAGTTAAAAAGTAAATAAATTTTTTTAAGTTGATATTTGTAGTGAAAGACAAAACTCAACATTACTAATAACAAGGATAAATATACTATATCCACAATAATAGTTACATCAGTCTCCTGAGTTATTTTCAATAAAATACTAGCCTTAAATCCTCCATGGAAAGGAAAATCAAGCCTTGGCTCCATCTCTGGATTTATAATGCACAGCAGCACATTAAACTCCTTGACCAGTGGAATCCCAGTACCAAGCAAAAGTTGCAGAGATAGAAATATTTCAACAAGTTAGTATGGTAGAGCCCCCACTGGTACATATTCATAGCTCTGTAGGGAATGTTTCAGCGACAGTGTAAGCATTCCTACACAAGATTATTTAGGACTCTACATTTTAGCAGTGAGACCATAAATGCATTAAAGTGCATTAAATATGTATCTTCACATGTTTAGATGCATTACAGTTTATCATCTCAAAATAAAATCTGAAAATTGCCTACTCCCTTAGTATAAATTAATAAGAAGGGTGAAAGAGTTTCCAGAATATCAGCAGTATACACACTGATTCAATTTGCAACTTGCTTTGGAAGTTTTCTTTTCTATCGTTGCTCTGAAAACTAATGCAAAGCAATGCAACAGAACTAATCAAAACTGGAAAATATAATGTTAACCTTCCCAATATGTATTTATTCTCTGCCAATTGTTAAAGCTAGAACTGAGGATGCTTTGTAAGGGAGGGCCAGTGGGAAAATAATTAAGATGATTAGTTCATAAATGAAAGCTTCCTGTTATCAAGTCTCAATAGAGTGGGGAGGTTAGCCTGAAGGCAAGGTCCAGGGTGACTTTCCTTTTCAAGAGAAACATTTCTAAGAGGGAGATGATCTATACAGTCAAGACAGAAAAGAAAATACCTAAGCAAGCACTGTGAAATATGAAAACAGAAAATTGGAGAACCAGTATGAACAATCAAGAGAACAAAGATACTGGGAGCAGTAGCTTGAATTTCTAACTGACACATTTCTGGCTGCACATCTTCTTGGTTCCACTGAGTTGTCTGAAAAGCACTTAAGCACTAGTCAGAAAAGATGACTAGGACAAAGAGGGCCCAGGAAACATCAAAAGCAGTCTCAGTTCTCCAGGCACAATGGAAAACTTGCAGAATTACACACATTCATCTTCCTCTCCACTGTCGTGCCCCCTTGGAGATTCTGAGTTCAACAATAATGACCCATCAGTATTCATTTATAAATTCATATCAGGAGGGAAATTGTAAATAAAAGACATGTCAGCAAAGGAAGGAAATAATCAGCAGGAATATAGGTCTTCCAATTGACCTCCCAGACACTTTGGTAATTGACCTCAGATAATAATCAACGTTGATCCATTTTGCAAAGAATTCAAAATAAACACTAAAACTAGTTTGAGACTTTTATTTCTGACAACATAGCATATCAGATATGCTGAGAAACCAACCACACTGAATGATATATAAAGATGCTGAGCAGTATATTCCTAAAGTCTTTTGGCTTAAATAAAGGGAAATCTTCAGAATAAAAAAAAAAAAAGTAGAACATGAGTTGTAAGACAAGGTTTTAATAACCACATCAAGAATACAAGAGGCAAGGCCACAGATCCACATAACACAGAGAGATGATCATAAATCTCCTACATTATGCTGAGTCTCCATGTTTGCAAACCTTCTGTGAAACTGTAAACAAAAAAAATACATCATCTCATAGGGGGAACTGGTAGGAAAATCATCTTGCATCTAACTTCAAGAAAGAATTAAACCAAAATCCCAAAATCTCTCATGAGAATGCCTAATCATTCACACTCCATCATATTGCCTTCACACCCAAATTCAAGCAAAGAATTTGGTTTAAAGGATTTAGGTTGACAATGCTTCCAGCAATCTGGAAAAAGAAAATTCAAATGATCTCTGGAAATATACTCGAGTAATCTGGGACTCAGGAAATGTCTACACATAAAGTCCCAAGGAAGAGAAGCTCATAGTTAAAATGAAAAAACAAATACTAGACACAAGAGTCCATATATAATAGCTATATGCAGAAAATATTTAAGGAGCTGAAACTAGAAACAGAAAATATGAGATAAGAAAAAGACACAATAAAAAATTACCATTCAAGTTGAAAAAATAAATATATATATATATATGAAGTATACACACTCAGAGATTTAGAATGGAAATTCTAAATGGCATAAAAGACACAAATGGAAAATCCATTAACTACAAGACATAATTATGCAAAATACCCAGAATAAAACACAGAGAGTCAAAGAGACATATGAAAGAAAATCAGATACAGGTAAGACAGACTGAGAAGTTCCAACATAAATTTCTATTCTAAGTTCTAAATGTTGGAAGTAAAGATAATTTGAGAAGTAATATTCAAAGAAACTGGTTGAGAACTTCTCCAAACTGACAAAAGACAAAGAATCTCAGGTTTTATATATATATATATATATATATATATATATATATATATCTCTTAGGAAGTGTAATTAAAGGATATCCACTCCTAGCCAGGGAAGAAAAAGATAGCTGTTTTTTTTAAGGTATCTGTGTCTAGCAACATATAGATTCTTGAATTATTATCCAAGAATTAATTATCATTCAAAGGCCAGAATGCAGAGACGTTGAGAATGGACTTGTTGATACAGAGGGGGGAGGATAGAATGAGGTGAAATGAGAGTAGCATTGACATCCATGCTACCATGAGTAAAATAAATACCAGTGGGACGCTGCTGTATATCTCAGGGAACTTAGCTCGGTGCTCTGTGATGACCTAGAGTGGTGGGATGGGGGAGTGGGAGGGAGGCTCAAGAGGGAACAGATATATGTATACATATGACTGATTCACATTGTTTCAGAAACTAACACAACAATATAAAGCAATTATCTCCCAATTAAAAATAATTTTTAAAAAATAGTCAATGATCTTCAACAAAGGACCAAGGCAACACGTTGGAGAAAAGATGATCTTTTCATCAAATGGTGTTGGGACAACTGGATATCCACTTGCACAAAAGTGAATCTAAACATAGATCCTTAACAAAAACTAACTCAAAATGGATCACAGACCTAAATATGAAATTCAAATCTAAAAAATTCCGAGAATATAACATAAGAGATAACATTGTCATAGGTACGGTAATGACTTTTTAGATATAATACTAAAAGCAAGATCCACTGAAGAAATAGTTTTTAATTTTGTCAGAAACTGCTCAAAAAATAAAATCTTTATGTATTAAGAAAAATAATTATAGTGATCTCGATATCACAGATACACACACACACAGAGAAACTCACCCAGGTTGAAGAGACCTTGAGAGCAAGAATGTTACATGCTGTGTTCATCTTTTTTTAGTTCTAAGCAGGCACTCTGGATAAAAGTAGATCTGCAATCATTAGAATTTAATTGGTGAACTATGTCACAATTTTGGCATTCTAACTCAACCCCATTTAACTTGTGCATGTATGCATACTCAGTCACTCAGTCATGTCTGATTTCTTGCGACCCCATGGACTGTAGTTCACCAGGCTCCTCTGTCTATAGAATTTTTCAGACAAGAATCTTGGAGTGGGTTGCCTTGTAGAGTGAGCCTATACAGAAAAGCTCAAAAGAAAATATGAAAATTATGGAACAAAATATGAACAAGCTTGTACTTAAATCACTGTCATTCTCTAGTTATTAATATAATCACTAATTAAAATATTTTTAAAAGATATTTGGATATAGTTTCTAAAGAAAATGTAGTCTATCAATTAAGCATACTTGAAAGCAAAAGCTAGTAAGATGTTGTGGAATCTGGGGTTGTGGAGACCACTTAAAAATAATATTTTTTATGGACTTATAACTCTTCAGAACCAGCTCTGGCTAGAGTAGCTCTTAGAAGCACTTACTCTTTCCCGTAAGTCAGAGAGTGATGTTTCTCTGTCAAGGAGAGTACCAAAAGGGCATTTTTCTTCCCCCTTGAATTTGATGGGAACACAGATTGACGATGGGTCATCTGAAAATGCTTGTCTCTTTTATTTTCAATTTTCCTGTGTGGAAATTGCCCATATTTTGTCTGTTTGTTCATGTTCCGTGCCATTTTGAGTATCTGAGACTGTTTCCGTGAAACAGTTAATGTCCAAAAACTGTGAAGCAATTTTACCATGTTTCAAGACTTTATCATGTAAATATTTTACCACTGTCAGTTATAAAGCCATTATTACAAATTAGTTTAGTGTGTCTAGCAAAAAATCAATTACATCAGAAAATAATTATACACTTATAATATATGGCTGGTCCTGGAATTTTTGTTCTTATAGATATCATCATATTTTAAATATTTATACCAAAGAAATATACTCCATGTAATAATATAGATATGTGGCCTATAACTCAGAAAAGAAACAATGAAAATTATATGAAACTGTTCCTCAGTCTTTTATTGCCATTGTTTTGAGTGCCATCATCTTTGAAAACATATGGATATCATACATGTACTTCATTAAAAAGGAATTTATAAATAAGTGATGCAAAGTTAAAAAGAAACTTCCAGTTAATGTTGTTTTGTCTTCTAAGTTTAAGAAAGCAGCAGTTTGAAAGAAATGCTGTGATCTTATTTTACATTCAGTCTCTACCTAAAATTTGGAATTTTACAATCATCAAAACTCTTTGGTTATTACTCAGTGGCTTATAAATGGCATTTCAACACATTTCTTAGGGACAGATTGAATTCTAATTAGGGAACATATCTGAGGTTGAAATCATATGTGTGTGTATACTTGCGCATATATTCCTGCTCCAATTCATAGAACAAGAGCACTGGACATAGATCTCTTTAATGCTTATGTCTACATGATTCTGACCAGGTCTTAACAATTTCTGCCTTGATTTTCCCATCAGTACAATAAAGGAAACAAGACATAACCACCAAATTATCCTAGTGAGTCTCCCTCTCATTATATTTCATAGATATTTTGGTTAGGAAAATTCCTGAAACACTTAAACATAGTATATTCAATATATTCGGTCCTGGAGAGAAGATAGGGGAAATAGTAATTTCGTGTGCTTGCTCTAATCTTTAAGGAAAGCAAGTTTATAAGATAGCAAGTTTACAAGATACACACATCTCTGTACCTTTGATACATTCTATGATCCTATTCCTAGGGTTCTAGTCTAAGAAAACAATTAGAGATGTTGTTAAATGGTCATTACCATAATTGTTGATGGCAACAAATGACTGAAATACATTTTGAAAACCATCACTCTAAAAATAATTCTAAAAAAAATAAATAAATAAAATAAATAAAAATAATTCTAATACAAATTGCCAACACAATCAGATCCTACTCAAAAATATCAGAAACAAAATAGATAAGAAATTTTAATCAGCCAAATCTATAGCCCATATGGAAAATCAGACACCTAAGAATAGCCAGAAAGATTTCTAAAAGAGAGGAGTAATGGGAGAATACTTGCCTTTTCAGATGTCAAACCATGTTAGAGAGATATAAGCATTAAAATATGTTAATTTGGGGGACTTCTCTGGTGGTCCAGTGGCTAAGACTGTGCTTCCAACGTAGGAGGCCCGGGTTCAATCCTTGGTCAGGGGACTAGATCTTGCATGCCACAACTAAGGGTTTGTGCACTGCAATTAAAAGATCCTGCATACCACAACTATTTATTTATTGTGTGCAATTTTTATTACCTGTGCATGTGGTATTTTCATAATAAAATTATTTAAAAATAAGAAGTTGCATGTACAAAAAAAGAGCACCAAGTGCCCTATATCCTGCTCAATAAATCCTGACTGCCAGAAAGTGTCTAAGTCCAGAAGCTGGGAAAGGTCAGAAGTCGGATGAATCCTAACTGGCTCAGGCTGTAAGTACAGAAAGTTGAAACAAAGCTTGTCATCTGGGGAATAAGTTTTGAAATACTGACAAAACTAGAAAGCATCAAAATGCTGAGTAATTGTGACGTCCCCTTATATGTACAAAAATTAATAAAGAGAAACCATTAAAAATGGAGTCAGGAAACTCTGCACAGGGAGCCCTCATACACACTGTTGCAGTTTACTTTACAATTCTACTTTAATTCTCCAGCCAGAGAAAGGTTTTTTCCTTGCCAAGCAATAGCCCAGTATAGAGGAGATGTAGCAGTTCAGCCAATGAGAACCAACTGCTTCCTAAATTCTTAGTTTCCTCCATCGAACCTTTATTTAGGACAGCCCCTCCTGACTCCCCTCTTTTCTCTTAAAAGCAAGGTCCCCTTCTTTGTCCTAGGATTTGCCTACAGACCTCCATAGCTTGCATTTCCTGAATTGCAATGTCTCTGGCTATTTCTGAATAAATTCATTTTGCTGGTGAAATAACTAGCGATTTTATTTGTAAAGTCGACATATGCTTCCGGAGCATCTCTGATTCCCATCTAAAAGGAATAGGATTACAGAGGCTATTTCTAATGGCCTCTGAGTCTTCAGAGGGTCATAGCATTTAATCTTCTGCGTTTGATCTACTGTGCATTGTTTGTAATACAAGAGAGTGAAAACACCTTATGGTTCTTCACAGCCCAGGCAAATATTAAAACCAAATAAAATTACCTGGAACTGGAGATTGCCTAAGATCAAAAACTCCATGGCTCTCGAAGACACTCTGTCTAAAACTTTTTTCAGACTTCAAAAATCATGACTCTTTTTATTGTCCAGTTCTGAATAGACACAGGTTCTGGACCGAATTCCCAACTCTATTATTTTGAGGCATTGTTTTATGATGGATTACATAACATTTCTATATTTTGGTTTCTTTATCTATAAAAATCAGAAACAGTAACCATTTGACATGTTTATATTGTGAATAAAGCATAAGATGGGCATAATTATCATCATAGAATAAACTGACAGTAAAAGTTAGCAGTTTTTAGCCTTAGTATTAATTTTGGAAATCATTTTCTAATAGGAAAAATCACCTAAATTTTAGGCATATAATTTTCACATTTCTTTTAAATGCAGATTGGAGCTGGTAAGATGGTTTCCTTTTCAGTTTGTCAACTCTGTATCTCTACCTTATTCATAGTTGAAGGGAATGGAGCAGATGATTGCTGCTTTGTAATATTATGTGCCCCCACTGGGAGAGGCCAGAATCTTGGTGATGGTTAATGCTGAGTCTGACATCCAGTACTTTCAGTGGTTATCATCAATACCATACTGCTCCGTTTCTCAAAACTGCTCCAGGCAGCTTTTAGTTTTCTCACCAAATGTCTAATAGTTTTGGGAAACCACACATCCTGGACAGGCCAAATCGCAGTATTTTGTTCTACTGTCCATATGAGTACCCTCCAACCTGCCAGGTCATAAAGCATAAAAAAATAGGGGCATCACACCAATAGCCTAATGTTACAGAGAAGGGAAATGATAATTTATCAAGGGCTGAATGAATTATTGAGTGTAATTTATTGTGCCAATACATTTTACATGTGTCACCTCATTTAATCTTCATAAGAATACTTAAAGGCACAAATTATAGCCCATATTGTAAAGAAGAGGCAACTGATGGTGAGAATGTTTCTATTTACTGTCACACAGATGGTTAGTGTCAGGACTGAGATTCCAACCCAATTTTACATGGTGGCGCTATTTATTCTTTATGTATTTGTGCTTGGGAAGATATGTATTATTTTGGATCTAATCCTGATTATAGCCAGAGAAAGTTGTGAGAGAAGAAGATGCACAAAGCATTCAGTTTACTTCCTTGGGCTTGGCAGGGGATAAAGGCATCACAGTCTTTGTTGATCCATTCCACTTTCTCTGGATATTCCTATCAATCAATAAGATATGTCTGCACACTGCAAAATGGGAGGCCTTTCATGATTAACATGGTATTACCAGTGCTCAAAATATAATAATAGCAAAAATGCATTAATAGACCATTTTCAAAAGGATGTGATTATCCAGATCTTTTAGAAATGCAATTGTGGAAGCAGATGCCACACAGTTAATGATTAACAGTGCCTTTGCTTACCAGCAATTATTTTTTTCTCCCTGGAAGCATACTGATTAGCCAAAGACACTCAGAGTCTGGCTCCCATATAGAAGGCTGAGTCTCCAGCCAAGTTTCATGGCAACTCTGTAAATAACAATATGTCCCACAGACCAGATTCCTAGCCTGCAGGCACCATTATATCACATTTCCCAGCCCTGTGCATTGGCAACTGCCCACAGACTCAGAGCTTGGAAAAAAGTCAGTTGGAATTGGAAAGAACTTTCTGGCTTTGCTAAACTACTACTTCAAATAAGTGAGTAAGTTGCTATGAGAACTATATTTCTAGGTAGCCAGGGGATCTCCATTTCTCTGTTGCTATTGGTATTTTAGTACTTACTATGAAAAACTGAACAAAGTTCTCACTCTCAAAGACTCAACATGGGCAGATCATAGTCAGGACTCAGAGCTTCCATGGACAACTCTTTGCAAGTTAATTAGCCTCTCTCATACTTAAATGTCACCTCTGGAAAGAGGGGTAATAATAGAGAGTATGGTTGCTTTGAAAATCCATTTTTAATATGTAAGAAAGTATTAGCTCAGTCTGGAACACATTTGTGTAAAATTAAATTTTTTATTGGAAGGATGGATTCTCTCTTTAAGCCTCAATTTCCCAGTTTCCAGAAGATGAAGGCACTTAGAAAACCCAATTAGACTTTCAAGGTTTTAGTTGATTTTAACACTACCATACCTTGACTGTTTCTTCTGCCTGCCTTTCTCCATATGTCTGTTGAATTGCATTCACCCAGATGGCATATATGTATAAAGCAGTTCACATGTTTCAGTTACTGCACTAGCCATTACTTTCACATTTCCTCCTAAAATTACCTCCAGACACCCTTGTTGTATTCTAGGGCTGAAAGAATGTCTTCAGAAATATACACTATTACTATGTAAGGTGAGCTTTACACTAATTCTATTTTAGTTAAATAAAAATATCCCTGTATTCCTCCACACTTTACATTATAAGGAAACCAAGACAAAGGTTTTAAGTCATTTGCTTATGCTCCTACACTGAAATAGGGCAGAATTAAGACAGGACATTGGGTCTCCTGACTAATTTTTGATACATTAAATGCATAGAAAATACAGGAAATGCATTTACCATTTTGTTCACCTGAAATGGAGTGTTTATGAGGGACCTAGTGGAGGCTGTCTATGCCACAATTTACTTCCTTTATTTAGTAATAATCAACTAGGGAACAGCAGCAAATTTTCTAAAAGAATTTAAATCTTCTTCTAAAATGACTAAATCAAAAGATTGAATTTCCAATCTTATGAGAACTTATCCAACCATGACAAGTGGATGTATAAATAGAATACCAATATCAGAGCCCCATAATGTCCCCTTATCTAAACCTGCTTCAAAAGCAGAAAGTTTCCCTTTATAAGAGGTTTGAGGGTCCCACAGATCTTTTTTTTAAAAAAACAGAGTGTTGAATTCTGATTGAATTGTTCCATTTGTCAGTTGTTTCCAAGAGGCTTGATCACTTTCAAAGGAATGCCTCTGTCTTATTAAAGATTACAATTCAAATCTTAGTTTTGTTTAATTCCATTGGCTAATTATCTCCAGTTTCGAGTATGTATTTTAAAATCCAAATTCCGAAGTCTATACCACATTTCAGAGAACTGCCAGATAGCATCCCCAAGACATCTCATTGTACAAAACTAGAAAGATCATCTTTTCTTAAATAATTTAGAAACTCTCCCTAACTTCCTCCTCCAACAATGGAAAATTCCCAGTGGTTCAAGTTTAGAATTGTAATGTTCCCTTTGTATGCAGGAGTCAATCTATCTTCAAATCCTATCACTTTTAACTTCATAATCTTTTCCCACTTGATTACCCTTGAGTCTTCTACAGTTCCTATTCAATCTCAAGTAGTCTAGTTTAGCAAGAAGAGTCTTCTGTCTGGGTCTCGGGCTTTTTTTTTTTTTTTTTTTTCTTTTCCTTATCCATCTTATGTTTTGATCCTTTCTGTGTCAAAAACAATCTCTTCCAGGTGTCTACAAAAAAATTTCACAGGCCTCGCCTATCATTTAAAGCTGACAGCAGTCAGATACCAGATTACACTTCCAAAATTTCCATCTAAATTCCATGCCTTACCATCCTTCATTTCCACCAAATGTTTTCCCATGCCTATCATCTTCCTTCTGGTATAGCGAGCTTTCTTATCTCAGGTCTCTAACATATTTATTCCTCCAAATCCAGCTTTAAGAAAATGTTTCCCAAACCAACATTCCAGCCACCACATTCACTTCCCACCAAAACTGAAAATTATCTTATCTAAATCAAAACTATCAAAGTCCCTTTTTAGGGTAATCATGGATTCATCTGCTAACTGAGTGACTTTTTGTGTGTCACTTGTATTTTTAAACACTATCAGAGCCTTGAGAATAGGAAGTACCAACCATAAACACCTACCCAAAGGATAAATGACTAGATGATACTAATAACCAATGATAATATTTGCTGGCATACATTTTATAATTTGCTGTATGTAGCCACAGAACCATTTCACTGAACCATCACTAACATTTTTTGAAATAAGTGTTGTTATTATCTCTATGGGCTTTCCTAGAGGCTCAGATGGTAAAGAAACTGCCTATAATGCAGGAGAACCAGGTTCAATTCCTGGATTGGAAAGATCCCCTGGAGAAGGGAATGGCAACCCACCCCAATATATTCTTACCTGAAGAATTCCATGCACAGAGGAGCCTGGTGGGTCCATGGGGTCGCAAAGAATGGGACACAATTGAGCAACTAACACTTTCACTTTCACACGTTAGTTATCTCTTTAGATTAGGAAACAAAGTTAAAGAGTTTAAGTATTTGACCATAAGTATTAAGTATGTGACAACAAAATGTATATTATTTCCATTCCATTTCACTGTCTGGCTAGGATAGCAAAATTCTAAACCCAGTCATCTAAAAGACTTTTTCAAAATGGCATGGTAACAATTTTTTAAAAATTCCGTGGAGAGTTGCCTTCAAGTCATAGGACTACATAGAAATTAAAAAACACCTACTCCTTGGAAGAAAAGCTATGATAAACCTAGGCAGCATATTAAAAAGCAGAGACATCATTTTGCCAACAAAGGTCCACATAGTCAAAGCTTTGGTTTTTCCAGCAGTCGTGTATGGATGTGACAGTTGGACCATAAAGAAAGCTGAGCACAAAAGAACTGAAGCTTTCAAATTGTGGGGCTGGAGAAGACTCTTGAGAGTTCCTTGGACAGCATGGATATCAGACAAGCAAATCCTAAAGAAAATCAACCCTAAAGATTCATCAGAAGGACTGATGCTGAAGCTGAAGCTCAATACTTTGGCCATCTGATGCGAAGAGCCAACTTATTGGAAAAGATTCTGATGGTGGAAAAGATTGAGATCAGGAGAAGGGGCTGACAGAGGATGAGATGGTTGGATGGCATCATTGACTCAATGAACATGAGTCTGAGTAAACTCTGGGAGATGGACGGGGAAGGACGGGGAAGTCTGGTGTGCTGCAGCTCAAGGGGTTGCAAAGAGTTGGACACTACTGACCAAGGGAACAACAGCAACATAGGACTAATAATTATCCCCAGACAACAGAGACAGAGAATACTTTCTTTTGTCAGATGCTACTCTGCTACCTGTGGATAGCACACCTACCCAGGATGACAGCAGCAGTCTTTTCCACCATTATATTTCACTTCTCACAACTTCACTTCTTCAGGTGGACAACTCCACCTGAATTTGCATAAAAGCTCAACATACAAACATGTGTTTCCCTTACTAGGATACAGATAACTGGAAATGCAGACAGCTATTATGTGTCATCTTCAATCCCAGGGCCTTGTCTAAAAACTACCTCACAGAAGTCAGCTCTCCTGGTAAACTACATTTTTCTTAAAGAAAAAGGAATTCAGATATTTTAAAACAAATCTTATTTCTCAAAAATAATCTAAGTGGCTTTAAAAAAATTTTTTTCTTGTTCTATAGGAGTTTCCGTCAAATGACATGATCTTTTGATAACATTCAGAATCTTCCAACAGATTTAAAGAGAAATTAATTTAAAGAGTCTTGACCTTTACAAAGAGAATACATCATATCTGCATTATGTGCATACCATGGGTGTTAGTGAAAATTTCCTCCCGTTGAATTTATAAAATGTTTTCATTATCTATTACACCTTTAAGTATCTCAAAGACAGTTATATATAAAAAGATGATCTACAGGCACAGAGATTTTATTATATACTGTACTCATCTGTAATTAGATAAGATTTCTATATCACTATGGGTTTACGCTCATCATTCTAAATCTCATGAAAAAGTAAATAAAGGATGAATAAACAGAGGTATCTCCAATGCAACTGGCCTCCACAGGAAAGGTTCAAGAGAAAACCACTTATCCATTCATTCAAACATTTAGTCAGTATGTGGATGCTTGGAGCTAAGAAGAGGAAAAAGAAAGCACAGCTCCTGTTCTGAAAGATGTTTATATAACTAGGGAAAATAGACATAAATGAGGAAGACAGACATAAAACCGGAGCATTGTGAGCATGTCTTGTAAGGGTAGGAAAATGGAGAAGCAGACTATTTCTATCTCTCAAGTTCAGTGGCTAAGTAATTTACTTTGGAACCAGCCAATGTTTAGGTGAGCATCTAACATGCTATGAAGGTGGGGAGCAATAATGACTTTATTAATGAAAATATAAACTAAGAAATATAAAACATCTTTGTAAAATGGTAACTAGCTTTTAATCAGTAAACTTCCTCCTCCTGCTAGAATTCTTAAAAATATTTTAAATTCAGATTGAATGTTTGCTATAAGCAGCCCTTTCTTATTCTTGAGCCTCAGGGAAAAGAATATAAGTCTCATCCTTTGCTAGACTTAAAGTTTTGAAATGTCTATTAGAAATCCTTATTTTTGAGTTGGTTTTAAGGTTTTGATTTTTTTTTTTTTTGATAACTGCCTCAAGTGATAAATCAATGGCTAGTATAAAAATTAATGATTATTCACAAATGTGTTAATGAAATCAATCAATGATAAGCTTATTTAATTTCATACTTTGAATCTATTATATTCCCATTTAAAAAAATCCTCTCTGTAACCCTCAGTATTTAAGATGAGAAATCAATTGTCTCATCTTCCAGCTGAAGCAGTTTATGAATTAGATATTTTTGATGGTTTCTTGAAACTTCAATACAATCCAGAGGTTTTGGGTTTTGCTTGCTTATTTTTGTTTTCTATGATTTCTAGGCACTGTGAATAATATTTTACTTCATCCACTAAACAATCCCCTGGAATTACTCTCTTATTACTGATGAAGACAAAGAAAATTAAAAGTGAACACTGAAAGTCGCTCTGTCTTGTCTAACTCTTTGCGACCCCATGGACAACACAGTCTATGGAATTCTCTAGGCCAGAATACTGGAGTGGGTAGCCCTTCCCTTCTCCAGGGGATCTTCCCAACCCAGGGATCGAACCCAGGTCTCCTGCATTGCAAACGGACTATTTATTTCCCTTGCTGAGCCACAAGGGAAGACCAAGAATACTGGAGTGGGTAGCTTATCCCTTCTCCAGGGGATCAATCCTAGGTTAATCCTTTCCCCAAAAGCTTCCATAGCTAGTAAGGAAGAATAAGATGTTGGGAATTTCCACATGTTGGAGGTAGGGGGCGGTTGGTAGTGATAGTTGAATTGGAGAATGAAAAGGAATTTAAAATGGTTTATAAGGGATTAAAAAATATTATCATCAGAGAAAACACTTGTAAGAAGAGCTATAAAATATATAAAATCTTAAAACAATTATATGTATTTTTGAAATTCTTAAAAGACTATTATCTCAAAAAATTGGTTTGAGAGGAGGGCCATCAGCTGTGTGTCTACAGTGCATCACTTGACAGAGGTGTGAGGGATGACTAGATGTGGGAGATTTCAGTGATTCCAGGACAAAACACAAGGGCAGGCACCTCATATTCTTAATTGAGACTGACCATATATATACCCCAGTTTGCCCCAGTCAGTCCCAGCTTACACCTGTCACCAGGTTGTATTATTATTAGCACCCCTTTCTCTCTCAAAAGTGCCCCTGCTTAGATGATAAATTGTATAGTCACCCTACTAATTAACAAACTAATAGAACATATGGTAATGTTCACCGTCCTGGAATCTCAAGCAAATCTCACCAAGCCACCTGTCTTTGTCCTTGATTTAGGCACAGATGCAGTCTGGTGTCAGAGGTATCATTGCCTCCTAGGAATTAGAAAGTCAATGCCGAATAATGGCTACAAAGTAACAGAAGGTCATCAGAGACCATGAAAACTTGAAAGAGAATGAAGTAGATACAGTTCCACTCAACATGCCCTGGACAGCTCCCATCCTCCACCAGAAGAAAAGCAAGATGTTGAAATGAAATGCAAACTAGCCTTTAGGAGAGTAAATTCTGAAAAGCTGCCTATGTACTAGAATGAACACTTTGTTTTCATTTCTAGAAGTAATTTGGGGAATTTGGAGATGACTTTAGTTTTCTATTTTGTTACTTTGATAAACAGGTAGGTGGAGTTAAACATTCAAAGGTAAAAGGATTATCTGAATGGAAAGATGAAGTCTTTCTTTTATTTCCCACATGAAAAAAATTCCAGTATATTTTATTGCTCATAAGAAAGGGAAAAAAATCATTGAATATTTAGGGAATATTATTTTCTCCTCTTAGAATGATAAAAAGATAGGAGGCGTCTCCTTCTAAACTTCCAGTACATGACGTGGACATGGAGTGAATAGCATGGCAAATATGTTGTATGGAAAATCACAGATTTAATGCATGTCTTTACCATTTTTCCTTCAAATAAGCTCCATGTTCAACTATCCTTATGCCAAAGTTTTTATTTGGAGATACATGGATGGGCTTTAGAATATCTATGAACCTCATGAAAGTGTCCTAAAAATTCCATGGTCTGTGTTGTAAATGTTTAGTGTGATAACTACTCTTTCAAATTAACATGAACCATGAAAAGGGCTTATACCATATGGGATTTAGTCAGGATTCTGAATACTGCCCAACATGAAGATAGACAGGGTGTGATTTTTTTTTTATGAAGATGGAAAAGGAAAAAGACTATCCTAATAAAGCATCCTAGTCTAGAGGAAGGAGGATAGACTTCAGATTTAACAGCTTATGGGCTTCCCAGGTGGCGCAGTTGGTAAAGAACCTGCCTGCCAATGCAGGAGACACAAGAGATGTGGGTTCAATCCCAGGGTCCGGAAGATCCCTTGAGGAAGAAATAGCAACCCACTCCCGTATCCTTGCCTGGGAAATCCCATGGACAGAGGAACTTGGTGGGCTATAGTCCATGGAGTCTCAAAAAGTCAGACACAACGGAACACACACATACACACACATTTGCAAATCCCCTATTTGCCTCACAAACCTCAAGATCCCCATTTCATGGAGAAGAAAATGCAGTACATTTCTAGTCATTCTTTTCCACAAATACTCCCCCTTTTCAAGGATGCATATATGAGTCAGTGAATGAAAATGGAAAATTTAACCTTCCACTCTCTAGCACAGTTCATGAATTCAGCAAGCTTACTAAAGAAATGGAATGTTTGTGACAATGATTAAGGAATCTGTGCCAAACAAGTTCTAAAAAAGAACTTTTTTGTCTTCGAATAAAAATACTTTTCCTTCCTTGGTGGTGGAAGGAGTTTATTTGTCTGAAAATATATAATGACATCTTACTAGGTAATAGCTGGAGCACAGGACCTGTCACTTATAACCTTATTCTAAACTAATTAAACTATCAGTCTTCTTTTATTACTCTAAAACCAAAACACAGTCTCTGTGCTTGTTTCTGGTCAGTTCTTAATAGGAAGAATGTGAAGTCATTTATCTTTTTCAGAGTCCCCTCAGCTATATCTACACTACTTTCCTACAAATGTCTGAAGATTTTTAATTCAAACCTACATTTAGCAAGATATATAGCAGCCTATTTGACAGCAGCTGGGCCACACACCACGACAAGCGCCATAAAGAACGTTGAGTGTTGCCATAAG
This sequence comes from Bubalus bubalis, assembly GCF_019923935.1. NCBI lineage: Eukaryota > Metazoa > Chordata > Mammalia > Artiodactyla > Bovidae > Bubalus > Bubalus bubalis. The sequence continues at coordinate 26,777,441 of NC_059174.1, read as the reverse complement.
AAGAACAAGTGGCATCTTGCTCTTTCTAATCCTCAGAAATTGAGATTTAATCCTGTTTGATGTTTGAACACTGATACTCAACCCAAACTTGTAAAAGTTGCTCTTATTTTATCTTTGGTTTTGCTTGAGAGTAGAAAATGTTTGCAATAAATTTAATCCAGTCCTGTTCCAAACCAAAATTTTATTACTATCTGAATTTTCCAACTATTTTGCTTAGGGTTCTCCTAGAAAACAGTTTCCAGGTGGTCTTTTTTTCAGGCTTGGTTATGAAGAAGAAAGGTAAGTTTCTTAATCTCAGAGAACCCTATTTTATTTTGCAAATCATCAAGAAGGTAGTAAAAATTTTATTTCCTATATCTCTTGAAGAGTACTGTTACGGGCCTTGTGGTGAGGAGGGTTAAAAAGGAGCAATAGTCCTAAAAACTCAAGCATTTGTAATGTGGGAAAAATTTAGTGTTTCTCAGCAAATATATATATATATATATATATGTAATGTATACATATTAATATATGTAATATATGTATATACATATATATATTAATTATATTACATATATATGTAATGTACATATACATTTATATGTACATATATATGTACATATACAATTTTATTAGACAACATATACAAATTTTAACTCTTTCTGTCTATATAAACTCTTTCATTTCACAAAGTTAGAAGCTCTTTGAAAATATATTTTCAACAAAGGACTTCTATCTAAAATATATAATTAATCCTTACTAATTAATTCCAAGACAGGATAACCCAAAAGAAAATATATGAATATATGCTTCATAAAAAATATACCAATAAACAAAAACCAATAAAGGCTCTCGGTATTATTTCATCAGAAGAAAAGGCAAATTAAAATCACAATGACATACTACTCACATTCATCATGAGAACTATATTGAAAAATTTTTTAAGTTAAAATACATAAAGTATTGGCAAGGATGTTGAGCAATCAGAACTTTCAAATACTGCTAATGGTACTCTTGCCTGGAAAATCCCACGGGCGGAGGAGCCTGGTAGGCTGCAGTCCATGGGGTCGGGAAGAATCGGAAACGACTAAGCGACTTCATTTTCACTTTTCACTTTCATGCATTGGAGAAGGAAATGGCAACCCACTCCAGTGTTCTTGCCTGGAGAATCCTAGGGATGGGGGAGCCTGGTGGGCTGCCATCTATGGGGTCGCACAGAGTCAGACATGACTGAAGCGACTTAGCAGCAGCAGTGGTAATATAAATGTGGAAAAATACTTAGCAGTGACTACTATGTTGAATATACAGCTGTTCCCTTCTCCAGGGGATCTTCCAAACCCAGGGAATGAACCAAGGTCTCCCACACTGCAGGCAGATTCTTTACCAACTGAACCACCAGGGAAGCCCATATAAGTAACTATGACCCAGTGTGTGGTCATTGCATTGCACTTCCGTGTGTGTATGCTCAGTTGCTAAGCCAAGTCTGACACTTTGCAACCTCATACTCCCAAGTACAAATTTTTAAAAAGATGTGCAAATATGTTCACCAAAAATACCCTAGCACATGTTCATAGGAATGTTATGCAAACTAGGAAAATCTAAATGTTCATTAACAGAAGGAATAATAAATAAACTGTGGCATGTTTGTACAATAAAATGACATACAGCAAAGGAAATCAAACATCAACAACCACACGCAAAAAAAAAATTAAGAATGATAACACCATCATATAAAGTATAACAAAAGACTAATATAATCTATGCTGTTAGATGTCAGGATAATAATATAATGTCTATGCTTGGGGAGGGGAAGGATTATTGACTCTAAGAGACCTTGATGGGAAGTAGTGTTCATGGAGGGCTGGTAATATTCTGTTTTCTTATCTTGGGGCTAAATACATAGGTGTGTTCTGTATGTATAAGTTCAGTAAGCTGTATATTTATAGTATGTACATTTTTGTATGTATATTATATTTTGATACATTTTTTAAATTAAAAAATAATCACTTCTTGAAGTAAGTCAGACAGAGAAGAGAAATACCATAACACATCCCTTACATGTGGAATCTAAAAAGAAAGTATAAAAATGAACTTACTTGCAGAATAGAAAGAGATTCACAGACTTAAAGAATGAACTTGTGGTTGCCTGGGGGATGTACTGGGAGGAAGGATAGTCAGGGAGTTTGAGATGGATGTGTACACATGTTATATTATAAATGGATAACCAACAAGGACCTACTGTATAGGGCATTCAGCTCAATGTTATGTGGCAGTCTAGATGGGCTTGGAGTTTAGGGGAGAATGGATACAGGTATATGTACGGCTGAGTCCCTTTGCTGTTCACCTGAAACTATCACAAATTTGTTTATCGGCTACACCCCAATACAAAATAAGAAGTTATTTTAAAATCACTTTTTCATTTAATTTACATAAAGTATCTGAATACTAGCTTGATAGTTGGCTAGACATATATTTCTGCTTCATGAAGACAAAACCAAAGCTCTTAGACCAAAGAATTTTGCAACCAAGAGAGGCAGCTTACCCAAATACTAGCTCCCTCCTTTTGAGTAGTTTTAGGCAGGCTTCTGGGCTTCCCTGGTGGCTCAGCTGGTAAAGAATCCACCTGCAATGCAGGAGACCTGGGTTCGATTCCTGGGCTGGGAAGATCCCCTGGAGAAGGGATAGGCTACCCACTCCAGTATTCTGGCCTAGACGATTCCATGGACTGTGTAGTCCATGGGGTCACAAAGAGTAGTACACAACTGAGTGACTTTCACTTCACTTCAGGTAGGCTTTCAGGGTTCTATTAATGCTAATATTAATAATGGTTTAGCTTCTAACAAAATCTGCATTATGCATTTTATCATACTCAATTACATCCATGGGGCATGGCATGCTGGCATCTGAACTACTAGAAATGTATAAACATTAAAAAGTAGGACTTTGGTGTCAGAGAAAACCTATTTTGAATTCTATCTCTGTGGTTGACTCACATTAGGATATTGTGCAAAATTACTCAACCTCTCTGAGCTTCACTATCCCCACCTGTAAAATGAGAACAATCATCTATCCACATGGCAGGTAAGAATTACATGAGACAAATTATGGAAAAGAGCCCAGGATCTGGCTTTTACTTAAAAGCTCAAATATGGTACATAGTTTTTGCCATTAAAATTATTATGCATACAATGTGTATTGTTGTTGTTGTTTAGTTGCTAAGTCATGTCTGACTCTTTTGTGACCCCATGGACTGTAGCCCTCCAGGCTCCTCTGTTCATAGGATTTCGAGGGTTGCCATTTCCTTCTCCAGGTGATCATCCTGACCCAGGAATCGAATCCATGTCTGCATTGGCAGGTGGGTTCTTTACCTCTGAACCACCAGGGAAGCCCATATATTATGTATAGTCCATTAAAATCATTGTGTATTACTCGAATCCCTTTTGAATCTAACTTTCAACCATGTTTTAAAAGAGGGAAAATAATAATTTCTCTCTCTCTCTCTGTCACACACACACACACACACACACACACACCTGTCTATTCATTCAACAAAACTTAATGAACATCAGTTATGTTTGAGCACTGCTCTGGATGCTGTAGATAACAGCTATGAATCAAAGAGGCACAGCCTTGTTCCATGCAGAAGTTTTAAACCTGGGTATGTATGTAAAAAGGCAATTCCAAAAAATGCTCAAACTACCACACAATTGCACTCATTTCACACACTAGTAAGGTAATGCTCAAAATTCTTCAACCCAGGCTTCAGCAATATGTGAATGGTGAACTTCCTGATGTTCAAGCTGGTTTTAGAAAAGGCAGAGGAACCAGAGATCAAATTGCCAACATCCGCTGGATCATAGAAAAAGCAAGAGAGTTCCAGAAAAACGTCTATTTCTGCTTTATTGACTATGCCAAAGCCTTTGACTGTGTGGATCACAATAAACTGTGGAAAATTCTGAAAGAGATGGGAATACCAGACCACCTGATCTGCCTCTTGAGAAACCTGTATGCAGGTCAGGAAGCAACAGTTAGAACTGGACATGGAACAACAGACTGGTTCCAAATAGGAAAAGAAGTTCATCAAGGCTGTATATTGTCACCCTGGTTATTTAACTTATATGCAGAGTACATCATGAGAAACGCTGGACTGGAAGAAACACAAACTGGAATCAAGATTGCCAGGAGAAATATCAATAAGCTCAGATATGCAGATGACACCACCCTTATGGCAGAAAGTGAAGAGGAACTCAAAAGCCTCTTGATGAAAGTGAAAGTGGAGAGTGAAAAAGTTGGCTTAAAGCTCAACATTCAGAAAACGAAGATCATGGCATCCAGTCCCATCACTTCATGGGAAATAGATGGGGAAACAGTGGAAACAGTGGCAGACTTTATTTTTCTGGGCTCCAAAATCCCTGCAGATGGTGACTGCAGCCATGAAATTAAAAGACGCTTACTCCTTGGAAGGAAAGTTATGACCAACCTAGATCACATATTCAAAAGCAGAGACATTACTTTGCCAACAAAGTTTCGTCTAGTCAAGGCTATGGTTTTTCCTGTGGTCATGTATGGATGTGAGAGTTGGACTGTGAAGAAGGCTGAGCACCAAAGAATTGATGCTTTTGAACTGTGGTGCTGGAGAAGACTCTTGAGAGTCCCTTGGACTGCAAGGAGATCCAACCAGTCCATTCTGAAGGAGATCAGCCCTGGGATTTCTTTGGAAGGAATGATGCTAAAGCTGAAACTCCAGTACTTTGGCCACCTCATGCGAAGAGTTGACTCATTGGAAAAGACTCTGATGCTAGGAGGGATTGGGGGCAGGAGGAGAAGGGGACAACAGAGGATGAGATGGCTGGATGGCATCACTGACTCGATGGACGTGAGTCTGAGTGAACTCCGGGAGTTGGTGATGGACAGGGAGGCCTGGCGTGCTGCGATTCATGGGGTCGCAAAGAGTCAGACACGACTGAGTGACTGATCTGATCTGATGTATGTAAACAACTGTCATTTGTGTAATATAAAATATATAACAAAAGCAGCTTCTGAGAAACTACTATGCTGAATTATCGGTCAATTTCAACAACCAGGACTATTCATAAGCAGTCATACTCCTGTAGAGATTAGGAATTTTAGTCTACCACTGAAATAGAATTTATATCTCAATATTTAACTGTTACTCTTCATCTTACTGCTATATATAACATAACAAAATATGTCATATTTCTTATATATTATATATAACAGTAAGACTGCATTAATATTAATCTATAATTAAACATATTATACATGATATTATATTATATATCACATATAAATATATAACACAAATAATATACATAATGTAACATGTATGTGATATATTAACACACATGATGATATAAAGTATAATACATATTTATATATATATATATGATTGTCAATAAATTTAGTTCCAGTAAGCCCACAAAAAAAATGATCCCTGACATTGCTCTACTACATTGATAACTTATGTCTCATGTTATTACTGTTTATGCATCATAGCATGAAGCCTAGAACATGATCAGCATTGCAAATGCTGTTAAGCAACTGTAAGAAGTTTGTGCTGAAAAACAGCATGATGGTGCCTTAGCTGGATTTCCAATATCCATCAGCATCCTCTTTTGTAAGAAAATGAATTGAGTCTTGATAAACTCTGAGCTTCCAAAATGGACATTCTAACATTAACATTTCCTACTGAAAACTTAAGGCTTAAATATATGCATGTTGGCTGGAGTCTGATATTTTCAGGTAATAAGTTATTTTCCATCTAACTCTACTTTGCCTGGATAACTTCTACCATGTTGGAGATAGGTGGGAGGGGAAAAAAGAGCCTTTTCCTAAGATTTTGCTGAGATGTGAAATGCTGAATAATCACAACACTGAATCAGAAAATTAACCAACCCATAATTTAGCATACACCCATCCTTTTTATTTTTACATCATTCTTTCTGAATAGCTTTTAAAAAATCTGTTGCAGTGGATTTTTTTTTTCCAAATGCTTATTATGTCATCTAAATTCTGATAATCTGTTGTAGGCTTTTAAACAACATGTCCATATCATGTACCTATACTAATATCACAGGCAGAAAATATTAACCATATCAAAAAAACTAGTGAAAAATATATATATATGATCACATTCAGTCAGCACAAATATTTTAAGTAACGCATAGCAAGGATGTTATGAAATTCATCATCCATGGCTTTTCTCATACATATATTTGAAAATGGAATGGTACTGGTTGCCCTGGGAATTTGTATCATGGTGTGTTATGTAGTTCATAACTTTCTGCTCTGCCACACTTTTCCACCTACAAAGAATTCTCTAATTGGATTGTCAGTCACTTACACATTACCTTCTGCCTACCTGGTAAATGTCACATTCCCATTAACCATTTTTATTCCTTATTTCTATTTTTTGAATATTGACTGCCTTTGGCTCTCTCTCTCACATGCATATGTATCCTTCCACTTATAGATTGCTTCTCTTATGTTAAAATAGAGCCTAAGACCTAACTGTGGAACACTTGACATTATTCAGTCAAGAATTGTTTAAAAGCAAGTAAATGGTATTATATATACATATATATACACATATACATATGTATGTATACAGTCCATGGGGTCACAAAAAGTCAAACACGACTGAGCAACTGAACACACACATATTTATGTATGTATATATATACACATGTATGAATTTTTGGGGGCCATACCACATGGCTTGTGGGTTCATAGTTCTCCAAAAAGGAATGAACCCAGTCTCCCAGCCATGAGAGCAAGGAGTCTTAACCAATGGACTTCCATGGAATTTCCAACGAGATGCCATATTTAACAGAGCAAGCTAGCATTTGGCATTTTTGGAATCCCTATTAATAATAATAATTATATAATGTGATCGGTGCTGAAGCTTCAGTTTGATGCCTTGAGTTATTTCACTTTTAACTTTCTCTCTCTTATTTCATTGTGTTTTGCTTTATTATACTTTATAGATATTACATTTTTTACAAATTGAAGGTTTCTGGCAACTCTTTATCATGCAAGTCTACTGGGGCCATTTTTCCAATAGCATTATTGGTCTCCTGCATTGCAGGCAGATGCTTTATCCTCTGAGCCACCAGGGAAGCCCATTTTTTAATTAAGGCATATATATTGTTTTTTTAGACAGAATGCTATTGCGCACCAATAGACCACAGTATCCTGTAAACATAACTAGGAAATTTAAAAATTCATGTGTCTTGCTTTATCATAACACTCACTTTATTGCAGTGGTCTAGAACAAACATCACAGTATCTCCGAGATCTGCCTGTACATCTAATAACATAAGACAGATTTACAGAATCCTAAAGGAAACATTAACAACTGTAGTTACAATGTCGTGTTAATTTCTGCTGTGTAGCCAAGTGATTCCATTATACATATATGTGTGTATTTTTCATATTCCTTTCCAGTATGGTTTATCACAGGATATTGATATAGTTCCTGTGCTATGTGGTAGGACCTTGTTGCTTATCCATCCTGTATATAATAGTTCGCATCTGCATCTAATCCCAAACTTTCTCCTCTGATACTTGGATTTGCAACTTATACTGCATCCACGTTGGAGCTAAATAAGAAATAATGCAAACATTTAAGCATACACAAAAGGAATTATTCCTTTAAAAAAGCAGCAGTAGAAATTCTTTCCAAGTACTTGGAAACAGGAAAACAAAATTCCATGACCATAAATATTGCCTGGAACCATGACAAGAAAAGGAACATAACAGAAAAGTCATTTTCAAAAAAAGATCTTTCTCTTAAAGCAAAAGTCAAAACTAAATTTTGATACATGGTCATATAGCTGCACTTAATGAATAGATCTTTGCCCTGTTTTCATGATTCACTTTATTTTTCAAAATTTCAAGGCATGTGGATATTTTTCCTCATACATTCAGTCACATAATATGGCTCCAGCAAAGAGATGGCACAGCCACAAACCCTTCACTGAAGAATACTTGCCCTTCTCTTGGAAAAGTCTTTATCTTTCAGGTTTGCTCAAGGATCTTGATAGGTAATGATCATTCAAAAGCCAGCAGATTATAATTAAAAAATCCTAAAGATCAACATGATGACATATGCAAAGTAGTTTGTATCTTCCACAACTTTTCTAACAGTGGATTAATAAACTCAAATCAGTCAGTTCAGTTTCTCAGTCATGTCTGACTCTTTGCAACCCCATGGACTGCAGCACGCCTGGCCCCCTGTCCATCACCAACTCCCAGAGTTTACTCATATACTCATGTCCATTGAGTTGGTGATGCCATCCAACCATCTCATCCTCTGACTTCAATCTTTCCCAGCATCAGGATCTATTCCAATGAGTCAATACTTCGCATCTGGTGGCCAAAGTATTGGACTTTCAGCTTCAGCATCAGACCTTCCAATGAATATTCAGGACTGATTTCCTTTAGGATGGACTGGTTGGATCTCCTTGCAGTCCAAAGGACTCTCAAGAGTCTTCTCCAACACCACAGTTCAAAAGCATCAATTCTTCAGCTCTCAGCTTTCTTTATAGTCCAAATCTCACATCCCTACATGACTAATGGAAAAACCATAGCTTTGAATAGACAGACATTTGTTGGCAAACTAATGGCTCTGCTTTTTAATATGCTGTCTAGTTTGGTCATAACTTTTCTTCCAAGGAGTAAGCGTCTTTTAATTTCATGGCTGCAGTCACCATCTGGTCACCATCTGCAGTGATTTCGGGGTCCAAAAAAATAAAGTCTGTCACTCTTTCCAATATTTCCCCATCTATTTGCCATGAAGTGATGGGACACAGATGCCATTACCTTAGTTTTCTGAATGTTGAGTTTATGCCAACTTTTCACTCTCCTTTTTGTCAAAGCACTTTCATCAAGAGAATCTTCAGTTCTTCTTCACTTTCTTCCATAAGGGTGGTGTCATCTGCATATTTGAGGTTATTGATATTTCTCCTGGCAATCTTGATTCCAACTTGTGCTTCATCCAGTCCATCATTCTCATGATGTACTCTGCATATAAGTTACATAAGCAGGGTGACAATATACAGCATTGACATACTCCTTTCTCAATTTGGAACCAGTCTGTTGTTCCATGGCCCATTCTAACTATTGCTTCCTGACCTGAATACAGATTTCTCAAGAGGCAGGTCAGTTGGCCTGTTATTCCCATCTCTTTCAGAATTTTCCACAATATGTCATGATCCACACAGTCAAAGGCTTTGGCATAGTCAATAAGGCAGAAATAGACATTTTTCTGGAATTCTCTTGCCTTTTCAATGATTCAGTGGATGTTCGCAATTTGATCTCTGGTTCCTCTGCTTTTTCTAAAACCAGGTTAAACATCTGGAAGTTCGTGGATCACATACTGTTGAAACCTGGTTGGGAGAATTTTGAGCATTACTTTACTAGCGTGTGAGATGAGTGCAATTGTGCAGTAGTTTGAGCATTCTTTGGCATTGCCCTTCTTTGGCACTGGAACGAAAACTGACCTTTTCCAGTCCTGTGGCCACTGCTGAGCTTTCCAAATTTGCTGGCATATTGAGTGTAGCACTTTCACAGCATCATCTTTTAGGATTTGAAATAGCTCTACTGGAATTCCATCTCCTCCACTAGCTTTGTTCGTAGTGATGCTTCCTAAGGCCCACTTGACTTCACATTCCAGGATGTCTGGCTCTAGGTAAGTGATCACACCATCATGTTCATTTGGATTGTGATGATATTTTTTGTATAGTTCTTCTGTGTATTCTTGCCACCTCTTCTTAATATCTTCTTCTTAGGTCCATACCATTTCTGTCCTTTATTATGTCCATCTTTGCATGAAGTGCTCCCTTGGTATCTCTGATTTTCTTGATGAGATCTCTAGTCTTTCCCATTCTATTGTTTTCCTCTATTTCTTTGCATTGATAACTAAGGAAGCCTTTCTTATCTCACCTTGCTATTCTTTGGAACTCTGCATTCAAATGGGTATATCTTTCCTTTTCTCCTTTGTCTTTCACTTCTCTTCTTTTCACAGCTATCTGTAAGGCCTCCTCAGACAGCCATTTTGCCTTTTTACATTTCTTTTCCATGAGGATGGTCTTGATCCCTGTCTCCTGTACAATGTCACAAACCTCCGTCCATAGTTCATCAGGCACTCTGTCTATCAGATCGAATCCCTTGAATCTATTTGTCACTGCCACTGTATAATCATAAGGGGTTTGATTTAGGTCATACCTGAATGGTCTAGTGGTTTTCCCTACTTTCTTCAATTTAAGTCTGAATTTGGCAATAAGGAGTTCATGATCTGAGCCACAGTAAGCTCCCAGTCTTGTTTTTGCTGACTGTATAGAGCTTCTCCATCTTTGGCTGCAAAGAATGCAATCAATCTAATTTCAGTATTGACTATCCGGTGATGTCTGTGTGCAGAGTCTTCTCTTGTGTTGTTGGAAGAGGGTGTTTGCTATGGCCAGTGTGTTCTCTTGGCAAAACTCTATTAGCCTTTGCCCTGCTTCATTCTGTACTCCAAGGCCAAATTTGCCTGTTCCTCCAGGTGTTTCTTGACTTCCTACTTTTGCATTCCAGTCCCCTATAATGAAAATAACATCTTTTGGGGGTGTTAGTTCTAGAAGGTCTGTAGGTCTTCAAAGAACCATTCAACTTCAGCTTCTTCAGCATTACTGGTTGGGGCATAGACTTGGATTACTGTTATATTGAATGGTTTGCCTCGGAAACAAACAGAGATCATTCTGTCATTTTTGAGATTGCATCCAAGTACTGCATTTCAGACTCTTCTGTTGACTGTGATGGCTACTCCATTCTTCTAAGGGATTCCTGCCCACAGTAGTAGATATAATGGTCATCTGAGTTAAATTCACCCATTCCAGTCCATTTTAGTTCTCTGATTCCTAGAATGTTGACATTCACTCTTGACATCTCCTGTTTGACCACTTCCAATTTGCCTTGATTCATGGACCTGACATTCCAGTTTCCTATGCAGTAATGCTCTTTACAGCTTCGGACCTTGTTTCTGTCACCAGTCACATCCACAACTTGGTGTTGTTTTTGCTTTGGCTCCATCTCTTCATTCTTTCTGGAGTTATTTCTCCACTGATCTCCAGTAGCATGGGGTGCACCTACCAAACTGGGGAGTTCATCTTTCAGTGTCCTACCTTTTTGCCTTTTCATACTGTTCAAGGGGTTCTCAAGGCAAGAATACTGAAGTGGTTTTCCATTCCTTCTCCAGTGGACCACATTTTGTCAGAACTCTCCACCATGACTCGTCTGTTTTGGGTGGCCCTACAGGACATGGCTTATAGTTTCAGTGAGTTAGACAAGGCTGTGGTCCATGTGATCAGATTGGTTAGTTTTCTGTGATTGTGGTTTTCAGTCTGTTTGCCCTCTGATGGAGAAGGATAAGAGGCTTATGGAAGCTTCCTGATGGGATAGACTGACTGAGGGGAAAACTGTGTCTTGTTCTGATGGGCAGGGCCAGGCTCAGTAAACCTTTAATCCAAGGATATCAAAATTTTGGTTTTTTGTAAGATAATAAACCATTTGTTAATAAAGGTGAGTATGACTTTAATAAAGATGAAAGAATAATACTAGCTTTTTCTTACTCTGACTTTAAAAGTCAGGACTAAAAAAGACTAAAAATGTCTTCCAAGAATGACTAAAAAGGAGGTAGGAGGGACTCCATTTCCAGTCGAGAGATCAGAATATCAAAATGCTATGATATCTAGGTAGCTAGGTTCAAAATGATTATGTAAGAGGACCAGAGAAACTAAAGACTATTCCCCTTGTTTCATTGCTTAACTTTATGAACTCCTCAAGAAATATGCAGCATAAATAATTATTATTATCTTCTGTTGTTCCTTCTACTCAAAATAGTGTTCTGTAGAAACTGCAGAATCTACATTAAAGAACAAGCATTGAAAAACAAAATAAACAATCCTGTCCCCCTCAAACAAGATGCTGTTTTTAAGCCACAACAAAGCACACAACTATCAGGCAAATTATATACAACAATCAGTGTGCATATGTGCCTATATACACATGTATATTTTTTAATGGTCCTCCTTCATTAGGGCTTCCCTGGTGGCTCAGATAGTAAAGAATCTGCCTCCAATGTGAGAGACCTGGGTTCGATCCCTGGGTCAGGAGGATCCCCTGGAGAAGAGAATGGCAGCCCACTCCAGTACTCTTGCCTGGAGAATTCCATGGACAAAGGATCCTGGTGGGTTACAGTCCCTCATGGGGCCACAAAGAATCAGATACAGCTGAGCAACTAACACAATCCTTCATTAGCCCATAGAAAGCAAATACCAGGAGTTAGTTTGCATAATAAAATGTTTTTCAAAATATGCTATATATTAAAATATTTTTAATGCTTCTGAGAGCAAATAACTCTGGATGAGTTAAACAACATTAATTGCAGAAAATCTAGGAGCATTCATGTACTAAAAAAAACATGACTTTGAAAGAGAGAACTGCTGCTGCTGCTGCTGCTGCTGTTGCTAAGTCGCTTCAGTCGTATCTGACTCTGTGCAACCCCATAGATGGCAGCCCACCAGGCTCCCCCATCCCTGGGATTCTCCAGGCAAGAACACTGGAGTGGGCTGCATTTCCTTCTCCAATGCAGGAAAGTGAAAAGTGAAAGTGAAGTCTCTCAGTCGTGTCCGACTCTTAGTGACCCTGTGGACTGTAGCCCACCAGGCTCCTCCATCCATGGGATTTTCCAGGCATAAGTACTGGAGTGGGGTGCCATTGCCTTCTCCGAAAGAGAAAGCTAATCTGAACCAATTCACTCAAAAGAAATCAATCTCTCTCCTTTCCTCCCTTGTTGTACTAGTCAGGGTTCTTAGAGAAACAGAACTAATAGGATATATGTAGATATATATATATAAAAGGTTTGGAGAAGGCAATGGCACCCCTCTCCAGTACTCTTGCCTGGAAAATCCCATGGATGGAGGAGCCTGGTGGGCTGCAGTCCATGGGGTCGCAAAGAGTTGGACACGACTGAGAGACTTCACTTTCACTTTTCACTTTCCTGCATTGGAGAAGGAAATGGCAACCCACTCCAGTGTTCTTGCCTGGAGAATCCCAGGGACGGGGGAGCCTGGTGGGCTGCTGTCTATAGAGTCACACAGAGTCGATATATATAATTCCTGTTTATTAACAAGAATTGACTTGCATGGTTATGGAGGAAGAGAATTCGTGATCTGCCATCTGCAAGCTACAGAACCAGGAATATCAGTCATGCAATTCAATCTGAGCCCAAAGGCCTGACAGTGGGGAGGCTGATACACTGTCTGATGCAAGTCTGAAATTCTGAGAGCCAGCAGCACAGATGTCTAAGGGAGGAGAAAATAAATGTCAGACAGAAAATGCATTTGCCCTTCCCCTGCATTTTTGCTTTTTTTCAGACCCTCCATAAATTGTATGGTCCCCACCCACAATGGCAAGGGCTATCTGCTGGAATTAGTTCAGGAATTCCGGTGTTAATCTTTTTTGGAAACATCTGCACAGACACACCCAGAAATAATGACTTAACAACTTTTGAGCTGCATACTTAACAATGTAACTTTAAAAATGATCCATTTCTCTTAATGCTTTAAACAAAACTTTTGCCCAGCAATAATAAGCGCAGGCTATCATCAGTAATTCATTTAATTATTTTACCTCTTATCAATAAGAACAGAACAAAGTAGTTGTGTAAATTTAGAAGCTGAGAAGAATTTCTGAGTATGGGGAAAACTCTAGGATATATTATTGAATGTCTCTCTTGTTAGTTTTTTTATTTTCAGGAAAAAAAAAGATTGGATGGTAATATTTTTAGAATCAGTCTTAGACTTCAGTTTTAACTTTTACCAGCACCCTCACACTTAACTGAATTATGAGTGATCTCAAACGCTTCGACTCAGAAAAAGTTTTTCAGTTAAGCCAAATAAACTTCATCTCTATTTGAGATGAGAAGATTGTGAAATTTGGCCAATAAAGAGTTAAATATCTGTAGCAGATCTTTTTTATGAGATCTCTTATTGTAAAGATTTAAGGGTTCGGTTCTCTGAGAGCGAGTAATGACCTCCAATCCCTTCTCTATCTCTTTACTGCTTCCCTTTCGTACCTTTGATATAAGCAAAATAAAAGGAAATGACAGGCTTTCAAGCTATTGTCTTACGACTTTTATACAAGTTCTACATTTCAGAATTTTTAAGTGATCTCATGTATCGCAGTGCCATGGAATTTCAAATCTGAGCCTCTGCCTTTCAGAAGGTAAGGCCAGTCTTTGCCTTTTTTTTCCCCCTTATTTTCCTCCATGCCATTGTTAATCATGCTGCTACCCAGTTACAGTGTGTTCTTTCAATATCTTTACTCTAGCTCCTTCCAGTGGTAAATCTGTGCTGCAGACAGCAGATCTGGAATCATTTTGATGTGTCAGACATGCAATGGTGAGTAAAGATGATCCCTATACTTTACTCAGCTTCTCTTGCTAGTGATATAAAACTGAAGTGAAATTCTAGTGGAGCCTGAATCTAGAACTCGTTTACTCAAAACATGTAAAGGTACTTGAGAGTTTTCCAGGTGGCTCAGTGGTAAAGAATCCGCCTGCAAGAGATGCAGGAGACATAGTTTCGATCCCTGGGTTATGAAGATCCCCTTGAGGAATAAATGGCAGCCCACTCCAGTATTCTTGCCAGGAGAACCCCATGGACAGAGGGGTGTGGTGGGCTGCAGTCCATGGAGTCATGAAGAGTCAAACACGACTAAGCAACTGAGCATACACACACACACACACACACACACACACACACACACACACAAAGCTACTTGGTTCACTGGGTGTGGCACTTCTCACAGTGTCCAATGTAAGAGTTTCTGAGTGGAGTGAATGAAAATTTCCAAACCTCGGCAAAAATCCAGCACCGCATTTACATAAAGCAAATGATATACACATTTCCACAAACTGAAAGTTCCTTTGGGCTCCAGGGAAAAGTGTGCTTAGTAATAATGGCAGCAGGTGTTTTTACTAATGATCTTTTAATGGCATTTTTGATGGTTTTAATTAAACCCCAAATATTTCTGTTGGAAAAATAAAGGACAAATGGTTTCTAAGGAAAAATAAATAGTGTTTTTACAGATGCATTTAAAAACAGGGAAAGGAAACTGCATGCTGTTTCATTAAGGAGAGCAAGTGATGCCTTAGTAAAGTCCAACTGGAAGCTTAATAATTGAGAAGTTAAACCATTATGATAAGAGTTGGGAAACATGGTCTTTGGGAAAAAGTTTAAAAGATTTACTAAATCAAGAATATCAGGGACTTCCCTGGAAGTCCAGGGATTAAGAGTTCACCTTCCAATACAAGGGGTGTGTGGATTCAATCCCTGGTTGGAGAGCTAAGATCCCACTTGTCTTGTGACCCAAAAACCAAAACATAAAAATAGAAACAATACTGAAACAAATTCAATACAGATGTTAAAAATGGTCCACATCAAAAAAATCTCAAAAAAAAAAAAAAGAATAACATATCCTGCCCCTAAATCAATAAGAAACACAATATGCATATTTATCAGACTAAAATATTTGTGTTAAATACATGTAAATATGTGAAAATGTCAAGGCCTGTTATCAATTATGTAAAGGATCAAGATCTCAGGCAAACCCTATTTATTCTGCTGTGACACTGAATTCACAGTAGCTTTGGATGAACAAGGAGCTTCACACCAGCATCTTTTGCTTGGCAAGCCAGACTAAACTTAGTTCAGGACTAGAGATGTGCTGGCCTAGAATCAAGGACACAAGCAGGTAATTAATGATGTTTGATATTTAGCCTATACTGCCACAAAGTCTCCCTGAGGATTATGTGGAGCAACATGCAATAAAATACCAAAATCTCTCCAATCCAACATATTGATAGAAACAAACATCCCAGGGTGAAAGAAAGGTCCTGGATTAATTTTTCCAGTCTCCCCAGAAAATGTCCTCTCCACTTTCTGCTGGGCATGGTTTCATTGCTTACTGGAGAACTGGTGAAATAAGCCCTGTCCACGCATCCTTTGTGAAAGTCTTTCAAGCAATACTGAGCTTGGATCAAGCCATTATCTCGTGCCAGTAACAGACTGTGTGAGGTTCTGTTAACCTGTGGCCTCCACCTTCCTTCGCGACACTCCAAGACCAGCCCACAGAAGTACTATTGCCACAAGAGAGGGCCTTCATGGCCATCAAAATGGTTAATGCTTCTGAAATTTAATCAATGCTAATTTAGATTAACCTTTATAAGAAATAACAATGGGCAAATGTTTAGAGGTGGAGGGTGGATGTGTGATTGCCAGGAGCCTGGAGAAGGGAGGGTTGAGGGTAACTATTTACTGGGTATAGGGTTTCCATCTGGGAAGACAAAAGCATTCTGGAACTGGATAGTGGTGATGATTTCACAACACTGTGAATGTATTTAATGTCAATGAAATGCACGCTTTAAAATGGTTAAAATGATAAGTTGTATATTATGTTTATCTTACCACAACTTACAAAGATAGTGTGGCTTTCTGGGGGCATATACTGAATCAAAGCTTAGCCTATAACATTTTATTATATTTAATGACAAATATTACCATAAAACCTCAAGCCGAGAGAGTAGTTGCACTATTCCTCTCTTTTTATTTCTTTGG
The DNA here is from genome assembly GCF_019923935.1 of Bubalus bubalis. Classification (NCBI taxonomy): domain Eukaryota; kingdom Metazoa; phylum Chordata; class Mammalia; order Artiodactyla; family Bovidae; genus Bubalus; species Bubalus bubalis. Next base: position 26,760,783 of record NC_059174.1, on the reverse strand, counting down.
AATTTCATGGTTTTTTCTTGCTTCAACCTAACAAATATTTTTTGAACAACTTTGGTTCTGGTCACTGGTTTGTTCATCTTTACCACAGACCTGGAAGAGTTCCAAGATATATTTAAAGAGGATATAGATCCTAGATCAAGATGGATACCAAGAGAATCTCATGATTCACCCACAAGGTAATAATACCATCTTATAATTACCACAAATGCTGGCATCCTTACTCAGTTTTGTCATTAAAGATATTTGACCATGGGTGTGTTGATGCTCAGGTGATATTGTTTTATACCAGGTGTAGAACTGACAAATCAAACTACACTCAGAGTTTAAAGAGAGGCCTTGCCAATCTTAATCTTATTGAACATCAGAACATTTCTACTTTGTTGGAAGATGCTGCTTTTCCAGATGTTAAAGAAAGAGTCACCCCATAATTCTTCATGCAAATAGATGAATATGGCATCCTCCCTAAATGATACATGACAGGATTATCACAATGCTATTTATATTTGGATTTGAATTTTGATTTTTTTCTTTGTTGTCACTGCACATTTGCTTTCAATGGCAAATGTGATTTATCTTCTCCAATGACAGATGACAAAAGTCAATCTTCAGTGATCTGAGTGGTATGTTGAACCAGTCGGATTTAAAGTTAACTGAAGTCATATAACCCTAGAAGTAGAAGGGCCCTTGAGAATAATTTAATTTGACCTCTTCGTTTATACATAAGAGAAAACTAAAGTCCAGATATATGTATTTTCATTCATTATTTATAGAGTGACTATACTTTCTGATCCAGACCTGTTGTCTCAGTATGATTAATAATAATATCTCCTTTAATTTTCAAAGATCTCCTAGACTACAAGATAAATTAGAAGTTTATCCAGTCTATATCTCTTTTGGTATTGGAGCTCCCTGACATAAAGCTATAGAAACTCAGACCATGTATTCATGAAAATTGCATAGATATACATACATATAACATTTAAGTAGAATGTAACAGCATCTTCAAATTGAGAGCCTCTGATATAAATATCAGAACCAATAAAACTGCTAATCTAGTCCTATCACTTCTCATATAGCTAGGTGAGTAATGTTGCTTACTAAATCTCCACAGTCCAATGAGACAGGTTTTAACTGCACCCATCAGACAGGAGGCTAGCTAAGACCTACCACGATATGAGCAGTAGAATCAGGATGCAAGACTCTGGCCTTGTAATCCACTGACCTTTCTACCATAACAGATATAGAATGTAGCATCTCACAGACAGTTCCTAGCTGTGTGACCTCAGGCAAGTTGATCAACTCACTTTGCCTCATTTTTTTAGTTTGTAAAATGGAAGTGACAGTAGAAGTACTTACCTCTTCCTAATTTGTGAGAATTAAATAAAATAATATACCAGCAATTCATGTAAGACTACTGGAATATAGTAATTCCTAAATAAATATTAAATATTATTATTAAGCAACACTGCTTCTGTGCAGTTACACAAACATGACTAAGGGAACCCTTAAGTAGACTATTACACAATCCAAAACCCAAGAGTTCAGAAATAATCGAGGATATAACAAAAGAGGAAACTCACCCAGTACACAAATATTCTCAAAATATTTTATCCTATAAGAATCATGATACACATGAGAGATAGTAGAGAGGAGACTGAAGAATGTGAAAATATAAATATGTTTCTAGTTAGGTTCAGAAAATTTCACAAAGGGGTTTTAGAGAAACATATGAAACAAAATATCTTACCATATATATACTATTATAGTGCCATTTTTCCTACAAAAACCATCAGCAGCTTCAGTGGCCTATCAATATTCAAAATTCAGCAATGCAGTTTCCTCTTTTCTTCCTAAAATTATTCCCCATCATGTAGGGCACATTGCAGTTATATCTTATTCTACAGATTTCATTCATTTCAAGGTACCATCCTGGAGGTGAGCAACAGGGACTTGAAGTATTCATTGGCAGCAGTTTACTCATTTGTCTACAAATAATGAACTAACACATTTTTCACCAGAGCTAATTCTCTATTTAAATATAAGACCAGCTTCCTTATCACAGTCACAGAAAGGATATAGAATGGAAAGAAATGAGGTGATATTCTAGTCAAATTAAATCCTTATATATTCATACAAAGTCTTCATTTTCTTCAGACTCCAAAATGTGACTTTGAATTTTTTTGTCTCAGTTGGGACTCTTATTTGCAATAACACAAGCTGAAATTTAAGTTGCTTGGGCTAAAAAGGGGCTTTATTGGTAGACACAATGACTTTGAAGAAACTAGGAAGTGATATCTTTTTGTATGTTATTTCTACCTCTCTCCTGCACTTGCTTCATTCTTCTCTGAAATTTTTTCTCCTCAAATTATGTAGTACAATACCAAAACATCTCCCTAATTCCTATTTCATATTATAATATACTTTCTTCAAAATGAATTCCTTAAAAAGAAAAATTTACTAATGTTGTGCTAAGTCACTTCAGTCATATCTGACTCTTCAACACCATGGACTGTAGCCCGCCAGGCTCTTCTGTCCATGGGATTCTCCAGGCAAGAACATTGGAGTGGGTTGCCATGCCCTCCTGCATGTTATCTTCCTGACCCAGGGATCAAACCCGTGTCTCTTATGCCTCCTGCATGGGCAGGTGGATTCGTTACCACTAGCGCCACCTGGAAAGCCTTTACTAATGCTAGCACTCACAATGAATAAGTAGATGGAGATAACAGAGAGAGAGAGTTTCCAGAAAAACAGGATTAAACAATTTTTTTTAATTTGCTTTTACTACAAATTTATTTGAAATGCTTTATTTCCTACACAATTGATCACAATAATAGTTGACTCCATGTCTAAGAGTTAATTACAACTTTCTCTTCTTTGACATCTTTTTGCACCTGATAGAAAACCTCTTTATTTAGTTTCACTCTGTCTCATTCATAGGAAGTCAAGTCTTACTAAAGAAAACTGTACAAATTGTCAACAGTTGTTCAAAATGAGGAATACAAGTGATTAAACACAAATTAAAGCAGCAGGTCAAGTGAGCCAAACACTTGAATAACTTTGTTAAAAAAAAAAAAAAAAAGGATATTAGTCCCTGGAGAAAGGCTTATCTTAAAAGGGGGTGATGAGGAAAGGCATTTGTGAGATCCTGAGAATTTTGCACACTTATTCTTGCTAACTCTTTGTTTCCCAAATCCTTAAATGATTATGGTGACCCAGCAAGCAAGATTAAAAATAAAATTTGAAATAAGAAGATGTATCTTTGAAGATAGTGTTCCAATAATGGTTAGTGTTCCCTAGAATCCACATTAAACAGACTACTATATAACACCAATTCATCCAAGAGTTTTATTCTCCTCATGTGTGGGGAGAAAAATAAGCTAATTCCCTAAGACTAGTTCCTGCCAGAACAGAGAAAGAAGCAAAGCACCAGCAGAGGACATGCAAGGATGATCACTTTTGTCTTGGAGCAGTGAGGAGGTCTTCACGGAAAAGGCCATGATGTGCAGGCTGTTGCTTGGAATAGAAAGTTTCTAAGAAAACAAGATAGTAAGATTCAATCACATAGGGATAATACCAAGAAGGTCTGAAAGGACTTGACCTGCTCAAGAAAAGTCTATTCAGTTGGAACTGGCAGGGTCCAGTGTATAAACAGGATAGTAACTGAAGATAAATAAAGGAAATTTTTAAAACTTGTTCATATTTCATTATTCATTTACAAATATTCATATAGTGCCTGTTCTTAAAAATACAAGTGTGAAGAAGGCTCAACTCAAAATATAGTAGAAGAGCAAAAGATGCACATTAAATAGCGATTGCCCAGTGAGTTTCCATTGGCAGTAGAGAAAGATACAACAACCTACCAGGTCACAGTGAAAAGGTAAAATGGTAAACCAAGTGACCTGGATCTGACCCACAAGTAGTGGTTTGCCAATTCCTGGGCTAGAAAATCACTGTTTTATTTTTTATCTTAGGTAGATGATGCTGTGAAAGTGCTGCACTCAATATGCTAGCAAATTTTGAAAACTCAGCAGTGGCCACAGGACTGGAAAAGGTCAGTTTTCATTCCAATCCCAAAGAAAGGCAATGCCAAAGAATGCTCAAACTATCACACAATTGCACTCATCTCACATGCTAGTAAAGTAATGCTCAAAATTCTCCAAGCCAGGCTTCAGCAATATGTGAACCGTGAACTGCCTGATGTTCAAGCTGGTTTTAGAAAAGGCAGAAGAACCAGAGATCAAATTGCCAACATCCGCTGGATCATTGAAAAAGCAAGAGAGTTCCAAAAAAGCATCTATTTCTGCTTTGTTGACTATGCCAAAGCCTTGACTGTGTGGATCATAATAAACTGTGGAAAATTCTGAAAGAGATGGGAATACCAGACCACCTGATCTGCCTCTTGAGAAATTTGTATGCAGGTCAGGAAGCAACAGTTAGAACTGGACATGGAAAACAGACTGGTTCCAAATAGGAAAAGGAGTACCTCAAGGCTATATATTGTCACCCTGTTTATTAACTTATATGCAGAGTACATCATGAGAAATGCTGGGCTGGAAGAAACACAAGCTGGAATCAAGATTGCTGTGAGAATTATCAATAACCTCAGATATGCAGATGACACCACCCTTATGGCAGAAAGTGAAGAGGAACTCAAAAGCCTCTTGATGAAAGTGAAAGTGGAGAGTGAAAAAGTTGGCTTAAAGCTCAACATTCAGAAAACAAAGATCATGGCATCCAGTCCCATCACTTCATGGGAAATAGATGGGGAAACAGTGGAAACAGTGGCAGACTTTATTTTTCTGGGCTCCAAAATCACTGCAGATGGTGACTGCAGCCATGAAATTAAAAGACGCTTACTCCTTGGAAGGAAAGTTATGACCAACCTAGATAGCATATTCAAAAGCAGAGACATTGCTTTGCCAACAAAGTTCCGTCTAGTCAAGGCTATGGTTTTTCCTGTGGTCATGTATGGATGTGAGAGTTGGACTGTGAAGAAGGTTGAGCGCTGAAGTATTGATGCTTTTGAACTGTGGTGTTGGAGAAGACTCTTGAGAGTCCCTTAGACTGCAAGAGATCCAACCAGTCCATTCTGAAGGAGATCAGCCCTGGGATTTCTTTGGAAGGAATGATGCTAAAGCTGAAACTCCAGTACTTTGGCCACCTCATGCAAAGAGTTGACTCATTGGAAAATACTCTGATGCTGGGAGGGATTGTGGGCAAGAGGAGAAGAGGACGACAGAGGATGAGATGGCTGGATGGCATCACTGACTCAATGGACGTGAGTCTCAGTGAACTCTGGGAGTTAGTGATGGACAGGGGGGCCTGGTGTGCTGCGATTCACGGATCGCAAAGAGTCAGACATGACTGAGCGACTGATCTGATCTGATGACACATCACTTATATACACTCATACATACAACTGTATGTGTATGTTTCAAATGGAGGTTATAAATAATTCTAAAATTTATATTAATAAGGAAAATATTATTAGCAGCATTTCAATTTTGTGAAAACCTACAGAAACTATGGAAAACATGACAACGTTAGTGCCTTTGAGAATTGCCAGTTTAAATAAAACAAAAACAGATGATCTTGTCTTTTTGTTTCTTTTATTCTCACAGTAAAAGCTTCATTTAAAAAAAAAAAACATAAATTTATTCTTAATCAAGGAGTTAAATACCTGCAAGATAGTAAGCTGATTCCTTCAGGAAGAATTAGATGAATAGTACAAGACCTTCTAGAACTAACACCCAAAAAGGATGTCCTTTTCATTATAGGGAACTGGAATGCAAAAGTAGGAAATCAAGAAATACCTGGAGTAACAGTCAAATTTGACCTTGCAATAAATAGAATGAAGCAGGGCAAAGGCTAATAGAGTTTTGCCAAAAGAACACACTGGTCATAGCGAACACCCTCTTCCAACAACACAAGAGAAGACTCCACATATGAACATCACCAGATGGTCAACACCAAAATCAGACTGATTATATTCTTTGCAGCCAAAGATGGAGAAGCTCTATACATAGTCAGCATAAACAAGACCAGGAGGTGACTGTGGCTCAGATCATGAACTCCTTATTGCCAAATTCAGACTTAAATTGAAGAAAGTAAGGAAAACCATTAGACCATTCAGGTATGACCTAAATCAAATCCCTTACAATTATACAGCGGAAGTGACAAATAGATTCAAGGGATTTGATCTGATAGAGTGCCTCAAGAACTATGGATAAAGATTTGTGACATTGTACAGGAGGCAGTGATTAAGACCATCCCCAAGAAAAAGAAATGCAAATAGGCAAAATGGTTGTATGAGGAGGCCTTAAAAATAGCTGTGAAAAGAAGAGAAGTGAAAGGCAAAGGACAAAAGAAAAGATATCCCCATTTGAATTCAGAGTTCCAAAGAATAGCAAGGAGAGAGAAGAAAGCCTTGCTCAGTGCACCAGCCCTGAGTGCCCTGTCTCGTGCACTGAACCTGCAATGGTGATCTATTTCACATACGGTAATATACATGTTTCAATTCTATCTCTCAAATCATCTCCCTCGCCTTCTCCCACAGAGTCCAAAAGTCTGTCCTTTACATCTGTGTATCTTTTGCTGTCTTGCATATAGGGTCATCATTACACTCAGGGCCAGTGCACTGAGACAACCATGAGAGATGGGATGGGGAGGGAGGAGGGATGGGGGTTCAGGATGGTGGAGACATGTACACCCATGGCTGATTCATGTCAATGTATGGCAAAAACCACTACAACATTGTAAAGCAATTAGCCTCCAGTTAAAATAAATTAATTATTTTACCAAAAAAAGAAAGACTTCCTAAGTTATAAATGCAAAGAAATAGAGGAAAACCACAGAATGGGAAAGACTAGAGATCTCTTCAAGAAAATTAGAGATACCAAGGGAACATTTCATACAAAGATGGGCTCGATAAAGGACAGAAATGGTATGAACCTAACAGAAGCAGAAGATATTAAGAATAGATGGGAAGAATACACAGAAGAACTGTTCAAAAAAAGATCTTCATGGCATAGATAATCACGATGGTGTGATCGGTCACCTAGAGCCAGACATCCTGGAATGCAAACTCAAGTGGGCCTTAGAAAGCACCACTACAAACAAAGCTAGTGAAGGTGATGGAATTCCAGTTGAGCTATTTCAAATCCTGAAAGATGATGTTGTGAAAGTGCTGCACTCAATATGCCAGCAAGTTTGGAAAGCTCAGCAGTGGCCAGAGGACTGGAAAAGGTCAATTTTCATTCCAATCCCAAAGAAAGGCAATGCCAAAGAATGCTCAAACTACTGCACAATGGCACTCATCTCACACTCTAGTAAAGTAATACTAAAAATTCTCCAAGCCATGCTTTAGCAATACGTGAACCATGAAATTCCAGATGTTCAAGCTAATTTTAGAAAAGGCAGAGGAACCAGAGATCAAATTGCCAACATCCGCTGGATCATTGAAAAAGCAAGAGAGTTCCATAAAATCATCTATTTCTCCTTTATTGACTATGCCAAAGCCTTTGACTGTGTGGATCATAATAAACTGTGGAAAATTCTGAAAGAGATGGGAATACCAGACTACCTGATCTGCCTCTTGAGAAATTTGTATGCAGGTCAGGAAGCAACAGTTAGAACAGGACATGGAACAACAGACTGGTTCCAAATAGGAAAAGGAGTACCTCAAGGCTATATATTGTCACCCTGCTTATGTAACTTCTATGCAGAGTACATCATGAGAAACACTGGGCTAGAAGAGGCACAAGCTGGAATCAAGATTGCCGGGAGAAATATCAATAACCTCAGATATGCAGATGACACCACCCTTATGGCAGAAAGTGAAGAGGAACTAAAAAGCCTCTTGATGAAAGTGAAAGAGGAGAGTGAAAATTTTGGCTTAAAGCTCAACATTCAGAAAACGAAGATCATGGCATCTGGTCCCATTACTTCATGGGAAATGGATGGGGAAACAGTAGCAGACTTTATTTTTGGGGGCTCCAAAATCACTGCAGATGGTGACTGCAGCCATGAAATTAAAAGATGCTTACTCCTTGGAAAGAAGGTTATGACGAACCTACATAGCTTATTCAAAAGCAGAGATATTACTTTGCCAACAAAGGTCTGTCTAGTCAAGGCTATGGTTTTTCCAATGGTCATGTATGGATGTGAGAGTTGGACTGTGAAGAAAGCTGAGTGCTGAAGAATTGATGCTTTTGAACTGTGGTGTCGGAGAAGACTCTTGAGAGTCCCTTAGACTGCAAGGGGATCCAACCAGTCCATCCTAAATGAGACCAGTCCTGGGTGTACTTTGGAAGGACTGATGCTGAGGCTGAAACTCCAATACTTTGGCCACCTCATGTGAAGAATTGACTCATTGGAAAAGACCCTGATGCTGGGAGGGATTTGGGGGAGGAAGAGAAGGAGACAACAGAAGATGAGATGGCTGGATGGCATCACTGACTCGATGCACATGGGTTTGGGTGAACTCCAGGAATTGGTGATGGACAGGGAGGCCTGGCATGCTATGATTCATGGGGTCGCAAAGAGTCGGACATGACTGAGCGACTGAACTGAACTGAATTGAAAATCAGAGCAGATGGTGACTGTGGTCATGAAATTAAAAGACGCCTGCTCCTTGGAAGTAAAGTTATGACCAACCTAGACAGCATATTAAAAATTATAAGTATTACTTTGCCAACAATGGTCAGTCTAGTCAAAGCTATGGTTTTCCAGTAGTCATATATGGATGTGAGAGTTGGACTATAAAGCTGAACACCAAAGAATTGATGCTTTTGAACTGTAGTGTTGGGGTAGACTCTTGAGAGTTCCTTGGACTGAAATGAGATCCAACCAGTCCATACTAAAGGAAATCAGTGCTGAATATTCATTGGAGGGACTGATACTGAAGCTGAAACCAATACTTTGGCCAGCTGTTGCGAAGAACTGACTCATTTGAAAAGACCCTGATGCTGGGAAAGATTGAAGGCAGGATGAGAAAGGGACAACAGAGAATGAGATGGTTGGATGGCATCACTGACTCAATGGACATGAGTTTGAGTAAACTCCAGAGCTGGTGATGGACAGGGAAGCCTGACACCACCCTTATGGCAGAAAGTGAAGAGGAACTAAAAAGCCTCTTGATGAAGGTGAAAGAGGAGAGTGAAAAAGTTGGTTTAAAACTCAACATTCAGAAAATGAAAATCATGGCATCTGGTCCCACCACTTCATGGCAAATAGATGGGGAAACCATGGAAACAGTGGCAGACTTTATTTTCTGGAGCTCCAAAATCACTGCAGATGGTGACTGCAGCCATGAAATTAAAAGACGCTTACTCCTTGGAAGAAAAGTTATGACCAACCTAGATAGCATATTGAAGAGCAGAGACATACTTTGCCAACAAAAGTCCGTCTAGTCAAGGCTATGGTTTTTCCTGTGGTCATGTATGGATGTGAGAGTTGGACTGTGAAGAAGGCTGAGTGCCAAAGAATGGATGCTTTTGAACTGTGGTGTTGGAGAAGACTCTTGAGAGTCCCTTGGACTGCAAGGAGATCCAACCAGTCCATTCTGAAGGAGATCAGCCCTGGGATTTCTTTGGAAGGAATGATGCTAAAGCTGAAACTCCAGTACTTTGGCCACCTCATGCGAAGAGTTGACTCATTGGAAAAGACTCTGATGCTGGGAGGGATTGGGGGCAGGAGGAGAAGGGGACGACAGAGGATGAGATGGCTGGATGGCATCACTGACTTGATGGACATGAGTCTGAATGAACTCTGCGAGTTGGTGAAGGACAGGGAGGCCTGGCGTGCTGCCTTTCGTGGGGTGGCAAAGAGTTGGACACGACTGAGCGATTGAACTGAACTGAACTGAACTGGACTGCAATGAGATCCAACCAGTCCTTACTAAAGGAAATCAGTGCTGAATATTCATTGGAGGGACTGATGCTGAAGCTGAAACCAATACTTCGGCCAGCTGTTGCCAAGAACTGACTCATTTGAAAAGACCCTGATGCTGGGAAAGATTGAAAGCAGGATGTGAAGGGGACAACAGAGAATGAGATGGTTGGATGGCATCACCGACTCAATGGACATGAGTTTGAGTAAACTCCAGAGTTGGTGATGGACAGGGAAGCCTGGCGTGCTGCAGTCCACAGGGTCGCAGAGTCAGAGATGATTGGGCAACTGAACTGAACTGAACTGAACTGATGCCTCCTCACAGCCCCTTAAGTCTTAAGGAGTTCTGAAAAACCTGAGGAAATATTTAAAGCAAAATATCAGGGCTCCAAAACAAAGCTTTAAAACTTTATTTACTATATCCTGCATGGTTATTTCCTATGCCTAAAATGACTCAAGAATTACTGGACTGGGTTTCCTGGCTCTTATTCTACTTCAGTTAATTATTTTTTTAATTAATTTTTATTGGAGTAGAGTTGTTTTACAATGTTGGGTTAGTTTCTACTGTACAGCCAGATTAATCAGGCATTTGTTTACATACACCCCTTCCCTTTTGGACTTCCTTCCCATTTAGGTCATCTGTAGTGTATGAAGTAGATTTCCCTGTGCTATATAGTATGTTCTCATCAGCTATTAGATTTCTTGTTTATTCAATAAACATTTAATCCAGCACTCTATATCTAGGGCCTAGCAAAGTGCCTGCCATATTTTAAAATGTAGATAAGCAATTTTTGGTCCCTTGGGGCAGAGGGAGGTGACAGGCAAGTAACAAGACAGCAAATAATTCAAAACTATTAGGGTAAACTTTGATCTAAAGGAACCAGCAAGGTGCAGTGCTAGATGATTACAGGGTGTGGACCTTCTTTGGACAGAGTAGTTAGTAAAGGCTTCTTCAAGGAGTTTGGTATTCAGTTTGGACCTATGGTTTGAGAAGAAGGCAGGCAGGAAAAGCACACAGAGAAATTGTTCCAAAATAAGGAATAGCAAGAGCAATCAGAGACAAGATTTTCTATGCTAAGGAAATTGTCAGAAAGTCATGTGGCCAAGCAGAGTGAGCAAGAGAGAGAATGCATAAGATGGGATAAATAAACAGAGCCTATAGAACAGGGAAAGTAATTCAAACACAATTCTGGGAAATTTGAAAGTCATTTTAAGAGCAGTAGGAAACCACTGAAGAATATTTAAGCACCTTCGAGAGGTACAGTTTGATCAATTCACATAATGAATTGGTCAAAAAGCAAAGACTTCATTTAAATATAGTGGCTTGCTTTTTTTTTTTAACATTAGTCTTTCTCGTAAGTCTAATGGATGAAATAGTACTTAGAATAACCCTCGGTTTTACTATGGACTCTGTATGCATTATGAATACTCATGATTGACAATTTGGAAATCTCTGCTCACATGACTTGTGAGGCTGTGTCATAATTTTAGTCATCACCATGGGGATTTAACCACCCTTAGCAAAGTGAAAAAGATGTTGTCATTCCCTGTGATTTTTTGTGCTCTCGACACTGACACTGTTAGGCAGAGGGAAACAATCCTCAATTTAGATTCATCATGCAGAACTTAGCCCTTTGGAAATCTAAATGTTGGTTGTTTTCACACCTCCAGACATTAACTCTTTTGAGCAGCCTTTGTCACTGTAATTATAATAACTACAAGCTGCTACCATATAAGGTCAAGGCTACATAAGAAACTAGTTTCTCTCACTCTTTCAAGAATTCCCAGTATAAGATCATTTCTTCAACCACTATTGGGTTGACCAAAAAGTTCATTGGAGTTTTTCTACAACAGCACACAGAAAAATCTGAATGAACATTTTGGCCAACCAAATAGTTTTTTCAGGTGCTGTCCTAGGTGCTGAAAGTTGAGACTAAATCAACCAAAATCGTTATTTTCATGGAGCTTACATACTAGCTTGGTAGGAATTATATTTCCACAGAAATACCCCACACTCGATTAAATAACAACCTCCTGAAAATCACTGATCAACTCTCTTTTTGTTAAAAACAAAAATCATTTCCCAGAATTCAGGCTGGGATTAGATTTGTCTGTGCCTCCAAACTGCAAAGAGGGATCAAGTTCTAAGGTTGTACGATCTTTAGGCTGAGGATTCTGGGTCTAACACTTCTGGAAAGGTGATAAAATCACCTAGCCAATTTCAATGCAGTCTTTTTACAAATTGGCAAACAGATTCTGAGAAAAGCTTAATTACATTTACAGATAAGTATGGCAACTACTCAGAGAAGGCAATGGCACCCCACTCCAGTACTCTTGCCTGGCAAATCCCATGGATAGAGGAGCCTGGTGGGCTGCAGTCCATGGGGTCGCTAAGAGTCAGACACAACTGAGCCACTTCCCTTTCACTTTTCACTTTCATGCATTGGAGAATGAAATGGCAACCCACTCCAGTGTTCTTGCCTGGAGAATCCCAGGGACGGGGGAGCCTGGTGGGCTGCCGTCTATGGGGTCACACAGAGTTGGACACGACTGAAGTGACTTAGCAGCAGCAGCAGCAGCATGGCAACTAATGAATCAAGGAGTTGGCCCTGCAGTGATATTCCCACCACTTGTTAAAGGAAGCTCTTGGAACCCCCTCATGTAACAGATAAAGGGAAGAAACTCAGAGAAGCACAGTGATTTGTCCAAAAGCATACATGTTTAAAGGGATAGGGGTAAAAATATGACTCAATATCTCTCATTCTCAGTCCAGTCTTCTTTCCACTAAACAAAAAGATAGATCATCTTTATAGAGGTGTTTATTTTGCAAAATGACCCCTTCACCATGAAGTTTAATACTACAAGAATTTCATGAGATTCAGTCCTGAGAATTTAAAATTCTCTTGAAGCAGTGTAATAATTTTAAAAGATGCTGGTAAAAAATTGATGCAAAAGGAAGAAAATGCTATTAATAACAAGGTAAACAAAAGGGTGAAGGGATGACTGGTTTATACTGAGAAACCCATCTTACTGGCTGCTAATCAGTACTAATTATGATTAATTAATGTGATTCAAATGATAATGCATTTTAATAAGCAAGTGCTATCCTCTGCTTAAGAAAAATAATACTAACAACAGTAGTAAAACAGGAGCTCCAGCTGAAAGTTCTCAGGGCAAGGCCCCTGCATGCAGCACCTCACAAGCAATTGAAACTAAACTAGGAAAAAAAAGGGTTAGTGTTTCCTTCTGCATTGTCTGAAATACCTATTGTGGCTATTTTGATGACCAAAGTATAAGTTACTTTTTGGAGCCATAGGGAAAGAACTGCTTCTAGAAGTAGGTCAGCCTCATCCAGTCAATTGAAGGCCTTAACAGAACAAAGACTGACCTCCCTTAACAAGAAGGAATTCTGCCAAAACTCTGACTTTGGATTCAGACTGCAACTTTCCCCTGGTCTCCAGCCTTCCAGATTAAAGATTATGGATTTACCAAAGACCGAAAGCTGCCAAAATCATAGATCAAGCCCTGAGCCTTTGGAGTGGGAGCACTGACTTTTAGACACTAGACTACCAGAGAAGTATCATACAGTGAGAACTCACACAAAGGAAACCACTTGAATATAAGACCTAGCATCACCCAACCACCAGTAGCACCCTATGCAGGACACCTCATTTAAACAACAAACAAAACAAAAATACAAACCAAATCAATAGCACAAGGAATACTGCCTCACTCAATCTTGACCATCAGAAGAAAAACAAACAAACAAAACAAATAACAATAACAAAACATTCAGCACAAATCACACCCCATACAAAGCTTACACAAACCACTGGACCAAATTTAGGAGGACAGAAACCAAAATGAAGAAAGAATTCAACCTTGAAGTCTGGGGAAAGGAGACCTCAAACACAGTAAGTTTTAAAAAAATAATGAAATGGCAGAGAAATACTACACAAATGAAGGAACAAATTAGAAACACAGAAGTCAAAATAAATGAAGAGGAAATAGGCAAACTTCCTGAAAAAGAATTCAGAATAATGATAATAAAGATGATCAAAAACCTTGAAAACAAAATGGAGAAAATGCAAGAATCAATTAACAAAGACCTACAAGAATTAAAGAATAAACATACAGAGACAAACAACATAATTGTTGAATTTAAAAATATTCTAGAAGGAATCAATAGCAGAATATCTGAAGCAGAAGAATGAATCAGTGAGCTGGAAGATAAAATTGTGGAAATAACTTCTGAAGAGCAGAAAAAAGTAAAAAGAATGGAAAGAAATGGGGATAGTCTCAGAGACCTCTGGGAAAATATCAAATGCACCAACATTCAAATTATAGGGGTCCCAGAAGAAGAAGAGAAAAAGAAAGGGTATGAGAAAATTTTAAATGATATTAGAGTTGAAAATTCCCCAGTACAGAAAAGGAAACAGTCAATCAAGTCCAAGAGGCACAAAGAGTCCCATACAGGAGAAACCCAAGGAGAAACATGCAAAGATACATGCTAATCAAACTAATAAAGACTAAACACACAAAAAAAAGAATCTTAAATGCATTAAGGGAAAAGCAACAAGTAACATACAAGGAAAAGCCCATACGTTTAAGAGCTGATCTTTTAGGAAAAACTCTGCATGCCAGAAGAGAATGGCAGGATATATTTAAAGTAATGAAAGGGAAAAATCTACAACCAAGATTACTGTACCTGGCAAGGATCTCATTCAAAATTGATGGAGAAATCAAAAGCTTTTCAGACAAGTAAAAGTTAAGAGAATTCAGTACCACCAAACCAGCTTTACAACAAACGTTAAAGGGACTTATATGGTCAAGAAATACGAGAAGGAAAAAGATCTACAAAATCAACCCTAAACAATTAAGACAATGGCAATAGGAACATGTATATCAATAATCACTTTAAATGTAAATAGATTAAATGCTCCAACCAAAAGTCACAGACTGGCTGAATGGATACAAAAACAAGACCCATATATATGCTGTCTACAAGAAACCCATGTCAGACTTAATGACACATATAGACTGAAAGTGAGAGAATGGAAAAATATATTCCATGCAAATGGGAAGCAAAAGAAAGGTGGAGTAGTAATCCACATATCAGAGAAAATAGACCTTAATATAAAGATTACAAGAGATAAGGAAGGACACTACATAATGATCAAGGGATCAATCCAAGAGGAATACCTAACAATTGTAAATATCAATGCACCCAACATAGGAGCACCTCAATACATAAGACAAACACTAACAGACATAAAAGGAGAAACTGACAGTGACACAATAATAATAGGAGACTTTACCATCCCACTCACACCAATGGACAGATCATCAAAACAGAAAATTAGTAAGGAACACAAGTCTTAAATGATACATTAGATGAGATGGATTTCATTGATATCTTCAGGACATTCCATCCAAATGCAGAATACACCTTCTTCTCAAGTACACAGGGGACATTCTCCAGGATAGAACACATCTTGGGACACAAATCAAACCTCAGTAAACTGAAGAAAATTGAAATCATATCAAGCATCTTTTCCAAGCACAATACTATGAGACTAGATATCAATTATAAGAAAATGCTATAAGAAATACAAACACATGGATATTAAACAATATGTTCCTAAATAACCAATAGGTTACTGAAGAAATCAAAGCTAAGTCACTTCAGTCGTGTCCGACTCCATGTGACCCCATAGACGGCAGCCCACCAGGCTCCCCCGTCCCTGGGATTCTCCAGGCAAGAACACTGGAGTGGGGTGCCATTACCTTCTCCGGAAGAAATCAAAAAGGAAATCAAAAAATTTCTAGAAACAAATTACACTGAAAACATGACAACTCAAAACCTATGCGATGCAGCAAAAGCAGTTCTAATAGGGAAGTTTATAACAATACAATCCTATCTCAAGAAACAAGAAAAACATTGAATAGACAACCTAAATTTACACCTAAAACAACTGGAAATAGAAGAACAAAAAAAAAAAAACCCAAAATAGTAGAAGGAAAGAAATCATAAAGATCTGAGCATATATAAATGAAAAAAAAAAAAAGAAGAAAGAAACAATAATAAAGATTAATAAAATTAAAAGCTGGTTCTTTGAGAAAATAAACATTGACAAACCTTTGGCCAGACTCATCAAGAAAAAAAGAGAAGAAACAAATTAACAAATTAGAAATGAAAAGGAGAGGTTCCAACAGACAATGCAAAAATACAAAAGATTGTAAGAGACCATTATGAACAACTATATGGCAATAAGATGGATAACCTGGAAGAAATGGACAGATTCTTAGAAAGTTCAATCTTCCAAGACTGAACCAGGAAGATATAGGAATTATGAACAACCCAATTACAAGCACTTAAATTGAAGCTGTGCTCAAAAATCTCGCCCCTGCCCTGCAAAAAAAAAAAAAAACAAAAAAACAAAACCCGGACCAGATGGCTTCACAGAAGAATTCTATCAAACATTTAGGGAAGATCTAATGCCTATCCCTCTAAAATTCTTTCCAAAAATTGCAGAAGAAGGAACACATCCAAATTCATTCTGCAAGGCCACCATCACCCTGAAACTAAAACCAGACAAAGATAACACACAAAAAAGAAAACTACAGGCCAATATCACTGATGAACATAGATGCAAAAATCCTCAACAAAATTTTAGCAAACAGAATTCAACAACACATCCAAAAGCTCATACACCATGATCAGGTTGGGTTTATTCCAGGAATGCAAGGATTCTTCAATATACGCAAATCAATCAATGTGATATACCATATTAACAATCTGAAAGATAAAAACCATATGATAATCTCAATCAATGCAGAAAAAGCCTTTGACAAAATTCAGCACCCATGATTAAAACTCTTCAAAAAATGGGCATATAAGGAACCTACCACAACATAGTAAAGGCCATATATGATAAGCCTACAGCAAACATTATTCTCAATGGTGAAAAACTGAAAGCATTACCCCTAAAGCCAGGAACAAGACAAGACTTTCACCACTACTATTCAACATAATTATAGAAGTCCTATCTACATTTTCTTTCAAAATAGGATAGGATAGAAATCCTATCCTATTTTCTTTCAGAGAAAAAAATAAATAAATAAACAAATCCAGATCAGAAAAGAAGTAAAGCTCTCACTGTTTGCAGATGACATAATACTGTACATAGAAAACCCCAAAGATAATATCAGAAAATTACTAGAGCTAATCAGTGAATTTAGCCAAGTTGCAGGATACAAAAATCAATACACAGAAATTACTTACATTTCTATATACTAACAATAAAAAATCAGGAAGAGAAATTAATGAATCAATCCCATTCACCACTGCAACAAAAAGAATTAAATATCTAGGAATAAACTTACCTAAGGAGACAAAAGAACTGTACACAGAAAGCTGTAAGACACTAATGAAAGAAATCAAAGATGACATAAACAGATGGAGAGATATTCCATGTTGCTGGGTAGGAAGAACCAATACTGTGAAAATGACTATATTACCAAACGCAATATACAGATTCAATGTGATCCCTATCAAATTACCAATGACATTTTTCACAGAACTCGAACAAAAAATTTCACAATTCACATGAAAACACAAAAGGCCTTGAATAGCCAAAGCAGTTTTGAGAAAGAAGAATGGAGCTGGAGGAATAACCTTTTGACTTCAGATTATACTACAAAGCTACAATCATCAAGACAGTATGGTACTGACATAAAAACAGAAATATAGACCAATGGAACAAGAGAGAAAGCCCAGAAATAAACCCATGCATCTATGGGTACCTTATTTTTTTACAAATAAGGCAAAAATATACAATGGGGCGAAGACAGCCTCTTCAATAAATGGTGCTGGGAAAACTGGACAACTACATGTAAAAGAATGAAATTAGAACACTTCCTAACATCATACAGAAAGATTAACTCAAAATGCATTAAAACCTAAATGTAAGGCCAGAAACTATAAAACTCTTAGAGGAAAACATAGGCAGAACACTCGATGACATAAATCAAAGCAAAATCCTCTATGACCCACCTCCTAGAGTAACAGAAATAAAAACAAAAGTAAAAAAGTGAGACATGATTAAACTTAAAAGCTTTTGCATAGCAAAGGAAACTATAAACAAAGTGAAAAGACAACCCTCAGAATGGGAGAAAATAATAGCAAATGAAACAACTGACAAAGGATTAATTTCCAAAATATACAAGCAGCTCATACAACTCAATGCCAGAAAAACAAACAACCCAATCAAAAAGTGGGAAAAAGACTTAAACAGACATTTCTCCAAAGAAGACATACAGATGGCTAACAAACACATGAAAAGATGCTCAACATCGCTCATTATTACAGAAATGTAAATCAAAACTACAATGAGATATCACCTTACACCAGTCAGAATGGCCATCATCAAAAAGTCTACAAACAATAAATGCTGGAGAGGGTGTGGAGAAAAGGGAATGCTCTTGCACTGTTAGTGGGAATGTAAACTGATACAGTCACTATGGAAGATGGTATGGAGATTCCTTAAAAAACTAGGAATAAAACCACCATATGACCCAGCAATCCCACTCCTAGGCATATACCCTGAGAAAACCAAAATTGAAAAAGACACATGCATCCCATTGTTCATTGTAGCACTGTTTACAATAGCTAGAACATGGAAGCAACTTAGATGTCCATCAACAGATGAATAGATAAAGAAGTTGTGGTACATATACATAAGAGAATATTACTCAGTCACAAAAAGGAATGTATTTGAGTCAGTTCTAATGAGGTGGATGAACCTAGAGCCTATTATAAAGAATGAAGTAAGTCAGAAAGAGAGAGATAAACATCATATTCTAAAGCAATATACAGAATCTAGAAAAATGGCACTGAAGAATTTATTTCTTCAGGGCATACAGAAGAATTTACTTCTGAAGGGCAACAATGTAGAAACAGACATAGAGAATACACTTTTGGACATGGGAAGAGGGGAGGAGAGGGTGAGATGTATGGAAAGAGTAACATGGAAACTTACATTACCATATGTAAAATAGATAGCCAAGGGGAATTTGCTGTATGGCTCAGGAAACTCAAACAGGGGCTCTGTATAAACCTAGAGGGGTGGAATGTGGAGAGAGATGAGAGGGAAGTTTAAAAGGGAGGGGATATACGTATACCCATAGCTGATTCATGTTGAGGTTTAACAGAAAATAACAAAATTTTGTAAAGCAATTATCTTTCAATAAAAAAATATATAAAATAACAGTAGTAAAACAGAGTACTAAAATCTATACATGTATTATTTCTTTTAATGGTATTTTAAAAGAAAAATGGCTATTCCTTAGTCATCAAGAGAACAGATATTTTTCCCAGCATTAAAAGTCAGATGCATTTGGATTTCTACACATTCATAGACAAAAAACCAGGCACATGCTCAGAGACAGGCTCAATACAAATTGAGATATTTAATTCATGTCCACGGGCTGTGATCTTAATCCCAGTCAGCCTAAGAGTTGGCTTCCTTAGCATGAAAGCACGCAGTTTATAAAACTGAATACATGAGAAGAGGCAGGCAGCAAGAAGTAGGAGGCTGAAGATGATAAGAACTCACATGATATTCCACATTCTACCTGAATGTACATGGATGTACATGGATGTAGTCAGTGCCAATGCTTAGTGCCCAATGGTGGGGCAAAGGCCAGTGTGACTGCAACACACCTCTTCCACAAAATCTAAGCTCTAGACTCCTGAGGTCCCTGAAATTTGGCCAGATGATCAAAAAAAAAAAAAAAATCCGTGCAATTCATTTATTACTGCAGTGTTTCTCAGAGAATTTTACACATGGTTTACTGTGAACCTCCAGGAGTGGGATACACTTGTCAGTTTCCAAAATTCATGTGAAATAGATTCCTTTTGTTTAATGACACATCTTAAGAAGTAGAGTGTTTTATGGATCCTTGAAGGATATGTGGACATAAGGAATTCAACAAGCCTTTAATCACTAAATGCCCACAATGTTCCAGGCAATGTGCCACCAGACAGAGAATTTGTTCATCAATTAACAGACTGATCAATGAGAAGGGCAGGAGCAGAAAAAGTTCAGTAACTTTGCATTGATGGGCCAGAACTGAATTCCAAGTACTAGTGCTCACAGAGAAGTCAATGCCCTTTCCTGCATCTCTTACCTGTGTGAAAGGCAATTTATTCTTTTTACAGGAAAGTTAGTATCTTTGAAGGGAAATCTAATTTCTGAGTCAAGCAAAGGCCTCCTGCATTCTAATGCAAAGATTGGCAGTGGCCTGAAGAAGGAAGCCTTTGGTCTTTCTGGGTTGCAAGTTTCAAATAGCTTGATTAGATATGACAACATTGCTGTTTGCCAAGAGAACTGTCTGAACTCTGTACAAAGAGAAACATTCTAACCATGTGGCTCTGTGGCTTTAGGTGTTGATGCTTCCATCTTGCTGTCCTCAGAGTTTGCAGAACTTCAGAATTAGCATTTCCTCCTGAGAAGCTTGTTAGAAATGCAGAAATTCAGGCCATGATAAAACTAATTCAGAATCTGAATTTTCACAAAATGCCCATGAGATTTGATGTGCATTGAAGCTAAAGAGACATGGCTTCATGTGACATTTGCAGGAGTTTCTATGAAGATCTTTCTTTAGAAAAATTTAATTTCACCCTTAACAGCTCCATGACCTATGGGAAGGAAGAGTGATCAGGGTTTGGATCTGGGTTTGCCTGACTGCCAAACCTTCATGCTAATCATTATGAAATACTGTTGCCTGCTACTTAAGTATCTAAACTCTTTTTTTTTTTTTTTTTTATTTTTTAAACTTTACATAATTGTATTAGTTTTGCCAAATATCAAAATGAATCCGCCACAGGTATACATGTGTTCCCCATCCTGAACCTTGAGCCTTATCTCTCCCATTTATGAGATGAGGATAATCACACCTAACTATGACTCATTGAAAAAGACTCTGATGCTGGGAGGGATTGGGGGCAGGAGGAGAAGGGGACGTCAGAGGATGAGATGGCTGGATGGCATCACTGACTTGATGGACATGAGTCTCAGTGAACTCCAGGAGTTGGTGATGGACAGGGAGGCCTGGCGTGCTGTGATTCATGGGGTTGCAGAGTCAGACAGGACTGAGCGACTGAACTGAACTGAACTGAACTGAACTAAATGGAATTTGTGGTGAAATTCTTGAGATAATATACAAAATGCCTCATCCAATGCTTGCTTCATAAATAGTGGTTATTGCTAACAACTAAAAAAAAAGGCTTGTAAAGTAATTAGCCTCCAATTAAAATAAATTTATATTAAAAAATAAAAGAAAGATGATGATAAAGAAAAGTGGTGAGAAGGAAAAGGGGAAGAAGGAGAAAGTGTAGGAGAAGGAGGGGGAAGGTGGAAGAAGAAGAAGAGGAAGGGGCAGGAGTAGAATAGTGATGTGTCTTTGAGGCAATTGGGAGACGCCACTGCCTTGAAGTGATTCTGGGGCAAATGTTGAAAGTGAAGGTAAGGAACAAGAAAAATAAGCAACAAAAAGATAGCATGTCCCTACCTCTACCACTCTAACCAGACACATCCTCTTCCTACAAAATCTCCTGCCTACATTTGTGTGATTTGAAAGGAGAGCGCAAAACATCTTGAGCTCTGTAAGGGGCTACCAGGAAGGCAGAGAGTAAAGCAAGCATATCCTGCTATGACCAAGGACAGCAGTCAGTCTGCACTGGGGTAGAGGTTTCAAGAAAATGCTGCATAAAGAGAATTAGCAGCCCATTACTACAATCTACAGACAGCAGTACCCCAGGCATTGTTGAGGGCAGGCACACGACAGCAAGATGCATTGATCATAATTCTCCTTGCAAGGGGCAGAAATTCAGTGTAACACAGACTAAGCAAAAAGGGGCTTTTATTAAAAGGATAGTGACCAGTGGCATGGTTCTAGTCTGATTCAAAATCTCCTCTTTGTGTGTGTGTGCTCAGTCCTATCCAATTCTTTGCAACCCCATGGACTGTAATACATCAGGCTCCCCTGTCCATGGAATTTTCCAGGCAAGAATACTGGAGTCTGCTGCTGTTTCCTCCTCCAGGGGATCTTCATTACCCAGGGATCAAACTCCCATTTCTTGTGTCTCCTGCATTGGCAGGCAGATGTTTTTACCAACTGAGCCACCTGGGAAGCCTATGCAAAATAGATAACTAGTGGGAATTAGCTGTATGATGCAGGGAGCTCAACCTGGTGCTCTGTGACAACCTAGATGGGTGGGATGGGGTGGGAGTTGGGAGGGAGGTTCAAGAAGGAGGGGACATATTTATATCTATGGCTGGTCCGTGTTGATGTATGGCAGATACCAACACCACACTGTAAAGCAATTATCCTCCAGTTAAAAATTAGTAAATTTAATACAAAATACATGAATAAAACGTTTTTTAAAAATCTCCCTTAAGGTAATCAACCGTACTTTGCCTGGGATGGCCCCACCCCAGTTTTGGCACTGAAACTCCCACATCCCAGAAAAACCCTGGATCACAGGCAAACAGGAACAGTTGGTCACTGCTGCTCAGTGTTCTAATACTGACCTATCCTGGTTCAGCACATGAACA
Source organism: Bubalus bubalis (assembly GCF_019923935.1). Classification (NCBI taxonomy): domain Eukaryota; kingdom Metazoa; phylum Chordata; class Mammalia; order Artiodactyla; family Bovidae; genus Bubalus; species Bubalus bubalis. Next base: position 26,738,275 of record NC_059174.1, on the reverse strand, counting down.
ACATTGCTCTCCATTATTTAAACTGTGTTTACATAATTAACTCAAACCCTTCCATCTATCATCTGTTTATATATCAATATTTATATGTCTTTTCTCGCTCACTCTCTTTAAGATTATTTCCTCAAGGGAAACAAACACCAGCAGAAATCCAGAGACCAGAACAATCAGCTAATTTGGGGGAGAGCAAACGTTACAACTTAGGCACATTTACACTGTAATTTTTTTTTAATTTTCCCGTTAGTCACAACCCTCATAAGTTTCAGGGACAAACACCAGGACCAACCTGAAAACCTTCTGGCATGTGCAGAACAAAAATAGCAGGCTAGAACAAATAAGCAATTCTGGTCTGGGAATGCAGTCCGGGATTTGCCCTTTCAAAGGGCAGCGGTCTAACAGCTTGTTAGTTAGCCTTTCTAAAGGCCAGCAACTAGGAAAGTAGACCATTGGGTGTGGGTCACTCCACAGAAAACAAGCCATGTCCCTCTGGCTATTTGCAATGCAATAAGCAGCCGTGGGCCAGGAGGAGGTCCTTTCAGTCAGGGGCACCAGAACGGAATTTCAAAATATTGCTCTAACTCTAGAAATACTTGACCGAGAAGCACCTTTATAGGATTATATTCCAAGGAAATGAACTCAATAGCCAAGAAAAAGATTTATATACAAAAATGACAATTTCAGAGTTATTTACAAATGTCTGTGAATATATACACATAGACATTGTTAACCACAACAGAATGATTGAACAATAGTACGCCTATATAATAGCTATTGACAGAAATAAAAGTAACATTAGTTGAACATGGTAGTATGCTCCATGCTTGAAATAGCCTATCTCATGAGATCCTTACAATTCAGGTAGGCACTTTTTCTCCCCTCATTTTATTCATTAGAAGATAGAGATTCATTTTGATATTTGGCAAAACTAGTACAGTTATGTAAAGTTTAAAAATAAAATAAAATTAAAAAAAAAAAAAGAAGATAGAGGCTTAAAGAGATTAAAATGAATTGCCCAAAGTCATACAGACCATAAGTTGCAGGAGGAAAACACACATCAAGGTCTTTTGGATTCCAGAGCCAAAATGTACCTTTTCTGCAATAACTGTTTAAAAAAAAAATTCAAAAATGAATTCAAAGTAAGGTGAATATTTTTCATTTTCAATAAGAGTAGCATCTGTTCTAGCTCAGATTCTACCTGTATTTTAGCAGAACATATTTGGGTCTTGGAAATGATTATTTATTTTCACTAAACATAGTATTTGAGCAACAACAATGACAAAAGCTATACATCTTAAGAGTAGCTATTTCAGCTAAATTAATCTAAAACAGCCGTCTGCAATGATGAATCTCTAAAACTAATTTTTACAGTTTCTAATCCCTCTGCCCTACAGAGGAATGTGCCTCTAGATTCTATTTTATTCTCCGTTTATCCTCTGTTTAGAGGATATATTATCTTTAAATAAGAAGGCAAATGTTATCTGAGCAAAGGCTAGGGACACATTCTGTGCCCTTAATACAAATAATTTTAAGCAGTTTGACAGATAGAGTGCCATTACATCATTTCAGATACTAATGGGCATAATAACTCTTCTGCTTCCTCCTGAAAGAGAGCTCTAAAGTGAGACAACTGAATGAAAAGAAAATGTCAAGTTATTTATGGATTCCATTGCTATTTTATGACACCTAGAAAGAAGGTGGTCTCTTTGTGGAACTATGTGTCTAGCTTTTACTGAACAGCATCTTCTTCCACATCTTCAGGAAATCTTCCCAGATTTTACTTGCAAACCATCCTTTTCATCTTAGTGCACAGGCCTCAGTGGGGCTGATGCATCCTCAGCCTAAGGGATAACTTTGAATAAAAGCCTACATAATCAGAGCCTCACATCCCCGAGCCACAGATAATTGAGGACAGATTTGACAGGTGGCAGACCCCTCAGAGCCAACAAGACTCAATTCTGGGACCTCTGCTAAAATATTTGGGGCTTCCCAGGTGGCTCAGCAGTAAAGAACCCACCTGCAGTGCAGGAGATGCAGGAGACTTGGGTTCAATCCCTGGGTGGGTAAGAAAGATCCCCTGGAGGAGGGCATGGCAACCCACTCCAGTATTCTTGCCTGGAGAATCCCATGCATGGACAGAAGAGCTTGGTGGGCTATGGTCCATAGGGTTGTGGAGTCAGACACAACTGAAGCAACAGAACACGCATGCACAGACTAAAATATTTAGGGAAGAGAAAATCTTATTCCTCGTGCTCAGTTTTGGCTGCAGTGCCTTGCCTTGAGGAGTTTGCTATCCATACAGTCCCCTCTATGTCCTGTGTCTCACAAGAGAAATCTTGGACACAGGAGAAGGAAGAGCTAATCAAGTTAATAATTCAATTCAATAACCGTGGGAATTAAAATAAGGTTATACTTGGGTGGAAAACTACACTTTAACGAATCTAAATTATCAATTTATCAATATATATTCAAACTAAATATTTTCTTCCTTACCATTGCCCTGTCATGTAAAAACCCTAGTGAATTAACAAAGTGAGCATCAAAATCCATTTTTATCTTTCTCCCTAGCATCTATAAATACAACTAGATTGTATTTATAGATCTGAAAACTCATTTTGCATAGAAGTTGTCGAGTGTTTGCACTGAACTGGAAACTAAATTTAAAGTTTTAGGGTTTTTTAATGCAAAACTGGAGATACAGAAGGGCATTAGAGGCTATTAAGCCCTTTGGGAAATTTGCCCAAGTCTCCCAGTTAACTGGGCTTCGCTTGTGGCTCAGCTGGTAAAGAATCCACCTGCAATGTGGGAGACCTGGGTTTGATCCCTGGGTTGGGAAGATTCCCATCCAGTATTCTGGCCTGGAGAATTCCATGGATTGTATAGTCGATGGGGTAGCGAAGAGTCGGACATGACTGAGCAACTTTCACTTTCTTTCACTTCACAGTTAACTGATCCATAGAAAATCTGGTCTTTAAATCCTCAAGCCAATGTTCTTTCTGTAGTATTACAAAACATTTTATCCTGTCATTGAAGCAATCATCTTAATAAATAAAGATACCATCTACACAAAAAATAGACATTGTGTATTTTAATATTTGTAAAACACACAGTTCTATCATGTATGTGGATGCCTCCTTAGAGTAGAACATGTTCCCTCTGATTGCAACACACGTCATCCTTCTCTCTTCAAAGAATTAGGAGTCCTATCTTGGACTTCAACTCAAATTTTGCTCCTTCTTCTGACTCCTGCCAACCGAACAGGTTCATCTGTTATATTGTACTCTGTATTTGCAACTGATATGTACAGATGGGCGTGTCTTCCTACTAGAATGTGAGGTCTTCATTCATTGTAGAGATTTCTATCTCCAGTTAGTAATACGAACCAGTGTGTGGAATACAGTAAGCTCTGTACATTTATTACCTATTAATAATAATATGATATACTTACTATATGTTAGGAACTATTCTAAATAATATAAACACACAGTAAGTTACATTTAATCTTCATTATAGGAAATTTATCAACATCCCCATTTTATAAGCATGAAAGCTGACACAAAGATTACGGAGCTAGTAAGAGGCAGAGCTGATTTTAAGCCCAAAAGATCCAATCCCACTGTCCAAGATTTTGCTGCTGTGATATAATGTTTCAATGCATACTTTTTAGTATATCATATGATATATCCAGTTTGAGACAATGAAATTCAGTGTACACAGTACAGATAATGAATTCCTTGCCAAAAGAAGTTGGCCTGTGTAGGGAATCTCCTGCATTTTCTCTGAGAAGTTTGAATGTTCAGTTAGCATGTGTTTATTCATACTAGTTGACCAATCCCTGTTTGTCAGATGATGGATTCATGGATAAACAAAGGAAACCCACAAAAGCTATATAAGTTGAAAGATAATGCTAAAAAGTCATTTAAAATCATGCCAGAAAAATAACTGTTATATTATCAAAATTTCAAAATTCCTTGCTTTTATACTTACTGTGCATTATTTGTATAGGAAAATGAGATCACAAAGCATCAGAAGGTTACAAAATTATAAATCCCAAGGATAATTCTTTGCATCACGAGGTTAGAAAAGTACCTCATTTCCTTGCACTTTAAATATTTAATCTTCTCCTTAAAAATATCCCATTGGTCTAGCATAAATTCATGTTGAGAAGGTACAATATAATGTATGTCAACACAGCATTAAGTGTTCATGTCATTTCTTTAGATAGCAATAAACTTCTTCTAGATATAATTTTCTGATTAAAATGAAGCTGATTAAAAATAAATTAAAAGTAAACATGCACAGACTGCTTTCTGTTATGGTCTTGATTCGGAGGTAAAAATGGGAATGCCTTATTTTGTCAACCTGATACTTTCCAAGATTCCTGTTGGAACCTTGATAATTAGATGCAGCAATTGGGAGCTTTGGGTTCATTGGATTGCAGACAGGAGAACCACGAGCAGTTATTTGAATGAGATAACATTTTGTAACACCCAGATGTGGACTTTTCACGGTTGTGACCAAACAGCGGACATCTTCATGTCTGCAAGTTTCCAGGTAGAGATGGTACTCAATGATTTCAGGGACCAATGTAAAGTTTCTGGTTATAACTGGAGTTAAAGCAAGGATTTTACTTTAAAGTCATGGAAAAACATTTAAAGTTTTACATACAGTCTTGCCCTTGGATACACACATGTGGACAGACACACTCTCACAGACATTATAATTTATAAATCTGTATGCACTTCTATGACAATGATAACTCTAGATCACTGCCACTATTACAAAGACTGCAACACCAGGAACAACATACCCCATGTTGTAAATAATTGTTCTTCGGATGGCCCCTGGGAGTTAGAAACTTGCCTGATATACCAAGTTACATTTATCTCTGAAGTATGACTGTGAGTATCAGATACTGGGAAGGTCAATTTGACACAATGAAACAACTTTTTCTGGAAGTATACAAATATACCAAATTATGGCAAATCAGCTTGAATACATACACCTCAAATCATTTTTCCCCAGAGGCTGATTTATTTTCTAAAATAATTTCTTTCTACTGATTTACTGACACAATGTAGCATATGTTTTTCATGATTCTTGTTATTGTCATGGATGTTTCATCCCAAGTGATGTATCTTAACATTAGAAATTTTAAAAACAATGGAATTTACTGGCAGAATATCCCAGATACTTAAAATCATAAGGAACTTTATTTATTATGAAGTTCATTCAACCTCTATACTCCTGTTTGGTTTTGCAAAGTCTCTGTAATCATCAAGCTTTTAAAACAAGAGTAAGCATGTTCTTTGGAGCTTAAAGTACTGTGTCAAGAATTCATAATCCTCCCCCTTCTTCTCTGAAGTTAAATAATATTCAGCATTAAGATGGACTGGATGAATGCCCTCTCAGCAGAGCAATTAGGATAACAAATACCCTCCTCTTTCCTGACGACAATGATGGCCTCAAGTTTCAACAGTTCCTGTGTCCTAATTGCTGCCAAGAAAAGGTCAATATCCACTCTGCCAAGATTAATACTGCGGTTCGGGGCAGGCATTCTTCCCAACCTGAGCAGGCATTCTTAGTTGCCTCATCTGGCCTGTGAATCAATGCAGTCATAGGCAGACCCCAGTCTGCTGTACAACTTAGAGAAAAAAGGATGTGTTCATATATTAGTGACAGAAAACAGACACACTTAGTGACCATGCATGTTAATGTTTAACAATGAGCTCTCCAGAAAGACGTGGGCTGATGAAGTGGAAAACCCGGAAAGGAGAAAAGATGTTGTGGTGTTCGCCATTTCTATGTTCTATATACTTCTACCAGCCTATTGCAAGCTACCAACGTGACATCAATGGGTTTGCAGAACAAGTGGCTCTTGTGAGCCAGTGTGAGCTGAATATACATCAAGTAATTCCATCAATAAATGAAATTTGACCAACGTAACAAGTGCTACAAAGAAAATACTGTTAGAATGTTAGTTCAAGGAAGTATATAATAAAAGTATTTTTCTTTGACAAGGAAGTCAGTGGAGCAGTGGCAGATGCTACTATTCTTTCACCTCCTTTCCAACCCCCCAACACACATCCCATCCCACGGGCAATCTCCACTTCATTATATGCTAATAGCAGGCCACTGCAAACACCTGCGACTTTCCATCTAAAGGATTTCTCTCAGCCTGCATGTGGGGGCACGCGAGAAGTGCCAGGGACTTAATGCTCTTGAGAGCAGGCTTCAGACCATTAGAGTTGGGAGAGGAGGGTAAACAGTCCAGCTTCATTATCCTCAGCTGGGACCACTCTGAGATGAGTTTCACACCATCTCCCAGGAGGGCCCACAGGCTTGAGCCGCAGGTGCCCTTCCATGTAAGCTGCTCATGAATGCACCTTTGCTTCATGAGATGCCTTGTACCCACTCCTAATAGTTCTTCCTAGAATAACCTTCTAATTAAACTACTTGCACTCCAAAATCTCTGTCTCTGAGTCTGCTCTATGGACAATGAGCCAAAGACTGTAATCTCTTCTAAACAAATAGAGTTCAACCTTAAGAAAGAGTAGGAGTCAAGTAATAGAAAAGGGGAGAAGGATCTTCCAGGCAGAGGGAAGGACACCCACACATGTACTTCTATAACATGATGTACACATTCCTGAAACTCACCATGCTATGCAAAATGTACAATAAATATTGTGGTGTGTGTGAGTGTGAGTCACTTAGTTATGCCTGACTCTTTGTGACCCCATGGACTGTAGCCTACCAGCCTCCTCTGTCTGTGGGATTCTCCAGGCAAGAATACTGGATTGGATTGCCACGACCTTCTACAGGGGATCTTCCTGGACTAGGAATCAAACCCGGGTCTCCTGCATTGCAAGCAGATTCTTAACCTTGTGTGCCACCAAGGAACTTATGCAAAAAAATGATTCAGGACAAAACCCTCAAAAACTTCACAAAAGTCACACAAACATTATAGGAACCTCGTAAAAGTGGTAGCAGGGTTCTAGACATGTTAAATGGTTAAAATAGATAAACTATTTGTGAACATAGCCATGATAAAGATTATAGTTGGTGACTTATTCCAAGCAGTGGAGGTTTATCAAAAGCTGCAATCTTTAGCAGATTTAAATTCTGGAGCATGCGATGTGCCTTTAAAATATATGTTCTTGGAGAGAGAGTTGGGGAGGGGCAGGCAAAACAGGTGAAGGGAATTAAGAAATACAAATTTCCATCTATAAACAAATCATGGAGATGTGGTGTACAGAATAGGGACATATACTTAATAACACTTGAATAATTCTATATAATGACAGATGGTAACTAGACTTATCATGGTGATCATTTCATAATGTATAAAAATATCAAGTTACTATGTGGTATACCCAAAACTAATATCACATTGTCTGTCCATTATAATCTAAATAAATAAAGAAAGAAAAGATATATGTCTTTTGAGGCATGCATTTCTGATAGATATCTATTTCTTCAAAATTGGTGATTCAATCCAATGAATACCTTCTTCAATTAAGCTGAGTAAACTCTTTTGGGGGCTTTCTCACCTGCACTCATAGTTTCCCCTGACAGCTGAAGGCTTTAAAAATTGTTGTGACGTTTGAAGCCACCAAACCAGCCACTTGGAGCACTAAAAGGAGCCACGTCTTCAGGATTAGATGACTTCATTTATGGTCTTCACATGTAGACAGTGCTTTCTCTTTGATGTTGAGAAAGGCTGTTCCTGATTTTTTTGTTCTGTCTTTGGTCTGAAATCCATATGCTTAACAGTCTGTCCATTTCTTTTATCCCTTTAGGCCCTGTTCTTATTGACTTCACAGGACTTGAAGTCATAGACCTCTCTTTTATTTTCATGGCATTATCTCTGATAGTCCCCAAGGTGGATTCCTTTATGCCTGTTGCTCAGAAATTTCCACATGTCCTCTTACTTCTTTCAATACTTAAAGCATCCCTGTTGCATACAGTGCTTAGTGATTTTGACCCAGGACACTAAAACAGCTTTGGGATGTTGGGTGAGTGTTTTCATTTTAATGTAGAAAAGTTTCACAAATACAAAAGAAGAGCAAAATACATCGCAGGCTGTCATAGGCAGTAAACCAAGATAGGCAGTAGGCATCTGAGGTGTGCATGCATATGTGAGCACATTTTTTGCACCCTTGCACAGCTCAAGTCAACTCAGTGTACTTTTCTGCATTCACCTAGTGTTTCTCGCAGATGGAATAGCACATAAGTAAATGAGAAATCCATGTCATGCTCAAATTGTTCCCTAATATATCAATCATGTTGGAACAAATGCACATTTTCAAAACAGGCACTTGAGCAGAACTAACTCTGTATGTGTGTGTGTGTGTGTGTGTGTGTGTGTGTAATATAAAATAAAGTGTTAATTACAGATGTGAGTCAACAACATAAAACAATATGCCACCTGAATTCTCTGCTAAAATGCTCTGACCTCTTTCAATTTGTTATATTAGGGAAATGTGTCTTGTTTTAAATGATGACAAAGCAGAAATACCTATCATTTGCAATACTGTGAAACTGTAAAGAGAGATTACAGATTATATACTAAAGGAAATCAGAGTATCAATATCCCTGGTAAAGCCGAACACTGCTCAGTTTGTACAATATAAGGACCAATGCTTGAATAGCACTTTAGCGCACATTGTAAGCAGAACATGAGGTGGGGGGTTATGTTCAAAAGATGTATTTAGGGAGTCTTCTCAAGGAGAGACATGTAAGGAAGGGAAGGTAGCTTAAAGGGAGTAGCGAAGAAACTAAGTAAAGATGTGGTTTTCGGTTGGTCTACCTGATGACGTGAAAGATAGAAGGCAGGAGGAGAAGGGGACAGCAGAGAATGAGATGGTTGGATGGCATCACCGACTCAAAGGACATGAGTTTGAGCAAGCTCTGGGAGACAGTGAAGGACAGGGAAGCCTCGTGTGCTGTAGTCCATGGGGGTGCAAAGAGTCGAACGTGGACATGACTGAGCTACTGAGCTATTCCCTCTGAAAGCTCTAGAGTACATGCTGCAGCGTCTGTCCCATTGTGATGTGCAGCAGTCACCACTGGCCATGGGAGAGGGGACATAACTCCAAGAAACTACTAGAAAAGGCTGTATAATGACCAAAGTTCAGTTCAGTTCAGTCGCTTAGTCATGTCCGACTCTGCGACCCCATGGACTGCAGCACGCCAGGCTTCCCTGTCCATCACCAACTCCTGGAACTTGCTCAAACTCATATCCATCGAGTCAGTGATGCCATCCAACCATCTCATCCTCTTTTGTCCCTTTCTCCTCCTGCCTTCAAACTTTCACAGCATCAGGGCCTTTTCCAATGACTCAATTCTTCACATCAAGTGGCCAAAGTTTAGAGCTTCAGCTTCAGCATCAGTCCTTCCAATGAATATTAAGGACTGATTTCCTTTAGGATTGACTGGTTTGATCTCCCTGCAGTCCAAGGGACTCTCAACCGCCTTCTCCAACACCACAGTTCAAAAGCATCTATTCTTCAGTGCTCAGCTTTCTTTATGGTTCATCTCATATCCATACATGACCACTGGAAAAACCATAGCTTTGACTAGACGGACCTTTGTTGGCAAAGTAACGTCTCTGCTTTTTAAAACACTATCTAGGTTGGTCATAGCTTTTCTTCCAAGGAGCAAGCATCTTTTAATTTTATGGCTGCATTCACCATCTGCAGTAATTTTAGAGCCCAAGAAAATAAAGCCTGTCACTGTTTCCATTTTTACCCCATTTTTATGTCATGAAGTGTTGAGACCAGATGCCATGATCTTAGTTTTTTGAATGTTGAGTTTTAAGCCAGTATTTTCACTCTCTGCTTTCATTTTCACCAAGAGGCTTTTTAGTTCCCTTAGTTTCCTTTTGCTTTCTGCCATAAGGGTGGTATCTTCTGCATATCTGATGTTATTGATATTTCTCCCAGCAATCTTGATTCCAATTTGTGCTTCATCCAGTCCAGCACTTCTCATGACGTACTCTGCATATAAGTTAAATAAACAGGGTGACAATACACAGCCTTGATGTACTACTTTCCCAATTTCAAACCAGTCAATTGTTCCATGTCCAGTTCTGTTAGTTGCTTCTTGACCTGAATACAGATTTCTCAGGAGGCAGGTCAAGTGGTCTGGTATTCCCATCTCTTGAAGAATTTTCCACAGTTTGTTGTGATCCACACAGTCAAAGGCTTTAATGTAGTCAGTGAAGCAAAAGTAGATGTTTTTCTGGAATTCTGCCTTTTCTATAATCCAACAGATGTTGGAAATTTGATCTCTGGTCCCTCTGCCTTTTCCAAATCCAAGTTGAACATCTGGAAGTTCTCAGTTCATGTACTGTTGAAGCCTAGCTTGGAGAATGCTGAGCATTACTTTGCTAGCATGTTATATGAGTGCAATTGTGTGGTAGTTTGAACATTCTTTGGCATTGCCTCTTTTTGGGACTGGAATGAAAACTGACCTTTTCCTGTCCTGTGGCCACTGCTGAGCTTTCCAAATTTGCTGGCATATTGAGTGCAGCACTTTCACAGCATCCTCTTTTAGGATTTGAAATAGCTCTCCTGGAATTCCATCACCTCCACTAGCTTTGTTCGTAGTGATGCTTCCTAAGGCCCACTTAACTTTGCGTTCCAGGATGTCTGGCTCTAGGTGAGTGATCACACCATCGTGGTTATCTCAATCGTGAAGATCTTTTTTGTATAGATTTTCTGTGTATTCTTGCCATCACTTCTCAATATCTTCTGCTTCTGTTAGGTCCATACCACTTCTGTCCTTTACTGTGCCCATCTTTGCATGAAATTTTCCCTTGGTATCTCTAATTTTCTTGAAGATATCTCTAGTCTTTCCCATTCTGTTGTCTTCTTCTATTTCTTTGCATTGATCATGGAGAAAGGCTTTCTTATCTCTCCTTGCTATTCTTTGGAACTCTGAATTCAGTTGGGTATATCTTTCCTTTTCTCCTTTGCCTTTCACTTCTCTTCTCTTCTCTTCTCTTCTCAGCTATTTGTAAGGCCTCCTCAGACAACCATTTTGCCTTTTTGCATTTCTTTTTCTTGGGATAGTTTTGATCACTTCCTTCTGTACAATGTTACAAAAATCCATCCATAGTTTTTCAGGCATTCCATCAGATCTAATCTTTTGAATCTATTTGTCACTTCCACTGTATAATTGTAAGGGATTTGATTTAGGTCATAACTGAATGGTCTACTGGTTTTCCCTACTTTCTTCAATTTAAGTCCGAATTTGGCAATAAGGAGTTCATGTTCTGAGCCACAGTCAGCTCCCAGTCTTGCTTTTGCTGACTGTATAGAGTTTCTCCATCTTTGGCTGCAAAGAATATAATCAACCTGTTTTCAGTTTTGACCATCTGGTGATGTTCACGTGTAGAGTCGTCTCTTGTTTTGTTGGAAGAGGGTGCTTGCTATGACCAGTGTGTTCACTTGGCAAAACTCTATTAGCCTTTGCTTAGGTTCATTCTGTACTCCAAGGGCAAACTTGTGTGTACTCCAGGTATCTCTTGACTTCCTACTTTTGCATTCCTGTCCCCTATAATGAAAAGGACATATTTTGTTGGTGTTACTTCTACAAGGTCTTGTAAGTCTTCACAAAACTGTTCAACTTAAGCTTCTTCAGCATTAGTGGTTGGGGCATAGACTTGGATTATTGTGATATTGAATGGTTTGCCTTGGAAATGAACAGAGATCATTCTGTCATTTTTGAGACTGGACCCAAGTACTACATTTTGGACTCTTGTTGACTATGGGGGCTACTCCATTTCTTTTAATGGACTCATTGCCCATAATGATCCAACTGCAGTCCTCCAAAGAAGCTTGTGGTGATGAGCCATTAATAGCAGCACCTACAGCAGCTTGCATCAAATAGATAAAAGAGATCCCAGAATATCCGAGCAGGGTACCAACAGTATCTGCTATATATATATCTGCAGATATATATCTAGATGCATGCATCGAATGGATAAAAGGATCCCAGAGTATCTGAGCAGGGTACCAACAGTATCTCCTATATACATCTGCTATATACTTAGCCTCTATAGAAGGGAAGCACTATTGTTGAGGGCTATGTGAATCAAGATCTGACATATTATCTTATTCAAGCTTCTCAATTATCTTGTATGATAGATATTATTTTCACCATTGTACAAATAAATTTGAGACTATTGGTGTTTAAGCAATTTATTCCCTGCCACACATTAGTTAATGTGAGAGTCTATTACATGATCTTTTTAACCTATGGCTCATTGCCTTTCTCCATTGTAATGCTATATTAGATATTTGTTTTGTTTTGAGATTTTATTTGCGAGGTTAGGTTGGTGTTAACCACAAAAATCTTCCTTTAAATGAAAGCTTATTTTAAAACCTATGTAGATGTGAAATGGAAGTTATTTTTCTTGGATCTCCATCCCATGGTGCCACAACTAAGGCGCTATCACAACCTCACTGAATTATACCTTGTTGAGAGACAATTCTCCACGGGTTTCTTGTGTTTCTTCCATCTTCTGGGCGAAGGCACTGAACTCTTTTATTCGGGACTATCTTTGCAAAGATATTTGTAGAGCAAACAGCATGGAAAATAAAGATAGTGTCTCTCTTGGGGCAGAGGATGGATTTCTTTCCTGAGCAGATTCTGGTGGCAAATGTTCTTTATAACATAGGATATTTTCCAAGACTAGGATTTCTTGGCTGAGGAACAGACCCACTGTGTATGTAGCGTGTGTGCATGTGTACTAAATTGCCCTAGTCATATCCCACTCTTTGTGACCCTGTGGATTGTAGCCCAGCAGGCTCCTCTGTCCATGGGATTCTCCAGGCAATAATAATGGAGTGGGTTGCCATGCCTTCTTCCAGCGGACACAGGGATTGAAACTGCATCTCTTATGCTTCCTGCACTGGCAGGCGGGTTCTTTACCACTAATGCCAGCTGAGAAGCCCCGTGTATAGCATACACTTCTGCACTGCCCCAAAGCTTCTGGGGACAGGGGAAACCAGTAAGAACATGAAGCTCATGTTGTCTTGCATGCTGTGACCAAGTCTTCTGTCTCTGACCCATAGGTCTTGTGTTTTCTGCCAACCTCTGTGAAACTGTGACAGATGAGCTTGTTGGCTTACAGGAAGGGTCAAATCTCATACCTTTCCCAGTTCCTGGCACTTTCTGTTCACATAGGTCCCACTGAAATAATACTCATAACCAGCCTTGCCTAATGAAGAAGCTTCTGAATTTGAACATATAATGCAGTTAGAAATTGGTTCTCATTATCCCCTAGGATATTCTGAACCAAGCTGGCAGCCGAGGAAGGACCCATGCCTTTGACAGTCAGATTCACTTCAGGCATGCCAGCAGAGCACTGATGTGCCATGGATGTTTCCAAATGGAACAATTTGGAACAAAGCTGGCAGACAGAATGGCCCTCTCGAAAGCTGTGAAGGGTGTTTGGCCATTTAGGCTACTTACTGGAAGCAATGAGAGTTTGGGTTTTAACTGGATTGCCTGGTGTTTCTTCTCTGTGTGAGTTCCCTTTATAAAATCACTGCACAGTGTGCATTTGAGAGTTAGGAGAAACGCAGATACTCTAGGGTCTGTTACAAGTATCAAGATGGGAGTAGAAGGCACAATACTCACGAAAGCTAGGAAAAGTTGCAGTGACTGAATATATAGAACACATACTATATCAATATTTACTATATTCAATATTTAAAGCATTGAATTCAATGTTGTATATTAATACCTATAACTATAGCTCAGCACAAACGCTGCTCTTGCTTATGAGAATTTGTGAGACAATAGTACTTTTCATATACTTTAATATATGAAATTAGACAAAATGTCATATGCTATATATATAATATCTTACTTAATCTTCACATGACCTTGTAAAAACTGCTATTATTTAGAGTTTTTTTTAGTGAACTAGTTGAAACTACAGATTTTGTACTTACTCCATGAAAAACAGTTGATAGTTTGCCAAAATGAAATTCCCTAGTGACTAAAATAAGAATTTTCTTTTCTTTATTATTTTTTTGAAGTATAGTTGATTTACATTGTATTACTTTAGGTGTACAGCAGAGAGATTCAGTTATATATATATATTCTTTTCCATTATAGGTTGCTGTTTCCTGTGCTGTACAGTAATTCCTTGTTCTTTATCTATTTTATATTTAGTAATGTGTGCCTGTTTATCCCAAACCCCTAATTTACCCCCTCCTTCTCTCTTTCCCTTTGGAAAAGAGAAGCTTGTTTTCTATCTCAATGAATCTATTTCTGTTTTGTAAATAAGTTCATTTGTAGTATTTTTTAGGTTCCACATGTAAGTGATATAATATGTCTTTCTCTATCTGACTTACTTCCCTTGGTATGATAATCTCTAGGTCCACCCCTGTTGCTGCAAATGGCATTATTTTGTCCTTTTGTGACTGAGTAGTATTCCATTGTGTATATGTACCACATCTTATTTATCCATCCATCTGTTGATGGACACTTAGGTTGCCTTCATGTCTTGGCTATTATAAATAGTGATGTCATGGACACTAGGCTGCAGGTATCCTTTTGAATTAGATTTTCATCTTTTCCAGATATACATCCAGGAGTGGAATTGCTGGATCTTATGGTAACTCTATTTTTAGTTTTTTGAGGGACATCCATATTGTTTCCATAGCGGCTGCATCGATTTTTTTACAGTTTAACTAACAGTGTAGGAGGATTTCCTTTCCCCAAACCCTCTGCAACATTTATTATTTATAGACTTTTGATGATGGCCATTCTGACCCATCGAGGAGGGCATAGCAACCCACTCCAGTACTCTTGCCTAGGGAATCCTCTGGACAGAGGAGCCTGGTGGGCTACAGTCCACAGGGTCACAAATAGTTGGACGTGACTGAAACGACTTGGCACACAAGCACATTCTGACTCTTGAGGTGATTCTTCATTGCAGTTTTGATTTGTGTTTCTCTAATAATTAGCAATGCTAAGCATCTTTTCATGTGTCTGTTGGTCATCTGGATATCTTCTTTGGAAAAGTGTCTATGGAGGTCTTCTGCCCATTTTATGATTGGTCTTTTGCTTATGAGAATTTTAGATTAAGTATATGATTGTCATCCTTTCTAGTTTGTATAGCATATAGCAAATAAAATTTATATTCATATAAACATAAATATTGGAATAAGTATAGAATATTGAATATTTATACAAAGATAAAAAACAAGTTGATATAAGTCAATATGAAATAATACTAACAGTTAATATAAAATATCAAATAATACATAAATACAATAATAATTCACTACAGTTGATATAATTAATATTTTTGGATCATTTATCATATGCCTGGTGTCTTGCTAAATTTATTACCTACATCCTCTACTTAATTGTCAGCATAACCAGTGAGAAAGCTACTAATATTTCAAAGTTTCCAAATAAAGAAACTGCATTTGAGAGAGGTAAATTATATAATCTAAGGTCACATATCTATAGTAAGTGGCATACTTGGTATTCAAATTTGGTCCTCTTCAATTCCAGAATATAAGATTTTAAGCACTTCTTCACAGGATTTGGTACAAGAGCACAAGCTTAGCAGTAGCTAACATAATCAGTGATATAAATATTAATAGCACAAGCATAGAAACATATATGAAACTTGTGTAGACTAATCTCTCTTGACTTCAGTTGCCCCATCTGAAGAGATAGGAATGGATTTTTTTTCTTCTTTTATTATTTCTTTTAACCAGAAATGTATTTTATAACCTGTAAAGGTCATTTCTGGCTTTAATCTTCTGAGATTCTGTGCCATTTGTTTCTCCTCTGTGTTGATCTGAGCTTGTCGGTCCCCACTTCATCAGAACCTCAGTGCTTATTCACTGCCTCCCTCAGATGGTCTTCATCAAATTCAGCCAAATCCCTTTCCCTCATTGGCAGTCCTCTGCTTCCATGCCCTTCATCTGCTCAAGCCCCACATGATGAAAATAAAGTGCCCTTTTATAATTTTTTCCAAAGGAGCTTTCTTTTTTCCCTTATGCTTTGAAAGGAGAACTTTTTGGAGCTGCTTTGGTGGGTGGTGTGGAATATTTCTGAACAGATGCTCATTGTCTTCAAGGAGAGGATTGGCTTTGTTTATTTGGAGACCACTGTGACCCTGATCACAAGGGGTTCCCGCTAAGTATACCATGGATGTTATTTCTACCCAGGGAGAGTCGGCATGGTGACCCAGAAACATGAGGGAACCCCAGGGGAGGGGCTGTGAACAACCTTCTCTTTTGTGATTTTCATTTTTCATTATGTCTGACATTTTTGAAGCTGAGCTTTTTAAGAAATACCAGTTTTAGAAGAACAGACTGCAGATATATTTCAAGGCAATGTAGAACAGTCACAAGACAAAACAAGCACAGTAGAAAACGTGCACATTTGAGATGAGAAATGGTACATGTGCACGGCCTTTTGTCTTCTGTTTGCCAAATGAAATGTCCATGCATTTTTCTCAGAACTTTGAAAAATAAACAAATCATCAAATCGTATCCGCCTTTTGTTTGTGTTCAAATGTCTGTGATGTTAGCTGTCAGCCTGGTGTTTGATGTTTCCAACTGCAGAATACATCTGTACACAGTTGAGAGATTTCAAAGTACCTCTCACTTTCAGTATTAAGATTGAATCTATGCTCTCTATATTAGTAGAGCTAAAAAATATTGGTCTGGCAATTTAGTTTGGTAATGTTTCCCTGGGTCATACAGCAAATTCCCACTGGCTATCTATTTTACATGGACTTCCCAGGTAGCACAGATGGTAAAGAATCCACCTACAATGCAGGAGACACAAGAGACACAGGTTTGATCCCTAGGTTAGGAAGATTTCCCCGGAGAAGGGCATGGCAAGCAACTCCAGTATTCTTGCCTTGACTATTCCATGGACAGAGGAGCCTGGAAGGCTACAGTCCATGGGGTCACAGAGTCAGACATGACTGAGTATACACACACACACAAAGCTTCCATTCTTCCCTGGTTATGGATGCTCTAAAACTTAACAAATAGGAAGATGGTTATTTATTTCAAAAATTAATTTCAATTGTAACCACTTCCTTTTATTGGGAGACTTTTTTAAATAACAAAAGGTTAAAACTACCATAGCATCTAAAACCTATCAATGACTATATATACTCTTTTATAAATTTATTTAATGTCCAGTTATTGAGCACTAAGTTCCACCAATTCCTGGCACTGTAGTAAAATAGGAGCTGGAGAAAAGAATCAGATAGAGAAACCATAATCTCTACACTTAAGGCAGAGTTTCCCAGCTAATGTACAGCCAATGCATTATATGCATGTCATGAGCTATTGATCAGCCATCTCAGCCTTCACAGATACAGGAATGGCCAGAAGTTGCTAGGCTTTCTCATGGGTCACCTTTCTCAGTAAGCAAATTTATGACCTTGGGAGGCCAGCCTTAGTTCAGGGATATCTGACTTTTCTCTTCCTCCAGTTCATTAAGTTGGAAGATCCAGTGTGTATTATCTGGCACTGTCCAACATGGAGGGCTGAATGTGACCAAGGAGTTCCTCTACCACCTGGGTAACCATGTCAACAGTCGGGTACATGTGTGTTATTGGGCATCTGGAAACTGTATGTGAAGAACTGCTGAATGAGATATGGTCCAAGGTATCCAATGAGTGTGGCTTCCCCTGGAGGTTCAGCAGCAAAGAATCCATCTGTCAATGCAGGAGACATGGGTTCAATCACTGGGTCAGAAAGATCTCCTAGGTGCAACCCACTCCAGTATTCTTGCCTGGAGAATCCCATGGACAGAGAAGCCTGGCAGCTGCAGTCCATGGGGTCACAAAGAGTCGGACACAACTTAATGACTAAACAACAACAACATATCCCAAGAATTACAGACTTGTCGTTGTTTTTAAGTATCTAACATGGAAGAGTTTGATTAAATTCTAAACCCATTCTTATTATCATAACTTGTTTCAGCATTACATTTAGCTATGAAAGATAAGGAAAAGCAGTTCAATTCCTTAAATATAATGTCAATGACTATAAATCTTTGAATGATTGCAAAAAAATATTAATGTTTTATCACTTATGGGAATAAAGTTTCTCTCATAATGACAGTTGCCAAGAGTTTGAAGAGGTCAAGTGGCCATTTGAAGATCAAATGTGATGGGAGAAAACAGAATTAGGACTTTCACTTTTGAAAAGATGGGGTAGAGGGGTTTTTTTCTTCCTCCTTCCCTGACACCCACACTAATTATAACTAAATTGCCGGGACAATGTGTATAACACAAACTCCAAAAGACTCTGAAAGGTGGTGAGAAGTCAGACCGACGAGGGACATGAGACTTAAAGACCAACACAGTAGTGAGTTCACTGGGGGGATTTTTTAGTTCACGTATTCCAGGTTTGTATCTGAAAAATGTCAGCAATCCAGAGGTGCCAAGAGGTACCAATGTGAAAAACTCTACAAAATCACACTTTCTCCAGCCAAAGGAGTGAGAAAGGGGTAGTGCAGCAAGCCAGAAACTTTTAGACAACAATCACTCCACTCCAACCAAACACTCATCAAGACAAAAACTGCTTGTGACAGAGTTAAACAGTTTTTCAAGACTACTGCAGTAGGAGAGAGAGATTAAACTGAACTCCACTTAAACAAAAAGCAGGAGGTTTTTAAGCATTGGGGATGAGCTAGTGGAGAAGAACCGGAGGATGAAGTTGATGAATGGGATGTGTTCAGCGCACTGTTATTGCTGACTCTGCAAATGTTCTTATCTGTAATTAGGTCATCTGGGTTTGGTAATTGGCAACTGACCACTAAAGTTAGGCTCCTACTCTGTCAACAGAGATTCAAAGATAGAGATACTACCTCCTTCCATATTTACATTTCAAAAAGATGGTTCCAAGGTCCTTGAGAAAGACATTAGTGGGTTGTTTAAGTGGCTAGAAGCTTTTAAAAAGATTTGTATCAAAATCTAATACAGTTATGTAAAGTCTAAAAATAAAATAAAATTTAAAATAAATAAATAAATAAAGATAAAAAGATTTGTATCTCAGAGGGAGAGAAAGGAATTACAAGTTTTCTAAAGTAAATGCTATATGAAAAAGAAAGTCACAGACCTATAGGCAGAAAGAAGGCTGTATATAGTTTGGACAAGCTGAGGGAATTATTAAAGCTGTCTCGGTCATATCACAGTAGAGGGGTGGGGGCCCAGGAGTAGGGGAGACTGTCTTCTGTCCACAATCTCACCTATGCAAGCAAAGGGCAAATGAGAAGCCAAGACTTCCACCCTAGCAAGGTTGTAAAAGGTTGCCCAACACCTTTATCTAGGTGGTGTCAACAAAGGTCAAGCAAGGAACCAGGACTTCCATTCCCACCTCATAGTAACAAGACACTCCTCTTCATCCTCCCCACTGGAGTACTGTCAGAGATGCTTAGTGGAAGACAAAGACTTCCACAAGCATCCCAGTGGTAAGAGGCCACCACTACTGTGCTTTCAGTAGGGACTACAAAGAGCTGGAATTCCCACTCCTCCCCAGCGCCACTCCTCCACCTTGGGTCTCAATGAAGGACAAGTGTAGAACCCAAATTTCAACCTTCTCCTGGCTGTAACACAAGGCATCACACTTCCACTTTTACTGCTCCAGGGGCATCACAGATAGCCAGCAAAAACAGATGATTTAAATAAGATTCAGTCTCAGAGCAGAATACAAGAAAGGAAAAATCACTCATCATATTAGGAGCAAAGAAGATCTCAGACAAAAAGGAAAAAAGACAACCAGTAGTGCCAACACTAAAATGACAGAGATGTGAGAATTATCTGACGAAAAATTGTAAAGTCATGATAAATGCTTCAGTGAACAATTACAGCCTAGTGCAGTGTTAGTCGCTCAGTCATGTCTGACTCTTTGCAACCCCATGGACTGTAACACACCAGGCTCCTCTGTCCACAGAATTCTCCAGGCAAGCATACTGGAGTGAGTTACTATTTCCTACTCCAGAATTATAACCTTAAACATTTTTAAGAATACAGACTTTGTAAAGATATTAAAAGTTTCAGGAGAGAAATACAAGCCATAAAGTAGATCCAATTGGAAATTTTAGAGATAAAAAATACAATAATGAAAGTAAAAAGTTTGGGGACTGGGCTCAACAGCAGAATGAAGGGGAAAGAGAAGGGGAAAGCCAATGAACTGGAAGACAGAACAAAAGAAATTACCCCAATCTGAAGAGGGAAAAATGGAAGAAAAAAATAAACAGCCTCAGGGGCCATGAGACTATAAAAAATAGATAAAAGACTATAAAACTATAAAAACTAGATATAAAAAAATATCTAGTATTTGTGTCATTAGAATCCAAGAGGGAATGATAAAAGAGGGTAGAAAAAAAATACCCAAAGAAACAATGGCTGAGTATAGCCCTAAAGGGATTTGTGAAGCTGTGTGTGTGTGTGTGTGTGTGTGTGTGTATGTATGTGTGAATTCTCAATCGTGTTCAACTCTTTGAGACCCCATGGACTGCAGCCCTCCCAGCTCCTCTATCCATGGGATTCTCCAGGCAAGAATATTGGAGTGGGTTGCACTCCTCCAGGGGATCTTTCCAACCCAGGGATAGAACCTGTGTCTCCTGCACTGCAAGTGGACTTTTTACTATCTGAGCAACCATGGAAGCCCCATCTGTGAAGCTAAATAAACCCCAAACAAGGTAAACCCAAACCAATCCACTCCAAGACACAACATAATTAGCTTCTGAAATTTGGAATCAAAGAAAAAAATCTTGAAAGCAGCCAGAAAAGGATGATACAACAACTTAAATGACTGTAGATTTCCTGTCAGAAACCAAAGACACCAGACAGAAATGGCAAAATATCTTCAAGTCCTAAAAAAAAACAAAAACAAAAAAAACTGCCAATCAAGAATTCTAAACCCAGCAAAAAAAATATCCTTCAGGAATAAAGGAGAAATAAAAACAATGTGTGATGAAGGAAACAGATATTGACACCAATGAGCCTACCATCCAAAAAAAAAAAAAAAAGGCTAAAAAACATTCTTAAAACAGAAAGAAATCTGTGAAAAAAAGAACCTTTGCAAAGATGCAAAATCAATTTACTGGAGGAAAGATAGCCTTTTCAACAAATGGATGATGGAGCAATTGACATGTTTGGCCAAAACAAAAGAGGAATTTTGGCCAAAATCTCATACAAAAATTAAATTCTGAATGTAGCTATATGGAAAGCTATAAAACTTTTAGACTTAGATTTTAAAAAACTAGGAAAAAAATCTTTAAAGTCTAAGGATAGGTGAAGAGTTCTTAGGCTCGATACCAAAACACAATCCATAAAAAGAAAAATTAATAAGTTGGACTTTATGAAAACTTTAAAACCTTTAAGGGTGAATAGACAAGTTAAAAAATGGGAGAAATAATTTGCAAACTATATAATACAACAAAGGACTGGTATCTAAAATATTTGAAGAACTTTCAAAATAGAGAGAGTTCACTGAGGAAGACATAAAGATGGTAAATATGCTCATGAAAAGGTGTTCAACACCATAAGCCACTGAGGAAATTCAAGCCAAAATAATAAGGCATCAGTACACAACTATCAAAATGACTAAATAAAAAATAGTAACAACAATAACTGCTGGCAAGGAGGTGAAGAAACGAGAATATCATACACTGCTGGTGGGAATGCAAAACTATACATTCACTCTGAAAAACAGTTTGGCAATCTCTTTAAAAAACCACACGGTTACACACAATCCAGTATTTGTGATCCTAGGCATTTATCGCACAGAAATGAAGACTTATGTTGACACAAAAACCTGTTGAGAGATGTTTACAGGTGTTTAATTCATAATAGTCAAAAACTAGAAACAATTCCATGTCCTTTAATAGGTGAATGGATAAACAAACTACAGTACATCCATACCATGGAATAATACTCAGCAAGAAAAAGTAATGAAATATTGATAAACACAACTATCAGTGCTGTTCTTAGTCTCTCAGTCATGCCTGACTCTGCAACCCCATTGTCTGTACCCCACCAGAGTCCTCTGTCCATGGGATGTTCCAGGCAACAATACTGGAGTGGGTTGCCATGCCCGCATTCACAGGATCTTCCCAACCCAGGGGTCAAACTCAGGTCTTTCACATTGCAGGCAGATTCTTTACCATCTGAGCCACCAGGGAAGCCCAAGAATACTGGAGTGGGTAGTCTATCCCTTCTCCAGGGGAGCTTCCTGAACCAGGAATCAAACCAGTGTCTCCTGCATTGCAGGTGGCTTCTTTACCAGCTGAGCTACCTGGAAAGCCCCATAGATATCTGAGTGAACTTCAAAGAATTATGCCCAGTGAAAAAGCCATTCCCAAAAGGTTACCTATTATATTTGCATAGCATTTTTTAAATGATAAAATTATAGAAATGGAGAACAATTTAGTGGTTGCTGGGATAGGGTGGGAGGGAAGGGGGTGTGGCCATAAAAGTGAAACATGATGACTTCTTGTGATGACAGAAACGTTCTGTATCTTGATTGTATCAGTATCCTGGGTTGAGATATTGTACTGTATCTTTGCAAGATGTTATTATTGGGAAAAATTGGATAAAGTGTCCACAGAATCTCTCTATATCATTGCTTACACTGCATGTAAACCTACAGTTTTTATCAGATTTCTTTCTGTTTTGAGAATGTTCCTTCACCATTTTTTAAATGGTAGGCCTTCTGGTAACAATTTCTGTTAGTTTTCCTTTATCACATATTGTTCTTATTTGTTCTTCATTCCTGAAGGCCTAGGATACGAGGTACAACTTAAATGTTTGTTGAATAACCTCTATGCTGTGTTCAGGGTCCGTATGTTCCACGGTGTTTGTGTCAATTACTAATATTAAATGAAGGGGCTGTTGATCCAGTGTGAGTTGTAGCAACAGAGATGTTTAATGGTGTTGTAGAGTACCAGGACATGCGTATTTCAGGGCTGCAAGATAATCAGGTGTTTGCTTATTCCCGTCAGGGTGTCTCTCTTCCTATAAAACATCTCCCGCCACCACTTAAGGCAGAAGGCTAATGACACAGAATGGAAGACAATTGCCCAGGACACTCAGAACACATATATTAGAGAGTGGTAAAAAGCTATTCTGAGTGTCCTGGGCAATTGTCATTGTTCTTCTTTTCTGTGACATCAAGTCATTATTTTTAACTTGCACTGTGAATTGTCCTTGTTTTCCTAGGGCACTCATCAGAAAAGGCTCACTTTGAAAGGTATGAGCACACGCTGAGATTAAGAAACCTGAAATAATGAATGACTTCCAGACATAGGCAGGGGTGCCTCCAGTTTCCAGTTGGTGTACACTCCCCACTGGGGCTGGGGGGAAAGCTTCAAGGTTTAAACAAATTTGCAAAGGCTAAATAAAAGATTTCAGGAACTGAAACTAAACTGATTACTAATATGCGAGGCCTTAAAGTTTTAATTTTTTTTAAATTTACAATGTTGTGTTTAATTTCTGCTTAACAGTAAAGTGATTCAGTTACACACACACACACACACACACACACACACACACACATATTTTAATATTCTTTTCCATTATGGTTTACCATAGGATATTGTATACAGTTCTGTGCTATACAGTAGGACCTTATTGTTTCTAATTTCTTTTTAATTCAAGGAAAAACGATTATACTAAGAGGTTGATGTGTCTGAAAACACAAAGGTCATGAAGGTCATTTCAGTAAAAGGCCTTGACCCTACATCCCCGCTTCATTGGCCACATACCTCACCATGGACAACTGCAATCAACACATTTGATTCCAGTCATCTTGTTTTTTGCTGTTTTTATTTGAGGGCTTTGTTCATTTACATGTTTCTCCTCCTCTTAATCCTTTACACTCCATCAAATTTTTATTGAATATTTGTCCTCTGTAAGAGTGAGGATATGGCAGGGAAATAAGAAAGTACATGAGAAACTTTTCTAGGTCTTTCAAACAGAGAAACTGCATTTGAGCAAATTGGTGATCTAAATACTGGAAGAAATAAAGAGCCAAGGATGATGGGGAGGGGACCTGGAGTTTAGTGAGAACAGGAAGCTGCTAATGACAGGAGGAATTGGTGACTTGGAGCCTTTGAAGCCAGGTCCATCCTGGGAATAAGAACTGTAGAAAAGTTCTACATGGAAGGGCTTTCCTGGGGAAGCTGCACCCAGAAAGGAGACTCAGTCACTGCTGGAGATGACATCAGAAACAAAGGATAAATGCCCCATGTGTCCCCTCCTGGTGCCCTCTAGTATTCTGCCAGTGTTCACCATTCACCAGAGTGCAAACCTCTACGCTGTGCAAAGTTCAGAAGGCGAAGAAAACACACTTGCCTGTGACGAAAACAGAGCAAAGGAAAGACAGGCAATGAATCTGAGAGCAGAGCAGTAGCTAACCTTTAACCCTTCACTTGCTTATCTTCAACCTGATCACAAACCATTGGCAAATTCATTTGCTAATATTTTAACTATGTGAATCCCTTATGTCTCAGTTCCCAAAGGTGTGTTTATCTATCCCAAGAGTAAGATAATGGTGATTCTCATCGTCTCCCTTTATTTTCTTGTGTCTGTGCTGACACATGTCAAAAAGCTACTACATTGTTTCAAATAACTCTGAGACTGGACAAATTCTATGGAACTGCTGCAAACACCCTAAGACTTGTTCAGAACAAGTCTAACCTACTAATTGTTTTGCAACTTTGGTACTCTCCAGAACTTCCTAACTAGGGCTATTGATGTTGCTCTTTAGGCTAAAAGATAATCATCATCAAGAATAGGAAACCCATTAGCCTGTTGCAAACTTTGTTACCTACATCTCTGAGACCATGCCAAACACTGCCCAGGTCACAGTCAGCTAGGCAGCAAAATACTCTAAAATATTGAAAGTTAGTCATTTTCCAAGATCCCTCTTATCACCATAATCCTTAGTCATCAAACAGGGTAATCTTTTCCATAAATTCTGTTCTATAGCTTTGCTTTTCTGATCTGCTCCTTAGTGAACTCTCATTCTTACATTCTAAATTCCTTCTCATCCTCAGATTTCACAAACTGCTTTCTCTAGAACCTGTCTTAATAGAAATGCGGTCTTCATACAAGTCTTCTCCTGTGTAGACCAACCACATTCCCACAAACCGTTGGTTAGGATAGGAGAATACACTACTGTCTTCCAACTAGTGGCTCATCATTCTTCTTCCCTGACTGACACTCATCCTACCATCTCTTAGCAACTGCTCCTCATTCCTTAACCTTTTGCTTAAGGCCATTGCCTTAGGAGCCAAATCAACACCTATAAACTACCTCTTCTTATATCCCTAAGGGATTTCAATATCTGTGAATATGATCTATTTCAAATCTGATCTCATTAATAGTATTTTAATAATATTCAAATGACCTCTCTTCTTTCTTCCGTTATAGACACGCTCCTCCATCACTTGCATTTACCATGCTGTTTGACACTTACTTTTCTGTGTATCATGCATCTGCTATTACACCTTTAGCTCCCCAAGAAAAAGGACTTGTCTTATTCATTTCTGCATCGCAACACCTCATAGCTCTCCCAGCACATGGTAGTGACTCTATAATGAAGTGGACTGCAATCTCTCATTATGTAAATAAACAAGTCAAATAAGCAGACATAATAGCTCTTTAATGAGATAAAATTTGCTTTCTATGTAACATACCGAGTTACACTGAGGGGAAAATAAACGTTTTATATTTTTTTCTTTGTAAAATAACAGATAAATTTTCCCTTTTGGTCACAGAGGAATTGATATGACAGTTGGTTACAAAAAGAGAATATTTCAGACACAAGAAAAAAGAAGTATTGGATTTTCTTGGTATTAACTTTCAATAAGGTCTTCTCCAGCCATCTCATTATTTTTTAAAAAGCTATAATGGAAAATAATAGCAAATTCATGTGACTTGTTAGGGTCTACATTTTCCCCTTGTTAATTATTATAAATATCTCAGGTCACTTCTGTAAATGGTGTGTGGGTAGGACTAACCCACTGCACAGAGTGTTTGGCTCTAAAGCATCTGTTGAAAACAATGCAAGCTGATGAGTTACCATGGACCCCTGCGGAACATGCTGTGCCTGCTGGAGTTTCGACTAATGGTGCTTGTCAAGGGTCACTAACATTTTGGCAAGAATGTTGACAATAACATCTCTTTTGAATTGAAGTATAGGAAAAAAAAAAGTGGCAGTTCTAGGAATTGAAAAAGGTGATGATTTGTTAATGTGTGTTTTGATGGGATGGGAAAGGATGATGTTGTCTGACATACATTGTCTTTTATTTTTATTTTCCGTTCCCAATAAATGAGATATAAGTCACATCTAAGAAGAACTAGCAGCTTCAACTTGTTAAAGCATTAACATGCATTGTCTCACTCAAGCCTAACCAGCTAGCCTATGAAATAGGTGCGATCATTATCTTACTGTCATTTTTTGAAGATGCAGAAGTTAAGTATCTTGTCTGGGGTCACCCAGTTAAAAAGTGACAGAATCAGGATTTGACATCAGGTTGCCTACCTTCTCTTTTTTTTTTTTTTTTTTTTTTTTTTTTAATTTTATTTTATTTTTAAACTTTACATAACTGTATTAGATTTGCCAAATATCAAAATGTATCCGCCACAGGTATACATGTGTTCCCCATCCTGAACCCTCCTCCCTCCTCCCTCCCCATTCCATCCCTCTGGGTCGTCCCAGTGCACCAGCCCCAAGCATCCAGTATCGTGCATCGAACCTGGACTGGCAACTCATTTCATACATGATATTTTACATGTTTCAATGCCATTCTCCCAAATCTTCCCACCCTCTCCCTCTCCCACAGAGTCCATAAGACTGTTCTATACATCAGTGTCTCTTTTGCTGTCTCGTACACAGGGTTATTGTTACCATCTTTCTAAATTCCATATATATGCGTTAGTATACTGTATTGGTGTTTTTCTTTCTGGCTTACTTCACTCTGTATAATAGGCTCCAGTTTCATCCACCTCATTAGAACTGATTCAAATGTATTCTTTTTAATGGCTGAATAATACTCCATTGTGTATATGTACCACAGCTTTCTTATCCATTCATCTGCTGATGGACATCTAGGTTGCTTCCATGTCCTGGCTATTATAAACAGTGCTGCGATGAACATTGGGGTACACGTGTCTCTTTCCCTTCTGGTTTTCTCAGTGTGTATGCCCAGCAGTGGGATTGCTGGATCATAAGGCATGTCTATTTCCAGTTTTTTAAGGAATCTCCACACTGTTCTCCATAGTGGCTGTACTAGTTTGCATTCCCACCAACAGTGGAAGAGGGTTCCCTTTTCTCCACACCCTCTCCAGCATTTATTACTTGTAGACTTTTGGATCGCAGCCATTCTGACTGGTGTGAAATGGTACCTCATAGTGGTTTTGATTTGCATTTCTCTGATAATGAGTGATGTTGAGCATCTTTTCATGTGTTTGTTAGCCATCTGGATGTCTTCTTTGGAGAAATGTCTATTTAGTTCTTTGGCCCATTTTTTGATTGGGTCATTTATCTTTCTGGAGTTGAGCTGTAGGAGTTGCTTGTATATTCTCGAGATTAGTTGTTTGTCAGTTGCTTCATTTGCTATTATCTTCTCCCATTCTGAAGGCTGTCTTTTCACCTTGCTAATAGTTTCCTTTGATGTGCAGAAGCTTTTAAGGTTAATTAGGTCCCATTTGTTTATTTTTGCTTTTATTTCCAATATTCTGGGAGGTGGGTCATAGAGGATCCTGCTGTGATGTATGTCAGAGAGTGTTTTGCCTATGTTCTCCTCTAGGAGTTTTATAGTTTCTGGTCTTACGTTGAGATCTTTAATCCATTTTGAGTTTATTTTTGTGTATGGTGTTAGAAAGTGTTCTAGTTTCATTCTTTTACAAGTGGTTGACCAGAGTTCCCAGCACCACTTGTTAAAGAGATTGTCTTTAATCCATTGTATATTCTTGCCTCCTTTGTCGAAGATAAGGTGTCCATATGTGCGTGGATTTATCTCTGGGCTTTCTATTTTGTTCCATTGATCTATATTTCTGTCTTTATGCCAGTACCATACGGTCTTGATAACTGTGGCTTTGTAGTAGAGCCTGAAGTCAGGTAGGTTGATTCCTCCAGTTCCATTCTTCTTTCTCAAGATCGCTTTGGCTATTCGAGGTTTTTTGTTTTTCCATACAAATTGTGAAATTATTTGTTCTAGCTCTGTGAAGAATGCTGTTGGTAGCTTGATAGGGATTGCATTGAATCTATAGATTGCTTTGGGTAGTATACTCATTTTCACTACATTGATTCTTCCAATCCATGAACATGGTATATTTCTCCATCTGTTAGTGTCCTCTTTGATTTCTTTCACCAGTGTTTTATAGTTTTCTATATATAGGTCTTTAGATTCTTTAGGTAGATATATTCCTAAGTATTTTATTCTTTCCGTTGCAATGGTGAATGGAATTGTTTCCTTAATTTCTCTTTCTGTTTTCTCATTATTAGTGTATAGGAATGCAAGGGATTTCTGTGTGTTGATTTTATATCCTGCAACTTTACTATAGTCATTGATTAGTTCTAGTAATTTTCTGGTGGAGTCTTTAGGGTTTTCTATGTAGAGGATCATGTCATCTGCAAACAGTGAGAGCTTTACTTCTTCTTTTCCAATTTGGATTCCTTTTATTTCTTTTTCTGTTCTGATTGCTGTGGCCAAAACTTCCAAAACTATGTTGAATAGTAATGGTGAAAGTGGGCACCCTTGTCTTGTTCCTGACTTTAGAGGAAATGCTTTCAATTTTTCACCATTGAGGATAATGTTTGCTGTGGGTTTGTCATATATAGCTTTGATTATGTTGAGGTATGTTCCTTCTATTCCTGCTTTCTGGAGAGTTTTGATCATAAATGGATGTTGAATTTTGTCAAAGGCTTTCTCTGCATCTATTGAGATAATCATATGGTTTTTATTTTTCAATTTGTTAATGTGGTGTATTACATGGATTGATTTGCGGATATTGAAGAATCCTTGCATCCCTGGGATAAAGCCCACTTGGTCATGGTGTATGATCTTTTTAATGTGTTGTTGGATTCTGATTGCTAGAATTTTGTTAAGGATTTTTGCATCTATGTTCATCAGTGATATTGGCCTGTAGTTTTCTTTTTTTGTGGGATCTTTGTCAGGTTTTGGTATTAGGGTGATGGTGGCCTCATAGAATGAGTTTGGAAGTTTACCATCCTCTGCAATTTTCTGGAAGAGTTTGAGCAGGATAGGTGTTAGCTCTTCTCTAAATTTTTGGTAGAATTCAGCTGTGAAGCCGTCTGGACCTGGGCTTTTGTTTGCTGGAAGATTTTTTATTACAGTTTCAATTTCCGTGCTTGTGATGGGTCTGTTAAGCTTTTCTATTTCTTCCTGATCGAGTTTTGGAAAGTTGTACTTTTCTAAGAATTTGTCCATTTCTTCCATGTTGTCCATTTTATTGGCATATAATTGTTGATAGTACTCTCTTATGATCCTTTGTATTTCTGTGTTGTCTGTTGTGATCTCTCCATTTTCATTTCTAATTTTATTGATTTGATTTTTCTCCCTTTGTTTCTTGATGAGTCTGGCTAATGGTTTGTCAATTTTATTTATCCTTTCAAAGAACCAGCTTTTGGTTTTGTTGATTTTTGCTATGGTCTCTTTTGTTTCTTTTGCATTTATTTCTGCTCTAATTTTTAAGATTTCTTTCCTTCTACTAACCCTGGGGTTCTTCATTTCTTCCTTTTCTAGTTGCTTTAGGTGTAGAGTTAGGTTATTTATTTGACTTTTTTCTTGTTTCTTGAGGTGTGCCTGTATTGCTATGAACTTTCCCCTTAGGACTGCTTTTACCGTGTCCCACAGGTTTTGGGTTGTTGTGTTTTCATTTTCATTCGTTTCTATGCAAATTTTGATTTCTTTTTTGATTTCTTCTGTGATTTGTTGGTTATTCAGCAGCGTGTTGTTCAGCCTCCATATGTTGGATTTTTTAATAGTTTTTCTCCTGTAATTGAGATCTAATCTTACTGCATTGTGGTCAGAAAAGATGCTTGGAATGATTTCTATTTTTTTGAATTTACCAAGGCTAGCTTTATGGCCCAGGATGTGATCTATCCTGGAGAAGGTTCCATGTGCGCTTGAGAAGAAGGTGAAATTCATTGTTTTGGGATGAAATGTCCTATAGATATCAATTAGGTCTAACTGGTCTATTGTATCATTTAAAGTTTGTGTTTCCTTGTTAACTTTCTGTTTAGTTGATCTATCCATAGGTGTGAGTGGGGTATTAAAGTCTCCCACTATTATTGTGTTATTGTTAATTTCTTCTTTCATACTTGTTAGCATTTGTCTTACATACTGCGGTGCTCCCGTGTTGGGTTCATATATATTTATAATTGTTATATCTTCTTCTTGGATTGATCCTTTGATCATTATGTAGTGACCATCTTTGTCTCTTTTCACAGTCTTTGTTTTAAAGTCTATTTTATCTGATATGAGTATTGCTACTCCTGCTTTCTTTTGGTCCCTATTTGCATGGAAAATCTTTTTCCAGCCCTTCACTTTCAGTCTGTATGTGTCCCCTGTTTTGAGGTGGGTCTCTTGTAGACAACATATGCAGGGGTCTTGTTTTTGTATCCATTCAGCCAGTCTTTGTCTTTTGGTTGGGGCATTCAACCCATTTACGTTTAAGGTAATTACTGATAAGTATGACCCCGTTGCCATTTACTTTATTGTTTAGGGTTCGAATTTATACACAATTTTTGTGTTTCCTGTCTAGAGAATATCCTTTAGTATTTGTTGGAGAGCTGGTTTGGTGGTGCAGAATTCTCTCAGCTTTTGCTTGTCTGAAAAGCTTTTGATTTCTCCTTCATACTTGAATGAGATCCTTGCTGGGTACAATAATCTGGGCTGTAGGTTATTTTCTTTCATCATTTTAAGTATGTCTTGCCATTCCCTCCTGGCTTGAAGAGTTTCTATTGAAAGATCAGCTGTTATCCTTATGGGAATTCCCTTGTGTGTTATTTGTTGTTTTTCTCTTGCTGCTTTTAATATTTGTTCTTTGTGTTTGATCTTTGTTAATTTGATTACTATGTGTCTTGGGGTGTTTCGCCTTGGGTTTATCCTGTTTGGGACTCTCTGGGTTTCTTGGACTGGGAAGGAAATAATCACCCAAGTCCAAGAAACCCAGAGAGTCCCAAACAGGATAAACTACCTTCTCTTAATAATGAAGCTACAATGCCTCATGGAAAAAGCATCTATATCATACACTGACAGTGACTTTAGAAATTGACTCTTAAATTCAGTCATCCAGCCCTGCACCATTCTATGGAGATGTGCATTAAAACTTGCACTGTTGGGAAACAATTATATTCTCAGACCCTGCAGCAATGCAGGCCAGAATCTACATATGCTACACTTAGTATTCCTGACATCAAATGTGTTCTGTTGGGCATTTCATTCAAACAGTATATTTAAACTTTCATTTCTGGTTGTCTAACCTCCCTCAATGTGCAGTTACACACACTCAGCTTAACATAGCTGGGTGCTCAGTAATGTTTCCCCACCAACCTGACTATATTCCCTGTGCCTAAGGCACCCAGGCACATAATACTCACTCAGTGCATATCTACTGAATGAACAAATAAATAAATCCTCTCCTCCCCAGAATTAAAGAAAGAAGATTCTCAAGCCAAGTCCTAACAATATATTAATTATGCTCATGTATATATATTAATTCTATGCTCATGGTCTACTGAGATAATTTTCTAACCCCTTTCACTTGCAGGAGATCAATGGCAATTAGATATGAAAAATAATGCTCATTGTTTTTAACTTGAACTATCTTGAATTAAACATTATATTCACTCCTAATTCATTTAAACAAAATTATCAAATTTTTTTTATTTATCCCCAAATCAATCCTAATACCTGAGCTACAAAATAGGCCTTTCCACTTGTTTACTTTTAGTTAGAGCCCTCGAGGAATCAACCTACTTCCAGTGTGCTTTATCTTATATCAGTAATATTCAGAGTGCCTTTCAAATATGAGATCCTATAATCAACAATACTAACTTTCTCCTTTGAAAACGCAGAGTATGAGAATTCTAAACACATAGAATTTTTTAAATCAGTTTTCACTATTTGGGAATTAACCATTGTAGTTGAATACCTATTATACTCTCTAGGCATGGTGACAGGCACTTTCAATGTAACGTCTTATTTAATCCTCATAAATATTCTACCGTCCAGATATTTATGTTGTCAGAGCCTTTACTAACTCCCTTTCTGCCTACAAGTTCTCATAAAGGCTGGAATAAAATATTGTTCTCAGTTCGATGACTGTCTGCAGCCATCTTTCTAAGATTCATCTCATGAAATAATGTATTCCTGATAAGCTTTTCCATTCTTTTGTCCTGGATTAGGATTTTACTTTTGCCTTGTTACTTTAGTTTAATGTTTTATCTGACTCTTTCTACATACTCAAACTCCCTACTCATTCATTCATTCACATAATATTTGATTTCATACTCTGCATCAAGCACTCTGCTAGTTTACTTGATATGCAATGGTGCATGGAACCTTCTCCAGGATAGATCACATCCTGGGCCATAAAGCTAGCCTTGGTAAATTCAAAAAAATAGAAATCATTCCAAGCATCTTTTCTGACCACAATGCAGTAAGATTAGATCTCAATTACAGGAGAAAAACTATTAAAAAATCCAACATATGGAGGCTGAACAACACGCTGCTGAATAACCAACAAATCACAGAAGAAATCAAAAAAGAAATCAAAATTTGCATAGAAACGAATGAAAATGAAAACACAACAACCCAAAACCTGTGGGACACGGTAAAAGCAGTCCTAAGGGGAAAGTTCATAGCAATACAGGCACACCTCAAGAAACAAGAAAAAAGTCAAATAAATAACCTAACTCTACACCTAAAGCAACTAGAAAAGGAAGAAATGAAGAACCCCAGGGTTAGTAGAAGGAAAGAAATCTTAAAAATTAGAGCAGAAATAAATGCAAAAGAAACAAAAGAGACCATAGCAAAAATCAACAAAACCAAAAGCTGGTTCTTTGAAAGGATAAATAAAATTGACAAACCATTAGCCAGACTCATCAAGAAACAAAGGGAGAAAAATCAAATCAATAAAATTAGAAATGAAAATGGAGAGATCACAACAGACAACACAGAAATACAAAGGATCATAAGAGAGTACTATCAACAATTATATGCCAATAAAATGGACAACATGGAAGAAATGGACAAATTCTTAGAAAAGTACAACTTTCCAAAACTCGATCAGGAAGAAATAGAAAAGCTTAACAGACCCATCACAAGCACGGAAATTGAAACTGTAATAAAAAATCTTCCAGCAAACAAAAG
Source organism: Bubalus bubalis (assembly GCF_019923935.1). NCBI lineage: Eukaryota > Metazoa > Chordata > Mammalia > Artiodactyla > Bovidae > Bubalus > Bubalus bubalis. Next base: position 26,704,861 of record NC_059174.1, on the reverse strand, counting down.
CCCAGGTCCAGACGGCTTCACAGCTGAATTCTACCAAAATTTAGAGAAGAGCTAACACCTATCCTGCTCAAACTCTTCCAGAAAATTGCAGAGGATGGTAAACTTCCAAACTCATTCTATGAGGCCACCATCACCCTAATACCAAAACCTGACAAAGATCCCACAAAAAAAGAAAACTACAGGCCAATATCACTGATGAACATAGATGCAAAAATCCTTAACAAAATTCTAGCAATCAGAATCCAACAACACATTAAAAAGATCATACACCATGACCAAGTGGGCTTTATCCCAGGGATGCAAGGATTCTTCAATATCCGCAAATCAATCCATGTAATACACCACATTAACAAATTGAAAAATAAAAACCATATGATTATCTCAATAGATGCAGAGAAAGCCTTTGACAAAATTCAACATCCATTTATGATCAAAACTCTCCAGAAAGCAGGAATAGAAGGAACATACCTCAACATAATCAAAGCTATATATGACAAACCCACAGCAAACATTATCCTCAATGGTGAAAAATTGAAAGCATTTCCTCTAAAGTCAGGAACAAGACAAGGGTGCCCACTTTCACCATTACTATTCAACATAGTTTTGGAAGTTTTGGCCACAGCAATCAGAACAGAAAAAGAAATAAAAGGAATCCAAATTGGAAAAGAAGAAGTAAAGCTCTCACTGTTTGCAGATGACATGATCCTCTACATAGAAAACCCTAAAGACTCCACCAGAAAATTACTAGAACTAATCAATGACTATAGTAAAGTTGCAGGATATAAAATCAACACACAGAAATCCCTTGCATTCCTATACACTAATAATGAGAAAACAGAAAGAGAAATTAAGGAAACAATTCCATTCACCATTGCAACGGAAAGAATAAAATACTTAGGAATATATCTACCTAAAGAATCTAAAGACCTATATAGAAAACTATAAAACACTGGTGAAAGAAATCAAAGAGGACACTAACAGATGGAGAAATATACCATGTTCATGGATTGGAAGAATCAATGTAGTGAAAATGAGTATACTACCCAAAGCAATCTATAGATTCAATGCAATCCCTATCAAGCTACCAACAGCATTCTTCACAGAGCTAGAACAAATAATTTCACAATTTGTATGGAAAAACAAAAAACCTCGAATAGCCAAAGCGATCTTGAGAAAGAAGAATGGAACTGGAGGAATCAACCTACCTGACTTCAGGCTCTACTACAAAGCCACAGTTATCAAGACCGTATGGTACTGGCATAAAGACAGAAATATAGATCAATGGAACAAAATAGAAAGCCCAGAGATAAATCCACGCACATATGGACACCTTATCTTCGACAAAGGAGGCAAGAATATACAATGGATTAAAGACAATCTCTTTAACAAGTGGTGCTGGGAACTCTGGTCAACCACTTGTAAAAGAATGAAACTAGAACACTTTCTAACACCATACACAAAAATAAACTCAAAATGGATTAAAGATCTCAACGTAAGACCAGAAACTATAAAACTCCTAGAGGAGAACATAGGCAAAACACTCTCTGACATACATCACAGCAGGATCCTCTATGACCCACCTCCCAGAATATTGGAAATAAAAGCAAAAATAAACAAATGGGACCTAATTAACCTTAAAAGCTTCTGCACATCAAAGGAAACTATTAGCAAGGTGAAAAGACAGCCTTCAGAATGGGAGAAGATAATAGCAAATGAAGCAACTGACAAACAACTAATCTCGAGAATATACAAGCAACTCCTACAGCTCAACTCCAGAAAGATAAATGACCCAATCAAAAAATGGGCCAAAGAACTAAATAGACATTTCTCCAAAGAAGACATCCAGATGGCTAACAAACACATGAAAAGATGCTCAACATCACTCATTATCAGAGAAATGCAAATCAAAACCACTATGAGGTACCATTTCACACCAGTCAGAATGGCTGCGATCCAAAAGTCTACAAGTAATAAATGCTGGAGAGGGTGTGGAGAAAAGGGAACCCTCTTCCACTGTTGGTGGGAATGCAAACTAGTACAGCCACTATGGAGAACAGTGTGGAGATTCCTTAAAAAACTGGAAATAGACATGCCTTATGATCCAGCAATCCCACTGCTGGGCATACACACTGAGGAAACCAGAAGGGAAAGAGACACGAGTACCCCAATGTCATCGCAGCACTGTTTATAATAGCCAGGACATGGAAACAACCTAGATGTCCATCAGCAGATGAATGGATAAGAAAGCTGTGGTACATATACACAATGGAGTATTATTCAGCCATTAAAAAGAATACATTTGAATCAGTTCTAATGAGGTGGATGAAACTGGAGCCTATTATACAGAGTGAAGTAAGCCAGAAAGAAAAACACCAATACAGTATACTAACGCATATATATGGAATTTAGAAAGATGGTAACAATAACCCTGTGTACGAGACAGCAAAGAGACACTGATGTATAGAACAGTCTTATGGACTCTGTGGGAGAGGGAGAGGGTGGGAAGATTTGGGAGAATGGCATTGAAACATGTAAAATATCATGTATGAAATGAGTTGCCAGTCCAGGTTCGATGCACGATACTGGATGCTTGGGGCTGATGCACTGGGACGACCCAGAGGGATGGAATGGGGAGGGAGGAGGGAGGAGGGTTCAGGATGGGGAACACATGTATACCTGTGGCGGATTCATTTTGATATTTGGCAAATCTAATACAGTTATGTAAAGTTTAAAAATAAAATAAAATTAAAAAAAAAAAATAAAATAAAATCATCTATCAAAAAAAAAAAAAAACCACACACAGGCACTTCTCTCTTGGAGTTCATGGTCTACTGAGAGAGAGATATATACTATTAAGAATTATCATAAAAATAAATTTAAAATTGCTAGTCTGATTAATACTAAAAGAGGTAAGTTTGTGGTGAAGTGAGATGCAAAAGAATATCTGAAATTTCAAACTCCAGTAATGGTGGACTAAGCTGTAGCATCTTTGGCTGCAAAGAATATAATCAATCTGATTTCAGTGTTGACCATCTGGTGATGTCCATGTGTAGAGTCTTCTCTTGTGCTGTTGGAAGAGGGTGTTTGCTATGACCAGTGCATTTTCTTGCAAAACTCTATTAGTCTTTGCCCTGCTTCATTCCATATACCAAGGCCAAATTTGCCTATTATTCCAGGTGTTTCTTGATTTTCTGCTTTTGCATTCCAGTACCCTATAATGAAAAGGCCACCTTTTTTGGGTGTTAGCTCTAAAAGGTCTTGTAGGTCTTCATAGAACTGTTCAACTTCAGCTTCTTCAGCATTACTGGTTGGGGCATAGACTTGGATTACTGTGATATTGAATGGTTTGCCTTGGAAACGAACAGAGATCATTCTGTCATTTTTGAGATTGCATCCAAGTACTGCATTTCGGACTCTTTTGTTGACTATGATGGCTACTCCATTTCTTCTGAGGGATTCCTGCCCACAATAATAGATATAATGGTCATCTGAGTTAAATTCACCCATTCCAGTTCATTTTAGTTTGCTGATACCTAGAATGTCGACATTCACTCTTGCCATCACTTGTTTGACCACTTCCAATTTGCCTTGATTCATGGACCTGACATTCCAGGTTCCTATGCAATATTGCTCTTTACAGCATCGGACCTTGCTTCTATCACCAGTCACATCCACAGCTGGGTATTGTTTTTGCTTTGGCTCCATCCCTTCATTCTTTCTGGAGTTATTTCTCCACTGATCTCCAGTAGCATATTGGGCACCTACTGACCTGGGGAGTTTCTCTTTCAGTATTCTATCATTTTGCCTTTTCATACTGTTCATGGGGTTCTCAAGGCAAGAATACTCATCTCACATGCTAGTAAAGTAATGCTCAAAATTCTCCAAGCCAGGCTTCAACAATACGTGAACCGTGAACTTCCTGAAGTTCAAGCTGGTTTTAGAAAAGGCAGAGGAACCAGAGATCAAATTGCCAACATCCGCTGGATCATCGAAAAAGCAAGAGAGTTCCAGAAAAACATCTATTTCTGCATTATTGACTATGCCAAAACCTTTGACTGTGTGGATCACAATAAACTGTGGAAAATTCTGAAAGAGATGGGAATACCAGACCACCTGACCTGCCTCTTGAGAAATCTATATGCAGGTCAGGAAGCAACAGTTAGAACTGGACATGGAACAACAGACTGGTTCCAAATAGCAAAAGGAATACATCAAGGCTGTATATTGTCACCCTGCTTATTTAACTTATATGCAGAGTACATCATGAGAAACGCTGGACTGGAAGAAACACAAGCTGGAATCAAGATTGCCGGGAGAAATATCAATAACCTCAGATATGCAGATGACACCACCCTTATGGCAGAAAGTGAAGAGGAACTCAAAAGCCTCTTGATGAAAGTGAAAGTGGAGAGTGAAAAAGTTGGCTTAAAGCTCAACATTCAGAAAATGAAGATCATGGCATCCGGTCCCATCACTTCATGGGAAATAGATGGGGAAACAGTGGAAACAGTGTCAGACTTTATTTTTGGGGGGCTCCAAAATCACTGCAGATGGTGACTGCAGCCATGAAATTAAAAGACACTTACTCCTTGGAAGGAAAGTTATGACCAACCTAGATAGCATATTCAAAAGCAGAGACATTACTTTGCCAACAAAGGTCCGTCTAGTCAAGGCTATGGTTTTTCCAGTGGTCGTGTATGGATGTGAGAGTTGGACTGTGAAGAAGGCTGAGCCCCGAAGAATTGATGCTTTTGAACTATGGTGTTGGAGAAGACTCTTGAGAGTCCCTTGGACTGCAAGGAGATCCAACCAGTCCATTCTAAAGGAGATCAGCCCTGGGATTTTTTTGGAAGGAATGATGCTAAAGCTGAAACTCCAGTATTTTGGCCACCTCATGCGAAGAGTTGACTCATTGGAAAAGACTCTGATGCTGGGAGGGATTGGGGGCAGGAGGAGAAGGGGATGACAGAGGATGAGATGGCTGGATGGCATCACTGACTCGATGGACGTGAGTCTGAGTGAACTCCGGGAGTTGGTGATGGACAGGGAAGCCTGGCGTGCTGCGATTCATGGGGTCACAAAGAGTCGGACACAACTGAGTGACTGAACTGAACTGAACTGAAGCTGTAGCATATAGAACTCAATGAATATCTTTTTGAAGATGTGAGAACTATCAAAGCACCAAGGCTGGGGCTAGATACTATAGAGAAGAAAAATTCAATGAGGTGAGCTGAAATTCTACTTATTTTCCACCCTTTAGGTTTCCACTTATTTTTATGTGCACAGGTCAAGAAAAGCTGAGCAGAAATCAGAAGCCAGGAGGTGGAAGAGTTGACAGAGTAACTGTGATTGAGATATATAAAGCTGGCATACAGGTTTCAACAAAAGAGAAAGGGTCTGACAAATACCTCAGAAATTCAGTTTGGAACACCAAAAGACTATACCTCAGAAGAAAGGGTGAATTCTTAAATAACTAGGCCCTCCAGAGGCTGAAATGCAGCCTGGAAACAGCTCTACCTTGTTGAGCTATGGTAATCTGCTTATACTCTCACCAGTAGCTAACTGCAGAGACTGTCCAATTTTTCATGGCCAACAGCCAGCATTCAATAAAAAGTTAATAGAAATTCCAAGAGACAGGACTAAGAGAGAGAAAAAAAGCACAGTAAGAGACTGACAAGTGATCAGGTATCACCGTTATCAACACAATTGGTATCTTCAAAAAGATAATAAAATGAAGAATATCATAAGAGCACTAGAATCCATAAAAGAATAAAATGGAAGTTCTAGATGTGAACATACAATGATTGATCTTGAGAACTCAATAGACTGGGTTTAACAGCAGGTTAGACACAGGTGGAGAGGATTGTAGATTTTGAAGATGTCAGTAACATGATTCAGTCTGAATCACAAAGTGAAAAATGAAAGATACATATCTAAAATAGAGTAAAGAAACATGAAAAGGACCAATACCTGTGTAATTAAAGACCCAAAAGGAGAGAAAATGTGAACATTTTAAAGAAATAATTAATTTTCCAAAGCTGATGAATGATACCAAGCAACAAATATCCAGCACTATAAATATCAAGCAGAGTAAATACCAAAACAAAAATTACAAAATAAATACATCTTAGTAAAATTTATAGAAACAGAAAATCAATTCTTTTTTTTTTTTTTTTTTTTTTTTTTTTTTCCTTCTTCAGGAAATCTTTCTGACCCAGGGATTGAACCTGCATCTCCCACATTGGCAGGCAGATTCTTTACCCCTGAGCCACTGAGGAAGCCCCTTCTGTGTAGTATACACTTTAAAAAACATGTTAAGAAAATCAATTCTTAAAAGCAATAAGAAAAACCCCTCCCGCCAGAGTAAAATAAAGACAAACAGCTTTATTTCTCCACAGTAGTGTATTTGTAATGTGCTGAGAGAAAACAAAACTGTTTCTAATAATAAAATTTGCAAGCAACTCAAATATCTGTCAATAATAAATAAACAAGTCAATTATGGCATTTTCCTACATGTGGCATACACCAATTAGAATAAATGAACTGATACTATAGATGAGTCTCATGAACAAAATATTGAGACAAAAAGAAAAATCAGACAAAAATGAGTATATACCTCATGATTTCATTTATATAAAATCCAAAATAGACAAAACTAATCTCTGGTATTAGAGATGATGGACATTCCCAATCAGGGGAAGAAGCTAGTGAGTAAGGTGCCATGAAGAATGTTTATGGAGTACTGGAAATATTTTCTTTCCTGATTTGAATGAAATGGTCTTCAGCTATAAAATTATGATTTATGTCTTTTTTGAATTCATGTTAGAATTCAGTAATTTAATTCACATAGAACAATAAGCAATAGGGAAAAAGCTCATCTCATCTTAAAAACTATCCTGAAAAATGGGAGGTAATCACTCAGTCAAGATAGAGTTTAGACTAATTTCCTTACACTACTGCCCACTGCCCAAAAGATAGAGCCTCTAAGAAAACCTGAAATGCCTCCATACCACATTCTAATATAAATTGTGCAAAAATACCTGTAAAAAGGTTTAAAAGTCTAATACCAATGTCAGGTTTTCACATTCCTCCCCTTACTCTTCCAAATGCTTCCAGTCTGACAATGGCAGAATATAATGGAGAATTACAAATTAAACTCTTAGGTTCTGAAGCAAATATTATAAAAGTTTATCTCTGGAGGAAGTATATCCCTCAAATTCAAAGGCAAAGTTTCTCTTTGTTAAGTTACAATGGACTGAATTCAGGGGAAATTACGTGCTATCTATATTATCTTAGAACCTATAAAAAAAGAGAAAAAGAAATATAAGAAACTTTATTCTTTAGTCAGGAAGAATGTATTTTAATTAAATAGAAAGTTTCCCATTACTATACTTTGAAGTTAGCTCTTGGTTGAGAATGTTGGAGGATTTCTTGCATAAATATGAAATATGCCACAGTCTAAAACTGGAATGCTAACTGCTACCAAACTACGTGATCTCAGTTATATTTAAAATATAGGTAGGTATCTGTAACATCTATTCATGAGACAATCTTGAAAGCAAAAAAAAACCTAAAAGGGCATCTTAAATCATACAATCACTGAAGTGTTGGAAAAAAAAGCAGACCCTGTGGCAAAGTATGTCTGTGAAGTGTTTGTAGAGCTCTTTGTCCATGGAATTGGAGCCCTATAAACCAGGACATGACCCTGAATCCCATACTGAAAGCTGAATATATCCTCAGAGCCAAAAATAAGGAACAAGGACTTGGGCTGACACTAAGACCCTACTCCTTGGCTAAACTGAAATTGTGTCTTTTAGCATCTCTTGGCTGTGTTTTAATTCCAACCAAAAACTAACTTCTCTGTATGTAATTCTTTCTTAGTTGTTGGAGGAACGATTACTGAACATGCTCTAATTTATCACTAGACAAGAACAGCCCACGAGTCTGCTGGGTGTATAAAACAGAAGACACAAGAAGAAAGTCAGAAGTCACCCAGATTGTGACATGCAGTCAACAAAAAGCTGATCACTTCTGAGTTTTTTCTCCAGCAGCATTTCTATGGATAGACAGTCCCAACTGCAGATGACTGAGTAGCAGAGGCAGATAAGGAACATGCTGGGAGGCAAGGATAGCCAGGCTGGAGCACCTTGATTACACCTAACTTACGTTGTCCCTGCTCCAACAGCGCCCTTTCAGCTAAATGTAATAAATCTCCACCTTCTTAAGTGACAGGGAGTTGGAATTGCTACTTTTGCTTTAAGCAATGAAAAACAGGGAGAAATCAACCTACCCAAAATAAGGAGTTGTTGTTCAGTTGCCCAATCATGTCCGACTCTGTGACCCCATGCACTGCAGCACGTCAGGCCTCCCTGTCCCTCACCATCTCCTGGAGTTTGCCCAAGTTCATGTTCATTGCATCAGTGATGCTGTCCGGCCATCTCATTCTCTGATGCCCTCTTCTCCTGCCCTCCATCTTTCCCAGCATCAGGGACTTTTCCAATGAATTGTCTGTTCACATCAGATGACCAAAATACTGGAGCTTCAGCTTCAGCATCAGTCCTTCCAGGGAATATTCAGAGTTGATCTCACTTAAGATTGACTGGTTTGATCTCCTTGCTGTCCGAGGGACTTTCAGGGGTCTTCTCTAGCACCACAGTCCAAAGGCATTAATTCTTTGTCGTTCTGCCTTCTTTACTACCTGGCTCTCATAACCATACATGAACACTGGGAAGACAATAACCTTGACTATACAAACCTTTGCTAAAACAATTTGCTAAAAATCCCTCTCAAATAGCCACCTACAAAGTCAGCTATAACCCCTAATTTTAACACAGGTTTCTACTACATGTTGATCTTTGAATTAACATAATCATCATTAAGATGATTTTATGCATCAACATATTTACCAAATCCCCTGCAGTTTACAGTACTCTTTCTATAAAAGAAAAAACCAACAACAAAGTTTAAACTTTTAGCAGCTAACCCTTAAAAATATTTTAAATGATTTTTATCCTTGAAATACTGCCTGAATTCTCTCTGCAAGATACTCTTCTTTCCTCAGCGGATTTGGGAGAGCCATAAATTTAGTAGAACATACATCAAATAGGTGACACCTGAAGATCAAAACTGAGTCTGGCTTCACTCAGATAAAGCCTGCCTCTAACCCAGACTATTTCTCAGAGTTTCTCATGGAACCTAGGAGACAGATTTGCACCGCATCCCTCATAACTTAATAGTATTATTTGCTCAGTTTAAACAGGTGTTCAGTAAAGATAACTAACATTTGTTAATAATCCCAAACTTTGGCAAAAATGTGTGTTTTTTTAATATCTCCAAATAATGTTTATCTTTTTACAGTTCCCATTTTATAGATGAAGAAACTGAGAATTTCAGAAATAATCACACAGCAGCTAAAACACATTGCAACTCAAGAACTTTATTTCATGTCTACATGCCTTGAGATTTTCGTTCTTCTTCAGTTAATCATGACCATTCCTGCAGAGAAATCTCCCTAGTATTGTTTTTGCAAATCAACTAGATCAGTCTCCCTGGTTAAAAGTATAATACTAATAATATACAGTTTAATTAATAAATTATACTAATTCAGACACTATAGCTCCCAAATTACATCCTCTCTCCCCTCTGTCCTAAGAGAAAGTTTCTCAATCTTGGCACTACTGATATCTTGGGCTAGAAAACCCCTTTGCGTTTCTTGTACATTGAAAGATGCTCAACTGCATCTCTTGGGTTCTACCTACAAGATGCCAGTGGCACCCAAACCCCAAATCATGGAATTCAAAAACATCTCCAGACTTTCCCCTGGAGGACAAAATATCCTCCATTGACAACCACTGGCCTAAGATATCCAAGAAGCTCTTGAAACTTTAGACAAGAGTCTGCATCCTCTTCTCTTTAACTGAAGTCATTCCACAAGCTCTAAAAGGATCCTTTCTTGAATCCCATTTAAAAAACTCAGATTCTTTAGCATGACAAACTGTGCCTTCATAATACTGTTCTCCTCTTTGTTGTTGTTGTTGTTTAGTGGGCATTGTTAAGTTATGTCTGACTCTTCTGTGACCCCATTGACTGTAGACTGCCAGGCTCCCTGTCCATGGGATTTCCTAGGCAAGAATACTGGAGCAGGTTGCCATTTTTTTCTCCAGGGGATCTTCCCAATGGATTGAACCCAGGTCTCCTGCATTGGCAGGTGGATTCCTTATCACTGAGCCACTTGGGAAACCCCATTTCCTCTTTAGGAAATTTAACAATCCTCACACTGCCCATTTGTAGTTGCATTTGTTAGGATTTACTGAGAAATTCCATAAAGAGTTTGTATCCCCATGTACAGATACCCTGGACATCAATCTTAAAAAAGAGAACTGGATGTTAATCCCATCTCTAACATTCATTAGCTGTGCAATCATGAATGAGTTAAGTTCTTTGAAGTTTTCTTATGGAGAAAATAAGGATTTTGAGATTCAAACATCAAGGCAGTGCTATAAAGGCTAAATATACCTACAGCATAATGACCCTGAGCTGGTAGCTTAATTTCAATAATTCGGTGTCTTCATCCATTGAAAACTACGAATTTGAAAGTTACTGCAGATCCTATGACAGTGAGAGGAGATGAATCATCATTGTCTATTATTTTCACTCTTAATCTTTCCCCTACAGTACATTCGCCATCTTCTGCTCACTCAGCACCTGTGAACTGGCTACTCCTTCTGCTTATAATAATATTCCTCCTTAAGTTCACATGGTTTATTCCCTCATCTAGTTCAAGTCACCTTCTCCATGAAATTAACCCAAAATTACCTTCATAAAACACCCCTCCCCAGCCTAGCACTGGTGAGATGACCTTGTTTCGTTTTTTTTACTTCTTGTAATAATACTATGTTACTAATATTATCTTTATAATAATACTGCATATATTATGCTTCTTGTCTGTTTTCTCCCACTGGAATTTAATCTTCTCAAAAGCAGGAGTCACTTATTTTATTTAACCCAGTTCCTTTTCTAAAGTGCCTGGCACACATTGGAAATATGTTGAATGACTTAATTTATTGGAAGGCAACTGCTCCATCTCTTACTCTGACAGAAAGGGTCTGTTTTTTGCTATTTTATATACCAGGGACCCATGGATGAATTTCTACAGGCTCTTTCTGTTTCAGAAAACTAGTCTTGGAACCGCTTATTTCTTAAGTTTTTTTTTTTAATTTAGCTTCATTTACTATCTCAGCTCATGGCACATTCATCTCTCAACACCCCAATTCTAATAATATTTTGTTTCACTGATTTTCACTTTGGTTTTAAGTAGCAAGAAACTTTCTAAAATAAAATATTTAATGGTAAACATATTTGGGGAAAAGTTAATAAAAGTTATATTTCATTAATGCACATTTATTTTATAAGTTTAAAACCATAATATTACAAAGTCAATTCAAGAAAACAATGAGATCATTTCATTGAATAAAATCACTTGAAATCAGGAATTAAGTGTGAGAATGTTCACCCTCAGCTAATTTGTTTCCACATTTTTTTTACAATATTCAGCAGACCTTGAATCACCTAAATAAGAATTTGCAAATGGTGATATCTATTAAGAACTCATTTGCTGATCTCAGAATACTTATATAAATATCTACAAGAGCAAAATAGCAGAATAGCAGAAAATGTTTATGTTGAAAAGCTATAAATCTTTTAAAACTGATTGCATTATTGCAATCCTAATGACAAATAAGATATGAAGCCCACACAAGACTGAAATAAAAAAATAATGAAGAAAGTCTCCATATAATGAAAAGAACAGTAAACAAATAAGAGATTCCCAGTGGGGAGAAGTGGAGAAGGCAATGGCAACCCTCTCCAGTACTCTCGCCTGGAAAATCCCACAGATGGAGGAGCCTGGTGGGCTGCAGTCCATGGGGTCGCTAAGAGTTGGACACAACTGCACGACTTCACTTTCACTTTTCCTTTCATGCATTGGAGAAGGAAATGGCAACCCACTCCAGTGTTCTTGCCTGGAGAATCCCAGGGATGGGGGAGCCTGGTAGGCCACCGTCTATGGGGCCGCACAGAGTCAGACATGACTGGAGTGACTTACCAGCAGCAGCAGTGGGGAGAAGAGTTATTGACTGGAGGTAGAGATGAGGCAGGGTGTGGCAACAGGAATGGAGAAGGTGTTTTAAATCCCAACTCAACTGACATTAGTATCTTTTTATTTTATATTGGAGCATAGTTAACTGTGATGAGTTAGTTTCATGTGTACAGCAAAGTGATTCAGTTAAACATATATGTGGATCTGCTCTTTCTCAAATTCTTTTCCCATTTAGGTTATTACAGGATATTGAGCAGTGTTCCCTGTGCTATACAGTAGGTTCTTGTTGTTTATCTATTTGAAATACACCCGTGGCTGATTCATGTTAATGTATTACTTTACAATACTGTAATTATCCTCCAATTAAAATAAACTAATAAAATAAATACAGTAGAATGTACTTGTCAATTCCAACTCTCAATCTATCCTTTCTGTCATCCCACCCTTCCTCCATGGTAAGTTCTGTTTTCTAACTTCTATTTTCTAAGGTAAATAAATTCATTTGTATCATTTGCTTTCTAGATTTGGCATTAGTGTCTTGAACAGACCATACTCAGTTACAGGGTCCCTTTGTTTGGTAGAGTGATCCAGGGAAAATAAGGTGGATGCTAATGTCTAAGCTCTCTTCTTTTTTAGGCTACTGAGTAAATAAGTAAGACTAAATCAACAGAGCTTGAAAAATGTGTCTGTATATATGTACACATGTGAATGTATACAGCAAACACATGTGATGTGTGTATAAATGTGTATTTATTGATATAAACACATACGTTACAACCATATATCTCTGAAACCCTATTCTAGTGATATCTGAAACACTCCCACATTCCTCTATAGACAAATACCCATCCTATCATAGGAAGGGGGTATATTTAATTATTCAAATAAACTTGTGCAAGAGTATTTCTCTGCTTCCACATTTCATAGCTTGTTTTCACTTTATTTATTGTGCATATTGAACATAATTCTGAAGATTATATTATGCCTAGGACATGATTTTTCAGTTATTCCCTTACTTCATGTCTCTTGCAGAATGAATTGAGATTTAGTGTTATAAGCAATTATGAGTTTCACACCTTATGCTTATAAAATAATGGAATATATATATTTTTATACCATTTTACATAGTGATCAATAAACGGAGAGCATATAATTTTATCAGTTAGACTATGGCAGCTGATGAGTACACTTCATTTTCATGCATCCTCCAGGTAATAAAAAAATAATGAATATATCACTGTACTTACTGTCTTATGTAAATGTTTCATGCAGTTGAAGAGTTATAAAGTCAAAATAAAATTTTAATGGCAGAGAAAGAAATGGCATGATCTTAGAAGGGAGTGTTATCTTTTTCTGGTCTGTTATGAATAAGGGATAAAAAGAAGCTTCTCTTCTGGTCTAACTGTGTTGATGCTTTCTTTAACCAGTCTAGGAAAGCTACAACCTTTAACTAGTCAGCAAACTACAACCCAGGGGCCAAACCTGGCCCCATTACCTGTTCTTATAAATAAAGTTTTATTGGAACACAGTCATGCTCATCTTATGTATTTTCTGACTGCTTGTGTGCTACAATGGCAGAGTTGAACAGTTGTAAGAGAGACGGTAAGGCCTGCCAAATCTACAATATTTACTATCTGACCCCTTATAGAAATGTTTGCAGACCCCTGGACTAATCCATCCCCTGCCTCCTAAAAGATGTAGAGCAAATTTTCTTAGGCAACTGAGTGGTCCTAAAATGGCCCCAGCACCATCACCATTAAAGGGAGTGTTAGTCACTGTCAACACTCCCATATATCTGGTTCAACTCTCCTTCAAGCACACAGACAAGCACACTCCCCAGCATATAGTACAGCTATCTGCCTCTAGCACCCTTACTTCCCTTACAAAAGTACATGCCCAGCTGTTCATGCCTGCTGAGGCTTCACCATAGCTTTTGATGTTACTAAGGCAACTGACACCTGGACCTAGGTTGCTGATACTGGAGGCCAAGGTCATTAATGTCTGTGTCTGTAGCGCTGACATGTGATGCTGGGAACATGGTAGATAATCACAGCAGTGACACTTCTGCTGTTGCTGCCAGAATTTCTGTCCTTGCTCATCTCACGATGAATGCTGCCACTGGGATGCTACGTGTACCACTTCCTTACCCTGGTGTGCCAGGCAAGTTCTGGTTTAGTGTTCACCTTTCTTTAATAGCCAGTTCATGTAGGATTTATAGAGTCCAAGAGGAAAGGGAGGGAGCAAATCCCTCCTCCTTCTGCTGAATGATGTTTTGTCATGGGACCAAATTTCCATCTTATTCTCTTCCTCAATATAGATTCACTCCCATGAAGCACCCAAGACCATGACATAAATTAGTATCAGGAAGTTCTACCATCTTCTGGCTCCCAAGTCCTCCAAACTTACCCAGGTTTAGCAGTTTCTCAGAACTGGGATGGGGTAATTTGGAACCTGTGGCCTTTTTTTGGTAAATTTTTATTGTAGCATTGTTGTATTATCTTCTGTTGTACAGCAAAGTGAATCAGCTATATGTATACATATATCCCCTCTTTTGTAATTTCCTTCCCATTCAGGTGACCACAGGGCATTGAGTAGGGTTCTCTGTGCTATACAGTACTTTCTCATTAGTTATCTACTTTATGTGTGCATGTGTATTAAGTTGCTTCAGTCAAGTCCAACCCTATAGACTGTAGCCCGCCAGGCTCCTCTGTCTATGGGATTCTCCAGACAAGAATACTGGAGTGGACTGCCATGCCCTTTTCCCAGGGATCTTCCCAACCCAGGGATCAAACCCACATCTCTTACATCTCCTGCATTGGCAGGCAGGTTCTTTACCACGAGCACCACCTGGGAAGCTCTTACCTGCTTTATACATAGTATCAATAGTTCATATAGGTCAATCCCAGACTCTCAATTCATCCCACCCCCAACTTCCCCCCTTAATATCCATACGTTTGTTCTCTATATCTGTCTCTATTTCTGCTTTGTAAATAAAATAGTCTACACTGATTTCTTCAGCTTCCACATATATGCATTAACATACGATATTTGTTTTCTCTTTCTAACTTCCTTCACTCCGCATGACAGCCTCTAGAACCTGTGCTCTAGCCTATGGTGTTTAAAAATCTCCCTGGATTCTATCAGCCAGTTTTCTGCTTGATGCTTTGGATGACCTTCTAAGGAAGATGGTCTGCGGACAATTGCTTTCTAGTAGGCAGGGGGCAGAGGTGGGAGTGGGGAGGTTTTCATCTTCTATGCAGGAAGGATTATTAAATTCAGCAACCATCCCCAGGCAGGTGCTGTCTTCATGAGCTCATGGGCATGTGTAGCGAGTTACAGTAAGGTCCCCCATCAGATATCTGAGAACACAGATGTGCAGAGTTACTATTATAGGACAAGAACGCTGAGAACCTGCAGAGACTGGACTGTTATCAGACAAAGGTTCTAAACAGCCTGGATACAATTTATAAATGTGTCCATGTACTTATTTGACCAAAGCCAGCTAGAGCTTTCAAGGGTAACCCCCAATACTGCTTCTAGGTATTCAGGAAAGCTGTAACTTATTCCTGGCAAGATAAGAGAAACCACTCTCTTGAGGAGATCCCCAGTTTTTCCAAAATTCTGGATTCTTTTCAATCTGCTTGCATCTTTCCCTGTCACACATTGCAGAACATTTTGGAACTGTGAAAATGTGCTGAGCCTTTAGTATCCTGCCTTTTGCATCACAACCTACAGGTTTCCTTATTGGTCATAAGGACTAGCTCAGTGCCTGTGCAGGTGCTCTGGTCAGTCCCTTGTGGGTCCACAGACTTATAAACTGCAGGCAATCGGATTGAGATGAACTGTGACAAGTGAAAGTGAAAGTGTTAGTCTCTGAGTCATGTCTGACTCTTTGAGACTCCAAGGACTTTAGACCACCAGGCTCCTAAACCATGGAACTCTCCAGGCAAAATACTGGAGTTGGGTGCCATTCCATTCTCCAGGGGATCTTCCTGACCCAGGGATCGAACCCCGGTCTCCTGTATGCAGGCAGATTCTTTACCATCTGAGCCACCATGGAAGCCCTAGAGATGGGCCATAGTCACCTTATATATTCTGGCTTGCTACACGGATGCTTCCATTGTGTCAGGATTCTGCTTTCCTAGTATCTCCCCAGAAGAGTTACTGCCAAAGGACTGAGAATAACCCAGCTGACATACATTGGGGAAAACTTTGGAAATGGGAGATGAGATTCCATGGTTATATTCTTTTTCCTTTCTCCCCAAGACTGATTATTTAAACAGGAAAAAAAAAATGTTCATACAGACATTTGGAAGACATATAAAAATACGTGATCAGTCCCACTTTCAAAAAGCTGTTACCAAGGGAGGTGATAGATGCATATGTATGGGTGATTCATTTTACTGTGCTATAGAAACTAACACAATATTGTTAAGCAACTATTGCTGTTGTCCAGTTGCTCAGTCGTGTTTGACTCTTTGCGACCACATGAACATCAGCACACCACGTTTCCCTGTCCTTCACTATCTCCTGGAGTTTGCTCAAACTCATGTCCATTGAGTTGGTGATGCCATCCAACTATCTCATCCTCTGTTGCCTGAGCAACTATACTCCAATAAAAAAATAACTAAAAATAACATTGATATAAATATCTTTATGATCATATAATTTGGAGAGATTGATAAAAGCAGGTATATTAAGACAAAAAAAGAAAAGCAGTGACCAGATAGATCCCTTTGTATCTGCTTTTTCTCCTTTCCCACTTAATTTCCTTTGTCTTCTCATTCCTGCTTCCTAAAAATTTTTCCCCTCTATAAAATATTAGCACACAACTTGTGCCCCAGGCTCTGTTTTCTAAGGAAGCTATTCTGAGACAATCCCCAGAGTTTTATCTTGGTAGAAAAAGAATGTGTAGTTCAAGTGAGTTAGCACCTGAACCTTCAAGGTTTTAAATAGGATATATATTGCAGAGTGTAGGGAGGTGATAGAATAGGGGAGAAAAATGAGAAAAACTGACTACTATTCTGCCCTTTCCAGTATGGAAGCTTAAGGCTAAGCACTGAATTTTCCTGAATCTCAGTTTCCCTGACCCTAAAAGTGAAGTGAAGTCACTCAGTCATGTTCAACTCTCTGCGACCCCATGGACTGTAGCCTGCCAGGCTCCTCCATCCATTGGATTTTCCAGGCAAGAATACTAGAATGGGTTGCTAGTTCCTTCTCCAGGGAATCTTCCTGACCCAGCGATTGAACCGGGGTCTCCTGCATTACAGGCAGACTCCTTAAGGTCTTAGCCACCAAGGAAGACTCTAAAAGAAGGAAATTAATAGCTTCTGGGCAGTAAGAATGAAATGAGATTATGGATAGGAAGTAAGATAGATTATGTCAAAATTAATCTATAGATCATGGAGTTAGACAAACCTTGGTTGGAATCCCAGATCCATCTTTTACAGGGTATGTCAATTTTGGCAAGTTAGTACTCAACTTCAGCATAGCACTTAGTTCATAGAATCCCTGAATTACAAACAAAAGAATGCATGCAAAGTGCTTACTTAGCACAATGTCCAGAACAGGGCTGCCACTAGATGCTACCTACTCTTGTCTTTTAAATTATTTGTGATGCTTAAAGTATTATACACACAATAGCTATTACTAACCCATTATAATTTTGATAATTTCCTTTTTCATAAAGTGCATTTCTGTCTTTGATGCTAAATGGAAAATATGTCTTCTCCAAATGAAATGACTCTGATGACAGGCATCAGTAACCAGATTACAGATTTTTCTATTTAATGCTTGCCCTTGTGTCACAATGAGGAGCTGTATAATGGAATTTGGGGAATTGAAGTAAATATTATACAGAAATGAATCCAAAGTTTCAAGAAGCTTCTTTATGTGTCAGGAACCAGTTACTAAGAAAAAATTTTTCTTCCAGGAGCTTGCACTTCAGGAATAAAGACAAGGGAGGCAATTTACTTGACTGTGATTGAACAAATACAAAGTATTATATCCGACAGAGACATCTAATGTAGTTTTGAACAGCACTGACCGACTGGGATTCATACAAACAACATTTTAATAATAAAAGCTGACAAAGGAAACAGACACATTTCCCTTATTATTTTGAAGAAAAGAAACATTTAAAGAAAGAAATGGTTGGATGGACACCAAGGTGGAAAGGGGGTGGGATGAATAGGGAGATTGGGATTGATGTATATACACTACTGAAGCTATGTATAAAATAGATAACTAGTGAGATAGATAAAATAGATAACTATCGTATAGCACAGGGACCCCTATTGACTGTTCTGTGGTGACCTAAATGGGAAGAAAACCCAAAAAAGAGCAGACACATGTATCCATATAGCTGATTCACTTTGCTGTACAGTAGAAACTAACACAATATTATAAAACAACTAAACTCCAATACAAATTTTTTTAAATGGCAGAGAACCAAAGTAAAATAAAGTTTTAAAAAAGGAAAAGAAACAGTTTAGTAAACAAAGATGAGACAGTCTATCTTTAACTCCATCAAGGACCAATTGGAACTTGTTATCTTCCACCAGGAAAAAGCTTAGACGACTGAAAATTTGGAGAGGAATAGAGTGTTATAATCAGTCTTTCCACAATAATGACACACATTTCTGAGCCCCATATATTTCCAGAATCTTCTTTACCTGAAGAACCGGTTAGGAAGTCTGTCTAAGCCCCTTTTGTAGTCTCTTGTGACCCAGGATAAAATCTATACGTTTAGGATGAGCTGAGAAGAGGGTCTCAGCCCACAATACCCACAAGAATTTCCCACAAGAATCACAAAGTGATCAGACAAACAGAAAGTCAATGACAGCCTACATCTCTAAATTCAAGGACAAGTGGATGTTCAACAAATAATAACATTTGCCAGCGGCAGGAACTCTGTCTCTTCCATGCTGCAGAAACAGCAGTAAAGTATAAAAAGATTAACAGGTGTTCGATACAAACTACTCCCCTGAATTTGCCTGGTTTCCTTTCCTCTGCCTGGGGGATGACAGAACTAAGTAAAAGCACTCACTGAGGATTCTTAGAACATTACTGTGAGGTGGAAAGCAGAAAACAATAGATATTTATTTTGGTAAAATACAGACTGTATAGTGTATGAGCTTTTGGGGTGGAAAAAAAACTTTTTTATCTCAATTCTATTCCAAGAAAGAATCTCAATATTTCAAGAAAGAATTTCGTTTATAGTATACAGATCTCTAGCTCACCCTGCAGGGCAAAAGACATTGTCATTTTTATTATGATTAGTAGTCGTAACTAATTTTCATTGGGAGCTTAGTACATGCCCACACTATGCTCAATCTTTTACGCAGCTTAGTTTGATGGCTCAGATGGTAAAGAATTCACCTGCAATGCAGGAGATGTGTGTTCAATCCCTAGGTCAGGGAGATCCCATGGAGAAGGAAATGGCAACCCACTCCAATTATTCTTGCCTGGGAAATCCCATGGACAGAGAAGCCTGGTGGGCTACAGTCCATGGGGTTGCAAGGAGTCAGACACAACTGAGCAACTAACAGTTCACTAAGAGTAGGATCAGGGGCAGGGGAAGGGGAAGGAGAAGATTTGGGGGAGGGAATGGTCAATCCTTAGAAACAGGAGTGAGTGAGCGAAAGGAATGAAATCTTCTATGTAGGTCACTGATCTTGGCAACAAGGTCTTGACCCTGCCAAGACATCTAGGAAGCATGAAAATTACTTCTAGAATTTTTCTTCTGAACAACAGGAGACTGAGGCATTTATCCACTGTCTTCCAACTACCAATGGTTCAAGGTTATCCCCTCTGCATTTCTGGGCTGCCTCTGCATGTAAGCTGAAGGGACTACCAAGGTTTGGAGAAGGCCCTCAGCAAAAAAAAAAAAAAAAAATAGGGAGATAAGCAATACTTGAGGTGGGATGTGGTCAGTATGAATCAAAATCCTTCATCAAAGAGTTGGCTAAAATCAGAGGTGAGTCAAAAAGAGGTTGCAAAGACAACAAGACAGTCTGTGATAAGACTTAACTTTCTTTAATCCTCAGAACACCCTGTTATACTGTTATTATCCCCATTTACTAATGAGGATATTAAGACCCAGAGATATCCCATAATTTACGCCAATTCATACAGCCAGTAAATGGTAGACAAGGACTTCAAACTCAAGCAGACGATCCTAAAACATGAAGTCTTCATCACCTCATTATCTACCACCAGTAATCTGATTTCCACAAGTTCTTATCCAAGAGATTTATTTTTACTGTGCTAAGAAATGTGGCTTCCCAGGGTAGCTCAAATGGTAAAGAATCTGCCTGCAGTATGGGAGACCTAGGTTCCATCCCTGGGTCAGGAAGATCCCCTGGAGAAAGGCATGGCAACCCACTCCAGTATTCTTGCCTGGAGAATCCCATGGACTGAGGAGCCTGGTGGGTTACAGTTCATGGGGTCACAAAGAGTCAGACATGACTGAGTGACTAGCACTCACTTCACTTTCAAGAAATACGAAGAAGGACTTCCCTGGTGGTCCAATGGTTAACACACCAAGCTTCCAATTCAGGGGATGCAGGTTCGATTCCTGCTCAGGGAGCTAAGATGCCACATGCTGCAGGGCACAGGCAAAAAAATTAAATTAGAAAAGAAACATTTTAAAAGACATGCCTCCCATTGCACCAGCCCCAAGCAATGGGATGACCCAGAGGGATGGTATGGGGAGGGAGGAGGGAGGAGGGGTCAGGATGGGGAACACATGTATACCTGTGGTGGATTCATTTCGATATTAGGCAAAACCAATACAATATTGTAAAGTTTAAAAATAAAATTAAATTAAAAAAAAAAGAAAATGTATTACAACTAAAAAAAAAAAAAAGACATGCCTCTTATGAGAATAAAATAAATTTACTGACAGCTTCCAAATTGAAAGAAAGAAAGAAAAGAAATACACAGAAACATTTTCCAAGTAGGACACTCATGGCTAAGTTGACTTCCTTAACACATCTTTAAGAAGAAGGTACATTTACGATTGAGTTGAGGTTGTGGTCACACTCAGGTGAGAACTGAGTGTGGCACTTCCGATGAAAGTTTCTAATAAAACTATCTACCTGGATTTCTGGGTTGGCCTCCTGGGGTTATTTGTGCAGGAATTCCTATACACAAACGTATGATTTTTCATAGTAATCATATTTATGTTAAAGCCTTAGGCTAGGCTATCTCCATTATGGAAATATGACCATTGCGTTAAGGGGATGAAGTGAGCTGGTTTTCCTATTCCACTGAGAAAAGAGCATAACTTAAAACAGTCTCCTGAGCTTCTAAGTTTTGAGATGATGCACCATTTTTAAAAGTGAGAAAGAAAGCCTACTTTATGAGATGGGTAAGTAAGGAAGACTCTAAGTTATGAAAGAAAAAATAATCCCTAGATAGATAGCCAACAAAAGAGCTCTGCCGGGTGTGTTAAGTATTGAAATGCATAGACTCATACGTGAGGTGACTGCATGTATATCCATGGGATCAGGGATACTCAGTAAAAGCAATGCTATTGATAATTTCACTGAATTAACAGGTGTAAACTTGGACTACCCTGAGAATGCACCCCATTCACAGAGCAAGAGGATAGACCTGTATTTTTCCCACTGTTATTGGGACGTGAGACTCATTCTGAGTGTTTGCAGATTCTTGAGCCATATTCCTTACCTGCTATAGCAGAATCTCAGATATGCGGCTCCAAAATTTGAATCTTAACCATTCTTCCAGATGATTCTTCAACGTACTGAAGTTCATGTACCAGTGACTGCGAAAATCAAGTTCATTGTTTCTGTTTATATGTGCATATAATTAACATAGAAATATAAACACTAAAATAAGTCAATGTCATAATTTGTTGTTCAGTCACTCAGTCGTGTCCGACTCTTTGCAACCCCATGAACTGCAGCACGCCAGGCTTCCCTGTAATTCACTATCTCCCATAGTTTGCTCAAAATCATGTCCATTGAGTCAATGATGCCATCCAACCATCTGGTCCTCTGTCATCCCCTTCTCCTCCTGCCCTCAATCTTTCCCAGCATCAGTATTATGATTAAGACCATAAAAAGTGGGAAGAAAACAACTTCATTGATCTCATGTATTCATTAATGTGTACAGTACATATTTATCGAATCCCCAGTAAATGTGAGTTTTATAATAGGGAAAATAATGTAAAAAGAGGAAAAATAATTAAAGATAATATATTTCCTGCTTTCTCTGAATGTATAGTCTAGAATGGGAGACTGTAGTGTAAATAACAACAATAAAACAAACAACAATTAAAATTCATACATCAAAGATGATGAGGAAATTAAGACGTAATATTAAGGACTTCCTTGGTGGTCTAGTGGTTAAGACTCTGCACTCCCAATGCAGGGAGCCTGGGCTCAGTCCCTGGTCAAGGAACTAGATTTTATATGCCACAGCAAAGATCACACGTGCAGCAACTAAGACCCAGCACAGCCCAAAAAATTAAAATAAATGAATGTTTTTTAAAAAGAGATAATACTAGATTACAAACTTCCTGAGGACAATGAACTCTTTCTAACATATGCCAGAATATACTGCAGGGTGACCAACCATTCCATTTTGCCCAGGGTTTCCAGGGCACAGAACTGTCAGTACTGAAACCAGGAAAGCCTAGGCAAATCAGGACAAGGTGATCACCCTGTTAGTGAAAAAAGGGACTCAAAAGAGGGTTTAGTAAAATTGAATATGTAACTGAATGAAGTGAGCAGAAGGTATTCCCTTCTATTGAGGTCTATCATTTTTCAAGTTCTCTATACGCAGAAGAGGAAACTGAGGCTCAGACAGGTTAATTACTTTGCTCCAGATCCCACAGCTGGAAACGGCTGAGCTGGACCTGGGACAGGTGTACAGGGCTGCTTGAATCCAAAGGCCCCAGAGTAAGGAAAGAGGAGGCTCTAACTTCTTTGCTCAAAAGCTCCAAAGAGGCAAAAATATGAAACTACGATTGAATTCTTCATCCTGGGGAAACCAGCCATGTCTTATTCAGGGAAAGCCATTTTGTTTTTATTAACACACACACACACACACACACACACACACACACACACAGACAAATAAGATAGTCCGCTTGCCTTCCTCCCTCCAGCAGTAGCTTTGAAGCTGAACAGAGGCTCCAGAGGGAGCAGGGCTGTTTCCAGCAGCTGTTTCTCAAATACCTAACTTCATTTCAGATCAGAGCTGAGGTTTGAAGCTCTTAAAACCTCCGTTGCTTCAATTGCATGAGAGCAGAAGCAGCCAAAACAATCAAGGCCTCCCCAGCAGCCTATCTGAATGCTTCTTCTAGTATTGGGTGTCTCGAGCAGAATGTGATGTGGGGCTGTTTTTTAAATCCACTTTCAACATCTCTCCAACCTATTCCCTCTAAGAAAGGCAAACAGAGAGGAGGCAGGACCTCTCTCAGGCCTCCTCTTCCTCTTGCTCTCTCCCTCTCCCTTTCCTTTCCCATTCTATGATTAAGTAGTATTAAATTCCAAAGAGAAGGAGAAAAATGACATGTGCTCTTCCTAAAAACGTGAAATCAGCATTTTGTCGTATTTGATGAGATCCTTTTTTGTAGGAAATCAAATTTTATAGATAGAGTGGAAACTCTTTACCCCTGCCCAAATGTATTTCCCTCCTTTGCTCCCCATCAGCATCATTAGAAAGTTGATATGATTGGTTCCATTTGGGTTCACACATTTTTATTAATACGTGTATGTCCATAAGGGGTTCCCGGTGACTCAGTGGTAAAGAATCTGCCTGCCAATGTAGGAGACACAGGTTCAATCCCCAGTTCAGGAAGATTCCCTGGAGAAGGAAATGGCAACCCATTCCAGTATTCTTGCCTGGGAAATCCCATGGACAGAGGAGCCTGGTGGGCTACAGTCCATGGAGTCACCAAGAGCCAGACACAGCTTACCAACTGAACAGCAATAACATATGTCCATAATCAATAGGAACTATCATTGGGTGAGTTATTCTCTCACTCTTAATTAATAACATCCTATATACCATTACTTAGATCTTACATTTTTTTTAATTTTATTTTATTTTAAAGCTTTACATAATTGTATTAGTTTTGCCAAATATCAAAATGAATCTGCCACAGGTATACATGTGTTCCCCATCCTGAACCCTCCTCCCTCCTCCCTCCCCATACCATCCCTCTGGGTCGTCCCAGTGCACCAGCCCCAAGCATCCAGTATCGTGCATCGAACCTGGACTAGCAACATTTTTATTGAATCTTATTGTTTTTATAGGGTCAGTCATGTGAATACATGACAAATTAGCACATTGATTCTTGTTGCTTTATGGTATTCCATCACATGAATATTGCAGTTTCTTTTTTTTAACTCTCAATGTTAAATGCTTAAATTATCATTTTTCACTCCCTCTTGCATTTCTCTACTTTTACAATAAACCTATGAGGTAGATTTTACTTTATGATCTCCACTGTCCAGAAAAGAAAATCAAGGTTGAGACCAATCAAAGACTTCAAATCTATACCACTAATTAGTGAACCACTAGAATCAAGAAATGGGTTGGAGGAATTATTTGTTTTCATATCCAATGGACTCCACAAAAAGGGAGGAATGGAAAAACAGCAATTACATTACCACGTCAACACTGAATTCAAAGGTATTTGCTTTCCACGCTTCTATCTACAGAGTTTAGCAGGGTGCTAGCAAGTAAGGAGTGCTAAACAAATATATATTAAATCATTGAGCTGAAAAGACAAGAAGACCGAGTCTCAGGAGGTTCTAAGATAAGCTGTCACATACACAGCCCTAGAGGCAAAGAGCCCTTGTTCTATGCATACATAATCAAACATGGAACCAGAGAACCAAAAAACGTTGAGAGTGAAAAACAGCTGGGTGAGCAGTACACAGCAGTTTGAACATGTCCCAGTGATACAAGCCAGAGCCAAGGGACTGGGATCTCACATGTCATTAGTGGACATGTTAGTGTTTGAGTCATTTACACTCAAAGGAGACGCGAGAGGGCAAGCCCAGGAATTGTCACTGGGTCATGAAATAGTACCACATTTTAGAAAAAAGCAATTCTTCTCTTGCATAAAGTAAAGTTGCTTATTTTTTTTTTTTTTACTTTACAATATTGTATTGGTTTTCCATACATCAACATGCATCCGCCATGGGTGTATACATGTTCCCCATCCTGAACCCCCCTCCCACCGTCCCTCCCCATACCATCCCTCTGGGTCATCCCAGTGCACCAGCCCCAAGCTTCCTGTATCCTGCATCGAACCTGGACTGGCAGTTCATTTCTTATATGATACTATACATGTTTTAATGCCATTCTCCCAAATCATCCCCCCCTCAACAAAGAGTCCAAAAGACTGTTCTATACATCTGTGTCTCTTTTGCTGTCTCGCATACAGGGCTGTTGTTAACATCTTTCTAAATTCCATATATATGTGTTAGTATACTGTATTGGCGGAGAAGGCAGTGGCACCCCACTCCAGTACTCTTGCCTGGAAAATCCCATGGACGGAGGAGCCTGGTAGGCTCCAGTCCATGGGGTTGCTAAGTCGGGCATGACTGAGCGACTTCACTTTCAGTTTTCACTTTCATGTACTGGAGAAGGAAATGGCAACCCACTCCAACATTCTTGCCTGGAGAATCCCAGGGACAGAGGAGCCTAGTGGGTTGCCATCTATGGGGTCACACAGAGTCGGACACAACTGAAGCGACTTAGCAGCAGCAGCAGCAGCAGCATACTGTATTGGTGTTTTTCTTTCTGGCTTACTTCACTCTGTATAATAGGCTCCAGTTTCATCCACCTCATTAGAACTGATTCAAAGTTGCTTATTATAAACCATCAGTTTCTTCTACCATATGACCCCAAATATATGCATTTTATTCTTCTGCTTGGTACACAGGACTAGCCGATAAGTTACGAGCATAACTGGCTGCCATTCACAAACACTTGGTCTATACACAAATACAAGATTAAATGAGACACAACAGTGAAAACACTGGGTACAGCACCTGACACATAAAAGCATTGAATTGAGATTCATTTCAGGAATATTATAAAGATGGAAGGACTCTCCTTTTATATTCAAAGACTAGAAAAACAATTTCTTCCCTTAACAAACATTACCAACAAGGGAGTGTGAAGTTTATTGTGTGTGTGTGTGCTGGGGGGACAACCTGAGATGCAAATTGTATTGTTATTGCTGATTATGTTCCTGAATTATCACATGTGTTTATAATCAAGTAAACTCAGGCAAACCTTTAACCAGAACCTTTTTTTTTTTTTTAAAGCTTTCTGAGAGGCTTAGTAGACAGTAGCGAGGAAATTCATTATTTTCCTCAAACAGTGCTCAAGGCAAGCCTATTTTACTATTTTTCAAAGCCTAATGTCTCCATCCAGGGAAAACAAACTGAATTGCCCTAGAGCACGTGAGGGACACTAGATTCATCCACACCCGGGGATGCTGCGTGCACTGCAGAAAATGGCAGGGACAGGATCCTGCTGCCTGGCCGTGGACTCGAGGGGGAGGTTTGACTGCTTCATTGTTATTGGGATGTATTAAATCCTTCTTTCCCATCCAAGCAATTTGCTCTTCCAGATGTATTTCTGAAGTGTATTTTGGTTTTAATAAAGTATTAAGTATTTAAGCCACATTGTAAAACAGACTCTCAGTCACTCAGAACTGTGGATTTGACACTGATATCTCCTGGTGATAGAGTGACATCAGCCAACCACCTAAAAGTCAGAGCTATGTGTGTGTGTGAGGTGGGGTGTGAGTATTTGTTGGGAGTATCTCCAGCCAGAAACTGGAGGAAGGTCGGGCCCAACCCACATATCCCAGATCTGTGGAAGTTTCAGCAGGAAAGGAAACACCGATACCATCAGTCTCATCTCCCACTTGGCAAAAAAATGAAAGTAAGGCTATTTATCCTCAACCCGCAGTTAAAAAATATTCCTCATATTTCCTGTGTGGGTTGAGACCTGGACACAGAGACAGACTGAAGCTCAGTTGGACTGGCAGTTTGAGAGTGAAAAGTGAAAAAGTGAAAGTGTTAGTCATTCAGTCATGTCCGACTCTTTGCAATCCCACGGACTGTATGTAGCCCATCAGGCTCCTCTGTCCGTGGAATTCTCCAGGCAAGAATCCTGGAGTAGATTATCATTTCCTTCTCCAGGGGATCTTTCCAACCCAGGGATCGAACCTGGGTCTCCTGCATTGCAGGTAGATTCTTTACCATCTGAGTCACCAGGGAAGTCCAGAAACAAGTAGGGTCTTCTTAAAGTGGCAGTTGAGAGAGAGGTGAGGTCAGTAATTCTCAAATTTGCTTGCTCACTAGAATCAACTGGGAGAATTTTTAAACTACCTGATGCTCATAAACAAGCACAGACTATGAAAGAGCTTCAAAAAAGGCTGCTGCTGCTAAGTTACTTTAGTCGTGTCCGACTCTGTGTGACCCCATAGATGGCAGCCCACCAGGCTCCCCCATCCCTGAGGTTCTCCAGGCAAGAACACTAGAGTGGGTTGCCATTTCCTTCTCCGATGGATGAAAGTGAAAAGTGAAAGGGAAGTTGCTCAGTCATGTCCGACTCTTCGAGACCCCATGGACTGCAGCCTATCAGGCTCCTCCATCCATGGGATTTTCCAGGCTAGAGTACTGGAGTGGGGTGCCATTGCCTTCTCCCAAAGGAAGCCAAGCATTAGTATTTTTGAAAAGTTTCCTGAGTGACTATAATATGCAGCAAGGTGACATAAGTAAATCTGGACACAATCATTTTCCTGCCCAAGAGTAAACATACGCTGTACCCACAATGAGTGAAAATACATTGGCCTTTTTACCATCTCGAACAAATTTAATCTATACTTATTTATTGCTGTAATCAAAGGCCTGGCACATATCAGGAATTCATTCATAATTAATGAGTAAATGAATGACTGATCACTAGCTCACAAAAATATTACACTAAAATAAGCTTGCCCTTTACTCTGTGTAGCTAACTCACTGCTCAAAACCTCTAAAATCTGCATAATATTTGATGATTCACTCAACTTGTCATAAATTATCATAAAAAATTTATGAAAAAGTTACAAAGATATATGTACAAAGTACTCATCACATGGCAGTACATAGATTCAACAAGTCAATTATGATATATTCATGCAATAGAATTCTTTGTAGACATTAAAATAATGATATAAGTTATTTTTTAATATAGAAATCTGTCCATGATATATTATTGATAGAGAAATAGCATATTAAAAACAGCATGGGTAAAAATAATAATTTTGATTTAATAAATACATAAATTGTGTGTTTGTGTGTCTACATAGAAAAATCTGGTATGTATAAACACCAATGTGATTTTATACAAAAGATAAAAATATAAAGATAGTTTTCACACTGTTTTTATACCTTTTCTTTATTTTCATCAACTCATGTTATTTTAACAATTGCAATTTCTTGACATTTAATTCTTTTTCCAAATTTGTGAGCAGCTACATCCCAAACCTGGAGCTTCTCTGGTGGCTCAGATGGTAATTAACCTGCCTGCAATGTGGAAGGACCCAGGTTTGATCCCTGGGTCTAGAAGATCCCCTGGAGAAGGGAATGTCTACCTACTCCAGTGTTCTTGCCTGGACAATCCCATGGACAGAGGAACCTGGTGGGCTAAAACCCATGGGGTCGCAGAGTCAGACACAACTGAGCGACTAAAACTTTCACTTCACTTTTCACATTCCATGCTCATTTCAGATCCATCTTGATTTCAGAACCCTCACCACTCACAAATACAGTCAGACCAAGTGGGAGAGAAAAGTCGATCTTCAGTGCAGTGTTCATACCTATGGGCCAGTCTCCACTATTTATGTTGGCCATCACCACCCTCAACTAAGTTCCCATCAGAAACTGATGACTTAGTTTAACCCAGAACATCCAGTTACATCCATAAAACCTATATCTTGAGGACATCTGCTTCCATATGTAAAGGGACTAGGTAATCTGGTATGATTTTTTCGTAATGCAAATCAGTATAACACCTTATCTCTCATCACTCACAGAGATAGCGACCCTTTTTTTTTTTTTTTTTTTTTGCCACACCATGTGGCTTTGGAGATCTTAGTTCCTTGACCAGGGATTGAACCTGTGCCCTCAGCAGTGAAACCACAGAGTCCTAACCACTGGACTGCCAGGGAATTTCTCAGACAGTTACATTTTGAAGCAAACAACAAAGCACAGAAATGCCTCTAATGTGGCATGACAGCTTTCAGAAAGAGGACCGTGGTGAGAATTTTTCTCTCTCTCTGACAGGGGGAGAGGTGAGACAGTAGAGGGGAGAAGTACTTTGTGGGATTAAGGAATATAAATATTATAAATAACATATGATATATGCACTATTATTATACCCATTTCATACATGAGAAAACAGAGGTATAAGGAGTTTGAGGCTTGCCCAAGTAATGGGGATAGAATAGAATAGTTATACAGATAGTTATAAAAGTCCCAGTAGGAGATTATAGGTAGAAAGGGGAAACCTGGGGAAATTTGGGAGACCACTGTAAGTTACTGATCACTCAAGAAAGCTATCCAGAATGCCATGGAATGAAGCAGACTTGTTTAACTATAAAGCCATAAATAAAAGTGGGCTTCCCTGGTGACTCAGGTGGTAAAGCCTCTGCCTGCAATGCAGGAGACCTGGGTTCGATCCCCTGGAAGATCCCCTGGAAAAGGAAATGGCAACCTACTCCAGTACTCTTGCCTAGAAAATTCCATGGATGGAGGAACCTAGTAGGCTACAGTCCATGGCATGGCAAAAAGTCAGACACCATTGAGCAACTTCACATAAATAAAAGCATGAGATATACCCCAGGTTATTAAGTGAAAGAAAAAAAAAATGTTACCACTCTTCTACTGATTTAACTGCTATAACAGTCCTAGTTTGACCTCAAGGGTTAGACACTCTCCTTCTCAATACGATGGAGGAGTTAGTGATATAAGCCTGACGTCTACTTGAAGGCAGTCTTGCCCCCCCCCCCCGCCACTTTTCTTCGATTTTAAAAAAGTAGCCCACTTAACCTTTGGGGCAGAGCCCCCTCGCCTGCCTGCTTGCGTCTCTCACAAGTATCCTATAAATCTACTTCTTGCCTATCATTTGCCTCTGGCTGAATTCCTTCTGTGCTGAGACACTAAGAACCTTAGCCTCTGGAAGTCCAGACACCAGGTGAGAGAGTCTAATTAAAAGACTGTGGGTTCAAGTCCCAATCTGAGCTGCACGGTTTCACAAAGACATATAAAAACAGAAGTGGCAGAGTTGGTAGCATATCACACATGATCTGGGTTCCATTTATGTTCTATGACTGACTTTGTCAGAGATGACAGAGTTTCTAGACCTAAAATCCATAGCTCAGTTTAATTCAGTCCTCAACACCAATTATGTTACTTTCCCAGGTAGGTGATTGTTGTTTAGTTGCTAAGTCGTGTCCATCTCTTTGTGACTCCATGGATTACAGCATGCAGGCTTCCCTGTCCTCCACCATCTCCCAGAGTTTACTCAATCTCATGTCCATTGAGTCAGTGATGCCATCCAACCATCTCATCCTCTGTTCCCCCCCTTCTCCTCCTGCCTTCAATCTTTCCCAGCTTCAGGGTCTTTTCCAATGAGTAGGCTCTTCGCATCAGGTGGCTAAAGTATTGGAACTTCACCATCAGTCCTTCCAATGAATATTCAGGGTTAATTTTCTTTAGAATTCACTGTTTTGATCTCCTTGCTAATCAGGTGAATAAACCTGACTGGGGCCTTCTAGAGGCTTATAGAGGTGGCTGTGGGCGCAGGAGGGCCTAGAGGAGCTATTCCACATTCAACGTCAGGAGGGGCGGTGGTGAGGAGATACCCTTCGTCCAAGGTAAGGAGCAGCGGCTGCACTTTGCTGGAGCAGCCATGAAGAAATACCCCATGTCCAAGGTAGGAGAAACCCAAGTAAGACGGTAGGTGTTGCAAGAGGGCATCAGAGGGCAGACACACTGAAACCATAATCACAGAAAACTAGTCAATCTAATCACACTAGGACCACAGCCTTGTCTAACTCAATGAAACTAAGCCATGCCCGTAGTGCCACACAAGACGGGTGTGTCATGGTGGAAACGTCTGACAGAATGTGGTCCACTGGAGAAGGGAATGGCAAACCACTTCAGTATTCTTGCCTTGAGAACCCCATGAACAGTATGAAAAGGCAAAATGATAGGATGCTGAAAGAGGAACTCCCCAGGTCAGTAGGGGCCCAATATTCTACTGAAGATCAGTGGAGAAATACCTCCAGAAAGAATGAAGGTATGGAGCCAAAGCAAAAACAATACCCAGCTGTGGATGTGACTGGTGATAGAAGCAAGGTCTGATGCTGTAAAGAGCATGAATCAGGGCAAATTGGAAGTGGTCAAACAGGAGATGGCAAGAGTGAACATCGACATTCTAGGAATCAGCAAACTAAAATGGACTAGAATGGGTGAATTTAACTCAGATGACCATATATCTACTACTGCGGGCAGAAATCCCTCAGAAGAAATGGAGTGGCCATCATGGTCAACAAAAGAGTCGAAATGCAGTACTTGGATGCAATCTCAAAATGACAGAATGATCTCTGTTTGTTTCCAAGGCAAACCATTCAATATCACAGTAATCCAAGTCTATGCCCCAACCAGTAACGCTGAAGAAGCTGAAGTTGAACGGTTTGATGAAGACCTACAAGACCTTTTAGAACTAACACCCAAAAAAGATGTCCTTTTCATTATAGGGGACTGGAATGCAAAAGTAGGAAGTCAGGAAATACCTGGAGGAACAGGCAAATTTGGCCTTGGAATACAGAATGAAGCAGGGCAAAGACTAATAGAGTTTTGCCAAGAAAATGCACTGGTCATAGCAAACACCCTCTTTCAACAACACAAGAGAAGACTCTACATATGGACATCACCAGATGGTCAACACCGAAATCAGAATGATTATATTCTTTGCAGCCTAAGATGGATAAGCTCTATACAGTCAGCAAAAACAAGACCAGGAGCTGACTGTGGCTCAGATCATGAACTCCTTATTGCCAAATTCAGACTTAAATTGAAGAAAACAGGGAAGACCACTAGACCATTCAGGTATGACCTAAATCAAATCCCTTATGATTATACAGTGGAAGTGAGAAATAGATTTAAGGGCCTAGATCTGATAGATAGAGTGCCAGATGAACTATGGAATGAAGTTCGTGACATTGTACAGGAGACAGGGATCAAGACCATCCCCATGGAAAAGAAATGTAAAAAAGCAAAATGGCTGTCTGAGGAGGCCTTACAAATAGCCGTGAAAAGAAGTGAAGCAAAAAGCAAAGGAGAAAAGGAAAGATATAGGCATCTGAATGCAGAGTTCCAAAGAATAGCAAGAAGAGATAAGAAGCCTTCCTCAGCGACCAATGTAAAGAAATAGAGGAAAACAACAGAATGGAAAAGACTAGAGATCTCTTCAAGAAAATTAGAGATACCAAGGGAACACTGCATGCAAAGATGGGCTCAATAAAGGACAGAAATGGTATGGACCTAACAGAAGCAGAAGATATTAAGAAGAGGTGGCAGGAATACACAGAAGAACTGTACAAAAAAGATCTTCATTACCAAGATAATCACAATGGTGTGATCACTGACCTAGGGCCAGACATCCTGGAATGTGAAGTCAAGTGGGCCTTAGAAAGCATCACTACGAACAAAGCTAGTGGAGGTGATGGAATTTCAGTTGAGCTATTCCAAATCCTGAAAGATGATGCTGTGAAAGTGCTGCACTCAATATGCCAGCAAATTTGGAAAACTCAGCAGTGGCCACAGGACTGGAAAAGGTCAGTTTTCATTCCAATCCCAAAGAAAGGCAATGCCAAAGAATGCTCAAACTACTGCACAATTGCACTCATCTCACACGCTAGTAAAGTAATGCTCAAAATTCTCCAAGCCAGGCTTCAGCAATACGTGAACCGTGAACTTCCTGATGTTCAAGCTGGTTTTAGAAAAGGCAGAGGAACCAGAGATCAAATTGCCAACATATGCTGGATCATCGAAAAAGCAAGAGAGTTCCAAAAAAGCATCTATTTCTGCTTTATTGACTATGCCAAAGTCTTTGACTGTGCAGATCACAATAAACTGTGGAAAATTCTGAAAGAGATGGGAATACCAGACCACCTGACCTGCCTCTTGAGAAACCTGTATGCAGGTCAGGAAGCAACAGTTAGAACTGGACATGGAACAACAGACTGGTTCCAAATAGGAAAAGGAGTTCGTCAAGGCTGTATACTGTCATCCTGCTTATTTAACTTATATGCAGAGTACATCGTGAGAAATGCTGGGCTGGAAGCAACACAAGTTGGACTCAAGATTGCTGGGAGAAATATCAATAACCTCAGATATGCAGATGACACCACCCTTATGGCAGAAAGTGAAGAGGAACTAAAAAGCCTGTTGATGAAAGTGAAAGAGGAGAGTGAAAAAGTTGGCTTAAAGCTCAACAATCAGAAAATTAAGATCATGGCATCTGGTCCCATCACTTCATGGGAAATAGATGGGGAAACAGTGGAAACAGTGTCAGACTTTATCTTTTGGGGCTCCAAAATCACTGCAGATGGTGACTGCAGCCATGAAAGACCCTTACTCCTTAGAAGGAAAGTTATGACCAACCTAGATAGCATATTCAAAAGCAGAGACATTACTTTGCCAACAAAGGTCCATCTAGTCAAGGCTATGGTTTTTCCTGTGGTCATGTATGGATGTGAGAGTTGGACTGTGAAGAAGGCTGAGCACCGAAGAATTGATGCTTTTGAACTGTGGTGTTGGAGAAGACTCTTGAGAGTCCCTTGGACTGCAAGGAGATCCAACCAGTCCATTCTGAAGGAGACCAGCCCTGGGATTTCTTTGGAAGGAATGATGCTAAAGCTGAAACTCCAGTGTTTTGGCCACCTCATGCGAAGGGTTGACTCATTGGAAAAGACTCTGATGCTGGGAGGGATTGGGGGCAGGAGGAGAAGGGGACGACAGAGGATGAGATGGCTGGATGGCATCACTGACTCGATGGACTTGAGTCTGAGTGAACTCTGGGAGTTGGTGATGGACAGGGAGGCCTGGCGTGCTGCGATTCATGGAGTCACAAAGAGTCAGACACGACTAAGCAACTGAACTGAACTGAAAGGCTTATACTGATTCAGCAATTTATATTAGCCATTGAAGACAGACTTGTGGCCGTCAAAGTGTGGTCTCTGGACAAACATCACCTGAATCTTATTAGAAATACAAATTCTCCAGCCCCGCCCCAGACCCACTGGACCAGAATCTCTGGGAATGGGTCCCGGATCTGTGTTTAACAAGGCCTTCCAGGTGAGAAGCTCTGCTCAAGCTACCATATCATGTGTGTCACAGGAGTTACCTTATTTAATCCTCACAGCAGACCTTAAATGTCAGCTCCTAATATCAGATGAGGAACCTGAGCCAGAGGGCCCTAAATTAATATTCCCCAAAAGGCGTACAGTCTCTTGGACAGCAAGGAGATCAAACTAATCAATCCTAAAGGAAATCAACCCTGAATATTCATTGGAAGGGCTGATGCTGAAGCTGCAATACTTTGGCCACTTGATGTGAAGTACTGACTCATTGGAAAAGACCCTGAAACTGGGAAACATTGAAGGCAAAAGCAGAAGAGGGCAACAGAGGATGAGACGGTTGGATGGCATCACCAATTCAATGGACATAAACTTGAGCAAGCTCTGGGAGATGGTGAGGAGGGACAGGGAGGCCAGACATGCTGCAGTCCATGGGGTCGCAAAGAGTCACACAGTTTTAGTGACTGAAAAACAGCAACAAAGGCATAGTTGGTAAGCGAGAAGGCTGGAAATCTAACCCGCTTGTGTAAGAGGCTCCTGCTAAGGTGCAGTGAATGGGATAGAGTGCATCTTTTAACTCTGCTACTACTTCAAGGCAACCTTCTTGGTCTGCACGTGGCTGCACTGTTCAAAACACTCTAGAAAGGCGTATCAAGGAATACAATGTAATGGGAAACTAAGATACATGTGGGCACTTATCTCATAATAACATTCTACTTATGAAAGGATGCTATCATGTAATTAGACTCTGGGAGGCCAGGGGGGAGAAAATTGGCTCTTATTTTAACTTCTTCACAATAATGGAGTGTTGCCAGAGTTATTCACACAACAGATGCTGCGAAGATATGTGCTTATTCTGTGGGTTGCTGCCTAACCCCACTGCAACAGAGCCTCTAGTCCTCGTGCACAGGGACAGAAGTCGAAGCAATGTCTAACACTTGCAGCGGAACTATAAATCTAAGCTAATGGGAGAAAATGCGACTCCTCCATTCAGACTTTCTGAAAATATTTGCCTGCGATGTTTTGTACCACAGAGATCGCACGCACACACGGAAAGACAGTATTTACCCTGGGTTGGCTTCAACTGGAGAGTCAGATTAGGGAAGGTAATCAAGTACATTTCACTTTTACCTAGTAAATAAATTAAATGGTCCCTGTGGTTACTCATTAAAACTTTTATGGTATGTTCATCAATTACCAAACAGCTTGAACAAAGCAGAGGTAAATTAACTTTTTCAAATCCACATGGCTTGCCAAAAGGCGTATACTCAGAGCAATTCCATTGGTTTAAAGTTCATCCAAAATACTATTAGCTTGGAGTCCAATTTTGAACTGTCAAGGGGAATATATACAATGGTAATTTCAGATCATTATCATGGCATTCCAATGCAAATGACCACAATTTAATTCATTATCACTAACATTACATCTTTATTTTGCTACCAACTGGTGACTGACATTTCCAGGCCTACAAGAAGCAAATGCTAATTAGACCACGGTGTACTCTTACCCTTTCTTCTTCTGCTGCATTTTTCCATCTTTAGGGAGACATGCTGGAGGCCACTTCTGACCTGGTGCTGGCCCTTGACACTCCTTCTCGCAGGCCCTGAGCCAGGCCACCATCCCTGGGATAAAATGAAGCTCCTGTGAATTTCCAGCTCGGTGCATTGTGCCTCTGAAATGGAGCCTGTGTAATGGAATGACCCCCTTCCTTAAATCACCCATCCAACCTAATTTAGGAAGTCTAAAGCACTCCAGGGTGACAGAGCACAGGCATTAACATGCAAACAAACTGCCATGAAAGTTCAAATTTGCATTTAGACTGGACAAAAGGGAAAGAAATGGCTTTCTATGCTGTGCCTTGCATCATCAGAGTTTCACAAATTACTAATCTCTGAAATGAGGCCAGAAGGGAACTTCCTCTGCTCCTCTCATTGATGCTTAGGTGGACTCAATTCATCTCTGAAAAGCATGCCTTTTCACTCTCAACATGAGATGAGAAAGGGTTGTGAAATCTCAAACAGCTCCAGTGACATGTTTAATGTGTTCAAATAAAAGCAATTAGTAAGCACAAAATTGAAGCTCCTCAGATCTCTGGGCTGCAGACTCGGGGAAAAAGACATAAAACATGGATTTTCTTTCCATTTCCCTAATGTGTCACAATAAGTCTGCCTTCAAGACAATGTCTGTCCCTAGAAGCTCTGTGAAAATGTTATTTATTCTCTCATTATTAAGCTGCAATAATAACAATGATGGCTTCCTGGTGGCGCAGTGGTAAAGAACCCACCTGCCTGCCAGTGCAGGATCCGTGGGTTCAGTTCCTTCATAGGGAAGATCCCCTGGAGAAGGAAACAGCAATCCACTCCAGTATTCTTGCCTGGGAAATTCCAAGGACAGAGGAGCCGGGAGGGCTACAGTCCATGGGGTTGTGAAGAGTCGGACATGACTTAGTGACTGAGCACAGCACACAAAGAATAATAATGATAGATGATCATTACAGGCAGGTCCTGTTAATTGGCTTTGCATAGTTTAATCTCCCAGAGAAGGCAATGGCACCCCACTCCAGTACTCTTGCCTGGAAAATCTCATGGATGGTGGAGCCTGGTGGGCTACAGTCCATGGGATCGCTAAGAGTCGGATAGGACTGAGCGACTTCGCTTTCACTTTTCACTTTCATGCATTGGAGAAGGAAATGGCAACCCACTCCAGTGTTCTTGCCTGGAAAATCCCAGGGACGGGGGAGCCTGGTGGGCTGCCGTCTATGGGGTCGCACAGAGTTGGACACAATTGAAGTGACTTAGTAGTAGTAGTTTAATCTGCAAAACAACCCATGGAGGTATAGCTCAGTGGTAGAGCATCTGACTGCAAAACAACCCTGAGAGATATGAACTGGGTTATCAATGAGGAAGAGGAAAATCTGGACAGCACAAACAGTAACTCTAGTTAAGCAGGATGATGAGTACCTTTTATTGACTGTTTCTTCTACATCACTATGCACTTCTCTATCTGTGTTTCTTTCACTTCCTAAGCTAGCTCTTTACATTCATATGCTTATTAGGGTCTGGTTTCCCAATTAAGACAACAGAAGGGACTTCCCTAGTAGTCCAGTGGTTAAGAATCCACCATGCAATGCTGGGGACGCAGGTTCAATCTTTGGTCAGGGAACTAGGATTCCACGTGCCTCAGGACAACTAAACCAGCAAGCCACAACTACCAAGCCTGTGTGCTCTAGAGCCCAGAGACACAGCTAGAAAGCCCATGTGCCCCAACTAGAGAGTCTGTGTGCTGCGGCAAAAGATTCTGCACAACACAACTAAGACTCAGTGCACCCAACTTAATTACTTAATTATTTTTTTAAAAAAAGAGAGAATAGAAGATGGTATGATCAAGGGATCACAAATTTACCTATCCCATGTGTTGAACGTGGAATGAATAAGTAAACTATTGAAGCATGACTAGAGCAAAAAGTAGATGGAGTCATTGATAACAACGAATTTTAAAATGAATAGATTTGAAATGCTTTGCTCTATATTGAAATCCAGCTGGGTTAGAAGAATTTCTCCTTTAACGTGATTGATACACGTATAATTTAATTATAATTTAAGGTTTCAAGCCCAGTTACAATTAGGTAGGTGTGCCTGACTTGGAGTTATGCTTTTATAAAGTTGGTACATGGAAAACCACTACTGTACTTAAAATGCCTATCCATGAATGCAGCTCTCAGAAGCCTGAGCTGGACCCCCCGCCCCCCCGCCTCAAGGGAAGTTCTTCTCAGTGTCAACTTTCCAAAGCTTGTTTTCCTCATTTACCACCTAACCATTAATAAATTTCACTGGAATAACTGTACATTGCAGACTGAGGAAAAAAAGAGGCTCCATGTGTTACATGAGACATTGCTCCCCTACTTCTAAAAAATAAGCATCCTGCTGAAAAAAGCATGTGCCCTGGGGCTCGAGACTAATAGAAATTTCAAGGCTTGTCTTGTTTGCAGGTTAATCTTTCTTTGTCCCCCATCTCAGCCAGCAAATACAATATCATAATAACACAACTCATCTCATTGTTTTTGAACTTGGCTTTGGATTGGGGATCATTGTGTCTTTGCCTTTAGATGTCTCACTTTGATGCATTCTATTTCAAAGGGAGAGATAAAACCCAAAGTTCATTCTCACAATGGGACATCCTTTCAAGCCAAAGAGAAATGTTGGTCCTCTTTGTGGCACACAGCAGCCTGGATTCACTTTGAGATCCTCACTTGAAAGTACCTCGGCAAGTGCAAAATGGCATCAGTGATTTATTTTGCCACAGTGAGAACAGAATTGCTATAGCTATGTCCACTGCACAAGTGGGCGGACAGAAGTGGTGGGAGTGAAGCAGGGAGAAAACCTCCAGGAACAGGTTTTCTCATTGAGTCTTCCTAATTACTAGCCGTGCACCTAAGCTCTTCAGCACTAATGGTTCCACTGGGTATAAATAGCAAACACACACACACAGACATATATATATATATATATATATAGGCAAGAGGAAGGATCTGTTCAAACACACATTCTTATCTCTCTTTTTCTCTCTCTCTTTGTCTCTTTGAACTCAACTCCCAATTACACCAAAGAAAAATGAGTCTTTTGTATACTTCACTATTCATAACACGTTTCACTTTCTAAAACTGTTTTCAGTTGATTCCTCAATTTGTCATTCTATTTGACTCTTAAGTTTCTCATAATTTTGAAGAAATCTCTTTCTAAATACATTTCCTCCACCTTCAACTTTTAATAGATCACAACTTCCACAGGGATTTATAAATTCTTTTTTATCTCTCTATCCTCAGTGCCTAAGACAAAGCCTGGAATACATTATTCAACCAATACATGTTTGATGAGTGAATAAGTGAAGAAATAACCAAATGAAACTTTAATCATTTACTCTTCTTTAAATCCTCCTCCTTTCTCTAAGTATACTCATAACTGTGCTATCTTGAAAAAAAAAAAAAAACTTTTAATGTTTTTGCACGATGTATCCTCTGAAATAAATTCATCAATTTCAAACCACAAGATGGCATATCTCTTTCCACCTTCTTCCCAAGTAAGAGCAAATTTGTAACCAAAGAAATGGATCAAATGGCTGGTCTTTAAAAATTAAGGAATGTTCTCTCAACTGAAGCGAAATACAGAGGCTATCACCCTCTACTCCATGCGTCCTCGTAACTTCCTCAGATGACATGTCATGTCAGTACCCTGAGACTGCCATGGTCCCCACTGGTAGAATCTTAACTGAGGTCTTAATGGCAGCAGTGGCATAACTGAGTGTCTAATTGAGAAACTTAGCTCACTGGTAGGCTAATATTTTATTTGCAAAATCTTCTCTGAGTGCTTAAACTACAAGGACTACACTAGATGTTCTAAAGGATTTTTTTAATCACATAGCAATCTAAAACTCAATAAACTAAAATTCCAGGGAAAAAAAATGTGTGGTTAAATGTCCATGTTTTATGCCTGAAAATTATTTATCTCATAAAAAGCTTCAAAGTTAAGTACTATTGGGAGAGGGATTTCACTGGATCACAGAAAGCTTCAAACAGGAGATGGCATTTTAACGAAGCCTTGAAGGAATGAATTAATATGTGAGTGCTTTTTCAGTGGTAGGTTCTTAAACAAATAATAAATTAAAAGTCGTTATTTATCACATTTGGAAATTTCCACGTTGGAAATACCCAAACCATGGCCTGTAACCAGTTCTCTGATTCCTAAAAAGTTTACAATTAGCTCTCATTTACAATTATGCTCCAGCTTAATTAACACTGTTTGATAAATTTCAACTTAGGCAACCCTTGTTATGAACCTAAATGCTATATATGAAACTGAAAAGATTCAATTGTCTGTATATTGAAGGGCATGTTTCAACGAAGGAAAAGCAGTTAAGGAGAGAGGCCTAGACAGGTTTTGAAGGACTTTTAGCTGACTCTGGTTCAAAGAGTCATGATTACATCCAGGAAGATTATCCCCATCTCTGAGTAGCTCTGAGCCTTGGCAATGTGAAGTATTGGCAGGTTGACTTAATCAGAATGTTTTGTTAAAAATTTGATCATATGTCTTCATCTTCCAAATCTAGGAGTTCTGTCTATGATAATATAGATTTAGGAAAACAAAATCTATACAGCTCCTTCTATAAATATTTTTCTTAATTTGTAGTCATGAAGTGAAGAATTAAAAAAATTTTATAGTCATGAAAGGAAGAATGAAGTTAAAACAGGAGAGGTCTGAATATTTCTCTGTGAAACCCAACTTGGCGTGAAGTCAGGGTTTCTTTGAGCAACTGCCTGATAATGGGAGAGAATTTGGCAAAGGTAACCCAGAATTCTGGATGTGCTTGTGTTTTTGTTTACTGAGCCCAGGGGTTTATTTCTCAAATGAATTCCTTTTTTATTGTGATGGTAGTAATCATGAAAATCCTCCTGGTAATAAGCTCTGTGAAGGCTCCTTGGCAAAACAGGCTATAAATATTGGCCAAATGCCACATTTCAATATTTTGGTTTGAAACACAGTAGCCAAAAGCTAGGGAAACATTTTCAGAAAAGACCCATTGTCCTGGCCTTCAGCTGGAATCCTCAACAACAGGCTCCATCTGCTGTCTTGCTGCCATTATTCTGGGCACGAGTAGAAGACACTTGCCTAGTCAGACTGCTCAGTGTCCAGCTTCCAAAATGAGCAGGAAACTATAAAAAGTGCTTCTTTATTAAGTGAGACGGTGGACTATTTGAATACCAAGATCCCTCATCAATCTTTAATGTTATGAATCTAAGAGCCATTCAGTTCGGAGAAAGCTAAACAGTAAAGAAGGGAAAAGGCATGATGGTGGGAAAACTGGAACCATGGCCTCTAAGCATGAACTGGTCACTAACTCATGATGTTGTTGGATGACCCAACCGCTACATTTCCTTCTAACTCTACGAATATACAAATCTAGTGTCAAAGGTGTTCTAAACTTATCCTTTAGCATTCAGATCAGATCAGATCAGTCGCTCAGTCATGTCCGACTGTTTGGGACCCCATGAATCGAAGCATGCCAGGCCTCCCTGTCCATCACCAACTCCCGGAGTTCACCCAGACTCACGTCCATCGAGTCAGTGATGCCATCCAGCCATCTCATCCTCTGTCGTCCCCTTCTCCTCCTGCCCCCAATCCCTCCCAGCATCAGAGTCTTTTCCAATGAGTCAACTCTTCGCATGAGGTGGCCAAAGTACTGGCGTTTCAGCTTTAGCATCATTCCTTCCAAAGAAATCCCAGGGCTGATCTCCTTCAGAATGGACTGGTTGGATCTCCTTGCAGTCCAAGGGACTCTCAAGAGTTTTCTCCAACACCACAGTTCAAAAGCATCAATTCTTCAGTGCTCAGCCTTCACAGTCCAACTCTCACATCCATACATGACCACAGGAAAAACCATAGCCTTGACTAGACGGACCTTGGTTGGCAAAGTAATGTCTCTGCTTTTGAATATGCTATCTAGGTTGGTCATAACTTTTCTTCCAGGGAGTAAGCATCTTTTAATTTCATGGCTGCAGTCACCATCTGCAGGGATTTTGGAGCCCAGAAAAATAAAGTCTGACACTGTTTCCACTGTTTCCCCATCTATTTCCCATGAAGTGATGGGACCGGATGCCATGATCTTTGTTTTCTGAATGTTGAGCTTTAAGCCAACTTTTTCACTCTCCACTTTCACTTTCATCAACAGGCTTTTTAGTTCCTCTTCACTTTCTGCCATAAAGGTGGTGTCATCTGCATATCTGAGGTTATTGATATTTCTCCTGGCAATCTAGATTCCAACTTGTGTTTCTTCCAGTCCAGCATTTCTCATGATGTACTCTGCATATAAAAGTCTCTATCTAAAAGACAGATAAACTATATTCACTCAGTATGATTTAAGGGCTTCCCAGGTGGCACTAGTGGTAAAGAAACTGCCTGCCATGTAGGAGACTCAGGAGATGCAAATTTCATTCCTGGGTTGGGAAGATCCCCTGGAGTAGGAAATGGCAACCCACTCCAGTATTCCTGCCTGAGAAATTCCATGGAGAGAGGAGTCTGGTGGGCTACAGTCCATGAGGTCACAAAGAGTTGGATGTGACTGAGCGCACATGCAATGATTTAAGGACCACTGTTTGTCTTCCATGTGGTACCTACTAAACTGGATGTTGTGGAATCAAGAATTAAAGAGAAAGGACTTCTGCATGAAGTTGATCACAGTTGGATAGGGAAACTGCAACTGAAAACACAACCAAAATATATTGTATTGGTACAGAGATCCCTCCACCATTCCCTCCAAGGAGATATATTCTTCTAATGGACATCACTTGTACGTTGAAGCCAAAAAAATGGGATAAATGAACTTATTTATAAAACAGAAATAGAGTTACAGATGTAGAAAACAATCTTATAGCTACCAGTGGGGATGGGAGATGGGATAAACTGGGTGATTGGGATTTATAATTATACACTACAATGTATAAGATAGATAACTAACAAGGACTTACTGTATAGCACGGAGAACTCTACTGAATATTCGGTAATGACCTATATGGGGAAAAGGATCTATAAAAGAGTGGATATATGTGTATGTATAACTGATTCACTTTGCTGTATACCTGAAACTAACACAACATTATAAATCAACTATACTCCAATGAAATAAAAAAAAAAAAAACTCCCAATTGTCATTACAATTCTATAAGAATTAGGACATTTAAAGACATTTCATATCAGCCTAATCACCCCTTAGGTTTGCTCTAGACAGGGGAGCAGGTTATACTAAACAATACAGGTATGTCAAACCACACTGGCAGTTTCATCTCAGCCAACCTCATCTTTGTTGACTCACTAACATGCCTTCAGTGTTATCCCTGTCGTCACCATAGACATTAGGATCAGTTCTGCCACTTAACTAACATGGAGATATGGCACAACTGTCACTCATGCATTGGTTTTCTCATCTGCCCAAGGGGCATCTGCCTCCTCAACACAGGCTTAAAAGCAATGTCTATAAAGAGGCCATGCAATAAATGTGCCCTGTTATTCATTTTAGTATTATGCTACATATGCATGCATGACATGGACCTTCTGTTTGTTTTTAT
This sequence comes from Bubalus bubalis, assembly GCF_019923935.1. Classification (NCBI taxonomy): domain Eukaryota; kingdom Metazoa; phylum Chordata; class Mammalia; order Artiodactyla; family Bovidae; genus Bubalus; species Bubalus bubalis. The sequence continues at coordinate 26,661,232 of NC_059174.1, read as the reverse complement.
GTATATCATAATATTTTAATGAGGTAGGGTTGACCAAATGTGTTCAAGAGAATATTCTCCCATCATTCTCACTGAATCTTCAAAATATTCAGAAACAATTTTGATGCTATCTTTAATTTTCCTTTCTTATCAAGTCTGCTGAGTCTACTTAGGGGTATCAATCCTACTTTAACTTCTCTTCTTGTGCTTTGTCTCAAATGATGAATGCCACAATATTCTGAAAAACTGTCATAATTACTATTAAGAAGGCTCATTCAGGTATCTATGGAAACAGAGAAAAAGAAGGCAAATTTAGTCGTGTCAGATGGGGTGTCAAGTAAGGCTTTTAGAAAAGAGCAACAACCCTTGAGTTAGTTGTGAAATATGACTGAACACTAGAGAGAAAGCCTAAAAGGGGTTCAGGTATAGGGCAAAGGCACTGGTTCCTGAAAGCCCATGCTGTCTCTGGTCGCTCACACCATCCCCATGAAGAACGCAACACAAAGGAATGTCAGCTGGCACTGGCAATAGCTGGGGACTGAATTTCAAAGAGCCCAGTACACTGTGCTTAGGTATTTGAACGTAATTTATATACAAAGCAAGAGTGTAATGAGTCCCTAAAGGGTTGAAGCAGGGAGTCTGAATGATCAGATTTACATTTTTAGAGTCACACTGGAAACAGCCCTAGGAATGGACTAGAGGAACAGTAGGCTGGAAAGTAGAGAACCAGAAACTAGGCAGCCCCACTATCCCATACATGGCCTTATTCACTGACATTTCGCAAACTTTAGCAATCAACACTTAGGAAATGACAGGCAAATGACAACATTTCCTCAGTTTTGAGTGGAAGTGAATGAGTGGCTCAGACAGTAAAGAATCTGCCTGCAATGCAGGAGACTCAAGTTCAATCCCTGTGTCGGTAAGATCCCCTGGAGAAGGGAATAGCTATCCACTCAAGTATTCTTGCCTGGAGAATTCCACGGACAGAGGAGTCTGGAGGGCCACAGTCCATGGGATCGCAAAGAGTCAGACACGACTGAGCAACTAATACTTCAGGTGAGTAAGGGAGGATGACAGAAGAGTAAAGTATGATTGGAAAAAACTTGCCATCTATTGCCCAATTGATTGCAGGTTCATGTCTTGCTGGTTTTATTAATGTTTCCCATTTGATAATAAATCTAAGGCATAATTCATCCCTAATTAACAGAGCGTGAGAAAAACAAACACACACTAGAGACCTCATTTGAATTGTTTATTTATTTTAACTACCTAAAGATTATATTGGAGAAGGAAATGGCAACCCACTCCAGTGTTCTTGCCTGGAGAATCCCAGGGACAGGGGAGCCTGGTGGCTGCCATCTATGGGGTCACACAGAGTCGGACACGACTGAAGTGACTTAGCAGCAAAGATTATAGACATTATTATTTTAAATTATCTGGTGATGATTATCTACTGATTATTTTAAATTATCTAGTGATGAGTATTTACTATGTACCAGGCACTGGGAATAGTACTTTGCATTCATTTTATCATTTAATATTTAAAGTGGTACTATCTCTTTATACAGATGAGGGAACAACGATAGAGGAATTGTCGTAAATCACCTTCGTTAGTTGGAAATAATAGAACATGAGTTTGAGTTAAGGTATCTATGACACTACAGGTCATACTTTTTAACAGTTGTTTAATACTACCCTGAATATGGGACTCTACACAGTCTGGATCCTCTTAGTTTTCAACAATTTCTTGTGCAAACCTCACTTTTTTCAAGAAGGTCACACATTTTATTCCTTGCTAATTCAATGTAATAAATTCTTCTTGGAGTCCCCTTGCTCCTTCTTCATGAACTTGGTGATCCTCTCTTACTCCTTCTCCAAAATTTAGTTCAGATTTTATCTCGAAACCACAGGTCCTTTATAGAGAAACTAATTAATCAAATTATACACCTCCATGTTTCAAAACATACATTAAATAATGGTTGGCCTTTTGTCTATGATCTAAATAAATATATATTGGTATAGAAATTCAATTTTTATTTTAAATAGTATAATAAAATATTAATAGATATTCCAGCCACATTACTTAAATTCAAATTTTATGAGGAGCTTATACCTGAGAGGTGTTCTAAGAGTTAGTATTTCACTGAAATACTCCTACTAATCAAAGAAGAGGCTTACCTGAAGAAACAAGAAAAAAAATCTTAAATAAACAATCTAACTTTACACCTATAAGAATTAAAAAAAGAAGAACAGGAAAAGCTCATAATTAGTAGGAGGAAGTAAATAATAGAGATCAGAGAGGAAATAAATGGAATAAAGATTGAAAAAAAAAAAAAAAAGATCCGTGAAACTAAGAGTTTTTTCTTTGAAAAGATAAAGAAAATTACAAACATTTAGCTAGACTAAACAAGAAAAAAAGAGAGAGAACTCAAATAAAAAATCAGAAATGAAAGAGAAGTTAAACTAATACCACAGAAATACAAAGCATCATAAAAGACTACTAAAAATAATTATATAACAACAAATTGGACAACCTACAAGAAGTGGATAAACTAGAAATATCCAATCTTCAAAGACTATATCATGAAGAAATAGAAAATCTGAATAAACTGATTACTAAAAAGGAGACTGAAAGTGTTAATCACTCAGTCATGTCCGATAGCCTGCCAGGCTCCTCTGTTGATGGGATTTTCTAGGCAAGAATACTGGAGTGGGCTCCCATTTCCTTCTCCAGGGGATCTTCCCGATCATGTCTCCTGAATTGCAGGCAGACTCCTTACCATCTGAGCCACCAGGGAAGCAGATAGACTTGGATAAACTCCTAGAAATGTATAATCTCTGAAGACTAATTCATGAAGAAATAGAAAATATGGATAAACTGATTACTAAAAGGGATATCAAAAGAGTGATCAAAAAACTCTCAACAAACAAAAGACCAGGACTAGATGGTAAATTCTACAAAATCTTCAATGCAAATTTAATACTTCTCAAAGACTTTCAAAAACTGAAGAGAAAGGAAGCCTTCTAAACACATTTTACAAAGCTAGCATTACCCTGATACAAAACCAGACAAAGACATCCCAGAAAAAGAAACGTGAAAGACAAAATCTTTGATGAACATAGATGCAAAAATCCTTAACAAAATATTAGCAAACTGAATCCAACAATACATTAAAATCATCATTTACCATAGTTGAGTGAGATTTATTCCAGAGATGCAAGGATACTTTGGTATCTACAAATTAATCAATGTGATAACATCACATTAACAAAACAAAGGATGAAAATCACAGTGATCACTTCAATACATACAGAAAAAGCATTGACAAATTTCAATATTCATTTATGATAAAAACTCCCAACAAAGTAAGTATAGAGGGAATGTGGCTCAATATATTAATGGTCATATATGACAATCCTGCACTAACATCATACTCAATGGTGAAAACCTGAAAGCATCTCCTCTAAGATCAGAAATGAGACAAGGATGCCAATTCTCTCCAATTTTATTCAATATAGTTTTGGAACTCCTCAGATCAGATCAGATCAGTCGCTCAATCGTGTCCAACTCTTTGCGACCCCATGAATCACAGCATGCCAGTTCTCCCTGTCCATCACCAACTCCCGGAGTTCACCCAGACTCACGTCCATCGAGTCAGTGATGCCATCCAGCCATCTCATCCTCTGTCGTCCCCTTCTCCTCCTGCCCCCAATCCCTCCCAGCATCAAAGTCTTTTCCAATGAGTCAACTCTTCGCATGAGGTGGCCAAAGTACTGGAGTTTCAGCTTTAGCATCATTCCTTCCAAAGAAATCCCAGGGCTGATCTCCTTCAGAATGGACTGGTTGGATCTCCTTGCAGTCCAAGGGACTCTCAAGAGTCTTATCCAACACCACAGTTCAAAAGCATCAATTCTTCAGCGCTCAGCCTTCTTCACAGTCCAACTCTCACACCCATACGTGACCACTGGAAAAACCATAGCCTTGACTAGACGGACCTTGGTTGGCAAAGTAATGTCTCTGCTTTTGAATATGCTATCTAGGTTGGTCATAACTTTCCTTCCAAGGAGTAAGCATCTTTTAATTTCATGGCTGCAGTCACCATCTGTAGTGATTTTGAAGCCCAGAAAAATAAAGTCTGCCACTGTTTCCACTGTTTCCCCATCTATTTCCCATGAAGTGATGGGACCGGATGCCATGATCTTCGTTTTCTGAATGTTGAGCTTTAAGCCAACTTTTTCACTCTCCACTTTCACTTTCTTTCTTTTTTTTTTTTAATTTTATTTTATTTTTAAACTTTACATAATTGTATTAGTTTTGCCATATATCAAAATGAATCCGCCACAGGTATACATGTGTTCCCCATCCTGAACCCTCCTCCCTCCTCCCTCCCCATTCCATCCCTCTGGGTCGTCCCAGTGCACCAGCCCCAAGCATCCATATCATGCATCGAACCTGGACTGGCAACTCATTTCACTTTCATCAAGAGGCTTTTGAGTTCCTCTTCACTTTCTGCCATAAGGGTGGTGTCATCTGCATATCTGAGGTTATTGATATTTCTCCCGGCAATCTTGATTCCAGTTTGTGTTTCTTCCAGTCCAGCGTTTCTCATGATGTACTCTGCATATTTAACCACAACAATAGAACAAGAAAAAGAAATAAAAGGCAACCAAATCAGAAAGAAAGAAGTAAAACTCTCACTATTTACAGATGACATGATACTACCCATACAAAACCCTAAAGACATCAACATAAATCTATTAGAACTAATGAATAAATTCAACAAAGTTGAAGATCAATATACAGAAACGTGGCATCTCTATACACTAATAATGAGCTATAAGAAATAGAAATTAAGAAAAACCCATTTACAATTGCATCAAAAATAATAAAATACCTTGGAATAAATCTAACCAAGTAAGTGAAAGACCTATGTACTGAAAACTATAAGACACTGATGAAAGAAACTGAAGAAGACACAAGTAAATGGAAAGATATTCTGTGTTCATGAATTGGAAGAATTAACATGAAAATGTCCGTATTATGTAAAGTGATCTACAAATTCAATACAAGCTCTATCAAAATTCCAAGGCAATTTTCACATAACTGAAATAAATAATTCTAAAACTTACATGGAACCACAAAATATCCCATATATCAAAAGCAATATTGAAAAAGAAGAACAAAGCTACAGGAATCATACTTACTGGTGTCAAATTATACTCCAACACTATAGTAATCAAAACAGAAGGTACTGGCACAAAAACAGACATGCAAACCATGAAACAGAATTGAGAGCCCAGGAAAAAACTGACACACACGTGAACAATTAAATTACAAACAAGGGATCAAAGAACATACAATGGAAAAAGGATAGTCCATTCAGTAAATTATACTGGGAAAATTAAAGGGCCATATGCAAAAGAATGAAACTAGACCAATATCTTACACTATACACAAAAATGGGAGGGGATATATGTATACCTATGGCTGATTCATGTTGAGGTTTGACAGAAAACAATGAAGTTCTCTAAAGCAATTATCCGTCAATAAAAAAATAAGTTAAAAAAATTAACACAAGTGGGTTAAAGATTTGCATATAAGATCTGAAGCTATAAAATTCCTGGAAGAAAACATAGGTGGTAATCTCAATAATGTCTGTTTTAGTAGTGTTTTTTGTGAATGACTTCAAAGGCAAGATCAAATGGAACTACTTCAAACTGAAAACTTCCACACATTAAAGGAAATAATCATCAAAATGCCAAGGCAATATGCTGAATTGAAGAAGATATTTCAAGTCATACATCTGATAAGGGGTTAATCTAAAAATATATAAAGAACTCATGAAACTCAACAACAAAAATATAACCAAACCAATTTAAAAGTGACCAGTGGATCTGAATAGGTATTTTTCCAAAGAAGACATACAGATGGCCAACAGACACAGGAAAAGATATCCGTCACTAATTATCAGGGAAATGAAAACCAAAACTGCAGTGAGACATCACCTCATGCCTGTTAGAATGGCTATTATTAAAAAGACAAAAAATAAGAAATATTAGAGAAAATGTAGAAAAAAGAGAACCCTCATTGTTGGTGGGAGTGTACATTGATGCAGCCACTATGGAAGAGTATAGTGATTACTCAAAAAATTAATAGAACTATCACATAACCCAGTAATTCTACTTTTGAAATTCATCCAAAGATCACAAAAAATGCTAATTCAGAAAGATATATGAAACCCTAAATTCATTGCTGCATTATTTACAGTATTTAAGATACTAAGACAATCTAAGTATGCATGGATGGATAAATGGATAAGGAAGATGTACTCAGTATACACAATGGAATACTACTAAGCCATAAAAAGAATTGGAATCCTGCCATTTAATAATATACATGGGCCTTGGAGGTATTATGCTAAATAAAATAAACTGGATGAGAAAAAAAATTATTTAACTCATATGGGAATCTTAAAAAATAATCAACAAAATAAAACAAAAATAAACTCATAGATACAGGGATCAGATTAATGGTTACCAGAGGGAAAGAGGGTCAACTGTGGAGTGATGGATGGTAGTTAGACTTGTGACCATTATCATTTTGCTATGCATATAAATGTTGAATTATAATATTGTACACTTCAAACTTTTATACTAAAAATAAGTAAAATAAAGCAAGCAAGACTGAAACACCTACATTCCAGCAGAGAATGAGCCAGTGCTTCTGTTGATTAAATTAGATCTGGAATCAGGGGGAAAAAAGTTAGTAGCTGCAGCCTGATGATTCAGAAATGTGAAAATCCAGAAAGTAATCAAAGATGGGTGAAAATAGCAAAATCACACTTACAGAAGAAACATTGACTTTATTTTATAATATCCTTCAAAAGTTAGATATAATCATTTATCATTTATCCCTGTTGTATAAAGATGAGAAAAGCATTCATTATAGGAAGAGGTGGCAAGAATACACAGAAGAACTGTACAAAAAAGATCTTCATGACCAAGATACTCACGATGGTGTGATCATTCACCTAGAGCCAGACATCCTGGAATGTGAACTCAAGTGGGCCTTAGAAAGCATCAGTATGAACAAAGCTAGTGGAAGTGTGGAATTTCAGTTGAGCTATTCCAAATAATGAAAGATGATGCTGTGAAAGTGTTGCACTCAATATGCCAGCAAATTTGGAAAACTCAGCAGTGGCCACAGGACGGGAAAAGGTCAGTTTTCATTCCAATCCCAAAGAAAGGCAATGCCAAAGAATGCTCAAACTACAGCACAATGGCACTCATCTCACACGCTAGCAAAGTAATGCTCAAAATTCTCCAAGGCTTCAGCAGTACATGAACCATGAACTTCCTGATGTTCAAGCTGGTTTTAGAAAAGGCAGAAGAACTAGAGATCAAATTGCCAACATCTGCTGGATCATGGAAAAAGCAAGAGAGTTCCAGAAAAACATCTATTTCTGCTTTATTGATTATGCCAAAGCCTTTGACTGTGTGGATCACAATAAACTGTGGAAAATTCTGAAAGAGATGGGAATACCAGACCACCTGATCTGCCTCTTGAGAAACCTAAGTGCAGGTCAGGAAGCAACAGTTAGAACTGGACATGGAACAACAGAGTGGTTCCAAATAGGAAAAGGAGTACGCAAGGCTATATATTGTCACCCTGCTTATTTAACTCATATGCAGAGTACATCATGAGAAATGCTGGGCTGGAATCAAGATTGCCGGGAGAAATATCAATAACCTCAGATATGCAGATGACACCACCCTTATGGCAGAAAGTGAAGAGGAACTAAAAAGCCTCTTGATGAAAGTGAAAGAGGAGAGTGAAAAAGTTGGCTTAAAGCTCAACATTCAGAAAACGAAGATCATGGCATCTGGTCCCATCACTTCATGGGAAATAGATTGCGAAACAGTGGAAACAGTGTCAGACTTAATCTTTTTGGGCTCCAAAATCACTGCAGATGGTGACTGCAGCCATGAAATTAAAAGATGCTTACTCCTTGGAAGGAAAGTTATGACCAACCTAGATAGCATATTCAAAAGCAGAGACATTACTTTGCCAACAAAGGTCCATCTAGTCAAGGCTATGGTTTTTCCTGTGGTCATGTATGGATGTGAGAGTTGGACTGTGAAGAAAGCTGAGCACAGAAAAATTGATGCTTTTGAACTGTGGTGTTGGAGAAGACTCTTGAGAGTCCCTTGGACTGCAAGGAGATCCAACCAGTCCATTCTGAAGGAGATCAGCCCTGGGATTTCTTTGGAAGGACTGATGCTAAAGCTGAAACTCCAGAACTTTGGCCACCTCATGGGAAGGGTTGACTCATTGGAAAAGACTTTGATGCTGGGAGGGATTGGGGGCAGGAGGAGAAGGGGATGCCAGAGGATGAGATGGCTGGATGGCATCACAACTCAATGGACGTGAGTCTGAGTGAACTCCGGGAGTTGGTGATGGACAGGAAGGCCTGGCATGCTGCAATTCATGGGTCACAAAGAGTCAGACATGACTGAGCGACTGAACTGAACTGATACTTCCATATGTTTTCAATAATCGACCAACAAATATATCAGGACATCCAAATACGATAGACTGAAATGAGAACTGAAGATAAGCTGCTCAAACACCATTTCAAGAAAGAATTCATTGCCTGGGTGCAAGCAGTCTAATGAGGTGGCAGCCTCCAATTCCCTGGTAGCTCAGCTGTTAAAGAATCTGCCTTCAATGCAGGAGACACTGGTTCGATTCCTGGGTTGGGAAGATCCCCTGGAAAATGGATAGGCTACCCACTCCAGCATTCTTGGGCTTCCCTGATGGTTCAGCTGGTAAAGAATCTGCCAGCAATGGGAGCGACCTGGGTTCAAAACCTGGGTTGGGACTATCCCCTGGAGCAGGGAAAGGCTACCCACTCCAGTATTCTGGCCTGGAGAATTCCACGGGCTGTACAGTCCATGGGGTTGCAAAGAGTCAGACACAACTTAGCGACTTTCATTTCACTTCCAGTTCTTAGCTTCAGCAGGGTACCATCAACTTCAGAGGCAAGGTCCTACGCTTCTGGGAGCATCCCCTGACCACAGCCTAAGCAAAGCAGTGGTGTAATCCCTAACCTTTTTTTTTTTAATTTGCCTGCACTTGGTCTTAGTTGCAACATGTGGAATCTTACCTGTGGCATGTAGTCTAGTTCCCTAACCAGAGATAAAATCCAGGCCCCCTGCATTGGGAAAACAGAGTATTAACCACTGGACCACCAAGGAAATCCCTACCTAACCATTTCTAATCTCTGTTCTAGAATTCCCCAGGGTTACTCTTCACTATTTTATATTACTTACTCTGTCTTGTCCTGTTTCCCAGAGAACCCAACCTATAAATATTAGGTACACACACATATGCACTCACACACACACACGACCAGTAGCCAGGAATGTCAAGATGGAGATCCAGGTTCTAACATCATAAATGCTATAGTGAACTGAAGAAAACTTGACATTTTCTGTCTTTATAAAAGGCCCATCCTAGGCTTCAAGAAAGAGTTGAAATTCTATTCTTCATTCTACACGCTCCTCCCTTCCACATAAGAGGCTTCCTGCCTTGTCCTCATCACAGCTAGAGACGCAAATAAAAATATTTCGTTTTAAATTATTGTCCTGTGATGTGTTTAATTACTTTGCCCTCAAAGTCCTTGTTCATATTTAAAAAAAAAAAAACACTAATGCCAAATTACTTTATGTAAAGTACATAATTATTTCATGTTAAGTACCAAAACCTAGGCTGGCATCTAGTATGTACTTAATACAAATTAGCTCCACTTTTTCCTAGAGGAATTATTCTCATTTCTTCACTTAAGGCTCAAATATTTCTATTATGTAATCATAACTCTTACAGTATTAAAGGTATCATATTCTATACCTATCCTTCTAAATTCCAGGTATGGGATCTATTTTGTTAATATTCGTGACATCTGATTTATAAATAAAATTGATGTAAGTTAATGTGGTCACAGTAATGGAAAAGGATATGAAAAGAATATATATATGCATAACTAAATCACTTTGCTGTATAATAGAAACTAACATAGCATTGTAAATCAACTATACTTCAATAAAATTTTTTTAAAAGAAGTTGCTATGTACATGTACCTGTGAAGGCATATACATATGTGTACATACACATGTATAGAATAAGATGGATTCATATGCTTTTTACACTCAAGAATATATAACAAATTATTTACTCGATTCAGTTGTACAGTATTTCAGCTAGGTTTTATTTATCATCTCCATCCCCCAAACCTCTCCCTCTGTTCATCCTGACACTTTTGTCTGTAATAGTTTTTCCTTTGTATCAGCCTTCTGTTTTCCCTTGTGGCCAAAGAATCAAGTAATCATTACCTTAGGTGTAATTTTGCCAGAGAAAGAGAGAATATCCAACAGTCATCTTTGCTATATTCTTGGATTTTTCTTTATAAAAACTGATCTGAAGTTCAACGTCTGTTCCTAGATTTTTTTTTTTTTTGCTTCAATTACTCTTGGGGGCAGAAATCATAATGTCAGCTCTCACGAGCACCTCCTGATGACTTCCAGAGCAGTAGGATTTGTCAGAAGGGCAATCTGTATTGCTCCTGACTCTCCACCTTTGCCCTGGCCATATTTCCACCTTCTCTGTTCTGAAGATGTGAGTGACACCGCTGACTGCGGTCCTGAGCCGGCCAATTCAGGCTACGCCTTGAAACGGGTGCCTTTCCTCATGTCAGCACAACTGCTCCCTGACAGCAGCCTGTCCTCTGACGGGGCGCTGCAGAGGGTGTGCAACCCTCACCTCAGCTCCTCAGCTGTAGCTCCACCTCCTCGTGAACAAAGGAAAACAAAATGAGCGAAGAGGAAAAGTAACATACTCCCTTTATTTTCTTTTCTGGGCCTTTGGAGCTTTGCTGAAACATTAAAAAAAAAAAAAAAAAAAAGGAGGGGGAGAGAAAAAGTATTGCTTTTAACTCTGAAAATATTCACCTTTTAACACAAGGACTTTGCCCTTGAACTTCAAAACTGTGTCCTGCCTAAAAGACCAAAGGGTTTCTAAGGTAGACTTGGCCTCATGGTTTCTGAGCACTATTCCTGTTGATTTACTATTCTCATCTTTACATTTTTTCCTGTGTGATCTAGAGAATGGATTGAACTGAAATATAAGAAGCCCTTATAACAGATATTCAGAGGCATTTAAGAGGGAAACCCTGCGACACAGATCTGACATTCTCTCCATTTATGTGACGGAGAAAACAAAGTACATAAAGGTAAGAAGGCTCTGTCAGGCTTGGCTTCCAGCCTCCCGAGCAGTGGGGTGAAACTCAGGCTTTCTGGTCAGTTACAGATGTGTGGGAGTCTTCTTTTTTGCTTATTAGTTCTCAGGTATATTATGAGGTTATTGGAGACAGCATCAGACCATGTAATGTATAGTTTTGCTAATAATTGATACCCTGAATATTAAATAAAAGAAATAAAAGATTATTTCTAAAACTAAGGCAGCAAAAATACTACAATGTTTGGTTTTTAAAAGATTCTAGCAAAAAGAAGCAGTATGATGGATGTTACCAGGCACCAGAAATGCATTACATAACATAGTTGAGGCCTGAAAACTATAGATTAACTATTGGTATGATACAACAGTCTCAGACTGATGACTGGTAATTAATGACTCACTTAAGACATTCTCATACTTGCCTAACAATATAAACATTGACCTAGAGTATTTAGGGGCTTCCCCGGTGGCTCAGCAGTAAAGAATCTTCCTGCAATGCAGGAGACACAGGAAATGTGGGTTCGATCCCTGGGTCAGGAAGATCCCCTGGAGGAAGGCAGGGCAATCCACTCCAATATTCTTGGTTGGAGAATCCCATGGACAGAGAAGCCTGGCAGGCTACAGTCCATAGGGTTGCAGAGTCGGACACAGCTGAAGCAACTGAGAACGCCTGCACACGTATCTAGAACAATGCAGAACTTATCTAGTCTTTAAATGTCTATTCTAGTGTGCCATTTCACAGCTGAGAGGCCTAACACCTATAAACATCTGAAGATGTGCTAGACAGCCTTGGAAAATTTTGAAAATTTACCAGGTAGCATTGTTCTGACAAAACCACATCCCATCTTAACTAACCTTGTAATTCTACATATCTCCACAAAGTGTAATTATACAAGGGTACATTAGAAATGAAATACACAACTTAAGAATTTAAGCATCTTGATTGACTCTATCCAGCACAGTACCACCTGTACTACATACTGACCTCATGCTCTTAAGCAAGTCACACACAATGGGGTTTAGTTTACTCATCTATAAAATAGCTCCAGTTCAGTTCAGTCAGTCGTGTCCGACTCTGTGACCCCATGGACTACAGCACACCAGGCCTCCCTGTCCATCACCAACTTGCTGGATAAAATAGTTTACTCACCTATAAAATTAATTTCTACCCTACAGACTTGATGCCCTTGTAGACTTCCTAGCTGGTACTCTCTGGCTCCATTCCACTCAAATGGATCCTACAAGGAAGGGAAGCCTTGGGAAGTTCTCCCACCTGACCTGCTACCATTTGGCCAGTGCCACTATCAGGAATGGAACAAGACACATAATTGTAAACTCTTCAAATTCAAAAGTGGAGAAGCAGGTAGGGATATAGAGTCCCATCTCCCACTGGCCACTATGAGCATAATCCATAATTATAGTCCCAAACTGTTGTTGTTGCTCAGTTGTTAAGTCTCCGTGACCCCATGGACTGCAGCACACCAGGCTCCTCTGTCCTACACTGTCTCCCGGAGTCCACTCAGCTTCATGTCCAATGAGGCAGTGATGCTATCTGACCATCTCATCCTCTGCCACCCCCGGCCCTTTTTACCTTCAATCTCACATCAGGTGGCCAAAGTACAGGAGCTTCAGCTTTAGCATCAGTCCTTCCGATGTACATTCAGGTTGATTTCCCTTAGGATTGACTGGCTTGAACTCCTTGCAGACCAAGGGATCCTCAAGAGGTCTTATCCAGCACCACAATACAAACTGCTATACCATTGGGCAAAACATTGTATTGTATCCATCTAGAAGACTGTGAAGTTGAAACCAAGAAATCTGGAACATAAATCCTTATTATACACTAACTAGTCTTGTGATCTAGACTGAGAGACTTCACTTTCAATTTTCACTTTCATGCTTTGGAGAAGGAAATGGCAACCCACTCCAGTATTCTTGCCTGGAGAATCCCAGGGACGGGAGAGCTGGGTGAGCTGCCGTCTATGGGGTCGCACAGAGTCAGACACGACTGAAGCGACTTAACAGTAGCAGCAGTCTTGTGATCTAGAACAAGTCATGTTTTCTTATCTTCAATCTCTAATTATAGTAACAAGTGATATTATCTGCCTAGTATAATGCCTGAGACAGAACAGGTGTTACTTATGAAAATGAAAGCCAAAATTGACTGGCCCTTTCTATTTACCACTGCAAGAAATGGTTTAAATGTGCTGTCTCATCTCATCTTCACAACCATACAGGGTAGGCATGATTGTTTCCTTATCTATAAAGATGGGGCTAATGAGGCTCAGAGAGATTAAATTATTTAACCCAAGTTCATACAGGAGGTTAGACTACTTAGATTTAAGTTTCAGCTCCAAGAACTCTTGGAGTTATCTTGGAGTTGTCTACCCTAACATGTTATCTACCATAAGTTATCTACCATAACATGTTTCCATGGCTTACCAAGTAAAAAAAAAAATCTGTTCTATCAACTAGGATTTGCATGTGGAAAAAAAAAAAGTATTTCTTTTATTAAAAAGAACGCCATAAATGGAAGGGTTATCACATATTTGTTGGGACAAAAAATGAAAGTGTCTGGAGAATGATGTAAATTCCTATGTATCCCAACCAGTGCTGGATAGTCTTAAAATAAAGAAAAGGATTAGTTCTACTGATTCCTTGTCTGCTAACATTTATTAATGCAAAAATAAAGTATTACACTCTTTTCTGATTCTTTAAACATCTCATGCTGTTTTCTTGACTTAATATCACTTAGGAAACAATTCTGTGACCCAGGTTCTATATGTTTATTCACATTTAATCCTCAAAGTTCAATTCAATATAAGTCAGTTAAAAATTAACTGAGCTTTTATTATGTGCCAGGCATGGTACTATTCGTTTAAGACACACTGAATGACAAGAGGCATGCGTCCACCCTGATGGAGTAACCATGTTATAGATTTTAAAACTCTCACAGCAAAAGCTGCAAAATAGCATTGCTATCAATTTATGCACAAACCTGAACCTCAGAGATTCATTTTCAAACTATTTATATTATTATTCAAAAACATTGTATCCTAACACTCTTTTCTCTACCCAACGCTGTCTCATCGAGTTATTGGTTTGGACTTACAGCAAGCATGAAAAGGTAGGGATTTGGTAGAGTGGAAGAAAGAGTCAAATAAAGCAGAAAATCTTTTATTGTAAGGCATCCTGAGCTCAGAAATACTGACCGCATGACTGATAGGTCATTTCTATTTGATGTCAGATGAAGGTGTTTAAATTCTCAATTTTGAGATTGATTGAAAGTCAGATCATATCATACTATCTGCCAAATCTCAACTTTCAGCTATTATTCTCCTCTTAACTTTTTTTAAAACTTTCTCCTACAACAAAAGAGAAGTCTGTTCTCTCATTCTTCAATTTCCAACAGACCTTTTTGGGGATCATAAGCAATTGACAAAAGAAACAGACACATTTCTTGTAACATACTTTCCTCTTAAAATTGTGTGCTTTGTTGAACAGTTGAGAACAAATCATAATACTATCATCTCTCAAATATTTAATCAAAGCATCCATGGAATTATTCTCATTGCTTTCCTGACCTGAGATGTTTTGGCCAGATTATACAATCTCAGAAAACACTTACAAAAACTATGACCACGTGGTAAAAAAGGAGTAAACTTATTGACCACCTGTATCTATTTCATGGGAAAGGACTCTAGATTTTTTTAAAGATCTTCATTTTACACTTTAAAAAATGTGTTTTGTATAGCACTTTGTATGCAGGTCAGGAAGCAACAGTTAGAACTAGACATGGAAAAACAGACTGGTTCCAAATAGGAAAAGGAGTTCGTCAAGGCTGTATATTGTCACCCTGTTTATTTAACTTATATGCAGAGTACATCATGAGAAACGCTGGACTGGAAGAAACACAAGTTGGAATCTAGATTGCCAGGAGAAATATCAATAAGCTCAGATATGCAGATGACACCACCCTTATGGCAGAAAGTGAAGAGGAACTCAAAAGCCTCTTGATGAAAGTGAAAGTGGAGAGTGAAAAAGTTGGCTTAAAGCTCAACATTCAGAAAACGAAGATCATGGCATCCGGTCCCACCACTTCATGGGAAATAGATGGGGAAACAGTGGAAACAGTGTCAGACTTTATTTTTGGGGGCTCCAAAATCACTACAGATGGTGACTGCAGCCATGAAATTAAAAGATGCTTACTCCTTGGAAGGAAAGTTAAGACCAACCTAAATAGTATATTCAAAAGCAGAGACATTACTTTGCCAACAAAGGTCCATCTAGTCAAGGTTATGGTTTTTCCTGTGGTCATGTATGGATGTGAGAGTTGGACTGTGAAGAAGGCTGAGCACCGAAGAATTGATGCTTTTGAACTGTGGTGTTGGAGAAGACTCTTGAGAGTCCCTTGGACTGCAAGGAGATCCAACCAGTCCATTCTGAAGATCAGCCCTGGAATTTCTTTGGAAGGACTAATGCTAAAGCTGAAACCCCCGTACTTCGGCCAACTCATGCGAAGAGTTGACTCATTGGAAAAGACTCTGATGCTGGGAGGGAATGGGGGCAGGAGGAGAAGGGGACGACAGAGGATGAGATGGCTGGATGGCATCGCTGACTCGATGGACATGAGTCTGGGTGAACTCCGGGAGTTGGTGATGGACAGGGAGGCCTGGCATGCTGCTATTCATGGGGTCGCAAAGAGTCAGACACGACTGAGCGACTGATCTGATCTGATCTGATCTGCCTTCACTCTAGTTTTATATTGTCTTTTTATTGGTGATATCCACATCTTTTATTTGACTCATCTCACATTTTAATATTTACCCTATTTTAACAATATATGAGCATTGGGTGGAGGTGTGGTTCTTCCCCACTTCACAAGTTTGTTCCATGTGTTAGGAGCTCCTCCGGCTTCTCTCCTCCTACCCTTGACTGGCTCCTTCTCTTGTGGAAAAAGACTGATTGATTCGGGAGTTTGGAAAGATAAACTGGGTGTGCATAATTCACCCCCTTGCCGTTTCCTCTCTTCCTTCTGAACTCAAACTCCTTGCGGAAATCACATTTTATATTTTGCCCCTTTGGGGTTGGATTTGTCCTAGACCAGGGTTGTGTGGGACTGGGTGGTAAGTCTGTTTAATACTAAGCTTCATATTTGAAAGGCATTCTTCCTAGAGATGTTAGCTGTTTTATGTAATACCAGCTTGCTCTTGTTGCAAAGACTGTATTTTTGTCCCTATCCATGTTATTCCTTCGCCTTGTAATTAAGTTGGTACCAAACGACAAAAAGGAAGATGGAATCTATATGTTAAATCACTCAAAAAACCTGAAAGGAGAAATCAGAGAAATAAGTATTCACAAGCAAAATAGGAGAATTTCCTCTTTGTATAAACATCAGATTTTCAGAAAGAGTCCTATGGAAAAGGAAAATATAGGTCAGTAATCCCATGAGAAAAAAACAAACAAACATTTATCCTGCTGTATTTTGGAACATCTGTTTCTAATCTAACCCCTCAAAATGAGTCCCAAGTGGCATGAGGTGGGGAGGAGCGGGGGGCAGAGAAAAGGGCACTCGGAAAATAAAGGTATAAGATAAAGAAATAAGATGATTCAAGCCCAAATGGGGAGGAAAGGCTATAGATTTGCCATACTTTTCGTTCAAGACAAAAACATGCTCTGGAAACCATCAGGTTATGAAATAAATAAAAGAAAACAGTGTTTATTTTTCTCCAACATATAGATTATGATAGCATTGCATGTATCTGTTCTATTATCATGCTGCTTCTTTCTGTTTAGTGTGAATTCTTCAGATCCAAAGACTCTCTTTTAAAAGGATAAAGATATGTCTCCTCCAACAGACATGTAAGCTAAGAGTTTCATCCATTGACTCCTGGAAGAATATTTTAATTCCAAGCAGAAACCTTTTAAAATAACTGTTAGACTTTTAAAATGCTTGAGGAATCTAGTTATACTGAGAAAATAAATTGGAATAAATGACTTTTTTACTACACAAATGGATATGGATTTCATGATTTTAGAAAGCTTGGCTCCCTAGACCCTCAAAGATTCTCTAATATGGAGGAGTTTTAATCTGGGGTCTGTAATCTATGGAGGGTTGATAGGTGGGCTTCAGGTGGCCTATTAGTCCCTCAAATCATATCTGATACTTTATGAGTTTGTGTGGTTGCATTTATGAATTTCCCTGAGAATATATTGTCAGAAATTTGACACATATCACAAAATTAAAAAGAAAAAATTAACTTGAAAATAAAGTGATTAATTGCCCCTGTTAAGAACCCACTGAGCCTACTGCTACTAAGTCCACTATGTATCTAAAGTCCTGTAAAATATCAAGTAATCCAAGTTATTTCATAAAATGTATGAGACTGATTTGCAACTCTCTAGCAGAATTCATATTGAAAGACTCATACCAATGGTATTGATTTTTATCTTTAAACAAATAAGTCTTTCCAATGTTCAAAAAACTTCCCTATTCTATCTACATGGTAAATTGGAATTATTTAATATCATAATTCCAAAGCAAAATCACATAATTTTCTTCTATGATTCCATTAGGTAACTGGCTATGATTAGAAAACTGAATAGCAGCTACTATACACATATTTGAATTTTGGATAATTATTTAAATGTTAATTATGAAAATTAACAATCCAAGTGTCTCAACTATGAATTGCAGATTTGGCATGCATTGTTCTCCCACAGGTTTAAGGATTTGCTTGGGGCAGAAGGAGAGTGAAATTGCCTATTATTCCAAGAATATAGACTTGGAAGGATAGCTTTTCTTGTTCCCAGGAAAGCAGTGTCTGGCATACTCACTGCTCTAAGCTTCAGTGATAATAAAATTTAAAAGGAAGTGAGCCTCAAATCCCAGACTTCCAGTTATAATAGCAATAACCACTTACATACTCTCCTTTCATAAATAGCAATTCATGTAAACCATCAGGACTGTGTTTGACACATAGAACAGAGCCAACATGCAATCAGTAGCAGATTTTTTTCTTGTTATTGCTATTAATAGATCATTCTCACAAAAATTATACTGATTATTTACTATTAAGTCTCCTTTTATAAATGAAAAAACTGAGGAATGGAAAAACTTAGGAAATGGAAAAACTTAGGAATCTTAAGTAACTTTAAATAAAGCACAAAATTGAAAAGTGTTAAAATCAGGATATAAGCCTAGGCTGAAAAGAAAAGTAGCTTTAAGAGGAAGAGAAGTGAAGACCGAGGTTTGAACACCTGAGGTTGGAGATGACTATTGGACATCCAGGTACCGATGTTGAGTAAATGACTGTTCCTGGAATTCATGAAATTAAGTTGGAGATGCAGACTTAGGAACTATTTCACATAGGTTGTGATGGAAGGGAAATAGTTGAAATCTGAAAAAAAAAAAAAAAAAAGGAGGAGGAAATTAAGAGAAGATGACCGAGAGACTTTCCAGGTGGTCCTGTAGCTAAGACTCCGCCAATGCAGGGGACCTGTGTTCAGTTCCTCATCAGGAACTAGATCCCTCATGTGGCAACTAAGAGTTTACATGCTGCAAGTAAAAGCTCCTGTATACCATGACAAATATCGAAGATTCCAATTGCCACCACTGAGGCCCACCCAGCACAGCCAAATAAGTAAATTAATTAAAATTAGTTTTTGTTGTTTTTTTTTTAAAAGAAATGACCAACAACACAGTATCAGCAGATGCCAACAATGCTGACAGAAGAATATCTCATATGCCATTTAAGCAGGAAAACTTCAAAGATGTAAGAGAATGAACAAGTTAACCTACTATCAGAGATGCCAAAGGAAATGATAATTTGAAGAAGGACTTCAACAGCATCTGGTGCCACAGAGAAGTCATAGGGGAGAGAACTGAATGGAGACACCTGAAACTGGCAGACAGATCATTTCCAGAGGAATTCTAGTGGGCAGCTGAGGGAGAAAGCATATTGCTGCTGATTTAAAAGAAAAATAGACAACTGCATTGAGAATCCTATTTGTAGGAGGAGCTTGCTAATGACGCAAAGGAAGGAGATTGGGGAGAAAAACAGATGGAAAATACCCTCTCCAATCTTATTTTTCCCCTTACAGAAAAAGAAATGGACTTCAGAGTATCCATAAACTGGAGGAGAAGCAGATGAGAGAGGAAATTTAAAGGGCATAATAGGATGAATCATCAACTAATAAAGCTTACATAGGAGACTCAAGGGATTAGTTCAAGAGCACAGAGAGGCAGATTAGCCTCTGTCCAGAGACAGAGGGCACTTTCTCAGAGGGTGGAGAGTGGTACTACAGAAATATAAAAGTCCATGATGTGGCAGCAGACTGTACAGGCTGTACAAGCTCCATTTCTGAAGAGGAAGAAGTCAGCACTTTGGCTGCGAGCACTAGAACAGCAAGTTGGAAGGGAGTGATTAAAATTTGGAATGGATGCTTTGGACACATGAAAGGTAGCTGACCAGAGATCTATGAAGAATTGTTGAATAGCCCTTAGGGTGCATCTCAGGAGAAAGAAAGTAAATCTGCAAAAGTGTGTAATTCCCTCTCAAAGCACAGCAGGCCACATGTAAGCACTGAAAAAGCAGAGAGATGTCAGACTGGTTATTCAGTGCTCAAAACCATCCTGAAGGAAAGCATGATCATTTCCCCTTTGCACATGGGGAAACAGATGCTTTACCTAGTGATACAAACCGAAATTGGCCAAGTTGAGTTCTGACCTCATGCCCTTCACTATATCCACACTCATTGCATGGGTGGTCATCCACCATGTGAACTTAAACCAGTGGTTTCCAGTAAGAGTGCTCAGCTTGCATAAAAATAAATATTTACCTTGAAATAGGGATTTTAATAACTATATGTTCCCAGGAAAAGCCTGGCTCTAAGGACAATGGAAATGTCATGCACTTTAGAAAGTTTGCACATCTGTGTCTCTCTCTGTATGTAGGTGTGTTTTAATTCTTTTGTGAAAAATACATCTAACGTACTGGAGCTTGCTTTGTCATCAATAAGGACTCCTTTTGTTCAGGTGGTTATGGAGGCATTGTCCATCTCCCTTTATTTGTAAAGAACAAAGAAAGGAATATCTTGGGTTTTAATCATCATTTTGTGGTTAAACCCCAACCTAACGGATTACAAGTACTTTTGTCTCTCAAATCATCCCATCTGATTCATTTTAAAATAATCTCAGAAATGGATTTTTAATTAGGAAAAGGCAGACTGTAATGTACCTTTGTTAAAAAGAATCAGAAAAAAAGTTGATGGTTTCTTTAAATACCAAAAATGTAGTCAAAGTATTTTTGGCCATAATGGGCCTCTGACATGCTTAGGATTCGTGTGTTAGGCAGGATATGGGGTGTTAGCTGTTACAATAAACAATCCCCAAATTTCAATGGTCCAAATTTGTTTTCTGCCCACATGAAAAGGACTAGCTCTTCTCACAGCTCTTCTCCAGTGATGACTCATGGATCCAGGCTCTTCCTGCATCCTGGCCATTCCATATGGCCTCCACAGTGACACTGAATGGAATGAAAAGGCATAGAGGAGCACATGGAGACGTTTATGGCCAAGTTTTTTACTGGAATGCAGTATTTCTCCCCATCCCATTAGTCAGAACATAATCATATGACCCCAATCTAACTGAGGGTGAGGCTTGGAAATGCAATCATCCTCTATGCCAAGGAAAATAAACAAGACTGATGCACACCTCGGAGAAGGCAATGGCATCCCACTCCAGTACTCTTGCCTGGAAAATCCCATGGATGGAAGAGCCTGGTAGGCTGCAGTCCATGGGGTCGCTAAGAGTCGGACACGACAGAGCGACTTCACTTTCCCTTTTCACTTTCATGCATTGGAGAAGGAAATGGCACCCCACTCCAGTGTTCTTGCCTGGAGAATCCCAGGGACGGGGGAGCCTGGTGGGCTGCCGTCTATGGAGTCGCACAGAGTCGGACACGACTGACGCGACTTAGCAGCAGCAGATGCACACCTAGGTCATTTTATTTAGGAGACTACTAGCCAAGTTTTTACTCTATTGATGGTATGCCAAGTCGCTTTAGTCCTGTCTGATTCTTTGCAAACCAGGTACTGTAACCTGCTAGGCTCCTCTGTCCATGGGATTCTCCAGGCAAGAATACTCGAGTAGGTTGCCATGGCTTCCTCCAGGGATCTTCCTGATCCAGGGATCAAACCCATGTCTCTTGTGTCTTTTGCATTGGCAGATGGGTTCTTTACCACTAGTTCCACCTGGGAAGCCCATGGTAAACATGAGCAAAATTTAAAGCTATACAAAATATCTAACATTTCTGAGTGATTTTGTGCACTAAATGGAATGACTGATGATCAGTGACTTAGCTTCACCTCTCTTACCTATAAATTATTACTTTATATTTTAACTTAGAGTGGACAGTGAGAAACAGACGTGAGAAGAAAATGTTTACTGAGAACCAGAATGAGGAAAAAGTCTCAGAGAGGCTAATGAATAATCCAAGGCTATTAAGAAACAGAATGTGGCTTCTATCAAAGCCTTTAGGAATCCAGCAGCTTTCCATGGAATCACAAGCACTAGGAAGTTTTTTTCAAGTTTAAGTAACATACACAAGTTAAATTTTGCCTTAAGGAATATTCTTAAAGCCTTCAAACGTCCTCTCCTCTATTTCCAAAATGTTCTTTGCTTAGATGCATCTCATTCATCAAGTCTTAACTTCAAGAAAGATTCGCTGAGAGGATTAATCTTTTAACTCTAAGTATCTGACTCACTTTAGTTTCTTTTTCTCTTTCAGTATCCTTTTTGCCTATTTACATCAAGGTATAATTTTCAAATGAGAAAGCACCACTAAGGAAAAAAATCACATCTTCACCTGGATAAAAGTGGGGATGGTGTCAATATCATTCATTCACTCATCTATTCCCAGGGTTTCTCACAGTGGCTAGCATTTTGTAGATGCTTGAAAAATAAAGGAATTAATGAATTAGTGTGTCAACAGGTTTAATACAGTCTTCTGGAACACAGTATTTTTCAATAATTGTACTATAATTGCCAGTTAGGAAATCAATGTTTGAAAAAGTTAAGTAATTTGTCTTGGGTACACACCTGGTAAATAATGACTTTCTGATTCAAAAGCCTGGGGTTTTCTGCTATGCAACATGGACAAAAATATTTATTCTGGTTTTCGTGATCTCTTTATAAGGGCTTAAGTCCTAGATCACTAATATGTTTGTTTATTAGCAGTAAATATGCCCAGACTGAGATGGTTCTATGTGCTACTTCAACCTTAGCTTTCATGCTAAAACTACAAATGTAATTCGTTTGACATTTAAATTTCAATTTTAAATGGAGCCATTTTGGGAAACACAATTTATCTAGCACACGGCTTGCTGCCACACATCAAACTAGGTGCTTTAGGTATCTTTGTAAATCCTTACAATAGCCCTTTGTGATCATTTTAAAGATGAAAAAACTAAGGCTCAGAGCATCTAACTTTGTGATCTTTGAAAATACACAGGGTGCAATGCAGCTAGGATTCAAGCCCAGGTCTGCATCCAGAAGCCACAATTTTTATGATATATAAGTATAGACTGTCTTTGGATCCCTGCAACTATCTCTGATATCCACAAGGCTGAAAGGTTTTGTTGGCATTTAGTGACTTAAGTCTGACATAGCAGAGACTTTTACCCAAATCTTCACATGCATGAAGACAAACACAACTTAGGAAGCAGAGAAAGAGTCATTATCCATTTCCCCTTTTGTGCTTCTTCTCAGAAAGCTTCTATTTGTGTTCTCACTATTTGACAAGCACGGGTAGCTGTGTGTGTTTCTATATGATTGTTTGGTGTTTACTGTATTTTTAACTCTTAAGGTGTGAAATATACAATATGTGAAAGTGAAAGTGACAGCTGCTCAGTCATATCTGACTCTTTATGACCCCATGGACTGTAGCCCACCAGGCTCCTCTGTTCATGGGATTTCTCAGGCAAGAATATTGCAGTAGCTTGCCATTTCCCTCTCCAGGAGATCTTCCCAACCCAGGGATCAAACCTGAGTCTTCTGTACTGCAGGCAGATTCTGTACTGAAACACCAGGGAAGACCTGTAGATTTTTCCAAATACTGTTACTGAAACCTTTAAAGAAATATAGGAAAACAGAACCATTTTCCATTTTCCTCTTGCATTTAGAATTGTATGTTAGATGGGTGGTCCTAATAACACATGAGTCATTCTTGTGACCAAGAACTTGAAAATCATGAGGAATTGAAAATCAAAAGACTGCAGCTCATGTCCCAGAGGAAAAGGCGACAATAAGAGTTCTTGGAGTTAACAATGATTCGTTTTCCTCAAGTGCCTCCCTGCTTCTTTTTGCAGCAGTTTCTCTTCTAACGTGGTTGCATACAAACATCACAGATAAGTGATTTGGCATCTCATCGTCTGATGCCCTTTTCTTCTTCTGCCCTCAGTCTTTCCCAGCATCAGGGACTTTTCCAATGAATCAGCTGTTTGCATCAGATCACCAAAATACTGGAGTTTCAGCTTTAGCATCAGTTCTTCCAGCAAATATTCAAGGTTGATTCTCCTTAAGATTGACTGGTTTGATTTCCTTGCTTTCCAAGGGACTCTCAGGAGTCTTCTCCAGCACCACAATTTGAAAGCTTCAGTATCATCTTGCGTATCACTCTAATGGCAGAAAGCAAAGAGGAACTAAAGAGCCTCTTGATGAGGGTGAAGGAGGAGAGTGAAAGAGGTGTCATTAAGAGTGGTATCATCTTGCATATCGGAGAAGGCAATGGCAACCCACTCCAGTCCGCTTGCCTGGAAAATCCCATGGACGGAGGAGCCTGGTAGGCTGCAGTCCATGGGGTCGCTAAGAGTCAAACATGACTGAGCAACTTCACTTTCACTTTTCACTTTCCTGCATTGAAGAAGGAAATGGCAACCCACTCCAGTGTTCTTGCCTGGAGAATCCCAGGGACAGAGGACCCTGATGGGCTGCCGTCTATGGGGTCGCACAGAGACGGACACGACTGACGTGACTTAGCAGCAGCAGCAGCAGCATCTTGCATATCTGAGATTGTTGGTGCTTCTCCCACCTATCTTGCTTCCAGCTTGTAACTCATCCAGGCCAGCATTTCTCATGATGTGCTCAGCATATAGGTTAAACAAACAGGATGACAGCAGATGGACCTCTCATACTCCTTTCTCAATCTTAAACCAATCAGTTGTTCCATACAGGGTTCTAACTGTAAGCACAGGCATTTTAAATTCTTTGGTTTTAGAAAACATTTGTACTGCAGGTCTCCCCTGGTCGTCCAGTGGTTAAGAATTCACCTTGCAATGCAGGGGAATTGGGTTTGATCCCTAATCAGGGAATTAAGGTCTCACACGCCTCAAGGCAACAAAGCCCACACACCACAACGAGAGAGTTCGGGAGCCACAACAAAAGACCCCACGTGACACAACTATGATCCCACGTGCTGCGAACGAAGACCCAACCCAGCTAAATTACACAGAGAAATATTTTTTAAAAGAAAGAAAGAAAACATGTGTATTACATTTTTAGGGTAAGATCTAAACTGTCTCCGCTCACCCATTTGGCTGGGTTTTCACTGTAACTAGAATGCATTTATTGAATACATTTATTAAACTATTATTTCATTAGTACCCGGTTCACAGACTTCTACTATAAATGCTATGCTTGAGGTGGGCTCTAAGAATAAAATAAAAATTCTGCCTGGAGAAGTTCACTATTTAATAGTTACACAAGAACAGGTTGGTGAACAGATCGTTATGATTTTTTACATAGAAGCCACTTCAAGTTAAATCAAGACAGTGTAATATGGTCTAGGTATGAATCTTGGGTCTGGTATTATTTCTCCGTGACCTTGGGCAAGTAATTAAAACTCGCTGTGCCTCTCTGAAGCACCTTCCACAGAGTAGGCACAGGGTATTTTTCATTGATGTTAGTCTTGGTCCCTTGACCTGCTTTGGGTAAAGTACTGTTAGGAGACATAACATGAGCAGAGGCTCGAAACGCACTGTGCTTGCCTTGGCCTCTCATACTTTTGCCATCTGTCCTGAGCAGAACATGACTCAGGTGGCTGCAGATGCTAGGTGAATGAACAAACAGGTAGAGGAAGTCTGAAACCAGCTGCAGCCCAGACCCAAACCCCAGAGCATCAGGGGCTATGCAGATTTCTGAGCAATAAAATGTAAGTTCCTGCTATAAGCCATGGAGATCTTGGGGTTGGAGGTTACACATCAAAAGGTGATGAATACTTGATGCATCAATATAAGAAAAAAAAATATTTTCAAATGAATAGAGGTGACTGGTTCTCTGCTTTCCTCCATTAGCTTTCTGATGCTTACATGTTTAGAGAGTGACATTTTTGCAGCCTTTAGTTAATATCAGTGTGAGATCTTACTGATGCTGTCTGAGAGGCACAAGATAATATTCAGCATGTGCAAAATAAGATAGTTATTTAGCATCCCCAGAATTGTCAAAGCACATTTAGGAGAGAAGATTTTTAAAGAAACTTTTGAAAATCTAGACCTGGATCATTAAAATTTTATAAATAAGTTTTATTCTAATTTGGGAACCATGTCTAACACTTCAGAGATGAAGATCTTTCTGTGAACATGGGTCCTGTATTAATTAACTGCCTCTAGGAAACTTTCTCTTACTATTTGGAAAGTTTTAATAAAATCAAGAAGAAACAGAGTACCTGTACTGATTATTAGAGAAGAATATTTTCCTGGACACAGTCATTTTTGTTTGTTTAAATTTTTTAAACTATGCAACCTAACATGCCTGAGAAGTCCTTAATGTGTACCAACAAAAGTCAGAGAAATTGTGTCATTTCTCCTTCGGTCTTACTCTCTTCCTTCTCCTATTACCCATGCACATAATAAAACATTGGGAGAATTTTTAGAAAGGAGAGAGAGGGAGAGATGAAACAACCCCAAAGGTCAAAAATCAATGATCCTTTTATAGATGGGACTCCTGGGAAACCCACATACTTTGCTTTTAGCCAGGGTCTCAGACTGTTTCTTGAATACTTGGTTTTTGATGATATAAATCAATAATTTCTTTAAGGGAGGTCCTCTAGGGACCAAGGGAAGCTACCTTTGAAATATCAAATAATCTCTGCCAGTACTGGAAGGGCTTCTAAGCATATTCTGTGATTGTGCATTACCATTTATCTGGCAAAAAATAAATTTCAAGAATAATGACTTTCACTTTAAGATAGACTACCTTATCCAGTTGCAAAGGGGTGGGAAACTGTAGGTCAAAACAGGTTTAACCAAAAGCCAAACCATATGGTTGATGTGGCTGTGTACCTGAACATAAATCAGAGCAGAGTATTCCAAACTATTTTTACAGAATCTATTTGGCAACAGTGAGTGGCATTTAAGGCACAGTAAAGCAGCAAGCTACAAAATTAACAAATATGCATACAACAACCCCCTTTTAAAAAAGCATAATTAGACAGAGGAAGGGTTGGTAAGATAGAAATAATATTAACTGAGGTTATCTCTGGGTACAGGATTATGAATGATTTTCATTTCCTGCTTTGTGCTCTTTGTTTCTCATCAAATGTTCTATAATGAATATATATATCTTTGTAATTAGATAGTATAAGTGCTACTTTTTGAAAAGTTATCCCTAAAAAAAGTTTTCTAAATTTCATTACTATTGACATTGTTGTTGTTCAGTGGCTAAGTCATGTCAGACCCCATGGATTGTAGCACACCAGGCTACTCTGTCCTCCACTATCTCCTGGAGTTTGCTCAAATTCATATCCATTGAATCAGTGATGCCATCCAACCATCTCATCCTCTGCCACCCTCTTCTCCCCTTGCCCTCAATCTTTCCCAGGATCAAGGTCTTTCCCAATAAGTCAGCACTTCGCGTCAGGTGATCAAAGTATTGGAGTTTCAGCTTCAGCATCAGTCTTTCCAATGAATATTTAGGGCTGATTTCCTTTAGGATTGACTGGTTTGATCTTGAGTCCAATGGACTCTTAAGAGTCTTCTCCAGCACCATAGTTCGAAAGCACGAATTCTTTGGTGCTCAACCTTGTTTATGATCCAACTCTCACATCCACACACGATTACTGGAAAAACCATAGCTTTGACTCTATGAACTTTTGTTGGCATTGGCACTGGGATGTGGATGATTCCTTATTGTGAGGGACAGCCTGTGCACTGTGGCTAGCAGCATTTCTGGCCTCTACTCACTACAGGTCAATAGAACACTATCCCATTTCCCAATACCCACCCCCCCACACACACACACACATTTGTGACATCCAGAAATGTCACCAAACATCACTAGATGTCCAGAGAGAGGGTAGGGCAAAGTGATCCCAAGTTGAGAATTGCTACCTTAAAATACCCATACATGAATAAAATTCAAAAGTCCTAAAAGGTTGACCCCTAGTCAAGGCTATGGTTTTTCCTGTGGTTATGTATGGATGTGAGAGTTGGACTGTGAAGAAGGCTGAACGCCGAAGAATTGATGCTTTTGAACTGTGGTGTTGGAGAAGACTCTTGAGAGTCCCTTGGACTACAAGGAGATCCAACCAGTCCATTCTGAAGGAGATCAGCCCTGGGATTTCTTTGGAAGGAATGATGCTAAAGCTGAAACTCCAGTACTTTGGCCACCTCATGCGAAGAGTTGACTCATTGGAAAAGACTCTGATGCTGGGAGGGACTGGGGGCAAGAGGAGAAGGGGACGACAGAGGATGAGATGGCTGGATGGCATCACTGACTCAATGAACGTGAGTCTCAGTGAACTCTGGGAGTTGGTGCTGGACAGGGAGGCCTGGCGTGCTGCGATTCATGGGGTCGCAAAGAGTCGGACACGACTGAGCAACTGATCTGATCTGAAACTAAAATAAAGAGCTGTTACTAACGATAATGTATTTCTGAACTCTTAAAGGCATTACATTCAGTCTCCTTGATGATTCTGAGAATAAGGCAGTCTTCAACAGGTACAAACCAACCTTTGTGGCTCTAATTTTCTTCTCCATTTGAGTTCACTGCTATTCTTCAGAGAGCCTGTATGATGATGTAATACCTTTTGCACACCAAAGATACTCCCATAGGGCAGTGGGGCATGAGGATGTGGAGTTGGAGGCCACAAATGCATGGACAACTAGGCTCTCCTCAAGTATTTAATTACCTACAAATGTAACTCCTGCATCACATAGAGTAAAGTTACTTGCTCAAGATTCCACAGCTAGATATGAATTCTGATTCTTATCTAATTATGTAACCAAATGATGTTGTCTTCTCCACTTCTATCTCTTTAAGTGAAAAACACATATATTAAATGCTGTGCTGCCCACCACGTAAGGATGCTATGAGTTGTACCCAAGTGTATTCTTGGAACCCTTCCTGGAAAACTTCAAGGCACTGAAGATATATCAAGAAGGATTATGAACAGCAATATTAGCTTTACTTTATGGTAGAGGCATCTCTGCCTCCAGAGCTAGGAGAATATGTAGAACTTCAACTTGGTTGCATGTACAGAATTAGGAAATTGTGTGAGAAAACAGAGTGCCAGTCACTATTCTGGATAAACCCACATGTTCTGTTCAAAGAAATGTTGGAGTTAAAGATCCAAAATGAACAAATTTTCCTTAGTGGTCCTTTTTCCAAATAAATGAGAATATGGGAAAATGTACAACAGGGACCTGCAAATTGAAAAATACCACACATTACACTGGTTCAACAAATGGTGGTGGGAGGCCGAGGTTTCTAAAACTTAACACCTTAAAACACTTCCATTGTTAACTCATTTCTGCTCTAAAAATCCATTAAAATAATTTGTTTGGCCAATCAAGCTAGTGTTATTATAATGTGTTACCATCAGATCCAATTGAATTATAGTTATAATACCACCTTGCATTTTAGGACCTTATATCAGTGCTTTATGCTCTTACGGTATTTTTTTATTCTTAGAACAATTCTGTGAAGTACTCAGGGCAGTTCAGTTGCCAGCATTTCAGTGCTTATTCGTGATAGACATACATCAGGGAAGCACACATCTGACATTTATGTCCTTCTGCACTGTCTTTCCCTCTGCACTTGCCATTGGCTGGGCAAGGACACTCAAACACGGGTTTGTAATACCCCAGGGCTTACTACTTAGGTAAAGTGATGTTACAAATCTGAGCAGAGTGAGCTGCACCCACTTGGCTGCATGTCACTAACAGTCTCGCTGGTATTACCTTCACAGACCATAAGGAAAATTTAAGCAAGTTTTCCACGTCTTGATAAATGAAGCAGAACATTCCTGGGGTGAAGTTCAGTGAAAGGTCATAAAAAGTGTGACACAGAAAGCTAGTTCTAGATTGGGCTCTGGACCTTTTTCTTTCCTCCATCAGAAAATCCTCGCTGTCAACTTAAGGCTTTCATATGTGTTGTTTACTCTGTCTGGAGCCCCACCTAGCCCCCTTCTCTGATTGTCCCCACCCCTGTCCCCTTTCACCTAAATAACATCAGCACAGCACAAGGGTTCTGCTTTTCAGGCTTTCCTGGACATTCCCCAGCTGAACTCGCAGGCCTGTGTTTTATGTCCTATCTCTGTACGCTAGTTTCTTCTTTTCATAATATGTATAACCCTCTAATGAAATTGCTGGTAATTTCATTTTCCAGAACAAACTGAAAGAATGAAGACTATCTCGTTTTCAGTGTCTGTGCAAAATGATAGACTTTTAATGTAGACATGTGAATGGCTCCAACACACATCCTAGTCTACTGCATTATCTGACTTTCTGTATTTGTTCAAGCTTGCTGTTTAGAATAACACCTCCCAAACCTAGCAGTTTGAAACAATTATTCACTTAGTTCAGGCTCACTGTGGGTCTACTTGTGATCATTCTATTCTGGACTGGCTCTTCTCATCCCCACTGGAATCCCTCATAGGTAAGCAGAGTCCTCCCAGCCTAGTTGCAAGGTTCCCAAGAGCAACAGAGGAAGGAAGACCTCAATGAGCAAGTTCTCACCAAGTCTCTGTTTGCACCAGGGATGTCCCATGGGTCAGAGCGGGACATGCGACCCAGAAAATCCAAGTGAGAAGAATTACCCAAGGATGTGTCAACAATGAGACGTGAACAAACTAGACATCAGCACCGCAGCCTCACTACATTTTCACTTCTCAATAAATCTAATACCTGATTGTTACAGATACTTCTGAGTCTGCTAACACGAGAACTCTTTTACCTTGCTAACAATAAACACAACTATGACTTGCTCATTAATTAAATGATTCACTCTTGAGAGAAGTAGTGACAGAGAAGATGAGAGGAAATAAGATTTTGAGGCCGCCTGCTAAATATACTATGCATCTCCTCTTAAGCCATTCTCCAGGAGCGGAGAGAACTCACTTTACAAGATTTTAAAATAGAGTTGTTTGCACTATCAAAGCAAAAATATGTACATTACTTGAAGTATGTTGATTCTCTCATTCTCTTTTACTTGCCTCAGCCTCTTTCCTTAACCCCTGACTATATAAACTTGTGACAATAAAGTGAGCATTTCCAGTTGTGGCTTCTCGGTCACAAATACCCAATACAACTTGCCTGCTAAAGCTGATTAAAAATAAAAGTGTGTCATTTTAACTGGCTCCCTCCCTTTCTCCACACATCCTAAATCCCTTTCATTATCCAGCTTTCCTTTCCCAAGAAATTACAGGGGGTATTTACAGCCTTAAGCCTCTTAAGCCAACTTCAACTGACCATGTTAGCTTGCGTTCCCAAGCTTATTTCAGAGAAGCCCCTGAAACGTAGAAGGATGTGTTTACGAGAATGTGGCTCCCTGGGGATGAGCCAGGCACATCTGTAATTCTAAGGAGAGTGTAATGAGGAAAAACTGGTGGCATCCTGAATGGCTCACAGCTGTTCTGGAAGCTGATAAATAAGATGCTCGACAGGAGATCCCTAATTGGAGCCCGTTTTTCTTAAGTGGATCCACAATGCGGTGCGAGACTGGGTGTTGGAACGCTGATCGTCTTGTTCACATGTAACTTAGTTTGTCTTGTAAACAGTTCCAATTTCAAACGGCATTGCCTTCTTTGTTCAAAAAGGAAAAAAAAATGTTCACTTTGTTCAATTTTTTTCACACTAATTAGAGGCAAGCTAGCATTACTCTTCTTGGTGTTTTTCTCTACAAAAACTCCCCCAGTTGGCAGTCTGTCTTTTCCTTTCCTTCTTTCTCTTTTTTGTTGTTTCTCTTTCTTCCTCCACTCCCTCCTTCTTTCCTTTTCTTTCTCTCCCTCCTGTTTTTTTCTGCTTTCTTCCCTCCTTCTTTCCTTCTTTCAGTCCTTCCTATCATCAGAGTTACCAGTTCTTCTTTGCTAGGAACAAAAGCATTCAATTCTATTCTGCCTTTCAGACTCAGGCCACCCAACCCTGTTTCTGGAATTTACTTACTTGAAGATAGGGGCCTTATGGCCTTCTAAAAAGAGTATCTGTAATATTTTAATTTTCTTATCTAAGAAATGGACAAATAACTTCTAGAAGAAGGTAACAGATTTCCTATGCACGGAAAACCTTTAACGGATTCCTCCTG
Organism: Bubalus bubalis; assembly: GCF_019923935.1. Taxonomy (NCBI): domain Eukaryota; kingdom Metazoa; phylum Chordata; class Mammalia; order Artiodactyla; family Bovidae; genus Bubalus; species Bubalus bubalis. The sequence goes on along the minus strand of NC_059174.1, from coordinate 26,629,382 downwards.
AAATTCTGTCGCTACAAAATCAACTGGAAGTAGCTTTCCTTTTCTAGGTAACATGCCTTCTTTGCCATTGAGTAAGAGAAGGCATTGCCCTCATTGAAATGCCCTCAGGCTCTACCATCCACCCTCTGTTGTTGCTTAGTTGCTAAATTGGATCCCATTCTTTGGGACCCCATGGACTGTGACCCATGAGGCTCCACAGTCCATGGGGATTCTCCAGGCAAAAATACTGGAGTGGGTTGCCATTTCTTATTCCAGGGGTTCTTCCCGATCCAGGGATCGATCCTGTGTCTCCTGCTTGGCAGGTGGATTCTTTTCCCAACCTGGATCTTGCCATTAGCACCATCCTCCAGCAGAGAGCTGTTACAAACTGGCTACAGTTAAAATAATAAACAATAACGTGATCAGAAGAGTAGATACAGACTATATATTAAAAAAAAAAATTAAACAACTAATACACTATGTAAAACTCACCATTCTCTTGTTTCTTGATGTTCAAGGAGTATGAGAGAAGGGGACAAAAAATCCAGAACTTTGCTGATGGCATACACGCTTTCTTTCCACAAATGGAGACTTTTACTAGTTCCCATTTTAACAAAGTAAGAAATCCCTCCCAGCATACAATGTTTTGCTTTTAAAAATATTGATTGCCATGGCAATATTTTTTGCTTTTCATTATGGGATGGTATCCACCCATTCTATCCAGAGCATTTCAACCCCTCACTCTTGCTAATGAGATACAGACTAAATCCCAACATCAAAACATCATGTGACAACAAGCATTGCTTCAACCATCTGGGGCATATTGTCCTCCCATAAATATAGTTACTAGAATGATGATACTTTCACACCTTAAGTGCTCTCCAGTGCTTCATGATTGGGTGGGAGTGGGGATTCCATTCTTCTACAGCTTTACTGGTTTTCAAAATGTGGAGGCAGAATTAAGTCTCCGTGAGCAGGTAACTAAGTGATATTAACTTACTTATAAGTCTTGAACTAAGTGAGAATTCATGAAAGATAAGAACAGCATCCTTCTGACACTGATTCCTTTTCCCCAAGTTCCCATGTGAAACAGTGTATGGAAAGGTCAAGTAAAGGAAGACTGTCTTTGAAGCAGCAAGAAAACCTACAGCGTTCATCCACTCACCAATCATCAAAGCATCATTTGTGGTTCAGGCACCACTAAATGCTAAAGACAGAGAAATGAAAAAGACACTGCCTTGCCCTCAAAACCTACACAGTCCTGTGAACTCTAGCCTGGAAACTAAAGTCAGAGAAGAAAAGAAAATGCCATCAAGTGCAGTTAAATCATCTTAATGGTTCCTCTGAGAGTAGCTCCTTCTGATTTGGGAGGTGAGTTCTTTCATGGACAGCCAGAAATTTTAAGCAGAAAGTACTTTATACCTCTGTCACCATAATTCATCCCTGGTTCCAGGGAACCACATTAGATATTTACTTAGATCAATCCATCTTAAATATTTATCCAAATTGATGACGACTTCCCTCCCACCTGGCTCAGTTCCATGGGAAGATGTTTCCACCCCTACAAGGTCTTGCTAGATGGAAAACAGAGAAGGCAATGGCACCCCACTCCAGTACTCTTGCCTGGAAAATCCCATGGACGGAGGAGCCTGGTAGGCTGCAGTCCATGAGGTTGCTAAGAGTCGGCTGAGCGACTTCACTTTGACTTTTCACTTTCATGCCTTGGAGAAGGCAATGGCAACCCTCTCCAGTACTCTTGCCTGGAGAATCCCAGGGATGGGGGAGCCTGGTGGGCTGCCGTCTATGGGGTTGCACAGAGTCAGACACGACTGAAGTGACTTAGCAGCAGCAGCAGCAGATGGAAAAAGAGAGTTCTGGCTCCTGATGACTTTGGCATAATATCTTAGGAAAGATCACATTTCCAAAGATCATCATGGACTGAGGGACAGCAAGCTCAAACACTGGCTTAGCCAGAGCCAATCGCCAACCTGGTGATACATGGAAGTTCAGATATGTTTATAAAAATGTGTCTGATGAAAATAAAGTTGTAGCCATGACAGTCAAAGGATGAAAGAACAGCCACAGAGGCAGGAGTTGTAAAATCACTCTCCTCTATCAATCATTAGCCACAAACAGAATATCCTCCCTGTCTCTTAAGGTTAGAGATTTTCCTTGACATATTCTTCTCAACTAAAAAAGAAAAATGTTATAGTTGGATTTAGAGGAGTCAGTGCTCTTTGGCAGATTATTTTTAATAAAAACATTGCTTCATCTCTAAAATGAGAAAAAGGATACTAGACTGCTTAGCCCACAATGTGTGTGTGTGTGTGTGTGTGCTAAGCGGCTTCAGTCATGTCTGACTCTGTGCGGCCCTATGGACTGTAGCCCGCCAGGTTCATCTGTCCATGGGATTCTCCAGGCAAGAATACTTGAGTGAGTTGTCACGCTCTCCTCCAGGGGCTCTTCCTGACCCAGAGATCAAACCCAGTTCTCTCCTGTCTCCTGCATTAGCAGGCAGGTTCTTTACCACTAGCGCCACCTGGTGTACCCCACGATGAATACGGCTCAAATAAAACTGTCAGCCTGATACATATTTGGTGGTTACTATATCAGGTGAACAATTTCTTTTAACACTATCTAGAGATCCACGATAGACACATTACTATTATTCTCATCATAAATGAGGAAGCTGAAGCTAATAGAGAATAAGTAACATGCATAAAGTTAACGGCTAATAAGTGGCAATACATATATTAGAATGCTATGTTTTATGAAGTTGCATGAATCAGTTACATGAGGGCTACATTCTGCCTTTAATAAAACAATGAAGTAGATGTTGGCTCCACTTTCATTTTAACATCTTCTGATGAGTTAAAATTAAAACAAGAACACAAGGGCATTTATTATTAATTGCACATTCATTCATTTTTCATTTGGGCAGACATCATCAAAAGCCAAGTAGTGACTTCCTCGCGCACTCATTTTTTATACTGTGTTTATAACTCTTTTAATAATGCAAATATTTATTAAGGGCATCCCTGGAGAATCAAAGGTGCTCAGCGAAGGGATTTCTAAATATCACGATCCACTGCCGAGTAAAAACACCAGGATACTTCTACTGTTTAAAGGGTCAGAACCACGGGGTCTGTCAAAAGGGTCACTCGGCACAAAAACAAGGCAGAAGGTTATCCCATTTCTGGAATAAAGTAGCAGCAGGTATAATCTTCACCAACAGAGAGAGAGAAGGCATGAGGGTAATTTCTCCAGGGTGAGCAAAACTACATCACAGGCCAGAAAGGGCACCAAAGACAATTATTATACAGTGGACCTGAACACAGTAAAAATTCAGCTTTTTCAAGTATTATTTTCCATACCAACAATTTACTTCAATTTTAATAAACATTTGAGGGTTTCGTATATATAAAGCATCCTATAAGGTCCCTGATAGCTCAGTTGGTAAAGAATCTGCCTACAATGCAGGAGACCCTGGTTCAATTCCTGGGTCGGGAAGATCCACTGGAGAAAGGATAGAGGCTACCCACTCCAGTATTCTTGGGCTTCCCCTGTGACTCAGCTGGTAAAGAATCCACCTGCAATACGGGAGACCTGGGTTCGATCCCTGGTTTGGGAAGATTCCCTGGAGAAGGGAAAGGCTACCCACTCCAGTATTCTGGCCTGGAGAATTACGTGGACTGTACAGTCCATGGGGTCACAGAGTCGGACATGACTGAGTGGCTTTCACTTTCACAAGGTCCTAGAGACTTTAAAAAAAAGAAAAAAAAAAACACATGTAGCCTTCTGCAAAAATCTTAGCCTAGTGATAAAAGTAGACACATTTAAGTTTGTGGAATGACTTGCGTACTCTGCTAAAGATTTGGAACTTCATCCTGGAAGAAATGTTAGTTAAGCATCCTAGAGGACATTTTTTACAGTATGTAAATATCTGGTAGCAAAATAAAAAACAGAATGGAGTGTGCCAGGTTAGACATATGGAATCCCCATAGGAAATCACTGCACAAGCCTGACCAAAACCTCATGAGGATGGCCCTGCAGCATCAGCCACAGGAATGCAGAAGACTCAGTGGAGTTGAAATACTTTTGAGGTTAAACACAGCTAGAATTCGTGACTGACGTGAGATACAAAATAGAAAAACACATTTAGAATGCCTGTAAGCATTCTGTCTCAGGTGCCTGGAAAAATGATGCATCAATTTTTAAAAAGATGGAGATAAACAAAGAAGAAGAAGGGACTTCCCTGGTAGTCCTGTGGCTGTGACTCTGTGTCCCCAATGCACGGGACTTAGGTTTGATCCCTGGTCAGAGAACTAGGTCCCACAAGCCACAACTAGAAGATTTGTCATGCTGCAACTGTATAAGATCAGGCTCGGCCAAATAAATAAATCAATTAAAATAGTTTTTAAAAAAAGAATGGAGAAGAAATAGTAAATGGCTGGTTATTGAGAAAGATGTTGAACTTCACATTGGACTTGACTTCGATGTGCCTGGGGAAATCCATAAAACGATACTGTGCAGATATTTTAGTCTAACATAATAACTGTGAATATTTGGATGTTGCAAGTTATAACTTGTTCCAAAAATCCATTCCTTTAATATTTTATCTAATTATTGTTCTAACTTTCATGAGCCTTATTAACAAGAGACCCATATCTTACCTCTTAAGCCTCCTCTACTCTTTAAATCCTCTAAGATATTTGAGAACTAAGGCCAAAGGAGGTCAACTAGAATCCCACATGAAGACTAAAGGATATGTTTCGTTCACCACATGTTGTTTCTCTTGGCTGCATGAGTTCCCATCCCTCTTGGCCAGAGAAATGATATTTTCCCACTGCCATAAAAGAGTTCTCTGAACAAGTCTGCAAGATGATTCTTCTTCCTCAAAGCTAAGCTTGTCAAAGGCTAATGGAGGCTGGGACTTCAAAAAAACAAACATTAAAAGACTTTAAATGTGCTCTAACATTCTCTACTTACTTCTCTCCAAGTCCAATTGCACCAGGGTGACTCATTCCTAAAGAAGTTATCACACTAGCTTCCCATTGGGTCAAAACTGCCCTCCTCCAGGCCCTTAGTACCTTGAGCTGTTCCAGGTGATCCAGCCTACGTATCTCATGTCCTCCTGAGGGTCCTCCTTTTCCTTGACCATCATCTAGGTTGGAGCTGTCCTTATTAACAAAGAAGCAAGAGCTCACTGTCAAGTCCAGAGAAGAGAGGGTGGCCTTTCAACCTCTTACCTCCAAAAAGTCAGTACGACTGTTTCACAGCTTTGTCTATCTAGAGTTACAGACAGAAACATCCGTGATCAAGTTAAAAAAAAAAAAATTCCGGATTCAAGTAACATGACAAGGATTCCATATATTTATTACTTTTATCATGAAGAGAGAGTAGACTCATAATAGGAAAATCGTATACACTTACACAATTGACATAGATCAGATGCTGTTTCCCCTTTGAACAGAGGAGCATTCTGTACAACTGGCTCCTATTTGTTTATTCCCCTGTTATTTCTGCCAATGGACTTGCTGGCTAGGGGAGATTGTCATTTCCTAGGTATGAGACCAAAAAGGACGCTCACCACTTCTGTTCCCTTGTAGCCCAGCCCCCTCAGCACACAAAACATATATTGAGCAACCAGGGAAACAAAGATGCTCTTTAACTGAGCAGCTCTCATATTCCAAGCTCTGTCCTCAACAGTCTAAAGACTTCTAAGAGATGTTTGTGCTTAAGCAATAGAAGCTGGCTAGGTTAAGAACGAGCCACACCCTTTCCAAAAACTACCTGGATTTTGACAACTATGGCAGCTTCAGTCTATCTTTCAGGAAAATATCCTTATGGTATGGACAGTACAGTAATTCTTCACAGAAAAGTGGAAAATAGGCTTGTTAAATGCAGAATGTGTCTCGAAGGAATACTTCTTAGTGAGGGCTTTGGATTCTCAAACTACAGAGATAAAGCACTGCAAAATAAAATTTCTGGACAGGGTTAGCATACAAAATTAACATTTGACATTTAAAGACTAAAACCCTTTCTTTCAGTAAATACTCCATAAATCTCCCAGGCAAATCATCTCCATTTCCTGGATCTTCTTAATTGGCACTCAGCTTTTCTATGAAGCTGTGTTTATGACTGTGGACCATCTGAGAGCATGGGCCTTCCATTCAAGTAATATCTTCTGAGTTGACAATAACCTGTCTTTAACAAAGCAATAAATTCCTATTTAAAACTATTTAGCTAAATACTCCAGAGATCAAATATAATTTCCTTTACTTGCTCTCATACTGTCACAATTCTAATTATGACACTATTGGGAATACTAGCTTTCTTAAAAAATGTAAAATGCAGCATAAAAATTTATGAAGCAAATTATTGCAGGTATAACTGTTCAAGAGTGTAGTGGTCTCTTTGTAACTCAGTTTCCTCAACCAGTGCCCTTTTACACTTCATTTTATGGTCAATGTGATGCCTCATTGAAAAAAGAATATTAAAAATAATTTATTAAGATTAAATTGCTTCTTCAGAAGGCACGATTTTATCTTTCTCATTTTACAAGAATCCTGTTTTAATTTGCTTCCTATGCCATGCCTAGCATGAATTTAAGGATTTAATAGAGTACGGATTGAAGGCTGATATTGATAAAATGATTAATTTTATATTTGAAGGATTGGTTTGTTTGATTTAGGAGAAGATTTCAATGGTCCATTATCCCTGGACTCTATTTAGGCCCAATAGTAATTCTCATTCATCTCCTATCCACTGTGACTAGGAAAAGACATCTTTGTGATTACTCTTGATATATTAAAAGTTAACATCGGGTAGAAATGGGCTTCCCTGGTGGCTCAGATGGTAAAGAATCTGCCTGCAATGCAGGAGACCAGGGCTTGATCCCTGGGTCAGGAAGACCCACTAGAGTAAGGGAATGTCCACCCACTCTAGTATTCGCCTGACATTTCCACGGGCAGAGGAGCCTGGTGGGCTACAGTCCATGGGGTCACAAAGAGTTGGACACAACTGAGCCACTAACGCTTTCACTTTTACTCTGGATAGAAATACTGTTGCCCATTCCAAAAGAGACAACAGATGCTTTTCATAACAGAGCTAATTCTTTAAAGTATTAATACCTTAAAATATAGTTCCCTGAGTATACATAACCATGCTGGCCATGCAGTCAGTCAACGTTGCTTATTAATCATGAGCATCTTATGTATTGTTTCTTTCTGAGAACAGTTGTAACTTTCTGAGGACAGTTAGTGTGCTCTTTAATTGAAATGCTTTATTTGAGTTCTTTTGTGCATCCAAGTGGTTACATGCAAACACATAACAACACTGGAACAGCTTTAGTGCTTGAAATAAAACTTAATGAGATTTTTATTTCAGGCTTTATTAAAAATGATTAACAAAATTAAGAGAAATAAGGTTGATGAAATGATGGCAAAGTGCATACTGCTGCTGCTGCTAAGTCGCTTCAGTCGTGTCCAACTCTGTGTGACCCCATAGACATCTGGCAGCCCACCAGGCTCCCCCATCCCTGGGATTCTCCAGGCAAGAACACTGGAGTGGGTTGCCATTTCCTTCTCCAGTGCATGAAAGTGAAAAGTGAAAGTGAATTCGCTCAGCCGTGTCCGACTCTAAGCGACCCTATGGACTGCAGCCTACCAGGCTCCTCCAACCATGGGATTTTCCAGGCAAGATTACTGGAGTGGGGTGCAATTGCCTTCTCCGAAAGTGCATACTACAGGCGCACAAAGTCATAAGATGTGTTTCTGTTGTTTTGCCTTGACATAAGCTAAAGCATATGAATAATTTGAGGCCATTTTTATACTGACCTAGAATCAGAAACAGTATGATATATATATATATATATACATATATACAACTGAATCCAACTCAAGTTGGAGTTAATCACTTTGCTGTACACCTGAAACACTATAAATCAACTATACTTCAATTTTTTTGAAAAAAAATTGTAGACAAAAAAAAAAAAGGAAAGCATAAGGGAACCCAATCTAGAAGGATTTAAACAGATGGCCTCTAAATCCCACAGAAAGTAAAATGGATGTAGAAAACAAATGATAAAACTGGCCCAGCCGTCAGATAAAAAAATTTCATTTGAAAGTCCTTCCCAATTCTAAATTTTATTTTCAGATTGAGTGTTATCACAGGGAAAACAGTTCAACAAGGAAGGTAAATTAGTTCTGCACATTAGGGGAATCATTTAATATGCACTGAGGATTCAATAGATATGTAGAGAGAGACAGCCCGATTAAGACAGAAAGAGAAATACGACAGGGAGAGGGACAGAAAAGAAGAGGATATTTTATATGCCAGTCAGTGAGTCCCTGCCTTTGAAGATGCTCATAATCTACTAGAGAGATAAAACGAGAATATATGAACTACAATGCACTGTCCTAAGTGGTCTGATGGGGAAATTTAGGGTGAAACAAGAGCACGTGGACTGATACCTCACAGCCAGCCAGTGTAATCACAAATAGATCTTAAGAGGAGCTCACATCTAAACTAAAACTGAAAGGATGAGTTGGAGTTAACCAGAAAGGGGAAAAGAAGAGTGCTTCACACACATGCAAAAGTCAGGGAGCAACCAGGTAAAATGCATCTTTGACAAAGTATGGTATTATGGATGAATCAGAGAGTGAAGGCAAGAAAGGCAAGAGATAAGATCAAAGAAGAAAGAAAGCATGTTCTGATGAAACCAGCAAACCATATTCAATAGCTTGGACATTATTTTGAAAGTTATGATGAGCCATTCAAAGATTAGAGTAGAGTATTACCCCTGTTTCTTTCCCAAAGAATTTCTTTGTTGGAATGCAAAGAGTGGATTGGAAGAAACTAGACATAGAAGGCAAGTCTTAAAAGACACAAAGATGAATCTGACATCTGGTAACAGGGTACAGGCAAGAGACTGGTGGTGATCTAGAAGAATCATGTCACTGTGAATATTCAAAAAAAAAAAAAGATTTGAAAAAATATCAGAAACAGAATGGACAGAACTCAATGAAGTTTGTGGTAAGATATTAAGGATGAAGTCCAAGTTTCTTGATTGTGTAAATGGAAGATCACCAGATCACCCTCTGCATCGAGCATGGATGGAGGAGGAGCTATATTCTGAGACAATTAATGTGTCCAATAATTGACATGTTTTGTTTGAGGTCTTTTGTGTATCCAGGTAGGCCCATAATCAGTGGGCAGCTGGAGGTACACATATGAAACTCATTACAGAGATCTGGGCAGGAAATCAGTTTAGTTCAGTCACTCAGTCGTGACCAATTTTTTGTGACCCCATGAACCGCAGAATGCCAGGCTTCCCTATTCATCATCAACTGCCAGAGTTTACTGAAACCCACGTCCATTAAGTCGGTGATGCCATCCAACCATGTAATCCTCTGTCATCCCCTTCTCCTCCTGCTTTCAATCTTTCCCAGCATCAGGGTCTTTTCCAATGAGTCAGCTCTTCACATCAGGTGGCCAAAGTACTGGAGTTTCAGCTTCAACATCAGTCCTTCCAATGAACACCCAGGCCTGATTTCCTTTAGGATGGACTAGTTGGATCTCCTTGCAGTCCAAGGGACTCTCAAGAGTCTTCTCCAACACCACAGTTCAAAAGCATCAATTCTTCAGCAGGAAATAATGATTCAGAAATGACCAAAATCAGTAGTCAAGAAAAATCAGAGAGCGCAGATTGGGATGGGAAGTTAGCTAAGTGCAGATGATTGAGGAACCATACATGAGGCAGCCAACTTCAGTTATTTGGAAAAAAATCATTTCTTTTTAAAATGATGTTCCCTACAGAAGAGGTTCTCTAGACATCAAATCTAAAAGTAAATATTTTGGCTCAGTTTATACATTGGTCTAATTAGTGATGATGAGTCTTGAGAAAAATCTCTTTTCGAGGGGAAGGAGTTAAAAATGATGTTGAACTCTGGGGTCTAGTTTGACCTATGACAGCTTATAGAACTTAAATGGCCTTCTTGAAGCTCAGTTGCCTGCTCTATAAAAGAGAATAATAACCCATAATTCAGAAGACAGTTGTGAAGATTAAGTTTTTTTACAATTGGTAGAGTTGGAATCACTTCACATAGTACCTGGAGCATAATAGGAGTTCAATAAATGTGTTACCATTCTTTTCAATGGCTTATTCAGATGGGCCAAATAAATTAGTAAAACATATATAATGGGCAGAACAACAAAAACTTTTATCTATTTTTGTATGTATGAAGAAATTTTTTTTTAAATAAGACTCAATCTCATTTGTTGAATCAGTTTCCCTTTGTATGAAGAATATTTGCTTTTTGCTCAAGCTCTGAAAGAGATATTGCCAATTTATAGTCAGGGTCGACTTGGTTTCATGAGCTATAATAGAGTCAATTTTTGCAGTTCATTGATTTGACCATTGGGTAAGCCAAATCACCCATTAAACTACCATGGTCTGGTTATTTAAATTGCACAGATAGAGCTCAACTAAAAAAAATGAAATAAAATTGCATTCTGGATCATATAATTGGATTTGGCATTTTATATTTAGATTGTTTTGCTGTAGGTTTGAGATTGGTATTACCGACGAATATACCTGCCACTCAATTTAAAATGCTGAAATGTTAAAATATGTTACTTTGTGGGGCCCAGCTCATGCACAGTAAATTCCGGATAGTAATTACAAGGTGTTAACAGTAAGAATAACTCAGGTTAAAGGTTCACTGCTTCTCAGTGACTCAAGTTCTAGATATGAAGAAGCTATTTCCAAAAAAACACTAGTCAATGATTCTCTGATCTTTCTGTTGATAGAACTGTTGGAAGTTATAATGATCTGTAGAACACACTAACTTACAAAACGTTAAACTTAAAAACAATGAAAAACATTATTAGTGGGAGGTATGCAAGTGGTTAAACTCACAAGTTCTGAAATCAGACTGCATTTTGCAAATGGGGAAACTGAAACACAGATTAAAATAAGCTCCTTGCCCAAGGTTATAGAGTCATGAAGTGGCAAAGCCAACATTCATGCCCAGGCAATACTAACTGCTACTATTCGAAAAGCATTTGTAAGATTTAATAATATAAGTCATGGAAAGCGTTTAGCACAGTGCCTTACTATTGATATTTATTAACCATTTACTAACATAGGCAAGATACTGTACATAGCAATATTTTTTTTAAAAAAAGGAAAAAAATACAAATTAGGAAATTTCATTCACTGTATAAATTGTCCTTCTGAACTGCTTGTGATTCTGAATGACTTCGTTTTTTGCTTCTTGTGCTTTTTGGTTTCCTATTATGCACATGTTAACTTTTAAGAAATAAATGTTATTTTAAAAACCTTAAAAAAAATTGTCCTTCTGAAATTTTAGAAAAGTTTTCTCTTGTTTACTGGCAGAATGGTATTGCTGCTGTATTTGATATGTGGTTACCAGTGTCAGAAATTTATGCTGTTAGTTTGAAAGAGTGGGTTCTAGAGAGAAACTGCCTGGAATCTAATCTTAGTACTGACATTTAATAGCTGTGTGACCTTGACAAGCTATATAACACCCCTGGGCTTACCTTGTAAAATGGAGATAATTATAATACTAATCTGGGGAGGATTAAATGAGTTAATATGTTAATGTGTATGCAATAGTGCCTGGAATTAGTAGAGACTCAGTTAAGTCATCTACTGCTATCATTACTATTTCCAGAGAAATTCATGCAGTGAAGATATGTTAGTCACTCGGTCATGTCCCCATGGACCGTAGCCCACCAGGCTCCTCTGTCCAAGGGATTTCCCGGCAAGAATACTGGAGTGGGTTGTCATTTAATCTTCACAACTCAGGGATAGAACCCACATCTCCTGCATTGCAGGCAGATTCTTTACCATCTGAGCCACCAGGGAAGCCCTACACCATGAAGAATCAGTGCAATTCAAAAATAAAAAACCATTTCTCGATACCAATATATAACATACAGATAAAATCAGAAGACTATTTTTTCCATTGTGAAATTAATCATATAATTTAAAAGTCAAGCTGCTTTTATATTTTTCAAATTAGAATTTAAAAGAATTTTAAATTCTATTCTGTGGGCAATAACAGTAGAGGAAAAAATCCTAAAAGGTGCAAATGATATTATAAAGGAAAAAAATAAAATTGCAAGTACATTCTAATCTGAAAACATATACACACAAGCAGTTTTGCATTTTATGTCCCCTCTCAGGAACTCTTTTCTCATAATTTTTCATATATCTGCTTTTTCCTCATCCTTCAAGTCTTACTTGAATATCACTTCCTCAGATAGAATGTCCCTCACCCTCCTGTTTAGAAAAAGCCTCCCTCTCTAATTCATAATTAAGCCTCCACCCTGTTTATTTCCTCCATAACAGAAATAATAATATGTATTTATTTTATTTGTTTTTTCTTATCTCCCTACTAGAACAAAAACTCAATTAAGAGTGGGATTTCTCTACATTGTACCACTGCTCATTCATTAGAAGCCTAATTTACTATCTAGTACATGCTGCCACTTAACAAATATTTGTTGACTAAATTAATAAAAGGCATAATATTTTTATATTCCACTGGCATTTGGAGCTTTATCTACAGAAAGACCCCATAATAATTTGGCCCTGAATTCACAAAATACAAGATTTAGACATTTCTGCTTAGCCCCAGTGGACCTCTTGACTTTCAGGGAGCTCAGGAACTGGGAGGAATGAGATGGGCAGGGACTCAAGAGGAAAGAAGGAAGAGCCCCCTGCCTTGAGAGAGTTCCTCAAGACCCCACAGGGGAGTTCAAAGTCAACAAGCACTGTGATAATAATTAGAGCCTCTGTTAGCTCCTGCCTGATCCTAAAATAGACTTTTAAGTGGTCTCTCTGTCTCAACTTCCTCCACAAGACTGCAGAAAAGTCTATCTGAAATAGAAATCTCACCAAGTTTCCCTGCTTAGGGCTCTGCAGAGTCTCCACACAGCTGTCTGAATAAAGAACAAGCCTTGTGGCAGAAACATCAGGATGAACCTCCTTTGTCCAGTTGCAAATTCTCCAAACTTTCACAGCTTCTCCTTGGACACAGAGTCAATATGATAGATGCACAGGGTGCAATTCCAAGGTTTGCAATTCCAAGAACTACCCTCCCTCTCTCATTTATCTGTGGTTTTTTCCATGGTCATTCTTCCACCTGGAATAGTCACCTTTACCCTTCAAAATGTATTAAGGACTTTGGGTTCAGAATGGGTTACTGCACACAGACATCCGTCCTTATGTGTGACTGCTCTTTTCTTCATGTCATCCTTCGATTACGTATCAGTTGGATGAAACACACACCCATACACAAAGGCCCAGACACTTGACTGAAAACAAACATTAGACTTCAGAAAAAAATGACTAAAAAAATCCATATTCAGAAATAGAAATATGGTCCTCCTACAACATAATCTCTACTACCTTCCTGGTTATCAACAGAGATAGTATTTTACATTACTATGCAGAATGTTATCAATTTCCTTTTTCTCAATATTATACTTTTCAATTACACCCTGAGGCCCCTCAGGGAAATTTCCACTGGAGTCATCTGTCCCTTTGATGGCCACACTCTAGTCACAACACACAAGAAAATATTAGAAGCTTCCAAATCAGTCTAGTTCTTGTCATCACTGTTTTTATTGTTTATTAAGTGGGTTCAAATTTTTTGGATAGGAAAGTCTTCTGTAGTTTCTACAGATGAAAAAATCCAGGACAAAGATTCTGCCATGTAGTCACATTTCAATATTCAGTTATTGAGGAACCAAATATAAGTCACTATATTGTATATGAACCAGAGAAAACTGGAGAGGGAGATGGAGGAGGGAGAAGAAAGAAACACATGGAAATACATGTGATGTTTTATGTGTGACTGGGTTATATTTATAAATTATATTTGTGAATTCTATTAATGCAAAAACTGGACAAAAGTTGTATGTACACATATGTATATGCACATACATATGCATACAGTTTGATACATATGAAACAGAAGGGGAGGGGCAGGGCACAACCTTTGAAAGAAAGATGTATCCTGAGGACACAGCATAAACTGATTAGAATCAAATAGGTCCAAGATGGCAGACAAGCCAACTTCAATTAGACCTTGATCCTCAGTATACACTCATTGCAACACATCAGCAAGATAATGAGACAACCAGAGATGCCAGGACGGTTCCAAGGCTGACTATCAAAGACCAAAACGTGGGTGGTGGCTCAGTTCCTAGAAATCTCTACCCCATCCCCCAAAATAGTTGGAATAATCCTCCTACTCATTAACCTATGAAATTACCCAGCCCATAGAAGCTAATCACACCATATTTTGAGGCCACACTCACCCTCTGCAATAACCCACACTCTGTCTATGGAGTTCATTTCTCCCAAGGCCACTCTCACCTTCTGAGATGGCCCATCCTCTGTCTGCAGATTGTATTTCTCTTTAAATAAATCCACTTCTTAGCTATCACTTCGTCTCTCACTGAATGCTTCCTGCAATGAGACATTAAGAACCTGAGCTTCATTAGGTCCTGAAACCAGGTGTGCAATATAAGTTGGCAGACCATGAGTTTTGGCCAGGTTCAAGTCCCAATCTGAGATGTACCGTTTCACACACACACACACACACATATACATACACAGTTTATTCTTGCTATTTGTTGTAATTATGTTTTATAATATTTCCATAAATACTGAATTAGCAAATACTAGACCATTGCTCTTAAGGTAAACACAAAGTTAGGTTTCTGTGAGACTCCTGACACAACATTTCCATCAACTGATTAATACATACCTTGTTGGACATGCATTTCTGTTTTAAAGACAACTTGTTTAATATATGTTGTTGGTTTCTTAACACTGAACACACAACCAAAAGCTCTATAACTCAAGCCTGAATAAAGCTTATCTAACAAGTATATTTTCTCTGAAAGGAACAACCCAAACTTCTTGCCTTTATGAACACTAGACAGCACTAAGGCTGGGCCAATCTTAAGTGGTGACATCAACAACGAAAGGCATAAAATTGTGCAAAATGTGGCACTAAGTAGACCATAGAAAGGGCTTGTTTACAGTATGAGAGCTGAAACAAGAAGGCAGAGCTGCTGCCTGGGTCCCACCTTAGTGGGAATGTGCACACTGGTGACTCAGAGTTGTTCTGCTGCCTAGAGCCTGTGTATGTCCACAGTGACAAATGAAGCGCCTCAACTGTTGATTTGGGGGTTACAAATATATTTTAACGAGTAGGTACATTCACAAATATAAAATTGTGAATAATGAGAGTCGACAGGAGGCAGGAGGCAGATGCCTCCCCCTACCCTGGGTAAAGTAATTTGAGATTTGTTCCCTGTGGACCAATATTCCAAGATGAAAATAGCAGGACAACTCAGAGGGAAAGCTGGATCCTGCCCAGATAGAACGTCTGAGACCACATATTTCTCATTCTCAAAGTTAGGAGACCTCCTCTACCACACAGGTGCAGAAAGCCTCCTTAGACATCAAAAGGGGAGTGATGCTAAGTGGTGCTAACTACCTGTAGACCTGTAGAGATGCGTGTGCACACATGGGAGGATCCTGAGACATACCAAATGTGGACTCTGAACCAGGCAAATCAAAACGACTGGCCAAAGGAAACGCTCCACGTAAGTGATTTAAACTACCTCAAGGGCACAACTCTCCCTCTGAATCTGCCCATGTGTCTATCCACACGTACTTATACTTTTTCCTCCTAATAAGACACTGTACTTCTTTCACTACGTTCCATCTTTGTGGGAATTCCTTTCTGCAAAACCAAAGGGCTAGGGTCTTGCAGAAAGGAATTCCCACAAAGATGGAAGATTTCATTTATGTAGAAGATCTATATATTAGCATGTATAAATATGTCTGATTTCAAGTGGCCTCAGCCTGCAGCACCTTAAAGCAGGGCTCTGGTTCCTGGCCAGAGATTGAGATTGGGACACAACATTGAGATTCACTAAATCCTAGCCACTTAGATCAGAAAGTATAAGTACGTGTGGATAGACACATGGGCAGATTCAGAGGGAGAGTTGTGCCCTTGAGGTAGTTTAAATCACTTACGTGGAGCGTTTCCTTTGGCCAGTCGTTTTGATTTGCCTGATTCAGAGTCCACATTTGGTATGTCTCAGGATCCTCCCATGTGTGCACACGCATCTCTACAGGTCTACAGGTAGTTAATTGCACATATAAGGAGCTACTATGTATTAAAATGAAAAATAGAAACAAACCTGTCTTTCCCAGGTAATCTGTTTAATCATGGTCCTTGAAATGGTAGCTAGAGGCTTTTTTTCAGAAATTAGGTTTTTATTACTCTTGCTTTTAAAATTTGTAATACCATTGCTTTTTTTAAAGATAAAGATATATAATATTATCAGTAAAATGTGGAAAAATTAAGAAATAAAAAGTACAAATCACCAACCTTCCTATGAGATAAAGCTCATTAAAAATTTGATTCACTTCTTCCCAGTGTTTTTTTTTTAATGCAATTCACATATAGATGTGCAAACATCTTTAAAAATAAAATTGAAAGTATACTGCTTTCTAGCTTGCTTTTATTTTATTAATGCTATATCAGCATCCCCCTCATCACTGTATTTCATCCTTAGGTTCTTCCCAATCTCTCTTTTCAGAAGGACATACCCATCTGAGATTGCACTAGGCTCAGCAAGCTGCTGTCTTTGCTGAATAAATGCTGATAACGGCCTCTACTGGGGAGACTTAGAAGAAAAAGTATAAAGACTGAACTGTTTGATTTTTCCCTTTGATTTTTGTATTCCTTGAGAGATTCTAACTTAGCTAAAAAAAGGAATCATTTCCAAAGGTGCGAGGAAGCTTACCCTAAAATAGATTGCCTATATCATAATTGACCTTTGCATAAATGCATGCATTTCATAGCACTTCAGCGCAATCAAATTTCCCAGGCAGGCAGAGGTAGTCACACAATTTAAACACCAGAATTAGTTTTAAAATGTACATTTTAGTAACTCTTAAAGGTCAAAAAGTTCAGTCTGCACGTTCAATCTCTCATGACATTATTGTTTTCCGATACAATAAGAGTTAATGATGGACTTTTCTGTTGCTGTGCATTACAAAAGGTATTCGGTCCTGGAAGAAAGGAGCAATTCCCTCTCTTGTTCTGTTAGATGTTGCATGATTATCTTACAACAGGCATTTACTAAGCAAACTTAATCAACTGTAAAAATATATAAAACTATCATAGCAAAATTCTCAGATAGGTTCAACTGATACTTAAAATTCCCAGTTTTTTCTTTTCTAACATTTTGTTCTTTCCCCTAATGAGAAAAACCTATATAGTCACAAAACCAAAGAAAACTGAGATCATTATGAGCAATTAAATGAATCGAGTCCATTACTTAAGATGCCATAATACATACGTAATTTGTTTATTATGTGAAAGGAATTAATTAACTCATAAGAAAGTGTTACAGATGGAAAAATTAATGTGTCATACACTGACATGTTCTAGATTCTTTGAATGCTTTTTAAATCGCCATGTTGTCATTAGGTAATTATTGAAATTAAGCTAATTTTAGGCTGTTATTCCGAAAATAGAGCCAAAAAATTCATTAAAAGTTATTTATATACTAAATAATTAAACTAACATGGGAGTAATTTTTATTAACTGTAAATTAAATTGAATGTTTTTTCTCAGTTCAGTTCAGTTCAGTCACTCAGTCGTGTCTGACTCTTTGCGACCCCATGAATCGCAGCACACCAGGCCTCCCTGTCCATCACCAACTCCCGGAGTTTACTCAAACTCACGTCCATCAAGTCGGTGATGCCATTCAACCATCTCATCCTCTGTTGTCCCCTTTTCCTCCTGCCCCCTAATCCCTCCCAGCATCAGAGTCTTTTCCAATGAGTCAACTCTTCGCATGAGGTAGCCAAAGTACTGGAGTTTCAGCTTTAGCATCATTCCTTCCAAAGAAATCCCAGGGCTGATCTCCTTCAGAATGGACTGGTTGGATCTCCTTGCAGTCCAAGTTCACAGTTCAAAAGCATCAATTCTTCAGCGCTCAGCTTTCTTCACAGTCCAACTCTCACATCCATACATGACCACAGGAAAAACCATAACCTTGACTAGACAGACCTTTGTTGGCAAAGTAATGTCTCTGCTTTTTAATATGCTGTCTAGGTTGGTCATAACTTTCCTTCCAAGGAGTAAGCGTCTTTTAATTTCACGGCTGCAATCACCATCGTCAGTGATTTTGGAGCCCAAAAAAATAAAGTCTGACACTGTTTCCACTGTTTACCCATCTATTTCCCATGAACTTTTTTCTGGTCCCCCTAAAACTGAAGGGTGCTGGAGAAAGAGGCCTGCCAGGTGCAGACACGTACTATAGACTACGTTACTCAAGAGATGCTGGGGCTAGAGGATCTGTCATTCACTACATGTGTGACTTTGTGACTGTTTCCTCATCTGTAAAATGGGAATATCAATAGCCTTGAACACACCAGCTGGCTCAGTGGTAAAGAATCTGCCGGCAGAGGTAGGAAACACAGGAAATGCGGTTGATCCCTAGGTCTGGATGATGCCCTGGAGGAGGAAACGGCAACCCACTCAAGTATTTTTGCCTGGAGAATCCCATGGACAGAGGAGCTTGGTGGGCGACAATCTATGGGGTTGCAAAGAGTCTGACATGACTGAGGACACACGCTAAAAGTGAAAAACAATACCACTAATGCAGCTTCCCTGGTGACTCAATGGTAAAGAACCCACCTGGCAACGCAGGAGACATGGGTTCAATCCTTAGGTGGGGAAAATCCCTTGGAGAAGGAAATGCAGCCCACTCCAGTATTCTTGCCTGGGAAATCTCATGGACAGAGGACCCTTGCAGGCTACAGTTCATGAGTTGCAAAAGAGTCAGACATGATAAACAACAAAAATGCATTTTAAAGTATTTAAAATCTTCTTGTAAGTGGCATAGCCCTAGGCTTTATTTTTTTTTTAACTTTTTAATTGTGTATTGGGGTATAGCTGATTAACAATGTTGTGACCGTTTTAGGTGAACAGCGAAGAGACTCAGCCATACATATACTAGCCCTACACTACAGCTCAACAGAACTGGGGTCAAAACCAAATTGGAAACTCCCAGTTCAACAAACACTGATTTTCTTTCTAGAAGTCTTCTTGATCCTCTCAAGATACTCTTTCATCTTCATTGGCTCTTATAAAAGTTTTTTTACCCACTCAGTGCAAGTATTTGCTCCTTATCATGGGACTGCTGCTAAGTCGCTTCAGTCGTGTCTGACTCTGTGCGACCCCATAGACGGCAGCCCACCAGGCTCCCCCATCCCTGGGATTCTCCAGGCAAGAACACTGGAGTGGGCCACCATTTCCTTCTCAAAGTGAAGTCACTCAGTCGTGTCTGACTCTTAGTGACCCCATGGACTGCAGCCTACCAGGCTCCTCCGTCCATGGAATTTTCCAGGCAAGAGTACTGAAGTGGGGTGCCATTGCCTTCTCCATATCATGGGACATCCCTACATAAAGGATGGTTTTGATCCACAATCTTTCCAAAAAAATCAACAAATCAAACTGACACCCCCATGGATGCTAAGTCATTGTCAATGTGCTCCCCCAACTGTTTCTTTACTCCCAGAAGAAGAGGCAGTGGGTTAAGTTGCTCAGTCGTGTCCGACTCTTTGCAATGCCATGGACTGTAGCCTACCAGGCTCCTCCATCCATGGAATTTTCAAGGCAAGAGTACTGGAGTAGGTTGCCATTTCCTTCTCCAAAGGGGCAGTAAAGTGAACCACAAATCATAATATTCAACATTTACTGGGTCCTTATCGAATTTGGAACCTCTCCTAAGCAGTTCTTAGAGAAGGCAATGGCACCCCACTCCAGTACTCTTGCCTGGAAAATCCCATGGACGGAGGAGCCTGGTGGGCTATAGTCCGTGGGGTCGCTAAGAGTCAGACATGACTGAGCAACTTCACTTTCACTTTCCACTTTCATGCATTGGAGAAGGAAGTGGCAACCTGCTCCAGTGTTCTTGCCTGGAGAATCCCAGGGACGGGGGAGCCTGGTGGGCTGCCATCTATGGGGTCTCACAGAGTCAGACATGACTGAAGTGACTTAGCAGCAACAGCTAAGCAGTTCTTACACGTTGCCTCACTCCATGCTCACAAAATCCATACAAGATAATTACCAATAGTGCCTCTTTGGGACAGTAACCTAAAATTTATAAACCTTAGTTTTTTCATATGTAAAATGGGAGCTAACTAGTAGCTAGCTGATTAGGTAGTACCAAGTAACAGAGACAGGATTCAAATCCAGGTTTGTGGGTCCTACTCCTATGCTTGAACTCAATGTCTTTAACACTTTCAAATCATTGGGTTTGGGCAAGAATGTAACCAGTCAGTTTTCAAATCTACCAAGAGTTAATGTCACTCACTTTACAGAGATATTGAGAGGACTGAAATCCATACAGTGTGTGGATCACAAATCAGTTCATGCGGTACATCTTTGGAGCTTCACGAATGTTAATTTCCTTACATGAAGACTTAGGCTCTCAGTATTAAGACCGTTAGCAAACTACCTAGGATACATGCCATAACAAGGAT
Source organism: Bubalus bubalis (assembly GCF_019923935.1). Classification (NCBI taxonomy): domain Eukaryota; kingdom Metazoa; phylum Chordata; class Mammalia; order Artiodactyla; family Bovidae; genus Bubalus; species Bubalus bubalis. The sequence continues at coordinate 26,608,783 of NC_059174.1, read as the reverse complement.
GTATGCCTGGCATGGTAAAAACACAGCCAGATGTCTAAGTTCAACAACACCTCTGCACACTAGATTATATGTTCAACACAGTTACTGGCTAAGTATAAAAGGGTTGAAGTGACTGGAAATGGCTGTATGTCACAGAGCATCCTGTTGACGATAGGCAAGAATTGCACCACAGGCTGCTGCTGCTGCTAAGTCACTTCAGTTGTGTCCGACTCTGTGTGACCCCACAGATGGCACCCCACCAGGCTCCCCCGTCCCTGGGATTCTCCAGGCAAGAACACTGGAGTGGGTTGCCATTTCCTTCTCCAGGCAAGGAAGACTTTAAGGCTATTACAATAAAGGAGAGAAGCCAGAGCTCAAGTGGAGCTCAACTCCACTAAAACAAAGAGCAGGAAGATTTTTAAGTGTTAGGTAAGAGGGAGAACCTAGACCATGTGCATTTGATAACCCAGTTGAGTTCAGTCGCTCACTCGTGTCCAAATCTTTGTGACCCCATGGACTGCAGCACACCAGGCCTCCCTGTCCATCACCAACTCCCAGAGTTTACTCAAACTCATGTCCATGAAGTCCATGATGCCATCCAACCAGCTCATCCTCTGTCCTCCCTTCTCCTCCTGCCTTCATTATTTTCCAGCATCAGGGTCTTTTCCAATAAGTCAGTTCTTCACATCAGGTGGCCAAAGTATTGGAGTTTCAGCTTCAGCATCAGTTTTTCCAATGAATATTCAGGACTGATTTCCTTTAGGATTGACTGATTTGATCTCCTTGCAGTCCTAGGGACTCTCAAGAGTCTTCTCCAACACCACAGTTCAAAAGCATCAATTCTTCGGCACTCAGCTTTCTTTATGGTCCAATTCTCACATCCATACATGACTGCTGAAAAACAATAGCTTTAACCAGATGGACATTTGTCAGCAAAGTAATATCTCTGCTTTTTAATATGCTGTCTAGGTTGATGATAGCCTTTCTTCCAAAGAACAAGCATCTTTTAATTTCATGGCTGCAGTCACTATCTGCAGTGATATTGGACCCCAAGAAAATAAAGTCCGTCACTGTTTCCATTGTTTCCCCATCTATTTTCCATGAAGTGATGGAACCAGATACCATGATCTTAGTTTTTTGAATGTTGAGTTTTAAGTCAGCTTTTTCACTCTCCTCTTTCAGTTTCATCAAGATTTGATATTACTAGCTTTCCCCAAAAGAAAAGAATATTCTTCTCTTTGTGACAGAGAGTAGTTTTACAACGTGGAGTAAGGCCTCCACTGAAAGGCTCCTTCCCTCCTGCAGAACCTGGAAGATAGGGGTATTATCCTGATGCTTTCGAAGAGATGGCTCACTGGTCCTTGAGAAAGACATTCCCAGGTTGTAAAACCTGGCAAGAGGCTTTTTAAAAGACTTATATGTAGCTCAAAGAAGCAGAGAAAGAACTGAGAAGTTTTCCAAAGTAAATCTTCTAAGAAAAGAGAAGTAGGGCCCAGGGTTAGGAAGAAGACTGTCTAAAATTTAGTCAAGCTCAGTTTTCTGGCCATCTTGGTCAGGATAACACCAGGGAAGGTGGGTGGGGGGTGAGCAGCAGTGGTACCTTCTCCCCACATCCTGCAACTTCATGGCACTGTATTTTATGTACCATCTTTTCTACTCATGTTTCCATAGCAGATACTTCTAACAAACAAGCAGAGAGAGACGCTCACAAGCAATTTCAGATGAGGAGAAAAATAAACAATCTGAAGAGCTTGATTTACTTACACAGTTACTGAGGTCCTTAAATCAGTTAATTACACAGCAAATTGGCATCAAATTTAGGTTTAGAATATGCACTTTGGTACTTGTTATTCAATACCACAACGACATCCAAGAAAATATTCCAAAAAGGCATCAAGAGATAAATGGAGCATGTATTAAACAAGCAATCGAAATAGTTAAGCAGAAGTTTTTTATGTTTTCCTTTAAAAAGTCTATATTAAAGACCTCTCCCACCAGCATGTTAATTTATGGCAATATTTAGTTTGGCAAGTAAGCTTTATTTTATTATATTCCAGTTAAGGAAGAATCTCCTAATTTTCTGAATTGTGTTGACTAGAAGTCTCCTGTGGAGTCAGTCTTGTCAGTTGGTTTATTAGTTAATTAAGTGTCATTTTATACCTTATATTTCAAATTCAAGGCACCCAAAAGAGCTCACTCTAAGATTCTCTTCTCCATCGGGTATCTACATAATTAGTCTCATTTCAAACACCTATTATTCAGGGCACAATAAAACAGAACAATTAATTTGGACCACATGCAATTATGCTGAAAGGTCAGATGCTACCCATAATAAAACTCTGTTCAAAAGTGTGTTTGGGGAGAATAGTATCATGGTTATCCACGAGACTTTAAGGGGCAGAAAATCTCCAAATGCAATTACATGGGCTGTAAAGTAATCACCTACAATTTTTCATTTTTAAACCAGGAGAATTTTAGAATGTTGTGCAAAATGAATACTTCCAAGACCAATCAAACTTGGGAAAAATTACATCAAGAGGTGACAAATTCATACCCTAAAGGAGAAAGCACATTAGGCCTGCAACTTCCTGTGTGAGTTTCCTATTCTAAAGAGCTTTCATGGAGCAGTTGTTACAAACCCCTTAAATACAGTTAATAATGAAAGTGATGGCTTTCTCCATCTTGGGTAATTTGAACTACACAGCTATAAAACCCACAGTCAGAGTATGGATGTGCAGATTATAAAGTATCCCCAGTACCCAAATGTCCATGAATTTATAATTCTGTGTTCTTCAACAATACTACGTTTGTCTGTTAAATGCAAATTTCTGAAGTAAATCTCACACTAGAGGAAGTGCCAAAGATACTTCTGTCACTATTAAAGGTATGTGTATGTTTTACAGTCCAAGGTAGGTTTATAAAATTCTCATTGTTTCCTCCAAGTAGAGGAGACTTTGCTGATCAAAGAGAAAAGTGGTGAGGGACAAAAAGGCAGAAAAGCACAGTAAGAGTTGACTACAAAATGCTTTTCTCTTAACCCACCATTTATAGCATACATAAACAATATTTTGGTTTATGAATCAATATGAAGACATATTTACAACATGAGTGATAGGAATATCGTTATTTATTTCTTAGCTACAAAAATACAGCACATCTAGAACTTTTATAGCTCTACACTTCAAGAATTGAACATACATTAAATATGTACATATTATGGAATGTGTTAGTGGCTGTGTAAGATAAAAGCACGATTAAGGCATAGCCATTATCTCCATGATTTTCCTTTAGAATGGAAATACTGAGATGTATTTGCATACCTGGTCAAGATTTATACTCTGAAGTTAGACAGATCTTAATTTCAATGTTGGTACAATTTTTCACTAGCTCTATGACCTTGGGCAAGTTCCTTAAGCTCTGTGTGCCTCTATTTTCATATCTGTAAAATGGTAATTTAAATATTACTACCAGGTACTTTTCATTGCTAGGGACAGGATAATTAGCTCAAACTTGCTGAAGCAAAAAAGAACATTCACTTGGCTATATAAAGAAAATGCAGAGGGATGAGTAAAATTGTCCTTGAGAAAGACTGGAACCTAGAACTCAAATTCCTGTAATTTTAGAATTCAAAAGTGAAAGTGAAAGTTGCCCAGTCATGTCTGACTCTTTGCAACCCCATGGACTATACAGTCCGTGGAATTATCTAGGCCAGAATACTGGAGTGGGTAGCCTTTTCCTTCCCCAGGGAATCTTCCCAACCCAGGGATCCAACCCAGGTCTCCTGCACTGTAGGCAGACTCTTTACCAGCTGAGCCACAGGGAAGCCCAAGAATACTAGAGTGGGTAGCCTATCCCTTCTCCAGGGGATCTTCCCGACCCAGGAATTGAACAGGGGTCTCCTGCATTGCAGGCAGATTCTTTACCAACTGAGCTGTCAGGGAGCCCTTCCCTTTATTTTTATCAGGACAATATGTTTCTTTCTGTTTCTTAACTCTAGTGGTATTTTTAGAGCTCTTGTTCCACCAAATCAAAGATACTGTTTTAAGAAACAGAATTAGATTTCAGTGTGAATATTATTTAGAAGAGGTCCATGTTGCTTTTTAACCTATGTAACCAATTTTTTATTTTCTGTGTGTTAGAAGCTCAATCATGTCTGACTTTTTGCAACCCCATGGACTGTAGCCCACCAGGGTCCTCTGCCCATAGGATTCTCCAGGAAGGAATACTGGAGTGAATCACCATTTCCTTCTCCAAGGGATCTTCCTTGACCCAGGGATTGAACCTGGGTCTCCCGTGCCACCAAGGAAGCCAGGTTGCTTTTTAACCCATATAAACAACTTTTTCTTTTCTAAGCCAGGCCTAAATTAATGCCCTGCATTGTGAGTGAATGTGTGTACGAGTATGTGCACATGCCCACGAGAGAGAGAGAGAGAAAAGCATTCCGGCCATATCAGTCCCCAGGAGAAAACCTCCTGGTCTTTCTATTCCACAGGTTACAAAATCTAATCTCATTAGCACAGCATTCAAGGTCCTTTTCAACCTGCCCTAAAGTCTGCCTTCTCACCCCTACACCTGCTTCACTTACGGTTTACTTCGACTGCATCATATTAACTGACATTTTCAAGAAAGATGGACACGTCTCCATTTCCACCCTTATTCTGAGCAGCTCTTTCTCCTTGCTGTGATTTTTCCCATTTCTGCATTTCAAAAGTCCTCCCCATCCACTGGGGCCCAGCTCAGATATAATCTCTATCATCAAGTGTTCTTTGTGATCTGCCTATTCATAAGTTATTTGAACAGACATATTTAGTACCTACATTATCTCAAGTGTTTGAGATAAAATGATGAATAAGATACACGTGTTCCTTTGAGGAACTCACAGTTTAATGGGACAAATTTTTCTATTACAATATGATAGGATCAGATGGAGCTATGTATAAAGCACAAAGGAGTCAACCCAATCAGGATTAGGAAAAGCAAGCCCTGGAAAGGCTTCCTGGGGACGTGCTGTCCAGTGTCCAGCCGTGGCTTTCCTTTCACTATGTTCAACTTAACTTCCATAAGAGGAAACCAGTGAGGCTCTACAGTCCTGCTAGATGTCCACGTTTGGCTTTTTTTTTTTTTTTAAACTTTACATAATTGTATTAGTTTTGCCAAATATCAAAATGAATCCGCCACAGGTATACATGTGTTCCCCATCCTGAACCCTCCTCCCTCCTCCCTCCCCATACCATCCCTCTGGGTCGTCCCAGTGCACCAGCCCCAAGCATCCAGTATCATGCATCGAACCTGGACTGGCAACTCGTTTCATACATGATATTTTACATGTTTCAATGCCATTCTCCCAAATCTTCCCACCCTCTCCCTCTCTCACAGAGTCCATAAAGTCTTATACATCAGTGTTCTATAAACTGTATAAAGTTCTATACATCAGTGTCTCTTTTGCTGTCTCGTACACAGGGTTATTGTTACCATCTTTCTAAATTCCATATATATGCGTTAGTATACTGTATTGGTGTTTTTCTTTCTGGCTTACTTCACTCTGTATAATGGCTTTTTTATTAAAACCTCAGGAATAACTAAGCAGAACAATAAGAACGAACTTGCTGGTTTTGCCAGCCGCGATACCAATTGCCTTCTGTAGACTAGCTCATTTCATCTTCGTGGGCGGCATCTCTATGAAGAAACACTAAGGGCCATCACAGCAATTTTACCTGACATGTTGGGATGTAGGCTGGTCTTGGTGAAACCAGTCAAGAAGAGATGGTGATCGGCTCAGGGAAGGTCACATGAATTGATTTGGACCATCAGATTTAATCCCTGCTGTTGCTATGGGCTTCACAACCCTCCAAGACTTCTCTTATGCTGTTTAATCTCGCTGGAAAGCCATCTATCTCTGCTTTATCCACCTGGCAAATTCTTGTTCATTTTTCAAAATGTTGCTCAAATTTCTTCCCCTGTGATTTATCCTCAGACCTTCCACATACACTTCATCTCTTCCCTTTTTTGACTGCTATTGTTTCTTAAATCCATCTCCACTATGGCACTTCCCATAATATGTTAGTTGCACAAACACTGTACACTAAAACATGATCTACTTGAAAGTATGGTCCATGGCTTATTTATCTTTTTATGGCTGGTGTTAATTCCAGTGCTGAGCATATATGTATTAAATGAACAAATGAATGGATAGATGAATCAATGAATGAAGTTTATAACATTGGGTTAGATACACGTTAAAGGGCATTTATCAGCAATAACTAGGTTCTCAGCTAAATGCTGTCTCCTATTAATTTCTGAGGATGCCTTGAGTCACTTTTCTCATTCATACCCCACATGCTGATTTCTGTTCACTACCCAATATTCCCACTATTTTTCTATTTGTCTATGTTACTTATAGGTGGAAGTAGTGACAGATTTCCTCTTCCTGGCCTCCAAAATCACTATGGACGGTGACTGCACCCATGAAATCAGAAGATGATTGCTTCTTGGCAGGAAAGCAATGACAAGCCTAGACAATGTGTTGAAAAGCAGAAACAATACTCTGTGGACAAGGGTCCATATAGTCAAGGCTATGGTCTTCCCAGTGGTCATGTTCAGATGTGAGAGCTGGACCATAAAGAAGGCAGAATGCTAAAGAATTGATGCCTTCAAACTGTGGTGCAAGAGAAGACTCCTGAAAGTCCCTTGGACAGCAAGGAGATCAACCTTAAATATTCACTGGAAGGACTAACGCTGAAGCTGAAGCTCCACTATTTTGGTTATCTGATGCCAACAGATGACTCATTGGAAAAGCCTCTGATGCTGGGAAAGACTGGGGGCAGAAGGAGCAAAGGGCATCAGAGGATGAGATGGCTGGACAGCATCACCAATGCAATGAACATGAACTTGGGCAAACTCTGGGAGATGGTGACAGACAGGGAGGCCTGGTGTGCTGCAGTCCATGGGATCGCAGAGTCAGACATTTCTGGGTGACTGAAGAACAGCAACAATGTTACCTTTTAATATATCGCAACAGTTACACACAACTACATATAAAATAAAAAACAAGGACCTACTGTATAGTACATGGAATTATATTTATTTTGTACTAATCTATAATGGAAAAGAATAGGAACAAGAATGTGAATCACTTTGCTGTACACCTGAAACTAACACAATGTTGCAAATTAACTATACTTCAAATTTTAAAAGGCTAAGAAAGAGAGATACTGAAATTTGTGATACCAAAAAAAATCACAATTTTTGGAATATTCTTGCTGAAGTTTGTCATGAATTCTATCCAGTTTGTAAAATAGCTGCATTGAGAGAAGAATAGTGGTCTCATCCTGAGTCCCTATGCTAAAGTGAAAGTGAAAGTCGTTCAGTCATGTCCGACTCTTTGCAACCCCATGGACTATACAGTCCATGGAATCTCCAGGCCAGAATACTGGAGTGGGTAGCCTTTCCCTTCCCTTGTGGCTCAGCCAGTAAAGAATCTTCCTGCAATGCGGGAGACCTGGGTTCAATCCCTTGGTTAGGAAGAATCCCTCTGCTAACTTCCTCAGAAAAATATTAGAGACTGTAGCCAAGTGTCTCATCTAACAGCTAACTTAGGGGATAAGATGTCAGAATCATGGCTGTGCATCATTGCTAGTCTTCCTGAGTGTGGAAGAGAATATTTGGATTATTCTGAATGAAAGACAGTGAAGTAGATGTCTCTGACTTTGAATTCACCATAGCCGAGTTTCTTAGCAATGATAATCCTGTCACAGCTGTTAGAATTTATTCCTTTATCCAAGTGACATTTTAACAGGAGAAAAATCCAAGTTATTATAAACAGATATAGACCATTCAGTCCAAAATGGCTCATTTAGCAACTTCATCTAGCTGACAAGCCTTGTTTCTGAACATTTGTAAACATTATTCTTGTGCATTTGATTTTTTTTTTTTCCTTCTACAAAGCTAAACTGGCTTCTGGCTTTTGTCCTATGAAATTTAAAACCGGCAGCTTAAAACATTTATTTAATTACATCCTAGGATGTGAGAGGTGGAAATGTATAGCCATTTAACTAGCTAAGTGATGGAGAAAAGGTTGGGTGGCTGCGATTTTCTTGATTTTAGTGCTCTCTCAGTACCAGTGGCCTTAGTATCAAACAGGAGTGGGAGCTGTGGAAATTGAGGAATAAATTGAAAGCATATTTGGAAAAGGCATTTTAGTGGGAGGAGAGTAAGAGCTTTCAAGTAAATTACTAGTTTGTATGTGTTCCCCAGATGACTCTGAATCCTTCATTTGAACTGACATGGGTTGGATAAATATATCACGATCCTCCTTGTCTGGTACAAAGAAGAAACAGACAGAAAATGTGTGAAACTTAAACAGTATATGAAGAATGGTTGGGCTTCCCTGATGGCTCAGATGGTAAAGAAGCTGCCTGCAGTGTGGGAGACCTGGGTTCGATCCCTGGGTTGGGAAGATCCCCTGGAGAAGGAAACAGCAACCCACTCCAGTATTCTTTTTGGGAAAATCCCTTGGACAGAGGAGCCTGGTGGGCTATAGTCCATGGGGTCACAAAGAGTCGGACATGACTGAGCAACTTTCACTTCACTTCATATGAGGAATAAACATGTGCTAAAGGACAGTTTGCAGGTCCTAGGTCTCTACTGCTGAAGCTTTCTGCAGATACATATTCCCAACCCTACATTACATTTCCATTATAGTCTTAGTTCTCCTCCCCTGGTGGGTAAGTGCTCAGCCAATAGAGCAAAGATGCTTGCTGAATGAATTACAAGGAAGAATTTTTCTCCCCTTCGAATAAGCAGACCTCTTTTTAAACCAAAAGCAGAGGAATAAAAGCTATTGTAAATATAGTACAATAAAATGATGTGTGCTGTACATCACTAAAATGAAGAAATGCCCAGTTTGTTTGGGGAGTTGTCAACAGTAGGCATTTATTTCTGGGTATCACTTAGGCTTCCCAGGCAGGATCTGCTTACACTGAAATACAGTCACTAGAGATTTTCTGACTACATTGAGCAGAAGGATGAGTTGGAGTTAAGGCCAGTGAGACAGGTGGTACCAGGTCAGTCGGTCAGCAATCTGCTCCCTTCCAGGTCATCCTTTGGAAACAATGGTGCCCACCCTTCCCTGGCTTAGGACTTCAAACATACTGTGTTTTATGCCAGATCATGGACAGAAAGCAGCCAACCATCCATCTTTCCAAGGAAGCGTGTAGTGCCCCTGGGGTCCCAGAGGCCCTGCAAAGCCAGCTTGGTTCAAAGAGAGTGGTGTCCAGATGAGTTGAGTCACCATTTGATTAAACATGATTTTAAAGGTAAACTGAATACATAAAACATATCAGTTGAAGACATGGGTCTGGTTGATTTTGAGAGAAAGAGACCAACAACTCACACTTTTACCCTTTCCTTCCTACCTGAGGAGAGCCATGCAACCATCAGGTATATTTAAACTCCCTAAATTGTATTGACTCTTAAAATTTTACTGTGCAAAGGGTCCACAATTATACTGAAGACTGAGAGAATGAGAGGACAACTGGACTGATGTGAAAGACTAGGATGTAAGTTCTAGCTCTAATGGGAACCTGACAGAACAAAGGATCCACTGTAAGAATCCTAGATAAATACGTATAAGGCAGCCGTGCTCACCTTTATTTTCCATTTTTCTCTTTCCCACCATAAAATGTACTCACACTTTCTCAAATGTTGAATGACTTAGCCAAAATCACAAACTAGCAAGTGATCCAAACAAGACAGCACTCTGATCTTGCCCATGGAAGCCAGGTGTGTACTGCAGCATATCCACCTGTATCATAAAATTCACAAACACTTGTTCAACACTTACCTTGGAAGAGAAGAGGACTTACTTTGATTTGAAAGCTTTATTTCATCAAGGAAAGAAGGGAGGGAGAGGGGGAGAAGGGAGTAAGGAGAAGGAAAGAAAGGAAGGAAGGAGGGAGGGAGTTAAAACAAAAGGCAGCCATCAGGGGCTGGAGCAGCTTGTCCCACGCCCCAGGTTGACGTGTGCACATATATTGGAAACTGCAGAGGGCCTAACCTACTCACATCCCTGGCTGATGGAACCTGGCTGCACACACAAAGGAGATGCACTAGAAAGCCCAGTAGAAACTGTAAGTGAGGCTAGACTTAAAAACCTAATGTCTGAATGTACTCCTGAGCCCACTCACAAACCCAACACCAGAGAATAAAAGTTTGCTCATTCAAATGTTTGAGCACAACCTCTAGCCACCTTCTGATGGCTCACTAAGCTCTTCAGACATAGAGGTAACCCCTAGGAATCAAACAAAAATAAAAGCAAGAAAAATAAAAACTGAGCAGAGGCATCGGTGGCCACACATTACAGGAAAGATTTCACAGGTTTCGTTCAGGCATGTTACTAAAGAAACAGCAACAATTCTCCAAGGGAAAAAAGAACCCAGAGTCGTTATCTAAAATGTTCAGTATACAGCAAAAAATTATAAAACATGGAAATAAATAAGTCTGATTTATACATAGAAAAAAACAAAGCAGTCAACAGAAGTTGTCACTAAGTGTTTTCAGATGCTGGATTCAGCAAAGACTTCAAAGAAGTTATTAAATATATTCAAACTACAAGATAAGCCATGTTTAAATAATTGAAAGTATGACAGTAACTCAGTACATAAAGAATCTCAAAGAAAGAGTTAAAATCAGTTAAAAATAGAAATTCTGGAGTTGAAAACTCAGTAACATTCATCTACAGATCCAAGAAGTTCAAAGTAAGATAAATTTTAAAAGATCTCTATCCAGACATATAATAAGCACACAGAGAAAATCTTGAATAACATTAAAGGAAAATGACTCATCCTGAGTCATACTTATAGATCTAAATACATATGTAAAAAGAGAATCAAGTTATCGAATCCTTTAAGAAACTATAAAAACAAACTCAAATTAAATCTAAAGCAAGAATAAGAAAGAAAATAAGAGATCACAGTGGAAATCAATACTATAAAATGCATAAAAACAATAGAGAAAATGGATGAAAACAAAAACTATATTTTAAATGATCACTTGACTTACACGAATTGACCAAGAAAGTAAGGGAGAAGATTCAAATTACCAAATTTGGAATGAATAAAGGAACACCATTAATGAGTCTACAGAAATTAAAAGGTTATAAGGAAATATTATGAACAACTTAGCTCAGACAAAATAAGCAGATTCTTAGAAAGACTCAAATTACCACAACTGACCCAAGAAGAAATAGACAATTTAAATAAGACAATAACATATAAAACAACTGATTTAATCATTTAAAAATCTTCCCACAAAGAAAAGCACAGAAAGTTTCATTGGCAAATTCTATCAAATATTTAAAGAAGAAAATAATTCTTCAAAAATTCTTTTATACAAATAGAAAAGAAGAAAGCACATCTAATTTATTCTATAGAACTAGTGCTATTAATTGGAGAAGGCAATGGCACCCCACTCCAGTACTCTTGCCTGGAAAATCCCATGGACGGAGGAGCCTGGTGGGCTGCAGTCCATGGGGTCGTGAAGAGTCGGACACGACTGAGCAACTTCACTTTCACTTTTTACTTTCATGCATTGGAGAAGGAAATGGCAACCCACTCCAGTGTTCTTGCCTGGAGAATCCCAGGGACGGGGGAGCCTGGTGGGCTGCCGTCTATGGGGTTGCACAGAGTCAGACACGACTGAAGCAACTTAGCAGCAGCAGCAACAGGGTTATTAATAGCTTTCACTAAAGACAAACAAGTCAAAAGAAAATCTATATTCCTTATGAATATATATATATATAAACACAAAAATCCTTAATAATCCCAAACTGAATTCAGTAACATATAAAAATGATGATATACTATGATGGAGAATTACTCCCAGAAATATGAGGTTGATTTGATATTCAAATTTCAATTAATGTGTTATACCATAGCTCAGTTGCTCAGTTGTGTCTGCCTCTTTGTGACCCTTTGGACTGTAGCCCACGAGGTCCCTCTGTCCATGAGATTTCCCAGGCAAGAATATTGGAGTGGGTCGCTATTTCCTCCTCTAGGATCTTCCCTACCCAGGGATTGAACCCATGTATCCTGCATTGCAGGCGAATTCTTTGCTGCTGAGCCACTGGGAGAGCCCCGTGTTATACCATATTAATAGAATAATGGACAAAAAAGTCTCATGATCATCTCAATAGATACAAGAAAAACATTTGACAAGGTTTCTGGGGAACAATTACCTGTGAGTTTCTGAGATGATACTGGGGATAGAGGATATCATGTTGATTGGCAGATTGACAGATTGGATCTAAAAGGGGTGAAGTGAAAAATATCCTTACATATGGTGACAATGTGCAGTTTTGAAAAACAGAGGTGAGGTCTACCTCAGAATGTGTGACAGCTGGCGGGGTTGCTTCCATTCCTGGTGTCACAGTGATGGGAGACAGAGTTCCATTAAGCCTAGTCATGGAAGTACTTCCTCATTTCACAAGCCTTCACAGCTCCCTAGACACAAATCCATCCCAGAACTGGTATCAGATGAAGCTAAACCAGAATCCCAGACATTCGACTAATTATTCTTTCCCCCTGTTTCTGTGACTGCTACATTTTTATTTTTGTCCAGTTTTACTGAGGTATATCCCTGGGGAAGGAGATGGCAACCCACTCCAGTATTCTTACTGGAGACACCTATGGACAGAGGAGCCTGGCAGGCTATGGCCCATAGGGTCACAAAGAGTCAGACACCACTGAGACAACTTAGCGTGCACGCATGCACACATTGAGGTATAATTGACAAATAAAAGTTGTACACATTCAGGGTGAACACAAGGTGATGACTTACTACACGTATGTATTATGAAATGATTACCACAATCAAATTAACACATCCACCACCTCACATAGTTATCTTTCCTTTTTGTGTTGTTTTGTAACTGCCGCCACTAATATTAGACTGCAAATGAGTTCTTCTGATTCCATTTCTCCAGTAAGCATATACTAAAGAATGTCTTACTACCAATTCAAATTGTATCGACAAAGTATTTAAAGTAGACTAGGACCTTTTATGTAGTATGAGATGACCTGTCAAGTTGTGTTGTATGATCTTGCCTTCTTGGGGATTTCACAGATCTAGACTTGGGGAGCTCAAATAATTATGTCATTGTGAATTATGTGTTTTAGAAAAAAAAAGATCTCTGGAAAAAGTAATTCTATATTTTTCATTTCTCCTTGTTAACATGCTAAGTAAAACATAAAGAGATTCACAAAAAGATTTTTGATTCTTTGATGAAAATAAAAGAACTTCAAATTTAAAAATAAATAAATAAAAATTAAAAAAATAAATTAGATACTGAGGTCTGACAATATGAATTTGACTTATTTACCTGGGTGTGATCTTAAACACTTTAAGCTTCAGTCTCTATATATATGAGATGATGTTTATAATAACAGCACCTGCCTGGAAGATCTGTTGGGAAGATTAACTGCAATAATGTGTATAAATGCAAAACATGTAACATTACATGTTATATGACATTAGTACTAGTTACATTGATTTTAGTTATCTTGTTATTAGGTACCGTATTCGTCCCTGAATGTTAAAACTTTATACATGGTCTTTTTGTTGCTGTTTTTGTTCAGTTGTGTTTAAGCACCTTTATATTCTGGTCTGAACTTTTCTTTTCATATCCATCTCTTACTATCTATCTCCATACACCCTGAACTCCAACCTTACTGAACTACTCAGTCTTGCTTAGAGAGTGTGTAACAGAACAGTATGGAAAATACTAGGGCAACAATAAAGTTAAACAAATGGTTTCTTACCTATTACTGTGCATGGAGCAAAATGTAATTATTAAAGTGATTTAAAGATACCGTGGATTTTTGACAGTTGTCTCTTCAGGGGGTTAGCTTGATGCAATATTAAAATATGTTTCATTATATCTAGTGGAAATTCAAGAGGAATGCTCTTTGCAATTCAAAAGGGACAAAAATCTCAGAATAAAAAATCATTTTCAATCCCTGCAGAGTTCATTATGAACAACAGAGTGCTAGAAATTAAAACATTTAAATATATTTAATAAGGCTCTATAATGGAATGACATTTATGTTTAGATAGATTCTCTAGTCTCTCTGCCTCTTTCTCTTTTATCTTTCCAAACTCTATGCTTAGGGGAAAAGTGAACTGCTGATGTGATTTAATTGGTTAATTATGACTAGATTCCCCAGCAAAGTGGAGAGTTGAAGCAATTATCTAGATTATTAAAGTTTAGAAACCTTTCCCCTCCAATATCTTGATATTCCAGCCAAAGTGGGTTGTGATTTTACATTAATTGAGACCAAACTGTTTGTAGTTGTGGGCATGTGCATGCCTGGAGAATAAAATGGCAGTATTTAGGCCAGAATTAATTGAATAGGAAGAGGAAATTAAGGCAACTTAGAAAGTTGCTTAAGTTTTCAGTATTTTTTCATCCCTCCTCATGTATTGTACTTTAACTATTACTGAAAGAAAATACTTTTGTCTACTCATCCACAGAATTAGTTTACGGTCATGACAGCATATTAAAAAGCAGAGACATCACTTTGCTGAAAAAGGTCCACATAGTCAAAGATATGGTTTTTCCAGTAGTCATGTACGGATGTGAGAGTTGGACCATAAAGAAGACTGAGTGCCAAAGAACTGATGTTTTGAATTGTGGTGCTGGAGAAGACTCTTGAGTTCTATGAACTCTCTCAAGGAGATCAAACCACTCAATCTTAAAGAAAACCAACCCTGAATCTTTATTGGAAGGACTGAGGCTGAAGTTGAAGCTCCAATACTTTGGCCACGTGATGCAAAGAGCCAACTCACTGGAAAAGACCCTGATGCTCGGAAAGATTGAGGGCAGGAGGAGAAGGGGGAAACAGAGGATGAAATAGCTAGATAGCATCACCAACTCAATAGACATGAATTTGAGCAAATTCTGGGAGATAGTGGAGGCCAGAGGAGCCTGGTCTCTATCCATGGGGTTGCAGTCAACCATGACTTAGCAACTGAACAACACGCACCAATATGGTTTATGTTATTTGTTTTGAAATGTTAAAAAATGAGGTTTTGAAAATATTTAATACCTCATTATATATTTAATATAACTATTAACATCAAACATATACTAGTAAAAAAAAAATACTCAACATTGATCACCGCTCATCCTCAGTGTCTTGGCATAAAGGTACATTGGTCAACTTTGGACACAAAAATCTTTCTATGCTATATTCCACTTCTAAATTATTTACCTTCATGCAACTGGAAAAGTTTAAGCAGAAAAGAATCCAATGAATAAAATGTATGTATTTTCATTTCCCTGTCCTACTTTTATTATATGTTATCTGTAGTAAACTATTTTTAAGCAGAAAAGATAAACTTCAGTAATCAGATTGATTATGATCACCAGAATTTGAAATAATTTACACAAACTCTATCCTGTTTAGTTATTTTTAGGTCTCCCAAGTTATGGTTTAATTAAAGCTGAACCTAAGAAGGGGCTTTCCTGATAGCTCAGCTGGTAAAGAATGAAACGACATTTTGTACATGTAGAATTTCCAGACCTTGCAATGAAGGAGGAGCCTGTCTGAATGTGCAGTTAACACAGTAGAATGTAGAATCAAGAGGTGGTAAGTGAAAAAGGTAAGTCTGGGTAAGACTATGATTCAAAAGTCTGACCTAAAATCTGTCTCTGAACTTTTCACAGCAGTTAAGAATACTGACCAGTAGTACAATGTGTATGTGTGTGTAATAAAATTTGGTAAAGAATTTGGTAAAGAATGGTAAAGAATGCAATGCAGGACACCCTGGTTCAATTCCTGAGTCAGGAAGATCGCCTTAAGAAGGGATAGGCTACCCACTCAAGTATTCTTGGGCTTCCCTGGTGGCTCAGATGGTAAAGAATCTGCCTTCAATGTGGGGGACCTGGGTACGATCCCTGGGTTGGGAAGATCCCCTGGAGAAGGGAATGGCTACCCACTCTAGTATCGTGGTGTGAAGAATTCCACGGGCTATATAGTCCGTGGGGTCACAAAGAGTTTAAAGAAAAAGAGATTATACACATGCCTGGTAGTTATGATTTGATGGTTTGCACCTCATGTAACCAAATTTTATTACACACACACACACACATTGTACTACTGGTCAGTATTCTTAACTGCTGTGAAAAGTTCAGAGACAGATTTCAGGTCAGACTTTTGAATCATAGTCTTACCCAGAATTATCTTTTTCACTTACCACCTCTTGATTCTACATTCTACTGTGTTAACTGCACATTCAGACAGGCTCCTCCTTCATTGCAGGGTCTGGAAATTCTACATGTACAAAATGTTTCCATAATCCCTGAGTAAAAACAAGTGCCTAATCTGAATAGCACCAACAGGAATTCCAATATTAAATCCCGCTGACCTAACTTAGCTCCCAAATTCTATTACCTAACCAGTCACTTGTGTCCAGAAATATGAGAAACATGTATGACCTGGATTTGGTTATATGTTCACTCCTAGACCTGGCAGTGCAGTGAATTTCACTAAAACCCACTGTGTTAGTCAGATTTGGCTTGATTATCCTGCAAAAACAGAGACTCTAAAACCATGACTTGAGTCAGAGAGGTAAAACATCTTCCTCTACTCTGCTAGGTTCTTCTGGCTGGTCTAAGTATTAAATTGACATGAGACAGATTTATAGAAGAAATCAAACAAAAGCTTAATAACATACATACATGGGAGAGACCATGGAAAACAGAGTAACTCACCCAAATAGCCAAAGACCCCACCTTAAATACCATCTTAAGCTAAAGACAAGAAAAAAAAAAAAAGGATGCTGGGGTTAGTGGTTTGGGACATCATATCATCATATGGAGTTATTTAGTCTCTGAGTTGTGTCTGACTCTTTGTGACCCCATGGACTGTACCCTGCCAGGCTCCTCTGTCCATGGGATTTCCCAGGCAAGAATACTAGAGTGGGCTGCCATTTCTTTCTCTAGGACATCTTCCCAACCCAGGTATCAAATCCACATCTCTTGCACTGGTAGGCAAATTCTTTACCACTGAGCCAACACATGGAGATGGAAAAAACAAATGTTTCATAAAATACATATTTGCTGGGCCCTACAGAGACAATGGGACACAGAGTGGATCCTGAGCACTAGGCCCTTCTTAAGAGTCTCCCCCACCACCCCTAGCCCATGCTCTTTCAGATAGCTCTGGTGATAACAGTATTCCAGAAATGCTCTATCTAAATTCTTTTAGGAAGTTAGGAGGAAGGGCCAAGTTTCTTTCTGAGTCTTTCAGAACTTGAGGGTTTTTCAGCTTGAAACAATCCACATGCCAAAGAGACATTTAAGCTATCAAGTTGTGGTACCCTCCACTTGCAGCAACAAAGATTTCTTTCTCATTCACACTGGTTAGCAGTCATGGGTAGACTGTGGCTATTTCCACACATATGTCTTTTCTGTTTCAGGATGTACGCTGAAGGAGCAATGACAATTTAGGACATCTCAAGATGACACAGAAGATAGAGGGAAAGGCATTTCTTGCTTGTAAATGAGTCTTTAAGCTTCCGCTTGGCACCAGCATGTGTTACTTCTCCTCACATTTAATTGGCCAAAGCAAATTGCAAAACAGAGCCTAAGAATGGAACCGTTCTCCCACAGAAAGAAACTACCACAATCTACCACAAGCTTAGTTCAACAGTAGGCAAAGCTTCATTCCCCAGGGAGATTTCCAGCAGGAATATGATGGATTTCCACTACATTTGCTCTCACAGTTTCAAGCTCCAACTGAATTTTCTATGCAGAGTTACCTCTCTACCTCAAGAGACCTTACATTAAGATCACCTATGTGAAAGATTAGTCAGAAGGTTGGGCAAACCTTCCAGACTGGATAGAGTGGTATGTGGCAGCTTTAAAACATGAGGGGAAAAGATGCACTTTTGAAATTATTTTCAAGTAAAATGGGGAAACCTAGAGTGGAAAATTGGATAGTGAAACTTAAAAGATGGGTGGAGACAGGGCAAAGAGATGGAACTGCATGGCTTGATTTAGCAATGAGGGAATAATAAGTGAAAAATGCCAGATGAGAACAGGAAGAATGACAAATCTAGGACTAAACTCCAACATTTTGTTACGTATTGAAGAATTTTGGCCCACATTAGCCCTTCTTTAAGGTAAACGTTACAAAGCACCATGTCTTCCAGATTCTCTAAAATACTTTCCTTGAATCCAGTGACTACTTTTCCATGTGTTTGATCTCTAACTAATTGATCTTAATTGATTGGTATCCAAGATCTAAATGGTCTAGTAGATCTATGTATGGAACTGATTTGGCTCCATTCATCACATGCAGTAGAATCTTTTTTATAAATCAACTGCAACATATATAAATAAGCCTGCTTCAAGACTCTCTAATCTTTTCTGTTTTACTAATTTTTTTTAATCCTTGCCACTCTGTCCTGTTTATTACAGCTAGAAAATTTTTATCAAAAATGGCACACTCAGATTAATTTAAGCATTGGTCCAATTAGTTATTCCCAAAGGGAAAATGCTTATAATTAAAGAGCTAAACAGTAGCAGGCACACCATCCAAGTATCGCCAAACAAGACACTGATGTCTAACAGCAAAGCTTTTCGGAAGGCAGGAATTTGATTGTGACGGCTCTCCATTTAGAAGTCGTAACAACATGACCACCAAGATCTAGGATTACCATGCTAATTTGGTGATGAAAGAAAGCACTCTTAAGGAGAAAAACAGTCTTTTTGTTCTTGCAACTTGATTGCTGATGGTATGTACATCAGAAAATAAATAAGGCTGGCCAACTTGAAAAGGAAAATTAAAAACAAATTCTTTTCTCAATAGGACCAATAATTACAGAAAACACAATTGGCTCTGCTACTTACATTCTCCATATTTCATGGTCAAAAACTTTGAGGGCTTTTAGCACTTTCAACTGTTTTCCCATTGATCTGATACTTCTAAGGAGTTATATATTCCTGAGATGAATTTTTAATTTGTTTCTGATTGCAAAAAACAATACATTAAAACACCTGAGTTAATTGGAATAGTTTTTTCAGAGCTTCTCAGACTTTAAAGTGCACGTGATCCACCTGAGGACTGTGTCACAATCAGATTCCATGGGACCTATGACTGCATTTCCTGCAAGCTGATTTGATGTCAATGACATTTTTTTCTCTAACTCAAAATAAGGACTCTCTGAATTTTTTTTTAACTGAGAGAATGAAATTAAAATTAAATTTAAAATTAAATTCCTTTAAGATATATAATGTATTTTTACAAGGAGGAGTTGGGATATAGAGATAATTCAAGTCTTTCTTTTCTTCATAAACTACAATTTAGAAGAAACTTGAAATGTCGTTCTATTTAGACAGCAGAAAGTAAGCAAGAATGCATCTAATTGTGGCTAATTAATGCATTAATTGTAGCTAATTGTGATGTTTGCTTAACTGTGTGTTGTTTTGATCATTTGTGCAGATCACTCACAGCAGCTGAGCATATAAGGGACATCTCAATGTGTGATGGTATGCTTATGAAGACCGGAAGCCCTCTGACGTTTTGGGCAATCTTTGAAAAGGTCCAGCTGGTACAGTCAAGAGCTTCAGCAGCTTGCTATGGCTCTTCATCCTGCTTGCAGGATGGAGATAAAGCCTGGTCTGATAGTCCCACAACAGATGGTCTGCCTCCTGCATGATACTTCCAAGTTGCTGATGCTAGAAAGAACTGGGTTGATTTCTGTAGTCACAGTTAAAAACTATGGACCAGTTCCTCAATCCCAGGGTTTTCTGTTGTTTAAGTAGGTTATAGAGAGAGAGACTGTGAAAAGAGACTGGTAAGCTCAAACCCTGACTCTGCTGCTCTGTGTGAGTAAGCCCACAGGCAAAAAATTTGCTCTTTCTGTGTCTCAGTTTCCATATTTGTAAAATTATGATAATAATAATAACAAATAATTTTTGAGATGATGTAGATTGAAAGAAGTCATGCATGTCACGTTGGAATATTGTACCTAGCATAAAGGGAAGGGCAGTTATTGGGCTCATTCACAATTAATCGAAGCTGACATACATCGACTGATGGCAGTTTAATACTCTTGTAGACAGCATGGGTTTTTCTCCATGCTGTTTCTTCCACCACCATATCACACTCTTCCTAACCCACTTCTAACTAACTGCTATTTTCATGGCATGACCTGGTTCAGGTAGGCCTCCTGCACGAAGCTTTCCTTAAAACCCCTTTTTGCCACTAGCCTGATAGTCAGATCATCTTGTGCATGATAATACAACCATGCTGCCTTAATCCCTAACTTTAAGCTCCTTAAGGACAGAAACTGATTTATCAGCTAATTTAATGTCTAATTTTAATGTTGTGTAATGTCATCATACAACAACAAATGTATAGTGAATGAATGACACTGTCCCATACACAGGAGTAATTTGAAGTCATAAAAAAGAATAATGCTAAATATATTAACAATAGCAAGTAACATCAACTTGCATATGGCAGACATTGTGCTCATAGCTTCACATGTAATTCCCATAAACTATCCCATGGAATGCCACTATTATTATCCCATTTTTTCAGATGAAGAAAATGAGGTACTGAAACGGTAAGTGATTTTTCCACATTCCCCTAGCTAGAATGATGAAGACTTAACATTAGAATTGCAAAATTCAGAATTAAATTGAAGAAAGTAAGGAAAACCGCTAGACCATTCAGGTATGACATAAATCAAATTCCTTACAATTATACTGTAGAAGTGACAAATAGACTCAAGGGATTAGATTTGATAGAGTACCTGAAGAACTATGGACGGAGGTTTGTGACATTATACAAGAGGCAGTGATCAAGACCACCCCTCAAGAAAAAGAAATGCAAAAAAGCAAAATGGCTGTCTGGGGAGGCCTTACAAATAGCTGTGAAAGGAAGAGAAGCTAAAGTTAAAGGAGAAAAGGAAAGATATACCCATCTGAAAGCAGAGTTGCAAAGAATAGCAAGGAGAGATACGAAAGCCTTCCTCAGTGATCAGTGCAAATAGAGGAAAACAATAGAATGGGAAAGACTAGAGATCTCTTCAAGAAAATTAGAGACACCAAGGGAACATAACATGCAAAGATGGGCACAATAAAGGACAGAAATGGTATGGACCTAACATATACAGAAGATATTAAAGAGAGGTGGAAAGAATACATAAGAGAACTGTACAAAAAAAGATCTTCATGACCCAGATAACCACGATGGTGTGATCACTCATCTAGAGACAGACATCCTGGAACACAAAGTTAAGTGGGCCTTAAGAAGCATCACTACAAACAAAGCTAGTGGAGGTGATGGAATTCCAGTTGAGCTATTTCAAATCCTGAAAGATGATGCTGTGAAAGTGCTGCACTCAATATCCCAGCAAATTTGGAAAACTCAGCAGTGGCCAGGGGACTGGAAAGGATCAGTTTTCATTCCAATCCAAAGAAAGGCAGTGTCAAAGAATGTTCAAACTACTCAAAACTGCACTCATCTCACATGCTAGCAAAGTAATGCTTAAAATTTTCCAAGCCAGGCTTCAACAGTATGTGAACTGAGAAATTCCAGATGTTCAAGCCAGATTTAGAAAAGGCAGAGAAACCAGAGATCAAATTGCCAACATCTGCTGAATCATAGAAAAAACAAGAGAGTTCCAAAAAAACATCTACTTCTGCTTTATTGACAATGTCAAAGCCTTTGACTCTGTGGATCACAACAAACTGGAAAATTCTTCAAGAGATAGGAATACCCGACTACCTTACCTGCCTCCTGAAAAATCTGTATGCAGGTCAAGAAGCAACAGTTAGAACTGACATGGAACAATTGACTGGTTCCAAATAGGAAAAGGAGTACATCAAGGCTGTATATTGTCACCCTGCTTATTTAACTTATATGGAGAGTACATCATGTGAAATGCCAGGCTGGATGAAGCACATGCTACAATCAAGATTGCCGGGAGAAACATTAATAACCTCAGATATGCAGATGACTCCACCCTTATGGCAGAAAGCGAAGAAGAACTAAAGAGCCTCTTGATGAAAGTGAAAGAAGAGAGTGAAAAAACTGGGCTAAAAGTGAACATACCAAAAACGAAGATCATGGCATCCGATTCCATTACTTCATGGCAAATAGATGGGGAAACAATGGAAACAGTGACAGACTTTATTTTCTTGGGGTCCAAAATCACTACAGATGGTGATTGCAGCCATGAAATTAAAAGACACTTGCTCCTTGGAAGAAAAGCTATGACCAACCTAGAAAGCAAATTAAAGAGCTGAAACATTACTTTGCCGACAAAGGTCCATCTAGTCAAAGCTATGGTTTTTCCAGTAGTCAGATATGGATGTGAGAATTGGACCATAAAGAAAGCTCAGCTCCAAAGAATTGAAGTTTCTGAACTGTGGTGTTGGAGAAGACTCTTGAGAGTCCCTTGGACTGCAAGGAGACCAAAGCAATCAATACTAAAGGAAATCAGTACTGAATATTCATTGGAAGGACTGATGCTGAAGCTAAAGCTCCAATACTTTGGCCACCTGATATGAAGAACTGACTCATTTGAAAAGACCCTGATGCTAGGAAAGATTGAAGGCAGGAGGAGAAGGTGACAACAGAGGATGAGCTGGTTGGATGGCATCAGCGACTCGATGGACATGAGTTTGAGAAAACTCCAGGAATTGTTGATGGACATGGAAGCCTGGCATGCTGCAGTCCACAAGGTCAGAAAGAATCGGACACAACTGAGCGACTGAACTGAACTGGGTATTAGCTATTAACTGGAAAGATATTACATGTAGGCCTCAAGTGAATAAATTTCCATTTATTGTAATCTCAGCTCTAACAAGCTAGGGAAAGACCAAAACGAAACCTGGTTGGAAAAGACACTGGAATCTAAACAAACAGAACAAGTCTTTCTTGCTAGAGGTGGAGAATGCCACCAATGAGTGTACTGACAGTCGCTGGATTTCAGGTTTGAGGAACTGTAACATTTTGGCCTTTCATTTGGCTTCATATAATCAGGAACTAAGGAAGGATGGGTTTGCTGAGTCCTGCTATCTTCTTATTCTCCTTCAAACACTGACATGTGATTTTTTATTTCATCTCTGAGCACCTTAGGGCTTCTCTATGTATCAATCAATTTGCAAAAGAAACACTTCCTCATAAGTAATGCTTATCTATTTTAAAAGGTACGCTTTCTTCTTGCACCTTGATTCTTACTTTTGTTTCTTTAAAACTCCTTGTGAAATTCAAACCTCTAAGAAGAAACCAATATTCCATCTCACAGCCTCACCAGCGCTGTATTATAGGTAAATTGATCTGTGCCCACAGGTAGCCTCTCTACTTTTGCTTGCAACTGACAACATTTTACAAAAATTAAATCCCAGTCCTTCCTACAGTTTTTCCAAATTATTGGCAAAGTGAACTGCAGCCCACTTGAATGAGACTACAATACTACTACATCATCTCAAAGACCCATGTGTAACTTTCGAGAGACTGATGGGACCTTGAGGCCACCTGAGGCTGGTGTCGTAACCGATGCCAAAATAAACCACTGTTTCTTTTGTAAGCGGGAGATGGAGACCAGCAACTTGGTCCTAAGTTCTCTTTCAGACAAGGCAGGTAGGCTGACTATCTTACTTGCTTCCCTGTGTCCTGCATGCATGATCACTCATCTCCAACTCTTTGGGACCCCATGGACTGTAGCCAGCCAGGCTCCTCTGTCCATGAGATTTCCCAGGCAAGAATACTGGAGTGGGTTGCCATTTCCTCCTCCAGGGGATCTCCCTTACCCAGGGATCAAAATCATGTCTCTTGAATCTCTTGCATTGGCAAGTGAATTCTTTACCGCTAGCACCACTTGGGAAGCCCTCTTATTTGCTTTTTATGTATTAAATGTTGCAGCCTTAATTTCAAGTCAGATGACTAAAACATAATAATAATAGAATGAGCCTTTCAAAGCCTAAGAAAGAAAACTCCCGTGGGACCAACTGGAAAGAAGAGTTTTGTGTGTTTATTTTCTTTACGTTTTTTGTTTGTTTGGCTGGTTTGGTATTTGCTTGCTTACTTTTAAAAAGTGTACACACCTCACCACCTCTCTAGGTTTCCTAAACTGCTTAAGTTATGAGACTACATCAGAGGCAAAAAGTCAACATTTCCCATCCACTCTAGTCCTGGTTCTCTTGTCACCTCAACCTGTTCAGCTCCATAGATGACGGGATTCAGAATGGTACAAACCTCCAGTTACATGATAAATAAGTCAGACAAATTCTTACTAGATTTATCCTTGTGATCATTTTTAACATATTCTAACTAACATAATGTACATCTACTATATTTTAATAAAAATCATAAAAAGTAAAAATAATAATAAAGAAAGATCCATACATGCACTCAGGAGAACACACACACACATACTTCCTCTCTTAATCCCCCATCACAGCTTACTAGTAAGAATCATGCGATCTCAAGATGTCTCATGTTATAAACATATCTGTGCTAGATGCTAACATGTTTCCAAAGTTCCATGGCATGAATTCTAGCGCCTGACTTTCTTACAGAAAAAGTACAGTTTAGCTATACAATATTGTAGATCTTTTTCTTAAACCAACTGCTGAATCCCCCAATTCCATAGGGGAAAAGACCTATTTAACAGTCAACAAGAAGAAAAGGTGATTCAACATTTTTACCTTTCCATATTTGCCAGAACATTTTCTCATCTCTTTTTTCTTTTCATGTGTGTATGTGTTTTGTCACCAACTTTGGTTTATAAATAAACACCATATATTCATTGCTGCTAACTTTATATGATTACAGTGAATACAGTATTCATAATTTAAGCTTGCATGGTTTTGAATGTTTCTCATTCTCCACAGTATTATTGTTTTTTCCTTAAGACATGCTTCTGCTTGCTCTCATCTGGTGCTGAAACAACCCAATACCAGAGTTGGGAAAGCAGGCTGTGTTTCAATACATTCAAGCTAGAGCAGGGCTTCTCAGTCTCGGCACTGTTGACATTTGTACTGGATAATTATTTGTTGTGGGGACTGTCCTATGCATGTAGGCTGTTTAGCAGTATCCTTGGCCTCTATCCAAGGTGTGTTATTTATACACTGACTTGATAGACATGAGTTTGAGCAAGCTCCAGGAGTCGATGATGGACAGGGAAGCCTAGTGTGCTGCAGTCCATGGGGTTGCAAAGAGTCGGACACGATTGAGCGACTGAACTGAACTGGCCTCTATCCACTAAATACCAACAGCATTTCCCCAAGGTGTAACAACCAAAAATGTCTCCTGATGTTACCAGATGCCCCTGGGAGGAACAAAAATCGCACCTGGTTGAGAATCACTGCTGTGGAGGACAAAAATAGGGAACCAATGTCTGATGAGGACTAGCATGTTCCAAGTATTGTACTTATCTCTATTTTCTAGTTCTACTCTTTCCAACAACACTCTAAGGCAGGATAATGTCCCTGCTTTACAGGTAGAGAAACTGATATTCCAACTAATGCAATAATATGCCTATGGTCTCACCATTCAAAACCAGTAGAGACAACTGAGTCTGACTCTGAATACTCGACCCTCTCCTCTACTTTCTGCTACCTGAAAAATCTGCCTATCATCTCAGTGATTCTAAAATCATTTCTTCTGCCAAGATGTACTTGACAAAAAATACTCCCATCATCACCAGTAAATTTTGCTGCAATTATACACCTTTCTCTTTAAGTCAAAAGGATATCTCAGACATGTAATGTCAGAGCAAATTTTTTAAAAATATGACTATAATAACAAAGTTTCAAATACAAAATGTAAATCCTAAACTAAATTTTAATAAACTTTTAGTTCAAAAAGGGTGTGCGCCCCATCTTAATCTTCTTTTCCAGAATTCTTGTTGATGAAGGATTCATATTTGATACTAAACCAAATGGAAATCAATAAAGAAACTTCATCAATGAAAGTTTTCCTAGAAAACTCTATTGAAGAGTGTTTTGAAAATCTGAGGCAGTGGCTTCCTACCATCTACACACCTCAGACAGAGACTTTCTGAGTCTAAGCACCTCACAAAGTGCCTTCAACAGAACTCTAGATTGATCCATGGGATATCAATCAGTGTGACTTCAAAAAAATCTTAGATGAGTGTTTTGGGTGATGATTAAAAACAGCCATAGTAAACATAGTTCATCTTTTTGTGTTATATATACATTTAAGAGGAGTATTCTTCCCAGGTGGCTCAATGGTAAAGAGTGCGCCTGCCAATGAAGAAGATGCAAGAAATGCAGGTTTGATCCCTGGGTTAGGAAGATGCCCTGGAGGAGAAAATGGCAAGCCTGGAAAATCCCATGGACACAGGAGCTTGGCAGGCTACAGTTTATGGGGTCACAAAGAGTCGGACATGACTGAACAACTGAGCACAAGAGGAATATTCACCGCACTGAGTATTTACAGCACTATGTGCCCCAAACTGATTTCATCATGGATTTCCCTTCATCCATACTCTGAAGAAGTAGTGCTTTGAAGAATACATTTTGGGAAAGACTGCATTGTATTTTCTCTTCTAAAGAGTTTATATTTTGTTCTGAATGCAATCCTCTAGAGCTCTCTGTCCCTAATTTTTCTAGCTAATTTTATGACAATTTTCTGCACTTTGTTTTATCAAGTGTTTTAAATAATAGAATATAAGTCTCCTCCACATACCTACAAGATGTAGGGAAATAAAGTATCAGTCAAAACTCATCTTAGCCAGAGCAGATAAGCTATCAAATATACACATATTGCCCAGTGAAAAGATATAGAGATTAATTTTGTAAAAATATTCAAATTGTTTAATACCCATCACCATTTACATTTCACCTTCACTGATACCAATGATAAGAGCGTGTGAAAGCATGAACATAGAATTTACACCTCAACACAGGCATTTCTACTCAAAAAAGGGTGCTAGGAGAATAAGTATGTTTTAGCTGCCCAAGCAGTTGTATTAACCAGCATGAACAATAGCCACATCAGATCAGCAAATCTTAAGTCTCCGTGAACACAGAGCTTCATGTTTAGAGAGGCATGTACGTTGTGGTGAGCCCTGAGTCACTCACCTAGGACTATGGATTCCTCTGCCCTGGTTGAGGCAAGGTAGAGAAGGTGACAAATATCATTGCCCAATTCCAGAGAAAGACTTTTCTAACATAGTAATAATAGAAATGCAGTTTTGTTTACCTAGATCTCCATGTCTTTCCCACTGCATCTTACAGCTATGGTTAGCTGGATGTTCACTGTTTGAAAGGGGTTGTCTGCTTAGAATATGAACTATGTGGTTATCAGGGGATTATTTATTTAATAAGATTGAATATTTACTTGAGTAAAATCACTTGAATTACTACTCTAGTCAATAGTAGCACTATGACTAGTACACTTTCAATGTTACTACAAAGGAAAGCACTAATGAATATCAGATGATTTTTCAAGTGTGTTATAATACTGTGTTCATCCCATACATTAAGTGTTTAATCCCCTTACGGTTGTTATGATTTCATATGCTGATCCTACTATTCAGATGATGAAACTGAGATCCTACTATTCAGATGATGAAACTAAGTACTGCCCAAAGTTATATAGTCATTAAGTGTCTGAAACAGGATTTCAGCCCATACAGCATGACTTTAGAGCCTGTTCTCTGAACCATGACTTGATCCCAATAATAAGTAGTTAGACATTGTTCATGTATTTAGTGGTCATGTATTTAGTCATGTGGTTCATGTATTTAGTAGAATGGCTTCATATTTCTAATGAGCAATTTGTAAAAGGAAATAAAAGAAAACTTAGAAACTTCCCTGGTAGTTCAGTGGTTAAGAATCTACCTTCCAATGCAGGTGAGTTCCATCCCTGGTCAGGGAACTAAGATTTCACATGCCATGGGGCAACAAAGCCCAGGCACCACAACTCCTGAGACCGCACACCCTAGAGCTCACGAGCCACAACTCCTGAGCCTGCATTCTGCAACAAAGATCCCATGTGCTGCAACTAAGACCCGACACAGCCAAAAAAATAAATGTTTTTTTAAAGAAATAAAATTTAAAAGCCTGTTTACAAGAAGAGTAAAATACCATTGCTAGAAAGAGGGAGAGAAATGATTTTACTAGTAAAACCTAAGCTGATTTTGAAATAAAGGTTAAGGACTGGAAGGATTGTGGTGAGCACATTTAGAAACGGTAGTGGTCAGTTCTAGACCTTGCCTGCCTCTAACTGTCTATGCTCTCCCGAACGAGTTACTTCCATACTCTGGCCACCTACCAGCAATAATAATAATAATAAATAACTTTTTCTAGAAATAGGTCTCATTGCTTTCCACAATGTTTTTGGATTTATACTCCTAGAGAAAGAATGGGGGGGAAAAATCTCATTATTCAGGAATGATATATATGGCAATCCTCAAATTCAATTTACAAAAAAAACAACATAGAAATATCAATTGCCATTTCAATTTTAAATTATGCATAACTTTGATAAGTCAATCCTTAATTAAGTTCTTCATCTAGTAGAATTCTCTTTCCTATAACTTCAAATTTGCTTTCCAGTGTTGTTCCTCTTCATCAGTGATAAACAGCTCTCCTTCCCTAATCTGTCAATCTTTTCCTTGATTTTGAGTCTTCCTTTACCAACACATATTTTATCTCCTCTCCCACTTATCCAAACATCTCAGAAGAGTTGTCTACACTCACTGTCTGTATGTCCTAAGCCCTCTTGCATCCCTCAAACCTCCATTATCATGTATTTCCCTGTTCCAATGAAGTGCTTTTTCCAAAGACCATCAATGGCTTTCTATTATTAATAACTGATATGCCCTACAGGATTTTTACCATTCTCACCCTTCTCATCCTCCTAGTATAGGGAGACTGTTTCTCAAGGTCCTCTTATACTCCACCATCTCCACATGGCTGAAGAGCCTAGGAATGTGCATGGTGAACAGAGCCCCTAGTGAGGGCCTCTGAAATATATATCCCAACTCAAATCTCTACCAATGTGCCAGCCTTATTCTACTTGAGTATTTGCTACAGATATGCAAATAGACATTGGTAAAACCTCCCATTTTTTCTCTAAATTTTCATATAATTTTTGTTAGCTCCATCCATCTTGCAAATAAAACCATACATCCAGTAGTTACGTCCAGTTGCCTGCGTATTACTTTCCCATACTTCAGCTAATAAGTCCTGATGAGTTTATTTCCATCATATTTCTCAAAACTTTATCTTCCTCACCATCTTAATTTCCATTGTCTTAGTTCAGGGAGTCATCATTTTTCTCCTAAACCACAAATTGTTCTGCTTGCCTCCAGGCAAGCTCCTCTTTCTCCTCATCAGGGCTGCTAGAACCATCTGTAAGTCTGGACAAGCAGAGGGAGGTAGAAGCAACGAGGTTTCCATGACATGTTACAACTGTTTTTGAGAAAGTGATGAAATCCATGGAAAGGTTTCAATTAAGAGTCATATGATCACAGTTATCTTTTATTCTCACCATACTGTGCCTCACACTTCATATTCCAGCAACAGAAAATGTACAGTGTTGTTTTCCATCTTCATTACTATGCTGGTTATTTTATTTTTGCATCTCCAATTTCATTCTCCACTTTTCTCTTACTTCAGAAGAACTGGGTTCCAATATCCTTTGGACTTGCTACACTTTTTCCCATTGAAAACTTCAGAGAGCTGGAGGAGAGGGACGTCAGGGTATTTCTTTCCTTGGCTTTTTCCCAATCAGGATATGGTTTGGCAATGACTGTGCTTCTCTGATGAAGGGCAATATTCCTCTTTGGAGGCATGGCTATGTGTCTTGCTCATTTTTAGATAATGGCACTTTCCTTTTTTCCTTTCAAACATAACAGTGGTAAGAGCTTCCAGTTTTACTTGACCTGAGAATGCATCATCATTCCTTATTGATTTTCCTAAACCTACTATTTAGATTAATAAATAATTCCTTCATTAAAGTGTTTCTGATCATCGCTTCTGAGTGTGCTGCCTGCTGAGACCCTGACCTATACACTGTCTTTATATGGCTATCTCAGATCCATCCTCTGACACTCATCTTAACTCAAGAAACCACAAAGGTCATCTGGAAAGAAAAACCTTTGAAATATATGTCAAGGGTCTTCTGGTCTCTCTACAGCTGTAGTCATCACTCATTAATTTAAGACCTATTTCCTCTATTGGAAGGTGAAATTCTTTAAACTAAAATTACAAATAGGTGATTTTTTTCGTATACTTTCTTTCTAACTCACTGTCTCACGCGTAGCAAATTCTGGTTGAATAAATAAATGAGTTATTGACAAACGTTTGGATCAGAGTCCCAGGTGTTAATGACCTCAATTGATATTGTCCTCCGGCCATATAATACTTCGTGTTGCTTTATCTCAAGTTCCCTTAATTGTATCTCTGGGAAATCCTCTGTGATAACGGGCATTCATCTTTAAGACTGAAACTATTGCTGGACCATTAAGAAGATATTAATCATTTATATATTGGCATGAATTAATTTAATAAAAATCGCTCTCTTAAATATTAACTTATATCTGCTCTAATGTTAGGATAAAAAATTCAGTTGGGGATAGGAAATAATTATTTGGTGCCATTGAGCACTTGGAAGTCTAGGTAAAGCACAGTAGAGTATTTTAGTGATGGTTCAACAGTCAGTAATGAGTCCATATTTTTGAGCACTGGAATTGAAGATCACAGGAAATTGAGCAAGGGGACTAAACTTTGGGAGCTCTGATGGATAATTTAATTTTCATCTATTATGAAATATTGCATATTTGATTTAGGAGAAAGGAGACCACGTACCTTTTCCTCCTCCTCAACTTGAACTCTTTTTTTTTTTTTTTTTTTTGCCTTTATGGCTTTTTGCTTTATTTGTTAGTAGTTAATAAAGTGTGAAGTCTTTTTCTTTCTATTATACAGACAGCTTTTAAAAAAACCTAATCTACTTATAAATTGAACTGCTTGTAGTTTTACTTGTTAGAGGAGGACAGATGGGAACTATAATATCCTTCTGTCCATTTACATGGTGAGCTTTCTTATTTTAACCAAGTGTGCCCTTTGGCTTCATATACTGCATGGTCCATCTTTGGGCCTGAGTAGTGAGATGCTGGGTACTAAACCACACAGTTTAATAAACATTCATCAAGCACATTACATGGTAAGTAATGTGAACACAAAGAAGGAGCTCCACCCTGTGATCTTCTATTGATAACTAATGCCTGGATCATAGTGTATACAAAACAAAGGTTAAGTGTGTTTCATTGACTTCACCAGAGGAGAAAGTAAAGTATCCAGAATCATCTAGGATCCTCAGGCGAGGCAGCCCACTTGTTAGAGAAAGAAATCTTCTCACGATCCTTGGGATCCAAAGCTGCCTTCTTAAGTACACAGGAAATTGTATGGAGATTTAGGGGATGCAAACCAGAATTGGATAATTTCCCAGCTTTAGGTAACTGCAGCTCCCTTTATGGCTCAGATGGTAAAGAACCTGCCTGCAGGAGACTTGGGTTCAACCCATGTCCTGGAAAACGGAATGGGTACTCACTCCAGTATTCTTACCTGGAGAATTCTATGGACAGAGGAGCCTGGCTGGCTACAGTCCATGGGGTCACAAAGAGTTGGACACGATTAAGCGACTCTCACACACAGGTAATGGTATTACACTCTACCAGCCATTTTGTGGAACTTCTATGAAATCTTTCTATTTTGTCTTGGCATAGAGTGTGTGCAGTTTTACAAAATGGATTTTTTTTTCATATAGTATTTGGAATTCATGCCTAGACTATGATAAAGAATATAATGATTCGATTCAGCTGGACTTTGTGTTATTGTGATATTTGAGTTTGGTCACAGAAAGCTTTGAGAATCTCCATCAGTTAGAAGTCTTTATTTTATGGAGGGAGGTGGCCAATGGAAGGAATGGGCAGATTATTGCCTACGGGACAATAAAGGCAGAAGAGCCATGTCTTCTAATAGAACCACCAAAACAGCTTTTAGAAAAGAGAGTGTATTTTCCCCCTCTTGTGCAGACTTTTGAACTTGCTGAGGACCCCAACTGTTTAGCCTGTGTAGAGGCTGAAATACCAGCAGCTTCGAATGACAATGAAGTTACAATTGGAAAGGGCATTAAAATGGGAACCACTTGAAGCAAGTGGCAAAGGGAAATCAATCAGCGTTGTTATTTTTTGCTTCTCCTAGAGAGCTAGCAAGGCCATGCATGAAGACAGTGGCAAAAATTTGCCTTTGAAAAATCTCACTGTAATTATCTGTCTAATGGCATAGTGTAACTCCCATTCACGGAAAGGGCAAAATCACCTCTGGGTGTCAGGTCCTACATTTCATGATGACTATTAATCATTATAATGGCTCTAATACCACTGAGCATCTGTCTTGTGCTTTGGCTTTTATATTGCGTTTTTAGACATTACATCATGGAGAAGCTGTGTGGCAGAGTGGAAGAGGCCAGAAACAGTGGATGGTAGACTGATTTCAATTCAACTCTGCTATGCAAGCCTAGGAGCCTTAAGCAAATTTCCTAATGTCCCTATGACTCCTTGGCTGGAAAGTAAGCATGAAAATCATATGATACAGTACGAGTTGTAGATAATGTCTAAGTTGTTGTTGCTGTTGTTCAGTCCCTCAGTCGTGTCCAACTCTTTGCGACACCATGGACTGTAGCCCACCAGGCTCCTCTGTCCATGGGATTGCTCAGGCAAGAATACTGGAGTGGGTTGCCACTTCCTTCACCAGGGGATCTTTCCAACCCAAGGATCGAACTTGTGTCTCCTGCATTGACAGGTGGATTCTTTAGCACTGAGCCACCAGGGAAGCCCAGATAATGTCTATAAGGTACCTGTAACATATTAGGTGCTCAATAAAGAAGGACCATTACTATGACTAGTATTGTCAGAGTTCACTCTGAAGTTAGGGTATATATAAAATATTCAAAAATAAATATGAAGACACTGGTTTCTGTAGTGTAAGTAGTATTTGCCTCAGATAACATAGATCGCTAGTAAAACTATCAGAATTCCAATATAGGACTCTCATGTCCTAGTCCTGAGTCCTTAGAAAATCAACATCTTGAATGCCCTTTTCCATTAGAAGAATATTGACAGTAAGAACAGTTGTTGTAAGAGAAGGAGGACGTAGTTCTTCATCCACCTTTCATATTTGAATATGTATTTTTATGTTTTAGGGTAAATAAGCATACTACATACTCCAAAACAGGTCCAATTTCCATGCATTAGTACACCATTTATCCCAACACTGACCTTAAATTTACTATATCTGCATAAACCACTCTAACAGAGAAACACACACAAAAATAATGGGGATGGGGATGAGGAGAGAGTGCATTGGGTTTAAGCCCTTTGATTCACCTGGGAGAAATGTTGTTTAGAAGAAAAATTATCTATCAAATTACACCCTTTGTTTTCCACAGAGTGTTGGGCCAAATTAAGCCTTATAGTATAGTATGCTCTAGAAATGAGTGCTATCCTGCAAAGCTAAATGCCATACATTGCATTTTCCCTCAGCTAAACAACATTTCTTTGGTTTCTAATGATATCAGTAAATTGAATAACTGAAATTGCAAACACAGGCTATAGGGTGGAGTGAGGGGTTGGGAGGAAGCTACTAAGGATCTTGTTAAATTATTGATTCACAAAGTCCACAGATAGCAAATCATTATTTTGTTACCCGATGGATCTGCTGGACTTGCACAACAAAAGATCTGTTAAGCGGCAGGATTGATGCTTTAAACTGGGAAACAGTATATCAATAAAGGCCACTGTGACAGTATGACTTATTCAAATACAGCACTACTGCAAGCAGTCAGTTTTCACATCCTAGGATAAATGGCAGGTATTTTTTATATGTGTTTAGCTTCCTCACAGAAACCTTGTTTGAAATGTTTCATTATTTACTGCTGCTTTTTAGAAATGAAAGGAACCAATTTATTTATCTGTCATGATCATTTCTAACTATAGGGACCTATAGCAATAATCAATTGGCTAATAAAATCCTTAATTGATGAAGTGCTTGTTGTGATGGGCCAAAAGCACAGACAGTGCAGAAGCAGAGAAAGGGAGCTTAATTAAAATGGGGCTGGCCATCCCTAATGAAATTCTGCCGCGTAGATAGAAATTAATGTTAGAAAGACATCTGCATTTATTCTTATATTGCAGAGTGGGAGCAAATTAGAGTAGCCCAATTAGTAGGTCTTTGTCTTAATGTTGTCTACATAGGGGCGCTTGTGGTTAGCACAGCAGTTATAAGAAATTCCAAAAATCACTGTTTCTCAAACTATGAGAATCCATACATCTCACATTCTAATTTGATATATGAAATATAAACTGGGACAGATTAGCTAATATTCTAATTTTTTATAATGATGTTTTTTATTAGATAGATGGAGATGATGTGTTAAGGCCTGGTGTGGCGAAACTTGTGTGCATGAAACATTTTTCAAATTTACTCTTTTCAATAAAATGGGAGTGAAAGTCACTCAGTCTTGTTAGACTCTTTGCGACCCCATGCCAGAATACTGGGGTGGGTTCAGCTCAGTTCAGTTCAGTTGCTCAGTCGTGTCCGACTTTTTGTGACCCCATGAACCGCAGCATGCCAGGCCTCCCTGTCCATCACCAACTCCCAGAGTCTACCCAAACCCATGTCCATTGAGTCAGTGATGCCATCTAACCATCTCATCCTCCGCTGTCCCCTTCTCCTCCTGCCCTCAATCTTTCCCAGCATCAGGGTCTTATCCAATGAGTCAGCTCTTCGAATCAGGTAGCCAAAGTATTGGAGTTTCAGCTGATCTCCTTTAGGATGGACTGGTTGGATCTCCTTGCAGTCCAAGGGACTCTCAAGAGTCTTCTCCAACACCACAGTTCAAAAGCATCAATTCTTCAATGCTCAGCTTTCTTCATAGTCCAACTCTCACATCCATACATGACCACTGGAAAATCCATACCTTGACTAGATGGACCTTTGTTGGCAAAGTCATGTCTCTGCTTTTCAATATGCTATCTAGTTTGGTCATAACTTTCCTTCCAAGGAGTAAGCGTCTTTAATTTCATGGCTACAATCACCGTCTGCAGTGATTTTGGAGCCCAAAAAAATAAAGTCAGCCACCTTTTCCACTGTTTCCCCATCTATTTGCCATGAAGTGATGGGACCGGATCCCATGATGTTAGTTTTCTGAATGTTGAGCTTTAGGCCAACCTTTCACTCTCCTCTTTCACTTTCATCAAGAGGCTCTTTAGTTCTTCTTCACTTTCTGCCATAAGAGTGGTGTCATCTGCATATCTGAGGTTACTGATATTTCTCCCGGCAATCTTGATTCCAGCTTGTACTTCTTCCAGCCCAGCGTTTCTCATGATGTACTCTGCATATAAGTTAAATAAGCAGAGTGACAATATACAGCCTTGGCGTACTCCTTTTCCTATTTGGAACCAGTCTGTTGTTCCATGTCCAGTTCTAATTGTTGCTTCCTGACCTGCATACAGGTTTCTCAGGAGGCAGGTCAAGTGGTCTGGTATTCCCATCTCTTGAAGAATTTTCCACAGTTTATTGTGATCCACACAGTCAAAGGCTTTGGCACAGTCAATAAAGCAGAAATAGATGTTTTTCTGGAACTCTTGGTTTTTCAATGATCCAGTGGATGTTGGCAATTTGATCTCTGGTTCCTCTGCCTTTTCTAAATCCAGCTTGAACATCTTGAAGTTCGCGTTTCACGTATTGCTGAAGCCTGGCTTGGAGAATTTTAAGTATCACTTTACTAGCGTGTGAGATGAATGTAATTGTGCGGCAGCTTGAGCATTCTTTGGCATTGCCTTTCTTTGGGATTGGAATGAAAACTGACCTTTTCCAGTCCTGTGGCCACTGCTGAGTTTTCCATATTTGCTGGCATATTGAGTGTAGCACTTTCACAGCATCATCTTTCAGGATTTGAAATAGCTCAACTGGAATTCCATCACCTCCACTAGCTTTG
Source organism: Bubalus bubalis (assembly GCF_019923935.1). Classification (NCBI taxonomy): domain Eukaryota; kingdom Metazoa; phylum Chordata; class Mammalia; order Artiodactyla; family Bovidae; genus Bubalus; species Bubalus bubalis. Next base: position 26,572,754 of record NC_059174.1, on the reverse strand, counting down.
TTAATAGTGATGCTTTCTAAGGCCCACTTGACTTCACATTCCAGGATGTCTGGCTCTAGGTGAGTGATCACACCATCGTGTGGGTCATGAAGATCTTTTTTGTATAGTTCTTCTGTGTATTTTTGCCACCTCTTCTTAGTATCTTCTGCTTCTGTTAGATCCCTACCATTTCTGCCTTTTATTGAGCCCATTTTTGCATTAAATGTTCTCTTGGTATCTCTAATTTTCTTGAAGAGATCTCTAGTCTTTCCCATTCTGTTGTTTTCCTCTATTTCTTTGCATTGATTGCTGAGAAAGGCTTTCTTATCTCTCCTTGCTATTCTTTGGAACTCTGCATTCAAATGGGTGTATCTTTCCTTTTCGCTTCTATTCTTTTCACAGCTATTTGTAAGGCCTCCTCAGACAGCCATTTTGCTTTTTTGCATTTCTTTTTCTTGGGGGTGGTCATGATTCCTGTCTCCTGTACAATGTCATGAACCTCCATCCATAGTTCATCAGGCACTCTATCTATCAGATCTAGTCCCTTAAATCTATTTCTCACTTCCACTGTATAGTCATAAGCAATTTGATTTAGGTCATACCTGAATGGTCTAGTGGTTTTCTCCACTTTCTTAAATTTTAGTCTGAATTTGGCTGCTCCCAGCCACTGCCCCTGACCTCGGGCAGGGGGTAGCTCCTCTCGGCCGCGCTCGTGTGCTTTTGCAGCCGACCGTGCTTGTGTGACTGTGGTGGGTAGCCTATCCCTTCTCCAGTGGATCTTCCTGACCTAGAACTCGAACCAGGGTCTCCTGAATTGCAGGCGGATTCTTTACTAACTGAGCAATCAGAGAAGCCAAATAAAATGGGAGAACATCCACAAATGACAACTAAACTTGGCTCTTCATACATTATCAGCCATATTATGGTAATATGAGTGATTGTTTCCCTATAAATGTAAAAGCTCTTAATTTATCAGAGGAAAAAGGAATTCTTTCTGTTTTTTTTTAACCATGTCCGTAACTTTTGAATTTTTAAAATCAGTTTTGCTATGGTAAAATTGACATATGATAAGTCTCAGCAATTATGGTGTACAACTTGAGTTTTTTTACCAGCATTATTGAGGTATCATTGACATACAATTAGCTGCAAATATTTAATGTACATTTGGGTAAGTGCACTCCTCTGAAACCATCACCACAATCAAGATAAATATAGCAACCACAAAAAAATTTCCTTATCCCTTTTGCAATCACACTTTACAAGCCCCCACTCCACTCCACCACATGCTTAGTCAACTACCAATCTACTGCAGATCAGTTTGTTGAGGCACATCTTGGAGAAATTGTAGGTTCAGTTCCACATCACTGCCATTATGTGAATATCTCACTAAAGCAATTCAGTTCAGTTCAGTTCAGCCCCTAGTCATGTCCGACTCTTTGCGACCCCATGGACTGTAGCACGCCAGGCCTCCCTGTCCATCACCAACTCCCAGAGCTTACTCAAACTCATGTCCATTGAGTCGGTGAGGCCATCCAACCATCTCATCCTCTGTCGTCCCCTTCTCCTCCCGCCTTCAATCTATTCCAGCATCAGGGTCTTTTCAAATGAGTCAGTTCTTCACATCAGGTGACCAAAGTATTGGAGCTTCTGCATCAGTCCTTTCAATAAATATTCCTGAATAAAGCAAGTCACATGAATTTTGGGGATTTCCCAGTGTGTATAGGGGTTTCCCTGATACCTGAAATGATAAAGAATCTGCCTGCAATGCTGGAGACCTGGGTTCGATCCCTGGGTTGGGAAGATCCCCTGGAAAAGGGAATGGCTACCCAAGTATTCTTGCCTGGAGAATCCCATGGACTGTAGCCTGCCAGGCTCCTCTGTCCATAGGATCGCAAGAGTCAGACATGACTTAGCAACTAAACCACCACCACCAGTATTCTTGTCTGCAAAATTCCAAGGACAAAGGAGCCTGGTGGGCTACAGTCCATGGTGTCACAAAGAGTCGGAAACAACTGAGCAACTAACACTTTCTTTCACTTTCAATGCATATAAGTTATGTTTACTCTATACTATAGTCTATTAAGTGTGCAATACCATTACGTCTTTAAAAATGTACATACTTTAATTTGAAAATGACCAAAAACTGCTATTATCTGACAACAGTGGGTTGCCATAAATCTTCTATTTATAAAAACTGCAATAAAGCAGTTATTGCAAAACGCAATAAAGCAAAACACAATAAAACAAGGTATGCTTGTATTTCTAGAATCTGAAATGACTGAAATCATATGGTATGTAATCTTAGGCTCCTTTCACAACATGTGGTGGTTTATTTGCTAAGTCATGTCTGACAACATAATTTATTTTTAGATTCACCTATGTTGCAAGGAGATCCAACCAGTCCATCCTAAAGGAGATCAGTCCTGGGTGTTCACTGGAAGGACTGATGTTGAAGCTGAAACTCCAATACTTTGGCCACCTGATGCGAAGAGTTGACTCATTTGAAAAGGACCTGATGCTGGGAAAGATTGAGGGCAGGAGGAGAAGGGGATGACAGAGGATGAGATGGTTGGATGGCATCACCGACTCAATGGACATGGGTTTGGGTGGACTCCGGAAGTTGGTGACAGACAGGGAGGCCTGACATGCTGTGATTCATGGGGTTGCAAAGAGTCGGACACGACTGAGCGACTGAACTGCACCGATGTTGTTGCACGCGTTAGTACTGCATGCATTCATTTCTTTTCATTGCTGCATAGTTTCTCATTTTATGGACCATATTTTTCATCCACCTGAATGGGATTTTGGTTTGCTTTGAAGATTTTGACTATTGCAGGTAAAACTACTACAACATTTGAGAGTAAGTCTTTCAGTGGATCCACACTTTCATTTCTCCTGAGAAAATATGTAGGAATGAAATGTCTGAGTAGTGTAGAAGGTACATGTTTAATAATGTTAAAAGCTGTCAAACTGTTTTCCAATGTGGTTGTACCACTGTAATTTTACATTCCCACCACAGACTACAGGAGTTCCATTGCCCACCTTTTTATCAACATTTGTGGTGTAGCATCTTATAATGGTTCTAGTTCTCTAATAATTAATATTGAACATCTTTACATGTAATTATTTGATATATGTATATCTACTTTGGTGAAGAGTCTGTTTAATTTTTCCCATTTTTATTGAGTTGTTTTGATATTACTGAGTTTTTGAGAATTCTTTGTATATCCTGGATACAAGTCCTTTTTTTAATATATGAGATTTCTAGTATTTTCTGTCTGTCTGAATTGTCTCTTCATTATCTTCATGATGTCTTCAAAGAGAAAAAGCTTTTAATATTAATAAAGTCAAAATTATAATTTTTTTAATTTTATGGAACATAATTTTCATGGTGCACTAGTCAGTCTTTTCCTGACCTAAGGTCACAAGATTTCCTCCTATCTTTTTTTCTAGAAATTCTATCTTTTTCAATTTTTCACTTAAATATATGATCTATTTGTTATTAGCTTTTGTATTTGGTGGAATGTATGTGGACCATTGTCAAAAATAAATTGACCATATGTGTATGGGTCTAGATTATATTCTCCTCAGGTAATCTATTTATCTATTAAAATGGCAGCACCATACTGTCTTCATTATTGTATTTTATAATAAATGTTAAAGCCAGGAAGTAAAAAGTCTCCAAACATCATTTATCGTCAAAATTCCTTCAAATAATTTTTGACATTTTTATTTAAATTTGAGAATCTGTCTATCAATTTCTTGGAGAAGGCAATGGCACCCCACTCCAGTACTCTTGCCTAGAAAATCCCATGGATGGAGGAGCCTGGTAGGCTGTAGTCCATGGGGTCACTAAGAGTCGGACACGACTGAGCGACTTCACTTTCACTTTTCACTTTCATGCATTGGAGAAGGAAATGGCAACCCGCTCCAGTGTTCTTGCCTGGAGAATCCCAGGGACGGGGGAGCCTAGTGGGCTGCCGTCTATGGGGTCACACAGAGTCGGACACGACTGAAGCGACTTAGCAGCAGCAGCAGGAGCATATCAATTTCTACCAAAAAAAAGACTCTGGGATTTTTATTAAGATTTCAATGAAGCTAGATCAATTTGGGTAAATTATCACCACATAAAGTTTTCTAATCCACATACTTAGTTCATCTTTAATTTATCTCAGCAATGTTTTGTTGTTTTCAATGTACAGATCTCTAATACCTCGTCAGACTTACTCCTTTTAATATTTCTGATACTATTATAAATGGTTTTGGATTTTTATCTCAGTTTCTATTTCATTGCCAATACATAAAAATACAACTAACTTTTGCACATTGATCCTTTATCCTGAATTTTTGTTCAATTCAATTGTTAGTTCTATAGGTTTTGGGGGGGCTTCCCAGGTGGCACTAGTAAAGAACCCACCTGCCATTGCAAGATACATAAGAGACGCGGGTTCAATCCCTAGGTCAGGAAGATCTCCTGGAGAGGGGAATGGCAACCTAATCCAGTATTCTTACCTGGAGAATTCCATGGACAGAGTAGCCTGGTGGGTTATGGTCCATCTGGCAGGTTATGGTCCATAGGATCACAAAGAGTCCAACATAACTAAAGCAACTTAGCACACATAGGTTTTTTACATATTTGATTTAATTTTCTACATAGATTAAAATATTTTCTGCAATAACAGACAGTTTTACTTTTTTTTTTTCAATGTGGATGGCTTTTCAAATTTCTTGCCTTATTGCTCTGGCTAGATTGTCCACATACTGTTGAATGGAAATGGTAAAAGGAAATATTCTTGCTTTGTTCTTGATTTAAGAAGAAAGTATTCAATCTTTTACCATTAAGTATTTTAGAACTGCAGGGTTTTGGTAGAGTCCCTTTATCAAGCTGAGGATATTCCAACTGATTTCAGGTTTACTTAAGAGTTTTTATCAGGAATTTATGTTGGCTAATTTCAATTTTTTTTTTTTTGCATACATTGAGATGATCATGTTCTTTTCTTTCTTCATTTCTTAAAAAGGTAATTATCTTGATTGGTTTTTAAATATTAATGGAAGCATGCACTCTTGGAATAAACTCCACTGTGGTAATAATGTATTACACTTTTATATACTGTTGGATTCAATTTGCTAAAATTTTAAGAATTTTTAATTCTATATTCATGATGTAGATTGCTTTGTAGCTTTCTTTTCTTGCAACAGTTTTTCCTAGGTTTGTTATGAGGGTAATGCTGACCTTATAGAATGTGTTGGAATATTTTCCTTCTTCTTCAAATTTCTGGAACAGCTTGTATAGAATCTGTATTAATTCTTCCTTAACTGTTTGAATTTTCCAATGAATGCATGTGGACCTTGAAGTGATCTTTGTAAAAAAAAGTTTATTTTATAAATTCAGTATCTTTTATAGATATAAGCTTATTAATGTTATTTATTTCTTCTTCAAGTAATTTTGGTAGGTTGTGTCTTTTAAGGGATTTAACTATTTCATTTAAGTTGTCAAACTCATAGTCATAAAGGTAGTCAAAATATTCCCTTATTATCCTTTCACCATTTGTAGTAAGATCTGTAGCCATTCTATTGTCTTATCTTCACCTTTGGTAATTTTCCTTGTCTTGCTCTCTATAAGAAATTCACTTCCACCATTATTTTCATTTCTATATACATATAATTTTTCCTTTAAGATTTTTCTCTTTGTCACTGGTTTTAAGCAAGTTGATTATCATGTGCACTGGTGTAATATTCTTCATGTTTCTTGTGCTTCAGGTCCATTGAGCTTCTTGGTATCATGGCTTTAGAATTTGCATTAATATATTAGGAGTCCCAGAAAATGAAGAGGTATTTTACCTTATCTGATGAAAGAGTGGCAACAATTTTCTTTCTAGTTTGATAAAAATTCTAAATATGAAATTAAATTCTAAGTATAAAACTTTTGTATACATACGTATACATACACACACCAACACACATATGTCTTTGAAATTTTCCCAGAGCTTAGTGAGGCATTGTGGGGTTTTTAGCTATATTTTCTACATTTCATTTTAAATAGTTTGCATTTTTATATCTTTGAGTACACTAATATTTTCTTTCACAATTTCTAAACTGCTATTACTCCCATCCATTTATTTCAGTAGTAGTAATTTTTGTGTGTTTATTTCAATTTTTGTATCTTCCACAAATTTGATCAACCTTTCCTCTAGTTGCTTGAACATCTGGAATTCAGTTATATGGTTTTAATATCTTTGTCTATTAATTATGTCTTGTCTGCCAATAATTATGGATAGAATTTTTTGCATTCCTGATAAATTTTAATTGGATATAAACAATGTGCATTTTACCTTTTAGTGCTGAATATTTTTTGTATTTCTATAAACATATTAATCTTTGTTCTGATACATAGATAAATTACTTGGAAACAGTCTCATACTTTTGGATCTTATTCCATTACATAAATTATCAAGTTAATAAAAAGAGTTGAATAAGAGGGTCTATCAAGTTAGAAGCCTTGGCAAGTCCTATGTGCTCTTGAGGGGGAAGATAAACCAAAGTTTCAAAGCTCTGCCACTTGAGCAAAATGTTTAGGAATCCAGTGCTTAGGAGTATTCTGGGATAACCCCTCCAAAGGATTAAATATTATATTTGGTACCTCACTCCATAGTCAAGGAAACATCACACAGTGCGTTTCTTTGGTTCTAGAGACAACATGTTCATTATCTGGGACTATGACCCTTATCCGTATGCCAAGTGTCACAAAAGGCTGTCACCTGTGAATAGGGACCAGAGCATGAAAGGACTGTCCAGCAAGCCAAGACTGCACTGCAAAGGCTTTGCCTCAGGGGATATTTGAGCCAGGAGAACATATAGTTTTAGACATACCAGTGGTGGTCAAGATGCTGCAAGGGATTATAACAAGCCACAAAGTGAAAAATCACAATGAAAACTCCTAAGTTTCTGGAGTGGGGTCAACCTAACTGAAGAAAAGAATCACATACTTTTTTGGAGAAGAAAAAAATAAACCCTAGCATGTTTCTAGGCTCTGGTAGAGAGAAAAAGTGCCTGGTGATGGTATAACACTGTCTAGACAATCAGAATGTCCATCATGAGCTAGGTCCTGCCAGACTCGCAAAGTATTAAGATAAGACAGGCTAAGTAAAAATACACTGTGATATAGAAGATGCAGCAAGACTGAGCACAAACTAAAGCAGAGGGCATAAACAAGCTACCCATCTGTCAACCCAGATCTCCTAGGATTGTACTAGAGCTTAAGTTCCTGACCAACAGCCATACAGGAGTTTCCATTAATGAGATAAAATCAAAGACCTCCAATGGCAATCAAGTTATAGAAAATTTTTAAAAGATGTATAACAAGTGTGATTGTGATTATCTGCAAATATAATTCTATGGAAATAACTGAATCAATATTCACAGTAAGTTAATTTAAGCTTTTTGACAAAGATTTCAGTGGACAGGGAGAGGTTCTAACATTCCAGACTCATAATGAAGCAGCAATTATGTGCCAGAATTGATGCTAGAAATCTGGTATCTCTTATCTCACTGAATGCATATAACTAGTTGGCTTAAAGCTCAACATTCATAAAACAAAGATCATGGCATCCGGTCCCACCACTTCATGGGAAATAGATGGGGAACCAGTGGAAACAGTGTCAGACTTTATTTTGGGAGGCTCCAAAATCACTGCAGATGGTGACTGTAGCCATGAAATTAAAAGACACTTACTCCTTGGAAGGAAAGTTATGACCAACCTAGATAGCATATTCAAAAGCTTATTCAAAAGACATTACTTTGCCAACAAAGTTTTGTCTAGTCAAGGCTATGGTTTTTCCTGTGGTCATGTATGGATGTGAGAGTTGGACTGTGAAGAAGGCTGAGCGCCAAAGAATTGATGCTTTTGGACTATGGTGTTGGAGAAGACTCTTGAGAGTCCCTTGGACTGCAAGGACATCCAACCATTCTGAAGGAGATCAGCCCTGGGATTTCTTTGGAGGGAATGATGCTAAAGCTGAAGCTCCAGTACTTTGGCCACCTCATGTGAAGAGTTGACTCATTGGAAAAGACTCTGATGCTGGGAGGGATTGGGGGCAGGAGGAGAAGGGGACGACAGAGGATGAGATGGCTGGATGGCATCCCTGACTCAATGGACGTGAGTCTGAGTGAACTCCGGGAATTGGTGATGGACAGGGAGGCCTGGCGTGCCACGATTCATGGGGTCATGAAGAGTCGGACACGACTGAGTGACTGAACTGAACTGAAGAGATAAGTATCATTACCAACTCATTTGAAGATAAGTTGATTTTCAAAAAAAAAAAAACAAGAAACCCATCTAAATATACATAGAGCTTTGTTAAATTAGGGGCTTACCTTGTAGCTCAGTCGGTAAAGAGTCTCCTGCAATGCAGATGTGGGTTCAATCCCTGGGTCAGGTAGATCCCCTGAAGGATGGCAAGGCAACCCACTCCAGTATTCTTGCCCGAAGAATCCCATGGACAGAGGAGCCTGGCAGGCTACAATCTATGGGGTCACAAGAGTCGGACACAACTTAGCAACTAAACCTCCACCATTGTTAAATTGAGAGGAAAACTTTATCTGCCTTCAAATAAAATTTTCCTGTACACCATTCAAGTTAGCAATTCAAGAATAGTTAACATATATTATGGTATGCAGAGAATGCTCTATCACATCTAGTAGAGAAATTTGTTGCCAGGATTCAGAGACAAGGATTTCCTAAGACCAAGATTTCAGAGCAAGGTGCCCTAAGACTGAGTCTCCAACTCATGAGTGACCATTGACTCAGGCACTGAACTGGATACCAACAGAAAAGAACCATGCAGTCATCCAACAATAGGGCCAGACATCCCTAGATTCTTGATCACATAACCAAGGTGGTGACTACATCGTGGTTCTTGAGAATTCTTCTGGCTCTAAATGCATATGCCTTCTGGTCATTATAACATAGCCCTCTGCCCATTTTTCATGGTCTAGTCTCAATATGTAAGCCATATCTCTGCCTCAGGAGAAACTGGATGAGAATTAGCAAGTTCACCTGGAGGAGAAAAGTTTATAGCAGCAGAAGATAAACAAAACAACAGGAAAAAGGTGGGGGAGGTTATCTGCATATATATACAATACATATAATATTTACTAGTTGACCTTGAGACAATAAATTATATATATAATAAACAATATAAATAAGTCATATGCATGCAATTATAAAATTTAACTGGGAATGAGATATTTCATTGAATTCTAAAGCTTTCCTGTTGTTATCCCAGCCTCCATTCTTCTCCAATCATCCCAACAACTGCTAAAGATTAATCTTCGATAGATTATTAATTATCTTAGGACAAACATCATGACTTCTCTGTTTGTATATTTCCCATGGAACATAGAGCTCTGTCATGTGTGATCTCTTTAATGAATGTTTTTAGAGTGAAAATTAAAGGTTCTAGAAAATGAAATCATATCCACATTATTGTGGAATTTTAAAGTTGAAACTTCCTTACAGACTTTTTAGTACAAATTTTCATACTGTGTGATAGTGGAGAATTGGAATTCAATTGATTTGCACAAGATCACAGAACCAAGCATCAGTAGAATTAATTCTGTTAACAAATATTACAAGTACCTACTATGCAATAAGGCCTGGGATTATAATGAAGGTCTTCCATTACCTAATTTAGTACTCCTTCCAAAATACTCAGGAACTAGTTTTCAATTATTCTTAATATAATATAATATAAGATCCATGAGAGAAGGGATTTTGTTCTATTCACTTCTATATCACCAGCAAATTGAGCACTACTTGGCCTCTGAATATTTAATGAATATTTGAAGAATAAGTTGATGAACCATCAATTTTCAGACTATGTAAATATCATTTGATGATCTACGAGTTATTTAAGAATCTTATCAGTTCACATTTGGAAATGTCAGTGATTACTGTACAAATCAAAGATTGTAGAATTCTGATCAAGTGTGTTTCCCTTTCTCATAAAAAAAAATAGTCATATGTATTGGAGGAAAGGATTCAGTTATATGTGCTTTGTGATTGCATTCAATATAAGCAAGAGTTTATTTCTTCCTTTTCAAAAAGCATTCATGTTTCTGTTGGATTTTTTGTGTTTCCTTCCCTTGTTTGGGCACAGAGCAAACACAGCCAGAATCTATAATTGGCCATACTATGGCTGAGCCCTCACTTGCCCAATGGAACGTCAACTTTATGAAAGCAGGTTTGCTTTTCATGTTCACAGTAGTATGTTGAGTTTTCTAAAATGAGACTCTGGCAAGCCATTATCAATGAGAAATAATAAAAGGCTAGTGGGGACCAGGTTTGCATTACTTCTTTTTAAGGTGTTTTACAAAGGTATTCTTGGGAATGCTGTTTTTCAAAATCCTGTCCTGACAAGTTAAGTACTAGCAGTTCTTTGTTGAAAGAAAGATCTTTCATCTTTTTTTTTTTTCTATTTAGAAAAGTTTCCTTCTTCTGAGATAGCCTCCTTTACTCTGTAATATGCCAATTGTATGACAGGCAGAATTCACATATTCACTCCCCACCACCCTCTTTTATTCTGAACATAGGAAAATTGCTAGCTATACATACTGCTTGAGTCTGAAGAATGCCGCATTCTTCCTGTTTCAGTAATATTGATTTATCATTCACAAACATCTCCTGAGTGTCTAACATGTGCAAAGGGTACATAGGTACCTACAAAGAGGAATCAACCCTTACAATCATGGTATATGTAGAGTAGAAATAATTTGTACTGCCTGCCTTCTATATTCCAAACACTGAGTGAACCCATGACATTATATAATTTGAAATTAAAAAAAAAAAAAACTACCAAATTAGGCACTAAGGTATGTATGCATGTGCACATGTTCAGTCGTGTCCAAATCTTTGTGAGCCCAGGGACTGTAGCCCACCAGGCTCCTCTGTCCATGGGATTTTTCAGGGAGGAATACTGGAGTGGGTTGCCATTTCCTCCTCCAGGGGATCTTTCTGATCCAGGGATCAAAACTGCGTTTCCTGCACAGTAGATGCTTTACTGCTGAGCCACCGAGGAAGCCCCATCGACACTAAGGTACTAAGATGGTTATTCTTCAAAAGAGATAAGTGAGACTTGATAAGATTAAACAGCTTTCCAGGGAATTCTCTGGCAGTCCAGTGGTTAGGACTCCATACTTCCTCTGCAGGGCACATGGGTTCAATCCTTGGTCTGGGAATAAAGATCTCGCAACCCAAGCAGAATGGCAAAAAAAAAAAAAAGAAAAATTAGCTTTCAAGGTCACACATAGATAGAAGACCTTATACTCTGATTTCAAACTGTGCTTCTTGCCCCTAATCTTCATGCTCTTCCTACTCTAAAAAATATTTTTAAAACTTTACAAATCAAATCTAGAAAATAAATCATAAAATTTTAATTAAATCATTTAAATAATAAATTTCATTTATAAATCACATTTATGAATTATTAATATGATGGGAATTATTTAATTGATCCTGATCATTAAAACTCCATGGCTTTGGGGGCTTATAAAGCTACTTATAAAGGTTTGACTAGGCAACTCTGGACATACTGATGAAAAAGAGAACACTGCCTGGGAATTACATCCAAGCTACCTCAAGGCCCCAGTCTTCTGTATAAAGTGAAGAAGTATATTCCACCGGTGGTTTTCAAACTGGGTGCCTCCTAATCCTACTGTCTACAGAGGTGCCTTGGGGGCCAAGGAAGAAACCAAATGATATAATATTTTGAGCCGTCCCATTCCTATCCATCCACCCCCACAACACACCTTCAAGCAGAACAGCTGCACCTTTATTGGTATGATACACTGGATCTCCATTCAAGATTATCTTTAAAGAAAATATCCATAACAAAAAAAATTTTTAATCAAATTTGACAGCGACTTGACTCTAAGTTTTAGCATCCAAGGCCTCTTTGATTTTGTGATTCTAAGGCCAATATAAGTAGCAATGAAGCATCTGGAGCAGAAATGACAAATTCATATTTCATCAAGGGTCAGATGGGACAGATAAACTTGGGGGAAAAAAACTTAAAAACCTGGTTAGAAATTATACAGGTAATGCTGTTCCGCAGAAACATGAGAGTATATGCCCTACTTCAAAATGTGTGAACTTTTAGATTTTTTTGGTCTTTAACACTGTGCTGATCTGTATCTCTATACCTCTATATATCTAAACATGTGACTATATATCTCTAAAAATGTGACTCCCAGTCTAGAAACATGTGACTCCCAGTCTAGAATGAGAAACTCTGTCCAAAAAGAACTCTGAATTATAGAAACTGAGAAAAGAAGGATTATGTTCATATTGACGATCTGGGTTTCAATGAGCACCACTATTATTTCACTCAGGAAGAACTCAATGAAGATGCAAAATGCAATCATGGCTTGTGAAACTGCTACCCAAATGTCCACACTGTACAAAACTGAGAAAACAGATCAAAAACAAACTAATGTAAAACTAGGACCCTTTATTTACTCTCAGTTTCCTCATATGTAAAATGGACTCTAAGGATACTGAGCTATACCATTTATCAATGGTATATGGGATCTGACTTGTGGGATCTCTTTCCCTCACTGTGATCCTGGGTGGATTATTTCCAAATAATAGGTCATAGACTTTCCACATTGTCTTTTGCTAGAGTGCACAAGTCACACACACACACACACACAGAAAGCATGAGGTGGATATGGTGAGACTTTATCCCTGCTGTTCATTGTTCACTGCATCAAAAGGGAGCCTGCCAGCCACTTCTCTGTGAATGCACTAGTCTCTGAGCAGGGTCAAGAAGAGCCTTCTTCCTTTGGCTCTTAGCCTTAGCTGTCTTATGTTTGACACTTCGTGCTGAGAGGCCTTACTTGGCTGGAAGCTCTGCACTAACTCAGCTCAGTCTGATGAGCCACTTGGAAGAACCAAGTTGAAGCTGTCTTAAAACTGCAAAAAGAGCCAGAGGGTCAGTGTAGTTAGTTTGTAAAGAATCAACCTGGCTAATGAAGGGGCCAGGAAAGTCCAACTCACTCACGTAAGGCTGTCTTCTGATCCTGCAGGAGGAGGGAATTAAAACTTTTATTTTACAGCAAATGTGCTTAGTGAGTCTGAATCTAATTCTTTGCTCCATTTTACTTCACCTTGAAACAGGAGAAGTTGCACAGAGCCGCCCCCAAAATGGGTAGGATTATCCTGAGATAATAAAGCAGAATGGCGTTAGAAGAACAGGGGAACTTTGGGCAAAATTGTAGGTACAGGAGTCAAGAGCATGTTTAGGAACTGTTTATGTGCGAAGTATCAGAAGATACATCACTTACCATTGCTTATTCCTAGAGCATAATAATACTCACAACATAGTTATCATTGATTAAATTAGGTATGTCAATGAAAGGGTTTCACGGTGTTCTTGGTTTATATAAATATAAATACTAAGTGTTTAATAAATACTGGTTATGTTATCAATATTACTATTATTCAAAAAAAAGCTTTAACAACACACTAACAAAATAAATGTATTGTAAAACTTATTAAGAGTGTTTTACATACATTAACTTATTTAATCTATATACAACCCTGTAAGATATATAGATACAATTAATATTATTATGTCAAATGAGGAAACTAAGACAGAGAGAGGTGAAACAATATATCCAACATTATCCAGCTGTTAAGTGGGTAGTCAGAATTCAAATTTAGGCAATGTGCTCATGAATCAATGTTTTGATCACCAGTCCACACTGTCTTTCCACATCTTGGATGGCCAGGAATGCTATGTTAGGAATATCATTTCTTTCTTTCTTCAGTGAGAAGTTATTTTTTTTAAGGAAATTGAAATGGCCAAACCATGCCAAAGTAGGAATCACTGGAAAGCAGAAAGACTATAGATATCAGAGTCTTTTAGGAGGTTACTGAAAGGCAAGAGAAGGTACAGATGAGAGGCAGAGGTGAGATGAAAGGAAGAAAAGAGAGACAACAGAACCAGTATAACTAATGTGAGGTGTGAGAGACAGAGGAGAACCTCGGAGCTCTGAAGCTCTGAGTTGGGCAAAGAGCAGGTGGCACTGTCACCCCCAAAAGAAGAACTGGGGAAGTAAGCAGGGAGAATAAATTTAAAGACGTAGAAGTCCTAAAAAGGCATCACGTAGTGAAAGAAAAACACTGAATAAAACGTGTCACCTAAAAAAAAACTATTGGAGTATCAGCACATATGTTCACTGTACTGAAAGTTGTAGCTAATCCAGTAAGACAAAGCAAAAGGCACAGCACTGGGGCTTCCCTGGTGGCTCAGCAGTAGAGTCCGCCTGCCAACACAGGAGATATGGGTTTGACCCCTGGTCTGGCTAGATCCCACATGCCATGGGGCAACTAAGCCCTTGCACCACAACCTGGGCTCTAGACCTGTGCTCTAGAGCCCAGGAACTGCAACTGCTGAGCCTACCTGCCAAACTACTGAAGCCTGCATGCCCTAGAGCCCGTGCTCCACGAGAGAAGCCACCGCAGTGAGAAGCCCGTGCACTGCAATGAAGAGTGGGTCTGCTCACGGCGAACAGAGAAAAGCCAGCGTAGCAACAAAGACCCAGCATGGCGAAAAATAAATAAATAAAATTATTTTTAAAAAGGCACAGGATTGGGAATGATGAAATAAAACTCTCAGTTTTCATGATGACATGACTGTAGTCTATAAGCAAGCTATCAAAATAAGTGAATGTAAAACGTATATGTGAATGCAGCAGAGTGACTGGATATAAGGTCACTGTATTAAAATTACACAGCAATGAAAACATAAAAGTGAATTTGTATAATAACATCATTTATAATTGCTTCAAAAGTATTAACTACCTAAAGACAAATCTAATGAAAGATATGGAATACACTGAAAATAGTAAGTGTTATTGAAAGAAATTAAAGAAAACAAAGAAATTATAGATAGACAATGTTCAGGGACTAGGAAATTCACTATTATTAAGATGTTAGTTCTCCTCACAATAAATCTTTTGGATCTATAGATTAATAAATAAATCTACCTGGATTCTATACATTGAATCCAGTCTCAATCAAAATCCTTGCAGGGGTGTGGGTGTGTGTGTCGACACATATGTGGGTGTGTCAACATGTGTGGGTGTGTGGGTTTATGTGCACGAGGGAAAGAGAGCAAATGTGTGTGTGGAAACTGACAAGCTAACACTAAAATTTACACAGACATTTGAAAAGATCAAACATATTTGAGACAATCTTAAAGAAGGACAGACTGGAGAATTTACATTTCCACGTATCGAAACTTATGATATAGTATTTAAGATAGTGCCATATTGATGCAAAATGATACAAACTGATCCCTGGAATAGAATATCAAAAAACAGATGCACACAATGGCATCTGTCTTCTCAGCACGTTTATGTAGTACAGTGGGGGGAAATGTTCTTTCAACAATTAGTGCTAGTTCACTTAGAGTCATAAAGAAAAAAAAAACTTAATCTTAACCTCTGCCTCACAGCATACACAAAAGTTGATTCCAAATGGACTGTAGCCTAAATATACAGGGGAAAAATTAATAAACTTTTAGTAAAATACATATGAGAAAAACTCATTATTTGGGTATAGGCAAATACTTCTTAAACAAGACCTCAAAACTTCTAACCATAAAGGGGGAAAAAAGGATTAAACTGTACCCTATTAAAATTAAGAAATTTGGTTCATCAAAAGTGAGAGTGACTCATTCGTGTCCGACTCTTTGGGACCCCATGGTCTATACAGTCCATGGAATTCTCCAGGCCAGAATACCTGAAAATAACCATTAAAACTGTGAAAAGGCAGACTAAAGGACATAGTTTTAATACATATGTATTAGGTTGAACAGGATCTCCCCAAAAACATATGTCCAAATCCTAACTCTCAATACCTGTGAATATGATCTGACTTGGAAATAGGGCCTTTGAGGTTATAATTAATTTAAAAATCTTGAGATAAGTTCACCCTGGATGTAGGATCCAAGATTCAGAGCCCCATATTGTATCTAGTGACTGGTGTCCATAGAAGAGAAAGGAGAACGGGATTTGAGACACAGAGTGACAGGGGAAAGGTCTTGTGACAATTTACATAATGATGGAGGCAGAGATTGGTGTCCTATAGCCCCAAGCAAAGGAATGCCTCTAGCTTCCAGAAACTAGAGGAAACCAGAAAGGAAACTCCCCCTAGAGCCTCCAGGGGGACTCTTTTATTACTGCCAACACTTGGATCACAGATGTCTGGCCCCACAACTGTGAGAGAATAGAATTCTGCTGTTTTAAGCCATCAAGTCTGGGTGACTTGTTACGGCAGCAGTAGGAGTCCAATATAACACATGATCTACAAAGGACTTGCATTCAAAGTACACTCTTCTCTTTTAGAGAATCCCCTGGTAGTCCAGTGGTTCGAACTCTGAACTTCCAATGCTGGGGGCCTGGGTTTGACCTTGGTCGGGGAACTAGCATCCTGCAAGCTGTGAGTCATGGTCAAAATTTTTAAAAATAAAATCTCTTTAACAAAAAAATTGTAAGCATTAATAAATGCTCTTTTAGCTATATCATTAAGACAATCAATAGAAACACTGGCAGAATACTTGAAAAGAAATTCACATAACATGGTACACAAGTGACTTGCAGATATATGAAAAGATGCCCAACTTCTCCTGTCATCAGGAAAATTAAAATTAAAATCAAATGTGATGAAACTATACTATACCAGAATGGCACAAATTAAGAAAGAAGGCAGGCAACTCTAATGCTGAATACACACTCTATCACTAGGCAATTCCATTCTCCTAAGCATTTTATATTAGTCCTCACAGTAATCCTCTGAGGCATACATAACCATTCTATAGGCGAGGAAAAAGCGGGTTCAGAGAAGGCAGAACAATTTTCCCAAAGTCCAGGATCCATCTTGCTCTAATATCCCTGTACTATGCACAAGAGTATTTCTCAAAAAAATCATGAGACATTTGGGACTACAGATCTGGAGAAAACAAAATGTCCTAGAGAAAGAAGGGACAAAGCCAGAAAAATGCAGTGTATGAAGTGAGAATAAAAAGTATAAATTCTTTTTATTGGAGAAAATCTCTGGAATCAAGTTGCTCCATACCTTCCCCGCCCCTTCACAAAACAAATTTTTTAAAAATCCACCACATAGCCAACTAGCAGAAGAGCGAGGTTAAATTCCAGATCCTCTGGTTCCCAGCTCCGTTCATTTGCCTTTGTCCTATGCAATCTTCCAATCCCAGTTCTCCCAACATACATACCCTGATTAACACCTAGTCACATAGAATTGTCACAGAAGTTTCTCCATGCATTTGTCAGGATGGACAAAGCAAGCAAACTGACAGGAAACTAGTGTAGTATTCCAATTCCATCAGCCACTCTCAAGATCAAATTTGATAGAGAGGTGATTGCTTGTTAACCAGTTTTATGAGTATATTAAAATAATTCAATCTGACCAAAGGGCCTTATTCTTCCTTACCCTGGATGTCTCTATCTCTTTGCACCTGTCTCCTTATAACAAGTTATATCTCTGAATCTCAGAGAGCTTTTAAAAACATCACACGTCTACTCTGAGGCATTTTCATTGCATTTCTGTGGACTATTTAAATCTCTTCTGTTTGTCGTAAATTGAGGTGATCCAACAGCTCCAACTAGAAGGATAAAGTCTAGCCCAGTGGGGGAGGCATTAAACCTCCTTGCAAGTCAGCAAAAGCAAAAGTGACAGCCTGGCAGCAATTTAAAATTACTCTGAGACCAAAACTGCCAATTAAAATAGACTTTCACGGTAACAGATGAACATCTGCTATCTTCCATTTGGAAAGAAAAATTAAGAAGAGTTTACATTTCTTAGTAATGAAAAACTTAGATATAAGCCTGCAATGTTCTAGTTTGGGCTTTGCTTAAATTATATATTCTTGCATTATGCCTTCCAACAGTACAACATTTCCTTTTTTGTTGTTTCTTTTTAATAGCCACAAAATGTTCATAACGAAACAAACTAGGCAAAAGTCAGAATCTATGATTCATTCATAGTCATTCTAAAAGCTGCACATTATCCTCTTCTCATCTCCTGCAAAAATAGATTTGGAGGAGATTACCTTAAAGATGCTATTTTGATGAAATGTATGTGATCTGAATTCTGCAAAAGCATTCCTGGAAAAGGACTCTCAGATCTCAGATGGAAAGAGCGGGCAAGGAAGGGATGGAGGACGGAAGGAATAGATATTACACATGTGCACACATATAGGAACATACAATCTAGAGTCCTAAAGAGTGAAGCTTGATTCTACCTTGACTTTTTACTCATACCCCTCCATATAGTCAGTTTTTTGAAAATGTGGATTCTCTAATAAGTTATGCCTGATTATCGGAAATCACACCAAGTATTATCTTTTAAGATATGATTCTAGGATAACTAATAATCCATTTAGAGAGCTATATCTTACATTCAAATCTTACACCTTTTGAGAAATCTGATTACTACTCAACTCATCCTTTCCATCTTCCTGTAATACAAACCTCCATTATAATAATTAGCATTGAATCATATTGTTTACTGTCATGTCTTATCATCATGAATTCCTAATGAATCATATTTTTTACTGTCGTGTCTTGTCATCATGTGCTCCTAAACTTTGACATGCTTCTATCTACTTCTTATATAGTAAGTGAAGTCGCTCTGTCGTGTCCGACTCTTTACGACCCCATTGACTGTAGCCTACCAGGCTCCTCTGTCCATGGGATTTTCCAGGCAATAGTCCTGGAGTGGATTGCCATTTCTTTCTCCAAGGGATCTTCCCAACCCAGGGATCGAACCCGGGTCTCCCGCATTGTAGACAGACGCTTTACCATCTGAGCCACCAGGGAAGTTCTACTTCTTATCCAAGACCCAAACCTAACACAGGAATGACATTAAATAAAACTGATGACTAAATGAATAAACGCTATCATAGGAACGCGGTAAAAAAAAAAAAATTATCCTGAAGTGAACCTCAGTCATTTCTGCCAGTCAATTACTAGTCAATCTCTTTAATTTTACATCCAGACCTCAAGGTCTCCTCATACTCAAAACCTATCTTCTATTTTTCCATTTCTTTAATAATGTGTGACCTACATAAGTTCACTAGTACTAATAGGAAGTATTTTCCACACTTACTTGTTACACACTGACATGCACAATGTGGTCCTCTAGAAAAGCTAGACTTTAACCGCTTGACATAGTGTCCATTCTCCCCAAATCTTTTGCTCACCATCTGGTCAAAAACAGTTTCTGATGTCATTTCCCTCTCAGACACGCAATGCATTGGTCTTTATCTATTAAATAAATTCAGCCTTTCTTCACACTGCTTCTCAAGCCTGTATTGACACGAGGCAACATGGTCTATGAACCAGACAAAGGAGAAGCACCAAAGAGAAAAGCAAAACCCTTGTGTGATGTGTGATTCCTTGTGACTTGCACTGTGTGTCTAGTCTAGGAGGTAAATTATATCACCCCTACCTCTGCACATGGTGATATTATAATATGGAGAGAGTAGGTAATTTTTATACACATGAAAGTCTCAAATATTTGTTCAGAGAAAGTAAGTATGAGAACTTATTTTCCTCTATTAGACCTTAAGCTCCTTGAATACAGGGGTCATATCTTTCTTTTAATGATCTTACTTATTGTTATTGGAGTAGAGTTACTATACAATGTTGTGTTAGTTTCTGTGGTACTATCTTGGTACTGAATCACATTAGTTAATCCATTCAGGATTGTTAAATGAATGAGTAAAATGGATCTATCATAGGACTTTCCTAGGATGTCCAACGTAAACACTTTACCCTCACATCACCTCCTTCAAGAAAAATGAAGAATTACGGTACCTAAATTTTATGACCTAATTTATGGAATATGAAGTCAAGTGGGCCTTTTTTTTTTATTTTATTTTATTTTTAAACTTTACAATATTGTATTAGCTCCGCCAAACATTGAAATGAATCCGCCACAGGTATACCCGTGCCCCCCATCCTGAACCCCCCTCCCTTCCCCCACCCCACACCCTCCCCCTGGGTCGTCCCAGTGCACCAGCCCCAAGCATCCAGTATCGTTCATCGAACCTGGACTGGCGACTTGTTTCATACATGATATTATACATGTCTCAATGCCATTCTCCCAAATCTCCCCACCCTCTCCCTCTCCCACAGTCAAGTGGGCCTTAGAAAGCATCACTATGAACAAAGCTAGTGGAGGTGATGGAATTCCAGTTGAGCTATTTCAAATCCTCAAAGATGATGCTGTGAAAGTGCTGCACTCAATATGCCAGCAAATTTGGAAAACTCAGCAGTGGCCACAGGACTGGAAAAGGTCAGTTTTCATTCCAATCCCAAAGAAAGGCAATGCCAAAGAATGCTCAAACTACCGCACAATTGCACTCATCTCACATGCTAGTAAAGTAATGCTTGAAATTCTCCAAGCCAGGCTTCAGCAATACATGAACTGTGAACTTCCAGATGTTCAAGCTGATTTTAGAAAAGGCAGAGGAACCAGAGATCAAATTGCCAACATCTGCTGAATCATCAAAAAAGCAAGAGAGTTCCAGAAAAACATCTATTTCTGCTTTATTGACTATGCCAAAGCCTTTGACTGTGTGGATCACAATAAACTGTGGAAAATTCTGAAAGAGATGGGAATACCAGACCACCTATATGCAGGTCAGGAAGCAACAGTTAGAACTGGACATGGAATAACAGACTGGTTCCAAGTAGGAAAAGGAGTACGTCAAGGCTGTATATCCCTGCTTATTTAACTTATATGCAGAGTACATCATGAGAAACACTGGGCTGGAAGAAGCACAAGCTGGAATCAAGATTGCTGGGAGAAATATCAATAACCTCAGATATGCAGATGACACCACCCTTATGGCAGAAAGTGAAGAGGAACTAAAAAGCCTCTTGAAGAAAGTAAAAGAGGAGAGTGAAAAAGTTGGCTTAAAGCTCAACATTCAGAACACATGTATACCTGTGGTGCATTCATTTTGATATTTGGCAAAACTAATACAATTATGTAAATTTTAAAAATAAAATAAAAAAATTTTTAAAAAAAGTTAAGCAAAAAAAAATAAATAATGATTAAATATATAAAAAAAAAAGAAAACAAAGACCATGGCATCCGGTCCTATCACTTCATGGGAAATAAATGGGGAAACAGTGGAAACAGTGTCAAACTTTATTTTTCTGGGCTCCAAAATCACTGCAGATGGTGACTGCAGCCATGAAATTAAAACACATTTACTCCTTGGAAGGAAAGTTATGACCAACCTAGATAGCATATTCAAAAGCAGAGACATTACTTTGCCAACAAAGGTCCGTCTAGTCAAGGCTATGGCTTTTCCAGTGGTCACGTATGGGTGTGAGAGTTGGACTGTGAAGAAAGCTGAGTGCCAAAGAATTGATGCTTTTTAACTGTGGTGTTGGAGAAGACTCTTGAGAGTCCCTTGGACTGCAAGGAGATCCAACCAGTCCATTCTAAAAGAGATTAGTCCTGGGTGTTCTTTGGAAGGACTGATGCTAAAGCTGAAGCTCCAGTACTTTGGCCACCTCATGTGAAGAGTTGACTCATTGGAAAAGACTCTGATGCTGGGAGGGATTGGGGGCAGGAGGAGAAGGGGATGACAGAGGATGAGATGGCTGGATGGCATCACCGACTCGATGGACTTGAGTTTGAGTGAACTCCGGGAGTTGGTGATGGACAGGGAGGCCTGGCGTGCTGCAATTCATGGGGTCACAAAGAATCGGACATGACTGAGCAACTGAACTAAACTAAACTTAACTGAATATATGGTTATATATTATCAATGTCTCCATTTTTAGGCAAAAAAAAAAAAAAAAAAAGCCAAAGACCAGAGAATTTTTTAAGCAACTTACCAAGTTTCACACAATGAATCACAAAGACAAGAGTCAAATACCAGTTCTAAGTTCCATGATCTATCCTTTAATCACTATGTATTTTTCTGTTTATTTTCTGACTACTCATTGCAAGACAATGTATTACCTAAAATTGCAAAGCAAAACACTGGTGGACCCAAACCTTAGAGGCATATCTTACTGATCCATGTAAAAATACACACAGTTAAAAGTTGACTCGTTACATCCTGCTCACTGGTGGGCAGCCAACAGAACACTGGAGAAAAATTCATCAAATCTCTTCAATTTACCCAGACTGAAATAAGGTTCCTGGGAAAATAAATGATTTCCTCAAGACTCCCCAGCAAGTGATACTAAGGCAAGAAGCAGATAGATCCTACTGTCTGTCCACAAATCTGGTCCTCAGGCTGCCACACTACTCTGCCTGACTTAATTAATAGCTGCTTCTGTTATTATCAAGATACTCTTCAGAATGGCCTTGATGTAATAATTCAACAGAGCTTTCAGAGCAGCTTATGTGCCCCACATTGGGACTGCTTTTTTGGGGAAGTTGAGATAAGACATGTTTCCATTTCATACTGAACAAGCCCCCTGAAATGGAAAAGAGGACAGCCTTTGTGAGTCAGACAACACACACACACTCCTTGATATTTAATGGAAATTCCATTATCCTTATGTTTCTTGCCCAAGCCCATTGCTTTCCTCTTTATTTTCTTTGACCAGAGTGTTTAGGTTATGAAGCTGAGCTAATCCTGTTAGAGCCCAGATGACTTTTCTCACACTTGTATGTCCTGTAGCTCTTAGAAAGTCAGAAGGAATTACTGGACATTGAATTCACCTTGCCAGAAAGATGACAAACAGGGGAGGGAGCGTGGATGCCCAGCCGACCTGTTCTTTAACCTTTCCCTCTGGAAGCCATGCTTCCCTCTGTGGGTGTCGGTGCAGGCCAGAGGTATGGATAACTCTGCCCTTGAGATACAAAGAGAGCAAAGTTGACGTCAGCTGTTTCTTCCTGAGCAAACATTCCACTAATTCCACAGCCAGACAGCTTGCAAAATTGCCTTTGTAAGACTGCTGAGGTCTCCTTTCCCGTCAAGTTCACTTTGTATCTATTCAGCAAAGATGCACCTACCGCAGAGTGCACCCAGAGACACAGCGTCAGAGTCATGGCGAGCCCACTTCATGGGTGATTAGCATTTTCTGACCCAGTCACCATTTTCGATCACTTGCACCTGTAGACCTCTGGCTGTGGCAATTACTTCTATCCTTCGAAACCCTTTCCTTCTCAACATCAGAGTAAGTTTGTTAAAGCTCTCTGCTTCAAATGGTGCCTTGCTTGTATACCTGCAGCACTCTGATACCAAGTCGGTATCAAAATACACATATTCTGAATGCTGCTGCTGCTGCTAAGTCACTTCAGTCGTGTCCGACTCTGTGCGGCCCCATAGACAGCAGCCCACCAGGCTCCCCCATCCCTGGGATTCTCCAGGCAAAAATACTGGAGTGGGTTGCCATTTCCTTCTCCAGTGCATGAAAAGTGAAAGTGAAGTCATTCAGTCGTGTCCAACTCCTAGCGACCCCATGGACTCCAGCCTATCAGGCTCCTCCATCCATGGGATTTTCCAGGCAAGAGTACTGGAGTGGGTTGCCATAGCCTTCTCTGATTCTGAATGCACTCCCCAGCAATTTGAATTCTGTAAATCCCATGCATAGCCCCCATTAAGAATCACTGCATGAGATGAATGGCCATGTGTCTATTTGATTCTCAACCTAAAGTAGAGTTCCTAAAATTAACTGAGTTGATTTTCACTGAGCATCTTCCGTGAGGCTTCCCTGGTGGCTCAACAGTAAAGAATCTGCCTGCAATGCTGGAGACACAGGAAACGCAGGTTCGTCCCCTAGGTCAGGAAGATCCCCTGGAGGAGGGCATGGAAACCCACTCCAGTGTTCTTGCCTGGAGAATCCCACAGACAGAGAAGCCTGGTGGGCTACAGCCCACAGGGTCACAAAGAGTCGGACACGACTGAGCACGCATGCACGAGCACCTTCTGTGTCCTTTGCATTGTCCTAGACCCAAGGCTCCTGAAAGTGTGAACTGTACACCGGCAATAACAGCAGTACCTGAGACTTGCTAGAAATGCAAATTCTTGGGCACCACTCCAAACCTACTGACCTAGAGTCTCCAGTGGCAAGGATCTCCCAGCGAATCATATAAAGTTTGAGAAGCCTATAGGTTGTGGCAAACTATATGTGGCTCCAGCATCAGTGGCAAGGCAATGTGTCTCCTGAAATTAAAACAGAATTGTTGGAACCTGGATTCCATGGCTTGGGTGTATTACTGTACTGGAGCTGCTATAACAGAGCACCTCAGACTAGGTGGCTTCAATGATTCAGGAATTTGCCTCACGGTTCTGGAGGTTTGGAGTCCAAGATCAGGGTGTTGGCAGAGCTGATTCCTTCTGAGGATGGTGAGAGAAGGATCTGTTCCCCTCTCTTTGACATATAAATGTCTATCTTCTCCCTGCATTTCTTTAAATCATCTTCTCTATATGTGTATCATTATCCAAAATTCTCCTTTCCATAAGAACACCAGTTATGTAGTATTAGGACCCATCCACCCAGTGACACCACCTTTCCTTGACTACCTCTGTAAAGAACTGTCTCCAAATAAGGTCACATTCTGAAGTAGTGGAGGCATAGGACTTCAGCATATTTCTTTGGGAGTGGGGAGACACAATTCAATACCAAGCTCTGGTGATTTCCTAAGTTGAAGTATGACTTTACAAATATTAATCACTGAGCTAACACTATGGCTTTTGCTATCATACTTAACCCTGGTATCACCCTGATGGTATCATATGATGCTAATCACTTTCTTTGGTTCCAAGTGAACTCTTATAATGCCAAGTTTTTGGTGAATTTTGGTAGGTCTTACTGTATCTTCAAGGTGAGTGTCCTGGGGAGAGGACTGTTGCATATGGTTCAGTCGCTGTCCCCCCCCCCTTCCATTCTTTACCTTTGTTTAACTGTCAGCAGTTGCACCAACTACCCATGATTCAAAGACAGAAGAGATATCACCATGAATCTTCTCGTGTACATTAAGAGGCTGTTCTTTTATACTATCAGCCTTGATTTATGATAACATGTTTTAAAATGGATGGCCAGGTAACATTTGCTTCTGAATTGCTTTGAAATTCTTGGTGCAGACATGGTTCATTATTGCCACTCGTTTCAAAAATCACATTCTTCCTGGTGCAAATGGTTTGTGAGCTTCTGACTTTCAGATGCTCGAATGTTGGCAATGGTCAGGAATTTCTTTCTGAAGAGGCTGAAATGTAAGCCACATATTCCGTCATAGCTCTGTAAATCTTTATTGTTAGGGTGCTGACTTTCTATCTCCCTCTACAGACATTGATATTTTATTACTAGTTCAATATATGCCTTGTCAATGTTAATAGCAATGAAAACTTTTTGGGAGGCAGGGACAACAGTCTAAATAAATCCCACAGGGGCATACTAAACACTCATTTAAGAATCAGGCAGCATCCCCTAGCAAATATAAAACCTGAAAGTCAAAATGCCCCAACAGAATCCATGCTGTCACCCCTTCAAACTGCCCGCCTCCTTACATTTCCCAATAAATGGCCCCATTATCCTCCAGGCGTTAGCACCAACTTCTTATCTTTTCTTCACTTTCCACATCCAATCCATCAACAAATACGACCAAAATTACTTCAAAAGTGAAAGTCACTCAGTCATGTCTGACTTTGCAACCCCATGGAATTCTCCAGGCCACAATACTAGAGTGCGTAGGCTTTCCCTTCTCCAGAGGATCTTCCAATCCCAGGGATCGAATCCAGGTCTCCCACATTGCAGGTGAATTCTTTACCAGCTGAGCCACAATGGAAGCCCATTACCTCAAAAATAGATCCTAAATCAAGTTGCTTCTCCTAGCCACCATCTTTACCAAAGTCCTGGCCACCACAATTATTGAGTGGACGCCTGAAATAGCTTCCTGGCTGTTCATTGCACCTCACCACCCCAACATCTCCATTAACTCACTGCTGCCAAAGTGACCTTTTAAAAACTTAAAATATAATCATATCACTTCTCCACTTACAACCCTCTAAGGTTTCTCTATGCCTATAAAGTAAAATACAAACGCTGTACTCTGATTCACAAAACCAAGTACAGCATTTCTCTATCAGACTTTAACTCATGTAACATGCATTAGGTCAGAAATGGTGCTAAATACCCAACAAGGAATATCTTCCTTAATCATCAAGACAACACTTCATTTCAGTAGAGTAGCCGGCAGAGGGAATGCTAGAGATGAGGACTTACTAAAGTGAAAGAACTTGCCCAGATGCACACAGCTAGTAATTTCTACAACTGAGATTCACATCTAGTGTTGAACAACTCGTTAGTGCATGTTATGTGCCAGACACTAGGCTAAGCCCTTTAGACATATTTACTCATTTAATACTTGTAACATGGAATTTTATTCAGCCATCAAAAGGAACAAAATTGGGTCATCTGTAGTGATATGGATGAAGCTAAAGACTCACAGGCAATGGCACCCCACTCCAGTACTGTTGCCTGGAAAATCCAATGGATGGAGGAGCCTGGTAGGCTGCAGTCCATGGGGTCACTAAGAGTCAGACATGACTGAACGACTTCACTTTCACTTTCCACTTTCATGCATTGGAGAAGGAAATGGCAACCCACTCCAGTGTTCTTGCCTGGAGAATCCCATGGACAGAGAAGCCTGGTAGGCTGCAGTCCATGGGGTCGCACAGAGTTGGACATGACTGAAGCGACTTAGCAAAGACTCACAGAGTGAAGTAAGTCAGAAAGAGACACACAAATATGCTATCAGTTCAGTTCAGTTCAGTTCAGTCGCTCAGTCGTGTCTGACTCTTTGCAACCCCATGAATCGCAGCACGCCAGGCCTCCCTGTCCATCACCAACTCCCAGAGTTCACTTAGACTCATGTCCATCGAGTCAGTGATGCCATCCAGCCATCTCATCCTCTGTTGTCCCCTTCTCCTTCTGCCCCCAATCCCTCCCAGCATCAGAGTCTTTTCCAGTGAGTCAACTCTTCACATGAGGTGGCCAAAGTACTGGAGTTTCAGCTTTAGCATCAGTCCTTCCAAAGAAATCCCAGGGCTGATCTCCTTCAGAATGGACTGGTTGGATGTCCTTGCAGTCCAAGGGACTCTCAAGAGTCTTCTCCAACACCACAGTTCAAAAGCATCAATTCTTCAGCGCTCAGCTTTCTTCACAGTTCAACTCTCACATCCATACATGACCACTGGAAAAACCATAGCCTTGACTAGACGGACCTTTGTTGGCAAAGTAATGTCTCTGCTTTTGAAATGCTATCTAGGTTGGTCATAACTTTCCTTCCAAGGAGTAAACGTCTTTTAATTTCATGGCTGCAGTCACCATCTGCAGTGATTTTGGAGCCCCCAAAAAGTCTGACACCGTTTCCACTGTTTCCCCATCTATTTCCCATGAAGTGATGGGACCAGATGCCATGATCTTCGTTTTCTGAATGTTGAGCTTTAAACCAACTTATTAGCGCATATTTATGGAATCTAGGAAAATGCACAGACAGACCTATTTTCAGGGCAGGAATAGAGACACAGACATAGAGAACAGACTTGTGGGCACAGTGGGTAAGGAGAAGGTGAGATGAATTAAGAGGGAAGCATTGACATATATACACCACCATGTGTAAAAGAGATAGCTAGTGGGAAGTTGATGTTTAACGGAGGGAGCCCAGCTGAGTGCTCTGTGATGACCTAGAGGGGTGGGTTTGGTGGGAGGAGGAGCGAGGGGATATATGGATACAGACAGCTGATTCACTTCACTGTACAGCAGAAACTAACACAACATTGTAAAGCAAGTATACTCTAATTTTTAAAAATAAAATAAGCATATAATATGGCATTATTTTTGTAATAACAAATGTATTTGAATACAGCTAATATTTGAATAACTATAAATGGAGAACAATCTCTTAAAATTGTGACTTACTATAGTGTACACCCATAACTTATATAATATTGTACATCAACTATACTTCAATAAAAATAAAATGCAAAAAAGTATATCAGCTCTGTGAGTCAAGTGTTATTACCACCTTTATTTTATAGTTAAGGAGACTGAGACTCAAAGAGGTTTCATAACTAGTTTATGGTCATACAAGCCAATTAATGGCAGAGTCTGAATTTGAATCCAGGCAGGCTGTTCCTAGTTTCACACTGATAACACTTTGTATATTGCCACTACCACTGAAATTCTCTACACTTCAGCTTCCTTATCTTTAAAATGCAATTAACCTACCTATCTTGGAAGGCTGTTTAAGGATTAAAGCAACAATGTATACATGAAATTTGAAAAAAAATGAAAAATAAGTTCCATTTAATCACTACAATGAGAAGGGAATGACCCAGGGCTTAATTGTGCGAGATAAAATAAAACTATAAGCTTCCATACTTGACAGTAGATTAAGACTGGGTAAAGGAAATAGAAATAACATCATCTAGAAGATAAATACAGATTCATGCAAATGTTTTTTTTTTTTTTTCCATATGAAAGGCTCAGGGGATAAGGGTGGTCAAACTAAAACTATAGATGGCCTAAAATCCAATATCTTAAATACACTAAACCCAAAGCAATTTGGTTGATGTGAGATCATAATTCCACAATGTTCATTTTCACCTCTTCTGTGTCCTCTTCCACTCCACTAAATACCCAGCCTTCTTGATGCAAACCTAGCAGTCAGAAGACAGGTGTGATCCCTGGAGGCAGCCCCTTGGCATCTGAATCTGACATGGTGCAAAGTCCATGTCCCGCTGTCTTTCACAGTTTTATTTGGAGATGATTCACCGGATGGTTCCTGTGGTTCCTGGTCCAGCCAGGGACACAAATGTGACAATCTGACTTGCAAGAAAAATTAATTCTTCTAAATTGGCAAGTACCATGACCAGTTGGGGGGCTCTCTTCCTTAGCTGCATTCCATGAACTACAGAGAGGAAAAGACAGAACTATCTCAGCAATCTCTCTGTATATCCCCTTAGAGTTATGGCAGCAGGTGTTACTAGCAAAAATGAATGAATCATACATACTGGTGACTTTGTAGTTGCCAATGCGTCCCCGCCTTGGTCTCTCCCTGTCACTCTGCCTGCTCTATTCAGACCATCAGTCTTCTTGATTCTCCAAATCCCCAGCCACCATTCCAGTTCAGGGACTCGAACACGTGGTCTTCTGCCTGGAACACTATTGATCCAACCTGCTGTGAGTTAATTTGTGCCCACTCCCTGGCCCCCTAAAAAAGATGTGTTGAAGTCCAAACTTCAATATCTCAGAATGTGACTTTATTTGGAAATAGGATCTTTATGGAGTTAATCAAGTGAAAATTAGATCATTTGGTGGCCCCTAATCCAATACAGCATCATCTTTTAGGATTTGAAATAGCTCAACTGGAATTCCATCACCTCCACTAGCTTTGTTCGTAGTGATGCTTTCTAAGGCCCACTTGACTACACATTCCAGGATGTCTGGCTCTAGGTCAGTGATCACACCATCGAGATTATCTGAGTCGTGAAGATCTTTTTTGTACAGTTCTTCTGTGTATTCTTGCCATCTCTTCTTAATATCTTCTGCTTCTGTTAGGTCCATACCATTTCTGTCCTTTATCGAGCCCATCTTTGCATGAAATGTTCCTTTGGTATCTCTGATTTTCTTGAAGAGATCCCTAGTCTTTCCCATTCTGTTGTTTTCCTCTATTTCTTTGCATTGATCGCTGAAGAAGCCTTTCTTATCTCTTCTTGCTATTCTTTGGAACTCTGCATTCAGATGCTTATATCTTTCCTTTTTTCCTTTGCTTTTCGCTTTTCTTCTTTTCACAGCACTTTGTAAGGCCTCCCCAGACAGCCATTTTGCTTTTTGCATTTCTTTTCTATGGGAATGGTCTTGATCCCTGTCTCCTGTACAAAGTCATGAACCTCATTACATAGTTCATCAGGCACTCTATCAGATCTAGGCCCTTAAATCTATTTCTCACTTCCACTGTATAATCATAAGGGATTTGGTTTAGGTCATACCTGAATGGTCTAATGGTTTTCCCTACTTTCTTCAATTTCAGTCTGAATTTGGCAATAAGGAGTTCATGGTCTGAGCCACAGTCAGCTCCTGGAAAAGGTCAGTTTTCATTCCAATCCCAAAGAAAGGCAATGCCAAAGAATGCTCAAACTACCACACAATTGCACTCATCTCACATGCTAGTGAAGTAATGCTCAAAATTCTCCAAGCCAGGCTTCAGCAATATGTGAACCGTGAACTTCCTGATGTTCAAGCTGGTTTTAGAAAAGGCAGAGGAACCAGAGATAAAATTGCCAATATCCGCTGGATCATAGAAAAAGCAAGAGAGTTCCAGAAAAATATCTATTTCTGCTTTATTGACTATGCCAAAGCCTTTGACTGTGGATCACAATAAACTCTGGAAAATTCTTCAAGAGATGGGAATACCAGACCACCTGATCTGCCTCTTGAGAAATTTGTATGCAGGTCAGGAAGCAACAGTTAGAACTGGACATGGAACAACAGACTGGTTCCAAATAGGAAAAGGAGTTCATCAAGGCTGTATATTGTCACCCTGCTTATTTAACTTATATGCAGAGTACATCATGAGAAACGCTGGACTGGAAGAAACACAAGCTGGAATCAAGATTGCCGGGAGAAATATCAGTAACCTCAGATATGCAGATGACACCAGCCTTATGGCAGAAAGTGAAGAGGAACTAAAAAGCCTCTTGATGAAAGTGAAAGTGGAGTGTGAAAAAGTTGGCTTAAAGCTCAACATTCAGAAAACAAAGATCATGGCATCCGGTCCCACCACTTCATGGGAAATAGATGGGGAACCAGTGGAAACAGTGTCAGACTTTATTTTGGGAGGCTCCAAAATCACTGCAGATGGTGACTGCAGCCATGAAATTAAAAGACACTTACTCCTTGGAAGGAAAGTTATGACCAACCTAGATAGCATATTCAAAAGCTTATTCAAAAGACATTACTTTGCCAACAAAGTTCTGTCTAGTCAAGGCTATGGTTTTTCCTGTGGTCATGTATGGATGTGAGAGTTGGACTGTGAAGAAGGTTGAGCGCCAAAGAATTGATGCTTTTGAACTGTGGTGTTGGAGAAGACTCTTGAGAGTCCCTTGGACTGCAAGGAGATCCAACCAGTCCATTCTGAAGATCAGCCCTGGGATTTCTTTGGAAGGAATGGTGCTAAAGCTGAAACTCCAGTACTTTGGCCACCTCATGTGAAGAGTTGACTCATTGGAAAAGACTCTGATGCTGGGAGGGATTGGGGGCAGGAGGAGAAGGGGACGACAGAGGATGAGATGGCTGGATGGCATCACTGACTCGATGGACGTGAGTCTGAGTGAACTCCGGGAGTTGGTGATGGACAGGGAGGCCTGGCGTGCTGCGATTCATGGGGTCGCAAAGAGTCGGACACGACTGAGCGACTGATCTGATCTGAATCCAATACAACAAATGTCCTTAGGGAAAAAAAAGATAAATTTGGACACAGAGACAGACACACACAGAGAGAGGAATGATGTGAAGAGACAGAGAAGATGGCACTTTACAAGCCAAGGAATGCCTGAGGAAGCTAGGAAGCCTAAAGCAAATCCTTCCCTGGTGCCTTCAGAAAGCCGACATTCTGGTTTTAGGCTTCTGGAATTCAGGACAGTGAAACAATACGGTTCTGTTGTTCTAAGTCACTCAGTTTGTGGTACTTTGTTACAGCAGTCCTTGCTGATGAACATGCTAATCTCTGTAGAGCTGTCTTCTTTTCATCCTTTAGGCTCAGCTTGTTATTATCCAACATCCTAACTAAAGGACCCCTCTGACAAAGACAGACTACTAAATAAAAGATAACTAAAAGGACCTACTGTATATCACAGAGAACTCTACTCAATACTATGTATTGGGGATTTCCTGGTGGCCCTGTGGTAAAGAATCACCTGCCAATGCAGGAGACATGGGTTCTATCCCTGATCTGGGAAGATCCTACATGCCACAGAGCAACTAAGCCCATGCACCACAACTACTGAAGCCCGAGTGCTCTGGAGCTTGTGCTCCGCAACAAAAGAAGCCCCTGCAATGAGAAGACTGAGCACCACAACTAGAGAGCAGCCTCCACTCTCCGCAACTAGAGAATGCATGCGCAGCAAAAGAGACCCCACATAGGCAAAAATACATAAATTTTAGAAAATCAAAGTGGTCATTTAAAAAATACTCTGTAATGACCTGTATGGGGAAAGAACCTAAAAAAAAAAAAAGAATAGATATATTTATATGTATAATTGATTCACTTTTCTGTAGAGCAGAAGCTAACACATGATAAATCAACTATACTCCAATAGAAGTTAAAGAAGCAAATAAATAAAGCTAATCTCCCTTTCTTCCCCAAAAAAGTACCTCTTAACAGGAGGTAGTGTACAGAATGGTGGCTGTAGTTAATAATAATAAGTTTGAAAGTTGCTAAGAACATTGTGGGCATCCCTGGTGGCTCAGACAGTAAAGATTCAGCCACCTCAATCTTTCCTGTAATGCAGGAGACCCAGGAAGATCCACAGGAGAAAGGATATGAAAGTTGCTAAGAGAATAGGTCTTAAATGTCCTCATCACAAGAAAAAAATCTTCTTTTGTAACTGTATATGATGATTATGTTAACTAGACCATTTTGCACTGTACAGTTGACCCTTGAATAACTCAGAGATTCTGAACATCAACCTTTCTTCACAGTAGAAAATCCAAGTATAACTTTACACTTTGTCCTCTGTATCCTCAGTTCCATACCCATGTATTCAATCAAGCTCAGTTGCCAATTTGGAAAAATACAATACAATGCTGTATTGTATTTATTGGAAAAAAATGCATATAAATGAACCAATACAGTTCAAACCCATGTTGTTCAAAGGTCAACTATAGACAAATACTGATTCATTATGTTGTATACCTGAAACTAACATATTATATGCCAACTGAACCTCAGTTTCTAAAAAATCCTACAATATTCTGATTGAAAAGTCCCACTGAGTGTTAAGAATGGTGACTAGAGAAAGATGCGTTGAAAAATACAGATAGACAAAGAATAAAATTTTAAAAAGAAAGAAACAAAAGTCACTCATAGAGAACCATGTTTTTCTAGTTTTTTGACTGATTCCAAATAGGAAAACGAGTTCGTCAAGGCTGTATATTGTCACCCTGCTTATTTAACTTATATTCAGAGTACATCATGAGAAACGCTGGGCTGGAAGAAACACAAGCTGGAATCAAGATTGCCGGGAGAAATATCAAACACCTCAGATATGCAGATGACACCACCCTTATGGCAGAAAGTGAAAAGGAACTAAAAAGCCTCTTGATGAAAGTGAAAGTGGAGAGTGAAAAAGTTGGCTTAAAGCTCAACATTCAGAAAACGAAGATCATGGCATCCGGTCCCACCACTTCATGGGAAATAGATGGGGAAACAGTGGAAACAGTGTCAGACTTTATTTTGGGGGGCTCCAAAATCTCTACAGATGGTGACTGCAGCCATGAAATTAAAAGACACTTACTCCTTGGAAGGAAAGTTATGACCAACCTAGATAGCATATTCAAAAGCAGATACATCACTTAGCCAACAAAGGTCCGTCTAGTCAAGGCTATGGTTTTTTCCTGTGGTCATGTATGGATGTGAGAGTTGGACTGTGAAGAAGGTTGAGCACCGAAGAATTGATGCTTTTGAACTGTGGTGTTGGAAAAGACTCTTGAGAGTCCCTTGGACTGCAAGGAGATCCAACCAGTCCATTCTGAAGGAGATCAGCCCTGGGATTTCTTTGGAAGGAATGATGCTAAAGCTGAAACTCCAGTACTTTGGCCACCTCATGCGAAGAGTTGACTCATTGGAAAAGACTCTGATGCTGGGAGGGACTGGGGGCAGGAGGAGAAGGGGACGACAGAGGATGAGATGGCTGGATGGCATCACTGAATTGATGGATGTAAGTCTGAGTGAACTCTGGGAGTTGGTGATGGACAGGGAGGCCTGGCGTGCTGCGATTCATGGGGTCACAAAGAGTCGGACACGACTGAGTGACTGAACTGAAATGAACACTTTCTCTACAAAAATAGGATCATGATTTTTGTATCTTTAGTGCATACATTAGAACTATGCTAAACTCACTTGTCTAAGGTTTCTTCTGTAAATGCCATGGATTTTTCTACATAAACAATCACATCAATTGCTAATACAGCTTTACAGTTTTGAAAGAGGAAGGAAGGGAGGGAGGGAGGAAAGAAAGAGCCTCTGAATATGCTTGTGTCTGCACCTTTCTACTTCCTTCAAAGTAGTAAACACAATCAATACCTATTCAACCTCTTTCACCTGCACTCTGCTTTTCTCACTGTGTCTATGTGTGGGTAATGTAAATTTCATCAGAGAAAAACTACGATTTTCCTGTTCATGTGTATATTCTAAACATTTTTCATGGCTCTGGCACATAGTAATTGCTCAAGAAATAAACATATTTAATGAGATCAGTCCTGGGTGTTCATCGGAAGGACTGATGTTGAAGCTGAAACTCCAATACTTTGGCCACCTGATGCGAAGAGCTGAATCATTTGAAAAGACCCTGATACTGGAAAAGATTGAGGGTAGGAGGAGAAGGGGATGACAGAGAATGAGATGGTTGGATGGCATCACTGACTCAATGGACATGGGTTTGTGTGGACTCCGGGAGTTGGTGATGGACAGGGAGGCCTGGCATGCTGCAGTTCATGGGGTTGCAAAGACTCAGACATGACTGAGCGACTGAACTGAATGACTGAAAAAGAACCTGAAAACAAAAATTGAATGCTTTCAAAAACAACAAATGCAAATGAATAAGTGCAAATAATGCTGTCTAAGACATGTCCTGGAAGTTTGAGACTGTCCCACTAGAATGTAATTTTAAAATGAGGCCCAAATGAAAATATGCCCCCAATCCGGGATATGATCCTTCTCTTTCTCCTCTTGCCAACCTTCTCAGAACTTTTTGACTCATGTTACGTTTTACCAGGCTAGAGAGCTTGTAGGGAGCCATTCGATATTCATTTGGAGCCTCTGGGAGTCTTGCTGAGGCAACCTCTGTGGGTTTCTTCCTTACTAGGTGGGAAAAAATTGATCAAACAAGAGAGTGCTTCGTGAGATGTCAGGGAGAGTAAAGGGAATAGGAGAAAAGCTTGGCTGTTATTTACCAGCCCCTGCTGGCAACTTCATGCCTAGAAAATCAGCTTTAGGGAAGAGAGACTTATAAAAGCCGCCTCTCATTGCCCATAGCTCAAAGGTCAGCATCGAATAAATGCTAACATTGCACAGAAAATTACCTCTGAAAAGCTCCTCTCTCCTTAGATCTATATCCAACATGCAAATGTAGCAATGTCTTATTTTTCCTTCTTAACCCCTGAGGGTTGTGGATGTCTCACTTTCACACCAACAATGGTAATATTTTTTTAATTAAACCAACAGATATTTATTGAACATCTACTATGTGTCAGAACCAGTTAAAGATACTGACAATAGAGCATTAAACAAAACACCCGAAATCCCAGCTGTCTGGATCTGACATTCTAGTGGGTGAGATAAACAATAAACAAAAAAACCTGTCAGATGGTGATTCATCATGTAGTTTTAATTTTCCAGACCCTTCTCTTTTGAATCTGAAACGGGGTGTTTCATGATTATTCTGGGACAAAACAAGTGTTAAGTAAGACTGTCCTAAACAAAAGTAGACATTTAGTCACCCTAGGAATGAAGAAAAATATAACCAGTATGCTCATAGAAATGGTGACACGTAAGCAAGAATCACAAGACTTAGATTCTTGATTTTAATTGTCTTCCCATGTTACCTTTAGCTAGTCACCTCAATTTCTATGAGCCATTTTCCTCCAATCATTAACTAGTTGTTAGCAATCTGCCACCTGTATCATTTGGAGAATTCAATGAGTTCTATCTTCAAAGTACACTGACTCTATAGAGGAATGATACATAGTCTAGAAACGTGGGTTCCTCTCATCGGGCCTCAGAGCAATCTGTCCTAAAATAAGCAAAAATGGCACGTTGGTCATTTCAAAATAGGGTTATTTAAGAAATGGGCTACCCTGGTGACTCAGGCAGTAAATAATCCACCTGCAATGCAGGAAACCCAGGTTCAATCCCTGGATCAGAAAGATCCTCTGGAGAAGGGAATGGCTACCAACTCCAGTATTCTTGCCTGGGAAATCCTATGGACAGAGAAGCCTGGAGGGCTACAGTTCATAGGGTCACAAAGAGTTGGACACAACTGAGAGACTAACACTTTTTTTCTTTAAGAATTGGCCAAAACAGGGCTACTTTGACCTTCTCCTATGTCTCCCTGAAAGCAGGAAATAAACCTCGTATATGAAAGCCACTCTCCCTGCAGGGTAGGGAGGAAGAAGAGATGGGGAATTCAGACCAAGAAGTCTATATATACAAACCATGCTCTTCTTTAACTTACTATCCCAAGCCCAAACCCTGGTTAGATTTGCTAAACACCCAAGCTTACATTTCTTTGTCCTGCCAGTTCCTCACAAATGTATCATTTCTTTGTCTAGAAAGTAATAAAAGCTGCCCGCTCTGGCCACTGTTTTCCCCAGAGGTAGATTTTTTTTTTTTCCATTATTGGGAGGTGATAATGTATTCCAATATAAAATTCATATCATTTGTGTGTAGCCTCCTTTGTCATTCAATGGGTTGTGAGGGGCCCCACTTTAAAACGAATTTGCTGGGAGGAGGTAAGTCTGGTCTGAGTATTTTCCAAACACTGCCACCCACTTGCCAAAGTGAGGTCAAAGAGGACTTGCTGTTAAATCCTTCAGACTCATCTGCAGGGGTTTCAAAGTGCTGATCAAAAAGCTAGATGAGGTGAGGTTTTTCAAATTAGAAAAAAAATGGCTCTGGAGGTTACTGGAAATCATTCTGAAAAAGCAAGGGCGTTTGATGGCAATGGCGTCATTCCTGCAGGGGTGGGAATGGACTTGAGGTAGGGAGAGTGCTGAGGTTGTTTTGTATTGGGCTTGAGTTGGTGTGTTTTGATTTGACAGGGTAAGGCCTGGACAGGGGAGCAAGCTTCCTCCCCTGGTGGTGGTACATGAGTGCGAACCAGCCTCAGCTTGGACGATCCCACCAGAAGTTCATCAGCAGGATGCGATGCTGAGCCACAAAGGACCAGCCTTTGCGTTCCAAGTCTGGACACAGACTGAAGATGACTAAGGAGCTGGGTGAGGCTAGGGCAGGATGAGATGGGGCAGCTGAATTCCTGGCACTTAGGCTAACTTGCTAGAGGTTGAAATCAGCTTAGGGCAAAGGCTGGTACCTACACTCTTGTCTTCAGAACTCAACAGAAGAGCCCTGTACCTGGGGCTTAGGGTCATTTGAGATCCACTTTTGAGGAAAGGGAAACAACAAAATTGCATGAAAAATTTTCCCTATGGAAAAAAATGACATCCACTCGAAACAAAATAACCGGCAATCACACACTTTCTTTTTAGTATGAAAATATTATTAGCATAATTGGTTTCTGCAGGGCTGCCATTGGGACACCTGGGCAGGGGAAGTCATATGCCTTATCCCAGCTTCTGATTGTTATTTCACGGCAATAGAAAGCCGTGAAATAACAATTTTCCCTGAAATGGGTCGAGATAACCGGTCCCCTCTCTGCCTAGGGCTTTTTAAAACGGAGTCCCTGCTGCTACCCAGATTTCTGGATACTGGTCTCCCAGGGGTCACATATTTGCGGCATTATCATCCAGGGACGAAAAGCCCACCAGGGAGAAGATGTCTAACGATGGCACAAATTTTCATCTTGAACTTCTATTCTGGACCTCACTATTTAAAAGGCACATGACCAAAACAAGACAAAACCAGAGGAAAGTCATAGGGAAGGTCATAGAAACAAAGATGGAAGGAGAATGTAAAACCAGGGGACACCATGATAACTGAAGGACCTAGGGACATTTATCCTGGAGAACCAAATGTGTTATGAGCTATGGGTTTCAGGAGGAAAGAACTAAAGCCAATGAGTATGATATTAGATTGAACAGGTCTCTGGCTCAACCTATATAACTTTTTAAACTCTGAAATGATCTCATACTGAGATGTACCCTCTTAGAAGCAGCTGACCTGCCTAGGTGAGAACAAGCCCCTCCCTAGCGTGTTCTAGGATGGGGTCTTATAGACTGGTCTATAGACTGGGCAGCCTTCAGCCCTGAGGGTAAGTGATTTTATAAAACTTACCCCAAAGTCCAGCCTGTCTCACTTAACCAGTTTGGGCTTCAGAGGTATCATTTGTAGACCTTTTAATTTGTAGAAAACCACCCCCACCCACCCTGCCAAAGATGTCTACCTGTACTGGTGAGGGAAATTCAACAGTTGGGCACCTCTGTTCTTTTTATGTTAAGATTCCCTTGCCCCAAAGGTTCATTTGGCATAAAGAAGTAGCTGCTCTGTTGAACTGTTCTGTGTCCCTCCTCTAATGTACCAATGTCTAGTCAGCCTAACAGGCTCTAAGAAGTTAACAGTCATCCCTTCCCTGACTTCTTATGATCCATCTGCAGGGTAAAGCTCAAACTTGGTCCAGAAAATCCACCTGTCATCTGCCGCCTGAAGGCTCATTTGCTTTTCTCTCTCTCCTTGCCATATACTCCTATTACAATTCTGTCAAGAGCTTCTGAGCACTTCTGAAGAAGTCCCTCCTCTGAGATTCTTGCACAATGTATGGATTTGTATAATAAACACGTTTCCACAATTGTACTTCTCATACGATACTCCAAATATCCTATCCAACTGTGTGCTCCTTGAGAGAAAGACTCGAAGTATTCACATCTAAATGTCCATTATCTAATATATCACTGGCATGCAGAGAGTAGACCCTCAAAATATAATATAACCAGAGTATCATGAAATTGAATATACAGCTTTTTAAAGTCAGAGACAACAGCCTTTCTTATAGATATTAAATGTCTATAAAAACTCTGAAAATAGTTTTTTTTAATATTGTTTGCAATTCAGTAAATGGATATATTGTCTTTTGCATAAATATTTTATTCTCAAATTATATTAAATGCACTTTATTGGAAGGATATTGTTCATTTGACAATATCAATATATCAATATTTTTGGTCACGTATGTTGTCTTCCAGCTTTTCTTCTCTCCTCTCCTTAATCTTTGCTATTTCTTCCATCCTTCAGTTTCAGCCTATTATTCATCTCTGGTAACTAAGCTAAGCCGCTCTTCGTCTCCTCTTGAAGTCTTCCTTTCTCTTCCTCTAAAACATTTTATTTATTTTTTAATTGGGGGATAATTGCTTTACAATGTTGTGTTAATTTCTGCAGTACAATAATGTGAATCAGCTATTGGTATACATATATCCCCTCCCTCTTGATCCTCCTTCCCACCTATCCCCCATCCCACCCACCTAGGTTATCAGAAAGCACTGTGCTCTACAGCAGTTTCCCACTAGCTGTCCACTTTACTCATGTAATGTACATACATCAGCGCTACTCTCTCACCTTGTCCCACCCTCTCCTTCCCCTTCCCTGTATTCGATGCCAGAAATAGTGAGTTTTGTGCTGAAGACACAGAAGTTAAGGGAACGTGTAGTGGAGAGAACAGAGCAGAGAAGTAACTGAAGTGTGGAAAGTGTCATATGAGGGAATGGTAAACATAGGGAGTTACAGGAAAGCAAAGATACCACCTTAATGAAGACATCCTGGAATGTTTTCCAGAGGAGGTGATGCTCCACTCCATTTCAATAGCCTACCAGCAACTGAATTGCCCAAACCCCATAACTGGAATCAACATAGTCTACAAATGGAAAAGTCAACTTCTATGTCCTGAATGAAAAAATTCCTACAACACTGGTTATGGG
Source organism: Bubalus bubalis (assembly GCF_019923935.1). Classification (NCBI taxonomy): domain Eukaryota; kingdom Metazoa; phylum Chordata; class Mammalia; order Artiodactyla; family Bovidae; genus Bubalus; species Bubalus bubalis. The sequence goes on along the minus strand of NC_059174.1, from coordinate 26,532,845 downwards.
AGTCATAAGCATCTTTTCCTGTGGGAGTCCATGATAATTGCATCTCTTCATCCTAGTGATCTTCACCATGGGTATTAATTGCTGAAGGGCCACATTGTTCTCTTAGTAATTCATATCAGCTCTTCGAAGGGTAGAGAAAGAGTGAGGGTAGATATGAACACAGACTGGTTTCTCTAATTTAAATGGTCAGTGATGGAAAAAACTGACTGACTAAAAAGCAATGTATCCATAAGATGAAATATTCCAAATTCTATAAAAATGATGACATAGATCTATACTTATTGACTTGGAAATATGTACACGACATAATTTTGAGGGAAGGCAGTTTATAGCACAGAATACACAGTACTGTTTTCCTTAGGTGAACTGTGCACCATCTTAGATGTGCTTAAGAAGACTTAGAAAGTTATCTGAGTAGGATATTAATCAAAATGCACCATTATTGCATGCCCTGGATGGAAAATTTCTGTTGCATTTATCTTTCTTCTTATTTGATTTTTTTAAATTAGTATGTCACCAATTTAAAATAGATGACCAGCAAAGACCTGTATAGCACATGGAACTCTGATCAATGTTATGTAGCAACCTGGATGGGAGGGGAATCTGAGGGAGAATGGATACATGTATAGGCATGGCTGGGTCCCTTTGCTGTTCACCAGAAAAGTACCGCTAAGTTGCTTCAGTCATGTCCGACTCTGTGCAACCCCAGAGACGGCAGCCCACCGGGCTCTGCCGTCCCTGGGATTCTTCAGGCAAGAACACTGGAGTGGGTTGCCATTTCCTTCTCCAATGTGTGAAAATGAAAAGTGAAAGTGAAGTCGCTCAGTCGTGTCTGACTCTTCGCGACCCCATGGACTGCAGCCCACCAGGCTCCCATGTCCATGGGATTTTCCAGGCAAGAGCACTGGAGTGGAGTGCCATCACCTTCTCCAAGAACTACCACAACATTGTTAATCAGCTATGCTGCTGCTGCTGCTGAGTCGTTTCAGTCGTGTCCGACTCTGAATGACCCCGTAGACAGCAGCCCACCAGGCTCCCCCAGTCCCTGGGATTCTCCAGGCAAGAACACTGGAGTGGGTTGCCATTTCCTTCTCCAGTGCATGAAAGTGAAAAGTGAAAGGGAAGTCGCTCAGTCATGTCTGACTCTTAGCAACCCCATGGACTGCAGCCTACCAAGCTCCTCCGTCCATGAGATTTTCCAGACAAGGGTACTGGAGTGGGTTGCCATCGCTATATCCCAACACAAAACAAAAAGTTTTAAAAAATGAATAGTATAGTATGCCACTGGAAGAACAGCAGTAGCAAATAAGAGCTGGGCTCCAGAACCCATTAAATTCAAGCTCTTTCATTTACTAACTTGAAGACAGGCAAGCAGCCAATCCTGTTTCTGCTTCAATTCCTCCTCTGTGAAATAGGAGTGCATGCATGCTAAGTCACGTCAGTGTCTGACTCTTTGTGACCCCATGAACTGTAGCCCGCCAAGCTCCTCTGTCCATGGGATCTTCCAGGCAAGAATATTGGATTGGGTTGCCATACCCTCCTCCAGAGGATCTTCCCGACCTAGGGATCAAACCCGCGTCTCTTATGTCTCCTGCATTGGCAGGCAGGTTCTTTACCACTAGCGCCACCTGGGAAGCCTGTGAAATAGGAGTAACAGTACCTAACTTGGAGAGGTGGTCTGAGAATTGAGAAACAGGCAGAGTGTGCTTAGAATGGTCCTGGGAACCACACTGTTTAATGAATTTTAATAATTGGTACAAAGGTATATTGCATTACATTATATTATGTTATATTTATCATTATAACAAAAGCAATAAAATATAATTTAAATTATATGGCTCACTCCTTTACCTTCTTCAAATCTTGAGTCAAATTTCATGTCACAGAACACTTTCCTGACCAACCTATAACTGCAAACAACTGCCCCAGCCTCACCAATGTAGGCATTTTTCTCCCTCCTTTTTTCCTCCATAATGTCTTACCCTATTTTATTTTTCTCCTTAGCACTCATCACAATCTAACACACTATGTTATTTATTTATTTATTTATTTATTCATTCATTCATTCTGTTTACTATTGGTCTCTGCCCAGTAGAAGCTCAGGCCCATGAAAATCAAGATTCTTGTTTATTTACTGATGTATCCTCAGCACCTATAGCAATGTTGGCACATAGTTGATACTCAATAAATATTTGCTGAATGAACAAATGTTAATAAAAAGTTTTCAATGACCTGATACATGATACATACCGAACATATCCATTCAATTTGTCTTTTAGTAGAAAGTGCCTTGGTTGGCCAAACATATTCACTTAATGAAAGCACATCAGGCAATCTGAACTAGAGATGGAGTTTGATCCTAGGGGGGCCCATAAATAGCTAGAGGATGGCACACAAGTGGTATCTCTCTCTTACTCAATGAGGGAAATGGTAAATAAGCATGCCAACCAGACTGGCTTCTTCTGGGCCTTTTTCTAGGGACCATCACAAGAAAGAGCCAGGTGATGAAGGGAAAAGAGAAGACTCACAGAAAGAAGAGAAGGCAGAGAATAGAAAGTTAAGACAGAGAGAGAAAAACTGACTAGTGCTTCCTCAACCTCTAACAGCTCTCAGTTTCAAATCCAGGTCGAAGCTACTAGTCAAGAATACAAAACTTCCTTTGTTGGTTTTTTGTTGGTTGTCTTGCTTCCCTTACGTGAATTGAATTGGTTTCTGATCCTTAGAATCCAAAGAACTGAGTAAACAATTGAAGACTGGTTAACTAGAATAAGCAGTATAGAAAACTGTACTGAGTTTATCACAGTTATTATTATTACTTTTAATATGCTTAGGAAAAAGAAGGCTAGAAGGAAATCAGCCATCTTGTCAGTTTCTTCTGAATAGTAAATTAGGTTATGATTATTTTTCTTTTGTAATATTCTAATATTTGTCTTCCAAATTTGCCACAATGTGAATGCTAAGAGCAAACATTTTAGGCACTTAAATGCTACTATAGAGTATGTACTTGATACTTTCATCATTGCTTGTTCATTTATTTATCAAAAAACTCAAATGAAGCACCAACTATTTTCCACCTATCTCTACAGAATAGTAAGATGATGTCATTAGTAAGTTTCAAGAGTTATTTTGAATCGTTGGCCAGGGTTTCCTTGAAAATTAATATTATATTCTAAAACTATTGTGAATTCTAATAATCCTTTCTAATGTAAAAATTAATTGCTTTTGAGAAGGACAAGGTGTGGAAAAGCCCTTTTCAGCTCTACCTTCAGGGATGATGCTCAGATTCTGATGTTTTTACCTGTAGAAGAAGATGAAGGTCGAAGTGTTAATTCCACTATCATTAATATTATGATTCTAATTATTATCATTATACATTTTTATAGCGTCTTTCATCTTAGAGTCTCACAGTAACTAACTGCTTTGTCTAGGAACTGATTAGCTCTGCCTTGAGTCTGATGAAAATTTCTAGATGAAAAATAAAGGAGATTGTCATAATGGAGTTCACATATCAGTCAATGAAGTGGAATGAAACTAACGTGGTTGGTTTCACCTTCTTTTAAATTTGATATAATCGAAGCTGAACAGAGACTGACTGAGAAGTCCTGAAATCACCTCCCCCAGAATGTGAAGACTGACAGTATCTGATCCGGCTGTTCCAGCGAGTGCATTCAATTTTGAAAGGCCAGTTAGATAAGGGAATATTGGCACAACTTTCCAGATATCTGCTCCCCAATTAACAATGTCATTTTGTGTTTTCTAAGTGAGGACTGGGAAGCTTGCCTTGGCATTACCAGCCTCTGCTTGGAGCTTATAGTTTTCATAGATGGTGACGGCTCCAATTCTACAGCTGTGGAAGGATGTGGGGAGAGGTGATAGAAGACGATGATGGGAAGAATAAAAGAATATAGAGATGAACGCCACAGCCGGACTATTCCTTCAGGCCCTACTATGCTCAAGTTTCTACTTTACGGGAACCTATATTTTAGTTAAGACAGACCTCTATCTGGTCATGCTAATAGCAGTCAACTACAGGGGTTTCCCTTGGGATTTTATTTGACTTCACACTGACTAATTAATAGATATCTGAGGAAACAAAGAGGAAAATAAAGGATCAAAAATAAACAAGTTCAGACTTGGCACAGACTTCAGCAACCACGTTGCCCACTTCATTGTGGTCATTAACAAACAAGTTATAGACACCTGGCAAATTTTTAGCTTCTGCATGAATATCCATGCATGATGAGGGGGATATACATGTGCTAAACATTTACATGTGTAAAGAATTTAGATGTTATACCCTCCCTACTTTTTGTCCCCCAAAACTTCTCTGGAACCAAGAATATGGATGGGTTTCTAATGTAGAGGATATTAGAGAATTATCTCAAGAAAAAAATCAAGACAACATAATAGTATTAATCTACAGTGGTTATTCTGGCCTATAGATGATACCTTATCTTAAATTCCAATGATCTACCCTCTCATTATATCAATCTATAGTTCAGACTGATATAACGATCAATTGGCCTACTTCAAAGCTTACCAGTCATTTGAATTCTAGCCAATTGTCTACCTTTTCACTCCGTCTTTTCTTGATAGCTATTGGAGGAACAGTTACACTTCATGCCTATTCTTATCTATGAGACCATAGCCAGGGGGCATTTTTGGTGGCATGGTTTTTCTATCTTGTAGTAAGACTCCACAAAGAAACTGTTGGAGTGTCCAATGTCAGAAACTTTGACATCGGTTTCCATATAAATATTATACGCCAGCCACTGAGCCTACTTTTGGCTCCTCCAAGAAGGCTGGATGCTGACCCATCCATAACTGACAACAATGACAAGAAGATAGAGCTATCTGATGAGAACCTGATAGAAGCTGCCACAAGAAGGAGCTTATCTTCGCTGAACACATGCAGTGTTTCTCCTGCAGAATATGTCTTCAGTGAAAAGTAATCATGTCCACGTGTTTAATTGATGGAGAGTCCATGTATTCAAATTTACCTGGACAAACTCAGAGAAAGGAATAGACATTGTCTGTATGTTTGTGTGGCAATGGGGGTTGCAGAGTAAATATCTCCAATATCAAACAGACTGAATTTTGGGGGAGCCAGGCAAAAGTACGTTGAGGAGGCATTTAGAGACTTACAAAATATGTAAACACACAGACATATATATACATATATACATTTACATTTAGTACAGATTTATATATAATAGCTAAGAAGTGGGAAGCAACTCAAATGTTCATAACAGGAGAATGGCATACTCATACATGAATATACATTGTATGAATTATTGATTGACTCATACACTGATTTACATTGTATGAATAGCATATTCACACAGTTTGATATATTATGGTTTATTAATACAAAGGAACACTATTTTGCAATTTTAAGAAGTAGCAAACTATTGATACATCAGCAACACAGATGAATCTCAAAATTTCATTTTGAGAAAAAAGTCAGAGACAAAGGAGTACAAACTGTATGATTCTATTTATACTGAATTCCAAGAACAGGCAAAATGAATGCAGTAAATTATTGAATAGTGCTCCTACGTGGGACACAAATAGTTGTACCCCTCATTTTACACATAATGAAAACCGAAGTTGCTGAAGCAGATTGGCAAGGTTATGAGAATAATTAACAACAAAACTGAGATGTGAATTCCCAGACATAAACTGTCTCCTCTTGGCCCTTATTTATTCAGTGACTACATGTTTATGGAGCCTTCTCTTTATTCCAGGTGCTGTGCTAGGCATGAAAATCAAATAATAAAAATAAACTTGCCCCATGCCCTAACTGACAATGAAGCATAGAAGGCAAAAAATACATTTTTTCCAAAAAGATGTACTGAATTCATAGTGGGTAGAATAAAACTTAGTGTATAGGTTGCTCTTCTCACCCCTTTAAACCTTGACTTGAAACTTACCCAGGAATCTACCTAGCAACAACTTCAGTCCTTGGGTCATAATTTTTTCTAAGAAGAATACAGAGGCTGACGGTCTATCCTTTAAATGCAGCCGTGTGAAAGGCTTATATGTGAAAGTGGCATATTTCCACTTCATTCCCCAAAGTAAAGTCTCCTAGGCTTTGGGAAATCTAAGAATTCATTTCTTCTCTCTTTATCATAGGTAGCAGTTGTCATTACCTTGTTATTCTAAGCGATAGCTATTTTAGCACCTGCTAGATTCCCTCAATGCTGTGAACTCCTTGAAGGCAGAGTATTATTTCATTCATCTCAGTATCAACTGAGCATACATCCCCAAGTGCCTGTCTCCTGAACTCTACACTATGCCTGGTAATCTGGGCCCTTTCCATCATCTACTGCTATTTTCTTACTCAAGCGCATGTGCACCAAATAAATGGGTTCTATAGCCAAATACAGAGCTTTCCCAGTGGCTCAGTGTTAGGAATCCAGCTGAAATGCAGGAAACTTGCAGGAGACATGGTTTCAATCCTCAGGTTGGGAAGATCCCCTGGAGAAGGAAATGGCAGCCCACTGCAGTATTCTTGCCTGGGAAATCCCATGGACAGAAGAGCCTGGCAGGCTACAGTCCATGCGGTGACAAAAAGTCGGACATGATAAAGTGACTAAACAACAATAGCCATATATATCATATGCTCTGAAGGAATAATGACCCCAGTGAAGGCTTAGATCTAACATAGGACAGGTATACATTGATGTTGAAATGGACTAGAGTTCCTAAACTTCAGAGTTTCTCCCATGACCTCAGAATCACCCATTCTAGTTCATCATCATCCCTACTGCATCAACCTAGAAATCAAGTCAAATCTCAGGCTCTTGAAAGAAGGAGATATTGTGGGAAAGGGAGAGGGTGGGATGATTTAGGAGAATGGCATTGAAACATGTATAATATCATATATGAAACGAGTCACCAGTCCAGATTCGATGCACGATACTGGATGCTTGGGGCTGCTGCACTGGGACGACCCAGAGGGATGGTATGGGGAGGGAGGAGGGAGGAGGGTTCAGGATGGGGAACACGTGTGTACCTGTGGCGGATGCATGTTGATATATGGCAAAACCAATACAATATTGTAAAGTTAAAAAATAAAATAAAATTTTAAAAAATTTAAAAAAATAAAAAAAAAGAAAGAAAGAAGGAGATAATGTGGAAAGGATAAAGATTTCTCTTTTTCAGCATATTGCACCTGGCCTTCTGGAGCCAGTCACCTGAACAACCAGGGAAGCAAATATTCCTCAGGGTTAAGTTCTAAATTTCTCATGTGAAATTACAAAATACAGTGGAGTGAAAATGGAAGAGAATCCTTGGAATCTGTATCTTGGAAGATAATATCATGGCAGATAATGCTCATACGAGATGCCAAGTATTGCACACTCTGTGACAAAAGAGCCACTGAAAAGACAGACAACTCAGACTGATTGTTTGCTGTCAGAAAGACAAAGAAAGGCCTGAATGTTTGGGGGTGTTTTTTTTCTTTTTCTCTCCTGTGCAACAGTGTTGAATGAGCTAATGGAAAGGACGGAAATGATGATGTGATCATCTGATCCACCAACGTGACGGCAAAGAATGCCTTGGAAGTTGCTCGTGGCCCAGACACTGATTGCAGACTCTCCTCCCATCTCTCTTCTACCATCACTTAACCAAAATGTTGCAGTGGAGCATCAGGCATGATAAAATGAAAGAAGGATTTAATGTTTTATTGCTTTATTATTCTTATTTTATTGTATTTTTTGGCCATGCCATTCGGCATGTGGGATCTTCGTTCCATGATAGGAATGAACCCCGAGCCCCTGCAATGGAAGCGCAGAGTCTTAACCACTGGACCTCCAGGGAAGCCCCACTATTAATCTTTGTTTTCCATTTGTAATTTTTTCAAAAGCATAACATAGCATTGAGAACATATTTGAATTTCAACCTAACAGCTGAAACAAACTTTTAAGCCCAGATGTATTATTACTCTTTTGCCATGAGCATGTGTTTAGCTTAAGAATATTTATTCAAGAACCAAGAAATAGCTCGAGGCTCTTCTTTTTTTCATGCTCAGTCACAAGTTACAAAGAACCTTCATTATGAAAATTTAATTGAGCCACGTGGTTTTGTGTCAATACACATTCTGAAATACTTGGCTTCTGCCAGTTGGAAAGATATTATTCTTAGTTAGGTTTATAAAATCCTACAACTTTAATTATTCTCTACCATTTTGAAATAGATCTGGTTTTTGGCAAATTGAGTCAGTAAGTAGAATTTATTTTTTTTTCCTTGTAACTGTTTTATTTTCCTTAAAAAATATGTGCAACGTGGAAAATGAAGCAGGACTGGAATAAATGGCTGTCAACTCAACAAACCTTAAGTAAATTTTATGCCTGGTGCTGCCATTGGTATTCAATATAACTAGATATTTTACCTTGAATAATCACTGATGGACATTGATTTTGCCTTTGCTCTTCACAGCACAGCAAAATTAATGTGAAAGTCAGACTCAAATGAGTCCCAATGGTGTTCTCGGATCTCTGCTGAGAAGCACATTTCAAATACAGAAGAAATGGCAACCAGCTGAGCCCCCGTGTATCTTGTATTGTAACAATTAATGGATATGAACAGCCCTCACAGGAGAGCTCAGGTTAGCTTTCTATCAACTTTGGAGGTGAGAGTCTGAAACAGCTCATTGAGGTTAATATGTAGTGGGTTTATGATTTGATTAATCCCCACCAATTAAAACAATGATGTTTCTCTTTTTTCACATTGTATTTTTGTAATTATTCTTTGGGGTACATGGATGTAACAGTGGAATGTCAACAAGGGTGCAATAATTGCATAGGAGTTTAAAGTCAGGGAAGAAATACATTTTTCTGAATGTAATTTTTAAAAAGGAGAAAGAGAATGTAATGCAGTATTCAATGGGAAAGTAGCAGTAACTCGTTGCCCTTGATTCAAGACATCATACTGGTGATGTGACATGTTGACATTGTCTAAAACACTACCCTACCACTTATTTGGTTCAAATTAATTCAGATCATGTGACAGAAGAATTAAAAAAAAAATGAGCAACTATTCTAGGTGTAGTAGTGGTTTGGTCACTAAGTTGTATCTGATTCTTGCAACCCCATGGACTGTGGCTCCTCTGTCCATGGGATTTCCCAGGCAAGAATATTGGAGTGGGTTGCCATTTCCTTCTCCAGGGAATCTTCCAGACCCAGGGATCAAACCAGCATCTCCTGCATGGCAGGCAGATTCTTTGCCAATTGAGCCACCAAGGAACTTTGGACTAATATGGTGATTTTTTATAGATAGAAGCTGAAACTCCAGTACTTTGGCCACCTCGTGCGAAGAGTTGACTCATTGGAAAAGACTCTGATGCTGGGAGGTATTGGGGGCAGGAGGAGAAAGGGATGACAGAGGATGAGATGGCTGGATGGCATCGCCAACTTGATGGACATGAGCTTGAGTGAACTCTGGGAGTTGGTGATGGACAGGAAGGCCTGGCATGCTGCAATTCATGGGGTAACAGAGTCAGACACGACTGAGTGACTGAACTGAATGTTTCTTCTTTGCTTTTAATCTCCCTGGGACAAGCTCACTGGGGACAAGAGATGGGTAAATTCTTAGTAAATTTTGAAACATAACATATTTGAATAAATATGTAACAAATAAAAGACTTACTAGACATTACCTATGTGTCAGAGGAGTAACAATACCTGACTTTCAGATGTAGTTGGTGCCCTATTCCTGAGTCCTGGGCCATCACTTCTTGGCTTCTTACTCTCCAATGGCATTTTATGCCAAACATGTGCAACTCTCGGCCCAAAGATTTGTCTCACTGCACAAAGATTCTTGACCCCACAGGTAAGCCGTTAGTGCTAAGTCTGTAATATCACTAGAAACAGCCCTCAATGAATGACAACAGAATTTAGAGGAAAATAACTCTGTATTCTCAGATCTTGGGTGGGGTGGGGGGGCAGCTTTGAGGGTTACTCAGCAACATCATCCAGAGTTTTTAGTGAGATTAATCCAAGGACTCCTAACAGTAATCATTTGATTTATGCACCCTATATTTTCTCCTTGCTCTCACTTTTGCCCTTCTGGTGCCTCCTGGAATCACCTTCCAGATGCTTCATAGTGTCATAGGTCTGCTTCTAGAGTAATCCAAATTAAAACATGTGGTTTGGCAACATTCCTCAGGATACTTAAAAACAAAAAAATATGGTACACAGCATTTATGCCACATCATGTTTTACAATGCAATGTAAATAAACAGTTGTGATGCTCAGTCACAGTACCTACAGCTTAACACCTATTCATTGCATCAACATGTTTCAAGTATTTGTATTAACTGCACGTATCCTTTAGGAATTTGTATTGTGTTTATAGCACCTGCTCCTGGAAGGGATAGGCTACCCACTCCAGTATGCTTAGGTTTTCCTGGTGGCTCAGCTGGTAAAGAATCCGCCTGCAATGCCAGAGACCTGGATTCAAATCCTGGTTGGGAAGATCCCCTGGAGAACGGAAAGGCTACCCACTCCAGAATTCTGTCCTGGAGAATTCCATGGACTATATACAGAGAGTTGGACATGACTGAGCGACTTTCACCAGGACTAACCCAGTGATCACAAAAGCAGAAATGTTCTACACAGTTAATCAGATTGCTTCATGGACCGGGTAGAAACCAAACCCAATCATTTATCTTCAGTGCTTTACTTGTCCAGTCTTATCTCTTGAGCTGTCTGTGCAGCATACACTGAAGAGGAGATTTGGCAATTATTTGATATAATTTAATCAAAATAGATGGCAAATCAAATAATGCAAGGCATAAAGTTACATACAGACTAGATTTCATCTGTGTTGGTGTTACAACTGCCAAATTACAACTTTAATCTCTCCTGAATCTTTACCTCTCTTAATGGAACTAGTTGTCCCATTAAATCACTGGATTTTTGTTTTACCATTTTCACATTCAACAGAGTTTTGATAAATTGAATTGATTCTCTCATCCTTAGTCTATCTCAGTGTTTTTGAAATATGTTATGTCAAATATTAAGACTGGATTATCTCTATTTTTAAAATAAATGGTCCCATTAATAACCAATGAAAGAAGAGAAGACAAACACAAGAGGTAGTAAAGGATCCTTGAAGCTATATACTACTAGCTAAATTTATTACCAATTGTGTGACCTCGAATAAAATTCTTGATCCCTGTAGGTCATTTTTTATCTATATGATGAGAATAACAATAACTAACTTTCAGGGGCTTTATGATAATTATCAATAATATATTTAATATTGCTTAAACACATTGTGAGTACACAGAGCTATAATTATTGTCTTGGTATCACTCAATCTTCCCAGGCTAAGTTCTAGTCCAATTGTATTGCTGCTAAGTCGCTTCAGTCGTGTCCGACTCTGTGCGACCCCATAGACTGCAGCCCACCAGGCTCCCCCGTCCCTGGGATTCTCCAGGCAAGAACACTGGAGTGGGTTGCCATTTCCTTCTCCAATGCATGAAACTGAAAACACAAAGTGAAAGTGAAGTCACTCAGTCGTGTGCGACTCTTAGGGACCCCATGGACTGCAGCCCACCAGGCTTCTGTGTCCAGTGGATTTCCCAGGCAAGAGTACTGGAGTAGGGTGCCATTGCTTGCCTCTAAAATTGATTATGCTTCTTTGGAAAGCTTTGCATTCTATGTTTCTCTCAATTCACATAGGACCAGTTCCAGCCAAGGCTTTCATATGCTTACAATTTCAGTGAAGTCAACAAATAAAACTTTGCATGGGCAGCTCACGAGGTAGAACTGGAGGTGCCTGTTTCTCTAAGTGAAATGGTTTCCATGGAAAGAAAATATAATTTTAAGATAAACTTAACAATTTAATTAAGTGTAATGTGTCACTAATCTAGGAAGAAAATTAAACCTGAAATTATTATTCTTGAGTTTATGTTTTAGAATTCAGCCTGTTAAACTGCCAGCTGCAAAAATTGCTATTATAGTGTTGCAAAGATTAAGTGAGATAACATAATTAAAGCACCTAGCACAGTGGTTGGCAGAAAAGACATTCAAATAAGTATGACAACTTCTTAACAAAAGAAAACTATGAAATTGTAATACCATTCTTGCTATATCATGGGACAAGATAATTTGGATTGACATATACTACTTTATCCTAATATTATAAATCAGGGATATTAAATATGTAACATATTCTTACTCATTTAAGACCCAGAGATATCATTCATAAGGAAACAGAATTTTAAATGCCTTCTTCACTTTTTGCCCATAAACTGCACTTCCCTTTCTGTCTTGAAACTAAACAGCTGGAAAATATCTCCAACCAACCTCTCATTCTCAGTGATTTAAATTTAAGATTTTTGTTTTAGGAAGAATAAAATAAAAAATCTTATCATGGTAAGATGCATCTCACAGCATTGAGCCCAATTTGTATAAATGATCCAGGCTCACAAAACACAATTTCACTCTAGAAAGCATGCCTAAACTTGCCATTTGGGATTTGTATTCCAAGAAGGCAGGTAATGTAATGAAGATGAGAGATCTCGTCTATCTTATTAAATGTCCAAAAAATGACATTTTACTTATTTTTTATAATTTTTATTGGACTATATCTGGTTTACAATGTTGTGTTAGTGTACAGTAGAGTGAATCAGTTATACATCTAATAGCATCCACTCATTTTTAGATTTTTTTCCCATTATAGGCCACTACAAAGTATTGAGTATAGCTCCCTGTGCTATGCAATAGGTCCTTATTAGTTATCTATTCTATATATTTGCTGTTTAGTTGCTAAGTCATGTCTGACGCTTCTGTGATCCCATGAACTACAGCCTGCCAGGCTCCTCTGTCCATGGGATTTTCCCAGTAAGAACACTGGAGTGGGCTGCCATTTCCTTCTCCAGGGGATTGAAGCTGCATACGGGGTGCAGGGGGATTCTTTACCACTGAGCCACCAGGGAAGCCCCATCCTAGTGTGTATATGTCAGTTCCAATCTTCCAGCTTATCCTTCCCTTCCCTTCCCCCCGTGGAACCATAAGTTTGTTTTTCACATCTGTAACTATTTCTGTTTTATATAATTTTTTTTCTATAAAAAAATTTTAAAAATTTATTTTTACCCTTGTTTCTAGATTTCACATATAAGCAATATTATATGACATTTCTCTTTCTCTGTCTGACTTACTTCACTTATTATGACAATCTCTGGGTCCATCCATGTTGCTGCAAATAGCACTATGTCCTTCTCTTTTATGGTTGAGTGACATTCTATAGTGGGCTTCCCTGGTGGTTCTGTGGTAAAGAATCTGCTTCCCAATGCAGGAGACACAGATTTGATCCCTGGGTAGGGAAGATCTCCTGGAGGAGGACATGGCAACCCATTTCAGTATCCTTGCCTGGAGAATCAATGGACAGAGGAGCCTGGTGGGCAACAGTCCATGGAGTAGCTGAGTCAGACATGACTGAAGCAACTTAACATGCACGCATGCATGCACCTTTTCAAATTATGGTTTTCTCTAAATACATAACCAAGAGTGGGATTTCTGGATCATATGGTAGCTCTATTTTTAGTTTTTAAGGAACCTCCATACTGCTCTCCATAATGGCTGCACCAGTTTACATTTCCACCAACAGTGTGAGAGGAGGGTTCCCTTTCCTCCACACCCTCTAGAGCATTTACTGTTTGTACATTTTCTTAAGATGGCCATTCTGAAAAGTGTGAGGTGATACCTCACTATAGTTTTCATTTTCATTTTTCTAATAAGTAATGTTGAGCATCTTTTCATGTGCTTTTCAGCCATCTGTACAACTTCTTTGGAGAAGCGTCTATTTAAATCTTCTGCCCATGCTTTGATTGGGCTGTTCATTTGTTTGTTTGCTTTTTATACTGAGCTGCATAAGCTGCTTGTATATCTGGGAGATTAATCTCTTGTCAATTGCTTCATTTGCAAATATTTTCTCCCATTCTAAGGGCTGTCTTTTCATCTTGTTTATGGTTTACTTTGCTGTGCAAAAGCTTTTAAGTTTAATTAGGCCCTATTTGCTTATTTTTGCTTTTATTTTCATTACTCTAGGAGGAGAATCAAAAAAGATCTTGCTGTGATTTATGTCAAAGAGCTCTCTGCCTACGTTTCCCTCTAAGAGTTTTATAGTATCTGATCTTACTTTTAGGTCTTTAATTCACTGTGAGTTTATTTTTGTGAGTGGTCATAGGGAGTGTTTGGATTTCATCTGTTTACATGCACCTCTTATTGAAGAGACTGTCTTTTCTCCATTGTATATTCTTGCCTCCTTTGTCATAGATTAAGTTACCATAGGTGCACGGGTTTATCTCTGTACTTTCTATCCTGTTACACTGAAGAGTAGCTCCAAAGTTCCATTGGCTCTTTTTCTGGTTTTGTGCCACTACCACACAGTTTGGATGACCAGAGCTTTGTGGTATAGTCTGAAGTCAAGGATTCTGATTCTTCCAGCTCCATTTTTCTTTCTCAAGATGCTTTGGCTGTTCATGGTCTTTTGTGTTTCCATACAAATTACAAAAATCATGACATTTAAGATCTATGCCACAATAACACTCAATTTGTACACATACCCACAAATGACCAAACATGCACAGGATTACAGCTTGCACTTTTATTTAATATACCTTTCATTTTAATTTTCAAACTTTCTAGCAAGCAATCCATTGGTAATTTAGAGATATGTGCAAAGAAACTTTTTTAAATATTTTTTTTTTTAGAGTAGAACATACTCATCTCTATTTTGATCCTTTCAGACATGCATTCACTACTTGTAAAACTTAACAGAAAACTGGGCACAGTGTTATGGCATCTCCAAACTCTAATTTCTGCAAATCTACATCAGTTACAAGATGATCAACTCAGCCAGAGCTACAGGTTTAAAACACTAGCTCCTTCCTTCCCTCTTTTTCAGGTGGATTCTGCCAGTTTTATTAAAGGAGGTCCTAAAATATAGTTACTTGATAAGCAGTGACAAAGTTTCAGTATGTTGCATGGGAGAGTCCAGTGGGAAAAGTTTCTGAATATCTGTATTTGCATGACTTATTTAAAAATTGACCCACATTATTATTTTACAAAAGCATAGTTTTCTCTTATTCAGGCCTCCTCCCTTTATAGTCTTATTCAACTTGACAATTATGACTATTATAATAATATAATATAATAAATAGTGATCCTTTTCTGCTACCCCCTGTTGATAACAGTAAAAAACCCTTATATGAAGAACCTTTTATTTTCAGTTAGGTGTGTCCATTAAATAAATAAATGTGAAGGTTTGAGTCCTCCCCACCTTCATATTAGCAAACATGTTAACTAAATTTGGATGGTAAACCACTGAATAATTCATAAAAAATAAATATGACATAAAGGATCACTACAAATTTGCACCATTTGGTTTTCCTCTAAATAATAACTGAAGAAGAGAGCTGGCTCTGGGGGATGCTAATTGAGGTGGAAATGGGAGTGGGGAGCTTGTTTTCTGAAAGCACAACTCCTGGGCTTGGTCAGCTTAAATTTCAACACTCAAAATGAATCCAGCAATCATGATCCTAAAATATAAATGTTCCATCCTGCAACCAGGATGGGAGTCAGGACTCCTTTCCCATTTCAATAATAACCTTTTCCTGGCATATATTATAGGTACCAAAGCCAAGTTCTTTGCAAGAAAATGAATATTAGGTCTCACTGCTTGAATAATAATTAAATTTGGATGGTTAACTACACTAGATATGACAGTCTGTTAGGGAATGTTCCATTAGAGAACTGAAGTATTTGGATATATTACAGTCACTGTAATAAATTCAAGTCAGTGGATTTGAAAGTCCTTTCTGAACAAAAATGCAGATATAATCTCAGAATTATCTTTGCCGAGACATGCATTTATAGACATGTCTAAATGTCAAAAATGTCTGCAGATAGACTAGACTTGGGGATGAAAAATAACTATGTAAGATGTCAAACTTAGAAAAAAATATTTAGCAAACATGTACCTATCCATCGGATTATTGTTAAATTCCCTACAATTGAGAGAGTTAATTCCTAGGCAGGTTGATAAGAACTCCGGGGTTTCCCTGAGGAGGAGAAAAGGGTCTGGGGTTCTTGAGGAGGAGAAAAGGACAAACTTTTTTTTTTCTCTGTATTCCTTAGTCTTAGTCACATAAAACAGTCTTTTTTTTCCTTTAAGCCCGGAACTGATGATTACACAACTCAGTTTAAACACTTTACTAGGGATTATATAACAACAATGCATCCTTCTTGAGGTCAGTTTCTCCTTCCTGAAAACCTTCTGACTAATCCTGATTTCTTAGAATGTATATTATGGGACTGGGTCTGGTAGGATCTTTCTATTGTTAAGTTCTAATTCTGTTATCCTAAAATGTAAATTGTGGGAGTGGGTCTGGTAAAATTTTTACAACCTCGAGACATTCTTTTGACTTATTGTAACAGTTAATTTTAAAAGTATATAACTTCCTTGCTCACACTAGCATGGGGGGCACTCTCTGTCCCCCTTCTGATGTCTATGTCAGAAGCTTTCTCTGTCCCTTTTTCACTTTAAAAAACTCTGCTACATAAAAGCTCTTGAGTGATCAAGCCTGGTCCCTGGTCTTCTTCAGAGATCACAAATCCAACATCGTTCACCATAAGCTATCACAAGTTATCACCACTTTAGAGATGAGGGAATTGAAGCTCAAAGTGTGTCCATAACTTAATAAAAATCGTATGATACAACAGATGGTATTTTCCAAAGACAGTCACACCAATACCTCCACATGCTCTTCTATAATGCAACCTTGAGGTCAAGTCTATACCCTCTCTCCATTTTTCTGGGAAATGTGTTAACTGCTCTAACCAACAGAGTATGGCAGAAGTGATGCTATATGGTTTCCTAGGTTACAAAGGCCCTGCAGCTCCTGCCTCATTCTCTTTGGATGACAGCTAGGTACCACATATGAATTTCCACCACTCTGAGACTGTCTTATTGGAGTGGTCACATGTAGATGACCCAGTAGACAGCCATAGCTGAGTTTTCAGGCAAGAGCCAACATCAACGGACAAGCATGTAAGTGTGCCATCTTAGACATCCAGCCCAGCTGAGTCTTCAGATGACTGCGACAGCCAACACACAACTTCAGCTGCATGACAGATCTCACGTGAGAACTTCCCATCCAGACCCTACTTAAATTTCTGACCTACAAAATCACGAGCAAAATATATATATATATTTTTTTTTTTAAGCACTGAGGTTTGGGGCAATAACAACTGAGAAGCACAGCTAGTAAATCATAAAGCTAGGATTTGGAGGTAGTTGTGTCTGATCCAAGGGTATTAGTTTTCCCAATTATATATCCCCTGGGGTATATAATTCTCATTATTTTTCACATTCAGGACATGGAATTTCAGTGGAGAGAATGTACAGCTTTGAAATCACCTTTTCTTTAGTGAACTGAGTGGTCAGATGGGTAGGTCCAATAAATACTAAGGTTTAGCAAAGGTAAAAGAAAGTACAAGGTAGAATGCTGAGACTTAACATTCATTAAACCATTAAGCTGAACCAAAAGCATAAAAGGGATCTTTAAGGCAATGGAACCTAACTCAGTCCTTATGACTTAATGGTTAGTTAGGAGAGAAAAATGTACCAGAATAAAAGGACCTTACCTTCTCCCCACTCCCCCAAAATATACTCTGTTATATCTTCCAGAAATCAAATATGGCAAGCAATTGCAAAATAGACAGCTATTTAGATTTTAGCTTCACTACCACTCCCAGAAGGGAGGGGACAGTTAATGGATGCAGAATTCAAGCGGAGGCACGCATCTTTCTTAAAGGTGAAGCAGAGCAACTGAATTTATTCTTGTTTGTCAATCATCACCAAACAAGATATATTGAGTATCCATGGTGTACAAAGAACCCTGAGGTAGAAAAAGAAAAAAGAAACAGAACATAAATTCTATTCCCAGAGAGCGCTGGCAAGCTCTCTAGGGATAAGACAAGCATATGTGAAGTGATGACACAATTTACTTACTTTTTGCTTAAACACATGTACTTTTCACAAAGGACCAGAGGGCATCATGACTGATATACAGAAATAAGCTAACATTTGAAGGTTCAATGCAGACATTGTATTTACACCAAAATTGTAAGAGAAATTCTTTTTCTTTTTTATCTTACTTGCAAATAAAGGACACGAATAAAGCAGTTAGGTGATTTGCTCAAAGTTACCCAACACAGCTGAGGTTTTTTTTGGAGCCTGTCAATGTAGAATCACACATTCTATTCATTGTGCAAAGAAGGTGAAGAAGGACAAAGAAGAATAGTGGACACTGAGCACTAGACTCAGGACGGCTCTTGAAATACAGAAGTAAAAGGAATTAACAACTAACAAAGAGGAGGAGGGCATCCACATTCATCCACCTGCGTGTTGTTCCTGTATCACTTGATTTTCTGTAACCTCTAGTTTTTTTTCCTGCCTTTGAGTTGAAAGTTTCCCGCTTACCCTGCTAATTCCTGAGAGCAACTTTAAACGTGCTACCTTTCTGGCATCTAATGTGCCTCCAAGTAACGTATGTATAAATCAAATCAAGTGCTGTTTTTAAAAAATTCCTTTATGAATTTGTCTTAATTCCTTGATGAGAGCTAAGCCTAAAGAGTCTACTTCATATTCACTTTCATCTATGCTTTACAACTGTTCCCCACATGTCCCCCCGCCCCGCATTAGACATGTTCATTTGATTGTTAAGACACCTAGATAATCATGCTAAGAGTGTAAAGAGAAAACTGTGCCTGAACATGAACTTGTCAGGGATATTTTTTGTGACTAAGCAGGGCTTGAGCACAACATTAAAAATGGTGGAGTGATAAATATGCAATAAATATGGAGAGGATGATGTAAGGGAAAGTATATAGGTGTGGGCTGGTAGGGGAAGAAAATTAAGTTGTATAACATATTGTCATAAAATTTGTTTCTAGTAATCTTTTAAAATGATGGAATGACAGATTACCATGAAAGGTGGGAAGAATTTCAGAGCGGGGTTGAGGGTACAAATATCACAATGCTTGATTACTCTTTCAATAAAATGCTATTTTTCCTAGAATTCAAAATAAAAGATAAACTTATATCAGGCACCTATCCTGCCACAGGCATTTTGCTGTGTCCCTGTATGTAATTCACATTGACAATTAACAGAGTTTGCATAGAAATGCTAGTTAAAAGCCAGAGACTCCATTGTGGGCTTACTTTCAGAGCAGGTTTAATCCTATTTTTGAAGCTCAGAGGTTTTTCCCATGCATGATAGATGATGGAAAACCAGCAGAGAACTCTTTTATTTATTTATTTATTTGCCTGCACCAGGTCTTGGTTGCGGCATGTTGGATCTTGAGTTGAGGCATGCAAACTTTTAGTTGCAGGCACGTCAGATCTAGTTCCCTGACCAAGGATCAAACCTGGGACCCCTGCATTGGGAGCACAGAGTCTTAGCCACTGGACCACCAGGAAAGTACAGGAAAAAGTCTTGGAAAGACAATTGTGTACTGAAGACATTCTCTCATGCAATGACATCTGGGACAGTTACCTTAATGGCCACCTTCCACTCTCACATAGTACTTAGTACTTTTGGGAAATATTTTCTACACTTTAAAAAATAACATTATTGGAACTTTATTTTAACTATCTTTCAAAGGCATTTGAGGAAAGGGTCTAGATGTTTATGGCCTTTAACTTATTTTTTAAGGCAAATACTCTCTAGCTATGTTGATTATAAGGTACTTTTATTTTTCTTTTCAGTTCTCCATTCTAGTTTACCCTTTGGTATCAAATTGATGATGGTCAATATTAGTTAAGCAAAAATCTGTCCTATTTCCCCATATTTGCCTTTTCACCAAATTTTCACTACCTGAAAGTCATTTATATATATATATATATATATATATATATATGCATAAAAGCACAGCTCTGGAGCCAAACTTCCTCAAATTCTCGGCTATGTCACTTACTTCATCACAATAGATCCCTAGTGTCTCTGTGCTTCAGTTTCCTTATTTGTAAAGGTGTGGATAAGTATATTCTCTCATAAGGTCATTTAAATGACTAAAGAGGGTAATATTTATAAAGTGCTTTGGGAAATTTCTACACAGCATTTCTTTATACATATTAGCAATTTTAAGTATTGGGATCCAAAGAGCAGGAAATTTTATCTGTTGCATCTTCAGTAGCTAAATAGTGCCTACCATATAACAGATATTCAATACATAATCATTGAATAAGTATATAATTTCATTTGCCTATTTTTATAATAGCAAGGGAGACTGTGCTAGGATTCTATTATTCCAGAAGAATATAAATAAAAACCTAACTAAAGGGAAAATAAATTCTGCAGCTAATTGAAAAATTAAACTTGGACTTAATGAATCCTATCCGTGAAGTGGCTCTAAGAGTCCAGAGAATTTCAGGATGAGTTACAGTAATATATGTAGTTGTAGCAAATACTTATTAAGTATTTACTGTAAACCAAGCATTTGATAAGCATTATCTTATTGAATGCTAGTGTGTCCTTATAGAATTAGCTGATTTTTATCCTGATTTTACATATGAGAATTCTGAAGCTCATAAATGCTAATTAACTTGCCCAAGGTTGTACATAGCTAACAAGTGGTAGAGTCTGGTATGCATCATAAGGATCGCAGAACCCAGTTATTCAGTTGCTCAGTCATGTCCAACTGTTTGTGATGCCATGGATTGCAGCACTCCAGGTTTCCCTGTCCTTCACCATCTCCCAGGGTTTGCTCAAACTCATGTCCATCGAGTCAGTGATGCCATCCAACCATCTCATCCTCTGTCATCCCCTTCTCTGCCTTCAATCTTTCCCAGCATCAGGGTCTTTTCCAGTGAGTCAGTTCTTCACATCAGGTGGCCGAAGTACTGGAGTTTCAGCTTCAGCGTCAGTCCTTCCAATGAGTATTCAGGGTTGATTGCCTTTAGGACTGACTGGCTTTATCTCCTTGTTGTTGAAGGAACTCTTAAGAGTCTTCTCCAGCACCACAGTTCGAAAACAACACTTCTTTGGTGCTCAGCCTTCTTATGTTTCAACTCTCACACCTGTACATGACTACTGGAAAAACTATAGCTTTGACTATATGGACCTTTGTCAGACTCCAGAGCACAAGTTGTTAACCACTTCACTATGTGCTATTATGTTTATTCAATAATCAATGTGTGGGAATCTAAAATATGTCACGCTCTATTTTGAGAAAAATGTGCAGAGAAAAACGTGATGGAGGAACAGTTCCAAGGTAAAAAGAGCAGAGCTGCAATGGGACAATTAAAGGAGAGAGTGAGCACCTTAGTAACCAATATAAAGGGATGTGTACACTAAACAGAATGATGAATATTGAGATATTTCCACAAAAGCTGGACTATAAAGCCAGCGATTAGAGACAGAGGAAAAAAGTGGTCAGTCACAGGTCTGAAAACAAACAGCAAGGTGCCTCTGAGTGAATCTTGTGACCTGTCTCTGGCTTTTCCTTTCCCCTCTGGCTTGTTATCTACAAAAGGATGACAGGAGCCCACAGAATGCTAGCCTGCCCTCTACACAGAGCACACTCTTTGTTCATGATTCCTAATCCTGCATATACTGCAGTCCCTTACTATGATACATCATTATAGTGTGTTTAAATATTGAGGCAGGAAATAGATGGGCCTCAGGCTAAGCAGCCAGAGGTCATCCCCTGTGGACAGATACTCCAGCATAGCAGGAGCAAGAGAAGAGCTGA
This sequence comes from Bubalus bubalis, assembly GCF_019923935.1. Taxonomy (NCBI): domain Eukaryota; kingdom Metazoa; phylum Chordata; class Mammalia; order Artiodactyla; family Bovidae; genus Bubalus; species Bubalus bubalis. The sequence goes on along the minus strand of NC_059174.1, from coordinate 26,511,075 downwards.
GCCCTGCTCAGATAAAAGACCATTTATTTCTCATTTTTGAAGTCAAGGAGACCTTCCTGACTACACTTGCACAGAAAGACTTCTTAGAGGTCAAAAGGAGGGGGGCGCCAACCCATAGTAAGAGAAGTCTTGGATGCAGACAGGTGTTATGAAAGAAATAAGAAAACTCCTTAAGTATATCCAAGGTTACCTGAAAGTGAATGCCATTAGCTCACAAACTCTATTGGAAATCTGGATTTTTTCAAGCCTATTAAAACACAAAACTACATGCTTCAACATGGTTAAACCTTGAAAATGTTATGCTAAGTAAAAGAAACTGGGCACAAAAGGTCACATATGCTATGATTCCATTTATATGAATAGTCCAGAATAGGAACACTCACAGAGACAGAAAGCAAATGGGTTGTTTCCAGGGGCTGTGGGCAAGAGGGAAGCTGGGAAAGGGTACAGGGTTTCTTTCTGGGCTGATGAAAGTATTCTGGGATTAACTGGTGATGACGGTTGTGCAACACTGTGAATGTGCCAAGAGCCAGTCAACTGTACACTTTAAAATGATTAATATGGTGAGCTTTATGTTATGTGAATTTTACCTCAATTTTTAAAAGACACAAAAATATTACTAACAGGATCTTTGGCCCACAGAAATCCTTTTTAACTTCAATTCCAAAGCCTCAGGACATTCATCTGAAATCAAACTACTCTGAAAGTTGCCAACATTTACTCTTTTAGAGATCAAGAAATGAAAGTAGAGAAAACGGAACAGTTTGCTTCTAAAATAAAAGGTCAACCTCTTCTAATAAAACAATTATAATAAAGAAAAAAACCCTGGGCTACTTTTTCCCAAATTGCTCCCAGCAGAACTGCTCTAAGACATGGTATGTCTTCATCTTCATAAAATATTGAAAAATACTTTAAGAACACTAATTTTAGAAGGCACAATGTTATTTTAAACTCCTCAGTAGTTATCAATGCCCATAAAATAGCCAATATTTATTTACAGCACATAAAACCAAGAAAAGGAATTTGTTACTTAAAATACTTTTCCAAAAAATCTGTCATTATTTACTCACTTCAAATAGCTTAGTCTTCCCTCTACTTCTACATAAATCAAGCTCTTGCCAATTTTTTCTAACTCTCCCTCCATCCTTCCATCCATTCGACTCGTTAAAGTACTTTGCAATGCCCTGCCCTGACTCTGAGCACCCAAGTGTGTCTTCCCCATGTGTATGTAAGACCAGAGAGTAAGGAAGCAAAAGAAGCAAAGAAAAGGTGAAGCTCATAAAGTAGAGAGACAAGATGAAGGACAGGAAATGTGTTGGAGATTATGAGGCTCACGTTTAGAGCTTGTTGGCTAAAGAAAGCCAGTTGAGCAGCATTGTTAGTCAATGTCCACTTGCAGGCTGCCCTTCCAGAATGGTGTCAAGCTGTGGGTTAAGGTAATAAGCTTGGGTTCAGACAGTCCTAGGTTTGAATCCAACTCTTTATGAGCATGGTCAGGTTTTCATCTACTTAGAGTCTCAGTTAACGCATATGTAAAATGGGATTAACAATATCTATTTCCTGAAATTATCATAGTGAGTAAACAAGATTATGTTAGCAAATCACTTAGCACTGAGTAGAGTTCAAACTAAACTTTGAGTATCACCAATAGTAAAGTGAACCCCATTTCACTACCATCAACATTATGGACCTTACTTATCTACCAACATTGTTCAAGGACATATTAGACTGTTCGGCTTTTATATTAATATCTATTATATTGAGCATTCAACAAGCATTCCAATGGCTTTTTTGGCCATTTATAAAGTTTATTTCCCCCTATCCTAATCATTCATTTCTTTTTTACTTAAAGGACTTTTACATTTATCCCCTCTCGATCTCATATAGCATCATTCCTTCTCCCTTTTTGTGACCTTTCAATATTCTACTCTTTGCTATTAAGCAGACTGATTTCAAGGGCTTCTCCAATGACTCAGCAGATAAAGAATCAGCCTGCAATGTAGGAGACACAGGAGATGCAGGTTAGATCCCTGGGTCATGAAGATCCCCTAGAGAAGGACATGGCAACCCACTTGAGTATTCTTGCCTAGAAAATCCCTTGGACAGAGGAGCCTGGTGAGTTACGGGCCATAGGGTCGCAGAGTTGGACACGACTAAGCACAGCACGGCACAGACTGATCTCAACTTGGTTCAGTTCAGTTCCATTCAGTCACTCCGTCGCGTCCGACTCTTCATGACCCCATGGACCACAGCACGCCAGGCATCCCTGTCCATCACCAACTCCCAGAGTTTACTCAAACTCTTCTCCATTGAGTCGGTAATGCCATCCAATCATCTCATCCTCTGTTGTCCCCTTGTCCTCCTGCCCTCAATCTTTCCCAGCATCAGGGTCTTTTCCAATAAGTCAGCCCTTCACATCAGGTGGCCAAAGTACTGGAGTTTCAGCTTCAACATCAGTCCTTCCAATGATTGCTGCACTGCAATTCCAAACCATATTAATGAGCCAAATATTAGTCAACTGAATAACTGAAGAGGACAGCCCTTCCACTTCCATTTGCCTTTTAGAAGAGACTAATAAGTTGATTCACAGCCCATGGCTCAGGGATGAATCCAAAGAGTCTATTCCCAGCAGGCAAGGCATGTGCCTTCTGTGTAACAGCTGTCTCTTTGTGCTATAACTTCAAGCACAGTATTGTGCTAAAACAGCAAGTAATGCAATAAAAATGGGACAATTCGGCTTCCCCCTGTGCACTGGGACGTGTGAATAGGAAAAATAAAGAAAAAAAATCTGAATTTTTTCATCAGTGAAATGGAGACACTGACCAAAAAACAGCTGGAGTAGAGGAAAGGTCTGGGAGATGATCTTTCCATTTCTCTTTTGCTAAAGAGAAACCCCAGTTATTCTCTGGCTTGCTTTCTGATGTTTTGCCAATACCATCAGATTCTCTGAAACGAAGAAAAGAGACACTGACAGCTGTGCCCAGCACAGAAACCACCAAACTGTATAGCCTGTCACATGGCATCAAGCCAAAGGAAGATACCGAAAAGATCAAACACAACTCACATGTATCAGTGTTTAAGAGAAACAGAGGGCAGGGCATGTGGGAACACCATGGGCTCTATGATACATTTCTTGTCTCCAAAAACATGAGAGTCACAGGATTTCCATGAATGCACTAGAATTGATCCAGTAAAAGAGTATATCACTATGCCTGGTATCAGATGAGGTTCAGGGCAAAAAAGAAAATAATGCTTTTCAGGTAATTTCTGTGCAGTGCTTCTCCACATCTAGCATTCAAATGATCTTCATGCTAACCTTCTGAATTAGGGAACCCTTTTTAGTATATAGAAACCAATTTCAAATTAGCTCACACAATAAAGAGAACTTATTAGCCGATCTGGGTTCATGAATATTAGATACCCTAGTGGACCCTCCTGTCACATTTACATGATTTTCTCCTCAGATAGAATTCCTCCTCTTAGCAGGTGAAGTTGATTAAAAGAGAAGGAAAATCTTGAGCTTTTCACATTGTCAATTCCTTCCATTTGATTGTTGTGAGCAAATAATCACCATTTCTCACATGTGTCCTCAAAATTTCCTATCTCCACAATGGCCAACCAGGTATTAAAGATCCTTGCTGGAAGGGAAGGAGGAGAAGAAAGGTGAAAAGGTGATGGAAGAAAGAGATTATCGATGAAACGAGAAAATACATGAATGCTCCAGTTGCTCCATTTTCTCTGTAAACATAGCAATAGATTAGATTCCATTACTCAACAAGTACAGGTTCATCTGTACTGTTTCATATGGTAGCCATCAGCTATATGCGTTCATTTCAATTTAAGTGAAAATTAAGCAAAGTGTAAAATTTAGTTCCTCAGTTGCACAAGTCACATTTCAAGTGGACAACAGCCACATGTGGCCAGTGGCTACCTTACTAGACAACATGAATATAGAATATTTCCACCATCACAGAAAGTTCAACTGGATAGTGATCTATATTTTTAAGACTTAGTCTGGCAAGCAAAATAATGAGAGATACTATTCATACCAGAAAAAATTTAGAATTCAGAAGTAAAAAGCAAAAGGAGCAAGTAAACTTTCTGATGGGAGAAGGCAGTGAATACTGCACCAACAGGGTCTTAAGGACAGGAAACAGATCAGCTTTTCATGGATAAATCTTTCTATACTAGAAAGAAGTATGAGATAAGGTTAGAACTGGGGAGTGAGGAAATGGGATCTGTAACACAGGGCCCAGGAGACACACAGAGTCAAAGTTTAACCTCAGACTTGGGGATCAGAGATATGCCACTCAAGCTGAGGGACTGTCATCTGCCTAAGAAATGTTTTGTTTTGTTTGTTTTAATGGTACTGAAATAAAATATACTGGAAATTGGCTAATTGATCAGGTTGCTCTATCAGCTTCATTTCTTAAGGCAAATATTAGGGCTTGCAAATTTTACTATGAATTAAGTGCCAAAGAATGCATTTTCTCTTAAATTTCTTAATTTGAGTAGGCAGACAGTTCACAGATACAATCATGATCTTACACTGGCTTGCTTGCTAAGGTGGAAGTGATAAAATAGTTTTTATATCCTATATTTAGCATGAAATGTGACACCAGATGTCACTAAGTGTACATAACCTGAAATTTTAGTAAATCTAAATCTCTGTGATCCGAAGCGAAATTTGTTCTCTCTAACCTTCCAGACAGATTAGTACATTGACCTGGTATCAGAAAGTCCTATGATTCTTGAAACACCAACTAAAAATGAGGATGAAAGTCAATATTTTCACTATTTTTTGCAACTATGGAATGACCTATAAAGAAAGTAGAGGAAATTCTTAACTTTAAAAGATAAATGTTTTCAATGTCCTTGACAGACATCTTTAAATGTCAATGTTTAAAACGAATACATTTTTATTTCTACAATAATATACTCATTATGGAGAAAAACAAAATATAAAAAAAACAAGGTAGAATTGGGATAAATATTTGAACATATTTGTACAACGTATATATGAATACAATCCCTATTGACATTTTGATGTTCGGGGGTTTTTGTTGGTGCTAATTGTAGCTTAAACAAGTGTGTTTTGTCATACATTTAGATTTAGGATTATTTTTAAAAGCTATCAATGTAAAAAACTTTGTTTATAACATTTTGCATAATATAATTTACCTAGCCATTCTCCTTATATTGTTTTTAACTTTTGGATCATCATAAATACAAGACAACAAATATGTTTGGACATTATTACACAGAGGGTTGGGATTTTAGTGATTTTGTGTTCATGCACTGTTAGATCCCAGTATTGAACACATGAATCTCTGGTTTCCCATCTGTGGGATCTTGGAAAGCTGCTAAAACTCTCTGTACCTCAGTTTCCTTATTTGTAAGACTGAATTCATTCTGTGTGAAGAATTAAAAAGAGATGATAATAGCCCATTCTCTTAATAAATAATATTCTCTCCATAAGATGGATTCCCAGAACTGAAATTACTGGATCAAAGCTACAACAGGTTTCAAGTCCATTATGAAGTCTTGCCAAATACACTTTTTAAAAGATTTATGTCAATGGTTATGTCACCAGTCGTTTCTAAAGATGCCTATTCGCTATTCGGTCACCAGCCCTAATTTTAAGTAAGTAATCAGGCAAACAACAGATTTTCTTCAGCCAAAATAGAAAATAAAGTTCTACCAAAAAAAAAAGTCAAAGTTAGCATCTTGCTCTAAAACACATGGAAGGAAATAATAGGGCATCTATTTTTTAATATTTGCTCTCCTTTTTCAGAGGCCTTTATTTTTAATGACATTCTCAGTGGGGAAAACAATGTCCTGCCAGCAAATGGAATATTGCTGTTTGTAAGTAAAAGTAACAGTATTCAGGGGACTTAGAAGGGATGAATGGAAATGATAAACATCAAATGATAATAAGAGGCTCATCTTTCTCCTGTGTTGCAGCTAAATAAAGCTTTACAGTAGATCCCAGTTGAGGAAATGTGCTGGCAGGTTTGACTATCCAGAATTTCTATCACATTTCCCAAGGTTAAATTCACTGCCTTGAGGCAGCTGCTCAAAATGATAAAGGGGACACTGTAGGACAGTGGTGCTCTTTGTAATGTTAATAACCCTTGATTCTGATATCTGATGCAACTCTGGGGAAATCTGCCAGTTCCAGACAGTTTAAAATCTAACTCAGTTAAGTGCACATTATTGCAAAAAAAAAAAAAAAAAGTTTTTTTTTTAATTTGGCAAGAGCAGGAAGATAATTTGAGCATTCCACATATTTAGATACTTTCTTTATTTATATCACTGAATTGAATTTCCACAGGATAACATGTTGTGATATAAAATTAATGTGTTTTTTTCCTACAAAAGCAGATGGTATTTTATTTCAGAATTCACATATATTTACGTGCTTATTGAATTCATTTTTATGATATAAAGCTAACCAGGGTAGTGATCTTTTATCATACTTTTTACTTATTTATTTATTTAAGATTTATGCCCCATCTGGCTTCAAAGGGGCATGAGAACATCTGCAGATGAATGCATAGGTAAAGCGAGACATAAAGCCATCGTTAAGTTTAATTGAAAAGAGCAGAAGGAATGAGCACATTCAGAACCAGAATGAATGCAAGTACTGCTTTGGGTAAAAAAATTGAGTCCTCTATATTTTCTCATTGCTAATTTTTTAAAATGTATATATGTGTATATACATATAGAATCATTGTATTAGATCACCAGCCATTCCCCTGTTTTTAAATAGGAAGCATAAGATAATTCCACCTAAAGAAGAATTGAATGCGATGGAGATCTAGGGTATCATAGGAGCCAAGAAGAGAGGCAAAGAAAAGGAGAAATATGCCACAAGGAAAGGTTCTAAAGGAACGTGCCTCTTATGGGGATGACCAGCACTGTGACTAGTTTGAAAAAGGTGATAATGAAAAAAATGAAGTCGTTCTCATGTGACAAGTTTTGGCAAATAGCAAGTGCTTCCCAAGTGGTGCTAGTGGTAAAGAACCCGCCTGCCAATGCAGGAGACTAAGAGACGTGGGTTCAATCCCTAGATCGGGAAGATCCCCTGGAGGAGGGCATGGTAACCCACTCCAGTATTCTTGCCTGGAGAATCCCATGGACAGAGGAGCCTGGCGGGCTACAGTCCATGGGGTCACAAAGAGTCGGACACTACTGAAGCAACTTAGCAAGTGTTAATCAAATGTTGAAAGTAAATAAAAATGGGTACTTTCACATGTTATCATCTTAACACAATGATGGACTTGGACTTCTTTTTGAAGACATTAAGTTAACCAAGTAATAATATGCTTAACCACCATTTTAAAGAAGGCATTTTTGCATTATTCAATTCACCAGCACTTTAATAAGTGTTGAAGACAAGAAAAACATCATAATTTATATTCTGATGGTCTAACATTTAGGATAGAGTCTGGAGAAAGCTGGAGAAGTTGATTTAAAAAAATAACAATATTGACGTACTCAAATATCAACTCCCTTAGTAAACAATAGGATAATTTTCTCCTTCAGACAATAGAACCACATACCAGAGGCTCATGCATTCAATTTTTAATTCATGGAAAGCATTTCTCTGTTCTGTATATATCCTAAGTCATGGCTGCCATCTATTTGTGACCTCACCACCTGTGCATATGGGCAGTGTTCAATTTTCCTTTTTAAACTACAGCCTTTCTAGCCATTTCGGTTATATTTCCAGTAGTCCAATAAAATGACATTAGAAGATTTCAAGCATAAATTGCTACTGACGCAGAAAGAAAGATGTTAAAACTAGAATACTTGTGATCCAGCAACAGCAAAATTACAAGCTGTATTTTAAAAGTTAGTCAGAGCTGGGAGGTAACATGAAGTTAACCTGGCTGTGTTCATCCCTCTTGCATGGGTCACTGGAGTGGGAGAGTGACTTGCTGAAGGTCATGAAAAAACAATGAAAGAGGAATGCTGGATGTACATCAGAGTTAGGTATCCCATCTGCCTGTTACCCTAAACTTCAGGTTCTGCCTTTCCCCATCTCTAGGATTCTCTCGGGGATAAAAGGCTACACCAAAGCCTTTGACTGTGTGGATCACAATAAACTGTGGAAAATTCTGAAAGAGATGGGAATACCAGACCACCTGACCTGCCTTCTGAGAAATCTGTATGCAGGATGTGAAACAACAGTTAGAACCGGACATGGAACAACAGACTTGTTCCAAATTGGGGAAGGAGTACGTCAAGGCTGTATAGTGTCACCCTGCTTAATTAACTTATATGCAGAGTACATCATGCAAATTGCTGGACTGAATGAAGCGCAAGCTGGAATAAAGATTGCCAGGAGAAATATCAATAACCTCAGATATGCAGATGACACCACCTTTATGGCAGAAAGTGAAGAGGAACTCAAAAGCCTCTTGATGAAAGTGAAAGAGGAGAGTGAAACAGTTGCTTAAAGCTCAACATTCAGAAAACTAAGATTATGGCATCCAGTCCCATCACTTCATGGCAAATAGATGGGGAAACAATGGAAACAGTGACAGACTTTATTTTCTTGGGATCCAAAATCACTGCAGATGGTGACTGCAGCCATGAAATTAAAAGACACTTACTCCTTGGAAGAAAAGCTATGACCAACCTAGGCAGCATATTCAAAAGCAGAGACGTTACTTTGTCAACATAGGTCCATCTAGTCAAGGCTACGGTTTTTCCAGTGGTCATGTATGGATGTGAGAGTTGGACTGTGAAGAAGGCTGAGCACCAAAGAATTGATGCTTTTGAACTGTGTTGTTGGAGAAGATTCTTGAGAGTCCCTTGGACATCAAAGAAATCAAACCAGTCCATCCTAAAGGAAATCAATCCTGAATATTCACTGAAGGGACTGATGCTGAAGCTGAAGCTCCTGCCACCTGGTGTGAAGAACTGCCTCATTGGAAAAGACCCTGTTGCTGAAGCGACTTAGCAGCAGCTGCAGCAGCAGCAGCAGCTAGGAAAGACTGAAGGCAGGAGAAGGGGACGACAGAGAATGAGATGATTGGATGGCCTCACCAACTAGACGGATATGAGTTTGAGCAAGCTCTGGAAGTTGGTGATGGACAGGGAAGCCTGACATGCTGCAGTCCATGGGGTTGCAACTAAACTGAACTGAACTAAGGTCTAGATTTACAAACTCCTGATTATCTTTTTCCCATAATGTTAGAGAACACTAAATATGGGATAGATCAGGCAAGTCCATGCTCATATTCTGAATGACTCTAAAGACTTCTTTCTTAGCTTCAGCTGTACACGCTGGGAAAGGAGCTGTTGTACAAGCTGGCTTATTTTGGAAGTGATCATGGGAAGTGTGGCACTAGTGGTTAAGAACCCACTTGCCAATGCAGGAGACATAAGAGACGCTGGATCAGTCCCTGGGTCAGGAAGATCCCCTGGAGGATGGTATGGCAACCCACTCCAGTATTCTTGCCTGGAGAATTGCATGGACAGAGTCCACAGGGCTACAATCCACAGGCTCACGAAGAGTCAGACATGACTGAAGCGACTTAGTATGCATGGGAAGCAGGCATCAGGACAAGAAAGAATGAAATAAAGGAGAAAGGCATTTTTCCTTATAAAAAAGTGCATTATCAAGTTGGCGATGATGATACCACTGGACCCTTTGGACAATGTATTCCCTGGAGATATGAAAGAAAAAGTATCCATTGACTCCTGCTCTCTTATTTTGAGTCATCTATGGGCTTTTAGTACTTTTCCACAATGCCACATCCGCCCAACAGCTCCTACAGATATCCTCTGCTATGGAGAGGGACTGGGAGAAAATAATAGCTAAGAACTACAGAATTAAGTAATAAAAGGAATTAATTAAGAATGATAGAGATATATAGAAAAATATTCCAGATGTATACTTACCTAATTGAATACTCAGATATATATTATATCAATTTACTGATGAAATAACTCACATCTTGACATTTTAAAGGGATTTCTCATGACCACAAGGTCAATAGGTGATGAAGTAATCATTTTATTATTAAATTGGTAAAGGCAATGATCAGTTTCTTCATTGATTCGTGAAAAATACTATAAAATCTTAAACACACACTCTGTACCTTTCCCTCCTACAGTCTTATTGATAATTATATAGTGTCATTTTTCCCCAGTGTCTTTAGATAAGTATTCTTGTTTTATTTAACATAGCTTTTCTCATCCTATTACCTATGAAAGGGGCTAGTAATAATGATAGTAATAAATAACATTAATTGAGCTTTTATTAGATCTAGACAATGTTCTAACCTAAGCTATTTACACGCATTGACTGATTTCATATTTTATTTTAATTTTCACTGCAACTCTATATAGTTTTACTATAGCTTCATTATATTTCTTTTATATATTAGAAAACTGAGGCACAAAGGAGTTAAGTGATCTGCCCAAGATTAGCCAGGAAGCCTGATTCTAAAGTAGTGCCTTACCCACTGCCCTGCCCTGCCCAGCCTCATATTATGCCTGTCTGTATCATTCAAAGCAATCCAGTCATGAGACGTTCAGTCAGAGATTGAGGTAAAGTTATGGTGTTTTCTCGCTGAATTTCTGCCCAAAACTATTTAATTCTTACCTCTGCATGATTATAAATTAATTCTGGAAGCAGAAACCTTCAGCAGTATTTTTTGAGCTCCTGTTATGTGCTAAGTGTTTTAATACAATACCTCGTTTCATCTTCTCAGCAGTCTTAGCAGGTAGGATTTAGTTAAGGGATAAAGTCTGAGGCTCAGAGACATTCAGTAACTTACCAAAGGTCACAAAGGTGCAGTGACAGATATTACTAAATTAAAATTCTGGCTGAGACTTCAAAGCCCATGCTTTTTATACAATTCAGTCATGCCCTCTGTAGTCCAAATATGTAAAAATATTTGTGGGAAGGATGGCTTTACACAAACATCAAACATGGAGTCAGATTCTGAAAAGTACAATGATTTAGGTTTTGGGGGGTTTTTTGGTCTTTCCAATCATATCTAGCAGTTTAAAAAAGGACTGTTTATTTTTACAGTGACAGTTTTGACCAAAAGCTACACAAAGAGTCAGACACAACTTAGCAACTAAACAACAACCACCTGTGTATCAAATCATGTATCCATTCATTACGTTGTGCACCTAAAAACTAACACAACATCGTATGCCAATTACATCTCAATTTTTAAAGCCACCTGTACAAATACATGCAATGGTATTTATACAATTTTATTTTCATTAATTTAAATACCACTCCCTCAAAAGGTGATTCAATTTGTTTCTTGGCCAGTCTACATATCTAGAACATCTTCTCAGTGTCCCCACTGAAGGCTGAGGAAAGTAATATTCAAGGACTGAAGAGACTTTCCAGGAGGGACAGACAGAAATTAAACTGATACTGATAAGACCAGGAGTCAAGCAGAATAGGGAAAACTGGTGGGAGATGGTGACTTCTTTCCCTGAACAAAAGTACAGGAAGGAGTCTGTGGAACTGCATATAAAACATGAGGCTATCAATGCTACTTACATCATAGGTTCAATATGAAAATTAAATAAGAAACATATCATAAGGCTATGAAAAATTCTGGGGCAACGGAAAGTGAGATGAGAGGTGGGCAGCATTCTAATTATGATCAAGGTGATGGTGATGATGATCATGACAATGACGACAGAGGTTAAAGAACTTGAAAATTTGTGGAGCATCTGCTGACGTAAGTGCTACGTGGCTTCAGTTCAATTCAGTCACTCAGTAGTGTCCAAGGCTGTGACCCCATCATCATCACCATCACCTTGATTATAATTAGAACCCTGCCCACCTCCCATCTAACTTTCCATTGCCTCAGAATTTTTCATAGCCTTATAATATGATATCATTTCTACTGTGAGCAAAAATTGGTGGAAATATCATAAACTTTGCAGACTTTGGTAAAGTTACATAGATTCTAATGATGAAACTTATTTCTTAATAGAATATTGAAATCTGCAAAGTACTTGTACAGGTTGACACATAGTAAATGTGCAATAATGGTTCCTTAAGATAACATAATAATACAAGGTGATACAGAGTTTATCAAGTTTATCATTCAGTCAAGTCTGACTCTTTGCAAACCCAAGGATTGTAGCCCATTAGACTCCTCTGTCCATAGAATTTTCCAGGTGAAAATATTGGAGTAGGTACCTGTTCTCTTCTCCAGGAGATCTTCCCGACCCAGGGACTGAACCCGTCTCCTGTATTGCAGGCAGATTCTTTACATCTGAGCCACCAGGGAAGCCCTTATCAAGTGGTGTCCCAGCTATAAATATGTGGCACTGTGAAACTAGGATAATTTGAGGAGAGTTTAACAAAGACAATATTTTAAAACATAAAAAAGAAGATTTAGAGCCCATGGAAGATATGACAGTACCCTATGGTCAAAACAGGGTAAAAAGAGGGGAAGGTTTGCTCAAAATGGACAAGGTTGAATTCTAAGAGCCATTCTATGGTAGCTGATAACTTCAGCTATAAGAGAGAACAAGCCTGCAGTGAGTCGCAGTGACAATCTGGGAGGTTATACACCCCAAGCTCACTCTCCACCCTCCTTCTTTCCATGTATATAGTCTACATGTTATCCTCTCATGGCACAAGACAAGAAGGAAAAAAATAGAAAGTGGATCTGGAGAGGTAAGCAGAAAATGTTTCACCAAGGGTGTATTTAAGCAAGTTAGCTTCTGTATACATGTATAGAAACATACAAATATATACATGCTTACTAGTGATGTAGGCATAAAGTTTTCTCCTGTTACATCAAACGTGACAACAGGTTTCCTTTAGCTTAACAGTCAAATAATGAGTTCGTATATTTATTTTTCTTATTGGTAATACCTTGATGGCAAGGGCCAAATTCCGTTTGTATCTCAGTCCTCACTGTCATTCGGTATGTACTAGTTCAGTGTACTTACTTCATGAATGCTTAATGTACTGCATTGAGTTAAATGTTCGTTGGAGGCTACACTTTTATTGGGTTTCCCTGGTGTCAGACAGTAAAGACTCCGTCTGCAATGTGGGAGAACTGGGTTTCGATCCATGGGTTGGGAAGATCCGCTGGAGAGGGGAAAGGCTTCCCACTTCAGCATTCTTGCCTGGAGGATTTCATGGACAGAGGAGCCTGGCAGGCTGCACTTTCATTAAATAAGTAATCTCACTTAACATAGGATTTTGACTTTACATCTGAAAATAATTTTGTAGGAAAGAGTAAAGTTTTTAGTCAAGGTCACAGAGCCAAAGAGCCATAATAATGTATAAGAGCTAGGGTCCCATTTTCTGAACCTGTCCTTTTCTAGTATGCCATTCTCTACATACAAATTCTCTTTACACACGCACTTTGACAACCCCATCCATTCAGCACCCTGGACAGTGCTTGGCACATGGAAACAGAAAGGTTTTCGTTTATTTGCTTTGCCTTTCACAGTTGTGATCTCTGATCCTAAAACAGTACTAGGAATACAGTGGGTGCTCTATAATGGTTTGTTGAAGTAGTAAAATAATGAGGAGAGGGAGAAGAAAGAAGATTTTCCCAAGCAAACAGTGTATTATTTTTTGCTAATCATGAATCTTTTCTCTTAGGTACCTTCTGGATACCCTGCACATATAGACAGAAAGTTCATTGCATTGGCAACCATGTACTCAGGCAACATTACATGTTAGGGATATTCTCTATCAGCCAATTTCTTGGTGATGGAAAAGGAAAGGAAATCACAAGTAGAATTTTCTGTAAAAAGACCAGTCATTTTTCTGCATTCTCCTTTCATGGCATTAAAATACTATTCCTTTTTAAAATACCAAAAAAGTATTTCATGTAAGGGCTCATTCTGGGCTAATCTCTGAATCTATGGGTGGAATGACTGAATCTGGCTTTTCTCTCAATGAAAAAATTATTAATGGGAGAGCTTTAGAAATCATTTCCTTGTGAAATATAAATCTGTTTCTTTGAATAAAACATTCTGACAGGCAGCCTAGAAAGTACTAACACAAGGTAACAATCTACTTATACTACTGAACTTTATTAGACTGTGAGAAAAACAGCATAAAATTCTATTACGGCACATCAGAAAGGCCAGGCTCTGCCCAAGCCTTTGTACTTCCTTTACAAAAATACTCATAAATCATTTAAAATCATTGATCATATCCTACACCTCTCTTTCTGCCATAGTTCAGATGGAAGCTGTGTTATACTCTAAATGACTTTGCTTCTCGGATATAAAACAGAATTTATGTTTACTATTCTTCTTCAGACACCCACACTTTCCTTCTGCAAGATAAAGCTTATAACTGCTTTAAATCATCCGTTTTCTTCATGTGATTACTGAAAGAATGGCAGATTTACAGGCATGAGACCATCTGTACCAAGAAAAGATGATTTTTTTTCCTAATAGAAGAGATGGCATTGTTTTATTGTCACATTTATAATCTTGCTCATCTGCACACAAGAATCCTCCAGGCTTGACCTGTAGGGATCTCCCCTTTGAGTCCAATGAAACATACTCACGTTTATGTTAAATGAATGTTTCTCAGCTTCTCAGCACTAATGACATTTCAGTGGTGAACAATTTGATAATTCTTTGTTGGGGGGCATGGCACATGTGGGGCAGGGAGAATAGCAGGGTGGGATGTTTAGCAACATCTCTGACTTTTACACAGTAGATGCCAGAAGCACACACCCCTCAACCTGTTGTGAAAACAAAAATGTCAAATGCCATATTGCAAAATCACCCCTAAGCTGAGAACCACTGTGAAAACATCCCACGCCTGCTCAGTAAACTAAGGGGAAAATTAAAGTGAAGGTAAACCTACTAAAGATCCAAAAGAATTCATACATCCATTCACACACCGTTCATTCATTCAGCAACTCTTTCCTTGAGTGGCTTTTTCCGGCCCATTTGGATGTTCAGCAGATCTTCCCCATAGTAAATAACATCCTCATATAGAGCTAGTCTTAGTTATTTAAAGGGTGTAATTATGTACAAAGTCCTAGAAAAGACTTGATTGGCAAGTCTATGAGAGAGTGAAAAATAGAATAAATTTGAATCTTGATTTGGAACTCATGGATTCTGGAAAAAGTAGTCTCAGCACTTGTACTCACCAAGATTTTACTTTGAATTGGAGTTACCAGAAGACATAGTGCAACAATGAATTTAAAAGTGTTAATACCTCACAAGGTACCTAATGCTTCAAGTGCCAAATCTCCTAACAAAACACTGCATTTTAGTAGAGACAGACAAGCACAAGAGACAGATGAGTGTATATTTTAAGAAATTTGAGGTAAATCATGTAGCGAATATACAATAAAACCTAGATTAGAGGTATTTTTTCATTTGCTTGATACTTTATAGTTTCAAGTTCTTCTATGAGTATGTATTTATCGTTAGAAAAAAAATCAATGAGCTTTATAAAGTTCATTAGAATTCTTGCTCCTGTACGTTTGAAGTTAAGCCCAGTGCAGTGAACACCTTACAGTAACTTTCAGCCTCAGATAGGATTATTTATGGGCAACCACAGAGTACCCCTAGAGAGCAAGGAAATAAAGTTGACATGATGGCATTTTCCAAATTGCTTCTGAACACACAAAACAGCAGCAGGCCTTTGAAGACTAGGCCTGCAGTCTCTGCCCAGGGAACAATGGCTCCCATAAACAAAGTCGTCTCTCTCCAGTCTTCCCCACGTCTCCCCCAGGTGATTCCTGCTGCAGCAGCTAAAGCTTCTAACCACTTCCCCCCAACACCCAGGCCTCTAGAAGGTCACATTTGCATTGGCTAGAAGGTCAATCCAGGTGGCAATGCCCGTGGATACTGTCTGCTATTGCTTGTTTGCTTAATTACAGGCTCTTCCCCTGCCAGCGTTTCCTTCCATATGACCTCCCGCTGTGTGCTGCTTGGATGTTCAGCTGGAAATGCGAGGAAAGGAAGCATGCAGCTGAGAATCAGGCCACAGGCCTGTGAAAAGGACAACCCATAGGTCCATGCAAGGTGCGTGCAGGATGCAAAGGTGGGGCATAAAAGTCTCTCAGAGAAAAATTACTTCCTGGAGAAAACAAATAAAACCCCTCTTGTGGCTATGAAGAATACCAGCTTGGATACCACTTGGGCTCCAGCTCCAGCTTTGTCTGTGTTGCTACTGCTACTGCTAAGTCACTTCAGTCACGTCCGACTCCGTGTGACCCCATGGACTGCAGCCCACCAGGCTTCTCCGTCCCTGGGATTCTCCAGGCAAGAACACTGGAGTGGGTTGCCATTTCCTTCTCCAATGCATGAAAGTGGAAAGTGAAAGTGAAGTTGGTCAGTCGTGTCCGACTCTTAGTGACCCCATGGACTCTAGCCCACGAGGCTCCTCCGTCCATGGGATTCTCCAGGCAACAGGACCAGAGTGGGGTGCCATTGCCTTCTGTCTGTGTTAGCTGTGTCATATCAGCGGCTCCTGGGAAGCATTCTGAATCCAGTTTTCCCCTCCTGAATAATGGGCTTAACAATACCTATCACCGTCCGCAACCTAAATGATAACTACCACAGACCATATTTACAATACTTTTACAAGTCATTCATTTATTCACTCAAACAGTTTGCTGAGTGCTTAATATGGGACAGAAACTCTGCTACATGTTGGGAAAAACACAGTCAACAAAAGTAGATATACTGTCTCCCCTCAGGGAGCACCAAGCTCAATTGAAATCTGTATATTTAAGAAATATACACTAAAGTATATGATGAACAATACTACTTACAGCAAAGCAGAAGTTAGTGGAGGCCATTTGAGGGTTGAGAGGGCTGTGCCAAGGATCATCAACTTGAATCTGGAAGACAGAAGATTTACCAGGTGAGGGAAAGAAAAGCTGAACTACATAAGAAAGTATCTTATGATATTAAGGAACATGAGAGGCCCAAATAGCCATCTCCTCCGTGTACTCAGCACACAGCACAGGGCCTAGCACATGGAGGTCAATAAGTATCTGTTGAATGAATAAATGAGATTTCTAAGAAGTATTCTGTGAGTGTTGATTCAATTACTTGCTAGAGGTACAAACTTTGGCAAAAGAATTACTAGTCTAAGCCTCAGTTTCCTTATTTGTCGGCTCCTTTATATATTTTTTCATGTAAATTTTATTTTTTATTTTTTTTATAAATTTATTCATTTTAATTGGAGGCTAATTACTTTACAATATTGTAGTGGTTTTGCCATACATTGACATGAACCTGCCATGGGTGTACACGTGTTCCCCATCCTGAACCCCCTTCCCGCCTCCCTCCCCATCCCACCCGCTGGGTCATCCCAGTGCACCAGCCCCAAGCACCCTGTATCATGCATCAAACCTGGACTGGTGATTCATTTCACATATGATAATATACATGTTTCAACGCCATTCTCACAAATCATCCCACCCTCGCCCTCTCCCACAGAGTCCAAAAGACTGTTGTATACATCTGTGTCTCTTTTGCTGTCTCGCATATAGGGTTATCGTTACTATTTTTCTAAATTTCATATATATGGGTTAGTACCCTGTATTGATGTTTTTCTTTCTGGCTTACTTCACTCTGCATAATAGGCTCCAGTTTCATCCACCTCATTAGAACTGATTCAAATGTATTCTTTTTAATGGCTGAGTAATACTCCATTGTGTATATGTACCACCAATTTCTTATCCATTTGTCTGCTGATGGACATCTAGGTTGCTTCCATGTCCTGGCTATTATAAACAGTGCTGCGATGAACATTGGGGTACACGTGTCTCTTTCAATTCTGGTTCCCTCAGTGTGTATGCCCAGCAGTGGGATTGCTGGGTTGTATGGCAGTTCTATTTCCAGTTTTTAAAGGAATCTCCACACTGTTCTCCATAGTGGCTGTACTAGTTTGCATTCCCACCAACAGTGTAAGAGGGTTCCCTTTTCTCCACACCCTCTCCAGCATTTATTGCTTGTAGACTTTTGGATAGCAGCCATTCTGACTGGCGTGAAACGGTACCTCACTGTGGTTTTGATTTACATTTCTCTGATAATGAGTGATGTTGAGCATCTTTTCATGTGTTTGTTAGCCATCTGTATGTCTTCTTTGGAGAAATGTCTGTTTAGCTCTTTGACCCATTTTCTGACTGGGTCATTTATTTTTCTGGAATTGAGCTGCAGGATTTGCTTATATATTTTTTGAGATTAATTTTTTGTCAGTTTCTTCATTTGCTATTATTTTCTCCCATTCTGAAGGCTGTCTTTCACTTTGCTTATAGTTTCCTTCGTTGTGCAAAAGCTTTTAAGTTTAATTAGTTTATTTTTGCTTTTATTTCCAGTACTCTGGGAGATGGGTCATAGAGGATCCTGCTGTGATTTATGTTGGAGAGTGTTTTGTCTATGTTTTCCTGTAGATTTATAGTTTCTGGTGTTATGTTTAGATCTTTAATCCATTTTGAGTTTATTTTTGTGTATGGTGTTAGAAAGTGTTCTAGTTTCATTCTTTTACAAGTGGTTAACCAGTTTTCCCAGCACCACTTGTTAAAGAGATTGTCTTTTCTCCACTGTATATTCTTGCCTCCTTTGTCAAAGATAAAGTGTCCATAGGTGCGTGGATTTATCTCTGAGCTTTCTGTTTTGTTCCATTGATCTATATTTCTGTCTTTGTGCCAGTACCATACTGTCTTAATGAATGTAGCTTTGTAGTAGAGCCTGAAGTCAGGCAGGTTGATTCCTCCAGTTCCATTCTTCTTTCTCAAGATTGCTTTGGCTATTCGAGGCTTTTTGTATTTCCATACAAATTGTGAAATTATTTGTTCTAGTTCTGTGAAAAATATCGTTGGTAGCTTGATAGGGATTGCATTGAATCTATAGATTGCTCGGCTCCTTTAATACTGTCATCTCTAGATGATTTTAGGGATTACGTGAGTGGGCATGAAAGGATTTGCCTTGTCAAGGGCTGCACAAACATTAGTTTAGTCTTCCATGAATATGAGATTTCCTCCATAAATATCACAAAGATGACAGGCCCCCTGAGCACAGGAGCCAAATTATTTAGTTCACCCCTACATTCATCACACCAAGTGGGGTACCTGGACTAAACCAAATACTCAATAAACAACTGTTAACAAAATACTCATTGATAGTGATTATGCTTTTTATTTTCAGTGAGTATACACAGCTGTGTGTGCACATATATCAACTTTGGTTTTGGTTCCTGTGTTGTTTCTGTATAAGGCATCAAAATACAAGCATATTAAACCAAATATGATTACAGTCTCTCTCTTGTGCTCTCTGCACTATTCACCAAATCTATGCCTATTAACTGTCCTGAAAAAGTCCTGAAATACTTCTAAGCAGAGCTGGTGTGTCTACTAATTGAGTCTTTCCCTGTATTCTCTAACTCAATTTGCTTCTGAAAAACAGGAATGGAAGAAAGAGGGGTGGGAAATTTATAATTTATTGGAAGATGAATAAGGCCACCTCAAAGTCTGAAAAGTAGTAGAGCATAGCTAGTGTTGAGAGAGGCCATTTGCCATGCAGCTAGAGCACATACTTGCTGCGGATGCCAAGAATGCAAGATCTTGAGCTCTCATACCTGAATCCTTTCTTCCTGTGAGCAGAGAGCAACCTTGAGGAATGACATAATCCCTCTATCCTCTCCACTGGAAAAAGCTATGGTTTTTCCAGTAGTCATGTATGGATGTGCGAGCTGGACAATAAAGAAAGCTGAGTGCTGAAGAACTGATGCTTTTGAACTGTGGTGTTGAAGAAGACTCTTGAGAGTCCTTTGGACTACAAGGAAATCCAACCAGTCAACCCTAAAGGAAATCAACTCTGAATATCCACTGAAAGGGCTGATACTGAAGCTGAAGCTCCAATACCTTGGCCACCTGATGTGAAGAGCCAACTCATTGGAAAAGACTCTGATGCTGGGAAAGATAGAAGGCAGGAGGAGAAGGGGGAAAGAGAGGACAAGATGGTTGGATGACATCACCAGTTCAAGGGACATGAGTTTGAGTAAGCTTCGGGAGATGGTGAAGGACAGGAAAGCTTGGAGTGCTGCAGTTCATGGGGTCACAAAGAATCAGACACGACCGAGCAACTGAACAACAACAACCCCCTCCACACCTCTAACACAAAGCAGACTTGCTTCCACTTACTGACAGTGGTGACGCCCATAATGCAGAATTCCTCTCCTATAATGCAACCCCTCAGACTTGGTGAAGGGAGAAGCCAGGGGAACCAAAACAATCATAAAGCTCTGGTTACCACTCCGGCTGTGAGGAAGAGCACCCTTTGTCTCTGAACTAGGAGTCTTGTGTCTTCAGTCAGTCCATGAGACTATGCAGACTAACTTGCTAGCTTGTAAGCAGAGTAAAATCACAAACTGTTCACTGTTGTGGACACTGGGTAATAATTTTGGCATTAGAATCTGATATATCTGCGTCTCTTTGTCCATTGGCCTTTTGTGAGCTTCAGTTTTGTCTTTTGAGTGCTGTGATCATAATCCCAACCACAAGTGCTGAGCCAGAACTATATTTTTTCATTTGCAACCAAATATGTCTAAATACCACATTGTGCTAACAATAAAACAAGACGAAAACAACCACAAGCTTATTGGTCACAGGAAAGTCAGAAATAGAACACTTCTGGGTGTCTCAGACATGGGAACTCACAGGCCATTTCTGGGGTTATTTTGAATGATATAACTGCAATTATCTTCTATCTTTATGTTCAAGATTCTAACTCCTAGGAAAGGAATATTGATTAGTTGAGCTTAGGTCAGGTCCTTTCCATTTGACCAAAGTGATGTGATAGGGAGAGAAGAGGGCAGGCATTTTAAATACTTGGACTGGTTGGAGTAGCAAATGCCCCCCCAAAAAAAAAACAAAAGGCACAGATATCCTTTAAATGTCACTCTTGGCATATGTAAATGCTCCATGTGAATTAGGTGCCACTATCTTGTTCTTTAATGCTGTTATTGTTGCCTTTATGGTTAATAATAACAAAAATCTTATTACAAAGTTGTCAGTTACTGATAGCATAAGCTCATTAGAAAATATCTTTTACTGTTAGAAAAGTCAAATCTATCAGGGAAAAATGTCACAGATGTAAATTTAAAAGGTACCAGATTTTTTCCAGTGTTATGTTTACGTTAGTCTAGCAACCAGTGGGTGTGAAGGCCTGGACTGACAATTTGTTTCAGATTTGATAAGAAAATGAAGAATGTAACTCTTGATTAGGAGTACAGACTCTAGCTGCTTTGCATGTTAGCCTACCAACTTGTTAATTATCTGATTCTTGGAAATTAGATTAATCTCTCTACATTTCAGCTTTCTCATATTTAATTCATCAAGTTAATTGAAGTAGACAATCCACTTAAAGCATTCACACAGCCCCTGACACTTAGTACATGCTCAATAAATGTACACTATGACTACTATTCCGTGAGCTGCAAAAGTTCATGACTTCCCTCTTTCACCTGCCTGCCCACACCATATAAATAATAGTAGATCTGCAAACTCAGGCATGGCCTCTACAGGACATTTTTATAAACAGAAATAGCCAAATAATTATGAAAACTCTGCCTGCTGAGGATAGACTTAATCTGGCAAATATTTTTTCTGAGAAAAACAAAAAGGTTCAATAAGATCTTAAATTTGCTTGTACAGGGAAAAAAAGTACACTTGAAGAGAGATTTAATTCTTTGGCAATAAAATCCTCCTCTTTTATCGTGATTTCAGTGTGCAATTTAACCACACTTTTTGATTGTGTATGTGTGTGTGTGTGTGTGTGTGTGTACATTGTAATCATTCAACTGTCTTAGCTATTTATCGCCTTTGTCTTATAAATTGTTTCTTTTTGCACTGAAACAAGCTTTTAAAATTATCATAAATGTTTGTTTTACATAACCACTGTTGAGAAAAAAAGAAAAAGCTTATTCATTTCCTTGTAATTCTTAAAGTACAGAAAATGATACTTTCTGACTCTCTGCATTGTCAGCCTATAGTTATGTAAATATGATCTGTGACCAAGTATTTACTGCATTTGTATTCGCTGAACAATGCAGCAGAGACCCAGGAATTATAAAATATGTAAATTAATTGATCTGTAGCATCTCTTCCTGTTTAATCTATGCCTTTTTAAAGACACAAAAGAATTTGCCAGAATGTTAGTTCCATAATAGTTGCTGACCTCAATAGCTAGGCATGACTTCTAAAAAAAAGGGAAAAATCATTTTCACATCTCTCACTATTGGATTTTTTACTTTGCAAGTCCCAAATTTTGTGAACGTGAATCCAGACAAACCTGAGCTCAAATTCTATCTTTGCCATTTACTTCCCAGGTGCTCAGTGTACTCAGTCATGTCTAAATCTTGTGACCGCATGGATTGTAGCCCACCAGGCTCCTCTGTCCATGGGAATGTCCAGGAAAGAATACTGGAGTGGGTAGCCATTCTGTTCTCCAGGGGATCTTCCCAACCCAGGGAAGGAACCTGGGTCTTCTGCATTGCAGGCAGATTTTTTACCATCTGAGTCATCAGGGAAGCCCCTTATGTAACTTCACACTTCAGTTAACTTTGCTGAGCCCTGGTTCCTAAGGACTCCTGGTCTTTTATTGTATTGGGTCTGTGGGAAAATCAGAATAATTTTTCTGAGTTTGTATTTGTGGTCCCAATTATATAACGGTCCTCTCTCTCAGAGGTGATTTCATTCTTCACAATGACCTTGGCTTATACATTCCTCAACCTTGACAACCATGACCAGAGAGTTAGATTTCCACATCAAATTCCTGTTCTGCTTTTCTTTTCACCTCTTTAATTACTCTTTTGTCCCCATATACATCTCCTCTGCTTCCTACTGTTCCATGCAAGGAGAGCTGTAACACAACTGAGTCCTTGGCCTTGTGTTCTCTTATATCTTCATTCCTGGAAACAACTTTAAAAGATTCTTAACCCACTAATAATTGGTATCAACTAGTAATGGCAGGCATCCTAATTCGTGTAACAACTCTATAAGATGCTTCTAATATTTGCCTCTTTTACACATTAGTTTTATTTCTAGCCTTCAAAATAAAACTTAAAACCAGATTTGCTCTACTCTACCAGAGATCAAATTGCCAACATCTGCTGGATCATGGAAAAAGGAAGAGAGTTCCAGAAAAAATCTATTTCTGCTTTATTGACTATGCCAAAGCCTTTGACTGTGTGGATCACAATAAACTGTGGAAAATTCTGAAAGAGATGGGAATACCAGACCACCTGACCTGCCTCTTGAGAAATCTGTATGCAGGTCAGGAAGCAACAGTTAGAACTGGACATGGAACAACAGACTGGTTCCAAATAGGAAAAGGAGTATGTCAAGGCTGTATATTGTCACCCTGCTTATTTAACTTATATGCAGAGTACATCATGAGAAACGCTGGGCCGGAAGAAGCACAAGCTGGAATCAAGATTGCTGGGAGAAATATCAATAACCTCAGATATGCAGATGACACCAGCCTTATGGCAGAAAGTGAAGAGGAACTAAAAAACCTCTTGATGAAAGTGAAAGAGGAGAGTGAAAAAGTTGGCTTAAAACTCAACATTCAGAAAACTAAGATCATGGCATCTGGTCCCATCACTTAATGGGAAATAGATGGGGAAACAGTGGGAACAGTGTCAGACTTTATTTTTTGGGGCTCCAAAATCACTGCAGATGGTGATTGCAGCCATGAAATTAAAAGATGCTTACTCCTTGGAAGAAAAGTTATGACCAACCTAGATAGCATATTCAAAAGCAGAGACATTACTTTGCCAACAAAGGTCCATCTAGTCAAGGCTATGGTTTTTCCAGTGGTCATGTATGGAGGTGAGAGTTGGACTGTGAAGAAGGCTGAGCGCCAAAGAATTGATGCTTTTGAACTGTGGTGTTGGAGAAGACTCTTGAGAGTCCCTTGGACTGCAAGGACATCCAACCAGTCCATTCTAAAGGAGATCAGTCCTGGGTGTTCTTTGGAAGGACTAATGCTAAAGCTGAAACTCCAATACTTTGGCCACCTCATGCGAAGAATTGATTCATTGGAAAAGACTCTGATGCTGGGAGGGATTGGGGGCAGGTGGAGAAGGGGACGACAGAGGATGAGATGGCTGGATGGCATCACTGACTCGATGGACATGAGTTTAAGTGAACTCCGGGAGTTGGTGATGGACAGGGAGGCCTGGCGTGCAGCAATTCATGGGGTCCCAAAGAGTCGGACATGACTGAACAACTAAACTGAATGATCATACGCTTTCAGATATACATACTACTTCTCTACTCACACATCTTGGCTCCTGACTTACAACTCTTGGCCACCTGAGTTTTCAGCTTATGTATACAGCTAATCAGGTCTGAGTGTTTTTACTGAAGGATGATCAATTTCCTACAGACACACTCTCCTGTGTCCATTCCAGTTTCTGTCCATTAGAATTACCACTATCTTCATTATTTCCTCAACTGCTGGTATGTTATGTTGGGATAGCCAAAAACTTTGTTTGGATTCTTCTGTCTGAAAAAACTTTTAGCCAGCCCACAAGTTCATACATCAAAGGGTCAGTTAAGGGACAAGATAAGTGAATAAGTACAGATGGGGCAGCATCTGGCACAGGATCCATTCTCAGTAAGTTGTTGTTAATAATACTACTACTACCACAATGTTCTCAAAGCTGACGATCTAGAAAATGAATAGATACACAGAGAGTAACAATTCGATCAATATAAGCGCTCTGATGGATATTTGTATAAGATGCTTTATGAACACAGCAGAGAGTGTCTAAATGTACCATGCCTGCACTTTTTAATATTAGTCACGACACACACACACAGAGACACATGGGCACACGCAGTGACGATACGCATGTTCCATATTTCAGAGAGGGAAGTATATTGGTAAGATTCCTCTGGACTATTCCCCCATGGAATGAAATTCTTAGTGAATGCCACTTTG
This sequence comes from Bubalus bubalis, assembly GCF_019923935.1. Classification (NCBI taxonomy): domain Eukaryota; kingdom Metazoa; phylum Chordata; class Mammalia; order Artiodactyla; family Bovidae; genus Bubalus; species Bubalus bubalis. The sequence continues at coordinate 26,486,121 of NC_059174.1, read as the reverse complement.
AAGTGAGGCTTTCTATCTTCAGTTACCAGATTGTCTCCTGAAGTAATTGAAACCCATAAGCCTTGAATATAAAGTTGCTCGGTGCCATTGATTATAACAGAGCAATTTGAGCTGAGGCGACAATGCTGTTTTTGAAATGCGAGGGTTAGCATAGCCAATACAAAATATATAAACAGATTTATTTAAATACATATTTTTTTAAAGGATTTGTGCCTGAGTGGTGCAGTTCTTAAATCTGTAATTACATTTAATATAGTCAGGAAACCTAGTCATTGCTCCCTGGTCCTTCCAACAGGAGTCAGGATAACCAGTGAACTTCATGGAGGAAAAGCCCAATGACCTTCTCTCTCTTTGGAGAATCCTAAAGCAAAAGAGCCTGAACTCAGTCCATGCTGCTACTGACGGCACAGCTCCTTGCTACCCCCCATTACCTGAAGGCATGAGAAAGCAACCATTAAATCCCTCTATCTCTTAACTTACTGAGATCCAAAAAGGAAAAAGATAGGAGATGGCATTAAAGCTTATCTCTACTTACTTCTATTTCTTCCTCTGTGAAAAAGAAAATTAATTCTCATTTGGACTCAGAGGAAGAACTTATATTGGTAGGAAAAGTTCTGATCTCTGGTCAGGGAACTAGATCCCATATGCCACAACTAAGCATTTGCATGCTGCAACTAAGCGTTTGCATGCCGCACTAAAGACACCGCGTGCAACAACTAAGCTCCGGCACAGTCAAATAAATAAATAAGAGGTGGGAGGTCCATGGCCCCTACCTTGAATGTGGGTGGGATTCCACTTTCCAGCATCAATTTTCTAAAACCAACTAGGTGTCCTACAATTCAATTAGATTCTCACTGCAGATGGTGACTGTAGCCATGAAATTAAAAGACACTTGCTCCTTGGAAGGAAAGCTATGACCAACCTAGACAGCATATTATAAAACAGACACATAACTTTGCCAACAAAAGCCTGTACAATCAAAGCTATGGTTTTTTTTTCCAGTAGTCATGTACAGATATAAGAGTTGGACCATAAAGAAGGCTGAGCACCAGAGAATTGATGCTTTCAAATTGTGGTGTGGAGAAGACTCCTGAGAGTCCCTTGGACTGCAAGGAGATCAAACCAGTCAATCTTAAAGGAAAAAATCCCTGAATATTCATTTGGAAGGACTGGTGCTGAAGCTGAAGCACCATTACTTTAGCTACCTGATGCGAAGAGCTGACTCACTGGAAAAGACCCTGATGCCAGGAAAGATTGAAGGCAGGAGGAGAAGGGGATGACAGAGGATGGATGAGACGGTTGGATAGCATCATCAACTCAATGGGCGAATTTCAGCAAACCCCAGGATACAGTGGAGGACAGAAGTGCCTGGCTACAGTCCATGAGGTCACAAAGAGTTGGACACGACTTAGCGACTAAACAACAACCACCATAGACTAAAAGACTCAGTGCTATGAGATCATCTCCACTTTGATCGTAACATGGCTCAGACAGTAAAGCGTCTGCCTACAATGCGGGAGACCCGGGTTCAATCCCTGGGTCAGGAAGATCCCCTGGAGAAGGAAATGGCAACCCACTCCAGTATTCTTGCCTGGAAATCCCATGGACGGAGGATCCTGGTAGAATATAGTCAGTCTGTGAGGTCGCAGAGTCGGACACAACTGAGCAGCTTCACTTTCACTTTCACAGGTGCTGGGGACTACCACACTTTTGACTGGTAGGCTTAGCTACAAATTCAGGAGTTTTCCTGAACCCCTACAGTTTCAGTAATTTGCTAGAACACATCACAAAACTCAAGTGAGCCCTTTGGTTGGTGAACATATTGATGAACTGGGAGGGTGACATACTCTGATTTCATGGGACCAGAGGCTCCTGTGCTTGAGACCTTTGTCCTAAGTACCTGTTCAAATGGCCGTTCATTTGTATCCTTTATAAGGGGGTGGGACTGAAAACTCCAACCCTCTAACCTCATGGTTGGTTTTTCTGTCAATCAGTCCTCTAAAGCTATCTAGAGGCTCCACTATGAGTTACCTCACTGCATAAATTCAGATATTATTGAAGAGGGATCATTACAAGCAACAAAAGGCACTCTAATCACTCAGAAAACTCCAAGGATTTTTTTAAAGCTCTGTGCCAAGATTCAGGGACAAAGACCAGATATATTCTTTATTACACCAGACCTTGTGATGCTTTCACAAAGAGAGAATTGCTAAAGGGATTCTGTGTGATGCACTAGGCTGGGTCATAACAGGCCATGCACCTTCCACCTTGTTCAATGGACCATTCATACTCAGAGCTCTGAGCCATTCTCTAAGAAACTCAATCCACAAGGCCTCTGTGCCATAAACCAACCAAACCCCACGTAGGCACTCTGATTGCTTGTCCGAACTTTTGTGTCATTCTAATAGATAAGATGAGCCTTTAGATGATTCTAGCCACCAGCCCTCTAGTCACCTTAGCCATTAAGTCTGCCCAACTGAATTCCCAGACTGTGAATCAGAGAAAAACCACCCCTGCTGGGTCCTATCTGAATTCCTGACCCCTAGAATCTGTAAGCACAATAAGAGGGCTATTTTAAACTGTTAAATTACAAGGCACCTTATAACACAGCAGTAGTAACTGGAACAAATCATAACAAGTGAGTCTGGAGAAGTAGAATGGGATCGGGTCATGCCATGTTAAGAGTGGTGGGCTTTATTCCATTGAAAAGCAGTTTTAAGAGCGGAGAGAGATGCATCAGAGTTGGAGTTAATTTTGAATAACTCACCCTGGCTGCAGCGAGGAGGCTAAATTTAAGATGGGCAAGACCAGAGTCAGGGAGATATATAAGAGACCATTGCAAGATGACAATGACATTTACTATGATAGTAATGACAGAAATACAGAAGGGAGGATAGCCTTGACCAAAAGAAAAAAAAAAAAAAAAAAACCCAAACTACAGCAACAAATTTAGAAGGTAAAAGCATTGCAATTTGGTGGAAAATCCAATACAGAATTGGGGAACAGGAGGGAGAAGGAAGAATTAACGATGGCTCACATGTTTCTGGACTGAATGGCTACAAAGATGATAGGGCTATCAACTGAGATCCAGAATAATGAAGAGGTTAACTGTGGTTGAGGAAGAGATAATGTCTACCATGTCTTGAATGCACTGAATTGGAACTTCTTGGGCTTCCTTGATAACTCAGGGAAGTTATCAGGGAACTTGGTTTGTAAAGAATCCTTCTGCAATGCGGGAGACCCTGGTTCAATTCCTGGGTCGGGAAGATCCTCTGGAGAAGGGATAGGCTACCCACCACAGTATTCTTGGACTTCCCTTGTGGCTCAGCTGGTAAAGAATCTGCCTGCAATGAGGAAGACCTGGGTTCGATCCCTGGGTTGGGAAGATCCCCTGGAGAAGGAAAAGGCTACCCACCCCAGTATTCTGGTCTGAAGAATTCCAAGGAGTCACAAAGAGTCGGACACGACTGAGCAACTTTCACTTTGGAATGCTAGGTGGATATATCCAGCAAATTGCTCAAAACTTGGAAAAGAAGTTAGGACAGAAGGTAGTAGATTTGAGAATCAAGTCTCTACAGTTAAACCAATTAAAACAGATTAGATCATTTAGGGAAATTATGCAAGATAAATAAAATAGAGAATCAAATCTAAATCTCTATAGAACCCCAGTATGTAAGAGTTTTAGAGGGTAGGAATGATCAAGGAAACAAAGAAAAAAAGTAAAGTAAGGTCAGAGAGGAAAACAGGAGTGACACTGACTCGGAGGAGTAAAAAGTTTCAGAAAGCCTTTATTGTTCTCTGTCATTAAATGCAGCAGAGAGCTCCACTAACCCCATGTCAAGACCTTTGCAAGACACTGAGAATGCGAATGTGATACATCATCATTCTAGCCTTCATAGAAACATAGATGTAAACACACACGTGACAGTAGAGTGGGAACAATGCAAAATAGGACTGTTATTCGGTACAGAATTACCTCCAGGAGGGAGAAAGTGACTTGGTGAAAACTGCGAAAATATTCAGAGGATATAATATATCAGGTTTTATCTTCCAAAAGGGAATGCAAGCCACTTGAATTCAAGAAGCAGAACTTTTTTCATACTCAAGCCTTGAGGACCACTACTTGGAGTTCAGTAGGTAAGTACACAGGTGTGTATGTCTATTGAGGGGAGGGTGAGGGTGTGTGGGTGTAGGTGTGTGTGTGTGCATGCTCAGTCACGGCTGACTCTTTACGACCCCATGGATCGTATCCCACCAGGCTCTTCTGTCCATGGGATTCTCCAGGCAAGAATACTGGAGTGGGTTGCCATTTCCATGATGGGCCTGAAATTCTGTAACTTCTGGGAACATCACACATTCTGAAAGGCATAACCTGCATTAATGTGTTAAAAAAAAAATCCCACCTGGAGGAGGAAGAGGGTTGTCATTCACACCCAGACCCAAAGGGAAGCCAGATCCTTCTCCCTGTTGCCTCAGTTCAGCTAATCTGTGAACTGCCTTTCTGCACCCTGGAACCTCCCCAGTGGCGTCTTGACCCTGCACCATTCGGGGGCAGTGGGGGGAAGAGCTCAGAAAGGAGCATTTACTGCAGCCTTGAACTGAAACTAGAAGCCAGAATTGCTCAGGAACTAAAAGCAGTTTATTTCCAAGCTTTCATTTTTGTAAAGTTGAGATGACTCCCATGTCCTGCCCCTCCTCCCCACTCTCCGGGCTATCCACCTTCAAGTCCCTGCACAGGTATGTCAGGCTTTGGGGCTGACTCATCTTCAGATGATTTCAAGGTTTTGCAGAGGCCTAGAATGTACACAATTCCAAGTTTTATCTTTGAAGAAACAGCTAGCCATGTAGTTTTTAGATGTATAAGAATTTCTTCCATAGGCAAATACACAAAACTATCTAAGTACCATGAATACAATTGGTAATTTCAGTAAGAAACCTGTCCCTTTAAAGTGCTGTGTTTGTGTGTGTGTGTGTGAGAGAGAGAGAGAGAGAGAGAAGACAGAGAAAAAAAGAGAGAACAGTGATTTCAACCAGGGGCTATTTACGTCCCAGGAGACACTTGCCAATATATGGAGATATTTCTGGTTGTCACACCTGGGAGGCGGAGGTGTACTAGCCTCTCGTGGTTAGAGTCCAGGGATGTTACTAAACACCCTACAACGCACAGAACAGCCCTTCACAACAAGGACTTTTCCAGCCCCAAATGTCAATAGTGCCATGGTTGAGAAATCTTGAGAGAGAAAGACAAGGAGAAGAGGAATCAAGTAGTCATTTCAGCATTGTTTTTTTTATTTTGTTTTGTTTTCTACACAAATCAAACCTAGTTGCAGAACCATCACGTCTTCAAGTTGGGAGAATATTCTAGTCATCACGTGGTCTCATGCACCATGAAATACAGCATCAGGATGGCAAGACAGACTGGCTTGTCTATTATAATTCTATTAGACAGACTTGTTGGATGAAAGAGAAAACATCGCACATGACTCCATGATAACACTGCAAAAACATCGCCCTTGTGCTGTGACTAAAAAGAGATAACCCCTCGAGCTAGCAACAGAAGGAAGCTGACTGCATAAGGAGACAACAAGAGAGAAAATATGTTTAATGTTTCAATTGGAAACGCACTGGCGAGACACAGCACTGAGACAATCTTGTAGATTTAGGAACCAGAAGGGAAAATGGCCTTTGACCTCCAGGGGCAGCTGGGAAACAGATGCCTGAAGAGCTCTGGGAAGAATTTCCGACCCAACAACAGGCGTCTTGCATGTGTCAAATAGTATTTCCTTTTGTGTGGAAATTTGCCACTTCTTGTTAAAATATGAGAAAACTTCCAATTTCTTGTGCAGCCTCCCTGAGGCTTCAGCTCATCTGGTTGGCCACACTCACAGCTGGAATTTCTGATACCCAGATTCTCACACTGCATGTTACTTAAGGATCTGCTGTTCTAAGAAATAGCACGGGATTTCCCCCTTGTCTCACGGCTCGGTGGGCAGCACAAGTCTTTGTAGAGATTTCAGGAAATCAGATGGATATTCACAGTGAAAAAAACATGAGTCTGAGGAACAGACAAGCTTGAGTTTGAATACTGGCTAGATCCCTATCCTAGCCTGTGACGTCGGTAACGTCTTAACTTCTTCAAAGCTCAATTTATGAATAAGTCAAAGAGGAAACATGATCGTTGTGAGGATTAGGTGTGACACCACCATATTTAATTCTGCCAGGAGAATGCCTAATTTATGGTAGGTATGCATTTGGGCTTCCCTGTGGCTCAGGCGGTTAAGAATCTGCCTGCAATGTGGGAGACGTGGGTTCAAATCCCTGGGTTGGAAGATCCCATGAGGAGGCCATGGCAACCACTCCACTATTCCTGCCTGGAGAATCCCCATGGACAGAGGAGCATGGTGGGTACAGTCCATATGGTTGCAAAGAGTCGGACACAACTGAGCACAGCACAGCACGTGCAGTTAGATGGCTATTATTGAGATAGGTATTGTTTTTCTGAAACTTAAGATTTAAAAGTACTTTTCTACCTATGTTATTTTGTGTTTCTGCTTACAACCAAGTTGAGACAAATGCCATGCTGAAGAAATTTCCTTGTACCTCTTACTAATCATGTTGGTGACAAGTGACAGAGGTACAAGCCACACAGGATGGAGACAAAGGTACTAGAATTTAAAGAGAGACAGCTTTTCCTATCGAGAAAAATTTTAGAACCTGCACGTGTCTGTCCATATTTTTCCTGAATTTCTTCACAATGAAGAAATAGAGTAGAACGTCTAATTAGAGTAGATGGGGAGAGGTGATTCATATGAATGCATAGCCTCTTAAAAAAGATATTTTCTTATACTCAGGTACATTTGATACCTAGAGAGACAAAGTGTGTATCATTTTTCCCTTCACATCCACCCTTCTCACAATTTCACAATGACCCCCCTACCAAGTCCAAAATAAAGTCCAGATCTTCTAGAAGGCAGTGGAAGGGAATGTATATACTGTTGTGAAATACAGTGCATGGAATTTCACACAGTCTGAGATTTCAACTGTGGGAAAAAATCACTCTAGATATTATACCCATTTGATAATACAAATTTTTTAAATAATGAAGACACTAAAATATGAAACATAATTTTAGTCCAGGGATCCAATGCTTCTGTAAAACCTTCTAAGTTCTGAAATTCTAACAACCCTTACTTTCAAGTGTCTTTCAGAGCCAAAGGACTAAAGGAAATGCCATGGCAGGCCAGGACAGTTGCAAAAAACAGCATGCTTGGGTATGAGTCCTAAAACCAGCACCTACTAGCTATTTGAATTTGGCAAAGTAATTTCACTCTTCAGAGTCTCAAGTTTTCTCATTTGTAATATAGTAACATTCTCATCTACCTTGAAGGCTTGTTTGAAGGTATTAAGTAAGATAGTTCATATAAAGGCATGGAGATGCCCCTGATGATAGCCTTATCTTTGCTGCTAGAGACTCCCATTTCATCTTTCCTTAGAAAAGTGCAACAGTGAATCTATGGGTTCATTTCAACTCCATCTGATGGCTTGCTACTTATTTTCCCCACCTATTCCCTAAATTAAAGCTTTCTGTGCACATTTCCAAAAGGGAAGCCACTAATGGAAATGCTGCTTTATTTGGACAGATTCCCATGTACAACCACTATCCTGTGTCTGCATGCATGCTCAGTCACTTCAGTTATGTCCAACTCTTTGAAATCACATGGACCGGAACCTCCCAGGCTCCTCTCTCCAGGGATTTTCTAGGCAAGAATACTGGAGTGGGTTGCCATGCCCTTCTCCAGGAGACCTTCCTGATCCAGGGATTGAACCTGTATCTCCTGCATTGCAGGCAGATTCTTTACCACTGAGCCACCAGGGAAGATCAACCACTATCCTAATGGACTTCAAAATAGAAACATCACCAATGTCTCCCCAACTGTGATAAACTTTCTGCTGTGATTATTACAATTATCTCTAACTTTTCAGAGCCTTTGGGATCCTTCACCTCAATATCCTCAAATTTTTAGGGCTCTCTAGAGAAACAGAACCAATGGAATGTATATATAGAGAGATCTATTCTAAGGAATTGGTCACATGATTATGGAGACTAATCAAGTCCAAAATCTGCAGGGTAGGCCAGTAGGCTGAAGACTCAGGGAGGAGCCAGTGTTTCATTTCAAGCCCAAAGGCTGCCTGCTGGCAGAACTCCCTCTTACTCATGGGAGGTCAGTCTTCTGTTTGAGTAAGGCCTTCAGCTGATTGGATGAGGCCCACCCACATTTAGGAGGGCAATCTGCTTTACTCAAAGTTCACCAATTTAAATATTAATATCATCTAAAGACACCCTCTGGAGAAGGAAATGGCAACCCACTCCAGTATTCTTGCCTGGGAAATCCCATGGACAGAGGAGCCTGGTGGGCCACAGTCCATGGGGTTGCAAAGAGTTGGACACAACTGAGCAACTAACACACACACACACAAAGACACCCTCACAGAAAAATCCAGAATAATGTTTGATCAAATATCTGGATACCATGGCTCAGTCAAGTAACACAAAATTAGCCATCACCATCCTCTCTCAGGGCAGTTGTTCTGAGATATGCTGGCATATGCTCTGAATGCTCTCAACCCCAACTGCTGCTGCTGCTGCTGCTAAGTCGCTTCAGTCGTGTCCAACTCTGTGCGACCCCATAGACGGCAGCCCACCAGGCTCCCCCGTCCCTGGGATTCTCCAGGCAAGAGTATTGGAGTAGGGTGCCATTGCCTTCTCCTACACAAGATTTCATTTGCTGCTGGTCCCCTCTATCCAGGTTTTGGCACACAGCTTTCCATGCTGTGATACCAGTACCTAATAGTCAAGCAGTATAATGTCCATAGTCATTTCAAGAACAATCAGATCATCAAAATCATAAATCTTCTACAGTTTAGGTCATTCCATAGTACCTAGCACTACATTCTTCAGAGAGTAATATGTATCACAGATATTTCTTGAGAATACACCAAACTCTAGGCTTTTATCAGCTTTAAATATGGGGAGAGAAAGAAGTCCCTCATCCACACAAAACTTATTTGTTGACTTTGTTCATTTGGAAGAAACCTAGTCAGAATGAAGATGATTCCTTTCATTACATTTGTCACAAGCTGAAATCATCAAGGCACTCTGATAGAGAAAGTCTGGAAATGGAAATCAGTTTAGATGCACCAGTCTGGGAAGGTCTACGGGTGACATTTGAGTTGAAATTGAAGGATCAAGAGTGAAAAGAGCCTCCAGGCAAGGGAACAATAAGAAAAAGATTTTGAGATGCAAAGAGCAGTGTGACTGGAGTCATACAATTGAGAGGATAGTTTGGAGGCAAAAGGTCTAGATCATATAGGACCCAATAGGTCATAGTAGTGCTTATATCATATTAAAAACACCTCAACACATGGATGCACTGTATGTGAGGATATGGGACAAACCTATTTAAATTTTAAAACATATTCCTTGAGCATCTATGGAGCAAACAGGTGGCCTACAATAGCCTCCCTCAATTATCTATTAATAGTGTACAAGATTGGGCCCACTTGTTTATATCTATTCCAGTTGACAGAGCTGGGAAGTTTAGTCAAATACTTCCATCATCTTACTTGTCCTGATGGTTTAACTTCTGCCTGAATCCCTTTAGTCCTACAATAGAAGCTTAGTCACAGTTTGAGATAATCCCTGAAGCTTGAACAGTCTTGGTTTCCACCTTAATCTACCCTCACTATTCTTGCAAGGAAGCAGGGGTTTGTATACTATTATAGTCAGGGAGAGGTTTCAAAAGAGACACAGAAAATGAAGACATTATAGTTCTTCAGAATACCTATGTTAGCATTTATGTAGACACTTAAGATATTTATTGAACGTGTTCTATGTTTCAGGAACTGTGCTGGCCCCTAGGGTTATAGTAATTGATAAGAGAGGCTATTTCTATATGAAAGAGAATAAATGCACTTCAAAGCGTTAAAGGCAAAGATCATATTAATTAGCAAAATTTTCCTCTAGAACAAGAAAGTGTCTTCATCTGGAGATAGGTACAATAGGACTGCTTCAAAGATAAAATTTTTAAATTGTCACATTGACTAGCACATAGTGGATACGTCTTAAGAAGCCACATTGGTAGAGCTCTGGATATCAGAAATTGAAGTGCTTAGAATTCTATCACTACTCTGACTTTCTGTCCTATAATCAAGGCTTATCTGAGCTACAGATGCCAATAGATTTTAGGAAGGATTTATATACAATGTTCTATGAATAAGCAGTTTTCTTAGCAAATTACCTAGACCACACCAGTCGAAGCATCCTTCTATTACATTGCTTATATTGCTGTATATTAACACATGTTTTCTCTATCAAAGGGGCTATAAGCTTGGCCCTAGGAACAACATTTTCTTTGGAAAGCTAATTTTTTTCATGTACAAAAAGAAATCATAATCTGAATCTGATCAGTAGCAGAACAGCATTTAGGGACTCACAGATAGCAGGTGCCACTTTCTTCCAGACAAGATGGACATGAGGCATTGTAGCATAAACATGATAGTAACAATTACATCACTTGTGTCATGAAAACAAATGTGAACTTTATGAACCCTAAAAATCTATTCTCCTGGACTGGGGGTAATCATCTAATAATAATAATCAATCCCATTCACTGAAGATAAAAATGACAATAGTTGTAATGGCATTGATTGACACTTATGTATCTGTCCTAACTCTGCATCTCACTTAATCCCTAATGAAATCGTCTGTTCCCTCCATTCATTCACACTTAGTAAAGCTAGGGCTTGGAAAGGTAATCCAAATCACTAATGGAAATGATGGTCTAACCAAGGCATTCTAAAGCCAAAGCCACACTCATGGTGAGTATACTGTACAGGGTGGCAGTCTTTGCAGGCATGCCTACCTGACCAGAGGTGCTGCTTCAGACCTCCTTCTCCCTGGATAAACAAAGTCAGGCTGTTCAGGAACTATCATGCTGGAAATCAGCAGCTTTCAGACGCCAAAGGCAATGACACTGAAACCAAGCACACTGGTGGTCAAGAGGAGCCTTTCGTAACAACTAGCATCGGCTGCCATCCTTTTGCCAAAGACGTAGTCGCAACACACTGACTGAGAAAGCCACTCTCTTTCTGTGAAATCTGCGATTCTGCACACTTTGGTTGTACTGTATTACTTCCGAGCACGCTGAATTTTAGAGCGTTCTCAAGGAGAGGAGAGGGAAAAAAAAAAAAGCAAACTCAGTAAATCCCAGTATTTTTACTGCCTTTGCCAAATTTGACATCTTTCAAAGTAACTGTGAGAAGCACACACAATCTCTGCCAACTGCATGATTTAGCAGCTATAAAATCCCTCTGAATCAAACCCATTTTGAAATAAAAAGGAACCTGCTTGAGAATTTCATTGCACTGTTGGATACCTACTCAGAGATCAATCACCTCTCTTCATTCTGTATTCCTAGTATATTTTTAAGTTTAATCTTTTTTGCAGCTTACCCATTTAGTTAAGGGTAGAATTTTAAAAGACTAAAGATTGCGAAAGGAGGAGGAGGACGTAAAATCTGAACAAAGACTTTCTTTATATTCTGCACAATAGAAGTAAAAAAGATGGTCTATTTTCTTTTCATCTTTTTCCCCAATAGTGCAGTACCTAGATTCTCAAAACTTGAGTGTCCTGTCCCCCAAGGAAAATAGTATCTCTCTGCAGGCTATCTAGCAGGATGAAACAGCTGTGTCTCCTACTCCACAGGGAATTTCTTCAGATGAAAGTCTATTTTTTTGCTGAATATGATTGGGTGAGCAGAAGGCTAAACACATTGCTTATGGCTGGGCCTCCAATGACAATAGAAAAAAATGTGTTCATAAAATGTAGTATAAAATGAATTAATTTAACTATCTGGAGACTGAAATATACATTGTAAAATAAAATACTGGCTATAGGAATATAAAGGTGTGAATATCGCCAAGCCACAAAGGGATAAAAATAAAATTGTTTGATTTTGGGTCTCTATGAAGGTTTAGTATCTATGAACAGAGAATTCTTGGCTTTCACTTGGAATCTCACTAATGCAAACATTTTAGTTATGGCATATTTCACAGACATTTCAGTTGTGTTTATGTTTAAAGGGGAAAGCAACAAAGGAAGATACTTTTTTCTCACAATGTTTATTTAAAGGACTAATATATGTTGATCTATAGAACTACTAAGAAAATACTAAAAGTCAGATATGAACTGAATTTCCATTAGGGGGAAAAATCTTACATTAGAAGTAATTCATAACCTTTATCTTCCTCTCTCTAAGAAACAAGCCCTTACAAAAGAATCACACTCAGAAACCCTGTATAGATTCTAATTGTCTACTAGACCATATTTTTCTGGTTTGGACAACCAACAGCATTTTACTAATACCCCAAATTCATTTCAATGGTAGTCAATTTCAAGGTGTACCCGTTCACGTGGGATTGGTACGGAGCTCTCAACCTGAAAAACAGATTCAAAACTGTGTATCTTTACTCTGCATAAAGCCATCAAGTTGCCAAATGGTATTAATGTCTTGGATACAAAACAAAAATAGCATCTGCAACTTCCTTATAAAATCTACCCTGAGCTAGAACGCGCGCGTGTGTGTGTATGTGTGTGTTAGAGGATCACAGAAAAAGTGAAAGTGAAGTCACTCAGTCATGTATGACTCTGAAACCCTATGGACTGTAGCCCACAGGCTCCCCCATCCATGGGGTTTTCCAGTCAAGAACCCTGGAGTGGGTTGCCATTTTCTTCTCCAGGGAATCTTCCTGACCTAGGGCACAAACTCAGGTCTCCCACATTGCAGGTAGACTCTTTACCATCTGAGCAACCAGGGAATCCTTTTGGATCACAGGAAAGTTTACAAATAAAAAAAATCATTTTTCACTGAAACATAAAATGGGGCTTATTAGTAGAGTGATCATATAATTTATCATCTAAAAAGGACAATCATGAGAGTTAAAGGGGGCACTACCGGTAATTGCACTGAGACAACAGGCATAAACTAGATATATGATGACATATTGATAGCAAAATATCCTCTTCCTAATCAGAACATTAATATAGCAGCAGCATGACAGGCAAGGGAAGACTTGCTTTGGAAGTAACTATGCTTAGATTAAACTCTGACATATATTAGTTACTTTCAAATTGTAGTACTGGAGATGACTCTTGAGAGTCCCTTGGACTGCAAGGAGACCAAACCAGTCAATCCTAAAGGAAATCAACCCTGAATATTCATTGAAAGGACTGCTGCTGAAGCTGAAGCTCCAATACTTTAACAACCTGATACAAATTGTCGACTGATTGGAAAAGACCCTGATGCTGGAAAAGGTTGAAAGCAAAAGAAGAAGGAGGCGGCAGAGGATGAGATGGTTAGATAGCATCACTGACTCAATGGACAAATTCCAAGAAGTAGTGAAGGACAGGGAAGCCTGGCATGCTGGAGTCCATGGCGTCGCACAGTTGGACACAACTCAGAGACTGAACAACAACAACAAAAATATTACTCATATGCATTTGCTTCCATATCTCTCCATTTCCTCATCTGTAAAATAGCAGAAAATATAGCTAACTTCATGTAGTATTTACAATGCACCATAAAATATGCTAAGGCATAATATTGAATACCTCATAACAGCTAAATCATATTGTTACTATTTTCCCTATTCTACACATGAAGCAATGAATTAAGTGAGGTTAAACATCTTGCTCGTGTTCATTCAGCAAGTGGCAGAGTTGGAATATGAACCCTGGCAATTGGTCTTCAGTGTTCATACTCTTAAACCTTGCGATATCATGAAGATATCAATACCAAATTTTCAGAGTTTTTGTTAGGGCTAAATGAGAGACTGAATGCCAGACAACTAGCACAATGCCCAAAACACAGCAGAAAATAAAGACAGAGTTGGTAGTAATGGAATACAAAATAGCCAAGATGCTTTTTTGAGGTAACCCATCTGGAACTACTTTGGAGGTGATATTTATAATGAGGCGCTCTGATAATTCTGTAGCTAAAGCTCTCCCTTGACCAGAAATCTCTACTAACCTGATCTACTCTGAAAGTGTGTGTGTGCATGCTCAATCATGTCCAGCTCTTTGCAACCCCATGGACCAGGCTCCTCTGTCCATGGAATTCTCCAGGCAAGAATAGTGGAGTGGGTTGCCATTTCCTTCTCCAGGGGATCTTCCCAACCCAGGGATTGAACCTGTGTCTCCAGGCATCTCCTGCATTGCCACCTGTGAAGACCTTATAAATCAGAAGATGAGACTGAAGTAACAGTCACTTTAAACTTACACAAAGGTCATGAGGGAAATTTGGGGGGTGACAAAGCTGTCACATATCTTAATTGTGATGCTAGTCACATGACTGCATTTTGCCAAAATTCAGAACTCCTTGATTTTACTCCCAAATTTTCTCAACTTAGCATTAAATTACTTATTTTCTCTCAAAATCTTTTAAAACAAAGAAGCATTTGCATCCTCTACTCATACTTTTATACAACAGTAATTAAATATCCAAGAATGATGGATCCCATTTGAAATATTGTACAAACAGAGAATTATCGGGAAGTAATTTGTTGGTTCATTCTAACATTTATTTTAAAAAACACCCTTAGAAGGCAATCTATTAAAATGATTAACATCATAATCATGTGACCAAGGAGCCAATAAGTTAATTAAAGTTCATTTATTCTACGAGCTCATCTCGGGAAGAAGTTGACTAAATTGAGCATAAAGATTTTTATATCCAATTTGATTTGCCTTCTAAATAAATTTTATATGTATATATAGAGATTTTTTTCTTATGCTTACAGAAGATTTAATAACTTGGAAAATGTACCAAAACAACACTTAGGAAGATATTTTAACCAAACTCCCCAATCAGACTTTTTAAACCTTGTGACTATGATTTAGGATGCTAGTAGTAGATAAAATTATTTTCCATTACCCATTTAGAATATTTGATTACTAATTTACATAGGCAAGGCATCAGAACATAATGAATGTAAGTCACCTTTGAGAGAGAGACTTTTCAGAATTGAAAGTGAACGCCCTGCTGCCTTCAGCCCAAGAATGCTAATAATTCAAATACATTTCTGTCCAATCAGATGAAAGCACCATAAAGCACTTACATGCCAGGAAGTTGGATGCTGGTTAATACAAAACATGTTGGGAGACGAAGCAATCTTTTATTATTTGATTATAAAATGCCACCTTTACCCTTCAACTCTGAGTGATTTATTACAAGATGATTAAGGCTGTGTGTTGATGCCTAAGAGGAACTGTTTTGATTTATGACAATTTCACACAAAATCACAACTGTCTTGTTTAAAGTCATTCTAAGTTGCAGTCCATGTTTGAGTATAGAAAAATAATTTAAAAGTTTACCATAAACAATTCAAGATTTCCATCAACATCTGAATTCACTGTGAGTTTCTTCTTGTATGTTTCTCTCCTGATGCTAGTATGATTATTCTTACATGGCATTTTCTCAGACTACCAAAGAAGGGCTGTAGTTTAGCTCATGATATGCTTGGCTTCCTATATTGGTCACCAAGCTCAGTAGACTATGTTTGCCAGATCCAGTCCTTTTTCTAAATATCTTATCAATCTCCAGGAAACCAAAAAAAGTGGCATTTTAATGAAAAATTCATTAAATAACATCATTCTAAATACTTATTTTATAAAGGAGTGATCAATAGGTTGCAATAAACACTTGAATACTTGAGTTTTGTTAGATTCTGCTAAGAACAAATATCTCTATATTGATAAATAGATGGTAACGTGGGTTACTAACCAACTAAGATTGCTTTACAAAGTAGTTTCAGACTTACCTCATCTAAAGTATGTAATCTTGAGATAAGATGCTGGCAAATGCCTGAAGAGATGTGCCAGTTCGTTAGGGCCACAAAACAGAGCATGTGGACTTTGTAAATCAACTGAGTTTTCTTAATGTCACTGTAGCTTGAAAAGTGGGTGGATTTTCTTGCTTCCTATAGTATCATGCTTTAATGTGTCTCTGCTTTCCCTTTCTCTTTTAAAAAATCTCAGACTATCTCATTTTGGCTCTACAAACTAAGGGGATTTGACACATCATACTAAGTATTTTAAGAACATGGGCCAGAGTAGCAGGCAGTATTCTCCAGAAATTAGTACAGTGACGACATCTCATATCTCAAGAGGGAGACCTTCCCAATCTGAAGGTTTTGTTTCTTCTACCTGTGCTCTGTTCAGTTCAGTTCAGTCGCTCAGTCATATCCGACTCTTTGCGACCCCATGAATCGCAGCACGCCAGTCCATCACCAACTACCACAGTTCGCTCAGACTCACGTCCATTGAGTCAGTGATGCCATCCAGCCATCTCATCTTCTGTCGTCCCCTTTTCCTTCTGCCCCCAACCCCTCCCAGAATCAGAGTCTTTTCAAATGAGTCAACTCTGCATGAGGTGGCCAAAGTACAGGAGCTTCAGCTTTAGTATCATTCTTTCCAAAGAAATCCCAGGGCTGATCTCCTTCAGAATGGACTGGTTGGATCTCCTTGCAGTCCAAGGGACTCTCAAGAGTCTTCTCCAACACCACAGTTCAAAAGCATCAATTCTTCGGCGCTCAGCTTTCTTCACAGTCCAACTCTCGTATCCATACATGACCACAGGAAAAACCATAGCCTTGACTAGACGGACCTTTGTTGGCAAAGTAATGTCTCTGCTTTTGAATATGCTGTCTAGGTTAGTCATAACTTTCCTTCCAAGGAGTAAGTCTTTTAATTTAATGGCTGCAGTCACCATCTACAGTGATTTTGGAGCCCAAAAAAATAAAGTCTGACACTGTTTCCATTGTTTCCCCCATCTATTTCCCATGAAGTGATGGGACCACATGCCATGATAGTTTTCTGAATGTTGAGCTTTAAGCCAACTTTTTCACTCTCCACTTTCAGTTTCATCAAGAGGCTTTTTAGATCCTCTTCACTTTCTGCCATAAGGGTGGTATCATTTGCGTATCTGAGGTTATTGATATTTCTCCTGGCAATCTTGATTCCAGCTTGTGCTTCTTCCAGCCCAGCGTTTCTCATGATGTACTCTGCATAGAAGTTAAATAAGCATGGTGACAATATACAGCCTTGACGTACTCCTTTTCCTATTTGGAACCAGTCTGTTGTTCCATGTCCAGTTCTAACTGTTGCTTCCTGACCTACATATAGGTTTCTTTTTTTTTTTTTTTTTTTTAATTTTATTTTTTTTTAAACTTTACATAATTGTATTAGTTTTGCCAAATATCAAAATGAATCTGCCACAGGTATACATGTGTTCCCCATCCTGAACCCTCCTCCCTCCTCCCTCCCCATTCCATCCCTCTGGGTCGTCCCAGTGCACCAGCCCCAAGCATCCAGTATCGTGCATTGAACCTGGACTGGCAACTCGTTTCATACATGATATTTTACATGTTTCAATGCCATTCTCCCAAATCTTCCCACCCTCTCCCTCTCTCACAGAGTCCATAAGACTGTTCTATACATCAGTGTCTCTTTTGCTGTCTCGTATACAGGGTTATTGTTACCATCTTTCTAAATTCCATATATATGCGTTAGTATACTGTATTGGTGTTTTTCTTTCTGGCTTACTTCACTCTGTATAATAGGCTCCAGTTTCATCCACCTCATTAGAACTGATTCAAATGTATTCTTTTTAATGGCTGAGTAATACTCCATTATGTATTAATGGCTGAGTAATACTCCATTATGTATATGCACATATAGGTTTCTTAAGAGGCAGGTCAGGTGGTCTGGCATTCCCATCTCTTGAAGAATTTTCCACAGTTTATTGTGAACCACACAGTCAAAGGCTTTGGCATAGTCAATAGAGCAGAAATAGATGTTTTTCTGGAACTCTTGCTTTTTCGATGATCCAGCGGATGTTGGCAATTTGATCACTGGTTCCTCTGCCTTTTCTAAAACCAGCTTGAACATCTGGAAGTTCACGGTTCACATATTGCTGAAGCCTGTCTTGGAGAATTTTGAGCATTACTTTACTAGCATGTGAGATGAGTGCAATTGTGCGGTAGTTTGAGCATTGCCTTTCTTTGGGATTGGAATGAAAACTGACCTTTTCCAGTCCTGTGGCCACTGCTGAGTTTTCCATATTTGCTGGCATATTGAGTGCAGCACTTTCACAGCATCATCTTTCAGGATTTGAAATAGCTTAACTGGAATTCCATCACCTCCATTAGCTTTGTTCGTAGTGATGCTTTCTAAGGCCCACTGGACTTCACATTCCAGGATGTCTGGCTCTAGGTCAGTGATCACACCATCATGATTATCTGGGTCGTGAAGATCTTTTTTGTACAGTTCTTCTGTGTATTCCTGCCCCCTCTTCTTAATATCTTCTGCTTCTGTTAGGTCCATACCATTTCTGTCCTTTATCAAGCCCATCTTTGCACGAAATGTTCCCTTGGTATCTTTAATTTTCTTGAAGAGATCTCTAGTCTTTCCCATTCTGTTGTTTTCCTCTATTTCTTTGCATTGATCACTAAGGAAGGCTTTCTTATCTCTTCTTGCTATTCTTTGGAACTCTGCATTCAGATGCTTATATCTTTCCTTTTCTCCTTTGCTTTTCACTTCTCTTCTTTTCACAGCTATTTGTAAAGCCTCCTCAGACAGCCATTTAGCTTTTTTGCAATTCTTTTCCATTGGGATGGTCTTGATCCCTGTCTCCTGTACAATGTCACAAACCTCCGTCCATAGTGCATCAGGCACTCTATCTATCATATCTAGGCCCTTAAATCTATTTCTCACTTTCACTGCATAATCATAAGGGATTTAATTTAGGTCATACCTGAATGGTCTAGTAGTTTTCCCTACTTTCTTCAATTTCAGTCTGAATTTGGCAATAAGGAGTTCATGATCTGAGCCACAGTCAGCTCCTGGTCTTGTTTTTGTTGACTGTATAGAGCTTCTCCATCTTTGGCTGCAAAGAATGTAATCAATCTGATTTCGGTGTTGTCCGAAATGTCTGACATCTGGTTATGTCCATGTGTAGAGTCTTCTCTTGTGTTGTTGGAAGAGGGTGTTTGTTATGACCAGTGCATTTTCTTGGCAAAACTCTATTAGTCTTTGCCCTGCTTCATTCTGTATTCCAAGGCCAAATTTGCCTGTTACTCCAGGTGTTTCTTGACTTCCTACTTTTGCATTCTAGTCCCCTATAATGAAAAGGATATCTTTTTTCGGTGTTAGTTCTAAAAGGTCTTGTAGGTCTTCATAGAACCGTTCAACTTCAGCTTCTTCAGTGTTACTGGTTAGGGCAGAGACTTGGATTACTGTGATATTGAATGGTTTGCCTTGGAAATGAACAGAGATCATTCTGTCATTTTTGAGATTGTATCCAAGTACTGCATTTTGGACCCTTTTGTTGACCATGATGGCTATTCCATTTCTTCTAAGGGATTCCTGCCCGCAGTAGTAGATATAATGGTCATCTGAGTTAAATTCACCCATTCTAGTCCATTTAGTTCGTTGATTCCTAGAATGTCGACGTTCACTCTTGCCATCTCCTGTTTGACCACTTCCAATTTGCCTTGATTCATGGAACTGACATTCCAGGTTCCTATGCAATATTGCTCTTTACAGCATTGGACCTTGCTTCTATCACCAGTCACATCCACAACTGGGTATTGCTTTTGCTTTGGCTCATCCCTTCATTCTTTCTGGAGTTATTTCTCCACTGATCTCCAGTAGCATATTGAGGAGGTAAGTTTTCCTTTTCAGAACATCAGACTAAAAATTTTTATTCCAGGATTCTTTATTCATAATGGTAATGAACTGTTGAAAAAAATTATTTTTGAGAAAGTAAAATCTGGGTTTTTGATTTGGCAGAGCCATAGATGCTTGTATGTTCATTGTAACGCTGACTTTGTATGAATTTAACAAACATTTTCTTGCTCCTCCATGAGCTCAGACTTTGCTTGATCTCAACCTTTGTACCTCGGAAAGACAGTTTTATAGTTTAGACTGTTTTGATCATTATTACTAGTTCATGTGAATTGGCAACCATTGAAAAACAAAGTCTTTTTAAAAAACTATTTATCTGGCTTCACTGGGTCTTACTTGGGGCAGGCAGGATCTTTAGTTGTGACACACAGGATCTACTAGTTAGCACATGAGAACTCTTAGTTGCGGCATGTGGGATCTAGTTCCCAGACCAGGGATCGAACTTGAGCCCCCTGCAGTGGGAGCACACAGTCTTAGCCAATGGATCACCAGAGAAGTCCTTCAAAAGCATAGTCTTTAAATCAAGACAATTTCCCACATTTGAAACTTTAGGGGATTTTTTTTTGTTGTTTGGTTGTTTGGGGTTTTTTCATTGCTGCTTTTGTTTTTTGTGTATGTGTTTGCAAGTAGGATATATGACGCAGATAATTATCATTCCTCTTGAGTTTTCACGGGCTACAAATGTGAAACTTGGTACTTCTCCAATACTACACCTCAGTGGTGGGCGGCGGGGGGCGGGGCGGGGGGGGGGGGGGGGTGTGGTCCATCTAGTAGTCTGACACTAGCCCAGAGAAGAGCACTGATATTTTGAGAGTCTCTAAACTTTTAGGCAGTTTTTAAGAGCTTTCACATTTCACCCTAAAATTTCATAAGAAAAGAGAACAAAGCTGCTATCCAGCACACGTGATCTCCTAACAAGTGTAGCCTGAGAAATGGAGATCATATTGCTTCTTTCTTCTGATCACATACTGATGGGTGCATGTCACCTGTTTCTGGCTACTGAACTGTATTTTCTCCACAATACGACCGGGTGTTTCACGTACTCCAGGCTGGCCTTGTATTACCAATGGGTCATCGGACCTTCAAGAGGCCACATGTCTGCATGGTATGATATCTCAGCTGGAATTTAACTTCTATTACTATCCTATTTTGTGACCTTTGGCAAGGCTCTTAACCTTTCTGAGGATCTCTTAACATTTTTCCAGTTCCAGGGTTTGAAAAGTGTGGATAACAATAGACAGTGCTTGCCTTTCAGAGGTGGCATGAGGACTAATTAGCTGATGTTTGTTAAGAGCTGTATAAATGCTAAGTATTATGATTATTCTTTACTCATGTTAGCATTACAAAATGTCAGTGTGTTGAGTGGGAGAAGATGGGGTTATAGGACCCTGGAGGAGTATTACTCTCTTATAAGTTTCCCCTTTCTGATGAAATTACTAGAAATATGTTTAGTTATTTCTAAACTAAATGGTTTCACTATAACCAGAGGATAGCAGTTAGCTCATTTGAATTAATACATAAAAACTATATCTCACAGTTTTCTATGGACCAGAAGACTCAGAAAGAAAAGGACCTCCCAGGATAATCTGTACATATTGAACTACAGCAGGGCGTGATTGCTGTACCTGACTCCCTGGAGTTAAACATGCTCCATACAGGAACAAGGCAACATCAGATCCCCAGAGAGAATTGAGTCGTTCCACTAACTAGTTGCTTATGTTCAAGTAGTGAGGGTGGGTGGCGGCTCTAGGTACGTTAATCACTCATATGTAATACTCCATTTTTTAGACATGCAGTGTAGAGCAGTGGGCAAATTTAAACAAACAAATATATAAATAAATTTACAAAGCAATGGGGCTCTTAACTAATAATTTCATTAAGAATGCATAACAATATTCGACTCTGAAGGCTCCTCCATTCCTTTCACCATCACATGTATTTTAGTCTTCACTATCTAGGCACTCAGAAGCGTGAATAGACCTGACATCTGGACTGTACACATATTTTCAAAACAGTGAAGTCTTAGTTTAAAGGAAAATATTTTATCACTTATATTTAGATCAAAGTAATGATTTTTTTAAATGGATATCCCAGGGCCTGCATGCAGCCTCTAGTATTAATACACTTCCTTAAAAGTATATACATTATTGACATTTCAGGACAGGTGATCCCCAACTCTGGTAAGTTGCTGGAAGTCACTGATACTTTTCTTTAGTTTATTTGCATTTGGTACTTGAAAGTCAAGGATACCAACTTCTCATTCCTTTTTGACGATAGTGCTCTCAACACCACCAAAAGAGATCAGGATAGGAATCTGCATAGAGGCTGGCTTCCCCAGTGGCTCAGACAGTAAAGAATCTGCCTCCAATGCGAGAGACCCAGGTTTGATCCCTGAGTTGGGAAGATCCCCTGGAAAATGGAATGGCTACCCACTCCAGTATTCTTGCCTGGAGAATTCCATAGACAGAGGAGCCTGGTGGACTACAGTCCACGGGGTCACAAAGAGTTGGACACAACTGAGCAACTAACACTTTCATATAGAGAAGGTTTGGAAGCATGCTTTATCTGATCTGAGTTTTCTCATACTGGATCAGTTTCCCCATCACATTGGCAAACTGAGGCAGATCATTAAACATGTTTACTTCAGATTTTCACAGGAAAATTATCTATGACCACTTAGAGCTAGATAATAGAGGAAAACAAATTTCTGCAGAAACTACAGTATATCCGGATGCTGCTTTGTATCTCATAACACTCGTACCCTGACACCATTATTGTATTACTAAATTGACACTGACTTGCATAAAACACCAGAGATGAACGATAACCATGGATGAGCAAATAGAGATAAAGAATGCCCTACGAGATGCACATTAGTAAGAACCCAGTGTGGAGAAGAAAATGAATCTGACCTGGACTGAAAGATAATAGTAGCATTAGCCAAGATATCACATAACTATTGATATTTAGAAGTCAAAGACTTACTCTCAGTTTGGATAAATGTTTCTCTCACACATGCATTTAAATGTCTTTTTTCCTCAACAAAATGAATGGTATTTGTCTTTTCCTTTCTCCCTACAGACTGCCAGATTATTATAAAAGAGCATTTTATATAGGTGAGTATGGTACACCAATTGAAACACAATTGTATCATCATTTCAAGCTCAATAGGCACAAAATACATCTCTTACTTGGCAATTCCCAGACTGTTGTCAGGAAATAGACACAAATCAACTGAAAAGCTTGTATTTATTCATATCCAAGAAAGGTTTTCTTGTCAATAACTATGTATGAATTTTTCCCTAGTGATTTAAACAAAAGGAAGATCCAGAATGTTTTGGTAGTTTATTCTTATCTTCATTTGTATATCTATAAAAGAAGAGTTAATATTATATGATGCCAATATATTTCAAGCAGAGTAATACTCTCAGCTCAGCTATGACCTTTTCCCCTGTAATTAGTTCCAACTGAAATTAGATTCAGTAAAAGCATGGCTCCAATTAGAGCTAAATCAAAACAAAACTCAGGGCTTGATTACATATAGCAAAAGTGTGGAGGGAAAAAGGGGGTAAAAGAAGAGGCGATATTCTTCCAGTTTAGTTCTGCAGATTGAACCATATGGTAAATCCTTTAAACTCTGGAGAAAATGTGCATTTATTTCCATACAGAGTTAGGTTAATATTTTCCATGACTCACAGAGATTTTGCACTCTCACCTCAGTTGACCAGTTTTCCAAAACTCTGCATGCAAAAAGCAAATCAAAAATTTTCAAAGTTCTGACCTAGGAAAAGATCTATTTTCTCTAGGAGAAGAAAAAAGAGAAATCTTCAAGCTTCTTTTGAATAACCTTGTAAAACAACAAGCCAAGATTATGAGAGTTATTGGAATGCATTTACTTATCTCACACTGAATAACTCTACATAGCTTCCTGACATGCAAGTCTATAATACAGCAGAATTTCTAAGTTCAGTTTTCTTATCTGTAAAACAAACAGATAAGTAAGCAAGTAAATAAACAAAAAGGATGGTAAGACTAAATCCTGATTCATGAGACATACTATAAATGTGAGCTACATTTCTTCTCTTTCTCTTATCAAACTTGTGTTGAGGCCCAAAGCCAGAAAGTCCACAGCCTAACCAGAATATAGGCTTAATGAAATACAGCAGTGGAAAAATGGGCTTCAAAAAAAATGTATGGGACTAATTATTGGGAGCTTCAAAATCCAAGTTAAGAAGCTGTGGCAAACATAAGGATGAGCCTCACCTACAGGAACAGACAACTATTTCAGGTCTGAATTTGCCTTTTATTCACAGAGAGCCTATTTCAGCACTGCTACCTGGGGATTTATGAACTCTCTAGTCCACAAGTATGAAATTGCATATTGCACAGCATCCAAAGACAGGACTCACTTACAGCAAAAGAGGTGTAGGAATGGGCCCATGACTATGGGATTTACTAGTCATAGGTCATAGCACATACTATGGCAACCCACTCCAGTACTCTTGCCTAGAAAATCCCATGGACGGAGGAGCCTGGTGCAGGCTACTGTCCATGGGGTCGCAAAGAGTCAAACACGACTGAGCGATTTCACTTCACTTCACACCATCCAAAGGCAGCCATTTAGCTTCATAGAACACTAGACAATGAAAGTGAGGGCTTCCCTGGTGGCCCAGATGGTAAAGAATCTGCCTGCATTGCAGGAGACCCAGGTTCGATCCCTGGGTCGGGAAGATCCCCTGGAAAAGGGAATGGAGCTTCTAAAGGCACAATGTGCCAGCCTGAAAGAAACACTCCAAAGGCAATGAAGTGTCATCCTTCAAGACAGAGTAAACTTACTTAAATTAGAGATCTCTGTCTGACACTGTCTCTCCAATAGAAGGAATACATGGGTTAGGGAATGAAAGAGTGGAAGCCTGAGACTTCCCTGGTGGTCCAGTGGTTAAGACTCCCCTGGGTTCAATCCCTGGTCAGGGAACTAGATCTATATGCAGAAGTATAAAAAGATACCATATACCACATCTGAAAAACCAAAAAAGATCTCACATGCCACAATGAAGATGGAAGATCCCATGTGCCACAACTAAGACCTGGCATAGCCAAATAAATAAATATTTTTTTTAAAAAAGAGTGGAAGCCTTACCCTCTCTTCCAATGACCCACCAGGTTACCTTGTGCTTTCTGCCCCTGTAATTCTGGGGCTATGCAAGGTTAAAGATATTGGTCCCAAGAAAGGGCAAACTCTAATGAGCAGACAGCACCAGGGTTCATTCTGAACTACAAAATACAGCCTGCTCCAGGGCCATCTGGACTCATTGTGTCCAGAGGCCAGGAGACGAAACGAGGAGGCACCATAGTGGCAGGGGCAGTCGACCCTCCTCACTAGGATATTAAACCACCACAACCCACTGGGTGTCTCCAGGTGCTCTCTGGCCTCAGAATGACCATGAGCACACACATATAAAAGCCCTAAACTATGAAGAGTATTGAGTGTTCAGATCACTCAAGATAGAAGGTTTGGTCATGCCACCAGGTAAGCCACACAGACTTGCCAAAGTGAGAGTCAGGAGAATTCAATGATCATAAAGGAGCAAAAAGTGAGTATCAGCAGCCCCAAGATCAACTGCAGTGAAAGGAGTTATAGTTCATCTCATTGGCCTCCTTCTTTTTGAAATTCCCCTCAAGTAGAAAGGCTGCAGAGATTGGGAGTTTGGGACTGATATATGTACACCATTGAAACTATGTATAAAATAGATAACTAATGAGGACCTACTGTATAGCACAGAGAACTCTACTTAATGCTCTGTGGTGACCTGAACAAGAAGGAAATCCAAAAGGGAGGGGATAAATGTGTATGTAAGGCTGGTTCACTTTGCTCTACAGTAGAAACTAACACAACATTGTAAAGCAACTATCAGTTGAGTTCAGTTCAGTTCAGTCGCTCAGTCATGTCCAACTCTTTGCAACCCCATGGATTGCAGCACCCCAGGCTTCCCTGTCCATCACCAACTCCCGGAGCTTACTCAAATTCATGTCCATTGCACTGGTGATACCATCTAACCATCTCATCCTCTGTCCTCCCCTTCTCCTCCCGCCTTCAATCTTTCCCAGCAACTATACTCCGATAAAAATTATTTTTTTTTAATAAAGGCTGCAGAAACCATGAAGGAGTTTTTTCCAAAACCTCTGCAGAAAAGTATATCTGTGTGGCACAAAGTGGAGAATGTGTCAAGCAGATCTCTTATAACAAGTCTCAGAAAAGGTGAGAGCCTTCAAGGACCTCAGCTTTAGAGGTCAATAGACCTTCCGTCTAGAAATCTGTCATTACCCTGGCTCAGAGCCCACTTTTCTAGTCTTTATTTTTCATACTATAAATTATCAGACAATAAACATGATTGATTCCACTTGGCTTGGATTGCATGTGTAATTCTGCTCCAGAAATCTCTTCCCCGTGAGGGAGGGGGGGTGGTTATCTAACAGAAGGCAGCTCTCAGAGTCTCAACCCTAGAGAAGGCACCCACCGAACAGACCCTCATCTGCTAAGAAAATCAAAAGCAATCCTTTAAATCAATATGACAAAGATACCCTCTACAATTCCTCTGATGCAAAACAATCCACTTTCTTCAGACGCAGCTTTCCCATCTGGAGATAGTTCTAAATATTTCTCTCTGTCCCTGGGTATTTTGGGAACTGCATGTGGCCACTGCCTCTTAAGGTAACACAGATGATATCTGCTGCCTCTCAGAATTTCAGTAAGTGACCAGAAATCTGTAATCTTTTGAGCTTCTGGAAATTTCATCGTTTGATGTGATTTCAACCACTTTTTTCTGTCATTCAATCCATGCCCCATGCACTACTACAGATGAGGAAAACAGCTTAAAGATAAACATGCCATTCTCCAATATCCATTTAGGTTACTTACTTGCAAGTGTTGCGATGCCAGTGGTTATTTTGGACAGGGCAAATCTCCACTTAAGCCAATGAGGGGTGACACAGAAGGAGAGAGGTTCAAATCTGTCATTTTTTTTTCTGCCTGCATTTCCATTTTGTTTCCTAAACTTCAATCTCTCCAGAATGTAGTGTTTATTAGGATCCTGCATCTAAAAGAAAATTTTGATGCTCAAAGCTTTTTATCATTTCTTTCACAAATGAAATTCACAGCCCCACAGTGCAAAACATCACTTGGAGTAAATCCCTTTGGAGACATGATAGCGGTATTTAAGCTTTATCATAATGGAGCTCCATCCGCAGATGTCCAACACAAGAGACATTCTAGTTTTCTCTGGCCACTTGAGAAAGTGTGAGCTAAGAAAATTCTTGGAACTGTGCCACAGACATTGACAGAAGCAAAAAGAGCCTAACTATTGGCTGAGGGGCAAAAAAAAAACTGGGAAGTAGGCAAAAAGAAAGGAATGCTTATGGAACCCCTCTGAAGGCCAGACACTTGGCATCCAAGGGCATTAACTTATTTAACCTTGACAAGGAGCCTGATAGATGGGTTTTAACCTTACTGCCTGCAGGTGGGGAACTAAGGCTCAGAGAAAGTAAGCAACTTGCCAATATGGTCACACAGTTTATACACTGAAGAGATGGGACTCAAAAAAAATCATTCCATCATCAAAGCACACATTTTCAAAAACACAGCAGGGCTGATTCTCTGGTCTCACCAGAACATGACTCTTCCCCCTCCCTTGCTGTTGAATATAAGAAATCATAGGCGCTATTGAATATAAGAAATTAAAGGAGGCAAATTTGGCAGGACTCCACACTGAGTGCGCAGTTGCGGTGCCTCACAGCAATGTCTATAGAGGCAATAAAGACAAAAAAGAAAAGAATAGACAATTACCATTTAAAAGCTAACTGAAAGAGTATAAAAGGTTAGTGGCAATCAAGATTATCTAAAGTCCTACCCTTATCCCTACCCCCATGTGTGCTGAAACAGAAAAATGTATGTCCATATGGCAAGTAGAACTAGAGTCTATTAAACAATGTTATGTCCTTCATGTTTTAGATGTTATATCTTGTTTAATCCTAACAATCCCCTCATTTAGAGAATACAGTTCTCATTTTACAGATGAAAAAACTGAAGCCCAAAGAGAGTTTAACAACTACAATGGTTCAGGTACAAGCTACAGAAAACCAGACTCACAGTGGCCTGGGCAAGTAAAGCATTGTTTCTCATGAAACTGGAAGCCTGGGTGGGCAGCAGAGGCTCATACAAAGAGTCCACATGGCCAGCACGGACTCAGGCTCCTTCTGCCTCTCTGGTACACCATCCCCAGCATGTGGCTTTTATCCTTATTCTTTCAGCATGTCTGCTGGACCTCTGAGCATTGTAAGTACATTGCAGGGAGGGAGATAAAGACAGACAGAAGAGCAAAAGGTGAACAGAAAAGAACCATGCCAACCAAATCTGTCCCTTTTTATCAAAAGGATAACAGAGTTTCTGAAAGCCATACCCAAAGCTTAATCTTCTTGCTCAGAACTACATTACATAACCACCTATCTCTGTAAGAGAAACCACTGAATTGAACATTTAGAATATTCTAAACTCCACTGCAGCCCTAAATAAAATCAGAATTAGTAACGAGTTAATATTTGGGCAAAGTGCTTAGAATAAGATCTGACTCCTAGTAAGTGACGTGTGTTTAACATATGAAGAAAAGGAGGAATTAAGTAACCAAAGAATGAAGAAATGGGACCTGGGTAGGCAAATAGAATTATTTAATACAGATAAAAGACTTGCTTAAATTGCCCAACCAGCAAATGGTAGGATGTAATTCCATTTTGAGTTCTTCTGATTTCAAAGGATTTTTTTTTTACTTTTTTCTTATTTTAACATAAAAACACCCCCTCAATAATCACTCAGTTGTGTCTGACTCTTTGTGATCCCACAGACTGTAGCCTGCCAGGCTTCTTTGTCCATGGGATTTCCCAGGCAAGAATACTGGAGTGGGTTGCCATGCCTTTCTCCAGGGGATCTTCCTGACCCAAGGATCAAACCCAGGGGGCAGATTCCTTACCATCTGAGCCACCACGGAAGCCCCCCCAGTCACACACACACTTTAAATTCCTATGTGACTATGTCTGCAAATGTTATATAATTTTCCTGAGTGCTGCTTAAAATATTAGATTCCAAGTGAAGAACTGGTTCTAAGAAAATAGGCATGCCAGTCTAAACAATTTCATTCTCTGGTGGGCTACTTAGCCTTTAATAGGCAGGCTGAAAAAGTATATCACAAATAGCACTGGCATTCACAGCAGCCCGACCCTGGCTTAATTGTAATTGTGCCACTAAACCTAGTGAAAGTGAAAGTGTTAGTCACTCAGTTTTGTTCAGGTCAGTTGCTCAGTCATGTCCGACTCCTTGCAACCCCATGAATCGCAGCATGCCAGGCCTCCCTGTCCATCACCAACTCCCGGAGTTCACTCAGACTCACGTCCATCGAGTCAGTGATGCCATCCAGCCATCTCATCCTCTGTCGTCCCCTTCTCCTCCTGCCCCCAACCCCTCCCAGCATCAGAGTCTTTTCCAATGAGTCAACTCTTCGTATGAGGTGGCCAAAGTACTGGAGTTTCAGCTTTAGCATCATTCCTTCCAAAGAAATCCCAGGGCTGATCCTCCTTCAGAATGGACTGGTTGGATCTCCTTGCAGTCCAGGGGACTCTCAAGAGTCTTCTCCAACACCACAGTTCAAAAGCATCAATTCTTCGGCACTCAGCTTTCTTCACAGTCCAACTCTCACATCCATACACGACCACTGGAAAAACCATAGCCTTGACTAGACGGACTTCTGTTGGCAAAGTAATGTCTCTGAGTAGTGTCCAATTCTGTGACCCATAGACTGTAGCCACTAGGAATTTCTAGAAATTTCTATGGAATTTCTAGGCAAGAATACTGAAATGGGTTGCCATTTCCTTCTTCAGGGGCTCTTCCTGACCCAGGGATTGAACTCAGGTCTCCTGCATTGCAGGCAGATTATTTACCATCTGAGCCAGCAGAGAAGCCTAGAGCCACAGATAAACTGAAAGAAGCACATGAGTCCCCAGCACAGACTGACAAATGAGCGCTTGAGTGTAACGTGGGGACTGACTTTTATTAGCCAGACTTCTAGCCCCTCTGGTTTTTAGCCCTTAGGATAGCAAGTGGTCTTAGTGTGCTGTGTCACCTATTGGCAGTACATCCACGTATCAACACAGTTGGTAACCTCCTTTGTTTGACCTTCAGCATCCTTAAATGTCAAACATCACCCTCCATCTACAGATGTCGACTCAGGTTTATCCTAGGTGCCCAAAGAGAGAATCAAAGATCAGTCCTTATAAAAATTCATTACTGATGAATATTGAAATATTACAGGGAAATTAATCAATATTATTAAACATCAAGAGATTAAATGCTGGCTCATTCTATGGGAGATGGAACCAGCCACCACAGAAGACCTCTGAAAAGTGCTGACTGGGATTATTTAAATATACATGTATATGAATGTGAAAAATGGCTAACTTTTGAAAGGTCAATCAAGGCTAGAAAGCAAACAGAAAGCTGAGTATGGAGGGTTCAGTGGCACAGGAGTGGCCCTTCTCAGCAGTCCTGTGACACCCACAGGATTCACACTGACTCTCCCTGAAGTACCCCTGTACTAATCAAGGAACGGGAGTTTGGCCTTTCTCTTTAGCCGAGTATCCACTGTGAATTCAGTGGCTATCCACTGCCTAGGTCGAGACCTTAAGAATCAAATCAAATAATGAAATCCCATTGCTTCCTCAAAAGAAATTACTGTTTTCTTTTCATGTGGATTATAACTTGTTTAAACCCCAGTGACTGTTCAATTTCTGCTCACATCAGACAAATATTTGCTAATTAAGGGTAAGAGGAGATAGAACCAGAAGGTCAATCGGCTTATTCCTTGCTAGAAACCATATAAGGAGGTTTATATCTTCTGAATTCTGTTTTACAAAACAGTAATTCTTGTCTTGTCTTCCATACACACTGACACCATTCCTGTTCTTTAAAACATGCCTTTCTTTGTGAGATTATTATTGTGAGCCCCAGAGTAAGAACAAAGAGTGATTTCTGTCCTGGACACTCGTGAACTATTTCAGTCCGAATCTTAGATTATCTTCAGTTCATGTTCTGGAATTAGATTCTCTGGGTTTGACTATGGTTTCTAGACTTACTCCCAGTATGGTCTTGAACAAGATATTTTATCTGGTAAAGTCAGTTTCCTTTTCTAAACCATGATGAGCTTGATAATATAAATACTGCAGACTTTCAGTTAGATGTAGGATCATACATGTCAAGTGTTCAACCTAACTCTTGCTGCTGCTGCTGCTGCTGCTCCTGCTAAGTCATTTCAGTCGTGTCCAACTCTGTGCGACCCCATAGACCGCAGCCCACCAGGCTCCGCCGTCCCTGGGATTCTCCAAGCAAGAACACTGGAGTGGGTTGCCATTTCCTTCTCCAATGCGTGAAAGTGAAAGTGAAGTCGCTCAGTCGTGTCCGACCCTCAGCGGCCCCATGGACTGCAGCCTTCCAGGCTCCTCCGTCCATGGGATTTTTCAGGCAAGAGTGCTGGAGTGGGGTGCCATTGCCTTCTCCGAACCTAACTCTTAGATACCTAATAAATATCCAATATGTAAGATTAGTAAGTCACTTCAGTCATGTCCAACTCTTTGTGACCCCATGGACTATAGCCCACCAGGCTCCTCTGTCCATGGGATTCTCCAGGCAAGAATACTGGAATGGATAGCCATTCCCTTCTCCAGGGGATTTCCCGACCCAGGGATTGAACCCATGTCTCTTATGTCTCCTGTATTGGCAGGCAGGTTCTTTACCACTAGTGCCTCCTGGGAAGGCCAAGGTTAGTTATAATTTAAAGCAAAACAAAGCATACTTTTCTAGGTATTGAATCTTCTTATAATGGATTTACAGTGGATTCATATCTAATATTTTTCCCATCACTGTGTTCTCTCAGGAAATTAATAAACTACATAATTATATGAATATGTTTCAAAGATTCCAAATAGATCTTAATGCAAAGCCAATTCTCCAGCACTCAGTGGCTCCATTATCTGATTAATGGCTTTAGTTTTTTCCTTTTCTTCTGGAATGGAATGATATAGTAGAAGGAATACAGTTCTACCATCAGAGTGGTGAGCATTATCTATTCCAAGAGGTATGATCTTTAGGGAATGTCAGAGTCCCCTGCTCATAAGCCTCAGTACATAGATGGATATGTACCAAGGTGCCTCTAGTTTGCTTCAGTAAAACCTCCCTTTGAGAGACATTAATTAAAATATTTAGGGATCACAGCTGAGTCTACAATTTGAATGGAAGCCAGATACTGAAAAAGGTCTCTCTTCCATTGTGTTATTTACTGCTGGTAAAAATATTCCAGCTGAGGCTCAGAATGCTAAAACAACATTTCAAAGATGTCATGCATTTAACACTCTCCTGCCCCACGGGGACCAGAGAAATGAGTCATGACGTAAAGTGGTCCTTCTGCAGACATTCTGGTCTACAACAGTGAAATGGAGGAAAAGAGACATCCTGGTCTCAGGCACTAAACCCCATAGTACAAAAGGTCTCTAAAACTACAGTGACGGGTCCAAAGTCCAAGTTATTGGTCAATAGGCCAACATCTGTGACTTTTCCAAATATCACTGTGTCAAATGCACCAATAAACAGTGATGAATAATTTCACTTCCAGAATTCTCTTCTAATCAAATAATGAGAGCTGACATATCTCTCACTCTCAAGTCTCTATTTTACCCCCATTCAAATCTCTCTTTTAAACTTCACATAACCACCTGCCTGTTCTTCAGGAATACCCACACATTTAAACCATTACTCCTTTCTAGGCTGGCTTCTTGCATGTTACCTGTTCAAGCACACGGCAGCATGATTTCTCCAATGAACACCACCCATGACTGCTTCTTCTCCCTTAGTTTCTGAGTACACTCATCATCTTTTCAATATTAATTTCTTAAAAATTTCATTTTCTACATCCTAATTCCCACTCTCCTACTACCTAGGTCCAACTATATCATCATCTATACTTTGTATCATGGAAATAATTTCTCAGTTAGCGTCTCTGTCTACTTTGTTCCACCAATGCAGTCTCCACAAAGCCACCAGTCATCTTTCACAATGCATTTCTAATTATGTTGCTCTCAATTAAAACATGTTAAAGACTTTTACTGCCTTCAGGATAAGGAACAAACTCCTTAAGATTTTCGAAAAGTCTTTTCATGATCCGGCCCCAACTTCTCTTCTCAAGAAACCAATGTTCCAGATGTACTAAATTGCTTGTAGTTTTTCCAGACTGTCATGCTTTTTCTTGCCCATAGGTCTTTGTATGTGATGTTCACTACACTTAGAAAAGTGATCCTTCCCCCAATATTTTCATTTATCCCATTAACTCTTACTCACCCTTCAGTTTTGAATCTAGTTTAACTACCTTAAAGTTTTCTGACTCCCAATTGTATCCAGTACTTACCATATGCCCTCAGCACTTTTCACAGAATAATGTAATTGCCTTTTTATAAATTCCTCTCTAGATCTTTCCTTTTCTAAGATTCTTAAATTCAGCAATTGTGCTATGGCCTTACACATAGTAAGTCCACAATAAATAATTTTTAATGACTATCAAGATATTTGTCAAGGTTTGATTACAAAAAGAGAAAATTGACAACTAAGCCTAGCTATTCAAATGAATAACAAATTTTGGCACATCTTTAAGGTAGAAAATAGTATTTTTCCTTCTCAAAGTGAAAAAGTTTTTTAAATGTTTTCATAGGTGGAAGCATAGAAATAATGGAATATTGAGTGAAAATCACAGATAAAATCTACATTAATAAGATATCAACATGATAGGTAGACAGATAACAAAGATAGGTAGGTAGATAGAGAAATAGGTGACAGAAAAAAAAAGAGGATGGGAGGGAGGGGGAGAGAAAAGAAGGAATGGAGAAAGAAAGAAATATACAAATTTGATAAAAGATTTATATTTGGCTTATGCATAATATGTGCTTGCTTATCATGCCTTGAAATATATTTCTGATTTCCTGTGATGAGTCAAGTAAAAACATAATAGAAAAGGGCCACAGTGAATATTGACTTTATCGTGGCCAGTATCTATAAGCAAAGCAGTCATATTTTCAGATGTTGAACATCACAGCTGGATTCTCAAGACAGAGCTAATGTTGAAAAGTTAGATGGGTGGCAATACAGGCGTCAGACACTCGCATCAAAAGCAGGAACAAAAACCAGAAAGCCACGAGCAAGTACAGAAAGGAGGGCGCAACGACCAGGGACCAGCTGAAACCAATAACAATCCAGTCTGTGGATCTGAGTGGGTCAGCAAAGCTAAAGGGACGGAACCAGCATCTCAAGCTCTGGAAGCACAGAAAAATCCAAGTTCTCTTTAGCAGCTGAAGTAGACTTGCATTACATAGATTAGATATGCATGGTCAGAATTAGGGTGATCATAATTTGGGGAAGTGAAGGTAGGCATAAGATACGTAGACTTATTTCAATAAAACCCATATTGAATCCCACTAGCTAATGGAAATTAATTACCCCATATAAACTTATCTTCCTTAAAATGTGCATAAGGCCTATCCAGGGGATTCAGTAGTAAATGAAAGCATCACTTTTATATTTGAGAAGAGTGGGGAAGTGAGAGGCAGAAAAAGAGAAAAAGCAATTTTATGACTATTCTCAGATTTTTTAAAAAAATGCTTCAGCATTCTTTAGTAGTTTTCAAAATGGAACTAAATAATAAATGTTCTCTTTGTAAAGAACAATTACCTAGTTAATTTAAAGAGTGTTTTCTTATGAGGGTTGCAATTAAAAATAGAGGGCAAGAGAAATTTGCTTTAGCCATTTGCCATCACCCCAGGGTTTGTTGATCAACTTTATGCTCCATTTATGTCCCCATAAATCATACCGTGGAATTAAAAGTGTGTGGTTGACATGAATATTGCCCACTTTGCAAATGAGAGACAAGGAGGAAGGAAAACCTTTATGCAGAAGCATGAGTCTATCATACAAAAATTCTTTACAATTATTATCTCTGCTTCCCCACACAAGTGAGATTACTCTCTTGGTAGATGTCATAGAATTGAGGCTTTGAAATGGAGATGCCAAGCTGTAAATTACATTTCTGAATCAATTATGCTTCTATCAGAAAGGCTATAAATAACATGCAGAATTACCAGATGTGTAATTTTTTGTTACACTTGAACATTTGGCACGTTTAGAATGTCTAAGTGAGGGACTTGGGTTAATCTGTGAATTTCACGGATTTCATCTGACAAGACAGCAGAAAAGTGTGGTTGAGAATTACGATGACCTTGCTTCAAGGAGATTTATCACAACAAGGTCGAGTAAGGAATTTGCTTGCATTTTTTTTTAAAGGGATCTGGGTGGGAAATGGTCATGGAAAAGCCCCTTGGTGTTTCCATTGGCTGAATTCTCAGAAGAGTTGAACAAAGGACACATTTAGTTTCAGATGGGTTACTTGAGCAAAATATAATTCAGTGATGAGCCCTTTTTTTGACAGCTTTTACATGGATTTTATTTTCTCACCTTGAGATTTCTAAGTGAGAAAATGTTGGGCAGTTTATTATAACCAGTCTCAGCATCCAAAGCTTAGACATCAAACAGTAGGTACAGGAAAGGCCTGGAGTTTATCAAGTAGCCTCGGGCAGTGGCCTTCCCAGGAATATCACTTATTCCTGGGTCTGGTGCATCGTAGCGTTTTTCCCTTATGGCAGGTTAAGCTTTTATTCCTCCTATTGTTAAGTGAACATTGAGTTATTAAATTTAGAAGCTGTCAGTAATAGGACTAAAGAAGAAAACTCCCTCTCTATTTATGAGACGATAGCCCTCACCTTTCCTTGAGAATTTCTGGGGACAGGTAGGATCTATTCTTTGTTACAGCACTGGAGGAAACCTGGCTTCCTTGGCAGAGTTAGGCAAATACCGTGCAATCAAATAAAATTTTATTGATCATGCTAGAACTTACTATCACTCTTAAAGCTAGCAAGTGGAATTAGGTGGGTTTTTTTTTTTTTTTCTCTCACAGCATAATAAACAGGAGTCTGGAATCATCTGGAGCCCAACAGATAAAATATATCTAGGATTATAGTGTTTAAAGCACCGCACGGAGATTCCAGCCCAGCTCAGATTTCTCATCTATAAAATGGACATAATGGTATCTAATTTCCAACATAATCTTTAAGGTTAAAATGGATAATTCTTGCCAAAATGCTTAGCATAGTTCTCTAGTTGTAGTTGGTACTAGAGGAAGTAGTTCTCAGTATCATTTAGAGTCTTTTTATATTAATTCAACATGCTTTCCCCAAGATTCTTTCTTCTACCTACAACTGCCTGTCCCAAGAAAGGAATGTAGCCTAGCAATTAAGAGCTTAAACTCAGTTAGTTTGGTTTCCATCCCAGTTCAGGTATCAACTCATCAGCTTCATAAGCTCCAGAAAATTATGTTAACTTATCTCTGCTTCCATCTTCTCATCTGTTAAACAGGGCTAGCAATAGTAACCACTCCAGAGACATGATACTTTCCCTACCTAACTAGTGTTTGTTTCTGGATGTAACTGAAATACAAGAGGAAAAGCACTTGGAACACTAACACAATAAATGCTGCTTCTATTATGAATATTTTTAAATGTCTGAATCCATCCTCCCTCCTCTATTTTGTTTTCAACAAACTTCCATTCACATGTTAACTCCATAATACGTAAGAAGCATACTTACTTCCGTTAAAGTGGTCATCATCCATTTTGAGTAACAGGATACAAAGTGTGCTGGTGATTGGATATTAGAAGAATACTGTGTATGTGTCTGACTCTACAGCTCTTAGGGCTGTAGCCCACCAGGCTCCTCTGTCCATGGGATTTTTCAGACAAGAATACTGGCATGGGTTGTCATTCCCTCCTCCAGGAGATCTTCCTGACTCAGGTATTGAACCCACATCTCCTGTATCTCCTTTACCTGCTGAGCCATTGAGGTGGGCAGATATCAAAGTTAATGTGCTTATCAGAAGAAAAATCGGGCTCAACTATCATAATAGGATACACCCAAAGCAAATAAGGTAAGAATATGAAGACTAGTAGCAAATCCTTCACAAAAGCAAGCAAGAGACATACGGAGACAGAGAGGGACCACAGTCATGCACCTGTCAGATATCCTGGAGAGATGTTCTTGAAGGCACTGGATCTTGCCCTAGAAAAAGGCCTCTTATATATCCTGATTTCCAATTAGAAAATTTGCAGGAAGCTACTAATAAATAAATGCTTCTGAGGTCTTAAAAGCATTGTTTTCTTTGTTTTGATGGAGAGGAGCCTCAGAACACAATGGATGTCTCCTCAACAAGTACAAAATCACACTTGGTTGTGGGCTTGCAATTTCCAAAAGGATAAACTATCTGAATCATTTTTTTCAACACTGAAGTTGTCACATTAGAACTTGACAATGCACCTGCCATCTTAACTGATGTATGAAGAAGTGTTAAACTGAGAGTCAAGGTTTCAACCAACTCCCAAAGATCCTGCAATATTGCCATGAACATTTTACATATGGCTACCCTCAGAATGAAGAGTATTTTTTCCCCTTTCGGATAATAATAGAGAGTAGGATCGAGTTTCTGACTGACATATAGCTGTCATATCACATCACACTACACCAATCATTTACACATTAAGCATTTTTATTTGTTTAAAACATGGTGTTTTTCTCCTATCTAAATGACAGCTTTTAGGCAACAGAAGGAAAAACATTAAAATCTTAGTGTTTACTCTTTAAAGCATATAGTTATCAAAACCATGTCATAAAAGGAAAATTGATAGGGTCAAATCTTCTCTTATGTCAACAGTGAAGTGTGAGTAAATAAAAAGGAAAATTGCAGGATTCTGCAAATAAAATATATAAGTTCAATACAATTCACGCTAATTTGAAGCAAGAGAAGGATGGCACAGGAAAAACTAGATGTATCTGTAATTTAATACTCAGTCAAATGTGGATCAATTGACTATGAAGACAAAAGGAATTATTCTCACAACTTAAATATTTTTAAAGATATGGCCTGGGACTTCCCTTGTGGTCCAGGGGTAAAGAATCCACCTACCAATGCAGAGGACATGGCTTCGATCCCTAGTCCAAGAAGACTCCACATGCCACAGAGCAACTAAACCCTTGCACCACAAGTACTGAGCCCATGACCTAGAGCCTGTGTGCTGCGACTGGAGAATAGCCACCACTCGACACAGCTTGAGAAAGTTTGCACACAGCAATGAAGATCCAACACAGCCAAAAAAAATTTTTTTAAAGATAGGACCTGTGTATCATGAATAATGGGCTTCCCAGGTGGCACAATGGTAAAGAATCCACCTGCCAAAGCAAAAGACGCAGGAGACGTGGGCTCGATCCCTGAGTCAGGAAGAGCCCCGGGAGGAGGAAATGGCAACCCACTCCAGTATTCTTGCCTGGAGAATCCCATGGACAGAGGAGTCTGGCAGGCTACAGTCTTTGGGGTCACAAAGAGTCAGACACAACTAAGCAAGTGAGCACACATACACACACACAGCATGAATAATACACTAGTTAATAATGTCTGACTGAGTTTTTACTTTTTTTCATTGAATAAGTGAGTGAGTGAGTGAAGTCGCTCAGTTGTGTCCGACTCTTTGCGACCCCATGGACTGTAGCCCACCAGGCTTCTTTGTCCATGGGATTCTCCAGGCAAGAATCCTGGAGTGGGTTGCCATTTCCTTCTCCATTTCATTGAATAAACAGTCCTAAATTTATTATAACCCTAAAATGAAAGGATTAATCTTTCACTAGTCAAAAAATTTATCTTTCACCATTCAAAAAACTCTAAAACATAGAGTTTGAGTAATATGTGAGCATTTTTTGGATGAATGAAAAAATTCCATTGTTGCTGAAAATGTCTAATTGAGAAAATTTTATTAAAAACTGCTTTTGGTAATTAAATTTATTCTCAACGTAGTTTCATGGGAGATGGTATATAAAGACAGGAAGATAGATTTATAGATTTGAAAATACGAAGCAGTGACTGAAACATTGCATTTAAACTGGATCCAGCTTTGATGAGGAATGGAAATGAGGCAGCTGATGTTCTAATTCAGGCAGTGTTCTGGGAGAGCTGGTTCCCATGGGTTTTTACTAGAAAAGATGTATCTAATCGATAACAATGAGATTCTCAGTGTGAAAAAGAATATTAATGTTGTATATTCTCATTTGCAGGGCTTCCAGGTGGCACTAGTGGTAAAGAACCCGCCTGCCAGTGCAGGAGACATAAGAGACGCAGGATGGATCCCAGGGTTCAGAAGACCCCCTGGAGGAGGGCACCGGCAACCCACTCCAGTATTCTTGCCTAGAGAATCTCACAGACAGCAGAGCCTGGTGGGCTACAGTCCATGGGGTCACAAAGAGTTGGATATGACTGAAGGAACTTAGCAGGCATGCATGCATTTTCATTTACATATTTTAATATCTTGTTTATAATAATATGTATAATATTTTTTCTTCTACAATATAGCTAGATCACAGAATTAATCCAAGCTCTGGCTGGCTGATTTACTCTGGTAGGCCCATAACATATAATTCAAATGCATTTATCTATTAGCTATAACACGTGGTTATGGAATCTTAGACCCCAAATCAGGGATCGAATCCATGTCCATGGTAGCGAAAGTACCAGGTCCCTACCACTGGACTACCAGAGAATTCCCTATAACTCAAATTTAAAGAATTATAATTAGGCTAATAACATACTGTAATGTTTCATAATAACTGATTTAATTTTCTTTTCCCCCCTGCAGTTGACAAGGGGTGGAAAGACACGAGGGACAACCCCTGTCTTTTTCTGGGGAGGGAGTTGGTTTGCCGGCTGTGAGCGAGCCTGCTGCAGGCAGGGTGGAGAGGGTATGCCTCAGGCAGACCCTAAGGGAACAGCTCTGCGCCAGGGGGCAGGGCCCTGTGGCCAGGGTTTCTGCTGGGCATTTAGTCCTACCGAGCCCCCAAAGGCTGCAGGTAGGAGAGGCCTGAAGAAAGGATGGGGGCGCAGAACTGGAAGGATAGAAAACAGTAGTAACTGATTCTGTAAGGTACTTGCACTAATGCCACACAGTGGGCTGTTTAATATGAACTTGTTCACCTATCACGTGTTAGAAACAAGCTCCTTGGGAGATATGTAGACTTCTAAATGAAGCTTTAGGCTCCTCTTGGTCCCTTTCTCCTTCCCTACATTTTGTAAGGATGCTGATATGGATTGGCCAAACTCCAGGATAATGAAACATAGCACAGATTTAGAGACTGGGAATTTCAAAGGACTGAAAGATCAAGCATACCCATTGAATATGGCAGCTTCACTCATGTGGCTAATGGACATGGGCCCTGGAAACATTGGGACCCACCCAGGCATGCAGCCAGAGCCACCACCATGCTATCTTCAGGTCTGAACTGCTTTCCTTCTTTCTTCAGGTGGCCATGCTCATACCTGAATGATAGGAGCTAAGACACGTGTTCTCACTGCAGTAGGACATAGATATAACTTGTCTAGGTAAAAGGAGTCCTCCAAGAAAAGCTAAAATTTGTGATTCAAGCCAGACTTCCAACTGGTAATAACATATTTCTACAACTTCTGTACTAGAAACTCCCAAGGAAGAATTTCTAAAACCTGTTTTCTAGAGGTTGCTATCTCTCTCTGAGCACTGTTGCTGTTGTTCAGTAGCTAAGTCATGTCTGACTCCTTGCAACCCCATGGACTGCAGCACGCCAGGCTTCTCTGTCCTTCACTATCTGCCGGAGTTTGCTCAAATTCATATCCATTGAGTCAGTGATGCTATCTAACCATCTCATCCTCTGCCACCCTCTTCTCCTTTTGCCTTCAATTTTTCCCAGCATCAGGGTCTTTTCTAATGAGTCGGCTCTTTGCATCAGGTGGCCAAAGTATTGGAGCTTCAGCTTCAGCATCCAGTCCTTCCCATAGATATTCAGGATTGATTTCCTTTAGGATTGACTGGTTTGATCTCCTTGCTGTTCAAAGGACTCTCAAGAGTCTTCTCTATCACCACAGCCTGAAATCATTGATTCTTTGGTGCTCAGCTTTCTTTATGGTCCGACTCTCAGATCTGTGACTACTGGGGAAACCATAGTTTTGACTATACTGACCTTTGTTGGCAAAATGATGTCTCTGCTTTTTAATATTCTATCTAGGTTTGCCATAGTTTTCCTTCCAAAGAGCAAGTATCTTCTAATTTCATGGCTATAGTCACTGTCTGCAGTGATTTTGGAGCCCAAGAAAATAAAATCTGTCACTGCTTCTGCTTTTGCCCCTTTTATTTGCCATGAAGTGATGGAACTGGATGCCATGATCTTTGTTTTTTGAATGTTGAGTTTTAAGCCAGCATTTTCACTCTCTTCTTTCAGCCTTATCAAGTATATGTCAAGACAATTTCCTATCTCTATGAAGAGAGAATTCCTAGAGCATTTTCCTATAATTCCTTTCCTGAATGAAGGGAACAGTCTTGAGTTGCACTCTTTATCTTCTTTACATTTTACTTATCTCATATTCTGATAGATGATATAAGGAAGGGACTTCAAGCAAGGTCCCTGTCATTATATTCATGACAGAATTCTTAAAAACAACCGTGAGAACACACTTATACAAACATAACTCATAGACTTCCTCAGCCTTTGCTCATGTGGCTAAATTAGTCACACAAATCAGTTTTCAAAGCCTTCAGAGACACCTACTCATAATTTCACAGATTCTATGCAAAATGTCGGCATCACTAAGGAAAATGCCAACGATCTCCTACTGAAACAATCTGGGCAAATAATAGAATGCCAGCTTATGAAAATAATTTAGACAGAAAATGGATTCAAGTAAACAAACATTTAACAACTTAACCAGTGACCAACTGATAATTTTACCCAGCAATTTGTAGAAAATTCTGAATTTGTGTCAAGTTCATTATTCCTTGACAAACAACTGTTCACCATAGTTTCACAGAAATATTCAAAAAGATAAACAGTGCACATTATCATCTTAAAGGCACAAGATAGTTCTCCGTTTTTCACTGCAATAAAGGAAACTAATACTTCCTTTATTCATTTTGTTTTTCTGGTCTTTGTTGTTATTTTTTGACAAAGTGCATTGAGTTAAATTTTTTAAGCCAGAGACCTGCATTCAATTCCATATTAGTTACTTAATGTTTGACCCTGAGCAAACTGCTTAATTTCTCAAATTTCCACATCTGTACAGTAGAAATGCTTACAAAGTTGACTTACAAAGAAGTTTGCTTAGAGAACTAAATAAGCAAATACCTATTAAAGATGCTCAGCAAGTGATGAGTCTCTCCTGCACTTCA
Source organism: Bubalus bubalis (assembly GCF_019923935.1). Lineage (NCBI taxonomy): Eukaryota > Metazoa > Chordata > Mammalia > Artiodactyla > Bovidae > Bubalus > Bubalus bubalis. The sequence goes on along the minus strand of NC_059174.1, from coordinate 26,443,904 downwards.
GATCTTGTGCCAGGCATGGAAAAGCTACAAAGATATTTAGAGATTGTCACTACCTTTAAATAGCTGAGTTTAGTAAGAGACTGTACTCAACCAATTAATTTTTATTATTATCAAGTAACATTATTGAGACCACAATGTGAAGGTTGAATTAGGCTGCTGCTATTCAACCACATCTGTCCCTTTCATCATTAGGTTCTTTTTCACCCCAGTCAGTATCCAAAACAGAAGCCATTATCCTTGATTGACAAATCCATGCCATCCTCGGCAAGTTCACTCACCCTAATATACATTCACTTGAATACGTGTTCTTTCTTAGTTAGGAAACAGGGAACTAAAGGAACTAACTAAGCAGTAACATTTGTGTGAATAGAGATTATATTTTGTTAAACATTTTATTGTTAAAATATAATAGGTGTTTCAAGAAATTATGGTTGCATGAATGTATATCTGCTTTGTTCCCAATGCTCTACTAGAGAAAACTGACTATATGCTTTCTTAGTTAATCCTACATACTACCTTGATAATGAAACAGAAACACTAGTTTGTGTGGAGAAAACTGAGGTTCAGAAATGTTTATTAATTTGCCAGCATCCAAGGAAATCAACCCTGAAGCTGAATCAACCCTTCAATGCTGAAGCTGAAGCTCCTACACTGGAAAAGACCCTGATGCTGGGAAAGATTGAGGACAGGAGGAGAAGGAGGTTATAGAGGATGAGATGGTCGGATGGCATCACCGACTCAATGAACATGGGTTTGAGGAAACTCCAGGCAATAGTGAAGGACGGGGACAAGGACATGGCATGCTGCAGTCCATGGGGTCGCGAAGAGTCAGACACAACTTAGTGGCTTAACAATGAACAATGTATACATTAAGAGACTGAGTTGATATTTATGTCAGATCTGCTGCTGCTACTGCTAAGTCGCTTCAGTCGTGTCCAACTCTGTGCGACCCCATGGACTGCAGCCTACCAGGCTCCTCCATCCATGGGATTTTCCAGGCAAGAGTACTGGAATGGGTTACCATTGCCTTCTCCTGTCAGATCTAGATAACTCCAAATTTCCTGTATCATCTACAGTAGCATCCTCTCCTCCTGCATGAGGCTGGGTTAATCACAAGATTAAAAGATAGATACTGCATTAGTAAAATTCTTTATGACTTTCTGCCCAGAAAATAATGCTAATTGACTAAGCATCCTCAATTAAGAGATGAAGCACTTATAATAACTAACCTCCATCATTATCATCAAGACTTTCAACTTTTACACAGTTCCTTAAAGTTTACAAGTACTTTCTTTGCACATTTAATTTAGAAATATCAACTGACTTGTGCAGTGTCACATGATTATAAATGATAGGGCCAGATTTCTTTGTGGTTCTGAAGCCCATTCATGAAATAATTCCTTATTCCATATAAAGTGCTAGCAGTGTTGAAGAGGGAGACACCCTGGCTGCAAATTGCTTGAGAGTTTTCTTACAAACTGAAGGAAGGACTTTCTCTGAATTGTCCTCCTCTATTCCAAATTCTGAAAGACATGGGAATACCAGACCACCTGACCTGCCTCTTGAGAAATTTGTATGCAGGTCAGGAAGCAACAGTTAGAAGTGGACATGGAACAACAGACTGGTTCCAAATAGGAAAAGGAGTACATCAAGGCTGTATATTGTCACCCTGTTTATTTAACTTATATGCAGAGTACATCATGAGAAACGCTGGACTGGAAGAAACACAAGCTGGAATCAAGATTGCCGGGAGAATTATCAATAACCTCAGATATGCAGATGACACCACCCTTATGGCAGAAAGTGAAGAGGAACTAAAAAGCCTCTTGATGAAAGTGAAAGTGGAGAGTGAAATAGTTGGCTTAAAGCTCAACATTCAGAAAACAAAGATCATGGCATCCAGTCCCATCACTTCATGGGAAATAGATGGGGAAACAGTGGAAACAGGGTCAGACTTTATTTTTCTGGGCTCCAAAATCACTGCAGATGGTGACTGCAGCCATGAAATTAAAAGACGCTTACTCATTGGAAGGAAGTAGATAGCATATTCAACCTAGATCACATATTCAAAAGCAGAGACATTACTTTGCCAAGAAAGGTCCGTCTAGTCAAGGCTATGGTTTTTCCTGTGGTCATGTATGGATGTGAGAGTTGGACTGTGAAGAAGGCTGAGTGCCAAAGAATGGATGCTTTTGAACTGTGGTGTTGGAGAAGACTCTTGAGAGTCCCTTGGACTGCAAGGAGATCCAACCAGTCCATTCTGAAGGAGCTCAGCCCTGGGATTTCTTTGGAAGGAATGATGCTAAAGCTGAAACTCCAGTACTTTGGCCACCTCATGCGAAGAGTTGACTCATTGGAAAAGACTCTGATGCTGGGAGGGATTGGGGGCAAGAGGAGAAGGGGACGACAGAGGATGAGATGGCTGGATGGCATCACTGACTCGATGGACATGAGTCTCAGTGAACTCCGGGAGTTGGTATTGGACAGGGAGACCTGGCGTGCTGTGATTCATGGGGTCGCAAAGAGTCAGACACGACTGAGTGACTGATCTGATCTGATCTGATTCCATTCCACTTAGCCCAGTGACACAAGTGAGCAAGACAGTAACTTGTGTTGGCACTGAAGGCTGGCAATAAGTCTGGAAATGGCCGTGAATACTGTAGAGTTTACTTCCTCAACATTTGAGCAGAGTGCTTCCCCAGCAAGTGTATTCTATATTCTCTTTTGTTACCAACAAACATTTCAAAGGAACTATAAAACATTAATTCTGAAAAATGTTTAGGAAACATATGTAGTCTTTTCTCACTGTGTTGTAGAAGAAGAGTCTGAAACACAGAACTGACTTTTCCAAGGAAAATTCAAGATTAAGACAAAATGAAAGGAAAAGTCAAGATTAAAAACAAAGTTTCTTTCCTTCCTCCCTCTTTTGCCTCTCTTCTACAATAATTAGTTGAGATCTGTCAAATCAATCTAGGAGTCAAAGGATACAAATTATTTTCCTATGTGTGTGTGTGTGTGTGAGAGTGTGTGTGTGTGTGTGTGTGTGTGTTATAAACAGGGTCCTTGCCACTGAAAAAGACACAAAGTTGATACTCTAGGAATTCACTGTCTATTACTGGAGAAACAAAGTTGTAAGCAAATAATCACTCAAAAAAAGCAGTTATAAGTGTCACAATTGTGATATTTTCAGGATAGAATATTGCTCCTGTGAGCCAGATCAGCTTGTTGGTGCCCTCTGTTCCTTAATCTACAGCTTGTTTCCTCCCCACGGGTTGATTCTTATCGCCTTGTCAATTGCAAACCTCCTAGGAGACCAGAGTGGATGACATGGTAACCTAGAGCGGACCTCAGGGACCAGCCACCATAGCCACAACTATGACACTTTCCTTCCATTAACCCCCACTGAGTACTACAGATGGAACATTTTGGTTTACAATTCCCTAAACACCTCTTGAGTTTTAGCTTGCCTCAAGAAGGACCACACATCAGAATTACACTTTTCCTAGCTTCAATGCCTTATACTCTGGTTATGTTCCAGGGCATCCAGGTTTCAAACCTGTATTTAAAATGTACTGTTTCAAATATTCAGGAAGTTCCATTTGATTTTTTTTTAACTTGGTGTAAGAGATTAAACAGAAATGGCTTTCCAAAGTAATTAAGCTTTTAATTACGTAATTATTAATAAATAATTCTATGACATTATAGAAGTATAGAAGCTGGATTCTAATTAGTATAATTGGTGGGTACTCAACTTTTGTTTGGAAGAAGGCTTATTTGCCCACATCATCCAACATTTAGAGCTGATACAGGCCACTAGTGTCCATTTCTGCATTTAGTAAATGGTTAAGGCAAAGGGATTAAAGGTTTAACAAACATGTTCTTCCCTCCTCAAAATAACAAATCCATGATACTGAAAAGTATAGAGAGAGAAATTTTAAAAAGAGCAGGTTAGCTTGTAGCCAATATTTTCAAAAAGTAATGGACAGTAGCATGATAACAATCAATCACAAAACTCATTAAATATGCACAAAATATAATCAGTATGTATCCACCTGAACCAGTCTTAACATCTAACTCTGTGTACACTCGGACCAATTATTTTCATGAGGAATAAGATTCTGTCAAGTTTCCAATACTGACATTTGTAATCACACGCTAACTCTGGTTTCCTAAATACTCAACATACTAAAGATTTATGCCATATCTAACAATAGTGTCTTAGACTCAGGAATAGTTTTCTGGCTTAAATCATAAAAACTTTTCAAGTCTGAGAGAAAGACAAACAAATAAAAAGCATGTTGGTGATATTTTTAATTCTAATCCTTATTTGCCATGTACTAATCCTTTTATCATATTCTTAAGTGAAACCAAGTTATTATTGAAATGAGTAGACATTTTACAAGAGTTGTGTTGAGTAATATGCAAAAAAAAAATCCTCTATAAATATTTCTTCTGAATCATTTGATCATTTATACAGTACACAGTTTTTCTAATGACTGCTTTGTATCATTCACCAGGCAACCTCTGAGAATACCCAGGTGTGTAAGATGCCCACTTTTTGGAGTTACTGGAGCCTTTTATTTGGAGATAAATAAGCAAATAGTTATATGCCATTGCCAGAATAATAGTATAGATGCAAACAACTGAACCTGACATCATAGAAGAAAAATTAAAGAACTGATGTGAGGGAAGTCAGGAAAACATAAGAAAAGAGGTGACATTTGAGGACGGAATAAGAGTATTTTAGGTGCCTGTGTCAGGGAGAACAGGAAGAAGTAAATGCAAAGTGGGGGGAGGGAATCCTAGGGGGGTTAATGATCCACCTGTTGTCCAGTTATAAGTGAAAAGGAGAGCAGAGTGAAGGGACAGAGCTCACAGTATCCCTATCCCTGCATACTGGCACCTGTAGACAATTATTCATCAGGTTAAAATAATACTTAAAATTAAACTGTTACTCTCTGTGGTTAAGATGACTGGCCTTTTCCAAACTGGAAAAGATTTTCTGCTTTTCCCTTTCCTGTTCTCCATTATACCTCCCCTTTCTTGCAGCTCCTCCCTCACAATAGAAGCCCCCAAGTCGCTTCTACAGTACTTGTTATGCAGGAGGCTGAATGATGAAAAGCTATTCAAACAGCATAACACGAACTAACAATTCCAAGCGTATCTATTGACTGAAGAGATTTGCATTATGAGCTAAGTCAGTGCAAAAAGACAATGGTAAATAGCAGCAAAAACAAAGAAATAGATCATTTAAATAAAGAAAAGGCGTTAACACCACCGTGTATCCATTTCTCCTTAGCTGAAATTTACCCTGGAGGAACTAATATGAACTAATATGAAAATATGACTTTCATGGTTTAAAGGAAATCCAGTGGAATGGAATGCTAATTCTGTTTCTCCAACAGGAAAACAAGAGAAGCATTCAACTGCATGCATCCAGTTTCTGCAGTACACTCACTGTAAAAAGTCTGGAGATATAAAGAAGACATAGTCGTTGCTTTCAAGGATGTAAGCGTTCTTCAAAGGACACAGATAAGTCATTGCAATGCAAATTTGGGGAAGTGCACAAAGGATGGATACACAAAATGTCATGGGAGGATGGAAAAGGAAGGAATCCTCCTACTGTATCTAGTTGATATCACATGGGGGAGGGAAGATAATTAAAGATAAAAACTTAAGAGGTTACATTCAAGTCAGAAGATTAATAAATGGGAGTGTTGATGGGGGCTGCAGATGATCTGGGAGATGACGTGGCCTTTCAGGAGGAGGGAATGATGTATAACACCTCAAGAATATGAAAGACTGTGACCACAGCGATTATTTCTGTGTAGTAAAGGAAAAGACGTATCCATGAGGCCTGATAGAAAGAAGTTACAGGGGAGTAGTGATGGGAGTCCAAGCTAAAACTACTTCATAGAGCCAGTTTGTGAAAAGCCTGCTCGCCACACTGAGAAAGTTACAACATATCTGATGCTTTAAGTGATCAGATCTGCTTTTCAAGAAGAAAACTGGGGACAAGGTTAGACAAGGGACTTTAGTTAGAGAGACTTGGAGGAACTTATTTCAATAATTTGAGGTGGGAGATTTGGGAGAATGGCATTGAAACATGTATAATATCATGTATGAAACGAGTCGCCAGTCCAGGTTCGATGCACGATACTGGATGCTTGGGGCTGGTGCACTGGGATGACCCAGGGGGAGGGTGTGGGGAGGGGGGAGGGAGAGGGGTTCAGGATGGGGGGCACGGGTGTACCTGTGGCGGATTCATTTCGATGTTTGGCGGAGCTAATACAATATTGTAAAGTTTAAAAATAAAATAAAATTTAAAAAAATAATAATAATTTGAGGTGGGAGATGCTGTAACCCAAAACAGAATTTATATTGACTGGGGTAACTTTTATAATTTAGTCATAAAACAACTAAAGAACACTTACTGATGACAAAGTGCTAAGCCCTTTCTCCTAGCCTAAAGCTCTTTTCTTTTCAAGCAAAAGCAGTAAAGAACTCCACAGGGATTTTGCTTCTAGGAGTCCCAAAAATCTCAACATATTCTCAAGACCCTGAACACTGCCTGGCAAATAACAGGTATTTAATACTGGGTAGAGAATGAGTGTGTGAATGAAACAAAATCTTACTTTTCATCTAACCTAGATCAGTTTCCCTAGGAACTAGACTTTGAGCAGAAATTGGAGGGCATGGTATTTGGGGAAGAAGTCTCAGGAACAACACGTGTAAGGAAATAAGAGGAGCAAGACTGGGTAGAGGAAGAAGATAAACCACAGAGAAGCCTCAGCCAGCCCTAGAGGATGCGCTGCATGGCTCCTCAGGGTTATCCTGCTCTTTTGAACCCTATGTCAACTAGTCATTGGATAAGGACCACCTCCTTGGCTATATTTCCAGAGAGAGATTCAGCTCTAAACTGTTGCTGGCAGCCAACTTCCCCATCTAGAGAAATGCACTGTGTGTGCTCAGTCGCTTCAGTTGCGTCTGACTCTTTGAGACCCCATGGACTGTAGCCCACCATGGGGATTCTCCAGGCTAGAATACTAGAGTGGGTTGCCATGTCCTCCTGCAGACATGGGATCTTCCCAACCCAGGAATCAAACCCGCATCTCTTATGTCTCCTGCATTAGCAGGCAGGTTCTCTACCATCAGTGCCACTGCCTCCTTCTAAAGGAGGAGGTGGGTCTCTGTTGTACGGTAGCTTCTACTGCCTCCCAATGAATAAAGGAGATGACAAATGATTGGCTAGAATTGATGGCAGGAAGGAGGCACAAGAAATCAAAATCCCAGTTCTTCCAGTTTAGATCCCAGAGCAATATAAGGTGTTTGTACAGGCTACAGGCTTCCCAGGTGGTGTAGTGGTAAAGAATCCTCCTGCCAATGAAGGAGATGCAGGAGACCCAAGTTCAATCCCTGGATCAGGAAGATCCCCTGGAGGAGGAAACAGCAACCCACTCCAGTACTCTTGCCTGGAAAATCCCATGGACAGAGGAGCCTGGCAGGCAGACTACAGTCCATGGGATCGCAAAGAGTCAGACATGACTAAGCACACGCTCCTGTGCGCACAGTCAGGCTACAGCCCTGTACTGACCACATTCTGTTTGCACACTCTCCACTCCCTGCCCCACCACCCCCTATCTCTACAGGAATTAATTTCCTAGTATAGAAACTGAACAAAACAGTAATGCTTGTCTCACAATAATTCCCGAGGATTAAGCAAGATAATATATTTCATGGCACATGACACACAGTAAACACTCACTAAATGATTAAATGTCAGCATTGTTTTGAATGTTTGAATGACAGGACTGATTTCCTCCCATTTTTTTTTCCAGTTCATCTCCAGTAAGTTATTTTAGGGAATTAAAATTTCCAAGTCTCAATTATCTGAAGTTCAAAATTTCTTAAGTTCAGGGACTTTCTTCTATAAAGTCAAATCTCAAAGTTTTCTATAGCATGGACATGAAATAAATACAAATTCATGGTTACAAAGAAAGGGTTAATTCCCCTGATGAGCGGGGCTCTCCTCTTCAATCACGTCAAAAGAGTGAGAGGACATCAGAGCACTTCTCAGACCTCTGAGTTTAAAGAAGTTGCTTCATCTCTCAGAACTCAAGTTGTTTCACCAATGGTAGGTCTTTCCTCAAAAGGTTGATTTGAAGAGTACATGAAAGAACACCCAAAATAAAGGGCCAAGTGAACTGTCAAGGGGGCACCGGCTATTTAAGGGCTTCAGACTGCAAACAATACCTTCCTTTTCTGCTCTTGGTCTCTGCTTAGTTTCCAAGAGACCTGGCACGAGTTGCAAAAGTTAATTGTTCTTCTCATTGATCTATATGGGATTATATCCCCAGAGATTCCAAATCAAACTGACAAAACACCATGAAATATCTCTACTTTATTATAAAGAGGGGGATTTTTATAAGCTATGAATAAAAGTACATAAATATTTATAAACATGTTATATACAAAATTTAAGATAAAAAAAAAAAACCTCTGGGAAGGTTATGGGGGAGAGGGAAATACAATTTAAGAGAGTTTTGGTTTGGGATTTTTCTTTTTTACTGAAATAATTGTGGCAAAAGTTAAAAGTAGTAAAGCTGGGTTGTGAGTATAGGGATGTCAAATATATTGTTTCTCTTTTGTTTTTATTTGAACTATTTCTAATCATAAAACATAAATATGAAAAGAATTCTGTTGGTTTAGAAACCTGAATGGCTGACAGCTGGCAAAAAAGTTGGCAGAATTAAGACAGAAATAAAGAGGAGAATTCAACAAAAAAGGATATAAAAATTGTATACAGTGTATGAAAATAGTTATGTTCTGTTTATCTATAGTTTGAATAATGTGCCAGGTTATTGGTTTTGCCATGTCAACTTCCTTGGACCCTAACTTTGCACACTGCTATACAGTTATATAAATATGAGTATAGCCCTTGAGGGCAAGGGTTATAGCATCAGATAACCTACATTCAAATCCCAGTTCCACCACTTTATTAGCTTTACTAAGATTTATCAGCTCTACCACTTAATTTCCAAAGTGTGCATGAAGATCTAACATAAGATTCTGTGATGAATAAGATAATGCATGTAAAGTACTTAGTGTAGTACCTGATACTTGATAGCTCTTATCAATATAAGCAGCTGAGACTTCCCTTGTGGTCACAGGCTAAGGCTCCATGCTCCCAATGAAGGGGTCTCAGGTTCAATCCCTGTTCAGGGAACTAGATCCCACATGCCACAAATTAAGTGCTCAGATGCCTCAACTAAGACCCAAGGCAGCCAAATAAATAAATATTTAAGCAGCCATCATTTTTTGACCACTGCATTAATTTGCTCTGTGTGTGTGTGTGTGTGTGTGTGTGTGTGTGCATCCTCAGTCATTCAGTCATGTCTGACTCTTTGTGACCCCATGGACTGTAGCCCACCAGGTTCCTCTGTCTATGGAGTTCTCCAGGCAAGAACACTGGAGTTGGTTGCCATTTCCTCCTCCAGGAAGTCCTCCAGACTCAGAGATCAAACCCTCGTCTCTTGCGTCTCCTGCACTGTAGGCAGATTCTTTAGCACTAGAGCCACCTGCATTCGTTTGTTAGGGCTGCCGTAACAAAGTACCGCAGATTGGGTGGCTTAAACAACAGAGCTGTATTCTCACAGTTCTGGAGGCTAGAAGGTCAAGCTCAAGGTGTCAGCAGGGTACTTTCTCCTGAGGCCTCTCCCCGTGGCTTGAGACGGCACCTCCTGGCTGTGCCCTCCCACGGCCTGCCCTCTGTGTGTGCTCCCTGCTGTCCCTTCTCCTTAAAAGGACACCAGTCATATCAGATTAGGGCCTCGTCGTAATGGCATCATGTTAACTAATCACCTCTTTAAAGACCTTCTCGCCAAAGTTACATTCTGAGGCACTGCAGGTTGGGACTTCAACATATGAATTAGGGGCAGGGGGACAAAATTCAGCTTGTAACAACCACTTACTCTTTGCTATCTATTATGTGTCAGGCACAAGGCCAGAAGCTTCTTTCTTCTGACCTGGCCCCAAGTGTGTTTTTAGCTTTACTTCATAAATCTTTATACTCTTTAAGTCAGCTCCTTTAGCAGTTTACCTACCCTTATTTTTTTTCCAAAATAGAAACAGGGTTTTTTTCCCCCTAATTATTTCATAGGTACAATGTACGTTCATTACAAAATACCCAGACAATGCAAAATGTGTAAAGATAAAAGAGAACCTACCCACAGTCCCACTACAAAGAAATAATCACTGTTTCCAATTTTGTATATGGACAGATTTTTTTTTCTTTTTCTATTTACACATATACAAGTTTGTTATTTTCCAACCTTGAGATTATACTCTGGCTATCCTACAGAGTATATATTTTTCACTTAAAATATTTTAGACTTTTTTCATGTCAAGAAGCATAAATCTATATCACAACTACATAATATTTCTACATAATATTTTAAAATAATATGTAGTAGTTCATGGAGACTGTTTTCCAACACTAATTGACAAATGTTTTTGCTATTATAAAAAAAAAGTTCAGTGAGCATCTTTGTTAAAGCATCTTTTCCCTCACCATTTTTTATATGCTTTCTTAGATTTAAAAAAAATCATTTAAAATGTTAGATTTGTTGATATATATTTCCTGATTTCCTTCCAGAAACATGTTCCAATTATACTCTTTCTAAGTGCCTAACAGGTTAATATAAATGCCAAGAAACGTGCTGATTTTGCATCAACCCTTTCCTACCCCCTGCTTTCCCCAACTATAACCATCCTTTTAAGAAGCCCTGTAATATTAATCAAACCAATATAACATGGCCCTTTCCCCTCAGAGTGAAAGGCTTAAACAGATGATACAATTTGCAAGAAACACATGGAAACATATATCCAAGTGCTAAATTATACGTAGTACAGATGCTAAGCACCCTGGGAGGCTCAACTTATTTTCTTCTGCTTTTAATCCCCAAACAGGGTTGAACTGAAACACAGCTATGATTACTTTAACTACTAAACACCAGTCACATTGATTTTCATTATTTTTCTCTTAAGGGTCCACTTCTGAACTTGTTTTCTACTTGCTCTCTCTCACTCAAATGCTGCTCCCCTGGGTCACCACCCAATGATTTCTTTTCACTATTCAGGTTTCAGTGTCATTCATCTCACTCATGACATCCTCAGAAAGCCCAGTACATACTTTCTTTTCGTCATAATATATACCATGGGCAAGAATTATCTGGCTTATTTTATACTTGTTTCATATTGGTCTCTATATACTAGGATGTGAACTCAATAAATGTGGTAATCTCGGCTGTTTCATCCATCACTGTATAAAATCCTGTACTCCTTATCTTTGAGTCATCTTTTTCACATTTTAAAATCAAGTAGTATATTACACCGGAGAAGGCAATGGCACCCCACTCCAGTACTCCTGGACGGAGGAGCCTGGTAGGCTGCACTCCATGGGGTCGCTAGGAGTCGGACACGACTGAGCGACTTCACTTTCACTTTCCACTTTCCTGCACTGGAGAAGGAAATGGCAACCCACTCCAGTGTTCTTGCCTGGAGAATCCCATGGACAGGGGAGCCTGGTGGGCTGCCGTCTATGGGGTCACACAGAGTCGGACACAACTGAAGCGACTTAGCAGCAGCAGCAGCACCAGCAGTGATGGGAGTCTAAGCTGAAACTACTTCATAGAGCCAGTTTGTAAAGAGCCTGCATGCCACACTGAGAAAGTTACAACATATCTGATGCTTTAAGAGATCAGATCTGCTTTTCAAGAAGAAAACTGGGGACAAGGTGAGACAAGGGACTTTAGTTAGAGAGACTTGGAGGAACTTATTTCAATAATTTGAGGTGGGAGATGCTGTAACCCAAAACAGAATTTATATTGACTGGGGTAACTTTTATAATTTAGTCATAAAACAACTAAAGAACACTTACTGATGACAAAGTGCTAAGCCCTTTCTCCTAGCCTAAAGCTCTTTTCTTTTCAAGCAAAAGCAGTAAAGAACTCCACAGGGATTTTGCTTCTAGGAGTCCCAAAAATCTCAACATATTCTCAAGACCCTGAACACTGCCTGGCAAATAACAGGTACTTAATACTGGGTAGAGAATGAATTGGAGAAGGCAATGGCACCCTACTCCAGTACTCTTGCCTGGAAAATCCCATGGATGGAGGAGCCTGGAAGGCTGCAGTCTATGCCATCTATGGGGTCGCACAGAGTCGGATACGACTGAAGTGACTTAGCAGCAGCAGCAGTATATTACATGTGTCATTTAGACTGCAATAAGATATAAATGGCATTGCCTGCATGTGCTCATGCTTGGTCATATCTGCTCATATTGTCGGGAGAAGGCAATGGCAACCCACTCCAGTACTCTTGCCTGGAAAATCCCATGGACGGAGGGGCCTGGTGGGCTGCAGTCCATGGGGTCGCTAGGAGTCAGACACAACTGAGAGACTTCACTTTATTTTTTCACTTTCATGCATTGGAGAAGGAAATGGCAACCCACTCCAGTGTTCTTGCCTGGAGAATCCCAGGGACTGGGGAGCCTGGTGGGCTGCCGTCTATGGGGTCGCACAGAGTCGGACACGACTGAAGCGACTTAGCAGCAGCAGCTCATATTGTCATCTCTTCATTAGAGCTGGTGTATGTTGAAAACTACTTGCATGGAGTTTAAATGCCATGTAAAATATCTTTGAAAATTATGTTATAATTTAGCATTGAATTGAATATACACAAAGCCATAGAAACAGAGCACCAGAAACAGAACATATGTTTGATGTTAGTGAAACAAATAATCATAGCAAGAGAAATAATCACATTTTCATTTTTTTCTTTCAAACAAAAATAAGTGCATTATGCTGACTATGAAATGAAGGTCTATCCAAGAAGTTTAAACTGTGTCACATTTTGTTACTAAGATGCATGCAAAATCTGTGTTCATTACCTACCAAGCAAAAGATTTAAAAATCATAAACATTTATGCACCTAATTGTAGACCTTCACAATAAATAAAAATAAATGCTAGAACTTCAAGTAAAAGTAGACAAATTTACAACTACAATCAGATATAATTGATAGAAAAAATAGAATACTAGTAAAGATATACAATTGACAGCATTCAAAGTGAAAGTCACAGAGTCGTGTCTGAATCTTCACGACCTCATGGATTATCCATGGAATTCCCCAAGCCAGAATACTGGAGTGGGTAGCCTTTCCCTTCTCTAGGGGATCTTCCCAACCCAGGGATCGAACCCAGGTCTCCCGCACTGCAGGCAGATTCTTTACCAGCTGAGCCACAAGGGAAGCCTTGATCCTTCATGTCGGCTCATCCTATCATTGTGAAGCAGAATTCACCAACATTCAAAAATCAATGTAATTCATCTTATTAACATACTAAGAAAAACCTATATGCATCTTAGTAGAAATGGAAAATACATATGACAAAATCCAACATTAATTTGTGATTTTTAAAAAATACTCTCAGCAAACTACAAATAGAAGAGAACTTTCTCAACACACTAAAAGCATCTACATAAAATTTACAGCAACCATAAAAAAATGGCAAGAGACTGGATATTTCTCTCCAAAGAACAGGATAAGACAAGGATGTCCATGTTCATCAGTTCTAGTCAGCAATGGGCAGTAAGGCAAGGAGAACAAATAAAGGGCATCCAGTCCAGAGTGAAAGAAGTAAAGCAGTCTTTATTCACAGAAGACATTAGTGTCTATGTGAAAAAAAACATGATAGAATGTGCAATACAGCAACTGGAACTAGGAGGCAGATTTACAAGTGTTGCAGGATACAAGCTGCTGCTGCTAAGCTGCTTCAGTCGTGTCCAACTCTGTGCAACCCCATGGACTACAGCCTACCAGGCTCCTCCATCCATGGGATTTTCCAGGCAAGAGTACTAGAGTGGGTTGCCATTGCCTTCTCCGGCAGGATACAAGACCAACATACAAAAGACAATTATATTTATTTTACCAGCAGCGAACTACTGAAACTTGAAATATTTAAATGTATCACAACAGTATCAAAAATATTAAATGATTAGTGATAAACTGGATAAAGTATGTGCAATATCTGAACACAGAAAACTAAAACACATTGTTGAGAGAAACAGAGGACCTAAATAAATAAAGTGATAAATCATCTTTATGAGTCAGGAGATTCAATATTGTTGAAATACCAATTCTCCCAAATCAATCACATAAAATCATAATCAAAATTCAAGCAGACTTTTTCTGTAGAAATTGACAAACTGATTTTAACCCTTATGTGGAAATAAAACAGATCTCAAATATCTGAAACTACTTTGAAAAAGAATAAAGTTGGAGGATCAGCATTACTATTATAGAGCTATGGCAACCAAGGATGAGTCATTGCAAAAAAATTAACAAATACAGAATAACAAGTCCAGAAATCAGATTCAAACATATATAAACAACTGATTTTCAACAAATTCACAAAGACAATTCAGGAGAGAAAGAAAAATCTTTTAAACAGATGGTGGTGCAACAACTGGATATCCATAAACAAAGGCAAAAAATTGATATATACTCATATCATATAGAAAAATTAACTCAGTGTGGGTCATAGATATTGTAAAAATTGAAAATTATACATTTCTAGAAGAAATCATAGCAAAAAATAGTTTTAACTTGGACTAGGGGAAAATGTCTAAGACATAACACAAAAAAATGGTCCATAAGAAAAAAATAAATTGAAATCTACAGATTCAATGCAATCCCCATTAAGCTACCAATGGTATTTTTCACAGAGCTAGAACAAATAATTTCACAATTTGTATGGAAATACAAAAAACCTCGAATAGCCAAAGCAATCTTGAGAAAGAAGAATGGAACTGGAGGAATCAACCTGCCTGACTTCAGGCTCTACTACAAAGCCACAGTCATCAAGACAGTATGGTACTGGCACAAAGACAGAAATATAGATCAATGGAACAAAATAGAAAGCCCAGAAATAAATCCACACACCTATGGACACCTTATCTTTGACAAAGGAGGCAAGAATATACCATGGAGAAAAGATAATCTCTTTAACAAGTGGTGCTGGGAAAACTGGTCAACCACTTTGGCAAAACTAATACAGTGTTTGGGGTTTAAAAATAAAATAAAATTAAAAAAAATAATAAAAAGAATGAAACTAGAACACTTTCTAACACCATACACAAAAATAAACTCAAAATAGATTAAAGATCTAAACGTAAGACCAGAAACTATAAAATTCCTAGAGGAGAACATAGGCAAAACACTCTCCGACATACATCACAGCAGGATCCTCTATGACCCACCTCCAAGAATATTGGAAATAAAAGCAAAAATAAACAAATGGGACCTAATTAAACTTAAAAGCTTCTGCACAACAAAGGAAACTATAAGCAAGGTGAAAAGACAGCCTTCAGAATGGGAGAAAATAATAGCAAATGAAGCAACTGACAAACAACTAATCTCAAAAATATACAAGCAACTCCTGCAGCTCAATTCCAGAAAAATAAACGACCTAATCAAAAAATGGGTCAAAGAACTAAACAGACATTTCTGCAAAGAAGACATACAGATGGCTAACAAACACATGAAAAGATGCTCAATATCACTCATTATCAGAGAAATGCAAATCAAAATGACGGTGAGGTACCATTTCACGCCAGTCAGAATGGCTGCTATCCAAAAGTTTACAAACAATAAATGCTGGAGAGGGTGTGGAGAAAAGGGAACCCTCTTACACTGTTGGTGGGAATGCAAACTAGTACAGCCACTATGGAGAACAGTGTGGAGATTCCTTAAAAAACTGGAAATAGAACTGCCATACGACCCAGCAATCCCACTGCTGGGCATACACACCGAGGAAACCAGAATTCAAAGAGACACGTGTACCCCAGTGTTCATCGCAGCACTGTTTATAATAGCCAGGACATGGAAGCAACCTAGATGTCCATCAGCAGACAAATGGATAAGAAATCGGTGGTACATATACACAATGGAGTATTACTCAGACATTAAAAAGAATACATTTGAATCAGTTCTAATGAGGTGGATGAAACTGGAGCCTAGTATACAGAGTGAAGTAAGCCAGAAAGAAAAACACCAATATAGTATACTAACGCATATATATGGAATTTAGAAAGATAGTAACAATAACCCTGTATGCGAGACATCAAAAGAGACACACATGTATAGAACAGTCTTATGGACTCTGTGGGAGAGGGCGAGGGTGGGATGATTTGGGAGAATGGCATTGAAACATGTATAATATCATATGTGAAACGAATCACCAGTCTAGGTTCGATGCCTGATATAGGATGCTCGGGGCTGATGCACTGGGATGACCCAGAGGGATGGTATGGGGAGGGAGGTGAGAGGGGGGTTCAGGATGGGGAACACATGTACACCCATGGCGGATTCATTTTGATGTATGGCAAAACCAATACAATATTGTAAAGTAATTAGCCTCCAATTAAAATAAATAAATTTATATTAAAAAAATAAATTGATAAACTGGACATTGTATTAGTTAACATTCTCCAGAGAAACAGAACCAATAAGGTGTATATGCTAGTAGTAAAGAACCTGTGTGCCAATGCAGGAGACATAAGAGACACAGGTTCAATCCCTAGGCTGGGAAGACCCCCTGGAGGAGGGCATGGCAATCCACTCCAGTGGAGAATCCCCATGGACCAAGAAGCCTGGTAGGTTACAGTCCATAGGGTCACAAAGAGTCACGCATATATGTATATAGAGAGAAGGAAACTTACTGTAAGGAACTGACTCATGGAATTATGGTGGCTAAGAAGCCTTAATCGGCAGTTGGCAAGTTGGAGATCCAGGATGTATCGTTTTCATCTAAGTCCAAAGGACTGAGAACCAAGAGAGCTGATGGTATAAGTTCCATTCCAAAAGCCAACAGGCTTGAGAGTAAAGAGCCAATGTGTCTGTTCAAGTCCAACACAGAAAAGACTGAAAAGTGAAAGTCGCCCACTCATGTTCAATTCAACTGCATGGACTATACAGTCCATGGAATTCTCCAGGCCAGAATACTGGAGTGGGTAGCCTTTCCCTTATCCAGGGGATCTTCCCAACTTAGGGATCCCACATTGCAGGCAGATTCTTTACCAGCTGAGCCACAAGGGAAGCCCAAGAATACTGGAGTGTGTACCCTATCCCTTCTCCAGCGGATCTTCCCAACCCAGGAATTGAACCAGGGTCTCCTGCATTGCAGGTGGATTGTTTAACAACTGAGCTATCAGGGAAACTGAAAAGACTGAACATCCCAGTTCAAAGCAGTCAGGCAGGAGTTTCCTCTCAGTAGATTAGGGAATTGTCTTTTTAGTTCCATTCAGGCTTTCAGCGGATTGGTTGAGGGTCATCCAAATTAGAGAGGACAATCTGCTTTGGTTAGTCTACTAATTCAGATGTTAATCTCATCTAAATACAATATCACAGACACACCCACAATAATGTTTGTCCAAATATTTGGACACTACATAGTCCAGTGAAGATGACCCATCAAATTAACCATCATGGACTTCACCAAAATTTTAAACTACTCCTTCTTGAAAGAAAGTCTTAAGACAATGAAAAGAAGCAAAAGACTTAGAGAAAACATTTACAAAGCACATACCTGATAAGGGGCTTGTATTTGGAATATATAAGAACTCTTGAAATTTATCAATAAGACATCAAACAACCCAGTTTTTTAAAATGTGTAAAAAAATGGAACAGATGGTTTACAGAGAAGATGTATGAATAGCAAACAAGTATATGTTGAAATAATTCAACATCATTAATCATGAGGAAAATGCAAATTAAAACCACAACTAAATACCACTACAAATCTATTTAAAGCATTATTTTTTTTTTAATGACCATACCAAGTATTGGCAAAGATGAAGAGGAACTTTAACTTTCAAACATTGATAATAGGAAAGTCATATGGTAGAATCACTTTGGAAACAACTGGGCATTTTCTTTAAAAGTTAAACCTACTGTATGATCCACCCATTCCTCTCCTATGTATTTACCTAAGAGAAAGAATGCATATGTCCATATAATGACTTGTGTACAAATATTCATAACAGATATATTTATAATAGTCAAAACCTGGAAACAACCCAAAGGCTCATCACTGGGTAAAGGAATGAATAAACGGTATATCATACAAAGGAATGCTACTCAGCAATAGAAAGAAATGAACAATTATCACAACATTAATTAATAAACACCACAAATTAATAAATACCACAATTAATAAGCACCACAAATATAATAAACAGCACAAACATCAGTGAATCCAAAAATAACTGAAAGAACTCAGGCCAAAAATAGAAAGTATTGTATACTACAAGGAATATACAGACACAGAAAATATTAAAGTAATCTATATTAATAAAACTTCAGTGGTTGCCTAAGAACACGGCTGGAGTGAGGGAGACTTCTGAGCGAGCTTAGGAAATGGGGATTACAAAAGGATATGATGAAACTTTGGGGGTATAATGGATGTGCTCATGATCTTCGCTGTAGTGATGATCTCATGGGTGTAGCACACATCAAAATTTATGATACACCTTAGGTAATGTGTAGTTTATTGTATTTATTTATACTTCAATAATGGCTTCCCAAGTGGTGCTAGAGGTAAAGAACCTGCCTGCTAATGCTGGAGACGTAAGAGGCATGGGTTTGATCCCTGGGTTGGGAAGATCCCCTGAAGGAAAGCATGACAGCCCATTCCAGTATTCTTGCCTGGAGAATCCCCATGGACAGAGGAGCCTGGTAGGCTGCAGTTCTTAGGGTCACAAAGGGTTGGACACGACTGAAGCCACTTAGCACGCAGACATACTTCAATAAAGCTACTACCAAAAAAAGCCTGCATCCCTAATATAACAATATTTTAAAGAGAGCAAATAAGAGCAAAAAAGAAAGTATAGGCTAGTTCCCCCATATTATATATAAAAATATTTTATAAGGAGAAAAATAAAGCAATAAAAAAGCTTACCTCCAGAGATGTAAATAATATCTCATACAGAACATCCTCACTGTATCACTGCATATGATACAAATTTCTCTATTTAAAAATAAACATCCTGGGGCTTCTCTGGTGGTCCAGTGGTTAAGAATCCACCTTGCAATGCAGGGGACACTGGTTCAATTCCTGGCCCGAGAATCCCACAGGCCACAGTGGCAACTAAGTGCCACAACTCCTGAGCCTTTGCACCACAACTATCGAAGCCCTTGTGCCTAGAGCCCACGCATGCTCTGCAATGAGAGGCCACTGCAGCAAGAAGCCCACACACTGCAGCGCGAGAGCGGCCCCTGCCTGCCACAGCCAGAGAAAAGCCCACGCGTAGAAACGAAGGCCCAACACACCCAAAAATACAAACACATTGAATTTTCTTAAAAAATGAATATAAAAATAATGATCCTGCTCATAAGCTAGCAAAAGTGAGTTTCTAATTTCTGATTTGTTTTAATGAAAATATTTTTAAAGTTATAAAACTAAAATCACATTGAATATATATTTTATTTTATAAAAAGGGAAGAATCTGATATAGTATATGGAGGTACCAGTAAACTTTTTCAAATAATTAAGAAAACACATAATCATATAAATTTTATGTGAAGTATATACAGTTTAAAAGGAGAAAAATAATAGTATATAATTCCATAAAATAGTGTATATATATATAGTATGCAGTAATATATAATAGTATATATTCCATATAATTCCACCCCAAAGGCACCTAATGTTTGTTTAAAAGCAAAACTAGGAAGACAGATATCAAAATGTATATCATTAAAATCATAAGCACTATACATTTTGTGCTGATTTTTTTTAGTATTGAATCAAAGTCATGGGGATGTAATGTACAGCATGATGACTATAGCTAATGCTATATCAAACATCTGAAAGTTGCTAAGAAAGTAGACCTTAAAAGCTCTCATCACACGGAAAAACAATTAACTAAGTGTGACGATGGATGTTAACAAGACTTAGTACAGTGATCATTTCACAGTATATACAAATATCAAATTATTATGCTGGACACCTGAAACTAATATGTCAGTTTACCTCAATTTTTAAAAATACTGAGTCAGGTATTTCCTCAGCCACAATAGAAGCTCTACAATAAATTAGCTATTTTAGATTGTTTAATTTCAGATGTTTTTTATTGAATACTAGGTGTGAGGCTATTGTTCTTTGACTTCTTTAAAGCTTTGACTGCTCTTTATATAAGGATTGAAAAGACACAGGCATGATCTTAATTCCACATTCTGTATTCCCCTCACCATTCAGTAGGACTAAAGAATGCTTCCAGTATTTTCTCTGCAATTTGAAGTCTTTCTGGGTTTAGTGTAAATAGTTGTAGGTCAGCATTTCAGCAACTTTTCTATAAAACACAAAATAGAACACGTCCAAATGCTGTATTTTTCAGCACTATTAAGTCCCAGTGTTATTAAGCTCAAACTTGAACTAGCCCTGTAGGGTAAATTGCAAGAAACACACTCATAAATTCTCTGTGAATTCAGTAGCATTCACTTGGACAGTTTGCATGCTTCTTGAATATTTTCAACAGGCTTGTTTTTGCTTTGGATTTTTCCAATATACATATACTTACTTATAAATGTTATGTACATGCAAGCCTACTCATAATATACACTATAATACCAGGGGGGGAGAGATCTTTTTAAAACATTAAACAA
The DNA here is from genome assembly GCF_019923935.1 of Bubalus bubalis. NCBI lineage: Eukaryota > Metazoa > Chordata > Mammalia > Artiodactyla > Bovidae > Bubalus > Bubalus bubalis. The sequence goes on along the minus strand of NC_059174.1, from coordinate 26,423,183 downwards.
AAATGAAATTAGCCATGTTTTAAAAAATAATTTATTTGATGTATTATTGGAACAAGTAACCTTCTTATTGTCACTAAAAAAAGTATTACTGTGATTCAAAGGTCTGGCTCTTGGTTGAACTTACTTCAACACTGAGTTTTAGCTGCCAGTATTCACTAAATAAGCTATGTCCCACAACACAGAGATCTCTAAACGGGCGAGAAAACACATCACCAGCTTGCTAAATAAGTCATGATGTTCACCTACTAATCACACAGAGTTCACTTCATGTCTCAGATGTATTATTTTTAAATACCTTGCTAAGGGGATTATTTCATACCTGTGAATCGTATATCAAGTAGTTTCCTATAAATTTTCTGGTTTTTTCTTTTTTTATAGTTTAGTTGTTTGACTTGATTATCTTATTGTTTCTGACCTCACTAAGTATTCCAACAGGCTTATATGGGAAATAGACGAGATGAGGCTCTATCATTTTCTACTGTTTGCTTTTTTTATTTTTGCATTATTGATATAACTTAAAATTCATGATTTCTTTGCAGGAATCATGTTTAACAGCGTTACTGACGTATAATTGACGTACAGTAAATTGCACATATGTAAACATGTACAATTTGATTAGTTTTGACATATGTATACATTCCGGAAGCCATCATCACAGTATTTTGATTATGCAACTTTATATTAAGTCTTGAAAACAGGTAGGGTAAGTCCTGAAACTTTATCAAAACAGTTTTGGCTCTTCTAAGTCCATTGCATTTCCATGTCAATTTTAGAATCAGTTTATTTTGACACACAAAGACTGCTGGGGGTTTTGGCTGTGATTGCCTTGGATCTATTAGATAAAGTGGGGATCATTTACACCTTAATTTTGATTCTTCATTACTAGATTTCTGTCTATTCTCCTATCAAGTATTGAGAGAGAGAAATTCAAACCCATGACTAACATTGTGGATTTGTCTAGTTATTGGTTGCAGTTCTATCCATTTGTATTACGTATTCTGACAATCTGTTATTAGGTGAGTAAACATTTAGAATTATTATGTCCTCTTGATAAACTGACCCCTTTATCTTTATAAAATCACCTTTTCCTTGATAAAGTCTTTTCTCTGAAGTTTACTTTGTCTGATTTTAAAATAGTCACTCCAAATTTCTTTTAATCAGTGTTAGCATGGCATGTCTCCCTTCTTTTACTTTTAACCCGTTTGTCACTTGAGATACCATAGTTACATCTAATGCTATTATTAATACGATCTGGTTTCAGTCTATTTGTTTTCTATTAGTCCTTTTATGCTCCTTTTTTCCTGCCTCCTTCTATACAAATTATTTTTATGAATCCATTTTATCTCCTTTATTGTTTTATTAGCCATAACTTTGTTTTGTTATTTTAGTGGGGTTTTTTTATTATTGCTTTGAGGTTTATGGTATTCATCTTTATCACAGTCTACCTTCAAGTGATATTATACTGTCTATATAGTATTTTTAAAATAGTATACTTTCATTTCTTCTCTTCCCCTTTTATGTTTTTGTTACCATATTTTTTACTTTAACATTTATATTATAAACCCATCACAGCCTAATTCGTTCCTTCCCCAGAGAGAAGCTAGGATCTGGGGGTTTTCATTCGCTTGCTCCATGCAGAGGCTGAAGGAGGGGCTATGGTGACTGCATGCTGCTACCTCAAACCACCGTTTTTGTTCCCACTGGCCCCCAGGCACCTAGACTATGCCAGGTGCCAGGAGCACTCAAAGGCACAGGTGAGATAGAAGCCAGTACTTCAGGCAGTCCCCCCAAAAGCTGGAGTGTTGGGGACATAGTCCATCTCTTTCCCTCTCTCAGAAGAAGATGGACACTAGGGGTTTCTCTCTGATTGTATGGTGCTGTGCCAGGGGTACGGATTATGGTTAGACAATTCTCAATTTTCCTGCTGGCTTTGAAGTGGCTGGTTTTGGAGCCTCTCAACTTGTTTCTGAATTTCTCATAGTAGGGTTTGTCATTAACTGTTGTTGAATCAATGTGTCCAGGGGGAAAATGGGGGCCCAGGGCTGCTAATTCTACCATCTTGCTGATGTCACCCCTCCTTCTCTCTTAAAAGGTAACATAAATCTTTGGGTGATGGTCAAAAAACGTACAGAAAACATTATGAACTGAACTAAATGCTATGAAACAACACAACGTTTTTCACTTAAACCATTTAACAAAAAAAACTGATTGACTACATGAGAAGGAAACACTTTCTTGAGGAAGTGAATAGATAAGCAGAGGAAAACTTCTCCAAGAAAAGGAGTTGCTCCTGTAACAAGAAGAGGGGAGAACTGGAACAAGAGCAAGTCTGAGGCAGGATGGGGCCAGGGAGATGGCAGGGGTCTGATCAAGCAAAGTCTGAAAACCTGAGTAAGTCATTTTAGACTTCATTCTGACAGCAATCAGAAACCATTACATGACTTTTAGCAGAACACAACACAATAAGGTATGGGTTTGAAAAGACTGGCTTGACTTCCCTGATGGCTCAGACAGTAAAGTGTCTGTCTACAATGCGGGAGACCCGGGTTCAAGCCCTGGGTTGGGAAGATCCCCTGGAGAAGGAAATGGCAATCCACTCCAGTACTATTGCCTGGAAAATCCCATGGACAGAGGAGCCTGGTAGTCTACAGTCTCTGGGGTCGCAAAGAGTTGGACATGACTGAGAGACTTCACTTTTCTAGATAAATCAGAAGGAAAGGGAAGAAGCAGTATGAAAACCTAGTTGTCCTTGACCTAGATTAGTATGTTGAAAGGCTTCTTTCAAACAAATAAGAGAAGAGAGAAGAAAAATCACACCAAGTATCAGCCCGCAGAGTACATAGAGTTGAGAGGCCCTTGCGGAGGAAGGGTGAGAGAGAAAATCAACATGAGGAAGTACTGTACGTAGTTAGATGCACCCAAGACTGTAGACTACAGCAAACAACTGAACTCCATTCCTGACTTGGCCACTTGTCAGTCCTGAAATTCTAGACAAGTCAATTATCCCTATTCTACAGATGAAGAAACTTAAACTCTAAGAGGCTAACTGTTCCTACCTCACCCAGTTGTAGTGTGACATGTAAACCTCTCAGCATTAATGCTGCTGCTGCTGCTAAGTCGCTTCAGTCGTATCTGACTCTGTGCAACCCCATAGACGGCAGCCCACCAGGCTCCCCCGTCCCTGGGATTCTCCAGGCAAGAACACTGGAGTGGGTTGCCATTTCCTTCTCCAATGCATGAAAGTAAAAAGTGAAAGTGAAGTCTCTCAGTCGCGTCTGACTCTTAGTGACCCCATGGACTACAGCCCACCAGACTCCTCCATCCATGGGACTTTCCAGGCAAGAGTACTGGAGTAGGGTGCCATTGCCTTCTCCTAGCATTAATGCTAGCCCCTCCCCCCAAAAAAAGTGCACCAAATATGTTAACTCTTAGATGTGATGGTGTTGTAAAACTAAGCTGACTCAGCAAGGTTAAGTGATGTATGCTCTAGGTCACACAACTGGTAGCTATAAAATTGTTTTTTTTTAATAACCTTCTCAACACACATAGATTATTCAGCATAAGAATTATACTGATTTATACCCCTGCAAAAAACGCCAATTTCCCACACTGGTACAAATGTCAAAAACTGTCATTTAAAAAAATATCAATTATTAAATAAGATTTTAAAAGATTTGAGTTCTATCTCAGGACTTCCTAGTGAAAAAAAAGATCCATTTCATACACAAATGTTAATTTCTGTGGTACTACATGACTGTAAAAGTCTAGATCAAAGGTTACGCTGACAAACAGAATGTGGACTACAATATTACAAAGTCAAAATATTCTGCTGTCATATGTTTCACTATCATCATTTTGCTTTCATACTCTGACTTGAATTGATAAAGGCTGTATTGTTCCTCAAAATAATATATATTTGAAACTCTAAATAGGGAGCATGGAGATTACACATACATAAAATATCATTTGTATGGGGAATCTAAAATACATATATAAATGGGCTTATTTACAAAACAGAAAGAGACAGACTTCAAAGACAAACTTAAGATTATCAAAGGGGAAATGTAGGGAAGGGGAAAATTAGGAGTATATACACACAATTTTATATAAAATAGATAATCAACAAGGATGTACTGTGTACCACAGGGAACTCTACTCAGTATTCTGTAATAACCTATATGGGAAAAGAACCTGAAAAAGAATGGATATATGTATATGTATAACTGAATCACTTTGCTGTATACCTGAAACTAATACAACTTACAATATTAAATCAACCTAAACTTACAAATCTGTAAATCAACTACAGTGGTCGTTGTTTAATCGCCGTCATGTCCAACTCTTTTGTGTTCAGTTCAGTTCAGTTGCTCAGTCATGTACGACTCTTTGCAATCCCATGGACTGCAACACACCAGGCATCCCTGTCGGTCATCAACTCCCAAACCTTGCTCAAACTCATGTCCATCCAGTTGGTGATGCCATCCAACCATCTCATCCTCTGTCATCCCCTTCTGCTTTCAATCTTTCCCAGCATCAGGACATTTTCCAATGAGTCAGTTCTTTGCATCAGGTGGCCAAAGTATTGGAGCTTCAGCATCACTTCTTCCAATGAATATTCAGGACTGATTTCCTTTAGGATTGACTGGTTTGATCTCCTTGCAGTCCAAGGGACTCTCAAGAGTCTTCTCCAACACCACAGTTCAAAAGCATCAATTCTTTGGTGCTCAGCTTTCTTTATGGTCCAACTCTCACATCCATACATGACTACTGGAAAAACCATAGCTTTGACTAGATGGACCTTTGTCAACAAAGTAATGTCTCTGCTTTTTAATACACTGTCTAGGTTGGTCACAGTTTTTCTTCCAAAGAGCACGCGTCTTTTCATTTCATGGTTGCAGTCACTATCTGCAGTGATTTTGGAGCCCAAGAATATAAAGGTCTGTCACTGTTTCCATTGTTTCCCCATCTATTTGCCATGAAGTGATGGGACCAGATACTATGATCTTCATTTTTTGAATGTTGAGCTTTAAGCCAGCTTTTTCACTCTCCTCTTTCACTTTCTCTTCTCTTTAGTTCTTCTTCGCATACTCCAATATAAAATAAAAATTAAATTTAAAAAAATCTTTTAAAAGCATATGCACCTTTAACTGACCTACAAGTTAGTGCACAATACCAGTTTTTCCTACTAATATGCTTCCCAACATCGAAGTGATCTTCAATGGAATATTTGGGGGGACAGCTGTTTTCAGGTGGGGATGCTCCCAACTTTGAATCTATCTCGTCTCTATACAGTATCTCAATTTCCTTGCAGATATTCTAGAAATTGAATACTATGAAAAAGTATTTAGAATTCAAATGATTGTCATCTCTGATTAAAATCCCAGTAGATGTGCCTTTTAGGAAGAAACTTTCTTGAGTGCAGTTATAATTGGACATTTTTTTAAGTTTCTTAATAATTTACATTTCCTATGCTTGAGCCAATGTAATGACAAACTGAATGACAGCCAAACATGCCCCTATTATTTGAGTGTAACAATCAAATTCCATGAGGACAGGGCTCAGATAGTGCCCTGTGTTTCTACTTATTTTGCTGCCTCTTTAGACAAATCACATAAAGCCAAAAATTCACCCTGTTTGTAATCAACAGCTCAGTCTCTAATACCATCACAGCTTTCTCTGTAAATGTTGCCTGGGTACTTGAAAAAATCATCTTAAAATATACTTTTCAAGTAGCAAGCATAATTGGTGTAACATAAATTAGTCCGACTAATATTCAGACTGATGATGTTTATTTTGACCTTGTTCAGACACTCAACACACTCTTATGTGTGACTCAGATATAGAAAAAGCTGCTTAGTGGTAATGGGAGATCTAACTTTCAAAATTCAATAGTGACCTTGACCCTTGAATTTTTCCTTTAGTTCAAAAAACAGAGTTCAGCTCTTTACATCAAGGTTAGGTAAAATGAAATTATTTGTTCTATGTGCAGTCTAGGGAAGTTCTCAGTTGATGTTCTATGAATCTCTAACCAAGGTCAAGTCCATAAAAAGAGCCAGGTCCCCACAATGGGGGTAATTTAGGTTTATGCAAAGGTGAATCTATCCCTTAAAAGACTTGGGGAGCATAGTATGGGAGATATGCTGTTGTTGTTCAGTCCCTATGTCATGTCTGACTCTTTGCGACCCCATGGACCACAGCAAGCCAGCCTTCCCTGTCCTTCGCTATCTTCTTGACCTTGCTCAAACTCATGTCAGTTAAGTCGATGATGCCATCCAACCATCTCATCCTCTGCCACCTCCCCCTCCTTATGCCTTCAATCTTTCCCAGCATCAGTGTCTTTTCTTATGGGTCAGTTCTTCGCTTCAAGTGGCCAACATATTGGAGCTTCAGCATCAATCCTTCCAGTGAATATTCAGGCTTGATTTCCTTTAGGATTAACTCATTTGATCTCCTTGCAGTCCAAGGAACTCTCAAGAGTCTTCTCAAGCACCACAATTCGAAGGCATCAATTCTTTGGTGCTCACTCTTCTTTATGGGAGATACAAGTACATTAAAATGGATATGTCACAAGATGGTTTTTTAATCATACAGGTAATTTTTTTCCTTTTAATGTTTTGTAAGCCTCAGAATTAAACATGCTTTCAATTGTTCTATGCATAGTCCTTCTCTTGTCTTATTAATACTTTATTTTTGTTTTTATCTTCAGTGCCCATTTTCTTTCTCCTCCCTACCCACAGTCTTGGCTATATACATAACTTTGTAAAATATAGGCCATTTTATGAATCTTTCTGCTTTCAGTTTATGTGAAGGCCACTTAATTTATAATTTAAAACTATGTATTTCAAATCTGTCTCATGATTGGGACCCAGGATGGTGCCTCAGAGCCCAGCAGGTGGAGCTGGCTGCATACTTGAGACCATGGGGCCTGGGCAACCTTGAAGGATCTGAAGCAAGGATGTGAACCAAGGGACTGGATTTGTGTATGGGAGGGCGCCCCCTGAAGGTCATGGGGCAATGCAGCAAGGCGGGGAGGATCAACACTTCCCCAAACCCAGGTGACAGGCCACAACAGATTCACTGGAGACCAAGAGACCCGTGTTAGTTTTAACTTTTTGTTGATCTTCCTGCAAAAGAGACTTCTGCCTATTGAATAGTCTGTCTATGTAGTTAGTGAAAATTTAAGACATGAAAAGTGTGTTAGTTGCTGAGTCATATCCCACTCTTTGCGACCCCATTGACTGTAGCCCTCCAGGCTCCTCTGTTCATGGGATTTCCCAGGTAAGGATACTGGAGTGGGTAGCCATTCCCTTCTCCAGAGGATCTTCCCAACTCAGGGATCGAACCCAGGTCTCCTGTATTGCAGGCAGATTCTTTATCATCTGAGCCACCAGGGAAGCCAATTAATTAACTTAATAAAATCTGTCGACAAGTTTTACTGTATGATTCCATACACTGTGATATTTTACTTATTTCATCAGAAACAGACACACAGTTTACCTGAGATTTTTAACTATCACAAATGCTCTGAAAGCCAATTAAAATATAAAAGATCAACAGAAAAACCATGGTAGCAGGACCTGGAGAAGGGCCAGGATGCTAATGCTGGCCATATACCCTTTACAGACCCCTGTGACATTTTTAATGGGGTAGATTCTTAGTCCATAGATCATGTCATTCTTCATTTCATTACTAAGTTCCAAATTTCTGTACAAAATGACTTTATCATTTTTAATATCTCTGCCAGCAATGCCAAAAGATAAGTGTTTGTCCACAACATCATCAAAATTTGGTATTTCCTGATGTTTCATTGTGTTTTCAACAATAGTAGGTAAAACAGTAATAGGTGAGATGGTGTCTTATTGTTTTCATTTGCCTTTTTCACATTATTGTGAGCTTGTATATCTTATCTTGCACTTGTTTATTGTTGCAGTAGGATAAGCCAGGCCATGCTGAAATATGAATGGCAAAATTCAAAATTTATACCTTTCTTGTTGGGCAAGTCTACAGGGCAACTCTCCCAATGATTGGTAAAGGCAGCTTCCATCTCATGACTCACTACCTCAGCTGATAACTCCAATGATGCCACAGAGTGGGAGAGAGGATGCAGGAGACTTTCCAGGTCTTTCCCACCTTAGCCCAGACATCACATACTGGGCTAAGTCACTCAGAGACCGTCGACCAGAACAAGCTATGTAACTCCAAGGAAACCTAAGAAATGGAAGGACTGTCTGCCACAGTGATTTAACTTTCCAACAAGTCTGTGTGCTTTGGGTTGCTATAATGCTTTTTATGCCTTTATAATAAAGGGAAAAAATGTAAGCAATGATCAAGGAATCAATGGTGTGTCACTGCCAGAGGTAATCATGTCTGTCCTCTGTTCACAAGCCTTTGATGGCTCCCCACTGCCTAATAGGCTAAATTTCTTGGCCTAGTTTTCTCTCCAGTAACAGCAGATCCAATTTAGGATGACCATTCAAGCCCATAAACTTTTGATCAGTTTTTATTCAATCTTTGCGTTAGTTGGAAGACAATGATGGTCCCTTAAGAATTCGTATAGAACTGAATGAAATTTAATAAGGTGCCTGACAGTTATGTGACTGTGATTTGTAGAGCTTTCATCTTATAACCTTAAGCAATATTGACCTCAGAGAAGACTAGATAGGATGAGGGACAAAAACCATGAATATGTTATCCATCTCTGTTCGAACATTCCTACTTGTTAACTGCCCCAATAAAAGTCTAAATTCATTTCTGAATAAAGCTTGCACCAATTTTCTTTTGAGAAAGTTGATTCATTGTCAAGACTTTCCATATATAATATGCAAGAAAAGATGATGGGTAAATGGATTTTACAATGTGCACCTTGACAGATACTATGAGGGTCTGCTGCTGCTGCTGCTAAGTCGCTTCAGTCGTGTCCGACTCTGTGTGACCCCATAAATGGCAGCCCACCAGGCTCCCCTGTCCCTGGGATTCTCCAGGCAAGAACACTGGAGTGGGTTGCCATTTCCTTCTCTGATGCATGAAAGTGAAAAGTGAAAGTGAAGTCCCTCAGTCGTGTCCAACTCTTCTAGCAAGGGGAAAAAAATGAAGTGTCATGGGGTGATTCTCAATAGGACAGCCTCTGGGATTTGGGAGATTCCTTTAACATACCCAGGTTTACTTTGAACCCCAAGAGATAGTCCTGATTCTCTCAAGCAGAAAGGACACATTTTGAAACTATGCTCTTCAATTACTACATTTCAGTTGAGCACACAATACAATAGCTCTCAGGGTGAGCTGAAGTATCTGGAAGTTTGCAAGCCTGCTTTGAAAAAAAAACGTACCTCTGCTAGATTTTGTGAAACGTCATTTCAATTATTTTTGCACAATAGCAATGGAGAAACAACATTTCCTCTGATTAGCCTGACACGTGGTAATTTGGGTACAGCTTAACTTATCTTTGACTAGAACAAATTGTCTTTCTGCCCTTGTTTATACAGAACACTGTTATTTTTGCTCCTTTCATTTGTATAATCTGCAGCCTGGTTTCATCTTAAATGCTTGTAATTGGGACACTGAGGTAGGCTTTCCCTGGATCAAACTTAACAGCTAAGAAAGCAAAATGGTGTTCGGAGGAGCAGTGGGGGGGAAGATTCAGCACAAACATAAGACTTGTTAAACAAAAGCCAAGGCTGATTTTTTTTTTTAATACTCTGAGAGAACAATGAACTAGCAAAGAACTTCCAACTTAAAAAAAAGCAGAAAAAAAGGAAAAATGAAGAGGAAGTATTTCCAGTGCAACTTGATTTCAATTCTACTTTACAATGAAGACTGTTTCCTCACTCTCAAATTTACATCTATAAGTTTAGACCAGGAAAACTAAAAATTTGGTCTTGTCCTAACAGGAAAAGTTCACGTGTAAAGTTGTAAGTCCTCTTTAAAAAGCACTGACACATTAAATGGCATTCAAAGATGGCAATTAGCCTTGAGAACACGTAAACACATATACGATTATGCATGTAGATGTGAATTTTATTCCCTTAATTATGCTACGTTTAATTGGACCATTCTGGAGTAGATCATAGAATCAGACAAAACCTAGAGTTTTAAAGTCACCTCAGAGATGACTTCAGCCCACAAAGCTTATTTATTTTCTCTCTCTGATATGCTTTGATTCTATTGACTTAAATTAAATTTTATTCAATGTCAATTTGGCCTTTGTATTTAATATCTAGATGAACTGCTTTCATATAAAGGCTCAGCACTGAATAGAGAAAATAAACAGAAAAGGAAACTTTCTGAGCACCTAACACTGGCCAATCCCTCTGTTAATCCTTTTAAATGTATTAACCCTCACAACTATCACCATCCTCACAAGTATCAAAATTTATACCTAATTAACTTAATAGTTTTATATTTTTATTTTTTGCCCTTACAGTTTACTTTTTATAAAATTAAAAATGCTCCTCACAGAAATTGTGGGAAGATGTTTAGAGGAAATGACAAATCATTCAAAATCTACAGTTGAGATAGTATCACTATTAAGCTTCTATTCATTTTCCACATGGAAGTCTTAGTTTTTAATGTAATTGGAATCACACAGGTTATATAGTTTCTTGCCCTTCAATTTCTACTGAAATTATATCATCAGCATTTTCCTATATCATTACAAACTCTCCATCCATGATTTTGAAGGGCCCATTATGTTTCATCACTGAATGCACCATAATTAGTCTAACCCCTTTGCTATTCTTATGGGGTGGGAAGGGACTTAATTTGCTTAGAATCTTACTCTCTATGAAACCAGGTTGCATCTACAATAGTAATGCTGTGAACTGCTGTGGCCACAGTTTCCCTTTGAGGTCACTGGTATAACCCATTGGAAATCTAAAGGTCGGCACAAAAAGTGTGTTAGCAGAGGATGAGAGCTAGGGATGGTCTGGAGAGACATTTAAGAGTCAGCAGGATACACTGTGCTCTGCTCTCTTATTCACTCTATTATTACAGCCAAAATTTTAAAGAATTAGGTTCAAGACACTGAGACATTTTCCTTCTGGGCTCCAGATCTTCCTAAAGCCTAGTCAAATTGTGCACACCTCCACAAACTCATAATTCTTTTTTAATTGTTTTCTTTTTTTAGTCCATTTTTTTAGTTACATTGTTTACAATATACAGACAATGTAAATATTGTTTACAAAGTACAACAAAAAGAGATCTAATACATATTTACTAACAAACCTATTTACTGTCTATAACAAAAGTGGTATATAGACACTTTTGAGCAGGCCACTTTGGGATTAAAATAGGTTAGTTCATTTAAAACAAATATTGAAAAAGTAGGGTCCCTCTATCCCAAAAAGACAAAACACAAGGACATGATAGTTTCCAACCCAGTTCCTACAAGGAATAGCAAAAATAAATGGAAATAGCATAGTGAGGATTATCATAAATGTTGAAATTCTGTCTTGTAAGAGGAGAGAGATTTGTTCCCTGTGGGTGTATGGCTTAGAATTGAAACCAGTGAAATATAATTTTGTTTAATATAAGAAGAACAATCCAAAAAAAGTGGACTGGGGCCTTCCCTGGTGGCTCAGTGGTAAAGAATCTGGTAAAGGCTCAGTGGTGAAGAGGTGAAGTCAGGAGACACAGCCTCTATCCCTGATCTGGGAAGATTTCACAGCAATTAAGCCCATGCATCACAACTACCGAGCTTGTGCTCCAGAGCCTGAGAGCTGGGACTACTGAAGCCCGTGCGCCTACAGCCTGTGCTCTGTCTGCCATAAAAGAAGCCATCGCATTGAGAAGCCTGCATACCACAACTAAAGAGTAGCCCCTGCTTGCCGCAACTAGAGAAAAGGCCACACAGCAAAGACCCCGCACAGCCAAGAATAAATACATAACTAAACTTCTGTAAATGGACTGGGATGCCTTAGGAAGTACTAAGTTCTCTGTGACTGGAATACACAGATATACACTTAATAATCATTAGATGGAGATGTTCAGAAGAGAAATCAGAATGCTGGCTTTTTTATAACTGCTCTAGTATTGACATTCCAACTGACTTACAAATTTGATGTTTATTTTCTTTCCTTATTATACTAGAGGCTACAATAACAATAAGTTACCTTCTTAAAGCTTAAAACTGTTTTGCGTTTTTTACCTTTTTTCAAAGTGGCTTTTCTTTGAGGGGGCTAGGACAAAAGTTTGGAAGAAATGTTACCTACTGATATGCCACCAAGATTCTTTTTCCAAGAAAGTATGAGAAAGTGTCACCAAGAGTGAACACATATGACATTTTAGAGGGGAGGAAGTCAACATCTAGGAAGACAGTGTCAAGTCTGAGGGTGAGAAGAAACAAGAAATGTGAGAACTAATAACACGATCGGGAAACTGAGAAAAAGTCAGAAAGCAGTAAAGGAAATGGGACAAAGCAACTGGGTCAGAAATAGCACAGTGAGCAATGAGCAAGTGGTAAACGTCCGCGGTGTTTTAAACTAGGCACGGGTCTTAATGGAACAGTGGCAGCCTCAAAAGAGGGGAAACATGTTCATGGAGACCCTAGTTTGGTAGTATTTTCATCTCAAACATTTACATAAAATTACAAAAATAGATTTTAAGAAATTCTATACATTAATAAAGATAGAATGTGTGACAGAAGTTCAAGATGTTCAGGAAAAAAAACAACTGAATTTCTGAAATTTTCAGCGTAAGTGCAAACGTACTTATAGAAATAAAAACCTAGATGAGGAAAAACAATTACACTGAAGTATTTAACTCTTTTGTAGTATTTAACTCAAGCTCTCAGTAAGAGAAGAATCTTTCTCAAAATTCTCCAAGCCAGGCTTCAGCAATACGTGAACATTGAATTTCCAGATGTTCAAGCTAGTTTTAGAAAAGACAGAGGAATCAGAGATCAAATTCGCCAACATCCGCTGGATCATCAAAAAAGCAAGAGAGTTCCCGAAAAACATCTATTTCTGCTTTATTGACTATGACAAGGCCTTTGACTGTGTGGATCACAATAAACTGTGGAAAAGTCTTCAAGAGATGGGAATACCAGACCACCTGACCTGCCTCTTGAGAAACCTATATGCAGGTCAGGAAGCAACAGTTAGAACTGGACATGGAACAACAGACTGGTTCCAAATAGGAAAAGGGAGTACATCAAGGCTGTACATTGTCATTCTGCTTATTTAACTTACATGCAGAGTACATCATGAGAAACGCTGGGCTGGATGAAGCACAAGCTGGAATCAAGATTGCCGGGAGAAATATCAATAACCTCAGATATGCAGATGACACCAGCCTTACGGCAGAAAGTGAAGAGGAACTAAAAATCCTCTTGATGAAAGTGAAAGAGGAGAGTGAAAAAGTTGGCTTAAAGCTCAATATTCAGAAAACGAAGATCATGGCATCTGGTCCCATCACTTCATGGGAATAGATGGGGAAACAGTGGAAACAGGGTCAGACTTTATTTTTCTGGGCTCCAAAATTACTGCAGATGGTGACTGCAGCCATGAAATTAAAAGACGCTTACTCCTTGGAAGGAAAGTTATGACCAACCTAGACAGCATATTCAAAAGCAGAGACATTACTTTGCCAACAAAGATCCGTCTAGTCAAGGCTATGGTTTTTCCAGTGGTCATGTATGGATGTGAAAGTTGGACTGTGAAGAAAGCTTAGCGCCGAAGAATTGATGCTTTTGAACTGTGGTGTTGGAAAAGACTCTTGAGAGTCCCTTGGACTACAAGAAGATCCAAACAGTCCATCCTAAAGGAGATCAGTCCTGGGTGTTCTTTGGAAGGAATGATGCTAAAGCTGAAACTCCAGTACTTTGGCCACCTCATGCGAAGAGCTGACTCATTGGAAAAGACTCTGATGCTAGGAGGGATTGGGGGCAGGAGGATAAGGGGACAACAGAGGATGAGATGGCTGGATGGCATCACCGACTCGATGGACATGAGTTTGGGTGAACTCTGGGAGTTGGCGATGGACAGGGAGGCCTGGTGTGCTGCAATTCATGGGGTCACAAGGAGTCGGACACAACTGAGCAACTGAATTGAACTGAACTGAGAGCACATTTCATGTTTCTTGGGTCAAATGGACCCATACAACTATCATGGGCTCGTGACACAGGGGGCAAAAAGCATAAGCTTTGCAAACACACAGGCATGAGGTCAAAATCCAGCTATGCTTTTACTACATTGTTGTTGTTGAGTCATTAAGTCATGTCCAACTTTTTTGTGACCCCACCCCGCCATGTACTGTAGCTCTCCAGGCTCCTCTGTCCATGGGATTTCTCAGGCAAGAATACTGGAGTGGGTTACCATTTCCTACTCCAAGGGATCTTTCTGACCCAGGGATCAAAAGCACATTTCCTGCTTGACAGGCAGATTCTTTACCATTGAGCCACCTGGGTGCAACATGGCATGATTTCTTTGTGTTTCAACTTTCCCATTTGTAATTTGAGAGTTGTCCTGAGGGTTAAATGAGAAAACATATTTGATGTGTTTAACATAGTTCTTGGAAAATTGTAAATGTGCATTATAAATGTAGCTAGGGTTTGAGTTTTTTAAAGATCTAGGGCATGCATCTGTTCATTAATTAAAAGTTTACTGGCCCTCCAGGAGCAATTGAGCCTGTACTGTAGAACCCAGGAGCCACAACTACTGAGCCCATGTACCCCAACTGCTGAAGCCCGTGTGCCCTTGAGCCCATGCTCCACAACAAGAGAAGCCAGTACAATGAGAAGCCCGCTCACCATAACTAGAGAGTAGCCCGCGCTTGCTGCAACTAGAGAAAAGCCTGTGAAGCAACGAAGACCCAGCATAGCCAAAGATAAATAAATACATGAAATTATGGGGGCGAGGGGAGTTTACTGGCTCTCAAAGTTGGCCTCATCTAGTCAACCATCACCATTACAGAGGCTAGAGATTTTCACAAAATTCAAGCAAACGGTGAACTCAGTGATGGCATCCAAATAAAAAGGAACACCCCAAGTTAGACTTTGGAGCCATGATGAGCTTTTAACTCTGCTTTCTGAGGAATAAAACCAAAATGGTCTTTGCTGTAAACAGATCTCTATGTGTTGCAATGTTCCAGTGTGAAGTGAGTGATGGTGCTGTCCTAGGGTTCATTGGTATTAACCAAGAGCTCAATAGCAGAATCTGGGCTTCTCTGCACCAGCTGGGTTTCCTCTAAACCTATCACCTACAACTGAGTTAAACAGCAACCAAAATTCTTTAATTGAGATCATTTATTTTGATAAAATGTCTTCTAAGTTCAGCTTTCCAGGGTTAAGACAGTCTCTTTACTTAATTTCCACGTCTGTTAGTTTGACAGTGTACCAAAGATAGAGCAAGACTTGGCAGGTGACCAGGGAAGCTGTGCATGTGCTGGGGGCAATTTTCAAAAATTTTTTTCAGATTGCAATGAATCCATGTTGCTCTTCCTGGTATGTAATGATTGCAATGGACTCATACAGAGAAATATCAAAAATGTAGGGTTAGAGAGAAAATTCTTAACCTTCCATGGAAAAGTGGGATGAAAAAGTAGAGGATGTTAAAGAGGCACTTCAGCCAGAGTGTCCAGCCAAAGTCCAGTCCCGCAGCCACCACATAATCTATAAATTGCTAGAATGACAGCAGTGTAAATAAGTTGCTTAAATATCCTGAGTTCAATTTCTATATAACAGATAAGCAGAAGGAAATCCCAAGAAGTAAAATGGCTCACCACTTTCCAAAGTATACATCAATCTTCCAGCAGTACCAGAAACAGAACTATAGTTTCCTCACTTTAAAAGTGAGACATATACACACCAGTACATACAAAACAGAGAACTGGTATGAAGCTATTGTATAACAGATGGAACTCTACTCAATACTCTGTAATGATCTATATGGGGAAAGAATCTTAAAAAGAGTGGATATATGTCTGTGTATAACTGATTCACTTTATTGTACAGCAGAAATTAACACATTATAAATCAACTATACTCCAATAAAAATTAATTTTGAAAAATAAAACTGATGTTACATCATGAAGACCATACCTTAGAAATGCATCTATAGAAGAAAAAAAAAAATATATATATATATAGCATAGACAGAGGTAGTAGGAAGTAGAGTCTACTGGTTAAAGCATTAATACCAGCAACAAACCAACCTAGATCTGATATTTTTTTAGTGCTGCTCGTTGTATGATCTTGACTAGTTTGCTTACTTTTTTCTGAATGGGGCTTTGGTTTTAGTTTCTCATTATTTCTGAAAGATTTGTGTATTAGTTGGTTTCAGGGCAATGATATATAAATATACCCATCTCGTCCAGTTTCTGTTGTTACATTCTTAAATTATATAACAAATGTAAAGTACCTAGCATAATCCCTGGCACACAGAGGAGTATTAGTAAAAGGCAGGTCCTAGATTGAAGGTCAGAGTTTTGAATATATCTTCCTCATCAGCTGGCAGAGCCACTTTATTCTGAGATGAACCTTGAAAACCTTAACTACTCAAGAAGGTAAAAACTGATTATATTCATCAATTAAGTGTAAAGGGCACCAAAACACAACATATTCACTTTCATACACAGATGAGGTGCTGAAGCTGACTGAATCAAATGTCCGATGTTAGTGAAGATATGGCTGTGCATCTTTTAAAGTATGTAAAAGCACAGGTTCAGGAAACAACCTGAGGAAACATGCAAGAAAGTGATGGAGCAGAACAGACCCACCCAGGTCTACCTGTCAAAAGAGAACCGTCATGCTTACTGATGGCCATAGAGAAAACAGAAATCTTTCAGCCTCCTTCTGTGTATCTGCAACTAAACTACTTGTTTTTAATGTCAAATAAGATAATAGCAGTTAAATATTCAAGTAAAAAGAACTTCTGTCAATCAATACACTCTTGGAGGAAGTGTTATTAAGTCTGACCACTACAACTTTTACCCATCTAGATCCTAAATCCGAATCAAGATTGTCCCCAGGGAAGCATAGGTTTTTGTTGCTGTTGCTGGCTATTTCTTTCTATCAGTCCAAATTTGAAAGAACAAAAAGAAAGTGGAGGAAAAAAATGCTCCGTTTTTTGTGAGTTATATTCCTGCTTCTCATTTGGAGGATGGTCCTGAAGGATGATGTCCAAGTGTTCCTCAGAGCTAAGCCAAGGAATTATCATGGGCAGAGCTAAATTTTAAAAGCCTATATACTAAAGAGAAGTGTAGAGAAATTGCTCTTTATAGATGTAGGATTTTCTTTTTATTATTTGGAGATAGAAGGTAAAGGAGAGGGAAAAGATACATACATTTAGCAGTTTTCTTAATATTCTTCAATGGCACCCCACTCCAGTACTCTTGCCTGGAAAATCCCATGGACGGAGGAGCCTGGTAGGCTGCAGTCCATGGGGTCGCGAAGAGTCGGACACGACTGAGCGACTTCACTTTTCACTTTCATGCATCGGAGAAGGAAATGGCAACCCGCTCCAGTGTTCTTGCCTGAAGAATCCTAGGGACGGCGGAGCCTGGTAGGCTGCCGTCTATGGAGTCGCAGAGAGTCGGACATGACTGAAGCGATTTAGTAGCAGCAATACTCTTCATCTTCAGACGTCAATGTGGAGGCAGAGGCAAGGGTGACAAGTCTCTCAATGGCTTTGTTTTAGATGACATTACATAATGGCTTCTGAATTCCCTCACCTCTTTGTCCCAGCCACCAAAGCCAAAGGTCCATTCTCTGAACCTCCCATCTGTGTCCCTCTAGCTTAACTTCTCAAAACATCCATTTTAAAGGCTAGAGACAGAAACACATAAAAAACCTCACCTCTTATTCTCTGGAAACTTGCTATTTAAAATGGGGGTCCCTGCTTGCCCACTGTTGGTTACAAATGTATCTTGGTATATCCACTATGGGAAACAGTATGGAGGTTCCTCAAAAGACTAACAATAGAGCTACCATATGATCCAGCAATTCCATCCCTGGGTATATATCCAGAAAAGAATGAAAACACCAATTCATATAAACACAGGCACCCCACTGTTCATAGCAGCACCATCCACAATAACCAAGGCATAGAAGCTCACACACATATACACACAATGGAATGTTACTCAGTCACAAAAAAGAATAAAATCATGCCATTTGTAACAATGTGGATGGACCTAGAGAATCTTATGCTTAGTGAAATAAGACAGAGAAAGACAAATACTGTATATATCACTTATATGTGCAATCTAAAAAAATAATATAAATGAATGTACACACAAAACAAAAATAGACTCACAGATACAGAAAACGAACTCGTGGTTACCAAAGGGGAGAGGGAAGCAGGGTGGAGTGGGGAGGACAAATTAGAGGTATAGGATTAACAGATGTGTGAGGGCATGCTAACTTACTTCATTCGTGTCTGACTCTTTGCAACCCTATGGACTGTAGCCGACCAGGCTCCTCTGTCCATGGTATTCTCCAGGCAAGAATACTGGAGTGGGTTGCCATGCTCTCCTCCAGGGGATCTTCCTGACCCAGGGATCAAACCTGACTCTCTTACGTCTCCTGTATTGGCAGGTGGGTTCTTTACCACTAGCATGACCTGGGAAACCCAGCAGATATCAACTACTATGCACAAAATAGATGAACAACAAAGCACAGGGAATTATACCCATTAGCTTGTAATAGCCTACAATGGAGTATAATCTGAAAAAATACTAAATCACTATGCTGTACACCTGAAATTAACCTAATATTGTAAATCAACTATATTTAAATGAATAAAGCAGATTTTAATGTGTTAATTAATTAAGTTTCTTGGAATTACTTGGCAGCTTGCTAGAAACAGATTCTTGGGCCCCACTCAGAATCTGCATTTTAACAGGATCCCCAGGTGATCCCAAGCTCATGAAAGACTGAAAAGCACTGTTCTAGATAGGTTCACCATCCAGAGACACACAGCAAAGTCTTCTGTCTATTTCTCTATTATGTCCAAGCCGAGCACTGGCAGCCCAAATTGCAAAATGATTATGTGTTAATAGTGCAGGCATTAGACAAGCCTAGCAAGCAACCCGATTCAAATGCATCCAAAATGACTCCACTCATCAGCAGGAGCACAGGCTGTGAATTTACACCTGGCTTGTGGAAACCATAACTATTCATCAGGTGCACATCTCTCCGAAGTGAGGAGCCCCTGCAAATCAGAGGCTGTGCACTCGTGACAATCATGGCTTGATGGTCTGTTAACACCCATATTCTGAATGCTGAACTGACCTTACAATAGCGGGCCTTTTCTTTCCCCCCTGTAGTCAAGCTTGTGCCAGCAACCTTCAATCTTACTCACAAACACTACTACTTCATATCTCAAAACATCTATCTTAGGTGACCCAGGACATGTCTAGGATTAACCCATAAGCTTCAGCCATGCATATGTTGTCAGTATCTATGAGAGAATGGCACTCTGGAAGTAATTCCAATGCTTATAGAATAGAAAAGGTATTACTCATACATTCCTACATTCATATGTTCATTTCTCGAATGGTAAATATTTCTTTTTCTCTCACTCTTTTTTTTTTTTTTTCTCTTTCCAGCTTACTTCAAATGGTAAACATTTCTTCTTCTTCTTTTTTTTTTTTTTCTTTTTGTTGCGTTGGGTCTCTGTTGTGGCGCATGGGCACCAGAGTACATAGGCCCTGCAGTTGTGGCATGTGGGCTTACTTGCCCCATGGCATGTGGGATGTTAGTTTCCTGACCAGGGATCAAACCCATGTCCCCTGCATTGGGAGGCAGATTCTTAACCACTGGACCACCAGGGAAGTCCCCAAATGGTAAATATTTCTTGAATAGTCTTTATATGCCATTTTGGTGACAAAATACATCCAGGCTTACAATTAACCTCAGGGAGGACGGATAAATTAACAGAATGATACCCAATTATATGCACTAACTAGGGAAAACTCAGGGTAAGTACAAAAAAGATTCCTTAATAAAATCCTGAGAGATCAGAGCATGTCACCTAGAGAAGACGACATTTAGGTCAATGTGGATAAATAGCAATTATTTGATGAACACAGATAGAAAGGGAAAGAATATATCAGATTAGGGGCTGGGAGGCAGAAAGTATGAAGGCCTAGAAAGAAGAGGGAACATAAAACAACTGGAGAGAATTCCACAGCAATCTAGAGGTTAGGACTCTAAGCTTTCACTGCCAAGGGCATGAGTTCAATTCTAGTCAGCAAAGTGAGATCCTGCAAGTCATGTGGCGTGGCAAAAAATTAAAAAAAGGTGAGAAGCTAAATGGAATAATTCACTATGTCTGTAGTACAGGAAGGGGTCACAGATGAGAGGTTCAAAGGATGAAACCAGAGGAATAGCAGGGGACATGTCATGAAGAACCTCACAAGCCATACAAATGAGTTTAGATACTGAATGCAATGGGAGTGGGAGACTCAGACCAACTTCTTGGATTTCTTTTGCTCTTTGGGGAATACACTGGGGGCCACCCTTCATTTCCAGATCCTTTCTCTAGTTCTTGCACATAGCCTTCTACATGTCAAAACCAGCCACAGTAAGACAAACCCTTCTCACTGCCCACCTCTTCTGCCTCCTATTCTTCTTCAGCATCTCTCTCACTGACTCTTCTGCCTTCCTACTCTCCTTGCTTTTATGGGCTCATGTGATGACACTGGACCCACCTTGATACCCCCATGGTGATCTCCCTATTTTAAAGTAAGCTGATTAGCAAGTGCACCAGCAGAACCTACATTCATGTTTGACTGAATAACCAGAGGACAGGAAATCTTGGGAGACATCTTCAGAATTCCGCCTACCTGAGCAGGTGCTGGCATGATGAAGGCTGAGCTGTCTGTCTTGTGGATGGTTGGGCAGTGTGGTGAGTCTGATGCCCTTGAAAATCCTGCATTCCAGGAGCATTAATGCCAATCACACCATAGTCAGCCCCAGAATTTCCTGGGAAGCATCCAGCGCCCTGTCTCAGTCGTTTTGTCACACTGGAGCTTCACGTAATCCAATGACCCACTAGAAAAAGGCAGTAAACAGAAAATAACCACCACCCCAAAAAAGGAGGAAGGAGTAATTTTCTGAAAACCTAGGTTGTTAGGCAGCATTCCTGGATCACAAGGGCAACTGTTCTGGATCTAGGTTTCCGGTTTTCTTCCTGATATACCAGGAATTCACACTCACAGAAATGGAAGGCGCCCAGGTGCTGAGAGAAGAAGAAAAACCCGATTTGTGCACTCAGGTTTGTTATTATTTAACTGCAATTATGCTTTCAAGAGAGTGTTGCTTTAAGAACCGCCCATTTAATTTCTTAGACTATGAAAACCTTCAGGTAGAGTAATTGCCTGACATAGAACACCTAGGAGGCGAATTGAAATAAAAAGCCTTTTACTGAGTGGCAAAGAGAAAGTATTAAATGCTTGATTAGAAGCTTTGTCACTAATAGTGAATGCAAAGGAAAAAAAAAAAAAGCCAGGTGAATGCTCCTCTCTTTACATCTCCCCAACCTGTCTTTCTCTCCTCTGTCATGTGTGAATTCCCACTCCTACATTGGACACCCCAAACAGGCTTTGAAATTCTATTTTCCTTACTGAAAACAAGGAAAGACAATTGATTTAATTGGTCTGTTGAGTATTTTTCTCACTGAAATCTCTTCCTTAAAAGATTACTTTATTATGCTCCAGCTTCATTACTGTAAAGACTTTGAGCCTGACATACCTGAGTTCTGCTACCAATATGACCTTCAGTAAGTCAAGGGAACCTTCTGAGCATCAGATTTCTCAACTATGATGTGGGAATAAGAACATGCATTTCTTGGATAGTTAAGAGAATGTTTTAAAACACAGAAAATTATCTGGCCCCTAGTCTATGCTCAAACGTTAAATCTCTTTTCCCTGTTCTCTTGTCTCCTTGTTTATGCTCTAATTAATCTCTAGCTTGTGCTTGCAAGAGTATGACAAATAGATCATAAATCCTATAAAAGCAAGACCTATACCAATGGGATTCCATGAAGAGGTTCTTTGGCATTCAGGAGATTTAAGCCCAGGAGTGCAAAATCGACTTTGATTAAGCCAATTGCCCTCTCTGTGTTGCAATTTACACAGGTATAAGAGGTTATTTAACCACATGGATTTCCCAGCTCCAAAATGTCGTGTTAACACCTATTTTTTACCTCTTTAAAGACCCTACTGAGCAGGCAGTAGGCATTCAATTAATGCTTGCTGACTACTGCAGAATGAAAGTACCCAACATGATAGGCTTAGTGGCCATAGATAGTGGGTAGTAATGGGAATAGACCCAAGGCAAATCACTTTTAATTTTACCCAAATATTTTTAAGAGAATTTGAAAACAACAACAACAAAAATGTCACTGTAGGAGTCAGAAGGTAGTAAATTGCGGTTAATGCACAATTCTTCTAATGCTTATGAAATGGGTCTGGATACAGCCTTGTATCTTCAGCTTCTTCTTACTCCCAATGATGTCCTTGATCATTTCTAACTTCAGAGCTGAACTGCTATTCACCATGGAGAACTGCACACAGGAAGAAACAATGAAGAATTCCTAAAGGCTATGAAATATTCTACAAAGTTTGTACAGATTCGTTTTGATGTTTGGCAAAACTAATACAGTGTTTCAGGTTTAAAAATAAAATAAAATAAAAAGATTTTGATCTCACTGAACTTCTGAGATGGTAAGGAGGAGACCTGATGTCTTCTCTTGGGAGTTACTTTTCTTTTAATTAATTTATTTTTTATTGAAGGATAATTGCTTTACAGACTTTTGTTGTTTTCTGTCAAACACCAACAGGAATCAGCCATAGGTATACACGTATCCCTCCCTTTTGAACTTCCCTCCCATCTTCCGCTTCATCCCACCCCTCTAGATTGATACAGAGCCACTGTTTGATTTCCTGAGCCATACAGCAAATTCCCATTGGCTATCTATTTTACATATGGTAATGTAAGTTTCCATGTTACTCTTTCCATACATCTCACTCTCTCCTCCCCTCTCCCCATGTCCATAAGTCTATTCTCTATGTCTGTTTCTCCACTGCAGTCCTATAAATAAATTCTTCAGTACCATTTTTCTAGATTCCATATAAATGCGTTAGAACATGATATTTATCTTTCTCTTTCTGACTCACTTCACTCTATATAGTAGGTTCTAGGTTCATCCACCTCGTCTGAACTGACTCAGATGTGTTCCTTTTTATGTCTGAGTAATATTCCATTGTGTATATATACCACAACTTCTTTATCCATTCATCTGTTGATGGACATCTAGGTTGCTTCCATGTTCTAGCTATTGTAAATAGTGCTGCAATGAACAATGGGTCTTTTTCTATTTTTGTTTCCTCAGGGTATATGCATAGGAGTGGGATTCCTGGGTCATATGGTGGTTTTATTCCTAGTTTTTTAAGGAATCTCCATACCGTCTTCCATAGTGGCTGTATCAATTTACATTCCCACGAACAGTGCAAGAGTGTTCCCTTTTCCCCACACCCTCTCCAGCATTTATTGTTTGTAGACTTCTTGATGAGGGCCATTCTGACCAGTGTGAGGTGATAGCTCATTGTAGTTTTGATTTGTGTTTCTCTAACAATGAGCAGTGTTACGCATCTTTTCATGTGTTTGTTAGCCATCTGTATGTCTTTTTTTGGAGAAATGTCTGTATAGGTCTTTACCCTTTTCAATTGGGTTGTTTGTTTTTCTGGTATTGAGTTGTATGAGGTGCTTGTATATTTTGAAAATTAATCCTTTGTCAGTTGTTTCATTTGCTATTATTTTCTCCCATTCTTAGGGTTGTCTTTTCAACTTGCTTATAGTTTACTTTGCTGTGCAAAAGCTTTTTAGTTTAATCAGGTCCCACTTGTTTACTTTGGTTTTTATTTCTGTTACTCTAGGAGGTGGGTCATAGAAGATCTTGCTTTGATTTATGTTATCAAGTGTTCTGCCTATGTTTTCCTCTAAGAGTTTTATAGTTTCTGGTCTAACATTTAGGTCTTTAATCCATTTTGAATTTATCTTTGTCTGTTGTGTTAAGAAGTGTTCTAATTTCATTGTTTTACATATCACTATCCAGTTTTCCCAGCATCATTTATTGAAGAGGCTGTCTTTCCCCCATTGTATAGTCTTGCCTCCTTTGTCAAAAATAAGGTACATATAGGTGCATGGGTTTATTTCTAGACTTTCTACCTTGTTCCATTTGTCTATATTTCTGTTTTTGTGCCAGTACCATACTGTCTTGATGACTGTAGCTTTGTAGTATAATCTGAAATCAGGAAGGTTGATTCCTGCAGCTCCAGTCTTCTTTCTCAAGACTGATTTGGCTATTCAGGGTCTTTTGTGTTTCCATATGAATTGTGAAATTTTTTGTTCTAGCTCTGTGAAAAATGTCTTTGGTAATTTTATAGGGATCGCATTGAATCTGTAGATTGCATTTGAAAGTATAGTAATTTTCACAATATTGATTCTTCCTACCCAGAAACATGGGATATTTCTCCATCTGTTTATGTCATCTTTGATTTCTTTCATTAGTGTCTTATAATTTTCTGTGTACAGTTCTTTTTTCTCCTTAGGTAAGTTTATTCCTAGACATTTAATTCTTTTTGTTGCAATGGTAAATGAGATTGAGTCCTTAATTTCTCTTTCTGATTTTTCATTGTTAGTATATAGAAATGCAAGTGATCTCTGTGTATTGATTTTGTATCCTGCAACTCTGCTAAATTCACTGATGAGCTCTAGTAATTTTCTGATACTATCTTTAAGGTTTTCTATGTACAGTATATCATCTGCAAACAGTGAGAGCTTTACTTCTTATTTTCCAATCTGGATTCCTTTCATTTCTTTTTCTTCTCTGATTGCTGTAGCTAGGACTTCCAGAACTATGTTGAATAACAGTGGTGAAAATGGACACATTTGTCTTGTACCTGATCTTAGGGGGAATGCTTTCAGTTTTTCACCATTGAGAATAATGTTTGCTGTAGGCTTATAAAAGGCAGAGGAACCAGAGATCAAATTGCCAACATCAACCTGATCATCAAAAAAGCAAGCGAGTTACAGGAAAACATCTACTTTTGCTTTATTGACAATGTCAAAGCCTTTGACTGTGTGGCTCACAACAAACTGTGGAAAATTCTTAAAGAGATAGGAATACCACACTACTTGACCTGCCTCCTGAGATATCTGTATCCAGGTTAAGAAGCAACAGTTAGAATTGGACATGGAACAACAGACTAGTTCCAAATCGGGAAAGGAGTACGCAAGGCTGTCTATTGCCACCCTGCTTATTTAACTTATATGCAGAGTACATCATGCAAAATGCCAGGCTGGATGAAGCACAAGCTAGAATCAAGATTGCAGGGAGAAATATCAATAACCTCAGATACACAGATGACACCACCCTTATGGCAGAAAGCAAAGAACTAAAGAGCCTCTTAATGAAAGTGAAAGAGGAGAGTGAAAAAGTTGACTTGAAAACTCAATATTCAGATAACTAAGATCATGGCATCCAGTCCCATCAATTCATGGCAAATAGATGGGGAAACAATGGAAACAGTGAGAGGTTTTAATTTGGGGGCTCCAAAATCACTGCAGATGGTGAATGCAACCATGAAATTAAAAGACACTTGCTCCTTGGAAGAAAAGCTATGGCCAACCTAGGCAGCATATTAAACAGCAGAGACATTATTTTACCAACAAAGGTCCATCTAGTCAAAGCTATGGCTTTTCCAGTAGTCATGTACAGATGTGAGTGTTGGACCATAAAGAAAGCTGAGCACTGAAGAACTGATACTTTTGAACTGTGGTGTTGGAGAAGACTCTTGAGAGTCCCTTTGACTGCAAGGAGATCTAACAAGTCAATCCTAAAGGAAATCAGTCCTGAATATTCATTGGAAGGACTGATGCGGAAGCTGAAACTCCAATACTTTGGCCAACTAATGTGAAGAACCAACTTATTGGAAAAGACCCTGATGCTGGGAAAGACTGAAGGTGGGAGGAGATGGGGACGACAGAGGATGAGATAGTTGGATGGCATCACCAACGCAATGGACATGAGTTTGAATAAGCTCAGGGAGTTGGTGATGGACAGGGAAGCTTGGCATGCTTCAGTCCATGGGGTCACAGAGTTGGACATGACTGAGCAACTGAACTGAACTATCATATATGGCATTTACTATATCATATATACACTTCACTTGTGGCTCAGGTGGTAAAGAATCTGCCTGCAATGCAGGAGACCTGGGTTCAATCCCTGGGTTGGGACGATCCCCTGGAGATCGTCCTGAAGAATTCCATGGACTGTATAGGCCATTGGGTCGCCAAGAGGCAGACATGACTGAGCGACTCTCACTTTCACTTATCATATATGGCGTTTACTATGTTGAGGTAGGTTCCTTCTATGCCCATTTTTTTAAGAGTTTTAATCATAAATGGGTGCTGACTTTTATCAAAGGCTTTTTCTGCATCTATTGAGATTATCATATGGTTTTTATCTTTCAATTTGTTAATATGGTGTATCACATTGATTGATTTGTGTATATTGAAGAATCCTTGCATTCCTGGAATAAACCCAACTTGATCATGGTATATGAGCTTTTTGATGTGTTGCTGAATTCTGTTTGCTAAAATTTTGTTAAGGATTTTTGCATCTATGTCCATCAGTGATATTGGCCTGTAGTTTCCTTTTTTTGTGTTGTCTTTGTCTTGTTTTGGTATCAGGGTGATGGTGGCCTCATAGAATGAGTTTGGAAGTGCTCCTTCCTCTGCAATTTTTTGAAAGAGTTTTAGAAGGATGGGCATTCACTCTTCTCTAAATGTTTGATAGAATTCTCCTGTGAAGCCATCTGATCTGAGCTTTTGTTTTTGTGGAGATTTTTGATCACAGCTTCAATTTCACTGCTTGTAATTGGGTTGTTCATAATTTCCACTTCTTCCTGGTTCAGTCTTGGAAGATTAAACTTTTCTAAGAATCTATTTCTTACAGGTTATCCATTTTATTGCCATATAGTTGTTCATAATAGTCTCTTATAATCCTTTGTATTTCTTCATTGTCTGTTGTACCTTCTCTTTTTCATTTCTAATTTTGTTGATTTGATTCTTCTCTTTTTTTCCTGATGAGTCTGGCTAAAGCTTTGTCAATTTTGTTTATCTTCTCAAAGAACCAGCTTTTAGTTTTACTAACCTTTACTATTGCTTCCTTCATTTCTTTTTCACTTATTTCTGCTCTGATCTTTATGATTTCTTTTTTTCTTCTAATTTTGGGGTTTTTTTGTTCTTCTTTTTCAAGTTGTTTTAGGTGTAAAGTTAGGTTGGCTATTCAATGCTTTTCTTGTTTCTTGAGGCAGTATTGTATTGCTATAAACTTCCCTCTTAAGAGTACTTTTGCTTCATCCCATAGGTTTTGAGTTGTGTTTTCATTGTCATTTGTTTCTAGAAATTTTTTTATTTCTCTTTTGATTTCTTCAGTAATCTGTTGGTCATTTAGAAATGTGTTGTTTAATCTCCATGTGTTTGTATTTCTTAAAGTTTTTTTCTTGTAATTTATATCTAGTCTCATAGCATTGTGGTCAGAGGAGATGCTTGATATGATTTCAATTTTCTTAAATTTACTGAGGTTTGATTTGTGACCTAAGATGTGGTCTGTCCTGGAGAATGTTCCATGCGCACTTGAGAAGAAGGTATATTCTTCTGCATTTGGATGGAATGTCCTGAAGGTATCAATGAGATCCATCTCATCTAATGTATCATTTAAGACTTGTGTTTCCTTATTAATTTCTTGTTTTGATGATCTGTCCATTGGTGTGAGTGCAGCATTAAAGTCTCCAACTATTATTGTATTATTGTCACTTTCTCCTTTTATGTCTGTTAGTGATTGTCTTATGTACTGAGGTGCTCCTATGTTGGGTGCATAGATATTTACAATTGTTATGTCTTCCTCTTGGATTGATTCCTTGATCATTATGTAGTGTCCTTCCTTATTTCTTGTAATCTTCTTTATTTTAAGATCTATTTTGTCTGATATAAGCATTGCTACTCCAGCTTTCTTTTTTTTTGGGGGGGGGAGGATAGGAATTTATTGGTTCAGATTATTTGATGAAACCCACTCTTTATGGGCAGGCAAAGCACATGTAGGAAAAACAAGAAAACATCATGCAAAGAGAAACTCTTTACCTGCATAGAATTCAGGACTGTACACTGCACCCACAACTGGATTCAATTTCCAGCCTTAAAACAAACACACAAAAATGTTATCACATTTGATTCAACAATTCATATCATTGCAAGTTAACCACAAGTCAAATGGGTTGGCGTTTTTTTGTTTTTTTTTTAATGTATTTATGGCCTTCTTTGATTTTCTGCCTACATAATAGTACAGAAACTACTGACCAGCTACAGATGAACCTTTTGAAAAGGATATGGTGATTGATTCTGCCCCATATCCATATTTTCTAAAGCTCCTATAATAACTTAAATATTTTGTTCTTCTTTCATGTACCGCTGCTAGATAATCCATCACCTCTCTTTGTATTAAGTTTGCAAAATTTTGGAAGCTCACATAAAACAGAATTCTTTTAGAAACATTCTTCAGTTCAGTTCAGTAGCTCAGTCATGTCCGACTCTTTGTGACCCCATGGACTGCCAGCTTTCATTTCCCACTTGCATGGAATATATTTTCCTATCCTCTCACTTTCAGTCTATATGTGTCTTTAGGTGTGAAGTGGGTTTCTTGTAGACAGCATATATATGGGTCTTATTTTTGTATCCATTCAGCCAGTCTGTGTCTTTTGGTTGGAGAATTTAATCCATTTACATTTAAAGTAATTATGATATAAATGTTCCTATTGCCATTTTCTTAATTGTTTGGGGTTGGTTTGTAGATCTTTTTTCTTCTCTTATATTTCTTGACTGTACAAGTCCTTTTAACATTTGTTGTAAAGCTGGTTTGGTGGTACTGAATTCTCTTAACTTTTGCTTGCCTGAAAAACTTTATTTCTCCATCAACTTTGGATGAGATCCTTGCTGGAATAGTAATCCTGGTTGTAGATTTTTCCCTTTCAGTACTTTAAATATATCCTGCCATTCCCTTCTGGCCTGCAGAGTTTCTGCTGAAAGATCAGCTGTTAAGCATATGGGGTTTCCCTTGTATGTTACTTGTTGCTTCTCCCTTGCTGCTTTTAATATTCTTTCTTTGTGTTTAGTCTTTGTTAGTTTCATTAGTATGTGTCTTGGCGTGTTTCTCCTTGGGTTTATCCTGTATGGGACTCTGTGCCTCTTGGACTTGATTGACTATTTCCTTTTCCATGTTGGGGAAATTTTCAACTATAATTTCCAAAAATTTTCTCATACCCTTTATTTCTCTCTTCTTCTTCTAGGACTCCTACAATTTGCATGCTGGTGCATTTGATATTGTCCCAGAGGTCTCTGAGACTATCCTAGGTTCTTTTCAGTCTTTCTATTTTATTCTGCTCTTCAGAAGTTATTTCTACCATTTTATCTTCCAGCTCACTGCTTTGTTCTTCTGTTTCAGATATTCTGCTATCGATTCCTTCTAGAGTATTTTTAATTTCAGTAATTGTGTTGTTTGTGTCTGTATGTTTAGCCTTTAATTCTTCTAGGTCTTTATTAACTGATTCTTGCATTTTCTCCATTTTGTTTTCAAGGTTTTTGATCATCTTTACTATCATTATTCTGAATTGTTTTTCAGGTGGTTTGCCTATTTCCTTTTCATTTATTTGGACTTCTGTGATTCTAGTTTGTTCTGTCATTTGTGTAGTATTTCTCTGCTTTTTCCTTATTTTTTTTAAGCTTATGTTTGAGGTCTTCTTTTCCCAGGCATTAAGGTTGAATTCTTTCTTCCTTTTAGTTTCTGCCCTCCTGAGGTTGGTCCATTGGTTTGTGTAAGCTTCATATAGGGTGAGATTTATGCTGAGTGTTTGTTTGTTTGTTTGCTTGTTTGTTTTTCCTCTGATGGGCAAGGCTGAGTGAGGTGAGAATCCTGTCTGCTGATGATTGGGTTTGTATTTTTGTTTTGTTTGTTGTTTAGATGAGGTGTCTTGCACAGGGTGCTACTGGTGGTTGGGTGATGCCAGATCTTGTATTCAAGGGTTTCCTCTGTGTGAGTTCTCACTATTTGATACTGCAGCCATGAAATTAAAAGACGCTTACTTCTTGGAAGTAAAGTTATGACCACCCTAGATAGCATATTCAAAAGCAGAGACATTACTTTGCCAACAAAGGTTCGTCTAGTCAAGGCTATGGTTTTTCCTGTGGTCATGTATGGATGTGAGAGTTGGACTGTGAAGAAGGCTGAGCGCCCAAGAATTGATGCTTTTGAACTGTGGTGCTGGAGAAGACTCTTGAGAGTCCCTTGGACTGCAAGGAGATCCAGCCAGTCCATTCTGAAGGAGATCAGCCCTGGGATTTCTTTGGAAGGAATGATGCTAAAGCTGAAACTCCAGTACTTTGGCCACCCCATGCAAAGAGTTGACTCATTGGAAAAGACTCTGATGCTGGGAGGGATTGGGGGCAGGAGGAGAAGGGGACAACAGAGGATGAGATGGTTGGATGGCATCACTGACTCAATGGATGTGAGTCTCAGTGAGCTCCGGGAGTTGGTGATGGACAGGGAGGCCTAGCGTGCTGTGATTCATGGGGTCGCAAAGAGTCGGACACAACTGAGTGACCGATCTGATCTGATTTGAGGATTAGTTCTCTGGTAGTCCAGAGTCTTGGAGTCAGTGCTCCCACTCCAAAGGCTCAGGGTTTGATCTCTGGTCAGGAACGAAGATTTCACAAGTGGTTTGTTATAGTATTAAGTGAGATTAAAACAAATACCCAAAAATGAGAAACCAAAGAGGAACCCCAGACAAATGGCAGTTACAAAGTCAGGCAAATAATAATTAAAATAATGGAATATACACATATATGTATATACCCATAAGCAAAGTCAAAACAGTCCAATAAAAATAAAGTACAGTAGATTGACCTGGCAAACAACAGAAATCAAAAATTATATTTACCAGTTAAGAACAAAACTAACTAAAGCACAAACTGGAAAATAAAACTAAAGTAAGGTGCCAAGTGGGGAATAAAGCAATGAAAACAAAACTAACAAATATGTTGAGAGGAAAGGAAAGAAAGAACAGATATGCAAAGTTAAATAGAGGTAGATGAATAAGATTTATATACATTAAATATTAACTTCAAGGGGAAAAGAACAGTAGGAAAAGCAAACAAAGGAATAAATGTAGAAAATATTAATAGGCTTAAAAATTAAATATTAAAGAAAGAGAAAAGAAAAAGAAGGAAAATTCCACAGAACTGCAAAAGCCCAACATACAGGCAGAAGTTTATAACAATAAAAATATGTAACTGAGGGAAAAAAAAGCTCAAAAGCTTAATTAGATTTCATAGTGCCAATAAAATCGACAACTACAACAGGGGTTGAGGGGGGAGAGAAAAAAAATCCAAAAGAATCTACGGAACAAGTCAAAACATAAGAATAATAAATGTTTTTCTTGAGTCACTGCCATCAGAGTCCTTTCCCTTGCTGGGAGTCACAGTCCACCCCACTTCCCTAGGATGCCCTCTGACACTGTGCTGATCTCTGGACCTGCTGTAGGGGCAGCTCAGATTCTAATATGGTTCTACTCCTGTGTGTTCTCGCCTCAGAACTAGTGCATTTTCTTTTGTGGGAGTGCTCAATGTCCTTTTATATATTCCATAGAGAGAGAGTCTGCCTAGTTATTTGTGTGGATTTAATCTGCAGCTTGTACAGCTAGCTGGTGGGAAGGTTTTGGATCTTCTTCTTTAGCCACACTGCCCCTGGGTTTCAATTGTGGTTTTATTTCCACCTATGCATGTGGGTCATCCACTGGGGTTTGCTCCTGAGGCTGCCCTGGAGGACCTGGGTTTGCCCTGTGAGGGCCAAGTATGGAGGTGTTGCAGCTGCTTGGGTTGCAGGGGTTCTGGAAGCATCAGGTACTCAAGGAAGTTGATGGCTAGGGCAGCAGGAAATGACAACCAGTACTGGCCAGTATGTTCCAACATTCTTGCCTAGAGAACTCCGCTGACAGAGAAGTCTGGCAGGCCACAGTCAACAGGGTCGCAAAGAGTTGGACACAACCAAAGTGACCCTGAGTGCATAAACGCAAGACTTTTTTTGCCTGTGGCAGCTCTGTCCCAGTAAGAGTTGAGCGTGAAGGTGGCACAGCTGCTTGGCTTGTGGGGACTCTGGCAGCACTAAGTGTGCAGGGATACGGACTGCCTCTGCTGTAGTCATGGCCCTATCAGAGTCTTTTCTTGAGCCTCTTGTAGCTGATGATCAGAAGGCCTCTGGCCAGTCTTTCTCTGTAGGTCCACCCGTTCAGGCACTTACAGGGCTCCCTTGCCTGGGGTCCTTCTCTGTTGTTCAGTGTGTCAGGCACATAGAGGGGCCCCCTAGCTGGGGTCCTACTCTGAAGATTGGCACATCAGGAACTTAAAGGAGCACCCTGAGTGGGGTCCTACTCTGTAGTTCAGTGTATCAGGCGTTTGGTGGGCCAGCCTCTCTGTATTGTTCAGCTGCCAATGCTGGCAGTGCGTGGGGAGAGAGGCTATGGTGATGGCTGCACCCCCTACACATGACTCAGCAGTATCACCTTGCCTCCATGGCTGCCTGGCTTTCCTCCACAGGCGTCTCCCACCACAATCTCCTCCCCAACAGTTCCTCCACCCATCCTTGGCAGTCAACAGCAGCCCTCACCCTGGGATTGTTCCACAGTCTCTAAACTCCAGCTCCCAGTTTCTGTGCCTTCCAGGGGACCTGTGTCCCTTGCCCTGGCTGTGGCAAGGACTGTCTGATTTTCATTCCATTTAGGCTGCCACAGATCAGCTGTTTCACTCTCAGCCTTAAATATTTCTCTTCTGACTCAGACAATTTCCCCAATGTGGGGATTGGAGCCCGGCTTCAGTTTCCCTACCCACCAAGGGCAGGTCCAGTCCTACTAACACTCCTATTTTTCCCCCTAGTTTCTTCATCCTACCAAGTTTTGCATGATTCTATATATTCTTTTCCGCTGGTCAAGTACTCCTGTTTGCTCTCAGCTGGTGTTCTGCATGGACTTCTTTGAAGACGTATTCCTGATGTATCTGTAGAGAGAGATGAACTCCACATCCACCTACTCCTCCACCATCTTGTTCTTGGGAGTTACTTTTGATTCAATTTTAATTTACATAAAATTAAATGTATTTTAAGTGTACACTTTGGTGTGTTTTGACAATCTACATACACTTTCATAACTATCATCCCAATCAAATGTAGAATAGTTTCCATTACCCCAAATTTCCCAAAGTACCTCTCTAGTCAATCCCCCTTCCTAAGACAACTAAAGCTCCAGTTTCTATCACATTGACTTAGTTTAGTTCTATAAATTAATTTACATACTACATAATAAGCAACTTATGTGTCTGGCTTTTGTTGCTCAACATAATGTTTTGGGATATAATATATCCATGCTTTACACATCAGGAGTTCATTCCTTTCCATTAGTGATTAGTATTTTATTGTATGAAAATATCACAGTTTATACATCCATTCATCTGTTGGTGGACATTTGTTTCAAGTTTTAGGCTTTTATGAACAAAAAGGCTTTTATGATGAAAATCCTTACCCATTTTATATATACTTTGTACTTCTAATCAGTAAACAACCAGAACCAAAACTCCTGGATCATAGGGTGGATATATGTTCCAACACACTTTTCTTTTTTTCCTGAGTATGAAGTTCACAAAACAATTTTTCTTCTTCTGGCCTTCATACCATTATCAGAAAGTTAATATTAATCTCCAAAAATAAGTAATATGTGTTTAGTGCTCACTATGTGCTAGGACCAGGGATAAGCTTTCTGCATGTTACCTCATTTAAACTTGGACTGCAAGGAAATCAAACCAATCAATCCTAAAGGAAATCAACCCTGGATATTCATTGGAAGGACTGATGCTGAAGCTCCAATCCTCTGACCACTTGATGTGAAGAGCTGACTCATTAGAAAAGGCCCTGATGCTGGGAAAGACTGAAGGCAAAAGGAGAGGGTGGTGGCAAAGGATGAGATGGTTAGATAGCATCACCAACTCAACAGACATGAATTTGAACAAATTCTGGGAGATAATGAAGGACAGGGAAGCCTGGCGTGCTTCAGTCTGTGGGGTTGCAGAGTCAGACATGCTTAGTGACTGAACACAATAGGACAGAACCCCATTTAATCTTAACAAAACCCTTTAACGATCATCATTTACACAGCCTTGGGAGGTTAATAGGGGCTTCCCTAGTGGCTCAGCAGTAAAGAATCTGCCTGCAGTGAAGGAAACCCAGGTTCAATCACTGGGTCAGGAAGATCTCCTGGAGGAGGGCATGGCAACCCACTTCAGTATTCTTACATGAATTCCATGGACAGAGGAGCCTGGTGGGCTACAGTCCAAGGGGTCGCAAAGAGGCAGACACGACTGAAGCGACTGAACACACATACACAGGAGGTTAATAAGGGAAGCTGCTGTTGATCTTATGTGAGAGTTGGGAGTCAGAAGAAAATAAATCCAGGAGCTGCATGCATTCGCTCCCATTTTACTATACTACCCCTTTTCTTTCATCAGGTATTTTCTTCTCAGCCAGAACTACTGAGGGTTTTTGTGGATCAATATGGTGGCACACAAGGATACTGGGTTCACGCCCCCTTGTGAACACACCAAAACTACAGCTACCAAGAGACAGACTCATTGGGAACTAGCTGTAAAGAAAGATCCATACAGATTCTGCTAGGAAACAAGAAGGAATCTGCTTGGGGGAAAGAGAAGTGGAGGGGGATATCACAGGCTAGGAGCTCCTCTCAAGGGAGCAAGGGGTTTGAGGCACTCATTAGGCACCCCAGCCCTGGAGTCAGACATGAGGAAGACAAGACCCCTTAGTTGGTTTGAAAACCACTGGGGCTTACCAAAGGGCTTCAAGAAACCAAGACTGTGCTCCTAATGAGCATACACACTGATTTAGAGTCACAGTGTGGTGGTAGCTGATTAAAAGCTGCCTAGGGTCCAGGCCAGCTTGCTAGGACCACCCCAGGACACATCCCAGCCTGTGCCAGGCTGCTGCTCCAGCCCATCCTGCTCCAGCACTACTCCCCACTAAGGTGGAGGTTGCCGTTGCCAACAAGAGTGAGCAAACTTGTTGGGAACAAAGCCACCCAAACCGCAGTCTTGCCTCTGACCAGGACAGAGGCAAGCATGGCCAGCTCTCATGTCCCTGCACACAACCTGAAGTTAGCTCCAGGGCAGAGACAACCTGGGCTGGAGCCCCTGGCCCTGTACACACTTGGGAACGGGTGTGGCCATCTCAGTGATGTGGCACCAACCCCTCCAGCCTGACTCAACCTCTAACCAAGGCACACACTCCAGGAAAAAAGTGAAACCAGCACAGAAGTGCAGCCGTAAGCCCTCGGGCTCTGCCACATAACCAGAAGCAGCCCAACTCCCTCAAGGCTCCAGCTCCAGCTCCTCAGCCCCCAACAGGGTGGTGACAGCCACTGAACATAGAAGAAGCCCCAGCTTGCACCTGACTCTGGCTCGAGCCCCTCCAGCTCCACCCCTGTCTCCCACCAAGACAGGGGCTGCAGCACTCCCTGGGGAAGACGCAGCACACGCTCACTTCCGATCTCACTCTCCCATCAAAGCCACTGGTTACAGGCAAACTACCCAGGGACGCTAGTTCACTGTTGGTGGGATGTAAACTGGTACAATCTCTACAGAAAACAGTATGAAGTTCCCTCAAAAAACCAGAAACAGAACTACAGATTATCCAGAATTCTACTCCTGGCTAGATATCCAAAGAAAGCAAAAACACTAATTTGAAAACATAGATGCACCCCGATTGCCCACAGCACCATTACTTACAATAGCCAAGATACGGAAACAATCTAAGAGTCCATCAACAGATGACTGGATAAAGAAGACGTGAAGCTATAAAAGGAAATGTTGGGGGAGGGATAAATTAGGACCTTGGGATAAATATACACACCCTACTATATATTATATAAAATAGATAACCAACAGGGACACAATGTACTGCACAGGGAACTCTACTTAATGGTCTCTAATAACCTAATTGGGAAAATAATCTAAAAAAAGAATGAGTATATGTATATGCATAACTGAATTCTACACTGTACACCTGAAACTAACACAACATTGTAAATCAAACTATACTCCAAAAAAAAGGTTTCTTTTTAAGAAGATGTAATGGGATGTTGGAATATAATGCAATATTACTAAACCATAAAACAATGAAATTTTACCATTTGCAATAACATAGATGGATCTGAAGGGTATTATGCTTAATGAAGCTAATCAGAGAAATATGGATTCTATATATTTTCACTTCTATGTGGAACCTAAAAAATAAACAAATGAATACAACAAAAGAGAAACAGACTCACACATACAGAGAACAAATTAGTGGTTACCACTGGGGAGAGAAGAGGGAAAGGGGCAAGACAGGGAAGGAGGATTAAGAGGTACAAACTACTAGGTATAAAATAAGTAAAACAGAAGGATGTAATGCAGGGGTTCCCCAACCTCTGGGAACTAATGCCTGATAATTTGAGGTGGAGATCATATCCATCTGATGCATCACTGATGAAATGCACAATAAATATAATCACTTGAATCATCCTGAAACCATCCCCACCTCCTCCCCCATCCATGGAAAATTTGTCTTCCATGACACTGGTCCCCGGTGCTAAAAAGGTTGGAGACTGTTAAAATGTACAGGACAGGGAATATAACCAATATTTTATAACAACTTTAAATGGAGTATGGTTTATAAAAATACTGAATCACAGTATTACACTCCCAAAACTAATATAACATTATAAATCAACTATAATTTCAAAACAAAAAAATCTACTGATTCCTTGAGGCAAAACAATGAGTGCCTTTTAACCAAGTGGGAATGCTTCGTATCTCAGAGCCTCCAAACTGAAAGGCACCAAGGCCTCCAAGAAGTTGATCCATGAAGAGTCATTTACTCCCACAGATACTCTGTTTACCAAGTGAGAGAGTGTGGACAGCACAGGGTGACACCCAATTCTTCTAACAAGAATAAAATTTACAATGAAATACTCTGGTTCTAAATCAAGAGCATCATGTCTGTGGAACAGATTAGTACTAATACCCTGTCTTTAGAGTTTATCCGAATCACCTGGAGAACTTACTAAACAAGGTGTGTGGGGGCCGCTCCACCAGAACATCTAACTCAGTAGGTCTGGGATGGAGCCTGAGATTTTGCATTTTTAATAAGCGCCCAAGGAATGATGGTGATGCTGGTCCTCAGACCTTTGTGTAGCACTGGGCCAAACTACCCACATCACTGTAATAAATCTCTGGTGAGAAACTGAGTTTTTAGTTAAAGAAAGTGATAAAGTTTATCTAGCCAATTAATAGTAGGCCTGGAGCTGCAAGGTAATCTTTGAAGTATTAACTCTACATCTCTGGTATCCAGAATTAGGATTTCAAGGAACAGTTAAATTGTAAAGTTAAATGATCATTCTAGATCATTCTAGACTTGCCTCTGCATTTTGAGATATATAGGTAGATGATGATGATGATGATGACGATGATAGGTAGGTAGTGATGAAATAAAATTTATATTTTATAGAAAAACAAGAAAAATTTAAACATAAAAATTTTTCCTGCCTGTTTGGGTATCCTCCCTCCCCTTAACTGTGTATTGCACGTCTGCACTAATCAGACCTCCTCAGAAGTCCACATTTCTTCTTAATCTTATAAAGGGTGAGAATGACCCATTACTCAATAATTCCTTGGGAGATAATCTTACTTCTTAATCTTGTAAGGAATTGGGATGACCCCACTTGCTTTGTACATGCAGATCTGGGGTGTATAAACTGTCAATACGTCATTCAAAATAAAACACTTTGTCTCAAAAACATGCGTAACTGCTTTGACCTCTACAGGGTGGAACAGTCCTCAGAGCTTTCTGAAAGACTCTCTCCCAGGTTATAATCCTAGGTTGACTCAAACTAAATCTTCCATATCTTTCCTAGATTGATTAATTTTTTTCATGGATGTTAGATTAGATAGATACAGAATGATATAATCTCAGAATGTGTGCCTTTTAAATGAAAGCAAGAATCATTTTTAGAAAAACTCACTACTCTGTGCTTATTTTTATGTTTTTACTACAAAATAGGGAAACCTCTAAGGGGATTCAGTGTTCTATGGGACCTCACGTTAACATTTCCCTCTGAAATGCTTTTTTAGTGGCCACATAGACCCAGCTCTACAAGGATCCTTCAACCAATTTTCAGATTGAGTATTTAATTTCTTTACCAAAGCAAAAGTTTGGCGATTGCTTGATTAATTTAACCTCATTCTTCTTTGTCATGAGAACAAATCTAAATGTCTCAGCTGACAAACACCACTTTAGAAACATCCTGATTCTGATAAATGGCTTCCTTAAATGTCTTAAAAGTATTATTAGTATAGGTGCTAGTTTGATTCTCAACTCCTGCTCTTCTGAGAGCCAGAGGGTGGGAACTGAATTCAGGTTGGGAGGGCATTGCCGTGCCCTCAGGCAGAGTTTCAGGTTAGTATGCAGAACATGTATGGGTGACTCTGAATTCTTTAAGTCTTTTTTTTCCCTATTTTTCTATTTTCAGGTTCCAAGAAGGGAGCTCAATTATTCACTGTTACAAAAATGGCCACTGATGATCTTGAAAACCCAGGTAAAGTAAAGATACTGATGCTCAGCTGCATAAGTAGTTTTCGTTAATAGATATAATTATTTTTCACACCTCCCTAAATAACATGAAGAGCAGTTAAAGAAGCAGTATTATTGGTGATTTTTAATCAGGTTCCCGTGAGACCTGGGCAGAAAGTAATTATTCAAACAAATGAAGGAAGACAGCATAATCCATAACTGCACAAAATATTAAAGGAATAATGTCTCATTTTAAGATAAAGTACATAAATGATATACAGTTCAAGTAAAGCATCTTTTTTTTATGTACTTTACCACTTAATAAAAAACAAATTATAAGTAATTCTATTTAATGATTACATGGTATGTACAACATAATGCACCATTACTGTTTCTAGTATCTTTATCATTACAAAGGATTATTATTGTTAATATTAATAATATTATTAACTATCATCACAGTTCATTTATTACAGCACTTTTTCTGTGCCAAGCATTTCAGAGTATTACTGAAGTTAGTCCACACAACCCCAGAGTTAGATATTCTTCATTTCTTGTTGAAGAAACTGAAGCTAAGAGAATTTAAAGATCTAAGTATCAATCAGGTAGTTAACTAGAAGACCTGCCTAGGAATTAAATTTCTGTCTGCTTGTCTCCATGTGTCTGGTCCTTCCCACACTACCACCAGCTATGAGAGTCAAAGATAACACACTTGATATAATAGGTTTCAGCGCTCAATGACAGAGGTGTTTCTCTATATGTCCTAGCCCAAAACACCACTTGAAGGCAAGACAATTTTGCAATTCAATATCTTCTACCCTGAGTTTCTTATTTTCCTTTTTCATTTACTAGAAGTAGTATGTTCCTACTTCTATATCCTAATTCCTGTTTCTCTCAATTTTACTGGAAGAGAAAAGTACACTTTTGCTTTATCTAAGATAACTTCTTTACTACTAAGATATCATTCAACCTCTTGTTCTCTTAAGAGTCTAGATAGATATTATTTTGTCCACAATAGCCAGAGCTAATACAATTATCCCAGGACTAAGAAGGGGATGTACTTAAGGAAGAAAACTCATGACATCCACCTTATGCAAACATCTTTCTTAACCACTCCTAAAGTTAGTCCCTATCCCTTCACCTCTTCCCTTCCATAAGAAATGTTTCTGATTATTTCATAAATACAGGTCACACTGGTACAATAGAAAGATGGCGGCCTCTGGAATCAGATAGACCTGGGTTACAATGCTGGCTGGCTCCGTTTCAAAGAAAAATTCTTTTAAACACAATTTTAATATATCTCTTAAAATACAATAATATGATTTTTTTCTTTACAGTTTTCTTTTGTATTGGAGCATAGTTGATTAACAATGTTCTGTTAGTTTTAAGTATACAACAAAGTGACTGAACTGTACATATACACATCTATTTCCTTTTCAAATTCTTTTCCCATTTAGTTTATTACAGAATACTGAGCAGTGTTCCCTGTGCTATACAGGAGGTCCTTGTTGATTACCTATTTTGAATATAGCAGTGTGTACATGTCAATTCCAAAAAGTTTGGGTTTTTTTTTTTTTTTTTTTTTTTGGTCATGCTGTGAGGCTCGCAGGGTCTTAGTCCCCCCACCAGGGACTGAATCCAGGCCACAGCAGTGAAAGCACCAAGCTCTAACTACTAGACCACCAGGGAACTCTCTATCTTTTAATAGTTTTGACCACACTATTAACTTCTCTGAGCTTCAAATTTCATGTCTTTAAACTGCTACAAAGAGTGGTTTTGAGGATTTAAGGGGCAATTATATGTAAGAACCTGGCACATCAGAAATGGCAGCTAAACTTTTGGTGATGAGCATGCTATAGGATATACAGAAGTCAAAATATAATATTGTATACATGAAACTTATATAATGTTATAAATCAAGTAGTTATCATGTGTTTACTTTCCCTCCCCATCTTCCAGAGAAACAAGGAAAAACGGCACGTGCTTAACATATCTCAACAGTAGGGAAGAAAGACCTCGAGGAAATCAGTATAAAAATCAGTCTAAAAAGGCCAGTATCTCACCTGTCTCTGTTTCTTTCCTTTATTCAGAAAATATTTATTGGTTGTGTACTATACCCTAGGCACAAAGGATGACAATAATCCAAACATTTAAAGTAAACCAAGCGTTTAAAGAAAAGAGTTCCAAAAAAAATAAATAAAAAAAAAAATAAAGAAAGAAAAGAGTTCCAGAAGGTGGGGACAGAGACAGGTACAAAGGTCTAGAGACAGAAATATCTGATAAATACAAAGATGAGGAAAGAAATTAACACAATTGCAATGTGGTGAACCTAGGGAGTGGTATGAAAAGGCACTGAAACCAGGCAAATGCCAAACTATGGGGAATCTAATACAGTCCATTGTCTCACATGGAATTGATCATTTTCTTAAATCAGTGGGACTTTACTTTTTACAGAACCACATGATACGAATCTTGCTTTACTTCTGGATGATACTGTTTCTCTTGGCTACTTGCTACAGAGGTCTTTTTTCTGTTTTCCTATAGCTGCTATACAGATTCTGACTTGAATTTATGTCATAAACAAAAAGTATCACTAAAGCCTTTTAGACTTTTGGATGACC
This sequence comes from Bubalus bubalis, assembly GCF_019923935.1. NCBI lineage: Eukaryota > Metazoa > Chordata > Mammalia > Artiodactyla > Bovidae > Bubalus > Bubalus bubalis. The sequence continues at coordinate 26,381,845 of NC_059174.1, read as the reverse complement.
AAATCTGGTAGGGTTGTAGAATGGTTAAAAGCACAGCTTCTGGAATAACAGCAACCAGGCTGAGATCACCAGCTGGGGCATGTGCCAGCTGTGGGGCACACAGCAAGTCTCTTCCCTTTTCTAACCCTGACTCCTCTTCTAAAAATGAAAGCAGATGAGGACTTCTTGGTGGCTCAGTGGTTAAGACTCTGTGCTACCCATGCAGGGGGCATGGGTTTGATTTGGGAGCTAAGACCCCTGAAAGATGCCCATGCAGCCAAAACAAACAAAAACTCTAAAAACGAAAGCAGATGGTTCTAAGAATTAAATTCTGCACCAAGTGTACCTAGCACAGTTCCTGACACAAAATGGCCTACCACAATATAGTCACTGATATTATTAATATTTATGTAGAAAATAAACATCTCACTTGACTTTCTCTCAAAACCCAGAAGGTACAGAATAGTTTTTATGTTAAACTTTAGTTTGTAACTGCCAAACTGTTTACCTGTGCCTTTGCTAAACTAGGTAAAATCATGACTTAATCAAATTTAAGGAATGATAAGTTTCTCTGTTTTCATAAAGTCTCATCTTACAGGAACATGCATGATTCTAAAGAAAGTTGAGCAGTTATCTTTCAGCTGTGCAACCTCGAGCTAGAATAGCTCTTGTGTGTTCATTTACTCATCCTTTCATTTACATATTCATTATCATGTGCAGAACCCTGTGTCATGTAGTGGGCATAATATGGAAAGAGATAAGCCATGCTCCTTATCCTCGCAATCTAACAGCTTTCAGTTCAGTTCAGTTCAGTCACTCAGTCGTGTCCGACTCTTTGCGACCCCATGAATTGCAGCACGCCAGGCCTCCCTGTCCATCACCAACTCCCAGAACTTACCCAAACTCATGCCCACTGAGTCAGTGATGTCATCGAACCATCTCATCCTCTGTCCTCCCCTTCTCCTCCTGCCCTCAATCTTTCCCAGCATCAGGATCTTTTCAAATGAGTCAGCTCTTCGCATCAGGGGGCCAAAGTATTGGAGTTTCAGCTTCAGCATCAGCCCTTTCAATGAACAATCAGGACTGATCTCCTTTAGGATGGACTGGTTGGATCTCCTTGCAGTCCAAGGGACTCTCAAGAGTCTTCTCCAATACCACAGCTCAAAAGCATCAATTCTTCAGCGCTCAGCTTTCTTTACAGTCCAACTCTCACATCCATACATGACCACTGGAAAAACCATAGCCTTTACTAGACAGACCTTTCTTGGCAAAGTAATGTCTCTGCTTTTGAATATGCTATCTAGGTTGGTCATAACTTTTCTTCCAAGGAGCAAGCATCTTTTAATTTCATGGCTGCAGTCACCATCTACAGTGATTTTGGAGCCCAAAAAAATAAAGTCTGACACTGTTTCCACTGTTTCCCCATCTATTTCCCATGAGGCAATGGGACCAGATGCCATGATCTTCATTTTCTGAATGTTGAGCTTTAAGCCAATTTTTTCACTCTCCTCTTTCACTTTCATCAAGAGGCTTTTTAGTTCCTCTTCACTTTCTGCCATAAGGGTGGTGCCATCTGCATATCTGAGGTTATTGATATTTCTCCCGGCAATCTTGATTCCAGCTTGTGCTTCTTCCAGCCCAGTGTTTCTCATGATGTATTCTGCACAGAAGTTAAATAAGCAGGGTGACAATATACAACCTTGACGTACTCCTTTTCCTATTTGGAACCAGTCTGTTGTTCCATGTTCAGTTCTAACTGTTGCTTCCTGACCTGCATACAGGTTTCTCAAGAGGCAGGTCAGGTGGTCTGGTATGCCCATCTCTTTCAGAATTTTCCACAGTTTATTGTGATCCACAAAGTCAAAGGCTTTGGCATAGTCAATAAAGCAGAAATAGATGTTTTTCTGGAACTCTCTTGCTTTTTTGATGATCCAGCAGATGTTGGCAATTTAACCTCTGGTTCCTATGCCTTTTGTAAAACTAGCTTGAACATCTGGAAGTTCATGGTTCATGTATTGCTGAAGCCTGGCTTGGAGAATTTTGAGCATTACTTTACCAGCGTGTGAGATGAGTGAATTGTGCGGTAGTTGAGCATTCTTTAACAGACAGTAAATGAACACTTCAGGCTTCCCAGGTGACTTAGTGATAAATAATCCACCTGCCAATACAGGTGGGTCAGGAAGATCCCCTGGAGAAAGAAATGGCAACCCACTCCAGTATTCTTGCCTGAGAAATCCCATGGATAGAGGAGCCTGGCGGGCTACAGTCCATGGGATCGCAAAGAGTCAGACAGGATTTAATGACTGAACAACAACAACGACAAAGGGCATCTTAGACCTACTTTTCTGGAAGTTCTCCTTTGTATACCTGTTATGATTTATAGGCTTTAAAGAGATGCCCTCATTCCTTTGTTATGGACTGAATGAATGTTCATAGGTTGAAGACCTAACTCCCAATAAAATGATATTAAAAGGTAGGGTCTTTGAGAGACAATTAGATTTAGATAATGCCATGAGGGTAGGGCCCTCATGTTGGGATTTGTGTCCTCATAAAACTAAGAAGTGACACCAGAGCTCAGCCTTCTTTGACTGACAACAATCTTCCCAGAATGGAGAAGCTCTTTACCGCATGACTTAATCCTAAGTAGACAAAGGCTAACTGATTGATCAGCACACAACTAACTCTGGAGCAACACTTTAAATGACACTTTCCAAACAGAACAAACACAAGACTGGGTATTTTAGATACCTCATTTAATCTACTTTTCACAACCATCTGATGAGGCAAGTGCTCCAGGAATGCTGGATTGATTGATCAATTGATTTTGCTATTTTCACTACTTTAAGACAAACTGCTTTTTAACAACATCAGATTCTTAGCTGCCTTCATTTATCCATGGCTTACACAACAGCATAAGCCACTTTGGTAAGTTTGAAGCCTTACCTGCTTCAGCTTTTAAGAGTCAGAAGAATGGCAGGTATGTCTTGTAATTAGATTTTTACATCAGAATGGATTTGATTTTTGACATCAATGAACAAACCCATTTGTCTATCCCTGCATTGCAGGACTAGAAATCCATCATAATTATTTGCCAGCTGTTGGTTCACCCCAGTCATGGTTTCTTATTCTGAAATGTTTCCTAACTTCCAGAAAGTCCTCACTACATTTGTAGTTTGCAGGTATCTGAACGGCTTGCATTTTTAATGAATTCCTAATGTACTCACTCAAGCAAACAAGGAAAATTATAACCATGGAACATTACATTTCAGACATTAATCATAATTGCTTAATAATACCAAACAAGGAGATTTTATTGCAAACTGAGACTTATTTAACTTCAGAATCAGAATAATTGTCACATTTGCACATATTCTAAATGATACCACATATTTCCAAATGCCTACATTAAACAGTTTAGTCATAAAGAAATATTTTGTCAGCTAATTTAATTTCATTGCATGGCATAATCGTTTCACCTATTTCTCTAAAAACAGGTATTTTAATAAGAGAACTAAAAGGAGGTTATAAAAATCTCACTTTCTCAATTGCTAGGAAAGGTCTCTGCGGAAAGTTGCCAGACAATTACAAATTCGGGGGGTTTCTATAGTTCTTCAATGTATTTGTTATATACCATTAGTCACCAGTGAAGCCCTTCACTAATAGCAATACCCTTCAACAATAGCCCCAGAGAATTTAACACTGATTGATGGCAGGTCACCTGGAATTGGTTGGCAGAATTTCCAATTTTCTGTTGGGAAATTGCTTATTTCTCCAAGTCTATTCCCATTTTTACAAGTGGACAGCAAGCTGAGATTATACATTATTATGTGTCTAAATATAAAATTGTGATGGATGGTGTCACACATTTAAAAAGAGTTAAGCATTTAATTTAAAATTTAAAAAGTTTAAAGAAGTTTAAAATGTATTTTTAATCTTTCTCAGAAATTCATGGGCTGATTCATATTGGGGGAAATACTAAGAGATTACCTAAGGAGTGTCATTTATATGGGGTATTATTTTCCTAAAATTATCCTTTTAGACGCTTGAAGCAGTAGAACCATGACTTTCTTGTAAATACTATCTAAAGATCTCAGGCTTATCAAAAGACTGAAGGAATAAATAGATTCTTTCTGTAACAGTACTAATGCTAAATTTGGCAGAGTAAACAGTAAAGTAAGCAACCAAAACTCAAAAGCCACATTAAAATCAGAAGACACAGTTTGCTATTTACATTAAACTATCATTTATTTAAAAACATATACTAGGTGTAAATTTTAAAAGTGTATATTTAGGATGCAAAAATATCATATGTGTGTGTATGCTTAGTCTTGTCCAACTCTTAATATCGTATATCACAGGAATATTACTATATACTTTTCCACTTAGAAACTCTAGCAAATTCTTGAGTTAAGCATTAAGTCCCTGGCTAAACATATTAAAAGGCAACAGGTAACAATCCAATGACAAGTTTGAAATTTTGTCAATATGGGTCACTCTGGAGAGACAAACTAGCAAAACCCTCAGAATCTGCCTGCAGTGCAGGAGACCTGGGTTCAATCCCTGGGTTGGGAAGATCCCCTGGAAAAGGAAATGGCAACCCAGTCAAGTATTCTTGTCTGGAGAATTCGATGGACAGAGGACCTGGTAGGCTACAGTCCATAGGATCGCAAAGAGTTATACCCAACTGTGTGACTAACTTTCACTTTCACTTTCAACATAATTGGAACAATTTGGTGGTTCAAATGGCAAAGGATCTGCCTGCCATGTGGGAGACCTGGGCTCGATCCCTGGGTTGGGAAGATCTACTGGAGAAGGGAATGGCAACCCACCCCAGTATTCTTGCCTGGAGAATTCCATGGACAGAGGAGCTTGGTAGGTTATGGTCCATGAGATCACAAAGAGCCAGACACATCTGAGTGACAAACACTTTCACTCAACTTTTCACACACACAAATTCTTGAATTAAGCATTAAGTCACTAGCTGCCTATATAAATAAATTAGAGGCAATGGATAGCAATCCAATGACAAGTTTAAAATTTTGTCTATATGGGTCACTCTGGAGAGAGAAACTAGCAAAACCCTCAAAATCTGTAATGCTCAACATAATTGCTTAATCTGAGGATTAAAAATGCCTTTATTGAGCTTCCCTGGGAGCTCAGTGGTAAAAATCCCACCTGCCAATGCAGGATACACAGGTTCGATCCCTAGTCTGGCAAGATCCCATATGCCTCCAAGTAGTGCCACAACGACTGAATCTGAGTGCCCTGGAGCCCTTGCTCAGCAACAAGAGGAACTACCACAATGAGAAGCCTACCCACTCCCAGTATTCTTGCCTGAAGAACTCCATGGACCGAAGAGCCTGGTGGGCTACTGTCCATGGGGTCACAAAGAATCAGACACAACTGAGCGACTAACACTTAAACATTTCTAAAACTGTCATTTTAAAGGCTGCTTAGAATTTCATGATATGGCTACTTAATGCACTGGTGAATAATCTACTGATGGACATGTAGTTTGTTTTGTTTATGTTATTTATTTGTTAAATGGTTATTTATGCAATATTTGTTCATTGCTCAATATCTAGCTTGTCCCGGATTGGGAATACAAAGCCTCTGTTCTTGTAGAGCTTACATTTCTGAGACTTAGGGATAAAGACAGACAAGGAAAACAATGAACACAAATAAATATGGTAGTTGGTGATTAAGTCCTACAATAAGCTATAATATCATAATAAAGCAGGATAAGAAGACAGTGGCAAGAAGTAATAGATGGTCTCTAAGATAGGACAACTTTCAAACAGGGAACTGAATGAGAGTATGGCATTGGCCCAGGGGAAATTTAGGTGACAAACCTTCCAGATTCAGTAAAACATGAGGCAGAGGGAATTCCCTGATGGTCCAGTGGTTAGGTTTGGGCACTTTCACTGTCAGAGCCTGGGTTCCAACCCTGGTCGAGGAACTAAGATCCTGCAAGCTATGTGTTGAGGCCAAAAGAAAAAAGAGAGAGAGAAGAGGCAGAAAAAGGAGTATGTGTAACATGCTGATACAATGTAAAGGAGAAAATCATTTTAAAACAATAAAACTTTTGTGTCTAAATCTTTACACATACATCTTGAGAAAATATTCCCAGGAGTATATTTGTAAGGTCAAAGATACACTCATTTTTTAATCAGAATTTTCTCAATATCTTATGCAAGGAAACTTTTTATTGAAATAGTTCTTTTAAAAACCCTCTATGTTATCATTACTTAGTGAAGTATTGAGGCTCTCTGAGAATTAGTGCACTCTCAAGAATCTGCCATGTATGTTTCTGTCATTTATATGTACAAACAGCCCTATCATTTGACATTATTCAACAGTTGTTGGTGATAAATGTCAGCACGCCGTGATTTGCCTGACAGCTATTTTGCATATGTTCCCTTCCAAACTAGACCCTCACTGCATCACCGTACATGACAGCACTGCACATTCTACAGATTCTGTAACTGCGTGACTGATGTTGTGTAACACTTGCTTTTTTATATTAAATTCTCACCCTAAGTGGTGAGAATGGTGACCATGTAGTATTTGGCTTCATCTCCTCATCATCCAGCATAAATACCTACCACACAGGAGATGCTCTATAGGTACTTTGCATGAAGGAATCAATAAAAACATCTTCCTCTGCAATGGCCTATATGGGAAAAGAATATACAAAAGGGTGGATATATGTAAATGTATAACTGATTCACTTTGCTGTACAGCTGAAACTAACACAACACAGTAAATCAACTAGACTCCAACAACAACAACAAAAGGCAAATATCTTCAATGATATTATACGTGAGATCAGATCAGATCAGATCAGTCACTCAGTCGTGTTCGACTCTTTGCGACCCCATGAATCGCAGCACGCCAGGCCTTCCTGTCCATCACCAACTCCCGGAGTTCACCCAGACTCACGTCCATCGAGTCAGTGATGCCATCCAACCATCTCATCCTCTGTCGTCCCTTTCTCCTCTTGCCCCCAATCCCTCCCAGAATCAGAGTCTTTTCCAATGAGTCAACTCTTCGCATGAGGTGGCCAAAGTACTGGAGTTTCAGCTTTAGCATCATTCCTTCCAAAGAAATCCCAGGGCTGATCTCCTTCAGAATGGACTGGCTGGATCTCCTTGCAGTCCAAGGGACTCTCAAGAGTCTTCTCCAACACCACAGTTCAAAAGCATCAATTCTTCAGCGCTCAGCCTTCTTCACAGTCCAACTCTCACATCCATACGTGACCACAGGAAAAACCATAGCCTTGACTAGATGAACCTTTGTTGGCAAAGTAATGTCTCTGCTTTTGAATATGCTATCTAGGTTGGTCATAACTTTCCTCAAGATAAGAACTAACTAATAGCCAAAGAATAATTAATTAATTTTAAATACTAATATTTCAGAATGTACCAACAATTGTCAGTCCCAGGAGGCTCTCTTTGTGACTTCTAGTGGCTCAGCAGTCACTCAAAGACTTCACACTTGACTCTTAAACAACAGGGGCTTAGGGCACCAACCCTCCTCACACAGTTGAAAATCCCTTATAATTTACCGTTAGCCATCAGTATACGTGGTTTGTATCTCAGGTTCCACATTTAAGGATTTAACCAGTAAGGGATCATTTGGTTCTGCACTATTTACTATTGGAAAAAAAAAAAAAAAACATGGATAAGTGACCAAGGTTCCTTATACACCCCCAGTCATCCCTAACCTCTGCATCCAGCTGACCACCCTGCTGTTCACCAGGGCCTGGTACTCTGTATGAGACTTTAAAGATGACTTCTTCTGTACTCCATGAGTCCCAGACTCATAAGGAAGTTTTGCTTTTCAGTGGCTGGACCCAAACATGTAACAAAAACAATACTGCTGGACAGTCCTGCCCTCAGAGGTTCAAAAAGTCCCCCCACCACCTTTGGAGAAACTTTAGCCAAAGACCTAAAAGATCTCCATCTGGAAGAGGGAACCCTCCTCCACTGTGCAGACAACATCCTGATCATCAGCCTGCCTAAGGAGGCTTCTGAACCATCTAGCCTCCTTAAAGGATATATGGTGTCCAAGAAAAAGGCTCAAATGGCACAAACTAGTGTGACCCACCCAGGATTCATTCTCATAGGTCAGAGAAACCCACCCAGGAAAAGAGAGAAGACATTTGCAGCCTCACCCCCTCCTAAAACTAGAAGACAGCTTAAGGGTTCCCCCTCCCCATGGCCAGGTTTTGCCATTCTGGATCCCTAACTACGGTCTATTAGTTATGCCTCTATATGCAAAGTTCAAAAGAAAGGATGATGATCGTTTTGAATGGAATTCACAATGCAAAGGGGCCTTTCAAGAACTGAAAAAGTAATTGCTTCAGGCCCCTGCCCTAGCCCTCCCAGATTTAGCTACACTCTTTGACCTTTACATTCAGGAGAGAAAAACAATCATCCTTGGGGTAGTAGTTCAAAAGCTGGGGCACTTTCCTGGGGTGGTTGTTTATTTCTCTAAACAATTAGATCCAGCCACCAAGGGATGGCCTCCTTGGCTTCAGGAAGTAGCTGCTATTACAACCTGCTCAAGGAGGCAGAAAAGTTAACATCTGGTCAGCCAATCACTATATGAACTCCGTTATGATTCAGGTTTTAAATAAAGCCCTACTGTATAGCACAGGGAATTTTGTTCAATGTTATGTAACAGCTCGGTTGGGAGAGGAGTTTGCAGGAGAATGGATACATGTATATGTATGGCTGAGTTCCTCTGCTGTCCATCTGAAACTATCACAACATTGTTAACTGGCTATACTTGAATGAAATAAAGTTTATTTCTGGAGTGGTACAATACACTTGCCATGCAGGTGATACATGTTCAATCCCTGGTCTAGGAAGATTCCACACACCAGGGGTAGCTACAGGCGGTACACCACAACTACTGAGCTGCAACTTCAGAAGCCCAAGCTCCCTAGACCCCACACCCTGCAACAAGAGAAGCCACCAGAGTGAGAAGCCTGTGCACTGCAACTAACGAAAAGCCCGTGCAGCAATGAAGACACAGCACAATAAATAAATACATTTTTAAAAATAATAAAATTTTTTTAAAGTTTCATCTAAAAAAAGATTCGGATTTTAGTAAGTTCTAAGGGAACAGAGTAGCTATCCCCCAGAAGGTTGATTCAAGTTCAGACTATGTTTTCAGACAATCCAGTGGCTACCATAAAAACCTGTCACACACTAAATCCTGCCACGATACCCACAGGGCTCCTAGAGCACAACTGTACAGAAACCATAGACACCATCTATTCTGCTTGCCCCGACCTAGGAAGTGAGCCTCTTCCAAACATGGAAGAGGAATGGCTCACAGATCAGAGAAGTTTTATGAAAGAGGGGAGAAGTCTGCAGGATACGTAACAACTTTCCAGACCCAAGTCACAGAAGCCAGAAGCCTACCCTCCAGGGACTTCTGCCCAATAGGCAGAGCTGACAACTCTCAAGGGTGATCCTTAGAGCTCAGGACTGGGAGGATCTGAAACATTTACACAGACTCCCGGGGTGTATTGGCCATCCTCCATGCCCAAGGGTCTATTTGGAAGGAAAGAGTTGTGGTTACTGCAGAGAATGAACAGTTGAAACATGGCTTAAGCATACTGAAACCCTTAGAACTAGTACAGCTTCCAAAAAGGTGGCAGTGACTCATGGTAGGGGTCACCAAACAGGGCGGCGGCAGCGGGGGGCAGAGCTGAGGGAAACAAGGCAGACTCAACTGCCAAATGGTGGCCTGAGAACCAGTAACTTGGCAACCACCCCTTATACCTCAAGGGCCAGATCCATCCAATTATCCCCCAGTCTACATAAGGAAGAATTAGACAATGTGGAAACAGGGCTTTATTAGAGGTCTAGGCAGCCATGGGTGGCTAGTTATTGAACATGGGCCAAACTTCTTTCCCTAAATCACAGCCTGTCAAGCCATCAGGGAACTCATTATGGGAGAGAAGCCCCATGTAATTGGTTGGTTGAGGTCACAGTAGCTCCTGGCAAGAGGAGTATAAATGAGATAGTTGAGACATGCTGCTCTTGTTAGTATGTGGGCCATGTATCTTAAATCGACCAGTGTCCTTGTCACCCAGGCCATATGGCTGATCACAGAAGCTAATTGTGTTCTATCAACGGGATGCCACAAAGGCCCACTGCAAAACCAGACCAAACTGGCTAGATCCAAGATAGAGGGAAAAGTAGGCTAAAGCTCGCTGCTTTTCTTGCCTTGGTTGATCTCTATGTTTCCACACCAGCCCCTGAGAGCTAAAGGACACTTGCCCAGATTCAGCTCTGTGTTTGTTTCAATAATACGAAGTGTTTGGCAGAGATGCTCTGCAGCTGTACTTTGAGAGAGAGAGATGTTTTGAGAGTTACACACTGGTCAACTGCCCCAAATCCGTTCTGACTTGACCTCAGGGATGCACTTGCACAGATGAAACCTGGAGGAGTCCAAAAGTTACCTTTGCTTCATTACCACACTAAGAACTCCACTCCAAGGGCAATCCATGACTTACCAACTAAATAACAACAGCAACCCACTCCAGTATTCTTGCCTAGGAAATCCCACAGACAGAGGAGCCTGGCGTACTACAGTCCATGTGGTCGCAAAGAGTCGGACATAACTTAGCAACTGAGCACAGCACAGAAGCACAATTTGTGGGAGGGCAAGGGGGCGGGAGGGACTGCCCAGGAACCAGCTGTTCCTGGAAATCTTTGTCCTTCGCCCCAGTTCCTGATGATGCACTTGCCTCTCACCCCGCTAAAGGGGAGCAGGTGTCTTTAGACATAAGCTCCCCTTCTCCATTCCCTGGCCATCCAAGAACAGATTGTCTCGCCAGCGCCAAACTCAGTTTTGGTTTTGGCAGTGGGAACCTGAGCAGGAAAGAACTCCCTGACCAATCCAGGGGTGCTTCAGTTCAGAGGGACCTCAAGAGTGGGGGGGGCTCACATCTAATTGGGTAACATCCTCTGTCTCCAAAAGATTAGATAAATTGCCGTCGTTCCGGGATTCAGTTAGGGCCAAGGTCAGGTAACAAACATAGCTCAAGATAGCCGGGGAGTTCACTTCTCCACCCGGGGTTACACCACCGCCCCAAAACCAGTAGGCAGCAGTTACAGAGGCTGGACCTGCGCCCTTCCATGCCCCTCTGCAACGAGTACAAAAGACAGAGGAGGGACTTGCCACTGGTGAAGCCCATTAATAATTCCCGAGAAATAAAAATAGAGGCTGGGTAATAAAGCCTAACCTTTTTTTTGTCTGTTTCCTTTGTGCTAGTTTCACTTGCTCACTGGCTGCCGCGTGCAGAGGTCTTGTACCCGACACTTTTGGACCGAAGTTCCAAGTGCAAGAATGCTGTACCCGACACTTGGGCTCCACATGCCCTGTGCAGAAGCGCTGCACACCGCACAGAGATTCAAGATGGTGGCGGCAGGCGGAGGGCAGAGACGCTGCTTGGGGCGCTGCACTCTACCAGGAGCATGAGCGGCATACCTGCGCCAGACCAGCAAGATCTCGTCCTCCTCCTGGCTCAGTCAGTTCAGTTGCTCAGTTCTGTCCAACTCTTTGCGACCCCACGTGTTATAGCAGGCCAGGCTTCCCTGTCCATCACCAACTCCGGAGCTTGCTCAAACTCATTTCCGTCAAGTCAGTGATGCCATCTAACTTGTTCCTCTGCGGTCCCCCTCCCCCTCCTTCCCTCAATCTTTCCCAGCATCAGGGTCTTTTCCAATGAGTCACTTCTTCGCATCAGGTGGCCAAAGTATTGGAGCTTCAGTTTCAGCAGCAGTCCTTCCAATGAATATTCAGGGTTGATTTCCTTTAGGATTGACTGATTTGATCTCCTTGCTATCCAAGGGACTTTCAAAAGTCTTTCCAACACCACAGTTCAAAAGCATCAATTCTTTAGCGTTCAGAGGGCAAGAGCTCACACCTCTCCATTTTTCAGATCAGAGAGTAAAACCTTCCTCTGCTTCTGGACCAAATTCAGTATCATTCTATTGGCTTGAACAACACTGGGCAGGAGGACCCTGCTGGGGCTTGTTAGCAATTTTGTTGATCAGTTTCTTGTTTACGGGTTGTCAGGTTCCCCCACTAGAACATGAGTCCCAGTTACCATGTCTCTCCTGCTCATTTCAGTGCCCCACACTATACCTGCCCTATACAGGCACTCAGTAAATATGAGAATAAAAATAAAACTAATGAGGGAATGCATGAGCACTCTTTGATTATAAACATCCCACGACAGACTAGTTTCCAAGTATGACCTACAATATGTAACTCAAACAACATTCCTGGCACATAGGAAGAAGCATGCCCCAGGAATTGCCTGGCAGTCATGTGGTTAGGACTCCACACTTTCACTGCTGAGGGCCTGGGTTCAATCTCTGGTCAGGGAACTAAGATCCCGAAAGCTAAGCAGGGTGGTCAAAAAAAAAAAAAAAAAAAAAAAAAGCATGCTCTAAAGAAGTTCTTAATCCCTAAACTAGAGTTATCACACATCTGAGCACACATTCAATACACTAAGAATGAATGATACAGAATATGTGACGATTGCTTTTAATCTTTTATGCAAAGATAAAGAATAATATACACAACTACTTTCTTCCTTTTGAAATATCACAATTCATCATTCTAATCAGGGCAGGTGTGCACCAAGGCCCGCTGGCAATGTGTTTACAATTTCTTTATCCACCTCTTCTTTGCTGTATTGCCATCCACTTGCTAACTACACAGTCCTCAGTATCATATTTAGGAATCTAATTCTGGTAAAAAGTAGAAATTTCCTTTTTCTTTAGCAATTATGGCAAAGTTCCTGGTGCTTTGAGTGACTATTAGCATTGTAACTAGCCACATAGATGTCCCTTTTATTCAAGGTATTCAGTGTCATTTGAAATAATTATTTTGTCTCTCTAATAACATGCCAGCTACATGACAAAAGAAATCTGGTCATAATTGTTCTCCTTATATTCCTCTCCCTGCACCATCCCCAGTGCATAGAACAGTAGTACTGAACTCAACCTTGCTGCTGCTGCTGCTGCTAAGTCACTTCAGTCTCACAGTCCGACCCTGTGAGACCCCATAGATGGCAGCCTACCAGGCTCCCCTGTCCCTGGATTCTCCAGGCAAGAACACTGGAGTGGGTTGCCATTTCCTTCTCCAGTGCATGAAAGTGAAAAGTGAAAGTGAAGTCGCTCAGTTGTGTCCAACTCTTAGCGGCACCATGGACTGCAGCCCACCAGGCTCCTCCATCCATGGGATTTTCCAGGCAAGAGTACTGGAGTGGGTTGCCATTGCCTTCTCTACCCTGGAACTTAACAAATTTTTGGATGAAAGAACAAATCATTGAATGAATGAACCAATGAACTGTGTCTCAGTGTTGGGTATGGATTTCATGAGTAAGATGTCTTTCTACTCTTCTGTTTCATCAGCTTCAGCTGTACTGGGTTACTGATGTTAACACAGGCAGAGTATAGAACCTAGCTTCAGTCAGTGATCATCATTTCTATAATAAAGCCAATGATGGGTTTATAATAAAGCAAATTGAATGATGTTAACTTTGTGTCCCACATTCCCCATTTGTGAACTCAAGGAAGCAGATGCTGTCTTTGCTCTGACACCATCGGCAGCTCCTTATATTACCAAGGACTGCTTCTCTGCCTGAAGGTGCTTTTGGAATATGGTAACATGACAGTGCCTGGGAACTAATGCCCCAAAAGATGATCGATAAAATCTCCATCTTCTCTGTCCTTCAGCAGAACACTTCTGATTATACAGGATTTCCAGGGGCATTTGGAGCCCTGGTTGCCCATGGCAGACACCACTAATTCATAAAAATTCATTTGGTTTTCCTTCCTTCCTTGTTCCATTTCTCCACTCCCTCAGAGAAGACAGAGTGCCTGCCTGCCTGCTAAGTCACTTCAGCTGTGTCCAGCTCTTTGCAACCCTGTGGCCCGTAGCCCACTGGGCTCCTCTGTCCATGGGATTCTCCAGGCAAGAATACTAGAGTGGGTTGCCAGGCCCTCCTCTAGGGGATCTTCCTGACCCAGGGATTGAACATGTGTCTCTTACGTCTTCTACAAAGGCAGGTGGATTCTTTACCTCTAGCGCCACCTGGGAAGCCCTAGAAGACAGAGTATCTGAGATAATTTTCATGGGATTGACTACAAATCCCAGTCCCCAGGTCTCCTTTCGGGATGATACCAGGGAAGACATTGGGGAATCATGTATCTATTGTGTAAAGTTGTTGAAAGGATTCATTGAGTTAATACAACCAAAGTGATTAGAAGAGCACCTGCTATACAGTCTGAGGTCCATAAATTTAAGAGTTGGTATCTAGTATTATTTGTCTCCTCTGACCTACTAATCTTGGTTCTCTATTTAGGTCCACAATTTTCCTCTTCATAGCTGTCTCAATCCCCAATCAATCTCTGAAATTTCTAGATGAAGTTCATCTACTTCCTTTGAACCCACTTTTTTTTAATGACTCTATGCATTAGCTTACATTAATGCAGCAGAGGGGACCAAAGCTTACAAGTACTGCCCACATTTCACAAGATACACTGCAGGAAAAAAAAAAAAAAGACTAAGAATGATCAATAATATCCTAGGGTGTTGGTGGACACCTTCCTAGTGGAGGTGGACCTCTGATTCCTGGTGGAGGGTCTCATTCCAACAGAGGCAAGCTTATTGGCATCCCTCGAGTATGGGAAGCCTAACTGGTGGGCCTGTGGGTGGTCTCATACCATGTGGCATGCTAAGTTGCTTTAGTCATGTCCGATTCTTTGCAACCCCCAAGGACTGCTGCCCACCAGGCTCCTCTGTCCATTGGATTCTCCAGGCAAAAATACTGGAATAGGTTGCCATTTCCTTCTCCAGGGTATCTTCCTGACCCAGGGGTCAAACCCGTGTCTCTTATGTCCCCTGCTCTGGCAGGCAGATTCTTCACCACCCATACCAGGTGGAGAAGCCATAATTCCTGGAAGTGGGATTGCTCGACCAACAGGGGTGGGTGTAGCCCCCTTTCCTGGTGGATACTGAGTGGGGGGTCCAGTAACGCTGGCAGTGGCAACAGCAGCTACAATACCTCTTCCTTGTGGGGTCATGACTTGTTGGGACGGCTCCCCCGGCCCCATGGACAGGGCCTGTTAATCCAGCAAGAGTCTGGGGAATTGGAACACCAGCTAGAACACCTCTGCCAGCGGCTCTACCAACCCCCAGCATCACCAGTAAATGGTACCTGAGAAATGCCAGTGGTACCTGAGAAATTTACAGGGTGGTCCCTCCACAGACATGGAAACCAAGTTCTCCAGGGCAGCCACACCAGACCCCAAACTTGCTTTTCTTCATACTCTGAATGCTTTGAATTCTTTGCCTTGATCTTCCTGAATTCATCGCAGTCACAGAGGATCAAGTTCACCTACTTGCCAAAACCCTTAAAAGGGCCATTGAAGATCCAACCATCCTGCTGGACACATCTCACCTGTGGTCAATGTGCTGCAGCATTTTGCACCTCTTTCCCATAGTCACGATTGCTGTTCCACCAACTTCGATGTCCACAGGAAAGTTTCGGAATCCTTAAGACCTAAGGAAGCCTACAGATTAAGGTATGATGCAGGTTCTCCACCAAACACTGCAAGTTGGGGCAGAAGCTTCCAATAGTAGAAGAAGCCTCTTTGTTTTGATCTGTTTCCTGTTGGTATCAGCTACCTGGGTACTCTGATACTGCTTTAATGACCTCTTGGTGTCTCAGCTAAGAAGACCTGTCTCAGTTCTGCCTGGAAATCTACCACAGGTACTTGCTCCTACTCGGTGACTGCCTCCGGTACAGGTGACACCCACCGCTGGTTGTTCAGTGAGGCTGCCCTCCATTTGACTTGGGTGTCCTACCTCAGGCACGGCACTGTTCCGTAGTCCTCCTCAAGTGTAGACCGTCCCTGGCCTGCTCTGTCGCACCGCGGGCCACTCCTCAAAACAGAACAGAACAGGTCAGGCATCTCCAGGGACCACTCCCCTCCATGCTGCTCTTTGCCACGGGCGCACCAACTAATCACGCCGGCCCGTCTGCGCATGCGCAGCAAGCCCCCGACCCCACTTTTGATAGCTGCCTTTCAACTTGCCTTTCTCTAGGTCATCCCCAACAGCCTCAGAGATAGGAACATGAAACTCGGCAGATCTGACTTAAAAGGCTTACATCAGTGCTGAAAAATGGCTGAGGAGAGTCAGATTTTTATGTTTGGCCTTTTCTGTTCCACTAGAGAGATAATATTGCTCAAGCAATTGCTAGGTGAGCATTTAAGACATTCTTGTCGCTAAGAGTCGGACACGACTGAGCGACTTCACTTTCACTTTTCACTTTCATGCATTGGAGAAGGAAATGGCAACCCACTCCAGTATTCTTGCCTGGCGAATCCCAGGGACGGGGGAGCCTGGTGAGCTGCCGTCTATGGGGTCGCACAGAGTCGGACACGACTGAAGCGACTTAGCAGCAGCAGCAGCAGTGGATCTAACAGGCTTTCCAGGGGGTGCAATGGTAAAGAACCTGCCTGCCAATGCTGGAGAAACAGACGCAGGTTCGATCCCTGGATTTGGAAGATCCCCTGGAGAGGGCATGGCAACCTACTCCAGTATTCTTCCTTGGACAATCCCATGAACAGAGGAGCCTGGTGGCCTACAACCCATAGGGTCACCAAGAGTCAGCATGACTGAGCACACACGCGCGCACACACACACACACACACACACACACACCTCTAGTTAAATGTCATGGTAAATATTTTACCTTTATTTATTGATAAAATAATTTGGTCAAATTGTCCAATGGAGCCAGGATTAAAATTCAGAATTTTCTTACCTCAAATCTCACTCTCAAGCCACCACCATATTGCAGGTCTAACTGACCTAGTATACTTGTTGGAAATCTCATTCTCCTTTCTCCCTGGTGTCAGAGCTCTGAGTTTTTTGAGTTAATTTTTAGCTAATATTTATTCTAGAACAATTCCAGAAAGTTTGACTTTACAGAAGCAGTTGTGTCAATTCCCTTAATGTGTTATGAGTTATGACTCTGCTATATAAAAACTCTCAAATGTAGTCAGGTAGTCACCTTTTTGATATTTATTTTATCCTTTTTCCCAGTGACTAAAGGCTATGAAACACTATGAATATGCAATAAATACATCTTAGTGGATTGGTTTGAAAATTATAAAACAGTAAATTCCCTTTTGCATGTGACTATTTCTACAACAACCAGATAGTCTGTATTTAACCTAACTGCCCCTAAAACATTTCTACACTGTTGGTGGGAATGTAAGTTGGTGTAGCCACTGTGGAAAACAATATAGAGGTTCCTCAGAAAACTAAAAACAGAACTACCATATGATCCAGCAATCCCACTCCTGGACATATAGCCAAACAAAACTATCGTTTAAAAAAATACATGCACTCATATGCTCATAGCAGCACTATTTACAAGAGTCCAGATGTGGAAACAACCTAAATGTCCATCAACAGATGAATGGATAAAGATGTGGTATGTGTATAGCAATGGAATATTACTCAGCCATAAGAAAGAACGAAGCAGTACCATTTCTGGCAACATGAATATGACTAAAATTATCACACTAAGTGAAGCAAGTCAGAAAGAGAAAGACAAATACCATAGGATATTACTTATATGTATATTCTATGAAACAGAAACAGGCTCACAGAGAAGATTTGTGATTTGCAAGGGAAAGGTAGGAAGGGAGAGAAAGGGACTGGGAGTTTGGGGTTAGTAGATGCCAACTACTAAGTTCAGAAAGGATAAACAAGGTCCTACTGTATAGCACAGGGAACTATAACCAATCTCCTGGGATAAACCATAATGGAAAAGAACATCAAAAAGGAATGCATATAACTGAGTCACTTTGCTGCACAGCAGAAAGTAGCACAACATTGTAAATCAACTATACTTAAGTAAAAAAAAAATTAAAAATAAGAATAAAAGTAAACTAGCTGCCCCAATGGCAACCCACTCCAGTATTCTTGCCTGGAGAATCCCAGGGACAGAGGAGCCTAGTGGGCTGCTGTCTATAGGGTCACACAGAGTCGGACACAACTGAAGCGACTTAGCAGCAGCAGCAGCTGCCCCAAAGGGGCTTCCCCATTGGCTCAGGGATAAAGAATCTGCCTGCAAGGGCAGAAGCTGTAGGAGACCCAGGAGATGCAGGTTTGATCCCTGGGTTGGGAAGATCCCCTGGAGGAAGGTATGGCAACTCACTCAAGTGTTCTCACCTGCAGAATCCCATGGACAGAGAAGCCTGGCAGGCTACAGTCCATACGATTGCAAAGAATCAGACACAACTGAAGTGGCTTTGTATGCACACAGCTGCCCCAAAATGTATAACCAAAATTATAGATTTTAAAATACCTTTGGGATGAATTAATTTGATATAATTGCAATATATAATAATGAGGATGACTTCTCTTTTTCAGTTATATTAAATTACTGTAAAATATAATTAAGATAAAATTTACCCTCTAACCACTGTGAAGTCATACAATTCAGTAGTGTTAAGTATCATTTCAGTTCAGTTCACTTCAGTCACTCAGTCGTGTCCGACACTTTGCGACCCCATGAATCTCAGCACGCCAGGCCTCCCT
Source organism: Bubalus bubalis (assembly GCF_019923935.1). NCBI lineage: Eukaryota > Metazoa > Chordata > Mammalia > Artiodactyla > Bovidae > Bubalus > Bubalus bubalis. The sequence continues at coordinate 26,363,209 of NC_059174.1, read as the reverse complement.
GTCCATCAGCAACTTTCGAAGTTTACCCAAACTCATGTCCATTGAGTTGGTGATGCCATCCAACCATCTCATCCTCTGTCCTCCCCTTCTCCTCCTAACCCCAATCCCTCCCAGCATCAGGGTCTTTTCCAATGAGTCAACTCTTCACATCACGCGGCCAAAGTATTGGAGTTTCAGCTTCAACATCAGTCCTTCCAATGAACACTCAGGACTGACCTCCTTTAGGATGGACTGGTTGGATCCCCTTGCAGTCCAAGGAACTCTCAAGAGTCTTCTCCAATACCACAGTTCAAAAGCATCAATTTTTCACCACTCAGCTTTCTTCATAGTCCAACCCTCACATCCATACATGACTACTGGAAAAACCATAGCCTTGACTAGACAGACCTTTGTTGACAAAGTAATGTCTCTGCTTTTGAATATGCTATCTAGGTTGGTCATAACTTTCCTTCCAAGGAGTAAGCGTCTTTTAATTTCATGGCTGCAGTCACCATCTGCAGTGATTTTGGAGCCCAGAAAAATAAAGTCTGACACTGTTTCCCCATCTATTTGCCATGAAGTGATGGGACCAGATGCCATGATCTTCGTTTCCTGAATGTTGAGCTTTAAGCCAATTTTTTACTCTCCTCTTTCACTTTCATCAAGAGGATTTTTAGTTCTTTGCTTTCTGCCATAACGGTGGTTTCATCGGCATATCTGAGGTTATTGATATTTCTCCTGGCAATCTTGATTCCAGCTGTGCTTCTTCCAGCCCAGTGTTTCTCATGATGTATTCTGCATATAAGTTAAATAAGCAGGGTGACAATATACAGCCTTGACATACTCCTATAAGTATACTCACATCTTTGTACAACCAGTCTCAAAAATTCTTTTCATCTTGCAAAACTGAAATGCTACACCCATTAAATAACTCATTTCCCCTCCCTTTGAGTCACTAGCAACCAACTAACCTTCTATTTTCTTTCTCTATGAATTTTTACTACTCTAGGTACTTCATGTAAGTGGAATCATACAGCATTTGCCTTTTTGCATCTTGCTTATTTCACTTAGCCGAATGTCCTTAAGGTTCATCCATGTTGTAGCAAGCATTAGAATTTCCCTCCTTTTTAAGACTCCATTGTATGTATATACCACAGTTTGTTTATCCATTCATCCAACATTTGGATTGCTTCAATCTTTTGGCAATTATGAATTATGCTGCTATGAAAATGGTTGTGCAAACATTCCTTTGAGACTCTGTTTTCAATTCTGTTAGATATACACACATAAGTGGCATTGCTGAGTCATATAAGAATTACATGCTTAATTTGGGGGGAACTGTTATACAGTTTCCATGGCAGCTGCACCATTTTATATTTCTACAGTGCACAAAGGTCCCAATTTCTCTACAAGGTGATTCCACTTTTCCTACTGTCTCAATGTCACCACATCTTGGTTCCCATCTTCTTTTATGCTTCCTTATTAATTGTAAAAACCCTATTTTACACATTTTTATTTACCTTTGAACAATTTTTTAAAACTAATATTCACTCACTGAGTGCCTACTTTTCATGCTGGGAATTTTTTTTTTAATGAGTAAGCACTAGCCCCTCAGCTCTAGAACCTCTCTAACTAGTATAAAACATATAAAAATACTCCAAAATTATAATGTGATATGAAATATAATCATATAATGTATGTCACCTGATATACATGTGTAAAAGGAATTCCCAGATGACTCAGTGGTTAAAAAAAAAAAAAATCCGCCTACCAATATAGGAGACACAGGTTCAATCCCTGGGTCAGGAAGATCCCCTGGAGAAGAAAATGGCTACCCATTCCAGTATTCTTGCCTGGAAAACCCCATGGACAGAGGATACTGGTGGGCTACAGTCTATGAGGTTGCAAAAGAGTCAGACACAACTTAGCAACTAAACAACATATCAAAAAAAAAAACCTGTAAGAATGTTAGCTGATGTTTTGAAGAAAAGACAGCATTATGATTGGATATAGACTGCTGAGAAGGAGTTTCAAGTTGAAAGAGCGTAAAAGAAAATTTCATTATAAACCGGCAATTTTATGATACATATTATATACAAAGGCAGATGCGTTTGAGAGATTGGGACCAGGTTGGTCCCCAAAAATATTAAATGTCATGAAAAATTCTTGTTTATGTTTATATCATATAATTAAAATTCCATTCATGAAAATATAAAATGAAAGGAGTATAGACTCCACTCCCCCTAGATTAGCTACCTCTTGTAAACCAAGCTCAGCCCAGACCCAGGCATACAAAGTTTAATGATGTTGTCAGACCATTGCAATTTAGCCCAGTCCTCTGGGACTGTGATGGGTCAAAAAGTAGACATCCCATGGTCAATCTGATTTAGAGTACTTTAAAAAACCTACGAACCATGCCTCCATTAATTTGAACATGTCATAGAACCACTGTTAGCCTAAGTAAGGGCCTCCCTATATGGGGCATTTTCCAGTGGTCATGTATGGATGTGAGGGTTGGACTAAAAAGAAAGCTGAGCACAGAAGAATTGATGCTTTTGAACTGTGGTGTTGGAGAAGACTCTTGAGAGTCCCTTGGACTGCAAGGAGATCTAACCAGTCCATTCTAAAGGAGATCAGCCCTGGGTGTTCATTGGAGGGCCTGATGTTGAAGCTGAAACTCCAATACTTTGGCCACCTGATGAGAAGAGCTGACTCATTTGAAAAGACCCTGATGCTGGGAAAGATTGAGGGCAGGAGGAGAAGGGGACGACAGAGGATGAGATGGTTGGATGGCATCACTGACACAATGGACATGGGTTTGGGTGGACTCCGGGAGTTGGTGATGGACAGGGAGGCCTCGCGTGCTGAGGTTCATGGAGTCGCAAAGACTCGGACATGACTGAGTGACTGAACTGAGCTGAACTGATAGACATTCCTGAAAGAGAATTTTCATCAAACTTGCATGGTTAAAATGAATCACAGAAAAGTGATACAGATTCCAAGGACATCTGAATATACAGTTCCATCAAATTATAAACCCACACAGATGTATATGTCATATATATATGGCAGGTAGAGTTATATGTATATAAATATATGGGGGATATACATCTTTCAAAATTATTACCAAGACTATATATGTGTGTGTATATATATCCTAAAGAAAGAATGCATACCATAGAATAGAGGATGCATGCATATATGCTAAGTCACTTTAGTCATGTCCAGCTCTTTGCAGTCTCATGGACTGTAGCCTGCTAGGCTCCTCTGTCCATAAGATTCTCCAGGCAAGAATAGTGGAGTGGGTTGCCATGCCCTTCTCCAAGAATAGAGGATAAGTAGATATTATTGGCAGGTATGTATATTCATAGAGTGGATCAGTGGATCTTTGGGGAAAAGTCATTACTTCTTGCATTTATAAGTCAAGTTCACTGACTGATGTTTTGGGGAAATTCAATTTTAAAAGAAAATACACTTTGCACATAAAAAGCTAACTATTAATGTAGTAGTAAATCATAGATCACAGTTAGTTAGCATTAGCAAGATAGCAGAAAAGGGTACTTTTCAGATGCACAAAGTAAGAAATTTACTACCAAAATAATGTTACCACGTGTCTGATTATTTTTACCCATGGAAAGAAAGTATGATACACAAGTCTTTCATTAATGCTTAGGTGCATATGGACTCACCTTATTTTCTCTATCCCTGGAGCCAACACTTGTGTAATTATTTGATATATATAATTTTTTTATCAAAAGCATTGGTGCACATCAGTGAGAACTTTCAACCACCTTGAAAATGACTTTTAGAATATTTCATTAGCAGACTGTCTTTCAGAGCCTGAGTTGACATTCATGTTTCTTCATACCAGTCTTTCATCCATAAAACCCTTTGTTCTGCTGAACAGTTTTCAGACAATGTAGGCAATCAAAAAAAAAAGGAAAAGGAAAAGAAAGAAAGAAAGCATCCATTCCAGCATTTGATCAGTCTTATTCAAATCTCATCTATTAATAATCTTTCGAAACCTAAGAATTTTATTTCCCTTCTTTCAGTATCATATTTTTAAAAAAGCCTCCCAAGTTTAATGAAATGGGAGTTTGATATGTCATAGGAATGAGGCACAATTCATGGTTATATTTTATCCACTTTTGTCACTTTCAATAAAGTATATGGGAAATAACTGCTGTGTTCATTAGAAGATTTATTTTTAATTACAGAAGATTGAATTTTCAGCACTCAAACAACTGGGGGAAAAAAAACACTCAATTACTTAAATAGCATTTTATACACAGCAAAAAAATAATATGTTCAAAATTAAATAATTCAGTCAGATATTTTTCAGTTGTTTAATAAAAACAAAATATTAAGTGATTATTTTGAGAAGCAACATGTTTCTAACTTGTCCTATAAAATGGGTGTGTTTTGGAACCACAAAGACTCAGGACCACGTAAAACATGGATAACCACTGTGTCTAGTCTCCACAATGCAAGAATCACATTGACTCCCCCAACCATTCCAATATTTATGTGCAAAATATATATCATTTCAGCTGAGGTACTTAGGAAGCTTAAAAATGGAGCTATTCCTAAACAAGCAAAATTTTACCATATCTTGGCATGTTAAAGCACATAATCTGTGAAATATGCACATTTCAAAGCAGAAAATCCTGCTTTTCCTGTGCAACTATGCCTACTAATCCCACTACCATAATTTAAACAACCATTTGGAGCATTTAGTCATAAGGGTTAAACACAAACCATTAAAAACAAAGAAACACTAAGTTCAGCTTGATTTACTATCCTTTGTAGATTATGCTTCAGCCTGTTGTATAAAGGGCCCTTTAGGGGCCAAACTGGAATTTGCCAGATTCTTTCTCACAATAGAGATTTTAATTTCATCTTTTGTTCTATACTTTAGAATTTCCAAGTTTCATTATGTTTTATTATTTTGTTGTTCAGGCTAATTTGCTTTTATCATACTTCATAATATTATGGTTTGAGAATGAAATAAAAAGTAAAATTTGGTTTAAAATTATGTATCTTAGAAGAGAGAAATGGGAATTGTCAAAAAGAAATTAAAGAGTTATAGAAAAAGCAAGATTCTTTTTTATACTTTTCTTTCCAAAAATGTTACTAAGAATTTCTAAATATGTCAAAATACTTCTTAAACAAGAGAACCATATTTAAAATACTCATGAGTACCTAAAAGCAACTTTCAACCCCCTTCAGCCAGTTAGACAGGAAATACTTCTGTCAGTCTTAGAACTCAGACATTGTAATATCAGGATGGAAATGGAACCAGTTAAGACTGGAGAAAAACTACTTTCTAAGAAAGCTTTCCAAAGAAGCTTCATGGAGAGAAAAGAGTTTAGCGATAAACTTAAACTCACTTGAGAGATATTCCAGCATTTGTGCAAAGCTGATAAGGCTTCTCAAACAAGAACTGAACTTTGTCTGGATATAAGGGGTTAAAACTCATTTAAGGAAGACTACTCATGGGAGGAACAAATGGAGCGATAAACTGAGATGTATAATGTATACTGAAGAGGGATGGGACCATACTGAAGAGCTAAATAGAACACAATAGCTGACTGTGTTCATGCATTTGGATTATGCCTTTGGGATGTTTTTAGGGTTTTGGACATTTGAACATTTTGTATTCAAAATTTTCGCCAAGCACCTGCTGTGTTTCAAGCACTTCATTAGGCACTGAAGTTATACAGATGATGGTAAGACCTACAGTTTTGCAACTTGACAACGGTGAGAAAGAGATACACATACAGTAGAAACCATACTTGGAATTTTTAATTTTGACCTTTCCCAGACTAGCAATCTGCAGTACAATACTCTCCTGATGCTGGGCAGAGGCAGCGAGCGGCAGCTCCCCGTCAGCCACGCCATGACCGGAGTAAACAATGGATAACACCGACAACCATCATGTACCTAGACAACCATTCTGTTTTCACTTACAGTACAGAATTCAATAAATTACATGAGTCATTCAATAATTATAAAACAGGATTTGTGTTAGACAGTTTTGTCCAATTGGAGGCTAATGTAAGTGTTTGGTGGGTTAAGTGTATTAAATTCTTGGCTTAACGGTGGGTTTATCCGGACATAACCTCACTGTAAGCCGAGGAAGATCTGTAATGACATCTCTCTCCAGGGGGGAGAGAGCATGTTGGAGAGCTCACATGCATATAAATGAACTTAGCTACAAATCAGAAGTGGACTCACAGACTTAGAGAACGAACTTATGGTTGCCAGAGCGGGGAGAATGTGGGGAAGAGATAGGGAGTTTGGGATCAACATGTACACACTGCTATGTTTACAATGGATAATCAACAAGGGCTTACTGTACAGCACAGGGAACTCTGCTCAATGTTATATGGCAGCCTGGGTGGGAGGGGAGATGGGAAAATGGATACACATATAGGCATGGATGAGTCCCTCTGCTGTGCACCTGAAATTATCACAACATTGTTAATCGGCTATACTCCAATATAAAATTACAAATTTATAAAAAAGAGAGAGAGTAGTGGTCAGGGTTGCTGCCCTCCAGCCCCTCCCTGCAAAGCCCCGGGATCACATCCCAGAGCTCCTTCAGGCAGCCTCCCAACAAAGCTCTCCCACACCAGGTTTCAACAGCTGCACCCTCCTCCTGCCCCGTTAAGCAGAGGAACAAGCACGGCATCACCCTCTTACCAGCCCTGTTGGAAGGCACTGTCGCACGGAGCTTCCCTGCCCCTTTCCCACACCTTGGTAAACCGTCTCTTTATTAAGCTCTCCTCAAATGACCCAGTTTGAGAGTGTGATCTGTTTGCGGCTGGCAGCCTGGGAGACAACAGTCCTTATCTCGCTCTCTCGTTCACCAACATTTGATGTCACTGTCCCCTCTCTTCTTATCTCTGACTCTTCCTGCTTTAGACTCCTTAATGAGCCTGTCTTCATGTGGTCAAGAAACAGTGACAACATTTATCTTCAACAGCCCTCCCACGTAAACATATACTCCGAGTAAAAGCAGTGTGCTCTGATGGAAACACAGCTTCAAGACAAGGTCCCTAAGCAGGGCCTTTACCTGTCACACACACACACATACACATACAGAATCCAAATTAGTTTTGTGAGGTAAAATTCCTGTTTTATGACAAGTCAAGGACAATTTAAATATAAAAATTCTTCTCTCTGCCCTGTGCATTGTGTGGCTGTGTTAGGCATCGAGCACACTTCCCTCATTGGCAGGAGCACCCGCTCAACCACAAAGAGCAACAATCTCCTAGCATCAAGACAGCTCCTTAAAGGATTCCTTATTCCTTCTTGATCTTGGAAAGGGTCACGTGACCACCAAGATGCTGCTTAGATTTGGAGTATGTAAAATGTTGATAATACGTCATTTGACGTACAGTCCTCTGTCTCAAAAAAACTTTTATGACTATGCCTTGATTTCTAACCAGCAGAACAATTCTCAGAGCTTTCTGAGATGCTTTTCCCGGGTTATATTCTTCAGATTTGGCTTGAATAAAATTTTCTAGTTCTTTCTTAGATCAACTGATTGATTTTTTTCTGACAGTTTTATGCCCCTCAGTTCCGTTCAGTTCACTCACTCAGTCATGTCCAACTCTTTGCGACCCCATGGACTGCAGCACACCAGGCTTCCCTGTTCATCTATTTATGCCCCTAGGCACCTCCAAAAAATAAATTCTGATTTACTCTGGCTTCTCTTCCTCTGTTTATCCCTTAAATTCTATTTCCTTCTAGAGTTACATTTGACCTTTCCCATGCTTTTCTCTTTTTATTATATAGACTCTTTCTGTGAAGCTTCACATCTGTGACTCTGGTTTCCAAATCAGAGGAAATGCTCAGCACTTTCAAATGCTTAGCATAATAATACTAGTCCTCTCCACTGACTTTCAGTCCCAGATATCTTTCTGGGTACTGGACAACTCCCTTTAGGAGTCCTCAAAGACCTCAAACTCAACAAATTCAAAACTGAATCATCAAGTACCCTCCAAAACTCACTCCTTCTCCCGTTTCATATCCTATTGAATGGCACTGGTCTCTGCTCAGAATTCCAAGGCACAAAGCTATGAGTTGTCCTTCATACCTCTTATTCCATTATCCTTCACCCATTATTTCAGCCAGATAGGACTATCGGTTCTGTCCTCTTAAATACATCTCGAATCTATCCCCTCTTCTTTCCTCAGTCTCACTGCCTCCTAATTATACTGCTGGAATCAAACCTTACTCTTCTATAATCCACCTTCCATATCACTTCTTTCTGATGTTTCTAAAATAAATCTTATCCTACCACTCTACCTTTTATTCTTTAATGACTACATATTACATTCAGGATAATACATCCAAGCTTTCCAGAAAGACTTGCAAGAGCCTTGCCTGCATTTCGATAGATATGCCTGTATCTATGGATAGATAGAGAGATAGAACTTACTGGTTCTCTCTCTCTGAAGAAGCCTTACTAATACAAGCTGTGACCTACAATAGAAATACAGTTTATATCACCATCAACACACACACATACACATCCACAGCAAGTATATAACTAAACTAAAACCAAATCTCATGGCAAAATATTTGTTATTACAGGTGCTGAACTGCTGAACTCTTTTTTCTATTTTATTATTAATGCTTGTGTAACTTTTAAAATTACTTCTATGATTAATTAATAAATTTGACTTTCAATAGAAAAACAAAATTATGTAATGTTAGTTGAATCCATTTATTCCAAGACCTTCTGAGATTGCAGTCTTTTTTCCTGGCTTTTGTTTTGATTTCATTTGATTGAAATTTTACAGTAATCAAGTAGATCCAAAGACTACTTATAAGTTATTGATATTCTTCCCAAACCTTGAAATTTTACTTATTATTATACTATTTGCTATTATTATTTATTTTCTTTTTCAGCTTTGTAAACTTTATCACAAATTGGTATCTGATATATAATGCAAATTGACTGGAAATGCTCACTTTTTTCAGAGTAGACCTCAATCAGTCAGCACTTTCCTAACACAAAAGCTCTGGTGTGATATTCCACCAATTTATTCCAATTTCCTCAAAAAGAGATGATTTTTAAAGTTATTATTAGAAGTCTACCTAATAATGAACACAAATAAATAAAACTTAGTCATATGGTTTTCTTATTTCAATATAATAAGTTTACATTTTATTGTTTTTGATTCTGTGGCATATCATTATTATTTTTATAAAATGATTGTTAACTACCATCAGTATTTAATTGAGATTCATTGACTATTATTATGATTATTTAATTATCAAAGAAAATTATTATTTAACTTTAATAAATGAAAATATGAGTGCAATTAATTTTTCAAATAAAAGATATGCATTTTTTATTTTCATTGATAAACTATTTTTGATGTAAGTTTTCCACTTAATGAACTATTTGAAGGAAGACTGATATCAATTAATATGTCTATTAAGCACCACCATTTTCAAAAGTCATCCCTAATTATCTTGCTGTAGGCTATTTTGATAAATGTGAATGAAGTATCTGCATATTTTTCCTACAGCTAATATATAGCAAGAATTAAATTGGGCATTCCTTGCTTATATAATTTTCATCTAATTATATAGCCATTAGATATATCTCTCAAATGCTCAATAACTCTCTCTTTACAATCAACTCATGTTTAATTAAAAAGCAGTGATGAACTTGCTAACTCTGCATTAACTACTCATTTGTGATATAAAATTAATAGCAGGTCTAAATTATCTTAAGTGATTTAAGGATTTCCAATATACTCTCCCAACTTCAAAGGTACTTGATTCAAACAAACAGGAAATAAAAACATCATTAATTAAACATTTTCCTGTTAAATAATAATGCTTGCATTTCTATTTAAATTTTAGAATATATTAACAATAAATTTACAAAACAAGAAATACAAATGACCAGTGGTAATATAAAATTTATTCAGTGCTGTTTATATATAGTGAAATGTAATTTAAAATAAAAAGGAGGAGGGAAGCCTATTTTGCTCTGAGTTTCTACCAGAAATAAAGCCCAGCCTGTGAATGGGGTTGTTACACAGTTTGCCGTTCTCTCTGTCTCTGTCGTGCTTCTCTGCTTCCCATTGGACTTGGAAAGCCAGTTGACCTATAAAGCAGTGTGGAGCAAAAGCATGACCCAAGAGGAACATTCATGATGCTCTGACCCAATGATATTATTTATCTGGAAGTTAAAATATGAGAAATAGAGTCTATAAAGTTGATAATAAGAGCAGAAACCAGTAAGAAATATTAGGTAAGACATAAAAACAGAAGAGTGCTGCAGAATAGTAAAAATTCTCTTGGCAAATTTCAAGCATACAATAAAGCATTGTTAACTATAGTCACCATGCTATATGACGACTTATTCCTCTTATTACTTACATACCCTTTGACCAATGTCCACCTATCTCCCCCACACTCAGCGTCTGGTATCCACCATTCTACTCTCTGCTTCTAAGACTTTGACATTTTTAGATTCTACATGTAAGTGAGATCATATGTTATTTTTCTTTCAGTACCTGGCTTATTTCACTCAGCATAATGTCCCCAGGTTCACCCATGTTCTCACAATGGCAGCATTTCATCCTGTTTATGGTTCAATAATATTCCATATTATTTTCTAATATGTCTGTGTGCACGTATGCATAATTTTTTATTCATTCTTCTGTTGAAGTGTGCAGGTTGTTTCCATGTCTTAAATGCTATAAATAACACTGTAATAAACATGGGGATGTAGATATCTCTTCAAGATAATGATTTTACTCCTTTGGATAGATACCCAGAGGTGGGATTGCTGGATCATATGGTAGTTTTATGTTTAATTTTTTGAGAAACCTCTATACTATTTTATATAATAGCTTTATCAATTTACTTCTCACCAACAGTATACAAAGGTTTCCTTTTCTCCACATCTCACGAACACTCATTACCTTCTTTTTAATGATAGGTATCTTAACAAGTGTGAGGTGATACCTTATTGTGATTTTGATTGCATTTCCCTTATGATTATTGATGTTGAGCTTCTTTTCATATACCTATTTGCCATTTGCATATCTTCTTTTTAGCATATGTCTATCCAAGTCCTTAGCCCATTTTTCAATTAAGCTATTTGTTTTCTGCTATCAAGCTGTTTGAATTCCTCTCAGCCTTTTCTACTAAATATGTCATTACTATACATAAAAGCTAAGATTTTTTAAATTTTAAATAAAAAGTTAAAATACATTTTTTTAAATCTCTTACTGAGGGCAGAAGATGATCAGATCTGAGAGCTAGAGTTGGACTTCATCTCAAAAAACTTTCCTCTATCACATTCAGCATCCAACTCCTTGGTAATTGGCTTTTCTATGATCCTATGAAGCTCATTAACACAAAAAAAAAAAAAAAAAAATAAGAGACTGTTAAAATAAATTATAGTGTGATAGAATTCCATAGACTTAGTAAAAGTGGCATTATAAAAGTATTTTATTAGCTTAGAAACATGAAAATGAAGTAATAAATCACAATATAAAACTGTCATCCAATATGTGTGGTTTCTTTTGTTAAAAATAAAATGCATATTTTAAATATATGGTAGACAAATATATAATCTAGATAAATACTTAGGCCAACATGTTAAAAGTGTCACTTCTTAGTGGTGAAATTGTGATTGATATCATTTTCTTATCTTTCGCATTTTCTAAATTTCTAAAAGAATTTTCTAAATTTCTTCTCTAAACATGTTTAACTTGTATAATCAAAACAAAGTAAAATTTAAAAATACGAAAGCAATGTCTGTCCCTAAGTGTTTAGGATTATGCTTTTCCCTTACTTTTTTGTGACAAGCAAGTATTACTTTTACCATTGAAAAAATATATAATTTCAAAACAGCATAGGTAAAATATAAAATGAGAGAATGATTGATTCCACATGAGACTTTAATCAGGATTATGATACACTATTAATATATCCTACATAAGCAACTCTGTTGTTAAAACACACCACTGTAGAAACAACTTTTACAAAAAATATAGTACTATATAAGCTTGTTCAGTGCCAAAGATTTCCAGTGACAAATTGATCTTTAAAACCTCTGTAATACACAAAGGTTTTATACACACACACACACGCGCACATACACACGGGCTTCCCTGGTGGTTCAAAGGTAAACCTTTGAACTGCTGCAATGCAGGAGACCCCAGGTTTGATCCCTAAGTCGGGAAGATCCCCTGGAGAAGGGAATGGCTACCCACTCCAGTATTCTTGCCTGGAGAATTCCATGGACAAAAGAGCTTGGTGGGCTATAGTCCATGGGGTCACAAAGAGTTGGACACAGACTGATTGACTTTTACTTTCACTTCTTTCATATACATATATATTTATACACACACACACACATATATATATATACACAGACATACACACAGAAGAGCCTGGCATGCTGCAGCCCACGGGGTTGCAGAGAGTCAGACATGACCTGGCGACTGAAGAACACCACACATACATACACACACATCTTCTTAATCATACAACTCAATAGCAAAAAAATAAACAATCCAACTTAAAAACGGGCAGAACTTAATAGTCATTTTTCCAAAGAAGACATACAAATGGCTAACAGATACATGTAAAGGTATTCAACATCACTAATCATTAGGAAAATGCAAATCAAAGTCACATTGAGGTATCACTTCATGTCTGTTAGAGTGACTATTATTTTTTAAAAAATAAGTGTTTTGTTAGTAAAGATATGTAGACAAGGGAACCCTTGTACACCATGGATGGAAATGTAAATTAGTACCGCCATTATGACTAACAGTATGGAAGTTCCTCTAAATATTAAATATAGGACTACTATGAGGTCTAGCAATTCCACTTCTGGGTATTCATCCAAAGGTACTGAAATCATGGTGTTGAAAAGACACCTGCACTCCATGTCCATTACAGCATCATTCACAATAACCAAGAAATGGCAGCAACCTAAATTTCCATCAGTGGATGAATGGATAAAGAACATGTGGTATATACATAAAGTGGAAAATTAATCAGGCTGAAAAAAGAGGGAAATCTGCCATTTGTGACAACATGGCTCAACTTGAAGGACATTGAAGTGAAGTGAAGTGAAGTCGCTCAGTCGTGTCCAACTCTTTGCGACCCCATGGACTGTAGCCCACCAGGCTCCTCCGTCCATGGGATTCTCCAGGCAAGAGTACTGGAGTGGTTTGCCATTTCCTTCTCCAGGGGATCTTCGTGAAATAAGCCAGATTCGGAATAACAATATTATTATATCATTTATATGTGGAATCTAAAAATGTCAAACTCAAAGCAGCAGAGAGTGGAATGATGGCTACCAGGGGCTCTGGGTAGAAAAATGGAGAAATGCTGGCCAAAGGGTACAAACTTTCAGTTATAAGATGAATAAGTTCTAGAAAGATATATATTTCAGTTATAATGCTGAGTAAGTTATACTCATCATACAACATGATGAGTATAATGAACAATATTGTACTGTATACTTGAAACCTGCTAGATATTCAATGTGCTCACCACACACACAGAAAAGAAGATGGTAACTATGTGAGGCAATGGATATGTTAATTAGCTTGATTGTGATGGTTCCTCACAGTGTACGTGAAAATCAAATTTTCAAATTTTACACTATATATATATATATTTTTTTTTAATTGTCAATTATATCTCAGTAAACCTGGGGGAATAAAGAGAAAGTCGCATGATGGAGACAGAAGAACACAGCAACGAGAAGCCTGCGCACAACTAGAGAGTAGCCGCCACTCACCACAACTAAAGAAAAGCCCCACAGCAGCAAGGGTCCAGCACAGCCACAAATAAATAATAAATAAACTTTCAAAGAAAAGAAGCATCACAGAATGAAGTCAGAAAGAGAAAAACAAATATTGTACATTAATGCATATAGGTGGAATCTAGAAAAACGGTAGGGATGAATCTATTTGCAAAGCATAAATAGAGACGCAGATGAGAACAAATGTATGGATACTAAGGGGGAAAGGTGGTGGGGTGGGATGAATTTGGGGACTGGCATTGACATATACACTACTGAAACTATGGATAAAATAGGTAACCTACTGCATAGCACAGAGAACTCTACTCAGTGCTCTTGGTGACCTAAATGGGAAGGGAATCCAAAAAGAGAGGATATATGAAAGAATATAGCTGATTCATTTTGCTGTGTAGCAAAACCTAACACAACATTGTAAAGTAACTGCATTCCAATAAAAATTAATTTAAAAAAATTTTTAATGAGGTAAAGACAAAAATGATAATATGAGATTATGAGCATGTTCAATGTACAAAGAAGAAAGTGGGAAAAATTGGAGAATATTGTGGTCAGAAAAAACAATCTCTGACAATGAAGATATTTTGAATTATTGCTACTTAACTATGAGCAAGAGAAATAAACTATGCAATGAGATTAGTCTTTGTATACAAATAGAAATGTATACTGAAAAAACTCTTGCAAACTCTTGAATAGATCAGTAGATCTTATTTACCTATAAATAAAAGACTTCTAAATAGTAATAGAAAACAAAAATAAGACTTTACCAGCCTATGATGATTTACCAAGCAATCCCTACAGAGGTTCTATCTTAATTATTTTGTACAACTTACAAAGCTGCCACCAGGAAAATAATTGTGTGATTGATTATGAAATAATTGTTCAGCTCCTCAAAACACAGAAAACCAAGAAAATCCAAAATATAGTCATCCATACATCCAGTTATTCATGTAACAAGCATTATTTACCAACATATCCCAGAGACTAGCTCCCAGAAGTTGCTCCATGAATCAAACACTTAAGAACTGAGCATTGGGACTTCCCTGGTGATCAGGTGGTTAAGACTTCACCCTCCACTAGAGTTGTGCATGTTGATCCCTGGTTGGGGAGCTAAGGATCCCATGTGCCTTGTAACATTGTAACAGAAGTAACACTGCAACAAGTCCAATAGAGGTTTTCTTAAAAATGGTCCACATCAAAAAAATTTTTTTAATTTTTAAAAAATTTAAAAAAGAACTGAGCATTGTGCTAATAGTAAGCTCACAAAGATGAACAAGGCACCATTCAAAGCACTGAAGAGCTCACAAATTAGAAGAAAGAGTTGGAAATGTGAACAAACAGCTATAACGCATGTTAATGCTGGATATGTAGCTAAGAGTGCAATTCTACCTTTCAAAAAATTATTTTATTATGATTATGTAAATTCAGATTGACCTGAGCAAACGTGGACAAAGACTGGCAAGAATCATAAGCATTTATAAACAATATCCTAATCAAATTAGACCAAGTTCTAAAAGTAATTTTTATACCTATGTACAATTTAAAGACTGTTTAAAGACTGACAGTCATACCCATCACAGCTTAACTCTGGCTTTTCCTCTGGGGTCACAAAGAGTCGAACACGACTGAGTGACCAACACTTTCCTAATGGGGCTAAACAGGCTATGCTGTGCTCAGTCGCTAAGTCATGTCCAACTCTTTACAACCCCACGGACTATAGCCTAGGAGGCTCCTCTGTCCCTGGAATTTTCCAGGTACAAATACTAGAGTGGGTTGTCATTTTCCCATTCCAGGGGATCTTCCTGACCCAGAAATCAAACCTGTGTCTCCTGAATCTCCTGCACTGCAGGCAGATTCTTTACCATTGAGCCACCTGACACAGACTTCATTTCTGAGCAAGATTGATGTGTGTTGAGTCAGCACTGAAAATGTTAGTCAAGCTTTCACATCAACAGTATCTGAGGACAACTGAGAATAATAAGCCTTTTAACAACTTGAACGGAACCATTTTAAAAAAGGAAAACAGTAAAAGAAAAAAAAGAATAAAAATAAAATAAACGTATGACCTTGGCTCGCCAACTTTTATCCGCACACTTCTTTTTTGAACCATGTCCCATGGGTCTGTCTGCACAAGAGGGACTGCTGCTCTCCTTTGTAAGCTTGGGATGCCTGCCTCTCTCCCCAGTCCCAGCCCCAGTAGGGTGTCGACTTGTGATCAACAGAGAAATAGATCATGGAGAAGTGGGCTATTTTTCCACATTGCCTGTTTCCCCGCAACTGCATTTTTCCTGGTCTGGAAGAAAAGTTTCCATGACAACCAAGTCGCTAACATTCGCTCCCCACCAGCTGACTTGCTTGCCTCCCAAATGATCAGCTGGATATTGTGTTAAAATTATTTTACAGCGGCTGGCTAATCTGCAGGGATTATTTGTCTGTTTATTTTTGAGAAATGGGCTCCTTGCTGAAACTTCTTCAGTGGGCCTAACTTATTTTTCTTGTACTTTAAAAGCATAATCTCAACTACACAGAACAAGTTTACGCCAACATTAGAGAGTCACCTCCCAGGAAATAAAATATGAACGTGAAGCTTCCTTTCTCATGTAAGTGCTTAGAGGGCAGAACCAAGCTTGATTTTTCTTTCCCTCCTCAGGTGCCTAACACATGGTCTGGCAGGTGGTGTACATAAAATAAACGTTGAATATCTTATCACCCGAGATTCTCCAAACAGAGTATTTTATGTTTAGGTTGATGGGTTGAGGCAGAATTAACCTCCTAGCAATGTAATAATCTTTTTGTTTTTAAAAATGTCTGCCTATGAGAAAGGCAGGAAACTTACAGCAGAGTATTAGTACATGGCAATTGTTAAGACTGTGCCTACAAGAAAAACTGGAAGGGGACTTCTCTAGCAGTGCAGTGGTTAAGAATCTGCTTGCAATGCAAGGGACACAGGTTTGATCCCTGGTCAGGAACTAAGATCTCTCATGCCATGGGGTAACTAAGACCACCTACCACAAAGAAAGACTGGAAGGAAATATACTAAAATATTTACAATTGTTATGTTTAGTAGATGGATATGTGGAAGTATTTCTTCTGATTTTTCTCAACTTAATTTTTTCTTTTTTGTTAACTAAATGTATTTTCCTTTTCAGTATTATATTGGTTTTTTGCAGGGGCTGTAACTGTTAACCGAGTAGTTCACAAACAACAAACATTTATTTCTCACAATTCTAGAGGCTGGGAAGCCCAAGATCAAGCTTCTAGCATGGTCACGTTTTGGTGAGGGCTTTCTTCATGGCTCATAGTCAGCCTGCACCTTCTCATTTGGTCCTCATACGGTGGCAACAGTGAGAGATCTCTCTGGGGTCTCCTTTATAAAAACATTAATTCAATTCAGGAGGGCTCCACTCTCATGACCTGAGTTCCTCTCAAGGGCCCACCTGATAATACCATCACATCACCATTAGGAAATTCACCATGTGAGATTGGGGGAGACATGAACATTCAGATCATAGCAAGTATCTACTATGTTCAAGCCACCATGTTGTTGCTTAGTGGCTAAGGCATATCTAACTCTTTTGTGACCCCATGGATGGTAGTCTGCCAGGCTCCTCTGTCCATGGGATTTCCCAGGCTAAATTACTGGAGTGGGTTGCCTTTTTCTCCTCCAGGGGATCTTCCCATCCCAGGGATTGAATCTGCATCTCCTGCCTTGGCAGGCAGATTCTTTACTTCTGAGCCACCAGGGAAAGCTAAAGGCACCTTGTGTGTGTGTGTGTGTGTGTGTGTGTGTGTGTGTAAGTTGCTCAGTCGTGTCCGACTCTTGTGACCCAATGGACTATAGCCTGCCTGGCTCCTCTGTCCGTGGAATTCTCCAGGCAAGAATACTGGAGTGGGTTGCCATTCCCTTCTCCAGAGGATCTTCCTGACCCAGGGATTGAACCCAGGTCCCCCATACTGCAGGCAGATTCTTTACCATCTGAGCCACCAGCAATCCTCTAAGGCACCATGTGCTATGCTGTGCTTAGTCCCTCAGTCATATCCGACTCTTTGCGACCCCATGGACTGTAGCTGGCCAGGCTCCCCTGTCCGCAGGGATTCTCTAGGCAAGAATACTGAAGTGGGTTCCAGGGCACCATACTATTCCCCAAATAAGAAGGATTAACCAATTGCTCTCCTATTCAGAGCCAT
Source organism: Bubalus bubalis (assembly GCF_019923935.1). Classification (NCBI taxonomy): domain Eukaryota; kingdom Metazoa; phylum Chordata; class Mammalia; order Artiodactyla; family Bovidae; genus Bubalus; species Bubalus bubalis. The sequence continues at coordinate 26,345,223 of NC_059174.1, read as the reverse complement.
AAAGAAAAGAGGTGAACTAGATAGAAAACAACTCTTTAGAAGGATGATTTACCCTGAAATGTATGCTAACTGGTGTTATGACTATATGCTGTGGTATGAGGAAATGAGACAGGGACCCCTCCATTCAGAAAGGGAGCTTGTGAAGAAGGATGAAAAATCTTTTCCCCTTCTCTAAAGACAAATCTGACCTTAGTTAATGTTCTTGCTCTTTCTCCTGAAATAATGGAGGAAAACATATCTGTACTGGCTTCTGGAGGACAAGTAGGAACTAATTAGTCCAGGTAAAAACAAAAGAAAAGCAGAAAAATATTCCATGTAGAACCATATAGAAAGAAGAGCATGTTCAAAAAGCTGGATGATTATGAAAGCATGATGACACTGCAGAGAATGCAATTTTTCCACCTACTTACAGAACTGGAGGCAGGCGAGAGGCGATATCCAATGCAAAAACTATTAAACAGACTTATCATACACAGACATTGAACTTTAGACTAAAGAAAAGGAGAGGTACGGAAGATTAATGCACATTTGTATTTTATAATCATCTCTGTGTCTGCAACATGGAAAGTGGATTTGGGGAGGGAGGAATAAATGCTAGAAAAGACCAGTGTTCTTTGCAGGAGAAGATGTTAGCCATACCTAAGCTGATATAGAATTAATGGGGGAAAAATAGTAAACAGAGACATTTTGGAGGTAGAATTGATAAGAGTTGGACATTTATTGAACATGAGCTTTACAGAAAGAAAGGATCAAAGGAAACTTCAAATTTCTGACTTGAGCTGATGGACAGAGGCAAAAAGTGACAAAAGAGGAGGATGCTTTAGTGATTTCTAGATAAGTTGAATCTGATCTGTTTGTGAGACACTCAAATGGATATATAAAGCTAGCAACTCAATGTGGGACCAAGGCTGTGTGTGTGTATGTGTGCATGTGAGTGTGTATACATGAGTAACAGAGAAACAGAGTAGCCCACCCCCCCTTAATGTCCCAGCCATATCTAGATTTGTAACAGTCTTTCGGGTGTCAGGGGCTTTCCAGGTAGCTCAGTGGTAAAGAATCCTCTTGCCAAGGCAGGAGATATGGATTCAACCCCTGGGTTGGGAAGATCCCCTGGAGGAGGAAATGGCAACCCGCTGCAGTATTCTTGCCAGGGAAATCCCATGGACAGAGAAAACTGGCACACTACAGTCCATGGGGTTGCAAAAGAGTTGGACAAGACTTAGCGACTACCAACAACAAATGTGGGTCTCAATGGTACAAAATTACTCAGCAGTTATAAGATGGTGTGGTGCATTAGAGAGAACGAGTCTTTCAAGTCAGGTACACCTTAGCTTTTATCTCAACTCCACTACTTACTTGCTACAAAGATATGAGGCAAGTTATTATATTTGAGCCCACTCCCCCTCCATCAAAAATGGGACTGCTGATCCCATTTTACAGGCTTAAGTCAGATTATATATGTAGAAGCATTTGGCACACAGTAGACCCTCAGTTGGAGAAGGCAATGGCAACCCACTCCAGTACTCTTGCCTGGAAAATCCTATGGACGGAGGAGCCTGGTAGGCTGCAGTCCATGGGGTCGCTAAGAGTCCGGCACAACTGAGCGACTTCACTTTCACTTTTCACTTTCATTCATTGAAGGAAATGGCAACCTACTCCAGTATTCTTGCCTGGAGAATCCCAGGGACAGAGGAGCCTGGTGGGCTGCCGTCTATGGGGTCTCACAGAGTCGGACACGACTGAAGCGACTTAGCAACAGCAGCAGCAGACCCTCAGTTATTCTTTATTTTCTTAACTCAGTTTCTAGCGGTCTTGGCATTCTCTCCCTCCAACTCCGTCTTTTTTTTCCAGTACCTCCTGACTCCAGTTTCCACTTTAACTCATACTGTTAATATAAAGCATTATTTCAATTACCTGATAAAGAAAAAATTCTGCCCCGGTTCCCCCATCTTCCCTCTGTACTGTCTGGCCCTGCATGTGTTTGTAATCCTCTCCTGGCCTTGTCTACATCTAATTTACTTCCTTTCAGTTGAATGTTATCACAAGACAAGAATTGTACTCACTTCGTGTTTACTGCAAATAGATAACCATTATCTCCAATGGGCCTGCTTGGTTCTATCTTAGGTGGTTCACATTCTGCAACTTGTTAATTATTTCATTTTATTTCTCTGCATCAGGTTGGTTCCTTTCAGCATTGATACTCAGATAAAGAGATGAAAACAAGTTTGTACTTTCATACGCCTTTTCAAACAGATTACCACTGGAAACAAACTGAGGCCCTTAAAATTTGTTTTGATTGTAAAGTTCAATGACCGCATCAAAATTCTCTGACTGGCGAGGACAAAGACTTTCAGATTCCCCTTTACAGGGAGGTGAGTTAATTTCAGTGAGGGATCTCAGTCAAGTGAACCAAGGCTTGGTCAGTTCCAGAACACAGGGCTCCTTCATATGAGGGGTTATCTAGGGCAGCAGCCAGAGCATGAGGGATCAAAGGGCAAGGTTCAGGCAAATCCAGGAAAGAGAACAGTGGCCAGAGAAGAGAAAGCAGTTGCCTTATTCAAGGAAAGGCATTAGAATGAGAAAAGAAAGGAAATCAGTACTCTGGAATTTGGTAAACATAAGATAGATGGCAATGGCACCCCACTCCAGTACTCTTGCCTGGAAAATCCCATGGACGGAGGAGCCTGGAAGGCTGCAGTCCATGGGGTCACTGAGCGTCGGGCACGACTGAGCGACTTCTCTTTCACTTTTCACTTTCATGCATTGGAGAAGGAAATGGCAACCCACTCCAGTGTTCTTGCCTGGAGAATCCCAGGGACGGCGGAGCCTGGTAGGCTGCCATCTATGGGGTCACACAGAGTCAGACACGACTGAAGTGACTTAGCAGCAGCAAGATAGATGGAGAGGATTTAGGTCACAAACGGTGAGCAAGGGAAAGTGTATTTAAAGTACCCTCTTCAGGGATGATGGTTAAATATCTGACCCCACTCCTAAGCATGTATCTGGAGAAAACCATAATTTTAAAAGATACGTGTACCCTGTGCTCACAGCAGCACTGGTTAGAATAGCCATGACATGGAAGCAGTGTCCACTGACAGATGAATGGATGAAGATATAATACATATATACAATGGAATATTACTCAGCCATAAAAAGGAATGAAATAATGCCATTTGCAGCAACATGAGTGGACCTAGAGATTACCATACCAAGTGAAGTCAGAGAAAAATCATATGCTATCATATGATATCACTTACACATGAAATCTAAAAAGATGATACAAATTACTTTATTTACAAAACAGAAACAGACTCACAGACTTCAAAAACAAACTTATGGTTACCAAAGGGGAAAGGTGAGGGGGGTGGGGGTAAATTAGGAGGTTGGGATTAACATATACACACTACTACATATAAAATAGATAATCAACAAGGACCTACTGAATAGCATAGGGAACTCTACTCAATAATAGCCTGCACAGGAAGAGAATCTGAAAAATAATGGAGATATATATATATATATATATATATATATATATATATATATATCTGAACCACTTTGCTGTATACCTGAAACTAATACAACATTGTAAATCAACTATATCCCAATATAAAATTAAATTAAAAATAAATAAATTACCCCCTTCAGGGATGATGGTCAAATATCTGAAAATAATATAACTCAAACTGAAGCAGATAAAGGCAGGTCCTTTTTTCTCATCCTGATTATGACTTTTTGATTCTGTTGACCTGAAATAAACAGACTGCCTGATATGTCTCTGAAGATGGGTTTATTCATGGTCAGCAGAGAATTGCAATTCAGGGTCTGCAACCATGGCAAGCCTCAGGCAAGGCCCCCCACAGCAAGAAAAGGAAAACATTTTTATAGAGAGGAAAAAGAAGCTGGGAGGGCCATAATAAACCAAGTCCATGGCTGTTCATTGGCTGAGTCCTTGCCAGGAAAGAAGAGGAGGTGTTCTCTTTCCTGCTGGGCTTGGCTCACCTCACAGGGTGAACCCTCCCCCTACTGATCTCCCAACTCTAATCAAGGTTTCTATTTATTAACTTTTTACAATTTCCATCCAAGAAAATTATACAAGAGCCTATAGAAGATTGCCCCAATAAAAAGCCTGCACTTTATCCATACCTGCCTCACACTTCACTTTACCCTCACATCTTCTCAACTCTCCACTTCTGTTTCTACTTCCAGCCCCCACAATATGGACCTAAACCATTCCGTTTCTTCTTTGCTTTGCTTTGATTACTCTGTGCACATGTGTGTGTGTGTGTGTGTGTGTGTGTGTGTGTGCAGGCACACGCTTCTGGGTGCACTAAGCTGCTTCTGTCATGTCCAACTCTGTGCGACCCCATGGACTGTAACCCGCCAGGCTCCTCTGTCCATGGAATTCTCCATGCAAGAATACTGGAATGGGTTGCCAAGCCCTCCTCCAGGGGATCTTCCCAACCCAGGGATCACATTTCTTCTGTCTCCTGCATTGGCAAGTGGGTACCACTACTGCCACCTGGGAAGCCCCTTGACCACACTATCCAACTAAAAATTTTATCTATTCCTCTCCTCAGTTATATATCCCATACATCTCTCTGCCGATAAGAGGTCTAAAAGGAAACATAAAGAAGAAACTCCTCCTCCTCCTCTTCCTCCTTAACCTTGTAAATCAGCTCTGAACAATAGAACTGAGAAGAAAGGGAACCTGCTTTTTCTGAGCACCATCTAAGTGGCTAGCACTTAAATACTTGACAGGACTTATCCTTTTAAATCCCCACTATGTTTCAATTTCACAGTTGGGAAAGCTGAAATTCCTTAAAATAACAAAGCTGGTAGATGGAAGAGCTAGGATTTAGACACTAGTCATTCTAACTCCAAACACAATTTTTAACAAATCCTAATTCATGAATTGCACTTTGATGGTACAATATGAATCATCTTTCCACAATGTCCTCCATCACCCAGCTATTTCTTCCTTTGCTCAGTGTCTTTCTGACCCACCACAGGCACAAAGTGAACCAGGGACTTGCTCTAGAAAGCAAATATTGGGTTGGCCAAAAATTTTGTCCAGGCTTTCTCATTACACCTTATGGGAAAACCTAAACAAGGTTTTTGGCCAACCCAGTACGTCCCAACCTCTTCATTCAGAACTCTGGGTCTCTGGTATGCTTTGCTTTTCTTGTGCATTCATTGAAATATAATGTATTTTGTGATATGAATTCAGGAGTGGCATTCAGAGACCTAAAACCTGACACTTGGCTTTAAAATCCTATCATGAGATAAATATCCTTCTTGTATGCCAAGAGGAAAAAAAATCAAGTTGAAAAAGCAATGCATTTAATAATCATCCCAATGAACAGGAATGAAAGGAGCTGTGTGGCTGGGTTGATGCCAAGTCACCTCTGCCCTGTCTGATGCCAATCCACCACTTCTGTCTTCAGCTGTTTATTCAGTCCATGGGCCTCACTCCCTGTTTGATATGCATCCCATGCGTTGCCAGGGCCAGACATCCTGAAATAAACCATCAAATGGACTCCAGGCAAACTTCTTGTTCCTGTTATGAATTTTGAGAAGTACAGAGAACCATCTGCAGACCAGAGTGTAGTCCTTTTAGGCATACTGAGGAAAGGTCAGCTTCCCTCTTCTGGAGGATGTATCTCCCCTAGTCCAGGAGCAAAGAGCCGAGGCGACACATTCTGTGTTTATAATCTTGTTTGCAGCCTGGTTTAGTAAAAAGATCATAGACTTTGTAGTCAGAAAGTCATGGGTTTAAGTCTGATCTCTGCCACCTACTCTATCTGCAACCTTATAATACATGCAACCTAAATATGTATACATCACACATAATATAATGACATGTGTCCACCATTAGGGGCTTCCCAGGTGGCGCTAGTGGTGAAGAATCCACCTGCCAATGAGCGAGACATAAGAGCTGCAGGTTTGATCCCTGAGTCGGGAAGATACTCTGGAGGAGAACATGGCAACCCACTCCAGTATTCCTTCTTGGAGAATTCCATGGACGGAGGAGCCTGGCAGGCTACAGTCCACAGGGTTGCAAAGAGTCAGATACAAGTGAAGCGACTTAGCATGCACACACACACACTCATCCACTATTAGAGTATCATACAGATAGTTTCATGGCCCTAAAAATCCTCTGTGCTCTGTCTGTTCATCCCTCTCCCCTCATCCAATCCTGTCAACAAGCGATCTTTTTACTGTCTTCATCGTTATGCCCTAACTATAGTTTGTAGCCTTTTCAGATTGGCTTCTTTCATTTAGTAATATGCACTTAAGTTTCTTCCATACCTTTCATGGCTTGACAGCCTTTTGTTTTTAGCATCGAATCTACTGTTCACAGTGGTGAACATTTTTTAAACAGAAAAATCCAACTGAGATTTACTGCTTCAGAGTTTTTCCACATATTTTAACCTGGTCCTCAGGGTGATTCTGATACACATCTGGGTCTGATAATTGTAAATATTTCTCCTGGATTTAAAAAGCATATACATTATAGCCAGACAAAACTATAGTTTGAAAATATACATGCACGCCTATGTTCATAGCAGCACCATTTCCAATAACCATAAATAGAAACAACTTAATGTCCATCGATAGATGAATAGATAAAGAAGATGTGATAGATCGGTAGACAGACAATGGAGTGTTACTGAGTCCTAAAAAAGAATGAAATCATGACATTTGCAGCTACATGGAAGGACCTAAAGATTATCATACTAAGCAAAGCAAGTCAGAAAGACAAAGACAAATACCATATGATATCATTTATATGTGGAATTTAAAATAAAACACAAATTAACTTATCTATGAAACAGAAACAGACTCATCAACATAGAGAAAAGACTTGCAGTTGTCAAGGGTAAGGGGGCTAAGGGAGGGCTGGACTGGGAGTTTGAGACTAGTGGATGGAAACTATTACATACAGGATGGATAAACAACAAGGTCCCACTATATAGCACAGCAGAACTATATTCAACATCCTGTAATAAACCATAATAAACAAGAAAAAATAAAAGGCACATGTATTAATGCTCCCTAGATTTAAGATTCTTTTCCTTTGAGGGAAAAATGTTTATTTCCTCTAAGATGGGCAAGTCTATGCTCCATCCCAGTCGGTCAATGAGCCCTAGGACAAGAGAGAATACAGGAGAATCTGGACAGGGTGGGTTCTTCCCTAATAAAGTACGTTTTGCCTTTAGCCCTTGATCAGTTGGGAGGGAGGGAGGAAGAAGAGAAAAGGGCAATTTGTCAAGACAAAGTGGTAGAAAACAGGAAAAGTGCTAAAATTCTGACATCCTAATTTTTGCCACATGATAGGCACTCTAAAGAAATTGTCTCTTTAACTTTATTTCTATAGGAGGTAATATTTACCCATATAAAAGGAAACTAAAAGCAGAAACTTTAACATTTGCAGATGAGAGAATGGGGATTCAATCTAATGTCTGCCTGTCTTCTTGTACATTTATTATTTTACCCATTCCAGATCTAGATTGTATGATTTTTGAGTAAAAGGACCAACGGGTCCATTTTAAGCCTGCTGCTTGACAGACACAAGGTACACAATAAATATTTATGAAATACGTCCTAAATGAATAATTGTTCACAGGAGCATGCCTCCTCCTTTTGCCAGATTCACTCCAATAGAAAATTAAGAAAGATTAGTTAATATTTCTGATGGTCCAGTGGTTAAGACGGTGTGCACCTAATGCAGGGGGCTTGGATTCAACCCCTAATCAGGGAACTAACTCCCGCAGGCCACAACTAAAGATTCTGCATGCCACGATTAAAAAACAAAAATCCCACATGCCACAACGAAGATCAAAGATACCACATTCTGCAACTAAGACTTGGCACAGCCAAATAAATAAGTAAAAATATATTGTTATGACCCAGGAATCCCACTACTGGGCAAATACCCTGAGGAAACCAGAAATGAAGAGGACGCATGTGCCCCCGTGTTCACTGCAGCACAATTTCCAATAGCTAGGACACGGAAGCAACCTGAATGTCCATCAACAGATGAATGGATAAGGAAGTTGTGTACATACACACAATGGAATATTACTCAGCTATAAAAAGGAACACACTTGAGTCAGTTCTAATGAGATGGATGAACCTAGAGTCTATTATACAGAGTGAAGTAAGTCAGGAAGAGAAATACAAATATCATATATTAATGCATACATATGGAATCTAGAAAGATGGTACTGATGATCCTACGTACAGGACAACAAAGGAGAAACAGACATAAAGAACAGACTTTTGGACTCAGTGGAAGAAGGAGAGGGTGGGATGATTTAAGAGAATAGCATTGAAACATATACCTCACCATATGTAAAATAGATAGCCTTTGGGAGTTTGAAGCACGTCACAGGGCAACCAAAGCCTGTGCTTTGTGACAACCTGGAGGAACAGGGTGGGGAAAGAGGTGGGAGGGGGGTAAAGGATGGAGGTAGGTTAAAATGTATGCCTATGGCTGATTTGTGTTGATATATGGCAGACACCATCACAGTATTGTGGAGTAATTATCCTCCAATTAAAATAATAATTTTTTTAAAAAATAAATTGTAAAATTATGTATTTTTTAAAACAAAATCTAAAAAAATATTCCTGATATTTTATGCAATTCACTTTCTGATATTTTTTGATAGCATAGGCCTCAGACAGAGATACGTCCAAATGCTATTGATGATTCAGAAAAGCCTGTTAAACCTCAGACTCATAATCACAGGAGGCAATGGTGGTTCATTTTCTAAGCTCAACTTGACACACCTTTTGATCAAGGAGAGCCGGGGTAGTGGTACCTATGATTTATCACCCTTCCAGAAGAGCCACAGATCGCATTCTACTACGCTTCAACACATTTATAGCTTCTTTAGACTAAGCATCAATTCCCTCAATGTTAAAAAACAGTCGGCAATAAATAAAGACAAGAGTTTGCTTCTAAATATATGGAGGGTGTTTCCTTATAAATCCCCTCCGAGAGCTCCTAATGACTTATAGCTCATATCGTAGTCATAGAATGAGCTGCATTTGCCCCTGGGCCTTCTCAGGCTAGTAACACATTAGACATTTGGGATGTGCATTAATTCTCTCATACCATTCACTGCTTTATATTCCATAGAGCTAGTAGCTCAGGGCTAATGAGGTCAAAGTCCCAGGTTTGATTTCTCATGGGTACAAATGATTATCCCTCTCTTGTTTAGACATATAAGTATCACTGAAGCTTGCCAGCTCTGACTATGTTTTCTTCATGGACAAATTCTTATAGAGAAAAGAGGGTCATTTCAACCTCTGGGTCTCAACATTCTACTCTATGAGAATAATAATAATAATAGATCCTTGCAGGTTCAACCCTTGGGTTGGGAAGATCACCTGGAGAAAGAAATGCCAACCCACTCCAGTAATCTTGCCTGGAAAATTCCATGGACAGAGGAGGCTGGCAGGCTACAGTCCACAGGGTTGCAAGAGTAGGACACAACTGAGCACGCATGAGAGACATATCTTATAATGTCCAAAGAAGTATCCAAGAAGATGCTGTATACATGTGTACTTAATAAACATTATAGAAATAAAGGATAGGGGAAGGAAGAAAAGAAGGAGGAAGGGAGAAAGGGGGAGGGGGGGAAGAAAAGCCTTGGTAAGGTAGTATTAATAGAGTATCACTGTGGCCTTTCATTGTTTATTCCTATCTAATGTATATCTTCTATTTTTTAATAATAGCAACCCAATATTTTTCTCAAGGAGCTAACTTTTTTCCACTTTGTGTTTATGTGCTTGACACATGTCCTAGATCTAGAGGTGAAACCATACATATCACAGGTCTCACCAATCCACTTAGTTCCATCTTTTGGACACAGTGATTATTGCAGGATTGAAATAGGCTTACATCAATTCAAAGCCAATTTCAAAGCAACTGGACAAGGGGTTTTCTCCATAGACTTAGAAAGTGAAAAAGTGAGTCAGCACTCTCTTGGAACCATCTTGAATTGAGAGCTTGCCTGGAAATGAGAACAAAACATAACTGCAGAATCTAGAGATGTAGAGAACTCATTCCCAATGATGTTGTTTGAGCACCTGGATCTAGCTATACCTGAAGCTAATATTTTAAATTGTCAGCCCACAAACTTCCCTTTTTATTCAAAGCAGCTTAGAGTTGGGTTTCTATCACTGAGACTAGAAGAATCCTAATTAACACGGTTACAGAAAATAGGAAAGAGGTTAAAATACCTTAGCTCTGCCACTGCATATCTTTCAGCCTATGCACAGGAAAAGAAGAACAAAAGTTACACAGAGAACACATTTAAATCTTGACTCTACTACTAGTGTTCTAACTGGGTTTAAACAAATTATTTAGTCTTTCAGAGCCTTGTCTTTGTATATGTAAAATGGAGAGATAGCTAACAGCCATGTGGAATTACATAGAGAATTAAATAAAATGAAATACATTAAGAGGGTAGCACACTGTATGTACTCCATACACTACCTTCTACATCGCTAATTACCTTCTAGAAACCCAGAGATGAGAGGGGATTAGACAAGTCCTCAGGGATTGTGTTCTTGATGCTATCAGCTCACATAGAGTTTCAAGTTCAGTTTTCCACTCACTTGAGTTCCACTGCAGCGTGACTGACCAGATTACTATCTCCAACCCACCGTGGTTATTGTTTCATTCTCAATAAAACCCACAATCCTTTCATCAGTGTCTTTTATTTAATGGGGTGAGGGTGGGAGTCTGCCACAGAGAAAATATCTCAGGAAGTTGGAAGTGTGGTAAGATGGAAAAAAGAAATCCTGTGTCTAGTCTCATTCTCCGGAGAGCTTTACAAAGGCATGATGAATGAAGGCAGGAGGGACGAGAAGGTTTTGCACAGAGGGTTTTGGGAATAGCCAAATAGTTCAATGTAAGAGAAGGATGTGGCTTCGTCAACAGGAATGACACCAAGGAAGATGTATTTGTACACCAGACTGCCATAAAGAAGAATAACCCCAGAAGCACCTTTGCAGGGTAGGAGATGGAGAAAGTATGGAGTATGACATTGTTGAAAAAAGAAAAGATGGGGTAGGCAGCACATGTTACAGGGGCTGATGGAGTTTTAGTGCAGGGTGGTCAGTGCAGACCACAAGCAGGTAGGCGTGGTCCACGCAGGGTCCTCCACACCATGAGCAGCAGAGTTACCAAGATAGTGAGAGTGGCAGAAAATGCAGGATGGAAGCGTGCTCCCGGTGTCCACCTTACCACATGCAGAGACCGCCTAGGTGGGGACCACAGTATTCCAAGCCTCCTGCACACAGAGCAGGGACAGAGGGAGCTGACAACTAGGGTGCAGAAAAAGGTAGGCCCATGAGAAAGAATGTATATATCAGGTTAGAGACCAAAATTCTGCAGGGCTCCTCCTTGTCAGACAGCCTAGAGAGGAAGGCAATAAAGAAGATAAGGAAAACCCAGGACACCAGACCAAGGTCAATGGCCACCTCAATATGGATACTGCTGCAACTTCAACTACTGACGCAGACACCCAGAAAACCCTCAACCAAAGGAGAGCAAAGAGACGAATACAGTCCATCCACCCCCTGAGAATTCATCCACCCCCGGGCTGACTGAGTAGGGCAGTGCTAAGTCAGTGCTGGCTTATCACCACTACAGTCATCCAGTTTGATCATCCAAGAAGAAGAAATGACCATGAGATTCCAGCAGTAAGAAATGAACAGAAGATAGGAGCTGAAGACCTTAACTGGTTACTTTTTGCCCATTGACCAGATAACTAGAACTATCTGCACTGTCCCTGCAGCATGGGGTTTTCATTTTTACCTAAAGACATCTCTTTTTGGTAATGACAAATGTGTTTGTTTGTTTGCTTTTTAGAAGCCTGGTTTTTCTCAATACAGCATTAAAGGTTTTAAACTGTTTCATATCTATGAAGCTGAGATTTTTAAGGACCTCATTTTTAAGTTGTAAATGAAAGTTTACAACTTGATTTTTTCAAAAAAAGTCAACAAACTGCAAACACCATCTTAATAAAGGTCTTAACTTGTAAAAGGATTTGTTTAAGTTAAAAAAAGAGAATAACATTACATTACCTGTCCTGGCTTACAGAGACCTATCCAATCAGTTCAGTTCAGTTCACTTCAGTCGCTCAGTCGTGTCCGACTATTTGCGACCCCATGAATTGCAGCACGCCAGGCCTCCCTGTCCATCACCAACTCCCGGAGTTCACCCAAACCCATGTCCATCAAGTCGGTGATGCCATCCAGCCATCTCATCCTCTGTCTTCCCCTTCTCTTCCTGCCCCCAATCCCTCCCAGCATCAGAGTCTTTTCCGAAGAGTCAACTCTTAGCCTGAGGTGACCAAAGTATTGGAGTTTCAGCTTTAGCATCAGTCCTATCCAATCTGGTCCCCTCTAATCTTTCTGATCCTATCTATTGCCACATTTCCACTCTGCTTCAGAAAGCATCCATAAAGCCTTGGCATTAATTGTCTCCTCTTATTGACATGCTCTTCCTCTAATCTTTGCAGGATTAGTTCCTTCTTGTCACTCAGTTCCCAGCCTGTTACCTTCTCAGGGAGGCTTTTGTTGACTAAACAGAGGCACCCAGCCACTCTGTTACATCATCCTATATTAATTATCACTGTGGTATCTATTATTTTTCATTTTTTCATGTTGTTTATATTTGTTTTCCTCCATTAGAAAGTAAGCTCTTTAAGGGCAGAGATTCTGTTTGTCATTCTTTGCTGTTTTTCTGTCATCAGAAACAGTGTCAGAAACAGAGTAGGTGCTCAATAAATGCTCATTAAGTAGCCATATGGGGCTTCCCAGGTGGTGCTAGTGGTAAAGAATCTGCCTGCCAATGCAGGAGACGTAAAAGATATGGGTTCAATCCCTGGATCAGAAAGATTTCCTGGAGAAGGGCATGGCAATCCACTCCAGTATTCTTGCCTGGAAAATTCCATAGGCAGGGGAGCCTTACAGTCTATAGTCCATGGAGCTACAAAGAGTCGGACACGGCTGAGCAACTGACCACAAGACAAGTTAGACATATTCATGCATAAATAAGTTGTAGAGAGAGGTCTTGTTCGACACATAGTGATTCCTCTTGGCATTCAAGGCCCCCACCTGTCTCCAAAGAGTTCAACATCTCCACCCAAATATTACATCTTGGCATGTCAATGAAAAGCTCAATGGTCAGTAGGATAGCCCAGACCTGAAGGAGCCGAGAATTTAGAGAACAGACATATCCCAGAGATAGACAGAAAAAACAAGAAGAACCCAGGTACAAGTAGTAACAGAAAGAAGGAAAAAGTGGAATCCAGGTAAATGAAGCAAGCACACAGCGACATCCATAGGTGCCAGGTACTTCACTATACCCTGGAAAGATAAGAGATGCCATAGTCCTCATCTCAAGTGCCACGTGGTCCCTGATGACTCTACCTGAGAGGCCCAGCAGGAAGGGGCATCATCTGGGTGACCCGACAGATGGGCTGAACAACCTGAGCAGAGTGGCCAGAGCTAAGAGAATTTCATCTTAGAGATGACAATCACCAGGCAAACAACATAGTCAGGGACCAAACCAGTGGCCCCCATTTCCCTACAACGGGAATAGGTTCATCTTTACCTGTATCGCTTACTGGGCTTCTGGATTCAGCACGGGATCCCATAGTCAAAAAGTGTTTGAAGCCGCTGTGTATAAGGCAGATTGACATCTCGGGCTAGTTTAACAGCAAAAGAGTTTCAGTACATTCCATTATTTAAAGACAATATTTGCTTTAAACCTCTTCCACTTCTGTCTTTAAGAAATTGATAAATAGAAGCAATGCACCAACATTCTCATTTTCAAGTACCCAGTGGGTTTCACTGTCACAATCAGCTGGGGTTATCAGGTTCCTACCTCAGCAATTGCTAGACAGGTGAGACCCGGAACATCCCACTCCAGTTGGAACAGAGTTGTCTCATTCTTCAGAACAGAAAAAGTGAAAGTAAAGTCACTCAGTCGTGTCCGACTCTTTGTGACCCCACGGACTATAGCCTATCAGGTTCCTCTGTACATGGGATTTTCCAGGCAAGAATATTCAAGTGAGTTGCCATTTCCTTCTCCAGGAGATCTTCCCAACCCAGGGATTGAACCCAGGTCTCCTGCATTGTAGGCAGATGCTTTACTATCTGAGCCACCAGGGAAGTCCAACAAAAGCTGGTATTGATTTCTCTATGAGCAACAGTATTTAGCTCTTTTGCTTTCAGTCTGAGGGGCCCTGGAAGCTTCAGGTACTTTTCCTGGAAGAGAGTAGGCATCATTTTTCTCCCTTGGACTTGGGATGTTTGTTCCCCTGGTTTCTTAGATAGGCAACAGGAAGCAACTTTCATGAGCTGAAAGGCCAAACTACAAAAAAGCAGTAAGTCGGGTGTTTACAAATTTTTCACACTCTCACCTGCCGTCATGGGTTAGTCTTTACCAAGATGGCCATTCTGATTCACTAATTTTTTTACTGGAGTATAATTGCTTTACTGTGTTAGTTTCTGCTATACAGTGACATGAATCAGCTATATGCATAGATATATTCCCTCTCACCTGAATCTCCCTCCCTCTCATACTGCCCCTCTAGGTCATCACAGAGCACTGAGCAGACCTCCCTGTGTTACACAGCAGCTTTGCACCATCTATTTTATACATGGTAGTGTATTTATGACCAACCTAAGTGAAAGTGAAGTCGCTCAGTCGTGTCCGACTCTTTGCGACCCCATGGACTGTAGCCTACCAGGCTCCTCTGTCCATGGGATTTTCCAGGCAATAGTACTGGAGTGGGTTGCCATTTCCTCCTCCAGGGGATCTTCCCGACCCAGGGATCGAACCCAGGTCTCCTGCATTGTAGACAGACGCTTTACCGTCTGAGCCACCATACATGGTAGTGTATTTATGACCAACCTAGACAGCATATTAAAAAGCAGAGACATAAGTTCAGGGGAGGAGCCAAGATGGCGGAGGAGTAGGACGGGGAGAACACTTTCTCCCCCACAAATTCATCAAAAGAGCATTTAAACGTCGAGTAAATTCCACAAAACAACTTCTGAATGCCGGCAGAGGACATCAGGCACCCAGAAAAGCAGCCCAACTCTTCGAAAGGAGAGAGAAGAAATACAGCTCCATCCACCAGAACATCGACACAAGCTTCCCTAACCAGGAAACCTTGACAAGCCACCTGTACAAACCCACACACAGCGAGGAAATGCCACAATAAAGAGAACTCCACAAACTGCCAGAATACAGAAAGGACACCCCAAATTCAGCAATTTAAACAAGATGAAGAGACAGAGGAATACCCAGCAGATAAAGGAACAGGATAAATGCCCACCACACCAAACAAAAGAGGAAGAGATAGGGAATCTACCTGATAAAGAATTCCGAATAATAATAGTGAAATTGATCCAAAATCTTGAAATTAAAATGGAATCACAGATAAATAGCCTGGAGGCAAGGATTGAGAAGATGCAAGAAAGGTTTAACAAGGACTTAGAAGAAATAAAAAAGAGTCAATATATAATGAATAATGCAATAAGTGAAATTAAAAACACTCTGGAGGCAACAAATAGTAGAATAACAGAGGCAGAAGATAGGATTAGTGAATTAGAAGATAGAATGGTAGAAATAAATGAATCAGAGAGGATAAAAGAAAAACGAATTAAAAGAAATGAGGACAATCTCAGAGACCTCCAGGACAATATTAAACGCTACAACATTCGAATCATAGGGATCCCAGAAGAAGAAGACAAAAAGAAAGACCATGAGAAAATACTTGAGGAGATAATAGTTGAAAACTTCCCTAAAATGGGGAAGGAAATAATCACCCAAGTCCAAGAAACCCAGAGAGTCCCAAACAGGATAAACCCAAGGCGAAACACCCCAAGACACATAGTAATCAAATTAACAAAGATCAAACACAAAGAACAAATATTAAAAGCAGCAAGGGAAAAACAACAAATAACACACAAGGGAATTCCCATAAGGATAACAGCTGATCTTTCAATAGAAACTCTTCAAGCCAGGAGGGAATGGCAAGACATACTTAAAATGATGAAAGAAAATAACCTACAGCCCAGATTATTGTACCCAGCAAGGATCTCATTCAAGTATGAAGGAGAAATCAAAAGCTTTTCAGACAAGCAAAAGCTGAGAGAATTCTGCACCACCAAACCAGCTCTCCAACAAATACTAAAGGATATTCTCTAGACAGGAAACACAAAAATTGTGTATAAATTCGAACCCAAACAATAAAGTAAATGGCAACGGGGTCATACTTATCAGTAATTACCTTAAACGTAAATGGGTTGAATGCCCCAACCAAAAGACAAAGACTGGCTGATGGATACAAAAACAAGACCCCTACATATGTTGTCTACGAGAGACCCACCTCAAAACAGGGGACACATACAGACTGAAAGTGAAGGGCTGGAAAAAGATTTTCCATGCGAATAGGGACCAAAAGAAAGCAGGAGTAGCAATACTCATATCAAATAAAATAGACTTTAAAACAAAGACTGTGAAAAGAGACAAAGATGGTCACTACATAATGATCAAAGGATCAATCCAAGAAGAAGATATAACAATTATAAATATATATGCACCCAACATGGGAGCACCGCAGTATGTAAGACAAATGCTAACAAGTATGAAAGAAGAAATTAACAATAACACAATAATAGTGGGAGACTTTAATACCCCACTCACACCTATGGATAGATCAACTAAACAGAAAATTAACAAGGAAACACAAACTTTAAACGATACAATAGACCAGTTAGACCTAATTGATATCTATAGGACATTTCATCCCAAAACAATGAATTTCACCTTCTTCTCAAGCGCACATGGAACCTTCTCCAGGATAGATCACATCCTGGGCCATAAAGCTAGCCTTGGTAAATTCAAAAAAATAGAAATCATTCCAAGCATCTTTTCTGACCACAATGCAGTAAGATTAGATCTCAATTACAGGAGAAAAACTATTAAAAAATCCAACATATGGAGGCTGAACAACACGCTGCTGAATAACCAACAAATCACAGAAGAAATCAAAAAAGAAATCAAAATTTGCATAGAAACGGATGAAAATGAAAACACAACAACCCAAAACTTGTGGGACACGGTAAAAGCAGTCCTAAGGGGAAAGTTCATAGCAATACAGGCACACCTCAAGAAACAAGAAAAAAGTCAAATAAATAACCTAACTCTACACCTAAAGCAACTAGAAAAGGAAGAAATGAAGAACCCCAGGGTTAGTAGAAGGAAAGAAATCTTAAAAATTAGAGCAGAAATAAATGCAAAAGAAACAAAAGAGACCATAGCAAAAATCAACAAAACCAAAAGCTGGTTCTTTGAAAGGATAAATAAAATTGACAAACCATTAGCCAGACTCATCAAGAAACAAAGGGAGAAAAATCAAATCAATAAAATTAGAAATGAAAATGGAGAGATCACAACAGACAACACAGAAATACAAAGGATCATAAGAGACTACTATCAACAATTATATGCCAATAAAATGGACAACGAGCAAGAAATGGACAAATTCTTAGAAAAGTACAACTTTCCAAAACTCGATCAGGAAGAAATAGAAAATCTTAACAGACCCATCACAAGCACGGAAATTGAAACTGTAATAAAAAATCTTCCAGCAAACAAAAGCCCAGGTCCAGACGGCTTCACAGCTGAATTCTACCAAAAATTTAGAGAAGAGCTAACACCTAGCCTGCTCAAACTCTTCTAGAAAATTGCAGAGGATGGTAAACTTCCAAACTCATTCTATGAGGCCACCATCACCCTAATACCAAAACCTGACAAAGATCCCACAAAAAAAGAAAACTACAGGCCAATATCACTGATGAACATAGATGCAAAAATCCTTAACAAAATTCTAGCAATCAGAATCCAACAACACATTAAAAAGATCATACACCATGACCAAGTGGGCTTTATCCCAGGGATGCAAGGATTCTTCAATATCCGCAAATCAATCAATGTAATACACCACATTAACAAGTTGAAAAATAAAAACCATATGATTATCTCAATAGATGCAGAGAAAGCCTTTGACAAAATTCAACATCCATTTATGATCAAAACTCTCCAGAAAGCAGGAATAGAAGGAACATACCTCAACATAATCAAAGCTATATATGACAAACCCACAGCAAACATTATCCTCAATGGTGAAAAATTGAAAGCATTTCCTCTAAAGTCAGGAACAAGACAAGGGTGCCCACTTTCACCATTACTATTCAACATAGTTTTGGAAGTTTTGGCCACAGCAATCAGAACAGAAAAAGAAATAAAGGAATCCAAATTGGAAAAGAAGAAGTAAAGCTCTCACTGTTTGCAGATGACATGATCCTCTACATAGAAAACCCTAAAGACTCCACCAGAAAATTACTAGAACTAATCAATGACTATAGTAAAGTTGCAGGATATAAAATCAACACGCAGAAATCCCTTGCATTCCTATACACTAATAATGAGAAAACAGAAAGAGAAATTAAGGAAACAATTCCATTCACCATTGCAACGGAAAGAATAAAATACTTAGGAATATATCTACCTAAAGAATCTAAAGACCTATATATAGAAAAACTATAAAACACTGGTGAAAGAAATCAAAGAGGACACTAACAGATGGAGAAATATACCATGTTCATGGATTGGAAGAATCAATATAGTGAAAATGAGTATACTACCCAAAGCAATCTATAGATTCAATGCAATCCCTATCAAGCTACCAACAGCATTCTTCACAGAGCTAGAACAAATAATTTCACAATTTGTATGGAAAAACAGAAAACCTCGAATAGCCAAAGCGATCTTGAGAAAGAAGAATGGAACTGGAGGAATCAACCTACCTGACTTCAGGCTCTACTACAAAGCCACAGTTATCAAGACAGTATGGTACTGGCACAAAGACAGAAATATAGATCAATGGAACAAAATAGAAAGCCCAGAGATAAATCCACGCACATATGGACACCTTATCTTCGACAAAGGAGGCAAGAATATACAATGGATTAAAGACAATCTCTTTAACAAGTGGTGCTGGGAACTCTGGTCAACCACTTGTAAAACAATGAAACTAGAACACTTTCTAACACCATACACAAAAATAAACTCAAAATGGATTAAAGATCTCAACGTAAGACCAGAAACTATAAAACTCCTAGAGGAGAACATAGGCAAAACACTCTCTGACATACATCACAGCAGGATCCTCTATGACCCACCTCCCAGAACATTGGAAATAAAAGCAAAAATAAACAAATGGGACCTAATTAACCTTAAAAGCTTCTGCACATCAAAGGAAACTATTAGCAAGGTGAAAAGACAGCCTTCAGATTGGGAGAAGATAATAGCAAATGAAGCAACTGACAAACAACTCATCTCGAGAATATACAAGCAACTCCTACAGCTCAACTCCAGAAAAATAAATGACCCAATCAAAAAATGGGCCAAAGAACTAAATAGACATTTCTCCAAAGAAGACATACAGATGGCTAACAAACACATGAAAAGATGCTCAACATCACTCATTATCAGAGAAATGCAAATCAAAACCACTATGAGGTACCATTTCACACCAGTCAGAATGGCTGCGACCCAAAAGTCTACAAGCAATAAATGCTGGAGAGGGTGTGGAGAAAAGGGAACCCTCTTACACTGTTGGTGGGAATGCAAACTAGTACAGCCACTATGGAGAACAGTGTGGAGATTCCTTAAAAAACTGGAAATAGAACTGCCTTATGATCCAGCAATCCCACTGCTGGGCATACACACTGAGAAAACCAGAAGGGAAAGAGACACGAGTACCCCAATGTTCATCGCAGCACTGTTTATAATAGCCAGGACATGGAAGCAACCTAGATGTCCATCAGCAGATGAATGGATAAGAAAGCTGTGGTACATATACACAATGGAGTATTATTCAGCCATTAAAAAGAATACATTTGAAGCAGTTCTAATGAGGTGGATGAAACTGGAGCCTATTATACAGAGTGAAGTAAGCCAGAAAGAAAAGCACCAATACAGTATACTAACGCATATATATGGAATTTAGAAAGATGGTAACAATAACCCTGTGTACGAGACAGCAAAAGAGACACTGATGTATAGAACAGTCTTATGGACTCTGTGGGAGAGGGAGAGGGTGGGAAGATTTGGGAGAATGGCATTGAAACATGTAAAATATCATGTATGAAATGAGTTGCCAGTCCAGGTTCGATGCACGATGCTGGATGCTTGGGGCTGGTGCACTGGGACGACCCAGAGGGATGGAATGGGGAGGGGGCAGGGAGGAGGGTTCGGGATGGGGAACACATGTGTACCTGTAGCGGATTCATTTTGATATTTGGCAAATCTAATACAGTTATGTAAAGTTTAAAAATAAAATAAAATTTAAAAAAAATAAAATAAAATAAAAAGCAGAGACATTACTTTGCCAACAAAGGTCCATCTAGTCAAGGCTATGGTTTTTCCAGTAGTCATGTATGGATGTGAGAGTTGGACTATAAAGAAAGCTGAGTGCCAAAGACTTGATGCTTTTGAACTGTGGTGTTAGAGAAAACTCTTGAGTCCCTTGGACTGCAAGGAGATCCAACCAGTTCATCCTAAATGAAATCAGTCCTGAATGTTCATTGGAAGGACTGATGTTGAAGCTAAAACTCCGATACTTTGGCCACCTGATGTGAAGACCTGACTCATTTGAAAAGACCTTGATGCTGGGAAAGATTGAAGGTGAGAGGAGAAGGAGACAACAGAGGATGAGATGGTTGGATGGCATCACCGATTCAATGGACATGAGTTTGAGTAAACTCCAGGCGTTGGTGATGGATAGGGAGGCCTGGAATGCTGTAGTCCATGGGGTCGCAAAGAGTTGGCCACGACTGACTGACTGACTGAACTGAACTGAGTGTATTTATGTCAAACCTAATCTCCCAATTCATCCCACCACCCCTTCCCACCCTGTATCCACATTTCCATTCTCTACATCTGTGTTTCTATTCCTTCCCTGCAAACAGATTCATCTGTACCATTTTCTAGATTCCACATATGTGTGTTAATATACAGTACTTGTTTTTCTCTTTCTGACTTACTTCACTCTGCATGGTAATGTAAACTGATAAATAAAATTCAGGGGGAGGGAGGGAATGGTAACTTCTAAGATATGTACAGGTTCCAAAGTTAACATAGGACATTCTGGTCCATTTTCTGAGATGGTCTTCCTAGCAGCTCTGTAACAGAGAGAAGGCAGGGATGAGAAAACTGACTCAGTCTCCTAGTTCCTAGAGCTCTGGCTAACCTATTGTGCTTCTTTTCAGAAAAACTAGTTGGCTGTTCTTCCCCTGACATGAAGAGTAATTTGAACCAAACTGATCAAAATGAGTGTTTCCTTTAATCAGAGCCATCTTTCACCCATATTTAGTAAAACTTAGGTGGAGAAAGACCCTGGTCTTGGTGTAAACCATGGTTAGCCCCAACAATTTATTCTTCCACCCCAAAGATTCTACCAGTTTTGCATCTGTCAATTTCTCCTGACACAGAAATTACAAAAAACAGTTTGCTCATAAGTAATATCATATGGTAAAAAAGAATAATAATGCTAAATTATTTGTTTAAGGTTTCCACACACCTCATGTTATACCACTCTTACAACAGAGTGACATAAATATTAGTACCTTATTTTACAAAAGAATAGATGAAGAAATTGAAGAGCACAAAATTAGTTAAATCACATGAGATGGCACTCGAAAGGAAGGACAGCTCTGCATGCAAGCAATTGTACTGGCCTCTAAAATCTGTTCTCTTACCGCCCTCTTATAATGCATCTCAGGCACAGAGGTTGAGAAGGAAGTACCTGTGTGTGTCCAGAAAGGAAACTGTCCAATTCTCCCTTCTTTCCACTAATATGTATTGAGTATCTGTTATATGCCAGATATTAGTCTACTCACTGGGGCCAAAGCACTGAAAAACAAAGGCTCCACCGTCCTGAAACTGACATCCTAGATGCAAACACTCCTGGCTTTTGAGCGATTATTATTCCTTGCCATCTACTCTCCCACAAAAAGAAAATAGGATCTCCTTATACACACATCACAAAATAAGAAATTATACCTCTAGTCATAGTTAACCGTGAAGGCAGTGGTTCTCGGTCTTTGTATTCCAAGGTGCTGGTTAAATACCAGAATCACCACTCCATTCATGACTGTGACATAGACAGAGAGGCTGGGTTTTCTGTACAATTCCCTGCATGCTAGCTGTATCTTAATTGCTTTTTTGTTTCTCAAAGAAGCACAGCACTCTGCAAGAAAGTATTCTGTTATTGTAAGTTAACTATGAATCCAGAGGTAATTATTTGCGAACGTCAGCACTTAACTATGAACGGTCACAAATTACTCGTGACCCACATCATAAATGAGGTAGATATTGAGATACTATATTCTGGGCCAAGTTTTTATCACCAGGATTCCTGTCTTGGAGAAAGGAGTAACTTACTAAATCATCATAAACCATATATATTTTATCATGGATCCATAAAGCCTATGTATTGGCTGCGGATCTGAAAATGTGTATAGATTTGGGGATCATTTTTTTAAATTCATCAGCTTAGCACACAATAGCAGTCAACACGAAAGGTCAGAAATGGCCTTCCAAGTAGTCAGGGAGAGGAGGAAATCAGGAGACATGGAAAATTCTCCTCCTAACTTTACAGATGGGATTCCCAGGTAGCTCAGTGGGTAAAGAAGATGCCTACAACAGAGGAGATGTAGGCAGACATGAGTTTGATCCCCTGGTCAGGAATATCCCCTGGAGGAGGGCATGGCAACCCACTCCAGTATTCTTGCCTGGAGAATCCCAGGGACAGAGGAGTCTGGTGAGCTACAGTCCATAGGGTCGCAAAGAGTTGGACACAACTGAAGCAACTTAGCACACACACATGCACACAACCTTACAGATAAGCCTTCGGCCAGTCTCATATATGGTTCATACCAGAAAGGGGCATGATAGCAATTACTAAGATTCACCAAAGCTCCATCTTTTTATTGTCGCTAGGATGTGGGAATCAAACATCTTGGGTGAGGAAAGAAAAGTGGTACTTTTATTGGATTTACATGATGTTTCCTCCACTACACAGCCTTAGAACCAACCCAAATGAGTCAGGCTCCCTGCAGGAAGCAGAATTGATCCTAGATCATTCAGATGAAGATATTTTAAATTAGGAACCAATTACAAGAGTACAGCCATAGTTAGAAAAAGTGAAAGTGAAGTCTCTCAGTCGTGTCCAACCCTTTTCCAACTCTTTGCAACCCCATGGACTGTAGCCTACCAGCCTCCTCTGTCCATGGGATTTTCCAGGCAAAGGTACTGGAGTGGGTTGCCATTTCCTTCTCTAGGAGATCTTCCCAACCCAAGGATCGAACCCAGGTCTCACACATTGCAGGCAGACGCATCACCATCTGAGCCACCAGGGAAGCCATAGTTATGAAACAATCAAAGATGACGGGCAATAAGAAATACTAATGTGGGAACTTCCCTGGCAGTCTAGTGGCTGAGAGTCTGCATTCATATTGCAGGGGGCCCGGATTCAATCCTTGGTCAGGAATCTTGATCCCACATGCTGCAACTAAAAAAAAAATAGAAAGATCCTGTATGCCACAACTAAAGATGGAATGAATGGAAGATGAAGATGGAAGATCCCATGTGCTGCAACTAAGACCTGGCACAGCCAAATCAATAAATACATTTTAAAAACAATAATAATGTGAAGAGATGACATTAATATCCCTAAAGCCAAAGATAAGATGTTCCAGGAACCCAAAATGGAGATGGAGCCTTGGAGGAGAGTTCTCCAGAGAAACTGGGGGGCTGTAGTTCTTGCCTGAGACAGGAACCAAAGCAGGAAGAGGGTTTGGAGAGATACATGCCGGCCTCTCTCTCTCTCCACATTTCAGTATATTGCCACTGCATCTTACTGGTCAAATCCAACAATTAGCCTTCCAGCCAGGGAGTCTCAGTGAGGTACTCTGCAAGGGTCAACTGTGCAAAGCACAGAAAAGAGCAGAAAAGGGAAAAGAATAGAACTGTGGGTACAAGTGAATAAAAGGGGTAAAGTTGACCTATCCTTCTAGCTCCATCTCAAGTCAACCTCCCATATTTCTGTATCCCTTCCCTGATCCCCAGGTGTCTCTCATCTCCGCTGACCTCCTGGTCTCAGCAGCTGCTCTCTTCTCCCCAGCACTCTTGGACATAATGCTCCGCTTTTCTCAGACTCCTTCTCCCAGTCCTTCTTCAAATTCACAGTCTTTCCTCCTCCTCAGAGGCTCTTTAAACACCATTTCTCAGGGAGACTTCAGCAGACCCAACATTTCAGAGTCCTCCTCTAGAAAAGGTAGAGAAACATCACTCAAAATGAAATGAGAAGACAAATTGAATCTACCGGAGTCCTTTCTAGTATGTACTATGGAACTGCTGGTGAGGGTGAAATTCAGAGGGGCTGACTGGCTAAAAGCGCAGTAGCTAAACTTCCTCACGAGGAGAGTCTCAGCGCTGCCACCCCTGCTCCCCTATTCAGCCTCTCCTGCAAGTACCTGATGAACAGATGCTCTCACACTTATCCAGCTAGGGCGAGGGCTGGCTACATTAGCAGGCTGCTCAAACTTCTAAACCCAGCTGGGGACTGGGGATACCCGTTATGGACTACTTTAATGTCCCCCACGCCTCCATTGTTAAAATATGTCACACATGCAGTGGTGTATTAGCATGCATCTTCCTTGGCCCCACACTGTCAGATTCAGCTTTGCTCATTCTCTGTCAAGACTGCATAGCTCTTAGCTCACTACTTAGGAGGTTCTCCTAAGTAGATCTTCAAAAATTATACTGAATAAAAGAAAGGAATGAGCCCAGGATTTAGACAGACAAATGATACAGATAAAGACATAAATATACATATACATATATATAGATGCTAGATCAGAAAATACAGTTAGATTGCATTTTCATTCTGTGCCAATGAGACACCATTTACAATTTTGAGTTTGATACTAGGTGTCTTCATTTTAAGGAGACCTTCACTAATCAGAATACTCCTACAAAAATGGGAAGACTTTCAAAGTCCTGGAAGTCATCTGACAACCTTAGTGGTAGATATCTTGCTCACTCTAAATCTACTTCTTAAATGCCTTTTCCTTTCTAAATACTGTCAAATGCATTTGCACAGCAAGAGAGTTTTGCTTTTAACTGTGATAGGCAGCTTACTTATTTGTATGTGTATACCATGCTTACTGGGCTTCCCCAGTGGCTCAGCAGTAAAGAATTTGCCTGCAGCGCAGCAGCTGCAGGAGACACGAGTTCAATCCCTGGGTTGGGAAGATCCCCTGGAGGAGGGCATGACAACCCACACCAGTATTATTGCCTGGAGAATCGCATGGATAGAGAAGCGTGGCAGGTTACAGTTCATAGGGTCACAAAGAGTTGGACACAACTGAAGTGACCTGGCATGCATGCACCATGCCTACTACTTTTATCCCAATCATAAGATTTTGAGATTGTGAAAGTTTGCATGAACTGCCAGGGGACAGTGAAAGACAACGAAATTTATGGTTTAAAACCAAAAGCCCACATTTTTACAAGTCTTTTTAAAGAAGTTCAGCAACCAAAGTAATGCATATGCTCACCATAAATGTTTAGCTACAAACCAATACACTCTATTAAACACTTATCTTCCATAAATAAACTAAGCCCCAAAAAAGTAAAAATAAGGAGACAAGATAATGCCCAGAATTTCATCTTTTTCTAAAGAAAAGGCCACTTCCCAAACTAACTTTTAAGAAAGAAAAATATATTTTTTTATTTCAGAGGCATTTCCTAGTTTTATGTTGGCAATATACATTCCAACAGCAAGTCTGCTTCTAAAAAAATGAGTTTATATTAATGCATCTTAAAAGCATGAAACTATAGCTCAGTCTAGATGACTAGCTGCAAACAAGAATGCAGATGGAAACACTGTTTTATGCTCTGTAAGCATCCTGCACTCTGAGGCATAAAAGTACTGGGAATGTCACACTGAAGACTATCCGTGCATGTCTTTTCTTCTTTCATTTTGGACTGCAGTTAAAGTCCATGCTAATATCATTTCCCATTTCCCAGAAAAGAAATTAAAAGTCAGAAACAATTTAAATTACTTGAATCCTCTCCCATGAGAGGAATTTGTATACCTCAGAAATGAATGTGGCTCTTTGATGGGGAATGCTTATTTGCTGTTGACAGCTTTTTAGTGAAAAAGATAGAAATCAGATTGAATTTCGACAGTGAGAAATTGAGAGCTTGTTCTGCCAGCAGGAGGCTGAGGCCTCTAATTTTACCTCTGCAAAACAAAGATGAACCAAGAATATAATCTACCTACTTTTCAAAAACAAAACATAAAAATTCTTCATGTAGCCTGCTTCAAAGTAAGAAAAATTGCACATAGGGTCGGCTCCGTTC
Source organism: Bubalus bubalis (assembly GCF_019923935.1). Classification (NCBI taxonomy): domain Eukaryota; kingdom Metazoa; phylum Chordata; class Mammalia; order Artiodactyla; family Bovidae; genus Bubalus; species Bubalus bubalis. The sequence continues at coordinate 26,318,687 of NC_059174.1, read as the reverse complement.
TATCTATCTTGGTATTAATATAATAGCTGGACTGTATTCAAAACCAGATAGAGTAGATTCCAAATTCCATTATACTCTCTTTTCTGAACTTTTCATTTGAACAATGAAGTCCACAGTAACCCCATCAAACTTCCTTAAACCAAAGGTCTGACAATCCCTGAATACTAAAATATCTCTAACACACAAAATTAAATTCTACTCTACATGCAAAAAATCGATTGTCAAAAGTACTTTTTTGCAATAGTAGTGATATACAGATAGCCTTCATTAGACTCTAGTAAGCTCCTAATGGTATATAATAAATCCAAACAGACAATACTCGTTTCATAATAGAAATAAAATTTGGCTTTAGTGACTCTGTCAGATTCTTCAAAAGCATTTAATTTTCTAACATTTGGGTCTGAGGCAAAAGCAGTGTTTATAAATTTCACATCCCAAATGAAGCCTGGTGGGGGAAACATTGAACAGTTTTCCAAGGTAACAGATTACGGTTGTGAAAGAGACCTTTGCTAATACAGATTTTTAACATCTAGGATGTTTCTGATACCATGACCTTGTGTGTATTATCTGAGGAAGAAAACAAGGTAGGTGTTAGTACAAATTCAAAACAGAGTTTCCCCAGGCAATATTCCTTGGGCTCTTCTTTGTCCTCTAAAAGAACAGGAAATAAAAACAATAACAACTATTTCTACTAGTACTATTACTACCAAGCTGCCTTACAGAAAAGCATGATGTTTCAGGGGATAAAATTAATCAAATACAAAAGTAAATACAATGAGGGATTTCCCTGGCAATCCAGTGGCTCACTGTTGTTCAGTCACTCAGTCTTGAATGATTCTTTGCACACCAGACTTCCCTGTCCTTCACCATCTCCCAGCGCTTGCTCAAACTCATGTCCATTGAGTCGGTGATGCCATCCAATCATCTTGTCCTCTGTCATCCCCTTCTCCTCCTGCCTTCAATCTTCCCCAGCACCAGGGCCTTTTCTAATGAGTCAGCTCTTCGTATCAGATGGCCAAAGTATTAGAGCTTCAGCTTCAGCCTCAGTCCTTGCAGTGAATATTCAGGATTGATTTCCTTTAGGATTGACTGGTTTGATTTCCTTGCAGTCCAAGTGACTCTCAAGAGTCTTCTCCAATACCACAATGGCTAAGACCCCACTTTCCCAATGTAGGGGGCCCAGGTTCAATCCAGGACTACACAACTATAGAAAAATGTAGATGTGATATTTTATAGAGACAAAAATATATAGATACAGAATATTTCTGTTTTCAGTTCAGTTCAGTCGCTCAATCATGTCCGACTCTTTGCGACCCCGTGAATTGCAGCACACCAGGCCTCCCTGTCCATCACCAACTCCTGGAGTTCACCCAAACTCATGTCCATCAAGTCGGTGATGCCATCCAGCCATCTCATCCTCTGTCGTCCCCTTCTCTTCCTGCCCACAATCCCTCCTAGCATCAGGGTATTTTCCAATGAGTCAACTCTTCGCATGAGGTGGCCAAAGTATTGGAGTTTCAGCTTTAGCATCAGTCCTTCCAAAGAACACCCAGGACTGATCTCCTTTAGAATGGACTTGTTGGATCTCCTTGCAGTCCAAGGGACTTTCAAGAGTCTTCTCCAACACCACAGTTCAAAAGCATCAATTCTTCGGCGCTCAGCTTTCTTTTTAGTCCAACTCTCACATCCATACATGACCACTGGAAAAACCATAGCCTTGACTAGACGGACCTTTGCTGGCAAAGTAATGTCTCAGTTTTTGAATATGCTATCTAGGTTGGTCATAACTTTCCTTCCAAGGAGTAAGCATCTTTTAATTTCATGGCTGCAATCACCATCTGTAGTGATTTTGGAGCCCAAAAAAATAAAGTCCGACACTGTTTCCCCATCTATTTCCCATGAAGTGATGGGACCAGATGCCATGATCTTAGTTTTAGGAAGCCTCAATCAACTGTGTGTTTTCAACAAGTCTAAAAGAAATTAATTCCCTGCATATTTGAGCATCAACACTTCATAACAATCTACCTATAAAAAATAAGTGAAGTCTAATTGAGCTTATTAGTCCACAATTACTTTACTAAATTCTAAATTTTATTTAAAGTAATATCAGGACACAAAAAAAGATCTGAGAGTTCATCCAGTTTAATTTGAGAATTCTACAGAAGAGAAAGTAAGTCCACTGAAAAGAACCAACAGATTTATATTTCTGGAACTTGGTTAGTTATCCTGAAAAAGCTCCTAAAAACAACCAGAAACACTAGCAAAAAATATGGTAAACATCCTTTTAAAGTGTGTTGGTTAGCCAGAAAGAAAATGATCCCAGATGGAAATATGAGAATAGAAGATGAAATAAAGAGCAAAGAAAGGGTTTTTTTTTTTAAGGTGGATGAATCTAAATAAGTATTTATTAGGCAAAACAATAAATATAGTAATAAATTATGATATTTAATATACATTAAAAAGTATAGAATAATAACAATACGGGCAAGAGTTAAATCAATAAAGTGCACTACAACCCTAGAATTTTTATTGAATTAGTAAAAGTACTAAACTGTATTACACTGAAATAAATTAAGGATGCATGTCTTAATGTCTTAATGCCTAGAGAAACCACCAAAAGAAAAGTGAAATAACAATTAATAAGTGATGGAAATGAAATAATAACTTCTAATGATTATTCAATAAAAGGCAAGAAATGAGAGAAAAGAAGAATATGACCAATGTGATAAACAGAGAACAAATACTAAGTCAGTTACTATAACAGTAAACATAAGCGGACTAGACGCTCTGCACATGCACACAGACACACACCCGACGACGGAGCAATGTGCCCGCCAAGATCTGAATGCAGTTACAGCTACTCTTAAACGCATGTATTAGCAAAGAGAAATGACTAAGTACCACTTCAAAGAGAAAATCTTCCAAAATAAAGAATAGAAAATAAAATCCGGAGAAACAGAGAAAGAAGTAACAAAACAAGAGCAGAAAATAATGTGAAGACAAATATATCAAATAAGTCTACAAACTTGGAAATTTTTTGAAAAGATACAAAAAATTAACAGTTTCCTAACAAAAATGATTCACAAAAACAGAGAAAAGGAATGCACAAACCATCAATTTCAGTTAAGAACAAAGGGATATTTCTACAGATTCTTCAGATGTTAACAAGATAATAAGATGTGATTATCAACATCTCTGTGCTAATAAATTTAAAAATTAGATGCTACAAAAAATTTTCTAGATAAAAACAACTTAAACTATCTCCTTAAAAGAAATACAGGGAAAAATAAGGAATTTCTAAATAGTTTTATACTCAAATTTAGAGAAATTAAACCTATTATTAAATTTTACCACAAATAAAATTTCAAATCAGATAACTTGCCTAGTATAATCTAAATATTTAAGAAAGAAAGAACCCCAACAGTATACAACCTCTTCCATAAAAACAGAAGAAAGTATGGAGAAAACCTCCAACTCATTTTACAATGCCAGGGTAAGCTAACACCAAAATCTAATCAGAGAAACCTATTTTTTAATGAACATAGACACACATTCCTGAACACAACAAAACTCACCAGTACATAGGAAAATGTTACAACCAACTTGCATTTCTTCTAAACAATATTAGTTTAGCATTGAAAATTCAACATAATGCATCAAATTAAGAAAATAAAACAAGGGGGGAAATCTACTATTATTTTTACAGATACAGAAAAGGTATTTAATAAACTTCAAAATTCTTTCATTATTTCAAAATGAAACTTTCAGCAAATTAGAAATAGCAGGGCATTTTCTTTATCTGAGAAATCACATCTTTAAAAAAAAATCACACTTCATATGCTTTCATGTAAAAATTCTTCCAACTTTAAAGTGAAATATTAAAAGATTTCCCCAAGATCAGGAATAACAAAACAATATCACTGCTTAGCAATTCAATCCAACATTTAATAATGAAAAAGTGCTTAGCCAAGGCTTTAGAATTAAAAAATGCAAAGAAAAGCAAAATTAAAAGTGTCATTATTTACACACTATATGGTTGGGTACATAGTTCAACTCTATGGACAGTATATTAGACATAATAAGTGAACTTAGCAAGAATTCCTAATGAAAATGTCAATATACAAAAAACATTTGTATTAATAAACACCAGAAACAAAAAGAAATTTATTTTTCAAAAAATATTTATCAAAATATCACCCAAAAATTGAATACCCAGAAATTTATCTCAGAACAATGTGCAAGACTTTGGTGCTGAAAATTAAAAACTAATACTGAGAAAAAAAAATTTAAAGGATAAAAAGATGGAATGAAAAAAAAATGGGAAAAAAACATGGAAAGAAAAGTCATATTCAAAAACTCAGTGATCTAAAGGTATCAATTTTCCTTAAACTGATCTGTAGATCTTACGCAATTTTGAAAGAAATTTCAAAGGTGTCTATGTGCATAAATTAATGTAAGAACAATTTATAGGGAAGCATAGTCCAAGCTTTGTTTTAAATATCAAAGCTGTGCACTTACACTACTGGAAATCAGAACTTAATTATGAAATTACAACAATTTAGACTGTTGGATATCGGTATAAGGAAAGACCTAAAGACCAGTGAAAGATTTTCTTAAGTCCAGAAGTGAAATCGCAATAAAATAAGAAACAGCCTTTATTGCTACTGGGCCAATTGAAAATGCAAATTGAAATATTGACCTCCTACCTCACACCATATATAAAATTCAATTTTATATGAATTGTAGAAGTAAATAATAAAACAGTAAGCTCCTAGAAAAAAATAAGAAAATATCTTCATGACTTGGAAGCAAAAATATTACAAATGGGATGCAAAATTGCTAATCATAAAATTTCTGCTTTATTATATCAGTTCAGACCCGAAGTGCCATCCCAAATGACTTCTATAATGCCTGCCAACAGAGATTTTAAAAAACAACCCAGAGGTTTGGAGACACTAATTCCCAAAGTGACAAAGGTTGACCAATGAGAGACAGGAGATGGATAATAAGAATTCAGAAATGAGTTGCCAGTCCAGGTTCGATGCACGATACTGGATGCTTGGGGCTGGTGCACTGGGACGACCTAGAGGGATGGAATGGGAAGGGAGGAGGGAGGAGGGTTCAGGATGGGGAACACATGTATACCTGTGGCGGATTCATTTTGATATTTGGCAAAACTAATACAATTATGTAAAGTTTAAAAATAAAATAAAATTTAAAAAAAATAAAAAAATAAAAAATAAAAAAAAAAAAAAAAAAGAATTCAGAAGACAAACTCTCTTATCCTTTATCCCTTCAAGTACTATTCCAGAACAGCTTCTCTGTCCCAAAGCACCCTGTGATCTTGAGTAGCTGGATCTGCTGAGCAATCAGCCGTGTCTGCTGTGGCTTGTAAAGCAGTGGCCACCTTCTTTTGAATGCCTCTCCTCTCTCTCAACTCATATTCTTTTTCGCTATCTTTTTAACTGTCAAGTGAATACGTGCTGATTGTATCAGAATTTATCCTTGCCTTGGGCTCTGTTTTGGTGCAGACCTGTGACAAATGCATTGATATATGGATAAATTAATACATGCATCTGTGATAAGTCATTTCGGTTGTATCCGACTCTTTCCCACCCCAAGGACTGTAGCCTGCCAGGCTCCTCTATCCACCGGATTCTCCAGGCAAGAACACTGGAATGGATTGTCATGCTCTGCTGCAGGGAATCTTCCTGACCCAGGGATCTAACCTGCATCTCCTGTGGCTCCTGAATTGCAGGCAGATTTTTCACTGCTGAGCCACCAGGGAAGCCCCACATAAATGAATAAAACAAATACTATAATATCAAATATGTCAATATGAGAAGCACTATTATAAAAATCACATACATGTAGCCTCCTATGTCTAAGCCCAGAAATCATAATTGTGAAAATTTTTATAAATATATATATTTTGGTCCCTTAAAAAAAACTTTTCCACTTTATTGACATATAACATTATATGCTTAAGTTGTACAATGTGATGATTTGATACATGTATATACTATGAAGAGATTAACACAATACAGTTAATTAACACATCTGTCACCTTACATGATTACTTTTTTTTTGAAGAGGTGAGAACATTCTTCTTTTAGCAATTGTCAAGTATATAAACAATATTGTTACCTACAGTCATCATGCTGTACATTAGATCTCCAGAACTCAGTCTTCTTACAACTGGAAGTTCACACTCTTTGACCACCTTCACCTATTTCCCCCACCTCCCCACTCCCCACCCCAGGTTCCAGAGGCTGGGAAACCTAAGATCAAGGCGCCCGTGGATTTGGTGTGTAGTGAGGATAGCTGTTGGGCTTCCCAGGGCTGGGGCTTTACCACTTTACAGTGGTAAAGAATCCGCCTGCCAATGCAGAAGATGCAGGAGATGCGGGTTTGATTCCTTAATTGGGAAGATCCCCTCGAGTAGGAAATGGCAACCTACACCAGTGTTCTTGCCTGGAGGATCCCATGGACAGAGGAGCCTGGTGGGCTACAGTCCATGGGGGTTGCAAAGAGTCAGACACGACTGAGCAACTGAGTATGCACACGCACGGGGACAGCTGTCATCTCACTGTGTTTCATAGACAGCGGTCATCTCAGTGTCCTCATGTGCTGGAAGGGGCAAGGGGCACACTGAGATGTATCAGGGCACTAATCCCATTTACGCGGGCTCTGTTCTCCTGATCTAGTCACCTCCCAAAGGCCCCATCTCCAAATCCCATTACACTGAGAAGGACAACATATGAATTGTGGGGGTGGACACAAACATTCAGTCTATGGCAGGGTGGATGCTAGAAGAACTTTTCCTGTGTGAATTACAGGGTATCCATAATAGAAGATGGCAAAACCCAATAAGCCTTCAATAATATCATATCCAGAAAAAGGAGAAATCTTAAAATAGCTTTATTTTCCTCTGGCACCTCTTATCAGCTTGTTTGCAAAGATCATTTGTGGGCAATAAACTAGGCTAGAGGCTGCTTTTCTGACCCTACATCATGAAAAAGAAAAGGTGGCAAAAGACAAACAACTATGCTTCTAGGAGAAGCTTAGGAGCATGTTCCCTTCCCTTGGAAATAAAGCTCAGGAAAAACATCAGGAAGAAGACCACATTAGAGAGAGACGACATAGAACTGGGAGGGGGCAGCTAAAAGTGAGGAAGGTTACATAACAGTGAGAAGAGAAATAAATTCATTTTCTCGTTACCTGCAACTTCTACTTTTCTGCGGAAGTGAATGGAGAAAACCCATCTGATGGAAGAAATAAAATAATGCACTCTTCCCACTGCAACCCTATGAGCAGTAATATATAGATAGGAGCATCCTTTTATAAACAAGTTTTGATTTTAATTTAATCAACTGGATTCAGGTTTGGAATTCATATTTGATTTAGACTAGGTCCTATGCCGAATTTGCCATTTAAAATCATAAATAGAGGGATAGATAAATGATTTGTCTATTTTTATATAAGTTGGGAATGAAAGGATTCAACGTTCTTGATCATTTCTTGAGGCAATAATACAGAGTTGGGAGAGCAAAGGCATTTGAAATGAGTCTTTAAAAAATAAGAAATAACAAAATAAGATATTTTTGAAAAACACATTGTGTCTGGCTTTTTCTCCCTTTCCAATTCGCTTCTTGCTTACCAAAGGGCTGAAAGCATATTTTTTGGAGTGATACGATTAAACAAAAGGCAAGCACACTTCTCCACAAACTTCCTTATGTTCTCGCACCTCAACTTTTAATTAAAATATTGTCAGTTGGGGATAAGGGGAGCAAAATACAAAAGCAATTATATACAGAAAACAAAAAAAGCATATTTCACCAGAGCATAAGCTATTAGCACGTCCTTAGTTATCTGACCATCTGAATTTAAACTCACATGCTGAGCTCCTGTGAGACTCCAGCATCCAAATCTGCAGAGAGGAGGAGTCAACACCAGAGCTGGAAAACGGAGCAGATGCCCTTGTGAATGAATCCAAGGCCAGAGATAAGGAGAGGGGGCCAGTTTGCCTTTGGAGAATCCACACAAGCCTGAGTCTCATCGTGAATGAAACCAGCGACTAATCACAGCTCCTTTCATGGTACACATAACAGACATGAGTACCTTGGAAAGCAGAAGCCCTGGTTTGTACAAAAGAGGAGGAAGAGGAAACAACAATGGCCAGTGAGTCTATTGGTTTGGACACCATGATTCAAGCAGTAACTTTAAAAGATGATGAAGAGCTCAAATGGAGCATGGGGCATGCACCACTCCCTCCCCATATCACCTCCTCTCACTGACATCCCTGAGGTTTTCCGGAGAACTTTTGAGAACATTTTTAAAAACACTGATGTGGGACATAACTGCTTCCAGTGCTTAACCTTCTCTCCAACACATCTGAGGAATTTAACTTTCTGTCAGTCCTGCCCCTACTCTGCAAGTGGATGGCCAGATTTCAACTGGCTGAAGCTTTCCACCTACTTTTGATCAACAAAAATAAAGGCACCTACTTCACTTGGCTTTATTCCCCAGTTTTGTTGACTTTTTAATATTGCATACATCAGGAAAACACAGGTTCTTAAAAGTCATTACAGAAAGGAACATTCAGTTCATTTCAGTCACTCAGTCGTGTCCGACTCTTTGCGACCCCATGAATTGCAGCACGCCAGGCCTCCCTATCCATCACTAACATTAGAGAATATTTTTAACATCTACTTTATGAGAAGTGTTTTAAACAAATGGCTCATTTCGTGATCTGGGTGAGATGCGTATTATGTCCATCATTCACATGAGAAAGCTAACCTGGATCATGCTGCTTAATTTCTCTGAACTTCAAATAGCTAATCTAGAATCAAGCCGGGGGACTTCCTTGGTGGTCCACTGGTGAAGAACCTGCCTCGCAATCCAGAGGACCCAAGTTTGATCCCTGGTCAGGAAACAAAGATCCCACATGCCTCGGAGGAACTAAGCCCCAGAGTCACAACTAGAGAGTCCGTTCACAGCAACAAATGATCCCATGCACTGCAACTAAGACCCGATGCAGTCAAATTAATAGTTTAAAAAAAAGAAAAAGAAACCGAGCTTGAATTTGAAATCATGCAAACTCTACACACACACACACACACACACACACACACAATCTTTTATTTCCCCTACAAATGATAACTCAGCAGGGCCCTCGGGAACAAGAGTATCTCTCTTCAGATCTTTTTAAGCAGGCTGACTCATCTACTAGGTTCATCTCAAAGAGAGGTGATGAGGTTGAGTCGATGATTGGGTATAAGCTTTGGTTTAAAGAGGACTTGATTCCTGGATTGGGATTCCTAGTGGCAAGCAAAATTGACTCCTATAAGTTTAATCATAAAGTTCATTAACTCATCTCCAACTGTTGACTAGATCTGTGTCTTTGACAACTTATTGAACTCTTTGATATTCGGTTTTCTCTTCTATAAAATGAGAATCACAGAGCCACTCTATCTGGGTGGCTTCTGGCTTACAACAGTAAGCTCAGAATTTGATAATCAATGTAAAACACCAAAGCAGTGTCCAATAATCGTGAGTTCCTTTCCTTGTCTCCACTGTCAATGGGCGAAGAGAGTCTGATCCTGAGGAGTGAAGGAGGAAATTAGCAATTATGTGAGGCTGCTTGAGAGTACAGGTAGCTTTAGCAGAATCAGAAAGCCTCTCTACAAGGAAGCTTTAGGTAATCGGCCACATCCATAGACAGCTCAAACTGTACAGTAATAAGCATCTCTAGTACTTCCATAATTTTTCTTCCATCATGTTAAAGGTTGACACCAGCAGATGCGCAAGCCATTTCACTGGCAATTTTCACAATATGCCCTGAATAGGCACAATAGCAGACTCCGCGGTGATGCATAGTGATGCCAGTAAACAAAGCAAGTACAGCCCACTGCTCTGAGCTGCAGGCTGCATTCTGAGCCCATCACTGTGTAAATGGATGTGGTTGAGAGAGGAAGGGGAGGACAAGACATTGTAGAATAGTTCAAACGAGCTTCCTTGACCCATGACTGGATGTAATCAGAAAAGTTTGGGAAATGTTGCTAGAAGTAAAGGAGAGACATCTGGAATATTGGTGCTGGAGCACTTCCAGAGGTATGCTGGCACATAAGGATTTGGGATTCTTGGGAACTGTTTTCTCTAGATGATGAACAGCCGTAAGGAGAACTAGAGAAACTGTGGAAGGAATCTGTAAGGATAATTTAATGGACCTACTTTTCCACTGCTCAGTCCTCCCCACCAGACACTGGCCAAGTGTTAACGCAGTTTCTAACTAAGCATCTCCAGTTGCCATTCGGTGTTCCCACAAAGTAAAGTGTTTCCTAATGTCAGACTGCAGTCTTCCTCACTGTACTCAGACAGAATCCACTGTTTCCAGACCTTACATCCAGGGCAACACAGATAAAGACTCACCCTCCACAGGAAAACCTCCAACATCCTGGTTCCTCATCCCTGAAAATGTACTAGCTTGTCAACATTCTACCTGAAGGACCCCAGAAATGCTTACTTTCAATAGATAATAAGGGCTGAAGGACAGTGGAATTTTCACCTCCCTCACTTTTAATATTTTACTTACATTAACTCATTCTATGCACTCATTATTCTGATAAGCCACAAGAGACTGAGAGTAAATACACTCAAACTTTATTGAGCTCTCTTTATTATTACTTTTCTTAATCCTCTTTTCTACCCTGGAAAGAAAGGGTTGTTCAAACCATTTATGAGTAAGCCAATTTAAGCCAGTCTATGGAGAAGGAAATGGCAATCCACTGCAGTATTCTTGCCTAGAGAATCCCATGGACAGAGGAGCCTAGCAGGCTACAGTCCATGGGGTCACAAGAGTCGGACATGATTTAGCAAAAAAAACCACCACCACCATGGTTATACAGCTAGAAAAAGTTTAAGCCTTCCAAGGTCATATCCAGGTCTGTCTCCTCTAGAGTTCATGTTCAAACCTACTAGTATGCTGTTCTTGTTTGGATGAGCTACAAACACAGACATGGGCTTTTCCAAAACAGGTTGCACAGGCTTGGTTTAATCTTTTTCAGTCAACAAAGCACTAAGATATACACCAATTAAAGAAAAACAAGTATTTTCTGCCCTTCAAAACTTTGGTGTGCTCAGTCTCATACCTGATTCTATCAGGGAGAGAGGAAAGGGAGGAAAATCAGAGTGGGTGGGATGGATAAAGAATCTGTCCTTGAGGAACTTTTGATGGAATTAGGAACTTGAAATAAATTAGCTTTAGTTCAGTTAGAAAAAATTACCAGGTATAACATGATAAAATGGTAGGTGGTATAGGACCTCCCCCCCACCACCACACACACACACACACATACACACACTCCAAAAGCACAAAAACCTATGAAGAAGTGAAATGGTCATGGTGGGCTATACTTGAGCTGGAATTTAAATCAGTTCTTATAGAATAAGTCAAATAAAGACAGGTAAGTACAGAAACTGCTGTTACTCAATCTACTGGTCTGGTTTTTATTTTATGTAATAGGAACCTATTCTAATTTATGCACAAAAAAAGACCTTGTTGAAAGGATATACTATACTTCATAAAATCAACAGTAAGCAGAGAATAGAGCTAGGAAAATGAGCAGGAACCAAGGGACGCCAACCAAGGGACATGTTGGACTCTTTGAGACCCCTCTGGACTGTAGCCCACCAAGCTCCTCTGTCCATGGGCTTCTCTAGTCAAGAAAACTGGAGCAGGTTGCCATTTCCTTCTCCAGGGGCTCTTCCCAACCCAGGGATCAAACCCCCATCTCTTACATCTCCTACATTGACAGGCAGGCTCTTTACCACTAGCACCACCTAGAAAGACCCACATAAAACACAGTCCAGGTCATTTTGTAGGACGAGTCTGAGGATCACGACTGACATGGAACCAGAACAGTCGCCAGACAGCTGGTGTCACTACAAATGACTCTTGACTCTGCTGCTATACCTATGGAATTCGACACTATTCTCTACTATTTGGATAACTCCCTCAGTGTTAAAGACAAAAAAGCAGGAAAGAGGAGAGAGAAAAGGAAGGGAAGGGAGGGGACTTCCTTGGTGGTCCATTGGTTAAGACTCTGTGCTCCCACTGCAGGGGGTTCAGGCTTGATCCCTGGTCAGGGAACAAGGATCCCACATGCCGCAGGGTGTGGACCAAAAAAAAAAAAAGGCAAGGAAGGAAGAGAAGGAAGGAGAAGGCAAAAGAGGAAATGGGAGGAGAGGGGAAGAGGAGGAAGACAAGGAGAAAGAGTCTTTGTTAATAATAAATCCCATAAAATGGCATCCTGGATACACAGGTGAGGAAATAAAGATCCCCTCAACTCTACCCAAGTACTCTTGAGTTTCAGAAATGGAAAGTACCCCTACACTATATACAATAGAGAACTTATTCTAAATAGAAAGTTTGAAATCTGAGTAGCCTCAAAGTTTAAACTTCCCCCTCATCCCCTTCAAATAAAAGCTCCAAAAAGCCTCAAGACTTCAACAAGTATTCATTCTATTTAGTGTGATAAGAAATTTTGCCTTTCACGTATAATTAAACCATATTTTTTTTAAGAATATACATAGAGCTTAAAATATCTGAAGCTTGATTTTGGTGTTGGCTATATTCTACACAGAGATTCTTTTTTTTTTTTTTTTTTTTTTAATTTTAAAATTTTTTTTTTAATTTTATTTTATTTTTAAACTTTACATAACTGTATTAGATTTGCCAAATATCAAAATTAATCCGCCTCAGGTATACATGTGTTCCCCATCCTGAACCCTCCTCCCTCCTCCCTCCCCATTCCATCCCTCTGGGTCGTCCCAGTGCACCAGCCCCAAGCATCCAGTATCGTGCATCGAGCCTGGACTGGCAACTCATTTCATACATGATATTTTACATGTTTCAATGCATACAAACGAATGAAAATGAAAACACAACAATCTACACAGAGATTCTGTGAAGGTTCCCAGGATGTCTTAATGCTTTAGGAACCAGCATCACCATTCCTATGGAGAAGCACAGCAACGCTGGGAACTCTGGGAGTTCGTCCTTGACAGCAGTTCTATCTTTTCCAAGAGCTTCTTCACTTCACAGACTGCCACTTGGAACATAGCCATGGGCAGCCCAGAAAACACGAGGTCTCAGGAACAGAGGTTCTGTTGAAATATCCCGAATATAAGTAATTCTCTGTCAGTGGGCTACTGAAATTATAGAGACTGAAGCATAACAACCAAAGAGAATACAAAAGACTAAGTCCTCTTAAATCACTAAACACTGGCCAGTGAGACCTCAACAATTCATATGTTAACGTATATAGCATGGCTGATAGGACAAGGATATTAAAATTACTGAGATCTTACTCTGTGCCCATCACTGACATGTATAATTTTGTCCACAAATGTATGCGTGTGCCATCATTTCCAGTCATTTATTTCACCTCTTTTAAGCCTTACTTTACTTTTTTATCAGTAAAATTGGAGTATATATTCTTGCCTGGATGATTACACTGGATTGTTACCAAGATCAAATGAATGAGTGAATGTAAGAAGTGTTTTGGAAACTTAAATGCAAGGGCTTGTAATAATGACAGCTACGTTTGATGGCTCAGCCTCCATCTGAGCTCGCCAAACATTCAGGGCAATGTTCTGTTCTGTGCTTTGTTGCTCCTCTGAGAGTCTCAAGCGGGAAGCATACTTTTAAATGTAGCTCTGCTGGCTCCAAGACACAGATCTACCCTGTAAAAGATAAATGGAAGGTTGTTCCTAAAAGTACACTGGAAGCTGCCAAGGGAGAAGACTTATCAAAGAGAGGACATCAAGATGTCACTCACTCTTCCCATCCGCACCTGTGATTGAGAAAAATGTTTTCTTTAATACAACTTGATATTTGAAAGGAAAATGACAAAATGAGATCCCTTCCCTTTATCATTCACATTATGCTGGAGGGGTATGAATTTGATCTAAGACATTTTGATTTATGCCAATTGACAGTGTGTGCCCAGTGATGGAAACAGTCACCTTTATTCCTAGGAGATACATCTAAGATATGTGTACTGATATATATAGACACACATATATGAATGCATATAGATATATATGGAGGACTTCCCTGGTGGCCCAGTAGTTAAGAATCCACCTGCCAATGCAGGGGACACGGGTTTGACTCCGGAGAACCAGAGAAGATTCCACATGCCTTGAGGCAGCCAAGCCTCTGGGCACAATTGCTGAACCTGCACACTAGAGCCCATGCTCCGAAACAAGAGAAGCTCCACACGGGAATGAGAGCCTGTGCACCACAACCATAGAGTAGCTCCCACTCGCTGCAGTTAGAGAAAGCCCATGGGCAGCAACAAAGACCCAGAACAGCCATAAATAAATAAATAACCGCCCCCGAAAAGCAACCAAAAAAGATGTATGTGATATAGCAGAAACCGACACAACACTGTGAAGCAATTTTCCCCAATTAAAAATAAATTTAAAAAAAAAACAAAAATAAATTTTAAAAAAATTAAGAACACCCCCCCAAAAAAATAAAGGAAGAAATCATATATGTGTTTGCAACAATAAATTGCTCTGCTCCATTAAAGAAAAAAGATATATATGAGCAGGTAACTTCCTTGCTCAAAAGTACCCAAATATTTCCCATCATATTATGATCTGAAATCTTTACCAAGGTCTACAAAGTGACCCTTGATCATCTCTCCTACGGTGTTTCCTATAGCTTTCCCTCAATCCGCCCCTTGTCCCTTGCTTCCCTGTTACTTGACCACACTAAGAATACACCTGTCTTATACAAAGCACAAGAATACACCTGTACTTTACTTTAGGTTTCTTTGATGTGAGATGTTGTTGTCCTCTGTGTTACATGGGTCAGTCCCAGCCTTTGTTCAGGTCTCTCCCTCAATGTCACTTTCTCAGATGTGTTATCCCACATCCTATTGAAAAATAACACCATTGGTTACTCTTCCTCCTCTTATTTTCCTCCATCTCCCTTGTCACCACCTGAAAATACGTCATATATTGGTTTATCTGTTTATTGTTCATCTCCTCTACCAAAATGTAAGTTTTACAATGCAGGGCCTTTACCAGACATTATTCTAAGCTCTGAACACAGTAAACAAAGTAAACAGTTAGTGGATATTTTGAACAAAAGAGATGCAGCAGCATTCCAGATTGAAAAGGTCTGAAGGCACATCCTCATGATTTTCTCTGATTCTCAATCATAGGTTACCTCAGTACAGGCTTTTGGAAAACCATATTTCTTTCTTTCAAATACCTTGGTCTATTTGTTGTTGTTGTTCAGTCGCTAGGTCGTGTCCGATTATCTGTGACCCCATGAACTGCCGCACGCCAGTCTTCTCTGTCCTTCACTATTTCCCTGAGTTTGCTCAAACTCACATCCACTGAGCCAATGATGCCATCCAACCATCTTATCCTCTGTTGCTTCCTTCTCCTCTTGCCCTCAGTATTTCCCAGCATCAGGGTCTTTTCCAGTGAATTGGCTCTTCACATGAAGTGGCCAAACTATTGGAGCTTCAGCTTCAGCATCAGTCCTTCCAATGAATATTCAGGGTTGACTGGTTTGATCTCCTTGCAATTCAAGGAACTCTGAAGAGTCTTCCCCAGCACCACAGTTCAAAAGCATCAATTCTTCAGCACTCAGCCTTCTTCATGGTCTAACTATCACATCCGTACATGACTATTAGAAAAATCATAGCTTTGACTACATGGACCTTTGTCAGTAAAGTGATGTCTCTGCTTTTTAATATGCTGTCTAGGTTTGTCATAGCTTTTCTTCGAAGGAGCAAACATCTATATGTACTTATGAATTTATGAGTAGATGAATGCCAATCTCCCCACTGGAGCTGTAAGCTTCATGGGAACAAAGATCGCACCTCTTTTTTATTTATATTTGTTTCCCAGCTCCTTACAGTATGTGTCACATACAACAAATGTTGCTGGTTGAATGAATGTGTGTACTGATGAATATCTGACCCAGTTACGGCCATCAGCTGAACCTGTGCCTTCCAACTGTTTAACAAGGCAAAAAGCTTCCTCATGCAACAATTGCTGTAACTGAAAACAATCACTTATTTCTGTCATATACTTCCATTCAGAAGCCAGATGTCTTGGAAACATCATATGGAAAGGAATAGGGGCTGGTATTTAGATAGACCTGGCTTCAAAATCTGACTCCCCTACCTAATAATCTCATTGAATAATTTATATATAACTCTCATAATTATCTCATTCTGATATAAATATCAGAATTATCACATATAAAGTTAAAATATCTGTACCTATGTTTTAACACTATGAAATCAAAACAAATTCATGTTTGTATAACCTGAATTTAAACCATGGTCCAGCCTCTTTGCCACCTAGCCATAAAACTAAACTCAGGAATTATCAAGGGAATCCTTTCTTTACATGCATCTCCTTATAAATATATTTAAAGGGATCAAATTCCTAACTTACAGTCACCTCTCAAACTTCCCACCACCAATTTTCTATTCTCGGGAACTTTGTGGCCACTCCAAACCCTCTCATGGGACTTTGCCAAACTCCCCAGTCCCTGTCATCCTGCCCTTTCTCTTTCATCTCTTTATTATTCCACTTTAGGCTCTTTATTGTGCTCTCTCATTTTCCCTCTCAAGTCTCCGTCGTTCTTCCTCTCAATCTATTTCTCACATTTACCAATGGAGATGCAACTGCCAAAAACAAAAGATGCAAAAAGCTAACTCTGTTCTCAGGAATGGAGGGAGGGAGAGTAACACAAACCAATAAAATAAATCTTCGCCCTCAAACTGAGAACAGGGAAAGAAGGTAGCTGCTTAGATTACTCAGCTAACAACACTGGAGCTAAGGTTAAACCTCAGGCACTGGACCTTGTAGGGAGATTCTGAAACCCCAAATCTGCCTTAAAATTAGGGTATTCGGAGACCACATCTGAAATGATGAAGCAGGAGGACATTTAAGCTGCTTAGTTCTTTTTTGCCCCTTTTTGGAGGGCTCTAACTAAAAGAAAATGAGCAGCTCTCACATACGTATTTATATTTACTCCTTTCAACTGGTGGCCTCCAGAAAGAGAGCTCAGTGGCAGGCTTTGATTTAGCTGCAATCAGCTTGTTGCCATGTTAGCTCTGTTTAAAAAGGGCAAGCTACGTCGGTCTGCTCCAGCCCGTTGCGTGGTGCGCCAATTTGGTGAGGTTTATCATCTGTCTCTAATAGCAGTGGGCCCCAGAAATGGCACAGAGCAATTTTCTGCTTTCATTTCCGCCGCACTTGAGAAAAATCTGGGGGCAATTTTTTAGTCTGAGGCAATATTTCTTAATGTTTTTGTCTCTTAGAATTGCTACTTAATTCTCTCCTTGACTCACTTTCAAGGAGTCAAGTTTAAGGCTGTGTCAATCGTTCAGTAGCTTGGTTCCAACCAGGTGGAGCAAAAGTGGAGTTAGGAGGCTGAGCCAGGCACCCAGGGTAAGGGAATGGGGAGAGGGAGTTGGCTCGATCACAGGGCAATTTCTCCATCCTTTTGCCTGGTGCAAATTTGTCCACAGAGTCATTTCCTTGACTAGCAGGTGCTTAGTGCATCTGTTGAGGGAGGTTATTGAGAGAATATGATTGCAAGTTGACCCACCAGCTGGACCTGGGCTCCTCACCCATCCTCTGCCCTTGGAGCATATCTTCCACTTGCCTTCCACACACCGAGGCTTCCCCAGGACACAGCCTGAGACAGTAATGTATTGTGGAGACCAGCTGGACTGTCTACGTGACTGAGCCCTGTTAAGACTTCCATATAAAGTTTATGATTCTGGAGGACGAGTGCAGGGATCTACCCATCTTGCACCACCCCAAACAAGCCTCATACATAAGTTCCCTTGCTTATTAAACCTGCCACCAATCTAAAGGGGTTTCCCTCTTTCTTCCATATCTCTCTGCCCTCCAAGTATGGGGGCCAGTTTTGGATTACACCTAGGAAGCTCCCAGGTCCGCAAACCAATAATTGACAAGCTGGCCAGGAGATAGAAGAAATGGGTTTTGGGAAAAAGGCATATGTGGAGGAAATCTCAAGTGAACTATTGGCCTAGTATGGCTGATAAGAAAATCAGATGGCTCGGTCCATCATGAGTGGACCACTGACAGCTGAACAAGGTAATGTCCCCCATTCATGTGGCTATACCATCACTGTCACCATCTTGGATACCCTGGCCTTGGTCCGAGGCATATGCCATACTGTGTTGGGCTCAGCAAATACTTGGCCACTGAGTCACAGATCAATTTGCCTTTACAAGAGAGGGTGCAAGAATGGACCTTTCGAGTGCTTCCCCAAGGTTACCAGCACAGCCCCATTTTATGCCATGGGATTATAACCCAAGACCTGTTACCTCCTTCCTCAATTCAATACAATGAACCCATCACATTGATGAAATAATGTTAACATGTGAAGACTTGCCTCTGCTGTAGGACACTGCAGGTTTTGCTGGAACATCTGTGAGGGAGAGGCTGGTTAGTGGACCCACAGAAAATTCCAGGCCCAGGCACCGCCACCAAGTTTCAGGGAATCATTTGGTTAAGAGGGTGTTGCCCTGGAACCTGTGATTGAGAAGATGAAAGTCTATCAACCCCTCGGAGCGTGAAAGAGATGCAAGTCTTTGAAGGGACTTTGATTTTAGGAGGATTTTATTTCCCACCTGGCACAGTACCTCCATCCCGTGTACCACCTGGTACAGAAAGAGCACATATGGGCCGGGAGATCAAAGCGGCAAGCTGCCTTTGAGAGGCAAAACTACGAGTGAAGCAGATTAAAGCTCTGGGCGTCTCCGAAGCATGGCTACCATTTGAGTCTGATGCGCCTGTGACTCTGGAAGGGATGCAGAGGGCACTGGGGCAGAGGCGCAAAGGGAGAGAGTACCAATAGGGTTTTGGCCCCAGCTCCAAAAGTGGGCAGGAAGCTGATATGCCTCTGTACTGGCAGCTCCTACCGTGTACACGGCACTCCTCCAGGTAGAGCAACGTATCATGGTAAGAACTTCCCTTCCTATCCATCAACCCACCTCTGCCGAGGTGCAGACCTCCACTCTGACTGAGTGGCCTGCCTATTTGCAGCAGAGGAGCAGCCTGTCCCGCAGTCCACTGCCTCTAAAAGTTCCGGTGCTGTTAGGCCCTGTAGAATGGGGTCCTCAGGAAATGGACCAGAACCGACCTGTGACATGTTTCAAACCGATCCACACAGCAAGAAGTGAATGGCAAGCGAAACCAAAACCATCCCCCCAGACCCCCAGTTTTTCATGGAAAATCTGTCTTCCATGAAACCAGTCCCTGATGCCAAAAAGGTTGGGGATCGTCACTGTAGAATATATTGTCCTCCAGAAGCCCCCGCTCCTGTGCCTATGGGAGCCCCTGCAGCCGAGAAAGAGAGAATGGGGAAATTCCCACTGACGCCTGGTGTGTAGATGGAGCTAGCCTAGCCATCCGTCCACACAGACTGCAGACACTGTTCAGCCCCGTAATGACACCCCCTGGAAGGAAAGAGCAACAAACAGCAGCAGCCAAAGAGTTGAACTCAGAGCAGTTTGGTTGATGATCACTTATGAGCCCTGGCCATTAATCCTTCACACTGATGGTAGGGCTGTTTTTAAAAAGATGAACCCTGTGGCTTAGACAGCAGGAGGCTGAGGGATGGATGATCATGAGTCATCATCATCATGATCATGATCAGAGTTCACCGGCACGAGCCTGAAACAATCCTCACTATCTTCCACATCCCAGCTCGTAAGGCACTGACACCTCTTGGATTCAGGAAGCGGAAGCCCTAGCCCAGATACGAGCCCTTACAACTGACCCTTCAGTAGATACAGCAGAGGAAGCCCCTAGAAAGACTGTTACCACAGTGCCTCCATGGAATGATGTATTAACAAGGATGCCAAGTTGCCCTCGAAATGCAGTGACTTGGTTAATTCAGTAACAGCATGTTCTGCGTATTCTCACAAGTCCTAAGGCAATTGCCCAAGGAGTCAGGGGCCATCCAGTGGAATTCCCAACGGTGAGGGGTTGGCAAATTGATTACATTGGTCTCCTCCCTGAGAGTGAGGGTTCTAAATATGCCTTGTTTTACATAGACACTGCTTCAAGCCTTCCCTTGTTGCCATGCAAAGCAGGCTGCCACCATTAGAGGATTAGGGACACTGAGTACCATGTATGGATACTTTCATTGAATACACAGTGGTTGGGGTCACATTTCAAACATTCAAGACTGGATAAAAGAACATGACATTGAATCGAAGTTCCATCTTCCCTCTAACACACAAGCAGCAGTGTTGGTAGAAAGCAAAAATGGATTAAATTAGTAACAGGTAAAACCACCATGGGCTTCCCTGATAGCTCAGTTGGTAAAGAATCTGCCTGCAATGGAGGAGACCCCAGGTCTATCCCTGGGTTGGGAAGATCTGCTGGAGAAGGGATAGACTACCCACTCCAGTATTCTTAGGCTTCCCTTGTGGCTCAGCTGGTAAAGAATCTGCCTGCAATGCAGGAGACCTGGGTTCGATCCCTGGGTTAGGAAGATCCCCTGGAGAAGGGAAAGGCTACCTACTCCAGTATTCTGGCCTGGAGAATTCTATATAGTCCATGAGGTCATAAGACTCAGACATGACTGAGCGACTTTCACTTTCACTTTCAAAACCACCTTGGCTGCGTGAACTAAAGTACTTTCCCAGGCTTTAACACATTTGAATGATTAACCTGCAGGGCCTAGTGTCCCATATGCCGGACTGGAAACCCCTACCAAGGCATCAATAATCAGAAAGGTATTTCCCCCACTCACACCATGGGTCCATGAGTTATGCTGCTGAGAAGACAAGCCCTTTGACATCTGGGAAAGGAGTTCCCTGTTAGAGTTTGCTATGGGACATCCTACCAGACCAGTGAGTTACTTTATGCCCGCTGGGATCCCATTGTCCTGCTGCAAGCTAGGCCTGCTGAAATGCACTATACCTGTGATGGACCACATGCCATCAAAAGAGGAAAGAAAGTAAAGGTCCTGGTGTGGAATATCCTGCCCCTCTTCACACCTGACAGTGCTGCCTCCCCACCCCCTGCAGTCGCCCAACCTACTCGTATGATTTGGACAACCAGGTCAAGTTCCCAAAATGCAGCCACATTGACATCTAAGGATCAGGCCACAAGCGCAATTCTTGCAGAAGGGAAGACTTCCCCATACAAGTTCCTACTAGATCATCTTTTTTTAAACTACTTCTTTATTTTTTGGCTATGCTGGGTCTTTGTTGCTGCACAGGCTTTCTCTAGTTGTGGCAAGCAAGGGCTACTCTCTCTAGCTGCAGTGCATGGGCTTCTCATTGCGATGGCTTGTCTTGTTGCAGAGCACAGACTCTAGGCACAAAGGCTTCAGTTGTTCTGTGGCATGTGGGATCTTAGCTCCCGGATCTAACCCATGTTCCCTACACTGGTAGGTGGATTCTTAACCCCTGGACCACCAGGGAAGTCCCAGTAATGTCTTTTTAAACCTTAGATTTCTGTTGCTCCTATGGTGTTCGGTCACAGGATGGGCACCTGATATAAATTCCCTCCTGCAGTGGCCCGCAAAGAATGCCCAGCAAAGAAATCAACCCAGTTGCTGGGTATGTGAGCAGCTTCCCATCTCTAGCTCATTGGGATCGCCATGGTGGCTACCACTGCTCCAGGAAGGGGATTGGAAAGCCTGAAAGCAGTACATTCAGGAAGAACAAGCTACAACTAAGACTCAATTCAACTGATTTACCAACACTAATCCAAAAACCTGGCTGGTGGCACACACCATCAATTACACAGGGCACAGTATTCTTTTCTGCCAATCAAACTACAATAGGCAGTCCATCAGACTAGTGACCAGAAAGATCCTAGGACTACCACCACTAGAGCTATGGGTGGCTATGCTCAGATTTGGAATGGCTTTATGGGTTTTACCCCAGAATTTGGACATTTGAACCTCCAGGCACTCCTGTGTTAGAAACAGGAAAATCACTCTAAAGAGAACCAACTCGACTGCACCAGGAATATGAGAGGGCGTCGTGGTAAAGGACGGTGACTGATGTGCAGTGACTGTCACACCTGCCAGGTGTTCACTGAGTAACCCACATGACTCCCCGTCGTGTGGCACACACCTCTGTCCGTGGTTTCCACCTGGATGCTTGGGCCACTGCACCCTGGGTTCCTCCTGGGCACAGGGGAAAAGCCACCCACAGCAAAAATTGCCAGCTTCCTTCTCCTCAAGGCCAGAGGGCCACATTTTGTTTTTCACTGGTACAGTCATTTGGCTTCCCTCACTATTTCCTCCGTTAACCTGGAGGACATTGTAGCACACACAGAAGCCCTTTCTAAATTCACCCAGAAAGGCTTAAATGATAGCCAACAAAGCCTGTCCTTACTGAACACTGAAATATGTCTAATGAGCAACAGTGTCCTCCAAAAGAGGATGGGCTTGAACACCATTACTGCCTCACAAGGGGGCTCCTGAGCAGTTATCCAAACAGAATGTTGTGTTCATACCTGATGAGTCTGCTAATGTAGTGCCTTTATTAAATCACATAAAAACACAAATGCCCTGAGTGATCCAACCTCCAGCCTAGGGGACTTAATAAATCAGTGACTTGGATCATGGCGCTCTTGATTAAAAAAAAAAAATCTTCCTTGATTCTGGGAATCATTGTCTTCATCTCTGTTTTCTCTTACATGTGCCTGTATTGTTGCTACATCTGGCCTCCAATGCAGTCAGTGGCCAAACAAGCCACCTCCATGCTAATGAAACCTCTTGCTGGCCATTCAAAAAGGGAGAACACACGAGATTATAAGACCCTATAATGAGGAAATTTTCTGGCAGTCCAGTGGTTAGAGCTCCACACTTCCACAGTAAGGGCACAAGTTTGTTCTCTGTTCAGGGAACTAAGATCCCACAAGCCACACGGGGTGGCCAAAAAAAATATATAAGAGCCCATAATGAGGGATAAAGTGTTGGAGGAGGTCACTGAAAGAATGTGTGATTGCCAGCTGACCCATAGCTGTACCCAGGCAATCGGAGGCTCTCACACCCTCCCCTATCCTTGGAATGTGAGCTCTGCTTGCCTTCCCCACACTGGAAGCCAAACAAGGACACAGCCTTGAGATAGTAAGGTGGCATTGATACCACCTGGACAGTATATGTTACTGAGCCCCATTAAGGCCTCTATGAAATTTTAAGATTTTAGCAGACAGGTGCAAAGATCTGCTTGTCTGCAGCTGCCAGAGACAAGCCTCATATGTAAGTTCCCTTTCTTATTAAACCTGCCACCTACCAACCTGGGGTGGCCTGCCTCTTTCTTTTGTCTCTCCCTGCCCTTTATTCATGGCACCCCACTCCAGTACTCTTGCCTGGAAAATCCCATGGACAGAGGAGCCTGGTGGGCTGCAGTCCATGGGGTCGCTAGGAGTCAGACATGACTGAGCGACTTCACTTTCACTTTTCATTTTCATGCATTGGAGAAGGAAATGGCAACCCACTCCAGTGTTCTTGCCTGGAGAATCCCAGGGACAGCGGAGCCTGGTGGGCTGCCGTCTGTGGGGTCACGCAGAGTTGGACACGACTAAAGCGACTTAGCAGCAACTTAGCAGCAGCAGCCCTTTATCCATGAGGCCAGTTTCAGATTGCACCCAGATAACTCCCAAGGTTGCAAAGTAACAGCCTCTGATTTTGTCTTTGCAACAAACACTAACATTTCTATCCACCCTTTTAAAGTTAGAAGCTTATATACTGAAAGTATAGCAACGCATCTGTTCAAACTTTCAACATTTAGAGATAACCTCTAACAACTTTTCGTGGCTTGCAGTCTCACATACAGACACATTCTTAATGGACGAAGTGGTGCATACTATTTAACTTCCTACTATCAAGTAATACAACATAATTATCTGTAAAAGCCAGCTAATTTTCTTTCTACTGCCTATTTTTTAATAGCACCACAAATCCGGTAGTTTATTTAGCCAACTATCTGTGGTTGTTCATATATTTTGTTCACAAATCATTCACTTAGACATGATACTCCAATCAACAGCTTAATATTGAGATACTATTGAGTTAGAGAAGTTTCTTTCCACATTCTCATGATGATGGAGAGAGAGCTAATGTTTACCCTTTGACTGGCAGCCAAAACTGACCTCAGGACTTGGAACCCCACTTGAAGTTCCAAACCGAATCACCTTTCCCTTATCTTTCAGCCTTCACACAAACCCAGAGGTCCCGACTTCACATCACAGAACCATGTGGCAGCCACCTTCCTAAAGGCTGTCAGTGAGGCGGTTCCAGGCACGATGTGGAAATACGTGCCTTGGTAACAAGGGGCTGCTGAATAAGTTCTCTTAGGAAGAAAGTCCATTTTCTCAATTGACTCCTCCCTCTAACACTGCAAATGCTGAGGTGATATGTTAAGGGGCGGAGAGATATGTAACATGAAGATAGAGAGGGGGAGTGGAAGTAAAAAAGAAAAATGAAAGTAAGGGAGAGAGGGGTACATAATCAGTTCCACATTTCTCTCTCCTCCCCTCAAAATAGGTCTGGAATCCTTTTAATAGAAAGGCAAGGTTCCATCATTGCAACAGCTCATAGAAACCATGGCATTCACACTCTTCTTGGCAATGATAAGAAAACTGTGGACTAACAAGAAATTACAGGCATACCTCACTTTATCATGCTTTGCAGAGATTATGCTTTTTACGAACTGAAGGTCTATGGCAACCCTGGTTCTATCTAGTCCACTGGCACCATTTGTCCAACAGCATTTGCTCACTTCATGCCCATATGTCATGTTTTGGTAATTCTCTTAATATTTCAAACTTTTTCATTACTGTTATATTTGTTATAGTAATCTGTGATCAGTGATCTTTGATGTCACTATTACAAAAAGATTATGTCTCACTGAAGGCTCAGATGATGGTTAGCATTTTTTAACCATAAAGTATTTTTAAATTAAGATAGGCATATTGTTTTTTAGCTATAATGCTATTGCACACATTATGGACTACAGTATAGTGTAAACAACTTTCATATGTACTGGGAAACCAAAAAAATTTGTGGGACTCGACTTACTGCAGTCTTTGCTTTATTGCAATGATCTGGAATTGAACCCACCATATCTCCAAGGTCTGTCTGTAGGAAATGGAAACCCACTCCAGTATTCTTGCCTGAAAAATCCCATGGACAGAGGAACCTAGTGAACTACAGTCTATGGGGTCTCAAAGAGTCAGGCATGACCGAGTGATTGAGCACAGCACATACTGCCTGTATGTGAATTTTTGACCCAGCTTTCCGCAGGGCTCTTTTCACTCTGCCTTGTTACCTCCAACCAAAAATGTAAACCAACATTTATAAAGAGCTTATTAACACTGAGCAAAACCACTTTGCATACATTATTCTATTTAATGCCAAAACATCTGTTTCAGGCAGCCACCAGCACCATCTCAGGAAGCCCAGGTACCAACCTTAAGGTGCCCCAGAACTGGCTGGTGAGGGAGCTGGATTTGAATGTAGTCACACTGCTTCTCAAATACTTCATCACACACGGTAATTTAAGCTCAACATTCTCATTGACTATGCTGAGAGCAGAACCACAGATATTCCTACTCCAACATGAGAAATAATATTGTGCTTTTCTGGCAGATTTTTTTTTAAAACAAGCCCCAAAGAGTGCCTTCCAGAAGATGCAAACCTTTCTAAGAGAAAAAGTATTTTCAGCAAAATGGAAAATCTCCAGTGCATAGTATAAGTAGTTTCGAGTATGAAGACAAAATTTTGGCAGGATAAATGTGGCTCGTTATGTATTTACAAGTTAAGAGTTGCACCCAATGATGGTAGTTAAAAAAAAAAAAAAAAAAAAAAAAAAACAGAAAAGAACCACTCATAGAATTTATCAAAAGAAGTATATATCTATTATAGTTTGACTGAAAATGGTCTATTTATACAGCACACAAATGTGTCACCTTTTCTCGGTTATTTTACATTCTCACCTAGGAACTTTGAAAAAAAGAGGGTAGAAAATAGTGATTGCAAATAGTCTAATTATCTTGACAAACGCAGTACAGCCTCTTAGGCATGACACTCCTGCAAGCCTCTTCAGCAACCCCATGAAATCTGGAACA
This sequence comes from Bubalus bubalis, assembly GCF_019923935.1. Lineage (NCBI taxonomy): Eukaryota > Metazoa > Chordata > Mammalia > Artiodactyla > Bovidae > Bubalus > Bubalus bubalis. The sequence goes on along the minus strand of NC_059174.1, from coordinate 26,292,512 downwards.
TTGCTTGGTTCCACTACCCACGGGGAAAGACAATTCGCATCAGGAATTACCTGCGGCTGATGCAGATGACAAATGTTATCTAATCAAGTCTATAAGCGTCTCAGACAGGTGCGTCTCTTCTCCAACCTAGGAAATCACCCTGAATAATTCATTATCTAATATGTTTCTCTAAGCCGACATAACTGAGGGGGGAAAAAATATCACTTTGTGGCACTCCTTATGCAGAAAAAGCAAGGGCTTTGGAATTCTTAAACTCTCAAAGGAAACATCACAAAACCTTTTTTTTCTGTTAAAAAAAATGATACCAGGGAAATGTGGGCTTTGCTGCTCCATTACCAACATCCTAGATGATTTCCAAACCCATACCTTGGCTCTGTTGTGTTGTTTAGTTGCTAAGTCATGTCCAACTCTTACATGACCTCATGGACTGTAGCCCACCAGGCTCCTCTGTCCATGTGATTTCCCAGGCAAGAATACTGGAATAGATTGCCACTTCCTCCTCCAAGGGATCTTCTTGATTTGGGAATCGAACCCACATCTACTGCATTGGCAGGCGGATGCTTTACCACTGAGCCACCAGCGAAGCCCCATACCTTGGCTCTATCTGGCTTCTAAGACAATCCTCTCCATTGGTTAAATCCATCTCTAAATCAGCATCCTCTCTCTACCTCCATTTCACCACAAGACATGAGCAAGACATGAACATAATTGCTCTGCAGAGCCTGTGGGAGGTGCCTCAGATCTCTCCCCTGTTCAGCAGGGACAGAGTCCAGGCAGGCTTGCAGCTCTCTTTCTGGTGCCTCTTTGTTCTCATCTGCACCCTCACTCCCCACTGTCAAGACCAGAAGCTGGTCTGTTTTGTTTTAACCCTTCAGATTTCAAACCAGGTAGGTACTGTTCTGGTTTCAAACTAGTTTTGAACTATGGTGCTAGAGAACACTCTTGAGAGTCCCTTGGACAGCAAGGAGATCAAACCAGTCAATCCTGAAGGAAATCAGCCCTGAATGTTTATTGGGAGGACTGATGCTAAAGCTGAAACTTCCAATAGTTTGGCCACGTGATGCAAAGAGCCAACTCATTGGAAAAGACTCTGAAGCTGGGAAAGATTGAGGGCAGGAGAAGAGGATGGCAGACAATGTGCTAGATAACATCACTGACTCAATGGACATGAGTTTGAGCAAACTCTAGGAGACTGTGAAGGACAGAGAAGCTTGGCATGCCGCAGTCCGTGGGGCTGCAAAGAGTTAGACATGAACTTAACTACTGAACAAGGCATTGGACATGCTCCCATCTCCTTAGGGCCCAACACTAAAGCCTCCTTCTATCAGTGACTCTCAAATGTTAGTGCACACCTGGAGAGCTTGTCAAAATACAGATTACAGGGCCACACTGGAGAGTTGATGATTCAGTAGATCCAAAAAGGCTCAGAAAACACACATTTTAAAACAAGTTCCCAAGTTGATGCTGATGCTACAGGGGATTACATTTTTAGGAACTTTCAGGTTATGTTCATGTTTCCCACACTGGCCCATTTTTAAGAATTACCTGGGAGTGCCTGAGGAGGAAAAGCCACAATTTCATACCCCCTTTCCTTGTGAATTTCCATTCAGTAAATCTCTAGTTTTCACAAACTCTCAAGGTATTTATAGACAGGCATGTTGGAGCTTTTGAGTTGTCAAGAGCAAAAAGCAGCTCTAAACTGACTGATTTCGTATAATTATGGTTTGGGGATAATGGTTGATACAGGTGAAGAACAGATTGATGGCATTCTCAGATTTAGCATTTCTCTATTTGACTGCTCAGTAGCAATTGTACTAAACTATAAGTTTTTTGAGCACAACGTTTTATGTCTTTCCTCCCAGATTTGTACAGTAAAGATTAGTGGAAGGGAGAAAAGAAGAAAGGAGAGGAAAGAAGTGGGGAGGGTGCTTTAAAAATACATAAGCCCAGGTCCAACATGACAGGAATTCTGATTTAATTGGGCTGGGGTGGGATCCAGGCATGGGCGGTTTTATAAAGAACTGTAAAATAGATAAGCAAGCAAAAATTTAAAAAGAGCTCTAGGTGATTGAAACATACAGCCAGTAGATCATACACTATGATCTACTGTTCTCAGAATCAGCATCTCTGTTTTGTGTTAACATAGAAAGAGCAGAGAGTGACTAAGGTTCTAACTCAGCCATATCCTTCCTACCACATATATTCTACTCTACTTAATCTCTCTAAATTTTAGTTTCACCATCTATAAAATGAAGATAAAATATCTACTACAATCAGTTACTCTTGATGAGTAAATGAAACAAAAGTATCCATCTCTCCTTCACTCTTTTCTTTTCACTGCCTTTAGTAGTTTTCAATCTGGCCAGGAAGAGATAAGACAGATATATTGAAAATAAATACTGGGCTGGCCAAGTTCATTCAGGTAACATCTTACAGAAAAACCTAAACGAACTTGTTGGCCAACCCAATAGATAAACAACAATCCTACTACATAGCACAGGGAACTACACTCAATATCCTGTAAAAAACCACGATATTTTCTTCACTCTTTCAGTCATTATTTCATTCATTCACTTAACCAATATATATTAATTAGTCACCACATGCCAAGCACTGTTATAGGCCATATGGACAAAGCATTGACAAATACAAACCAATACACCCATGCCTCAAAGAGCTTGGCAAAGTCCTGGAAACTCAGTGCATGTTCAACAAATGCCTATCATTACTATTATCCAAACTGAAGATAATAATGGTTACCTGGTCACCATGAAATGACAGAATGGAAAGTAACATGCTTTATATATTTCAAAGGAATATTCTAATTAATAATTATAGTTGTAGTTATGGCTATTACTGATATTATATTAATATGACCAATAGTATACATTTGAAGATTCATTCTTTTTTTTTTTCTTTTCTCCCCACAACCCAAAGGATGATATAGCCGAGGGATCACAGAATACAGGAACTGACCAGGACCTCAGTATTCTGGTTTCTCTTCAGGTCAATAAACCTTTTGTCTTTTCAAAGAGGACCTCCGAGGTCTTGACTGGAACTCCCCATACGGTACAGGTGAGAACTCCACAGCCCTCTGCAGAGATGTTCCCTTCTGTTAGACTTGCTGATTCTCACAGGTCACAGACAAAGAAGGGTTTTCATAGGTGAACACACCACAGTACTTGGTCAGTGCTTATTGACTGTAGGTTCTGAATAAATGTTTGTTAACTACAATAATAAACGAAAAATGTATAAATAAAGGTCAAATGGCAATCTTTGCTCAAGGAGTGCACATTGAACATTAGGTAGCCAATGGGCAGCTTCTCAATTGGGTGTTTTAAAATATGACCATAAGCCTGTAAATATTTCATTGTCTCTGAAATAGTACCATGCATAAGCATGGAATAGTATTGAATAACTTTTATTACAAATAAGTCTCTTTTCAATGGAAATTAATAAATTTCCTTTTCATATTATTTTTAGCTATCTAGGTCTTTAGCCTTTACTTAATGATGATGCACTTGATTAAATAAAATGAAAGAAAAATGAAAGTTCTTTCAGACATTAAAATGAATAATGAATTTAGACTTAATCCAAAAGCAATTTGACTTTAAACATTCATATGAAATTAAATGAGCCATTGAATTTGCTATATAAGCAAGCATTAATCTTATCTGGCTATGAAAACTAGAAAGTTATATAGTGACCCATTAATTTCAGAGCCTAATACAAGGTCTGTTTAATGCCTTTTCTCCATTAAGAAGTCTTATTCCATAATATAAGTGCTTTTTCATAAAAGTTTAAACTCCAATTCATTTTTTTCTTCTGTTCCAATCATGTGATAATCGACTCTTGACAAGATTATAGCTGCAAATCTAAATATGGCATATAATGTTGTCATGTGAAGCAGCTTTTTTATCATGGCTGGCCTCCACCAAAAAAAAAGAGAACATTTATATCACTGGCAGGAATGTGAGTATAAATTATTACAGCCCCTCTATCCAACGGTCTTTGAAGTAGTTTATAATTCACCAGGCACACGGATAGATGACCCTGTTACACTGAAGTAAAATTTGCATAGAATTACCCAAACCCAAAGCAGCATTCCAGTACATACGAATCATATGCTATAACCAGGTACAGTTCAATGTTGAAATCAAAGAGCATATGTTTATTTTTACACATTTAAAATATTTCCCCAGGGACTTCCCTGGTAGTCCAGTGGTTAAGAATCCACCTGCCAATGCAGGGGACACAAGTTTGATCCCTGGTCTAGGACGATTCTACGTGCTTCAGGGTAACTAAGCTGGCATGCCACAACTCCTGGGCCCTTGCTCTAGAGCCTGTGCCCTGCAGCAAGGGAAGCCACTGCAGTGAGAAGCCTGCACGCCGCAACTAGGGAGGAGCCCTCGCTCACCGCAACTAGAGAAAGCCCACGCAAGTGCAGCCAAAAATAAATAAATAAAATTTTAAAAATAAATAAAATAAATGTTTCCCCACATAAAAAACTGAATCATAATTTTATCAGAAATTTTTATATTCCAACTTTAGGTTCCATGTGCAATAAGCCCATTTTACAGTTGAAACCATACTTAAATAAGGGTGAAGACAAAAAATAAGCAACAGTGTTGCACTTATTATCTGACATAATACTTAGCTAAATGGCAAATCTATAATGCCATTATACACATGACATTTCATTAATCAGTGCTGGAAGATGTGGGGGAAAAGGACAACAGGCATGAAAAGTGACATACATGTTTTTCATTGGCAGACAGGGTTACTATCAATTTCATTATACGCCATATGACAAACACTGATTCTTTCACGATAATAACAAGGGAACCAAGGAAGCAGACTGTGAGAATACAATACAGTGATATGGACTCACGTGTATTAATGATTTCATTGCATTGGGATTAGATTAAGAAATTATATGGTTTACATCTTTTAAGCCCTCATTAATAAATATTAGTTCTTATTAGTTAGAGACTGGCTAATAAGTCACCAGCGGCCTGATATTTGAAATCTACAGCAGTACATTTAAATAATGAAGTCGATTATTAATGAAGAAGGATTTTGTAGTTTAAGAGAGTTAATCATTACAGAATGTTTTTCATGAAATCAGCATTGTTTACGATATAAATCTATTCATCCTTGGGCAGCTACTCAAAGTCTATATGATCTCTCTCCTAAATACAGAATATGGAGATGGGGGAGTTTTCTGTGTCATTCATTCAGCTTTGTAGCCACTGATATCACTTGGGATTAAACAGTTTAACTCCATCTCTGCATTTCATCACCTCCCCAATCTCGTGCATGAGTAGCTGTCAAGACCATGTGCTAGGTTGCTTCAGTTATGTTTGGCTCTTTGCAATGCTATGGACTATAGCCCATCAGGCTCCTCTGTCCATGGGATTCTCCAGGAATGAATACTGGAATGGGTTGCCATTTCCTTCTCCAGGGCCAAGACCATATGGCCACTCCAACCAGAGGAGTGGTTGCTCCCACCAATCCAGAGGCTTAGACCAGTCCAAGTGCTTCCCTACCCAGCCCAGCACAGCAGTCCTCAGGCGAGGCTTGAAAAAGGATCACCAAAGCTATGTTTTCGTTCTTTGTACTCACCACAAAACTTAAAGCTACTTTCACAAATTCTAAGTACTCATAGACAATTGATGATGAGTACCTTAACATTTTGAGTTCTCCTAAAATGAGAAAGGAAGTACAAAACTTTCCACTTTAAAAAGAGATAAATGTGAGTTTGGCGTTCTAAAAAAAATTAAATAAAAGGAAGAGTTGGGCATCAACTACATTTATAAATGTGACACTGGGCAAGTTATCATTATTGTAAATATTTCCTGTTTTGAGAACTGATCCCTCTTCACATTTTGGAGAAGCCTTTCCTTTTTCGAGTCTTAGTGGAGTTCAGGGCTTCCCAATATTCTTCCAATAAATCATCATTTTTTCATAAGTTCAAGTTGTTTCTCATCATCTGCAACCAAAATTCTTTTTTTAATTTATTTTTTAATTGGAGGAAAACTGCTTTACAATGATTGATTTCTGTATAACAATGTGAATCAGCCATAATTATACATATATCCCCCCCTCATGAACCTCCCAGCTCCTCATCCCACCCCTCTAGGTCATCACAGTGCACTGAGCTGACTCTCTGTGCTATACAGCAGCTTACACATGGTAGTGTATACACAGTGATGCTATTTCCTCCATTGGTACCACTATCTCCCTCCCCTACTGTGTCCACAAATCTGTTCTCTCCACCAGCATTTCCATTCCTTCCCTGCAAATAAGTTGATCTGTACCATTTTTCTAGATTCCATATACATATTAATGTACAATACTTGTTTTCTCTTTCTGACTCAACTTCACTCTGTATAACAGGCTCCAGGTTCATCCACCTCACTAAAACTGACTCACATTCATTATTTTTTATGGCTGAGTAATATTCTACTGGACTTCCCAGGTGGCACAGTGGTAAAGAATTTGCCTGCTGATACAGGAGATACGCATTTGATCCCTGGGTCAGGAAGATCCCCTGGAGTAGGAAATGGCAACCCACTCTAGTATTCTTACCTGGAAAATTCCAAGGACAGAGGGGCCTGGCGGACTACAGTTGATGGGGTCACAAAGAGTCGGACACAACTGAGCATGTAGCATGCATTCAGCACACATTCCCACAATATTCTATTGTATGTATGTACCATAACTTATTTTTCCATTCATTAGTAGATGAACATCCAGGTGCAACCAAGAATTCTGAGTAGCATATTATGTCTTTAATATCCCAATTTCCCATCTCTAAAACTGGGGATAGTCCCTCACACTATATACAAAAATAGACTCAATAGGTTGAAGACCTAAATGTAAGACCAGAAACCATAAAACTCCTAGAGGAGAACATAAGCAGGACACTTTTTGACTTAAATCATAGTATTTTTTTTGGATCTGTCTCCCAAGGCAAAAGAAACAAAAGAAATATAAGCAAATGAAGCATAATAAAACTTGAAAGCTTTTGTACCAGCAAAGGAAAACAATGACAAAACAAAAAGGCCACCTACTAAATGGTAGAAAATATTTGCAAACTATATGACCTATAAGGGGTTAGTATCCAGAATACATGAACAGCTCAAACAATATCAATATCAAATGAACAACTCAATATCAAAAAAGAAATAAAGATATACCCAATTTTTAAATGGGCAGAAGACCTGAATAAACATTTTTCTGAAGAGGACAGGCAGATGCCAGATAGGCACATTAGAAGATGCTCAACATCAGTAGTCATCAGAGAAATGCAAATCAAAATCACAATGAGATATCACCTCAAACCTGTCAGAGTGGTTATAATCAAAAAGTCTATAAATAACAAATGCTGCCAAGGATATGGAGAAAAGGGAATCCAGGTACACTGCTGGTCAGACTGTAAATTGGTGATGCCACTATGTAAAACAGTATGGAGGCTCCTCAAAAAATTAAAATAGATCTATCACATGATCCAGCAACTCCACCACTGGGAATAAATCCAAACAAAAGGAAAACATTAATTTGAAAAGATACATGTACCCCAATTTCACAGAAGCATAATTTGTACTAGCCAAAGGTATAGAAGCAACTCAACTATCCATCAACAGATGAGTGGACAAAGAAGATGTGTTGTGGATGTGTGTCTGTGTATGCGCAATGAAATATTAGCCATAAAAAGAATGAAATTTTGCCACTTGCAACAATATGGATGGCCCTATAAGTGCCGAAGAATTGATGCTTTTGAACTGTGGTGTTGGAGAAGACTTTTGAGAGTCCCTTGGACTGCAAGGAGATCCAACCAGTCCATTCTGAAAGAGATCAGCCCTGGGATTTCCTTGGAAGGAATGGTGCTAAAGCTGAAACTCCAGTACTTTGGGCACCTCATGCGAAGAGTTGACTCATTGGAAAAGACTCTGATGCTGGGAGGGATTGGGGGCAGGAGGAGAAGGGGACAACAGAGGATGAGATGGCTGGATGGCATCACTGACTCGATGGACGTGAGTCTGAGTGAACTCCGGGAGTTGGTGATGGACAGGGAGGCCTGGCGTGCTGCAATTCATGGGGTCTCGAAGAGTCGGACATGACTGAGCGACTGAACTGAACTGAACTGATAGAGTATTATGCTTAGTGAAATAAGTCAGACAGAGAAAGACAAATATATATGTTAACACATATGTAGAATCTAAAAAATAATATAAATAAATGTATATAACAAAACAGAAGCAGATTCACAGATACAGAAAATTAACTAGTCAATACCAATAGGGAGAAGGAAGAGGGGAGGGGCAAATTAGGGGTATGGGATTAAGAGGTACAAACTACTGTGTATAAAATAGATAAGCAACAAGGATATATTGCATAGCATAGGGAAATATAGCCATTATTTTGTAATATTTTTAAACGAAGTATAGAAGTATAATATTTCTATAAAAATATTGAATCATTATGTTGTATACCTGAATCTAATATAATACTGTAAATAAACTATACTTCAATTAAAAAGAATAAAAAGCATAAACATTCAAAAGTAAATAAAAATAAATTGGGGATATTATGACCTGTGCTGCCTACCTCATTAGACTAAGGGAATAAAGTGACATAATAAAAATAATGTCTATGGTAGAAGTTACATGTGGTCTTCCATAATAGTATGTTCTCTTCTTGTAATATTCTCCATAAACATTGAGAAGTCCATTCCAGAAAATCTCCTAATTTTTGTAAAAATGGAAATAATTTGTTCTTAAACTGTTATTGTGAAGACTGAGTGAAATAATACATGTAAAAAATAACCAACCATTGCCTAGCATGTTATAAACATTTGAAAATATTTTTCTTTTTTCCTCTTAATAAGAGAAAAATAATAAAGGAATTTCAAACTTTATGAAAATTATCTGTCATCCAAAATCACAGAATATCTAGTTGAATATATATCATAAGCACAATCAAAGCTATATCAAAAAAGAGAAGTAATATGTATTGGTAAGAATATGAAAATATAGTCACACCTTCCTGGTTTATGTTCTCTTATTAACTGTAGGAGTTTCTTAACCTCTTTGATCCTCAGTTCCTTCATTTGTAAAACAGGGATAATTACATCTCCTTCTCAGAGTTACAATTAGGACTTAAATACACAGTACACGTGGACATGGTTTATGAGCTCTTACATACTATCCAGAGGCTATTTATCATCATTTTCATCAACTTAATATTTATTGAGATGGATCTGCTCTAAGAACCACCACATGCACACACATGTACACATACACATTAATTTTATTTTTATTTAACCACTATAAACATACCAGGCAGAAGAAAGATATAAGCATAACTATGTGGCTATTGATTTTTCTCCTGACAAAATTCCCATCAACAAGTGATGTTGCCAAAAATGTACTGGCCCCCTGTTTAAGACTGATAGACCAGTGTTGCTAGAATTCCAGCAGAAACCAGGAATTAAACCAACAGAGCCATGTTTATTTCAAGCTTCATTAGAACTTTGGCAAGCGTGCCTGTGGAGACCACCTGAGTAAGGGATTCACCCAGCCAAGCCCTCATTCACCATGAACCACACTCCATGTGTTTACCACAGCAACATACAGTCCCTTTATTCTACGGACACCTTGTTTAGAATAATTCAGATTTCCTATTGCATTTTTCTTGAATCTTATTACAGATTAAGATAATCAGCTGAAGATAACATGTTTGCCAGACTGTATTAGCCCAAACTTTAAAACAATAAACTAATAATTGATGATAAATAGATGCTGATCTATCAATCAGTAGATCAATCATATCTGATAGAACTTTAGCTACTTGATTCTATATGAGGTAAGCTATGGAAAATTTTATTCTTCAGTTTCCTCCAAATCAATGATTTCTTAAAAAGCATGGCCTCTGAGAAAATGTACTTTCAACCAATAAAGCTTAAATATAGCAATCCTTGAAGGCAGCTTATTAAACTTAACAAATTTACAGTGAAACAACTTCCTTAATGTGGAAAACTGTAACTAAATAGTAAGGCAAAACCATAAGAAAAATTTAGATATTTTTCATTAGTCCTTCTTAAAGGCATCATAAATTACACATTTTTAATAAAACTATTAAAATCACTCTTTTGCAAGTCCTTCTTAAATGTTCAGGTTAAGGTACTCTGTATAAAGGTCACCATTTTAAAAGGCTGTGTTAATCTAAGATTAAACATTCAGGGACTTGCCTGGCAGTCCAGTGGTTAAGACTTCATCTTCCAATGCAGGGGGTACAGGTTTGATCCCTGATCAGGGAACTCAGATCCCACATGCTTGCAGCCAAAAAACCAAAACATAAAACTGAAACAATATTTTAAAGTATTCAATAAAGACTTTTAAAATGGTCCACATCAAAAAAATCTTTAAAATTTTTTTTTAATAAAAAAATTAAACATTCAAAGATGCTCTCAGGGAAAACACCTATGTGAGAGTTGCAAAGGCTGGGAAAACCATCAAACCAGGAAGCAATCTGATCTCAAATGAAAGAGTGATGGAGAGAGGTTGGGTCAAGGCATCCTGAACTGTGATGCAATCATAGGAAGTTTTCACAAGACCATCAGCAAGCCCTCAAGCCAGAATCACCATTAGATGAGCCCCATGTCTCCTTGGAATGAGCCCACTTTACTACTCTGCCACACTTCTTCGTTCTGGGAGCAGCTGGCAGGAAACACTCTCTGAACACACAAGCTGCTATGGATTTCAGAGCACAGCAGCCTGTGCTCTTAGTCAATTACACTTAGAGATTTGCAAGGTATAATCTCACAGCTCTCACAAAGGATAAAATAAATGTTTCCAAATGAAAAATGTTTATATATGGTATATATCTCCTTTTTATTTATTTTATTGATATGATGGACGGAGGAGCCTGGTGGGCTACAGTCCATGGGGTCGCTAAGAGTCGGACACGACTGAGCCACTTCACTTTCACTTTTCACTTTCATGCATTGGAGAAGGAAATGGCAACCCACTCCAGTGTTCTTGCCTGGAGAATCCCAGGGACGGGGGAGCCTGGTGGGCTGCCGTCTATGGGGTCACACAGAGTCGGACACGACTGAAGCGACTTAGCAGCAGCAGCAGCATGATGATTAATGTGGACAACAATTCCATTGGTATTTAATATACACAGCAAGCAGGGGGCAATATCTTCATTTGCTCCCTATTTTCAGTTACTGTATTTGATGAGATATGTTCTTTGAAGCAATGGTTTGATGATTGAGTGAAACATACTCTCACCCTCTCTCCCTTAGCCTCACAAGGAGAAAGGACTGTTAAAGTATTTTGTCAATGTCTGGGACACAAACTGGTCTGTGTTTATCAATCAGCAGGATAACTATTGCATGAAGCATTAACTCATATGGGCGTGGCTCAGTTTAGCTGGGTTGGCAAACTAAGAGCCTGAAACCTCAGGGCTCCCTCATCATTGATTTATTAGTGCAGTAATCCATAGGGTAATACAGAGAAGGCAATGGCACCCCACTCCAGTACTCTTGCTTGGAAAATCCCATGGACGGAGGAGCCTGGTAGGCTGCAGTCCATGGAGTCGCTAAGAGTTGGACACGACTGAGAGACTTCACTTTCACTTTTCACTTTCATGCATTGGAGAAGGAAATGGCAGCCCATTCCAGTGTTCTTGCCTGGAGAATCCCAGGGACGGGGGAGCCTGGTGGGCTGCCGTCTATGGGGTCGCACAGAGTCAGAGACGACGGAAGTGACTTAGCATAGCATAGGGTAATAAGGTCCTGTAGTCTACATTAGGATTTGGGGAAACTGGCAATCTCATTTAAGCCTTAAGCCTAAAGACATGCACTCCAAACCTGCTTTCCCAAAGGCTGCTCTGCAGAGCACTGAGCCCTGGTCCAGTCAGCAGTGCGCTGCGCATCCACTCCATATCACTCCTTGTGTTCACGTCTTCCGCAAGAGGTTCTTGGGTCTTGCAACATAATTCCACTTTGTATGTGTGTGATAAGTCTCCTTCAGTTGTGTCCAACTTTTTGCAACCCTGTGGACTGTAGCCCAGCAGGCTCCTCTGTCCATGTGATTCTCCAGGCAAGAATACTGGAGTGGGGAGCCACGCCCTCCTTCAGTGGATCTTCCCTACCCAGGAAAGGAACCCGGGTAATTCCACTTTAATACATACCTTAATGTATGTGTTAATACCTTAAAATACACCAAACCATAACTTAATATTACCCAAAGCTTCATTTCTAAATAATACAGTAAGAATGACATCAGTGAGGTATTAGACAAAGAGATCCTGGCCCTCACTGCCACACAAAAACAAAGATAAAGTAAATGATCCATGGGTGAGGACAGCTCTGGAAGAACCCTGTGGGGAGCATTAGGGGGCTGCAGTGACCCAGAGTGGCATGAGGACTGGGAATGGCAGCATTCAAGGAGGCCAGAAACATTCTGCCTACATTGTCCCATCACCTTCACTCATGCATCACCATGAAGAATCCTGTTGGCCATGAGTTCCTCCCATGGAGGGAAAGAACATCGGGATATCTCAGCAGCCTTGGCCACTGTTGATCACAGCAGACCTAGCTACTACCACAGAGCAGCCCCTGAGTCATCACACAGACCCAGCTGCTGGACCTGCCTGGAGCCAGAGGTTCTGTGCCCCTTGGAATGGGAGCTATCAAGAGCCACCCTTTCCCCACTGGAGTCAAAGGTGCTGTTCCCCTGACCTGAGTCCTGGTGAGGCCACAGCCCCCATGCCTGGGAACTGACACCCACCATGAAGCCTGTGCCCATGCACTGGTCCCAGCCACCCACTAGCATTACCACACATGCAGCCACATGCATGCTGGACCAGGCACCTATCTCAGCTGCAAAGGTACACCCATGAGCCTAGCTGCCTGCCGCAGCTACGTCTGCATCCACACACCCACAAGACCCAACCGGCATGCTCCATTGAGACCACACCACTGCGTACTCCCAGAACTGGCATCCTTGTACATCTTCCCGCATGGATCTATTGCTCACCTCACCCAGCTAATATCCTTGCAACCGCCCATGAGAGGAGGTCTTTCCCTGCCTTGGCCAGTCCTTCATGTTTAGAAGGGAAGACTACTTCTTCAAACATGAAGACAACAGTCCAGGACTACAAGGAAACGTAACAATTCAAGGAAACATGACACTGCTAAAGAAACGCAATAACTGGCCATAACCACCTCCAAAGAAATAGAGATCTACACTTTGCCAAAGAATTCAAAATAATTTTTTAAAGATCAATGAGTTACAAGAGAACTCAGGTAAACAGCTCAATGACATCAAGAAAATAATACTTAAACAAAACAAGAAGCTCAACAAAGATATAGATATCATAAAAAAAATATTGAACAGAAATTGAGGAGCTGAAGAACACAACGGCTGAAATGAAAAATGTAGCACAGAACTTCAACAGCTGACTCAACCAAACAAAAAAGAGAGACCTCAAAGGTAGGTCATTGGAAATTATGGATTTTAAATCCTTTCAGACACTCTCAGGCTTTGGATTGGGGACTTTAATTCTTTCACATTCAAAGAAATCATTGATGGGCAATGAGTTGGTATTGCCATTTTAATAGTTTTCTGTCTCTTTTGCTATTGTTTTGTTCCCCTCTTCTTCTCCTGCTATCTTCCTTTGTTGATGAATTTGTAATGATTTCTTGGATTCTTTTCATCTTTTGAGTATATATATCATAAGCTTTTTCTTGGTGGTTACTGCAAGGTTTGCACAAAATACAGGTATAATCATCTATTTCAAGCTGGTAACTACTTGACTTTAATTGCATTCAAAAACTGCAGTTTAACCACTCCCAATTTATACTTTGTTTTTTTAGTCCAAGTTTACTTCTTTTTATATTATATATCCATCAATAAACTTTTGTGATTCTTATTATTCTTAATATTTTTGCCTTTTAAGTTTTACATAAGTTATTTACACACTACCATTACACTATTACATTATCTATATTTGACTATATATTTAACTTTAACCATGTATATGTGTCAGAGAAGGCAATGGCACCCCACTCCAGTACTCTTGCCTGGAAAATCCCATGGGCGGAGGAACCTGGTAGGCTGCAGTCCATGGGGTCGCGAAGAGTCGAACACGACTGAGTGACCTCACTTTCACTTTTCACTTTCATGTGTTGCAGAAGGAAATGGCAACCCACTCCAGTATTCTTGCCTGGAGAATCCCAGGGATGGGGGAGCCTGGTGGGCTGCCATCTAAGGGGTCACACAGAGTCGGACATGACTGAAGTGACTTAGTAGCAGCAGCAGCAGCAGCAGCATGTATATGTGTGTGTGTATATATATATATACACACATATATATACAATGTAACATTATTCAGCCTTTAAAAAGAAGAAAATTCTGCCATTTTCAACAAGATGGATGAATCTGGAAGATATTATGCTAACTGAAATAAGCCAAAGACAGAAAGAAAACTACTGCATTATTTCACTCATATATGAAATCTAAAAAAAGTCAAATTCATACAAAGCAGAGAGTAAAATGGTGGTTGCTGGGGACTAAGGAAGGAGTAATGGGGAGATGTTGGTCAAAGAGTACGAAATAGCAGTTATATGGGATGAGTAAGGCAGAAAGTGAAGAGGAACTAAAAAGCCTCTTGATGGAAGAGAAAGTGGAGAGTGAAAAAGTTGGCTTAAAGCTCAACATTCAGAAAACGAAGATCATGGCATCTGGTCCCATCACTTCATGGGAAATAGATGGGGAAACAGTGGAAACAGTGTCAGACTTTATTTTGGGGGGCTCCAAAATCACTGCAGATGGTGACTGCAGCCATGAAATTAAAAGATGCTTATTCCTTGGAAGAAAAGTTATGACCAACCTAGATAGAATATTGAAAAGCAGAGACATTACTTTGCCAACAAAGGTCCGTCTAGTCAAGGCTATGGTTTTTCCTGTGGTCATGTATGGATGTGAGAGTTGGACTGTGAAGAAGACTGAGCACTGAAGAATTGATGCTTTTGAACTGTGGTGTTGGAGAAGACTCTTGAGAGTCCCTTGGACTGCAAGGAGATCCAACCAGTCCATTCTGAAGGAGATCAGCCCTAGGATTTCTTTGGAAGGAATGATGCTAAAGCTGAAACTCCAGTACTTTGGGCACCTCATGCGAAGAGTTGACTCAGTGGAAAAGACTCTGATGCTGGGAGGGATTGGGGGCAGAAGGAGAAGGGGACAACAGAGAATGAGATGGCTGGATGGCATCACTGACTTGATGGACGTGAGTCTGAATGAACTCCGGGAGTTGGTGATGGACAGGGAGGCCTGGTGTGCTGAGATTCATGGGGTCGCAAAGAGTCAGACACGACTGAGCGACTGAACTGAACTGAACTGAAGTGTAGAAATGAGTATGGTGACCATAGTTAATAATATAACATAATATTATGCTATATTTGCTGCATCATATGCTGCATAATATACTCAAAATAGGCTAAGAGGGTAGATTATTAAGTACTCCCACCTCAAAATAAATAAATATGTGAGGTGGTAGATATGTTAATTAGCCTGACTGTCATAATAACTTCACAATGTATATCTATATTAAAACACCACACTGTACACTTTAAAATATATATAATTTTGTACTAAAAATTAACTAGTAAAAGTGAAGAGCTATTTCTAAAGCAAATAATTATAGGGAGATTAAAGCCTTGAAAGTAAAAGTCACTCAGTTGTGTCTGACTCTTTTTGATCCCATGGACTATATGGTCCATGGAATTCTCCAGGCCAGAATACTGGAGTGGTCAGCCATTCCCTTCTCCAGGAGATCTTCCCAACCCAGGGATCAAACCCAGGTTTCCCCCATTGTAGGCGGATTCTTTACCAGCTGAGCCAGCTGGGAAGCCCAATTAAAGCCTTAAATGGATACAATAAAAAAGAAAGATTTAAAATGAATAATCACTTGAATAAAGATGTGAGTTTACAAAAAAGGGGGAGAATAAACATAGGAGAAATTAATAGAGGGACACAAGAGCAAAAATGAACAAAATAAAAAATAAAGAAGTTATAGAGAATAAGATCCCCACTGTGGGGACTTCCCAGGTGGTCTAGTGGTTAAGACTCTGCTCTCCCAATGCAGGGGGACCAGGTTTGTTCCCCAATCAGGAAATTAGATCCCACATGCCACTACTAAGTCTTCACATACTGCAGCTAAAAATCCAATATGCCACAACTAATACCCAGAGCAGCCAAAAAAAAAAATACCATTGTTACTCAATCAGCATATTTAAAATGCAATGTATTCAAGAAAATAATCTGCACACAGAATTTTTAATAAATGTACAGTTTCCTTAAGAATAATAATAGTATACAAATACAAAATGGAAATTAATACATTAAGTTTCTCAATTCATGTTAAATATCTAAATGTTACTATCAACTCAATTTATCTGAGACCCAGATCACTTTGGTCACAAGTTTTACTACCATGTGGAAATTCCTAGCACTTTGATGAATGAGTTATTTGAGAATTAATTATATACTCATTTTTTATATCTTTTTTAGGAATTAAGGCTTTAAATATCTATATCTAATCAGTAGAACTTTCAAAGCCAATCAGAGTAAAAGGCTGATTTTTAAATATGTTTATCCTGAGGCAGGTGTTCTCATTGACATACTATACCCTGATTCAAAATTACAAGGTCAATATAAAATTGCAGGTCTTGAGATATGGGAGAATTTTAGAGTAGCAATGTACATGATCAATTGAAATACAATATTCACATATTAAAGCTTAGCATTACCATGCCTTTCTTCACATGATACCCCCAATTCTAGTTTCTGGGGGTTCATGAATTTTCCTAAGTGACTATATATATCAGCACATTATACATACATATTATATAATTTACCCATGGAAATGTCCTAGAAAGTAGTCATTTCAATGGCTAAATTGTCTTTTGGGATAAGGTTCTAAATGTCTGCCTACCAATATCCATGGTCTTCGATGGATCAACTAAACTAAACCCATACATCTAGGTGAAGCCACCAACACTAACTAACATGTATTGGTGAATGGAATACATACTAAAGGGATATATGCCACTTCCAGCCCTAAATAAGTATGTGCTAGTAAAGATTTAACAACCAGCTATTGAGAAAGTGAGGGGGGAATCTTGGTTTGCAGCATTTGCTGATTTCCATGGTAAACTTCTCCCACCATGCCTAATTTCAAAATACCAACATAATGTTACTAAACATGGAGTTGGGGGAAAAATGTATTATGTAGTATTTCCATCATATAGGAACAGTAGATGGAAATAACCTCAAAAGCACATAAAAATGTAGTAATATTAGGAAATGATGTTTATTTTTAATATAATTTAGTTAATTGTAAGTTTATGTAATTTAATTGTTCATAGTGGTCATATTTTCAAAACAACTCACAAAATTCCTAAATTTAGCAGTTGCTTCTCACAACCCAGTTTGAGCCAGCTCCTGCACACCACTGCTAAGATCTGCTGTGTGATACTCCATACTGTCCTTCTTTCTTTGTTTCCTAGCCAAAAGCCTAGGATTCAGTTAAAGTTTCAGTGTCTATAGAACCACTGGAGGAAGTTTGAGTCCCTGATTGAATGAAGCAGAAACTCCTGTCCCTCATGATGCTGCTGATCCACAAGAGATTGAGAGTAAGAAATAAACCCTTGGTATGTTAAACTCCTTGATTGCAGGGTTATGCGCTGCAGCAGCTGATATCGACTATCCTGACTAAAACACCATCCAAAGAACAAATGAAGTCTCTCATTCACTGATTCCCATGTTTGGTGAATCACCAAACCCACCTGAAAATGTTTAATAAAATACAGATTCTAAAGCCCTAGAGATGAAGCATTTTCAGGTGTATGGTCCAAAACTTTTAGGTTGGAAAGTCTTTCTAGGTCTGGGAACCACTGATCAAGTTCATCCCATTTCTCCCCAATTGTTTTGACTAAAGCACCCTTACAGTTCTGCAGAAGGAAAGCATTACCCATTAGCAGTAAAGGGACTTCCCTGGCAGTCCAGTGGTTAGGACTCTGGACTCCGCACTTCCACTGCTGGGGACTGATTCAGTCCCTGGTCAGGGAACTAAGGTCTCACATGCTGCACAGCCCATCAACACAACAAAATATAAAATAAAATAAATGGAATTCTTTTAAAAGTAAGAGTAAAATTAGAAATGACAGAAGGTAGAAGATGAAAGGTGGAATACAGATGCAAAGACAAGGGGAATGGAAGGGGTGCGGTAACTCTTAACCACACACAAAGCAGAGATGAATATTGACTAGAGGTGATGGAATGTGAAACAAGGAAGTAACCGTAAAACTAAAATTAATATCAAACTATTAAAAATTGGAAGGAAGAAAGGGGGGGTAAAGAGATGGCATTACAAAATTTTCATATTTCATAAAAGGGAGTAAATAGATAATGCCTTAAGTTGATTTTTAAAAAAGGAAAAGGAGTTACAAGTGTATAGCTTAAAGCTAAAGAGTAATCACCAGGAAATCTAAAATCAAAATGGCCCATCCTCCAGGTTCTGGAACTGGAGGTAATGAAGATTAAGAAAAAAAAAAATTCCAGGCCCTGTCCCAGATTTACTGAATCTGAATATGCATTTTAACAAGATGTCATGTGATCAGCATGCACATTAATCTGAGACAGATTATAACAAGCACAGACATAACAAGCTACAGAGAGACTTGGCATATGCTATAGCACTCAGGAGAGGAAAGAGAGGAAAAAAAAAATTGTTATTACAGATGCAAACCAAATCCACAAGAAGTGACCATGGGAAAACTCAGAATACTATGAAAAATCATAGTATTGTTTTCACCTTTTATTACATATGAAGTATATACTACAATATTTTCAGCACTTACAGTCTCTAAAGGTTTTAGCCTAGCTCTTTTGTTATGTCTAAGACTCTGAACTTTATCTTGCAGGGAATGGGGGATCATTGAGCTAGAGAGTGGAGCAGTTAAATCTGAATTATAGGACCCTCCCTCAGGTACTTGAACGGAATGTCTGAGTGGAAAGAATGGCACTTGCCAATGATAATTTCCCATAGTTTTGTTTGTTCTCCAGTTGCTTAAAAATGCAGGATGGTGTATAAATGCTTCTTCACACTTCTGTTATCAAAAATATATTCTGTCTTTAAACAATCTAAACCATCTCCTCTGGCATTATGAATGCAGTCTCCTTTCCTTATGGCCCTAAAGATTTTTTTTGTCTCTCTGACTGTATCCAGGGTTACAATGCTGATCCTCATTTCAAATTCAAATAGGTTTTTTTTTCATGTGCAAAGAACTCACTGAATCTGTTGGTCTTTGGGCCAGCATGATCCACTCAGATTATGAGAAAGCCCTTTAGTTAGATAAGAACTCTGGGTTGGAAGAGCATGTTTTTTGCTCTCTGGTGTCCCAGATCCCAGAGTATTAGCACAAAAATACTTATTTCAGAGTAACTGCAGATTCATGCCCACGTCTACCGGTTAAGGGAAAAAGATAAGAGAGGGAAAGAAATCAGAGGAGACACAGTGACAGATCTGCTTCTACTCAAGATTGTCCCGGGTATCTGTGGGGACCACACTTTTCCATCTTCAGACCCTGTGGTCTAAGAGGAGCGCCCCCACCCCCATCATTCCAGTAGGGGACAGTTGAGGTTGGCCCGGCCAAACAAGGCAAGCATCAACCCCATCAGTGACAGTTTTAGGGTAGGTGTGGACTAAGCCCAACCTGTGAGAATCACACCTGAGACTTTTGTATTGGGTTGGCTAAAAAGTTTGTTTGGTTTTTTCTGTACCATCTCATCTCATGGAAAAACCCAAATGAACTTATAGCCAGCCCAACAGAAATTATCAGGGAGGAAAAATGTCTGATCAAAAATCTCCACAAAAACAAAAGCTCACACCAGATGGCTTCACAGGAGAATTCTATCAAACATTTAGAGAAGAGTGAATGCCTATCCTTCTAAAACTCTTTCAAAAAATTGCAGAGGAAGGAGCACTTCCAAACTCATTCTATGAGGCCACCATCACCCTGATACCAAAACAAGACAAAGACAACACAAAAAAAGAAAACTACAGGCCAATATCACTGATGAAAATAGATGCAAAAATCCTCAACAAATTTTTAGCAGACAGAATCCAGCAACACACCAAAATGCTCATACACCATAATCAAGTTGGGTTTATTCCAGGAATGCAAGGATTCTTCAATATGTGCAAATCAATCAATGTGATATATACCATATCAACAAATTGAAAGATAAAAACCATACAATAATCTCAATAGATGCAGAAAAAGCCTTTGAAAAAATTAAGGACCCATTTTTTATTAAAACCCTTCAAAAAATGGGCATAGAAGGAGTCTACCTCAACATGCTATGCTAAGTCACTTCAGTCGTTTCCGACTCTGTGTGACCCCATAGATGGCAGCCCACCAGGCTCCCCCGTCCCTGGGATTCTCCAGGCAAGAACACTGGAGTGGGCTGCCATTTCCTTCTCCAATGCATGAAAGTGAAAAGTGAAAGTGAAGTCGCTCAGTCATGTCCAACTCTTAGCGACCCCATGGACTGCAGCCTAACAGGCTCCTCCGTCCATGGGATTTTCCAAGCAAGAGTACTGGAGTGGGTGCCATTGCCTTCTCCCTACCTCAACATAGTAAAGGCCATATATGATAAGCCTACAGCAAACATTATTCTCAATGGTGAAAAACTGAAAGCATTCCCCCTAAGATCAGGAACAAGACAAGGGTGTTTACTTTCCCCACTATTACTCAACATAGTTCTGAAAGTCCCAGCTACAGCAATCAGAGAACAAAAAGAAATAAAAGGAATCCAGACCAGAAAAGAAGCAAAGCTCTCACTGTTTGAAGATGACATGATACTGTAAATAAAAAACCCTAAAGATAGTATCAGAAAATTACTAGAGCTCATCAGTGAATTTAGCAAAGTTGCAGGATACAAAATCGATACACAGAAATCACTTGCATTTCTATATACTAACAATGAAAAGCCAGAAAGAGAAATTACGGAGTCAATCCCATTCACCATTGCAACAAAAAGAATTAAATATCTAGAAAGAAATTTACAAGAGACAAAAGAACTGTATGCAGAAAATTATTAGACACTAATGAAAGAAATCAAAGATGACATAAACAGATGGAGAGATATCCCATGTTTCTGGGTAGGAAGAATCAATATTGTGAAAATGATCATACTACCAAATGCAATCTACAGATTCAATGTGATCCCTACCAAATTACAATGGCATTTTTCACAGAACTAGAACAAAAAATTTCACAATTCATATGGAAACACAAAAGACCCTGAATAGCCAAAGCAGTCTTGAGAAAGAAGAATGGAACTGGAAGAATCAACCTTCCTGACTTCAGATTATACTACAAAGCTACAGTCATCAAGACAGTATGGTACTGGCACAAAAACAGAAATATAGACCAATGGAACAAGATAGAAAGCCCAGAAATAAACCCATGCACCCAGGGGACCTTATTTTTGACAAAGGAGGCAAGAATATACAATGTGGCAAAGACAGCCTCTTCAATAAATGATGCTGGGAAAACTGGAGAGTTACATGTAAAAGAATGAAATTAGAACACTGCCTAACACCATACAGAAAGATAAACTCAAAATGGATTAAAGACCTAAATGTAATACCAGAAACTATGAAACTCTTAGAGGAAAACACAGGCAGAACACTCGATGACATAAATCAAAGCAAGGTCCTCTATGACCCACCTCCTAGAGTAACAGAAATAAAAACTAAACAAGTGGGATGTGATTAAACTGAAAAGCTTTTGCACAGCAAAGGAAACTATAAGCAAGTTGAAAAGACAACCCTCAGAATGGGTGAAAAGAATAGCAAATGAAACAACTGATAAAGGATTAATCATCTCTAAAATATACAAGCACCTCATACAACTCAATGCCAGAAAAACAAACAACCCAATCAAAAATTGGGGGAAAGACCTATACAGACATTTCTCTAAAGAAGACATAAAGATGGCTAACAAACACATGTAAGGATGGTCAACATCACTCATTATTGCTACTGCTACTGCTAAGTCGCTTCAGTAGTGTCCAATTCTGTGCGACCCCATAGACAGCAGTCCACCAGGCTCTGCCGTCCCTGGGGTTCTCCAGGCAAGAACATTGGAGTGGGTTGCCATTTCCTTCTCCAGTGCATGAAAGTGAAAAGTGAAAGTGAAGTCGCTCAGTCGTGTCCGACTCTTCGCGACCCCATGGACTGCAGCCTACCAGGCTCCTGCACCCAATGGGATTTTCCAGGCAAGAGTACTGGAGTGGGTTGCCATTGCCTTCTCCTTCACTCACTCATTATTAGAGATATGCAAATCAAAACTACAATGAGATATCCCCTCACACCCATTAGAATGCCCATCATCAAAAAGTCTACAAACAATAAATGCTGGAGAGGGTGTGGAGAAAAGGAATGCTCTTGCACTGTGGGTGGCATGTAAACTGATACAGCCACTATGGGAGATGGTATAGAGATATCTTAAAAAACTAGGAATAAAATCACCATATGACCCAGGAATCCCACTCCTAGGCATGTACCCTGAGGAAAACAAAATTGAAAAAGACACATGTATCCCATTGTTCGTTGCAGCACTATTTACAATAGCTAGGACATGGAAGCAACCTAGATGTCCATCAACAGATGAATGGATAAAGAAGTTGTACATACTCACAAGGGACTATTACTCAGCCATAAAAAGGAACGCATTTGAGTCAGTTCTGATGAGGTAGATGAACCTAGAACCTATTATACACAGTGAAGCGAGTCAGAAAGAGAAAGATAAATATCGTATTCTATATATACGGATTCTATATATATGGATTATATATTCTAAATATTGTATTGCATATATACAGAATCTAGAAAAATGGTACTGAAGAATTATTTACAGGGCAGCAGTGGAAAAACAGACATAAAGAATAGACTTATGGACATGGGGAGAGGGGTGAACAGGGTGAGATGTATGGAACAAGTAACATGGAAACTTACATTACCATATGTAAAATAGATAGCCAACAGGAATTTTCTGTATGGCTCAGGAAAGTCAAACAGGGGCTCTGCATTAATCTAGAGGGGTGGAATGGGGTGGGAAATGGGAGGAAGGTTCAAAAAGGAGTGGATATATGTATACCTATGGCTGATTCATGTTGAGGTTTGACAGAAAACAACAAAATTCTGTAAAGCAATTGTCCTTCAATAAAAAGAAATCAATTAAAAAGAAAAAATATCTTCAAGGAGATAAAAAGGGAAAAAGTCTCTATGGACAAAGACATGGACTGAGTTTGAAGCTGCCCCTTCCCAGTGTCACAGAGGCAACAACACACACATTTTCAGGCAGGGCACAAAGCCAAAACAGACAACACGTGGGCTGATTAAAGATTGGCAACTAGAGCCAGTACTTTGGCCATATGATGCAATGAATTGACTCATTGGAAAAGACCTTGATGCTGGGAA
The DNA here is from genome assembly GCF_019923935.1 of Bubalus bubalis. NCBI lineage: Eukaryota > Metazoa > Chordata > Mammalia > Artiodactyla > Bovidae > Bubalus > Bubalus bubalis. Next base: position 26,268,944 of record NC_059174.1, on the reverse strand, counting down.
AGATTAAAGGCAAAAGGAGAAGAGGGCAGCAGAGGACGAGATGGTTAGATAGCATCATCGACTCAATGGACATGAATTTGAGCAAACTCCAGAAGATAGTGAAGGATGGGGAGTCTGGCACGGTGCAGTCCAGCAGTCCATGGGGTCTTAGGAAGTCAAACTCAAGGGGTCTCATGGGGTTTCAGGGGGTCTCAGGGGTCTTAGCAACTGAAAAACAACAACGAACTAGAGCCAGACTGCCTAGGTTTGTAGCCTGGCTCATTAGCAAACTGAGTGATGCTGGGCAAGCCATTTGATCCTTGCTTGTTACTTGTTGCCTCATCTATAACTTGCAGTGAATGGTAGAACCTACTTAAATAGGGCTGATAGATGAATTATGTGAGGTAATAACATGAAGCACTGAGAAGAGTGACTGGCACTGAAAAGAAATATATTTTTGATGGCTGTCTTTTTTTAATCTTCCCTCCCTTCCTCCTTCCTCCTTTTCTGAGTCCATTATCTCCTCTTCTAAGTCAGAGACTGCGCAGTGCTTAGAGAACAGATATGGATACACTTCAATCTGGTGGGGAAGACCCTGTGCCCATTGTGAGTTTGGATTTATGTGCCGCACATGCACAGATCAGGGTAAAGAAACGCCAAACTTACAGAGAAGGGATTTCCCCCTCCATCACTGGGATGGTCAGGGAAGGTTTATGGAAAGGGATCACACCTGCAATCACTGCAGGGCACAGTGGTGATGCTGTGAGGAAAGGCCTCCTTGCAGAGATTTATAGGAACATCCCACACTGATTCCCTCCTAAGGCAGGAAGTATTCAGCATGGGCCAAGTGCAAATGTGTAGGCAGTGTGAGCAGAACAGATGATCAGATTAACAGGGCATATTATTCCTGATAAAATACATTTACACTGGTTTGGGGTTTTTAAAAAAAGATCCCTGATTGCTGCCAACTCTATAGCTCTCCTAAGGAATTATGAACGTTGGGGTTTATGAGTCAGTACAGAGGCTGAAGTGGGATCCTGGTGGTTCTATTCTTAGGGTGTGAAAAAAAATCAGTTCGAAAGGCAGAATTAGGGCTGTGATTAACATGGAACAATAAGATCTCGGCGGTGTTTCAATCCGAGAAGGTGAATCATCCAACATGCCTCCAGATAGTTCTGGGGAATTTCCCCAAAGCTACACCTCTAGAAATAGACACCCTGAGAGGGAGTGTGTTGCCAATTGCAATGCAGCTGAACCACGGAAGCCAAATGCTTCTATTTATGAGAACTATTCTGATCTGTAACTCTATAGCTTTTGAGCAATGCAGCTGAAAAATACAAAACTAACATAAAAAGACAGGTGAAGACACACACATACATATTCACACACACAATCCCACATGTCTATCATAACAAATACATATGGCAGACACCCACCCAATGCACAGAGTGTATACCCCATGAATACTGATACTCACAATATTACATTCATACACACACACCCTTCACACATTCATACAAAAGAAAATACATGTGCCTCTTGCATACACCTCTCCTACACTCACATACACAAGACATGGCCACTATATAAGCCAGACCAGATAAGTCACACCAATTGTATATATCAGCCCCACACCCCAAACATTCATCCAAAATACGCATCACACACAAACACACATTCTAAAACACACTCCAAATTTAATAAGACTGTATTTTTAAGAGATGCAAAGCTTCATTTTTTAATGATGAAAAACAACAGAAAGGGATAAAAAGAGGAAACAGTTTCCATTTAAAAATCAAGAAGTCCCAGACAATCAAGATTCAACAGTTTTTGCATGACCAGGCTGAAGTTGCCCCAGGAGATGTACAACACATTTTATCCATTCTGCGCTCAGGTATGAAGATGGAAAGTGTCTGATGAAACAGCCTCCACTGAGCCCTTCAAAGGCAGGGGCTCTGATGTGGAGCTGGTGTGATGGTAACAGCTATCTTATGTCTTCCCTTGGCTCTATCTTTATGCCTTTTCCAGTAATCTATAGCCCTGTGGTGGCACCTACATGGCTCACCTCCCTAAGGTGAAGAAAGGCCTAATAAGAGGTAAAAGCATTCAGTTCTTTCCCCAACAGTGAAACAAGCAATACCCCAGGATAAAGACCACAACAATTTACCACTTTTTTTTTTTTTTTTTTGGCCGTACCACACAGCATGTAAGATCTTAGTCCCCAACCAGGGATGGAACCATGCCTCCTGCAATGGAAGCATGGAGTCCTAACAACTGGACTGCCAGGGAAGTCCCTACAACAATTTTAAATAAATCTCCTGCCATGGCTGTCAGAGCAGTTTGTTGTCAAAGAGGAAGAATAGGAGAGCCTAGGTGGGAGATTTAGCCAAATCATTTCAATTGATAGGAGTTTTGACGCATGGCATGATGACGGTACATGCAAGGTGCTCTAAATGTAAGGAAGAGGGACCTAAGAATGCTATGCATAATAAGAGATGCTATACTGTATTTTGAAAACCCAACAGAAGTCATTGAGGTGAGGCAATAAAACTGGAGAGAAGAAAAAGGAACTAAAAAAAGTTTAGATATCGGTAGACATGCAAAGAAGCAGGAGCCGATTTCCATGTTCTGACACTACTTCCTATCCCTATTGCTTGTTTGCAGTCAGGACAGGGCATCAGCACCGTCTACCCAAAAGCCTCTACCTGGCAGCGAGCAGATGCTCTCTGCTTACAGAGAACTTAAGCCATTTGGGGGAGTCACCTGTTATGGCCACTGGCTCCCTGTGGCCTCCAGCTAGACCGATTTCCTTGTGACCTGAAAGAATAAACTATAACAGGAGAAAGATTTAAACAAAAGTTAGAGCCAGGAATGTCCCACTTTGCCACTTGAGCAAATGTTCCATGTGTCATTTTTATTAATGCTATCAGGAAAAAAAGGATTTTACCGGCCATGAGTGGGGAGCTTAAGTGTCTTTTCTGGAGGTGCTGCTTGTGCTGTGAGAAATTGCATTAGGACTCTGGGCTTCCTGAGTTGATGGAATGCATTCATTTCCTCCTGAAACAAAAGTAAATAATTCTGGAGGGAAACCAGTAAGCTCAGGCTTCCAGGACCACTCTTGCTTATTCCTTAAATGTACAAAGAATCCATCCAGTTGGAAATTGGCCAGCTGTGAGAGGTACAGGTGATTTATTAAAATTGTTGTTGTTGTTTAGTCGCTAAGTCCTGTCCAACTCTTTCACGACCCCATGGACTGCAGCCCGCCAGGCTCCTCTGTCCATGGGATTTCCCAGGCAAGAATACTGGAGTGGGTTGCCATTTCCTTCTTTGGAGGATCTTCCTGACCCAGGGATCGAACCCACATCTCCTGCACTGGCAGCTGGATTTTTTACCACTGAGCCACCAGGGAAGCCCAATTTTTTTTAACTATTGATAGTCTATGCCATCTTGGCCCACGATGGTTATCACATAATGCATACATTTGTCAAGACTTCCCTGTGGTATAACACAAGAGGATGCTGCAACCTGGAGCTATATAATCTGACTGCACTGGAGATAAATGTCTCCTGTCTCCCGAAGTCAACAAATGTGTGTGTGTGTGTGTGTGTGTGTGTGTGTCTATTCATGTTTAAATGACTCAGTTGATAGTTTTCATTGAATTACTCTGGGCTCACATATCCTGCCTCCCCTGCTTTCTCAAGATGAATCCAATCTTAAAAGATACAACTGTTTTATGCGCTATTTATGTGGAAAATCTGACCTGTAGGCCATTCGTGCCAGTTAATTAATTTTCCTTTGCTCGCCAGGCAGCTGTCACAGGGGTGGAGGATGCTCTCATTTTATGCCTAAAATAGTGCAGGGAAGGTTCTTCAAATTAGAATGCAAGAAGACACTCAGAGATAGCCCCTAAGGGGAAAAAAAAAAAAAAACACGAAGCTGGAAAGAACCCTCAGTTCGTTCTCCTTTCCTTCCCATTTGCTTATATGCCTGCTTCCTCTCACAGTACTTGGATTATAAGTTTCGTATCGTAAGTCTCCTCTACCCACCTATCAGAAAGGGCTTCTTTCCACTTATGCATTCATGCATTCTGTCAGTCAGTCATTTGTTCATCTGCCCATTCTGTCATTTCATTTATTCATTCATCCATTCAGCCATTAAACTCATTTTTCTAGTTTTCTGTGCAAAGTACCATTCTGAGCTGCTGCTTCTTGCCCGCATAGCACCTGCGTGTACGTTATCCACAACTGCTTCCAGAAACAGAAGGTTTAGACACAGTGCCATGTCTGTCTTCTGAACTCTTTCCCGGCCCTCCCTGAGCCCGTGCTTGTGCCTTTTCCTGACTCTGATCTGTCTCCTCCTTCCCTTTAGGACTCAGCTTAATTGCCACCTCCTCAGAGGTCTAAATACCTCTCTTTATACTCCCCCTCAATACCCCGACTTCTTTTATTTCTTCACAATATTCATCACTACATGCAATTATTTTTTTATATTTCTTCATTTGCTTTATCTTTATTCCCACTCGCCTGCTAGCTCCACAAAAGCAGGCACCAAGGTGGCTTTCACTTTTGAATGCTGAGAATCTACAGTACATTGCACAAAATTGTTACTCAGTGAATACTGTTAGTGATCAAATGGATAAACATTTTTATCTTTGCATCTCCAGCTAGTAATTCAGGATAGTGTATATAACAGGTGCTTGGTAAGTGCTGGCTGCTCAGAACTGAATGGATTCTATCAAATATGGACTGTGAATTGAAAATACCTGGAGATGAGTCCATTTCTATTTCCCATTTTCTTTTTCCTTTGACACTAATAATATCTCTGTCCCCCTCTGTCTCTCTATATCTCTATGTCTCTCTCTAACTTTGTTACCTAGAATCCTTTGGAGCCATCTGGGGTTCTAAATGCTATTCCGAAGCCATCCTCAGAGAGATGGATAAAGCTGTCTCAACAAAGCACAAACCATGAAAATACAACCAGCTGAGCTCTTAACACTTCTCATGATGGCTTCACATTTATATTAAAAATGTGGGTGAGAATGGACAGAATGTATAATTTTAAGCTGGGAGTCACTCACCCACTTACTTTTGATATATTTCTTCAATTGGGCTGAGAAGGAAATTTTGGCAGAAAGAGAATTTTACAAAGTGTGAGTGGAGAATTTGCCCTGAAAGCTTAATTCTCCAATGTACAACATGGAACATTTAGCAGTTCCCCTTCCTCGTCGTTCATTAAAATAATCTGTGGTTCTTGAGTTATGGACCTAAACTAGGCTCCAAAAGTGCAGAAAGTGTTGTTCATCTTCTGAGGCAGAATATTAAGCAGAATTGAACAAAGAAAGCTGAGGATTACAGAAGCCTCGGGAGCCATTGGTGGTAATGGGTGATGCCTTTCTGCTTCATTCCAAAACTCCCCATGTTGTTTGGGATCAGGAGAGAAGAACCAAAAAGCACCAAATTGTTAACACATTTATCTCATAAAAATAAGATGACATATATAGAGCTCTAACATACAGTATATTGAATATAGACAATAATACTGGGCTATAAGTATGTGATGTGACATTGTTCTGACAGAAACCATATTACAATATATAAATATATCAAAGTAACACACTATATACCTTAAATTTTCAGAATGTTACATGTCAAATTTATCCAATGTGAAAAAAATAAGATTACATTACAATAGGTCAAAGCTGAAAGCCACCTAAATGTTCATCACCTGGTATATGAATAAACAAAATGAAGTCTCTTTCTGCAGTGAAATACTACTCAGCAATAAAAAGGAATGAACTACTGACACATGCTTCAGCATGAATGAAGCCCAGAAATGTTGTGCTATGTGAGAGAAGCCATACAGTAGAGACCAAATATTGTGTAATTCCATTTATATGAAATTTCAAGAAATGGTGAATTTATAGAGACAGAAAGTAAATTAGTGGTTGCCAGGAGCTAGAGGTAAGAATGGGGATTAACTTATAAATAGATATGAAGAATCTTTTTGGAGAAGTAAAAATGTTCTAAAACTGATTTAAGGTGATGGCAATGGTAAGTTAATTTAAAAAAAAATCACTGAATGGTATTCCTGAAATGGGTGAATTTTATGATACATACAATATACCTTGATAAAGTTGTTTTTAAAATTTAAGATTATATTTTTCTTAACAATAATGCTGCATGCTTAGCTTAAATTAGTGCTCCTTTGACAATTATACAATTAATTTTTACATACATCTCTTTTTTTACTTATTTTTAAAGGTAAACTTGTCTCTGAAAAATAAAGTTGGGCAAGTTGTTTTTCAGAATATTAACTCTTAAAAATTAATTGCCTAATGGAAACAAATAGGCTGAGAAACACTCTTTCCAAACCAAAGTTTTTTCTGGGAAGATTTTAAATTATAAAATGCAGAGCTTTTTTTTCCTCTAAAATGAAATATTTGTCCTTTAATTTAGTTCATTTCACTTGATTTCAGAGATTCTAATTTCTTCTGGGCTAATGGGAGTGGTCAGGTTTTTGTACACCTTCTCAAAGGGAATCAAATTTGCAATTATTCCTAGCATACCACAGACTCTTGCAAACCCATGTTTCATGCAATCTTAAGATCCCTCTTGCAATTAGCATATTTTCAAGGTGAAGTGAGGATGTCAAATTAATGTGGAAGGCATCAGGATTGCCGAAGGGCCCGAGTCAATTGGTACTGGTCTAATTGGAAGGACATGAGTCTTTCCTATGAAAAGAGTCGAGGGACTGACATCAGAAACAGGAAAGGTCCTTCATGTGTGAGCAGGGGTGGGGGAAGAAGAAACTGGAAAGACAAAAGAAGACTTTTGCTTTTCCTGAGAAAGTTAGGATACAGAAAAGAGAGAGAAGTCACAAGGAGAATCTTATGATGATATCTAGTTACCACTAGTTATGTGCCAGGCATTTGATATGCATTATGCCATGGAAGTCTGACCAAAATGCTCTTGGTATTAATAAATTATTGTTCTTATTCTGCAGAAAAGTGAAGCCCAGAAAGATGGAATTATCTGCAGTAAATGATTATTGAGCACTTACTATATGCCATGAACATAAATGTTTTGCTTATTATTACAATAACCCATGAGGTAGATGCTATTACTTGTTATGTTGTAGATGAGAGAATTGAGGCAAAAGGAATTTAAGAGACATGCCCAGGTGCCACAGTTAGTGAACTTCACAGGCACTGAGTCCAAAGCTGGTCCAGCCGCAGGTGGAGCATCAAACTCCTCAGACCACCAAGCTTGGGAAAGGCTGTGGACTCAGACCTCCAAGCCTGGGAAAGGCTGTGGACTCTCAGACCACTGAGCTTGTGAAAGGCTGTGGACTGTCAGACCACGGAGCCCTTGTTTCAGCTGTTCTTGGTGACTCCAAATCTAGATCTTTCCTTCAGGTTATTTTTTTCTCCCAAGTTGGGCTACATGGCACTGTTGAGGGAAGAGGAATGAAGAGAATCTTACAGTCTTGAGTTTTTAAACAGAGCATCTCTGTTTACTGTTGTATATATTAGGGGTTTAATGAGATTTCATTTGAATAGCAGAAGCTCTGAAGTTTTAAGATGGTTTGGATATCACTAAACAGAAATGAAAGGAAACGTACTCAGGGAGTTAGATCTGGGATTGAGTTCTGACTCTGACCCATACTAGTTCTGTAAGACTTGATAAACCCATCTCTTCAATCTTCAGTTTCCTCATCAATTAAAAGGGAATGATAGGAACTTTCCCGGTGGTCCAGCAGTTAAAACTCTGAGCTCCCAATGCAGGATCCCAGGTTTGATCCCTGGTTAGGGAACTAGATCTCATGTCACAACTAGAGGCCATATGTTCCAACTTAAAAAAATAAAAAACTTCTGTATGCTGCAACTAAAGATCCCACACACTGCAACTAAGATGCAGCACAGCCAAATAAATAAATAAATGGGAATGATAGTTGTTTATCTTGCCAATGCTACCAGAAGGTTATGAGGATCAAAGGAGATAATCTATAACAACAAGCTTTGTATCCTATAAAATAGTCTTGAAATAATAATAATAAATACAAGTGATTCACTGAATCAGTTCCTTGGCATTATGCCAAGTAAGCTCCTTTACATGGATTACCTTCTGTAAACCCCACAATAGCTCTAAGCAATAGGTACCACATTATCCCTATTTAATAGATAAGAAAGCTAAGGCTCATAGAGGTTAAACAATTCACCCTGATGTCAGAACCAGGAAACTGGTGGCACTTCTAGAATCTAGAATCAGAAACAGCTTTAGATTTACTTTTTTTAATCATTTTTTTTAAGATGCATATTAATATCACCTCTGTTTAATAGTTCAAAGGGAAATTGATCACTCCTACTTCTGTTCTCTGTGACACATTTGCACCTCTTTTAGAGACTCTAATCAGGGCTTCCCAGGTGGCACAGTGGTAAAAATTCACCTGCCAATGCAGAATACAGAAGAGATGGGGGTTCAGTCCCTGGGTGGGGAAGATCCTCTGCAGAAGGAGACAGCAACCCACTCCAGTATTCTTGTCCAAGAAATCCCATAGAGAGAGGAGCCTGGCAGGCCACGGTCCATGGAGTCGCAAGGAGTCGGATATGACTGAGCAACTGAGCACATACCGACTCTAATCACAGTCTTTCTTACATTCAGGATGATGCAGGTTCTTGCCTGACCTTCACCAAGCAAGTGCCAGAAGGCAGGACTGCATCTGTGCCCTCCAAAGCTCCCAGCATCTAGAGAAGTGAGTGTCTAGTAAGAGGGCATTCCCTTCTCCATAATTCCCCTGCCAGGCAGAATCGAACCTCTTCACACTGAAATCCACACCTGCTCCTTGTCTTTCCATGGGGAGATCTGCCTGGATTTTCTAGACATGTGCCACTACAAAAAACTTCGTGCTGTGCTTAGTCGCTCATTTGTGTCCAACTCTTTGCAACCCCATGGACTAGAGCCTGCCAGACTCCTCTGTTCATGGAATTCTCCAGCCTAGAATACCGGAGTGGGTTACCTTTAGTTAAAATGGGAAAATAATCATAATAACTATCATTACAACAGTGGCTAACACTTACCGAGCACTTACTGGATCTGATTCTATGCAGAGTCCCTTATGTGCGTCACCTCATTTAATCTTTACAACCAGCCTGGTCTCCACCAGCCCCTCCTGTATTGCACAGACAAGGAAACTGAGACTCATAGGTCAAATAAGAATGTGGCAGAGTCCACTGAGAACTAAGGGCTGCTGACCCTGCAGCCTTAACTCTTCACCCACAAGCATCACTGGTGTCCTCTTCTGGAGTTTCCCTTGCAAAATTCTCTTCATTCCTTTAGACACACGCATGCCAGCTCCTTGCTCAAACCACCACTGCACCCCTCCATTCTCAAAGCTGTTCCAGTTCATTCTCAACCTCCTCTCATTCATCTATCCCTACACATACTCTTTCAGCTCTAGTCATTGTCTTATCTATCTGCTTGATTGCAACATTCTGTTCCATGACTGCACTTCTCACAGTACACAGCATCTAGACATACAGTGTCCAGCATAGAGCTGACATTAGTAACAAGTTCTGAATTCTCCCTCTGCCATTCATTCATTCATTTATAATTCAGTAGATTTGCTATATAAGAGGCCAGCTATACTATCTTTTCCCTAGCTCCCAGAGCAATGTTTCTTGGTTATGTCAAATAGAGCTGTCTTAATTACTTGACTCAACGTTCAACTGTTAGTTATTGAAAAACCTGTGGAGGGAAAGTCTCCACAGGATTTCTGACATATTTTGACAGAGGGAAGGACAGGGCTTGAGTCCATGCCAGGGCCCTAGAATAAGGTGACTGTAACCAATTTCATACAATTATGTTTTCAACAGATCATGGAAGTAGTTGGAATTTTAAAAGACTGAACAATTTCCCAAATTTGTCTGCTCAACATTTACTTGTTTATCTTAGAAACACATTCCAAAAGCAGACTCTGTAAGGAGAAAGAGGCTGTAGCTACTGGGGATCACTGCTGAATACCTTCTACCAACCTACTACTTCTACCAATCTACCAACCCTACTTCTGATGTTCAGCTTTTGTTATTCCCATATATACATCTCACAAAAAACCTGGGAAACACCTGTTCAAATTTCTCAGAGTCTTTTCATGTGTTTGTTAGCCATTCGTATATCTTCTTTGGAGAAACGTCTGTTTAGTTCTTTGGTCCATTTTTTGATTGGGTCTCTTATTTTTCTGGAATTGAGCTGCAGGAGCTGCTTGTATATTTTTGAGATTAATCCTTTGTCAGTTGCTTCGTTTGATATTATTTTCTCCCATTCTGAAGGCTGTCTTTTCACCTTGCTTATAGTTTCCTTTGTTGTGCAAAAGCCTTTAAGGTTAATTAGGTCCCATTTGTTTATTTTTGCTTTTATTTCCATTACTCTGGGAGGTGGGTCTTAGAGGATCCTGCTGTGATTTACGTCAGAGAGTGTTTTGCCTATATTTTCCTCTAGGAGTTTTATGGTTTCTGGTCTTACATTTAGATCTTTAATCCATTTTGAGTTTATTTTTGTGTATGGTGTTAGAAAATGTTCTAGTTTCATTCTTTTATAAGTGGTTGAGCAATCTTCCCAGTACCACTTGGTAAAGAGATTGTCTTTTCTCCATTGTATATTCTTGCCTCCTTTGTCAAAGATAAGGTATCTATCAGTGCATGGATTTATCTCTGGGCTTTCTATTTTGTTCCATTGATCTATGTTTCTGTCTCATCACTCATTATGAGAAATGCAAATCAAAACCACAATGAGGTACCATCTCACACCGGTCAGAATGGCTGCTATCAAAAAGTCTACAAACAATAAATGCTGGAAAGAGTGTGGAGAAAAAGGTACCCTCTTATGCTGTTGGTGGGAATGCAAACTAGTACAGCCACTATGGAGAACAGTGTGGAGATTCCTTAAAAAGCTGGAAATAGAACTGCCATATAACCCAGCAATCCCACTGCTGAGCATACACACCGAGGAAACCAGAATTGAAAGAGACACGTGTACCCCAGTGATCATCACAGCACTGTTTACAATAGCCAGGATGTGGAAGAACCCTAGATGTCCATTGGCAGACGAATGGATAAGAAATCTGTGGTACATATATACAATGGAATATTCAGTTCAGTTCAGTCACTCAGTTGTGTCTGACTCTTTGCAACCTCATGAATCGCAGCACACCAGGCCTCCCTATCCATCACCAATTCCCGGAGTTCACTCAGACTTTCGTCCATCGAGTCAGTGATGCCATCCAGCCATCTCATCCTCTGTCGTCCCCTTCTCCTCCTGCCCCCAATCCCTCCCAGCATCAGAGTCTTTTCCAATGAGTCAACTCTTTGCATGAGGTGGCCAAAGTATTGGAGTTTCAGCCTTAGCATCATTCCTTCCAAAGAAATCCCAGGGCTGATCTCCTTCAGAATGGACTGGTTGGATCTCCTTGCAGTCCAAGGGACTCTCAGGAGTCTTCTCCAACACCACAGTTCAAAAGCATCAATTCTTTGGTGCTCAGCTTTCTTCACAGTCCAACTCTCACATCCATACATGACCACAGGAAAAACCATAGCCTTGACTAGACGAACCTTTGTTGGCAAAATAATGTCTCTGCTTTTCATATTACTCCACCATTAAAAAGAATGCATTTGAATCAGTTCTAATGAGGTGGAGTAAACTGGAGCCTATTATACAGAGTGAAGTAAGCCGTAAAGAAAAACACCAATACAGTATATTAACACACATATATGGAATTTAGAAAGATGGTAACGATGACCCTATATGAGAGACAGCAAAAGAGACACAGATATAAAGAACAGACTGTTGGACTCTGTGGGAGAAGGTGAGGGTAGGATGATCTGAGAGAATAGCATTTAAACATGTGTATTATCATATGTGAAATAGATCACCAGTCCAGGTTCGATGCATGAGGCAGGGTGCTCAGGGCTGGTGCACTGGGATGACCCTGAGAGATGGGATGGGGAGGGAATTGGGAAGGAGGGTCTGGATGGGGAACACATGTACACCCCTGGTTGATTCATGTGAATGTATCGCAAAAACCACCACAATATTGTAAAGTAATTAGCCTCCAATTAAAATTTAAAAAAAAAAAGACTCTAAGAGGAGGACTCATAGAGTCATGCTACACTCAGAATTATGACCTACAGAAGAGATAATATCTCACCTACTGTGAGATAATAAGTAGGTGTTACTCTTTTTTTTTCCTGTTTTTATTTAGTGTTTACTTATTTATGGACTATCACTGTACTAGTCCATAAGCACTCTGAGGTCAGGGGTTGTGCCCATAATTGTTCCTAAACATATCCCTGGCACCCAGCACAGTACCTGGTACATAGTGTGTATACAATGAATAATGTGCCTTGGGCAGCAAGGAGATCCAACCAGTCCATCCTAAAGGAAATCAGTCCTGAATTTTCATTGGAAGGACTGAAGCTGAAGCTGAAACTCCAATACTTTGGCCACCTAATGCGAAGAACTAACTCATTGGAAAAGACCCTTATGATGGGAAAGATAGAAGGCAGGAGGAGAAGGGGACGACAGAGGATGAAATGGTTGGATGGCATCATCAACTCAATGGACATGAGTTTGAGCAAACTCCTGGAGTTGGTGATGGACAGGGAGGCCTGGCATGCTGCAGTCCATGAAGTCACAAAGAGTTGGACACGACTCTTTGAGTTGAGCGACTGAACTGAACTGAAACTTGCGATTGCTTACTTCAATGCCATCATACAAACATGTGCTATTCTAAGCCAGCAATCTGTGGCAAGATGTGTTGGCAGTGAGAAAATCAATACAGGGATACAGGGTATGAGTTGAAACTGATACCCACAGACCCAAAGCACCATAGTGGTTCCTGTCTGAGAGTGTTTGCATACTTTGGCGATATTGAGAGTTCACTTTCAGACCACTGCAATAAAATTAGTATCACAATTAAAAAAAAAAAAAAGAGCTATCACACCTATTTAGGGATTAAATCAAACCCTACAAAAGAGTATCTCAAAAGTTCATTTAATTACTACTTTTTCTATCTTTTGGGATTGGAGGAAGAACAATATGAACTTTTAAAGACAATGTATTTTCAATGTCTAATATCAAGACTGGCTCAATCCGTACTTATTATACTACTTGTGAAAAGAAAAAAAAATGGTCATAGGCAGACATCCAAAAAAACCCCACAGATTTCTCAGAGTCTGTGTTTCTATAAGCCATCTCTTCCCATTAGAACATTGCTTTTCCGTATTTTAAAGTGTATGGATATAGTTGGGGGAAAAAGCAAATGACAATAAATGTATTGTAACCTTTTGTGTTACTCATTCAATATATTTTTGAAATCTTATCAGTTACTAATAACTGAACAAGACCCATGACATATGGAACCTATATTATAAAAGGAAGATAGGTGTTTGTTTGGTGATCAGATTGAGAGTGGAGGCTGAAAATAGACCAAGATTTTTGACACTGAGCAAGAGATTTTTCTCTACAGAATTAATATTTTCATATCAATTATAATATCCTTGAATATATTATCTACCTATAATAAAGACCATTTAAATATAATCTATATACATATATAGTTTTCTGTAAGTATGTGTACACAATGTGTACATATATATCTTATATAGAATATTTATGCATTAATATATACAGAGAGAGAAAGAGCACTTTGATAACTTTTTGTCAATGGTATGGACTGAATATTTGTGTCCCAGAACCAAAATTCATCTACTGAAGCCCTAACCCCAATGTGACACTGTTGCTTTCACTAATTATGGTTATTCAGACTTTTCATTATTATTATACAGAATAATAATTATCATCACTTATTAAGTGCCCACACTTTAGAAGCTTAGTTAAAAGGAAAAAATGTTTAATTACAGGGTGAGGATATTTGCCAGAGTCCAGCTCCAGCAGCCAGGGATTCAACCTGGAGATGGATGGTGTCGGCAATGAGGCAGCCTCTCAGTTTTCTTTCGGACTGCCTGTTTATTTCAAGCTTATGATTCTCTTTTATACTTTTATAAAAACATTAGGCCAGAGGCTTGACATTTTCAGTTCCCCCTCTCCCAGATTTATTATCTCCATAAATCATTGTTGCTCTTCAAACAGAGTTCCTGCTTCAGTGATTCTCTTGGAATCAGCCTTATCATCTATTATCTACCTCCTCTAATTATGGTTTTTCCTGTGGTCATGTATGGATACGAGAGTTGGACTGTGAAGAAGACTGAGTGCCGAAGAATTGATGCTTTTGAACTGTGGTGTTGGAGAAGACTCTTGAGAGTCCCTTGGACTGCAAGGAGATCCAACCAGTCCATTCTGAAGGAGATCAGCCCTGGGATTTCTTTGGAAGGAATGATGCTAAAGCTGAAACTCCAGTACTTTGGCCACCTCATGCGAAGAGTTGACTCATTGGAAAAGGCTCTGATGCTGGGAGGGATTGGGGGCAGGAGGAGAAGGGGACGACAGAGGATGAGATGGCTGGATGACATCACTGACTCGACGGACGTGAGTCTGAGTGAACTCTGGGAGTTGGTGATGGACAGGGAGGCCTGGCGTGCTGCGATTCATGGGGGTCGCAAAGAGTCGGACACGACTGAGTGACTGAACTGAACTGAAGTGAATGTGTCCTGTAGTTAACTTGTGATTACATTGTAACTCATGCTACATTCCTCAGTCTATTACTTATCTTTCTAAATCCTGTTTGCCTTTAACACCCTGAGCTCACTATCTCCTAAAAAGGCTTCTAGCTATAGTGTCTCTAAAAATTCCTAACTTCTATAAGCTATAGTAAAATATGCTAATTTTACAACATTCCTTAAATCTTTAACTTCTAACTGTTTTAATTATTTCTAAGCCCTAATTTCAGTAAACTCCTTTGCCATAAACATTCTCCTCACAAATAGGCTTCAGATAGCAATCCCTCCCGTGGCCTCAAGCTACAGCCTATGTGCTCATCCTGGAACACTCTTTTGTAAAAGTCCTTGAACAAATGTCAATGATTAACTTTATGAATTATTTTTCTGAGCACAGCTGCAGAAGGCTTTATGCCTTCTCATGCTCCTCTCAAGAACAATAAGCACCTTAATATTCCTTTTCAGTCAACTCAGCCAAGGAGAGGAAAAGACAAGTCAGAATTACAAGGCCTAACTTCTTCATCGCGGGGCCGTGCCTGCGGAATGAGGAGAGGGGTCTGGGGCCGTGCCTCCATTTTGTCAGTAATGCCTAACGCAGCTCCCGACAGATATTTGTGTAAATTGACTCATTTCAGGCATATATTAAGGTAGTAATGTATTATAATGGAGATGGCAATGGCACCCCACTCCAGTACTCTTGCCTGAAAAATCCCATGGACAGAGGAGCCTGGTGGGCTGCAGCCCATGGGGTCGCTAAGAGTCAGGCACAACTGAGCGACTTCACTTTCACTTTTCACTTTCATGCATTGGAGAAGGAAATGGCAACCCACTCCAGTGTTCTTGCCTGGAGAATCCCACAGATGGGGGAGCCTGGTGGGCTGCCATCTATGGGGTCGCACAGAGTCGGAAACGACTGAAGCAACTTAGCGGCAGCAGCAGCAGCAATGTACTATAAAACCAGAAATGTTAGGTTTCTCTTGATTTGCACCTATCTTTTATTTACATTTAATATAGTTAAATTTTTTTGATGGCACAATCCTGTTCCCTTTGCTCAGCCTCCTGGCTGCCCATCTCAGAGACTGGGAAACTTGTCTAAACTTATCTAAAGATAACTTTTCCTGACATAATCATGCAGTTTTGGAGGATGGCTGACCTGTGTCTAAACTCTGGTTCTGCAATTTCCATACTTTGTGCTCTAAAATAAGCTTCCCACTTTCTCTTAACTTTGTAAGTGTTATTTAAATGGAAATAATAAAATCCAGACTGGAAAAAAGAAATGCCAATCTGTAAGGAACCTTTTGAAAGACAATAAAATAAATTTGTAAAGCACTTGGCATACACGTACACTGGTTTGCTTCCTTCTTCTCCCTTTTCTATCTTTATGGTCTCAGAGAAACAAATTCCACAGAGAGAACACAGAAAAGAAATGCTGCATGGGGAAGTTCTCCATTCTTGCAAAGGAGAAATGACTTCAGAATCCTCTTTACACCCTGCTTTCACCCACGTTTAAGAAACCCGAAAGCCCCATTTTCCATACTAATACTTCTCCACAAAAATGTGCTTAATTATAAACCCAGGAGAAAATAACATTTTTTCCAGAGCACAAACTTGCTGAAAAGTGTGTGTGTGTGCATGTAGACATCCACTCCTATTCTCTTCAAAACAAAAGCAACAAGCTATTACCCAATGTGTTGGAAAACAGCCCAAGGATGTGTTTCCTTTGTTTTGTGACATTTTAATTTTTTTCACTTATATTCTTATACTTAAAGTACTATTATACATAAAATTCTGAATTTCTGCTTTATTCTGAAGCATCAAAAGATCTGGTAAGTGAATAAGCCCTTACATATATGACCAAATGATTTTCGTTAAAGATGCCAACACCATTCAATGTGGAAAGGACAGTCTTTTCAGAAAATGGTGTTGGAAAAACTAGATAACACATGTAAAAGAATACCACATACAAAATTAACTCGAGATGGATTGAAGATCAACATAAGAATTAAACATTTAAAACTGTTAGAAGAAAACATATGGGAAAAGCTTCTTGACATGGAATTTGGCAATGACTTATTGGACATGATGCTACAGGCACAGAAAGCAAAGTAAAAAAATAGTCAAATTAGACTACCTCAAAAGTATAAACTTCTGTGCTGCAAAGGACACAAACAAAAGAGTGAGCTCTCCCAATGGAATGGGAGAACTCATGTTTCTGCTAAGGAGTTAACATCCAGAATACATAAAGAAATCCCACAACTCAATAAAAAATAACCCAAAGTAAAAATGGGCAAAGAACTTAAGCAGACATTTTCCCAAAGAAAACATGCCCAACAAGCATATCAAAAGATGCTCAACATCATTAATCATTAGGGAAATACAGATTAAAACCACAATGGAATATCACCTCACACCCATTAGTATTAAAAAAAAAAAAAAAAAAAGACAGAAAGAGAGTAACAGATACTGGCCAGGATTTGAGGAAAGTGGAACCCTTGTACACTATTGGTGGGAATGTAAAATGGTACAGTCACTATGGAAAACAGTCTGGAGGCTCCTCAAAAAAAATTTAAAAATTAGAATTACCATATGATCCAGCAATTCCGCTTCTGGGTCTATAGCCCCAAACAATTAAAAACAGAGTTTCAAAGAGGTAGGTATACATCCATATGCATAGCAGCATTACTCATCATAGCCAAAAGTTGGAAGCAACCCAAGTTTTCGTCAACATATGAATGGATAAACAAATGTGATATATACATACAGTGGACTATCTGGCCTTAAAAAGGACAGAAATTCTAGCACATGCTACAACATAGACTTTGAGAATACTGTTATTAAAAAGCAGAGACATCACTTTGCTGACAAAGGTCCATGTAGTCAAAGCTATGGTTTTTCCAGTAGTCACATATGGATATGAGAGTTGAACCATAAAGAAGGCTGAACATCAAAGAACTGATGCTTTTGAACTGTGGTGTTGGAAAAGACTGTTGAGAGTCCTTTGGAGTGTAAGGAGACAGAACCAGTCAATCCTAAAGGAAATCATTCCTGAATATTCACTGGAAGGACTGATGCTGAAGCTAAAGTTCCAATACTTCAGCCACTTGATGCGAAGAGATGATTCATTAGAAAAGACCTTGATGCTGGCAAAGATTGAAGGCAAGAGGAGAAGGGGATGACAGAAGACGTGATGGTTGGATGGAACCACTGACTCAGTGAACATGAGTTTGAGCAAGCTCCAGGAGATGGTGAAGGATATGGAAGCTTGGCATGCTGCAATCCATGGGGTCACAAAGAGTTGGACACAACTGAACAACAACAAATGCTTATTGAAATGTTAGTCCCACAAAGACAAATACTGTATGATTCCACTTACATGAAGTACCAAGAGTAAATTCAAATTCATAAAGACAGGTGATTGCTAGAGACTTGAAGGAAGGAGAAATGGGAGCTGTTTAATGAGTGTAGAGTTTCAGTTTTGCAAGATGAAAGCATCCTGGTTATTAGTTGCACAACAAGGTAAATGCACTTAATCTACTAAACTGTACACATAAAAATAGTTATGGTACATTCTAAGTATGTGCACTTTATCAAATTTTTCCTTTGATTTTTCTTAATTAAAAAAAAATTCAACAGTAGTTAGTTTTCACAAGCATTCATTCCATGGTTCAGCAAAGTCATAGCTAGTCAGTCTTTCTTACATCTAGCCTGCCTCACTCTTTCTCCCTATCTGCCTAATTGCATCCCAGGCATCAGAACAGAATCCTCACACTTACTGTATGGCCTGACCACTTGGTCTGTCCATAGCCTCTGCTGTAATCCTCTCCCCTAGGTAACAAGGACTGCTCCTATACAATCGTCTTGCCTTGGCTCAAATGTCACCATCTTGAGACGCCTGCCTTACCACTCTATGTCAAATTGCAAACTTCCACCCCTTCCTGCCACTACTCCTTTTCCTAATCTTCTACTTCATTTTCCTTCATAACAGATATCAAACTTTGATCTATGACTATCTTAGTTAATTTAGTGCTTGTTTCTCTTTCTCCTCGCACCACTCACCCATTATAACATAATATCCAAAGCGGAAATAGTTGTCTCTATTGTTCCCTACTGCATTCCCAGTAGCTAGAGCAGTATCTGAGGCATAGGAGGTGCTGAGTAAAATTTTATTGAGCTAATGTATCAATCAATCAGTATGGAGGAGGAAATGGCACCCCACTCCAGTATTCTTGCTTGGAGAATCCTGTGGACAGAGGAGCCTGGTGGCCTGCTGTCCATGGGGTCACACAGAGTCGGACACGACTGAAGCAACTTAGCATGTGTCAATCAATCAACCATCAGTTGATAGACAATGGTGTTCTACCACTGTGCCTATCTGTGTGTATATATACATAACATAGGACTTCCCAGGTGGCACTAGTGGTAAAGAACCCGCGTGCCAATGCAGGAGACACAAGAGATGTGGGTTCCATCCCTGGGTCAGGAAGATCCCCTGGAGGAAGGCATGGCAACCCACTCCAGTATTCTTGCCTGGAGAATCCCACGGACAGGGGAGTCTGGGTGGGCTACAGTCCATAGAGTCACACAGAGTAGGGCACAGACTAAAGCAACTTAGCACACATGCATACATAACATATGCACATGTGTATGCATTCTGGAATCGCTAGTCATGAGATACCATCCCAGTGCACACACTGGCAGGTAAATGTATCATAAACTGGAGGAAATACTGTTGATCCACTTCTCAAGAGTGTCTCAGGTTCACGTATGCACTCTACAATAAACACTTTTTTGCCACGCCCTTCAGGAAGACTCAGGGCCCTGTCTGTGTTCAGGCTAGGCACACTCCTGCTGCATAGAAGGCCCAGGGCTGAGTGCTAAAAGACAAAGAAGGGACCCTGGCAGTATGAGGACAGGTGGAACTGCCCACTAGAGCTATAGCTGAAATCAAATGTGGGCCAGGGGTATAACTCAGCGGTAGCTTTGTTATTTATCCCCTGGAGCCATAAGTAAACACCTTCTACATGATTCATTTGAATCAGACTTCAAATTAGACTTCCTCAACTAACAAAAGGCTGGAAGTATAAAATGCTTTAGAGATAATGTCATCTGCCCCCCTCCCTGGGAGAATAAGAAACAACAGATAGGGAAGTTAAGTGATTATCTAACACACACCCCTATCAAAGCCATCAATAACTCTCTGTCCAACCAAAAATTCACTCTCTGACACGGTTCCTGGATTCTCAATTAGGAAAGGGGTGTTCCTTTTATGCCTGTTTGATGACGGTTTGTTTGTGATAGGCTGGTTGTTCAAACTGGACTCCAGTAGGCATCTTTAAAGAAACTACATTCAAGTAGTTTCAAGTTCCCTGAAATTATAGGTCACTACTACTCATTATAGATATTTAAAGAAATTCATCAATCCCTGGAAGAATCCACAGACAACTTAGCTTGGGCAAATCATTTGACTTATACATGTAAAAATGGGCGTTTGGGAGGCAGCCCGGCATAATCACAGCTGAAAGATGGTGAGCGGTAGCTGTCGTGTTCTTTGATGTTTGCAAAAACTCCTGAAGAATTACATGCATTATGCCCTTCGTGAATGCCTTTATATACATCTCCAAGATAAACGTTCTTTCATAAAAGAGGCATCCAATCCCCAAAGTAATTTATGTGCATAAAACTATGTTTTAAGGCAACAAAAACAGATATAAAATTTCCCTTTCCCTAATTCAACTTTGCAATAAAGAATTATTTAGGGGCTAGAAAATTAGGCAAGTCTTTTCCTTTGGCACTAACAACACAGCAGGAATGGATAAATAAGTAACGGGTAACTGAATCCCCCACACGCACAAAAGGTACCGAAGAAACCATCTACACTTGACAAGCCTCTTTGTCTGATTTTCCTTGGCTTTTTCCCCTTATTAGAATGTCACCATGTTAACCTATCCTCACTCTAGAGGCCACCTCTTCTACTCTTCTCTCCAGCTCAGGAGTTCCATCAAAGCTAATATCAAATCATCACATTGTACATCTTGCATATATGCTATTTATTTATCAATTCTACTTCAATAAAGCTGCAGAGTGAACAGTCAATAAATCAGAGTATCTCTCAGTAAAACTGTTCCATAGCAGGTTTTTCTTTCATTGTAAATGCTAAAGCTTTCAACTTCATAATTAAGTAAAAGCTGGTTATAATAGATGCCTTCTAAGGAATACTAAGAAAACATGCACTTGATAAGTGTAGTGAAAACATAATTGGATCCAAAAATTGGGTCCGAACAATCAACTGGAAACAAAGCCTTCGCTATGCAACACATTTTCTGAGAACCTCTCAGAATATTTTTTAAAAATTTACTTCCCTCAACTCAGAGGAAAAATGCCCCTATACACAAAATGCTGGACATAATTTCAAAGTGATATGATGCCCTTTCATCATCCATGGATCTCCTTGAATTCTAGATTAAGAAAGTCTGCTATTCCACTTTTTGCAAATCAAAAAATCTGCAAATAGTCACATATATCATTTTTTAAAGCTCCTTTTAATATGTTAAAGTATTTTAAGCATTTTAAAGCATTAAATTGTATTTTAAAGCATTAAATTATATAGCAACCAGCACCTCCCCTTCACCAAAAGTGTTCTTTAAAACAAAACTCTTAAAAATTTTTTTATCCTGATATACACACCTGATTAACTTTACATTCACATGCAATACAGGTTGGGGTATAAACTCCATCTTAATATTATTGGATGATAATAAAAGACATTCTTCCAGCCAAATTACCAGATGATTCGATTTTATGTTACCAAATCATGCTAAGCTGTAACAATGCTAAGCAGAAAATATGAGAGATACTTTTTCTTACCCTTTCTTGAAGCATGAACTGAGCATTGAAAACATACTCTGTTTGAGCAGTTAAAGTTTCCATATAACACCTGCAAACATTCCCTCTTTCCCTTCTGCATTCTCCACTAGACTATACATTTTATGAGGGCTGGGTCGTGCCTATCTTGCTGACAGTGCTTGACACAAAGCGAGTGTTTGATTTTAATGATGCATTTGGATGTCACAGTACAGCAGTTACTGGTTAGTCTCCTGCAAAACACCATGTGGGTAATGTCAATAGGTTAGAAACTGGTTTTCTCAGAGCCCGGGGGTTCAGGCAGAGGTGGAAAAGGAAACAGAATTGCTAAGAAGTCGGCCATGTGGGTGGATTCCACCCTCACTCCCCGTTCCTTCTTCAATCAGATCATCTCTGCTTTAATCTAGGCTTCTACAGAAAATTTGTCAGAATGAAGAATTCCAGGTTCGAACAAACAGAAGGTGAAAAGGTCCTAGAACACTTCAGACTCCATAGCTGAATTTTGATGAAGTTAAATATAATATTTCCCAAAACTTTTTTCTTTTCTATGGATGAGCCAATAACTTGACAACTGAAAAATATAACTACTTTGTATTCAGTTCCTTCAGATTCAAGAAATATGTCCTCCAGCTATAGGTAAATCAATGAAGGTAGAACGCACCCTCATACCATACACAAAAATAAACTCAAAATCTCTTAAAGACTGAAACATAAGACATGACACCATAAAACTCCTAGAAGAAAACATATACAAAACATTCTCTGACATAAATCCTGCCAAGATTTTCTTAGGTCAATTTCCCAAGGCGAGAGAAATAAAAAATCCCATGGACAGAGGACCCTGGCAGGAGGCTCCCAAAGGGTCCAACACGACTAAGCACTCATAACGTTTTTGACTTCCTCATTTCTTGTTAGAAACCGACAAATTTCTTGACATGTTGATGGTCTTAGTATATTTTTTTAATGAAAACACATTAAATGAGGACATTTTTAGGAAAAAAACTTTTACATAAGCATAAACATGCAAGATCTTGATACTAACCCACGTTTCCTCATGTTTCCTTGTCAATAACAAGATGTAGTTTTTTAATATTCATTAGATAAACAAATCCTCATATTCTATTTTCACAATCTGTGCCAATGTTCTCTAATGTAAGTCCACAGCCACATAGTAAAGAATATTTTTGGAAATATTCTGATATCTCCAGATCCTCAGAATGAGACTCAGGAAATCTGAAAACTTGGTTTTTATGAGCACCAAACTTCCCATTCATAAAGAGGCTTATTAGAACACTGAAGCAAAGGATTCCCTCTTTCTTAAGGAATTATCAAAAAATATTTGTTGTTGCTTGGTCGCTCAGTCATGTCTGACTCTTTGCAACCCATGGACTGCAGCCCACCAGGCTCCTCTGTCCATGGTGTTCTCCAGTCAAGAACACTGGAGTGGGGAGCCATTTCCTTCTCCAATCAGAAAGCATGTCCCTTTGTGATTGTACACATTAAGTACATTAATGATCTCTCCATTATTCTTCTTTTTCTCTTTAGTCTGGGCCCATAGTATGTATGATGTGAGCAGCCACAAAAATGATGAGAACTGATTTTAAGCAACCTACAGTGTTAATTTGGTTTTGTCTCTTTTCCTATGGAGATCTAGAAGCATTTATTAAACATACACACACAGCATTATGACACTGACTAAATTTTTTTAAAATAATAAAGTATTTTACAAATTTAGTTTCAACTCAAAATGAGTTAAAGCAATTAGAAAAAGTGATGGTATCACCAATACTCCAACTCAAATATTCAACTTCCAAGAGTTCCTTAACCTACCCTACTCTTCACCAGCACCTGTTGTAAATACCAGTTCACAGTGCATTTGGATCTCTTACTTGGAAAACTAAAGAATTCTTACCATAGTCTTAGTCTTAAAGAAGTAAGAGAGAATAGGAATGAATACTCACCTCCAAATCAGTCGTCCTTTGACTTCAGAAAATCCCATGGTCTTAAAATCTTCAAAGTCAGGATCAGTTCCATTCACCACTGTTAAAGAGACTGGTCTGGTCTCTGCGAGAGCGAAATTGAGGGTTATTGGATTATTGAATCCTCTCTAATTCAAATATATACATAAAGTATCTGCTTTTTATCCGGCCCTGTTTTATATACTGCAGCAGTGAGGAAACAGAGAAAGAAAAAAGAATCAAGTCCCTGCCCTCACAAAGTTTACATTCCACACTGATGCCAATATTGAAATAACTTCATTCAAATATCACGCTAAATTTTTCAAGAGTTTCTTTTTGATTTTCCACAGTCTCTCGCAAGGAACTGTGAACATCTTTTTTCTGGGAGGAAAAAAAAATGCTATGCTTTCCGCCACCTGGCTAGCACAAATGGTTCAAGATTATAGAAAGAAACATAATGCTTATTTATAACTATAAACACAAACACATAAATATAGATATAAATATGTGTATATAGGGCTTCCCTGGTGGTCTAGTGGTTAAGACTCCACCTTGCAATGCAGGAGACACAGGTTCAATCCCTGGTCCAGGAAGGTCCCACATGCCACAGAGCAACTAAGCCCGTGTGCCCCAACTACTGAGCCTGTGCTCTGAAGCCCTCAAGCCACACTGCTGAGCCCATGTGCCACAGCTACTGAAGCCTGTGTGCCTAAAGCCTGTGCTTCAGAACAAGAGATGCCACCACAACAAGAAGCCTGCACACTGCATCTAGGTAGTAGCTCCCGCTGCCAGAACTAGAGAAAAAGCCCACGCACAGCAACAAAAACCCAATGCAGAAAATAAAAATAAACATATAAACATGTTTAAAAAGTTGCACAACAGAGAATAGCACACACACACACATATATGTTGATACACATACACACACCCAGAGTAAGAGTCTAATGGAGCAATTAAAAGTCAGAATTTGAATTTCAAAAACACATGTTCCAATATGTACAGCTAAGTCCCCTTGCTGTTCACCTGAAATTACCACAATATTGATAATCTGTGATACTACAATATAAAATGAAAATGTTTAAAAAAAATAAAACACATGTTCCAGTCTTAATGCTATCACTTAACTAAGCCATTATATCTTGGGTAAGTTTATTGATTTCTTTAAATCTCAGTTCCTCAGCTGTAAAGCTGGCATAATAATATATACATACATAATAGGGCTAATTCAATGATTAAATGTGAGGATGTATACTAAAGCACCTATTCGAGTGGCTGGCACCAAGTTCATATCTAAAACTCATTATTGCTATAATATTCCTATTATTCTGTGTATCATAAATGGAAATTAAGAATCCTGTCAGCAAAACCTCAATCATGTTTTCTAATCATCCAAAAGGATCATTCATAGTCACTGGGGCATTCTCCCGTAAGTTTCTGGAGAAACTCAGTTTCTAAAATTTGGTATCAAAAACTGGCAGAAATTCAGCTGAGTGTCCCACTGCAGGCCTCCAAAACACATCTACATTGGAATCTGTCTCATTTGATTTTCCAAAGTAGATCACTGGCATATGATACCCTTAACTGTTGTATAAAGAAAAGCAGCAAAACTGCCATTGCTTTTGCATCAGATCAGATCAGATCAGTCGCTCAGTCGTGTCCGACTCTTTGCGACCCCCTGAATCGCAGCACGCCAGGCCTCCCTGTCCAACACCAACTCCCGGAGTTCACTGAGACTCACATCCATCGAGTCAGTGATGCCATCCAGCCATCTCATCCTCTGTCGTCCCCTTCTCCTCCTGCCCCCAATCCCTCCCAGCATCAGAGTCTTTTCCAGTGAGTCAACTCTTCGCATGAGGTGGCCAAAGTACTGGAGTTTCAGCTTTAGCATCATGCCTTCCAAAGAAATACCAGGGCTGATCTCCTTCAGAATGGACTGGTTGGATCTCCTTTTGCATAAATAGCTTTTTTTCTTCTCTTTTAGCATTTTTCTTCACTTTCTTTAGATCTACACCTTAACAGAATTTATTTAGGAAGGTTTTTTTTTTTTTTTTTTCAAAAATGTAATAAGGCAAGTGAAACATTGTTACCAGATGACCCTGAACATAATTTAAACTTTTTAAATTATTTTAGACCATCCTGTACAAGCCAGTTTTTGTCTTTATGATATTATGGAGCTATTTTTTCAGGAATTTAGACAGTGCTATTCATCCTAAATGAGGGTAGTTCCAAATGTCTTGAATGTAGTGTTTCTATGGTTTATACTGCTTCACAATAGATCACATCTCAGTTCTCTACTTTCACTTCCTGCCTTACCTTTCACCAGCCCAGACTGTCCCGTATTACATTCCACTTCCAGCTACAAAAAAAGAAAACTAAGGGAAAACAGATAAATACTCCTGTGAAATACAAAAGTTTATTAAGTAAATACAAAAAGGCTCATGGTTGCATTTTTCTCCCAGTTTAAAATGCATAGACTTAATGGACATATCACCCCTAATCGAATACAGACATCTTTTACTATTCTTAATTCTTGGAACTCTTCACTAAGTGTGCTTACTGAGAAAATATGTTATCATTTTATTACATAATAAAAATGCTGAGTTTTCACAATATTGACTGAGCCATGAATAGAAATACTCCATTTCTAATTTGCATATGATAGAACTCACTCCCGCTGGATCATTTAACTATGGGTTAAAGTTCAAATTGTGGATTAGACACATGTGCATCAAAAGCTCATGGCCTAGGAAGGTCACCAATCACAGATGTTCTAATCCTCTAGCTCTGGGGCCGAACCTAAAATCTCTCTCTGTTTTTTATTTTTTGGCTGCTCTGGGTCTTCACTGCGAGTAGTGGGGGCTACTGTTTTGGGGGGTACAGGTTTCTCACAGTGCTGGCTTCTCTTGTTAAGAAGCAAGGGCTCTAGGCACATGGGCTTCAGTAACTGTGGCACATGGGCTCAGCAGTTGTGGCTCCTGGACTCTAGAGCACAGGCTCAATAGTTGTGGCACACAGGCTTAGTTGCCCCAAGGCACGTGGAATCTTCCTGGACTAGGGATCTAACCTGTGTCCCCTGCACTGGCAGGCAGATTCTTAACCACTGGACCCCTAGGGAAATCCCCGAACCTGACATCTTAAAATTGGAGAACATTTCTCTAGGGGTTAAAGGATTTGGTGAAACGTCCACTTTTCCGTATGTTCAAACTCAACTTTACATACATCTTTCTACATTTCACCTGTACATACACTTTTCTAAATACACTTTCCTTTAATCTAAAATAAGAATTGGGTTAGATTTTTCAAAGAAAGCCAATTACTCCTCTGCAAAGTGAAGGTGGTATCAGTTTCACTGTAGCAATGTTTTATAAGCTGATAAAGTCTAAGAAAATGTGCATATGATCAATCCTTTGAAGGTGGCTTCATGAGAAATAGGGACTTACAAGACTTTTCACTTTCAAGATAGAACATAGATGAAATCCTCTAGGACATCATCCTATTAATGTAATTATACAGATACAGGCATTGAAAGGAGTACCAGGTTGATTAGAAATGACAGTGAGAGAGCCGGCAAGCACAAGTAGAGATTTCCAAGCTGACAAAATAGTAGCCCCCGCTACTCACAGTGAAGACCCAGAGCAGCCAGCATACATTTAGGTTAGAATAAATCTTGCTGAAGAATGTCACCCTCCTTAAAGAGACTCTTAAAAAGTAAATGAAAGTGTATTTGCCAGTGTAAAAATTGCATCTAGTTAGCAGCCTATATATCAATATCTCAAAATATGCTACTTATAAAGACTCAGAAAGACATCAGAACTCAAAGGAAGCCTGGAAACTGAGAGCGAGAATGAAGCCATTACCAGAATCTGTAAAAAAAATCTCAACAATCCAAGAGAGCTGAGATGAGACACCCTGCAAATGATCTCTCATAGCAAACACACCACACAGAGGGGTTTGGATCTCCATTTATTTATCTCTGATTCAGACTCAGAAAACAGGCTCAGTTATAAAATGGGGCAGCTATCCCTATCCTGGGAGACTCTCTTTCTCCTGTTTATGCCTCAGTCCCTTCCAAGTGTCTCCCATTCAAAATATACTGGAGGATTTTAAAGCTAAGAAGAGAAACAGGGCTAAAAAAGGATGGACTGATGATGATACAACACATTTAAGATGGTGTAAAAGATGGAAAGAAAACTGCTAATAAGCAAGGGACAAATCAGAAAGAAACTTAAAAGTACTGTGCACAGGAGAAGACAGTCTTTCAGAAATTTTCATGACCCCAAATATTCAGTACAGGGCAATGAGAGGAGAAGTTTGCCTGAGTTCAACAAAGCTGCAGTACATAGATGAACGGTCATGGGGCAAAGGAAATCAGCCAAGCGCTGTGCACATCAGCTCTTCCTCCTGCCCCCAATCTGTGATAAAGACAAATGAGAAGACCAGGCAGACAGACTTTTTCAGTTGGCATGAGTGACCAGCATTCTGAGTAGATTGTCCTACAGTGTAGAGTGGACTGACTCATGTTTAAGAACAGTATTTTTAAATCAATTTTATTGCATTATAATTTGCTTTAAATAAAACGACCCACACCTAATGTGTTTTGGTACATGTACACAACCATGCAGCTACTATTTCAATCAAGGTATAAAACATTTCCATGACCAGAAAGTTCCCACATGCCCCAATATAGTCAATCCTTTCCTCCATCCCAGAGAATCACTCATTCTGACTTGTATGGCTACAGATTAGTTTTGCCTGTTCTGAATCTTAAAATATGTACTCTTTTGTCTCTAGTCTCCTTTGCTTAGTTAATTATTCTAACATTCACCTATGCTGTTAAACGTATCAGTGGTTCATTCTTTATTGCTGAGTAGTAATCCATTGTAATAATACCTTGATTATTTCTCTATTCATCTGTTGTTATTTTCAGAGTTTGGTTATCATGAATAAAACTTCTGTGATCGTTTGTGTGTAAACCTCTTGTGAGCATATATTTCCACTTTTCTTAGGTAAAAATAACCAAGAATAGAACTGCTGGGTCATATGGTAGATAGGTATTTAACAGGTTAAGAAACTGCCAGTTTCAGTGGAGCACACACCAGTCAATATACACTCAAGAAACAAACACAAAGGAATGACCAAGATGGCAGAGTAGGAAGGCCCCAACTCACCTCTTCCCATCAGCACACCCAAATTACAACTATTTATAGAGCAACTATCAATGAAAACAACCTGAAGACTAGCCTAGAAAACAATGGCCAAGATACAGAAGTCACCCAAATGTTCATGAATAAATGAATTTATAAAAAAGATATGTGATATATGGGGGTGGGGGGGGGTTAGAATGGAATATTACGCAGCCATAAGCAAAAAGTGAAATCTTGCCACATGTGACAACATGGATGGATCTAGAACATATTGTCCTAAGTAAAATAACTCAGACAAAGACAAATACTATATGATTGCACTTTTATGTGGAATCTAAAAACAAAACTAATTAACAATCATGGCAAAACAGAAACAGACTCATAAATACAGAGAACAAACAGGTGGTTGCCAGAGGTGAGAGGAGAAAAGGGATGAGTGAAATAGGTGAGGGGGATTAAGAGGTACAAACTTCCAGTTACAAAATAGATGAGTCATGGGGAACAAATATACAGTGTGGAGAATATAGACAACAATATCGTAATAACTTTGTATGGGGACGGACAGTAACTAGACTTCCCGTGATGATCATTTTGTAATGGATAGAAATTTCTAATCACTATGTTGTACACCACGTTGGAACTAACATAGTGTTGTAGGTCAATTACACTTCAGTGAAAATAAAAGGAAAGGAAAGAAAACCGCCCAAATCTTTTGTAAAGGATTATACCATTTTACACTCACATCAATATGTAAGAGTTGCAGCTACTTCAAATCGTTACCATCACTCAATCTTGTTGGGTTTTTTTGTTTTGTTTTAGCTATTAACAGCAGTCTTTTGATGAGCCAAAAACAAAAGACTATATTTGTTTGTTACTTAACTTGGTTTGATTTTTGTCCATGCTGCAACCCTTACTTTGAAGAATTGCTGCCTACCAAGTTCATATATTTAGGACCCATCATATGTACCTCATTAAGATTCTTCCCACCTGATCTATGTTCTAGGCTTCTGGTTACTTTTTTCCACCTTGGTTGCTACCAGGGTCTTCATTCCATGCAGGGTACATGGCCCCACTGCCTCATGCTCTGGCTCCTCTTGACCTTCCTGAGCTCAGATGAAGCCTAAGTCCCAGGGCCTGGAGGACAAGATGAAGGGACTGGGTGATCCAATCTAGAAGAGTAGAGAAGCTGTCTCCTCTACCTTTTGACCAGTGGAAGATTAGAGATGGAATGGAGCTGACAGGCAAATTTCCTCTGCCTTTACCACCTAAGACTGGAGCCCAGTTGCTTTGTGCAGTGCGTCCAGCCATCCGTTCCACACAGCTTAGTGGATGTACCTATTGAGTGACCCACTGTGATTCATCGTGAAACAGTGGCCACACAGTAATGCATCACTTTGCATTTGTTCCCCATCCTTTCAAGCCTCACTTCCTTTTTCTCTCTCTGTCCTGGGATTTGAACTTGCATATTTGGCAAATCTAATACAGTTATGTAAAGTTTAAAAATAAAATAAAATTAAAAAAAAAAATAAAAAAATAAATTCTCTTAAAAAAAAAAAAATTACTGTCATTTAAATCTTGCCTCAGGCTCTGTTTTTAGGGAACTTAGTTTCTCCATAAGTTCCTTCTCTTGAGCTATCTTTTTTTTTTTTTAATTTTTGGCCTCTCCACAAGGCATATGGGATCTTAGTTTCCCAACCAAGGATTGAACCCAAGTCCTCTGCAGTAGAAGAACAGAATCTAAACCCCTAGACCACCAGGGGAGTTCCACTTAAGCTATCTTGACTCTCATCTTTCTTAATGTCTTTTTCTTCAACCTTTCATTGATGCTGTGAGTCATCCAGTGTTTCCCTAATAAATTCCACTGTGGTCAGAGTCAGTTTCTATAGCTTAAGTCTACTATTTAATCACTTTATGAGACAAGGATATAATCTGTGGGATATTAGAATATATCTTTATAATATTTTACCCTACAAAAGAGGAAATTGGGGATCACAGAAGTTAGTGAAGTCAATCATCGGTTGCTGCAGAAATGCAGACTCTTACTTGGCATATAGTATGTACTAAGTAAATATTTGCTGGATCTGAATCAGAGACCTAGTGAGTACTGCGTTTTCCACCAAATTTTAATTCAGTCTGTGAGCTCCCTGTTATATCACTTTATCTCAATTCTGGTTACAGATTTCTACAGAAATGGTTCCCTCTTAGATGTAAAGGATTCTCTATGATTATCTGCCTGCTGATATAATTCTTCATCCAAATAGTTGTCTAGTCTGGACTGCTCCATCCTCTGAAAATAGAATTTTTTATTCTGTCTGATTTAAAGAGTAGTGCACTTGAGAAATCTTGAAGAAAAAGAACAAAGCCAGAGGATTTATTCTACCACATATGAAGGCTCAGTGTAAGGCTCTAGTAATTAAGACAGTGCGGTTTTAGCACAAGGTTAGATAAAATAACCAGTGGAACAGAATGAGTCCAAAAATAGACTTCTATGATTACATGAGATACAATGGGGAGTTTTTTTTATTTGGTTCTAGGTTAATTAGACATCCATATGGAAAAATATATATATATTCTGTTAGCTACTTCAAATAAACCTGAAAATAAAATCAAGATGAACTGCAGACCTATATATATATGTCTAAAATAATAAAGATTTTAGAGGAAAATATAGAACATCTTTATTTTTTGGCCTTGCCTTGTGGCTTGAGGGATCAAAGTTCCCCAGTTCAGTTTAGTTCAGTTGTTCAGTCATGTCCAACTCTTTGCAACCCCATGGACTACAGCACATCAGGCCTCCCTGTCCATCACCAACTCCCGGAGTCTACTCAAACTCATGTCCATTGAGTCAGTGATGCCATCCAACCATCTCATCCTCTGTCCTCCCCTTCTCCTCCCACCTTCCACCTTTCCCAGCATCAGAGTCTTTTCAAATGAGTCAGTTCTTCACATCAGGTGGCCAAAGTATTGCAGTTTCAGCTTCAGCATCAGTCCTTCCAAAGAATATTCAGGAATGATTTCATTTAGGATGGACTGGTTGGATCTCCTTGCACTCCAAGGGACTTTCAAGAGTCTTCCCCAGCACAACAGTTCAAAAGCATCAATTCTTCAGTGCTCAGCTTTCTTTATGGTCCAGCTCTCACATCTATATATGACTACTGGAAAAACCATAGCTTTGACTAGATGGACCTTTGTTGACAAGTAATGTCTCTACTTTTTTATATGCTGTCTAGGTTGGTCATAACTTTTCTTCCAAGGAGTAAGCATCTTTTAATTTCATGGCTGCAATCACCATCTGCAGTGATTTTGGAGCCCCCCCCAAAATAAAGTCTGCCACTGTTTCCACTGTTTCCCCATCTATTTCCCATGAAGTGATGGGACCAGATGCCATGATCTTAGTTCTCTGAATGTTGAGCTTTAAGCCAACTTTTTCACTCTCCTCTTTCACTTTCATTGAGAGGCTCTTTAGTTCATCTTCACTTTCTGCCATAAGGGTGGTGTCATCGGCATATCCAAGGTTATTGATATTTCTCCTGGAAATCTTGATTACAGCTTGTGCTTCATCCAGCCTGGCATTTCACATGATGAGCTCTGCATATAAGTTAAATAAGCAGGGTGACAATATACAGCCTTGACATACTCCTTTCTCGATTTGGAGCCAGTCTGTTGTTCCATGTCCAGTTCTAACTGTTGCTTCCTGACCTGCATACAGATTTCTCAAGAGGCAGGTCAGGTGGTCCAGTATTCCCATCTCTTGCAGAATTTTCCACAGCTTATTGTGATCCACACAGTCCAAGGCTTTGGCATAGTCAGTAAAGCAGAAATAGAACCAGGGATCAAACCCAGGATCTCTCCAGTGGAAGCATGGAGTCCTAACCACTGGACTACCAAGAAATTCCCTAGAATATCTTAATGATATTAAATGTAGGCAAACATTTTTTAACAAGACACCAAAAGTACTAACCATAAATTTGTAAATGATAAATTGGACTGTAATAAGATTAAGTATATCTTTCCTCCAAAATTTACTACTAACAGAGTAAAGGGTAACCCACAGACGACAGAAGATCCTTGCAATACATGTAACCAACAAAGGACACTAATAATGAGGAAAGCTGGATAGAAAGACAAATTCTTGAACAGATATTTCAAAAAGGAAGAGCCAAATGAGCAATAAACATAGGAAAAGATCATAAACTTCACTGATCATAATGGAAAGTCAAATTAAAACCACAAAACAACGTACTACATACATTTAAACGGCTAAAATTAAAATGATAGAAAATACCAAGTATTAACTAGAATTTGGAACAATCAAGATCCTCTGGTAGATGTATAAATTGCTACCATTACTTTGGAAAAATATTTAGAAGTATCTTTTAACACTGAACTTACCCATTTTATATAACTCGGTAATTCCAGTCCAGGGTATATACCCAATAGAAGTGTTCACATATATTTACCAAAAGATATGCATTAGAAGGCTCACTACTGCTCATATTGAGCAAACTCTGGGAGAGAGTGAAGGACAGGGAAGCCTGGTGTGCTGCTGTCCACAGGGTTGCAGAGAGTCGGACACGACTTAGCGACTGAACAACAGCATTCATATTATCCAAGCCCTATCAATGGTGGTGAAAATGAATGCATGCTGTTAGATGTCAAGAACACTGAGGAGGGTCCACTGCCTGGGAAGGAGTAACAGGTGGCTTCCGGAGCACTTTCATATTCTGCTTCTTGGGCAGATTTAGTTTGTGAAATTTCATTGGACTTTTTTTTTTTTTCACTATGTATCTTTTTTTTTTTTTTAAACCTGAAACACTGTATTAGTTTTGCCAAACATCAAAAGGAATCCGCCACAGGTATACATGTGGACGTTTATTTATGTCATGTGCACTTGTGTTTATTTACATTTTAGTTCAACAAAAAGTGTTTAAATGTAATACATCTGTAACAACATTTAATGGAAGATATTAATAATATCTTTGCAGCCTAGTCCCTGAAACAAGGCATGACTTGTGTCCAACTGTAAGAATTAAAAATGACTATAATTGGCTAAACTTCTGTCATAAAAAAGGTTATATTTTTCACTGTAGCAATTTAGCAGTTTGTATTTTTTATTACATTAAATGCAGTATATGATTCTATGAGTATCACTCTGTGTTATGAATTACCTCAATGAAGTAGTAGATGAAATCTTTAGTTATTGTATTCTAATGCTTTGAGACTAGTCATTTGGGAATAATTGCATTTTTCCACAGAATTTTGAAGCGTTAAAAAAGAAAAACTTCCCTCAGTATGTATATCCTTAGCACCATATTTGGCATAAGACATCCATTCATCCTGTTTAATGAATTGAATGACTGTAAAATTCAGTTGATATGTTCAAAGATATTGCAAATGAGTTTTAAAATGGGACTTTTTAATGTGAGGTCCACAGACTACCAGTAGTTACAAACTTATATGGGAAAAATGACATCTCAATTTGTGTTAGCCTCCAAGTCAATTTTAACATTTTGTTCAATTGTCTCTGTCACTAGTAGAAATCACAGATATTGTCATTTAGTATTACAACTGTTTTCCTGACATTTTTTATTTACCATTACATCATTATACTGAAATTACAACAGTTAACAGACTCACCACAAGAACTTATCGATAGAATTCAGGAAGGGGGCCAAAGAAAGGGAACCAAATGACTTACCTGGAAGCCCAGTGGCTAAGAATCTGCCTTGCAGTGCAGGGGACATGGGTTCTATCCCTGATCCAGGAACTAAGATCCTACATGCCACAGTGCAACTAAGCCCACGTGTGGCAAATAGACGAAGCCTGCCACAATGAAAGATCCCATGTGCCACAACTGAAACCCAATGTAACCAAAAATAAATAAATTTTTTTTAAAAGAAAGAACTAAAATCTATAATATAATATTCTATAGTACCATGGCATAAAGTGAATGGGCACTTCATAATCACTCAGAGAATCTGACCATTTCATTTCAACATCACATTTCACCCTGAACGGAAAAAAGAGATTGTCTTCCCTAATGAGGCTAACACATCCCAGTACACAATACACTCCCTAAATCTCAGCCACATTAAACCCAGAAACAAAAGTTTCTCTTTCATTTTTCTGTTCACAATTGTGCACAATATCCTGACCCAGACTAGCCCACCTACAGCCTATCTCCCCCACTGCAAATTTCCCAGGGAGCTTCATATTTGTCTAAAGCCACCTAAAACCATACGAACAGGTATTGTATTTGCCCCATCTTCACCCCATCTTCACCCTTCCCCACCAACTTTCTTTCCTTAAAGGGTCACCTACATGCAGCACACCTATTAGTGGCCAGGCCCTATGACTTCTGGTTACATTCAGAATGGAGAGCCTTGACAGGAGGTCTGAGGGGGTAGGAGACTGACCACTTCTTCTCCCTTCTCGCATTGAACTTAAAGGTGGTACACACCTACTATGCCTTGCGGTGTCTTTATTTCCTGGCCACACTTTGAAAATGGTCCTTTATTCAACCAATCTCAAATTATCCTGCTTTGAGTGTGCCATATACTTCCTGCTGGTGGTCTAGACTGATTGATTCATAAACTAAACAAATTAAGACTTTCCATCATCCCATCCAATGGACTTCCCTGGTGGCTCAGAGGGTAAAGAATCCACCTGCAATGAGGGAGACCTGGGTTCAGTCCCTGGATTGGGAAGATCCCCTGGAGGAGGCCATAGCAACCCACTCCAGTATTCTTGCCTGGAGAATCCCCATGGACAGAGGAGCCTGGTGGGCCACAGTGCATGGGGTTGCAAAGAGTTGGACATGACTGGGTGACTAAGCACAGCACAGCACCCAGTGGTAGTCAGGGGTCTCTGATTCTGTTAATAACATTTTTTCATGCTTTTTTATACTTTTTTTCATACTTTTATGGCATTTTTTTTACATGTCCGTGTTCTCCACTAGTTTCTTAAATGCAAGAATAATAACTGTGTAGTATCAGAACTCCTAGTATCTGGCAAAGTCCTCATATATAAAAGATGTTTAATCAAAGTTTACTAAATAAATGTATAAACAAATTGTAGAAATTATAAAGGTAAATCTCAGCATAAATGAAAGTTTTTTATCAATTATGCTGGCCTTTATTATCTCATTATTGCTCAGTAGATTTTTAAGCTCTAAACTTGGTTTAGAATTGGAAAAGAATTTTATAGATTTATCACTTTTGTGTAACAATGTATTTTCATAACAGTTTTATAATACAATATATAATACTAGGGAAAGACCCAACTGCATTCTTATATCAAATGCTGTTTAGTTTTCATCTTTGTAATTTCCTCCCTAAGAATTTCATAATGCAGAGGGCATTGGATAACATAAGGAACTATTTCATTCTTACACGAAAGTAAATATTTTAATAGATTGCCAAGAGCAAATCCCTATTTATGGTTTCTTTTTTTTTTTCTTCAAAATATTTACTATGGGTTTTAAATGACAGATTTCATTCTCAGAAAATAATTATGTCAATTTAATTAATTGTCACCTTAGGGTCAATTCTTTTATATCTAAGAAGATTGGAACAGAAAAGATTCCAAAAACAGAAAGCCATTGCAGCTAGGCACCTGGAAGATGAGACTCAATTCAAATAACGTAGAAGCAAACTCTTAAATATATAATTTCAGAAATTGTTCATATTATTTACTTTATTTAATTTTAGAACTTTCACTTAGAAGTCACACATTAAAGAAACAATTGAAACCTCCCTTGTAGCCAGCCCTGCTTTATTCCCTTCTCCTATTCTCCCAAGTTGTATGGCGTTCCCAGATATGTTTTTGCATTTTTAATACATATATACCTATGCATAAACAACGTGCACGCATATTCAGTCACTCAGTTGTGTCCAACTCTTTGCGATCCCAAGGACTGTAGCCAACCAGGCTCCTCTGTCCATGGGATTCCCCAGGCAAGAATACTGGATGGGTTACCATTTCCTACTCCAGTGGATCTTCCTGAGCCAAGGATAGAACCCATGTCTCCTGTATCTCCTGTTTGGCAGGCGGATTCTTTTACCACTAAGCCACCTGGGAAGCCCATCCATAAACAACAGACAGTATTACTTTGTGTGTAGCCATTCATTTTGATATTTGGCAAAACTAATACAATTTTGTAAAGTTTAAAAATAAAATTTTTAAAAAATCGCATAAACTGTATTATATCATGGGTGTTGTTCTATTCCTTAGATTTTTTTTTAAACTTTACAATATTGTATTGGTTTTGCCATATATCAACGTGAATCCACCACAGGTATATACGTGTTCCCCATCCTGAACCCTCCTCCCTCCTCCCTCCCCACACCATCCCTCTGGGTCGTCCCAGTGCACCAGCCCCAAGCATCCAGTATCGTGCATCGAACCTGGACTGGAAACTCGTTTCATATATGATATTATACATGTTTCAATGCCATTCTCCCACATCATGCCACCCTCTTCCTCTCCCACAGAGTCCAAAAGACTGTTCTATACATCAGTGTCTCTTTTGCTGTCTCGTATACAGGGTTATTGTTACCATCTTTCTAAATTCCATATATATGCATTAGTATACTGTATTGGTGTTTTTCTTTCTGGCTTACTTCACTCTGTATAATAGGCTCCAGTTTCATCCACCTCATTAGAACTGATTCAAATGTATTCTTTTTTTTTTAATTTTATTTTTAAACTTTACAAAATTGTATTAGTTATGCCAAATATCATAATGAATCCGCCACAGGTATACATGTGTTCCCCATCCTGAACCCTCCTCCCTCCTCCCTCCCCATACCATCCCTCTGGGTCGTCCCAGTGCACTAGCCCCAAGCATCCAGTATCGAGCATCAAACCTGACTGGCAACTCGTTTCATACATGATATTTTACATGTTTCAATGCCATTCTCCCAAATCTTCCCACCCTCTCCCTCTCCCACAGAGTCCATAAGACTGTTCTATACATCAGTGTCTCTTTTGCTGTCTCATACACAGGGTTATTGTTACCATCTTTCTAAATTCCATATATATGCGTTAGTATACTGTA
The DNA here is from genome assembly GCF_019923935.1 of Bubalus bubalis. Taxonomy (NCBI): domain Eukaryota; kingdom Metazoa; phylum Chordata; class Mammalia; order Artiodactyla; family Bovidae; genus Bubalus; species Bubalus bubalis. Next base: position 26,231,279 of record NC_059174.1, on the reverse strand, counting down.
TTGGTGTTTTTCTTTCTGGCTTACTTCACTCTGTATAATAGGCTCCAGTTTCATCCACCTCATTAGAACTGATTCAAATGTATTCTTTTTAATGGCTGAGTAATACTCCATTGTGTATATGTACCACAGCTTTCTTATCCATTCATCTGCTGAGGGACATCTAGGTTGCTTCCATGTCCTGGCTATTATAAACAGTGCTGCGATGAACATTGGGGTACACATGTCTCTTTCAATTCTGGTTTCCTCAGTGTGTATGCCCAGCAGTGGGATTGCTGGGTCATAAGGCAGGGACAACGTGGAAGAAATGGACAAATTCTTAGAAAAGTACAACTTTCCAAAACTGGACCAGGAAGAAATAGAAAATCTTAACAGACCCATCACAAGCACGGAAATTGAAACTGTAATCAGAAATCTTCCAGCAAACAAAAGCCCAGGTCCAGATGGCTTCACAGCTGAATTCTACCAAAAATTTAGAGAAGAGCTAACACCTATCCTACTCAAACTCTTCCAGAAAATTGCAGAGGAAGGGAAACTTCCAAACTCATTCTATGAGGCCACCAGCACCCTAATACCAAAACCTGACAAAGATGCCACAAAAAAAAGAAAACTACAGGCCAATATCACTGATGAACATAGATGCAAAAATCCTTAACAAAATTCTAGCAATCAGAATCCAACAACACATTTAAAAAGATCATACACCATGAACAAGTGGGCTTTATCCCAGGGATGCAAGGATTCTTCAATATCCACAAATCAATCAATGTAATACACCACATTAACAAATTGAAAAATAAAAACCATATGATTATCTCAATAGATGCAGAGAAAGCCTTTGACAAAATTCAACATCAATTTATTCCTTAGATTTTTCATTCAAATTGTGCTTCTGAGGAATATCCAGATTGATAAATCCGAATAAAGTTCTCTTTTTTCCAGCTGCTAAATAGAGTAGTCAGACATTGCCAGTTGCTGAGCTGTGATGCATGCCCTTGCCTTTTTTCTTTTTAAGAGAAACATAATATTATTTTCAATGTATTCATGTGCCCTGAAAAATTAAACAATATTTTCCAAGCTTCTTACAGTTAAATTTCTAGCTAATGCAATTGAGCAAAGCCTTCTTGGGATTGCTCTAGAATGATCAATTCATCTATGACAAAGGAGGCAAGAATATACAATGGAAAAAAGACAGTCTCTTCAATAAGTGATGCTCAGAAAACTGGACAGTTAACACATAAAAGAATGAAATTACAACACTTTCTAACTCTATACACAAAAATAAAGTCCCAATGGATTAAAGACCTAAATATAAGAGCTGATACTATAAAACTCTTAGAAGAAAACATAGGCAGAGCACTGGCTGACATAAATCGCAGCAATATCTTTTTGGATCCACCTCCTAGGGTAATGAAAATAAAAACAAAATAAACAAATTGGACCTAATTAAACTTAAAAGCTTTTATACAGCAAAGGAAATCATAAACAAAACAAAAAGACAACCCATAGAATGGGAGAAAATATTTGCAAACAAAGCGGCCAACACAGAATTAATCTCCAAAATATACAAACAGCTCAAGCAGCTCATTATTAAAAACAAACAAACAATCCAATGAAAAAAATGAGCAGAAGATCTAATTAGATAGTTCTCCAAAGAAGATGTACGGATGGCCAAATAGCACATGAAAAGATGTTCAAAATCACTAATTATTAAAGAAATGCAAATCAAAACTACAAGATATCACCTTACACTGTCAGAAAGGCCATCATCAAAAAGTCTCATTCTAGAGAAGATGTGGAGAAAAGGGACCCTCCTATACTGTTGGTGGGAATGTAAATTGGTACAACCCCTATGAAGGACAGTATGGAGGTTCCTTAAAAAACTAAAAATAGAACTACTATATGATCCAGCAATCTCACTCCTGGGCATATATCCAGGGAAAACCATAATTCAAAATGATACATGCACCCCACTATTCACTGCAGTACTGTTTACAACTGCCAAGATATGGAAGCAACCTAAACGTCCATCAACAGAGGAATGGATAAAGAAGATGTGGTACATATATACAATGGAATATTACTCAGCCATAAATAAGAATAAAATAATGCTATTTGTAGCAACTTGGATGGACCTAGAAATTATCGTACTAAGTAGAAGTTTAGATCCTTGATGGCCTTGTGGAGCTACCATAGCAGCTACAGGTGGTCCTGCCTCTGGACTTCATAGTGTGTGTGTGTGTTTAGTCACTCAGTCATGTCTGACTCTTTGCAACCCCATGGACTGTAGCCCTCCAGGCTCTTCTGTCCATGGCATTCTCCGGGCAAGATTATTGGAACGGGTTGCCATGCCCTCCTCCAGGGGATCTTCCTGACCCAGGGATCGAGCCCAGGTCTCCTGCATTGCAGTCAAATTCTTTACCATTGGAGCCACCAGGGAAGCCCTCATATTAAGTGGGAAAAGCAAAATCTCTTTTCAGTTAAGGTACAGTAGTTGGTTTTCTACCACATGCAGCCTTGTTAACTCCTAACTCATAGAATTCCAGTAATGAATATGTTATAGATACTTACATCCATTTATCCATTCTAGTAAGTTATTTATTTCTACCTCTTTACAGTTGTAACCAGTACTGCAGTGAACATCTTGTATAATGAACTCTTTACATATATCTGAGATTGCCTAGTACTGAAAGTTTATAAAATCATACTGATATTCAACCTTGGAGAACAGTTTAAAACACCTAGAAAAGTGATAGTTTTTTACATTCTCATAAACAGTGTCTGCATTTTTTTTTTTACCCCTTACATCTTTGCCAATTTGAAAATAAGTCCTGGCCAATGAAATTTTTGCAAGTCTTGTGAACATGAAATAGAATCTCATTTTTTTAATTTGAAATTCATTAATTCCTAGTGAAGTTGATCTTTTTTCATATTAAATTTTCTTGTTCTTTTCTAATTGGACTTTTGACTACTTTCAAATTAATTTATGGAACACAATTATATGAGTACATGAATAGGTCCAGAAATCTCTGTAAATGAAGGAAAAAATTTCAATTCAATAATGGCTACTTTTTGTTAAGTATTTATTACATTTCATCAATTCTAATCCTCATGAAAATTCTGAAAGACAGTAAGATAGGAATTACTATCCCTAAATTTTTGTTATTTTTATTAATTTTATTACACTGTTACATTATTCTGAGGTTTGCATTGACAAGGAGGAATTATTATTTGTCCAAAACCATACAACTAAGAAGTAGGGGAGCAGAGATTTAAACTTAAGACTGCTGACTCCAAAGCCTATACATTTTTATTACATAATGCTTACTTAAAAATTATGCCATTTTTACTACATAAACCTATAAAGTCAAAAGCATATGTATTTATACTTGTTTTTAAACATGGAACTGAAAAACAGACATATTTAAGAAACAGTTCCTGGTCAAGAAAAATATGAGATAAAGAGAAATTCAAAAAAGAAAAGATTGAATATCACCAGAGAAATGGTCCATAATTGCTACTTGGACACAATTTTAATTTTAGTAGGTTAAGGGAATGTAAGTGATCCATCTTAGTTTTAGAGAAGCAGGTGCTACTTTAGCTCATGAAATTTCTCCTTCCAGAATTAATTGAAATTGACTTGGCTATGAGTACTCTCAGTTGATTTGGGAACTGGCTCAAGAGTCACAAACAAGAAATAATCATAAAACTCTGAGTACCTAGTTTGCTGCTGGGGTGGCACAGGGATTGATGGATTGATTTTCATTTGGCATCTTCATTAATGACCTGAAGGAGAAAGCAAATAACTTGTTAATGAAATTCACAAATAGTAATGTATGAGGAGGCACTGCAAACACTGATAAAGACTATTAAATTATCAAAAGAAATCCAGAGAAGTTAGACATAGACACAAGCAAACAACCAAAAATACACCATGGAAATTTTAAGAGTTGAGAGCAGGAATGGGGGAGGGTGAGAGTTGACAGAGGAAATAATACTAATGTTTATGACATCATCAACTAAAAACCTTCTAAGGCATTATTTCTAAAGCAAATCCAGGAGTTACAGTGAAAAGTCATCCACTGATGGACACTTAGCTGTTTCCATATCTTGGCTATTATAAATAACGCTGCAATGAACATAGGAGTGCAGATATCTCTTTCAGATCCTGTTTTCATTTTCTTTGGCTATATACCCAGAAGTGGGATTGCCAGATCGTATGATAGTTCTTAATTTTTTTTTTAGGAACTTCCATACTTATTTCCATCCTGGCTACACACATAGACATTCCCACCAACTGTGCACAAGGACCCCTTTTCCTCCACATCCTCACCAACACCTGTTATTTCTTGTCTTCTTGATTTCAATGAGGCGATATCTCATTGTAGGTTTGATTTGAATTTCCTTGACAATTAGTGATATTGAATACCTTTTTTGTACATATTGTCCATTTATATGACTTTTGGGGGAAAATATTCAGTTTTTCAGTGTACTATTCAGTGTAATTTTTAATCATATTAAAAAGCTATAAGTTCTGGGGATCTAATGTATAGCTAAGTAAAGTAAATAATATTGCATTACATACTTGAAAGTTGCTAAGTTGCTGAATCATAAATGGTCTCACCACAAAAAAAGAAATGGTAATTATGTGATATGATGGAGGTGTTAGCTAGCACAAATGAGGTAATCATTTTGAAAACTATATGAGTATCAAATCAACACACTGTACACCTTAAACATACACAGTGGTATACGTCAATTATATCTCAATAAAGCTAAATGGAAAATGAAGTGAAAAGTCAATTAGATCTTAGCTTATAATGTGAAAAGGTTGCTGAAAAGAACTCTGGCTTACTGCTGTATGGTAGAGCAGAAAGAACCTTAGATTTGGATTCAGTAAGACAGATCTGAGATTTGAACCCCAGTCTTTCATCTGATTCAATTTTTCATCTCATTTTATATGGGAATGATGATAACATCTCACAGAACTGCTGTCTGATTAATATGACAGTATATGCAAAAAGCAACAGGCTGAATGCCTGGCATGACCGGACAGCCAGCAAACACCATATAAAGTAATCTGATACAGTCCTTGAGATGAGTTGCTAGACTCACCCCTGAGCACTTTAACTCTGAAAATATGGAATTAAACTGGAGAAAGTATCAGGAAAGAATAAGAGGAAAGGACAGAACAAAGCCAAGAGAGAGATAGAATAATTTAATCTAATTCACTAGATCCAGAAACACCGCTGCGGTGCGCAAGGCTGAAAATGTTCATTGTAATATGAACAAGGAGATATAAGTAAGAGTAATGGCATAAGATTAAGAAAAGAAAAAATTAAGGAAATAAAAATAAAGAAAAAAAGGAAAAATTTTCCTTTAGATCAGGAAAAAAATTTTTTCCTTGATACTTCTATCAAATAGAATCAAAACATTCATACAAAGAGAAGAGTAAGTGAATCAGTTCTTAAAGTACTTTAAGTTAACTGTATAATGGTTCAAAAAGTTTATCAAAGGACTAGGAGTTCAGGGTTGGTAGATGCAAACTAATACATTTAGAATGGATAAACAACAAAGTCCTAGTGTATAACACAGGGAACTGTATCCTGGATACACCATAGTGGAAAAAGATTAACTCCTTACATGCCACTACTCATTTAGGAGGAAAGGCCCTCCAAACATTACTAGAAATGTCCTTCAGAAATAGAACTGCCTTATGATCCAGCAATCCCACTGCTGGGCATACACACTGAGGAAACCAGAAGGGAAAGAGACACGTGTACCCCAATGTTCATCGCAGCACTGTTTAGAATAGCCAGGACATGGAAGCAACCTAGATGTCCATCAGCAGATGAATGGATAAGAAAGCTGTGGTACATATACACAATGGAGTATTACTCAGCCATTAAAAAGAATACATTTGAATCAGTTCTAATGAGGTGGATGAAACTGGAGCCTATTATACAGAGTGAAGTAAGCCAGAAAGAAAAACACCAATACAGTATACTAACACATATATATGGAATTTAGAAAGATGGTAACAATAACCCTGTGTACGAGACAGCAAAAGAGACACTGATGTATAGAACAGTCTTATGGACTCTGAGAGAGAGGGAGAGGGTGGGAAGATTTGGGAGAATGGCATTGAAACATGTAAAATATCATGTATGAAATGAGTTTCCAGTCCAGGTTCGATGCACGATACTGGATGCTTGGGGCTGGTGCACTGGGACGACCCAGAGGGATGGAATGGGGAGGGAGGAGGGAGGAGGGTTCAGGATGGGGAACACATGTATACCTGTGGCGGATTCATTTTGATATTTGGCAAAACTAATACAATTATGTAAAGCTCGCTCTGGGGGGTTCCCTGGTGGCTCTGTGGTAAAGAATTTGCCTGCCAATGCAAGAGATATGGGTTCAGTCCCCAGGCTGGAAGATTCCACATGCCTCGGAGCAACTGAGCCCAGGTGCCACAACTATTGAGCCTGTACTCCAGAGCCCAGGAATCATAACTTCTGAGCCCACATGCCACACTACTGAAGTCCACGTGCCCCACGGCCCGTGCTCCACAACAAGAGAAGCCACCGCAATGAGAAGTCCATGCACCACAACTAGAGAGTAGCTGCCACTTGCCACAACTAGAAAAAAGCGGTCACAGAAACAAAGACCCAGTATAGCCAAAAATAAATTTAAAAATTTAAAAGACAATTGCTCCTTGAAAGGAAAGCTAAGACAACCTAGTCAGTGTATTTAAAAGCAGAGACCTGTGGCGGATTCATTTTGATATTTGGCAAAACTAATACAATTATGTAAAGTTTAAAAATAAAATAAAATAAAAAAATAAAGTTCTTAAAAGAAGAAAAAAAAAAAAAAAAAGAGCAGAGACACCACTTTCCCCACAAAGGTCCATATAGTCAAAGCTATAGTTTTTCCAGTTGTCATGTATGGATGCGAGAGCTGGACCATAAAGAAGGCTGAACATTGAAGAACTGATGCTTTCAAATTGGTGTGCTGGAGAAGACTCTTGAAAGTCCCTTGGAATGCAAGATCAAACCAGTCAATGCTAGAGGAAATCAGTCCTGAATATTCATTGGAAGGACTGATGCTGCAGCTGAAGCTCCAATACTTTGTTTGGTCACCTGATGTGAAGAGCTGACTCACTGGAAAAGACTTTGATGCCAGGAAAGATTGAGGGCTGAAGGAGAAGGAGGTGACGGAGGATGAAATGGTTAGATAGCATCACCAACTCAATGGACATGAATCTGAGCAAGCTCCAGAAGATAATGAAGGATGAGGAGCCTGGCATGCTACAGTCCATGGGGTCACAAAGAGTCAGACATAACTTAGCAACTGAACAATAACAACAAAAGCTCATTTCAAAAGCTCTTTGAAAAATGGATTTTGTTGGGAGCAGGATGGAGGGAAAAACACAAGAGTGGAAATAGGAAAGCCATGTTACTGAACCAAGAAAAGAAGATAATGGTAACAGAAGGGATATAAACAAGCCTATAGACTCAGAAGACATTTGGAAGGCAGAGCCAATAGATTTTACTGACATATTAGATGAGAGGAAGGCCCATTGGTTGAGGGAATGGGCTGCTGAGACAATCGGAAGGAATGGTTTATAAGTCAGCTGCCTATCTTGTCAAGGACAAGCAACATGTGTACATTTGATGTGTTTAGAAGAGTGAAAGATACCAACATGAGATGTATTATCCATTTACTAAGTCCCTTTAAGTATCTATTAATTCCTGAATCATTTTTAAATGATGAATTAGTATATGGGCTTTGGTAAATTTCAGAATCTGTATTTCAGTTTGGGGAACTCATATCTTGTTCATACATTCTTAATTGACCTCTTTCATGTTTCAAACTTTGCCTGTCATTCCCCACAATCATCTCACGCCCAACCCAACTCTATCATATTTTGGAGGGTCCCCTATACCCTTTCCAAACCATTAAGATTTTAGAGCTCTCCAGCTTGTGTCTTATTTGAAGGAGTTCATGTTTGAATAATGGAATAATGGGATTGTGTTCTATTCTAGACACTCATTCATCATTTCTTTCTCTTTCTGAGAGCGTTTTCTTTCTTTCTCGAGGATTGCCCTCTATATTGTCAGCATGACAGCCCCCTGCTCTGGAACAAGGGAAATACAGTTCTCTCATGCTTGTTTCCTAGTATTACCCAGAATTTCCTAGTCAATCTAAAGCTGAATAGAACACCCCAGACAATCTTGGTACTCCCACTTCTTTTACACTCTATATTTAAGACATCGCAACGTCACACTGACTCTACCTCTGACCTGGCTATGCATCTGTCCCTCTTCTTCACTTTCACCATCACAGCTTTACTATGAGCCCTCATCACCTCCCCCTTCCGTGATAGCAATAGACTGTTCGGTCTTCCTCTCTCCATAGAGTTGGTGGTGCTCTTTCTGAAACATGGATCCAGTAATTTCCCATTAACCTAGAGCAGGTTTTCAGACTGTGCTTTTTGAAATCCTAGGGAGTTTGTAGATGTGTAGTTGCCTTTGAATAAGAAGCAACTGGTAGATGGAAAAAGTAGGCAGGGCTCCTGGCCATCTTCCTGGCTTCCACTGAGAGTGAACCTCCTTTTCTTTGTTACTTATTTGTCTTCTGAATACAAATTTTTCAAGAAAGAGTTTCAATAAAAGAGAAAAAAAAAAGAGACTGAAAAATGCTGACCTAGTCTAGTCCTAATTTCTTAATATACCTTCAAGCTTCTGAAAAGCTAATCTAGTCCAACCTCTGTTCAGGTATTACCCCACTAATATCCACTATAGCTCAGCCATACTGTACTGCCCATTCTTCCTAAAACATGTCATACCCTAAAATATGGGCATGCAGACAAGAACTCACCACACAGAGAACAAAAAAGGCAAGAGCTAAACCTAGTAGAGGGAAATCTACCCTCACTTTCCGCCTACCCTCCTAGGTCCTCGTCAGCTGAATGCAACAGGAAGCTAGAAAACAATCAAACTGATTCATGAAGTCCAAAGAATTACTCCACAGAATAGAGTTGGGAAAGCGTAAAGAAGTCTGGAGATTCAAATGAAAAATATCAAAGATCCACAAGCTGATAGGTATCCCTAGAGGACATTTGAATGTCTGAAATACTGCTTGCAGGTTTCCCAGGTGGCTCAGTGGTAAGGAATCTGCCTGCCAATCCAGGGGATGTGGGTTTAAGCCGTGGGTCAGGAAGATCCCCCGGAGAAGGAAATGGCAACCATTCTAGTATTCTTGCCTGGGAAATTTCATGGAGCCTGGTGGGCTGCAGTCCATGAAGTGGCAAAAGAGTAGGACACAACTTCACCACTAAACAGCAACATTGCTTTCATGTCATCTGCATAAATCTCGCTGGGACACATTTTATTTCTTTGTTGTTGGAAATAGAGAGGATAAAAGAGGATGATGATGACAACGATGATGATGATAGAAGAGAAGAGAAGAAGGTGGAGAAAGAAAGACTACAACACAACAAATACCACCAAAGATTTTTTTTTTAATATGCATTTAACAGCTGTTTGTTGAACACCTGCTAAGTTTTAGACTGCTGAGCAAACTACTGACGATAGGGAGAGAAGACATGGTTTCTGTCCTTAGGAGCTTCCTATTGGAGAAATCAGATCCATGAATTAGTGTTCCCAGAGCAACATTAGCTACTACATGGATAAATGGTGGTTTAGTTGCTAAGTTGTGTCCGACTCTTGCAACCCCATGGACTGTAGCCTGCCAGGCTCTTCTGTCCTTGGGATTCTCCCGGCAAGAATACTGAAGTGGGTTGTCCTTTCCTTCTCCAAGGGGTCTTTCCGATCCAGGAATCAAACCTGGGTCTCCCGCATTGCAGACAGATTCTTTACTGATTGAGCTATGAGGAATAAATACATGGCTAAATACATTGAATTCAACCAGTTTCTACGATTATTTTATTAATAGTAATCATAATTATTATTACTATTAAGCTTTATTACATATAAGGAAATTTGCTAAACTATTTAAATCAGACCTACCTCCCATGATTATGAAAGGATTAAAACTAACCATGTTATGTAAAGTTTAAAAATAAAATAAATTAAAAAAAAAGTCAAAAAAAAAATAAAACTAACCATGTATTATTTTCTTTATCTCCTATCTAAACAAGAATTTGGACAAAGAAATGGCAACCCACTCCAGTATTCTTGCCTGGAGAATCCGGTGGACAGAGGAGCCTGGTGGGCTGCTGTCCGTGGGGTCACACAGAGTCGGACACAACTGAAGCGATGTAGCAGCAGCAGCTAAACAAGAAAGTTTAAGTTACTCACTCAGAGTCTCCTGGCTAGTAAGAGGTAGAGCTATGATTAAAATTCAAGCACTTGGGGACTTCCCTGGTGGTGCAGTGGATAAGACTCCACCTATGAATGCAGGGGACATGGGTTCAGTCTCTGGTCCGGGAAGATTCCACTTGCTGTGCAGCAAGTAGAGCCCATGGGCCACAAGCACATGCCTAGGGCCTGTGCTTCGTAACAAGAGCAGCCACTGCAATGCGAGGCCCATGCACAGCAACAAAGGGTAGCCCCTGTTCGCTGAAACTAGAGAAAGCCCAAGCAAAACAACAAAGACCTAGTACAACCAAGAATAAATTAATTTTTTTTAAATTTAAAAAAACAACTCAAGCACTTGGGACTTCCCTGGTAGTCCAGTGGTTAAGACTCTGCACTTCTAATGCAAGGAGCCTGGGATCAATCCCTAGTCAAGGAACTAGATCCTGCCTAATGCAGTGAAAATCCAGCATGTCACACCGATGACCCAACGTAGCCAAATAAATAAATATTTTTTAAAAAGCACTCTGATCCCAGAGTCACACATCCCTAACAATTTCAGAGATTGAGAACACAGTGGTCTTCCTTTGAAAACTGCTCTTTGTACCCTTTCAAAATCCAAGGGCGTTTTCTTTATCAATTTACCATGTCCCCTGTTATCCTTTTCAGTAGCTATGACTCAATTCTCTAATTGCATCAAATATTGCATTAGCTCAGTATTACACTAATTAGCACCATTTGTTTACTAGATGATGACAGGGTGGGATGGAGGTTCCTTGCCTTGATGCCCATTATTAAGATGATTATTCCCCAGGGGGGTGATGTGGAAAATAGGAATGAGGTACACTGCCACATGTGTGGATACCTGTGGCCTTTAGCAAGGAGGATGGCCCTACCCCAAATTGTTCCATCTGGCAGAGCTGTTACCTGCTGTAGTTCACACATGAATGGCAGCGATTTGCATGCAAATGGGGGCCTACATGCTTTCTTGGAGCTAAGAGCTATATTTCAACATTTCACAGTGGAATTAGTCAGTGGACAGGACGCTGCGACTTTGTGGATGTGCCAGCTAAAACCCTTCTAAATTCCAAGCTTTGTGTTTCACAGCAAGATTGTTTATTGAACCAGTTCATGGAAGTTCCAAAGACTCCTCTGCTGAAATACTGCCAGCTCCAAGCTCTGATTTTGACATTGATGTTGTCAGTTGAGATTAAGCATTGGTCTTAATGAATGCTGGCGGATACCTTCTGAGGTACGATCACCAGTATTCCTGTGACTAAGTAGCAAAGCTCTGGACAGGAGGAAAACGAAGGTCTCAGGAGTAACCTTTTTTTCTAGCTCCCCTTCATTCGTTCCCCGTTTCTGAAAAGATAAAGGTTAGATTCCTTGACCAGTCTTCATGAATTTACATGATCTGAGCTACACTGGTCTTTTTGCCCCTATGCTGTCCCACTCTTATACTCCAGCAATCCTAATGGACTTCTCTTGCCCTTACAACACGTGATGCAACCTCTTAAAAGGCTTTCCTTTCTTTGCACACGCTGTTCCCACTAGGGAATGACCACTTTACTATTGCTGGATGATAAACTTTAAAGCCGTGGATGATGGGCCCATAAAACCCCATCCAGGTTATTTTGCATGTCCCAAATAAAGGTGATTTCTCCATCTCCAAAACTTCATCTATATTTTTACTGCTATTGCACAAAACAAGACTTACATGCAAAGATAATAGTCTTACCACTTGACACTAAGCATCTATAACTCGTTCATTCTTAAATACCCAGATCTCAGCACAGTGTTTGGCATATAGTAAGTGCTCCATCCTTGTCTAATTTAACTGAACCCTTTACCCAAGTATTTGGTTATAGGAGGCACCTGGGAGTTTAAAAGAAACCAAAACATAAATTAGGAGGTTGGGATTAACATATACAAACTACTGTATATAAAATAGATAATCAACGAGGACCTACTGTATAGCACAGAGAACTTATGCAATACTCTATAATAACCTATATGGGAAAAGAATCTGAAAAAGAATGGATGTATGTATATGTATAACTGAATCCCTTTGCTGTACAACCTGAAACTAACACAACATCATAAATCAACTATAATATAAAATAAAAACTAAATTTAAAAAATTAAAAATCATAAACAAAAGAAACAGAAGCATTATGAAGGATGCAAAAAAAATTCCTTAATCTCCCTAACCAGAAAAACACTTACAACATTATGGGTCAATGCATATCTATAACTGTATCTATATATACGTACGTGCTAAGTCACTTCAATCATGTCCAAGTCTGTGTGACTCTATGGACTGTAGCCCACCAGGCTCCTCTCTCCATGGAATTTCCAGGCAAGAACACTGGAGTGGGTTGCCATGCCCTCCTCCAGGGGATCTTCCCGACCCAGGGATTGAACCCACATCCTATGTCTCTTACACTGGCAGGCAGGTTCTTTACCACTAGCACTACCTGGGAAGCCCATTTGTTGTTCACTCACCAAGTTGTGTCCAACTCTTTGCGACCCCATGGACTGCAGCACGCCAGGCTTCCCTGTCCTTCACTATCTCCCGGAGTTTGCTCAGATTCCTGTCCATTGAGTCGGTTATGCCATCCAACCATCTCATCCTCTGTTGCCCCCTTCTCCTCTGGGCAGGTGCAGAAGCCCATATCTATATATATATCTATATCTAAGATATTCATATATAAAACAGAAATAGAGCTTTGATTATTAGGTTTTTTCTTCTGTTTTGTTTTTAAAGAAATTTACATTGAATAGTAGGAATGAGTTCTCCTTTGTAGACAAAGATGACACAGAGAAGAAATCAGTATTCCCTCCTGATGGAACAAGACAGTGAGGCTTGCTGGAATCTATTTAGCACAATCAGTTGGTCTATTATCTCCCGATTATGGAAGTGGAGAAATGAGATATTTAATCAGGACATATTTTAGAAAGTTGTAACATATTTGCGTATTTCCCTAAGGCCTGTAATGAAGAGCTCTTAATATTTCATTTTCATTATTACCAGAAGAGAAGAGTTACAATAAAAACTCTCTTTGTGGTCTGAGTCCCAGAATAAAGAATTTCAGCATCTCTAGGTCATTCAAGCCATGACCCCACAGTCAAACCAAGCAGAGAACTACTCAAGATCAGGGCTCTGGGTTCACTTCCCAATCCACTTCCACTCCTTGTCTCTGTCCCTAACACACAAAAGGACATCTACTTAAAATCTATTTTGAAGGTCATGAAAAATAATCATTCCTATATGCAGGATAATGTGGACACCTCCCACTGAATACCAAATTCCTCCACAGATTCTCTCTCTGACGTGTGAAATTTGGCAACTCCTGGGGGCAGGGGTTAGTGCACAAATGAGTAAACTGAGGTATATTCACGGGAAGATCAAGAAGAGACTGGAGTAGGCCATCTGTAGGATCCTTTCAAGCTAAATAATTATCTGATTAAATTAGTGTCAAGCAATAATATCCACTCAACCAGGGACATAATCATTAAGCCAGAGAATATGTTTATCAAACACCAAAACATTAAATCTGACTCAGTTACTACTCTGGCTGCCAAATCCTCATCGCTTTTGAAAAGCAGGATTTAAAGTTAGATGTAGACTATAACCAAGTGTGCTCTGTCCCTCAACAGATCGAAACCACAGAGCTGAGACCTGTGATAACTGCAGAATGCATAGACAAATGGTTCTTCTCTGGACAAAGACACACATTTGGCCCTCTTTTCCATATCTCGCAATGTGCTGCTCTCATATTCCAGGTCTAGGGCTCCTCATGCCAAGAAAAGAAGCTTCAATTTACAGCAAAGAATGGGCGAGTACAACTCCCAGGGATGTTTGAGTCTAACCAGACAGTGCTGCCTGCTTCCCATATCCAGCTTGGTCTGCGGTGGTGTGTCTGATAACAGCAAGAGACAAAGGCAGACACAGCACCATCACAGCAATGGGGAATGGGGACCAAAGCACAACCGGGTCCCCGCGGCCCCTGGACAGTAAATTCAGCCATTCCTAGACACTGGTGGGAAGAAACAGATTCAATTCATTAGGTGTTTTCAATCTGCTTTATATATACACATACAGTGCTTCCCAGGTGGCACTAGTGGTAAAGAACCCACCTGCCAATGCAGGAGCCTCAGGTTCAGTCCCTGGGTCAGGAAGATTCCCTGGAGGAGGGCATAGCAACCCACTCCAGTATTCCTGCCTACAGAATTTCATGGACAGAGCAGCCTGGAACGCTACAGTCCATAAGGTCACAAAGAGTTGGGCATGAATGAAATGCGACTTAGCACGTACAAAAACACACATAGTTTATGTCAGTTTACGCTTGGAAGGACTGGTATATTTATTCATATTTGGAAGGACCAGTATACTTATTCATATTTGGAAGGGCTCATATATTTATTCATATTTGGAGGGACCGGTATATTTATTGATATTTAGCTGTCATCTATTGAGGGCATGAGGAGTAAAATACAAAGACGTGTGGAAGCAAGGATTATTTGGAAAGGCAAGCTGGTATAACAGGAGAAAGTAAAGGCTTGCTTAGCTTCTAAAAGAGAATAGTCTTTTAAAGGTCAGCTAGACAGATTGTGTGTGTGTGTGTGTGTGTGTGTGTGTGTGTGTAAAAATATTTGACAGAAAGGCACACTGGCTCATCCACAAAAAAAAAAAGCTCAATCAGGATGAGTCTGCCTGCCAATGCAGGGCATGCAGGTTCAATCCCTGGTTGGGGAATGAAGACCCTCACATGCCGAGGAATAACTAAGCCTGCCTGCGACGACGAGAGAGAAGCCAGCTTACCGCAATGAAGATCCTGCATGCCACAACTAAGACCTGACCCAGACAAAAACAAATTAATTTTTTTTTAAAAGCACAATCTAGCATGTGGCATATCCTTCTCACAGTCCAGGGAATGGGGACTTTAGAAACTGGACAGAGAGCCAATACAGGTATGTGCCTGTCCTCACATGCATGGACATCTAAAGTCTATTCTTAGTTCTCATTTTTCTTTCTCTTCCCCTCTCCCCCTCTCTGTCTCTCTTTCAATGTCCACCTACCTATTTCTACCTATTTTCTGAAAGCACTCAAACTTCATCATATCTCAGTCCTTTGTATGCTAACAGGAAAAGTCTATCCCTCCTTGCGCTGAGTCCAGCCTGGCAACTGCTGAGCACGCACGCCACAGCTACTGAAGCCTGCACACCTGAGAGCCCTTGCTCTGCAAAAAAGAGAAGCCACCGCAGTGAGAAGTCCGCGCATCACAACTAGAGAACAGCCCCTGCTTACTGCAACTAGAAAAAGCCCACATACAGCAATGAAGGCCCAGCACAGCCAAAAATAAATCATAAATAAATAAAAACAATAGTACTGTGTTGCATATTTGAAAACTGCTAAGAGAGTAGATCTTAAAAGTTCTTATCACAAGAAAAAACATTTGTAACTATGCATGGTGAGGGATGTTGACTTATTATAATGATCATTTTGTAATATAATATTAATCATTATATTGTATACCTAAAACTAAAGTTACATGTCAATTATACCTCAAGGTTTAGAAGTCAGTAAAATGTGACCAACAGATTGAAGCCAAAACTATATTGCTTAAAGCCATAAAACTAAATCTAAATCAGATTATCAAAATCGCCTGCTCAATGAAAATTGTTACTTAACTGGGCTTCACAAAGGAATCCAGAAATATTTCCTATGGCCATTTCCACGTATATGTTACAAAAGAAAGAAATGACCTCCTGTCAACCTTTGCCTGTGATGTGAACTCTTAGTTGTACTTCAAGACCCAAATCAAAAAGTACTTATTTGAAAACATTTTTCTGAATGTTCTCGGAAAAGGTGAGTCAATCACTCCTGTGTTCTAACTGTACTTTGTGCTTGCCTCTTAACCAGATGGGTTCAAACTCAGCTTTTTCACTGACTTGGAGGTAATGTTGATCATAGAGCTTTCTACCTAAAAACAGAGAGGAAAATAGAATTTCCCAGAGTTGTTATATGAAATCATTACTAATGAATGTTTGCTTGGGTCCCCCACAATATGAAAACACAGCTACCAGCTATGGAGGGTTTCCTCTGGCTTTATTTATTGCTTTTCCCCATTAAATTAGGAGCTCCTCTAGAAAAAGAGACTGTCTTAATCACCTATGAACCCCCACTGTCTAGCAGGCGGTTTGGCACATAGAGGGAGCACCCTCCACAGTGGCGGAATGCGTGAATGAATGAATGGGATATCTGACAATCAGCATCCACTGCCACAGATAAATTACAGCCTGGTTCTTGGCAGATTCCAGGCAATGAAGTGTTCGGGCTGGTTCACAGAGCCACAGGTCCAGCCCCAGCTCGGCGAGCCTGCTGAGTTGTTTCTGCACATTGACTGTATTTCGGGCGGCTCTTCATCCTGATCACTGGCTTAATCACCTCTGCTGGCTCCTTTCCTGCTTCTTGGGGAGTGAAAAGTTTGTGCTGCTGAAAGAACGACTGCCTGTGATCCCATCCTTTCCATTTGGGCAGTCTCCTATTATTGTCGCTTCTCCCCCCTTGCTCTAACAAGTGGCTCCTGCTTCATCACAAAGCATTCTGCACTTCCATCTCCCTTTATCCCTGTGTGGAGTGGAACAGAGCAGAGAGAGTTCCTCCCTGCCCACATTGTGCTGACACTGAAAGAGACACAATCATCAGGCAGGAAGGAAAGATGACTTTTGAATCAGAACAAATGCATCCCGGCCCAATTCTATGCTTCATTTAATTAGGAATCAATTGGCTGTGGCCACCATGACGGAGTTCCTCTTTTCATAAGAAGCCAGAGCGAACTAACTAACTCTCTCCTCTCTCTCCCTTCGTTCGTATGAGAAGTGGAGAGAGACGGAGAAGAACTGAGTTTGAAATGTAAAAAAACAACATCTTGCTGAAGGAAAATCAGAGTGAGCAAAAATAAATAAAAACAAAGATGATATGATAAGGAAATTGATTCCAACTCCCAAAATGTACTGAGCCTCTAATATGGACTAGGAACTATGCTAAGATCTGGGAAGGCACCTGTGGAAAAAAGACAAGTTTCCTGCATTCAAGGATTGTGGGGGAATAACTTCATATGATGATTACTTGGAATAATTTGTATTATTTAGCTTGGAAAGGGAAAGAAGTAGAGGTGTTAGAGTCTTGTCTGAAAATATATGATAGGATGTAGAATGGCTTCCTCCAAGCTCCTCGCAATTGTCTGCAAAATTCTGCGCTATCTAGCACCTGTCTGGCTACCTGTAACACCATTGTAAATGTAAGTTTCATAGGCTGCTGCATTAAACCACCCAAGATCACAGCATTCCAGGGAGGCAACAGTGATAAAATACTTAGGTTCTTCTACCACTCATCCTTGCTCCTTCTCCTCCAAGCCAAAGATAAATCCATGTGCTTGTATTTCCCAGCTACAAAAAAAAAATGTTTTAAATGTACTCCTGCAAATGACCACGACCTTTATGGATAACATATGAGAATGCAGGAAAAGAAGAGGAGGATACACAACTTGATGGAATCAGAATCTGAAGTTGATCATCTTTCACACACCCTCAGGAAGTGTGACTTCAGTTGTCATATCAGGGCTTTGCAGCCACACAGTGTCCTTGTCAAGATTTGCAACCTTTTACTTCATCCCTTTTAAATTCACACATGCCATTTGTCACACCCGATGCCTCAGAACCCATTCCAAGTTATCACAGTCCATCTACTCTGGTGTTCATGTGTCTCTCTATATTTCGAGGCCACTTCCTTTTCTTTGTGTTCCTCTCTCTGAACTAACAAACCAATTTCAAAGGTTTTGCTTTGCCTGGGACCCAGATGGCTGTGAACATATATTTATTAGCCATCACTCTTAGAGTTGCAAATTAATGAAGGGTCGATTCAAACTGGCGAAAGTAAAACAGAGGACACTACTAAATCGTATCACTAAAACGGCTGGTTACTGTTGTTGCTGTTGTTTAGTTACTCAGCTGTGTCCCACTCTTTGCCATCCCATGGACTGTAAGGCTCCTCTGTCCATAGGATTTCCCAGGCAGGAATACTCAAGTGGGTTGCCATTCTCTTCTCCAGGGATTGAACCTGTGTCTCTTGCATCTCCTGCATTGGCAGGCAGATTCTTTACCACTGACTCACCTGGGATGCCCTCCTGCTTTTTCAGTTCAGTTCAGTCACTCAGCTGCGTCTGACTCTTTGTGACCCCATGGACTGCAGCACACCAGACTTCCCTATCCATCACCAACACCCGGAGCCTGCTCAAACTCATGTCCATCAAGTCAGTGATGCCATCCAACCATCTCATCCTCTGTCATCCCCTTCTCCTCCCACCTTCAATCTTTCCCAGCATCAGGGTCTTTTTCAATGAGTCAGTTATTCACATCAGGTGGCCAAAGTATTGGAGTTTCAGCTTCACATCAATCCTTCCAAAGAATATTCAGGACTGATTTCCTTTCGGGTTGACTGGTTTAATCTCCTTGCTGTCCAAGGAACTCTCAAGAATCTTCTCCAACACCACAGTTCAAAAGTATCAATTCTTCAGTGCTCAGCTTTCTTTTGACTGTTTGACTGGGGTGTGTTCCCAACCCTGAAGGAAGCTCTGAGGCTCCAGGATGAAATAATTGGGTGTTCTGGTCTCTTGCCCACCTCTGCAGCTGAGGGTGGATCAGCTAAAGATCTGAGACAGAAGATGGATTTCCAAAAGGAGTCTGCAGAAACTGTTATTAGTAAAGACAACTAATGAACACTGAAAAGGGAGAAAGAAAAAGGCAGAAATACCCGCTTAGTTCCCACATTTGAACAATGAGCCCCTAGCTTTTCAGACAGTTTCAGACATGGAGCTAAAAACGAATGCCCTGAACTAAATTTTAGGTTTCTAAGGCTTGGCCTGTTTCCTTTTAGCTGATCGCCCTCTTATGTCTCCTGGAGGGAAGCACTGATAGAAAGAGAGGGTGAGAGAACAGATAAAAGGACATTCATTCTTGTCCTTTAGTGAAGTGAAGTGGAAGTCGCTCAGTCGTGCCCGACTCTTTGAGACCCCGTGGAATTCTCCAGGCCTGAATACTGGAGTGGGAAGCCTTTCCCTTCTCCAGGGGAATCTTCCCAACCCAGGAGTTGAACCCAGGTCTCCCGCATTGCAGGCAAATTCTTTATCAGTTGAGCCACAAGGGAAGCCCACCTTTTGTGAGGGCAATGTAATCAAATGTTAATAAAGGCAAAGTGTGACAGATCTAGACTATGATTATTGACAGGATGGTGGAGCTGTTCTACTGGGAGGCCCTCAGTTTGTTTTCCTTTAGGGTATCACATTGATGCCAAGCTGGACTATTTACACACACACACACACACACACACAAGTATATACACATACGTTCAGTTCAGTTCAGTCACTCAGTCGTGTCCGACTCTCCGCGACCCCATGAACTGCAGCATGCTAGGCCTCCCTGTCCATCACCAACTCCCAGAGTTCACCCAAACTCATGTCCATCGAGTAGGTGATGCCATCCAGCCATCTCATCCTCTGTCGTCCCCTTCTCCTCCTGCCCTCAATGCTTTCCAGCTGCTGCTGCAGCTGCTAAGTCGCCTCAGTCATGTCCGACTCTGTGCGACCCCATAGACAGCAGCCCACCAAACTCCCCTGTCCCTGGGATTCTCCAGGCAAGAACACTGGAGTGGGTTGCCATTTCCTTCTCCAATGCATGAAAGTGAAAAGTGAAAGTGAAGTCACTCAGTCGTGTCTGACTCTTAGAGACCCCATGGACTGGAGCCCACCAGGCTCCCCCATCCATGGGATTTTCCAGGCAAGAGTACTGGAGTGGGGTGCCATTGCCTTCTCTGATCCTTCCCAGCATCAGGGTCTTTTCCAATGAGTCAACTCTTCGCATCAGGTGGCCAAAGTACTGGAGTTTCAGCTTCACCATCAGTACTTCCAATGTACACCCAGGACTGATCTCATTTAGGATGGACTGGTTGGATCTCCTTGCAGTCCAAGAGACTCTCAAGAATCTTCTCCAACAGCACAGTTCAAAAGCATCAATTATTTGGTGCTCAGCTTTCTTCACAATCCAACTCTCACATCCATACATGACCAATGGAAAAACCATAGCCTTGACTAGACGGACCTTTGTTGGCAAAGTAATGTCTCTGCTTTTCAATATGCTATCTAGGTTGGTTATACCTTTCCTTCCAAGGAGTAAGCGTCTTTTAATTTCATGACTGCAATCACCATCTGCAGTGATTTTGGAGCCCCAAAAAATAAAGTCTGACACTGTTTCCACTGTTTCCCCATCTATTTCCCATGAAGTGATGGGACCAGATGCCATGATCTTCGCTTTCTGAATGTTCAGCTTTAAGCCAACTTTTTCACTCTCCTCTTTCACTTTCATCAAGAGGCTTTTTAGTTCCTCTTCACTTTCTGCCATAAGGGTGGTGTCATCTGTATATCTGAGATTATTGATATTTCTCCCGGCAATCTTGATTCCAGCTTGTGCTTCTTCCAGTCCAGCATTTCTCATGATGTACTTTGCATATAAGTTAAATAAGCAGGGTGACAATATACAGCCTTGATGTACTCCTTTTCCTATTTGGAACCAGTCTGTTGTTCCATGTCCAGTTCTAACTGTTGCTTCCTGATTAGGTTGGCCAAAAAGTTAGTTCAGGTTTTCTGTACAATGCTGTGGAAAACCCCAAATGAACATTTTGGCCAACCCACTACTATGTATCTGGGAGTTATAAATACTTTTTAAAAACAGATTATAATTAGGATTTGAAGTTCAGAGTCTAGCTCTATTTTGGATATGAGAAAGAAACTATCAACCACCTATTTGAACCTAAATTCTACCTCTAATTCCTAATTCATCAATTACAAAGGTCAAGGGTAAGAGAAATATCTTCACCACATTTTAATAGCAGGAAGAAACTGTCAAAGCATTTTTTTTTGTCAAAGCATTTTAGAGTGATTTTTTTTTTAGTTGTTCTGCTTATTTTGCTTTTTATTCGGTTCAGTTCAGTCGAACAGTCGCGTCCAATTCTTTGCGACCCCATGGACTGCAGCACACCAGGCTTCCCTGTCCATCACCAACTCCCGAAGCTTGCTCAAACTCATGTCCATAGAGTCAGTGATGCCATCCAACCATCTCATCCTCTGTCATCCCCTTTTCCTCCTGCCTTCAATCTTTCCCAGTATCAGGGTCTTTTCCAATGAGTCAGTTCTTTGCATCACGTGGCCAAAGTACTGGCGCTTCAGCATCAGCCCTTCCAATGAATATTCCAGACTGATTTCCTTTAGGATTGACTGGTTGGATCTCCTTGCAGTCCAAGGGACTCTCAATAATCTTCTCCAACACCACAATTCAAAAGCATCAATTCTTCAGCTTTTTATTAGTCCCTTCCCAATGCCCCACCATCTCAGGCTCACTTCACTGCATACTGTCTCATTGATGGATCTGTTATTTAGATCTTCATGAGATGCACTTATGGTAACAATGTTTTCTCTTCCCACAGTAACAACTGGACCTTCTAATAACAATAATATAAGTACTATTAACCTCACCATTATTATTAGCACCAAAAATGATAGAAGAAAAATGTGATATGACATAATAGCCATACTGATGAGCAATGCACTGTGCTGTTCTCTCTAAGCACTTTACCTATATTATCACAATTAAGTCTTGAAGCAAAACTATGAGGTCAGCACTTTTTTCCATCCACACTTTTAAAATGAAGAAAAGTGACACTCAGAAACCAACATTTCAGGATTTCCCTGGTGATCCAGTGGCTAAGACTCCTCACTCCAAATGCAGGGGTCCTGGGTTTGATCCCTCGTCAAGGAACTAAATCCCACATGCTATAACTAAGAGTTAGCATGCTACAACGAAGATCAAATGTCCAGCATGCCGCAGTAAGACCCAGCAAAGCCAAATAAATAAATAAATATTTTAAGAAGAAAGAAACCAACATTTCAACTAACAGACAAAGCTAGTGAGTGTCCTCCCCAACATGTCCTCAGCCCTCCACACCCAACACATGTCCTTCATTCATTTCTTCTGCCTGCCCTGCTTTCTCTGGCCTTTGCAACTAGGTTGCTCTTGATTTCTAATGTTCTCTCAGGGAAGGTATGTTTTCAGGGCATAATTGTCACAACCATAAGTGACACCTATTCCTTGCTGGCTAACTACTCATCCTCCTAAGAACAAAAGGCACCTCCTCAGACCTGACTCCCCAGACATCCCCACTTCAAGGCTTCCTCCTATATATCATGCATGATTTTACACTCTTTGATCACCAGCACTGTCCTTCTAGACTCAAAAGTTCTGTTTGGTTTTCACCCAGAGCTGTGTCCTTAGTCTTCAGCTCAGTTTTAGTCATCTGCTACAAATGGCTGAATAGATGCATGACTGTAATGACTACCCAGGTGGGTGGCAGGTGGTTTGGGGCCAGTGGACTCTACACATTTTCTCATGATTTCTTCCGTGTCCTATTTCCATTTCCTACTGCCTCCTTTTGCTAAACCTTATCTCCCTGATTTGAAAACTATGAATCTACTTAACTACTTACAGGAGTAAGAAAAAGAACAGAAATTTTTAAAGCCAGCCAATTACAGGGAACAGGGACAGGTGAAGATTTCAATAAGCAGCGGCCTGCATATCCTATCTAACAGTGACACTTGTTGCCATAAGGATTGAGAGCCCAATATTGCCTGCTGCTACCGCTAAGTCATTTCAGTCGTGTCCGACTCTGTGCGACCCCATAGACGGCAGCCCACCAGGCTCCCCCGTCCCTGGGATTCTCCAGGCAAGAACACTGGAGTGGGTTGCCATTTCCTTCTCCAACACATGAAAGTGAAAAGTGGAAGTGAAGTCGCTCAGTCGTGTCCGACTCTTAGCGACCCCACCGACAGCAGCCCACCAGGCTCCTCCGTCCATGGGATTTTCCAGGCAAGAGTACTGGAGTGGGTTGCCATTGCCTTCTCTGCGATATTGCCTAGAAGTTTCAAATATTCAGAAATACTGATTTTTAGCCTTATATGTAAAAATCTCTATTTCAATATCAAGAGTAAGATATATCACCTTGTACAAGTTATCTAACGTCTCCATGCCTCAGTTTCCTCATCTGTGAAATAAGGACAATACTGGACCCTAATTAATGGGGCTGCTATAAAAAGTAAATTTCATGGTATTTGTTAAAAGCTTGGAGCAGTTCTTGGCACATAGTGTTTTCATATATATGTGAACGTGTGATTAATATGTAATATTCAAGTTCATGTTAAATGTATAATTGGATATTGAATATACAACTAAATACTAAATATGTAATTGAATAACATCAATAATAATACACTTTTTAAAGAAAAACACTGGGAGCCAAGCAAAACACGTCTACAAACACTTATGGTCTACAGGTCATCAGACTGGGACCCCTACTTTTATCTTTACTGAAAACCTTTTGGGACTGTCTCTGAACGTAGCATACCTCCTGACTGTTTTTCTCTGCCCACACAATCCCTAATTTTCTAAAATCATGACTGCTCCACCTACTCCTGAGTCCCAGGACTACTCCAAAAGGGACAGTTTTTAATAAATACCTCTCCCCACCACAGGCCTGCCTGGAAGTGTGATTAAAAAATTTCCCCCTAAAAAGCAAGCCCTTTAGGAAGCTCCTGCTTCCAAAGCCTCAGAGGGGTCTCTATAAGCCGCAGCCCACTTTTCAATCAATCTTATCTGTAATGTTTGCAGATTGCACCAGCCACCCCTGAAGCCGGCAGCGTTATCAGCAATCAGCAGCATGGTGAGGACAGAGCATAGGCACAGTTGAGAACAAGGCTAAAAATAACCATTTTCAAATTAAAATCCTGAATAGTAGAAGGAAGGGGGGGAGGAGAAGCAAGACTCTGCAGGGCAGGTTTTATTTACTTACATCCCTGAATCAAAGAAAAAAGGAGGAAAAAGACGTTTCGAAGGAGTTGGGGGTTTGGCAGACTTGTTTTCATTGCCAGGAATGTTGTCAAAACACGAATGATGATGCAAAGCAAATGCCTGTCACACAAACCCAAAGGAAGCTTATTTACACATTTGGGATGACTAGGGCTGTAAATGATGGTTTAATTGGGAAAATCTGCCTAGTCATTTGAGCAAGCAGACCTAAAAACAGACGTAACATAGTACTGGGAGGAAAATAAATTTAAGAAAATTTATTTTCTATTGCTCTACTCTAATACATTTCCCTGGTTCCTCTGCCTCTCTCTATTCCATTTTTGTTTCCATTGGAAAAAAACACTTCTCAGCATTTCCCAGGCTGCCCTTAACCTTTCTCACTTGCTCACTTGGGGCCTGTGGAAGACAAAGCATTCTCTCAATGATTTGAGACAGGCTCTGGGCAGTACCCAACACACGTAGACTAACCTCTGAGGCTGGGATAGTGGCTTCCTAAAAACAAACAGCACAAGGACTAATGGATTAGGGAAGGTGTGCAGAATGTTCTACTCGATATCCAGCAAATAACAGGCATTTAACAAATATCAGTCTCCTTACCTGCCACACAGTAGGGAACTGGCATTTATTATCGAAAAGAAAAAAAAAATCATTACTCACATCTATAATAAGAATTTTTGACTGGAAAGGATTATATCAATGCAGTAATAATGATCATTTCTACATGGGAGGTTATGGTTGATATGGTTCCTTTCTTTATATTTTTTTATTTAGGTTTTTTTGTAATGTTCTAAAATGATAAATAAGATGATTTTTAAATTCAAAATTCTGGATGCCATTATATTAAATGTGTGTCATTTGAGTCTTGTCTATTCCCATCCCATGATCTGACCTTCTAGTAAAAGTAATTCATTAATAAGCTTTATAGCTTTTTTGGCTCTTTCAAAATGTTCTAGAAATTGGCATTTTGCCAATTATTAAATGAAGAGAGGTTGGCACAAATACCAACCTTAAACTGAATATCACTTGACATGATTGTAATCTCTCAAAACATACAAAAAAAAGCATATATAAACATATATAAATAATTAGTAGAGCATAAACAACTTATTTCATCAGTTTGGCCATTATTCTTAAGTAAGACTTTTTGTCGTCTGTAGAAGATACCTGTAATGAACCAT
The DNA here is from genome assembly GCF_019923935.1 of Bubalus bubalis. Taxonomy (NCBI): domain Eukaryota; kingdom Metazoa; phylum Chordata; class Mammalia; order Artiodactyla; family Bovidae; genus Bubalus; species Bubalus bubalis. The sequence goes on along the minus strand of NC_059174.1, from coordinate 26,205,811 downwards.
TTCCCACCCTCAGTCCACCTAATTTCAGCACTTGTATGGTGGACAGTTCCATACATCTTTCCCAATATTCCACCACAGTTTTCTGAACTGCTTTCTCTAAAGCTGGGGAAGATGGCTTGCTGCTGCTGCTAAGTCACTTCAGTTGTGTCTGACTCTGTGTGACCCCATAGACGGCAGCCCACCAGGCTCCCCCGTCCCTGGGATTCTCCAGGCAAGAACACTGGAGTGGGTTGCCATTTCCTTCTCCAACGCAGGAAAGTGAAAAGTGAAAGTGAAGTCTCTCAGTCGTGTCCGACTCTTAGCAACCCCATAGACTGCAGCCTACCAGGCTCCTCCATACATGGGATTTTCCAGGCAAGAGAACTGAGGTGGGGTGCCGTTGCCTTCTCTGGGGGAAGATGGCTTAGCCACATGCAGATGCAACCCAGAAATGTGCAAGGGTCTATCCCCAATGCAATCCTCATGCTATGGAACATAACAGCCTATGGATAAATGTCCCAACTTCTTTGTCTTTCAGTGAGACAGTTCTAGGCAGTAAACAGCTCATTAACACATATTTCATTGTTTTTCTTCCTTTCTTCTCTCTCTCTCTCTACTTTCCACACTTCTGTGACTACCTCCAGTATAAACTCCCCATATCAATTCCTTGTCTTAGGGTCAGCTTTTAGTGGTAAGAGGAGGTGTGGCTGGACCCACAGTAAGACAAAATTGTAATTTATAGGTTAAAAAGAGTCTTCAAGTCACTAATGATAATAATGTCACTAATGACAGTTACCATTGACATTTTCTTTATTAGAATGTGGTACCAAAATTAAACTGACTGTGTAAGCAACCTCCACATAAAATGGGACTAGAACAAGATTTCCTTCTGTCTAGATATGCTATTGGCACACAGAATTATGCTAGGCATCGAGACATAATAAGTAAGTGCCTTTACCAGCTCATGGGCAAAACTTTTTCTAACTCTTAGCTTTAAACAACCAGAGTTCTAGGAACAAGACAAGCAAGGAAGACTTGCTTCAATCAACAGTAACTCCTCCTTACAGCCTGAGTTTTTGACAGCCTGACAAAAGAACAGGAATTATGCCAGTTTTTCTGCTTAGCATGAGCTCTGCCACAGGACCAATGACATATAATCTGTATACTTGCTTTTCCTGCCACAAGCTGTGACACATTATCAAAGCTTTTAAAGTCATTCCATCTTAGTGCAACCCTGGACAAACTTATTTCCACCTTGTTTCTGGTACAAGGACAGTCACTATATCCTACTTTCGTTGACTTTTCTGATTTTTATATTAAATGTTGACGCGTGTTTGACAATTCAAGCTCATCAAATGTTTTTGTTCTGTAAAATACAGATAGCAATAAAACATGGTAGACTGCTGTAAATACTGCAAAAAATCCCTGAAATCTGTTTTGTGACGTCCCTATCACAAAACCATGTCTAAATGTTAAATACAACTATTAAAATCAGATCCAATTATAACAAATGCACAATGAAAAAATACCAAGTCAGTTTTGCACTTAGAATCTGGAGACACTTTAACTAAAAGTAATATAAGTTCTCTCATTCTTTTCATTTTTTTAATGCAGTTAACCTTCATTAAAACTGAACTATAATGTGTAAAGAGAGGAATGTATCGAAAAAGCAAAACTGATCAAGATATCCATCTAGAGAATCTCATAATATAGAAGGAAAAACAGATATATACATAGATTTAATCATGCACTAAACATTTATGAAATGCAAGCTTTGTACTAGAACTGCATTAAGTAATAAAGACACAAAGATGAATAAGATTGTATCTCCTCTAAGAGAAGCAGCTGTCCAGTGAACCAACAGGAACCCTATCTTAATATGATATGTATTATGTTCAACGTTAACATGAGAAGACCTTAAAGCAATAACCAGCTTTATCGAAGGGAGTTAGAGATGGGTGCAAATGATACTCACAAGCTTCACAGTTATGACTGTTAAACTGGTATATGAAGGATGTATTGTTGTTGTTGTTTAGTCACAAAGTCATGTCTGACTTTTGCAAACCCAGGGTCTGTAGCCCACCAGGCTCCTCTGTCCATGGAATTCACCAAGTAAGAATACTGGAGTGGATTGCCATTTCCTTCTCCAGGGGACTTTCCCAACCCAGGGATCAAACCCAGGTCTCTTGAATTGCAGATGGATTCTTTACCGACTGAGCCACCAGGGAAGTCTGCATTGGGAGGCAGATTCTTAACCCCCGGACCACCAGGAAAGGTCCTAGAGTCACTACTCTTGACTATGCTGTTGTCTTCCCATTCCCAAAGAGTGGTTCATGAAAGAAACTAAATAAAACACAAAGGTTGCTCCTTTTTTTATCACAAAATGGCCTTATGCTCATAACAAACCTTTATCAATCAAGTACTTTGCAAAAACTGGATGAAAATGTTCTGCTCTGGCAAGTCCTTTGATGGTCAATATTTCAGAGGACATAACAAGGTTCAGGAAGCCATTAGTCCCAGATGGCATTTATGTACCAGTTACATGGAGACCCAGGAGCAGGTGCCCACCAGTATAACTTCTGGAAGAAGTTAGGAGGGAAAATAAAATTATTAAGGAATGGAAGGAAACAAATCACCCTTCCTTAGAGTTTACTGAATTTATCCTTAAAGAATTTAAGAAAGCCTATTCCCAGCATCATAAAATTTTAGAGTTTAGGGGAACATGAATAAAGTCTATTGATCCATTTTCAGTTTAATTAGTCTCCATGCTCTCTGTGCCTGATTTAGTTTCTTGCATTATAGTATGTGTTTAATAAAAGATTGTTAACTGAATGACTAATCTGATTAATTCAGAACAGTAAACTAATGTTTTTATGCCTACAGAACAGAAAACTAATGTCATGTTTTTATGCCTGCAGATTAATTTTAAAAAGTTTTAAGTTGGCCGAAAACAAAAGTTAGAGCCAATTTTCTATGACGGAAAATATAATACTTGAAAAAAATGTAGTTTGAACACTATGGTTATATCATTGATTTTTCTGAAATTAGAACCATTCTGCATCTAATCAACCTGCCTCTCTATAGCTGACATCAACCATTGAGGAGATGAAGAAAAATCTCATTTGTGCCAGTATCTGGCAAACTAATACAAGTTAATTTGTCAATTAAACTATCGCTGTAATAGGGACTGCTGCAAACTAACATTAGCAGGTTAAGAGAGGCAAGCTGTATAATTCATAAAGAAAAACAGCAAGTCCACAACAGGAATGCAGATGTAACTTAAATGAAGATGAACAATGGCAAAACTAAATTACAGACAGGGTCTGAGTGACCTCTAGTGTTGTTAAGAGGAATATGAGCAAAGTATGAGAATCAGAAACTAGCACGCAGTGCAGAATCCTAAATATATATATAACTACATATATATGCACAACTATACACACATATATATAAAACTACACATATACACAGATGTATGTATACTTATTGCAACATAGTGTAAAGAACCTGCCTCCAAATGCAGAAGACGTAAAAGATGCAGGTTCGATCCCTGGGTGGGGAAGATCCCCTGGAGGAGGGCATGGCAACCCACTCCAGTATTCTTGCCTGGAGAATCCCATGGACAGGGGAGCCTGGTGGGCTACAGCCCAAGGGTCACAAACAGTCAGACACGACTGAAGGGACACATGCACAATCATTTCCACTGGTTCAAAAAGTCACCCAAGAAACATGTAGTACTCCACATATCAGTTTATCACGAAAATACTGACTGTTTGAACTTAGTGACAGTATTAAAATGTCTTCATCTGTATATATGCAAAAGTTCAAGATGTTAGCCTCACCATTCAAATGCCTTTGGGGAAAAGAAATAGTACCTTGTATTAAATGTAAAATAATAGGAGGTTTCCTAACTGATACTGGGAAAAGGTCAAGGGAATGCAGAGAGGCAATGAAGTCATTCCCATTTTAGTACTGTTGAGAGTGCTTACATTCAGTAGCTTCACCTTCTAATGTATGCATTGATTTTTCTAAAAGCACAGCTCTGATCACCTTCAATCAAGGTTCTTCAAAAGCCCCTGATTGTCTACCAAATTAAGATCAAACCCGTAGGTGGGTCATTCAAGGTCTCCCATATGACCAGACCAACCTTCATCTCTTGTGAAGAAGGCATTGCCAGATGTCACAACACTTGTACTATTTCTGCACAGACTTTCCACCTACCAATGCTTTTAACTGCAACAATTTTGTAAACTTTTGTGTAAAGATAGCTCCAAACCCGGAAGGGCTTACAGTTTATTTCTAACATCTCCTGATTTCAACTCCTATTTCTACTACTTGCTAGATGTGTAATTTGAGGAAATTACTTAGCCCAACTTAACTCAGTTTGATCATCCCTAACCCAAGAATAATGTACATCATGCATATTACTATAGCTCCTCCTGCATGACAGAAGATAAAGAGGGGTAAGAAGAAACCAGGTCAAATACCATCTCTGCCATTAGCCTTGGAAACCTGGAGAAACCACTCGACGCTCTTAACTCCAGTTTCCTCACTTGCAAAGCAGGTACAAAAAACCAATTTCATAATATTAAGATGAGGATTAAAGTCGGATGAAGTCAAAGTGTTAGTCGCATGGTTGTGTCCAACTCTTTGGGACCCCATGGACTTTAGCCCGCCAGGCTCCACTGTCAATGGGATTTTTCAGGCAAGAATACTGGAATGGGAAGCCATTCCCTTCTCCAGGGGATTTTCCCAACTCAGAGATTGAATCCAGGTCTCCTGCATTGCAGGCAGATTCTTTACCATCTGAGCCACCAGGGAAGCTTCCCCAGTGACTCAGCAGGTAAAGAATCTTCCTGCAATGCAGGAGACACAGGAGACGTGGGTTCAATCCCTGGGTCAGGAAGATTCCCTGGAGGAAGAAATGACAACTCACTCCAGTATTCTTGCCTGAAAAACCCTATGGACAGGGGAGCCTGTCCCTGCTCTCCCTGGGGAGAGAGACAGGGACAGGGGAGCTCTCCCCTGCCAGGGGAGCCTGGCAGGCTATAGTCCCAAGGGTCATGAAGAGTTGGACACAAGTGAGCAACTAAACACACACACAAAGTCAGATGACTTACATGCAAAAGCAGTTATTGTATCATAGGAACTCAATAAATGCCTAACTCTGCACACTCTAAGACCACTGCCTCTACCAGCTTCTTCAATTTGGTGCAGGAACATGGATGTTGGTGATGCCATCAAGCCCTCTAATTGGGCTGGGACCTCTGACTGTCTTGTTTCTCTTTTTCCTTTTGAAAATGTAGTCAGCAAAGTATTCTAGAACATGTAAATAATCCATCTAAGATGTTATTATGGACCATCTCAAAGTAATAATTTACAGGGTGATCCTGTAAACCAACATTAGGCAATCGGTAAAATTATTTTAGCTCATAGACTTGTCTAAACCAGGCTCAGAATGAAAAATTAAAACAGAGCTTTAATGTATGATTCCAATACTTAAAATAGAAAAACTCATAAGAATAGAAAATGGAATGATGGTTGCCAGAGGCTGGGGAAGAGAGCTGTTTGACAGGTACAGAGGGGTGATTCTACTGAAAAAGTTCTAGAGATTGGCTATGTAACAGGGTGAATATACTTAATACCATTGAGCTGTATACTTAAGAATGGTTATATTTTGGTAATATTATGGGTATTTTTACCACAATTTTTTAAATTTTTTTAATTTTAAAAAGCTTTTATGAGATGAAATTCACTACCTCTTAAATGCAACTTCTTCCTGCATCTCCATAGGCCACATACACACACACACACACACATACATAGTGAGCTGGTGTATGAAGAGTGATCTTTGTCTAATAATCTACAATTTTACTAAGTGGCTTCACAAAGTCCATATTATTTTGATTCCATGTTGAGGAATGATGAAAAGTACTTTTTTTTTATCCCTCTGAATGCCACCTAACATGTAAGAAGAGGAACTGCTGCTAACTTATTTGACTAGAAACAAAAAGAGTAAAAGGATCAGGGCTTCTCTGGTGGTACCATGGATAAGAATCCACCAGCCAGTGCAAGAGACCAGGTTCGATCCCTGGTCCAGGAAGATTCCACATGCCTCAGAGAAACTAAGCCCATGCGCCACACCTGCTGAACCCCGTGCCCCTACAGCCTGTGCTCTATAAGACAAGCCACCACAGTGAGAAGCCCATGCACCCCAATGAACAGTAGTCCCCGCTCGCCACAACTAGAGGAAGCCAGGGTCCAGCCACGAAGACCCAGCACAACCAAAAAAAAAAAAAATACATAGTTTTTCCTAAAAGACAGGGTAAAGGGCCCATCCTAAAAACAAAAAAAAGAATAAACTCCCTCCAATTATTATCAGACTTTTGTGTGATTATTAAAATGATTTCTCAATGAAGAGCTACCAACAATTCCTGCCTATACCTGAAAACTTAAGACCAGCAATGAAAGCAGGTCCCAAAGCCAGCTCCACCATGGTTCCCTTCTGGCTGCTGCTGCTGCTGCTGCTTCAGTCGTGACCGACTCTGTGCTACCCCATAGACGGCAGCCCACCAGGCTCCCCCGTCCCTGGGATTCTCCAGGCAAGAACACTGGAGTGGGTTGCCATTTCCTTCTCCGCCCTTCCGGCTGAATCCACTGCAAAAATCAGTAAAAAGTGTAAGTCTGCACTGCTGCTTTCTCAGGTTAGAAATTCCAAATTACTTTTAAAGCCTCCTCATTAATGTACCTCTCTAACAGCCTAACCCTGATTATTGGCCTGATATCCAGAACGCTTAGAGCTTGATGAAAAAGGATAAAACTCAGTAGTCTTGAGTGTAAGTGAGCTGAAATAACCCCATCCATTTATTCCCAGATCCCTGTGCTTCTTTAAACCAGTGTACCCTCTGATGCTGTGTTTGTACTCCTGGATGGATTCTAGCAGCCCTGGGTGTTTTCTAACTCAAGATCACAATTCACGTTAGGCAGCTGTTTCAAGTTTTTAGTGATGTAATACATATACTGATTGCATATATGTATGCACAAATTGATATGCATACATATATGCACAAATCATGATTGTATAAATTGACGCATTTTCACTAAGTGAACATTTCTACATAACACTCGCTTTTGTTACATTCAAGTTATCCTGCCAAGGATTAACTACTATACCCAGTATGCTGACTTTTAACATTATACATTAATTTTGCCTCTTTTGGAGGGGGTAGGACTTTATATACATGTAATCATATGGAGGGATCTGTGGTTCTTCAGGTTCATCTATACTGTTTTATGTAGATGTACTTGGTTCCCTTTCATCACTGTGTAAAGCAAATGTATGTAGCATGACTTCTTGGTCCACTTTACTGTTGATGCAGCTTCCCACTTATGTGCAATGCACTCCTCGTATGTGGGTCTATGAATGCACACCTATGTAATGCACACCTTACATTTCTAGCCATGCTCTAATGATCCTCTGGCAATAACCACAGAGCTGCCTTGTCACTCTCCGTCCAAGTCAGGAATTTCCAAATTTCATCTCTAAGGCTTAATCAGCCACTGCTCTATGTGAAAAATCAAGAAACTCATTTTCTTTCTTGAGAACAATGCAACCTTTCTGTATTTGTGGATACTCTGCTATTGCCTTAGAAATTATTTTTTAAACACTATGTTCCATCTGCCTAAGTTCCACTCAATGACTTTTATTAGAGTCTCATCTATGTGCCAAGCACAGTGACCCTTACAGAATTACAAAATAAAGTACCACAGGGAATGCCCTGCTGATCTAGTGGTTAGGACTCCGTGCCTCCACTGCAGGTGGGGCACTGTTTTGATCCCTGCTCAGGGCACTAATATCCCAGAAATTGCATGGCAGGGCCAAAAAAAAAACAAAACATAACATAGAGTCCCTAACTAGGGGGAGCTTAGAGCCTACTGAAAGAGTGCTAAGTCACTTCAGTCATGTTCAACTATGACTCCCTGCACTGTAGCCCGCCAGGCTCCTCTGTCCATGGGATTCTCCAGGCAAGACTACTGGAGTAGGTTGCTATTTCCTTCTCCAGGGACCTTCCTAATTCAGGGATCAAGCCCACATCTCTTATGCCTCCTGCATTGGCAGGCGGGTTCTGTACCACTGAGCCATCAGGGAAGCCCTGGAAAGAGAGATGATATTATATATGTGACTGTCCACTGCCACCAGAAGTGTATGCACTGTTCAAATTCCTCACCAATGCAATTCTAACTTCAGGCAAGAATAAAGTCATGACCCTAGGGCTGGGGGCTCTCAGGAAAGTCTTAAGTAGTTCACCTTAAGTGTAAAATGTCCTTGAAGTGTTGTGCATCAGTAAAGATATGCTTAATAAAATGATCATGCCTTTTTTAATATCAAAACATTCTCCTTCACAACTGTCAGTTAAAACAGACACTCCAGGACAGCGAGCCCTGTTTAACACTTGAACTTTAGCACTCCTGTAAACCACTAATATATTAAACCACTGTAGACATTGCCACTGAAGTTTAAAAAAGACAAATCTAAACAACCTGTAAAAATTTACCACATAATAAAAGGACATGAGATACCTCTACCAATCTTGCAGATGATCCACAAAAACCTGGCCATATTGTGTTTTGATATATACTAATTGATTTGCTCTACTTTTCCCAGGAGATAAATAATTCTTCAGATAGTTTATCTGTTTTAAACAACCATGCATTTCATAGTAAGTATCTGAGGCTTTAAACCACAAACTTCAGTAAAACACAATCTGAAATTCCAGTGTCACTCATACAGTTAATAACCAAAAAAGTAATACTCATGATTTTCCTAACTGTTTGAAAGTAGAAATTGACTCCTGGGAAGGCAGAGAAGCCAATTTGCAGTGAGCAGCTTTCATTTTCTACTTTTAATTCAAATCTTCATAAAATTGTTTGAAGTCTTGGCACAAGTAGTGGTATTCCAATGTAACCTATAAGGGGCTCTTTGGAGAGGGACATTTATATGTAAAATATATTCTGCACACCAACCAAACAGTCAGCGGACCTTGAGTGCTAAAACAGGACATCGTCTAACCAGAGAGAAGAAAAGTGATGACAGTGTTAAAAGATGGTTAGAATAAGAGTGAGCATCCTTTGGGCACTCTTATTTGGGCTTGCTGTTTCTTTTCTGTGCAAAGGGAGTCATGATACCTTTCATTCATTCATACACACATCCTGGAACTCAAAAAATCCAAGGTTATGTACAACTAGGAGGCCTCCGAATACAGACGGGGATTAAAAAGCCTTGGAACTGAATTAATATCATCTAGGCTAAAGAAGGGGCTTCCCCGGTGGCTCAGCAGTAAAGAATCTGCCTGTAATGCAGGAGACACAGGTTCAATCCCTGGGCTGGGAAGATCCCCTGGAGAAGGGAATGGCAACCTACTCCAGTATTCTTGGCTGGAGAATTCCATGGACAGAGGAGCCTTGTGGGCTACCGTCCACAGGGTCACAAAGAGACACCACTGAAGCGACTTAGCACACACACAGACTAAAGAAGAGAAGATGTTATGATGTCTGATCCAATATAGAGGTGAGAAAGAGGAGGCTGAAGGGAACCTTAGAAGAAGCAATCTATGATGTAGGAGGGAAAAAAGGAGTGTGGAATGTCTTCAAATTAAGTGTATGTTGGATGGGGTGTGGGGGTCAACAAGGTAGGAATAATCAACTGTTCCAAAGATTCCCAAAGACCAAATGAGATGAGTTTGACAAGTGACTGACGGAAATCAGCAAGCTAAAGTCACAGGTAACCATAACAAGCACGGTTTCAGTGACTAGGGAGGGCAAAAATGGAATGAGGAGAGGATAAACAGAACACAGAGACCGCTTTCAAGGAGTTTGCTATAAAGAAAAGTGCTCAAAGTTTATAGTATCTGGACCAGGACTCTTTGAAGATGAGACAGATTAAGCCACATGTTTACGCTGATGAGAAAATCTAACAAAAAGAGGGTAACTGATGATTTGGAAGAGAAAGGACTGAATGCAGTTTACAGGTACAGGATCTCATTTACAAGGTGTGTAGGGAGGGGAAATTAGATAACAGCTCGAAACTTCCTCCTCTGTGAAAGGGAGATGAGCAGAAGGTGCTGGCATTAGGCAGATTTGTCATGGGGAGGCTGTAACAATTTTCTTCTGATTGCTTCCATTTGCTTCAGTGAAATTAAAAAAAAAAAAAAAAAGAGGTCACAAGCTAAGAAAGGAGAAAGGACAGGTGTTGAAAAATTGAGGAGAAAAAGGTATAGATGTAATCATTTGGATAACCTGGTTTTCCATCCAAAACCTGCCACTCCAGGCTATGTGCCTTAAATAATTAAATTAACCTTTCTGATCCCTAGCTTCTTCATCTCTAAGACAAGGATGACAGTTTCATCATGGGGTTAATCCAGCATTTCAGAGGAAGTGTCATTTGGCTGTTTCTTCCTTACAAAAGTAATCATCACAGATCTTCCAAAATGATATTCTGAAACCAATTATCGCATGAGTTTATATTTAATACGAACACACACACGCACTGAATAGATGGCATGAAAAGGGCTCCAGGGCACACCTACAACAACTGGTCTTAGATTTGGATTGACTCAAAATATTCCACAACCAGAAATGCAACAAGTAAATTGTGGTAGGAAAAGACGTAGGGCAAAGAAGCTGCATCTGCTCCTGAGTGAAACACTCACTTGCTGCATGACACAGATATCACCTAACTTTTCTGTGCAGATATTCCCAATCTGTAAAATGAAGCCCTTGAGCTTGCCAATCTAATTCTTTTCAGCTCTAAAATTCTGGGAACATATGAATCACTCCCTTTAGACGTAACTGCCCCTCGCCTACCCTAAGCAAGGCTTGGAAGTGTTTATATTTATAGCCAGACCACCCCCTGCTGTGTGACCGCCTAGGATGGGATGAGGAAACGAGAGGAGGGTTCAGGAGGGAGAGGATACACGTATACCTGTGGTTGATTCATGTTGATGTAATGTAGACGCCAACACAATATTGTAAAGCAATTATCCTCCAATAAATGAAAATGAAAAAAAAAAGAAAAAAGAATCGCTGGTCTGCCAATGCAGGGGGCACGGGTTTGACTGCTGGTCTGGGAAGATTCCAGATGCCTCAGAGCAACTAAGCCTGAGTGCCAATTACTGAAGCCCAAGGACCTAGAGCCATTGCTCTGCAATCAAGCACCACAAGGAGAAGCCCACGCACCACAACAAAGTCCTAGCACAACCAAAAATCAATTAATCAATTAATTTTTAAAAGGTGACATTATAGTATCTTCCTGACTATACTTAATACTTAATCTTTAAAATAAATGTTAAATATTCTAATTAACTTTTGAGTGATTGTATCTTGTGTACTGCCATAAGTAGAGAATTATATCAAGACATTATATTTTTATTGAAGTATAGTTGATTTATAATGTGCTAATTTCTGCTGTATAGCAAAGTGACTCAGTTATATATGTACTGACTCATATATGTATGAGTCACGTACTCATATGTACATGAGCACATTTTTTTATATTCTTCTCCACTATGGTTTATCCCAGGACATTGAATATAGTCCCCTGTGCTATACAGTAGGACCTTGTTGTCCATCTGTTCTGTATGTAATAGTTTGCATCTACTAACCCCAAACTCCCAGTCCATCCCTCCCCAACTCCACTCCCATGACACTAACTAAACACTAAACCAAGACTCTAAATAAACACTCTAGAGTCTTAGAAGATACACAAATATATTTTTTGGCAAAACTCTTAAACTATAATCTTTAAAAATCAGTGCTAAATGTTATTTTTATCATTTAATTAGTTTTTATGGAAAAGTATTAATTTATCCTTCAATGACAAGTTCACAGGTTTAAAAAAAAAAAAGAACATGAATATTTAGGTTTTTTAAATGGCACAATCATATATAAAAGTATTAGTTGTTCAATCATGTCTGATTCTTTGCAGCTACATGGACTGTAGCCACCAGGATCCTCTGTCCATGGAATTCTCCAGACAGGAATACTGGAGTGAGTAGCCATTCCCTTCTCCAAGGGATCTTCCTGACCCAGGAATTGAACCTAGGTCTCCTGCACTGCAGGCAGATTCTTTACCATCTGAGCCACCAGGAAAGCCCAATCATATGTAGAGTCATGTATTTTTAGTTATTTGAAATGAATCTTGGTTCCAGTAAGCCCAATGATAAGATAAGCATTACCATGGCTGACTCTGTCACTTAGACTGGACTTCAATTATAAGAACTGTATAATAATGAAGATGATGATCAACATCTCTTGACTAACCAAATTTCCAAGTCCTTTCATCTGCCCCTGTAACAATCAACAAAGCACTGACATTTTATCTAAGCAATTGTCCTAACATCTCATACAGTAGCAATGAATTTAAAACTTGCTCAATATTCCCATCATGGTGGTGATCATTCTGTAACACACAGAAATATCAAATCACTATGCTGAGCAGCAGTAACTATCATAGTGTTGTAGGCCAATAATACTTCAAAAAACAAACAAATTCATAGAGAGATCAGATTTGTGGTAACCAGAGGCACAGGGGAAGGGATTAAGGGCAGAGGAATGGGTGAAGGTGGTCAAGAGGTACAACTTCTAGTTATAAGATAAATAAGTACTAGGGATATAATGTATAACATGAATAATTATTTTGGGGGACTCCAAAAATCACTGCAGATGGTGACTGCAGCCATGAAATTAAAAGACACTTACTCCTTGGAAGGAAAGTTATGACCAACCTAGATAGCATATTCAAAAGCAGAGACATTACTTTACCAACAAAGGTCCATCTAATCAGAGCTATGGTTTTTCCAGTAGTCATGTATGGATGTGAGAGTTGGACTGTAAAGAAAGCTGAGTACCGAAGAATTGATGCTTTTGAACTGTGGTGCTGGAGAAGACTTTTGAGAGTTCCTTGGACTGCAAGATAAAACCAGTCAATCCTAAAGAAAATCAGTCCTGAATATTCATTGGAAGGACTGATGCTGAAACTCTAATACTTTGGCCACCTTATGTAAAGAACTGACTCACTGGAAAAGACCCTGATGCTGGGAAGGACTGAAGGCAGGAGGAGAAGGGGACGACAGAGGATGAGATGGTTGGATGGCATCACCGACTCAGACATGAGTTTAAGCAAGCTTCAGGAGTTGGTGATGGACAGGGAAGCCTGGTGTGCTGCAGTCCGTGGGATCGCAAAGAGTCAGACACAACTGAGTGACTGAACTGAACTGAACTGAACTGAAGAGAGTAAATCCTAAGAGTTCTCATCACAGGGAAAAAAATTCTTTTTATTTTGTATCTGTAGGAGATTATTAATGTAATCATTTCCTGATATATGTAAGTCAAATCATTATGCTGTACACTTTAAACTTATACAGTGCTGTCTGTCAATTGTATATCTAAAACTGGAAGAAAAAACACTTTCATCACAAAGACTTCCAAGGTTTATTTTCTGTGTCTCTCCTTGTGATATGTCTATAAACTTCAATGAAACTAACTTTCTAAAAAATTCAAATGACCTTTTCCTTGTGGTAGGGCTGTCAGATTTAGCAAATAAAAGTGCAAGATACTGGCTTAAAATTTAATTTCAGATAAGTAACAAATAATTTTTTAGTACAAGTATGTCCTAAATATTGCACTAAAATAATTATTTGTGGTTTATCCAAAATTCAAATTTTACTGAGCATCCTGTCTTTTAGCTGACCACCCTACCTCTTTGCTGACTGGACTATCCAATAGGATCCAGGAAGTACACTGAGCACATGGTGACGATGATGATGGAAATAGCATCTGATTTTTATAAAGGGTTAATTAAGGCCAAAAATAGAGAGCTTTTCTGATTGTATAAATGGATATGATTTGCTTGAATTAGTCATAATGAAACATTAATGTATTTTGTGCCTAACAGTCTGAAAATTCATGCATTCATGACTAACTGAGGTCTTACATTTTTCCAGTCTCTTATCAGGAACTGGATATACGGCAGTGAACAAAGCAGAGTGGTGTCTTCCTCCGGGAGCCTGAACTAGCAAGAAAAAGACGTTCGGTGATAGTTGCACGAATGGACAGCCACAGGGGAGAGGTGCAATAAAGAAAACTAACAGGCGTCATGAGAGCAAACAAGGGGAACCTACTTCACCTAGGAGTGTAGTCAGGCGTGGAGAAGGCCTCTCCAGTACTGAGACCTAGAGCCGGAGTGGGCAAGGAACAGCGTTGAGGGACGAGTAGGTGAATTTGCCAAGCTAAACGGCCTGGAGAAGGCCAGCATGGACGGAATGCGGCGAGCAAGCAACAGAAAATGAATCCACCCACAAGGGCAGAAAATGAGCCTCTAGAAATAGATGGGGATCATCATGTGGGATCCTCTGAGTCATGTTAAGGATATGGGATCTTTTTTTCATGACATGAAGAAGCCTTCAGAGGCTTTTCAGCAGTATGGTGACATGATTGAAACTGCCTATTAAAACACGCTCTCTAGGGACTTCCTTGGTGTTCCAGTGGCTAAGACTCTGCACTCCCAATGCAGGGGCCCGGATTCGATGCCTGATCAGGAAACTAGATCCCACATCCAGTAAGGAAGAGTTCACATGTCACAAGGAACATCGAAGATCCCGCACACCATAACTAAGATCCGGTGCAGCCAAATATTAATATAAATATACAAAAACAACAGCAACACTCTATCCAGCTGTGAGGTGGGAATTTGATACAAAAGGGAGAACTGGTACCACAGGCCACCAAAGGAGAGGAGGCATAAGGGCGTCTTTGACTGGTGTGTTGATCATGAAGACAGAGGAATACTTTGGAACAAGAAATGACAGGATTTGTCATTGGGTGTAAGTAAGGAGTGAACAAATATGAGATGTCAGATGACTTGTTTACTGCATGAAATTGGGATGGGAAAGAAGGATGGATGTGCTATTTCCCAAAAACAACAATTTGGGGGGAGCAAGTCAGATCAGATGAGGTCAGGGAGAAAAGGGGCAGTGTAAAGTTGGCCCTGTTAAATCTGAAATGCACATTTACCCTCACACCTGGCCTCAGCCTTTGCATCACAATAATCTGAATCTGGAAATAAAAAGACTGGTGTTATTAGCATGGCTTGTGGGACTAAAATGTTCTATGTTCAGAAATGTCTTACTTCATGGTCCAAATACAAATGAAAAGGACATGTTGCTTATCCAGGACAGAACCTAAAGTGTTTGGGTCAAGGGATAACTTGTAGGACTGGAACTAATTAAACACTAAGATTTGAAAGAAGGTATAGTAGTATTGCTCATAAAATGCAAACAGACTCTATCATGGAGGAGATCTGTCTCCACTAAATAGAGAAAAAGATTCAGATAAAGGAAGTCTTCATATACTATTCATTGACTTTCTTCTTGACAGTTTGACAGACAAGATACAAATAATTTGCTTTTGGAGCTGACTCTGTTTTAAAAACCTCAACCAACAATCTGGCTGAGTGACCAAAACCATTAGGTACAGAAAATAAATGAATTTTCCATCTCATCCTCAGTACTTCTCATCAAGTTAACTGTATGAACTTATATATGTATTGTTCAATACTTGTGACATCATTTTATTCTACAAAGAAAAGTTTGAGAAAGAAAGTGAGTTAAATTCCCTTATAGTTTTCCCTTCCTGGGATGGGATGATAATCCCACCTAGAGTTTATCATGGAAAAATTTCAACAGGGACAGAATTATATGAAAATGAGCATTAGAGAGAAACAGTTGAAAATAATACAAGGATACATTTACATGACTTCTGCATGTGTTCTTGGTCCAGTATAGTGTGGTATGAATACACCTTATTGATAAATTAGATACTTATATATGTGGATATATCAATACATGTAGGAATTAGGGCAGAGCTTTGCAAAAATACACCAATTATGAAACGAACAAAACACATCTCACTTCTTAGTAATCTCACACAGTAAATGCACATGGTGCTTTTTCTTTTTCTCTTTTTTAATTGCCTTTTTTTTTTTTTTTTTTAGGCCATTCTGTGCATCATGTGGGATCTTAGTTCCCCAACCAGGGATTGAACCCATGCCTGCTGTACCGGGAGTGGAGAATCTTAACCACTGGACCACGAGGGAAGTCCCACACTGCTTTTTTAACATAACTGTCCCACATGGAAACATTTTAAGACTCTGAACGTATATTTGTTAATGTCTTAATGGAAAGAAGTATGTTCAGAGTGTTTTCTTTGAAATGAAAAGTGTCAACCATCTCTGCAGCTTCTTAAATCTGAGATGTTATAGGTCTTTGGTGTCAAGAATGGGCTTATTGTGGACTGCTGATAGTACAGACTCCTACAAATGTTTCATTGTACTTCTGAGCCATGCTAATGGTCTGTGCCTAATGACTTAGGAAGAGCGTTTTGAAGTCACCTTTTCCCTGATCATCAACTCTCAACACCTTGTCAAAAAGCACCAATGGCTATCATGATGACATCCCCTGACTGTCCCTTCTTCAGCACAACCATCGAATGCATTTGAAGGCTTTGGGAAACAGGCAGAAAAATGCAAGGGGAGTTCAAGAGTGCATACCTGAGCTTTTAAAAAATTAAATCTGAAATATTTGAGACATGGGTGTTTCAGTGGAAAAAGTGAGCTATTGCTATGTGGGAATTCCACTTTTATCCAATTAAGAGAAAAGTTAACAGCGTTAAGAAAAGTTAAGTTATCTGTTTTACATTTATTATCTCATTTACTAATACAAAGTTCCTTTAAGCACCATTATTATTCTCATTTTATAGATGAGGCCTTCAGAGATTCAAGAAGCATGCTTAAGAAACATTCCTTATTTGGTAAGTGGTAAAATGGCAATTCCAGAGAAGGCGATGGCACCCCACTCCAGTACTCTTGCCTGGAAAATCCCATGGACGGAGGAGCCTGGTAGGCTGCAGTCCATGGGGTCGCTAAGAGTCAGACACGACTGAGCGACTTCACTTTCCCTTTTCACTTTCATGCACTGGAGAAGGAAATGGCAACCCACTCCAGTGTTCTTGCCTGGAGAATCCCAGGGACGGGGGGGCCTGGTAGGCTGCTGTCTGTGGGGTCGCACAGAGTCGGACACAACTGAAGCGACTTACCAGCAGCAGCAAAATGGCAATTCAAACACAGTTCTCGATGATTCCAGAGAGTGAGCTTGTAAGCACCCTCCTAGGTCCCCAATTACTCTGCCATGATATGGAAATCTATGAACTCAGCAAATTTTCCAAAAGTCCAGTAGGAATCAAATATGTACTTATCAAGAAGGTCCTGGGGACTTCTCTGGAGGTCCAATGGCTAAGACTCTGGGCTTCCAGCGCAGGGGCCCAGGTTCGATCCCTGGTCAGGGAACTGGATCCTAGGATCCTACATGCCACAGCTAAGAGTTTGCATGCTGCAACAAAGACTGAAGGTGCCATGTGCCACAATTAAGACTCAGCACAGCCAAATAAATTAAATAAATAAATTTTTTTTAAAAATTAAAATGTAGAGACTCCCTGGTGGTCCAGGGGTTAAGATTCCCACCTTCCAATGCAAAGGGTACAGGTTCAGTCCCTGGTGGGGGAGCTAAAATTCCACATGCCTTGGGTCAAAAGACCAAAACATACAACAGAAGCAATATTGTAACAAATTAAATTAAGACTTTAAAAACAGTCCACACCAAAAAAAAATTTTTTTTAATAAATAAAAATGTAAAAGTCATTCTTAGCTCACAATCCATACAAAAACAGGCAGCACACCAGATTTGAACCAAGGGTTGGAATTTACCCCCCGATCTAGGAAATTAAAGAGGAGGAGCTGTCCTCCCAGAAGGAAAAGAGAAAGAAATGTGCCCTTGTCTGAGAACTTGAGGCGGAAACTAATGCCACAGTGACCGTCTAAGACAGTCACATTCTATGTTGAACTCCCACCCACTTTACTAAGCCCATGGCCACTAATTTTAGGATGTCTGTATAAGGGCAACACTGTCCTCTAAATGACTAGACACTGATTATAGATACAAATCACCAGAGATGTGCCTGGTACCCAAAACATGCTTTAACAATACTTGACTCCCTCCCTCCTTCCTTCCTTTTGCTGATTTCAGCTTCATAAACTTGGTGTGAATATATGTTTACTTCATATTTAAATTGTTGTTTGTTTTTCTAATTCTGACTCATAAAAATATAGGAAAGCCAAATCTTTATTACTTAAAACAAACAGCTATCATTAAGTTTGTTGCTGCTATTTTATCGCGAAGTCGTGTCTGACTCTTTTGTGACCCCATGGACTTTAGCCCACCAGGCTCCTCTGTCCGTGGAATTTCCCAGACAAGAATACTGGAGTGGGTTGCCATTTCCTTCTCCAAGGGATCTTCCCAACCCAGGAATTGAACCTGTGCTTCCTGCATTGCAGGCGGATTCTTTACTGCTGAGCCACCAGGGAAGCCCTTACTACTAAATTCAATATTGTTATTTTTTGAGAGGTTAAATTGTTCAAGACCTGTAGACAAAGGACAATATAGATCATATACAAAAGATACTTTGGTGATGGTCTCCACTACTTCCCCTATATAAAAGTTGCATCGTGTGTGTCTTTTTCTCCATGTTCTACACACACACATGCACACACACAAATACACATGCTTTTCTCTAGTCTTTACATTTATGCACATTTCGAAATAAAAATTTTCATTAACTTCATTCATCTTTTGGATTAGCCAAAGGAGAGCCCTGTAGACATTAATGCAGTATAGAAAATCAATACATCACAATTAGTAGAAGGCAACTGGAAAGCCTCCTGGCTTTTATTTTATTTTTACTCACATACATTCAGTTTGTTCAAACAGAGGACAGTTTTGCTATTCATTCCATCAGCCGGAATTCTTGAACCAAAGAAGCCAATGGACACTAATGAAAAGGCATTTTTCATGTCCGCTGCATTTGACTCAACACCAAGTTGCTTAATGAATTACATTTGGGTTTCACCTAGAGTTGATTAAATATTTAACATTTGGAGCAAAAATACAGCTGCATTCAGTAGGTTAAGGGTGAGCCATAAAATGGCTTCTAATAACCAATTCTAGAAGAAGTGCATTATAGGAAACACTATTAAAAACCAACCCAATAAACCAATATTTTAGATTAGAAATAACAGAGGCCCAAGAGAGCAGATAGAATGGTTGAAGTCATCCAGCTAAATTTTAATCTGGCATTCCTTTTATCTGGATATTAGGCTCATTCTGAGAAGCAGAAAACAGGCAAATCCTAGTTTTCGGAGACTGGCCCTCTTTTTGAACAGGTGTAGGTCTGCATCTGACCTCAGAGTGTCCGTGTTTCTGACAATTCCAAATGAAGTGCCTGCTCTAAGGGAAAGATCTAGATTTTAGCTGCTGCCCTAGGATGGTGCAGGGTTAAGTGCCACCATGTTTGAGTACAGGATTTATTCTTGAAGGTGCCAGCTTCGGCTAATTGCAAATGTAAAGATAAGACACCAGTTTCAAAAAGAACAGCTCACTGCAATGAGACCATAAAATATGCTCCCTGGGCTCCTTCCCTACCTAAGGACAACTGACCAGACTAGAAAAAGCAGACTGATAAAATTTAATGTTACTTCTAATTTAAATGTGACTTAAGAAAAAATTAATATCTGGTTCTGATTTAGAAGTTTTTTGTGGCAGCTAAATTACAAGGTTCCTCACAGGAAGAAACTTTTTATTTTTATGGTACTACTAAGGTATGAATGATACAATAAAATGCACATGTTCAAAGAGGACAACTTGACCAGTGTTGAAATTTACACACACTCATGTAACCAGCATCACAGTCAACATTACACAATTCCATGACGCCCAATAGTTTCCTAGACCTGTCTGCAACCTACTCGCCAACCACTAATCTGTTTCTTGTTTGTTTGTCCTTTTTTGCGGGGAGGGTGGTGTTTTTTTGTGGTTTGGGGAGTATTTTTTACTGGTTTCCAAGTGATCCTTTATTGACACAGCTTCCTTAGTATTAATAGTTCCTAACTAGCTGGGCTTTCAGTTGCACCGGTTGATGTCATCTCTGTCGTGTCACGACGATGGTGACCATCAACACTGCAGCCATACAGGGGGCAGTCCTCGGGATGTCTTGAATGGTTCCAGAGAGCTCACTGGTTAAAAATCTGTGCCACGCTTGTCATGCAAAGTTGACAACCTCTTCAGCAGTAGTATTTCCTATATGCTTCATGTTGTTCTGCTTTTTTCTGTCTCGAGGTGGTTCTTTGAGGCTTTGATGGCCAAGGCAGAGGTAGAAGGTACCACCTTAATCAGGCTGTACTAAATGTGCAGGTCCACTATACCAGGCCCTTCATGTCACTGGTTGCCTTGGTGATGGCACCACCAAGCTTTTTCAGAGACAGACTCAGGGGACAGATCTTCGTGACCAGGGCAGACGTGGCATCAATTTCCCCACTAAGACACCTCAGATAAACACAACTTTACTATTGCTGGGTGGAATAAGCAATATGTCAGAGGCAGCTGGTATTGAACAAACTTGGATGCAAGACTGAAGCAAGTTGTAGCCTGGCCTCCTCTGAGATAAACAAGGAAAGCTGCTGTCTGTTATTTTATATTTGTTTGCATTTTTTAGAATGTTATAGAATGAGGTCATATAGTATGTCCTCTTTTTTGATCTGATTTATGTAATTCAACATAAATGCTTTTGAGACCCATCCATGTTGTTTCATACATCAATACTCTGTCCCTTTTATTGAGTTTATGGTAATAATGTAGAAAAACCTAAGGTGAAATGGGCCATAGATGAAAATGTCAACCTCCAAATATTCTAAAAGAAAACAATAAAAAATCATAATGGTCTTGAGTTGGGATAAAATATCTAATATAAGACAACAAAAGCATGAACTATTAAAAAATGAGTAAATTGAATTTCATCAAAATTAAAACTTTCACTCTTCCAAACACATTGTTAAGAAAATGAAAAGGCAAGCCACACAGACTGTGATAAAATATTCACAAGACATATATTAGGCAAAGAATTTTGAACCAGGATATACAAAGAACTCCGTAAGAAGAAAACAAACACACCAGGGTAAAAAGAAAAAACAATGGTCAAGATATTTTATCAAAGGCTTCACCAAAGAAAATAAACAGGTGACAAATACACACATGAAAAGACGTTCAGCATTATTAGTTTCTTAGGGAACTACCAATAAAACCATAGGGAGACATACTACGCACCAACGGACCAAGTCAAGTGCCAGTGAAATATGGAACAACTGGAACTCTCATACGCTGCTGGCGGGCATGTAAATGGCACAACTGCTTTGGAAAACACTTCCACGGTATTTCTAAATGTTAAACATTCACTGATCACATGACCCAACCATTCCACTCCTAAAGCAATTACCCTAGAGAAATGAAAACATATAACCACATAAAGATTTGCACATGAATGTTTATAGCAGCTCTCTGTTTAATAGCTACAAATTTAGAAACAATCTAATACCCATCAATTATGGGCTTCCCAGGTGGCGCTAGTGGTAAAGCATCCACCTGCCAATGCAGAAGACACAAGTTCAATCCCTGGGTTGAGAAGATCCTCTGGTGGAGTAGGAAATGGCAACCCACTCCAGTATTCTTACCTGTAAAATCCTGTGGACAGAAGAGACTGGGAGGCTACAGTCCATGGGGTGGCAAAGAGTCAGACATGACCAAACACGCATGCACGCATGCCCGGGCACACGCGGGCACACACATCCATCAACTAATTAATTTTTAATATTGAGTTACTACTTCCTGCAGGACTCATGGTAGATCATGGGAGCAACCTTCAACCAGTGGGTTGCAACCTGTGGATGACTATCCTTTCAGATGAAAAATTCTGAGAGGCATTTTGTAGTTTTTTTCAGGGGTTCCTGGAAGAATCAAATCTCCATCTTCCAGAACAGTAATCTTGATAAACACTGGCACTGGATTTTCCTTGTTCCCTATCTCTTTCCTCCCACCACCTTGTTCCTGCTTCCTGATGTCACTTCCCAAATAAACTGCACACCAAGTTCATATCTGAACCTCTGTTGGGAGAATTTTAACTAAGACATGGCCCCTGCAAGTGCCAGGCTCAGTTCCAAGAAACAACCTGTATTTCAAAGAGACAATGCTGTATGTGTCACCTGTATCAGTTCAGTCAAAATGCCAACTGGGACACAAAAAAATAGGGTTCATAGGTCTACATGGTGTTTCTGGAGAGGAATTTGAAAGAGAAAGCATGAACAGGGAGGTCTGCCCTTTCTATTCTGTTTTTAATAAACTTTAATAGGCATCATTACTTGAAAAGTTGGCCCTTGATTGAGCACTCATAAAAAGTTTTGGTTCCTGTCTTGGAAGACAGGGCTCCCATGCTCCAGTTGTAATAAGGGTGTGGCTTTATAACCCTCCTGCATTTAAACCTGAAAACGCCCTGGGAAAACAATCCACCTCCTTGCAAACACTGTGGAGCTTCATACCACCATTCTGCTTATTTATTCAGTATCCAGAATGAGGATGAGATACTCGTGGATTTTCTGGATTCTCTTTGTATTTTATTTCATTTCTAACACGTGTATGGCTTTGCTCCTTTCAGGATTCATCGAAAATGCAATGCCCTTCTTTCCTCACTCTTCAGCAGGAGCTCAGAAGAAAACAGAACACCATGGAAGCCTTAACACCCTGGATTCCTGAGGATGTGTTACCCTCTTTTCATTCACATTCTAACAAGAGGGGGTAAAGGGCTTTGATGTGAGTAGGAAACACGGATCTAGGAACAGAAATCTGGTACATTTTCCAAGGCTTCCCGCAGCTACTGCCCTCACTGTAAAACCTTCTTAGATCTCCCCTCGGCCATCTCAGCACTCTTTTTCTCACTTTCATAACCAACTCATTTGCTCTTAACCCACCAAAAAAAAGAGCAAGGCCATGCCTGGTAGAAGAAGGTTTTGATTTCACTGGGTCCTACAATCCCAATTTATAATACCTGTTGCCTTGAGTTCAGGAGATATTTTTAAGGAAAACCTCAGACCCCTGAGTTCCAGATCAGCCTCCAATATTGACTTAAGGTATGATTTTTCCTCCTCTATCCAGAGACATGAAAACCCCTGTGTAGATATTCTAGTCCATGTCCAAGGTTCAAGGGGTTAAACAGGCTTTCACCACATTGGCAGATTACAGGGCATATATTCACATACACAAGTGTACTGTGAGATTCATCATTAAACATCCTTAACAAAGTGTTCGCTAAGTAACACCCAGCGCAAGACACCAACATTCTCTCTGCCTCGGTGTTTTCTCCTCTAGAAAACAGGAATAATAAGAACATGATGAGGATGAAATGTGAATAGCATTTCCCCAAATGAACCAGCTACTCAGTGACGTCAAACTATCATCATCAACGGTCCGAAAAAAATTTCTCAGAAGTCACTTAGGGCAATGTTCAGAAACAGAAATTCTAAATGTAGTGACATTTTGCTAGAGAGGATGTTTTCAGCAAAAAAAAAAATTAAAAAATGGGGAATGTTTGTGGCAACTGTGAGTGCTGGTGAGTATTTTAAACTGTTGAGTATTTAGTAATCGTTTTTTAGGGTTATTATGGTTGTGGATTAGTAGAAGGATTCTAAGTGTTTCAGTAAGGGGCACAGAGATGTCAG
This sequence comes from Bubalus bubalis, assembly GCF_019923935.1. Classification (NCBI taxonomy): domain Eukaryota; kingdom Metazoa; phylum Chordata; class Mammalia; order Artiodactyla; family Bovidae; genus Bubalus; species Bubalus bubalis. Next base: position 26,182,128 of record NC_059174.1, on the reverse strand, counting down.
CGCCACACTTCGTTAATCACTAGAAGTACTAATATTTTGCAGAATCTTTAAAAGAGGCTCTGAAGATTTACTTATAACTTCTGCTAGGCTTGTTTTTTTTTCCTACCAATACTTCCAAACAGAAGATATACTCTTGCTCACTGTAATCCAAGCAGTCATAGTGAGTACAGCTATAAAGCCAAAATTCACGTCTCGGACTTGGATTACTAAGTAAATTTCTCATCACTCAGGTCTTTTTTCTTTTTTGGCTATGCCTTATGGCACATGTGATCTTAGTTCCCCAACCAAGGTTCAAACCCGGGCCCCCTGCAGTGGAAGTGTGGAGTCTTAACCACTGGACCACCAGGGAAGTCCCGTCATCAATCAATTCTATATGTTAAATATTGTAGCCCTCATTATGTTCTGAAGTGTCACACCTCACTAGGTTTTTTGAGAAGCAGCAGAAACACATTTGAAAAGGAGAGAAATCTTCATATGTGTGTGTGTAAATCTGAATTTTACTCTTCCTTGTACTCTAAACGATGACCGTAGCCATGAAATTAAAAGATGCTTCTCCTTGGGAAGGAAAGCTATGACAAACCTAGACAACATATTAAAAAGCAGAGACATCATTTTGCCAACAAAGGTCTGTATAGTCAAAGCTACAGTTTTTCCAGCAGTCACGTACAGATGTGAGAGTTGGACCATAAGGAAGGCTGAGCACCAAAGAACTGATGCTTTTGGACTATGGTGTTGGAGTAGACTCCTGAGAGTCCTTTGGATGACAAGGAGATCAAACCAGTCAATCCTACAGGAGATCAACCCTTTTGAAAATCAAGTCCCATTTTACAGTAGGGGCAAAAATACTACCTATTTCACACGGCTGTAATGAGTATAAAGTGACACAATGCACATTAAGAGGTTGGGAGTGTGCTTAGCACACAATTAGAACTCAAATATTAGTTATTATCATTAACTGGTTACCCATCCCTATGTGATGTACTACTTTCCCTATGCCTCAGTTTCCCCTTGTCTAAAACAGGTATAATAAGATTATTATCAGAATAAAGGGAATTCCAGGGGGTGCAGTGAATCTGCCTGCAATGCAGGAGACCCTGGTTCAATCTCTGGGTTGGGAAGATCCCCTGGAGTAGGAAATGGCAACCCACTCCAGTATTCTTGCCTGGGAAATCCCATGTTCAGAGAAGCCTGGTGGGCTACAGTCTATGGCGTCCAAAAGAGTCAAACAAGACTGACCACACTGCCCACAATGCAACCAAAATGAAATAAGACGATGGATGAGGAGCCGTTCACATCAGTGCCTGGGTAAGGAGGCCCTCCCTTGCTTACTCATAAGACAGAATCCAGGCCAAGTGCCCCAAGTTTAATGGTCACTAGTCAAGAAACACCACACACTTTGAAGCAGCCAGAGGTGGTAAGGCCTGGAATGGAAGCCAGCTTTATTTATTGTCAAGGCCAGCACATTCATCAACTCTCCTCATTAAAATTTGCCAATTAATGAGCAGTAGCATATCCCTTAGCAAAGGTCAGCGGCAACCTAAGCAAACTTATCAAAAATTCAAAGAGGTGCAGAGTTTGGGAAAAGTTCATTCTTTCCTTAATTAACGGATCTAATTACAATCCTGACATAACAAAATGCAAAATGCGCTCTTCAAAAGACACCAAGTCAAAGGTTTAACAGCCCAGATAACCTTCTCCTTTGGTACCGGCTGACCCAAATGTAGGAACGGGAGGGAGAAGGGAATCTCAGCACACAGTCAACAGGGTTGATGAAATGCCTTTTCAAGAAATTAAAGCTTAGTAGCATATCAGAATCCCAGAGCAACAAAGGAATTGAAAAGGAATAAAGATGCTCCCACATCCCACGATCTGGGTGAACATAGAGTCAAGGCTTTCACTAATCTCCCTTCTTAGCAGATGTCAAAGTATTTATCTGGTGACCTTTCCTGACTAGTTATGAATAGCACTTTAGGCTCCTAAAAAGTCTGGGTCTGTAATTGTTGCCTCACTTAGATAAACTCTAAGATACACTAAGACAGAACGGATATGCTGCACCTAAATTGTTTCTAAAATAGCAGGTCCGGAATTTCAAACCAAGTATCACTAACCAAAAGCCTTTGAGAAAAGGCAGTCTGACCTCCAGCTCATCTACTCAGAGAATCACTGTCTTGAGAAGGTGAGCTTGGTCTGTCTTACGACACAGAACCAGCATCATAGGAGACTTCAAAAACCCTGGCAAGTGTTGATTCTTTACATGAAAATGAACAGATAGGAATCATGAAGTCTCGGTGCTTCTCACAAGTTTCAAGGTGTTCAAAACTTTTAGACAGCAAGTGGGTTTTCCATCCAGGAGTTCCTAGGTGAGAAGCACCCTTGTGGATTAGAATAAACATATCACAGGATCTGGTGGCTCAGCTGGTAAAGAATCTGCCTGCAATGCAGGAGACCTGGGTTCGATCCTGGGTCGGGAAGATCCCCTGGAAAATGGAATGGCTATCCACTCCAGTATTCTTGCCTGGAGAATCCCATGGACAAAGGAGTCTGGAGGGCTACAGTCCATGTGGTCACAAAGAGCCAGATACAACTGAGTGACTAACACTTTCACTTTCAAAACAGTATTTATCTGGAAGAGGGAACTGATGCTCAAAGAGAAGAAATGTCTCACCTCAGACCAAACACACGGGAATAAATAGTAAAGAACCCTGCAATCCACCCTCAGCAGGGTCAGGTGTGGAAGTTTTACCCACTGAATCATTTCTTTATTCAACAAACATCTGTTGAGCATCTTTCACGTGTCAGGCCCTGTTTAGTCACCGGGATGAGGCTGAATGTCCAAAGCAGATATGTCCGACCCCTCGTGGGGCTAGCATTCTAGTGAAGGAAGATAGACAATAAAGTGACAAATAAATAAGCAATAAAATGCATCTAGGGAATTCCCTGGAAGTCCAGTTGTTAGGATTCAGCTGGGTTCAACCCACTGCCAAGGCCTGGCTTCAATCCCTAGTCGGGAAACTAAGATCCCATAAGCTGCGCGGAAAGGAAGGAAGGAAGGAAAGAAAGAAATGCACCCAGTATCAGTGCTTATAGAGAATGAAAACAGAGGGACATGAGAATGACTGGGTGACCACTATATTTGGAAGGACCAGAGAAGCTCTCCCTGAGAAGTCACATTTCAGCTGAGACTTGAAGGACACAAACAGCCACCTATGTAGAGACCAGAGAGGAACGCATACAAGCAGGAGAGAAAAGCTCATGCCAAGGCCCAAGGCTGCTTAACAACACCAAGAAGACCAAGGCATCCAGAACCAAGAGAGGAAGGAGAGGAGTATACAGGGAGGCAGGGGTGGCATACCATGAGCAGATAACACAGGACTCTGCACATCCATGACAGGGTATACAGATTTTATTACAAGTGCAATAGAATCCACTGGAGGGTTTTAAGCAGAGACTCTGTGCATGTGCTCAGTAGTGTCTGACTCCTTGAGACCCCCTGGAGTGTAGCCCACCAGGTTCCTCTGTCCATAGGATTCTCCAGGCATGAATACTGGAGTGGTTTGCCTTTTCCTTCTCCAAAGGATCTTCCTGACCCAGGGATCGAACCTGCACCTCCTGCATCTCCTGCATTGGCAGGCGGATTCTTTGCCGCTGAGCCACCTAGGAGTCCTGGGAAATACAAGCAGAAGAATGATCTGAATTCTCCTTAAAAGATCATCCTGGCATATATGTAGAGAGTCCAGAGTCCAGCAAGAAAGCCTAGTAAGAAAGTTGTAACAGGCAACCAGGTGAGAGAGGAGAGTGAAGGTGGAGATGGGGAGTCAACAGAACTCATATATCAACTGATTAGATGTGGGAGGAGGTGAGAAAAGAGAGAAGGGAAGCATCATTGCTGGGTTTGAGGTTTGAGCAATCAGATAAGTGGTGGTGGCTGATACTGAGAAGAGGAAAAAAGGCCATGGGGAAAAACCAAGCGTGAAGGTTAGCAATAGCTGTTTTTGGTCAAAGTTGAGATGCCTATCACACCACTATGTGATACCAGCTAGATAATTCCAAATAGAAATATACAAATCTGGGATTCTGGGAGGATGTTGAGAATTGAGGCATCCAACAGAGTTATCTTCCTTGGTGGTGGCTTCGTGGCCAACTCGAGTCGGACTCTTTGAGACCCCATGACTACCAGGCTCCTCTGTCCATTGGGATTTTGCAAGCAAGAATACTGGAGCGGATTGCCATTTCCTTCTCCAGGGGATCTTCCTCACCTCGGGGATCAAACCTGGGTCTCCTGCATTGCAGGCGGATTCTTTATCAACTGAGCCACTAGGGAAGAGATATCACTTACAGTCTTGGGCCTGGATGAGGTCACCCAAGCAAAGGGAGAATTTTCCCAAAGGAGCAATCCACTCCACTACTTTCCAGGAGAGCTCTGGGCTTTTTTCTCGCGCACAGCAGTTCTGTGACGACACTTGAAAACAACAGAGGGAAGGCAGCGACTCTCAGCGTCCTTGGACGCATTGTGTTTGGAGTGGGTGCCTCTTCCCGGCAATCAAAAGACCCTCGGAAGTGAGATGCGAAGACGGTGCACGTCCTGTGATGTGCCGCCGAGCGAACCCTGGTCCCTAACTCAAGTCTTTCGTAAAGAAAAAGAAAAAAAAAAAAATCAATCCGCTTCCACACCAAACTAGGGAGTTTCACTTACTGTGCACATAAAGGGGGGCGAAGTTAACAGCCGCCGCGATCACAGGCAGCCTTCCCTGAGAACTCGGTGTGAGGCTGCCCCCTTGTGTTCACTAGTGGATATGACCCGCGAAGCGATCCAAAATCCGCTTAAAATCAGGCTGCCTCACACGAAGCCGCCTTTATTTCCTCTTAAATTTTTTGTTTTCTTTTTTTAAGCTTTTATTCAGTTAGTTAGTTGAACTATAGTTGCTATACAATACTATATGTCACAGGTGCACAATATAATAATTCACAATTTTTAAATATACTCCATTTATATACTCCAATACACCCCATTTATAGTTATTGGCTATATTTCCCATGTTGTACAATATACCCTTGCAACTTATTTTATACCTAATAGTTTGCACCTCTTCATCCCCTGCCCCTTTATCACCCCCTCTTCCCTCTCCCCACTGGTAACTACTAGTTTGTTCTCCATATCTGTGACTCTGCTTCCTTTACGTTACATTCACTAGTCCGCTGTACTTTTTAGATTCCACATATAAGTGATATCACACACTGCAGTGGTCATTATAAAGGAAACAAACCCAATACGAATGCTCCACTACCCTCGGAATGAAGCCCTATAGTAAGTCAAGGTCCCTACGGCCAGGACACCAGCTTATCATTAGCTCCACACGGCGCACACCCCTGCTCACATCTCAGCATACCCTCCTGCCCTGGAGCTCCATGAGCTGGCCCAGCCTCCCCAAATCCTCCTCAAACCCTTCCCGGCTTTCAGACTCTGCCTGGAAACATCCAAGCTCACTCTGGGAAACCTGCTCTGGGCCTCGAGGGTGGGCACTCCCCTGACATATTTCTCTCATCACTGTCTTTGCCATGCCTTCTTATAACTGCTGCACATTGTCTGTCTCCCCTTGAGAATGTAAGCTCCACTTCCTAGAAATAAGCACCACTTCCTTGAGATCAATATCATGCATCCCCGTCACAGGGACATAGGTAGGAAATGAGAAAGCCATGTGACATTAACTACCCAAATATCGAAAGGTGGGCTTTTTAAAAACACATCTTTCTGGGACTTCCCTGGTGTTTTGGCAAAATCTTCCCTGGTTAAGATTCTGAGCTTCCACTGTAGGGGGCCTGGGTTTCATTCCTGGTCAGGGAACTAAGATCCTACATGGCCAAAAAAAAAAAAAAAAAATTTAATAAAAACACATCTTTATCTGTCTGTCATACAAGGTATGATTCTCAAGCAAAGATACTGGTGGCTTTACTGATTCAGATACCCGTTAGTCCTTTAGAGTACGCTAAGGAGTATGACCTTGATGTAACATACAGGCCTGATTAATTCATATCTACACTGGATTTGCCTGAAACAAGTTGAGTGCAGATGATGGCAGAAGCAGGAATGTGGAAGAGTGGAAATAAAACAGAGGAGGAGGAATGGGTGACTAAGCTATTTGCTTGTGGGTCAAATAGAGTTCAGTGATACCACAACTCCAAAAACCCACATGGAAGTCACTTCAGGGTTGTCCTTAAGAAGGACAGGAATAAGGTGCATTTGTCAACCAATTCTCATTTTCCACTGGCGAAGGACTGCTCCCTTGCATCTCGGAGCTGTGCAGATAAGAACCTGACTGTCCTTCCATGGTTTTAGAAAACGTCCTGGGACAGAAAACCAGAAAGAGATGAGGGCATACATGCCTGAGGAAGGATGGGGATGGGAAAAGGAACTTCCCACCTCAGCAGAGCTGAAAAAGATGAGTGGAGGGGGTGTGGCCTGGGGATGCCAGGCATCGAGGTCTCACCCTGAATGGTTTAGGGAACACCCTGAATGTTCTGTACGGCACAGGGTACCACGCTTGCCAGCTGCTAGCTGTGTGTGATTCGGCAAACTGCTCTCTCTGAACCTTAACTTCTTCATCCACAAAGTAATTATTAACAGTAACTATAATTAAGGGCTCTTCTAAATAACAAATGTGTTAACATATGAGAGGTGTCTGGTGCAAGGAGAAAAAGAAATTAAGTTGCTACAGTATTGTTAATAAAATAATAATTATAAGAGTACTATCTCATTTGCCTCATGGTTTCACACCTGTTGGCTCCATTTTGGTCTTGTTCTTACATAGTAGCTAGCTTGGCTTGTTTTCGTTCTTCCTTCTTCCTCCCTAATAAATATTTATTGAACCTTAACTGTGCTTCAGACACAGTACTCACCTAAACTCTGCTTTGTCCTGAGACCACATTCAAGCATTCTTATCTGAAGTCCCAGAAATTCACTGTATATGCAAATACTGCCCACAACCACATAATACACCATGCAAATACTTAAAGTCTTGCCAGGTCACCCTGGAAACGCAAGCAACAGACCAGAACTTCCATCTAAATGAGCACTGTTATTGATTCCACTTATACAAGGTACCTAGAATAGTCTATCTAATTTATAGAATCAGTAGGGGGGTGGGGACTTAGTGTTTAATGAGGACAGAATTTCAGTTTAGGAAGGTAAAAAACTCAGGAGATGGATAACGGTACGAGTCAAACAATATTGTGAAGGTACTTAGTGCCGATCAATTGTACAGTTCAATATAGCCAGAAGAGTATGTTTTCTATTAAGTGACTTGTACCACAATCAAAAAAGTTTTCATCGAAAAAATAAAAGCCAATATTAAATTAAATAAATAAATAAGCACTGTTCATCTTAGTCACCTTGCAAAATTTTGCAATCTGCCTCTCTCCCTCCTTCACCCCACTCATGCATTCAGGGAACGATACAGAGTTGACATATTATTTTTAATGTATTTCAAAACAAAAACTATTTTTGCTTGATTTGCAGGAATATGCCAACATCACAAACAGAGGCGTACATAACACTAGAGACCACATCTCACTCATCTTGGGCCACTCCAACTCCATACCTCCCTAGTAACCTTCACTTTGTAAGTCAACTGTAAGTGTTAGCCACTATTTTCATCCATTGATCAAATATTCTAAGCACCTACTTTAAGCTAATTGATGTGTTAAGAACTGAAAAAGGACACAAAGGTAATTAAAATATGATTTATGATCTCAAAATTGCTATGGTCTAACAGGGAAGTTAATACTAAATGCCTCTTCAAAAAGATCTTAGGAGAATTTTATGGATGAAGTTGAACTGAAAGGTGGGTACAATTTCAATAGACAAAAATGTGAAAGAAAGAATACCTGACTAGCAGCAGAAACAGCACCAGCAAAAGCACCTTGTCAGGGGAGACACACACATCCTAAAGTGAGAGTGTGCAGTAGGATGAGAACTTACAGTATTTTTTAATATTTATGTGCCTGCTTTGGGTCGTAGTTGCCTCGCAGCACGTGGGATCTTAGTTTCCCGCCCAGGGATCTTAAATTTGCATCACCTGTTTTGGAAGGTGCATTCTTAACCATTGGACTGCCAGGGGAGTCCCTAAAATTTAGAATATTGATCGGAAGAATATGCTAGAAAGAAAGCTTTAGACCAATTAAATAATTAACTCATATGGATGGGATTCAATTTACCTAGTAAATTGAATGCAATTTACTAGGGCACTGTGGAAGGAAGATTTATTTACACTTCAGAATTTACCAGTGGAAGGCTATATTTAACTTTGTCATAGAGGGAACAGTGATTTCTATCATTTAGACCACAAGCTCATGGAGACAGCTATCTAGACATTATACATAGTATGTGAATTTCTATTCATGAAATGCAGTCTACAGATTGAATGAATAATACCTTGCACACAATTTTAAGCTCTATATGAAATTTTAATTACCAAAACAATTCATTTAACAGTGTTAAATAATTTATCTTACTCAGTAGAGAATATAGATACTACCACCATCCTAGCACTGAAAAGATCTAGAAGAGGCCAAACAGAAAACACAGTCATCTCAGACACTAAGATCAGGGTAACATGAGGCAATCGAACCAATACATCGAAGTTCCTTTTTTTTTTTTCCCCAACTTTTAACAAAAACCACTGTTTTTTAGGGGACTTCCCTGGTGCTCAGATGGCCAGATGGTAAAGAATTTGCCTCCAATCCAGGAAACCCAGGCTCCATCCCTGGGTCAGGAAGATCCCTTGGAGAAGGGAAAGGCTACCCACTCCAGTATTCTTGCCTGGAGAATTTCATGGACAGAGGGGCCTGGTGGGCAACAGTCCAGGGGGTTGAAAAGAGTCGGACACAACTAAGCAACTAACGCTTTTTTTTCACTGTTTGTCAGACACTGCTCTTTGAAAATGGATGAAAGGAGTATGGATTGGAAACTGAGGGTCAGTTAGGTGACCACAGCAGGGATTTAGGTGCGAGACTGAATGTCTGAAGATGATACCAGAACGGGTAAAGAAGAGGAAGGAGAGGGTTTCACTGGGATCCAGTGGTTAAGACTTCACACTCCCACTGCAGGGGGAGCTGTTCGATCCCTGGTTGGGGAACTTAAGACCCCTGCGTGCCCTGCACAAGCCAAAATTTTTTGAAAAAGAGGAAGCCAATGTGAGAGATGATATGCTAGTAAAATTCTTAAAAGGACTAACTGAATAAGATCAACTGAATGTGGAAATAAGGCATAAATTGAGAATATCTCCTGTTTCTACCTTGGACAAGTGAGTGAACTGTGATGCCTTTTTCTGCACGTGTTTGCATGCCAGTGTGCATCAGAAGGTGTGAGTTCGGTAGGTGAGGAGTTTGGTTTTCTTGAACTGAGGAGTACTTGGGATATTCAAGAGAGGCTATTTAGTACAACTGACCAAAAACCTGCCCTACCAACAGCTGTGCTATTTGGAGATTCAAGCAGGACCTTCGTATCTCCTGAAAGAAAAGAGTTTGAATTTTTTAGAAAAAGGAGGTGGGGTGGGTAGAGAGAGTTGTTTTCCTCCATAAGTCTGAGCAAAAAGCTCTCAGTTAATTCATTGAAGGTTTTACTACTAATACGTAGGTCCTCAAGAGTAGGCACTCTGTCTTATTCACCCATGTGTCATTAGAACCTAGAATTGCACATGGCCCAAAGAAGACATTCAGGAAAGACTTGTTGAATGAACTAGTTAATGTTACAGTAATAAATCTCTGGCCTGTTCTCAACAGTCTCTAAGGAGTCTCCAGGACTACTGGATAGGAATCCAAGCCTATGCATAGAGTTCCTTGGGGAAAAGGAAGGATGAGCTAGAAAAACAATTGTTTCAACTTCCAGGAAGTAGGGACACCTTCAGAATACAGCCAGTGGCTTCCTCCCACACACATCATTTTATTTCCCACACTGAGTCTCAGACCAGAGATGAACACGTTTTAAAAAGAGAAGGGAGGGAAGGAAAGGGAGGAAAAACTGTCATCGGTCCCACTGGCTTTTAATTTTGGTTCCAGACATTATGGGATCTGATTTTGTATTCTTCTGATGCTCTTCCATCCTTCTCTGCTTGAGTTTAACCAAGCTTGAAGAGTACTTACTCGACAACCTACAGTATAGCACAGGGAGCTCTGCACAAGGTTATGCGGCAGCCTTGATGGGAGGGGAGTTTGAGGGAGAAAGAATACATGTGTGGGTATGACCAGGCCACTTTGCTGCACACCTGAAACTATCAGAACCTTGTTAGTCGGCCATACCCCAATACAAAATAAAAAGGATTTTTTTATTTAAAAAAAATTTAAGAGTATTTACTCCTTGAAACTAAATACTTATTGAATTTAGCTCATATTGGACACTCAAATCTAATGAAAACAAAGGAAGAATGGAAGGAAGCAAGAACAGAAAGAAAGGTTCTTTACAAAGGCAGGCTTTCAGGGACCTCCTTGGTGGTCTAGTGGTTAGGACTCCAAGCTTCCAACGCAGGGAGTGTGGGTTCAAACCCTCTTCAGGGAACTTAGATTCTGCAGATCCTACATGCCACATGGCATGGCAAAAAAACAACAAAAAAACAAAGACTAGCTTTCATTCATGGAACTTTATAAGCCCAATGAATATGCTTTTTTTTTTTTTCCAAAGCATTCAAGTATTCCATAGGGAAGCTTGCTTGGTCCCTAACCCAAATCAGCAGCAACACTTCAAAAAAAAAAAAGCACAGAAGGCCCAAATTTGGGGTCAATGACATCTGTTCCCAAAAGGTGACCTAATTGTGGGGAGCTGAACCTGGTATGAGAAAAGGTGAAAAGAAGCTGGGCTGGCTACTAAATCTTGGTCACAGCCTGTTGGTATATGAGGAAAATATAAGACAGACTTAGGAGAGAGGGAAAGTTCAGTTCAGTTCAGTCGCTCAGTTGTGTCCGACTCTTGGCGACCCCATGGACTGCAGCATGTCATGTCCATCACCAACTCCCACCGTTTACTCAAACTCATATCCATTGAGTCAGTGATGCCATCCAACCATCTCATCCTCTGTTGTCCCCTTCTCCTCCCGACTTCAACCTTTCCCAGCAGCAGGGTCTTTTCAAATGAATTAGTTCTTTGCATCAGGTAGCCAAAGTATTAGAGTTTCAGCTTCAGCATCAGTCCTTCTAATGAATATTCAGGAGTGATTTCCTTTAGGATGGACTGGTTGGATCTCTTTGCAGTCCAAGGGACTCTTAAGAGTTTTCTCCAACACCACAGCTCAAAAGCATCAATTCTTCGGCGCTCAGCTTTCTTTATAGTCCAACTCTCACATCCATACATGACCACTGGAAAAACCATAGCTTTGACTAGACGGATCTTTGTTGGCAAAGTAATGTCTCCGCTTTTTAATATGCTGTCTAGGTTGGTCATAACCTTCCTTCCAAGGAGTAAGCGTCTTTTAATTTCATGGCTGCAGTCACCATCTGCAGTAACTTTGGAGCCCAAAAAATAGTCTGTCACTGTTTCCATTGAAAACTGAATGCTAAAATAGGTTGCTAAGGATTTGAAATGAGCCTGAAAAATGAGAAGATTCATATAGTCCATGGAATAGATGGCTTGGGACACTCTACTAAGACACTAGTATAACATCAGAGGTATCTAAACAGGGGCATTGAAACTCAGTTCCCATACACTTCTTTCTAGTAAAAACACAGCTTGAAAATTTGAAAAACTTTCATCACCAAAGATGAATTCTCCAAATGCTCTGGAGGAGTTGGAAAATCACCTGCCTCCAGCTGGTTCTTAGCTCTGCTGATGATTTGTATACATGAGAACAAAAGGTTCAATGCTCCTATTAATTGCTAAAAAATGATTGCTCTCCTCTTCCACTGTGGAATTAGGGATTCAAGAGGTAGATCGTTTAAATCTCTGTATCACAGATATCAGAAATGAGTATCCTTCCTTATACACTCACCATACTTCTGCCCAACTTTCTTTCTGCTACCATTCTATACACTCATATAGCACATTGAGAAGAGATGAAATTCACATTCATCTTGTTTTTGCTCAAATTCCAGAGGTAGACGTGGTGAGACACAAACTTCCTAAACTACCACATATGTGTGGGTAATTACACCCTTCACTTAACCATTAGAATGTTCCTTTCTCCCAAAATGCTCCCATATTCCTCCCCGAACATCACATTTCACCTAAACTTGCTATAATCCTCAAGATGTTCACAATCTTTTTTTATTCATTTATTAATTTATTTATTTCAGCTGCATCAGGCCTTAGTTGCGGCACGTGGGATCTTCACTGTACCACTCAGGATCTTTCACTGCAGAGCTCAGTTTCTCTAGTTGTGGAGCGCAGGCTCAGTAGTTACGGCACGAGGGCTTAGCTGCTCCACGGCATGTGGGATCTTAGTTCCCTGACCAGGGATCAAACCCGTACCCTCGCATTGGAAGCACAGAGACTTAACCACTGGACTGTCAGGGAAGTCCCAACACAACTTTTTTTAAAAAATAACACTAAGCATAACTTGTCCATTGTGCCTATGGTTGAAATAACTTTAATAGCCTCCAGTCTTGCAGTTCACCTTCCCATTTATGACCTCTAAACTTTAATCTGAATCTGGATTTTCCCTATTTTCATTGCCCTGCACAAATATCCCACAAGATAAAACATTTCTCTTGGGGCACTCAATTGTATTACAATTGCCAACATGAAGGGCTCTCTGGAAAGTTCATCTCAGATTATGTCATGCTGAAAAATATTTAAACCAAAAAGCATATTCAATAAGATAATTATTATTTCTCTGAACATTGTTAATGAGTATCTTTGGGCTCAGGACTTAAAACAATCAGCACTTGTGATGACTTAGATGAAGATGTAAAAGGCAGGAACTCAGCTTTGTAAATAACATGAAGATGTGGAGAAAAAAGGCTATTGGGTGAAGCACAATAAGCAACTATCTGTTAACTACTATTGGTGACTCAGACGGTAAAGAACCTGTCTGCAATGCAGGAGACCCAGGCTTGATCCCTAGTTTGGGATGATCCCTTGGAAAAGGGAATGTCTACCCTCACCAGTATTCTTGCCTGGAGAATTCCATGAACAGAGGAGCCTGGCAGGCTACAGTCTATGGGGTCAAAAAGAGTCAGACACAACTAAAAGACTAACACACTTAAATCACACGTTTTATGTTTTATCATAAAATATCCCTATAGACTTGCTGTTGTTATTATCATACTTCTAATTCATAGAGGAAGAGTTAGGTCTTATCATGTTTAGGGCACAAGTGCAGATCCATCGCAGCTGAGGAAAGGAACAGAAAAAAATGTCTATCCCTGGGGGAAAGAGCAGACATGGGCCATTAGACACCTCCTCTAGCTGAGCGGGAAGGGAGCAGAATCCACGGAAGACTTCATCCTCAAGACCCAGATAGGACACAGTGTCTATTTGATTCTAAGGCTTAATCAAAACAGAAAATATGGCCCCTCCTCTGCTCTGACAGACTAAAGTCAGAAAGAGAAAAACAAAATATTGTATATTAACACATATATGTGGAATCTAGAAAAATGATACAGATGAGTCTATTTCCAGAGCAGGAATAGAGATGCAGATGTACAGAAGAGACATGTGGACACAGAGAGGGGAAAGGAAGGGTGAGATAAATTGGGAGAGAAGCATTAAGATAGGTACAATACCACGTGTGAAACAGATAGCTAGCGGGAGGCTGCTGTCCAGGGCTGGGAGCTCAGCTCCACACTCTGATGACCTAGAGGGGTGGGAGGGAGGCTTAAGACGGAGGAGATATGTATACCTACGGCTGATTCAATGTTACTTTGGCAGAAAACAACAAAACTCTGTAAAGCAATTATCCTTCAATTAAAAAATAAATTTTTTAAAAAGAGGGAGGGGATATATGTATACATATAGCTGATTCACTGCCGTGTAAAGCATTCATACTCTAATTTAAAAATAATAATAATAGCAGTCTATTGCCGGAGAGGGGCAACAGTGAAGACCTAATGCCTGTGGTGGAGCACATATGAAGAAAAACCCTCTGGCAAGTTAGACCTTTTTACCTTAAACACAAGAAAAGCTAGAAGAATCTGAAGTCTGCGGTACAAAGACGATGCTATAGGTTGAACTGCTTCCTGACAAAAAAGCTATGTTAGAACCTGAGCCCTAGTACCTCAGAATATTACCCTATTTGGAGATAAGTTCTTCACACAGTCAAGTTAAAGGAGGTGCTTTAAATCAACCCTAATTCAATAGGGTTGATTTCCTTATAAAAGGAGAAGGATGGATATAGAGCCAGACACACATAGATGATGTGAAGAGAAATACAGAGAAGACAGCCATCTCTGAAGAAACCAACTCTGAAGGCACTTTGATTTAGGGCTTCTAACCTCCACAACTATGAGATAGAAATGTCTGTTTTTCAAGCCATTCAGTGTGGTACTTTTTTTATGGCAGCTCTAACAAACTAAGACAGAGGGTAACCACAGAAAAAAAATAAATCCCAAACCTAACAACTCCTGACTCGACTGAATCAACCACTATACTAAAGGTCTAGCAAAAAGAAAGGCATGCCAATTTCCAAAGATAAAAATTATTGACTTAAATTTCTACAGTCCTAAAAAAGAAAGGTCTGGCTTTCAATCAAAAACTACCAGGCATACAAACAATGACAAACCAAAACAAATTTGTAAACTGTCAAGACAAAGTAAGCAACAGAATCAGACACAGGTGTGGAAACTAACAGGGACTTCTAAATAATTATGATTATTATGTTCAGTTCAGTTTAGTTGCTCATTCATGTCGACTCTTTGAGACCCCATGAATCGCAGCACGCCAGGCCTCCCTGTCCATCACAAACTCCCGGAGTTCACTCAAACTCACATCCATCGAGCCAGTGATGCCATCCAGCCATCTCATCCTCTGTCATCCCCTTCTCCTCCTGCCCCCAATCCCTCCCAGCATCAGAGTCTTTTCCAATGAGTCAACTCTTCGCATGAGGTGGCCAAAGTACTGGAGTTTCAGCTTTAGCATCATTCCTTCCAAAGAAATCCCAGGGCTGATCTCCTTCAGAATGGACTGGTTGGATCTCCTTGCAGTCCAAGGGACTCTCAAGTGTTTTCTCCAACACCACAGTTCAAAAGCATCAATTCTTCAGTGCTTAGCTTTCTTCACAGTCCAACTCTCACATCCATACATGACCACTGGAAAAACCATAGCCTTCACTAGATGGACCTTTGTTGGCAAAGTAATGTCTCTGCTTTTGAATATGCTATCTAGGTTGGTCATAACTTTCCTTCCAAGGAGTAAGCGTCTTTTAATTTCATGGCTGCAGTCACCATCTGCAGTGATTTTGGAGCCCCAAAAAATAAAGTCTGACACTGTTTCCCCATCTATTTCCCATGAAGTGATAGGACCAGATGCCATGATCTTAGTTTTCTGAATGTTGAGCTTTAAGCCAATTTTTTCACTCTCCTCTTTCACTTTATCAAGAGGCTTTTTAGTTCCTCTTCACTTTCTGCCCTAAGGGTGGTGTCATCTGCATATCTGAGGTTATTGATATTTCTCCCAGCAATCTTAAAGGCTATCATTGAGGAAATTCCCTGGTAGTCCAGTAGTTGGGACTCTGTACTTCCACTGCTGGGAGCCCAGGTTCAGACCCTGGTCAGGGAACTAAGACCTCACAAGCTGCAGAGCACAACCAATGAAAGGGAGGGGGGTGCATCATGAAAAGGTGAATAACATGCAAGATCAGATGAATGATTTCAGCAAAAAACAAAAAAATGGAAATGCTAGAAATGAAGATCACTGTAACAGAGATAAAGAATGCCTTCAACAGACTAATCACTAAACTTGACATAACTGAAGGAAAAAGTCAGTGAATTTGAATGTATCAATAGGTCAACAAAAATTACTCAAACAGAAACACAAAGAAAAAAATAAGACCAGAGAATCCAAGATATGGGACTACATCAAATGGTCTCATACACATGAATCCCAGAAAAAGATTCCATTTCTTTTCCAGACGAGAGAGAGAAATGAGGAAGAAAAATGTTCAAAGAAATAATAGTGACAAATATTCCAAAACTAATGACAAACACCTGTGGTTTAGCAGGATAAGGACTAAACAAAGCATACCTATGTATACCATGTCCAAACTCCCTGAAGTGAAAGATATAGAGAAAATATTAAAAGACAGCTAATATTCAATGAAATATTACTCAGACATTTAAAAAACTGGAATATTGTCATTTGCAGCAATGTGGATAGACCTAGAGAATATTATGTTTGGTGAAATATGTCAGAGAAAAAAATATGATATCACTTACATGTAGAATCTGAAAAGTGAATAAATCTATATACAAACAGCAACAGACTCAGAGAAAATAAATTTATAGTTACCAAAGGTGGGGGCAGTGGGATAGACAAATGAGGTGTATGGGATTAATAGATTCAAACTACTATACATAAAATAGATAAGCAACAAGTATTTACTGTACAGCAAAGGAAATTATACTCAATATCCTATAATAACCTATAATGGAATATCAGTTCAGTTCAGTTCAGTTCAGTCACTCAGTTTGTGTCCAACTCTTTGTGACCCCATGGACTGCAGCCCACCAGGCTTCCCTGTCCATCACCAACTCCCAGAGCTTGCTCAAACTCATGTCCATCGAGTCAGTGATGCCATCCAAACATCTCATCCTCTGTTGTCCCCTTCTCCTCCTGCCTTCAATCTTTCCCAGTGTCAGGGTCTTTTCCAATGAGTCAGTTCTTTGCATCAAGCAGCCATAGTATTAGAGTTTCAACTTCAGCATCAGTCCTTCCAATGAATATTCAGGATTGATTTCCTTTAGGCTTGAACAGTTTGATCTCCTTGCATATAGATTTCTCAGGAGGCATATAGATTTCTCAGGAGGCATATAGATTTCTCAGGAGGCAGGTAAGGTGGTCTGGTATTCCCATCTCTTTAAGAATTTTCCACAGTTTGTTGTGATCCACACAGTCAAAGGCCTTGCCATAGTCAATAAAGCAGAAGCAGATATTTTTCTGGAACTCTTAGAACAGAACATAATCAGCAAAAAAAGAAAAACTGAACCACTATGCTATATACCTGAAATTAAGACAATATTATAAATCAATTATATTTTAATTTTATCATAGCAGCCAAGTTTAAAAATAAATAAATAATAGTAAAAAAATAAAATAAAATAAAAAATAAATAAATAAAGGCAGCTAGAGGGAAATCACACATTACATAGCAAAAATGAGAATTATAGCAAACTTCCTGTCAGAGACTAAGCAAGCCTGGGAGATATCCTGGATAGCGCTATACCTGTTAAAGAAATCAATTGGCAGCTTAAAACTTTCCCACAAAGAAAATTAGACAGCTTCCAAGGTGAATTCTAGCAGATGTTTAAAGAAAAAAATAATATCACTCTACATAAAGCTTTCCAGAAAATAAAGAGGAAGGAACATTTCTCAAATCGCTCTATAAATACAACACTACACTGATACCCTGACAAAGACATTGGGAGAAAAGAGAGCTACAGAGCAATATCCTTCTTGAGCACTGACCAAAAAAAATCCTCATTCCTAAGTAAATCCTCATTCACTAAGATCTTAGTAAATAAAATCAACAATAAATCAAAAGGAAAATACATCATGACCAATTGGAATTTATCTCTTGATGCAAAGCTGATTAAACACGTGAAAATCAATATAATTCACCACATCAACAGGCTCAAGAAAAACTGTACTACTCATTCAACAGAATCAGAAAAAGCCTTTAATAAAATTCAAAAACCTCTCATGATACAAACTCTCAGCATACCGGAAATATAAGAAACTTCTTTAACCTGACAGTTAATGTTCTTCATGGAGAAAGGCAGAGTGTGTTTTAGATAGGGAACAAGGCAAGAATTCCACTCTTACCAATCCTATTTAACATTTTACAGAAGACCCTAGGAGATATAATAAGATAAATAAATAACAGGAATACAGGTTGGAAAGGAAGAAATAAAATTCTTTTTTCACAGATGACAAAGTTGTTGTATACATAAATAACCCCAAGAATTTGTCACACACACACCGAAAAAAACCTAATAGAACTAATAAGTGAGTTTAGCAAGGCTGCATGATACAAAGTCAATGTATAAATATCTATTATATTTTTATATATTCACAGTGAACTATTAAAATTTTAATTTTGTAAAAAGTCACTCACAATAGCAGAAAAAACATGCAATACTCAGAGATAAATCTTATTAAGGATATGTCATATGCTGAAAAACATTAAATATATAATACTGATAAAAGAAATTTTAAAGTACCTGAATAAATAGATATATATATATATATTTAACATACCAGGTAAATAGATTGGAAGATTCAATATTGTTAAGGTATCAAATCTTTCCCAAACTGATATATAGATTCAACACAATCCAATAAAAAAATCTCATCAGAAAATTTTGTACAAGCAGATAAGCTGATTTTTAAAATCACATGCAATTACAATGGCATTGCTGCTGCTGCTGCTGCTAAGTCGCTTCAGTCGTGTCCGACTCTGTGCGACCCCATAGATGGCAGCCCACCAGGCTCCCCCGTCCCTGGGATTCTCCAGGCAAGAACACTGGAGTGGGTTGACAATGGCATTAGAATAGCCAAAATAATATTGAAAAATAAGAACAAAGTAGCACTCCAGTATTCGTGCCTGGGAAATCCCATGGAGAGAGGAGACTGGCGGGCTATAGCCCATGGAATCACAAACAGTCAGAGATGACTGAATGACTAAACAACAGCAACAACAGGCTCAGAGATGGGCACTCACTCAGCTCCTAGGAGGATGGCCCCAAAGGGTCTGACTCTGAAAAGTGGTTCAGAAAAGTAAAGTGAATCTTCTTTTAGAAAAAGAAAAGGGACAAAGTAGGACTGATAACTATCTGAATTCAAGATCTACTATTTTAAAGATAAAAGAGTCAAGGCGAATGATATTGAAGAGAAAGAATAGATATTTAACTCCATGGAAAAGAATAGAAAATCCAGAAACAGATTTGCTTACATAAGTCCACTGATTTTAGACAAAGGTGCAAGAGTAGTGAGTCAGTTCAGTTGCTCAGTCATGTCTGACTCTTTGCAACCCCATGGACTACAGCATGCCAGGTCTCCATGTCCATCACCAACTCCCCAGAGCCTGCTCAAACTCATGTCCATCGAGTCCGTGATGCCATCCAACCATCTCATTATCTGCCGTCTCCTTCTCCTCCCACCTTCAACCTTTCCCAGCATCAGGGTCTTCTCCAATGAGCCAGTTCTTCACATCAGGTAGCCAAAGTATTGGAGTTTCAGCTTCAGCATCAGTCCTTCCAATGAATATTCAGGACTGATTTCCTTTAGGATGGACTGGTTGGATCTCCTTGCAGTCCAAGGGACTCTCAAGATCTTCTCCAACACCACAGTTCAAAAGACAAAGGTGTAAGGGCAAGTTAGTGAAGAAATCATAGCCTGTCAACCAACTGGTGCTGGAAAAAGTGGGTCAATACAAAATACAATACAAAAGCTATACAAAAACAAATATAAAAAACCTAAATGGAAACAAAAACAAACAAGACCTATTAAATTCAAAAGCTTTTGCACAGCAAAGGAAACAATAAACAAATCGAAAAGACTAGCCAAAGATTGGGAGAAAATATTTGCAAATGATGTGACTAATAAGGGATTAGTCTCCAAATTTTATAAATAGCTTATGACTCTTAACAGCATCAAAACAAACAGCTCACTCAAAAAAATAGGCAGAAGACCTGAATAGACATTTCTCCAAAGATTTCAGATGGCCAACAGGCATGTGAAAAGATGTTTAACATTGTTAGTTATTAGAGAAACACAAATCAAAACTACAATGAGAGATCACCTTGCACTCCTAAAACTTTTGGCATTTCCTCTGATTGGAGCCCTAAAGGTGTCTTTTGTTATACTAATGAGGTGACTTTTAGAATGCCCTTAGGTAATTTCCCTGGTGGCTTGGAATAGTAAAGAATCCACCTGCAACGCAGGAGACCTGGGTTGGGGAGATTCCCTGGAGGAGGGCATGGCTCCCCACTCCAGTATTCTTGCCTGGAGAATCCCATGAACAGAGGAGCCTGGCGGGCTAGGGTCCATGGGGTCACAAAGTTTCTGACGCAAATGAGCGACTAATACTTTCAATTTTCAGTAGGTAATTTAATGATGGTGGGGGTGGGGGGTGCTGATCACCAGAAGACCAACGAAGCAATTAAAGGGTAGGAACTTTCAGTGCCCGCCCCCAACCCCTGCTTAACTTCAGGGAGAGGAGAGGGGATGGAGATTGAGTTCAACTGCCAATGGCCGATGATTTAATCAGCAGTGCCTATGTAATGAAGCCTCCATAAAAACCCAAAGGACAAGCTTTGGAGAGCTTCCAGGCTGGCAAACAGAAGACTTGCAAAGACTGGGTGCAATGACAGAAAGCATGGAGGCGTTGTGTCTTATCCATACCTTGCCCTCTGCATCTCTTCCATCTAGCGGTTCCTCATAAATCTTTTTATAATAAACCAGTAATCTAGTGAGTAGGGCTTCCCTGGTGGCTCAGTAGTAAAGATGGAGAAGGCAATGGCACCCCACTCCAGTACTCTTGCCTGGAAAATCCCATGGACAGAGGAGCCTGGTAGGCTGCAGTCCATGGGGTCGCTAAGAGTCTAACATGACTGAGCGACTTCACTTTCATGCATTGGAGAAGGAAATGGCAACCCACTCCAGTGTTCTTGCCTAAAGAATCCCAAGGATGGCAGAGCCTGGTGAGCTGCTGTCTGGGGTCGCACAGAGTCGGACACAACTGAAGTGATTTAGCAGCAGCAGCAGCAGCAGTAGTAAAGAATCTACCTGCCAGTGCGGGAGACACAGGTTTGACCCCTGGTCCAAGATCACCCAGAAAACGAAATGGCAACCCACTCTAATATTCTAGCCTGGAGAATCCCATGGACAGAGGAGGCTGGTGTGCTATGGTCCATGGGGTCACAAGAGAGTCGGACATGACTTAGCGACTGAACAACAACAACAAATCTAGTGAGGAAACCTGTTTCCCAGGATCTATGCATCACTCTAGCAAACTAATTAAACCCAAAGAGGGCAGTCGTAGAAACCTCTAATTTATAGCCATTTGGTCAGAAGTACAGATAACAACTGGGGCTTTTGCAAATGGCATCTGAAGTGGTGGGGAAAGGGAGGGAGCAGTCCTGTAGGACTGAACCCTTACCCAGTGGGATCTGAAGCTATCTCCAGGTAGACAGTGTCAGAATGGAGTTGACTTGCAGGACAACCAGTTGGTGTCACAGAGAATTGCTTGGTGTAGGGAAAAATCTCCATGCATTTGGTAACCAGAAGTGTCAGAAGTGAAGTGTTCTCTGTGAAGGTAAAGGAGACACATAGGGAAGAAAGACCTAGTAGGGAAGAACTGGGGTTTTTTCCTACACTGAAGGAAAAAGCTGAGTTTGCTTCCTAAACAAGGATGATTTGCTCTGCAGCTACCTTCTAACTTTATTTCCTAATGTGCGTGTGTTTTTGTTTTCTTATTCAAAAGCAATCTATGTTTGTCTCAGCGAAATTGAAGCATACAGGTAAGCTAAAAGAACATTTGAAAACATCCACAATCTTACTGCCTAAAAGTAATTGTTATTGACTCTTGCATTTACCTTCTTCTACAGTGTAGATTATTTTCTCTGCATACATGAATTTCTTTATTAAAAAGATTTCATATTATTTTGCAAACTGCATTTTTCACTTCACAATGACTCGGAGTCAATACATATATTCACTTGACAGGCAGGTGGACTTTTTACCACTAGAGCCACCTGGGAAGCAGGAGACATAAGAGACGTGGGTTTGATCCCTGGGTTGGGAAGATCCCCTGGAGGAGGGCATGGCAACCCACTCCAGTGTTCTTGTCAGGAGAATCCTATGGACAGATAAGCCTGGCCAGGTTACAGTCTACAGCACTGAAAAGAGTCAGATAAGACTAAAGTGACTTAGCAGGCACATCCACACATATTCATTTTAACATCATTTCTCAAATTACAGATGTATATAGTAAGAGTTTCTTTGTCTCCCCAGTAATCCATCTCTCCAGCTGTGACTGTAGTTACTGTTTCAGTGTATATCCTTCCAGGTATTTTTATATCATATATATTAATACATATATATATGCAATCTAAAAGCAGGGCCAGAAGAAGTTGATGGAGAAGACACTAGAAACCTAGGGAGGAAAGACAAGCAAGAAAGCCAGAGCTTTGAGACTTCCCTGGTGGTCCAGTGATTAAGACTTCATGCTTCCACTCCAGGGGGAGCAGGTCCAATCCCCGGTCAAGGAACTAAGATTTCACATGTCGTGCAGTATGGCAAAAAAAAAAAAAGGCAGAGCCTTAGCAGGCACTGTGCTATTAGAGGTACTGAAACCAAGTAGGACCCTTCTGGGCGCTCCTGGGCACAAAAGCCTTTTCTTGTCCCTCATTTATCATCTGTAGAAGAATATCTTAGTCTCCCACACCTTTCCTGAGTTTCAAAGAGTAGACTCAAGCATTTACTAATAGGGAAGTGAGAGAATACGGAAATAAAGGAAAAGCAGTCAAGAAACAATAGTTGAGCAATAAAACGGAATCCCAGTTCCTCCTCCGCCAGCTACACAGAACAATCTGACTTTGAGCTGTTCTGCAGGAATGAAGATCCCACCAGGTAGACCATGGTGACTATATGCAGATCACACAATGGAGATCCCGGACTCGCTGAAACCAGAAGGCTGATGATGAACATTCCTGAAACATCACCTGTTAACTCACCACCAACCAATCAGAACAAAGTCATGTGTCCACCCCCCATAACCCTCACCCCAAATGTTGCCTTTAAAAGCCTTCCGCCAGTAAGATGGATGTGAGACAAACTTACACCTCCCGTCTTCTCGATCAGTCCCCTCTCCATCAATAAACGTTTTTTGGCTCCAAACTCTGTTCTTTCAGTTTGCTTGGCCTCACTGTGCCTCAGACACGTGAACTTAGATTCAATGATGGTACTGTTTCTCTCAACCCTTAGAACGAACATATAAAGTAGGTAATCATATCCCTATTTTACAGATGGAGCTACTGAGCCCTAAAAGATCCATTAACTGGGAGGAGCCAAGATGGCGGAGGAGTAGGACGGGGAGAACACTTTCTCCCCCACAAATTCATCAAAAGAGCATTTAAACGTCGAGTAAATTCCACAAAACAACTTCTGAATGCCGGCAGAGGACATCAGGCACCCAGAAAAGCAGCCCAACTCTTCGAAAGGAGGTAGGAAAAAATATAAAAGACAAAAAAAGAGACAAAAGAGGGAGGGACGGAGTTCCGTCCCGGGAAGGGAGTCTTAAAAAGAGAGAAGTTTCCAAACACCAGGAAACCCTCTCACTGCCGAGTCTGTGCCGAGCTTTAGAAGCACAGAGGGCAACATAAAAGGGAGGGGAAAAAAAATAAACAATTAAAAATCGCGGATTGTGAGCCCTACGGTAACTCCCCCAGCGGAGAAGCAGCGCAGATGCCTGCACACGGCATTAGCAAGCGGGGGCTGGGCAGGGAAGTGTGGCGCGGGCTGTGTCCCTTAGAGTAAGAATCGGGCCGAATGTCCTGAGCGCTATCTGAGCGAAATAATTTGGGCTAGCAAACCAGACTGTGGGATATCTACCACGCGAAAAGCCAGCCCTAACCTAAGACACCGCCAGGCCCGCGCACAGAACAAAGGACTGAACAGAGATAGCCGGCTGCAGACCTTCCCCCTCCGGTGACAGGCAGCCAGAGCCGGAAGGGGGACATCGCAGCCCCAGAGAGACACTATCTATAAAACTGTAAGCAGGCCTCTTTGCTAACTAAAACTTCTTGGGGGTCTGGATGGTCAACATCTGCCTGAGAAGGTGCGCCGGTTTTACACCCAGATAACCGAGTGGCGGGGAGGCGATAAGTCGCAGCATTGGCGCCCGCCAAACACCTCATCACCTGAGCTGCTCGGATCTGGGAAGAACACAAAACACAGGCCCAACCGAGTCTGCGCCTCTGAGGACTACCCGAGTGCCTGAACCTGAGCGGCTTGGACCTGGGAGCTCAGCCCAGGGCCGGCCTCTGATTGTTCCCGGCGGAACAACCTAGAGCCCAAGCAGTGTGGGCAGGGAGGCTACACGTGCCGTGAGCGGGGGCAGACCCAGTGTGGCTGAGGCACTGCGAGCGCACGCCAGTGTTATCTGTTTGCAGCATCCCTCCCTCCCTCCCCACAGCGCGGCTGAACAAGTGAGCCTAAATTAAAAAAAAAAAAAAAAATAGTGTCCTCAACCATCCCCTTTGTGTCAGGGCGGGAACCAGACACTGAAGAGACCAGCAAACAGAAGAAGCTATAACAGAGGGAAACGCCTTGGAAGCTACAGGCCATAGATTAAAACCCTGTGGTTACTACGGATTACATAGGAAGGGGCCTATAGATCTTGAGAAATATAAGTCGGACTAAGGAACTGCCAAAAATGAACTGAACCCACAATACTCACAACAAAACCAGAGAAAGACCTAGATATATTTTTACTATTTTTACGATCAATCTTTCTTTTTTTTTTTTTTATTAAAAAAAAAAAATTTTTTTAAGTCCTCTATTGTCCTTTAATTTTCACTTTTATAACTATTACTTTGCAAAAAAAAAAAAAAGACCCTATTTTTTTTTTTTCTTCTTCAGCAAACTTCATATATATATTTTATAATTTTTTGACCGTGGTTTTTTTTTTTTTTTTTCTTTTTTCTTTTTCTTCTTTTCTTTAACATTGTATTTTTGAAATTCCAAACTCTACTCTAGATTTTTAATTTTAGCCTTTCGATATATGTTATCAATTTTGTACCTATAGTTTTTTTCATAATTTCTGTGACTTTTTTTTCCCTCTGTTTCTTTCTCTTCTTCTTTTATATAACATCGTATATCTGCAATTCCAAACTCTACTCAAGATTTTTAATTTATGCTTTTTGGTATTTGATATCAATTTTGTACCTGTATTTTCTTTATAATTTTTGCGACATTGTTTTTGTTGGTTTGTTTGTTTTCTCTCTTTATTTTTCTTCTTCTTCTTTTTTTTTTTTTTTTTAACGTTGTATTTTTGAAATTCCAAACTCTACTCTAGATTTTTAATTTTTGCTTTTTGGTATTAGTTATCAATTTTGTACCTGTAGTTTCTTTATTACTTTCACGACCTTGTTTGTTTTTCTTTGTTCGTTTTTCCTCTCTTTCTTTTCCTTCTTCTTTTCATTAACATCGCATTTTTGAAATTCCAAACTCTACTCTAGATTTCTAATTTTTGTTTTTATGTATTTGTTACCAATTTTATACCTTTAAGAACCCAATCTTCAGGACCCATTTTTCACTAGTGTACGAGATTACTGGCTTGACTGCTCTCTCTCCCTTTGGACTCTCCATTTTCTCCACCAGGTCACCTGTATCTCCTCCCTAACCCCTCTCTACTCTACCCAACTCTGTGAATTTCTGTGTGTTCCAGACGGTGGAGAACACTTAAGGAACTGATTACTGGCTGGATCTGTCTCCCTCCTTTTCATTTCCCCCTTTTATCCTTCTGGCCACCTCTGTCTCCTGCCTCCTTCTTCTCTTCCCTGTATAACTCCGTGAACATCTCTGAGCGGTCCAGTTGTGGAGTGCACATAAGGAAGTGACTACTGGCTAGCCCACTCTCTCCACTATTGATTCCACCTCATCCCATTTGGGTCACCTCTAACTCCC
The DNA here is from genome assembly GCF_019923935.1 of Bubalus bubalis. Lineage (NCBI taxonomy): Eukaryota > Metazoa > Chordata > Mammalia > Artiodactyla > Bovidae > Bubalus > Bubalus bubalis. The sequence continues at coordinate 26,156,303 of NC_059174.1, read as the reverse complement.
TCCTCCCTCTTCTCTTCTCCATGTAACGCTGTGAACCTCTCTGAGTGACCCTCACAGTAGAGAAACTTTTCATCTTTAACGTAGATGTTTTATCAGTGGTGCTATATAGAAGGAGAAGTTTTGAAACTACTGTAAAATTAAGACCGATAACTGGAAGTAGGAGGCTTAAGTCCAAACCCTGACTCCAGGGAACTCCTGACTCCAAGGAACATTAATTGACAGGAGCTCATCAAACGCCTCCATACCGACACTGAAACCAAGCACCACACAAGGGCCAACAAGTTCCAGGGAAAGACATAACAAGCAAATTCTCCAGCAACAAAGGAACACAGCCCTGAGCTTCAAGATACAGGCTGCCCAAAGTCACCCCAAAACCATAGACATCTCATAACTCATTACTGGACATTTCATTACACTCCAGAGAGAAGAAATACAGCTCCATCCACCAGAACATCGACACAAGCTTCCCTAACCAGGAAACCTTGACAGGCCACCTGTACAAACCCACACACAGCGAGGAAATGCCACAATAAAGAGAACTCCACAAACTGCCAGAATACAGAAAGGACACCCCAAACTCAGCAATTTAAACAAGATGAAGAGACAGAGGAATAGCCAGCAGATAAAGGAACAGGATAAATGCCCACCAAACCAAACCAAAGAGGAAGAGATATGGAATCTACCTGATAAAGAATTCCGAATAATGATAGTGAAATTGATCCAAAATCTTGAAATTAAAATGGAATCACAGATAAATAGCCTGGAGGCAAGGATTGAGAAGATGCAAGAAAGGTTTAACAAGGACTTAGAAGAAATAAAAAAGAGTCAATATATAATGAATAATGCAATAAGTGAAATTAAAAACACTCTGGAGGCAACAAATAGTAGAATAACAGAGGCAGAAGATAGGATTAGTGAATTAGAAGATAGAATGGTAGAAATAAATGAATCAGAGAGGATAAAAGAAAAACGAATTAAAAGAAATGAGGACAATCTCAGAGACCTCCAGGACAATATTAAACGCTACAACATTCGAATCATAGGGATCCCAGAAGAAGAAGACAAAAAGAAAGACCATGAGAAAATACTTGAGGAGATAATAGTTGAAAACTTCCCTAAAATGGGGAAGGAAATAATCACCCAAGTCCAAGAAACCCAGAGAGTGCCAAACAGGATAAACCCAAGGCGAAACACCCCAAGACACATAGTAATCAAATTAACAAAGATCAAACACAAAGAACAAATATTAAAAGCAGCAAGGGAAAAACAACAAATAACACACAAGGGAATTCCCATAAGGATAACAGCTGATCTTTCAATAGAAACTCTTCAAGCCAGGAGGGAATGGCAAGACATACTTAAAATGATGAAAGAAAATAACCTACAGCCCAGATTATTGTACCCAGCAAGGATCTCATTCAAGTATGAAGGAGAAATCAAAAGCTTTTCAGACAAGCAAAAGCTGAGAGAATTCTGCACCACCAAACCAGCTCTCCAACAAATACTAAAGGATATTCTCTAGACAGGAAACACAAAAATTGTGTATAAATTCGAACCCAAAACAATAAAGTAAATGGCAACGGGGTCATACTTATCAGTAATTACCTTAAACGTAAATGGGTTGAATGCCCCAACCAAAAGACAAAGACTGGCTGAATGGATACAAAAACAAGACCCCTGCATATGTTGTCTACAAGAGACCCACCTCAAAACAGGGGACACATACAGACTGAAAGTGAAGGGCTGGAAAAAGATTTTCCATGCGAATAGGGACCAAAAGAAAGCAGGAGTAGCAATACTCATATCAGATAAAATAGACTTTAAAACAAAGACTGTGAAAAGAGACAAAGATGGTCACTACATAATGATCAAAGGATCAATCCAAGAAGAAGATATAACAATTATAAATATATATGCACCCAACACGGGAGCACCGCAGTATGTAAGACAAATGCTAACAAGTATGAAAGAAGAAATTAACAATAACACAATAATAGTGGGAGACTTTAATACCCCACTCACACCTATGGATAGATCAACTAAACAGAAAATTAGCAAGGAAACACAAACTTTAAACAATACAATAGACCAGTTAGACCTAATTGATATCTATAGGACATTTCATCCCAAAACAATGAATTTCACCTTCTTCTCAAGTGCACATGGAACCTTCTCCAGGATAGATCACATCCTGGGCCATAAAGCTAGCCTTGGTAAATTCAAAAAAATAGAAATCATTCCAAGCATCTTTTCTGACCACAATGCAGTAAGATTAGATCTCAATTACACGAGAAAAACTATTAAAAAATCCAACATATGGAGGCTGAACAACACGCTGCTGAATAACCAACAAATCACAGAAGAAATCAAAAAAGAAATCAAAATTTGCATAGAAACGAATGAAAATGAAAACACAACAACCCAAAACCTGTGGGACACGGTAAAAGCAGTCCTAAGGGGAAAGTTCATAGCAATACAGGCACACCTCAAGAAACAAGAAAAAAGTCAAATAAATAACCTAACTCTACACCTAAAGCAACTAGAAAAGGAAGAAATGAAGAACCCCAGGGTTAGTAGAAGGAAAGAAATCTTAAAAATTAGAGCAGAAATAAATGCAAAAGAAACAAAAGAGACCATAGCAAAAATCAACAAAACCAAAAGCTGGTTCTTTGAAAGGATAAATAAAATTGACAAACCATTAGCCAGACTCATCAAGAAACAAAGGGAGAAAAATCAAATCAATAAAATTAGAAATGAAAATGGAGAGATCACAACAGACAACACAGAAATACAAAGGATCATAAGAGACTACTATCAACAATTATATGCCAATAAAATGGACAACGAGGAAGAAATGGACAAATTCTTAGAAAAGTACAACTTTCCAAAACTTGATCAGGAAGAAATAGAAAATCTTAACAGACCCATCACAAGCACGGAAATTGAAACTGTAATAAAAAATCTTCCAGCAAACAAAAGCCCAGGTCCAGACGGCTTCACAGCTGAATTCTACCAAAAATTTAGAGAAGAGCTAACACCTATCCTGCTCAAACTCTTCCAGAAAATTGCAGAGGATGGTAAACTTCCAAACTCATTCTATGAGGCCACCATCACCCTAATACCAAAACCTGACAAAGATCCCACAAAAAAAGAAAACTACAGGCCAATATCACTGATGAACATAGACGCAAAAATCCTTAACAAAATTCTAGCAATCAGAATCCAACAACACATTAAAAAGATCATACACCATGACCAAGTGGGCTTTATCCCAGGGATGCAAGGATTCTTCAATATCCGCAAATCAATCAATGTAATACACCACATTAACAAATTGAAAAATAAAAACCATATGATTATCTCAATAGATGCAGAGAAAGCCTTTGACAAAATTCAACATCCATTTATGATCAAAACTCTCCAGAAAGCAGGAATAGAAGGAACATACCTCAACATAATCAAAGCTATATATGACAAACCCACAGCAAACATTATCCTCAATGGTGAAAAATTGAAAGCATTTCCTCTAAAGTCAGGAACAAGACAAGGGTGCCCACTTTCACCATTACTATTCAACATAGTTTTGGAAGTTTTGGCCACAGCAATCAGAACAGAAAAAGAAATAAAAGGAATCCAAATTGGAAAAGAAGAAGTAAAGCTCTCACTGTTTGCAGATGACATGATCCTCTACATAGAAAACCCTAAAGACTCCACCAGAAAATTACTAGAACTAATCAATGACTATAGTAAAGTTGCAGGATATAAAATCAACACACAGAAATCCCTTGCATTCCTATACACTAATAATGAGAAAACAGAAAGAGAAATTAAGGAAACAATTCCATTCACCATTGCAACGGAAAGAATAAAATACTTAGGAATATATCTACCTAAAGAATCTAAAGACCTATATATAGAAAACTATAAAACACTGGTGAAAGAAATCAAAGAGGACACTAACAGATGGAGAAATATACCATGTTCATGGATTGGAAGAATCAATGTAGTGAAAATGAGTATACTACCCAAAGCAATCTATAGATTCAATGCAATCCCTATCAAGCTACCAACAGCATTCTTCACAGAGCTAGAACAAATAATTTCACAATTTGTATGGAAAAACAAAAAACCTCGAATAGCCAAAGCGATCTTGAGAAAGAAGAATGGAACTGGAGGAATCAACCTACCTGACTTCAGGCTCTACTACAAAGCCACAGTTATCAAGACAGTATGGTACTGGCACAAAGACAGAAATATAGATCAATGGAACAAAATAGAAAGCCCAGAGATAAATCCACGCACATATGGAGACCTTATCTTCGACAAAGGAGGCAAGAATATACAATGGATTAAAGACAATCTCTTTAACAAGTGGTGCTGGGAACTCTGGTCAACCACTTGTAAAAGAATGAAACTAGAACACTTTCTAACACCATACACAAAAATAAACTCAAAATGGATTAAAGATCTAAACGTAAGACCAGAAACTATAAAACTTCTAGAGGAGAACATAGGCAAAACACTCTCTGACATACATCACAGCAGGATCCTCTATGACCCACCTCCCAGAATATTGGAAATAAAAGCAAAAATAAACAAATGGGACCTAATCAACCTTAAAAGCTTCTGCACATCAAAGGAAACTATTAGCAAGGTGAAAAGACAGCCTTCAGAATGGGAGAAGATAATAGCAAATGAAGCAACTGACAAACAACTAATCTCGAGGATATACAAGCAACTCCTACAGCTCAACTCCAGAAAAATAAATGACCCAATCAAAAAATGGGCCAAAGAACTAAATAGACATTTCTCCAAAGAAGACATACAGATGGCTAACAAACACATGAAAAGATGCTCAACATCACTCATTATCAGAGAAATGCAAATCAAAACCACTATGAGGTACCATTTCACACCAGTCAGAATGGCTGCGATCCAAAAGTCTACAAGTAATAAATGCTGGTGAGGGTGTGGAGAAAAGGGAACCCTCTTACACTGTTGGTGGGAATGCAAACTAGTACAGCCACTATGGAGAACAGTGTGGAGATTCCTTAAAAAACTGGAAATAGACATGCCTTATGATCCAGCAATCCCACTGCTGGGCATACACACTGAGAAAACCAGAAGGGAAAGAGACACGAGTACCCCAATGTTCATCGCAGCACTGTTTATAATAGCCAGGACATGGAAGCAACCAAGATGTCCATCAGCAGATGAATGGATAAGAAAGCTGTGGTACATATACACAATGGAGTATTATTCAGCCATTAAAAAGAATACATTTGAAGCAGTTCTAATGAGGTGGATGAAACTGGAGCCTATTATACAGAGTGAAGTAAGCCAGAAAGAAAAACACCAATACAGTATACTAACGCATATATATGGAATTTAGAAAGATGGTAACAATAACCCTGTGTACGAGACAGCAAAAGAGACACTGATGTATAGAACAGTCTTATGGACTCTGTGGGAGAGGGAGAGGGTGGGAAGATTTGGGAGAATGGCATTGAAACATGTAAAATATCATGTATGAAATGAGTTGCCAGTCCAGGTTCAATGCACGATACTGGATGCTTGGGGCTGGTGCACTGGGACGACCCAGAGGGATGGAATGGGGAGGGAGGAGGGAGGAGGGTTCAGGATGGGGAACACATGTATACCTGTGGCTGATTCATTTTGATATTTGGCAAATCTAATACAGTTATGTTAAGTTTAAAAAATAAAATAAAATTTAAAAAAAAAAAAAAAAAGATCCATTAACTATCCCAGAGCCACACAGCTGACAAATGATGGTCACATGTTATCAGGCCTGCCTTATCCCAAGCCCAGGCCTTTAGCTAGTATGCTAAGAGTTCTCAGTTGAGGGTGATTCTGCCCCAACCCTGGACCCAGGGAACATTTAGCAGTGTCTGAAGATACTTTGGGTTGTCATAACTTGGGGCAGAGGAGAGACTACAGGCATTCAGTGGGTGGAGGCCACAGATGTAGCCAAACATCCCACAGTGAGCAGGACAGTCTCCCATAGCAGAGAATTATCCAGCACAGATGTCAGTAGTGCCAAACTTAAGTAACTCTGCATTATGCCACAGGAGATATGGAAGAAAAGTTTCAGGGCGAGACAGGATTTTGCCTCATGGTCCATAATCTTGGTCCTGGTGGCACGCCTTTCCCAATGTTACACACATAAGCCTGGGGTCAGAGAGTGTCTGGTTTCTGCCCTTTGGGAAAAGAGACAGTTGGGGTGGGTGTTACAGAGGCAACTTTTAAAATACACCACAAGGGACTTCCTGGTGGTCCAGCTAAGGCTCTGAGCTCCCAATGCAGGGGGCCTGGGTTCAATCCCTGTTCGGGGAACTAGTTTCCACATGCCACAACTAAGAGTTCGCATGCTACAGTAAAGATTGAAATTCCCAGGAATCCACAAGGGAGAGTGTAGAGGTGAGGTAGTACTCTGGGAGGCAGAAGCCATGCCCTTGCATGATGACAAACAGGACTGAGCAGGGGAAGGTGGAAGGAGAGAAGCCCAGGAAGGAGCAGCTCCAGCAGGAGGGGAGCAGAGTCAGCAGAAGATGAGCAATAACCCTAGAGATCCTGGGAAGGAGGGCTCATCTGGGTGGAATTCCTTCCCAAGTGATGAGCTAAGGGGAGCAGTATCTTACTTTAGACCAACAATATGTTCTTGCAAACTTGTACAGAATTAAATGACTCATTCTCACAGAAAAGTGTGAAACCTCAAAGAATGCTGAAATAAAGAATTTTACAAAGTCAAAAAAAAAAGGCGGGGGACTTCCCTGGTGGTCCAGTGGCTAAGACTTTGTGCTGTCCCTGCTAAGGCAGGGGGTCCAGGTTCGATCCCTGGCCAGAGAACTAGATCCCACATGCCACAGTTAACTGAGTTTGCATGTTGCAACAAAGATCCTGTGTCTGGCAACTAAGACCAGTGAAGCCAAATAAATAAATATTTTTTTAAAAAAGAGACTGAAGAACTCAAGTGCCACAACTAAGACACAGTGCAGCCAAATAAATACACACTTTTTAGTAAAATAAAAATACACCACAGGATGACTGTGTTGAATTGAAAGAGAGATTTTGGAAAGTCTGACCCCTGTTCAAAGAGACAATACCCAGAGCCCCTGACTACAACATCAGGAAGCACTGAGCCCCCAGCACAGGGCAGGCAGGGGATGGGAATTTTGTCCCCATTATCCACAAAGTGAACATTTTCTTAACAATAACACAGTGATTTCAGAAGCAATTTAAAAAACAAGGATCTTTCCCCCAAACTCCAGAGCTTTTCTGATTTTTGTCAGCAACAAAAGAATTCGGCTCCCAAAAGCAGGCTGTATCTCTGAATATTAAAACTCTCACCTTGGGAAATTTTTTGTCTTCAGACAACCCCTTTTAAAGTTATAAATGAAAGTCACTCAGCAGACTAAAGTGCTCACGGGCCCCTTTTATCTACTAAAGAAAGACAACAGAGTGAAGACCCAGGAGCCAGAAACCAAATTACTGACCTTCAGTCACCTTCCACACCACATCTGGCCCAACCAAGATACGGAGTTAAAAGCTTTAACCAGAGCAACAGCAAACGATGTAATTTGATGATATAAAGAAATCCATCAAGGGAGAATAAATGACTAGATCGTATTATTCATAGAGCTCTCAGAGTTTAAAAAAGAGCCTCGAATTGCCTTCAGCTAAGCCCTTTCATGCTAAAAATCAACCACTCCATTTTCCCCTCCTGTCCAGAGAACAAGCAATTCCACACCCAAATAACTGGTCCACTGGAGCTTGGACTGTGCTAATGAGTTTATTATTTATCTGCCTAGAGTTGCACAGGTGAACCCCTACACACTTCCCCCAGCCTTAATGCTCTCATTTCCCTTTTCTATGATGGTTACTATCATGTCACACTAATATCTATTCATCCGCATCTTCAATATGAGTTTCTGTGTTCCTCCACCTCATCTGCACTTTCCATGCATTCCAACTATGACGCTTTCAGAACAGCCACCAAATCTAAGCATTAAGGATCTAATGCCCAAAATTGCCATAGCTAGGATACACCACAGCATTTATGGCTTTTCCCCAAGACTTACAAATTGCTATCTTCTTACTCGAGTCTCGGAGAAGGCAATGGCACCCCACTCCAGTACTCTTGCCTGGAAAATCCCAAGGACAGAGGAGCCTGGTAGGCTGCAGTCCATGGGGTCACTAAGAGTCGGACACGACTGAGTGACTTCACTTTCACTTTTCACTTTCATGCACTGGAGAAGGAAATGGCAACCCACTCCAGTGTTCTTGCCTGGAGAATCCCAGGGACGGGGGAGGCTGGTGGGCTGCCATCTATGGGGTCGCACAGAGTCAGACACGACTGCAGCGACTTAGCAGCAGCAGCAGCACTCAAGTCTGCTTCTTTCTGCCTTTTCATCCCCCTGATTCCTGACTATCAACATTAACTATCCATTCTCATTATATACTCAGCACTGTATAAAAACTACAGCTTTTAAAAATAGTTTTATTTAGTCCTTTCATCAACCCATGAGATAAGTATTACTACCTCTATTCTACAGATAAGAAAGCTAAGGTTAGAGTTTTAGTAATATATAAAAAATAACATAAAAAAAATTAGTCCTAAGTATATCTGACCCCCATAAGCATTTTTACTACACAGCATACAAGATTTATGGATAAAACTTCTACAATCTGTTACTAGTAACTATTGCTAAAATATAAGATGATGACTAATTTTATGTCTATCTTAATTATTGCCTATATTTCTCAATATTTAAAATTGGGTATACACGATTGAGTAACAGAGAAGGAATTCGCCCTTACATCAAAAACAACAAAAAACAGGTGAAATAAGTGTGGTGCCCCAAGGACAAAAGAGCAAATAACCAAGGACGGTCTTGGAATGCAGAAACAGAAAAACCAGACCCTTATCGTCCTTCCCTCCCCCATGTTGTAACTATTTTTTTTCTTTTTTAAAAAAATTAATTTATTTATTTTAATTGGAGGCTAATTAATTTACAATATTATAGTCGTTTTTGCCATACACTGACATGAATCAGCCATGGGTGTACATGTATTCCCCATCCTGAACCCCCCTCCCACCTCCCTCCCCATCCCATCCCTCTGGGTTATCCCAGTGCACCAGCCCCGAGCACCCTGTATCATACATCAAACCTGGACTGGCGACCTGTTTCACATATGATAATATACATGTTTCAATGCTATTCTCTCAAATCATCCCCCCTTTGCCTTCTCCCAGAGTCCAAAAGACTGTTCTATACATCTGTGTCTCTTTTGCTGTCTTGCAGATAGGGTCATCGTTACTATCGTTCTAAATTCCATATACATGTGTTAGTATACTGTACTGATGTTTTTCTTTCTGGCTTACTTCACTCTGTATAATAGGCTCCAGTTTCATCCACCTCATTAGAATTGATTCAAATGCATTCTTTTTAATGGCTGAGTAATACTCCATTGTGTATATGTACCACAGCTTTCTTACTCATTCGTCTGCCGATGGACATCTAGGTTGTTCTATGTCCTACCTATTGTAAACAGTGCTGCGATGAACATTGGGGTACAGGTGTCTCTTTCAATTCTAGTTTTCTCAGTGTGTATGACCAGCAGTGGGGTTGCTGGGTCATATGACCCAATCAAAAAATAGGTCAAAGAACTAAACATTTATCCAAAGAAGACATACAGATGGCTAACAAATACATGAAAAGATGCTCAACATCACTCATGATCAGAGAATTGCAAATCAAAACCACAATGAGGTACCATCTCACACCAGTCAGAATGGCTGCTATCAAAAAGTCTACAAACAATAAATGCTGGAGAGGGTGTGGAGAAAAGAGAATCCTACACTGTTGGTGGAAATGCAAACTAATACAGCCACTATGGAGAACAGTGTGGAGATTCCTTAAAAACTGGAAATAGAACCCCCATGTCGTAACTATTAATGGAACAGTATAACCTGTCTCCCCTCCTACCCCACAGGGAGAAGGTATTTGCCATACTCTTCCCCCACCCAGTATACGTGCCTCATCCAATCAGCAAATGACCTGCAAGACCCCCATCCCACTCCTTGTACCCTGGCTATGAAAGGGAACTGAGGACCCCTGTTCAACGTCAGTTCTCCCTAGAGCTGGTCCAATGTTCTAACAGCATCTCACACTCTAATAAACTTTATTTCCCTCCCGTTCTGTCTCATGTTCAGAAATTCTTTTCCAACCCACACCCAGATCATGACAATAAGGACTTTCCTGGTGGTTCAATGGCTAAGACTCCCTGCTCCCAACACAAAGGGCCCAGGTTCGATCCCTGGTCAGGGAACTAGATCCCACAAGCCACAGCATTCACATGCTGCAACTAAAAATCCTGAATGCCACAAGGAAGACCTGGCATGGCCAAATAAATAAAATAAGTAAATTTTTTTTAAAAAGATGAAACTTATGAAACAAAAGTTTTCAAGACTCTGGACATCAAGCAACAAAGAGAGTGATCCCTGAGAGATGGGAAACAAACGAGGTGAGCCCTATGATTGCCTCAGAATACTTTATTTAGAAAGTGCACCTCTGCACAGGAGGGGAAACCAGGCAAAATCGAGCAGACTCCCTGAGTTGAAGACGCAAATCTGAGAGTTCACAGAGACCAAAGTGGCTACAATTCACAGCACAGAGAACCAGTAAGGAGGGAGGTGCACAGAGAACTCCAGACACCACAGAGGGTGCCCTTTAAGTATTTAACAAGGACTGATAAGTGCAGTACATATGTGTGAAAAAACTACCCATCCAGACTAGAAAACCATGTGATGCACAAGTCGCTGAGTACACAGTAGGATCTTGCCTCAGTCATGGAAAGTAATTATCGCTAGACAGCTCTGCTCATATTCTACCTAATATTTCTTAAAAGCTATACACAAAAGGATCAGATTTCTTCCAAGTAACTTAAATATGTCCCAGAATAAACCTCAAAAAGATTTAGAGGGATACAAAAATATCCAGCACTTAGTAAGGTAAAATTCACAATGTCTGGCATCTATTAAAAAATTAACAGACATGAAAAAGTAAAAAGATACAGCCATAATGAGGAGGACAATTAAAACTATTGGTATTCATGCATTCCATATGTTCAAAATTTGAAGTACAGACATGAAAGATAAGATCCAAATCAAGCTTCTAGAGATGAAAAATACAATTATAAGATTAAAAAACTGATTTGATGAGAGTAACAGCAGATTAGACATTACAAAAAAAAAAAAATAAGTGAACTTAAAAACACAGCAATTAAAACTATTCAAAATGTACCACTGGGGGAAATATGTATCCTTGAGAGACAAGAGAACCCAATAAAATTAGAATCAGTGAGATGTGGGACAAATTCAAAGCAATCTAATATATGGGTACTTGTAGCCCTAAAAAAGAGGGGGAGGAGGAGAAAAAAATACTTGAACAAATTACAGTCAAAAACTGTCAAATAGGATGAAAACTATAAACCACACATTCAAGCTCAAATGTACCCCAAGCACAAGAAAAAAATTTTAAAAACTATACCAAGATGTATCATGATCAAATTACAGAGTGGTAAAAAAAAAAGTCTTAATTTCAGCTGGAGAAAAAAGACATGTAGAGAGGAACAAAGATAAGGATGAGAGCAGGTTTCTCATCAGAAACAAAACAAGGAAGAAAATAGAAGAGTAACACATCTAAAGTACAGAAAAACAAAACTGTCATAAAAGAATCCCAAGCCTAGCAAAAATGCCTTTCTAAATAAAAGCAATTCAACAGGGATGAACCTTGAGAACATTATGCAAAGTGAAAGAGGTCAGTGACAAAAGTCTACAGATACTATTTAATTTATATGAAATGTCTACAATAGGAAAAGCTATACAGAGAGAAACTAAGTTAGTGGTTGCTTAGAGCTGGGAGGTGGGGGCAAAAGAAGGTGATTACTAAACTACAATAACAAAACAAAGAGTCACAGTTAATAAAGCTAACAAGGGTGATAAAAATAGAACCATAAAACATAATCTCAAGAAAAAGAAAACAAAGAACAGATGAGACAAACAGAAAACAACCTGAAAGATGATAGGCTTAAACCTAATCAAAGCAGTAATTACAACCAATGAAAATGATCCAAATATTCCAATTAAAGGCAGAAATTGCCAGGTTTACAAAATGTAAGACCCAACTAAAGATAGACAAATAAATCCATGGAATCGAACAGACCCCAGAAATAGACCCATAGATGTATGAAAAATTCAGTTGATTTTTTTCAATGACACTAAAACAATTCATTGAAGAAAACAGTCTTTCAACAAATGGAGATGGAGCAATTGTATTAGTATAATCTATATATAAACATAGAAAAAATAATTTTGATCTGTATCTCATACTACATACAAAAATTAACTCATTTGAAACCAAATATAAACCTTAAGCTTCTAGAATAATACAAAGGAGAAAATACATTGAATTAGACAAAGGTTTCCTAGCTACAATACAAAAAGCACAATCCATAAAAGACCAAATTCATAAATTGAACTTCATGATAACTGAAAATCTTTGTCCTTCAAAAGACTATTAAAAGACTTAAAAGGCAAGTCACAAAGCAGGGGGAAATTTTTGCAAATCTTATATCTGATAAAAGACTTCTTTCCAGAATATTTTACCTCTCAAATCTCAAAAATAAGAAATCAACCTGATTTTTTTTAAATGGGCAAAAGAGTTAAACCAATTCTACAGAAAATAAAAAGACATACGAATATATATAGACGTATAAAATATATAAAGTATATTATACGAATATAAAGAAGTATAAAAAGATGCTCAATATCATTATTCATTAAGAAAATGCAAATTAAAACCACAATGACACAGCACCACACACTCTAATTTGATGGCTTCAATTTAACAGACTGATCATTCCAAGTACTAGTGAAGATGCAGAGGAGCTGGGCCCTTCAGACACTGCTTGGTAGGAATGTAAAATAGTACAACTGCTTTGGAAAACAGTTTGGCACCTTCTTAAAAAATTAATAATACATCTACCATGTGCGTGCTAAGTTGCTTCAGTCATGTCCATCTTTGCAACCCAGTGGACAGTAGCCCACCAGACTCTGTCCATGGGATTCTCTAGGCAAGAATGCTGGAGTGGGTTGCCATGCCCTCCTCCAGGGATCTTCCCAACCCAGAGATGGAACCTGTGTCTCCTCCAACTCCTGCATTGCAAGCGGATTCTCTACCTCTGAGCCATGGAGGAAGCCCTACATCTACCATATGATCCAGCTATTCCACCCCTAGATATTTATCCAAGAAAAAAGAAGAGCTATGTCCCTACAAAGACTTAAGAATGTTACAGCAATTTTATTTGTGATAGCCAAGACTGGGAATAAGCCAAATGTCCATCAACAGGTAAAAGGATACACTTGTATATCCATACAATAGGATATATTCAGCAATAAAAAGGAATGAACTATTGATATACACAATATGAATGACTTTCAAAATAATCATGCTGAGTTAAGGAAGCCAGACTAAAAATATTTTAATAAAAAAACATATTTTGTCATTCTTTTTATATAAATTCTAGAAAATGCAAACTGATATATTGGTTGGATAGCATCACTGACTTAATAGACAAGAACTTGAGCAAACTTGGGGAGATAGTAAGGGACAGGGAGGCCTGGTGTGCTGCAGTCCATGGGGTCACAAAGACTCAGATACAACTTAGTGATTGAAAACCAACAACAGTGACAGAAAGCAGATCACTGGTTGGAGGGAGGAGGGAGCAGCCAGGATGATGAGGGACAAGAAGGAAGAATTTTAAAGGAAAACAAGAAAAATACAGGTCATGAATGATATGTTTACTACCTTGATTGTGACAGGTGTATACATAAGTCAAAATGTATTAAATTATGAACTATAATATGTGCCATTTATTGAATATCAATCATGCCTCAATAAAAACAGGCACTCACTACTTTAGAATCATAGAGCATTAAAGCATATCTTAATAAATCCAAACAGATATCTAAACTAGTGGGAATTTCGTTTGCTATAATAAGAGAAGACACTTTAGGGGAAATGGAATCTTCAGTTTCTATGAGATATCAATCTGAAAGTCCAGCATGGCTAAAATATGTTATGGGCCAGACCATAGCTGGTGATAGCTGCCTATTTGTCTTGTAAGTACTAACAGAAGTAAAATCTAAAATAAAAATCTACAGAATTTCAAGAGATTTATTTCAACCATTCATACAAGGACTCTTTTCCTCGTGAGACCATTAAATGGGGCTCCTTCAACACTGACTCATAAATCTAGGATGGGAAAAAAAAACTTACTTCAGTAGATAATGCTCCATGCTAATGTTTCTTTTCAATCACCAAGTGAAGGTCCATCACAGTCATAAGGACTCCCACAAATCATTTTACTAGGTGTTGCTGTCTACTTAAAAGCCGCCATCCAGTGAAACCTCTAGCTATCAATTTCACTCCTCTTTGAGGACTTCAAGATTGTCTTTTTAGCACTCAGGTTTGTAAGCCAAGCCACAATAATTACCAAAGATTCCACTACCGAAGCACCTCTCTCTTTAACTACTGATCTTCCTCGACTAACAAGGGTTACCTCCCGATAAACATAAGTTGAAAATATAATAAATAGAAAATGAATTTAATATACCTAACTTACCAAACATCATAGTTTAACCTAACCTACTTTAAACTTGCTCAGAACACTTACATTTGTGACATGGGCTTCCCTGAAAGCTCAGTGGTAAAGAATCTGCCTGCCAGTTCAGGTGACACAGGTTTGATCCCTGGGTCAGTAAGATCCCCTGGAGAAGGAAATGGCAACCGACTCCAGTATTCTTGCCTGGGAAATCCAATGGATAGAGAAGCCTGGCAGGTTACAGGGGGTCACAAAAGAGTCAGACATGACTTAGCAACTAAACAACCCCCTTAAACTTGCTCAGAACACTTACATTAGCCTACAATTGGACAAAGTCATCCAATGCAAAGCCTATTTTATCATGAAGTGTTGAATATCTCTGAAGATACTGAATACTGTACTGAAAGTGAAGAACAGAATGATTAAAAGTGTATCAGTTATTTACCCTGTGATCACGTGGCTGACTGGGAGCTGCGGTTCACTGCTGATGTCCAGCATCACCGGTGAGTATTATACGTATGTATTGCTGGCCCAGGAAGAGAGCAAATTTAAAATTCCAAGTACGATTTTTATTGAAAATATATCACTTTCACATCTTTGTTAAGTCTAAAAATCATCAGTCAGGACCTCCCTGGTGGTACGGTGGATGAGAATTCACCTGCCAGTGCAAGGGACATGGGTTCAATCCCCCTGGTCCAGGAAGATCCCACATGCCTGGGAGCAACTAAGCCCACTACTGAAGCCCATGTGCCTAAGGCCTGTGCCGTGCGACCAGAGAAGTCACCGCAATAAGAAGCCCATGCACCGCAACGAAGAGCAGCCCCTGCTCACCACAACTAGAGAAAGCCCGCATGTAGCAACAAAGACACAGCACTACCAAAAATAAATTAATCAATTAATAAAAAAGGAGGTTGTGCATTTTTTAAATAAAATAAAAATCATCAGTCGAAGCATTACAAGTTGAGGACAGTCTGTATGTAATTGCACTTCCACAAGAGAAACTGTACAGAAAGTGTAGACTCCCCCACCCAAGACCACAGAGAAGAAACACACATTTTGAAATGCTATATTCTTGTTTTAAAAGTTGATACTCTCATTTCGGGAAGAGAGGGAAGAAAAACAAGGAATTTGTTATACTGAAGTCCTCTGGGAAAAAGAACCTGGATCAGAGACCGGAAGACTTTACTTCACATCTTACAAAATTTTTTTGAATTTTCTACTCGACACATACAACTCTTTAAAGTCACCAGAGGATATCCTGGTATTAGATTTAAGATCCTTTTGTATTCATTTCTACAATCCTCTGTGTTAAATCTTTTTAAAAGGTGATTTTTAATAAAGTTCATCCTCTGTTGTCACTGGGTCCATTCAGAACCAGGAAGAATAGAGATCTCTTCATCTGAACCCTTCATTTTACAGATGGAAAAACTGATGCTCAGACTAGAGAACTAGACATTAGAGAACTAGTCTGCCTAAGTCTCACCCAGTAACTGGTATGGCCAATGCAGGGACTAAGGCTTCTTAACTTTCAATACATCCTACCTAATATCTATATAAAGACTCCACAACAAGCTTTTTAAACCCTAA
This sequence comes from Bubalus bubalis, assembly GCF_019923935.1. Classification (NCBI taxonomy): domain Eukaryota; kingdom Metazoa; phylum Chordata; class Mammalia; order Artiodactyla; family Bovidae; genus Bubalus; species Bubalus bubalis. Next base: position 26,140,031 of record NC_059174.1, on the reverse strand, counting down.
ATGTAGCAATATTTTGAATGCCACACCCTGAAAGAAAAGGGACCAAAGTGGGAACTATCAGATGTGAAGTAGTGGAGGAGATTCAAGGAGGAAGCTAACGAAGCATGTGGACGTTTTCTTGAAATGCCTGAATTACTTTAAAGTGACATCACAGGGACAGGTAAGGAACACGCTCCGTGTGGCTCTAGAAAGAAGAACTAGGTCCCATGGGAGGAAGTCCAAAAGGGCAACTGCCGGTGGTCCAACTGTCCAGGATGGAGTGTTGCCTGTTTCTGCGTGTGTTTGCTCATGCATACAGCAAGCTGGGCAACAATGTGCCAGCTATGTTGGAGAAAGAGACAGATGTAAGAAGAAAAATAAGCTGGATACAATCCAAGGTCTCTTGCCCTCTGGGCCAGGGCAGACTTGTACACACTAGCCGCTCCTTAAGTGCAGGAAAATCATTCTTCCTCTTGCCTCCTTTCACTTGGACACGGCCTCATCCTCTACTACTCTGCCCATGAAATAAATGAGCTACACGTGGCTTCACAGGATTAAAGCTTTAAATCAGCAGCAACCATTACTGGACACAGTGGCAAAGTAAGAGCACAGAGTCCCACAAACAGCCAAGGAGTAGAGCTCCCAAACAGAGCTCGACAAAGTTCAGAACTTGAGGTGGCCTATTTGTTACATCCCAGTCCTTCCATCTCATGACCCTATACGTCTCACTAGGGTTTTAGTGTTATTTTTGTCTGTTTTCTTGTTTGTTTTGCACTCATTTCAAAGCATCCTGTCTATTCAAATAGCAGCAAAGCAGGCTAAACAATCTTAAACAGCCTAAGGGTACTGGATCTTTGAAGTAATATTAAACAAATACAGCTTCTAAACTTCCTTAGGGCAAGCCTACCCTTGTATCTTCTTTGAAGAAGAAAGTGAGAGATGAGAATTAGCAGAATTAAAAGTGGGCTGAACACTGAATATTATCCCCAAAAAAAGACTATTTTATAAGTTTCTTCATTAATTTATTTACCCATGTAATGGGTAATGTGTGTAAAAAAAAAATAATAATAATGTGTGAAAAACATATGCGCTCTAACTAGACCAGACTTTGAACTTTGGGAAAGTGACTTAACCTCTGAGTTTCAAACTCATCAAGTGCATGGAAAGAAAAATAAATTTCTGTTGATCTTCAGATTCATACACTGAGCTAATCGAAAGCATCCTTACTTAAATGATACGTAAGTCCCTCAAACTCAACATGAACCTATATAAACTTCCAGAGTTCTCTGTTCCTCATTGCATCACCACACACATAGCCATAAATCTGAGTCATACTAAATATATTACTTCTTCATTACCCACCCACATTGATCTAGTCACCAAAGTCCTCCACTCTAAAAAGGAGTATTGTGCAATCATTAAAAATAAGATTGAGGGACTTCCCTGGAAGTCTAGTAGTTAAGACTCCACACTCCCAAGGCAGGGAACTAAGATCCCACAGGCTGCATGGCACAGTCAAAATAAAAAAGAGGGAGAGACGGAGAAATACCTAATATCTTAGAATGATGTCCCAAAAGCATGTGTACATACACACAGACGATAAGATAAGAGACAGAAAGGCAGGGAAGAAGATACAAAAAGAAATTACAAATTGCTTTCACTAGTTACCTAAAGCATGTTGGAAATGAGGTTGTTGCTTATTTTTCTCTTTTTGCTTATCAATACTATGGGCTTCTCTGGTGGCTCAGAGGTTAAAGCATCTGCCTCCAGTGTGGAAGACCCCGGTTCGATCCCTGGGTCGGGAAGATCCCCTGGAGAAGGAAATGGTAACCCACTCTAGTAATCTTGCCTGGAGAATCCCATAAACAGAGGAGCCTGGCAGGCTACAATCCACGGGGTTGCAAAGAGTCGGACACAACTGAGTGACTTCACTTATCAATACTATACAAGTTTTCTATCATAACTATTAATCAAAGGATAAAGTTACAGTTTTAATTATGAGAATTAACTGTGGAATAGATTCCTTTGCTAAAAATCAGAAAAACAAACCCTGTTGTTGCTTCAAGATTGAAAGAAGCAGCATGGAGCAGTGACTAGGACACGGACTCAGCCAGATAGCCTGGCCTGAACGCGAGCTCGGCCACGTTGCCTTATGATAAACTAGGTGAACTACTTAACCTCTTAGCTTCCTCATCTATAAAATGGGGATGATATTAGGGTCAACAGGACAATTAAATTAATTCCTACTAAACCCTTTAAACGGAACCTGTAATATATCAGGATGTACTGCTGACCCTTGAACAATGTGGGTTTGAACTGCACAGGTCCACTTCCCTGCAGATTTTTTTCGATAATATATACTACAGTACCACCTGGTCCAAGGCTGGTTGAATTCACAGATGTGGAACCATGGGTAGGAGGGCCAACTATCAGTTAGCTGGGGATTTTCAACTGCATGGAGCGGGGGCAGTTGGGGGGGCCCTGAGTTGTTCCAGGATCAACTGTATTTAAATGTTGCTATCAGTAGTAACAGTAGCATAAGCAACTTCATCATCATCATCCTGTCCTCCTCCGTCCTAAGCTAGGGCCTTAATTTCTCTCACTGGACTATCTCAACAACCTTCTAATTCTTCCCCCTATTTCTAGCACATCATAAATTCATCATTCAATCAGTAACCAGACTGATCAATCTAAAGACAATTGTAACTATGTCACCTTATTTACAGATAACATCTTTATCCTAGTGGGCTATAGTTACTAGTTCTGGTCTGGCCCCCCATCCATTCTCCTTTCCTCACTTCCAAAATAAGTTACTTTGTACTTTGGAGTGTGATAACTCCAAACTGCTTTCCACAAACTCTGGTGAAACACCACATCATTTCCTATATACCTTCTGACTTTGCTTATGCTATTTTCTTTGCTTGGATTGTATCACCCTTCTTTTCTCCCTTGGATGGCTTTTATCCATTCAATCAGGTTCAACATAGATGCATGTCCAGAAAGCTTTCCCTGAAACCCCAGATAATATGACTCCCCTTCTTTTTTTACATAATATCCAGTGTTCTACGAAGTGTTCTTGTGTGGCTATTTTGCACACCAAACTATGGGAATCTCAAGGGCAAGGACTATGTTGATTTCTTTGTACGCTCAGATTCTAGCTCTGTACACACACTCAAGTGTGTGTATAACTGAGTATATCTGTGTAATAACCTCATAAGGATTTGCTTTCCAGGTGGCTCAGTGGTACAGGATCTGCTTGCCAATGCAGGAGACCCAGGAGATGCAGGTTCTATCCCTGAGTCAGGAAGATCCCCTGGAGTATGGCAACCCACTCCCATATTCTTGCCTGGAGAATTCCACGGACAGAGGAGCCAGGCAGGCTACAATCCATGGGGTCACAGAGAGACAGTCACAGATTAGCAATGAAACAGAAACAACAAAGGTTTGTGGGATTAACTGAAATGGCAATTCTCTCTTTTTAGTTTACTTTTTAAATCAAAAGAAACAACAGAAAAACATCACATACACACACCTACCCAACCACCTACTATGTGCCAACTCTGAGCTAGGTACAGTGGAAATGGTGATGACATCATAATATAAAAACAGTGAAAAGTGTTTATAAAGTGAAAGTCACTCAGTCGTGTCTGACTCTTTGTGATCCCAAAGACTATACAGTCTGTGGAATTCTCCAGGCCAGAATACTAGAGTGGGATCTTGCCAACCCAGGGATCGAACCCACGTCTCGCACATTGCAGGCAGATTCTTTACCAGCTGAGCCACAGAGAAGCCCAAGAATACTGGAGTGGTAGCCTATCCCTTCTCTGCTGGATCTTCCCAACCCAGGAATCGAACCAGGGTCTCCTGCATTGCAGGTGGATTCTTTACCAACTGAGCTATCAGGGAAATCCCCAAAACATTGATAAGGTTCTTAGAAAACAATAACAGCATGAGGTAACATTTGATTAAGTACAAAAATAAGATACAAATAAAGGAATTTAAGGGATTAGCAAAGGAATAAGTTCTTTATTAAATTCAGTACATCGAGACCTGTGAAATTGGACCCTTGATGGTTCAGGGCATAACGGGGATTCTCCCAGACAGAAGCCTGGCTGCATGAAGAGTGGTCTGTGTTTTGTGTTCTACTTGTATTCTTTCCTTTTATTCCACCGTAGCATGGTGTTTTTGGTTTTTTTTGGGGGGGTGCGGTGGAGGGCCTCTCCATGTGGCATGCAAGGCCTTAATTTCCCAACCAGGGATCAAACCTGTGACCCCCGCACTGGGAGCATGGAGTCTTAACCACTGGACCACCAGGGAAGTCCCTTCTGTTCACTTCTTGGAATCCACAGTGGCCACTAAACATGTCCTCTTTGTCTTAAGTAGAGCAAGGATAAGCTGGTATATTCAAAAACAATGTCAATAACCACCAAAAGGTGAAAATGTAAGTCAAGGAAAATACAATAGCAGAAATTAACAAACATTTGTGAGCACCCAAACAACAATAAAAGCATAAACATACACAAAGTGTACTTAAAGCGGTGATCATAGTACCTTAGGAGTAATAAGCCTTGGCAACAAGTAGCTATAACTTCCTCAGAACAAACCAGTAGGTAGGAGGATTCTGCAGACAAGGAAACTGAGGCTCAGAATGATTAAGAGAGCGGCTCAAAGTCACAAGGTTTGTTGTAGAGACAATATTCAAGCCAGTGTCCACTAAACTGGAGAGTCTATATCCTTTTCATTATTGTGGGCTCCCCTCCTAGCCTGCTGTACCCCCCCAACACATAAAATAGATATCTCTCCTGACCAATACTACCTATTACTTTAAGCTATACCTGCTAAGTATTGATTCACGTGTCGCTTCAAAATGCTCACCTCCTATTGGCAGAGGCCAGTCTAGCTGCAGGGGAAAAGAGGATCCAAGAAATCCATATACTCCATGATTCTGGTCTGTTTTGTTCCTTGACGCCCGAGACCAATTTACCGTCACAAGCATTCTATTCTGGCTGCCCCAGGCAGTAAGGAAGAAACGCAATATTGGGAACTGTGTATACACACTGCCCATATTTGCTGAAATAACCAAAAGAGGGTATGGAAACAATGGAAGATCATATTCAAAGGCCTCTCCTAACATCCCTATTCCCCACCACGTAAGAGAAAAAACAGGGTTCCCATCACAGAAGACAAAAGGCATAACCTCTGGTATCAGAACCAGGATTTAAAGTTGTGGAACTGAGACATATCAATTTTCTTATGTGTAAAAGGGGTTGTTATGAGGATTCAAAATAATAAGTATAACTTGCCCAGCCCACTGTAAGGTAAGCTGAACACTGCTGCTATTGTAAATATTAGTAGTAGAAGTAGTAGTTACTGTTTTAGCACATGACCACAAGTAACAAAACACTGGCCTGGGAAGTCCTCAATGAACTGTATGGGCTCTTGGAAACCAGCTCCTACATGAATCCTTTCCCTTCAACAAGGGACCATGTACAGTCCAACTTAGACAAATAATCAGGGGCTTGACAAAGCATATGTGAGGAGACAGTGCAATCTTCCCATTCCTTGAGGGGCTACCGATCTGAGGAATGATGAGAGTGAAAGTCGGTAATGAGGCATAATGGTAGAAAGCATTCCCCATTAAATATTTAAATCCCAGTCGCCATTCCCAAGGCCCCAGAACTCACATACTCAGATCTGAAACAAATGAAAAACAAGAGAGCAAGTAAAAAGTTAGCAACCCACTTCAGAAATGACTGCATTCGTTCTGTGGAGCAGCTCTGTCAATTCTGGTGGTTCCTACCCATTTGCCTGTGTGTAACTCTATTCAGAAGGAAAGTCTTTAATCACAGCACTATTACAGGATCTTATATCCTGAACCTATGAAGATTCTTGTCAAAAGTAAATATCTTGCAAAGGAAACTGAGTCACTGGCTCACAGCTCTATCTATCCCAGGCTTATTCCTGATGCTGAGCGGCCACAGGGCAGTACCTATCTTTTCCCTGTGTGCTTAAGGTTATCTAACTATGACTTGGCCTTCCACATCCCCATGTGCTGTCTATAAAGGTCATAAATGTCCTTCTATGTGCCTAGACTCAGGTCAGCGCACAGATTCTGACTCTTATGTTATACTGGTTGTTTAACTTTCCCTCTCTTTTTTTTACGTGTAAAGCAGTAGGTCAAGGCATCCTATCCCATTGAGCCCTCAATGCCTTGACACAGGGCAGTACCTATTCTGAGGTTAATGTGAGGATGTCAGGGGGAGGGATACAGTTAGGAGATATATACAGCTAATGCATCAGGCCATAAAAGTAACTGGGCTCCATTTGCATTTGAAAGTAACAAAGAGAAAAGGAAAAAATCATGTTAATAGCCCAAAATATCTTGCCAAATAAATTTAAAGGAAAAGTGTCACATTTCCTCCTTATAAGCAATGAGTCTTACCTTTGGATCAACTCCTGCAAACCCACCTTGGCCCCTCCATCAGGTCAACAGCATTGTTTGAAGTCAACTCAGTAGCCTAAAATTTAAACTGTATATTTCTGGAATCTATCCCATCTCTATTATTTTAGCTACTGCGGCTGGTTATTTGACACCCATCTTTGATTCCATCTTCAGCTATCAACCCTTAAATATCTATACTCTTCTTTACCTCTAATCCATCCCAGGGGTCAATTAAAAGCTTCAGACATAAATCTCCTCTCAGTTAGCCTACAGAGAATTCATTCTCTTTTCATCCTGTCTTAAGTATCTGCATTTTCATGTATCAAATCTACCTCTGTGGTTTTAACCTTTTTAAAATAAAGTTCTTATTCCCAAACACTAAATGTCTCCCCAGGAAATAAAGGTCCAGATATCTCAGCCTGGTTTTCGAGTATTTTTACAACCTGACCCCCAATGTCCTGCATCCATCACACTTTCTGTCCCTCTCCTTGAATTCTGGAGTCCACTCAAGATAAACTGGCTGTTGGTCCCGGAGTGCACAGGATCCAGGAGGATCCTTTCCTCCACATACGTGCATGATGTTTCCCACCTGCAAGGAGACCTTCATCCACCATATCTAAACCATCCTTCAGCAGCAAATGTCCCCCTTCCTGAAGACCTCCCTGAACTCCCACACAGAAACGGTCTTTCCCTTCTCTGAGCCTCAGTGCCCTCTCTCTAACATGAATTACAGTGTGATGCCTCCACAGGCGGAGTTCATCACCAGTTCACTCAAACTTTTCTTAGTGCAACAAGTTAATCTCTGAGGAGTTTGAATCCCGGCCATTTATTAAACCTGGGGTTGTTTAGTTAACCTCTACCAGCCTCCATTCACTTGCTTGTATAATGGGGGTAAGACTCCCCTGGTGGTCCAGTGGCTATGACTCTGTGCTTCCAGTGCAGGGGACCTGGGTTCAATCATTGGTCAGGGAACTAGATCCCACATACTGCAGCTAAAGATCCCATGTGTTGCAACCAAGAGCCAATGCAGCCAAATAAAATTAAATAAATAAATAAATAAAATGGGGGTAAGAATGATCCCTACTTCACTTAGGTTAATATGAGGATGTCGTGAGACAACATATGACCAGTACTTAGCTGGCTGTCTGACACAGAAGAGCTCACTAAATTTTAGCTATGGTTCTTATTTATTTGTATCTGTGGAAGTTACTCTCCAAAAAGAGTTCCCTCTCTATAAGTGTGTGTTCAGTCAGTTCAGTTCAGTCACTCAGTCATGTCCAACTCTGTGACCCCATGAACCACAGCACACCAGGCCTCTCTGTCCATCACCAACTCCCGGAGTTCACCCAAATCCACGTCCATTGAGTCAGTGATGCCATCCAACCATCTCATCCTCTGTCGTCCCCTTCTCCTCCTGCCCTCAATCCTTCCCAGCATCAGGGTCTTTTCAAATGAGTCACTCTTCGCATGAGGTAGCCAAAATATTAGAGTTTCAGCTTCAGCATCAGTCCTTCCAATGAATATTCAGGACTGATTTCCTTTAGGATGGACTGGTTGGATCTCCTTGCAGTCCAAGGGACTCTCAAGAGTCTTCTCCAACACCACAGTTCAAAAGCATCAATTCTTCGGCACTCAGCTTTCTTCACAGTCCAACTCTCACATCTATGCATGACTACTGGAAAAACCATAGCCCTGACTAGACAGACCTTTGTTGACAAAGTAATGTCTCTGCTTTTGAATATGCTGTCTAGGTTGGTCATAACTTTCCTTCCAAGGAGTGAGCGTAGTGTGTGTTACTTCACCCATTACCACTATTACTACCCCTCCTCTTGAATCAGGGCTGGCATTATGACTTTCCTCGATCAATGAAATGCAACAGGCCTTGCAGATGCCACCACCCCAGAGCTTTCTATATTGCCCAGCTATGGTCAGTCCCACTGTGTTCTTCAACACCACTGACAACAGCAAGTCTTTGGACCACGTCTCCTTTGAGCTGTTTGCAGACAAAGTTCCAAAGACAGTGGAAAACTTTCATGATCTGAGCATTGGGGGCAAAGGATAAATCCTGCTTTAACAGAATAATTTCAGGATTTATGTGCCAGGGTGGTGACTTCACATGCCATAATGGTACTGGTGGCAAGTCCATCGATGGGGAGAAATTTGATGATAAGAATTTCATCCTGAAATATACAGGTCCTGGCATCTTGTCCGTGGCAAACACAGGCCCCAACACAAACGGTTTGCAACTTTTCATCTGCACGGCTAAGACTGAGTGGTTTGATGGCAAGCATGTGGTCTTTGGCAAGGTGAAGGAAGGTCATGAATATTGTGGAAGCCATAGAGAGCTTTGGGTCCAGAAATGGCAATACCAGCAAGAAGATCACCACTGTGGACTGTGGACAAATCTAATAAATATGACTTTTTTTATCCTTAAAAATAAATAAATAAAATGCAACAGAAGTGATACCACTTCTGGTCTTCTCCTTTAAAAAGCCAGGCAGCTTCTGCTTTCTCCCTGGTAAAGCCAGGCACCTCGCTGTAAAGAAACTTGGACTAGACTATTGGATGATGAGACCACAAAGAAAGAGAAAGGCCATATGGAAGAGCACTGAGATGCCAGACATATGAGTGATGTCATATCGGACTTCCAGCCAAGCTCAATAGCCAGCTGAATGCATGTGCATGAGAGACTCCCCAAGCAAGACAAGCAGAAAAACTGCCCATTTGAGCCTCAGAAACCTTAAAGTCAGTCATGGATTTATGGGAAATCATAAATTACTATATAGATAACTAAAACAACATCTATCCACTTTCCCCTCTACTAGACCATGAGCTCCTTATGCGTAAGGATCATATCAAATTTACATTTGCATCATCAGCTCCAGAAGCTTCAATTAATTCATACATTAATACACTAGTGGAGTATGTGAGTGGCTAAGGCAGAGCTGTTTGAACGGAAAGCTACTGAATGAACTATTTCCTATCTCTTTATGAGGATACTGGACACACAGAATCAAAGCCCAGGGTACAAAAACATTAATACAATCTGACAACCTAAGCAAGAGGACCCCATTTTTGAAAGCTCCAGGCTCAGCATCTTGGTTAAACATTTCCCTTCCAAAACAACCTGGATCCGTGTCAACTTCTAAGACACTGGCAACCTGGGCAGCCTGAGGAAAGGAAATGGGAAACTTGGATTTATTGTACCAAGTTGAAACTGCAGAGGGAAACAGATGGGAGATAAAACATTCCTTGATGTTGACATTTTTCTACCCATTCAAGTAGTGATAGCTGCTCACCATCTGTCTTGGCTCCAGAGAGTTGGGTCTTTGAGCATTGAAAGAGCTTCCTTCTGTCACTTCTGCAGAATGATATTAAACGTATCACCTCTTAAGATTATATTTTGTCTAACACAGAGTCTAGCTCTGTCCCTTTAAGCCTGACAGCCCATCCCTAGATCAAAAGACCTAAAAAGAAGATATCTCATCCAGCTTTTTCTCTTTCTCACTTTTTGTCCTAAACCATAACCCTCTTGTTTTCATATCTCTTTTCTGTTAAGAATCTTGCCTATGTCCTCAGACTCTTACTATGCACCAGAGGTTCTGATCCCAAGCTCTTCGCCAACCACAATGATTTATTTTCCCATGAACTTTCCAACTTCCGGTTATATGAACAAAGTGAAACCATGCCACCTCAGTCATACCACCTTCTGACCAAAGCATCCAGAGTCAACCCTTGTGATCTCTATAATTTCTGGGCATTACACATGAGATCTCAAATGAAGCCCACATTCTATCTGCTAGAAAGCATTTTACATGAATCCTTTGGAAATGGGTTATGAAGAGAAACAAAAGGATCAAGGATATGATCCTGCTAACTTGAGATTTGAATGAAACCCCATGCCAGATACACTTGATAGCTTTCACTCTTAACTTTTCATCAAGTCAAAAGTCATATCCTCCACAATAATTTTTGTTAATTCTCAAGGTTCTTATATTCTCACTGCCACCCCATGCTGCAGTTCCCTGAATCTAATGAATTCTTGTTCCTAGTTTTAATAATGCCACATGTATATGTACTGAGCCTCAAATACCTTTCTTACGTCATAAAATGCTTCGTGAGTCTTTCACATGTGAGTGCAACAAAACCCAGTCACTGTGGTCTAGGACATAAGGACCCAGTGAAAGTACAGGAAAAAAAAACAGTAGACAAACAGCGGTGAACACTCTTCCAGGAAAAGCTGAATGTGCTCTGTAGAACAGCACCTCATTCTGGAGGTGAGTTGGGAGAACAGAACAAGATTCCCATGGAAATAAAAAGCAAAAGATACTTACATTCAAAGTATGAGCCATTAAAACAGACAAATCCCAAGTTATAGCTAGACATTTCAGTATGTCTCAATAATTTATAGAACAAATGGACAGGAAATCAGCAAAGAGGTGGTAGATTTGAACAGCTATCAACCAGCTTGACCTGAGTGACATTTACAAAACACTCAACCCAACAATGTCAGGATACACATTCTGCTCAAATGCATACAGAACAGTCACCAAGAAAAACCCTATACTGGGTCATACCCCAAATCTCAATTATTTCAAAAGGACTCAACTCCCAAAAAGTATTTTTCTCTGACCACAAAGAAATTAAATTAGAAATCAATAACAGAAAGATTTCTGAAAAAAATTCCCCAAAGTGTTTAAAACTAAATACATATCTAAGTAATCCACAGGTCAAAAACAAAATCAAAAGGGAAATTAGAAAATACTTTGAACAGGAGGAAAATGAAAATATGAGAATTTATGGAATGTCACCAAAGCAGAGAAATTTATAAGACTAAATGCTTATATTAGGAAGGAAAAGTCAATTTCACTTTCCACATTAAAAATTAGAAGTAGAAGATAAAATTAAACCCACATTAAGCAGAAGAAAGGATATACTAAAGATCAAAGTGGAAATAAATGAAACAGAAAACAAAAAGGCAATAGAAAAAAAAAAATGAAGCCAAAGTTGCTTCTCTGAGATCAATAAAATTAATAAAACTCTAGCCATAATGATTAAGAGAAAAAGAGAAAAGACTCAAATTATCAACATAATGAATAAAAGAGCTACAACATTTAAATTTCTACTGGGAATTCTCTGGCAGTCCAGTGGTAGGACTTGTTATTTTCACTGCTGGGACCCAGGTTCTATCCCTGGTCTGGGAACTAAGATCCTGCAAGCCATATGGTACAGTCAAAGTAAAAAAGTAAATTTCTACAGATATTAAAGGAAAACAGCAAATACAGGGGACTTCCCTGATGGTCCAGTGGTTAAGATGCTGCACTTCCAATGTAGGAGGTGTGGGTTTGATCCCTAGTTGGGGAACTAAGATCCCACACACCACTCACCCAAAAAATAAATAAATAAAATTTTAAAAATAAAAGTACTAATACAGTTATGTCAAGTTTAAAAATAAAATAAAATTAAAAAAAAAGAAAAAAAAAGTAAATATAATAAACAACCTTATGACAATAAATACAAAAACTTAGATGAAATGGACAAATTCCTTAGATGACACAAATGACCAAAGCTCATTAAAGAAAAAATCTGGCAACCTGAAAATGTCTTTCAATGAAAGGAGCCTAAACTATAATTTAAAACACCCATCACGGGAGAATGGATACTTGTGTATGTGTGGCTGAGTCTCTTCACTGTTCACCTGAAACTATCACAGCATTGTTAATCAGCTATACCCCAATATGAAATTAAAAGTTTTTAAAAATAAGTAAGGTATTGTATATACAGGGGAAAAAATATATATATACATACGTCCCAATGTTCATTGCAGCACTGTTTACAATAGCCAAGACATGGAAGCAATCCAAATGTCCCTTGACAGTGGATAAAGATGTGGTGCAATGGAAGATACAATGGAGCATCACTCAATGATTAAAAAGAATGAAATAATGCCATTTACAGCAACATGGATGGATCTGGAGATCATCATACTAAGTGAAGTAAGTCAGAGAAAGACAAGTAGCATATGCTATCTATCACTTATATGTGGAATTTTTAAAAGTGGTACAAACGAACTTATTTACAGAACAGAAACAGACTCACAGACTTAGAGAAAGAACTTATAGTAACAGACAGGCGTGGGGGGTGGACGGGGGAAGCGTCGAAGGAGGGATAGATTGGGGATTTAGGACTGACATGTACACGCTGCTGTATTTAAAACAGATAAGCAACAAGGACCTACTGTATAGCACAGGGAACTCTGCTCAATATTCCATAATAACCTAACTGGGAAAAGAATTTGAAAAAGATAGATATATGTATATGTTTAACAGAATCACTTTGCTGTACATTTAAAACTAATAAACACTGTCAACTATCCAATATAAAATAAAAAATTTTAAAATAGTAGCTGCATCATTAAAAAAGAAGAAAACTCCAGGTCAGATGACTTCCCAGTGCATTCTATCAAATATTTAAAGAAGAAATAATGTCAATTCAATACAAACTCTTCCAAAAATTGAGAATGGACTACTCCCCAACTTATTCTGAGGCCAGCTGTACCCCAACAACAAAATCAGGAAAAGACATTACAAGAAAAGAAACAGACCAATATTCCTCTTGAATATAGATGCAAAAATTCTAAACAAAACTTCAGCAAATCAAAACCAACAATATATTAAATGGATAATATATCAGGACTATGTAGGATTTTTCCAAGGAATGCAGGGCTATTTTAACATTCAAAATTCAATCAATATAATTTACTATGTTACATAGTAAATCAACTAAAGACCAAAAAACACATGATAATCTTAACAGCCACAGAAAAAGCATTTGCCAAAATCCAACATCCAATCCTGATTTAAAAAAAAAAAAACCTCTGGAAACAAGAAACAGAAGAGAACTTCTCCAATCTGAGAAAAGCCATCCACACACACAGACACACACGGACACACACACACACCTCCAAAAACAGTTAACATCATACTGAATGGTGAAAAACTTGAATGTTTTCCCCCTAAGATCAAGAACAAGTCAAGGATTTCCACTCTTATCACTTCTACTGAACACTGTACTAGAAGTTCTGGACAATGTAATTAAGCAAGAAAAAGAAATAAACAGTGTCCATACTGTAAAGGAAGAAGGAAAATATTATTCACAGATAATATGATAACCTATCTGGAAAAAAACAAAATCAATCAAAAAACTACTAGAATAAATAGATGAGTATAGGAAAGTTGTAGGATTCAAGATCAATACATAAAAATCCATTATATTTGTATATGCTATCTACAGTTGGAATCTGAATTTTTAAAAATATCACTTAAAACAGGTATTTTAAAATAATAATTAGGGATAAACTAGAAAACGATGGGAAAGACCCAAACAGTGAAAACAACTGTTGCTGAGAGAAATTATGGATGAATTAAACAAATGGAGAGCTATACTTTGACCATGGGTCAGAAGACTCAGTGTTGTTAAGACATCAATTCTCCTCCAAACTGATCTGCAGATTCAAAGCAATCTCAATCAAAATCCTAGCAGACATTTTTGTAGAAATTGATAAGGTATATATGAAAAGATAAAGAACCTAGAATAACCAAAAACAACTTAGAAAAAGAACAAATTTGAAGGACTAACATAACTCATTTTAAGAGTTTTTTTTTAAACTAGAGTGATCAAATCAGCATGGCATTGTATAAAAACAGACAAACAGAATAGTGAGTCCAGAAAAAAAAACCTACACATATATGAACAGCTGGATTTTTACAAAGGCACTCAGACAATGCAGAAAGGATAGTCTTAACAACAAACAGTGCTGTAACAATTGGATATAAATATACTCTGGCAACTCTAGACCTTCGTTCCCATCAGCTAGCAACTTACTGGGCACCATGCCAGTCACCCAGGAACCCACTCTGCATTTTGTCCTGCTCCCCACTGCTCCCACCACCCAGCTTGACTCCCCTGCATAAATCATTCATTCTAGTTGCTCACTCAGCCCCTACAGACAGCTGAGGAGGGCACCCCCCGGGGACTGTCTCCAGACCTGTGGCCCCCTGGGCCTGCCATAACTGCTGCCATCCTCCCTGCAGTGACCAGCCTCTGTGCTAGGAAAGGATTTCTGGATTCTGCCAGGGTGCAGATCTGAAGCGAGGCCCACTGACACGCAGGGCCAGACAGCCAGGGCTGGGCACTGGGCTGTCACACTGGCTCCTCCCCAACCACCTGGCCCCACTTACAGAGCCTCCCAGAAACTGGACACAAGTCAAGCTCTGGTTAAAAAATGGGTCCTTACCACAAATGCCCACAGGGTCTAGGCCTAGAAGTTGAACCAGTAGAGGGTCAGGGAGAAGACAACAGCGGATGGAAGGGATTGAGGCAAGCTACATAGAACGGCCATCCTGGTGGCAGCTGACTCCTGCCCACCCTGACATGAACCGGTACTGTCACAGCCTTGCTTTTTAAGGAGAAGATGGGAATCCAGATCTTCAAGTGTAACTAAGTGTCATCAGTGAATCTAAAGTGAAAGAAAACCCACAAGAGGCAAACACCCCAGTTCTGAAGTCACATTCAGCCTCAGATGCCAGCAGATCCCAGGTTAAACCCTTCAAGGCATGGGATCAGCTCTGGTCCTGGGTGCCTGCAAGGGCAGGTGTGAGCTGGAGGAGCCACAGGCAGGGCTTTTTGCTTCCATCTGGGAACAGCAGCCCAGCCACAGCTCAGCTTCCCAGCTGCCTTCCCCGGCCAGGGCCAGACTCCCAAACTAGCTGTTGTCTCAGCCCCACCACCTGGAAGCCCAAGTGATGAGACTGGCAAAACCTCCCACACATGATGAGAGCAAATATGGCCATGCCTTTGCACTGCTGCTTGGTGACAGTCTTGTTCAAGATGAGCCCTCTGAACCTGGGGAGAGAAACAGCAAGTGGTTAGAATGCAGACTTGCCACCCTTCACCACAAAGACCACCCTATCAGCCTGTGCCCCCAGCTAAGCACTATTCTGGCCACCCTCAAAATATCTGTGGTGGCCCAGCTCGTTTCCCCAGTGTCCTCTGCACCCCACACATGCATTTCCACCTCTGTTTGGAGTCTTGACTCTTTCAGAAGGTTCACCTGATGATATCAGCCCACTGAAAACACAAGGAACCCCTTCAGAGACCACTTAGCTGGCGGAGGTCTGCCACCTGACAGCCTGTGAGCTACTTTTCAGCAGCAAGCTGAATCCGCAAACGTCTCCCACTGCTCCCCGCTCCACTTCCCAGAGGACCTGCCCCATCCAGGCCCTGGCTCCACCAGGCACTGTAGTTTATCAAAGGCCTGGAGCCCAGAAGCCTCTGGAAGGAAAGACACCTTGACCACAGCTTCCCCATCCTGAGAGTCAGTTAGGAAAACACATCGGAAAGGACTGGGGTGGTCCCCTTCTGGGTCCACGAGCAGAAAGGGCCCGGGAGGATGCAGCTGGAGGGCAGAAGGTGTGGGCTGGAAGGGAGGCCCCAGGGCCCCGCGGCCCTAATCCCTCTGCCCTGTGAATCCCACCAGCGGCGGTGCACTGAGCCGTCACCTTGCGGCCAGCTAGCTACACGGGGCCAGGTCGGCGAGGAGCCTGGCCAGCACTGTGCTCGGAGCCTCGTGTGCCTGACTCTCCCATTCTCTACAACAAGCCCAGACATGCCTAGGAGGAGGTGGCCGACCAGGACACATGCCGGGGAGCTGTGATGCCAGCCCGGCTCCTGCAGAAGCCACTTCAGGGAACCTCCTCGGCGCCCTCCTTTCTCCCTGAGCCCGGACCTCGGCCTGCTTTGCACGACCTGCTCCAACCGTGGGAGCCGCGAAGACGGACCGCAGCCTGGGTCATCCCCGGAACCTGGGCCCAAGCCGGAGCCCACAGCCGGGGCACAGGCGGCCTCTTCACCCACCGGACGCCACCGCCACCTGCCTCCCACACACACGCAGAGTCACCGGCCTCGTGCAGAAGGGTCCCCGGACAGCCGGCGTGCCCAGGGCAGGCTCAGGGGTGCGCACCCCTCCACAGAGGCCACAGGCCCAGCGTCCAGGCGCCGCTCCGTGTCCCCCGCCCTTCTCCGCAGGAAACAACCGTCGCCCGTGCTTCCGCCCTCCACCCCCTCTTCCAGCTGCCCAGCAGTTGCAGGGAAGGACCGGCCGCCACAGGCCACGCGCTCGCGGAGGGCGTCCTGGGCAGGAGGCGGGCCAGGGAGTCCGACGCCCTGGAAATGGCAGCCTGGAGAAGCAGCTACTCCTGCCCGGATCCTCCCAGCACCCTGGTGACCGCCTCTCAGACCACACGGCAGGCTTGATGGCCGAGGGCTCTTCAGCCAGCACGCACCTGACTGGTGCCCGGTCGGAGACCCGCGTGCCCCTGAGAAAATCCATCGTCCAACTGCAGCGACAGGTGACCCAAAACTCAACACAGCGTCCAGTGCGTCGTTTGGGGACGTGGGGCTGAGCGCAGACTGAAGGGAGGGTCTAGGGGAGGCCTGTGGCTCCACGCTTCTGTAAATTAAACTCAATCACTAACCGGTGCACAAATCTCCTTTGAAATTCAATTTGGGTTGGTTTGTTTTTTGTTTTGTTTTGGTTTGGTTTGGTTTTTTTTTTTTTTTTGCTTTTTAGAGTAAAATTACTCTACAATGTTGTGTTAGTTTCTGCTGTGCAACAAAGTGAAATTCAATTTGTTTGAAAAATAAAATTAGGTCATCTTATAAAAGAGAGAGGAAGGAAGGGATCTCAAACAAACAAGCTAATTGTACACCTCAAGGAAATAGAAAAAGAATAAACTAAATCTAAAGTTAGGAGAAGGAATAAAGATGAGGGTGGGGATAAATGAAATAGATAATAGAAAAACAATAGAAAATATTCATGAAACTCAGATCTGGGGTGGGTTTTTTTTAAGATAAAGAAAGTTTGACAAATCTCTAGGTAGACTAGGAAAAAAGACTCAAAATTATAAATGAAAGAAGAGACATTACAACTAATATTATAGAAATGCAAAGGATCATAGAAGACTACTACAAACATTTATTTATACGCCCACAACCTAAGAGAAGCAAATAAATTCCTGGAAACACAAAACCTACCAAGAATGAATAATGAAGAAACAGAAAATCTGGACAGACCAATAATGAGTACGGAGATTGAATCAGTAATCAAAAGTCTTGCAACACAGAGAACAGGCCCTGATGACTCCACCAATTAATTCTACAGAATATTTAAAGAAGAATTAATGTCAAGCCTTCTCAAACTCTTCCAAAAATTTAAGAAGAGGGAACACTTCCAAACTCATTTTAAAAGGACAGCATTACGCTGATACCAAAGCCAGACAGAGACATTACAAGAAAAGAAAATTACAGGTCAAGATCCCTGATGAATATAGATGAAAAATCCTTAAAATACTAGCAAATTAAATTCAACAACACATTAAAAGGGTCATATACCTTGACCAAGTGAAATTTATCCCTGAATGCGAGGATTGTTCAATATACACAAATCAGTAAGTGCGGTATACCACATTAACAAAATAAAGGACAAAAATCATAGGATCATTTCAGTAGATGCAGAAAAGGCATTTGACAAAATCCAATACCCATTCATTATAAGAACTCTCAACAAAATGAGTAGGGAGGGAACATAATAACATAAAGGCCATGTATGACAGCTAACATTATACTAAATGGTAAGAAACTGAAAGCTTTTTCTCTAAGATCAGGAACAAGACAAGGGTGCCCATTCGGACCACTTTTATCCAATACAGTTATGGAACTCCTACTCAGAGCATTTAGGCAGGGAAAAGAAATAAAGGCATCCAAATTGGAAAGGAAGAAGTAAAAATGCCTCTGTTTACAGAGGACATGATATTATATAAAGGAAACCCTAAAGAGTCTGCCAGAAAAAAAAAAAAATGCTAGTACTAATACACAAATTCAGTAAAGATGCAGGGTGTAAAATCATATTCAAAAATCAGCTGCATTTCTACCTAGTGGTTTAAATCCTCTGGGCCACATTGGGGTTGTCAGCAAAAAGAAAAGAGAACAAATGAACCCTTGCCAGAATATGATGGAGAAGATTCAATTCTCTAAAATTCTTAGAATACCTGGGTGGGGGTGGAGGTTTCTAAAGTGACTTTTACAAGCCCCTGTCTCCTGCCCAGCATTTCTAAAGGAACTGAACCTATACCTTGGACAGCGAAGGGTGATTCCAGCAGGCAGATGGGAGCTGAACACCACAAGTCTCAATAAATAAGCCTTGAATGTCACTTTACGGTCTTTTTGGAAGCCAGATGGAGAGGGGGTAGGTAATGAGAATTTCCTTCCACAGGCTCTCTGTGATCAGCAGCCACAGCAAAAAGATCCCAGGATCCTCATTTCCAGGGCTCTCTGCCACTGGTCCCCAGTCTCATAAATCCAAGAGGAACCAAATCATGTGCCCGAACTCTCCATCTATCAGTGACAGAACCCAACTGCTCTTCCCCACTGGACACACACACACACTTTCCAAAGTTCACCTGCTTTTCTGACCCATCGGCTACTCCACTCTGGAAAAGTAATGGTATTAGTTATTTTGAAATTTTGATCAGAAGTCAAGGTAGACATTCCGGTCACCATCACTGTCGCAAAGATTTACCAGAAGGAGCAACGTAGCAGGGTAATATGTTGGAATATTTCATCTCTATTGTATGTTTCCCAATTTCATGTCCTCAGTTCAGTTCAGTTCAGTCACTCAGTCGTGTCCGACTCTTTGCGACCCCCTGAATCGCAGCATGCCAGGCCTCCCTGTCTAGGAGATAAGCGAATAACTGGGCATGTCACCATTGACTCAGGAGAAAAACAAGGCTAAGTTTAAATCAGACAGATGTTGCAAATCTTTTTGCAATTTTTAACTAAATGTTAACCCTCAGGAAGAAGAGGATTCAGAGGTATGGACACCTTAGGGCTATGTAATGGGTAATTTTATGTGTCAATTTGACTGGACTAAGGGAAAAGACCAAACAGCTGGTAAAACATTATTTCTGGGTGTGTCTGCAACAGTGTTTCCAGGAAAGATTGGAATATGAATCAGCAGTTGAGTAAAGAAGATTGCCTTCCCCAATGTGGGTGGGCATCATCCTATCCATTAAGAGCCTGAATTGGGACTTCCCTGGTGGCTCAATGGCTAAGACTCTGCACTCATTGCAGGGGTCCCAGGTTCAATCCCTGGTCAGGGAACTTGACCTCACATGCCACAACTAAGAGTTTGTATGCCACAACGGAAAGATCCCTCATGTCGAAACTCAGACCTGGTTCAGTTCAGTTCAGTTCGGTCACTCAGTCGTGTCTGACTCTTTGCGACCCCATGAATCGCAGCACAACAGGCTTCCCTGTCCATCACCAACTCCAAGAATTCACCCAAACTCATGTGCATGGAGTCGGTGATGCCATCCAGCCATCTCATCCTCTGTTGTCCCCTTCTCCTCCTGCCCCCAATCCCTCCCAGCATCAGAGTCTTTTCCAATGAGTCAACTCTTCGCGTGAGGTGGCCGAAGTATTGGAGTTTCAGCCTTAGCATCAGTCCTTCCAATGAATACCCAGGACTGATCTCCTTTAGGATGGACTGGTTGGATCTTCTTGCAGTCCAAGGGACTCTCAAGAGTCTTCTCCAACACCACTGTTCAAAAGCATCAATTCTTCAGCGCTCAGCTTTCTTCACAATCCAACTCTTATATCAATACATGACCACTGGAAAAACCATAGCCTTGACTAGATGGACCTTTGTTGGCAAAGTAATGTCTCTGCTTTTTAATATGCTATCTAGGTTGGTCATAATTTTCCTTCCAAGGAGTAGTGAAAAGTGAAAGTGAAGTCGCTCAGTCATGTCTGACTCTTTGCAACCCCATGGACCATAACCTACCAGGCTCTTCTGTCCATGGGATTTTCCAGGCAAGAGTACTAGAGTGGGTTGCCATTTCCTTCTCCAGGGGATCCTCCCAACCCAGTGACCGAACCCGGGTCTCCTTTGCAGGCAGACGCTTTACCATCTGAGCCACCAGGGAAGCCAAGGAGTAAGCGTCTTTTAATTTCATGGCTTCAATCACCATCTGCAGTGATTTTGGAGCCCAAAAATATAAATTCTGACACTGTTTCCACTGTTTCCCTATCTATTTGCCATGAAGTGATGGGACCAGATGCCATGATCTTAGTTTTCTGAATGTTGAGCTTTAAATCAACTTTTTCATTCTCCTCTTTCACTTTCTTCAAGAGGCTTTTTAGTTCCTCTTCAGTTCAGTTCAGTTCAGTTCAGTGGCTCTGTCGTGTCCGACTCTTTGTGACCCCATGAATCACAGCACGCCAGGCCTCCCTGTCCATCACACAGCCAAATAAACAATTTTTTAAAAAGAACCTGAATTGAACAAAAAGGTAAAGGAAGGGCAAATTTGCTTTTTTGCTTGAACTTCATCTTCTCCTCTCCTCAGACATCAACACTTCTGGTCCTCCTGACATTCGCTTTACTGCAATGGTCTGGAACACAATGTGTGATCTCTCTGAGGTATGCCTGTCTTATTTTTTTTCCCTACATGTTCAAAGTCGAGTGAAAGGGTTAATAAGGGTTTGGGTAGATATCCTTACGTGGCTTGGCATTCTGTAAAGTTTTGGGTGAACAGGCAGAGCATGAACGACTTTTTAGGGCAGAGAAGATATTCTGGACCATACATAATGATGGATACATGTCATTATACCTTTGTCCAAGTCTGTAGAAGGTACAACCCTAAGAATGAGCCCTCATGTAAACTGTGGACCTTGGATGATTACGATGAGTCAACGTAGGTTCAAAGGTTGTAACAAATGTAACACTCTGGTGGGAGACGTTGATAATGAGGGAAGCTAGGTGTCTAAGTAGGGGTACAGAGTCGATAAGGTAAATGTCTGTACCTTCTACTCAGTGTCGCTGTGAATCTAAAACTGCTCTAAAACAGTATTAAATAAAGTAAATATGACATACATCCTACTCCAGAATATATCTATCTTGTTTCAGGTGTTTTTTTTTTTTTTAATTGCTTTCTGGTAAAATCACTTAATCCTCTTTCAAAAGCAGAATGGGGACTGCTCAGCCTTTGCTGTGTCCTGCATGGCGCATTCTGAGAAGCTACCACGAGGTGGCAGCATCCACCCACAGACGCTACAACCAGCCTAGGCCGTCTCTGCAGCAAGGAGATGGAAGGAAACCTGAGTTCTCCTCATCTCTTTAGTGGGAGGCCGAGATGCCAGTTCAGTGCGGGTTCAGAAAACATTGTAACCCTATGTTTTAACCCTATGAGAGGCAATCTTCTCCTCGCCTCCACAAGTACACACGTAGTCCTCCCCTCACTCACTTAGAAGGTCCTGTCACTTTTTATACACGTGTGGCTCTTTTAAACACACATACACACTTACACACACACCCCACCCAAGTTGTCCAAGCCCAGAACAAGCCCCTAACACACTAAATGGTAAAGTTCAGAGGACTATTGCACCTGTTCATTCATCCCTATTTTAAATACAGAAGTCACTGGAGATGCAGCATGTTAAATAATACATGCTTTGTATGATTTACAAATAATACACAGCAAGACAGCTTCAGTATCAGGATTTACCAGCCCCAGTGTTAGCCAGGTCACCTCAGTGCGGGTGGGGGGATGGTACTCTGCGCAGCCAGGACCTACAGGAAACCACAAACTAAGGAATCCCAGATATCGGATGAGCACACCCTGGTACCATGAAGCAATTCATTCCCTTTTTTCACTCCGTAACTGACTGTCAGTGTGGTTTAGTCACATCTCGATTTTCATAGACCACCTAGCAGTTGAAGAGAGATTCAAACCCAAATTTGTCTGATTTCAAACCCCCTTCTTTCTACTATCACTTTATTGTAGTGTTTATCTACTTTATTGGAACTTTTCCTGCAATACTGGAGGCAGGGGGACAAGAATATCCGGTTCTCTGAAAAGATTTAGTGTCACGGGTATTTTTTTTTTCTTCTTACAAATAGAATCCAATAGAATGAAACAAAGGATTTTGCCAAATGCTAAACAGAAGTTTTCCTATTAAAGACATAGCATAGTTAAATGAAATGGAATATGGAATTCTAGTCAACAAGAATTCTCACAGGTATAACAGAAAAAGAAATTAGCACCTGAAATGCCTCAATGAAATTAGCACCTGAAATGCCTTCAATAACACCTGAACCGGAGAAGGCAATGGCACCCCACTCCAGTACTCTTACCTGGAAAATCCCATGGACGGAGGAGCCTGGTAGGCTGCAGTCCATGGGGTCACAAAGAGTCGGACACAACTGGACGACTTCACTTTCACTTTTCACTTTCATGCATTGGAGAAGGAAATGGCAACCCACTCCAGTGCTCTTGCCTGGAGAATCCCAGGGACGGGGGAGCCTGGTGGGCTGCCGTCTATGGGGTCACACAGAGTCGGACACGACTGAAGCGACTTAGCAGCAGCAGCAGCAGCACCTGAAATGCCTCATCACTACATAAAATTTAAGTTCTATGAAGATTGACACACTTGTTCAAAAACGTCAGTAAAATAAACTATGCATTCTTACTTTAAGGTTAGAGGTTATATAACTCTTACTCAGAAGAGTTTTTTCTACGCTACTGCTAGATACAGGGCCATTATAACCAGGAAATCAATATGACCTTGCTGCTGCTGCTAAGTCACTTCAGTCATGTCCAACTCTGTGCGACCCCGGAGACGGCAGCCCACCAGGCTCCCTGTCCCTGGGATTCTCCAGGCAATAACACTGGAGTGGGTTGCCATTTCCTTCTCCAATGCATGAAAGTGAAAAGTGAAAGTGAAGTCGCTCAGTCATGTCCGACCCTCAGCGACCCCATGGACTGCAGCCTTCCAGTTGCATTAATAAAAGAATGAAGTGATTATTGAGCCTCCCTCGTGGCTCAGATAGTAAAGAATTTGCCTGCTATTCAGGAGACCTGGGTTCGAATCCTGGGTTGAGAAGATCCCCTGGCGAAGGGAATGGCAACCCACTCCAGTATCCTTGCCTGGAAAACCACATGGACAGAAGAGCCTGGTGGGCTACAGTCCAAGGGTCTCAAAGAGTCAGACACGACTGAGCAACTAGGCACCGCACAGCGTAGTCTGATGATGTATTGATTATCTGTTCCAATGTAACAAAATGCCACAAAGTTAATGGTTTAAACTAAGAACTTCCAGTTTAGCTGGATTTAGAAAAGGCAGAGGAACCAGAGATCAAATTGCCAACATTCGTTGGATCATAGAAAATGCAAGAGAATTCCATAAAAACATCTACTTCTGCTTCATTGACTACACTAAAGCCCTTTAGCTTAGCCTATGTGGATCACATACAAACGGTATGGATCACAACAAACTGGAAAATTCTTAGAGATGGGAACACCAGACCACTTTACCTGCCTCCTGAGAAACCTGTATGCAGGTCAAGAAGCAACAGAACCAAACATGGAATAATGGACTGGTTCCAAATTGGAAAAAGAGTACGTCAAGGCTATATATTGTTACCCTGCTTATTTAACTTCTATGAAGAGTCCATCATGCGAAATGCTGGGCTGGATGAAGCACAAGCTGGAATCAAGATTGCCAGGAGAAATATCAATAACCTCCAATATGCAGATGACACCACCCTTATGGCAGAAAGTGGAAAGTAATTGAGGAGCCTCTTGATGAAGGTGAAAGAGGAGAGTGAAAAAGCTGGCTTAAAACTCAACATTCAAAAAACTATGATCATGCCATCCAGTCCCATCACTTCATGGCAAAAAGATGGGGAAACAATGACAGGCTTTATTTTCTTGGACTCTAAAATCACTGCAGATGATGACTGCAGCCATGAAATTAAAAGACACTTGTTCCTTAGAAGAAAAGCTAACACCAACCTAGAGAGCATATTAAAAAGCAGAGACATTACTTTGCCAACAAAGTCAAAGCTATGGTTTTACCAGTAGTCATGTGAGAGTTGGACTATAAAGAAAGCTGAGCACCGAAGAATTGATGCTTTTGAACTGTGGTGTTGGAGAAGACTCTTGAGAGTCCCTTGGACTGCAAGGAGATCAACCCTAAAGAAAATCAACCCTGGATATTCATTGGAAGGACTGATGCTGAAGCTGAAACTCCAATATTTTGGTCACCTGATGCGAAGAGCTGACTCATTAGAAAAGACCCTGATGCTGGCAAGGATTGAAGGCAGGAGGAGAAGGGGATAACAGAGGATGAGATAGTTGGATGGTATCACTGACTGGATGGACATGAGTTTGAGCAAGCTCCAGGAGTTGGTGATGGACAGGGAAGCCTGGCATGCTGCAGTCCCTGGGGTCGCAAAGAGTCAGACACAATTGAGTGACTGAACTGAACTGAAAGTGATTATCACACTCTCCTCTGACTGGATCAGACCTCTCCCGATAGTGCCAAGTTCTTGTTATGACATTTTATGATGGGTTTGTTAACCTAAAGAATGGGTTTTGATGCAAAAAGTTCTTATAATATTTTAGGATGAAAAGAGAAGAGAGCTCAGGATGGTCAGGAGCTCTATGCCAGATGTCCCCAGGATCCTCAGCTGCTTCTGCTGCCATGAACTGAAGAAGAAATGGTTTCTTATATTATTATTTGGCTGCAACACGTCTCAGTTGTAGCACTTGGGATCTTTTAGTTGCAGCACGTGGGATCTAGTTCCCTGACCAGGGATTGAGCCCAGCCCCTCTACACTGGGAGCACAAAGTCTTAGCCACTGGACCACCATGGACGTCCCAAGAAATTATTTAATGAGGGGGGCACAGCACCTGTACACAAATATGCAGGGCATTTGTTTCCTGGCTCTAGTGGTCAGATGCAGATCTTTGAATAGAACGTACACAGATAGGGATTATATTGTGATAGGGAAAAGCATTGTTGTGCTGAGTGCTATCCCGCAGTGGAACAGGTGACCTGGTGACAGCATCAGTCTTTGATGAACCAGTGAGATCCATAAGCAGAAAATCCTTCCATGTATGTCCTATGCTGTGCCAAATTCTAGATGTGCAGTGGTGTTTGAGGTAGGCTTTGTCTTTGCCCTCACAGGACCTTCACAGAGAACACAGACCAGAAAAAAATATAGTTTTAACTATAAGGTATAAAATGTAAGAACAAGAGTGCAAAAGAGCCCATCCAAAGGGCACCTGACCCTGTCTCTGAGTGCAGAGGATTCTGAGAATGGATACCTAATATGACACTTAAATAGTGAAGGAGAATTCTTCGAACAAAGAAAATAGGAGAAAGAGAAGATTTTCCCCTGAGAAGAAAGCTCCTTCCCAAACAATTCTCTGTAACCTCCTTCACATATGTAACCTTTAAAAACATCAGGAAAAATAGCCCATAATTATCAGTTATCTATTGCTGCATAATAAGCCACCTCAATATTTTGTGACTTAAAACCATAACCATTTAGGGATCTTCCCTGGTGGTCCAGTGGTTAAGACTCCAAGCTTCCACTGCATAGGGCACAGGTTTGATCCCTGGTTGGGGAACTAAGATTCCATATGTCATATGGCAAAAAAAAAAAAGAGTAATATTAAAAAAACCACAATCATTTATATACTTATGATTCCACTCTTGGCCAGGCGTACACACAGGAACAACTCCTGGCTCACCTGGGCTCATTCCTGCAGCTAAAATTATCCAGTGGCTCCACTGGGATGGACTGGTCAGATGCCCTCAGCCAGGGCGCGTTGGTTCTCCCCCACAGCCTCTCACCCTCTGGCAGGCTAGACGGTTCCCTTGCTTAGTGGTCTCAGGGCTGCATTCCAAGAGGACACAGGGGACATCTTAAGGCACCTGGGGACCCAGGCTCTAGAACTCATATAGCATCATTTCTGCCACTTTCTATTGGTCAAAGCAGGTCATAAGGCCAGTTTGGATTCAAGCAAAAGGGAAACAAGCAGGAGACCTGGGTCCAATTCCTAGGTCAGGAAATTCCCCTGGAGAAGGAAATGGCAACTCACTCCAGTATTCTTGCATGGAGAATCCCATGGATAGAGGAGCCTGGCAGGCTACAGTTCGTGGGATCGCAAGAGTTGGACATGACTTAGCACTACCTTTCTTTTCTTTCTTTAAAAGAGAAACAGAGTCTTCCTTTTGATAGGAGGAGCTCCAAAATACTATGGCTCTCTTTTTCCATCTACCTTGTGTATTCTAAGAAAACCCAAAGTGGAAGGAATTAGGGGAGACTCCAGGGAAGAGATGGAGCTTGAATTCAGTCTTAAAGGATTAGTCAGGTTTTTTTTAGAAGAACACAGCATCATAATGACATGGAGCTGTCAGAGAGGATAGATGACCTGTTTGAGGAATAAGACAGGGATTGGCATCCAGCTCAGGGGGCAGAATTGTGGGGAAAGACCTATAGGGAGAAGAACATCACTGCAGGTAGTCCTGTCCCCCAGGCATCTGGCTGTTCATGATATGATTAATAAATGCTGACTGTGAGGGACTTCCCTGGTGGTACAGTGGTTAAGAATTCACCTTCCAATGGTGGGGACATGAGTTCAAACCCTGGTGGGGGAACCTAAGATCCCACACACTGCCAGGCAACTAAGCCCAGGCACCGAAACAAAGACCCAGTGCAGCCAGTTTTTTAATTAAAAAATACATAAATAAAATAATATACAATAAATACTGACTGCGTCCAATCAAGGCCAAAATTATGAAGGTTATATGATAAATGTAGGCGTTCTCCAAGAGAAAATGTTTAATCAAGGGAGTTAGGCAATGAGACTTTTCCTAATGTGTCTGAAATGTCAATTCATAGACACTGCATAAAGTATTGTAGCATCCAAACTATTTTCTTTCTATGGATCTGGTCACGACCTTTAATTATCTGTACTTTCTGTGGCGGCTGACGTGATCATCTGTGCGAATTCTGGCTCCTTGTCCTGATCACATCAATTCACTCAGAGCAGAGGACAGAAATACTGTCCTCAGCAAGTTACATTTCCATCTGACATAAAAATGGACACTGAAACCAGGGGACCATTATGAAAGCAGATATGGAGGCATATGGCGGCTACCATCTAAGCCAACACACATTATCTCCC
The DNA here is from genome assembly GCF_019923935.1 of Bubalus bubalis. NCBI lineage: Eukaryota > Metazoa > Chordata > Mammalia > Artiodactyla > Bovidae > Bubalus > Bubalus bubalis. The sequence goes on along the minus strand of NC_059174.1, from coordinate 26,112,515 downwards.
TCCAATTGTGTTTACACAAGATTTTTTCTTCTCTGTGCCCTCAATCGGTAGAAAGGAGATATTTTATTGCTAAAAGGTTGGAGAGAGAAAGAGCTGAGACTGAAATTCTGGAACTAATCAACTTTGGCAAAACCAAGATACTGGTTATTTGTCACTAGAGTGGTAGATTGCCCAGGATCACATGGACCAAATGATTTAAGCCACTGAGAACAGAGCATAAACATTTCCCCACATCTGTGGTTGCTCTGTGAGCAGGAACCAACATGACTCATGATGAAAGTGCAGTCATAAAAGACCACGTATTATTACTGTATGATTCCACTTACATGAAAGGCCCAGAAGAGGCAGCTCTATAGAGACAGGAAGTAGATTCGTGGTTGCCTAGTACTATGAGGAGAAACAGAGGGTAGCTACTAAAGGACACAGGGTTTCTTTGTTGTCTAGTCTCTAAGTCATGTCCGATTCTTTTGCAACCCCATGAACTATACCCCAAAAGGCTCCTCTGTCTGCGAGATTTCCCAGGCAAGAATACTGGAGTGGGTTGCCATTTCTTTCTCCAAGGGATCTTCCCGATCAAGGGATCGAACTTGCATCTCCCATATTACAGGCAGATTCTTCACCGCTGAGCCACAATTTCTTTGGGGGATGATAAAATGTTCAAAATTTGATTGTGTAACTGAGCAGAGGGCCTTCCTAGGACAAACCCTTTCCCCATGTGCTCTGCCTGCCTATTATTTGTAGAAAAACTAGCCTCCTAAGGCCTTCCCCAGCTTCCAAAGAATATATTTAATCAAAGAGGTGAGAAAATACAGGGACAGAGGAAATACAGAAAATACAGGACAGAGGACAGCAGTTGAGCACAGGTATTAATAGTTGAGCCAATAAACAAAGTCAAAGACTTTCGGTTCCTCTTCAAGGGCTGTAGATAATATTCTGAGCCAAATTCTTTGGGCTGTTTTGCAGTCACTGACACCTCCACCAGGTGGGAGAAGTTAACTGCATGCTGCCCACAAGCAGACCCCAGACCAGCTGGTTGATGATGCTGACTCCCAGTTACCTCACCACCAGCCAATCAGAAGAATGTCCACGAGCTGATCACACACACAGTGCAACCGCCTCCCTCTCCCTCTTTATAAACCTTTGTCTGAAAGCCATGGGGAGTTTGGGCCTTTTGAGAATTAGCTGCCTAAACCCTTTGCTTTTTCCTGCTATAAACACTGTACTTTTCTTCACCACAATCTGCTGTCATTAAATGGGCTTCTCTGCATGTAGGTGAGCAGACTGAGTTTGGTTCAGTAACAGTTGTGGTGATGGTTATAAAACTGAATACATTAAAAATCATTGAATTGTACACTTTAAATAGATGAATATATGGCATGTGAATGCTATATCAATAAAGCTGTTCCAAATAAAACTAAGTTAAATTAAAGCATAAACTCTCTTTACATGCAAATCCTGTCATTTGGATGCTGGCTGGCAACCAGCCTCCAATCTAACCTTTGTGCTCAGAAAGTCTTTTCGAAATCAAGGAGAGACATATTCTCAAAGCAAAAACAAGTATAATAAAAATGTCTTCTGCTTTCTAATTGTGCCCTTTGTTTTTCAATCCAAAGGGAGCAAAGGGCTTTCACACACAATGGTCTTAGTGATACTCTCCTCAGTCATTGCCTGGAATAGTTGTTTTTTTTCACTGACAAGTAAGTTGAATGTAGTTATTCTCAGTAAGTTTTTATTGGCGTCTTGTTGCTTTACAACGTTGTGTTGCTACTGTACAGCAAAGTGATTCGGTTGTGTGTGCATGCATGTGTGCTAAGTCGCTTCAGCTGTGTCCAACTCTGCAACCCCATGGACTGTAGCCCTCCAGGCTCCTCTGTCCATGGGATTCTCCAGGCAAGAATACTGGGGTGGGTTGCCATGCCCTTCTCCAGGGGATCTTCCAGACCCAGGGACCGAACTTGCATCTCTTAAGTCTTCTGCACTGGCAGGTGGGTTCTTTACCACTAGCACCCCCTGGGAAGCTTGTTGTACGTACACATATATCCCCTCTTTTTTGGATTTCCTTCCTTTTTAGGTCACCACAGAGCACTGAGTAGAGTTCCTTAAGTTATACAGTTGGTTCTCATTAGTTATCTATTTTATGTATAACATCAATAGTGCATACACGTGAATCCCAAACTCCCAATTCATCCCACCAAACCCTCTTCCCCCACTGGTGTCTACATGCTTGTCCTCTATGTCTGTGTCTCTATTTCTCATTTGCAAATAAGATCATCTATAGCATTTTTCTCGATACCACATATATGTGCTAATATATGGTTTGTTTTTTATTTATTTTTTAATGGAAGGATAATTGCTTTACAGAATTTTGTTGTTTTCTGTCAAACCTCAATATGAATCAGCCATAGGTATACATATATCCCCTCCCTCTTGAACCCCCCTCCCATCTCCCTCCCCATCCCACCCCTCTATATGAGGGGTGTTTTTCTCTTTCTGACTGACTTCATTCTGTATGACAGTCTCTAGGTCCATCCACATCTGTACAAATGACCCAAGTTCATTCCTTTCTATGGCTGAGTAATATTCCATTGTATATATGTACCACATCTTCTTTATTCATCCTCTGTTGATAGACATTTAGGTTGCTTCCATGTCCTCACTTTCAGAGATAATTTTATTTACATTATTTGCATATAGGAAACTGAGGTTCAGAAACATCAGAATATATAGTGGTCAGGGCTGAGCTTTAGTAGACATACAGTGCTTTGTTCAAATTCCTTAAATACAACTTATTAACCCAAAGACTTTTGGCAAGTTTTTACACCTGAGTTTTAGTCGCCTCATCTTTATTAGGGATGATAATAATGCCTCTCTCATAGGCTTGTGAGAACTAGAGGAGCATTTATCCACACACATATGCACATACACACACACACACACAAACACACACATGGACATACACACAGACAGAACGCTAAACTTCAGAATAGTTTAGCAAATGGTTATTAAACTGGCCTCTGGAGTCTGACTACTTGGGTTCAAATGACAGGCCTGCCATCTGCCAAAGCTCAATCATGTAAGAAGCTTGGCTTCGCTGTGCCACATTTTCTTATGAAAATGGGGACAGTAATGGACTTGACTAATGGCAGTGGTAATTCAGGGGACATGGGTTCTATCCCTGGTCTAGGAAGATCCCACATGCCATGGGGCAAGTAAGCCTGTGAGCCACAACTACTGAGCCCTTGTGCCTAGACACTACAAGCTACAGCAAGAGCAGCCGCTGCAACTAGAGAGCAGCCCCTGCTGGTGACAATTGGAGAGCCCTCAAAGCAGCAGGGATCCAACAGTCAAAAATGAATAAAATTTCCTGGACAGGGATCAAACCCATGCCCCCTACAGTGGAAGCAAGGAGTCTTAAACACTGGACCCACAAGGAAGTCCCCGTTCAGCTTAGTTTTGATAAAGAGTTTTCTGCTATGATCACAAGGCACTCATATACCGCCCTGCGCTATGCTTAGTTACTCAGTCGTGTCTGACTCTGCAATGCCGTGAACCCCACCAGGGCCCTCTGTCCATGGGAATTCTCCAGGCAATAATACTGGAGTGGGTAGCCTATCCCTTCTCCAGGGATTCTTCCCAACCCAGGAATCGAACCAGGGTCTCCTGCATTGCAGACGGATTCTTTACCAACTGAGCTACCAAGGAAGCCCCAATACTCTATTTTCAGGAGAGTATATGAAGGTGGCCATTTGTATCTTGACCTTCGCCTAGGCCATTCATTCATTCAATCATTTTCCTAGTGCTTTCACTAGCCCAAGTTCAAATACTTTGCAATATATTAAGTTTCAATTTCCTTATCCTTGTTGGGAGACAAGTCTGACCAGATTTCTCACCTGATGCAAGATCTGGGTCTTCTATGTAAGGTATGTTTGAATGGAAAACAGCCTTGGAAGCTAGAGACACATATTTCATGAGATGTTTGGCAATTATCTCTCTGGAGATACAGCAAGGTAGTAAAGATAAGCCTTTTCCTCCTCTCTCCCTCAGTGGAAACCTGCTTACATTCCAGGGGAATAACTGATCTCTCTCACCATTGGAAAGGATCACCAGTTTCCTAATCTGAGGGCTCCTGTCCCATGGGGCAACCCTCTGTATGAACAGGTAACCTCTAGCTTTCATCACCTTTCCCCTCGGAGCGTGAAGCAGGTGGAAAAGGTGCCCTGGCAGGTGAGTACTAAATCCTCCTTGTCTCTGACCCAGAGGTCTCATGTCTGCTCTAAGTACATAAAAACTCTAACAGGCTAACTCATAAGCTTACAAGTAAGGTAAAGTCTTGGACTTTTCTCAATTTCTGACTGAATATTTTATAAAATGAATAATAAGAGTCAACCCTTTAGGATTTTCGTTAAGACCATATGAAATAATGTAGGCAAGCATTAGCTATTACGTGTCAGTCACTGTGTCTTAATATAGGCTTCCCAGGCAGCTCAGTGGGAAAGAATCCACTTGGCAAATAGGAGACACGCGTTCAATCTGAGAGCACCTTGACTCTGTCTGACTATCTGCGCCTTGTTCTCTGATGTCTTCCAGCCTTGACAAGTGCTGTTTCTTTATGCTGGTAACATCCTTCCTCTTCTTCTTAGTAAACTTGTACTCAGTCTTCAGATTCAAGTCAGTGTTTCCTCCTCCAGATGTTTTTTTCCATATTTTTTATTGAAGTATAGTTGATTTACAACATTAATATTAGCTTCAGGTGTACATGGATAAGGAAATGCAAACCACTCCAGTAATCTTGCCTGGAGAAATTCATGGACAAACCTGGCAGGCTACAGTCCATGGGGTCGCAAGAGTTGGACATGACTAAGCAAATACTTGATGGAATTCCAGTTGAGCTATTTCAAATCCTGAAAGATGATGCTGTGAAAGTGCTGCACTCAATATGCCAGCAAATTTGGAAAACTCAGCAGTGGCCACAGGACTGGAAAAGGTCAGTTTTCATTCCAATCCCAAAGAAAGGCAATGCCAAAGAATGCTCAAACTACCACACAATTGCATTCATCTCACACGCTAGTAAAGTAATGCTCAAAATTCTCCAAGCCAGGCTTCAGCAATACGTGAACCGTGAACTTCCTGATGTTCAAGCTGGTTTAGAAAAAGCAGAGGAACCAGAGATCAAATTGCCAACATCCGCTGGATCATGGAAAAAGCAAGAGAGTTCCAGAAAAACATCTATTTCTGCTTTATTGACTATGCCAAAGCCTTTGTGTGGGTCACAGTAAACTGTGGAAAATTGTGAAAGAGATGGGAATACCAGACCACCTGACCTGCCTCTTGAGAAATCTGTATGCAGGTCAGGAAGCAACAGTTAGAACTGGACATGCAAAAACAGACTGGTTCCAAATAGGAAAAGGAGTACGTCAAGGCTGTATATTGTCACCCTGCTTATTTAACTTCTATGCAGAGTACATCATGAGAAACACTGGACTGGAAGAAACACAAGCTGGAATCAAGATTGCCGGGAGAAATATCAATAACCTCAGACATGCAGATGACACCACCCTTATGGCAGAAAGTGAAGAGGAACTAAAAAGCCTCTTGATGAAGGTGAAAGAGGAGAGTGAAAAAGTTGGCTTAAAGCTCAACATTCAGAAAACGAAGATCATGGCATCCGGTCCCATCACTTAATGGGAAATAGATGGGGAAATAGTGGAAACAGTGTCAGATTTTAATTTTTGGGGCTCCAAAATCACTGCAGATGGTGATTGCAGCCATGAAATTAAAAGACGCTTACTCCTTGGAAGGAAAGTTATGACCAACCTAGATAGCATATTCAAAAGCAAAGACATTACTTTGCCAAGAAAGGTCCGTCTAGTCAAGGCTATGGTTTTTCCAGTGGTCATGTATGGATGTGAGAGTTGGACTGTGAAGAAGGCTGAGCGCTGTAGAATTGATGCTTTTGAACTGTGGTGTTGGAGAAGACTCTTGAGAGTCCCTTGGACTTCAAGGAGATCCAACCAGTCCATTCTGAAGGAGATCAGCCCTGGGATTTCTTTGGAGGGAATGATGCTGAAGCTGAAACTCCAGTACTTTGGCCACCTCATGCTAAGAGTTGACCCATTGGAAAAGACTCTGATGCTGGGAGAGATTGGGGGCAGAAGGAGAAGGGGATGACGGAGGATGAGATGGCTGGATGGCATCACTGACTCGATGGACATGAGTCTGAGTGAACTCCGGGAGTTGGTGAGGGACAGGGAGGCCTGGCGTGCTGTGATTCATGGGGTCGCAAAGAGTCGGACACGACTGAGTGACTGAACTGAAGCAACTATTTGGAGAAGGCAATGACAACCCACTCCAGTGTTCTTGCCTGGAGAATCCCAGGGACAGGGGCACCTAGTGGGCTGCCGTCTATGGGGTCGCATAGAGTCGGACACGACTGAAGCGACTTAGCAGCAGCAGCAGCAGCAAGCAACTATTACTCACTCAGGTGTACAGCACAGTGATTCAGTATTTTTATATGTTATACTCCACTTAAAGTTATTGCAAAACAATGGTTTTATTCCCCATGCTGTACAATATAGCCTTGTTATTTATTTTATACATAATAGTTTGTTTCTCTTAATCTACCTTTCACCCCTATTCCCCTCTCCCTTCACTCTCCTCACTGGTAAATACTACTTTGTTCTCTATATGTGTGAGTCTGTTTCTGTTTTGTTATATGCATTTGCTTGTTTTAGATTCCACATGTAAGTGACAACATAGAATATTTGTCTTTCTCTGATTTATTTAAGCATAATACCCTCTAGGTCCATCCACATTGCTGCAAATGGCAGAATTTCATCTTTTTTTTGACTGGAGTGATATTCTATTATATACATATATGTGTGTGTGAGTGCTCAGTCGTGTCCAACTCTTTATATATATACATATATATCTTCTTTATTCATTCATCAGTTGATGGGCACTTAGGATGCTTTCATATCAGAGCTATTGTCAATAATGTTGCTATGAACATTGGGGTGCATGTATCTTTTCAGATTATTGCTTTTGTTTTCTTCAGATATATACCAACAGTGGAATTGATGGATCATACTCCAGTGCTTTTGCCTGGCAAGTCCCATGGACGGGGGAGCCTGGTGGGCTGCAGTCCATGGGGTCGCTGGGAGTTGGACACGACTTCACTTTCACTTTTCATTTTCATGCATTGGAGAAGGAAATGGCAACCCACTCCAGTGTTCTTGCCTGGAGAATCCCAGGGACGGGGGAGCCTGGTGGGCTGCCATCTATGGGGTTGCACAGAGTCAGACACGACTGAAGCAACTTAGCAGCAGCAGCATGTTAAAGTTTTAGTTTTTTGAGGAACCTCTATTCTGTTTTCCATAACCGCCGTACCAATTTACAACCCCACCAGTAGTGTACTAGGGCTTCCTTTTCGCCACATCTTCACCAAAACTTGTTATTTGTAGACTTTATAATGATAGTCATTCCGACAGGTGTGAGGTGATATCTCATTGTGGTTTTGATTTGCATTTCTCTGATGATTAGAAGCTCCAACACATTGACCACCTGATGTGAAGAACTGACTCATTGGAAAAGACCCTGATGCTGGGAAAGATTGAAGGCAGGAGGAGAAGGGGACGACAGAGGATGAGATGGTTGGATGGCATCACTAACTCGATGGACATGAGTTTGAGCAAGCTCTGGGAGTTGGTGATGGACAGGGAGGCCTGGCGTGCTGCAGTCCATCGGGTTGCAAAGAGTTGAACACGACTGAGTGACTGAACTGAATTGATGATCAGTGATGCTGGGCCCTTTCTCATGTGCCTGTTGACCATCTGTATGTCTTCTTTGGAAAATCCAGGTGGTTTTACTTGACATCGCAGGTCGGATGTCTCTGCTCTGCACTTCTCTGGCCAGCAGCATCTGTATTTACATTTATTATCACACTTAGAGAACCCCAAATCAGTTCTGCCCTTCAAAATGCTGTCTTATGGCAGATGCTGCATCTTCCTTTATAATTGCCCTTTTTTGCAATGTCCCCTAGGGTGATGATCTGTTTTTAGAAGGACACTGCTGGCTGTCCTAAGGAGAATGCCCTAAGGGGCAAGACTGGAGTCCAACAGTCTAGTGAGGGGCTTCTGGGGTGACCCAAGAGAGGGCTATGATGTGACCACGTGGATGAGAGGCAGGTGCCTTCTACTTCCTGTGATAATGAGAGATGGGCCTGATCCCCAGCTCAGCCCCTCCCTTGCTACAGACTTTGGGCTCCAACTTCCTTCCAACTTATTGTGAGGAATAAATGAGGGAATAAACGTTTTAGTAGCTATTTATTAGTATATTCTGGGGTCAACTGGGGAGTGTGGGAGGTGATAGAGAGCTGGATCAAGGATGACTTGGATTTCTGGTAAAGTCAGAAATGACTCAACGTTGAGCATGTCAAGTCTTGATGGGAGGGCATATTTGGGATCTGTGGATGCAATAGGTGCAGGCCTTCACATCTCAACCTGAATGCTGGTCCTCACCCCCGTGGGCAGGGCAGGGTGGATCCAGCAGAGGCAGCCAGAGGGACAGAACTGTTTGGGAAAAACAACAGGCCACCTATGTGACAGGCTGCTGCTGCTGCTGCTAAGTCGCTTCAGTCATGTCCGACTCTGTGCGACCCCATAGACAGCAGCCCACCAGGCTCCCTCGTCCCTGGGATTCTCCAGGCAAGAACACTGGAGTGGGTTGCCATTTCCTTCTCCAATGCATGAAAATGAAAAAATAAAGTGAAGTGTGACAGGCTAGGCCCTATTAAAGGTGCTCTGTGTGACCCTGGGTGAGTCACCTTCTCCACGTCACCCCTCCTGGTTCCCCATTCACAGGCAACCCATCTAGACTCTGGGCTCCTAGAACCACCACATGACAGGCAGTTACCTACAGCTACCCCACAGCCCCAACACAGATGGCATACACAGGACACGCGAGACCACGTGTGCACCTCCCTCTCATGCAGGTGACCGGCGTGAGCCAGGGCTGGTCCAGAACCCAGAGCTAGTCATGATTCTAGCTGACAGGGCAGCTGGGGTCCTTCAGGTGAAGTGTCTTGAGTGTGAAGCAGAACAAAGGGAAACCAAGACACACCCAAGGGCCGCACACAGGAAGCCACAGTTGGACACCTTTAATAAAGGGTTTTCAAAAATCATTTATTGAAATCCTTATAGTTATCAGGTAAAAATGGGAAGTGTACTTTTCCAGAGTGACTTCACAGGCACAGAAAAGTGTTTGGAGACATTCTGCGAGCCAGGGGGAGAGGTTTCCAGACGGTCCACCAGCCAAAGACCCCAATACATTCTGGGGGGGCTCTGGAGATGCCCTCCAATCCTGAGGAGGGGCAGAATCACCAGAACCTTCTCCTACAGCCTCCTTCTGGTAAGACTGCCTGCACCCAGGCCTCCCCTCAAGCTCCTCTTCCAGGACTGCATCTTTTCCTGGGGCAAGCTGGGTGTGGAGGACAAGGGTTGAAGGGATACAGAAGGCCACGGTCCATCCAGAGAAAGGGCTGCTTCTTCAGATGAGGTGGCCTTCAGCAGTACCATCCCCTCCCCACCCAAGGCCACAAAGACAGCTCAGCATCCCCTGCCCTGGCTCAGGGGCCTCCTCTGTTCTCCTCGGAACAGGAGGCCACAGGGCTTCTCATCGAATGGGTCTGGAGGCCAGTACATGTCCACCTGCCACCACTCCCACACCTACACACAAATGGGGCACACCCAGACGTTGGCACAGAGCCACACACTGCTGACTTCCACGTGTACACACAAATGAGTGACACAACAAGGTCACACTCAAATGCAGTCATCCCAAGTGCACATGAACACTCTCTGAAGATTCCAAAGAGGCACGTTCCTATCCAGCCACCATATACAAATGTGTGCCCGCACACACACACACGCCACACACAAGTGGGCCCCTCATAAGTACTCTCTCCTTACACAGTTTATATAAACATCCACGTGGTAGCTGCTGGGGGCGGCTGCTCAGATCCCCTGCTCCCTTTCCACTGAAGCATTCACTTGCCAGGCAAGGTCATGCAGCAGGACAAGGGACTGTGTATAAAAGCCAGACCCCTCGCCCCAGTTCAGGACCACTCTTCAGGGCCATTATAGCTTCAGAGCCTTTGTTCTTACTGCCCAGTCCTGCTTCCGTCATTCCCCCAGGTGGTGATGGCGAGAACACTCCCCTAAAAGTACAAGTCTGTGCAAAGGTCTCTCTTTCCTTAAGGGTCTTCAGTTCCCTGGCCTGGAAAAGATAATACCTTTTCTTCCTGCAGCCTGAGGCTGACCCGCAGCACTGATCCACAGCCTGGGCCTGGAACAGAAGCCTGGAGATGGTTCCTGGACAGGCCACCAAGGAGCTGACTCCAGGTCAGGAAGAGATCAGGGGATCCTCACAGTCATCTGCAATTGGTAAAAGGAATCTACCCTTCATCTGTGCTTTTGTTCCCAGTCTCAAGCCCCAGTTGGCCAGGTGACCTTAGGCAATACTTCGTTCCTTTGACCTCAGATTCTCCATATATACAGTGGGAAGTCTGGAGTTTGGGACACAGGCTTCCACTGACATCTATAAAGTGCTGCATGGCATGGTCTAGATTTACGCTGCTCCAAACGTGGTCCACTGGCCAGCAGCACTGGCCTAGCCAGGGAGCTTATAAGAAAAGCAGAATTACAGGCCCCACTAAGACCTGCTGAATCAGAGCCTGCATTTTCACAAAGACCCCTGGGTGGTTCCAATGCACATCACGGCGTGAGAAGCACTGTCCTGAAGGAGCTCTGAAAGCCCTTTCAGTTTCTAGATTCTATGATCTACAACTGCATTGGGATGGAGTGTGGGCCTTTGGGTTGAGAGGGGTTATTGATTTGCTAGCGAAGTTTTGTCTTTGTTGCTCTCTCAGGACTATAGACAGCTCAGTTCCAGGCAGCTGGAACTCCAGCAGAATTCCTGGCTGTGTGGTAAGAGTGAATTTTAAAATAATAATACAAACAATGATGAGGGTTGAGTACAGTGAAAAATGTCTCTGACTTAGGATCTCCTCACTATTAGACATTCCTGCCCCCTTTCACCCAGGAGAATCCAATAAATATTTGGATCTACCTGGAGCCCAGGGGGCTGACTTTTCTGAGCTCAGAAAAGTTTCTGGAAACACTTCCTCTGAGTCTGCCTGAGGGCGACCAGGAAATGGGAGAAAGGCTCCAGACGCCATGTAACAAGGCATGATATTATCAATAGTCATTTCCAACTGCTGGAATCCAGAGCCTGTGAATGCCTGAATCCAAACGTCACCCAGACTGCCTGGACCAAGGGCTTACATGTGGTCTGTTAAAACTGATTTAAAGGGAATGGGAACTCCCTGGCAGTCCAATGGTTAGGGCTCCATGTTTTTACTGCCAAGGGCCTAGGTTCAATTCCTGGTCAGGGAACTAAGATCCCAAAGCCACACAGCATAGCCCCAAAAAAAAAAAAAAAAAACTGATGAACTTGACATATATATATGAGTGTATGCGTGTTTACTTGGAAGTTTATATGTAGAATAAAGAGAATATAAATAAAGTACAGATACATGGTTGACTTGAGGGCAGAGGAGGCTGCCAGACGCTCTCTGATTGCAAAAGCAGATGGATGGATTAAAGAATTCAGTCAGTTCAGTTCAGTCACTCAGTAATGTCCAAATCTTTGCTACCCCATGGACTGCAGCACACCAGGCTTCCCTGTCCATCACCAACTCCCAGAGCTTGTTCAAACTCATGTCCATTGAGTTAGTGATGCCATTCAACCAACTCATCCTCTGTCGTCCCCTTCTCCTCCTGCCTTCAATCTTTCCCAGCTAATTAGCAGATGAGGACCAAAATCTGAAATGCAGGATTCAGGAGTCCAGGTCATTAATAGTAGGGTTGAGAGTGGGAGGTAAGAGGGTGAAAAACAAAACAAAACAAAACAGGAAATGGCCAGAAGAGGTGATCAGTCAGAAGAGGAAGCCAACTAGCCACTGTCTTCTGAAGATAAGAGTCAGAAGGTGGAGAGCCACCCTGATGATGGTTGAGAACAAAGACAGAAACCAGCAGGGGCAGCAGGGACAAGTTAGACAGTGAGGTGGAACACGGGCCATGTTTTCTCCTTCCTTCCTCCCCAACATGCAAACCATCATACATCCTACAAAGTTCAGATCAAATGCCATCTCCTCCATGAAGGCTTCCCTGCTTTCCACAACTGGCACTGAGTCCTCCCTCCTGGGCCCTCCCCAGCTCTCTTCTCCAGCTCATCTTTGCCACATTCTGCCTCATTCTATTATAGCTCCCTTAAAATGCAACTGGTTGAGAATTCCCTGGCATTCCGGTGGTTAAGACTCCATGTTTTCACTGCCAGGAGCTGGAGCCAGGGAACTAAGATCCCAAAAACCACCCGCCAAAAAAAGGTAATACTGTGTATCCTTTGTACTTGATTTTGTGTGTGTATGAGCGCCTCTTCCTTTAGACTCCTGCTTGGAATGGAGACGTAGTGGCTGAAGCTATGACTGCCTCCTTGGACCACTGGGTAAGGGCCACACCTTATGGAGGATGGAGGCACGATCTGGGTTGCTGAGGGCTGTGTGGGGCAGAAATGCCATACTCGCCCTGGACTGCCTATCTCTAGATTTGTAAGTTAGAGAAATACATTTTATCTTGATTAAGCCTGTTGTTTTGGGTCTCTGTTACCTGCAGATAACCCTAATTTTAACTGATAAGCTGGGAATTATTTCAGACTCCTTTTCTACTTCTACCTGCATTTTAATCACCAAACACTTTTGATTCTTCCTCGTTGATAAGTCCAGACCTGTAACCTTTCCTCCATCATTGCTACTTTTACCTGAACTCAGGCAATCGAGAATTTCTTGCCTGGATTATTGTCAGCCTTCTTTTCACCTTGCCTCCCTACTCCTTGGACTTCCCTGGTGGCTCAGTGGTAAAGAATCCACCTGTCCGTGGAGAAGACGCAAGTTCATAGCTCAGGAAGGTCCCCTGGAGAAGGAAATGGCAACCCACTCCAGTATTCTTGCCTGGAGAATTCCATGGATTCTCATGGACAGAGAGGAGCCTGGCAGGCTACACTCCATGGGATCGCAAAGAGTTGGACATGACTCAGTGACTAAATAACAACAACAACCCTACCCCTAACAACTGTCCTTTCCAATTCACATTTCATACCAGTAACTCAAATTTTCTTTCTTATGAGAAAGTAAAATGTATTTATTACAGAGTTCCGTACCCAGAATGGTGATAATTGGTAACATTTTCTGTAATTTTTTATGAAGCAAATATGACAAAGTTGTCTTATTCTCTCCACAAGGGCAAACACCCTCTTGTGCCCTCCTGATCCTGAACTGAACTGGATCTTTGGTGCATTCTTTCAAACTTTTACATATGTTTATCAAGGCAAAGAAATAGAGGAAAACAACAGAATGGGAAAGACTAGAGATCTCTTCAAGAAAATTAGAGATACCAAGGGAACATTGCATGCAAAGATGGGCTCAATAAAGGACAGAAATGGTATGGACCTAACAGAAGCAGAAGATATTAAGAAGAGATGGCAAGAATACACAGAAGAACTGTACAAAAAAGATCTTTACGACCAAGATAATCACGATGGTGTGATCACTGACCTAGAGCCAGACATCCTGGAATGTGAAGTCAAGTGGGCCTTAGAAAGCATCACTACGAACAAAGCTAGTGGAGGTGATGGAATTCCAGTTGAGCTATTTCAAATCCTGAAAGATGATGCTGTGAAAGTGCTACACTCAATATGCTAGCAAATTTGGAAAACTCAGCAGTGGCCACAAGACTGAAAAAGGTCAGTGTTCATTCCAATCCCAAAGAAAGGCAATGCCAAAGAATGCTCAAACTACCGCACAATTGCACTCATCTCACACGCTAGTAAAGTAATGCTCAAAATTCTCCAAGCCAGGCTTCAGCAATACGTGAACCGTAAACTTCCTGATGTTCAAGCTGGTTTTAGGAAAGGCAGAGGAACCAGAGATCAAATTGCCAACATCCGCTGGATCATGGAAAAAGCAAGAGAGTTCCAGAAGAACATCTATTTCTGCTTTATTGACTATGCCAAAGCCTTTGACTCTGTGGATCACAATAAACTGTGGAAAATTCTGAAAGAGATGGGAATACCAGACCACCTGATCTGCCTCTTGAGAAATCTGTATGCAGGTCAGGAAGCAACAGTTAGAACTGGACATGCAAAAACAGACTGGTTCCAAATAGGAAAAGGAGTACGTCAAGGCTGTATATTGTCACCCTGCTTATTTAACTTCTATGCAGAGTACATCATGAGAAACACTGGACTGGAAGAAACACAAGCTGGAATCAAGATTGCCGGGAGAAATATCAATAACCTCAGACATGCAGATGACACCACCCTTATGGCAGAAAGTGAAGAGGAACTAAAAAGCCTCTTGATGAAGGTGAAAGAGGAGAGTGAAAAAGTTGGCTTAAAGCTCAACATTCAGAAAACGAAGATCACGGCATCTGGTCCCATCACTTAATAGGAAATAGATGGGGAAACAGTGGAAACAGTGTCAGACTTTATTTTTCTGGGCTCCAAAATCACTGCAGATGGTGACTGCAGCCATGAAATTAAAAGACGCTTACTCCTTGGAAGGAAAGTTATGACTAACCTAGATAGCATATTCAAAAGCAGAGACATTACTTTGCCAACAAAGGTCCGTCTAGTCAAGGCTATGGTTTTTCCTGTGGTCATGTATGGATGTGAGAGTTGGACTGTGAAGAAGGCTGAGCGCTGAAGAATTGATGCTTTTGAACTGTGGTGTTGGAGAAGACTCTTGAGAGTCCCTTGGATTGCAAGGAGATCCAATCAGTCCATTCTGAAGGAGATCAGCCCTGGGATTTCTTTGGAAGGAATGATGCTCAAGCTGAAACTCCAGTACTTTGGCCACCTCATGAGAAGAGTTGACTCATTAGAAAAGACTCTGATGCTGGGAGGGATTGGGGGCAGGAGGAGAAGGGGACGACAGAGGATGAGATGGCTGGATGGCATCACCGACTCGATGGACGTGAGTCTGAGTGAACTCCGGGAGTTTGTGATGGACAGGGAGGCCTGGCGTGCTGTGATTCATGGGGTCGCAAAGAGTCGGACACGACTGAGCGACTGATCTGATCTGATCTGATCTGGGGAACTAAGATCCTGCATGCTACAGGGTGCAGCCAAAGCAATAAACAAATAAGTAAATACAATCACTTCTTTAAAAAATAATAAATAAAATAAAATTTTATCTAAATGGCTCCATATTACACTTATAGTTCTGTAACTTGCTTTTTTATGATCTTGAGGTCATACATGTTGATACCTATAAGCTGAGCTCATTCATGTCAGCAGTCTGTAATTCTTCACTGCGTGACTGTATCAGTACATGCGTCTAATTTTCTCTTGATAGGCAACTAGGTGGTTGCCTGTGTCTTAGTTTTACCAATAACATTTCACTGACATCCTTAAACATACACAAGGTCTCTAGGATCTGTCCCGGGAAGTGTAATTGCTGGGCTCTGGTGACAATGATTGTTATGCATTGAAACGTATCCTGCAAAACAGGTAGCTTGAAGTTCCAACCCACATACCTGGGAATGTGATTTACTAGCAAAGGAGGTCTTTGCAGATGTAATCAAGCCATTAATGTGAAGCCCTTATGGTGGCCCCTAACCCCATATGACTGGCATCCATGTAAGAAGTGAAGAGACACACAGGGAGAGAACACCACGGGAAAATGGAGGCAGGGGTTAGAGCAATCTGTCAGTAAGCCAAGGAACTAGCAAGGATTGCTGGCAACTGCCAGAAGCTAGGAGAAAAGCATGGAACAAATTCCATCTCAGAGACTCCAGAAGGAATGAACCCTGCCTTGATTTTGGAATTCTAGCCACTTAAAACTGTGAAAGAATACACTTCTGTTGCTTTAAACCATCCAGATTGTATTAATTTGTAACAGCAGTTGTTAGGATACTAATGCAGACCGGGAATGGAAATCACCGCCTGTGAGGGCAAAGGCTGAGGTCAGAGAGTGAGCAGATGAGTCTGAGACAGTAAGTTGGGGCTGCAGTAGGAAGAGCCTAGAATGTGACACCAGGTAGGCATCTAGACTTACTCATTTACACACTGTCATGACATAGAAGATAAACTAAGTTGGCAAGAGACACGGTTCTACTTGGGTTTTAGAGAACAGGGTCCCAGAAACAGCCACTGGGAATTACCTGGCGGTCCAGTGGTTAGGACTCTGTGATTTCACTGCCAAGGGCCAGGGTTCAATCCCTGGTGGGGGAACCAAGTTCCCATAAACTGTGCAGCATGGCCCCAAAAAAGAGAAACAGCCACTGTTTAGAATGGACTTGTTTGAATCTTTCCACGTCTGGAGTCTCAAATTCATCTGCTTTTTCCTTTAAGAATGATTAATTCCCTTCCACACAGAACTGCAAGGATTTGACAAACACAAGGTTATCATTAACAACCACCAGTCGTTTCTAGTTTGCTAAACCAGACCCTGTTTTTCGACCTAATCGGCTAATCTCGCCTAATCCTCAGAAGTGTCCCAGGAGATAATGCATGTTATCTTCTCCATAACAGAGATTAGAAACCACGCAGGAACAAGATGAGGTGATCTGCATTTACGGAAACATCCGGCTGAAGATTTAGGAATGTCCACTTAGGTAACTGGCTCTATAGTCTTAGGCAAATTACTTCACCTACGTCAGCCTACCTTTTCCCATCTTTTACAGTGGCATAATAGCAGCTACCCCTTCGGTCGGGTCCGTCGTCGTTAAATGAGTGAAGTGTGTCGAGCGCTGTAAACTGCGATAAACTGTGCTGTCACTGTTTTCCGGGGCCACGTGGCGCCGACCCGGGACCCGCCACCCAAGGCTGCACAGAAATCTAGCCGCTCCGCTCCGACCGCCAGGGTGCGCTGTGACGCGGCTCGGGGCCTGGCGGGAGGCCGCTCTAGCCTCTCCCGGGAAGTCGCTGCCTTTACCTTTAGCAGGACCTCGCGCCTCTGGGTCCGCACCCGCTGGCATCTCCGCTCAGTCCTCCAGCTACCCACTGCCCGCCTGCCGCCCACCATGGCCCTGCTGCACTCTGGCCGCTTCCTGTCCGGAGTCGCCGCGGCTTTCCACCCAGGCCTCGCTGCCGCGGCTTCTGCCAGAGCCAGGTAAGCAGGGGGAAAAGGAGCTGGGGCGACGGGCCTGCCCAGCCGAGCTGCCGGCGCCCCAGGATATCTAACCCGCCTTGTAGGCACACGCGGGCACCCTCACACACCAACTTTCTCCGCTCCCCTCTCGGATTCACAGGGGGCTGATGATTGAACGTCCACATCTCACAATGACCCTTTGGGTCCTACATCCCACCGCTCCCATGTCCCTGGGACTGTTGGAGAGCATGCCAACGTGTTCCCCTGGGTTAGAAAGTATGTCCCTCTACAGCACCCGGACTCCATTAGGGGTTGGGGGCGGGGGTGGGATCTCAGTTTCGGCTCAGTTGGGGGTGGGAGCGAGGGGAGAGCGCCCGGGCTGCAGCGCAGAGCAGGCCTCGCGCGGATTGGCTGCGGCACCGGCTCTGCCTCGCGCCTATTGGCTGCGGGGCCTGGGGAGCGTGTGCCCTTGACCGGCCGCTCTGGGGCGGGTGGCGGGGCTCACCCGTAGTAGTCTCCCTGGGCCGCGGCAGGCTTGGACGGACTGCGGCTGACGGCCGTTTGTGCGTCGGGGCAAGGAAGCTCAAGGAAGGAAGATTCTTGGGCTCTGGCTTTCGGCCCCTGCTTTCCTCTCTGCATTATGTGGCCTTGGCTCCCGGCATCCTCCCGCCAGTCGCCTCCTGAGTCACCAGTGACCCCTCCCCCAGCCCTTTGGCCCTTGGATGTAAGAGTCCGGGTAGAGTGACTCCCCCCTCCCGCGTTTTATCCCTCAGGAGGTCTGGCTGTAGGAAAGTTGCCTTTCTTCCCCTCCCGCTCGCTCTGCTTTTTGATCTAGTGTTTCTTCATCCCAGTTTCACAGAGCCAGGCACTAAACCTGTGCTAGATAGATACTGCAGTGAACAAACAAGCCCGAGGGAGGCGTCGGTGCCACTCAAAAATTCCAAATATGTCATTTCAAACTGTGTGATGTGTTGCAGAGAAAAGGTTGCAGCGCATGAAACGAGTCAGTAATCCCTTCCTAGTGGAGAGACCTAAGCCAGGCTGTTTAATTCACTCAAGAAGCCGATTTGGGACAGTGTCCTTAATAACTCCCTAATTAGGAACCGAGTCTCCAAAACCACCGCAATCAGATATTAACTCTAAAGAGCGAAGCCTTGACCTCTCGGACGTGTCTTGGCCTTTTCGTTTGAATGCATACAGGAAGCCTCTAAGCCGGGTGGACACTTTGTCCTTTCCAAACCCTGTACAGGTTTGCCCAGGCTTTCACTTTCTTCTCTCCCTGATTTGGTTCCTTCTTGGCCCACTATCAAGCTGTGCTCTTTAAGGCCGCCTATCTAGTGGGCCAGAGTTAGGGAGGGCTTATCGTTTATGCAGCAAATTTGGAGAACAGAAAGTAGTGCCTAAAATTATAGCCAAGTGACAGTCTGTTTCACCATTGAAAATCTTCTTGTTCTCTGGATTTGACTGGGTGCCCTCAGCTCTACTTACAAAGTGATTGGTGAAAATCCCCGTGGCTCTGACCTTTTAGTCATTCTTTCACTTAGACAGCCTGATTCTTTTGTGTCTTTTCCCCATTAGAATGTGAATTCCATGAGAGCAGAGACTATACCTACTACCTTTACTGTTCTGTCTCAGCAGTTAGAACGTTGGCTGGCATGCCTTTCAAATGAAATATTTTAACTTTAAACTTTGCTTTTTAAATTAATGCAACAGAGACAAATACAACATTTTAACATTGTATCTTAGTTCAAAATCTAAACATAGGGGAACCAGAGTGGTGCAAAATGTGTACCAAAAAAGTCTTAAAGTATGTGAGCACCTGCAGTTGAGATGTTCAGGTTTAACACTGATGCATGATTGACTGATAGAAACAGGTGCCAGGCCTGGCTATGACTGTTAACTGTTCAGACAGCAAGAAAGTAAGAACCTCCTTTCCTGCCACTGTGGATGTGATCTTTACCTAAAGCCAAATGGTAAAGTTGGAAAACATTTATAAAAAATAAACTCAACTGGTTGAAGTTTCTTTTCTTTTTCTTTCTTTTTTTAACAGCTCGTTCTAATACAGTGAAACCTTGGCAGTTGGTATTCTGAAGAACTGGGTATTTATCCTATGAAATCCTTAATTTTCATACTTGAGTCATTTAAATGAACTAAGTTCAAGTGTTTCATATAGCTGCATTTTTTATACAGAAAGCACTAAACATTTAACCTTTCCTTATTGTGCTGTAAAAACACAGTAACGTGAAATGAGACAAAGTCACAGGACAGTGAAGAAAGGAAAATATGCTAATGTATTTTATAGATATCTGTTGTTATTTAATTCTGATTATTTAATTTGTAGTGAAATAACTGAAAGAGTATCAGGAGACCCTTTAAAAAGGCCATGTACAGTAGTGGTACAGTAACCAGTAAGAAGATCATATTTGTAGTATCATCTTTGCTGTTTTTAGTTCTATGATCATAAGCAAGTTAATTAACTTCTCTTATTTTAAATTAAGAATCTGAGGAAAAGCATTTTTAAAACTATAAAGCACTAGGTAGGCCTGCAGAAAAATTGCAGAGTTTTTGAGTTGGAGGTGCTTATCTGCATACTTTGCACCTGACATCCTTTGGTTGGCTGGTCAGTATTGCTCAATGGTTGAAGTTTTGCACTTTTGTCCAAAGTGCATAGATAAGAGTGCTTTGTAGGCCACAAGTTATCAGCATCAATTTTGTCCCTGGAGCACTCTTGGTTCCCACTAGTACTCTCTTAAAAACAGAGTTCTTGCAGTGTAGGTATAATCTTTACCCTTTTAAGCAATAGAATAATAAAGAGCATAAAGGACTCAAACATCCTTACTGATGTAGAACTAAATCAAATGAAATATCCCTGCTCCTTTATTTAGATTAAGATATAATATTTTGAAATTCTTTTAGAATTCTTAAAAGATAGCACTCTTAGTCAGTTCTCTGCCAGAAGACTCAAGGCTGTGATTTCTGAAGAAATTTCTCTACTAGATAAACTTTTTAAAGAACTTGACAAATAATTGCTTTTCATACCCTTTAATAAGAAGGGTGCCTTCTCCTTGTAGTTTAGGAGCAGTGGCTCTGTCATTGTTGATGGAAGGCCTTGGAAATAGAACTGTGTTTTTAAAAGTGAAAATTGCTTACTAAAAGTTCTATGTCCTTAGGTATTCAGGGCATTCCTTGCACTCATCATTTAATAATAGTGATATAGTTGGGCAGATGGCTACATGTTTTCAGGGTCTGAATCATGGGTAGGATATAATGAAAGCTTTCGCCAGGCACAGTTCAGAAATTGCTTTGGGATATCTCTTTCTTACTATTGCTTACGTACTGAAACAACCTAGCAGCCTAGAACAATGAAAAAGAATGAGAAGGTATTTGACTCCTGGCAAGAATGCTAGTAAGGAGGAAAATTGATGCTATCTCCCAAGACTTCAGAAAAAAACTGAATAGTAATCATTGAAAAGCAAGAAAGGCCTGCATTTGGTCATAAAGTTATAACTTACGCTCCTTGAATTTTTTATATACTTGCCTCACCAGCCTCTATACTAGTGGCAAGATGGTTAAAAAGGAGTAGTAATTACTTAATCACAGTGATACCAGCTAACATCAAGCACTCACTGTGTACCAGACCCTGTTTTTGAGTGTTTCACATTTAATAACTCCTTTCATCCTTATAACAACCCTCTGAGATAGGTACTGTTGTGCCCCCACTTTACAAGTAAGGAAAGTTGAGGCTTAGAGAAGTTAATTGATTTGCCAGTGCTCACACAGCTGTTGGTGACTGAGCATTGGAATCCATGCTGTTTGCCCAGTCCTGACATTGCCCAGGGCAAGCTGTTAAAAGAAGTAAAAGCCTGGGAAATCTGAAAATGGAATAATCCACCCTTTGACAAGAGAGAATTAGCTGTACACACCAATTACAGCTCCAGAGACTGAGACAGTTTTCACCTTAGGAGAGCAAAAATTTACCTCTGCAGCCATGTCTGAACAGCTATCCCGTGTGCCTTGTGGAGGAAAGAGGTATATTAGTGCTGACTGGCCACAAGTTCAACAAGAGAACGATTGTTGGGAAAGAAATTCTAGTGAAATAATAATAATTCATCAGGCTTTCAGTGTGGATAGTTGCTGTGCTGTGCTGAAACATTTGATTGGTTAGGATTGGATAAATGATTACTAGAAAAAGGTGGGCTGTTTCACCTAAGTCATTGGGAACCTTGCTTCCCTAGCTTCCAGTTTCTACTGCAACACCCTAGGCTCTTTCTTACCCCTAGCCTCTGCTTAGACTGTCTTTTTCCTCCTTTCATCTGTAGCATTTAGCTCTCAGGTCACCCTCTCCTGGAAGCCTTCCTAAGCCTGTACTTCACTCCCCTTCCCAGGCTATCAGGCCCTTTCCTCAGGGCCCCCATGAATAATAATCTATGCCCTGAGCCTGTCTTCATCTCTGTATGTTGTCCCCCTCATCTCCACCCCCCAGCCTACATTGTCTGTAACTCCCTACTGGTCGCTCCACTGGGCTAATCTGGTGGTGAGGGATTGTGTTCATTTATTTTTTATACCCAGCTCTTAGCACACAGCAGGTTCTCAGCAACTGATTGAGAGGTCATACTTTGTTTTCTATAATATGAAACTATAAAATAAAACCCTTTCTGTTCATTATCCCTGAAGGAAAATGTAGAATAATCTTTTTCTCAGAACAGTAATTTACCATGAGGTAAAACCTCAGTTTTATCCACTAATGCATCCATGCTGCCAGGAGTTTTATTGGGGGAAAAAAATGATAGTGCTTTTCAGGGGTCAATCACAAAGATAGTTTTTGGTAAAAAGATAGCCTGAAATTTTTAGGTTTTCTGTAGCTAGGATTCAATTTGGGGAAGGTCAAGTGAAAGTGTTGTTAGATGTTATTAATATTTGGTCCCTTGATTAAGATTAACGAAGGATTGTGAGTGCCAGAGAAGTAATCATTGCTTACCTATATGATCAAAACAACAACAAAATATAAACATATAACATGATTGTAAAGAACCTGGCTCTTTCAAACGTGCAGAACATCAAATTAAAAAACAACAACTTTGAGTTGGAAAATAGAAAGGAAAAAAAAACTCATTGTACCTTAAATTCTTTTGTTCACCGAATTGCTAGCCAAAACTAAGATTAATCTACTAAATTTGTTCTAATTTATCCTTAAATAATCAAAGACTTAAGAGTCAACATAAAGCATAGAGAAGTAGTCTGCTTTCTGAAACACAGAATCTCTAACATCTAGACAGATTACACGAAAGGTAAAAAGTAACCTTTCATATTGTTGGTAAAATCACCAAGAATGATTGAGCAAAAACCTTATTAAAATGGCAACATATTTCGTAGCTTCTTTTCAGACCCAGTTATTATAAATCAAAACAAAATTCACTTTCTAAGGTTTGTCATGTAACACCACTTGCGGCGTCTCAGTTCACTGACAAGGGATTGAACCAGGCCACGGCAATGAAAGCCCAGAATCCTACCCGTGAGGTTACCATAGAACTCAACTCCCCTAAAGTGTGTCTTACGTGTTCTTTCACAAACTGACGCTTTAGGATAGTCTCTCAGTTTCATTTCTGATAGAGTAAATCTTGGTAGGCCTATGCCGTATAAATAAAGGCTCAAAGGCTCTTTTGGATCCTCAGTAAATTTTAGGAGAATAAAGGGATACAAAGACCATAATGTTTGAGAGCAACTGCCCACTCCAGTACTCTTGCCTGGAAAATCCCATGAGCAGAGGAGCCTGGTAGGCTGCAGTCCATGGGGTCACTGAGGGTCAGACACGATTGAGCGACTTCAATTTCACTTTCATGCATTGGAGAAGGAAATGGCAACCCACTCCAGTGTTCTTGCCTAGAGAATCCCAGGAACGGTGGAGCCTGGTGGGCCGCTGTCTATGGGGCCGCACAGAGTCGGACACGACTGAAGCGATTTAGCAGTAGCAGCAGCAGCTCCCAAAGCAGAGTGCTGGGTTCGATCCCTGGTCAGGGAACTAGAGCCCACATGCCACAATGAAGATCAAAGATGCCATGTGCCACTGCAGAGTCCCAGTGCAGCCAAATAAGTACAATTTTTAAAATATATTAAAAAATATACTATTGCTGTTAAAATTTTAAATTTGTCAAAATAAAAATTTGTTGAACGCAGATTTACATTTTCCATAATTTTGGATGTTTAAGAGTGCTGTTGGGCTTCCTGGGTGACTCAGTGTAAAGAATTCACCTGCCATTGCAGGATGAGATGCGGCTTTTTTTTTTTAATTGAAGGATAATTGCTTTACAGAATTTTGTGGTTTTCTGTCATACATCAGCAAGAATCAGCCATTTATTTTCAGGGCAGCAATGGAGAAATGGACATAGAGAACAAACCTATGGACAAAGTGGGAGGAGAGGAGGGAGAAGGGGAGATGTATGGAGAGAGTAACATAGAAATTTACAATACCATGTGTAAAACAGATAGTCAATGGGAATTTGCAATATGACCCAGGGTACTCAAACAGGGGCTCTGCGACAGGCTGAAGGGTGGGGTGGGGAGGGAGATGCAGCTCTGATCCCTGGGTTTGGGAAGATCCCCTGGAGAAGAAAATGGCAACCTACTCCAGTATTCTTGCCTGAAGAATCCCATGGGCAGAGGAGCCTGGTGGGCTACAGTCCATTCAGGATCACAAGGAGTTGGACACAACGGAGCATGCACGCGTAGGAGTGCTGTTAGCTTCTTTTATCAAGTGAACTAGTGTAAATTTAGAAAAAACAAACCCACATAGAATAAAACGTATGCTTGTATTATATTAACATGAATAAATAAAATATATAGCTGGGTTTTTTAATCAAATTTAGTCTTATTTATCAAGGATTTAATTTATATGAACTTGAATTTCTGAAATGTTTCTGAGCTGTTTAAGAAAAATTGAGTCTAGCACATTTTAAGCACTAAAAATTCAGTTTCTGTAACAATTAGAACAGACCACCTTTACTTTGAGGTTTTTATAATCTCTTTTATCAGAGATAGAGTAATCTAATCAGTGTTTTCCATCTCTCGCCAGAGATGGAAAACATTTAACATTCAGACACTCAGAGATATAACAAACAAACAAAAAAAAAGACTTTCTGAATTATACATGGAGACCTTATATCTCTTAAGATCTGTAACTTCAGACTTCCCTGGTGGTCCGGTGGGGACACGGGTTTGATCCTTGCTCTGGGAACTAAGATCCTGCATGCCAAAAAGAAAAAACTATAACTTCAGTTACAGGTGAGGAGTAAAAACACACAATCTCAAGTCTTATTTTAGAGAAAAGGTGCAGGGAACTTCCCTGGTGGTCCAGTGGATAAGAATCCACCTGCCAGTGCAGGAAACACAGGCTTGATCCCTGGTCTGAGAGGATTCTGCATGCCACAAAGCAGCTGGGCCTGTGCAGCAAAACTACTGAGCCCGCGTTCAAGAGCCCACACACTGCAACTACTGAGTCCAGGAGCTGCAGCTGTTAAAGCCCAAATGCCCAGAGCCTGTGCTCTGCAACTAGAGAAAGCCCACACACAGCAACAAAGACTCAGCACAACCAAAAAAAACACGCAGGGACTTACCTGGTGGTTAGTGGCTAGGACTCCACACTCTCAATGCAGAGGGGCCGGGTTCGATCCCAGATCTGGGAACTAGATCCCACGTGCCAGAACTAAAGATCCTACATGCCACAACAAAGATCGAAGATCCCAAGTGCCACAACCTGGTGCAGCCAAATAAGTAAATAAATAAAGATGCAAAACGACAACAAACCAGAGTATCTGTCATCTCGCCCAATGGAGAATAGAGCTCTACTATCCATTTCCAGAAATCACTAATGGTCAAAGCATAATACCACATTCACAGTCTGTGTTGCTGACAACTGACCATAAAGGAACCAGAACCCCCAAATTAGTAGGGAGTGGGGAACAAGCTAGAGAAACAGCTATTTAGGTGCGTTTCCCTCTTGGGATTCACTCTGGGAGTGCACTCCCCCAGCAAGGCCGTTCATCTGACCCCACCAGGTAAATCCACTGGGCAGTGGTGGATGACCCCAAACACTGAAAGGATATGGTTTTTCTTTTAATTCTTATTTTTATACAACTTTTCAAAGATTACTTTTCATTTGCAGTTATAACAAAATATTAACTATATTCCCTGTGTTGTTCAATACATGCTTGAGCCTATCTTAATACCCAATAGCTTGTACCCCCCTCCCCCTGCACCCCTGTATTGCCCCTGCACACTCTCCACTGGTGACCATTAGTTTGTTTTCTGTGTTTGTGGGTCTGCTTCTTTTTTGATAGGTTGACTAGCTTTGTTGTATTTTTTAGATTCCACATGTAAGTGATATACCGTATTTGCCTTTCTCTGTCTGACTTAATTTCACTTAGCATAATGCCCTCCCAAGTCAATCCACATTGCCACAAATGGCAAGATTTCATTTAAAGGATATTTTTTAAGGTAAAATCATGACTCATACAAATATAAAATACTGAACACTGTTAAACATTTTAACTCAATAAGTAATAAGGAAATCAGTGCAGTGTTACAACCGGCTCTAAATACCTGGCAATTCTTTGTCCTCTCCACCACTACTGCCCGACCTGGTTCAAGCCTTCATCTCTTTTTCTTGCTGGGTAAGGAACCAGATTTTTCAGTGATCCTTCTGCATTTCCTCTCCCTCTCTGCATTCAGTGACCATCTTGTGACCAGACAAGCTATAAAAATCTATTCACATCACTGTTCTTACCTGATGACCATCTGCCCTCCAAAAAAAAATGATTCTGTATAGTTTCACTGTATCTAAAGTAGAGCCCAGCAATCTGTATGTTAGCAGGCTTTCCAAATGATGCCCTTAACAAGTTGGTAAACAGGCTAAAATGCAACCCCCTTGGTTGGGTGTATTACATAACAACTTTACATTGGCCTTGCTTCCTTCTCTTGTCTCGTCATTTACCACTCAGCTTCTTACTGCCAAATTACTTGTGATATCTTTTGCCTGGGAATTCAAGTCAGGTTTGGACTGCGTTGAAAGCATGTACATCCACCCTGTCCTCCCCAGGATGATTCAGGTATCCCTGCCTTTTGCTTCTCAAAGCATTTGTATTGATATTATTGGCCTTCTCCACTCTTCAGCAACTGCTGTGACATCTTAGGTATTGTATTATATTGGTGTCTGTTGCTATACTGTATGCATAGTAGACATTTCTTGAAATGGATTTTTGGCAGATCCAAGTTGTCTCTGGCCATGGAAGTCTAGGTACTGTGACTGATATCTTATTTTTCCCATTTCAGCTCCTGGTGGGCTCATGTGGAGATGGGGCCCCCAGATCCCATCCTGGGAGTAACAGAAGCCTTTAAGAGAGACACCAGCAGCAAAAAGATGAACCTGGGAGTTGGTGCCTACCGGGATGATAATGGAAAGCCTTACGTGCTTCCAAGTGTCCGGAAGGTAAGCTTGCTAGACATCTATTTGATGGGGATAAATAACTGAAGGGCCCTCCTGAAGACAGACTCCTGGATTGGGAGTCAGGAGACCTGGGTTCTCATTCTGATACTCACTACATGAATCACATGTGTTATGGGGTAGTCTCCTTAGCTGTAAAAGTGAGAGGGTGGAACTATATGATCTTTTCCAAGATCTAACTTCTATGATTATCTGTAAAACAGGCAGAGTGTAATGATGGTTGAGATGGTTGAATGGCATCACCGACTTGATAGACACAAATTTAAGCAAGCTCCATGAGTTGGTAATGGACAGAGAAGACTGGCGTGCTGTAGTCCATGGGGTCACAAAGAGTCTGACAGGACTGAGTGACTGAACTGAACTGACTATAATGATTAATCCTAAGGATGCACAAAAGGTCCAAGAATTTAAACAGTGTCTCTTGGTGATGGGAATAGCCCATTGTG
This sequence comes from Bubalus bubalis, assembly GCF_019923935.1. Classification (NCBI taxonomy): domain Eukaryota; kingdom Metazoa; phylum Chordata; class Mammalia; order Artiodactyla; family Bovidae; genus Bubalus; species Bubalus bubalis. The sequence goes on along the minus strand of NC_059174.1, from coordinate 26,085,370 downwards.
GATGAGAGTTACCATTGTTATTTTCCATTTCTCCCATTTTGATTGCCTTAATAAGACACAACTACCTAGGCGTGCTCTGTCCTTTCATCCTATTGAACTATTAAATAATTTTATTTTGTTATATTTTTATTAGTAGTCTTTTTACTGGTTTTCACAACTCTAAATAAGGTAACTAATTTCCTTCTAACAACTTTTTAAAAGAAAGTATTTCCTTTCCATCTGTACCTCCTCTGATGAAATATCAATGTGCTGCTGTGTTACTTCCAAACATGGGGTAGTGATGTGTTGTTTCTACAAACAGCAGAACTAGGCATCCTGAGTGGCAGTTACAGAAGCATAATTTTGGGTGACAGTAAAGAACCGCATTTGAGCTTCAGTAGGCTGGCTCAGGCCCTTGTGAGCCACTGCGGTAACAGAGCAGGGGCTGAAGGAACCACCGAAAGAAGAAATTTCTGAGTGTGTAGGAGTACAGATTAGGTGTCATCTCTCTAGAAAAAAAAGGACTTAAGAAATAGCTGTGATGAGAAGACTCACAAAAACTGCTGGTTCCTGGGTCTCAGGTCGTGCAGGGATTACTTTTGTTCTCGGTAAGTTAAAGTATTTGGCGTGAGGCTTCCCTGGTGGTCCAGTGGATAAGAATCTGCCTGCCAGTGCAGGGGTCAGGGGTTCAATCTCTGGTCAAGAAGATCCCACGTGCCTTGGCACAACTAAGCTCATGTGCCACCACTACTGAGCCACGCTCTAGAGCCCGTGCTCCAAAACAAGGGAAACCACTGCAGGGAGAAGCCTGGGTGCCACAACTAGGAAAAGCCCATGTATACAGCAATGAAGACCCAGTGAAATAAAAAATTAATTAATTTTTTTAAAAGACCTGGATTAAAAAGGAGAAGAAAGAAAAATTATCTGCCTGAACAAATTTTTTAAAAATAAAATTTAATTTAAAAAATTAAGTATTTAGCATGTGTTAACTATTGACAAAAGCTGAAACACTACCACACACTTTTGTATATTACCTCCTAACTGAGTCATAGGAGGGGTAGAAACAGCTGTTTAGCAAACTGAGATTCAAGGAGGTTAATAAATCACCCAGAGTCACACAGCTAGCAAGGGTCAGCCAGGCCTCTGACTCCAAAGCATGAAGATACGTGACTATAACTGTCAGCCTTGAGACTCCATGGACTGTTGCCCGATAGGCTCCTCTGTCCATGGGGATTCTCCAGGCAAGAATACTGGACTGGATTGCCATGCCCTCTTCCAGGCAATCTTCCCAACCCAGGGGTCGAACCCAGGTCTCCCACATTGCAGAAAGATTCTTTACCATCTGAGCCACCAGGGAAGCCCTCTTAGATTGGCATATACCTTGAAATACTCCTTTATGTATTCAGTTTGATTTTATCATCTTATATCTATTTTAAGTGTTGTTCTTAAACCTTGCTCTTGTGCATCCCGAGAATGCCATTTTTTGTTAAACCAAGAGATATCATATACCTACCCATTCACATAAAACCTAACTTTAAAAAATAATAAAATATGATTAAAAAATATAAAATTTCTGTGCTATTTATAAAATATAGTCTAGTTACCCTTCTTCTTGGACAGTATCTCCAAACTTTTTAAAAGAGGCTTTACTTCCAAAATTTAACTTAGAAAACATTTTTTCCTTATCTAGGCGGAGGCCCAGATTGCTGCAAAAAATCTGGATAAAGAATACCTGCCCATTGCGGGGCTGGCTGAATTTTGTAAGGCATCTGCAGAACTAGCCCTGGGTGAGAACAATGAAGTGTTGAAAAGTGGCCGGGTAAGTAGCACAGACTCTGGCATCATACAGGGTCTGTTTTTAAATTTAACAGATTAAAGAAATTTGAAATAATTTAAACAAGAAAAGATGTACCACTTTGTGTGTGATGATTGTTTGGAGGTGGCTACACGATGACTATTGTCTCTTCCTTTAGATAGTAAATTGGCACTCATTCAATAAAAGATTTCCTATAAAACTAATTCCCAAAATGGAGTAGGAATATGAAAATGTTGTGATCCGACCAAAGATTTGCCACTGCTCTTGCTGTTAGTCTGTGTGAGCTTTTGTTCGTTTTACACTGAATGGCTTTTAAGAGTGCCAAACTATGCCGAGTTTTAAGGCCTGAAGTTAGCCCTCTCACCCTCATGCCCCCATGCTTCCAGCTTAGGTCCAGGAAACAGGCAGAAAACAAGCCACAGGGGACTGCTGGGGCCAAGACAAGTCTGGCAGTCCTCTGCCACCTCTTCACAGCCAGCTTGCACGTAGAAAGAGAGCAGACCATGCTTACTTCTGAGTGTCTCCCTCTTCTCAGGGCAGAGAGCGTCACTATAGCCATGAGAGGATGCACAAGGGACTCCTAGATGTCTCCTCCCTCCAGTTCCCTGGGGGGCCCTCTTTCTAGGAAAGAAAGAGGTTTTTACAAACAGATTCTTGTGTGCACCCACAGAAAAAGCATAAGCCACTTGATGCACTGACAGCCAGCCTGACAGGTGGGCTCATGTGCATTACAGTTTACTTGCCTTTGAAAGCAAATATATTTTTTAAATAGATACATTTGCGTGTTTAAATATTTACTTTTCTGGGTAAGTCTGGGGGAAAACACACACAGTAGCAAAGCTAAACTAACACATCTCCCTTCCCCATTCCCAGGCCAGAATAAATGGTTTATTCATAAGACTGGTCTAAGTCAGTACATCAGTTCATTAACTCCAAGAGAAGCATACACCCTCAACCCCAGAGTCATGTACTATTGATTGTAAGTCATGGACAAAATATGGTCTGATGGCTGTCTGTCAACCAACCACCTGTTGAAGTAAAGTGAAGTCGCTCAGTCGTGTGTGACTCTTCGTGACCCCATAGACTATAGCCTACCGGCCTCCTCCGTCCATGGAATTTTCCAGACAAGAGTACTGGAGTGGGTTGCCATTTCCTTCTCCAGGGGATCTTCCCAACCCAGAAATTGAACCCAGGTCTCCCACATTGCAGGCAGACGCTTTACGGTCTGAGCCACCAGGCAAGATCCAACCACCTGTTTACCAGTCACTAAAATGTCTATATTTTTCTGTAATTTTTGCTTAGTCTGTGTTCCTTGAGTGAATTACAGCTAAGTATAAGACTGGCCTATCTTAAAATAACAGTTTAAACAAAATAACATCAGTTTCTCTTTTATAAATTGCCATGCCTTTGTCAGTCTTATTATCAGATCTACAGTTAGGTTTTTATTTCTATCATGCCAAAGTTTGCATAGGCAAACTTTGTTTACGAAAGAGTACATTAGTAGGGGTTCCTACCATTTAATGCACCGCCTCCCGGTCCAGAAAATAGACTTAAGTTTTGTAGAGCATAGTATTTTGTGGTGCCTTCAAGCAAACAAACAAAAAAACCCTAACTGTAGTTTCTTCCTCATCCCCTAAAGTTGACCAATTTGAAGATTTACTGAGGCTGTTTCCCTGTTACCCAAAAGACATTTTCAGATTATGAAAACTCGTAGGCTATGATTCATGTAATAATGTTACTCTAACATACTTGTTGACTTTTTAAGATGACTTGCTTTTTCATGTTCGGAGAGTCATTCGATTTCATCTAAGTCTAGAATAATATTTTAATGTAGTGGCTGTTGGTCATGTCTTTTTTTTCTATATATAAATCAGTCCTTTTTCATATCTGGTTGAGGTGGGAGTTGTGTCCTGAGAATTTCTGCTGCAACACAGTATGACACTGACAATTTTCAGGCCAGGCGATAAGGAATTAGCGTCCACATCAGCAAAGGCGCTGGAAGGTGGAGAGCCAGCTCTTTTGAGAACGTGTAAGGAGAGTCTTGCCTGGAGAATCCCAGGGATGGGGGAGCCTGGTGGGCTGCTGTCTATGGGGTCACACAGAGTCGGACACAACTGAAGCGACCCAGCAGCAGTAGCAAGGAGAGTCTATCTGTCTCTTAGAAAATGGAATGAAAACAATAGTGCTGTTCTCTTGTTTCCAAATCTTCCCTTGGAAGGGTGTCCTCGGCTTCTGAAGAAGGAGGGGCACTGACTGTACAGTGCCTCTCTGTGGGCCTGAGCTCAGGTTGGGTAAGTCGTGGGCCCGTAGAGAGACTGCTGCACGTCCCTGACCACTCACCTCTCTCCTTCAGTATGTCACCGTGCAGACCATTTCTGGAACCGGGGCCTTAAGGATCGGAGCCAGTTTTCTGGTGAGTCTGGAAACTCCTTCAGGAAAGAGCAGTAAGACGGTCTGTAAATTAGGGATGATGGGGTTCCCAACTCCATATGTGTTTGACTTCTGACCTGGAAGTAGATTTTCTCTTTCCACAAGGCTGGAAGATTTCCTGTTCTCTGATAAATGAAGTTTGAGAAGGGGAGGAATGGAAGCACTTAGAAGAAACAATAAGGAAGAGATTATTATGAAGTACAACTTACTGAGCACATACTGTAACTAGGAGCTTTTATATTGTAACGTGTTTTATCTTTCTGAGGGAGACTTAGTTAATGCCATTTTACAGAGGAAGAAAGTGAGCCCAGACAAATCCTTGGCGACACACCCCAGTATAATTGTCGGAGCCTGAACCAACCCAGGAAGTCTCACTGCTGAGTCACCACTGTCTCTCAATCATAGAGAGAAGCTGACTTTCAGTAGAGAAAAACATCCTCTCAGTAAAATATACTTTTTTTTTTTTTTTGGCCTCTCCTTTCTTCATTTTTCCATTCACTTTCAATCTTTTAGCAAAGATTTTTTAAGTTCAGCCGGGATGTCTTCCTGCCCAAACCAACCTGGGGGAATCATACACCCATCTTCAGGGATGCTGGCATGCAGCTCCAGAGTTATCGGTACTATGACCCCAAGACGTGCGGCTTTGACTTCACAGGCGCCATTGAGGACATTTCAGTAAGTGTGGCTCTCAGGGCAGGAGCGGGAGGGAACAAGGAATAAACCTCCTTGTGGAGGTTTGAAGTCTCCCTACTTGAAGTCCAATATCCAACTTAAAATACTGGGATGAGGGACTTCCTGGTGGCCCAGTGGTTAACTGTCTCCATCCACTGCAAGATGTTATGGATTTGATCCCTGGTCGGGGAACTAAGATCCTTCATGCCACGTGGAGTGGCCAAAAAAACAAAACCAAGATGAGCTAATTCCCAGACCTCATGTTATCTTCGTTACTTATCAAATAATGGTGACCCTGTGCATTTCAGGTAAATGATCTCCTGTAAAGCTGCAGAGTAATCTCTTGGTCCTTGTTCTTTTTAGAAAATACCAGCGCAGAGTGTCATTCTCCTGCACGCCTGTGCCCACAACCCCACGGGAGTGGACCCTCGTCCTGAGCAGTGGAAGGAGATGGCGACAGTGGTGAAGGTGAGGGGTGAACTGACTGGTGACAGTTCTGCATTTAGGAGATAGCCTTGGACGCTTCACTTGGCAGAGTCTTAGCAGTGAGAATTAACCTCAAGGCTGCATGAAATTTCCACTCAGTGTGGAGTCACCAAAAAAGAATTCCTCATTTGCATAATTAGCAGTTCTGTAATTCATGATACACCAGGAGTTTGAAAATAACCTTTTGTTCCTCAGCCAAGATGTATGGGATTCTGATAAAACTTGTCCCTGGCTAGTCTGCACAGTTGGCATCCCCAGCCCCATGACGTCTGCTGCTGGTGCCTCCACTTGCCCTGGCCAGTGGTCACATGGTCACCCTTTCATCCTCGGTTGCACATCCCCTCCTGTCTGCCACTCTTCTCAGCACTGCCGTCAATTATTCACAATGAGTCTCATTCTACGAGAGAAGGCACTCGTCAAAGTTCCCAAGGAGGGAGATACCTATTGCCTCACGTCCCCATTCTCATTCCTTTTGGTTTCCCCTTTCTTTCTATTCTGTCAAACCTAAGCTACAAACAGAATGAGACAGAGAAACAGCATTCAGAGAGCACTCTCAAGATGAGATGTTTATAATGAGGCCTGGAATAAGATGGCCTGCCAGAGTCACATTAGCCCCAGGAAAGGCTGAAGCTAGTCCTATGTTGACTGGACCAAAATAATTACCCAGACCACTGTGGGCCTTAGAAGAGCTTCCTGTTTGGACTTCCCTGGCAATCCAGTGGTTAAGACTCTGCTCTTCCAATGCAGGGGGCACAGGTTCAATTTCTGGTCAGGGAACTAAGATCCTACATGCTGCACAGCTGGGCCAAAAAACAAGGAAGCAGTTTTCCTGTTTGGCCACACAGCATTCTATCCAGATTGGATTATCTTTTCTTAATGTCTTCTTGAAGGCCTATATCCACCAACATTAAAAATATATATATGTTAATATCTTAACTCTAGGAAAGTTAAACATCTCCAAACTGACACCTGGGGACAAAACTGTTGACTCTGAACAAAGCAGGCATGGTCCCGATAAGCACAGGTAATCATCTGGGGCGTCTTGGGAAGGACTGCCTAAAGCTTTGGCCATCTTTTCTTTCCTTCCCAGAAAAACAATCTCTTTGCATTCTTTGACATGGCCTACCAAGGCTTTGCCAGTGGCGACGGTAACAAGGATGCCTGGGCTGTGCGCCACTTCATCGAACAGGGCATTAATGTTTGTCTCTGCCAGTCCTATGCCAAGAACATGGGCTTATACGGTAAGCTAAAGGACTGAGGGTGATGTGTGTTCTGTTGAGATTGAAGAAGTGCTGGGACAGGGGGCCACAAAAGTATAGAGTCGAGGGGGGAGGGATTGCACATGAGGATGTGTTTATAACAAAGAGTTATTTTTGCAGTGCTTCTAATGGAAACATATAAGACATAGCAAATTTAATCATGATTGCCTTTATCATTTTCAATCAGAGAACCAGAAGACGATCCATTTTGTCTTTTCAGGTGAGCGTGTGGGAGCCTTCACTGTGGTCTGCAAAGATGCCGAGGAAGCCAAAAGAGTTGAGTCCCAGTTGAAGATCCTGATCCGTCCCATGTATTCCAACCCCCCTATCAATGGGGCCCGGATTGCCTCCACTATTCTCACCAGCCCGGATTTGCGGAAACAATGGTAAAGGCGATTTGCACCTCCCCAGCCATCTGCCTTTCCCACCACTGATCCTTCAAAGCTCCCTTATACTTGGCTTATAGGGGCATGCAGTTATCACTCAGCTTCCGTAGGTGGAAGGGGAAGGAGAGAGGAGTATGCATTTTGTCAGCACTTTTGAACAAATAAATTGGTTTTCCCCTGTAAGAGATAGGCCTGATTCAGAAACAGCAGTTCCCTGTAGTCCATTATCTCCATGTTAAGTAAAACCTGCCTTCTCCTAAACTGAAGTGTCTTATGTAGGAAAACTTTCTTATGAATGTTATATCTTTTGTTTTTATCCTAATAATAGCAAGCATTGAATTGGTATTTCTGCATATTTTATATTATCTATACTATCTGAGTCTCTTGGCACCTGTGCTCTAAATTAGTGTTACTCAGAAAAAAAGATTTTTTTAATCACAATCCACATAAAACTTATATCTTACATCATCACCTATGTATGTATGAATATATAACTGAAACTATATACATATATATACTATATACATATGTGTGTGTGTGTGTGTGTGTGTATATATATATATATATATACACACACAAAACTCAGCTTTCAAACTGAGTTTTGAAAGCTCTGTGTGTGTGTGTGTGTGTGTGTATGTGAGCTTTCAAAACTCAGTATTTGGTCTTCTTGAGCTATACTCCAATTTTTTTTAAATGCCAATTGCCCCCAACTATTTTGAGTTTATGACCTACTAATGGGTCAGGGCCACAGTTTAGAAAACATTGCTCTAGATCAGGGGTTGGCAAACTGTGTTCTGCAGATCAAATCTAGGCTGCCCCAATTCTAATAAATAACATTTTATTGGGACACAGCCCTACCCTCTTCTTGATGAATTTGTATGGATGCTCTCATGTCACAACAGCAGAGTTCAATAGTTGTGACAAAGGGTTATACAGCCCACAGAACCTAATATATTTATGGTCTAGCCCTTTAGAGAAAGCTTACCAAACCTTGCTCTATATAATTCAGAGTCTTGGAAGATATGATTTGTTATGTAAGAGTTTATCCTGTATAGCTGATTAGCTGAGGGGTAGATCCCTAAGCAACTAATGGGATAGAAAAGCTAAGTCTGTAAGAAGCTTCATCCTCAGCTCACCTGGACATCATGTGAGAACTATTTTTTCTACCTTAAATTAATCCTGTGAACATTAAGGGTAAATAGAGTCTGGTTCAGGATATTTCAGATATATGCTAGGCTTACTAAAAAATCAACTACTTTTTAAATTAGAATTTTATTTTTTTCCTTTACAAAATTATTGTGTGATTACATTTCAGAAAATTTGGGCAAGTCACTATAACCCAGATTTTGTTTTTCCCTTTGCCTGTTATTATTCCTATTGTAACATGAATAATATGTCTATATATTTATTATATGTGTGTATATATTAGATATATATGTGTAGGGTTGGTTTGTTTTTGTCACAAAGAATTATAACCTTTTTTCTTAATTTTTAAGTGGTTTTTAAATAAGATTTCCATGGTCCTTAATGGTTATCAAGATGTTTATTTTTTTTTAATGTGTGCATTTCAATATTCATTTTGAAGTCTGTAGTGATTGGAGAAGGAAATGGCAACCCACTCCAGTGTTCTTGCCTGGAGAATCCCAGGGACGGGGGAGCCTGGTGGGCTGCCGTCTCTGGGGTCGCACAGAGTCGGACACGACTGAAGTGACTTAGCAGCAGCAGCAGTAGCAGTGTACAGAGATGACAGAGATACTGTGCTAGGTGACTAAGATGTCTGTCCCTTTGGGGAGTTTATAATCTAGTGAGAGAGAGATAACATGTATAGCATTGATACAAGACAGATAGGATAAATGCTGAGTAAAGGAAGAGCTATTGATTAGTGGGAAATGAGGAAGGATGTGATGCAGACAGCATCATTTGACTGTGCCTTGAGGAGAGAGGGAGCTCTTTTCCAAAGGGAGGCGAAAGGAAACTTGGAGGGAGAGATGTGCATGAGGATCAGCACAGGCGCAGGATGTGCTTTGAACGTGGCAAGTGAGTTTTGTGGCAGAAACACTGAGTGTAAGGAGGATGGAGAGGGCAGTGAAGCTGGGAAGGAGCAGATCAGGAAGTACTCTGATATTGTAAGAAGTCAGATCTTCATTCTGTGGACACCAAGGATCATGGATGTGACCCTTGGGGACAGTGGTTGCTGAGGTGGCCCTGCATCTAGCCATTTCATGTACTCAGTGCCTTTAGGGCCTAGGCTCAAAGTGAGTGGAACTGGATGAATAGGACTACAGGAAGTTTAAAATCAAATGACATCCTTAGTGGGGCCAGGGGTTCCAGCTGCAGCCAGTAATCGCACTGCCAATGCAATGTTGCCTTTTTTAAGAGAGGCTGCAAATCTACATCTTTATGTGCAAGTGCCAAATTTAGGAATCTTTAACTGGGTCAAATAAGTCACGACTAAGACTCTTATTTGGCCTTTGGTTGGTAACCTGTAACGTCTGTTCTAACTCTGCATGACATTATCATAGAGAGATGGTTTGGAAAAGTGAACCCATGAGAACAAGGAGGTAAATTCTTCACAGTCATCTAGCTGGTAGGAGCCCACAAGAATTGCCCAGAGCGCCACAGGAATGGAATGAAAGGGTAGATCCTGAGGAAGGGGGAGACTGTGTCTTGAATCCAGAGGACTGCTTGCTTTGCTCCCCCAGATGGAATTAGCCCTCTCTTCCAAGGGCTGTCTTAGCACAGCACCTACTGGTTCATGGCTTGTCCTGCTTTGTTCCATAGTGGGTTGTTTACAGGTGTGCCCTGGCCGCGGGTGGTGAGCCTTTAAAGGCAAGGGCCAGGTCTCAGCCCTCCCCTTCTCCTCAGCACTTAGACATGGCTGGGCACATGGCCATTTCACAGCACACTGTCTGAACTGTGAAGGTGGCAATGTTTCCTCCATCCATGTTAAAGAATAAGGTAATATTTTACTGTTTAATTTGAAGGTTTTGCCCCTGCATAAAAGATGGAGAGCCTTAGCCCTCCTAAGTTTTAGAATAATTTATTCATTCTTCTTTTTTTTTTTAATTTGAAAATCTAATTGGCTTTATTAAATAATTCATAAATTGGGCAGTATCCATCTGGTAAGTAGAAAGGCACTCTGTTCATTTTCCTTAATAACTCCATTATGTCAACTATTTTAGTTGCCTGATCATAGTGTTTCTGATATAAAGCAGAAAGCTATCAAATAGCTTTCTTCCCAGACAAGGACTTGGTCAAGAACAAAGAATTGAGGCACCCTGGGGGAGTACTCAAGGGAGGTATTAATAAAAGCACTGAGAGCTGGCTTATCTGTCAGTGCTTGGCCAGAACTGAGCTACATCTTGGGGGATTTTTTTTTTACAGGTTGCAAGAAGTGAAGGGCATGGCGGACCGCATCATCAGCATGCGGACACAGCTGGTGTCCAACCTCAAGAAGGAGGGCTCCTCCCACAGCTGGCAGCACATCATTGACCAGATCGGCATGTTTTGTTACACAGGCCTAAAGCCTGAACAGGTGGGTAGACTCCCGTTCCTCTCCCACTGACTAACTGATCAGTCCTTGCAAACCAGAATTCCTCAGGTCACCTGTGTATTTAGGATTACCCTGCTGCTGCTGCTAAGTCACGTCAGTCGTGTCCGACTCTGTGCAACCCCATAGACAGCAGCCCACCAGGCTCCCCCGTCCCTGGGATTCTCCAGGCAAGAACACTGGAGTGGGTTGCCATTTCCTTCTCTAATGCAGGAAAGTGAAAAGTGAAAGTGAAGTCGCTCAGTCGTGTCCGACTTTTAGTGACCCCCATGGACTGCAGCCTACTAGGCTCCTCCATCCATGGGATTTTCCAGGCAAGAGTACTGGAGTGCGGTGCCATTGCCTTCTCCGAGGATTACTCTAGGAAGAAGCATTCATTTCGTCTTATTCTTTGTTAGTCGTTTATCTTTTGTTAGTACTTTACCTATCTGTTTACTCTGTGAGGTTATAAACTTCTGAAGAACAGAGCTTGCCTTGGTCATTTTTATGACCAGCACTGTTTCTCAAAAGATTCCAGAACAAGCAAGAGCCTGAATATTGATAAGAGAAGTAGCTATTCCATAGCTAGATTCTGGATCAATTTTTCTAGAAATGCTGAATCTAAGGTTTTTTTCACCTTTCCCCACCTTAGAATTCAACATCCTACTTTAAGATAGCTATTTATTCTTCTTTTGTTTTAAGCTAACACACCAAACTCTAGAAATGGGTTTAAGTGAGAAAACAGAGCTTCTGTTATTTTTTTCTGTTCTAACCATTGGCTAGTTGTGCTGTGCCAGGGCTGGGGAGACCACCCCCCTCAACCAGGAAGCACCCACACACTCTCCTCTCTGCAGGTGGAGCGGCTGACCAAGGAGTTCTCCATCTACATGACAAAGGATGGCCGCATCTCTGTGGCAGGGGTCACCTCAGGCAACGTGGCATACCTTGCCCACGCCATTCACCAGGTCACCAAGTAGTTCCCCTGGGCAGCAGGAACAGAGACAACCTTCCTGTCTTCAGCCTCTGCTGTTATGAGACCCACATGGAGGAAGAGAGAGGGTGGATGGTGGTGAGCGGATCTTTTTTTTTTCCAACCACAGTACTTTAAAACTCAGCAATTGAATGTGTTTCTCAGAAAAGAACGTGCAGTGAAGTAGGGCAGAGGCACCTGTGACTGGTGTCGGGAACTTTGTGGCTATAAACCAAACTCATCCTTTATTTCCACTTTTTCCACCAGAGTTTACATGTACGAGAAAGCCCAAAAAAAAAAAAAAAACCCTGTCAGTCACACCATTGCAATATTTCAGAAGCTTTAAGTGAAATACCTTTTTGGTGTCATGGGTTTCTCTGTAGAACCAGCCTGAAAACAGCACCTGTTAGAGGCTTTATGAAAAGATGAAGTTCTAACATTAGCAGTCAGCCTCATGTTTGTCCTCCTGTGACTGAGCAACTTGTCAACAAACTGTATTATGGAAATCATGTTTTACAGTGAGTCTGCTACCACTGGAGTGGGAGAAAATAAAAGATGCTCTTTCCCATCTTATTTAGGGAAAAGAGAAAGAAGGCTTTTCTTTCTAGTACCTGCAGGATTTTAATGTTCCTCTTTTCTCCCTAATCACTGTTGTTCCTTTCCTCGGGCCCAGAGATCTGTAACTAGCCCAGATATTCATCCTGTCCTACTTCCTGAGTGACCATCAATCCCATCCCATAGGATTTATTTATTTGAAGAACGAAGAACATTATTTACTGCTCATCCCAATACCCTCGCTTTTCTTGGCAAAGAATAGCAGAGAGTAGGTAACCACTTTATTTTGGCATCCTCTTCAATGTGGGGACGCTGCCTCTGCCCAGCTGGCCCTCGTCCCTTTGTGCAGTGTGGTTGTGCAGTCAGTCATCTCATCAGGAGTCAGGCCGTGCAGGGTAGAACCGGGAAAGAGGATACTCTGGGCTTCATTTTAACCCTTGTGTGCTGCCAGCTGGGCTCAGGCTTCACCCTCTGGAAAGAAAACCACCATTTGCTCTAATCATGTAGACTTGTTGCAGCCTGGTTTCTCTGTTACAATAAAGTTACTGTAGACCCAACCTGTCTACCATGTTATCTTTTTTCCTTAATGGGATGAAAAGGTATGAGTGGGTATATATCCCCGGAATCTGGAATTGTGTCCAGGTGACCATAAGCCAAGAGATGTTTTAGCTGTTTTGAATGTAAACTAAAGCCACATCTTAGATGTCATTCCTTATATCCAGTCCAATAATGTTGAAAATGTGGATATAATCGTTTGGACCTTGGGGGAACAAGTCTAAGTGGAGTACCTCAAAATCCTCTGGATATAGGCAGTGATGAGATGATGGGGAGGTGGCAACTTCAGATGTCTACAGGATTCAAGTAGGTAATGTAAATAAATAGTACATGTAAAGTAAAAAAGTGATGTGAACTTGACGTGAGATGCTTATTGGTGACCAGCCAACGTCCTCAGAGTGAGACATAGAGAAGTAATTGACAGGTACTGTGAAAACAAAAACCCAGGGTTGCAGGTCTTCAATTTTTCAAATAAAACGGAAATCCTGATTTTTTTTTTTAAGGAGGTCTATTGATGCTTAAAAGCTGGCAACTAATTCTTTTTTTTTAATGACTTATAAGCAAGATGCAAACTAGATCACCAGCTTCTACCATAAACTCACGTACTCCGTCAGCAAACATCCCAAGGTTTTCCTGTCACCTTATACTTCATGCCAGGAGCCATTCAAGACAGGACAGCTCTGGACAGACAGGCAGTGGAGCAGGGGTCAGACCCAGAGCCCATCCACAGTGTTTTGATTATAGTTAGGAGGGGAAAACGGGCTCACCTTGGTCTTTCCCCTTGCATCTCCTCACTCTCTGAGAGAGAGACACTGCATAATGGGCTCATTCCCGCCTCTTGGCTCTGCGTGTTCCTGTTGCTAATGGATATCCCAAGGTGATGAAAGGTCAAGTGAATGGACTGACTCACTGGATGTCTTTGGGAAGGTACCTTAAATGGGGAAACAGGCAACAGATTAGTCAGCGGCTATGTAAAGGAGCTGACTGCCTATCATAGAAGAAACTGCTTAAAGTCGCCCTGTCTGGAGCCCAAGTGGTTGAAAGTTGGCCATCAAGACCTCAGCTGGAAAAGGAACTTGACCACGCGGCCGACCTTGTTATTTTTAAACACATGCATTTCCAGCTCACCCTGGACTCAGTCCTGTTCCTCACCAAAAGGTCATGCAGGGTGTGAACCTGATGTTTTTCTGACAGTTCAGTCTGTTTGCCATCAACCTTTTCCTTGCTTCCTACTGGAGTCTAAGATGTTAATGTTCTTCCACTTGAGAGAGGAGGTGGTTTGCCTGCCCAGAAAGAGAAGTCATGCCTTTGTTTCACTATAATTTAAGGCAGAATAGTTCTCAAATCTGGATTTTTAAAATATTGATTCCTTGGTCTTACCTCCGGGCATTCTGGCTCAGTATGTCTGAGGTAAGGCTTGGAATTTATTTTTTTAATAATAATAATAATAATAAACTTTCTAGGTGATGCAGAGATACAGCTGACCCATGGGCCAGCCATTGGGTGCTATTAGACCAAACTGCCCTTCTTACCTCTAAACAACCAAAGTCCAGCTCATTCAACCAACTTGAGAATTTTGTTTTTGAGAATTTTTTCCTTATTCCTAGGCTGTTGAAATTTTTTTAATTAGTTTTTATTGGAGTATGTTGATTGGAAGAATTTTAATAGAAATTAATGGCTTATTTCTATCTAATAACTGAAAGACCAACTTTTTCTTTTTTTTAAAGTCTTATAAACATGTTGGGAATAGTGTTGCAAATCACATAATTGACAAGGGATTTATATCAAGAATATATAAAGGAATCTTACAACTCAATAAAAAATAACAGGAAAAGGGGTCTGAATAGACACTTCTTCAGAGAAGACATACTAATAGCTAATAACCACATTGAAAAGATGCTAACATGAGTCCTCAGGGAAATGCAACTCAAAACCACAATGAGAATCACTTCACACCCACTAGGATGGTTATAATCAGACAATAGCAAGGGTTTTCACGGAAATAGAGAAACTAGAACCCTTATGGACTTCCCAGGCATCAGTGGTAAAGCATCCACTGCCAATGCAGGAGACACAAGAGACGCTAGTTCGATCCCTGGTTTGGGAAGATCCCCTGGAGTAGGAAATAGCAGCCCACTCCATTATTCTTGCCTGGAAAATCCCAGGGACAGAGGCACCTGGCTGACTGTAGTTCACAGAGTTGCCAAGAGTTGGACATGACGGAGCGCACGTGCAGTTATAGTTACAGAACGTTTATACATCTGCTGGTCAGAATGTAAAATGGGACAATTGCTTTGGAAAACAGTCTGGCAATTCCTCAAAAGGTTAGACATTGTTACCATTTGACCCAGCAATTCTACTTCTATGTGTATACAAAATAAATAAAATGTGCATACAAAAACATGTACCTGAATGTTCACTGTGGCATTATTTATAAGAGCCAAAAAATGGAAACCATAAATGTCCAATCAACTGACAAATGAATAAGCAAAATTTGATATAGCCATACACATACGTACATGTAATAATACTCAGCAATAAAAAGGAATAAAGTACTAAAATATGCTTCAATATGAATGAATCTTGAAAACAGTTCATGCAGGGCACAAAGTAGATTAGTGGTTGCCAGGGGCTTGGGAGAGGGAGGAATGGAGAATGGCTGCTAATGGTTGCAGGGTTTTGGGAGTGAGTAATAACAATGTTCTGATATTAGGTCTGGTTCCAAATAGGAAAAGGAGTACCTCAAGGCTGTATATTGTCACCCTGCTTATTTAACTTATATGCAGAGTACATCATGAGAAACGCTGGGCTGGAAGAAGCACAAGCTGGAATCAAGATTGCCAGGAGAAATATCAATAACCTCAGATATGCAGATGACACCACCCTTATGGAAGACAGTGAAGAGGAACTAAAAAGCCTCTTGATGAAAGTGAAAGTGGAGAGTGAAAAAGTTGGCTTAAAGCTCAACATTCAGAAAACGAAGATCATGGCATCTGGTCCCATTACTTCATGGGAGATAGATGGGGAAACAGTGGAAACAGTGTCAGACTTTATTTTTTTTGGTGGGGGGGGTGCTCCAAAATCACTGCAGATGGTGACTGCAGCCATGAAATTAAAAGACACTCCTTGGAAGGAAAGTTATGACCAACCTAGATAGCATATTGAAAAGCAGAGACATTACTTTGCCAGCAAAGGTCCGTCTAGTCAAGGCTATGGTTTTTCCTGTGGTCATGTATGGATGTGAGAGTTGGACTGTGAAGAAGCTGAGCACCAAAGAATTGATGCTTTGGAACTGTGGTGTTGGAGAAGACTCTTGAGAGTCCCTTGGACTGCAAGGAGATCCAACCCATTCTGAAGGAGATCAGCCCTGGGATTTCTTTGGAAGGACTGATGCTAAAGCTGAAACTCCAGTACTTTGGCCACCTCATACGAAGAGTTGACTCATTGGAAAAGACTCTGATGCTGGGAGGGATTGGGGGCAGGAGGAGAAGGGGACGACAGAGGATGAGATGGCTGGATGGCATCACCGACTCGATGGACGTGAGTCTGAGTGAACTCTGGGAGTTGGTGATGGACAGGGAGGTCTGGCGTGCTGCAGTTCATGGGGTCGCAAGGAGTCAGGCACGACTGAGCAACTGAACTGAACTGAACTGATATTAGGTAGTGGTAATGAGCAAAACTCTGAATACACTAAAAACCACTGTACTGGGCACTGAAAGTATGAATTCTGTGGTAAAATTCATAAATCACAACAAAATCATTTATGTTTTTAAAAACCTGAAACAGCTCAGATGTCCTTCAAAAGTGATTAGTTGCACAAACTGTGCGCAGAGCACGGAATATTGTTACTCGGTAACAAAACATATACTCCTTGCACGAGTCTTCCAGCAGTTATGCTGGATAAAAACAGTCAATCCTAAAAATGTGCAGACTTTATGATCCTATTTATAGAACATTTTTTGAAATCAGAACCTTTTAGAAATGGAGTTGACTGCCATGGATGAGTAATTGAGAGGAGTTGCAGAAGGGGGTGGCCTTGCTGGAGGGAGGTGAGTGTGGTCATGTTAATAAAAGGGCAACAGGAGGGATCCCTGTGATGAATGAAATATTCAGAATCTTGAATGTGGTGTATGTAGATTTGTAAACTCCACACATGATTAAGTTGTATCGAACTAAATATACACCAAAAATAACTATAAATGTGACTGAGGAAATGAAACATGATCAGTGGATCAAGTCAATGTCAGTATCCTGGTTGTGATATGGTGCTGTAATTGTGCAAAATGTCACCATTGAGGGAAACCAGGTAAACAGGACACAGAATCTCACCAGCAAGGACCTTTGGTGCGTGGAGAGGAGGTAATATAGATGAGACCGTTGGAATGCCAAAGGTTATGTGGCAACTTTCAAGTGGCACACAGCCAGAAACAGAAGCCAGGGCTCTGGACACTGATTGCTTCGTTCAACAAATATTTATTTATTTGAGTGACACCAATGCCTCAGATTCTCAGTTGTAGAATCCAGGCTCTGGGGTTATAACTATTAATATGAACAACCCTCAGGCCAGCCACAGCTCAAGGAGGTACAGATGACCCCTCGCTATCCTGAGTCCCTGTCCGTGGGTGTGAAGGCAAGAAGGGAAACAAAGAAGGACAATGAAGCCCAACAGCCAGGGCCCACGGGGCACCGGGACTGGCAAAGAGACCAAACCTCTCAAAGCTCTTCCTAAAAGGAAGCAGAAGTGTGTGCTTTGGCCCAGGGACCCGGGACCAAAAGTAACGGGATAAATACGGGCGGACAGGGTGCCGGGACTAGTTTGGGGCAGTGCTTTCAGGATGAGGATTTAGAGAGCTGGCAGACTCATTGGAAAAGTCCCTGGTGCTGGAAAAGACCGAGGGCAAAGCTTTTGGGATGAGGATTAGAGAGCTGGTAGACTCATTGGAAAAGTCCCTGATGCTGGGAAAGATCGAGGGCAGAAGGAAAAGAGGGCGTCAGAAGATGACATGGCTGGACGGCCTCACCGATGCAATGAACATGCACTTGGGCAAACTCCGGAAGTTAGTGAGGGACAGGGAGGCCTGGCGTGCTGAACTTCACGGGGGTCGGAAAGAGTCGGACACGACTGGGTGACTGAACAACAGTCTAACACTGACGCCCCCAGAAGACTACAACTCCCAGCGTGCCCCACGGTCCGCCCCGGCCCCGGCGGTCATGTGATCGCTGCTCACGTGTCTCTACTGCCGGCCGGGACTAGAAAGACCGCAGGTAGGTGGAAGGAGGTACAGGTTGGTGGAGGGTGGAATCTGGGTCCCCAAGGGCCCCACCGCGGCAGAACCCTACTCACTCGCTGCAGGGCTCTGCGACCTGTCATCCTCTGTACCACGCCCGCTCGGGGTCAGCCGGCCCTTGCCGCACCTTATCCCGGCCTGTCCCTACCTGGTCTCCACCTGTCGAGCCCCGGAACCCCCTCCACAGTTTACCACACAGCAGCCCACTCTCTGTCCCGGGTGGGCCGTGGCCCATTTTCCAATGCAGCCCACCCCTCGTATTTCTGGGATTCGGCCCCAGGCTGGCCTGGGTACTTACTCTCGTTGGGCTCTCAGGGGCCTACCGCTGTGGTTACAGCTCTGGCCTGAGGGCGAGGGCATTAAGCTGCTAGTTCTGACTCTGCCAACGAGCCTCTGGGACATTAGCCTCTCTCCCTCCGTGGGTCTGTTTCCCTAACTGAGCTGTTGCTTCACTCTGTGAGTTAAGAGTCAGAGAGTCTCACTTCCCTTCACTCTGTTGACCAGCACTGGTGAAGTTTGAGAAAGAAAAAATTGAAGGCAGACAGGGAAGTGAGGAGAATCAGATCTCAGAGTTTGGGGAAGAAGGCGCCATAAGGAATAGCTCTCTGTCCACCAAAGCCAGAAGGGTGGAAAGAGCAGGTAAGCTGGGGACCGTGGAGCAGAGTAATTTGAGGGGAGGGGAGGCTAAGAGATTCCGGACCAGTGCAGAGACCTCTTGTGTCTGAGAGGTGAGCAGGATGGAGGACGAGGTCTCACAGCGTGGGGAGCACCTGCTTTACATGGTTCTCTCTGGAGCTACACTGGAAGCCTGAGACCAAAAGTGCCTCCAGTACTCATTCACTGCTTTGATTTTTTGCTGAGTTGCTGGCTGGGTGGCAAGTTGCATAAGAGGAAGCCCTGGGGCATCTGACTGATCTTTCTGGATTTGAAGCCAGCAGGGAGGTATTTTCCCTGGAGCTGTGTCCCTTGGTTGCATGCTTGGTGACATGTCTGAGAGTACCCAAACACCCCTTTTCCCTGTGATAACTTTACAGCTCCCAACTTTGTTCAGCCATCACAGGAGGAGCCATGGCAAGAATCAGACCACCCAAGAGGCCTCAGTAGACATTTTAGACCCCCCAGTGTGTTGGGGGCATGAGATGGAATGCGTCTGTGATGGGCAGTGGTGAGGTCAGTCATGTGGGAGAAGAGAATTTAAATCCTCACTGAAATTTTGAAGGGCTTTGAAAGCTCCACAGCATTTAGACTCTGGGCTGGAGGGAGGTATGCTGGGCTGTAAGAAACTGAAATACCCACAGTTCTAGGTGAGGATTGTTCTTCAGACCCTGCGGTATAGAAACCAGTTGGGAAGCCAGACAGATTTGGATCTAAATCTTCCTCTGTAGCTTACTACTGTGTGATCCTGAATGAGTGATTTGATCTCTCTGAACCTTATGACCACTGTAATCTAAGGAATGAATGAGATAAGATATGTGCATGACACTCCTGCTTGATGCACGCACGGCCTCTAGTGCTGACATGTCGGTACCCCTCTCTTCTGGGTTTGTGTCGTACTTACCTGATCAGTCCATGAGCCTGAAGCAGGCAGGAGTTGCGTCTCACACCTTTCTGTCTCTGCCATTACCCTGTGGCACCCAGTGCAGTGATCCACACACTGGCACACCTGGGTTTGGATCTCAGCCATCTGATCTTGGGAAAGTTGTTATCTTGAGATAACAGTATACCTGCCTTTCCCATCTAGGTTTAGGAGAGCCGAAACCCACAGGCCTCCTAGGATAACAGCCCCACACAGGCTGGAGCCACCCTTCCAGCTGAAGGTGTGTTCCCTCAGTTCCCCAGCGGATGAGGCCGTGAGACAGAACCCACAGACCCTGCGGGAACAGGACTCCAGGGGCCATGGCCCAGGTCAGCATCAACAGAGACCTTGGCGAATGGGGCTTAAGCACAGACTCTGGGGAGCGTGCCCGTCTGCTGCAGAGTCCCTCTGTGGACATAGCCCCCAAGAGTGAGGGGGAGGCCCCTCCTGGGGGTGTGGGCGGAGGCACCACTTCCACACTTGGAGCCATCTTCATCGTTGTCAATGCCTGCCTGGGCGCGGGGCTACTCAACTTCCCGGCAGCCTTCAGCACTGCCGGGGGCGTGGCAGCCGGCATCACGTTGCAGATGGTGAGTGAGGGGGCCTGGCAGGCAGAAATGCAGAGTGGTGGGTCTGGGCTCCTAGCCTCAAAAGGGGTGCTCTGGATCAGGAGTGGTCAGTGACACATGCTAATCACTCTCCCCTCAGCCACACATGGCTGACATTATTAAACTACTGTAGCATTCTTTCCTTTGAGGCCAGATGAGAAGCCTTCCTAGCAATTAGGGAATTTCAAACATCAATTGCGTATTTAATATTTATGTGGTTAAAGCGGGCCCACACCTTTTAGAACTGCATGTTGAAATATTTGCTGATGAAATGATACAATACTTTGTATTTTCTTCAACATAATCCAGAGTGGGAGAGGGAAGAGATGAAACAAGACTGGTCTTGAATTGATGATTTTTTTGGTTTTAATCTTTTGGCCACACCACACAGCATGTGGGATATTAGTTGCCCACCAGGGATTGAACCTGCCCTCCCTGCACCGGCAGCATGGAGTCCTAACCACTGCCCCACCAAGGAAGTCCCTGAATTGATGATTTTTGAATTTGAGATTTGAGCGATGTTTGAAATTTTCCTCAAAAGTTTTTGTCTTTAAGGAAAATGCCGATTCCAGTAATCTATTAAAATTACCCTGCAGGATAAGGCTCATTTGCCAAATGGACTTTGGGCACCAGGCCAGTAAATGCTGAGCAAAACCAGGCTGCTCTTTGCTGCCAGGCCTTTCCCACACACTCTTGCTCCACCCTGCCTGCAGGCCATGCTGGTTTTCATCATCAGTGGCCTCGTCATCCTGGCCTACTGCTCCCAGGCCAGCAATGAGAGGACCTACCAGGAGGTGGTGTGGGCTGTGTGTGGCAAGCTGACAGGCGTGCTGTGTGAGGTCGCCATTGCCACCTACACCTTCGGGACCTGCATCGCCTTCCTCATCATCATCGGGGACCAGCAGGACAAGAGTGAGGTCCCCCCTCAGTATCCACCTCATCCCTCCCCCTTGGCCCTGGGGATCCTGCGGTGGGCGGGGAAGAGCATGGAATACCCACCCAAGGCCCGGGCCCGGCATTCATCTGGGAATCCTCCCTGCTGGCTGCTGGGCCCATGAGACAGTTGGAGATCCCGGCAGAGGTGGAGGACCATACCCTGCGGGAGCCTGGCATCACCTTCCCTCCTTCCTCCCTCTGCAGTTATAGCTGTGATGGCAAAGGAGCCTGAGGGGCCCGGCGGCAGCCCCTGGTACACAGACCGCAAGTTCACCATCAGCCTCACTGCCTTCCTCTTCATCCTGCCCCTCTCCATCCCCAGGGAGATCGGCTTCCAGAAATATGCCAGGTTTGGAGGCCCCACCCCAGCCTGCACTGGACAGCAGTTCTGGTCACAGGCAGTCAGACACCCAAGGGCAGCAGGGGAACCCCTCTCCTCCATGCCACCTTGCCTCCGGGGCAGAAAGAGGGGACAAGGCAGAGACAGACCAGGGCTTGCAGAGGTTCTTGCAGAAGACGTTCCTTTTGTGTCAGCAGCTAGGGAGACAGTGGCTCTTTGCATCCATGGGAGCATCAGTTCCAAACGTCCTTGTCCAAGAAGGGACGGATAGTAATCCTGAATGTGAAGGCTTCTCCTGGCCTGGGCCTTGTCTTTCTCACAAAGCATGAGATTTTTTGATCATTTGGGATTGTTAGCTTTACAGCATTTTCCATGCAGCTCAGTGTGAAGGGAAGGGACTAGCTTCTTGGCTCAGAGTCTGAAAAACAGGGATTCTAACCTGTTTGCTGTGATCCTTAATTGAAGGGGTCATGCTCAGTGTCTCCAAGGTTCCCTTTAATGTTGACTTTCTGGTATTAGTGCCTTGGAGCCTTCTCCCTCCAGCCTTTCCCGCTTCTCAAAGGCCCTGCTTGCAATTCTGGCCATACTTGGGCTGCTCTGATTGAAGTAGCAGATGTGCTTTGAAGCCCAGCGCCCCCTGCTGCAGTCCCTGAGCTATGGAGCTGAACCACCTTATTTCCCAGTGGACACACATGTCAGTCTGGTCCCCTCTTGGCTTCCTAACTGTGGCTTGTTTCTTTGAAATTTATTTCTCATGCACTTCTTAAGTCTTTGTTTGGAATGATCTCCCAGTTGGTTCCTTAGACACTTTTGGTCACTAAGGTGGAGGATGGATGTCCCTGGGGATAGAATCGAAGAAGAGGCAGCTGGGACTAGGGAGGAGGAGGCTTAATTCATCCTTTCTGGCAGCTTCCTGAGCGTCGTGGGTACCTGGTATGTCACTGCCATCATCATCATCAAATACATCTGGCCTGATAAAGAGATGACCCCAGCAGACATCCTGAACAGGTGAGGGAGGGCCCCCAGGAGGCACACAGGGTAGAAGCTGCACTTGGGCCCCAGGAGGTATTAGGTCAGGCATCAAAAAGCCACACAGGAGACTTCCCTGGTGGTCCAGTGGCTGAGACTCCATGCCCCCAATGCAGGGGGCCCCTGGTCAGGGAACTAAATACCACGTCTAATGACTAAGACCTGGCACAGCCAAATAAATACATTAAAAAAAAAAATCCCAAGGCTCATTAGGGGTTTGACTCATTGGTCATTGTAGGAAGGAGACAAGAGGTCCTGATCTCTTTTTACTGGAGAGAAGAGTAAGAACCAGAGATGAGGGCCACTTTGCCATTGACGTACAACAGATGAGCCAGTGTGAGACTGGGCCTTGGGTTATAGATCCTGCCAAGGTGGAACCACACATTTTTTCAACATGTGCTTACCTGTATCTTCTTTGTGAAAATGAATCAATTTTCTCATTTTTTTTTTAAAGGGTTTCTTTTTTTTTTAAAGCTTTAAAACTTTTTTAAATTAATTAATTTATTTTTGGTTGTGCTGGGTCTTCATTGCTTCTAGAGCTTTCCTCTAGTTGTGGCAGGTGGGGACTACTCGCTAGTTGCGGCACACAGGCTTCTCTTACAGTGGCTTCTCTGTTGTCTTGTCGCGGAGCACAGGCTCAGGCTTCAGTAGTGGCAGCATGTGGGCTCAGCAGTTGTGGCTCCTAGGCTTAGTTGCTCCTCGAAATATGGGCTCTTCCTGGACCAGGGATCAAACCCATGTCTCCTGCATTGGCAGGCAAGGTGTATTTTTTACCACTGGGGAGGAAGTTTGGTTTCCTTTTTCTTGAAAGGAACAAACCAAAGAAGCAGAAGCCCAAGTGCAAGAACCAGAACTTCTGGATTTGAGTCCCAGGAGGGCCTTCCAGAGCCTCAGTTTACTGACCTGTGAAGTGTGTCCTCTCCCAGCTCCACACTTGTGTGGGGGTAATGTGTGTCGCTGGCTGGTGGGGGCTGTGGGGGGCTGACTGAAGAGTAACGGCGTGGGGCAGTTGGGGACTCCGAGGGCTTCATGGGCAGCAGCATCTTGTGTGTCTGTCAGCAGGCCAGCTTCCTGGATAGCCGTGTTCAATGCCATGCCCACCATCTGCTTTGGATTTCAGGTGCCAGTTTCAAGGTCCCTTTTGTTCCCTTAGCTCACTCCCCATCCTGGGATGGAGTCCACATTATCGGTGGGACAGGCAGGGTGGTGGTGGGGGTGGTCCTGGAAGGGGGAGCTGAGTGGGAGTCCCAGGACTTTGCCCTTTGTCCTTGGTATGAGGTCACTTGCACACCCTGACCCTGCCCTTCACCCTGACAGTGTCATGTGAGCAGCGTACCCGTCTTCAACAGCATGCGGCGGCCCAAGGTGAAGACCTGGGGTGGCGTAGTGACAGCCGCCATGGTCATCGCCCTCGCTGTCTACATGGGCACAGGTGAGTGCTTCCCTCTGAGGGCCAGGCTTAGAGGGCTTCCACTCTCCATTTTCATCCCCAAGTCCTCTGGCCCAGGATTTCCTGGGCTTAACCCTGCATTCCCAGCACGTCAAATACTTCTGTTGGTATTGGCTTGAACTTGGGGTTCCTTGGGCCTCCTCCCGCCCAAATGAGAGATGCATGCATGCATTCATTCAGCAGCTGTCAGTGGGTGCCTAGTCAGTCAGTCCCAGGAACGTTCTCAGCATGGAGGGGATGCCATAGACAGATAGAGGTCTGGTCCTGCTTGCATGAAATTGACAGTCTATTCGGAGAGACAGTCTTATAGCAGTAAACCGGCAATCAGTAAGGAAATCCAGATGCGTGCCGCAGTAACAGCGAACCAGGAAGGATGTGAGTGGGGCTGGCTTTAGGGGGCGGATCACAGACGGCTCCCCTCAGAGGAGGTGGCATCTGGGGAAGCCCAAACCATGAGAAGGAGCTAGAATCTGAAGAGCCCGGGGGGAAAGCATTCTAGACAGAGGAACAAGAAAATGCCGAGTCCCTGAGGCCAGGACAGAAGAAGGTCTGCGGAGCAAGCTGTGGGGGTGGGTGGTGGGCAGCACCACCAAACGGGGAGCACAGCCAGACCCTTGAGGACTGATGGGAGCCAGAGAGGAAGCGTTTTCAGCAGGGGTGTGGCTCGGAGAAGGGTTGGCTCCGCGTATTGTGGAGAATGGTGTGGATGAGGGAGCAGGACTGGGAGACCAAGAAGAATGGCCCAGTGATTGCACCCACAGATGGGTCTCAGGACCAGCTCTGTACTAGCCTCTGCAGATACAGCCAGGAATAGGGAGCCAAGAACAAGGGAGGCAAATAGGCAGAGCCCATGTTCTCCTGGAGTTCATGTTTTTACTAGTTGAGGGAGACAGATGATAAACAAGTGGGGGGGGGGGGAGGGAACCTCAGAGGAACACTGTGAAGAAAAGAGAACAAGGTGATGTCAAGAGAGTGCCTGGGGTTGGGGGTCACTGTGGATGAGGAGGGACCTCTGAGCTGAGACCTGAATGATGAGGAGATGGGCAGACAGAAGTTAATGCAGAAGCTCTGAGACAGGAACTGCTGGGGGAGTTCAAGATCAAAGAGGTTAACAGTGTGGGTGTGGGGAATGTGAGAAGGCAGGGAAGAGGGCTTCTGAGGCCAGCCCCGACACCCTTCTAAGCCTCAGTCTTAGCCTCCAGGGCTGGTCTGTCACCTCCCCATCTGCTGCTGGACTGAGCAAGGGACGGTCCCTCTCCCTAACCCTCCCAGGGTCGCTCTGACCCAGCCCTCTCGTCCCCGCCCTCAGGTATCTGCGGCTTCCTGACCTTTGGAGACGCCGTGGACCCTGACGTGCTCCTGTCCTACCCGTCAGAAGACATGGCTGTGGCTGTGGCCCGCGCCTTCATCATCCTGAGTGTGCTCACCTCCTACCCGATCCTGCACTTCTGCGGACGGTGAGCCCCCCCCCACCCCTCGAAGGTGGTGCTTCTCACCAGGGCCCCTGGATGCCCTTTGAACACGGCCTTGGGCCTTGTGAATCATCCATTTTATAGAGGGAGACACTGAAGCCCCTAGGAAACAGTCAGTGCCTAGGATGGCCCTGCAAGCACCCCCAGCCATGTCTTAGGGGGCCACCTTTGTCCCAGAGTCACCAGGACAGTCTGTGAGTCCTCTGAGAACCTCTAATCCAGGTCCCTTCCTGAACACCCTGTCTTCTCGATACCCCAAACCCTCCCTTTCCAGGAGTCTAGTGGAATCAGTTCCCATGGGGTGTGCAAACTCTGGACCAGGCAAGGCACTCAGTCTTTCACATTCACCATCCCATCCGGTCCTCATGGCAACCCTGAGAAGAATGCCACTAGACCCATTTCGCAGAAGAGGAGACTGAGGCCCAGGGATTGTCTTACCTACAGTTCATCCAGTTGGGGGTCTGGCTCCATGGTTGGAGTGGGGGGGGCACTGTCAGCAGGTACGCCTCTGAGCCCCTCTCTTTGTGGGCAGGGCGGTGATCGAAGGCCTGTGGCTGCGCTACCAGGGCATGCCGGTGGAGGAGGACGTGGGCCGGGAGCGGCGGCGGCGAGTGCTTCAGACGCTGGTCTGGTTCTTGCTCACCTTGCTGCTGGCGCTCTTCATCCCTGACATCGGCAAGGTCATCTCAGTCATCGGAGGCCTGGCCGCCTGCTTCATCTTTGTCTTCCCAGGTGTGGACCCCCGGTGTCCCCACAGCACTCACTCCCAGACCCTCCTGGCCTCAGCTCCTGTCTTGCTCACCTGCGGGGGAGAATAATCACCAGCATTTATCAGTCACCTTCAGGCTCTGTGGGAACCCCTGTTTGAGCATCACCTCCTGCAGAGAAGGTGTAATTGTCATCTCCATTTTACCCATGAGGCAGTGTGAGGTTCAGAGAGGGTAACAAACTTCCCTAGAGGTTAACAAACTCAACTAAAGAAGAATAGAATCTTTTCAAACCGAAGTCTGTCCAGATCCACAGTCTATATAGTCTTAACTCTTATTTCAAGAATCTGTTCCTCCATGACTGTCAGGGATCTGACTGGGTCAGCCCACCACAGGGTAATTAGGGTCTGGCAGTGGCACCCTGACACGGAGGTTGGGAGACTTGAGTTTCAGACAGTCTGCCACCAGATCCCTGGGAAACTGTCCTGTCTGCCCAGTCATGAGTTCTGCCTATATCCAGCTTATTTCTACCCAAGAGGCCAGCTGGAAGGCCCTTGCCACTTGGCCTGGAGCCAGGGGGCCACACCTGCTCAGACGTGCATTGGGAAAGCTCGGCAGTGAGGGCACCACAAAGTCGCCTCCCAGTGCTGCCCCTTTAGCTCGAGGTCTTATGTGCCACCCAAGGACCTCTCCTGGAAACCCAGTTGCCAGGCTTCCAGCTGGGTGCAGAGTGGAGGCAGAGATGGAAAATGTGGAGGAGGAAACACAGGCCTTTCTCCATCCACCTCCCCTGTCTCCTGGCAAATGTGGAGGCTGGCCTGTGACAGGGGGAACCCAGCCAAGCTCTCAAGAGCCACCTCTTCTCTTCCAGGGCTGTGCCTCATTCAAGCCAAACTCTCTGAGATGGAAGAAGTCAAGCCAGCCAGGTAAAGCAGGGCCCAGCCTGTGGGCCTCTTGGGGAGGTGCTGGACGGGGAGGTACCCTTTAAACTGGTCAGAATCAGGAGACCTGTGTACTTTGAAAACAGGAGTTTCTAAAATACTGTTTAAAAAATATATATTTATTTATTTATTTGGCTGTGCTGGGTCTTAGTTGCAGCATGTGAGATCTAGTTCCCTGACCAGGGATCGAACCCAGGCCCCCTGCTTCGGGAGCATGGAATCTTAGCCACTGGACCACCAGGGAAGTTCCTTAAAATACTTCTTTTAAAATGAGTAACGTGTTAGTTGTAACAGTTCAAACACTTCTGAAGGACTTTAGAGAAAAATGTGGAAGTCCATCCTTCCCCACCGCCCTCTCCCTTCTCCTGAGAGAGATCATGTCATGAGCATGGCCTGTGCCCTTGTAGACTGTTGCTGTGTGTGCACGGATGTCTGTGTACACAAAGTGATGCATGTGTATACACAGACACATGGGTTTTTGTGTCTGGTTAGGTTTTTTTCCAAAAATTATTTCAAGCCAGACACACTTTTCCACCCCCTGCTTTTTTTCACTTAACCGTGTATCTTGGAGATTGCTCTCTGTCCACACAGGATTGACTGCTTCCTTTTTCAGTGGCTGTAGAGTCTGTTGTTTGAGTGTGTCCTGAATGTGAACACACTTCTGCACATACACCTTGGCACACCTGTTCAAGGATCTTAGTGTCATCAGTTCTTAGAAGGAAGTTGCTTTATCACAAAGCATGCTCATTTTCACTTTGGCACGTGGGTTCAAATTACCCTCTCAAGAGGCAGTACCAGTCCGAGTCCCAGCAGCAGTGAAAGAAAGTGCCCTGTTCCCCATATCCCTGCCAGCACAGTACATAGAGGCCTTTTCAATATTTCTTAGTCTATTGAAAACAAAACACTACACTTAAAAAAATTTTACCTTTTTAAAGTGTTCAGTAGTTATTCTGTTCATATTTTTGTGTAACCACCAGCCATCTCCAGAACTCTTGCATCATCCTAAACTGAAACTCTGTACCCATTAAACAGTCACTGCCTGTTCCCCTTCACCCCAGCCCTTGGCAACCAGCATTCTATTTTCTGTGTGAATCTGACTCTTCTAGGTACTTCCTGTAACTGGAATTGTATTTGGTTTTTTTTGTACCTGGCTGCTTGCACTTAGCATAATGTCCTCAAGGTCTGTCTGTTGTAACATGAGTCAGAATGTCCTTTGTTTTTAAGGCCGAATAATATTCATTGTATGTACAGGCCACATTTTGCAAAACACTGCATTGTTTTTAATATGTACATATTCCTGAATGGTAGAGAGGTTATGACCAGGTTGCATGCTTTAAAAAAAAACAAACAGAAAATTATTGTGGGGACTTCCCTGGCAGTCCACTGGTTAAGACTCTGTTGTTCCAATGCAGGGGGAATGGGTTTGATCCCTAATCAGGGAACTAAGATCCCATATGCCATGTGGTAAGGCCTAAAAAAAAAATCCAGTTATAACCCTGCAGCTGTTTTTGATATACATAAGTTTGCAGATGCTTTTGACTTATTTTTTAATAAAATGGATCACTTCATGTGACTTGCTTTTTCCTGACCATCTTTCCCATCAGGAGACATACATTCTAATTCTGGTCCTGCCCTTGGTCTCCTGTGACCAGTCAGCTAATCGCATTAGGTCTTGGTCTCCTTACCCATGGTCTAGGAGTCATACACCCAGCCCCACAGCTTGTGTGAAAGCTGTTGAGAAGTAGGAAGTGCTCTACCCACAGGAAAAGTGGTATAAGTGATTACAGTAATTAACTGATACATGGCAACACACTCCAATATTCTTGCCTGGAGAATCCCAGGGACAAAGGAGCATGGTTGGCTACAGTCCATAGGGTCACAAAGAGTCATGACTTCAGACACGACTGAAGTGACTTAGTACATACATTTACATATATATGAGAGTCTGCAGCGTCATGAGTGGTTGACTGACCAGGCCCTCTCTCACCCTCTGCTCTACAGCTGGTGGGCGATGGTCAGTTACGGAGTCCTCTTGGTCACACTGGGAGCCTTCATCTTTGGCCAGACCACAGCCAACGCCATTTTTGTGGATCTTTTGGCGTAACCACTGCCTCCCAGAGAATTCTTGGCCTTTGTTGTTAGACCCAGGAACCCATCTCATAGAGCTTCAGGACCACCCTGGGCCCGGCATCATTCCCCTCCACTGGTGGGATGACATCCACACATCCTTTTCCAGGAACAGTTGTGGGGTGAAATCAGACCCCACCCCTGTGGACAGTTCAAACTCAGCTCCCTTCCTGCTCCCCCATCCTGGCAGTGCCGTGGATGGTAGGAGGAAGTCTCATGCCACAGGAGAACCTCCTCCCCTCCTCCATCTCTCGACTTCTCCATGCCTGGACGCCATGGGTAAAGAGTGTTGGTAGGTCTCCAAAGAAAGAACTCAGCCTGACTTGCCTCTGGAGAAAGAGTGTGCACCGAGAGGTCCCCTCCTCCACAGAGAAGCCTGTCCTGAGTAGAGGCTCTGCTCATCACCCCAGGACTCAGCACCTGCTCCTGTGTGTCGGCAGCCCAGCCACCAGCGGCTTCCTCCCGCAAGTGCCAGAGGTAACCTAAAAGCATATGAGTGCACCAAGGCAGGTAGATGGATGCCTGTCCACTGCCTCCTGGGCCTGCGGAGAGCCTGAGAGCCCTCTTGCCCGTGGCTGATTGACATTTCCCAAGGCTTTTGGGGTCTTGCCCTGCCTCTTTACCCAGACCTGTGGTCCAGGCATCCCTCTGCTCCTCCATCCCAGACATCACCAAGTCTAATGTTTACAAACGGTGCCAGCCCAGCTCTGAGCCAGGGGCCAGGAGCCACCCCGTGCCACGGTGCTGTGAGTACTCCCTGAACTCACCCCACAGTGGGGAGTCTGCTTTCTCTCTTAGATTCCAGGGGGGCCCCTCTTTCAAAGTAACAAGAGTGGGGACGTCCCTGGTGGTCCAGTAGTTAAGACTCTGCTTGCAATGTAGGGGGCACAGGTGCAATCCCTGTCAGGGAACTAAGATCCCACATTCTGCGAGGTGTGACCAGAAAAAAAAAATGGGACAAAAGCCCAAGAATGGGTGATGGAGCAGGCTGGAAATGCCACGTGGGCTGGGCTCGTGAGGATCAAGGTGACTGTGTCTGGTATCTTCACTTTCAGTGGCTGCTTCTCTTCTCCCTGCCCTCCATGTCAACCCCAGCCTGGTACCCGGAGATGAGACAAAAAAGGCAGCTGACATGTCATTGTCTGGACAACATTTGAGTGTAGTCATGCTGGCCTAGATGTTTCCCTTCCAGTCTGGATCTTGTCTGCTCCTTTCCCCCATCTCCTCTTCTCCCCCACACCATTTTCCTATGGAGCTCAGTCTCTCCTGCTCTCCTAAGTATGGGAGTGGGATGGACCAAACCCTCCCTTGTCCTCTTCCTCAGCTCCACGTGTCCTCCAAGCCTGGCCTCGGAGGCCTGTCAATCACATTAGGACATAGCTAGGTTGTGCCCCACGCGAGGTGAGGAGGGATATTCTCTGCCTTCATATTTTGAACACTTTGGCTACTCAGGCCAACCCCAGGCACCGAATCAGGCTTTCTCTGCCTGGAACACTCAGCATTTTCCCTGGCTCTTCCTGCCCAGAACCTCTGAATGGAGAAGTGGGGGTGAGAGGGACCCACGTGCTCAGGGCAGTGAGATACCAGAAGCAGAGGCTGGCTGGAGCCACATAGACTTCTGCTCAGCCCCAGCCCAGGTGACTTGCCCCTCTTCACATCCCCTCTAGGCTCCCCCAGGGCCAGGCCCACGTGGCCGTCTTCTCTCAGCCTGCTACACAGCACCAGGCCCCGCCAGCACCCATCTGGACAAGGTTGGGAGGATGGACATCAGCAGGGCTGTACCGCCGCCTCATATTGCATTTCAATCACGGGTGGGGGTCTGCAAGGGGGAAATGAGCTGGAATCTGGCCTAATAACCTCAGGAGCCCCTTCCCCTGCCCTCCCTGGCTGGGCATTTTACTGTTTCTTTTTTACTTGTGCACATTCAGACCGGGAAGGATGGTTAATAAAAAGGGACTTGTGCTGCTGAGCTGCGTGGTCTGTGTCTGACACTGGGGACAGTCCAGGCCACTGGCAGAAGGAAGACAGACTGGGGTGGGCGGTAGGGGCTGGGATGTGGCAAGCGCCTTTTGGCTTCACTATCTATGACCCTTGAGTTGAGAACAGGCCCACTGCACTCCCTTTACCGAGCAAGAAACCTCAAGTGGTTCTGGACACCTCTGCCTTCTTCCACATCCCATCAGCCTTTGCCCGCTGACTTCGGACTCTGCCTGGGCTCACACCCCTCCTGTGCAGGCGCACATTGGCCTCTGTGTTGTATGTCCCCCTGCCAACCTCAGGTTTTGGGGTGAGCTTCAAACTCCTGAGCATCCCCGCTTTGTCCTTTCAGAGGCTGGTGTTGAGAGCAGGCCCCGTTGTCCCAGTTGAGGAGCCAGACACTGTGCTCAAGTGCTGGGGAGAAGCTACTTGGCAAAACACACCAGCTCTGCTCTCCCTTTGCTTAGCAAGTCGTCACAAATATAAACACACAAATTGTGATACATGCCAAGAAGGGAAAATACAGAATGTTACATTTGGGGGTCTGGTGCTTCTCTGGAGAGTCAAGGAAGGTTTCCTAAGGAAAGTGACATATGAGCTGGCCTCTGAAGGGTGTGTAGGAATGAACTAAGTGAAGAGGTGGGGAGACCTTTGCAGGCCATGGGAAATGCATTTGCAAAGGTGGGAGGAACATGGTGGTTTGAGGAACTGGAAAGTGGCCATTGTTGGTGGAGCATGGCCAGGGTGTGGGGGAGTCACAGAGGAGAGCAGAGCATTCTGGGATGGCTTCAGTCATCAATGGCTGCCCCTTTAGACTTAAAAGTCTAACCAGCTCACCTTCTCCCACACTCTCTATCCCTCTCACACTCTCTATCCCTGCTCAGCTATTTTGCAAAGATCCTTCCCTCCTGGTGGAGATGAGGACTCTCTCCAAGGAGGAAACATGATGCAAGACTAGACAGGTGGGGGACTCCCCTGTGGTCCAGGGTGTAAGACTCCAAGCTTCCACTGCAGGAGGCATGGGTTCAGTCCCTGGTCAGGGAACTAAGATTTCACATGCTATGCCGCCAAATAAAAAAGACTACACAGGTGGGACAGCTTTGGGCCACACTTCACACTTGCTTAGTGGGCCAAGTGCTTGAGAGTGGTTTCACTTTCTCTGAATAAACAGAGGGAAGAAAAGCTTACATCTAGGCTATAGGCAAACAAATAGCCAAATTCATCCATTCATCCATTGTAGCCAAGACTTGTAAGTACTTAATCAGTGTCTGTCTTCCTTCCCCATTAGACTGTAAATTCCATGGGGGCAGGCACATCTCCCTTACCCGTCAGTTATCTTAGCCAGTGCCTGGAACACGCTTAGCAAGTGTTCAATAGTTTGCGTGAATGAATGAACATCAGCTAACACTTGCTGATTTCCTACTTTGTGCTAGCACTTGAATCATTCACATTTGGTCTTCATGACAACTCTATGCAGAAGTAAAAGCTAAGAGATGTTACAATGGTTTACCCAAGGACACACAAGAAGTAATATTGGAGCCAGACAGCCCTCTTGCCGTGCATGAATGAACAAGTGAGCAAAGGGTTCTTGGCCTGGTGACTTCTGACACCAGAACACAAGCTTAGGAACTTCCAACCCTCATGCCAGCACCAACATTAGATCCTGGAACCGCTGGCTTACCCTCCAGCCAAACCACATCAAGTGGTGGGATGTCAGCTGGCCAGTGGCTCTGGGCAAGTCACTTTCCATCTCTGAGCTTCTGTTTCTCGATCTCTAATGTGGGACTGATCATCACTGACCTTATTTACCTCCCAGGATAAAGGAGAGCCAGTGTCAAGAAAGTACATGAAAAAATGACAAGTGCTTTATGACCAGAAATCCACATTTACAGAAGAAATGTGAAAACTCAGTTTCTCCTCAGGAGGCCACATGCCAAGTTGCCCCTAACACTTCCTGGGAGTCAGGATATTTCTCAAACTTTAATGTACTTAAAAATTTTTTTATCTCCTTAGGATACAAATTCTGATTCAGTAGATATGGTGTGGGGCTTCAGTCTGCATTGTAAATGCTCCCAGTTTTGCCCATGCTGGTCCTTGGACCGCACTTTGAGTATCAGGGGACTGGTAGACAAAGCAAAGGCTTTGGCTTCAGACAGAGCTGGCTTAGATCTGAGCAATACCTCTTTACACTGGTAACTCAGGAAATCAGTTCACTTCTAGGAACCCCACTTTCCTCAACTATGAAGTAGGAGTTATGGTGCCCATCTTGTAGATGAAAATATTAAAAATCCAAGGACACATGGTATAATATATGTGAAGTGCCTGGTAGAGAGCAGGGATCATGTTGGTCATTTCCTCATACTGGAAAGAAAGAGCAGGGCAGGGGGCGCATGGCGTGTAACTACAGTTCAACCCTTTGGTCAGTAGAGGGCACCTTTGTATAATTTCAGCCTGTAAAAGAGGCGCCTATAGCTTCAGAGGACGCTCCAGTCCCTTGAGTCCCTCAGGTTCCTAGTGATCTGCAGCCTAGCATTCCTGAATGACACCCCTCTACTGGGGCAGGGCCACTTCTAGATCATGGCCTCCAACCTAGTGGGGTAATCAGACCAGTCAAATAATCTTAATTATATAGGTACATGTGCTAGATGTAGATTCAATATTACAAATCCAGATTTGGTAATTCACTGCTGTGATACAATGAAAAATTTTTCAGTCAATATGGAGGAAGGCCAGAGATAATGTAGCCAGGAAGAAGGAAGAAGGCAGACACCCTGTCCTCCAAATACTTTATGTTTGCTGAGAGGTGGGGTGAGAGGGGAGAGGAATAGGCACATGATTAATCTATTTGGATATTCTTCCATTAAAAATGAAATTGAAAAAAAGAAAAGAGATTTAATTGATGTGTTTCCTAGAGTCCAGCATTTAAGAAGTTTGGAAGTGGCCACTCCATCCTAACAAGTAAAAAGCTGAACAAACCAAAAAGTCAACTCTTCTAAAATGTGTAAGATACATCAGACTATAAGGCACACCCCTACCCCTCAAATTGAAGAGAGACACAAATACAGAGCAGAAACCCACAAGCAGAAACCTCTGTGGGAGTCAATGCCAGAGTAAGGGAACCTAAACTGTAATTGATGAATTTCTGGAGGTTCAATGCAGACAAATCAGAGGGAGAAAAACACCAAGGAGCCCAGTCCTTTTGGGAGAAGGAGGCATACTTTGAGACTTTTTACCTGAAGTTCTACCAAGTTCTCATAGTAAACATCAGAAAGAAATCATCATGCTTCTAGCAGAGAAGAGTAAAAAGAACCATTCTGAAATTGCTAGAGCATTCTGTTCTTGTTAACAAAGATATGCCCTGGGGAGACACTTAAAATTTAACCAGAGCCTAAACTACTGGGATTTTATCAGAGCCTATGGGAGAGCCTGGTGGGCTGCTGTCTATGGGGTCGCACAGAGTCGGACACGACTGAAGCGACGTAGCAGCAGTAGCAGCAGCAACAGACCTAAGGGAAGGGAAACACACAATTTCATCCCACTCTGGCCACTGTGTCCCACCTAAGGGGGACTGGACAGAGAGCTGAGAAACATAAGGCGTTCGCAGTCCAGAAGCACACAGGCTAAGAGTATGTGATCCAACCATAGGACTACAGACACTTCCCCCTCCCCTTATACCATGCAACCTCATTACTAAAGACCTACTTACAGCAATTCCTTTTACCTAATACATTATGTCTGGCTATCAAAAATTATAAGAGGGCTTCCCTGGTGGTCCAGTGATTCAGACTGCCTGCCAATGCAAGGGACATAGGTTTGATCCCTGATCCAGGAGGATCCCACATACCATGAAGCAACTAAGCCCGAGTGCTACAACTACTGAGCCCATATGCTGCAACCACTGAAGCCTGTGTACTCTAGAGCCCACGCTGCACGAGAGAAGCCACCACAACTAGAGAGTAGCCTCCGCTTGCCCCAACTAAAGAAAGCCCTCGCACAACAGTGCAGACCCAGTACAACCACAAATTCTTTTTAAAAAATACAACATATACTAAAAGGCAAAAAATACAGTTTGGAGAGACAGAGCATCAGAGCTAGACTCAAATACGGCAGGGGTGTTAGAATTATCAGAGCAGGAATTTTAAACAATTATGATTAAAATACTAAGGGCCCTCACGGATAAAGCAGACAACCTGCAGGAAGAGAGAGATGGGCAATGTAAGCAGAGAGATGGAACTTCTAAGAAAGAACCAAAAAGAAATGCTAGAGATTAAAGAAGAAAAACACTTTAAGAGAGATGCAGAATGCTTTTGATAGGCCTATACTATATAGGGGGGTTCCCAGTGGCTGAGTGGTAAAGAATTCACTGCAATGCAGAAGACTTGGGTTTGATCCCTGGGTTGGGAAGATTCCCTGGAAAAGGAAATGGCAATCCACTCCAGTATTCTTGCCTGGGAAATCCCACGGACACAGGAGCCTGGTGGGGTACAGTCCATGGGGTTGCAAGACTTGGACACAACCTAACAACAGAAACAAACACACAGTATAGATTAGATACAATTCAGGAAAGAATCTCTGAGCTTTGGGATATCTCAATAGAAACCTCCAAAACTGAAAAGAAAAAAAAAGAAAAGAAAATCCAAGAACTGTAGAAAACCAAAAGTAATACTAAAAAGGAACAGAAAAATATTTGAAACAATAATGACAGAAATTCCCCAAAATTAATTTTAGGCACCTAATTAACTAATCCTCTGAGGAGAAGTGGATGACAGAAGATGAGATGGTTGGATGGC
This sequence comes from Bubalus bubalis, assembly GCF_019923935.1. Taxonomy (NCBI): domain Eukaryota; kingdom Metazoa; phylum Chordata; class Mammalia; order Artiodactyla; family Bovidae; genus Bubalus; species Bubalus bubalis. Next base: position 26,049,492 of record NC_059174.1, on the reverse strand, counting down.
ATCACCACTCGGTGGACATGAGTTTGAGCAAGCTCCGGGAGTTGGTGATGGACAGGGAAGCCTATCGTTGCTGCAGTCCATGGGGTCGCAAAGAGTCAGACACGACTGAGCAACTGAACTGAACTGAATTAACTAATGACTGATTCAGGAAGTTCAGAGAACACCAAGCAGGATAAATGACAAAAAGTTTGACACCAAGTCATATCATTTTCAAAAATACAAAAAAAAAAAAAAATCCAAAAAATCCTGAAAGAAGCCAGAGGGAGAAAACACTGTACTTACAGAGAAGCAAAGATTAAGAATTACAGGACTTCCCCAGTGGTACAGTGGATAGGAATCTGCCTGCCAATGCAGGGGACACAGATTCAATCTCTGGTCTGGGAAGATTCCACATGCTGTGAAACAACTAAGCCCCGGCACCAAAACTACTGAGCCTGAGCTCCAGAGACCTCAAGCCACAACTATAGAGCATATGTGCCCCAAGTACTGAAGACCACGTGTCTAAAGCCTGTGCTCTGAAACTAGAGAAGCCACCACAATGAGAAGCCCGTGCACCACAACTAGGAGTAGCCCCTGTTCATCACAGCTAGAGAAGGCCCACGTGCAGCAACGAAGACCCAGTGCAACCAAAAATAAATATTTTAAAATAACAAAAAATTAAAAACCTGCCTTCCTCCTCTATCCCCCCACCAAAAAAAAAAAAAAGAATTACAGAGAATTCCCAGGACTTCCCTGCAGTCCAGTGGTTAGGACTTTGCACTTTCACTGCCTGGCCCTGGCTTCAATTCTTGGATGGGAAACCAAGATCCTGCAAGCCAACAGGTATGACAAAAAAAAAAAAAAAAAAGATTTACAGTTGACCCTTGAACAATATGGGAGTTAGAGGTTCTGACCCTCAACATACTTGAAGATTTCTATATAATTTATAGTTGGCCCTCAATACCCACAGTTCTCATCTACCAACTGCAGATCATGCAGTGTGGTAGTATTTACTACTGAAAAAAATCCACTATATATACACCTTCGCAGTTCAAAGCCATGTTGTTCAATAGTGTACTACACATCTGACTTCTCTGAAACTATGCAAACATAAAGAGAGTTGAGTGAAATATTTTAAATGTTAAGAGAAACCTAGAATTCTATATTCTGTAAAATAGTCCTTCAAAAGTGAAGGAGAAATACTTTCTCAGACAAACAAAAATTGAGGGACTCTGTTGGCCAGTAGACTTGCCTTCAAAGAACTGTTAAAAGGAGTTATTTAGAGAGAAGGGAATTTTTTTTTGGGGGGGTGGGTGTTGGGGACATGCTACCTGGCTTGGCTTGTGGGATCCCCAGAAGTAGAACCCAGGCCCCCTGCAGTGGAAGTTCAGAGTCCTCACCACTGGACCATCAGCGGATTCCCAAGAGAAGGGCAATTAAATAAAGCAGATATCACAACTATAAAGCCAGAAGAGTACTTTGAAAAATGGACAAAAAGAAAACTAGCACCTAAAAATTAAAAGTATGATTGCCAAATTTAAAAATAAATCAAAAGAAGAGTTAAAGATAGTTAAGAGAATCTCCTGAAAAGACAAAGAGATGGAGGGAATTCCCTGGCTTCCCAGTGGTTAAGGCTCAGCACCTTCATTGACAAAGAGATGGAAAAAAAGAAATAAGAAAATTAAGTTTCAACTCAGCTACAACATCTGACTAACAGAAATTCCAGAAATCGAGAACAGAGAAAATGGGCAGGGACAGGAAGAACTGGAGCAGAGAAAAAGAGATATTATCAAAGAAATAACTCAAGAAAATTTTGCAAACAAAGACATGAATCTCAATATTTGAACCAGTGAATTGAATTTTAACAGCTGCACACTGGAAATAAAGAGAAAACCCTAAAGATTTTCTAGATGGTGGGGGGTAGGGATGTCATGCTTCTTGGCATCACTGCAGGCTAGAAGATAACACATCAATGTTTTCATAATTTTTTGTATTTTTGAAAAATTAATTAATTTTTTGACTGCACCACACAGCATGTGGGATGTACTACATCCCACCCCCTCCAAGTGGAAGTGTGAAGTTTTAACCACTGAACAGTCAGGGAATTTCCAATGCCTTCATTTTTTTTTTTTTTTTTGCCTTCATAATTTTTGAGTGAAACCTTTCAACCTAGATTTCATGTGCAACCAAACTTTCAATCAAGTATGAGGCTGAAATAAAAATATTCCCAGATAAATAAAGGGTAAATAAATGTACATCCTGTTTTACCTTTCTCAGAAAGTCACTGGAGAATATGTTTCAGCAAAATAAAGCTGTAAAGCAAGGAAGTGGAAAGCAGAGCATCTAGGAAACCAAGAATCAATCTCAGAAGAACAACCAAGAGGTTTTCAAATGACAGCTGGGCAACTGACCAGAATGTGGCCAGTTCAGTTGGAGCAAGAATATGGAGCACTATCAAAGGAAAGTCTCCAGGGAGAAATAAAACTAAGAGGTTATCTGACTTGTCTAAGCATTTGGAATAATTACTGACAGATCTGTTGGAGCATTTGGGTAAGTATGCATGTAACAAAGCAAATGGGAAAATATGGCCATTATTAATCACAGGAAAAACAAGCAAGATTTACACGAAAGGTAATCAAAGTAAACTGCTAAGCCCAGCAGTGAATGATATTTGCATACTCAATAATGTCCATACTGATTATTTAACCCTATGGGCTGTATTGTGACATAACTTCATTTTAAAAGGGGAGGAAAGGACTTCAAGGTGCAGGAGTAAGAAAGCTAAATCGTTTATCAATAATTACTACTTTTAGTTTTTAAATCACGAAATAACAATATAAGCACATTATCTTAAAAGTGAAAGTGAAGTCGCTCAGTCGTGTCCAACTCTTTGCGACCCCATGGACTGTAGCCCACCGGGCTCCTCCGTCCATGGGATTCTCCAGGCAAGAATACTGGAGTGGGTTGCCATTTAAATACTGAGATAAATGCCAAAAGAAACAGCTTAAAAGAGATAAATGTAGGCAACACAGCGAGCTGGAGGTGGGCAAAGCTAGGACAAAGGACTGCTGGCATTTCATATGAGCTTTTTCTTACCACTGGATTTTCTTTTTAAAAAAAATGTGGCCGTGCCTGGTCTTAGTTGCGGCATGCAGGATCTCTGATCTTAGCTGTGGCGTGTGGGATCTTTAGTTGTGGCCTGTGGGATTTAGTTTCCTAACCAGGAAGCCAATCCAGGTCCCTTGCATTGGAAGGGTGGAGTCCCAGTCACTGGACCACCAGGGAAGTCCCAGGACTGGCTTTTATAAAACAAGATGCATGAGTAGTTGTTTTTTTGTTGTTGTTGTTGTTTTTGGCCACACCACGCAGGATGCAGTACTCTTTCCCGACCAGGAATGGAAACTGTGCTCCCTGCAGTGGAAGCAGAGTCTTACCTACTGGACCACCAGGGAAGTCCTGTTTTGTTTTGATGCTTTAAACTTGAAATCATTTTTATACTTAAAATAGCCAAGGTATAGAAGCAACCTAAATGCTCAGTGATAGATGAATGGATAAGATGTGGTGTACATATATGTGTTAGTCGCTCAGTCGTATCCATGGAATGTAAACCGCCAGGCTCCTCTGTGCAGGGGATTCTCCAGGCAAGAACACTGGAGTGAGTTGCCATTCCCTTCTCCAGGGGATCTTCCCAACCCAAGGATCAAACCCAGGGCTCCTGCATTGCAGGTGGACTCTTTACCATCTAAGCCAGTAGGGAAGCTGTATATATAATTTTTAGAGTGACTCATTATACACAGTGAACTATTTTTCAGTCATAAAAAAAGAATGAAATCTTGCCATTTGGGACAATATAGATGGACCCAGAGGATATTATACTAAATGAGATATAAGTCAGACAAAGACAATGATTTCAGTTATTTGTGAAATCTTAAAAAACAAACACCACCACCACCACAGAATGTAAACAGAGTCATAGATACAAAGAACTAACAGGTGGATGCCAGAGGAGTAGGGTGGGGAGATGAGAAAAATAGATGAGGGAGATTACGAGGTACAAACTTCCGGTTACAAAATAAATGAATCATGAGTATGGAATGTACAGCGTGGGGGACACAGTCAGTAATTATATAATATCTTGTATGGTGAGAGATGGTAACTAGATTTATCATAGTGATCATTTTGAAATGTATGTGTGCTTTGTTGCTCAGTCGTGTCTGACTCTGCAACCCCATGGACTGTAATCTGCCAGGTTCCTTTGTCCATGGGAGTTCTTCAGGCAAGAATACTGGAGTGGGTTGACATTCTCTTCTCCGGGGGATCTTCCCAATCCAAGGATTGAACCCAGGTCTGCCACACTGCAGGTGAATTCTTTATGATCTTTGCCACCAGGGAAGCTCATGAATACTGGAGTGGGTAGCCTGTCCCTTCTCCAGGAGATCTTCCTGACCCAAGAATCGAACTGTGGTCTCCTGTACTGCAGGCAAATTCTTTAGCAGCTGAGCCACCAGGGAAGCCCTTTGAAATGTAAAGAAATATCAAATCACAGTATTAATAAAATGTAGGTCAATTATACTTCAAAAAACAAACAAACCAAATCATAGAAAAAGAGATCAGATTTGTAGTTATCAGAGGTGGGGGAGTTTGATGAAATTAGTCCAAAAGGTTCAAACTTCTAGTTATAAGATGAATCAGTATTAGGCATGTAATGTACAGTATAATAAATATAATTAATACTACTGCATGTTATCTATGAAAGTTGTTAGAAGAGTAAATCCTAAGACTTTTCATCACAAGAAACTTTTTTTCTGTTTCTTTTATTTTGTGTCTATATGAGGTGACAGCTGTTCACTAAACTTATTGTGGTAATCACTTCATTATGCTGTACACCTTAAACTTACAGAGTGCTGTGTATCAATTACATCTCAATAAAACTGGAAGAAAGAATAAAGTAAAATAACAGCAGCAGAACTGACTACAGCAGAACTGAAACAGGAGGGAAGGGGTCCGGTCACAACCTTTACAAGAATGACAGGGACTTCCCAGGTGGCTCGGTGGTTAAGAATCGGCCTTGAAATGCAGGGGACTCGGCTTCACTCACTGTTTGGGGAACTGAGATCCGACATCCTGCGGAGCAACTAAGCCCAAGTGCCACAACCACTGAAGCCTGTGCTTCAACCAAAGAGTCCATGCTCCACAACAAAAGATCCCATGTGATGCAAAGAAGATCCCATGTGCTGCAACTAAGACCCAATGCAGTCACGTGAAAAAAAAAAAAAAATGACATAGCCTGAGGATAGGGCTTCCCAGGTGGCGCCAGTGATAAAGAACCCACCTGCCAATGCAGGAGACTTCAGAGATATGGGTTCAAATCCCTGGGTAGGGAAAATCCCCTGGAAGAGGGCTGTATTCTTGCCTGGAGAATCCTATGGATAGAGGAGCCTAGCAGGCTACAGTCCTTAGAGTTGAAAAGAGTTGAACACAACTGAAGGACTTCGCAGCAGCAGCAGCCTAAGGACCTGACAGAAGCTGTGTGTGTACTTAGTCACTCAGTCATGTCTGACTCTTTGCGACCCCATGGACTGTAGCCTGCCAGGCTCCTCTCTCCGTGGTATTTTCCCAAGCAAGAATACTGAAGTGGGTTCCTAACCCAGGGATCAAACCCACATCTCTTGTGTCTCCTCTTGGCAGGCAGATTCTTTATCACTACGCCGCTTGGGAAGCCCATGACATAAAGTGATTAAAACCAAATAGGCCCAAGATAGCAGTCTAATGGCAGAAAGCAAAGAGGAACTAAAGAGCCTCTTGATGAGGGTGAAAAGATAAGAGTGAAAAAGCTGCCTTAAAACTCAACATTCAAAAAACTAAGATCATGGCATCTGGTCCTATCACTTCCTGGCAAATAGATGGGGAAAAAGTGGAAACAGTGGCAGATTTTATTTTCTTTAGCTCCAAAATCACTGCAGACAGTGACTGCAGCCATGAAATTAAAAGATGCTTGCTCCTTGGAAGAAAAGCTATGATCAACCTAGACAGTATATTAAAAAAAACAGAGATATCACTTTGCCAACAAAGGTCTGTATAGTCAAAGCTATGGTTTTTCCAATAGTCATGTACAGGTGTGAGAGTTGGATCATAACAAAGGTTGAGCACTGAAGAACTGATGCTTTCGAATTGTGGTGCTGAAGAAGACTCTTGAGAGCCCCTTGGACAGCAAGGAGATCAAACCAGTCAATCCTAAAGGAAATCAATCCTGAATATTCATTGGAGGGACTGATGCTGAAGCTGAAGCTCCAATACTTGGCCACCTGTTGCAAACAGCCAACTCACTGGAAAAGACCCCAATGCCAGGAAAGATTGAGGGCAGGAGGAGAAGGGGGCAACAGAGGATGAGATGGCTGGATGGTATCACCTACTCAATGGACATGAGTTTGAGCAAGCTCTGGGAGATGGTAAAGGACAGGGAAGCCTGGCTTGCTTCAGTCCATGGGGTCACAAGGAGTCGGACACGACTGAGTGACTGAACAACAAGGTCCAAGGTGGCAGATGAGTGGACTTTCACTAGACCTTGAGCTTCTGTACATGACCACTGTAACACATCAGCAAGTAATGACATACCCACAGGCGCCATAACAGTTTCAAAGCTCAAAAAGTGGGTGGTGGCCCAATTACTGGAAATCCCCACCACTTCCCTGGTGACTCAGATGGTAAAGAATCTGCCTATAATGTGGGAGACCTGGGTTCGATCCCTGGATCAGGAAGATACCCTGGAGAAGGGAATGACAACCCACTCTAGCATTCTTGCCTGAAGAATTCCATGGACAGAGGAGCCTGGCGGGCTACAGTCCATGGGGTCTCAAAGAGTGGGACGCGACTGAGTGACTACACTTTCACTTTCCCCAAAATAGCTGTAATACTCCTTCCTCTCATTAGCCTATGAAATCACCCACCCCTATATAAATTGACAGCCCCATACCCTGGTGCCACTCTCTCCTCAGATGGCCCACATTCTATCTGCGGAGTGTGTTTCTCTACATAAATCCACTTCTTACTTATCACTTTGTCTCTCACTGGATTCTTCCTGTGACAAGACATCAAAGAACCTGAGCTTCATTAAGTCCTGAGACCAGGTGTACAATCTCAGTTAAAAGACCATTGGTTCAAGTCCCAATCTGGATATCGGTTGGGTTTGCATCCCAGCCTGTGGATTCAAGTCCCAGTCTGAGTTGCACAATTTCAGAAAGCCAGTGTTAGTCGCTCAGTTGTGTCCAACTCTTTGCGACCCCATGGACTGTACCCTGCCAGGCTTCTCTGTTCGTGGGATCCTCCAGGCAAGAATACTGAGTGGGTTACCATTCCCTTCTCCAAGGAATCTTCCTGATCCAGGGAATGAACCCAAGTCTCCCACATTACAGGCAGATTCTCTACCATCTGAGCCACCAGGGAAGCAGTTTCAGAAGTGCTTGTTAAAAGTGATCATAAGAACCAATACAATATTGTAAAATTTAAAAATAAAATTAAAAAAAAGTGATCATAAAACATTTTTTTTAATAAGAGAAGTAAAAATTGATGTCTATTATAGGCCATGTTGGAATTCTAGCTTTGCTGCTTCTAATGAGGCCTTAGGCAATTAGTTAAACTATTTGGGCCTTGATTTCCTTATCTATGGATTACAATATTTGTTGTGGCAAAGACTGCTTGTCAGCCTCTCCATTCTTAGACAACAGTACAACTTATGAAATAATAATTTTTTAAAAAAACATGTATTGGTCTCTGCCCCATTTCTGGCACAGAGCTCCTGAAACGTTTGTAATTTCCTAAATGATAAGGGCACTTTGGAGCATCTTTTGTTATGATGTTTGGTCTTTGACCCTGGCTCCTGCACAGAACTACTAAATCCCTTGGAATTTCCTGGGCAATGATTGGTGTGCTTTTGGATAACTGAAGGATTGGAGCAGGTCACCAGAAAGACCAGGCCATGATTAAAAGCTTGGAACTTTCAGCCCCGCCCCCTCAAACTCTGGCTCTAGAGGAGAGGAGCTGGAGACTGAGTTAATGATCACTCAGGCCTATGTGTGAAGCCTCCACAGAAATCCTAAAAGTGCTTGGCTGGCAGAAGTTCTGGGCTGGTGAACACATCCACATGCCAGGAGGGTGGTACATCCTAACTCCACGGGAACAGAAGCTCCTGTACTCAGGACCCTTCTGGACCTCACCCTATGTACCTCTTCATCCTAGCCATTCATCTGTATCTTAAAATATCCTTTACAGTTTTATGTATTTAATTTTGGCTAAATTTTTGGCTATGCAGGGTCTTCGTTGCTCCTCTGACTTTTCTCTAGCTGTGGAGAGTGGGGCTGCTCTCTAGTTGCAGTGCATGGGCTTCTCATTGCAACAGCTTCTCTTGTTTCCGAGCACAGGCTATAGGGTGAGCAGGCTTCGATAGTTGCAGCTCCCAGGCTCTAGAACACAGGCTCAATAATTCTGGTGCACAGGCTTAGTTGCTCCTGAGACATGTGGGATCTTCCCGGATTAGGGATCGAATTCTTATCTCCTGCATTGGCAGGCAGATTCTTTACCATCAAACCACCAGGGAAGCCCTGTATCTTATAATATCCTTTACAATAAACCAGCAAATGTAACTAAATGTTTCCCTGGGCTCTGTACGTTATTGTAGCAATCAATTAACCTCTGAAGTGGGAGTCATGGGAACCCCAATCCATAACTGGTCACCAGATTCAACTGGGGGAAGCTAGGCCCACCCCGCCAAGAGAGAAGTGACATTTGTGGCCATCTTTATCTACCACATACTCTGGAAAAATATACATAAATACTTAGCTCAAAGGGTTGTTGCAAAAATTATATCTAATTTATAAAAAGTGCCTTGCCTATAATAAGGAATAAATAAATGTTTTATTACTGTTATCCTTTTTAAGAGGTCACATTTGGCATCAGAGGGTACCTTTGTTTTTTGGGGTTTTTTTGCCCCATGGTTTACAGGATCTCAGTTTCCTGACTGGGGATTGAACCTGAGCCATAGCAGTGAAAACCCAGAATCCAAACCAATAGGCAACCAGGGAACTCCCAGAGAATAATTTAAATAAATTAGAATTCTTCACTTACAAGAGTTTACCTCGTCTCTAAACAGCAAGATCTCCTTGGAAAAGAGGACTTGGGTTATGTTATTTCACTGACATCTTATTAGCTAGAACTCACCCTTCATACTCACTGAGGTGTCGTTTGAAGGGTCAACTTGGAGAAAGAGGCTCTTGCTGGGAATGTGACCAGCTTCATCTCCTGGAGGGACAGTGGTTGGAACAGGGGCCAACTAAGACTAGATGATGTCCCCAGGGCTTGACTCCTGATGACCAAAGCTGAGGATGGAGGAATGAGAGGATGCGTCCACAGGCCACTTGTTTATTCTCGGTGAGATTGATTCTGTGGTCCCTCCCAGCTCTGGAAGATTATCTTGTCCTCAGCCTTTTCCTCCTCAGTTCCTTATCACAGGGGTTGTCAATAGAAGCCCTGTGTGCTTATCATTTAAAAAGAAGGAGGAGGAGAAGGAGAAGAAAGAAAAGAAAGAAAGAGAAAAAAGGAAGAGAGAGGGGGGAAAGAAGGAAAGAAAAAAAGGAAAAAGAATTAATAACTAATGAAAATCTACTGTAGAGCACAGGGAACTCTACTTAATGCTCTGTGGTTACCTAAATGGGAAGGAAATCCAAGGAAGAGGGTATATATATTTATATACATGCGGCTGATTCATTTTGCTGTACAGCAGAAACTAACACAAGAGCAAAGACAGAAATCTGGATGTCGAGCTTCTCTGAGAAACTACCACGTCTAGTAACACTGTATTCAATCCTGTCTGGAAACCACCAGCTAGAGCTGGGTAGGCGCCTGCTTTCCAGTTCAGTACAGTAGCAACCCCGAAGCTTCTTGCATGTATGTTTCCTGCCTGGCACTTGGGGATATCTGGGTTTTGGAGCCTTGCAATGATCCTTGAACCAAATCAGCCAATCCCAGCCCGCCCAGGCACTACCCTGTGACCCAGCATCTGTCCTGAGGTTCTGAAATGCCAGTGGTTAAGCAGGAGCCAGCACTGGAGCCAGCTGTCCTACCAGCCTCTGCCCAGAAGCTCAAGCTGACAGAGGGAATGGGACTGGCCAGGAATACTAGCCAGGGCAGTGTAGGGAGTGAAGCGAGATGGATGTAGCCTCCCAGCTTCACCATTAACTTTGGCTGTTCTCAGACCCCAACATTCTCCAGGCTTGTCTGGCTGCTTATGGTTAACAGAAGGCCAAGGAGAAGCTGACCGTACCTTCTGAGCCATGCCTGTGGGGCACCATGCATATTAGTATAAAGGAGGCTTCTGGGTGCTGTGATATTGCGCTGGACCTCAAGTAACCAGAGTTGACCATAAAAAAGGCCGAGCACTAAGGAATTGATGCTGCTGAACTGAGGTGTTGGAGAAGATTCTTGAGAGTCCTTTGGACTGCAAGGAGATCAAACCAGTCAATCCTAAAGGAAGTCAACCCTGAATACCATTGGAAGGACTGATGCTAAAGCTGAAGCTCCAATACTTTGGCCACCTGATGTGAAGAGCTGACTCATTAGAAAAGACCCTGATGCTGGGAAAGATTGAAGGCAAGAGGAGAAGAGGGCAACAGAGGATGAGATGGTTAGATGGTATCACCGACTCAATGGACGTAAGTCTGAGCAAACTTCAGGAGACAGTGAAAGACAAGGGGAAGCCTGGGAGCTGCAGCCCATGGGGTTGCAGAGTCAGGCACGACTGAGCAATGAACAACAATAACAATAACCACAACCAGCGACCCATCTTTCTGCTTAATTGAATTCCTGATTAACCTGTATATCCCTAACCTATATATCCTTGATGTTTAAGATGAACAATTCCAAAATGTGTTAGGAATGCTTTCCTCTTTAGCAAAGAATACCTCATAAATACAATACAACTGAATCTTTCTTTGGGGAAAAAAGGTCTGGTAGGGAGCTTCTTTACTTCCTTCTTGCTTCGTCCACAAGCTGTTTTCAAGCATCTCTGATGTGTCACCCCCTGTCGAGGCTTGAGGACAGAGAGGTGCAGATAGCTGGCTGGAGTGGGTATTAACTAGAGAATATTCCTGAGAAATTGCCTTCATAGACTAATTCTGAATCCTGGTCTGTTTCCTGTGGATTTGCTTTTTGTTTGTTTGTTTGTTTTACAATTTTGAGTAGGAAGCTCAGGGGGAAAAAATCAACCTAATTGTGAGCTCTGGGTGGTGGTGGTGTTTAGTCGCTAAGTCATGTCCCACTCTTTGTGACCCCATGGACTGTAGCCCACCAGGCTCCTCTGTCCATGGGATTTCCCAGGCAAGAATACTGGAGTGGATTGCCATTTCCTTCTCGAAAGAATCTTCCCAACCAAGGGATCAAATCCACATCTCCTGCATTGGCAGGCAGATTCTTCACCACTGAGCCACCAGGGAAGCCCAAACTCTGGCTAGCTGAGTTCAGATCAATCAAGGTTGAACTGAGCAGGGCTGGGACACTAGGAGAACCTAGATCCTTGGAATAGAGCAGAGGGGACTGGAGTTGGATAGGTCTGAGTCTGAGTCTTGATCCTACATTGCCGACCTTTATTGAGCATTTACTATGCACTTAGCATTGTATTCAACACATCCCAGGCGTTATCTCATTCGATAGGTGAACTTTAAAAGCACTGCCTAAGAAATACCTGGAGAGGCACTGTACCTTTCTGAGTCTGAATTTCTACATCTGCAAAGTGGAAACAAAATAGCATCTGGGACTTCCCCGGCTGTCCAGTGGTTAAGACTCCTTTCTTCCACTGCAGGGAGCATGGGTTCAATCCCTGATCTGGGAGCTAGCATCCTCTCTGCCAAGTGGCCCAGCCCCGCCCCCCCCCCCCAAAAAAAAAAAAAAAACAGTAAGAAACAAACCAAAAAAATAGCATCTGACAGGTTTGTTGGGTAGATTAATTGAGCTCAGTGTTGGAAAGTCTTCCAAACTGGGTCTGGGCCAAGGTGAGTGCACAGCAGGTGTGGTAGCCAGGACCTGAGTGTGTGCACAGTTGCTCACTCGTGCCCAACTCTTTGCTACCCAATGGACTGTAGCCCACCAGGCTCCTCTGTCCATGGGATTCTTCAGACAGAATACTGGAGTGGGTTGCCATTTCCTACTCCAGGGGATCTTCCTGACTCAGGGATCAAACCCACATCTCCTGAGTCTCCTGCATTGGCAGGTGGATTCTTTACCACTGCACCACCTGGGAAGCCTGGCAGGGCATTCCAAATGTGTCCTGCCAAGATGCTCTGCTGGGCAGTCAGATTTGGGTTTTAATTTTTTCTTTCTTTTTAAAAATCTTGTCCCTCTTTTTTTTTTTTTTTTTTTTGGTCATTTTAAGGGAACTTTCTGCCCCAGTTCGACTGGGCATGAAAAATGATAGAAGACTTCCAAGGCCCAGACCAATGCTAAATGAGTGCTCCTTCTCTTCACTGGTTGCCTGCCCTCAGCAGGGTACAGACAGTAAGAAAAGAGTCACTGTTAGTCTAAACAGACCCCTCTCTGGGTCTCAGGTTCTCTTCCTCTACAGTGGGAGGGCTGAAGCACATGACTGCTGAGGTCCTTCTGACTTGTGTGGGTCCAGCTGGAATTTGCCACTAACTGGGCTGCAGACACCTCCCAAACCCTAACCCATCACATATGGCTGATGGGGCTGAAGCCAGGCCAGGAATTAGCCACAAGAACTGGAGCAGCCTGAGCCTTCAGTGAGAACCCCAGAAAAAAAAGAGAAGCCAGTCATTTTCCATCCCAACCCAGGGCTTCTGTAGGAGGGGGGAAAAGGTAGGGAGGTCCACTTTCCAGCAGCTGGGCTGCTTCCTGGCCACAGGATCTGCCACATCATTTGTGGAGTCCTTGCTCAAAAGTTATTAAGAATTCAAGACAGTGACAGCAGAGCAGTCAACCAAGAGTGGGGACCTTCTAAATATCAGGCCGTGCGACTGCACAGGTAACACGCCCATGAAGCTGGCCTGCCTGGAAACCCTGGGACACGGTGCCGGAGGACCCCTTTCTCTTTCTCCTGCAGGTTTGGGGAGTCCCAGGAGAACCACTTGTCCAACCGTCTGGTGCCCTGGCTGAATGGTCTGCGCTGGAGCTCCATGCAGGGAATTCCAGCTGAGGTGGGCCCTGCTGGGTGAGGCAGGGGCTTCCTGGGAGCTGTGTTGGGGTGGGGCAGGAGGAATACAGGCCATCTGGTCTGCTTTGTCCTTGATGATCTAAGTCAGAGCTATAGTGAGTTTCCCTAAGGAGCCCTGCTCCACCTAGTGCAGGGTGGAGGGTTGGAGGGTTGGATAATTAGATTCAGGCCTTCAGAGCCAAAACTCTGGGAGAGCAACCGGTGACAGCAGCTCCGTGTGGTGGAAAGAACACTGGACTTAGGTTCAGGGGGCATGAGTTGTGGTTGGTGTCACTTTGGGCCAGTCACTCTCCCTCTTTGAATCCCAGGATTCTGAACCGTGTATTTTCTTATGGACTTTTTAGGATCAGATGAATAGCATTCCATGGAAAGCAAACCATCCTGAGCATTACTAAAAGCTGCAGGGTCAGGGACTTCCCTGGTGTCCCAGGGGCTAAGACTCTGAGCTCCCAATGCAGCAGCTGCTGCTGCTGCTGCTAAGTCGCTTCAGTTGTGTCCGACTCTGTGCGACCCCATAGACGGCAGCCCACCAGGCTCACCTGTCCCTGGGATTCTCCAGGCAAGAACACTGGAGTGGGTTGCCATTTCCTTCTCCAATGCATGAAAGTGAAAAGTGAAAGTGCAGTCACTCAGTCATATCCGACTCTTAGCAACCCCATAGACGGCAGCCCACGAGGCTCACCCGTCCCTGGGATTTTCCAGGCAAGAGTACTGGAGTAGGGTGCCATTGCCTTCTCTGCCAATGCAGCAGACACAGGCTCAATTCCTGGTTAGGGAACTAGATCCTATATGCCACAACTAAGACCTAAGACCCATCACAGCCAAATAAATAAATAAATATATATATATATTTTTTTAAAGTTGCAGAGTCAGTTCATATGCTATAATAAGACCACCTCCCAGCTGTGGGAACTTGGGCAAATTACTTAACCTCTTTCTATTTAACCTCTCTCTGCAGGTCTCTGTGAAATGGAAAATAATATTAGTATTGTGAAGATATAGATCATTTAGGAGAAGTTTAGCATATATGTGCCATGGAAACTGACTAGTTCAAATGTGAGCTCTGCCATATACTAGTTATATGGCTTTGGGTAAATAAACCTGGTTGGGCCTCAGTTTTTTCATCTAAGAAATGGGAATAATAAAAGAACCTACTTCATGGGAATTCCCTGACAGTCCAGTGGTTACGACTCTTTGCTTTCACTGTCAAGGGCCTGGGTTCTGTCCCTCATCAGGAGGGAACTAGGATTCCATAAGCTGTGTAATGGAACCAGAAAAAAAAAAAAACAAAAAAACCTACTTCAAAGGCTGCTGTGAGGAATAAGGAGACAATTCCTATAGAGTACTTAGTACAATAGCTGGCAGACAAATTATCTATCCAAAAAAGAACAGGACAAGCCAGGGGCAGTTTTGAGGTTCAGGAAGAAGCTCCATTGTCAAGTTTGGCCTGAAATGGGAATACTCTCTGTCGCTTAGGTGGTGGAAGGATTCTCTCCAGGGAAGGTTGGAGAGGCTGGAAGACAGAGGGCTTCCCTCGCCTCCCTTGTGATACCAACCTGGGGGATACCCTGGAGCCACCTACTCCCAGGCTGGAGCAGCCACCTACGCCCCTCCCTGGCTGCCATCTGGTTAGGAGGCACTGGCAAGAGGCCCACAACCCCTGCATTCAGCCTAGTGAGTCCCTTTGCCCCTGCAGCCCGAAGGACACCTACACATCTCCCTCCTCCCTATAGAGGGAACGCTGACAAATCCCTCTACATTAATCTACACAGGCAGAACCTGGTGGCCCATGTTCTAGACCTGGAATCCCCGCTGCTGTGGATTTGAAAAGTTACCCATTTTTTCCAGCCAGGACTTATATGTCTTTGGAGAAAAATCCTGAAACTCCAATACTTTGGCCATCTCATGCGAAGAGTTGACTCATTGGAAAAGACCCTGATGCTGGGAGGAATTGGGGGCAGGAGGAGAAGGGGACAACAGAGGATTAGATGTCTGGATGGCATCACCGACTCGATGCACATGAGTTCAGGTAAACTCCAGGAGTTGGTGATGGACAGGGAGGCCTGGCGTGCTGCAATTCATGGGGTCTCAAAGAGTCAGACACGACTGAGCGACTGAACTAAACTGAACTGAACTGATGGGGGTATATGGGGCCTCCCTCATAGCTCAGTCGGTAAAGAGTCTGCCTGTAATGCAGGAAACCCTGGTTCAATTCCTGGGTTGGGAAGATCCCCTGGAGAAGGAAATGGCAACCCACTCCAGTATTCTTGCCTGGAGAATCCCATGGACAGAGGAGCCTGGCAGGCTATAGTCTATGGGGTTGCAAGAGTTGGACACGACTGAGCAACTAAGCACACACACAGTGCTTGGGGGGGATGGGGATACATACATCCCCCCCACCCTGAGTGCACAACTTTTCAAGGATCCATTTTCCAGCAACTTCAAGGTGAGTCTCAGGTCTCTGGATGGCTGAACAGGAGCCAAATGCCAACACTGCCCAATAATCTTTATCTTGTCCTTCATTCTTCAAATATTCTTTGAGCACCCAGTCTGACACAGACTGGGATATGGTGGTGACCAAGACAGTCTCTGCCTTCTAGGTGGGGGGAAAATAGACAATCAATGTACACACATATAAACCAGGTCATTTCAGAGAATGTTAAGGGCTGCTAAGGACTGCTTTAGACATCATAGCTGGAAAAACTTCCTGAGGAGACAGATGAGTTAAGTGACAGGAAGCCAAGAGAAAAGCCTCAAGAAAAGTGGTCCAGACAGAGGAGAAAAACAAATGCAAGACTGAGGCATAAAAGCGCAGGTAGAAAGAAAGCCACTGTGGATAGAGGAGAATGAATAGGAGCACATGGTAAAGTGCTACTGGGGAGATGAACAGAGACCTGGGGGCCTTGTAAGCCATACTAAGAATTCTCTAAGAAGTCACTGGAACAGGCTTCCCAGGAGGCACTAATTGTAAAGAATCCACCTGCCAATGCAGGAGACACAAGAGACACAGGTTAGATCCCTGGTTGGGTTTGATCCCTGGGTTGGAAGATCCCTGGGGGGAGGAAATGGCAACCTACTCCAGTATTCTTGCCCAGAAAATTCCAAGGACAGGGGAGCCTGGAAGGTTACAGTCCATGGGGCCGCAGAGAGTCAGACACAACGGAGCGACTGAGCAGCAGCAGAAGCAGGAAGCCACTGGAGGGGTTTTAGGAGGAGGCTGGATTGCAGGGGATGGAGGGAAAGCAGAAGGAAGGGACCCGTAGGGCCTGTTGCAGTGATCCAGGCAGAGATGACGGCGACACATGGGCCAGAACGAGAGCGCTGGAGGTGGAGACGAATGGAGAGAGTTGGGATATACCTGGAAGACAGAGATCAATCTCTGACCTTGAGTCTATCCCCTTGGCCTGTTTCCCATCTATACATAAGGTTAATCTGAGAGAAGTCAGCTGCTCTAAGATAACTGAGTATGGTTCTGTGTTAATTGTGCATGAGGCACTAAGAATAGAGACCTGGAGATGGCACTAAGCTGGGTTAGAACCCTGGTTCTGACACTGACTGGCTATATGGTCGTGAGCAAGCTCTTTAGCCTCTCTGTGCCTCAGTTTGCTTATCTGTAAAATGGGGATACACAAAATAGTACTTGCTTCACAGGATTACAGTGAATAAACATATTCAGTGACAATGAATATACAGGGCTCAGAGCAGGGCCTAGGGCTCAAGCTCAGCCATTATCACTGTTACTATCAGGAGGGACTTCTCAGCACTTATTTGTGTCTTCTGGTGTCTGGGCTTCAGCATGGGAAAGGAAATGAGCAACTACCAGCTGAGTGACGATGCCCTGATAGAGTATGGTTACTACCCTGGGCTCATTGGCAATGAGTAAGTCCTGTTTCCTTCCTTGGCACGCCTACTTTTGAGGCAGCTGGCTCTCTGCCATCCATAGGCCAGAGGCAGGTGATGCCACCAGGCAGGCCAGTTCACATTGATCAGAGGTAATTAACACAGCAGGCAATGGGGTAACTGCCATGGGAGTGGAGGTGAGCCCAGGTGGCCACACCCTCACTGCCTGATTCCAGGTCTCAGCCCACAGCCTCAGGGCTTCCCCCAACACCTACTACTGCTCTGCAGGTACACCACAGAGGACAACTGCTTCAGCACCGTGAGTCCCCCTCTCCTCCATGAGGGTTGGAAACAGGGCAGCTCCTTCCTCCTCAGCTGGTGGGAGAGTAAAGGAAAAGAGGAGCTCAGAACCCCAGTGTGCAGAGCTGTCCTGACACACACAGTGCATGCTCCCAAGTCAGTTTATAGCAACCCTGTGAGGCAGGCAAATTGATGGGACTCACGTGGTGATTTAAAAATTCTTATTTCTGGGGACTTCCCGGATGGTCTGGTGGTTAAGAATCCACCTTGCAATGCAGGGAACTTGGGTTTACTCCCTGGTTGGGGAACTAAGAGTCCACATGCCGCGGAGCAACTACTGAAGCCCGTGGGCTGCACCTACAGAGAGAGAGTTTGTGCTCAGCAGAGTATCCCAAGTGCTGCAACTAAGACCTGGCATAGTCAAATAAATAAATATGTAAATTCTTAAAGTCTTATTTCTGGAGGGTGGGGAAATTTCTGAAAATGGTCAAAAGGTACAAACTTCCAGTTATAAGATAAATAAGTTCTGGGGATGTAATTCAGCATGAAGACACTAGTGAATAATACTGTTACTGTATATTTAAAAGTTGCTAGGAGAGTAGATCTTAAAAACTCTCATCACAAGAAAAAAAAATGTAACTATAAGAGGCGATGGACAGTAACTAAACTTATTGTGGTAGTCACAATAAGTGATGCCTTTGAACTGTGGTGCTGGAGAAGACTCTTGAGAGTCCCTTGTACAGCAAGGAGATCAAACCAGTCAATCCTAAAGGAAATCAACCCTGAATATTCATTGGAAGGACTGAAGCTGAAGCTGAAGCTGAAGCTCCAATACTTTGGCCACCTGATGTGAAGAGCTAACTCATTGGAAAAGACCCTGATGCTGGGGAAGATTGAAGGCAGGAGAAGGGGACAATAGAGGATGAGATGGTTGGATGGCATCACTGACTCAATTGGACGTGAGTTTGAACAAACTTCCAGGAGATGGTGAAGAACAGGAAGCCTGGCATGCTGCAGTCCATGGGGTCGAAAAGAGTCAGACAGGACTGAGACTGAACAGCAACAATGTGGTAGTCATTTTGCAATATATACGTATGTCCAATCATTATGGTGTATACCTTAAACTAATACAATGTTATATGTCAATTGTATCTCAATAAACCAGAAAACTTTTAAATATGTAAAAATAAAATTTAAAAACATCCTGTCTCTTTTTGCTTTTCAACTGTAAATACAATATACTGTCATTAAAAATTCAGGCAATATTTCCTCCCCATCTTGCAGAAAAACAAACAAGGCCTTCCAGCCAGTAAGAGGCAGAGTGTGCACTAGAATTCAGGATATTTTGTGTCTAAAGGTCAAGTTTGTCCTCTGGGCTATGTGGCCTCCCAGAGGGCCTCTACCTCTGCCCCTACCCTGCCCTAATCCAGAAGAAACCTACAAAGGGTTTAGCAAACAGACAGCAGATAGGCCCCGATCCACATCAGATAACATTTACAGTCCCTCAGGAGACAGGACTGTCCCCACTGCTCCTGCAGTATTTGCTGCCACACCACTCTAGTCTCTTCCTCCGGAGAGGGTGTGCATATCTGAACGCAAATGATGCAAATCTGAGTGCAAGCTTTAGCACGCTACGATTTTTTAAGCCAAATATGCAGCAGGAGGTCTCACTGGGAAAGATGACAACACTGAGGGGAGGACCTTCCCAGAGCAGCATTTCTGCCTCTGCTCCCTGGGCTGGTGCTTGTCCCTCAAGGTCCTTTTTTTTTTTTTTTTTTTAAGTATTTATTGATTTGGCTGTACCAGGTGTTAGTTCTGGCATACAGGACATACAGGATCTTTTAACTGCAGCATGCAAACTTGTAGCTGTGGCATGGAGGCTCTAGTTCCCTAACCAGGGATTGAACCTGGGCCCCCTGCATTTGGAGTGTGGAGCCTAAGCCACTGGACCACCTGGGAAGTCCCAGCCCTCAAGGTTCTGGTTAGCCATTGCCAGAACCCCAAATGGAACATGCCTCACCCCTTCCTTTGACCCTTGACAAAGGGTTACTGTACACGGGGAGCTATTCTGGCTCACCAAATTTTGATTTGCAAATAAGGATGAGCATTTTAGGAGTGTTTACTGAGCAATTGAACTCCAGATTTCTGCCAAGGAGTTTGCCTGCCATGCAGCCTTGCAAAATTCCTGCTATGCGTGCTCACACGAAGATAGTGGAATGCCACGAGGAGTACGAATGGGGAAGATAAGAGGACCACAGAGCCTTTGACCCTATCTAAATGGGCCAAACTTAAAAAAAAAAAAAAATCAATTGCTAATCCTGGCCTCTAGAGCAACGGTCCCTAACCTTTTTGGCACCAGGGAGCGATCTCATGGAAGACAATTCTTCCATGGAGGGGGTGGCGGAGGGGATGATTTCCGAATGCTTCAAGTGCATTACGTTTATAGTGCACTTTATTCCTAATCTAATGCCGGTGCTGATGTGACAGAAGGTTCTGGTCTGTGGCCTGGAGGTTGGGGACTGCTACTCTAGAGCATAATCCACCCCGCTGACTTGGTGGAGCCGGCTGGCACTTGGTGGTTCTCTCCCATGAGGAAGGAAGCAGCAGTGCCCTCAGCTCCCCGTCATATGGCACGGATGTGTCTCCCCGGGTCAGTGCCAAGACTGCTGCCCATCCAAGAGACCAGGGGGCACAGGCTCCGGTCCTTTATGTTTTGCTGACTGGTTTCACCATGTTAGGTATCAAAGTCAATAGAGTGTGCCTGAAAGGCCAGCCAACTGTGTTTTTACCCTCAACCCTGGAAAGCCCTTGGACTGGTTCCTCTCTGCAGGTTCTGGAAGCTTATGGCATGACTCAGGGCATTGCCCTCAACATCTGCAACCTCTGCTCACCCTGCTGGGGGGCACGTGGCCACCAGGGGCCTTATGCTTGCTGACACGAGCAACCTCTTCTGAAGATACCAGGTCAAGACTTCCCTGGTGGTCCAGTGGCCGAGAACCTGCCTTGCAACACGGGGGACAGGGGTTTGATCTCTGGTTAGGGAACTAGGGTCCCATATGCCATGGAGCAGCTAAGCCCAGCTGCAACTGCTGAGAGCACCACAACTGGAGAGTCTCTGAGCTCACATGATGCGATGGAGAGCCTGCGTGATGCCACTGAGTCCCGATGCAGCCAAATAAATAAAGAAAATTTTAAAAGCTGCTCCTAGCTAAAAATATATATATATACCAGGTCAAAGGGCCACCTGAGTAACTGGTTGGCGAGGTGGGATGGGAAAGATTGAGGGCAGGAGGAGAAGGAGGCAACAGAGGATGAGATAGTTGGATGGCATCATCGACTCAATGGTCATGAGTCTGAGCAAACTCCGGGAGCCAGTGAAGGACAGGGAAGCCTGGAGTGCTGCAGTCCAGGGGGTTGCAAGGAGTCGGACACGACTTAGCGACTGAACAACAACAAAGGTGGGATGGGGGATGGTGAGGGCTGTGCCCTGTAGTCTGGAGATAATTGTTACAGGTAATGCTTCTCTCCACCTTTGCCACTAGTGTAATCCACCATCATGTCTTGCCTGGATTATTACGTCCTTCTAATCTGGAGATTACTGCTGCTCCCTGCCCCTTTGCTCTCCTGTAGTTTTTTCTTCTTGCAATAACCTTTTAGAACTAAGGTCAGTTCACATCATCCTCAGCTCAAAATCTATGTATGGCTTTCTCGTCTTACTAGAATGAAAGCCACAGTCCTCACCATGGATGACAGGGTCCCATGATTCCGGTTCCCATCTGACCTCATCTTCTGCTACTCCTCCTCTCCCAGTGCTCAGCCCCAGGGGCAGACTCACCACCCTTCAGCCTCAGGGACTTTATACTTTCTGGTCTCCTGCCTGGAACCCTCTGCCACAAGATGTCTGCATGGTTCCCTCCCTCACTTCTTTTGGGGCTCTGCTCAGATCCTTTATCAGAGAGGTCTCCCTAAACAAACAGAGCTGTCCATCTCCCTAACCCGCCTCCTCTTCACTCTAGCACCTTCTTCTGCTTCATTAGTTTTTGTAGCATTTATACTGCCTCACATGATGTCTTTAGTATTATTGTTTATCACAACCCCCTGTTTAAAATCAAGATCAATGACTGCAAGAACTTTGCTTTCTTTGCTGCTATAATCTCAACACCTGACACATAAGAGGCATTTAAAAACTATTTGTTGGGGCTTTCCCAGTGGTCCAGCGGTTAAGACTCCATGCTCCCAATGCAGGGGCCCAGGTTGAGTCCCAGGTCAGGGAACTAGACCCTGTATGTCACAACTAAAAGATTCTGTGTGCCGCAACTAAGACCCAGCACAACCAAAAAAAAAATCCGAAAACTATTTGCTGAATCCATGACTGAATAAATGAAGTGTCTCTGTGCCAGGCACTGACTATTTTACGTACTTCATCAGATCATGTAACTCTCTAAAGAACCTCCACAGTAGGTATTATGGTGACCCCACTTCACAGATGAAGGAACTGAAACTTAGGAGAGACAACATCCCAGTGCAAGGTTATCTATGGCAACCTTGGACTGCGGACAGCATGGTCTGAGCTGAAAGAGATCAGGATGTGGGATGCTCAGGATGGTGGGAATGGGGACAGGCAGCACTTCCCCAGGTTCCCCTGACCAGGACAGGTGTGTCCTTGGTATCCTTACTTCTTGGGACTATCATGTGGTGATGGTGAGAGTGGAAGGCAGGCCAAGTAGCCTGGCTGCCCCTCCTCTCTCTATCCAGCCTTCTTCAGGCAACTCTCCCAGACAATTCCTATTTGGGGTACAGGGTGGACCAGAGGCTGCTGTGGAAGCCAGAAAAGTTCCAGAGAGAAAGGACTTTGAGATCACCTGGGCAATTCTTCTGTTTTACAGGAGAGGATTCTGAAGTCAAGAGAAGGGGAAAGGGATGAGCAGAATCATAGTAGGGGCTCAGGGGCTTAGAACATGGGAAGAGTTTGTGGGATCCCAAAATAGCATCTCTATGAGGCTCACCAAGTTTTGGGGGGACTGGCATGGAAAATGGGATGGTGGGAGGGAATAGTTGAGGCTTTCAACCCCTAATCCCTTCCATACTCTGCCTCCAGTCTCCTAATGGCCCCATCTCTGGGCTACCTGAATGTCTCCAGGCCACACCACATACCTGTGTTTCAACCATGGAGCTGAGACACATCCCCATCTCCCTCCCTGCCTGGGAACTGTGCAGGTAAGCCTGAGGAGATCTAGCAGCTCCTGGTAGAGGCATGAGAGTATGGATGTGACCTCCCAGGATTACAGGGCCTTCTTGGGGAGAGGTAGGGCAGACACATGTGTGTGTGTGTGTGTTACTCATTCAGTCATGTCTGACTCTTTGTGACCCTACGGACAGTAGCCCGCCAGGCTCCTCCCTCCATGGAATTCTTCTGGCAAGAACACTGGAGTGGGTTGCCATTTCCTTCTCCAGGGGATCTTCCTGACCCAGGAATTGAACCCTGTTTCCGGCACTAGTCCAGGGCAGAGATAGCAGCACTCAGGTGTAGGTGAGGGCAGACTGTTTGCTCACTGTTAGGATCCCAGCACTTGTGTCAGTGACTGGAACACAGTAAAGACTCAAATAGTTGTAGAAAGAAAAGATAGATGAGGTAGAGGCACCTGCTGCAGTCGGAATCAGATGGGATGGAGGTGCAGTCCGAAAGTCCAGGAAGAGGTGTGGGAAGGAATCATTATCCTGGGAGAGTGGATAGGCCCATATCAAGGAGCAACTTTTCACTGATTAAGAGGTGAGGTTGGGGCTTCCTTGGTGGCCCACTGGTTTAGACTCTGCCTTCCAATGCAGTGGATGCAGGTTCAATCCCTAGATGAGGACCTAAGATCCCACATACTTTGGGGCAACTAAGCACACGAGCTGCAACTAGAGAAGCCAGAGGGCCACAACAAAGGGTTCCAAAAATAAACAAATACATATTTCTTTTTGAAAAAAGAGGCGAGGCTGAAAAGGGGCTCAGGAACTCCAGTTCCCAGTTTCCCTGTGTCCCAGAGTAGACATGGGTTGTCTGGACACTTTCAGCTGCTTCTCCCAGCCGCGCCCAGATACCACCCGTCTCCCCTGAGAACTGCTGCAGGATGACCTCTGAGCCCTTGTCTATGAGGGGGACACTGACCCGGCTTACAACTTCTTGGGGAGGGCGATGTGCGTGGAGGCCCCAAGGCAGCCAGTGAGGCCATGATACCCCAGGAGAAGGGTGGACTCTGGGGTGGTCTGGGTGGGAGTGGCGATGGGGTGGTTGTTCTTTCTTCTTCCCAAACTTAGCAGCCAGAGGAAGAGTTGCTTCCCATGGGGGCTGTTGCTGGACACATTCTGCTTTGGAGAAGAACCCTCAGGAGAAGAAGGAAGAGGAGGAGGGCTGGAGAATATCAAAGCCCAAGTATTTCCAAAAAATGGTCCCTCCAGCTATCGAACTGCTAAGACTGAACTCCAAGGACTTTCAGTTCAGTTCAATTCAGTCGCTCAGTCATGTCCAACTCTTTGCGACCCCATGAATCGCAGCACGCCAGGCCTCCCTGTCCATCACCAACTCCCGGAGTTCATTCAGACTCATGTCCATCAAGTCGGTGATGCCATCCAGCCATCTCATCCTCTGTCATCCCCTTCTCCTCCTGCCCCAAATCCCTCCCAGCATCAGGGTCTTTTCCAATGAGTCAACTCTTCGCATGAGGTGGCCAAAGTATTGGAGTTTCAGCTTTAGCATCAGTCCTTCCAAAGAAATCCCAGGGCTGATCTCCTTTAGAATGGACTGGTTGGATCTCCTTGCAGTCCAAGGGACCCTCAAGAGTCTTCTCCAACACCACAGTTCAAAAGCATCAATTCTTCGGCGCTCAGCCTTCTTCACAGTCCAACTCTCACATCCATACATGACCACAGGAAAAACCATAGCCTTGACTAGACAGACCTTTGTTGGCAAAGTAATGTCTCTGCTTTTGAATATGCTATCTAGGTTGGTCACAACTTTCCTTCCAAGGAGTAAGCGTCTTTTAATTTCATGGCTGCAGTCACTATCTGCAGTGATTTTAGAGCCCCCCCCCCAAAATAAAATCTGACACTGTTTCCACTGTTTCCACATCTATTTCCCATGAAGTGATGGGACCAGATGCCATGATCTTCGTTTTCTGAATGTTGAGCTTTAAGCCAACTTTTTCACTCTCCTCTTTCACTTTCATCAAGAGGCTTTTTAGTTCCTCTTCACTTTCTGCCGTAAGGGTGGTGTCATCTGCATATCTGAGGTTATTGATATTTCTCCCAGCAATCTTGATTCCAGCTTGTGTTTCTTCCAGCCCAGCATTTCTCATGATGTACTCTGCATAGACGTTAAATAAGCAGGGTGACAATATACAGCCTTGAGGTACTCCTTTTCCTATTTGGAACCAGTCTGTTGTTCCATGTCCAGTTCTAACTGTTGCTTCCTGACCTGCATACACGTTTCTCAAGAGGCAGGTCAGGTGGTCTGGTATTCCCATCTCTTGAAGAATTTTCCAGTTTATTGTGATCCACACAGTCAAAGGCTTTGGCATAGTCAATAAAGCAGAAATAGATGTTTTTCTGGAACTCTCTTGCTTTTTCCATGATCCAGCAGACATTGGCAATTTGATCTCTGGTTCCTCTGCCTTTTCTAAAACCAGCTTGAACATCTGGAAGTTCACGGTTCACGTATTGCTGAAGCCTGGCTTGGAGAATTTTGAGCATTACTTTACTAGCGTGTGAGATGAGTGCAATTGTGCGGGAGCCTGAGCATTCTTTGGCATTGCCTTTCTTTGGGATTGGAATGAAAACTGACCTTTTCCAGTCCTGTGGCCACTGCTGAGTTTTCCAAATTTGCTGGCATATTGAGTGCAGCACTTTCACAGCATCATCTTTCAGGATTTGAAATAGCTCAACTGGAATTCCATCACCTCCATTAGCTTTGTTCGTAATGATGCTTTCTAAGGCCCACTTGACTTCACATTCCAGGATGTCTGGCTCTAGGTGAGTAATCACACCATCGTGATTATCTTGGTCGTGAAGATCTTTTTTGTACAGCTCTTCTGTGTATTCCTGCCACCTCTTCTTAATAGCTTCTGCTTCTGTTAGGTCCATACCATTTCTGTCCTTTATCGAGCCCATCTTTGCATGAAATGTTCCCTTGGTATCTCTAATTTTCTTGAAGAGATGTCTAGTCTTTCCCATTCTGTTGTTTTCCTCTATTTCTTTGCATTGATCGCTGAGGAAGGCTTTCTTATCTCTCCTTGCTATTCTTTGGAACTCTGCATTCTGATGCTTATATCTTTCCTTTTCTCCTTTGCTTTTTGCTTCTCTTCTTTTCACAGCTATTTGTAAGGCCTCCCCAGACAGCCATTTTGCTTTTTTGTATTTCTTTTCCATGGGGATGGTCCCCATGTGCCCCAGTCTCTATCTTGTGATAGAAATGTGCCCTAATCTCTATCTTAAAAACAAACCCTCCCTTCCCCTCCACCTACAGCTCTCCTGGCAGCCTAATCCCTTCTGGCTTAAGGTCCCCTCTCTCCATACACAGAAAAGTCTCTCTCCAAGGTCACATAGCCCTGTCACACTGCCCAAGGCCTTGTCAATCTCTTCCCTGCTTGGCTGCTCAAAAACATTGAGTCCCTCTGTCCTCTGGCTAGGGTGACTGCATTCAGCCTCCAGCAGTTCCTCAGACCTCCTGGGCTGGTCTATTTCCCAGCAAGCTAATGACTCTTCCCTCCTCAACCAGGGTTCTGAGCGTAGCTCTTCTCAGGGCCCCAGGGCCTCTGCTCTCTGAAGGCTCCCCCAGGGCCACCAGCTGGTCAATGACTCAAGTCTCCATCAGCAATTCCAGCTCTCAGTCGCCTCGGGCTTTAGCCCAAGGGGGCCACTCCACTTGTGTGAAACATATGCACTTTTAAATTGAACTCACTATCTCTGCCCCCAAACCTGCTCCTCCAGTCTCCCTGCTTTATGGGATGGGGTTGCGGGGGCAGGGGTGGGGGAAGTACCCAGGAGCAGACAATCCTTCCCTTCGCCCTCTCACCTTTCACATTCGATTAGTTGCCAAAGCCTGGCCCTTTGAGCTCCCACATCTCTGGTGGCCCCACTTTCCTCCACTCCCGCCTCCCCTGGATTTCTGTGGTGGCCTCCTGGTTAGTCTCCCAGCTACGTCTCTTGCTTGATACCAATCCTTTCTCCATGCCACAGCCAGTCTGACCTTCAAACAATGCAAATATTAGCACATCAGCTGTTCCATCCAACCCTTCAAAGGCTCCCAGAGCCCTTAGGATAACGGGCTGACCACAGAGGCTTAAGCCAGCCTCTGGCTGCTTCTCTAGGCTCCAACCTTTCCGTTCTTTTAATTCCTCAAAAATGCCAGCAGTCATCTCTTTGAGGCTTAGCTCTTTGCTGGAAGGTACTGCCACTCTGTCTAGAGTACCCTGATGCCTTTTATGTCCTTAGAGAGTCTTTGAATCCCTAGACTAGGTTGCAGGTTTCTCCCAAACTCCCTATGTTCCCCATTTGTTAACATTGATCGCATTTGTAATCCTTTGTTCTGACAGTTGGCTTCTCGACTAGTTTGACCAGAGGATAATGAGCAACATTAACTTGCACAGGTGCCTGAAGTGCCTATTGTGTTCTGAGCAGAACAGACGTGAAGTGAAGTGAAGTGAAGTTGCTCAGTCGTGTCCGACTCTTTGCGACCCCATGGACTGTAGCCTACCAGGCTCCCCTGTCCATGGGATTCTCCAGGCAAGAATGCTGGAGTGGGTTGCCATTTCCTTCTCCAGGAGATCTTCCCAACCCAGGGATTGAATCCGGTCTCCCACATTGTAGGCAGACGCTTTAGCAGATGTTTAATCCATGATTATCTGTTGAAGAAATGAGGGTTCTGCCCTGGTCGGGGAGGGGGATGTTGAACTGTCCTGGCCCAGGGTTCAGCTGATTGACCAGGGCTCAATCCCTGGTTGGGGAACGAACATCCTACAAGCTGTGAGGCTTGCATGCGTGCTCAATTGTGTCTGACTCTTTGTGATCCCATGGACTGTAGCCCACCAGGCTCCTCTGTCCATGGAATTTTTCCTGGCAAAAATACTGGAATGCATTGTCATTTCCTCCTCCAGGGGATCTTCCTGACTCAGGGATTTAACCCAAGTCTTCTCCATTGGCAGGCAGTCTTTCCCACTGAGCCACCTGGGAGGGGTGGCTTGGCACCCCTCAAAAGGGGAATTTGGAAGACAATATTCAACTTCTTGCCCCCTCCCCACTTCAGTTCAGGATATCCTGTAAGTTTATTTCTCTAAGATGACAGTAGAGATGGGTGCTAGGTAAATGATGTTAAGTATAACCTGGGGGCAGAGGGATTGAGACAGTGCACAGATAAGTTTTTAGAACCAAAGGAGAACTATCTGTGAAGGCAGGGGCCCAGATGGGCAGAGGATGAAGAGCTCAGACTAATAGTGCAGGTTTCAGGCAATCGTTTCAAACATCAGGTCTGTAATCAGGGAGAACATAGAAAATTAGGGCACAGTCACACAGACTCTGCCCGGCTCAGAATTCCATCAATAGTCCTAAAGTCCACACATCTGTCTACAGCCCAAGACAGGTTTCTCAGACCTGCTCCAGCTTGTTTGCAAGCATTCACTCAGTGCTAAACTAACCATAAACTAACCATGAACCAGAGGAAATGCTTCACAGCTTTTCCTTTCCTCTCTTAGCTTCTTCCCTGTTCACTCACGAAAAGAGACAGAGGGATAAACAATCTTAAAAAAAAAAAGTCAAAAGTTTCTACACAGTCTTTGGACAGAATCCTCTGTTAAGGAGAGGATCTAAAAATTCAAATGTAAACTTAACTGGAAAACTCCAAACTCATGGAAGTATTTTCAGAACCTGTGTCACTAATTTATAATACCCCTGTCAGATGATGCATCACATTTTTTTGGCTTGGAAACTGTCTGGTCATTCCTGGATCACTGAACATGACAGTTGGGAGATCACCTAGGCACGGCGGTTTCCAAGTGAAGGCTTAGAGGGCGATAACTGGGAATGTACGCCCTGAAGTCAGAGAGCTTGGGCTGCAAGGCATGCTTTGCCATTGACTAGGTATGTGATCTTGGGCGAGTGATTCACCTCCCTAAGCCTCAGTTTTACGATCTGTAAAATGGGGTCCTTATCCTACAGGGTCTTAAGGTATGTATGAGATAAAGCATGTAAAATTTTACCTTTAGAGTATACTACTACTACTACTAAGTCGCTTCAGTCATGTCCGACTCTGTGCGACCCCATAGATGGCAACCCACCAGGCTCCCTGCCCCTGGGATTCTCCAGGCAAGAACACTGGAGTGGGTTGCCATTTCCTTCTCCAGTGCGTGAAAGTGAAAAGTGAAAGTGAAGTCGTTCAGTCGTGTCCGACTCTTTGCAACCCCATGGACTGCAGCCTACCAGGCTCCTCCGTCCATGGGATTTTCCAGGCAAGAGTACTGGAGTGGGATGCCATTGCCTTTAGAGTATAGTACTTGATATATTATTAGTTAATAAAGCTATGTGCACATAAGAATTCCAGGACCCCACATTAAGTCCTTGCTTTCCTGCTGCTGCTGCTGCTAAGTTGCTTTAGTCGTGTCCGACTCTGTGTGACCCCATAGATGGCAGTCCACCAGGCTCCTCCGTCCATGGGGTTTTCCAGGCAAGAGTACTGGAGTGGGGTGCCATCGCCTTCTCCGCCTTGCCTTCCTAAGAGTCCACAGAACACAATCACACCAAGTATTCTCAAGTATTGGGGTCACGCCCAATATCCTCAGAATAATGAAGGGGGAAAAAGAAGTACAGGGAGGGGAAGTGACTTTCCCAAGGTTACACAGAAAGTTAAGGGCACAGCCCGGCTTAGGGACTGGATTTTTGAATTCCTCAACGGTCTTCATCGAACATGTCTCCTTGTTCATCCTGCATCAGGGTAGAGTCACCAAATTCATATCAAAGCTTGGGTGTCCAGGGAGCCAGAAGGTTTTGGAGCTAGGCAGTGGTGATGGACTGGAAGGAGATCAGAATTCAGACTTAGGCTGTCAGTGAGTTGTTTTGGATAGGACAGTCAAAACTACTGTAAGTTGAAGTTACTGACTCTCTGATAAATGGGACTGAAAAACAAGAACATGGAATAAAAAGGTCTTGTATCTCCTCTTTCAGTTCAGCTCAGTCGCTCAGTCGTGTCTGACTCTTGGCAACCCCATGAATCACAGCACGCCAGGCCTCCCTGTCCATCACCAACTCCCGGAGTTCACTCAGACTCACGTCCATCGAGTCGGTGATGCCATCCAGCCATCTCATCCTCTGTCGCCCCCTTCTCCTCCTGCCCCAAATCCCTCCCAGCATCAGGGTCTTTTCCAATGAGTCAACTCTTCGCATGAGGTGGCCAAAGTATTGGAGTTTCAGCTTTAGCATCAGTCCTTCCAAAGAAATCCCAGGGCTGATCTCCTTTAGAATGGACTGGTTGGATCTCCTTGCAGTCCAAGGGACTCTCAAGAGTCTTCTCCAACACCACAGTTCAAAAGCATCAATTCTTTGGCACTCAGCTTTCTTCACAGTCCAACTCTCACATCCATACATGACCATAGGAAAAACCACAGCCTTGACTAGACGGACCTCTGTTGGCAAAGTAATGCCTCTGCTTTTGAATATGCTATCTAGGTTGGTCATAAATTTCCTTCTAAGGAGTAAGCGTCTTTTAATTTCATGGCTGCAATCACTATCTGCAGTGATTTTGGAGCCCCAGAAAATAAAGTCTGACACTGTTTCCACTGTTTCCCCATCTATTTCCCATAAAGTGATGGGACCAGATGCCATAATCTTCGTTTTCTGAATGTTGAGCTTTAAGCCAACTTTTTCACTCTCCTCTTTCACTTTCATCAAGAGGCTTTTTAGTTCCTCTTCACTTTCTGCCATAAGGGTGGTGTCATCTGCATATCTGAGGTTATTGATATTTCTCCCGGCAATCTTGATTCCAGCTTGTGTTTCTTCCAGCCCAGCATTTCTCATGATGTACTCTGCATAGACGTTAAATAAGCAGGGTGACAATATACAGCCTTGAGGTACTCCTTTTCCTATTTGGAACCAGTCTGTTGTTCCATGTCCAGTTCTAACTGTTGCTTCCTGACCTGCATACACGTTTCTCAAGAGGCAGGTCAGGTGGTCTGGTATTCCCATCTCTTGAAGAATTCTCCAGTTTATTGTGATCCACACAGTCAAAGGCTTTGGCATAGTCAATAAAGCAGAAATAGATGTTTTTCTGGAACTCTCTTGCTTTTTCCATGATCCAGCAGATGTTGGCAATTTGATCTCTGGTTCCTCTGCCTTTTCTAAAACCAGCTTGAACATCAGAAAGTTCACGGTTCATGTATTGCTGAAGCCTGGCTTGGAGAATTTTGAGCATTACTTTAAGCACCTCCAAACATTTTTATAACACAGTTTTCTGCAGACCTCAAAGTCTCAAAGTCCTTTATCTTCTAGGTATTTTTGCCTCCACCCCAAGCCAATTCAATAAGGCTTTTGTTTCCTAGCACTTACATATTCCTCTCTAGGCTATTTTAAGAAACAATTAAAAGAGTTTGTATAGTTCTTCCAGAGTCTGGGATGCACAATTAATTGGGGGGTGAAGGATTGGAAGAAGGCTGAGCAAAGAGGCCAGGTGAGTAATTAACAGCTGGTAAAAATATCGTGTTTCTAAATATGTTCGAACCCCAGAACATATAATTGCTGAGTTACAAGGTGATTCAATTCTTTGTGAAGGTCTCTAGTAAACTACTTTGTCCTTGGAGAAGGAAATGGCAACCCACTCCAGTGTTCTTGCCTGGAGAATCCCAGGGACGGGGGAGCCTGGTGGGCTGCCGTCTACGGGGTCGCACAGAGTTGGACACGACTGGAGTGACTTAGCAGCAGCAGCAACAGCATAGAGAGTTTTTAATGTTTCAAGTCTGTGATACATTTAGATTTCAGTGTCTTCAGAGAAAGGGAATGAGTTTTCTTCCTCCCCTCATTTCTTAAAAAAAACATAGAGTAGAAGTTCTAACAAAACTTTACTTAATAAAATGTCTCTATGCTCTCTATGAATACTGACTAATGCTCACCGTATATTAAAAGCTTGTAGCTTATTAGCTCTTGAATATTATGTGTATATTATTCTCCCATCAGTAAAGTTGTATGCTTACCAAAAGCCAGGTATGTTTACTACTAATCTTTTTAATCTCAGTTGTAACTTTATTGCAATTATATAATATAAATTAATAAATCTTTTCTAATGAAATATGGGTGCAAAAGAATTGTTTCATGAAAATTAACATAAATGCTTTGTAAGGACTTGATGAAGATGAATCCTAACAAATATTGCTGTTGAATTATAGGTATAATTATTATACTTGCTGAAACAAATGTAAAAGATGGGGGAAATGGCTTTAAAAATCTAGAAATTATACAAGCAGATTGTTTTGAAAATGTCTTTAACTTCTGACTCCAATTAAAAGATATCAAACTGGAAAATAGAGATGAGACAATACCTATGAGTATGTATTGTTAAAAAAGATAAGATGAAGCCCCAAACAGTGGCAAGTTCGTAAACAAAATATTCTTAGATGAAATATTATGATCTTATATCAAACCATTGGTAAGAAAAATTCCAATGTATACATTTCAAGTTAAAATAAAATGTTTTAAATATAAAAAAAAAATACTTTGTCTGGGCATGACTTCCAACTATGTCTTTCAATAAAATGAAAAAAGTACACCAGGTGATCTCCACTAACCCTTCTAACTGGAAAACATTCTATGCGTCTCTCTCCTTTCTAGTGAGTATAGAAGCCACCCAGAATTCATAACACACAGTTGAAGACCTTTGATCTCCAAGCTATTTGTTGTGGGAGTCCTTTCAGGTACTAGGCTAAATCCCCAAAGCAAGTGAACTCCTAGGAGTAGTGTTGGTGTAGCTGGGGCTGCGAGTTTGGGGGTGGGAGGGAGGGGTTGGGAGTGGACAGAAGGGTCTCCCAGAGCAGCCTTAGGGTAAAGATAAGCTGAAGTGGGGAAAGGTAACTTAGCTTTATTTCATTCAACTTACTTTACTTTAGGAGATTTATGTCTAAGACCAAGTACAATTCTAGTTGTAGAATTACAGTATTGATCTTAGATAGCTGACCTCTACAGGTATCTTTTTAAAAATATATATTTTAAATTATACAAATGAAACATGAATACATCCTCTTTTCAAAAGTTTGAATAGTATGGTAATAAAACAAAACAAAAGTCAATCTTGTCAAAGCTATGGTTTTTCCAGTAGTCATGTACGGATATGAGAGTTGGACTATAAAGAAAGCTGAGTGCCGAAGAATCGATGCTTTTGAACTGTGGTGTTGGAAAAGACTCTTGAGAGTCCCTTGGACTGTAAGGAGATCCAACCAGTCAATCCTAAAGGAAATCAGTCCTGAATATTCATTGCAAAGACTGATTTTCAAGCTGAAACTCCAATACTTTGGCCACCTGATGCAGAGAATCGACTCATTGGGAGAGACCCCGATGCTGGGAAAAATTGAAGGTGGGTGAAGAAGGGGACGACAGAGGATGAGATGGTTGGATGGCATCACCGACGCAATGGACATGAGTTTGAGTAGGCTCTGGGAGTTGGTGAGGAACAGGAAAGCCTGGCATGCTATAGTCCATAGGGTTGCGAAGAGTCAGACAGGACTGAGCCACGGAACTGACTGACTGAAAACAAAACAAAAAGCAAAAGCTCCCTTTACTCTTCCTCATTCCACTCCCCACCCAGGAATAACCACTGATGTCGGCTGAGGGAAATGGCGTATATTTTCAAATCTTTTTATACATTTATTTATAGGTAATTACAAATATAGTTCATTTCTCCTACACAAATGGTAACACACTGATTATGCTATCCATTTTTGGTTTTGTTTTTCTTATTCTGCACCTAACGATTAACAATAAATCTTTGAATCATTCCATATTAGTACCTAGAGACTTATAGTTTTAAAAAGCTTTGTGGTATTCCATACTCTTATTTGTCTTCTTTTCTATTGTGTCCAACCTTTTAGGACCTCATTAACCCCATCAATTAATATCTTTAAACATCCATCTCTGTACAAATTTTCAATATTCACCTGTGGAATAAATTATTAGATATTGGATCAGTGGGTCTATGCATTTTCAGTTTTGATAAATCTGGCTAAAATTCTGCTATCCATTGAGGTTCCAGCAATTTTATACAGCAACAAGGTATAGGAAGGACTTATATTCTCATCGTTGATTCCCTGGTGGCTCAGACAGTAAAGCGTCTGCCCACAATGTGGGAGACCCCGGTTTGATCCCTGGGTTGGGAAGATCCCCTGGAGAAGGAAATGGCAACCCACTCCAGTACTCTTGCCTAGAAAATTCCATGGATGCAGGAACTTGGTGGGCTACAGTCCATGGGGTTGCAAAGAGTTGGACATGACTGAGTGACTTCACTCGCTCACTGGTCTGTTTAAGGAGTCTTCTATCACTAATATAATGTTTTAAATCAAATTTTCCATTGCATGATTTTTCAACATTTATTTGCTCACGTGTCTATCAAGTGCCAGGCACTGTGCTAGGTGCTGGAATACAGCTATGAACAAGACTGAAGCAACCCTTGTGCTTATTGTACATGGGGTCCTTGGGTATCCTACAGGTATTTGAAACCACCAGATACTCAGTAAAAGTTTGCTGCAAGAGTTGGCGTCCAACCAAGGTAGGTGTCAAAAAGTATTTTTAGGAGGTTAGAGAAATCAGTCAGTCACAAAAAGACAAATTCTGCATGAGTCCACCTCAAAGAGGTATCTAAAGTAGTCAAACTCTTAGAAGGGTGGCTGTCAAGGGCTGGAGGGAGGAGATGGGGAGTTGTTTGACCGGTACACAGCTTCAGTTTTGCAAGATGAAAAACTTCTCGAGATCCACTGCACAGCAATATGCATAAATTTTTAACACTACTATGCAATACTGAACAACAACATGCAATACACATAAAAACGTAAATTTTGTTAAGCGTTTTTACCACTTTTTTTTTTTTAAGTTAAGATATGGACTTAGAAACATACTCACTCCACAGAGTGTGGGACATCTCAGAAGGCCACAGGCCTTACCACAACTTTTTTTTTTTTTTAACTATTTTTAGGCACAAAAGATAGTAGGAGAGATGGCTAGGAGACAACTCCGGGTAGCCCCAAGACGTGGATGACAACGATACGTGTTTTCAAAAAGTAAAAGAGCCACCAGTCAACACTTTCTTCTTACTTCTCCCACCCTGAGCTGGATACAGGTGACCACAAAATCTTTTTTTTAACCACAAAATCTTAAAAAAGATGTTTCTACATTTTTTTCTCCTGACAGCAAAGGGCATAAGTGTTCCTTCTGCTACCACTAACAGGGACTAAGCCAAACAAAGAACCCAAGAGTTTCCTATTTCTCCGTAAGGGGTGCCTTCTTCCAGAGGCAGAACTAGACGGGAAAGTTCTGACGGGAGCATGAGAGGACTAAACGGGACTACGTTCTCCAGAATGCATTGCTCTTCCTGGGGCGCCGTAAATGAGGAAGGAACGCGCACTACTTTTGCGACAGGAATGGGCTGAGGGGGAGGACTACACATCCCAGGATGCAAAGCGCCAGAGCTCTAGTTAGAGCCTGGCTTGCTTGTAGCTTTCTCGTAACCGGCGTTCCCCGCCAAAGAGACGCGGGGGAGGACGGGAATGTTTAAGATTGGGAATCCCCGTGGTCTACTGGACGCTTGACACTTCGAAAGAGGAAGGAGAGTACTGGAAGGCTGTTTTTCACTGTAACTCAGAGTAGTTACCTCACAAGGTGGAGAGGGCTTAAGGGCCCCCTCCTTTATTTATTGCTTCTCAGAAGCTTTACCAGACCCCCATTGGTCGAGGACCTCGAGGGCAGGTGGGAAGTCCGTGAAGCCCCAAATCGAAGTTATCTGCTTCTCCCCATTGGCCCTCGCCTCGAGCGCAGGCGCGAGGGCGCCGACTCCGGTCCCTGGGGACTGGTGAACGGCAATTGGCCAAAGCCCGCGAAGTAGGAGTCTGGATTGGTAGTTGCTAGCAGGAGCCTGGTTTCTTCCTTGACTTCTGCAAGTGATAGTGTGTGATTGGTTTAAATCCGCGGGCACCTGTCGGTGATTGGGCGGGAGCCACAGGCGGGATGCGATCATTGGCTGGTGCTGGGTCCATCCCTCCTCGGGCGGGCAGCAAATGATGAAATGGGAACGGGGAGGGGAAAGGCCGCGACGTGAGCGCGCGACCTCCGGCGCCATTTTGTAGAGAAACAAGCGGAGTTAACCGAAGAGGGGGTCTAGGAGAGCCGGAGTCGGGGACCCAGGAGTTTCCTGTGTCCAGCGCCGCCGGAGCCGCTTAAGGTGTGGTGGGCTGGGATCGGGTGCCGAGGCCGACGGGCGGTGTCAGCTACGGAACGCGGGTGCCGGTGCGGGAAGGAACGGGGGTGGTCCCGGGGCCACTGGGAGCGTTTCCCGGGGCTCCGAGGTGTGAGGGGCAGTCTGGACGGGGAAGTGGCGAGGCGAGAGAGGGCAGACTCTTTCCCATCGGCCCGCGGAGTCTTCGGCTTCTGAAGAGAAGAGGGTTTGGTGAAAGCTCTACGAAACCGAGGGCAGAGCGCGGAATGAGACCCGGGATTGGCCCCCCCTTGCCCGGGCCTGGAGGCTCTGAGGGCGGCGTTGGCGGCACTTGGGTCGGCTGGGGCCTCGCTTCGCGCGGACTGCACCCTTCGCAGACTCCACGAGCTCCTCAACTGCCGGAAGGGTGCTGCGGGCTTCGGCCTCGGAGGCCTAGCTCCGGGGCGGGGGGCAGGGGCGGGGGCGGCGAGGTGCCCGTGTTCGGAGTAGTTGCCGACTCCGGGTTCCTCTTGGTGGACCTGGAGCTACCTGTCCCCCTCCCCCGCCGCCCAGCACGTTGTCAAACCCCGGGTGTTTCTGGTGTCCGCCGGTGGGAGGGGCGGGCGGGAGCGAGCACTTCCTCATTACTTCTTGCCACAGGTTTTGTTCCACTCGCGCGCCCGGGCGCTCACTCAGTCTCCAAAGTCGGCCCCCACCCACCTGGCTCAGTGTCTGTTCTGTAGTAGCGGTGCTACTCGCCCAGGAGAAGTGCCCTCCTAGTGAGCTGAGCATTTGGGAGGCCTCAGTGAGAGATACTATGGGTCTCCAGGGGGGTTACATAAGGCCAAAAGCACAAATGTTCTTTTTCAGTCCCACCCTCTCTGCAGATTTCACCCAACTGGGTTCCCACAGATGAGTACCCTTCCTAGGATTAAACTTTAATGCTTGATCTCTGTGGATTTGGAGATGTGTTTAAAATAAACTTTGAGCAGAAAGCTTTTCCCTTTGAAGTCACTCAGACATCACATATTTTAGGACTCTTTAAAGTATTTATTTCCTGAAAGTATTAACTCTTAGTCTCCCTTTTTATTTCTCTGTAATTCAATTGCCTTGGGGAGTTTAACAGTTAATAATTGAGTGAGTATAGTTGAGTACTTTTGGCGGAGAAAATTCTGAGTGTTTGCCTCGTGACGGTCCGTTTGATAGTAGGGATACACGGATGGAAAAATGATTGGACAAATAAAAAATCAGGAAGTAGGTCAAACAGATTAAGAACAAACTTGTTTGTGTAGAAGTATTTGGGTTTAATATCCTCAGGTTGTCATGTCTATCCGTCCAGAGATTTGGCAGTGTAGTATTTTAGCTATTAATAAGATATATGGTAACAGTTTAAATTATCCTGTTTTAGGACATTCCAAATTGTTACCTTGTCTAAGAAGAAAATGAGCCGATGATGCATAATGTAGGCATCTAGTTGTGCTTTGAAATGGTAGCATGCTAATAAAACTTGTTTGGAGAGTTGGTCCGTTTTCAACAAGTGAAGGGTCCCAATTCCTTCCGTGGAAACAAGGCAGAAATTTGACCATCAATAACAAAGTCTTACCCTTTCTTGCCTAAGATTGTAATATTAGCAGTCTTAAGGCACCCTTTCCTGGCATTATTGTGGAACAGAAATGAAATGCTTTTGGTTCCTAACTCAAATGGATCTCTGGCTTAGCCAGAGAGAAACATAGTCTCTTAGATTTCTGCTGGGGTTTTAAATACTGGTCTCTTTAATATGGATCTTGTCAGGCTAAGTACTGTAATGTCCTTCTAACTTTGGGTTAAGTCATTAAAAAAAAAAAAAACAAACTCAGAGGACAGAAGAGGAAATGCTTATTTCTTGACAACATGCTTAAAGACTAATATCAAATTATCCTTGAGTGTTGCTTTTTCCAAGTATGTTTTTGGTTAGATCCTGATCTAGTTATGAGAAGTTTCTTTTTAACCAACTTAAGTTTATGAATTTATGAACTTGAATCTTTATTTCATTCTACCGTGTGACAAATCTTTGTTACTCAATACTATGGAAGAGAATTTGTCTACAGTAAATTGGATGCCCAGATGTTTCAAGACACTTACTTTTGGTAAGATGTTTATGATTCTTGAACTAACAAAATTTGGAGAAGGCAGTGGCACCCCACTCTTGCCTGAAGAATCCCATGGACTGAGAAGCCTGGTGGGCTGCAGTCCATGGGGTCGCTAAGAGTCTGACACAACTGAGCGGCTTCACTTTCACTTTTCACTTTCATGCATTGGAGAAGGAAATGGCAACCCACTCCAGTGTTCTTCCCCGGAGAATCCCAGGGACACGGGAGCCTGGTGGGCTGCCGTCTCTGGGGTCACACAGAGTCGGACACGACTGAAGCGACTTAGCAGTAGCAGCAGCAGTACCAGTCATAAACTTGGTATTTTTTTTTTTTTTTTTGGTAAGAGAGCAAAACTAACTTGAAAGTCATTTAAAAAATATTGGTCAAAGCATTTCTTAACTGGCCCTCTGTCCAAACTGAACTTCCTGCTGGGAAGTTTCAAAATGGCATCCTACTGAGTCTTATTTTAAGACCTTATATAAAGAAAGATCCTGCAGTTCCTTTCCTATTTGCTTACAATTTTTAAGAAGCATATTTCAAAGCTAAAATGGGCTCAAAACCTTTGCATCCTTTATGTACACAATAGTTAATTTTAAGGTACTTTTCATTCATGTATTTGCAAGAATGTAGCAAAGCGAATAAAACAAATTATTCGTTGAAAAACTTGTTGGAGAAGTCAGTAGATATGTAGACTTAATTTGAAATCTGTGTTGAGATATGAAGGAAATAGAGCCTTTGGGAGTATGGAGTATAGGTTTGAGAAATGCATTTCTGGGGGGGAAAAATGCATTTCTGCCTCTAGGCTAAATTAGAATGTTGAATGATATGTTAAAGTGTCTGCAGTGGAGGTGTAGGTTTTGTTCTTGTGGGTTTTTTTGTTTTTGTGGTGTGGACTAATTATATGAAATGTAAAGTGAAAGCATTATTTTGAAAGATACCATTTTATTGCTCTTAAGCTTCATATTAAGAGCTCAACACTTCCCCTTTTAGATAATATTAGTTTGAAAGTTTGTCACCTTGGATTTAGAGCTCTTAGGTTTGAAATGCAGCGTTACTGTTAATTTTTTTGTGAACTCATAATCAGAGTAGTTCCTTCTTTGTTTCAGACCCTGTCATTTTTTCATTATCTTTCTAACTGATCTCCAGTATCTTTTATTGGATTTCTTTATTACATAAATAATACATGAAAATGTAAATGATTCCAGGAATACAGTTAGTTCTTTATATTAATGACAAATTGTCTACTAAGTCATTGGTTTGAATCTAGGCATTCTGTACTCAAGTTTTTCAGTACCTTGACCTATCACTGTGTAAGTATTGATCCCTCTGTACTCATAGCAACATGTTACTAACTTACAGTGTAGTTAAAAGATTGTTGCAGAGTGGTGTCCCTATTATCTGGAGTGTCATCATCTGTAGTTAACAAAACATTACCATTCCAATTTGTATTCACATGTACTGTCTATAATCTTTTCCCTGATTTCCCTAAGCAAAATTAATTTCTTCTTCCTCTTGGCTCATTTCACTTACCTGTACCATATATTGATTTGTAAGTTTTCTATCCTACTTTGTAGTAGGTAAGGAGTCTCTCATTCTCCAAACACAAAGCTTCCATTTGTTACACTTGGGTAGATTTATAGAACATGGCGTTCTTGGAAAACCATACACCCTGGTTTTTGTTCTTTGAGGGCACAGGCTGTTTCTCTTCAAGCTACATATACTTATAATTCAGTTGACATCTTTTAGAAAGTTAAACTTTGAAATCTAGTCATACAGAATTAATGGTATGTTTAGAAAATTGAAGCCCAGGAAATTGAAGTGACTTCCTTAGATTAGTGTTAGACCAGGTTTTCCTACTCTAGCCTACTGTTGGTTCTGTCTTGCCATACTACTAAAGTACAAGGAAGACTTTGATCGTTCATCAAAAAGGTGAGGATAATCTATGATCAACCACTTATTTTTGGAGGACAAGATACAAGATTTGAGTTTTTCATCTCTTCAGTGTGAAAAATATAAAACTCAAGTATGACAGAAAGATAGTCTTCTCTCTTACAGTTATTGAAAGTGGGCATTATTGAACTTCAGTGTAATAAACTTGCATTTCTTTTGAGGTCTTCAAAGGATGAGCGGCTTAAAAATTTTTTTTTTTACTTAAATTTTAAAATGTTCTTCACTGTAAATTGAATTGTGACAGACATTTGAGTAAGTTTTCTCTTGGTGTAGTTAGAGTTTTAAGGTATAGCTCTAAGAAGAGTTCTCTAATTTTTTTAGCAGTCTTAAATATATGGCATAGCTTTGTAATTTTGCACATGTTACTGGGAAGATGCTTCTGAATATTTGATTTCAGATCAAGAACTGATTCTTTTCTGATTTTGGAGTAAGCATGCTTTTTGAGATCTTTTCACTTTTTCCGTTTTTATAAATAAATTGTTATTTGCTAACACTAACAATTGTTTAAAGTATGCTGATATATATATTGGAGAAGACAATGGCACCCTACTCCAGTACTCTTGCCTGGAAAATCCCATGGACAGAGGAGCCTGGTAGGCTGCAGTCCATGGGGTTGCTAAAAGTCGGACACGACAGCGATTTCACTTTCACTTTTCTCTTTCATGCATTGGAGAAGGAAATGGCAACCCACTCCAGTATTCTTGCCTGGAGAATCCCAGGGATGGTGGAGCCTGGTGGGCTGCCGTCTGTGGGGTCGCACAGAGTCAGACACAACTGAAGCAA
This sequence comes from Bubalus bubalis, assembly GCF_019923935.1. Classification (NCBI taxonomy): domain Eukaryota; kingdom Metazoa; phylum Chordata; class Mammalia; order Artiodactyla; family Bovidae; genus Bubalus; species Bubalus bubalis. Next base: position 26,008,889 of record NC_059174.1, on the reverse strand, counting down.
CTTAGCATAGCATAGCACAGCATATGCTGATACATGGATTGTATTCTTTTAAAAGTGTGAAGAGACTTTCCTGGTGGTCCAGTGGTTGAGACTTTATGCTTCTACTTCAGGGAGTGCTGGTTCAGTCTCTGGTTGGGAAACTAAGATCCAATGTGCTGTGTGGCCATAAAATAAATAAAATTGCGAAGCTGTCCACACAAGGCTATTAAATGTTTTTTAAGTTAGTATTAAGGTTCCATTGCCTTGAGTAAAATTGGCATATTTGAAGTGACATAGTTGTGAAGTAAGTCAACTGTTGATCAATTTGTTTTTATCCTTGGCAGAGCTTTCATTTCAAACCAATTTATTACCTGTCGACTCTTATACCCTTGAATATTTCCTTATTCCTTGCCAGGTGGGTTCTAAGAAAGTTTTACGCTAAACCTTTCTAAGCCTGGAAATACATAATTTGGGGGTCTCCACAATTTGAATTATTCATGCTGGTGCTCTTTGTTCTTTAGGTAATGAAGAGATATGTATACCATGTATAAATAGTCACTATTATGGCATGTATTTTAGGAATAATCCTCTTCCCTTTTCAAACAGTTATGCTAGAGGTTACAGAAGTTGAGATTGTCTGTCCAAAGGTAAAATTTAAAAATTCCTTGAAAGTATTTTATTTTGATTTTTTTTTTTCATTTTTTTTTCATTTTGATTTTTGTCTTCTCCAATCAGTAAGCCCTCAAGGACTTTGGCAACTACAAAATGTTGGTGTGATAAATTGCTTTAATATACTAACCTAGTTTTGGGATATGTGTATAGCTTTTCCTCCCTCTCGTGGAGGTCATTAGTGATCTCCTAGTAATTCTGATAATTTACAATAATTTCTTTTTTATACTGCCAAATATATGTCATAAAATCCCTTCCCCATGGTTTTCATAGACTGTTACTGATGTGTTATCAGTTGTTGAACGATGAATCTAGAAATAGCTAAACTCCCAAGTTTAGCTATTTTTAAAAAATGTTTTTGGCTTTTTATTCAGAGGCACAGCCTGGCTAGATGCTTCTGACAAAGTGTTCTCACAAAGTTGCAGTGCAGGTATCCATAGGCCATAATCATCTTGTGCCTGAAGGATAGTAAGAAGGGTCTGAAGGGTACAAGCTTACTTATGTAGCAGTTGTCAGATCTCAGATCCTTGTTGGCTGTTGTTTAGGAGATATCAGTTCCTCACCATATTGCCCTCTCCACAGGGTTACTCAAAACACGACAGCTTGCTGCTTTCTCTCAGAGCACAGGTTTAGAGAGGTAAACAAAGCTGAAGTCAGTCTTCATGTAACTTAATCTTGGAAGTGACTTTCTAGTCTCTTATTTTGAAGTCACACTTAAGGTCCAGCCAACACTTAAGGGAGCAGATTACTTAAAGATGTAAATATTAGGCGGAAAATATTGGGGTTATTTTAGAGGTTGCCTGCCACAGTGGACAGATTCTTCCTGGGAGCTTTCTTAGGGATGTTATCTGTTGCTAGGTTTTAGTTATTACTATTGAGTAGAGAACTCTCCTTGGTTTCTGATATTAATAACTCTCAGATTTCTTCTACCTCTCTGTCCACTCTTCCCTTTGTGAGTTCCCCTCTTTTTTCCCTTATTGAAGTATAGTTGAGTTATAGTGTTTGTTAGTTTCAGGTGTACAACATAGTAATTCAGTATTTTTATAGGTTATACTCGATGTAAAGTTATTATAAAATATTGGCAATATTTCCTATGCTGTACAGTATATCTGCATAATAGCTTGTACCTCTTAATCTCCTGTCCCTATCTTGCCCCTCCTCCCATTCCTCTCCCCATTTAACCACTAGTTTGTTGTGTCTGTGAATCTGTTTCTGTTTTCTTATATTCTTTTTTTTTTTTTTTTCCAGATTGCACAAGTGGTAACATACAGCATTTGTCTTTGATTTCACTAGGCATAATACCCTCTAGGTCCATCCACAGTGTTGCAAATGGCAGAATTTCATTTTTTTAATGGCTGACTAATAGTCCATTTTATATATATTTATATATGTCCATTATATATGTGTGTGTCCATATATATGTAAATAGACACATCTTTATCTGTTCCTCTGTTGATGGACATTTAGGTTGCTTTGATATCTTGGCTATTATAAATAATGCTGCAGTGTGCATTGAGGTATATGTTTCTTTTCAAATTAGGGTTTTCATTTTCGTTTGATACATACCTGGGAGTGAAATTGCTGGATCATGTGTAGTTCTGTTTTTTAGTTTTTGAGTTCTTTTTTTTAACCTTTCCATAAGTTCTAAGCTTCCTTAGGACTCTGTAGGCCTGTCTTATGTTCATTTCTGTAATTCTATGCTATCATCGAAAGCATCACTACGAACAAAGCTAGTGGAGGTGATGGAATTCCAGTTGAGCTATTTCAAATCCTGAAAGATGATGCTGTGAAAGTGCTGCACTCAATATGCCAGCAAATTTGGAAAACTCAGCAGTGGCCACAGGACTGGGAAAGGTCAGTTTTCATTCCAATCCCAAAGAAAGGCAGTGCCAAAGAATGCTCAAACTACCACACAATTGCACTCATCTCACACACTAGTAAAGTAATGCTCAAAATTCTCCAAGCCAGGCTTCAGCAATATGTGAACCATGAACTTCCAGATGTTCAAGCTGGTTTTAGAAAAAGCAGAGGAACCAGAGATCAAATTGCCAACATCTGCTGGATCATGGAAAAAGGAAGAGAGTTCCAGAAAAACATCTATTTCTGCTTTATTGACTATGCCAAAGCCTTTGACTGTGTGGATCACAATAAACTGGAAAATTCTTCAAGAGATGGGAATACCAGACCACCTGACCTGCCTCTTGAGAAACGTGTATGCAGGTCAGGAAGCAACAGTTAGAACTGGACATGGAACAACAGACTGGTTCAAAATAGGAAAAGGAGTACCTCAAGGCTGTATATTGTTATCCTGCTTATTTAACTTCTATGCAGAGTACATCATGAGAAACGCTGGATTGGAAGAAGCACAAGCTGGAATCAAGATTGTTGGAGAAACATCAATAACCTCAGATATGCAGATGACACCACCCTTATGGCAGAAAGTGAAGAGGAACTAAAAAGCTTCTTGATGAAAGTGAAAGAGGAGAGTGAAAAAGTTGGCTTAAAGCTCAACATTCAGAAAACTAAGATCATGGCATCTGGTCCCATCACTTCATGAGAAATAGATGGGGAAAAGTGGAAACAGTGTCAGACTTCATTTTTTTTGGTGGGGTGGGGGTGGGGCTGCAAAATCACTGCAGATGGTGACTGCAGCCATGAAATTAAAAGACTCTTAATCCTTGAAAGGAAAGTTATGACCAACCTAGATAGCACATTCAAAAGCAGAGACATTACTTTGCCAACAGAGGTCCGTCTAGCCAAGGCTATGGTTTTTCCAATGGTCACGTATGGGTGTGAGAGTTGGACTGTGAAGAAAGCTGAGTGCCGAAGAATTGATGTTTTGAACTGTGGTGTTGGAGAAGACTCTTGAGAGTCCCTTGGACTGCAGGGACATCCAACCAGTCCATCCTAAAGATCAGCCCTGGGTGTTCTTTGGAAGGAATGATGCTAAAGCTGAAACTCCAGTACTTTGGCCACCTCATGCGAAGTGTTGACTCATTGGAAAAGACTCTGATGCTGGGAGGGATTGGGGGCAGGAGGAGAAGGGGACAACAGAGGATGAGATAGCTGGATGGCATCACTGACTCGATGGACGTGAGTCTGAGTGAACTCTGGGAGTTGGTGATGGATAGGGAGGCCTGGCGTGCTGTGATTCATGGGGTGGCAAAGAGTCGGACACGACTGAGCAACTGAACTGAACTGATCATCTGTATGTTGATTCTGAGATCCGTTATTTGCATCCCACACTTGCTGTGCTCCTGGCTGAACTCCAACTGTCCAGTGGATTTCATCTGTATGCCTCACTTCAGACATTGCTCATTATCTTTCTTGCCCTTCACACTTTATTCCTCAGTTGTTTCATGTCAGGAGTAAGTGGAACTCAAGTGCTTAGTCTAGAAAGGTGAATATTTGATTCCTCCTCTTTCTTCACTTCTTTCCTTACTCTCCACAGTTAGAGTCCTTGCAATTCCCTCTTGAATGCATTCACATCTTTTTTTCACTGATAGCCTTAATTTCTCTGGCTACTTCTCAATTTTTCACATTTTCAAAAGTAACTTTTAATTTCACCCGTTCATGTCTGTTAGTAGGCAGAGCAAGCTAACATTGTAACTAACAACCCCAAGATATTAGTGGCTTAGCAGGGTAGACATTTGTAACTTTCATTGCGAGTGTTCATTTAGGTTGCCTTCTGTGTAGTAGTAATCGAAGAACCCAGGCTCCTTCCATCTTGTGATGCCACCTTCCTCTAGGTGCTGGGAGTTCTGTTCATTCACCTGGCAGTTGGTAAAAGAATCAGAGGATCATGCGTATGAGGTTTTATGGACTGGCTCTGGAAGTGGCTGATAATCATTTTTGGCCTACATTTCATTGGGTAGAGCTTAGTCTGTTTGCCACACCTGTGCAGGAGCCTGAAAAATAAGTCTAGCTATTGAGCCAAGAAGAGAAAACAGATTTGGTGAGCATTTGACCAGAATCTGTCACTTCCTTCTTCCCTAAAACATATCTCAGTTCAGTCGCTCAGTTGTGTCCGACTCTTTTCGACCGCATGAATCGCAGCACGCCAGGCCTCCCTGTCCATCACCAACTCCCGGAGTTCACCCAAACCCATGTGCATTGAGTCAGTGATGCCATCCAGCCATCTCATCCTCTGTCGTCCCCTTCTCCTCCTCCCCCCAATCCCTCCCAGCATCAGAGTCTTTTCCAGTGAGTCAACTCTTCGCATGAGGTGGCCAGAGTATTGGAGTTTCAGCTTTAGCATCAGTCCTTCTGAAGAACACCCAGGACTGATCTCCTTTAGAATGGACGTATCTAAGCCAATCCAAATAGCTTCCAGAATTGTCTTTATGATAAAATGTAAAATTCTCAAATGGATTCTGCACATTCTAGAGAAGAGACCCACAAATTGAGTCCACTTACCTTCAGAAGGCATTTCTTCTTGGCTAGTAACAGAATGAATGTGTTGGGAGGTGGGTGTCCAGTAATTTTGTAGAAGGACTCACAGGACTTGGCACATGGCTCTACTCAGGGCTGTGATTTATTACAAGGATACAAAGCAAAATCAGGAAAGCAAACATGCTGAGTCCACCTGCCAATGCAGGATATGCAGATTTGATCCCTGGATCAGGAATATTCCCTGGAGAAGGAAATGGTGACCCATTCCAGTATTCTTGCCTGGGAAATCCCATGGGCAGAGGAGCCTGCTGGCGTACAGTCCTTGAGGTTGCAAAAGAGTCGGACACAACTTAGTGGTTAAACAACAGCCAAAGAAAACTAAGGCTTTTTCTCCCGTGCCTGAGCCTCTCCCAGTGGGAGTCACACAGGACTCACTTAATTCCTCTACCACTTGTGACAACACATGTGTATGAAATGTTGCCTGGCAGGGAAGCTCATAGAGACTCAGTGCCTCGGTTGGTCATGAAGGCACCTTCTGCCTACCACAGAAAAATTCCAGATTCCCAGAGGGAAAACAGCTGTTCAGTATAAGCCACATTTTTGGGTACAGTTTAGGCACAGTGAGCCTCATTCTGGGAATGGGAATTCTCTCAAAATCCAAGTACTGACAACAGCCAAGAGCCAACCTGGCAAGTCTTCCTAAGGAGAAGCAGTCTCAGGCCTTCTCTGTTAAATTAACTCTTTTCTGCACAGGGAATGAGGTTCAGACCTCTCTAGATTGGGATTTCTGTATAGAGAATCTTGGAATATGCAAAAAACTTCTATTGACCTTTTGTTTTTGAAAATTACTTTTTTATCAGTGGGGGAAAAAAGGTTAATTCCCATCTTAGCTTCTTTCATCTGACTTTTCATGTATGGTTACTGTTTGTATTCTTCTAGATAGTCTGCATATAAGGACATATACACGCATGTAGCTTGCTTTTATCCCTTAATAGATATTTCCAGTCTTCCTAGGTAGCTCCTCTTTTTTTTTAGTGTTACATAATATTCCATTTTTTGATTTGCTTAACCAGTGCCCTTTTGGTGGATCCCAGGCAGTTCTGAGTAAGTTTTTTAAAGAGTTGGTCATTTCCTGGATGAAAAAGGAATCAATTAAAAGACAAAGTGCAGAGATAGGGGGGCTTAGGGGCCTAAAGCTCTTTTTTTTTTTTATATGATGTATTATTTATCTGAAATTCAAATTTAGTTATCCTACTTTTTTACTTTTTGGCCACACTGTGCAGCATATGCTGAAGCTCTTATTTTTCATCACTTTCTGTAAGATTGGTGATACTTATATCAGGAAATGGCATTAAAACAATTAGATTCTTTAAAATACTTATTTGGAAGTTATAATACAAGTTGTGTTTTTTAAATCCTGTATCTCCTGCCCTATTATAACTATGTCATAATTCTTCTACTTAGTAGCTGCAAGTTCAGCTATTTCTCTTTAAAGTTGGGATAATATCTTCCTCAACAAGTTACCAGGTTTAAATAAACGGACATAGTTGACCCTTGAACAATGTGAGAGTTGGGGCACCAACCCCATTGCAATAAAAAACTCATGGGCAGCTTTACTGTTGGCTCTTTTTATCTACAGATAAAAAGTTGGTTCAACCAACTTTGGGTGTGGTACTGCAGTATGTATTTATTGAACAAAAATCCACATAAAAGAGGACCCTCTCAATTCAAACCCTTGTTTAAGGGTCAGCTGTAGGTAAAATGCTTAGACTAATTCTAATTATTAAAGTATTTGTTGTGATTATGCTTCTGTAAGTTATCCTATTATGTACACAGTAATTATAACTAGAATTTTAATAAGTGAGCCAACATTTTGGATGAATGACTTGGAGCTGTACACAGTAAATCTAGAGTCCCTGCCTACTGGAGAAATATTAAACATCAGGATATATATTTAAGTTAGGGCGGGTTTGATCCCTGGGTCAGGAAGATCCCCTGCAGAAGGAAATAGCAACTCCAGTATTCTTGCCGGGAAAATCCATTGCACAGAAGAGCTTGGCAGGCTACAGGGCATGGAATCGAGAAGAGCTGGACTCAACTTAGCGACTGAACAACAACAAGGGTTTAGTTGGTCATGAAGTGAGCTCTTTTAAGGAAACCAAAGTGAAAAGTGGGACATCGGGGAAAATTAGTATTGGTTGCTTCTGGATGCAAGAGTAGATACTTACTCTGATTTATATGGGCCATAGCACTTTACAGCTTTGTCCAGTATGGTAGTACTACCCACATGCGGCTTAGTGCGGCACAGGGGAACTTAGTTTCCCAACCAGGGATTGAACTTAAGTCCCCTGCATTTGAAGTGCATAATTTTAACCAGTGGACTGCCAGGGAAGTCCTTATTTTGCACAAAGATAAGTTAAAATTAAGTAATATTTTAGAAATTGAGCCTTTTGGTCACTAGTCACATTTCAGTAGCCGCATGTTCGTAGCTGCCATATTGAACTGTGCAGTTGTAGAACATGTTGGGAATGAGAAAAGAAGGCTCAACTCAGCCTCTTTTAGTCAGAATGCTACTTTTAAAGACTTAGTAAAGAGAACAGACTTGTAGACACAGTCAGGAAAGGAGAGGGACGGAAAATTGAAAGAGTCACATTGAAACAAACCTTTGTTGTTCAGTCCTTTGGGATTGTTTGCCACCCCATGGACTGCCGCATGCCAGGCCTCCCTGTCCTCCATCATCTCCTGGAGCCTGTTCAGACTCATGTCCATTGAGTTGATGATGCCATCCGACCGTCTTGTCCTCTGTCGTCCCCTTCTTCTGCCTTCAGTCTTTCTCAGCATCAGGATATTTTCTAATGAGTCATCTACCATATGTAAAATAGCCAGTGGGAATTTGCCGAATGATGCTAACTGGTGCTCTGTGACAAACTGGAGGGGTGGGATGGGGGTTCAAGAGCGAGGGGACATATATGTATCTATGACTGATTAATGTTGATATATGGCAGAAGCTAACACAATATTGTAAAGCAGTTATCCTCCAATTAAAAAAGCCTATCACAGGCAGAGCCTAAAAAAAAAAAAGACTTAGAGAAGAATTTTCAAGGTCAGACTTTGGTATTAGTAGAGAATACCTAAGAATTCTGTGTGTTTTTAATAATGGAAGTTGGGGGTTCAGTAAACCTGATAGCCTTGGGCCTAGTCTATTTGGCTTTTTTGCGGGGGCTTCTCAAAGTACCTATTGATACCATATTTAAATCTAGAGCAAGCAAGTTAGGTGATACTATGCAGGTTGCTGGCCTCTGCTATGAATAACCAAATTACCTTTACAAAGATGTCTCTGCTCTAGCCAAAAAAGGAATCAGTGGGAGGGACTTTCCTTATGTTACAACAACAGACTGTGTCAAGTTATACTTTTCTTAAACTAATCCCAGAGCTATTTGTAAAATCGGTGGTTTTGTAGCTTTAAAATTCACAAAAACCCATCTCCAGAGTTTAAAATGCAGTGTTCTGTTCTCTTTCCCCGAAGATTTTGACTCTTGGTGTAAGGTGATGTTTAGGAATCATCATTTTTGGCCATGCCATGCAGCTTGCATGATCTTAGTTCCCTGATTAGGGACTGAACCTGGGCCCACAGCAGTGAAATCTTGGAGTCCTAACCACCGGACTGCTAGGGAATTCCCAGGAATGAGCTTTTTTAAAAAATTTTATTTTTTTTTTGGCTGTGCTGTGTCTTCCTTGATGTGCAAGCTATTCTCTAGTTGTGGTGTGCAATCTTTTCATTGTGATGGCTTCTCTTATTGTGGTGGCTTCTCTTCCGTGGAGCTTAGGCTCTGGGGGGTGTGGGCTTACGTTGTGGCACGTGGGCTCAGTAGTTGCAGCTCCTGGGCTTTAGAGCACAGGCTCAGTAGCTGTGGCAAATGGACTTACTTGTTTCTCGACATATGGGATCTTTCCGAATCAGGGATGTCTCCTGCATTGGTAGGCAGATTCTTTACCACTGAGCCACCAGGGAAGCCCCAGGAATCAGCATTTTAAATACTGCTCCCCCCCCCCTCCCCTTTATATACAATTGCCTTGTTGCAAGCATTGCAGTAAATTCTGTATTCGGCTAAGCTCCTTGAGGTCAGTGTTTATTTTTGTGTTTTCTGTAGCATCTAAAGTATGCACATGGTATATGGTTAGGCCCAACTGTGAATTAATAGGAAGGTACAGGCCATCTCTAGAAGATGATTCTTATGGTGTAGTATAGTGGAGTAAACTGCAAAAGAATCATTTGACATTTTGTATAATCCTGATAAAATAAGGAATAATAATAGTGAAACTTTCCAATTAAAAATATTTTCAAAGTTTAATGAACTTGATCTTGTTTATGTAGTAAGATTTATGTTGGTTTTATGCTTGAAAGAGCTACACATACTTTAATAATCCCCAAATTATTGACAGTCATCTTGAGCAAGAAGTTTCACTTACATAAATATATGATACATTCAGAGCATTTTTTTCAAGACATTCAAAAATTTTAAATTGAAGTGCTTAAAGATAAAGCCTTGTCCTTTTTATTTAGTACTGACTTTTAGAAAAATGTGAATGTATTTTGAGCCCAACATTAAAAATAATGATGTAAAAGTAAAGATGTAACTTTAGTTTGAGAATTTGCATAGCAGCATTGCAACTGTGTTGGATGCCATTTGAACAGAGAAGACAAGAGATTTAAGGGTTTCAGTTGCTCCTGTCAGGAGCCAACAACTCCGCTTTACCATATCATCACGGAGACCAGTCAGTCACAACTTGGTCTGCCTGTTTACCCTTCTTGGCATGTGGTATGTAAACTTCCTCAGCAGCTCCACCGAAAAGATTGACAGTTGCTTACTTTTCAGCTAGCTGTTAAAGGTGATGTTGAGGTGAAAGAGCATCATCTACTGTGCTTATGATGGGTACCTTCTGTTGTTCCCATGAGGACTTAGGAGATCCTTATCTCTGCTATACCTTCTGCCCCTTAAAGATAAACCCTTTTGGGAAAGCTTTGGTATAGCTGAGAGATTCCCAGGAGGTGCAGTGGTAAAGAATCCACTTGCAAGTACAGATGGGGTTTCCACCCCTGGGTTGGGAAGATCCTCTGGAGGAGGAAATGGCAACCCACTCCAGTATTCTTGCCTGGAAAATTCCATGGTCAGAGGAGCCTGTAGTCCACAAGGAGTCGAACACAACTGAGCTAGCTACTGGAGAGACAGAGAGCACTGGCTCAGTAGTTGTGGCAAATGGACTTAATTGTTCCTTGACAGGTGGGATCTCCCCAATTCAGGGATTGAACCCATATCTTGTGCATCATTGGCAGGCAGATTCTTTACCACTGAGGCACCAGGGAAGCCCTAGGAATCAGCATTTTGAGTACTGCAGAGAGAGAGAGAGAGAGAGAGAGAGAGACACACACACACACACACACACACACACACACACACACACACACACACGGTATAGCTGAGGCCTAATTTTACAAATGGGGAGGGGGAAGCATATATGTTCAGTCACTTATTCAAGGTCATTTACCCTTTTGTTACATGTAGTTAATGGTCTTAATGGCTTTAAATTTTGAATTTTTAAAAATAATTGCTTAAACTTACCTTAAATTTTTTACTTTGTAAAAATTACCATATACTTATAAAAATTTAAATACAACTTGAGTACAAAGTCAATTTTTGGAAATCTCATCATGTGCTGGTAATTCCTGCTTATAATTATGAAGGTAATACATGCCCCCATCCCCGGTTTTGTTAAGAAAAATTCTTTCACATGTACAGAAAAAAGAATAGTACAGTGAACAACCCTGTAACGTCTTCCTAGATTCAAGTTAACATTCTGCCATGTTTATTTTCTCTACATTTCTATATTTTTACTGAAGTATTTGATCACAAATGTTTCAGCATGCATCTCCTACAAATTAAGACTTTCTGGCATATGCATGTGTACATGCTCAGTTGTGTCCGACTCTTTGCGACCTCATGGACTATATAGCCTGCCAGGCTCCTCTGTCCATGGGATTTTCTGGGTAAGAATACTGGAGTGTTTGCCATTTTCTTCTCTGGGATTTTCCTGACCCAGGGATAGAAACCGCATCCTGCGTTGCAGGCAAATGCTTTATTGCTGAGCCACTGGGGAAGCCCTGTACTATTGGTGATTCTTGCCTGAATTGGTTTTTATACTGGGCAGGGATATTACAAAATGGCAACTTAATCTTTTATACTTTTAAAATTTGTTAGCCAGCACATTTCTGTATGAGGTACATCTTGTCCTTCCTCTTTAAGGGTAATAATGGATTCAGGAATTCTCATTCACTGTGTTACGGTCATAGGCAATTTTTTTTTACCCTGTGATTTATTGGAAGGAACTTTTACCCATAGTAGCGTACTGCAATTACAGGTTAGATAACACATTTTCATTTAATCTTATAACTATGTCAGAATGCTTAACTGTTTGGATTTTATTTTCATCTGCACACATGAACTTAGAATTCATAGAAAGAAATTTGTGGCTGCCAAAAGTAAATTTGATCACCAGTGTGGATTCACAAATGTGTGTTCCATGTTCTGTTCCCTCAAGCATTTCTAAGTGATGTGGCATTTGGGGTAAATAATAGAAACATTGTTCGTAAGTCCCTTCTGGTGCTCAAATAGACTTAGCATTAGTAACAGTCCTTTTAATTGGCTCTTGTGTCTTTCTGACATTATCCCCCTGAAACTTGTGAGTGTTTCCCGTTTTTGTCACAGGATGATCCAAACTCACCTTGCGTCTTCCTTGTTTAAAAATCCTGGAATTAGTCATATCTCCAAGGAATCTTGATTCTTCTTAGTATTTAGAAACCAAGATCCAGAAGTTAGATGAGTTCCTTGCTTCCGGGGTATCATTGTTTCTAGGGCTTTTAAAAGTAAGGTAAGTTTAAGGTGTATAATATATTGGTTTGATACATTTATAATGTAATATGATTGTCTTTGTAATGTTAGCTAATACATCTGTCAGCATCATATAATTATTTCTTATGGTGAGAACAATTATGGTCTTAATAAGTTTAATGTTTATTATACAGTTTTGTTGTCCATGATCACTGTACTGTGTATTAGATCCCTAGGACTTATTTGCTAGTTGCAAGTATGTACCTTTTAAACATACATTCCCTCACCCCCTGGGTAACCACCATTCCACTATGTTTTTTCAAGTTTGATTTTTTAACATTTTAACTTATTTTTTATTGAGTTATACTCAATAGTTACAGGCGTACATCACAATGATTTGAAATTTGCATATATTTCAAAATGATCACAAGTCTAAATGTTTATTATTACACATAGTTGTTAAATCTGTTTTTTCCCTTTTTTCCTGACTTCTCAGATTTATTCTATTAATCACTATAGTCAGCATGTTGTATATTATATCCCCAGGACTTAAACTTTATAACTGGAAGCTTGTACCTTTTGACCACCTTCTCATACTTAATGCATACACCTCTGGCAACCATCAGTCAGTTATCAGTTCTCTGTATAAGTTTGATGGTAGTTGTTTTTTTTTTAAGATTCCACATAGAAGGGAAGTAAGTCATAGTCTTTGACTTATCTCACTTAGCATAATGTTCTCAGACCCAACCACATTGGGACAAATGGCAGGATATTTTTCCCCCTCATGGCTGAAGAGAATTCCATTGTATGCAGAGTTGACCCTTGAATGATATGGAATTAGGGGCATGAATTCCCACATATAACTTTGAGTTATATGAGTTGGTGTCAGTATGTGCAGTTTGGCGTCTAGCCACAGATCATACAGTGCCATAGTACATATTTAGTGTAAAAACCTTTGTGAAACCTTCGTTTGGTGGACCCACTCAGTTCAAGCCTGTGTCTTTCAAGGATCCATTGTACGTACTACATCTTCATATGTTCGCCCATTGACAAAAACTTAAAGTTATTTCCATATTGGCTATTGTGAATAATGCTGCAGTAAATACAGGAGTACAAATATCTCTTTAATAACCTGTTTTCATTACTTTTGGATGTATATGCAAGTGGGATTGTTGGATTGTATGGTTGTTTATTAATATCTTGAGGAACCTCTACATTCTCCATAGTGGCTGAACAAGTTTATAATTCCAACAGCAGTATATAGGGCTTCTCTTTTCTCCACATCCTTGCTAACTCCTCTTGTCTTACTGTTGATAGCCATCCTTATAGATGTGAGATGATACCCTGGTTTTGATTTGCATTTCCCCCAAGGATTAGTGATGTTTAGCACTTTTAATGTTGGCTAGCTGTTCTGCTGTCTTCTTTGTCCACCTAGTTCCTCTGCTCATTTTAAAATCAGATTTGGGACTTACCTGGTGGTCCAGTGGCTGAGACTCAGAGCTCCCAGTGCAGGGGTGGGGGGTTCAATCCATGGTTGGGAAACTAGATTTTAGATGATGCAACAAAGAATTCCCACAGCTTAAATATTTTTTTTTAAGTCATATTTGTTTTTCTTACTGAATTGTATGAGTTCTTTATAAACTTTGGATATTAACCTCTTGATACATGGTTTGCAAGTATTTTCTCCATTCTATAGGTTGTCTTTTCATTTTATTCTTTTGTTATACTGAAGCTTTTAAGTTTGTTGTGGCCTGATTTTGTTCTTTTTTATGATTGCCTTGGCTATTCAGGATCCTTTGGTTACATACAAATTTAGAATTTTTTTTTTTCCTATGGAAAAGGCCATTGGAATTTTGATATTATGTTGAATTTATTGATCGCTTTGGGTTGCATGGACATTTTAACAGTATTAAGTAACACTTTCCTTCCTGTATTTATTACTATTATTTTTCTGACGCTTGCTTTCAACAAAGTCTTGTAGTTTTTGTTGTTCAATCTAATATATTTTATTAGACTCAGGAAATTTTTATTTATTTGGCTGCACTAGGTCTTAGTGGCATGTGGGTCTTAGTTAAGACCTAGTGGCACTAAGTTTAGTTTGCAGCATGTGGGACCTAGTTTCCTGACCAAGGATTGAACCTGGGCCCCCTTTGTTGGGAGAATAGAGTCTTCAACCACTGGGTCACCATAGAAGTCCCAGAAATTTTTCAAATGAGTTCCTGTTGATACTTATATTTCAAATAAAATATTTCAGGTTTTTTAAACTTTTATCTTTTTTAAAAAGCTTTTAAAAAGCTTGGGGCTGGTGCACTGGGACGACCCAGAGGGATGGAATGGGGAGGGAGGAGGGAGGAGGGTTCAGGATGGGGAACACATGTATACCTGTGGCGTATTCATTTTTATATTTGGCAAAACTGATACAGTTATGTAAAGTTTAAAAATAAAATAAAATTTAAATTAAAAAAAATAAAAAAAATAAATAAAAAATAAAATAGCACAACTACTGTAAAAAAATATATATATATATTTTTTCATTGAAGGATAATTGCTTTATAGAATTTTAGTGTTTTCTATCAAACTAAACTTTGATCTTTACTACATTGATCTGCACTGATTCCGGATGCCTATTCATTTATTTGCTGTGTCCAGTAATATATAAATGTAGCTTAGAATTGCAGTAAAATATTACTGCTAAAAGTAAACCTGTTGAGTCAGATTTCTTTGATTTCTTTCTGTCCTTAAAAATATATCCCACTCTACATCAAGAATGTTCAGGATACTGTGTTAGTTGAAATATTTGTTTTTACTGTGTTCTTTATTATCAGCTTGATACTCGGGTTCATTTATGCTTTTTGTTAGTTTTTTTCTTATTAAATATCAAAGATGTAAATAATGGTTCAGAAGTCAAAACCATATAAAAGGTATAATCAGTGAATTTTTGTTCAGATTCCTGTGTCTGCTACCCACTTCTCACCCACTCCAGTGTAGGTAGCTTTTTATTAGTTAATGGCTGATCTTTCCATGTATTTTTTGCAACAACAACAAAAAAAAAGCAACTGTGTTTATGTGTGCATATATATAAAATAAAAAGTGGCATTTATAGAAATTAAAGCTTTAAACAAAGAGTAGAATACTTTGTACATTATCCGAGATGTATGTTCTCCAGTCACCAACTCATGACCATTCCTTTGCTAGGATAAATATTGCAGTGAATAATACTGTGTATATGTTATGTTACATGTGTGACGTGTATAGATTTCTTAGTGGACTTTAAAAAAATGGAATTTTAAATGAAAGCCTCTCTGTAGTCTCTGTTAATCTATAGCTTGTTTTCTCTGCACATGTAAACATAGATGTGTTTATGTGATGGCATCATGCTATTCAGAGTACTGCAGCTTTTCACTCAGTGTCATGAATATTCTTTTATGTTAACACTTAAAGGATTAACTGTAAACCACAACTGCCTGGTATTCCTTAGATTGGATGTTCAGGAAATAATTTTTAATATTGTGTAGTGTTTTTCATTTAAAATGTGAAATAATTTTATATAAGTTGGACTTCTACGTACCATTTTATAAGCTTTTCTTCATTCTGCACTGTATAGTGGATGTTTATAGCAAAACTACATTTTAAATGTCTAGTTCACATGTAGGGTGGGATTCCATTGGATGTAGGTAGATAATCCTTTTACTGCTATATATGTGTGTGTGTGTGTGTGTGTGTGTGTGTGTGTAAAAGATACTAGAGACAATATACATGTATACTTTGAGCAATATATATACATATGTTCCAAAGAATAGCAAGAAGAGATAAGAAAGCCTTCCTCAGTGATCAGTGCAAAGAAATAGAGGAAAACAACAGAATGGGAAAGACTAGGGATCTCTTCAAGAAAATTAGAGATACCAAGGGAACATTTCATGCAAAGATGGGCTTGATAAAGGACAGAAATGGTATGGACCTAACACAAGCAGAAGATACTAAGAAGAGGTGGCAAGAATACACACAAGAACTGTACAAAAAAGAGCTTCATGACTCAGATAATCACGATGGTGTGATTACTCACCTAGAGCCAGACATCCTGGAATCTGAAGTCAAATGCACCTTAGAAAGCATCACTACGAACAAAGCTAGTGGAGGTGATGGAATTCCAGTTGAGCTATTTCAAATCCTGAAAGATGATGCTGTGAAAGTGCTGCACTCAATATGCCAGCAAATTTGGAAAACTCAGCAGTGGCCACAGGACTGGAAAAGGTCAGTTTTCATTCCAATCTCAAAGAAAGGCAATGCCAAAGAATGCTCAGGCTCCCGCACAATTGCACTCATCTCACACGCTAGTAAAGTAATGCTCAAAATTCTCCAAGCCAGGCTTCAGCAATACGTAAACCGTGAACTTCCAGATGTTCAAGCTGGTTTTAGAAAAAGCAGAGGAACCAGAGATCAGATTGCCAACATCCGCTGGATCATGGAAAAAGGAAGAGAGTTCCAGAAAAACATCTATTTCTGCTTTATTGACTATGCCAAAGCCTTTAACTGTGTGGATCACAATAAATTGTGGAAAATTCTGAAAGAGATGGGAATACCAGACCACCTAACCTGCCTCTTGAGAAACCTATATGCAGGTCAGGAAGCAACAGTTAGAACTGGACATAGAACAACAGACTGGTTCCAAATAGGAAAAGGAGTACGTCAAGACTGTATGCTGTCACCCTACTTATTTAACTTCTATGCAGAGTACATCATGAGAAACGCTGGGCTAGAAGAAGCACAAGCTGGAATCAAGATTGCCGGGAGAAATATCAATAACCTCAGATATGCAGATGACACCACCCTTATGGCAGAAAGTGAAGAGGAACTAAAAATCCTCTTGATGAAAGTGAAAGAGAGTGAAAAAGTTGGCTTAAAGCTCAACATTCAGAAAACGAAGATCATGGCATCTGGTCCCATCACTTCATGAGAAATAGATGGGGAAACAGTGGAAACGGTGTCAGACTTTATTTTTTGGGGCTGCAAAATCACTGCAGATGGTGACTGCAGCCATGAAATTAAAAGACGCTTACTCCTTGGAAGGAAAGTTGTGACCAACCTAGATAGCATATTCAAAAGCAGAGACATTCCTTTGCCAAGAAAGGTCCGTCTAGTCAAGGCTATGGTTTTTCCAGTGGTCATGTATGGATGTGAGAGTTGGATTGTGAAGAAGGCTGAGCGCCAAAGAATTGATGCTTTTGAACTGTGGTGTTGGAGAAGACTCTTGAGAATCCCTTGGACTGCAAGGAGATCCAGCCAGTCCATTCTAAAGGAAATCAGTCCTGGGTGTTCTTTGGAAGGAATGATGCTAAAGCTGAAACTCCAGTACTTTGGCCACCTCATGTGAAGAGTTGACTCATTGGAAAAGACTCTGATGCTGGGAGGAATTGGGGGCAAGAGGAGAAGGGGACGACAGAGGATGAGATGGCTGGATGGCATCACCGACTCGATGGACCTAAGTTTGAGTGAACTCCGGGAGTTGATGATGGACAGGCAGGCCTTGCAGCTCGTGGGATCGCAAAGAGCGACTGAACTGAGCTGAACTGAATGTATACATATATTGTTTCTAATATCTTTAATATTAGGAAAAGTACCAAGAATACACTTAAACAATCTTTGTCTTCCAGAGTTGCTGTTTTAATCTTTACATAGCTATATCCTTGGTAGATTTCTTTTATCCCTGGTAGATTTTTTGAAAATTAATTTGCTGTTTATTTGGCTGTACCCAGTCTTAGTTGGCAGCATGTGGGATCTACAGTCTTTGTTGCAGCATGTGGAATCTTCTAGTTGTGGCATTTGGGATCTTTTTTAGTTGCAACATTCAAACTCTTACTTGAGGCCTGCAAACTGTTAATTGCGGCATATGAGATCTAGTTCCCTGACCAAGGATTGAACCTGGGCCCCCTGCATTGGGAGTGTGGAGTCTTAGCCACTGCACCACTTGAGAAGTCCCTGAAGTTAGTAATTATTTAGCAATTTGAATCCCTGATATATATGGAGACTAAAACTAGGCATTGCGTATGCACATGAAATGCTCCTGGGCCACAGATCCCTTACAGTTGAGGAGTATCTAAGAATCTCAGATTTAGTGATCTTGAAATAATTTAACATCTAAACATTTTGATGGAAAGCTTTTGAAAGACACTTTATTGTTTTGCACTTATCTATTTCAATAAAGATGGCCTATAAAGACATTGTGACCCAATTTATATACACATTATGATGCTAAAGGTTAATTGGAAGGGTCTTAACAACTTGATAGGGCAGCTACTGAGGCAGTTAAATTAAAAATTATCTATCATTTACTCTCATGTGATTGTACTTCTGACTAGGAAAATTTCAGTGGATTGTCATACCTTTTGGTAGAGTCGGAATATAAGTGCAAAATCCTAAGCTTCAGTTTATAGTTTTTCAGATATGCAGTGAACTCCTTGTATGGGCCATGTAGTGCTTGTAATAAATTGATGAACAGTAAACAATTATGATCACTGCTTTCATGGAACTTTCATATGAAGAGATAGGCAAATATGTTACCCATGTTTGGTGATATAATGTGGAAAGAAAAAAGACTGGTTGGGGGGGGCGGGGCGCGGATTGCAATTTAGACAGGGTAATACTGAGAAGGTGACATTTGTGTAGACTTGAAGTAATTAGCCATATTGGCATCTGGAAGAAGATGGTTCCAGGCAGAGGAATCTAAGGTAAGAGTATGCTGGAGAAGCAGCCAGGAGGCCTCTGTAGCTAAAGGGAACTGAGCAGAGGGGAGTGAAGAAGAAGGCTAGAACAGCACCAGTGGCTAGGTTCCCTCAAGCTGTGTTTATTCATAGGCCATTGTAAGGGCTCGGGCTTCCATTCTGAGTCATTGGAGGGTTTTGAGCACAGGATGACCTGAGTGTTTTATATTTGGAAAGTCTTATTGTCGTGTTGAGAATAGACTGGTGTGGAGCAAGGGTGGAAACAGGGAGACTAGTTAGGAGGTTAACATAGTAATCCCAGTGAGAGATAATGATTCTTGGTTATAGCTGTGGTGAGAAATGAATAGATTCTGTAGAGCCAAAAGAATTTTTTGACTGATTACGGTGAATGGGAAATCTAAGAATTTGGCCTGAGTAACTTAAAGATGGAGTTGGTATCAACTGAGATGGGTAAAACAGGTACAGGGATCGAGCCCATGCCCCTGGCACTGGAAGCACAGAGTCTTAACCACTGGACTGCCAGGGAAATCCCAGGGGCTCATTTTTGAACACGTTGTAGCTGAGGTGTCATTAGGAAATTAAATAATATAGTTCTAGATATATGAGAGAAATTTGGGTTGGAGATAGAATTTAGAGAAGTTATTGCTATATGTAGTTTCTAACACTGTAAGACGGAAGTATATCAAGAAAGTGAATGTAGAGAAGTCCAAAGATTGCAATACTGTGAGGTCAGAAGAGGAAGGGTTGGTAAAGGAGACTAAGTAAGAGACCAGTGACATGGCATTTTAGAAACAGATTAACAGAAGTGTATCTTGGAGAGACAGATCAGTTTGTCTAAGGCTTCTGGATGGCTAAGGTGATCACATGTCCTAGTTTATACCTGTTGTCTTAGTGTAAATTGTTAATGGTACCCCTTTATTTTCAGAAGCATCCTAGTTTGGTTAATAAATTATGTTGTCACCCTACTAACAGATCTCATAAAGTGAGGGCTCAGTTGGTCATTAGTTTAATACATTAACTTGCTTATGTAATGAAGATTGACTTGTTGAAAAGTGTGTTAGACTAGTATTTTTATCCTTTGCAGTTCTTTTTTTTTTGCCACGCCTTGCAGCTTCGGGATCTTAGTTCCGGACCAAGGATTGAACCCTGGCCTCCGGCAGTGAAAGCACCAAGTCCTAACCCTTGGACTGCCAGGGAACTCCCTCCTTCGTAGTCTTTAGGTGTTAATGCGAAAAAGTTGTAACCCTTGTTACGGAGTTCATGTCAGTAGAGAAGATATAGTTTGAAGTGCCAAAGCAAGCAGGAATTCATTTTATTGGAAGGTCAGTGAACACTTATTTTGCTGGATTTGTGCTGTACCACAGGTAAACCTGCTTTCCAAGTGGCACTAGGGGTAAAGAATCCGCCTGCCAAAATAGGAGACGCAGAGAGAGACGCTGGTTTGATCCCTGGATTGGGAAGATCCTCTGGAGTAGGAAATGGCAACCCACTCCAACAGTCTTGCCTGGGAAATCCCATGGAGCTGGGTGGGCTTCAGTCCATGGGGTCACAAAAAGAGTTGGACATGACTTAGCAACTAAACAACAATATATTGTAAAGTAACTACTGTTCATATGAATAATATACTTTGAATAATACAAATTTGGGGGGGTTTTTGGCTCCACTGGGTTTGCATTGCAGCTTAAGGGCTTCTTCTCTTGTTGCGGAGCACAGGCTCCAGAGCGTGAGGTCTTGGTAGTTGCGGTGTGCGGCCTCTCTAGTTGTGGCTTGAGGGCTTAGTTGCCCCATGGCGTGTGGGATCTTAGTTCTCTGACCAGGGATTGAACGTGTGTCCCCTGCATTGGTAGGCAGATTCTTAACCACTAGTCCACCAGGAAAGACCTTTAATAATAGAGTTTTAACTGAACACAGCTTATAAAAATTAAAAATACTTTGACTTATACTTGCCACTAAAAACAAGCATTTTATTTTATTGTTGTTGTTATTTGGCTGTACTACGCAGCTTGCAAGACCTTTAGTTCCCTGACCAGGGATTGGTACTGGGACCACGGCAGTGAAAGTGATAGGTCCTAACCACTGAATTGCCAGAGAAATACCCCAAAATGAGCATTTTAGATTTTTAATAAAGAGGTCTTCTTTTGACCCCTTTTATTCACACAGTTCTGGTGATAATGTTATCTGAAGGCATCTTAGCCAAGGATTTCTGACTTTGAGTTTTTATTTTGAACTTGGGAGGGTATTGAGTGGTTTCTTGGACTTTTTTTTTCTGGAAATGACTTGTATATAAGCTGCCTGGTTTAGCTTGGATGTGAATATTCTTGAAACAACCAGTGGTATATATGTGTAGCTCTGTTCATTTTTCCTCTAGTTTCTTTGGCTGATATTTTACCAAAATCTCAAGTAATCTACTTATTCTAAACTTATCTACCCTTCTGATGGGTTTCCCCCCTTTTCCTTAAACTTTTCTTTAAAAAAGAAAGGTGGAAAATAAAATATATACTTGTGGGAAAACAATGTTAGAAACTAAAGAAGATATAAAGGGCAGTCTTCCACACTTTACCTTCTTACTCAGAGGTAGCTATTAAATACTTATTCAACAAAAATTCCTATGTCCTCACCCCCACCTGCAGGATCTTAGTTCCCTGATCTAAGTTCCCTTAGTTCCCTGGGATGAAACCTGGGCCTCGGCAGTGAGAGTCCTAACCACTGGCCTGCCAGGGAATTCCCATCTGTGTCCCTTTTTTTTGTCTTAATAAGTGTCTTTCCTGCACAGTTTTGCTTCATTTCTGTTTAACAGCTGCCTTGTTTCAATATACCATAATTTATTTCTTCTTGTATTTCTTCATATTTAAGCAGTTACTTTTTCCTCTACTTTCTATTTGCTGTGATACACAGTGTTTCACTGAAAATCTGTTTCCTTTGAGTTCTTGAGGTAATATACATCAAAAGATACAGTCTTAATGGTGGAATTATAGTTTCCGGAGTAATGCAAAAATCACTTTCTACAATAATTGCCAATTTGAGTTTCAGAAAAGGTTGTACCAGTTAATAATGTTAACAACCTTGGTGAAATATGCCATCATCATAATATGAAGGAAACAACTTGCTCTAAGAATTTATAGCAAGCATGTTAGTTACATATAATGGATAGATATCATCATTTTATCTTTGACTTCTTATATGGTATTACTTTAGAATAGACAAAAATGCCTTGCCACATCCCCAAGATTCTCTTACTGTTTTTTTTTCCCTCCCCAGGAAGATGTAGAGAAGAATAGCATAGGTAGAAACAAAACAGGACAAAGCAGGGTAGTCTTTCTACATTGTTAAGAAGTTACTAAAGGTTTAAATGCCCTTACCAAGGGTGTTTTTAATCTTCATGAATTTCCTTTACCTTACGTAGTAAGTTCTGATGGTAATGAAGTTATGAGCAGATTTCTGATTATGAAGCTGTGGATAAGCTCAGCTCCTTGCATTCAAAGATTCTTGTGTCAGCAGTGGTACTTGGTGAATTCTTAAAAACTTGGCGGGGGGGGTGGGGGGGCGGGTATCATATGTGTTGTGATACAGAATAGTCCTGTATGTGTTGTGATATAGAATAGTTCCTGACTCAGCAGGTGGTTGGAATTAATAAAATGATAAGCATCCTGTCATTTTAGCTATATTGCTGCTTTTTCCTTTCTAAATTCTGTTACTGAGAAGTTTGAACAGTGCAGGAAGGAATTTGGGTTCTGGGGCCCTTAATTTTAAGTCAGCTGTTCAAATACTGAAACATATATCCTAAAATACAGCTTTAAAACCAAACTACTGTCTGATTCTGAAGCAATACATAAGTAGTAAGGTGAATAAATGGAATCTTTTAAATAAGTTGTATACAGTGTGGGAAGAGGGATTGAGAATGTCAGATGAATGTTTCTTTCCACAAGCCCTAATTTTAGGGTAATACTTCCTTGTGGCTTCTAAAGGATGTAGTGTAAATTATCATTGAAATTGTTACAGGAGAAGCCTCATGTTATAGGACATCTTGCTAAAAATACAATATTTTTTGAAGAGGATGGATGTATTTTCTTTTTATACTGCCCCTACCTAATTTTTCAAACTTGGCATCTTTTTATCAGTAATGGTTGAGACGACATAATTTTTTAAAAGGTCCTTAGTGGTATTTCAGGTCTTAAGATGGAGAATTATTTAACCTCTTTTAATCCTAATAAAAAATTAGCTAATTAAAATTTTTTTTATTCTAAACAGGTGCCATGTTTCAGAACAGAGTAAGACTCCTGGTAAAAAAGAACTGAAGACACTACGGACACCAGATATAGGCTGATTACAAAGAAAGCATTAACCTGCCTCTGAGGTGACTAAAGGGGAATAATGGTGATTTTGCGCCGGGCTCGGCCGCCTGCTTCCGCCCCAACCAGCAATGAATCTTGACTCGCTCTCGCTGGCCTTGTCTCAAATCAGCTACCTGGTGGACAATTTAACCAAGAAAAACTACCGAGCCAGCCAGCAGGAAATACAGCATGTAAGTAAACTAGTGAGAAAACAAGAATCATTAAAGGAATGAGTATACAGTGAAGAAAATTGGAAATTTATGTGGGTATGCTGCATGAAAAATAACTTTGCCTCTTATTTCTAGTGATTTCAGCTTAATATATAGAAGAGATCTTATTTCATTGCTTTTTTCTAAATTTTAGGATTCACAGATTATGATTTTTCTATAAAATTTAGGAAATCTGGTCTGTTTCATTTTAGTCGGTCCCGTTTTCTTTTCTGTCTTAAAAACAGTGAGATATACTTCACAAACTATAAAACTGATCCTTTTAAAATGTAAAATTGGCTAGTTTTTAGTATATTTATAAAGTTGTTTGGCTGTCGCCATCTAACTCGAGAATGTTCGCATCACCCCAAGAGGAAACACGTGAATCCATTAGCAGTTGCTTTCCATTTCTCCCTCCCTCCAGCCACTGGCAACCACTAACCTACTTTGTGCCTCCATGGGTTTGTCTTTCTGAACATTTCATATAAATGGAATCATACCATATGAGGCATTTTGTTTCTGCCTTCTTTCACTAGCGTAAGTTTTCAAGGTTAATTCATGTTGAAGCATGCATCTGGATATTTAGGTTTGGTTCCACTTTTTGGCTGTTGTAAATATTGTGGCTATCAACATTCATTTACAAGTTTTGGGTGGATGTTTATTTTAAATTTTGAGAGTATATACCGAAGAATGGAATTGCTTGGTCATATGGTAATTCAGGAGAACTGTGGTGGAAACTCAGTAAAAATCTTGGCCAGCTCCACAGGGAGAACTGGAGTGGATATCACAGTGGTCCTCTGGGGGGGCCCAGATGGCTTGGCCTTTATATCCATCTTGTTGTTTGAGGGCTGCCTCAGAAAGACATGTGTTCTTGGATAATACAATTGCAGCTTAGACGAACACGGAAGGAGCCGATTGCAGGGGCACCTACAACTTCACCTTGAAGTGGGAGATACGGTGGCACTGCCTGGATTTCCCCCAGCAAGGCTCTATGTGGTCAACTTAATAGTATATTATAATTGGTTTGATCGTCTTTTCTACTCTGAAGACCTCAAGGTGTGGGACTGTCCTTTAGTCTCTGTCTCCTATACCTAACCTTTAGTGTTCAAGTGCATTTGAATTGAAATGAAAGAAGAAATAAATTATTTAGTAATTAATTTTGAACATCAATGTTAGAATGTTTGGTTTTAGCCTTGGGCTGAGGTTTTCAGTGTGTACAGATTTTCTTTAGACAAGTGTGGCCTCACTGGTACCTTTGCAGATAGCCCCCTCTCTTAACTTTGAGAATGGTAAGAAATTTAGAACTGGGATGGGAATAGGGTTCTAGTTCTTGACTCTCGATTTCCTTTGGTGATAGGTAAAGGCTTACTGCAGTTCTAAGCTGCCTAGTATTTATTTTTATAAATATTTAGGGGCTTCCCTCGTGGCTCACTGAATGATGCTAAAGCTGAAACTCCAGTACTTTGGCCACCTCATGCGAAGAGTTGACTCATTGGAAAAGACTCTGATGCTGGGAGGGATTGGGGGCAGGAGGAGAAGGGGACGACAGAGGATGAGATGGCTGGATGGCATCACCGACTCGATGGACGTGAGTCTCAGTGAACTCCGGGAGTTTGTGATGGACAGGGAGGCATGGCGTGCTGTGATTCATGGGGTCGCAAAGAGTTGGACACAACTGAGCGACTGAACTGAACTGAACTCGTGGCTCAGACAGTAAAGAATCTGCCTGCAGTGCAGGAGACCCTTGTTCAGTCCCTGGGTTGGGAATATCCCCTGGAGAAGGGATCTTCTCCAGTATTCTTGCCTGGAGAATTCCATGAACTGAGGAGCCTGGTGAGCTATAGTCCATGGAGTCACAAAGAGTTGGACACAACTGAGTGACTGACACTTTTCACTTGTTGTGGCTTAAATAGGTTGACTGGAATTGTGTTCCTTTTGTTCTTTCTTCTGCTGACAAGTAAGAAGAAGGAATATTTATCAGATTTTCTTTAGATGTATGAAATCCCTAAATGTGAATGAGCTGGCTAGTATTACTATGCTATAGGTGAAAAAGCAACTTGAGAATTTAATTTGCCCCCTTAGTCAGGATTTTATGATGTTCTTTAGAGAGTAACTCCTATAGTTGTTATTTTCTTTGAAAATATTTGTTGTCATTATTAAAGAAAATATGAGGACTCTCCTGGTGGTCCATTGGCTAAGACTCCACACTCCCAACGCAGGGGGCCCTGGTTTGATTCCTGGTCAGTGAACTAGCTCCAACATGCTACAACTAAAGATCAAAGATCCCTCATGCTGCTGCCAAGACCTGGTGCTGCCAAATAAACAAACAAATTAGTAAATATTTAAAAAGGTACTATGTAAGTAAAATATAGAAAAATAAAATCAAGCCTGGTTTTCCTACTGAGCTTTTTAATACTTGAGTAATTTTTGGTTTGCATTAAAAGTATTTTTATTATAAAAACATTTTATACTATTCTTTAAATGATAGTCTCAATAAATTTAAAAATTTTATTAAAATTTCAATTATTTCATCCATAAAATGTAATAATAAAATTGCAGTTTAAGATTTTATTAAAGATGATCTCAGTCACACACGAGTAGGTATAATAGAACCCCCATGAATCTGTCATCTGGTTTCGTAACCAGTCTTGTTTCATCTAACCCATTCTCTTCAGTTGTTTTAAAGCAGATCCCAGGCATAATTTCATTTATGTCTTACCATAAACCTAATCTCAATACCATTATCACATCTTTTTTTAAAACTCTCAGTAACTTTTTTTTTTAAATGTTATTAGAGTATAGTTGATTTACAGTTGTTGGTTAGTTTCTGGTGTATAGCAGAGTGATTCAGTTTTGTGTATGTATATTATTTTCTGTATTATTTTCCATTATTTTATTACAGGATACTGAATATAATTCTTTTTGTTGTAGAATAGGATGTTTATCCAGTAGGATGTGTTTATCCATTATGTACAATAGTTTGCACCTGCTACTCTCAAATTCCCACTCCTCCTCCAAACCCTTCCCCCTGGCAAAATAGTTCTTAAGCATCAAATATCCAGTTAACATTAGCATTTTTTCAGTTTGCCTCATTTAAAAAAAGGTAAAAACTGTTGACTTGAGTCAGGAGTGCTCCCCCATAGTTTGTTGCATTTTTATTAAATCTCTTAAAATCTGTGTTTTATCCTTCCTTTTTTTTTTTCCCCTTGCAGTTATTTTGTTAAAGAAATCAGATTGTCTGGTAGTTATCCACTGTCTGAATATTGCTGATTACATTCCCAGGGTGGTATTTTACATGTTCTTTACTTTGCTGTAAATTGATAATTAAATTTGGGAGCTTAATCAGATTAAGGTTTTTTTCTCCCTTAGGACAGTTTTATGGGTGGCAGTGTATACTTTATTTAATTAGGAGTTCATAATGTCTAGTCTCTTATTTTTGTGATTTTTGTCAGGCTTTGTTCATTGACTGGATTCATTGATTGTTAAGGATTGCAAAGTGGTAACATTCTAATTGTTAGCATTTTTTATTAGTTGAAATAGTTCTGTAAATGGAAACTTGCCCTTACCACCTGTAATTGTCTGGTTGCCTGAAGTATGATTTATATAGAGGAAGGGCTTGATTCTGTTTGCCAGTTTTCAAAATGACTTGTTTCCTAGCCTCCAAATAAGACCAATGAATGGTTTTTTAGTATTAGAAATCTGCGTATTTTTTAATATATTTGATGTGTTTGAATCCATTGACAGTATTCTTGATATTCATCCATTATCCTCTTTGGCCACTGAAAGCTTATTCTTATCAGCTTCCAAGTCCTTTGACCCTATTTTAAATTAAAAAAAAAAATTGCCTCCTTCCTTCCTTGAGCCTTTGTTGCTATGTGGAATTTCTCTAGTGGCAGTGTCCCGGCTTCCCACTGTGGTGTCTTCTCTTGTTGCAGAGCACAAGCTCTAGGTGCACGGGCTTCAGTAGTTGTGGCACATGGTATCAGTTGCTCCGTGACATGTGGGATCTTCTTGGACCAGGTATTGAGCTTATGTCCCCTGCATTGGTAGGCAGATTCTTAAACCACTGGATGACCAAAGAAGTCACTGAAGTGGTTTTTTTTTTTTTAATATGAGAGGCTAGAATAGGAAAAAAGTAGTCTTAGTTCCACCATCTTTTACTTAGGAGTTTGACAATTTTGTCTTTAATTAATGTCTTTTGTGTTAAAAGTAATCTTTTATGTCTCCCGCAAAAATTTTTCATGTTCTTTTTAATATGTTAAACTGTTTGAATAGATGCACTGTTTTTTATAAAGTAATCCAAAGCATTCATACAGATAATACACTAAAAACCCAGAACGAATCTTTTGGCTCATGGAGTCTGTTAATGTGCTGTTTAATAGACAGATGATTACTCTACATATACATTGGGCTAAGCTCTTTTCAATAACCTCAGATATGCAGATGACACCACCCTTATGGCAGAAAGTGAAGAGGAACTAAAAAGCCTCTTGATGAAAGTGAAAGAGGAGAGTGAAAAAGTTGGCTTAAAGCTCAACATTCAGAAAATGAAGATCATGGCATCCGGTCTCATCACTTCATGGGAAATAGATGGGGAAACAGTGGAAACAGTGTCCACTGCAGATGGTGATTGCAGCCGTGAAATTAAAAGACGCTTACTCCTTAGCTTCCCTGGTGGCTCAGATGGTAAAGCGTCTGCCTGCAATGTGGGAGACCCAGGTTCGATCGCTGGGTTGGGAGGATTCCCTGGAGAAGGAAGTGGCAACCCACTCCAGTACTCTTGCCTGGAGAATCCCATGGACAGAAGAGCCTGGTAGGTTAAGGTCCATGGGGTCACAAAGAGTTAGACATGACTTCACTTTCACTTTTCACTACTCCTTGGAAGGAAAGTTATGACCAACCTAGATAGCATATTCAAAAGCAGAGACATTACTTTGCCAACAAAGGTCTGTCTAGTCAAGGCTATGGTTTTTCCAGTAGTCATGTATGGATGTGCGAGTTGGACTGTGAAGAAAGCTGAGTGCCAAAGAATTGATGCTTTTGAACTGTGGTGTTGGAGAAGACTCTTGAGAGTCCCTTGAACTGCAAGGAGATCCAACCAGTCCATTCTGAAGATCAGCCCTGGGATTTCTTTGGAAGGAATGATGCTAAAGCTGAAACTCCAGTACTTTGGCCACCTCATGCGAAGAGTTGACTCATTGGAAAAGACCCTGATGCTGGGAGGGATTGGGGGGAGGAGGAGAAGGGGACAACAGAGGATGAGATGGCTGGATGGCATCACTGACTCGATGGACTTGAGTTTGAGTGAACTCCAGGAGTTGGTGATGGACAGGGAGGCCTGGTGTGCTGTGATTCATTGGGTCGCAGAGTCGGACACGACTGAGCGACTGAACTGAACTGAAGCTCTTTTCTTGACTAGATATGACATGAACACAGATACATAAATTCCCAGTTCTCACTTATAGTCTAGTGAGACGTAGAAAATAGAAAATTATCTGGTGATGGTAAGTACCATGGAGAGAAGTAAAGCAGGGTGAGGGGTGATGTTGGCAGGTCATATTGTTCTTTTAGGGAGGGTAATTAGGAAACCTCTCACTGATGAAGTGACTTTAGAGCAGAAACCTAAAGGAGGTGAGAAGACAAACCCATTTGTAGATATCTGGAGTTTTTTAATTAGAGGGAATAGCATTGGTAAATTTGAGCAACAGCCAGAAGCTCAGGGCCAGTACTAATAATCAGATCAGTTCCTTTAGGGCTTTTCCATGTGGGCTATTATTATAAAAATTGCAGTTGTGTTAGATTTTAGGTTATACTCTTTAGGGTAAAAACAATGGACAGAAAAAGTGAGGCTCCCACAAGTGCAGTTTGTTATAAACTTGTTGCCTTACAACTTCAATGTGTCATTAGTGCTGTTTGATGCTTTTGGTATAGAGGGGAATCAGAGAACACAATTAGATGGGGCTAATTCCTGGTAGTTTTTGTTTTTCTTTCCTTCTTGCTAGTGCCTGTAGGAAGCATTTTAAAAATATTTAATCACAAAATATTGGCACCTCCATCTCAATTCCTAGAACTCTTATTCCAGAATGAACAGTTATGTAATTTAGGATATTGTCCTAGAGGTGAATTTAAAAAAAAAATCACTCAGTTTTGACTACAAACTCGTATTTTTGGTCTTTTTAGATTGTGAATCGGCACGGTCCTGAGGCAGACAGGCATTTATTACGCTGCCTATTTTCGCATGTGGATTTCAGTGGCGATGGTAAAAGTAGTGGCAAAGATTTTCATCAGGTATTTGGGGCTTACACAGTATATATTCACTTAGATCCGATTGTTCCCTGAGTTGCATTTTGGGCCTAGTTGCATAGCAGATCTCACATACAAATAGGATCCAGAAATAATCTTAGCTGAATGGCTTAAAGATAGAGGGACTTCTCCTTTTCTTGTCCTTCTCTTGTCTTGCCTGGCTGCAGACCGTTATAGCTACACAATTCAGGCTTAGAGAACTGGGAATGAGACCTGCCTGAAGGAAGTGGGACTGTAGGGCAGTCCTGCTTGACAAGTAAGTCAGGCAGAAAGAAGATCTCTTGTCCTAGATTGAGTTCTATGGCTTGATTCTCAATCTGGGAGCAGTTTGTCATGATATTACATGAAATTATGGTGACCTTGTCAATGGACTCTGTCCTGCAGAGGTTTTGGTTAACACTTCCTGTTAATAGACTTTGGTAGTTTCAGTGGGATTTTTAAAGAGCTGATTTTGATAATGTAGGAACAGTATACAGTATCAGGTTATCCTTTAATGTTCTGAGCAATGCTGTTTCTGTTTATGCAAGATAATGACTGAGTGCTAATGAAATTTTATCTTTTATTTTTAAAGACTCAGTTTCTGATTCAGGAGTGTGCGTCACTGATTACGAAGCCAAATTTTATCTCGACGCTGTCCTATGCCATTGATAATCCATTGCACTATCAGAAGGTTGGTATTCCTTTTAGTAGCCCTAAGATGTGATATCTTATTAGATGTTGTAAAAAAAGCCTTAATCCTTGATCTCATATCATATTTTAATTAAAAAACTTCAAATACTTACTTTGGGGGGTTTTATAACTTTCTAACAAAGTCAAGGTAGTTTGATAATAATTAGAATCTTAATAAAACCAGGTCATAGCAAGGCTTAAGCTTGTCAGAACACAGTTCCACAACTGTTGCTAGCCTCACTACAGATTTGTCACTCCTATGCAGCACCATAATTGGGTGAACAGATGCTTTTATAGATCTGAAAATTGTATGTTCCTATTTTAAAATAAAGTTTGGTTTGTTTCAGAGTTTAAAGCCTGCACCCCACTTATTTGCCCAGCTGAGTAAAGTTCTCAAGTTAAGCAAAGTACAAGAGGTAAGTGATTTAAGAAAAGAGATAGACAGAATTAGAAATAAAGCAGCTATTTGTACTCTTTGGTCAATCTGACCCTTCTTCTTTCAGGTAATTTTTGGCCTTGCCCTCTTGAATTCTTCCAGCACAGATCTCAGAGGTTTTGGTAAGTTCTTCTTTCCTGTAGTGAGGTTAGAGTCTTTAAAATCTGTGAATTTCTGAATCTTGAACTTAGTTTAGAGAGTATGATTATTTTTGTTTGGTCTCCTTTATGTGTGTGTATATAGTAAAAACACATTAAAATTTGCCTTCATAACCATTTTCAAATGTATAATTCATTAAGGTTAACTGTTCACATTGTTATGTAATGGATGTCTGAAACTTCTTTGTTCTGAAAAACTGAAGCTCTGTACCTGTCCGAAAATTCTCTACCCCCTCACCAAGCCCTTGGCAATTGGTCTTTTATTTTATGTCTGCCAGCTAGAGCTGTGAAAATACAGAGGGTGAAGGGTGAATTGGTGAATTGAGAACGATGGTCATCTATCTACATTTTGATGGTATGTGACTTCTGACCTGTTGTGGTGCAAAAATAACTTGTTTTTTTTGTTTGTTTGTTTACCCTTCTAGCTGCCCAGTTTATCAAACAGAAGCTTCCAGATCTTCTGCGTTCTTACATTGACGCAGACGTCAGTGGAAATCAGGAAGGTGGCTTCCAAGATATAGCAATAGAGGTCCTACACCTCCTCCTGTCCCATCTCCTCTTTGGGCAGAAGGGAGCCTTTGGAGTTGGACAGGAACAGATAGACGCTTTTCTTAAGACGCTGCGCAGAGGTAAAAAGACTGTCTGTAGCCTATAAAAGATGATACAAAAGATGGTTTTTTTGGATGAATATACATGGCAAAGGGATTTTAGAATACAAATGAAGACAGCGATTTACCTTTCTGTTAAGTTGATAATCTTTGAGAAGGAAGAGAGTATTTTATAATTTAAAATACAAAAGTGATAAAAACCTCGTTATAGAAACAGTATAACGCAAAGAGCACTTCACTGACAATCTTGTTATCTAAGTGCCATCTCAGTTTGGACTTGGTGTATTTCCATGTGGTCAGATTTTTCCCTTTTATGGGAGACAGAGACTACGGTATTGTGGCATGTTCTTTTTGGTTGAAAAAAGTTGATCACTTTTGATATACCAACTTTACCTCTTTGGCTGTTGGCATTGTTGTGCTAAGATAACTCCTGGTTCTGTTGCTGCCATCTTCCTTTCAGAAATTTTTAAAACAAATCTTATAGTGGACTAGCCACTATCCATTTTCACTGTTGTTATTGTTTTCTTGATGTTTATATAATTTATATTAAAATTTATATAATTTTAA
Organism: Bubalus bubalis; assembly: GCF_019923935.1. NCBI lineage: Eukaryota > Metazoa > Chordata > Mammalia > Artiodactyla > Bovidae > Bubalus > Bubalus bubalis. Next base: position 25,976,965 of record NC_059174.1, on the reverse strand, counting down.
ACTGCATTAACTTTCTCAGTATTAGGAAGTTTTCCACTTGTCAGTGAAATGAAAAGACATGGATGTACCAGTTGTTTCTGATGCCCTCCTTGCATGGGAATTGATAGCGCTGTGTGACATTTTAGAGTGATATATAGGGTGTGAACTATATAGTGATATATAGGAACAACAGACTGGTTCCAAATAGGAAAAGGAATACGTCAAGGCTGTATATTGTCACCCTGCTTATTTAACTTATATGCAGAGTACATCTTGAGAAACGCTGGGCTAAAAGAAGCACAAGCTGGAATCAAGATTGCTGGGAGAAACATCAATAACCTCAGATATGCAGATGACACCACCCTTATGGCAGAAAGTGAAGAGGAACTAAAAAGCCTCTTGATAAAAGTGAAAGAGCAGAGTGAAAAAGTTGGCTTAAAGCTCAGCATTCAGAAAACGAAGATCATGGCATCTGGTCCCATCACTTCATGGGAAATAAATGGGGAAACAGTGGCTGACTTTACTTTTCTGGGCTCCAAAATCACTGCAGATGGTGATTGCAGCCATGAAATTAAAAGATGTTTGCTCCTTGGAAGGAAACTTACGACCAACCTAGATAGCATATTCAAAAGCAGAAACATTACTTTGCCAACAAAGGTCTGTCTAGTCAAGGCTATGGTTTTGGCAGTGGTCGTGTATGGGTATGAGAGTTGGACTATAAAGAAAGCTGAGCACTGAAGAATTAGAGTCCCTTGGGCTGCAAGGAGATCCAACCAGTCCATCCTAAAGGAGATCAGTCCTGGGTGTTCATTGGAAGGACTGTCTTGAAGCTGAAACTCCAATACTTTGGCCACCGGATGCGAAGAGCTGACTCATTTGAAAAGACCCTGATGCTGGGAAAGATTGAGGGCAGGAGAGGAGGATGACAGAGGATGAGATGGTTGGATGGCATCACCGACTCAATGGACATAGGTTTGGGTGGACTCCAGGATTTGGTGATGGACAGGGAGGCCTGGTGTGCTGTGGTTCATGGGGTTGCAAAGAGTCTGACACGACTGAACTGAACTGAACTGAACTGATAGAGTGTGACTTAGTCAATAGATAATGGGATCTAAAAGAATTAAAAGTATACTCATGACCATTATGTATGACAAAGGAACATTCAAATTTTAGAATTGGTTTTGAAGTCATAGTTTGGACTGGGCTAGCTGAATAAACTGAATAAACTTTGCTTTGAGTATGAACTTGTCAAAGACTCAGGTTTGAGGGACTTTTAAAGAGTTAAAGAGGACAGTTCGTTTTTAATCAATATAGCTGTTATAAGTATCTTCTTCCTTTTTTCAGATTTTCCCCAGGAACGCTGTCCTGTGGTGCTTGCACCACTTTTATACCCTGAAAAACGGGACATTCTAATGGACAGAATCCTGCCTGATTCCGGAGGGGTAGCTAAAACCATGATGGAGAGCTCTTTGGCTGATTTTATGCAAGAAGTGGGCTATGGCTTTTGTGCAAGGTTGGTAGGAAGGCATTTTAAACTTCTGATTACTCTTAGGACAAGTACAATGTCATTTTTTAAAGCAAGTTCCTGATGATTCCTTGATGTGTTGTCTTTGCCTCTCAAGAATTTTGCTTCTAAATTCAATCTTCCACATATTAGTTTTGCTGCCACCTATTAGTGTTTTGGTGGCTAAATTTCTACTTCTCCATCCCCCCTAATTGCTCACATTTACAGACAGGGGTTCCTAGCCTAGTTGGCATGTTAGGCATTTTTAGCTTTTTGAGAGAGAAAGGGCATTGCGGCAAGTGTTAATGGGATCGTGTCCCGTCAAGTGTGCCTGATTTACTTCTGCCTCCTCCCACCCTCAGTTTCCTCACTGTGCCTTGATTTTTACAGTCTTCCTTTTCTAGCGCTTTCATACCCTGCCTCTCAAATATTTTCCCCACTTGCCAGGGGCATCAGAGGAAATTGCTTACCCTAATGGTAGCACTTAAGACTATTAAACAGTGGATTATTAATGTTTCTTCTGAGTATATTATTAAGGGCATTTATGTGCTTTAGTTTGACTTTAAGTTTAACATTTAATATTTTTAAAACTCAAGTAAATCACATTTCCACTTAGTTTGAAAGTGTATTATGTGTATATATGTGTCTGGTTTAAAACTTCTGTTGATGCAAAGTGAAAAAAAGTACATTTTCAAGGCTTTGTACATATCAGAATAACCCTTGATTGGTATAAATCAAGTTATTCTTTAAAATACTGATATTCAAAGATTAAGGAGGATAATTTTGTTTCTTTTTGAAAAAGATACTACTCTTAATTCATATTTCCTTCTTTAATCAGTATTTTAAACTTTTTTCTTAACTGGGCGTGTTTTCCATTACTTGCTATGTGAAAGTAAGAAGAAATGAAGTGTATTACTCTATGTTAGTAAAACTAGTGATTTCACTCAAAGACTCATATGAGTGTTTCTTAACCTTGGTGTTGACAGTGCTATTTTTCTGAAGTTAACTTTTTGTTTCAGTATTGAAGAATGTCGCAATATAATCATGCAGTTTGGTGTTCGGGAGGTCACAGCTGCCCAGGTTGCAAGGGTTTTAGGAATGATGGCTCGAACTCATTCAGGATTAACAGACGGAATTCCATTACAGGTAAGTGTGGCAATCAACTATTTTACAAAGTGAATTAATGTCCTACCCTTTTTATTTTATTAAGTCAGTATGATTAGTCTATCAACCCGAGCTGAACACATGCAGTAGTTGGCTTTGTTTAATTCATTTTTTACTCTTACAGAGTATCTCTGCTCCTGGCAGTGGAATCTGGAGTGATGGGAAAGATAAAAGTGATGGAGCACAGGCACACACATGGAATGTAGAAGTCTTGATCGATGTTCTCAAAGAACTGGTGAGTACATGTAATGTCGTATATTTATGATGTTAGTAAGGTATAGCCCAGAGAATGAAAATTTTAATGAGTAAAGTGCCTAGCTGAATGAGGGCTGCACTGTTTTGTAATTTCTGACTTCATTGGCTTAAATGTAATGAAACATCAGAAGTAATTATGTACTGGAAATAGCACATAGTCAAACTGTAGCTTTGTTCATAATGAATTGTTGCTATGCAGTTCTGAATCACACTGATGATATGATTTGCTGGCGATTAGTGTGTGGTTTTTGGGGAAGGATGAATTTGTTACAAAATAATGATTATATGAAGAATTATTGAGAAAAAAAGTCTGAATGTTTTCTAGAAGGTGTACAAAAACCCTGCCAACTTTGTTTATGGTGGATAGGAATAATAAAAATCAATACATCTCTTACTAGTTCCACATCTGGAATATCCATAAGCTAAATAATTGGCTCCCAAATAAAAAGTACCTCTCCTAAAATAAAAAGTACCTCTCCTAAAATGTTGAAATGTTAAATAAAAGGGTGAAACCTCTAGTTATTAAAAGGGAGTGTGGAGTCAAGATCAAGATGTAATATTCCAGGCTTGTTCATAAAATGTCAGGGAACTACATATAAGGCTAATGACTACATACACACATATAACATTCTTGGTAAGGTTAGGTCATTTGTCTATCCTATATTTCAGTTTTAGTTTTCCACATATGTAACTTAGAGGCAGAACTGAATAACAGGGAATCATACCATTCTCTGTATGACCTTAACATCAAAGGGTTTTCCTTTTATTTTTCTTAATAGTAGATGGATTTATGGTGTTCAAACCTATTAAAAAATAACATGATCATGGCGGAAAATTTGGAAAGTGAAATGAAAGAAAAGCAAAATAAAATCACAGTTTTATCACTTATGGATAACCAGTTATTAATTTGTTCTTAACCTGTGGTTGTCTATAAAATGAAAACATGCTTTTCTCTCTGTTTCATCTCAGTAGTTTATTGCCTTATTGACAATACTCTTTTTTTTTTTTAATTGTAGACAAGGACAGTGTTCCATGTTATCTGAACCTCTGTTGTTTTGATTTCAGAGTGCAAAGGCTATAAATTAAACACCTTCAGTGTGGATTTGAATAGTTGAATTAGTAATACTTTCCTCTTTTTCTTCTCATGTATTTGAGTTTCTGTATATTTTTTTGTAGACAGGGAGCAGAGGACAATTTCAGACATACATTGGGTTAATAATTTGTTTGTTTGTTTGTTTTTTACTACCCAAGATGAAAGGAGGAAACCATAGGGGCACACCTGTGGACTTCCCAAACTTAACCTCTTTCTAGGAATGCTATTTAATAGTATATTTATGATTCTGTTCTGTCACATTCAGTCCTTGAAACAAACTGTAGAAAAAAATCTCACCTCTGAATGTTATTGTTGCCTTAGAGTGAATACCCCAACTGAGGTTTACTCTTTGTACTGTATACAAAGCAAGTCTTCAGAGAAGTCACCTTAAAGCAAAACTAAATTGGATATAATGTTTTGGTTGGAGATTTAATTTTGAAGTATGCACATCCTTTTTTTTTTCTCCCTTTCAAGCACAAAATAGCCTTCTTTTTTTTTTTTTCCCCATTTTGACCACACAATGTGGCATGCAGGATCTTAGTCTCCCACGCAGGGATCCAACTTGTGCCCCTGACATTGGGAGCTCAAAGTCTTAACCACTGGGACACCCACTTGGGACACCAGAGAAGTCCCAAGCACAAAATATTCTTATTGCTTGGTGCAGAGTGTTTGGTAAATGATCTTCTAAAGTTGTTTCCTGTGCTTTGTGTTTCTTTAAGGAATGTCATACTGCTTTTATGAATACCTTTTCATAAAACATTTTTGAATAGAATATTTTTAGTCTTTTTGTCATAAAGAATTTAGATCACTTTTCCTGATACATACATTGAGATACTTTTAGGGGACATCTTTAAGATTGACATTTGGGATAATTGGTTTATCTTTGCCACTTTGTTCCAAAGTAATGAAGTCTTACTGTAAAGAAGAGGCATTATCGGGATGGGCATGTTCATTGCACTAAAGTAGAGGAAGAGAAATTTCCCCATTATGTCCTCATATATATTCAGAAGTATGTCATGAGCTGAAAGGTTGGAGTTGCTTGCTGAAAGATTGGAGTTACTTACTAGTAGAGCTGGTTTATTTTGAATATTAAGAATTTGCTTTTCTGAGACTCCCCTGGTGGTCCACTGGTTAAGAATCTGCCTTGCAGTGCTGGAGATACAGATTCGATCCCTGGTCACTAAACTAAGATCCCATATGCTGCGGGGCAGCTAAGCTCATGTAGTGCAATGAAGACCCAGCACAGCCAAAATAAAAATAAAAAAATTTTTTTAAAGGAATATACCTCTTCTAAGACTTTTTGGTAATGCCAGAAAGATTTAGATGATTTTGTGTCTATAATTAAACCATTACCATCTTGATTGAGCTAAAGATTTAATGTGACTCTTTGGATAAAGCAATCAAAATATGTGCACTTTTGTTCATTAAACTTTGAAGTGCTTTTCTTTTTTAGAACCCGAGTTTGAATTTCAAGGAAGTAACTTATGAACTGGACCATCCTGGGTTTCAAATTCGTGATAGTAAAGGACTTCATAATGTAGTCTATGGCATTCAGAGGGGTCTGGGTATGGAAGTGTTCCCTGTAGATCTCATATACAGACCTTGGAAACATGCAGAAGGCCAGGTAAGTGAATAGTGTTTAGCTATAGAAGAGACACAAAATAACAACTAACATAGTGACCTCTATCCTTTGATTAAAATATTGTTTTAAAATAGAATTTGTTTTGCATTGCTCAGAAAAGCAGAGACTCCCGTGAATTTTGAAGAAATTATTATAGTTTAATACCAGACTCCGCTGAAGTGTAGCAATCAATCTGTTTTCTCAGTATTTTAAGGATGTTTGTCTCCAGGGTCATCATGCACCTTATTTTGTCTGAATTACCTGTGGTTTTGAAAGATCAAATAATTAAGATTTTAAAGGGAAATTTCTGATAACCTTAAGGTTGAAATTGCCTTGTTAAATGTTTCAGTTTTTTAACATCCACAATCATTTATGGTAGTAAGGACTTTTTTCTCTTTTTCCAGCTCTCCTTCATTCAGCATTCCCTTATAAATCCAGAGATCTTCTGTTTTGCCGACTATCCCTGTCATACTGTTGCCACTGATATTCTGAAAGCACCACCAGAGGATGACAATCGAGAAATTGCCACATGGTAAACACTCTTCATCTAGCTTTTCTTGAAAGGATCACTTCTACTTTTTTGAAATATAAGATTAATAGTTAGCCAACTACATAGTTAAAGGTTTAAATGAAATAGTATTTTTAGCAAGCCTGCTTACCCTAAATTTTATATAGTAGGGTGTTCTTGGGTGAAAATCTCTATTTAGTCCTCTTATTACTAGATACACCTTTCTTCTTGTAATATCTGCCATTATATATTTTCTGAAACTATCAGACACGTTAGAAGGAGACTTGTACTTCTCTATTAGGGTTAAATCCCTTTGTTTTCTCTGTAGATTTTGCTTGCTTGCTTTTGTAAGTGGCTCAAAGTGGCCAACTCATGAAATCTCAAACTTTAAGTTAATTATCTATTTTCTCTGAGTTTCAATTCCAAATTTCTGAGGGAGAATCTGACTGCCTGAGTTGGTTTCTCCTGAAACTTAAGTCATTCCTCTGAGGGATGGATGTGCATTACTATTAAAATACACTCATGGCTATAGGGAGTGGCCATGGGCTGTTTTGGTTCTCAAAGACATCTACTTTATAATTTTTTTTCCATTTTTTCCAGCCATACTCTACTGGGACACTTTTTCAACATGAACAGTTAGTGTTTGGGGGGATGGGGAGGGAGGAGGACGTGTTGTGGCTGTTCGTTTTAGGACAGTATAGAGCCCTCTTGGGCTTCCCAGGTGGCACCAGTAGTAAAGAACCCTCCGGAGAATACAGGAGACTTAAGAGATGTGGGTTCAATCCCTGGGTTGGGAAGATCCCCTGGAGTAGGAAATGGCAATCCACTCCAGTATTCTTGCCTGGAGAATCCCCATGGACAGAGGACCCTGGCAGGCTACAGTCCATTGGGTCACACAGAGTCAGACACGACTGAATCGACTTAGCATGCAAGCACGCACAAAGCCCTATTGACATCATCTTATAAGACAAAGGATGGTAAATTCTCCCTGTAAAGGGTTTAATATGTGGCTTTGCAGGCCAGATGGTCTCTGTGCAACTACTTAACTCTTAAATTGTAGCACAGTATAAATGTGAGTGTGACTCTATTCCAGCAAAACAGCATTTACAAAAATTAGGCAGTGTGAGATTGGGCCTGTGAATGTTGTTTGCTGATCCCTGTTGTGAAAGATTGACCCAAGCAGTGGTCTGTTCTAAAGTGTATCGATTCCCCAGATGTTCAGGTGGTAGCCAATGTTGGATCTGCTGGGTTGGTTGATTTTTTTTTTTTTTTCCTTCCTGTTAAGATTAATGTGTATGGCAGTGTTTCTTCATTTTAACAGATAAAGACCTCGTTCCAATTTATAAAACTTAAATGTCATTATACATTTAATAACTCCTTGATACAGCTGTATATTCAGGTTTCCCTAATTGTCTCAAAAATGGTTTGTAACAGTTTGTATGATTGGGAGTCCACACAAGGTCTAAGTACATAGTTTCTTTCATTCTATAAGTCTTCTTCCTCCTTTTTTTTTTTTTAATATAATTCTTGACCATTGATTTAATGGAAAAATAGCATCCTGTAGTCTTCCCTATGATATAGGGTATCTGTTTCCTCATGGTGTTTAATTTGATCTCTATCCCATAGTTTTTATGGACTAGGATTAGTAAGATTTGAGGCTTGGCTGAAGCCAACCACATTTAGCTTCTTAGGGCAAGAATAATTCATAGGAGGTATTGATTACTTCTGAACTTGTATGACATCAGAGGGGGCACGTAAGTTAAAACTGTGTTACCAAAGTTAAGTGTTCTGGCTGGGCTTTCTTTTTAAATTGAAATACAGTTGATTTGCAGTGTTGTGTGAGTCAGGCTGTATTTTTATGTAGAATGTTTGTTGTGTTTATGTTTTATTGAATTTTTGACTGTTTCTAAACTCTGATATTTTTATTTTTCACTCTAATCACAAAAAGTTTTTCATGGTGAGGAGGTCCATGGTTATGCAAATGGTCAGTCACGTCTACTCCTTCATCACTTATTTTGTTAATTTGGACGGCTTTTAAAGTTAGTTTGAAAGCATGCCAGCATTATATATTTGAGATGAATCAGCACCAATTTAAATATTTTTCAAATACTAGAGATGACAGCAACTTGGTTTTGTCTTGATAGCTGGTATCATTTATTTGGAAAATGGATTTTGTGTCCTTAGATTTTCACTGAAAGATTATCTTATTTCCATTCTTGTTAGGAAGAGCTTGGATTTGATTGAATCTCTGCTAAGGCTCGCAGAGGTAGGGCAATATGAGCAAGTCAAACAGCTCTTCAGCTTCCCTATCAAACACTGTCCAGACATGCTGGTATTGGCCTTATTACAAATCAACACCTCCTGGCACACCTTGCGCCACGAACTCATCTCCACTCTGATGCCAATTTTCCTTGGAAACCACCCTAACTCAGCTATAATTTTGCACTATGCATGGCATGGACAGGTAAGATACGACCATTTCTTTGTCTTAATAATCAACATTAAAACTTTTTTATTGATTTGTGTTTTGGGTGTACAGCAAAGCGAGTGTTATACGTACACATATTCATTCTTTTAGATTCCGTTCCCATATATGCCATTTCAGAGTGTTGAGTAGAGCTTCCTGTGCTGTACAGTAGGTTCTTACTTAGTTATCTCTCTTTTGTACATAGTAGTGTGTATATGTCATTCCCAATCCCCACCCCCCATAACTATGTTAGTTTCCTACATCTGTAATTCTATTTCTGCATAATAGACATTCTTTTGATGATGTTCAACTAGAGAAATTGTCAACCTTGGAATCCTGACACTCTGAGAAAGTCACACTTCCATAAAATTTATTTTATCTTTTAGCATCATGTAGGTATTAACTATAAAACTTGAAAGAGCAAGGAGGCAAGACAATTTAAAAAAAATTCAGTATTATGAAAACTGTATCGCTAGGGTACCAGTACAGAGCTTAATAGAAACAGAAGGTTCTCATTTTACTTCTTAACAGCAAATGAGAGAATATCACAGATCAATTGAATTGACATAATTGTACTTTAAATCCAGCATCCAGCATTTAAATTTTATTTTGGTTCCTGCTGAGTTTTCAAGCCCTTGTGCCCCCGACCCAATTTTGTAGGATGCATTTCACAAGTAAATACTCTTCTGTCCATTGATCTTCCCCTCCTCGCCAGAAGCCTGCATTTTAAATGCAGATATATGTAGAGGCTTTAAGAAAAAGCAGTTGTTTTCCCCTTTATACCAAGTTCCCCTCTTTAAGATATTCCTGCTATTGTTTGTTATATATCAGATAAAACTTGAAAAACATTAGCCTTGGTTCCATTCCTTTCCTCAGGCCACCCGCATTGCTGGAGACTGAAATCACATGATAGATAAGAGTTTACAAAGTGTTTATCAAACATTTAACCAGAAGCTTGCAGCGTAGGCCTTCTTAGACTTTTCTCAATAAATCTGTGAGAGAGGGCACAGTGAAGGGACATGCATCACCACTCCTGATTAGATACTTGTCTCACTTGGGCTTTCTGTCAGTCTGAGACAGTTACTGGAAAGTGGTTTAGATAGTAGTAGTAATTGCTGTTGCTTCTCTGAGAGACATTAGCTAAATTACCATTCAACTGCAAAGACAGGCTGTTTTCTGCTTTAAAAAAATTTTTTTGAATAATTATAGAAAATGAGCATTATTGTTTGTGAAAATAGCTAAATTTAGGATGTACAAACTCTAGTCCCAGAAATACTGAAAAAAATATGGCCCTGTGCAACATGAGAGATTATCTGAAACTGTTTTGTCTTTATAGGCCAGTAATATGTAATTGAATTTAAGGGATCATGTAAATTTGATGCACCCTCATGTTCACATCATATATTGTCTTTGAAAATGTTTTATAGGACAGATTTGTTGTAGTGAGTATATGACCTAAGGGTTTAGGGGTAGGCATCATTTGGAAGATGTGGAAATAACACCCCTCCCCCCCGCAACACACAAGTCACTGTAATCAATGCTTTATCATTTGCACTGATACAGCTCAATTTTACATGAGTACAGGTGAAATCAGCGTTTGTAATAGCAGTTGCAACAGTGTATCAAAATGGTTAGTAGTAGTATTGCTATTTAACTCCCTTTTTTATTTTCTTAGGGACAGTCTCCCTCAATCCGCCAACTTATCATGCATGCAATGGCAGAATGGTACATGCGAGGGGAGCAGTATGACCAGGCCAAATTGTCTCGAATACTTGATGTGGCCCAGGACTTGAAGGTGAGCTTGAAGGGACAGAGTAATGCTTTATTTATTGATGATAAAAATTCCACGTGTCTTAGGAATAAGTCACATGTAACTATAAGCTAGAATGGATGAGATTTAGAGTTTTTCCTTATAGGTAGAAAGAGGTTGGAAGAAGAGTGGTTTTTTTAGAAGTGTAAAAGTGTTTTCATTTATATTTCACTGAGTTTTGTTTGGTCTTCTATGATATTTAAAGGGCTGTTTTAAAATAAGTGATACTGACATCTTCTTAGATGTAATCCGTGAGATACAACTTTTGGAGAAACTGGTTGGCTATCGACTTTTCTACAGATTTCATTAGCATTAACGGATTCTTTTGACAGATAGTCTGATTCTTGATGTCTTTGATTTGATGTACACAGTACTGGTGTTGTAGTTGTACTTAGAGGAAGCCTGAGTTTAGGGTTTGTTTTTTTTTTAACAGATAAAGATAATTTTTCATGCTTTGTGTTTTGCTTTGCTTTAGGTTTATTTGAAAAAACACAGGGTAAAGTTTATTGTGAAGGTAAAGTCATGTGTTTGTCTTTGAAATGTGATCGTATAGTTAGGGACAGGTGTTACCATTGATATACACTAAGCTATTTAAAAAATTATGATTAAGAAAATATTAGCAATGTTTTATTTAGACTTATTTGTGAAAATAAAAACTGGAAACAGAAAATAGGACAGAAAAGTCACTCATTGCTTGACTTGTAGTTTCTAATATTCTTTTTCTTTAGGCTTTGTCAATGCTGCTAAATGGTACTCCATTTGCCTTTGTTATTGACCTTGCTGCACTTGCTTCACGTCGTGAATACCTCAAACTTGACAAGTGGCTCACAGATAAAATTCGAGAGCATGGAGTAAGTGGGATTTGTCCGTTTATCACTTCTTTTAAGTTTTGATGGTCAAGATAACTGAAGAAAATGGCAAAATGTTATTACTATATTCTGGAGTTGAGTTGTAGTGCTTAGTCTGAAATCAGTTAATGATGAGTTTCAGATACACTGAAAAACTTTCTCTTTTTCAGGAGCCTTTTATCCAGGCTTGTATGACTTTTTTAAAGAGACGGTGTCCTTCTATTTTGGGGGGACTTGCCCCAGAGAAAGATCAGCCCAAAAGTGCTCAACTTCCTCCAGAAACCCTAGCGACAATGTTGGCCTGTTTACAAGCTTGTGCAGGGTAAGAAGAGTATTTAATACTGGAACTGGATTGTGTGGATAATTATTGATTTGAGGAAGAGGGTTTGAATGATTAAATACAACAGCATTTAAAGTAATCCAGTGGGTTTTAAGTCCAAAGTACTATACTACTGAAGTATGAGCTCTGTTTGAGTTAATTTTTTAATATGTGGTGTGAGATAGGATCCTAAATGCATGGTTTTACATGTGAATAGTCGATTTGTTTGTTGAAGAGACTGGTCTTTCCATTTGGGACTATCTTCTGAAAAATCACTTGCACATAATATGAGTTTATTCTGGGCTCTTAGTTCTATTCCATTGATTTATATGCCTGTCCTTATGCCAGTACCACATTGTCTTGATAACTTTCACTTTTAAGTAAATTTTTAAATTGAAGTATGAGTTCTCCAACTTTGCTTTCTACTTCTCCAAAATTGTTTTGGTCATTCTGGGTTCCTTAATTTTCATAAGAATTTTAGGGTCAGCTTGTCCATTTCTGCAGAGAAATTACATAGCCCAGTGGGATTTTGATAAGGATTATGTTGAATCTTTAGATCACCTCGGGGGATAGTGCCACTTTAATAGTATTAAGTCTTCCAGTTAACAAATCTAGGATAATCGTCCCATTTCTTTAGTTTTCTCTAATTTCTTTCAGTGATGTTTGCATTGCTTTAGTCATGCTTTTTGCTGGATATTTGATACAAGTCATGGTATCTGAATAGAGAGTTGGTTTGTTTTTTTTGGTCTAATTGTTCTTGTTTGAACCTCCAGTCTAAAGTTGAATAGATGTGGTGAGAACAGACAACCTTATCTTGTTCCTGATTTAGGAGGAAAGTATCCAGTGTTTGACCATTAGCTATAGTGTTAGTTATGGGTTGTATAGTTACGTTTCACATTGAAGGGAGTTTCCTTACCTTCTGTTTCTAGTTAGTTTGGTTATATGTGTGTGTGTTGCATGTCTTATTTGTGGTTGAAAGCTGGAAAGTTTAACATGGCAATTCTCGAAATCACAATTCTCGAAAATCCACTCAAGGGTTTTTTGTTTTGTTAATGCTCTTTTCTAAACGAATTTAGTAATATCTGTATTCTTTGTCCTCTTTGGTCACTGATATCTCTGGATAAGCTTTGTGGTTAGCTAAGATTGGAGGTTTTGTTAAACTAAACTCTGGAATCAGTAAGCTATTCTTCACCCTGTGATTCTGTGTGCTGTGTCCAGGCATATCTTTAACCCTAAGTTGGTCTCTTGACAAGTCCACTGTGGTATTCACTTGCTTCTTAGTCAGAACCTGAAGGTTGGCTTGAGGTGAACTTGGGCTTGAACCTAAGAACTTGGGCTTTCTTAGATCTTTCATGGCAGTGGCACAGCTTTAGATGCTAGCACAACCCTACACACACCTCATGCCTTCTAGATTCCTGGGGAAATGTGAGAGCTTTTCAGATTTCCACCCATGGGAATCATCTGAAGTTTTCCTTTTAAACTTTTGGTTAGCCTGTTGTTTCGTCAGACTGTTATCTTCTACCTTAGGCATTCAGGAAGTTAAAACAGTGACCTTTAAAATGTTTTCTTCAGATAAGCATGAGGAAGAGTCTGTTTGCCCTGAGTCAGTTCTTAGGTCCAGTATAGACAACCTGGCCATTGTGGTCTCACAGGGAATCCTCAGATAGGTGAAATAATGATTATTTCTCTGAGAATGAACTTGGAAGATGTTTCAGCCCAGTTCTGAGCCCTCTTGATCAGGTGGTTGTCAGGTTGCTTGCTGGTTTTCACTGTGATTGTGTTTTAATTCTGAGTGAAGCATCGGAGTTGGGCAAATTAAGATGTCATGAAGCTTGCTGTTGTTACCAAGAAGTAATTATCTTTCTGGAAGAAAAATTCCCTTCATGTTTTTTTTTTTTTTTTCTTGGCCACTCTGCACTGCTCTACCTGGGATTGATCCCTGGCTCCAGCAGTAAAATGAAAGCAAGAAGTCTTAACTCCTGGACTGACAGGGAATTCCTTCCCTTGACTGTTGTAAAGCCTTTTGGTTCATTTCTAGAATTCTGGAAAAATCAGCTCCTACCTTTTTTTGGCTAGTGTTCTAGTTGGTTTTATGGAGGAGAGAATATTTAGAGGTCTTTACTCCGCCGTCCTCACTTTTGTTCTGTCCTATATATTCTTTTTTGTAATTTCTGAAACATAGTAAAATGAATACCTGTGTGATTCTCAAAGGGGAAAAGTAGTAACATTTCAGTAGAGAATGCTGGATCTGACCTTTACGACATTAATTTATTGGTCAGGAGGTCACCAGCTCCATTCTACACGTGCCTCATGATAAAACCCGTTGAGAACGTTGTGTACGTTATGTGGTAATCTCGCTGTCAGTGCATGCAAAATACAAAGTAGCAGACAAACACAAATCAAGGGGGCATTGTATAAAAACAAAAAACTGGCTTCTACTTTTTAAAAAAATGAAGTTTAAGAAAGAGAAATAAAAGTTGATGAATTCTTGACAGTTTAAAGAAACAAAAGAGATGTGACAACTCAGTGCAATGGATTCTGATCCAGGTGGGGAAAAAGAGCATTGAGGACATTATGGGAATAATTGATGTAATTTGAATCTGGCCTATTTTATTTTATCCTTGCCCAACTTGTGTTGGATTTCATGATTGTTGTTTTACAAGGTTATGTAAGAAAATGCCCTTGTTCTTAGAAAACAGGTAATAAAGTATTTAGAGATAAAAGATACATGATGTATCTAATCTAAAATGTTTTGGAGAGAAGTGGATATTATAGAAAAAATGGTTAAATAAATAGGGCAAAATGTAGCTAATTGGTAAGTGAAGCATTTATGGGAGTTCCTTCTAGTACTCTGGTCTCTTTAAGTTTGGAATTTTGTCAGCTATGGCAAGTTCTGAAATAGCAAGGAATAATATTTTAATTAACCATTTTTATCAATCATAAGTTACACAGTTTTAATATTGTAACATCTCTGAAATGATGATTCATCTCATTGGTGACCTCTTACAATTAGAATTAACCCAGTTAATTTTGTAGAGCATGTAAAATAATGCTGTGGCTTACAAGGCATTTTGTGTTGAATACAATATGATAATTATTATCTATTACTTGTAGCCATTAACCCATGGCATAGATGTCTTTGAAACGGTTTTCCTTTCAATTTAAAGGGGGTTTTTTTTTTTTTTTTGGATAAGGCACCCTACTCCAGTACTCTTGCCTGGAAAATCCCATGGATGGAGGAGCCTGGTAGGCTGCAGTCCATGGGGTCACTAAGAGTTGGACACGACTGAGCGACTTCCCTTTCACTTTTCACTTTCATACATTGGAGAAGGAAATGGCAAACCACTCCAGTGTTCTTGCCTAGAGACTCCCAGGGATGGGGGAGCCTGGTGGGCTGCCGTCTGTGGGGTCGCACAGGGTCAGACACGACTGAAGCGACTTAGCAGCAGTAGCAGCAGCACTCTACTAAATAGATGTTTTGTGCCTTAGTGAACTAGTACCTATTTGTGAATATTCAGTTTGTTTTCACTATATATCACAAATAATGTTGCAGTGAATAGCATTTTGCATCCATCGTCTTTGCCAGTGTATATTTGGGCCCACTAGAAGTGGAATTGTTAGGTTAAAGGGAAATGGCATATGCAGTTTTGTTAGGTGCTGTAAAATTTTTCTCCATAGCAAGTTCTCCATTTATTATAACCAGAGGCAGTTGGTCTATTTCCCCATAGTTTTGTGCTTATCTGAAAGATAATTTATTTGTTTTGGCTGTGCCTCATGGCATGTGGGATGTTAGTTTCCTGACCAGGGATTGAACCTACACTGCCTGAAGTGGAAGCTCAGAGTCTTAACCAGTGGTCCTCCAGAGAATTCTCTGAACTGTTTAATGTAGAGTTTTATTTGGTACTTTAAATATCCTAATCTGTCCTCTCCCTCCCCTCAGAAACAACTTTCTTGTCTGAATGACTGCTTTTACTTTTTAGAGTCAACAGTATGATTAAGAATTTAGAAGGTAAGGTCTAAGACAGTAGGAAGTTTGCATAGCATTTATGAGTGCAAGGGGTTCCACAGTTTTAGGAGACAATAGCACCCTGTGATAGGAAGGTGGATTTTCCTGTCAAACATATAGCCTATTTCACATTTTAGAAGTCAGTTTTTTACATGCTTGCCTAATACAGTTACTGACTACATGTATGGCATTTTTATCTATACTTAAATTAATGTCTTATTTTTGACTGAAAACCTTGTCTAAAGATTGTTTATCTGTTTACTGTGATAACTTTTATCCACTTTTGTGCATAATTTTTGATGAAGTAGTTGAGGATATGGAATGTTTCTTAGAGCGGTATTTCAAAATATATGGGCAGCAGTGTACCCAAGGCTTGTTAATTTCAGAGGTATTAAAAAATATTTTCACAAGAAAGGCAGTGCTCAGAAAATCCTAGTGATTAATGACAGAGAGACATGGGATATGGTGGAAATTGAGCCATAGGTTCCAGCAAGTTTTCTATTTATTAAAAATCCAGATTTGTTTGTTTAGGTGTTCTAGGGAATAATTAATGATATTTTTCTCTTTTCGTGTCTCTCCAGGAGTGTTTCTCAGGAGTTATCAGAAACCATCCTCACCATGGTGGCCAATTGCAGTAACGTTATGAACAAGGCCAGGCAGCCACCACCGGGAGTTATGCCAAAAGGACGCCCTCCTAGTGCTAGCAGCTTGGATGCCATTTCTCCCGTTCAGGTAAATGAACACTACATTTGGTACATCTCCATTTGGTCATAGATTTGAAATAGAATAAACTTCTGCATCATCATTAATAGTCTACTCAAAGGAGATTTTTGTCTGAATTTATTACATTTTAGATAACTGCATGTCTAGTATCCACTTAAAGGAGATCTGTAAATAGGCATTGTGGTTGAGAATAGATTTGAATCATTAAACAGACTATGAGAGGAAAGATACAAAACAACTTAGTTAGGTATATGGTAAGGGCTTCTTTTTAAAATAAGAATAACAGACTTGAGAAATAAGCACTGCCTTTGAACCTGATGTGTCTTGTTTGTAGCTTCACGGGCCAAGCAACAGTGCTAGAGCATAAGGACTTGTTATAACTGGGGCTCTTCAGCTCTCAACTGAACTGCTCTTTTAAAAACAAGGTACATTTAAGTTACTCCCTGACACCAACCACCCCCTTCTCTCTGGGAGCAACATATTCCGCTTCTATTTTCAGCTGCATTGAATGGCAGGTTGGGGTTTATTTTAAGAAAGAGCATTTAGGGAACCACTTCAGTGACCACTTTATAAAAGGCATATCATATATTATTTTCTATAGTCACAAAGTCTGAAATAATGTCACAAACTAAGAAGTTTAGAAGTGTAGTTATTAGATATTTTATAAAATCTTTTGGTATGAATAGTATACCTTGTTTTTTGTTTTTTAAATTAGAGCTGATCTCCTCCAACCCCAAGATTCTCAAAGTTTGACAAGATTTGTTTTGACTAGATCTCTAATTTCTAATGCTTTTATTGTATTAAAAGTTAATTTAATTGAGATTTGTTTATATTAAAGGGGCCTATTGGAAATTATAAGGATCGCCCCATGTCACTACTAAATGTTTAGTAGTACAGCTTCAGAGAACTTCATCTGAAATGTTATTCTTGAAGTTTTATCGCCCTTATATTGTGGCTCTGGTTCTTTGGCAGGGGCTCTTTTAACCTGCTATATCACAGATTCTGTGATATAGTTGTGATATATTAAGAAAAATGACTGGTACACTTGGTTTGGGGATTAAGCATCATCATGTTTTGCAGTTTATTTAGCATTTGAAGAGCTATTGCTAAAGATTGCTTTACCTGTGTCATTTATCTGCCTTTGCTTGAAGTGTGTTTAATACGTTTTTATAATGTTTTTCTTTAGATTGACCCTCTTGCTGGAATGGCATCTCTTAGTATAGGTGGTTCAGCTGCCCCTCACACCCAGAGTATGCAGGGCTTTCCTCCAAATTTGGGTTCTGCATTCAGTACCCCACAGTCACCAGCAAAAGCATTTCCACCCCTTTCAACCCCAAATCAGACAACTGCATTCAGTGGTATTGGAGGACTTTCATCACAGCTTCCAGGTAAGAGGAGTGGTGGGTAGGGGTACAGATTATCTGTAAGCTTCATCGTGCCTTAGTGTATGTAAGGTGTTCTGAGTCACTGTGATAAAGGAAAAGTGCTTAAACTAAATTGTGAAAGTTGTTTTCACATCCAGAGCTGGGAAGAGAAAAACATTATTACATTAATTTAGTCAAATTGTAATGAGGATATTTATACTTAGAAATTTTTTAGTTGAGTTATTCAGTAAGGATTCTGTTACCACAAGATACTAGAAACAGTAACAAGTTCGTTAATCACATTCTAAAGAACTTAGGCTTAGATCAAAACTCATAGCTTTATAAATTACCCAACCTTCATATAATAAAGGTGAAATGTTTCATACATCAGATTCAGGTATATGTCCTGCCTTTTTGCATTTACCTTGAAAATGATAGGAAATCACTAGAACTTTCCCACATATTTTGGCTTTTAACTTAACGTGGAAGTAAAGTTTACATTTTCCCCCGTAGTACCAACATGTTTCTCCTAAGCTGTTTGCACCTTTTATTGCCAGAGTATAAGTTTAGAGTACTAAAACCTAATTAGTGAAATGTTGTAATAACTTGGGCTTCCCTGATAGCTCATTTGGTAAAGAATCCGCCTGCAGTGCAGGAGACCCTGGTTCGATTCCTGGGTCAGGAAGATCTGCTGGAAAAGGGATAGGCTACCCACTATATTCTTGGGCTTTCCTGGTGGCTCAGCTGGTAAAGAACCTGCCTGCAATGCAGGAGACCTGGGTTCGATCCCTAGGTTGGAAAGATCCCCTGGAGAAGGGAAAGGCTACCCAGTCTAGTTTTCTGGCCTGGAGGATTTCATGGCAGCCTGACTGGTATAGAAACTGGGGCTCTTGGACTCCCTGCAGTGTAATAACTCTGTAACCTAGTTGCAACTGAGTTAACAAAAGACCATGACTTTTTAATTAAGAATTTGTCTTTGATAAAGTCAAGATGAGTAATGATAAGACTTTTGGCTGCCTTCGTTCTTTCTAGTAGGTGGTCTTGGCACAGGCAGCCTGACTGGTATAGGAACTGGGGCTCTTGGACTCCCTGCAGTGAATAGCGATCCTTTTGTACAGAGGAAACTGGGCACCTCTGGACTGAACCAGCCTACATTCCAGCAGAGTAAGATGAAACCTTGTAAGTGGTAGTGTTGTCTGTGATTGTGAAGTGTGACTGATATATATATAACTTACATGTCCAATTTGTTGTCCCCAGAGATATATGGACAAAAACATGGACTTTGTCTTAATATGCTGTTATAAGGCCATTATGTTGATATGCCTCCTAGATCGGTGGGAGTATCATGAATTTAAATTTTTAAAACAAAAATTTGAGGTGTTATTCCACCTTTCATCCTGGATTGTCAGAACAAGGGGACATTTATGAGGTGGCATTCTTCAAGGTGTTATCCTAAGAGTAAGGAGCAAAGTAAAAAAAGACTCAGTAGTTTAAATCTATGTATATAAACCTTTTTTGTTTTTTAAGCAAATCAGGAGCAGCCAGGAAAATCTCAGATTTCTGTTTGAGTTTTGCCAGTTTATAAAGTAAATAACTATATTTTAATGTTATAGCTTTATGATATATAAGTACACATAATTATTGCCATATATGTTAAAAAAATCAAATTTTAAACTTTTAATCTCCTTTAGTAAGGTATTTAAAAGTCAGAGGAGTCTTCCTTGTAAATACATATATATCATTGACTTACAAATATCCTTGTCATTGGGACTAAATATTCATTATCCAAGGTTTGAAAGTATACAAACTGATTTGAAAATGTTAGTGTGAAAGGCTTGTCTGAATGTTATGTTTTGTAGCATGCTTTGTGTTTTCTTTCAATGTGTCATGCATATGCATTGGGAATTCTTACATGTAAGAGGTGATAAAGTAACCTTGAATGGGGTTGTGTTGAGGGTAAGTGCATTATAAATTTGAACCTAGTGAACTTGCATGGTGTAAGTCCTTATATAAAGTACTGAGATAGAACTGTGGTTGTAAGGCAGTTTTGTTAAAATCTCTTGTGTCCTTAGAGCAGTTGAATATTGAAACTTGACCCCTTTAACACATCATTTTAGTTTTTTTGTTTTGTTTTTTTTTTCCCTCTTAAAATTCAAACTATATTGGTCTCTCTGGCTCTGTGTGCTTAATGTGGGGGAGTAAAGGAAGAGCCTAAATGCCCACCGTTTGCTTTTCTGTTTTTAACAGCGGACTTGTCTCAGGTGTGGCCAGAGGCAAATCAGCACTTTAGTAAAGAGATAGATGATGAAGCAAACAGCTATTTCCAGAGAATATATAATCACCCACCACATCCAACCATGTCTGTTGATGAGGTGAGTGTCTAGAATGATCTAATTGTTTATGGTTTAGGTAAATCTTAAATAAATGCCTCTTTCAAAGTGAAATATAACACCAAGTGTTTTGATATGTCTCTTTAATATTTATCTCAAGCTCAGTTTATTGTTAAATATTCTGCTTAACAATTAAGAGTATTTGAGGAGTGCATTCCCTGGTAGCTCAGCTGGTAAAGAATCTGCCTGCAATGCAGGAGACCCCGGTTTGATTCCTGGGTCGGAAAGATGCCCTGGAGAAGGGAAAGGCTATCCACCCCAGTATTCTGGCCTGGAGAATTCCATGGACTGTATAGTCCTTGGGGTCACAGAGAGTTGGACATGACTCAGCAACTTTCACTTCACTTTCTTAATAATGGTTTCCTTTATGTATATATGATTTTTGTCTTGCTTTTTCCAGGTATTAGAAATGCTACAGAGATTTAAAGATTCTACCATAAAGAGGGAACGAGAAGTATTTAACTGTATGCTAAGGAACTTGTTCGAAGAATATCGGTTCTTTCCCCAATACCCTGATAAAGAGTTACATATAACAGCCTGCCTGTTTGGTGGAATAATTGAAAAAGGACTGGTCACTTACATGGCACTAGGTTTGGCCCTGCGATACGTTCTTGAAGCCTTACGCAAGCCTTTTGGATCCAAAATGTATTATTTTGGGATTGCTGCACTAGATAGATTTAAAAATAGGTGAGTGGATAGGTTTGCTGTGAAGGTTCTCTCTTTTAATAAAAGAAGAAGCAGTAGCTTACTTTTCAGCTAATTCTTCTATGCCTTATATGTGTATTAACTAACCTTAATGACTGTATGAAGTAAAAGGAAGAAGTGAAAACAGTTCGTTATATTTACCAAACAAGTGGTTGGAAAAATATAGCAATTTTTTTTTGTTTACTGAACTATATAATACGTGATAGTATTTTAGGTTAATAGGTCTTTGAAATTCAAACAGTTGTGTAACCACCACCAGTACCACCACAGTCAAAATACCGAATATTTTCGTCACCCCCAAGAAGTTCCCTTACTTCCCCTTTGTAGTTAACTTTCCCGCACATCTAACCTCTGGCAATCCCTGGTTGGATTTGTCTGGTTTTTCCAGGATATTATCTAAATGAAGTCCTACACAATGTATATGAGTTTGACTTCTTACACTGAGCATGATGCCTCCCAAGATTTACCTATGTTACTGCATGTTTCAGTTTCTTTTTATTGCAGAATAGTATTCTATTGTATGGGTTCATTAGCAAACTGGTTTTCTCTTCACCTGTTGATGAACATTTGGAATTCAGCTACCTGGAAAGATAGTAGTTTTAGTGGCTCATTGTAATCTTAAGTAAAACAAAACCTTTAAAAAACAAGTTTTTTTGATACAGAAAGGATGAAGTTCACATTTTCCCTCTCTTCTTTGTTCTTCCTTTTGGCATTCTCTTCAAATAAGGTATTTCAAAGGTAGAAATGGGAGAAATGGCCTAGATTATTAGCTTTTGAAAATTTGAAATTGTACTGCCTTTGTTCTTACATGAAATGGCAAATTAATAAATGTTTTTGTTGACAGATTGAAGGACTATCCCCAGTATTGTCAGCACTTGGCTTCGATCAGTCACTTTATGCAATTTCCACATCATTTACAGGAGGTAAGTATCTTCAGTACCTAAGTAATTGAAGGGTTTTGAATTGTTTGAATTTGGATTTATTGGCAATGGCATTAAGATTGCCTAATGATTGTTCTGACATAGGTATACATATTATTTGTTGCTTGTTTTGTAGCTTAACCCCGAAAAAATGGGAATTTTATATTTTGTAAGCAGCGGTTTTGCTTGATTTGATAAAAGGCTTTTGCTAGTTCTTTTAGCCTACTAATTCTATCAAGGAGTAGAAATCTTTCACTGTTAACCAAGAATCCCTGCCTGAGTCTAAAAATATAAGTTTCTCCTCTGATTTAGATGTTAATGTGAATCATAGCTATTTCTTTCTGTTGTTGGTGTTTGGGTTTTTTGTTTGTTTTGGTTTGGTTTTGGGGGGCTGCTCTGTGTGGCTTGTGGGATCTTAGTTCCCTGACTAGGGATTGAACCTGGCCCGTGACAGTGAAAGCACCCAGCCCTAACCACTGGACCGCCAGGAAATTCCCCAAACCCGTTGCATATACGAGTTTTTAGATCAGTGTTTCTTAAAAATACAGCCTTCTTAAACTATCTGTTTAGATTCCTTCAGGGTTAAAAAGGAGACAGTCCATAAGGAAATGGACCTAGAGAATATTTTAAACCATGTTATTTGACTATTCTTGAACTTTGTATATATTTCTTTAATGGTTGATTTCACATGATTACTAAATATTCATACTTTGATCTTACCTTTGGTCAAAGTCAGCTTACAGAGAACAAGAAAAGAAAGTTGATTAATCTCTGTTAACTTTATTTTACTTTTTTCAGTACAAAGCAGATGAACTCCTTTATAAGATCATATTTTAAGAAATCAGATCAGAATTTGAACTGATTTTAATTCTGTGTTGTAGTTTAATCCAGCACTTTCTACCTCATTCCGCTGGGTTTGTTTGTAGGAGTGCAGAGTCATTATTGATGGTTTAGCCTCGGAAACCATAGCGTGGGAGGCAGGAGTATATTCATGCCTATTGAGGGGTTTTGGAGGGCTATGCCAAAATTATGGCACTGAAAACTCGGCAAGAAAACAGAGTTTGAAAAGCTGGGATGGGAAGTCAGAGGCTGCTGCAATCAGATGAGCTTGAAATTCAGATCTGGGACCTTGAAAGACTAGAGAGCGAGAATGAGGGAGGTGGTACGAAAACGGTCACACTGACTGATCCTGAGCTCCCACTGTAACACACTTATTACCCAGAGAAGGGGGGAGAAGTCATTGCTTATATTTCAGTTTAAAGGGCTGTATTTTTCCTTCTTGAAAATGTCTCCTTTTTTGAATAAAGTTATGGTATATATCCACAGGTTCTAGTTTTTGGTCGGGAACAAGCTGTTGGTAATAGTATCAGGAAGGCTGTGGCAGTCTTCTAATTTGTGTGGGAGAAGGAATTTTTTTTGGACTGGGAAATGTGGAGGAGAGGGATGAAACTTATCCTAGAACATTGCTTACCCTTCAGTTGGCTAGGTGGTATAAACTGTTCTTGTTTTGTGCTATTAGCTTTACTGAGAGAGAACTCACGCTGCAGTGTTTTTTTAGGCTGTGGTTTTTTTCATTAGCATCCAATAGAAATCAGTTTATTATATAAATTTTAGAACCTTTTAAGTTTACTTATGTGAAGGAATTTAAGGAAATTTATAGGTAAGCATTTGTGGCTACCTTTTTAAAACTTGTTTTGTTAACTGGTTCTCTTATAAATACTTAAGCATAGTAACATTTTAGCTTTATTTCTTCAGAAGTTCGTGGTATCCACTTACATATTACACATATGGGAATATTCACCAGAATGGGGCAAGATATAAGGGAGATAGATGAACCAAAAGAGTGCTCTGAAATGATTTCCAGTCTCTCAGAAGTGAGGGGAGTTTAATTCAAGTATTTCAGTTTCTGTTAAGAATTCTTATTTAATGTGTTTTTCTCTCTCTACCCCTTTAGTATATTGAGTATGGACAGCAATCTAGAGATCCTCCTGTGAAAATGCAGGGCTCTATCACAACCCCTGGAAGTATTGCACTGGCTCAAGCCCAGGCCCAGGCCCAGGTTCCAGCAAAAGCTCCCCTTGCTGGCCAGGTTAGCACTATGGTAACCACCTCAACAACTACCACTGTTGCTAAAACGGTTACAGTCACCAGGCCAACTGGAGTCAGCTTTAAGAAAGATGTGCCAGTAAGTAGGTCTATCTTCTTTCTTTGTTGTATTTGTTGTTACATTGCAGTATATCCAATAGTGAGCATGTACTTGATTATAAATAACACATGCCTATTAAAAAAGCATGAAAGATCAGCATTTCTCCCTTTACCACCCCAATTTCCCACATGCAGCCCCTATGAATAGTTCAGTACATGTTCTTGCCAGCACTTCAAGTGCACAGTTGTACATACCATATGTATTTTATATACTAAAGGAATCTGTGTACATACCCCACTCCTAGGATTTGTCTAGTAAGGATTTCAGTTTGTTAATTTTATGTATTTTATTTCTTTAGCCTTCTATTAATACAACAAATATAGATACATTGCTTGTGGCCACAGATCAAACTGAGAGAATCGTAGAGCCCCCAGAAAATATCCAGGAGAAAATTGCTTTTATCTTCAACAACCTTTCCCAGTCAAATATGACACAAAAGGTGAGTCTGAAGTAATAGTTTATGTATCACTACAAATGTTCTCTGTTGTTTTTCTTGATGGATTGGGGGATTTACATTTGATATTCTCTACCCTTTTTAATCTTTAAAGGTGAAGATAATAGAATCAAAATGAAGGGAACTTGGATATACAACTAGTGGTTGTAGATTCTGTAGATGTTAAATAGCACTGATTTTATTTATTTATTTATTAATTTTGGCCACATGGCATGACATGTGGGATCTTAGTTCCCTGACCAGGGATCGAACCAAACTCACACTCCCTGCAGTAGAAGTGCAGCTTCTTAACCACTGAACTTCCAGGGAAGTCCCAAATAGTATTGTTTTGCCATGAGTTACAGGCTTTTTGAAGTAAACTTGAAAATGATTTCATGATGGGAATTTCATTTGTATTTGTAGTCACAATTCACATCCTCCCAGAGATCATTAACAGCTTGTGAATAGAATTGATGCTTGCCTTACAAGATTATGTGCTAAGATAATACTTGGAAATGTCTGTTTTCGTCAATACTAATTAGCCTAAACAAAAGGGTTTGAAATGTAATTTATAATGCAAGTACTG
This sequence comes from Bubalus bubalis, assembly GCF_019923935.1. Taxonomy (NCBI): domain Eukaryota; kingdom Metazoa; phylum Chordata; class Mammalia; order Artiodactyla; family Bovidae; genus Bubalus; species Bubalus bubalis. Next base: position 25,952,064 of record NC_059174.1, on the reverse strand, counting down.
TCTTTGAGACTCTCACCATAATTGATTGGGGGAAAATTTTGAAGCATTTTGCATACTTTTTGGAAGAAGAGTTTCAAACTTTGTAAATAATTCCTAGAGATAGAAATGTAGAAAAACATAGTTCTGGCATCAGGCTTATTAATAACAGGTTGTAGATTAGTAATTTATCTTCTTTTGTTCAAATGGAGAGTAAGTAAGATGGGGATGAGGGACTACATATTTTGCAGTTTTAAAGCTTAAAGTGACCATAGATGTTTCAGTTCTAATTACCCAGCTTAAGAGATGATTGACTCTATACTTACATGGACTTGAATATACTGTACTTGATAGCAACTGTGTAAAATTGGGGAGATGTAGCATGTTGCAGTGGCACCCCACTCCCGTACTCTTGCCTGAAGAATCCCATGGATGGAGGAGCCTGGAAGGCTGCAGTCCGTGGGGTCACTGAGGGTCGGACACAACTGAGCGACTTCCCTTTCACTTTTCACTTTCATGCATTGGAGAAGGAAATGGCAACCCACTCCAGTGTTCTTGCCTGGAGAATCCCAGGGACGGGGGAGCCTGGTGGGCTGCCGTCTATGGGGTCGCACAGAGTCTGACACAACTGAAGCGACTTAGCAGCAGCAGCAGCATACACTGTAGTCGTGTTCACAGAAACGAAACATAAAACTGTATTTTATCATCTTTTGATTCAATACTTCCCATGTTGTAATGGTTGGCTAGGTTGAAGAACTAAAGGAAACTGTGAAGGAAGAATTTATGCCTTGGGTTTCACAGTACCTGGTTATGAAGAGAGTCAGTATTGAGCCAAACTTTCACAGCCTGTATTCTAACTTCCTTGACACGCTGAAGAATCCTGAGTTTAATAAGATGGTTCTGAATGAGACCTATAGAAACATCAAAGTAAGTGTTCTTGCGTTTCTTTTTTTTTTTTTTTTTAATTTATTTTTTAATTGAAGGATAATTGCTTTACAGAATTTTGTTTTCTGTCAGACCTTTGTATTTCGTTTTACTACTGTTTTTAGTTTGGAAATATTTGATTTCACAGGTGGAATTAGGGGGTATTGTTTTCTCTTGTATGTTGTATTTGTTACAGTATTTATGCAAGTTGCTTTAGGCAGTGTTTCAAATACAGGGCAAAGTTTTCATGAAGAATTTAGTCTTATAGACTTAACTCGTTTTCATCATTCTATACCATACCATCATTTATGTCTTAAATGCCAGATAGCTCAAGATTCTTGAGTGTTGTAAAATAGCCATTTAAGATTCTCAGAAGTTTAAGGGCAGACGTTTCCTAATGGGCTAATGCTTGTTCTATAATATCTTAAGTATTTTTCTTAGGAAGAATAATTTTTAAAGAAAACAGCATGAACCAGCATATAGCTGAAAACATTCTTGGCTGAATAACTTGGGATATTGGCTTAGGAACCAGCACTATATTTAAACCTGTGAATAGGAATTTTCCCTATTCTTGGTTACGCTGTAGTGCAAAAGAAATCCTGGCTCCTTTCTATTGCACAGCTGACTTTGTGCCATTCTGCTGTTGCTGTATGGAGTTAAGGAACATAACTAAATTCAGCCTTTGTCATTTGATAGCAGGGATTGTTGGGATACGAAGATCTCCACATGATTTGGATCAAAAGATTCTTTTAAACAAAAGTATAAATTTAAACTAATAGCCATAAAAGGTATTATGTAGGAAATGAATGTATGAGTGTATGCAAGACACTGGAGTGTTGGTTCTGTCTCCCTTAGGAAAGTTAAAAGTAGAGAATTGATGAAATGGATTAGGTCTTCTCAAAGTGTGTAAGCAATATTACAGTGTATTCCAGAAGGTTATCTTAGTTGTTTCCAAAGATAATGCTAAAGATCACAACAGAGCACTGCAATCTTCTTATACTCCTTAGAATGCCTGCTGTCTGGGAAGGACTTAAAGATCATAGCTGTAGTTTTCAGTTGAATTGAATTTAGCTCTTCAAAACAGATTTGCAGTTGGGTCGCTGCTTCAAACCTAGCTAAAATTTTCAGTTTTAAAATACTTTGCTGTGGGACCATACATGATATGTGGTGTTAACTTCACGTCAGTGTGATGTATTTTATATTTATTACCGTCTGTAAAATTTAGTTTTGTAAATTTTTTTACTTTTTTTTAAATGTAAAGACGTTTGAAGGTAAAAATGTCACTGAACACAACAAAATATTGCAGTGATACGTGGACGGGATCTACCTTGGGGCATGTTCTCAGTATTGATGCCTTGTTTTTAATGTAGAATAATGGAATTCTTTAACATTTAGTTGAGAATTTTTTTTATAAGCTCATTTTCATACCTTTCTTAATCATACACTGTTTCAGGTACTCCTGACCTCTGATAAAGCTGCAGCCAATTTCTCTGATCGGTCTTTGCTGAAGAACTTGGGACATTGGCTAGGAATGATTACACTAGCTAAAAATAAACCCATCTTACACACTGTAAGTTTAACCAAAGGCTCATGTAAAACTTGAGAATGTTCATACAGCATAGTCTATCTAAAAATCTTGACTTTATTTGGGGCTGTTTTGCTGGGGTATCTGTGAAGGTTTGGCCCATGTTTTGAATCCCTAATTGCATGCCCATGGCCTTACAATGTTTAGCAAGATAAACAAAAGGTATGATTGTTACCCTTGGCTTTTCATAAGGTGAGGGTCAATTATTGATTCCAATTTTTGAGATGAGTTTGGCAGAGTATAATTGGGGATATTGAATAAGGAATTTTCTAATATATTCCCAGCATTTAAAAAATGTGTTTGTTTTTCTAGGACTTGGATGTAAAATCTTTGCTGCTAGAGGCTTATGTTAAAGGACAGCAAGAGTTGCTCTATGTAGTGCCCTTTGTTGCCAAAGTCTTAGAATCTAGCATTCGTAGTGTGGTGAGTAAATTTTAATATTTTATTGAAAACTTATTTGAGTCATCTAATCAGAGTTCGTTTGTTTTGGCAGAAGGTCAAGAGGCTATATCCTTATCTTCAGTTCTTAGCAACATAGAGCTAGATCAGTTAGTTTTCCTCAGGGAAGCTTGGGATTTCCAAATTGAGAGGCTCAGTTAGTATACAGGACTCACTTTAATGGGTGGCTTTGGGTTTTGGTGTTTTTCTGAAATATGATTTGTGGGAAGGCTAGGGATTTTATTATGGCCACATGGGTGTGAGTGCTTAACTGTTTTAGATAATACATATTAAAGAGTGAGTTTGGGGCAAGCTTAACATAATGGTTTTCTTCAGGTTTTTAGGCCACCCAACCCCTGGACAATGGCTATTATGAATGTATTAGCTGAGCTACATCAAGAACATGACTTAAAGGTAAGTTTGTTGTTCTTTATCCTTAGGAACACTGTCTTCCTTTACATTATTAAAATTCACAGGAAAAAGAGGGTATTTGGGGGGGGGAGCACTATGACAAATGGGTGAGAATACTGTCTATTATTATGATGCTGAATATTCATATTTAATATTCTCATTGAATATTGGAATTATACAGTTAAACTTGAAGTTTGAAATTGAGGTCCTCTGTAAGAATCTTGCATTAGACATCAATGAGCTAAAACCTGGAAACCTCCTAAAGGATAAAGATCGCCTGAAGAACTTAGATGAGCAACTCTCTGCTCCAAAGAAAGATGTCAAGCAGCCAGAGGAGCTCCCTCCTATCACAACCACAAGTAAGTGTGATAATTAACCCTCTATTTATCATACGTTTTCTTCATTGGTACATTCGCATGCATATAGCAAGTTGTAATTTTCTATGTAAAGTGGGGTTGCAATTTTGTATACTTTCTGGTGAGCCTTCTAAATTTTTAAGGACATGTTAGTAATGTCTAGGCATTGTCTTAGTGTATCTGTCTGGTAATTCTATCTGTGGTGTTCATAACTAATATCATTAATCAGTTGTTCCTCATATTCCCCCTCAGCCAGACTGTTACATTGTTTGAGGTCTTAGAGAAAGAAGTGCACTGGCATGAAGACCTGTGTTATTCCTCAAATTTGGGGATGGCCAGATTGGCTCAACCCATTAGGCAAGTGGGTTATTTAACCTGCATTAAGAGGACTGGGAGCTTTAGGAGGTGTGGTTACAATAAACCAGCTTTTCTTTTTTCTCAGCCCTCAAGAATCCCCAGGTAAAACTAGAAACAGAAGAGGTTCAAAATTGATGTACATTATATATAGAATAATGGGACAAGGTTTGGGCCAGCTAATGTGGCAAGACCCCTGAATTCATTCCTGTGCCCAGGTGCATGGCCAGTGACTGAGTCTTACATGCTTTGTTTAGATTGTGATAATTCAGGGTGGGAAAAATGTGACCTGTGCCACCCCTCCCCATCCCCATTCAGTCAGTTTAGTTAGATTAAAACCACATGATGCCCTGCTAATTTTATAGTAAAGTCAGGAAGTGTGCTTCTTTCATTAGCTTTTATTTTTTCTCTACATTTAGCAACTTCTACAACACCAGCTACCAGCACCACCTGTACAGCCACCGTTCCACCACAGCCACAGTACAGTTACCATGACATCAATGTCTATTCCCTCGCAGGCCTGGCACCACACATTACTCTAAACCCAACAGTAAGTAAACTGTTACTTTGTGACGAGGTCAACTGGTTAAATTTCCCTTCCCTTTTTTACTTCCTATGTGGATTCCTAAGTTGTAGGCTTTTGTTGCAGAGAGTAGGAATTGCTATGTGTAGTATAAGTTCATCATGAATATTTTTTAAGTTTCTTAAAAAATCAGTAAATACCCATAAATAGTCTTTCAAGTAAAGAAAAAGATTTCAATGTAATTTTTTTTAATAAAATGCTTGCTATTTTGAAAATAATAGTTTTTGTAGAAAGCCTTTTTTTCTATTATCTTATTTTTGCATTTCCCCATGGTACTAAAGAAGTTACTTTCTTTAGGAGTACTCAAGCCACAAATTTTGACTAACCAGGGTAGTGTCTTTAAGCATCTAGTAATGAGCAGTTTGCCCATTAAACTTGATGTGTAATCATGTATCACAAGATATAGTGATTACTGTGCTCTCTTTGGAGCCCAGCTTTCCGATTTCTGAGCTTTTCATTATTTAAAGTAGAAATTGGTTAATTTCTACTTTAAATAATGGTTAATTTGGAAATAATTCAAAGACCAAGGGTGTGATTACTGATAGAAATTTGGTTGTTTTATTTAAACAAATTGTTGACTTCTTTTTTCCTCCCTAGATTCCCTTGTTTCAGGCCCATCCACAGCTGAAGCAGTGTGTGCGCCAAGCAATTGAACGGGCCGTCCAGGAGCTGGTCCATCCTGTGGTGGATCGATCAATTAAGATTGCCATGACTACTTGTGAGCAAATAGTCAGGAAAGATTTTGCCCTGGATTCTGAGGAATCTCGAATGCGAATAGCAGCTCATCACATGATGCGGAACTTGACAGCTGGAATGGCCATGATTACTTGCAGGGAACCTTTACTCATGAGCATATCAACCAACCTGAAAAACAGTTTTGCCTCAGCCCTTCGTGTAAGTTTACTATTTTCTTGTAGTATAAAACTCATTACTGCTTACCTGAAAAAGCTCATTTTTCTTTGCTTGTAGCAGTGAGCATTCCACGTACTCTTAATAGTCACCATATGTGTTTGATGTCTTCCTCTTAGATTGTCAATTCTATGAGGTGGTGTTTATTTTTGTTTATTTTATCATCAGTAGTATTTGGCAAATAGTAGATACTCCAGATACTTACTGGTTTAAAGAAATGAAGGATTTTTTGAAAACTGCCTGAGTTAACACTCTTGATTCTGTTTACCATGAAGAATTTAGATTTAAAGCACTTTGGAGTAGGACAGTACAAAACAGTTTAAAGTGACTACGCATGTGTGCACATATACATAAGCACATAGTCTCTTCAGATAACTCACTCATTTGGGGTCTCAGATGTCATGGTTAATAATACCTTTGTTTACTGCTTTATTGCTTTCATAGTGTTCACCATCTTCATAACAACCTGGTAAGATGTTTCAGTTGAGTAGTGTATCATCTTATAGATGAAGATGATTGTTAGATTACTTCATGGTCACAGCTAATAAGTCATAAGTAGAGTTGGAACTTCTAAAATTAATTTGCCCAAACATTGCATTTTCTGTTATCCCATCTATCTGTTTTGTCTACCCACAGGAAACTTTAAATTTTTTTCTGTCTCTTCTTCTCCCAATAGACTGCAAGCCCACAACAAAGGGAAATGATGGATCAGGCAGCTGCTCAATTAGCTCAGGACAATTGTGAATTAGCTTGCTGTTTTATTCAGAAGACTGCAGTAGAAAAAGCAGGCCCTGAGATGGACAAGAGATTAGCAACTGTAAGTGTTTAGCGTTTGCCGTTTAAGTATTTGTTTTTCCATTTAAGAAAGTGTCTCATAACAAGAACCTCAGTGATTTTTTTTTTTGTTTGCAGGAATTTGAGCTGAGAAAACATGCTAGGCAAGAAGGGCGAAGGTATTGTGATCCTGTTGTGTTAACATACCAAGCTGAGCGGATGCCAGAGCAAATCAGGCTGAAAGTGAGACTTGGGGCTGTCTCTCTCTCTGCCTTGTCTTTGTTTTCTTTCTGAGGACTAGGATAGGGGTTAAATTCTGTTTCTGAGAAATCATGTGATTTCTCTTAAAGGCTGCCTGTGGGGAAGACACAGAAATAGCTTAGATGTATCCCCTCCCCCTGTTGTTGAAGTGCTGCTGTTAAATGTTCATATGCCTTCTAGTTTTTGTTCCTGAGCTTGGTCTTCCCTTCTGATACTTGAGTTTTTATTGCTAGTTGCTTGTTGGTGAGAAGACAATGTTGAGAAATCTTAGCAATTTTACAGCTCCACTGGAGAATTGCACTGGCTGCATGGTCCTACTTGAGGCATTTGCCAGTGGAAAAAGTCTTTATAAATGAGGGTGACTCTGACAGGTCTCAAGGAAAATAGGAAACCCTGACCTGTGTGTGCATACATGCATGCCTATTCAGTCATGTGTTAAATGTTGTAAAGACTCCTGTGTCCCTTCTCAAAACCCTGGTGCTTACTCCCATGCAAAGTTTCCACTTTGATAAAAAGGTTTCCCTTGATTGTGAAGAGGATCCTGTTAAAACAGGTTTTCTTCTTCCAAGGTTGGTGGTGTGGACCCAAAGCAGCTGGCTGTTTATGAAGAGTTTGCACGCAATGTGCCTGGCTTCTTGCCTACAAATGATTTAAGTCAGCCCACAGGATTTTTAGCCCAGCCCATGAAGGTAAGTACTTGTCTTGGATTAAATTGAGGAATTTACAGTTTAATTTGAATGTTTCTGTCAGTTAATCTGTCACTTGTTCCCAGGAGCTTAAGTTATAAGGAAAAAAATTACCCACAGCTGTTGCATTGTGGAGTGTAGCTACCCTTTGTATCACATCAGCATGGCATTTGGGAATTTTTTTTAATCCACGAGGTTGATTTAACCTTCATGTTTGACATAACTAAAGGAATTTACTTGGTGACCTCATGGTTTGCCCTGTTCTTTGTAAAAAGATTTTCTAAAAATTTGAAATGTTGTAAAAGTTTAAAATGTGAGGGGGAAACATTTTTTTCTGAACCATTTGAACATAGGTGCTGACCTTGATGTCCCAGTCGCTCTTGTATCCTTTAGTCTGTGTTTCCTACAGAGACATTCTACGTGACCATAGTAAAACCACTGAAATCAGAGTCAGCACTGATATATCAATGTCATCTAATCCTTAGACCTCATTCAAGTTTACAAAGTGTCCTAATATGGTCTTTTTTATAGTAAAAGAATCTAAATCAGAATCACACACTTCAGAGAATTCCCTAGTGGTCCAGCGGATAGGATAGGACGCCTCACTACCACTGCAGGGGCCTGGGTTTGGTTTCCTCTCAGGGAACTAAGGTCTCACAAGCTGTGTTCCCCAAATCCACCCCCAAAAAAAGAATCGCATTTCATTTAGTTGACATATTTAAAATTTTTCCCCCAAGTCAATCTAGCCTAGCTTCTTTTCTCATCTTCCATGGCCTTGACACTTTGATTACAGGCCCATGGTTTAGTGGAATGACCTGGTTTGGGTTTGTACAGTATGTTCTCATGAATAGATTCAGGTAGTACATGTTTGATAGGAATAGCACAGAAATGCTGTGTTCTTGTTCTCTTGCTGAGTTTTAACAGTTGGACTGAAAACTGTATTTTCCATGGTTTGAATTACTTACTTTCATAGGCTGTAAAGAGATTATTACATGCTATAAGGGGTGCTGCCCTCAGCCTATCTCATTGTTTATCATGCCATCTTTCATCACTGGTTTGTACTGGTGTTTGCAAAGCTTTCCACTATCAAGTAAAACCCCCAGCCCATGCCAGTGCTTATTTTGCACTGCCCCACCTAACAGCATCAAGACGAAGTAGTTCAGGAAGGGAAATGAAAGAGCCCTTCCATGTTTTTGATGAAAAGAAATTAAGGGTAGTAAACATACTTTTAAATTGCTGCTTGTGCCAGTGAAAAGTCTTTTAATTCCATGCCTCCTCCCCCCCCACCCTTTGGTTGTTTTCTCAAAACAGCAAGCTTGGGCAACAGATGATGTAGCTCAGATTTATGATAAGTGTATTACAGAACTGGAGCAGCATCTTCACGCTATCCCGCCAACTTTGGCCATGAACCCCCAAGCTCAGGCCCTTAGAAGTCTTCTGGAGGTTGTAGTATTATCACGGAACTCTCGAGATGCCATTGCTGCTCTTGGATTACTCCAGAAGGTTAGTGTTCTTAATCTGTTTGTTTTAGAAGACGCTAAGTTTGTAAACATCTGGTGACCCGCATCATTACATACTTTATGGTTAAGATTTTTAAAAATTAATATAAAGTAAGTTCTGTTGTGTAGTAAGCAGGTGATTTTCTCCAGAATAGAGTGTTACAAATAGTTACAAATTTTAAAGTGGGAAGTCTTTCTTTTTTTTCCCTATAAAGGTAAGATTTTCAGGAATTATGATTATTTAAGAAACTTGAAAAGATATTCCCTTAGGTTTTGAGGGACAGTTGATCTAAGTACTGGTGGGGGGCAGGGTGTGGGGCCACAGTGGGTTTTGGCTCTGCTGGGACAGTGAAGCCTTTTCTGACAGTGAGGAATGTAGTAAGTATAAACTGGAAGGAACTGGGAGAAGGTGTGTGTGAGGCAAGTGGAAAGGGTTTTGGTGTGTGGGGAGAGATTCTTTACTGAGGCCTTAGAAGATACATTATACTTTATATCAAGGTTTGGTTATTGACTTTGATTATTGGGCTGAGTATTGTATTTTCCATGAATCTGAGGGAATGCTTTTTTCCTTCAATAGGCTGTAGAGGGTTTACTGGATGCCACCAGTGGTGCTGATGCTGACCTCCTCCTTCGCTACAGAGAGTGCCACCTCTTGGTCTTGAAAGCTCTTCAAGATGGCCGGGCATATGGGTCTCCATGGTGTAACAAACAGATCACAAGGTCAGTCCCTGTCTTAGAAGAGTAATATTTATTCAACTGCCTTCTCACATACCACATGGCCCTGTTTATAAAATTCAAACATACGGAATTTCTAATTTTAAGTAGTGAGAATTATATGTTTTAAATGGAATGCTTTGTTTTCGAGACTTAGCAAAACTTTTAACACTGGGTTATCTGTTTTCCTTAGTTACTGGTTATTTTTAATCTTAGAAACTGATAAACTGATTTTCAGTTGGTACTCAAGGCATCCTTAATTTGGAATAAGTTACCATTGAATGAAGTGGGCCCTTTATTTCACCTGATCCACAGTATGGGTGAGCCTTTATGAATAAAGGAATACTGCCTTTCCTAGGTGCCTAATTGAATGTCGGGATGAATACAAATATAATGTGGAGGCAGTGGAGTTGCTAATTCGCAATCATTTGGTCAATATGCAACAGTATGATCTTCACCTTGCTCAGGTATGGAAAGAATTAAGCGGGAAAAGAGACTCTGGTAGTTGGGAAGCGTGTTTGCTGTCGGTGCTGTCTTTCTTACATTGTGCTTTCTGTTGTTGCCAGTCAATGGAGAATGGTTTAAACTACATGGCTGTGGCATTTGCTATGCAATTGGTAAAAATACTGCTGGTGGATGAAAGAAGTGTTGCCCATGTTACTGAGGCAGATCTGTTCCACACCATTGAAACCCTCATGAGGATTAATGCTCACTCCAGAGGCAATGCTCCTGAAGGGTGAGAAGGAAATGTTTTGGGGTTGTTGTGCATTCCGCAGTTTTAGAAATGAGTGTGTAGACTTACTAACGTTACCGTTACATAACAGCTTTACCTACAACATATGGTAAGCTTTGGTGAGGCCTAATATTGTCCCTTGAAATATGAAAGCTTAACTAACTGCTGCCAAGCCCTCTTGCTGCAGACCAGTACATACAGCACTAGGTTTGGTGTCAGAGTCCTCTGTTGAAGGCCTGGCTCAGCTGCTTAAAATCTGATTTTAGACAAGTTGACTTATCCTCCCTACGTTTGTTTCTTATATAAAATGGAAATAATACCTTAAATAGCTCTTGAGAATTAAGTAACACAAAGCATGGCACATAGTGGGCATGCAGTGAATAATTTTTTGACCACAGACATCAGCTCCATTTCATTGGGCGTTTTTTGGTCAAGAAGTGACTTAACTGAAGTCAGTCATTTGCACATTTTGTCCTCATGGGTAAACAGATACAAAGAAAACCGAGGATAGTTTTGTTTAATTATGGGAATGGTAAATGATCATCACTCTTGTGGTTTCTATTAAATAAGCAAATTTCCAACTGTATGTCTTTGAAATCACAACCATGAGTAGACTGATTTTCATTCTGGATTTATTGTACTAGATTGCCCCAACTGATGGAAGTAGTGCGATCCAACTATGAAGCAATGATTGATCGTGCTCATGGAGGCCCTAACTTTATGATGCATTCTGGGATCTCTCAAGCCTCAGAGTATGATGATCCTCCAGGCCTGAGGGAGAAGGCAGAGTATCTTCTGAGGGAATGGGTGAATCTCTACCATTCAGCAGCAGCTGGTCGTGACAGTACCAAAGCTTTCTCTGCGTTTGTTGGACAGGTAGAGCTTTTGGAAAGAAAGGTGCTTTTATTCAACATAAGTAGGGTGTAATGCCTCCATTATTAAAGCTCAGTATTATGTACCTGTGGTCAGTTACCTCCATACTCATGTAAACCAAAAATGTCTTCATCATTACTCAGTTAAATTGATACTGTTTATTTTCTCATCATTGGTCACTAAGCAGTAAAGTCAGCATTTGCTATCCCCTTTAGTACTTTTTATCTGATTTCAGTTGTCACAGCTACAGAATACAGCGGACCAGATAATGAATAATAAAATTGCCAGATGTATATAGTAATTTTACCAGCTTGATTATCAGCAGTGATGAGATTATGGGCTAAGTAAAGTTCTGTAACAGCCCATGTTTAAAAGTAAAATAAGGAGTCCCCTGGTGGTCTCATGATTAGGATTTGGTGCTTTCACTTTGATGACTCGAGTTCAGTCCCTGGCTGGGGAACTGAGATCCTGCAAGCTGCGAGACACAGCCAAAAAAACAAAAAAATTGAAAATTGAAAATATAACAGCAAAACTTAAGCGTTTAAATGGTAGTGCTTTTTATCTTTCTAAATTAATTAGCTTAGCTATCTCCTAAAATAGCTTATTTCTGCATTTTGACCATTGTATTTCTTCAAACTGAGACCAAAGCTTAGGTGTGCCACCAAAGAAAGATACAAATTATCTTTTATTTGAATGACAATTGAATATGGAAGAGCTGGTTTGAATTTTAGAAGTTGTTAGGAATTGGATTTACTTTTCAAGGTGATTTTTTTTTTTTTTTTAATTTTTTAGTTAAATCATAATAAGTTAAGTTTCTCCCTTAAAAGAAACCAAGGAATTATCAAACATACCCTATTGAAAAGCTGCTACTGCATACTTAGAGCTTGATTTCCAATTTGGATGGAGGAATTTCAAATCAATTGGTTTTTGTGATCATTGATATTTCATGGGTATGGATGTGGCACCTGTCTCGGCTCTTCCTCTTGGCTTATATGCTCTTATTTATTCTCTTCATTTGAAAAAGATAATGTATTATATTTTTATGTGCTTTTGAATCTTTTTGAGAATTCCTTTCTCCTGTTAGGCTCCCTCTTGATCATAGCAGTCTGTCCTCATTTCTTCTCCCCACTTAGTTTTTTAGATTTCATTGTACAGAAGTCCCTTTGCAGGCCATCTGTTTTGCCTAGTGTATTATTAATGTCAGTTCAGCTATGTTAATTACTTATCAAGGGACAGTTAACTTGACCATTATCTTGGAAACTTTTTAAAACAAGTTTTCTTTCTGGGCTTGGTTTCATTGCTTAGTAAGCACTGACCTCCCTCTGCAGCCTTAATGTTTTTACACTGTCTTCTTTTTCTTCTTTTGTACTAGCCAAATAACTTCTCTGCTTAACTTCCAGATTATGTCATAAAATTTGTACTTATCCTTTCTTTTAAATAAACTTACCCTTTTCACTTTATCTTAATTTACATTAAAATAGCTGGGTATGATCTGTGAGCATTTTAATTTGGTACCTACTTATTGTATAAATTATTATTTGATTTTCCTAGTACAACTAGTTGGAGTTTCAAAAATTTTGTTGTTTTTGGTTAAGTCAGATGGAAAAAATTATCTTAAATTTTGTGAGGAAGTAAAGTATATGTAACTTAATCTCTTACTTGGGGGAAATACACATTGACCAGAATGTCTTAGTATGACTTAATTGGTTACTAAAGTGGTTTAACTTGCATAGTTAACTTTTGAAATTATTGGCTATGGACTGCTTATTTAAAATTGCCCTGTTATTATCTTCTTTTTCATTTTCCGTCAAAATTGATGGAATTCTGTCATGGGTTCTACTGTTTTACAAAGTAACAGTTAGAAATGTGACAACAGGATTAAACGAGAGAATACTTCTTAGCATGAAAATTAAACGTTTATCCATGTGTGTTATCTCATCCTGCCTTCTAATGTTTTTGTTCTCTTGGTAGATGCACCAGCAAGGAATCCTGAAGACTGATGACCTCATAACAAGGTTCTTTCGTCTGTGTACTGAGATGTGTGTTGAAATCAGTTACCGTGCTCAGGCAGAGCAGCAGCACAATCCTGCTGCTAATCCCACCATGATCCGAGCCAAGTGCTATCACAACCTGGATGCCTTTGTCCGACTCATTGCACTGCTAGTAAAGCACTCAGGGGAGGCCACCAACACTGTCACAAAGATTAATCTGCTGAATAAGGTCTGAAATCCTTTCTTGCCTTAGACTTTTGAAGTCTGCATCAGTGGTTCTCAACCCTACAGGGCCCTCAAAACATTTTGTAATATCCCCCTTTCTGTCCAGAAATTAAATTCATAGATAATAAGTAAACATAATCACCGGATTTTAGAAGAGGAGTATGGTGCCTTAACTGAAAGACACCCTCTCTCAAAACAAAAAGGTATAAGGTATTTTCAGTGTGTTACTGTTTGGTAATAACTACATTAGAAGATACTTAGGGTAGTATAAGATTTGCCCCCAAGTACAGAGTTACTGTGAATGGGATGACTAGACATCTCCATTGATAACAAAAGATTGACAACTCAGATACCATGAGTGACATTGTAGTTGTCTTTGATTTTCTGAAAAGGAACAGAGTTTTTCTTTAATTTCTGCAGTGGAATTCCTGGTAATTTGAATGTTAAGATAGTGCAAAAATGAACTTAGACTTTGGTCTTGGATAGTTACAAATGGGTTTCATGTCCCCTGCTCTTCAGTGGTGAAATCAAGTGGAGTGCAGGATAGTTCTGCAATGTTTCTGCAACCTAAGAGCATATCTGACCTCCCATCTCCTAAATGCCAAGAGAAGTATACATCATTTGCCTCCTGTAAGCTTTATGTCAGACCAGAAAGATTAGGTTGGTTGTGTAAACAGGATAAAATATGTACCATGCTGATTTCTAGAGCTTTAGAAAAATTTGTGGAGAGTGTATATGTCTGGTCCATGATTATGGAAATTCAGAGAAAACATATAAAAGTACAGGGCAGATCAAACCAACGTGTGGTCCCTTTGGCTTCCAGTATATAATTTTATATTTACTTCCATGTGAGGCATAAGAATGAAAGGTAGGTATGAAGCATGACTAGAGAGTGGTAAATGAACTGTCTTCATGATTTACATGCTGTATAATCTATGTGCTCTATAGGTCCTCGGTATAGTAGTGGGAGTTCTCCTACAGGATCATGATGTTCGGCAAAGTGAATTTCAGCAACTTCCCTACCACCGAATTTTTATCATGCTGCTCTTGGAACTCAATGCACCTGAGCATGTGTTGGAAACCATTAATTTCCAGACACTTACAGCTTTCTGGTGAGTTATTATTGAAAATAATAATGTTAAGGATTGCTGTTTTAGTGTCATAAAATTTGAGAAGAACTCTGTGGGTTAGAAGCATGTTGATTTACAATGCAGCTTGCATATTGTCTACTTATAGTCTTTTTTTTTTTTTTTTTTAAACTTTAAGTTGGACTGTGCTTCTGACTAAGGTTTTCTTCTTTCAGCAACACATTCCACATTTTGAGGCCTACCAAAGCTCCTGGCTTTGTGTATGCTTGGCTTGAACTGATCTCCCATCGGATATTTATTGCAAGAATGCTGGCACACACACCACAGCAGAAGGTGTGGCTGCAGTTTATCTCCTACAGATGAAGACTGACTACCTGGGACTTACTAGCACTCTTAGTCATTCAGTGGTCACTGTACTTCTTTCAGGCTTAGTTGGGAGTCCTTACATTTAATGTAGAGTCAGGTCATGGGGAGAGGCATAACAGGTACTTGACCGCCTCTGCCTGAAAGCCATTCCTCAATGATTAGCATATGGCTTCTCCAAGTTGTCATGAGTCACCTTACGTCAGCCTTGTAAGGCATTTTCCAAAAAATGTTGAGACCCTAAAGCACCTCTGTAGACAGTTATATAAAACTCTTGAGTAATGGAACTCAGGAACCTGCCACTTTTACAAGTTCTCACTCTAAATACTAAAGACTCATACATTCAGGGTTGAAGACCACTGGTCTCTACTGTATTTGAAGAATTAAGATAAAATTTGAGATAAGAGTTTTTAGTATAATTGTGAATAAACACAGTTATGAGAACATCTCTCTCTCATCTTGCAATTAAGTGGCAGATGAGTCTAAGGAAGTACCTTTGATTGACCCTTCAGATCAGAAGACAAATGTGACTACTATGTGTTTGGTTAAAAAAAAAAAAAAGTGAAATAATCCTTAAATGGATTTGGTATTCGGTGAATAAGTGCATTCCAGGAGGAAGAACAATACTGAATAAAATCTATCCAAAGTGCACATAATTGGTATAATTGGAATATGGTAAGCAGGCCAAATTTGGGTGAAAATAAAGGATTCATGTTGTAAATTGGATGAGGTTATTTGCTAAGAGTTGAGGAATTGAACGTGGGAAAAATAAATAGTTGAGATCCAGGACTTGAAGAAATTAACAGATGTGAGTTTCTTAGTTGGCTAGGTGTTTTGTGTTCTATCTGAAACACCCTTACCATATTTGGTGCAGGCAGAAGGACCTAAATATCCTGGAATTTCTGGAGCCAGTTTGTTTCAAATATCATTTCCCATTATCTGCATTATTTTGCTTACTCCTTTTTTGTGCCAGTCAGTCTTTAAGAGAGGTTTATGAAGAAAATAATAGTCACAGCGTAGCTGCTTGGGCAACCTTTTTGGTGGCGGGACAGCAGCTGAGTGTAATTATGACCCATATGTTTCTTTCAGGGATGGCCTATGTATGCACAGTTACTGATTGATTTATTCAAATATTTAGCGCCTTTCCTTAGAAATGTGGAACTCACCAAACCTATGCAAATCCTCTACAAGGTAATTAATTTGAAATTGTAAAATCAGAATAATTAAAACCTAGCAGTTTAAAACACTTGAAAAATACTTCAACTGGCAGTATATGAGGCCTAATGTTGGTTTTATTAAGCTTTTAAAGTATAACACATATTCAGAAAAGTGCAAAAACTGAACATAATTTGTATAACCAGTGCTTGATGTTCATATATCAATGTGTGCACCAGTTAACTCTTCCAGAATTGCATTAGACTGTTTGTCCCCATATTTAACATACTTGAAATTGTCTGTTTTTCATTTTAGTCATTTTGGCAGTTGTGCAGAAGGATCTCATTGTGGATTTAATTTGCATTTCCTTGATTTCTTAATAAGATTTTTGTGTGTAGATTGGCCAGTTGGGTATCTGCCTTTGATGATATACCTCTTTCAGCCTTGTGCTCATATCCCTTTGGGATTATCTGGGTTTTTCTTCTTTTTTAACAAGGATTCTTATGTATTCTGGATGTAAGCCGTTTGATGATGTATATTCAGACATCTCCTATTCCTGTAGCTTGCATTTTCACTCCCTTAAAAGTAATGTGTTTTTTGAGGGGTAGATGCTTTAAATTCAGTGTAGTCAAACTGACCAGTTTTCTTCTTTTATTGTACGTTGCTTTTTGTGTCTTGGGTAAGAAATATTTGCCAATCTTAAATTCATTCTGTTCTGCACGTGCCTGCCCCCTACTCAAAAAACCATTAATTCTGGCTTTTACATTTACATTCAGAAAGCAAACTTAATTTTGTGAATGATGAAGGTCATTTCCTCCCCTTCCTTATACCCTCCAGCTTAATAGGTATGTAAGGCTTTTCACCAACAGTTTTAAAGTTCTTCATTTCTTGTTCAGTTGGTTTAGTACCTGTATGATCTAGTTGACTGTGTATGGGCATCTCTCTAGTTTACCTGTTGATCTCCTCTTAGCCCAGTATCAAAAGGTCTTGATGGTAAGACTTACTGTAAAGGTAGAGTACTCAGGTAGAGCAAAATGTTCAACTTTGCTCTCTTGTAACACTATTTTGGCTATTCTGTATCATTTGCAGTTCCATAAAACTTTGCAATTAGCTTTACTTATGAAACTTTCTGGGATTTAGATCGAGATTTCACTGAATATGTAGATCAACTTGGAGAAAATAGATGCCTTAATATCGAACCTTTCAACCCATGTGTATCTCCATTTAGTTGTTAGGTCTTTAATTTTACTTCCCTTAGACTTATGTTCCAGATATTGATGTTTTTGTGAAATTGTATAATGTTTTTATAAATCTGTAGTTTTGTAGGTACCATTTTCTGGTTAAGGAAATGCCCTTTTAATCATAATTTGCTGATAGTTTTAAAAATCATTAAAATGAGTATTGAATTTTATTGGATGCTTTCTTGAACTCAGAGTCATGTGTTTTTTGTCAATGTTATTAGTCCATTAATTTTCAGATTCTTAAATTGCCATTGCATTCATTTGTGGATCATTTGGTTGTGATATATCACTGATTTCCATTTCTACTATTTAGGATTTTTTTTTTTGTTTTTAGTTTTCATGTCATTTTGGGATCAAAGTTATGCTACTTTTATTGAAGGGGTTGGAAAATAATCTTTTTGTATTAAGATTGTGAATAGTGTTAATTTTTCCTTAAATATTTGTAAGGATTTGGCAGTAAAGCCAGCCAAAGTAAAGCCTCTTCCTCTTTGAGGAAAGAGTTTTAACAAATAAAACTTCTTTATTATAAAGGGCTATTCAGATTTCTTTTTTGTTTGGGTTTTGGTAAGTTGTATTTTCTTTAAACTCTGGGTACCTAGTTTTGCCTTTTTTCCCCCCTTCAGTTAAATTTATAATAGTAAAAATGTTACTCTTGTTTTCTTAATGTGGAAACAACCAATGTTTTTCTTGTTTTTGAAAAATAGGGCACTTTAAGGGTGCTGCTGGTTCTTTTGCATGATTTTCCCGAGTTCCTTTGTGATTATCATTATGGATTTTGTGACGTGATCCCACCTAATTGTATCCAGCTAAGAAATCTGATCCTGAGTGCCTTCCCAAGAAACATGAGGCTCCCAGACCCATTCACTCCTAATCTGAAGGTAAAGTTCTAAATAGTTTTAAGGAAAAGAAAGTTGTATGTTAGTATTTTAGTCCTTTCTCTGCTAAGAGAGGTATATGCTGCCCCCAGCACACATATACCTACAAGTTACCTGTTAGATAACGTTGCTCTTTGCGGGGAAGCAGTTATGTTATTAAACCTGATAAAGTATGAGACTGACTGCTTCTGGATATTGGTTCACAGTATTTGTCTAGTTGCTGTTTTCAGTTTTGATATTAAATTTAGCAGTATTTACAGAACCTCAACCTAAGTATTGGGCCAGTTATTTGTTGGGTGGCCCTAGTGGCACAGCATTGCAGAATAGACATTAGTAATGCCATATTTCATAGGTGTGTACTTGCATTTTGTTTAAACTGTCAAAATAAAAGTGAGAAGGGACTGTTTTAAGATCATACCACCCCTTACATGGCTACTGTAATTTTTATTAAAGTAGAGAATATGATGTCTTACTTTGCTGGGATATCTTTTCAAAGAGTAGGGCTCTTGGTGAGCAAAGAATCTCATTCTGTATTTTAAACTAGACTTCTACAAGATACCTATTGTGCCTTAAGAAGGATAAAATAGTATAGAATGAGAAATGACTATCATGTTGTATATAGGTACCTTTGAGTAATCTGTTTCTTCTAATTAATAACATTTTGCTGTGCAGCAGAAATTAACACATTATAAATTGCTGTATTTCAGTAAAATGTTTTTAAACGATTGAGTACTCTTCAAGACAAAATTTTATGTAAACAACTTTCTAATATAGAGACAGTTTGCTATTAAAATAGGCCCTACAAATGCTTCTGATTGTGATTCTTGTATTTGTGTGCGGCAGGTGGATATGTTGAGTGAAATTAACATCGCTCCCCGGATTCTCACCAATTTTACTGGAGTGATGCCACCTCAATTCAAAAAGGATTTGGATTCCTATCTTAAAACTCGATCACCCGTCACTTTCCTATCTGATCTGCGCAGCAACCTACAGGTTAATTGGTTTGACTGAAACTCTTGGTTGTGTCTTTATAGAAAATACTTTATATGCATAGTTAGTCCTGTGCATGGTCTCATTTCAACCTGCTTTAAAGGTTTTAAAGCACATTGTCATTTTTAATGGTTAGATGAGATTATATTATACATTTTAGCATAAATACATATATTCATCCTATACATCTATAGCATAATCTTGGAAGAGGCAGCCAGGGAATGGACTGGTTTTCTGTAAGAATAGATTGCTGATAATGGCTCGCATACTCTAATAAGACTCTTCTAAATTGGATTCTGATTCAGTTTGCTGTATAGAGAATGATTGAGGCTATATTATTTTTCCGGTCTTCCCATACCAAGAAACACATCTTTTTCCCTCTTCAATTTTTTTTTTTAAATCAGTGAGATAATGCATATTTTGACTTTATAAACTTTATTTTTGTGCTGGTAACTGTTAAAGCTTTGGTTTCCCAAGGGAAATCATACCTCTTTTATTGACACACTACCCTTCAGCATCTGTGTATTTGTTACATAACCATACAAAATCAAAGCAAATTTCTAAAATTTAAGTCACAGAGAATATTGGGAGCAGTTCAGCTTTTCTCTGAAAGCCATAAAAAGGATTCTTAGAACTATCGGTGCCTAAGTCAATGCTTAAATCACTATCGGTGCGAGTAAGTCAGGAGCTTTCTGTTTTGTTCACTTAGGTATCCAATGAGCCTGGTAATCGCTACAACCTCCAGCTCATTAATGCACTGGTGCTCTATGTAGGGACTCAGGCCATTGCACACATCCACAACAAGGGCAGCACACCTTCAATGAGCACCATCACGCATTCAGCTCACATGGACATCTTCCAGAACCTGGCTGTGGATTTGGACACTGAAGGTGAGTGGAGCCAGCCAGTTCTCAGAGTCAAGTGTTCTGTGTATTTGGTCATAGTCTGGTCCTAAAAATACTTTAAGCCACAACAGAGAATGTTCTGTCAATATGATGATAGGTCTGGCTGATTATTTTAATTCAGTAGTATCTGCTCAATGCAGAAAACACAGAAAAGCGTAAAGAGGGTAAAAAACCATCCAGAATCCTTAGCACATCAGTTAATATTTCAGTATATATGAGTGTATTGTTTGTTTTTTTCTTTTAGTGTAAAAATAAACATTCTTTTTACTAGCCTCTCTAAAGATAGGCTCACTTGTTTTGCTAGCCTGCTCTTTATTCCAGCATTATTGGTGCCTCTTTGCCAGGCAGTATGTTACATATTCCATGTGTAAAGAAAGATTAATGAATAGGACTCCCCCTACCTGCTTTGCAAAATGTTCACATTATAATTTCTGGTGTAGGTTATCTCGCTTGCTTAAACTACATCTTTTGGTCTGTATTCATTGTAATAGAGACCCAAGTAGGTGGTGACCAACTATACAGTCCTGCTTGTCGTGGCTTTTTCCGCTATGGATCCTTGAGAGGCTAATTTTAAGTATATGTTGCTGCTACTGCTAAGTCGCGTCAGTCGGGTCTGACTCTGTGTGACCCCATAGACGGCAGCCCACCAGGCTCCCCCGTCCCTGGGATTCTCCAGGCAAGAACACTGGAGTGGGTTGCCATTTCTTTCTCCAATGCATGAAAGTGAAAAGTGAAAGTGAAGTCGCTCAGTCGTGTCCAACTCTTAGTGACCTCATGGACTGTAGCCTGCTAGGCTTCTCCGTCCATGGAATTTTCCAGGCAAGAGTACTGGAGTGGGGTGCCACTGCCTTCTCCTAGTTTAAGTATATACTACTTGCATATTTGTGGCGGGGGGAGGCGGGGGCAGGTCTGAGACAGCTTAAAAATCAAGATTTAACACAGGTGAATACCACTGCATCCAGAACCCAACAGCAAAAAAAGAGGGTAGTCTCCAAGGCAGTATTGAAGCTCACTGTGAGTAATACCAAGCAGACAGAGACAACCAAATCCAGTTAAGATGATGCTAGTTTCAGAGTAGAGACTGGGAACCCTTGGTGGGTTATCCCCAAAGTAAACCCCTTATAGAGGGACTGTGAGGTCAAAACTATTTTCATAATGAAACATTTGCTTTTTTCCACTCATTTTGTTACTAGTGTACAGTGAAGGTTTCCAGAGGCTACATGAATGAAATAGCATACTGGAACAGACTGAACAAAAGGGCAGAAATGAGAAGCCAACAGAATGTAAAACACTGACACTCTATATAATAATGTTTTTTGGGGGGAAATACTTAAATTTTTTATTTACATGTTATATTAATATGCAATAGTTCTCAAAAATAGTTTTCAACTAAAAAAATTTTTAATGTGGAAAATAGTGAAGTAAAACCCACAGAAATGAAAACTCTTTGGGGGGTCCAAGTCCCACTGGTTGAAACAAAGGATAACATGACAGCCTTTTTCAGAAATCCAAACCCTAGCCAGTCAGAATGATTCAGCCTTTGAAGAACGAATTCTCGCTAAGCTGTCTTAATTTCTAGGTCGGTATCTCTTCTTGAATGCAATTGCAAATCAGCTGCGGTACCCAAATAGCCACACTCACTACTTCAGCTGCACCATGCTGTACCTTTTTGCAGAGGCCAACACTGAAGCTATTCAAGAACAGATCACAAGGTAAGACAGAAGTCTGTTTTTCGGAGTTTCTAAATGGAACCTCTTCCCTTTTATTAATTCTGAGTGTTTTTCCTAAGCATTCCGTGTTCACTGAGTATCTGTGTTAAATGCATGTGTGTTCAGGCGTGTCTGATTCTTTGAGACCCTATGGACTGTAGCCCACCAGGCTGCTTTGTCCAGACAAGAACACTGGACAAGTACTGGGCTTATCCAGACAAGAATACTGGAATGGATAGCCTTTCCTTCTCCAGGAGATCTTCCCAACCCAAGAATGGAACCCACATCTCTTGCATCTGCACAGGCAGGCAGATTCTTTACTGTTGAACCACCTTGGAAGCCCATGTGATAAATAGTTGTGAACAAAAGGACTTGGTTCCTGCCCTCCTGAAAATTAGTCTGATGGGCACCAAAAAAAAAAAAAAAAACAACCACACACACAAACAGAATTACTAATCATTGTTGAAACCAAAAAGTAGTTGTCAACACAAGGTGCCGGTATTGTTATAGATGAGGGATTTTTCTCAAGTGGTGTTGTCAGCATATTTAACCTGAGTCCTGAAGCATCAGGCCTTTCAAAGGTCAGGTTAAAGAGCTTAAACTTGTCTTCATTACCTGTAGGTAGTAAGGTTTTAAGCAGGAGAAATAACAGGATCATACTTGTGTTTTACTAACAATAGTTAGGAATCTATTACAGATTGCTTGGACTATACACAGCATTTGCAAATTAGGAAATGGGTACATCCTAGTGAGAGATATACAGACAAACTTAAAGAACTGGACCAGACTTCTTAAACTTGCCCCTTCACATATTATGAGCTTCTAGGTATTAATACTCCTTAGTTTTATATACTAAAAATGAATTAGTATTTTATTATTAGATGTTTAGATGATAAAAGTCCCTTTTGTGATTACATATAAAGCGTCAGTGAACATCCTTGTACTCATGTCTTTGTTGCTGTGCTTTATTACGTCTTTAGGATAAATTTAGAAGTACAGTTGGTTAGGTCAAAGGATGTGAATATTTAAGCCAATACTGACTGCCATTCAGAAGAATCATCCCCCCCAGTTTACATGTGTACTAGTAGCATTAAAATTCTTCCTTCCTATTTGAGTATTTATTCTTTAAGTGATTATCTTCTCTGTGCCATGTAATCTATTATCTATTACCTTAGTTTTCTAGGCTCAGTAATGGGAAGAGGTGGGGTTCAAACCTACTTTATGTAATTCTAGGATCTATTTATGCTAACTTCTGTATATCCACCTTCCTTTTCTAAAGCTAATGGATCTGGTGTTTTCCTGTGCATTGATCAACTTTTTCTTCCATTCTCCAGGGTTCTTTTGGAACGGTTGATTGTAAATAGGCCACATCCTTGGGGTCTTCTTATTACCTTCATTGAGCTGATTAAAAATCCAGCATTTAAATTCTGGAACCATGAATTTGTACACTGTGCCCCAGAAATTGAAAAGTGAGTCAAAAGTAATTCTTTTCATTGTTTCAGTCTTAAGACAGGAGAAATAATCATTTGACGGCTTCAGCTTGCGTGGGTGATTAAGAAGGGAGTAGTAGCCAAAATTAGTAAGACACAAGGTTTGGTCAGGCCTGAATTTTTCTCACCAGCTTGTACTTGTCTTCATTCTTCAGGTTATTCCAGTCCGTCGCACAGTGCTGCATGGGACAAAAGCAGGCTCAGCAAGTAATGGAAGGGACAGGTGCCAGTTAGATGGAACCACATCTCTGTTGTCAATGTGTCTGCCTGGAGGTCCCACTGTACCAAGTTCATAAACTGGCTGAAGATCCTTTCAGCTCTTCCTGACTTTCCCGGCCCTTTGGTTCTTGGGTATCTGCCCCAATTACTGTTTGGGTCAGCTACCTGTCTATGTGGACATGTTCCAAAGTTTAAATGCATTTTTTTGACTCTTGGCCAAAATTTAGAATATGCTGTGAATATCATTTTGAACTTGTGTAAATATATGAAAGAGAAAACCTTTGTCTGAAACTTCTTGGGTTTGTGCAAAATGTGTTCAAGGCAAGTAGGTAAACTGGTACCTGCCCAATTTATAATGGAAGGAGCTGCTGATGCCATGCACTTGTCTGGGGGTGGGGTGGGGTGGGGACGGGGCATAGCGCCATGTCTTCTGACATTCCAGGTGTCCCAAAGAATAGCAAGAAAGCCAGTTTAAATATTGTGTAACTTTAAAAAAAAAATATGGACAGGGACCTTGAAAATCACCAGGTTGTTTTTTAAAAATGTGGATGTGTAGAATCTGGTATGCTAGGAACATGTGCAGAGTTCACATTTGAGATCCCATGGGTTTTTTATTTTACCTCTTCCCCACATCTACAGCTTGCTGCTTGGAGAGCATCATTTTCTCTTTGCTGCTGGAGAACACACCCCCTTGGGCCCTGTGAGACACTTTTTATAAAGGGAAGCCAAACCAGGCCTAAAGCTCCCCCATCTCTCATTAAATTGTGCAGAAAGGAGCCAAATAGTATGAATTGCCCTTCCCCATTATCCCAATGAATGGCCATACAGGCTGAGTTTTAACAACAAAGTCAAAAGGACCAATACAGCCCCTTTTGTAAGGATTTTGAATGTTTTGTAAGTGTATTGGTCCATGTGTTGTATTTTGTAGCCTTTCTAGTTCCTGGACTTTAGCCTCCCTACTTCTTATATGTGTATGCATACTGTAGTCAAACATTAAAGTTATGACACACACGAGTCCACTGTGCCTTTCTCAGTAGCAGCCAGTGCTGGTGGTGAGGAAGAAAGTGGACCACCCAGCCTTCCCATTGGGGAACACCAACTTTTGCTGAATGCTAGGTTTTTCCACTACCAATGTAGCATCTTTAAACAAGGAAGTGATTTCTGTGTAGTGTTTTCCTTTTCCTTTCTAAAAGTTCACTGCACCAGGTTTCTGTGGTTAAATTCAAAATGCCAGTTTAAAAAAATAGACCCTCGTGGCGTTTTGATACAATTTTTAAAAGAAAAGGAATAGGAGTAGGTACATATTTTATATTTATCCCACTTGAAATATATACAAGATACATAGAAATCTTACATGGGGGCTTGCATGTCACTGGTATCTTAGGCTGCTAAGGAATTAAAATAACTGCTCAGAGTTCCAGTAACATAGCTTACTAAATCCTCCAACAGGAACAGTTTTTTAAAAAAGGGAAAGTGGTTGCTCAAGATAGACCTACCAGGTCTACTTTCAAACTCCATGTTATTAAATGCTGCTGCTAAGTCACTTCAGCTGTGTCCGACTCTGTGCAACCCCATAGACTGCAGCCCACCAGGCTCTGCCGTCCCTGGGACTCTCCAGGCAAGAACACTGGAGTGGGTTGCCATTTCCTTCTCCAATGCATGAAAGTGAAAAGTGAAAGTGTTGCTGCTCAGTCGAGACTACAACAAAATGTATCACTATCACATTTCTGCTTTGGTTCAAACTCGATAACAAAACAGCTATAAAGTTCATCAGTGTTAGTAACAGCAGCAGTTCACAAGTCTACTGCTCCCAATCCTTCAGCATGTCACTCTTACCTTGGCGTTCATCCTATTTTGTTAATTCGCTACTTTTCCTTTTGGTATTAGTACAAAACACAAAGCAAAAAATCCAAATTTTACTTCTTTCCAAGCATCAATGCATACTAGCTTAGCATGAAGTTCCTCTTCGGGATACTCCTTCAGAAACAAGGGAGCCTGCTAACGTGTCTGCTCCAACACCCGGTGTAGAATCATCTTCTGACCATAACGCACCTGTAAGGCTTGCTGTTCCCTCCAGCTAAGTGCTGCATAGACCTCCTTATTGCTGAGTAAATCTTGCTCAGTTTTTAAGTCTGTGGCATAGGTTTGCAGGGTCAACAAAACACTGTCCCGAAGAAGCTGTCTCCATGATGCTTTGAGTTTGGGGATATCTGTGATTGTTAGGCTGTCATCTTCGCTTTTATCATCTTCCCATCCATTCTGGTCTTTAAACTCTCTGAACTCCTCAGCAGGCATGCACAGTACCTAGAAGCAACCATGGGGCCCTTTAAAGTAGGATGTAATACTTGCATGTTTCTGAAACTGATTCAGAGAAGCTGGCCTATCCTGGCAGCATTTAAGTGTACTCTGTCCAGGCCACCTTTCCTCTCATCTAGCTCTAAATACTCATTTTGAGCATGTACCTTGAGTGTAGTGGCCAGTTCCTCTTCAGTCAGTACCTCTTCACGCCCAATCACAAAGGCTCCCTCTTCCCCTACCATCTCCAATTTGCATAAGAAATCCCAGCGTTCATAGAGTAGGAGCCTTTCAGCTTCAACTTTTGTCCCTATAGATAGAAGTACTGGTGTGAAAGTCTTGGTAAACCCAAAACCTCATTTCTCCTTAGTCCACAAAAAAGGGGCAGGATAGGCACACACTGGTGTCTGAGTTAACCACTCACCCTGTAACGCGGCTTCACGAACAGTCACCATCTGAATGTCAGCTGTGTCATTCGTATTGTCGGGATACGGTTCAGCAAAACCATACATGTGAATCAGTTGCCAGTTAGCCATTTGCCCGTAAGTGTTGAAGATCTCATGGCCTTTAGGAATGGGCTGAATGGCCACCATCCGAAGACAAGTCTGGGGTGGAAGGGTTCAGAAGCTGGGGTCAAGCTCTTTACAGGCCACCCCTAAGAAGATAACTTCACTCCTAGGAAAGTATAGTTCCCTCCAACAGGTATAGTTCAGCAATGAGGCTGATGCTATACCTACCAACATTGTACTTTTAGTTAAGATCCTGTGTGTAGAATAAAACAAATGAGGCTTACAAAAGTCTAAACAACCCAATGCTTTAGTAGGTGAAACTTCTGCTCAGTCATCTCAAGCACTTCAAAAAGTTGCTAGCTTTAAAAAATGAATTAAGGAGGACCTCCTGGTGGTCTTGGTGGTTAGGACTCCAAGCTTCCACTGCAGCGAGGTGTGGGTTCCATCCCTGCTTGGGGAACTAAGATCCCATGTGCCTCACAGTGCAGCCAAAAAAAACCCAGATCAAAGGAAATTCACTGGTGGTTCAGAGGTTAGGACTCAATCCCTGGTTGGGTAACTTAAGATATGCACAGCTCTGCAAAAAAAGCCAACAAAAAACTCAACCCAGATCAAACTAGGAACAGCAAATGGAGACAAGGTTTTAAAAATAAAAGCCATTTCCTAATTTTTAACTCCATAAACTTACATCTTTTCTTGCAACTTTCCACTTAGCAAATAGAACAGATATAAACACAGTCCTGGTTATCATCTTAAACCCTTTCTTAGGAACATCCCCTCTTCTGAAAAGTACTGATGCTATATGGCTGTTCCAGATTGTTGTCCCCAGGGCCCTGACACAATCTCAGCTCACTGGCACTGCACAGAACAGACCTAAAGCACCAAAACAACGATGGCACAGGTTTAGCAGAGGATAACCCCAACTTTCTTTGAGGGCTTTAATTTGTGTTCAAAGAACTTCACTGTAATATGCAAGCAAAGTACACAGCAGAGGAACTAATTTCACCTACTGATTTCTAGTATGAGGAGAACTGAGCCCATTTGGCTCAACTGCCAGGCCAGCATGAAGAAGACATTGGTTCAATTCAAATGCCCAAGCATCAAGGCACAGAAACAAGAACTGGGAGGGATCCACTCACTGGAGAGTATTCTAGATTGGCATTGTGATTGGCTAAATGGTTTAGTATGTCTGCAGCAGGCACCATCAAAGGGGAGTTTGGCTCCTTTTCATCCTCCTCTTCCTCCAGTGGTTCCTGAAAGCTGCCACAGAGAGAACTTGGCTAAAGCCCAGTGTTGGGGTGGAGCTCACTGTTCTTTCCCTTCTGGTCACTCAACAGAGTTCTAAAGAAGAGAGTCCTGTGCAAGGCTCTACTCACTGACCTGTAGGCCATCACAAGAGCCACGAGCTGGCGGTAGAGTTCCAGAGATCGGACCCTGGGGCTGAAAAGATCGGGGTGGGCGTCCATGAAGGGCAGCACAATGGAATAATACTCGCTGCGGATGTTGGCCAAATCCTTCTCCACGGCCTCGGGTACGCCTGTGCCCTGCAGCAATCGCCGGCGCTCCTCCTCTGGCCTGCAGTGACACCCCCACCCGGGTTCTTCACCCAATCTACCGAGACTAGCGCTTGGCACCCGTGTCCCAAGGGCAAGCGGTTCGAGCCAGGCTGCGTACGGTGTTGGCGCTCCCCAGCCCCTCCTACAGCTCTCACCAGAACATGGGGTGCTGCAAGCGGCCCAGCTCGGGCCAGAGCGCAAAGTAGGGGCTCCAGGGCGAGGCCGGGGCCTGCATCTCGTGGAGTAGCGCCAGCAGCAGCGGCACCCAGCCCGACTGGCTCTGCAGCGCGCCTCGCTCTGGGGGAGACACGGAGATTAGGGACCCCGTGGGCCCAACTCGGCGTCTCTCCACCCCTGTCGGCGTGCCCACCTCGTTCCAGCACGCCGCTGATGGAGCAGGTGTGCTGCGACAGGAGCGCGGCCCGCGGCACCGCGAACAGCAGTTCCCCGGGCTGCACGCTCTCCCGGGCCACCATGCCGTAGCCGGCCACCGTGCCCTGCCGGCTCACCGCCACCTGAGCAGAGAGAATGGCCCCTCAGAGCTGGCCCGCGCCCGCTCCCCCGCTGCACCCACCTCCCCCAGTCCCCCTCTCACCTTGGGACTCAGCTCCAGTCCCACCCGCTGGCACCAGCTCAGGAAGCTGGCCACCGGGGCCGGGTCGTCGTCGCTGCCCGCAGGCCCGGCCACCTAAGACAGGCAAGCGCAGTGGCGCGGCCCCGCCCGGGAGAGCTCGCTGGGGGCGGAGAAGACGGGGGCGCGCGCGCGGAGGAAGGCCCGAGGTTGGGGAGGGGACGCGAAGAGCGGCGGATGACCCGCGGCAGGGCGCGGAGCGGCGCGCCGGAGGCGCCGCGGGCGGGAGAGTGGCGTGGCGCGGTGGAGAGGGGTGCACCCGCGCCGCCCGCCGTAACTTACCCGCCGGCGCTTCGCCTGGGTCGCCATGGTCCGAGGGCGCGGAGCCTCAAGCGTCTGTAGACCCGCACCGGCGCTTCCGGCGTCCGGGGGGCCGGGCTTTCGAGGGCGGGGCCTATGTTCCCGCCCCGGACAACGTGACTTTCATTTCGCCTTCGCTCGGAAGACAAGCAGGCATTTGCACTCAGCACAGAGTCGGACACGACTGAGGCGACACAGCAGCAGCAGCAGCAGCAGCTTTTGAACTGTGGTGCTGGAGAAGACTCTTGAGAGTCCCTTGGACTGCAAGGAGATCCAACCAGTCCATCCTAAAGGAAATCATTCCTGAATATTCATTGGAAGGACTGATGCTGAAGCTGAAACTCCAATACTTTGGCCACCTGATGCGAAGAACTGACTCATTGGAAAAGACCCTGATGCTGGGAAAGATTGAAGGCGGGAGGAGAAGGGGACGACAGAGGATGAGATGGTTGGATAGCATCACCGACTCAATGGACATGGGTTTGAGTAGGCTCCGGGAGTTGGCTATGGACAGGGAGTCTTGACGTGCTGCAGTCCATGGGGTCGCAAAGAGACGGACACGACTGGGCGACTGAACTGAACTGAACTGATACCATTCCGGCTGAAAACATCTTTGAGGCCAAGTGTCCGCAGCTGGATTTAGAAAACGTGCGGATGGGTGCATGAAGGCGTGTCCTTTTGCCGCCTTGAGCGTGGTCTGAGCCAGGCACAATGCTTTCCCGCGTAGGTCTCTGACAGCAGAGGTAGAAGCCGGGTTGAAGTGCAAAATTTGGTTTCTGGATGCGAAGGGAAGGCCTCGCGAGAGGTCGGCTGGGAGCGCGAATAGAGCGGTTTGCGCAGTTTCGTGGGGAGTGGGCGGGGCTCCCCAAACTAGAACAGACCCTGTCTTGTTTCTGCAGAGTAGGAGGGGTTTGCTTTTATTTACTTGGTTCTTTAGTAGCTGACAAACAGCAGGATAGTGAATGAATCAGAAATGGTGGTTAAGCACGGGGAAATAGCATGTCGTTAAATTTAAGAAATTAAAGGCAGCGAATACAGAGATTACAGATCTGGGTTTTGAAGCCAATTACTGCCAAGGTCAGCTCCCACTTTGGTCTCTTATTAGGGCAAATTCAGTTTTCTCAGCTGTGAAACTAGGATAATTAATATCTACCTTGTGGAATGAGACAAGATCTGGAAATACAGAGACGGATGGAAATGCCTGTCTTCACTCTAAACGTTCAACCCCACCTAAAACCCAGGAAGCACCAGCCTCACCAGCTTATACTTTCAGAGCTTCCCACGATGGGCATAGCATCACCATACTCAAATTCTTCTTATTACTTTATTAGTTCTTCAGCACAGTTCACTCTTTCTACGTTGACAAGGGGTTTTGTTTTACATTTTGTCATCTCAAAGTCTCACGACATCAGCCACCATAATACACAAGAGTAGGCTCTTCACTTTGTACAGAGAGGAAAATAATAAATTCCATTAAAAGTTCACTTTGACCAAAGAAGACACAACCTCCGGTGGAAAGCCACACGTGGGGGTACCCAATATACATATATATATATATAATGTATAGATATTTATAGATATCTCATCTGAAAGAACACAGAAAAGAAATCCAAGTTTCACAGCGCTATCTACAATAAGGGATTAATTCTACCAGCTTTTCAAACAGTCACATTCGATATTCAGAGGAAGCACGTGAGTGAACAGGACTGGGGGCAGACTAACACTCCACTGGGCTCTAGAGCAGTCTAGAGTCATGGCTTAAGAGTATAGAAGGGGAGACGTGTGCAGAGGAAATGTGGGTGCAGGTGTCCCCTCAGCCCCACACGCACCCACCCCCCTCCACAGTCCTGCATTTTTCATTGCCCTCTTCTCTTTGCTCATTTGGGGGCTTATGGCAATTGATTTAGGCTCAGAGACGAATGGCTTCTGGTTTCTGGGCCAGGGGATTCTACCTGGTAAGGTGGGTGGATAGGGAGTATATGGCACAGTGCTGAGCTTCAGGTGACAGGAAGGGGCTGGGGTGTGTGGGGAGCTTTGCTCTTCTGCCTGGCCCTTGTTCACTTCAGGAAACATTACCTCCCACCCCTGGACCCAGCAAGCCCCAGCTTAGGCCTCCTCCACCTGGCTAGGATGGTGATGTGGGACACCTCGGACCAGTTTTCTCCACATGAGCTTGCTCAGTGATGCCTACGTGAAACGCTGGCATAGCTTGACGAGAACTCTCTCTAGAAACATTTCTAATGACCTTGGCCACGCTGCTGCTGACTGAGTTGTCTTCCATGGAACCTAGGGGCAAAAAGGGGGGGTCTCTGAGGGAACTCTATAGGAACTCTGAGCCACCACTGTCTGCAGGCTTCCAAAAGCAGTCACCACGAAGTTCTCAGAAGTGCACCCAACACTCAAAGGCTGTCCCAGCCTTTAACCTCAGCCTGTCAGCTCCCTATGGAGGCAGAGGACCAGGTGACGTTCTGCCTCAGAGCCTTGGCTCAGCAATGGGCCAGGGCCAGGAGGTGGCCGAGGGTGGGGCTGGAAGGGACAGTCTGTGGGGTTCCTGCCCTCCAGGTCCTCCGTGTTCTGTCTTCCTCAGGCAAAGCAGCCCCGTTCAGCCCCTGCGTGGCCTTACAACACCAGGCTTGCCAGGAGAGCAGCCGCAAAACTGCTGCCTGGTCGTAGCGCCCCCTTGTGGCTGCTGTTCAGACGATTGTCATAGGTGCTAAGACCAGAAACAGACGTGCTGGGTGTTGGGGCTGCTGAGGGAAAGGGGCTGGCTCCTGGTTTTCACGCCAGCGCGCGAGCTGGACCCCGTGTTCCTGCTGGCCCAGAACCCACCACCTCAAAACCTCCTCCCCATCTTCAAACCTGCCTGGCCCAGGGGGTCAACCCATGCTTTGACCCAGGATGTTATCCTAGATCCTGGTCAGAGGAGGACTCTGAGTCTTTCCTGAGCTAATCCCCTTCCCTCCCTGGAACGGTGCCCTTACTGTGCCTGGGCCTTGGGGAGTCGGAAGAGAGGGACTGAGTCAGCCAAGTTAACGAGGTTCATGAGGGGAATGAGGTGGGGAGGAGTGAGCCCCTCAAACCATCTGGAGACTGTTCTGCTGCAGCATCTAGACGGATCCCCTCTTCTTTTCAAAAAGAGAAGTAACCCCATTTCCTCCCCTTCGCCCTCACAAAAATAAACTAAAGGGGAAATGAGCCGCGAGAGGGTGGCCGTGGGACATCGATGCGGGTGAGGGGGCGAGTGGGCGTCTTCGTGGGACCGGGGCTTCAACAGGACACCTCCATGGTGTGGTTGACCTGGCCCAGCCCCTCGCTGCTCTCCGAGTGGGTGCAGGCCTGCGGGCGGCTGCCGTCCACCGAGCTGGCGCTGGTGAGGGACGCGGTGCGAGAGCGGGCAAGACGAGTCATGCTGGCCGAGGGCACTGTGGACAGAGAGGGTACCGGGGGTGAGGACTGGCCAGCGGGGCGGGAACGGGCACGTGGGAGAAGGGAGAAGGATTTACGCAAGCAAAGCGGCCAGCGAGACCCGTTCTTCCGACGAAGGCACGGAGGCCCATCCGCAGCCAGGGCTCTACGGTCATGCAACGCCAGCGACAGGGAGTGCGCCCAAGGGCCGGGGGCCACAGGGGCCGGCAGGACCCTCCTCACAAGAGCGGGCCAGAGCTGTGGCCCCTACAGGGCAGCAGCTGACAACCAACCAGGGCTTCCCCTTAAGCCCGGGGAAGGATGGGGCGTTCTTTCTAATTCTGCTTCCCTCAAGAAGACAGTGAGGCCGGGAGGGGGGAGATCAGTTCTGTAAAGAAGGGCAAGGTGTGGTAGCCTCAGACGGCCCTCAGTCCATTATTCAGAGAGTCACACAAGTGAGATAAACTCGCAGGGAGCAAATGCTTCCTTTCTGACCTCCGCCGGCCACCTGTCCAGCTCAGGCGTGGCTTGCCCCTGACCCCAGGGCTGACACCTCTGAGAGGTTCTGGCCCCAACTGCCAGGGCTCTGGAAGCCACGGGGCCCCGGGGAACCTAGAAGCATGACTGGTCTGAAGCCCGGCCACTCCGGAGCCCTAACCGGGATGGAGCCCACGGAAAAGCAGCACAAGAAGTTTCCACAGCAAGATGCGGCTTGGCTGCAGCACTGCATAGAGGGAGGAGCAGGGGGCCCAGGGCGCCGGAGGCGGGCGGGGGGATCCATGCATCAGGGGAGGGGCTGCGGGGCTACCTGCTCCTCCACTCAGCCTTCGGTCCTTCAAGTATGCAACTAAGAGAGAAGACAGAGCCAGGGGGCGGGGTAGGGGAGACACAGAACACGGGTGAAGAAGAGGTCGGGCGAGGCCCGGGCGCTGAGATGGGCCGGAGAGAAGAGGAGGGTACGGAGAGGCTGGGGGCAGGGCCGGAGCCTCAGGGGCCCCCTCCTGCACCCCCAGAAGGAGCCACTGATGTCAGTCTGCCCCGAGGAGCCCAGAGAGCAGGGTGGGGCACTCATCCGCCTCTGCTTCTCCAGCCCGGGCTGCAGTCCTGGGGGCTCTGCCGACAAGGCCTTTGAGGACTATAACCTGTCCCCGCACCCTCACCACTCCACTGGGCTCAGTATCCTCGTGGATAGAGGCCCATGTATGCGTGCTCAGTCATGTCCGATTCTTTGTGATCCTGTGGACCGTAGCCCGCCAGGCTCCCCGTCCATGGCATTCTCCAGGCAAGAATACTGGAGCGAGTTGCCATATCCTCCTCCAGGGGATCTTCCCGACCCAGGGATCGGACCCAGGTCTCCTGCACTGGCAGGCGGATTTTTTTCCCCACTGAGCTGCCTGGGAAGCCCTGGATAGAGGCCTGTATGATCTCTCAAATCTTCCCAGGTCTTGAGCTGCCTGGTGGTATTCCTGCCAGGGCCCAGAGAACAGGTCCTGGCCCTGACAAGTACCACTTATCCACCCGTCCCAGCCGTGTTCTCCAGGCACCTCCGGGGCTCTGTCCCCGCCGGGTCTCACTGTGGGGCTTGGCCTCTCGTTGCCCCACTTGTCCCCAGACAGGCTGCAGGGGGGCCCGGTCCCCTGGAGGCTGGGAGGAGTTCGATTCCTGGCTGGATTCCCCCAGTCTTTCCCTATAGGCCTGTCCTCCCAAGGAGACACAAGCTCCAGACACTGAAGTCGAGGGGGAAGAAAACAAATTCAGGGAGAGGAAGTCTGCTTCTAGGAGGAGAGCCAGGCATAAGGGGGAGATGGGAGGAACTCAGGGATATGCCTGTGTCACTGAAGGGTTGTGTGTGCATGCGGGAGAGGCTCACGAGCAGGGTCTCACCCCTGCACGAGGGGAAGCTGGAGGTGGTAGGGAACTGGTTCCACCCACCCCACAGCTCCTATGACCTCGGGGTCTTCAGGTCTGCTGCCCCCAGGCTTGGCTGCTTTCAGCTCTCCTCACACCCAGACGGCCTCCCGTGTCTTCCCCAGTTCCCAGACTCCAAGCCCGCTTCTCTGCTGCCCCTCTCACCATCCAGCACCTTCCCAGCCCTTCTCAGGTGCTGGAGGCCCAGCTGGGGGCATGGTGTGGATGATTCACCCCCAGGCAGGCTTCCCTGGCAGGATTCAGCTCCAGGCCTGGGTCCCCCAGGGCTGGAAGAAGAACCCCCCCACCCAACAGGCCCAGCCCTGCCATGAAAACAGTGCCCCAAAGCCTCCCTCTCCAAGGGCACGGGAGGGCAGGGGTCAGCCTGGGATCACCAACTTAACAGCCTAGGCGAAGATGCCCTAGAAGTCCCCAGGCACAGCATCCGGTCCTGGAAAAGGACTCATGCTCAGAGCCCCACCTGCTGCCTGCTCCCTAGTCAGCGGGGCTGTGGGGGGGTAGTACACTTACTGTAGCCCATGCCTTGCAGGAAGTATTTGAAGGCTTCAGTCAGCTTCCCGGGCTGCAGGGCAAGGGACAGGCACAGGGTCTGATTGGCGGCCTGGGATTCGGGGAGGGGGGAGGTCCCGCCCACCCTGGGCCAGGTAAGGGATGGAAGGAGAGCCAAGAGTCTCACCTGTGTGACCTGGGGGAGACCCCCGGAATCTGCCATCTGCAGGGAAAAGGGGGTGAACTGAACAGGGGCCACCTCCCACCACACCTTGCCTGTCCCTTGCAAACCTGGGCAGGTCCCCTGATCAGACACATCATCCTGCTCCCGCCTTGGCTGGGACCCCTCCCTGTGGGGGGGGCCCGTGGTGGGGAGGGGGAGGCCTCACCTTCAGGAAGGTCGTGGTGGTTGGATCCAGTTTGGAGTTGCACTCGACCTGGGGACAAGGAGCAGCTTCAGCATTTGAGGCACCTGAGGGTGTCAGGGGCGCCCCCTGCCCCAGGTGCTAAGGCAGCTTCTCTCCTCAGGGCTGGGAGACAGGGAGGGAGTGCAGGGGGCAGACACAGGCCAGCCAGCACCTCCCTGGGCACCTTTGGAGAGGTCAAGGCCCTGGGGATCTGGAAGCGGCTTCCTGAGGGCCTGAGACCCTCTGTTCCACTCACCACTGCTGGTGGGGTGGGGGCTGGGCCCAGTCCTCACAGGGAGCCAGGGCCACCTCCGCAGGAGAAGCTGGAAAGCACCAGGGACCCCAGGAGTCAGGGGTCAAGGTGGGGGAGGGCCAAAGGTCAGCAGGAGACCTGAAGCCTCGGAAGCTGTGGCCCTGCCTGGGTTAAGACAGCAGGCACAGCCCACCCCCGCCCCCCCGGCCCTTGGGCACAGGGAGCGTGCAGTAGTCTGGGTGCACATTGGGCAGGGGGGCTTCCCTGGGCATTCCTGAACCCTGGCTTTCTGTGCTAAGGGGGACACGAAACCCCCAGGCTGTCAGAGTTCCAACAGGAGAGGTGACACACGGTCCCAAATGTAATGGGGGTATGTGCTCCTGTGCTCACAGATTATTTCATAACCAGTGAATCAGACTTTAGAGAAAACAGAGATCTTAGTCTCTGGGCCTAAAATGGGTCGAGACTGCAGAGGGGCTGCACTGCTGTGGGGTGGGCAGAGGGAATCAGTGGCCTGGTCCTGGCCCCAGGGACCTCCTGTCTCCAGGCTTCCCTCACCTGAAGGATGGGGTGGCTCCAGGCGGAAGTGCATGGCAAGATGGGGGGAAGTGGGATGAGGAGCCCAGCAGCCAGTGCCCACCCCGAGGCTTCCCGGGGCTGGGTCAAGGATTGGCCTTGCGGGCCAGGAGCAAGTGACCCCTTTACCCTTGCCTCCCACCTGCACCAGGACACAATCCTCACTCACCACGCCATCCTCGGCAGGTGCGTTATCCCCGACCACCAGCATCACGGGGCAACTGCAGGCACAGAGGAAGAGGGCCGTCTGGCCTGGGCACCGGAGCAAGGTGGGGGGCAGTGTGTGCAAGGGCCAGGTAGGCTGGAGGGGGAGGGCCACTCACCGGAGTGTCTTGGCGTTGGGCACTGTCCCAGGCCGGTTAATGTCCAGGTCTCTGCGGCTGCAAGGGGAGGCAGAGGTGGGCATCCCAGGATGGGATCCTGGGGCAGGGTGTTGGAGCGTGTCCCTGAGCCTGACCTGCTATATTTCAGCCATACCCAATCCCTCCACATGGCAATTACGGCCCAACATCCCTCCAGGTGCCGGGCTAGTCCCAGACTCGGGGCTCATGCTCTGGTGTCTCGACTGTGAGACAGATCCCCACAGATGCCATTGGTGAAATGGGGAGATCCCAGACTGCCCAGCTCATGCCAGGTGGGCCCTCACATTTGGCTGTCATCGTGGGCTGTGACCACCATTGTGCTGGGAGTCCTGGGCCTTAGAGGGAGGCAGGCTGGGGCTCCTCTCCCTCCCCAGTGTTTCTCCAGCACCACGCACACAACAGGGGCTCAAGAAATATTTGTAGGAAAAAAGAGAAGGAAGCACATGCCAGTGGGAGCTGCAGGATACTCCCCTGCAGGACTAACCCCAAGGGGATCCACCGAGCACTTCATCCCCCCTCCTCTCCACTTTGGGCTGTCAGCACTGAGGCTCAGGGTGGGGGGAGGGCGGGGGTGGCGCCCACATCCTCCACTGCTCCTGCCAGCAATGCCAGGGGTGGAGGAGGAGCGGACAAGCCCTGCTCGCCCTCTGCCCCTCCAAGGGTGTGACCCTGGGCAAGAGGTCACCCCTATCGGAGGTTCCACAATCTGCTCTTCTGCCAGCCGGCCAGCGACCCGCTCCTCCCTCGGACGGCTGAATCAGGGATCCCCCAGCTATGTGAGCCCTTCAGTCTTGGTGCTGCCATCTGCCCCGCCCCCCCCCCCCACCTGTTGTACATGTTCCAGAAGAGCTGCAGGTTGGCCTGGTTCACCACGTTCGAGATCTGCTGCCGGTAGCTCTGCACCAACTCTGTGTTGCTCACCAGCTCCTCCTGGGTCCCGGGGGACGGGAGGAGGGGAAGGGGGCGGTGAGCGGCATCCATGGAGGGGAGCCACAGACAGGGACGTCAGAGTGGGCATCGCAGAGCAGCCCTTGCCCTACCCCCAGTGATGGTGGGGAGAGAGAGACAGCAAGACTGTCGTGGGGAGCCCATGACCTTCAGAGGCGAGGGAACCCCTCCCAGTCCTCGGTGCCGCAGTCTCCTGGCTCACCGCAGGGCAGGGGTGCGGCAGCTCAGCTCAGATGCTACATCCACTGCCGCTCCCCGCCCCACCCCCCGCAACCAGGCTCTTCGGGAGGTTCCTAGCCCGGCCACCCCACTCCTGCATGAGGTCGTCCCGCATACCCTTACCTGGCTGAAGAGGTGGGATAGCACCGTGTCGGGTAAAGTGCTGGTCAGGCCGGAGAGCTGCGGGCCGGGCGGAGGCCAGTTTAAGTGACGCCTCTCAAGGCCCCAGGCTCCGCCCCCGCCCCGGCTCCGCCCCCCCGCCCCCTGCTCCGCCCCACTCCAGGTGGACCGCGCTCACCTTGGTGGCCGCCCAGTCGATCCAGCCTTTGCCGTTGGGGTCGATGTTCATCAGCACCAGCCCCTCCACCAGGTCGGGGAAGATGAGCTGCCGTGACAGGGAGACAGGGCTTGAGGGGCGGGACGGGGTGCAGGGAGCCCCAGTCTTTCCACCTAGAAAACCGACTATAAAATTCCAGCCCTGCCTGTCTCGTGGGCGGTGGAGGGTGGTAAGGGTCTGAAAAGGAGGACGTGTGCTGTAAGGGCTTCTTCCAAGGTGCAATCGATGACCAAGTGCCTTCAGCTGAGAACTTGCGCCCCTTCCAGCCATGTTCATCCTCCTCTCCACCTGGAACTTTTCACAATCCTTTTATTTGGAATCTATGCCTATATCACAGTTTTTCAGCTTTTAAATATATCTTTGAAGAGGTTCCCTCATAGCTCAGTTGGTAAAGAATCAGCCTGCAATGCAGGAGACTCCAATTCGATTCCTGGGTCGAGAAGATGCCCTGGAGAAGGGAAAGGCTACCCACTCCAGTATTCTAGTCTGGAGAATTCCATGGACTATATAGCCCATGGGGTCGCAAAGAGTCGGACATGACTGAGCGACTTTCACTTGAAGAGGTTACTATTGCAACACTGAGGACTAAACATCTTCAATAAAATATTGTTTCTTTGCTTTCATAGAAAAAGCCCTAGTGATGTGAAGAAACTGAGCTTTCCAAAGCCTGTTCTGTGTTAGATATTGTAAAAGAGACTGGAGTTTTCTGTTCGACTGTCTGCCCGTGTTTAGGAGAAAATGGTAATATATACATACTGCGGTCATGTCAAGGTTGTCTGGGGTGGCAGGGAATGACTGACAGTCAACAAGGTGGTTAAGTACTGCAGTCAAAACTGGAGTTGAAAATTCTTGGTCAGTTTTTTTGTTTTATTCTTTGTTTTGAAGAAAGAAATTTGATTCAAATTTGAATTGAAATTTGATTCAAATTTGAATCAAACTTTGATTCCTAAAAATTAAGGTTTTCTTTTTAGAGATGGAAAGCTTGTGGGCTCCTCCTGCCTGACATGATGTTTCTGAAATCTGACTTTTTTAAACCTCAAAACTTAACGTAAGAGTAATTTTTCATTAAAAAATGATTCATGTTTAAGTATTACTCTAATTAGTGAATGAGGAATTAAGATAATCCTTACTTAGCGGCTAATTAGTTGTATAGCTTGTTGGTTTTGGATAATGGTTTGAGCAACTTACAGACTATAGTGTTTTAAGGAAATGTATGAAAAAATTAACTTTTTTTTTTTTTTCATTTCCTTGGAGGAAAGAAAAAAGGACTTTTCTAAGTGAAGAGGAAGTAGAGGGAGGAGGAGAGGAAGAAAGAACACAGAAAGTTCCTGCAGCGTTACCCCTGGGGGGACCAGTCCTGGGATTAGCTGGGCCTGGGGGTGGTGGTGGGTAGACTTACTGCAAACTTGGCCAGCACATAGGCTCCGGCTCCCACTCCGATGCCAATCACGTACTTGAACCTGACAGAGAGCATGCTGGTCACTCTAAGGGTTTCTTTTCCCGTGATGGCCATCCAGAGCAGACCCAGCCACAGCCCTGAGCCCTCAGCTGGAAGCTGCTGGCTCTGTGGCAGTGGTGGGCACCTCCAGGGTGGGGGTGGGGGACTGGGCAGGGACTCACCCAAAGTGCTGTACCACACTGGGGAGCATGGCCGCCAGCTGCTCCATGGAGGGGAACTGGTACCTGCAGATGAAGCAGGAAGTCAGGTCTGGAGCAGCTGGAGGTAGGGGGGCCTAGAGAAAGCTGGGAGCAGGGTTCTCTTGGTACCTACCCCTGAGGAAACTGTGACGCCCCCACCTGCTGACCGGGGGCGTCCACGTGGCACACCACGAAGTGCTTGGTGATCTCCTGCATGTCCTCAAAATTGAAGAAGGTATTGAAGCACAGCTTGTCTGCAAAGACACAGCTCTCAGCTCTGGCTGAGCCAAGGAACTGGGGAAGTGGGGGAAGGGATGGGGGGGATGGGGAGGCCCATGAGGTCCGTGGATGCTGGGAGGGAGGTTGAGGCAGAGGTGATGATCAGCCTCATGGTTCAGCGGGGAAACTGAGACCCACATGGCTGGAGGCATAGAGCTAAGCATAGGTGGGGATCCACACAGCCCTGTGGGGAGGGAGGGGGCCTCACTATTCCGGCAGACCCGAGGCAGAGGAGGGCACACTTACGGTTGAGCCCCACGTCATGGTAGGTAAGGATAGCCGGGCGGTTGCCCTTGGGGGAGCCCCGGATCACCACGTGCAGAAGGCCATAAGGCGTTTCGATGTCATGTTCCTGGAGAGGAGAGACTGCGCTGGACCCTCTGGGCAACTCCTGGCTCTTCTGGGAAACGAGGCTGGGGAGCAGCCTGGGGGCTGCTGGGCCTATGGTGGGACCTTCACCCCTCCCCCCATAGGGTGGGCATCCCCTTCTCATCACCCCCAGCTGCCCCTGGAGAGGACAGACCAGAGGGCGCATCCTTCCTCATGGGTGCTCAGCACAGGGGCAACGTAAACTGGGCTGCACGTGCACATTCTGGTCTCCTCCGCAAACCTGCCAGCGGGGCGGCCCAGCCCGGCTGCACTCAGCCCTCCAGGGTCAGTGAGGCCCATTTTTCCTCATCTCACTGCAGCCCCTCTGGGTCAGCTCTGCCATCCCCACCGAGTCCTGCCCTCATCATGATCCCCCTGGACTCAGAACCCTGCAAAAGGGCTGCAGCCCACCTAGAATCCACGGTGAAGACCCCCTGCCAGCCAGTCCAGCTGCCCACCCCCACAGCTGTCCCTGTTTCCACCCCCAGGCTCTCGCTCCTGCCTCTCTGAGATCCCCAAGGCCTCCCTTGGGCAGGGCCAGGCTGGACACCGTCCCCTCCCCCAAAGGCCTTCTGCAGTGGCGGCTCTGGGCTCCTCCTAGATCCACTCCCTTGGGTTTGCTGCTCGAGGTCATCAGTCCTTCAGGAAGCGGGAGCTGAGTGCTGCAGGTTCAGGAACCACTCTGCCCCTTACTGTGTGACTCTGAGCGGGACACACACTTCTCTGTGCTTCAACCACCTCTTTCTGAGCCATCTCATGGGGGTTCAGAGAGAACTAGATGAGCTGATACCTGGCCCCAGAAAGGGGGCTGCCGTGGGTGGGCGCATCCCCTGAGCCATGCTGGCTGGTCTTTCTGGGAATTGGTCCCTCTTGGCCACTCACGGGCAGACTCCCAGAAGGTCTGTCAACGCTGAATAAACTGCCCTGCCCTCCCAGGGAGAATCTTGGGGACTGCAAGAGGTGGGTGGTCCCTTCTGGGGAGTTGGAGGTCAGGCTGAGGTCAAGGAGAATCACCATGTGACTGAGCACCTACTGTGTGCCAGGTTGAAGGAGCGCTTTTCCCCACCTTTTACGTGGAGGATGCCAGGACACTCATATTCAGAGAGAACCAAAGTTTCTGCCTCCGACAAGAAAGGGGAGCCTTAGGTGACCGGCCTTCTTGGGTCTAGGCTCAGAGGACCACTGCCTGGACCCATCTCCAAAAGGGAAGGACTGGTGGTGCCAACCCTGGGGCCCAAGGCCACACCCCAGGAGCCACACTTCTGGGGTCCACCACAGCCTCTGCAGGGCCCAGGCCTGTCCTTCCTCAGTAGCACTTCCTGCTCAATGACCACTGACCAGACACTTTTCATATACTTTCTGTTTACTCACAGAGGAGGAAACTGAGGCTGGCCAAGGAACACTGACTTGCCCAAGGTCAAGCTCAGAGAGGGCAGGCAGGGTGGGCCTTGGGGGTGCCTCTCTCACGCTGCTATTTCTGAGGAAGAGATCCAGCTCCACCCCAGAGACTTCTGAGCAGACCCCTCCCCATAGCTGCCTGTCCCTGCTGGGGGGCCCTGCCGTGTCCCCCCCCCCCACCTCCGGCCATGCTCTCTTGGCTCTGGAGGGCGGGGTAGGGGGCAGGAGGGTGCACGGTGCTATGGAGGGGGCTGGGAGAAGGAGCTCAGTTCTATGAAGGGCAGGGAGCAGGGCAGGAAGGATGCCCGGTGCAATGGAGGATAGGGGCTGGGGCAGGAAAGACCCAGGCTGCTATGGAGGGCGTGATGGGGGCAGGAGAGGTGCACAGTGCTATGAATGCTACTGGGTAGGGTGGGTGGGCAGGAGGAGCTCAGTTCTGTGAAGGGCAAGGAATGGGGGCAGGAAGGACGCTCGGTGCTATGGAGGGTGGGGGCTGCGGCAAGAGAGGCCCCCGTGGCACTAGAGCTGCAATGCGCTGCCTGCGGCAGTGGGGTCAGTTCTAGCCCTGCAGAGCACAGTCAGGGCCAAGAAGGGGTCTTCCCAGCTCTCCACCTCCCCTAAGTGTGTGTGTGTGTGAGGGGGTACCTGCCCCCTCTCAGTCTCGGCGTGATCGCCTGGGTCCCCATCCCCGCCCTCACCCACCCCCATCACCCCGGGGCAGAGAGACTCAGCGTGGCGCTTGCCCCATTAAGGCTCAGCTCCCAGGGGACAGGAAGGGCTGGGGCTGAGCGCGCCGTCGTGGGTGCCGGCCCGGTTGCCCAGTGACCTTGGCTGAACCCTCCGCCGACCTCCCTGCACCCGCTCTGAACCAGAACTTCAGATCCAGTTCATCCTGATAGAGGCCAGACGTCCCCAAGAGGGGCGTCCCGAGGGCCGCAGGCGGACGCACTCGGAGCCCCCCAACCCCCAGGGCCGAGGGCTCTCATTGGCTCCCGGTGACGTCAGAGCTCGTCCCGCCTCCAGGTGGGCGCCAGCGCCAGGCACTGCGGCAGTCCGGGAGGGGGCTCTGATGTCCTCTCTCTGCCTGTCCCGCTCCCCTCATCCGTGACCTTGAGGGCTGGGGCGGGGAGTGGCGGGGGGAGCCCTCCGACTCGGGCTTCAAGACGAGCACATGTGGCGCTGGTTGGATTCTTCCCGTCAACCGCATCAATAATTCAGAGGACCGAGTCTGCAGCGGCGCGGAGGCGCTGACGTCGCTGCTTGGGTGCGGGTGTCAGGGGTGGCCCCATGGCTATTGGACCCCGCAGGGCAGGCCGGGGAGTAGAGGGGTGGTTCTGCTCCTGCCTCGCCTTCTTAGAGTTAGAACTGCACGGATTCAGGGCACCTGCTGCCCCAGGGAGGAGGTGTCCTGTTTCCCACCCTCCCCCGCCCCCGCCCCACCCCGCCCCTCCAGGTCCTTACCCTGCTGGCTCATCGCCCCAGCACTGCCCTCCTATGCCCAGAAAACAAAGCACAGAGACCCCCTTCTCAGCTCCTCACCTGCAGGGACCCCAGCCTGACGGCCCAGTTAAAACCACACACAACCCAGACTTCTTTGCTTCTGCATGCAGTCCCCCCAAACAACCATGACAACCCCCGCAGGGTCAGGAGGTCAGACACCTGCAGGTACGGACCCCCCAGACGCCGCAGGGAACCGCTTCTGCAGGGTTGAAGGGGTCACAGGCGCCAGGCAGAGCTGGGCACGTGCCAGGCAGAGGGCACACTGTCAGTGGGATACACACATGCCCGCACACCCATCCACACGGGCTGACAGACAAGTCACAGCCCTTTTCGATTTCCGCAGAGATTTCAGTCTTCCCCCGTCCTCCCCCGCGGACCCACCAACATTTCCTCCCAACCACGCAGCGGACCAGGGTCACCAGGAAGCCTGGGATCCTCTGATCTTGCCTTGTGACCCCCAGGGTGCGCCAATTGAAGGCAGAAGCACCGCCGGACAGAGGCAGAGCATGCCCCCGCCTCCCCGCTGACCTCGCGGTCCCCTGAGTCCTCACTCACCCCATCCCAGCTCTCCGGCATCTTGCCGAGGGAGGCCACCCGCCTCGACCAGGAAGGGCAAACAAAGGCCTGAGTCACCCGAGTCCAGAGGGAGGGGGCTGCGCAGGTGGGAGACCAGCGGCTCTATGGTGGGGCCCCAGCTCGCGGGCCATTTATATGAGAAGCTGCCCGGCCTGGACTGGCCCCTCCTCCCT
Organism: Bubalus bubalis; assembly: GCF_019923935.1. NCBI lineage: Eukaryota > Metazoa > Chordata > Mammalia > Artiodactyla > Bovidae > Bubalus > Bubalus bubalis. The sequence goes on along the minus strand of NC_059174.1, from coordinate 25,908,588 downwards.
GCGGGGTTTGTGAGCAGCCACTCGCTCACCCGGAGCTCCTGCTCTTGGATTGGCTTTCAGGAGAAAAACTTGGTTCCGATTGGCTTCCAAGGTCCTCGGTCACCCCGGCTTCTGCTCCTCCCACCCCCAGCAACACATCAGTCAGGATGGTCCCCAGCTCCTGCAACCCACTCACCTCCCCCATCCCCGCCCCGCACCACTGCACAGAGGCTCGGAACCGCAGCTGCACACCGGGTCCCAGAAAGACTAGAGGCCACATGTACATGTGCGCCCAGTGGCAGGTACAGATTAGCCTCTCACAGCAGAGCAGTCCAGGGTGCCCTAGACAGCACAGCCCTTGACCCATACCCTGGGAGCAGGGAGAGCCTGAGCGGCTCCCAAGCCCAGCCTCCACATCAGGAAGGCCTGGATCCCTTCACCTGGAGAGGTGTGGGGAGTCACTGCTGCCTGCGGCAACCTGGGCTGTGACCCTACTCCAGGAAGCTGTTCCTCCTCCACCCCCAGGGTTTCCCCTTGGGCAATCCCCAATCTGCGCACATGGATGCCCAGTGCCTGCCCACTGGGGAAGGGAAATGAGGGTTCTGGGGCCAGGGGGCCTGGAGAGATTTCGAGACCAGGGATGTGGTGGGCATACACCAGCTCTGTCCTTCCGCACCCTCATCCTGCACCCAGGCCAGAGTCCTCCTGGAGAGAGAGGAGGTGGAACGGGGGCAGGGCAGCTTGTCCACGTGCACACCGCATCTCCCCATAGCCACACCCAGCCTTCTTTTCTGGGGTCACCCAGCCTGGGGCTTGGCTCTCAAGTCTCTGGGGAGCAGGACAGGTGCTGGGGGTTATGTGGCTCAGGATGTGGGTGAGGAGCTGGCTGGAGACAGGCAGGCAGGGTACTCAGATGAGAAGCAGGAGGCAAAGGAGAATAGAGGAGGAGAGGAAATAGGCCAGGGAGGGGCGCAGAGGAGGGAGCCCAAGGACTGAGAGAAGCAGGAGCAACAGAGAGGGGGCGGGGGGCGGGCGCCTGTGCCCCCATTCTGTCGCTTTGGTGAAGGAACCTGCCACTCGCCCCAGCTTTTATGGACAGCCGTGCATGCTGGCCGGCTGCCCTGGGGGAAGGAGGTCACCTCCCCATATCTGGGTGCCTGGTGACCTGGTCAGCACCCACCCTCTATGCTATTCCCAGCCACATCCTCTGCCTGGTGGAGGGGGAGCGTCAATAACTTCCCTGCCCCTTTCTGACCTCTCGCCATGTGGGCCTGGTGCAGAGTGCGGGGTCCTGTGCACTCCAAGGGCAGCCAGGGCCTGGAATGGGTGTCCCCCAGCCCCTCACATCCTGCCCACGTTCCCTGTTCCATGGTCCGCATCCAACCTTATGCCCACCTGAACCTCTGAGTGGCCTTCTCCACCCTTGGGCCTAGGTGACCTCGGATACTAGCCACTGCAAGCCATGAGCCCCTGATTCTGCTCAGCTCAATGGCTTCAAATCCCCAGACTTGCGTCGAGGTCTCAACCTTCCCATCCACTAGCTGGGTGACCTTGGACAAGATTTTTTCACTCATCTGTGCCTTAGTCTCTTCAACTATCAAACAAGAATTGCGCCTTCCTCACAGAGCTCCTAGGAGGATGATAAAAAGCTACATACATCACTACAGACCCAACCCCATGCCTGCCCAGAGGAGAAATGCGGTAATCTGTGTGCTTCTCCAAACTGTGGGTCTCTTCCCTGGAGGTTATACAGTTGTTGGGGCTGAACAAGGCAGGCTCAGGTCCTGGGAGCCAAACCCTGCTAGTCTCTGCTGTGTGACCTCTGGCAAGTCAGTCAACTCCTCTGAGCCATCATATCTTAAATGGGAGAACAGCAGAGTAGCTGCTTGCATAAGGAGCTGCCAAGGATAATACATAATTTTCACAAGATCATATATGAGAAAGGATGAAGAATCTGAAGCACAGCGAAGTAAATTCTCCCACTCAGCAAGGAAGCAGTGGAGCTTACCGGTACCTCACATTATTATTATCTTTTATTATTTTTAAAATTTTTGGCCACACCCCGAGGCATGTGGGACCTTAGTTCCCTGACCAGGGATTGAACCCCAGCCCCCAGCACTGGAAGGTGGAATCGTAACCAATGGACCACCAGCGAAGTCCCATGAGGTCACATTATTAAGAGTTGTAAATGCTTACGGCCTTAGTTCTCTAGCGGGCCAGACTCCCATCTAAATGCTTTGCTATGTTACCTTATTTTGTCCTCTGAACATCCACTTTACAAGCAAGGAAAATGAAGCACAGAGAGGTCCTGTAACTTGCCCAACATCACGCAACCAGAGGGCTCAGAGCCAGGGGCTGCACGGAGGCAGTCTGGCTCCGGTGGCCACTAGTCACAGTCAGCCCAGGGACAAGGGCACCATCATCAAGCCTACAAACACCCGGGGTCTGAGCTGCCTCAAATTTGACCTCCAAGTTTGACCTGGAGGTCAAACCTGCCAGGGTTTGGCTACTACGAATGAGGTAGTGAGCTGTGCTGGTGGTCACATGGCAGGGTCACAACTTGGACCAGGTCCTTCTGCCTCCTCCACTAGCTGGGCCCCCTGAGGCCAGAGACTGAACAGGATAAAATCCTTGCCAGGCCTTGGCCCAGATAAGGACCATCCTGGAGGCTGCTTTACTTAACAAAAAGCAATCTGTGTGGAGTAACCAGAGCAGAGAGTAAGGTGCTTTTTAATACATGCTGTGGTCTACCAAGAAAGATCTTGAGAACCAGGGTCTCACACACATGGGGTGACCCACCTGGCCTGGGTCTGGTATATGGGTGCAGAGAACCCCAGGATTCTGTCACCTTTCACCCCACAATCCACCTCTCAGGGTGTGTGTGTTTTGGGGGCTGGCAGCACCATTGGCATCGAGGAGTCCCATTCAGGGTCAGGCAGCGGCTCGTTGCCCTGGATTTTATTTCAGTAGTCCCTTGCACAGAAAAGGGGCTGTGTGTTCACACTCCTCAGCCCTCTCTTGGAGCAAGGAGGACAAAGGGCACTCTGGCTGGCCTAGGCTACCTTGTGGACACATCCCTCCCCTGCCACTGGCTCCTGGGTCCCCACTCCCCCAGGTCCCATCCTGTCTTCCCCAGCAGCAGAGGCCTTTGTGATCGGAGTTGGAGTTCCCAGTAGACGGGAGCATGTGCCCAGACACTGCTCTGATGCCTCCGCTGTGTCCTTGAAGGGGCACGTGACCCAGGGTCCAAAGCCTGGCTCAGATCCACATCCTCAGATCCTCGCTGCAGAGCCGTGCTCCTGGGGGAGGAGCCTGCAGGCCACTCCACCTCCCACGTCACCCCTGCGTCCAGACCACGAGGCCGAGGCTGTCATGGGGCTAGGAGACTGACCTAAATTGGATGGTGGCCTGAGGGCTAGTTCCCGCCAGCCAGGAGGAAGGTCCCAGAAAGGTCTGACTTTGGTCAATAGGTTTTAATGGCCAATGGGGGCCCTGGAACCCCGTGAGGCTCCCATTATGTCTATCGTGTGTTCTCTGAGACCCAGAGATAAATGGCCACCTTGGGACTCACAGGGGAGAAATGGCGGGCCAAGTGAGCGAAATCAGAAATCATCACATGGAGGAATAAACACAAAGACTGATTTCAGTTTTCCCAGGGAATCTGGCATCAAACTGAAGAGGACATGGTTGTCCTGGGCAACTGCTGCCATGGAAACAAGAGCTATTCGGAGCATCAGTCTGGCTTTCATAGGAGGAAAGTGCTGATTCAGATGACAGCATCCTCACTCCCCCAGACCTCCCCTCCTTCCCCTGTCCTGCTCAGGGAGGGAGGGGGCATTTCTCCATGGGGCAGGGTGCCAGGCAAAGCTGCTGTGAGCAGTAGGGGTGGTTCTGAAGGCTGCCAGGTGCCCGGTCCCTGTGGCTTCAGGCTGGGGGCGCTCGGAAGGGCTGTGACCCTCATCTGAAACAGGCTGGGTCAGGGAGGGGCCAGCCAGCAGTCGGTCCCCTATTTGGGGAAGCTGAGTGGGGACCTACCTTCCAGTCTGTGTCCACAGCCAAGAGGAAGGAGTCAGAGTTCTCCTACAGGAAGGCAAACAGAGAAGGGTGGCTCGTTAGGGCCAGGCTGGCCGGGCAGGGAAGGGTGACCAGGAGGGGCTCTGCCTTGAGCAGTATCACTTGCTGTTCCCATCTTTTTTTTTTTTTTTTGGCTGAGCCTTGCAGCATGCAGGATCTTAGTTCCTAGGCCAGGAATTGAACCCACATGCCTTGTGGTGGAAGTGTAGAGTCTTAACCATTAAACCGCCAGGGAAGTCCCTCCCCAGTCTATCTTAATGTGAACAAAAGTGACCCAGGGCTTTCCACACACCAGGTTTCAAGCCATTAAATATGTGACAGATGAAGCTACGAGCAGCTACACACATGGATTTTTACCTCCTAGTGTTTTTTTTACCCATTAATTTAAAACGTGAAGATTTCCACTTTGCAGGTGAGAAGGCTGAGGCTCAGAGAGGCTGAATCACATGGCGAGAAAGTGATGGAACAATCTCTGACCCCAAATTCTTGCTGTTCATCACTCTGCCTGTTGGCCCCTCGGATGGTTTTCAAGGTCGACCATCAGGGCACAAGCTCAGAGGCTGGGGGATGAGGGCCTGACTGTCACACCCACTGTGAGGATGGGGGAGCCAAGCCCCACACCCTGAGGGACAAGTGGGCTTTTCTGACCTGCACGAAGGCGCTGCCTGGGCCCATGCCATAGCTGCCCCCACCTTTTCAGACCCACCTCTCAAAGGTTGGCTTTTCGGCTCATTTCTGCTGATGGTGTGCCCAACTGATTGGTACCTATTCTTCCCAGTGGATTGTAGGTACCCAGAGGGTGTGGATCGTGTCTGGCTCAGCTCTCAGCATAAAGCCTGGCATGGACCAGGCTCCTCAAACACAAACAGACCTGGGTGAACAAGTCTGACGTCACAAGGAGGGGAGCAAGGTTTAGATATACCCACTGCTTAAAAGGTGGTGGAGATGGAGAGCGGAGGAGTGGGAGCCCGAACCCCCTGTGTCTAAGTTGCCAGGCTCTCCCTGATGCAGCCTGGAGGCCCCTGGACAATCTGCACCCTCTCTGGGACTCTATCTGGGGAAGGAAACCTCATGGGGGGTGGGATCCCACATATCCAGGAAGATCGGAGATCTGGGGCCTCTGCTCTTCCTTCTCTCGTGTCTGTTGAGAACCCTCGCTGCTCCCCTCTGCTTGCTGTGGGCAGGTGGCTTAGCCTCCAAGCCTCAGTGTCCATGAGGATTGACCAAGGGCATGGAGAGCAGTCATTCTGTCCTGGCACCCTGCACTGGGCTCTGGGTGCTACAGAGGCTGCTGGGTAACCATGTGGACAAAGGAGACAGACTAGAACCAGGATGTCACAGGAGGACAGCAAGAGAAGGGCAGGGCCACCGAGCGCAACAAGAAGGAAAATGAGCCCGCATCACAGGGATGGGAGGGAAAGAGCGAAAACCAGCGATGCTGATGTTTCCCTCTCAAAACGCGAAGTCCATCCACCTGCATTCTGGCAGCTGGAGTGGGAGGTGTGGCAGACAGAATCAGACAGGACTAGAGGCTCTCACACCAAAAAGGAGGTCAAGAGGCTTTCACCTGTCTCAGGTGACATCAACAACGGCCATCCTTCCCCTCCTGGTTCCCCCAGGGCCAGGGGGCTTTCTCTGCATGGGGAAGGGAGGAGAACACGGAGGCAGCCACTCCTGGACCCTCCAAGGAAGGGGGCGGGGCCCTGGGGGAAAGGGACGAGGCTGGATATTCACGAATTTTGTCACCAGAAGACCTGGCCCGGAGAAGGGGGGTGGGCAGGGAAAGAGATGCATGCAGGAGATTTTCAAGGGGAGGGGCAGCACCCCAAACCAAGAAACAGCAGGAATAACACAAGCCAATCTGGAGATGCCGGAGGCTGGGAGGAACCACATGCACATTTCGAGGAAGACAAGTGGGAGAGAGGGCCCAGATGGGGGGAGGCGAGGAGGCCCAGGAGCAGCCTAAGGAGATCCAGGTGGGGGAATGCAGGCACGGAGCCCCAGACACAGCAAGCAACGACTTCAGAGTCTCAAATGGTGGAGGGATGGTGGGTGATCACATGGACGCATTCACTCCTCAGTAGACCCAGGGAATTTATACCTCGCAGATGGCGAAAGATTTTAAAAAGTGCAAAAGGACAGGGGACAGGTACTATCATCCTGTGTAGCTGGACAGGGGGACTCTGTGGGTGTAACTGCCTGGGAAAGAGGCCAAAAGCAAGGCAGGCAGGACTGCACCAGCTGTCACTGAAACCTGGGAAGGCCACGCTGGGAGCACAGAGGCGGATCTGGGGGGCGGTGGGTTGGGGCCACTCATAAGCAGATGTGACCGGTGACCAGGTCCACTGCAGAAAGGGGAGAAACTGAGCTGGGGATTCACAGTCTCAGAGGAGAACGGAGATGCGGGCCCTCGTGGGTGGGAGGGGTTGGGGCTCAGGTCCAGGTGGGATGAGGGAAGACACCAAGGGCAACAGAAAGAAGGCAGAGCCCGGGGGCTGGTCAGAGGGGTTCTGACCAGGGAAGGGAGGGGCAGCAAGGTGCCAGGCCAGGCTGGGCAGAGAAGGGGTGTGGGGCATCTCCTGCAGTGTCTTGCCAAGGCGAGGGAGAGACGCATAGAATGTGTGAGGCCACGGTGCCCTCATCTCTCCGTACCACCCACAGCTGCACAGCCTGTGTCAGCAGGCAGCCCCCCGCCCCTGAGCCCTGGTGATGGGTGCAGGGGTCCCTGGGAGCCGCCGTCGTGCCCTCACAAGAAGGCCAGTCTCTGCCTGCATGCCTTGAAAGACAGGCTGTTTGGGGGCAGGAGGAACTTTACAGAGAGTTCTGGAAAACTTCTTTCTTCTGAACCACATCACAGTCTATAGCTTCCACCTGGCCCAAGTCTTTACTGAACGCCTACTGGGTATCAGGTGCTGTGCTGGAAACTGGGGGAATCAGGGAACAAAACAGACAGGGTCTCTGCCCCAGGAGCCTGCAGGGCAGGGCCCGAGAGTGGCGAGTGCTACAGCCAGGCCTGGAGGGTGTGCAGAGGGGTCAGTATTAGACCCCGTGGTCAGAGAAGGCCTTTCTGAGGAGGGGGCATTTAAGCAGAGCCCAAATAAAATGAAGGGCCCGCTCTGCAAATTCTGCAGCCAGAATATCCCAGGCAGAGGGAACAGCTGGAAAGATGATTAGCTGGGTCAGGGAAGAACAGTGAGCCCATGAGACAGGAGAGGAGTGGGGTGGGGGGAGGTTGGGGGTTGGTGCAGAGCATATGCTGGTTCCAGGGAAGGACTGTGGCTGTAACTCTGAAAGCAATGGCAGCCGCTGGGCAACAATGTGGAAAATGAGGGTGTGTCTTATTTATTTTTTGGTGTATGCAAAAAAGGATAAATTTATCTGAGTCCCTTACCAAAGCCAAGAACAATAGTTAAAAACAGGCCTGGGGAGGGATGGTGGCCAGTAATAGAAATCAAATATTGTCGGTCTAAGCAAAAAGGGAAATTTATAATTAGGATTCAAGGGTGACTTACCAAGCCCAAGGGCAGGACTCACCAAGGGCTGGAACAAGGGAATGGAGCATATTAGAATGCCAGGAAGGACATGATGGACTTTAAAACGTGGACAGAGTAGGGAGACCAGTGGGGCGGCTTCTCCAAGCAGAAGGGGTGTGGGGGCATCTCTTGGGGTGCCCTGCCAAGGGGAGGGGTGGAAGAGAACATGTGAGGTCAAGGTGCCCTCAGCTCTCTTTGCCACACACAGATAGATGCACATCCATCCCGGCATGGAGCACCTGGGGAGTCGATGGGGGCTTGGAACAGGGAGGGAGTAGGATCAGAGTCGAGAGTCTACAGTGTCCAGGAGAGGGTGGAATGTGTGGAGAGAGTAACACGGAAACATATATTACCATATGTAAAATAGATGAGTGTGCTTAGTCGCTCAGTCGTGTCCGACGCTTTGCGACTCCATGGACTGTAGCCCACCAGACTCCTCTGTCCATGGGGTTCTCCAGGCGAGAATACTGGAGTGGTTTGCCATGCCCTCCTCCAGGGGATCTTCCCAACCCAGGGATGGAACCCAGGTCTCCCGCATTGCAGGCAGATTCTTTACTGTCTGAGCCACCACGGAAGCCCATGTCAAATAGACAGCCAGTGGGAATTTGCTGTATGACTCAGCAAACTCAAACCAGGGCTCTTACAACCTAGAGGGGTGGGATGGGGAGGGAGGTGGGTGGAAGGTTCAAGAGGGAGGGGACATATGTATACCTATGGCTGATTCATGTTGATGTTTGTCAGAAACCAACTCAATACTGTAGAGCAATTATCCTTCAATTAAAAATAAATGAATTAAAAAAAAAGGTCTACAGTGTCCAGCTCACCAGTGTTTCCTGACCATTGCTGGGGGCTGCCCTCAGGTAATCAGGCCTTAAAAGTTAACTCAAGGTTCTGTCTTAGAGATGGGGGTGGGGGAGGCAGGAGAGTTTCCCAGGTGGCACTAGTGTAAAGAATCCGCCTGCCAATGCAGGAGATTCAAGAGATGCAGGTTCGATCCCTGGGTCAGGAAGATCTCATGGAGTAGGAAATGGCAACCCACTCCAGTATTCTTGCTTGGGAAATCCCAAGGACAGAAGAACCTGGAGGGCTCCAGTCCATAGAGTTAGACACGACTGAGTGACTGAGCTTGCACCCAGGCATGGGGGGAGGGAGGGAGACTCAAGGGAGAGGGAGGGAGGGAATACATGTATATTTATGGCCCATTCATGTTGTATGGCAGAAACCAACCCAACATTGTAAAGCAATTATCCTCCAATTAAAAATAAAATTTTGAAAATGTGCCCTTCTCTGGGCCAGGACTGCCAACCTCATGTGGCTGGCCCCCTGGGCCCTGCACAGCCACTCTGACCCCACATGTGGTGTTCAGCGGCTCTGGGGCTCACCTTCTGGAGGGAGGCTGCGGGAGGTGGGGGCAGGGCAGAAAGGGGGTGTGCTGAGCACCCGGGGACTGGGTTCCCGGCTTTCCCATCTGCGAAGTGAGGGAGCCTGGCAGCATAACCAGCAGACAGCTGCGGCTATGTTGCCCCAGAATTCCACGAGCAATGGACCCCCAGGTTTTCCTTGCAGGGAGAGAAAGGGAAGCCATGCTGGAAGTGACCATTACTAGAAAGTGTGGGCAGAATTAATTCTGGAATCTGATGTTTGGGGTCCTGATGAGGGCCCTTTCAGGTAAAATAACAATCTCCAATGCCTTGGGCCCACTGCTCCTTGGGGCTCTGCTGGTAATACCTGCCCACCTATCTCAGAGGCTTGTGAGGAAAAAAGAGAAGCTGCAGACCTGAAAGGGTTGAGTGAGGGGGGAAGCGTGGTTCTGCTGCTGGAGGCAGCCCTGGCCAGCGGGGACCCTGTTGGGGTCCAAAGGTGGCTCAAACCTCACTCCCTGATAGCTGTGTGACCCTGGCCAAGTGAGTTAACATTTCTGTGCCTCAGTTCTCTCATCACTGAAATGAGAATAACTCTTCTAAAGAGCCTCCCTGCCTCAAAGACAGCCAAAGCCCCAGCGAGGCTGGCTGGATGTTAGTTGCTTGGGCGCTCAGCCCGGGCGGAACTCTCTCCCGGCAGGGACAAGGCTTCCCAGGTTGGCCTGAGGATTCCTGGCGCTTGGCTCGTGTCGCGGTTCGGAGGGTCAGCTCCTTGCCATCAGCCAGAGTAGAAGGATGGACGGTCAGGGGCTTGCCATCCGTCAGACCAGAGAAAAGGCGCGCAGTTTCCTTCTTAGCCACGAGGTGGCGCCCTCTGCCCCCAGGACCGCGAAGGCGCGACTACTCACCAGCTCCGCGGCGTCCTGGCCCCGGAGCAGTGGCTTCTCCTCGGGGAATCGCAGCTCCTGCAGGCCGGCCATGGTCACGTCGTGGAGCAGGAGCCCTGGGAAGAGAGGGCGAGGAAGTGGGGTTAGGGCCTAGTGCGGCGGGGACGTCTCAGCCCGGCGGAGACGACAGCGCCACCCCGCACTGGGACAGGGGCACCAGGCACCACCCGACGGCTCCGCTCCGTCCCCGGATCGCGGTCCCCAAGAGCAGGCCCAGCTCAGCGCTTCACCCGGGCAGCGAGGCTCAGGGGAGGTCATTACATTATTTGTTTTTAAAACATGTTCCCCCAAGCCCCCGACGAAAGGAAGAAGGGGCAAAAAAGGAAGAAGGGGCGAAAAGGGAAGAAAAGAAGGGAGGAAGGAAAAGAAGAAAAAAGAAAAGAAAAACAAAGCGACACTATATACCATGACCCTTGAAGCAATTTCAAGTGAATTCCATTTATTAAGAAGCAGGGGGCACATGTGGGGAAGCCCCTGGTGGTCAGAAGTGGACAGTGGGGTCTGAAGGACACGGAACTGAGCTGAGCTCAGTGCTTAGGACAAGCCTGGGTGAGGGGGGCTCTGAGAGGGGAGGGGGCTGGCAGTGTGACACTGAAGGAAGGGGTGCCAGTCACGACACACCACCAGCAGGGAGGGGTGAGACTGTGACCCCTCGACCACAGCCACCAGGCGGAGGGGCCCAGGCCTAAAGGCTGCAGGTTCTGGGGAGACTCTGGGCCTCTGAACCCCAGGGGAGGAAGGGTCATCTGTGCACATGTGTGTGTCTGGAGGATCCACTGTTGGGGGGAAGGCAGACAGAAAGGGTGCCAAGACCCCACAATCCATCTAGCCTGGCACCACCATTCTTCACTGGGACTGTAGGATGGCATAAATAAGAATTCACCAAGAGAAACACAAGGCAGGAATATGAGCTGAAAACTCATAAAAGAATTACAATTAGCCAATAAATACAGGGGGAAATATTAAAGCGCACTAGACATCAAAGATATATATATTTTTTTTTTCGCTAATGGAATTGGCACACTTTGCAGTGCTGGCAAAGATGCACCAAAATGGGCACTTTTCTTATACTGCTTGTGAGTGTATAAATTGATACGTCTTTCTGAAGGGCAGTTTTACAGAACTGAATTAAAATCATTTAAAAGGTTCTTACTCTTGGACTCAGCAGTCCTCTCCCTGGGAGAAATTTCCTAAGGAAACCATATGCTTTCCTTAGGAAAACTAGCATCTAATGATTTATCTCTAAGAAAGCTCACCCCAGTGCCATTTATAATAGGGGGAAAAGAAAAAAACTAAACTAAAAGAAGCCAAATGTCCACAAATAGGGAAGACAATAACTTGTAAGATTATTTAATAACGTGAGAAAATGCTTGTTGTAATAGGTTTTTAAAAAGAAGTTGTAAAACATACAATATTATCAAAATTACGAGAAATATGAATAGTTTCACACACACACAAAAAAGCCTGGAAGGCTTTTTATAAAGTTAACAGGTATTATCCCAGAATAAAGGACAGAAAACTAGCACCCACAGTCTGAAATCAGGGAGAAAAAAAAAAAAAAAAACATTCAGAAAGACTCCCTGAAGATCATTAACAATTCTTTATTCTGGCAAAGCACTCCAAGGCTCCCAAGGCTGTTAGATTTCACCCTGATGGGAAATGTGATGAGATAACCAAAGCTCAGAGAAGGTCCAAGCCCAGATGGGGCCTGGCCTGGAAATTCCTCATCCAGCCCCATGCTGGTGCTATAACGCTGTCCTGGAAGGACTGCTTCCTATTCTTCTTCCCAGCCTCCCTCCCTCCCCTCTCTCCTTCCTTCCCAATTCTGTTATCAGTCTTTCTTAAAGGTGAAACCCTCAGACTTTCCTTTCTGCCCTGAAAGGCTGACCATCCCACTAGCTGGTTGGTCAAGAAGGTGCCCCCCATCCTTGCCCACCCCTGCTCCTTTGGCTTCTCCCTATAGAAGCCCTAGTGACGGGGAGTGGGCACAGTGGTTGCCTGGACCCAAGGACCTTGACTGGAACCCATTTCCTGTGGGCAGTCCTGAGACCAAGTTGCAGCTCCAGACCTCCCCTGGGCTTCCTTCCATCCTGTCAGAAGCAGGAAGCATCAGCCCTCAGAATGCTATCAAGATGGTGCCTTGTGATTGCGTAGTGGTCCCCACCTCAGTCTAGTCTGGGGTTGAGATGCGCTGAGGCTGGGCTGGGAACTGCTGGCTACCCAGGCCTGCTGGAAGGTTAATCCAGCTCTGTGCCGCCACCCCTGGCAGAGCCTGGTCCCCAGCATGAAGAGACCAGGCAGGAAGGCCCCTGCCCGCCCAGGCGCCCTGGTCCCCGCACCTTGTGCCACCCTGGAGCTCTCTGTTCCCAGTGGTTTCCAGGGAAACCGGCTAACACAATGCACATGGGCTGTATTTTTAGAACGGCGTCCTCTCTCCCCTCCCCCACTTTCTCTTCCATCCTTTCTGATGTGTGCACATTCATCCCTCCATCCGGTGGGGAGCTGAAAGAAGGGTCCCACCCTGGAAGTCTCTTCCCCATTAGGGAGTCTTTAGCCTCCAGCCTCCCTGAATACCCGACTCAATTAAATGCCTTGGCAGGACTGGGATGTCCCCACCCTCACCCAGGTCTGTTACGAAACCACCCTGGAGACCCATCCTCCCCAAGGATGGTGCTATTAAAAGGGCTGAGAGTGGGCAATGCAGGGACAGATGGCCTGTGAGGGAGGGGGTGGTGGGGAAGGGGGCTGCAAAGAGAAACCTCATACTCCAGGGAACCAGGGGTGTCTCAGCCCCAGGAAAACAGGGACAGCCCAGGGCCCAGCAGGTGGTGGTGTGGGGCTCCAGAACAGAGGCCACAGCAGGCATTCTTCCCAGGTGGTGGTGGCAGACAAGTTCCTTCCTAAGAGAGTTGTGATCGGGAGAAAAAAGGCAGGGCTTCCCTGGTGGCTCAGTGGTAAAGCATCTGCCTGTCAATACAGGAGGCGTGGGTTCAATCCCCGATCCAGGAAGATCCCACGTGCCACAGAGCTACTAAACCTGTGAGCCACAGCTGCTGAAGCCTGAGCGCTCTAGAGCCCGTGCTCCACCGCAAGAGAAGCCATTGCAATGAGAAGCCCAGGCACCGCCACTGCAGAGTAGCCCCCTGCTCGCTGCACTGCCCAGAGCAGCAACAAAGACCCAGCATAGCCAAGAAATAAATAATTTTTAAAAATTAAAAGAAGGCAGCTAGATAATGTTACAAGAAAATGAGATTCCTATCAAATCAATACATTGTATACCTTAAACTTATTATACAATGTTATATGTCAACTTTGGTATCTCAATAAAGCTGGAAAAAAGCTTTCAGAAAAGAGAGTGAGGTTCCTATCAAGTCCCACAAGGAAGCCTGAGTCAGGTCTGTACAGAGTCAGGGGGCACAGAGCAGGTGGGGTGGGAGGTGCCCGGGGGGAAGGGGTCTTGGAGCCATAGCGATGGGCCTTTTCACTCTGTCTTTCCCCTCCCCTTAATCCCCAAGTCCCTAAAGGCAACACAGAGTGTTAGAAACAAATGGGCCTGGGATGAATTCCAGCCCTCAGCTTCTCAGCGGTTAGGCCCGCAGTCTGGAATCTCTTCTGTCTCACTCACTGCCTAGCTTTATTTTGAGCAGGCCACTAACAGGATTGCTTATCTGAAAAATGGGAGTGGTAGCCTCCCTTTGCCCACCTCAGAAAGCTTTGAGGTACAACAAAGACAACAGACAGAAATGTGTTTTTGTAATTTATTTTTAGTATTTTTACTATATACCAGGTGTTCTTTATTTTTTTTAACTTTTTTTTTTTTCTGTATTGGGGATAGCCGATTAACTGTTGTGATAATTTCAGGTGAACAGCAAAGGGACCCAGCCATACATACATGTGTATCCATTCTCTCCCAAACTCTCCTCCCATCCAGGCTTCCCCATAACATTGCGCAGAGTTCCCTGTGCTGTACAGTGGGTCCTAGCTGCTTATCCATTTTAAATGTAGCAGTGTGTACAGGTCCATCCCAACTCCCTATCCCTTCCCCACAGTCTTCCCCTCACCCCAGGAACTATAAGTTTATTCTCTAAATCTGTGAGTCTGAGAAACATGCTTTTAAAATAGATTTCTATACCCATTTGGATGGGACAAAAATCACAGGGTTGATTGGGGTCCTCCTAACTTTCTTCGGCCTACTTGGAGGACTTTCTTTTTCTCTTGTCTCGGGTTTAAGGAAAGTCATACCTGCTGGCAGGGAGGCTCTGCTGATGTTTGCAATAAAGGGACAGGAAAGGGGTAAGGGAGAGAAAGCAAGGGCTCTTTGGCTGGGTGACGGAAAGGGGCCCCAGAGCAGAGTGAAGGTGGGTGAATTCTTTAAAAGGAATTGCATTTCTTTTCTATTACTTTTGGTTGCTGATTTTGTGCTTCTTTAAATGTGATTCTGTGCTGAGACCTGGGCCATGTGAACGCTCAGACTTAACAGGGTTAAAAATGTAAATGATTCCTATGATTGTTCCTGAGGTGTGTAGTTGGTGTGTAGTCACTCAGTCGTGTCCAACTGTTTGCCACCCTGTGGACTACTGGAGCCCGCCAGGCTCCTCTGTCCATGGGATTTCCCAGGCAAGAATACTGGAGTGGTTTGCCATTTCCTTCTCCAGGGAATCTCCCCGACTCGGGGATTGAAGCCGTATCTCCTGCATTAGCTAGGTGAGTTCTTTACCACTGAGCCATCTGGGAAGCCCCGAAACTATTCAATAAATGCTTCAATTAAACTGATCAGTGGCAGTTACGCATCCTATGGAATAAAGCCATCGTTGAGTAGAAGCCCAGCTCAGTCATTAGTAGGGGGCATCTGGAAATACATGCAGGTATTTGAGCTTGTCTCAGCAACCGGGAGGAGAAGGCAATGGCAACCTACTCCAGTACTCTTGCCTGGCAAATCCCACGGACAGAGGAGCCTGGTAGGCTGCAGTCCATGGGGTTGCCAGGAGGCGGACACAACTGAAGCGACTTAGCAGCAGCAACCGGGGGCACCTACAGTGATTAGGAGTCAGAGGCAAGGAAGGCTGCCTGGGGACACCGCTGCACAGTGAAGCATCGCTCCCCACCCCAAAATGCCTTGAGCTGCCCCCCTGAGAAACACAAGAGCTGAAGGAGAAGGAAGGCCAGACACCAACAGGGTGAAGTTAGCGTATGCAGGTGAACCAGATCTTGTGGGACAGGGAGAAAACAAATTATAAAAGGGGTAGGACTTTCTTGTTTTTTTCAATCCTTGGAGGGAGGGGGTCTCTGGCAGGTCATGGTCAGGGTCTTGGTCCAAGGCGCCCTGTGGTTGATGCACTCCTGAAAGTCCTAGTTATGACGTCCCATTACAAGAAGAGCCTCGAGCAAATGGAACAAGGAGCAGAGCCAATCTGACCTGGGCAGCTCCGCCCTGGGGGAGGGTCTGTGTCACAGATTGAGAAGGAGGTCACTTAGGGCAGGATCAGACTCACGTTCAAGCCTGGGCACCTGATGCCCTTCCATCTACCCACACCACGCCAGCACTGTGGTTTGAAAAGAAGTCCCAGAACTCAGGGACCCAGAAATCAGGAACTTTGCTTCCAACTGCACTGTGTAGAGGGTTGAGAGCTGTCCGAGTAGCTGGCCCCTCATATCACTCTCACCATCTGGATGCGGACCTCAGAGGGCTGGGACAGTGCCGGTGGCGGGCCTGGGATGGAGACAGACCTTCCCTCAGCATCCCCATCTCACAGGTGAGGCAAGAAAGGTGCACGGAGGGTGTGACTGGTGCAAGTCCCCTGTGGCGCATCCAGGGAGGAACCCCAGAGCCCGTGCTCTTAAGCCCGACTCTAGGGAATCCCCTCGTGGTCCAGTGGCTCAGGACTCAGTGCTCTCACTGCCAGGGCCCCAGGTTCAATTCCTGGTCAGGGAACTTAGATCCCGCAGGCTGCATTGTGGCCGACTGCCCACCCCCACACCCCATAAAAAAAAAACAAACCCTACTCTACACAGATTCTGTTTCCCTGGGGTAGATGGCTTAACAGGAGGCTGGAGGGAACATGATCTTGTGTTCTGGCCCAGCCTCCATTTCCTCTCCCATTACAGTCCCCTGCTTTATGCCAAATTTGACCTAGACTACGTCTCCTGCTTCTTCCTTGGTTTGGGCCCATGAATTCCTATCTCTTCACAACCACTGCCACCCTGCCAACACACACACACATACACACACACACTCCCACTGTGCTGAAGGCGGCCATATTTGGATGCGGACACTCAGCTAAAGACCCCAGCTGACTCAGTTGGCCATTATTCCTGCAGGAAGCACATGCTTCTGTGCATGCTCTTCCCTCTGCCTGAAATGCCTTTCCCCATCACATGCCCACAACAATGACAACAGCAATAATAATGAAAATAAATTGTTAATATTTTCTGACATGATGTGTGTTTGTTGAATGACATGAAATGAATGAATGAATGATTCTTTGCTCAGACTCTAAAGTATTAAATGATTGGTAACATTCAGTGTCAATGAGGTTGGGGGGAAACAATACATATTCTCATACACCACTGGCTGGACTGCAGTGGGTTCAACTTATTTGGCGGGCAAGTTGGTAGTTTGCAAAAATGCAAATCTCTCTCAATTCTGTTTCTAGGTATTTATCCTGAAGAGAAACACAAAGAGGCTATGCACAGGGGTGCACTCTGCAGCGCTCTTTGGAATAGGAAAAAAAGTGAAAAGAATCATCACAAGGAAAATAAATGTCAGGAGAACGGTTAAACAAACCCTGGCACATCTATACCCCTGAGCACCACACAGCTATTTAAAAAATGAGGCAGCTCCACTCAAACAGATAAGGAAGGCATTCTAAAATACGCAGGTAAGAGAAAAGGGCATGGCACAGAATAATAAGTATAAATAAATAAGCCCATTTATGTGAAAAATACATGCATGGAACAGGTACTTTTATTTGCAAATTAAAAAAGAAAAAAGGTCCTCGAATGAATCAGGGTAACTATAACATGCTCATTTCAGAGGAAGAATATGTATTTGGAAGAGTCTAAAAGGAGACTTTTATTCTACAGAGCTGCTGCTGCTGCTGCTAAGTCGCTTCAGTCGTGTCCGACTCTGTGCAACCCCATAGACGGCAGCCTGCCAGGCTCAGCCATCCCTGGGATTCTCTAGGCAAGAACACCGGAGTGGGTTGCCATTTCCTTCTCCAATGCATGAAAGTGAAAGGTGAAAGTGAAGTCGCTGAGTCGTGTCTGACTCTTAGCGACCCCATGGACTGCAGCCTACCAGGCTCCTCCATCCATGGGATTTTCCAAGCAAGAGTACTGGAGCAGGGTACCATTGCTTTCTCTGATTCTACAAAGCAGATCTTATCAAATCTAAGATACCATCAATTAGAGCTGACACTAACATTTTATGAATCAATAGAAGAGAAGGAAAAAAAAACCCATTATTGATGAAATTAATACTGCCCCCTACATTTTAACTTTTTATTTTGAAATAATTTCAGATTTACAGAAAAATCACAGAAAAAAAAGCACAGAAACTTCCTACATACTCCTCATTCGGCTTCCTCTAGAATGTCACCGTGCTACAGAACCTTAAACAATTAGAGAAACCAGGAAAGAAAATACTGATATAATCCGGTGATGCAATCTGCAGACGGTCACTGAATTTCACCAGTTTTCCAGCAGTCTCCCCGTCCAGGATGCCACACTGCTCCTAGTTGCCGCGTGGTCCCCTCCATTCAGGGACAGTTCCTCAGTCTGTCTTTTATGATGCTGATACCCGAGAAACATTGAGTAGTTAAAATCTGTAGACTGTCCCTCAGTCTGGGTTTGTCTCTTTTTTTTTTTTATGATTAGACTGAGGTTTTGTATTTTTCACAAGAAGACAGCAGAAGAGATGTGCCCTTGTCACTGTGCCATTTCATGGGGTACAAGATGTCAGTCTGTCTCATTACTGGGGAACCTTAAGCTTGATCCCCTGACTCAGGTTCTGCCGGGTATCTCCAGTGTAAAGTTACTATTTTTCCCTTTGTAACTAACATGTATCTTGTGGGAAGATCCTTTGAGACTATGCAGACATCTTGTTTCTCATCATACTTTCCGCCCACTAATTTTAACAACTATGGATGAGGCTTGCCTGCAGTTATTCCAGTGGTATTTGCTTGATGATCGTTTTCTATTTCCATCATCCCTTCTACATTTATTAATTGGATTTCTCCTGGAAGACACAGAGTTGTCTTTTCTTCTCCATTCACTGATTTATTCAATTACTTATTTTATTCTATGGGTTATAATCCATTTCCATTATTATTTTATTGTTCTGATTGCGCCAGATTTGGCCATTGGGAGTTAAGTTGGCTCTTGGGTCCTTTCACCATTTGCTGTCTTTTTTATTTTTTAGTAGCTTCTAATTTACTCCAAACTCATCTTATATTTTTTCTGCCTCACACACACACTTTTCTCTATCTATGTATGTATCTGTATATCTATTAAAAATCTGGAATTTATAGTGACATCTCTAATTCCAATTCAACACCACTCAGTTTATTCTAACTTCCCTCTTTTCATTATTTGTAATTGTTTTTCTTCCACAGTGAGAAACCTGGCTATCATTATCCCCAATATTTTTATTTGCTCATTCCTACTATACACACAAAGTAACTGCAGACCTGTCACTAACATAATGAGTTCCTATCATTCAGAAGTTTTGGTAATTAATTTTTAAAAATATTTTATTCTTTTAGACTTAGACCCACATCTATCACTCTTATAAGTTCTTTTAAAAAAAACTGAAGTATAACAATGGAATATTACTCAGCTATTAAAAAGAATGCATTTGAATCAGTGCTAATGAGGTGGACAAAACTGGAGCCTATTATACGGAGTGAGTCAGAAAGAAAAACACCAGTACAGTATATTAACACATATATGTGGAATTTAGAAAGATGGTAATGATGACCCTATATGAAACTGCAAAAGAGACACAGATATAAAGAACAGACTTTTGGACTCGTGGGAGAAGACGAGGGTAGGATGATCTGAGAGAACAGCATTGAAACTTGTATATTACCATATGTGAAATAGATCACCAGTCCAAGTTTGATGCATGAAATAGGGCACTCAAAGCCGGTGCACTGGGATGACCCTGAGGGATGGGATGGGGAGCGAGGTGGGAGGGGGATTCAAGATAGGGGACACATATACAACCATGGCTGATTCATGTCAATGTATGGCAAAAACCACTACAATATTATAAAGTAATGAGCCTCCAATTAAAATAAATAAATTTTTTTAAAAAAGAAAAAAATTTGAAGTATAGTTGCTGTACAATGCTTGTAAATTCTTAAAAAGAAATAGAAGTGAAAAAAAAATAGAAGTGAAATAAACTGCATCAGTTCTTCCTAAAACTTCTTCACATTCAGGATCCGATGTTTCTGAATTGCTCTCTCCTTTTTTTGGCTGCCTGGGTCTTTGTTGCTGCAAGAGGGCTTTCTCTCAGGGAGCCACTCTCTCGCTGCAGCGAGGGTGTCTCACTTCAGTGGTTTCTCTTGTGGAACACAGGCTCTAGAGCCTGCTGGCTTCAGTAGCTGTGGCGGGCTCAGCTGCTCCACGGCATGTGGAATCTTCCCTGACCAGGGATTGAACCTGCATCCTCTGCATTGGTAGGTGGATTCTTAACCACTGGACCACCAGGGAAGTCCCACTCTGTCTTGAGGTTGTGGCTGGCTGTGCTTTTCCATGGAGTCCCAGCTCCTCTGATATCAGGAATGTCACTGGTGCAGCATTTCCCAAGAGGGCTCCACTACCACCTCCAGGATTTCTCACCAGATTACACCTTCTGGTGTACCGGGATGGCAAAACAGTGGTCCTGGTGCCCACCTCACCAAGAGAGGATATATGTCAGAGATGTTATGAAAAAAAGGTGCATCTGAGAGTTGCCGTAACATAGCTCTTTTATAAAATTTTCTTCCATTGAGGCACAGCACCCTTGTGTGAACTCTGTTTCTGTACACAACACGGGTCCAGACATTAAACAAACCTCCAACCCTCAGACCAAGGGCAGACAGAATGGGAATCCCAATAATATATTCCATGTAAGCAGCTTGTGTATGGAGCCAGGAAAAAGTCCACTGTGGCAGAGACTGTTAATTGTCCCCCAGCATCTGTTCTCCCCTTGATACTCTTAATACTAGAGCCCCAAATTTTAGATGAGTAGGTAGACAAGGGAATAAAGCCTATTTATGACAACAATCAGCCAGTTAGATATAAGTGGAACCATGTGACTTTGGGATAGTGGTCTTAAAGGGAGAAGACATGCCATTCTTCAACCCTTCCTTCTTTTTGCTGACTGGAATACAGATGTGATGGTGGGAACTTGAACAGCCATTTTGGACCCTGAGGCTGGATACTAAAGGTGGTAGAGTGCCACTATAGATAGCGTCTAAGTTCCTGAGAATCATGAAGCCATGGTTCTGGATGGCCTATCTCTAGACTCTGCTTATAAAAGAGGGAAATATACTTTTATCTTCTTTTATCCATATTTTAATTGAGGTATATTTGATTTACAATGTTGTGTTAGTTTCAGGCATTGAGCAATTATTCAGTTATATATATATATTTTATATATTACATATATATTTCAGATTCTCTTCTGTTACAGGTTATTACAAGATATTGAATATGGTTCCCTGTGCTATACAACAGGTCCTTGTTTATCTATTTTAGAGTAGTGTGTATCTGTTAATCCCAAATTCCTAATTTATCCCTCATCCCACTTTCACCTTTGGTCGCCATAAATTTGTTTTCTATGTCTGTGAGTGTGTTTCTGTTCTGCCGTTTAATCTATTATTATTATCCTTGGCTTTCTGTCACATACCATCGAAGCTAATTTAAACTTGGGACATTTTTCTTGGAGTCCCAGCCTAACATGCTAAAGGAACCCAAAGAAAAGGAGCAGGCTGGGCCTGCCCGAGGGGACACAGGGAAATTCCAGGGCTGCAGACCCTTCTTTGCAGCGGGCAGCATTCTCACTTCAGAGAGTGAGCCAGCCCCTTCCAGACCACCCCTCACAGGCTCACAGAAGCTGCATCAACACTGGTAACCATGACCCACATTCAAAAGTTAAAACGCTTTCAGTCTGGCACTTGGGGCCGCAAATTCTCAAGTTTCTTGAACACAGGTGCCTCGATTCACTCCTGTATCTTTGCCTAATTTGGCAAATGTCTGGAAACAAAGATACTGGATGTTTGTGCAAGATTTAAAGGGGGATAACACAAGGCAACAAGTCTCCCCCAGCTCGCAGGTCTGTAGTGTGGTCTGCAGGAAAGAGAGAGCCTGAAGGAGCAGCTTTCTGACTGGGTATTTCTCTCCCAGAAAGCCCCCATCCCCTCTGAATTGCCTCTTGTATTCCTGTTTTGAGGAACAACACACACCTGGCAGGAAATCACCCACCCCAAGCCGCTCGCAGTGTCTCCCCGCATCACATACAATGTCTGCAGAAGGGGGCCGCGTGTCAGTGCCACTCAACCCAGGCCATTTCTTCTCATAGCAGTACCTGGTTGGGGAAATGTCACCCCCGCCCCATTCTCAGCCCGCGTGGCACCGGAACGACCACACTCTGAGGGCGGCCGAGTGGCTCAGGTCTACATCCTTCATTTATTCACTCATTCATTCAATCGCCAAATACTGACCTACTATGTGCCGGGTACTGTTTCAGGCACCGGAGATAAAAGACCGATGATTACAGACAAGAAGCCCTACATCTGTGGAACTTTCAGGAGAATTCCAATCAACAAATCCAAGTAAATACACGGTGTGCCAGACATGCCGGGCACACCAGGAAGCAACATCACAGTAGGGGGAGGAGCGTGGGGCTGTGATCTGAAACAGAGTGTAAGAGTGGGCCTCCACGAGAAGGTGATGAGAGCAAAGGCATGGAGGAGGTGAGGGAGGGGGCTGTGTGGATGCCTAGGAGAGTGCTCAGGGCAGAGGGAACAGCAAGTGCTAAGGCCATAAGGCAGGTGTTTGCCTGGTGGTTTCCGGTGGATGCGAGGAAGGCAGCCAGCATGGCTGGAGCAGAGTGAGTCGAGGGGAGCGGGGAGGGAGGGTTAAGGACCAAGAGTGAACAGTGGAGGAGGCATCAGATCATGTTTCATCTAGAAGGTTTGTTAGAAAAACTCTGGCTTTTCCTGAGGTGCCTTAGAGGTTTTGGTTTTTAAAAAATTATTTATTTGGCTGCACTGGGTCTTACTTGTGGCACATGGGGTCTTTGTTGCAGTATGTGGGATCTTTTTTTTTTTTTTAGTTGCAGCATGCAAAATCTTCAGTTGCAGCATGTGGGAGCTTTTAGTTGCAGCACATGGGATCTAGTTCCCTGACCAGGGATCGAACCCCGACCCCCTGCATTGGGAGTGCAATCTTACCCACTGGACCACCAGGGAAGTCTCTGCCTTGGAGGGTTTTGAGCAGCAGGGTGACGTGATAGGATTTCCATGTTAAAGTCTCCCTTCTCCTGCTATGTGTGGAGCAGACCTAGGGCATAAGGGTGGGAGCAGGGAGACCAGTCGCTGCAGTAATCCAGGAAAGAGATGCTGAAGGCCTGGGTGGAGGCGGTGGCTGGGTATGTTCTGAGGGTAGAGCTGGCGGGAGCTGCGGGTGGATCAGATATGGGGCATGAGAGACAGAGAAGAGTCCAGAGTGATCTGGGTTTGTCCTGAGCCACTGGAGGGAAAGAGCTGTTGTTTATGGGTCCAGAAGGCCTTGGGAAAAAGAGGTTGGGGTTGGGGAGAAAGGTCAGGCAGTTGGCTTAGACCCAAGCCAGGGGGTGCTGCCAATGGGGTTCTAGGGTCTGCACTTCAGGGGAGAGGTGTGGACTGGACCTATCACCACAGAGATGGGGTCTGAACCCGGAGCTCTCTCCTGATGGGTGAGGAGCAGGTGTGTGCTCAGGTGGGACAGGCCAGGATTCTCACTTGCCCAGGACTGGAGCATCACCAGGCACACAGGACCTACACTGCTTTCTCCACCCCTGCCCCAACATGAACTGAAAAAACATCTCAGTCCTCAAAGGTATCAGTTATGGGGCTAAAGACGTATGGTCATTTTGGTTGGAGTGTACATCTGTGGTTTGGTGTTTAAAGCACCTGAGGATTGGGACTTCCCTGGTGGTCCACTGGCTAAGGCACTGTACTCCCAATGCAGGGGGCCCAGGTTCGATCCCTGGTCAGGGAACTAGGTTCCACGTGCTGCAACTAAGAGTTCACATGCCAGAACTAAAGATCCCACATACTGCAAACAAGAGCGGTGTGTGCGTGTGCTCAGTTGCTCAGTTGTGTCTGACTCTTCAACCCCATGGACTGTAGCCCACCAGGCTCCTTGGTCCACGGGATTTCCCAGGCAAGAATGCCAGAATGGATTCCTATTTCCTCCTCCAGAGGGATCTTCCTGACCCAGGGATCGAACCTGTGTCTCCTACATCTTAACCTGCTGAGCCATCGGGAAAGCCCTTGTAGGAATTAGGATCATAATATATCTGGGGACCAAAATTCAGCCTAGCATGTGTGTACACACACACACACCCCAGCTGTGTGTTATCCACTTTGCCTACAATGACTTCCTCCTCCCTATACTTATGGAAAGGCAAGTTCAATATCTACCATGAATGACCCTTCCTCCCTAGAGTTTTCCAAGAACATACCCTCTCCACAAAAGCAGACTTCAGACCGCCTTTAGAATCCCCCCAGGAATTCTGGTTTCATCAGACCCCCAGAGCTTCGCACGTTCCCCTATGCATTTGTTAATTTTTCGTTTTTTAAAATAGAACTTGAATGTCATGCAATACACATTCACTGAGAAAAGTCAGAAGAGCAAAAAGAAAAAATCACATATGATCCTAGTTACCAGAGGAAACCACTGTTAACATTTTTGCTTATCTCTTTTCACTTCCAGTGCTAATCTGTACATTTAAAAACAAAAAACACTCTTATGAAACATCTTTTGGACTCTGGAGCCAGATCTCCTGGTTGAAATTTCAGCCAGTTACTTGCCATCTGTGTGACCTTAAGCAAGTTATTTAACTTCTCTGGGCTTTGGTTTCCTCATCTGTCTAAAAGGAGGAAATAACAGCACATATTTCATAGGGTGGTTATGATGATGAGTTAACATATAGAAAGTGCTTTGGACTGTGCCTGGCACACGACAAATGCCATAGAAGTGTAAGCTGTCATCACGTTATTATATGTATATCAGGAGACATCTGTTCAGGTGGGTAAGTGACTTTCGGTAGCCTAATTCGCAGCTGCCTGAGGTTCCCTGGTGTGAGTGTGCTCCAGTTTGTTTAGCCTCCCCTACTGTTAGGCGGTTGTCTCCAGTTGTTTTTCTTTCCTTTCTATAAGCAACTACGGGATAACATCCTTGAACAAACACCTCTGAACACATCTTTATTTGTGCCTAAAAATTCAACTGCTGAGTCACAGACCATACATATTTTTGAGCTTTTGATACATCATTGCCATCGTGCCCTTCATAAAGCTGCACCAGTGGAACAGCTTGCCCATCTCCCCATACCCCGTGTAAGGACCTGCTCCCCTCCCCGCTGGTCCACGTATCCCTTCACACCTGACTCCAGCACCTGAGTGAAGCAGTGACGTTTACTAAAATGGATGGGCTAGCAATGAGGATTCAGGGTCTTGGGGTGGGGAGTAAATCTATGCCTCAGTTTCCCCCACATATAAATATATGGGTCAGAGATATACCTGCCCACAATCTAACACTATTTAAATACACATTCCACACGTTAAAATGGTACCAAAATTCCAGACTAAACTGGCCAAAGTTTGGCTTTCTAATCACACATCAATCATATTTTGAAAGTTTCCAGCGTCTAATACTGACGCTCCCAAGGGACCATTTTTCAGCGCCTTAAATCTGCCATTTTAGAGCTCTGACTCTGAACCCTCCTAGAGACAGACTGCTGGAGAACAAATGCACAAAAACCATCACCTTCCTGCTAGCAAACAGACAAATGTCCCACTTTTCCCATCTCACTCAAGAATAAAAAAAGGCACCAAGAGTCTGTCCTCTGAAGCCACAGAGAGCTTGTGCGTGGGCAGGACAGAGTCCTGGGTCCTTCTTACCATGCTAACGAGGGAGGGCCTTTGTTCCCATTTTATTGATAAAGAGATGGAGGCTTGGAGAAATTAAGAATATGCTCAGGAGCTGAGAGCAGAGAGGAGACTCTGAAGTTCACACCCTCTGATCCTTGAATCCCTGCTCTCTCCGCGCGGGAGCACCCTGGAAGGGCGTCTGGAAACTAGGTGCTGGCCGCCTAAGCATTGCTCGCGGGTGAAGGACAACCCTCTCTTCTTGCTGAAACAAAAAGACAGGCTCGGGCTGCCCATAACAATTCATGGGCATCCTTCCAGCCCCATAAGTAAGGGGGACTAGCTTTCCCTACCTTGTGTCAGAGCTGTGGACATCAGACCAGCAGGACCCAACCCTAGAAAATCATGTCTCCCCTTCCCACGTGACGGAGAACCTAAGGCTGAAGCAGAGTCCCCCAGATGCACATCTCAGGAGGCCTGAATGGTGTGGAGAGCCCAGAGGAAGAAAGGAGCTGGAAATTCCCTGAAGAAGGGATCTGGTGACTGGAGCACAGAGGGAAGGGGAGGAGACCCCAGGACACAGCTTAGGGACAACAGCCCCACCTCTCCCACTTGCTGCCCACCTGCCAGATGCTGCTCTCGACGTTTTACACACAGTCTCACCACTGTGTGGGCGGTACCATGATGAGCCCATTTCACAGATGAGGAAAGTGAAGGGTAGAGCAGCTGTGAGACTGGCCCGGAGGAGCCAGGCAGTTAGAAACGCATAGGATGGCTCAGGGCTCAGGGCTCAGGTTTGAAACAAAGCACCACCTCTTCTCAGCCGTATGATGTGAGGCAGAGACTGGCCTCACTGGTAAAATGATCATAATAATAAAATGGGAGAATGTGAAAACTATAAACAGCTCAATAAACATGAGTTGAACAGAGGTTCAGTGAAATAATTTCCTAATGCTGATGTGTGGGCAGGGAGTTGGAGACCTCTATGAAATTATCCTGGAGATGCTGCTGAACCTGGCTCAGTCAACAATTATTGAGCGCTTGCTGTATGCCACTACAAGAAACCAGCCACCACCTGCGACCTGCTCATCGGCCAATGGAGCAGATGAGTCAAATTTTCACAGATGCATGTAACAGGGATAAAGTGGGTGAAAGCAGATCCAGACTTCCTAGTGGCCAATCAGCCAGGGCAGGTGGGTTCTCCATCACAGGGACAGCTAAGACCAAGGAACCCGAGGGGAGATGAAGCCCACAAGGTGCCCACCAGGGGCCAGGCCCCAGCCAGGAGTGTCTCCTGTGCCATTTCAGCAAGCTTCACCCCAGCTTACAGAGGCAGGGGTCAACAGTTTCACCTCTAAGATGAGAAAACTGGAGTCAGAGAGGTTAAGCCACCTATCTGAGGTCATGCAGCTGGCCTGCAGAGGGACTGGGATATGAACCCAGATTGGTGGGACCAGGAAGAGGATGGGAGGGAGTTGGAGAAAGAGGGAAAGCTGGAAAAACCACTGGAGCGGGGGCATGCCCTTTCTCCCAGGGCCTGGTGAGAGAAAATGGCAGTGGGACCCAGGACTGAAGACTGACCAAGGGAGCCCTGTTCCAGCCTGGCCAGGGGCACAGAGTCTGCGAGAACTGGGCAAGTCTGTCTAATGAGGGAGGAGGGGCCCTGACCCATATAGCCAGAGGATGAGGGTACACTGTATTGGGACCCCAAAGCCTGGAGCCCCGCCAGAGCCCCCACACATGTATCCCACCAATATTCCTCCTCCAGGCCCTTCTGGGGCTAGAGGAGAAGGATCCAGCTCTGTCCTGCATGGGGAGTTCTAAAAACCCACCCACGGGGTGGTGAAAACTTTCCCTCCGGGGGATTAACAAGTCCAGCCACCTGTGCAATTCCCTTTGAAGTCAGGAGGACTGGCCTGCCTCAGGTGAGTTCTACAAAGAAAATTGGCAGGGAACTGGCCGGGGGAGCCGTTGGCTAACTGGGCTCAGATCTTGCTCTTCTGAGCATTTGGTTAGTGTTCCCAGTGCTCCAGGAACAGTGCCCGACTCCTCTTCTCTACGAGCCTGGCCTGAGCCAAGGAGGGCTCACTGTTACTTGAACCCATACCTACAACTCCAAACTTTACCTACCCCTCCCCCACACTCCATCCCCCACACTCCAGCCCTCCAGCCTCTGCTTGGTTCAAGCCTCTCTCATATCCCAAGCCCTCTGCATGTGTTGGTCCCTCCATTCTTCAGCCTGTAGCACTACCTCCCTCTCCATTAATAGAAAATCTGTCTTTTAGGGTGCAGTTCAAATGCTGCCACATGCTCAAATCTCTCCTCTCCCCTCATCTCCCACCTCAGGCTCCAACCTGCTTCCTGAGTATGTCCCCACACCAAGCCCCCTTCCCTGTCCTGTCCTCTGTTCTGCGCTCTGTTCCCATGCACCCGGTGGCAAGGCCCTCCAGGCGACGGACTGAACCTCCCAGGTACCAGAGGATATTTTCTGGAACCCATGTGTCTTTGCAGTACACACTGACTGAGCACCCCAGAGCCCAGCACCTGGGGGCATCTGGACCTCCCTGCTGTTCCCAGCCCCCATCCTCCTGTCTAGGTCTCTGCACCTCTCCCCTGCGGAGACCACAGGAGCCACCAATAGGGTTAGCCCTTCCTGTCTGGGAGACTGTCTGCACCCTTCAGACCCCTTGCCCCGTCTCCTTCCTCCTCTCCAGAGCAGACCCAGTGTCCTCTTTTGATTCCAGCCACTGCACCCGGGATGTGGTTTCCAGCAGAGTGGCTGGCCACTTCTTCAGAGGGGCCCAAGGCTGAAGTTTCCTGGTCATCAGGGTCCAATCTGGCTCTCCACTCTCCTGATCACTGGCCTCTACTCCCAGCGAGTAACTTCTCCTCGCTGGGAGGGCTGCTCAGATTGTCACAGGGAGCCGGAAATCCGAGCCCCCTCCCTCGCCAGCCCCCAAATCTATTGGAGTCCAGGGAGCTCCTTTCTTGGGGGGAATGGAGGGACACTGATAGAAGGTCAGGGGCTCCAAGCTCCCTTTCTTCTTCTGAAGACCTGACTAGAGCTTGACTCCAGCGGGCCGCTCCCCCGACCACATACCGGCAGCAAGCGTTCTGCCCACCCCGACGCCGGGCCGCAGAGACTCAGAGAGCAAAGCCGGGCAGGGCACCGCCCCAGGTCCTCTCCCGGGGCCCGGCTCCGCACAGGAACCCGCAGCGCACAAGGTAGGAATTAGCTGGTGTCCGCACCCCCTCCTCCTGCGCCAACCCGAGACACCCCAAAGCCCTGGCCGCCGCGCCCGGCTCCTGCTCCAACTCGGAAAGTAGCGGGCGGCGAGGCCGCGCCGAGGGGCGGCGGCCGGTAAGGGCCGGCGGTACCTGTCAGCAGCTCGATCTTGTGTCCCAGCACCTTCATCTCGGCGTCCGGCGCTGCCCGGCTCGCGGCTGCGGCGTCGGGGGAGTACGCTCGGCGGAGCCAGGGACAGGAGCGCGGGAGGCGAGGAGGGAAGCGGCAGGAGAGCGAGGAGCGGAGCAGGAGGAGCCGCCGGGAGCCGGGAGCGCTCTCGCCGCCCCCCACGCCGCGCTCCCCCCCTCCAAATAGGTTTAAAAAAATCCACCAATTGCACGACCGCGCACCCCTAAAAGGCGCCCGCCGCCACCTGGTCCGGGTGAACTCCGGGAGGCGGAGAGAGAGCGCGGGGTGGGCGCGGGTGACACTCCGCGAGGCGGCGGGAGGGGGCCCCTCTGCCCGCCGCGCTTACAAAAAGGCCCTGCCGCCCCCGATGTTGCGATCGGGGAGGCGCGGGGGGGCGCGGTGCGGCGGGGCCCTGGCCTTGGCGGAGGGGGGGGGTCCCCGTGTCGGGCCGGGAAGGCGAAGAGGAAGAGCCCTGGCGGGGTGGAGTGGGGTGGGGAGGAGATGCCGCCCTCCTAGGCGAAGTGTGGCCCGGCGACAAGGCGGCCGGCTCGCGGGTCGGGGTCGCGCGCGGGGGCTGCACCGAGGCAGGGGGGCCAGCCGTGGTTGCAGTGGCCGGGGGGTGGCGGGAGATGGGCCTCGGGGCGCTGCCGACTCACCTAGAGAGACGCGAGCAAGACAGACGCGCAGGCGGGGAGCCAGGCCTCCGCGCCGCCGCCGCCAACGCGCGGGTGCAGGTGCGGGCAACCCGGGGCCCCTCCGCAGAGCCACCGCTGCTGGGGGCGGGGGCCGGGCCGGGGGCGGTGCGCCGCGGGGGGCGTGCCCACGAGGGCGCGGGGAGGGTGGGCGCTTGTCCCGGTGCTGCGCCTGGCCTGGGGGCTGGACCCGGGAGGCGGTTCCTGGGCGCGCGGCTTCCGCCTCCCGCGGCGAGCTAGACGCCGGGACACCCGAACCCAGCGGAGAGCCCGGCTTGATCGGCCTGCTCCTCACCTCCTGCAGGAGCCCGGAGGAAGGGTCCCTGCTGCTCCGAGTGGGCCGGGCGAGGTGGGAGGCCCCGCCCGTCCCCTGGTCGCCGCGCCGCGTCGAGCTCCCGAGGGAGGGAGCGGTCTCTGCCCCAGCCTTTGTTTAGATTCCCCAGGAGCCGGAGGAGACAGCACCCCGCTCCCCCGCCCAGTCGCTGGCTGGGAACCGCTGGGGGACAGTCCTGGGGGGTCTGGAAGAGCCAGGTGCTCAGCGGGGCTTTGGGTCGTCTTCGCCTGTTTGCAGAGCCTGAGGGTTTCCTTGGGGAAACTCATGCGGGAGTAACTCCAGGCACAGGTGTTTGGGGCCCTCAGGTTCCCCCTCCCTACCCCCAGAGCTTCCTCCCCACCCCCCTAACAGAATGTATCCAAGTCCCTACTCTCCGCCATTCACCCTCCATCATCTGAGCCAGTAGGAACCTGGGGAACCCTTTGGTTCTCACGCTCCCTCTGGTCAGGCCCGGGGACCTTGCTCTCACCTGTTACCCCAAGACAGGGAGCACCAGCGTCCCCAGATGGAGTCCTACTGTAAGGAGAATGGGAATGGGATGTCCTGAGAAACTTTACTTGGGGGAGGCAGTTCAAGTGGAGGGCTCCTGGAGACCAGGGTTCTACCCCGGTTCTGCCACTGACTTTGGGCAGGGCTCTGCCCCTCCTGATTCCAGCCTTTCTGGGGCACAGTGACTGTGTGGGACCAGGTCATCTGGGCAGTCTGGGATGTTTCAGGCTGAGAGGTCAATGGGATTCTTCAAGGTCTCTCCCCCTTCGCTGGATCTTTATCTGGACTAGTTTGTAGTCCTAGCTTTCCCTCAACTCCAGCCTTCGGAGGAAGCTACTATGATCTTGAGTTAACCCACTCACCAATGTTTAGGAAGCTGGTAAGACTGGGTGGCCGTAGATAGGGTGCATATTCCTGTTTGGGGTGCAGTATATAGACTGCAAGCTTGGGTTCTCCTTACAACTCTGGGGCTCACCTTGGGGAAATCCTTGCCTCTCAATTTCCTCCTTTGCAGAGGGGATGCTGACAGGAGGTGGTGACAGAGTAAACCTCTACATCCAAAACACCCAGGAAGCCGATTCTATAGATCCAAGTCTGGAGCTGGGCCTTAAGAGCACAGGCTGGTTCTACAGTTTCCTGGTTGTGTGACTTATCCTCTCCTAGGCTTCATGTCGTACTCTATGAAACTGGGATGATGCTGACCTCAGAGGGTGCCTAAGAATTCACTGATGGCATAGAATGCTTTAGTATAGTGCCAGACTCACAGTTGAAATGCTCAGTAAATAGTCCCTATGATTACTGATGATAAAACTGTAATTATTGTATTAGAGATTCTTTCAGGCTTTTCTGAATTCTACCCTTTCCAATAATTTCAGAGCTAGTCACTGAACAAAACTGATTGCTGATGTTCTAGTAACATAATTCATGAGGCTAGCCTGTTCTAAATTCCCTGGCAAATTCCCGAGGGAAACAGGCCCCGGGAGGATGTAAAAGACTGCCTGATAACAGATTTGACACCGTGACTCAACTGTCTCTGTGCAGAATGCTGTCTGCCAGGGACTTGAAGTAATGTGGACAACCCACCTGGCTCAGAATCCATGAACCCCAAGCGGGCATTCAAGGGGTCAGGTTGAGGATATGAAGTCCTAAGAAAATGTAGCGACTCAACAGATGATGAAGCAATGTGATTGTATGAACACTGCCCTCACCGGAGCCTATTGCATCAAGGAAAGTTGCTTCAGGTATAGGCAGGGAGGGGGGCTCTGAGCCCTTCTGGAGGAGTCAGTCACTCTAGGCAGAGGAGTTCCAGCTGAGTCAGTAGATGGACAAGGTCTCCATTCCTTTTTCTCCAGGGCTCTTCTTCATCCTTGTGATGGAGGCATGGTGTCTGGAGGCAGGTTGGGTGGCAGAGTTTTAGATTTTTTTTTTTTTTTTTTTTACTTATTGGCTGTGCTGGGTCTCTGTTGCTGCACATGGGTTTTCTCTAGTTTTGGCGAGTGGGGACTACTCTCTAGTTGTAGTGTGCAGGCTTCTTACTGCGGTGGCTTCTCTTGTTGCAAAGCACAGGCTCTGGAGCATGGGCTCAGTAGTTGCGGCACCTGGGCTTAGTTGCTCTGCAGCATGTGGGATCATCCCAGACCAGGGATGAAACCAGTGTCCCCTGCACTGCAAGGCAGATTCTTAGCCAGTGGATCACCAGGAAAGCCCCTGGCAGGGTTTTTAACAGAGGAAAGCAGGGCATGGCAGATGGCCAGGGTGTTGGCTGGGACAGGGGGCCTCTAAGACATGTCCCTCAAGCCTCACTCCTCATTACGAGAAAAAGGCTGCGAAAGTTGCTGCCCTCTCTGGACTTCCCTTTTTCCCATTTGTAGACCAGGGAAGAGACTGCCTGCACCTCAGCTGCAGACAAGATCCAGCCTATCTGAAGATCTCTCTGGGCCTTCATTTCCTGATCTGGAAACTCAAGCAAAGATATCAGTCTGGGTGGTTGCAGGAACTAGAAACCTACTCTGTCTGGTGTAAGCAAAACAGAGCTATGTTAGAAGGATGGAGGGCAGCCCTGGGGATCTCAGGATGCAGGCCCAATCCCGAAGCATCGGTGCCATCCCCCCACAGATGCTACCGCAGCACCGCCCCTGGGCAGGATGTGGGATACTAGCATCAGGACCATGGCTGCCTCTGAAGCCAGAGGTGCTGTGGCCACTTTGTCACCAGGATGAATTGTTCATATGGTCTTGGCTTTCTTATGTTACCAGATTCTAATTCACAGACAAGAATGGGATGTCTGATTGGAGGTGCCTGGACCACGTACTCTGTCAAAGCTGCAAGGGAGGCTGGGAAAAGGTATTTTCAGTTCCTCTAATGGGAGGTGGACCCTGCCTCATAGGAAGGGCATGTCTGATGCTGTTGGCCAAAAGAGTGACCAGTGCCCACTTCAGATAATGATGGACTCGTTATGAAACTGCTGTGAGATGACGCACACGGGCCCTCAGCGCTGAGCCTGGCATGGAGGGAACACATTATCCTAGGTCGTTGAAAGTCATATCACACTGCCAATCTACAGTGTCAGGCAAGGATGCTCCTACATCCTTCAGTCTTTGATTTTTCAGCAGGTGAAAGACACAAGGACCTTGAGGACAGTATGGCTCGCTGCCCTTCCAGATGCAGAGGCAGCTCTGGTCCCGCTGCCAGGAGGACAGGTGACTGTGTTTTTCCATTGTGGTGATGAATTGGGCTGAGTCACCATCCCTCTCCAGTCCCCTCGTGACCATGACTGGGAGCAAGTGAAAAGAACCAGCAGGTGGGGTCAGGGGTGCAGAGGAGCCTGGGGCCATGGAAGCTTCCTCTCTTAGCAAGGGGAGGGTGAGCAGAAATGGTCCCCCCCAACACACACAACTAACCCTCCCTACTCAGTCATCATGAGTCAGATGGCCTCAGGGAGAAAAGAGAGGATCCTTTCTCTTCTTTTACAGGCTTGGCTGAGTGCCTCTTTGGTGCCAAGATCTGTGCTGAGTGCACTGGAGAAACCAGAGCAGACCAGGCACTGACCTTGCCTTTCAGGTTTGTGCACCAATGGAGGAAGCCAGCTCAGAGTTCCATAATCTGGGTTCTGAGCCGACTCTGCTGACATGTGCAGTTGAGGTTCCTGTGCAGTACAGTGGGGGCCTGGAGGGGTCAGCAAGGGCTTCATGGAGGAAGAGGCATCTGAGCCTGCAGAGAGGCAGAAGGTCAGAGGATGGAGATAGAAGAGGGGGTGATTGGGAGAGATGATCCCTGAATCCATTCATCCATCCAACACTGGGTCAGCCAGGCCCCGTGATAAGCTCAGGGAGGCACAGAGCTGAGCGTGCTGCAGCCTTGCCCTCTATCAGGGCTCCTGGATTGACGTGGAAAAGGCTGGGTGTGCATGAGCAGATGATAAGGAAGCTGAAATGAGCAAGTGGGCAGCGGCGAGTGCCTGCTCTCAGGCACTCTGGAATTTCACCAGCCACCAGATTATCTGCTCCCTGCTCCTGGGCCACCCTGGACTACTCACTGGCTATGTCCCCACCTCCTTTTTCCCATAACATGGAAAGACCCCCACCTTCCCCCGCAGGGTCCACCCTTTGCTCTCCAGGAAACTCCAGACACCCTACTCTGTCCTCCCCCATCCCAGAGGACAGCAGAGCACCCACCAGTTCCCTTTGAGAGTGCTCTCCATCTCCCCTGGAAGCTTTACCAGACATATGCAGCCCCAGTATATGCCGAGTCCAGCAAAGGGGTGATTTGATAATACATCTTTAAAATTCCAAAAGTCATCTATGCTCAATGCAGAACACTCAGTGCAGAGGAAAAAATTAAAACCACTCATAATTCCATTGCCTAAAGATAACCAGCGTTCACATGTTAACAACTGGGGAGGGGTGGGGAGGGATGCGTCCTTCAGCACTTTGTGTTTTTTCTCCAAGGAATCATACTGCATATATTTTTGCCACTCTATCTTTTTTCACTTGCCAGTATATCATGAACATTGACCCTGATAAAATTACTCTTCTGCAATGCAATTATAAGAGCTACACTGTCTTTATTGTGTGAAGTGAAGTGAAAGTCACTCAGTCATGTCTGACTCTTTGTGACCCCAGGGACTATACAGTCCATGGAATTCTCCAGGCCAGAATACTGGAGTGGGTAGCCTTTCCCTTCTGCAGGGGATCTTCCCAACCCAGGGATCAAACCCAGGTCTCCAGCATTGCAGGTGGATTCTTTACCACCTGAGCCACAAGGGAAGCCCATTATTGTGTGGGTGCTGCATTATTTTCTGAGCTAGTCCCACAGTGTTGGGCATGTAGGAATGTTTCCAATTTTTCAGTTAGAAACATTGTTGCTAGTAATTTATGCCAAGATGCGACTTTGCTCACATCTCTTGGATGACCTCCTAAGGCCACCCTGCAGCCTCCTTTTGCTTGGCTACTTGACCTCTGCCCTCTCTGACCTCTGCCAAGGTCAGCCCATCTATCCTTGACAGGAGACCTGTATTGTGGTGCCCTGATTGGCTTTGTACCTATGCAGGTTCATTCGGGGATCCTCCAGGAAAAGTGAGTGATTATCCCACCTTCCCAATTGTGCTAATTTCATTTTAAAGCCTAATTTTTTTTGATCTTGTACTTGTAAGGTGTTACCAATGGGGGAAACTGAGCTAAGGGTACACAAGACCTCTCTGTAATTCTTTTTTTTTTTTTTTGGCAACTTCCTGTAAATCTATCATTACTTCAAATAAAACTTTAAAAAAACAAACAAACGTTCAGGTAGTCCTGGAGGGATCTATTTGGCCCCAGTTTCAGGAACTAATGTTTTTAAGTCTACACTTTGTCACAAGGACCAGAAATAAGAGTTCCCTGCTTTAGTTTCCCCTGAAGGGTGGGAAACATCCCAGGGAAAGACAGCTCTCCTGGTGGGTGGTGGGTGGCTCTCCAAGCTTTCCTGGATCCTAACTCTGCTGCTGGCCTCAATCGTGAGCTTCAGGGGCCTGATCAACCCTGCTTGCAGTGGGAAGGGAGAACAAAGAGGGCACGGAGGAGGCACAGCTTCCCCCACGGACCCCAGGGAACTCCTGGGTAAACAGCAATTTGCAGCAAGCAGACAGAAAGCTAAAACTTGCTCTTTGGAGGACAGCTAAGCCATTCTCCTTCCAAAGAGGACAGACAAGTCTGGAGAAGCCTCTGTCCTGAAGTTCTGGAGAGAATGGCCCACTTTCTACAGGGTGATTGTCCCAACCCCACCCCAGACCTGAGCTAAAGCCTAGGCTGAGCTGGGGTGCCACGCCCCATACCTGGGTTGGCCCCTAGGCTGAGCCGCCCCGGGCATTCTGCCCTCCTCCAGTGTTCCCACAGTGTCCTCGGCACCATGATAACAGGGTTGGGTGGAGTCAGAGGTTCTAACCAAGTTCCCAGAAAATAGAAACTGAGGAACTGACACCGGATGCTGTGTGGAGGGTTCCCAAGACGACCCTCGAGCTTGATTTACTAGAAGGACTCACGGAACTCAGAAACGTCACTTCCCTCATGGTTACCATTTACTGCAGTGATAGGACTCGGGTCAAATCCCGAGAGAGAGAGGTGCATGAGCAGAGTCTGAGAGACTCCAGGCGCAAGCTTCCAGGCGTCCTTCTCAGAGGGGTCACACACAGGCACGGTCAATGCTTCCAGCACTGGTGTGTCACATTGCAAGTGGCATATCAACCAGAGGTGCGCGCCTGAGCCCCGGGGTGCAGGGTTTTAATTGGTGCACACAGAACCAAGTGACTGACCTGAGCTTCTCGGGCCCCAGAAGTGAAACTGACACAGCGTGGCCCAGGGCCACACAGGCTTTCCCTAGAGGTCACACTGTGAGCATTCACTGTCTGATTAGACCCTGCAGTGTGGCCCAAGGCCTTAGACACACAGGAACACTCCTGTCAGGCATCCAGATCACCAAGGGCCGTCCTTTTTGAGGAAAGAACAGGATTTGAGCACCCAAGCCTGCTGAGTTAACCCCTTACGGCATTGATGACAATCACTTATTTTGCCACTTACATATGCAAACTGTCATCTGTTTTCACTGTGATTTCATACAAGGAAGGAGGCTTAACTGCAAGAAGGTAGTCCGGACATCCTGGCATGATAGGGGCTAGCGCTCCCCAAGAGAAGATAGGTGGAATCCACATGGTTAGTTTTGCAGGTGAGAGAAGGGCCAGGAGCCACGAGTGTGCATCAGAAATCTGATATACACACTATTCTTGTTTATCCACACAGTTTTGTCCCCAGTCAAGGATCAGATGAACTGGGAAGCTCCCTCTGGCTCCTGTGTGAGCTTGGGTCAGATGTCCCTGCTCTTGGAAAAGAACAGGCTCTGCTGAAGGTGGGAGGGCTCAGTCTGGGACCCTCCCTGAAGTGTCCAAGCCAATTTGTCCTTTCTTATCTGGAGCCTTGCTGGTGTTGCAGCTTATCCTGGGAAAGAGAGGAGCCGGTTGTTTCTAACAGTCCCTGCCCTGGCCCTTAGCCCAGACTCCAGGCACGCTTAGGTCAGTTCTAGGGTAGACCAGATCTTCTTCTAAGGTCCCACTTCATCCCATCTCCTCATGGTCCAGCCTCCATGCATGGAGCTGAGCCATCAAAGCCTAGGCTGTTGGCCTGAGCAGGCCTCAAGATGGGGAGTCAGACAGCCTTTAGTAAGATCACAGACCTGCAGAGTTTCCTCCTCTCTCAAACAGATCTAACAAATAGCAGTAAGGAGTCAAGAGTTGCTGACTGAAGAGCCCTCAGCCCAGGGCCTAGCTGGGGCCCATTGACTAGTGGCTCTTAGGACAATGAATTTTGTGGTTCCAGGCACAAGGTATGGGGGCGGGTGGGATCCCTGTGATGAGAACAGTGGGTGCAATGACACATCCAGCTACCTTGGAGCTGGGTGTTTATAAGTCAGGTGTCCCTATGGTTTCTGGACTTTGGGAGTAGGAACACAGCTCATGTACATAGCAGGAAGAGATCTGATGGGCTGTTGGGGTATCATGAGGATGGAGAGGCTCACCCCAGGGCCTTTGCACATGCATTCTGTCTGCCCAGGGACCCCTTCCTTCCACTTCCTATACTTCCCTGGGCTAATCCTGCTCATCCCTGGGGGATGTCAATTTAGACTTCACCTGGTTCCCTTCCTCTGTGCTCCCATCGTATCACATTCTCAATAATAATACCACTAATCATCGTCTACCATTTAGAAAGCCCTTACTGTGTGCCAGGTACAGTGCTAAAGGCATTTCCTACATACAATATCTCATTTGATTCTCCCAACATTTCGAGAGATAGACACATCTCTTGGTTTTCTGATTTTACAAATGAAAAAACAGGTTCAGAGAAGTGAAGTCATTGGCTTCACGTATAATGGATGTCTGTGCGCCAGCCCATCTCTGCCCTGGACTATGAGCTTCCCAAGGGCAGGGCTTGTGTCTTGTTGGTGCTTGAGCCTCAGCACCCAGCACTGGGCTACTTAGGATGGGCTCAGTAGGTGGGAGTCTCCAGCAGTATTTGTTGAATACATGAGTGATTGAGTGAATGCTTGCAAAGTACTGATGCAGTGCTTGGCACACCATGGATGATCTGTGGTTAGCAGAAAAATGCCTTCCCTCAAATACATCCGTGTCCTCCTCCCTGGAGCCCGTGAATATGTTACATGACTTGGCAGAGGGGAATGAAGGTTGCAGATGAAATGAAGTTGCTAATCTTCTGCCTTGATAGTAGAGAGATTATCTTGGATAATCTGGGGGGCCCCAATATAATCACATGGGACCTTAAAAGTGGGAGAGGGAGGCAGGAGGGAACCAGAGACACGGCAGCATGAGGACTTGGCTTGACCGCATTGCTACCTTTGAAGATGCAGGAAAGGGCCACATGCCAAGGAAAGAAGATGGTCGCCAGAAGTTGGAAAAAGCAAGGAAATGGATTCTCCTCTAGAGCCTCCAATAGGAATGCGGCTCTGCCAACATCTTGCTTTTAGCCCAGGGAGACCCATTCCAGACTTCAGGCCTCCAAACCTGTAATAACATTGGTGTGATTTTTAAGCCACTAATATGGTCATTTTTCACACCAGCAATAAAAACCAGTATGGTGCCCAGTGCCTGACACTGAGGATCACATTTAGTGGTCACTTACTAAATGACTTGAGCTGAATTGGATTATTACTGTATGTACTTCACTATCAGGAAAGATAGACAAGAAAAAAGCATTTTTGTATACTTTGGATATATTGCATCAGAGGCCTATTGGAAAAGATCCTGATGCTGGGAAAGATCAAGGGCAGGAGGAGGTGGTGGTGGCAGAGGATGAAATGGTTGGATGGCATCACCAACTCAATGTATGTAAGTTTGAGCAAGCTCTAGGAGATGGTGAAGGACAGGGAAGCCTGGTGTGCTGAGTCCATGGGATTGCAAAGAGTCAGACATGACTTAGCAACTGAACAACAACAAGAATTTGGGTTACAGTTTGATCCTGAGACCAAGCCATTGGCTTGGCAGGCTGAGCGGAGGAGGGGTCACAGAGAAGGACATGAGGGGTTTTCTAGGGGAAGGGAGCCCCGGGGTGTGAGTGAGCAGTGCTGCTGGCCAGTAAAGTCAGCATCCTGGACAACTGTCCATGGCCTGAGGACTGAGGGTGTCATCTCCGGGTGCCCACCTGCTGCTTCCATAAGCAGAAGGGATGCCACACACTGGATCTTTACCTCTGCAGGCAGGTCCCGACTTCACCAACTCTTCACCAGCTCAGGCTGCTATAACACAATACCATAACTGGGTGGCTTAATAAACAGATCTAGAGGCTGGAAGTCTGAAATCAAAATGCCAGGATGGTCAGGTCCTGGCGAGGACCCTCTTCTGTGTGGCAAATAGCTGTTTTCTCACTGTGTCCTCACGTGGGGAGGTGGGGGTGGAGCAGAGAGAGCCCTCTGGGATCCTTTCATAAGTGTGCTAATCCCATTTATGAACACCCCACCCTCATAACCTTGCCACCTCCCAAAGGCCACCAACTCTTAATACCATTGCATTGGCTGGAGGCCTTAGGACTTCAATATATGAATTTGGGGGACACAACCATTCCATCTATAACCAGCCCCACTGTGTAAGTCCCAGGATGATGCCGATTCACCGGGGGCAGGGGGGAACAGCCAGCTCTTATGTCCTTCTCTGCTGTGCTGAGCATCCTTCACCCACTCAGCCCTCATAGTGACTCCATGTGATGGGTGCCATCATTATCCCCATTTTACCAATCAGGAAACTGAAGCCTAGAAGGGTAAAGTCAGGGCCATAAATTGGGGCTGAAAGAAGGCAGGGGGGCTCCAGGGTCTCTTCTCCTCCCCACTGGGCTCTACTGTCTCTGGATGGAAAGATGATTCTAAGAGCAATAACGCCACCTAACATTTGGACCCTACCTTTCTGTTCTCAGCCATCCTCTTCCTGTTGTCTCTTGTCCTCCTCCCAGTGGCCAGGCATATGATGAGTGACCCTGGCTTAGGTTTGGGGAAACAGAGCCCATGAGAGGGAGGTCACGGCCCCCCTCAATTCAAAGCCAGGGTGGGTTTCCTTCCTGGGTCCCTTGGCTCCAAAGCCAGAGTCTCTCCTACCAGCTGCCCCCTGCCTCACCCGATGCATTATTTATGGCCCATTACTTACCTCCTGCAGTCGCCCAGATGCCGCCTGCCAGGGCTGTGACCTCGCTGCGTCCCCTGGAGAGGACCAAGGGCAGCTCTCTCTCTCTCTCACCCTCTCTCCTTCCTCTCCTCCTCTTTTGCAGCCTCTTTGGGTCTCAGCAGGCTCCTGGGGTGTGGCACAGCTGGTCCCCTCTTCCCACCCAGGAGAGCAGTTTCCTCTTTGCCCAGCCAGTCAATGCTTTCACCTAGCTCTTGGCTTTTTGAACAAAGCTGCGGCAGCCAACACAGTCCAGGCTCACCATCCCCTTATCACAGCCCCAGCTTGAGTCACCAGTGTGTGTGTACATGGGTGGATGTTATGTGTATGTGTATGTGTGTCATGAGGGGAGGGCAGGAGTGTATGTTCTGTATGGGGTGGGCAAGGGGCATGGGTTTAAGTGCTCACAGTTGAACACATTTCAGTTGCCCCTTCTGGGTCTTGAAGCCACAAGCAAAGTCAACATGGGGACTGGGAAATGGTGCTTTGGTGAAGCATTAAGGTTGGGAACAGAACTCCCCAGGGCCCCTGGAGCCCACAGCCTTAGAGCTATGTGACCTCGAACAAGTTGCTTAATCTCTCTGTGCCTTATTTGCTTTCTCCTCAATGGCACCCCACTCCAGTATTCTTGCCTGGAAAATCCCATGGACGGAGGAGCCTGTTAAGCTGCAATCCATGGGGTCGCTAAGAGTCGGACACGAATGAGCAACTTCACTTCACTTTAGAGGAGCTACCCCATGCTCAAGGTCAGGGGCAGTGGCCGAGAGGAGCTACCCCACATCCAAGGAGAGCGGCTGCATGGGTGCAGGAGGGCTGAGAGGAGCTACTCCATGTTCAAGGTCAGTAGGGGCGGCCATGAGGAGATACCCCTCGTCCAAGGTAAGGAGCAGCGGCTGTGCTTTGCTGGAGCAGCTGTGAAGAGATACCCCACGTCCAAGGTAAGAGAAACCCAAATAAGACAGTAGGTGTTGTGAGAGGGCATCAGAGGGCAGACACACTGAAACCATAATCACAGAAAACTAGTCAATCTAATCACATTAGGACCACAGCCTTGTCTAACTCAATGAAACTAAGCCATGCCATGTGGGGCCACCCAAGAAGAACGGGTCATGGTGGAGAGGTCCGACAGAATGTGGTCCACTGGAGAAGGGAATGGCAAACCACTTCAGTATTCTTGCCTTGAGAAGCCCATGAACAGTGTGAAAAGGCAAAATGATAGGATGCTGAAAGAGGAACTCCCTGGGTCGGTAGGTGCCCAATATGCTACTGGAGATCAGTGGAGAAATAACTCCAGAAAGAATGAAGGGATGGAGCCAAAGCAAAAACAATACCCAGTTGTGGATGTGACTGGTGATAAAAGCAAAGTTCGATGCTGTAAACAGCAATATTGCATAGGAACTTGGAATGTTAGGTCCATGAATCAAGGCAAATTGGAAGTGGTCAAACAGGAGATGGCAAGAGTGAACGTCGACATTCTAGGAATCAGCAAACTAAAATGGACTGGAATGGGTGAATTTAACTCAGATGACCATTGTATCTACTACTGTGGGCAGGAATCCCCTAGAAGAAATGGAGTGGCCATCATGATCATCAAGAGTCCGAAATGCAGTACTTGGATGCAATCTCAAAAATGACAGAATGATCTCTTTTCATTTCCAAGGCAAACCATTCAATATCATAGTAATCTAAGCCTATGCCCCAACCAGTAATGCTGAAGAAGCTGAAGTTGAACAGTTCTATGAAGACCTACAAGACCTTTTAGAACTAACACCCAAAAAAGATGTCCTTTTCATTATAAAGGACAGGAATGCAAAAGTAGGAAGTCAAGAAACACCTGGAGTGACAGGCAAATTTGGCCTTGGAATACGGAATGAAGCAGGGCAAAGGCTAATAGAGTTTTGCCAAGAGAATGCATTGGTCATAGCAAACACCCTCTTCTAACAACACAAGAGAAGACTCTACACATGGACATCACCAGATGGTCAACACTGAAATCAGATTGATTATATTCTTTGCAGCCAAAGATGGAGAAGCTTCATACAGTCAGCAAAACAAGACCAGGAGCTGACTGTGGCTCAGATCATGAACTCCTTATTGCCAAATTGAGACTTACATTGAAGAAAGTAGGGAAAACCACTAGACCATTCAGGTATGAACTTAATCAAATCCCTTATGATTATATAGTGGAAGTGAGAAATAGATTTAAGGGCCTAGATCTGATAGAAAAAGTGCCTGATGAACTATGGATGGAGGTTCATGACATTGTACAGGAGACAGGGATCAAGACCATCACCATGGAAAAGAAATGCAAAAAAGCAAAATGGCTGTCTGGGGAGGCCTTACAAATAGCTGTGAAAAGAAGAGAAGCGAAAAGCAAAGGAGAAAAGGAAAGATATAAGCACCTGAATGCAGAGTTCCAAAGAACAGCAAGGAGAGATAAAGCCTTCCTCAGCAATCAATGCAAAGAAATAGAGGGAAACAACAGAATGGGAAAGACTAGGGATCTCTTCAAGAAAATTAGAGATACCAAGGGAACATTTCATGCAAAGATGGGCTCAATAAAGGACAGAAATGGAATGGACCTAACAGAAGCAGAAGATATTAAGAAGAAGTGGCAAGAATACACAGAAGAACTGTACAAAAAAGATCTTCATGACCCAGATCACACGATGGTGTGATCACTGACCTAGAGCCAGACATCCTGGAATGTGAAGTCAAGTGGGCCTTAGAAAGCATCACTACAAACAAAGCTAGTGCAGATGGTAGAATTCCAGTTGAGCTATTTCAAATCCTGAAAGATGATGCTGTGAAAGTGCTGCACTCAATATGCCAGCAAATTTAGAAAACTCAGCAGTGGCCACAGGACTGGAAAGGGTCAGTTTTCATTCCAATTCCAAAGAAAGGCAATGCCAAAGAATGCTCAAACTACCACACAATTGCACTCATCTCAAATACTAGTAAAGTAATGCTCAAAATTCTCCAAGCCAGGCTTCAGCAATATGTGAACCGTGAACTTCCAGATGTTCAAGCTGGTTTTAGAAAAGGCAGAGGAACCAGAGATCAAATTGCCAACATCTGCTGGATCATTGGAAAAGCAAGAGAATTCCAGAAAAACATCTATTTCTGCTTTACTGACTATGCCAAAGCCTTTGACTGTGTGGATCACAATAAACTGTGGAAAATTCTGAAAGAGATGGGAATACCAGACCACCTGACCTGCCTCTTGAGAAACGTGTATGCAGGTCAGGAAGCAACAGTTAGAACTGGACATGGAACAACAGACTGGTTCCAAATAGGAAAAGGAGTACGTCAAGGCTGTATATTGTCACCCTGCTTATTTAACTTCTATGCAGAGTACATCATGAGAAACACTGGGCTGGAAGAAGCACAAGCTGGAATCAAGATTGCCGGGAGAAACATCAATAACCTCAGATATGCAGATGATACCACCTTCATGGCAGAAAGTGAAGAGGAACTAAAAAGCCTCTTGATGAAAGTGAAAGAGGAGAATGAAAAAGTTGGCTTAAAGCTCAACATTCAGAAAACTAAGATCATGGCATCTGGTTCCATCACTTCATGGGAATAGATGGGGAAACTGGAAACAGTGTCAGACTTTGTTTTTTTGGGCTCCAAAATCACTGCAGATGGTGACTGCAACCATGAAATTAAAAGACGCTTACTCCTTGGAAGGAAAGTTATGACCAACCTAGATAGCATATTCAAAAGCAGAGACATTACTTTTCCAACAAAGGTCTGTCTAGTCAAGGCTATGGTTTTTCCAGTGGTCATGTATGGATGTGAGAGTTGGACTGTGAAGAAAGCTGATGCTTTTGAACTGTGGTGTTGGAGAAGACTCTTGAGAGTCCCTTGGACTGCAAGGAGATCCAACCAGTCCATCCTAAAGGAGATCGGTCCTGGGTGTTCATTGGAAGGACTGATGCTAAAGCTGAAATTCCAATACTTTGGCCACCTCATGCGACGAGTTGACTCATTGGAAAAGACTCTGATGCTGGGAGGGACTGGGGGCAGGAGGAGAAGGGGACGACAGAGGATGAGATGGCTGGATGGCATCACTAATTCAATGGACATGAGTTTGAGTGAACTCCAGAAGTTGGTGATGGACAGGGAGGCCTGGGGTGCTGCAATTCATGGGGTTGCAAAGAGTTGGGCACGACTGAGCAACTAAACTGAACTTACTTCCTTGAGTGGAAGATTAGATGAGGCAATCAGTACAGGGCCTGAGGGATGGCTGATAAACATCTTTTGACCAGGTGCCCTATCTTGCCTCCCTCTAAGCAGAGAAGGACAAGTTTTTTCTGGCCATGCTATACATGTGGGGTCTTAGTTCCCTGACCAAGGATTGAACTCTCACCCTCTCCAGTGGAAGCGTGGAGTCTTAGCCACTGGACTACCAGGGCAGTCCCAGAAGGACAAGTCTGGATCACAAACTCTTTAGAGGAAGGGCACTTGGGGAGGGGGAAGTGAGAAGCTAGAGGTCTGCAGACCCAAATGGTCTGTGTCTAGGCAACAGCCAAGTCACCTTCATCTCAGTTTCCATGTCTGTAAAATGGGCAATGACAAAAGTTAATAGTTCCTTAATGTCCTGCCTGGCATCAGGGAATTCTGGAAAATAAGAATGAAAACTCCAGGAAATTACACAAAACAAATCACTCCTTGGACTGAGCGTCCTCCGTCCTCCTCAGAATTTAAGGCTTTGGCACATGTTCGCACATAAAACCAGAGCGCGGCATTTCTGCTTCTCCTCCATGCTTTTAAGTGCTCACAACGAATCATCCAGGTCCTGAGTGACTCATTGAAGGTTCTCAGAATCATCTGGAGACCCTGTGACCCACACAGCCCCTGAGCCTTGACCCCAGGACCCTGGTTAGGAAGGCTCAGAGGCACCAAAGACTGTGTCTTTAATGAGCTTCCTTAATGATTCCAAAGCAGG
This sequence comes from Bubalus bubalis, assembly GCF_019923935.1. Classification (NCBI taxonomy): domain Eukaryota; kingdom Metazoa; phylum Chordata; class Mammalia; order Artiodactyla; family Bovidae; genus Bubalus; species Bubalus bubalis. Next base: position 25,864,009 of record NC_059174.1, on the reverse strand, counting down.
TGGCTGACTGTGAGAAATGAGAGGGCAAGCGCCCTGCCGGGAGCCATTCCAGACGCCCTTGCAATGAGTCCTTCCAGAATCCTGCCTCCTAGTTCCTGGTCCTTCACCTAGGACCCTGAAAATGGAACCAGTGGGCTCCTCCAAGCTCTCCTCTAAACACCCGTCTCCAGATCCACCTTCCAGCTTTGGGTCCCGCTGTCACCTCCCACTTGCAGTGAATATACCCGATTCCCTATGCCTGGAGTTAATTATTTCAAAAAGACATTCGGAAACTTGGCTCTGTTGGGTCTAACATGTTCCCTTTTGCTAATTTAATATTTCTGTCTTTCAAAATTGAATGTGCTTTTGAAACATGTTCACTGGACTGTCATTTCATTACCCTCCAGCTATCTCCCCACTGCTGTTTTTCTCTTTGAATCCACGCTCACACCAACTCTGTGGATCTCAGAGGGGAGACCTGTGTTTTGTAACTGGGGTACCTGCTTCCCAAAAGTCAGGTCTTGACTGTCTGTGTGCCCTGGCTCAGCAACTGGGCGGAAAGACAGAAGGACTTCTAGATTTTTCATGAAATCATGAAAAGAAAAATCTAAAGTACTTGATCATTTTTAAAAGAGGCAGCGTGGGTTCTTACTGGTGCATTCTGTTCACCAAATGCAAAGAATGATTATTTCTGGGTAGCGGATTTTAAGGGAGTTTCTAGTTTTGTCTTTACCTGTCTACATCTGTTTTACTACCCATTATTTTTAATTTACAAAAGCGCATATAATTTTAATAATAAAATGAGAATAAAGTTAGTATCGTTAAAAATAATATGCATTCAAGAAGAAGAAACTGATCCTTCTGGCAAAATGTCAAGGCAAGTCTGGCTTTTATGAATCTGTGAAGTGAACTTTTATAAACTTGTCAAATGACTTTTCATGAATTTGTTAAAGTCACTCCAAGAGGCAGACCTCTCTCTGAAAATGAGTAGAATTCTGCACAAAAAGAGAAAACAAGACCCAGGCTAATGCTTATGTTCATACATTTGTGTGTGTGTGTTTTAAAAAGATGGGATGGGATTTGAGTTTTTAAAATGTTAACTTTATCGTTTGTTAAATCTTAGACACCACTTTTCTTTACCCTTGGGCATAATTTGACTTAAATTTATAGATCAACTGAAGGATAGATCTGTTTCTATGCTTTCATTTAGCAATTGTGAATTGAGGGCTTCCCTGGTGGCTCAGTAGTAAAGATTCTGCTTTGCAATGCAGGGGATGTAGGTTTGATCCCTGACCTGGGAAGATCCCACATGCTGCGGGACGACTAAGCCCATGAGCGGCAACTACCAAGCCTGGGCGCCGTACAGCCTGTGATCCACAAGAGAAGCGACCACAGTGAGAGCCATGCGCACCCGCAACTAGAGAGTAGCCCCCGCTCACCACAACTAGAGAAAGCCTCCGTGCAGCAACAAAGACTCAGTGCAGCCATAAAGAAATAAAAATAAATAAATTTTAAAAAATAAAATCTTAAAAAAAAAGAGAGCATCCCTTAAACGAATTGAGTTTTGCTCAGTGTCAGACAGTGTTCTAGGCTCACAGGAATGGGGAAGAACATGGATGGATCCCCGGCCTTGGGCAGCCCCTGATCTGGGGGAGGCGGTGGTGTCCACACTCACACAGTTGGGTATGTGCCCTGGGAGGACACTGGGGAAGCCCAGGAGAGGCCGTTCTTTTCTCTGAGAAAAATCAAGGAAGGCTTCTCAGAGGAGGTAACTGACACAGACGTTTTCCTGGAGGAGCAGGTGACATTCCAGAAGGAGAAGGAAGACATTTCAGGCAAAGAGAGGAGGAGGTACAAAGTTTCCTTCGGGTGGTGGTTGTGGAAAAGCTAGAATTGTGTTTGTGAAACAGCAAGCTGCTGGTTGTGCCCACAATTTAGGGTATATAGTGTGTGTACGTATATGTGTTTGCTGGACGTTGAAGAGTCTTGAATGATGAGCTAAGCAGTTTATCTGGTTGGGGATGGGGAACTATGAAAAGGTCTTAAACAGAAGTGGCATGATTGTATTTGCCTCTTAAACTGGCAGCTCGATGGTATATCTGTGAAAGTCCATGTAGGTGACAGAAACCACATCAAACATTTGAACGGAGAGAATTTAATGTAAATAATTACCTAAGTTGAAATGGGAAGTCTACACTTAATAACATAATAAATACTGGAAAGGGCGTGTCTACACATAATAAATACTGGAAAGGAGGTGGAGAAAAGAGAACTCTCCTACATGGCTGATGGGAATATAAATCGGTGCCATGGGCACTATGGAAAACAGTCTAGAGGTTCCTCTAAAAGCTAAAAATAGAGTTACCACATGATCCAGCAATCCCACTCCTGGGCATATATCCAGAAAAGATGAAAACTCTAATTCAGAAAGATTCATGCACTCCAGTGTTCACAGCAGCACTGTGCACAATAGCCAAGACATGGAAACAGCTGGAATGTCCATGAATATGAATGGATGAAGAAGATGTGGTGTGTGTGTATATATACACACACACATACACACAATGGAATATTACTCAGCCATCAAAAGAATAGAATATTTGCAGCAACATGATATATCTAGAGAATAGCATAATAAGTGAAGTTGGGCAGAGAGGTAATTTTTGCAATATTATAACATTAAATAAACATTTACATGAAATATTACAATAAATAAGAGACCACAGGATACTGTAAACATAACTTTTATATGCACTAGGAAACTAAAAAATTCATGTGACTCACTTTATAGCAATATTCACTTCACTGCAGTGGTTTGGAACTGAATTCATAACATCCCTGAGCTATGCTGGTATCTCCTGAGATATAGATGATATACATGATGATTTTGAGTGAATACCCTAATAAATAATTAAAGAGCAGTAAATCTCAATGGCAACCCACTCCAGTACTCTTGCCTGGAAAATCCCATGGACGGAGGGGCCTGGTGGGCTGCAGTCCATGGGGTCGCTAGGAGTTGGACATGACTGAGCGACTTCACTTTCACTTTTCACTTTCATGCATTGGAGAAGGAAATGGCAACCCACTCCAGTGTTCTTGCCTGGAGAATCCCAGGGATGGTGGAGCCTGGTGGGCTGCCGTCTATGGGGTCGCACAGAGTCGGACACGACTGAAGCGACTTAGCAGCAGCAGCAAATCTCATGGTAGGTCTTTCCTTTCAGTGCTTAGTATACAAAGAGGAAGTCTCTATTAGGTGCCGGGTGTCTTTAACACCTCTCCAGCTCTTGCTAATCCTTTTTAACAAAGAGGACAGCCTCTGGCTTAGAATAATTGCATCTTCATTGTACATGTATTTGCCATAGTGGGATATTTATTTCAGTTAAAAATGGGGGGGGGGTACTTAAAATAAAAATATTAACAGTCAGGTGGCATGCCAATGTGGCAAAAAAATCTGATGAATCTGAGGCACATTCTGACAAGTGATGTCCCGAGGTCTTTTGACATCTTGGGAAATTTCCTGTATAATAACCATCTCTATACTCCATCCCTCTGTGAGGTCTGCTCATTCACTCATTCATATCTACAGAAGAACTGGTTTATTGAGCACCTAAGTGTGCCAGACACTGTAAGCTGACAGAGATCTAGGATCCCCCTTCCCCTCCCCACATGGGTTCAGAATTCCGTCTCCTGTTCAGATGGTCTTCTCTCCAGAAATGTGCCTTTCCTTGCCCCTCTCTTTTTAATTTTTAGTTTATATTTTATTCTATTTTCCTTGGCCCTATTTGTGTAATAGATTTTAAAATTGTTAACTGGGTTCCCATTTATTATTATCTGAGAATTTACTCATGTCATTAACACTATGTATCAAGACATATCCTTATGTCTTTGTTTTTTAATGGAGCTTAGTTGCTTTACCATGCTGTGTTAGTTTCTGCTGTGCAGCAAAGTGAATCAGCTATTGTTTAGTCGCTAAGTTGTGTCCAACTCTTTTGCAACCCCATGGACTGCAGCCCGCCAGGCTCCTCTGTCCATGGGATTTTCCCATGGCAAGAATACTGGAGTGGGTTCCCATTCCCTTCTCCAGGGGATCTTCCCAACTTAGGGATCAAACCTATGTCTCCTGCACTGGCAGGTGGACTCTACCACTAAGCCACCTGGAAAGCTGAATCAGCTATATATATCTCCACTCTTCCTTGCCCTCTCTTGATCTAAGAATCCTGTCACTGAGTTGAAAGCACTCTCACTTAAGGGTCAGTGAGTCTGCCTGGAGCTGTGGCCATCATAGGCTATCAGGGCAGGGAGTCGAAAACCTCTAACCTCAAGGTCCCTAGAGCAAGGGGTGAAGGTCTTACCCCTTGGGGTACCCAAGGAATAATCAGTCTGCCTATGAGGCACTCACAAAAAAGAAGGGGAAAAGGTCAGGCTTTATCTGGTACTCACAAACCACTTAGATGAGAAGCACTTCTGCCTACATCAGACAATCACCCACGCAAACCATAGATTGTCCCCTTATCCATAACCCCTCACCAGCCATGTGTAACCAAGTACAACCTGAAGACACTGTTGTCTTGGTTCATTCTCCGTTTTCAGAAATCTGGAATTGCTTTGGGTACGTTTGTGTATTAGAGGAGTTGCACTCGACAGAAACCTAATTTAAACTGGCTTATGAAAATAAGTTAAAAGGAAAGAGGTAATTAATTTACTCACTGAACTGAGAGGTGCAAGGATGCAGCTATTTCGGGCATGGCTAACTCCAAGGACTCACATGTTAGCAGGCCTCGGTTCCCCCCTATCTCTGCTTCTTGCTTCTTCTGTGTTTGCTTCAATTTTGGGCTCTGTCTGGTGGCCAGGTGGAAATAGGACTTCCGGTCTCTACCTTTGTCTGGTTTCATGGTCAGCTAGAGTTGTGACCATGGGCTTCCCTGGTGGCTCAGATGGTAAAGAATCCACCTGTAATGCAGGAGACCCAGGTTCAATCTCTGTGTCAGGAAGATCCCCTGGAGAAAGGAATGGCTACCCACTACAGTATTTCTGCCTGGAGAATCCATGGACAGAGGAGCCTGGTGGGCTAGACTGACAAGACTGAGGAACTAACACTTTCACTTTCAGGGTTGTGACCAGGGCCCTGACTTGGTCACCCACCTGCTCCTGCCATGGCCAGAGGAGTGGGAGGCAGTGACTAGCTTGGGGCGAGAGGGGTCCCATACTCTTCCCCAGGAACTGGACCTAAGGTCACCTTCTCTGGGACAACATGAACCACAGGGGTGGTTTCCTAGAGAACAACAGGGATATTGTTACCAGAGGGGCTGAGAAAGGATGCTGGCAGGAAAAACAAAAACAAAAACAGATGTTCTCGGCTTCATATAGATACTAAAAATGTAGGAGCCAGAGTTGGACCAGGGGTGGTTGATTCCAGAGCTTGACTTCTAAGCACCCCCTGGTCTTCGTCCAGTCTGTATCCCAGAGTTCCCCACAGTGCCTGGAAAACAGCAGGCATTTAATTCCTGTGCACTGAGTGAATTTTCTGTTGCTGTATGCTGCATACCTGCCTGTTGGGACATCCTTTTTCTCTGGACGGGCACCCTTTGCCTGGCCTCTCATCCTCCAGAAATTGACCCCTATTCTCATGTGTGACCCCTCCCATCTCTTCTTTGGCAGCAAACCTCAGTCTGAAGTGAAACATCAGGAAAGAAGCCAGCTTACTGTGTTGTGAACACACATGTACACATTCGCAAACCCTGTGAGTCCCTGATGCATCCCTTCCAGCTGGGCTGGGAGAGGGGCTGGAGGCTTTTATATGTCAGATCTCAGGGACCTGGGAGCCATGCAGAGATTTCTCTTGGAGTAGGGTACATGGGAACAGTATGTGTGTGCTAAATCGCTTAAGTCATGTCTGACCCCATGGACTGCAGCCCGCCAGGCTCCTCTGTCCAAGGGATTCTCCAGGCAAGAATACTGGAGTGGGTTGCCATGCCTTCCTCCAGGGGATCTTCCTGACCCAGGGATCAAACCTGTGTCTCTTTATGTCTCCTGCACTGGCAGGCAGGTTCTTTACCACTAGTGCCACCTGGGAAGCCCTTGGGAACAGTGGCCTGGCACAAACACCCCACCAACTCAGGACTGCATGTGGAAGGTCTGGTACCAAGTGGCGGATGAGCTGGGGCCTCAGCTCTGAGGAAGCAGACAGCCAATGCAGGGTCAGCCGTCAGCCCTGGAGAGCTGATGGTGGCAGGTGCAGCTCCCTGGCTGACTGCTGCCTGGCTCTGAACCTAATGGTGGAAATGAACCAGAGGCTTTGGGGGCACACTCTGCCTGGTGCTGCACTGTCTTAGCTCAGGCTGGGTAATCAACGCCAAAGACCAGGTGGCTCCCTCTTAGCACGTGACAGATGAGTGGATGTTCAGCAGATACAGCAGTGCATGACGAAGAGGTTCTGGGAATGGCAGAGGGAGGGGGAGCCCTGTGGGTTGGTACAGCCCCTTCTCCAGCCACCCTGGTAAAGTGCCAGGAGCCCAGGCTCTGGGTTCCCTTGGTCTGGAGAATTTCTTCCTCCTCATGGGTTGCTTGAACCCCAAACCCTGGACCTGTCTTCACAGGAGGTGCTAGGGAGTCCAGTTCACACCACACCACTCATGAGTCCTGGCTCTACTCATGTGCTGGCTGGGGGTGGGGGCAGGGGTGGGTGCTGGTCTGGAGAGAAAGCAGTCATGAGGGTGAGACGAGTTCAAGGCCAGAGTCTTGCCAGCTGGCTCACTTGCCTGAGATCACAAGGCAAAACTGTAGAGGAGCCAGGACTTGAACCTGGTGCTGATTCTGGGGCCCTGACCCTCATTCACCCTTGTTTTAGAACAGACAGCACATTAACTATGGAAACTGTCACTTATTTATAATCTCATACCCACAGCCTGCTGGGAAGGGCCCACTCAGCTTTGCCTCCTCTTGGCCATTGTGGCCCCCATGGCCAGTGAAGTCCTGGGGCGTTCAGAGGGTGCCCTCTGTTTGTAGGCTAAATGGAGAAAGCCCATAAAGAAGGCTGAGCACCAAAGAATTGATGCTTCTGAACTGTGGTGCTGGAGAAGACTCTTGAGAATTCCTTGGACTGCAAGGAGATCCAACCAGTCAATCCTAAAGGAAATCAATCTTGAATATTCACTGGGAGGACTGGCGCTGAAGCTCTAATACTTTGGCCATCTGATGCGAAGAGCCAACTCATTGGAAAAGACCCTGATGCTGGGAAAGATAGAAGGCAAAAGGAGAATGGGGTGAGAAGATGGATGGTTGGATGGCATCACCAATTCAATGGACATGAGTTTGGGCAAACTCCAGGAGATAGTGGACAGGGAAGGACAGGGAAGCCTGGCCTGCTGCTGTCCATGAGGTCTCAAAGAGTTGGACACAACTGAGCGACCGTGCAACAATATAGAGCCAGGAGCAGGTTGGGCTGGCTTTCCTTCCCCACAGGACTGGCAGCCAGCTCTGTGCTCTCCCCACGGGGTTTGGGGTCACTGGGCAGCCCTGCAGACTCTCCCCATGGGCACTGTTGATGCTTTTCCTGGGCTGCAGGGAGACTCGGTGTCGCCACACAGCACGACCCATTGGGAATGGGGTCTATTTAGGGCTCTGAGAACTCTGGCCAATTCTAGGCATTGGAGCACCCAATTCCCAAATCTGGACTGGGTCATTCTGACTCAGGGCACACAGCACCAAGGAGGCAGGAAGTACTGAGAAGTCCAGGCCAGGGCTCTAAGTCCCAGCTCTGCACAAACCAGTCAAGGGAGACCTTCAACCAGTCTCCTAATCTGCCTGTTCCTAGGTTTCCTCATCTGTAAAATGGGGATGATAATACCACTGGCATCTCAGGTGGTATTGTAAGGATTAGAGAAGGCAAAGTACACAGAACCCTACTGAGGTTCTGACACTCATGTGGTCCGTTCCTGGGGCAGGGGCTCAAGGAAACACAGCCCACCAAAGTTCCAAGTGTTTATGCCTTTTTTAGCACAAAGGGGATTCAGGTACAGACGGCACAGGCACTTTCGGTCTAGGGACCATCCTCTGTAATAGCACACAACTCGGAACTTCCCTGGTGGCTAAGAATCCACGCTCCAGAATCCAAGGGGCCCAGGCTCAATCCTCGGTCAAGGAACTAAATCCCACATGCTGCAACTAAGACCCAGAGTGGCCAAATAAATATATAAATAAATATTTTTTTATAAATGACCCAATCAAAAAATGGGCCAAAGAACTAAATAGACGTTTCTCCAAAGAAGACATACAGATGGCTAACAAACACATGAAAAGATGCTCAACATCACTCATTATCAGAGAAATGCAAATCAAAACCACTATGAGGTACCATTTCACGCCAGTCAGAATAGTGGGGATCCAAAAGTCTACAAGTAATAAATGCTGGAGAGGGTGTGGAGAAAAGGGAACCCTCTTACACTGTTGGTGGGAATGCAAACTAGTACAGCCACTATGGAGAACAGTGTGGAGATTCCTTAAAAAAATGGAAATAGAACTGCCTTATGATCCAGCAATCCCACTGCTGGGCATACACACTGAGGAAACCAGAAGAGAAAGAGACACGTGTACCCCAATGTTCATTGCAGCACTGTTTATAATAGCCAGGACATGGAAGCAACCTAGATGTCCATCAGCAGATGAATGGATAAGAAAGCTATGGTACATATACACAATGGAGTATTACTCAGCCATTAAAAAGAATACATTTGAATCAGTTCTAATGAGGTGGATGAAACTGGAGCCTATTATACAGAGTGAAGTAAGCCAGAAAGGAAAACACCAATACAGTATACTAACACACATATATGGAATTTAAAAAGATGGTAACGATAACCCTGTATATGAGACAGCAAAAGAGACACTGATGTATAGAACAGTCTTATGGACTCTGTGGGAGAGGGAGAGGGTGGGATGATTTGGGAGAATGGCATTGAAACATGTATAATATCACATATGAAACGAGTCATCAGTCCAGGTTCGATGCACGATACTGGATGCTTGGGGCTGGTGCACTGGGACGACCCAGAGGGATGGTATAGGGAGGGAGAAGGGTTCAGGATGGGGAACACATGTATACCTGTGGTGGATTCATTTTGATATATGGCAAAACCAATACAATATTGTCAAGTTAAAAAATAAAATAAAATTAAAAAAAAAAACCACACATACACAGCTTCCACGAGGTACGCACTTTCCTTTCCAGAAAACTCCTCTTTCGTTCACTCATGCCCGCCCCACCCTTCCAGGCCTCTGCACTGTGGCCAGAGCCCAACTCCAGGAGGCTCACAGTGTATTGCATGGATGAGTTGGCACAGCCGCCCTGGTTGGTACCTGCTGCAAATATGTGGCCACTGACCTGAGTTCCTTTAGGATGGTTCTGCCCCTTTCTACCTCCCAGAACTTGTCGGGCAATGACAGTGCCCTCTATAGAGGGTATAAAGGGAGATGGAAAGGGCAGTGTCAAGGCCCTCACCAGCAGGCCTGGGACAGTGGGGAACACTCACACTCTATTTTGGGAGGCCCTTACACCTCATGGCCAGTGAGATCTTCCCCATCAGAGATCGAACCTGTGCCCCCTGCATTGGGAGCCTGGAGTCTTAACCACCAGGCCACTAGGGAAATCCAACACTCACACTTTTAAGACCTGTAGTCCCATCTCTTGCAGGCAAGTCCATGGTTCTCTAAGTGGCATTTCTAGAACTGCCTGATGGAAAAGTCTTGCTGTAGCTTTCTAGGTACGCTACAGTGGGCTTGCAAAATGTTTCCAGTCAAGGATGCAAGAACCTGGAGTGAAGCAGTGGAGCTCCCTGCTGCCCCTGTGGAACCGATGAGTCTGAGTGGTTCCACGCTAACAGGGCACGATGGTTCCTGGTATTTACCAGGTGATGGATTTGGGTGTGTCTGGAAGCCTTAACTGAAGTGAGGAGTCTCATTGAGCATTACAGCATGCGGGTCACTGGCAATGTTTTAGAACCAGAAAACACCCAAGCACGTTGGCTTCTCTGGTGACAAGGCCCAGGAATGGGGCCACCTCACTCTCCGCCGCAGAGCTCTGCGAGGAGAATGAGGCTAAAGGGCTAGTGTGTCAGGGGCTGCCTGGCTGCTGCTCTGTACAGGCCACATGACATGCTGGAAATGCAGCGAGAGGGAGAAAAATCGTATGAATTAACCAGAGCTCTTCTCAGGGGAGCTGTGTGTGGGGTAGAAGGAGTGCTCTGGAAGGGTAGAATAATGTAAGTCATAACGACTGCTAACTGGATCCCAGGTGATGGACAGACTCCAGACCTTGCTTTGCCGAGTCAAGGAAGCAAGTTGGAGTCTGAGAAGGGTTCTCAAGACAGTACAGGGACTTTCCTGCTGGTCCAGGGGTTAAGAATCTGCATGCTAATGCAGGGGATGAGGGTTCAATCCCTGGTTGGGGAAGATTCCACATGCTGAGAGGCAGATAGGCCCATGTCCCACAACTATTGATGCCTGTGTGCCTGGAGCCCGTGCTTTGCAACAAGAGAAGCCACCACACTTGAGAAGCCTGCAAACTGCAACTAGAGAATAGTCCCTGCTCACAGTAAATAGAGAAAGCCCACGGTGAGCAATGAAGACCCAGTGTAGTAAACAAATACGTAAATAAATAAAAAATTTTAAAAAGACAGTACAGAGACCCAGCCCTGTACCAGGCCTTCCTTCTACGATCCCTGACTCAGGGTCAGCCAGGAATACTAGTGTTGAGGGTTGCCTGTCCACGTGACCTCACATCTCAGTTAGAAATGGCTAATGGAGCCAGCATCCCTGGACCTTTGTTACCCACTTCCTTCTGTCTCCTAGTAGAAGGTTCCTATTACAGCTGAATTGTGTCCCTAGAAGGGATATTGACATCCTAACCCCTGGTACCTGTGGATGTGACTTTAATTGGAAACAAGGTCTTTGCAGAGGTAGTCAAGTCAGACCGGGCCCTGATGCAATAGGACTGGTGTTCTTATAAGAGGGGCAGTTTGGGCCCAGAGATGGACACATGCAGCGGGAAGGTGATGGGGGGACGCACAGGGAGAATGCCGTGTGGAGATGGAGGCAGAGGCCGGGGTGATGCACCTGCCAACCAGGAATGCCGGGAGCCTGCACATGCTGGAAGGGGCAGGGGAGGATCTCCTTGGAGCTTGCGGAGAGAACATGGCCCTGCTGCCACCTTGGCTCCAGACCACCAGCCTCCAAAACTGACAGACGAGACATTTCCATTGTTTTAATTCACCCAGTTTATGGCACTAGGTTACAGCCGCCCTAGGATACAGTGCTTCCAATGGGAGTATGTGTGAGCCTGTCTGCAGGCATTTTTCCTGGTCTGGCCCAGTGCATCCACCATTGGCTAGAGTGAAAAATACCCACAAAGCCTTTCCATGAGGCTATTCCCCAAAGTATAACTGACAGAACCTGAAGTCTACACAAACTATCCTTGACTGCCTATGTGTGTGCTCAATCGTGTCTGACTTTTTACAACCCATGGACAGTAGCCCACCAGGCTCCTCTGACCACGGGATTCTCAAGGCAAGAATACTGGAGTGGGTTGCCATTTCCTACTCCAGGGGATCTTCCACAACTCAGGAATCGAACCCAAGTCTCCTGCATCGGCAGGCGGATTCTTGATCACTGAGCCACCTGGGAAGCCCTCGGATGTCTCTGTAAAAAGAGAAGCCAGGATGGAATTGGCTCTCTCAAAACTCTAACTTCCCTTAAATTTGTAGACTACCCACCCTCAATCAGATAATAAAGAGCCAAGGAATTGTCAGTCCTTGAGAGTTTGCTCAGCTGAGTACTGGACAGGGCCCCAGGGGGCTAAAGGAGGTGCCTGTCACATGGGTGTGCACAGGCTTCCGGCTCCCAGGGGCACCTCCTCTCTGCTGGCACTGGAGGAGGCCTGCAGCACCCGGGCCAACATTTGGCTGGCCTGGCCACTCTGGCGCTGATGACAAAATAAATTCCCAACATAAATTCGGCCCCTGCTCTGAGCTGGGATCTCTGGTGAATTTTCCCCTATAAATCACATCTTAGGCATTTAAAGCCTTGAAGCTGAGCCATTTTTTATATGAAGGCTTTTACCTACTATTTATAATGTTGCCTCTGTTAGCTTCCTTGGAGATTAAGGGGCCAAATCTACCTGCTCTTTCTAGTCTCCAAAAGCACAAGAAATTGAAATGGCCAACAAGCAACTAGTCAGTAACTTGAGGCTAGAGGTGCTAATATTTCACTGTTAGTCAACATGAAGTTTAGAGAGGAGGCAAGAATCCTGTCCCAAGGTCAAAAACAAACCAATGACATGAGAACAGGACAGAAGAGATGTAACTGAGGTAGCTTTATATTCAGTTCATTTCTAGCTAATGAGCAGAGCTAAATAGGAGAGTCCCAGACACACGGATCAAATCTAACAAAATGCTTACTCTGTACCAATGGGCAGGGTCTAGAGAAGTGGGTCATCCTGGGATTGACAGTTTGAGAGGAACACGGGCACATTGGGAATTGTCTGGAGGGTCACAACCAGGATAGAAACCATGTGGATATGAGGGACAGTAAATGAGAAAATGAGTTGATAATTTGAACTAGCAATTTCTAGGGCTCTTGCTGAATTCGTTTCTACTGCTACTGTAACAAATTACTATGAACTATGTGGCTTAAAAGAACACAGATCGAAAGGATTCTGGAAAGATGGTGGGATAGGAAGCACCAGGAATACGTCTCACCGGGAATATGTCTCCCTTGCTAGACAATTAGGCTTCCCAGGTGGCTCAGGGTAAAAAATTCGCTTTCCAATTCAGGGAGATGCAGGAGATGTGGGTTCAATCCCTGGGTCGAGATGATCTCATGGAGGAGGAACTGGCAACCCACGCCAGTATTCTTGCCTGGAGAATCCCATGGACAGAGGAGCTACAGTCCACAGGGTTGCAAAGGGTCGGACATGACTAAATATGCCCTAGACAATTGTACCAGCAGAATCTGACATAAGTATTTTGGAACTCTGGAGTCTGTTGAAGGACTGCAACTTCCAGGGAAAGACTTGGACAGTAAATTATGGTCCATTTTGGTAACTTTCAGCTCTGAGCATAGCAGTTATCTGTTCCCCCATCCCTATGGTGGGCAGCTGTGCACATGTTCCTGAAGCAGCTTGCACACAGCTTGTGGAGCCAGGGTAGGCAAAAAAGGATCCTGCTCCAAATACTAGAGATCCACGCTCCCATTGGCTATTGCTTCTTCTAATCAGATTGTTCTTGCTGTGCCCCCTCCAGTGGAAGTGACTTCGGGGGAGTTAAAGAGTTGGTACCTTCTTCTTCCCTCTTCATTTTCTGTTTCCCCCCTTTACAGAGACAAACATTAAAGACTAGGATACTGTATTAGGGTTCTCCAGAGAAAGAAAACCAATATGATATATATAGATTAATGTCTCTATATAGATCTCTCTCTTTTTATATATATAATGTGCATGCATGCTCACTCAGTTGTATCCGATACTTTGCAATCTCATGGACTGTAACCCACCAGTCTATTCTGTCCATGGGATTTTCCAGGCAAGAATACTGGAGTGAGTTGCCATTTCCTTCTCCAGGGGCTCTTCCTGACCCAGGGATCAAACCCGTGTCTCCAGCACCGGCAGACAGATTCTTTACCACTGAGCCACCTGTATACATGAAATTTATTATAGGAGTCAGCTTATGTTATGGAGGCTGAGAAGTTACATGGTCTTCCATCTGGAGGATCAGGAAGGCCATGGGTGTAATTCAGTACAAGGCTGAAGGCCTGTGACCCAGAGGGTGAGGGCTGCTGATGCAAGAAACAGAAGCCCTGATATCTCTGAGGGCAGCAGAAGATGGATGTCCCAGCTGAAGAAGAGGGAGATAATTTGCCCTTTCTTGGCCCTTTTGTTCTCTTCAGACCTTTCATAGATGGGATGAGGCCTGCCCACTTTGGAGGAGGCAGATCTATTTTTAGTCAGCATACTATTGATTTTCTTCTAATCTCTTTGTTAATCTCTTCTGGAAACAGCTTCAAAAACATGCCCAGAAAACAAATAAGATGACAGAAGTCTCTCCTTACCAGTAATTACTCCTAAATGTAAGCAGATTATACTCCCCATTCAAAAGACATATTGGCAAAATGGATAAAAACACATGATCCAACTCTATGCCAGTCTTTCCAAAGAGGTTCATTTTAGATCAAAACGCACATATGGATTGAAAGAGAAAGAATAGAAAAAAATATTCCACGCAAATAGTAACCAAAAGAGAGCAGGGGCGGCTATACTAACATTAGACAAAAGACTTTAAATCAAAAAAAATTTACAAGAGACAAAGTAAGACATTATATTTTAATACAAGTTTGATATGTCTTTTTGCTGTAACATTATAAACATTTACATTTCTAATGACAGACAATCGAATAAATGAAGCAAAAATGGACAGAACTGAAAAGAAATAATGAAAAGAGCAAGCAGATAGAAGGAAATAGATAAAACAAACCAACAATACATGACATAGCACACTCTACCCACCAACAGCATACATATTATTTTCATGTACACAGGGATATTTCCCAGGTTAGACCATATGTTGGACCACAAAAATAAAGTCTCAATAGGATTTTAAAAGATAACTTGTCATACAAAGTATTTCCTCTGACCACAATGAGGTAAAGTTAGAAATCAGTAGCAGAAGGCAAACTGGAAAATCCAAAAATATTTTGAAAGCAAAAATATAACAGACTAGATTTTCTTCTGAAATCTGTTATGTAAACCTTTTGTTGAATTCAAACATCACAACTTTGATAACATTGTCAACGAGGCCCTTCACCACCCCGCCACCTGTGTGTGCTGTGCTGTGCTTAGTCGCTCAGTCGTGTCTGACTCTTTGCAACCCCGTGGACTGTAGCCTGCCAGGCTCCTCTGTCCATGGGATTTCCCAGGCAAGAATACTGCAGTGGGTTGCCATGCCCTCCTCCAGAGGATCTTCCCAACCACAGGATCAAACCCAGTCTCCTGCCTTGTAGGCGGATTCTTTACTGTCTGAGCCATCAGGGAAACCCACCATCTATCAATAATCTTAATTACAGCTGATTCAAATACAGTGATACCTTGTCAGTGGGTTTTTCTGCTTGGAATCAGCTACCTTGATGTTCTAATACTGTTTTAACCTCCTCTTGGAATCTCAGTTAAGAATACCTCTCTCAATTCTGCCTAGAAACCCACCACCACACCTGGGGATATTATTCAGCTTTAGAAAAGAAGGGAATTCTGACGTTTGCAACAACATGGATGAACCTTGAGAACATTACACCAGGTGAAAAATGCCAGCCACGAAAGACAAATACCGTATGATTCCACTATGAGATATTTAGAGCAGCCAAAATCATAGAGACAAAGTAGAAGATTTGTTGCCAGGGTTTGGGGGGCAATGGCAAGTTATCATTTAATACATCTAGAGTTTCTGATTTACAAAATGAAAAGAGCTAAGCAGATGGATGGTGTTGACGAAATAGTATGTATTTAATACCACCAAACAGTATACTTAAAAATGGTTAAGATAGTACATTTTATATTACATGTATTTTATCACAATAAAATAATTGAAAAAACTTCACAAATTTATTATCTTACAGTTCTGGAGGTCAAAAGTCTAAAATGGGCAGGCAAAGCTGTATTTCTTCCAGAGGCCCTAGCTCAGTTGCTTAGTCATGTCCAACTCTTTGAGACCCCATGGACTGTAGTCCACCATGCTCCTCTGTCCATGTGATTTTCCAGGCAAGAATATTGGAGTGGGTTGCCATTTCCTTCTCCAGGGGATCCTCCCGACCCAGGGACTGAACCCACGTCTCCTGCACTGGCAGGCGGATCCTTTACCACTGGGCCACCTGGGAAGCCCTAGGCTCTAGAGGAAAACCATTTCCCTACCTTTTTCTAGATTCTGGAGGGTGTTGGCGTACTTTTTCTTAGGACTTCCAGCAATGGTGTCATCCCGCCCTTCGCTCTGTCAGCACAGTTCCTCACCTCCCCTGGGTGCATCTCTGTACCTCCTCTTCTGACTCGGTACCATCTGCCTCCCTCCTATAAGGTGCCTTATATTGGACACACCTGATTATTCATGAGACTACCTCCATCTCAAGAGCCTCACACCTGCAAGACCTTCTTCCATAGAAGGAAACAAACTCACAGGTTCTGAGGATTAGGATGTGGGCCTCTTTGGAAAACCATTATTCTGTTTATTTACACAACTGACTTCAGAAATACATGCGTGTGGGAGAACATAGATGCAAGGACTTCAGATATTGAAAAGCGCAGAGAAGCCTAAAGTCGCCAGTAGGGCTATTTGACAACAGTGCAGACAAACAGTATTCTATGGAATACTGTTGTGTAGTTGCTAAATCATGTCTGACTCTTGCAACCCCATGGACCGTAGCCCGCCAGGCTCCTCTGTCCATGGGATTTCCCAGGCAAGAATACTAGAGTCAGATGACATTTCCTTCTCCATGGGATCTTCCCAACGCAGGGATCAAACCCACGTCTCCTGCATTGTCAGGTGGGTTCTTTACCACTGAGCCACCAGGGAAGCCCCTGTACAGTACTGCTGCTGCTGCTGCTAAGTCACATCAGTTGTGTCCGACTCTGTGCGACCCCATAGAGGGCATTCCACCAGGCTCCTCCGTCCCTGGGATTCTCCAGGCAAGAACACTGGAGTGGGTTGCCATTTCCTTCTCCAATGCATGAAAGTGAAAAGGGAAAGTGTACAGTACTATGTAGCCATAAAACGAATGTGCTAGATAACACAGAAGAGTGTCCATGGTGCATTTTTGAGTGAGAAAGACAAACTTCAGAAATTTTTAATTCATTTGTTCAACAAATATTTTCAATGCCTATCATGTCCCTTCGAATTGTGGTGCTGAGAAGACTTCTGAGGGTCCCTTGGACAGCAAGGAGATCAAACCAGTCAATCCTAAAGGAAATCAACCCTGAATATTCACTGAAGGACTGATGCTGAAGCTGAAACTCCAATACACTGGCCATCTGATGCGAACAGCTGATTCATTGAAAAAGACCCTGATGCTGGGAAAGATTGAAGGCAGGAGGAGAAGGGGACGACAGAGGATGAGATGGTTGGATGGCATCACTGGCTCAAGGGACATGAATCTGAGCAAATTCCAGGAGAGAGTGAAGGACAGGGAAGCCTGGCATGCTGTAGTCCATGGGGTTGCCGAGTCGGACACAACTTAGCAAATGAATAATATCATGTTCCTGGAGCTCGAAACACAGATGTGAATTAAACAGGAGTTTATACTTTCTTTGTGTATAAAAATTATATGTGGAATAGGTGTGTATGTGAAAATAAAGGTCTAAGCTGGTAAGTAAAATATTGATATGTTAACAGTGGGTATCTCGGGAGAGGAAGAGCAGGAGGTAAAAGCTGTAAAGAGTTGCCCTTCTTCTTTGGATGTTTTCATATAGCTTTATTTTTTTCAACAAGCATTTACACTTGCTTGTTAAAGGGGCCTCATAAGAAAAAATAAA
The DNA here is from genome assembly GCF_019923935.1 of Bubalus bubalis. Taxonomy (NCBI): domain Eukaryota; kingdom Metazoa; phylum Chordata; class Mammalia; order Artiodactyla; family Bovidae; genus Bubalus; species Bubalus bubalis. Next base: position 25,846,473 of record NC_059174.1, on the reverse strand, counting down.
TAAACCTGCTTGTTGAAATCTGCTAAAAAATTAAACTGAGGTACAGTTTAATTTTAATCAGAAGTTATCTATTAGGTCTAATCCCACTGCATAATGATAAAACTGTACCAGCTGCAAAAGAGAGAGAGAGGAGGGAAGGGAGAGACTAGAGACAAAGAAGCAACCAGCTGACGGGTGTTAACTTGGAGCAGGCGAGGCTGGTGGGCGTTCAGCCAACAAGTGGAGCAAAGCGTCCCTCCCTCCTCGGGTGGGAACTGGTGTGTGCAGGAGGCGATCAATGACACGCTGTAGACAAGCGGAGTCACAAATGGGAGCGTCAGGGAAGATGACAATGATGCCCAAACAGGAGGAGCAGCCATCCTGTCAGGGCTCAGCTTTGACCCCATGTGGCAGCAGAGGACCACCAGCCTCCATTCTACACTGAGATTCATCCCCCGTCATTTACAACCATTTCAGCTCCTAGTCTGGTCCTTCCCAAGCCCCCAGAACGTCCTAGTTTATCTGAAGCAGAGGTTCTGCAGCTGCAGGAAGTGAGTAGGAATTCCAGGCCACTTATTTCTGTTGTGGCATCCCCAAGACGAACGTGTGGTTCGCTACTTCTTTGCTCTGACTTCCAGCCTCTGAGCTGGGCTCTCTGCCCTCTGCGTGGGTCTGTGGGGTTGATGCTTTGTGGCTGTGGGGTGCAGGAGCAGGGGAGGCCTGGGGGCTCAGAACCCTCAAACCCAGGTAAGGTCATCTGAGACTTGTAGACCTAAATTCTCTGATAAACACGGTCTCAAAACCACACACCTGGCAAACAGGCTGTCCTGGGAACACGGTCTGGGAACAAACAAAACAAGCTTGTGTCTTTTTATTTTATTCTTGGTTCTCACTATTCTAGGAAGAAAAAAAAAAAGATTGGATTTGAGTATGTGAGACATTCACATGTTTTACTCAGAAAACAAGAACCTCTGATTTTCTTAGAGAAACGTTGAGAGTTGCCTTTTCCTTTTAGTGCTCTTAAGCACACACTGGAACAAGGAAGACATAATTTCAGTTCTAAGTGTTCATTCTAAGTTTCATTCTAAGTGTTCCCTTGAACAACTACTTCATGCTTTCTAGACAGATCATTGAACAGAATTAAAGCTGCTCCCAAAGCTCAGTTTGACTTAGTCTGCAGGCCCTCCGTAACGTGTCCCTGTCCCCTTCTGGGTCCCCCTCCTCTCTTCCGGCTTCCCCTCAGGCAAATGTGGCATATTTTTGTCCCCCAAGCCCTCCATACTTAGGTCCTCTGTCTGGAACGTTCCTCTACCCCTGGACCTCCTGTCCCTTCAGAATTGCAACCCTTGCCTCTTCTCCATAGCACTTGTCTCTTTCTAGTAGGTCACTTCCTTATTTTGCTTACTGTCTACCCCATTTCTAATGTAAACTCCACCAAAGCAGAGATTTTCATCCATTTCACCAATGGAAATCCAGTCCTGGAATAATGACTGGATCTAAATCTTTATAGAGGGGTTCTGCATTATGTATCCAAAATGTCATAAATAACACTAATGCTTCCATGCAGCTATTCCACATCTAGGAATTTATCCGTGGGAAGCCATCACAAGAGAGTTAGACCTGTTACAAAACCCAAACTCTGGAAATAATAAGAGCTGACATTTAATTACCACTTACCATTTGCCAGACTCTGTTTTAAACATTTTCTGTACACGAACTCTTTAAACCTCCCAACAACCCTAGAACCCACCTATTATTGTCTGGATTTTACATGTAGGGGACAGGCAGAGGGACTGAAGAGCATGTGATGGAGCCAGGATTTGATGGGGTGTGCCTGACTCAAGAGTCCATATTCTTAACAACCTATGGTTACATAACTGTGCCCTAGCCACACCGAGGCAGTCAGCGCAACCATTTAATGGTTAAAATGATGATGTAGATAATGTATTTTTTTCCCATTGGGGAGAGAAGGGACACGAACCTCTAGAAATATATTCAAATTGTGTGATCATGCACATGGCTGGGAAGAAGATGGCTTTATCAGCTTCTCAAATACATCCAAGAACCAGGAGTGTAGAATAATTCCTTCTACATAAATAGTTCAGGTGAACACATCCTCCACTTGGGTTATCAACTATTTAGCATAGTCTTAAAAAAAATTCTTCTTAGCTTCCTTCCTTACACATAAGCCTTCCTCCTCTTGTCCCTAAACCACATTAGCAACCTAGAGTGCCACCCTTTAATGACTCAAAAAGATTTTTGTCAGATATAGTTAATGGAAAAAAGCAGGTTTATAAAAAGACTACACATTATAAATACATTTTCATTAAAAATCCATATGTACATATAAGTACTATAAAAAGACTCAAATAAATAGATTTTATGTTAACAACTGTCATTCCAGGATGCTGGAATTATGCATGTGTTAAAATTTCTTTTCTGGTCTTATTTGTATTCTTTACATTTTTTTCAAGAGCACGAATTACTTTTTGTAACTGAAGGAAATTTTTTTTTTTTTAAGAAAAAGGCAGCTTTGGGAAAAACAATTTGTAGGTAGCTCTCAAAATTTTAAGTGTATTTGCCCTTTGACCCAGCAATTCCATTTCCAGGAATGTTTGACAGAAATCCTTGCATGTGAGCCCAAATGTAAGCCTAATGACATTCACGGCAGCATTACTGAGAAAATTAGTAAACAGCCAAACTCTCAGAGAAAGTGAGTAAATAAAATATTCAATAAAATATAATACCCATATTATAAAAACTGTGCAGTTGTTAACAAAAGAAAACAGTAGTTAGATCTCTCTCAGACAAAATAATAAAAGGAAGTTTACAGAATAGAATGTATAATAAGGCCCAACATACATAAAAGATGTGTGTAAGAGTGTGAAGGTGCTGAAAGGGGACTGGAAGGAAGCCGCCTGTTGATGATGCTGACTCGCAGGGAGGCCCGGGGAGCTGGGTGGGGAGGAGATGGTGAAGGGACTTTATGTTCTGTTCTGGATCACCTGAATCTTTTACATATTATTTATGTAACCAAACAAAATGCACACAGTAAAACTATGAAAGAGTTATAAAATTAAAAAAGCTTCCAAACTCCAAAATGCTCCCTCCGGCTCCCTGGCACCCCACCATGGGGCTGGCTCACAGGCTCCAAGTCCAAGCTGCCAGGAAGCCTCAGGAAGGACCATGGTCCTGGTTACTGTCAGGATTAGAAACAGGCTCAGTCACCGGCCAGGGGCAGATGGTTATGTAAATGGGGGGCAGTCCTATGGCACATTCTTATGCCCTAAGCATGAGCAGCAATGGTGAGATCTTGGAGCAGTGTGGAAATTAAGTGACAAAAGCCAAGTGGGAAACTGCACCCAGCGGGCCCCGAGAAACTTGCACAAGGCACAGGGACAAGGTGAAGGAGCCACGGCCGGCACAGCTAGCCAGGTGAGATGACAGCACCTTGGCCCAAACCTGTTTCTCCCGAGGCCACAAACCTGCATGTCATCTGGACCCGCACCTCTCTCCCTCCCCCACCATCCGTCGTCACCGCGTCCTCTGCTCCCTGCACTTCTTTCATGCCCATTGCTGGTCTAGGCATCTCCGTCTCTCCCTGCATGATCGCAGTGGCTGCCTAACAAGTCTTCTGGTTCCCAAAGGCCATCTCTCCGGGACCCCGTCTCTTCCTGCACAGCAGCCAGAACGGTCTCTGAGCTTTTAAAAAGGTAACTCTTGGCTCGCTCGCTTCCGAATTTGCTCATTGCTTTTATAGTAATACCTTTGTCCTGATCTCTGAGCCCTTGTAGAAGCTGGCCCCCGCTTGTGGCTACGACCACGTCTCGCTTCCTCCTCTTCCACTGTGTTCCAGCCACCCTGGCCTTTCCCCAGGGTCTCTGTTCTCACTGCCTCTGTGAACCTGGCTACTCCTTACACTCCACCCCTCTGACCCCCAGTCTCTCCATCTCATTAGCCTGTGTATCTGCTTCTTGGGACTATGCCTGTCTGAAATCCTCACATCTGCTTGATCCCCAGTCTGCCCCACTAGCCAGCATTATTTTTTTCAAGGACCATGGGCGAACGGCTTCAGATGGTAAAGAATCTGTCTGCAATGCAGGAGACCAAGGTTGATCCCTGGGTCAGGAAGATAACCTGGAGAAGGGCATGGCAACCCATGCCTATTATTATTTCTTTATTCTTTCCTGGAGAATCCCATGGACAGAGGAGCCTGGAGGGCTATAGTCCGTGGGGCCGCAAAGCGTCGGACACGGCTGAGTGACTAACACTACTACTACCACCATGGGTGAGGCGCTGCTCTAAGCTCTTTACGGACCACGCAAGACCGTATGAAACCAATACGATCGCGACACCATTTTACAGATAAGGAAAGTGAGGCACAGAGGTACCCAACTTGTCCCCAAGCCGGGCCATTCTTAGGTGGCCAAGCTGGGATTCGAACCCGGTGACTTCAGCCCAAGGCCTGGACCTTTCATTACTAAACGATCCTGCCTAAACCACTAATGAGATTTAAAAAAAAAAAAAAACAACACCCTTTTTACTTTCTAAAGCTTTGAACCGGCTGGAGGAGCAGCTGATGGCCTTCACTGGCCACACTGGTACCAGACCGCCCACCCCCAAGCTTTTAATGCCTATGGTGGTTTGGGGACCTGATTTGACCTGTTTTTTTCTCTACAGAACAGGCCACAATGGAGAGCGTTCTCAAACTGCTTTTTGTGGACTTTTAAAATATTGAAAGCATGAGCCCATTTCCCTTCTGTAATTCTCAACAGGGTCTCACTGCATAAAGGGGACCAGCTCTTAACACCTGTGGAATTGAAACCCTGGCTGCAGAAAATTGGGGACTCAATGCCTATTTGGGTTCTATTTTTATTAAAACCCCATTAACTTGTTTCTCTCAGAGCAATTAAAGTGTCCAGGCCTGATGCTCTGCAGCACTGTGGAGGAGATGCTTATTAACACTGAGCATTCTGTTCTGAGCTCAGGCAGAAAACTTTCTTTCCAAAAGCACCCCGGGTGGGGGTTTATGGGGGACTGACGTCTTGGGCTCCCTCTCACCCCCAAGGTAAGTTTCCTTAACCGATAATTTGGTTACATCCTCTGCAGCTGGTCTTAAGTCAACTGAGGTTGATAACATCATTTTCCTTCTACATGGTGGGGTGTTTGTTGTTTTTGCGTTTTTTTTTTTTTGGCTGACTTTTATAACTCAAGACCAGTTGAAAGTCTTCCAATGAATATTAATTCCTTCCACACCTCGTAAAAGTCTGAAGCACCACCCCAGGGCACATGGAGGCCAAGTGTGAAGTTTCACTTTGGCAGAGCTGTAGACATGCATTTCTGTCTCTACTTTTGCACGTTGAAATCAGTCAGACCCACGTGAGCCAGGCCCCATCCTTATTCCATGCCAGGGTGGATGCAACCCGCTGGCCACTGTGTGCCCCCACCACAGGACTCTGCATTTTAACACAGGGGCACATTCTGGAGGTGGACAGCTCGCAGTTCAACCATTCAATCAACGGAGCATTTACTGGGCACAAGCTTGGTGCTTTGTGCTCCCGGGGATGTGGTAGGTCTGAGGTGGGGCCTGAGAACCTGTGTTTCTAATAAGTTCACAGGTGGTGCGATGCTGTTGGTCTGGGGGCCACACTCTGAGACTCACTGCTACAGGACCTCCCTTCCACTCCTTCCCCAACCTTGGGATGGTGCTTCAGCCATTGGCTCTCAGGCAATTTGTATGGCCTCCTGTTTGTGATGGTCTGCCCCTGCTTCCTTCTCCCCACCTCCCTATCTGTCACTCTCATCCTTGCCCTCCATGCTCCTGCTCTCTCCTCCTCAGAACAGCCTAAGCCACAGACCACCCCTCCCCTTTTCCTGCCCCAAGACCTTGGCACCTGCTACCCTCACTGCCTGGAATGTTCTTTCTTGGGCTCTGCACCCGGCCAACTCCACACCCTAACTCAGAGAGGCCTTCTATGAACACAGTTGAAAGACGGTCCCCTGAGCTGTTCCCCTTCCAACACTCTTTAATTCACATCACAGATCCTGTGTTGATCAGATCTGACTCCCCTTGAGAATGTAAACTCCACAAGGGCAGGGAGGAGTGACGTCCCTCTCCCCGCTGTAGACCCCACGGTGGGTGCAGTCACAGGGTAGGGCAGGGGTCCCCAACCCCCAGATGGGTAATGGTCCATGGTCTGTTAGGAACTGGGCCACACAGCAGGAGGTGAGCAAAGTGAGTTTCATCTGTATTTACAGCTGCTCCCCAGTGCTCTCCCTTCACCCCCAGATGGGACTGTCTAGTTGCAGAAAAACAAGCTCAGGACTCCCACTGATTCTGCATTATGGTGAACTGTATAATTATTTCACTATATAACCCGTGTAACAATCATGGAAATAAAGTGCACAATGACTATAATGTGCCTGAATCATGCCGAGAACCCTGATCCATGGAAAAACTGTCTTCCATGAAACTGGTCCCTGGTGACAAAAAGGTTAGGGACCGCTGGGGTACAGCATCCTTGGAGAAGTGAAGGAATGGGATTAGCTTCTGTTCTCAGTGAAATCCACACTGGAAGTGGCCGGAAAACCAGCCAGTCTTGCCCCATGGGCTCTTCTTTCTGTAAACCTGCCTGCCATCCGGCCAACCCTCAGCCACCCAGCACTTCGTTTTGAGCCAGGGGTTGGGGTGGGGATGGAGGGAGGAAGGGGAGGCTTGGGAACAGCCACAGTTGCAGATTAGACACATAATCAAATCCAGAGGGCTGCACTGTGTTCTGCCAATTATAATACCAGATTAAGCAGGCCAAGGGCCCCTGGGGCGAGATGCCACACAAAATAACTCTTCAAAAATAGTAACTTGTATCTCAGGAATGAGCATGAATTGTCAATGACATGAGCAGTGTTTTGAAACAGAAAGACGAGTCCTATTTATATTGCAGATAATGGTTACATGACGTAGGCATAGCTTGGGCCAGTGTTCCCAAAGGAGGTATTTAGGAATAATGGTGTGGAAGCTGTGCTGGAAGGACCAGTGCTGAAGAGTAAAGATGGCTGGTGGTGTGGTGGGAAGAGGATGTCCACGGCTCCTGGCTGGGCTCTTGCTGCTTACTGGGCAGTGCAGCGGGGCAGCAAAGATCTGCCTTCAGGAGCACCTGGATCAGGGTTCCAGCCCTGGGCTCAGCACTTGTTGCTGTGTGACCTTGAGCAGTTGTTTAACCTCACTGAGCCTGTCTCTATCTCTGGAAAATGAGGGGAAACAATAATTTCTTTCTCGGAGTTGTTGTAAAGAGTAAATGAGATAATAAGATAATGTGTATAATGTGGATGTTGCAGTGCCTGGCACAGAGTAAGCACTCAATAAATAATAGCTATTATTAGCTACAACATTAAAAATTTTTAATTGTGGTAAAAAATAATATAAAAATGTACCATCTTAACCACTTTCAGTGTACAGTTCAACAGTGTTATATGTATTCACACTGTAGTGCAACAGATCTCTAGAACTTTCTTATCTTGCAAAACTGAAACTCTTATGTTTTGATTTTTAACCCATATTGAGTTGATTTTTGTATTTGGTTTTAGGTAAGGGTCCAATGTCATTCTTCTATAGTAACACTTTTATGTTGAAAATTCCTCTTACCTATTTGTGCCCATTTTCTCTTCTATTAAAAAAAAAAAAGGGAGGTTAAGAACTTTTCTATTCAAGATACCACAAAGAAAATTAAAAGACAAGCCACAAACTGGGAGGTTTTTTTTTATTTTACAACACAGATAACTGATTCCTATTCAGAATACTTCTATAGGTCAGTAATAAAAAGACAAATGTCCTCATAGAAAAATGGGTAAGATGCATAAAAAGGAATTTCACAGAAGAGGAAGCATGAATGGTCCATGAATATACAATAAAATACTCAGCCTCACTGGTGCTCAGGAAAACGCAAATCATCATCACTATGAGGTATCAATTTATACCCATTAACTGGGCAAAAATTAAGAACTCTGATGATGAGGACTCATACATAGCAGATGGGAGAGTAATCTGGTACATTGTGGCAGCATCTTGTGAACTTGAGCACTCACAGAATTTACAAGACAGCAATTTAACTTTCAGGTGAAACTTCCCCAAGAGAGATTCTTAAGTAAATGATTCAGATATGAGCACAAATATGCACAGTGACAATGTCTGTAACAGAAAAAAGGACTGGAAACAGACCAAATGTCCAGTAATGACAGAATGCTTATAGAGATCGTGGCATGTTCCCAGAATAGAGAGTCATTCAGCAGTAAAAATGAACTGCAAAAACATGGGTGAAAGTTTAAATGTAAAATTGAGTGAAAGAAACACGCATGTGGCAGGGTATTATTTTTGCAGAGTCCAAAACCAAATCAAAACAAAGTACTCATCAGATATATAAAACAAAGGGACTGTACACCTGAAACTAACACAACTTTGTAAGGCAACCGTACTTCAATAAAATCTTTCTTATTATTGGAGAATAACTGCTTTGCAATGTTGTGCTGCTTTCTTCCATACAATGAAGTGAAGCAGCTGTCAGTGTCCATACATCCCCTCCCTCTGGTCTCCCTCCCGCTGCCTCCATCCGGCCCTCTAGGTCCTCACAGAGCACCGAGCCGAGCTCCCGCCCACTAGCTGTCTGTTCTGCACATGCTAGTGTATATATGTCAGTGCTACTCTCCCAGGTGAAAAACATTTTTTAAAGAGATAATAAACATAAAACCAAGATCATGGTAACTCTGGGGGTGGGGGCAGCAGGAAATCATGCAGAAGGAACCAGAAGCATTGATAATTTTCTAGAACTTGAGTGTCTGGAAGTTCCTGTGTGTTCTTGTTATTATAACACTTCATAATCTAAAGATATGTTACACTAATTCCTTTCCATGTATTAAATGTAACATGATAAAGAGTTATTTTACCAGTCTGGAAAGCAGTTAATCCTTATGGGCCCCATCAGCCCTAAACCACTGGGTAGCAGCTACCAATGTAGGGAGACGATAAGAAACTCTCCATTCCTCCACCATCTGTTTATTCTGGGAAGAATTTGGAAGGGGCAGGCATGATGCTGTCTTTGAAGCCTCCAAAACAAATCCTGGGCACAAAACCCAGACTGGAGGCTGGAGAAGAGGTGAGAAGAGGCAGAGAACAATCCTGTGGACAGGAGAAAGAGATCTGGGTAAACTGTGGCTGACTTGGCTCCCAGGCCACCCTCAAACTGGGAAAACTGGCTTGCACCTTCCTGCACTTTGGCCTGAATCAGACAGGGAATGAGTGGGCCATCCAGGAGACATTTACGGTCCATTACACTTCTAAGAAGGGAACAGGCATGGCATCACTGAACAAAGGGGCCCCCCAGAGAATAATACTGAGAAGTCATCCCTACATTAGTTCTCCGTCTTTGGCTTTCCTGGGTTAAAGGCCACCTCCGAGGCCTGAAGACACAAGCTCTTTCCTGAGAGATTTATTTTACCGCGTGAGTCCCCAAGGGACCTTGCCACGTGGTGTGGATGAGATTGAAGGAGGTGGATGTGCTTGAGCCATAATTAAGCAAGGCAGTTCATCCACCTCCATGTAACTCAGCTAAACGCTTGACTCAACAGATGCATCTACGATAAGCCAAGACTTTTTTTTCCCTATGGTTTCTTTGACTTTTCAGCAGCAGCAAAGCCTTTTCAAATCACAATGGTCTGTAGAAATAAGTCTTTCAAAATGGAGTGAGGTTTTTCCAGTTTTTATTGATTTCTTTTAAAGATAACTTACAGGGCTTCAGTGGTAAAGAATCTGCCTCCCAGTGCAGGACACACAGTTTGATCCCTGATCCAGGAAGATCACACATGCTGCAGAACAACTAAGCCTGTGTGCAACCAAGCCCATGAGCCTGTGTTCTAGAGTCTGGGAGCCACAACTACTGAAGCCCGCATGTCCTGGAGCCTGTGCCCCGCAACAAGAGAAGCCACCGCAGTGAGAATCCCAAGTACTGCAACCAGAGAGGAGCCCCTGCTCACCACAACTAGAGAAAAGCCCACATAGCAACAAAGATCCAGAACAGTCAAAACAAATACATACAATATACACAAAATAAATACATACAATATAAACAAAATAAATAAATTTTTTAAATTTTTTTTAAAATAAATTTTTTTAAATATAAAAATTTTTTTATATATTTTTTAAAAATTTTTTAAAAATAAATAAAAATGCCTTAAACATTGGAGAACATTGATTTTCACTGTTGACTATACATAAACATGGTGTATCGTGTTATATGGTATGCTTTGGGGTTTCCCTGGTGGCTCAGATGGTAAAGAATCTGCCTGGGTCAGGAAGATCCCCTGGAGAAGGGAATGGCAATCCACTCCAGTATTCTTGTGTGGAGAATCCCATGGACAGAGATGCCTGGTGGGCTACAGTCCATGCGGTTGCAAAGAATTGGACACAACTGAGCAACTTACACTTCACTTTTACTCCCTGCAAATCTTTGAAACAATCTGAAAATTCAGCCAGTAGAACCTTCTGAAATGTTGATCAGGGGCTAAGTTGGCTCAAAACCTCAGAAAACACTTCCTGACTGCTCAGTGACTGGAAGAGAAGCACTTTACTTAATTTTTATCTGTCCTCTTGGATGCAGAAATGCGTGAACATACAATGCTAAATTAGAAAATGACAGTGTCTTTTGAAAGGTTTTTTAAATGTTTTGCTCTTGAACCTAAGAGATAGCCAAGCGCCAAGCCCTCTTGTTCCCATTAAGATAAAGCCACTCTCCGGGAACAACCTCTGTCATCTCTCCCTCCAGTGACCCCAACAATGGTAGCTTTTGACCACTGGTTTCTTTTTTCAAGCATCAAAAAATGCCTCCTCGCTACACGTTTCTTTCAACAAATCACACCATCTTTCTCTCACCTGTCTCGTTTGCTGCACCTACATCTATAACTTTTAGGTCCTCATCTGCTTTCCTGTTTTTTCCCCTCACGGGCTTCCCAGGTGGTGCTAGTGGTAAAGAACCCGCCTGCCAATGTAGGAGACTTAAGAGTTGCGGGTTCGATCCCTGAGTTGGGAAGATCCCCTGGAGGAGGGCATGGCAACCCACTCCAGTATTCCTGCCTGGAGAATCCCATAGACAGAGGAGCCTGGTGGGCTATAGTCCATGGGGTCACAAAGAGTCAGACGTGGCTGCATCGACTTAGCACGCAGCACTGCTTTCCTGCAGCCAAATAAACTATCTTCAGGAAAGGATTTTAGTCGCCCAGAAAGAGAGTAATGCAAATCATGCAAGAATCAAAAAAAAACTTCTGTCTCAAGGGTGATACAGGAGCAGAGAATGTCACAAAGCTATAAACCTCTGGGATTTTTTTTTTCTTCTTTTAAATTGGCCATAGGTGGGAGAAGACTGCAAGGATGAGCTGGTTCTCTGCACTCCCTTTATGGGTTCTGAAACAGCAGCAGGTCCCAAGCACTATTTTCAGAGCCATGCTGACATTTGTTAATAATGTTGGTGTATAAAGCCAAGCTCATTTTAAACTAATTTAGACACAAAGAAAATTAGCGAGTATGTGTCAGAATGGAAAGGGGAGAAAATCAAGTTACTGCTGTCACAGAGAGAAAGCGAAAATCTTGAGGTAAATGAAAATGGCTGTTTCCCATTAGATGCAAGGACAGGGGGAAAAGTGAAAATTTCAGGTGAAAAGCAAATCCTCTCTCCCTTCTTGAGGAGCCCACCGACAGCTTGCTCCTGAGCAAGCCCTGCTAGGCTCCTACTTGGCTCCAGTTATGCACCCAAGGAAAAGACGCCTTTTCAATGAGCCTACCTTCTGAAATTAACAGAGGGAAGAGTCTGATGCTGTTTTGTTTGTCAAAACTGCTCTCAAAAATGACTGCTCCCAGGGCCTTCCCTGGTGGCCCATTGATTAAGACTTTGTCTTCCAATGCAGCAAGGCTGGGTTTGATCCCAGTTGAGGAGCTAGGATCCCACATGCCTCACAGTCAAAAAAAACACAAAAACCACAAAACAAATATTATTGTAACAAATTAAATACAGATTGTAAAAATGGTCCACATCAAAAACAAATATTCCTCCCTAAATACAAAGTAGAAGCTTGGATTGGATTCTGGAAGAGTAAAAGGACATAAAGTCTGGTGAAATCTGACAAGCCTGTGACTTAGTTAATGGTACTTGATAAATGTACCACGATTGTGTAAGATGTTAGGGAAAGCTGGGTGAAGGATATAGAAGAACTCTCTATATTAGTTTTACAACTATTGCATAAGCCTGAAATTATTTTCAAATAAAAACGTTTAATGAAATGATGCCCCTTTAGTTGACTTGACTCTGATCTCTGACAAATAGGATCTGGCTTCTGGATGTGGTCTCCTGTGCATTGGGCTTCCATTCGATCCTTTGGAAAAACCAGAAGCAATTTTCTGGCCAGCCAAATACCTTCCTTTAGCTCTCAATGCAGGCAACAGGAGAGCACACCCAGGAAGGAGAAGGTTCGTTTCGTGTCCTAGAGGAAGGCTGCTTGGCAAGCAAGCTGTGTCTGGCTGTGTCTCATTGCACTGTGCACTCATATGCACTCCTTTAATTAGCAAGGCAGAAAGGCAGAAGCCTGGAAAAACCAACAAAATGAGCTCAAACAAAGACAGGCTGGGCCTGTCACCTGTGTTAATCATCTGCTCTCATTAGAGGGTAGCTGTATATTTTCTCAGATTTGCTCTTGATTCCCTATATATTTTATTCACTACTCATTAATGATGGAAGATTTATTATTCATTCAAAATGCCACTATCAAGAATTAGCAAGAGAATTCCAAATTGTAGACACTTTTCTTTAGGTTCAGGGCATTCAGTTGTCTTTTAAAAACTGTTTCTATGTGCAGTCAATATTGAAAATTTCAGTTTACCTACATAAGATAAGGACTAATTAAAGTTAGGGGAAGCCGGGTTTCCAGAAGAAATTAAGGTTCTTGGAGTAATTCTTATAGTTTAAGCATCTAGCCTATATTTTGTGCAACAAGTTACTTCAAGTATAGATTATTCTCTTGAACACAAAGACACCTACTTTCAGAAATGCATGTATGGCCTCCACAATTATTTTCTTTTGCCAAGATCAGTGTAAAATATTTTTACTTAAACACAATTGTCTGTCTCAAGCATAAAGATGAAAAGCTTTCCTCATATTTCTTGAAGGATGGTGGAACAGAAAAATAACAGAGAGACTCAGAGTGGGACTAACTTCTGTATGAACTTGAATGAGAGGCTCATATTCCTGCATTCCAGTTTCACTATGTCAGACACAGTGGTTCCAGAAACTTCTCAGGTTCAGTGGTTCAGAGGTTCAGTGGTGCTGAGAGATTAAAAAGAAGGTCTCTAAAATGCTCAGAAATCTCTTAGACGGTGAAATTTTTATTTAAAATGAGGAACAAGTTATTTCTGCTAAATAAGCAGAAAATTCAATACCCAATCACTGGGGTAAAGACAGACTTTTAACAAATGGTACTAGTATGACAAGCGTAGGAAGTCAAGAAACACCTGGAGTGACAGGCAAATTTGGCCTTGGAGTACAGAATGAAGCAGGGCAAAGGCTAATGGAGTGTTGCCAGGAGAACGCACTGGTCATAGCGAACACCCTCTTCCAACAACACAAGAGAAGACTCTACACATGGACATCACCAGATGGTCAACACTGAAATCAGATTGATTATATTCTTTGCAGCCAAAGATGGAGAAGCTCCATACAGTCAGCAAAAACAAGACTGGGAGCTGACTGTGGTTCAGATCATGAACTCCTTATTGCCAAATTCAGACTTAAATTGAAGAAAGTAAGGAAAACCACTAGACCATTCAGGTATGACTTAAATCAAATCCCTAACGATTATACAGTGGAAGTGAGAAATAGATTTAAGGGACTAGATCTGATAGAGTACTTGATGAACTATGGACAGAGGTTCTTGCCATTGTACAGGAGGCAGAGATCAGGATCATCCCCAAGAAAAAGAAATGCAAAACAGCAAAATGGCTGTCGGAGGAGGCCTTACAAATAGCTGTGAAAAGAAGAAAAGCAAAAAGCAAAGGCGAAAAGCAAAGATATACCCATTTGAATGCAGAGTTCCAAAGAAGAGCAAGGAGAGATAAGAAAGCCTTCCTCATTAATTGGTGCAAAGAAATAGAGGAAAACAATAGAATGGGAAAGACTAGAGATCACTTCAAGAAAATTAGAGATACCAAGGGAACATTACATGCAAAGATGGGCACAATAAAGGACAGAAATGGTATGGACCTAACAGAAGCAGAAGATATTAAGAAGAAGTGGCAAGAATACACAGAAGAACTGTACAAAAAAAATCTTCACAACCCAGATAATCACGATGGTGTGATCACTCACCTAGAGCCAGACATCTTGGAATATGAAGTCAAGTGGGCCTTAGGAAGCATCACTACGAACAAAGCTAGTAGAGGTGATGGAATTCCAGTTGAGCTATTTCAAATCCTAAAAGATCATGCTGTGAAAGTGCTGCACTCAGTATGCCAGCAAATTTGGAAAACTCGGCAATGGCCACAGGACTGGAAAACGTCAGTTTTCATTCCAATCCCAAAGAAAGGCAATGCCAAAGAATGCTAAAACTACCACACAATTGCACTCATCTCACACACTAGCAAAGTAATGCTCAAAATTCTCCAAGCCAGGCTTCAACAATACGTGAATTATGAACTTCCAGATGTTCAAGCTGATTTTAGAAAAGGCAGAGGAACCAGAGATCAGATTGCCAACATCTGCTGGATCATTGAAAAAGCAAGAGAGTTCCAGAAAAACATCTATTTCTGCTTTATTGACTATGCCAAAGCCTTTGACTGTATGGATCACAATAAACTGTGGAAAATTCTGAAAAAGATGGGAATACCACCTGACCTGCCTCCTGAGAAACCTGTATGCAGGTCAGGAAGCAACAGTTAGAACTGGACATGGAACAACAGACTGGTTCCAAATAGGAAAAGGAGTATGTCAAGTCTATATATTGTCACCATGCTTATTTAACTTATATGCGGAGTACATCATGAGAAATGCTGGGCTGGATGAAGCACAAGCTGGAATTAAGACTTCCAGGAAAAATATCAGTAACCTCAGAAATGCAGATGACACCACCCTTATGGCAGAAAGTGAAGAATAACTAAAGAGCCTCTTGATGAAACTGAAAGAGGAGAGTGAAAACATAGGCTTAAAGCTCAACATTCAGAAAACAAAGATCATGGCATCCAGTCCCATCACTTCATGGCAAATAGATGGAGAAACAGTGGAAACAGTGGCAGACTTTATTTTTTTGGTCTCCAAAATCACTGCAGATACTGGTTGCAGCCATGAAATTAAAAGATACTTACTCCTTGGAAGAAAAGTTATGACCAATCTAGACAACATATTAAAAAGCAGAGACATTACTTTGCCAACAAAGGTCTGCCTAGTCAAGGCTATGGTTTTTCCAATAGCCATGTATGGATGTGAGAGTAGGACTATAAAGAAAGCTGAGCGCAAGAGAACTGATGCTTTTGAACTGTGGTGTTAGAGAAGACTCTTGAGAGTCCCTTGGACTGCAAGGAGATCCAACCAGTCCATCCTAAAGGAGATCAGTCCTGGGTGTTCTTGGAAGGACTGATGTTGAAGCTGAAACTCCAATACTTTGGCCACCTGATGTGAAGAGCTGACATTTGAAAAGACCCTGATGCTGGGAAAGATTGAGGGTGGGAGGAGAAGCGGACGACAGAGGATGAGATGGTTGGATGGTATCACCAACTCAATGGACATGAGTTTGAACAAGCTCCAGGAGTTGATGATGGACAGGGAGGCCTGGCGTGTTGCAGTCCATGGGGTTGCAGAGTCGGCAACTGAGCGACGGAACTGAATTGATGACAAGAGTGGCCTTTTTCTGACAAGGGAGGGTTTTGAGTAGAGAAGTAATAAGCTCTGATTGCTTCTTTGTTGTTTTTTTTTTCCTCTCTGTACCCCCTGGCATGAGGGGATCTTAGTTCCCTGACTGCTGGTGTTTAGTCACTCAGTCATGTCCAACTCTTTTGCAACCCCATGGACTAGAGCCCGCCAGGCTCCTCTGTCCATGGGATTCTCCAGGCAAGAATACTGGAGTGGGTTTCCATGCCCTCCTCCAGGGAATCTTCCCAACCCAGGGACTGAACCCAGGTCTCCCTCATTGGGAGTGAGGAGTCTCAACCACTGGACCACCAGGGTAGTCCCTGATTAAATAAGACCACTCTGGCTGCTTTGGTAAGAAGAATCTGAAGGCTAGGGGTTGGGGTGGTGAATAATGCAGGGAGGCAGGTGGAAGGTGGCCACAGCCATTCCAGACAGGAGTGGAGGTGGGGAAGATGTGGGCAGGTTCTGCCAATGTTTTGAAAGTTGACCCAAAGGATAAGGAGAGTAAGAGAAAGATGGCCAAGGTTCTTGTCACAAGCAGTAGGGAAAGATGGAGTGGTCAGAAACAGAGATGACAGAGAGGACAAGAAGAGACTGAGAGTAAGATCAGGGCTTCAGTTCTAGCCACATGGGATCAGATGTTGAAGGGGAATGTCAAGGTGGTTGGCTGCAAGTCTGGAGTTTAAAGGAGGTCTGGAAAAAAAATAAAATAAAGGAGGTCTGGACGGAGATGGAATTTGGGGGTTGTCAGTGTACAGTATTCTTGCCTGGAGAATCCCAGGGATGGGGGACCCTGGTGGGCTGCCGTCTATGGGGTCACAGAGTCGGACACGACACAGCAGCAGCAGCAGCAGTGTGTAGGAGGTGGGATTTAAAACTTGACAAATGACACTGGAGAGAGTCAGAATGGTTAGGAGAGGTCCAAGGACTGAGGCTGGAGCTGTCCAAAACACAGAAGTCAGGAGAGTGCAAGGAACTGACCTAGGAGACCAAGCCTCCACTCCTCTCAGCAGCCCAACTTGTACTTCAATGAAAAGCCTGAAGATGGTGAGGTCTTTTGTATATAATTAAGGCCAGAATTACCTGGGGAAAGAGCCTTTAAGAGGAAAGAGTGTACATCCCCCCTTGATTTTTATTGACTGGGGGATTTTTGTAGAAACTGACGCCTGTGGTCAGCGATTTGTTTTGTAAGTGAATATTGAAACACTCCAGTCAATAACATTTGGGTAACAAAAGACATATTAATATATCTCTAGTCAATAAATTGTTAAGAGTTATTTGGTATTTGAGCCGATTTGTTCACTTAAAAAAATTCACCTCTTTGAAGGCACCAAGACACTGATTTGGGGGCTGGTTGTGGAGAAGAAGGTTTGGAATTAACAGCCTGGAAGGCAAATCTGGTGTTGGAGAAGACTCTTAGAGTCCCTTGGACTGCAAGGAGATCCAACCAGTCCATTCTGAAGGAGATCAGCCCTGGGATTTCTTTGGAAGGAATGATGCTAAAGCTGAAACTCCAGTACTTTGGCCACCTCATGCGAAGAGTTGACTCATTGGAAAAGACTCTGATGCTGGGAGGGATTGGGGGCAGGAGGAGAAGGGGACGACAGAGGATGAGATGGCTGGATGGCATCACTGACTCGACGGACGTGAGTGAGTGAACCCCAGGAGTTGGTGATAGACAGGGAGGCCTGGCGTGCTGCGATTCACGGAGTCGCAAAGAGTCAGACACGACTGAGCGACTGAACTGAACTGAAGGCAAATCTGTAATTTGGAGATGGGGCTTCAGAAGCTCCTTGCAATATAACTTGTTCAGAATTTAAAATGAAATATATTTTGCATGTGCGTACTCACATATTCTTGAC
Source organism: Bubalus bubalis (assembly GCF_019923935.1). Classification (NCBI taxonomy): domain Eukaryota; kingdom Metazoa; phylum Chordata; class Mammalia; order Artiodactyla; family Bovidae; genus Bubalus; species Bubalus bubalis. Next base: position 25,828,700 of record NC_059174.1, on the reverse strand, counting down.
ATGTGGCCTCTGAGCAAAAAATTGTCTCTAATAAAATTAAAAAATGGTACCAGGGACTTCCTTGGTAGTCCAGTAGTCAAAGACTGAGCATCCACTCCAGGGGTCATGGGTTCAATCCCTGGTCAGGGAACTAGGATCCCAAATGCGGAGTGGCATGGCCAAAAAAAATGGTAGCAGCCTTAGGATTGACTTTACAAACAAAGCTGTCTGTGAATTCAAAAATTAAATAATATGCTTTTCTCACTGACTCAGAATTATCTCTGGGAGCCCGGGCTACATGTGAATGCTGTGACATCAGTGGGAGTCCCTCTGCTCTAGGACACAGCCCATCCCTATAGGGAATGTCTCCCATATTTATGAGTATTGTGCAAACAAAAGAGCAGTTGCTAAAACATGGATTTATTTGGGCATTACTGTCAAGTATGATCAAAGATAAAATTCTCTGAGAGCTTTGTCTGATCATCTGTAGTACCAGAGTTCCAGAAATAGCACTTGTACAGAACGTATTCACGTGCAAAGTGGATCATTTATTTAGCACCAAAATCAACCTTTAAAAACATCAGTTCCATCTTAAAACAGGCATTTAAAAAACATTTCTGACATTCTAAGTTTGCATCTAGACATCTGCACAATCTGGAGACCCAAATTCCACTGTGATTTCCACTGACAAAGGTGATTTTCACCGGCTGTGGGAAGCTGGGAGCGGAGCCATGGCATGGAGGTAACTGTCCTTCAAAAGGTCCAGTGGGTCCCAGGAATGCTGTTTCCTACTCTGCTGAGGTTTCCCCCTTGATCTCCAAGGAAAGAGTTTTGTGGTTGCTTACAGAGACTCTTGGTAACTGGTCAGGAATCCACTATATAATCATATTGCAAAATTTCTTGAAGAGGAAAAAACCATGACCGAGGTCTCTTGCCCACTCACGTCTGCCATGCTAAGCTCCTCAAACAGAGCTCTTAATCCGCAACAACTGAAGTCCTGATCTCCATGTAAGAAGGGCTGGTTAACACCCTTTAATAACTACTTTGCAATTCCAAAGGACTCTCTGACAGCTTTCCTAGGGAGGACATGAGGTAACTGAGGATCTCAGAGGCAAAAACAAGCTCAGTTTAACCATTTCCGGTCTAGGCTGACTGTAGAGTTCTGTGAAGTCCAGTGTATGAGGCCCTCATCACAGAAAAGGAAAACAACGTCTTCTCTTTAGTAAAAGCCAGGCCACTCATCGGCCTTTCCCCTTTTCCTTCCTTATTCTTGGCATTGTTTTTGGAAACTGGGTAATTCCCCATAGGAAGGTGGCAGGAGATACTTATAAGGAGGGCCAGCATCTCCGGGGGTACTGTCCTTTGTACAACCACAAGGAAGATGAGGCAGTTCAGCTCAAGAGGATGTCTTATGAACAGGCAGGGAAGGTCCATTTGTACCCATCCTTTGGAGCTGGTGAAACCGGACATCAAAGGCTGTCCGAACTCCCAGGCACAAGGAATCCCGGTTCTAACTCTATTGCGATGTATGTGTTAATGATCCTTCTTTATGAAGGACCCTGGCTGTGGGTTCCTGGGTTAAGGACGCCTAGGCTGTGGGTCGGCAGGTAGAACAGTCCTGGAAGACTCAGGGGCCAGGAACACCCCCCAGCATGTCGTTTCCCCACCAGATCATACCACTCCTGACACTGCTACAGGGAATAAGCCACAAGATGGGACATGATTCTGGCCCTTTACAAGGTCAACTTGGCTCCTATCAAGGACGCACGGAGGGATAAGCCTACAGGGAGAAATTCTGTGTTCTTCTGGCCTTCAGTCTTCCATGTCAGTGAATTTTCTCTTTGCGTAGTTCTGAACCAGGTTGGAAGCTGTGAGCTGAGATGCCTGCCCTTTCTCCCAACACTGAAAGTCATTCAGTCCTTTCTGCCCTGTTTGAAACAAGCTTCTCTCCATCTCGTCTAGCCCGGCCACGAGTGCTGACGTGTCTTCATTGTAAGCGTTCTGGGAGGAATCCATGATGCGGCGGAAACGTCCAACAAATGTCTGAAGAAGAAGTGCCAGAGAGAAATCAGATACATTTTTTTAAAATCCCTGAACACTTAAAGGCAAGAATCTGGTTTGGGACTCAGTCAGAAGGAGGTCTGAGCCTCCTCTGCCTATCGCCAGTGATCAACCATTACCCTTTTCTTATTTCCAGGATTTCCTGTTGGTTCCAACTCTTGGCAAGCAAATATGCAGAGCAGCACACAAGTCATAGTTACATGTATATATAATAGGCAAACACAGCCTAACTGTAGGCTGACCTAGAATAACAATACACTGATCACATAAATCATACACTCCCCTGGGTAAGAGTAACATCTGGTGGCCGGCACGGCTATCTCCTGAGTCCTGTGCAATGCCATCGGTTTTCATGTCAATTACTTGCCTGCAGGAGAGAATGGGAGATGTCGGCATTCTCTGGACTGTCAAAATGCAGGAGCTGGGAGCCGAACCCATAGAAATGTGGTCCCATTTTGTGGAGGTCCACCACGTTGGCGTCTGCACTGAACACAGTCCTCCAACCCTCCTGGTAGATCTTGGGAAGTTCCACTGAAAGGATCCGCCGCTTGTTGTCAAACAGCCCCTTTGCCAGCCACAAAGGGAGTTCAAGCTTTGTGCCCTGTATCACACAGGATTGTAGGTTTTAAAGACAGGTAACATAGTAAATGTGTTACTATGCACGTGACCTGAGGGAATGAATGAATATCAGTACTGCCTGTTCTCTCTAGGGGAATGACTGCCAAACACAGAAGATGTAGTTGTGACTTAAGAAATGAACCGTGTGGGCTGAAGTTTTATGTCATGATGGAATGGAGACAGAAAAAGCATTTATATACCAAAAACAGAGTGAAGAACAAAAATGTGACGCAAAGGGAAGGTTTTCCTAACTAACGTAAATAAAAACTACCCAATTGCAGACAACAGAAAATAGAAGGATGGAAAAAATGTTATGCAAACAGTAACCAAAAGAAAGAAGCATTACTAGAGATAAAGAGGGACCTTTGATAATAAAATGGTCATTAAATCTATCAGAAAAATAGAAATATCTGTCTAAATCAACAGAAGTAAAAGGAAAAATGACAAATCCATAATCATCATGGGAGATTTTAACATATCTGTTTTTGATAAATGAGAAGTAGCAAACAAAAAAATCAATAATAACACAATCTAAACAAAACAAATAAAAACTTCACCTAATTTACATATAGATTATGTACTGCAGACCATGACTTCACAATATCAAACTTTACAAGCACATTGCTGTTGTTTAGTTGCTAAGTCATGTTCAACTCTTTTGTGACCCGGTGGACTGTAGCCCGCCAGGCTCCTCTGTCCATGGGATTTCCCAGGCAAGAATACTGGAATGGGTTGCCATTTCCTTCTCCTGGGGATCTTCCTGGCCCAGGAATCGAACCTGAGTCTCCTGCCATGGCACATGGATTTTTTACCACTGAGCCACAGGGAAGCCCTTTCAAGCACAAACCGAATGGTTATCTTATGCTGAGGTTTAGAGCAAATGCTAACTTTCAGAAAACTGAAATCATTCAGACTATGTTGTTTGGCCACTGTGGAACTAAGCCAGAAATCAAAATCCAAACTGTATGTAGCAAAGTCCCCAGATGTTTGGACCTAAGCACCAGTCTTCTCAATAATTCATGAGTCAAAGAAGAATTCACAGTGAAAATTAGAAAATCAAATTAAAACTTGTGAAATGTAGTTAAAGCTACAGGAAAAGCACAGCTAAAAATGTAAAAAAGAAAGCTGAAAAATCAATGACCTAGGTACCCATCTCAAAATGTGAATGGATGCAAGAGAACAAAGAAAATTAAGCCCAAAGAAAATAGAAGGAAAGAAATAATTAAGATAAGAACTAAATGACCTAAAAATGAAGGTACAAATGAGAAAGCTGACAGAGCCATTATTTAGTTCTTTTAAAAGACTGCTACAAGTGATAAACTCCTAGTGAGACTACTTAAGAAAGAGATCATAATTTCTCAGTATCAAGAATAAAAAGCAGGACCCAGCTATAGTTGTACAGATGTTTAAAAGATAGTAAAAGGATATTTTGAACAACACTATACCACTATATTTGAAAATTTAGGTGAAACAGTCAAATTCCCAGGGCGAAAAAACCACGTACCAACAGTAAAACTAGAATAGAAAATCTGATAGCCCTGTGTCTATGAATGAAACGAAATACGTCAGTAAAAACCTTCCTACACAAATCTCCCATGCAGAAGAATCCTAAATAGTATATGTAGACATTGTGCCCTCAAAGAAGGGGACCATAACTCCCCTCTCCTTAAGTACAGCTGTACATAATGACTTCCTTCCAGAGAGAACAGTAACTTTACAATGAAAACAGAGTAACTTTACAATGAAGAATCCTGACAAACCTCACATAGCTCAAGTGATCAAAGTTCCTATCAACACAAGTCATGCTGATGGCATGTACCCTTGTTAAGATGTGGTAAAAATGGCACTTTACCTCTATGGTCTCCCGCCTCAAAACACAGTCTAATCATGAGAAAACCAACAGACGAATCCCAAACGAGGAATATTCTCAACAGAATACCTCGCCAGCACTCCACAAAATTCATGGTCATTAAAAACAAGGAAAGTCTGATAAACTGTCAAAGCCAAGAGGAGCCTAAGGACACACAATTACTAAATGCACTTTGGTGTCCTGGATGGGAACCTGGAACAGAAAAAGGACATTAAGTAAAAATGAAGGCAATATGAATAAAATATGGATGGTACACCTCTGTTTATCAGTGTGTCAGAGAACCAACTAATTAACTACTCTAATGGAAAGTCAAAAAATAATGTCTAAATGTTAAAAACTCAAGATAAATTTAAGAACATTGATTAGAAATATGGAGGTGAATTTTGAAGAGACTATGAAAAAAGGAGACAGATCCTGTGGAAATGGAAAGGATATGAGGGAGAGCAAGGCAGGGCCTCCTATTTTTTTCTATAAATCTTTGGGTATTATTTGGCTTTTTAAACTTTGCATATGTCTCACTTCGATAAAAATAACTCAAAACAGACCAAACAAAAATGCCCAAGTGAAGAGGAACTAAAAAAGCCTTTTGATGAAAGTGAAAGAGGAGAGTGAAAAAGTTAGCTTAAACCTCATGGGGAAACAGTGGAAACAGTGTCAGACTTTATTTTTGGGAGCTCCAAAATCACTGCAGATGGTGACTGCAGCCATGAAATTAAAAGACACTTACTCCTTGGAAGGAAAGTTATGACCAACCTAGATAGCATATTCAAAAGCAGAGACATTACTTTGCCAACAAAGGTCTGTCTGGTCAAGGCTATGGTTTTTCCAGTGGTCATGTACAGATGTGAGAGTTGGACTGTGAAGAAAGCTGAGTGCCGAAGAATTGATGCTTTTGAACTGTGGTGTTGGAGAAGACTCTTGAGAGTCCCTTGGACTGCAAGGAGATCCAACTAGTCCATTCTAAAGGAGATCAGTCCTGGGTGTTCTTTGGAAGGAATGATGCTAAAGCTGAAACTCCAGTACTTTGGCCACCTCATGCGAAGAGTTGACTCATTGGAAAAGACTCTGATGCTGGGAGGGATTGGGGGCAGGAGGAGAAGGGGACGACAGAGGATGAGATGGCTGGATGGCATCACCAAATCGATGGACATGAGTTTGAGTGAACTCGGGGAGTTGGTGATGGACAGGGAGGCCTGGAGTGCTGCAAATCATGGGGTCGCAAAGAGTCGGACACGACTGAGCAACTTAACTGAGCTGAACTGAAACAAAACTTGGGTTAAATAGGAAATTAAAAAATAATCATTATGGGACTTTCCTGGTGGTCTAGTGGCTAAGACTCCAAGCTCCCAATGCGGGTGGGGGGCGGGGGCCGGTTCCATCCCTGGTCAGGGAACCAGATCCCACATGCCAAAACTAAGGGTTCGCATGTGGCAACTAAGACCCCCACATAGCCAAATAAATATTTAAAAATAAGAACCATTACAAGCCATGTTCCTGGGACAAACTCGAATTTGAAGTCGTGCAGTTCTAAGTTCGAATCCCAGCTCACCACTTAAGACCCTGGCACCCTGGCCAAGTTACTCAACATATCTGGGCTTCAATTTCTTTATGTGTAACAACATCTGACTATAGGGTTGTTAAAGAACTAAGGGGTAATAGATCCCAGCACTAAAAGCTCTCAGGAACTGGTTGCTGATGCCATCATCATTTCAGGAACGAATATAGCAATTTGCTGCTCCCAGACATCATTTGCTCCTACAGAAACCAAAACTGTTGTTTTGCTTTAAGGCAAAAAGTAATCGCTTTAAGGCAAAAAGTAATCGGTTTAAGGCAAAAAGTAATCAGAACCCTGGTCCGTAGGCGCCGATCCTTAAGCATCAACACACACCGAGTGAAAACACATTGCTGAATTTGGATAGTTTCAAAAAAGAAATCCGTGTTGGAGGGAGCCTGACGACCCAGTATAAATTTAGTTTCCATAGGGGTCGCGAAGGCTTGGGGGTGGGAGTGGGGCGCGCAGCGAAGAGGACTCAGCGCTCGGCTCGGCCTCCCTGTACTGTAAAACTACAAATCCCAGGGGGCAACGCGCCCGGTTACGCGGCGCCCCAAAGCCCGCAAGTCCTACTCGGAGTTGTAGTCTTTCCAGACGGGATCGCTTACCTCCGGGATAGCATTGTCAGTCTCGGCCCCTCCGCTCCGGTCTAGGAAGAAAGCGCCGAGGCGCGGCATGGGGATCTCCGTGCGCACGGAGAGCTTCTCGTGGGACATCAGAATGTCGTCCAAGGAAAGAAAATTCTCCTCAGGACCCAGCGCACCCGACTCCACCCGGAAATAAGCCTCGGACATGGCGGCGGCTTGAGCGTCTTCGTTTCCACTCTCGTTGATTCGGGAGACCTCCGGGAGTCAGGGATGTAAAAGGAGGAGGCGGCTGAGGCTGGTCAGGATTGTGAAGGTTGAGGAGGTCGCTGCGGCAGTCAGATTGGATTCAAGCTCTTTTCCCGCGCCCGCGGACGGGCCAGACAGGAGCAGTCGATCCAGGCTGGTCTGTCCAGACAGAAGCAATCGACAAAGTCTGCGGATTTGGTTCTGCGCGACCCAATGGAGGAGGAGCAGTACTTGGCTCCGCCCAAAGTGTTTTTTTCAGGAGTGTAGTCCGGGGTGAGAACTTGAAATAAAACTGGAGATTGCTTTGAAGCTGCAAAATGCATTTGCACTAGACCGTGGTCCTTTAAATGTTTATATGAAATTTAAAACACTTTGCAACACACTTGGGGGCTTCGTTGCACCCTCCCTCACTGACCTGATCCAGTCTGAGTTTACATTTTGTGAGTCTCTGTGAATCTCTGTTAATGCTGGTACTTGAAAGAAACATTCAAAACACAGCAGAACTCTAGCACTAGCCCCAGATCATTATTATGGACTATTTGTAGTATTTTGGAGTGGGTATAGATTACAGTGGGAGGAAAGGTTTACACACAGAGCCACATGGTTTGCAAAGGTCCTGAGGCTACTTAAGAACCTCCCAGTTCATCTTAACATCAATTTGCTATCTCTTTTTATGGCTCTCATTTTAAATCCTTAAAAGAGGAAATCTGATCGGCCCAATTCATCTCTTTCAGGCAGGTCACACTGGTCACAGGTGACCAGCCTCTCTATAGAGTGGTTGCCTGTGACCAGGGCCATTACTGGTCTAGGGGAAGAGGACCAGGGAGGGGCATGTTACATGGTACCAGACTTGGGGGCGTTACTCAGTCAGGGCTCTGGGTGGTGGCAGAGTGTTGAAAGAGGCACTACAGAATTTATTCATAAAGGACATTTTCTGGGGCAACTAGAGCTATGAACAGGGCGTTCATGGGAAAGGAATGTATATTAATCATGTTTTTTATTTTACACTTTACGATGCTATGACATTTTAGGGCCTTGCAGCCCTGGGAAGAACTGTTCGTTTGAGGATGAGCTAATTCCAGGAGTAATAAACAACTTGCCTTCCATGGACAAAGCAACTGATCCAAAGCCCATATCCCAATCACTTCCTTTATCTAACTGCCACATACCAAGCCAATATTTCCCCTTCCCTAAATCACCCCAGGGCCAAGTACTGGACAATTAGAGACCAACCTGATTCCAACTACCCAATCCTAAGTTTGCTCAAACTTATCTACTCTACCTCACCTATTTCTTCCCATAGAGACCACCCTAAACTCTGGGCCATCTTCTCCCCTCCCTCCTTCAGCCTCCTGACTGAACCTAGTGCTTCCCCAGGTGGCCCTGCATGGCTTGATGTGTGCCCCTTTCTCTTGGGAACTGTGAGGAATAAAACTTCTTTCAGTGGCGTTGACCACTCTGTGCAATCATTCAGTGACCAATGGAAGTTAAACCCTGGGCATCATGCGAACAAGAGGCAGTGGGGGAGTGGACTGAATGATGGAAAGCCTTCGGTGCTATTCTAAGAGGCTATTCCATAGGAAACAGGAGAAAAAGTAAGGCTTTTGAGCAAGTAAGGACATATATTTGGGCTTTAAAAAGCATACCCTGGCAGTGAAGAAGGGAGAGGTCAGATGCAGGGAAGCTGTGTTGGATATCACAGTGGTAAAGAATTCGCCTGCCAATGCAGGAGACATGGGTTCTATCCCAGGGCAGGCTACAGTCCATGGGGCTGCAAAGAGTCAGACACAACGGAGCATGCACACACAGTGGGCAGTACCTGGCAAGTAGTGGGACACAGGAATGAAGGACAGAGATAATCCAGGTTTCTAACTTGTCAGCTAGGTGGGTGGAGGTGACACCGATAGCTGTACAGAGCACAGGCAGTTTGAGGCAAAATATGAGTTTGAGTTTGCACTTACGGAGTCCAGAAGCTGCTGAACAGGCAGGTCTACAGCCCAGTGGAAAAACCAGCCTTGAACTTTTAGTTATCTGTTCAGTATTTTGTGATAGTTACCTAAGAGCCTTTTTCTTTACTTTTTTTTTTTTTTTCTGCACCACACAGCTTGAGGGATCTTAGTTCTCCTACCAAGGATTGAACTCATGCCCTTGGCAGTGGAAGCAAAGAGCCCTAACCACTGGACCACCAGTGTTATCTATTTTGTGATAGTTATATGAGAGTCTTTTTTAAAAAATCATATTTTAAATGTTCAGTTTGCTACACTATCCAATACCACAATAAACAGAGTTACTAGCCAAAACTTTTAATTTCTCTGGTGAAATGGATGTAGGACACTGGATATAGTTTGGGGTAGAAATATAAGTTAATTTGTCTAATTGAAGGTATGGCAGGTTATTTGCTGACAAAGATAGTAAGCTATTTTTTACATTGAAACAGTTGAGATGGATGCTTAATGATCTATCAGTGCCAAAGAAGGGCATTACTTTTGTGAAGAGACCAGAATATTGGCTCTAAACTCAAATACCACAGTTATTTTGATCCTAAGGTAATAGGCCAGTGTTTAAGATAAAATCAGAATATCTTGTTTTTCTTATTTAATGTCACGGCTCATCGTGAAACTGTTATTCATTGTTTGTATGTTTTTCCTCCATTTAGTCTGTTTTCTCCTTGAACTAATAAGTGAATAAGTCACAAAAAGTGAAATGAGTGCAAGTTTGAGCTTATGATACTAAACAGTTGCATTAATTCTTTGACAGAAGTGGCACCAAGTTTTATCAAGTAGAGATCTGTTTATAGCCTAAATTTTAAGAGCCGGCTTCCCTTGTGGCTCAGCTGGTAAAGAATCCGCCTGCAATGCGGAAAACCTGGGTTTGATCCCTGGGTTGGAAAGATCCCCTGGAGAAGGGCTAGGCTACCCACTCCAGTATTCTGGCCTGGAGAATTCCATGGACTATATAGTCCATGGGGTCACAAAGAGCTGGACACACTAAGTGACTTTCACTTTCACTTTTAAGAGCCAGCAATGCTTCTCTTCTCTAAGAAAGCTTCTGTTTCTTAGTACCAGTCTATGTACCAGAATTATGTCGAACAGAATTTCAGTATACCTATAATATTCAAAATATAATCAGTATATTTACAATATATGGAATTTCAGTCTTCTGAAAAGTATCTGCTGAATCCCTGAAAAGCAGAGTAATTTTTCTACTGTAATCATTTCAAGATTGGAGAATTGTAGAACTGTGTGACATATACAGACTTTTTTAAAAAAAATTATTTTTGATATGGACCGTTTTTAAAGTCTTTACTGAATTTGTTACAATATTGCTTCTGGTTTGGTTTTTAGTTTATGATTTTTTTTTTTTTGGCTGAGAGTTGTATGGGATCTTAGCTCCCCAACCAGGGATCGAACCTGCATCCTCTGCTTTGGAAATGAAGTCCTAACCACTGGGCGGCCAGGGAAATCCCTACACAGATTATAGATAAAGCAAAACAATGTGCAGCTTTAATTTTTTTTTTTAAATACCAGTACTTTGTCTTTTGTACTTCTTTTTAGACTTTTTGGTTTGTTTTTTTTTGTTTTTTGGTTTTTTTTAGTACCAATGCTTTCTAAATTTCTTCCTTTGAGTTGGGGAGGCTGTGGTGCAAGTAATAGAAATGCAAATCCAGGGGGTAGTGGGTTGGGGAGGACCTACAGGGGGGTGTTAAGGAAACCATCCTTCCAGTTGCTTGCTTAGCCAGAACTTAACCCCCGTTACTGGTCCATCAGTGAATGCTGCCTCTGCCTTCACAATATTTCTAGAATCTGACCATTGCTTATCACTCTGGTCCAGGCCATCATCATCTCTTGCCTAGATTGTTCAGTAGCTTCCTATCTCGTCTTGCTCTCCCAGTGGCTTCCTTACTGTTCCTTGAAACCCCAGGCACACTCATTCATTCCTCAGGGCTTTGCCCTGTCTGTTCCTTGTCCCTAGATCGCCTTTCTCTCATATTTCCACATGGCTGGTCCCATTCATAGTTTCCTCCAAAGTCACCTTGAATAAATGCAGCTCTAGCCAAGTAACCAAGGCCTTCCCTAGCCATCCTACCTACAATTTTAAACCTCCTCCATGGACACCCAGTATCCCCTCCCTTTTCCCCCCTAGCACTGACCACTCAATAACATCTTGCATATTTTACTTACTTACCTTGCTCACTGTCACCCCTACTGGAACCTTAGATCAGTGAGGGCAGGGATTCTTTCCGGTGTACCTTTCACTGGTGTATCCCTGCTGCTTAGTGCATGGTGTGCTGGGTGCTGTGCTTAGTCGCTCAGTCGTGTCTGACTCTTTGCGACCCCATGGACTATAGCCCACCAGGCTCCTCTGTCCATGGGGATTCTCCAGGCAAGAATACTGGAGCGGGTTGCCATGCCCTCCTCCAGGGGATCTTCCTAACCCTGGGATTGAACCCAGGTCTCCCACATGGCAGGCAGATTCTTTACCATCTGAGCCACCAGGGTAGGCACTTCCTAAATATTTATTGCTATATATATAAATATATATATATAGCAATATATTGCTATATATAAATGTATATAGCAATATATATTATCTATATATAAATAAACTTTATAGTAGTGATATTATTTTCCTTTAAAAATAAATAAACTTTATTTATAGTAGTGATATTATTTTCCCCAGCCTCTGGACTCTAATGTCCGATGACCTGAGGCAGAGCTGATGTAATAATAATAGAAATAAAGTGCACAATGAATGTAATGCGCTTGAATCACCCCGAAACCATCCCCACTTCCCAGCTTCCCGACCCCACTCCCCCCAGTCCATGGAAAAGTTGTCTTCCACAAAACTGGTCCCTGGTGCCAGAAAGATTGGGGACCGCTGCTTTAAAACATGAGATGAAAATAATGAATCAGTTTTAAATAAAAAGTAGTACAAGTGCAGATATCACAACAGTCATAGAGGGTAGCCGTGAAACATTGAAAACACTGCCTTTAAGTGCTTAAATATACTTTGCCGACGTACAGGTTCAGCCACATCTAACTTTCTACATCCATGAGCTCCAGTCATTCCAGTGCCACAGTGGAAGCTCATTGACCAGGTTTTGCTCACTTATTAATACTTTTGTTAAAGTTTGGTGAATGCTTAAGTAGAGAGTAGATAAGATTTAGGGACTTCCCTGGTGGCCCAGTGGCTAAGATTCAGAGCTCCCATTGCAGGGGGTGTGGGTTGGATCCCTGGTCAGGACCTAGATCTCACCTGCTGAAACTAAGTCCTGGAGCAGCCAAATAAATTAAATAAATGCTATTTTTTTTTTTAAGGTAGAGAAGATTTAAAATGGCTTGGCATAGTTTCCTACCTATGAGACATGCCTAGCAGCCATTAATGCTCAGTTGGTGTGTAACTCTGGGATCCAACAGGTCTGGATAGAGTCCAACTTCCAACACTTGAACTGGCTCTGGACCTTGGGTAAGTTATTTACTAGAAGCTTAGCTCCTGCATCTGTAAAATGGGGATGATATATATGATAGTAACTGGAATGAATGAGCCAGTCTTCAAAGAGCACTTAGTTCAGGGCCTGGACTATAGTAGGGGTTCAATAACTATCCTCCTTATCATCATTATTCATGCACATTTGTTCATTTCTGCAACCTCAGCATCCCAAACGATACTTGGCACATAGCAAGCACTCAATAAAATTTGTTAAGTAACTATCATCATTCATTACTGTCATCCTTGATCAAGGCTTGACTACACTTGCTCCCTGCTCCCCCCAGTTTAAGTTTCTAAATGTACTTGAAAATGATAAATGATCATTCTTCAAATTTCCCCTGCAAACATTGCTAGAATTTAGCTCTTGTGAGTTCAAATTCTTAAACTTTTTTAATTTCTAAATTACAGTACTATGTTTGAAACCTTATTATATAAGGTTAATGGATTTAAATCACTGGAGTTCATTTTTACATAATTTAAATGTTCTCTTGGTTGAGCTATTTCTTGAGCACTGCTTCAAAACGCCTTCAATGAGATCAAAATAAATTGATGGGCATAATGCGACCTTCTGTGTGGGTAGCTCCAATTTTAGATTCTTCCCACCATCTTCAGCAGAAATCGTAAATCCATCTTATATATTCAGAGACTTTGTGTATGTCACCCTCTTAACTTGGCAAAGGAGCAGATATCACATCATTCTAATAGAGGTAACTCATTTAGTCCAACTTTTCTTGTTCTGTGTTCCCAGCTCCACAAAAATACCTTTTTCTCCCATTCCTTTCTATTTATCTCTTTCTGGTAATTTATTATGTAATTTAATTCATGATCTGAGAGCCAGAGTTTTTCTCAGCCCGAAGGTAGTGGAGTGGTAAGCAAGTCCATTAGTTTGAGGGGAATATAGGAGAAGTACGGCTTTCATTTATTCACTAAGAGGTTCAGATGTCGGACTTCCCTGGTGGTCCAGTAGTTAGGAGCCCACCTGCCAAAGCAGGGGACGCGGATTCAATCCCTGGTCTGGGGAGACCCCACGTACCTCTGGCAGCTAAGGCTGTGCTGCAACTGCTAAAGTCCTCGAGCCCATGCTCCTCAACAAGAGAAGCCCCCTCAGTGAGAAGCCTGCACGCCGCAACCAGAGAGTAGCCCTGCTCACCACAGCTCGAGAAAGCCTGTGCACAGCGACAAAGACCCAGTACAACCCTAAATAAATAAATAAATATTTTTTAAAAAAGATGTTCAGATGCCTATTAGATGCCCTGGGGCTGCCAACATGACTGCATAGACTGATATGAAATGTTCTGGGCTGTTAAGGAGAATGGTGCCTAGTGGAGAAAATAGTAACATAGGTGATGAAAGTGATAGAAAAAGTGAAAGGTGTTAGTCATCCAGTCGTGTCAGACTCTTAGTGACCCTATGGACTGTAGCCCACCAGGTTCCTCTGTCCATGGGATTCTCCAGGCAAGAATACTGGAATGGGTTGCCATCTCCAGGAGATCTTCCTGACCCAGGGATCAAACCCGGCTCTCCTGCCTTGCAGGCAGATTCTTTACCGTCTGGGCCATCAGGGAAGACCAACAGAGCCCTGTCCAAAATGTAGAAGTTCAGAAGGACTGGGGGGACTCTGACCTGGGCAGAAGAGGGGTTTATAAAGGTTTTACAGAGGAAGGGGTATCAGAAGGGGGCCTTCAAGAGTGAGTAAGACTTTTCCAGCAGGCACACAAATGCAAGGAGGGGTCACCCCAGTCCCAAGGATCAACTTCTAGTAAAGATGTGGGATTAGGAGGGCAGAAATAGAGACACGGATGTAGAGAATGGACTTGTGGGAAGGAGTGGGAAAAGGAGAGGGTGGGACGGATTGAGAGAACAGCATTGACATGTATATACTACCACATGTAAAATGGACAGCTAGTGGGAAGCTGCTGTATAACACAGGGAGCTCAGCTCAGTGCTCTGGGATGACCTAGAGGGGTGGGATGGAGGAGAGGGGAGGCTCAAGAGGGAGGGATATACGTATACATATGGCTGATTCACACTGTTATACAGCAAAAACACAACACTGTAAATCAGGTATACTCCAATTTTAAAAAAAGAAAGAAAAAGATGTGGGATTGTGGAAGTTCAGGACCAAACTTCTCTTCTTCCAAACTTGTCCCTTCTTTTGCCTTGCATATCCTGGTTAATGGCTCTGCCATCTGCTGATGACCTGTATCTTCATATGACAAATAACAGGAAAATCCAGTTCAAACTGGCTTAAGTGACAAGGGATTCTAGACTCCAAAACTGGAGTCTAAGAGAGTTCATGGTTGATTGGTCCAACAGCCTAAGGATGTCACTAAGAATCTAATGGTTGCTTTGCTCTGTACATAGCCACATCCAGTTATGGATCATTCCCCTGGGGTCACAAAATGTTTGCCAATTAAGTCTGGTCTGCAGGGTCTTTATTTTTGTCCAAAACAAGGAGATCATTGGGTCTCAATAGAGAATTCTGAGATTCATCCTTACTGGCAGGTTTAGATCACATACCCCTGAACCCCAAACTACTGTGAGAGCAATGGAATAAGCTAATTAGTGTAAGTCAACCAAGGCCCTGGAGAAGGAAATGGCAGTATTCTTGCCTAGGAAATTCCATGGGCAGAGGAGACTGGCGGGCTACAGTCCACGGGGTCACAAAGAGTCAGACACAGCTGAGCACTCATGCAGGTGCTCATGGCCCACCTTTAAAGCTGGAAGGGGGTCAGTTTCCTAAAGCACATGGGCTGCACAACAGGGGAGACTGAAGGCCAATTTCTGCATGATAATCTAGGCACTTTTAGGGAAGGGCAAGCTGAGGAGTAGAACAAATACCCACCACGATCACTGCCCAATCTAGGCCCCTGGGAAGAATTCAATATTACTTCTCCTCTCACATCCCTATATCCAACCTTTCAATAGATTCTGCTGAGTCTACCTTTTTTCATTCTTTTGTCTATAAAGTTGCCTTTATTCGATCCCTCACCACTTCTCACCTGTACTCTCAGAATGCTTCCTGACCAGGTTTCCTCTGCCTCTTCTCTCTCCTTCTTCCAAAGTTCCTTTGCACTCAGTCACAGTGATCTTTCTACCCCAGAGATCTGATCCTGTTGATCCTGTTACTCCCCTGATTACAATCCAAGCAGCTCCCCATTGTTTATGGAATAAGTTCTTAAAAAAAAAAGTATTTGGCTGGGCCAGGCCTTAGTTGCGGCACACGGGATCTTTCTTTTCTTCACCTGTGGCATGCCGTATCTTTAGTTGCGGCATGTGAGATCTAGTTCCCTGACCAGGGATTGAGCCTGGCTCCCTGCATTGGGATTGAGGAGTGTTAGCCATTGGACTACCAGATAAGTCCCTGGGTTATAGAATAAATTCTAAACTCCTTGCTAAGTCATACCTGTCTTCCATGATCTGTGTATTCGCTTGCTAAGACAACCACAACAAAATACCACAGACCGAGTGGCTTAAACAACAGAAAAGTTCTCACTGTACTGGAGGCTGAAAGTCCAAGACCATGGTGTCAGCAGGGCTGGTTTCTCCTGAGGCCTCTCTCCTTGGTTGCAGATGATGTCGTCATATGGCTTTTCCTCTATGCAGGCACATCCCTGGTGTTTGTTTCTTATAAGGACCCTGGCCATATTGGATTAGGGTCTCTTCCCCCAGGTGGCACCATTGGTAAAGAACCTGCCTGCCAGTGCAGGAGCCGTAAGAGATGTGGGTTTGATCCCTAGGTTGGGAAGATCCTCTGGAAAAGGAAATGGCAACCCACTCCAGTATTCTTGCCTGGAAAATCCCACAGACAGAGGAGCCTGGTGGGTTCCTCATGTCCAACTGTTTTCGACCCCATGGACTGTAGCCCACCAGGCTCCTCTGTCCATAGGATTTTCCAGGCAAGAATACTGGAGTGGTTTGCATTTCCTTTTCCACGGGATTTTCCTGACCCAGGGATCAAACCCACATCGCCTGTGTCTCCTGCATTGCAGGTAGATTCTTTACCAATGAACCACCTGGAAAGCCTAATTTGATTAATACCAGGCAGTAATAAGCTGGTTTCCATCTCCATCTGCAGCTAATTTCTCACTGTTACCCAATGATACAGTTACCAAGAGTGAAGATTAGCTGGAGACGTCTGATTGAACACAGCCATACACACCACCCTTCCTATTTCCTGCCTCACACGGGAAAGGATTCTTAAGGATCCCTGCTGTATTTCATGTCTCTACATGAAACCCATAAAAACATAGGAAAGCAATAAAGAGTGCCACCAGAAGAGCAGATTATACATGAATTCCTATGAGATAGAAAGCAGATGGGATCAGATTGATAGAAAAACTGGAGCAAAGAAAAACACAGCTTAAACATGGATAGGGGGAAAAAAAACTACTACCAAAGAAACTAGAACATTTGGGGGATATTCTAAGCTCAGTCAACAGACACCTGGAACCGGAGGAGGTGCTGGGGTAAGAGATGGGACATCTGTATGCATGAAACCCAGATCAGCACTTGCTTCCATAGCACAGAGTAAAACTGGAAGAATATCAGAAAGATTAGCATGGCCCCTGCACAAGGATAAAGTGAACCTGTGAAGCATTACATATTTTTTTTATAGTATCACCCCACAGATTACAGGCTAATCACAAAGAAGACAATGTATTTTTACAAAGGAAAGAGCTGATGGTCACCACCCTACGCAAGTGATCAAACCTAACACACTATTGATGGGATAACCCGATAGTGTGTGTCTATAGATGCCGTGCAGCATATTGTATGCCGAATCACCTATGAAGTATTCTTGCCGAAACAGTTAACCTGAATCCCATCAAGCCTCTAGATTCAACCTTACAAGAAATATGGGAGTGAGTGAGGTGGGTTTGAGAAAAAGGAGAACGACATTAAGAAGAAACAAGTAGACAGAATCAGAACGTGGAGCCTCCTAGGAGTAAAATAGGGAATCAGGTGCATGGACTGTAAGACAGAAGTTTCTGACCTCAGAAAAAATTAAGATGGTGCTTCAAAACCTTTTCAAGTATGCAAAAATCTCCCTAGGAACCTTAAGGGCCTGCTTCCTCACTCCTCTCAGCTAGACAGTAGTGCTTCTAAGACTTCTAAGAGGATGGTGCAATAGCAGCTGCAACAGAGAACTCAAGAAAAAAAAGAGGCATCCCTTGGTATCCCTGGTAGTGCAGTAGATAAGAATCTACCTGCCGATGCAGGGGACATGGGTTTGATCCCTGGTCAGAGAAGATTCCCCATGCATTGGGTCAATTAAGCACATGTGCCACAACGACTGAGCCCATGCTCTAGAGCGCTGGAGCTCAACTACTAAGCCTGCGTGCCTAGAGCCTGTGTCCTGCACCAAGAGAAGCCATGCACGCACTGCAACACAGAGTAGTCCCTGACCACCGCGGCTGGAGAAAAGTCCATGCCCAGCAGTGAAGACCCGGGGCAACCAAAAATAAATAAACAAATACAATAACATTTTTAAAAAGGCATCTCTCGAAGAGCCTGAACCTGATATCATAACGGGATGAGACTTTGGAGAATGCTTGGAAAAGGGTGTGTGTATCCTGCATGTGAGAGAAAGCCAGATAGAGATGGTCTTCAAATTACGATGGTTCTACTTCAATTTTTTTGACTTTTTACAGTGGTGCAATATGCACTCATCAGAAACTGTTCTTCAAATTTTGAACGTTGATCTCTTCCTGGCCTTGGTGGTGTGTGGTACGATCCTTTCGTTTGATGCTGGGCAATGGCAGCAAGCCCAAAGCTCCCGGACAGCCAGGCGATCATTGGTGGTGAACAATGAATACACCTACAAACAGTCTGTACTTAGACAGCCACTCTGTTTTCACTTTCAGTATTCAATAAATTACACAAGACATTCAACACTTCATTATAAAGTAGCCTTTGTGTTAGATGAGTTTGCCCAACCGTAGAATAATCTAAGTGTTTTGAGCACTTAGGGCTTCCCTGGTGGCTCAACTGGTAAAGAATCCACCTGCAATGCGGGAGACCTAGGTGCGATCCCTGGGTTGGGAAGATCCCCTGGAGAAGGAAAAAACTACCCACTCTAGTATTCTGGCCTGGAGAATTCCATGGACTGTATAGAACATGCAGTCTCCAAGAGACAGACACGGCTGAGTGACTTCCACTTTCACTTTCTGAGCACTTGTAAGGCAGGCGAGGCTAAGCTATGATGTTGGGTAAGTTTGGTGTATTCAATGCATTTTCAACTTGTGATATTTTCACTTTATAATGGCTTTATCAGGATGCCACGTCATCATCAATTGAGGAAGATCTGTCATTTGTGGCCAAAGGCAGACCTTGGTGGTTTTTGAAACATAGTTTCAAATTCTTTGAAACTGGGTGGGCTTTGTGACTACTTCAAAAAACAGGGTCTGATGAAAGTGATGCTTATGTGACTTCTGAGGCTAGGTCATAAAAGGATCAAAGTCCTGTTCACCAAAACACTCATTCTCAGAGTCATGAGCCATTACTTAAGAAAACTACTCTGAGGCTACCATGTTAGAGCGGCTACAAGGACATGCTCTGGTGGGCATTCCTAGCTGGGAGGCAGCATTCCAGCCATCACAACCAAGGTGTCAGGTACGAGAGCAAAGCCCTCTTTCAATCCTCCAGCCAGTATATCTGCCAAGTGAATTTCACCACTGACTATTGTCAATGTCATGAAAAACAAAGAATCACTTGACTGAGCCCTGCCTCAATTTGTGAGACATAAAATAGCTGGTTTAAGCCACTGAAGTTAAAATTTTCTTTATATAGGCAGGCAGAACATAATGACATTCTCCAAAATGTCAGTGTGGTGGCACAGTAGATAAGCATCTGTCTGCCGACACAGGGGACCTGAGTTTGATTCCTGGTCTGGGAAGATCCACATGCCACAGAGTAACTAAGTCTGCACGCCACAACTACCGAAGCCTGCACTGCTTTAGGGCCTGTGAGCCATAGGTAATGAGCCCCTGTGATTTCAGCACTGAAACCGCATGCGCCAAGAGCCTGTGCTCTGCAAGAGAAACCACCACAATGAGAAGCCCAAGCGCCACACTAGAGAGAAGGCCCCACTCTCTGCAACTAGAGAAAGACCAGGTGCAGCAATGAAGACCTAGCACAGACAAAAAAAAAAAGCCAATGAAATGGGTGCAGGAGAAGACAGTGTGTCTGTTTAGAGGGTTACAGCAACCAATACAATGTCAGCCTTGATTGGCTCCTGGCTCAAAAAACTCAATGGCAAATACTTTGGGGGCAAGTAGATAATATTTTTAGGAAATTACTGTAAATTTTGTTAGATATGATCAAGGTATTGTGGTTATATAGGAAAGTGTATTTATTTCTAGGAGATACTTTCTGAAGTAATTATGGATCAAGTGTCATTTTGATCGAAACTTACTTTCCAATGGATCAGCAAAACAATCTTAAACACATGTGCGCACACAAAGTAAAGATGGCAAAAAGTTAACAATTGTTTGAATCTAGGTACTAAATATATGAGTGTCTGTTATACAATTCTTTTAACTTTTCTGAATGTGAACATTTTTATAATAAAAAACTGAGAAAAAAAATCAAGGGAAATTATGAAAACGTTCCCAACTTCATTAGTCATCAAGGAAATGCAAATTAAACCCAAAATGCAATACCACCCACCAGAATGGCTAAAATGAAAAGGACAGAAAGTGTTGGCAAGACTGTGAAGCAAGTGGAATTCCTTCATAGACCACTGGTAGAAGCATAAATGGTACAACCATTTTGGAAAACTCTTGGCAGTATCTGCTAAAGCCCACGGATATCTACCCTATGATTCAATTACGCCTCTCCCAAAAGAAATCCATATTTATGTTCATCCAAAGATATATGCAGGCACTATTGATAGAGGTCTCCAGCTGAAAACTACCCAAATATACATCCACAGGAGAATGAATAGATAAATATATACACATAAGATGGGATGCTATACACCCACAAGAAGAACAAACCACAGTCACACAGGACAATGTGGATGAATCTCAGAAACATGCCAAGTGAAAGAAGAAATAAATAAAACCAAAGAGTACATGCTGTAAGATTCTATTTAAATAAGGTGTATTCTAACATTTTAATAAAGACAACACAAGTCTACAGTAACAGAAGTCAGGATAGCTACCTTTGAAGGTGTAGTGACTGAAAGGGAACTTAAGGGCCCAGGATGTTGGTAATGTTCTCTTTCTCAATCTGGGTGCTGATCACAAGGGTGTGTAAAATTTGAGCAGTTTTCTGTATCCTCAGCCTGTCCCTCTAGAACTGCTGGGTTTCTGGTATTCTCGCTTTTCAAGTTCATTCATGCCTCAATGTCTTTGCCATGCTATTCCCTCTGCTGAGATGCCAGTTTACCTGTCTTCACCTGGCTAGTCTCTACTTCTCCTTTGCATCTCAGCTCAGAACTTCTCTCCTGCACAAAGCCTTCTTTAACCTCCAGATTCAGCTCAGTTCCTTTTCTCCTCTGTCCTATCAAGAAGCATCCATTGTAGACAGTTATGCTAATACTTCCTGTATTGCAGTGAAATTCTTTGGCCTCATCTGCTAGACCACAAGCTCCTTGAAAGCCGAGGTTTTATTTATTGACATGATTGGTATTTGGTGACTGTTTGCTAAAGCACCTCAACTAAAGCTCCCTCAATATACATGAATGAAATGTGTCATGACTTCTACATTGCTTTAAAAAAATCTATTTATTTATTTGGCTGCCTTGGGTCTTAGTTGCGGCATATGTGATCTTTTCGTTGCAGTGCGCTATCTTAGTTGCTCCAAGGCACATGGGATCGTAGTTCCCTGACCAGGGATCAAACCAGCATTCCCTGCATTGCAAGGTGAATTCTTGACCACCTGACCATCTGAAGTCCCTCTATATTGTTTTTAAAATACAGCCTGGAGACGTGGATTGAATTTTTTTTAAGTGATATTATCTAACTGACATATGAAAACAAAATACTCTTCTAATTTTTAGAGAATCATTTTCAGTTTTATAAATTTGATTTTATTTTAAGCAACGTTTCAACTCCTCATCTTAAAATTCAGCAACTATAACAAAAAGATATCTTTTTCACCTATCCAATTGACAAAGATTTTAAAAAATTGGGAAGACACTGTGTTAGATAGTATCCTCCACTTTGAAGGGCAGTTTAGCTACTATTAAAATATAAAGTGAACATGTTTTTAATGTAATAACTTTATTTCTAGAATTTTTTATATAATATCCTACACGTGTATGAAAAGACATGTACAAGGGTATTCACTGAAGCCTCGTTCTTCATAGCAAAAGATTAGAATCAACTAAAGGCCAGTGTGAAGAAAGCTGAGCACTGAAGAATTGTTGCTTTTGAACTGTGGTGTTGGAGAAGACTCTTGAGAGTCCCTTGGACTGCAAGGAGATCCAACCAGTCCATTCTAAAGGAGATCAGCCCTGGGTGTTCTTTGGAAGGACTGATGCTAAAGCTGAAACTCCAGTATTTTGGCTACCTCATGCGAAGAGTTGACTCATTGGAAAAGACTCTGATGCTGGGAGGGATTGGGGGCAAGAGGAGAAGGGGACGACAGAGAATGAGATGGCTGGATGGCATCACCGAATTGATGGATGTGAGTTTGAGTGAACTCTGGGAGTTGGTGATGGACAGGGAGGCCTGGCGTGCTGCGATTCATGGGGTTGCAAAGAGTCAGACACGACTGAGCGACTGAACTGAACTGAAAGGCCAGTCAATAGGATGCTGGTAAAACACGGTTATTTTACTATGGAACACTGCTGCTTCAGTCGTGTCCAACTCTGTGCGACCCCATAGACGTCTGGCAGCCCACCAGGCTCCCCTGTCCCTGGGATTCTCCAGGCAAGAACACTAGAGTGGGTTTCCATTTCCTTCTCCAGTGCATGAAAGTGAAAAGTGAAAGTGAAGTCGCTCAGTCGTGTCCAACTCTCAGCGACCCCATGGACTGCAGACTACCAGGCTCCTCCATCCATGGGATTTTCCAGGCAAGAGTACTAGAGTGGGGTGCCATTGCCTTCTCCAACTATGGAACACTACAAAGCCATTAAAAAGAATGAGGCCGATTCACATTACTCATATGATATCCAAGTCATATTCTTTTTTAAAAACTGTTGATTTTATTGCTTCAGTGGAAAAAAATCCCATTGCAAAAGGCAAAAAAAAGAAAAAAAAGGAAATAAAAGACACAATGTGGAAGGTAAAAAATAACAGTCTACTTTCAGAAAAAATAATGACAACACCCAATGCTGGTGAAAATACAAAAAAACTGGATTGCTGGTAGGAATGTAAAATGGTCATTTTTAAAAAGTTTGGTAATTGCTTACAAAATTAACAGTGTCAGACTTTATTTTTCTGGGCTCCAAAATCACTGCAGATGGTGACTGCAGCCATGAAATTAAAAGACGCTTACTCCTTGGAAGGAAAGTTATGACCAACCTAGACAGCATATTCAAAAGCAGAGATATTACTTTGTCAACAAAGGTCTGTCTAGTCAAGGCTATGGTTTTTCCTGTGGTCATGTATGGATGTGAGAGTTGGACTGTGAAGAAGGCTGAGCGCAGAAGAATTGATGCTTTTGAACTGTGGTGTTGGAGAAAACTCTTGAGAGTCCCTTGGACTGCAAGGAAATCCAACCAGTCCATTCTGAAGGAGATCAGCCCTGGGATTTCTTTGGAAGGACTGATGCTAAAGCTGAAACTCCAATACTTTGGCCACCTCATGCGAAGAGTTGACTCATTGGAAAAGACTCTGATGCTGGGAGGGATTGGGGGCAAGAGGAGAAGGGGACGACAGAGGATGAGATGGCTGGATGACATCACTGACTTGATGGACGTGAATCTCAGTGAACTCCGGGAGTTGGTGATGGACAGGGAGGCCTGGCATGCTGCGATTCATGGGGTCGCAAAGAGTTGGACACGACTGAGCGACTGATCTGATACAAAATTAAACATTCAATTACCATCTGACCCAGAAATTGCAATCTTAGGTATTTACCAAGAAAAATGAAAACTTAATGTTGTGAAAAAAGAAACTTGTACGTGAATGTTCATAACAGCTTTATTCATTCAACCTGGTGGTCCAGTGGTTTAGAATCTACCTGCCAATGAAGGGGACTTGGTTTCGATCCTGATCTGGGAAGATTCCACAGGCTATGGAGACGCTAAGCCCCTGCACTCTAGGGCCCCAGAAATGAGAAGCCCGCATACCACAACTAGAGGGCAGCCCCTGCTCACCGCAACTAGAGAAGGCCAGAGTGCAGCAGTGAAGACCCAGTGCAGCCATAAATAGGTAAATCTGAAAAAAAAGAGCAACATGAGGGACTACCCTGGTGACTCAGTGGCTAAGACTCTGCACTCCCAACACAGGAGGCCTGGGTTCAATCACCGGTCAGGGAGCTAGATCCCATATGCTGCACCTAAAGACCCAGCACGGCCAGATTAAAAAAAAAGAGAGAGCAACATGAGAGATCCCTGGAGTAATGGAGCTGTTCTGTATCTTGACTGTGATGTTGGATACACAAACCTGCATGTGTGATAAAATTGTATGGAGCTAAATACACATAAAGGAGTGTAAGTGAGGAAATCTGAATAAGGCGGATGGAATCTATCACAGTCAATATCCTGGTTGTGGTTTTACAGAACAGTTTTGTAAGATGTTAGCATTCAGGGAAACTGGGTTCAGGGTACACGGATCTCTCTGTATTATTTCTTATCATTGCATATGAACCTACAATTATCTTTAAAAGTTTAATTTAAAAAAGCAAGATGCAGAACAGTGTATGTAGCATAATACTATTTTTGTAAAAAGGATGGTGATCTATAGATATGCTTGTCTTTGCCTATTCATAAAATATGCATATTAATGAAACTGATAACTGGTTTTCTTAGGAAGGTAAACTACGAGGCTGAAGGGAGGAGAAGGGAGACTTACTTTCCATCATAAAAACTTTGCATGGCTTGATATTTTAAACCTGTGCATGTGTTACTTTTGCATTAAAAACCTCAAGAAATTTAAAAACAGAGCAAATGTGAAATTTGAATAAATATTTTTTATGTAATGAAAGCAAAGATGAGCACTTATAAGCCATCACTTTATATACCATAAATGAAAATCCTATGCTCCTTTTAGTGGGGAAATGGTGGCTGGGCACATGCCAGCAGCCTGTACCCCGCTCCAGAAGGCCACCTGCACCTCCTAACTTACAAATCCAGGGAGGGTGTGAAGGGAAGGGTGTCACTGCTCCCCACGTACTGACAGGGCACCATTTTGCAACATTCTGCTGCTGCCTGTGTAGACAGCCCGAGACACGGCTTCAAGCCACCACAGCTCAGCCCCAGGGGAGGCTTTTATCTTCCGAAATATCATTACACATCATTTAAAATTTTAAATCAACCCTTAGACCCAGCCACGTAGGTGTTCTTATGTATTAACATGTTGAGTTGGAGGGTATGCTGAAGATAAAGAAGGCCCACGCTTCTGCTGGATCAGAAAATGCCACTCCTGTCCATTTCCATGAAGCTAGTGGGGCTGTTTGACCTTTAGAAATGGAGCCAGTTTATTTAGCTTACCACGATCAATATCATGTCATCATTACTGAATTCTTTTAACTCCCTGGCAGTTGATCATATTTGCCTAATATCTGTTGATGAAGCCTCTGTTTAGGAGATGCAGATTTTTATTGAGCAAAACAAAAAAATTTAACTGAAGCATCTATAAAAACACACTTTAAAAATCCTGCATCTCACCCTAGCAGTGGACAAAAGACAGTATCACACAGGTGAGATTTAAAATGTGAGATTTAAAGTACAAAAATGTAACTTGTTTCCATGATGAACAGATCAATAACTTTTTTTTTTAATATCTTTCCCTCCCCCCATCTCCAACCAAAGATCAAAACTATTTCAGACCTAAAAGATGCTCAAATCTGTCAGCACTCAGCAGTTGGGAAGCCAATGCAAATAGAACATGACACCTCCCCAAAACCTACTGTTCCTGTTCTTACCAAACAACAAGCCACATTACAGACCGTGAAAAACATAAGCCTTGTTGGTTACACTGACAGAGATCCCCAAAAAAAGTGTTTAATGCCAGAAACTGAGCATTCAGTTTTCTTGCAAGCAATGCAGTGTGAAAAGAAATATATAGAAAAGCGATAACTTTGGCAGCTCACATGTTTAAGAAGTAATGCACAAAAACACAAGGGAAGAAACAGATCTCGGATTTACTGAAAATTCACGATTTTTGGAAAGTTTCTTGTTAATGGAAAACCCTCTCAGCTTTGCAGGAGTTAGATCTTTAAGGGACTTTGGAATTTATGAAAAGACCAGGCTGAGGCAAAGCCTAAGTGTGGGAGAGTCAACTTCAGGGCCTCCAGTGGACATGGATTCTGTCACTGGGACTGGCTACTCCCCTGGGGACCTCTGAGAGCCACCTCTCTTTAACCTGCTCAGTCCTTGGAGATTGTGAAGGAAGAGCCACCCTTCATGGAACACCAAAATCTTGCATCGCTGGTGGTAGTGCCCTTGTCTGCTTCGGCTGACATCTTAGCTTTCAATACACCAGCCTGGTTCATGTCTAGGGTGATCAACTGTCCTGGTTTCTCCAGGGACTGAGGGGTTTTTTGAGACACACGATTTTCAGTGTAAAACTGAGTTAGTCCTGGGACTTCCTTGGTGATCCAGTGACTAAGACTCTGCACTCCCAATGAGGGGGGCTCAGGTTCAACCCCTGGTCAGGGAACTAGATCCCATATGCCACAACTAAAGATCCCATACACCACTAAAGATCCTACGTGCCACAAATAAGACCTGGTGCAGCCAAATCAACAAATAAATGTTTTTTAAAAGAACACTGAGTTAGTCCCAGATTAACTAATTAATTAAACATAAGACCTGCAACTGTAAAACTTCTACAAGAAAACATAAGGGAAAAGCTTCATGACATTGGGTTGGGCAATGACCTCATGGATGTTGTCCACGTCCAGTCATGTCTGACTCTTGGCGACCCAGCAGACTGCAGAACGCCAGGTCTCTCTGTCCCTCACCATTTTGTGGATATGACACCAAAAATCTGGGCCAAAAAAGCCAAAAAAAAAAAAAAAAAGAAGCAAAAA
Source organism: Bubalus bubalis (assembly GCF_019923935.1). NCBI lineage: Eukaryota > Metazoa > Chordata > Mammalia > Artiodactyla > Bovidae > Bubalus > Bubalus bubalis. Next base: position 25,802,146 of record NC_059174.1, on the reverse strand, counting down.
ATGGTACTACACCAAACTAAAGAGCTTCAGGACAACACAGCAAAGGAAACAATCAACAGAATTAAATGGCAATTTCTGGAATGGGAGAAAATATTTGCAGACCTTATGTCTGATAAGGGGCTAATTTTCAAACTATATAAGAAGTCATTCAACTCAATAGCAACAACAACAAAAAAACTGATTAAAAAATGGCAAATGACTTGAGCAGATATTTCTCTAACGAACTCATGTAAGGGGTCAGTGGGTACACACAAAGGTGCTCAACATCACTAACCATCAGGGAAATGCAAATGAAAATCACAAGTGAGCTCTCACCTCATTCCTATTATGATGGCTATTATCAGAAAAATAAAAGATAACAAGTGTTGGCAAGGATGTGGAAAAACTGGAAATCCTGTGCCCTGCTGGTAGGAATACAAAATGGGGCAGCCACTGTGCAAAACAGTATGTAGCTTCCTCAAAAAATTAAATATAGAACTACCATATGATCTAGAAATCCCACTTCTGGGGACATATCCAAAAGAACTGAAATCAAGATATTGAAGAGATAATCTGCAGACCCATGTTCACTGCAGCGTTCCTCACTCTATTCAAGATATGGAGACAACCCAAAGGTCCCCAACCGATGAACGGACAGATAAAATGTGGTGTGTATGCATGATGGAATATCATTCAGTATTAAGGAAATCCTACTATTTGCAACAACACTATGCTAATGAAATAAGTCCATCACAGAAGGACAACTGCTGCTTCATCCCACTTCCATGAAGTATCTAAAATAGTCAAACTTACAGAAGCAGAAAATAGAAATAGGTGGTTGTGAGGGGATGGGGGAGGGGAGCATAGGGACTTGTTCAATGAGTAAAAAGTTATACAAGATGAATAAGTTCTAGAGATCTACAGGATGACAGAGTGCCTATAACTAACAATTATGGTGTTTTGCACTTCAAACTTTGAGGGCAAATAGGATGGGATGTGTTCTCAACACACACACACACACAAAGAAAAGGGATATGATGGAACTTTTGGAGGTGGTAGGTATTTCTTTAATTGTAGTGGTGATAAATCATGGATGTTTGCATATATCCACACTCTTCACAATATTTACATCAAATATATACATTTTTGTCCATTGCTTATACTCAACAAAGCTGTAAAAATTTTATTGGTGTTCTTTAGTCTGTGCCCTGCCATAGATCTGAATGATCTTGATGATTTTGACATGGCAATCACAATTTAATGCTAAAATATAAGATCAAATTGGAAATGTTCAGCCTCTGCCCCACCCATTTTAAGACTAGAATATCAGACTTCCTTAAAAATAAAAACAAACCCAACTGAGCCAGTCCTATCCTCAACAGCTAAAAGGTAGAAGCAATTCAAGTGTTCACTGACAAATAAATGAATAAGCAAAATGTGGCCTGTCCATACAATGAAATATTACTCAACCTTTAAAAGTAAGAAATTCTGACATACGCTACAACATGGATGAAACTTGAGGACGTTATGGGGAGTGAAATAAGTCAGTCACGAAAGGACAAATACTGTATGATCTACTTATACGTGGTGCCTAGAGCAGTTAGACTTAGAGATAGAAAGGCGACTGGTGATTGCCAGGAATGAGGGGACAGGGGAGTTGCATGATGGGTGCAGAGTTTCAGTTGAGGAAGATAAAAACGTTCTGGACATGGACGGTGCTGATGGTTGTACAACAGTGTGAAGGTACTTAATGCCATAGTATGTATTAAGGCACACGTTGTATACAGAATGTACTAAAAAAAAAAGAAGAAAATTTTTAAAAATACAAATAAAAAATAAAATAAATAGAATGTACTTACTGCCACTGTACACCTAAATTTGGTTAAAATGGCAAATTTTGTTATATATATTTTTTACCATGATGAAATTTTCTTAAAATTAAAAAACAAAACCTAGTCAGTGCTAGGCAAGCCATGTCTTACACCTTGGTACCTTTTCCCCTCTGCCCTTCCATCATATGGTAGATGTGTTTTGATTCACCCACTCATTCTAACCGCGGTCCCATAGGTGGAGAATTCCCTGTCACAGCCCCTGCTGTTGGAAAGGCAGGCTCTGAAACATAGGATGTGATTCTCCCTCCAGCCTGGGATACAGCTGATTGGATGGGCAGACCCCTGATCCAAGCAGAGCATGACTCATGGGTTGGACCAATCAGGTTCCTCCCTTGACTGTTGCAAGTATTTGACACCAAGTGCAGCTGCCATCAGCGCTGGACACCAGAGTGGAGAAACAGAGAAACTGACAAGAGGGAGTGGGGTGGAGAGGGACTCCTTGAAGGCTCTCAGATTCAGCCTTCTTTTACATGACGACTCTGTTCTTAGGACACCCTCCTTTCACTCAAGCTGCTTGGATAGGATTTCTTCCCCCAGCTTCCCAAATGCCAATTGTATTCACTGAGAAACCTTCTGTAGTTAGAATCACTTGATAAAATTGAATTTTATCTGCATAATTATAATAAAAATAAACCCCAGGGAAATCACAGAGCCTATCACTCTTAATGGTCTTCCATGTAGCTCAGACAGTTAAGAATCTGCCTAAAATGCAGGAGACCCAGGTTTGATCCCTGGGTCGGGAAAATCCCCTGGAAAAGGAAATGGCAACACACTCCAGTATTCTTTCCTGGAGAAACCCATGGACAGAGGAACCTGGCAGGCTATAGTCCATGGGGTCACAAAGAGTCGGACACGGCTGAGTGACTAACACTTTCAGTTTCGCAGCTCTCAACAGGGGTTGATTTTTGCTTCCCAAGGCCTATTTACTAATTAGAGACGATTCTGGTCGCCAGAACAGGAGGGAGAAGGTATGTAGTCCACTGGCTTTTGGTGGGTAGAGACCAGGGATGTTGACCATAGCAATGAATTATCTGTCTCAAAATGTCAGCAATGACTAGCTTGAAAAAGTCTGCTGCAGAGGACTGGAGCCTTTAGAAAATAGGTACAAGAATTTATTAAAGCCCTTAATTTCCTAAACTGAAAACATTTGAAAGTATTTCCAACTTCTGAGACAGAGAGGATAGAGGACATGGGTTGTTTCTCCAGCTCAGAATCTGTTTGCTGTTGAACTGTCCTTAGGAAACCGCCCTTCCCCACTCTCAGTCCTTGGAGTTTCTGCCAAGTTGACCTGGGTGGTCATGGAACTCAGACTGTCCAATCAGAATATCTACAGTTCCCTCCTTCCTAGTCCCAATAGAGATGGGGTAAAGAGACGGGTATGTGACCAAACCAGACCCATCCTGGGACCGGAAGTGTGCTCTTCAGGCAGGAGATCCTGTGAAGGTAACTCTGGTCACCGGGAGGGGAGCACCTGACTAACCTGGGAGTTTGCAGAGACAGCGATGAGCTGAGAGGTGGGGCGGTGAGGCTGGGTCCTCCTTCAGCTGCTGGATCTAGCTATGCCAGAGCCATCTCTTCTGGCTTTCACTGACATGATTGGGTACCTTTCAATATTGACTTAGGCCACCTGAAGTTGGGTTTCTGTCAATACTGGCACATGGAGTAGCTCAGATAATATCTCCACCACAGGTTTAGCAAAGCACAGGAGGGACTCATATATATATACATGTATCAGTACTATTTGATAGTCAATACTATTTGATATTTCAATATCAATATTGATATTGATATCAATACTATTTGGTATTTCATTGTTTTTGCCCACAAAAGATCCATGTACCTTGCTCCCATCCTACCTACCTCATTCCCTGTTGGTTTCCTTCCAATACCCTCTCCCAACCTTACTGTCTTTGGCTTTTTGTGCCTGCACTTCTCTTTGTACCAGTGTCTACCCTGCTGACCCAGAGAACTGAGTGAAGGCTCATGCTTACTGAGCACCTCCCAGGTGCCATAATACTGCATCTGCCTGCCCTTATTGGATCTGCATAACAACTCTCTGTGTGGGCACTATAATTTTTCTCATTTCACAAATTATGGATCACAATAAACTGTGGTAAATTCTTAAAGAGATGGGAATACCAGACCACCTGACCTGCCTCTTGAGAAACCTATATGCAGGTCAGGAAGCAACAGTTAGAACTGGACATGGAACAACAGACTGGATCCAAATAGGAAAAGGAGTACGTCAAGGCTGGATATTGTCACCCTGATTATTTAGCTTATATGCAGAGTACATCATGAAAAACGCTGGGCTGGAAGAAGCACAGCTGGGATCAAGATTGCCAGGAGAAGTATCAATAACTTCAGATATGCAGATGACACCTCCCTTATGGCAGAAAGTGAAGAGGAACTAAAAAGCCTCTTGATGAAAGTGAAAGAGGAGAGTGAAAACATAGGCTTAAAGCTCAACATTCAGAAAACGAAGATCATGGCATCTGGTCCCATCACTTCATGGCAAATAGATGGGAAAACAGTGGAAACAGTGTCAGACTTTATTTTGGGAGGCTCCAAAATCACTGCAGATGGTGATTGCAGCCATGAAATTAAAAGACGTTTACTCCTTGGAAGGAAAGTTATGACCAATCTAGATAGCATATTCAAAAGCAGAGACATTACTTTTCCAACAAAGGTCTGTCTAGTCAAGGCTATGGTTTTTCCAGTGGTCATGTATGGATGTGAGAGTTGAACTGTGAAGACAGCTGAGCACCAAAGAATTGATGCTTTTGAATTGTGGTGTTGGAGAAGACTCTTGAGAGTCCCTTGGACTGCAAGGAGGTTCAACCAGTCCATCCTAAAGGAGATAAATCCTGGCTGTTCATTGGAAGGACTGATGCTGAAGCTGAAACTCCAATATTTTGACTACCTCATGCGAAGAGTTGACTCATTGGAAAAGACCCTGATGCTGGGAGTGATTGGGGGCAGGAGGAGAAGGGGACGACAAAGGATGAGATGGCTGGATGGCATCACCGACTCGATGGACATGAGTTTGAGTTAACTCCGGGAATTGGTGATGGACAGGGAGGCCTGGCATGATGAGATTCATGGGGTCGCAAAGAGTCGGACATGACTGAGCGACTGAACTGAACTGAATTTGTTCAAGATCTCTCAACTCACAAGAGGTTGACTGGGGTTCAAATGCAAGTTTGTTGGGGTCCATTGCCTGTGATCTTAACTGCTATACAACACTGGCATCTATTTTTTTCATTCATTAATTTATTTTTGGCGGTGCTGGGTCTTTGTTGCTGCACACGGGCTTTTCTCTAGTTGAGGTATGGGGGCTTCTCATTGCAGTGGCTTCTCTTGCTTTGAAGCACAGGCTCTAGGCACGCGGGCTTAGTTGCTCCCAGGCATGTGGGATCTTCCCAGACCAGGGGTCAAACCCATGTCCCCTGCATTGGCAGGAGGATTCTTTTTTTTTTTTTTTTAATTTTATTTTATTTTTAAACTTTACATAACTGTATTAGTTTTGCCAAATATCAAAATGAATCCGCCACAGGTATACATGTGTTCCCCATCCTGAACCCTCCTCCCTCCTCCCTCCCCATTCCATCCCTCTGGGTCGTCCCAGTGCACCAGCCCCAAGCATCCAGTATCGTGCATCGAACCTGGACTGGCATCTCATTTCATACATGATATTTTACATGTTTCAATGCCATTCTCCCAAATCTTCCCACCCTCTCCCTCTCCCACAGAGTCCATAAGACTGTTCTATACATCAGTGTCTCTTTTGCTGTCTCGTACACAGGGTTATTGTTACCATCTTTCTAAATTCCATATATATGCGTTAGTATACTGTATTGGTGTTTTTCTTTCTGGCTTACTTCACTCTGTATAATAGGCTCCAGTTTCATCCACCTCATTAGAACTGATTCAAATGTATTCTTTTTAATGGCTGAATAATACTCCATTGTGTATATGTGCAGGAGGATTCTTAACCACTGGACCACCATGGTAGTCTACCATCTATTTTTTTTTTTTTTAAGATTAATTACCTGATTCAGAAAAAAGTGTCTATGGAATTGAGTCAAGACATTTCTTGGACCTTTTCATCCCTGTTGTTGTGTTAGTCACTCAGTCGTGTCTGCCTTTGCGACTGTAGCCTGCCAGGCTCCTCTGTCCATGGGATTTCCCAGGCAAGGATACTGGAGAGTGTCGCCTTTCCTTCTCCAGGATATCTTCCTGACCTAGGGATCAAACCTGGGTCTCCTGCATTGCAGACAGAATCTTTACTGTCTGAGCCATCATGGAAGCCCTTTAAAGGGAATCCCTAAAGAGGCTTAAATATGAAGAAAGCTGCAACTTTTTAGGATCTATGACTTAGCTTTTATAATCTCAAGGCATTTTCTCATAAAATAAAGGTTGGCAAAGTTTCCATAAAAGGAAATGTACCTTCCATAGTTCTGGGCTGGTCTGCCAGCTGCTTACCCTATGTAAACTTTTAAATCACTGTTTGACAATGCATATGCGATGCCTAGCAATATTTGATGCCATGGGGCTCTGTGTCAGCATTTCTGAGTCATGGCTGGGTACCTATAACAGCCAGTGACATATGCTTTAATGGGGTCTGACTCACTAATATAAGCCTCATTAACTTGACAGAGTTTGTTTTATAAAATTGAATAGGACTCTCTGAACTTTGATTTTTTTCATCTCTATATATAACAGTGATATGAGTTCAAAATTATCCCCACAGCCTCGTGTGACTTCTTCTTAGTCATTGCCTAACTGCTCTCCTTTCATCCTGAGTGAAATTTCTTAAAAGCATAGTATTATCCCTGTTATGCCCACTTTTTGCTCCTTCTTCACCTCCTACAGCCTGACTCTCTGGCTTCTGCTCCATCCATGTCACTAAGTGATGTGAAGTCACTCAGTCATGTCCGACTCTTTGCAACCCCATGGACTGCAGCCCACCAGGCTCTCTCTGTCCATGGGATTTTCCAGGCTAGAGTACTGGAGTGCGGTGCCATTTCCTTCTCCAACCATCCATGTCACTACAATCACCTAGATCCAATGGACTCTTTGCAGATCTTACCTGGTTTGGCTTCTCTGCAGCGCATCACCTGCCACTCCATTATTCTGGGTGTTTTTTTCGCTTTTGCATTTCAGGATAGCATTGCTCCTTGGTACTTGGTATAATATCTCCTTGGCACTTCTCTTGTCTTTCAACACTAACTTATAGTCTCTCTTCCTGGCTGCATTTTTTCTTCTTCTCTTTCCACAGAGATATTCTGTCTTCACTCCTTTTTCTCTTTCTAGTTTAAACCTTATCTTTCATGAATCTATCCTCCACCCCAGGGTTTTGAAGCTCTCTCTCATGTAACTTGAATAAATCTTTGCCAGTGCCCATCTCAGCTTGGTGTGACATTCAAAGAAACACACCCCAGTGAACAAAGTTAATTAAAAAGGCTTCCAACATTCACTTCTATACTTAAAAGGACATCAAAAGAGGTCTGGTTCTTAATCCTAGATACTGCTCCCCAAATTCTCTGTCCCTATTATGCGGTCATTTAAAAGAATAAAGCAAATTTGTATGTACTGGCCTAGAAAGCTAGAATGATTAGCATACTCTTTCAGCATCATACTGGAAATCTTAGCTAATGCAATAAGACAAAAAAAGTTGGTAAAAGGTATACTGACCTGGCAGAAATAAAACTGTCTCTGTTTGCAGTTGACATGATTCACTTAGATGTAAACGTAACAAAATACATATAAGATCTACATGAGAAAAACTACAAAATTCTGATGAAAGGATTTGAGGAGATCTAAATAAGTAGATATTTCATGTTCATGGATAGAGAGTTCAATATTATCAAGATGTCAGTTATTCCCAACCTGATCTATAGATTGAACACAATATCAGTCAAAGTGTCAGCAAGTTATTTTGTAGATATCAACTGATTCTAAAGTTTGTACGGAGAGACAAAAGACCCATAATAGAAGACAAAATATTGAAGAAGAATAAAGTAGAGGACTGACGCTACCTGATTTAAAGACTTAATATAAAGTTACAGTAATGAAGACAGTGTGGTATTGGCAAAAGAAGAGACAGATCAATGGAACAGAATAGAAAGTCCAGAAATAAATCTATATAAAGACAATCAACTGGTCTTTGACAAAGGAACAAAGACAATACAATGGCACAAAGAGAGTCTTTTTAACAAATGGTGCTCGAGTAACTGGACATCCACATTCGAAAAACCTGATGCTAGACACAAACCGAAGAAGGCAATGGCACCCCACTCCAGTACTCTTGCCTGGAAAATCCCATGGACGGAGGAGCCTGATAGGCTGCAGTCCATGGGGTCGCTAAGAGTCAGACACGACTGAGCGACTTCACTTTCACTTTCCACTTTCATGCATTGGAGAAGGAAATGGCAACCCACTCCAGTGTTCTTGCCTGGAGAATCCCAGGGACGGGGGAGCCTGGTGGGCTGCCGTCTATGGGGTCGCACAGAATCGGACACGACTGACACGACTTAGCAGTAGCAGCACCAGAGACAGACCAGAGAAGGACCAGGAAGTCTGGCATGCTGCAGTCCACGGGGTCGCCGAGAGTCAGACACAACACAGAGACTGAACAACAACAGACAGAAATCTGACACCTTTCCGAAAAATTAGCTCCTCTAAAAAGGATCACAGACCAAAATACAAAATATGAAACTGCCAAACTCCCAGAAGAGTGATCTGAGCAAGAGAATCAAGAGGGAGGAGCAAGTGATGCCGAGATGAAGGAACACCCACAGCAGAGGGGAGGCAATATCATCTGGTCCCCAGAGGTGGGCTGCATTCTTCCTTCCATGGACTCCTTCAGTCTCCATCAGGCTGCCTGGCAATTGTTTCTGTAAGGCATGGCAGGGGGGCACTGCCTGGTAAGAGTCTGACCTTCCCCACTGCCAATGCCTTCATGACATGCCCCAATTACCAGCTCAAATCTGTGTTCTTGGATGGAATCACCGGCTCAATGGACATGAGTTTGAGTAACGCTGGGAGCTGGCGATGGACACGGAGGTCTGGTGTGCTGCAGTCCACAGGGTCACAGAGAGTCAGACACGACTGAGTGAACTGAACTGATCTGTGTTCTTCCAAAGCCTGGCTGATATGGATGCTCTACCCGGCTGCCTGATTAAATTTTCACAAGGACATGGAGGCTACCATAGGTGAAGCAACTTCTATCCCTTTCAAGTGGTGAACTGGATTATAAACTCAGGTTTGGGTGGCTCAGATGGTAAAGAATCTGCCTGCAATACAGGAGACCCAGGTTCCATCCCTGGGTTGGGAAGATCCCCTGGAGAAATAAATGGCTATTCACTCCAGTACTCTTGCCTGGGAAATCCCACGGACAGAGGAGCCTGTCAGGCTACAGTCCATGGCGTTGCAAAGAGCTGGACATGACTGAATGACCTACAGTTTCCCAGAGGGGGGGAAATCTACATACAATGGGGACTTAAAGCTGCTGATGGCGCACCTCTGTCCTGGGCATTCTAATGCCTGGTGTCTTCATTGATAAGGCAGTGAAGAAAGCCAACTGTGTCAATCCCAGACTCTTGCTGGGCTATGCGATGCAGGCTCTTGCTCAGCATGGGCGTAGTTTTTATAGATTATGTTTCCCACTGCAGAAGTCTGCGGCTCTTCATTAATCTTCGTAATGACTGTACCAGATGGCATCCCAAGCCCTATGTGTATGTAACCAACTTGGTGACAAGGATAATAGGAGGGATAGAAAATGCTAGATCATAATTATGGTGGTTGAATGATTACTAGTCTATTCAGTTATTGCTTTGTCTGACCTGAACTTCCTTCCCCACCCTTTTCTGGAATTGCTTCTCTGCCCACTTAGCCATACGGTTTGGATAAAAGATTCCACACCCTGGCTAGAGTTAATTGGATCATAGATGCTCATAGATCATTCCTGCTCTTCTGCAGTCTGGGATAACACGGTACCCCCATCTTCTCATCCTTTGATTGGTCCACACATGGACATTTCCAAAGTCAGGCCAATCAAAGCCTTTCTGTGGGTTTATTAACCTGGGAAAACTAAGAGGGAAGTTTAAAGTGTGGAGAATGTCCACTCTCTCTCCACTACAAATGTGGTGAACTCTGTAATTAAAAAAATTTTTTTTTAATTTATTTATTTTATTTTTTGTCTGCTCTGGGTCTTTGTTGCTGCATGCAGGCTTTCTCTAGTTGTGGCCAACGGGAGCTACTCTTCATTGCAGTGCATGGGCTTCTCACTGAGGTGGCTTCTCTTGTTGCAGAGCCTGGGCTCTAGGGTGCATGGGCTCAGTAGTAGTGGCACATGGGCTTAGTTACTCTGGGGTATATAGGATCTTCCCAGACTGTGGATTGAACCTGTGTCCCCTGCATTGGCAGATGGATTCTTAACCACTGGACTACGAGGGAAGTCCCTGAAATTTTTTTTTATTATAGTAAAATACACATAACAAGCTTTACCACCTTAGCCTTTTTAAGTGCACAATTCAGTAATTTTAAGTACATTCACATGGCTGTATAACTCATCTCTAAAACTCTTTCGTCTTGAAAAATGGAAGCTCTTGTACTCATTAAACAGTTACTCCCCGTTTCCCACTTCCCTCCACGCCTGACAACCACTCTTCTGCTTTCTGTCTCTATGGATTTGACTATTCTAGGTACCTCATATCCATGTCATCACACAAACTCTGCAGTTCTGTAGTGGTTCAGTTCAGTTCAGTCACTCAGTTGTGTCTGACTCTTTGCAACCCATGGACTGCAGCACACCAGGCTTCCCTGTCCATCACCAACTCCTGGAGTTTACTCAAACTCATGTCCATTGAGTCGGTGATGCCATCCAACCATCTCATCCTCTGTCGTCCCCTTCTCCTCCCACCTTCAATCTTTCCCAGCCTCAGGGTCTTTTCCAATGAGTCAGTTCTTCGCATCAGGCAGCCAAAGTATTGGAGTTTCAGCTTCAACATCAGTCCTTCCAATTAATATTCAGGACTGATTTCCTTCAGGATGGACTGGTTGGATCTCCTTGCAGTTCAAGGGACTCTCAAGAGTCTTCTCCAACACCACAGTTCAAAAGCGTTAATTCTTTGGCACTCAGCTTTCTTTATAGTCCAACTCTCACATCCATACATGACCACTGGAAAAACGAGTGGTAGTTTACCCTCCAATAATGATTTAAAGGAATTTCGCTGGACTGAAATTGCTTACAGTTTATAAACACTCAAAGCATATTATATTCTGATTATTTAACCACTGTCAGACCATCAGCCCACATTTCACTTTTTGGAATTTCCCAAATGGGCCACAGTAGACAATGTCTTCATTAATCTTCATAATGACTGTACCAGATGGTATCCCAAGCTTGAGTGTTTGTAACCAGCTCAGTTTCACCCTGTAACAGTTCTGCTTCAGAGGCTGAATCTGTACACCAGGGGCCTTACACGGAGATAGTTTGCCCTCCCCTGAGAGCATTTGGCCATGTCTGGAGACATTTCTGGTTGTCACACTGGGGCAGAGAAACCTTTGGTGTTGGTGAGTAGAGGCTAGGGGCACTGCCAAACAGCCTACAATGCAGGACGTGCACGTGTGCTAAGTCACTTCAGTCCTGTCCGACTCTGTGCGACCCTATGCACTGTAGCCTGCCAGGCTTCTCTGTCCATGGGGATTCTCCAGGCAAGATACTGGAATGCGTTGCCATGCCCTCCTCCAGGGGATCTTCCCAACCCAGGGACTGACCCTACATCCTTACATCTCCTTACATTGACAGGCAAGTTCTTTACCACTAGGGCCACCTGGGAAGCCCAATGCATAGGACAGTCCTCCACAAATGCCCACAATTATTAGCCCCAAATGTCTATAGCCTTGAAATTAAGAAATCCTATTCTCTACAGTGTTGACATTTCCCTGCTCCACACCGACCACACTTTTCCAATCAAGGAATCATAGTAGATGTTATGGGATTGATAAATGCCTCCTTTCCCTGAAGGTATCCTAGGGAGTTCCCAACAGCTTCAGTGTATTACCAGCAAAATTATTTCTGAAAAGTTACACTAGAAAAGCTTCCCCTGGGGAAGAGGGGTGGGATGAATTGGGAGATTGGGATTGACATATATACACTACCATGTGTAAAACAGAGAGCTAGTGGAAAGCTGCTGTACAGCACAGGGAGCTGAGCTGAGTGCTCTGTGGAGATCTGGATGGGTGGGATTGGGAGGTGGGGTGGGAGGGAGAACTGAGATATATGTATACATATGGCTGATTCACTTCATTATACAGCAGAGACTAACACAACATAGCAAAGCCACTACACCCTGATAAAAGATAACAACTGGAAACCTAAAAAAAAAAGTTTATCTTGTCTAATAATTCCTAAACTTGACCTTATGTGATGCTTTTATGACCTCTTCCTATCTCTTACATTTTTGGCATTTTACAGTGGAAACCAAAAATTGTACCAATATTCCAGCTTTTTGGAAAGGCGATGGTCAGGACCCCTTTTAGTTATTGAGCAAGCAATTTCAAATGATCACCACGTTAATTCTATCATGCATCGATTAATCTGAAATATACAGGACCTAGATAATCCTCTCCACAAAGCAGCCAACCGCCTATGATAAGAAATTCTCAAAATCCCAGGTAACGGTATTGCTCTGATTTCTTGAGAGCATAAGTGGAAGTGAAATGAGGCACTTTAGACATGATTTATGGGTTCTAATTTGGAAGTAATCAAGACTAGCCCCAGAATCCACAGGCTAGTCAACGACTAACTGAAGCTCTCGGTTTAAGTTGTGACATAGTTCAGGAGTCCCCAACCTCTGGGATCTAATGCCTGATGACCTGAGGTGGAGCTGATGTAACAATAACAGAAATAAAATGCACAAGAAATGTACCGTGTTTGAATCATCCCAAAGTCAACTCTCTCTGACCCCCAGTCCATGGAAAAATTATCTTCCACAAAACCAGTCCCTAGTACCAAAAAGGTTGGGGACTGCTGATGTAGTTAACCTCCTCATGTGAGGTGGTGAGGTTCCAAGCTGTGTGTAAGTGTGTTGTTGTGTGAATATTTCATCAGTTAGGATTCTTATTATTGTTTCAGAAGACCCAGCCCCAACTGGCTTAAACAAAGTGAATGCACTGACATAACTGAGCAGCTCCCCGGGGAACTGGCTTTGGGACCTTAAAGTGAGACACTCGGGCCTCCATCTCTTGGTCGATTGGCTCTGTTCTGCTCTGGAGTTGACTTCATTCTCAGGCCTCATGTTGAGGTGCGGTGGTCACAGCTCCCCACCCTGCCCCACCCTGCCCCACCCTTTCAGGTCCAAGTCCAGCAAGAAAAGAGAAGAAAGGACACTTATCTCTGCCCTAGAGCCCACCCACAGCCGTAGGGCCCCTCAGTGACGGGAGGGCAGGGTCTAGTACCCTCATGCACAGGACTAAGAGTAAGGAAGGGGTGGCCCTTGGGGCAAATTGCTGTTAAGAGCAGAAGGGGAAGTTGATGCTGGGCCACCAAAATAGGAAATGATCACCAGTAGGGAAAAAACACATAAGCAATAATGAAGTAAAGTAAAAGAAACCACTAGGCAAGCTAATCTTTTAGCATTTGCGTGCTTAGTTGCTCAGTCATGTCTAATTCCTTGCGGGTCACAAAAGTGGACTGTAGCCAACCAGGCTTTTCTGGGATTTTGCAGGCAAGAACACTGGAGTGGGTTACCATTTCTTTCTTCAGGGGATCTTCCCAACCCAGGGATCGAAACCATGTCTCCTGTGTCTCCTGCATTGCCGGCAGATTGTTTACCCACTGAGACATCAGGGAAGCCTTTGAACAGTTCCAAAGTGTGTTTGTGACTGTTTCCTCAGTCATCCCTGGCAATATTCCTGTGACTTAGTTAAAGCAAGTACAGCCATACTTTCTCTTAAGGGAGGAAATCAAAATTCCGTGTGGTTTGCATGATGTCCTTGGCCACCCTAACTATAAACCTGGTCTTAGGCTCCTGAAATGACTTTCTGTTAATCCTGAGAACAGAGTGCTTGGTTTAAGATTATCACGTGAGGTTTTTAAATACGCTATTTATTTTTGACGGTGCTGTGTCTTTGTTGCTGGGCTTGGGCTTTCTCTAGCCATGGCCAGTGCGGGGGAGTACTCTCTAGTTGCGGTGTGAGGACTACTCATTGCTGTGGCTTCTCTTGTTGCGGAGCACATGCTGTAGCGCATGGGCTCAGTAGTTGTGGTGTGCAGATTTAGCTTCCCTGTGGCATGTGAAATCCTCTCGGACCAGGAATTAAACCTGGGTCCCCTATGTTGGCAGGTGTGTTCCTATCTGCTATACCACCAGGGAAGTCCTATGAGATTTTTTTAATTAAAAAAAAATTTTAAGTAGCATTGACTACGTTTCTACTTCAGGTAGGTGAAAGAATCAACCACTCAGAAACTTAGACGGATTCCTAGACGGGTTCATGGTCCTTGTGATGCAACTAGAGTGCTTCAGGGAATCATTTTATTCCCAGTCTGGGCTGGAAGAGCGCAAAGTATTTGATGAAGATGTAAGTAACAAGGACTGGACTTTCAGGTTGTCTGTGAAATCATAAAAGTCTCAGCAAATCATAGAAAATATAAAAGTCTTTAAGAAGATGGGCACTCTCTGCCCTTGGTTCTAATGTGAGCTGTTGTCCAAGGGCAGCCCTCTGCAGACAAATGGCCTTGGGCCAGAGCATCGAGGTTTTGGGACGTGAATAGCCACCAAGTCATCACCCTGGAAGTAGCTATTTTCCTCATATTCTCTAAGGGGTTAAAACTTTTCTGAAAGGTTCTGGATGGAGTGAGCCTTTGTGGTTTATTTGGTGGTGCTCTGAAAATTTCTTGTCTCTGTTCCTAATTTTAGAGCTAGCAGCTGTCACTGCTTTGTTCTAACAAGTCGGTAATTTTCCATGCCCCTTGCTTATTTGTATTCTCTTTATATATCTAATCACTCTCCCTGCAAAACTTCTAACTTGGTCTCGTCACTTTTTTCACCCTCAGGGACGATGGGCGTGTCATAGAATCTATCTTTTAGTGTTTTGTCATTGCTGTAACTCAGTAACCACTTTTCAGAAACTTAAAGCTGTTTTCTTCAGACAAGTGCCACCTTTTACTCCACCTGCGTACATTCTATGCATAATAAAATAGAAATGGCCTTACATTGATAGAGTTTTCACACGCCATGTTTTATAGGATATGATATTCAATGCTTTTCATCTTAACAAAAAGGTTGCTTTTGGTCTGTTTCTTATCTGTCCACTTATTATTTACGATTCCATGGGTGCTACTACAATTTCTTGAAAGTGTTTGACAGGGGATATTGTTATTTTATTTTTTAATTTTAATTTCATATGATCCGAGATTTGCTTCAAAATAACCCAGACAGTCAAGAAGGGAATATAGGCTCATGAAACCAGACTGGCCATGGTAATGGTTGAAGGGGTTGATGGGAACATAATGGTCCATTATACTACTCTCTCTGTCTTTACGTATGATAGAAATTTTCCATAATAAAAAGTTTAAAAATTTTTTGCAAAACTATTTCTAATAATTTCCCTTTAATAACGATGATGCCAATAGCACAAATATTGCCACCCATAGGTGGAAAATATATTACACTTATTTTTCTCTGATGGACCAGTTGCAACACCACAAAGAAACGTTTATTATAATTTTCATCTCCAACCTACTGAGCAGTAACTCTAAAATGTTATTGTCAATATTGTTTTCCCAGAACTCTCTATAAATGTGAGTTGTCAGGTAAAACACTCATAGATTTTATTTTTTTATACAATCTTAGTAAAACTAGTGTTTGAAAAAGGTCCAAAAAAAAAAAAAAAGAGAGAGAGAAAGAGGTCAACTAACATTTCAATATAAAGACACATGATTTTTTAAAATCTGAAAATACCAAACCAGAATAAATAAAACTGTGTTTTTGATACTTCAGAAGCTTTTGGTGGCTTGGGAAGAGTTTATATTTTAAGTTCCGTGTTCATGTGAAGTCTATATTTTCAGGTGAGTCCACAAAAAAAAAAAAAAGTGCTTGCTTTCAAATTTGAGTTAAATGGAAGAGAAACTTCTTCTTTAAAAGTCTTTATTTAATTTGTTATAATATTGCTTTTGTTTTATATTTTATTTTTTTGACCATCAGGCATGTGGGAGCTTATCTCCCCAACCAGGGATCAATCTTGCACCCCCTGCATTGGAAGGTGAGGTCTTCAGCCCCGGACCATGGGGGAAGCCCTGAGAAACTTCTTTAAATCATATACAGTTGACATAAGTAACTTTATGGATACCACAAATAAGTGACAAAAATAAACCCTTTTGGGATTAAGCAGGATGTTTTGTAAACTGTCCTTGAAGCAGTCCATAGTTCTGATACTGGGATAAGCACAAAGTTGCCATCAGTACTCATTTCAAGCCTACCTCCCTCCCTTCTCCTGTGGTTAGAGTTACACGTTCACTAATCCTCCTTTGTTTTCTGAGAAATAATTTTATTCTTGGTCATCTTATGTATGCCTTTCAGATAATATTTATGACTCCCTTTGGCCTATAAAAATGCCAAGAGTAACATTCTTTCCTGAGATGACCATGCCTAACATTTTCCTTTTTAATTGTTTCTGTCAAACCATGTTTACATCCTTCCGTTCTTTACAAGGTATTCTGAGAAGGACGGAATGAAAATGTTACACTGATGTTGTAGGCCAACATTTCCCTCAAGATTTCTATTTCTTATATGGTGCTACATGTCAATTATATCTCAATAAAACTGGAAGGAAAAAATGGGGAAGGATTAAAAAATAAAAAATAAAGAACATATACAACTCAACAGTATAAACAAATAACCCATTTTAAAAAGGGGGGTGGGCAAAGGATTTCAATAAACATTTCTCCAAAGAAGATATAGAAGTGACTGGTTCACACACAGAAAGATGCTCAACATCACTATTCAGGAGGGAAATGAAAGTCAGAAGCACAATGAGATACTACTTCACACCCACTAGGATCGCCAACACGCAAAGCAGACAAACAACAGCAGAAAATCACAAGCACTGGCGAGGATGTGAACTAAACAGAACCTTGGGTGCTGCGGGCGGGAATGGGAAATGGTGCCGCTGCCACGGAACACAGTACAGTGATTCTTCACAAAATCCAACAGGGAATTAATTACCATATTGTTCAGCCATTGCACTTCTGGGTATATAACCAAAATAATTAAAAGCAGGGGCTGCAACAGATATTCGTATACCCATGTTCACGGTAGCATTAATCACAACAGCCCAGAGGTAGAAGCAACCCGAGTCCATCAACAGACAAATGGATAAACAAAATATGGTCTATACAGACAACAGAATATTATTCAGCTTTAAAAAGGAAGAACATTCTGACATGTCTTATGACATGGATTAAACTTGATGACATATGCTAAACAAAATATACCAGTCCCCAAAAGAAAAATATTCTATGTTAACACATATATGTGGAATCTACAAAAATAGTACAGACGAACCTATTTGCAAAGCAGAAATAGAGACACAGATGTAGAGAATAAATGTACAGATACAAAGTGAGGAAGGGGGATGAGATGAACTGGGAGATTGGGATTGACATATATACACTACTATGTGTAAAATAGATAACTAATGAGAACGTACTACATAGCATGGGGGGCGGTTTAAGATCTGTTTGTAGGATATATATTAAGTTGAACTTAAAAATGCATTCCAACATACAGTAGATGCAGACAAATACTGTTTGATTTCACTTATATTAAGTACCTGTTGCTGCTGCTGCTGCTGAGTCACTTCAGTCGTATCCGACTCTGTGCAACCCCATTTACAGCAGCCCACCAGGATGCCCCGTCCCTGGGATTCTCCGGGCAAGAACACTGGATTGGGTTGCCATTTCCTTCTCCAGTGCATGAAAGTGAAAAGTGAAAGTGAAGTCGCTCAGTCATGTCCAACCCTCAGCGACCCCATGGACTGCAGCCTACCAGGCTCCTCCATCCATGGGGTTTTCCAGGCAAGAGTACTGGAGTGGGGTGCCATTGCCTTCTCCGATTAAGTACCTAGAATAGTCAAATTCATAGAGTCAGAAAGTACATTGGTAGATGGCAGAGGTTGTTGGGAGGCAGAGAATGGGGACTTAGCGTTTAATGGGAACAGAGTTTCAGTTTTGCAAGATGAGAAAATTCCTGGGATGGAAGGTGGTGATGGCTGTACAGCAGTATGAATGTACTTCATGCCATTATACACATAAAAATGGCTTAAGTGATCAACTTTATGTTATTTAAATTTTTACCACAATGAAAAATACAAGCTAAAAAAATTAATTTGAATGTAAGTTGCAAATTTTAAAAACTGTTAGATTGTTGAAAAAGGAAGAATTTTTGAAAGAAAGAATGGGAAAAACTGTATTTTAAAGCACAATGTTAATTCTTACCATTTCTGAAATTTTCCTTCAATCATATTTTCAGAATTTCTCTCTGGACCTGGCATTGTACAAGATACTGACTGGGTATTGTAGGCGTGTGCCTACATTAGCCTAGCATTTGAGGAGAAGACAACATTGGTGGAAAGATAAGATATGTGTGGGAAACAAGTAACAAGAAAAGGCTGTATGAGATTAAACTTACATGAGTGATACATAGAACAAGTTAAGGGGAGAAGAAAAAAATTTCAGGAGGTCTGGGTCTAGAGGAGAAAAAAGGCCTAAAAATGAGAGGTTTGATAAATCTTGATGTTGCGGTGAATTTATGAAGTCAGTTCTTCAGTTTGGAGCCATCTCTATTTAGTCAATCAAACAACAAATACTTATTAAACAGCAACTTTGAGTACAACAGGGGATTGCAGAATTTATTTTTTAAAAGCTCATTTCATAAACAGTTTATGATCATTAAAAAAAACACAACAACAAAAAATGAATCTTCTGAAAATTCACCTTTCCTTTGTTTTTCACACTGAAGGAACTAAGTTCCATCAATGACCAAAAGAGAACTCTCTTAAGGACTCGGTCAGGAGCCATTCCAAGGCAATTTCTGATGTGCACAGTCCCACTGAGTCGGTCTGAATCATTGGGATGCAATGGAACAAACTCCTAACCAGACATAAAATCTTCCACCTCTAGCCCAGCTGTGCTACCCAAGGTGACCCAGGCAAGTCACCAACCCCCACTTCTGTAAACTGAGGGAGTTGGCAAGCAGTTCTGCCCTTTCCAACTCCAACATTACCCATCGTAGTCCTTTACCATTTGTCCTCAGGGCTAGAACAAAGGATTTGACTGTTACTGATTGATTGATTTAGCTGCACTGGGTCTTAGTTGCAGCACGTGGGATCTACCTTCCTGACCAGGGATCAAACCTGGCCCCCCTGGATTGGGAGTACAGAGTCATAGCCACTGGCCCACCAGGGAAGTCCCAACTGTGGCTTTTCTTGTGGCAACAACATGCAGCTCAATCAATGACTGAGAAAGATAGGACAGGAGAGAAGAACCCCAGCAGAGAAGAGTTGCCCCACCCTGCCAGCCAGGTAAGGACAAACTCCCCCAAGCAGATCTGAGACAAGCAGATGCTCCATCCAAGTGTCTCCTCTTGTCCAATACTTTCCCCTAACCTAATGCGTGGTATGCAATCCCATTCTCAGCTGTGCTTCTGGAAAATCTCCTCTGTGCTCTAAACAAGGAGGTCTATCCCCATCTTCCCAAACAAAAGAGTTTGAAACACTTCTAACTGGGTGCAAATCCAAAAGGATTACATATCCATCATCTTTAAAAAAATAAGTTTGATTATAGCTTTCTGAAGCTTGAGTTGGCATTTTTATGGACAATTCAAGCTTACAAACACTCGTTGTGTGTGTGTGTGTGTGTGTGTGTGTTTACTTTTTATTTTGTTTGGGGTATAGCTGGTAACAATGTTGTGATAGTTTCAGGTGAACAGCGAAGGGACTCAGCCACACATACACATGTATGTAAACCTCCCTCCCATCCAGGCTGCCACATAACGTTGAGCAGAGTTCCATGTGCTATAGCAGGTCCTTGTTGGTTATTCATTTTAAATACCGCAGTGACAAACACTTTTTGAGAATCTGTTCAAACTGACCTTAACACAGTTTAAACTCCATTTCTGTAGGGGACCTTCTTTTTGCTGCTGCTGCTAAGTCGCTTCAGTCGTGTCCGACTCTGTGCGACCCCATAGACGGCAGCCCACCAGGCTCCCCCATCCCTGGGATTCTCCAGGCAAGAACACTGGAGTGGGTTGCCATTTCCTTCTCTAATGCATGAAAGTGAAAAGTGAAAGTGAAGTCGCTCAGTCGTGTCCGACTCTTCACAACCCCATGGACTACAGCCCACCAGGCTCCTCCATCCATGGGGTTTTCCAGGCAAGAGTACTAACCTCATTCATTTACTGAGTCAGGAGACTCAAAATATAACCCCAGCTGCCTCTCCATGGCACTTGACACCCCTGGGCCTTTGGGAAATAGTGGGTTTCGAGGGTGTTCTGTTGGTTGGTTTGTGTTGACAGCAAGAGAACTTCCATCAAATGGAGTCTTACCTTTTATCTCCAACATGGGAACAGGTGCTCGGATAAGGAGGTCCCTTCTCAGCCTTCAAGTTCTGTCCCTAAGATGCTGCAAGGGAAATTGAGGAGCAACTGGAGCCCCAAGTTTCTATGAGCCAAAAATAACATTCTAAAAATTGCTGCCACCGAGGGCAGCACTTTCCTGCAGTCCCAGTCAGCCTGCTCAGCCTCTGCTTTAAGTTCATATAAAAGAAAGTCCAGGTACTAAACGGCCTTGGAAAATGAGGCAAATGAAAAAGCCACTTGACACCAGTGAAGAAAAAATAAAACACCAAAAATATACGTTTTTAACACTTTCAATAAGTTGACAAAATTTGGCCCCTATCTTCCATCCTCCCTTTCCTTCCTCACTCCCACCTCTTCCTCCTTTCCTAGCCTTTCTTTTTAGAGCACTTTCTTCTAAAAACAGTGATTAGAAACCAGGGTTCCCTGGTTTGCTTTTGAACACTTCTATCTTGCTATTTGCAAACAGCAGCTTCGCTGCCAAGGAACCCTCAGCAAAGAAACCTTTTCACTCGTTAATTTTCTTGAGTGCCACGTCTGGCTGCCCTTTTGAGAAAGGTGACTGTAGAATGTTGCGAGCAAGACCGCCCCCTAACGATCATTGCCCGTAACTGCCGGTGTGGCACTTGGTTGGCGGCGCGACTTAGGAGATGAACACGAGGTGGCTGGCAGGACTTCTTAGACGTAGGATGGGTGATAATGTTCATCTGGAAATAAACGTGAGGCCCAAACTTACCCAGCTGAGGAAAAAAATGTTCCTATTTCTGTTGCAACTCTGCTGGAATCCTCTAAGCCTCTGGAACAACACTTGTTGTCCAGAATGAGTGTTTTACAAACTCATCTTGTGAAATGGAAGCTCTAAAAATATGGAATTTTGTAGAATTATGAATGATTATATTTTCAAGATCAATCTAACCCATAAGTTCTTCTTTGGGGTTCACAGGAATAACTAACCCCTCATTTTGGGAAGTGGGGCATCAGCAGTGACCAGTTTTTACCTAGCACCGCTCATACCCAGGTCCCAGCGAGGTGTTCTGAACAAGAATGCTCACCAGGTCCCTTGCCTCAGACTGCACAAAGACAGTCATTTCTTTCCTGAAATACACATTTCAAGCAAATATTTGTCATTTAGGGCACACACTTTGACGTCAAACAAGTCTGGGCTTACATCCCAGCTCCGCTACTTGTGCTATGTGACCTTGGGTAGGTTGTGTAGCGTCTCTGGGCCTCAGTTTGCCTCATCTTGGAAATATGGACAAGAGATTCTACCTCCTATAGTTGTGAGGATTCAGTGAGATAATATGTGCTGACATCTTGAATAAACTTTTTGGCCTGTAGTAAAAAATTAATGTTATTCCTATATATAGATTTAATGTATTTACTGGTTTTTTCCCCTTGACTTGTAGGGATGAGTTATTTCCAAAAGTTTTGCTTTTTGTTGATCAAGGTTTTTAGAGCCGCTTCAACCCCGTGTATGGAGACAGACAAGCCTTATGCTTCCCGGGTTTTCCAATTTCAGGTGAGGGAAGAGACTGCTTCAGCCCCGCAAGAGGTCACTCTACACTGTCCTTGAAATTGACACTGACGCCAGAATCTATACAACTTTGGTTTATCTAAATAATTAGTGCTGGGACTTCCCTGGTGGTCCAGTGGCTAAGACTCCAAGCTCCCTAAGCAGGGGGCCCAAGTTCAATCCCTGGTCAGGGAACTAGATCCTGCCTGCTACAGCTGAGAGCTCGAGTGCTGCACCTAAAGCATGCTGCAGTGATCAACCAAGCAACAAAGACTGCAGATCCTGAGTGCTGCAACTAAGACCTGGCACAGCCAAATAAGTAATTAAATAAAATATTTTTAAAAATAACTAGTGTTCGTTGAGCTTTGTTTTAAAGCTGAAGAAGTGCTGTGTGAAAATTGTGGGTGGCTTTCTATCTCTGGGAATTGAGTGACCATTTTTAGAGCACTTGCCTCTGCTTGGGGAAAATCACCAGGATGACTTTTAGTCACACAGATATAAAAAGTTTGTGGTGGCAACTGCGTGGTTGATTGTAACTGAGGTACCAATGCTTCAGCAGGCTGTCCTGTGGAGCCATGTGAATGGTGAAGGCAGCTACAGCTTGACTATGTCCTTACTGAGCAGGGTTAGATGGTGTTGGGTCTTAAAGATGGATTCAGCCTGCACCATCTCTCAACATAATGACTTGTTTTGGGGGAACATGAGTGCCCCCAAATTGCCCACAGGCTGGCCCAGGCAGGAAGGATCAGGAGCAGCTTGGCCTCACCTGAGAGATATGAGGGCACTGGGGTTCAGGGGTCTCTCTCAAGGGGAAGGGATTGTTCCTGCATTTGATGAGGGGTCCATTGTCAGGCGCTCCTGAGGCTGACAGATAGGCTGGCTGGCCAACACGGAGGAAGAATGTACCAAGATGGAGAGGGGGACATAAAGAGAGAGAGAGATTCCTTGAGCCCCTGAATTAGACTATCCAGAGCCAAGGTTTGGGAACTTATTAAACCAGAACCACAGTTTGGGGACCACCGTTTCAATTCAATTCAGCAGTTGGCAACCTTGGCTGCATGTTAGAATCATTGGGAGAGCTTATATATATATATACACACACACACACACACACACACACATACTACATGTATGTATATCCAGTGTGTTTGTGTATACTTACTTGCTTAGTTGTGTCTGACTCTTTGCGACCCCGTGGACTGTAACCCGCCAGGCTCCTCTGTCCATGGAAATTCTCCAGGCAAGAATATTGGAGTGGGTTGCCATGTCTTCCTCCAGGGGATCTTCCCAACCCAGGGATCGAACCCAGCTCTCCCACATTGCAGGCAGATTCTTTTATCATCTGTGCCACCCAGGGAAGCCCATGAATGCTGGAGTGGGTAGCCTATCCCTTCTCCAGCAGATCTTTCTGACCCAGGAATCGAACTGGGGTCTCTTGCAAAGCAGGCAGATTCTTTACCAGCTGAGCTACCAGGGAAACCCAGATATCCAGTACATACCCCAAATGATTGAAAGCAGATGCTAAACAGAGACTTGTATACAAATGTTCATAGCAGCAACAACCAAGTTACTAGTGATTAGTTATTATTAGTGATAATAACAAAAGGTAGAAACTACCCACATGTTTACTGATGGATGATGAGTAAACAAATTGAGGTATATCCATGTCATGGAATATCATTCAGCCTTAAAAAGAAATTAAGTACTGATACAGGCTGATGCAGTGGTTAAAAAGAAAAAAACAACCCACCTTCCAAAGCAGGAGATGCACAGGAGACACAGATTTGACCCCTGGGTAGGGAGGAGCCACTGGAGTAGGAAATGGCAACCCACTCCAGTATTCTTGCCTGGAAAATTCTGTGGACAGAGGATCCTGGGAGGCTACAGGCCATGGAGTCGCAGAGTCAGACATGACTGAGCAGCTGAACATGCACGCAGGTTCAGGCTACAGCATGGATGAACCTTGAAGACATTAAGTGAAAGAAGGCTACAAAAGGTCTCATCTTGTGAGATTCCTTTTTATAGAAAACATTCTTTTATGTGAAATACCAAGTTAAATCTATAGAGATAGAAAGCAGATCTGTGGCTGCCAGGGGGTTGGGTAAGGGGAGGATGGAGAATGTCTGTATCATGCATACCAGGTTTTGTTTTGAGGCGGTGAAGGTGTTTTGGAATCAGAGATGGCGGCTGCACAAAATCGTGAATGTACCCAGTGCCACCTAATCATTCTCTTTTTGTTGTTGTTCAGTTGCTCGGTTATGTCCGACTCTTTCTGACCCCTTGGACTACAGCACGCCAGGCTGCCCTGTTCTTCACCATTTCCTGCAGTTTGCTCAAACTCATGTTCTCTTTAGCATGGTTAACTTTTTGTGATGTGAATGTCACCACAATAAAAAATTACAATGATATTTTAAAAAGCATATAAATGCCCAAGGCCCCATT
Organism: Bubalus bubalis; assembly: GCF_019923935.1. NCBI lineage: Eukaryota > Metazoa > Chordata > Mammalia > Artiodactyla > Bovidae > Bubalus > Bubalus bubalis. The sequence continues at coordinate 25,777,679 of NC_059174.1, read as the reverse complement.
GCAGACCAATCAAACCTGAGCCTCTGGGGTGTGACCAGACACATGTGCGCTGAGAGGCTCCCAGGTGACTCCAGGGTGCAGGCCGGCCTGAGAACCATATCCACAGGGGACTCGCTGCCAATTTCCCAGCAGAACTTACCCCACACCTGACCTGCTCCAGATCTCAAGCCAGTATCCTCTCCTTAGGAAGATGTCTTCAGGGGTGCTCCCTCCTCCTGCCCCTTCTCCCTCCTGCTCCTGGACACAAGGGACTCACTTCTTCCCGGAGCACTCCCTGCCCTTGCTGCCTGACTGTGAACTTCCTGGGGGTGGGCACCAGGCCTTCCTTTGACTCAGTTTCCCCAGGGCCCAGCAGGAGCTGCAGAAATATAGAGTGAACGTGTGTGAGGGAGTGAGCAAAGGGGTGTGGGCTCTGCGGGTGGGTGGGCGAGGGAATGAATGAACCACCTGTCCCTGTGTGTCTTCCATCTGCTCAGCTTCCCCAGAGCTTTCAGAAAGTTCCTTTAGGAGCGGGCCTTTCATTCCTCCTGCAGGCTTATCTCTGCAAAGTTGAGGGATAGCTAAGTTTCAAACTTCTTAATTGTCAAACTTCTCACATCATTACATCTAGAGCCTTCTCTGCGTGCCTGCTGGAATCAACTGGACTGCATGAATGCACTGGTCCTGCCTGAGTCCCACACCCAGCGTCTGATTCAGTTGGCCTGGGGTGGGACCAGGGTGTGGTGCAGGGGACAGCTTTTAAAAGCCCCCAGGTGATTCTAATGTGCCGATATCACAAACTACTGTATGCCTGCTTGGTTGAAGTATTCTTTTTTTAATTGTAGGAAAGTTGCTTTACAATGTTGTGTTGGTTTCTGGCGCAAAACATAAATCAGTCATAATTATATATATATATATATATATAGGTCATCACTGAGTGCCAGGCTGGGCTCCCTGTGCTATACAACACCACCTGGTTATCTGTTTTACGCATGGTACTGAGTATGTGTCAATGCTGCTTTCTCAATGTGTCCCACCCTCCCCTTCCTCTGCACAAGTCAGTTCTCTACATGTGTCCCTTCCTTCCCCGCAAATAGATTTATCAGTTCCATTTTTCTAGATTTCATGGATGTGCGTTAATATACAACATTTGCTTTTCTCTTCTGACTTACTTCACTCCCTATAGCAGGCTCTAGGTTCCCCCACCTCACTACAACTGTTTCAAATTTGTTTCTTTTTATGGCTAACATTCCATCGTATATATATCCCACATCTTCTTTATCCGTTCCTCTGTTGATGGACATCTAGGTTGCTTCCATATCCTGGCTATTGCCAATAGTGCTGCAGTGAACATTGGGGTACATGTGTCTTTTAGAATTGTGGTTTTCTCAGGGTAAATGCCAGAGAAGGCAATGGCACCCCACTCCAGTACTCTTGCCTGGAAAATCCCATGGGCAGAGGAGCCTGGTGGGCTGCAGTCCATGGGGTCGCTAAGAGTCGGACACGACTGAGCGACTTCACTTTCACCTTTCACTTTCATGCATTGGAGAAGGAAATGGCAACCCACTCCAGTGTTCTTGCCTGGAGAATCCCAGGGACCGGGGAGCCTGGTGGGCTGCCGTCTATGGGGTTGCACAGAGTCAGACACGACTGAAGCGACTTAGCAGCAGCAGCAGCAGCAGCAGGGTAAATGCCCAGTGGTGGGATTGCTTCTTCATATGGTAGATTTATTTCGGTATTCTTGGCTCATTTGATTTCTGAAAGTCCTAAACCATTCAGAAACCAATCTAAGTTTCCCTCGCATAGAAGCAAAATGACACATAGCACATACATGAATATGTTCTAGAATTTCATGCCGCATCTCTGAATGCTATCACCTTCAGAGTCAGACAGCCTCCTGGGCAGATGACCTGCTTCCCAGTCCACAGGCTGAACCAGGCATTTCCCAGGGGAAAGGAAAAGGCTTGGGTAGTTTATTGAAGGAAGAGTTTGTTCTGTGTATGTAACCTAATGCTGTTCAAGAGAGAAATCTTTAGGGACCTGGAAAAGCTGGAGGGTTATATCTTTCTTTCCTGTAAATAAAGAGAAAGAGCAAGGTGAAGCCAGCCTCACTCTGACACACCAAGACTTTCACATTCACACGCTCCATATTATCTATTGAAATGCAGCTATTTTCAGCTAAAATGTTTTTAACTCCATATGTTTCTTTTGTTCAAATTATACCTTGTTGTTGAAGAAACATAATGCCTACACACCTTGTTTTAATTAAATAAAGCTTAAATATTTGTTGTATTGGGTGATGTTTGTTGGTAATGTTTGCTGTTTCTTAGTACAATGTGACAAAACAGAATCCACTTAAATATTTACGATTAATGCTAAAATTAGGTATGATACTGTCCAATGACTTCACACATACTGGTTCCTCTTAGTTTGGATTTTTAAAAATTTTATGATAAAGTACACATAATATAAAATTGGCCATTTTAAAGTGTACAGTGGCGTTCAACAGATTAACAATGTTGTCAACCATCTAGTTCCAGAATTTTTTCATCATCACCAAATCCATTAAGCAGTCGTTCTCTGTTCTGTCTTCCCATATATTTATTATATGATTCCATTTTAATGAAATATCCAGAAGAGACAAATCCATAGAGACAGAAATCAGATTTTTCGTTGCCTGAGGCTAGAGAGGTGATTTTCAGGGAGAAACGGGGAGTGACTGTCAATAGGTATGGATTTTTTTTCTTAGTGGTAACAAAAATGTTCTAAAATTGATTATGGGGGTAGTGCACAAATTTGTGAATATACTAAAAACCACTGAATTTTAAATTTAGGTAGGTGAATTGTATGATATGTGAATTATATCTCAATATATGCTTTTAAATAAACAACAACAAAACACTTAATTATCAAACTGAGTCTGAATAAGCCTCAGTTGTGATAGTTATTGTTTTAATTTTTTTAATTAAAAATTTTTTAATCAAGATGCAATTGACATATAACACAGTGTAAGTTTGAAACGTTCCATGTTTTGGCTTGGCCCTTGAACAACCCAGGCGTCAATCTCAACCCCTCCACTTCCCGTTTGCAACTGAAAATCTGCTAATCCAAGTATAACTTTACAGCTGGCTCTTTGAATCCCTGGTTCTGTCTTCGGATTCAGTCAACCTTGGATTGTGTAGCACGTATTTCTTGGAGAACACCCCCGTATCAGTGACCTGCATAATTTAAGCTTGTTCAAGGGTCACCTGTACCACGCTAATGGTGGCTCAGATGGTAAAGCGTCTGCCCACCATGCGGGAGACCCGGGTTCAGTCCCTGGGTTGGGAAGATCCCCTGGAGAAGGAAATGGCAACCCACTCCAGTATTCTTGCCTGGAGAATCCCATGGACAGAGGAGCCTGGCAGGCTACAGTCCATGGAGTCGCAAAGAGTCGGACACGACTGAGCGACTTCACTTTCACTTTCAATGGGGGATAGGGGTGGATACAGCACAGATACACAAGACAAAGGGATGATTCACACCCTAGGAGGGATGAGATTGCTCAGAATGGCACCTAATGAAAAACTTGTGAACTGTTTATTTCTGAAAATTTCCATTTCCAGTCATGGTTGACCAAGGGTAACAGAAACTGTGGAAAGCAAAACTGAAGATAAGGGGGGACAACTCTATTGTTTTCTTAATCATTATTCTTATGATTTGGGAGAAAATGGTTGTTTTTTAAAAAGATTATTCAAATGTCAAGTTATCACCTTCTTATGCCACCCTAGCTCTCCAAATTTAGACCAATACACGAATGAAGAGCAATTGATTTGGGGGTGATCTTTCTCTTGCATAAGGCCCCAGAGGAGGCTGGGCTGGTGACCTGACTTCATTAGAAGGCAGGGTTTTTTCAGGCAAGTCTTCATCGCAGTCCCTGCTGCAGCATCAGGTACTGAGAACAAGCAACAGGTTCCCTTGCTCACTTGCTCCCCGGGGTGAGGAGTGGTGAGCTTGTTTCTTATGTGGGGTGATGGTAGGGGCATCCAGGGATCAGGCCAGAAGGGTGGCTTAGGTGGTTCGCCTGCCCCTCTGGTGGTGTTGAATGCAGGGGGCACGCGCAGTACTCTGCTTTTCTCTCGACACCCTGGTTTTACATTAGCAGGCAGTTTTAACAGCAGGGCCTGGTGCTTGTTTTCTCAGTAAAAGGCTACAAGAGGATGTGTAAAGTCCACCTACTTTCCCTATTTATTTGGGACTCTTGCTGGGACTAATGCAGTAGTTCTAGTTTGATGTTTAATCACGGCTCAGAAATTCTGTTGCCATAGATACAGAGGACCAGGATGATGTCACTGTTGCCATTTGCCTCATGAGCTGGTTAAAACTGGCCTTTAAAACTTAAACTTAGTTATCTTTACTGCCAGAATAGGCCCCTAGGGAATATGCCTTAATAAAGTCATATTTTGACAATCATTTCCTCTTTCCTCATCATTAAAACTGATTTTCTGGGTCTGCCACTGAATTCACATGGGACCTCTTTGAATCACACATTTTCTGAATCCACATTAAGATAAAAATCCTATGTGTGCCCTGCCTTCTCCCTGGAGAGGAAGGAGTAACAGGAGATCCTGGGAGGATGGTGACCTAATTCCTCCTCTTGGTCCTTCCATTCTCTCAATCAGTGGGATTACCCTTCAGGAGCAAAATCAGAGGGTGGGGCAGAGATTGTGATGATCCAAGGCACACCCGCCCTTCCTCCTGTCTCTCTCACTCAACACAGCACTATCTTGTTTCGTAAATGCTCTGGAAAATAAATTCTCTAATGAAACTCACTGTGGTTTGATTTAAATAAAAATATCCTCACAAATCATGCAAAGTATCATCTATGCTTCCACGACACAGACCCATGTACACGGCTGCAAAGCCCGCAGCCCGCAGCTTCTGCTGGTCCCACACTGCTGAACACACATCTTCACTCATTCCTTCTTTGGACAAATGTCCTAGAAACTGGGGAGCCAGCAGTGAATGAAAACGACAAGGAAATAGCTTCGTGGAGCTACTTTAGGTGCTGAAGACTAAAGACTAAAGTGAATACTCTCAGAAGTCACACTACACCCTCTCCGGTGTCAGGTGCTGGGAGGGCGCTGTGAGTACCTGTTTCTGATCTGTGGCTTGGGGTGGGGAGGGAAGTTTTGACAAAATGTTCCCAGCTTTTGAATGGATCTCTTACCCATGAATGGATTTAGAAAAAAAAAATTGGTTCATTGAGTTGTGTAGATTTTCCATGTTTCCATTATGTAGAATTTTAAAATCATGCTTTTTAATATCACCACCAATCCCACCAGAAAAGTGTTGGAAAACTGCCAAGTTCACAGTGGTCAATGCAATTTTTCCAAATAGTAATTTTCACTTGCAAGCTCAAATTTCATCATTGCCAATAAATATTTCAGGTATTTTCATTGAAATGACAGTTTCACTTCATTTATTTTCAAGAAAATGTCTGTCAAATACTCGAGTTTGAATGACCATAGTTCGTAAGTCATACTTTCGAGTAAAAACAATGTTCCATAATGAAGGGGGCTTGTTTGGCAACTCAGTCACAAAGTGCTTTTCCTTGAGGTAACCATCATCCTTCAGTTTGCAAAAGAAGCGTTTTATGCTTACTTCCTGTTTCATTATGCAGAGTATTTAAAAAGCATGTACTCTAAAGTCATGGTTTAATATAATTACTGACTTGAATGACTTCTTCAAAGATGTTATTAAGTGAAAATGTTTTTCCCCCGTGAATGTATGATAGTGAGAAACCAGTCCAAGGTCATATCTAGGACTATAGAGACACATGACACGTACTTTGGAGATCTCACGTTTCCACAGAGACGACACACATGTCCACAAACAGTTCTCATGCCTCAGTGGATAAGAGCCAGGACTTTGAGTGACAGAGACCTGGGTTCAGAGCCTCAGTCTTAAGCTTTCTGAGTCTGTTTCCTCCCTGTAAGACAGCAATATTACTACCCTCAAGTTTATTGTGAGCATTAAATAAGCAAATAATATAGTAAACACATCTCACATATTATTAATAGCAGCTGTTTTAAGTGGGGAAGGTGGACTTTGAGTCTTAAGGACTATATCTATGTATGATGCAGAGTTTATCAGAGTCAGGGAGAGAGGCTGGGGGCAGGGGTAGGGAGATTTCCAGGAAGAGGGTAAAAAGTTGAAAGTCACTCAGTTGTGCATGACTCTTTGTGACCCCATGGACTGTAGCCCACCAGGCTCCTCTGTCCATGGAATTCTCCAGGCAGGAATACTGGAGTGGGTTGCCATTTCTTTCTCCAGGGGATTTTCCCGACCCAGGGATTGAACCCAGGTCTCCCGCATTGCAGGCAGACTCGTTACCAACTGAGCCACCAGGGAACCAGGGAGACTTCCAGAAGAGGGTAGGTGGGACCGTGCCTGGGCACTGCTAACTGATGTGGTGAGATTTGGTGAGCTGGGTGCTCTAGAAGAAGGGAAGGGATGAGGCTCAGGGGTTGGCAGGAATCAGATGTGTCTGTGGCCATGCTGGGGCTTCTTTTCTGTGGGAGAAGAGATCTAGGCAAAGCTGCCTGGAGGAAGGTGACTGGCAGCAGGGTGGAGGGTGGGTTGGAGGCGGGGAGAGCAGTGAGGGGGCAGGACCCACAGGAGGTAGTGGAAGGGCAGGGGCAGCGGTGAGAAGCAGACAAGGACGCTGGGGAAAAGCCTGTATTGGGAGGACATCAAGAGCCATGCTGAGAACTTGAGGCACCATTATGACACTCTTCTTCCTTTTTTCCCCATCTCACACAATGGTCAGTCGAGGTATTTTTTGCCCCAGATTTCTCTGTCTTGGTAAGCTGATGTGGATGAATCTAGGATGTCTATTCCTGCAGTGAGTCTGAGTACCTTAATTGCAAGACAGATGGGTCACCAGTCTCTTCAAGTGTCCTGTTTTATAGTGAGGGACACCTGGAGTCCTTTCTTAATTAGCCGTCGGATTTAGAGCAGAGTGAAAAAGTTGGCTTAAAGCTCAACATTCAGAAAACAAAGATCACGGCATCTGGTCCCATCACTTCATGCGAAATAGATGGGGAAACAGTGTCAGACTTTATTTTTGGGGGCTCCAAAATCCCTTCAGATGGTGATTGCAGCCATGAAATTAAAAGATGCTTACTCCTTGGAAGGAAAGTTATGACCAACCTAGATAGTATATTCAAAAGCAGAGACATTACTTTCCCAACAAAGGTCCATCTAGTCAAGGCTATGGTTTTTCCAGTAGTCATGTATGGATGTGAGAGTTGGACTGTGAAGAAAGCTGAGCACTGAAGAATTGATGCTTTTGAACTGTGGTGTTGGAGAAGACTCTTGAGAGTCCCTTGAACTGCAAGGAGATCCAACCATTCCATCCTAAAGGAGATCAGTCCTTGGTGTTCATTGGAAGGACTGAAGCTAAAGCTGAAACTCCAATACTTTGGCCACCTCATGCGAAGAGTTGACTCATTGGAAAAGAGTCTGATGCTGGGAGAGATTGGGGGCAGGAGGAGAAGGGGATGACAGAGGATGAGATGGCTGGATGGCGTCATCAACTGCACATGAGTTTGGGTGAACTCTGGGAGTTGGTGATAGACAGGGAGGCCTGGTGTGCTGTGATTCATGGGGTCACAAAGAGTCGGACACGACTGAGTGACTGAACTGAATTGAACTTAGACACATCACATTTTATTCCAAGAAAAGATCTTCTCATTCTAACTCTTGCTCAGCAACTGTTTCTTGACTGATAAATGTGAGAGATATGATGTTTTTTGTTGAAGTACGATAATCTTTGTTAATTATTTGTGAAAGTGTGAGTCACTCAGTTGTATCTGACTCTTTGCGACCCCATGGACAGTAGCCCAGCAGGCTCCTCTGTCCATAGAATTCTCCAGGCAAGAATATTGGAGTGGGTAGCCATTCCCTTCTCCAGGGGATCTTCCTGACCAGATCTCCTGCATTGCAGGCAGATCCTTTACTGTCAGAGCCACCAGGGAAGCCCCAATAATTATTTATAACAAAATGCTTTAAAAAAAAAAATCTTTTGGCCCAGCCACACAGCATGTGGGATCTTAGTTCCTTGACCAGGGATTGAACCCAAGCCCCCTGCTTTGGAAGCATGGAGTCTTAACCAATGGACCACCAAGGAAGTCCCTATAACAGAATATTTTTAAAATTAACTCTGTTCCTTTGATCTCCATAGAAGTACCAGGATTTCAACCTGAGTCTGGTAAACGTTCTTTCCTATGAAACAGTAGTGGGTACTTAAGAGGAGGTACAGAGAGACATGAAGGCCAAAGCAAAAGATCCCTACCTCTCCCTGCCCACCCCCACCAACCCCGCCACAGTCTTAATCGATTCCTTGGGGGTATGAATGTGGCCTGTCAGATGTTTTCAATGTCTTATCTTTTTATTATACTTGAAAAAAAAAAAAAGCCAGAGATGAACTCACAGTCCATATCCTGTTTTATAGCTTGCTTTTCTCCTTCGATAACAGATGAGCTAGGCCTTCTGGAGGTCCTGGCATGGAGCGGCACCTCCTTCTATGTGCTGAAGAGTCCTGTCCACACAGGCTTTGTTCTTAAAGGCACTAGTAGCCTCAAGCAAGGCCATCTTAACTAGGAAAAGATCTCAAGGCCTCAGATGCAATCTGCAAGAGGATCCTTGGGAAATGGGCAGCTTTTGTCCCTTGAACAGTGGTGTCCTGTGGCTGGATGTCATGACCTCGGAAACTCCAAACCTTCAGGACAGCAAGAGGTTCCCAGATGGAACCGGGCAATCGTCAGCCCTACAGTGAGTAGAAGGAGGAGGCAAGATGTGTGGGGTTTGCTGCTAGATCAGATTCTTGCCATAGGGGATCCAGAGCCCCAGCAAAACATATATAGTTCACATTTTCCATTTCCTTCAGGGCATTGGTCATTGACATTGAGAAATACAGTGACAAGTTGATGCATTTTACAATATGTCCAAGAAAAGTTCCTTCCAGGAAAACTAATTTTTACATTGACTCAGCACAGTCAAGCAATGATGTTTCTTTAGTGTAACAGGGTTACATACAAAATCTTGTATGCTTCCATATGGAGACCTGTACAAAAAAATTTTCTGCAGAATTGTTAATATTTAAAAAATTGGAAATGCCCATCAGCATGAGAATGAATACATACACTGAAATATATTTATAACTGGAATACTTGACAGACATGAAAATGAGTGGAGTAGATCTTAAAATAACATGGAGTGAAATAGCAAGCGGCAGGGTATGTGGTGTGAGACTGTTTAAAAAGCACACAGAAGCTGCATTGTGTTTATGGATACCTGTGTGATTGGTAGCAACTTGACAGTGATGACCTTGGAAAGGGAGTCATCCCAAGGTCATCGATGACTTTGGGAAGAAGGGGAAGAGACTACCCAGTTGGGCCACATCCCTGGTCCCTGTAATGTTAATGTCTTTCTTTTTTTTTGTAGGAAAAAAAATGAAGTTTCCATCTTCACCATATCTAAGTATACAGCTCAGTAGTGTTATGCACATTCCCAATGTTGTAACACAGTCCTCCAGAACTTTTTCCTTTTGCAAGACTGACACTCCCCATCCACTCTCTCCACAGCTCCCGGAAGTCACTACTCTACTTTCTTCTTAGAATAATGTGATTACTCTAGGTATCTCATATGACTAGAATCACACAGTAATTTTGTGTATATGTGACTGGCTTATTTCACTCAACATAATGTACTCAAGTTCCATCCATGTGGTAGCACGTGACAGGATTTCTTTCTAAGTCTGAAGAGTATTCCATTGTGGATTCTGGATACATATCCTGGATATACACCATATTTTCTTTTTCCATTTGTCTGTTAATGGGCATTTGGGTTGCTTCTACCTCTTGGATATTGTGAATCATGCTTCTGTGAACCTGGGTATGCAAATATCTCTCTGAGGCCTTGCTTTCAATTCTTTCGGATATTTACTCAGAAAAGGGATCACTGGATCATAGTTCCTTTTTTTTTTTTTTTCTGAGGAACATCCGTACTGTTTTCCAAAGCAGCTGTACCATTTTACCTTCCCAAACAACAGTGCACAAGGGTTCCAATTTTTCCACATCTTTGCCAACATTTAGTTTCTGTTACTTTACTATTTTTTATGGTGACTATGACCTGATACCTCATTGTGGTTTTGATTTCCCTTCCCTAATTATTAGTAATATTGGGCATCTTTTCATGTACTTATTGGCAATTTGTATATCATCTCTGCAGAAGTGTCTATGCAGTTTTTTGTCCATTTAAAAATAAGGCTATTTGATTTTTTTTGTTGTTGAGTTGTAGGAGCTCTTTGTATGTTCTGGACATTAACTCCTTATAAGGTATATGATTTGCTAACATTTTCTCCCCTTCCATAGGTTGCTTTTTCACTCTGTTGATGTATATTAATTTTTAAAAAAGAAATATGAAAAAAATGAACTTTTGCTCATGCGTGTTTGCTGTATTATCCCTTGTGCTTTTATTTTCAATATTTTTTAAGTGAAAAAAGGTGGTGGGAAGTCTTGAAGGTCTGGGTTAAAGTTTGGGCTCAACTTACTTATCTCCAGTCTGTTTCCTCATATATCAAATGAAGATCATAAAATTCACCTGGCAGGAGTACTGCAAGAAGTAAAATAATATATGTAATCCTCAGAAAATATGTACAGTCCTGCTGTCCAATAAATGGGGATCATGATTCATCAGTCACGATGATGGCTGGCAGACGGAAGAAGTTTTCAATCACTTTGTACCCTCCTGTAAGACTGAAGCACGCATCCTGTTTTACTCTTCTTCTCTCCTGTTCCTCTCCTGCTTCCAGCCTCTGCCCCCATCTTCTCTTCCAGTTCTCAGATTACTCCAAGCTCCAAGCTCCACCCACAGGCGGGCTGGTGTAAGGTAATAGGGAATGGTGGGGTCTGTGGCAGTCTGAGAACACTGCTGATATGCAGCTACCTCTGAGCTCTAAGTTGCCATACTGGAACGTGGGCCCAATGTTATCAGATATTTTGGGTTGGTTTTCTTTCTTCCTTCTGAGAGCAGTCAGAAATCCATTATTTTATGGAAAATACTTAGATTTTTAAAAAAATAACTATTTTTGGCTGTGCTGGGTCTTTGTTGCTGCATGGGCTTTTCTCTCTCTAGTTGTGGTGAGAGGGGCTACTCCCTAGTTGCCGTGTGTGGACTTCTCATTGCGGAGGCTTTTCTTGTTGTGGAGCATGGGCTCTAGGGTGCTCAGGCTTCATAGCTGTGCCTCCCAGGCTCTAGAGCACAGGCTCAGGAGGTGTGGCGCACGGGCTTAGTCCCTCCACGGCATGTGGGATCTTTCTGGATCAGGGATGGAACCTGTGTCTCCTGCATTGGCAGGCAGATTCTTTACCACTGAGCCATCTGAGAAACCCTGGATTTTTTTTTAATTGTTGGAAATCCAGTTTTATTCACTACTGTGAGGTCCAAACTGAATTCTCAGATAGGCCAGTTCTAACCTGCGGAGTGCCAGCTGGTCATCTCTGAGTGACAAAGGGGCCATGTGCATGATTGGGGGGGGGGGTGCAGCGTGCAGAAGGAATGGGAGCTCTTCACTTGTGTACAGATGTGCAGGCCTGCATGCGTATATGCACATGTGCACACATCTCTACGCATGTACATTTGCATTTTACAGGCGCCTCCAGTCCTAAGCAATGAGAGAAGAGCTGGTTGCCCTGGAACATTTGGTTTTCATTTGTCCAGTCCTCAGTGGCTGCCGATGCATTCGCTGTATGGGACCTGGGTCAATACCTCTGCTCTTAGACCCTCAAAGCTGCATCAGAGACCCTGGTCTGGGAGGTCCGTAGGTCCAAAACTCGAAGATGAAGTTCAAACCTCCTAGTTCCCTCTGCTCTACAAATCTTTAATGCCTCTGTGCACACAAACCCATGCCTGCCTTGGACTTTTCTGTCCTTCTATATAGAAGTTTGCTGGTGGGATCTGAGCTTGTTTATGGCAGAGCCGAGTGTCAGAGAGGAAGCCTCAGTGAGGTAGTGGAGCTAGCACAGCCCGCTGTTGGTCTGGCCCAGTGGCTCCAGCTATTTTGGTCTTTCTGCCCTTTGGCTCAAGACTCGAATTCCAGGGAGGGGAGGATCTGATGGGCCTGCCTCGGGTCACAGGTTCACTCCGAGGCCTGTGGGAATATCAGGCCTGTGCCGTGTTATAGCCCCAATTCACAAAAATGAGGGGCTGGCTAAAAGAGTTTCCGTGAAGTTTAAAAATAGTGATAAAAATAGAAGCGTGTATACTGTAATTCAGAATAGGAGTGGCTGGAACCCAAGCGTGATTCACTTCTGCTGGGATAAATGAATCTGAGAGCATGATGAGTTTGAGAAAGCAGCCAAAGTCTAGGTGAGGGCAACCAAACAACAGCAACAAAGAAATCCAAAAGTGAAATAGGAAGTACCACAATGACTACCTGGAAATTACATGTTGCTCTACTGGGAGCCTGTGAGTCCAGTTTCTAACATGTGGTCTGCGGAAAAGCTCAAGCCTTTTTGGTTTTGAGCATCACTGCAGACTGGGTCGTCTGAGGAGCCCTCTTGTTGCAAAACAGTGCAAAGGACACACCCTGGGATGATCTTTGTTCCCATGAGCTTTAGGAGAAGGTTTCAGAAAAATGAGCTGAGACCTGAGCTGTTACACAATGGCTTTAGGGGCAAGTGCTCTAAGGGGCACAAATGTTAAAATACTTAACATGCAGTGTGGGTGGAAAGCCAAGCCACAGCTTCTGGTAGTGATGCTCTCTGGTGACCAGTGTGTGTGTTAGTCATTCAGTAGTGTCTGATTCGTTTTGACCACATGGACTGTAGCCCACCAGGCTCCTCTGTCCATGGAATTCTCCAGGCAAGAATACTGAAGTGGGCTTCCATTTCCTTCTCCAGGGTACTTCCCAACCCAGGGATTGAACCCAGGTCTCCCACATTGTGGGCAGATGCTTTACCATCTGAGCTACTAGGGAAGTGACCAGATGCAGAAGCAAACTCTCTGGAAAGACGTGTTCCCAGTTTAGATCCAGAGGACTTTCTAGTTGAAGAAGAAACTCACTTCCATCATTATTAGGAAGGGACTTGGGAAGGCAAGCCATTTTGTCTAAGAGTTAACAGGTAATATAGAAAACATATTTAGAGTTCCTCCACTTCTCAACTAGCAGATCTTGGAACTGTCAGATACCAAATATAAAACAGATATATATGAAATGGTTAAAGAAATAAGGGATGCAGTGACAAAGGTGAGGACCAAAAAGATACAATCAGACACAGACAGACCTTGAAAATAGATATTCTGGAAATAAAAACGTTTCTTGGTTGAGTTGAAAACACTTCCAGAGGATGGTTGGATAGTAAATTAGAGAGAGAGAGATAATTAAATAAGAGAGAAAGAATTGAGTAAACTAGGATGTATGTCCACAGTGATCACCCAGAATGCACCCCAATGACCAAAAGATACAAATATGAAAAGTATACAAAGAATAGAAAGCCTGAAGAAGAGGCAATATTTGAAAAGAGCTGAGATCATTCCAGAATCTATAAGAAAACATAAAAACACAAATCCAGAAAGTATAGCATATCCCAAAAAGCACAAATAAAAAGATTCATGCTTCAACTCACCTTAATGAAAGCACAGTATACCCAAAACAATAAGATTTTAAAAAGGGCCAGAGAGAAAGGACAGATAATTTATAAAGAAACAACAGGTAGGTTGGCAGGATCCTTCTCAAGGCAGTGGGATCCAGAAAACAAGGGGAAAAACACCTTCTGAAGATTGAACGAAATATCTCTTAACAATCTTAGAATTGTGTACCACCAAAATGGTTTCTCAAGAAAAGGAGTGCACAAAGAGACATTTAAATTCTAGCAAATCCTGATACATTTTTATCTTTAAGAAATCTGTACTAAAAAAAAATAAAAATAAAAGAAACATGTACTAAAGAAAACTTCTAAAAGAGATTCATCGGGGAAGAGATACAGATGTAGATATAAAGTCTAAGATACAAAATATAGTGAGCAAAAAACATAGTAAATATTGTTTAAATGCAAACAATCACTGAATAAAATCACAATTGTAATCATAGTAATTTAAAAACTATAATGTATAGGGTTAAAGAAAGAGCTAATATATAGAATGAGAATAGTGTATAAATCATGAGGGAAGATTAAGATGGAAGCCTTCTAAGGTGGTAGTATTATCATGGGGGAGTTATTATAAAAATTAATATTAGAGGTGATGAAATTAAATGTGCATGGAGAGATAGCTTGAGTGGTACCCTCTACAAGAATAGAAATAGACTGTAAAAATTTTAAACCAGTAGCAAGAAAATGTGGAATAGGCAAAACAAAACATAAGTCAAAAAGTCAAGAAAGAAGGAGAGAAAGCTCAGAAAAAGCAGAACAAATTTTTTTTTAAAAGGAAGATAGTAAAACAATTCTAAATATACCAAGAATCCCAATCAATATAAAAAGAGTGTACATGCCAGTTAAAAAGACAGAAATTGCCAGACAGGAATTCTTTTTTAAAAAAATTCCAACAATGTACTATTCATAAGGGATACATCTGAAGCATAAAAGTACAGAAAGGTTGAAAGTAAAAATGTAAAAGCATGGATGGACTTCCCTGGTGGACCAGTGGTTAAAGATTCACCTGCCAATGCAGGGGACTCGGATTCAATCCCTGGTCCAGGAAGGTCCCACACGCTGCACGGCAACAAAGTCTGTGTGCCACACATACTGAGCCCCTCTTTAAAGCCCATGAGCTGCAGCTATTGAGCCTGAGCTCTCTAACTACTGAAGCCCGTGCGTCCTACAGCCCAAGCTCCGCAACAAGAGAAGCCACCGCAAGCCCACACACTGCACAGATAGTAGCCCCTGCTCCCACGACTAGAGAGAGCCTGTGTGCAGCAACAAAGACCCAGTGCAGCCAAAAATAAATAATAAATAAAATTAAAAAAAAAAAGAAGCAGCGTCTGCCTGAGCTAAAAAAAAGAGTAAAAGCATGGAAAAAGAAACACCAACAGATACAAAGTAGGCATAGTTATACTCACGTAGGACAAAGTAAACTTTTAAGATTAAGGGTATTATTAGGAATAGAAATTATAAATATAGTCAATGCACATTATCATGAAGTCTGTATTTGCAAGTTTGCCTACTCATTGAACTTTATTTTAACCCTAAAATAAACACTTGCAGTGCTTTGCAGTCATTCTCAAGTAGATACAGAGTGATGAAATTTTGAGTCACTCAACAAGCTGAGGTTGAACAGCTTCCTGTTTTAGCTCATACTAGAAACAACCATCCCTTTGGCTGTTTATTTAGTGCTGTGGTTTTTGTATTTCTGTGCTTTTTGTTGGTGATTTTGCTGTTTAAAATGGTCCCCAAGCATAGTGCTGGTATCTAGCATCCCCATGCACAAGAAGGCTTAAGAAAAAGCATGGATTAGAGAAGCTTCATTCAGGCATGAGTTACAGTGTTGGTGGCCACATGTTGAATGTTAATGAATAAACAATATGTACTAAATAAGGTGCCTTGAGACAGAAACACACATAGAACAAGATTCAGTTCAGTTCAGTTCAGTTGCTCAGTCGTGTCTGACTCTTTGCAACCCCATGAATCACAGCACACCAGGCCTCCCTGTCCATCACCTACACCCAGAGTTCACTCAAACTCACGTCCATCGAGTCGGTGATGCCATCCAACCATCTCATCCTCTGTCGTCCCCTTCTCCTCCTGCCCCCAATCCCTCCCAGCATCAGAGTCTTTTCCAATGAGTCAACTCTTCACATGAGGTGGCCAAAGTACTTACATATTGATTAACTGATGAAAACTTTATAATGAGAGGCTTATGCAAACCTAGCCTAATATTTCTCCAAGAAGCAATGGTTCAGTATTCATTAATTCAGTGTTTATCACAACTTCATAGAATAAAGCTGCAGAGAATAATGACAGAGAACTGTAGTTCATCAGGAAAATATGACAATTTAAAATTTGTGTATATAATAAAATAGCTTCAAAACACAAAGCAAAACTGGCTATGATGCTAGGAAGAAACTGATTAAGTCACCATGATAGGAAGCACCTTTCTTAATTATTGATAGGCCAAACAGACAGAAAATCAGAGATACAGAAGATTTGAAGAGAACAGTCGACAAACTGAAGGTGAACTGATGGGCAGAGACAGTCTGCATTTTCCTCAAGCAAACATGGAACAGTTAAAAAGTTTCTTATTACATATTAAGCCAAGAGCAAGCCTCAGAGATTTTGAAGAATCAGTATCACAAAGATATTCTTCAACCCAGTTGTGTTAGAAATAGCTAGAAAAAGTTAAATAGAACTAGTCATACAGCTGGAAATTTAAAAACATACTTCTAAGTAGTTCAAGAGTCAAAAATAATCATAATGAAAACATTATAATATTAGAAATGAATGATAAGGAAAGCACAATGTATCAAACTTAAAAGATGCCAGGGAAGTAGAACTTAAAGGGAAATACAAAGTCTTAAATGTTTATTTTAGAAAAGAGGGCAAGAACATCCATGAGCTGAATGTCCAACCTAAAATTTTAGAAAAAGAACACAAAATAAACCCAATGAAGGTAGACGAAAACAAATAATACACCTAAATGCAGAGAATAATAAACCAGAATATCAAGACACAGAGTAATAAGCCAGTGCTGGTACTTTTTAAAAACAGATGCTAGTAATAAGATAGAAAACAAATGCATGAAGATATCCAAAAAATTGTTAAAAAATAAAACCCAAAACCAAAAACATAAAGATCAACAAAGACAAAACTTTATTCTGAAAGCACAAGTAAACTGGAACTCTGGCGAAACTGGTAAAGAATAGACAGAGGCATGAATAAACAATACTAGGAATGAAAAAAGGGTGTTAATTTTCATATTACAGATTTTAAATGAGAGTGAGTGATAGCCCTTAACTCTTTTTAATTTAAAAGCAAACAAAATGGAAACGTTCCTAGAAAAACATAACGGAAGTGCCTCAAGACGAATAGTCAGCATAGTCCTGCTACTGCTGCTAAGTCGCTTCAGTTGTGTCCAACTCTGTGCGACCTCAGAGATGGCAACCCACCAGACTCCCCCGTCCCTGGGATTTTCCAGGCAAGAACACTGGAGTGGGTTGCCATTTCCTTCTCCAAGCATAGTCCTAGAGGCACTAAAAATATTAAACAGCCTTTAGAAATTTACCCACAAACAGCAGACCTAGACAGTTTTCAATTGAATTCTGCAAAATTTCAGAGAACATATAATTACTATCTCCCAACTAATTCCACAGGACCTTAAAACTGATAAAACGAGAGAGGAAAATTACAAGCCAATCTAACTCACAAACACAGATGCCAAAAATGCTATATAAAACATTGGCAAATAATAGTGTATAAAAAGATAAAATATTTATCCCTGAAATTCGAGTGGCTTGAGAAGTTCTGTACATTTTATTAATCACACTAACAATTTCAAGAATAACCATATGATTATCTTGTGTAGTTGTTCAGTCGTGTCCGACTCTTTTTGACCCTATGGACTTTACCCTGCCAGGCTCCTCTGTCCATGGGATTTCCTGGACAAGAAGAATACTGGAGTGGGTTGCTATTTCCTCTTCCAGTGATTATCTTAATTGATACCAAAAAATTATTTGACAAAATTCAATCCTGTCTAATCAAACACCATAAAGAAATCAAAAGTGAAAACATAGGCCACAAATGGTTGAAGATATTCACAATATGTACAGTGGACAATATTCAGAATATATCAAGAATTCTCACATAGCAATAAGAACTCAACAGAAAAAAAAAAAAAGGGCAAAAGACCCAAGCATTAACTATGGAGGGAATAAACATGTGGGGAAATTACCTTGACCTTATTAATAATTAGAGAAATGAAAATTAGCAATGAGATATCATTTATAACTGTTGTGATTGGCCAAAAATTAAGGCTGACAGTAGCAAGAGTTAGAAAGGACATGGATCAGCAGGACCCATATACGCTGCTGGTATGAGTGCAAATAGTTACAACCTCCTTGGAAAACAATATAGCCTTATCTTCTAAAGATAGATATATCCTGACAGATTGGGAAAGGAGTATGTCAAGGCTGTATATTGTCATCCTGCTTATTTAACTTATATGCAGAGTACATTATGTGAAATGCCGGACTGGATGAAGCACAAGCTGAAATCAAGATTGCTGGGAGAAATATCAATAACCTCAGATATGCAAATGACACCACCCTTATGGCAGAAAGCGAAGGGGAACCAAAAGCCTCTTGATGAAAGTGAAAGAAGAGAGTAAAAAAGCTGGCTTAAAACAACATTCAAAAAACTAAGATCATGGCGTCTAGTCCTATCACTTCATGGCAAATAGATGGTTCAGAAACAATGGAAATAGTGAGAGACTTTATTTTCTTGGGCTCCAAAATCACTGCAGATAGTGACTGCAGCCATGAAATTAAAAGATGATTGCTTCTTGGAAGAAAAGCTGTGACCAACCTAGACAGCATATAAAAAGCAGAGATATTACTTTGCCAACAAAGGTCCGTCTAGTCAAAGCTATGGTTTTCCACAGAGTTGGTGATGGACAGGGAAGCCTGGAAGGCTGCAGTCCATGGGGTCGCAAAGAGTCGGACATGACTGAGCGACTGAACTGAACTGATGGTTTCTCCAGTAGTCATGTATGGATGTGAGAGCTGGACCATAAAGAAGGCTGAACACTGAAGAACTGATGCTTTTGAATTGTGGTGCTGGAGAAGACTCTTGAGACTCCCTTAGACTTCCAGGAGATCAAAGCAGTTAATCCTAAAGGAAATCAACCCTGAATATTCAGTAGAAGGACTGATGCTGAAGCTGAAGCACCTATACTTTGGCCACCAGATGGGAAGAGTTGACTCATTGGGGAAGACCCTTATGCTGGGAAAGAATGAGGGAAAAAGGAGAAGGGGACAACAGAGTATGAGATGGTTAGATAGCATCACCGACTCAATGGACAGGAATTTGAGCAAACTCCTGGAAACAGTGGAGGACAGAGGAGCCTGGCTTGCTGTAGTCAATGGGGTCACAAAGAGTCGGACAAGACTTAGCAACTAAACAACAACAAAATGAAGTGCTTGATTTTTTAATTCTGTTAATTCCACAAGAGATTTTTGAAGTATAGTAAAGCTCTTATTGGCATGTTTAAAAAACATTTTTAACAAAGTGGCAATGGGACATAAAGAAATATTTTCCAGAGGGAAAAGCAACCAAGTGGACTAGTACTCCAACCATCGCTAGCTCCCTGGATGAAACTTTCATTTTCCCAGAAGAAAATTTCAGCCCAGGTTTTGAGCTTGATGGGCTGGCCCCTGAGCATGCGAGAACAGCCATCACTGAAAAAACTCTCTGTAATTTTGGAGTCCATGTTTAATCTGAATACACTGAACTGAATATCTGATGGAAACTCCAGAACACACTGTGATTTCGGATGCCCTTTAGTTGAGAGGTAAGATTTTCTAACTTAATGAAAATAAAGAAAACAAGTAAAAAATGACAGGTTGAAAAATTGAATGTTTCATGCTGTCACTGTCCTGAACCTGAAGCCCTTGGTGTAAGACTGCAAATGAATTTCCTCTCCAAGATATAAAATAAAAATTTTATTATTATTAACCTTAAAGAAACAAATAATTATTTTAAATGTTGTGATGAATTTTTAAAAATTTTACCTAAAGTTGACAGTCTGTATTAAGTGGCCCAGAGAGGATGAAAATTTGAGGCCCACTGTCTATAAGGTTGGGCTTCCCTGGTGGCTCAGTGGTAAAGAATCCACCTGCCAATGCAGGAGATGTGGGTTTGATCCCTGAGTCGGGAAGATCCCCTGGAGAAGGAAATGGCAACCTACTCCAGTATTCTTGCCTGAGAAATCCCATGGACAGAGGAGCCTGGCGGGCTACAGTCCGTGGGGTCACAAAGAGTAGGACATGGCTTAGGGACTGAGCACGCATGTACACATGTCTATAAGGTCTGCTGGATACCTGTAGGTTTCTTTCTTATTGTGGGTTATGCTAGCTCCCTCCTGTCAGGAGACAGACTGTTTCTGGCAGCTTGCACATGGCTTCTTTTCATGCAGAAATTTCAGAAGGAATCTGGAGAGAGTCAACATCTTGGGTACTAATTCAGCATCCCCATTCTTCAAGAGCAGCCCCCGACTTTGCCCCGATCACTGTTTCTGCTTCCATCCCCTATCAGGCATGTGGTCCATGCTGAGAAATGCCGACTTGGAGCTGGTTGACCACCCTGGAGTTGGAAGGATCTGGCTGGAATCCTGCCCATGCTTCCCAGGTGTTTGGCTCTAGGGAAGTGACTTTCCCACGATGAGGCATGGTGTTTACATCTGGAGAGCTTGGGTAATTCCTTCATCCTGGTAAGGGTGACTGTGAGTCCTGAATGAGAAATTGTGAAAACTCTTTGAGACCTGCAAATGCAGAGCATATTGAAGGATCAGCAATTCCGTTTTCTCCCACTGCCAAAAATCTTTCCCATTCCATTCTCCCTCCTTGGGGTTGGAGGTGATGCAGGCTGGCGAGGCACACAGGATGGATGTTAGGGAAGCCAAGAAGGGAAGGAGGCAGTGGTTTCTCTCTCATCGGGCTTTGCTTTCTATCCAGCCATCCTTTACCTATCAGTCATTCATCTGTCCAGTCAATGCCAGCAGTCCTCTGGGTCTGTGGAATTACATCTGACCACAATGCTGTCAACACTTTTCTGAAGTCCTGGCCCTGTGCTGAAGCCTGGGCTGTTTGGAGCTGCTGGAGTGCAGATCCACCTAGCAATTGTGGTCTGGCAGGGCACTTCTTGTAGCTCCACATGGATCCACAAGCTGGGGGGCTAAAGAAAACTGGGCTGAGCCTCCAGGAAACCACACTAGGAGCGTAAGAATGCTGTCGGGGTTGGAAAAACCAAACCCTCCCAAGTCGTGGGCTTCCTCCCTCCAGTCCAACAGATTCATGTAGACACAGGGCGGGTGCCAAGGAAGCAGACAGACCATGGCCATGACTGGACAGGGTGCTATGACCTGGCGAAAGGGAAGTTGTCTCAGCCAGACTTGGGGAGAGGCAGGCTTCCAGAATAGCGTTGCCAAGTTTATGAAACAGGCCGGCTTTTCATCCCCCCTCCTTCTGTGTCCCCGTGTCCAGACGTTTGCTTGGTGGCTCCATGGTAACCGTGATGCCACAATGGAATATTCTTCCCAAGGTGCTAGAAGGAATCCCTCGGTTGAGCTCTGCAGTATAAGGTCAGAGTGAGTTCACTTCTCCTTTTGCAGGAGCAGTTCACAGAAGAACTCTGAGAACCATCCTGACAGCAAGAAACATCTGGCATCATGAGCGGAACATGGTGAGTGAGGACAGCACGCGCGGGTTCCTAGGGCCCTTGTGCATTGTCTGAGGCGAGGGTAGGCCTGGCGGTGCAGGGCATGGAGGAGCACGCCTGGGCTTTGAGCTCCAGCTCCACCATCGGGCAGCCTCGGCTGACCTTGGGTGGGATTCCTATGGTCTCTGAGTATCAGTTTCTGAATCTGTAGAATGGGGATGAGGGCTTCAATCCCTGGGTCTGGAAGATCCCTTGGAGAAGGAAATGGCAACCCACTGAAGTATTCTTGCCTGGAAAAATCCTACAGACAGAGGAACCTGGCGGGCCACAGTCCATGGGATTGCAAAGAGTCAGACATGACTCAGCGACTTCACACACACAGTGGGGATGACGACAGTGTCCACTTCACAGGGTTACCGTGTGAATGAACTGAGCGAAATGCTGGGGCAGTTACTATGTAAAAGTCTGAGCTGTCATCAGTGAAGAGAAACCCAGCATTGCTTAAGCCAGCAGAGTTTAATGTGCTCAGTTGCTCAGTTGTGTCTGACTCTTTGAGACCCCATGGTCTGTAGCCCACCAGGCTCCTCTGTCCATGGAATTCTCCAGGCAGGAATACTGGAGTGGGTAGCCTTTCCACTTCTTCAGGGGATCCTCCCAACCCAGGGATCAAACTCAGGTCTCCTGCATTGCAGGTGGATTCTTTACCATCTGAGACACCGGGGAAGCCCATAGGAGGGGCAAAACCAGGGTGGGCTTTTACGGAACCCCCACTTTTTGCTTTTCAGCAGCATCCTATGGCTACAGAGTTAAGGCAAGGGTTGAATTCCACGAGTCAAAAAATTACCTTTTTCTGAGGCCTGACGCCATGGGGAAACCCGGGGACCCTGGCTGGGTTATACAGAAAACCAACCAGCGTGGCTGCCTCCTATCCTTGCATCTTACGAGCCACTGGCTGAACATCGGGGCCAGGCAGCTGGTCCTGGCCTCATTACTGCTCGGAACCAAAGAACAGGGACCTGACAGGTCTGATTCCCGTGTCTCGGAAGTTTTGCGGGTAGAAATGCAAGGGACAGGGACTCTGATACGGGGGTCGGGTGGGGGATGTCACCACCTTGGGGAGGAGAGGAAAAGGCCAGGCGCTCGGCACTTCTGTGTTCACAGCTGCCCATGGTGTCTGCTGCGGCTGTCCCTGGGGATGGCAGCGATGAGAAGGGCGCTCCTGCTGCTGCTCTACGTCTCCCACGCATCTGCCAGTGAGTGTGCTTCTCTCTTTTCTCTCCCGTCACGACTTTAGCTGACCGTGTGACGTGGCAGGGGGAGTCATCCCAGAAAAGGAAACTGTCCTTTTAATGTCTAGAGAGGGACTCGGGGGCGGGTGAGTTACGCCACCTTGCTCTGGGCAGCATGAGTTGGTGGAGGGAACCAGGGGAAGAAGTGGAACGTGGTGGGTGGATGTAGGACACTGGGCTTGAGCAGCCTGGTGTCAGGACTAGTCCTTGGGGAGAGTCTGGTTAGGAAAATAAAGCTTAGGCTACAGAGAGGGCCCCCTGAGGGGGGCAGAGGGGGTTGACATGAGCTCCTGGCTCCCCACTCACCGCCCCTGGCCCTGCCCTCCCCAGGATATATCCTCCAGGCTCCATCCTTCCTGAGCCGGAGTTGGGGGGCGAGTAAGGGGAGGGTAAGATTTGTCTTATGCACTTGGGAACCAGGCCTTCCAAGTGTTTCTGTTTCAGCTTTGGATGAAGGCCTTTATCCTTAAACTTTTAACATTACCTCTAAACTGATCCCCAGCTGCAGGGCTGGGCTCAGGGGCAGGGAGGTGCCTTAGAGGCTGCCTGGCCTCAGTCGGCAGAAGTGGCAGCTGCAGTCACCTCCCTGATACCCAGGTTATAGATTCCAGCCTGGAACAGGGTAGATGGTAGGGCACCTGATGAAAGCAGTCTCTGTGCCAGCTCCTGCCACCCCAGCTGGCTCTCTCCTGTCTTCCTGGAGTTAAATAGGAGACATGAAGGAGCTCCCCACGCACACGTATACACACACCAAGCAGACCAACCTCCTTCCTGGCCTCCTCCAGCTCCTTGCAGGCCAAGGAGACAAAAGACAGAAAGGGCCTCTCCGCCCCTCTTTAAAAGCCTCAGGCAAGTGACCTGGGGCCAACATTTCATCTCTGGGACAGATGTCCTCATTATATCCTGGCCTTTCAAGGATTGTATAAGGTCATGAATGAATGAATCAGCCAATTAGAACTTTGAAAAGATAAAAGTCATCACACATGTATAGATTCTTGCTGCATGAGGAAGGGCTGTTTATGCCTTGCTCACCACAGATGGCCAATATTCTGTGGAAAAACAAACAAACCAGAATTCCTATCTCTGGTGACCCTGAAGCACCTGATAGCCTTGCAGCCATCATCCTGCTGACAACCAGCTCTGTCACTGTTCCAGCAAAGTCTCCAAGTGTCAGTTCACAGAGATGTGAATCTGATCACATGGCATGGTGCCCTGGCATGGAGTGGTCCTTTGATGACTGTACTGAATATTCAGTCAACTCCAGCATCGCGGTTTGGAAACGCTCTGCCATTGGTGGTCACCTCAAAGGTCACCTCCTGGGGGAAGCCCTCCCAGACTTCATGTTCTGGGCAAAATCCATGTCCCCTCTTCTGTGTACTCTGGGGACAGTCTTGTGTCACAGGTCTCTCTGTACATCACTCTTCAGCGTGTCTGTCTCCCTCATGCATTGGGACCTCCCCTGGGGTGGGGACAGAACCCTGAAATCTGTCCCATTAGCCCAGCCCCTAACTCGGCAGGGCTGTGTGTACAGGTAGATGAATGGATGAAAAAGAAGCCACCAATGTCCTGACCTTATCAGCCAGTGCTACCCAGCAGGTGACATGCAGGGCCCAGGACCACCAACTTAGAAACACACGCTGGGGACTCACGTAGTGGCTACCAGAGCAGTGGGGGTAGGTAATGCCATCATCCATTGAGCTAGGAATTATCAGTCATGGGGACACACCTCTCCTCTTGTGAGAGGTGTGTTACCTTACCTCTCATAAAAGGAAACTGAAGCCCAGAGAGGTGAGTGGCTCTCCCCAAGTCCCAACGCACAGCGGCAAACTGGACTTGGGACATGGTGTCCAGATAATAGTTTTAACCTGGCAGACCCCAGAAAGGGTCTTGAGGACTCCCAAAGATCCCAGAGTACACTTTAAGAACTGCTGATATTTATGAAAGATTTCAGATAAACAGCTTAGGATAAACTCAGTGAGACTTCCCTGGTGGGAAGGGAAGGGAATTCTTTTTCACTGAGCCACCTGGAAGCCCCCAGTGGTAAAGAATCCACCTGCTAATGCAGGAGATGTGGGTTCAATCCCTGGGTCAGGAAGATCCCTTGGAGAAGGAAATGGCAACCCACTCTAGTATTCTTGCCTGGAAAAATCCCATGGATAGAGGAGCCTGGCGGGCTACAGTCCACAGGGTCACAAACAGCTGGCCCCAACTTAGCGACTAAACAAACAACAACAAATCTGCCAAGTGCTAAGCTTGTAATAAATGAGGGTGATCATCGCTAGCCTAACATTTTTAGATTCAAAGATGTCACCAAGGGTCTTTGATGGGGAAGAAGACCTCCTACAAAAATAAACGAGGGTGGTATGGTTATGGCGAGCCAGAAAACGTGGGGGAAACAGCAGGAGAGCGAGCGGGTCCTGAGGTCTGATGTGGCAGTGGCAGTGGCGGCCACAGGCCTCTAGCTGCTTGCCCGGCAGTCAGTCTCCTGCACACCCCCTCCAGGTTGCGGCATCCAGAAAAGCAACATTGCGGTCACTTCCGAGGAGGGTTTGGTCGAAGAGCAGGAGTTCCCGTGGGTGGTGTCGCTGCAGGATTCCCAGTACACCCACCTGACTTTCGGCAGCATCCTCAGTGAGTTCTGGATCCTCAGCATCGCGTCCACCTTTCAGAACAGGCCAGTACCCCAGCTTTGGGGCTGACACAGCCCACCGAGGCGGGGTGGGCTCCGGGGGACTCTGCTTCCTGCTCAGCTTGGGGAAGCCTGGAAGGTGGATTCCTGGTGTCAGGGCAATACGGCTTTTTTTTTACCAGCTCAGGGCTTGCCTTGAGCTTGGGGGTCCTAAAATCACCAGCTGCCAAGGTCGGCGCAGTCTGTGTCTTCTCTGCGGTAAGGACTAACAGCTGCACCTCTGTGGAGCGAAAGGATGCGCTCGCCGTCCTCTGTAGGAAGGATATTGGCTCCCGCTTTCTGTACTACAGTCACAAAGGCGCTGACTCTTGACACTGGAGGTCCTTACTGCTTATCTTGTTAAGGGAACTGATAAGAGTCCTAACAAGGAGTCTTCTTAAGGGAATTGATAGGATAAGTTTAAAACACTTAAACCTCAGACCTTAACCATGAGACTGCCATGAATGTACGTGCAGAGAGAAAATGCTTGAAGGAAATACACAAACACTTGGAGAGTGCCCATCTCTGGATGCTCAGAGCACACATGATTCCTGTTTTCTTCTTTGAACTTCTCTGTATTCTCCAAATGGTTTACGGTAAATGGACATTCTTTTAAACCAGATTTAAAAAAAAAAAAAAAAACACTGTATGTGCTATATATATTGCCCTCCAGAGAGGTTGTTTTCTATGTAGTGTTTTCATTACTGCTATTTTCTATCTGATCTGCTGGTTTGGTTGATCTCCTTTTTTTTTTTTAATTTTATTTTTAAACTTTACAATATTGTATTAGTTTTGCCAAATATCGAAATGAATCCGCCACAGGTATACCTGTGGCGGTTGATCTCCTTTTTGACTCTGGGTTTTATTAAAGACCATTTAAAAATATCCAAGTGATAGGATGCTTTGCTTTGTTTTCCAACATGATTTAATTTTGAGTTAGACGGCAAGGTGATCTATTAAGGAATTTGTTCATGTTGTCTTTGTGGTCTACTATGTGGTCCATGTGACTATTTTCCATAAGTAAATTAAAAAGTTCCCCTCTGTCCTTGGAATATAATTTAATATATAAAATTGGAGCATGGAGTCTACTTGATCATTCCTGGGCTGACCAAGGCAAATTACAAACTCCTATCTTTTTCTCCTTCTATTTCCTGCCAATTTAATTCATGAACATTGTGTTACTTGTTGCAATAAATTCTTCATTGTAGATCTAATTCCTTATCACCACGAGAAGCCTTTGTCTTGTTGCATGCTCTTCTGCTTTGATATTCAGAATAAAACTCCTGCTTTTTGTTTTTAGATTATGTCTTCTCTCCAGTACTCTTGCCTGGAAAATCCCATGGAGGCTACAGTCCATGGGGTTGCAAAGAATCGGACATGACTGAGCAACTCCACTTTCTGTTTTTCTTGCTTTCTGTTTTCCTTTTCATTATATGGCTTTGTTTCATAAGTCTCTTCTAACAGATTTGGAAAGCTTGAATTTGTTTTCTTACAAATGTGTTCATCTTAGCGTTATAATTTCATGGAAAATACTCAAGTCTTCTGTTTCTCTCTGGATTATCCTCTCAAGACTCTCCCATGGCTAATGCCAGAATTCCTATCTTTCCACTCTTTCCTTCTCTCCTCATGACCACTCAATGTTAATAGGTTATTTATGTACTTTCATGTCTGCACACTTGTTATTTCATATATTAGCTGTAAATAAATAACAGTTTAGAATCCAATGAAAGATGAGAAAATTGGTGTATACAACCCACCTCTGCTTTCTTTTCAGTTTTTGTTACACCATTTGATTATTGCCAGGGTTTACATTATTACTCCAACCTATGGCTTTAAAAGTTTTTCTTTCATTTTAATTTTAGACCCATAAATAAATAAGCATAGAAGAAAGATAATCAGCCATAACATACCAGATTATCTTCAGGTGGTAGGCTATATGCTTGTAAGATAGAAGAATCTTCAAAGAATGATGGCACAAGTGTAGGGGTTCAGAAATGATTTCCTGACAAACTACTGTAAAATTGATAAATGACAAGGTCTTACTGTATAGCATAGGGAACTATATTCAATATCTTGTGATAAGTCATAATGGAAAAGAATATGAAAAATAAAATATATTATTGTAATATATTGTATATAATATATGGAATACATTTTATATGTATGAAATATATTTCATATATGTTTCATGTTTTTCATATATAGTCTATGAAATATATTTCATGTATATAATATATAAAATATTATATATATATATAAACTGAATCACTTTTCTGTATACCAGAAACTAAAACAACATTGTAAATCAACTACACTTCAATAAAACGAAAAAAAAAATTTCCTGGGGACATGCTTCAAAAAGGTGAGTAAAAAGTAGCCCTAGGAAGATGAGTTGGATGGAGCCAAAAAATCAATAAACATGAAAACAGGAAAAGTGTGAAGCTTCCTGGGTGCCTCAGCTTCTCAAGACCTGCTTGTTCTCTCTCTCCAGGAAGGACGCTGTGGCTATAATTGGTATAGCTAAGATGGATGCAAAACTGATTGCTCATGAAGAGTATCCTATCAACACCATCATCATCCATGAGGACTTCGACAATATGACAATGAGAAATAACATAGCCCTCCTGAAGACAGACACGGCGATGCAGTTCAACAGCCTGGTCCGGCCCATCTGCTTCCTCGGCAGAAAGCTGAACAGGCCGCCACTCCTGATGAACTGCTGGGTGGCAGGATGGAACCCCACATCTGCAGTTAATGGCTTCCTTCTCCTAGAGGAGGCTGTGTGTGTGCCAGCGGTGGGGGTGACCAGGATGAACCATTCCAGGGCTTAGCTCAATAATTCAGGTGGCCTGAGGTTCTGGAGTTGGGCTGGAACCCCCACTGAACGGGTCAGGATTCCCAGCGCTTGCCCTCTTTGAGGTCACTTTTACATTGGGTCCTTTTTCTTTTATCCTTACACCCAAATTGGACATACATGGGTATCGAACGCCTGAAGTGACTGCAGGGTTACTGAGGGGCGAGGGGACATCATTCCCTGAACCAGAGCTTGCAGTCCTCTTCTCTGAGCCATCCTTGTTTTCTCTGACTCTTGGGAAGCAAACAAGGAAAAGCAAAGAAAGGGTGAACGTTCTCTGCCTGCTTCACACTCAGGTTCTTTGCTTTCACAAAGGTAGTCTTCAGTAAAAAGCCAGACACGTGTTGTGATTTCTATGAGGAAAAGGGGGTTTACTAGAACATTTTTTACTGACTCCCATCTGGATATGTGAGTTGTAGTTGAGTTGACTTGGGGGATGTCTTCCTGTTAATAATTCTTGGGCTCTCTGTTGCATGGTCCAGACAGGAAATCACATGACAATGAGTATCCTGAGGAAAATCTCCGTGAAAGACATTGACTCGTGTCCCTTAAACATAGAGCAGAAAACAGGATGTGGCAACCACCTAGAGATGGAGACTAACGCCGTCTGCTTGGTAAGGACACGGTGGAATAGAAGCTGAGAGTAAGCAGAGGTTACTTCATGGGGGGCTTGGGGACTCCCCCTGGCTGCGTGTGGTCAGGGACGGTCACTTGGGATTCACAGATATCTCTAGGATGAGCAGGACTTGGCAAATAAGCTCAATAACCCAATAATAATAATAAATACATAATAAAAAATAAATAATAAGAAAAGCTCAATAGCCATCTGCTGAATGGACTAACCAGTCACCATTGTCAGTGTGACATGACTAAGCACGGCTAAGTAACATGTTTTTTCATGAGCTAAAAGTTTGAAAGAATGAGTCCCAGCCACACATGGGGATATATGTTGAGTGTGCTCACAGCACAGGCTCACTCTATTTGGCTTCTTTGGAACCTAGACTGATGCTATTGCTCATCAGTCACTGGGTTTCTTTTTTTCCGATAAGAAGCCCTGCCCTCTACCTGGATGTGGGCTGTCCTACTGCCTCAGGAAAATGCACAGAATTCACAAACACCTGTCCTTGGCCCTCATATCTGTACCTGGGGAAAGCGTGGCTTACCAGGGCCACACAGTTAATAAACATTAAAGACAAGAACCCAGGTCTGCCAGATTTCCAAAATTTCCCTCCTCTACTCCATCAACCACTTTTCTCAAAATAGTCTTCAGGATTTCCCAGTGGGAAAATTTTTTCAGAGGGCTAAGGAAAAGTTTTTTTAAGAGAAAGGGAAAAAAATACTTAGATGTGGACAATTCTTTCTCAAAGTCATTTCATTGCAAAAGCACGAAGGACTGCCTTTCATCAGACAGTAAGTTTGCCCTGCCAAAGCTGGTTTAACATTTATCAAGTGTTCTACATTGTACTGCAATGTAGTCCATGGGGTCAGAGTCGGACCCGACTGAGCGACTGAACCAACATTGTACTGAGCTCTGTCAGATGCGCGATTGTAGCAACTTCTTAGAGAATGTGTTAAAATACAGAAGAAGATGTAGCTACTTAACAAAATCCTGCCATCAGCCACTCCATCAATCTAGAGCCACACTTCATCAAATCCAGATGCTATCAGCTGTAGAGCACACTATTATTTTATGTAATGTTGAGAAGGAAAAAATGCTGGAAGAAGAGTGAATGGAAATTCTGGAATCAACTGATTAAAAGACACATTCCATTTCAAAGATGAAAAGTTTTAAGAGAATCTTAGATGCATAGGAATATGGTAAACTCCTTACAGGCTTCCCCAGTGGTTCAGTGGTAAAGAATCCACTGTAATGCAGGAAACTCCAGTTTGATCCCTGGGTC
The DNA here is from genome assembly GCF_019923935.1 of Bubalus bubalis. Classification (NCBI taxonomy): domain Eukaryota; kingdom Metazoa; phylum Chordata; class Mammalia; order Artiodactyla; family Bovidae; genus Bubalus; species Bubalus bubalis. Next base: position 25,747,578 of record NC_059174.1, on the reverse strand, counting down.
GAGAGGATACCCTAGAGGAGGACATGGCAACCCACTCCAGTATTCTTGCCTGGAGAATCCCCACGGACAGAGAAACCTGGCGGGCTACAGTCCATGGGGTCGCAAAGAGTCAGACACAACTGAAATGACTCAGTATACAGCACAAACTGCTTACAGTCTAAATGATCACTTCTTTAAACCACCCACAAAATTTAGATTGGTTTTTAACTGCAGCACACCTGTAGACAGTTCTTTGCTTTTTAGATTATGCTTAAAAACTGTCTCGGACCATTAAAAAAAACAGTGCCTTGTCTACCTAGAGTCCCAGGAATTGTGTTCTACTGTCCAGGGGTCCTCAAAGCCACACTTCTCACATGTGGAATAATTCACCCAGGTTCAGTGTCTGCTCTGGGCTTCCCAGATAGCTCTGTTGGTAAAGAATCCACCTGCAATGCAGGAGACCCTGCTTCAATTCCTGGGTTGGGAAGATCTGCTGGAGAAGGGAAAGGCTACCCACTCCAGTATTCCGGCCTGGAGAACTCCACGGACTGTACAGTCCACGGGGTCTCAAAGAGTCAGACACGATTGAGCAACTTTCACTTTCACTTTTCAGTGTCTGCTCTAATGAGTCCCCAGAGATCCAACAAAAGCAGAATCACTCTGAATCCACCCCTCCTTCTTCCCAAACTGTTATGGCTTTTGCTGAATGTTGAGGTTGAGGATCGCCCAATGAAAGGGTCGCTCCCCCAGGAGATGAGGTGAGACTGCTCCAGAGGAGCAGCTGGTACTTTTTGTCTCCATTGCTTGAGCTGCAGAGGTCTCAGCCTTACAGGTTATGGAGAAGAGAAAAAGCAGCGTACTCTACACCTGAGTGGAACAGCAGCTTGCAAAACCACCCGAGAGCCAGGGATGGCGACCACACAATCATTTGTCAAACTATTTGTCCTGAATTGCATTCCTTTTCTTCCTCAAGCTGTAAAAGCACAGTTAAAACAAACTGGAAGCGGGTCCGGTGAACACAGTGGAGATTACTCCATGCTTGGCCAGAAACCCTCTGTGCCCCAGGCAGGCACAACAGGGTGCAGACAAAAAAGCCTGTTCACCAGTCCCAGGAGGACTGGCCAGAGCTCTGGGATGAAGTTTCTACCTTCTGCTGTTTGGCAGCAAGGGATAAAAACAGTAGAGTGTGAAAAGCAGAAAAATAAAGAGTTCCAAACTCAAGCACCCCCTTCCATCTGAAGAGAGGCACAGAATGAAATCCAGAATGTTATCCTCACGTGTGTGTGGCCGTGAGACAACCAGGGAATTATGGCAGCCTTGCCGAGCGTGCCTCCCCTGGCCCTGCTTGTGGAGTGGCTCTTGTCTTCTCCTGTTCATTTCTGTTCTGGCATGGCTTCCTCAGAAAAAGGAGGGTTCAGTGAAAGAGGCTGCAAGTGTATAGACACCCAAGAAGGCTCAGGCACTGAGGCCTGGGGACCGGCAGGGACTGACGTGACCACTTTTGCGCCTCTCTAATTCTCATGGTTGAATCTGTTCAGACTGTTTGCCATTGTCAACTGTAAGCCCCCTCCCCCATGCCTCAGTCCAAATAGTGAGAGTGAAGTGTAATTGCCCAGCCTTCAATGATAAACCCACCCCTGCCTGGACCAAGATGGACCACAGGCCAGGGCTGGGGAGCAGGTATTCCTTTAAGAGGAGGCCTGGGGGATGGGGGCGGGAGAGGACAGTTAAGATAAATTATTCCTAGTTGCTGCCTTGTTTCTTTTTCCACATTTCTCAGTTTTTCTTGTAAAAACGATGGCCTTTTCTCAACACCAGGGTAATAGCAGCTAATTGTTTACTGAGTGCATTCTGTAGGTCAGGCACTGTGCTAGGACCTCTGCTGGTGTTACAGAGGTGAACTGAGTCCCCAGTTTAGCTCAGAGAATTAGGTAACCTGCCAGGGCTACATCTCCAGCCAGGTGTGTCAGGCTCCTGCCCACTCACCTGAAGGGAGATCAGGTCTGTATGGCAGAGCTCCTGAGGCCAGGAGGACAGCTCTCTAGGGTCTTGGATGGGGATGGCGGGGGCAGGGTGCCTCGCTGACAGCTGCCAGGCTGATAAATCTGTGAGTCCAGCCTGGTGGCATCTGCTCCCCCACTAGTCTGACTCTGACCCTAGCTGGACTGTGGGTGGGTGTGAGCAGCTTAAATCCAAACAAAACAGAGAAGAGAAGGGGTAAAATGGGCCCATTCCAGGCCAGAAAGGAACAAAATAACATTTGAGGAGTGAGAAACCAGAAGAGAGGGAGGGTTTATTCAAAGTCCTAGAAAGGGGCAAGAAAATGAAGTGGGAACTCGGAATCTACAGGCAAACTGCAGGAGCCTTCAAATAATTTGTATGATAAAAGGAAAAGTCATCTTGTTGGAATTTGTGGGACAGTGGCCTAGATTATAAACAGTATCTTATAATTTACCTCATTTCTAGTGAGAACCAGCGAGAACAGGCCAGAATAGTGCAAAACTTTTCTAGAACAGAGAGTAAATAGCACTAGGACATACTTTTTAAAAAGAAAGAGAGAGAAGGAGTTTTTTTTTCCTAAGACCTGAAGCCTTCTATCCTTTATCACAGGGGGACCCGGGAAACCCAATGATGTGCCAGCTGAAGGAAATGAGTCTGTGGGTGCTGAGAGGAATCCTGTCCCAAGGAGGGGAGAAATGCCCCGGCCTGTTCCTGTACATCAGGGTGGAAGACTACAGCGACTGGATCACGTCTAAAACCAGGAAGACCAGCTCTCCCCTGTCTTCCTTCCATCACTGGGAGAATCCCAATCCTTTACCCAGCTACTCATCACGTGATCTCGTGACACAGAGAAAACAGGCTGGGCTGAGCCAGCTTGCGTGGCCCCGACTATCCTTCCAAGGACAAGAAAGGTCCACAGTGCATTCCACGCGTTCACTGCCAGACAATGGCACTCAAATGAGTCTAGACTTCCGGGAAAAGGGGCGGAGGGAGCCAGGCAGGTCTGAGATGGCCATCCAGCCCACGTACTATGACTACTACGGTGGGGAGTTCGTGGCGTCTGCGCCCTCTTCAGGCCAGAACAGGTTACATCAGCCCCAAGAAATTACCTTATTTTTTCTTTGCTCTCGTTTTGTTTGGTAATGGGATCTTCGTCTAGGAGCTAGCCCTCCAAACCGAAGAGGAAGCTCAGAACGCTGAGTGCCAGGCATTCACCATGCTGTTTCGGTGTCTCTTTTTGAGAGTCGCGCAGCTAGACTGCCGTGGACAGGGCCGCGCTCAGACTTGGGCCGGCTCCCTCTCCTCTAGCCCCACTCCCGCGAGCGGGAAGGTCGCTTTCGTGTGTGCTTGTGAACTAAACGTGGGCTAACAAGTGTCAAACCATTAGAGTGCCCTGTGGTTCTTTCAGTGTTCACGGGTTCCCGGGGCCAGGCTGTGAAAACACTTCCCCAGGGGGCTGAGGTGGCCTGAGAGGTGACCGGGGACCCCAGCCAGCACAGGGAATAGTGAGCGGACCCCATGACTTAGACAGGAGCTAATGACTTTAATGGATCACTTTTTGGTCGGCAGCCGTAGCTTCCTTCTGGCTATTTCCCAGGGCCGGAAATTGCCTGCAACTGCTCATTGGTGGTTTTCATCTTATTCCAAGCTTTGCGGTAGCCTTTCAAGGACATCTACAAAAGGAGAAAGGGGGGGGGGGGAGAAGATCATTTGAGACAAACGGATTGTGCCAATCGTACCCGCATCCAGCCCTGTGATGGCGCGGATGACCTTGTGTTGGGCACAGTGTCTGCGTGCAGGCGGTGGCCCCCGGCCACCTTGGGGCATCCGAAGATTCATTGTTTCTGTTCAGTGAAGTGAGAAGTTGCAGGCTCCTCCTGTGATTCTCTGCTACTTCTTGGCCCCAGATATGATGCGCCCATGTTTGGACCCTAGTTTATTATCCTGCTGCCAAGTGACCACGGGAAAGGGAGAAAGAAGCACCCTGGAAAATGTACCTGGTGTTTACATGCCAGAACGCTAAGCTTCCCAAGTGACCTGACTGGGTTTTTGCGCTGCTCTAAGGATGTCTCTAGTGTCCTGTGTATGCAGCCTGGCCTCTGGCAGTCTCAGTGCTTCCCTTTTATCTTTTTTTTTAGACGGAGGCATTTCATTTGCACTTTTCCTTTTTCTTCTCCACAGCTCACAATGGGCAAGGGGGCTTCCGGGCACACTGTACCGTATGAAAAGGCTGCGGACTTAGTCAACGGAAAGACCCATGTCAACTGTGTAAATGCATGGAATCAGGTTCTGAGTGATATTAAAATCCATTATCTCATTTTTTAACAACCTGGCTTATCCATGTATTAAATAGCAATCACTTAATTATCCACAGTGGGGAGAGGGACTCAAAAGCTTCCAGAATTCAATAAGAAAATAAGCAACTAAAAACACACTATTGCTACAGTGTCTTCCTGATAACCTGAAAAGGCCCTGTCTTTAACAAGAAAAAGGAGCTTTAAGGAAAAAAATTTTTCAAAAAGCCATCTTTTATTTTGGTGTAAGCGTTGAAGCAATGACTGAGATTTCTCACAGACTACACTTCCAAACGCCTGCATTCTTAGCTCAGAATACAAAATCCTAAACAAAAGATGGGGGGTGGGGGCAGTGCATAAGACATTGGGGGGTCTTGAGACTCACCTCTGCGATCTCCACTTTCCTCTCCCACATCCTGATGGTCTTCTCCAGGTCCCCGTTGCGGATCTTCTCCCGGATGTACATCATCACCTGTGGAGCTCGGAACTCAGACAGCTGCTTCCGGAGTTGCTTGTTCAGAGCCAGGGCCTTGGCCCGGTCCTGGGTGGGGGAAGGGACCAATTAGACTGTGGGCTCCCTTGGCAGTTCCAGCCTCCTAGGACTTACTGGCCCTGGCAACTCCCCCCCCCCTACTTTCAATGTCGTTCTAAAAATAACGTTTACATTTTCAAAGGAGTGGATGAAATCACAAGATTCTGACTCTTTACAGATCCTGACATGTTTGTCCAGTTCAGAAACACTAAGTGCAGTCTATACAGTCTTTCTTCCTCCCTTCCTTTTTTCCTTCTTCCTTTCCTTCTTTTATTAAGGAACGTGCTTTACTTTTGTTTGCTTAGGGGCTTTTTTTTTTTTTTTTTGCAAAATATACATAACATAGAATTGCCCGTTTTAACCATTTTTAAATGTACAGCTCTGTGGCATTCAGTATTCTCGAATTGTTTTGCAGCCTTCATCACAATCTGTCTGCGGAAGTTTTTCATTTTCCCCAACTGAATCTCGGTATCTATTAAACACTTAACTTCCCATACCCTTCCTCAACAGGCCCTGACAACTACCATTCTATTTTATGTCTCTATGAATTAAAAAAAATTTTTTTTTTGTCTCACTGTGTGGCTTAAGTGAGCTTAGTTCCTTGGACTGCTAGGGGATTCCTTCCCCCATTCTCTATGAATCTGACTACTCTAGATATAAGTGGAATCATACAATAGTTGCTCCTGCATGACTGTCTAATTTCACTTAGCGTAAATGTCTTCAGAGTTCATCCATTTTGTAGCATGTCACAATTTTTTCCTTTCTAAGGATGAGGAAAATTCTTTTACATGTATGTACAGCTCCTTTTGGTTATTCATCCGTCTGTCAATGGACACTTGAATTGCTTCTATATTTCAGCTATTGTAAATAATGCCACTATAAACCTGGGTGTACAAATACCTGTTGTTCAAGTTCCTGCTTCCAAATTATTTGGGGTATATACCTCGAAGACAACTTGCTGGATCATATGATCATTAAGTTTTTTTGAGGAATCTGTCTTTTTAAATTTTATTTTTTTTAATTATTATATAGTAAAATTAACTAGTCTTTTCCTTGAGTGGATTTTGAATTAGCATCGTCCTTTTAACAATTGTTTTGAATAGGCAACACATTCAATCCAAATGGTATAAAAATACAATACTGTGAAGTTAAAAAATAAAATAAAAAAAATAATAATTGCTGCTACACAGTGGAATTTTACCTAATAGATTCTCTATTCCTGAGGTCATTCACCAGCATATAAAATATATTCAGAAAATATGATTTGAAAAGAGAAATGAACTGATCACTAACAAAAAAAAAAATGTACACAATGACAAGCTCCCATCCTACCCCTTGTCCCCAGCCACACAGGTCCCCTTCCAAGAAGCATATACTGCTTTTAGGTTTCCTGTATCCTTCAAGAAATCTCTCAGTTCAGTTCAGTCGCTCAGTCGTGTCCAAATCTTTGCAACCCCATGGACTGCAGTACCCCAGGCTTCCCCGTCCATCACCAACTCCCAGAGCTCGCTCAAACTCATGTCCATTGAGTCAGTGATGCCATCCAACCATCTCATCCTCTGTCATCCCCTTATCCCGCCTTCAATCTTTTCCAGCATCAGGGTCTTTTCCACTGAGTCAGTTCTTCGCATCAGGTGGCCAAAGTATTGGAGTTTCAGCTTCAACATCAGTCCTTCCATTGAACACTCAGGACTGATATCCTTTAGGATGGACTGGTTGGATCTCCTTGCAGTCCAAGGGACTCTCAAGAGTCTTCTCCAACACCACAGTTCAAAAGCATCAATTCTTCTGCACTCAGCTTTCTTTACAGGCCAACTCTCACACCCATACATGACCACTGGAAAAACCACACCCTTGACTAAATGGACCTTTATCGGCAAAGTAATGTCTCTGCTTTTTAATATGCTGTCTATGTTGGTCATAGCTTTCCTTCCAAGGAGCAAGCATCTTTTAATTTCATGGCTGCAATCACCATCTGCAGTGATTTTTAAGCGCTCCACCCCCCAAAAACAGTCTGTCACTGTTTCCATTGTTTCCCCGTCTATTTGCCATGAAGTGATGGGACCAGATGCCATGATCTTAGTTTTCTGAATATTGAGTTTTAAGCCAAGTTTTTCACTCTCCTCTTTCACTTTCATCAAGAGGCTCTTTAGTTTTTCTTCGCTTTCTGCCATAAGGGTGGTTTCATCTGCATATCTGAGGTTGTTGATATTTCTCCTGGCAATCTTGATATGTTTGCATGGATAGAAATCTCTATATTTTACCTTTTTTGACCCAGAGAGTAGCCAATTCTATTCACTTTTTAAAAATATAATAACAGGAAGATTATTAATGAAGGGGTATAAATCATTGTTTAGAACTATAATAAAGCCTGCAGTTTATCAAGCACCTTCACATACACATCTCCTTTCAGTTTTCAGTGATCCCAGGAGGTAGGAAGGAATCACTATCCGAGACTCAGAAACATTAAGTGATTTGCACAGAAATCTCACAAATTTTATCACTCTCAAACACCTGCTACCAAATTCCAGACTTTCTCAATGTTAAAGTAGATGGTTGTGAATATCTGCTTTGAGCCTCAGTTTCTTCATCTAGAAAACAAGACTAGTCAGATAACCTACATAATGGTTATGAGAATCCAATGAAACTCTAAAGTGGCTGTCAGCTCTTAGCATAGGGTATGGTACACAGTCAGTTCAGTTCAGTTCAGTTCACTCAGTCGTGTCCGACTCTTTGTGACCCCATGAACTGCAGCATGCCAGGCCTCCCTGTCCATCACCAACTCCTGGAGTTAATTCAAACTCAGATCCATCGAGTCGGTGATGCCATCCAGCCATCTCATCCTTTGTCGTCCCCTTCTCCTCCTGCCCCCAATCCCTCCCAGCATCAGTCTTTTCCAATGAATCAACTCTTCGCATGAGGTAGCCAAAGTACTGGAGTTTCAGCTTTAGCATCATTCCTTCCAAAGAACACCCAGGGCCGATCTCCTTTAGAATGGACTGGTTGGATCTCCTTGCAGTCCAAGGGACTCTCAAGAGTCTTCTCCAACACCACAGTTTAAAAGCATCAATTCTTCGGCGCTCAGCTTTCTTCACAGTCCAACACTCACATCCACACATGACTACTGGAAAAACCATAGCCTTGACTAGATGGACCTTTGTTGGCAAAGTTAATGTCTCTGCTTTTGAATATGCTATCTAGATTGGTCATAACTTTCCTTCCAAGGAGTAAGTGTCTTTTAATTTCATGGCTGCAATCGCCATCTGCAGTGATTTTGGAGCCCCCCAAAATAAAGTCTGACACTGTTTCCACTGTTTCCCCATCTATTTGCCATGAAGTGATGGGACCAGATGCCATGATCTTAGTTTTCTGAATGTTGAGCTTAAAGCCAACTTTTTCACTCTCCTCTTTCACTTTCATCAAGAGGCTTTTTAGTTCCTCTTCACTTTCTGCCCTCAGTAAATTTTAAGAATAATGATCATACAAAGTTGTATCAATTCAATACATCAATGTATCAATTCAATACACCTTCAGCAATATAAACATGTCTGCACACCGATGAGGACCAGAAAGAGGAAGGAATAACGAAAATGTATGCTGCATGGGTAAGGCAAGAGCCAAAGAACCCCTTCCCTTTTTGGAATTAATTTGGTTTTAGTACAATATGTAGAAATCTGGGGGAAAACAAAATTAAAATATACAACATTGTCCTAAAAGGAATTGGCATCTCTGGGGGAGCCTCATACTAAATCTGGGATCACTGGGATACTTTGAAATAATAAACTCAGCAAATGCACCCCCTGGAGACATTTTGCGGTGTGGGGAACCGGCCAGTGGATGGCATTGTTTCACCTGCCCTAGGGACCAAGCAGGTCTTTATTGGCCTCAATAATATACTGGGCTTCCCCAGTAGCTCAACTGGTAAAAGAACCCACCTGCAATGCAGGAGATCCTGGTTCGATTCCTGTGTCGGGAAGTTCTCCAGGAGAAGGGATAGGCTACCCACTCCAGTATCCTTAGGCTTCCCTGATAGCTCATCCTGGTTCGATTCCTGTGTCGGGAAGTTCTCCAGGAGAAGGGATAGGCTACCCACTCCAGTATCCTTAGGCTTCCCTGATGGCTCAGACGGTAAAGAATCCGCCTGCAATGGGGGAGACCTGGGTTCGACCCCTGGGATGGAAAAATCCCCTGGAGGAGGGCATGGCAACCCACTCTAGTATTCTTGCCTGGAGAATCACATGGACAGAGGAGCCTGGCGGGCTACAGTCCATGGCATTGCAAAGAGTCAGACACAACTGAACGACTAAGCACAGACCAGCAATAATATACTAGTGCTTGTTGATCAGTCTTTCTTAAAGATTACTCCTTTTCTTTTCTCCTCCATCTTAAAACTGAGACTCAGAAGCTTCTCAAGCAAATCTCCAGGTAGTTGGTAAATAGATTGAAATCTGCTCCCCATGAACAGCAACACTCCAGGGGAGACACTCTGCGGTGAAGTTCATCTAGCATGAAGCTGGTCTCCAGCTGGGTATACAGTCTCAACTCTGCCGGCTTTTATCTCTAAGAGATTTCTCCAGAAGCATCAGCTTAGATCTCTTCTAGATCGTAGAAGAGGCACTTCTGCTGCTCATTTCCACACTTGTTTCTCTCCCAGTAGGGAAGCTGGGAGGTACAATCTCTGTACAAGATAATCTCTGGCACTGTCACACTTGAGAAGCTGAAGAAGCCGTGAAGTCACCATCACCCATTCCAAAATCCCAAACCTTAGTGGTGGTTTTGTAGGACCGGAAGAAAGAGGACTGGATCTTCTAGTTCTGAGAGCTCCTTATCCTAGACACCTTTGCTGAGCTTTTCGAGTGGGGCCCCAACAAGGGTCCTCCTGCCTGGGGTTGTTGGAGCCAATAGAATGAGAATGCATTCACTTCAAAAGCAAAGGAAGGTTTTCTTCTTGGATTAAACAAGTGAGATTTAGGAGCACCCACTCCAGAGTGCACCGCTCCCGACAGGCTGCTTTATGGGGATCTCTATTCACTTTTATTTATCCAACTTTTTTCTTCCCCTCAACAAATCTTGAAGAATCTTCTGTATCAGCACATAAAGAATTTACTCTTTTTAAATAGCTGCATAATTTTCCATTGTATGGATGCACCATAATTTAACAAGTCCCCACCCACAGTCACTTAGCTTCTCCATCTCTTGTTACAACAAACAGTGCTATGATTACAAATCTTCGGGGTATACATCATTTTGTAAAAATGCAAATATATCAGTAGGATAAGCTACTGAAAGTGAAATTGCTTATTCTAAGGCAGTGGTTCTCAACCAGAAGCTATTTGCCCGCAGGAGACATTTGGCAATGCCTGGAGACACTTTCGCTTGTCATAGTTAGGGGAGTGCTACTGGGATCTAGTAGGCTGAGGTCAGGGATGCTACTGAATACCCTACCATGCACAGGACAGACCCCACAACAAAGAAGTATCTGACCCAAAATGTCGGTAGTGTCTAGGTTGAGAAACTCTGTCCTAAGCATGTGAGTGTACACAATTTACGGTGCTAACTTGCCTTCTATTATAATGATCAAGCCAATATACTTCTGCAGCAGTGTTTGAGACTGCCTGTTTTCCTTGTTCTCTCAACACAATCTTACTATTTCATCTTTGTTAGTTTAATGGAGGAAAAACGGTACCTCATTATAGCTTTACTTTTTCTGACCCTTATGGGTGAAGAGGAACATTTTTAATATGTTCGAGATTTTTTAGCTTTTTTGTAAACTGTTTAAGTCTTTGGCCTATTTTTCCTACTTTTTGTTGGATTTTTCCTATTAATTTCTAAAATGTATTTACGTTTTAAGAAAATTAGCTCCTTGTGATGTTAGATACAACATTTTCCCAGTTACTTATCTTTTGGCCTTACTTATGATGGGTTTTTATCATGCAGAAAAATTTTTATTTTTATATAGTTGACTTTATTGATTTCATGGTTTATGGGCTTTATATTTTAAATGTCTTCCCCATTCCAAGATCATAATAAAAATGTTCCCACTATATAAATTTAGGACTTTAATGGCTTTATTATTTACATTTAAATTTATGATATGACTGGATTAATTTCACCATTACATATAAGTTCCAAGTTAATTGTTACTAACTGAATAATCTGTTGTCTTTTATTACAATGTCACTTTTATCATAAACTAAATGCATCAATATTAATGTATACTTATATAAATTGGCTTATATTTTTTTCTTTGATCTTCTAGTCTATTCATGGTCTTTTTTTTTTTTTTTATGGTCCTGTTTTAAATACTGTAACCTCATGACATGTCTCAGTATCTGGTAAGGCTAGTCTTCTCCTTATTAAGAATTTTAATTTTCTTATTTTTCCAAAAGAATTTTTGAGTCAGTTTATTTAAACCTTTCAAAAACTTTTGTTATTTTAATTGGAATACTGTTATCTCACAGATCTACTTAAATAGAACTAACATTCTTATGATGTTGACTCTACCTAACCTAGTATGTTATTTTGATTCCTTGCTTCACAAAAGAATCACCATCTTCCGACACTGGCATCACCTGGGAACTAGGTGAAAATGCAGAGTCTCAGGTCATCTATCCAATCGGAATCTGCTTGTAACAAGATCCCCAGTTATTGATTGTCTTCTTCTGGTTTGAGAAGTGCTATTTTAATTCAGTTTAAGGCAACCTAATAAAATTAATTTTTTATTAACTTGTTTTCAGAATGCAGTAAAAATTTGTCAGGAAGTGTATAGTGCATACCTACTATCTGTCTAGAGCAGGACACACGACTGTGGGGAGACCTAAAAATATATTCAGAACCATCAGTGGACACTCTTGTGAGGATGATGATTAGAGAATACCAGAGATGAATATAATGACGAACTAAAGCATTAAGTACTAGCTATGAGGGGTATGTTCAGAAGAGCAGGGACTGCAATCTCACCCAGCACCCCACTTGAAGAGCAGGGTGAAACTACAGGAAAGGCAGGCCACTGTTCCCATGCCCGGCTCCAGGGCAATGGTGCAGGGGAGAGGCTGTAAAAGAGCTCCGGACTGTGGCCTAAGAAATGAATTTTACTTGGAACAGTGTGGGGAGATCATGCCTAAGGACTTTGTGGGAAACAGTGGAGGTCTTTGGGGTGAGTGGTTAAGATCGATCTGATAGTTCCATAGAAGTAGCAACAAGCAAAAAGTAGATCAGTTAGATCTTTAACTTAACCAGGGAAAGAGACAATTAAGAAGAGCTTTCCTGAGAGTCTCTTGGACTCAAGGAGATCAAGTCTGCCATTCCTAGAGGAATCCAACCCTGAATATTCATTGGAAGGACTGATGCTGAAGCTCCAATAATTTGGCCACCTGATACGAAGAGCTGACTCATTGGAAAAGACCCTGATGCTGAGAAAGATTGAGAGCAGGAGGAGAAGGGGGTGACAGAGGATGAGATGGTTGGATGGCATCACTGGCTCAATGAACATGAGTTTGAGCAAACTCCAGGAGATAGTAAAGGACAGGGAAGCTTGGCGTGCTGCAGCCCATGGGGTCGCAAAGAGTTGAAACAACAAATATGGGGTTAAAGCAAGCCTCAATGACTGGCAATGCTTTGCCCCTGTGATCAAGCCTGATGTTAATTAGATCAAGAATGTGGAGCAATTAACGTCTCAGGGTGTTAAGGCAGTAGAGCCATCAGCTAGAAATGAACGGAGGCTAACAGCTAGGTGTGGCACCAATAGAGGCAGACCAGCAAGAGGTTTAGCTGGAAGATGGAAGAGTCAAAGAGAACTCAGCTGAAATCACCCTGGTTGTCAGGGAGATAGAATCCATGAGCGAGGCTGTACCCTCTGAGGAGCCACATCAGAGGCTACTAACAGCAGGAGAGAGAGAGACTTTATTGAATAGTGTAGCCAGATCACTAAACAACAAGCAAAAACAATAACAAGACCAAGATATTGTTGCTAAAATACATTATCTAAAATGTCCAGTTTGCAAGAAAAATTATGAGATAGGAAAGAAACAAGGACATGTGATCCACACAGGGATAAAAAGAGGCAACATAAACTGCTTTTCAGAGAATCCAGAAGAAGGGCTTGGCAAAGTCTTCAAAGCAGCTATCATGAAGATGATAAAGAAACTCAAGGAGGGAACTTCCCTGGTGGTACAGAAGATAAGAATCCTCCTGCCAATGCAGGGGACAAGGGGGTGACCCCTGGTCTGGGAAGATTCCACATGCCAAGGGGCAACTAAGCTCATGCACCACAACTGCTGAGCCTGTGCTCTAGAGTCCGTAAGCAGCAGCTACTGAGCCCACATTCTGAAGCCGCTGAAGCCCATGGACCTAGAGGCTATGCTCTGTAACAAGAGAAGCCATTGCAATTAGAAATCCTTGAAGAGTAACCCACGCTCGCCACAACCAGAAAAAGCCCATGCAGCAACAAAGATCCAGTGCAGCCAAAAATAAATTAAATAAATAAATCTAAAAAAAAAAAAACCTGGGCAAAGGTCTTGAATAGACATTTTTCCAAGAAAGACAGACATGTAGCCAAAAAGCATATGAAAAGATGCTCAATGTCATTAGTCATAAAGAAATTCAAATCAATACCACTTCCCACCTATTGCAAAGCATTGAAGAAAACACCTGAAAATAACAAGTGTTGGTGAAGATGTACAGAGATTGGAACCCTCACACATCCATTTTTGATGGGAATGTAAAATGGAGCAGCCGGTTTGCAAAACAGCTTGGCAGTTTCTGTAAATGTTAAACATAGAGGTACTATATATATGGGGCTTCCCTGGTGGCTCAGTGGTAAAGAATATGTCTGCAATGCAGCATATGGGCATGCTAAGTCTCTCCAATTGTGTCCGACTCTTTGTAACCCAATGGACTCACCAGGTTCCTCTGTCCATGGGATTCTCCAAGCAAGAATACTGGAGTGGGTTGTCATGCCCTCCACCAGGGGATCTTCCCAACCCAAGGACCAAACCCATGCCTCTTACGTCTCCTGCATTGGCAAGCAGGTTGTTTACCACTAGAGCCACCTGGGAAGACCCTATGCTGCTGCTGCTGCTAAGTTGCTTCAGTCGTGTCTGACTTGTAGAGACCCCATGGACTGCAGCCTACCAGGCTCCTCTATCCATGGGATTTTCTAGGCAAGAGTACTGGAGTGGCTTGCCATTGGCTTCTCCGGAAGACCCTATGAGAAAAGGCCAATTCACAGAGACACTAAGCTGATTAGTAGTCACCTGTGGCTACCTAACAGAAGCAGAAGATATTAAGAGGATATTAAGAGGCAAGAATACACAGAACTGTACAAAAAAGATCTTCATGACCCAGATAATCACGATGGTGTGATCACTGACCTAGAGCCAGACATCCTGGAATGTGAAGTCAAGTGGGCCTTAGGAAACATCACTACAAACAAAGCTAGTGCAGATGGTAGAATTCCAGTTGAGCTATTTCAAATCCTAAAAGGTGATGCTGTGAAAGTGCTGCACTCAATATGCCAGCAAATTTGGAAAACTCAGCAGTGGCCATGGCACTGGAAAAAGTCAGTTTTCATTCCAATCCCAAACAAAAGCAATGCCAAAGAATGCTCAAACTACCGCACAATTGCACTCATCTCACACACTAGCTGGAGAAGGAAATGGCAACACACTCCAGTATTCTTGCCTGGAGAATCCCGGGGACGGAGGAGCCTGGTGGGCTTCCGTCTAAGGGGTTGCACAGATTCGCACACAACTGAAGTGACTTAGCAGCAGCAGCAGCAGCAGCACACGCTAGCAAAGTAATGCTCAAAATTCTCCAAGCTAGGCTTCAGCAATACGTGAACTGTGAACTTCCAGATGTTCAAGCTGGTTTTTAGAAATGGGAGAGGAACCGGAGATCAAATTGCCAACATCCGTTGGATCATCGAAAAAGTAAGAGAATTCCAGAAAAACATCTATTTCTGCTTTATGGATTATGCCAAAGCCTTTGACTGTGTGGATCACAATAAACTGTGGAAAATTCTGAAAGAGATGGGAATACCAGACCACCTGACCTGCCTCCTGAGAAATCTATATGCAGGCCAGGAAGCAACAGTTAGAACTGGACATGGAACAACGGACTGGTTCCAAATTGGGAAAGGAGTATGTCAAGGCTGTATATTGTCACCCTGCTTATTTAACTTATATGCAGAGTACATCATGAGAAATGCTGGGCTGGATGAAGCACAAGCTGGAATCAAGATTGCTGGGAGAAATATCAATAATTTCAGATACACAGATGACACCACCCTTATGGCAGAAAGTGAAGAACCAAAGAGCCTCTTGATGAAAGTGAAAGTGGAGAGTGAAAAAGTTAGCTTAAAGCTCAACATTCAGAAAACTAAGATCATGGCATCCGATCCCATCACTTCATGGCAAATAGATGAGGAAACAGTGGCTGACTTTATTTTGGGGGGCTCCAAAATCACTGCAGGTAGTGACTGCAGTCACAAAATTAAAAGACACTTACTCCTTGGAAGGAAAGTTATGACCAACCTAGATAGTATAGTTGGACCTTTGCCAACAAAGGTCCGTCTAGTCAAGCCTATGGTTTTTCCAGTAGTCATGTATAGTTGTGAGAGTTGGGCTATAAAGAAAGCTGAGCACTGAAGAATTGATGCTTTTGAACTGTGGTGTTGGAGAAGACTCTTGAGAGTCCCTTGGACTGCAAGGAGATCCAACCATTCCATCCTAAAGGAGATCAGTCCTGGGTGTTCATTGGAAGGACTGATGTTGAAGCTGATACTCCAAATCTTTGGCCACCTGATGCAAAAAGCTGACTCATTTGAAAAGACCCTGATGCTGGGAAAGATTGAGGGCAGGCGGAGAAGGGGATGGCAGAGGATGAGATGGTTAGATGGCATCACTGACTCCATGGACATGAGTTTGGGTAGACTCCGGGAGTTGGTGATGGACAGGGAGCCCTGGCGTGCTGCAGTCCATGGAGTCACAAAGAGTCAGACACGACTGAGTGACTAAAGTGAGTGAGTGAGTGGTTGGCGGGTGGGCATGAGGTGAGGTAAAATGAAGGACATCTAGTGGATCCGGGGTTTCTTTCTGAGGTGATGAAAATGTTCTAAAATATTCAAGTTGATGGTTATGCAACTCTGGGAATATACTATAAGCCACTTGAATCTACACTTTAAATTGATACATTATTTGATACATGAATTAAATCCCAATTGAGCTGTTTTTTTTTAAAGTTAAGAAAATGAAAATATACTAAGTAGTTAACGCCAGCTTTTAAAGATTGATCTCACATTTTACTTGTCATCTAAGGAGTATCAACCCAAACAAAGAAGGACCACAGGAATTCCGCATAGAGAGAACACCCAGATCTTTGCTTTGATTTTGTTACAGGCCACTCTGTACTGAAACCAGCTTTTCTTTTTTTTCCCCAAAGGATTCAGGCTCTCCACCAAGAATACGATGCGGACGCCATGGCAAAACTGAGTCAGATGTAGTAATCCTGTGGCTTCGGGACTGTTGTAGGCAGTGTCGGGGACACTTCAGACTCATTTGAGACAATGACAGTAATAACTGAACAGGTGGATGGTTGTAAGAGGTTGACAAAGCACCCTGTCTGATCACCGCAACAAAGGCTATGACACCTTTTGCCTGGATGCGGAAACTGACATCTGTCTACTTCAAAGGCTTATTCAAGGCAACACCAAACTTGATGCCAGGCCTTCAGAATACAAGTCCAGGGCTCATTGTCCCCCATCTTCCCCCACAAAGTCCCTTTTGAGAATCCCAGGTGCATTTAGGTTGTGGGAATTCAACTCTATGTGCTCAGCAAAATACTGAGATTACTCAACCCCCATGCAGATGGAGGGAGCTCAGATGTTCGCATGGTGACCACAGGCCCTGGAGTGCACTGGGACAGAGGTCACAAGTCCACCATCTGAGCAGCCATCATACCAAGTGAGAGTTCCATGTTTAAAAAGCTTTCTCTCCTTTGCATAGAACGTTATCATTTGCTGTGTGTTCTTTTTCTTATATTGGTTACATTATTACATGCACTGTACATTTTTTTTGCCAGATTGAACACACTATACTTTGAATTTGGTACCTTATGAATCACTTAAGGAATTCTCAAGGGTGATTTGGACTCTGTGGTTTCTAGATGATTTCTGCCTCTAGATTCTAACCCAGCAGTAATTAAAATGCCAACACCACAGACTAGGAGCTTTCTCCTCTGATGGCCCAGAACTATTTTGATTTTTCTGATCTAGGCTTTTCTAGACAAAAACCAAGGTGGCTGACTCAAAGTCCTTGTTGACAGAAGGAGAAAAACACTATAAAGAGTTTTACCCTTGCCTACCTCCTCTGCTTGTAGGGTTTCTTTTTCAATTTTTTCAAGTAACTCTTTTCTCAGCAAGAACTCCTTGGTCAGATTGAGGGACATTTGCATGGCCTGGTGTAGCTTGCTCTGCAATATAACAACACGGGAAGTCTTGAGCAAAGATGATCACCACAGGAAAAAGAGACAGACAACTCTTTATTCAGCAGAATAGCAGGGCCATCCAGGAACTTGGGTCTGTCCTTCTTATGACTCCAGATTTTCAGAATCCTGGTGCCTAAGAGGCAGGGGAGGAGAGGACCTCGGGAGGCTTCTCACCTGCAAAGCACCCAGACACACCTAGACCCAAATCCCACCCCACCGTTTACTAAGAGAACCTCTCTAGACTTGGGCTGACTGCTTTGTAGGGTTGTGGTGCTTAGTCACTCAGTCGTATCTGACTCTTTGTGACCCCATGGACTATAGCCCTCCAGGCTCCTATGTCCATGGAATTCTCCAGGCAAGAATACTATTGTGGGTTCCCATTTCCTTCTCTAGGGGATCTTCTCAACCCAGGGATCAAACCTGGGTCTCCTGCATTGCAGGTGGATCCTTTACTGTCTGAGCCACCAGGAAAGGCTTAACAGAGACAAATCCTGGTAAAGTGTTGAGCACAGTGCCTGACACACGGACAGCACATGGCATATGACCACCATCATTTGGACAAAGAGGTGGATGCTACTGTGAGCATGTGAGATCTCACATGTGAGGTCTTCCCAGACCAGGAATCCAGCCCATGTCTCCTGCAACGGCAGGCAGACTCGCTACCATGGAGCCACCAGGGATGCCCCAAGGGGCTCCCTTGACTGAGACTCACTCATAAAACTCACAGAAGACAAGACACTGTGTCTGTCTCCTTCACGGCTAAACCCTCAGCACTTAGCCCTGGGCCTAGTGTGCCACAGGTTCTCATATATTTAGTAATAGAGGCAAATTATTCTACATATTTTTTTATTATTTTAGAAATATGTGTTTATTTGGTTGTGCTGAGTCTTAGATGTGGCATGCAGGATCTTTGTTCTTTAGCTGCAGCAGCATGTGGGATCTAGTTCTCTGACCAGGGATCGATCCCAGGTCCCTGTATTGGGAGCAAGGAGTCTTAGCTACTAGACCACCAGGGAAGTCCCATTCTACATATTTTTAATGACGTCTCACACTTGGGTGTTTGACATTAAAATGAAAATGAGCCAACCTGTTGCCCATCCATCCATAAACATACACCTGGATTTTTAGCAGTTTTTTGACAATTCTGACTGAGCACCTGCTTTGCCATTGTCCTCAGTGCTAGGGCCACATCACTGACCAGTCAAGCTCTGTCCTGGTGGGCAGTCACAAAAACCTGCTTCTGAGAGGGGAAGCATTGGCCCATGGTTCCCAGTGGAGTCCCCATTCAAACGCAGGTGAGGCCTGACTCTACAACTCACCAGTGCTGGGCCCTGCTTTCCCCAGGAGACCTGAGAACTGAGATACAGAAAAGTCAAACTGTCTCTCTCAGCTTCAGGCTGTGTCACCTTAGGTCCCCTGTAGGTGTCTCCTCCCAGCTTCACCATCTGCTTGCTGTTATTCTCAACAGGCTGACAGGCACCCTAGCCCCTGGGATTCTGACCAGAATGGCTCCCATCCTGCCCACCACGGCCTGTGTTCCAGCTGCTTGGGTATCACCATCAATCTGCACTACGCGTTCTGGAGCTCAAGACCTGGGCCTGGCTGTCGTATTAGTATTTTATAGCCAGTAGCTCCACTCTAAAGCCCTGACTTTTCCCCACAAGACCTGACTGGCCCTGGGCCACTTAGTTGATTCCTCAGGATCAGATCAAGGTCCAGTGTGGTGTAACCACATACCTCGCAGCTCTCTAGCTGGACACAAGAATTTCAGAATGTGAGCATGACCTTGTCTACACACACTTTGCCAGTGGAAGGCAGTGGTAAGGCGGGACATGCACTGGACTAGGAGCCCCAGCTCCATCACAGCATGTGGCTTGAATCCCGCAATTACTCTTTCTCTTTCAGCCTCAGGTTTTTCATTTGTAAAAGGAAAACATTGAACAAACATAAGCCTAATATAAACACATTCGAATTCACATTTTTAAATGACACCGTGTGGACCAAATGAAGTTTACTTGTGAGCTACCTAAGTCCATGGCTGCTGTTGCCACCAAGGCACTAGGCCAAGGGTCAGCAACCTTGTTCTGTAAAAGGTTAGATGGGAAATATTTCAGGCTTTGCAGGCCAAGAGGCAAAATTGAGGATACTGTATAATTATATTAACAAGAGAAGAAAACAAACTGCCACAATTGTTTTATTGATAAAATTCAAAATGAAATAATTAAGTATAATATTTTGGGATACCGGTCTACAAATGAGAAGAATGAAATTTCTAGGGGAGAAATCAATTTTACTTAACTGGGTGTCAAAGGGAGTGTTCTCTATCAAAATCAGTTGCAAATGTTCTTCTGTAAAAACCACCCTTGTCTCCCAGGCCAGTGGGCAGGATAGATGGGCCACTGCATCAGACAGTTGCCAGCAGAGTGACCAGACCGCCTGGTCTGCCAGGGACAGGCCATGCTCATGCCCACAGTCCCTGCTTAATTGTCAATATTGCCACTTTTTCACCAAAAACAGTTCTGTGTAGATAAGGAATTATTTAGTAGGTGTGTTTTTTTTTAATTTATAGCTAAGATGATTTCCTTTGCAGAGTTTTAAGCAGGGAAGTACTTATCGTTGTTTATTTGCTCAGTTGTGTCTGACTCTCTTACAATTCCATGGATTGTAGCCCACCAGGCTCCTCTGTCCATGGGATCTCCCAGGCTAGAATACTGGAGTGGTTTGCCATTTCCTTCTCCAGGGCATCTTCCCTGTTAAGACAGGGATCGAGCCCAAGTCTCCTGCATTGGCAGGCGGGTTCTTTAACACTGAGCCACCAGGGAAGCCCCAGGGAAGTGCTTATTACAGACTAAATTAAATAGAGCCCTAATTGTGGCTGGTTCTTAAAGCTCACAGTGCATAAAAATCATCTGGGGAGTTAAAAAAAATGTATGGCTCTCACCTCTTAATTCAGTTGGTCGGGGTTGAATTAGTGTGTCTATCTTTTTTTTTAAAAAAAAAAAAAAAAGGGGGCTCCTCAACTGGTTTTAACACATAGTCAGGGTTATAGAGACATTTGGGGGATTTTACGAGATATGGCCAGAGAAGGCAATGGCAACCCACTCCAGTACTCTTGCCTGGAAAATCCCGTGGACAGAGGAGCCTGGTAGGCTGCAGTCCATGGGGTCGCAAAGAGTTGGACACAACTGAAGTGACACAGCAGCAGCAACAGCAGGAGATATGCCTTTGTCGGGAGAAATCAGAGAGCAACGGGGGAGCATAGGATGCCTAGGCTCTCAGTGAAGCCACAGTGACATTCCAGAACCTCGCTGTGGCACGGGAAACCCCAGGCACCGGGGCATGAGCTTGAACCTTACTTTGTACGCGTTAAGGATCTGCAGGGTGTTTCCAGATGCCAGCTTCATCTGGATCAGCTCTTGATTCCTTGCTTCAATCGTCTCTAAAAACTGAGCATTCTCAATCTTCAGCTGCTGGAAGTCAATGTCATGGAGGGCTTCGCCTACCTCCTCCTTCTACAGCTCAGGAAGAAGAGTGACACAAGTCAGAAAGACAAAAACAAACATATATTAATGCGTAAGTGTGAAATCTAAAAAAAATGATACAGGGGAACCTATTACAGGGCAGGAATAGAGATGCAGATGCAGAGAAAGGACTTGTGGACACAGTGGGGGAAGGGCTAGGCGGGATGAACTGGGAGACTGGGAGCTACATGTGCTACCGTGTGTAAAACAGATAGCTAGTGGGAACCTGCAGTATAGCAAGGCAGCTCAGCTCAGTGCTCCGTGATGACCCAGAGGGGTGGGATGGGGTGAGGGGGGCCGGAGAGGTGTATGTATACGTATAGCTGATTCACTTCATTGTATAGCAGAAACGAACTCAACTTTGTAAAGCAATTATATGCCAGTAAAAAAAAAATAATAATAAAGAATAGAACATGGCCAAAAAAGAAAAAGAAATGATGTGAGGTTGTGACTTCTGTATAGCCATACATTCAATTTCAGGTGAGCTTTTGGAAGTCAGTCATCATTCAGTCATTCTACAAACTTGGATTGGGGATCTGCTTGGTGCCAGGCATGGTGTTAGGCCCTAGGGATAGAGATCTGAGTAAATACAATACTCCCATACTCAATGACAGTTCATAGGCAGGCCACAGCATGGTGTTGTGGGACACACAGGGGCAGCACCAAACAGAAGCCCCTCAGGCAGGCCAGGAGAGTATGGAAGGCGGGTCAGGGGAGGCTTCCCCGAGGAGGTGGTGCCTAAGCAGGGCTGTGAAGGAAGAGGCCATTAAAAGTTGTTTTTAACCTGGAAAACTCAGAATAAGCGGCACACAAATGCCTTTCCTTGATCACATGACATTTCTGCACTGGGGGTGTATCGGTGCATTGGGTTGCCTCCCTAGCCCTCACCCCACTTACCCGTCCCACCAGCTCTACTGCATCTCATGTCTGTGGTCACAAAAGCCAACCTCGGGACTGCTCCCCACACCCACTTGCTATTCAAGCTGTACACCTCCTAAAAGACATCTTCTTCCCTTCCCCCCGAATAACACAACAATTTCCTTAAGCCCTAACTTGACTCATCCTCCAGCTCAAACTGTTCCCATCTTCCACACCAGAAGGCAACCCCTCCCTCCACTCAGTCTCTGGATTCTGTGGCTCCTGGTCGTGGCTTCTGTGGTCTCCGTCTAGCAGTTACACATCTACGCCTTTTCTCACCATCACCTCTCCCTGTGAGCCTGTGAGGACAGGACCCCATCAGTGTCATCTCTGGGCAGCAATGGCTTTTAGGTTCAAGGTCAGCCATCTACTTCCTCTCTCATGCTTCTGGATGCCTGAGCGTGCATGAAGCCCAGAGAACCAGGAACTCGGTATCAGGAGGCACGTTCTTGAAAACGTGCTGGGACCACCACGTTCTTTCTTCCAATGAACTCAACTCTTCTTCGCTGACATCTCCACCCCGGCTCCACCCTGGGGACCCTCCCAAGTGGTGTGGTCCTTTCCCACAGCAGCCAGAGAGAGCACTTGGAGGCAGCAGCTACAGCCCTCATGGGCCCCTGCTTCTTGGCCTCTTGAGTCCCAGGTCCCCTGATGTGCTCTCGGTTCCCATTCCTGGACGCTAGTTTGCAGATTCCTTCAAGCGTGGAGCTCTCCGTGAGACACGGTGCTCCAGGTGGGGTTACTCAGAACATCATAACAGAGGGCAGAGAGACCACCCCTTTGCGAGGGGAGGGAGGTGGCATTGTGGAGTGCAGCCTAGGCCACAGCATGGCCCCCAACTGAACTGACGTATCAGCTGCTCCACGACTAAGCCACCCAGGACCTGTGCAGGTATTTGGGGGGAATCAAAGTGAAGGATCTCACATTTGGCCTTAGTTACCTCATGTGTTAAAGTTGCCCCCAACCTGTTGAGCCTTTGGGATCCCAAGTCAATCAACCCACAGGCCCCAGACATTAATTCTCCTGCCCGACTCTGTGTCACTGTCAGCGGCCACCTCTGATGCACACGCCATCAGGGCCTGCATTTGAGTTAATGACAGAAATACTGAGCTCAGAGAGGAGGGAACCATGTAACCACATTCCAGAGGCCTTGTGCCATGTCTGCCTTTAATCAGGAGCCTTTTGGATCAGCTGCTCAAAGACTCAGCAAAGCATACTCCGAACTGTGCCACCCAGGCCACACTCCCCAAAAGGGTCAACAAGTATGTCATGAGGGTTTTTTACATATAGTTTTCTTTCTTTATTTTTGGCTGTGCTGGGTCTTTGTTGTTGTGGGGGCTTTTCTCTAGTTGAGGCGAGCAGGGGCTACTCTCTAGTTGCAGTTTGCAGGCTTCTCATTGCAGCAGCTTCTCTTATTGTGGAGCAAGGGCTCACACACCGGCCTCAGTAGTTGTGGCACCTGGGCTCAGCACTTGTGGTTCCCGGTCTCGAGAGCACAGGCTCAGTAGTTGTGAGTTAGTTGTTCTGTGGCATATGGAATCTTAGTTACTGGTCTGGGGATCAAACCTGTGTCTCTTGTTATGGCAGGTGGATTCTTTACCACTGAGCCACCAGGGAAGCCCCATGAAGGTCTTTTAAATTCAAGCCAGCTCCATTACAGATTTATCAGCATAGAAACTGTATTAGTTTCCTATTGCTACCATAAAAGATGACCACAAATGCAGAGGTTTAAAACAATAGAAGTGTATTCTCTAGCAGCTCGTGAGGTCAGAAGTCCGTAACAGTTCTTTGGATTAAAACCAAGGAGTTGGCAGGGTGGCATTCCTTCTGGAGGCTCTAGAGGTGAATCTGTTTCCTTGCCATTACCAGCTGCTACAGGCAGTCTGCATCCTTCATTCATGATCCCTTCCTTCGCTTTGATCTCTGCTTCTATTTCCACATCTTCTCTGTCTCTCACTCTCCTGCCTCCCTCTCCTAAGGACTCTTGTGATTACATTGGACCCACTTAGATACTCCAAGATATTCTCCCCATCTCAACATTCTTGATTTCATCACACCTGCAAAATCTTTATGCCACGTAAAGTAACATAGTCACAGACTCCAGCAATTAGGACATGGACATCTTTGGAATTCGGAGACATGGACATTTTTGGGAGGATGTTGTTCTACCCACTACAGTAACCTTAAAAAAAGAAAGAAAGAAAGAAAGACAAATCCACATACCTGCCTCAATTGTAAAAGCAACTTTTTCCTCTGGACTTTGAGCGAAACATTTTTCAAATGTAATTTATCCTTCATATTATCCTTAAAAATAAAAGCAAATTTTAATCCATTGTCCTCCTTCTTCCCTATCAGCAGGTCTGAGACTGCAAAACTAAACTTTGAGCCCTAACATGCAGTCACTTATTTTTAACTCTTTGATGTCTACTCAAGCTGGTGTTGCTATGATATCCTTGCTCGAGAGCAAGAAGCAGAGGAAACTGGGTCTGCTCTATACAAATTTTCTATTACTTTTAAATTCAAGATAACTTGAGTATATTATTGGATATAGGAGCCTTTCCTGACAAAATGATCTTATGATTCCTTGATCTATTACCCTCTTGGTAATTTACATAATTTTTTATTACATATAACATGTTAGGGTTAGTACCACTACCTATCTGCAGAATCCAAAGCTTGATAGGCTACAAAATCTTTGAAAGTAAAGGAACATTTGTCTCATTCTTACACTAATGGAACTCAAAGAAATTAAGGTTTATTTGTCCTACACTATGTAGTCACCTGACTAAACAGGCTCACACTTTTCTCAAGAAGACAGCAGGTCTTGAAACAAACAAGAAAATTAAAAGGAAGAAGCTGATCTGAGATAACTATGAATATCCATTCTGCCTGTTTGATTTTGGCTTTGATAAACTTGCATTTTAAGACACACACGCTTTGAGGGACACAAAAAAATGTTCATATGTGGGCAACAGTTACGGTGGACCAAATGGAGTGGGGCAGCCTCACGTGGACCTCTTCTTTGTCATCGTTCCATGAAAGTATTCCCCTCTCTAAGCTCTAACCACCTGCCAACTCACTCTCCGACGATTCATGTCCTCAATGTACTTCATCACTTTCTGAGTGGCCAAAATACTCCCTTTCTTCTTGGATATGGTCTTTAGAATATCTTTTTCAAACTCATGCACTTCTTTCTGGACTTCAGTCCATCGAATTTCAGCTTCCTCGATGATAGCCTGGGGAGTCAGTGCAAAGAGAGGACAGTTTGCAAAACTTCTCAAGGAGATATCCATCTAAGGAAACCTAAGGTCTCAGGCCTATTTGGGTCCCAATGCCTAATGTTTCTTCTTAGTCTTAGAAAGATATCCTGAAGATACAAATGGGACCATATGAACCTTGTTATTAAAAAGCATGCCTCAAAAAAGTTACAGTATCTATATATATAAAGGGGAAGAACAAACAAAAAAGGGCCTCGAGTATCTCCAGAAATATATATTTCCATATCTGAAATGTTATGTACCATTAAAATGATAACACTAATATCTATCATATATCACCATATCATATATGTATGTATATCATATATCATATATATACCATATCATATATATATATATATATATATACCCACACACACATATATAATATCTGGAAAGTTACACGCCAAAACAATAACCACAGCTGTATCTGGAAAGATAGACTAGGAGGGAGGCAGAGAAGTACTCTTACTATATACTTTAATAATTTGAAAAAAAAAGTAATAACGAATCTATGTATTGATACAGAAAGACACTATTAAGTGAAAAATACAGTTCACAAAATAATATGATATCTTTTTATAAAGACATTCATATATACATGGGAAATCTAAACTCTAGGAGACAAATACAGGAACCAACAGTAATTACCTCTTGGTGGATGTTTTCAAATGTTTCTCTTTTAGCTTACCTGCATGTTTAAATTTTGCTACAACAGAGATTATCTTTAAATTAAAAAATGCAAATATGCATATATTATTTTACAGAATAAAATGAGTAGCCACAGAGCAAATCATCTTTGATCAGGCTCTTTCACTGGGCACCAAGGAACAAAAGCATCTTCCTTTGCTGGCCAGCATCTGGCCATAGCCTCCTCCCTCCCCATAAATTTCACAGGCCAGAACATCTATCTACCTTAAATGCTACTTTCTATACATTACTGGAATGCAAAAGTAGGAAGTCAAGAGATATCTGGAGTAACAGGCAAATTTGGCCTTGGAGTACAGAATGAAGCAGGGCAAAGGCTAATAGAGTTTTGCCAAGAGAACACACTGGTCGTAGCAAACACCCTCTTCCAACAACACAAGAGAAGACTCTACACATGGACATCACCAGATCGTCAATACTGAAATCGGATTGATTATATTCTTTGCAGCCAAAGATGGAGAAGCTCTATACAGTCAGCAAAAACAAGACTGGGAGCTGACTGTGGCTCAGATCAGGAACTCCTAATTGCCAAATTCAGACTGAAATTGAAGAAAGTAGGGAAAACCACTAAACCATTCAGGTATGACCTAAATCAAATCTCTTATGACTACACAGTAGAAGTGACTAGATTCAAGGGATTAGATATGATAGACAGGGTGCCTGAAGAACTATGGATGAGGTTTGTGACATTGTACAGGAGACAGGGAGCAAGACCATTCCCAATAAAAAGAAATGCAAAAAGGCAAAATGGTTGTCTGAAGAGGCCTTTCAAATAGCTGAGAAAAGAACAGAAGTAAAAGGCAAAGGAGAAAAGAAAAGATTTACCCATTTGAATGCAGAGTTCCAAAGAATAGCAAGGAGAAATAAGAAAGTCTCTCTCAGTGATCAATGCAAAGAAATAGAGGAAAACAATAGAATGGGAAAAACTAGACATCTCTTCAAAAGAATTAGAGATACCAAAGGAATATTTCATGCAAAGATGGGCACAATAAAGGACAGAAATGGTATGGACCTAACAGAAGCAGAAGATATTAAGAAGAGGTGGCAAGAATACACAGAAGAACTGTACAAAAAAGATCTTCATGACCCAGATAATCACAATGGTGTTGATCACTGACCTAGAGCCAGACATCCTGGAATGTGAAGTCAAGTGGGCCTTAGGTAGCATCACTACAAACAAAGCTAGTGTAGGTGATGGAATTCCAGTTGAGCTATTTCAAATCCTGAAAGATGATGCTGTGAAAGTACTGCACTCAATATGCCAGCAAATTTGGAAAACTTAGCAGTGGTCACAAGACTGGAAAAGGTCAGTTTTCATTCTAATCCCAAAGAAAGGCAATGCCAAAGAACGCTCAAACTACTGAATAATTGCACTCATCTCACACACTAGCAAAGTAATGCTCAAAATTCTCCAAGCCAGGCTTCAACAGGACATGAACCATGAACTTCCAGATGTTCAAGCTAGGTTTAGAAAAGGCAGAGCAACGGAGAAGGCGATGGCACCCCACTCCAGTACTCTTCCCTGTAAAATCCCATGGACAGAGAAGCCTGGTAGGCTGCAGTCCATGGCGTCGCTAAGAGTTGGACACAACTGAGCGACTTCACTTTCACTTTTCACTTTCATGCATTGGAGAAGGAAATGGCAACCCACTCCAGTGTTCTTGCCTGGAGAATCCCAGGGATGGGGGAGCCTGGTGGGCTTCTGTCTATGGGGTCACACAGAGTTGGACACAACTGAAGTGACTTAGCAGCAGCAGAGCAACCAGAGATCAAATCGCCAACATCTGCTGGATCACTGAAAAAGCGAGAGTTCCAGGAAAACATCTATTTCTCCTTTATTGACTATGCCAAAGCCTTTGACTGTATGGATCACAATAAACTGTGGAAAATTCTGAAAGAGATGGGAATACCAGGCCACCTGACCTGCCTCCTGAGAAATCTGTATGCAGGTCAGGAAGCAACAGTTAGAACTGTACATGCAACAACAGACTGGTTCCAAATAGCGAAAGGAATACGTCAAGGCTGTATATTGTCACCCTGCTTATTTAACTTATATGCAGAGTACATCATGAGAAATGCTGGGCTGGATGAAGCACAAGCTGGAATCAAGATTGCCGGAGGAAATATCAATAACCTCAGACATGCAGATGACACCTTCCTTAGGGCAGAAAGCGAAGAACTAAACAGCCTCTTGATGAAAGTGAAAGAGGAGAGTGAAAAAGTTGGCTTAAAACTCAACTTTCAGGAAACTAAGATCATGGCATCTGGTCCCATCACTTCATGGCAAACAGATGGGGAAATAGTGGGAAACAGTGAGAGACTTTATTTTAGGGGCTCCAAAATCACTGCACATGGTGACTTCAGCCATGAAATTAAAAGATGCTTACTCCTTGGAAGAAAAGTTATGACCAACCTAGACAGCATATAAAAAGCAGAGATATTACTTTGCCCACAAAGGTCCATCTAGTCAAGGCTATGGTTTTTCCAGTGGTCATGAGAGTTGGACTATAAAGAAAGCTGAGCACCGAAGAATTGATGCTTTTGAACTGTGGTTTTAGAGAAGACTCTTGAGAGTTCCTTGGACTGCAAGGAGATCCAACCTGTCAATCCTAAAGGAAATAAGTCCTGAATACTCATTGGAAGGACTGATGTTGAAGCTGAAACTCCAATACTTTGGCCACCTAATCTGAAGAACTGACTCATTGGAAAAGACCCTGATGTGGGAAAGATTGAAGGTGAGAGGAGAAGGGGATGACAGAGGATGAGATAGTTGGGTGGCATCACTGACGTGATGGACGTGAGTTTGAGTAAGCTCCGGGAGTTGGTGAGGGACAGGGAAACCTGGCATGCTGCAGTCTATGGGGTCGCAAAAAGTCAGACATGACTGAGCAACTGAAATGAACTGATACATCACTCTCCTGCTCAATTATCCTCCCTGGGGTCCTGCTTTCTAAGACATCAGAGAGAAAGCCCTCTGCCTACTCAACCTGATTTCCTAATACAGCCCCCAAAGCACGTTCTTCTCTAACCACAGCAACCTTCTCAGGGTTATGAACTTGCTGTGAACATTCCCACCTCCACTTCCTTGTTCATGTCATTCACCTTACTTAGGGTGTCCTTGTTTTCCTATTCCTTAAACAATTTCCGTCATTCTTCACATGTCAAGTCCTATGTCCAGCCCTACCTCCCCAACATGTCTTCTCTGACCACTCTAACCCACACCATTATGTTTAATCACACAGTTCAGCATGTGAGGACAATGCTACCACATCCTGAGCTCTTTAACATGTTACAATTCAATGCAGCATGTTGGGAAAGAGAAAGGAGGAGAGAGGGGGAAGGGCAGGAGAGGTTTATGCCATAGAGATGGTTCTATTAATGGAGACGTGAGTTCACTATCTGTCCCTTTCAAGGAAATGAATATGATGCCTCCATTAGAAATGGAAAAAATTTAGAAATAGAACAGAAACATCTATTTTTTTCATACAAGATGACTATCAAATGCAAGCCAGCCACTTCAGCCTATTGGCAACCAAATGAACAGTGATGTTTCTTCCCTGTTGGAAAACTGACCACCTTGGTCTCCCATATGACGTGAACCATATGGGTCATGGATGCAGCCCATGGAGGGTGACAAGGGATTTTTCACTCGACTCACTGACTTAAACCTCAAGCCCTGTATATCATTAAGGAATTATTCTGAATTTTTAAGAGCATTTATGGTTGGATGGCATCACTGACTCAATGGACATGAGTTTGGGTAATCGCCGGGAGTTGGTGATGGACAGGGAGGCCTGGCTTGCTGCGGTTCATGGGGTCTCAAAGAGTTGGACATGACTGAGCAACTGAACTGAACTGATGGTTATTGATTACGGCTTTTTTTTTAAAGAATCCATATCTTAGAAACATGTATTGAAATATTCACAGATAAACAGTATCTATAAGATCCCCTTCATAATACCCAGTGGCCAGTTACAAGTGGGAAGTTGGTAGGGATACGGAGGGAACAAGAGCAGCCACATGTTGATGACTGCTTTGTGCAGATGTTGAATGCACAAGGGTTCACTGTGCTAGCTTCTCTGCATTTGTGTATTTTGAAATTTTTCACTTAAAGAGTTTAAAAAATTTTTTAAATTTTATTTATTTATTTATTTTTAGTTGTGCTGGGTCTTTGCTGCTGCATGAGGGCTCTCCGTAGTTGCGGCAAGCAGAGGCTTCTCTCTAGTTGCAGTGCAACTGGCTTCTCAATGGAGCACAGGCTCTGGAGCCCTAGGGCTTCAGTAGTTGTGGCGCAGGGGCTTAGCTGCTCCGTGGCCCATGGAATCTTCCCAGACTAGGGATTGAACCTGTGTCCCCTGCATTGGAAGGCAGATTCTTAACACTGGAATACCAGGAAAGACCAAAAGTTTAAAATTTGATATCCCCTCAAGCAAGTGGTAAGTTCCTTAAAGGTAGGTCCTCAGTTTATTTTATCCGAGTGTGTTTCTCTCAAAGCACCAACAATCATATGAACGTACTAAAGATACTTCTTGCCGAGGCAGAAGCGGGGAGCCCAGGGAGGACAGCCCACTGGAAGGTCTACCTCATGATGCTGTAGGTCGCGCTCAGCGTTCGCTCTCATGTGCCTGATCTCATCCTTTGTGTCTTCCAGCTCCTTTTGGACAAGTTCCAATTTTTGGTCCACACTGAGGCCCATCACACGTTCCATGCCCATGCGGGACTTGGATTTACGCCTGCTTCGTAACTGTAACACAAGCAGTACAAAGCCATTGTCAAGTAGGAACTGGTAAGAAAGCAGCCCAAGGTGGGTATCAAGACAACCACTCGAACATGCTAGAAATAATGCTGAATGATGGCCAGAGCAAACCAACTCCATGAAAAATGATGCTGGACACTGGGCCCAAGGTGATGTTCATTTCACAAGTCAACCTAAGGTACTGCACAAAATACTTCAAAGGTCTATGCTTGACAATGAACTGAAAATAAGTTAAAGGGAAGTGTCTTGAGTGTGGGGAAACCCTGAAGTAAAGTAAATTGCTATAGACTAGCAATCAAATCAGTGTCAGGGAAAGCCTGGAGCTCAGTGCTTCCTGAGCTGGATATAAAAGAGAAAATGCACTTGGGGGCATGGTTTTCAGCAAAAAAAACAAGACAACAGTGTTGGATTTCCTAAGCATTGACATGGTTGGATGACATCGCCAACTCAACGGACATGAGTTTGAGCAAACTCTGGGAGATAGTGAAGGACAGGGAAGCCTGGCATGCTGCAGACCATGGGGTCGCAAAGAGTAGAATGCAACTAATCGACTGAACAGCAACAACAGGGCAATGAAGCCTAAGGTCAAAAGCAGGTGACCCAGGAAATGTGTGGACCTGAAGATGGCACTGTTTGATCCTCAAAAGATAGACCCCTACCCTGTACTATTTTTTTTGAGTCAGCTTCCCTTTTTTTTTTTTTAGTGGAGTATAATTGCTTTATAATATTGTGTTAGTTTCTGCTGTGCAATGAAGTGAATCAGTTCTGTGTATACATATATCCCCTCCCTCTTGGGCTTCCCTCTCACCCTTTCCACCCCACCCCTCTAGTTCACCACAGAGCACTGAGCTGAGCTCCCTGTGCTATACAGCAGATTCCTGCTAGCAATCTATTTTACACATGGTAGTATATATATGTCAATCCTAATCTAAAGAGAAACCTTGGAGGGAAAAGAACCAAATTTAGAACAGGGAGAAAGTCATATGCCACTTGGCCAAGAAGGGCACAGCAAAGGCAGATAACAAATGTTACTTGCATCTAAAGGGGCAAAGAGCTTTAAAGAATTCTTAGATCTCCCTTGCATACCTGTGCAATTTCTGCTCCTGTTATTTTGACTTCTGATAATCGTGGAAGTTGCTGATCCCTGGGCTCCAGTTTATTGTAATATTTTTCAAACATCTCTGTCTCAGTTTTGAGAGCAGAGTTTCCATAGCTGCAAAACAGAGGGTGCCCTTGAGAAAGTTCCACCAACTGGAGTTTAAATTCCAAGTACCTAGTATTTAACACTTGCTAGCAGTGTTCTTGCCTGAAGAATCCCAGGGATCGGGGAGCCTGGTGGGCTGTCTATGGGGTCCACAGGGTCAGACATGACAGAAGCGACTTAGCAGCAGCAGCAGCAGCTTTGTATGACCTTGTAAGATACTTAACCTTTTGGTGCCTTGCTTTCCTCATCTGTAAAATGGGAATAATAATAGCACCTATCTTTAAGGGTTGTGATAAGGAAAGCAAAGACTCTGGGACAGTGCCTGGCTCACAGTAAATGCTATTTACATATTCTATATATTTTTTTAATATACATCTAGTGAGCCATACAGAGAAGGCAATGGCACCCCACTCCAGTACTCTTACCTGGAAAATCCCATGGACGGAGGAGCCTGGTAGGCTGCAGTCCATGGGGTCGCTAAGAGTTGGACACGACTGAGCGACTTCACTTTCACTTTTCACTTTCATGCATTGGAGAAGGAAATGGCAACTCCAGTGTTCTTGCCTGGAGAATCCCAGGGATGGGGGAGCCTGGTGGGCTGCCGTCTATGGGGTCGCACAGAGTCGGACATGACTGAAGTGACTTAGCAGCAGCAGCAATGAGCCATAAAGTTCAGAGCACTAGGATTACAGGCATACGTTGGGGATATAATGGATTCAGTTTCAAACAACTGCAATCAAGTAAATAGTGCAATAAAGTGAGTCAAATGAATTTTTTGTTTTTTTGGTGCATTAAAATTATGTTTACATTATACTGTAGTCTACTAAGTGTGCATGCCATTATGTCTAAAAAAAGTACATACTTTAATTAACAATGCTTTATTGCTAAAAAAACACTAACCATCATCTGAGCTTTCAGCAGGTCATAATCTTTGCAATAGTAGCATCAAAAATCAGTGACCACATTACAATATTGTATTGGTTTTGCCATAAAAAAAAAAATCAGTGACCACAAATCACCATAACAAATATAATAATATAAACAAAAAGCTTGAAATATTTCAAAAAATCATGTAAATGTGACAGAGACACAAAATGAGCAAATGCTGTTGGAAAAAAATGGCATCAATATGCTTGCTCAATGCAGAGTTGCCACAAACCTTTGTTTTGTAAAAAACACAATGTCTGTAAGGTACAATAAAGCAAAATGCAATAAAATGAGATATGCCTATATACTGAAAAATGGTACAAGTCTCATCTTCAAATATCTTCTAACCCATTTGTGAAATGCCTTCTGAATTAATACTGAATATTTTATTTTTAAATTTTACTTTTGGCCGCACTGGGTCTTTGTTGCTGCAAACAGGCTTTCTCTAGTTGCAGCAAGGGGCTTCCCTCCAGTTGTGGTACATGGGCTTCTGACTGCCTTGGCTTCTTTTGTTGCAAAGCACAGGCTCTAGGTGCACAGCAGTAATTGTGGCTTTCGGGCTCTTGAGCACAGGCTCCATAGTTGTGGCGCACAGGTTTAATTGCTCCGTGGCATGCAGAATCTTCCCAGCTGCTGCTGCTGCTGCTAAGTCGCTTAAGTCGTGTCTGACTCTGTGCGACCCCATAGACGGAAGCCCACCAGGCTCCCCCATCCCTGGGATTCTCCAGTCAAGAACACTGGAGTGGGTTTCCATTTCCTGCTCCAATGCATGAAAGTGAAAAGTGAAAGGGAAGTCGCTCAGTCGTGTCCAACTCTTCACAACCCCATGGACTGCAGCCTACCAGGCTCCTCCGTCCATGGGATTTTCCAGGTAAGAGTACTGGAGTGGGGTGCCATTGCCTTCTCTGGAATCTTCCCAGACCAGGGATCAAAACTGTGTCCCCTGAATTGGCAGGGATATTCTTAACCACTGGGCCACCAGGGAAGTCCACTACAGAATTCTTGAAGTTACACACATCCACAATCTTCAGAGGTTTACTTTGGTTTATATTTCTCAGTTCTTTTATTTCCAGCCACCCAATGGATGAAGTATTATTCTCTAGAAGTCTATTATAAAAGACTTTGAACAGATGGTTTTTAAACATTAGAGATGATAAAGCTAGTATATCCTGTATATGCCAAGATTGTGACCCTTTCAACTTATATAACATACCCGTATGTTACATATGAGTGTATAGGGCTTCCCTGGTGGCTCAGTTGGTAAAGAATTTGCCTGCAATGTGGGAGACCTGAGTTCGATCCCTGGGTTGGGAAGATGCCCTGGAGAAGGAAAAGGCTACCTACTCCAATATTCTGGCCTGGAGAATCCCATGGATTATATAGTCTATGGCGTCGCAGAGTCGGACACGACTGAGCAACTTTCACTTTCACATAATACATCAATGGTAAAGAACCCATAAGCCAGTGCAGGAAATGTGAGTGCAATTTCTAGGTGGGGAGGATCCTCTGGGGAAGGAAATGGTAACTCCCTCTAGTAGTCTTGCCTGGGAAATTCCCTATGGACTGTAGGGTCACAAAGAGTCGGACATGACTGAAGTGACTTAGTATGCACTCATGGACTATAGCCCGCCAGACTCCTTCTGTTCCATGGGGTCACAAAAGAAGTCGGACACAACTTATAGACTGAACAGCAACAATATAATACACACATATGTATGTAAGTGTATATATAAGAGAGAGAACAGCTTTGATATTTTCATATGTTATTGAGCTAAACATCTGTTTACTGTGCTGAAAATCCTGTTTGGCTGAATTTTAATATTAGTGGGAAAGATTCAACAGAAAAGCCTGATACATCAAAGCATCTTTCTTTTTCAGCATATGTCATGTTCCCAGTGTAGGCTGTGGAGTTGCACCAAAGTCTTTTTTTTTTATTAATTTTTTATTGGAATATAGTTGATTTACAAAGTTGTGTTAGTTTCTGCTTACAGCAAACTCAGTTATAGATATACATATATCCATTCTTTTTTATTCTATTCCCATATAGGT
This sequence comes from Bubalus bubalis, assembly GCF_019923935.1. Taxonomy (NCBI): domain Eukaryota; kingdom Metazoa; phylum Chordata; class Mammalia; order Artiodactyla; family Bovidae; genus Bubalus; species Bubalus bubalis. Next base: position 25,712,949 of record NC_059174.1, on the reverse strand, counting down.
CATTACAGAGCACTGAATAGATTTCTCTGTGCTATACAGTAGGTTTTTATTAGTTATGTAGTTTATATACAATAGTGCAATCTGAGTCTTAATTTTAGCTCTACCACTGACTAGCTGTGTGACTGTAAGAAAGTGACTTAACTTCTGTGTCTGTTTCCTCACCATCTTACTAGGGTTATTTTGTCATTATATTAGTTCATATGTGCCAAATACTTGGTACATAATAAGCACTCAAGATTGTAGCTGTTTTAGTAATAATACCTCAATTCTGACCTAAACTATTTATAAACATTTTGCAGTAACAGCTATTCAACTGTCAGGCCAGGATGTTCTATGTGAAATCAGTAAGTTGTACAACCAACCTCAATTACCTCATAGAACTTGATATCCAATTTACTTGCTATAGTAGATATTAAAACAGATTGCTAAAAACATAGAAATTTGGGCTAGTCCTTCTTTGCTGTTCACTTCTATACTTATACTCTGGTTTAGGTATGTTGCTTCATACTAAAAGTATCTCAATAGCCTCCCTTCTATCTGCTTCCACCTTAATTTTATTATAGAATCTTAGCATTGGAAAGGGACTTAGAGGTCACCTGGTCCAAGCTGTCATCACACAATAGAGAAATGGCTAAGCACACAGCGTGGCACCAGACAGACCCACCAGGCTGAAGCTCTAGCTTCACCAATTACCCTCTTGGCTTCGCATCTTTGTCTACATCAGTGGCTTGTTAGTCCCCTGAAGGTGGAGGCACGGGAATAAAGAGCAAAGGTAGGCGCCTTTACCACTTTTTTTTGGCGGGGGCGGGGGGGGGGGGGCGGGCGCGAGGGGGCTGGGGGGTGCGGGTCTCAGTTTCCTCAGCGTTCAGCGTGGACTTGGGAGTATCTCCATGCTGGACCAACCTCGGAGCCCACACGCTGAGTAGGGACCACCCTCAGAATCCGGCCGGCGGGTACCTGAGCTCTTCCACCAGCCCACACAACTGGAAAACAGGAAGATCGCTCTCTTCCTGGGCCTGTGTCTCCGAGGCAGAAGTCTCAGAGTCGTCGTCCGTCATCACTGCCGAAGCTACTCTGGTCAATACCGAGTTGTGGCCAAGAGCGCCGAGGACCAGCGACCGCGTCACTCGGGCTGCGACCAAGCAGTGCGTTGCCAGGGCGACCCAACGCGGTAGTGGAGGGGCGGGGCTTCCCGAGGCCCAGTCCAGCGCTTCGGCCAGCCCAGCGCAGACCAAAGCGAGATCACTGGCCTTGGACTAGATACCTAGGCGCATTCGTGTTTACTTTTTCAACAGTATTCTTAAAACGATGATAATAACAGCTGTTTGCTCAGCAGTTACTAATACCCTTGGCACCATGTTGAGCATAGTTTATAAAAATCCTTGCAACAACCTTGTAATAGTATCTATTCTCGATTTCCAAATGGAGAAATTGAGACCCCGAAAGTTCATTGAATTGGCAGGAGTGTCTTCCTTCTTCCACCTCACTGTGAGGCCTCTACTCTGTTCACCATCTGGAGCTTCATACATATTCACTGCAGCTTCTCTCAGATACCAATAATCTGCCTTCCTGGAAGGGGAAAACTTGGCTGATTATTAAATGGGTATAAACTCAAGACATTTCTAAATAGGCATTGATCATATTAGTATATGATCCTGAGTATCATGGGGGGAATGTATGGAGCAGACTATTCAGTATGTCAAGGAGCTCCTGGTTAAATGGGGAGATAGCCCCTAAACTAACTGCTGCGACCTGAAGTAACGGTGGTGACAGTGTTGTGGTTCACACCACCTTATAGTCATCAACTCATTTCACCCTCAAAACAGTCTTAGGAAGTTGGTGTTGTTCTCTTCCTCTTACAGATCCGGAAACTGAGGAATGTAGTAGCTTAGATGAGTTGCCTGGGCTTTCCTGATAGCTCAGTTGGTAAAAAATCAGCCCACAATGCGGGAGACCCAGGTTCAATTCCGGGGTGGGGAAGATCCCCTGGAGAAGGGATAGGCTTACCCAACCCCCTGCAGTATTCTTGGGCTTCCCTGTGGCTCAGCTGGTAAAGAATCAGCCTGCAATGTGGGAGACCTGGGTTCCAATCCTGGGTTGGGAAGATTCCCTGGAGAAGGGAAAGGCTACCCACTCCAGTATTCTGGCTTGGCAAATTCCATGGACTGTATAGTCCAGGGGGTCACAAAGACTCAGACATGACTGAGTGACTTTCACCGTTCACCATTAGACTTTCACCTGGACCACGCTGCTTGGTCCTCTCACCATTTTTGCCCCATTAGCTTAGCAGTTCTTAACGAGAGCTGAGGGGCAACTATTTTGCATCCCCACATACACATATACACATCCCCATATACACAATTAATACTTTATACACATTCTTCAGTATGTGGAGAAATTTTTGTTTGTTATAACTGAAAATGGTACCTTTGACTTCCGAAGTTTAGAAGTCAGAGATAGTGCTTGCAATTAGTTTCCCAAGGCTGCCATAACAAATTGCCACAAACAAAAATTTGTTGTCTCACAATATTGGAGGCTAGGAGTCCAAAATCAAGAGGTTGTCAAGGCCAGGCTCCCTTGGAAGGCTCTAGGGAAGAATCCTATCTAGCTTTTGATGTTTCCCAGCAATCCCTGGCATTCCTTGCCCTGTAACTCTGTTGCTCCAATCTCTTCCTACCTCTTCACATGGCCTTCTTCCTTGTGTCTTGTGTGGCCTCTCCTCTTTGTATAAGGACATGCAAGGATCATTATTTCAAACAAGGTCACATTCTGAGATTCCAGATGGACATAAATTTTTAGGGATGCTTTTCCACCCACTACAGTAATTCCCCTACATATGAATGAGTTCCATTCCAAGAGGGCGTTCATAAGTCCAACAAAGTTAGCCTAGGTACCCAATTAACACAATCGGCTATACAGTACTGTAATGGATTTATAATATTAATACTTTATACACAAGTAATACATAATAAGGGGCTTCCCAGGTGGTGCTAGTGGTGAAGAACCTACCTGTCAATGCAAGAGATGAGAGTTTGATTCCTGGGTCGGGAAGATCCCCTGGAGGAGGAAATAACACTCCACTCCAGGATTCTTGCCAGAAGAATCTCAGGGATAAAGTGGAGGACTACAGTCTGTGGGGAGGCCAAAGAGTCGGACATGACTGAGCGTCTGAGCAATGTGTAAAAAACAGACAAACACAGGACAGTCAAGTATGCCACAGCACAACCACACTTGTAGAGGATGCATGTACATGACAATGTATGGCAGACATGTGAACTAACTTACATGATTGGACATGAAAGTCTGCAACTTGAAGGTTTGTATGTGGGGGACTTGCTGAATTCTGTTAAACACTCTTCAAGGCACAGGACAAGCTCCCCTAACAAATATTTATATCAAAATATCAATAGTGTTGAGGTTGGGAAACCTGATTCAGAGAGAGGCATTTCTTCTTGGGGAAGAAAGGAGAATGTGTCCGCTAATCTAGGTAGCTACAAACAGAAAAGGTCTCGGAGAGGCTCAAAGTCCAGAGGTCACCCTCGCCCTTTGTTTTCCAGGACCACTTCTTCCTACAGACTTCAGCATCTCCATGTGGATGCTGCCCCCTGCCTGGCATTTTTGTAGCCTCTGCATTTTGACTTCAGAATCATAGGATCAGATCCATCCAAAGGATTAAGCTTCAACCAGGACTCTGACTTCAGAAGCAGACATTAGTGTGGCCTGTTTTTCTATTTATACAAATGGAATTGTGCAGCACATACGCCTCTGTGTCTGGCTGCTTTCCCTCGCTGTCCTGTTGATGAGAGCCAACTGCGTTGATGTGGGTAGTTATAGATCACTCATTACCGTGGCTGCATGATATTCCATTGTGTTTATCCATACCATTGTCCATGAGCTTTGGAGGGGTTTCCAGTACGAGGCTATTGTCATAAGCACCGCTAGGAACATTTACCATTAGTAAAAGTCTTCCGGGAACGTGTGTACACATTTATGTTAAGTACGTACTTAGGAATGCAATTGCTGGGTCATAGTTGGTTCAGCATTAGTCAATATTAGTTGATACTGCCAGTTTTACCAGATGTTTTGGGCTTTCCTTATGGCTCTAGGAAAGAATGAGCCTGCAATGGTAAAGAATCCGCCTGCAATGCGGGAGACCTGTTCAATCCCTGGGTTGGGAAGATCCCCTGGAGAAGGGAACGGCTACCCACTCTGGAGAGTGGGTATTCTGGCCTGGAGAATTCCATGGACTATACAGTCCATGGAGTCACAAAGAGTCGGACACGACTGAGTGACTTTCACTGTCGCTCACTTTTTCAAACATTCAGTGACATAGGGCACTGTGCATTCCTGCCCCAACGGTCAGTCATTTGTTCACATGTTTATGAAGCCTGGGTGTGTGCCAGGCACTGGATGAGCTGTTGGAATGCCAAGGTGGAAAAGCCATGGGCTAGTCTTGGCCCTTGTGCCCTGAGATCTATTCCTTCCCTTTCATCTGTAGGGGTGGGGTGGGGCAGGGGGTGACAATGAGCTATTCAGTCTGCATTTCCTAGGCTCCCAGGGCAGCTGGAGGGCCCTGTCTGGAGCCCAGTGGACAGGTGAAAGGAAGAAGCTTGGGGCACAGGGGTGGGAGCTGGAGGTGGGAGGATGGAGTTCTCCTCTCTCTCTGCCTTTGTTGTTCAGTCACTAAGTTGTGTCTGACTCTGCGACCCTGTGGACTGCAGCACACCAGGCTTCCCTGACCTTCACTATCTCCTGGAGCTTGCTCAAACTTGTCTCCATTGAGTCAGGGATGCCATCCAATCATCTCATCCTCTGTTGTCCCCTTCTCCTCCTGCCCTCAATCTTCCCCAGCACCAAGGTTTTTTCCAAGTTTTGGCCACATCTCTTCCGCAGCCTCCAGGGGACAGGCCATCTGTGGTTGCAGCTTCTGCAGGTGACCATAGCCCTGGTCTCCAGTGACATCACCTGCCCCCTTGCCCCTCCAGCCGTGAGGAGGCCAAAACTTCCTACTCTCAGCGGCTCTTTGGCTCCCTTCCACTCTTTCAACGTGTGTGTATCTAAGTCCCTGCAGTCATGTGCTTTTCATATGCTAGAAGTGGTTTCTCTTCTGGTTGGATCCTGACTGATCCTGGCAGGGGCCTGCAAGGCCAGTGGGGAGATCTCCAGGCAGAAGGACAAGTCTCATTCACCCAGACCATGGCACTGATGGTGACAGAGGAGACCTGTTGTGGGTTGGGGCAGGCGTTCTGTTAGACATATGCTACGTTGCCTGGGGAGTCAGTCACCATGAGGACTGCTGCCAAACAAAGGCAGTTGCTTCTTCCAGACTGAGGAGTGATGTCAGCAGGCCTATCTCAGTGTCCTATTGGCTGAGGCCACTCCCTCCAAGGTGTCCCTCTACCTGGTTCCCTGGACCAGATATCCACAGGCTGGTCCTCAATGTGAGATGCTTCTGGTGGCTGTTTACTTTTGTGGGGAGTAGCCTGGGAGTGGAGAATAGAATCTTAGATCTCATGGTGATCCCAGTGCCTTAGGCATTGTAGGTACTAATAATTATTCACACATGAGTGTACAGGAACTATTCTGAGCATTTCAAGTGTCTTGATAAAAGTGTTACTATGATTCCAGTTTACCGATGAGGAAACTGAGGCATGAGGAGCTAAAGTAGCTGGTACTCAATTGATGTCTGTTGATGACAATAGCCTCAATAATTTGCATGAAGGTGAATTCACTCAGTCGTGTCCGACTCTTTGCAACCCCGTGGACTGTAGTCTACCAGGCTCCTTCATCCGTGGGATTCTCCAGGCAAGAATACTGGAGTGGGTTACCATTTCCTTCTCCAGGAGATCTTCCCGACCCAGGGATAGAACCCAGGTTTCCCACATTGCAGGCAGATGCTTTAACCTCTGAGCCACCAGGGAAGCCCAATAATTTGCATAGCAGAGTGTTTAAAAACACTGGCTTTGGAATTCAAAAGACAGTGCTTTGAATCTGGATCCTACCCCTTGCTAGTGTGTGACCTTCCTCAGATTCCTTCTCTGTAAAATGAAGATAATCATGCCCACTTGGTCAGGGTCCTGAGAGGATTAAATAATGGGTAAGTATCAATGGTAGTCAAGCTTGCAAAATTTACATATGCATAATATAAAACTGTGGGATTCCCAGGTGGCACCAGTGGCAGAGAACCTGCCTGCTTAAGCAAGAGACAAGAGATGTGAGTTCAATCCCTGGATCAGGAAGATCCCCTGGAGGAGGGCATGGCAACCCACTCCAGTATTCTTTGCCTGGAGAATCCTGTGGACAGAGGGGCCTCATGGGCTATGGGTCCACAGGGTCACAAAGAGTCAGACATGACTGAAGCGACTTAGCATACACACAGCACAATATAAAATTGTACTTTATTGCATGTACACCTTTCAAGTTTTTTCAATTATGTACTTTTTAATTTATGATTAGTAATGGACTGAAAACAAATTATAACCTTCAGATTTAACAAACCAACAGTGAACTTATTTTATCTAATAAAATAGTATTTTTGATGAATTTGCCTATATTATCCCAGACGCTAGCCTCGGATCATAAGTTACCCATTTGGGGATCACAATAATAATCCCACTCTATGAAGTATATTTTTAATACAGCACTATTATTATTATTATTATTTTGGTTACATTTCAAGGCATTTGGGACCTTAGTTCCCCCACCAGGGATCAAACTTGTGCCCCCTGCAGTGGAAGCACAGAGTTTTAACCTGGATTACCAGGATTCCCTGGATTACCAGGGAAATCCCAATATTGTGCTATTTTTAAATTTTGATTTTGAAATAAATTCAGCTGCAAAATACAATAAAAAATTACCATACACCTTTTGCCCAGATTTTCTACCTTCTCCAAATATTAACATCTCACTACGTTTTCTTAATCATTCACCTCTCTCTCCATGTGAAAGTGAAAGTCGTTCAGTTGTGTCCAACTCTTTGCGACCCCATGAACTATACAGTCCCTGGAATTCTGCAGGCCATAATACTGGAGTGAGTAACCTTTCCCTTCTCCAGGGGATCTTCCCATCCCAGGGATCGAACCCAGGTGACCCGTATTGCAGGCGGATTCTTTACCAACTGAGCCACAGGGAAATCCAAGAATACTGGGGTGGGTAGCCTAGCCCTTCTCCAGGGAAATCTTCCTGACCCAGGAATTGAACCGGGGTCTCCTGCATTGCAGGAGGATTCTTTACCAACTGAGCTATAAGGGAAGCCCCTCTCTCCATATAAATATATATATAAAACAAAGTAGAGATTCATCTATATTTTCCTTACCCAAACATTTTTCTTGAAATGTTTGAGAGTAGTTACAGACCCCATATGCTTCTTTATCCCTAAATATTTCAGGGTGTGTTTCCTAAAAGCAAGGATATTATCTTATAAGATAATGTTAATCAAAACATTGACATTGATTTCATACTGTTATCTAATATGGGGATCTTATTTAAAGTTTTGCCAATTGCCTCACTAATGTCTTTTTAGTAAAATAGACACGTGAATTCTTCTGGTCCAGAACTGCATTTAGTGGTCATGTGTCTTCAGTTTCCTCTGTATGGGAACAGTTCCTTGGTCTTTGTCTTTTGTGACCTTGACATTTATAAAGAGTTGAGGCCAATTATTTTGATCTGTGCTCCTCAGTTTGGGCTTGTCTGGTGTTTCGCCATGATTAGATTCAGGTTCTGTATCTTGGGCAGGAAAACCACAGAAACGATACGCCATTCTCGGTACAATGTGTCAGGAGGCATTTGATAGTGTGTGATTTCAATTTTGGTCACTTGACTAGAGTGGTGCCTGCCAGGTTTCTCTGCTTTAAAGTTACTGAATTTCTCTGTCCTTTATAAGCATTTTGTGGAGAGATAATTTATGTCTGTAAATACTCTATTTCTCATTGTACTCTCACCCACCATCACTGGTAATTCTTGCCTGAACAAAGTGTTACAGAGACAGCTGCCAAATGGTGATTTTTCTAATCTTAAGAATCTTACATTTATTAGTCAAGATTGTATTTTATTTATTTATATCCATATGGACCAATGAATTCTTTTATTCTATGATTTGTAATCCCTTCAGTTCAGTTCAGTCGCTCAGTCATGTCCGACTTTTTGCAACCCCATGAATCGCAGCACGCCAGGCCTCCCTGTCCAACACCAACTCCCAGAGTTCACCCAAACTCATGTCCATCGAGTTAGTGATGCCATCCAGCCATCTCATCCTCTGTCGTCCCCTCTTCCTCCTGCCCCCAATCCCTCCCAGCATCAGAGTCTTTTCCAATGAGTCAGCTCTTTGCATGAGGTGGCCAAAGTATTGGAGTTTCAGCTTTAGCATCAGTCCTTCCAATGAACACCCAGGACTGATCTCCTTTAGGATGGACTGGTTGGATCTCCTTGCAGTCCAAGGGACTCTCAAGAGTCTTCTCCAACACCACAGTTCAAAAGCATCAATTCTTCGGCACTCAGCTTTCTTCACAGTCCAACTCTCACATCCATACATGACCACAGGAAAAACCATAGCCTTGACTAGATGGCCCTTTGTTGGCAAAGTAATGTCTCTGCTTTTCAATATGCTATCTAGGTTGGTCATAACTTTTCTTCCAAGGAGTAAGTGTCTTTTAATTTCATGGCTGCAATCACCATCTGCAGTGATTTTGGAGCCCAAAAAAATAAAGTCTGACACTGTTTCCACTGTTTCCCCATCTATTTGCCATGAAGTGATGGGACCAGACGCCATGATCTTAGTTTTCTGAATGTTGAGCTTTAAGCCAACTTTTTCACTCTCCTCTTTCCCTTTCATCAAGAGGCTTTTTAGTTCCTCTTCACTTTCTGCCATATGGGTGGTGTCATCTGCATATCTGAGGTTATTGATATTTCCCCCGGAAATCTTGATTCCAGCTTGTGCTTCTTCCAGCCTAGCATTTCTCATGATGTACTCTGCATATAAGTTAAATAAGCAGGGTGACAATATGCAGCCTTGACTCCTTTTCCTATTTGGAACCAGTCTGTTGTTCCATGTCAGTTCTAATTGTTGCTTCCTGACCTGCATATAGGTTTCTCAAGAGGCAGGTCAGGTGGTCTGGTATTCCCATCTCTTTCAGAATTTTCCACAGTTTATTGTGATCCACACAGTCAAAGGCTTTGGCATAGTCAATAAAACAGAAATAGATGTTTTTCTGGAACTCTCTTGCTTTTTCAATGATCCAGCTGATGTTGGCAATTTGATCTCTTGTTCCTCTGCCTTTTCTAAAACCAGCTTGAACATCTGGAAGTTCACGGCTTTATTTAATTTAATGCTCAAATTATCCCAAATTTGGCCAGTGGGAGCCCCTTCAAACTGATTCCTTCATCCTTTTGACATATCTGCACCATTTTCTGTGTGGTTGCTTAGTTTCTGGAAAACTAGATGTTCATCTACATTTCCCTTACCCAAATCTAGAAACAGCCATTTCTCCAAATAGTCCTAGTTTCTTTTAGAAGACAATTCATCCTTCAATCTTTAAAGGGAAGAAGGAGAAGAACAAGGAAAAGGAGGAGGAGAAAATATGTCCAAAAAGTGGGGGTGGGGGTTGTACATATTGCAGTGGGTGTTTAAGTGTTTACATGTAACAAATCAATAGTTTTTTAAAAAAAGAATATGATGCAAATATAATTGTATCCACATTAGACTGTTACACCAAAAGTCTACATTTGAGGTTTTTCCCGAATATGGGTCTAAATTACTTCTCTACCTCCCCAGCATACTCCCTAATAGCCCTCTACTATGGTGCTCAAATGAAGAGGAAAAGAGAATTCCACAGTGATGGTGAGTCTCAGCGCAGCTCTGTCTTCTCTGAATCCCGATCTTGACCCCCACCCTCAGAGCAACTTTGCTAATATCTGTCTTATATCTTGATACATTGGGGTTTTACTCTGTTTTATTTGGGGAAGTTTTAGGACAGTGGGGTGGGGAAGGTGGTTAAGAAGAACCAGGCTGGTCTAGTGGTTAGGACTCCACACTTCCACTGCAGGTGGCAGGGGTTCTATCCCTGGTCAGGAAACTAAAATCCCACAAGCCACACGGTGTGGCTAAAAAAAAAAAAGGAAAAGTCAGATATCCTGGTTTCAAATTCTGTCTCTGCAAGTGACTTAATATCTCTATGCCTCAGTTTTCTCATCTGTAAAATGGGCATGTACCACCCCCAGAGGATTTGGGAGAGGGTGGCACCATTTGATGTATGTCAAGCACAGAGAACTGCAGCTGGCAAGTGAGAGTATGATTACACAAGATGTTGGTGATTGTCATGGCTTCACACAGAGGCTGCTGCCCTTAGAGACAACTTCTCAATCTTGTATTCCCTGCCCCCAACGAGTGGTGCTCACAAACTATCCCTCATGGCCCAGGAAGATCTCCATTCTGAGCTGCCTTCATCCCTGAGTGCCTGCAGGCAGCTGTGTATCAGTCAGAACCCTTTCTGGTACAAATGAAAGAATCCCAACTCCAAGCTGCTTACACAAAACAAAATCCTTTGGCCCTAAGGGTGCTTTCCACCTTCAGGCATGGCTGGATCCAGGGACACAATTATGCCATCAAGATACCAACCTCCTTCATCTCTTCTGGCCTTACTTTTCCTCTGTTGGCTTTGTTCTGAATCTTCACTCTTCTTATGTGGCAGCAACATCATCAATAGCACCAGGTTTAAATCCTACCAGCTGAGCAACTCCAGCAAAGAGAGTGAACTTTTACCCAGTAACTCCAACAAAGGCCCTGGGGCTGATGACTATTGATCTGCTTGCATCACATGCTGTGCTGCTGCTGCTAAGTCACTTCAGTCGTGTCCGACTCTGTGTGACCCCATAGATGGCAGCCCACCAGGCTCCCCCGTCCCTGGGATTCTCCAGGCAAGAACACTGGAGTGGGTTGCCATTTCCTTCTCCATTTTCTTCTCCACATGCTGTGCTAGATCTCTTCTATTTGCTCCCCACCCTGCTCCACCCTCCCCCCCCCCCACCATAGCCACTCCCCACCGTTTCCATCCCCCTCTGTGCCCTGGGGGACTGACCCATGTAGCCGATAGAATCAGGCCCCCCTGCCTTCTGGGTTGGGGTTGGGCTCAGCAAATCGAAGGCACAGGCAGGAGACTGGAGGGCGCGGAGTGGGTAGAGTTGGGATGTGTATTTTCCAGCTCCTTGTCTTCCAGGTCAGCACGAGCTGTCTGTCTCCACCGAAGGTTCCCTGTCCCTTCTTCATATAGCACTGTTCCTCCTGGGTCTAGTCATCACTCCCCCTACTCGCCCCTCCGGCTACAGGAGATGACAGCGCCCTGCCACTGCAGGTCCAGCAGCAGTTCTTGCTGGTTTCCTTACGTCCTGCCTTCACCTTAATAAAGAGAACTTTGATTACACTGTCCTCAGCGACCCAGTTGAATGTGTCACCTCTGTCCTGCTGATGCACATGTGAAGTCTGTCCTAATCAACCACAAAAGAAGGGACAGAGAGTGTGATAAAGATGTGAGTGTCATAATGCTTCGTAAACCTCAAAGCCTCAGAGTAACTTGGGGGTGTCTGTCTGTAAGTCAGGATTTCTCTCAGTCTTGGTTTCAGCCTCTATCCTCTGAGTTCCACTGAATGACAGGATGAGGAGGGGGGACTGGATCTGGAGTCCAAAGCCAACCACCCCGCTCCCTCTTCTATCTCCCACTAGCCGTGTAACCTGAACAAGTTACTCAGTCTCCCTGAGCCTCCCTTGAAGTGAAGAGACATTGCCCGCCTCCCCCAAAGGTTGCTGGCAGAACTGATGGTGGCAGGGAGGGACTGCTGATGTCGGGAGTCCTCTACTCTGTGTGTTGGGAGCATTGAGGGTACCCACAGGCTCCTTCTTCCTTCTTGCATGTGGCTCTGTTTGTTTCCCTTTTGCCCACAAATGATCTCAGTCCTCTGCCAGCCACTCTGCATGACCTCAGAGGTAACCTCCTGTACCAGGAGGCAAGGAGAGGTGATGGACCAGGCTGAGAGGACATTGCCCTCAGCTACTAACCTGCATCTCAGATAAATGATCTGATCTCGCCAGGCCTCGATTTCCTCATCTGAGAAATGGACATATTTATACCAGTTCCTTCTACCTCACAGGTGGCCCTGAAGCCAAATAAGAAAATAACTATACTTACAAGATCTTTTAAATAAAAGGTCACTAGGGGTCTCCCTGGTGGTCCGGTGATTAAGACTCTGTGCTTTCAATGCAGGGGACATGGGTTCAATCCCTGATCAGGGAACTAAGATTCCACATGTCACATGGTCAAAAAAAAATTTTTTTAAGTCACTAATGAAGCTCAATGGGTGACAAAATCCTTTTATTAGCCCAAACTCGCCCCCCCGCCCAGAGGCCCAAGGGGTCCCCAGATCCCTATTTTAAGGCTCTTTCCCAGCACCTCCTCTTCAGCCTTTGCTTTAATTAATGAATCTTGCACAACCCCCACCCCCGAACCCATCCCGGGCTGACTCAAGAGAGCTTTGTGCAAAGGCCCAGATTGAAATGGTCCCTTGTTTCTATTGATTTGTAAAGGACTCCTCCTTTAGGATGGCTGAAACAGTGCACTCTGTAGGCTGCAGCCCCAGGGGCGGCTCGCAGGCCAGGAGAGAAGGGAGTCATCTCCACCCGTCCTGAACAGTGAGTCACTCTGTCAACATGCCCATCTGACGTCACAGCTGGTTCTACCAGATCCCCCTGGAGCCCGCCCCACCCTGGCCAAGCTGGAACCCTCAACACCCTTCAGTGTCAAAAGCCAGAGACACAGGCCAGCCAGGACTACCAGGACCCCAGAACCCCATTCTACTCAGAAGCCATTCAGATGATCACAGTCAAACTATTATTATTGAATGACACAGAGGAAAAAGAGGAAGTTTTCTCTCCCTCCCTGCCCTCCTTCTCAAGCCAGGCTCCAAAGGAAACCACTAGTAACAGCTTGGTGTGGGACATTCCAGATGCTATATAATACATATGCAATTTTATTCATTACAACATTTTAAAAAATTTACAATGTTGGGGACTTCCTTGCTGGTCTAGTGGCTAAGACTCCGCACTCCCAATGCAGAAGGCTAGAGTAGGATCCCTGGTCAGGGAACTAGATTCCACAGGGCACAAGTAAAGATCCCACAGGCTGCAATGAAGATCAAAGATACCTGCCTGCCTTGACTGGGAACCGGCCCAGTCAAGTGGATAAATAAATATTTAAAAATAAATAAATAAAAATTTTAAAGTCCTCTGTACTCTGCCTATTCACCCTTCTTTCCAATCCCTGGCAACCACTCTCTTTACTGCCTGCATGGTTTTGCCTCTTCCAAAATGTCTTACAGGTAGAATGTAGCCCTTTCAGATTGGTTTCTTTCACTTAGTAATATTCATTGAAAGTTCTTTCATATATTTTCATGCCTAGATTGTTCAAGGTTTTTAATACCGAATAACATTCCATCTTGATGAAGGTGAGAGAGGAGAGTGAAAAAGTTGGCTTAAAACTCAACATTCAGAAAACGAAGATCATGGCATCTGGTCCCATCACTTCATGGCAAATAGATGGAGAAACAGTGGAAACAGTGTCAGACTTTATTTTTTTGGGCTCCAAAATCACTGCAGATGGTGATTGCAGCCATGAAATTAAAAGACACTTACTCCTTGGAAGAAAAGTTATGACCAACCTAGATAGCATATTGAAAAGCAGAGACATTACTTTGCCAACAAAGGGCCATCTAGTCAAGGCTATGGTTTTTCCTGTGGTCATGTATGGATGTGAGAGTTGGACTGTGAAGAAAGCTGAGTGCCGAAGAATTGATGCTTTTGAACTGTGGTGTTGGAGAAGACTCTTGAGAGTCCCTTGGACTGCAAGGAGATCCAACCAGTCCATTCTGAAGATCAGCCCTGGGATTTCTTTGGAAGGAATGATGCTAAAGCTGAAACTCCAGTACTTTGGCTACCTCATGCAATGAGTTGACTCATTGGAAAAGACTCTGATGCTGGGAGGGATTGGGGGCAGGAGGAGAAGGGGACGACAGAGGATGAGGTGGCTGGATGGCATCACTGACTCGATGGACGTGAGTTTGAGTGAACTCCGGGAGTTGGTGATGGACAGGGAGGCCTGGCGTGCTGCGATTCATGGGGTCTCGGTCGGACACGACTGAGCGACTGAACTGAACATTCCATCGTTTGGATGTACCACAGTTTATTTCACCATTCACCCACTGAAGGACAGCTGGGTTGTGTCCATGTTTTGGCAGTAATGAATAAGGCTGCTATAAACATCTGTGTGCAGGTTTTGGAGTGTGCTTGCTGAATCATATGTAAGAGAATGTTTCGTTTTGTAAGAGACCGCTCAATTGTATTCCAAAGTAGCCGTACCATTTTGCAATCCCATCAGCAGTGAATGAGAGGTTCCTGTTACCCCACATTGTCTCCAACACTTGATGTTGTCAGTGTTCCAGATGTGGGCCATTCCAGTAGGTGTGGAATGATATCTCAGGGTTTTAATTTGCATTTCTCTGATGACATACTGTGTAGAGTATCTTCATAAGTTTGTTTGTCATCTGTATGTCTTCTCTGGTGAGATGCCTGTTAAGGTCTTTGGCCCATTTTTCTTTTTATAGTTTTATTTATTTACTTATTTTTGGCTATGCTGGGTTTTTGTTGCTGTACAGGCTTTTCTCTAGTTGTGACAAGCGGGGGCTACTCTCTAGTTGCAGTTCGCATGCTTTTCATTAGGGTGGCTTCTCCCGTTGGAGAGCACAGGTTCTAGGGCACATGGGCTTCAGTAGTTTCAACTCCCAGGCTCTAGAACATAGGCTCAATAATTGTGGCGAATGGCCTTAGTTGCCCCACAGCATGTGGGATCTTCTTGGAGCAGAAGTTGAACCCATGTCTCCTGCATTGGCAGGTGGATTCTTTACCACTGAGCCACCAGGGAAGCCCTGGCCCATTTTTTCAATTACATTGTTTGATTTCTTATTGAGAATGTTTAGAGTTCTTTGTATATTTTGTGGGTTTTTTTGAACAAGAATAAAATAGTATTCATATGTATATATACACATACATATGGAGAAGGAAATGGCAACCTACTGCAGTATTCTTGCCTGGAGAATCCCATGGACAGAGGAGCCTGGTGGGCTACAGTCCAAGGGGTCACAAAGAGTTGGACACACTCTATATACATATATACACACATATACATATATGTATCACATTTTCTTTATCCATTAGTCTGTTGATGGATACTTAGATTGTTTCCATGTCTTGGCTATTGTAAATAATGCTGCAGCAGATATGAATCTCTATAAATTTTGGATAACATTGCTTTATAGATGTGTCTTTTGTAAATATTTTCTCCCAACCTATGGCTTATTTTCTTATTCTCTTAATGTCTATTCAACTTTTAAAATTTAATTTTACAAGTAACACAAAATTTTATCTTCTTTGAGAAAAAAAGAAGAAACAGAACAAAATCTGCCTTGAATTGTATCCCCCATCTGAGTCCACTCTGCATGGCCCAAGTGTTATGCCTGCTACCTCTTCCAAGTGTATTCTTCCCTACTTTTCTCTTTGTGCTTTTATTTGTACGTATTTCTATTCTTATAAAAAATACATAACTCTATTTTGTGTGCATGTGTTTTACATAAATGCTGGCATATCATACTTAGTCTTTGCTAGTCACAGTCATGCTGAGTCTTAAAGATCCAGCCATGTCAGGACCTACCCAGCTATCTCGTTCTTGTAGTCCATTCAATGCTATATCACAATTCATTCAGCCTCTTCTTATACATGGATACTTGGGTGGCTCCCAATTTTTTCTTCTGTCCCTTTATAAAAGTTATTTTTAAAAATTTTGATCAGATTCATGCATGTTAATGATATTAAAAATTAAATAACAAAGGATGAGAGGGTTGGATGGCATTACCAACTCAATGCACGTGAGTGAGCAAACTCCGGGAGATAGTGAAGGACAGGGAAGCCTGGGATTTCCAGGCCATGGGATTGCAGAGTCAGTCACGACTTAGCAGCTGAACCATGAAACAATGTTTATCTGCACTATGCTCAGTCATGTCCGACTCTTCGAGACTCCGGGGACTGTAGCCCACCAGGCTCCTCTGTCCATGGAATTTTTCAGGCAAGAATACTGGAGTGGGCAACAGTTTCCTCCTCCAGAGGATCTTCCCAACCTGAGGATCAAACCCATGTCTCTTGTGTCTCCCCCTGCCTTGGCAGGCGGACTCTTTACCACTAGCGCCACCTTATAGCAAAAGTCAGTAAGCATTCCCTACCCCACTGCCCTCACACCTCCACAAACCCACTGTTCCGGAGTCCTGCGCTTCTGAGAAAATGACTTACTCCTCTTTCAGCTGTTTTTCTGGTGTTTAACTGCATATTTCTAAACAAGATGCTTATGTTCTATTTCCTGATTTATCAACATGACCTGCTGCCTTCCTATGGTAGTAGATGCAGATTTCTTGCTTTATATGCACCGTACCTACCTACTCGCCTCTCCTCTCCTTGTCCTTCCCATATAGTTACATGACAATTTTCTGGTTAAGTCAGTACTCTGTTTACTCTGACTGTGGAAGTATTTTTTCTTGCCAAGCAATGGTTCTCAACTCTAACTGCACCCAGGGAGCTTTTTTGTGGGGGGAGCTGTGCTGGGTCTTTGTTGCTGAACGTGGGTTTTCTCTAGTTGCGGAGAGCAGGGACTACTCTCCAGTTTCGGTATGAGGGCTTCTCATTGCAGTGGCTTCTCTTGTTGCGGAGCGTGGACTCGAGAGCGGGTGGGCTTCAGTAGTTTTGGTGCATGGGCTCAGTAGTTGTGGTGCACAGGCTTAGTTGCTCCGTGGCATGTGGGATCCTCCTGGACCAGGGATTAAACCTGCATCCCCTGAATTGGCAGGCAGATTCTTAACCGCTCGACCACCAGAGAAGTCCCCAGATCCTGTTTGTTTGTTTTTTTTCTCCCCCGGGTTTTTTGTTAAAAACCAGGATTTCTCAGCTTTGGCCCAATTCCAGTTGTAATCAGAGAATTCTTAGTTGTGGGCAGGTCTGTGAGTTGGAGGATATTTCACAGCATCCTTGGCCCCTGCCCACTAGGTGCCAGTAGCATTTCTCCACACACACACACCGCCCTCCCCCCACCACCCCCAGTTATGACAAACAGAAATGTCTCCACACTTTGCCTGATGTTCCCTGGGGCAAAATCACCCTCAGCTCAAAACCGACCTGAAGTTCTCTTAGCAACAAGTGACCCACTTAGCTGTTTCTGCTTCCTTTGTTTCTGGTAAAACCAATTATTTATGATTTTTGAGGTTGTTGTTCAGTCGCTCAGTCCTGTCCAACTGTTTGCAACCCCGTGGACTGCAGCAGGCCAGGCTTCCTTGTCCTTCACCGTCTGCTGGAGTTTGCTCAAACTCATGACCACTGAGTCGGCGATGCCATCCAACCATCTTGCCCACTGTTGCCCCCTTCTCCTCCTGCCTTCAATCTTTCCCGGCATCAGGCTCTTCACATCAGGTGGCCAAAGTATTGGAGTTTTTTCAAGGAGAGGATGTATATTCTCAGCCTGCCATTCTCCTGGGTGCCCGGATAAAGGGTGAATTTCTCTTCATTTATTCCCAGATTTTTTTCTATCAAGTTTATGTGCGGGTTTTCTTTTAAATAACTTTGAGAAACTTTCAAATGTAATACATATTTATGACTGGAAGTGGAAAGATACTGAAAAGCCCAGGAAAGAAAATTAAAATTTTCCTTTCAGGCTCCCTCAGATACACTGATAACATAATTTTGGTGGTTTTCCTTGCGCCTTTCTCCTGGTCAGGGAACTAGATCTCATGTGCTGCAATTAAGACCAGCACAGCCAAATATTAATAAATAATTTTTTTTAAGTGCTTTGCCATCACTCTCTGCTCCTACATCCAGAGAACTACTTACTATTCAAGTTCTGATGGGTTTATACTGATTGAGGTGACCACATGTCCATATCATTTTTTTAAATACAGAAAATGACCTCTGTTCCCTGTTAAAGTATAACTTTAAGAACATTCAAAACACGACTTATACAAATGAGCTGCACGCAAGATATGTTGAATTTGTTAGTGAGGGAAACAGCAGCATGGGGAAAGATGGTTCAAAGAGGAATCAGACTAAAAGGGGTTATCTAGTCCATCAGAAAAGACATGCTAAAATCAGTTTACTGGTTAGAGACGACATTAATCACTATTCTACAGGGCAGTAAAACTGTGATCTTTGGGGTTATCTTTTCTACCAGGCAAAAATTATTTGCATCTCTACCAAATTCTTCAAGTTAACAAACAACTTTATAGAACACGGGCTCCAAGCAACAGCAAAGTTTAAGTTGAACAAAGGTACATCTTCCAGATAGTGAAATAGTTCAGAGGTGGTCGGTTAAATAATGCTCTGGCATGAGCTGAAAGGAGATGCAGTCCTCCTTTTGCTCGATTTCCGAGTTTGGGGTAATTTTTCTTAGTATCCCTATTCGTTACCCTGGTTCCCCAAGCAAATCCTGCACAGTATTTCCCTAAGGGAAAGTGGCCACGGATTCTTTGGTCCCCTTGGAATCTCTCATCTTCCTCCTATTCATCCACATTCTAGGAAGGTAAGACCAGTCCCCAGGGACCTGGGTATTTCCAATGAACTGCTGTATATGGCAAGATTTCCTAGTCAATATGGCTCACTCCTTCCTTTCTTTCCCTCTCTCTCTCTTTCTTCTTCCTTTCTTTTTCTTTAACATGTCATCCTATACTTTGATTCAATATGCTGATTTTTTTTGTTTTTTAGGCCATCCTGTGGAACTTGTGGGATCTTAGTTTTCTCTGATCAAGGATGGAAGCTGGACCCTGCTAGCGAAAAGCACAGAGTCCTAACCACTGAACTGCCAGGGAATTCCTTCTTCCCTTCTTACTTGCATTAAAAATATATACAGAGATGCTATTTTCAAATATCTTTGGACATTGATTTCTAACATAATTCCACAGTTATACAAGAAGAGACTCTGTATGATTCCAATGCCTTTAGACCATGAAATTTTTGCCCCTTGTTTTATGTCCCTGGATATGTTTCAGTGTCTCCTAGTCTATGATCTATAGGAGCTTGAATAGAATTTGTAGCCTATTGTGTGAAAATTGTATAGATCTTAATTATGTTGACTTGGTTCATGATGCTTTTAAGGACTACTATAACCCTAACCCACTCCAGTACTCTTGCCTGGCAAATCCCATGGACGGAGGAGCCTGGTGGGCTGCAGCCCATGGGGTCGCTAAGAGTCAGACACGACTGAGCAACTTCACTTTCACTTTTCACTTTCATGCATTGGAGAAGGAAATGGCAACCCACTCCAGTGTTCCTGCATGGAGAATCCCAGGGACGGTGGGCTGCCATCTATGGGGTCACACAGAGTCGGACATGACTGGAGCAACTTCGCAGTAGCAGCATATCCTTCTACGATTCTGTATATTCATTCCATTACTTGTTGAGAGTTCGATATTGAAACTCCAAGTAAAACTCTTAATTTATCTACTTTAAAAAATAATTGTAGTGTATAGTGGAACTAAACTTTGTTCTGTATTTTCCAATCTTCTGTAAATGTGCACTTTCATAATATAAAAAATAAAAAAGGAAGAGATAAATATACCTATATAAAACTGCTTTACTGAGATATAACTTACTTATTATACTTATTTAAAGTGTACAATTCCAGGGACTTCCCTCCTGGTCCAGTGGTTAAGACTCCATGTTTCCACTGCAGAGGGCACAGTTTTAATCTCCAGTCAGGGAACTAAGATTCTACAACTCCAAAAAATGGTATGGCCATAAAAATTTAAAAAGTGCACAATTCTATGTTTTTTGGTTTATTCACAGAATTGTGCATTTTTTTAAAACATTTTTATCACCCCACAGAGAAACCCTATATCTATTAGCAATCACTCCCCATGCCTCCCAGCTCCTGGTACACGGTTGTCTACATTCTATCTCTATGTAGTTGCCTATTCTGGACATTTTCTGTAAATGGAATCATACAACCTGTGAGTTTTTTTGTGTCTGGTTTCTTTAATTTGGCATTGTATTTCCAAGGTCCATCAATGTCACACCCTGTGTCAGAGCTTCATTCCTTTTCATTGCCAAATTGTATTCCATTGGAGAGAGAGATCACATTTTAATCTGTTGATGAACATGAATTGTTTCCATGTTTTGGATCTTATGAAAAATGCTGTCATAAAATTTAATTACAAGTTTTTTTGTGGACACATGTTTCCATTTCTCTTGGGCATATGCCTGGAGGTATGATTTCTGGAACATATGGTAAATTTATACCTGACATTTTTAGAAGCCTCCAAGCTGTTTTCCCAAGCGGCTACACCACTTTACATTCCCACCAGCAGTGTAGGAGGGTTCTAATTTCTCCACATCCTTGTCAACACTTGTTATTACCAGTCTTTTTGATTAAAGCCATCCTAGTATTACCTAGCTGGGAGAAGGCAATGGCACCCCACTCCAGTACTCTTGCCTGGAAAATCCCATGGACGGCGGAGCCTGGTAGGCTGCAGTCCATGGGGTCGCTAAGAGTCGGACACGACTAAGCAACTTCCCTTTCACTTTTCACTTTGACGCATTGGAGAAGGAAATGGTAACCCACTCCAGTGTTCTTGCCTGGAGAATCCCAGGTACCGGGGAGCCTGGTGGGCTTCTGTCTATGGGGTCACGCAGAGTCGGACACAACTGAAGCGACTTAGCAGCAGTAGCAGCAGCAGTATTACCTAGGCAGGTTCATCTGCCCAGCGTGCAATAAGCCAAACACTGAGATACCGAGTTTTACCACAAAGAAAGGGTTTATTTATGAGGTAGCCAAGCAAGAAGATGGGAGAACAAGTGTCAAATCTGCCTCCTCACCGGAGACAGGCTTGGGATATTTATGGGATAAAGAAGCAGGTCAGTCTTAGGAACAGGGAAAAGAGGAAGGGAAAAGGTAATTGGTGTTCCATGCATATCTATCTGAGCTACATGCTTCTTCGTGGGATGCATGTTCAAAGATAGAGGTGTTTAGAGGGTATGAGGAAGATTGGATTGGGAGTTTGGGATGAGCAGATGCAAACAATTATATTTAGAATGCATAAACAACAAGATCCTATTGTATACCCCAGGAAACTATATTCAATATTCTGTAATAAACCATAATGGAAAAGAAAAAAATAAATAAAAAGGAAAAAAATGGAGGCACTTAACATGATCTCAGGGTGGAGTTTTCGGCCATCTGACATCAAAAGGTCACTGAGCAGAAACTCACGCATGCTCAGTTGGAGAATCAGTGGTCCTGTTGCAGGAAGGGGAACCCCTTTCAGGGCCCAAAACTGGACTCTTGTCTAACAGTCGGAAATGACTTGTCTGAGGAGACACATGTGCTGACAAAGCAAGAGATTTTATTGGGAAAGGGCACCCCAGTGGAGAGCAGTAGAGTAAGGGAACCCAGGAGAACAGCTCTGTCACATGGCTTGCAGTCTTGGGTTTTACGGTGATGGGATTAGTTTACCGGTTGTCTTTATCCAGTCATTCTGACTCAGAGTCCTTCCTGGTGGTGCACTCCTTGTTCAGCCAAGATGGATGCCAGAGAGAAGGATTCTGGGAGGTGGTCGGACATGTGGTGTCTCCTTTTGATCTTTCCCAAACTTTTCCAGTTGGTGGAGGCTTATCAGTTCCATGTTCCTTACCAGGACCTCCTGTCGTAAAGCAACTCATGCAAATGGTTACTATGGTGCCTGGCCAGGGTGGGTGGTTTCAATCAGTGTGCTTCCCCTAACAGTCCCATCCAGTCTTAACCTGCTCAGCTCTAACTAAACACAGCTGACTCCAAGTTCCTGGGAAACAACTCCAGCAAAAATCTTATTGTCTGGGCCTGGGCTACGTGCAACTTGAATGACATGCAAGGGATTTTGTAGCAACAAATTACCTTGATTGGTGAAGGCAAGTTACAGGTGTAATGGATTGAACTCTGATTATTCATAGTTTCACCAATGGGTCTGAAATGGTACCTCATTGTGCTTTTGTGGTCTGGCTTCTTAAACCAGCCTTGCTTAGAAACCAGTTTTGCAAACAATCAGGACTTCAGCCCAGTGACCTCAAGGTTTAAGTCTCTCTTGGGGAGAGGAGCCTGATGTATGAGTGAAGACCACCCTGCTGAGCCATCCCACAGCTGGGGGCTCCCGAAGGGCCAGGGCAGCTAAACCAAGTCCTGACCATCTTGGGGAAAGCACCTAGAACTCGTGGTCTTCTAGCCAAGTGGTTCTTGTGGTAAATGGAGGCGGGAAATACCCAGGTTGTTGTGGGAGGCAAAAGAGGGGAGGAATGCAGTCTGGCCCTGGGCTGGACCCCTTCAAGGAAACTCCAGACCTCTATAAGCTGTCCTTTGAGTACTGGCCAGAACAAAATGACCTCCTTCAACACCCTGCCACACTGTCAGAGACTCCACCCTTACTCAGTGCTAAGTAAATAAATTGCCACCTTTTAGAAAATGTGAATGCTTCTGGGAGGAGTAGGCATCTCGCTAGATGGCAATACCTTATTGTGAATTATTAGTTTATCAGATGCTCAACCACATCCTGCAGAGACAGGGCTCAGAGAAAGTGGGAGTTTTGACTCACTGGGAAGGGTGGGGAGGGACAGGTTGAAAGGGGTAGCTCTGCTCAAAGGGTAAGTAAGGTTGCTGGAGGCTAGGATGGGGCCAGAGTTGGAATAAGAAGCCTCCTGGGTAAGTTTTCACCTCCATTCATCAACTGATTAAAACAGTGATCATGATTAGTTTATTATATGTTCCACATTGTGCTAAGCGCTTTGCATACAAATGTTCTACTTTATTCTTTTTGTTTGTTTGTTTTATGCTTTCGGGATCTCAATTCCCCTGACCAGGAATCCAACCCATGCCCCCTGCAGTAGAGGCAAGTAGTCCTAACCACTGGACCACCGAGAGAGGTTCCTACTGATTCATTTCCTAACAAGCACTTATGGAGCACCATATACCACCACCAACCTCTCACACCCCACATGCTACATCTAATTTATTACAGATTCCGTTGGCTCCTCCTGAAAAATGATTCTGGAATCTGACCCTTCCTCACCACCTTCCTAGCCCCGTAGCTCACCCATTGGTTTATTGCAGGAGTCTCCCACTGGGCTCCTGGCTTCCATATTTTCAGTCACAGCAACTCTTTTAAAAAGATTCCTCTCCTGCATGCAGAATGCTCCAGTGGCTTCCTATCTCAGTTACTATAAAAATCGAAGTCTTCACCACACAGGGTGCTGCTACCTGAACTAGGCCGTCTTACCTGGTGGATGTCATCTGCTTACTGACTCACCTACAGGACTCCAGCTGCTCCTCAGACACACCCATGGGCTTCTGCTCACAACAAGGACTGCAGCGTTCTGCCTACAACACTCCCAGCATCCTCATGTCTCAGCGTAAATGTTGCCTCCTCGGAGAGACCTTTCTTACCACTCCCTCCTCCATCTAAAATGGCCTGCATGTACCAAGTTGCCCGCTGTCAGAAAAAGAGGGTTACGAATGGAGAGGGGGGAAAACTAGGATGAATTCTATGGTGTTAGACTGGAATTGGAGATATGGAGAAATCCACATTGTGCTAAGCGCTTTGCATACAAATGTTCTACTTTATTCTTTTTGTTTGTTTGTTTTATGCTTTCTGGATCTCAGTTCCCCTGACCAGGAATCCAACCCATGCCCCCTGCAATGGAGGCAGGGAGTCCTAACTCATGGTTTCCAATATACACAGATATAGAGAGAAATAAATATAGAAGGTGTGTGGATGTGAGTGCACTCATGTACGTACTCACACACACACACACACATATTTTACATATATATAGAATATATATATTATATAGCTCAGTCCACCTGAGAAGGCTCATTCCAAAAAGAATGAGCATACATTGCACCCAGATCTTGGTTTCTAAATACTCTTCTCCACTAAAAGGAATCAGGACACCTTGGAGAAATTCCAGGTGTCCTGGCCTGGGACGGGGAAAGTACAAGATGCACTTAGAACATTTTTTTTTTTTTTTGGTGCCAAAAAATAAGAAAGTGCTCAAAGGATGATGGCACTCCAAAAGGATACAGGCACCAGCTTGAAGGAACTCCTACTAGCCAAATAAGGGACAGTCTTAACACCAAAATAACTAATGACAAGAATTGATTATAACTCATAGAATAAAACAGGAATCTATGGATTATGAATTCATACCAATGGTGGTGGTTTAGAAACTAAGTCGTGTCCGACTCTTGTGACCCCACGGACAGAGGAGCCTGAGAGTCTACAGTCCATGGGATTCTCCAGGTAAGAATACTGGTGTGGGTTGCCATTTCCTTCATATCAATATAAAGAAACAAATGGGAAGTCTGATGAGGACCAGGATAATTACAGTTTTCAAAACACTTCCCTATAGAATATGTATCCCTTAAAAAGGTAAAAAGAGTGACTTTATAGTGGAGAAACTTGGTAGACACTACCATGATAATCGCTTCCCAGTTGGCTCAGTGGTAAAGAATCCGCTTTCCAATTCAGAAGACTCAGAAGACTCTGTTTTGATCTCTGGGTTGGGAAGATCTTCTGGAAAAGGAAATGACAACCCACTCTAGTATTCTTGCCTGAAAAATTCCATGGACAGAGGAGTCTGGCAGGCTATAGTCCATGGGATTGCAAAGAGTTGGACACAACTTAGCAACTGAGCACACACACCATGATAAGCAAGTGATTGAAGTTAGTACCTCAGGTTAAGGGGATGATAGGCTTCTCTGGTGGCTCAGTGGTAAAGAACCCACCTCACAATGCAGAGATTCAGGTTCAATCCCGGGTCAGGAATATCCCCTGGAGAAGGAAATGGCAACCCACTCCAGTGTTCTTGCTTGGGAAATCCCATGGACAGAGGAGCCTGGTGGGCTATAGTTCATGGGGTAGCAAAAGAATTGGACATGATTTAATGACTAAACAGCAACAGCAAACAGGACAATAGACATGATACGTCACCTGAATGGATGCTACAAGAACGTGGCATTATTTCTGTAATATATCTGTCAAGGCTATACAATCTGAATCAAATCATGAATAAATATCAGATATCCCCCAAATGAGGATCAAGCTACAAAAGTACTGGCCTATAATTTTCTAGAAGAAATTGAGGAACTGTCCTCAACTGAGAGAGATTAAAGAACCATGACAATAGTTACTGTATGGCAATGGATGTTATCAAGACTCAGTATATGTTCTTTATATCTCAACTTGAAAAAATGAGCTGACTCATTTGAAAAGACCCTGATGCTGGGAAATATTGAAGGCGAGAGGAGAAGGGGATGACACAGGATGAGATGGTTGAATGGCATCACTGACTCAATGGACATGAGTTTGAGTAAACTCTGGGAGTTGAGGATGAACAGGGAGGCCTGGCACACTATGGTCCATGGGGTCACAAAAAGTCAGACATGACTGAGTGACTGAACTGAACTGAAATGCCACATGGGGTCCTGGAGGAGATCCTTTGGCCTTAAAGGATATTAGTGGGGAAACGGAAAATTAGGACGAGGGTCTAAGGATTATGGTGTTGGCAGAAGTAACCAATTCTTGAGCTAATTAGGGTGAGTCCCTGCCTGACTCCACGATGGTTCCAGCAATGCCACAGGTGTCTGCTGTGCTTGCCACCAGGGCCACCTTCTCCCTCCCGTCTCTCTCCCTGTGGTCTGGGTCTCCTTTTCCACTTTTTCAGTGAACAGATTGGTCCCCAGTTAGGGGTGTGGAGTTGTGATTTTCCTCTTGGGCCTGGACTGCGCTTTTTGGGGCTGGAAGTCCATCCACAGGAACCTCTGTTGTACGTTGTGCTCTTGTGAGAGGCAGAGGTGGCAGCCCCTCCGTTCACAGGGTCAGCCCAATACTAGCATTTGGGCTTTCCGTGTCATTGTCCAGTCAAACAGAGGAAGGCTTCCTCAAGCATCCGGAAAATGATGTCCTTTCTAAAACAAAAAGTAAAGCTTGCAAGTACATCATCTTTTCGTTTAGTTGCTTCTTTATTGGTTTATATGTGTGTGTTTTTCTTATTCCTCAGGGTATATCCCCTGGAATCTATTGGGGGAAATAAAAAGTATCAAATCTCAGGTTCAGAATCTTCTAAACAGAGGCGTCATGGTGGCAGAGTAGGGACTGGAATCCAAGGGGAAAGTCCAAAGTCAGGAGGATTCCACCAGATCCTTCTGCCTTCAACACTCAGAACAGATGGTCCTTCTGGAGAGCAAACTTTTCTCAGTTTGAATAATACCAACTGTAAAGTGACAAACACATATCTGGGATTTCCACGGGTGACAAACTCGCAGGGACCGCTAATACTACCATGCTTTATTTGTTTTTACTTTTGTTTTTCTTACTACATCCATAACGGAAGCAAATGCTAAATTTTATTTAGATGTTAGTGAATAAAGATGTAATTTTTTTTACCCAAGGTTCTGAACCCACTGAATTCTAGCACACTGACCCAGGTTAAGGACCCTCCTACACACACACACACACACACACACACACACACACACTGGTTAGTACATGGTAAGCCTGACAACCAAGAAATGGCTGCAGAAAAGGACCCACAGAAAAGCTAAGGAGGAAATGATTCAGCCTTAAATCAAGACAGGATGGTGGAAGTGAGCTGCCAGCTGGACTTGGTGATGGATGAGAGGTGGAAGTTGATGGTAATTCTGGACAATTTGGAAGAGCAGTTGGTTTGCCCAGACGAGGATAAATGTTTGTGAAGTACAATGGTCTTGCCAGGGGATGTGGTGGCTATTACCAGAGTTCAGCCCGTGCATGCATGTTAAGTCAGTCAGTCAGAGTCTCACTCTTTGCAACCCTATGAGCTGCAACCCGCCAGGCTACTTTGTCCATGGGACTTCCCAGACAAGAATACTGGAGTGGGTTGCCATTTCTTTCTCCAGGGGATCTTCCCGACCCAGGGATGGAACCCTTGTCTCTTGCATTTCCTGCATCACAGGCAGATTCTTTACTGTCTAAGCCACCAGGAAGCCTCCCCACCTCTTTACAACCTCCCAACTGGTGAAAAGCTCCCATTAACCCATACGCATTGGGAGAAAGGCCAAGATAAGTCAACAGCCACCAAACATTAGTTATTTCTTCAATTATATAAATAAATGATTACAAGACTCAAAGGAACTTAATGTATCTCCTTGCAGTCCCTTTTCTACATAGTTGTTACAAGACTGGGAATTTACCTGCAAAATATGTACATACACTTCGGTGCAAAGCAAAGCAGAAAAGCATATGCTGTATTCCATGTTCCATGGAACAACAGACTGGTTCCAAATAGGAAAAGGAGTACATCAACGCTGTATATTGTTACCCTGCTTATTTAACTTATATGCAGAGTACATCATGAGTAACACTAGGCTGGAAGAAGCACAAGCTGGAATCAAGATTGCAGGGAGAAATATCAGTAACCTCAGATATGCAGATGACACCACCCTTATATGGCAGAAGGTGAAGAGGAACTAAAGAGCCTCTTGATGAAAGTGAAAGAGGAGAGTGAAAAAGTTGGCTTAAAGCTCAACATTCAGAAAACTAAGATCATGGCATCTGGTCCCATCACTTCATGGGAAATAGATGGGGAAAGAGTGGAAACAGTGTCAGACTTTATTTTTTTGGGGGCTCCAAAATCACTGCAGATGGCGATTGCAGCCATGAAATTAAAAAACGCTTACTCCTTGGAAGGAAAGTTATGACCAACCTAGATAGCATATTCAAAAGCAGAGACATTACTTTCTTAACAAAGGTCCATCTAGTCAAGGCTATGGTTTTTCCAGTGGTCATGTATGGATGTGAGAGTTGGACTATGAAGAAAGCTGAAGACTGAAGAATTGATGCTTTTGAACTGTGGTGTTGGAAAAGACTCTTGAGAGTCCCTTGGACTGCAAGGAAATCCAACCAGTCCATCCTAAAGGAGATCAGTCCTGGGTGTTCATTGGAAGGACTGATGCTAAAGCTGAAACTCCAATACTTTGGCCACCTTATGCAAAGAGTTGACTCATTGGAAAAGACTCTGATGCTGGAAGGGATTGGGGTCAGGAGGAGAAGGGGACGACAGAGGATGAAATGGCTGGATGGCGTCACCAACTCGATGGACATGAGTTTGAGTGAACTCCGGGAGTTGGTGATGGACAGGGAGGCCTGGCGTGCTGCAGTTCATGGGGTCGCAAAGAGTTGGACACGACTGAGTGACTGAACTGAACTGAAGATAAAAAGGCCTAGAAGGAAACACATCAAACTGTGGGAGTGTGGAAGAGAAAGAAGACACTGTTCACTTTTGACTTTGCTGAATGAGTTTCTTGAGGAATATTTAGTAACTATATTCTACTGTTTCTTGTAGAGTTTCTTGTTGAGTTATGAGCATCTTGTTGCTGTTACAACAAATTACCACAAACCTGGTGGCTTAAAACAACACAGGTCTATTATAGTTCAAGAGGTCAGAAGTTCGAAATGGGGGTCATTGAACTAAAATCAAGGCTGCCTTTCTTCTGGAGGCGCTAGGTGAGCATCCATTTCCTTGCCTTTTCCAGTCTGTAGGCTGACTGCAATCATTGCCTCGTGGACCGCTCCACCTTTCAAGCCAGCAATTGCATCATCCTGACCTCTGCTTCCGTCTTCACATCTACCTGACTGACTCTCCTGCTTCTCTTTTTCATTTATCAGGACGCTTGTGATTACATTAAGCCCACC
This sequence comes from Bubalus bubalis, assembly GCF_019923935.1. Lineage (NCBI taxonomy): Eukaryota > Metazoa > Chordata > Mammalia > Artiodactyla > Bovidae > Bubalus > Bubalus bubalis. The sequence goes on along the minus strand of NC_059174.1, from coordinate 25,684,131 downwards.
TGGCTAATCCTGGATAATCTCCCCATCTCAGAGTCCTTTATTTAATTGCATCTGCAAAGACTTTCTCCATGTAAAGTAACATAGTCACATGTTCACAGGTCACAGAGATTAGAAAGTAGATCTCGTTGGGGAACAAGGCAGGGATGGTGGTATTCTTCTGCTATCACAATTACTTGTGTAAGTTTTAAAAAACCTTATATAATAAAATTTTTGTCATCACTAAAAATCCCTGATGATCGTAATTTCTAATGATGCCTATGTTTTACTGTAGGGACACACCACTGTTTATTTAATTGGTTGCCCCAGTTGGGATCTTTAGGCTGGTCTACATTTTCATGACTTTAAAGATGATAATTCTCTTTAAGATTTTCTTTTTAAACATGGGCCATTTTTAAAATGGTACTTCCCTGAAGTTCAACCGGTAAAGAATCTGCTTGCAGTGCAGGAGACCTGGGTTTGATCCCTGGGTCGGGAAGATCCTCTGGAGAAGGGAATGACAATCCACTCCAGTATTCTTGATTGGAGAATCCCATAGACAGAGAAGCCTGGAGGGCTACAATTCATGGGGTCACTAAGAGTCAGACACGGCTAAGTGACTAACACTACACTCACCTTCATTCTAGTTTAGTACTTTACTGTAGCTTAAATGGTAAAGAATCGGCCTGAAATGCAGGTGACCACGTTTCGATCTCTGGGTGGGGAAGTTCCTCTGGAGAAGGGAATGGCAATCCACTCCAGTATTCTTGCCTGGAGAAGTCCCTGTACAGGGAAGCCTGGTGGTCTACAGTCCGTAGGGTCCCAAAGAGTTGGACACAACTGAGTGGCTACCATACACACAACATTTTTTAAAGTGTCTATTGGATTTGTTACAATATTGCTCCTGTTTTATGTTTTGGTTTTTTGGACCCAAGGCATGTGAGATTTTAGCTCCCCAACCAGGGATCAAATCTGTACCCACTCCTTTGGAAATATGGAGTCTTAACCCCTGGACCGATGGCACCCCACTCCAGTACTCTTGCCTGGAAAGTCCCATGGATGGAGGAGCCTGGTGGGCTGCAGTCCATGGGGTCTCAAAGAGTTGGACACGACTGCATTGGAGAAGGAAATGGCAACCCACTCCAGTGTTCTTGCTTGGAGAATCCCAGGGAAGGGGGAGCCTGGTGGGCTGCTGTCTATAGGGTCACACAGAATCGGACACGACTGAAGCGACTTAGCAGCAGCAGCAACCCCTGGACCACCGAGGAAGTCCGTAAAGATGATGATTTTCATGATAAGCACCTTAGGTCTTTGGGGAGATATACTGAATCTGAAATGAGTTAAGGAAATGGACTTGGTGATTAGAAAGACCAGAGTTCAAATCCAGGCTCTGCTTCAATTATCCATGTCATTGGAGTCATGGTTTCCACAACTGCAAAAAAGGAGATCCTTACAATAGCTCTGATCTCACCGGATTTTTAAACAGTTTTCTTGAAATATCATTCACATACCCTACAATCCTGTCAGTTAAGAGGTAAATTCAATGGTTTTTAGCCTGGCGGTTTTTCCAGGATTCAATGATATTGAACACACAAAATTTCAATACTATTAATAATTCTCTGCTCATAATTTTCATCATTTTCTTGGGCTAGGTTCTTAGAACCAGCAATATAGCATAGTGAAAGTGAAGTTGCTCAGTCATGTCTGACTCTTTGCGACCCTGTGGACTGTAGCCCACCAGGCTCCTCCGTCCATGGGATTCTCTAGGCAAGAATACTAGAGTGGGTTGCCATTTCCTTCTCCAGGGGATCTTCCCAACCCAGGGATCGAACCCAGGGTCTTCTGCCTTGCAGGCAGACGCTTTAACCTCTGAACTACTGGGGAAGCCCGCAATATAGCATAAATGCCTGTAAACCTCTCAAATATTTTGGAAATAAGCTTTGTGAAGACAGAAAGTGTTCCTATGATGGTTTTTAAATTTGGGGGGCTGGGGGTTAGTTTTTAGTATTGGATAGAATTTAGGGGCACAGATGCTGGTACAAAATTCTTGGGCTCGTTGATTCAAGATGCTCTCTTTCATTCTCCCTTGTGTAACCCTGAATTAGACTCATCCCCAAGCCCCCACACACAGAGCAATTAGGGGAAGTCAATTCAGGTTCATGGAATGTCCTTTCCCTGTTGTCCACCCTTGCAAAGACACTAGCCTGTCCTTCTCCATACCCAAGTGAGTCTTATTCCTTCAGTAAGAGATGCACTGGTACCATCTCCAGTTGCCCATCTTATTTGACACCAAGCACACTGCACAGCAAACCAGCAGGAAAGAGAGGAGATGGGTCTCTCTACCAAGTCCACTGGGTGCCCAACCTACCTACAAGAAACCACAAACGCATATTCTATTTGGCCATGGGAGGGCTGACTGCAGGTTTCAGAGCTGAGTTAGCGAAGTGTCAGCCAAATCCAAGGGCATGTTGCACCAGACTGTTGTGTGGGTGAGTCTTCAGACATCCCGCAGGTGTGGGAGCAGGTTACGTGAGATGGGTGTGCGTTAGGCAGTGAGGGTTGAAAGGAAGGTGCAGAGATGGTAGGTGGGGCCAGAGGTGGGCGAGGGTGGAGGTGAGGAATGGGGCCGCAGCTGGGGTTGGACCTAGTAGTTAGACCTGTAGCTTGGAACCATTTTTGGGTCATGGCTTCCTTTGAGAATTCTATGGATGCTAAGGAAAGAATGCACACACACCCAAACGCATACACACACACACACACATTGCTGCACAAATTTGCATACAGCGTCAGGTTTCCGAAAACCTAGGAAATTCAGCCAAAGGCTCAGGATTAAAAACCTCTGTCTAGACTAGTTCACAGGGACTTGTCAGAAAGAAACCCTAGGGCTACACTAAGAATCTGAGAACGATTGTGTCTTCTTCTGTAACAGAGGCTGGCAGGTTTGGGAATTAAATTCCAAAGCCCACTTAATCCATAAATACTTCATTTTCTTCCAGCTTTTATTTTGAAAATTTTCAAAATACCAAAAAATCACAAACTCATGTAATCTTCAATCACACTCTTTAATTGTCAACATGTGGTCAACATGTTCTCCTATTCTCTCTCCTCTCCCTATGTATGCGTGTGCACTCAGGAACCCATGTTTTTCTGGAGAATCATCTGAGAGTAAATTGCAGAAGTTATGTTACCACATCCCTAAACACTTGGCTTGTAACTCCTAAGATCAGGAGGAGAGTCACCCGCCTAAACAAGGCAATCCTCACACTCATAAAATTTAACATGGACACTATACTTTATGTAATTTACATCCTATATTCAAATTTCCCCAGTCGTCCCAGTAAGTACTGACCTTTTAGCTGTATTCTTTTTCCTTCCCTTCCTCCCTCCCCCCGCCTTTCCTATATATATATTTTTAATCCAGGATTTAATCTAGGATGATACACTTCATTTAGTTATCTCTCTCAGGCGCCTTTGATCGAGATCCCACAATTCCGGAGTTTTGTTTTCTTGTTTTCTCTTGTGACAGTGACCTTTTTGAAGAGTGCAGGTGCTGTTCTGCAGAATGCTCCCCAGTTTGGATTCAAGTTAAAGTTTTGGGGCAAATGTTGTGTCCCTTCTTGGTGCATCATATCAGAGGGTCAGTTGGTCCCTTACTGATGATTTAAGTTTGATTCATGATTAGAGTGATGATCTCCACAATCCCCTTTGTAATTAATGCATGCTTTGTTTTCAATGAATACAGTAGGGTAACACTGTATTCGGAGAAGGCAATGGCAACCCACTCCAGTACTCTTGCCTGGAAAATCCCATGGACTGAGGAGCCTGGTGGGCTGCAGTCCATGGGGTCGCTAAGAGTCAGACACGACTTCACTTTCACTTTTCACTTTCATGCATTAGAGAAGGAAATGGCAACCCACTCCAGCACTCTTGCCTGGAGAATCCCAGGGATGGGGGAGCCTGGTGGGCTGCCGTCTATGGGGTCGCACCGAGTCCGACATGACTGAAGCGACTTAGCAGCAGCAGCAACACCGTATTCAATGAAAACCTTGAGCTGTGGCAAATGCTGGGTGAGCCAGCTGTAAGTATCTACTCAGTCTTTGTTCTCAAGCTGTTTTTAAAGAGGACAATGTCCTAGGAAACTAGCTACAAAATACACAGTTTTCTGAAGAATGTGTGTGGATGCTGAGATAAAGCACTATCAACTCCAACATTTAAAATGAACTGAAACCTGAGACTTGAAGCGGAAAAAGGAGTCAAGCACAGGAAGAGGGGAGTAGAGGGGGTGGAGGTGACCCTGCCAAGCTGGGAGGCTAGAAAGAACTGAAAGAGAGGTGCGTGGTGATCTCCAGGAGGGAAAAGTCACAGGAGAAGGTCCTGATCTGATCCTAATAATATTGAGCACGTAGCATGTGCTAGACACTCAGATTTTAAGAGTTTTACATGGTTTGTTGTTGTTGAGTTGCTAAGTCATATCTGATTCTTTTGTGACTCCACAGACTGTAGCCAATCAGGGTCCTCTGTCTATGGGATTTCCCAGGCAAGAATACTGGAGTGGGTTGCCATTTCTTTCTCCTGGGGAATCTTCCCGACCCAGGGATCGCACCCATGTCTCTCACATTGGCAGGAGTATTCTTTACCACTGAGCAACCAAGGAAGCCCCTTTTACACGGTTTAACTTGTCTAATTTTCCCCATAGCCCTATGAAGTAGGTGCCATTACAGTTTTTAAACTCTACAGCACAGAGAGGTTAAGTTGTTCACCCAAGGTCACAGAGCTTGTAAGTAGCAGGGCTGGGATTCAAACCTGGGATCGATCTGACTCCACTATCTGTGCTCTTAACTATATCAAAAAAAAGAGGAAACATAGTCTCATCTAGAGAATAGAATATGAAAAAAAGATTAGAATCAGAGCAAACTGGGCTGTGCGAGGAAGTTGTGTTGATTCAAAAAAAAAAAAAGTGGGATGGGAAAGTAAGACAAAAGAAAGGCCCAGAAGATCAAAAAAAGAAGAATGTTCAGGGCTAGAAAGCAACATAATAAAATAGGCCAAGGTTTGGTTGGCCACCCTCAGTCCATGCCCAACCCCCAGCCCAACCCTACAGGCAGAACTCTCACAATTCCTCTCCTGCTGTGGTCCCAAACAAAACCACAGTATTTACATGATCTCAAAGTATCACTTATTAATTATGGAGGCAAAAATAGCTTTACAGCGAGCAACCTGGCTGACTCCAGCTTAACCAAGTGTCCGATGTGAACACACAGAGGGGTCTTAGGGAAGGTTCTGGAAGGAAATTTTGGGGACAGTGTATGAGAAGGGTTTTATGAGGAAGGTGCTAGATGAGAGATAAGGGCAAGTCTTGAGGTTCAAGGGTCTATGGGTGACAGGTCAGGGTCCATTGAGTGGAAGACGGCGTGTCTCTGGGAAGGAAGGGGAACTCTTATGACGGAGCGGTTCTGAGAGCTAAGAGCAAGTCATTAGAAGGGACTTGATGGGAACAGTTTGGGCGACAAAAAGGTCACAACAGGTCCGCCCGGGAGGTTGGGGTGGGTCAACTCTGGATGACTAGAGGCCAGAGCGTCTGAGGCAGGGGTCTCTAGGGGAGTCCTAAAACGGTATACGAGGCATAAGGCTCTAGGGCCGCAGCCTGCAGGTGGGGTCGACCCTGCGGTGAGCGCGGCGGGCCAGAACCAGGATGGGGAGATTTGGAATTGGGCCTTGAGGGGCGGGGCCGGGGCGGGGCCGGGCCGCCAGGTGGGTCCCCCCGCGCTGCAGGGGGCGCTGTGAGCCTGGGCGGACCCGGGCCGGGCGGCGGCCGCTCCTAGTGAGCGCGGCCTCTTTTCCGGGTTTCCTCCTCCTCCTCCTCCTTCTTCGCCGCCGCCGCCACCGTCGCTGCCCCTTTCCCGGCCGGCGGCTGCCGCTGCTGCTGCCGCCGACAGCGCCGCCGCCTCGGAGCCGCGAGCCGAGCAGAGGCCGCCGCGGAGCGCGAGCGCTGCCCGCCCCGCCGCCCCGCCGGCCGCTCCAGGGCCGGGCCGGCTCGGCCGGCGCCCCCCGCGCCCCCCAGCCCGCCCGCCCCCGCGGGCCCGGCCTGGCGCGGCCGCCCGCGGCCGCGCTCCTCCTCCTCCTCCTCCGGCGGCCCGCTGCCTGCCGCCTCCTCTGCCCGTCGCCCCGCGCCCCTCGCCGCGCCGCCACCCTCGGCGCCCCGCGGCGCCCCCCGGTCCCGCCCGCCATGCCCGGCCCGGCCGCGGGCAGCAGGGCCCGGGTCTACGCGGAGGTGAACAGCCTGAGGAGCCGCGAGTACTGGGACTATGAAGCTCACGTCCCGAGCTGGGGGTAAAGCCGCCGCAGCCCCCCTCCGGGCCCTCGTACCCCCACCCCCGCCCGGCCGCCCCCCGCCGCAAACCGCACTCGCCCCCTGCGGTCTGTCTCCCCGCTGGGCCCGCGCCTCCGGCTCTGGAGTGGGAAGCAGACCCTCCCCTCCGTATTCTCTCCCCTCTTCTCGTCCCTTCCTCTCAGCCGTGCGCACCCCTCTCACCCCGAGGAGTGCTCTCTTACTGACAAGTGTAGGGATCCAGGGACCAGAGCCTGGTGGAAGTGAAGGAGCAGCCCTTCCTTCTCACGCGTTGGGGTTTCTGTTGGGGTGGGAAGTCAGCAGCTGTCCTCTTGAGCTATTAAAATTCTCTGCCTTTTTGAGGTTTTTGAAATGAGGCTGGGTGGGAGGAAATTTTTTAAAGACGTCCAGATTCTCAAAGCGGGCGCTGTCTACCTTGCGGGAGTGAAGTAATAAGGCAGGTGCTGTGGGCAGAGGGCTACCTGTGAGCCTCCAGGATGGATGCTCTGCTCACCTCTCTAGATTGGCTCAGACCCCTGCCTTCCCACCTTGTCTCCCCCTAGTTATGAGGGACCGGTTAGGTTAGGAACTACGTCCAGTGAAAAGAGCCAGGTTTATGTTGTGGCTTTCATTTAGGGAATAAGTTACGGCATGAAGTATATAGACACTTCCAAGTGCTTGATCAATGGAAGCACCTGGATGAGGATGTGTAGTGGGCATAGGCTTGGTTAACCCCAAGTCCTGGCATTTATGTGTCCTTCTTGTCTTTCCCAGTAATCAAGATGATTACCAGCTGGTTCGGAAACTTGGTCGAGGAAAGTATAGTGAAGTATTTGAGGCTATTAACATCACCAACAACGAGAGAGTGGTGGTAAAAATTCTCAAGGTGAGTGTCTTATGAGTGGCATTAAAATTTCTTTTTCACAGGTCAGAAGGATACAAACTACTCCAACCACATTCTAGAATGAGCAGGACAAGCTCATTTTACAAACCTGCCCCATGTCCCTCTGCTACTCCTCCCACACTGTTTTTGTTTGAACTTTTTTTCACACAGACCTTTTTCAAATCTAAACATTGTAGTTCAGGAACATCCTTGTTCTAAAATGTAATTATGGGCTCCCAAAGTGAATATTCCAAAGAGCCTCCATTTGTTACAAACTAAATAGGTATTCACATGCAAGTAGAGCCTCTTCATGAAGAGCCCAGTTGATACAAAGGCTCCTTAAGCACTGAATTTGTTATTCCAGAAAGAAAGATGGAAACAGAGTAGCTTCAAAGAGGAGTTTGAAGCCTGAGTGCAAGGAAACACCCCAGTGAATAATTGCTTATTTTTTTCTCTTTTGGTGATAAATGTTTCAGAGGGGGTACGTACAGTGAGCCAGCAGGGCCAGGGAGGTTCATAGTTGCTTATCAGCCAGTAAAAGTGAAGTTGGGAGCAGTAGATAGTACACTTAGGATCACTAAAATAATGATTGGAACAAACCAGCCTGAATCTGATTTAGCAGCCTAAGTTTGTACCAGATACACACTTTGTCATCTCTTGGATGGAGATATGATCTTAGGAAGTATGAAGAGTTGGCTAAATTCTCTTCCAGGTAACTGGTTGTGTAGCTTTGATAATGTTTTACAGGATGGACTAAAAAATAGTTCTTAGAATCTGTGAAGGGTATTCATTATTGCCAGATTATTTCATTTGTGTGCATGTCATTTAGTGGAATCTTGAGGTGACCAAAGAGCTAATTAATATAAGCACTTTTACACAAACAGGAATTCCAGTATGGCCATTTTGGAGAGGCTCTGTGGATAAGAATGTAGGATTGAAAAACTTTTTTTGTCATCTTAAGTAGAGTTAGGACAGCTGTGTCCCTATTTAAAAAGAGGGGTCAGGCTTGGACTGTCTGAAAATCGCTTTTCAGAAAAATGAGCGACTCTACGGATACTCAGTACCAGCCTAGCCTAGTGATGAAGAGACAGGATTACGGTTGAGAGAAATAGGCAAGTTACTTATTTGTGCTGTCAGAAATGCTGGGGGTAATAAGAAGTGAGGAACTGATATTGAAAATGTGGAGTTTTTGACTCTCCTCTTCCCTAAATATGAATTGCACCCACAGAATCATGTCATCTTTTTTGTTACTGTTTTTCTTCACAAGCATAAATATTTAAAAAGATGCTTTCTTCAGAGAAGTCACCTGGGAAAGCCATACAGCTTTTTTCTTAGTATATTAGCATAAATGTTTTTACTATAAGCTGCTTAGAATCTCTCTAGGAAGCAAGCAAGGCATAAACTGAAGTTAGGAATATCCACATTCCATTACTGTGCATTTGGAAGAATAAACTGCTGACGCTAAAGCAATTTCAGAAAAATGTCTAAACTTTCATGTGATGGCAGCATCTTTAGAGTAAGCGTGCAGCTTCCTGTGGTGTCTTTTTTGAAAAGGAACAACATTCAGGTGTACATGGAAGTAACAGTATGTTCAGTTAGAGAAGCGTCACATTGCTCTTTGGTCATCTTTGTAGAGAACTTAATAGCCTCAGTTACTAGATGGTTTTCTCCCTGCTCTGAAGATGCACAGGATATGTTTAGGGAACCCTGTATGGAAGCTGAAGGTTATATTTAACCCACAAGAAATATAGGCACAGAGAAACATATCTGACATCACTGTGTTGAAGTAGCCCTCAGCCAGGGCTCCTATTTCTCCCTGTCTCTTACTGCTCATTTTGGCATTGGGTTGTAAGATCTTAACGTTGAACACAGAGAAAGTTCCATTGTTCTGAAATAAGACTTGGGAGGCCCTGTCTCTTACTGCTCATTTTGGCATTGGGTTGTAAGATCTTAACGTTGAGCACAGAGAAAGTTCCATTGTTCTGAAATAAGACTTGGGAGGCCCCCCTGATGTTCCAGCGGGCTCAGTGTTTCTTGTATCTTTTCCACACAAGTCCTTCTCGGGGTGCAGCCCACACCACCTTGTTTCTGCTGATGAAAAGCACACTCACTCACTCTTGTTTTTCAAAGCACTGTGACATTTCTATCCAGATTTTCTTCTGTCTGAAGGATGGGCTAAGAAACTACTGATGGTATTGTTGGCTTTTCTCTTTCCGACAGGCTGAATTAAAGTAGATTAAAAATATTGGTTTTTTTAAAAAAAGAATAGGGCCTTTATCCAAAGTTATGTGCCCCTATTCAGATAAGTCAGAGTTATGACTAATACTACTATTGTCATGTTTGGCCACGGGAAATTAGTTCCTTAACAGAATGCCACTTGCTCATAATTTGAAGGACTCCAGAAAGAGCTTGTTCTTCATCTTGGCCTACTGGATTTCAGCCGCAGGAAGGAACTTCTGTGTTGATGTGCACACGGTGACCGAGACAGAGTACGTTCCTTGAGGACAGGAACGGCCTGCTGCTTTGGTGAATGTTTCCATCCAGTGCTTTCCAACATATGAGAATGGTTGGATGATGAATGACCACAGGGAAATTTCTTATCTCTTCATTTACATCAGTAGATGTCTAAATATTAATAAGCGGTTTTAGGAATTTAGAAATTGGTGAGCAGAATGTTTTTGGCCTGAATTGAGATTCTGAAACTGAAATCTTCAAAGAACACTTCCCAATCAATAGGGAGGTTGTGTCTTTTTTTGACAAATTGTTTTGAGAAGTGGGGCAGGAATGGTAAAGGTTAATATAGCAGGGCAGAAAGCCGCTTTCATGCCTCAAGTTTCATCTTTTGATTTTGAAAAATCATTTTTTCAGTTCTTTTGTAGTACCTTTTAGGAGAGCGTACACAGAAATAAAAGCATCTGGCCACTTTGGACAACTTTAAGCACTTTGTGAGTATCACCTCTGTGTGTGGATTTCATCTCTTCTTGAAGTCCTTGGGAGGCTGCAAATTCAACTATTTTCTAAATAGAAGTTAAAAGCAATACCAGATTTTAAAAAACAAAAGTGCAGGTTTTTGGACCCATGCTGCAAGTACTGGAAATCCTCATCTTAGGCTTCCTGTTGGTATTACTTCATATAGAGTTTGTCCGTTCCCTGCCCCGCCCGCCCCCCCCCCCCCAAATTAATTATCAAGCTTCAAACAAAGAGTGGTAGTAACACAAGTTTAACTTTGTACTGTTAGGAGGTAGTGTTAAAGGTGATTGATCCCAGATCATTTTTAGTTACTTCACAGTGAGCTGGTGGCTATGGAGGTTTTATGAAAGTGATGTTTTTTTCTATTTCTGCTTTCTTAGCTGGTAGGTTTTTTGCCCTCTGTTTGCTTTATTAGGCAAGTGTACCAAGACATCCACTACGTGAAACAAGACATTAATGCTAATACGTCTCTTGGTATAAAAAGAGGATTGTTAAAGTATTAAAAATAATACAAATTTTAAAAATTGTGAACGAGTCAGTGCTGTATCCAGTGCTGTGAGTGTGGGGTCGGAGATTCAGAGTGTGGTCAGCCTGTGAAACAGAATCACATTAGGGGAGCATAGACATTATTAGAACCCAAACCTGTTTTTACAGATAAAGCAAGACCCAGGAGAACCTGCAATTTGCTCGGGGTCCCGTGGCCTGTGAGATAGAAGCATTGGGTTCATGACCTTCCATCCCTGCTGCAGAATCTTGGTAGATGTGAGGGGCACGAATGGGACATCAGCTGGATGTTCTGAACTGAACTGGAAAGATGGACGAGCATGTACTATAAGTCAAATGGAATTTGACTCACAGCACTGGATACAGCACTGACTCATTCACAATTTTTAAAATTTGTATTATTTTTAATACTTTAACAATCCTCTTTTTATACCAAGAGACGTATTAGCATTAATGTCTTGTTTCACGTAGTGGATGTCTTGGTACACTTGCCTAATAAAGCAAACAGAGGGCAAAAAACCTACCAGCTGAGAAAGCAGAAATAGAAAAAAACATCACTTTCATAAAACCTCCATAGCCACCAGCTCACTGTGAAGTAACTAAAAACGATCTGGGATCAATCACCTTTAACACTACCTCCTAACAGTTTGTTTCTAATGATTTTTGGAGGTGTTCCGTCAGGTGGAGGAAAAACCTGACGTCAGTGGGTTGCTGCTTGACATGTGGGGTAGATGAAAGCCTGGAGAGCTATAGGGACTCGGACTTGGCTTCTCTGGTTTGTATCCACAGCAGCATATTTAACGTATAAGTGAAATGTTATTTTCCTTGTTTGACATCATAAGGACCAGTGTTTTTATACTTTTGTTTTTAACACATACAGTACCTCCAGATCTCATCCTAATGACTTGCTAAGAGGGCAGAGCCAGTAAGAGAAAGGACTGTACCATCCTCTCTGTGAGATGCAAAAGGCCTACTATGTGCCTCACTTTTAAATTAAAAATTTTTTAAATCCTGAGGATAACAATTGCCCTTAAGAAATTGATCATATATTGGGGAAGATGAGAGTTGAAAAATCGGGGGGATATTTGTTGTGAAGAATAAACACTGCACAAATAATGCTGATATTTAAGTCAGTTGCAGTGGATTCTGCCAGGGTAATAAAATAAAAGCCATCATCCAGACTGAGCATTCTTTCTGTTCTGTCCTGCAGGCCTGACAGCCATTGTTCATTGTAACTGTGTATTGCAGGTGACGAAATTAAAATCTTAGTGGGGCAGTTGTTGATTTGGTAGTGGAACAAAAATAATCCCAGGTTTGAAGGTTCTGAGCTGTGTTCCTGCCTTCCTTGAATGTATCAGTTCAGTTGTGCTTGGAAAGAAATTAAAACAGGACTTTACCTGTTAATATTTGCTGGGATTTATTGATGTCATAATTCTTAATGCCTTTTAGTAGACATAAGCTTGCAAATTCAGTCACAATTAAATGCTAGCAGTTGAAATCATTCTCAGATCCGGCTTTTTAAAGATCAGCTCTGAGTAAGTAAATAGGACAGATAACTGACTTTATCAACTTTTGTCTTTCTGAGCAGCCATCACTAAATTGGTCTTTGTTTTAAAATGTTTAATGTTGCTGAATAGGGAAAGAGAACCAGGACCGCATTGAACAAGATTTGGATCCCATTGAACCAAGATTGCTGACTACCTAGGACTCTTCACCTGAGGGCAGAAACCTGAAAAAAATCTTTTTTCTTTCTTTTCAGAGCTCTTGAACAGAAAAATTTAAAGGCGTTTTTCCCCTTTAAATTCTCTCTTTAGGTGTATGCCAAAATTCATTTATTATTAAAACTTGAATTAATACTTTAATTTCTTTTGTTTAGCTTTTTTATCTACTAGACTTTGAGTATAAGTTTTTGTTTTGTTAGTAGCTAAACTGATTCAGTTAGAGCCAGATATTCTCTGAATTGGGATAAATGAGCCTTAGGTGAGAGAAGGGCTTTTAATCTAACATGCAGATGAAATGTGAAATGGTGGAAATGCATTTTCCACTTCAGTGGTGGCGAGTGAGTGTGGACAGTGGGCTGGAGGATCAGAGCAGCCTTATTTCTGTAAAAATTCATGGTCTGTCTTCCTTCAGATGCCAAGGATCCTCCCTTATAAATCCTAACTTTTTCTCTTGAATTCTATTTATAGAATGTAAATCATCACAGTCATAAGTATCTGGGCATTCATTGGTTTTTCGGCTTCTGGAGGTCTCTCAGGTACAGAGGAGTAAGCGTGAGGCTAGGGAGAGTTATCTGAAGCCTGATTCCTGTAGAGACTTGGTGCCCCTGCTTTGGAGGGTAGTATCCTGCGCTGTTCATCACTTTCCTTACAGTCTTTTGGTCTTTTCTCAGTATGTGAGGACTCCAGCTACACTGCGGCTCCGTTTTGCCACTTCAGATTTGTCCTGCTGTCCCCAGTCTGACAGGTGACAACTGGGCAGTCAAATGTGCTTCACGTGTTCTATGAGTTACCTTTAGACACAGTGAAAGATATGTTCATCTGAACTGGATTATCCAGGAACTGGGTGCCTGCCTGATACGTTGCTGAATAACAGAACAAGGCAAGGCTCTATATGGGACATTGTCATAGGAGCAGCTTATTTAATGGTTACCTTGTACTTGTTCACTTTTAGAGGGAGAGGGGGGTTTTGGTGAGCACAGGCTTCTGGCCATTGTTTTTTTTTTCCCTCTGTTGCCACTCCCACAGATTTGTAACTGCTTCCCAGGAGTGGATGACAACTCTAGAATTTGTTGGGGCTTCCCTGGTAATTCAGTGGTTAGGATGCTGAGCTTCCATAGTGGCAAGGCACAGGTTTGATCCCTGGTCAGGGAACTAAGATCTCACATGCATCACAGTGTGGCCAAAAAAAACCCCCAGAATTTTCTTATGTTGAATATACTGGTTACATTTGTTTTTTCTTTTAACTTTTTGACAAAATTTCAGACTACTGAAAAATTGCAAAAATTCCCATGTATCTTTCATGCAGATTTCTTAAATATTTTTTTCTCTCCTTTTATTTATATATATACACCCACGTGTTACACATACAGATATGTATGTATGTGCTGATATATAACTATATTTCTTTTACTTGTCTTAAGTGCTTGAAAGTGTGTTATTTATCCCTAAATTCCTATATTCCCTAAAAACAAAAGCAATTTCTTACATAACTCAATGCCATGATCAAAAATCAAAAATTGATATTGATGCATCTACAGCCTCTGTTCTCATTTGCCAGTTGTCCTTATAATGTTCTTTAAAGCAAAGGAAAATCCAAGATCATGCGTTACATTCAGTTGTCATATTTTTTTAATCTGGATAACTTGTTTAGTCTGTGTGTTTCGTGACATAAACATTTTTAAAGCTTGTAGACTACTTATTTTGTAGTATATCCTTCTCTGGCTGTTTTCTGACCAAGTTTGTGTTTGATGTTTGAGTGCTTCACTTTTCCAAAGTATTGAGTTCTGTAATTATGAAAAGGGGAAATAGTAAAATTCCTAAGTGGACATGGAGAAAGAAGCACAGTAGCCAGATCTGTTCTACTGAGAATCCTGACAAAATGGAGTGGGCACAATTGTGGCAGCTGGCTTGGAAGAGTGCAGCCAGGCTCCAGTCCCTCAGTGCAGCGCCCTCTTACAGGTGACGCAGGTGTTGTGTGCTTTATAGTCTCCGTCTGTTTGGTGTTCAAAGCTGTAGCTTGGTGACCAGCAAGAGATGGTAGTTTCTCTGGCTTGTGTGTATCTTGCGTTTCCACCCATCCCACTGCCGCCGCCACCACGTAGACACAGTCTTTTCCATCTTTTCCATCATGGCTAATCCACTGGGCTGTCTTTGTCTTGGCCTGTGCTGTTGTAACAGTGTCTCAGTGAGGCAGTACTCCTCTTCCTAAGTTACGATGCTCCCATGGCCACACTTGGGAAATGAAAGCACAGTGGCTAAGGGCGAGGCCTGCAGAGTCAAGCCGGCTAGATTTGAATCCTGCCCCTGCTCTTTACTACTAGCTGTGTGATCTTCTGCAGATAGCTCAACTTGGCTGAGTCTACTACATAGGAATTTTGTGAGAATGAAACATGAAAATAATGGACCTAACATCTATCGACTGCTTCCTATATACTAGTTGCTGTTTAAGAACTTATAAAGCAGAATTGATTGTGATAATGCTTGTTTTTCTAGAGCTGCTTTAATTATTCTTCAGACTCTTTAGCCCATTTATGACAAGAAATAACATCCATAATGCTGACATTTTTGATTAAGGTTTCCGGTTTGCCTATCCAGCAGATTGAAAGGTTAGTGGGTAGCAGGGGTTTGCAGTCACTGCTGTGTCAGAGGTTGGTCTTTTCCTTTGGTGATCCGTCATCTCTTCCTTTAGGAATGGGGTCTTTTGGGAAGCTTTACAGGCTCTGAGCTGATTTCAGAGTCTAGATATTAAGGAAATGGGAGTGGTGACAGGAAACGGGAGCCAGCAGCTGGGAAACAAGTTTGTAACTTGATGTCAGTGAACTGGTCTTCACTCCTAGAAGACAAAATTACATGCGACCCGTTGGAAGAGCAGGTGTCTTACCAGTTCGTTTCAGTTTTTCCATTTATGAGTGCATGATAGACAGCTGTTGAGAGCTATAACGTTTGCCATTGGGCAGTTAACTAGTAAACATTTTATTTTTAAAGTATGACATAGGCATTCAAAATTTCATGTGTCCTAAATGTTACTTAAAAGATTTGACATGTAAGCTGTATGAGTCTGTGAATTATTTCACATAATCGTAAAAATTCTTATGGACAGGCTCCTCTTAAACCTCATTTTCTTCCCCAATCTCTTCCAATTTAGACATGCCCTTGTGCAGGATAGTGCAATAGCCATTTGATAGAAACATTGTTTTAAAGTTTTATTTATTAACTTCAAAAGGAGTCTTACTTCTGATTACTCTTGTGTATTTAAGCCAGTGAAGAAAAAGAAGATAAAACGAGAGGTTAAGATTCTGGAGAACCTTCGTGGTGGAACAAATATCATTAAGCTGATTGACACTGTGAAGGACCCTGTGGTAGGTGCCTAGCTGTTGAAGGGGAGAGAGAGAGAGAGAGAGAGTGTGTGTGTGTGTGTATGAGAGAGAGAGAACCTGAAAATAATGGGAAACATTGTTATAATATGCTGGAAATGATTGTGTTTGTCTTTACTACTAAACAATTTTGAAAACCAGAAAAAATCATGGCGGCCAGTACTTTGGCCACCTCATGCAAAGAGTTGACTCATTGGAAAAGACTCTGATGCTGGGAAGGATTGGGGGCAGGAGGAGAAGGGGACGACAGAGGATGAGATGGCTGGATGGCATCACTGACTTGATGGACGTTAGTCTGAGTGAACTCCGGGAGTTGGTGATAGACAGGGAGGCCTGGCGTGCTGCGATTCATGGGGTCGCAAAGAGTCGGACATGACTGAGCGACTGAACTGAACTGAAAAGTATTTGTAGAAAAAAAAAATCCCTTTCCCAGTTTTATACCACATTATTTTGATTCAGTCCACGAACGTTTGCTTCAAAGCTCCCTTATGCTCCTGCTTTTCTCCCAACTTTGAAAGCTTATTACTGCCAATTAACATTATTTTACCTCACTTAAGTAAGCCTGACATTTGAAAATCTGGGTTTACAGAAGGAGATAGGAAGTGTGTCCATGTGGACACTTCCCGTAGAGAGCTGAACAGATCACAGACCCCTTGAGGTCACAATCTTGCTGTTTCTCATACTGGTCTTTAATTCGGCATCTACCATTAGGGCTCACATGGTATATGCAGATGCAGTTTAAATATTTTTGTTAAAATGCTTAATTTTTAGCCATTTAAAATACGCTGTTTAATTTTGTTTTCTCTTCTCCTCGGAAATAACCTAACCTTAAGTATTTATGATTAGCCAAGCTTCCCATCCAATTTCTGTTCTTTTACCTCTTCTACCTCAAATATTTCTCTGTTCTCCCATGATAGTTTTTTAAGAACATCTTTGCTTCTGTCTGCTAAAGACATTCTCATAATGTAGCTAGCATGCATTGAACACTTACTATGTGCCAGGCATTAGTCTGAGTGTTTAATGGAATTACATCATTTAATCTCTACAACAGTCCAGTTGGGTGGGTACCATTGTTGTCCATGTTGTCACAGTGTACAGATAAGAAAACTGAAGCCTGCAGAGGTTAAGTAAGTTTCCCAAGATTATAGTTTTTCCTTTAGATCCTAAAAAGATTGAGA
The DNA here is from genome assembly GCF_019923935.1 of Bubalus bubalis. NCBI lineage: Eukaryota > Metazoa > Chordata > Mammalia > Artiodactyla > Bovidae > Bubalus > Bubalus bubalis. The sequence goes on along the minus strand of NC_059174.1, from coordinate 25,667,197 downwards.
AGAATGGTTACATGCTAGATTATATCTAACTGGCATTAAAAATATATCCCAGCCTGGGCTTCTCAGGTGGCTCAGTGGTAAAGAATCCTCCTGCCAATGCAGGAGACGCAAGAAATGCGGGTTTAATCCTTGGGTCGGAAAGATGCGCTGTAGAAGGAAATGGCAACCTGCTCCAATATTGTATTCTTGCCTGAAAAATTCCATGGCTACAGTCCATGGCATCGCAAAAGAGTCAGACACTGCTGAGCACACACACACACACATACAAGTTCCAAAAGTAGGAATAATGACTGTTAAGTGGATGAACATTAAAGGTTTACTATGTTTAAAAAAAAAAAAATTTATCCCAGCCTAATCAGTTCAGATTGATTTTACAGTAACTCTGGACTGCATGATCCTTGGAAATGGCCTGCATTGTGAGCCAGTATGTAGTTTTACACCCAGTGCATCTCTATTTTGCCTTATACAGATATGTGTGTGTGTTAACAAAATTTAGCGGTTCTGTCATTATTTTTGTAATGTTACTTAAAGCATGCGTGTTTTACATGATACGTAATACAAGTAAATCAAAGTGAATGAAAACCAACAGGGAACCCTCGTCCGCTAACTTGTAGGGGCACAGGCTTGCTCCTAGCCTATAGAGAAATCTGGTGGTCTTGTTGAAACCTTTCAACATTGGGCTAGCGAGGAATCCTTGGACTGCTCCTTGTTCTGGTAAAGACATGCATGTGTGCACTGTGGCCTGTTTGCTAGGTAACTTTTACCTACTTCCTTGAGCAGAACTGCACAGTCATAAAGATTTTCATGATTTTATTTCTTCCTATAGCCCTTTAAGCCCCTGCTTCAATTTTGAAAGCTTATTATTGCCAATTAGCATTATTTTACCTTAAGTAAACCTGACTTTTGAACATCAAATGTTGAACATTTTGTACTCATTACATTAAAATTTATAGTGCTTTAAAAATATTTGATTTTATATGGTTTTGGAGGGCAGCACATCTTTGAAAAGAGACATTCTCTAATTATCCCTAGCCACGGCATAATTTCACATTATAGCTTAGTGACAATCATAGACTTGGGAGTTTTTTTTTGATTGTGGAAAGACCAATGGTAAATTCCCAAGACCTATGATAGTTTTGTAAAATGCGTCTGGTTCATTAAACCAAGGTGAAAACTTATTACTCTCTTTGTAGTTGGCAGGCTGGAACACTGCAGAGCATATACATCTTCACATAATGTGCCAGGCCCACTGACAGGTTGGTCAGAGAATAGACTCCTAAAAAACAAAAATAAAACCTTTATAATGAAAACTGCAACCATTTACAAAAGTAAAATGAATAGTATAATGAACCTCTTTGCACACATCACCCAACTTTAGCTCAAGTTAATCAGCTTGAGGCACTTTGTTTCATCTGGACCTCACCCACTTCCCCACCACCCACCGTCCCCAATTGTTTTGAAGCAAATTTCAGACAACATTTCAAGGGGATACTTTCTTAATAAGCTCTCCCTAATGAGTGAATCTCTCTTTCATCCAAGTGGGATTTGGGGATGGGCCAGTATGACAGAAGCAAATTAAATTTATTGTTTGAATACTTAACGAAGCATTAATATTCTCTCTTGCAGTCAAAGACACCAGCTTTGGTATTTGAATATATCAATAATACAGATTTTAAGGTGCGTATATGCTGTTTCTTTCTGGCATGGGGTTAATGGGGAGTGAGGAGGTGGTGATAATTACTGTTGATACTCTGGAGCACAAGGGAACCAGGAAAGGTCATTGCTGAGAGCAGGAGATAACATTGGATGAATTTCTTATAGCATTAGTACAGGATCCAGAAAGGGGTTAGATTCTTGCAGTTGGTGAAATTAAGCATTACTCTTTGTCTTGCTTACTCTGGGAATTACTACTAGGCTGGGTCTAAGTTAATCCCTCATCTATAATGCTCATGTTGTAGACATGATGGGTGGATGTTAATTTTAATTTTGATAGGAATCTTACATTCCTAATAGGAAGTGATAAATGGATACAGAACTTGTGTGAAAAGAGTCAGTATTGTACCTTGGATTCAAGCTATCAAATGGTGTGTGTGTTCATGCACACTGTATATAAAGCAAATGACAGAATACTGTGCTTTTAGAAAAGCCCTGGTTTGGGGGTTTTCATCTGTTTATAGTGCATGTTAGTTTAGACTTTAAAGTGTTCTAGAAGCATGGTTTTAAGCTGGTTTTTCATGAAGTTGTGTTTTTTATTGTTCAAACACTGCAACCTTCTGATAAGAAATCAGACACTGAGCATGGTAGAGCATAATATGAAAACCAATATAAAAACAAATAATAGTGTTAATTTTTAGGGGCTTTTAGGTGATTATAATTCTTCATCAGTGTAGAAAAGGCTTGTGATTTTGTTGTGGTGGAAATTAGGAAAAAACCCAGTCGGCAATTGAAAGATGCTGTGCTAATGGGGAGTGATCCTTCTGGGTGAAAATAAAAGAATTTTATCCTCACATTTACTTTTTCTTAAGTAATCACTCTAAAGTCAATTAGTGAAAATATGCACAAATGGGTATTATGCCTTATAAAACAGTAAGCAGGTTTTATATTCAGTACAATCATCCCTTGGTATCCATGGGAGATTGGTGATTGGTTCTAGACCCCCTCACCAGAATACGAAAACCCAAGGCTTATATAAAAATGGCATTTATATTAAAATGGCACAGTATTTGCATGTAACATAAGCACATCATAAAAGATGGTACTTTAAATCATTTCTACATTACTTGTTATACCTAATACAGAGTAAATGCTGTGTAGGTAATTGGTGGAGCACAGCAAATTCAACTTTGTGGAATTTTTGTTTTTTCAGTCCATGGTTGACTGAATCCTCGAATACAGAGGGACAGTTGTATAGCTTTTCCCATATTAACAAGTTTCCTCGTGATGTAACTCCTTAAAGGTGAACTCTGAACAGTGGGATGTATATCTCTTCATTAACGAGCAGAGCAGTGCATAGCTGGTAGAGTACTGTGCTGATATATGTAACTGATCACACTTTTGCTATGAACAGCTGAGGTTTATTAAGAATGTCTGTCATTGGGAATGTGTGTGTGTTTCTTAAGAAACAGGCTTTAATGAAACCAAACATTTTTGTAATGCAAGTTTAAAAGATTGTCTTAATGGAACTTCATAGTGAAATCCCTTAGGTTTCAGTGCTGCTTCCTTAATGAATGTTTATCAGTCATACAGCCACACATGTAAAAATTTTACTTCACCATTTTTGTGTTTCTCAAGTTGACAGCTGCTTTGTTGATTTAATGACATACAGAGGATCAGTTTTGAATTCCTAGAGAAATCTGACTTTGTACAAAGGAGATGTTTTGATGGTATATATCCTCTAGGAGCTTCCTTTAAAAGGATCATGGGAAATTGATGTTTTTTGAGGTTTGCATATCTGAAAACATCTTTATTTTGTCCTCCCAATTAATATATTTGCCACGATAGAGAATTCTATGTTGTAGTGAAGAATTGCCTCAGAATTTTGAAGGCATTGTTCCACTATTAACCACTGAAGCCACTGGTTTCATCTTATGTGTGATCTGCCTTTTTTTTTCTTTATGAAAGCTTTTAGTATTTTCTCTTTATTCTCAGTCTCTGAAATTTCACAGTGATGTGCTTTCATATGGGTTGCTTTCATCCTTTGTTCTGAGGACTTTTTAGTCTAGAAACTCATGTCCGTCCGTTTTGGAAAAATATTTTTAATGTTCTTTTCTTCCCTTTCTTCTTTGTTCTCACTTTCTAGAACTCATTCAAATGTTAGACTTCTTATCTTGGAACTCTGTTTTCTTCTCTGAATTTTTAAAAATAGTATTCTGTTCTTTTATGTTTTATGTCATATCTTCTATTTTCTCACTGAGAATATGTTCCCCGCCCCCCCGCCCCCCCCCCATTATGTTTTCTTCTTCGTGTCTTTTTCTGTTTTTCTTCCAGATTCCCTTTTTGGGGGTGTTTTTGGTTTTTGTCTCTGTTACAGTTGTCTGAAATGTCACAGGTTTTGAACGCCTGTGCCTACTAGTGTTAATGAACTGACTACTGATTGTCAGCTCTTGTCTCAAGGATGCAAGCCTGCCTGCCAGAATCTTCGTTGAGGAGAGAGCTATAGGAAGTGCCTTGTGGGCTTAAGACTTAATTTCCCCTTTCCAGTGTGGTGTTGAAAATGTTTTCCTACTTGCAGTTCAGTCTCTTTGCCCTTTTTCAGTGATACCTGGAGTCATCAATTCCTGAGCCTTTCTATAGTTTTTCGGTGTGAAGTGTTTGCTACTTACTGGGCCCCGTCTGCTGGCAGAATGTTGGCAGAATTCTCAGTTTTTCTGGTCTGCTCAGTCAACTGGACATCTGTTTTACAGCTTCAAAATTGGTTGTCTCTTCCCATTCTGTTAGTTTTGTGGGTGAATCCCCTCCCCTCCCTGCTTCTTTTACAGATATTTTTGAGGAACTTTGGGAAGAAGCAGAGGTAGGGATTGGTTGGTTCTGCCATGTTATTAAACTGGAGGTCCTTTTTCAATGTTCAAGCCATGCCATCGTAGTCAACTTAAAAGATCATAAATATCAGGTAGCCTGTGTGTGTTTTGGAAGAGCAGACTGTAACAGGAAAATCACTTTCTTTTCTGGATAGTATAACTGGCCGTAAGTGGGGAAATTGGTTGATTTAATGTCTGTGTTCTTCAGGCTTTTTGTGTCCATCTTATTAGGAAAGGTTGTTTTTATTTATTTTAGAGTCTTTCTGATTTTGCTATCAAGGTTATACCAAATTCCTAAGTTAGATAACTTTTCCTTTCTGTTCTCTGAAAAATTACATAAAATGGGAATGATCTAGGTGTCTTCTGAGGTGGGGAGAAGAGACTTCAGACTACACTTTCCTTTTTAAAATACACTCTTGGTTAAAGTTTTATTCCAGTTTTATATATCTTCCTAGGTCTATTTAGATAATTATTTCTAAAGCTGTCTAAATTATATTCACATAAAGTTATTGACAGCATTCTCTTAGAACTTAAAATTTTAATGGGCCTGTAATTACACCTTCCTTTACATTTGTAGTATTATTTGTACCTTTACTTTCTTTTTTGTCTTTTTTAAAAAACTTCAGATTGTTAGAGATCTCTTATTAATGCTTTCAAAAAAATCAGCTTTTGGTTTGTTCAGATAGTTTTTGTTAAATTGTTTATTTCATTCTGTTTCTACTCCTGTATTAATTATTTTCTTCCTTCTTTCTTTCTTATTTTCTTTTTTGGGTTTTCACTATTTTTCCTGTTAACTTCTTGAGTTGAAGTCAGCTGTCTTTCTTGATGGGTAGTAAGTGTGCTTTAAGTCTATACAACCCTGAGCACCATTTTAGCCACATTCAATGGTTATGTAACTCATGCCTATATAGTTGTCAGACTACAAGTACAAATTCCAAACTTGTGGATTTGGAATTTTTCCCTCAAACCTTTTTCACTTTGAAAATTTAAAAATCTACTGAAAATTGAGAACAGTAGCACAGTTAATACCCTTACATTACCTAGATTACCAGTTGTTACTGTTTTGCCACATTTGTAGTTATTTCTCCTTCTCCTCCACCCTACCCTCTATCTTTTTGTTGAAATTATCTTAGAGGACAGTTGTAGACATCATGATACTTCACTCTCAGATATGCCAGCCCTGGAACTAGGTAGGCCATTTTCCTATATAACCACAATACCGTTAGTACTCTTAAGAATTTTATATAATGCCATCTAATATATAGTATAGAGTTTATATTCAAAAGTTTCCCAGTAATTATTGTCCTGGAAATGTCCATTCAGGATCCACTTGGCTTTTTTGTTTTGTTTTATAAATGATTCTTGGGACTTCCCAGGTGGTTCAGTGGTTAAGACTTCGAGCTTCCACTGCAGGGGGGCACAGGTTGGATCCCTGGTTGGGAAACTATGATCCCACATGCCTGCATGGCATCACCCCCACCCCCACCCCCACCCCGCCCCCCAACCCTCCCAAAAGATTCTTTTAATTGTTTCTTTATTGAATACATTGTGTCCAGAAAACATGATCTGTATAATTTTGATATTTGGGATTTGTATATGGTTACTTTGTGGCTTTGGTACATGGTCATTTTTTATATCAAGCTTGTTAATTTAGATCTTATTCAGATTTTCTATGGCCTTGCTGATTTTTTTCCCTTGATTTTATTTTGTGGTAGTGTTAATGGTTTGGTCAGTTTCTCCTTAAAGTCATCAGTTTTGATTCATATATGTCAAAATGATGATAAAAGATACATTGTGATATTTAGAATAAAAGACAAAACTTGAAAACAAGTGAATAGAAAAAGCCAGTTTCTTGAAATTGGAATGAGTAGTTATAGAAAACTCCCAAACTCAAAATTGTTTCAAGGAAGCTAAGGTACTGTTTTAAGGTAGAAAGAGTTTTTGTTGAGACATGGGTCTCAGTTTTCCATGCCTTTGGGAAAATGTAAATAAAAGTGAATATGCATTTTAAGTAAAATATATATCATTTGGGCATTTAAAAAATTTATAAGACATCCCAAATGGATTCCATCTTGAGAAGATGGTGGACTGATATTAATCCCTGGAAAATGTCATATCACTCACATAAAATTAGGCCTTGACTACCTGATTATCTTGAGGCCTTGTTAATGCTGTTAAGGTTTGATGTGGAGATGGTGCATTCACAGACTAAAAGTTTCTTTAATTGGGGGAACAAAATTTACTTTTATTATAGATGATTGACATTTTGTTATTTCTCTGTAAGGCATGTTTCAGGTAATTTGTGGTAACTTTGATGCGCTTGATTAATGATTTGTTCTGCTTCCTTAAATTTCTAAAAATGTTGCTCTTGGTTTCATTCTGAATTTTGGGATTGTGTGTAAACAGTGCCTGCTGCATTCGACACCTTTCACTTTCACACTCCCCTCACTTTTTCTTCTCCCTTCATGGGGACCACTGGTTTCTGGATGTAGCCAAGCTGTGTATGGCAGGGAATGTGCAGACTGTGTGTGTACGGTGAGAGTTTGCTGTGTTGGTGATTCCCGTGTCTGGTTGCGAACCTTCTTGAAGTGAGAATTCCTCTTGAATGATGGTTGTCGGGAATGGAGGCTTGGAATCTGAAGCTGCGCTGTGACCGGACCTCAAAAACTGTGTGTAGACGGCATGAGTGAGGCCCCCTTGTGGCCATTCCTTTCTGGGTGTTGGTTTTACATCAAGAGGGCACTGCGATTCTCTTAAGCAGATTTCATTTTTCCCATTCTTCTCGGACTTTCTGAGGTTAATTAAAAGGTCCAGGAAATTTCTACCTTGGGCCCTTTGAATAGTCCTGGTGTGCGACTGACTTGTAGGTCGATGCCAGTGTGTTTGAGGCTTTGGAACCAAACTAGGATTGGTGAGTAGTTTCTTCCTCAGCACCTTTGTAGACTTCCAGGAAGCATAGGGTTGTTTTGTTTTTCAAAGTCACTTAAACTTTATGCAAATGTAAGTAAAACTAACTTCCTATCAGTATTTGGCAGTTGGTTAGTTAATGTTCTCCACGTTAGCTAAGAAGAATAGAGGAGAAGTGTGGTTCTTGTGAAATTTCTCTTCCTAATTTGTCATGAAGCCTTAGTACTTGTGTTTCTTGAAGACGGTTTTAATTCTGTTCTATTGACTAGTGAGCATCATCAAAGACATATTTATTGACCGCCTTCTATGTGCAAGCACAGAAATGCCACATGTGGTGTGAGGTATATAAAACATGTCATTCTGCCATGCAGGGACTTAGAATATAGACAGAGTTGTACCTGGTTATCAGGATTGTACCTGGACATGCTTGGTTGGGGGAGGGAAAGTTCAGAGGCCTTGAGTCGCCAGATCAGTGACTGCCAGCAGCCACGGCACCCATTCAACCCTGTCATGCATATGCTGTGTGTGATATGCAGGGGTGGCAGCATGGAACTCGGCGTGTGGGCAAAGTGAAGAAGCCTCTCATTGTTCACAGCAGAGTGAGAAAGTATCTTGAGAATTCCAGGTCACTGCCAGTGCCCAGGTGCGGAATGTTCACTCGGGACACTGCTGCTCTCAGTGTCCTGTGAGCGCCCCAGAGAACAGTGGCCTGCCTGAGATTCAGAAGAGGAGGAGACCGCTGTGGGCGGGAGCCTGGGTTACTGGCTCAGGTAGCAGGGCAGGCATTATAGATTTGCCAGAGGGAAGAACAGAGATGAAAAATACAGGTTTGTTTGATCAGAGTGGGGAACTCCTCAGGGCTTCAGTGAAGAAGGAGCTACAGAAGCTGGAGGAAGCCCAACGTAGACTCTTGAGTCCTGTTACAGGTGTAGTTTGGTCTCCTCCTTCCCAGAGCTGAAAAATGAGAGGGAATGTCAGTCTGTCACTCAGGACTTTGTGATGCGTTAGACCTAAACACTATATTCAGCAGGTGTTTTTTGTATCAGGAGGCCTGGCGTGCTGCGATTCATAGGGTCGCAAAGAGTCGGACACAACTGAGTGACTGATCTGATCTGATTGCATTAGAAGTGATATTGGTTGGAGTAGCTGGAAATATTGTGTTGGCAGTCCAAGGACATTTTTTTATGCCTTACGCCATTGCTTGGTATGGATATCACATGGTACAAAAGGAAAGCCTTCCATGCATGATAAAGATCCAAATAATAGCCCACATTTGTTTTCTGGAAATAGAATATTCTAGCCCTCTGAGGATTATTAGAAAATGCTCTTTCCACTTTCATGGTCTGTTTATTGACTTGAGGTTCAACTTGGCACTATCTCTAGGTGTGATCTCCTTAACTCGCAGAGAAAGAGCTGATTTGGCACTCAAGGAGATAGTGTCCCCGGCCTATGTCTGCACATATAGGCTGTCGGTTGGTGTGCTGCTGAAGAAGCCTTTCTTGCTGTGCAGACCTGGGGGAGAACAAAATGCCTGGGTGTTTTGTTATGAGTGAGTCTCTCCTGAGCAGAAGTAGTGGCATGTTCATGCCATTGGGCCTGAAAATGGTTCAGTCCAAGCAGGGTCAGCCTCCAGTAGTGGAGCGGCTCCAGGGCACCACCAGTGTACTGGGAAGGATGTTTTCATTCTCTGTAGTGCTCTGAGGGAATCAGATAACTCGTACTAAACTGGAGGGAGAGTTACTTATAAGGGGAAATTGGAGAAAGAGACTAAGTCCTGGTATTAGAGTTAGGTTTGATTCTTGGAAAATTTGTTTTTCCTAAAAAATTTTTTCAAACAGGTAGTATGTTTACATGGATCTAAAATATTAATATATGGGCTTCCCAGGTGGCGCTAGTGGTAAAGAACCCACCTGCCAATGCAAGAGACATGAGTCATGGGTTTGATCCCTGGGTTGGTAAGATCCCCTGGAGGAGGAAATGGCAGCCCACTCCAGTATTCTTGCTTGGAGAATTCCATGGACAGAGGAGCCTGGTGGGCTACAGTATATGGGTCACAAAGAGTCAGACACAACTAAAGCCACTTAGCAAAATATTAATATAAAGCAGTACACAGTGAATAGACATTCTTGCAGATACAAATACTCGTATGTTGTAGTTTCCCCCCCTTTTACACAGACGCACTGTATATACACTGTTCTGTTCCCCTTGAAGAGAGTCCCTACGTGGCTTGAGTCTTCCAGTAGAGAAACAAAATAGGTTCGATAAAGGTGTACTGATTCATTTTGTAGAAGATGTGGCTTGAACTGATGGGAAAAGAGTTATTATTTATTGTCTAAATAATAATACAGTTTCCGACAGGGTTTTTGATGATTTAAATGAACCTGGATATGCTAGGTTCTATTCTGTCTCTTAGAAATTGACATTTAAAAAAACAAACAAAATTCTCAATCCAAAACAAACTTTGATTACCAGTTATGAAAACTGTAATTTGTGTCAGTTAGGCCTGAAATCATTTTCAGAACCCATATCCATCCAGACCTCCCTCCTTTCCTCCTCCTCCTCTTTTTTTTTTTTAACATCTCACCCTACCAGTCCTCCCCCACACCCCAAACATTTTGTATCTTTAGTTACCATCAGTTTTTGCCTATAAAGTGTTGTTTTTTCCAGCCTGAAACTGATTTTTGGAGGATTGGAGGGGTTTTTCTGGGTTTTTTTATTTCGTTAAGTCTCTTGCCATCTCCAAATGCTATAGCAGTTCATTTTGCTCGTGTTTCATGAGCCGACTGTCTGTCTTGCCACCATTTTACCATGTGGGCTGATGAGGTTTTCAGGTTCTACTGTCCACTGGGAACTCAGTTCTCTAAAGTAAACTGTGGTGCTGCAGTGGGGTCATTTGTTTGAAGTTCATTAAGAATATGAGGACAGTTGGACAGCTTGGACTTCACCTCTATAATAATGTAATTGTGACTGTTGAAATTATGGAGCACTTACACAAGTTTTTAAAAGATCCAAGTTGGTGAAAATGGGTTTGTTTTTTTTTTTAATGCCTTTGGAACTTCTTTCATTTTTTCTTCTGAAGACTGAAATATTAGACCTTTGTCTTTAGTCTTTGCCTTCATTTGTTCCAAATCAGGTAGCAAGAGGTTCTGGGGTTCTTGAGTGGCATAAGCACTATGTTTATAGAGAATAATGACAAACTTCAGGATAGCAACAGGCAGTAAGACTAAATTAACTTTCTGTTTTCTGAAATCCATTCCAGCAACTGTACCAGATCCTGACAGACTTTGATATCCGGTTTTATATGTATGAACTACTTAAAGTAAGTAACAGTCATAAACAGTGAATTTTTTTCAGGATTATTCATTAAAGAAGTTTTTTGAGAGAACATAATAGAACTCAAGAAGAATATATCTTGACACCCAGAGAATTTAATGGGTTTGAGGTGGGGGTGGGTGGGTAACTTATTGAGGCCTTCATTGTGGGATCTTTACATAGAAACTTTCCAGTGGACCTGAGAAAAATGGCCAGGTTAGGGGTACTGGGAACATTATACACAGGTTAGAATCTCTGTCTTCATAACTCTTGTTGGTTCTTAGTTTTTAATTGTTTTGTTTTTTGCTGTTTAATGCTTATTAGTTTTCATTACATATCAAATCACCCTAAACTTAGTGACTTTTGGAAAACAGTTTATTATTTGCCATAATTCACTGGATTGGATGGGTGGGTCTTTTGATCTGGGTCAGCTTGACTAGGGCAAGAAGGTCCAGGCTGGGATGGCAGCCAGTGTAGCTTGAGGTCTCATCCTTCAGAAAGTTGGTCTGGGCTACTTCCCGTGGTGGTCTCAAGTCCCAACAACAAGAGAGGGCAAACCTTGATATACGTAAGCCCTTTACAAGCCTCTGCTTTTGTTACGTTTGCTAATGCCCTATTGGCCAAAGCAAGGCACGTGGCCAGACCTGGATTCAAAGAGTGAAGTAGTAGATGCCACTTTTTCATGGGCAGAGCGTTAAGTTACATCATGAAAGGACATGCATCCAAGGATGGTGAACATTTTACAGCCATCCTATTCTTGCCGTTTCGCATAGTCCCTTTCTTATATGAGACAACCTGCCCTGTAACCTACGTGTTTAGCCCTGGCTAATTAACCGTGACATGCAAGGAGAGGCGATGAGTGGATTTTCTAGGAGACTTACTAATCCCAGGACTGAAATTTTCAGGTGTTATTGATTGACTAAGGAATGATCTTTTTTAGTTTGTCTAGGAAAAAACTTAAGAATTCTAAAAAGGTTTGTACAATGGAGTAGACTAATGGTTTTTTAGGGTCAGGGGTCACTAAGAATCTAATGAAAACTGAGCCACCCCCATGCATATAAAAATATACATATAACATTGCATAAAGTTTTAGGATGGAATACATGGATCTCGATTTAAGAACCTCTGGAAGAATGTAGAGGTGTCCTTGGATCAGGTCACAGCGTCCCAATAACAATAATAATACACGTCTTTGCAGGCTGGTCATTTCAGTGGCCCCCCCAGTGCCTGATGCCCTCTCTGCCTTCTGGAGGCAGCAGCTACACGGTGGGGGTCATACTTTCTGCTAATGAGGCAGAGAATCCCAGATGAAACTTGAAAAATATCTTTCATGCCTAATGGTCAGAAACTATCAGGTTTTTAAATTGAAATAAGTCCCCCAAGGAATTTAAGAGCAGTCAGTACCTCCACAGGGAAGCCAAATAGTGAACTTGGTGAAAGAATTCATCCCCTTACTATATTTGTTCAGCTGTTTCTTTCTTCAGGTACTTTTCACACCTTAGGTATTGTGGTCCTAATTAGTTTATTCCTTTGGGCAAAGACTGGGCAAAATGACAGAATCAATACTTGCTAAGTTTTCTCAAAGATGGGGAAAAATAGGGATAGGGAAGAAGAAGTGTAGAAAATGTTGAAGGAACTGAGGTCCAGGGCTGCAGAGGGATCGCTTGGTGACTCACTCAGGCTTCCTGTCCAAGCTCCTGGTTCCGGTTTAGGGAGGTGTGTTCTCAGGAGCCCTGGTTCCCTACACACTGCCCCAGAGCCAATGTGGAGTCTTGCTGCCACTGTTGATAGAAAACAAGACAACGAGAAAAATTAAATTGAAGGTACCATATAGGACAGTGCAGTTACAGAAGATCTCTCTCCTTGCGTAGATTATATTCTCACCTTTTCCACCATAGTTTGGTTTCACCTGTTCTTGACCTTCATGTGAAAAAAATCATATACTGTATACTCTTTTGTGTCTGGGAAAAGCAAAATTTGCATATTCCTGGAATGCTGGTTGTATGGATCATATTCTGGCTTACATATTCCTAGTACAGAGCCCTTGGTATTCTAATCCCAGCGGGCCTCAATCAGGTTCACTTTGTCCCTCAGGACGTTTGGCAATGTCTGGAGCCATTTTTGGTTCTCACAATGGAGGGATGCTGCTGGCATCTTGTGGGGAGAAGCCAGGGATTCAGCAAAGCAACATGGATAAATCTTAGGAAAATTGTGCTGCATAAGAGAAGATAAAGTACTTACATTGTATTACTTCATTTTCTGAAGATCCAGAAAAGGCAAACCTGTAGCACAGGTGGTAGAGCAGTGGTTAGGAGGAGAGGGGAGGAAAGGAGCAGCAGACAGGATTGGAAGCTTAACGGAGTTCTTGGGATGATGAAGAAGTTCTAAAACTGGATTGTGGTCATGGTGGCATGACTTGAGGAATTTACTAAAAAAACCATTGACTTGTACATTTAAAAAACTTAGCTCCATATCAGTGATCTTATAGGAAGCAATTTTCTCCCTTAGAGTCATAATCATAGTTTGTAAAGCCCAACTGGCTCAGGGATTGTTTTTAAGGACAATACTAATATTAGAAGACATGTTAATCTAGAAAACTCATATGGGACACTTACCTGAAAGACTAGCCGTGTTGCAGATAAGATTGGGATGTCATTTTTCATGTCCATGTGGATCCTTCATGTGTTGTTCCAACTGTTATGAGAAGTGACTCCAGTGTGGTTCCTCAGTCTGGTTTTAAACACACCAAATTAAACCAACGTATGATTTCTAAATCCAGGTGGCTGGTCTGTTGCTACCAGAGCCAAGTAGGAAAGGAGTACCTGAATAAGTATTACTATATCATCCCCCTTGTAAAGAAACTTCTATAATAGCCCTTGGTGTCCTCTCCACAGCCCCCTTTCTACCAGCTGCCAGCATAGTGTGCCCAGAGAGCAAGGGGTGCCTTCTGGAGCATGTTTTTTCTCTTTTACTACAGGCAGTAAGACTACCCTTTGGGAGATGGTGTTCAAATCAAGCTGTCACAATGAGCATATACTTGCACTGGGGGGCACGGGTGGTTGAGGGTTTGCTTACTTTTCTCTGTGCTTTCTTATCTAATAGGCTCTGGATTACTGCCACAGCAAGGGAATCATGCACAGGGATGTGAAACCTCACAATGTCATGATAGATCACCAGCAGAAAAAGGTACCAATACAGCCAGGCAGCAACAAGCCTTTGATTGGAAGGCTCAGGGCCGACCCGAACTCTGGCCAGTACCTAGGTGGTTTCTAAAGACCCATGCTGTTTCCTTTGGCAGACTTATGATACTGTTATTTCTCCAGTCTCCAGTGTTGGTTTCTACTTCACATAAGCGTAGCACACAAGCAAAGTAGACAGCTGACCCTAACTGTAGTCACTTGTTTACTATGTTCATGGTTTTCCTAGAGGGCCTCAAAAAGAAACTACAGCTGGTGATTTTTACTTCCTTTCTTCATGACCCTCAGACCAATCTGCCTGGCCTTAAAAGTACACATGGGTCCCTCCTGTTTTTGAAACTCAGTTCTGATTGCCCCGACTGGTGAGTGAATGAATCAACTAGTGTTAGATTAGTGAAGAGCTAGAGCAGTGCTTCAGTCCTGGAGTGGAGCACATGTCCCCAACCCTTTCTGTTAGACTAGAGCTTGTAATGGAAACTGTGAGTAATGAGGGATGTGTTAACACATGCAGCTGGTTATGGGGGCAGAAGACAAGCTTAAGCTTTATTGATCTAGAGAAATGATAAGCCAGGATAATTTAAATGTTAAGGAAAAACAACTAAGATTGCAACCAAGTCCTCTGCTCTAAAAATGACCTTTTAGCAGTTCCCAGAAAGTACATGTGCCTTTTTAGCCAGTGCACTTGATAACATTTTTTATGTGGCCAAAGATTATCAAATGGGATGTGGCCTTGTTGTAAGACAGAGGCATCTGGAGACACTCCTTTCACATGTTTTATTTCTGTCATATTTATAGCTGCGACTGATAGACTGGGGTCTGGCAGAATTCTATCATCCCGCCCAGGAGTACAATGTCCGAGTGGCCTCCAGGTACTTCAAGGGACCAGAGCTTCTTGTGGACTATCAGGTAAAGTTGTTAATGAGGCACCTCTGAGTTCTTTTTACATTTGCTTAGGGCTTTTCCTGGCTTTTTCTTTTTCCTGGTTTTTATTTATAGTCAGTTTGGTTACATTCAAATCCAGTCTATACCTCAAAATGATAAAATGATAATGATGGATTTGTCTCAGCTACTTTTTTTGGCTTTGAATTTTAAAATATCTATAGAAGATTAGAAACTCAGGCCAGAAAAATGACATTTGTAAAACCCCCTTCACTGATAGGTTGTCTTTATTTCCATAGATGTATGATTATAGCTTGGATATGTGGAGTTTGGGCTGTATGTTAGCGAGCATGATCTTTCGAAAGGAGCCCTTCTTTCATGGACAGGATAACTATGATCAGGTAAGCAAATACCATCTGACTCCCATGCATTTGGGGGCAGATGCCAAGAAAATAGCATCTTGATAGGAATGCTGTCGTTGAGTCCCTAAATACCACTCAGTGTAAGCTTTTCTTCAGGGTAAAGAATTTCACAGAATCTTATCTGTGGTCCCAAAGATAGTGACAGACAGTGCTGTTTTATGCCCAACTTCCAAGTTGAGTCTATAAAAAAGCTAAGTACCTCCTTGTACAAGATTCTAGTCGTTTGGTTTTGTTTTTTGTTTGTTTTTAGGCTGTGCTGGGTCGTCATTGCTGCACATGGCCTTTCTCTGGTTGCAGAGAGTGGAGGCTACTCTGTCACTTTGGTGCGCGGGCTTCTCATTGTGGTGGCTTCTCTTGTTGCAGAGCACAGCTCTAGGGCATGTGGGCTTCCTTCCGTAGTTGCAGTTCCCGGGCTCTAGAGCACAGGCTCAGTAGTTGTGGCTCATGGGCTTAGTTGCTGCATGGCATGTGGGATATTCAGGGACCAGGGATCGAACCCATGTTCCTTGCACTGGCACGCGGATTCTCAACCACTGGACCACCAGGGGAGCCCATAGGTATTAGGTCTTATGTCCCTGTAATCATCAGCTTCTAAAAGATTATTGTCATAAGTTGTGTTATCCTTTTAAAGGCATTTTGAAAATGTACGTTCATGTGAACTTCATATCCGTGAGTCTGCTGCCTGTGTGCCCTGGGCTCAGATCTGTATCTGTTCCCCGGAGATGTAGTGATGTGGAAGCCTTCTAATTCCTTGGTCCAGCATCCCTGCGGGCTTGCAGTGAGCTCTGTGCTCAGTGATTTGGTCAGTTTGTTTTGTGTTTCAGCTTGTTCGCATTGCCAAGGTTCTGGGTACAGATGAGCTGTATGGGTATCTGAAGAAGTATCACATAGACCTAGATCCGCACTTCAACGATATTCTGGGACAGTAAGTAAGAGAGAGAGAGAGAGACTCTGAATTTATCCCATTTCAGAAGGGGAAAGGGTAGTCGAAATCACTTTCTGAAGCTCTTTCCCCTTTCTAATTATATCAGAATTGAGATATTCTTTTTTTCCCCCATATATATTTTAACTTGAGCTATTTTAGCATTGTTTACATCTGTCTTCTAATCATTTTACTTCTGTTAATAGAAAATGGAAAACAAAAATCATGCCACAGGAAAGAACTTTCTGAAACAGCATCTGCTTATTTTAATGCAGAATCTTAGAATGCTGTGATTCTTCTTTGAATAAGAGAATTATAGTTTCTTCTTATTCTGTATAATGGATTTTCTGTAAGAGCAAATTTTAAAGCATATTTTCAGATACAGTACAATGGTGTTGAGAAGTAAATGTTGTGTTGACGATTTTCAGAGAGTAATTTTATGGAACCTCCATGTTTGTGCGGCCAGCTCTCTAAATATATCTGCTAAACAATAAAGATTACTCACCTACCTCCATGCCTCACCCAGAATTGACTCAAAGCCTGAGGCATAAAACATTATCTAGAAAGGTTCCACAAATTTTGCACCAAATGTAGACATTTTAATTAATTATGTATCCATCTCAGACTACTGTTTTGTTTGAGGGTGCTGGTGGGTGGGGGTGTGACAGGTGGTACCAATAACAGTGAGGTTTAACCAGCTTGTAATCAGTGCAGTGCTCTAAGACTTTGCTGGCTTTAGCCCTAAAAAGGATTTTTGTAGAATTTAACCTCAGAATACTAATACTTTACTTTTCTTCTCAGACATTCACGGAAACGCTGGGAAAATTTTATCCATAGTGAGAACAGACACCTCGTCAGCCCTGAGGCCCTGGATCTTCTGGACAAACTTCTGCGATATGACCATCAACAGAGACTGACTGCCAAAGAGGCCATGGAGCACCCATACTTCTGTGAGTCTCTGGGGCCTGGTTTGTCAAAGGGAGATTCTTCCACCTTCTATCTTTGAGGCCAGACAAAAGAATTCTGGAAATTTGGATGAATTGTCCTTGGGTTTTGGCCCCATTAGTTCTAGACTCTTGAAATAACTCTGCAGATCTGTTTCTTGATGCTCACAGGTGTTTGCTTGTTCATTGCTATAGTTCCCCTGAGTCAGGTCTGTTTGACCATTGCCTATGACCCCCAAGTTGATAGATCAGAAGTATCTAAGATTTAGTTTTAAAATACATACATTTGTGTGGAAACCTAATCAAAGATTTTTTCCCCTCCAAAAAAACAAGTGACTTGTTGAAAATAATAAGGTGATCATAGCATATTTTTAAAGAAGGAAGTTAAATAAATACAAGGAATTTGAGGAAAGGACAGCAAGTATGGAAAGCCCTCACTAAGATCCTATCTGTATTACTGACTTCTTAGGTCTCACTTTGAAGTATGTGTGTGTATACTCAGTTTATGTGACTGCTTATTTATCTGCATGCATGTGGTTCTCCTTCTGATAAAGGATGTCCCAGACTTTCATTAGAGACAGTGTGAGGTTATTTAATCCAGTCACAGAGGAGACTTGAGCATAAGGGAGGTTAAGTGACCTGTCTTAGTTTTCTCTCTGAAGCAAGATTAGACTTTTCAACCTGTCTCTTGCTTAACCAGTACACTATCTTTCCTCAATATCTTTCCTCCTTCTTTTTCCCCCTCTGGAGATTAAGTAAATCTTGCCCAAAGAATTCACGCTCTCTGGTTGTGAGCCTGCTTGCCCATGAACTGTAGTTGAAAGCAGATTTTAAAAAATCTTACCCTTCATTCTTCAAGTGCAACTGGATGTCGTCTCTCCAGGTTCCATCACAGAAAGCTGTTTTTACTCTCTGAGTTTGATTGTATTACGAACACTGATGTTTATATTATGCAAATCATGATCTGTCTGCTTTTCCAAATACATGGTATACTTCCAAAAAATTTTTTATGCTGTTGCTTGAAATCCATAGACCTTCTAATGGTTCCTTTTATTCACCCTTTCCATTCTCTGAAGTGTTTATCATCACACATACTTTGAAGAAATTAGGAGTTGGATATGTCATTAGTAGTCAAGGAAAATAACACATAAGAAAATGAGTAGAAATTTTGAACAGTGGACAGTGGGTGTTTCTGTGCCTCTCTTTTCCCTAATTCTCAGCAGTTGCACGTGTACTCTGAAGAGGTATGAGCTGACTATGAGAGCGTTTCCCAGTCATTTCTCAGCATCTCTGATTTTTGTTGCCCTCTCAACCCTGGTTTCCTGCGTTTCTGTCTCACTGAGGAAGGTCGGGTCTGCATGGTGTCTGCCCCTAACCCGGGCTGGTCCTGCCTCTGCTGAGTGTCCTCCTGGTTTCTTGCAGACCCTGTGGTGAAGGAGCAGTCCCAGCCTTGTGCAGATAACGCCGTACTTTCCAGTGGTCTCACGGCGGCCCGATGAAGACTGGAAAGCGACGGGTAATGCAGCATTGATGCTTGCCAATAAAACCAACCAACCAAACACAAACCTTGAAGGAAAACTACAGTGTGATAAAAAGAAATTCTAGCCATTCCTTCTAAACGCAAAGAAGAGTAAAGACCTAAAAGTCTGTCAAAAAGAAACTCCCCAGCACTAGTCTACAGGGAGCTGCCATTGGGCAGCCTGACGATGCACATAGTTGAGAATCTGAGGGGCCTCTCCCTTTGGAATGCATGGGAGATGAGAGACTCGGAGTTGTTGTACATTTCCTTTATTTAACAGGAGACCACTGTTGAATTAACCTGTTGAAGTCAACAAGCTCTGAATATCTGACTTCCTATCTATTCCACTGCGGTCTGGGTTTCCTTTGGTGAGATTCAGGCTCAAGTTTTAGCAGTCTGAACTGACACACCAGCCTCATTTATGAAAAGGAGATACTAAAACAGTGACAGTATTTTTTTTTTTTTTTTTCTAAACTCTTACAGATTCATGTTTTATGTATTTTTTTTCTTTTTTTTTTTTAATGACATGAGCTCTCTGGGAAATGTACCTCATCCCTGCCGTTTTCTTCTAAGAGTATTCGTTTGGGAGCAAACTGCAGTCACTCTCACCAGAGTCCCATTTGATGTCAGGAGGCATCACTTTAAACCTTGTGATGCCTCGGACAGGTCCATCTGTTCCATCAAAAGTTGAATGCTAAGTTGCATAACTTGGAGCTTACTGTATGTAACCTTCGTTGATTTGCCTAACCTTAAAATCTTGTTGCTCTTTTTTTCATGTAGCTTTTTTTCTTTTTCCAGTCTTTTAAGGAAAACTTCATTTCCCAGCACATCCCTGTATGTGTACCTATTTTAATGCACATCTCTGAAACAAAGATTTTTTGTTCACAACCATGACTAAAGCTGGAAAGTCAGTCTTCAGGGAGGGAGGATAAAAACATCCTGTTAGAATTTATTCAGGAAAGACAAATTGGGTGGCAGGGGAGGGAAAGTCCTCCTTTCCTACACTTTACCCCTTTTTATCCCCATGAGAAACAGTTTCCCTCTGTAATCAGGGTAATCTGCATTTTTGAGCTCTGATAGGTATCCATGAATGTGTTGGCAAAGAAAAGTCTTTCTCACGTGCAGAGACTGGTGTTATGTGGGCAGGGCCACCCGTAACCCAAGCGACCAGAGAGAGCAACATACATGGGACTTGGGGAGGTAGTGGAGCTGCTGGGACAGGTGTCAAAGATAGGGATCCATTGTGCTAGCCTTCGTGTTAAGCAAAGGAAGCTGTATTTTGTTTAAGAAGATTTGAAAAATAGGGGCTGATGTTACTCTGGGGACCTGTTATCAACATGGTTTGCACGCAGCCCCCTGACCCCAGCTGCAGAGCCATGCCACAACTGTGGGGACCTCTCACACTGGGCTAGAGCTCAAGGTGTCTACCACCACATCACACTTTAGGATTTCTTTATTAACTATTTAATAATGCCATACATTTTTATAAGGTTAGATTGTTTGCTTGAAAGCATCTGTTTACATTCCATATTCCAATAAAATTGTATTGATATTGGTAGCAGGTCCTATCTCTAAATGTAGATTCTATTTTTGTCATTTGGTCAGTGGGAACTTAAAATACAAATAAAACAAGATCCCAAAGCCAGGAAATGCATTCAGTTAAGGTTCTCAAACCAGTGCTTCCTGCCTTCATTGCACGTCCTGTATATTAATGTACACATTTGTTCTACCTGAAAATGAGAAACTGGACAGCACTTCTTGGCTGAACCTATATTGATATGGTAGGCAGCAACACGCAGGTGTTTCAGATTGTCAGACGCCTTCTGACATGCCCTTCTAGGCGACACCAAGCTGTTGGCTATTATTTATTAGGGAGATGTGCCACTGTGTGTCTTTCCTGCCCCACCCATCTCCTCTTTTGTCACCCATTCCCTTCCCCCACTCTTCTTTTTTTTTCCTTCAAGTCACCTGTCTGGACCAGGCAGGGAGAGCCTGCTGGAGAGTCTTGATGAAGTAGTAACCCTGCTTCTTTTGCTTGAGTCCCCCAGAGGCAATACAAGCATGTGGAAAAGGGTCGGGTGACTGACTTCTGCCTTTCTGTCTCTCATCATGATGTAGTATGTGCAAACACAGCTCACCTGCCCGTCCTCAGGCTCTGTGGCTGCAGCTTGGCAGAGGAGTAATTGTTCCAGTTTATGCATACAGTTTACTTTTTCGCCACCGCTACTTTTTACCTCTGTTCATGCCCTAGACATAAAGCATAACTGAGTTTAAAATGCTCACTCCTTTCCAAGGCTGGTCTTGACACCCAACTTGTGGCTGGCTGACTATGACTGGTTCTTTCCCAAACTGAACTGAGTCTAGTCCAGACCTTTCCTCTTTTCCTAGCTCCAAAACCATTTTGTGTGCAGATCGACCTAGCTCCCCTGAGATTTTAGTCTTTTCCTGGATTAGGAAGCAGTCTTGGAAAATTCAAAAGACAGATGAGAGTGTGTGTGAGTCTAGTCTAATATCTAGACAAAGCTATGGTAGATTCACCCACCCAGTATCCTTTCCGGTTAGCATATTATTTCTTAAATTCATCTCAGTAAGTTTCATTAGACATTTTGTTTGCTTCATTACCTTATAACAGGTTAAAAGTGCCTAAGATAAGGATTTACTGTTTCCTAAAGAAAAGCAAAAATAATGTGGGGAACAGGGTAGTGTTACACTGTCATCTCAGGTACTGCCTACGTTCAAAAACATAGACCTGGCGTGGCGAGAACAGAAGGTTCCTGTGCCAAATACAGATGGGTGTATCAGAGGTTGTTGGCCACAAGTGGGTCTAGCTGCAGGGTTTCTCTGCTTCAGCTGAGAAATCGCATGGTGAGAGCAGAACTGATGAAGTGCTAAGATTTTCATCGGGTTTGCTTGCAGCTCACTCTCCCCAGGATCATATCAGCTGGCCCACCCCTATCCTGTTCTAGCCAGCGGTGGGTGACTGGGCGGGAGAAGTATACATGGAGTGTATAACGCAGACCAGGCATTCCCAGTCTTCTTAGCACTCAGAGGGGTGTCAGTGCCAGTTCCATGAGGCGTGTGGACATCGGTCCCTCTGCTGGGTCCCCTCACAGGCATTCTTCAGCACACCAGTACTCATGAGGCTCAAAGCATGTGTATTCCCTTGCAGAGAAGGAAGGTACTCTCCATCTGATTGATTAGAGGAGACAGAAGAGTTTGTAATCCTTGGGGCAGGGAGAGAGGACGGGAGAGCGGGTTGTTTAAAGAAGACAGGGAATCAGTTTAAAAATAAAGCAGTGCAAAGGTAGATCTTGAGAGGAAGGAACATGAGTTTTGAGGGGTGAAAGCAAGGCAGGGCACAGAGTTCAAGTTCTGGAACACGCCCTGAGATGGGCACTCCCCCATGGGTTGGTTCCAGCGGGACCACACGGTGGTGCTCTCGAGGCAGGTGCTGAGTCCCAGAGAGAGCCCGCGGCCGTGGGCCTCCGCCTGCGCCTACTCAGGGAAATGACTTAGCTTCTCCCAGGTGCTGCTGTGATGAGGATGGAAGCAAAATCATTTGGGGACACAAACAATTGGAAGAATTTTTATATATGCATTGAAATGGATCTGAGAGAGCCCCGTCAACAGTCTCCTTTAATGCCAGTTCAGATTAATGATTCATCTAGAAACCTGTGTTACTACACAAGCATACACAGGAGAAAGCAACCTGCCCTCCTACACATGAATAGCAGTGGATAGTAACTGATCAGCGTCAAGGCCATTGAGATGTAAACCCAAAAGCAAAAGCAGGGTCCATATGAGCAGACAAGCCAAAGTTTGTCAGTGAGCTGCTTAAATCTATGACTGAGTGATATCTTGCCATTAAAAAGTAACCCCAGGGTGGGGATGAGGGGACGGGAGGTGGCGAGGAAACATCTGGCTCAAAACCAGTAATAAATGCTTTGGAGCTATATGGATGTGTCAATGGAAATAACCCCAACCAGGTATTACAGAGGCTGGGGGAAGTGATGGAATGGGATTATACAGGTGATGCATACTTTTATGTAGAGACTTAACAATGTGCTGCAAATGTGATACTTAATCCTGAACTGCATGTATTGGGGATTGTGTGTTTTTTTTTTTTTTAAGTTCACTGAATCAATAAATTAACAGTTTTTCACTTGCTGGCTTTTCTTGCTGTAAATGGTGACTAAGAGGTTGGGACAGAAATCTTGACACCCAGTGGAAAGCTTGAATAAACCTTCCAGAACCTCGGAGCCGACTGTCTCCTGTTTGCAGAAAAGCAACACTGCCTGGGTTGTGATCCTGTACTAAAGAGTACTTTAGTACACAGTTGACCACCACTTTGTATCACTAGATGACTGATGTATAATTTCTATGCTGCTGCCCTTTAGAGGAAAGAAAAACGTCATGTGAAATCCTGTTTTCATAAATAAAAATGTTGACAATCACCAGCCTTGCCAGGTGGGACACAAGCCACTGCCATATGAGGACCTTAAGCTTGTACTTCCTATCTCTTGGGGAAGAGGAGGAATAAACCTGGAATTGAGAAGATGTGTGGGTGGGCGGTTGCAGTTAATCACCTTGGTGTGAAGACTCCTCTAGCAGAAGTGGTGGTACTAGGGTGGTAGGAGGACAGTCCTATTTCTTGGTACTTGCTCCTGAATTCAGGTACAACTCAGAACCTGCTGCTTGGGGTTGACTATTTCGCTGCACAACTTTAACCTTTGTGGCAGTTTTCTGCATTTATGAAAGAAAACCTCTCCCCACCCCCATTCCTTGCAACACAGGCGGGCACGTGCTGTTGTGTGGCCAATGGAGTCTTTTGTTAGTGCCCTTGTTCTCACTGCTCCCTTGGTTGAATTGGACACTTGAAAATCATTTGCTGAAGAGTCATTTCTTTCTTAGCCTTATGCACCATGCAGCCTTTCTCAAACACTAAGCAGTTGAACCCTTCCTGTATCCAAAGAAAGTGGGTCATGAGATGATTCTGTATGACAGCTTCTCAGGTGCACTGTCCCTTCCATTACTGCTGGTACCATTCTGAGATGCTGCTTCTAGAATTCCCCTGGCGTCTCAACCGCCCACTCTGCTGTGCTGGACATGGCAAGAGGAACGAGGTTTTCAGGCCATGCCAGACAGCCACTTCCAGGGGAGAGTTAAAAATACTTGAGCTCCCGTTTTGCTCTTTATTCACCTGGGGCCTTTCCCTGTGTAAACAGTCATCTGATTCTTGGTCCAAAGACATCCTGAGTAAACCGGGTCAGATCTAATGAGGACTCTGGAGCTGGGCTACTGAACTTGTAGCTTGGGCTCACCCAAGATGGTCAAGAATGATGCTTCTAGATGAGCATCCTGGACCTGAGAGCAGAGGAGGGGCCAGGACTGCCTCTGCAAGTGGTGATGGGAAAGGGTACTATTTGAAACCTGAAACCAGTCAGTCCTTACCTGGTTTTCCACATGTGCAAGTCAGGCTTGTAGACTATCTCCAGAGCTCCCCAGAAGGGAGCCACTCGCCCGTGGAGGCCTCTCTTCACTCCCAGTCAGATTGATTAATGCCGTCTTTCCCCTCCTCCCGTCTCTCCCCAGGTCTGTTGCTGTTGCTCCCACTTTTCCATAAGCAGAACAAGAACCAAATCAAACGTCTTAACGTGTGTAGAGAGATCACGTTCCGTGAGCAGACACAAAACGGTGGCGGGTTTGGCGAGCACGAACTAGACCAACCGAAGGGCAGCCCACCACCGTATATCAAACCTCACTCCGAATGTAAAAGGTTCTCACGCCTTTGGCTTCCTGTTGACTTCCTCCTGACCCAGAAAGCATGGGAAATGTGAAGGGTATGCGAAATGGTTGTTGGTTACTGTTGCTCCCCTGCACCCCTGGTTCATCCCGTGGCCACCTGTTTTTCCAGCAGACCACGTTAACCAGCTGACCAGACTCCAGTGGGGGCACGGGGTGTATATGGCATGACGGGCGGTTACATATTATAATTTTAAAAGTATATATTATTGAATAAAAGGTTTTAAAAGAAACGTATGGTGAGTTTTCAGTGTGGAAAGGGCCATTAAATGAGACCCCATGGCCACAGAGGAACAGAGTGAGATAGAAGAGCATTTGAGACAGGTTCTAGCCAGAGGGAGGAGGGCAGTTTCCAGGACAGATGAGAAATGAAAGAGGTATGTGAACCCATCTTGGTGATGGGGCACTGCAGGTGATTCCAGCAAGACTTGGCAAGCCAGGAAAGCGGACCTTGCCTCAAACGCATTCATCTCCCTATACCACTCCTTCCAAAGCAGGTGAGTCACGCAGCCATTCAGGTGGCAGGTAAACGTTCTCTCTCATGAACTCAGGAAGCTGCCTTAATCCCTGCTTTGCTTTCCACTGCACATGTTTCAGTATTCCATTCCATCCCCAAATCCTGTCCACCCTGGCCCCCTACTTCAGGAAAAGTATCTGACCTCGGAGGCTGGTTCAGTTCGTTGACCCAAGGTGGGGAAGGAGTCAGATCTTGGGTTCAGAGCATCCTGGGAGAAGCAGCAGCCCATCAAAGGTGAAAGAAAATGGAACAGGAGCTCCAGACATGTCTGTTCAGGGAGAAAATGAAACCACAGTCAAATTTGATATGTATCTTTCAATTTTTTTCTATGCATTTACTAACACTTTGAAATTAAAATGGATTTTATCAGAAAGGTAGATTTTACCTTCTTTTTCTGCAACTTGTGCTTTCACTGTTAGCATGTATAGATCTACCTCACCCCTTTTCGTGGCTGTATATTATTCCATTGTGTAATGTACCATAGTAGAAGCAGTCCTTTATGGATAGACTCTTACCAATACTATTGCCAGTATTGCTGCAATGAACAAATTTGGACAATATTTTTACACAGTCTGTATGTTTGTGAGATAAAATCTTAAAAAAAGAATTACTGTGCCATATCTTTTTCTTTCTTTTCTTTTTAATTTTAGGAAGGGCATTGTTCAGAAAAAGCAGTCTTCTGTTCCCTTCTCTCACTGGTGTAGGCTGGCATCATGATGCCTTAAGCTGTGGAATTCTTGGGCTCTGTCAGGCCTGCCCAGGGCCTATGAACTTTCCAGAAACCTACTGGATATTTGAGACTTGAAGAAGGGGTGTTGGCTCTAATATAGAAAGTTACAAAATAAAAATAAGTGTAACTAGATGTTACTCCAATCCTGTGAACTGAGAATTCAGTATTTTATTTTAAAAATATTTTTTTCAGGAATTTTCTGGTGCTCTAGTGGTTTATACTCCAAACTTCCAATGCAGGGGGAATGGGTTCAATCCCTGGGCAGGAAACTAAGATCCCATGTGCCTTGCAGCATAGCCAAGAAATAAAAATTTAAAAATGTTATTTTTCTCATGATAATTAATGATGAGTCACAGAAAATCATGAAATAATCACATAATTTCAGAATCAAATTCTAAAGTTCTTTTCTCAAAAAATTACAAGGAAAAGTTATCAAATATGAAAAATGGCTGCCTTTTAATGTTTGAAATGCTATGGAGAAGCCTTCAAAAGTAAGAATGCAGAGAGGTGGAAATGTTTTAAAATATTCCTGGCCAGAGGGGACTGGATGGTGGAATGCATGAGCAACTCTGCAGAATCTTCTGCAAACTTTAATGTGCATCTCAAATGCATTGTTCTAAGTGAAGAAGCCAGTATCAAAAGGCTAGATGATTCTGTTTATTTGACATTAAGGAAAAAGAAGCTTCCCTGGTGGCTCGGTGGTAAAGAATCTGCCTGCAATGCAGGAGACGAGGGAGACGAAGATTTGATCCCTACGTTGGGAAGTTCCCCTGGAGGAGGGCATGGCACCACACTCCAGTATTCTTGCCTGGAGAATCCTATGGACAGAGGAGCCTCGTGGGACACAACTGAAGCGACCTAGCACGCACGTAGGCACAGAAGCGGCAAAGCTGTTGGTATGGAGAACGGACCCACAGTTGCCAAGGGTTAAGGTTGGGGGTTGCGGGATTGGGGGGCTTGACTGCAAAGGGACAGATAGCATGAGGGAATTTGAGGGCGATGTATCCTAAACATGGTGATGGTTATATGACTTTGTCAAAACCACACCCAAAAGTGTACATTTTAGTGTATGTAAGTTTAAAAATAAGTTTTCAAAAATAACAAAAACATGCAGAGTCCCAACACAGTCCCCTTTGAACTTCTGAGATGAGCAGGAGCTTCATCTGTCCAGCACTGGCTCATTACCAGTGTCTTTGGATATAACCACTGGAGCTAGGATCCCGCGGTCTGCCAGTTGAGCACCTGTCATTCAGGTGCTCTTCCATCTTTGCTCCCAGCTAAGGGGTGACTCCAGGCACAATTTCTGTTCTCATCACTATACCTCCCCATTCCCGTCAGCAAGGAGGGGTGAAGAACAAACTGTCTTCCAGTGTGAGGCAAGTCCCTTGTGTCCTTTACTGGCCAGGTGCTTGGGGTTCTGGTCTCAGACTGACATGAATAGATGCTGTCCACTGGTTTTTCACAAGTAACTAGGGCTTTTGTGCACTAAAAGGGATTTTTACAGTTCCAGGTGGGTTTTTTTTAATATCTTAGTTATTAAGCTGTATGATTAAAAGTCTAATTTGTCTTGTGTCTTTACAAATCCTGTTATAACTACCAACTGCTTGGTTTTGTATGCAAATCTGAACATTTATTTTGGTTCATCTTTGATTGATGTTCAATTAATTCAAAACTTAATGGGTTAAACCAGCAGTCCCCAAAACTTTTGGCACCAGGGACCGGTTTCATGGAAGACAATTTTTCCATGGACCGGGGGTGGGGGGTGGGTGTTGAGGTCGGGGTGAGGGGTGGTTTCAGCATGATTCAAAAGCATTTTTTAAGCACTTTATTTCTAATCTAATGCTACCACTGATCTGACAGGAGGCATCCATACTGGTCTGAGGCCCAGAAGTTGGGGACTCCAGGGTTAAACCATACACGTTACCCACATACTTAATCTAGTTTCCTTAGACAGATTGAAAGTAAACCACATATTTAATCTGTTTGATTTGCACAAACACTTCCCATAGTTTATATGAAAGACCTAAAATCTGCTGAAATCTTCCTAAGCATTCAAATACTAACATATCTAAGTCTAAACTCATATATTTAATCAATCAAAATCTTTTGAACGTTGTTTACAAACTTAATTAAACTTGCATAGCATTTTAAAATTATAATTACAGGTCTAATTTCAAATTCCTTTAAGCATTTCAAATTAAATTCGAAGTACCAGATCCTCTAATCCTTTAAATGGGTTAACTATTTCAAATATCTTAAACAACAAAACATCACAATAATCAGAAATGTATTCCTCTGTTTGACATGTATTACTGACATTGTGTATTTGATTTACTTCCCATAATCTTGTGAGTATTTTGACACCTATGCCACCAAGGTGAGATATTCTGTCTAAACACAGAACTCTAATTCGTTCATGGCCAGAGATTCTGAGCTGGGCACAGAATTGGTTGCTGCTTCTGCAGTGGTTCTACCCTCCTGCTTGTATTGGGTTAGCCAAAAAGTTCATTTGGGGTTTTCCCATACAAGCTAATGTATGAAAAACCTGAACGAAATTTTTTGGTCAATCCTATAGTAATAGTAATGGGATTCTCAAGACCACCTCATATCTTTTACCTCATGCAGTTACTTTACTTTTACGTCTTCTGCATCTTTTAATGGCCTGATTAACATCAGTTGAGCTTCTGCATACACTACTTAGATTGTAATTACTACCTCATTAAATTCTGCTTTTTTTCATTTATTACTTTTTAAAACTGACTCATCCACCTTGCTCTAATCATAATCATTGAAGGAAGCAACATATCAAGATTTTTCATGTATTTAGTCCTTAGCTTTCTTGATGAAGAGAAAACAATCTTGAAGAAATAGAGTTGACCCTTGAACAACTTGGATTTGAACTACAGGGTTCACTTACATGTTGATTTTTTTCAATAATAAATACTACATGATCCACAGTTGGTTGGATCTGAGAATGCAGAACTGGCGATATGGAGGAAGCAGTCTATACAGAGGGACAACTATAAGTTACACACAGATTTCTGAGGAGTGGATTGGTGACCTTAACTGTGCTCTTCAAGGGTTGACTGTATAGTGTTTAATGCATGTTTCTGTGAGAGACATCAGTGATTTTAGGTTAAATTTGTTCTACATTACTTTGAAAAGAAGGCAACGTCAGAGGTAACCATTTAGCACTAATCCATTCATTCATTCATTGTGTGTCTGTCATGCTGGTACTGTGGTACGTGAGGGGATACGTGCCCAGAAGACACAGTCTGCCCCCAGAAGGAGCTTGCCGAAATCAAGTCTACAATAGGAGCAAACCCACTCATTTATGTCCTCCATATCTTTGATCAAATCATCAAATCATCTTAGCCAAGGCCATGATCATAGTAAACTTTGAACCCCCACATAAGGAAAAACTGAACACAGTTTTCACGTGGATACTCACTGAGAACGAGTAGTTAAGAGAAGCAAGCACCTTCATTTTCTCCATCAGCTTGCTTGATTGATCTTGTTGGGTCCCTTCCAAGGCCCTGGCAGGGGCCTTAGAAATTTATTCAAGTAGTTCATATGATTTTGTAAAATCTGCAAAGGTAAGCAGAAGATTTGAGTCTCATCAAAGCTGGATCAAAACAGAATTTCCTTCCCATCAGAAATAAAGTCAATAATGCAGGGTATATAGTTAAACATACCACATGTTTTTTCTCCTTTTTAAACTTACAAAAAAATAAGACTCATGCAAAATAGAATTGATCAATCCGTCTGTTTGGAGGGCACAAATAAGGAGCAGTACTACTAGTACAAACAGCAGCACATATGTGGGTAAAGTTGCATGTTTTATGAATCCATCAGTCATGATTCAGTTCAGTTCAGTTCAGTCACTCAGTCGTGTCTGACTCTTTGCGACCCCATGAATCACACGCAGCACGCCAGGCCTCCCTGTCCATCACCAACTCCTGGAGTTCACTCAGACTCACGTCCATCGAGTCAGTGATGCCATCCAGCCATCTCATCCTCTGTCGTCCCCTTCTCCTCCTGCTCCCAATCCCTCCCAGCATCAGAGTCTTTTCCAATGAGTCAACTCTTTGCATGAGGTGGCCAAAGTACTGGAGTTTCAGCTTCAACATCAGTCCTTCCAATGAACACCCAGGGCTGATCTCCTTTAGAATGGACTGGTTGGATCTCCTTGCAGTCCAAGGGACTCTCAAGAGTCTTCTCCAACACCACAGTTCAAAAGCATCAATTCTTTGGCACTCAGCCTTCACAGTCCAACTCTCACATCCATACATGACCACAGGAAAAACCATAGTCTTGACTAGATGAACCTTTGCTGGCAAAGTAATGTCTCTGCTTTTCAATACGCTATCTAGGTTGGTCATAACTTTCCTTCCAAGGAGTAAGCATCTTTTAATTTCATGGCTGCAGTCACCATCTGCAGTGATTTTGGAGCCCAAAAAAATAAAGTCTGACACTGTTTCCACTGTTTCCCCATCTATTTCCCATGAAGTGATGGGACCGGATGCTATGATCTTTGTTTTCTGAATGTTGAGCTTTAAGCCAGCTTTTTCACTCTCCACTTTCACTTTCATCAAGAGGCTTTTTAGTTCCTCTTCACTTTGTGCCATAAGGGTGGTGTCATCTGCATATCTGAGGTTATTGATATTTCTCCCGGCAATCTTGATTCCAGCTTGTGTTCCTTCTAAGAAACACCTGGAGTAACAGGCAAATTTGGCCTTGGAATACGGAATGAAGCAGGGCGAAGACTAATAGAGTTTTGCGAAGAAAATGCACTGGTCATAGCAAACACCCACTTCCAACAACACAAGAGAAGACTCTATACATGGACATCCCCAGATGGTCAACACCAAAATCAGATTGATTATATTTTTTGCAGCCAAAGATGGAGAAGCTCTATACAGTCAACAAAAACAAGACCAGGAGCTGACTGTGGCTCAGATCATGAACTCCTTACTACCAAATTCAGACTTAAATTGAAGAAAGTAGGGAAAACCACTAGACCATTCAGGTATGACCTAAATCAAATCCCTTATGATTATACAGTGGAAGTGAGAAATAGATTTAAGGGCCTAGATCTGATAGATAGAGTGCCTGATGAACTATGGAATGAGGTTTGTGACATTGTACAGGAGACAGGGATCAAGACCATCCCCATGGAAAAGAAATGCAAAAAAGCAAAATGGCTGTCTGGGGAGGCCTTACAAATAGCCGTGAAAAGAAGAGAAGCGAAAAGCAAAGGAGAAAAGGAAAGATATAAGCATCTGAATGCAGAGTTCCAAAGAATAGCAAGAAGAGATAAGAAAGAGATAAGAAAGCCTTCAGCGATCAATGCAAAGAAATCAGTCATGATTAAGAAGACTCAAATATCCTATTCTCTTAATTACAAAATGACATTACGAAACTGTCTTAAATAGAAGTGGTCATTGTATGCATGCTAAGTCACTTTAGTCATGTCTGACTCTTTGCGACCCTATAGATTGTAGCCTGCCAGTGTCCTCTGTCCATGGGATACTCC
This sequence comes from Bubalus bubalis, assembly GCF_019923935.1. Classification (NCBI taxonomy): domain Eukaryota; kingdom Metazoa; phylum Chordata; class Mammalia; order Artiodactyla; family Bovidae; genus Bubalus; species Bubalus bubalis. The sequence continues at coordinate 25,635,993 of NC_059174.1, read as the reverse complement.
AGGCAAGAATCCTTCTCCAAGGGATCTTCCTGATCCAGACAACTAACTCAAGTCTCCTATGGCTCCTGCATTGCAAGATTCTTCACCCCTGAGCCACCGGGGAAGCCTGATCACAGTAGGCGCCACAAAACCTGGATGCCCCACCTGGTGAGTTCTGAGGACTTTAAATATAGAACAGGATTTGGACTTTACCCAGGGTGGGAGAAGGCAATGGCACCCCACTCCAGTACTCTTGCTTGGAAAATCCCATGGACGGAGGAGCCTGATGGGCTGCAGTCCATGGGATCCGAAGAGTCAGACACGACTGAGCGACTTCATTTTCATTTTTCACTCTCATACATTGGAGAAGGAAATGGCAACCCATTCCAGTGTTCTTGCCTGGAGAATGCCAGGGACAGAAGAGCCTGGTAGGCTGCCATCTCTGGGGTCGCACAGAGTCGGACACGACTGAAGCCACTTAGCAGCAGCAGCAGCAGCAACAAGTTAACAGGAGAAGAGAATGTTGTAGGCTGACTGACATGGAGCCTGGAAGGAAGGCTGGAAACAGAGGGACTGGAAGTTCATACACTAGAGGCTCAGTGAATAATGGTTTCCAACATTTGATGTTTCTTCCACACTTGAAATATCATAGTTTATGTCTTTTAAAAACGGTTCTAAGAATTGATTAAAAAAAAAAAAAAACTGTTGATTCAACTCAACCAACTTTATTTTAATTGCATTAATGTCTGCATTTAATGTTCAGACCTTCTTGTTTCTAATCACGCATTTAAGGTGGTAACTTTTCCTCAAGGATTGCTTTGACTTCATTCCGCGGGTTATGCTGCATATTCATAGCGACCCGGTCAATAATTAAAGCGATGATGCCTATAAGGAAGGCGTTTAGCACACTTACTGCGTAATACTGGTTAGCTGCTTTAACCTTATTCTGTACTCGGCCAACAAGCAATTATTTGTTAGTCTCAGGACTCCAGGTCCTGCCTTTCCCCACTTTTTTTCCGCTTCTAACTCCTCCTAGCCCCTAGTGGGCGGAACCTGCCCTTCACGCCCTTAGACTCCATCCCCTCCAGGTTCCCTTGACACCACGCAGGTGCTAACCCATTCTATTATCCTGTCTCCTTCCGCTTTCTAAAAGCGGCTCTGGGACAGCGATGGGAAAATAGTCCCTAGGCAAGGGCGTTCTTTTCCCAAGGAGGCGGCACTAGGGCGGGGCTTAAGAGTGAAAGGAACAGGAAGTCCGTAATCCCCGTGGCGGGATTGGGCTCTGCGCTCTGAGGGGGCGGGCTCAGGTGAGCGGAGGGATTCATCTCTGGCGGCGGGAGGCCCGCCGCCTCCATTTAAGGAGGGGAGTGCGGTGCTGGCGGCAGTTGCTGTGGTTTCCGTGTTAGGGTGGTTTTGTTTTCTTGGGAGCGTAGCTTCACGGACTAAGCGTCCCGCGTCCAAGTCCAGGTATCTGTGGCCGCCGATCTGGAGGTCAGGGGCTCAGCTTCCCTTCTTCGGACCAGCCAGCCCCCTGTTTTGCCTTCGCCAATTGGTGCCCATATTTAGGTCGGCTTCGGCGAGGTTGAGAAGGCCGCCGGCAAGATGTTCAAAAACACGTTCCAGAGCGGCTTCCTCTCCATCCTCTACAGCATCGGCAGCAAACCCCTGCAGATCTGGGACAAAAAGGTCAGGGACTGAGGGCGGCGGCGGGGCGAGGCCTCGGGGCTGGGGCTGGGGTGGCAGGTAGTTGTGACGAGCTGGGGCCTGGGGGAGGCCAGGCGATCTCTGCTGTGCCCTGGCCCCAGCCTGGGGTGATTGAGGCGCGAGGTGAGGGCATCGTGTAAGCAGCGGAGGTGCATGTGGGGTGGGCGTGGCTGGAGTTTAAGTGTCCTACGGCCGTGGTGTGGCCCAGTGTCCCTCTCCGCAGACTTGACAGACATGCGGTTCTTTAGCTTCGATTTCCCCACTTACAGTATGGTGGGGTTGGTAGTACCCATCTAACAGTGTGAAAAGCGTCAAGTCACATGAGGTTGCTTTGGGAAAGTGCAGATGAAAGAAACTGCTGTTCACTGATTTCACAAGTATTTACTGATATCCTGTATTGTGCCAGGCTCTGTGCTGGGCACTGGACACAGAGCCATTGTCCCAGGCTCCCTTATAGAGGCACAGCCAGAACGCGGTTATGTTTGGGTTTCATTCATTTGCTCCCTTCCTCTCACTGATCCCAACGGAGCCGGAATTCAGTGGTCTTTGGCACCTGCTCCACACTCATTGTGACTTGGGGTCTGTGCTGTGCCTTCAGTGACTGATCTCCATCAGGAAAATTGTAAAATGGTGACAAGTCTTGTCTAGGTTAACGTGCTCAAAGCCAAGTACAAGCCTCATCGTCTTTATTCAGGCGTCCACCGGGTGATGCTTCCACCGACTCCAGAGGGTGGTGACCCTGTCCACATTCTAGAGATGTTGATTAGGGGGCATGTGTGCCTAGCAATCTATGAGTTGGTTCTCACTTAACTACTGTGCTATTTCCTTTCTTATGCAAATTCTCAGTTTTCTGTACTCTTTTTAAAATAAAAGTTAATATAAAGCACTCTTACTATGGAAGACAGGTGACTTAGTACTGCACTCCTCCAGGGAAAATGGAGAGAGGTGGTATGTTGAATGCTGTTTTTATAGAGAAGGATGTGGGATCATCCAAATAAGCAGTTTACTGGCAATGAGGCCAAGAATCTTGGATTTCATCTCAGAACAAGTCCTTGTTTTTGTCTTCCCACATCCACAGTTGAAGGTTTTTTGGCCACAGAGAGACTGAGAACACAAACAGCCTTCTTTCTGCCTGTTGCTGCTACGGAATTCTTCATTCTGAGAGCAGCTTTCGGGGTGGTGTATTCAGTGTCATTTTTACAAGACATTTGAAAGATCTGAATGTAACGAGTTTGGCCTTATGCATGTGTGAGGAATCTGACCAGCTTCTCTTCTTTCACAGTGATTCTGTCCCAAAACTACATCTAATGCTGGGAATTGCTTTTTACACAAGAAAGCGGTTCCTTAGTTGCTTTCCTACATTACTGAGTTTGTCAGTTCCATGGTTTTGTTCACATTGGATTAAAAAACCTTGTAAACTCTGAAATTACACCTCTACAAAGAGAGCTCAAAATGAGTGTACCTGGGCACTTTGTAAGCATGATGGCTTCTCAGCTGTTGTGGTGGTGGTTATTTAGTCACTAAGTCGTGTCTGACTCTTTGCAACCCCATGGATTTTATAGGCAAGGGTACTGGAGTGGCTTGCTTTTTCCTTCTCCAGGGGATCTTCCGGACCCAGGGATTGAACCCATGTCCCTTTCATTGGCAGGTGGATTCCTTACCACTGAGCCACCTGGCTTGACTTAATTGTGGACTGTCCAAAGTCTGGAGAGAGTGGATTGTGTGCCAGTTGAAACAAAAGTGTCAGTAGGAGTCAATTGAAATAGAGAATGGGACTTGATGTAGGAGAAGAGGTTTTCAGAGCAGGTCAAAGAACTTAAGTCCAATTCCAGTGTTAGAAAGGCTATTAAGAGTTCTATTAAGTGAAACTTCTATCAGAGTTGCCCCCTTTTAACCCTTCTGGGCTTGATCTTTTGTGGTATGTTTTATTTTTCAAATGCAGTTTTTTGACTAGTCAACATGTTTACATTCAGAATATAAAAGCAGAGTAACCATAGTGCACTGTGTCCCTTAACAACGCCACTAGAGGTCAGATGGTGCCTTAATGACATAAACGTGTGTGAAAATATTGTTAGATCAACTGGCAGGGCTATGTGGAGTAAATCAAGCAGACATTTTGGCAAAGAAAACCTTTAGAGGAATTCTCATTTTAAGGGAAATTCTTGTAATAGGGAGTTAAATGTTTCTACTCTTTTTATTTAGATTGAAAAAGTGTTTATCTGTGAATTTTTCCCCTTTGGACAAGGGAAGGAAAGGAAGGAAAAAAGGGAAAGTTTGGGGCCAGATCCATAGGCTTTGGTATATGTATATGTGTGCCTTTTCTCAGCTATATTACGAAGTCCTCAGACAGTGTTGGGAATCCAGTCCAGAAGGGGAAATGCTGGGAATTGATATACTTAACAAGGATTTATTGAGCAACAGCTAAGTGAGGCATTGTGTAGATTTGGAAAGATAGAGTTAGAGAAGACATTTTCCCCACTCCCATGATTCTGAATAAGGCAGAGTTATCATAAAGGAAGGAAGGATAGTCCTCACTTACCTAGAAATGACCCTGCCTGCTATCAGTAGGTGCATTTTGGCTATAACTGCCTGTTTTTAGTTATTACATATTTTGATTTCACAAAACTTTACTATTCTCCTTCCTGAATTTATAGAGAGAGTTTCTGTCATTTGTTTATAGCGAAGAACAGGCTTGGAAAAATTAGGTTTGGTTTCTGTTTAGGCTCTGTGTCTTGTGAATGTGAGAAGTGAATGCCGTAGTCATACTCATTTTGTGGGTGTGGCTACATTTACAATATCTGCGTTTACCTGACACACTGAAGGTAGCCCTTCCTCCATGCCATCCTTCAGCTCTCAGCTTAAACATTATTTCAGTGGGAACTTCAGTTATGTCTCCCGTGTGCTCCTGTGGTGGTCTGTATCACACCGTATGGCAGTTGCCTATTTACTGTATATCTTCCGCTAGACTACAGGTTCCTTAAGGGGAAGACTAGTATCTCACCTGGAAACCCCAGTGCTGGGTGTTGTCAGACACCTTGAATTTGTGTCCTGGCTCTGACATGATGTCCTGTGCTGTGTAACCTTGAGCAATACTTCACTCAGTTCTCTCATGTTGTAATAATGCCACCTGCTTCTCCTGGTTATGATGATTAAATGAAGAGGTATATAAATGCTTAGCAACAGTTAGGGCATACAGTATTAAATAAAGCAGGGAGCTGAGGCATTTGCTCAAGAGTAAAGGAATAGTTTATAACTGAGCCCAATATTCAGATGCCTAGAACAGGAAGTCCAGTAAATTCAGACTTCTGAAATTAGGATAATTTAGTCATTGTGCCATGGCTTTCCCAGTCCAAAAGCTTAACATGGCTCTCAGGACACATAGCCTGGGGGCTGGTACCTGCTTAACTAGCTCTCCAGGCTCACCTCCCCATCTAGCAGTGACTTCCTACTGAGCTGGAAGAAGTCTGTTTTCTCTCAGCTTCAGGCTTTTGCACTTGCCGGCCCCTCTGCTGGGACCCACTTCTTCTTTTCCGCCTTTATTAGTCTTAGGTCACAGCTCAAAGGCATTTCCTCAGGTTAGGTTAATTTATATCCACTTCCATTTCCTTTTCATCAAACTTGAAATTAGTTTCTCAGGATCTATATTCCTGGCTGAATGGTAAGCTTCCTGATAGAGACCTTTGTAGTTTTTCAAACCAAGAGTTTAGGAGAAATTAGGGGCTTTCCTGGTGGCTCAGCAGTAAAGAACTCACCTGCAATGCAGGAGACGAAGGTTTGATCCCTGAGTTGGGAAGATCCCCTGGAGGAGGGCATGGCAGCCCACTCCAGTATTCTTGCCGGGAAAATCCCACTGACAGGGACAAAGGAGCCTGGGGGACTGCAGTCCCTGGGGTTGCAGAGTCAGACACTCCTGAAGTGACCGAGCACACACACTCTGATGGCTTAGGGGGTAAAGAATCCACCTGCAATGCAGGAGACACAGGTTCGATCCCTGGGTCGGGAAGATCACCTGGAGGAGCAAATGGCAACCCACTCCAGTGTTCTTGCCTGAAAAATCCCACGGACAAAGGAACCTGGTGGGCTACAATCCAAAAAGTCACAAAGAGTCAGACAGGACTGAGTGACTAAACACAAACACATATCAGGGATTTCTTAACAATCCCTTAACTTCTGGGATCAGCAAATACTACATTATTAAAGGGCTCTTTGTGTTTAATGTAAACATTACTTCTGATTTGTAAAGAAAATACCAGGAGATTCCATTCCCACTTAGACCGGTGTAAAACATATAACTTTTAGGCTTTACCGGCAATATCCTTAAAGTCTGCTACATGAGATTGATAATTCATAACAAGCGTCTCTATCTTTATCTTTCCTCTCATCTTGTCTTTTTCTCAGCTGCTGCTGATCCTCCACATTCCCAGAGTATTAGAACCATAGTTTTTGTGGTTGTTGCTGGAAGATATTAGATTCCCATTCAGTTCCTAATTTTAAAAATGAATGAAGGCTCTTTGCAGAAAAAAAGTTCCCACGCCCTAGTTTTTAATTAGCAAACCTTGTTAGTACGTGTTAAATTAATGCAGTTTCCAACAGTAGACTTGAGAGCGTTTGGACATGAAAGTAGTAGCACTTTTTTTTTTTTCAGATTATCCCTGAGTCAGTCTGAGGATGTTCTTCATTATTCCAAGTGATAGCTTTTACTGTAATTGGGCAAAGGCCTGGGTTTTACACTTGCCCTTCCATGGCATTGTTAGAAAGAGACTGGTTATGGTACACAGAATCATCTTTACTTTAAAAGGCTGCTTGTGAATGCAGAGTCGCCTGTCTGCTGTTTGGTTAGTCCCTGTTAAGTGCCGCAAAGGGAGAGAAGCCTTTGACCCGCTGGCGCCTGCAAGGCCCAGGCCTTGAGACCGCTATGCCCAGCTCTCCCCACAGAGGTCTCCCTCTGCCTGTTTTCTGACTTAGAGCCCAGCCCCTAGCTCAGGGTGGAAACTTTGCCACTGAAATGGACAGCTCTAAAGGCTTAATGTAAATTGGAACATGTGTCATTAAGACTAGGATGCCAGATGGCCCAAGGGCTCAGCTGTCTGCCACGATAAGTGGGTGGGGCCAGAGAAGAGAAAAGTGGGAGTAGGGAGTGGATACAGCTCCTGTTATTTTTAAAGCAGCATTGGACAGCCTCCTCCCCATCCCAGTAGTATTTTCCCCGCCTCAGCTTGACCCTCCTCCCTGGGGCTTACTTTGGGAAAGAAAAAAAATCAGTGTTCTTTATTAGTTGCCCCAGCAACCATGGAAAGCCTGGGAGAGTGATTGCAAAGAAGGGCTTGAAGGCTCCCTTTTGCTGTCTGCAGAGGCTGAGACCCATTCTGATTGCTAATTGCTAGTAGCCTGGGGTTCTGAAGCTTCTAAAGTACCTCCAGCTCATGGGTGGGGGTGGGAGTGGGGGTAGGAGGGGAGGTGTTCATGAAATTAAAAAATGTAAGATTGGCTTTATTTTTTATTATTATTATTTTGGAGGAATGAAACACTCATAAGTCACACTGCAGGAACCTGTCATGAAATAAAAAGAATTAGCAAGTCAGAGGGCTTTCCCGGTGGCTCAGTGGTAAAGAATACACCGGCAATGCAGGAGATGCAGGTCGGATCCCTGGGTCAGGAAGATCCCCTGAAGGAGGTAATGGCAACCCACTCCAGTGTTCTTGCCTGGAGAATCCCATGGACAGAGGAGCCTTGTGGGCTATGGGTCCATGGGGTCGCAAAGAGTCTGACATGGCTGAAGCTGCTGAGCACACACTCACAGCAATTCAGAAACAAAAGATACTTTCTAATTTAGATGAAGGAAGTAAAATAAAACCTACTTTCACCACGAGCAATAAATGCCGCCTCGTGCATTTTATCTTCATTTCACAGCGAGGCCTGCCTAGTGGCCTCTGAACTGGAAGGAGGTAAGGAAAGGAAGTTGATGCTTTCTGAGGCCACGTATCTTATTATCCATGTTTGTCAGAAGCTGGACTGAGGAGGGGGTTGCTTCCTGGAAGACCTTGACAAGCTAAGGCAGTGACAGGCAGATTGCCAGGGAGGTTGGGAGGCCTTGCCCCAAATTGACCACCTCTCTTTCTCCTTTGATCCTAGTTTGAGAGCCTAGAGAAAAGTTTTGGGAGGTTTCCTACTCTTTAACTGCTCATATCTCTGGTTAATTGCACCCATCCCCACTCCACTCGTTTCTTCCAGTGAATTTGTATCTATAGTGCTTAAAACTTAATGAAGAAGAAAAATCATAATTCACTAAGAAATTAATTCAATTTGATTTTAAAGCTCTGGCAGCTTGTGATATGACCATACCTGTGCTTTTCTTCTTTGAGGATTGAACTTTGCTCTTGGGCATAGCTCTATTTATAGACTCTTCTCACCACTGGGCGGGTTAAAACTCTAGAGAAACTGGTGGGTATTCCTTCAAAAAAAACTGCCTTTTTCTCCTCTGGGTTTTTGAGTTTTTATGGGCTGCATTAATTAATTTTGTAAGAATTAAGTTTGTGAGTGTGGATGTTGATGTGAAAGAAATTTCTCTTAAGAAGCTCTGACAGTCCAGCTTTAACTTGCCTCTGGGCCAGAAGTCTGTAAGAAGACACAAAGTCTGTTTTGGCTTTTAGTCTGTTGGCTTCTGCTTGCAGTATAAGGCATTGTTTTCTTCTGTAAAGACCTGAGTGGTCACATTTACTGGAGTGAAGTCGTATGCTGTAAACTTTGAGATGGGCAGAAGGCAAGTTTCCTAACATTTCCTCCCTATGTAATCTGGCTGAGTTTTCTGGAGTTGAGGGAGGCTTCCTGTCCACTGTGATCTGAGAGACCATCCAGGATGTAAGATCTGAGGTCACGCTGCTTTTTTTTTCTTTTAATTTGGCTGTGCCAGGTCTTGTTTGCAACACCAGGGACCTTTCATTGTGGCATGCGAACTCTTGGTTGGGAGTCCACATGTGGGATCTAGTTCCCTGATAAGGGATCGAACCCAGGCAGCCTGTGTTGGGAGTTCCACTCCTAACCACTGGACCACAGAGAAGTCCAGGAGGTCGCACTTTTAAACAATGTTGGATAAATTGCAACGTGTTGCCTTTTAGCAATAGTAGTTTCTGGACCCTGATTGCTTAATTCTGTTTTTACCCATCTGTTTGGTTTGTTGCATTCTGTACCTTTTTAAGAAAGAATGAAGTTACTTTTCAGAGAATAATTAGTGGTGTGTTATAAAATTAGTGGGGTACTGTCAGTTCTTATCAATGTGACTACATCATATTATATGGAAGAATTTCTGGATGAATTCCTCCTTTACCAGCGAGTCAGCCTAATTTTCCACAGCAGCTGTGGGCTAGCAAATAGAGGAGGAATATTGCCACTTTGGGAGCATTTATGTGGGGAATGAGGTGGGCAGTGTTGGCATGGGCTACGCAGATCCAAGCCTTTGTGCTCTTAATCTCCTCTGGAAAGAGGCCCGGAATTCAAAGCAGGAGGGCACTGGATGTTGCCAGCTTTGATTGAGCTTCAATGTGGTGTCTGTGACTTGAGAATCCAGAAATGCTGCCTTGGCAGAGACCCGGGGCCCATGCACCCAGCATTCCGTTTCTGACAATGGGTCCCGAAGGGTGATTTGTGGGAAGGCATTCTTGATGCTGGCAACTGCACTGTCTTTGCGATATACCCTGCGGCCTCTGGCCTCCCATAATAGTCCATGGGGGATATGTCATCCAGGAATTTTTAAAAAACCCTCCTTGAATCTCTTCAGATGTGCCAGCTCTTAGCGTGACAAATTCCAGAAGTCAGCAAATATTTGAATGCTTAGTTGATGCCTAGCAGAGTACTGAGCATTGTAGAACATACAGTGTTTCATGCTCTATCCTTACCATTGCGCTTATACTTTTTGGAGGCAACAAGACTCAGTTACATCTTGCAGAAAAAGATGGGCAGTAATACCCGATGTCACCTGGGGAATACCAAGCACACCACAAGTGGATCAAGTTCACAGTAAACGAGCTCACAGAGGCTGAGGTCTCAAGACAGAAGGCCGTGTTACCAGTAATCCATGTTGAACAGTGCAACTCTCAGAGTCAGTGCGGGGTTCTCTCCCTATGCGCAAGTCTGATGGCGAGCCACGTGATAATCACTGACGGTGACAGCGCAGGCAGCCACTTTCCCTCTACCCATTAAGAGACCACGTGCTTACCTTTCCGGTGCATGCAGTTCTAACCCTGCTTGATCTTTTTCTTGTGTTAGTTAATACTTTCAGCCCGAAGAGGCAGCCCCATCTCAGAAGTGCCTCCATGTGCCTCTGTTCTGTCCATATACAGTGCTCGAATGTAATACTTGAAGATAATTGTGCTTTCCTAAATAACTTTTGAGAGGAGGATTCCATACTGCATATTGATTCCTCTCCATCATGTACCCCTACATATGCTGCAAACAGTGCAAACAATGCAGGGTGAGGTGCTAAATCGCGTAGTCTGGGCTGCATGAGCCAGAGAAGCAAATCAGAGAGAAGAGAGGTCAGTGTAGGCTGAAGATGCTAAAGAAGGCTTCTCTGTGTGGCTCAGATGGGACTTGAGGTCATACTTGAAAAAGTAGAAACTTAGGGAAAAGAAGATATGGAAGCGTGAAGTCAGAGTAAACCTTGGGGAATAATGTGTTCACTTTTGGGTTGCCACCCTCCCTGTCAGTGACACTTAGCATTTGACCTTTCTGGCCAAAGAACCATCTGTGTGAGGCAGTATTGGGCAGTGAAAAGCCTGGCTGTTACTCCTGCCTTCCTCACTTAGGGCTTGTCATCTGCACTCTCTGCCTCTCAGTGTCCACATCTGTCAAGTGGAAACAACACCAATGACCTTGTGATTTTTTTTTCACATTTATTTTTTTGTTTAATTTTTTGGCTGCACTGGGTCCTTACTGCTGCTTTCGGGCTTTCTGTGGTTGCAGTGAGCGGGAGCTAGTCCTCCTTGCAGTGGACGGGCTTCCCATTGTGGTGACTTCTCTTGTTGTCGAGCACAGGCTCTAGGTGCATGGACTTCAGTAGGTGCAGCACGTGGGCTCAGTTGTTGCAGCTTCTGGGCTGTAGAGCCACAGGCTCATAATTGCAGCTCATGGGCTCAGTTGCTCCACATCACGTGGAATCTTCCAGACCAAGGATCAAACCTGTGTCCCCTGCATTGGCAGGCAGAGTCATATACCAGGGAAGTCTGACCTTGTGATTTTTGTTGTTGGTCTTGTTAGGACTGAGATTGCTGTTGTTGTTAGGAATGTTCCTAGTGCTTAGCAGACACTTGGTAAACATTAGCTACGTTGAAATTGAATTGATTTCTTTGGGAAGAAATTGGCCCTGATTTATAGATGGCCCAGCTATCTGCATTTCCTGTGGTGGGTGATTGGGCCCTGCCTAGAGGTAATTGCATGGCTTATTTACATAGAAGCTTCAACATATCATGTCACAAACTTCTGTGTTAATGCCTCTTAGACTACTGTAGTTTTCTTTAAATAGTTGCATTCAGCCTTTGAAATCTTAACAAAATTTTTGCCAAATATTTCAGTATTCACCAGTTTAATTTTCTCCCTTGTAGGTACGGAATGGCCACATCAAAAGAATCACTGATAATGACATCCAGTCCCTGGTGCTAGAGATTGAAGGAACAAACGTCAGGTAGGTTGCCAGCCTGTTCTCCCAAAGACGTTGTATGCCCAGAGGCAGCACATCACAGAGGCTGATAGCGGGGACTGCAGAGCGAGACTGTCCAGTGAGAATCCCGCTCTGCTGCTTAGGGCTCACCCTGGGCAAGTCACTTTATCCCTCAGGCTTCAGTTTCCTCATCTGTAAAATAGGAATAAGAACAATACATCTTCCTTAGGGAATTATTGTGAAGATTAAATAAGTGAATATATATAAAACCTGCTTAGCACATAGTAAGGGCTATGTAAGTCTTAGTTATTAATATTTAACCCCAGTGTTTTTGGAGTGAGGTTGAGGGTGTTACCGGAATCACCCAGTGGGTGGTCAGTGTAGTTTTCAGTGTTACAGTGGTCTTGGTTTTGGTTTTCTATCACTTAATAGTTTCTTAGAACAGAATTAAATCTTTTCTCACTGGAAGAACTTCATCCGATCTGCTGGCCTGGCTTTCGCTTTTCAGATACTTTCTTGTTGGTGTCTACCGCTGTGTTAAGCTTTTGTTTCAGAGTCTGGCACTTTTTTTAGAAGCATTAGCTTAACTTAAGGGTTAAGGGATCTTTGGATCTTTTAGATCTGCCTTCCAGCTTACCTTCTTGGGCTGAGTGTTACTGCTGTGCCTATCACAAAGGAGGAGGCTGGTGGTGTGCTTATTGGTGTTTCCTCTTTCTACAGCACCACGTATATCACATGTCCTGCAGACCCAAAGAAAACACTGGGAATTAAACTTCCCTTCCTTGTCATGATCATCAAAAACCTGAAGAAATATTTTACCTTTGAAGTACAGGTAAGCATATGCATGTGAATCTGTATACTCTCGACTATACCAGAGAGGTGGCTGGTCAATTTATGGGAAAAAAGTAACCGTAGGAAAGTATCTTTATCCTTTTGAGTGTATTCCTTTCTGCCTCTGCTGTACACTTGATTCTGCCATTATTATTATGACATAATTTCAGTATTAGTAATCCGAGTTTCATGCCAAGTTTTAAAAGAAGCAGTAAAGCATCCAGAAAATCTAATCAATAGCTCTAAGATTTCAAAGCTTGAGGATTGGAAGAGTATCTATCTGGGAAGTTACTATTTAATATCAGGCTGGCTATTGTTGGTCTCTAGTCTAGCATTTTTAATTTTTCAAAGGGAAGAATGTTTATGGAATCATGCTATGGTCTGAGGGCCTGATGCATGTGTCATATGTCATAAGCAGCTGATGTTGTCCTGGCAACAGACAAGATAAACTCACTGTTTCCGGGCCATCTGCATCCAGTGTGACCCATGTGGGTCTGTTTATTCTCCCTTGGGTCTCAGCCTTGGGAAACCAGGCTGTGGGAGTTTCAGGTCCTGGTCTTACCAAGGTTGTTTGCTCCAAGATGGAATTACTGTGATTCTTCCTTTCCATATTTCGTAGGTACTAGATGATAAGAACGTGCGTCGGCGGTTTCGGGCAAGCAACTACCAGAGCACCACCCGGGTCAAGCCCTTCATCTGTACCATGCCCATGCGGCTGGATGACGGCTGGAACCAGATTCAGTTCAACCTGTCAGACTTCACTCGGCGGGCCTATGGCACAAATTACATTGAGACCCTCAGGGTGCAGGTACTGGCTCTTTTTCAAGAGGGAGCCCCAGATGGGAGAGGGGGCTGCACTCTGTTTGCTCCGGGCTTGTGACCTAGGTGGCAGAACTCTGTGGCTTTCTGGCTAGAGTTCCCAAGTCATCGCCCAGGGGGCTCTAACCTCAGAGGCTCAGGACCTGTTCAGGCATCGGCTCAGCAATAGTAGGGAGTGGGGGGGTGATGTAGTCACTAAGTTGTGTCCAGGTCTTGCAACCCTGTGGACTGCAGCCCACCAAGCTGCTCTGTCCACGGGATTCTCCAGGCAAGAGTACTAGAATGGGTTGTCATGCCCTCCTTCAGGGGATTTTCCTGACCCAGAGATCCAACCCACACCTGCATTGCAGGCGAATTCTTTACCGCTGAGCCACCAGGGAAGCCTCATGGTGGAGAATACAACAAGCAACATCTCCCTCTTGTCAGAATCTCCGCCTAAGCCAAGCTGAGGAGATGCCAAAGAGATGACGCTTGTGACCGCGCCATGCAGGGTGAGGGGCTGGAGGAGAGTCAGGAAAAAAAGGAAGACAGTCATAATTTGCCTCTTACTTTAAGAGACTTATTTTAAGTCTTGCATCCACAGATCCATGCAAACTGTCGCATCCGACGGGTTTACTTCTCAGACAGACTCTATTCAGAAGACGAACTGCCAGCAGAGTTCAAACTGTATCTCCCAGTTCAGAACAAGGCAAAGGTGAGCCGGCTTTCCTCAGAGGAAGGCCAGATAGTGAGTTGGAGAAACTGTGTCCCTGGAAAGGGCTCCGTTCTACAAGGTCAGGTGCAGACCCTCTCTCTGTTGACATGGAGTATGAAGGGCCTTTACATCAGAAGATCTTAAGCCTGCTACCAGCAGGGAGTCAGGAATAATCCCATGAGCTGCTGCCTCACCTCCGTGAAGTGACCCTGCCCCTTTGGGGGGCATCCTGCTCCTTCCTGCCCCCAGGCCTTCCCTGAAGAATATCTTCCATCTGAACCTCTTCATCAGCCCCAATTATTATCAGCCGACCCCTCCCCTCTGGCCCAATGATGGGTGCTTCTGGGCCTGCCCACTGCTGACACGTATGCACCGCCCCATGGGCCAGCATCCCCTTGAGTGTCCCTAGGGGTACGGGGTCGCAGCCATTGACCATCTATTTTCTAATAACTTAAACTGATGCATTTGTTCTTTTTTTTTTTCTTTTCCCTTCAGCAATAACTGGAATGCAGCTCAAGGGATAGACCCTGGATATGACTCTTAGTTTAAAAAGGAAACTATCTGGAGGACAATGCAAAAAAACAGATATTTATATTAGTTCACTGTGCTGTGGTTATTTTACCTACTGTTTGGCACCCCTTGTCGTGGACACCAGTGACTATGCCATGCGTTGTAAGTACAGTGGGGGATAAGCCGTCCTTTGATACGTGAATGCTGGAGTGTATCTCGCTGCCTGCCTTGATGTGTGGGGAGATAGATTTACCACGAACTTACAGAATTAAAGATGGTCCCGTAAGGCAGTTTCAGACCAGTATTTCTTCCTACGGTTTTTTCTTTCTTTTATATGTTATCTAAATATATGTATATGCTGTGTAGCGCTCATAATCTGGAAATGAATAAAATGTTATATTCTTGGTTTGTAAATTTGTTCTTGGTTTGTGTGTTGGTTTTTTTTTAATTGGTGACATTTCTCTTTCTTTATGGTATGAAAATAGAACTCTTTGCGAAGAACATCCCGTACATTCATGTGGTGAAGTAGCTTGCAGTAAGCACTGAAAGAACAGGACATCTATAGATGCTGATTTGGAACAACTCCCAAGATAAACTAAATGGGAAGAAACATGAATAGCGTATCACCTAGAATCATCTTATTCTGGCGGGGCGGGTCTCAAGTGGAGCTTTAGACAAAACAGCATATATGCCAGATTGCTCTTAAACCCCCTGGGAAGGTGTCACATTGAAGCCTCACTGGCCCTTGTGTGACCATCAGCACGTCTAGTGTTCCTCAGCATTGGAACGGATCACCTCCTCCTTGTTTGAGCTCCAGATGAAGTACTTGCCTTGAGTTTGGGAACTTAGAAGAAAAGTGTTTAAAAAAACCACCGGACTCACTTGAAAGAAATGACATCTTAACACCACTCTCCCAGCTCCCAGTTACTCTAGGGCATGTGCTTGGGGCTAGTGAAATGACCCTGCCACAGACAGCTGAGTTTACAAAAGTTGACCACTTAACACAACTCTACTGTATGTAATATTTCTGGAGGGAAAACAATTCGGGGGCGGAGAAGAGCCTATGTAACTACACCTGCAAGATCTCACAGGATGCATAAGAACTGTGCAGTGATTACTACTGGAGAGAATGGTGCTGTTGCTTATATACTTTTTTGTCAATACTATAAAAAACATTTTCTTTGAGGTAGTATTTAGTAATAAAATTTCAAAGTCAAAAAACAATAAAAGGCCACCCTGGATATCGTGCTCTCACCGACCTTCCCCCGGATTTGGCTTCATCCCACAGGATAAGACTGGAATTGTGGGCATTTTTACTTTGATTAGAAGTTAAAAAAAAAACCACAGGGCTGAATTGGTCACTACCGTGGCTGCCTCCTGAGAAGTTAAGTGGCAAGGAGCCCTGTTGTCCCACATCCTTACTCTCCAGCTTGCACTCTGGGTAAGCGTGGCTGAGACTCTGAGGATGTGGAGGCCTGGAGGGGAGCGTGCCCTGCTGCTGCCTCAGACACTCACTGAGTTCTTGTTTCTTATGGTTGTCGGGGGCCTGACACTGAGGTAGGTTCAGCCAAGATGACTTTGCCTTCCTCATCTGCTAACCGAATGGAGCCACCTTCGCCACGGTTGCTCTCCTTGGAGAGTCACCACGGCTCTGTCACAGAGCACCCGTCGGCCCAGGTGACAGCCTGCTCTCTCAGGGCCACCCCCAGTCACATCTGAACATTGACTCTGCTTCTCCATCCTTAAACACCCAAGGGTTCCCGTGCTTAGACTCCGTGTGTCTGTCCTGAGCCTTCTGGGTTACAGAGGGATCCTCAGAAATGGGTGGGGGTGGGGCACTCCGGGACGTCAACAGAGTTTCTTGTCTCTGGCCGCTGTGTGGTGAAATCTCCCCTCCAATCTGGAGTCTATTGTGGGATGAAAGCTGCTTTTGTGGAGGCGAGAAAACCCGGTCAACTTCTCATCTCTCTCCGGTGCCGGGACATCGGCGGAGCGCTCCTGGAAGTCCGGAGAAACACAGTAACGCACTCTGCTCCACACAGAGCCCCTTTCTCCCCCAGGCCCTTGTCAGACTAAGTACGGGGATTACCTCACCACCCTCTTCAGGGTGGAAGGCGGCAGCTGTTGACTCCACAGATGCTTCACATATCCATCCGAGAGGAAGTGAGGGGGTGTGGAGGGTGATGCGATGTATTATCTAAGCTGGACCCCGGCCAACGTGAACTGTGGCACCAGCGACGGCCCCTGCCCCTCCAGTCTCCAGCTCCCTAGGAAGATGACGACAGCTAATTATGGGGCCAAGGGAAGGCGGAAGGAAGGGACAGGCTGCAGGGCCCAGAGGCCTCCTACACGGAGCCGGGGCCAGAGTGACCTTAGATTGAGCAAACTGGAGCAGACAGGGTCACGTTAGCTGGCTCCTTGGAAGCCATGGTGTGTGTTTTAGGAGTTCCCTCCCAAATAGGAGTGTTGGTTAATTGGCATGAACTTGAGTGGACAGCCACGCAGTTGTTCCCAACAGGGCCCATCTAGGGGGACAGCCTACCTGCTACAGTAACCCTTATTTGCTACCAGCGTGTTGACTGCTTCCCCACAGCCAGCCCAGTAAGACTGACCATGCTGGTCCAGCCGCCTCCTGGGGCATTTCTCAAGGAGGCAACTATGCCAGAGAACAGCCCCCCAAGCTGATTTCCTTAGCTCCTTGGCAGCGTTAACCAAAATCAAGTGTCAGGAATTCACTGGAGAAGATGTTGGAGCTCTTCCTGTCTAGCCCTCTCTTCCCACATTTTGCTGATGAGGACACTGTAACCTAGAGTGCGTCGGGCTGAGCGACTCTTATGGTGGAAGGCGTGGAACACGGACACAGAACCCTCGTGGGAGTCATATGCCATCCTTGTCCTCCCATGTGCTGGCATTCCCCTGCTTCCTCCGTGGCTGGCTGTCCTCTTTGTAGAGGCATTGATGGGGCAGATAATGCCTTTGTCGGGGGATATCCTAGAGGTCCAGTGGCTAACACTCCAAGCTTCCAATGCAGGGGACCCAGGTCGAAACGTGTGTCAGGGAACTAGATCCCACATGCTGCAACTAAGAGTTTGCAAGCCATCGCTAAAAGATCCTGCCCACTGCAACTAAGACCCGGTGCAGTCAAATGAACAAAAATACTGTAAAAACAAAGATAATGTCTGCCTGGGAGGCTGGGCCAGGCCAGAGCTGTCTGCTCAGGAAGACTAGACTCAGCTCTGCCTCTGCGGTGAGAGCTCGCCTAGGATGTTCCTTCATGGTTGCACTTTAGCTGAACTTCAGGGCCTGAGGCTGAGGATAGAAAGCTGTGGGGCAAAGGTTTGTGTTTAATGGATTGTAAAAGTAGCATAGGCTCATGCAAAATTCAAACAGTACACAGAATATGGAGTAAGATAAAGTCATCGTTCCCATTCCTTAACTAAAAGTATTTGAATGGACCAGACTGACTTTTAACTACTTTACATGTATCTGTTTTACTGAATTATCACAACACTGAAATAGAAACTATTATTCTTATTTTACTGATGAGAAAACCAAGGCCCAGAGATTACTGTGCCCAAGCTCACACAGTGGTGGTAGAAGCAGGTTTCAACTCATGCGTCTATGCTGGTCTCTTAAATCACTTGACTTCTTTAACTTGCTGTTTCCTCCTAACAATAGCCTTATGATAAAACACATGAAACTTACCTAAGAGCTGGGCGGGGTGAGGTGTCCACCTATGAACAATAGATTAGATCTCTTGTGTTAACTTCACCCAGGGGAATACTATGCAGCCATGAAAAGGGACAAATTACAGCTAGGCGCAACAACAGAAGAACCACATGACCATAAAGCAGCGTGAAGACAGCAAGGCGAAGTATAGTAGGGATGATTCTACTTCTATACAATTTTTAAATAGACAAAACAATTTATTGTTTAGGATGCATTTATAAATGACAGTCTATACAGTAGTCCCACTTTATCCACAGTTTTGCATTTCCTGGTTTCAGTTCTCTGTAGTCAACTGCAGTCCAAACATTTTAAATGGAACATTCCAGAAATAATTCAATCTTAAATTGTGGGGCATTCTGAGTAGCATGATGAAATCTTGTGCTGTACCTGGGAGGTCCAGCCGTCACTATCGTTTGCCTCTGACCATCCACCATGGACATTGTCATGGCTTCATGACACAGGATCACCTGAAGAAGAAGATCTCCACCTGACATTGTCAGGTCAGTAGTAGCCTAATGCTGTGTCACCCACCTCACTTCCTCTCATCAGGTAGGCATTTTATCATCTCACATTGCAAGAAGAATGAGGAGTATAGTACAGTAAGATATTTTGAGAGAGACCACATTCACATAACTTTCATTACAGTGTATTGTTACATATGTTCTATTTTACTATTTGTCCATCTCTTACTGTGCCTAAAGTATAAATTACACTTATCATAGGCATGTATTCTGGAGAATGAAATGGCAACCCACTCAGCTATTTTTGCCTGAAAAATCCTGTAGACAGTGGAGATTGGGTCTACAGTTGAATGGGCCACACAGAGTCAGACACAACTGAGTGACTAAGCACAGCATAGGCATGTATATGTCAGGGAAAAAGTAGTATATATAGGGTTTCAGGCATCCATGGTGGGTCTTGGAACGTACTCAGTGGTAAACAATCCACCTGCCAGTGCAGGAGACCCAGGTTCGATACCTGGGTCAGGAAGATCCTCTGGAGGAGGGCATGGCAACCCCCTCCAGTATTCTTGCCTGGAGAATCCCATGGACAGAGAAGCCTGGTGGGCTATATAATCCATGGGGTCGCAAAGTGTTGGACACGACTGAGCTCATGCTTATTACAGGGTTTCAGGCATCCACGGGGTGTCTTGGAATGTATCCCTTTGGGGACTCCTGTAGCAACAGGCAGAAGACTATCTCAAAACTTAGGAGAGTGCTTTGCCTAGAGGTGGGGGACAAAAGTGATGGGGGAGGTACTCTAGGGGCTTCTCAGGACTATCGATGTTTTATTTCTTAACCTGGGCAGTTTTTACTCATAGATGTTTGCTTCATTACTATTTGAATTACACACACCATTGAATATATTCTTCTGATTATGTTTCTCAATTAAAAAAAAAAAAGTCAAATTTAGATGACTTAGCCCTAGCTTATTAAAATGCAGGCTCTTGGGCCCAGCTCATCAAAATGCAGATTCTCTTTCAGGAGATCTAAATCTGGCCCAGATCGACATCTGCCCCTGGTGGGTTTTGGTGTTTCTGTCACTTGAAGCTGCTCCAAGGTAGAGCAAGCAAGCATTGAAGTGGTACCTCTGAGCGCGGAGAAATCAGATGCGGGGAGGGAAGGAGAGGCTAAATAAAGCAAACCAACTCTGGCACGTGTGCCCATAGCAGCCCCCTACCTCCCAGATGCTTACGTTGCCTTTCTACAAAATCCTACTGCCTAACTTCACATCTCAATTCCTTTTCTGTAACCCGAAAATATGGAGTCCTGTAATACAAACCATGAGTGCCTCTGGGCTGCAATAGAGGCCCTTCCAAATTGTAAATCCATAAGGCACCGAACATCTGGATAGAGCGTGAGCCTTGGAAAAATTGTGCTTCTTGGTATCCATGGTGTCTGAAGCAAAGCAAAACAGTGTGCAAGGGTGGGATATGGAAACACACTGGACAGAACCCCTTATTAAAGGGTGAAAAATGTCACCGAGAACCTCTGCTGTTTTATTGCGTGAGGGTAATAAATATTAATAAGGGCCTTTGTGAGTTCCCTCATCACATGTGTTCCCCCCAGTTCTTTTTTTCCATAAAGTCTTAAGCTGTGAATCCTTCTGGTATTTGGGAGGGAATACAGTAAAATCAGGAAATACAGTAGAATCAGTCCACACACACACACTAGCCTTTGGGTTGCAGTTCAGTTCAGTCGCTCAGTCGTGTCTGACTCTTTGTGACCCCATGGACTGCAGCACACCAGGCTCCCCTGTCCATCAGCAACCCCCAAAGCTTGCTCAAACTCATGTCCATCGAATCAGTGATGCCAACCAACCATCTCATCCTATGTCGTCCTCTTCTCCTCCTGCCTTCAATCTTTCCCAGCATCAGGGTCTTTTCCAATGAGTCAGTTCTTCGCATCATGTGGCCAGAGTTTTGGAACTTCAGCTTCAGCATCAGTCCTTCTGATGAATATTCAGGACTGATTTCCTTTAGGATTAACTGGTTTGATCTCCTGGCTGTCCAAGGGACTCTCAAGAGTCTTCTCCAATACCAAGTTCAAAAGCATCAATTCTTGGGCGCTCAGCTTTCTTTATGGTCCAACTCTCACATCCATACGTGACTACTTGAGTTCCAAGTCACCCTCAAATCCACCTCCCATCCGGTGCTGCCCCTGAAGCCTAAAGCATGCTCCCAAGCCTGGGCCTCTCTTCTTGGTGCTGGAAAGTGACCTAAGCCAACATGTGGGTCCTGGTGAACCTTGAGCCCCTCTGTCAGAGGAGGTAGAGGAAAGCTGAAATCTCTCCCCTCCAAGCCAGCTACTGCACGTGGTATGTTGTAAAAGCACATCTCAGACCACAAGTACGAAACTGACAGTGAGCATGCAAAAAAAAAGACTCATGTCACCTGTTCAGAAACCTCAGTGAAGTGTCTACGAACTCTCCTATGATGCGCTTGTGTGGGGACTCTGAGGCCGTGTGGACAGCAGGACCGAATGTGGATTCTCTGTTGAGTGTGCATGGGTGGGAGGAGGGATGAGCTACCCATCCCATCTGAGTTCCAGACTAAACCGTTCTGAAGGTCTTAGATGGCTGGGCTTGCCAACTTCCCATACACGCCCCATATTAATGGGGACAGACAGAGGTATATGTAAAATGCTTCTGGCCATTGCATATTTTGGAATTGACTCACTTCCCCAGTGGAAAGAATTTCTCCTTCTTTATTTCTTAGGGAAAGGTATTTCTGATACATCTGCACTGCTTACAGAGAGTAGAGATTCGTTCCCACAAGTTGTGCTCACTCTGGTCAGTGGGCTGGCAGAGCAGTGGGGGAGGAGAGAGGCCCTTCACCAGTCCTCGCCCCCAGGAAACCCTAAGGAAGAGAAATGGAGCAGAGGCGCTGAGCCCCTGAGGGGCCCCTGGACTTCCCAGTGGGATTTGTGCATTAGCTTTGTCCCTCTCTACCGCCCTTGCCGGAGGAGGCGCTTGAATCTGAAGATGCTTCAGGGCATCACTCATTCCCTGGGAGGCTGAGTTCACCTGGTGTGGAGACCCCGGGTGGCTGCCACCTTCCCTGCAATTGGGGCTCCCTGGTCTTCAGAGGCACTAGTTTTCCCGCCTTGTCTGTGAAACCATATAAGAGAAAAACTTTGATGTCTTCCTCTATTCATACAATACTTCTGATACCTACCAGTTTTCCAGCACCAGCTGTGTGTGTGTGTGTGTGTGTGTGTGTGTTAGTCACTCAGTCGTGTCTGACTCTGAGACCCCACGGACTGTAGCCCTCCAGGCTCTTCTGTCCGTGGCATTCTCCAGGCAAGAATACTGGAGTGGGCTGCCATTTCCTTCTCCAGGGGATTTTCCTCACCCAGCGATCAAACCTGGGTCTCCCACATTGTAAGTGGGTTCTTTACCATGTGAGCTACCAGGGAAGCCCCAGCACTAGCTAGGGGTCCTACAATTCAATTCTGATGCTGTCTACCTAGTGTTCATATCAGATTTCACAGGCTAAGGGCTCAGTTCCACGAGACAGCCCCCTCCACCCCCAACTCAGAGGCTGATTGCCAGTAGCAGGTCCCCAGGTTACCCACACTTGTGTCTGACTGAGCTATGAATTGGGAATTCCCCTGACCCACTCCTCAGGTTTGATCATTTGCCATGATGGCTCAAGAATAAATGCATTTACTAGTTTATTATGTAGTAAAGAATGTGGTCAAGGATACAGATGGGAGACATAGAAAGCCAGGTCTGGAAGGCTCTTGACTGCAGGAACGTCTGTCCTTGTGGAGTTGGGGTGCACCATCTTTCTGTACGTGGGTGTGATCCCCAGTGCAGAAGCTCCCCAAAGCCCGTACTTTAGGGATTTCTATGGCGGCTTCATCACGTAGGTGTGATTAATGGTTAACTCAATCTCTAGCCGCACTCTTCTTCCTGGAGGATGGGGAGGGGCTGAAAGTTCTGAACTTCTAATTATGGTTTGGTCTTCCAGGTGACCAGCTCCCATCCAGGAACCCACCAAAAGTCACTTCTTTAGAACAAAACATTCCTATCACCCAGAAAATTCCCAGGGATTTAGACCTCTGTATTAGGAACTGAGGTCAAAGGCCAAATATCAGAACAGAAGCACCTTTACTGCTTAGGAGTTTACAAAACTGCAGAGGTTTTAGGAGCTCTGGCCAAGAGCTGGGGCCAAAGACCAGAATCCGTGTTTCTTCTTATATCACGGTTTCATACTGTAACAAGGAGTTCAGGGCTGTGCATA
Source organism: Bubalus bubalis (assembly GCF_019923935.1). NCBI lineage: Eukaryota > Metazoa > Chordata > Mammalia > Artiodactyla > Bovidae > Bubalus > Bubalus bubalis. The sequence continues at coordinate 25,613,328 of NC_059174.1, read as the reverse complement.
TTCTCTTGGAGAAGGGAGCCAGGCAGCAGATTCCTGGGTTGGCAGACCTGAAGAAAATGAAGTGGGTTCATGCTAATACAGTAATCACTAGCCACCTGTGTCTATTTAAATCAACTTTTAATTAATTTAAAATAAATTTGAAATTCCATCCTTCTGTTGTACTAGCCAGATCTCAAGCGTTCTGTAGCTGCTACACGTGGCTGATGGCCACCATATTGGGCAATGCAGATACAGGAAATTTTGATGGGACAATGCTGTTTTAAACGCTTATTTCAACAAAACAAGATTTTACCACCACTGTCAAAAAAGGGTCTTCCCTGGTGGCTCAGACGGTAAAGAATCTGCCTGCAATGCGGGAGACACAGGTTCCATCCCTCGATTGGGAAGATCCCCGGGGGGAAGGGAATGGAAACCCACTCCAGTATTCTTGCCTGGAAAATCCTGTGGACAGAGGAGCTTGGCGGGCTACAGTCCATGGGGTCCCAAAGAGTCGGACATACAAAAAAGTTCAGTGTAGCAGAATCGTTTCCTTAAAAGTGGATCTGAGCAGGCTTCTCAAATGTTAATGTTGCCTAGGAATCATCTAGGGATTTTGCTAAAAATGCGAGTTTGGATTCAGCACGTCTGATATGAGCCCCTAAATTCTGCATTTCTAATAAGCTCACAGGTTGTGCTAATGCTGTTGATCCACGGACCTCCCTTTGAGCCACAAGGGATTGGAGGCTTAGTTACAAACACTTAGGGTGGATTTTAGGTGATGAGCCTCAGGAGTGGGACACAAATTCAAAACCTATGAGGAGATGAGCGTCGCCTTTTACTCCTGACCTCAATCACTGACCTTGGTCACTGTGTAACCTCATCCGGACGTGACGGGCTGGGGGTGGGAGGGCGACGTGCCTCCTGCCTGACGAAGGTGTGTCGACACACCAGCTCTCGCTCTCGTGTTTGCTGAGGGAGGGCCTGGCCTGAAAGTGTGGCTTGAGAGCCCTCGTGACCAAGACCTGCAGGGAGAAAGCCATGATCCATCCTGCTACCTCAGGGAAGGGACGCAGGGACCATGGGTGTCTGTCTGCGGAGTAAGGTGGAGCCGCAGGTGCGAGTGAGAGGCAAGGTGACCGCTAAGTGGCCCCTGGGCAGAATGACACAGGCACAGAGGGGCCGTCCACAGAGAAGCCGCAGCCCCCAAGGTGGGAAAATCTGTACCGAGGCTGGTGCCCCTGTGCCACAGCCCTACCTGGGGGTCTCAGCTCAGAGCTCGCTCCCCGGCCCCATCACGTCTGCCTTTGTCCTTTGGATGAGCTGACCTTGGGTGAGGGGTCACTGCTCCAAGTGAAGCCTGTCCAGTTCAGTTCAACTCCGGAGTCTTCCAAGAGCCCCCCATCTCCTCCAGCTGAGGGTGGCCCTGCCCTCTCACTGAGTTGCCCTCACCCAGGGTCCGCTCTCATGAGCAGGACCATCACAGATGGTTGTGTGATTAGGTAAAAGGTGTAACGTCCAGTCTGTAAGTTTTGTTAGAGGCATGAGGGGATGAGTCTATTCATCCTATAGACTCCAGATTGGAGGGGAGATTTCACCACATGAAGGCTCTGTGGAGGAGGACTTTGGGGGCCAGGAGCTGTGGACACCAGGCCATAGGAGAAAGGGCAAGTCCAGGCAGAGGGAACAACAGGAGCAGAGGCCTGGAAGTGGGAACTCTGGCTTCTGGTTACCAGATCACGCAGTGCCTTTACACCTGACTTTCAAGCAGCAGCCTCAGGCTGCGGGGCCTAGTCCCGGCCACCGGTGGGCTGAGCTGGGGCAGGCGCTGGTGCTCTGCTCCCTTCTTTCAGCTCCTCCTCCTGGGGAAGAGGACTTTATTCCAGGGACAGGCAGCCCTGGGCGCCAGACACTGGGGTGGGGCAGGCTCCTACTCCATGTTCCCTGGCCCCAGCCTCCAGCTCGGTGGGTGGGGGGTTCTCTGGTTCCATTCCCCACACCTAATCCCTTGCAGCTGTTGTCCTCCCTGGGAAAGACAGTTGTGTTGGAGGGAAGGGAAATAGTTATTTTGAGTTGGTCACTGGCTTCTGACCAGGAGAGGTGGATGGCCGTGTCAGGGCCTGGCCATGGGGTGGGCGAGCAGGACCAGAGCCATGATTAATTACGGAGGGTGTTGGGGAGGAGGTCATGGTCGGTAGAAAACAGAGCCCGCGTCATGAATGTAGTTGGCATCAGCTGGAGAGGGTGGGGAAGGTGGAGACAGCCTCTCCAAATGGGCCCCGGGAGTCCCCGTGACCAGGACTGGGGCTGCAGGGTAGGGGTTGGGGTGTCTCTCACTGAATGAGCTGCCTGTAAGCGACTGGGCTGCCTGGTCATAGTCCCCTATCTTCCAGGCAGGCCCTCCCCAGCACCGCCCTCCCAGCAGAAAGCAAGTTTGATGGAGACCAGAGCCTCTGGGACATCTGGCCTTCCTCCCTGTGGGGTCACTGTAGGGCAGGGAGATGAATGGATGTGCCTCCTGTAAGCCTGGAAAAGCCAAGTGGCCCGTGGTTAAGCCCTTCCCTGTAGGGTGTGCCAGTGCAGGCTTGCATCCTGGCTCCACTGCTTGCTTATCAGCCCTGTGAACTCAGTGACTGAGCCTTCCCGCTTTACAGCGACAGGAACGACAGTAGTGATGTTCGCCTCATAGGCCTGTTGTCGGGGTTCATTGAAAGCATGAGGGGACTGTGCTTAGGGCAGGACCCAGCCCTGGGCGGGTTGTTGTCATGGTGACGGTTGTTCTCAGCTCATCATCCTCATGAACGTCATGGTGGTCAGCCTCTTTCTGGCCCAGGTGTCTCTGCCTGCTTCAAGGGGTTTCTTGGAGAGGAGAAACAAAGACATCTTTCCCAGGAAGGAAGACGGAGGCTCCCAGGAATGTAGGAAAGGGAGACCAGCCCGCAGGACTGTGTGCCTGAAAGGACAGGGCCCACGTCTTATTTCTTCCCTGTTGTATCCCCAGTACCTAGGATAGTGCCTGGCACATCTCAGTGCTCAGAACAAATTTTTTGAATGAATAAATGAATGAAATTTTTTTAGTGGATTAGCTGCCTGGGAGGTGGCCCCTGGGCCCCTGGCAGAAGGAGATTGGATGATGAACTTGTGGGCTGGTCAGTGACCCAGGACATGGCCACCGAGTCCTTCTTTCTGGAATCTGAACAAGGAAATAGAGAAGGGGGCAGTTAGCAGTTGGACTTGGTGAGAAGTGGGCCCAAGAGGACAGGGATGGAGTCAGCCCCTCCTAGAGGAAGGTGGTGGGGAAAGGGCGGCACCTCCTCTCCTCCCCTCCATCCAGAGGGGCAAGGTTGAGAGAGGAGGGCCATGCTCCCTGCAGCCTGCCCCCAGTCCTAGAGGCCCTCCACCGTGAGGCGCTCATTGGTTCATTCACAGTCTCCCTGCCTAAGCAAACATGAAGCCCCTGCTGTGTACCGGCCACAGTGCTAGGAGCTGGAGCGCAGCTTTTACGTTGGGCAGAAACCCAGAGAGGGCGTCAGAGCCCTGGCTTCATGGAAGTGGAAGGAGAGGGAGTGCTCCTTGGGGGAAGCCGTGTCTACGGTTTGCACTGAGAGCTGAGGGATGGACACAGATTTTCCGGAAAAAAGAAAGGGGAGATGACCTTCCAGGCAGAAGGGACGGCATGGGCAAAGGCTACAGACAGCCAGCTTGAGGAAGTGCAAGAAGCTCCACGTGGCTGGGGTCGGGGTGCTGAGAGATGGGGCGAGAGGATACACTGCTCAGGGTCTCCACTCCAGGGTCAGAGCCTGCCTTTGCAGAGCATCCAACCCGCACCGCGAGAGACAGCTGCTCTTGAGCAGCTTGTCCTTGGAGCTAAGCCAGGTGCGAGGCCTGGGGCAGAAAGACCTGGGGCCCGCTGGCTGACTGTGTGACCCCTGGCAGCTCACTGCTCCTCCCTGAGACGATTTCCCCATCTGCATGATGAAGGGCCCAGCTCGCTGTCCGCTAAGGCCCTGCCCCTGGCTCGGAGGGGCCCTAGGGGACACTGTGGACTCGTGGGGATGGGGTGGTAGGATGGGGGCATGAAGGCAGTCTGGAGAGGTTGGGCAGCCCCGTGTTTATCCTTTATAAGGAAGCCCCCTTTTCAGGGACCACTGCTAGCATCGCCCAGGTCTTTGGATCAGGCTTGGATGAGACAGATTCCAATGGCTCCTGGCCTGAGTGGCTTTCCTCTCCCTTGGGGAGACAGTCCCCACCGACGGAGTAGGCCCCCAGGGCCCCTGGTGCTCCATTCCCTGGTTGCCTGGCTCTTCAGGGCCGGCTGACTCAGGGCTTTGGCAGCCCCGAGTTGAACCCTCCCTCCAGGTGGGGGCCAAGGGGGACCAAGCCTTTCCCTGGAGCCCTTCCCACCCCAGGTTCTGGTCAGCTTTGGGCCTTTGCAGAGGGGTCTGCAGCTTTCTGGTCCGGTCCCGGGAGCCGTTTCTGCACATTCTCACCTGTGGTGCTCACAGGTGGACCTGCTGAGCAGGTGTTGCTGCCCCACTTGGTGAGGGGTGGGAAGAGGGGCGCTAAGTTTCCAGAACGAGGAACCCAGCCTAATGATGCACAGCTGGGCAGGGGCAGACTTGCAGAGGTGAGGTGTGGGGGGCGGGGGAGCTGCTCACTTGTTCTCACAGGGACCGAGCTCTGCTGGAGGACCTGGCCTTGGGCCCCCCATCCAATCTGAAAGGGAGGCATGGGGCCATCCAAATGTTTCCTCGGGGCTAAGCCCTTCTCTCCTTGGGGTCCCATCTGGCCAAGTCCTGGTGTGTGTGGGTGGCTGTCACAGGGAGATAATGAACACATGGATTAAAGGCATGGTTTTGTGGGGGTGAGATAGCCTTGACTCTGAATCCAAGTTCCACTTCTTTTTCGCTACATAACGTGAGAAGTATCCCTCAGTTTCTGGATGGAGAACCATTGTGCCTCCCCCTCAGGGTAGGAAAAAGGAGAAGTGAAATGAGCTATACGTTCATTCAAAGATATAGTCATTGAGCCCCTACTGTGTGTCAGGCATTGGGACAAGAGATAAATGAAAAATGAATGCAGGCTTCCTCATCGAACTCACGTTGCGACTGGGGAAACTGACCCCCAAAATGCAGACATAACAGGGACTTCCCTGATAGTCTAGTGGTTGAGGATCGGCCTGCCGATGCAGGTACAGGGGTTCGATCCCTGGTCCGGGAAGATCCCACATGCCATGGAACAACGAAGCCCGTGTGCCACAACTACTGAAGCCCATGGGCCGAGAGCTTGTGCTCTGCAACAAGAGAAGCCGCTGCAATGAGAAGTCTGTGCACTGCAGCTAGAGAGTAGCCCCCGCTTTCTGCAACTGGAGAAAGCCCACATGCAGCCTAGAAGACCCAGTGCAGCCAAATATAAATAAATAATTTTTAAAAGGCTTTGTATAAAAATACAGACATAACAAGTGACACAGTAGGCTGGAAGGTGAGGAGGTGGGATAAGAGGAAATAGAGCCAGCCCTGAGGGGTGGGGGGTGCTGGGGAAGGGGACAGTGTAGACTCAGGGAACAGCATCCTAGGTGGGAGGGACAGCATTGCAAAGTACCTTCATGGGCTGTGCCAAGTGACTCAAGAAGCAGGGAAAGCAGAGTGGGTGAGGCTTGGAGGAGGTGAGAATGTGGTCAGCGAGACTGAGGCGGCGGGGGTCTGCCCCTCCTCTGTGGCCAGTTCCACAGGAATTCGCTCCTCCGCAGCTGTGAAAGGCCAGGGCTGTGTGGACACAGGACGCAGCCCCTCTAACCCCGCTTCCGTGCTGCCGTGTGAGCATCTTTTTTCTCCTTTTCTGCCCGCCCAGGGCTTCTTCCTCAGGTCCTTGGGCCCAGAGGCCTCCCCCAGTGTGGCCTGTGACCGTCTTCGCTGCGGGGCAGAGACCCCCACACCCCCCCAGCCGCCTGTTCTGCCTCCTGTCTGGGGAGGATGCTGCGTCTGCTCTGGCCCGTTTCAGGGAGCATCACAGAGGCTCCTTTCACCAGAGGGCAATGTCAGGGGACTGGGAGGGGATGCAGTGCCCTTCTGCCTGTGGGCATAAAGACCCTTTTTCTCTTCTGCCGCGTCAGCCCTCTCTGAACTGGCGGGCAGAGGGGCCGCATTCTGGGAGATTCGTGTCCTTCCTTTTAAAGTACAGGCGAGACTGGAGCCAGGCCAGACAATGGTGATGATTTACAGTCTGCTGGGCCACAGGGCTGCCTGCTGGGCTGGCATCAACCAGAGAGTTCTGCACCACTGGGTCAGGGGGCTGCCTGCCCAGGACCCTGCAGTGGGCGCCCCGACTTACCAGCTGCAAAAGGCAGGGGTTGTGCTGGTAATTTCAGAACCCCCCATCCCAGTTCTGCTATATTGGGGTGCCACCTCTGATGGCCTCTTCTTGGGTCTGTTCATTCCAGGCTCATCTTTACCTGGATTTCTCAGCCCTAATCTGTGTCAGGTCCCTCGCACTGCAGCTCTGACATTCTCTCGGACAGAGACCTGCCTTTGGAGGGAGACAGGCGGAAGTGGGGAGCACACGGCGGCCCCGGGCAGGGGATGGTGAGACCCTGGGGGAGCACCGAGGGAGGAAGGGCAGGCTGAGGAGCTGGTGGAACAACTTGGGGAGATGCCTGCAGGAAGCTGGCTCTCAGGCAGGAGAGTGCTGGAGAGTTAGGGGGAGAGACGGGGACACCGGGAGGGGTGAGCAAAGCAGAGAAAGAGAGGAAAAGAGAGACCGACCTAGGCAGTGAAGGAGAAAGCCAAGGAAAGTGAAAGTGAGAGAGCACCCAGGACAGAGAGGAGCACAAACGAAGGCGAGAACAAGAGAGATTCAGAGGAAGAGAGAGCGTGGTGGGGAAAAAGCGGGAAAGGGGCAGAGTGGGGGAAGGGAAGGATGAGGGCACTGAGGCCAGAGCCAGAGCCAGAGCAGAAAGCAGAGCAGGTGAAAAGCCAGAGGCCTTCTCCCCAGACCTCCCCAGCCTTGACCTCCCACTGCCCGCCCCACGCCCCACAACCCCATCCCAATCCTCACGGCCCGGGAGGGAGGTGGGGGCATGGCGGGGGCTGGGCTGTCCTCCACTGGGGACAATTGAGTTGCACAGAAACAGGAACTTTTTTGATGAAACAACAGAACAGGCCCTCAAGGGAAGTGCCCCCTCGTTGGAGCCCTGGCCTTCCCAAGGCAGGGGGCTGGCCACCAAGACCTCTCCAAGGGTGTGGGCTGCAACATCCTATTCTGGGATGACAGGACCCAATATTTTGGAGGAAGGTGGTTTTCTGACCATCTGCCTTGGTTTCCCCCTATGAGGCAGGGTGGTGGTCAGGGGCCTGAGTTCTCTGATGGGATTGGGGCCAGAACTCTGGGGCCAAGGTGGGCTGGCAGGAGTCACAGCGTCTGTCCAGGTGGGACCAGCTCCTGTCCACCCCAAGCCTTTGTTCCAGGAAAAGGCAGCTGGGGGAGGGGGTGGAGGGCAGGAGAGTTTCCAGGGAAAAACCCATCCTTCCATGGAACAGGCAGCCTCCTGCCACTTCACCCCTCCACCCCACCCTACCCCATCCTGGCACCAGCTCCATTCCTTCCCCCCTCCCCTTTTGGCAGGAGAAGCCCAGCAGCTGGAAAAACCATGCTGTGCTCCCGACTCCCACCTCAGCAGAGCTGAACCCATGGTGGCCCTGCAGAGGGGGCAGGGTGTGTGCATGTGAGTGTGTGTGTGAATGTGTGTGTGCACACACATGCATACAGGTGCTGCCTGGCCATCATCGCCTGCAGCCATGGGTGTGGGAGAGGCAGGGTGCATCAGAGGGAAAGAGGCAGCCTGAGCCGAGCACCTGGAGCCTCAGTTTTGTCCTCTGAGATATGGGCGTGCCCTTGTCTCGCTTCCCTAATAGGGCTGATGTAAGGGTCACAGACGCCAAGATGAGTGGAGCAGGAACATGTCCCTGAGCCCCTGGATACCCACTGCACTCATACCATTTCTGGTGACAGGTGCTGCTATTACTGTCCCCCTTTCCCAGTTCAGAGATGGGCCAGTGGCTGTCCTGAGACTGGAGCCCAGTCTGACTGATGCAGGTACTGCCCCCGGGCGCCTCCTCCTCCCTCCAGGGCTCTGAGGCTCCTTGTCCCGCCCCGGTGAAGAGCAGCCTCTCTCCAGGGACCAGGGCCCTTTCTTGCCTAGAGGATCCCCAGAGGCCACCTGCTCCAACTCCTTGTCACTCATCTGAGGAGCCTGAGGCCCAGGGGCCCGGAGCTTCAGGTTGCAAAGCACGTGAGGCAGGGCTGGGGTTCCAGCTTCCTGCCTGGTGGTCCCGGATGTGGGCTGTTTTTCTCTCTTCCTTCCTTTAAGCATAGACTGGTTCCTGGTAGGGTTATCAACACAGGCACACTCCCCTTCCTCCTGCTCTTCTGCCTGGCCCCAACCCCGCCACTTTTCCCACACCTCCCCGAACAGGGGGTGAGCAGGGTAAGGATGCTGAGTGAGGCTTCTCGACACCCCTTTGGCCCCACCCCTTTCCAGGACATGAATGCCTCCCCCCACAGGCTGCTTGGAGGGACCCAGCCCTTCTCCAGACCCCAGCTTTGTACCCCAACCCCTTCATCAGGGTCTAGACCCCATGGCCTTTGGCTGGATGACCAAGGCCCCTGAGAACAGCTCCTTGGTTGGTCAGCCTGGAGACCACCTCCTACCCCCCATCTACATCCCACCCCCGCCCCCCACCCACCAGCAGGGGACAGGAAGTAGCCCAAACCATGCCCCTTCCCCAGTATCACCTACTTCCTGAGTCTGGGTCTGGGGAGGCTTCCAGGAGGAGGAGGTTATTTAGGGAGTTGCTTGCCACTTCCCTAGTGGCTCAGAATCCACTTGTAAAGCAGGAGACCTGGGTTCGATCCCTGGGTCAAAAAGATTCTTTAGAGATGGGAATGGCAACCCACTCTAGTATTCTTGTCTGGAGAATCCCATGGACAGAGGAGCCTGTCAGGCTACAGTCCATAAAGTCATAAAGAGTCAGATACGACTGAGCAACTAACATTCAACTCCACTTGCCCGTCTAGGGGTGACTTGTGTGGGGATGATGCCCAAGGCAGAGAGAGGAGTGGGAGGTGGACAGGGCTGGGGAGAGGTCCTGAGCATCCTTGGCACAGAGGCTTGCAGCTCTCCTCGAGCCTGTTGGACGCACAGCGAGCCCAACCAAGGGGAGGGAGGAGGGACACAACCAAAGAAGATGAGGCCAGGTGGCATAGACACCGGGCCTCCTGGGAAGGCACTGGAGCAAGGTGATCCCACACACCCGGGTTTGGGCCACTGAGTCAGCCAGTAGCAGCCCTGAAGCCGCTGCCCTCCTTGGGCTCAGCTGTCACGTGTCCCGTCTGTCTGCTGGTGCACGGTTCTGAGCTCTGGGGTGCCTCAGATGCCACAGCAGCCCTGGGTAGCTCCCACTTGGTGGGAACGCTGGACTCTCCCTGAGGCAGGCGCTGCACACAGGCACCCGGATCCCCGGTCTGGTGCGCCTGGTGCTGTGCAGTGGGCTGCTCTCAGCTCCCTCCCTCCCGAGGCTGCTCTTGGCTGATGGGAGATGCATAACCCACAGATGCCCGGGAGTAATGAACTGAGGCTGACCGATGTGGGCAGATAGCAGCGAGGTGCCCCAGCCTCCAGAGTCCACGGCGTCTTCAGTACCGTTCACACTCTGGAGTCCCCGGGATCAGACTTAGGCAAGAGCTCTCCTGAAGCCACATCCTGGTGGGCTGCCTCCTTTGCCCTGTTCCCTGCTTCCCTCACTTTCACACAAACTGAGATTCTCAGTAAACCACTTGCATAAATACTGCATCTCAGGTTCTGCTTCAGGAGCTTGAGCTCAGACACCCACAGAATTGATCTGGTAGCCTCACTTATAGAATGATATCAGGGCTGGGGAAGAGGAATGGGGAGGCAGTCTTAGGGGCACAGGAACGCCTGCTGGATGAGGTGATGTTTGAATTGGGGCCTTGAAGGTTGAGTCAGAATTGTTGAGCTGAACAGTGCCTGTTTCATGTGATATATCTTGTTATTGTTCAGTCGCTAAGTCATGTCCGACTCTGCGACGTCATGGACTGCAGCACGCCAGGCTTCCCTGTCCTTCACAGAGTTTGCACAAACTTGTGTCCATTGAGTCAATCTTGCCTGATTTAATTGCTGAGGACCTGAGACATCAGAGGTGCAACACAAGCAAGGGCCCTGGGGCAGGAAAGAGCACTCACTTATATCTGACTCTATGGACTGCAGCCCGCCAGGCTCCTCTGTCCATGGGATTCTCCAGGCAAGAATACTGGAGAGGGTTACCATTCCCTTCTACAGGAGATCTTCTCAACTCAGCTCAAACCCGGGTCTCCTGCCTTGCAGGTGAATATTTTACCTTCTGAGCTACCAGGGAAACCCGGGAAAAGGCAGGGCATGCTCAGAGCAGGGAGTGGACCTGTGGTGGAGGGAAGGGAAGTAGGAGATGAGAAGTTAGGACAGCCGTCACCCAGCCCCGCACAGCGTTCGTGGCCAATGGAGCACCTGCTGAGCCCAGATGGAGCCTCAGAGTCCTCACGCTATGTCTGGCAGGCTCTGTCAACCTACTGGATTAGCACGTGAGGTGACCCGTTCAGTGTCCCTGCCCCAGAGAAAGGGCAGGCCGGGCCCACGATGGGATCTGTGGAGAACGGCCCAAGTACAGTAGGGGCCTCCCCTGGGAAGCAGCCATTGTGGCCCATAAATAGGTTAGGCGGTCAGGAAACAGGAAATCCTGACAATACAATGAGGCCTGGGGAGCAGGGGTTTCCTCCAGGCCGAGGGCTGGACCGAGGAGGCTTCTTAGGCCAAAGGCTCTGCTGAAGCAAAGTCTCCCTGGCCACTGGCCTCAGATGCCCGGCTCTTCCCACAGTCCTCGGAGGCCGCAGGGCCCACCCTCACCCCACCCGGCCCAGACAAGGGCAGCTCAGGACAGGCCAGCACACGCCAGGACAGGCAGCGGAACCCCCAAGGGAAGAGCCGTGATGGGCTCGGCTCCCAGCTGAGCTTGGACCCAAGCAGTGATGGGAGCAGCTGGGGCAGCCAGACCAGGGGCCAGCGGCCAGGCCAAGGGGGCTCCCCCCGGATCAGGGGGTGCTTCTGCCGGGCTCTCTGACCCAAGAGGTGCACACATCTCTAAATGGGTGTCACTGGGCCTGTCCCTGCTCTGGGTTCCCCAAGGGCGTGGTGAGTACCAGGCTGACCCTACCCAAATCCCAACAATGGAGAAACAACAAGATCTCTCATTAGAGAACCAGGCAGCCTGTAAAACCATTCCCCAGAAGAATTTTATTAAGAAAAGCAAACAATAAAACACGATATCCTGTAGGATCCCAATTTTGTTAAAATACACTCAAACATAAAAATATGTGTGTGTGTGTGTCCCCACACATGCGCACAGATGGGACAGAAAAGAGTACCGATAAAAGGTCAAAGCGGAGAGTATCAGGGGATTTTTATTTCTTCTTTGTTCTTTTCTGAAATTCTAATTTTTCCACAGTGAACTTTGTAACCATTAAACACACACACACACACACCCAAATCCTGCAATACCTGTTTTCTTTTAAGCACAGTGTTTACAAAGAGTTTTAAAGAAGGGGGGAAATGTTGATACCAAGCTGAGGCGAAAACAGGATACAATGTTGATATACATCGTATGTAAAGAACAAGAATATCAGGGCAGGAAGGGGATAGGAAGGAAACACCCAGGGTGTCAGGGCTGGTGGCTTTGCAGGGATACCACCACGGTTCCGTCCACCTAGTGTGAGAATCCCCACACTTTTGTGTGCCTACTGTACCCTCAGTCTTTAACATCTTTGTCAATCCAGAGAGTATAAGATAGAGTCCTGCTCTAATTTGATCCAGGGGGTGGCAGATAGACTCTCATAATTTACACATCCTTGATTACTGAGCCTCTTTGCACCCAAAACATTTTATTATGAAAATTCTCAACATACAAAAAAGTAGAAAGAATTGTACAATGACCATCCATTGACCCACTATGTAGGCTTTGCAATTTACATTTTACTAGACTTGTTTTAGGCTTCCCTGGTGACTCAGATGGTAAAGAACCCACCTGCCAATGCAGGAGACCCAGGTTTGATCCCTGGGTCAGGAAGATTCCCTGGAGAAGGGAGTGGCAATCCATGTCAGTATTCTTGCCTGGGAAATCCCACGGACAAAGAAGCCTGGCAAGCTACAGTTCATGGGGTCGCGAAAGAGTCAGACATGACTGAGTGACTCAAAAACAACTCAGGAATAGCTGGATGGACTTGATGCATAGGGCAGGTATATGGGAAGGGACTCAGAACGTCTGTGTCCTCTCTGAGCACCACTCTGCCCACATCTGTATGTGTTCACCAGCCTGGAAGCACTGCAAACCCCACCCTTTGGGGGGTTTATGGAGGCTTCATTACGTTGGCTTGATAGAGCAAATCACTGGCCATTGGTGACTGACCTTAATCACTGACTCCTCTTCCCTCACCAGAAACTGGGGTAAGACTGAAAGCTCCAACCCTCCAATCCTGTGGCTGGTTCCCTTGACAATCTGCCCCAATCTTAGCTTACCTGGGGGCTTTCCAAAAGTCACTTCAGTAGCGTAACAAGATACCTTTATCACTCTCATCACTTAGGAAATTCCAAGAGATTTAGAAGCCGTGTGCCAGGAACCCAGAGGAAGACCAAACGTATACTTTTTATTATCAATCACAATATCATAGTACTGCTTTGAATTTTCTTAAACATGCCTTTTCATGAATATATGTGAGCATTTTTGCTGCATATGGAGCAAGGCTGCTGGCTCAGAGAGTGTACCTATGTCCAGCTTTCCCACATGATGCTAAACAGTTTTCCAAAGTTGTATAATTTGTATTCCTGTCAACAGGGAATGAGAGTTCTGGTTGCTCCGCTTCCTTGTCAACACTTGGCATTATCTTCTGTTTTCCTTCTAGCCGTTCTGGTGAGTAGATGGCAGGATGGCATTGTTGATTTCATTTGCATTGCCCTGATGGCTAATGAAGTTAAGCATGTCTTCGTATGTTTATTGGTTATCAGGACATCTTTTTTTAAATAAAGTGCTGACCTAGTCTTCTGCCCATTTTTCTTCTGGATCATCTTTTTCCCCTTCTTGTTTTACAGATGTTCTTTATACATTTTGGATACAGATCTTTTGTTAGATATACAGATTGCAGGTATCTTCTCCTGCTCTGCGACTTCCTCTTCATTTTCTTAATGGTGTCTGGTGAGGGACATTCTTAATTTTAAAGCATTGCTTTCTAAAGTAATCTTGAAGAAGATTTGTTTACGGTGTTATTTTAACACTTGCAACTGTGAAGTCATATCCCCAGGAAAAATTACAGCATGTGTGTTAAATGCCTCTGCCTCCTCTCTCCCCCACAGCCAATTCTGTTGAGTGTCCGCCATAAATATCTCAAATTAGAATTCACTGAGGTCATTTCAGGCTATTGTGTCTTCCACAAGTAGTACTTCCTTGTTTGAAATAAAGGAATCAGAAATCCTCAGGTAATGGGAGCCTTTATCAGAACTTGTATATACAGTAAAGGGACTTCCTCTTTTCTGAGAGAGAGTTTTTGGAGGGGAAAAAAGTTGCCTAATATTCAGGCATAGCCAGTCTGTACAGACATATTCTCTGTTCCAGGGCTGTAATAGACAAATATTGGAGGGGGCTTCCCTGGTGGCTCAGTGATAGAGAATCCACCTGCCAATTCAGGAGATCTCTGCTCCGGGAAGATCCCACATGCTACAGAGCAACTAAGCCCATGCACCACAGCTATCAGCCCTGTGCTCTAGAGCCCGTGCTCCGCAACGAGAGAAGCCACCCCAACGAGAAGCCTACGCACTGCAGCTAGAGAGAGAAGCCCCTGTTTGCCGCAACTAGAGAAAAGCCTGAGTGGGAACAAAGACCCAGGACAGCCAATACATAAATAAATAAAATTATGTTTTAAGAAAAAGAAAAATACTGGAGGGATTCCCTGGCAGTCCAGTGGTCAGGGCGCCTCGTTTGCACTGCTGGGGGCCCGGGTTCAATCCTTGGTCAGTGAACTAAGATCTTGCAAGCTACATGAAGAAATCAGAAAAAAAAAAAGAGAGAGAGAAAGATATTGGAAATACCCACACATCCTAATTATGGTATATTCATTCAGTGGCATACTAAAGAGCTATTCAATACAGACAAGATGAATTTATGCATAAGAATGTAGACTTAAGAGGGGAAAAAAGCCAAGAGTGGAACAGTCTGTGTGGTAAACTGTGCACACATCTTGAAAATGCAGTCTGCTTGGAAGGACTCACACCAGCGATAGGAAGGGGGTGGTGGTGCAGGAGGAGAAGAGGGCCTTATATTCTTTTGCAAATCGCTGAGGGCATTCAACATACTCTTAACCTGTGTGCACCTATTATTTATCCCACCAAACTAATTGAAAATTTAAAAATACAAAATATAGGCATTTGAAAGGGAATGCAGTTTTTCATCCTAAGAAATGTATGCAATCACTTTGAGTCCTAAACAGTTCCCTTCAGAGCTGTCAAAACTTCTCCATGCGACCCCTACTGCTGGGGTAAGGACCAAGGTGAGGGCCAAACACTGGGGTGTCTCCTTTTGGGGCTCTATTCACAGCAATATGGGGTCCACTTGTGGCCAACTCAGGGCTGACTTCCCATAAGGCAGAGCAGGTGAAGTGCCTGGGGTCCACAAGAGGTCCAGGGGCTCATGGAAATGTTGGAATTGGTTTAAAACAATAGAAAAAGAATACAATCATGCCTAGATTATATTTGTCTTTTTACTAACAGGGTCATAAAACATAATTAAGTATATCTATTTGATCCCCTGGAGTAGGAAATGGCAACCCGCTTCAGGATTCTTACTTGGAAAATTCCATGGACAGAGACTGGAGGGGTCAGCAGTCCATGGGGCTGCAAAGGCACGACTGAGCGACTAAGCACACACATTGCTATATCTGTATCTATATCCATAATTTTATGTGTAGGTACCCGAGCAAGAACTCCTGTGTCCACAGTGCAGCGCAGACAGTCCAACTCTGACAGCCGAGTGTATCGCGTGTGCCGCAAAATAAGGCTTTATTTGCAGGGCACCAAGCTAGGAAGTGGGAGCCAAGCCTCAGAGCCACTCCATCTTGGTCTTTGAGTTAAGGGTGTTTTAAAGGTTAACAACAAAGGAACTGTGATTAATCCTTGTCTTGTGACATTCTGTGACATTTCTTAATCACACTTTTGGGAATCAGGATGTCTTGAGCTTATGATTCTCTGGCCAGGTGGTCCATGGCTCAGGTGGGGCCAGGGGACTTGTCTGTGAGCTCATCTTGCCCTGGAGAAACAACCCAGGTTTGTATATTAATGTTGAATCTATAATAGCAATCTTAGAACATTAATGATGTTACGGACAACAGCAATCTGAGTCATCTGGCTCAGGTTGATTAGGGCTCAGTTAGCACAGGACGGAGATCAGAGGGTACAAGAAAGAGGTTGAAGTCAGAAGAGACAGGGCAGGTGGGTCAAGTTTTGGATAGAGATATTAATCATAAACTCAGTAAGGGGATTTGGTTTTAGGGGGACTCAGATTCATGTGTACATAAATATATATAGTTTTTTACAAGGAAGGATTCACCAAGGTGCAAAAGTACCTAGAAAGTCATAATGTGACCCTGGGCACACTCTTTCTACAAAGGGCTCCGTAGTAAATATATTAAGCCTGGGGGCCAGGTGGTCTCTGTTTTGACTGAACTTTGCCAGCAGCAGAAAGCGACCATCACATAAACAGATGGAGGGGAGTGGTTGTGTTCCAACAAAGCTTTATTTACAAAAACAGGAGGTGGGTGGGCTTTGGTCCAGGGCCAACCTGGTTGGTGCCTGGGAAGTTCCAGTATTTGTTGAATGAATGGATGAACTGGAAAGGGTGGGATTGCCATCAGGCCTGACCCTTGTTGGGCTTGCCTTGTGTTTCAGATGGTAAAGAATCTCCCCGCAATGCTGGAAACCCGGATTCAATCCCTGGATCAGGAAGATCCCCTGGAGAAAGGAAAGGTGCCCACTCCAGTATTCTTGCCTGGAGAATTCCATGGACAGAGGAAAGTGGTGGGCTGTAGTCCATGGGGTCTCATATGACTGAGGGACTGACACTTTTCTGATCCTTGTCCATGGTTGAGTTTGGGTTTGGTTGGGAAGTGGGGAGTGGATACTGGGCTGGGGATCAGTTTTCATGTTCTCAGCCCCACACTTGCTGTGTGACCTCGGGCAAGCTACCCTCCCTTGCTGGGCCTCAGCTCTCTGTCTGTAAGATGGAGGCTGTACTCACCATTTGCTGGACTGTGATGAGAGAATGAAATGTAACTGAGGATATGGAAGTGCCTGGAATAGGTAAAGGAGATTCCCATTGGGCAGCTCAAGGGCAGGGACTGCCAGCTTCCTGGAGCCTTTGCCGCCCCGGGGAATGTCACTTTGGCAGAGGAAAGAAGGGGGCGGGGGCAGCCAACAGCGTGACCCGAAACACAAACAGTCCCCAAAGAGGGGCCGAAACTCTCACCCTGGTGAAAACACGCTTGTCAGGTTTCTGTCCTGCCCCTGAGCAGACCAGGGGAAGGCGCCCCAGGCTGGTCTCAGTTGGCAGTGGCCGCTAGTGGCTGGTGGCGCCTGGGCCCCTCACGTGTACCTGGGCATGCATCCAGCCAGAAGTGGCCCTGCATGCCCCAGGGTATGATTGTCCATCAGCCAGAACCTGAGGCTGCACCTCAGGGGCAGTGCAGGGACCCATGGAGGGAGCCCCACGCCCCCAACTTCCCACTGGGGTGCCCAGTGGCCCGGTCAGGCGAGCTGTCATGTGACCTGGAAGGGCAACGTGGAAGCAAGTATTCAAATAGACAACACACATGTCCAGGTACCTGGCAATTTCGCCTTCTCTCCAGCTGTATCAGTTCCAGCCCAGGCACGATACAGAATTCTCTTCACACAGACCCAGCAAAATGTTCTAGTGGCTTAACAGAGGTGTGATCAGGATCACTGGACCCGAAAGGGCAAGTCGAGGCACAAGACCAGCCCCGTGGGCTGCCACGGTCACCCTAGACCCAGATCTACACTCTGCTTGATTTGTTTATGAAAAAACAAACAAACCAACCCAAGATCATGTGTTTACAAAGCCTTTTGTTAACTTGCAAATCCTCAAGGAAGTGAGGGAGAGTGACTGGGCTGCACATCCTGACCAGGCCAGCAGGGGAAGGAGCTGGAAGGCTGTGGAGGCGTGTGTCTGGGCTTCCAGAACTCTCACTTTGCAACTAAGTGGTATGTGACCTGGGAGAAGTCTGTTGTCACTGAGCTCCAGACTTTGGCACTGAAGGACTAAATTAAATGACAGTTGTGTTTGGTTGTATTTTTCTTTTGCGTTACAAATCACAGGAATTCTGATTCAAACTGGAATGACCAAAGAGAGTACTGATTATCTCTCACAGAGAAGGCAATGGCGCCCCACTCCAGTACTCTTGCTTAGAAAATCCCATGGATGGAGGAGCCTGTTAGGCTGCAATCCATGGGGTCGCTAAGAGTCGGACACGACTGAGCGACTTCACTTTCACTTTTCACTTTCATGCATTGGAGAAGGAAATGGCAGCCCACTCCAGTGTTCTTGCCTGGAGAATCCCAGGGACAGAGGAGCCTGGTGGGCTGTCGTCTATGGGATCACACAGAGTCAGACACGACTGAAGTGACTTAGCATAGCATAGCATTGTCTCTCATAAGAGTGAGGGGGATCAGGTCTGGCTGTATCCAGGGGCTCAAACAATGCCACCTTTCTGTCTTCTGTCTCTGTTCTCTTGCATGCTACTCATTTTCATGCAAGCAGTTCCATGTGTAGACAAAGGCCAGAGATGACCTGGACATTGCTCATCCCTGGTAGAGATGGAGGTGGGGATGGGGGCTGCCTCCACCTGGGTCTCACCTGCCCCTGGAACTGGGGAGAGGGGCAGCCTTTCTGCATTTCATGAACTCAGAGTAGGAAAGGGGTAGCTCCCTAGAGGAGCCAAGAGATGGGAAGATTGGTGCTGGGCAGGCAAAAGCACCACTGCCCCCAAAGTAAACACAGCTTCATATTTGCACATATTTAAGTCCATCATTCCACCAATTCTTAGCACCGGCTCTGGGAAAAAAAGCCCCATCTCATGGCAAAGGCTGAGAGCTCAAAGAGTTGTCCAGACAAATCTGGTCTCCAACCCAGGATTTCTGAGCCCTGATCTAGGACTTTTTCTGATTCACCCCACTGCCCCTTCTCTGATATCCCCTTCATGTTTCATGCTCCTGTGGTCCCCCACTAGCCAAGGAAGATTGCTGGTGCAGGGTGTGCACACAGCTAGTCTCCCAGCCAGACTCTGTGGCCCCTCCTGGCATCTGGAGACAAGGGAAGGACAGGGATACATACTACCGCCCTACCCTCACCCTCACGCTCACCCCGCCCAGGAAACTGAGCTCTGTTCTCTGAGACCCATTCCTCCATCAGTGACTTCACTTGCACACACAGAGCCAGTGGCCTGCAGAATGTCTTCCTGTCTACCTGAAACCCCTAAGAGGATCTGGTGGGGAGTTGGGGGTAGGAACAGGCAAAGATACCAGGAGGGGCCAGCAGGAGGGGAGGGGATCTCTTTAGGCAATGAACCCAGTTGGAGAGGCATCTTTCTGGAACGAGAGAGACCCCAGAGAGCTCGGAGCACTGACTAGAACTAGAACCAGTACCCATTCTTGTCTGGGCCTCAGTTAACCCGTTGGTACACAAGGAGCTTGGGCTAAGAACTTTCTGGCTCTAAAACTCATTGATTGACAAAGGGTCAATTTCCTCATACTATAAAAAGTTCCCACAAATCAACAAGAAGAAATGCCCCCAAAGGAAACTGAGCAATGGGCATAAGCAGGCCAACCTCCCCTCCCCTAAAAACAAAAAACAAAAAACAAAAAAAAACAACAACTTCTAAATGGTTAACAACAAACGTGCAAAAAATGTTCAAACTCAGTGGCAAAGAACTACAAGTAAAACCAACCAAACAATACTGCTTCCGCCAGTCATGTTGATAAAGGTGATCTCATTCCAGGTGTGTCAGGGGTTGGGGGATGGGCACTCAGCCACTGCCCGGGAGGAGTAGAAACAAGTGTGACCTTCTTTCTGGAGGGTACTTTCTCAGTATGTAATAAAAGCATTAGAACATTGTGGGCTGGTGAGTCCACTTTGATTTCACAACGAGAAAATTCTCTAGAGGCAAGAATCATGGATGTTGTAAATGTAGTCTAGCAGAGCATACAGTAGGCAGAGAAAAATTCTATTGCAATAAAATCAAAGCCTCCTCCCCCCCATACTCCAAAGGTTTCTTGTCAAGTTTAGAATAAATCCAATTCTTGACCCTGTCGCCTGGTCTTACTTTCTTTCTCTCTCTCTTTCACCTTCCTTCTCACTCTGCTGGTCTTCTTTCTCTTCCTCAATTTGCCAGGCTTGGTCCAGCCTCAGGATTTTTGCATGGGCTATTACCTCTTCCTGGGATGCTTCTTTCCCTCGAATATGAGCCCCATGAGGGCTCTGTGTTATCCCCTGCTGGATCCTTGGCCTGTCCCTTAACAGCAGTAGATGTTCATTGAATAAGTAAACAATTGAGAGCAGGTGCGGCAGGAGTTGCGGCTCTGCCATTGATTAGCTGTGTGACCTTGATCAAGTTCCATCACCTCCCGGAGCCTCAGGCTCCTCTGATCTGAAGTACAAACAGAAGAACTACCCCATGGGGTTCTTATCAGGATTAACTTCAGTAAAGTGGGTGAAGTCTGGGGCAGTCACTGCTATATTCAAAAAGGATAACCAACAAGGACCTGTTGTATAGCACATGGAACTCTACTCAGTGTTAAGTGCCAGCCTGGATGGGATGGGGTTTTGGGGGAGAATGGATACATGTGTGTATATGGCTGAGTCCCTTCGCTGTTCACCTGAAATGACCACAACATTGTTAATCAACTATACCCCTATACAAAATAAAAAGCTTAAAGTTTGGAAAAAAAAAAAAAAAGTCTGGTACAGTGTGAGCCCTCAAGAACTATTCTCTATAATTATGGATGTTTCCAAAACGTTATCTGTAACTGTTATGATTTCAGTTGAGGAAACTGCTCCAGGGAGTTCATAGAATGCACCCAACAAAAAGCATATAGAAATCAACCTGTGGACATGAAAAGGGGCTGAAGATACACTGTTTACTCACTTATTTCATCATGATGGGCATATAGAGCATGCTCAGAAAAATTCAAGAAACAAATAAAGTGAAGGTCTTCTGTAGGTCAAGTTACTTGTCCAAATTAGTAAATGAGAAAGGTATAAAAAAACCTGCCTGGTATGAGCCTCACTTCAGTCACTCAGTCATGTCTGACTCTTTGCGTCCCCATGGACTGCAGCACACCAGGATTCTCTGTCCTTCACCAACTCCCGGAGCTTGCTCAAACTTGTGTCCATCAAGTTGGTGATGCCACCCAACCATCTCATCCTCTGTCGTCCCCTTCTCCTCCTGCCTTCAATCTTTTCTAGCATCAGGGTCTTTTCTAATGAGTCAGCTCTTCACATAAGGTGGCCAAAGTACTGTAGCTTCAGGTTCAGCATCAGTCCTTCCAATGAATATTCAGGACTGATTTCCTTTAGGATTGATTGGTTTGATCTCCTTGCAGTCCAAGGGATTCTCAAGAGTCTTCTCCAACACCACAGTTCAAAAGCATCAAATGCACAGTTCAAAAGTATGAGCTTACTTTTAAAAAATAAAATATATACTCATAAGGGAAAGCCTGTAGGATTTACATTTAAATTGTCAAGGTTGGGGCTGTCCCTTGGTGGTCCAGTGATTAGCACTCTGTGCTTCCACTGCAGGGGGCATGGATTCAGTCCCTGGTTGGGGAACTAAGATCCAATCAGCTTCATAGCACAGAAAAAAAAAAAATAAATGTTACGGTTGTTTGGCAGGAGACTAGAAATTGCTGGCATTTTTCATAGACAGTTTTCGCTTTTCTGTGATTTCCTCATTGTCTGTTACCTTACGAAATCTGAAAAAGTCCATGTCACAGTTAAGTGACCCTTCCTACTTCCTCACCTGTCACCATTTGGCTACGTGATTCCCAGGGCCTCTTGTGAATACTCAGGGGTCCTGTGTTGTCTTAGGCAGCATTACTGAGGCTGGGGGGTAGTGCCAGGGACCCAAGTAAATACTCAAGTGTTGAAGAGATGGTGCTATGTGGCCCTGGGGTTTGGTGCTTAAGAGTCTTAGATTGGCAGGAGGAATGTGTCAAGCTCAGCACAAGTTTGGAACTCAGGGCACCCTGGGCATCAGAGGACAAACAACAACAACAGCTCAATAATAATTCACATTGGCCTCAGAAATGAAAGGAGTTTATTGGTACATGTAACTGTAAGAGCTTTAGGCACAGCTGGATCCAGGTGCCTTCTAGAGTCTTTAAGGCTCTATTTTTCTTTACTGTCTCTGCTCTGAGGAAAGCTGTCTATGTGTGGTGGTGAGATGACCCATTAGCAACTCCAGAGTCACACTCCAGTAGCTCAATAGCAGATACATGGCTTCTTTCTTCCTGGGGCTCCAGAAAAAGTCACAGGGAGTCCCCGATTGGCCAGATTTCGGTTTTCTGCCCACCCCTGGATAATGCACTGGGGTTCTGATTGGCTGGGCTCTAGGTCACGAGATCCTCTGGCCACCAAGGGAATGGGGCCAGCTCTACCAGGATCCATGGACTGGGAGGAAGGGGAAGGGGGTCTTATTCTCCTGGAACAAGGCGGTGGGGTGGGGGTGGCAGGGGGGAGGGTGGTGGAGGGGGATATTTGCAGAGGGCAGGACCCTTCTTTTTTAGCTGTGTCAAATGCCTTTTATCAGGAAAGCTGGAATAACCACAACACTCTGCCCTCAGTTCTTCCAAAGTGAAGAAGAAGGAGGTCCCCCGAGGGGTGGGGAGGTGGTGTGGGGTGTGTGGTGAGAGAGGGTGGGGCTTCAGGAGTCTTGCTGGGCATCAGTTTAAAGACTCCACGAGCAACTGTGGCCGAATCAGCCCACCGTCCAGGCCTCAGGGTCTTAGTCTATAAAGGAAGCTTGATCTGGCTGAAGTCAACAGGTTTTAGGATGGTGCAGTGTAATTTTATGATGCAATTATTGGGGGGCATAGCTTCCCCTCCCTTTCCTCTGACTCAGAATAATTTCTTAATGGAATCCAGCTATTGCCATGATCCATGCTGGCAGGGGAATGATATAGTTTTTCCAGGAGGGGCCTGCTAGATTGTCTGCAAGAGAAGGGGAGTTTGGAGGCTATTTCTGGCAAAGAGTGAGGTGGGTGAAAAATGTAGGGGTGGGAGATGACAGAGAGCTGGGGGAGAAAACCTGAGCTGGGGCCTCATGCTTAAGATCTGGAAAGAAGGGCTGGGCCCCTGGGGTCGGCAGGGTGAGGCCTTGGCAGCTGAGGAGAGGAGCTGGTAGGACAGGAATGTTCCTCTTCCTGGCACCTGTTCCAGGGCTTGTTGACCTTTGACCCCATCCCACAAACACTCCTGGGAAGGAAGTCAAGGAGGGACATCTCCTTGGTGCCCACCAGGTTGCTAAGTCATGTCTGACTCTTTTGCGACCCCATGGATTGTAGCCCACCAGGCCCCTCTGTCCATGGGAATCCCCAGGCAAGAATATTGGAGGGGGTTTGTCATTTCCTTCTGCAGGGGATCTTCCTGACCCAGGGATCGAAGCCAAGTCTCCTGCACTGGCAGGAGGATTCTTTACTGCTGAGCCTCCTGGGAAGTCCAGTGTCCGTCCACCAGGTACCTGTACCTAAAAGAGATATTAGTGACTAACTTTTGAGACCCTGCTGTGGGCTGTTCTAAGTGTTTACATGGATCAGCTGCATCAAGCCTCACAGCTGTATGAAATAGGCATGGCTATTAGCCGAGTTCTATAGATGGGAATCTGGGCTCAGAGAGGTGAGATGACTCGCCCAAGGACACACAGCCTGTGAGTGATGGAGCCACATGGAGCATCTGGGTGCCTGGTAGGATGGCCTGACTGGAGTCAAAGGCAAGGAACAGTCAGGACACAAGTGCTGGCTGAGCTAGGGGTGGAAGGAAGCGCAATCATCTTCAGGAGGAAGGGTGGAAATCCGGAATAGGCAAGCCTTAATCTTAAAGGATTAAGGATGCCTTAAAGGATCTGGGCAATTTGAACAGGATAAAATGTGTAGGAGGACTTCCCTGGTGGTCCAGTGGCTAAGACTCTGTGCTCCGGAGGCAGGGTCCCAGGTTCTATCCCTGGTGGGGGAACTAGATCCTGCACATTGCAAGGAAGACTGAAAATCCTATGTGTTGCAACTAACACTGGGCACAACCAAATACACACATAAATAAACAAAAAAAATTTTTTTAACGTGCAGGGAAGGGTTTTCCAGAGGTAGGGAACAGCACAAGCAAAGGCACAGAGGCAAGCAAATGCAGAGAACATTTGGGACAGAGCAAACAGCCTGGCAGGGGGCTCTGCCAGCACTTTGTGGGTTATGAGGCTACTTGAGCAGGGGGCTAAGAGTGGTACTCCTGTGCCCTAAGAGTGCCCTGAGGCCTGGAATCCCCAGCATGTGCCAGAAGAGCTGAGCAGAGGCAGTGTCTAGCCCCCTGGTGTGGTTTCACAGATGAAGGGGCAAAGCCTGCAACCTCAGGCCCCCAAGGCAGAACTAGAGGTGGAGGGGCAGGGAGCCCTGCTCCTCTCGGATATACATGGAGGGGGGGTGCCACTGCAGCCTGGGCGGCTATGGATGGACAGGAAGCCAGCCATTCCTTCCCGTGAGCTGGAGGAGAATGGCCTCTATGTGAGCCACAACAAAAAGGCTTTTCTGCCAAGTCGGAGGGGGAGGAAGCAGCCAGCTCGGCCCTGCCCCAGACTGAAAGGAGGCTCTGTTGGTGGCCCTGGGGTCTCTAATGTCTAGAACATGTGAGGAGGGAAGGCCAGGGTGGGCAGGGGCCCTCTCATCCCTGCTGGATTCTCCAGCAGCATGTGGGGGTGGGTTACTGTGCAAGTCGGTCTGTTTGGGTTCAAATTGGCCATTTCCTGGCTGTGTGACCTTGGCCAGGTCACTTCACCTCTCTGGGCCTTGCTCATCTCCGGAGTGAAATGTAAGCAGGGGAGGATGAGTGGAGTCGTCATGATCACACTATGAGCCTTCGCCAGCACTTGACAACCACCATCCTCCGATGGTCCTCCCAGCAGCCGGTGGTGTAGGGCCATGTGATCTCCTCCATGGAGGTTTAAGTACCAGGAACACCAGGGCTGAAGCCCAGGATGTTTTGGACTCTAAAACCCCAAGCTGTGCAAAAGCAGAGGAAAAGAGGCTGAAAGGAAATATGCCAAGCTGTCAACACTGGCTGGGGGAGTGACGGCAACTTATATTCTTCTTTTTTTTTAATCTCTAATGTCTTAATTGTTTTACTTGGGAATCAGCAAAATATAAAGAAACAAAAGATACTGAGAGAATAGGGGCTGGGAGGGGTCCAAGGTGATTTAGGCTACAGCTTGATTTTTATGTGGGCTTCTGTTTTATCCTGGGGAGGAGGGGGAAGTCACTGGGCTGTCTGGGGGTGGGGAGGCAGGGTCCAGGTGCTTCACCCGCCTCTTGTCCCCTCAGAGACCTTCATCCATGTGGGACCCCCAGAGAGGATAAACTCTTGAGATAAGCCATTCCTGCAACCGCTGGGTTTCTTTGAGAGAATCCACCAGAGCTCGGGGGTGGAAGGTCCTCAGGCCGCTTCCTGAGGAGGTGAGGCCTCTGCCAAGTCTCCTCTGGCCAGCCTCTGAGGAAGAACTCAACCAGGAGGCCTTTCATCCTGTCCTTTCTCATCCCTGTGCCTCCACCTGCCTGCTGACCTCTGGGCTTCTGGGTGACCCCTAAGGCTTCAGGCAAGAGGCGGACCTGGTGGGACCTGCAGACCTGGCTGTCACCACAGGAAGGCTGATGCGATGGTGTCCATCTGTGACCTTCCTGTCCTGCACCGCCCCCCGAGGCCCCCGTGGTGGGGGAAGCATATAGGTTGTTTCCTAGCCAAGCCTGAAAGGCCTTTGCGGCTTCTGAGGGCCAGCATTTCCTACTCTCTTCAGCCAGTTTTCAACACAAAGAGAGGAAAGGGTGGGATGCAGGGGGCTGGGGAGGGGGCGTGCAGCTGCAGGGGAGGGTGGGGCCTGGAGCAGGTTGGAGGACCCTGCCCGAGGAGCTGTGGGGGCCTGGCCTGCTCCGTGGGTGAGCATTGCGGGCCTGGGTGTGCAGGTCAGCACCCGGCAGGCTGGGCCCGAGGCTGGACATGGAGCAAAAGGCTCCTCAGCAATGGTCAGACCCGAGGGTGGCAATGCCTCTCTCCTGAGTATCATCTGCTCTCTTCCTAGCGTGAGATTCTCTGCTTCTTCAAAGAGGGAATGGGACTTCCCTGGTGGTCCACTGGTTAAGACTTCAAGCAGGGGGCACAGGTTCAATCCCTGGTCAGGGAACCAAGATCCAGCATGCCGAGTGGTGCAGCCAAAAGAAAAAAGAATGAAAGTAAACTCCAATACTTTGGCCACCTGATGCAAAGAGCTGACTCACTGGAAAAGACCCTGATGCTGGCAAAGACTGAAGGCGGGAGGAGAAGGGAAAGACAGAGGATGAGATGGTTGGATGGCATCACCGACTCAATGGACATGAGTTTGGGTAGGCTTCGGGAGTTGGTGATGGATGGGAAGGCCTGGCGTGCTGCAGTTCACGGGGTCGCAAAGAGTTGGACACCACTGAGCGACTGGACTGAACTGAACTGACATTGCAAGGAATTCCTTAACAGTCCAGTGGTTAGGACTCCATGCCCTCACTGTGGAGGGCTGGGGTTCAATTCCTGGTTGGGGAACTAACATGTCACAAGCTGTGTGGCACTGGGTGTCCCTCACCGGCCGAGCAGCATGTGTGGCGAGAGGAACTGTTAGACTCCACAGTGGCACTGTTTCCCATCTCCTCCTGCCCAAGCTGGGTCTTCAGGCTTCCCAGAACCAATCTGGACAGGTGGGAAGGCTGGGTGGCCTGGACTGGTTCTCCCACCCTTCTGAGATGGCTGGAAGCTGGTTGCTCTTTCTCACCACGAATGAATGACCAGTCAATTCCCCATCCCTTCTCCGCTCGATGCCAGCATGGCCATCCCTGGTACCTTGCCTTACCCTGCTCTGGTCTATTGAGGGCAGCTACTTCCCAGCCTTCCCCAGAGGCCTGCCCCTCCCAGGGCCAGTTGGGAAGGAACCCCCACAGATCTGGGAATCAGCTCTCTTCGGCGTGGGGGGAATAAGTCCCCAAATCCCAGCTGGGACCATGTTCCCCCCCACTCCCCACCCCCTGCCCCCAAGTCACCTGCAGTCCCTCTAGCTGTAAGCTCCAGCCTGAGGCCTCTTAGAAAGGAGGTGTAGTCGCCGGCAGAATGATTTAATCAGTGCAGATTATTTACAGACACTGATCCCCTCCCCACCCCCCTCGGCTGGCTCTCCAGTGGTTCTGAGGATGGAGTGGGGAGGACGCTGCTGGACCCACACTGGGGGCCAGTCCATGAGGGGCCCCTCGCCCCAGGGGCCTCAGGGATTCCGGGCGGCAGGCCGGCTTGCTCAGGGCTGGGGGAGCAGCGGGGACAGAGCCGGCTCTACAGTACCATTTCCCACGGCAGCCTCGCCTCCTGCTTGCTTCAGGGAGGAAAAGAGGGCAGAATCACCTCCATCCACAGGGTTGAACCCAGGATCGGGGGAGGCCCCAGGCTACAGTGGGCTCCTCTGGGGGATCCACAGTCCTGTCCCATAGTCTGAGAGAGAGGATGAGCTGCTGGCCACCACGCCACCCCCACCAGTGTCCCTGGGGGACAGCGAGCTGGTGGGGAGGAACCCCTTAAGCCTGGTAGGCATGCGTCTCTGGACATCTACAACCCCGGCCTGGGCACCTATTACCCCCTCTCTCCCCGGGAGAACTAGGACACTGGCAGCTGAGCCTGAGGCTGGTGGGCTTCTGAGACCCCTGCGGGTGGTGGTGGGGGGGTGACAGGGGGAGGGAAGATGCTCGTGGAAAGAACCCAATTGAGTCGCAGCTCAGAGGGGAGAGAGTGGGCGGGAGGCTGGAAGCCCAGCCCCCGGGGGGCGTGGTTGGCGCTACCCTTGGGGGAGGGGCCTTGGCAGACCCCCTTTGGTCCTTGGTAAGGCAGGCCCAGGGCCGCTTCTCCCAAGAGGGGAGGAGGTACAGGGGAGCTGGGGGCTGCTGGCCCCGGGCTGGCCAGGTGCTGGCAGGGTTCTTGGGCCTAAGGAATCCCGACTGCTGGGGTTGTTAGAAGTGGGCTGGGAAGCAACCAAACCTCAACAGGACTCGCGATCAGCGGGTCCCCTCCCCTGCCCGCCCCGCCCCCTTTGGCCTGAGGCTGCCACAGGTGGAAGCTCTTTCTGAGACTCAGGGGGCTAGAGACCAGTCAGGCCCCACCAAGCTCTAAAACCAACAGAGCCCTCGGCTCTGACCCAGGTGCTCAGGGTGGAGACCAACCCAGCAGCCCTTCGATTACTCTTCCAACAGGGCCTTCTGACCCACTGCTCCTCTGGCTAAGCCAGGGGTAGGTGTGAGCCTAACTCCCTGTCTGGTGCAGAAGTATATTTAGAAACCTCTAAGCCCCTGCCTTTAGGGATCGCCCTGAGGGACCGCCCTGGTCAGGCAAGTAGGAAGAAATGCTTAATTAGTGTGCAAAAAAAAAAAAAAAAAAGATACCTGGGCATAAATAAACAAGGGGGCGGGGCTGGCAGGGATGTCAGCGGGCCTGGGGGGACCCCCACTGGGGGGCTGAGGAGCCACCGAAGGCTCCAGATGAAAGGCCCCAGGAGCCGTCTCAGAACCACAGGCGCGGCCAGCCTGGCCCCTTAGCACCGTGGGGAGTGGGAGGGTCTGGCGCCGAGGGTCAGACCCACTCCTGCAGGGAGCGCTTGCAGTAGAGGAGCATGCGGGGTGCGCCCTTGCGCTGCATCTGCACCAGGGCATAGGTGAGGCCCAGGATGCAGAGCAGCAGCAGCACAGGGGGCACCAACACCATGACCATATTCACCGTCCGCGTGACCTCCTCCATCTGCACCACCACACGGCTGCCCCCGTCCTCGTCAGGCCCTGCCTCGCCGCCACCGCCAGGGCCGGCCTCACCACCCTCCTCGCCCTCCTCGCTGTCACCGCCCATCCCGGGCTCTGCACCCCCATCGGGGTTGAAGGGTGGACGAGCCACGTCGGGCCATCGGGGCCCCGGCTCCACGTGCTCTTGGCAACCCATGAAGTCCCGCAGGATGGACTTGGGGTAGCCGGGCTCCATTCGCAGGCGCTCGTTGTCAAACTTCCAGTATTTGGTGCCCTTGTAGAAATAGGTGTAGGCTGCAGGGGGCAAAGCAGGCCAGAGGAGTGTTAGGTGGGGGCTCCCCGCCAGCCAGAGACCCTCGAGGAGAACCAGGGAGAGCTAAAGGGGCCCTGGCTTTAAAACACCCTCTTTCTCACTGGCTTCCCTGGGCATTTTGAAATCTGTCCATACTTTCTGGCTGGGCTGACACTGACCAGGGCAGTGCAGAGAGGGGTCCTAGAGCCTGCTGGGTTGGGGGCTAGAGTCAGGGGATCCAGTCTGGCTTCCTCCTACACTGGAGAGGACAGTGTCTTGCTCAAGGCCACACAGTCAGACCTGGAGTGGAGCCTGATGCCCCCTTAGACCAGATCTCTGGTCCAGGGCACTTTGTCCACATCCTTTAAACCCCAGGAAGGACCAGGTTTGAGCCACCAGATGCATCCCTGCTCCGCAGAGCACGATGAGGTCACAGCAGCCGCAGAGTGAAGCCACCGTGCACGGAAGCCGTGTGACCCGCCTGGACATTAGCAAAGCCAGCTGGGTCTCCCGTGAGCCCCTGAGAACCTGAAGGCTAATGGGCATTCTGAAACTCACCAGAAACCCTGCTGGAGAAATAATGGCCGCAACTCCCTGTTGCTCAGTTACAACGACAGAGATCAGGCTTCCCTGCCAGGCAGGTAAGGGGGGTTCATCGGGAGGACTCTTGCTCCCGAGGCTCTGAGCCCAAGCTCACCCCACAACCCCGCAGGGCGGCTCTGAGTACCAGTTCTGGACACAGGCCGGCCTGGCTGGACTCCTGACTCCACCACTTCCTCACTGTGCGATTTGGGGACCTTTACTCAAGCTCTCTTTGGCCTCTGTAAACAGTGTCAGTGGTCGCCTGGCCCAGCTGGGTCCCCCGTGCCTGCCATCTTGAAGCTGGTGACCACAAGCAAACCCTGTCCTATGTGTATGGAGGCGGGGGGATGGTGAGTGCTGGGCAGGCTGGGCGGGGGCTGGCCCTGGTACCTGCATCGTTGCTCAGGAAGGCCCCTTTAGGGGAGGCGGGGATCCCCTGCCACACGCTGATGGGCTTGGGGTAGCCGGGGTCTCCACGCTGCGTCTCCTCGTTGAAGCGCCAATACCTGTGGCCAAAAGTACCAGGCTGTGGGCTGCGCCCGGCCTGTCCTGGCCATGGGTTCTTTCTGGGAGGGCCTGGGGATGGGAGCCTTTTCCTTTAGCGGAGGGGTGCTCACCTGTCCTCTTGGAAGAAGAAGGTATGACCTGTGGGCTCCCACCAGATGGCTGTGTCGATACGGTCGTAGGGGATGCCCAAGCCATAGCTGGTCAGTGGCTGTGGGTAACCCGGCTCCAGGTTCGCTTCTCGGAAGAGCCAGTAGCGGTCACCTGCGGGAGACGTTGGGGGGGGCAGGCACGGGGAGTGAGAATCTAGTTCCCCAAATTCACATTCACTGCTACACTCACCATGCACACACACACACACACACTCTCATCCTTGTACACAGAACAAGCACTGACACTCCATACCCAAGACAACTCACGCTTGCATCACACGCACGTGGCACTCAGGGACACCTGTAATGCACCCATTTACGTGTATACATTTACACTGCCAGCTCACAATGACACACACACCACACACTCAATCGCAATACACACGAGCCTCTGATCCTGTTTGAACATCCACTCCCCCCCACACACAGTTCTTGCACAGAGAGAGGGAAGAGGCCTGGCATCTGGATCTACGGACTGTGTCCGTGGGGCCCCCAGTGCATGGCCCAGGCTTCTCCCTTGTAGTGTGAGCCCAGCCCGGTCCTTGGGGACTTCCTGCCTGGTTGAGACTCAGGCCAGGGGGCCTGGGGACACAGCCAATCCTTCAGGGGTGCTGCCCTGAGGCCCTTCCTGGGGGGGCAGGCCTCAGAGGAGGGGCTAGGGGGAGGGAGCTCCACTGTCTCTGTAGACAGACCCAGAGACACTCCCCAGAGTGGGCTTGGGGACCCGCTCTTAAGAGGAAGGGGCAAGGAAGAGGCCTAGGATGCAAGGAAGGAGGGCGATGGGGCAGAGCCCCTGTGCTGTAGAAGGTGGACACTTGCCCTGAGTCAGTCCACCTCTGCCCGCCAGGCCTCTGGTCTCTGTCTACCCCCACCCCCACCCCTGCCCT
This sequence comes from Bubalus bubalis, assembly GCF_019923935.1. Lineage (NCBI taxonomy): Eukaryota > Metazoa > Chordata > Mammalia > Artiodactyla > Bovidae > Bubalus > Bubalus bubalis. The sequence continues at coordinate 25,582,734 of NC_059174.1, read as the reverse complement.
GCTGCCAGGGTCAGGTCCCTGAGTAAGCCCGCAGTGGGCGACAAGACGAGATGTGCACATGGTCCTTCCTTTCCACCCTCTGTCAGGCCCAGCTGGGTCAGAGGTCAGGCCAGAGATGAGGGCAGGAGGGCTGCCCAGCCCTCTCCCTCCCACCTGCCCCAACTCACCTTTGAAAAAGACAAAACGCCCATCCTGGCGCTCGTAGGCGGCACTGATGTCACTGGGCAGGCCCCGCCAGAAATGCCCGATGGGCATGGGATAGTTGTCCAGGACGCGGTTGTGCCGCACCCGCCAGAACCAACGGCCCTGGGGAGGGCGTGGGGGTGAGTGGACGGCATGGGGGCCCCCCACCCACCCCTTCCAGTGGGACACATTTGGGCTGGGAGTGATAGTGAGAAGAATGGGTCCTGGGAGCCCAGGAACACCCTCGGTCTAATAATATATTCAGACTGGGCGAAGAGGGGGCAGCGAGGGTCCCTGGGGCCATTTGTGTCCCTTGGAGCCACCATGGAAGCTCTGGGTGAGGGCTGAGTGAGGGCCAGGCCCTGAAGTTGGACAGCTCTGGGTTTGGTTTCCAGCATCACCTTTACTCAGTGGATGATGTGGACGACTCCCCCTGCCTGGGAGAGTTTGGTGCAGGGGGTCTTAGGAAGAGGGGGGGTCGAGGGGGCACAAGGAGAGACAGCCCCAGGTGGGTGTGGGCCTCTAGGTTTACTGTACGACCCCGGGCAAGTCCCTTGTCCCTCGGGCTGTTTTCCTCTTGGTCTAGGGTCTGATGGCTCCGCAGGGGCCACTGAGTGAGGGGGGCGGAGGTGGGGCAAGAGTCTGGGGCAGAAGTGGGAGGGAGCTCTCTGCTCTGAGCCTGGGCCAAGGGGCTGGGGTTTGGGGCGCAGGCGGGGGCCAGACCTTGAACACGAACATCTCCCCCCGCAGCATGGCCACCGTGTCGAAGTCCCCATCGCAGATGTTGGGGCCATACTGGTCGGGCCGCTCTGTGGCGCGGGGTTGGGGTGGGGGGCCTGGCTTTGGAGGCCGCTCCGGCTTCCCACCTGGGGGAGGTGGCTGAGGGGGTCTGGGGGGCCGGTGGTCTGGCCGGCCAGGCCGCCGGGGGGTCACAGTGGGAAGAGGTTGGGTGGGCTGTGGCTGGCCATCCGGGGTGCCTGCAGAGGGGTGGGAGGGGGAAGTGAGGAGGGTAGCCCCAGAACCCCGCCAGGATGCCAGCTTCTACTCAGAACCTTGGTGGCCTGAGGAGTCCTGTGCCCCACGGGCAGCCCACCCAGGTGAGAGGCCCTATCTGACCACAGTAGACCCCTCCCCACACCACCATCGCTAGGGGGGACCTCCAGTCTCTTATTCCTCCAGTCCCTTCGTTGACCTCCCCACATTGCGCTAGGGTCATTGCACCCTAAAGCCACCCCTGGCTGCACTTCCCCTTGGGGATGCTCCTCTTAGGAGGCTGGCTGGTTCCAGTGGAGGCTCCAGAAGCAGTAGACACAAGCAGAGGGAAGAATGTGGTTCCTGCCACAGCGAGGGCTCGGGGTGGGCACTGACCCACTGAACTGGCCCCCAGAGACCTCCCCATTGGGGGCTTCCTTGGTGGGGGGTGGGGGGGGTGCTACCTGCCTCAAAGGAGCTGGGAAGTGATAAACCAGCAATGCTCAGAGGACAGCCTCAGTGGGACACGCTTGGGCTGGGTGTAACGGTGGGAGGAACAGGGACCCCAGGGACACCCTGGGTCTAATAAGAATATCCCTCAGGCTGAGGAGGAAAACGGGGGCAGTAAGGGGCCCTGGGGTCACCTGTGTCCCCTGGAGCCACCATGGAATCTCTGGGTGAGGGCCTGGGCCTGGAGTCAGCCAGCCCTGGACTGATTTCTAGCACCATCCTCTATTGACTGGATGACTTGAACCATCACTAATTCTCTTGGGGCCTCAGTTTCCTCATCTACAAAATGGGTGTGACCACGGTCCCTATGCTTCATGGGGCTGGGAGCTGAGAGCAGGCGTGCAGAGCCCCCTGTCCTCCACTGCCGCCGGCTCACCGTAGAGCTGCTGAATGCCCCGAAGGTCGTCTTCGGGCAGCTGGAAGTTGTCGATGTCCATCCACTGGTAGAATGGTGCCATGATGGCGCTGGGGTTGCTCGAGTGCTCCAGCCCCAGTGCGTGGCCCAGCTCGTGTACTGCTACCAGGAAGAGGCTGTTTCCTGTCATGGCGGGCAGTGAGATCAGCTCTGGCCTGGCCCAGGACCTGGACACCCCACTCTATGAGGGACCCAAAAAGCCTGCCCACGCTTTACTCTCAGAAGAAGCTGAGCCACTGTGACTTCTATCTTCCTCTATCTTCCCCATCTGGAAAATGGGTACACCAATCCCTCCCTTCCTTTCCCTATCACCCCCCTTGGAGATGATGGACAGCAGACTGAGACCAAGAGTCAATGCTCCCAAGAACTGCATGGGGGATGCTCTCCCCTCCCAGCCCCCAGCTCTACCCTCCCCACCCCCCACCCCTGATGTCACCATGACCAGAGGTGCTCACCATGCAGGTCAGTGCTGGAGAAGGTCCAGGGCTCATCTGCATCGAAATGGGTGTCACCGCCCAAACCAGGGCCAGGGAAATAGGCGTGAGCTAGAAAGCCACCTGTGCCATCAAATGGTGAGCTGTCGCCATGGAAACCAGAGGCAAAGAGTACCATGATGTCCGCCTCCTTCTGCCGCCGCAGTCGGATGTCCTCATAAGGCACCTCCTGGAAGACCAGGGGCGTGGCCTGCTCCCACACACGGAAGGCCCGGCGCACTGCCTCCAGCGAGTGGTACCAGCCTAGCTTCTCTGTGTAGTTCTGGATGCTGCAGGCAGACGGGAAGACGTGAGTGAGCCCACGGCCGGGACTGCTGTCCATTGCTAGCATCCACTGGGTTGGGGGCGGGGACACACGGTCTCAGGGAAAGGGCATAGGATCTGAGCCGGTTCATGGACGATGCTCATCAGTACCGACTGTTAATTTACTCTGATGTGAATTTGAAAAAAAAAAGAACTAAGTTGTCAAGCCCAGTAATTCATTAGGATATCACTGAATAAGGTTGCATTTTGCCAAATACGCTTATTTTAAGAAAACATTAAGTAATTAAAAGTGTAGGTGATACAGAGCCAAGAGAAAGACCTAGAAAGTGGGATGCAAACGGCTGAGGTTTGGGAAACACAGGCCAAGTGGTTCTGAATGTTGGGCTCCAGAGTCAGGCTGAATCAGGTTCAAGGCTGGGCTCTAACATTTCCTGTGTGACCTTGGGCAAGCAACTTAAGGCTCTCTGAGTTTTAGCTTCCTCATCTGTGAAATGGGAAAGAAGGGCAGCACTTCTATTACGGAGTCCTGGGGAGAAGTCAACGGCTTAACTCACGGAGAGCATGTGCCTGCACATGATAAAAGCATGGTGAGGCCTGTTAGATCCCATTTAAAGCAGATTAAGCATCTGTGTGCTAGATAGAGCTCCATCAGAGATCATGAATCAGCTCATGGATCGTGAGTTCACTCTGGGGGCCTGGGTTCCTCAAGACCTCGGGAGCTGCTCTTCCTCGGGAGACGGAGCTGAGGGTGGGTCATGGCTGGATTGGAACGGGAAGGGGGACCCTTGAGGACTGCCATGCAGCTCAAGGCTCAGCGGGGTTTCTTGCCAAAGAATTTGGCGGAAAGGAAGAAGGGGTATTTGAAGCAGGGTTTGTGTGGGTGACTCGGTGCACACATCCCCCCTGTGCAGATGCTGGACTGCCCAGATGCTCCAGGGCCTCCCTTATCCTTCATACCCCCAAAGCCTCCAGTTCTCACTGGTGTAGAAGCCCACCTGGGTGGGTGAGGCCAGCCCTTGGCTGCTGGTGGGTACAGGGAGGGAGGAAAGGAGGACAGAGCAGAGTTCAAAAGGCCCCACCATTCTCTAGAGGGAAACTGCGGTGGGGGAGGAGCCGAGCTAATCAGCATGGGGGTGGGATTGGATGGGGAGGCCGGGCACCCTGCAGTGGGCTGCTGGGAAAGGAAGCCTTCCAGACAAGCCCACTGGGAAGCCTGAGGCCTCAGCCCAGGGAAGGAGCCCTCCCAGTGCTTCAGAAACATGCCCTGAGGGGAGGCCACCCTGGGCAGCTGGGGTCTCTACCTGAAGGTCAGGTGGTGGTTGTTCCACTTCCTCCCCGTGAGGGCGTAGCGCTTCCTCCGCCGCCGCAGGTTGGCTTTCACACGTACCCCGAACTGGTCTGGCACCCCACAGCGGGGCCGCTTCATCCACCTGGGAGCACAAAGCCTCCTCTCAACACACCTGCCTGCTGGGCACCGCCTCTTCCAGGCGGTGTCAACCATCCAGGGAGTCTACCATCTCCCACCCTCCAGCCACCGGCCTCCAGCTGCACCTATTATGAGGGCAGCGGCAGTGAGAAGACTCTCCCTAAGCTTTGAGCTCCTTCTCAGGAAAATGGTATGATGGCCTGGTACTGGAAGACTGCGTGTCTAGGAGTGGCTCTGCAAAGGAGAGCCCCTGTTTACCAGTATCGCCCAGGAGCAGGAGGTGAGTTACCCTAAGGCCTTTTATCCCTGATACCTTCTGCTCTGAGCGCTCATCAAGAATGTGGCTCTGGGTCACAGAATCTCTGTCAGACTCAGAGCAAGGCCTAACTAGGCAATCACAGCACATATACCACACCTCCCATTCCCAAGCCTATGGTAGACACCACTAATCAATCCTGTGCTCCTTGCTGCTGAGCTGGGTTTCAGCCTCAGGAGCCTTCTCGACACAAGACAGCAGCAGCCCCTCCCAACCAATGAGAGCTAGCATGGAGGATCAAACCCTTTGCCACCTCGTATCTAGGCCACCCTTTCCTGGAAAACTCCACAGGCCAAGCCTTTATCACAGCAGGCTGGAAGGAGGGCAGGTGCTAGTGGGGTCTGGGAATGACCTGACGGAAGGACTCACGCCTTGGTCTCTTCGTCCAGCACACCCGTGACGGGGATCCCGTAGAAGCGCTGCATCTCGGCGAGGGCCGAGGCCAGGATCTGGGCGGAGCGCATGGTGGACATGTGACGGCTGGGCTGGGGCAGGTAGCCATAGAGCCGCAGCCAGTTCTGCAAAGGAGAGGCCACAGCCTGGTCAGCAGGTCCTGGCCCCCTGACCTCCAAGCATGCGCAGTCTGCCTCCCACCCCCTCCCACCCCCATCACCTCCCACCAGTGTGGGCTTCTGGACCACTCTCTCTGCTTCCACTTCCTGTGGTCTGTTCTCAGACAAGAGCTGGAACAAAAGGCCGGGTCTGATCAGTCCTCTGCCTAGAACCCTCCAAAGACTTCCCGCCTCAGAGGAAAAGCCAATTCTTACAGGAGCTACTGGGCCCCAGGTTGGCTCTAAGACCTCACTCCTATCATTCATTCAGCCCAGCCGGGCTCACTCTTGCCTTGGGCCTTCGCATTTGCTGTTCCTACTGCCTGGAGTGCTCTTCCCAGACATCTGCACGGCTCATGCCGTCTCTGTCTTCAGGTCTCTGCTTCCTCACCTTATTGGAGGGGTATTCTCTGACAAATATAGAAAACACACCCACCTGCTGTAACCTGCACGCCCTCCCTCTCCTGCTTGCCTGCCCTCGTCCCCATCTGACACACTATATTTCACTTGGCTGTTTATCGTTTGTCTTCCCCCATGAGGATGGTAGCTGTGTCCATGAGGACAGCCCACAGTTGCCATCTTTATTATTGCACTGGCCCCTGCAGGGGTGGGTCCCCTACCATCCAGGCAGACCACTGGGACCCCTATGGGGTTTAGCACCTCTTGAGTTCTCATCTAGTAGGAAAACCATGGGGCTTCCCTAGTGGCTCAGGTGGTAAAGAATCAGCCTGCAATGTGGGAGATCCGGATTTGATCCCTGGGTCAGGAAGATCCCCTGGAGAAGGGAACGGCTACCCACTCCAGTTTTCTTAGCTGGGAAATCCATGAACAGAGAAGCCTGGCAGGCTACAGTCCATGGGATGGCAAAGAGTCGGACACAACCGAGCGACTAACACTTTCACCAGACCCTAAGCCTTCTGGAAGGAGAGCATGTGGGTTCAGGGAGTCCACCCAGGCCCAGCAGGGTGGGACCGGAGGCCTGAAGTTCAGTCTCTGCTCTGCCACTAACTCTGTTCTCTCTGGGCCTGACTTTTCTCATGTGAAAGATGGGGAGCCATAGGGTTACTGGTGGGTGCAATGTGAAAGAGACGACCCTGTGAAGAGTGGCTGGAACACAGTGGGGGCGCCTATCCCCTTCAGGATTTGCTTGGCTAGTCTTTTTTTTTATATATAAAAAAAAGATTTAAAAAATTGTATATTTATTTGGCTGCGCTGAGTCTTAACTGCCGCATGTGGGATCCTCGATCTTCCTTGTGACATGTGAGATCTTTAGCTGTGGCGTGCAAACTCTTGGTTGCAGCATGTGGGATCTAGATCCCTGACCAGGGATCAAACCCAGGCCCCCTGCATTGGGAGTTCGGAGTCTTAGCCCCTGGACCACCAGGGAAGTCCTTGAGCAAGTCTTCTCATCCATCTACCCATCTGTCTGTCTGTCCACCCACCCAGCCAGCCACCCTGCCAAATGTTTCTGAGCACCCTCTCTGTGCCAGGCACCATGCCAGCTGGAGGCCATGGAGGAGGCGGCTGACCTCCAGGGGCTTACAATTTCCCCGGGGAGACCCACTGCAGAGAAGTTCACACCTGCGAGTTTGTGAGCAGACAGGACCACTGCAGTTGAAACCCGACGGTGGGATCCCCAGTGAGCCAAGCTGAGTGGTACTGAGAAAGGGGACTCTGCCCTGCCCACCTTGTGCCCACAAGGCGATGAGATCATGGTGACCACTGTGGGAGGTTGGTCAGCACAGAGGCCAGGGACTGCTGTGTGGGCCTTGGCCACGGAAGCGTGTCCTTTGAAGCTTTCCTTGTTATCCTCAGTCTCTGAAAACCCAAGTGAGGGGACCTGCTCTGAGAGGCTCTGGAAGGCAGAGGCTGCAGAGCAAGGGCCCGTGGGGCAGATGGCGGCTGGACACAGACGCTGCTCTGGGCCGACAGCCATGTGTCAGCCTGGGCCATGCCCACATCAGCCTGCCACCAGGGCCACGTCCAGTTCCTCAGGTACTGGCTCCCCTCGGTGCCACCCTGGCACCTGGCCAGGCCCCCGGAGCGGACGGGCTGCCCACACAGCCTGGCTCAGCCATGCAGGCTGCCACTGGAGGGAGCAGAGGCTGAGCCAACAAGGGCGGAGTCGGGAGACGACCAGAGGCTGGGGATGCCGAGCCTCAGCTTGGGGCTCACAGGGCCCTGGGTGACAGTCACAGGACTACGAAAGAGGCAGAGACACCGAGCTGGGAACCACCACGGCTCTGGAGACAGAGCCTCGTCAGCCCCCTTTATATTCCTGTGCCTCTGTAAAAGGGATGGTATCAGGACCTGCTTCATCTCAGGGGTTTCCATGAGGGTGAAATGGGGATGTCCACAGGAGCCCTGGGCACTGTGCTGGGCGGGGAAAGTGCTCAATAAGCGCATTACTAATGACAGGGCTGGGGTGGGGGTGGAGGACTGCCCCTTTGTTCGGAGAACGGCAGACTTTTGCCTCTATCGACAGGGCTGAAGGATCCAGGTTGGGACAAGTCAGCCTCAGGGCTGGGGGAGGTCAGAGTGCCCTGCGGCACCCCCGACAGGCCCCCTTCACCCCTCCAGCTCCTTTCTCCAGCTTCCAGACCCTGGCAATGTTCTGGACACCCTCCACAGCCTTCTTCCCAAGCACAGAAACCTTTCCTGAGGCGCCTGTTATGTCTGGAGAGGGGGACGTCCACCACCCTTGATGGACACGGTTTGCCTGAAGAAGCCTGGAGAGATCTAGAAGGCGAGGCTGTGAGGTTGGCTAGCTCTCACAGTGAGAGGAATCTGGCTGGAGGTGGGGGCAGGGCCTGGGGCTGCAGCTGACAGACTAGGGCACCTCTACATCACCTATTTGCATAAGGTAAAAATATCCGGGGAGCGCAATCACAGGCCACCAAGGGGCTGATTAGTGGTGTCTGGCGAGTGACAGGAGGAGGGCAGGGCAGGCGGGGGAGGCTGGCTGGGGCCCTGGGGAGGGGAGAGGAGGGCAAGGGAGGGAGCCGGGCCTGTCTGCAGTGAAGAGGTCCAGAGCCCGGCAGGGCGGAAGGGGCAGAGGGGCCCCTTCAGTACTGAGGCAGCTCGGGGGCTGACACCAAAGGCCCAAGGGTGCCTGTGGACCCTCCGTCACACTGTCAGGCACCCTTTGAGTCCCAGGGAAGCCAAGAGCTTCCACCTCGGTATCAGCCAAGCCTCCTCGGTGACAAATGTCTCTCTGCCAGTGTCTGGGTAGAAAGCTGAGGCCGAGGACTGGTGACGTGAGTGGACTAGGCTGAAACGGCCTTGGCAGAGCAGCTGAGTCCCTGGATGATAAGGCGAAGGAGCTGATGGAGATGCCTGACTGGCAAGCAATGGGCTCAGAGCTGACCAAGCACCAACCAGTCTACACCACCCGCGGGGCTGGGGCTGCCCCCCACCCTGCCTCCGCCAGTATCCAGGAGGAAGTTTCTCATCACCCTACTGTTCTAAGTGCGACAAGCCCTGGGGGTGGAAGGAAAAGCATGGGGCGGGGGCAGGCACCACGTGTAGGGCAGGTGCTGCCCTGACTCCAGTCTCCTGAGGGGCTCTGCAGCCATGGGACAAAAATGGGGAGCAATTCCCAAAGTCACAACAGAACCCTGGTCTCAAAGTGGAGGAGAGGCTTGCTCAAGGCTCCACTGCTCCTACCGGTATAAATACTGCCTCCCTCCCCTTTCTGTCAGGACTCCTTTTCCTGTCACCTGAGTCTCACAGGTGGGGTGAACCAAGCAGTGAAGTTCTGTTTTTCACAAGGGGAAACTGAGGCTCAGGCAAGCCCATAAGCAGCAGAGTAGGGAGATCCCTTCCGTGAGGATCACTGCCCAGTGGGAGGCAGGGAAGGGTTCTACAGGGACAGCACGAGGCCCCCTTCTGCCTCCTGCAGCCCAGGGAGGGAGGCTGCTGTGGGAGAACTGGCCCCACCAACCTGTTCTTTCAGCTACTTCTTTCTCCAGCTCCAGACCCCACCCCATAAGTATGGACAGAAGCTTCAGGTGAGTGGCTGGCCCCAGGCAGGGAGATGTAGAGCCATCCAGAGTCTGGGAGTGGGGGCATTCCTGGCCCCCTGACCCTATAGGAGAGGTCATAAATATAGCAGCCGGGGGCTGAGAATCTGCTGGAGCCAGGCTGTCGATTCTCATCACCCCATTCAATGCTCACAAGTAGCCCATCCCCATTACACAGACTGCAAGGTTCAGAGAGGGTGCACGGCTCACCCAGGGTCACACAGCAGGTCTGTGGGTAGAACTGGAGCCCAGAGGCAGCACGTCGGCTCCTCTTGGCCTGAGGTTGGGGATGTTGGGCTCTGGCCCATCTGGGGAACCGTGCCCAGCACAGTGCTGGGGGAGGGCACTGGGGGAGGGAGTCTAATCCTCCCCACCATGGGTGTCTGGGTCTGGGCACTGGGCCACATCAGCAGGGCTGCTCCCCAGGACTGCTGAGACCTCGCCAAGGCAGGCCCTCCCCCATCCTGAGGGCGTGTCTAGGAAGGAGCCACCAGATCAATAATGTGCATTAAGCAGTCTCAGGGTAGGAGCTACCCCACAGCCAGCTCCTCCAGGCTCAGATCAGTGAAGCCCCCTCCCACCCGGCCTTATCAGACCCCACACGATAAGAGCAATCGCTCCTGGCTCAGCTCTGCTTCTGTCATCCCACTTTCTCTGCAGGCCAGGCAGACCCTGGCAGGATTGCCCAGACAGGCACAAAAGGCGTCTTGTCAGGCCTGTCAGCAGTGGACACAGACCTTTCACGGTGTCCTGGGACCAGTTACGGGGGCCGCAAGCCAGGCCACCCTGTCCTTGGTGGACCATTTACTTCCTTTAGAGGCAGCATGGTTCATATTCAAGGGGTTTGAGAACACACTTGCTCTCAAATCTAAGCCCTCAAGATGGGACAGCTATAGGTGGGGAAGGGGCTCCAGGTGGTAGGGAGAGCCGGTGGGGTGGGGATGTCAGGCCAGGGAAACAGGAAGGAAGGGGACACCACTTCTTTACCCCGGGGCCTCCCCCAACACTCCTTAACCTGGAGAAAACAACAGCCGGGTCCTTTGGCCAGTGGGTGGGCAGGGGTGCGGTGAAAGGGCCCTGTTGGCTGGTGGTTTAGGGTTTGCTGAGGGCCAGGCCTGTGTGGCTGGACAGGTGGGGGTAGGGCTCCCGGCTCACGTGGTTGAGGGAGGCCCTGGCCCCACCCCCATCCCCTCCTTCCCACCTGGCTCTGGCCCAGCAAGCTCCAGTCTGGCCATGGAGCTTCCAAAAAATGACACCCTGGGCTCTGACCAGCAGCCTTTCACCCAGCCGGGAGCTGGGAGCTCAGGCTCCAAGCCACACTGACCGACTCTGCTACCATCCAGGCTGCGGGATCAAGGGTAATTTCTCTCACCTCACAGTCTCCACTTCCTCTTCTGTACAGTGGGGTCATGATTGCACCTAAACTTACAGAGCTAATTCAGGATTAAACGTGAAAACCTTACAAAACACCTGTAGGCCCTGCCCAGGATGGAATCAAGTATGTTGAAGGTGCTCAAAAGTAACGCCTGGTCCTCCCCTGGGCACCGCGTGAGGGATACCGTGTGGACTGGGTATTTTATATACAAACACACTGAATTTCCCCAATAACACCATCCCGTAGACACTACCACTAGTCTCATTTTGTAGACAAGGAAACTGAGGCTCTGTCTTAGTCGCCAAGTCCAACTCTGCGACCCCATGGACTGCAGTACATCAGGCTTCCCTGTCCTTCATTATCTCCCAGAGTTCACTCAGATTCATGTCCACTGAGTCAGTGATGCTATGGAACCATCTCTAACCGTATTACCTAGCTGAGGCTCCGATGGGGTCAATGATTTGCCCAACAGCAAATGCCATCTGCTTCTCACTGTATTTTGCACCATTTTGTAAGCACTTCCTACGTACCAGGCGCCGTGCTCAAGTACAGTGGACTCAAAGTTGGGCTCTCACCCCTGGTGGGTGGGGGCAGTGGAGGTCAGTACCCTCTGGGAGGACAAAGTGGTGCCCAAGGTTCAAGGGTTAGTCCTGGAAAGCAGCTCCAGACCTTGGCCTCCAGCCTCCATGGCCATGGGGGCATGTCTGAGGGCTGGCTAATGGCTGGGACCCAGGGTCTGTCTGTCTAGATCCTAGAGGTTGAGTTGGGTCTATTTGTTCATTGTCTGCTGATCCCATGAGGGAAACGGGAGCTGGTGAGAGGCTTTCCTTTTTGTCTCCCTGACCCAGGCCCACCTTGAACATCTCTGCTGTTTTTGCTCCAAAAAACAGCTGCAAAAATCTGTGCTATTCCCCTAAAGTGCTCAGGCATGCCTAAAACCAGGGTCCTGCTGGGGAACGGCTTCATATGAGCCTAACTCAGTCGAGGCTTGTCCAGTCAGAAAGCGCCTACTGTGTGCCTCAGGCCTGGAGTGCTCAGCAGCTGACAGGGTGCCAGGTCCTCACTGTCATCTGCGGACTCCTCCTGGGGCCCTCTCTGAGATGGAGGAAGCTCTCAGCAGATAGCCCCAAGCCCGCTCTGCTTCTGCTGACCCAGAGAACACTTCTCCACGCCCAAGGCAGAGCTGGCCGCGGGGTTGGGCCCCTGCCTAAGGAGCCAGCTGTGTGAACTACATAAATCTTGGGATGACACTGAAGGTGCCAACTGCCTTAGTCCATCCTGGCTGCTATAAGAAAAATACCATAAGCTGGGTGGCTCATAACAACATTTATTTCTCCCAGTTCTGGAAGTAAGAAATTCAAGTTCAGAGTGACAGCATGCTCAGGTCTGGCTGCTGCCTTTTTGCTGGGTCCTCACACAATGGAAGGGGCAAGGGAGATTTCTCCAACAGTTTTTGTGTTTTATCTTTTTACACCTCAGTCGCACCGTGAGGGATGTGGAATCTTAGTTAACTGTTGTTGTTTAGTCACTAAGTCATGTCCGATTCTTTTGCAATCCCACGGGTTGTAGCCCACCACATTCTTCCACCCATGAAATTCTCCAGGCAAGAATACTGGAGTGGATTTGGGTTGCCATTTCCTTCTCCAGGGGATCTTCTCAACCCAGGGACTGAAACCGTGTCTCTTGCATTGGCAGGTGGATTCTTTCACTGAGCCACCAGGGAAGCTTAGTTCCCTGACCAGGGACCAAACCTACAGCCTCTGCATTGGAAGCCTGGAGTCTTAACCAGTGCAACGCCAGTTAAGTCCCTCAGACAGTTTCTAGAATAACACTAATCCCACCCACGAGGGCTCTGCCCTCATGACCTAATCACTTTGCAAAGGCCCCCACCTCCAAATATTGTCACCTTGGGGAAGTTAGGTTTCAACATATTATTTGAGAAAGCTGGGGGGTAGGTAGAGGGAGGGGAGGGGCTTCACTCAGTCTATAGCAACAACTTTAATTGGAGGTGGGAAGCTGCAGCCACCACAAAGACCACCACAGCTGAGGTGGCCTCAGGCAGAAGTCAAACTGTCGGCTGGGCAGGGAGAGGTTTATTCTTGCCGGGCAGTCTTGCTATTCTGAGTTGGTATTAGAGAATGCGGGCAGTATTTGGAGGGATTTTGGAGGAAGTATTTGGAGGGATTCTGGGGGAAGTCTTCTTCGGGGGGGGGGGGGCGGCGTCTGGGTGTGTTTCTAGGTTATTTCCTCCCCACTTTGCTTGGACGCAAATGAAGCAGTTTGCGTCTAGGGGTCAGAACAGGCAGGTCTGTGATGCACAGACACGGAGCACATGCAGAGCTGTTCTCTGCAAGGAGGCAGCCGACTGACCGGACCCCAGGGCAGCCCAAACACAGGGCCCTGGTGAAGGACTTGGCATAAAGGGCGTGGCCCAACAGATCCGAGTCCCGGCAGCACTCATCAGCCCCGTTCTCCCTGGGTTTTGAAACAAAGTATGGAGAACAGTGGCTTGCTACTGATAAGAGAATAGAAAGAAAAGAAGATTCAGCTTCTATAGGTTCTCAAAGACAAGGCCCTCACACGATCACACCTCTTCCCCTTGAGGGTGGGCATGGGGGCCCCTGCAGCTTCTGCTCCACAGTTAGGACAGGGCGCTAATATGAGCACACCCGCGGAGCCCCAGGGGCCAGCACAGAAGTGTGGATGGAGACTGGAACACCGGAAGCCTGGGCTGTGGCTCAACAGTTAGACCTGAAGGTCAAAGGCAGAATTCGAGCTGACCCTACCCTCCTTTGTCTGCTCTCCTCCTCAGCTGCTGGGGAAGGGCAAGGAAGATACCCAGGTGTCTGCTCAGGGAAAGTGGGTGTGCCCATGATTGAGTGGCAGGGGCACCACACCTGTGAACTCTGGCAGCCTGAGTCACCTCCCTGGGGCAGGGCAGGAGGGCTGAGGGCCTAGAGGTGTGTCTGGGGAGGAGTAGGGGGTGGGGAAAGACCAAAGCTTCTCTGATGAAAACCAAAGGCACTTAAGTGGACTAGGTGCTGAAGCCAGAGATAGGAGGACAGAAAGGGGAGCCTGGATTCTCAGGCCAGGAGGCCAGGAGCTGCAGCTCACACCTCAGTCAGACAGGGAGGGCCTGGTTTATGCAGAATGGCTGAAGACTGGGAGGGAGGAAGTGGGACAGCCAGGGAGGGAGTGGGACAGGGCAGAATGGCTCAGTGGTGGCTTCCCCAAGAAAGACAGCCTTCTCCAGGATGGGGACTGGCAGGTTGCAGGTGTGTGCTGGCTCTGAGCACCTGCCTGATTCCTTAGCCTGATGAAACTCTGCCCTGGGAGGGAGGGAGAGAGGAGCTGGCCTTGACTCAGCTGCTCAGAGACTGTCCTAGCCATGACCTGACCCAAGGTCTGGAGCTGTGGTCAAGGGCCAAAGCCCTTCTTCAAGGGATGGAGACTCTGGACACTGGGTGTAGCCAGGCCCATGAATCTCTGAGGCTGGTCCTTGGAGCGCTTGGACTCGGCACAGTTTTCCTATAGCCTCGGGGCAAATAAGCTGGCTGTGGGCCCAGATCTGGCCAGACTTGATGGGACCCTAAGAAGCAACAGCCTGTACCCGAAAGCCAATTGTAGAATCTGGGCTAGCCCACCAATCTTGAGCCCCTCATCTACCTTGGCTTCCAGCATTCAAGGGTCCCCTGTACTTTCCAGAGTTTCTTCCTGCAATAGCCCAACCCAAGTTTCCCAGGAGGGGCTGCAGTTCAATCAATCCCTAGTCGGTGCCACACCGGCGTAGGGGCATGGTCTGTGCCCTCAGTGCAGACCCTGAAAGGTGAAAGGTGTTAGTTGCTCAGTTGCGTCCCACTCTTTGCAACCCCACAGACTGTAGCCTGCCAGGCTCCTCCATGGAATTCTCCAGGCAAGAACACTGGAGTGGGTTCCCATTCTCTTTTCCTGGGGATCTTCCCAACCCAGGGATTGAACCAGGGTCTCTGGCATTGCAGGTGGATTCCTTACCATCAGAGCCCACAGGGAAGCCCCCAGTGCAGACCCTGGGCAGCAGGTACTCACTCAGCTGGGAGAGGAGAGGGTGATGGAGAAGCAGAAGCAAAGGAGAGAACAAAGACCCTCACACCACAGGTCCCAGTGCCCAAGCTCCTATCCATCTAAGATGCCAAATCACAATACCTAGCTACCAAATCCTAGTTTGGTCCATGACTGCTTCTGTTCAGAGATGCCATTTCTAAGTAGATTATAAACTCCTGGGGGGTGGGTCTGTGACTTGCAATTCTTTGGTATTCCACTCCAGATAGTGGCAGGTGGGTGCAAACAGCACTCTCTGGCCAGTACCTGCAGGCAGGCTGAGGGCCATTTCCCACCAGCAGGAGTTGTCAAATAAGCCCCTGCTTGTCTGAATGTGTGAATCAGGGGCGGGGTGATGGAGCTGGACTGGGCATGGCCTGGGCTCCCGGCTCTGCCTCCTGCCAGGGCCTGGCTCCCTGCTGCTTTCCCTGGCCAAGCCATAGAGGGAGGGCAGAGCAGGTGGGGAACTGGCTGGGAGGTGTAACTTGAGCTGGGAGGAATTCCCTGCCCTTCCTCCGAGCTTTTATTAAAGTAGGGCGGGGAAGGGCAGGCTTCTATCGGAAAAAACTCCCAGGCAGCCGGGGAGGTGGGGAAGCCGCAGGGAGGGTTGGGGGGGAGGGTGCTGGGAGGGAGCACCGGCCTGGCTGCAAATAGAAACGGCACTCAGGCCCGTAACCCGGGCGGCGGGAGGCTCCAGGCCGGCCCAAGGGCACCGAGGCCCAAGCCTACCGGGGACGTGCAGAGAAGGGTGTCTCCTCCACCATGCACCCAAACCTCACCTCTTCTCTGGGCCAGGAAGCAGTGTTTTGAGTGTCGGAGAAAGAACATGTTCGCTTTTACTCTGACTCAGTGGAGCTAGTGCCTTCACTGTCCCTAGTCCGGAGGACAGCGCTCGGCGACCCCGTGGAGCCGGGGGCGCTGGCTAGACTCAGCTCTACGCCAGGAGGCCCCGCCTAATCATACATTATACATTGGACCGATCCAGAGATGAGTCCCCGTAGGTACGTCAGGCGGGTTCCTGGTGAAAAGATGTTCAGAGTCCACCCTCTTAGACCCGGGCCTTGGCCGTAGGGGCGCCGGTGAAGGGAGCGCCGGGTGAGATCCGGTCTCCCTCTTGATCCCATCTGGCGGCGGCACGACTTGCGCGCAAGAGTCCGAGAAAGTCGCCAAAGCGCCCCCTCAACCCTGATCGGCTGCCTCGGAGGTTCGCACCCCTTCCCCCTACCCCAGCGCGCCGCACGCGGCTCAGTGTCACCCAAACTCTTAGGCGGGAGCGCTGCGGCTGTGCTCAAGGTCCCCACCCCCACCCCCGGTCCCCAGAGCAGCCCCCTCTCGGTTAGCAAAGAACGTCACCGCGCGTCTGCAGGGCTCTCGAGGAATCGGGCGTCCGGAAGAGAGGGGAGAGGAACAGGGGCTGGGGGCCGCAGAAGCAGCTCCCGGGAGGCGGGTTGTGAAGATCAGTGCCCTGGACATGGCTGGAGGAGTAGAGTGTGGGCTCAAGCCCTACATCCTCCAGGGTTTGTGAAGAGGTGCACCGCCAAGGGCCAGCTGGAGAGGGTCAGCTGGCCCGGTTCCCTTTCTTCCCCGCCCCCAACTCCGGGACAGGGGCTCATCTCTGCGCGCTTCCCCTCCACGCTTCAAGCTGCGGGCGTGGCTTCCTTCCCACCCTCAAGTCCCCCAGCCTCAAGTTCTCCAACCTACGGCAAAGCGGCTGGCGAGGGTTCTTACCTCCGCATTGACTTCGGCGTCCTCCGCCGCTGCGCCGCGGCCCAGGCAGCTCAGAAGCACCAGCAGCAGAGGCAACAGTTGCGGCCGCGTAGCCGCCTCCCGGCCGCCAAGGAGACTGCCCGCCCAGCCCGGCCGTCCGGGCGCGCTCCGGTCGCTGCCCATGCCCGCGGGGTTCGCCCGCTTGCGGGCGCCGGGTCCCCACACGCGGCTCGGAACTTGCGACGCTCCCTGGCTCACCGCCCGAGCCTCGGCAAATTCCCACGGCCGAGGAGAAGCGGGCCGGGCAGGTCCGGGCGCGCGGAGCCGGCCCACTAGGGAGAGGGCGGGCCGGAGCCGCCCGCCGCGGAGTCCTGCAGCCTCGGCGCCCGGGGCCCGGCGGAGAGCAAGCGCAACTCCGGAGCCTTTGTCTGCCTCAGCGCTCCGGCCGCCCGATCCCGCGGCGTGCCCTGCGCGCCCAGCTCCTTCTGTCCATGTTGGGGGGCAGGCGCTGCCGGGAGCGCGCGCCTCCCGCCCGTGAATCCTGCTCGCCCCGCGTCCGACCCGGCCCGGCTCCCCGGGCAGCCTAAAAACGAGGGGCAGGGCACGAGCCGGAGCGAGTGAGCTAGCCAGGGAGCCGGCGCCCGAGGTTCCCGGCGAATTCCGCGCAGCTCCCGGCGCTCCCGGCCCTCCTCCCCGCGATCCCCTACCGCGGCTCTTAAAGGGCCAGCGCTCTTGTGGCGGACGGGCCCGGGCGGGGGCCGGGGGTGGTACCTCGGCCCGAGGTTTCTAGGTAGCAGGTGCCGGCGGTGGAGCGGGACCCGCGGCCCCTTTTACTCTTCCGGGACGGCGGGAATCTTCTCTAGCCCGCCCCCGCCACTCCCATCCTTGCTTTGGGGGAGCCGGATTGACCCCCCCCCCACAAAGCGGCCCGCCCCACAGAGGGAGGGGCAAGGAGGAATGAAGACGCCTCTTTCTCCCACCTACTGGGTGGATGGGGATAAGGGTCAGGAAGGTGGGCCTTGCAAGGGGATCCAAGTGTCTGGTCTTAGGCTGAAAAAAAAAAAAAAAAAGATAAAAACCCAGAGATTGGTTGGCCTAAGGCCTCTTTTCAAAAGCCTCGGGCTATCTTTGGCCTTTTCAGGACTTTTCTCAGTTGCCCAGTGAGGCGTTGGGTACCTTGGATGCCATGCCACAGAGATGAGGTTGCCGTCCTGGGTGGCTACAAACGTGCAGCATGGAGATGCGCAAGTTAATTAACTTTTCTGAACCGCCAAGTCCTTATCTGGAATGCAGGGCAAAGGGCTGGGGTGGGCAGTTAAGATATGCTTCCGGCTCCTGGCCTAGCACACGCTGGGTGTCCAAGCAAAGAACATTATTTTGTACAAATGAAATGTGACAGTGCAGCCCCACAGGGTGCTGGGCGGGTGGGCAAAACTGCCCGCAGAGCGGGCTTTCAAGTGCTAGTCCCCAGTGGCTCAGATGGTAACGAATCTGCCTGCAGTGTGGGAGACCCGGGCTCGATGCCTGGGTCCGGAAGATGCCCTGGAGAAGGGCACGGCAACCCACTCCAGTACTCCTGCCTGCAGAATTCCATGGACACAGAAGCCTGGCGGGCTATACAGTCCATGGGGTTACAGAGAGTCGGACACGACTGAGAACTCACTTAATTCTATTCCAAGATCGATTTGAGGATCTGGTTGGTTTGGATGCTGAAGGCTAGAGGTGGGAGGCCTGGTGTCTAAGGTTCACAAGAGTAACCTTCCAGACCAAGGGAAGTCCTGACCCGACGGACTGGCGTCAGGTCAGGAGGTGATGGCGCCCGCGGGAGGGCAGGAGGGCGGAGACCTCGCCGGAGCCGCCTCCCCGCCCCGGAAATGGGAGCTTTCTTTACCTGAGGGCAGGTTTCGGTAGAGTAAGCCCTCGGGGTCGCCGGCAGGCCTCCCAACCTGGAAATCCGCAGAGATCTGGCAGGGCTTCAGAAAAAGCCTGTTCACCGACCTGCCAGGTGAAGACAAAGAGCACTGTTTGTTTTTTTCTTTACTTTTTTAAATGGCCTTGTTTTCACTTCGGATTGGATTGGGAGGGGTTAATCTTTTTTTTTTTTTTTTTTTCTTTTTTTTGGTTGCACTGGGGCATCCTTGTTGCTTGCGCTTTCTCTAGTGTTTTTTGGCGGGTGGTGGGGGCTACTCCAGTTTTGGTGCACAGGCTTCTCACTGCAGTGGCTTCTGTTATTGCAGAGCACAGGCTGTAGGTGATGGGCTTCGGTAGGTGCAGCACATGGGCTCAGCAGTTGTGGCTCCTGGGCCTTGGAGCTGCAGGCTTCAGCCCTTGCAGCACTCAGGGGCAGTAGTTGGGGCACACTGGCTTAGCTGCTCTGCAGTGTCGACTTAAAAAATAGTCACAGCCTGAAAATTGAGAGTTATGTTTTATTTGGTGGGAATTTTTAGGACTTAAAGCCTGGGAGACAGCATCTCAAGTGACCCTGAGAGAACAGGTCTGAGGAGGGGGGTGGTGTGAGTGTGTGTGTTTGAGGAGGGGAGGATCAGGTTGTATAGAAGTTTGCAACAGGGCAGGTAGTCTGACCATCTAAAGATTATTATTAATTAAGTAAAACCAGATACTTCAAGTTAAGGAATTTAGCACTTTTCTATGTAGGGGAAGATGTAAGGGTCTAGGGTCACTGAAATCTTTCCTTTCAGATGTATCTCAGCTGCTAAGTCGCTTCAGTCATGTGCGACTCTGTGTGACCCCATAGAAGCCCACCAGGCTTCCCCGTTCCTGGGATTCTCCAGGCAAGAACACTGGAGTGGGTTGCCATTTCCTTCTCCAATGCATGAAAGTGAAAAGTGAAAGTGAAGTCACTCAGTCATGTCCAACTCTTAGTGACCCCATGGACTGTGGCCCACCAGGCTCCTCCGTCCATGGGATTTCCCCGGCAAGAGTGCTGGAGTGGGGTGCCATTGCCTTCTCCATTGCATCTCAGCTATCTGGGGTCAATATCCTTAGTTCCTCAAGGCTCACCATTGGGAGTGACTGCAGCCTAAGGGCTGCCAGATTATAGGTACTGTTCTTCCTGGGTGCCCTTGTAGCTCAGAAATTAACTTTGGAGGGACAGAATCGCTGATGGCTGGGACATCCTTGTTTACTGATAATGGCAGGAAATACTCCATTTCTCAGCAGCATGTGGAATCCTTCTGGACCAGGTATTGAATCCATGTCCCCTGCATTGGCAGGCGGATTCTTATCCATTGCATTACCAGGGAAGTCCAGAAAAGAGCACTGTTAAAGAGAACAGGCAGAAGTTAAAATGGCCAAGACAGATTTTATTAAAAAAAAGATTGCAATAGAGACTTGGATATAGAACTGGGACTGATTCAAAATACAACTAGAACAAGTGGGGATTTACTGCCAAGGAGCAAGTGGGGGGAGGGGCAGCTTTGGTGGATGGAAAATTACTAAGAAGAGTTATCAAGTCTTTGGGGGCAATTCTGGCTGAAGGTAGGTGAGGGTGATCACATATTCCCAGGGTATAGTGGGGATGCTGAGTTTGATCTGGTGTCAAGGGTGGGGTATTCAGCTAAATTGACTTAGCAAGATTCTTGCTAAAACTGGATTCTATAAGGAAGTACAGGGATGGGCCTTTCTGGGGAGAAGATTCAAGGGAGCCTGACTAACGTTGGGTTAAGCAGAGAGTCTTTGTCAGTTTCCTCTGACAAAGGGAAGAATGCAGAGGCGTTCTTCTTTCCTCTGATCAATATATTAGTACATTCATTTTTCATTTGGTTGCTTTTTATTCATTTAGAACCAGCTGAATCATCTGTTGAGACTTGATGAGGGTTGATAATTGCTATGCTGTGGGATCCACAGACATTTGATGAGAGGAATACCTTGAAGATAAATAGAAAGATGAAGACTAGAGGCCAAATTGGTCCTGTGCCCAACTTCGTAGACCTTCAGGGAGCCTCTAGAAGAAGTCCCCAGACCTGTTGTCCCTCCTCAGTGGGTGGTGATGGAAGTACTGCACACACCTCTTCATTCATGTCTCGAACCTTCCTGGTTAAGGCAGAGATTTCATGTAGATTGCCAAGGACAAAGATGCAGCAGTTGTTTCTGACCACTGCGCACGTGCCCCCTTCTTGGGTCATATCGAGGCTGATGCAGTTATGGAGAACAGCGAGCTGGGTTTCTCATCCTTGGTGAGTCACTGATTTGAGGCCAATGGCGATGTTATCTGAGGACAAGGTGAATTGCTTCAGCAATGAGCAGGTGATTCTGTTGTTGAGTCTAACCTCTTGAGCCAGATGATAGATTCCTGGGAATGGTACCCAAAAGGTGACAAACCTTTGCCCCCAAGTAGTAGTGAGGTCGTGGATGGAATGTAGGCCCAATTCTACTGTTTTTTTTTTTTTTTTCTAAATTGCTCCCCAGGAACCAAGATCATCTACAAGGGTATTTGTAGATGATGATGTAGATGATGTCCTGAATACCTTTTGTTCCTATAGTGGGAGGAAATTAAACTGAAGGAGTGATGACTGTTTTAGAGATAGTTTAAGAGAGGAAGGAGATCATGGGAAACTGAGTAAAATGAGGGGATGGGTGAGATTGTCAAGGTAACCAGTATCTGGCCCAGATGGAATGTAACAGCCAATAAAGCATGGGTTCCATGGACAAAATAAGAATCATCTGGAGTTAGGCAATGGCTATAGAGATAGTTATCTGATGGCTGAAGGTAACCAAAGGATGCTTAATTTGGGTGCGGAAAGGATTTGTTTGAAGGTGGTCCTCCTGTGGTTGATCTGGGTCTCAGTTTCCACTTGTATGAGGGATGTGCAGAGTTCCTGGAGTGGCTTGGGGGTTTTATGCTGTACAGCAGCTTATTTGATACCTAATAGTGTGTACCCCTACCTGTATATTGCCCTTCCCCCTTTCTTCTCCCCCTGCCCCATAACCACTAATTTGTTCTCTTTATCTGTGAATTTGCATCCTTTTTGTTATATCACTAGTTTGTTGTATTTTTTTAGATTTCACATGTGAGTGATATACAGTGTTTGTCTTAGTCTGTCTGATTTATTTCACTTAGCATAATACCCTCCAAATCCATCCATGATGCTGAAATAGCAAAATTTCATTCTTTCTTATGGCTTAGTGGCATTCCATTAAATATATATATCACATTTTCTTTATCCTTTCGTCTGTTGATAGATACCTAGGTTGCTTCCCTGTCTTTGGCTATTGTAAAAAATGCTGCTATGAACATTGGGGTGCACATATCTTTTCAGATAAGTGGTTTTTTTTTCAGGTATATACCCAGGAGTGGAATTGCTGGGTCATATGGTAGTTCTATTTTTAGACTTTTGAGAAACTTCCATACCATTTTTCCTAATGGCTGTACCAATTTACATTTCCCCCAACAGTGTGCAAGTGTTCCCTTTTCTCTGCATCCTTGCCAACATTTGTTCTCCGTGTTCTTTTTGATGATAGTCGTTCTGACCAGTGTGAGGTGATACCTCATTGTGGTTTTCTCACCTTTTTTTTTTTTTCTTTTTGGCTGTGTCACATGGCTTGTGGGATCATAGCTCCCTGATCAGTAGTTGTACCAGGCCCTGGCAGTGAAAGTGCTGAATCCTAACCACTGAACCACCAGGGAACTCCTCCCTTGTTTTTTTCATTGTCTTTTAAAACTTATTTATTTTTGGCCGTGCTGGGTCTTCATTGCTGCTCAGACTTTTCTCTAGTTGCAGTGCGTGGGCTTCTCACTGTAGTGGCTTCCCTTGTTGCAGAGCATGGGCTCTAGGCACATGGACTTCAGTACTTGGGACACAGCGGCTCGTTAGTTGTGGCTTGCGGGCTCTAGAGTGCGGGCTCAGTAGTTGTGTTATATGGGCTTAATTGCCCTTGGCATGTGGAATCTTCCCAGACCAGGGATCAAACTTGTGTCCCCTGCGTTGGCAGGTGGATTCTGGTCCACTGGACCATGAGGGAAGTCCTTTTCATTGTGATTTTGGTTTACATTTCCCTGATGATTAGCAATATTGAGCATCTTTTCATGTGCCTATTGGCCATCTGCATTTCCTCTTTGGAAAAAATGTCTGTTCAGTTCTTCTGTCCATTAAAAAAAATCAGGTTGTTTGTGTTTTTGATGTTGTTATATGAGCTGCTTATATTGACTCTTTTATTTCTTTAGTTATGAAACACAACTCCAGTGTTGAACACCCAATGATTTGACAGCAGTGTTAGCGATGAGTAAAGTGGTATAATAATCTTGAGCCTTCTAGGCTCAAGATTGGTTTTTTTGACAGTGGCATTTCTAGAACACTAGATTGCTTATTGTAGGAGAAGGCAATGGCACCCCACTCCAGTACTCTTGCCTGGAAAATCCCATGGACAGAGGAGCCTGGTAGGCTGCAGTCCATGGGGTCGCTAAGAGTCGGACACGACTGAGCGACTTCACTTTCACTTTTCACTTTCATGCATTGGAGGAGGAAATGGCAACCCACTCCAGTGTTCTTGCCTGGAGAATCCCAGGGACAGCAGGGCCTGGTGGGCTGCCGTCTATGGGGTCACACAGAGTCAGACACGACTGAAGCGACTTAGCAGCAGCAGCAGCAGATTGCTTATTGTAGTCACATGAAGGATAATCAGGAAGTTCTAAAGGGAAGGCAGTCAACGGAACCTTGACTTGTTGATTTAGGATCAAGTGTGTTTTGTTGATTCTTGACAGTATCTAAGGATGTCACATTGAATAAAGTTAGAATCTTCCACTAGTCAAGATGAATAAGGCGTCCCCATGAGCCTTCCTGTGATTGTTTCATAAGGGGATAGCTTGGGACTTCCCTGGTGGTCCAGTGGCTAGGACTCTGTGCTCCCAGTGCAGGGGGCCTGGGTTCAATCTCTGGTCAGGAAACTAGATCCCATATGCCTCACAACTAAGGATCCCACATGCCACCACTGAAAGATATTGCCACAGCTAAAGAAACCATGTGACTGAGTCCTGGCACCGTTGAATAAATAAATAATTAAAAATAATAAATTTTTTTTTAAAAAGGGAGATAGCTTGCCTGAAGATAGGGGTGAACAATGTGAGAGTCCTGAGAGCAAGGGGCAGGGCTTGTGGGCGTGTAAGCCCAGTCCTGGACAGTGGAGCCAGTCTAGCCTTGAGGATGGTGTTTCTATGTTCTTTCTATGGCACTCGATGGCTGAGGATGCTAAGTACAGTGGAGTCTTTGACTACTGTGCTGCCTTTTCCATTCCCTGTATAATTTTACCAGTGAAATGTGATCCCCTGTTGCTAGAGATGGTAGAGGGGATGCCACAGGTGGGGAAGATTTGTTGCAGGAACCCTTTGGCAACTGATATTGCTGAGGCATTTGGGCAGGGGAAAGCCTCTTCCCATTTAGAAAACAGGCAGACAGCGGTGAGAACATATTGGTAGCCTTGTGCTTTTGGTGCCTGGATAAAATCTACTTGCTGATGAAGAAAGTTCTGAGGGGGAGCTGCCTCCCTTCCTGCCCTACTTTTACTTATATTTCTGGCAATTGAGGCAAGTGAACTGCTTGAACCAAATAAAAGCCAAATGGTCCAAACTACCTTTTGCCTAATATATCCTGCATCCTGTCCTTTCTGTATGAGTCATGTTGTGTGAACCACACCAAACGACTCGAGAGAGATATTAAGGGCTACCAAATAGACATCTTGGTGATTCCAAAGTCCATCTGAATGGCTTGAACAGACAGCTTTTTCCCATCCAATTCTTTCTGAGTCTGAAGCTGTTATCTGGGCCATGTGGACCTCTTTTATGATTTTCTTAGGACTCGTTCTTTTTTAAAAACTAATTAATTTGGATGCACTGGGTCTGACTTGCAGCAGGAGGGATCTTCAATTTTTGTTGTGGCATGCAGGATCACTTGTGGCATGTGGAACCTAGTTCCCCAACCAGGGATCGAACCCGGACCCCCTGCTTTGGGAGCACAGAGTCTTAGCTGCAGATCCACCAGGGAAGTCCCAGGAGTCCTTCTAAATTAGTGCTCTCCCTCGAAGGTAGGTGAATAATCCCACTGGAGTCTAGGGCCTCAAAGAGGGATGCAGGGGGCTCCATCCTAAAGCATGGAAACTGCTTAGATTTTTTGGGTGATTGGGGAAGATGCTGCTAATTTATCATATTTATTGGACTTTATCTGGATTTTTTTGTGCTATGTCTTTCAGTTTTAACTGTCATGATCTGCTGGGGTAATAACAATACCTTTAGAAGTTCTGCTATTTGGGGCCTACTTTTGACCAGGGTACCAGCTACTGTCATGAATCTTCTGTTTCTAGCATATACCAAAATCATCCACTAACCCAAGGTGTAGTGGCTATCAGCATAGATGTTGACCTTCATTCCTTCTGCTCTTTGGCAAGCCCAGGTAAGAGCAAATTAACTCAGCTACGTGGGCTGAACTAATGTTTGGCAAGCCTCGATATTCTAGAGGTTTATGTTGATCAGTGATGGCCTGTGCAGCGTGGAAGAGGTAGGAGCCATTGACCTCTGAAGAGTGAGGTCAACTAGGGGGAGGGGCTTTTCTGATAAATCTAGCCTAGGATAGAACAATGATCTAGTGTTACTGACACAATCAAGGGATGTCCCATCAGTGGGTAAAGGAAGCAAGGGAGCAGAGTTAAGGTTTTGATTTTGATGTATACTAATGTGAGGAGAGAGAGTAGTAGAGAGACAGTACCTTTCATGAGAGGTAAGTCAAGATGAAGAAAAGTACTGTATATTTCCATTAGATGACAGGGTCTGTGGAGCACAAGGACATATATATCAAGCAGATGACCTAATACTAAATTGGGGGGAGCTCAGACAAGTGTGGTGGTTGTAGCCATGGCTCACAGGCATGGGGGATATGCCATAGCTACTGGGTCAAAGGTCAAACTATACTATCCCAGAGGTCTTGGGTGTCCATTACACTTCTAGGATAACACTCTGAGGGCATGACTCTCTTATTTATGCACAGACAAGAAAGAGGCAGGGAATCCTTGGAAAGTTCAAAGGTGGGAAATGAAAGCAGAGAGCCCTTAAGGTTCTTGGAAAGCATCTTTGGAAAGGGGGTTCTGAACTACTGGGACTAGGGGTGCCTCCCTAGTCATGGCATAGAGGGGTGAGGCAATCATAGAGAAATTATGGGGTTTCCCTCGTGGTCCAGTGGTTAAGAATTCGCCTGCCAGTGCAGGGGACAGAGGGTCGATCTCTGGTCCACATGCCTTGGACTCCTGAAGCCTGCTTGCCCTGCAGCCTGTGCTCTGCCGCAAGAGAAGCCCCCTCCACGAGAAGCCTGCGCACCACAGTCAGAGAGGAGCCCCTGCCCTGCTCGCTGCAACTAGAGAAAGCCCACGCAGCAACAAAGACCCAGCATGGCCAAAAATAATTTAAAAAACATAAAAATACTTTAAAAAATGAGGTTTCTATGGCCTATAATATCCCGCAGGACCCCCAAACCCTGTCAGTTGTCCTTTTCTTTCAGGGAGAGGAAAAATGTTGAATAGCAGAGCCTGGGGAGATGGTTTTCCCTGCAGCTGAAATATCATGACCCAGATAGCAGACACACAGAGAGCATAGCTGAAATTCGTCTCTAGCCTCCTCGCGGCCCTTTCTTGCGAATGCCCTCGAAAGGTCTTCAGCATCCAAAAGGGGCTGTCATGACTGCCAGAACATAGAAGGAGGTCATCTGCCTTGTTGGATTATGGTGGGGTCTCCCGGGAATTTTAAGTCCCTGGAAATGACATTCAGGATGTGTGAGAAGAAAGTGGGAGCCTCAGTAATCCCTGGGGCATAACAGTCCAGGTGTGTTATTGGTTATCCCAGGTGAAAGTAAAGTAAAGTAAATTAAAGTAAAGTGAAGTCTCTCAGTCGTGTCCAACTCTTTGTGACCCCATGGACTATAGCCTACCAGGCTCTGAGGAGCCTCTCAGTCCATGGAATTTTCCAGGCAAGAGTACTGGAGTGGGTTGCCATTTCCTTCTCCAGGGGATCTTCCCAACCCGGGGATCGAACCCGGGTCTCCCGCACTGCAGGCAGATGCTTTACCGTTTGAGCCACCTGGGAAGCCTTCAACAAGGCAGAACACAAGTTGAGGGCTGAAAGTATTGGGTGTTGGGAGGAACAGCAGATGGGATAGTGCTAGGATTGGGCAGCAGGGCAAATCTGAGTTTGATGATTTTAATAAATCTCAGATCTGGACTAACTAACCTCCTTGACCATTGTGGGTTTTGATGGCCCAAATGGGAGTCATGCATGGATTAGAAGTAGGGGCTGAGCATTTCCTTTCTAATAAACCTTGGATTATCAGTCAGGGCCCCTCAAGACCTTCTGGCTTTCAGTGCTATTGGGGAATCCTAGGCAGGGGCAGGGAAAGATCCATTTCTATCTTAAGGGGTAGCTTTCCCCTCTTCTCGAGGTCTGGCCACTCCTAGACTCAAGTCCTTCTTTCTTACAATTTCAGAAGGAGGGGTCCATGATTTTGGAGCTTGCCATAGATTAAAATTTTCATGTCCTTCTAGCTGTTTTAACTGCAGTGCCTTAAGCTTGCAATTTTCTGGAAATACCATCTTCATAATGCTGGGCTAATGCCTGGAGTTAGACAAGTTTGCATTTTGCCCGTTAATACTATTTCTCTGTAATGTGTCATGGAGCTCTGGCCTGAGGCCATTTACAAAGCTTGTGGTCAGAGCAGAGGCCGTTAGGGAGGTCAGGTCCAGCCCCGGGTGTTCTGACTGTGTTGTTTCTAATTGATGGAGATGGCCATCAATTAGATGGGCAGCCACAGCTCATCTCTTTGCTGTTTACAATTTTCAATACAGGACCCCTCCGTTTTGGTGGGATGGCTCCTGGTGACTTTTCTCTTACTTCCCTCATTCTCCTGTAAGAATCAGGGTCATCTGAGACTCTTGAGGGTCTTCAGAAATGGGGTTCCCTTTGGCCTTCCAAACCAAAGGGCAGCATCCCTAGGGTCAACTGGTAGGGGGATAAGTTGACATCAGTTGGGGAATCAGGAGAGTATGCTCCCAGGACAGTCTTCAGTTCTTCAATAAATTTTTCCCTTTTCATTTGGCAGATCAGGAAAGTTAAAAAACAAAAAACAACATTATTTATTTTTGGCTGCACTGGGTATTCCTTGCTATGCATAGACTTTCTCTAGTTGTGGCAAGCGGTGGCTACTCTCTACTCCTGGTGCACAGGCTCCTCATTGCCGTGGCTTCTCTTATTGTGGGTGTGGGCTCTTGGCACACAGGCTTTGGTAGTTGTGGCGCATGGGCTTATTTGCCCCATCGCATGTGGAATCTTCCCGGACCAGGGATCAAACCCATGTCCGCTGCTGGTGAAGGACATTTTGGGGAGAAGGACAGATGTCATAGAGAGCTGGGAGGGGGGACTCGGGCACTGTGAAGGGGTCTATGGGGTTTACTGGGTCAGAAAATATTTTCCGAAGACATTGTTGAAGAACTTCAATAGTTTGAATCATTTAGCTGCTTTTTGGCTTCTTCATAGCAAGTGAAAAAAGTGGACCATCATGCATCAGAAATTTGAGTTCTGTTTTGCCCTAGGGCTTCCCCTTAGGTAGACTAATTTGAACAGATTCCAGGAACCCCAAGAGGGGCTGTGTTAGCTCTAGAGTTTTGGGTAAGGTATTATCAGTGAAAACAGACAGTACTAGGGCCGTAGAAGCGTGTGGTCCACAGAAATATGAAGACAGTTTCAGTCAATCAACAAGCCCCCATGTTTATTTTTTTATAACTAATGCTTTTTTTAAAAAAAAATTAATTAATTTGGCTGCACTGGGTCTTAGTTGTGGCGGTCGAGATCGTCCATCTTCATTCTTAGATGTGGCATGTGGGATCTAGTTCCCCGATCAGGGATGGAACCCAGGACCCCAGTGTTGGGAACATGGAGTCTCAGCCACCGGATCCCCAGGGAAGTCCCAAGAAGCCCCTATGTTCTCGAACATGGTACCTTTCCACTTACACACAGAGAAACCTGGGGTTCTAACTCAGCCTCTGTTCCTTGTTAGGGAGAGGGTTCAGGAGAACGTGACTGAAGTTTGGTCAAGCACCGAATCTTGGTCAGCACCGACGGTGGACATTACCTGGTGTTGAACAGAGCATCCTGAGGGAAAAGAAGTCGAGGTTTGGACAAAGGGGACAATTTCGTCCATTTCCACGAACTTTTGTGTGGGGTCCCTCATTTGGGAAATGGATTTCTAAAGTTTCCACTTTGAGATTTCCTTCTGGGAAATGTGGTGTAGTCATCAGAAATGGACAACAGGGTTGTCTCCATTTAACTGATTGCACTGCAATCTTTCATAATATTTATTCACAATTGGCAAAATAAAAAAAAAAAAAGGCTTGCTTTTAGGGGGTACCTAGTAAGGGTGGGAGCCCAGGAACCGGAAGCAGTGCTGTCTGCTTACCCACAGTCAGACAGGGCTGGTCATTGTTTTCTCTTTAGTGACTGGTTTTGGCCCCTACAGGTACCTCAGGGCTCCAAGGTGGGTTTGTACCTGCACCCATCACAGGGGTCTCCAGTTCTGTGGCTCTGGCCAGACCCCAAGGCCTGAGGGGACCAGTGGGACTGAGCCCTGTGAACTCCAACCTTTCGGTCACCGAGTTGTTTTTGTTTTTTTTTAATTGGAGTATAGTTGATTAATAGTGTCGTGTTAATTTCAGGTGTACAGCAAAGTGACTCAGTTATATATATATACATCTATCTATTCTCAGTCACCCAGCTTTGAAACACCACCCATATCTTGCCTCAGTCTTTTCATCTAGCCCCTAACCTTCCCCTCATTTTTGTCCCGGAGTCTTTTTTAATTAAATCCCAGACACCTCATTTCACAGCACAGTTTCATTCTGAGACCCTGCTGGGGTGTGAGAGGTTATACAAATAGCTCTGGATCCAAAGCCAGGCCAGGGGTTCCGGCCCAGCACAAATTTACTTACTGGGCAACCTTCTTAAAACTTTTTATTTATTTACTGGGCCATCTTGAGCAAGTGATCTCCCCTTTTGGGGTCAACCTACTTATTTGTAAAAGGCAGGCTCTGGCTCAGGTAGAGGCCAAGACCCCTCCTTCAGTAAAGGAAAGGCAGGGTGGGTTGGAGGCAGGCCCGGAGCCCCCCACCCCCAACCCCTGGCCGCCCTGCTGCGGGCCCCTCGGGGCTCCTGGTACCGAGACCGGGAATAAACAAACAAGCTGGGGTAATTTCCCTCTTCCTTGGAAACAAAGCTGGGGTGGTCTGGAGAGGCGTGTGGAGAGAACGGAGAGTGCCAGGTGGAAGGGGGCCAAACAGGCCGGGAGATGATGATTTCCCTGCCCTGTGGGGAACATCTAAGGACAGATGTGTTGATTTTGCACCCTCCCTGGTGTGATAAACCCCTCCTCGACAGCGTGTCTTTATTCCGAGCCAGCCTGCCGAGGGGTGGACCCCAGCTGGCTCTGGTCTCGCCTCCTGTCTCCTGAACACATCTCCTCTTATGGAAGAGCCCCAGCTGCTTCTGCACTGTCAGCGCGGCGCCCGATCGCAGCCTCTCCAGCGGCTCGCTCAGCGTCTGGGCGCCCGCCAAGCCCTGACGCCCGCCGCCCCTCCCCCCTCGGTGAATCTCCTGCTTCCTCCATCACCACCTCCATTCTCCCTGGAAGAGACAGTTATTGATCTTGGCCCATCTCTCAAAGATGCCGCACTCTAATTCCATCCTTGCACCACATCCTCCCCCAGGGGGCCGGTCGGTCAGTCAGTCCCCTTGGGTTTGTTAATGGTGATGCTACATGACATGGGGGGTGGGAGTGGGGGCTGACGGGGGGCCCTCCCAGGAAGAACGAGTGCCTGAGATGGAGCCTCCAGGGCCCTGATGAGGAGGATCAGGTGGTCCACGCCCTCAATACCTGCCTTGTGAGATGCTGGTCTCTATCCTGAAATTGGAACCTGCAGGAAATCGGGTGGTTTTGCTTGCATCTCCCAGATGGGAATGGGATCCTCTGCACCTGTCAGCCCCACCCCCTCATTAGCATCCAGTGGGTTGGAGGAGGCTGATTCACTTAGCTGCCCAGGTCGGGGCTGGTGCAGAGCAGGTGTCAGTAAGCGCTGGCTGCACAGTGGAATTGCCAGGAAGGCTGGCCTGCATCTCCCTCTCCAGCCCGTGTGACCTCAAAAGCCAGCAGACCTGACTGGCCAATCCTGGTTGAATCAGCAGCTCCATGCAGAGGGCTTGGGGAAGAAGGCACAGAAAGTGATTTCCTGGGTCTCTCCAGGGTGGTGATTGGGAGCTGGCCTCACGAAGAGGCCAGGAGAGAGGTTCAGAGGTGCAGGAAGGAGAGTGGGAACCAGAGCCACAGGCACCCTTCTCCCCACATCCTTCCCAGGGGAGAGGGGGTGGTCTGGGCTGGAGCAGGGACAGCGGGCCTGGCAGGCTGCAAAGGACAGCACTAAGGTTAGGGCCTTGTCTGACTTCTCATGTGACAATTCATGGAACCTGCTTTTCTGGAAAAGCAGAATAATCACTCCTACCTGGTTTACTCTCCAGGGGGTTCCTGGGAGGAAGAGATGAGAGGGTTCTAGAAAGGACTCCAGAAGTGTCACAGCAGGATCGTGTCTAGATGTCTGTGCTTATGCCTTGGTCCAGGTACCCACCTCTGGCGAGCAGGCCTGGCAGGCCAGGTGCCCGCACCCTGTACTGATGTATCGTCAAGGCTTCTCATGGCCACCTTAAGAGGTCAAAACGGAGACTCCTAAGAGTGCATTCCCACCATGAAGCAGGTTAGAGAAGATGGGGGCAGAGGAAAGTCATCTTTGCATCTGGTTGAACAGAAGCAGTCCAAAACAGAGTCCAAAATAAAAACCCTAAGTTTTATTTGTTGAACATAATTTAAAACTAAAACGTAAAAGTGTCTCTTCCGCCATCACTAGAAATCCAGGTGGCAGCTGGAGGGAGGACTGGCCCTTGGCTCTGCTGAGGGCTCAAGGAAAACAAAAACCCCTGTGCAAGCCCTGGCCCTTCCTCCGAGTGCCCCCGGAATGCCCGCAGGCCGCAGCAGGCAGCCGGAGGCGGCAGAAAGAGAGCTCTGCCTGGGGAAGGCGCCTCTTGGCTTCTTTGGGAAGCTGATGGGAAGCCAGAGGTCAGAGCGTTGGAGGCCTGGCTTAAAGCCACCAGTCAGGCCAAGATGAAACATCTGCTCAAATCTCCCAGGCACCTGGCTGGGGGTGAGTGGGAGGAAGGAATGGAGAAAACTGATGCTAAACCACAAATTAGCACCCTGGGCCTTGGCCCTGAGATGGCCTCCACTGGCATAGGAGGGGGTGAGACTAAAAATAAATAAATAAAAGCGACACTGCTTCAAGGAGGGAGCATGACAGGCCCGTGGAAGCACCCTTTGTCAGGCCTGAGCAGAGATGAGACAGGGCATGATGGCTTCAAAAAGCTCTCGTCTGGGGCCAATGGCATCCAAATGCAGACAGCCCAAGGGGGTGTGGGGGAGGGGCCATTTGTTGGCGGGACTACCATGGGGGTACTGGCTGAGTACGGGTGGGCTCACCAGGTGACCCCCATTTTTTGTTTTGTTTTGCTTTTTTGCATAACCACCACAGACCTAGAACTAGGAAGCCCAGGCTGCCCTCTACTGGTGATTTCTGGGAAAGACTACAATGCAGTGGTACCTGACCTGCAACTCAAAGAGGCCAAGAGAACCAGCTCCCAAAGAGCACCCAGAGCAGCTGTCCCTCCTCCAGCCAGGCCCCCCGGTGGAGGGCTGGCAGCATCCCCAGCGATCTGAGTGGGTTCTTCCATCTCTGTCTGGCTGCAGAGGGGCCCAGGACAATGAGGGCCTCTGGTGCTCACTTCAAAGGCATCGAGAAGAATTTGTTCCCAGACTTGCAGCGAATCTGCTCGGCGTACGCACGCAGCAGCATCTCAGAGTCTTCAAACTCATCCACGATTCCCTTAAAAGCAGGAGCCAGGAGAGGACAGTTGCGTTAAGAGGAATCAGGGACCCAGACGGCACTGCGAACAAAGCCAGCCTAGCGAAATCCTTCACGGATCAGGCTACCTTGTCTAATCAGCTCTGCTATTCTGTGAGGCCAGTGCTATCAGCCTCCCTTGGCAGACGAGGAAATGGATGCTCCGAGTCCTGGATCATAGAATCCAATAAAACCAGGCCTGGGACCTGGGTCTGCTAGAGCCGGAGCCCACAGCTCCTCGCCGCCTCCAGCGTGATCAGGCCAAGAACAGACGTGGCTACCTGATAATGGCCCAGGGGCTGTCTCCCGCCTGCATGTGTTTCCTTTGGCTCAAACAATATTTTCTTAAAAAATACATACTGGTGGCCAACATTTGAAAATAGGGTGATTACACATAAAAAAAAAAAAATCTAGGTTTCTGGCTTTTCTTGAAAAACAAGTGCTTGCAACACAAGGTCCACATTCCTACACGGCAACTCCCCACCGTCTCCTTTCCGAGAGGTATCAGCTCCTCTGAGGGCACTGACGGGAAAGTGTAAGTTACCCCCTACTTATCACAAGATGAGAAAGGCTGTGAGGATGGACGTTCTGGACACCTGGCACGTTTCACTCATTTCCAGCCCCTGCCGGGCCCCTGTGAGCACCCGAGCCTTTGACCTCTGGGCGAGGGGCTGTGGACTTGAGGGGAAGTCGGCAGCGTCCTCTGAGATCAGTGTTTTCGGGCAGGGCGTCTCCAGTTTTAACGTGCACACAAATCCCCAGACATCTTGTTAACTTCTGACTCCTTAGGTCTGGGTTGGGGCGAGAGAGTGGATGTCGCTAATAAGCTCCCAGGTGGTGCCCTGCCGCTGGTCTGAGACTGCGCTGAGAGGAGCAGCAGGAGGTGTGGGTCTCTCTGGCCAGGCCAGTTATCTCCCAGGGATTCCGGTTTGTGGGCCTAATCCTCAGGGTTTGTCAGCCCCCTTCCCATTCCCCACCTTCCACAGCATTACTTCCGGAGTTCAGCACCTGCCCGGCTCTCGAGCCAGGAATTCACCTGTAGTTCCTGCAGGCACGGCCCTTCCATCTGGAGACGCGCGTCACCCACACACCAAGCCAGGCTGATGTGGAAGGAGGGGTCCTGCAGAGGAACAGCAGAGAGGCAGGTGGTCACCTGGATGCCGTGGCAGACGTCACAAGAGCTCCGCAACGAGAGTTGTCCCAGTATCCCTACTGGATCCCTGACCTGATCCATGGAGACTAGATCCTTGGTGTTGATCCCAAGTGCCTCCACGGATAGATACAATAGCCCTGGGCTGATCCTTGCTATGGACTGAATTGTGTGTTCCCCTCCCCCCATCCCAATTCATATATTAAAGTCTTAATCCCCAAGGTGATGGTATTTGGAGAAGGGGCCCTTGGGAGATAACTGGGTTTAGCTGAGGTCATGAAGGTGAAGCCCTCGTGAGGGGGTTAGTGCCCACGTAAGAGGCGGCAGATGGCTCCTCCCTCTCTCTTTCCATTGAATGAGGACACGATGGGAAGAT
The DNA here is from genome assembly GCF_019923935.1 of Bubalus bubalis. Lineage (NCBI taxonomy): Eukaryota > Metazoa > Chordata > Mammalia > Artiodactyla > Bovidae > Bubalus > Bubalus bubalis. The sequence continues at coordinate 25,548,915 of NC_059174.1, read as the reverse complement.
GGCCATCAACAAGCCAAGAAAAGAGGCCTCACCAGAAACTGACCATGATGGCACCTTGGTTTCAGGCTTCTAGGCTCCAGAATTGGGAGAAAATAAAGTTCTATTGTTTAAGTCATCCAGTCTCTGGTATCTGGCTATGGCAGCCTGAGCTAAGACAGTCCTGTTCTCAGAGGCTCTCCTTTACATGTCATAACATTGAGTCCTTACATTTGGGACATGGAAGAGAACCTATGTCCCAGATTTAATGTTTTCTGATGTGAAACATTTCAATAGATGACATACTTTTTAAGGTGAACAAAACCTGAAATATCTAAAATTATGATTAAACTGTAAATTATCTCCATTCAAATTCATACTTCTATATCACAGCATGACTTTAAAAGAATATATCAAGCAAAACCACCGGCCCTTTAAAGCCATAACATTCGACTTGGGTAGGTTCAAGTTCCCCTGGAGGGCACGGGGTAAGGCACAGGAAGGGATGTGAAGCTTCGACTCTATCTGGAGTGTGATGTGACTAAAAAATACTAGCGAAAGCTACTTCTTAAAAAATATAAAGATAAGCATGGATACATCAGAATCGAAGGCATAGATCTCGTCGAGCATACTGAAGAGATAACAGAAGATTTGTAAGAAATGCTGGACTTTGGCTGGGCAGTATCTGACCCAACATCAGACCCTCAACTCCCCAGGGGTGTGGGTCATCTGAGGGCCAGCCGAATGGACGCTTCCCCTGGGAAAGTTCTGGAGGGCTCTGCAAGGGTTTCTTTAAGGCTGGTTTTATTGCCATTAGAGATGGGTTGGTGGAGAGGAAAAATGACGCCCGTTGATTACCTGGTAGAAAGTGCTGAGGTCAAACTCCTCCATGACCCTGTCTACCTCTGCAACCAGGTCCAGGAAGTGGGCGTGCCCTGAGGTGACCTCGAGCCCAACAAAGGTCCTGGGGGGAGACAGCAGTGGAGACAACACCGGTGTGAGACACGGCTGCTGAGAATGTAAACCAGCCGTGAGGAGGGCAGAGGATGCAACAGAAGGAAGCCGGGAGGTCTGGGTCATGAACTCAGTTTACTGCCCTGCTCTCCCAGCTGGCTCTCTCATCCTCCCCTAGCTCTAACCGCACACCTCCCCTCTTTCCCTAGGGTCTAAGATCCCCTGAAGGACCATCTTCATCTGCTGCTGCCAAGTCTACGGACCCGAAGCTTCTGTGGCCAGGCTCACCATCATTGCTCCCAGGTGGGTCCTTCTCCAGGGCTTCCCTCTCTGGCACTGACTCCCTCCCAGTAGCACACTCTCATCTTTATCCTCTTATTTATTTTTGGCCCCGCAACACAGCATATGGGATCTTAGTTCCCCCCACTGGAGATCAAACCCATGCCTCATGCAGTGGAAATTCAGTGTCTTAACCACTGGATTCTCTCATCCTTAAAACCCCTCCTTTGAACCTGAGTTCTCAGCCAGTCTCCATTTCATCCTCAGTCAGACTTGATGTTCAGATGCTCTGTCGCCCTCCGCTGTCTCTCCCGCCCCGCCATCTTCAGCCAGCTCACATCAAAGCTGCCACCCACCTCCGGGTTACTGCACTTGATGGACACTTCTCCGGCCTCACCTTGGCCTCTCAGCAGGGTCTGACACAGCTGGTTCCTCTCTCCCTGAAACCCATTTTTTTCCTCTTGGCTCCAAGAGACCACCCACTATACAGTCCCGGTGTGACCCTGCCTCTGGCCTCCGGTTCAGTCTCCTCTGCTGCCCTCTGTTCTTTCCAGCCTCTAAATGGTCAAGGGTTGCAGAGCCCAGCCCTCAGGCCTTTGATCTGCTCCATGTGCCCCTGGCCCCCACCCCAGCCCTGGTTTCAGTATCACACAGCCGGATGGCTCCCACATTTCCATCTCTGGCTGGCACCTCTCCTGTCTGCTTCACTGTGTATGTACCTCTTCCACCCATGGGTACCCGGGGATATCATCAGTGGCAATGTTTACTGGGAACAAAGCAAAACGGATTTTCCTCCCACAGGTGTTTCCAAACTCGGGAAGTGGGACCATTTATTTACCCAGCTGTTCAAACCCCAAGTCCAGGCATCTACTTTGGTTCTTCCCCTTACTGTGCATAGATCGGACTCACTGATGATTCTGGTTGATTCTACCTGCAGTGTATCAGGAATACGTCTGCTTCTTGGCCCTTGCACTGCCATCACCCTGAGTTAGGACACCTTGGCACCTCACCTGGATGGTGACACCTGTCTTCTCTCTCTCTCCCTGCATCCAACCTCCTCTACATCTTGTCTCCATGTGGGAGCCACAGACACGATTGGGCCAGACTGACAGTTACCAACGTAAGTTGGATCACGTCTCTGTGCAGATCCCTCCAGTGGCTTCCGTGACCCTGAAAACTCCTGACCCTGACCTTGAAGGCCCGGTAGGAGCTAACCCGGACTGACTCATCTCCTCTCGCTCTCCCACTTGCTCCCCGGGTTCCGCTTCATTGGCCTCCTCAAACAAGCCAGGCTCCTTCCTCCTTAGACCACCTCCTCGGCTGTGTCCTCTGCTTGGAGGCTCTCTCAGTAGCGCTTCCCAAGGCTCATTACTTTTCATCCTTAGGTCACTGGCAAATGCCAGCTCCCTAGGGCTGTCCTTGGCTGCATGATCCAGACTCATATCACAGTAGTTTCTAAGAGGCTCATTTCCTTGTTTATCTCCCCCTGCAGAATGTGAGACCCCAAAGAGCAAGGACTGTGCTGACCTTTTCATTGCTGACCTGCAGTGTACAGCAAGTCTCTGGCACCAGGACGTGCTGAACCAATTTTGCAGAATGAAGGAATGAGCTGTCCTCTCAGAGGTGCTGAGAGCAGAAGGCAACTCAGTGAGTGGATCTGACAAGGAGGTTTGCTTGGAAGCCTTGTTAATAACAATTTTTTTTGTTCATCTCATCCTTGAATGCTTTTATAAAACTCGTTCAGTTCATTTGAGCCTCACAACTGCCCACTGATAGATGTGTCAGGGCATGCCTGTGACAGCTTGGAAATGGCAGGTCACAGAGGTTGAAGGTATGAGCTCAACGTTAAATTGGAGACAGCTGGGCAGGCACCCAGGGTTTTTTTGTCTCAGGCTTTCCCCACTAAACCAAGATGTTATTCTCTACCTCTGCTCCTCCTCTTATGCTCCTGGAGTTATTTTTCTTAATGAAAGGTTCAGATTTGGGGACAACTGCCTTGGTAGTCATAGAGCTGGTTAAAACACAAACAAACCAAAAAATGAGACAGACAAGGCCCCCTCAAGTCTTTACTGCAAAGAATCCTCTTCTGGGAACAACTGGGGGCAGAGCAGGGAGACCCACCTGGTTTTCTCTTGATTGGTGTAAATCTTTACCTGGTCGGCGGTAAAGCAGAATCTGAAATACAGAAGAACCACATTTCAGGGAAAATGATAAGAAAAATATTTTTAGAGAAAACAGCTTATATTAAAAAAAACATCACTTTGAAACTATAGTTAACTCATTTCACATGTAGTATTGTCGCCCTGTTATACAGGTGGTAAACTCAACCCTAGAATACAAGAGCTTAAATAATCGCTGAGTCCAGGTAACCCATAGCTTCATTCAGATGCTAGTAAAAATTTTACTTTATTAAGAACAGTTGATTTTGATAAGCAATTTGAGACTATCTCAGCTTTACTGATGGGAACTGAGAAAGACATCATCAGGTTGGTGTTAATAGATGATTTAAGGGCCAATTTTTTCCTTGTAGGTTAAAAAAAAAAGACAATTCTGACCCCGGCTAAGCAACAACATGGGGCTTCCCACGTAGCTCAGATGGTAAAGAAGCTGCCTGTAATGCGGGAAACCTGGGTTAGATTCCTGGGTTGGGACGATCCCCTGGAGAAGGGATAGGCTACCCACTCCAGTATTCTTGGGCTTCCCTGGTTGCTTAGATGGTAAAGAATCCGCCTGCAACTTGGAGGACCCGGCTTTGACTCCTGGGTCGGAAAATCCCCTGGAGAAAGGAATGGCAACACACTCCAATATTCTTGCCTGGAAAATTCCATGGACAGAGGAGCCTAGCAGGCTATAGTCTGTGGGGTCGAAAAGAGTTGACCACAACTGAGTGACTAACACTTTTCATTTACTTTATTTTATAACAGAACCCACGCTATCTGTATCTGCTCTGAATCAGCAGACACATATGGTGCTGATTCTCCCGTAGCCAGGATTCACAGGGCCAGGAATCAAGGGGTGGAAATGGGAGTGGAACCACTAATATGAGTGATCTATTAGCAAAATGTTTACTTTCTGTTCCCACAACTTCATGCTCTGGTAGCCCAGAGGTCTTAGTTCCAGAGGGAGGAATACTTCCCACAGGAGACATAGTGCTTTCATTGAACTGGAAGTTGAGACTTGCCACCTTGGTGGTCCAGTGGCTAAGACTTCACACTCCCAATGCAGGGGGCCAGGGTTTGATCCCTGGTTGGGGAACTAATCCTACATGCTGCAACAAAGACACGGTACAGCCAAATAAATAATATTAAAAAAAAAAAAAGACTTGCCACTTTGGGCTCCTGTACCTTTGAATCAACAAAGAGTTCCAGTGTTGGCTGGGGTCCTTGATCCTGACTACCAAGGGGAAATTGGACTAGAACTCCATGATGGAGATAAGGGAAAGGGTGCCTGGGATACAGGAGACCTGCTGTTAGATCTTTTAGTATTAACCATGCCCACTGACTCAGGCCAGCGGAAAAGTATACCAAGCAACCCAGGCAGGACTAGTAATGGGCCAGATCCTTCAGGAATAAAGGTTTGGGTCACTACCCCAGGTAAAGAACCATAACCACTTGAGGTGCTTGCCAAAGGCAAAGGGAATAGAGAGCTAGGAAGTGGAAGGTAGCTGTAAATATCAGCTATGACCATGTGACCAGTTACAGAAATGAGGACTGTAATCATCATGAGAATTTCCTTATTTTATGAATACATCTGTGAGTATAAATACAGGACACCTAGGGGACACTGTGAGTTTGGATCTAGAACACGGCAATAAAGTGAATACTGCAATAAAGTGTGGAGAAGGCAACCCACTCCAGTACTCTTGCCTGGAAAATCCCATGGATGGAGGAGCCTGGTAGGCTGCAGTCCATGGGGTCAAGAGTCGGGCACGACTGAGTGACTTCACTTTCACTTTTCACTTTCACACACTGGAGAAAGAAATGGCAACCCACTCCAGTATTCTTGCCTGGAGAATCCCAGGGACACAGGAGCCTAGTGGGCTGCCATCTGTGGGGTCACACAGAGTCGGACACAACTGAAGCAACTTAGCAGCAGCAGCAGCAGCAGCAATAAAGTGAGTCACAATTTTTTGGCTTCTCAGTGCATATAAGAGTTATGTTTATACTACACTGCAGTCAACTAAGCATGCAAAGGCATTATGTCTAAAGAAACAATCTACATTATTTTTAAAATACTTTATTAGTAAAACCTGCTAACCATCATTTGTGCGTTCAGTGAGTCATAATCTCTTTGCTAGTGGAGGGTCTTGGCTCAGTGTAGATGGCTGCTGACTGGTCAAGGTGGTGGTTGCTGAAGACTGGGGTGGTGATGGCAATTTATTAGAATAAGACAATAAGGCAAATGATGAAGTTTGCTCCATCAACCTTCTTTTCCTTCCATGAACAATTACTCCATAGCATGCAATGCAATGCTGTTTCGTGGCACTTTATCCACAGGAGAGCTTCTTTCAAAATTGGAATCAATCCTCTCAAACCCTGCCACTGCTTTATCAACTAAGTTTATGTAATATTCTAAATCCTTGGTCGTCATTTCAACTATCTTCATGGCATCTTATTCTGTCTCAAGAAGCCACGTTCTCTGCTCAGTCATAAGAAGCAACTCCTCAGCCATTAAAGTTTTATCATGAGATGGCAGCAACTCACTCCCATTGTGAGGCTTCACTTCTAATTCTAGCTGTCTTGTTTCTTCCATCACATCTGCAGTTACTTCCTCCACTGAAGTCTTGCCCCCTTCAAAGTCACCCATGAGGACTAGAATCAACTTCTTCCAAACTCCCGTGTATGGTGGTATTTTGACCTTTTCCCATGAATCACAAATGTTCTTAATGGCATCTAGAATGGTGAATCCTTTCCAGAGATTTTCAATTGACTTTGCCCAGATCCATCAGCGGAATTATTACCTTTGGCAGCTATAACCTAAACGAAACATATTTCTTAAGTAAGACTTGAGGGTTGAAATTTAGCCCTTGATCCACGGACTGCAGAATGGATGTTGTGTTAGCAACAGAGAAACGACACTGACCTCATCTGTCCATCTCCATCAGAGCTCTTGGGTCTCCTGGCGCATTGTCACTGAGCAGTAATATTTTGATAGGAATCTTTCTTCTGAGCTGAATGTCTCAATAGTGGGCTTGAAATATTCAGTAAACCAGGCTGTCAACAGACGTGCTGTCATCCAGGCTTTGTTGTTACATTAATAGAGCATCAGCAGAGTAGATTTAGAATAATTCTTAAGGGCCCTAGGATTTTTGAAATAGCAAATGAGCATTGGATTAAACTTAAAATCAGCAGCTGTATTAGCCCCTAACGAGAGAGTCAGCCTGTTCTATGAAGCTGTGAAGCTAAGCCCTGACACCCCCTTTCAGGCTATGAAAATCCTAGCTGGCATCTTCTTCCAATAGAAGGCTGTTTCAGCTACACTGAAAAATCTGTTGCTTGGTGTGGCCACCTTCATTAATGATCTTAGCTAGATCTTCTGGGTAATTTTCGGCAGCATCTACATCAGCACTTGCATCTTCATCTCACATTTTCATGTTATGGAGACAGCTTCTTACCTTAAACTTCATGAACCGACCTCTGCCAGCTTCAAACTTTTCTGCAGCTTCCTCCCCTCTCAGCCTTCACAGAATTTAAGAGTTAGGGCCTTGCTCTGACTCAGGCTTTGGCTGAAGGGAATGCTGTGGCCGGTTTCATCATCTGTCCAGACCACTAAAACTTTCTCCAGGCTCTTTTGCTTTACCATTCCTGCATTCGCTGGAGGAGCACTTCTGATTTCCTTCAAGAACTTTCCCTTTTCAGTCACAACTTGGCTAACAGGGACAAGAGGCCTAGCTTCCAGTTTCCTTCCACTTTTGACATGCCTTCCTCACTTAATCATTTTTGGCTTTTGATGTGAAGTGAGAGACGTGTGACCCTTCCTTTCACTTGAACACTTAAGAGGCTAGTGTAGGGTTACTAATTTCAATACTGTTGTATCTCAGGGAATAGGGAGGCCCAAGGGGAGGGAGAGAGATGCGGGGGAATGGCTGGTCGGTGGAATGGTCAGAACATTCGCATTTATCAACTGTCTGCCCTCTTATATGGGTGTGGCTCCTGGCATCCCAAAACAATTACAATAATAACGTCAAATATCACCATGACAAATATAAGGATAATGAGAAAGTTTGAAATATTGCTAGAATTACCGAAATATGACAGACACAAGAGCAAATGCTGGAACATGATGCTGACAGACTTGCTCAATGCAGGGTTGCCACAAACCTTCAGTTTATTAAAAAATGCTGTATCGTGAAACATAATAAAACAAGATTTGCCTGTACATATATTAAGCAAATATCTTTGTTTTCTTCTCTTACTCCCTTATCACATAATATAGGATGGAATGACTTTATTTTAGCACTTAAGTGTTGTTAATTGGTATTCAAGTTATGGGCTCTAGGTGGCTCAGGGGTAAAATAGTCCACCTGCCAATGCAGGAGACATGGGTTTGATCCCTGGGTTGGGAAGATCCCCTGGAGGAGGAAATGGCAACCCATTCCAGTATTCTTGCCTGGGAAATGCCATGGAGAGAGGAGCCTGGCAGGCTACAGTCCATGGAGTCACAAAGAGTTGGACATGACTGAGCACGCATTCAAGTTAGGGGTGATTAGAAGAGCAAAAACATTGCTCAAGAACCTTACCCCCCCATTCTGGGAAAGGGATTAGTGCATTTTCAGAAGCACAAATGGATGTTGTATCATGTTAGGCAGAGTTATAGTTGTTGTAGTCTTAATTTAGAGATTAAGTGTGGTTTAAGAAGATGCATGTAAGTGTCAAGTCGAGAAGGGATAGACTGGTGATGCTTAATTTTATGTGTTAACCTGACTGATCTAAGGGATGTCCAGAGAGCTGGTAAGCCATTATCTTGGGGTTTGTCTGTGAGGGTATTTCTGGAAAGATTAACATTTGAACTGATGAACTGGGTAAAGCAAACGGCCTTCCTCAATGGGTGGGTATTATCCAACATGCTGAGGGCCTGAACAGAATAGAAAGGCCGAGGAAGGACAAACTCCCCTTCCCTACATGAGTTGAGACATCCATCTTCTCCTACCCTCTGACATCAGCACTCCTGGGTTTCAGGCTTTCAGGCTCATATCAGGACTTACATCACCAGTCCCCTGTTATTTTAGGACTTTGAAATCAAGCTGAATTACACAACCAGCTCTCCTGGTTCTCTCCTTGTAGACGGCAGATGGTGGACTTCTTGGCCTCCATAACTGCATAAGCCAACACCTATAATAAATCTCTTATCTATATACATCTTACGGGTTCTGTTTCATACATCAAAGTCACACGGGATGACATGTACAGGGCACAGCTCTGGGAGATACTCAGTGTGCTAGCCTTTAGGTCTGGCCTGCTTGCTGGGGTAACACCATCCCACAGGTCCATCCCAATGGGAACTTGGAGGGGAAGGAGAGGAGAGGCAGACAGAGCACGAGACACTCACCTCTGGAAGGAGGCCACTCGGTCTTTCAGAGCCTGCACGAAGGGGAGGATCCAGTGGTGGCGCAGAACCACGCTCTGGGACAGGCTGAGGTGGAAGGCTTCCATCCTCACCAGCCGGGGGACGTATGTCTGCGCGTGGCACAGCAATGCGTCAAGCAGGTCCAGGAACTCCTCCCGGGCTTCGTCTGGAGGGGAAGAGTGGAGAGGGTGGGCCATTCTCTTAGCAGGATGGCCACATGATGGCCAGGAGCAGAGAAAGGCTTTTGTTACTTTAGGTTTTAGGAGAAAGTTACTTTGAGAGCAGCCAACATCTTGTTGTTTAGTCGCTAAGTCGTGTCTGACTCTTTTCGACCCCACGGACTATAGCCTGCCAGGCTCCTCTGTCTGTGGAATTTTCCAGGCAAGACTACTGGAGCAGGTTGCCATTTCCTTCTCCAGGGGATCTTCCCGACCCAGGGATCCAACCTGCGTCTCGTGCACTGGCAGGTGGATTCTTTACCACTGAGCCACCTGGGAAGCCCAGCCAATGTCTATGTATTCTAATCATATTTTAATATATATTTATGGTTATAGAATACACATATAACTTGCTCCTTGGAAGAAAAGTTACGACCAACCTAGACAGCATATTAAAAAGCAGAGACATTACTTTGCCAACAAAGGTCCGTCTAGTCAAAGCTATGGTTTTTCCAGTGGTCATGTATGGATGTGAGACTTGGACTATAAAGAAAGCTGAGTGCTGAAGAATTGATGCTTTTGAACTGTGGTGTTGGAGAAGACTCTTGAGAGTCTCTTGGACTGCAAGGAAATCCAACCAGTCCATCCTAAAGGAAATCAACCCTGAATATTCATTGGAAGGACTGATGTGGAAGCTGAAACTCCAATACTTTGGCTACCTGTTGCAAAGAACTGACTCATTTGAAAATACCCTGATGCTGGCAGAGATTGAAGGCAGGAGGAGAAAGGGACAAAAGAAGATGAGATGGTTGGATGGCATCATTGACTCAATGGACATGAGTTTGAGTAAGCTCCAGGAATTGGCAATGGATAGGGAGGCCCGGTGTGCTGCAGTCCATGTGGTTGCAAAGAGGTGGACACGACCGAGCAACTGAACTGAACTGACACATATACATACATATGCTTTTTGAAAAGAATTCGAGTAAAAAGAGAAATATGTGACAGAGAAAGCAGGGGTCCTCAAAGTCCACATCTAAAGCAGGGATATCCAAACTACCTTGATCACACATGCCATTAGTTAACGAGCTTGCACACATACCTACATCAATGTACATTTATTAATAAATTACAAACATGCGCTCCACTGCAAAACTATGTTACAAAATGTACGCTCTGAAGAGTAGAAACTTAAAAAGATGAGATAAAGAGAAATACATTAAAAAGTCTTAATGCTTTTCTTTCTAAGAGGTCACCTTGATTTCTCCCTCAGGGCACATACCCCACTTTCAAGACCACTGCTACCTACTAAGTCACTTCAGTCGTGTCTGACTCTGTGCGACCCCATAGACGGCAGCCCACCAGGCTCCCCTGTCCCTGGGACTCTCCAGACAAGAACACTGGAGTGGGTTGCCATTTCCCTCTCCAATGCATGAAAGTGAAAAGTGAAAGTGAAGTCGCTTAGTTGTGTCCGACTCTTAGCAACCCCATGGACTGCAGCCTACCAGGCTCCTCCGTCCATGGGATTTTCCAGGCAAGAGTACTGGAGTGGGGTGCCATTGCCTTCTCCACAAGGATGGGTTACTGTGGAGCCATAATCATGAGCTTGCCTTCTGTAATGAGAGGAAGGCTGTCCAACATGTAGTGTCATATGGAGAAAGCTCAGGGAAGAACTGCATGCCCTCATCTTTTCTAACAAATAAAATATATACATTGGCACAGCACTGAAAAAAGCTGGGGAAATAAGCATCTGAGAAGTCTAGCAACTTAACTAAGGGCACCCAGAGTAGTGGGTAGTGGAGTGAGGTCAGACTCTGAAGCCTGGGCTTTTTCTGCCTGCCACTCACTCATCAGGGCTAGCGTGGGGTGGGACTTGAAGCCAGAGCTTGCCCTCTCCCTGCTGAGTTGATCTCTTTCTCACTATCAGTGTCAGAACTTGAGGTTTCTGGCTTCCTCCTGATTGGGGCCAGCTTCCTCCCATAAGAGGCACCTTGTCGGTGTCAGCCACATGTCTCTCAGGCATTACTTACAAGGTACATAGACATGGGTGGCCCAGTTGCCACGCTCATGGGGAAAGGTGCGCACCCGGCCCCCGTGTTTCGCACTATCATCCACAGGCCCGTCCTCAGTGCCGGGGAACATGTGCAGCACACTGTCGGGTACTGGCAACCTCTGGCCGGGAAGGGGGCTCTGGCCCCTGCAAGAGGAAAGAAGAAAAGAAGCCCAGTTAGCTTCCTACTTTCTCTGTCTGTACATGTGAGGAAAGTTGTAACCCCTTGTACAGGGTGACTCTGCATGTCTATTTCTCACCAAGTGCCATTAGATAACCACAAAGCTCTTTCCCCAACACTCTTTCATTGGTGTCTCCCAGGTTTTTCCAGTAGTCATGTACAGATGTGAGAGTTGGACGTTAAAGAAGGCTGAGTGCCGAAGAATTGATGCTTTCAAACTGTGGTGCTGGAGAAGACTCTTGAAAGTCTCCTGGACTGCAAGGAGATAAAACCAGCCAATCCTAAAGGAAATCAACCCTGAATATTCATTGGAAGGACTAATGCTGAAGCTAAAGTTCCAATACTATGGCCACCTGATGTGAAGAGCTGATTCACTGAAAAAGACCCTGATGCTGGGAAAGATTGAGGGTGGGAGGAGAAGGGGATGACAGAGGATGAGTTGGTTGGATGGCATCACCGACTCAATGGACATGAGTTTGAGCGAGCTTGGGGAGATGGTGAAGGACAGGGAAGCCTGGGGGGCTGCAGTCCATGGGGTTGCAAAGCATGGGACACGACTCAGTGAACAACTCCTGGAAGCAGACTTTCTAGGAACCTGGACCCCATGGGAAACAAAGGAGCAGGTGGCGATATGTGGAGGGATTGGGGGCAGGAGGAGAAGGGGACGACAGAGGATGAGATGGCTGGATGGCATCACCGACTCAATGGACATGAGTTTGGGTAAATCCCGAGAGTTGGTGATGGATAGGGAGGCCTGGCATGCTGCGATTCATGGGGTTGCAAAGAGTCGGACACGACTGAGCAAGTGAGCTGAACTGAACTGGACAGGCCTGAGCCAGAGTGACACTTCCTAGCTCTGTGGTCTTAGGCAAGTAATATGCTCTCTGTGGACCTCCCGTTTCCTCATCCATAAAGTGGGATGAACGAAAGTGCTGCTTGAAAAGCACTCAGCAGGTACCAGGCCTGGCAATTAACAACCGAAGGTCCTCCACAAAGTAGGAGACTTCCTACTTTGCTCACTGCTGAGTCCCCAGTTCCCAGCCTGGCGCAGAGCGAGTACTTCATGAATATTTATTAGATTAAAGAAAACACTTTCCAAATGAGGAAACAGACCTATGGTGGTACAGTGGTGCGTGCCAGGAGACAGAGTGGGCCGGCGCCCGAGGCTGGACCCAAACCCACCCTGTTTCCTGCCTCCTAACCTTGACCCAGCCAGGTGGGGGCACACCGAGGCTCTGTCTGGTCCTCCTTCCCCCCACCCCGTGCCCCTTTTCTTTCCCTCGCGAGCAGCCCCGGACCCTCTCCAATCACCCTTCCCCAGAAAGACTTCCTCGCTCCTCACCGACTGCGGCCTTCAGCCCCCAGCCGAACCCGGGACCCGGCCTCGGCCTCATCTTCGGAGCCGCTGCTGCTGTAGCCCACGAGGGGCGCCGCACTCATGAGGCACCCCCACACCCACCTTCACGACCGCACAGAGAGTCGGCAGGCAATCTCACCCCACCCGGAATTCCTCTGTGCCGGAAGTGCTCTCCCGGGGGCGGGGCACAAATTAGCACCGCCTCGGGGCGGGGTACGGGGGCGGGGCCCGGCAGGACAGGAGCAAAGATTATACCCACCCAGACCACGCTGCGTGCCCGCTCGCCTCGCTTTGACTGCTCCCTTGGAGCCTCCTGGCACGGCCATCCTCCGTGTGCCCATTTCAGAGATTTCTCTGGGTCCTGACCTCTCTCTCTGTCCGCTGCTCAGTCTGCAGCAACTCGGGACCTCCCGGCAGCCGATGGTCCCTGGGTCAGAGGTCAGAGCACTAGACCCAGCGGAGATCCTTGCCCTAGCCGTCCCGACTGGGGTCAGAGGTCCCGGGGCCCCTTCCCCAAGCTCCGCCCAAAGTCCGAGCTCCCGGGGGCACCCTTCCCTAAGTGCGAGCTGAACAGTCAGAGGCGGGTCCGTTTCAGAAGATCAGAGGGTCTAGGAGGGCTCTCCTCTCAGGCTCAGGGGTCGGGCCGTGGGTCGGGCCGTGGGCCGGGCCCTGGGAACTCGCTCCCCTAAGGCCGAGTAGGGTGGTCGGAAGCAGAGCGCCCTTCCTGGGTCAGCTGAGACGTGCCGGCCGAGCGACCGGAGAGCCACCCAGCGCGTCCGGCTGTCCGACCCGGCCCGGCCGCGGGGTCCCCGGCAGGGGGCGGCCTCGCTCCGTGCCGCCCGCTCCTCCCGCAGCCGCCGCCGCCCGGACTGCCGCTCCTCCCCCGGCCCCGCCTCCCTGGCCCCCGCGCCGCCCGCCTGTCCGCCGGTCTCTGCAAGGCCATCGTTCCGTCCTCCCGCCCTCCCAGCGCTCCTCCGCCCCGGCCCCGCTATCCCGGCCGCGCACGTCGCTTCCTCGATTCCGGCCGCCGCTAGCCCGTTCCCCGCCCCCGGGCCGGCAGCCGCCGCTACGCGAGGCCGGGGATTGGCAGCGCGCGTAGGCCGCGCTGCCGCGGATGGAGTCGGAATAAAGGGGCGGCTGAGAGAGCAGCCAGTCGCCACTCGCCCCGCGCCTGACCCCGCGGGCGGCCCGGAGCAGGTGAGCGGCGGGGCGCCCGGGGCCGCGTCTGGGGGCCACTGCCGCGCCCGCCGCACCCCTTCCCCAGCTGGCCCGGCAGTACCCCCCCAACCCCACCTCCGGCCCGACCCGGCGGCCTCCTGAGCTCTTGGGCGGCCCAGGCCGACCTCGACACGCAGCCACCTCCCGGGCCCGGCCTGCAGCCCTGGGCCCTTTCTCGGGCCCACTCGCCCGCAGGTCCGGCGCCGGGGCCGCAGCGTCCTGGCCGTTTCCCGGCGAGGGCTGACAGGAGGCAGCCCAGCTGGGCCGGCGGGCAGTGCCGGCGGGGAGGTGATCGGCTTTCATTCGGTTGGTTTCCCAAGGAAGAGGAAGGGCTGGGGTGGGGCGCAGGTGGGGGCCTCCCCTTGCCTCCCTAACCCTAGTCTCTCATCCTCTTTGCTGGGTGATCAGAGGCCTCCTGACCGCACCTTCCTGGAGGGGGGGCCGGAATGGGCAGCGGACCTGGGGGCCCGGGGCTGGGGACCTTGGGTCTGGCAGCCATTCATGCCAGGAGAAAAAACAAAAAAACAGTTGGGTTGGCGCAGTCTGACCTAGACCTGGCTCAGAGTAGTCCTGCTTCCCTCTTTCCTGGGGAGGCTTCGGTACCTGCTGGCTCATGCAACCTGCTGCCTCCACTCGGAGCAGCGGCTTCTTCACTTCTTCCCTTCCCGGAAAGATGCTGAGGCTGACAGTTTTTAGCCTGACTCTTACGTTTCTTTAGCAGAACAGTTAGAAGCCTGGCTGGCTTGTGAAGGCATCCCCTTCCTTCTCTTTTCATCGGGAGAAAACTTAGAAACTTTTCAATGTTAGAAGCGGAGGAGCTGGGAACCTGAAAGCGGGTTGCATCTGATTCTAAAAGTTCCTCCCTCTCGCTGTCATTACCTTATGCTGCCACAAAGTGGTGAGTTAGAGATTTGCCTGGGCTGGGTGGTCTTTACCTTCCATGGATTATCCAGTGTTACAGACTTGGAGCAAGGGAACAGGGTTGTCTCCGGAAAGGTGACAGGGATGGTTAGCATGCTACATCCCACATTGCAGAGGCAAACTCAAAATTGCTTACATTTCCTGCAGGCCTTGACACTATCATATTAAGAGGATTTAAGGCTTTTTTTTTTTTTGGTGCTCTGGGAGATGACTAGCCTGGGGAACTTCTGCCGAGTAGCCATCAAGGCTGTGTGGGTCTGTGGGTCTCATCCTCATTAAGCATTGGCTCAGGTCCCTGCAAAACCATCCCCCTTATTGTGTGAAGACAGAATAGGCACACAGTCAAGGGGGAGGACCTGGGGACAATTGAGAGAGGTATGGGCCAGCCCCTCACAGGAGAAGTTTTCTGAGATGGGCCTCCATTCCATGCAGGTGTTTTAAATATCGGTTGACTGAGGGGCCTTCAGATCTGGGAGGTCTGGCCCTTTAGCTCTACAGTCTGTTCTTATGAGCAGTTGTGTCCTGGGTCGAAATTCAGGGCAGCTACAGGAGAGGAGCTGGCAGGTCTACAGGGAGGCCTCAACTGGAGCCTCTATGCTTTTATCTGTCTTCTGTATTAGGCTTCCAAATAAGAAATGTTTTGCACACACATAAAAAAAGGTTATGTTTTTAAAATTCTTGTTTTGTGCACCAAGGCCCTCACCGGTCAGTCTTTCCCTCCTTCTTTCCTGGGAGCATGAACAGAACTTGTGACTTCTTTGTATTGTGGGCAGATCACCCCAGACTGTCACTTGTGAGACAGCTAATGGAAATGGGTTGGCAGTAAGCTGGGAGACTGGAATGCCTGGCCAAGGGATGGGGAACTGAGGATGGGTGGGCCTGGAGACAGCCACCATCCCCTTTACTGGAGGAGTTGTGCTGCCAGAAAGTGAAGATCTCCCAGCCCAGAGCCCCCTTCACTTCCCTGATGTGTTTAATGTCAATGTGGCGAGTGCAGGCAGATCAGGGAGAGGCCCTGGGAACAGCTGTGTGTCCCTGCCTCAAGCTCACAATTTCTTTCTTCTCTGCAGAGCCTCCCTGCCACTCCTGGCACCCTGCCCGAAGACCCCCGTCCTGTAGGCACAGCCTTGTAGTCTGTCTTGGTGAATGACTTGGACCACCTGACCAGTCCCGCTCCGTGCCTTGTCCGAGGTCCTCGTCCATCCCTGATCCTGGGCAGCTTCTCTCTTTGGTGTGGGTCACCTTAAGCAGGGAAACTGAAGCCATTACTCTCCAAACCCTGTTTCATCTTCCCAAGCATGTCGGAGAGCTGGCAGCAGCCGCCGCAGACGCAGCCGCAGCAGCCTCAGCCCCCACAGCCGCAGCACCATGCTGAACCCCCGCCGGCCCTGGCGGAGCACACGCTGCCCCCAGGCACGGCTGAGAACCCCCTGGGCTGCGCGGTCTATGGCATCCTCCTGCAGCCTGAGCCTGGCCTGCAGCCCCCGCAGCACGTGCCCCTGCAGTCCGCAGGGGAGCCGGGCCCCAAGTGTGGCGTGTGTGGTCATGACCTGGCACACCTGTCCAGCCCACATGAGCACCAGTGCCTGGCGGGCCATGATCGCTCATTCCAGTGCACGCAGTGTCTTAAAATCTTCCACCAGGCTACCGACCTGCTGGAGCACCAGTGCGTGCAGGCCGAGCAGAAACCTTTCGTCTGCGGTGTCTGCAAGATGGGCTTCTCACTGCTCACGTCACTGGCGCAGCACCACAGCGCCCACAGCGGCACCGGGGGCCTTGTGAAATGTTCCATCTGCGAGAAGACCTACAAGCCCGCCGAGGCGGCCGAGCCCGAGGCCACTGCTGCCCCCTCCCTGCCCCCGGCACCCCCGCCTCCGCCTGCCGTAGCCCCGGCGGAGTCGGCCGACAAGCCCTACAGCTGCCCCATCTGCCAGAAGCCCTTCAAGCACCTGTCGGAGCTCTCGCGGCACGAGCGCATCCACACGGGCGAGAAGCCCTACAAGTGCACGCTGTGCGACAAGAGCTTCAGCCAGTCGTCGCACCTGGTGCACCACAAGCGCACGCACAGCTCGGAGCGGCCGTACAAGTGCGCGGTGTGCGAGAAGACCTTCAAGCACCGCTCGCACCTGGTGCGCCACATGTACGCGCATTCGGGCGAGCACCACCTGTTTCGCTGCAACGTGTGTGAGCTGCACTTCAAGGAGTCGTCGGAGCTGCTGCAGCACCCATGCACGCCGAGCGGGGAGCGGCCCTTCCGCTGCGGCGAGTGCCAGAAGGCCTTCAAGCGGCCGTCGGACCTGCGGCAGCA
The DNA here is from genome assembly GCF_019923935.1 of Bubalus bubalis. Classification (NCBI taxonomy): domain Eukaryota; kingdom Metazoa; phylum Chordata; class Mammalia; order Artiodactyla; family Bovidae; genus Bubalus; species Bubalus bubalis. The sequence goes on along the minus strand of NC_059174.1, from coordinate 25,531,950 downwards.
CGAGCGCACGCACAGCGCCGAGCGGCCCTTCAAGTGCGACCTGTGCCCGATGGGCTTCAAGCAGCAGTACGCGCTCATGCGGCACCGGCGCACGCACAAGGCCGAGGAGCCCTTCAAGTGCGGCCTGTGTGAGAAGGGCTTCGGGCAGCCCAGCCACCTGCTCTACCACCAGCATGTGCACACCCTCGAGACCCTCTTCAAGTGCCCCGTGTGCCAGAAGGGCTTCGACCAGTCTGCCGAGCTGCTGCGGCACAAGTGCCTGCCGGGTGCGGCCGAGCGGCCCTTCAAGTGCCCAGTGTGCCACAAGGCCTACAAGCGGGCCTCGGCCCTGCAGAAGCACCAGCTGGCCCACTGCTCGGCGGCCGAGAAGCCCCTGCGCTGCACCCTGTGCGAGCGCCGCTTCTTCTCGTCCTCCGAGTTCGTGCAGCACCGCTGCGACCCGGCCCGCGAGAAGCCGCTCAAGTGCCCGGACTGCGACAAGCGCTTTAAGTACGCCTCCGACCTGCAGCGGCACCGGAGGGTGCACACGGGCGAGAAGCCCTACAAGTGCCCCAACTGCGACAAGGCCTTCAAGCAGCGCGAGCACCTCAACAAGCACCAGGGCGTGCACGCCCGTGAGCAGCAGTTCAAGTGTGTGTGGTGCGGCGAGCGTTTCCTGGACGTGGCCCTGCTGCAGGAGCACAGCGCGCAGCACAGCGCCGCAGCCGCCGCGGCCGAGGGCGCCTACCAGGTAGCTGCCTGCCTGCCCTGAGTCCCCGCTGCGGCCCCGGCACGACCCGGCCCGGCCCGGCCTCCTTGCGCCCATCCCCGGACCTGGCCCTGGGCGTGAGGATGAAAGGGCACCAGGGCAGGTGGAGGGTGTAGGTGCCAGGCACCCCTGGTACCGGCCTGGAGGAGGTGGAGTTGGGGGGGCAGATGGCTGTGGCTGGTCTTGATCCCGCAAACCTCTTTCCCCTTACAGGATTCGCTCTCTTGAGAGACCTCAGCCTCCCTTTTCTCAGTGGAACCAGGCTGGAAGTCGAACTGGCCTCTCTCCACCCCAAGGAGGGGGTGGTGCTAGCCCAACCTTCCCAAACGGTTCAGCCTCACTAGAGAAAACAGATAGGTTAGGAAAGAGGAGGGTCACGGGAGGGCCTGGGTGCAGGGTGGCCCCCTTCAGGTAGCTGTTTGAGGGGGAAGGCTAACTCCAGGAGGGAATCCTGGGGCCAGGAAGCAACTTCAGCCAGGGGCAACCTGCCCTCCAGGGTTCTGACAGTCGAGACACACAGGAGTGCTGCACACCTGTGGGCCGGGTCTCTTGGAGAGCGATTGGCCCAGCCAGAAGGGAGGAGGCAGGGAAGTTCTTCCAGGACAGGCTCAGTCAGGAACAGTGCTGTCCCCAGGGAAAGGAGGAAAGGCAGCCTTTGCACGGAGGGCTCATCCCAGCGTTTTGGAAGCGCCCCTCCCACCTTTGCCACAGAGTTCCAAGCGCAGGTGGGAAACGTGCCCTCAGCCAGACAGAACTGCTGATGTGAAAGAAGGGGATTGTTAGACCCCCTGGTGCCCAGGAGGAGGAAGGGCCAAGCCCTTCATCTTCCTAGTGGATGGAAACAAGTGTCACTCCCTCACTCAAATCAAATTGTGTGAACCAAAGCCTCAAGGGCGTGGCCCTAATCAGCTCACCCCAGCCCTGCCTCAGGGCCAAGACCATGCCTGGGTACCTGGAGCAGGAGAGGTAAAAAGAGGGTGGGAATGCCTCTGACCCCACAGAGCCCTCCCAGCCCCTGGGCCCCCTTCTGCTGGCCTGTACGCCAGGGGTCTTGTGCTGCCAAGATGCTCTGGGCAATATCCAGCTATTTCCAAGACCAGAGTGTTCTCCCTCGGGTCCTTTTAGGGTACCCCTAGGTCTCCGGCTACCCACAGGGCTCATGGAGCCTTGGGTGTCCTGGATAGGGAGTGGGCAGGGGAAGAGGGTTGTTAAGGAAACCAGCAGGTGGATGGAGTCATCTGTTACCACTTGATGGCTGGGGCTCTTCTCAAGAAGGCCAGAAGACGTTTACTGTCAAAATGATTCTTCTGAACCCAGCTCTGCCCCTGCCCTCTCCCTACCCACCTCCCAGTTTGTGGTAAAAGGAGACTTTAATCAGTACCCACCACCAAATCCCAGAGGAGCAGGGAGACCCGCCTTGTCCCACTGTCACCTTCAGAAGTCTGAAAAGCCCACGTCCACCTCCTCTGACTGGATTCCCTTCCTGTGCCTGCAGAGAGGGGCAGTCCTTCCCCTCGGTGCTGGCTTTAGTCACAATGCCTCAAAAGACATGGAACCCAGGCTGACAACAGTCCCAAGTGCTCATTTTCTTTTTTTTTCCTTTCATTTTGCTTTCTAAAAGCAGTTGTTATACTGTTCATAACATTGTATAGTTTAATTTCATGTCATTTTGGATCTTATCTAAAAATGTGAGGATTTGAGTTTTTAAAAAGAAAGACTCCATTTTAGATAGCCCTTTTTGATGTTAATATATAGTGAGTCCAATGTATGCTTTAGAAGTAAAGACATTGACCTTCACAGACCAAAGCACAGCTTCTTCTGGTCATTCTTCCACAGACGGATGTTGAGCCATGGAGAAGGGGTGGTATGCAGGCTAGGGGGGCCAGGCTGGGGACTGGGATCTAAGGCTGGGTTCCAATCCTGAGTCTGGAACACTCTGGTCATGTGACTTCGGGCAAGCCCTCAGTTGCCTCGTCTATAAAATGGGGAGATTAACGCTTGCCTTGTTTGGTTCTTGTGAGAGTTAAGTGGAGTTGCATATGGAGCTTCCTCAGGGGGGAAGCTGTGACGATGCTGGAACCCTCAGGCTGCAACCTCGTGACCTCTATGGGGTTTTGCCGCAGCCACTGTAGAGGGAGCTGGACTGAGGGACCAGCAGCTCATAGATGGTCAGAAGCTGGGGCCTGAGCCTGGTAAGCAGGAGAGCTTGCTTGGCTCCAGTGGAAAACCAGGGCCTTCCTGGAGCAGCCTGTGGGCCCCGCCCCCAAGGATGGCCTGTTCTGGCTTCATTTCCACTCACCCTGTCACAGGGTGATCCTTTCGCATGTCCAACCCAGCCACCTCCATCTCAGCCTACCTGAACCCCTCTTCTGCCCCCATCCCTGTCCCCCAGGGAGCCAACTGCAACTTGGGCTCCTCCTGCTTCTCACAGGCAAGGGTGGAGGTGGGGAGAAGCAACTACCTCTGCCTGGGGTCTGAGGGTTAGTGGAGTGTGGTCAGCAGGGATCCCTGCCCTGAAGGTGGGGTGGAGATGAGGGTAGAAAGAGGACCAGAAGCTGCCCCCGCTGCAGGGGACTCAAAATGCTGCAGAAGGCTTAGTGGAGAGGCTGGAGGACCCCAGATGTGACCAGGACACCATGCTTCTCTTCGTGTGTGGCCATGGGGGACTTGCCCTTGAGAAGTTGGGTGGTTCCTTCCTGCAGGCATCTGCCTCTCAGCAATGATGCCCAGGGTCCCTTATGCGTCTGCTAGGCTCGAATTCTGGCTTCCTTTCTAGCTGAATGACCTTAGGCAAAGCCCACCCACCTTGCAGAAACTCCTAGAAAGCACTGGCATGTGTTTGGTGCTTTATAGCTTCAGGTCGCCCTTCCTGGACAGACGGTGGTCTGTGTGTGCCAGGGGCAGGAGGAGCCCTGGCAGATCTCACATAGACTGCAATGACTTTTTCTTTCTTCTTTTCCCACTCCATCTCTCACAAAGCAGTGGGGCTCCCACCTGGCCCTCAGCCTCTGGGCTCCAACTTGGGCCAAAACCAGGGCAGTAAATGGAGCCCTGGCCTGGGGGTTCAGGTCTTAGGGCTCTGATAGCAGGTGGTCCCAGGCAGGCTCTGCTCCTCTCAGGACCTCAGTTCCATCTGAAGCGGAGGTGTTGACTCCGATCTCTGAGGCTCCTAAGAGACCTGAATCTGGGAAGGTGATGGGATCAACCTGTGGCCCCCTTTCCCCTCCCTGCCTCTCCAGGCCTCCAGTCTGGTCTCCACCTGCCTCATTCCGGTCTCTTGGTTTGTGTCAGAAACAGCATAAACTGGCTTAAGCAGCGGCCTTTCACTGTACCTGACCACACACAGATAACCGCTCCCACCTACCTACCAGGAACCCCAGTTTCCTGTGCTCCATAACTCCATCCTTAGAGCACGGAATTTTCATGGGCGAACGTCCAACATTATGGCTAGGGGTACAAACTAGCACTGTCTTCTTCTTTCTTAAAAAATATATTTATTTGTTTTATTTGACTTTGCCAGGTCTTAGTTGTGGCATGTGGCATGTAGTTCCCCAACCAGGGATTGAACCCCGGACCTCTGCACTGGGAGTGCAGAGTCTTAGCCACTGGACCACCAGGGAAGTCCCAGACACTATCTTCTCTAGTCTCTGGCTTATCATTCTCTCTGCCCCAACCACTGACAGCATAGGGAGAGGGTGGTCCCTTGGGGTGAGGGGTGACATCTGGATGAGAGCCAGAGGACTGAGAGGGAGAGGCTAACATAGGGACTTCCCTGGTAGTCCAGTAGTTTGTTGCGCTTACACTGGCTGCAGGGGTCGTGGGTTTGATCCCTGGTCGAGGATCCTGCATGCTTCGAGGCTCAGCCAAAAAAGAAACACTAACATAAATTTCACATTTTGGAGTTAATAATTCCCCCTGCATGGCTTGGGTGGGTGTACATTCTCTTGGGTCCTCAAAGTCATTGCCAGGGCAGGCTGGGTCACCAGAGACAACTTTCCCAGGGAGCCCACCATCTTGCTGACTTTGTGTGGCCGGCTCTGTGCTCAGCCCCACAGCAGGGCAGTGGGAGGGGACCCTGCTATCCAGGAGTGGAGCCTGTGCCCATGAACCGTTGTGGCCCTGCTGTGCTCTTGTGGTTAAGAGCACCACAGTCAAGCCCGGCTGGAGTCCTGCCTCTGCCACTCATAAGCACCAAAGGTTTGGGAAGGTTTTTGAATCTTTCTGGGCCTTATTCCTCATCTGTGAAATGGAGCCAGTAACATTCTCTTCTGGGCTTAGGATGAGGGTCCCATGAAATGACCCATGTGGAGTATTGGACATGTAGCAGTCACTCAGAAAAGCAGAGGACTGGGAGGTCTGAGGCAGAAGGGAGCCAGCCTCGCTCTCCCAACCGAGTGTCAGGGTTCTCCTTACCCTTCCCTGCCACTCCCCCAACCCACCATCACTTTCCTATCTACCAGTTGGTTGGAACCTCATATCATCTCCATGAGACGGGCCGGGCAGACCTGAGGATCTGCTTTGTGTTGACACTTGAGAAGTCCAGAGGCTTCCCAAAGTCAGATAGTTTGTGATGAGAGATGCCTGGAATTGTGGGGGTGGGCCAGGTGGGCCAGGCAGGGGATAGGCAGTTGGGCAGGACCGTCCTAGGCTCTGAACCTCACAGGTCTCCACCTCCAGCCACTGGAGCTTGGGGCTCTGGTTCCAACCTACTCTTTGCTGGCCAGGAAGCTGGGAACAATGGCCGGGACTGGTGCTGGCACCCGGGCTGGCCAGGGGAGCAGGAGAGCTCTTCAACCAGCAGTGGAGGTGGGGGGCGTGGTGTGGCCAGCCTTCTGGCCTGCTCTCAACTCCTTGAGGGATTGGAGCCACCGTTCTGCATCTTCCCATCTGTGCAGAGACAGCTCCATAGAGAGCCTTCGCCTGACCTCCCAGCCCCCAACTTCATCCCTTCTCCAGAGCAGGCCCTAGACGAGGACCACAAACTGCTCAAACCTTGGAGAGTTGCCCGGGACCTAATTGCCCGGCCCAGACTCGCCTGTGATAAGCTCCACATCCCATCCTCAAGCCAGTGCTTTCTTTGTTCCTTGAAGGTCATGCCTCTAGGAAAAGCCTTGGCCGCTATTGATTTTCATAGATCTACAAAGATTCTGGCGGGAATGTCCAGTCCTCCTCACAGGGCCTTGAAAAGGAGGTCGAGGGGAGGGGTGGGGGTGGGCCAGGGCTTGTGGGATCTCCCTCTTCACTCTTCGTGCGTATCCATCCCCATTCTGGGTCTGCGCTCCTGCCTTTGTTCATCTGTAAGCAACACTGAACACCTGCTGTTTGCCAGACCCCGAGCTGGTGCAACTGGGCACGAAGGTAGGACTTGGGATGAGAGAGTTTTGAGGTTTTCATGTATATCAAAAGATAGGGTCAAAAATATCAAAGCTGCTGGAATACAGTACAAAATACTGCCTGCAAGAGTCCTCCTTGACCGTCCCACCACCCTCCCTCAGCCAGGACCCTTCCTCCATCCCCGATCCTTCCCATTGCCAGGCCCAGGGTGAGAGGATGTGTCTGTGTGTTACTCTGTAATAAACACAACTATTACTTTGTAGGAGTTGTTTCATTTCATCCAGGTCTTGTGTTGGTTCTGGGAGGCCCCAGGCCCCCTTCCTGAGTCCCAGATTCTACTGGATAGGTGAGAGGCGGCCAGCAAATACAGTATTTCCCAAGACCCTACTGTGGGCCAGAGGCTACGATTCCTGTCCTCATAATCTTGGGGAAGAACTGGGCAGAAGGGAAGACTGGGGAGAGGCCTGCCTGGAAGAAAGGATGAGATTTGGGTAGGAAGAGATGGCGAAAGCATTTCACGTGGAAGGAAGGCTTTGACCAAGGGTTAGGAGGCAGGCAAGAGTCTGAGTGTTTGGAACAGCAAGGAGACTGGTGATGGGGTTTGGGCTGGGGTAGTGCGTTGAGGCCCAGGGTCTGGGTTGTGGCTTGGGGTCAGGCCAGAAAGGCCTAGAGGTGAGGCCATGGAATCTGGGCTGTCCCCAAGTCAATGGCCACAGTGAGGATTTCTAAAGTAATCTCTCTATGAGGAGCAAAGAGCCCCCTGGGACTGAGTGGACTTAAAGGCAGAGATAGAGGCAATGGCTCAGGCTCAGTGGCCTCTCTCCATCTCTTGGGATTTTTCAACCTGCAGGTGATGAGGAGGATGTAAGTCAGGGTTTCCTAACCTTTGTGGGCAATGACTCTCCTGAGAATCAAGTGAAAACAAGGAGATTTTCCATGGAAAATGCACATATGAGTGGACCCATGGCTTTGCACATGATTTCGGATGGTTTGGATCCCTGAAGTCCCAGATCATAATAGTGTCAGAAGTCCTGTTCAAATACCTCCTGAGCCTGGTGGCTACTGACCCTGATTTGGGTCTGTCCTTGCAGACTGGCCACAGGTGGGATGGTCTTTGGAAGATCCTGGAGCTAAGTGCTGAGGATGGCTGCTCTAACCCCAGCCACGCCAAGACATTCTTCTTTCCCCCTTTGAGCAGGGTTATTCTGGACTTTGCCCAGGAACACCCATGGCTGTCTGCAGGGCATCAGACCTCCTTTCTATAGGTTGGTAGGCAATCAGAACTAGTCCTGAAGCTTTGTGGACAGAGCAGATAACTTTTGTTTCTGTGGTATATTCATTGGCTATGCTCTGGGCAGAGGAAACCTTCTCTGAGTGGCCTCAGGCACCTCGCCTTACTTCTATACTGTGTTGCTTCACCATGAATCGAGGCCCTAGGCCAAACCTCCAGGGCCTGACTCCACTTCTTCAAGGGGACCCAGGCCCAGGGAAGCCCCCCAGCATATATTGGTATGACAAGGGCTTCTGAGAGAGGGGTCTTAAATCCCTTTTGTGCCCTCTCTTTTCTCTTTTTGACTCAAGTTCAGAGTCTGAGGTGGAAGGGGCTTGCCTGCAGGCCTATAAGCAGTGGACAGGGGCACAGAGAGAACCTAATTCCTGGCCTGAGTTTGCACCTCATCCCCAGCTGGGGCTTGGGGCTTAGACCCTGACTCTCTGCCTGGGGTCACCAGATACATCTTTCCTAGACCCCATCAGTCCTCCAGGAGCTGGCAGGAGGCAGGTTAGGGTAAATATCATCATCCTGAGGTCCTGATCCTCCCCCAGCCTTTGCAACACACACACACACACACACACACACACACACACACAGGGATTGGGTGCCTCCCTGTGGAGTGTAAGGTTTATTTCTACTTAGGGAAATGGGTATGGCCACCATATACCCTTGTCCTGCTGGGGAACATGAGTGGCACAGTTAGGCAGCCTGGGTGTCAGCCTCCTTTTCACAGATTAATGCCAGGGGGTCAGATAGTTGACACGACTGTGGAAAGAAACAGGGGTGAGATGGGGGCCTCCAGGGTGTCCTGGGGAAAAAATCAGGTTGTCTTTCTCTAGGTATTCCTCATAAAACCCATCTACCTGCCTTCAAGGCTTTGAAAACACCTTCCATCCTGTCTCTTACGGCTCAAGAGCCTTCACTGGCTCCCTATTTCCTTTCATATATTTTTGGCTCGTCCCTTTGATTTTCAAGCCCCATTTCCAATTTGCCTCATTCTTATCTCCTGTGAATCTGACTCATTTTTCAATCATTTAGTGAACCTACTCTGGGAGGCATTATATACTAGTATAAAAATAGATAGCATTCCCTTCTATGTGCAAGGGTAGGTGAGAGAAGACAAACTTTCATCAATGTGGAATTATAATGCAATAGTCTGTGTGCTCCAAAATAGAGAGGGATGCACATGAGGTGACCCTCTGGAGGGGGGTGGTTTGAGTTGGAGGGGAGGGGCAGAAGATCAGAGAAGACTTCAAGAAGGATGGGACATCTGGGTTGGGCTTTAAAGAGTAAGGAGGAGTTTTCCAGGTAGAGATGGAAGGATCATCTAGGCGCTGAAATAGCACAAAGATGTGGAGTGCTCCGTTGTGTGGGTGGTTTGGGTTGCCCCCAGGAGTCTGGTACCGCTGAAGTGTAGGGAATGGGACTGGAGAGGTGGGAGCCAAGTTATGAAGGTGCTTGAGTATCTCGCATTCTCCTATTGGGAACACTAGTCCCAGTCCTTACCACCTTACCTGCCTCCTGGAAGGCAAATTCTTGGCTTTTTCCAACATATTCCTTATACATCTCTTTACTCTTTCCGCCCTTGCTCTTTGTCCAGGTAAACCCCCACCCCGCTACTCCCCATCTTTGTCTTTTGTCCTGACTGGGCCAAATCGAGTGGACATGAGTTTGAGCAAACTCCGGGAGATGGTGAAGGACAGGGAAACCTGGCGTGCTGCAGTTTACGGGGTCGTCGCAGAGTCGGACACGACTGAGGGGCTGATAACTGCTCCCTCCACCTCCCAATAGGCTGCACTTTTGCCGGCAGAGGATCTCTCTAGGGGGAAGCCCTTCGAATCCTCTTGACATCACCCAGGAGGGTACAAATACCCCGGGAACTCCCTCAAGAGGCTCTGAGAGTGGAGAGGGATCTGAGCATGGCCTGAGGACTGTGGACGCCAAGCGCGGTCCCACCGGAGGCGTGGCCAGATGGGGCTGGGCGGGGCGGGGTCATTCCCCGCCTCCTGCAGTTGGGGCCTTACCTGTAGTTGGAGCCGAAACGTCGGAAAGCATTCCTGAAATAGAGGAGGGTGAGGCCGAGGCGGAGAAGAGTGATCCTCTCTGGGAACCGCCACGTCGGGAGGTGCCATCCCACCAGAATTACACTGCACCTTCGCCCCACCCAAACGCCTCCACTCTGAAAGGGTGGAGTTGCTAGGGACTGGATGACAGGATGCTCCGTTTGGTAGGAATTAAACATTTACTCATTTTGAAATTGCAATTTTCTTGTGGTATTTTGGAGCCAATCGATGCTTTCGAGGTCTCACATTTTCAAGGGCCACTTGGTATGTGCTGGTGAAAGCTGCCAAGACCCCAGCCTCCTTCCCAGGTATGGGGTCCCCCGGGGTCTGTGCGGGGTCACTTACAGGGAGTCGAAAGGCAGGGGCTTCTGTCCATAGCGGTCCAGACTGGGATTCTGGTTAAGACAGAACTGGGGCGGGCCAGAGGGATGGGGGTGTCTACTGAGCGGGGAGGGACACGGACCTCGCCCCTCGCCGACGCCCCACACATTGCTGACTGCCGGAGATCTTGGCCTTCTGGGCTGTCGGAGACCGTAGTCCAGGTCTCTTCTCCCCCTCCCCGACCCTCGTGTTAGCAGCTCCTCCTCCACCCCGGCGTCCCCAGGGACCGGTCGGCGAGCAGCCCTTCCTACCCGCCAGCTCTGGGTCACCTCCGGCTTCAAGTACCGCACCGCATAGCCGCTGAAGCTCTCGACTGCGAAAAGACCGCTGGTCTCCGGCCCCACACACGCCCTGAGCAAGCCCGCCCCGGCTCTTACCTGGTCCCCGCCCCTAGGTCAAGCCACGCCTCACGCCTGCTCGAGGAACCAGTCCCACCTCCGGACTTTGTTCCGCCTGCCCTCCACCTCCGCCCCACTGGCTACCACGGCTCGGACCTGGCACCGCCCCCTCCCCAATATAAGCCCCGCCTCTGTAAACCTCAACCGGTCCGCGTGCAGCACCCTCTGAGTGCCGCGGCTGCTGCTATTCCCCTGTCTTTGTCAGATTTCACCCAGGAAGCCCCCTACTCTTCTTTGGTCAGCGCTCGGGGTCCCAGCTCTATGGACCCAGCGGCTCAGTTGTCTCTCCCGCCCTAGGGCATCCTCCGCGCGGTTAGACTGACCCTTCTTACTCGCGCAGGGCAGCTTGAACTCTCCCGCGGAGGACACGAATCGGGACCAGTCCTCGATGGCGCGCGTGAAGCAGGGCCAGTCGACCCTGTTGATGCCCGGTGCAATGGGAGCCAGCTTTCCCTCGTGGTACCTGTTTCGGAGCCTCTGGCCGGTCTCCGTGATGTCCTGCCAGGAGGAAGGAAGTCAGGGAGCCGGGCGCACTCGAACCATCTGACCCAGGGGGCTCCCGAAGCCCCTCAAAGAGATGGGAAGGGCAGGGTAGGGTCCCAGAGAGGTAGCTGAGAAAGTGAGAGGATTGGGACCGGAGGTGCTTGGTGCTGGGTGCACAGAGGACCTTCAGGTCCTCTCTCCAGGGCAAACCAGGGGAAAAGGACGCTCACCAAGCACTGCAGGGGTTTGTTGGGGACACCGAGAAGTGTGAAGTAGGCATTATCAAAGTCATCTGAAGGAGAAAGAGAAAGGGAGAGGAGTTAGTGCAGTTATCAGAAACAGGGTCATTGCCATACATTGCCAGAGGGGATAATAAATTAGAGCCTATGGAAAGAAATTGGCATTATCTATCAGAACTATAAATACACATATCTTTTGACCCTATACCCCTACTTCTGGGAATTTATTCTATTTTATATTTTGCACAACTGGGAAATGATGTGGGTATAAAGTTTACTCATTTCAGCGTTGTTTGTATTATAATAGAAAATGACTGGAAAAAACCCAAGTGTCTGTCATTAAACGACTGGTTAAATAAACCATGATGCATCCTCACTATGCCTTGATTACAAATAAAGTTCTTGATTCAAGAACTTCCAAGGTACAGAAGAGTATATGCCATGTGCTACCTTTGTCTTTAAAGACTAAAATTGAGACGATTGGAGGCAAACAAGAATATACATTTAGGTCATCACCTAACCACGTCATCAAACAGCACCACTAATAGTCTGTTTGATGTTAAGCGCCCCCTGCCGAGCCATCATTGCAAATATGGCATTCAAAACTTGTGAAAGCTTTTACAGTCAAGCCTCTACACCTAATTCCTGGTTTACAGAAACTAGACTGTCAAGGTAAATAACACCATAAGGAAGGAACTACTCAAATTCACGATGTAAGACTTGTCTACAACACAACTGTTTTGGATTTCTTAAAAAGTCAATATTATGAGGGAAAAATGGAAAGTGGATAGATTGGTTTTAGACTAAGGCCCAAGAGACATGACAACCAATTACAAGGCACAATCCTAGATCAAATCCTGGTTCCAAAAATGTTTTAACAGTTGTGAAAGACATCTTTGTGGATAATTGGGGACATTTTAATATGGACTGAATATTGGATGTTAGGGAATTATCTTTAACTTTCCTAAATGTGATAATAGTAGGGAGTCATGTAGGAAGTTGTTTTTATCACTAGAAACTGATTGCTAAAGTGTGTGTGTGTGTGTGTGTGTGTGTGTGTGTATGAGAGAGAGAGAGAGAGAAAATAAGTACGGCAAAACATTAATTGAAGCAGATAGAAGGTAATAAATGTTCAAAATATTAGTCTTTCAACTTTCCTCTATGTTTGAATATGTTCGTAATAAAAAAAAGTTGGAGAGGAAAAGAACAGATTTGTATTTGCCGTAGTAAAGAATGAAAGGATACACCAGGAACTCAGAGTGGTTACCTGTAAGTGAGAATGAGGGGAATGAGGAGGAGCAAGAACTTTTTAAAAGTGCATTGTTACAACATTTTGAACCTGTGGCTCCATTGCTTTGATTAAAACTTCCAATAAAATGCATATCTAAATCAAGAGTTCTCCCTATAAATCTAGATTCCTGGCTTCTCCTGGGAGCTAGGAAATTGGTAGAACTGTGCTGACCCTTCCCACACAGCAGTCAGGGGGGACCCTATAGCTGCTCCCCTTTATAGAGGGGCGGGTGATGGGGCCCCACCTCACTTTTACCCCACCCCCCACTGCTTCCCTACACACTTCCCCTATTTGTGTTTTCCCTCTTGGCCCTGCAGGGGTCTCTGTGGGACCTCTGGAGATCCCCCTATTCTCTCTGACAGGCTCACTCTATCTGTCACCCGAGCCCGAACCTGGGTGTCACCCTGGACTCCCCACTCTTACCCCTCTACTTACACTGGTACCAAGTCCTATTCCTTTATCTCCTAAATACCTTCCAAATCCCTCCCCCATGTCCAAGACATTGTCACTACCTCCTGAAGGCTGTGGTCCCTCCCAGTGTCCTAACCACTAACCCCTCCCCATTATCCACTTCTAGTCCCTCTCGGTCACCCCCTCCCTGACACCCCAATGCTCAGACCTCTTTTCTATTTAAAGTTTTCAGGGGTTCTTATCTACCTCCCAAGAAAGTCCAGATTGCTGAGCTCAATGACAGGGCCCTCCCTGAGCTGCGTCCCCACACCACCAGCCACAGCTCCTGCTGCCCCCACGTACTTTGTCCTCGGACCCAACCAAATCCCTCAAGTTCACCAACACCTCAAGCAGCTTTTCCCCTCCAGGCCTCTGTATCTGCTGCTCCCTCTAGCTAGAAGGCCTTTGAACAAAGTACAAACTCAAGTACAGACTCAAGTACAAAGCGGGCAATGAATAAATGTGCTGAAATGCATGCATGTGGGCATCTGCGTGGCACCCCTGACTCAATGCCCAAGCTTCTCAGCCAGTGAAGAGTTCTTCCTTAGCCCCGTGTAGTCCTTAACCCCAGAGGCTTCCATGTTCCCCTCTCTTTCATAACAGGTATCTTTCTCTTCCTTTTTCAAAGGGAGAGATGACAGGGCAGAAATTATTACTGCTGTTTTTATTCTTCCTCTTCCTGCACTGCTGACCTCTGCCGTTCTCTCTCCATGAATAACAACATTATTGTTGAACGCATAGTATGTGCCAGGCACTACTCTAAGGACTTCTCATGCCTTATCTCACTTTAATCTCACAATTTAATCTCACAAAGTTAATCTCAAACCAGTTGATCCTAAAGGGAATCAGTCCTGAATATTCATTGGAAGGACTGATGCTGAAGTTAAAGTTCCAACACTTTGGCCACCAGATACGAAGACATCACTCACTGGAAAAGATCCTGATGCTGGGAAAGACTGAAGGCATAGGAGAAGGGAGCAGCCAATGATGAGATGGTTAGATAGCATCACCGACTCAATGAACAAGAATTTGAACAAACTCCAGGAGGTAGTGGAGGACCCCCATGGGGTCGTAAAAAGTCATTCCTGACAGCCCTGAGAGGCCACCCTGTTAGCATTCCCATTTTACTGATAGGGAAACAGAGGCTCAGACCCGGAGGATTCTCAGGCAAGGAGGAGCAGAGCTGGGACTAGTCCCTCTAAGCCTTTCATCTGCCACTCCTGGCTTCTCCCTCTGAGATCTCTCTCCTCCAAACGATCCACGCCTTCCCCTAAGGCCCCAAGGGGCCACCGCAGTGGCCAGGTGGCCCGACCTTTGCGGCAGTAGGTGGTGGACTGGCAGTGCTCGTCTGAAAGGCAGGCCTTGACAGAGTCCATGTCCATGCGGCGCAGGCTGGGCAGGGCCGGGTGGTAGAGCTGCTGCTTCACGCCGGCCAGCTGGTTGCGCCTCGGGGGCATGGGGAGTAGGATGGCTGGGGATGTGTACATGTGGGTGGAGCCATCCTCCCAGGGCACCAGGTCGATGATGCGGGCCATGGCTGGGTGGCGGAGACACCTGCAGCAGACACCCTTCTGTGTGGGAACACAACCTTGGCCAGTGCTGACTTGTCATCCAACAGGTATTGAGCACCTACTGTGAGCCAGGAGCTGTGGTGGGGTCAGGGACACTCAGAAACACACAGACCCACACAGATACACACACACTCACAGAGCATGTGCTAAGGGCTCTGGCAGAGATCCGTACAGGAGCGGGTGTGTGGAGGGAGGCTGGGGCTGGGGCTTTCAGGGAATTGTCTAAAAGAGATGCCATTTGTGTCTATTCTGCAATAATGAGCAGGAAGCAACAGCAGCAAGTGGGTTCAGAAGTGAGCTCAGCCTGCCTCTGGGTAATTAATTATGGATTTCTGGCATTAGCTCAGGTACCTGGCATTTACTCAACATTCTACAGGGAGACATGGGGAAGTTTTAAATAAGGGGAGAAACGTAATGGATATGAACTAGAAAAAAATATGGCTGGTTCTCCAGTGTTCCCTTTTGAAAAGCAGATATTCCCAGAGCCTTTGAGTCATTTAAACTTCAGTGAGAATTTGTTGAGTCCGGTTGCTTCCTTTTTGATCCTAGTGGGAGGTGAGAGATGGAGGAGGGCAACAGGGAGGTGGATAGGAGGAGAGAGGACCTTTAGTGGGGAGAGGGCATGACAACTGGATGGGGAAGCTGCCCCAGGGGCTGGGCCTTCGAAGGGAGGGACAGGGAACGGGAGCAGTGAGAGGAGGGGGCGGGTGGACCCCTTGCCCCCCATCCACCTCTGCAGTACCTCACCTGCAGGCCACCAGCCCCAGGTGCACAGGCTTATAGAGAATTTCTCCTCCTTTGCCTGCTCAGTGGGGAAGAGAGGTAGAGAGATGGGCCGGGCCCTAGTGCCTTATGAGACAGGAGAATAAAGGGACATTCTGCAGAGACAATGCCCATTGCAGGCTCATTGTGAGGACACCGGCTCCTTGGCAACCCTGGCAACCACAGGCTCCGAGGAGAAGAGCCTGCTGCCCCCTTGGGTCCTTGCACTGGCCCCCTTGTTCAGCTTGCCTGAAGGTTGCTGTCTCTAGGACTCACACAGGATGGGCACGTTGAGAAAATCAGACAAGGAACTGGGGCTTCCTGGGGGTAACCATGGTAGGGCTGGCCAGGGCAGGCTGTGTGACCTTAGACTAGTCACTGTCTCTCTCTGGGCCTCAAAGTTCCCATCTGTGTTAGGCAAGGGTCCTGGGCTCTGTCAGAAGGGGTATCTGAACTGGCAGGGTGTTTCTCTCCTTGCAAACCTCAGGGAAGAGGGCACTGCCCTGCCTGCCAGTCCTTGAGGCTCCAGAGGTGGAGATTAGTGGCTGCCAGTATCCAGGGTCAGCATAAGGGGATCAGTGAGATTGGTGGCCTCAGCACGACAGGGATTAGCAGGTGATACTCCGCAGCCAGCCCCCTGTAGGCCTGCAGCTTCCCTCCCACTTTCCCAAAGCGAGGTCATGAGGGCCTAAGCCAAGCGCTCTGAAGTGGTCAGAACTACTGCGGGAGATCCCTGGCAGTCCAGTGGTTACGACTCAGCGCTTTCACTGCTGTGGCCCTGGGTTCAGTCTCCGGTCGGGGGATTAAGATCTTTGCAGATTACATAGTGCAGCCAAAAAAAAAAAAAAAAAGAATCACTGGAAGTGGGAAATCCTTCCAGCCCCATGAGGGACCCCTGTGGAGATGCTAACTTATTTGCATATCTTGGCATGTGCTTTGCATACACCTATCCACTTGCTGAGCCTAATGGGCTGTGGGACCCCTGCTGTGAGATTCCTGTAGGATTTGGCTCCCTAGCTCCTCCTCCTCAAGTGTAGTGTTCCATCCAGCCCCCAGAGCAGCATCTCCAAGTCCCACCCCTTAGAGAAAAATTTCCTAGAGTTGACTTCATTCACCACCTCATTGAAAATTTTTCACTCTTTTCAAGTTAAAAATATAACAAAATCCAGGGGTTCCCTTACAGTCCAGTCATTAAGACTCCGTGCTTCCAATGCAAGGGGGGTGGGTTCAGTCCCTGGTTGGGGAGCTAAGATCCCACATGCCTCCCGGCCAAAAAACAAAACATAAAAAAAAAAGAAGAAGAAACAATACTGTAACAAGTTCAATAAAGACTTTAAAAAGGGTCCACATTAAAAAAAATTCTTAAAAAATAACAAAATCTAAAAAGGGCTTAAATATGTAATGTAACTCATAATTACTGGACTTCCCTGGTGGCTCAGAGGGTAAAGCATCTGCCTGAAATGTTGGAGACCAGGGTTTGATCCCTGGGTTGGGAAGATCCCCTGGAGAAGGAAATAGCAACCCACTCCAGTATTCTTGCCTGGGAAATCCCATGGAATGAGGAGCCTGGTGGGCTACAGTCCACTGGGTCGCAAAGAGTCGGACACGACTGAAAAAGTGAGACTTGTAACCACCAGTCAGGTCAAGACAGGGGTACTACTTAGCAAAACAGTGTAGCAGTCTCTTGAAACATGAAACATAAATGTACCATGAGTGTGTGTGTGCTAAGTCGCTTCAGTCGTGTCTGACTCTTTGTGACACCATGGACTGTAGCCCTCCAGTTTCCTCCACCCATGGGATTCTCCCAGCAAGAATACTGGAGTGTGTTGCCATTTCCTTCTCCAGAGGATCTTCCCGACCCAAGGATCGAACCCTTCATCTCTTGCATCTCCTGCATTGGCAGGTGGGTTCTTTACCATTAGCACCACCTGGGAAGCCTTAAATTTACCATATGACCCTGAAATTCTACCCCTAAGAATCTTCCCAGGAGAAATGAAAATATATGTCCACACAAAGACTTGCATGCAGATGTTCATAGCAGTGTTCATTATAATAGCCAAAATATGGAAACAATTTAAGTTGACTAATGGATAGATAAACAGACTGTGATATATCTATACCATGGAATACTCTTGGGAATGAAAAAGGTAAGAATTATGGATACATGCCATACTGTGAACAACCATCAAAACATTATATTAAATGAAAGAAACCAAATACAAAAACACTCTACACATTATACAATCCATCTGTGTGTGATGTTTAGAAAAGGCACATCTTTAGAGACAGAAAACAGTTTGGTGGTGGCTTGGGCCTGGGGGTGGGAATCAGATCAGATCAGTCGCTCAGTCGTGTCTGACTCTTTGCGACCCCATGAATCGCAGCACACCAGGCCTCCCTGTCCATCACCAACTCCAAGAGTTCACTCAGACTCATGTCCATCGAGTCAGTGATGCCATCCAGCCATCTCATCCTCTGTCATCCCCTTCTCCTCCTGCCCCCAATCCCTCCCAGCATCAGAGTCTTTTCCAATGAGTCAACTCTTCGCATGAGGTGGCCAAAGGACTGGAGTTTCAGCTTTAGCATCATTCCTTCCAAAGAAATCCCAGGGCTGATCTCCTTCAGAATGGACTGGTTGGATCTCCTTGCAGTCCAAGGGACTCTCAAGAGTCTTCTCCAACACCACAGTTCAAAAGCATCAATTCTTCGGCGCTCAGCCTTCTTCACAGTCCAACTCTCACATCCATACATGACCACTGGAAAAACCATAGCCTTGACTAGATGGACCTTTGTTGGCAAAGTAATGTCCCTGCTTGAATATGCTATCTAGGTTGGTCATAACTTTCCTTCCAAGGAGTAAGCGTCTTTTAATTTCATGGCTGCAGTCACCATCTGTAATGATTTTGGGGGTGGGAATGGGGAGTGACTAATGAGCAGGAAGGATCTTATTGGGGGTGATGGAAATGCTCGGAAGTAGTTTATTTTTTGAAAGTAGATGTGGGACTGTCCAGTCAATGTACTAAAAATCATTGAGCTGTACACTTAAAATGGGTGAATTTTATGGCATACAAGTTATACTACGATAATGTTTTAAAAAATTGAGGTCAGCTAAAGAAAACATGTTAGAGCCCTGCCAATCCCTAGGAGCTTCCACAGCCCCTTTTCCAATCCCACCTCCTGAAAGAAGTAACCAGTCTGGTGGCTGAGTAGTATAAGCAGTGGTTTTCTTTTTTTCATTCCTAAGATTTTTTTCGATGTGGACCATTTTTAAAGTGTTTATTGCATTTGTTACAATACTGCTTCTGTCTTATGTTTTTTGGCCCTGAGGCATGTGGATCTTAGTTCCCCCACCAGGGATCAAACCCACACCCCCTGCATTGGAAGGTGAAGTCTTAACCACTGGACTACAGGGAAGACCCCCTCTGCTTCTCTTTGTAGTTTCACTATCTACGTTTGCAGCCATATAGACAAGACAGGCTGATAATTCTCTTTCTGAGCTTTGTATGCACAAACCATTGGGATCTTTTGAGTCTGGCTTTTTACTATCTGTGTATATGTTTAGGAGAGTCATCCAATGGGGGTGTGGCTGAGCCCCATTCATTTTCTTCACCCTAGAGCCCATTACTCTTCAGCCAGGCCCACCTGACTCTGCCCACTGCCCAGGCTTCATGCTCCAGGTTGCCCAGCCTGGGGGCACAGCTCAGCCTCTGCTCACCTGGTGGTCCCAGGAGACCGCTCCTCTTCCCAATACACTCACCTGTCTTGGCTGCAGCACACTCCACTTCTTGGTCCTCCCCCTCCCTCCCCAGTGGCTCCTTCAGTTTCCTTTCCCAGCCCCTCTTCCTTTTCCCCAAATCACACCAAGCCAGTGTGCTCCAGGCATCATCTTTGGTCCTTCTCTTCTTTACACTGGATTCAATCAGTCCTGCAACTTTAACTGTCATTTACAAGCTGAGCTGATGCCTCCAAAATTTCTATCTCCAGGCTCTCCTAAACTCCAACCCCACCGCCCTCCCCACCCCTGCCACCACCGCAACACTCACACACCTCTTGCACCCACTGCACACTTCTATTCGGATGTCTCTCAGACATCGTAACCAAGTGGAGCTCATGACTATCCCCCAAAACTCTTCCCAAGCTGAACACCCTCAACACCTCCCTCTTCCCTCCTCTCCCCTTTTCTCTCTCCTGCCACCCTAGTCCAAGCCTCGTCATCTCTGCCCTGGCCTCCATTGAGGAGGTGTCACCGATGATATAGGCCATCACTTGGGCACCCAGGAAGAGTAGGAGAGCTGGCTCTTCCTAGAAGGGGTCTGGCTGGAGATGCCTGGGGGAGGAACACTGATACCCAGCAGCCGGGTATTGACAAAGCATGGCAGGGGCCACCTTGAGCTCTGCCATTGGTGTCCAACCTTGCTAACAGAAAGAGCATTCTCTGATACCAGTTGCCTTGCGGGTGAGTTGCATATCTGAGTTTTAGCATAAGAAAGAGAGCCCATGTGTCATCCAGTCACAAAGTGGCTTGCTCCTCCACTACCTCCTGACTAGTTTCTTGCTTCCACACCTGCCCATCAGATAGCAACTTCACAGATTGTGTCCGGCCCCTGTTCTAAATTGAACCATCGTGGGCTTCCATGGGCCATCAGCTAAAACCCAGGCTTCTGATTGTGGCTTACAGGCCCTACCTGATTTGTCCTAGACCTCATCTCTTACCACTCTGCCCTACCCCCACTAAGCCCCCGGTCCCACTTTGTCCCTCAGGTGCATCCAAGCTTATTTCAGCCTCAGGACCTTTATTTACCCTTCCAGTGTCCTCTATCTGAAACACCATTCACTTAAATCTTATATCTCAGCTCAAATATTTGCCTCTGCGTAGAGGCACCTATGCCCACCCCCACCTCATACACGTCTCTGCTCTGTGTGTTTCTTTCATGGCGGTCAGCATATCTGCAATATTTTTAAGCTCATTGTTAATTTTTTTATTTCTGAATCTTCCATTGGAACAGAAGCTCTGTGAGGGCAGGTCCGATTTCTGTCTTTCTCAGTGTGCAGAGGCTGGCACACTGCCTGGCACATAGGCAAGGTTGAGAAATGTTGTAGATAATCAAGTCAAGTCCCCTGTTGTTCAGTCGCTAAGTCATGTCTGATTCTCTGCGAGTCTGTGGACTGCAGTACGCCAGGCTCCTCTGTCCTCCATTATCTCCTGGAGCTTGCTCAAACTCATGTCCATTGAGTCGGTGGACTCATTTTCTTTTGCCCTCTTCTCTTGCTTTCAATCTTTCCCAGCATCAGGGTCTTTTCCAATGAGTGGGCTCTTCCCATCAGGCGGCCAAAGTATTGGAGCATCAGCTTCAGCATCAGCATCATTCCTTCCAATGAATATTCAGGTTGATTTCTTTAGGATTGACTGGTTTGACCTCCTTGCAGTCCAAGGGCCTCTCAAGAGTCTTCTCCAGCAAAATTTGAAAGCATCAGTTTTTCAGTGCTCAGCCTTCTTTATGGTCCAACTCTCACATCCGTACATGACTACAGGAAAAGCCATAGCTTCGACTCTACAAACCTTTATTGGCAAAGTGATATCTCTGCTTTTTAAGTCCCCTGCCTTTTGCTAAACAGCCCACCACCCTGCCCCCCACCCAGGTCCTGTCACCTCACTGAACCCCTTTGCACTGGGTCTCTGTTCCTCTCCCCTTCTCCCCTGAGATCACCATCTCCCTTCTAGGGTATGACTTCAGTTCAGGAGGCCAGCTTGAATGCAGTCAGTCCTTTGATCCTCCCTAGAGGCCCAGCCCTGGGACTACAGCCATTCTGATGGATCCCAAGGCATGGGTGCTGAGACCCTGCCCAAGCTACAGAAGATTCTGGGACAGAAAGACCCTGCCTGAGTCCCTCCATTAGGGCTGGAGAGCTGGGATGTGCCTGCTGCCACTGCTGACTGAGATTGATGAGCCCCTGTCACCCTGAGGAGTCTCCCAGGGTCCCCTGGGGGCTGTAAGCAGTTATTCTCCTACCATCACTAGGTGGGTTGGCCAAGGTCTATGGGGAATCATGATGCCCCAACCAGGGTCGCGTGGAGCTCCTTCCCTGAGGCCCGGATCCCTGCTGGCCCCTGGGGGGTTGCTGACAGCTCCCTTGGCATCGATCGCCTCTCTTCCACCACCACCTCCCCACCCTCTCTAGAGTCTCCTAATCCTTTGCACACAGCCCTGCTGCTGTCAATTAATCCCCGCTGTGTCTGAGAGGCCATCCGAGAGAAGCAGGAAGAAGGCAAGTCCTGGCTGGTGGACGGCATCCGAGCAGGTAACTCAGGGTGAGGTGGCAGCTCTGTGGGACACCTGATGGGACCCTTGATGGGACCCCTTCTGTGCTCTTCTCCCAGCAAGGCATTTAGACATGGAGAATCTGGCAAGGCTAGAAACCTGAGCTTTCTATTTTTCCCTGTGAGGCTCAAAGCTTAGTGAATCTCCAAGGCAGCTTGTGAAATATGGATTCCAGGTCCTGCAGAGTGTTTAGAGGGGCCTAGGAATCTGCATCCCCCCAGCTTCCCTGGAAGATTGTGAAAGGCTGGTGGTCCAGGTACCATTGTTGCTCTGAGTACCACTCCCAGGCCCCTTTCCTGCCTATGCCTCCCTCATCAATGTGGAATCAGCAGCAACAGGGCAAAAAGACGGGAGGGACCTGCACGTGTTTCTATCCAGGAGGAAATGGCTGGGGAAAGAAGGAAAACTGGAGTTGGGAAGGCTCCCCTAGTCATTTCCAAAAGGTTCAGAAACACAAGCCAGAATTGCTGCCTGCTGGGAAATGGCTCGTAGTACTGGGGTGCAGAAGCAGCCAATCCTGGGCAAATGTCAGCACCTCCAGGTAGATGTAGGACACTTGGAGTCAGGCCAGCCTGAGCGTAAGCGCAGCTGGGTCACTTACTGGCTGTGTTACTTTGGGCAGGTCTCCTGACCTCTCTGTGCCTCCATTTCCTTAGCTATACAGCAGTGATAAAAAATGCTTATTTTCCTGAGGCTGAGGAGGAAGCAGAGGTGAGAACAAGGATGAATGATCGTGGCTTATGGAGCTGCCTGTGCCTGGCTGGGGTGGTGAAATCTGCCATCCTAAACATGCCATGTGAGGTTCTGCCAACCTTGGAAATCAGTGTCGACACTCCCACACCCAACAAGGAAAGGGAAGACCAGAGATGTCGTGTCTGGCCCAGGTTCACATTGTTGGCAGCTGAGCCAGGGATCTGACCCCCTCACTAAGAGCTGTGTCCCCAAACCAGTTTCACTTAGGAGGAGTTGGGCTGCTGATGCCAGAGTGGAGACAGAAGTCGGGGCTGTGAGCAGAAGGGCAGGCAGTGTGGAGCTGGGCCCTGGGGCAGGGATCCTGGGCCTGTGATTGCCCTTTGCAGCCCTGGACCAGGGTCCTTGGCAGTGGAGGGACAGAGAAGCACTCTAATACCTTGGCTGCCTGTGGCCAGGGGAAGGAGGACACCCATGCCAGCACGGCCTCAAAAAGGTCCTATAAGGGCTAGGAGTTTGCATATATTGATCTTTGTGATACTCGCTGGGCTGGGCCAGCCTGTGGGGATGTAATCATAAGGTCAGGGCTGCCCATTCCCTAAAGATATATAAAGCCAGAATCTGAACCCATGTAAGGTAGCTATCGCAGTAAACCATGAAAAAGGGAGCCTGTTATTTTATCTTAACATTTTCTAAAGCATGAAAATATATTAATTTTTATAATATATTAAACAAAAAAGTTATTTTCCATTCATATGCTGCTCATCATGTATTTTAAAAAGTTTATAATGGGGTTCTGCTGAACATGATAATCTAAAATTAGCATTTTTGCTTGATATCCAATAATAGTCACAGCCAATGTTTATTAAGCTTTCATCACATGCCAATCACTCTCATCAGTTTGTTTTATCCTCACAATTATCTCCACAAGATAGCTACTATTCACGTCCCCATTTTACAGACAAGCAAACTGAGGCATAGAGCATTTACTCGATTTGCTCATGACTGGAGTCCGGAGCATGTAGGTCTTTCCATGTTAGTTCAAATAAATCTATTTAAAATCAATGGCTCCATAATATTCCATTATTGGATATTTATTTAGTCTGTGCTCTGCTTACAGATGAACAATTAGGTACTTCCCAATAACCAGCCTCCTACAGGCTTCCCTGGTGGCTCAGCAGTAAAGAATCTGCCTGCAATGCAGGAGACACGGGTTCAATCCCTGGGTTGGGAAGATGCCCTGGAGAAGGAAATGGCTACCCACTCCAGTATTCTTTCCTGGAAAATCCTGTGGACAGAGGAGCCTGGTGGTTACAGTTCATGGGCTCACAAAAGAGTCAGACACGACCTAAGTGACTAAACAACACACGGATGGATATGTGGATATTTTTCATCTTTTTCTCTAACACAGTCATGACCCATCTCTTTACACATATGTGTGTGGGCTTGAATGTTTCTATAAGGAAAATATCTGGAACTATAATTGCAAAAATGTGTTTTAAAGATGGTGAGCAAAAAGGGAAATATGTAACTCACAAAAGCAGTCCATTAAAGGTGGGAGCAACCATGAGCTCTCAGGGGATACCGAAGGACTTTTGTCCCCTACAGGTGTCAGGATGCTGGGCTGGGTCCAGAGGGTGCTGCCTCAGCCCCCAGGGACCCCTCAGAAGACCAAGCAAGAGGAGGAGGGGACAGAACCAGAGCCAGAGTTGGAGCCGAAGCCTGAAACAGCCCCTGAGGAGACTGAACTAGAGGAAGTGTCCCTGGTAAGAACTGAAGGGCCAGGAAGGTCACCCTGGCCTTGCTGCTCAGAGAATCCCCAGCTTGGATCAGTTGCCCCCACCCAGCTTCCACGACAGAGAAAGTTGGGGCCAAAGTGAAACGTGGGGGGCAGGGGTATCTGGTTCTGTAATCAGCCAGATAGTAAACATTGTATGCTTTGTAGGTCACGCTATCTCTGTTAATTACTCAATTCTGCCACTGTAGTGTGAGAACAGCCATGGACAATATATAAATGAATGAACATGGTGGCTGTGTTCCAATAAAACTTTATTTGCAAAAGCAATCACTAGGCTGGATTTGGCCCACTGGCCATTGTTTTCTAACCTCTAGAGTCTAAAACAGAACTAATCAAAGTAACCAGAGGCGCTGAACCATTTGTTGCCAGTCCAGGAGGAGACCAGGAGTTTGCCAGAGATAAACCTATTATATATTAAGCACACTGCTTAGTTCAGCTGGTATTGTTTTGCAGTATGACTTTCTCCTTAAAGGAAGCAGTGTGTTGATATACAATCTGCTGCAAACCTCTTAAACATTGTGGACCAGTAACAGTTTGCAGACTGCCACTGGTTCCTGGTCCACACCTGGGACAGCTCTAGATTTATGTACATATTTTGTGCACCTGTGCATGTATGCACATCTCTGTGTGTATTTGTGTGTTAATAGACCTGAAATAATGTGTTTATGAGTACATATTTGTGTGTCAGTGCAAAACCACAAGTATATTTGTATACGCCTATATATGTGTGTGTGTACGTTTATGTGACTGGGCATATACACGTACATGTGTACAAACAAATATCTGTGTCTGGGTCTATATGCAAATGTAAGTGTTTGCACACTTGAGTGGGGCAGCTTTCTGGGCGAGGTGGTAGACCTGGGAGACACTTTGTCCCAGGTGGGAGGTGAGGCCCTAGGATTTCAGAGACCACTGTGGGAATAGCGCTGTTTGTTCCTGTTGGGGCTCGGTCATGGGTGGGTCAAGGGCTGCTCCGCCTGTACCAGGGCTGGCATCACTGGGGGCTCACATGGCCCTGTTTGAACCCTCCAGCCACCGGAGGAGCCCTGCGTGGGGAAGGAAGTGGCTGCGGCTACTCTGGGTCCTCAGGGTGAGTGCTGGAAGCCCTGGCCGGTGGGTGGGGGGAGGGAGGGGAGGGAGAAGGGCTGTATCCTCCGCTTAGAGCCCTGCAGCAGCCCATGAGGCTGGCAGACCCATTTCACAGATGAAGAAACTGAGGCTCAGGAAGCTAAGGGCAGACTCCTGGGGACTTTCTAGCTGAGCTGAGATGGGACTGCAGGCTTCCAGCTCCCTCAGGGTTCTCCCCTCCCCTCTCCTCTGCTTCTGACTTGACCTCCCCAGCAGGTAGAAACAGGCCTCTGAGAGGGTCTAGTCCTAAAGTCAGAGGGACTCTTTCCAGGAACCCAGGAGACTGCTCTTACTCCGCCCACATCCCTCCAGGCTCAGGTCTCTGTGGCTCCCGAAGCTCACAGGTACTACAGCACCCTCCCCTCTCCTCAGGGCCAGCCCCCCACCTAAGCTAGGGAGCCACTGAGGGGGCGGGGATGGCCACTGCTCTCTGGTCTGCAGTCATTCCCAAGCAAAGGCCCAGGTGACCTTAGGAATTGGCTGAGGGGAGCCTCGGGCAGAGGAGGGGGTTCTCCGGGGCCAAATCGACCATATGAACAAGAGAAATGGGGGCTGGGGACCAGAGATTTCTCAGTGCTCAGGTGAAATGCAGATTTGGTGTGGCCAGGGCTTCTGATTTTCCCCATGAAGACAGAAATCCAGACTTTCCCATGAAATCTCCCCAAAAGGTCACATTTTAGACCCTGGGTGGTTGCCCCAGTGAGCATGTCTGTGGTGGGGGGGAGGGGGGCGGTTGGCTTCAGATGGTGAGTCTGTGATTCTGTCTAGGCTCACAAGCTTCTGTCACAACACCCCACAGGAAACCCTCAACCCTTCCAGAACACAAGTCACAAGCCAAGTGCAGGAGGGGCCCCCTGGAGCCAGGCTAACTGGACACAGGATAATTGGCTGATGTTTTACTGAGTATCTCAGCGGGGTGGGCTTCAAATGGCATGGGGCAGGCCTGGCCTCGCTAAGCATTGGAGTCCCCCATTTTCCAGAGACAAACACGAGGCTCTTGAAGGGAGTTGATGTGTCTGAAGAATCACAGTGGGAGATAGAGGCTTGAGGTTCAAACCAAGTTCTTTAGGATGCTGTGGACTGCCATGCTGACCAGGGAGGGGTTGGGGGCATTGAGGGCAGGCCAGTCTCTCTGTCCTTCAGCGGTCCCAGAGGCTGGGTGCTGACCTGGCTCAGGAAGGGTGTGGAGAAGGTTGTCCCGCAGCCCGCCCACAGCAGCAGGCCCTCCCAGAACATTGCTGCAGGCCTGGAGAGTCCAGATCAGGTACTGCTGGGGTTGGGAGCTGCAGTGGGTCAGGGGATAAGGGGCGGGAGGGAGGTCAGCGCACCTGTATCCTTTGCCCACGTCTGTCTGTCTGTCTTTCTCAGCAGGCAGGAGCACAGATCCTTGGGCAGTGTGGCATTGGGGGCTCAGGTAAGGACAGGAGGCCGGATGGCATTATAGTGGTGGCTTTAGAGGCAGCTAGGACTTCCCTAGTGGCTCAGTGGTAAGGAGTCCGCCTGCCAATGCAGGAAATGCAGGTTCAATCCCTGGGTTGGGAAGATCCCCTGAAGAAGGAAATGGTAACCCACTCCAGTATTCTTGCCTGGACAATCCCATGGACAGAGGAGCCTGGAGGGCTACAGTCCATGGGGTCGCAAAGAATCAGACATGACTGAGCAACTGAGCACTGAGGGGCTGCTGGGTTGGGCCCAGCTCTGGAGGAAGAGTCCATGGGGCCAGAGCTCATCTGTCTCAGGCCTGGTTCAAACCTGGGTTTGAGTTGGGTTGACCGGGGGCTCTGGGCAGGCCTCTTGCTGCTGACAGGCTTCTTTTCTTTTGCAGATGAACCCAGTGAACCCTCCAGGGCTGAAGACCCCGGGTGAGTCCCTGTCCCCGAGCCCCATCTGTAGTGTGTGTGGTGGGCTCAGCATGCCCAGAGCCCAGGGTCCACCACTACCTCTATGTGTGACCTTGGACATGCCTCTTGTCTTTTCTGGACCTCACTTTTGTCATCCACAGTATGGGGATGATGGGCCCTGTGCTGCTCATAGTTTTTTGTATTCATTACTGGGAGATCCTCGGATAGGGGCCAAGGCATGGGTGAGCTGCTTAGGGGTGGGCCTTGTGTAGGTGGGTGCCACATGGAGGTGGGTGCCCAGAGGCAGGGTCTGGACCACCATGGGGGACACTAGGGTGCCCAGTTGGCTTCACAGCTGGCCACAGCTTCTGACTTCTCAGGGTGTTTCCCTGGTGGCTCAGACAGTGAAGAATCTGCCTGCAATGCAGACTTGGGTTCTATTCCTTGGTTGGGAAGATCCCCTGGAGACGGGAAAGCTAACCCACTCCGGTATTCTTGCCTGGAGACCAGCCTGGTGGGCTACAGTCCATGGGGTCACCAAGAGTTGGACACTACTGAGCGACTGACACTCTTGCATCAGTTGCTCTGACTTCTCAGAACTGACTGAGAGGGTGGCAGGCTGGGTGGTGACTGTGGCAAATGGAGGAGCCCATGTCCTACTCCTGGGAGGGGCCTCACTGAGCTCCACCTGCCTGTGCCTTGTTAGACTGTCGGGTCCTTAACTCAGGCGTGTTTGTCTAGGTCACTGCCAAACCCCTAGTGACCAGCACAGTGCCTGCCGTACAAAGGTGACTGAGCACAGGAGAGATGAATGAATGAATATACAGTCACACATACCATTCATTCATTGATTCATTGCTCCTGCTTGCTCTCTATTTCTTTTGTCCCCTGGAGGCTGCCTAGGTCATGGGTCCCCAGGGTTACTCTGGAGACTAGTGAGACCAGTAAAGGCACCCAGAGGACTTGCCAGCTTTCTTTTGGGCCACACCTGGGAGATGGGTTCCCCTGGGAGCATGGAGCTTCCCTGAAGAGAGTGGGGCTGCCTGGAATAGATGGATCTGGGGACCCAGTGTTTATCCCAGAGCCAGCTATGTAATTAGTGGGGCCCACTGCAAAATGAAAATACAGGATTAAGATGGTGACAATAGAGCATTAAACCAGACATGAGCCTTTCTAAGTATGGGGCCCTGTGTGACCACACTGTTCACATACCCATGAAGCCACACTTCTCTGTGCCAGTCACAGGGAGCACCCCCTCACCCCCATGCTGCATTCATGTCCGCAAGCAGCCCTAACTCTCATCTGCTGCCCAGGAGGCCAAGGCTGGGCCTGTGGCTCCAGAGCCTTGTCCAGCCTTGGGTCAGAATTTCAGTGTGGCGGAAGTCCCCTACCACTGGAAGCCCTTTAAGAGTATGCAGTCCCAGGTCCCCACTGTGCAGAACAGGAGCCGGGGAAGGGCTGATCACTTGAGTTTGCTCAGCTGACCGCTGGCTCCTCTGCAGGCCTGGGCCCTGGCTCCTCCGGTGGTTCGAGCAGAATCTGGAGAAAATGCTGCCTCAGCCCCCGAAAATCTCTGAGGTGAGTTGAAGAAAAGGGAGAGCAGGCAGCTGACTACCCAGGAAGGGCCCACCTACTCCAGCAAGTGCTCCTCACCCCTGGGACACTTGGTGGGGGACGGGTGCTCTCCTCCCTGGAGGGTCCTTAGTGGGGAGGAGTGGCTGCAAGAGGGGATACGGGTGGAGGGGAAGAGTGGGCGGGGCTGGCCAGGGCCTGAGCGCACCTGACCTCTTCCTCCGTAATGTCATTTCCTGTTTTGACCCAGGGCTGGAGCGATGAGCCTACAGATGCTGCCTTGGGTCCAGGTACAGGGAAGGGACCTGGGGAGTGGCTGCCTGGGATAGTCACAGACTGGGCTGGGGGTACAAATGGGGCTCCAAGGGTGCTTGGGGAGTGGTTCAGCTTGCAGGGAACTGGCTGTTGTGGGAACCCTGAAACCCCTTCCCTAGTCAAGGCTGGGAAGCCGGGGACAGCCTCGTCAAGGCCTGGACAAGGCCCTGCACCTCAGCTCCATGTCTGTCTGAGGATGGGGGTAGTTAGCATGGTCCCGAAGGGCTCCCCATTCAGTCACATTAGCACCTCGAATCTGGATCCCATGCCCTTAGGGGTTGCATGGAGCCCCGCCATGTCATCCTTACCCCCTCCCTCTCTGTTACTTAGAGCCCCCAGGACCCGCCCTGGAGATCAAGCCCATGCCGCAGGCCCAGGAGAGCCCCTCCCTGCCGGCTCCTGGCCCCCCGGAGCCTGAGGAGGAACCAACCCCAGAGCCCCAGCCCACTATTCAAGCCTCCTCCCTGCCGCCCCCGCAGGACTCTGCCAGGTGAGCCCCTCAAACACCTCTGCTCCCACAGGCAGCAGACTCAGTGCCTGGCCCCAGCCCAGTACTGCACCCACCCACCCACCACCCCCCTGCCCCCCCCCAAAACAAGTCTTTTAAATTAGAAAAGTAACACATGCACCTGGGAGAAAATTCCAGCGGGTTTGCAGCGCCCCCTCCCTGGGCCATCACATCTGCAGCTTCTCCTGCTTCTGCACAATTCTGAGATGCAGAGGAGCTTGGAGAACATTTCTCCTGCAAACGTACATACCCGGCAGCAGCAAACTCTAGATACGCTAGACTCTAGCAGTAGATTCCAGTTCATCTCACTTTTTTTTAACCTAAAAATATATCTTAGAGGTGGTTTTTACACATAAAGGTCAGTTCCATTCTTTCAGCGGCTGCATACTACTTCATTATACCCATGTACCAGCTTTTATTTAACCATTCAGTGGACGTTTAGTTGGGTTTCCACTCTTGGAACAGGTAATATACTTGTACAGGCATCATTGCATTCATGTGCAAGCGAATCAGAGGAAATGGAGTTGTTGGCTCAAAGGATACACGCATTTAAAATCAGGATGTCTATTTCCCTGGTGGTCCAGTAGTTAGGACTCCACTCTTCCAGTGCAGGGGACATGGGTTCAATCTCTGGTTGGGAAATTAAGATCCCTCATGCCATGTGGCCAAAAAAATAAAATCAAGATAGGTACTGCTAAGTGCTCCCACCCTGGCAGTGAGTGAGGGGCTGGAAATGAATCTTAGGGGTGGGGTGGAGGGTAGCAGGGGACTGAGTTACTTGCTGGGGTCTGAACAGTCACCAGAGGCTCACCTGGGGAGGCCAGGGATGGGCCAGTGGTGTTCAGGCCTGGGCACTTGGGCTCTGGTTCATCTTCTGGCAGGTTGCTACCTGCCTTGGGGAGGGGTCTGACTCTAGCCTCAGTCTTCCTATGAGTTCTCCTGCCTGGACATGGCCCCTTCTCTCTCTCCCACTTGCAGGTTGATGGCATGGATCCTGCACAGGCTGGAGATGGCCCTGCCACAGCCAGTGATCCGTGGGAAGGGTGGGGAGAAGGTGGGTGCTGTCTGGGGGAATAGGGGTCCTGGGTCGTGGTGGTGGGAGGGTCCTGGGAGCTCAGACAAGGGTGAGATGGTCCCTGGTCGGGGATGGCACAGACGGAAGATGGGAGCCTGCAACCGGAACTCAGCCCCCCCTAGCCTGCCTGTCTGCATGGCTCATGTCCATTCCACACACACACACACACACACTCTCTGGTCACTGTAACCACAGTGACTGCCTGCCCGCTGGTCACAGTCACTGGGGAGGTGCTTCCATGGGGGGAGCAGAGAGGATGTGGGATGCAGAGGAGGAGCCTCCCAGGAGCATCAAGGAGGACTTCCTAGTAGAGGTGGCCTGCAAGCTGAGACCTGAAGGAGGAGTAAGAAAAGGGTGGGTGAAAATGAAGGAGGTGGTGTAGGAAGGGTCCTTTAGGCAGAAGGTCAGTATGCGCAAAGGCCCAGAGACAAGTGAGGCCCGGAATGTTCTAGGAAGAAGTGGGGCTTGTGGGAAGCCACCGGGCCCTGTGCGCATTTCTGACGATCTAGAGCTCCCACATGGGTATGAGCGGGGAGCAGGGCACCCTACCTTGCCCTCTCCAAGAACCTGCTGCCTGGCCTTTCTCCCTTGGACACAATTGAACATTTTCATAGAAGCACCTGGAATGGGAGGCCTGGGTGGTAGTCCCCCTGTAGTGGAAGGTGGACAGGAAGCTTCAGGACTGCTTCCCTGACGGCTGACCCCTCAGGCTCCATGTTCACACACCCTCTGTGGGCGGCAGAGGAAGGAACAGCTTTAGAGCTCCCCAAGAGGAGGGAAGGGGGGTGTCCAGCAGCAGGAATGATTAGTGGGTGAAGATGCACTGACTGAGTGGGGGTCTCTGAGGATGGGCTGGCGGGGAGAGGCCTGCGTGCAGATGGAGCTTTGAGAGAACCCTCAGGGGAGGATGGGAGAGGGTTTTCATGCATAGAGAACCAGAGAGAGGGCAACTAAGGCAGGTGCCCACCTGGGCAAAGGAGCTGCGGTGGGACCAGGCAAGCAGTGAGCCTGATAGGGGAATGACTAGAGCAGTGGGCCACTGAGGGGAGGGAGTGTCTCGGGTGCTGTGAGGAGACCCTCTTACTCCTGGTGTGCCAGGAGTGCTGACTGAAGCAGGAAGGCCAGTGAGGAGCCCACAGAAACTGTTTCCCCATTTCTCCCCCCATACAGGAGTCTGATGCCCCAGTGACATGTGACTTGCAGACCAGTAAGTGACACCTTAGTGGGTCCTTGTGTGCGTCTCTGTGGGGGTTGTTTGGTCTGAGTGTGTATGGGCCAGGCAAGGACATGGGGATGGCTGGGGTAGCCAGTCTCCAGACCTGGACCTGGGAGAGCCCATGCTCTGCAGGCCACACTTCAGGTCAGCCTGGCCAGGTAGCCAGAGCCTGGCCCAGAATCAGATGGTGGTTGGAGACCCCCTCCTGGGGACCAGGGAGCCGAGGGGATGGGCACATATTCAGGAACTTGGCCTGCCTGCCAGCTTCTATCCAGAAAAAATAATTCTGAGATCAGGTCTGATGAGCCTCCCTTCCTGCAAGGAAGCCCTGGAGAGAGTGTCCCATGGTCCCCTGGGCTAGTGGGTTTGGCTCAGCAGAGTCCCTGGTTATGGG
Source organism: Bubalus bubalis (assembly GCF_019923935.1). Taxonomy (NCBI): domain Eukaryota; kingdom Metazoa; phylum Chordata; class Mammalia; order Artiodactyla; family Bovidae; genus Bubalus; species Bubalus bubalis. Next base: position 25,500,100 of record NC_059174.1, on the reverse strand, counting down.
GTGAAAGGAGAGAGATGGGCTTTCTATGGGGGTACTGGACACCTTGAGCTGGGAGGGCATCCCCTCGCCTGTGGGGAGTATGTGTTGCTTTTTATCTCAGCCCTGCAGGAGGACTGGGGCCCAGAGGGGAGGGCTGAGATCCAAAATCTGCTCTTCCTTCATGTCATGGCCTCTGGAAAGGCATGTGGGATATGGGGCACCCACACATCCATTCATTTGTTCATAAATGCTCATGGAGGGCTGCTCTGTGCCAGGCCTGTGATGAGAGCTGGAGGTGAGCGGAGCAGAGTTCAGGTCAAGGGCAGTGGCCCTCTTTCACCCTGGACACAGGCCCTCAGAATGTGGGCCCTGGGTGTCCCAGAGCTGCCTGCTCCAGCCCTACTATGGTGGCCTTTATGACCCACTCCAGTATTCTTGCCTGGAGAATCTCAGGGACAGAGGAGCTGGCGGGCTGCAGTCTATGGGGTCAGAGTTGGACATGACTGAAGCGACTTAGCGCACGTGGTCACTCCGACACAGGGCGGCACGCGCAGACTGGCTGATTGTGGAGCTCAGGCATAGGAGGCTATGGGGTTTGTATAATCATGGTAGTGTCGTGAAGGGAAGGCTCAGAGCAGGGTTCACTCAGTCTTGAGCTCACGGCCACGCTAAAGGGTGCAGAGCAGGGCTGCCCACGGCCATTGGGGTGGGCAGAAGGGCAGAGATGTGCCCAAGGTCACAGAGCAGTTGTCAGGGAGCAGTGACTAGAGTCCCTTGGGCCCAGCAGCAGCTGCTCAGCCAGGCCAAGGTTAGAGGACCGGAAGCCCTTCCCTGGAACAGAGACCCATCCCCTCCACCCCCAGGGGCCAGTGAGAGATCTGAGGGTGGACCCTCACCCCCCACCCACCCTCTGAACCTGCTTCCTGATCCTCTGAAAGCCACCTGCAGGCAGGACCTAGCTGTGTGCCTGGAGCATGTGGGTCATGAATGAAACTAGGGTGTGTCAGTTTCCTAGGGCTGCCATAACAAAGACCAGAAATGGATACCCTCAAACGGCAGAAATGTTTCTCTCTCAGTTCAGGAAGCTGGAAGTCTAAAATTGAAGTGTTGGTAGGGTTGGCTCTGGGGCTCTGAGGTGGGCACCGTGCCGCACCTCTCTCCTGGCTCCAGTGGCTGCTGGCCATCCTTGATGCCCCTTGGCGTTTAGCTGCCCTCCAAGCTCTGCCTTTTCTGTGTCCGCCAAACCTCCTTCTCATGTCTTCTATAAGGAGGTGTCATTGGGTTTAGGTCCCTCCCATTCTAAATCCAGCATCACTTCACCCTGAGATCTTTAACTAGTGATACCTGCAAAAACTCATTTCCCAATAAGGTCCCACTCACAGGTAACAGGGGTTAGGACTGGGATATAGTTTCTTGGGGTGAACGCTGTTCAGATAAGGGTGACCCCTCCCCTGCCCGGTCTCCCAGATCCCCCCATCCTTTTGCTCATTCACTCCCTCTGCCTGTCCACCCCGCCACCCACTCCTCTGTCTTCTCCTTTGTTTCAGGGGTGGTGGCAGCTGGAAGCCTCTGAAACAAAAGGGAAGGGAGCCTGGGAGAGCGCAGATGGACACATGGACAGATGGATGGAAGGAAAGAAGGGTGCCCTGAAGAGAAGACCTGCTGGGGAGGGGAATGAGGTGGCCATTGAACTCCCCACCCTCCTTGAACCCCCTGCTGCCCACCCCCGTGACCAATCCCAGGCAGGGTGACGGGGAGCCAGTCCCAGAACTGCCTCTCAGAGACTAAGGCTGCCCTTTTCCACCCGAGCAAGGGGAAGGCCAGCCCGGCAGCCTGTAGGGTTTAGGCTGGACAGAGGGAGGACCTCCCACCAGAAGGCTGCAGGGACGCCCACAGGCATGGCTTTCAAAGGACACCCACGCAGTTCTCAGGAGGGTGCCTGACGCACTCAGCGCCCCCACGGGACAGTTTTTCCCAAAAGAGGATCTCCTTAGGCTTGGCCATGTTCTCCCCCTCCAAAATTTGGGGACCACTAGTGGATGACATCACATGCTTTAACTGACATTAAAAAGCATATGGTAGTACATCAAACTTGTGATTGCATGATGTTACTGCTCCGGGTAAGGCTAAAGGGAGTACTTAGGCTTGAGACTTGGGTGAATTAATATGGCCCGCATATTGGGGCTGTTGGAAGGAGTCAGCCAGGGGTCCTGAGCCAGTTGCCCTGGGTCCCAGCTGACCCACAAGATGTCTTTGTTTGGGGCAAGGAGGATTTTAAACATTGGCATTAGTTGTCAACATTGAAAAATCAGGTGGCTTGGCACAGAAAAACCTGGCTTCTCTTGACAACTGGGAATATCGGGCTGTCATGGTCCCACACTGTGCGTTGGGGACAGTCTGAGTGGCAGCTGCCGCCTGAGAGCAGGTGGCACCTTCCAGTCTCATCTCCCCAGCTACATAGGCCTTTGAGTTTTGAGACCCCCGAGGTCTCAGACTGGCAACGAGGGGAGGGCAAGCTGGTAGAGGGAACAGGGTGAACATATGCCTGGCGGTGAGAGTGTACAGGGAGAAGGCTGGGCACTTCAGCTAATCTGGAGCCCAGAGTCCTTGATGTAGAAAGTAAAACTAGAAAAGTCGGGGCCTGATGTCAGGGGACTAGGCTGTAGGTGACGGGGAGCCGTTGGAGGTGGTTGAGCAGGGCAGTGACTTCGCAGAGATTACTCTGAGGCTAAGGAAGCATCGGAGGCAGAGGAGGCCACTGAAGCAGGGGTTCTTGAACTTCAGGTGACATCTGCGGGTGGCTATGAAGAATGTCCCATGCCCAGACCTTCCAATTTAAAGAGTGTGGGAGCCTGATAATCTGCACTTTCAAGCAGCACCCACTTGCTCAGATGATTCTGACGGCGGTGTAGTGCAGAGGACCACACTTTGAGAAATACCCAGTTAGTGAGGAGTTAGTGCTTCAGGGGCCAGAAGATGCTGGTCTGGGCTGGCGAGAGACAGAGAGAGCGGGTGTCATGACCCAGGCGTGCCAGGGAGGATGGGGGTTTTAAGTCCAGGCCAGGGCTTTGCCAGCAACCCAGGGACCGGGTGGGAGCCTTGGCCTAGAGTCCATGCCCCTGGGCTCCCTGTCGGGTGGTCTTAGAAGAAATAGCTCCCTCCCTGTTTGGGGCTATCGACCTGTGCTGCTGGAGTCAGGACCCCATGTGGCTGCCCTGAAGACCGCCCTAGGCTGGGAGGATACTGCATGGGAAGGGGTGTGCCCTGAGGCACTCCAGGGTGAAGTTTAAGCCCCGGATGAAGCAGCAGTTTCCATGTGAGTTTGAGCATCCATAGCACTTCGTGGCCCCATCTGTGACCTGGGTGCCTGGACGAACCCTGGAAAAGCCAGAAGAGCTGAGAGTCAGATGCCTACGGAGAGGGTCCCACCTTACAGCTCCAGGGACAGGAGGGCCCGCCCCAGGATCCGTACCCCCTGCCTGCCCTTTCTGACTGGTGATCTCAGGCACCATCCTCTTCTTTGGCTATAAAATGAGGACAGGCCTGGTGCAGAGATGAAAGGAGGAAATGCTTGTAAAATGCCTAATTAGCCCTGATTAGTACCTAAAGAGAGAGGGTTAACGAGAGGGAAAGCAAGGATGTGAGCAAGGATGGCATCCAACGCCTGTCATGGGGTGGCTGCCAGTGCCGGGCAGGTGCTTCTGGGGCATGCTTGTCACCTAGGATAGCACCTGGGAAGTGAGTCAGGGGACCTGGCCCTGCCTCTGGCATCCTGTGTGGCCTTGGACAAGCCACTCAGCCTCTCTGGTCTATAAAATGGGGAGAGGATTGTTCTTACCCTGCAGGGTTGCTGCGAAAGCTCATGAGCTCACGGGTCAGGGGATATTCTGTCCCATGGGTGGCCCCTGGGTGTCAAGCAGGAACTTGCACCCTCAAGGCATGGTCCGAACGAAGACCCCACACCAATGCTGGGTGACGACATACAACAGCAAGCACCCATGACCTGTATGTCCCACCACTGGGTTCAGGGCCACAGTGGGAGGATCCTCCCTGGTCAGCATCCAGGGTGCTTAGAGGGATAGGGGAGATAAGACTGTAGTCCAGGATGTGGTGGGCACCTCCTCTGTGAGGCAGGATAACATCTGTACCTGGAAGACAGGAGGCAGGAGTGGGGAGTGAGAACTCTTGGAGGGCAGACTGCCCCTGAGCCTGGCGTGAGGGAAACACTCTATAAAAGAAAGCCTTAATCTGCATCTCAGTTTGCTCATCTGTAAAATGGGGAATAAAACATAAAAGAGGGAATATAAAATGGGGATAATAGTTATTCCCACTTCAAAAGGTTGATGTGAGGACTAATTGAGTTAATCCATGTAGGTACAGGGCCTGCTGCTGCTACTGCTGCTGCTAAGTCGCTTCAGTCGTGTCCAACTCCGTGCGACCCCATAGACGGCAGCCCACCAGGCTCCCCCATCCCTGGGATTCTCCAGGCAAGAACACTGGAGTGGGTTGCCATTTCCTTCTCCAATGCATGAAAGTGAAAAGTGAAAGTGAAGTCGCTCAGTCATGTCCGATTCCTAGTGACCCCATGGGCTGCAGTCCACCAGGCTCCTCCATCCATGGGATTTTCCAGGCAAGAGTACTGGAGTGGAGTTCCATTGCCTTCTCCGAGTACGGGGCCTGGCACATAGTAAATGCTCAATAAGTGTAGCTGGTGCTATTGTTGTTACTATCCTGCACTATGAACAATAACTCCCAGAGTCAAAGGAGAAGACTTGAGGCCAGCTTCCACTGAAAGTCACCATTAGTAATTCACACCTGGCTTCAGGCCCACCAAGAGCCCTGGAGCTTTTGGGGACCACCTGCTCCCAGGTAATCTTCACCTTTCTCCCCTTTCTCCTGTCTGGGGGTGGGCTCAAGCTCCTGATGAACTTCCCCTGCACCCACTTCTGCCACTCTCACAGCCCCACTTTCTCTGCCAGGGACCAGAGTCCACGGAGAAATGTTGAAAGTGAGACCACGTCCATGAGAAAGTCAAGTTCTCTTGGAGGTGGAGCCTCCAGTTCAAGAGAAAATCTTTCTAGACTCCCAGAGGCAGGTTCTGAGATTATGGGCATGAAGTGTGCTGTCGGCAGGGGTGGCATCTGGAGAACAGGCAGTGAACAAGCTCTCTCTCTAGCCCTCAGGACATTCCAGGCCATTTGCACCTGGATATGGCAGGGCGGACTTTGAGCATAGGTCTCATGGTATCACCTGCAATTCTGTGTTTGGAAGCATCATTTCTGTACAGACCTCCAGGAAGGAGGCCCTGCTGAGAAACAAAGACTAACTATAATTGAAAAGTGACAGTGTCAGTTGCTCAGTCGTGTCCGACTCTTTGTGACCCCATGGACTATAGCCCGCTAGGCTCCTCATTCCATAGGATTCTCCAGGCAAGAATACTGGAGTGGGTTGCCCTTGCCTTCTCCAGGTGAGATCTTCCTGACCCAAGGATCGAACCTGGGTCTCCTGCATTGCAGGCAGATTCTTTACCATCTGAGCCACCAGAGAAGCCTTGTCTCAAAAGAAAAAAGAGAGGGGGAACTAATGGAAGGAGACAGGGTTAATTATTGTGGGCTTCAGCCCATCACTTTAGCACTGGCCTGGTTGTCAGTGGTCCCAGTGATAACTGCTGTTTCCGCTGCTTGGCTGAGAACTGGTGCATGGCTGGTGATGACCAAGGCTCCCTGTGTGGTCCCTGGGACTCAGAGGCCCAGGCCCACTCTCCCCCATACCCTGTGTCCCCTGTAGTCAGCATCCTCCCTGGAGAGCAAGAGGAGTCGCATCTCATCCTAGAAGAGGTTGACCCTCACTGGGAGGAGGACGAACACCAGGAGGGCAGCACCAGCGCCAGCCTGCAGACCTCAGAGGCAGCTCCAGCTGATGAACAGAAGGGCGAGGTGGTGGAGCAGACGCCCAGGTGGGATCCAGAGAAGGCCCTGAAAAAAAGATTGTCTGTGAAGATAACAGGCATATGGTACAGAATCCCTATGGGTACAAAAGGGCAGAGCTGGGACTAAGCCTACCTTCTCCTCCCTCTCCCTCCCACCAGATACACATCTTTCTCCCCATGGGCACAACAGCTGCCAAGGTTCTTCTGTAACTTTCCAGGGCCTATCTGAGCATATGTGATCATGGATTCCCTTCATTTTTTGCATAAAAGAGCATATCACATCCATCGACCTTACTACATTCATTCAACAATGTACCTTGAGATCTTTCCGCATTGAGAACATGGAGATCATACTCATTTTTTTCAACAACTGCATAGAATTTCATTGTATGGGTATGCCAGAATGTACTTAACTTGTCCACTATTGATGGCCGTTTTTATTATTTTAAATAATTCTGCCACAGACACTCTTGTTACATGTCCCTGAATGTGCGTGCATGTGTATCTGCAGGGTACATTGCCAGAAGGGAGTTGCAGGGTCATCAAGGAAGGGAGTGTGTAACCATGGTAGTGATGGCCAGGCCACCCTCCGCAAGGACAGGAGCTTCTCAGCTCAGTTCCTGTGGAGTCTTAGCTGCTCAAGTCAGGAGGCCTCAGGTCCACAGGTCCATGACCTACATTGCAAAGATGGGGAAACTGAGGACCAGGGAGTGAGGAGTGACCTAGGGTTGGCACCAGGGCGGTTGGGGGCCAGGACAGGCCCCTGATGCGGGGAGGGAGCCTTCATTGCTAGAGAGAGGCCAGGGCTCCCCAGGCGCAGTCTTGTGGTTATAGGACATCCTACTGAGAACTGGGGCAAGAAGGGGACTTGGGGTGCACCTAAAAATGACCTCACCTCTTGCCTCTGACCTCAACTCAGGGAGCTGCCTCGGATTCAAGAGGAGAAAGAAGATGAGGAGGAGAAGGAAGACGGAGAGGAGGAAGAAGAGAAAGGCAGAGAGAAAGAGGAAGAAGAAGGCAGAGAGAAAGAGGAGGAAGAAGGCAGAGAGAAAGAGGAGGAAGAAGGCAGAGAAAAAGAGGAAGAAGAAGATGGAGAGAAAGAGGAAGAAGAAGGCAGAGGGAAAGAGGAGGTGGAAGGCAGAGAGGAGGAGGAAGACGAAGAGGAGGAGCAGGAGTAAGACACTTGTGCGCCTGGCTTAGGGATGACCCAGGGAGGGGCTGCCATGGCTTTTGGGGTGGGAACGCTTTCTGCTGCTCACGGGAGCTCCTCCCTTTGTTCTGTGCTGTGTGCTGTACCGCTGAGCACTGATCAGAGAGGCTAGGGGGCTGCTGGGAGACCTCCACTGGGCTCATAATGACCTTGGGATTCACAATACCCAACACTCAACAACCACCCCCACCCCACCCACCCCTGTACGGGCAAACAAATGTAGAATGCACCTCCACAAGAAGGGGGTTTTGGGGAGAGGATCCTGAACCATGCGAGCCAGACAGAAGGGCAGATGGCGAGATGGATGCATGTGGAGGTGATGTGCAGACGGCTGGATGCCTGAGTGGGGTTAGAGGGTAAGAGGCTGGACCGGAGATGTAAAGGCAGATGTCTGGTCTGGTAGATGGAATTGAAAGTGGGGCTAGAGGTGGTGCCCAGGGAGTGCGTATGGATGAAGGGGAGACCCAAAGGCCAGATCAGAGTTCAGGAGGAACCGGAAAGGACCAAGGAGGAGGAGAGGGAGATGAGAACAGTGTGGGACCTGGAGGCCCAGTTGGAAAGTGTTTCAAGGAAGCGAAAGTGAACTGCGGCCTCAGGAGCAGCCTGCGCAGCCCAGGAAGAGTGACAGTGTAACCTGAAGTGGGGGGAGATGATCCTTCAGAGGAGCCGGATTGTGAAGGCCTTGAACTTGACTTCCTGGGAGCAATAGGGAGCCATGGAAGGTTTGTGAGCAGGGGAGTGACACAGGCCGGCAGCTGCACTGTGCAGAGACTGAAGCAGGAGGAGCATCGAGGTGGCTGGGTGATTTAATCTCTCCCCTGATCAGACCGGGTGATTTAGTCTTTCTCCTTGATTCGCCCCCCTGGCATTGTTCCCTGTCCCTGTCATTCTGCCCTCTGTGGTACCCCTTGGCCCACACCTTGCCTCCCTGTCCCTTTGGCCATGGCCTAAGGCAAGATAGCACCATGAAAGTTAGGAGCCCAAGCTTTGCTTCTCTCAGCAGAGTGACCTGGGTGAGCAGCAGGTGGGCATAGATCTTCTGCCTCTGTATCTGTAAAATGGGAGGTCTGGCAGTGGGGATAATAGCCCCTGCTGAGTGGCCAGAGGGCCGGCTGGGAACAGATGCAGTAGGACCTGGTGTGGAGTATGCGGTCCATCAAAAACCACCAAACTTCTCATCTCTACTAAGGGTCACTTTTAGTCTCAGTCAGGAAACAGTTAAATCATGAGACCACATAGGATTTGGGAGCTAGAAGCCTGCTTAGTCTCATCTGCTTTGAGTCCACGCTTGCCCAGTTCACATATAATCTTTCCATCCTTAGCAGGAGGCCACATAACTACTTGCTTGCCTCCAATAATGGGGTGCTCACAACCTCTCAAAGGCTATCGATTCCATCCACACATACCTCTGACTTAGAAAATTATTTCTTCTGCCAAAACTAAGAGTGCTTCCTTTTGGCTTCTGTAACCTGGTCCTAATTCTGCCCTCTAGGCCCCTCCAGAGCCAGGATGCTCTCACTCCCTTAGGTGAAGACCTTAGGTGCTGCCTGGGTCTTCATTAGTACAGCCCTATCTGCTCTCTTCTTTCCTCTTGCCTCTGGGTATAGTGCAGAGCTCTGAGCTGTTCTGCCAGAACACACACATGCCCAACACACAGGCCTACAAATCCCTTTATATGCCATGGCTCTTGAACTAAACACCACTGGAAGGCCAGGGAGCCAATGCAACCAGGCACACATACTAACTACACATATGTTCTCTGCCTAATACACATGGGCACTCCACACATATCTGCACTGTGCATACACACCTGCACACAGACACAGACGTGCTGGGTTATGTGCACACTTATGTGTTGTCAGGGCACTTATACCCACACACAGCCTGCAGACATGCACAAGTAACACAGGCACAGGTGCACTCACCTGCATGTATCCACACTATACACAAGCACACGCATACAGTTACCTACAAACACTGCCAGGCACGTACCTGATCACACATATATTTGCCCAGAACTTCAAACTCAGGGAACTTTGGGACCTAGGGCCCCAAGTAAGGACAAGGGTCTTGTGATGACAGAGTGGCTGATCCCAGGCACAATGCCAGAGGCTGTCAGGCGTGGGACAGGCGGCTGGGCTGTTGCTGCCTGGGGAAGGATGCTCTTGCCAGCTCTGTGGAGTCACAGGGATTACTGATGACGTGCAGGCCCTGGTAACGGGCAGATGGTCGCCTAGCGACCTGATCTCTGCTGGCAACAGCTCGGCTTTTCCTAGCAACCACAGCCTTTTGGTCCCCACCTGGTCTCCCTGGGGGCGTTTCTGCAGAGTTCCGCGCACATCCCCTCAATCTGATTAGAAGCAGGAAGGATTGGAGGCTCATCCACCACTCAAGTCACACTAGCTCTGGAGTTCGCCTTGCAGACTCGGGGCTGGGCCAGGGCTCCCCAATTCTCCACTGGCACGCACTGACCGAGGGCTTGGGATGAATGTCATTGCCCCCAGCTGAGCTCCTGCATCATGGGCATCCCTGTTGGCAAAGACAGCAAGACCCAAGTAGGTGCCTGATTCTCCCTAAGGGCTCCCCTCCATTCTTTCGGGGTTGAGGGATGCTGGGCAAAGAGTCTACAGTGAGGTCCTTGAGCTGGGGACACGGCCTGCTTTGTGACTTGAGGGAGGAGCAATGGGCTGGTAAACTCTTGCCAGAGGCTATAGCTGCTACTTCCCACATCTTTAACTCAGAGAGCCAGGATCTCTGTGTTCCCCGCCTCAGCCGGTCTGTCTGAGCCTCTGCTTGCAAATCCCAGGAATTTGGGAGCTTTCCAGAAGCTCATGGCCTGCTGCTTCTGGGCAGGTCAGGAGGGGGCCTTGGCAGGCACTGGGAACACTCCCAACCAGGGGCGATAAGATTTTTGTGTACATGGGTCCCCAAACAGTCCCTGGTGAGGCTGACAGGGCCACCGTAGGGCCTGTTATGGTGTCTCCATAGCTGGAGTTGTTTGTGTAAAATGTTCTTTCATCTCCGTGGGTGATTCATAGATCGCCTCCTCCTCTGGGATTAATAATAACTATGACAGGAACAGTCTTAGTAACAGCTGTCACATATTTGATGAGCACTTGTGTTCCCTGCCACTTGCTGTGCCAGGGCTCCTACTGCTAATCCCATTTCACAGATGAGAGAACTGAGGCCCAGAGACAGCAGCCCACACATCCAGGGTGCCCTGGCAGCGAGTGCAGAGCTGGGATTGTATCCCAGGTCAGGCTGGGGTCTTAAGCAGACATCTGGTACTGCAGACAAGGAACGGTTCAACTTACCTGTGTTTAGAGATGGAGAATCCAGATGACTCTGGACAGGGGGAGATTTTTTGACTTTTCTCTTAGCTTCTTACTGGCACTTCTGACCTCACTCAAATAAGCCAGGCTGGGACTTCCCTGGCAATCCAGTGGTTAGGACTCTGTGCTTCCAATGCAGGGTTATGGCTCTGATCCCTGGTCAGGGAACTAAGATCCCACATGCCATGCAGTGTGGCCAAAAAACAAAAAAAAAGGCCAGGCTGTATGGTAGAGGCTGCACAAGTCCTATCCATTTGCTGCTGCTGCTGCTAAGTCGCTTCAGTCGTGTCCGACTCTGTGTGACCCCATAGACCGCAGCCCACCAGGCTCCCCCATCCCTGGGATTCTCCAGGCAAGAACACTGGAGTGGGTTGCCATTTCCTTCTCCAATGCATGAAAGTGAAAAGTGAAAGAAGTCGCTCAGTTGTGTCCAACTCTTAGCGACCCCATGGACTGCAGCCTACCAGGCTCCTCCGTCCATGGGATTTTCCAGGCAAGAGTACTGGAGTGGGGTGCCATTGCCTTCTCCGCCTACCCATTTGACTGATAAGCAAATGGAGGCTTCCCAGGGACTTGCTTTCCAGGCCTGATTCTAGAATGAGCAAGACCCCAGCAAGTCTCTGACTGGGACTGTGGGAAGTTCATTTCCTGGGCCTTCGTGCTCTGAGAACCGAGGAGGCCACTGCATCTGTTTCAGGGAAGGAGAGTCAAGTCAGCTTCTTGCAGCACCAGCCCATCCACCCCTTCCAGGCAGGGCCTTATTCTCAGTTAGGCTTGAGGGCATGGTTTCTGTAATACTTTTAGAAGCCCTCCAAGAACATGGGCTTCCCAAGTGGTGCTAGTGGTAAAGAACCCGCCTGCCAGTGTAGGAGATATAAGAAATACAGCTTTGATCCTTGAGGTGGGAAGATCCCCTGGAGGAAGGCATACCAACCCACTCCAATATTCTTGCCTGGAGAATCCCAAGGACAGGGGAGCCTGGCGGGCTACAGTCCATAGGGTCAGAAAGCACAGACACGACTGAAGCGACTTAGCATGCAACTACTAAGTCACTTCAGTCGTATCCGACTCTGTGCGACCCCATAGAAAGCAGCCCACCAGGCTCCCCCGTCCCTGGGATTCTCCAGGCAAGAACACTGGAGTGGGTTGCCATTTCCTTCTCCAATGCATGAAAGTGAAAAGTGAAAGTGAAGTCACTCAGTCGTATCCGACTCTTAGCGACCCCGTGGATTGCAGCCTACCAGGCTCCTCCATCCATAGGATTTTCCAGGCAAGAGTACTGGAGTGGGGTGCCATTGAAAAGCAGACCCAACAAATGAACTTTAAGATGGAAGAGAATATTTTAAATATAATATTAACATGTTAATCTTCATATAAATGCAGTCACAAAATAGAATTTTAAAAATATATTTATGGAGGAAGGGACCCATGTAGGCTGAAGTGCTAAGCCCTGTGAAAGTCATAATATGCCCTTTTCTTTAAGAAAATCTGTTTCTTCCTGGGCAGGATAGAATCTGACAACTCAAGGCTCCTCACAATGGAAATATGTATACAATGAAGAGAAAGAAAATGAGTTGGGTGCTTGAATCCTCCAGACACTCACGTCACTCATCCACATCACCTGGGGCTGTGCAGACACTCAGAGGCTGGCAGTGGAGTATTAAGGACTTGGCACTGGGGTCAGATAAACACATCTTTTATCCAGGTTCACCTGGTACAGGGTATGTGACCTTGGCCAGGCCATCTGACCTCTCTGAGCCTCCAATTACTAAGCTCAAATGGGATCAATCGCAGCTGGGCTCTTAGGGTCATTTGGGTGAGGATTTGGTGGGACAAGTACTTGGCCCTGTGCCTGGCACTCAGCCCTTGGGAACTGCTGTGATAATATGATTGCTGGCTGATTCCTTCTCCCAGGCTGCTGTCTCCAAATCAACTGGGCCCCATCTCCTCACCCACCTCAGAGTCTGAGACTTGCCCCTTTGGGTAGAGGATGGGGGATTCAGGTTTTCTGGGCAGCAGACGCTAAAGAACATCCTCCGTGAGCCCCTCAGTGACAATGGTCCATGGTGTGGGTTGAGGTTGCTAGGAGGCCGGATCTAATTCTAACCACAAAAATCACATTAGCCCTCGGTCCCAAGTCATCATTTTAATCCAGAGATTGCACACAGGCATCTCAGGGCCCAATTTAGCCTGGAGACAGGCTCTTTGAGATATTGACACATTAATATAGATGTCAATATAGGTCATACAGATTTTAATATAGATATTAGTTTGGATTAATTATCAGCCTCTAAAGATGGGGAGATTCCACATTCAAATGTGTATGTAGTTCAGTCTTTTCTTGAAAATCAGCAGATCTGGCCGCAGGGCACCCATTCCAAGCAGAATGGGGTTGCTGATTCAGATGGGCAGGTGTTCTCTGATTTGCCATATTCTCCTCTGCTCCCTATAGTCTAACCCTGGCCCCTTTCACTCATGTATGCCTTTGCCTGGGCCAGGGGCCCCTGAAACCTTCAGCAGTTGCAGTGTGGCTCTGATCTCATGGCATGCAAAGAAATCAGGGCGTGTGTCTCAGTCTTGTGTGATGTGGGACAATATGCTGTGTGGTTTTGGTCAGGCCAATTGACCTCCCTGGGCCTCACTTTTCTCATACCTCCTTCTCTGCCTCCATCTTTAAGGTTGTCTGGAGACTCCAAGAGGGGAAATGCTGGGCATAGGTTTTGAACACCATACAGTGCCCATTAGTCTCCCCTGCTGGAGAGGATGTTTCTTCAACACCGTGCTCCAGCATTTTCTTTGCACATGCTGTTCTTGTTTCCTGGACACCATTCCCCACCTATTTCCAACCCACAGGCCACCTCCTCTGGGAAGCCCTCCTTCCTAGCAGAATTGTGGCTGTGCCCTTCACAGCTGCTTGCTCCAGCACATGACGCAGACTGTGAGATTGTTAATAGGACGTGGTATCTGCCGCCTGCCCGGTGCTGGGAGCTTCAGGAGGCCGAGGACCGATCCTTAGGCATCTTTGTGCCCCAGCTCCTCACAGAGCCTGGCACTCAGCACAACTGGGAAAACATTTAATATCCCTAACCCCAGACCTTGCCTCCTGCCCCCTCGCAGTCACAGTGTCCTGCTGGATAGTTATCTGGTGCCACAGAGCGAGGAGGACCAGAGTGAAGAAAGTGAAACCCAGGACCAGAGTGAAGTGGGCGGAGCCCAGGCCCAGAGCGAAGTAGGCGGAGCCCAGGACCAGAGTGAAGTGGGTGGAGCCCAGGCCCAGGGCGAAGTGGGCGGAGCCCAGGCCCTGAGTGAAGAAAGTGAAACCCAGGACCAGAGTGAAGTGGGCGGACCCCAGGCCCAGGGCGAAGTAGGCGGAGCCCAGGACCAGAGTGAAGTGGGCGGACCCCAGGCCCAGGGTGAAGTAGGCGGAGCCCAGGACCAGAGCACCTCACACCAGGTATGGAGCAGCGCCAGGCCTCGTTCCCCGGCTACCTTGGATTCCTGGGCCTAAGTCAGTGGAAGGGGCTGGGGCCTTGTCCACTTTGTTCAGCTGATGAGATGCCCACTGAATAGAGAAGAGTGGGATGGTAGTTGCTGTAAGGCCCTGCTTGTGTCAGGGATCAGATGGCATCAAGAAGGGCCTTGGCGACATGGCCATGAGTGGGCAGCAGCGGTCCTAGACTCCAGTCCTCATGTGGCTATGTGACCCTAGGTAAGACCTTACCCTGGGCCTCAGTGGTCACCTCTGTAAAATGGGGCTAAAAACCTCTTTCCAGAGTTTTGTACACGGCTGTAGGCTGTGAAATGTGGTGCCAGGCGGAGAGTGCCGTGGGGGCTGCTTTAGTTGCTTTGTCTCCACACACACAGGGTTGCCTGAGAATTTCCCCTCATGATATGTGACAGGCCCAGGTGTTGGGGCCTGGGGCTCCTGTGTGCACTGGATGCTCCAGAAGGTGGGCTGAAGGTGTGACCAGTGGGCAGGATAAGGAGTAGACTTGGGCCCATGAAGATGCCTGAGGGCAGATCCCCTGACACTGGCTGGGCTGGACCAGGGCAGGTATGGTTGGATGGTTACCACTTCGGTTTCCGCTTTATCTTTCACAGGAGCTGCAAGAAGAGGCCTTGGCTGACAGCTCAGGAGGTAGGTGTGCAGTGGGGGTGGGGTTGCATAAGAATGTCCAGGCTTCTTTGAGGCTGGGGGCAGCCGGGGCACAGGGGCAAGCCCTCCCCCTCTGCCTCTCAATTTCTTCCCCTCCCCAACTCATCCCATCCTCAGGCAAAACCCATTTTCTGCATCTTAGGACCACATAATCAGAGTCTGATGATGTATTTCAAGGGCCCAAGGGAATTGCCTTGAGGCCCTGCCCCCTACCTTCCCCCCACTCCTACCCCACCAGGACTCCAGGTGTGGGTATGCTCACTCACTCAGTCCTGTGTGACTCTGCAATCCCATGGACTGTAGCTCACCAGGCTCTTCTGTCCATGGGATTCTCCAGCCAGGAATACTGGAGCAGGTTGCCATTTCCTACTGGGGAATCTTCCCGACCCAGGGATCGAACCCACGTTTCTTGCGTCTCCTGCATTGACAGACGGGTTCCTTTCCACTGCACCACCTGGGAAACCCCAGGACCCCAGGAGGCCTAGGGAAACCCTACTCCTAGCTAATCCCTCCTACCAACCTCTTCACTGGGTCCACAACTCTCTAGGCTACAGACCAGTGAGAATTTGGCTCAAATGTATCATACCTGAATGAAGATTGGGACCAGAGCTTGCTAAAAGCATGTCCTAGACCCTGTGTCTTTTGAGTTTTTCCTTACTGCTGAGATCTTTGGTACAAGTTTGGTCATTTGTCACTCTGACCCCTAATCCTGAGAACTTCAGGGACGACAGGCCAGAGTCTAGGGGAGTGAAGCCAGCTGGACACTGAACCCAGGCCTTGCAAACCTCCACAATCCTCAAGGCACTAGTAGTGCTCCAGACACCCTGGGAGGCACACAGACCATTTTATAGATGAGAAAACTGAGGCTCTGTGTGGGCAGCAAGGACACAGACCTTCATGTCACTCCTGGCTCCCCCCCTTCCTTTCTGTGTGACCTGGAGCCAGTCTGTGACCTCTCTTAACAGTGGCTTCCAAGTCAAGAAGAGGGGGCAGTAACAGTAACAGTAACAGTAACCTCACTGGGTTGTTGGGCAGAGTGGGGGTGACCATGCATCCCTGGCCCTGAAGGAAGAGACCATAATTGGGTTCATGAGCCTGTTTCCTAGGCAACCAGCATTGGAGATGGGTCGGACCCAGCTGTCTTAACCCAGGTGTCCTGAGTCTGCTTCCCACCTGGTCTTTGAAAAACATCCTCTGTTAACTTTAACCCAAATCTACTGGAAACCTACTAAGTCTGCACCCCATAAAGATGAGCAAGACCAGGATCAGGGGGTGCAAACTAGGGTTCCATGGGGCTGGTTCCACTCCCTTCCCCAGGTCATTTGGAAGCAGGTAGCCTGGGAATCACACTTTGAGAAACACTGAGGCATGGCCTTCAGTCTGCCGCCACTTGAAAGTGTGGCTCTCAAACCAGCAGCTTTGGTGTCACCTGGGAGCTGCTTCAGAATGCAGAATCCAGGCCCCACACCACCCAGCTGAAGCAGAAGATCCCTGGAGGTTTCTCTGCACATTTGTGTTTGAGAGGCAGTGGCCTTGAGTCGTGGTTCTCATGACTGTGATTGCAATCATTTGTAACTTTAATCCTGGTGCCAGTCCTCACCTCAGACCATTAAATCAGAATCTCTGGGGGTGGGCCTGGGCATCAGGCATTGCCAGGCCTCCCTAGGCAATTCCAATATGCAGCCTATTTGGGGAACCAGGAACCTAGGAAAAGTTATTGTGTCTGGCTGGAAGTGAAATTAATTGAGCTCCAGGGTTTCTTTAGGATGGAAAATCCTACCAGATTAAGAATGTTTGAGTGTTAGCCTAAGAGCCTGAGGAGTTCTAGGTTCTTTGATTGTAAAGTAGGAAATGCTATGATGGTTGGTTAAGGAGAGAAAGTGCCAGAACTGGGTGGTGCTCGGGGCTGTCTCTCAGAGCTGTGGGTGGACCAGCCACACTACTGGTGTTGCCCTCCAGGGACAAGAGTGGTGCTTCAGACTCTGGGTGCACTCCTGTGACTACCGGTGGGCACTGGGCTGGTCTGTGTTGACACCGGTGGGGAAGAGCCCCACTTCCTCTGCCTCTCCCAACTCTTTGCTCCTCATTGCAGTCCCCAGGGTCCTGCCTCTGCCTAAGACCCCCTGGCCTCAGCATTATGGCTAAACCAGGCCGGGACATGGAGCTGAATCACCTAGTCCAGGACCAGTCGCCTGGCCAAGTGACCCCCAGGCTTGCCTCCCACAACCTGGTGGAGCACCTCCCCAATGTGCCCAGCTACCGCCCCCCCATCACCCGCATCCCTGTCCTCATCTCCCGGAGGACAAACTTGTCCAACTCCAGCTTCGTCAAGGAGACCAGGAGCTCAGTCCGTCATCTAGGTAGTGTGAAACTGCCCACCCAGCATGCTGGTGTCTGTGTTGTGTGTTTCTGCATGGCTTGGGCTGTTTTCTGCATGGGTGCTGTGGTCTTGGTGTGGGACTGCTATTTGGGCTCCTGGAAAACCACCCCTTCTTCCTCTGCTGACCAGTGTCTTCACCTTGCTTTGTGGTGATTTAAGGCATAATAGTCCCCTTCTCTCTGTGCCTAAAATTCCACAATTAGCAATTCATTTTTGGGGGTTAAACGTGGCATTTTGCAGATCATCAGTTTTTATACGGGTTAGTCACTCATACCCTAGTTTAAACAAGTCATTCAGATCTCCAGGCCAATGAAGAGGCTTGGATCAAGGAGCTGGGTCAGGGGGAAGAATAATTAGAGGGAAATGGACCAGGAGATGAGGTGAAGGTCCATTGCAGACAGAATCTACTGACCTTGAGAGTTTGCTGGGAGCTGGACTTTCTGAGGACTGTGTCTGTCTGCCCAGCAAATTCCCTTTCAGGAAAGGAGAGGCCCCCAGGTGTTGACCCAGAGGAGAGGTGTCCTCAGGGGCCAGTGCAGAGAGAGAGCCTGTCTGGACCCATTTAATTGTGACAGGGTCCCCATAGTGGCCTTCGGGCTCCTGCTATTTGCTGCCTGCTGACAAAGAGCTGGGGGACATCCTGGTGCCTCACGGCGAATCCCTGTCACTTTGAGTCTGCCTTGACTCAAACCAGACCTGCCCATTTTGCCTTTGATTCATCTGTTTGTTTCTGGATGACCCTGGGCAAAGTTGCCTGCGATATCCACAGGCAGGTCAAGCTGAACATTTCATGAGAAGAGATCCACTCTTATTCTCCCCTCTTCCTGGCTTGAGGGGGGCAGAGTGGGGGTGAGGTGGAGTAAGATCAGCCCGCCTGGCCAAGTGACCCTGGGGCTTGTTCGGTTAGCAGGGACAGCGTAACACCTGGGGTTGGGGGTGGCGGTGGCTCGGGGGTGGCTCAGGGCTGTCTCTCAGAGCTCCTGGCTAGACCTCATGACCGGTGATGTTCTCCACATGAGCTACTGGGGATGACATGCCAAGCTCAGTCTTCCAGGCCAGCCCTAAATCTCACTCCAAAGGGTCCCGCATGTCCTCCACCCTTGCATCACTTCTTGATTTTTGTATATTCTGTATCAACTCTGCCGGAAGAGAGTGTGGCAACCCACTCCAGTATTCTTGCCTGGAGAATCCCATGGACAGAGGAGCCTGGCGGGCTACAGCCCATAGGATCACAAAAAGTCGGATGTGACTCAAGTGACTTAGCACGCATGCATGCAACCATGCACCAACTCTGCACTTATTTGCTTACTCACTTTTTCATTCAATTCAGTGTATTTAAATAGGAAGCTTTACATTATAATTCAAATGGAAAACCAGCCTGGCCTGCCATAAATAGAAGGGCATAAATAGAAATAACCACAAAGACATGGGGAACTAGGTCGTGTTGGTAATTTCTGGTGAGGTGGGGGCCTGCTGAAGGCTCATAGCTGAGTCTGCGGAAGGGAACTAGGACATGTCTGGGAGGCGTTGAGGCCATAGCAGCACTAACCTGAGGTTTCCTCTCTGCCCAGGCTGGATCCAGAGCGAACAGGAAAGGGAGGAGTGGTCTCATTCTGTGTCATCCTTTGTCTCGGCTGTGCCATCTAAAATCATCACCTGCCTTCTCTGGTCCCTGGGAGCCCCACGCTTTGAGAAACAGTCGCAGTGACACATTGGGACGATGGTCTGAACCAACTGTGATTGACACACGATGATTTTAGATGGTGTGGCCGAGGCAATGACAGCATGCAGTGACAAGATTATTTCCATTTCAGTGGTTCTGCGTGGCACAGAAATCTGTAGGTAGGCTGGTCACCAACCTCAGGATGGGCTGAGAGTTTTAGCTCTGGAGCCAGGATGCCTGGGTCCAAATCTGGGCTCTGCTGCAGGTTTCTTAACTTCTCTGTGCTTCATTTCCTTCTCCACAAAATGGGGACAATGATAACAATGACCTCATAGAGTGGCTGGGAATGACGAAAGGGTTTATATATACATATAAATAAAGCACTTAGAGTTTAGTGAAACAAATGCCTAGTAGGCACATAGGAAGTGCTTAACAGTAAATATTATTATTCTCTAAACCAATTTAAGCATACAATATTATTCTTTGTGTTCTTAGTCACAGATTCTTATTCTATAAATCAGTATAATATAAACAAATATGATTTCTGTTTTGAGTTCCTACTCTGTCAAACTGGCAGGAAATGAAACATTGGGTTTAGGAGGTCCCCCTACCTTTGAGAGTGACTGAGTTTGTAGGGTCTTATGCAGGGTGAGGTAGGGGGTGAGGGGACCATGTGGTCCCTCCCAGGCTCCCTGGGACAGCCTCATGGATGCTGAGGCCATGTGTTTTTTTGCTGCCAGGGGGCCATTCTGGAAGCACCTGGGGCCCTGAGCATTTTTGAGAAGCTGCCTTAGTCCTGGCTGCCTCCATGCCCCCAGCCCACCTCCAGCTCCCCTCTCCCGAGGTCTGTGGGAAGCAGGGGGAGGTCCCTGCCACCCCATGGCTCTCTCGTGCTTTGCACAACCTGGGGTATCTCTGTTGAGTCTAGCAAAAGTCCTGCTCATCCTCTTTTCCTGAGGGCTTAGGGTTAGTACAACAAATGCCCCAGAGTCTTGAGGTCTGCTTATGTTCCCTCCACCAACCTTCATAATGTGCTGGTTTTTCCCATGTGGCCATTAAAAAAAGCTCACATATCCAAATGTTTCAAAATGCACCCCTCCACATTTTGGGGGTGTGCACCTGACTTGCTGGTACCCAGACCTGCACCTGGCTACTATTGCGTGGTTTGGCCCAGGTGTAGTGGGGGAGTGGGGGCACCCTCCCAGCCCCTCAGCATCCTCTGAGCTCTGCCTAGGGGCAGACCTGTCCCCACAGTCCCGGGGGAGGGTAATGAAGCCCAAAACAGGGACACACCCAGTCTCCCCAGGAAGGATCTGATTCTCAGAATGCGAGGCTTCTCAGAGGTCAGGAGAGGAGCTGAGGGGATTATTTCTGGGGGCTCTTAGCAGATACAAAAATAAGAAAATACCAAATGTCACAGGGGTAACACACATTACAAAAACAGTCTGTCACCCTTGATTGTAGGAAGCTTCCAAATGTCTCCATTCGAGGCCCTTCAAGAGTGTGAGGCCCTGAAGAGGTAAAATTGTCACTACATGCAGATGACATGATACTATACATAGGAAACCCTAAAGACTCCACGCAAACATTGCTGCTGCTGCTGCTGCTGCTGCTGCTAAGTCGCTTCAGTCGTGTCCAACTCTGCGCGGCCCCATAGATGGCAGCCCACCAGGCTCCCCTGTCCCTGGGATTCTCCAGGCAAGAACACTGGAGTGGGTTGCCATTTCCTTCTCCAATGCATGAAAGTGAAAAGTGAAAGTGAAGTCACTCAGTCGTGTCCGACTCTTAGCGACCCCATGGACTGCAGCCTACCAGACTCCTCCATCCATGGGATTTTCCAGGCAAGAGTACTGGAGTGGGGTGCCATTGCCTTCTAATAAATGAATTTAGCGAAGTAGCGGGATTCAAGATTAATATTAAAAAATGAGTTGCAACACTTTATAATAACAATGAAATATCAGAAAAGGAATGTAAAAAAAAGAAACCCTTTAAAAATAGCACCAAAAAAAAAAAAAAAAAAGGACTTACCTGGTGGTAAAGTGGTTAAGAATCTGCCTGCCAAAGTAGGGGACATGGGTTTGATCCCTGGCTTGGGAGGATTCCACATGCCTTGGAGCAACTAAGCCTGTGCGCTGCCACTACCGAGCCTGCATGTTGCAACTCCTGAAGCCCATGCTCTAAAACAAGAGAAGCTACTGCAATGAGAAGCCCACACACTGCAACTAGAGATTAGCTCCTGCTTGCCACAGCTGGAGAAAATCCTGCACCCAGCAATGAAGGCCCAGTGCAACCAAAAATAAATTAAAAAACAAAACAAAACACCTAGGAATAAACCTGACCAAAGAGGTGAAAGACTAATATGCTGAAAACTGTAAAATATCAGTAAAGCAAATTAAAGAGGATTCAAAGAATTGGAAAGATATCCCATTCCCTTCCAAGAGGATTGCAAGGATTAATATTGTTAAAATGGCAATTTTATCCAAAGCAATGTGCAAATTTAGTATGATACCTATCAAAATACCCAAGACATTTTTCACAGAACTAGAACAAGGAATCAAAAAATTTTTATAAGGACTATTAAAGACCCAGAATTGCCAAAGCAATCCTGTGAGGCGGCCTAGGGATGGGGGTCATGGAGCAAGAGGCATAACTCTCCCAGACTTCAGATAATACTACAAAGCTATAGTAAAATCAAAACAGGGTTGTAAGGGTATAAAAATGGACATGCAGATCTATGAAACAGTGAAAATAGAGCCTAGAAATAAACCCATACACCTATGACCAATTAATCTCCAACAAAGGAGGCAAGAATATAAAATGGGTAAAAGACAGTCTCTTTAACAAGTGGTGCTGGGAAAGTTACCTGCATGTAAATAAGTGAAGTTCGAACATACCCTCACACCATATACAAAAATAAACTTAAAATGGCTTGAAGACTTAAACCTAAGACATGACATGTAAAACTCCTAGAAGAGAGCATAGGCAAAACATTCTCTGACATAAATCGTACCAATGCTTTCTTAGTTCAGTCTCCCAAGGCAATAGAAATAAAAAACAAAAATAAATAAATGGGACCTAATCAAACGTTAACAAGCTTTTGCACAGCAGAGGAAATCATGAAAAAGGAAGAAAGAAAGAAAAGACAGCCTATGGAATGGGAGAAAATATTTGCAAATGAGTTGATGGACAAGGGCTTAGTCTCCAAAATATACAAACAGTTCCTACCACCACCACCACCACCAGAACAGCTCAATTGAAAAATGGGCAAAAGACTTTAATAGGCATTTCTTCAAAGAAGATGTACAGATGACCGGTAAGCACATGAAAAGATGCCCACAGCATTGATTATTAGAGAAATGCAAATCCAAACTAGAAGGTACCACCTCACATTGATCAGAATGACCATCGTGAAAAAGTCTACAAATAACAAATGTTGGAGAGGGTATGGAGAAAAGGGAACCCTCCTACACTGCTGGTAGGAATGTAAGTTGGTACAGCCACTGAGGAGAACAGTGTGGAGGTTCCTCAGAAAACTAAAAATAGAATTGCCATATGATCCAGAAATCCCACTCCTGGTCATATACCTGGACAAAGCTACAATTCAGAAGATACATCACCCCTATGTTCACAGGAGCACTGTTTACAATAGTCAAAATATGAAAACAACTAAATGCCCATTGACAGATGAACGAATAAAGATGTGGTACATGTATAAATGGAATACTACTCGGCCACAAAAAGAATGAAATCATGCCATTTGCAGCAGCATGGATGCAATTAGAGATTATCATATGAAATGAAGTAAGTGAGAAAGAGAAAGACAAATTTCATATGCGATCAGTATATGTGGAATCTAAAAGATGGTGCAAATGAACCTGTCTCAAAACAGAAAGAGACACAGATTTCTGGCTGCCACTGGGGAGGGAGATAGGGGAGGGAAGGACTGGCAGTGTGGGATTGGATATAAAATATATATAGGGTGGATAAACAACAAGGTCCTGTGGTATAGCACAGGGAACTAGATTCAACATCCTGTGATAAACCATAATGGAAAAGAATGAAAAGAAAGAACATATGTGTATAACTGAGTCACTTGGCTATACAGCAGAGATTGGTACAACATTGTAAATCAACTATGCTTTAATAAAAAATTAAAAAAAAA
The DNA here is from genome assembly GCF_019923935.1 of Bubalus bubalis. Classification (NCBI taxonomy): domain Eukaryota; kingdom Metazoa; phylum Chordata; class Mammalia; order Artiodactyla; family Bovidae; genus Bubalus; species Bubalus bubalis. Next base: position 25,477,289 of record NC_059174.1, on the reverse strand, counting down.
GAGATCTTGTACCCCCATGTCTGCTGCCCCCACGGGCCTGGGAAAGCCTCATCATTCCTACCTTGGGATGGGGAAACTGAGGCCCTGGGAGAGGAAGCAGCTGAGCCAGACTGCACCAGGCCAGACCCTAGGACTCAGCACCCCCCAGGCAGGCTCCCCAAGCCCTTTCTCAGCGCTGCCACCCCAATCCCCACCCCAGGGCCTTGCTGCTTCTCCAGGCCCAGGGAAACCAGGCTGGGCTCCAGGCTGTGTCCGGGAGCTCCTGTGACATCATGGCTGCTCCCGTGGCTGCTGGGTCAGTGGCCGCCAGGGGCATGGCCCTCAGAGGGCCCCCCCCGCATCGTTGTGTCCCCTGCATGGAGCTCTCCTGTGGACCCTGTGTGGAGGCAAGGCTGCCACAGGCCCCTCCAGACACACACACTCTGTGGCTTCCCCGTAGAACACAGCAAGGCTCCGGGGACCTGGCTCCTCTCTGATGCTGTGTCCTCCTTCCCCTCCCCAGTACCTGCCACGGAAGAGCACCCTGAAGTGCAGGTGGAAGACGCTGATGCTGACAGTCGCCCCCTCATCGCGGAGGAGAACCCACCCTCTCCCGTGCAGCTGCCCCTGTCTCCTGCCAAATCCGACACCCTTGCGGTCCCAGGATCAGCCACAGGGAGCCTCAGGTCACCGTCTATGCTTCTCTTCGGTGTTTCATAGCACTGTGCCATCTATGCATTTGGTAGAAGAGGACACTGGGGCCAGAGAGGGGAGGACACTGGCCCAAGGTCACTCAGTGAGGTGCCGTCAGCATTGGGACCATGGGCCCACCCCTTTCCAGGTCTCCTAATTCCTGGTTTCAGGCTCTAGAAAGAGATCTCTGAGGAAGCCCTGTCCAGAATACCATTGAGTGTATGGTTTGAAGGGGGTAATAGATGTGACAGGGCTAATATTATTGTTAACAATTACAATGGAAATACCAAAGAACTCTAGATACAATAACCATCCCTCATCCCACCACGCTAGGTTAGGTTGTGGTTTTATTTTTCTGCCCTCTCTTCCATACCTTATTTGTGGGCCCAGGCTTCTGAGTGGTTTTAATTGAAGGTAGGATTGGATCACATCTCGTCTGAGACCACATCGTATTTATTGAGCCCCCTTCCATACTGCTAGACTGTCACTGTGATGCTGTGTTGACATCTTCCAGCTCCACATGTCAGAACAGACGTAACAATCCTTGCCTGTTAAATAGTGAACACAAAGGTGCTATGGATATCTCTTTGGTCCTCTGCCTTCTGTCCTTGGGCTCCTTTCTTGAAAGTGAAATTCCTGCTCAGGGTTGCACACACTGTTGTGCTTCTTGAGATAAGTTAGTTGCTGCATGGTTAGAGGTGGTTTGGGACAACCTGAGCCGGGTAGCTGAGAGCATTCCTGTGTAGAGCTATAGGCAGGCTGTGAGGTGCAGTACTGTGCTTTGTGAGTGGTTATTTAAGTTAAAGAAGAGCCACCAGCGCCTTCCCTTTGCTGGCTGGATTGAGAGATGGTTCTTTTTTCTTGATTAATTCTTGCTCTCATCCATGAGCTCTTGAGTAATTTCTCAGCTGAAGTCAGGCGCCTGCTGGGATAGAAATGGCTGGATGTCATCAACAGAGGTTCCCAGATTTTAACGTGGAGAAGAGAGGCATAATCTCACCTGGCCTCAGAACACAGCTCACAGGCACATCAGTCCTCATGGTTAATTCATTGAATCATATACAGAGTACAGATAGCAGAAGACAAGGCACTACCATGACTGTGGACATCTGGTCTACCTCCCTCTATTCCCTTAATTAGGGTGGAGAAACTGTACAGGTTGGATTAAAGATGGATACTGGGGAGCAGCGACGAGGGGACTAAGGTCACATGGGGCTAGAATCCAAGCTCCTACCTTTTGCTTATGAGCTGGGTCTGTGAGGCTCCTCTGGTTATCATTCATTTGCAAACATTTTTTGAACATCTTTATGTGCCAGCCTCTGCTCTAGGTGCTGTAGACACATTAGGGAAAACCTGTCCTAATAGAGCAGATATTCTAGTGCAATGGAGATAGTGAACAAGTAATCACACAAGACTCCTCCAGGGAGTTGCTAAGCAGAACATGACTGTGAGAAACTGGAGAAGCCTCAGCCTGAGCTTGCCCCAAGAAGGAATTCTGATGCCTGACATGAGACACCAATGGGGCTGTCTGTGGTCAGGGATGGAATGAACACAGGGCAATTGATTGGAGCAGAGAAGCCACCCAAACAGAGGGGTAGAGGGCGGCATGTGGGCAAGGCCCTTCTCACAGTGCAGAGCTGTGGTTTGGAGTGAATCCCAGGTCACCACTTACCAGATGTGAGGCTTAAAGCAAGTCATTTGATCTTCCTAGGCCTTCATCTTTCCATGATAAGATGGGTATGAAACATTCCCTGTACCTTAGGCATGTGAAAATTCAACAAACTCCTGTAAGTGAAGTGCTTAGCACAGGGCCAAGCACTGGGCAATGCTGGGGGAACAGCTTCTGACTGACTTCCACTTTCTGGACTCTCTCCAGGTCCTCATAAGGCACTGGGATGAGGGCAAGAGGGCTGAGTTTAAGTCCTAGTTGTGAGATTTCTGCCCCAGTCTTCTTGTGTGCAGGCATCCTTTTTTTCAGTATTTATATATTTATTTGGCTACCAGTCAGTTCAGTTGCTCAGTCGTGTCCAACTCTTTGCAGCCCCATGGACTGCAGCAGGCCAGGCTTCCCTGTCCATCACCAACTCCCGGAGCTTGCTCAACCTCATGTCCATTGAGTCAGTGATGCCATCCAACCATCTCATCTGCTGTTGTCCCCTTTTCCTCCCACCTTCAATATTTCCCAGCATCAGGGTCTTTTTCCTGATGGCTATTTGACTATGCCAGGTCTTAGTTGTGGCATGTGGGATGTAGCACCCTGACCAGGGGTTGAGCCCGGGTCCCCTGCATTGGGAGTGCAGTTTTAGCCACTGGACCACCAGGGAAGTGCCCTGCAGGCCTCATTTTAATTAGAGTGTAAAAGAGGCGAACCCATGAGTCTTGCCATTTTAGTTGACAGAAGATAGGGTCGTTCCAGAGCTTTCTGGAGTAAAGCAAATGCTGCACATCCCTCTGACTGTATCCCTCTAAAAGCCCTAATGGTGGAATCCTGAGTCACGGTGGTGGGGGATGGTAGAAGTACCACATGTATTCAGATCTAGACACCATCAGCCAAGACACCAGTGGTTCCAAAAGCAACACTGGTAGACTTGGACTGAATGGTGGGGATCCAGGATAATTTAGTCTTCATCCTTCAGATAGGGAAGAGGGAGCTTCAGGAGGGGATGGGGCTTGTCCCAGGTCATACCACGTGTAGGAGACCAGACTCCATGGCCTGTGGGTGTCAGTTTTTCCAATCAGGGGCACATCTGTTAAGGGAGGGAAGCTGAGCTTCTAGGAGAGTTAACAGGATTGAATGGGAGCCCTCACACCTTATTGGAGGCTGGAAGGTGGTGTGGTGGAGAAAGAGGTGGGGGTGGGCTGGGGAGCTCTGTGCCGCCAGACTGGGAGGTGGGGGGAGAAGGATGTTTAAAATGAGACCTGACTGAGTGATAAGCGCCTCATTGAGCTGGTTAGATTTAGTCCCATTTTGGGCTTCCCTGGTAGCTCAGCTGGTAAAGAATACACCTGCAATATGGGAGACCTGGGTTTGATCCCTGGGTCGGGAAGATCCCCTGGAGGAGGGCATGGCAACCCACTCCCGTATTCTTGCTGGAGAATCCCTGTGGACAGAGGAGCCTGGCGGGCTACAGTCCACGGGGTCACAAAGAGGCGGACATGACTGAGCAACTAAGCACAGCACACACAGTCCCATTTTACAGACGGGAAAGCTGAGGCAGCTCAGAGAGTTTAAGTTAACTTGCCAAGGTCACACGTTGGGAAGAAGCAGGGCTGGGGAGCAGAGTTGGGTTTGCCTGATGCTGAGTCAGTACTGTTACTTTTACGTGAGGCCGCTGAACGCATGCAGAGACTAAGGTCCAGAGGCGGGCTGTGTCCCCTCTTCTCCCTTTTTGTTTCCCTGCAGGCAAGCGAGGACCCTCGGGCAGCACCATCCTCTGCCCCCACCTCCCACCCAGGATTTGCTCTGGGTGATCTGCAGGGCTCCAAGTTGGCTCCCTGCCTGTGGCTCCTGCCTCCCTGAAGTCCCTTTCCATGTCTGTGTTCTTGCAGGAAGAGGCTGCCTTCCCAAGATGATGAGGCTGAAGAGCTCAAGATGCTGTCACCGGCTGCATCCCCCGTGGTCGCCTGGTCGAACCCCACCAGCCCACAGGGCACTGAGTAAGTGGGGGCTGCCTCTGGGGTCTCACGAGTCAGAAGTCTGGGTGGGGATGGGCAAGCAAAGGGAGGTGAGCTGGGGAGAGCATGGATGTTTTTAGAACACTCTGCCTGAAGGTAGACTGTGCCAGAAGTTTCCAAGCAGTAAGGGAGGGCTGGGTCCCCTGCCCTGGCTGCTTCTGGCTGGCCCAGCAGTTGTGCAAAATCTGGTCTGCAGAACGGGCCGGGGCTCTGGGCCTCCTGTGTCCCGAGCCACAGAGAGTGGACCTGGGGAAGCCAAGTGTTTATAAGCTCCTCAGGTGATTCCAATGCAGCTGGTCCACAGAACAATGTTTAAAGGCCACTCTGAGGGTATCAGGGCCTGTGTCTCTGATATCTGCCTGTCTCAAGGGCTGGGCCAGTGGGAGATGTTTTCCTGAAGGGTCTTACGTAGGCTAGTGACAACGAATCCCCCAGCCCTGGGCTCTGGCCTGGGCGTCTCACCTCCTCCCCAGCCATACTCCTGGAGTGACCTCAGGAAACCATGGCCTTTCCTTCCAGTCTTTTTTTTTTCTGCCTGTAATTTTAAGGAGTTTATGCTTAGCAGTATTGCGGAAAGTTCAGAAAAGCCAAGAAGCAGGAAAAAAACCCAAACCTCACCTATCATCCAGTGATTCCTTTTAGTGTACAGTGGGAGTCTCATCTTATGCAATAGGATCAGGGCGGGGTTAGGGTTCATATCAGAAGATAAGGCAGAAATCCTGTAGAATAATAAAAATTCCCTTGGTAGAAAAGCTCTTAAGGTGGTCAGCATGGAGCCCTAGGTATTCCCTCAGTAAGTTAAGATGCTACAGCAAATAGACCTCAGTGTTTCAGTGCATAAGGAACAAGATGGCTCATGTCAGTCATGCCATCAGGTGCGTGTTTCAGGTCAGTGGCAGACTCTGCTCTCTGCAGTCATTTAAGGACCCAGCCAGCAGTGGCTCTGCCATCTTTGTGCGACTTTCAAGATCTCACTGGTCAGACTGGAAAGGGAGAGTGCCAGGCTGCTCTCCATAAGGAGGCCTGCAGTTGCACAAGGCTTGTGTGCAGAAGAGAGCTGACATGGCCACACCTGGGCAATGGGGTCCCTGGCTGGGTGGCGACTGCTTCTCAAAGTGGGTGAGCAGTTCCTGTCTCCTCCACCCCTGGTGCCGTCTCTCATTATGACCCCACACTGCTTGTCTCCAGTTCAGCTGAGCACATGAGGAGTAGCTGGCTTGAGTTTCAGTGCCTCAGTGTATGAAAAAAACAATAGATCTGTAAACACCAGTATCATCCTCAGCTCAGCGAGAGGATCACAGGCCACTCAGCAAAGAACAGGGAACTAGGCTAATTCACACAGCCACCCATCTCAACTCACCCAGAGCTCTGGACCCACGCTGAGCGGACTGTCAGGCAGACTCTCATTCATTCTGTCTGCCTGTCTGTCTCTCTTGATGCAAGTTCATACATTTTAAATTCCTATAAATTAAAAGCATTTATAATGTATCTGTAATGTTTTTTTTTAAATTTTAATTGAATTAAACTAATTAATTTATTTATTTTGCCCATGCTGCATGGCTTGTGGGATCTTAGTTCCCTGACCAGGGATCAAACCCATGACCTTGGCAGTGAGAGCTCAGAGTCCTAACCTCAGGACCGCCAGGGAATTCCCTGCACTGTTTTTAAAATCAGCTATTTCCTAAACCTCAAAAAGTAGCCACTGTCCCCTCTCTAATCAGTCCTGTATCTCATGTGAACCCCAAACTGAGTCTAACAGCCCTGAACTGAGTTCCAAGAGTTGCCCCCTAAATTACAAGTGGAATCCAGAGTTTTTCAGAATTGCCCATCTGAATCAGAGCCTGAATGGTACATTTCCTAAAAAGCTGGGTATCCCGGTGCAATTCCCAGGCTGAATTTCCTCCCAGGAGATATTAAGGTGGGTTTGATGTTTTGATGTCAAGAGGGAGACTGGGGCAGGATAGACCCCCTCTGGCCAGGTGGGATACAGATTCTGCCCTTGCCTGGGGCCGCAGGGGTCCCTCCCCACACAGTCTGCTCAGCTCTGGGTGCTGTTTCCACAGTGACCAGGACCGTGCAACCTCGACAGCCAGCCAGAACAGTGCCATCATCAATGACCGGCTCCAGGAGCTGGTGAAGCTCTTCAAGGAGCGGACGGAGAAGGTGAAGGAGAAGCTCATCGACCCTGACGTCACCTCCGATGAGGAGAGCCCCAAGCCCTGTGAGTCCAGAGCTGGTGATGGTCCACTGGACCCAGGGTGTGGTGGGGCCCCTGGAGCCCTCTTTCAACTCATAGGGAGGGTAGCCCAAAGAAAATGGTGGGGGTGCTTGAGAGAAGTGTAGATCTCCACTCTCTGGAATTCGAGATCCTTTGTATACAGGTTTAGCTACGTGTCCAGGGGTGGAAAGAAGGTCAGAGTTCTGGCCAATGATCCAGTTGTACTTAGCTCTGTCTCCCAGAGGGCATGTTCCCTGGTTGACCTTCTGCCCCTTTCCTGCTTGCAGGCAGGTAGGTGGTCCACCCTGGGGCATATGTCACGGTCTAACACTCAGATGGTATCAATAACCCACTCTGGAACCACACAGTCTTAGTTTTCAAAGGCCTTGGTTACAATATTTATTTGGAAGTTTTCTTGTTTCAGAGTACCAGGAGGAAGTAAGAACCACGCTCTCTTGCCAGGGAGGTTTTCTAGGTTTTTCCAAAGGAGGCTTGTGTCTTCGAACTCAAAATACCGACAATGAACCTAGCAGAGCCTGACTTCATAATCCTAAAGCTAGAAACATAGCCATATTGAACCTTTGAGAGCCAATCTCTAGTTCACCAACAAACATCTCCACAGATGCAGAGGAAGGCTGTGATCCCATTCAGTGTCTTGTTTTAGAGACAAAGATTCCTGTGCTGAAAAACATAGGGCAATGTTTTCCTGATTCCTGGGGGTGGGAGTTCTGGGTGCCAATGTCCCCCCACCTCCAGAGAGAACCAGGGTGTCCAAACACAGACACATAAGCAGACATGCAACTGAACACCCAGCTTTCCCAGAAACACCTCATTTTAGGCAGCTCCTGAGCAGTGGTCCCCTGTGGGTAGTAGGCAAGCGTTTCAGAGCAGGTGCTCAGGCTGCCATTTAAGAGGATATGTGGGGTTTGCTGCAGGAGAACACGCAGAGCTTGTGGCTGGTTGTGGAGAGCTGTCAGGGCCCCTCAGCTCCAGCGTCTGCAGTCGGGTGCCTTGTCTTTGCATCCTCAGCCTGAGCCCCGGGGCTAGGTCCGAGGGTCACCAGCGTCATCCCACAGCCCCAGCCAAAAAAGCCCCAGAGCCGGCCCCAGAAGTGAAGCCGGCTGAAGCGGGGCAGGTGGAAGAGGAACACTACTGTGAGATGCTCTGCTGCAAGTTCAAACGCCGCCCCTGGAAGAAGTACCAGTTTCCCCAGAGCATTGACCCGCTGACCAGTGAGTCCTGGGAGGGCAGTGGGCGTGGCCACCGCGTCATGGAAGGGGGCGGGGCGGGGCGGGGACAGAGAGGGGCCCAAACAAACTGAAGTCCCTGGACTAGGAAGGAGGAATAGGGCACCCATCTTAACAGGCAAGGAAACTAAGGCACAGAGGAATTAACTGGCCTAAAGACACAACTAGTCAGCGGCAGACTCAGGACTCCTGACTCTTGGCCAAGTCTTTTTTCTACTCTGCCCTTACTGGCTCCTTTCCCAGATCTGCTGCTCTGAGCAGAGAAGGGGAAAAATTCTTCCAACATCTCAAGTGAAGTGCCTCTCACTTGCCTTTTAGCTCATTTTATATTCTCCAGGAATAACAAACCTTCATATGTGCACAGCACTTTACAAAGGGTTTCCCTGCCTTTTCTTTTTTAAATCTGACTTCTCCTGTGACTTCTCTGAGGAGGACAGAGCAGGGACCAGAGAGGGACTTTCCCAGGGTCACACAAGAAGTCACTGAGGGGCAGGACTCCAACCCTGGTGTCCATGGGTCCTTTAAAATGCCCAGGTTGGGGGGAATTCCCTTTCAGTCCGATGGTTAGGACTCTGTACATTCACTGCAGGGGGCACTAGTTCGATCCCTGTTCAGGGAACTAAGATCCCACAAACTGCTGGATGTGGCCAAAAAATAAAAGTAAATAAATAAATAATAAAATGCCCACATGACCTACAGTATACATCCTTCCATACACCTGTCCATGTATCCATCTGTCCATCTTCTATGCATTGTTCACTATTGTGTATTTAGAAAAGCAGGAAATACATTTTTGGAAAAAATTCAACCAGAGTGGATCATACGTGTTTTCTGTTAGCTGTCTATGAACTGATAATGACCTCACATCCCCTACTGAGAGTACTCCGTTTATTAGGGCCTAGCTGTGATTTATTTTTATATCAAAGATTGTTTTTTATGCTCCCCCCACCAGGCTTCTCTGGTGGCTCAGTCTGTAAAGAAACTGCCTGCAATGCAGGAGACCCAGGTTCGATCCCTGGGTTGGGAAGATCCCCTGGAGAAGGGAATGGCAACCTACTCCAGTATTCTTGTCTGGAGAATCCCATGGACAGAGGAGCCTTGTAGCCTATAGTAGTCCATGGGGTCATAAAGAGTTGGACACGACTGAATGATTAACACTTTGACTTTCCCTCAAGAAGGGCCACATTTAGAGCTGGTAAGAAAGTGCAGGTTGATAAGTGGAAATAAGAAAGCCTCATCCCAATCACACGGTGAGGTGAGGGGCCCTTCTCTGGCTGAGGTTCTAGCACCTTCCCTCCCCCACCCCTGCAGACCTGATGTACATCTTGTGGCTGTTCTTCGTGGTGCTGGCCTGGAACTGGAACTGCTGGCTGATTCCCGTGCGCTGGGCCTTCCCCTATCAGACGCCAGACAACATCCACCTCTGGCTGCTGATGGATTACCTGTGTGACCTCATCTACCTCCTGGACATCACCGTGTTCCAGACGCGCCTGCAGTTTGTCAGAGGCGGGGACATCATTGTGAGTCACAGCTGGGTCGGGGGGTGGCTGGGGGCAGACCCTGCCGCCAGAGCCCCTGATGCTGGGATGGACAAGAAGCTAAATGAACAGGGAAATCTCAGGACATCCACTCGTGCCTATTCAACAGCATGGTTGTTTGTTTCACACATCTTTGATACATTCCGAATTACACATATCTTCATGTGTGGGTGAAATGGTTCCTGGACCACCTGATAGAGATGAATAAGTAGTCCAGAGAATTGTCTTTAGAGTAGGCAGACCTGGTTCAAATCTTGGCTGTATGAGAGCTAACTGTGTCACCTCTCAGAGCCTCAGTTTTCTCATCTTTAAAATGGGGATAGTAATTGTTCTCACCTCTTACCATTGCTGTGAGGCTCCATGGAGGTGATGTATGCAGAGTGCTCAGCACAGGTAACTGCTGACAATTGACATTTCCTGAGGTGGGGGGGTGGTTCCTGCAAAAAGCACACTCCTCAGACCAGTTGGGGAGTCCATGTTCTGGTGTACTTTCTGGGGAGGAAACCAAAATCCTGACTGGGATGTGGCAAACTCCCCATCTCCCTGTGTAGGTCATTTTTCAAAATTCCATGCAGGTGGAGCTGGGTCTCCTCTGTGTGCAGACAAGTTGAAGTTGAGCTGCTAAAATAATTCACAGGAAGAATTCCCTGGGCAACCTCCTTCCTGGTCTGATCAGAGCAGTGAATAAGGTTTCAAATGATCCAGGTGAGGCTAACGTACTGAGAGAGTAAGGTCAGCGTCCCTGCTTTCCATCCAAGAAGCTGGAATCAAGCTGAGTGACCTTGGATGACACACCCCCACTCCACCTTGGGGAGCTCGATCTCCCTATCTGTAGGCTTTCACCAGGTTCCGCTGGTCCATTCAATGGCTCTGCACCCATGGGGCTGTTATTTGGATAGGAAGGTCGAGGTTGGGTGGGAATTTGCATCACTGCTCCGATGGGGTCAGGGGGAAGCTCTCGGGCCATTTCACAGTCATTATTCCATTTTATTCCAGACGGACAAAAAGGAGATGCGCAACAATTACCTGAAATCTCAGCGCTTTAAGGTGTGTGCCAGGGGTCTCAGGAGGCTGTGTCTCTGGGGGCCTGGGTGTTTTGAGTCCAGTGTGATGTGGTTTCCCCCGCAGGACCAGCACAGGCTGGGGCTTGTTGGTAGGATACCTGCTGCCTTAGTTTAAGCCCCTCCATGGGCATCCTGACCTCGCCTTTCCATTGACGGTGGAGACCCCCGCCACTCACCCCATCCCACACCCCTGGGAGTTACACGCTGTTTTATACACTGTGGTGTCCTGCTGGCATTTCAGATGGACATGCTCTGCCTCTTGCCCTTGGACTTACTCTACTTGAAATTCGGTGTGAATCCCCTCCTGCGCTTGCCCCGCTGTTTGAAGGTAAGACGAGTGGACTTCCCCATCCAAGGCCTCCAGCTCCTCTGGTGCTCTGTACTGGCGCCAACATCTTGATGCCTGGTCTAAGCAGCACTGGTGAGGCATCAGGAAAGGGTGGCTGCAAGGAATGATGGGAAATTCCTTATGATTGTTAGTGCTTCTTAGCTGTGTGTTAGATATTGTTCTGGAGGCTTTACAAGTGCTTCCTCCTCAATTCCACGAGGTGAGGGTTATTAGTACTAGCAACAACTTAGGGTGACGTAGGAGTCTGGCCACACGTTCAGATCCATCCTGGCTCCCCCTCCCACTGGGGGGCTGCAGAGAGAACCCTCGGTCCTGGAAGCTGTGGGGAGTGGGTGGGGAGGGGAAGGCAGTGGGCCACCCCTGATACCTTGCTCTTCCTCCCAGTATATGGCCTTCTTTGAGTTTAACAACCGCCTGGAATCCATCCTCAGCAAAGCCTACGTTTACAGGTGAGACCCCCGACACGTGCACACACGTGTCCCAGGATATTTGCAGCAAGAACAGAGCAAGACATTCTCTACCCCATCCCTTCCCCTTTCAGCATCCTCCGGCTCCCAGGCCCCCTAGCCACTACCACCCGCCGGAAGCCAGGCCTCTTCCTCATCCTTTTTTGAAGGGATGTTTGTTTTTTAAAGATCCAGGAATGTCCCGTTTCCCCCAATTGTGAGGAGGGCACATGCAGGCTGATGTGTGTGGCTCCCCTGCATATCCAGGGAGCTGGGCCTCAATTTGGTTTCAGCTCAGGAAACTGACCCCCAGACACTCAAACATGGGTGGTGGGCTGTAGGGACACAGTGGGCCATCTTGCGGACGCCCAGGCTTAGAACACAGGACAAGCCAGGCCACGCTGGGGGACAGAGCTCCTCTTGATCTCTCTCAGGGGCAGCGCTTCTCTGCATGCATGTCCTTTCTTTGCCCCCCGCCCCTGCCCCATGCATTCCCTCCTCGGCTTCTCCACTTCCCCAGAATTGTCTGCACATGTAGCTCTGTGCCAATTCTGCGACCCAGTCTTGACAACTTTCTGTTGGAGCATCACCATTCCTACCAGCAAAGTCTCAGTAGAGCAGCCAGTAGGCCCCGTAGTAAAGCCACCGGTTCCCATGGGCCAAGTGTCTGTCGCACCAGGCAGCTGGGCAGGGCCTTGTGGCTCCGATACGGGGATCTCTGAGGGTGCTGGGGAGGGTGAGGACTAACTTGTTCCCTGCAGTCCCCACCCCTGGGCTGAGATATCATTGCCACCTTTTCGACTGCTGCGTTCATGCCTTCCTTCTTCTGCAGGGTTATCAGGACCACAGCCTACCTGCTCTACAGCTTACATCTGAACTCATGTCTGTATTACTGGGCGTCGGCCTATGAGGGCCTCGGCTCCACTCACTGGGTTTATGATGGCGTGGGAAACAGGTGAGCCGCAGTCTTCCTCCTGTGTCTTAATAATTCATGGCACCAAGACTCCTAGAGAGGAGTCCCGCTGCCACCATGTTGCCGGCTCACCTTGTTCCCAAGGAATCAGTGCCAGGCCATAGTGGGCACTTGGTCAGCTGTGGTGACAGAGGCAGAGGAAGAGTTCAGGCCCAGGGGGCTGCGAGTTCCCTCAGGCAGGCCCTGCCTCACCCTGGGCTGTGCCCACAAGTGATGCCAAATGCTCTCCATCCAGCTTGTCAACACTTTGACCTCCTCCTCACACTTGCTTCTAGCTTGAGCTAGAGCAGGTCGTCACTTGCATCCAAGGTGGTTTCTTTTTCTTTTTTTTTTTTTTTTAAGGTTTGTTTATTTGCTTTTGGTAGTGCTGGGTCTTCGTTGGTGCACATGGGCTTTCCCTGGTTGCGGTGAGTCAGGGGCTACTTTCTAGTTGCAGTGAGCAGGCCTCTCATTGTGGTGGCTTCTCTCGTTTCAGAGCACAGGCTCTAGGCATGCGGGCTTAGTTACTCTGTAGCATGTGGGACTTTCCTGGTTTAGGGATCAAACCTGGGTCCCCTGCATTGACAGGCAGATTTTTAACCACTGGACCAGCAGGGAGGTCCCCAGGTGGCTTCTTTATAGAGTGGCTGTTGGTCCAGAATGTCCCCTTCTCGGGCCAAATGCCTCAGTACTCGGCCACAGTGACCCTTCGCCTTCTGAGATGGGCCTGTGGCCTGAGGGGAGCTCACTGGGAGAGTCTGAGGGTCCAAGGCAGCCCAGCAGGCAGGAGGGGGAACCTGACATCCACTGTGGGGTGCCGTGTGTCGGGGGTGGGATCAGGGCCCAACCCCCGACACCACCACTGACCCTGCTCCTGTTCCCCTTAGCTGAACCCACCTACAGCCCTGGTCCAGAGACCATGACTAGACCATTCATTCACTCACTCACTTGTTCATTCATTCATCCCCTCACAAGAGGGCAGAGAGAGGACTCACAGGCCTTTTGTGCAAAGGGAAGAACAGAAGCTATTCATTAAATCTTGCTCTGTGACTTTGGGTAAGGCCGTTACCCCTTCTGAGACTCAGTTTTCTCATCTATAAAATGGGGGTGGGATCACACAGATTTCTCATGAGAAATAAATAAATTAACGTGTGTAACACATCCAGCCCATGTGTGGACAGGAGTCAATGACCCCACTTCCTAGCTGTGGTCACTCTTAAGGGGAAGCCAGCACACCAGGAACCTAACCTAGGGTCACAAACCCCTCTTGAAATCGGAACTGAATTTTGGGAGCATGCTGACTTCTGAGGAGAAGTTTCCTAACTGTCCTCAAATTCTCAGAGGGGTTCATATTCCACCTGGCTAAGAAGCCATTTCCCAGGGCAGGGCCTGGCACCCATCACAGGCAGGCCTGCACAGATGGCAGGCAGAGGGGGGAAGACAGGGCTAGCCCTCTGGGGCTTCCCTGTGCCATGGAGAGGCACACTTTCTGGCAGCATCACCCTTTTCCAAATAAAATCCTACAGCGAAACCCAAGATATGCAAAAGCACAACTAGTGAAGAAGAATTCCTCTAAAAATCCAATATCATTCATAATAATAACTTTCAAAATAGTGAGCATTTCTTGAATGCCTGCTATAGGCCGGGGGGCCTAAGGACCTAAGCTCCTATATATTTGGTTTCTTCATCCTGCTTTGCGTTGGCCAGGTCTGGGGCAGTATGCAGGGGTCTCCACAGGTCTAGTTGCATGGAATACTCAAGAGACCCCTAAGATGTGCCATCCATGCCAGTAGCTGGCTTCTCTAGTCAGGAAGGGCTTCAGGGAAAGCCAGAGCTATATGGATCACTCATCTTCATTCTGCTGGTGGCCCAGCAGCACCCGGCACCCAGGCAGTGCCCAACTCAGTCCCCCTAAAGGGGACTTGATTTTCTTAACTCTCAAGAAAATTAGAGATACCAAGGGAACATTTCTTGCAAAGATGGGCACAATAAAGGACAGAAATGGTATGGACCTAACAGAAGCACAAGATATTAAGAAGAGGTGGCAAGAATACACAGAAGAACTATACAAAAAAGATCTTCATGACCCACATAACCATGATAGTGTGTGATCACTCACCTGGAGCCAGACATCCTGGAATGCAAAGTCAAGTGGGCCTTAGGAAGCATCGCTACAAACAAAACTAGTGGAGGGGATGGAATTCCAGCTGAGCTATTTCAAATCCTAAAAGATGATGCTGCAAAAGTGCTGCACTCAATATGCCAGCAAATCTGGATAACTCAACAGTGGCCACAGGACTGGAAAAAGTCAGTTTTCATTTCAAAGAAGGGCAGGGCCAAAGAATGTTCAAACTACTGCACAGTTGCACTCATCTCACATGCTAGCAAGGTAATGCTCAAAATTCTCCAAGCCAGGCTTCAGCAGTATGTGAACCATACACTTCCAGATGTTCAAGCTGGATTTAGAAAAGGCAGAGGAACCAGAGATCAAATTGCCAACATCTGTTAGATCACAAAAAAGGCAAGAGAATTCCAGAAAAGCTTCTGCTTTATTGATTACGCCAAAGCCTTTGACTGTGTAGATCACAACAAATGGTGGAAAATTCTTCAAGACATGGGACTACCAGACCACCTGACCTGCCTCCTGAGAAACCTGTATACAAGTCAAGAAGCAATAGTTAGAACCAGACATGGAACAACAGACTGGTTCCAAATTGGGAAAGGAGTACGTCAAGGCTGTATATTGTCACCCTGCTTATTTAATTTATATTCAGGGTACATCATGTGACATGCCAGGCTGGATGAAGCACAAGCTGGATGAAGCACAAGCTGGAATCAAGATTTCCAGGAGAAACATCAATAAACTCAAATACACAGATGACACCACCCTTATGGCAGAAAGCAAAGAAGAATTAAAGAGCCTCCTGATGAAAGTGAAAGAGGAGAGTTTAAAGCTGGCTTAAAACTCAACATTCAAAGATCTAAGATCATGGCATCTGGTCCCATGACTTCATGGCAAATAGATGGGAAAACAATGGAAATAGTGACAGACTTTATTTTCTTGGGCTCCAAAATCACTGCAGATGGTGACTACAGCCATGAAATTAAGACGCTTGCTCCTTGGAAGAAAAACTATGACCAACCCAGACAGCATATTAAAAAGCAGAGACATTACTTTGCCAACAAAGGTCTGTCCAGTCAAAGCTATGGATTTCCCAGTAGTCATGTATGGATGTGAGAGTTGGACTATAAAGAAAGCTGAGCACCAAAGAATTGATGCTTTTGAACTGTGGTGTTGGAGAAGGCTCTTGAGAGTCTCTTGGACTGCAAGGAGATCAAACCAGTCCATCCTAAGGGAAACCAGTCCTGAATATTCATTGGAAAGACTGATGCTGAAGCTGAAGCTCTAATACTTTGGCCACCTGATACAAAGAACAGACACCTTGGAAAAGACCCTGATGCTGGGAAAGATTGAAGGCAGGAGGAGAAGGGGAGGACAGAGGATGAGATGGTTGGATAGCATCACTGACTCAATGGACATGAGTTTGAGTAAGCTCCCAGAGCTGGTGATGGACAGGGAAGCCTGGTGTGCTGCAGTCCATGGGGTTGCAAAGTCCGACACGACTGAGCGACAGAAGGGAATTGAACTGAAAGGCTGCTTAGCATGTCCCCTGGTGGCCAGAACTGGTATGATGGGGGATTGACAGGGCAGGCCTGGCCCTTGTGTCTGAGATTTTCTTGGACCAGGTGGTAATGAGGGACTGGAAGGCCTAGGGAGAGCCCTGCCCTAGGTCTTACAGAGGCCAAGACCCCCACTACCCAATTCCCTTCTCCACCCCTCCCCCAGTACTCATTGCACATTGACATGCCTGCCTCCCCTAGATAGTGAACTTCCTGAGGTTACAGGCCAGTCTATTGTTCTCCACTGCCGGAACCAGTGACAGTGAAGGTGCTGGTAGCTGACACTTCCTGAGGGTCCACCATGGGTCAGGCGCTCTTTTCACCTCACATCATCCTCATGGTCTCCCTGTGAAGGCTGGTCTATGGCCATGCCCCCTCCAGAAGGACCCCGAGGCTTGGTGAGATGGGTTACTTATGCAGCTAGAAAGTGTCAGGGCTGGGTTTGAGCCCAGGCAGTCTGTGCCGGAGCCCATGATCTAACCACAATACTGCACAAATAGCTGGTGAATGGAGCCCAGGGGAGGACCAGTTTGGGATCAATCTCGGACCAGATGATTGGCCAGTTGGATGATGTTCTCCATTTCCCGGCTAAGCAGGGACCCTGGCAGCATGGATGTATCAGGACACTGGGGACAGGGCAGGCTCTGGGCAGTTCCTGTGCCCTGGTAGGATGACAGAAAGTACAGGAAAGCCTGCTGAGAATGCCCTGAGTTTAGGCCCTGCTGACCTCAACCTTGCTGACCCTTTGGAGGGCACAGTCTGAAGGTCTGAACATAAGCACCTTGGTAATTAAATCCGTTTAAATAGCTATAAAGGTTTTATTTCTGTATCGATTAAGTTATTGTAAAAGCTTAAGTTTATTTTTGTAGGACTTAATGGCTAGGAATTAGAACAGTGAGGCTGCTCTGTTGGAATAATGCAAACTTGTAATTATTAATAAACATGCAAACCTTTAAAACTCAAAATAGTGAGGGAGGGACTCTTGCTACTTTGTGATGATTACACAAGCTTGGGCATTTCCTATGCCTTGTGCCACACAGCAGGACCCCATTGGCCACCTCCCTTCCTGATGGCTCATGCGCCTGTGTCAAGGGGTTACTGACGGTGGGTGACAGCGTAGAGAGAAGGTGACACCTGTTTTCCAGTCCCAGCCCTGGAACTTGCCAGCTGGTGACCATGGGTGTTCCCTTTCCCTTTGTGGCCCTCAGTTTCACTATCTGGTTAGTGGACAGGAGAGGGGGAGGGTCAGAAAACGTGACCCTCGAGATATCTTCCAATTTTAAGCTTGTTCTTGAACCTCATGATGGGAGAGCAAAGCAGAGACTGTGGACATTGAAAACATATGGAGGGAAACTGAAGGATCCCAGGCATCAGGAGCCGGAAAACCCTGGTTTATTCTCTTGCCAAGTATTCCAAGCAATCTCCGGAAGCCTCAGTTTCCACATCTGTAAATGGGGATGACAGTATGTCTCTACAGGGTCAGGGCAGAGTCATGACCAAACCACATAGCACCTGCAAACATGCTCTGTATGCTGCAGAGGGTGCTGCAGTTGGGAGAAGGATTTTTTTCCTTTTTTTTTTTTTTTGCACTCATGAGCTATAATGCTTTATATTCAAGCCAGATTGCCTAGGGTCCACAGGCTGAGTTTTGATGACTGAGGTCCCCTTCCTCTTCTCTCCCCAGTTACATTCGCTGTTACTACTGGGCTGTGAAGACCCTCATCACCATCGGCGGCCTGCCCGACCCCAGGACGCTCTTTGAAATTGTCTTCCAGGGTCTAAACTATTTCACGGGCGTCTTCGCTTTCTCCGTGATGATCGGACAGGTAGCTGGGCCACTAGTCTGTCCCGACCCACCTGCCTGCAGGGCCCCTCTCCCTCCCGCCGCTGCCAGGAACATCACCATCTGTGCCCGTTCCTTCCAGACCAAGCCCAGGAAAGAGCACTGGGCAGAGAGTCAGGAGCCTGGAGCTCTGGGACCTGTGAGGTGAAGGGGTGGTGATGGAGGCATAGGTCCTACTTCCTCACTGAAGGTTCTTCTCGTTTGAAATGTCAGTCTCTGGGATATCTGGAGAGCTGGGGCCAGTGGCTTTCTGCAGAGGCTGAGAATTTGGGCTGTTCGCTTGGAGAGAAGCCCTTGGTGGATTCTAATGTGCTGGGCCCTGGCGTGAGGCTCACCTTGTAGCAGTGTATGAGGTGACACCAGGGGTGCTCAGTGTTGCCTTTGAGGGCTCTGCCCTAAGGACCAGTGCACCTGGCTCACATTTCCTCGCGCGGGTGGTCAAAGTGGCCTCTGAGGGGTCACGTTGGCACCAGAATCAGCCCAGCCCAGCGAGACCGGCCCTTCTTGTGTGGCCCCAGAGACCTAAGCCCACCTGAAGGGCCAGGAGCCTCGCTCCTCCACGTCTGCCCTGAAGGCAGAACATCCTGGGTCAGCGAAACCTCTTAAGTGTGGACATGGGTTTCCCCTCTCTCCTGATCTCCTACCAGCCCTGCAAGCGTGCACCTGGACGCCTGTGTTACATTAATGTGCCCACAACCCATGTCCCTGAAGCCCGGCCCCACCCTGACCCAGTGGCCGCCCTGACCACCACCCCCCTGGCCCCCAGATGAGAGACGTAGTGGGGGCCGCCACCGCAGGACAGACCTACTACCGCAGCTGCATGGACAGCACCGTGAAGTACATGAACTTCTACAAGATCCCCAGGTCCGTGCAGAACCGGGTCAAGACCTGGTACGAATACACATGGCACTCCCAAGGCATGCTGGGTAAGACACGCCCCTCCTGGGCCCCCGCCCTCCTGGGCCCCCGCCCTCCTGGGCCCCCGCCCTCCTGGGCCCCCGCCCTCCTGGGCCCCCGCCCTCCTGGGCCCCCGCCCTCCTGGGCCCCCGCCCTTGTCCTCTGTCCTTGCGGCCCTGAGTATGGGGGCCTCTCGGGGCTGCAGCCCCAACATGTAAGTGAGAGATGCCTGGGGAGGCCTTGGGAGGTGCCCATTCAAAGATGGACGTGCCATTGGAACCAGGAAAGGAAGAAGACTGTCTCTGTCTCTCTCACTTTTCTTGCTCTCCATGTACAAGAAGTTGCTAAGTTGGGTCTGACTCTTTCGTGACCCCATGGACTGTAGCCTGCCAGGTTCCTCCATCCGTGGGATTTTTCAGGCAAGAATACTGGAGTGTGTTACCATTTCCTTCTCCAGGGCATCTTCCTGACCCAGGGTTCGAACCCAGGTCTCCTGCATTGCAGGCAGATTCTTTACCACTGAGCCATCAGAGAAGCCTGTATAACATCAGAGAAGCATGTATACATATACATCCATACATACAACATATATTTTATAAATTTTAAAAAATTTCTTTTCAGATCATTTTCCATTATAGTTTATTACAATAATTTTATAGTTGTTTGTCATGCTTTGCTTCTGAAATTGGCTAAAACAACACATGTTCATTCACTGTGGTTCAGCTTTCTTGTCAGCGATGAGGTATGCTCAGTAATTCTTGGAAAGTGGGAGAATCTTACCCATAAATTGTTTCCAAATGTAGTGAAGTTCTTACGGATTCTGAATGGAATCCTTAAGGAAATTTTACATGCTAATTATATGTTAATTGACACCCCCCCCGTTTCCTTTTTATCTTTGTGCTAAGTTGCTTCAGTTGTGTTGGACTGTTTGTGAACCTATGGACTACAGCCCTCCAGGCTCCTCTGTCAGTGGGATTCTCCAGGCAAGGATACTGGAGTGGGTCGCCATGCCCTTCTCCAGGAGATCTTCTTGACCCAGGGATTGAACCTGCATCTTTTGTATCTTCTGCATTGGCAGGGGAATTTCTTAACCACTAACACCACCTGAGTTAGTAATTTTGTTTTTGTGCTTCCCAGGTGGCCCTACTATTAAAGCATCTGTCTGTATGCTTTCCACTTACATTTCCAGTATTCTTGCCTGTAAAATCCCATGGACAGAGGAGCCTGGTGGGCTACAGTCCACAGGGTCACAAAGAGTCAGGTACAACTGAGCACACATACACACATGCACACAATTTTGTTTTCAGAGCCTAGGCATCATTTTGGAAGGCTCTCAAAAGCTTGTGGACCACTGGCACAGTGCCTTAGAGTCCCCCAAGGCCCTCAGCAAAATGAAAGGGCCCCCCTTCACCTCCATGGGGTTCTGTCTGGTCTCAAAGAAGCCGTACTTGAGGCCCACAGTCTCCTGAGCTGGGGTTGTTGGCAAGTCTGTGGACAATGCACTTAATCATAGTAGTTTCCAAGGCATGTTCACTTCTACTGCCTCATTCCATCCCAGTGACAGCCTGTGACTTCAATATCATTGGCCCTTTTCACAGGGGCACATGTTAAGGACCAGAGAGGGCTCTGACCTGCCCAGGGTTGCACAGACCCAGCACTTGAGCCCTAAGCTAGTGTACAGTGGGCAGAGCATGGGACTGGGTTCCCGGGGTGCATCTGTCTCCAGTTACCAACCTTCACTCTGTGCCAGGCTCTCCACTGTGAGCACAGACGCCATGGTGAACAGACATACTGCTTTCCCAGGATAGGTTCTGAAGTCATCGGGCCTGAGTGGGGCCCTCATTCCATCCCCCAAGCTGTGTGGCTGTGGGAAAGTCACTGCCCTCTTGAGCTGTCCTTTCTTTGTCTATGAGGGGGGCTTTAGTAGTGGGCACCTCTTGGGCTGCTGGCAGAAGTTAATGAAATCATCTTGGTAAAGCACTCTGTAAAACAGTGACTGGCACATAGTATACCCTCCAGGTACTTTAGTTCTTGCAAATGCCGTTCTTATAATGTAAGTGGAGAAGACAGATCGTCAGCAAGCAACTGCAGTAAAGGGTGTGCTATGGGACAGGGACTGATAACATAATAGCTGGGTGGGAGGATGTCAAGAGAAGGCTTCCTGGAGGAGGTGACATGAGTGCTGGCTTCTGAAGCATGAGTAGGGATTAGCCAGGAAAGCAAAGGGGGTTGTTCCCAGCAGAGGGAACGGCATGGGCAAAGGCCTGGAGGCAGAGAGCATGCCTTCCCGATCTGGGGTGAGTCTGAGTGGTAGAGGATTGGCACACCGTGGGCCCAGCCAGTGCAGTGTGGGCTCGGCACTGTGTGTGTGAAGGAGGGGCCTGGCCATGCCTCTGACCCTTGCAGGGTCTCATTTGCAGATGAGTCAGAGCTGATGATGCAGCTTCCGGACAAGATGCGGCTGGACCTCGCCATCGACGTGAATTATTCCATCGTCAGCAAAGTGGCACTCTTCCAGGTATAGCCTGCCCAGTGCCCCACTCTCAGGACTCTGGAAGGCCCCGAGCCCACGCCTTCCTCTAAATGGCTCCTTCCCCTCCTCTCGGGGCCAGGGATGTGACCGGCAGATGATCTTTGACATGCTGAAGAGGCTGCGCTCTGTCGTCTACCTGCCCAATGACTACGTGTGCAAGAAGGTGAGTGGCTGGGGCGGCCGCAAGGCAGTCTGGGATTCGCAGCCCCCGCCCATCGGAGCTGGGCTGGAGGGGGCCCCTGGGAAGGTGGTGAGGTTTGCAGGTGCGGGCAGAGTGGAATTGCTGGGAGGAGAGGCGGGTGGTAAGCTGACCCCAGGGCTCCTGGCTTGCTTGGCAGGAGGAGCTCCGGGCACAAGCTCAGATATGTCCCAGCCTGGCTCCTTCCTCACGGTACCATGGGGACCAGGATGAGGAACCCCACTTTACAGAAGAGGAAAGTGAGGAGCCAAAAGAGGGTCAGGGTCTTGACTGTGTACATGGAACTGCTTCCAGGGTCTTGGTCTTCCTATCAGGAAAACGGGGCTGGACAGGGGAGGGATAGGTCAGAGGTTGCAAACTGATGGTCCTTGCCAAGGAGCCAGCCCACAATGTCTCATGGATTGTTTCCTCCCCACACACCCGGTTTAATCTAAAAATAAAGTTTTGAATTAGTCTCCAACCTGTAAAAAATGGGAAGGTTTCAGGAATTCCCTGGTGGTCCAGTGGTTAGCATGTGGTATTTCCACTGCCGTGACCGAGGTTCAATCCTTGGTTAGGGAACTAGGATCCTGTCAGCTGTGCAGTACAGCCAAAAAAAAAAAAAAAGGAAGGTTTCACATAAAAATCCAGATTTCTGGCTGAAAACAGAGAATTGACCAGCACTGAGCCCCACTTTCCCAAGTAGCAAGAGTCCTCTGGAGTGGAGAAGGGAATGGCTCTGAAGAGATGCCCCATGCCCCACCACTCCCGACTGCCCTCCTGGCTCCCTTCTCTCCTTTATGTCACCTACCTGATCTTGGGGAACATATGGATTTGAATCCCAGGGCTAGACAGTCTCTAAGGCCCCTTCTGCTCCCATTTTTTGGGATTTAAGGTGAGACTGAGGTTGCTTGGTGACTGAGTGGTCAGGGTAGGGGAGCAGGAACCAGATTTCAGAGCTGTTAATAAGGCTTAGTGTGTGTACGGGGGTGGAAATATTGCTCAAGAACCCCCTGTAAGACTCAAGAACTCCCAGCTTCAGAAGCCCTGACTCCAAGTTGTATGCTGCACAACAGCATACAACTGGAAGCAAAGAGCTGAAGGAAGAGGGACAAGGATGCTGTAATGGCTGAGAATTCAAAGCTGCAGCCTTCGAGGCCAAGAGAGGTTTGGGAGCAATAGAGTGATTTGTCTGACACTGGAGCCACTTCCTAGCTGTGCAGCCTTGGGGAAGTAGCTTGCCCTCTCTGACTCTTTTCATAGGTAAAGTAGGGATATTAATAGTATCTCCCTCATGGGGTGGTTGTGAGAATTAAAATATATGAGCATATGGAGTCTGGCACCATGGCTGGCAGAGTTGGTGCCATTGCTGTAGCTAGTATCCTCGTGGGTAATGTAGACTTGACTTTGGATGAGAGTGAATCAGATTGTTGGGGAGTTTGTGGAGGAAGCCGAACGCTTGGTGAACATGTGTGAATGGCGCCCTCTGCTGACAGGCTTTGTGACAATCTCACTGAGACACACCCCCTGGGCCACCCCAGGGCTGCTTAGTGAGATGAGGGTGAGTGCTTTAGACACTTCACATTCCAGCGCCTTTTCAAATTGGACTCCGAAACAGGGGAAGGAGACTTTATTCTTTTTTGTTAAGAAGGCCATGCACGTGTGAGATGCCCAGGAAACATTTGTCAAATGAACCAAAAGCAAAAGCCACTTACCTGTCCTTGGTCTCTGTCTCTCCTTAAACACGCCAGGTATGACCAATAGGTAGCTGGCCAGGGTGATGGACCCTGAGGGCATGGGGATTAGAAGGTGCTTGGCAGACTGGCTATTTCTGATTGTAGTCTGAAGCAAGTCATTCATTCATTCCTTTGGTTTAATTTGGGACTAAGACTAAATTGTATCAGTCTGCTAGGGCTGCCATAACAAAGTACCACAAACAAAATGGCTTAACGACAGAAACCCACTGACTCACAGTTCTGGAGGCCAGAAGTCCAAGCCAAGTGTCAGTGGGGTCGGTGCCTTCTGAGAACAGTGAGCGAAGGATCTCCTGACTGTCTCCTCCCTGTCTCTTCACACCACCTTCCCTGTGTGCCTGACTTTGTACCCAAAGGCCCCTTTATGAGGACACCAGTCCTGTTGGGTTAGGGGCTCCCCCAACTCCAGCACGACCTCATCTTCACTTAATTCTTTACATCTCTGATGACCCTTTTTCCAAATAAGACCACATTCTGAGGAGCTGGGTGCTAGGACTGCGACATATGAATTTGCGGGGGCACTCAGTTCAACAAGTAACAGCCATGAGCTCTGGAACCAGACTGCCTGGGTTCAAATCCCGGCTCTGCCTTGCTGAACTTTGGGACCTTGGGCAGAGTTCCTACCTCGAGGGCTGTTGAGGACTAAGTGGTCTCAGCCACACAAAGCACTTAGAGCAGCACCTGGCCCAGAAAAGTGATAGGTAAATGCTGGCCGTTCTCGTTCATGCTATCATTCCCATGTCGGTTAGTAAATGCCTCCCAAGCACCTGGTAGGATGTGGGGGAGTCACAGGTATCAGCCGATTGTGTGAACAGTGTGTGCTTTTCCGTGCCTCGGGGCCCTCCATGGTATGCACATTTGGGAATCTGCCAAATATACTCCTACACCTAGGCCTCCTTATCTAGCACTTTCTGTCATACCACTAAGTCCCTACCATAATCCTGCCAATTAGGCAGGCTGGCAGGGTGGGGATGGTCCCTCTGCCCAATCCACAGATGGAGAGACTGAGGCCCCCGAGGGGAACCACATGCCAAGTCAGCGGAAGGGCTGGCCCACCGAGCTGTGCCACCAGCGTCCACGCCCAGCCCTGCTGCTTCTGTGGTCGCCTTTGGTGATGACAGGGGGATCGCCCCTTCTCTGTTTCAGGGGGAGATAGGCCGGGAAATGTACATCATCCAGGCGGGGCAGGTGCAGGTCTTGGGTGGCCCGGATGGGAAATCCGTGCTGGTGACGCTGAAGGCTGGATCTGTGTTCGGAGAAATAAGGTCAGAGTGGGGTGAGATGAGGGCCCTGGGCAAAGGCTGGGGAAGGGGGTGTGACCAATCGGGGGGACCACGTCCTCAAGGGCCCTTTGGTGGGTCCGAGGAAGCCACAGTGCAGGCAGCACCGGCACTTGCTGGCATGTGAGAGAGGCGGGCCTGATACCGACCAGGGTGTAGAAATTGGGGAGGCCAGAGAAGAAATCAGGCAAGGCTTTATTGGGGCCCTGGCCGCACAGAAGGGAGAAAGAACAAGCAAAAGTTTCCCTTGCTTACTTGCTCCCTAAGGTGGGGTGGGGGGGTGAGCTGGTTTCTTATATGGGCTCAAGGTAGGGGTGTGTTCAGGGGTTGGGCCAGAGGGGTGGCTAGGCTATCAAGGAGGAGACGTTTGTCCAGGTGCAAGCATTCCAGCCCTGAAGTAAAGGGCCCCAGGTCCCAGCCTGTCTCAGGCTCAGCTCTCGCCCACCTGAGGCCATCATGGTGCTCCAGGCAGGGGTGAAAATGAAGATGCTGGTGTGATCAAAACCACAGCCTTGAAGGGCCTCACCTCCCTCTCATCTCTGCCCCAGCTTGCTGGCTGTAGGGGGCGGGAACCGGCGCACAGCTAACGTGGTGGCCCATGGGTTTACCAACCTCTTCATTCTGGATAAGAAGGACCTGAATGAAATTCTGGTGCATTATCCCGAGTCTCAGAAGTTGCTCCGCAAGAAGGCCAGGTACATTTTTTTAAAAATTAAAATCCATATAGACTTTAATATGCACTTTTCTTAAGGACTCAGACTTTCTTTTACATAATCATAGTTCCTTTCTCAAAATTAGGAAATTGGAGATTGAAACAATACTGTTATCTCACCTCTAATCCATAGTCTAATTTTGCTAATTGTTCCAAGAGGGTCTTTTATAGCTTTTCTTTTCTTCTATTCCTGGATCCCCTTTGCACGACATTGCCATGTTAGTCTCCTTTGATCTGGGACCAGAGTCCCAGATCTTTATTGATCTTTAAGATCTTCATTGATCTTAACTTCTCTGAAGAGGACAGGCCAGTTATTTTGCAGAATACCCCTCCATTAAGTTTTTTGGGAAAAGATTTATTTATTTATTTATGGCTGTGCTGGGTCTTCACTGCTGCACGCGTGCTTTCTCTGGTTGTGGCCAGCAGGGGCTTCTCTCTACTTGCAGCGCTCAGGCTTCTCACGGCAGTGGCTTCTCTTGTTGTAGAGCGTGGGCTGGAGTGCTGGCTCAGTAGTTGTGGCACACAGGCTTAGTTGCTCAATGGCATGTGGGCCAGGATTGAACCCACATCCCCTGCATTGGCAGGCAGACTCTTTACCACAGAGCCACCAGGGAAGTCCCCTCCATTTAAGTTTACGTGATACTAGTGTTTTCTCATCATTATCTTCAGGCTCTGCGTTTGAGGCAGAAATTACTGAGAAGTGATGTTGTGTCCTTCTCAGTACAGCATATCGAGAGGCACGTGGCGCTGCTTTCTCACTGTACTGATGATTTTTACTCTGATCACTGGTTAAATTTTCCACACATTAAAGTTGCTATTTTTCTCTTTGAAATTAATAAGTAATGAGTGAGAAGTCAAGATGATTTCGATTTCCTATTCCTCATCTTGCTTTCACTCACTACTTTCAGCCTCCAATGAAGGTTCCTTGCAATGAGTGCCATGATGGTTGCAAATGGTGATTTTCTATCTTCATCATGCCTTCTACATTTATTAACTAGTGTCCTACTATATGGAAGAACTTTCTTTTCTTTCCCATTTATTTATTTATCTATCTATTTATAAAGATACAGCTTTGCTTTGTTCCATGAATACCCTGTTACAATCATGGTTTTGATGCTCCAGTTGTTCCAGACTGGCCACTGGCCACCTCTTCCAGCTGGGTGTAGTGAACTTTTGTTACGGCCCTGTTATATTTTAGCACTTTTTTTGCTTACAGACATAATAAGTTGCCCTAGATTCATCTTATACTTTCCCTGATGCGTCCCTGGAAAGGGTCATTTCTCCAAGGAGGCTTGATTCCTTTTAGAAGGGAATGGTTTTCAGAAACTAAGGTCTGAATACTCCCCAGTAGCTCAGCTGGTAAAGAGTCTGCCTGCAATGGAGGAGACCCTGGTTCAATTCCTGGGTTGGGAAGATCCCCTGGAGAAGGGATAGGCTACCCACTTCAGTATTCTTGGGCTTCCCTGGTGGCTCAGATGGTAAAGAACCTGCCTGCAATGCTGGAGACCTGGGTTTGATCCCTGAGTTGGAAAGATCCCCTGGAGAAGGGAACAGCTACCCACTCCAGCATTCTGGCCCGGAGAATTCCATGGACTGTATAGTCCATGGGGTCACAAAGAGTATAACATGACTGAGTGACTTTCACTCACTCACTCACTCATTGCTACTGGGTTGCTACTAGGCCTTCACAGTGGATAGAGCTGGGAAATATGCCCACATGTACAGCTGGAAAAGGTACCCACATGTACATTTGTGTGTATAAATGCAAATATATACATATATGTACATCATATACATAAACATCAACATTTATTTTTTGTCTGTGTCTATCTATATGTCTATTTCCATGTAACAATTTCGATCCAGTATCACAGAGTCCATTCTAATCTCCTTTTCCAGATTTGTAAATTTCTTTTTCAACACTGAGAAATTTGACTCTCATTATCCTCATTACATTAATTCATTTGTTCTGTCCTACAGTATAATGTAGTACCAGAATTCCTATCCGACACTATTGGAAAGAAGAAAGCCTTAAGTAGAGAGTAGTTCTTTCTGTCTTTGGCCTGAGTACCTATGATATACATGTTGTATTCAGAGTTGTTTGGATTGATTCTCTGTTTTCTTTCCTTTACTGTGATTGTTCTGTTCATTTGAAGTACAGCTAGGTTCATATGTTTCATTTTTCATTTCATTTTAGTGTTTCCTCACTTTGATCTTGGTTGATTTTAAGTGTTTGGAATATGTAGAACATTAACATGGCAGAAGTCTACAAAACAGTACACTCAGAGTCCCAAATACCCCAACTTGTTGCCACCCACCCTCTATAGGAGCCTAATCTCATTAGTTTCTGCTTTTTTCTTCCTGTGTTTCTCTTTGCAAAAATAGGAAGATTCATGACCGTTTTGTTATTTTCCTTTCTGTCTTACACAAAGGGTAGCATACTGTAGATTCTCGTTTGCACCTGGCTTGACTTTTTTCATGTGACAATAAATCCCGGAAAACATTCTCTGTGAGTCTACAGACAGCTTCCTCGTTCCTTTTAATGACTGCAAAACATTCCTATGAATGGGCATGTAGGCTAGTTCCAATAGTTTTCAATTATAGATAGTAGTGCAATGAGTAAGCTCATGCATGTGTATTTTGTATTGTTGGGGGATTGGTAGTTTTTTTTTTTGGCTGTGCTGTGCAACTTGTGGGATCTTAGTTTCTTAGCCAGGGACTGAACCCTGCCCCCGGCAGTGAAAGCCTGAAATCCTAACCACTGGACTGCTAGGGAATCCCCTGGAATAGGTAAGAAAAGCAGTTGTTTTGCTTTCAAACCCAGAAGATCAGGTTTTAAATCGAGCAATGGATGCAGCTTGATGTGGTAGAAAACAGACTTGGGAGAGTGGTAGGATTCAAATGCTGTCTGTGTGCAGTGCTGGCTGCGTGACCTCGGAAAAGGTGCTTTCCCTTCTGGTCTCAGTTTCTCCACTGGAAAACAAGGGTGTTCACTTTGTTGTGGAGCCAATGAAATAAAAACAGTGTCCATGAATGTCTCCAGCAGGGGGCCCAGCACACAAGAGAGCTCAATATATGTTAATAATAATGATTGTTCCTCTTTATCCATTAAATTTTCTCTATAATTTTCCATGGGATAATATCTTCTTAATCCACCTATCTGGTATTTCCTCCCATAGCTTTTATCATATATTCATATTTTCCACTTCAGTCACCATGAATAAACGACACCGAGAGTGATCATGATCGAGGGGAAAAACTCACCAGTATCCATTCATACAGCACAATAATTTGTTGAGCTGACACATTGAGGCTCTGGGGACACAGCAGAGACCAAACAAAGCTTACGTTCTAGCCAGGGAGACCAACAGTGGAGAAATGAGTGACTATGTGATATGTCACCTGGAGATAAAGGCCATGAGGAAATATAAAGCCACCTGAGGAGACAGAGGTGATGGAGGGAGCTATGTGAGATAAGTTGGTCAGGAAGAGTCATTCTGAGGACATGGGACTTTGGCGGACACCTGCCCAGAGTGAAGGAGTGAGCTGCCTACAAGGAAAAGCATGCCAAGGGGAGGGAACAGCATGTGCAAAGGTTCAGAGGAGGCACAGACTTGGTGTTACACAGAGGCCAGCAACAAAATGAGCATAGGTTGTTATGGGGTGGGAGGAGTGGAAGGGGTGAGATTGGGTAGGGCCTTGTAGGGGAAGTCTCATCTATAGCTTTAGTTTTTATTCTGAGGGAGACGGGAGCTATGCAGGGTTTTATACTGCAGAGTAACTTGCTGTGACTTAAGTTTTTAATGAAATGCCTTTGGCAGCTCCCAGATGAGTGGAAGCAGTGTCAACCTTAGAGCATAATACAGACAAGGCACTGGGGTCTCCTGGGGAAGGAAGCTGCCCCGTAACTCATCTTACCTGGCCGCTCACAGAGCAGCCACCGGGCCCTTCCAATGGCTGGTCTACCTGAGCTTCCGCCAAAGAAACAGGAAATAAAAATGAAGTCAAATAACATATAAGTAGCGTATTCAAATTTTTTGCCAAGTCTGCCTGCTTCACCCTACCCTCCTGAGGGAGAGTCCACCCTCATTATTCATGGATTCTGTATGTGCAATTCACCTACTCACTAAAATTTATTCATAACCCCCAAATCAATACTCCAAGGCTTATAGGGACGTGTGCCCTATTCGCAGACGTGTGCCCAGTGGCAAAAATTTGAGTCACTGGAAGTGCACTTTCCTGCTAAATTGAAGAAGGTGACACTCGGCTTTCTTATTTCAGCTCAGATTGTAAACAAGTGTCTTTCTATGGTCCACTTTGTACCATATTTTTCACACTTTTGTGAATTTTGTTGGTGATTTCGCTATTAAAATGGCCCCAGGTGTAGTGCTGAAGTGAGGCCTCGTGTTTCCACGTACAGGCCTAAGTCACAGAGCCACACGTTCATTGTAAATGAATCAACAATATTAAATAAGATGTCTTTAAAATAGACACCACACATACACACAAGACAAGGTTACAAAATGATCAGTTGATGAAAATGTTGTGTTGAGAGGCTCACAGTAACCAAATCCTGTATTTTCCCCAAAAGCCATTGCTCAGTAGTCACTAATTCTGTGTCTGCAGACACTTGACAGAGCTTAACTACCGCGGATAATGAGAACTGACTTTAAGTCTGAGAACGGGCACCAGGTTTCCCCTCCCCTTCCCTTCCTGCCCCCTGCAAGAGGAGCATGGCTCAGAAAAGCCATACTTTGAACTGTCATCCCATCCCTCCACCGGGCTTAGGTGTGGGTTTGGGGGTCCCACAGAGGCCTCGCTCCTGGCTGTGCCTGCAGTGTGCTGGCCAGAGGCAACCAGAGGAAGGAGGAGGGGCTGGTGGGTCATGCCACACAGAGGGGTTGGTGACACGGCTCTTCAGAGGCTGCTTCTCTGGACAGGCAAGTTTCAGGAGAGAAGCAGGGGGTCACAGATGAGCTCTGCCCACCTAAGGAGAGATGGGCTGACAACCACAGGGCCTGGGGATGTCTGAGTTGGTGAGAGCCCCGCGTGGGATTCTGTCCAAGCTGCCCACTTTACAGATGTGGGACCCAAGGCCCCAAAGATGTGAGATGCTCCGCTCTCTGACTTGGCCACTCCAAGAAACGAGGCAACAGGGTCTCACGCATGCTGCTCTCTCCAGGGGTGAATTATACAGTAATTATAGAGAAACACGTGTCAGCTGAAAATGAGGATAAATTTCCTTAATCTGGAAATGTCCCAGAAGTTAGCTCAATGTTTCAAAACAGAGACAGCCATTAGCAATCAGCAAAGGTCCCATAGCTGCTGCCTCCATGTCATTTGAGTACCACGCTGAGCCTTCCCACGGACCACCGTGCTGTGAATTATGGACTCAGATAACACAGGTGGCAGTGCCAGGCCTGGAAGAGGCCCCTCAAGATTATTGTGTTTGCGGCCTCCTGGGGGAGCCCCAGCTAGACAATGCAAGTCTCGGGCAATTAATATCAATATGCACTATTTAAATCCATTGCGTCTGATTAGATAAGCAGCTAGTAATGGCCTCATTTTTAAACAAACAAGTTTTGCTGGAACCCTGATGAATGAATTTGCCAATTAGTCGCCTAGGCCCACTGGATTGCAGGCGAAACTCATTTGTTCTTGAGCCAAACCACTCACCACATATCAGCAGCATGAACAATTCCTTAGAAACGGCCAGGGCTCTCTTTGATGGAACATTCTTTCCTTATTTAGAGAAGCAGAGTGGTATATTGCATTGAGATCTGGGTTGTAATTCTGTCTCTGCCACCTCTTGCAACCTTGGGCGTGTCACTCATTTCATACTGAACCTCAGTTTCCCCAGTTCTTTTAGATACAATAATCCCTCTGGCCAGCACACTGCAGGCACAGCCAGGAGTGAGGCCTCTGTGGGATCCCCAAACTTACACCTACCCTATGGAATATTGTCACAGAGTATTGTCAGCATCCAAGAAGACAATAAATGTGATATTCCTTTGTAATCATTAAGACATGGGGTGCTGGGGTCAAAGGCATGGGTTTGAGTTCCAACTCTGCTACTTCCCAGCTGTGTGGCCTTGGGAAAATTACTCACTCTCTCTGGGCTTCCATATCTTCATTTGAAATGAGGGAGACTAATAGGACCTTCCTGTGAGGATTAGTGTGAGGATTATTCTGATAAAGAACAGAGAGCAGGTCAGTTATCTATTGTGGCATAACAATGTTACCACAAATGGAGTGGCTTAAAACCATGCATATTTATTATCTCAGAGTTTCTAGGGGTCAGAAGTCTGGGGACAGTTTAGGTGCATCCAGTACAAGGCAGTCATCAAGATGTGGGCCAGAGCTGGGTCTTATCTCAAGTCTCAACTAGGGAAGAATCTTCTTCCAGGGTCCCACAGTTGTTGATTGAATTCAGTTCCTCGTGGCTGTGGGACTGGGGGCAGCTTCTAGTGAGTTATTGGCCAGTGGCCGCCCTCAGGTTTAGGCCTCCCCCAACATGACTGCTTACGTCATCAAAGCCAGCAGGGGAAAGAGTCTTCTTGCAGGACAGAGGCCACAATCCTATGTGACCTATGTTCACAAAACCAACATTTGATCTCTCTGGTTGTATTCCATTGGTTGAAACCAAGTCACATGTCCCACCACACTCAAAGGAAGGGGGTCACACAGATGTGTGAACGCCAGGAAGGGGGATCACAGGGATCACCAGAGAATCCCTGCCTGTTAAGGTCTGAGCACACAGCCTGACACATATAGACACTCGGTGTTGATGATGGTGACGATGGTAAAATAACAATAAAGCCAAAGAAGGAGAAGCAAGAAGCTCGGGCTCTTTCTCCTCTGGGCATCCTATTTCCGATTCCTTATATTAAAGTATCCTGCATCATTTCCTGTGTAACCTCAGAAAAGTCACTCAACCCCTCTGAGCCTCATCTATAAAGTACAGGCAGTAAGACCCTACATCATTATGATTGTTCTGATTGTTCAGTGAGATGTGATGTCCCAAGCAACACTGCGCTGGGTTCAGGAAAGGACTTCAAAACTGTCAGCCAACCCAGCCTGCATCACACAACTCAACTAAAGGGCTCTGTCCGAATGAGTGAGGCTTCGTTCTCTCCCAGAGCTTGACGGTGATGTTAGCGGATGCTGCTTTCTTTCAGGCGAATGCTGAGAAATAACAACAAGCCCAAGGAGAAGAGCGTGCTTATTCTCCCTCCGCGGGCAGGCACCCCCAAGCTCTTCAATGCCGCCCTGGCCGCAGCAGGAAAGATGGGTGCCAAGGGAGGCAAAGGCGGCAAGCTTGCCCTCCTCAGGGCTCGACTCAAGGAGCTGGCTGCGCTGGAGGCGGCCGCCAGACAGCAGCAGTTGCTGGAACAGGTAATGCAGTTGGAGACCCAGCCTCCTGGGCCATTTTAACCACGTGCCAGGGAAAAGGCCTCAGGACCCAGGCGTTCCATTGTAGGACTATTTTTCCTTCTTTGTATCCGTCTGGATTCGTTTGGTTGCAAGTGACAGAAATGCAACTGGCAGTGCAAGCTCGAATCAGCTTGAGAAAACAGGGAGTTTACTGGAGCAGGTCATTGAAAGGTTCAGGCAAGCCTGCATCTACACATTCACATGATGCCAACAGGATGAGATCTGCCATTCTGTCACCTCTGCTTCCCTGGCAGGTGGCTCCATTCCCAGGCAGGGCCCCAGGGGCTTGAGATGACACCCCCTAAGGTTACATCCTCCTGGCTGAGCAACTGCCACAGAAAGTACCTCTTTCCCAGCAGTCCCAACAAGGAGTCCCAGGGTTCATAGTCATTGGACAGAATTGAGTGGAATCATGTTAATTCCTGATGTGTGGAGCACCAATGTGGTGCTCTCTGGGGAGGACCGGCTCATGTGCCCACCCCTGGACTGAGAGTGTGGAGGGGTTGGGGTGAGGAGTGTTCCCCCAGATGGAAGTTTGGGTGCTGCTGCAGAGGTAGGAGCAGTGGGTGTGGGCAGGGAATGTCCCTCCCCAGACAGTGATGGTCTCATATCTAATGTTGTGTCTGTGACAATTTAAAAGATTTGAAACAGGCATGGTGCCAACAGTCCCCACCCCCTAAGTCTAAAGGGAATTTTTAAATTAGTTCTGGGACTTTTTTCTGTGACTAATGCCAAGAATGCCAATTAGAATGATTGCGCTAATTATGGTTGTTCATAACTGTCCTTTAGGAAGGCTGCTGGGAAGGGGTGGGGGATGGGGCTAGGCAGAAGCTCAGTGACGGGGATGGGGGGGCAGATGGCAGTCTACATGACAGAATTCAAAGGAGCCTGGTGAACTCAGTCTCAATCCAGGCTGGTGTCAGAGTCCAGGAGACCTGTTCAGAGGTCATTTGACAGCAGGAGTCAGGGAATGACACCCAAGTCACCCAGGGTTCCAAGACATTCTCCAGATACATCCACCAATGGCCCCAGACTGAGAAGAGATGTGACTGGCTCACAAACTGTTAAGGGCAGGGCCGAGCTGGTTTTTAAAGTTGGGCTCTTATGTGCTGGCTCGTGTGTGGAGTGAGTGAACGTGAGCTCCAACAGTGTTCTCAGCACAGTGAAAGGTTTTATCTTAAACGGGTTAGCAATTTGTTGCTTCTAAGTGTTAGCTCTTCACCCAGGCAGCTTGAAGATGTGCATTAAATTTGCATGCGTGTGCTCATGAAAGACAGTTTTAGAACAACCAGGGCAAAAGGGTGGAGTGCAAGGAACTCTAAAACAGCAGCCTAAAGACACAGGTCCAAACCCTGGCTCTGTCACCCTGTGTCCTGGGGAAGCTCCTCCAGGACATTCTGGGACCCAGATTTCTCCTGGCTGTCACACGGGGTGGCAGAGATGGAGCAGGATACTTCCTTGGATACTTGTATAAAAGCATGTTAAACAAGGTGAAACATTTGGTCAACCTTCCCATGATCCTTCTGGCTCCATTCACAGCAGGATCTCACAAGGGATCACACATCCTGCCCTGGAAGTGTGTTGTCAGAGTTTGGGGGTGGTGAGGTGAAACAGGCACACCAAAACATGCAGAAACACCAAGACAGGGAGCTGCAGGTCCCAGAACTGCCTTGGTATCTAGGAGCTTCTTGGATAACCTCACCTTTACCCAATTCCCTTCCTGCAGCACCCTCTCACTTGAGTACTCTTCAGGGGGTCTCTAGTCCCCATAAGCACCCTGACTGCTCTCATGTGAAACTCCCTAAGAACCATTGGGCCTTCTCCTCTGGGGGCTGTTCCCTCCCCAGCTTCCTCCCACTCAAAGATGGGGTCAGACAGCAGGAGGGGCCGTGGTATCCACAAAGGCTTGGATTTTCACCCACTTCCCTAATTACACCCATAGGAACCTGGGTCCCTAAGAACCCCGCAGGCTGGAGACTGGAGATACCCACCAAGTCCACAAACACAGGGGCTCAGTTCAGTCTAACGCCAGTGGCACCCAGCCCATTCTTCCCTGGGGGTCTCAACCTTAGAGACCTTTCGAGAAATGTGCAGACCACAACTGCTCCTGCTCTCAGCAGCCTTTACCTTATATTTATTTATCTCTCTTTCTCTCTCTCTCTCTCTCTTTTTTTTTTTTTTTTTGACTGCACCCTCTGGTTTGTGGGATCTTAGTTCCTTGACCAGAAATTGAACTCAGCCCTGGCAGGGGAAGTGCAGAGTCCTGACCACTGGATCACCAGGGAATTCTCAGTCTTTACCTTATTTGCTGAGAGTTTTTCTCATACTCCAGCGAACACACATCCAAGCTAACTGGGCTGGGCAGGCCGTCTAAGCTTTGCAGAGGCCTTGGTGGTGGTCCCTCCTGGTCACAGCCTCTCTCTCCTCCCTCAACAGTTCAGTGCGGGGCTCTGCCCTTCATTCCGCATCCTCACTCCAGCTTCCAGCCCTATAGCTCCAGACACCTAAAATATCCCAAAGACCTTCACCAAACCCTGCCCAGACTTTGAATCCTTAAACTTCCCCACGATACGTGTTTCTACCAAATACCTGATGCAGCTCCATCCAACATTACAGCTGTTAGATTTCACCTGCGGAGTGCCATGGTCTTCTCAGGGGTCCGAGGATGAGGAAAGTGTCCGAGACCCCTCCAAGACCCCTCTGCCTCACTAGTCACTCTTTCTGGATTCCAGGCCAAGAGCTCGGAAGACGCCGCCGTGGGACAGGAGGGATCGGCCGCCCCAGAACAGCCCCCGGCTCCAGAGCCGATGGCCCCAGAGGCCCCCGCCCCAGAGCCCCCGGCCCCAGAGGCTCCCGCCCCAGAGGCCCCGGCCCTAAGCACTCCACCACCTGCCTCCCAGGAGAGGCCGGAGGGAGATGAGGAGGCCGCGGTGCGGCCAGAGGAGCACTCGGTGCAGATCCACGTGACCCTGGGCCCGGATCCCAGCGAACAGATCCTGTCGGTGGAGGTTCCTGAGAAGCGGGAGGAGGAGAAAAAGGAGGAGACAGAGGAAAAGGAGGAAGGGGAGGAGGCGAGGAAGGAGAAAGAGGAGGAGTAAGGCGGCAGTTAGTGCACTACCCGCTCCCCCAGCCCCCGCAGGTGCACGCTGCCCACCACCCGGCACCCCACCTCGAGCCCCCGCCCCCTCCTTCCCCCTGCACCCCGCCCCCTCCGCTCCCCAAAGGCCAAGATGCTGGTCCGCGGTAGTGGCCTCAAGTGCTCGGCTGGTGGTCCTGATCTGACATCAGTTTCTCCATCTCCCGGGGCTGGTCTTCAAAGTAACAAACTTTATAGTGTCTGTGCTGGGTGAGTTCCCCCCGTCACTAGAGAACCCTGCCTCCTCTGCACCTTAGTTATATTTAAGAACAAAATACTTTTCTGTAGGGCTTCAATACATGGGAAGCCTGTTGGAGAAACAAAGAGCTGTTGAATGTTTGGATTTTCCCCTCAGAAATTTGTCTTCCCCTCATTTCAAGAAGAGAAAACATTTCTGGCAGAAGTGGGAAACAGCTATGCTGTTCCTTTGATGAAGTGGAGATAGCACACGCATCCCACCCGTGGTCTGGTGCTGTCTCTCTACTGGGCAGTCACATTAGGAACGCAGTGCTCCTGAGGACAGTTAGTACTTCCGCAGACATTATCCCATTGTGCCCAGTGATGCTGTTTCCTTAGAATAGATATAATGGAAATGGTTTACTGGCAAGAGGCTGTGAGCATTTCTGAGCATCCACTCTTCCAGTTACCTAATCCTCTTCATCAGGGATTAACTCATTACTTGTTTTTGACACCCTTGCTGTAGAGATGATGATGTGTGCTAAGTCACTTCAGTCGTGTCCAACTCTTTTCGACCCCATGGACCATAGCCTGCCAGGTTTCTCAGTGGGATTCTCCAGGCAAGAATACTGGAGTGGGTTACCATGCCCTCCTCCCAGGGATCGTCTTTCCAATCCAGAGATCAAACCCAAGTCGCTTATGTCTCCTGCATTGGCACATAAGTTCTTTACCACTAGCGCCACCTGGGAAGCCCTAAGAGATAATGGTAGCAATTTCCACTAAGCCTAGAAGGTGGGGTCTCCTGACTAACAACCATGGAAATTTCTGAGCTTTCTCCAGAACAAGTCATGTTGCTTTTATAATGAAAACAGGAAAAAGAGTCACTCAGTCAAATGAATATTTATTGAGAGGATTATATTTGCATACCAAATGGCTCTTTGTGGGGTGTGGGTGATTAAAAACAAAAACTAGTATTGGGCCATTTGTTTCCATCAGCAACAATGAATAAAAAGACCTGGCATTCCAATAGGTCCTGCCCATTTCATATAAAATTACAGAAACCTGGTGAACTACAGAAAGGGGCCTTGGAAGGCTGGCAAAATTGTGTTCTTAATCCATCCAAATGAAAGCACAGCATTCACTTCCCTGTGAAGAGTAAACAATATGGGAATTCCCAGACTGGCCTAAGTATTGCTAAATCCCAGGGTAACAAACAGATTCACCTAGTCCCTGTCGTATCATGTGATCGTAGTAATCTTTCTATTGAATATAGTGATGAGCAGTGTTATTAACTGACCTTTCAAAAAACTTCTATTTATTTTTAAAGGTAATAACTTATTTACTAAATCACTTCAGTTGTGTCCAACTCTCTGTGACCCTATGGACTGTAGCCCACCAAGCTCCTCTTTTCATGGGATTCTCCAGGCAAGAATACTGGAGTGGATTGCCATGCCTTCCTCCAGGGGATTTTCCCAACCCAGGGATCGAACCCCTGTCTCATTATGTTTCCTGCACTGGCAGGCAGGTTCTTTACCACTAGCGCCACCTGGGAAGCCAAGAACATATTTACATTTGTACAAAGGATAGTCATTAAAAATTCTCCCTCCCACCCCAGATTCCCAACCTCCTTGGTCCCCTTCCTGGAAGCAACTATGATTATCAGTTTCTTGTTTATTCTTTCAGAGATATTTTTAAGCTTGCACGAGGAAATATGTAAATTCACTCTGATTTCCTTCCTTCCCTCCCTGCTGCTGCTGCTAAGTCGATTCAGTCGTGTCCGACTCTATGCGACCCCATAGATGGCAGCCCACCAGGCTCCCCTGTCCCTGGGATTCTCCAGGCAAGAACACTGGCGTGGGCTGCCATCTCCTTCTCCAATGCATGAAAGTGAAAAGTGAAAGTGAAGTCACTCAGTTGTGTCCGACTCTTAGCGACCCCATGCACTGCATCCTACCAGGCTCCTCCATCCATGGGATTTTCCAGGCAAGAGTACTGGAGTGGGGTGCCATTGCCTTCTCTGCCTTCCCTCCCTACCCACCTCCAAATGGTAACATACTAGAGCTGCTGTTATTTTTCACTTGATATATTTTGGAGATTTTTTCCTATCAGAACATAAAGGGCTTGCTTATTTTTTCTGGACTGCAACCTAGCCCATTGTTTGGATGTACCATAATGCTTAGGGGCTTCCTCTGTGACTCAGCAGTCAAGAATCCGCCTGAAATGCAGGAGAGACGCAGGTTTGATCCCTGGATTGGGAAGTTCCCCTGGAGGAGGGCATGGCAACCCACTCCAGTATTCTTGCCTGGAGAATCCCATGGACTGAAGAGCCTGGCGGGCTATAATCCGTGGGGTTGCAAAGAGTCGGACACGACTGAAGAGGCAGAGAACAGGTCCACGCACCGTAACACTTCACCTCTCTCCCATTGATGGCCATTTGCATTGTTTCCAATCATAAGCTATTAAAAATAATGCTGCAGTTAAAAATACTGTACAGATATCATTTCACTGGTAAATACTTTTTAAATAGGAGAAGTCTGGAGGCTTGGGCTAATTTTTTTCTTTACCATCCCCATTCCTCTTTATCATATTTGTACTATATGTTCTATGACCCAATCATAGAGAGTGCTTCCATCTTTACCAAGTATTTCAGATATATCAATCAGCTTATTGCCTTTCACTAGATGGCAAAAAGTTTCAAAGGCACCTTCACTGTTATCTTCTACTTACTAAGGAATCTTTGTTATATAAATGTACTTATTCTTTTAGATATCAACCCTTGAGTGTATACTGCTTATTATATAAAGCGAGAGATTTTTGAGGTTTCCAAGAATTGTCCTGGAAAGAAAATTGATTTTGAAATGAGATCAGCAGTGTCTTAATTTCACTGAGAAATCTCATAAAACGTGATACTTTCACCAACTTTGGATATTAGATAAATTGAATTTGAGGCTGACCTTATTCTCCAAATAGAATGAGATGGGCTGATTGCCAAGATATAGATGATACAGATCAGGAATACTGTTATTCTGCAGCTGAAACAGGACTTTTACTTATACGTGTTGTCTCTACTAATTTAAAATGTTTCAACATTTCCTGCATTTTGGTAGAAAATGAACATAAAGTTTTTTTGTTTTTAACTGCGTAAATATTTTAAATAAGATGAAAACCAAGAAGCTCTTTGCAGTTTCATTATCCCAATGTATTCGGCTCCCTGGAATATTTTCATTCATTTTCTTAGGAAACATGAATACTGTGTTTGCACTCTGGCTTTTATCCTATTAAATGCATTTTAATTAAAAGTATTTAGACAATTGTTCCTGGCTTGCGGATTCATTTCAGAAACTGACCAAGTATGACAGACACTTTTATGAGAAAAATGAAGTTTATTTTCCAGCTCAGTCTCCCTAGTTGATCTCCTGTGGACATCCTTGGGGCTATAATCTATCCTGTATTTCTGTTGCTGGACTGATATCCCTCATGAAACTGCCCTAGTAGTTGAAGTCCCTCAAAAACAGCCCTTTTATGTCCAGTCTTACACAGCCCACTCCTTACAATTTCTCCAACCTCATTAGATGTGTTCTTATGCTGACAAATAGATGGGAACACTGGCTGACTTTATTTTTCTGCGCTCCAAAATCACTGCAGATGGTGATTGCAGCCATGAAATTAAAAGACGCTTGTTCTTTGGAAGGAAAGTTATGACCAACCTAGATAGCATATTCAAAAGCAGAGACATTACTTTCCCAACAAAGGTCCATCTAGTCAAGGCTATGGTTTTTCCAGTAGTCATGTATGGATGTGAGAGTTGGACTATAAAGAAAGCTGAGCGCAGAAGAATTGATGGTTTTGACTGTGGTGTTGGAGAAGACTTGTGAGAGCCAACCAGTCCATCCTAAAGGAGATCAGTCCTGGGTGTTCATTGAAGGGACTGATGTTGAAGCTGAAACTCCAATACTTTGACCACCTGATTCGAAGAGCTGACTCATTTGAAAAGACCCTGATGCTGGGAGGGATTGGGGGCAGGAGGAGAAGGGGATGACAGAGGATGAGATGGTTGGTTGGCATCACCAACTTAATGGACATGGGTTTGGGTGGACTCCGGGAGTTGGTGATGGACAGGGAGGCCTGGCGTGCTGAAGTCCGTGGGGTCGCAAAGAGTCGGACACGACTGAGTGATTGAGCTGAACTGAATGCTGACACTTCAGAGAGCTGACACACATGAATTCTAGATTCACACTGCCTAGCTTCTAATCCCAGCTTGACCGTATACCTCTGTGAGCCCCGGTGACCTCATGGAGATAATACATTGCGCTGCACAGGGCCACTGAGACGATCAAATAATAAACTGGCATGGTCAAGTCTGCATGGGCACAAGAAATAAAGCCAATGTGCCAACCCCCCTTGCCCAGCCACAGTTGGAATAGATCAGAAGCCCCCTCAGAACTCTGTATTGTCTGAATTCTGCCACTGCCCGTGGTTATTACACATGCAGAAGGGGTGTGATCACCTCTTTCTTTGCTCTTTAACTAATAGTTTGTACAACAGCCTGGATATATGTGAATTATAACAATGTCAACCACAGCTTCCCCCGCCATCCCTGAATGTCTTTAATCCAATCTCATAC
The DNA here is from genome assembly GCF_019923935.1 of Bubalus bubalis. Taxonomy (NCBI): domain Eukaryota; kingdom Metazoa; phylum Chordata; class Mammalia; order Artiodactyla; family Bovidae; genus Bubalus; species Bubalus bubalis. Next base: position 25,436,879 of record NC_059174.1, on the reverse strand, counting down.
AAAAACAGACCCAACCAAGGCTGATTCTCTTGGGATGGTCACTCCATTCTGGGCACCCTTCATGGGCAGCCTTCATGGGTACATGACCCATGCGGTCACACATGGACCTATGCTTGTCAGCATATTTAAATTCTTAATAATTTGTAAACAAGAGGGCTCACACTTTTATTTGTACTGGGCTCCACAATTTATGTAGGCTGTCCTGCTATCTGAAAAGACCTGTGAGGAGGGAGATGGAGCTGTGTCTCTTCTGTACTCAGCTTCCTGCTTCTTCTTCCTGCTTCCCCTTCAAAAGCTTACCTTTCAATCATGTTTCCTGACTCAAGCAGGATGACCCAGGCTAGGCCCATTGACTCTTACCTGGGAATCTGAATCTTGAGGGCTATTGCCCCATCCTCCTTGCTAGTAGAACCCTGATTTAGTTTTGGGCAGCAACATGTCCAGCCTCAGGGGATGAAGCCCCCCGTGTAAGCCAATCACTGCTCTTCAGACACTTTATGCCAGACATTCACTCTCTCAGCCTCCCCTGCAGCTGGAGGTGCTCATTGGAGCCAAACCTAACCAACGAGTATACAGGGAAGGATGATGGGCAGGTGCCCTAATAAAGAAACCCCACCCTGTGCTTTGGTCCCTCTTTCTTCCTTGCAATGCTGATCAGTTCAGTTCAGTTCAGAATATTCTGAAAGAGATGGGAATACCAGACCACCTGACCTGCCTCTTGAGAAATCTGTATGCAGGTCAGGAAGCAACAGTCAGAACTGGGCATGGAACAACAGACTGGTTCCAAATAGGAAAACAAGTACGTCAAGGTTGTATATTGTCACCCTGCTTATTTAACTTATATGCAGAGTGCTGCTGCTGCTGCTGCTGCTGCTAAGTCACTTCAGTCGTGTCCGACTCTGTGCAACCCCATAGACGGCAGCCCACCAGGCTCCCCCGTCCCTGGGATTCTCCAGGCAAGAACACTGGAGTGGGTTGCCATTTCCTTCTCCAATGCATGAAAGTGAAAAGTGAAAGTGAAGTCGCTCAGTCCTATCCGACTCTTAGCGACCCCATGGACTGCAGCCTACCAGGCTCCTCCATCCATGGGATTTTCTAGGCAAGAGTACTGGAGTGGGGTGCCATCGCCTTCTCCGTACATCATGAGAAATGCTGGGCTGGATGAAGCACAAGCTGGAATCAAGATTGCTGGGAGAATATCAACAACCTCAGATATGCAGATCACAACACCCTTATGGCAGATAGTGAAGAAGAACTAAAGAGCTTCTTGATGTAAGTGAAAGGAGAGTGAAAAAGTTGGCTTAAAGCTCAACATTCAGAAAACAAAGATCATGGCATCTGGTCCCATCAATTCATGGCAAATAGATGGAGAAACAGTGGCAGACTTAATTTTTGGGGGCTCCAAAATCATGCAGATGGTGACTGCAGCCATAAAATAAAAAGACACTTACTCCTTGGAAGAAAAGTTATGACCAACCTAGACAAAATATTAAAAAGCAGAGACATTACTATGTCAACAACGATCTGTCTAGTCAAGGCTATGGTTTTTCCAGTAGTCATGTATGGATGTGAGAGTTGAACTGTAAAGAAAGCTGAGCCCCGAAGAATTGATTTTGAACTGTGGTGTTGGAGAAGACTCTTGAGAGTCCCATGGACTGGAAGGAGATCCAACCAGTCCATCTAAAGGAGATCAGTCCTGGGTGTTCATTGGAGGGACTGATGCTGAAGCTGAAACTCCAATACTTTGGGCAGCTGATGCAAAAAGCTGACTCATTTGAAAAGACCCTGATGCTGGGAAAGATTGAAGGCAGAAGGAGAAGGAGATGACAGAGGATGGGATGGCTGGATGGCATCACCGACTCGATGGACATGAGTTTGAGTGAACTCTGGGAGTTGGTGATGGACAGGGAGGCCAGGCGTGCTGCGATTCATGGGGTCGCAAAGAATTGGACACGACTGAGCAACTGAACTGAACTGAACTGAACATGCATTTTCTCGTATAGATACAATTTTAAAAAGAGGACAGGAAATTCGGATTTACTCTCTTGACTTTCCTATGTATCATACAATAGTGTTAGTCCTATTCCTTGCATTGTACATTATCTCCCTAGTACCTATTTATTTTATCACTAGATGTTTGTACTTGTTTGACCACTTACCTCCAATTTCACACCCGTCCCCACCCAATTCTGTCTCTGGTAACTACAAGTCTGATTTTCTTTCAAGAGGTTTGTTTTCTTATCTGTTTTTTGAGATTTCATGTGTAAGTGAGATCTTACAGTATTTGTCTTTCTCTGTCTGACATTTCATTTCGTATAATGCCTTCAGACGGAGAAGGCGATGGCACCCCACTCCAGTACTCTTGCCTGGAAAATCCCATGGACGGAGGAGCCTGGTGGGCTGCAGTCCAGGGGGTCGCTAAGAGTCAGACATGACTGAGCGACTTCACTTTCACTTTTCACTTTCATGCACTGGAGAAGGAAATGGCAACCCACTCCAGTGTTCTTGCCTGGAGAATCCCAGGGACGGGGGAGCCTGGTGGGCTGCCGTCTATGGGGTCGCACAGAGTTGGACGCGACTGAAGTGACTTAGCAGCAACGCCTTCAGAGGCCACCCATGTTGTGGTCAGATTTCCTTGTTTTTTTTTTTTTATGGTTGAATAATATTCCACATCATTATATGGAATATATATATCATATTTATCACAAAATTTTTTAAATTAAAAGATACTTTATTGCAAAAAAGTCAAAACCATTACAAACTATCAAAGGTCATTGATCACAAATTACCATAATAAATATAACAATAAGAGTTTGATATCTTGCAAGAATTACCAGGATGTAAGAGAGACATGAAGTGAGCAAGTGTAGCTGGAAAACGGTGCTGATAGATTTGCCTGATGACGTGTCACCACTAAACCTCAATTCGTACGTAGCACAAGTTTTTATCCTTTCATCCATTGATGGATACTTAAGATTGTTCAGGTTCTTGTACTCCCTGGCCTGGTCTTCATCTTTTCCCGAGTGACAAAAGCTACCTTGCATATTTTGAATACATTTATCTTTGGTTTAGGAACTTCCCACGTGGCGCCAGTGGTAAAGAATCCGCCTGCCGGAGACACAAGAGATGCAGCTTTGACCTCTAGGTTGGGAAGATCCCCTGGAGGAGGAAATGGCAACCCACTCTAGTATTCTTGCCTGGAGAATCCCATGGACAGAAGAGCCTAGCGGGCTACAGTCCATAGGGTCACACAGAGTTGAACACTACTGAAGCAACTCAGCATGCATGCATAAATAGGTAACTCAGTGGTAAAGAATCTGCCTGCCAAGCAGAAGATGGTTCAATCCCTGGGTCGGGAAGATCCCTTGGAGAAGAAAATGGCAACTCACGCCTATATTCTTGCCTGGAAAATCCCATACAGAGGAGCCTGGCGAGCTATAGTCCATGGGGTCACAAAAAGTTGGACATGACTTAATGACTACAACGATAACAAACAATAATAAGTACATGGCTCCCACTTCTCCAGGCCTCCCCTCTGGCCAGGGATCAGCAGTCCCACCCTTGTAGCGGGACATGCCACACGTAAGGCATTTTTCTGTGCTTTAAAAAAGAAGAAGGAAGGAGGTCATTATCCCCCTCCCTTGAAACTCTCCTTGGAAAACTTATATGGGCTTGAAACCTAACTCCAACCATTTTGTATATCAAAAGTCTTTCCTTGAGCTAGACAGCCCTTAGTGTCTGCTTTTATCATCTAATACAGTCTCCAAGTTCTGGAACTTCTCCATTTTGAAGTAATTACCTGGGGAAAAGGCCCTGGTGTCTTCTGGCACCTAGGGGCTTAACTTTGGTGTCTGGGCCCAACTGGAGCTCTTTGGCCTCTCCCTGAGATAAGAAGAACTTGATCATCCTTTCAGAGGAGGGCAACTAACTAGACAAATGGCTACAGATCTAATTATCCTGGTATGTGAAGAGTCTCAGGAGTCAGGGCTTTTCCTGGAGCCCTGAGAAATTCAGAGTAGCTTTATTTCCCTACGCGTGTGTGTGTGTGTGCTAGGTCACTTCATTTGTGTCCGACTCTTTGTGACCCCATGGACTATAGTCTGCCAGGCTCCTCTGTCCATGAGATTCTCCAGGCAAGAATACTGGAGTGGACTGCCAGGCCCTCCTCCAGGGGATCGTCCTGACCCAGAGATCGAACCCGAATCTCTTATATCTCCTACAGTGGCAGGCAAGTTCTTTACCACTGAGCCATCAGGGAAGCCCCCATAGTCTCTATAAAAACGTGCCTGTAGACTGGGGTAGTCAACCCCACCTTTCACACCTCCAGATTTCTGAAACTCAAAGTGTTTTGCTCCTTTAAGAAAAGGGAAAAAAGAACTTGAAGTGTTCCCAGACAGTCCAAATGAATAATTCCTATCGTACTGAAAGCTTCCATGTTATCAGCCTAAAGTACGTGAAAGGTTTTAAAATCAAACTGACCTGAATTCCATGGAGGATACTGTATTAAATGATTTGGAGGCAAATCTGTAAAACAAACAAACAAACAACTAGGAAACAACCCACTAGGAAAGAAAGTTGCCAGGAAGGAGTAAGAGCCACAAAAGTTTGTACCCAAAAGTAACACTTGGCACTCCATCAGAATCTAAATTTACTTAAAATAGACTGAGGATGTTGTTGTTGTCAGTGCTAAGTCATGTTTAATTCTTCGCAACCTCATGGACTGCAGCACACCAGGCTCCCCTGTCCTTCACCATCTCCTGGAATTTTCTCAGAATTATGTCCATCGAGTCAGTGATGCCATCCAACCATCTCATCCTCTGCCACCCGCTTCTCCTTCTGCCTTCAGTCTTTCCCAGCATCAGGATCTTCTCCAATGAATGGGCTCTTTGCATCATGTGGGAAAGTATTGGAGCTTCAGCTTTAGCATCAGTCCTTCCAATGAATATTCAGGGTTGATTTCCTTTAGGATTGACTGGTTTGATCTCCTTACAGTCCAAGGGACTCTCAAGAGTCTTCTCCAGCACCACATTTCAATACTATGTTAAATGACTGGGCAAATTTGAAAACAAAACAAAAACAAAACAGCACTCACCAGGAAAGAAAGCCACCAGGAAGGAGTAAGAGCCACAAAAGTTTGTACTAAAAGTAATACTTTGCATTCTATCAGAGTCTCAGTTCAGTTCAGTTCAGTCGCTCAGTCGTGTCCAACTCTTCGCGACCCGATGAATCGCAGCACGCCAGGCCTCCCTGTCCATCACCAACTCCTGGAGTTCACTCAGACTCACATCCATCGAGTCAGTGATGCCATCCAGCCATCTCATCCTCTGTCATCCCCTTCTCCTCCTGCCCCCAATCCCTCTCAGCATCAGAGTCTTTTCCAATGAGTCAACTCTTCGCATGAGGTGGCCAAAGTACTGGAGTTTCAGCTTTAGCATCATTCCCTCCAAAGAAATCCCAGGGCTGATCTCCTTCAGAATGGACTGGTTGGATCTCCTTGCAGTCCAAGGGACTCTCAAGAGTCTTCTCCAATACCACAGTTCAAAAGCATCAATTCTTCGCCACTCAGCCTTCTTCACAGTCCAACTCTCACATCCATATATGACCACAGGAAAAACCATAGCCTTGACTAGACGGACCTTTGTTGGCAAAGTAATGTTTCTGCTTTTGAATATGCTGTCTAGGTTGGTCATAACTTTCCTTCCAAGGAGTAAGCTGTCTTTTAATTTCATGGCTGCAGTCACTATCAGAGTCTAAATGTACTTAAAAGGATAGGGCTAAGGATGTAGGTAGATCCTTTTTTAATATTACTCCTTTGGATCACTACATGATAATTGTGGAAAAGAAATTTTTGAAGACTAAAAAAGGAGATTAGAAACTTTGCATGATTCAGATTTGAATTATTCATTTCAGTCTAGGGTAGTTCTTCCAGATATGAGTAATAGCCCTGAAAACAAGAAACTGAAACGAATAATAATGCTTTTTGAATCAGCATTTCTCACATGTGGTTAGAAGGAAGTCTAAGGGCAACTCCCCACACATACACCTTTAATGGCAGAACCCTAATAATACCTGCATGAGATTGCCGATATGAAAAAAAAAAGGGTATTTCTCTTAATTCGTCAGCTAATGATATGATGTTGAATGACACAACTAACAAACCACCCAAAGCTATGTATTGCTTGGGGATTTGGAGTTGTTCTACTCAGCGATTTCTTGTTACTACTGAAGAGCATCAAACAGAAGAGGCAATTTACTCTTTTGGAAAAAGAGAACAAAATAAAGAAGTGGTCAGCTATAGAAAATGTATGTGTTTCTTTCATGTTTTGTTTCATCCCAAACTTCGGTTTCGGCTGAAAGTTTCCTTAATTCTCTTTGTATCCCATGTGTTAGTAAGCCGCATATTTCCGGGATCTTCAATGGGCGTTCTTATACTGTGATCAGTTGAGTGTCTTATTACTCATACTTAGCACACAGCTGCTGACCTCAGCGCCATTCGAACGCTTGTGCCCCCTGCGTTGCCACTGGTTCTTTCCTGGGTGTTTGGCCTTTGGTCTTAGTGTTGCTTAGATGTGGTGTGTGCGTTCCTGGGCGTCGCTGCTTCATCTTAGCCTTCTTGTCCTTGCGTGCCTGCCAGCCCTGGGAATGCCAGCCTCTGCTTCCTTTCCCCTGGGTGTTGTGTCCAGCCATCTGCACTCCAGGTTTACATCCCTTTTCTTTTCTTTTTTTAAAGTTAATTAATTTGGCTGTGTCGGGGCTCAGTTGCAGCACCCGGGAGGAATCTGTTGCATCATGCCAAATCTTTTGTTGAGATGGGAGGATTCTAGTTGTAGATCATGGGCTTAGTTGCTCCTTGGCATGTGGGATCTTAGTTTCCTGACCAGGGATCAAACCTGCATCCCCTACATTGCAAGGCAGATTCTTAACCACTAGACCACCAGGGAAGTCCTCCTTTCTTATTATTAGAAAACGTTTTAGGATTTTATGGCTACAGAAATGATATGTGCATGGACCTATACTCCGGTTCTTGTTTTCTTTGAGGCCTGCATTTTATATATATTCCCTCCACCCCCAGGCATTGAAAGAAGTTTTTCATTTTCCTACTTGCAGTGAGCATGGCATTCTGTCCTTTCTTTTTTTCATTCACATCATGAAACACATTTTTTGAGGTAGTCCATTGGTTTATAACTTTGGGGCCACTTGTCTTGGTAATCCCCTTGATATCTATCCTACCCCCCAAATTATGTCACTTTTCAGGATGTTGTCTATCTAGAAGCTTGGTGTAGCCCATAATTCTGCTTGTTTATAATCTGAGAGTTCTGATTCTTCCACTGAAATGGAATCTGACAACATAAAAGCGTAAGCAAAATGGGCTAAGCATACAGCCTTCACTTTTAACTGAGTCTGTGCCTTTGCTTTACTTTACTGACAAAGGTCTGAATAGTCAAAGCTATGGTTTTTCCAGTAGTCAGTATCGATGTGAGAGTTGGACTATAAAGAAAGCTGAGCACCGAAGAACTGATGCTTTTAAACTGTGGTGCTGGAGAAGACTCTTGAGAGTCCCTTGGACAGCAAGGAGATCAAACCAGTCAATCCTAAAGGAAATCAGTCCTGAATATTCATTGGAAGGACTGATGCTGAAGCTGAAGCTTCAATACTTTGGCCACCTGATGCGAAGTACTGACTCATTGGAAAAGACCCTGATGCTGGGAAAGATTGAAGGCAGGAGAAGGGGACAACAGAGGATGAGATGGTTGGATGGCATCACCAACTCGATGGACATGAGTTTGAGCAAGCTCTGGGAGTTGGCAAAGGACAGGAAAGCCTGGTGCGTTGCAGTTCATGGGATCGCAAAGAGTCAGACATGACTGGGTGACTAAACTGAACTGATGCCTTTGTTACTAAAGCAAAATATTTTTATTTATAGACTTATTTTCCACCCCCACCCCAAACAATTCTATTCTTGCAAGTTTTTACCTCCAGAGGGAATCAAGCAAAAAAAAAAATGTTTATATTGACCTATACATTGATTTAAATGGCTAGGTCACAGTTCAGTTGATGGTAGTGAAAAAACAGAAAGGGGGAAATAAACCGCCATCATATAAAGCACATAATTTGAAGAAAAGAAATTATTTCTATTGAATTAAACAATTCAATTATCTGTGTGAATGTAACTTTCCTTATTATTAACAGAACCCAGAATGAAATACTGGGGACATATGTTATATGCACAAAGCTTGGAAACCAGAAGTGCTTGGGCAACCGGGATAAGAAATGATGTTTTTCAGCTGAGCCTTTGTTGTTGGATATCAGCTCATGGAGGTGACAGGTCCATTAATCAAGGGACACTTACATGCAGCAAGCTGAAAAGACAGGCTTGAATTGCTGAGGATTCATTACAGGAAAAATAACACTTATAAAAACCTCTAAGCAGAGCATCCTTATCAACGAAGAAGAGGTTAACGACTGTGACATCTATGGGTATACGATTTCCAAATGGAATTTCAGGATGGAAAATAATGGGGAGGGGGAAGAATGAGAAATATTTACATTTCAATGGATGCCAATTCAGAAGGGGTGTGTGTGTTTAGTCATTCAGTCATGTCCGACTCTTTGTGACCCCATGGACTGTAGCCTGCCAGGCTCCTCTGTCCATAGGGATTTTCCGGGCAAGGTTACTGGAGTGGATTGCCATGCCCTCTTCCAGCGGATCTTCCCAACCCAGGGATTGACTCCAGGTCTCCCGTATTGCAGGCGGATTCTTCACCAACTGAGTCACCAGGGAAGCCCTATTCAGGAAGGTAGTTGTTTGCAATCACCTAATATGCTTTAAATCACCATGAAATTAATTGCAGGTGTTTTCCTTGTTTGGCTTTGACTATGGAGCTGATGACTTTTCACTGGGCTAATGGGCCTTCTCCCCAAGTGTTCTGGCTGCCTATTTAAGCATTGTGTGTGTGTGTGAGCTCAGTTACTCAGTTGAGTTCAACTCTTAGCGACCCCATGGATTATAGTCTGCCAGATTCCTCTGTCCATGGGATTCTCCAGGCAAGAATACTGGAATGGGTCATTATTTCCTTCTCCTGGGGATCTTCCCAACCCAGGGATTGAACCCCCCACCCCTTATCTCCTGCATTGGCAGGTGGATTCTTTACCACTGAGCCACCAGGGAAGTATTTAAGCATTATTAGCATTTTGTTTCCGGCAAGTTTGTTTTTAACTCTGTATGTTTGAAACTCTCTTGGACTTTGTCAAATAAATTGAGCCTATCCAAACAAAACATATCCTCCTTTATGTAACTATGTCAGGCATAAACGAGGTACATCTTTAAGCTTACAGGTTAAGGCATATATGTAATGGCAGATAAAATATAGAAGTCAGGCACAGACCTGCCTCATAAGTCCATCATCCATAACTCACTGCATTCTTTCATGTTGTTATTAATAATACCCAGAGTCATATCTTTCTTCAAAGCTGTCTCTGAGACTTGGATTCTGATTCTAGTCATAAAGAGACTGCCCAACTTTGCTTCTGTAGCTTCTATCGTTTCGAACACTTTAGATTATAAATTTTTCAATGAAGCAATAGTCTGCAGGTGATACATACTGGCAGTTCCAGTTTCACCTCCATCTCCATGGGCACATACATTCTTGTCAGTACAAGTGGCCTTTGTACAGCACAGAGAACTCTGCTCAATATTATGTGGCAGCCTGGATGGGAGGGGAGTTTGGGGGAGAATGGATACATGTATATGTATGGCTGAGTCCCTTTGTGGTCCACCTGAATCTATCACAGCATTGTTAACCTGCTATACGCCAATATAAAATAAAAAGTTAAAAACAAATCCAAGCAGCCTGATTTTTGGTTTGGAAAATCTAGTCAGTGCAGTGCATTGGCTCAGTTTCAGTGTCATACTATATGCATTTCTGGGGTTACACAAAAATAATTCCTGCATGTGTATTGTATTCATCAACAGTTAGCAAGATTCTATCAGACCACAGTAAGGTAGGATGAATAGGAACAGGTTTATAAAGTAATGTGCTCTGCAGATATAGGTTAGTATTACTCGCAAATCTAATTACACACTGCAGTGGAATCTCCCTTTTAGAGATGGTTTAAATGTAGGACCAATTTGTCTCCTTCCCACTCAAAGGCCCTTATATACTTAAGTGTCTATAAAATACCTATGCTTTTAAATGTTTGCTTTGCCCAGAAAGTCATTTCAGGAGCATAGCTCTGGGGACAGATCATAGCAAAAATTCAGTGTCTTTCTTCAATATATGTTCAATTAAAAAAAATTATGTATTAGTTCAAGTTGGTTGGTTGATTCTTATTTGTGGCAACTAGAAAGTAATTTAGAAATCAAATACCAGGTTGATAAAAATTTTAGGTCAGTATATTTTATTGGAACTTACACATGAGCATTATTTAGACCCCGGAGTTTGCTATTCTGCTGCCTTGCTCAGAATTGTCCCTAATATTTTCTACAGAGTTAATTGCCAATATTTGGATTTTTGACATTTCTTATCACACTTCAATGAAGGTAAAAAAAGAAATTTGAAACAAGTACAGTTTAAATTAAATATTTAGCATGTGGTTAATTGAGGTATTAGAGTTCCACACCACAGGTTCTTCAAAAGTATGTTTCCTCCCAAGGTAAAGATTTAATCAGGATCAGATCAGTTCAGTTCAGTCGCTCAGTCGTGTCCGACTCTTTGCGACCCCATGAATCGCAGCACGCCAGGCCTCCCTGTCTAGCACCAACTCCCGGAGTTCACTCAGACTCACGTCCATCGAGTCAGTGATGCCATCCAGCCATCTCATCCTCTGTCGTCCCCTTTTCCTCCTGCCCCCAATCCCTACCAGCATCAGAGTCTTTTCCAAGGAGTCAACTCTTCGCATGAGGTGGCCAAAGTACTGGAGTTTCAGCTGTAGCATCATTCCTTCCAAAGAAGTCCCAGGGCTGATCTCCTTCAGAATGGACTGGTTGGATCTCCTTGCAGTCCAAGGGACTCTCAAGAGTCTTCTCCAACACCACACTTCAAAAGCATCAATTCTTCGGCACTCAGCCTTCTTCACAGTCCAACTCTCACATCCATACATGACCACAGGAAAAACCATAGCCTTGACTAGACGGACCTTTGTTGGCAAAGTAATGTCTCTGCTTTCCAATATGCTATCTAGGTTGGTCATAACTTTCCTTCCAACGAGTAAGCGTCTTTTAATTTCATGGCTGCAGTCACCATCTGCAGTGATTTTGGAGCCCCAAAAAATAAAGTCTGACACTGTTTCCACTGTTTCCCCATCTATTTCCCATGAAGTGGTGGGACAGGATGCCATGATCTTCGTTTTCTGAATGTTGAGCTTTAAGCCAACTTTTTCACTCTCCACTTTCACTTTCATCAAGAGGCTTTTGAGTTCCTCTTCACTTTCTGCCATAAGGGTGGTGTCATCTGCATATCTGAGGTTATTGAGATTTCTCCCAGCAATCTTGATTCCAGCTTGTGTTTCTTCCAGTCCAGCGTTTCTCATGACGTTTCTCATGTTTCTCTGCATATAAGTTAAATAAACAGGGTGACAATATACAGCCTTGACATACTCTTTTTCCTAACAGTTCCATGTCCAGTTCTAACTGTTGCTTCCTGACCTGCATACAAATTTCTCAAGAGGCAGATCAGGTGGTCTGGTATTCCCATCTCTTTCAGAATTTTCCACAGTTTATTGTGATCCAGTCAAAGGCTTTGGCATAGTCAATAAAGCAGAAATAGATGTTTTTCTGGAACTCTCTTGCGTTTTCCATGATCCAGCAGATGTTGGCAATTTGATCTCTGGTTCCTCTGCCTTTTCTAAAACCAGCTTGAACATCAGGAAGTTCACAGTTCACATATTGCTGAAGCCTGGCTTGGAGAATTTTGAGCATTACTTTACTAGCGTGTGAGATGAGTACAATTGTGCGGTAGTTTGAGCATTCTTTGGCATTGCCTTTCTTTGGGATTGGAATGAAAACTGACCTTTTCCAGTCCTGTGGCCACTGCTGAGTTTTCCAAATTTGCTGGCATATTGAGTGCAGCACTTTCACAGCATCATCTTTCAGGATTTGGAATAGCTCAACTGGAATTCTATCACCTCCACTAGCTTTGTTCGTAGTGATGCTTTCTAAGGCCCACTTGACTTCACATTCCAGGATGTCTGGCTCTAGGTCAGTGATCCCACCATCGTGATTATCTGGGTCGTGAAGATTTTTTTTGTACAGTTCTTCTGTGTATTCTTGCCATCTCTTCTTAATATCTTCTGCTTCTGTTAGGTCCATACCATTTCTGTCCTTTATTGAGCCCATCTTTGTATGAAATGTTCCTTTGGTGTCTCTAATTTTCTTGAAGAGATCTCTAGTCTTTCCCATTCTGTTGTTTTCCTCTATTTCTTTGCATTGATCGCTGAAGAATGCTTTCTTATCTCTTCTTGCTATTCTTTGGAACTCTGCATTCAGATGTTTATATCTTTCCTTTTTTCCTTTGCTTTTTGCTTCTCTTCTTTTCACAGCTATTTGTAAGGCCTCCCCAGACAGCCATTTTGCTTGTTTGCATTTCTTTTCCATGAGGATGGTCTTGATCCCTGTCTCCTGTACAATGTCACAAACCTCATTCCATAGTTCATCAGGCACTCTATCAGATCTAGGCCCTTAAATCTATATCTCACTTCCACTGTATAATCATAAGGGATTTGATTTAGGTCATACCTGAATGGTCTAGTGGTTTTTCCTACTTTCTTCAATTCAAGTCTGAATTTGGCAATAAGGAGTTCATGGTCTGAGCCACAGTCAGCTCCTGGTCTTGTTTTTGCTGACTGTATAGAGCTTCTCCATCTTTGGCTGCAAAGAATATAATCAATCTGATTTCAGTGTTGACCATCTGGTGATGTCCATGTATAGAGTCTTCTCTTGTGTTGTTGGAAGAGGGTGTTTGTTATAACCAGTGCATTTTCTTGGCAAAACTCTATCAGTCTTTGCCCTGCTTCATTCTGTATTCTAAGGCCAAATTTGCCTGTTACTCCAGGTGTTTCTTGACTTCCTACTTTTGCATTCCAGTCCCCTATAATGAAAAGGACATCTTTTTTGGGTGTTAGTTCTAAAAGGTATAGCAAGCAGTAAACTGATTTTAAAAAAGAAAACAGGAGTACACAGGAATTGTTTTGTTGCTGTCTTCATTTCAGACCTCCTAATTGGCTGCTTCATATATTTTCTGAGGTTAATTAATTATTCCATTACCAGGTTAATGGAATTCCCTGGTTAATACCCTTCCCTGATAGCTCAGCTGGTAAAGAACCTGCCTGCAATGCAGGAAACCACAGTTAGATTCCTGGGTCGGGAAGATCCGCTGGCAAAGGAATAGGCTACTCACTCCAGTATTCTTGAACTTTCCTGGTGGTTCAGCTGGTAAAGAACCCTTCTGCAATGTGGGAGACCTGGGTTCGATCCCTGGGTTGGGAAGATCCCCTGGAGAAGGGGATAGCTACCCACTCCAGTATTCTGGCCTGGAGGATTCAATGGACTATGTAGTCCATAGGATCACAAAGAGCCAGACATTACTGAGCGACTTTCACTTGATCTCATTTATTGGTGCCTCATAAAATAATTAAGTTTGAGGTGGCTCTGCGGTAAAGAATCCACCTGCCAATGCAGGAGCCGCAGGAGCCGTGGCTTCAATCCCTGGGTAGAGAAGATCTCCTGGAGTAGGAAATGGCAACCCACTCCAGTATCCTTGATTGGAAAATTCCATGGAAAAGGAACCTGGTGGGCTACAGTCTACGGGGGCTTCACAAAGAGTCGGACATGACCGAGCCCCTCTGCCTTTCTCCTCACTGCTGCTTTGTTTACCACTAGATGGCGCTAAAACCCGGGTTATAGCTGCCAGAGACTCAGGACTAGTTGGGAGTCCAGAGGGCTGGAACTTGATAACTGGAAGATCCCTTCAAAGGTAATCTGGCCAGCACTTCCGTTTTATCATACAAATGAGGAAATCGAAACTCAGTGAAAATGAGTAATTTGTGAAAGTCACATAGACTTCTTCCTATTCTCCTCCTCCCCTCCCTCTCCATTTCCTCTCCTGTCTCTTCCTCTCTTCCTCCCTTGCCCCCTTGTATGCTCCTCCTGTTAATTACTGAGGCTGCTGCTGCTGCTAAGTCGCTTCAGTCGTGTCTGACTCTATGCGACCCCATAGACGGCAGCCCACCAGGCTCCCCCGTCCCTGGGATTCTCCAGGCAAGAACAATGGAGTGGGTTGCCGTTTCCTTCTCCAATGCATGAAAATGAAAAGTGAAAGTGAAGTCGCTCAGTTGTGTCCGACTCTTAGCGACTTCATGGACTGCAGCCTACCAGGCTCCTCCGTCCATGGGATTTTCCAGGCAAGAGTACTGGAGTGGGGTGCCATCGCCTTCTCCCCCTGTTTATTACTAGCTCCCTCTATAACCTCATCACCTGAGGAGGGATATAGCTCAGGGAGTGATGATCAGATCTGCTTTCCAGAAGGAGCACTCTGGCGACTGCAGGGTACCATTGACCAGGCACCATTCATTCATTCATTCATTTGTTCATCCAAGAAACAGCTATCAAATGCTTACTTTTTGCTTTGCACAGAGCCTGGGACAGGGAATAATTAAAAACCAACAAATCAGATAAGGATTTTACAAACTCACATTCTCCTAGGGAATACAGAAACGGAAAAAAAAAAAAAAAAAACTCACATTAATAGCGGTGAGGACAATACAGTCTGATCACTTGGAGGAATTCACCATCAGCTGCATGAGGAATTTAAAGGGAAGGTTTTGGTGAGATAGTGTTAGAGGCCGGAGGACACATAAGGTCATGGAGGCTGAGAAATGGAAGGAAGGGCTTCCAGAGAGAGGAGAGCATGGGTGAAGGAGGAGAGGCTGCTGGAAGCAGCTGCTGTGGCTGATGCCAGAGGGCACAGGGCGAGGGGACAGCTGGTAATCCTGGAAGGAGGGGACTGGTGTCTGAAGGTTTCATCTGAAGTGTTGGGCTCAGGGATTTGCTCAATCTGGTGGGACGGCCCAGGAAGGAGTAGAGCTCAGAGAATGGTGTGGGCAAATGTGCTTTCCAGAAAGAGCACCCTGGCAGCTGCGTGGGAGCCCCGAGGCAAGGAAGGCCGGTGGCTGGTGTCCCAGAGCCGTGTGTACGGGGTGGGGGCGGCTTGGGGCTGGGAGGGAGATGTCAGGAGTGGGACTGACCACCGTGTTCTCTTTGAAAAACAGCGACTGGGTCTGTTGTCGATATCCTTAGAGGGTTGTGACGACTCTGGTGCTTGAACTATTTATAAAGCATTGAAGAAGTTGTTTTAATTAACCACACATATTACTTGGATAACATTTCTGAAATTACTTGTAGAATGTAATTCAAGGGTGTTCCAAGTTGATACACAGAAAATCCTCCTGTAGAGCAACCCCTCCCCCACCAGATTTAATGGGATTATGAACACACCTCCCCATCCCCCTACCTCAGCACCAACTAATTAGAACTAGGAAGAAACAGACCTCGCCTCATCACCACCACCACGCTCCTCCTTTTCTGGGTCATGCCTCTGATGTTTCCCTTTTATTTGTCCAAGTTCTGTTTTCACCACAGCACTTTTCTTCCAGCTGCTACCATTGATGGTGGCTGAGGGCATTATCTCTCTCTCCTGAGCAGCTTGAAGTGGGCTGCTTGCTGGGGAGCTGTGCCTTTCCTTGTAGTAGGCTTGGCACAATTTGGGGCGGGGGGAAGGGGCTTCTCTGAGCAGGCCCTGAGTTGCCCCTTGCCCCTGGAGGGTTTTGTCCTTTTAAGACTTTCCCAGTCCAGAATCACCCTATTTCCCTTTTGTCCCATTCAAGCACTCATGAGTTTATTATTACTATTAAGATCTCTTGGCGTCCAAAATTTGAAAAGTCCTGTGAACTGAATCCTATTTCAAATATGCCTGGGGAGGGGGGCTGTGAGTAGAGAGCCAAGTCCTGGGTAGAATGAGGATCCTTTAAAAGTCCGAAGCACGTGATCATTTCTTTGTTTTGTTTACACAGGTTTCCAAGTCTGGGGTTGTCTTTAAGAGGCAGTAAAAGCTCCCTTTTACTGAGGGCTTACCCCGTGGCAGGTGTTTTTATATTTTGTCTCTAACCCTCCGGGATCTTCCCCTGCTCCGCTCTCCTCTTTGGCTCCCTTCTCACCCCCAGGCCTCACTCTGTCCACATGTGCTGGGGCTCCGGGCAGGTCTGCAGAGAGTGTTCACCCTCCTCATTACAAAGGAGGAAACTGCAACTCGGGTTATGGGGTCCGCTCCGTTACTCATGTGTACACTGAATACGTACTTAGTTTATTTATTATTATTATTTATTTTTGGCTGTTCTGGGTCTTCATTGCTACAGGTGGGCTTTTCTCTAGTTGTGGAGAGCAGGGGGCTACTCTCTACATGCGGTGCTCCAGCTTCTCACTGCGGTGGCTTCTCTTGTTGCGGAGCAGGGCTGTAGGGTGCTCGGGCTTCAGTAATTGTGGCTACTGGGTTTATTTGCTCCACAGCAGAGGGGTCTTCCCAACCAAGGATCGAACCCATGTCCTCTGCATTGGTAGGTGGATTCTTAACCACTGAACCACTAGGGAAGCCTGAATACGTACTTAGTTTAAACAGAGCAGTTAAAGAAGGCCTCTCTGAGAAGGGGGCGCTTGAGCTGAAGGGTGGGAAGGAGCCACCACAGAAGGAACAGTGGAGCTCTCAGGCATGGGCTGTCCTGAGGAGGCCCACCCTGCCAGCATCGTACCCAGAAGCTTGTCTTCACTCTTTGATGATCTAAACACATTACTGACTAGTCTTCCTACTCCCTGAGCCTGAAAATATTTCACCTGTAGAAAAGGGTTCTTTTGATCACAGGGCACCTCTCTGCCGTCTACTCTGCTGTGAACATTGTCATGCGTGTCCGCTGGGAAGTGCCAGCTGCTCAGACCACAGTTTTGGCCACCTGTGATGTGATGTTCCACCGCCTCAGTGGAATGTGGAAATCTTTGCACCATATGGTTTTCTTTACTCTCCCCCCGTTGGGCTCACTGGAGCTCAGAGAACAACTATTGACCCGACTGTGAATGTGCTTTGCATTAAACCTCTTGAAGTGAAAGATGAATGGGCAGGACTTCTAGTTAGGCCTGGAGGCGAGAGCGTGTGCATTTATTTTCATTCCTTCCTGAACCCAAGTGAAATGACTGTACTAGGATTTTAAAAGTAAAACCCCACGAGGATGAAGATAATAGAAAAGGAAACAACGGCAGGCCAAAAGATGTCCAGGAATCTGGACTTCGAATTACCTGGCACCGAGGGGTGGGATGGTGAGGGTTTGGGGATCAAGTGAGAGTCTGAACAATGAGGCGCCTGGCGTTCATTCCTCTCTTAGGTCTCAGAATATTGGCACTATTATCCAACCTAGGCAGGAGACAGGATTATTCATTTCCAGGGAAATTAATCATCTCAAGAGAAAGGACCTAATGAAACTGACAATGAAAGCCTTCCAATGAAAGGTCCCCTCCCCACTTCATCCTTCTACAGGAAGTCCTCCAGTCACGAGCTCTTCCCACACAGCAGTTTCCTGGACTTTGTAGTGCTTTATCCTTAAATATAAACAGAAAGTCAAGGATAATCTCACAGGAAGTCTAATTCAAAAGTAGATACCACAATAAAACAAACAGGAGACAGGAGAGAGAAGACAGTCCAGGCATCAGAAAAGAGGGAAAGAATCCTATAATTAATAATCCCAGAGAGATGAGATGCAAATGCACTCTTGAAATGTTATTTAAAAATGAATATTCAAAAAAAATAAAAACCTCTGGGGAATTAAAAATATAATGTGTGTGGGGGGATCAATAGGTGAGTTGGAAGATAAAGTTGAGGAAATTTCTCAGGAGCTAGAGCAAAAAGACAGATGAAAAATAAAAAAGAATGGTAGAACCAATCAGAAATTAAGAAACAAAAAACGGAGCCAAAGGAATTCTAGGGAGAACCAATAAAAATGGAGGGGAGGAAAATGGCAAAGAAATAACACAGGAAAGTTTCCACCCCTGAAGTACAGGAGTTTCTAGATGGAACGTCTCCTGCTATACGCCCAACACGCAGTTGCTAAGAGTAAGCAATACAGTGTAGTTGCTAAGACTCTTTAAGGAGTCATAGATCTCAGGTTTGTCCAGGGATTTTCAGTGTGTTTGTTAGTCAGAGATTTCCACTATTAAGAGGCAGAAGAAAAGTAGTTTCTCTCTCCCTGAACAAAGATTCCTCCTTCAAAAATTTCCCATTACAAACAAGAGTGAATCACTGGAAATCCTTTGAATCTTAGCATCATGCCGTGGAGAACATCAAACACTCATCCTAAGCACCTCTATTCAACATGTATTCTAGAAGCAGTGGGTTTATGTCCTTCCCTTCCCAAAAAACAGGATGCTAGCACTGTGGTTTAAAAGACTACACTGACTTTCAGATTCTTGGGGAAGTTCCACTGTGCATCAAATAAGCACTTGACTAAGCTGCTGATGTTTAGTTGCTAAGTTGTGTCAGGCTCTATTGTGACCCCATAGACTGCAGCCCTCCAGTCTCCTGGGTCGGTGCTTTAAGATAATTCTCTCAGGATCAGCAAAGTAAATGCTTTCACAGATACACACACACAGTGGTTGATCTCAATTGATTTGGTGTGTGTAAGTTCTATTGTTATTATCTACAAGGTAATTCATCACAGTTAAACTGGTCTTTCAGGAATAAATTAATGCATGAAAACTGGGTATCTGATGTGCTTATTTACAACTTACCCTTTTCTACCAAGATCACCCATTACAGAAACTGCTAAGATTAAGTGTCTTCATTGGCTAACGGGTTTTGCTTCCAACAGTGCAGCCCAATTTCTGATAATGGAGCTCCAGGTACATAACCCTCTAAAGCTTCTTGCTAACCTCTCTGTTAATCCCTTGTACCACCTGATCACTCGATACTATTATTGTCCGCTTATTATGTGTGTGTTTAGTCATAAGTCATGTCCTACTCTTCTCGACCCCATGGACTATAGCCCGCCAGGCTCCTCTGTCCATGGGATTTTCCAGGCAAGAATACTGGAGTGAGTTGACATTTCCTTCTCCAGGGGATTTTCCCGTTCCAGGGATCGAACCTGAGTCTCCTGCATTGCAGATAGATTATTCTTTACTGCTGAGCCACCAGGGAAGCCCTTGTCTGCTTAATAAAAAGCCCTTAAAAAGTGGGTTACTGATCATTACATCTAAGGGGAGAATATTATTCAGATTCTAGAGTTAGTGCTTCAGTGAAGGGAGAAAAAGTTGAAATTAAATCATCATAGAAACATTCTTGAGAAGTTTAATTTTATGTGATTATTTTCCGGGTTGAAAACAAAACAAAGTCTGAGGTCACTGCTTCCAGGAAATCTAAATTCTTGAGTTTTTCTTCTTTACAGAAACAGTTTGAAAAAGTACGTAAACCTCTGCAGTTTTTCTTTAAGGCTGGCTGAGTGTATCACAGGCAGAGAGTCCTAAGCTGTGATAAGTCTTTGTTAAACACACTATGTGGTCATTCCCTGGGCTTCTGTTTAGAGACGCTTTAGTGGTCGGTAGAACTGAATGAGATTCGTGAGGCATCTTAACGCTGGTCTGAATTTCAGCTCTCTGTGTGGTCCTCCTTCCCAGTTAAATCTTGCCTGTTCATCTTCAGCTTCATGCTAAAGAAAACAATGACTAAATAACAATCACTCCGGGACACCTCTTACTTCCCAAGGGCATCATAATAACCCATGAACACCCATGTGGATAAAATGAGCTTATAGCTTTAGTAGACACCTTTAAACACATGGCTATTTCAGGACATTCTATATAAAATAATGACGGTAAAACTTTGGCTTCCGATTTATTTTTTAATTAACAACAAAGATGCCCCAATTATAATTTTTCAGAGTATTTAAAAATTGTTTTGTAAAGGACTTGTCTAGAGTCGGGACTTACTGAAAGTATGCACTTTTAAACAATAAGATGATGAAAAAGAATCTTCTCTTTTTCACCCACACTATTTGCAAATCCGCTTACAGGACTCACCTCCCCTGATTATAATAAAAATTGGGCAGCCCTGTGTGTACTGGACATGCACGGACTCCATCTGCAGTCACAAAGGAAACCAAACTCCTTTTTATTGGCCTTTTCTATATTTTGTTCATAAAAGAGCTACTGACCCCAGGTCATAGTCAAGCTCACAAAATCCAAACAAGTAGAAAGTTTCTCAAAACCCAATACCTGAGTGTTTGATTGAGGAAGGAAATTGGACCTGTTGGAATGGAACGATGCGGACCGGGGGGTGCAGCTCTGAACCGGTCATGGAAATGACAGTTCTAATCTGCTTTTCTTGTTAACACCCAGATGGAGAGGGAGAGAGAGAGGAAGGACAGGCTGTGACCAGATTCGTGAAAGAGTGGGGGCCAAGGATGGACTGAATTTGTGCTTGTGTGGGGGGAGCAGTGCCATCCTCTCTCGGCCTGGGAGGCGGGTGTCCCAGCAGGACTCGGCACGCCAGCATCTGCAGAGAGGCTGCGTCTCTTAGCATCACTCTCAGCCCTTCGCTTTCTTCAGCAATCGACATCTTTACTTAGAAAGCTGAGTGCCTCGAAGAGTCCTCCACCGGATTGGAGACAGCTGGGAGGCCACAGGTAGAGAAAGAGGCTTCCTACAGCGCTCCCTGCTTCTCCCTGCCTGACTTCGGGGTCATGGTGTTCTCAGAGCAGCTGAGGACCCAGTGGGTGGAGGTCTTCCCCTAACCAGCCCTTAGCCCTTAGGTCAAGGGCCTGCCCTCTCTGTTGGGGTGGGGGTGGGCACAGGTTTATGAGTGGCTATGGGAGGTGCCTGCATGGTCTTTCTGGCCCCGCCCCGATTTCCTCTTTCATCTCATCTCCCCAAGGGGCAGGAAAGTCCAAAATATTTCCTCTCTTCTCTTTCTCATCTTTGTTTGGCAGGAATTCTGTGCTTTGTAGGGCCTCCCCTTCATTTCACAAATCTTTACTGAGCTCCTTCCACGTGCCAGGCTCAGTCCAACTGCCCAAGATATGCTAGCAAATAAAACAGAGAAAGGGCTTCACCTGGTAGGACGTTGTCTCACAGAGCAGCGGTCCCCAACCTTTTTGGCATGAGGGACTGGTTTTGTGGAAGACAATTTTTCTACAGACCAGGGGTGGGAAATGGTTCGGGATGATTCAAGAGCATTACGTTTATTGCGCCCTTTATTTCTATTATTATCGCATCAGCTCCACCTCAGGTCATCAGGCATTAGATCCCAGAGGCTGGGGACCCCTGTCACAGAGGAAAACATATCATGAGCAGCAGGCCCAATGCAGAAGTGCATCATTTAGTGGTTCAGGAGTGTTAAGTGCTGTGAAAGAACAGAGGAAAACCAGAGCGCATAGGGACGGCAGGAGATCTGGGGGCAGAGGTGGAAGACAAGGGACAAGCTGGCACCTTCAATAAGGTCAGGGTGAGCCTCCTTGAGAAGACATCTGAGAAGATGGGAAAGCAGGGAGGGAGGAAGCTAGGTGGATAATTTCCATGGGGAAAGAGTATCAGGCAGAGGAAACACATCAGGCTTGTGCAAAGGCCCTGGGGGTGCCTGGTGGATTTCAGGAGGACTGAATTTCAGGATTTCAGGAGGACTGGGGAGTAGTGAGGACTTGGAGCAGAGAGGTCTTGCTTTTCCTTGGAGTGTTATGAGAGCCACTGAAGACTCTGAGCAGGAGGTGATAAGATTCGACTTTAATTTTAACATGGCCAGTAGCTCTGCTGTTGAGTTGAGGAGTGACAATAACACGTTAAGGGCTGGAGCTGGGAAACCGATCAGAGCCTTGCAGGAGCTCAGACAGAGATGGTGGGCGCAGTAGAGGTGGGGAGAAACGGTCAGGTTCTGGATGATATTTGAAGGTGGCACTGCCCGGAGCTGTAACTGAGAGGCTATGGGGTGTGAAAGAGCATGAAAGTCCAGGACGCCTGCAGTTTCCACTTGGGTCCCTGGAAGAAGGTGATTGTTCTTAGCTGGGCTGGGAAGACTGGGGAATGAAGCAGGATTTTGAAAAGATGAAAACTAAGGTTCCGTTCTGGACATCCTGCATTCCCTCTTGAATGTTGGGAACCTAATTTACTTTATTTTTGCTCCCCCTGCTCTAGAATTCTAAGTCTTTTCAAGACCGAATGGACCACAGAGGAGAGGCACTGGGTAGAAAACTCAACAGGTGATATTTGAAGACCTCTGCTTATAGCCTGGGTCATCCCCCTGGAAGCTGAAGATCCTGTTCTCAAAGCCTTTTAATTGCTTGGCTAAAGACTGAACGCCTACCTTGTTCCCCACCAAAGCCACTGCCTGGCAGAACATTCCAGGGCACAGGCTCTTGCATTCTCCAGTCTGGAAGGTTCTGCTTCCACGGCCTGACAGAGGGAGCCGGACCAGGCCATCATGTTCATGGTTCCAGCCCTACTAAGACTGGGCTCCAACAGCTGGGCCCTGCAGAGAGGGCGATGGAAGAAAGACCCTAGCACAGGCCAGAAGGAGGCCCTGGGCTGTCACGGGTGCCACTGGTTTGGCCCCTGCACTTCCAAAGGAGCTGTTCTTGCCAAACTCCAAGCCCCCTCCCTAGGAGGCATGCTGGCAATGGTGGGCCATGGCTTACAGGTAAGGAGCTGAGGGACCAGACCTTGCCCAGGGGCTCACATTGCTTTTAGATAAAGGAAAGAACCTTCTCCGAAAATGGAATATATGAATGTTTTCCTTCAAGTCCTGCAAACATGTCTGATGGTGCCAGATTTATACTTTTCTAGTATCTTCTATATTCACAGAAGTTCTAGTAATGGATCAGATCTAACCCATAGAGTACTAGATTTTCCCTGTCTGAGTTCAGTAACCCAGTTCCAACACTTCCTGGTCATGGGACCTTGAGCAAGCCACTTAATTACTCTGGCTTAAGTTTTCTCATCTGTAAAGTAGGGTAATAAAACATAGTAATGAGGTAATGCATGCAAAGGGCATCACCCAGGGCCTTGTGGGCAGTAAATGCTCAATATGTGGTATTCACATTCTGTCTATAGTATAGTTGGATCTCTTTCAAGTGGTTTAGAATTAGCTGAAAATTCTTTTATTTAAGACATCTCAATTTGCCTGTGACATAATTAGCCTTTGAAATTCTCACAATTCCTTGCACACAGTAGATGCTGTGTGATACTTAGAGGAAGTTGAGTACCACTGTGTGACCTGGTGATAGGATGCTGATTCTGCCCCATACTAGCTGAGTGACCTTGGACAAGTCACAAAACATCCCCTAACCTCAGTTTTTGGACTTACTAAGGTGGTAATAATGGGCTATCCATCTGTCACTGGGTTGTTATGAGGATTAAAAAAAATGGTAGAGGTGAAGGAATTCAATAAAGGTTCACGTTTTTAGTATTGTTGAACTGTCTTATGGAATTGAATTATGAGATGGAATTGTTGAATTATTGTTGAACTGTTTTACTGTTTATTGCTATTGCTGTTTGTTCTTATTGCTGATAAAATGGTGGAGTCTGGGATGAGGGTTGATTCATTTTGGGTGATTCTTGATTTGCTGCCCTGAGTCACGTTAATTATTTACAAGTTCGTTATCTAGCTTCACTTGACTGATTGATTTCTTCACTCGATAAATATGTATTGAATGTTTGCTCAGTACCAGGGCCCATTCCAGGCCGTAAACAGGCTGACTGGATTCTCTGTCTTGGAGCTGGCATTCCTGGTAGGGGAGGCAGACAGGAAACCAGATGATTTCAGACATCGATAAGAGCCATGATGACAATAAAAGATAGCGAGAGGGTGAGTGGTGGGGGGCTAGGGGTGGTCAGAGAAGGCCTCTTGGAGGAAGTGACATCCTTAAGACCTAAGGATGGACAGAAACCAGTCTTGAGAGAAGGGGAAAGGGGCATGAAGTATGTGTGGAGTGGTGGATGGGGTGTCCCAGACAGGGGAGCACCCAGAGGAAAGACCCTGAAATAGGGCAGCACCTGGCTGGCATGGTGACAGACCCGAGAGATGGTGGCTGAAGAACAGAGGGCAGGACTTCCTTTGTGGTCCAGTGGTAAAGAATCTGCCTGCCAATGCAGGGAACACAGGCTCGATCTCTGGTCTGGGAGGATTCTACATGCCATGGGGCAACTAAGCCCGTGCACCACAGCTACTGAGCCCCTGCTCTACAAGAGGAAGCCCTGCAGTCGAAGCCTGCACAGAGTAGACCACACTGTCTGCCACTAGAGAAAGTCTGCGCACAGCAACAAAGATCCAGCACAGCCAAAACTAAATAAATTTCTAAAGGACTGGGGTTCTATTTTGGTGTAATAGGGAACCCTTGAAGGGTTGTAACTCTTCTCCCAGGTGTGGTATGGATAGCTCTCCCACCTCCTTCCGGTCTCATATTCCCCTTTCAGTGAGATTTCCCTGACCACCCTACGTAAAATGGCAACCCTCTGTTTAAAGGACTGGAATGAATTCAGCCAGTCACCACACTCTATGTCCTCCTGCCCCATTGTTATTTTTTGTCCACAGCTCTAACATTCTCTAACACACTGTACGTTTCCCTCTTTAATTTTGTTGGTTCTCCTCTTCCTGATGAGGATGCAATGTCTAGCAAGGTCTAGAAAGTGCTAGAACAGTGCTGGCCCAGAGGTGTGCAGATATTTGTTAAATGCAAGACTGGATAAAGTGCATGGTGTAGGTTCTGCTTTTACTAGGTCCCTCTGGCTGCCTCGTGGAGGGGGATTTGGAGAGCCTGGTGAAATGGTGTTCTTGGCCCCCGGATGAGGGTATGGGAGGTGGTTTGACATTGCCTTTCGGGTAGGGCCCACTGGACTTGCTAATGGCTGGAGTAAGTGTTTGAAGAATGAAAGGACTCACTTTAGGATTTTGACTGGAGCAACTTGGGCCATTTACTGGGACAGGTAGGGGGAGAACAGGAGAGGAAAGGGGACAACTTAGTTGGAAGAGTCAACTTGAGAAGTCTGTTAGACAGCAGAGTGGCATTGTCAATGGCAAAAAGATGGTGATTAAAAAAATAGTGCTTAAAATAGTGGAGAAATTTTCAAACTGACAAATATGTGTTGCTCAAGTATTTTGAAATTTTAGATCCAGAAAAAAAAAAAAGTCCAAAACCTAGATCTAAGTTTGGGTAAATAAACTTGATGCTTTGATTACATCCAAGCACAAAGCATCAGATAATAGTATTAGCCAGGGACTTCTCTGGCGGTCCAGTGGTATAGGACTCCATACTTCCACTCCAGGGGGCACCAGTTTGATCCCTGGTTAGGAAATTAAGATCCCACATGCTGTGAGTGCAGCCAATAACAATAATGATAATATTATTAGCCAAAATGCCTATATTTTAAGTCACAAGAAGTGCTCAAAAATAAATTTCAATAGAATTTAAAATGCAATGAAGAGAATTACCATGGGGGAGTCTCCAATATATAGGATTTCTTTTTAGCCTTTCAGTTACAATTAAAAATCATTTTTAACCAAGTCACCATACCACCTAGGGTTTAGTGCATCTCCTGCAGTGGTGCCTTTTTGTCGTTTGGTTTTCACGCACAGAGATGCAAAACTTGTGGTCACTATAAGATGCAGGAGTGGGACTTCCCTGGAGGTCTAGGAGTTAAGACTCTGAGCTCCCAATGCCAGGGACAGGAATTCAACCCCCTACCCCCACCCCCGGTCGAGAACTAAGATCCTGCATGCCGCACAGTGGAGCCTAAAAAAAAAAAATCAGGAATGGTTCAGGAAGCCAACATGACAATACAAACCTGGGAAGAAATGGATTAAGCAAAGCTATGCTACAGTACAACATTGATGGGCTTTTGAAGGCATTTTGCTTTCTGGAAAATGGAAGCTCTAGCGCATAGCAATTTCAGCTGGTTCTTTCCTCTCGGGGAAATCATAAAAGCAGTATTTTCCACCCAGAGACTTTCCTACCCCTGCCAAACGATGGGCTGACGGCTCATATTTTCCCACGCGGCGCGGTGCTTTCAGAACACCGTCTTGTCTATGGGTGCTTGGTAACAAACACACGTGAAGCCTCGCCTTTCAGAGAAATTGCTGCAGACAAGCTGGGGCAGGGCTGTAACCAGGTGGCTGCATCCGGAACTCAGGGTGTGTTTAGTATTCCGTACGCGTCGGGGCTTCGAGGACCCAGCCAGGGCTGCCTCTAGGATTGCTGTGCAGCTTGCAAAGCACGGGAGTTCAGAATCTTGAGGCTGCTTGGAGGAGGTTTGTAGCTAAAACATAAGCTGTTTTCAGGTACATTGGAGTTTAATTTCATCCTCGATCACTGAGCCTGGGGATGCTGCCACCCCCATCCCCAACCCCCATTTCTCTGTTCTTTGTCCTCTGGAGGCAGATTCGCTGGCCATGCATGGCTTAGTGCAGAAAACTACTGCTCTTTGAGAAGAGAAAAGATGACCGCGCTCTGTGGGTGGATTTAAGTTGTGCTGTGCTGCTGCCTTGCCTCATTCCCCATCACCACCCCCCTTCCTACTCGACCCTGGTTCAGCAAGTCAGTATGGAACGGCCACCAAGAGTCAGTGGACCTGTGTGTGAGCCGGGCTCTGCCATGGCCGCTCTGAATGACCCTCAGCCTGAGCCCCGTTGTCCCATCTTGCAGTGATGAAGTTTAGGAACATCATCATCTCTACCTCTGTTACACAGTAATGATGCTGTGCGTGGCGTGGATGCTCTGTGCACTGACTGTCCAAGACCCCCATTCCAAGGGTCTTACCTGGGGGGCAGTACCCTTCCCCAGTTGTGAACACTGACAGTGGCAAATGGGCTCACCCTCCTCTCATACATCCCGGAGGACACGTATCTGCCCATACCTGCCCAGAACAAATGCTGGGAAAATGAAAATGTCAATTAAATGGTTGCTATGGCAACCCCATCTCATGTTTGAGGCTACATTTGCAGCGTTGTGATTATTTTTCTCCCATTGGGTTGATTGAATTCCTCAGTTGTTGCCTCTTGCCCCATCTCTGTCACCCTGTCAACACACCACACTCTCATGCTCACACACTCACAAGTACTCACACACTGTTCACAATGGTTTGTAACAGAGCATATGATGCATTTTAAAGGGCTAAGATAAAAGCCAGGAAAATTATTTTGGAGCAAGTGGGCACATTCCTGTGTTCTTTTTGTGACTTTTGGGGGTAGCTCAAAGAGATAGAATGTCCAGTCTGACACCAGAAAGACTCTCCTGTTAGAATTTTCTTTTTGACCTTGCATGAGCTCTTCAACTCCTTGAGCAGGGGGTTTTAGCTCTTGATCAAGAGAACATAATGCTCTTAGCCCTACGAGGGGAGGGGAGAGGAGGGCAGCCTTATAAAGACTAACAAGAAAATGCCTGCAACCTTTGCACTCCCCTGAAGAGTGACCTGCATGCTGGTCATGGCTCAGCTTCACTGTGGAGTCCAGCTCAGCTTGGAGGAGGAGCAAGGGCCTGGAGACAGATGCCTGGATTGGATCAAGTTTTATTAGCTACGAAACCCTGAGTTAGTTGTTTAATCCTTCTGTTTGTCTATGAAATGGGGCTGACAAAAGGAGTGCTACCTCATGGGGCTGTTCTGATAATTAAATGAAATGCCATAGAAATTGTTGGCATGGAGTAAGGACCCAATGGGCTTCCCTGGTGACTCAGTGGTAAAGAATCTGCCTGCCAGTGCAGGAGACATGGGTTCAATCCCTGGGTCCAGAATATCTCCTGGAGAAGAGAATAGCAACCCACTCCAGTATTCTTGCCCAGAGAATCCCGTGGACAGAGGAGCCTGGTGGGGTACAGTCGATGGGGTCTCAAAAGAGTCAGACACAACTGAGGGACTAAACCACCACCAAGGACCCATTAGATTAGGCCCATAGTCTATTCATGCCGATTGCTTCCAGAATCCACAAAGGAGAAGCGCACGGTCCAGCTGTCATCATTGGAAGACGTGTGCTTAAACCTTCCGTATGTGTGTCTTTGCTGTTTTTTAGAATACATTCCAGCTTCTTCTTTCAGAGCCAGTTGGGATGCAATAAGCAAACACTCATTTTTTTTCTCCCTCTTGATAAATGATTTGATTTGATTTAGTAATTTTAAAATTTTGTTTTTGAAAGGTTTATTTTTTCCCTGATGCCAAAACTTCCTGATGATGAAATCTCCTCTCACCAACTCAAATATCTCAAGGGCTGAAGTGCCTTGTAGGGCACAGGCAGTCTTTCTCCCATGACCGTGCCTGGAAAAAGACTTGTGTTCAGTCTTACTCAGAGGGTGGAGAGGCCCTGCAGGAATCCAGTCTTAACAAAGAGGAAAGCCAAAGAAGGAAGTTTCTGGTGGTTGCTTTTTTTTTTTTTTTAACCCTCCTGAACGTCACTATCAGAGGCAGGTATCTAACACCGTTTCCTAGATCTACTTCCTTGGGGAAGGACTGGGCTGCAGGGAGAGAGAAAGCCTGAGCATTGCTAATTAACTGCTGTTTCTGCTGAAGGGAGTGAGGTAGAGACACCAAAAGATGCCATTGCAGGTATTTTTCTTTTACAGAAATTTCGAAATTCGAACACTTAAAAGAAAAAAATTCAAGGTGAATATTTTACTGAATAATAAATGAACTGTAGAATGTGTATAACCTTCGCAATATATTTTTTTTTAAATTGCTTAAAAAACGTTAAGGGAGCACAGTTTACTCGGGAATGAACTGATGTTCCCTAGGCCTGGAAGAGTTGAAATGAGGAGAGCTCCACTAAGAAACAGCACTAAGATTATTTTAGCAGATGGTAACCTTTAGTGATTTTTAATCAAACAATGTATTTGATCATGTGTGCCTAAACCACCATACGTGTATTACTTTAAAAGTAAAATGGTAAATGCTTTCCTAAATACTGAATATCATTAAACTAAGTATATGCAGTGGGTATGGCATTGCTTTAAAACTTGCTATGGATGTGCTCTGGTGCTATTTCCAGGCTCCCCCGGGGAGCAGGGGGGTGGCCTCAAATTCCTTTTCAATGATGTTCAGTCCTCTTCTCCTCTCAGGTGTCATCATAGAGGCAAACTCAACCAAAGGTGGGGGGAAGGCCCCTGCCCATTGTTGTTCTGGTCTCTGATGCTGACACCAGGGGTGTCCTGGTCTTTGGGTCCTAAAGGGGTATCCCTGGGGGCCATTTCCATTTGGAACATGCTTGGAGCCAGGAGCCCAGGACATAGCTGGAAGCACCACTTTGAGGTCAATCCTGTATGGGTGCCTCAGTGGTTGCACAGTCCAGCTCCCCAGTGCCAGGCTTGTCCCCACTGGTGAGAAAGGCCCAGGGTGCTCGGACCCTCATCCCCAGAGTATCATAGCTAAGTGTCTATGTTCAAGAGTTAGGGGAGGGGGTCCTGGTGGAGCTGATGGGGAGGCTGACAACCCCCAAGCTTCACTATTCCTGCTACCACATCTCACGCAAGATGGGAAGAGGGAGCCACAGTCCCCTCCCCCATCATGGGTCCTTGGGCTGATATTTTTATAAAAGAAAAAGACAGTCCAAGATGATTCTGCAAAAATCTTTTCCATAAACATAAGCAGGGGAGTTCTAAGCAGGGAGGAGTTAGGAGAAGGGGTAATGGCAGAGGATTTGGCTTTATTGGAGCCTTCTGTTTTTAAAAGGAAAGCATCATATGGCTACAATTAACTGTCCTTTAAAATCCCAGTGGCAAGAGAGCGCAAGGTCTTGCTACCTGCCTGAAAAGGGAGTGGGTATGCTGGGAGAAAAGAAAATTAACTTTTCACAAATTATGCTGCCACAGATGCTTACATTTAATTCATTTTGTACCCCCCCCCCATAAAGAAATTGTGAGGGATCTCACTTTTGGTAATGCTACTGGCTCTTTGAATCCCAAGTTCTGGAGTGCAAACTGTTCAGGGCCCTGGTCCACCTGGTGAAGGGAAGCCTCAGGTGTCGATGGGACCAGAGGAACGACTAGGTCCTTCTCCTAGCAATCGCATCAGCATCACCTAGGAACTTGTCAGAGATGCAGGATCTGAAGCCCCATGGAATCTTAATGTATGCATGTGTGCATGCTCAGTCATGTTTCTTTGCGACCCCATGGACTGTATGCCTGCCAGGCTCCTCTGTCCATGCGATTCTCCAGGCAAGAATACTGGAGTGGGTTGCCATGCCTTCCTCCAGGGGATCTTCCCAACCCAGGGATCGAACCCGCATCTCCTGTGCCTCCTGGCAGATTTATTACCACTGAGCCGCCACTGAATCTTAAGCTGCGTCTTAACATCCCAGGTGATTCGTGTGTGCAGTGCAGTTTGAGAAGTGCTGCTTTGTGGGAGGCGGCTGCCTCCTGCCACGGGTTTCTAGAACCTTGAGAAGCTCCGTGTTGGATTAGCAGGGTTCAGCCTCCCTGCCGTGAACAGCTGTGGTTCTAACTATAGCCTTGAGCCTTCGTGTAAGACAGGCTCACCTGCTAGGCAACAGCACTGCTCACCTGGAGGGAACCCTGGGTCTGCTCATTACTCATGCCTCTGTTCTAATTTCACGGTTTCTGCCTGCGGTTGTGTAATCCTGGGCTTGCAAGGCTCAAATGTGGCGAAAGTCACCAGGCTGATGAATTCCCCGCTCCGATGACGCCTTCATCAGAGATGACACTCCCCTTTCATGGGTCAGGTTATCGGAGGGACAAGGGGGCCGACCTCATGTTGTGTCCTCAGTTATGGTGATTTTGGCGGCTTCTCCAAATTGATCACATCTCAGGCAAGTGCACAGCACCGCAATTACCCAAGACTCTCGGGACGTTGGGATCAATTTTTTTTTTTCTTTCCCAAACAAATGAGTATTCTTCTGGCTTTTGCTAATTGAAATGTCTATTTTATAGAAAGCATTTTATTTCCACCAATTCTCACAGCAACCCTATTGGAGGGGTATGAGAAGAGGAAGGGGTGTTGTTATTATTCCACTTTTCAGAAGGGAAAACAAAATCAGAGAAGTAAAGTAACTTTCTTAAAGTCACACAGTAAATTAAATGACAGACTGTGGACCCAAATCCAGGCATGTGTGACTCCACCGGGCTCTCTGTCCACCCGGGCTATAGTGAGTCTATCAAACACAGAATTCCTACAGTCCAGGGTATCTATCTATTCTTTTCTTCAGGTGAGGAGGAAAGCAGGAGTGTTTCTGAATGATCTTTGTCATTCTTCTGCTTCTCCCAGGTGGGCACCTCCAGGGGCTCACATTTTTCCTTAGTTTCTCCCCATGAACCAACCGGCCTCAGAGCTATGACTGCTCTGCTCCAATGGCTTCTTGGAGGCCAGGAATAAAGCCCGGGTGGCCTGCACACCAGCGGTAGCGGCAGGTAGCGTGAGCGCCAAGGCCGAGTGGCCATTCTGTTCTCAGGGACAGGTGCATACTGCAGTTCCCGGGAAGACCCTGGTGCTGTTCCTTTTCTTTTTTTGGCTACACCAGGATCTTAATTCCCTGACCGGGGATGGAACCCGGGGCCCTGGCAGTGAAAGGGTCAAGTCCTAACCACTGGACTGCCAGGGAATTCCTGGGTGGTGCTGTTCCTTTGACACCAGGGGAGAGGCCGGGCAGTTCTTTGACAGCTCTGACCTTCAGAGGGCATGGATCTAGGCTCAAGTTTTAGCATGACAAGTTTCAGAAGCCCTCTCAGCACTTTTGCCTTTGGGGAGCCCTTTCTCTTTTTCTTTAAAAAGAAAACTCTAAAAATATATTTACCACAATGTTGGCATTAAAGATAAATATTTTGTTATGTGTAAAGCCATTTTCTTCATCCTGAATTTTTTTCCTTCTGCTTTTAAGTGATATTAAAATATTTTCATGGACACCCCCCCCCAAATACTATAGACCTTGAGCATTGTGTTTACTGTACCTACTGACTTTCCTAAGCCTCAGTTTCCTCATCTGTAAAATGGGTGTAGTGACAGCATCTGCTTTGGTCCATAGCAATCAGCTTGTGTAGAGGTGGCCTCCAGCCTCTGGCATCTAGTTAGTGCTCAGCTGGGAAGGCTGCTGTCACTGCCCTCTGCTGGGGGGTGATGGGCTTGCTGTTAGGGGGACTGGGTGGCTCCCCTGGGGGTGGGCTGCTTCTGAGGCACATAGTCAAAGGCCCGTATGGGTGAGGGTTTATGCCATCAGCTCTGCTTCCCACTCCTGCCTCACAAAGCATCATGGCCAGAAAAGCGAGCAGAGCCCGCCCTCTGCCCAGGCCTGTGGAGAGATTTGATCTGTCAGGGCAAAGCTGGGATGAGAAACCCAAGCTCGGACCCCAGCCCAGAGCCATCAGGCCCCACCCCAGGCTGTCTCTCAGGGAGACAATCACAAGCTCAACTAGACAAAGACGCAGACCAGACTTTGCTGAAAACATTGCTCTTGCCGCCCACGTTGCAAAGGCTTCACCCGCCCGCCACCCCCCACGCCCCGCTGCTGCTCCATTTCTTCAAGGCCACGTCCCCACGTGGGCCACCACAGGCAGCGCCCAGCGAGGGCCTGATCTTTGACGGCCCAGCCTGGGGCCAAATCCCCGCTCTGCCACTGAGTGACGGGCAGGTTGCGTCACATTGGCTGGCTTACTTGAGAAAGGGATGTAAACACACGTCTTACCTCACGGGGCAATTGTAAAGGTGACACAGGTGACCGTGTGCGCACACACACACACACACACACACACACACACACACGGGGCTCCATCCTGAGGAGCAGGGGGTCCTGGAGCTGCTCTCTCCTCCCATCTCCTTCAGGAAGCCGCTTATGGGAAAGCCCATGCCTGGGGGCAGGGTGCGGCCCAGGGTAGAGCCACTTGGGCTACAGATCCAAGTGGAATAATCCTGGAATCACATCAAGGGGCCGCTGGAGGAATAAAAGTGAACACATTTGAAAACACTTACAATGCTACCTGGTCTGCAGTGACTGCTCAGTAGATGTTGGGTAATTTTTTTTCTCAATACACAAGCCACAGATGGCAAAGGGGCTTCCCAGGTGGCACAGTTGGTAAAGAATCCACCTGCAATGCAGGAGACATAAGAGACATGGGTTCGATCCCTAGGTTGGGAAGATTGCTTGGAGAAGGAAATGGCAACTCATTCCAACTGGAAAATTCCATGGACAGATGAATGTGGCAGGCTACAGTCCATGGGAGTCACAGAAAATCAGACACTACTAAGCGTGCTCACACGTCCACACACAAGCCACAGATGGCAAGGTGGCTACAGCCTCCAGGACAGAACCTTCTAGAACTTACATGGGCTTCCAGAAATAAGAGTCCTCAGTTCCTTCCTCTCCAAATTGCCCACTGGAAGATTTGTCGTTCAGGGAGTGTTCGGGAGTTTCCCCTAAATCCGTGGCCTCTTGGTTGCTGAGACTCAAGCTGTTGACTTCTCCACTTCAGGAAATGACCATGTACTGGAGGCGGGAGGGTGCTGTCACCCTGATAATAACCACAGTGGGTTGTGTGGGCAGCAGGAGGGCCTGGAGAGAGTTTGAACTCCAGGAACTTTGAAGGAAAGGGAGAAGAAGGGGAGGGATAACAGGTCTTGAGTGCCTCCTCAGAGCCAGGCTCCAGGTGGCTCCAGGTGGCTCCTTGGCTCTGCTCCGGATTTGTGGAAACAGTCTTGCATGAAGCTCTGTCAGGGGAGTGGCCTGGGAGACAGTCAGTCAAGGCCCTTGGCTCTCTGGCTTCAGCTCTTTCTCTGTCCTCACTGTGGGCAGGGCCCTCGGTCTCAGGGCCAGCTGGACACCAGGATGGGCCCAAGGGGAGCTTCTGGCTTCTGAGGGCCCCAGACTCAGACCCTGAACTCATTGGTGCCAGACTCTGACCAGCCACAGGCTGCTCCCAGCTCTGTTTCCTTTTAGCTTTTCTCTAGTGGATTCCCTTTCTTTTCTTTTTCTTTGCTATTGTTGTTGGCTGCATATCCCAGCATGTGGGATCCTAGTTCCTCCACCAGGGATCAAACCTGCACCCTCTGCAGTGGAAGGACAGACCCTTAGCCACTGGACCACCAGGGCAGTCCCTCTTTAGTCCAGCGTGAATTCTGACTGAGAGATGACAAAGTCTGTACTCTCTCTGCATGGTGTTTTCCTGGAGAGACTGTTGTTAACCTGAGTGCTCATTGGCTACCGGCATAAAATATTAATACCTAAGTGAGTGTGCGAGCTCTGGAGCCTTCCAGGGGCAGGGTCTGGTTTCACATCCCGAGTCGAGACGACAGCTGCAGGCAGGGTCTGAGGGGCCTGGGGGCCCTGCGCCTGCCGGGAGGCGCAGCCCTGGCCCAGCGCAGCTGCTCCACAGCCAGGTTCCGGGGAGCCGAGGTCAAGAAGCACGACAGCCATGAGAGGTATGTGCCCTGGTGAACAAAGTGTGATAAGGAATCTGACTTCTGGAATCTGAACTGGAAATTTGCTGGCTGTTTCTGTGACTGTCAGTGCAACAAATTGGTTTCTTCCTATATCGTGATGAAATCTATATACATAGACACACACAGAAGTGATCGTCAGATGCAATTCTCTTACATATATTCTGTTCCCCTATGCAATGACTTCTTAATACGGTATCTGTGAGTCTCCCTTCAGAAATCTGAATTTCTGTAAATCATTGCATAGGTTTTTTTTTTTTTTTTTCTGGAGAGGAGGATTTTTTATTTTGCAGTAGATTCTCAAAGGAGTCAGTGGTCCCTACCCCAGAATTAAAAATGATAATGCTAACCATTCCACTTTTGGGGAATATCTACGACTATTTGTAAGTGACAGCAAAGATCCAGGGACTGAAACATTTCTGGAAGCATTGTTTGTGGTTGCAAAAGACTAAAAATAACTCAATTATCAGCCAACAGAGGTGGTTAATCATTTGGGTGTGTTCACCGTTTACACAACGGTTGGGGGCAAGTCTCTCTGTGATCTGGAGGGCTCTCTGGGAGGGTGAAGTAAGAAAAGCAAGGTGCCGGACAGAGTGTGCTGTGCGGACACTCGTGGGTGAGCCGGGCACTTCCGGTATGCAGGGACTATCTCTCAGAAGGATCCACCAGCCACTGGCCACAGTGATCGTCCCGGAGGAAGTGAATTCTGGGACAGAGTTCAGGCGTGAGAGGAAGGCTTGCTTTCATCCGAGTCTGTACTGTTTGAACTCGTCTGGTGTCAAAACAGTCCAACCAGAGAACAACGCCACAGGGCAATACGCCGACTTGACTTTCAAGAGGACCTGAGAGGAGAGGCCTGTGAATGGCAGAACTGGGGTTGAGCAAGGAGCGGCTAATTTGGGTGGGCAGCTGCTACTCTTCTAAATTAAGAAGGTGGCCAAGGTCAAAGGCTGACTCACAGCTGGCCCCACAGCGGCCAAGGGAGCTCAGTGGAGGGGCGCCCTCCTTGCAGGGGGTCTGAGAGCCTGCCGCATGCAGGCTGGTATCCTCGTGGTAATCATGATACCTAGGGCTTTCTTGACTGGGGCTCAAAGCACATGTGCAAACCCCATTTACTCTCCTCAGAGTCCTTCGAGGCTGGGGGGCTATAGCACAGACCCTCGACGTCTGTTGGGGAGGGATGGGAGGGAGGGAACTGGGCCGTGATTCAGGACGTCTGGCAGGGGTGCCTTTGCTCCACCTCACCCAGGAAGGGAGTCCTATCAGGAGGTCATGAGCAGCCTGGACTGCCCATGGGCCTGCCCCAGGCAGCTGCCAACCTGCTAGGCCAGCCAGGCTGTGTGAGCTGTAGGTCACATTCCTCAGCCATGAAGCACCTGGTTGACAAGGCCAGAGGCCTGGTGTCCATCCATCCTTCACACAGATTTCCAATCACAGTGAGAGCTGAGTAGGCCTCAGATGCCGGTTAACTATTTGCCTGAGGCAGAGTGAGCAATTGGTCAAGAGGTGTCAATGGGGTGGGACTGGCCTCACCAAGCTGCCTCATTCCACTCTTGGGGCCTCACAGCACAGAGCTTTGAAATCTTGTTCTCTGAGAACACCTCACTCGCCTGTAAATCTCTGGCCTGGCTCTTGTTCGGTGAGATGAGGTCTCCAGCCTGCACTCTGCCCACTCATGGCAAACCTGTCCCCCCACTGAAGAGACAACCCAGGGGGGGCCTCCACCAAGGCAGGGAAGCTCATTGGACCCACAGGGGCCCACAGTATTCCTCCATACAGTTCACCTGGAAGTGGGTGGCCCACTATGCAAGTTCACATAGGACTGAGGGATTTCCCAGGATGGGTGACTTTCCGCGCTAAAACCAGGACAGTCCCAGGCAAACCCGGATGGCTGATCACCTTCCCTGGAAGTCTGCCACCAGAGGGACATGCCAGGGCTCTCTGCATCCTTTCAAGGGCAGGGATTATGCATTCCTTTCTTTTTTTCCCTTCTATAATTACAGACTTTGGACTTTCCTGGTGGCTCCATGGTAAAGAAACCACCTGCTAGTGTAGGAGACGTGGGTTTGATCCCTGGGTCAGGAAGATCCCCTGGAGAAGGAAATGGCAACCCAGTCCAGTATTCTTGCCTGGGAAATCCCATGGACAAAGAAGTCTGGCGGGCTACAGTCCCAGGGGTTGCAAAGAGTCGGACAGGAGTTAGCCACTAAACAACAGCAACTTGCAACAATGCCGGGATCTTTTCTTTGTATTTCATGATGTTGATGTTTTTGAAGAGGACAGGCCAGGTGTTTTGTAGATTGCAGGGCCCTCCAGCAGTGCCTGGGGTGTAACTGGCTGCGTATAACTGCTACCATGTTGCCCACCATGTACCAAGATCGTCCCATGCAATATCTCATTCATCTCCTCGACCACCCTTGGAAAGACAAGTGATATAATTATGCTCATTGCGCACTCAAGAAAATAGACTCAGAGAGGTTAAAGCGCTTGCCTGAAGTGCTTCAGCCAGAGAGAGAGGTAGGCCTGGGATTTTAACTCGGGAGTCAAACCTCCTAACTGCTGGGCCATTGTGTCCCGGAGAGTTTTCTTGTTTTATTTGCAAGTGTTGTTTCTTTTAACTTCTGAAACTCTAACATCAGCAAATTGTCGTCAAGGTCACCAGCCATCCTCTACCCAGAGCTGCTCCCCATATACCGACTGAGATAAGGTGGCTGACCTGTGGACTTTCCCTTGTAAGAAAAGAGGCGGCAATTAACCATGAGAGCCTTGGGATTGTGAGCAGATGGGTGCAGAGGGTTATGGGGTGAAAGTTCACCTCTGAGTCTAAAAACCCTTGCCTTCTGATCTGAGTCCCTGTTCTTGGTTCTGATCTGAGTCCATGACATGAGTTCCTGTTCTGAGTTCTGATCTGAGTCCCTGTCCTGTGTTCTGATCTGAGTCCCTGTTATGGGTTGGAACAGGTTATGAACCAAGGAACCCTCTCTGGTCTGGTCTCTCTGCGGCTGGAGTTGAAGTGGCAAAGAGTCACCTGGCTCCACTTTCTGCCTTTCCCCCACCCAGTGCCGCAGCCTGAGGTAAAGCATCTTCTCGCAGGGCCTGGTCACCCTCCTCCAGGAAGTCTTCCAGGCTGAAGGCCCAGCAACCCAAGGTAGCCCCTACGTCCTTTACTCTGACCCCATCCCTGACTCTGCCGTCTCCAGAACAGCCTTCCTCACTCACTGCACATGGTAAATATTCAGTACCTATGAATGAATGAATGGATGTAGGATGCCTTGGGACCTACCTTTTGTTGTCACTCTGACAAATCACCCTTAAGTTCTCACTAGCCTTTCCATTGTGGCATGTGCCAGTTGGTTGGCATGAGTTCTGTCCGCATTGCTCTTAAGAAAACTACCTCTTTTCTGTGCATTTCTGCCCTTATTTGTGGCCAGGCTGGCTCCTGTGGCTTATACTTCTCTCTTTTCCCAGAATTTCCCCAGCAGCTTCTACTTGGGCCTTGCTCTTTCCCAGGATTTCCCCAGCAGCTTCCACCTGGGCCTTGCTCTTTCCCAGGATTTCCCCAGCAGCTTCCACCTGGGCCTTGCTCTTTCCCAGGATTTCCCCAGCAGCTTCCACCTGGGCCTTGCTCTTTCCCAGGATTTCCCCAGCAGCTTCCACTTGGGCCTTGCTCTTTCCCAGGATTTCCCCAGCAGCTTCCACCTGGGCCTTGCTCTTGGGCTGCTCTTCTCATCCCATCACAACTGCCGGCCCAGTCTGTTCCCAGGTCTTTCTCTGGGTGATCCATCTATGATACCACATTTCTAGTGAATTTATTCATTCAACAAATATCCACTGGGCACCTACTATGGGTGAAGCACTGTACTAGGTGCTGAGGTCAGCGGAGAACAAGAGAAAGTCCTTGGCTTCATGGGAGGAAGATTAAAGGGCAAACAATCAACAAACAGCAATTGCAGAATGTAGTATGTGCTAAGAAGGAAAGAAAACAGCAGGGTTACTTGGAGAATAATGGGGGGCTACTGTCTTTGGACTGGTGACCACGGAAAGCCACTCTGAACAGGGGACAGCTGAGCTAAGAATCTAAGGACGAGGAGCCAGCATGCAGAGTTCAGGGAACAGCATTCTAGGCAGAGGGAACAGCAAGTACTAAGGCTCAGTGTCATGCTTGGAAAACAAGAAGGAAGCCTGTGCAGCTAGAGCAGGACTGATCTGGGGGATGCCACGGGGTTAGGGTCATCAGCCACAATAAGGAGTTTGGATTCTGTTGTAAGCTTCACAGGAAGCCACTGGTGTTTTCGTTTTGTTTTTTTTTTTTTTTTTTTTTTATGTGGACCATTTTTAAAGTCTTTATTGACTTTGTTATAACATTGCCTCTGTTTTATGTTTTGGCTGTGAGGCACAGGAGATCTTAGTTCCCTGATCAGGGATTGAACCTGCACCCCCTGCATTGGAAGGTGAAGTCTTAACCACTGGACCACCAGAGAGGTCCCACCAATGGTGCTTTTAGAGTCAGAAGGTGATGTGGTCTCCTTTTCATGTTAAACCTCTCTGGCTATTGCAGTGGATCAGAGGGCGGTCCCGCAGGGTCCTACCCTCCTGCTTGTGCCTGTTTGCATCCCCTCACACCCTGCATGGCTCCATAGCACACTGGCTTGCTAGGCATTCTGGTCCTCAGGCCTGGCCTTCTTCCCTCAAAACCCCCTCTGGCCCACTCTGTCCCTTGCATGTTCTAAGGTGCTTCTATCACAGTGGTCATGCTTACAGGCTCCGGGCCTCCATGGATGTCCCTCCTTAGAGACCAAGACTGGGGTTCTGGACTCAAGCAGACCTGTGGCCCAGTCCTGGCATAGCCACTCACCAGCAGAGCATGTACTTCTTCTGAGCCTGTTTCCTCCTCTGGAAAATAGGGGTACCAATAGCACCTACTTCATGGATATGGCTTTCCAGATGGTGCTAGTGATAGAGAACATGCCTGCCAATGTAGGAGACATAAGAGAAGCGGCTTCAATCCCTGGATCGGGAAGATTCCCTGGAGGAGGGCATGGCAACCCACTCCAGTAATCTTGCCTGGAGAATTCCATGGATAGAGGAGTCTGGCGGGCTACAGTCCATAGGGTCGCACAGAGTTGGACACAGCTGAAGTGACTTAGCATGCACATACGCATGGGTACTTATGTGGCTTAGTGGAAAAAAGCTGGATGGTGCTCGGAGCCATGCCTGGCACTGGGCTGATGGGCCTGTGTCTGAGTCTTGCCCTTCTGGGCCAGGAGTGACTGGACAAACCGTGCCCGTTGGATCTTTTGCTGTGGCCCAAGCTCTGCGGCTCAAATATGAGCTGTGAGAGCCTCGTGGATTCTTGACCTGGTTTTTCTCTGCTTTGTAACCACTGAAACAGCTGGCCTTACTGCTGGCAGAGAACAGTCCTGGGCAACGGGCTGAAACCTGAGGAGGTGAATTTAAGCCACAGATTTAAAATACCTTCTATGAGCTTGGCAGGTGTAGCTGAAGTTGGTATTATCAGTAAACACAGCGCAGCCATTGATCACACCGTGGAGATAGCCTTGACTGACTTGACAAAGCCTTGAAATGTTCCTGTTAACTCCCCATTTGTAGTCTACATTGTGGACAGTGCTGGACCTGGGTTTGAGAGACTGCCACTTTTTGACCTTTGTGTTGCTATTTAGTCGTTAAGTCGTGTCTGACTGTTTGCGACCCCAAGGACTGTATCCCGCCAGGCTCCTCTGTCCATGGGATTTCCCAGGCAAGAATACTGGAGTGGGTTGCCATTTCCTTTGCTCTTTCCAGATCAGGGATGGAACCTGCATCTCCTACATGGGCAGGCGGATTCTTTACTGCTGAGCAACCAGGGAAACCTTGCTGCTGCTAAGTCGCTTCAGTCGTGTCCGACTCTGTGTGATCCCATAGACGGAAGCCCACCAGGCTCTCCCATCCCTGGGATTCTCCAAGCAAGAACACTGGAGTGGGTTGCCATTTCTTTCTCCAATGCGTGAAAGTGAAAAGTGAAAGGGAAGTCGCTCAGTCGTGTCCAACTCTTAGCGACCCCGTGGACTACAGCCTACCAGGCTCCTCCATCCATGGGATTTTCCAGGCAAGAGTACTGGAGTGGGGTGCCATTGCCTTCTCTGTGACCAGGTTAATTAATGGAGTCTCTGTTTCCTTTGTAAACTGAAAACAGGGTCCTTTGAGGTTGTGATGGCAGGAAGATGTAACAACGGCCAGGAAAAGCCTTGTGAACGTTGAACCACTGGGCCCCGGAGGAGGTGGTGATGAACATGATGCTTGGGACACCATAATGTGGGTTCTAGAATCAGTAAAACAGGGTTCTAGTCTCCCGGCTGTGTGACCTCAGGCAAGTTGCTTAACCTCCCTGAACCTCAGTCATGTTATCTGTAAGGTGGGGATAAGAGCAGTGCCAGGGTTATTGGGAGGATTATATGTGATACAGGAGGTAGAACAGTGTCTCCTACAGATTCATGTCCATTTGGCACCTGAGAGCATGACCTTGTTTGGAAATAGGGTCTTTGCAGAGATGGTCAAGTTAAGATGAGCTCATCCTGGATTAGAATGGGCCCTAATCCAATACAACTGATGTCCTTATAAGAGGAGGAAAGTTTGAATAGACACACAGAGAGGAAAGTATGATGTGGAGACAGAGATTGGAAGAATTCGCCTACAAACCAAGGAACACCAAGGACTGCCAGCAACCAGCAAAAGCTGGAAGAGGCAAAGGTTTCTTTCCTGGAGCCTGCAGAGGGAGTGTGGCTCTGCCGCACCTTGAATTCTGACCCCTAACCTCCAGAACTGGGCAACAATAAGCTTCTGTTGTTTAAGCCAGAGGTCCCCAACCCCCAGGTCACAGACTGGTACCCATTGCTCACATGGCCGCCTGAGTTCCCCACCCCGACCCTATCCCCTGTCCACAGAAAAGTTGTCTTCCACGAAACCAGTCCCAGATGCCCAAAAGGTTGGGGACCGCTAGTTTAAGCCGTCCAGTCTGTGATCATTTGTTACAGCAGCCACAGAAAACTAATAAGTTTGAAGATCCAGAAAAAGTGCCCAGTGTGATCCCTGGCATGGTGCAAGTGCTTTAGAAAAGTTAGCCACTGTTATCATGCCTGTGCGTGCTCAGTCACTTCCATCGTGCCTGACTCTTTATGACCCTATGCACTATAGGCTGCCAGGCTCCTCTGTCCATGAAATTTTCCAGGCAAGAGTACTGGAGTGGGTTACCATTTTCTTCTCCAGGGGATCTTTCTGACCCAGGGACTGAACCCACATCTGTGTCTCCTGCACTGCAGGCAGATTCTTTTACCACTGAGCCACCGGAGAAACCCACTATTCCTGGAATTATCTTTATTAATGATTCAAGGTAGGTTGTCATGGCTACAGACTTGTTTGGAGGAAAGCCCTGTAGCCTTCCCACCTCAGACCTTGCTAGGAGTCAGGTGGGGTGGGGTGGGGTGGCTGCCCCAGCTCTGGTCTCCGTGAGCCTTGCCTGGACAAGGTGGCTGCCCCTGGGGGCGATGACCAGCCCCCATGCATCTAGGGGGTCCTGTTGAAGTTTGCGGTGAATCTCCAGGGGCCCCTGTTGTGGGAAGGGTGGCAGCTGCCCCTGTGGCCTTGGCCTCCCAGGAGCCGCCTGGTGTGGCAACAGCCCAGGCCTGGTTTCTGGAGCCCGTCTTGGCAGACGCCTCGTCAACCTGTCTGGCAACAACATTCCTCCGACACTTGGGCAGCCGGCTGTCATTCCGCAGCTCGTTGTGGTTTTTTAACTTGTAGACGAAGAGCATCAGCTGCGATTCACTGGGCAGTTCTGAGCCCAGTGTTTCCCCCGTGGCGCTCAGATCCCTTGCCTTCTGCCTGGCTTCTGTTCAGCTCCTGGAGGCAGATCTTCCGAGGCCCTCCCTCGGCAGGCAGGCAGGGACGCGCGGGCCTCTGGAATCCTTCCGACACCCCAGGACAGACTGACTTCATCTCTTGCCTCCCTCAGGGGCCCTTTGCTGCTTTTGGGTTTGCGGTAAGCGGTGTCGATGTATGGGTTCCAGGTAAGAGTGAGCAGTGGAGAGAAGTAGCCACTGAATGCCTGGTTCTGGCACTTTCCTTGGATGGACCACCTGATCTTTTAGAGCTTTGGTTTTCACTTCTATAAATGGAGATATTGTGAGGGCTTGAGAAATAATCAGAAGTGGAGGTGCCCTCCCTCAAATGGGCCCCAC
This sequence comes from Bubalus bubalis, assembly GCF_019923935.1. Lineage (NCBI taxonomy): Eukaryota > Metazoa > Chordata > Mammalia > Artiodactyla > Bovidae > Bubalus > Bubalus bubalis. Next base: position 25,394,213 of record NC_059174.1, on the reverse strand, counting down.
AGTACATGACTGTGAGTAGCAGGTCGCATGGTGGGAGGGTTTAAACATGGTGTTTCCTGCTTCTTGTTGTTCAGTCACCCGGTCATGTCCAATTCCTTGTGACCCCATGGACTGCAGCACACCAGGCCTCCCTGTCCTTCACCATCTCCTGAAGTTTGTCCAAATTCATGTCCATTGCATCGATGATGCCATCCAATCTTCTCATCCTCTGACGCCCTCTTCTCCTTCTGCTTATGTCCACAAACTTACATTAGGGCCAAGGAGGCCTCAAGGGGAGAGGGGACAGGACTCCTGACTGCCCCAGCTAAAGGTCAAGCTGTAAAAGCCTGTCTATTGGACAGAGGGTAGCCCAGATGAGTCCACTGTATGAATGGATGCTGGGTCCCCTGGAGCAGAGCTTACCACAGGGCACAGACTTAATCGAGGCACCAAGGACTGCATGTGTGTCCAGGTGGAGCAGTGACCAGGAGAGGAGTCTGGTGTCTTGGAGGTGCTGGTGGTGAGTCAGAAGGACTCTGTGATACCACGAACCCAGGCATCTTTGCCATGGGATGAGCATTAGTTAGTGTTAGTCACTCAGTAGTGTCAGATTCTTTGCAACCCCATGGATTGTACACCACTAGGCTCCTTTGTCCATGGGATTCTCCAGGCAAGAGTACTGGAGTGGGTTGCCATTCCCTTTTCCAAGAGATCTTCCCGACCCAGGAATTGAACCTGGGTCTCCCACACTGTGGACAGATTCTTTACCATCTGAGCTGCATGTCTGAGCCTAATCAAGACAGTAGATATTTCTCCGTGAGTGGAGTGTTTCTCAGCTGTTTGCCCCTCACTTTCTCTGAGTCTATGTTTCCAGCATTGGGTGCAGCCTCCTGGGTGCTGTGGGGTCAGGGATCCGCGTTGGTCGTGGAGAGCATCCTGGTTGCACAGTTAGGCCAGATGCTGATGTGGTCCTTGGTCAGTCAGTGGGAGTGATGGGCAGAGACCTTGCAAGCAGCCCCTGAGGCTTTCAGGAAATGTGTGGAGTGGTGGAGAGGGCCCCTAGGAAACACTGCGGCATCTGGAGCTTGGCACATGGACACACAGGGTGCTCTGCACTTTTGGCTTTGAGCTTGGCAAAGTCAACTCTGAAGCTATTCTAGTTATGAATATGCACTAATTCTGCCCTCAGTCAATCACCTGGGACCCCCAGAGCCTCAGTCACCTTTTACCTAGGAGGCTTGTTTGCTGTGTGGGGATGGGCGGGGTCTTCCCAGGTGGCTCAGTGGTAGAGAATCCGCCTGCAATGCAAGACATGGCAGGTTTGATCCCTGGGTGGGAAAGATCCCCTGGAGAAGGAAATGACAATCCACTCCAGTATCCTTGCCTAGGAAATCCCATGGAGAGAGAAGCCTGGCAGGCTACAATCTATGGGGTCGCAAAGAGTCGGACACGACTTAGCAACTAAACAACAACAAAAAACCCCTGTTAACTGTGGGGCTCGGAGCACTGCAGGGCTGGTGTGGGCAGCGTCTTTCTATAGGTAAGGCTAGGCTGATGGGAGAATCCAAAGTGGGCCACCCAGTCCCCGGTCTCCCCTGTCAGCCAGCATCAGGCTCCAGAGATGGCATCATTTCAGCCAGGACAAGGCTAGACCTCAACATTCTGGAGCGTGTGCATGACCATGTTTCTGGAACTCTTTTCCTATCTAAGTCCCCTCCTATTTTTAACCACACTTGACTTTAACAAACAGGATTTGAGTATCTGCTACATGTTAAGCTTTGCGGCAGAAGAAAGAATAGCAATCGTGATAAAGGCAGTCGTCCTAACAAAAGTGATCATTTCTTTATCTGTAACAAGGGATACTAATAACATCCACCTCCTAGAGTGCTGAGAGGATTAAATGAGATCTTCCCCATAAGGTACTTAGCACATAGTGCCTGGCACATAGTAAGTGCACAGTAAATATTACCCATAAGAATAATAGCTATTATAATTAGGACAGCCATTTATGAGGGCATGGAGGCTCAGAGAGGTTGAGTTCCTTGCTTAAGATCACACAGCTTGGGAGCCTGAATGAGGGAGCTCCAGGGTAATGGGAGAGGGTGACTAGTTCTCCAGAAGCTCCAATTCAGTGTCCTGAGTGAGCTAAGGGAAGGGCAGATGGTCCTGGGGGCACTCTGACTAGGCAGTAGCAGGAGGGTCCCACGAGGAGGTGATATTTTTCCAGGGCCTCACTCGGTGAATGGGCTGTCATCATGGAAAGAACAGCGTGTGCGAATGCAGGGAGGCGCGGACACATAGTAAAGTCAGAACAGGAGAGCACCTTGGGTGGAACACTGGGAGAGAGGGCTGGGCAGCGAGGCTGCAGGCAGATGGCAAAGAGCCTTGAATGTATGCGGAGGACTGACACGGGGCGACAAGGACCCCACCAACTGTACCCTGGAGAGGCTGTATGGTACAATGCTTTAAGACCAGGCCTCTGGCACTTTCCTGGTGATCCAGTGGCGAGGACTCTGTGCTCCCAATGCAGGAGTCCCGGGTTCAGTCTCTGGTCAGGGAACTAAATCCCAAACACCACAACTATGGAGCCCGCATGCCACAGTGAAGATCGAAGCGCCCACGTGCCACCACAAGACCTAATACAGCCAAATAAATAAACAAATAAATAAGGGACTCCCCTGGTGGTCCAGTGGTTAAGAATCCACCTGCCAATGCAGGGGGCACGGGTTTGATCCCTGATCTGAGAAGATCCCACATGCCTGTATGCCACAACTCCTGAGCCCACGTGCTGCAACGGAGACCCAGTGCAGCCATAAGAAACCAACCAAACAAACAAAAAAACCTGGGCCCTGGAGCCAGTCTGCCTGGGGTCACCTCCACAGAACAGGGCCAATAGCAGCACATGTACTCCAGGGCTGGAGGAATAAGCCAGGATCCCCTAGCCTCGGGGTATGTCCCCTCAGCCTTTGTCAGCCTGGCTGCCAGGCACGTGGGTTTGACCCCAGTGCTGAGACGCTCAGAGGCAGTTACAATCTCCAGGATAGAGCTTCCTTTGTTCCCTTATGGCCAGACTGTCCACGGCCAGTTGCCCAAAGAGGTGGGTGCAAGAGGATGTGCCTATGTGGACGGGGGTTTGTCTGGGGGAAGGTGCTTTCTGGGTCGTCTGGCCTTGGAAATCTAGACAGGAAAGCTGTGCCTCTAAGACCCTCTGGGAATCTCCTCTTGCAGCAGTTAAGTTGCCCGAACAGCAGAAGTAGAATGAATTCCTGATTCCTATTGGCCAATTTTGCCTTCATTTTGGGTTGCCCTGAACCTGCACACCTGGCTTGGAGTCAAGTCTGGGTCGATGTTGCCTCTGGAGTAGCTGCATCTGTCTGGGACCCCACTAGTGCCAGACTGTACCAGTTTGAGGGGCCCTCAGCGGCAGAAGGTACTTTCTATGCTCACTTTCTGGGATGCTGTGATGTTTTTAGGCCACCAAGAGAGACCCTGGCCAGCCCAGGCTCTCTGTTTCCTGGGCCTTCCCATCAGAGCCACACTTCTGATGCTCAGGGTCTCCTCCTAGCCACGTGCCCTGACTTGGCCTCCATCTGTCTTCTTCCCCATCCCTTCAGGCCTGCACCTGCTGTTTGATTCATGGCTCCTTCTGCTTCCAAGGAGGTCAGAGGCTCCCATCACTACTGGTTGGAATCTGGAACCATCACCTGCCACTTGGGTGTCTTGGTACATACATTTCCCAGGCTCGGGGTGCTTGCAGGAGGGGGTGACTGGGAGGGGCTGGATGTGAGGCCTCCAGCAGGCAAATCTCAGAGGGAGCTCTGGTCCAACCTCTGTGTGGTCTCCCTCCCTCCCTTCCTACCTTCTTTTCTTCTTTCCTTTCTCTCTTAAACAGCTTTATTGAAATGTAATTAACATAGCATAAAATTTACTCATTTAAAGTGTACAATTCAGTGGTTTTCAGTATACTTGCGGAACTATGCAACCATTCCCCATAACCTAATTTGAGAACATTTCATCACCCCTTCAAAGAAGCCCATTAGCTGCACTCCCCATTTCCCCCTCCCTTCCCAGCCCCTGGCAATCACTCCTCTCCTTTCTTCTCCTGGCGTTCATTTGTCAAGCAACTGTCAACAGTGAGGCCAGAGCCCCAGGTTCGCAGCTGGAATTACCCCTCCCTCAGACCAGGACTTCAGGCAGCAGAACCTCAGAATCCCACAGTCATCCTTTCCAACTTGCCTATTCACTCCCTTGTGGTTTTAGTTCACCCACTCATCCTCCTCATTTATCCAGGGAGGTGACAGGAGACCCAGAGAAGGGAAGAAACCTGCCCAAAGTCATGCAGTGGTTGGGAACACAAACTCCTGGCCTGGAGTACCCCGCTTTCTCAGCTCTCCAAGCTGCCTTCCCCCAGCTGCCCCCTACACATTCCTGGGCCCAGTCACTCTTATAACATTGTACTCCAGTTTCTCCATCTTGTAAAATGAGAATTATAACACCTACCTCACATATCATTGTGAGGATTAAATGAAACCTAAAGCAATCCTGTATGTAGAGTTTAGCCCAGTGCTTGGCACATGGCAATCCCTGGGTAGAAGCAAGTTAAATCACATCGATTTAGCTTGGAATGCCAGGCCCTGGCATTCCAGGCCCTGCACACTCTGGTTGTTTGGGATGGGTGGCAGTCCTCCCCCACCCCGTGAAGATGACGATGGGAGCCACTGAAACTGCCCGGGTCCTAGTCACTGCTTCCCTGTCACCCGGGAGCTGGTGATGTCGGCAGGGCTGGCGGAAGGTTGAGACTTGTCGTGATGACTAACAGCCCAGAGCTGTGGGAGTCTGGTTAATCAGCAGCGTCAAAACTTCCCGTGGCTGTTTGCAAACAAGGGCCACCCCCAGAGGAGGAGGACCAGAGGCAGGGGAGAGGCCATGGGGCTGCTGAAGAAGCTGGGTGAGCCATGCTGGCAGCGCCAAGAGGCTGTCAGGTGGTCAGGAGCCGGGGCTGTGGTTGTCCGGAAAACATAGCTTCCCTCACCCGGCTGCTGCCTCTGCGTACCCACTCCTGCCCCCCGAGAAATGAAAAGTGATTGCAGATACCAGGGTCTCTTGAAGGATTTACTTTCCAGGAGTGACTGATAAGTGCTTCCCAATGGCGCAGTGGTAAAGAATCTGTCTGCCAATGCAGGAGATGCAGGAGACATGGGTTGGATCCCTGGGTTGGGAAGATCCCCTGAAGTAGGAAATGACAACCCATTCTAGTATTCTTGCCTGGGAAATCCCATGGACAGGGGAGCCTGGAGGGCTACAGTCCATGGGGTCGCACATGAGTTGGACATGACTGAGCACATGAGTGGCTCTCGAGAGAACACAGGATGAGGTTGCAGGCTGGGGTCAGAGCAGAGACAATCTTAGTAATGCTGATGGCCACCTGAGCAGTCTGCCAAGGTTGTGGGATGTTCCAGAACCCACCTGGGAAGGTGTCTGGGGGCTTGAGGAGCAGACAGGAAGGGGGTGCGCTGACTCAGCTCTCTCAGCCGGGCCTAGGCCAGCCCAGCAAACAGAAACCCAGCAAAGGAACCAGACACTCCCCTCCCTGACAGCCATCGCTCAGGCGTCTAATGTGCCTCATGCCTCACGGGGGAACCAGCCCAGGCGAGAATTCCAGATCCAAGAGAAAAACTGTAAATTAGTACAAAAAGTAGCTCTTGTCTAAAATGCTGCCAGAGACAGCGTAAAGTGTAAATTTGGTACAGCCCATCTGATGGCAATCTGGCAACATGTTTAGAAAGTGTAAAAAAAAAAAATGATCAGACTCTTTATTCAGATTTTATGAAGTTAACAACCCCACTCCCCCTCTCCTGTCTCCTACCCTGTCCCCAGGGCATGAACAGGCTGTGTGTAGGGAGATGTCACAGCAATGCTGTTTATAAATGTGTAAAAATGGGAGCTACTCACATATCTGATCCCATGGAATGGCCAGTTCAGTGGTGGCAGAGCCGTTCAGAGGTATAGTATGCAGCCATTTAAAATGTTTATTCTTTTCAGTCATTTTTTACAGGGTGCTAGGTGTACCCCACACCGTGCAAGCCCAAGGTCGAATGGGGCCTGGGCCTCATCCTTAGTCTTGGTCCTGCAGTTCAGAAAAGGGGAGACCTTAGTAGGAAAAAGTCACTTGGAAAATCCCTTGTTCTATGATGTAACGTGAGAAAAAGGCAGAGTAGAAAATTGTCTCCAGGGTCTGCCTCCCACTATAACCACAGCTGGTGTACCAGATGCCGGGCTCTGGGTGTAACGTGTTTGCTCTTATTTACTTCTCACACCAGCCCAATGAGTTAGTTACCTTGTCACAGGAGGAAACTGAGGCACAGAGGAAGTGACGGAGCCAGAGTTCAGACCCCCAACCACCTGACCCTCAAACCTAGTTTTAACCATTGCTCTCTACTGTCTCCCTTTACTACAGAAATAATGTCTTTTGAAAGTTAACAGTGTTCTGAGCTTCCCTGGTGGCTCAGACAGTAAAGAATCTGCCTGCAATGTAGGAGACCCGGGTTTGACTCCTGGATCCAGAAGATCCCCTGTAGAAGGGAATGGCTACCCACTCCAGTATTCTTGCCTGGATACAAGAGCCTGGAGGGCTATGGTCCACAGGGTCATATAGAGTCAGACATGACTGAGCGTCTAACACTGTCACACTTTCACTAGAGAGAAAATCTGGGCCAATGACAATAAGTGAAGAGTGGCGGGGTTTGGGGGCACGGGTGATTTGTCCTCTCTTGATTTCTACTACATTTGTGCAGGAAAAAATAAAAATTGAAGTTAAAAAACAAACCCTGACCCCAGCAATCTAGAATTTGCAGCAGATGGGGAAAAATGAATGGGGAAGTTGAAAAAAAGCAGGGATGATGTGAATAATGCATGTCTTGGCTTAGAACAAGGAGAGAGAGAACGATTTAGGAGCAAGAAGAGAGCCAGGGAGGGAGCTTTTTGGGAAAGGAAGTCCAGGGCTTCTGGATGATCCCAGGAAAGGGCTGACTCAGAGGGAAGCCGTGGAGGCAGGGCTCATCTCCCTCGGTCACCCTTCCTCCATCTCTTTATTACCTGGTATACTTAAGTACATATCTCCTTAGTGTCTGCATTCCTCTCATTTTTTAGACTACAGGAAATGATAAGGGGAAAAAACTCTCTGTTTCCTTTCTGCCCTGGAATGCTAGGAGAGGGGTATCTGCCAAATTCTTCCTCAGATCATCAAGAAGCTTCAGGTTCCCCTCACCTAGGAGCTGGGAAGCACTGCTGAGCCCAACTTCCCTGGCAAATGCAGCAGGTCAGTCACTGTCTAAATATTTTAGAGCAAGAGTGGTCTGGGGGGAAGATTGCCTTGACTCCCAGCAGAGACCTTTGGAAGTGGGAGCAAGCTTTTCCTCGTTAATACAGCTTTTAGAAGGAGGGAGGGCCCAGAGGGGAGGGGAGAGGGGAGAGGCGGGGACCATTTGTTCAAATACCTGATGGGCACTGAGTGCTAAGCTGAGCCTGTAACAGAGGAGAGTCAGGATTAACAGTCCAGCCCCGGGGTCATCTAAGAGCCCACACCTTCACGTCCACTGAGAAGCGTGACTTCCTCAGAGCTGGGAGGTGTGAATCAAAGGCCAGCACCCCCCTACCCCTGCAAAGGGCCAGCCCCCAAGTATGCTCAAAGATCAAAGGCTTGAGTCCTGCTGCTGGTGAAGAGTCAAACTCGTGCTTGCAGGGCTGGGTGCAGAGCCCTGCCTGTGCCCTCCTGGGATCGTCCAAGCTCTTTCTGCACTGTCCATGACGGGATGTATCAAGTCTACTGGAAAGGCTTCAAAACAGCAGCTAATTGAGTCAGAATTACTTACTGTGTGACTCAGCTCCGGGAGGTACCCTCTGACTTCAAGAAGCTGTTTGTTACAGGAACATGTACTGATCACACTTTTCACAGGGGCAGGGGGCTCCTAACTGACCACATTGGAATGATTCCCTAAGAATCCTTTCACTTACTTCTTTTTTTATTTAAATTTTTTCTTCTGTATTGGGGTGTAGCCAATTAACAAGTAGTGTTGTGACGGTTTCAGGTGAACAGCAAAGGGACCCAGCCATACATATACATGTATCCATTCTCCCCCAAACCCCTCTCCCATCCAGGCTGCCACATAACATTGAGCAGAGCTCCCTGTGCTGTACAGTAAGTCCTTGATTGTGTTGTACGATCACCAAGTCATGTTTGACTCTTCAAGACCCCATGGACTGCAGCATGCCAGGCTTCCCTGTCCCTCACCACCTCCTGGAGTCTGCTCAAACTGATGTCCATTGAATCGGTGATGCCATCCAACCATCTCATCCTCTATCATCCTTTTCTCCTTCTGCCTTCAATCTTTCGATCACTCTTGTTGGTTATCCATTTTTAATATAGCAGTGTACGTCTCATTAAGTCTTTTATGTTATTTACATGGGAAGAAAGTCTGTTCATACATGTTTAGCGCAGCCTGTTCTTTCCCTCTGTGATCCCTGTGTGATCTCGTTCTTTATTTACCTGATGTGATGCCAGGCACCTATTGCCTGTTGGAGCAGAGTCTGTAGCAGAGGCCTTCCCTGTAATCCAGTTAGGAATGAGTCCTGAGCTCAAGGAGATAATGGTGTAGACAGGAGAGACCTTTACAATCCAGCATGGGGGTTGCTGCAGGGGAGTGAGCAGTCAGGAGACTGTAGTGCCTGGTAGGGTCAAAGAAGGTGAGCTCTAAGCTTGAAGGAGAAACAGGAGCTGCCCAGGTGAAGGTGGGTGGAGGCTGGTAGGAATGAGGTGAGAAGGGGGGCCTCTAGAGAACAGCATTACAAAGGCCTGAAGGTGACTGAGTCTCAACTTCAGTCGTTAGAACTGGAAAATCATGTAAATCTTAGGTGTGCTTAACTCTGATTGCTACAAGAATCAGATCAAACAGAACTGGCTTATTATCACCCCCTTTTTGCTGCCCTCTATGCAGAAGAACCCCTTGAGCCCTTGACTACCTCTCAGATGGGTGCTTGAAGTTAAGGGCTTTCAGACTCTTTGAACAACAATGGTGTTGCCCCCTTTCCTGGAGGATGGGTCAATGTGGATACGAGCCTGCAGCGTTCCATTGTTCAGGCACTCAGTCGTGTCCAACTCTTTGTGACCCCATGGACTCAGTATGCCAGGCTTCCTGTCCTTCACCGTCTCCTGGAGTTTGCTCAAACTCACGTCCCATTGAGTTGGTGATGCCATCCAACCATTTCATCCTCTGCTGCCCCCTTCTCCTTTTGCCTTCAATCATTCCCAGCATCAGGGTCTTTTCCAAAGAGTCAGCTCTTCGCATCAGGTGGCCAAAGTATTGGAGCTTCAGCTTCTGGCCACTGCATTCTTGTGGCCCTCCCAGGGGCATCTATGCCTCTGCCAGGGGGCAGGTAGGCTGAACCCAAGAGTCCTCACTCGTGGGCTCAGGACCTCAGCATCGGAGTGGCCAAGTTTCACTTTCCGTGTGGCTGGGGAGAATTGGCAGCCTCCATATCAAACCATCAGTGAAGTTTCTGGGATAGAAATATACCCCGAAGTCACTGATATGTAGTTTCTGACATTGTGCAACCTTAAACTAAATTCCAGCAATCATAAAGCAATTTGGTTTTGCATTTCAAGTCAGAGTTTTACTGGAATTTGGCAAATGCTTCCTCAACCATCTCAATTTTCTTTTTCCTTCACTGGTGCTTTGAACTTAGTAAACTCCAGCACCTATATACATATAGTTATACTGTATGTTTGTGTATATGTATATATACGCAGGCTTTCCTGGTGGTTCAGTGGTAAAGAATCCACCTGCCAATGCAGGAGACATGGGTTCAATCCCTGGGTCAGGAAGATCTCCTGGAGAAGGAAATGGCAACCCACTCCAGTATTCTTGCCTGGAGAATCCCATGGACAGAGAACCCTGGAAGGCTGCAGTCCGTGGGGTTGCAAAGAGTGAAACACAGCTTGGCGACCGAACAACAACAACATGTATACACACGCGCACACACAAACACACACACACACACACACACACACACAGACCTATTGGGTTCATATCTCAGCAGTAGCATACACCGGGTTTGTCAATGAACTTTAGGAGGCTCAGTTTCCCCTCCTGAAAATGGGGGCTATGATGGTACCCACCTCATAGGTGCTTGGGGTTAAATGAGATCTTGTTTTTAAAGAGCTCAGCGCAGTGCCTGGCACAGTGATAACTGTGATAAATGGTAGCTATTATGTGCATAGAGGAAAAAAAACTGTACTAAAATGTTGGCAGCACTTATCTCTAGTGGGTGGGATTATGGTTACAATGAACATCTATTACTTTTGTAATCAGAGGAAATGAACAATAAATGTTATTATTAATTTAAAAATCTGGCTTTGGCTTTGTTGAAAGGAACCTGCAGTTAATGTCAACGTGCCGGCTGTAAGTAAGACAAGGCCTCTGGTTCTGTATCAGGACTTGGAAAGACAGATACTCCCACCCGATCCCTCTCCCCAGTCAAACATTAGGGTCTATAATGAAAGGAGATACTTGGTCAAGGATCTAGAGAAAATTTGTCCTCATCTGACCTTGCAGTCCCCCTGACCACTGCTGTCTGCGGGGCAGTCAAAGAGAAAGTGCCTCTCAAATTATGACCGGCTGTCCTATTGGGAGGGTTTTCTGGGGTTCTTAGTTAGAAATCCAATTCTATAGGAAACCATTCCACAAGAGCAACTCGGGACTTCCCTTGGGGTCCAGTGGTTAAGACTCTGCACTGCCAATGCAGGGGACGCTGGTTTGATCCTGGGTCTGGAAACTAGAATCCCCCATGCCTTGTGGCTTGGACAAAAATATAAAAACAAAAACCAGAAGAGTGACAGGCACCCTTTATTGGGCTTGCACTGGGACATCTCAGTGAGAAGATAAAACACATGAACCCATTTTCAGTAGGAGGTTGGGAGTGTCCTGGTCTAGCATCCAGGACCATCTGAGGCCCAGAACCTTGGCTCTGCCTCTGGTTAAGATTCTTGACCGCCAGCCCAGCGCCTACTCAGCAACACGAGACAGAACCCACCTGGAGCTGCACGTCCCCCTCCAGTCAGTTCATCCTCCCCTCCTGTTAAACAGGAAGAGGCAGAGAGCACCCACCCTCCTGGGATTATCTGCAGGAACCATCAGCCTGCACTGGGCTGGCTCCTGAATTTCTTTGCTCTCTCCTCCTTCCGCACCCTGGAGGGGGAATATTGGTGCTGACTCTGGAATAAAATGCCTCCTCTGTTTGGGAGACAAAGAACAGAGTGGCTCCTCCGGGTCAGCTGGCTCTCCTTGGCTGGCAGGCTCCCTGCCTCCCCCAGGCTGCTTCTGGGACATCCTCTGAGGAAGGCCATCTGGGTCTACACCAGGAGCTGCTGTCTGCTCCGAGCCGGCATTCTGAATGTGTTTTCACTGGAGATTAAAGGAATATTTTACCTTAAAAAATCCCAAACAGCTTCCCTGCTCTGCAAGACATCTATCTCTTGAGGTGGGGTATGAGAGGGGAACAGGGCCAGGGAGGAGCAGGGGGCAGCAGGTGGTGCCCTGGCTAGGGAGGCAACCTGGCCTGTGTACTCCTACTAGAGCTAGTGAGAATGTATGTGTGAAAACGAGTGTGCTGATGTGTGACAGTGCATGCATGTGTACGTGTGCTCACTAAAGTGTATGTTGTTTAGTTGATAAGTCAAGTCCGACTCTTTCGCAACGCCATGGAGTGTAACCCGCCAGGTTCCTCTGTCCATGGGGTTTCCCAGGCAAGAATACTGGAGTGGGTTGCCATTTCCTCCTCCAGGGGCTCTTCCTGGACCTGGGATCAAACCCAAGTTTCTTGCATTGGCAGGTGGATTCTTCACCAGCTGAGCCACCTGGGAAGCCCATGAAAGTCTGTACTGGGGTTAGCAACATAGGAATGTTGCTCTGTGGAATGTGAGGAAGAATTCAAGAGTATGTGAAGAAGCATGTACAGCATTTGTGGGAAAACAAGGGGGAAAGTCTGAACTCCATACGGAATGTGAGTGCACATTGGAAGTGTGTGAGAATGTGCAAGTGTGCACACATACTAGCTAGAGTGTGTGTGCTAGAAAGTTTAAAAAAAGTGTACTACAGTTTGTGAGAAACTGTGAAAGGTGGTGAAGGAGCACTTGTGAGAATTGTGTGTTAGTAGTAACTAGGGTGTGCAAAAGTGTTGTACTAGGGTTTGAGAAGGTGTGGATTAGAATGTCAGTTTAAGTGCAAAAGCATGCACGTAGGAACGAACGTTGGGATGTGTGTGAGAACTGTGAATGTGTTCATGTGGACTCACTAGAGCGTGTGCGCAAACCTGTGAGAGCCGCCTGTATTGTATGTGAGCACGTAGGACGGCTCGTGTGCGTCTGGGGTGAGCGCGCACGTGTGCACGGGCTTGTGCGGAGCGCCGGGAGACCCAGAAGAAAGGTCTGAGTGGAGCGGGCGGCCCCGCGTGAGAGTGTGAGTCTCTGTGTGTGTGCACGCGGGAGCGCGCGCGCGTGCCGCCGCCCCCCGCCGGGGTCTGAGCCGGTTGCCATGGGAACGCGCCGCGGCCCGAGTTAATCATTTCCTGTGGAAAGTGTGCGGGAGGGGCCGGAGCGGGGCGGGAGCGGGGCGGGCCAAGGAGGCGGTGGCGTGGAGCTGCCTCCCGCCGGCGGGCCGGGCCGGGCCGAGCCCCGGGCGCTGCGGCGACGCCGGGATCCTGCCTCCGCCAGGCCGGTGAGTCCGGGGCTCGGGCGGGAAGAGGGAGGGCTGGGCGCTCGGGTTCCGCCCAGCCCGTCGTTCGGGGTGTCGCGTCCGGGATCCCCCTGCCCAATCCCGAGGTGGGGCGCGGGGAGGGCCGGGCCCGGGAGACCCAGACCTGCGCTATCCCGCCCCAACCCCCGCCCCCAGCGCTGTCCAGCCGGAGCCGATCAGAGCATGGGGGCGACACGTCCCCTGGAATGCGAGCAGCCTCGGGACCCCCTTTCCGATTTCAATGGCCCGGGAAAGCCGGAGATTGCCCGGGAACCGCGTGCCGGTCAGCGCCGCCCCCTCCCCGGGCCGAGGTCCCCGGGTCCGCAAGGCTCCCTTGAACGCTGCAGTTTCGAGCCCTCCCACCGCGTAGGTCCCTTGGGCAGTTGACTTTCCCCTTCGCAGGGCCGGGATGGGGTGGGCTAGCCGCAGGTTAGGAAGGAGGGCCTGGGCCGGCGTCCCCCTGGGCAGTGGAGAAATTGAGCCTTTGACAGCTGCAGCCTGGTGGGGAGGGGTTCCCAGCTGGGAGGGCCAGCCCAAGCCACCTCTGTCAGCACCCTGTTATGAGTTCGAGCGGAACTCTGGCGCAGTGAAGGGCCTGGTCCTGGCAGATTTTAAAGAGGAAGCTGTATTTAAATTCTCAAGTACCATTTGTCACCAGCTCCCCCGCCCCCCCCCCCCCCCACACACACATTTGTCTCCAGGTTGGGGGTCCTGGCCACACCTGGCCTTTCGCCTTCTCTGGCTTTCTGTCCGCCTGAGGCTGAGTGAGCAACTCTGCTGGCCCAGGCTGTTCCCCATGCCCTTGATAAAAGTAGCCCTCTCCTTGGCCAGAGAGTCATTTGCGAGGAATGCAGTCTGAGAATGGGGCCCTGTATTTGCTGTGACTGGACTTGAGGGATGTGGGGGTAATGAGTTCTGCTTTCCTTCTGGGCACCAAGGAACAGAGGCTTTGAAATCTGGGTTGACCTGCGAAACCCAGGATGTGTGACTGTGTGCAGGGGAGGTCCAGCCCCTGTCCACCCTCCCAGACCTTCTGCCCCCTCTCCCAGGAAGACGGAGACTATGTTTCCTGGGCAGTGGTCTCTGGGCAGTTGTCAAGTCTGTCCCCCAATCATTGCAGCAACCCTGGTCTGGGGGAAGGGGGCTGCACCTCTGCCACCCTGGCCTAAACAAGGAGAGGTCGATGGGGCTCTACTGCAGCCCGCCCCTGCGATCACCCACCGCTGGACATAGGTCACTGAAACATTACATTTGCGGGGGGGAGGGTTCTTTGTATATGTCAGTATTGTTCTTTATGTGTATGTGTATTGTCCAAACTTTACACCAACCCTATTAAGGTAGAGTTCTCCCATTTCAAAGATGGAGATACTGAGGCTTAGAGACAAAGTCATTCTCCCAGGGTTGCACATCTACTAAGTGGCGCAGCCGGGCTCTGAACTAGCTTTTGGTCGTAACCACGCTGTGCCCCCATCACCCCGTCCTATGACCTAGGTCTTTGAGTCTCCAGTCTTGGGCTGTTTGAAAGTCCTTGATGCTTTTGACTCTCACATCCCACAGACTGCTAAATTCAGCTACTTTTTCCTCTTCAGGATCTTGCACACACCCTTCCTCTTTCTTCCTGATATCTTCCGGCCTCCTAACTTCCCTTCCTGAAAGCCAAGAAATAATGTGTCCTTCTGTCCCTGCCGCTCAGGCTTAGCTGATCTCCTTAAAAGTCCTCTCGGGGCTTCCCTGATGGCTCAGCGCATATAGAATCTGCCTGCAATGCAGGAGACACAGGAGACGCAGGTTCGATCCCTGAGTTGGGATGAGCCCTGGGTAGGGATGATCCCCTGGAGAAGGAAATGGTAACCCACTCCAGTATTCTTCCTTGGAGAATTCCCATGGACAGAGGAGCCTGGTGGGCTACAGTCCAAAGGGTCACAAAGAGTCCAACACAACTAAGCCCAGAGGCATGTGAAAGTCTCCCTCAACCTCGAAATCGACCTTCAGTGCCCTTTGCCATCTCACCTTCCAGCAGCTCAGCATGCATGTGGAGCCTGTCTCACTCCCTCCTTCTTTACCCACTGGACAGCTGATCCTCAGGGCAGATTGTGTGCCCAGCTCTGTACTGAGTAGCCTGGAGAAGGGGATGTCTGACTACGTCTCCACTCCACACTGGTCCATCTCCATTTCCTCAGCGGAGCTGCCCATAGGCAGCATTAACGTCCATTCTGCCCTTTGTGCCCGCAGTCCTGACCCCTGCCAGGGAGAGGCATCCAGGAGACTCCTCCTCCAAGGTGTCTTCCTTAATCAAGGAAGGCAGAGACCAGGACTCTCTAGCCAAGAGCCTGGCAGTCTTCCAGGGCTCAGCTCTGCAAACCTCAGGCAACCCATCCTTGGGCTCTTCCTTCTCTTGCCTCTCAATGCTTCAGTCATTCCTGTTCCTCTGTTGACCCAGAATGTGCAGATCTCTCCTTTTCTAAATTCCACATCCTCTCTTTCCCGTCCTAGCCAAATTCTCCAAAAAGAAGGAAGTGGCAGCTTCCTCTAGCCACCCTCACCCTACCTTAGACCTTCCCAGGCCTGCCCTCTGCTCTGCTCCATTGACCTTTCTTCCAATTTGATCTACTCGTGGCATGGTTCCCTGGTAATTGACCATCCTCTCCTTCTCACTCCCGGTCACCTCTGAGGACTCTGCACCTGTCTGTTGCTTCTGCCACCTCTGACCTTCATTCTCCAGCTTTCCTTCCCACTCGGAGTCACCTCTGTCCTCCCTGGTTGCCTTTCATCTTGCGCTACCTTTGACGATTGGATCCTCACCTCTAGCATGATGACCCCCATCAGCCTCTCAACTCAGTGATTTCATCTCTAGCCCTGCTGTCTTCCAAGCTTTCAGTTCAGGCTTTCGTGTGCATTCCTATCAAGGCATTCACCCAACAAGCCTTCACCAGCTGTTTGGTGTGGATGTAGCTGCTGCTCCAGGCTGGGTGCCGTGGGACTCACCCTGGGGAACCGTAGAAGGTCAGGGGGAATGGACACTGTTTAAATAGCTTTAAATAGCCTGGTAGAAGGAGAAGGCAATGGCACCCCACTCCAGTACTCTTGCCTGGAAAATTCCATGGATGGAGGAGCCTGGTAGGCTGCAGTCCATGGGGTCGATAAGAGTAGGACACGACTGAGCGACTTCACTTTCACTTTTCACTTTCATGCATTGGAGAAGGAAATGGTAACCCACTCCAGTGTTCTTGCCTGGAGAATCCCAGGGACGGGGGAGCCTGGTGGCTGCCGTCTATGGGGTCGCACAGAGTCGGACACGACTGAAGCGACTTAGCAGCAGTAGCAGCAGCCTGGTAGAAAGCAATCAGTGCAGTGAGGGATGGGGAGAGTGGTCTCTAGCCCAGGTGGCATCATTAGGAAATCCTTGGGTGCCTCCAATTCCATTTTAAACCCAAAGCAAACTCCACATTACCTCTCCGAGCTGACTTGGCTTCTTTCAAACATGGCATCACTTATTGTCTGAGTCTGGGACTGTAGCTTGATGTATCACCTTAAATGCCTTCAGAGTTGCTTTGCACGCAATAGGTGTTCCATAAAGACTTGTAAAGTAAATTATGTCTGTCCTGTTCATTTGCTCAGTGCATAAGGGCCCTATGGGGCTTTCTACCCAGACCAGTGTTCCCCACCCCCAGCCCCATTCTCCATACCACCTGGAGCCTCCTTACCTCCTGTTCTGATTGTGAAGGTTTGTTGAAGTGTTTACCTCCCTCCTGACAGGGAGCTTTGAGGCCATGTCTCTGCTGATCAAAGAGGACCCCAGGCAGGTGCCTGGTACACAGCAGGTACTGGGTAAATAATTCTTAAATGAAGAATGAATGAATCTTTGTATTCTCGAGTCCTAGCAGGGTGTCTGCCAGTCGTAGTACAGTGTGAGGGCTAGTTGAATACATGAATGAGCTGATTTAAAGAGAATTTTGATGTATATAAGCCTGACTTGTCAGGGCCACAGTCAGGGTCCCTTCATAATAGATTCATGGAGATGCTGTTGGAGGCCCTGGTGGTGCCTCCATGTGGGGCTGTGCCCTGTCTGTGCGCTGCCAGGCTCGAGGGGAGGGCTGAGATGTGGGGTCTCCACCTGTGCTGCAGGTGCACCTGGTGGGCTCCTTGCCCACCTCTGAGCCTCCCTTCTCCTTAATGAGCACCCTGAAATGGTGCTAGGCCCTGTTTCATTGCGTGAGCCCAGGGGGGTCCCTGGGGGACACTGGAATTGGGACTTTGGGTTAACAGGTGACCCTTGGACCCTTGCAGATGGCAGTCTCCGATCTGCTTGGGGTTGAGGCGGGGGAAGGTGCCGGCCAGCGGGCTTCAATCTCGCTTTTCTTGCTCTCTCCGCAGGCTGCCCGGTGCCCGGAGGAGGCTACTAAGCCCCGCCGGGCCATGGTCCCGTCTCGCAGGACGTGGAACCTGGGAGCCACGCCCTCGCTGCGCGGCCTGTGGCGAGTGGGCCGGGCCGGGGAGCCCGACCCGGGGATGGCTCGCCCCGCCCCAGCCAGCCCGGCCGCCCGCCCTTTCCCACACACCGGCCCGGGGAGGTTGAGAACTGGTGAGTCCGCATTTTTAAAATGCCTCTTTATTTCCCTTCCTTCCTCCAGATACCAACGATGAGACTGGGGTTTCTCGCAAGTTCCTAGACTCAGTCAGAGCTGTCAGGTAATTACAGGGTACCGGCAGCCCGCGAGCCGGGCGTGGAGTCAGGGCGTCAATTTCTCTGGGCGCTCCTGCCCCGCGCCCGCCCGTCTGTAAAGACCGGCCCGGGACGCCGAGTTAAACGTTAACGCAGTCTGTAGCGCGGAGCGGGGAACGCGGCGGACAGCCACGCGCTCCCTGACCTGCCGGGTCGCTGTGGCTCTGTGATCCGCCCGTCCTCGGCCGAGCACTCGTGGTCTCGCCCCGGTTTCTGCCCGCAGCTGGTAAACAAGGTAGGTACAGAGCTGCCCGGCGCCCTGCGCGGTGCCGACACTTGATCCCGCCGGGGCTCTCCGGCGGATGGCGCGGAGTGGACGAAAGGCTGTTCCCCATCGTGGCCTGGGAGAGGGTGGGTGCCATGCGCTCCTTTTAGGTGCCAACCAAGGTGGCCCCGACAGCAGGTGGGTAGTGAGGGAGTCCCCGAGTCTGGGCCCTCCCTCCCCCTGGGGGAGCTGTCAACACGGGCTCTCCTTTCTGGGTCATGTCCCCTGGCGCTGCCAACATCAAGAAGTGGGCGGCTTCTGTGATTCCCGGTGGGGGCTAGATCATCAGGCCTGGGGAGCTGCCCTTGGGTGTCTGCCAGCCTTGGCTTGGGCAGGTCCTCCTGGAAGTGTGGGGGCAGAGGGTGTGTCTTCAGGCGGGGGCCTTCAGGAGTTTGCTGTCTGACTGCTCCTGACCTACTGGGAGAGGGCTGTAGAGGGCCAGCCTGTCTGAGTTAGCAGATCCCTTCTGGGACATAAGGCCAAGCCCCTCCATGTACAGAAGGGAAAACCAAGGCCCAGAGAGGGCACATAGCAAGCTCCAGTTCTCTGTCTCCCACCTCACTTGTACCATCGGTGGCAGCCAAAGCGCTGCCCTCCACGGTCTCTTCTTCGGGGACAGTGAGGCTGGGGTTGACCCTGGAGTCCTCCTGGGAAAGCTTGGGCTCTTGAATCAGGTGGCCCCAGTTGTCTGGAAGGAGCTGAAGATGGTCTCTACTCTGCAAGATTGTCCAAAGGATTAAGACTGTAATATGAATGAATAGTATTGCTTTTCTGGCTTAAAAAAAAAAAGAAAGCAAGAATTGAAAAACAAAAACATGTTATCTTGGAAAGCCAAAAAAAAAAAAAAAAACACAGAAAGGTATAAAAAAGAAGACTCACCTAGAAGCTTGTCACTAAACATTTTATATAGTTCCTTCCAGTCCTGCATGTGCATATTGCTCTCTTAAATTAGTATTATGAAGCTTATATGACCATACAGACTTTTATCCACTTTTAAAATTTAAGACAAAGGTCCAATGAAATCCTGTGTGTGAAATGCCAAGCATGGTGCCTGCCACTGGGTAGAGTTTCAGCCAGTATGGGTGTCCCTAGGCCCCTCTACCCACCCCCCACCCACCCACATACTGCCACTTTGAGAAGGGACAGCAAGCAGAAGGTGGGTTAGCACATGGGATTGGAACACTGGCTTCAGGTGACCCTGGGCATATTATTAACCCTTCCGGGCCTCCGGTTCACACCTCTCTGGGTTGTTGTAAGGAGCTGTCGGTCTGCATTGATGACTACCTTCTGTGTGAGCACTTTGCATGTGTCACCCCATTTAATCCTCATCACATGACTGAAGTTGGTTCTTAATGCCCATGGTATTGACAAGGAAACTGAGGATCAGGAAGGGAAACAAGGCCTGGAAAGCATTTGGTCCAGGGCTGGCAGTCAGGATGTGATAGCACCCCAGGGTGGGGACTCTATAGTTTGCCCCTTGAGGCGAGTCCCCTCTCCCATCCCGTCCAGCTCCACAAGCTGCGGTGGAGGGCTGGGGATTAGGGGTGAATGGGGTATTGAAGCCACAGTCAGCCCTCTCCTGCCATCCGGTGAGGGAGGCGATGTGTCAGAGACTCGAGAGGATGTGCTTTAACTGGTCCTGGATGCGCTTTTGAAGGCTGCGAGGACCAGGCCACCCAGTGTGGGTTGCTTTTTATGAAGGCAGGGGAGAAATTGCCACCTAGAGGCGGCTTTGGTAATGAGGTCACGGCCCCGGGGTGTATCTCCTGTGAGGATTAGCACAGCTGGGGTGGCGTCGGCTTCCTTCTGCTGCTCTCTGTAGTGGGTTGCTGGTGGGCACGTGCCAGCCCTAAGGCCACCATGGAGGGAGAGGAAGCCGCAACCTCCGGGGGGAGGTCTTGGGTGACCTCCTGCAGAGGCTCCCCTGGCGGTTTGTGGTGAAGAAAGAGCGCAGCCCCTGCTCAGCGCCAGGCCTTCTGTGCCCTCTGTGCCAGGCAGGCATGTAAGGGCGTGTGAGTCCCTCCTGGCGGTGCCTGGACAGCCCTGAGTGTGTGAAAGGGGAGCTAAGCCTCAGCCCTGGCCACTGATCCCTGGCCAGCAGCCTCCAACCAGCGTCTTGCATCTCACCTGTCTCCTCTTGTCCTGGGACAGGGCGTGGAAAAGATAGCCCGGCTGGCGGTGACGAGGACTCGGGCACCCGAAGTGCAGCTCGCCCGGCCCTGGCTCAGTGCCGAGCCCTCAGCGTGGACTGGGCTGGCCCCGGGAGCCCCCACAGGCTCTACCTGACCCTGCAGGTAAGTCCAGGGGCTGTCAGAAAAGCCAGGTGTCTAGCCGGGCAGGTGTGCCATGGCCCTTTGAATACCAGCCGCTGGGCTCCTCTGGGGAAGGAGGCCACAAAGGAGACGGGTCTCACACCTCCTGCCAAGCTCCTCATAGCACACCCACTGGGAGCCTGCCTACACGGGACAATTTGCTTTATTAGGTTATCTGGCGGGAAATCTCACAGGAGATGACAGGAGCTTCTCAGCCACGCCCTGACTGAAGTGTTAAAGTGGGAAATGTGGGGCCTTCAGTGAGAAGCTATTAGAAAGATGGGCAGGATTTTAGGGGAGCTGTATATTCCCACTGGGGCATAAGAGTCCATGGGGGCAGTGATACTTAAATTTCCTCATTTAAAGTGAGGACTTTACCAAAACTTGATTTCTTTTCTCTTGCAGTCATCACTGCAAGTCAGTTATCATGGGACTTTCAAAACACTGACTTTACATTTATATGTATAGTATTTGGTTGTAGAATGAAGACGTCCTAATAGCAGTAATAATATTTACTGAACGCTGGCTTTATACCAGACATTGTGGCATATATTATATGTCTCACATCAGTCCAAGACATAGTTACTGTTTTATGAGTGAAGTAAAGGAGGCTCAGAGAGGTTAAGTGACTTGCTACTGGTCACACAGCAAGCTGGGGTCTGAACATGATCAGCTTTAAAAATGGTATAAAGAACTCACACATGTGGCATGTAATATCTAGAAACTGAATGTCTCCTGTGGTCCTGTGTCTTTGAGAAATCCACTCTTAATTTATTTATCTTTTCTTTACAACTACTTGATTGCGTTTATACAGTTTTTATTCTTTATTTTTGCCTTCTATTCTGTGACTAGCTCTTTCCCTCAACAGTAAGTCTTGGTGATTTCTTCATGCCTGTCAATATATAGAGAACTGTCTCATTCTTTTAAACTGCCGCATAATATTCTACTTCAGGGTTTATTTCACTGATCTTTTGTATTGTTTCTGATTGCAAAGAGCTCCTTAAACAAATACCGATGCATTCGTGCACCTAAAACTTTGAGCAATTTCAGGATAGCACAGGCTCTGCGGTTTTATTTTTGCTGCACCACACAGCATGTTGGATCTTAGTTCCCCGACCAGGGATTGAACCTGAGGCCTTTGCATTGGAAGTGCAGAGTCTTACCTACTGGACTGCCCGGGAAGTCCTTGTAATTTTTTAAATGGATGCGTCTGTTAACAGATATTTCTGCAAGTGCCTACTCTGTGTTAGAAGACTGCTGGCACACAGCCAAAAAGAGAAATGGACCCGGCAGCTAGCAGAGAGGCCAGGATGGGCAAACGTTGACATAATGGCTGAGGATGACGGATCAGAGTTATCTGGAGGTGTTGCCAAGGCCCCTCCCCACAAGAAAGATTGTGCTTGACAGGGGCTACCTTGAAGGGACCCATGCAGATGGAAGGCAGGGTGGGTGCGGGAGATGGGTGCCCTTTGAACGTGTGGCTTCAAGTCCTGATCTGAACATGAACCCCTTGCTTGTTGCTTCAGAAATAGTCTTGGGCTTCTTGGTTTTTCTCATCCCCTCTGGTGTGGTTCATCTGAAGATAGAACTGAATGGTCCATTTTTTTGTTTGTTTGTTTGTTTTAACTGTAAGTTCTGCTAGAAATGCAGGTCTGGTGCAGGAACAGTTAAAAAAACTGGAGAATCTTTTTTTTTTTTTTACTCGAACTCAAGCCATTGGTAGTTAAATCGGGAGGTGGTCAGAAACAGGCAGCCTTGAGTTGGGTGGAGGCTCTGTTCTTGAATTTTGATTATGGGCTGTTGGGTTGTGGTTGCCGCTGAGTCCTGGGGTCAGCAGATCTACTGAGGATGTGAGACGCTGCCTCCAGGCACCAGTTTCCACATGCGTGTTCTTCTGGGCTGGTGAAGCTTCATTATGTTTACAGGAGCTTCGAGATGGGGGTTGTGAGGCTCAAACAGGGACCCAGACCCAGTGAAGTGACCTGGTGGGCGTGGTGACTTCCCCCACCAGCTTCTCAAGCAGTTAAAACCCGAGTCGCTTCGTTTGGAGGCTGCAGAAATTCCCAACCCCCAGGGGCCTGTCTGCCCTTCCTGTGGCTTGGCCAACAGGCCAGAAATAGTGTAACCTTTGCTCTGGACGGCAAATGGAAACTTCCAGCTGCCACTGTTGCCGCTGCCAGTGACAAGGCTGCTCGTGCTGGTGTGGCAGTTGGTCAGAGGGTGGGGATAAAATTAAGTCGGCGGGAATTTTCCTAAATACGAGACATGCTCACGACCATTCCTTCTGGAGTAGAAAGTGGAGTTTCTGTTTTAAGAATGGGACGATGAAGCTTCAGGGAGGATTAAGTAACTTGCCCATGGTCACACAGCTCACCTGAGTCAGGCTTCACACCCAGGCCTTTCCGACTCTAGATTTGGAATATTTTTTAAACATAGCAGTTGTCTTTTTGTTTTGAATAAGGTTGGCACAAAGACACACCAAAAAGTGCCTGTAATCTCCCATTCTGGATAGCTTCTGTTATCAAAGATAACAAAGCAGAACACCACAGATGCTTACAAGGTTAAAAATGCAAATGCCAGAAAGGTTCAGAATGAAACATAAAGCCTTTCCTTTCTCCCCACTTTATCTTGCAACAAGTTTTTTTTGATTTCCCCAGAGTTTGCATGTGTGTACAGTTGCTCAGTCATGTCCGACTCTTTGCTGTCAGGCTCCTCTCTCCATGGGATTCTCCAGGCAAGAATACTGGAGTGGGTTGCCATTTCCTCCTCCAGGGGATCTTCCCAACTCAGGGACTGAGCCCACATCTCCTGCATTGGCAGGTGGATTCTTTACCACTGAGCCGCCAAGGAAGCCCACCCCCCAAATTTAGATGATACCCCTGTAACATCACCCAGCCTCCAGAGGAAACCAGATTTGGAGAGGGAGGGGCAAGCCTCTTTTATTTCTGTCATCCTTAAATGGGATTACGCCTTACCTGTGGTTCTGTTCACACCTTACCTGTCGTCCTGTGTGAGTTGCTTGTGATTTTCTCTGGTTGAAAGCCTCTTTCTGCCTCTCGCCTCATCTCCCTGCCAGTTCACTGGTCTCTTCTCCTCCAGCCTTCTTTGCCTTGATTCCTCCTTCCTGGAGACAAGGTCGAGACAAGGTCTCATGGTCCCGGATAGCCATGCCTGCACATGGATCATGGCCTTGCCCTGCTCATGTGGACCTGTGTGCCCGCTCCTTGGCAGTCCCAGGCTGGGTGCTATCTGCAGGGGGATGGAGGCAGCTGACGTCACGGGTGGAGGTTGTTGCCCTGAGACTGCCGTGTGCCTGTTGGGGCTGGACAGGCCTGCGAATGGTGGGTCGAGGGTTCACCTGAAGCAAGCAGGCCACTGCACTGGCGGCTCAGGGCTCACAGGCCGGCCGGCTGAACTTCACCTGAGGATTTCTGTGTGCCCAAGAACCTTGTTTGCTGGTCCTGAGGGCCGGCTGCCGATGAGGGCCAGGGGAACTCACTGCTCCCTCTCGCTGTGAGATCTGGGCGCGTTTTCTTCCGGACTCCAGGCCTCCTTGTTCCCATCTACCCACACGGTGAGGGGTGGACTGGCTAGGTCTGGGGGCCTCACCAGCTCCAGGAGCATGCGCCATCCTCAGGCTCCACAGGGGTCCCGTCCCCACTGCGATCCCCCCTCTTCACGTGAGGATTCTGATTGTGTCTTGGCAGCAAGCCCTGCAGGACAAGGGGTGCGAGAGCAAGAGTCAGGGGACGAAAGAAGAGAAGCCCCTGAAGAGGCAGGCGCCGGCCCCCAGGAGGGACCGGGAGGCCCAGGAAGCTGGTGGCACCATGAATGTAGAGAAAACAGGTAAAGGAAGTCTGCCCACCCGCCTGGCACAGTCCTGGCTAACACTGGTGTCGGAGGGGAGGCTCTTGTCCCCAGACATTGTCCTCCTCGCCTGGAGTGGCCGCCTTGACATGGAACTCGGAGACCCCAGCCTGCCCATCCTGACTCCAGGGACACCCTCCTCCCGGTGCCGCTGGGCACCAGCCGGTGATAAGCAGCTTTGGCCAGCACACGCTGGGGTTGAATTTCCCTGCTTTTTTGTCTTTTCCCCAGCGCCTGTCAAAAGGAGGGCAAGGGTGGCAGCCGCGAAGACGCCACTGCCTGCAGAGAGAGGCCTGACCCCCTCCACTTGTGTATGTGGGTCCGTCAGGGACCCAGAGGCCCTAGGACGGGGATTCGCTCTGCTGTGTCGAGGCTGGGAAAGAGGAGCTGATGGCTCCAGTCTTTTCCGGCGAGGCTGACAGTTCTGGAAGATTCTGTGGGCCCCCTTTGTGGAGTTCCCCAGCAGGAGCCCAGAGCCCAGCAGCTCTTGGGGAAGGGCATTCTCAAGAAGCCCGAGGGGAAGGCCAAGAGTGAGTGGGGAAAGGAGCTGGCCTTTCTCTTGTTTGCCGCCTCCTGTCACCAGAGATTGATTTGTGTCTGAACTTGCAAGGTGGAAGGATCCACCCACTTCTCTGAGGTTGATCCAGGGCCTCCTTCACCCGTCTGGGCCCGGCACCCATTTGGGGCTGGGTGTTGGGGTCTGGCCAGGCTGTGGAATCGGGGCCATTGTCCAACCAGTCCAGAGGTCTGACTCTTGTTTGTGGGTCCGGGGCCGAGCTTCCCCGAGCCTGGGTGCCCTTGAGAGGCAGTGTCCAGGCAGGGTCTCAGAGAAAGAAACTGTCTTCTGAGAATGCGGATGGACAGCTGACCTACTATGATGGTGCAGTGGTCCCTCAGCCCCCTTTTAAGTTCTCCTTTAATCGCATCTCTCCCTTCTCTGCTGTTCTCTGTTAGCTTCCTCAAGGTCTTTTCCTCCCCAGTAAATGCTCTCCAGGCCCCTTGTTGCTCCCTTGGCACATGGGCACCATGCCAAGGTTAGGATGAAGCCCCCTGGCTGTGAGCTGAGGGTGAGATGAGCCGTGTTCCAGCAAGGAGGGCTATTCCAGTCTTGCTGGGCAACACACCCGTGCACCCCTCATGGGTTCCAGGTGCCTGCCCAAGGTTGCCTCTTTGGACAAGGACCATGGTCCCTGTTTCACAAGGGAAGCCCCAGAAGGATCCTCCCACCCGCCTCTGAAGTGGCAGTGCCAGCTCTTAGACCTAGAGCTGAGAGCGTTTCCTGCCACCCCATGGCAATCTGCAGAGAGCACAGGGCCGTGCTGGTCACATGCTGTCTATGGCAGCTCCGGGTGCTGGCCTGGAAGCATCCATCTGACCTCGCGCTCTCTAGAACAGAGAGCAGAAGCCTGGCCAGCTGTGTGTGACATGCATGCTGTGTCACATGCAGGCCGCTTGGCCAGAGCCCCCTAGCCAACCAGTGTTGGCCCCCATTCCGGCTCTCCAGAAGGCCTTGAGTCAGAGCCAACCTTTGGGGTTGGAAGGAAGGGAAAGGGAGTCTGTGTGTGTAGGGCCTGCTCCTTCGAGAGTGGATGTCTTCTCACTGTCCACCCCTCCTGGGCCCAGTGCTGAGCTGTTCTGTCCAGCCTGGAATCAGTGCCATCTGTGCCCCACGTTCCCGCTTAGTCCAAGAGCCAGGCTGCCGTTTCAGCTTCTCTGCCGTCTCATTGAACACACCTGTCACCTTCCCGTGGGTTGAAGCTGGGCTGTGTGACTTCAGGTGCAGATGGCTTTGTTTCTGGAGTCTGGGGTCTCCCCGCCATCCTGCCCACAGAGGGCTGCAGCTTCTGGGACCTCATGTGGGGGAGCCCGGATGCTCTGGTGCTCCGTGAGGGTGGAGGCTTGCAGCAACTCTTCACACCTCACTCTTGGACACTTCATCCTGCATTACAGACTTTGGCCAGGACCCGGATTAGGCTGCCCAAGGCGGGAGGCAGATCCCTGCCCTTCCAGCCTCTCCTCTGTCCACTGCCCCACCCCCTTGCCAGCTCCCCACCTGCAGAGACAGTGGTCCTTCTTAGTGCCATCAAAGCAGGCTGTGACGGGCATGCCAGGCCCCATTAGCAGGTCCCAGGCCTTGATTCTGTGTCTCTGTCCTTCTGTCCGTCTGTCTGTGTCTCTTCTGCTGGTGACAGGATGATGGAAGGCGGAGACCCCCTGCCCACCCCAGTATTTATCCCCCCGTTCTTGCCTGTGTTGTCCCTGTACTCAGTCCCACAGGGGTGTGCCTGGGAGCATGCTTGGTGATGTTCCTGCTTGTATGCTGCTGCCTTTGTTCCTGTGTCCTGGTCTGTCTGTCCCTTGTGCATGCACACCTCCGCCTGCTCTCTCTCTCTCTGTGCAGTGATCACTCCCTGCGGAGGGCAGGGGCCAGGCTGGCGAGCCCCCACCTCTCTTCTCTACTCTGGAGAAGGTTTGGGGTGTAAAGAAATCATTTTCCACCAAGGATAGTGTTTTCTGGGGAGACAGCAGCGGTTGCCAGAGGCCATCTTTCTCAACTGCAGGTCCCTGCAGGCTGGCCATGGAGAGGATATTGCCCATCAAACCTAGAACATAGGCTTTGGGGGAGTAATGAGTGGAAGTTGCTTTCCTGACTCCTGGTCCAGGCAGTTCTACCCACCAGAAGCTTCCCGCTAAAGCGGCTTCCTCCAAGACAGGCCCTGGATGCCCCCCCCCACTAACCTACCGGCACCCGCTAACTCCTGCTGCTGCCCCAGCCCTTGCCCAGCTCCTTTGTCCCCTCTGCTTGCATCCACTCCCCATCCCCATGGTTCATCCTGCCATGACAGGCCCCCTGTCCTCAGCCAGGCTGGGGCCTCTGCTGCCCTGCTGATCAGCCACTACTTTGCTCATAGGTGGGCGGCCCTTTGGCAGCGGGAGGTGCTCAAGCCTGTCGGGGTCACCCGGTGCCGCCCCCGTGGTACATAGGATGGTGGAGGCCATGTCCCAGCTGCGGGAGGAGAAAGCCCAGCTGCAGGAGGAGCTGGTGGCCCTGCAGGAGAGGCTGGCTGTCCGCGACAGTGAGCAGCAAGCCACGTCCACGCAGCTGCAGAACCAGGTATCTGGGGAGGGTGGGATGGGCTGAGGCCACTGCCCACTGTGGAACAGGTCGGAGGATGTTGCTCAGGGTACCGGGGCCCTCCAGGCCACCCGCACAATGGACAGATGGGGTCTCCTCCCCTGGCTTGGGAACACACGGAGGCCTGGGCCTCCCGTCCTGGTCTTCCACGTGCCGTTCCTCGTGGTTACCAGGGGGCCAGATCCGCATCTCCGTGAGTGACAGGCAGCATGTGTAGATGTGGGCAGAGCAGGAAGGCGCAGGGATGTTCCTGCTCTGAGGCTGGTGCTGAGTCCACTCCATCTTCCAAGGTGCCCTGGCTTGGGCAGCCCACATGGACCAAACTCATAGCAGAGGTCGCCCCATGGAAAACTGGCAGGAGAAGAGAGGCTGGGGTATGTACCAGGGAGAGAAGGGAGCTCACAAATCTCTGGGAGCCAGAGAAAGCAAAGGTTCATGCTGGCCAGTATTGTCTCCTGCATTAGCTGGCCGGGAGGATGCTGGGGACGCCACAGGCCCTTTGGGCTGACCCCTGGCCTTCCCCCAAGTGCCTGGCCAATTCACTCCTTCTCACCATCACGTGGGCCCCGAGGCCCCTTTCCTGGGGCTCAACTCTCCACTCTAATCATCAGTGTCTCTCAGGCCTGAGTCTGACCTTTCCCACTTCCCCAAGCTCCCCAGCCCTGTCTGCACACCATCTCCGTGTTGGAACCTGTGCCTGCGCTCCCAGGCCTGACTCTCTGTAGAACGCTCTGCCTTCAGGTGGACCAGCTTCTTTGTCTGTGATTGCCCAGCCTGTGGATCTTCTATTCCTCATTACTGGATGCCGTGACTTGTTCTCAGTTCCGGGGGCAGCGGATTATTTTCATGCACTTTTATTTATTTTTTATTTTTGGCCGTGCTAGGTCTTCGTTGCTGCATGTGGGCTTTCTCTAGTTGCGGCCAACGGGGGCTGTTCTTCGTTGCGCTGCACAGGCTTCTCATTGTGGTGGCTTCTCTCGTGGCGGAGCACAGGCTCTAGGTGCGCTGAGGTTCAGTAGTTGTGGCCCACGGGCTTAGTTACTCTGCGGCATGTGGGATCTTTCCCAGGCCAGGGATCGAACCCACGTCCCCTGCATTGGCAGGTGGATTCTTGTCCACTGCGCCACCAGGGAAGTCCTCATGCACTTCCCAGATGCAGCGTTTTGGAAAAATGCTTACAAGTGTATCCTCAGGCTCTCTCTGTCCTGACCACCCATCCTTTGCTGAGTTGGGTGGGCCTCCCTGGGGCCTCCCTGGTGCCCAGTCTGTCTGTCTCCTTGTACATTGACCCCACTGTTTGCTGCCCCTGGGCTGGTCTGCCCCACTCGTGGGAGCTCTTCACGGCAAGTATAACACACCAACTTTGTATCACTGTTGCCTCCTGCCTTCCTGCCTCAGATGGCTGCTGGGTGCCTGGTCTGTACAGGCACTCAGCTGAGCAGTGGGGGTGCCCAGGTGGACAGGCATGCCCTGGCCTGTGGCGGCTGCAGTCTAGGGGAGGACAGACATTTGTCACTTGCATTTATGTAAAGTTGGGAGAGTAACAAAGTCTCTGCTGGCGGGTGTACACAGAGGGCATGCAGGCCCTTACCAGATGCCTTTGTCAGGGAGATCAGGACCTGTAGCGGGGAGAGCTCCTCCTTTCCCGACTTCCCTTGGTTTAGTTTGTCTGGGCACTTCACTTTTGAAACAAGTTTTGTTTTGTTTTTTGAAGAAGTTTACTGAGATAGAATTCATATTCCATAGAACTCATCCGTTTAAGGTATACAATGTATGGTCTTAAGTATATTAAGGTGATGATGCAGCCATCCCCACTGTCTAATTTTAGAACATTTTTGTCACCCTTCAAAGACCTATTAAGTCACTCCTCATGTCCCCTTTACCCCAACCCCTGGCAACCACTGCCCAGCTTTCTGGGTTTTTAAAAAATCTTTTGGCCTCATCGCATGGCATGTGGGATCTTAGTTCTCTGACCAGGGATCAAACTTGTGTCCCCTGCATTGGCAACATGGAATCTTAACCACTGGACCACCAGAGAAGTCCTGTGCCCTGCTTTCTGTTTATATGGATTGATATTTTCTGAACATTTCATATAAATGAAATAATATGTGGCCTATTGTGACTTTAAACAAATGTTTGCGTGTGTGCATGCTAAGTCCCTTCTGTCATGTCTGATTCTTTGTGACCCCCATGGACTGTAACCCACCAGACTCCTCTGTCCTTGGGATTCTCCAGGCAAGAATACTGGAATGGGTTGCCATGCCCTTCTCCAGGAGATCTTCCCAACCCAGGGATCGAACCCACATCTCCTGTGGCTCCTGCATTGCAAGCAGATTCTTTACCACTGAGCTACCAGGGAAACCCCTAAACGAATGTTTAAGAAACATTTTTTTTTTCCCTTTAATTAGCAAAATTGACTTACTTTTTAGACGGGAAGCTGAGTGTTAAGCATCTCAGCCTTTTTGGTGTCTTTGAGCTGCAGCTTTCTAGGCAGTCCTGACCCCTTCCCTTATCCCAGCCTCCACTCCTCTGGATGATCTGGAGAATTCAGAATGGTTCCCGGTCTTGGGTCATGTTTTATTCCTGCAAGCTCTTGTCTGAAAAAGTATCTCAGGAGATGCACCTGAAGGTTCAGGTCTCTGAACCACTCTTGGAAGGGTCTGACCCTGAGGAGCTGAGGGGCCCGGAGTCCCATCCACGTCCTGACTTTGGCACTACTCATCAGCTGTGTGACCTTGGGTTAGTTAATTACCACTCTGCACCTCAGTTTCCTCATCTTTAAAATGGACACAACAACAGTATCTGGCGAGAGGACCAGTGTTACTGTGTCACCACCGTCAGGACCCTCACTGTTGCTGGGAGGAGTGTTGGATTTGGAATCACGTGACAGGGTTTGAGTACTGGCTGTGCAGCTGTAGTAAGTCACTTCCTGTCTGAGTCTTCATTTACCCATCTCTAAACTGGGTCTAATAGATGTTGCTTCATGGTTTCTGAGCAGCTCAGTTGTGAAACTGGACAGAAGAGGGGATCATAAACTGTAAAATGCTGTGCCTCCTGAGGTGTCACGTCTGTGTGCTCTGGTTTCCTGTCAGCCTCACTGTGGTTTGACACAGATTGACCTTCTTGGTTTTTCTATATGTTGCTTCTCTAAGAAAAGCCCACCATGGGGTACCCTCCATCTCATTCTCAGGATGCCTCCTGGTTCCCATTCTTGTCCAGACTTGTCTTTGAACTCAACTGGCTTTGCCATGTTGCTCTTCCTGAAAAGCCACGTGGCCTAGTAGTTAAGACTGAGGGCTCTGCAGGGGCTCCAATTCTAGCGCCAGCACTTAATAGTCCAGTGACCTTGAGCAAGATTAACCAAGGCTTAATCTCTTGGGACCTCAGTTTTTCCTCCTGTAAAATGGAGGTAATAATAGTATGTACCTCAGAGGATTGAGGGGTTCAAAGTAAAGATCTAATCAAGAAATCATTGCCAAATCTAATGTCATGAAGCTTTCTCCTTGTTTTCTTCTAAGAATTTTATATATAGTTTTAGCTTTTGTGTTTAGATCTTTGATCCATTTGAGTTAATTTTTGTATATGGTGTTAGTAAGTGTCCAGCTTCATTCTTTTGCATGTGGATATCATTTTCCCAGCACCAGTTGTTGAAAAGACTATCCTTTCCTCATTAGAAATCTTAACACCCTTGTCAAAAATCAGTTGACCAGATATATGAGGGTTTATTTCTAGGCTCTCTATCCTACTCTATTGGTCTATATATCTGTCTTTATGCCAATTCCACACTTTTTGGTTTATTGGAGCTTTGTTGTAAGTTTTGAAATCAAGGAGTATGGGTCCTCCAACTTTATTCTTCTTCAAAATTGGTTTGTTTTTTTTTTTTTTTGGAATCTTCTGAGATTTCATATAAATTTTGGGATGGACTTTTCTATTTCTGCAAAAAATGTCATTGGGGTTTAAATAGAGATTGCATTGAATCTATAGATTGCTCTGGGTAGTGTTGACGTGTTAGCAATATTGTTTCCAAACTATGAATGCAGGATGTGTTTCCATTACCATTATCATCTTTAATTTCTTCCAGCAACGTTTTATAGTTTTTAGTGAACAAAGTTTTGCCTCCATCGTTGCTTTATTTCTACATATTTTATTCTTTCTAATGCTATTGTAAATGAAATTGTTTTCTTAATTTCCTTTTTGTATTGTCCAGTATTAGTGCATAGAAACACAACTGATCTTTAATGTATTGTATCCTGCAACTTGGCTGAATTTATTAGTTCCAGTTGGCCTGATTTTTTTAATGCTCAAGTTAGTTGCCACCATTTAAATCTTAGTTAAGTTTGTATAAAAACCTCAGCTTCCTTTTTTTTTTGTCATAAAATATTGGAAGATGTGGCACCTCTGGGCTGACATTCCCACATGGTAGCCACTGCCTGGAGCCCAGTAGCCACTCCTGCCTTTGGTGGAAGGGAGCATCCTTCAGTGAGCCCCAGCCTGTGCCACCTTTGCTGCCCCATGCCCTGCCTTACAGCTCACTCAGGCATTCAACACTCTTCCTATATGTGTTTACTGAGCACCTACTGTATACCAGGTGCCATTCTAGGCACTGGGAGTACACCGCTGACACAATAGACAAATATCTCTGCCTATCTGAACTTTCATTCTGTTAATAGAACTCATTACGGTGCTGGGCCCTGTCCTAAGCATTTTGCATATGTTATCTCTTGTAATCTCACTTAATCCTCCAGACCTCCTCGGTAAGGTAGCCTCACTCTACAGCCAAGGATATGGAGAGAGGCATGGTGGACTTGAGACATATCCAAGGTTGTCCGGCACATTAGGGCAATGTCTGTATTAGAAAGCTGGACAAGTCTGGCCTGAGAGTCCATGATCCCAGTGACCCTTGGTGACAGAGATCTCACATGTGGAAACCCAGCAGTAAAGGCAGGGTGGGTGGACGTAGCCAGACAGGCTTGGTCATTGGTCACACATGTGGGCAGCCAGGAGTCAGGTCTCCTGGGATGGGGAGTGTGTTGGGGGCAAGACAGCGTGCTTCCTGGGGCTGCCCCTCGGGCCTCTGGACTGTGTTTCCTTGGAGCTGTCTGGATCCCAGGCCCTCTCATTTTCCCAGCTCAGGAACCCCTTGGTCTCGCCATTGGGACAGCCCCCTCCGTTCCTCCAAAGACAGCTGATGATGGAGGGCCAGGCTTGGTGGGAGGTCGAGGGTAGGTAATCAGTAGGTTGTCTGCATTGAGAGGAGCAGACAACTGGGAAAACGCAGACCAGCTCGAGCAGCCCCACCCTCTGCTGAGCCTGCTTCTGCTGGGAGATGTAACTATGGGTTGGCGTCAGGTCAGCAGACGGGCCCCATCTCCTAGGTCTCCCCCGAGGCTGCCGTGCACCAGGCCTGTGACTCAGTTTCTCTGGATGACGAGGAGACTGAGCTCAGGCAGTGTGTGTATGTTAAGTCGCTTCAGTCGTGTTCGACTCTTTGTGACCCATGGACTGTATTTCCTCTGGGATTCTCCAGGCAAGAATACTGGAATGGGTTGCCATACCCTCCTCCAGGGGATCTTCCCAACCCAGGGATCGAACCTGTGTCTTTTATGTCTCCTGCACTGGCAGGCAGGTTCTTTACCACTGGTGCCACCTGGGAAGCCCCAGGGAGAGTGTTGCACAAACTCAGCCTGGTCCCTTCTCAGCCTGGGGTTGCCTGCGTGCTGTTCTGGGAGTCGTCACGGCAGCCTGTTAGGAGCCTGCTTGGCCCTCTGGCTGACTCTTTGAACTCTCTTTGTGTACAGATGCCGGTATGGTCGCTGATTCAGAGCTGTGCTGGGTGGGCAGAGGGGGGGCCTGTGGGGCCCCCTCCAACAGGAAACTCTGCCCTCTGGTCAGGCTCACCCTCAGCTCCCCGTCTCTGCTCTGAGCCTGCCTCCTGTCTCTGTCTCCATTGCCCACTGTTTTCCCTGACTCTGAGGGAGTCACCCGTTCCCCGTCCCAGGCTTGGAGAAAGCTGCCATCTTCCCCGCAGCCCCCCGCCCCCCAAAGCTGAGCCCTGTGTGGGGGGCAGGGGTCCCGCACCTGGGCAGCACGTGTTCTTCACTCCCAGGCCCCTAGTGGAGCTGGCCAGCTGGGGCGCAGCCACCGCACGCCATGGGGTGGTTGCTGCCTGACCAGCGGTGTTGGTGTGTCCCCCACTGCCTGACACAAGCCGGGAGAGGACGAGGGTCTCACATCTCTGACAAGAGGGGCCTTTTACAGCCTCTTCCTCATGCCCCACCTCACCCCTAGCCTGGGTCCCCAGGGCAGCCTCCGCCTTTTGGGGGCACCCCTCTGAAATTCTAGACAGAGGCTTGGCGCTCCTAGAGTTCCGATTGTGATGTAAGAAGAGAATAGGAACTGGGCTGCAGGCAGGTGGCAGGTAAGCATCCTGACCACCCCCCTCAGGTAAACACTGGAAACCCCCACTTTCACTGCACTGGATCTGAGTGCCAGTGGCGTTGGGGACACACGAGGTCTGAGCACCCCCAGCCCGGCGCCAAGGAAGCAGTCTGTCGGGGCACCAACTCTGTGCAAGTGGATCTTACTGGGTGATTTCTGAGGAAGGGGAGGGAGGTGGGAGATCCCAACCTTTCAAAATGAGGTGGACTCCACCTATTTCAGGGTGGGAGGAGTGCAAGAGAAATATATATTCTTTGAGACTTAAAAATTACTGCAAAGTGTTAAATGTCTGTCAAACATAATCCTGCTATCCAGCACCCTCTGCTTTCTTGTATTGCAAATCCAATTTTGTTTTTGGATTTTTCTTTGACTTAATACACTGAGGAGCCATTCCCTACATCATTTAAAATTCATGATAAGCATATAAGCAACAATTACACAGTAGTGTATGAGTGCATTTACTGTGACCCACCTAAGCAGTCCCCTGATGCTGGGCATCCAGGTTGTTGCCAGTTTCATGACTAAGGAAAGATAGGCTGCTTTATTCAAACTCCCCTCTAGGGCAAAGGGACTGAACGCTCTGTGTGTCAGGCTCTTAACAGAAGGGGGCATTGGAGTGGGCAGAGAAGTGGCATAGGCTTTGCTGCCTGCCTTGGTCCACGTCCAGTGCATTGCTAGGAAGGAATTTGCTGGTGGAGCAGGTGACAGAGGTGACCTTCTCGGGTGCCCTCCCTTAAGTCACCTGCTTGCCCGCCAGCAGGCTTTGGGCAGCGAGGTTGGTCCTCCCAACCCCTCTCTGGGTCTTGGGTCTTGTACTCCACCTCCTCAACTATAAGGGAGCAGCTCACTGGTGTCACTGGTCTTTTCCTCGGAGGTGGGGTCACGCCTGTTACCCAGTTCCTCCCCCAACCCGCTCAGAGAAGCAGAGACCAACTTCTGGTTCAGCCGCTTTCTCCAGCCCCAGGAGATGGTTGGTTCTGAGCTTGTGCTCAACTGATTGTTGATGACATCTCAGCCATATGTAGTGCGGAGATTTAATATGCACAACCTGAAAATCCCAATGTCTGGCCTTGCTTGAAAGGTCAGAAGTTTGGCAACACTGAGCCTGTGTCCCCACCTCACGCCACACTCCCACCTTCTTCAGCTGGATCTTGGGCGTCTACTCCTGCACTGCCTTTCACCTGCTTTTCTGGCTGGTGGACCCTGTAGGCAGTAGGCTTTGTCTCCTGGTGTTTAGTAATAGCCAGCCCAAGGCTTCATGACCTGCTTGTGTAAACTGCACCTCCTTATCTCCATGGAGGAAGCCTGACTCTCTCACGGTACCTTTCCCAAGGTTCCCTGTGGTCATCACAAAATGTTCTGCAGGGAAATCCCTACACATGCTCTGATGAATGCTGGTGCCAAAGTCCTCATCTGCATTTTGGGTTATTTCCGAGGGGAGAGTTCCTGGGAGTGGGCTGATGTGGAACCAGGGTCTAGGCCTGTGGGGAGAACAGGCAGCCCCCCTGTAAACCTGCTCTCTGGGGGCTGGTTTCTCCTCCTTGGGCTCTGGCTGAACCAGGTCACCCTCGCCTCCTGATGGAGTGCACATGCCATGGCTCTCCGGCAAGGCAGACTGGAAGCCAGGGTGGACGCAGATCCTAAAGATGTGCTGGTCACT
Organism: Bubalus bubalis; assembly: GCF_019923935.1. Lineage (NCBI taxonomy): Eukaryota > Metazoa > Chordata > Mammalia > Artiodactyla > Bovidae > Bubalus > Bubalus bubalis. The sequence goes on along the minus strand of NC_059174.1, from coordinate 25,359,045 downwards.
GGTAGGCTGGTGTCTCCACAGACAGACTCCCCAGGAACCACTCAGAGTGGAAAATTCTAGGGGCCGGACAAGGACCAATCCACATTTTGTAGTACCTGGAGTTTATACAATTTGGAGGCCTTTTAAGAAAAAAAAAGATATAAAGTTACAAATACAAAAGTAGGTACAGGCCTGGGCAGGGGTCTGGGCAAGGCAGATGTCCTGAGGGTCAGCCCCTTGAGCCCCCTGTTGAGCTGTCCCTGGAGTGGGCCCAGGGGTCACCTCTCTGCGTTTGCTCCCTGGACTCCTGAGAGCCCAGGCTGGCCGGTCCTGTGATGGGACAGCGTGCTGAGAGCTGTCAGGACCAGGTCAGGTGCATCGCACCTGGAGTTCAGGTGTGGTCTGATGTATGAACACAGGGAAGGCTGGGGCCATGGGGTCGGGCGAAAGGCCTGGGAGTGAGGAACCAGGCTTACCACCCCGGCTTTGTGCTGGCAGGTGGAACACCTAAAGGAGAAGCTCATAAGCCAGGCCCAGGAAGTGAGCCGCCTTCGATCTGAGCTGGTGAGCCCAACAACGCCATCCTAACAGGGCTGAGGGGTGGGGAGAAGCTTCCAGGGTACTTATCACCACGAGGTTGCATGACCCATAATGGGAGGGAGGTTAATACTTGTTTGCTGATGTAAAGCAGGAGTGTGATCTCTGTGTATATAAATATGACTTTCCTTGTTACTTTCACACTCAGGAAAATAGAATGAGAGGGCTGGGGTGTAGCCAGGAGCCGTTCCTATCTCACCACCCTCCTCCATCTCTCCTCTCCTCTGCCCTCATCTTTGTCTTTATCTTCTCTGGAGCCCCTTCTCTCTTCTTTCCGTCCATCACTGACCCTTCTTTCTCTTTTCTCCTTCTCTCTTCTTCCCCATCTTGGCCCTCTGCCCACCCCACCCTGTACTGTCTCTGCCTCCCCGCTACCCCGTCCTTCCCCCCACCTGCCCTGGCCACATGCCCCAACCTCGACTCTGGCTCTCTGCAGGGAGGCACTGACTTGGAGAAGCACCGGGACCTGCTGATGGTGGAGAATGAGCGACTGAGGCAGGAGATGCGGCGCTGCGAGGCGGAGCTGCAGGAGCTGAGGGCCAAGCCGGCGGCCCCCTGCACGGGCTGCGAGCACAGCCAGGTGGGCCCAGGCCCAGTGTGGTCGGGAGACAGGGGGCTTGATTCCCAGCAGTCACCCCAGCTCCTCACGCTGACTCTTGCCTGCTGGTCTCACACCTGACCCATCCCCACCTCCCATGCCTCTGTGGCTGTCCGTCTGCAGGAGAGTGCCCAGCTCCGCGACAGGCTGTCTCAGCTACAGCTGGAGGTGGCGGAGAACAAAGGCCTGCTGTCAGAGCTGAACCTGGAGGTGCAGCAGAAGACCGACCGGCTGGCCGAGGTGGAGCTGCGGCTCAAGGACTGCCTGGCCGAGAAGGCGCAGGAGGAGGAGAGGCTCAGCCGGCGCCTGCGAGACAGCCATGAGACCATCGCCAGCCTGCGCGCCCAGTCACCACCCATCAAGGTGAGCCGGGGCTGGGTGGCTGCCTGCTGTATGCACCTGGGCTGTGCCTTGGCACTGGTCTCTGGAGCCCAGGACGGGCCAGATGTAGAACAGGCTTGTCTTGGTGAATAAGTAGGTGCAAGGGGTTGAAGGAATCCTTCCAGGTCTGCACTCAGCCTGGCCCCTTCCCCCTGTCCAGGGTCAGGCCATGTAGGCGTCCAGCAACCGAGTCTTGGGGTGCCGATGCTTCACTACATTCTGCTCTCGTCTTTGCCCTCCTTGTCTGTTCTGTGCCCAGTCTTGGGCCACAGCCAGGCTCCTCTTGGGTTCGTGAAAATGAGAAGATTCCAGGAGGCCCCTGCAGCATTCTGGAAAGCCAAGACCTCAGGGTTCCTCTAGTTTTTTTCTGCGGGATGTTAGTGGGATGCTCCTGAGGGTCCCCTCAGGGTCCTGGGGTGAGGGCAAGGCACCCACGCACCTCTGTGTACCCGCCCCTCCGCCCCTTCCTCGCAGTATGTCATCAAGACAGTGGAGGTAGAGTCGTCCAAGGCCAAGCAGGCCCTCAGCGAGTCACAGGCCCGGAACCAGCACCTGCAGGAGCAGGTGGCCATGCAGAGGCAGGTGCTGAAGGAGATGGAGCAGCAGCTGCAGAGCTCGCACCAGCTGACCACACAGCTCCGGGCGCAGGTGCGTGGGTCATTGTGTGGCTGTCAGGGCGGCATGACGCTGGGGTCGCCCTCCTGCACAGTGCAGAGGCTGAGCACTTGGGGTCCCACAGACCCGTGTTCCAGTCCCCCTCTCCCAGCTGGCTGTTGTGACCAAGGGCAAGTTTCTGCTCATCTGTAAAATGGTCTGATCGCAGAACCCAGCTCCCAGTGAGGCTTGACCTCATTGCAAGATTGACTCAGGGCCTGGCATACAATGCTCTTGGAAGGGTACCCTGGTCCATATCATAACTGACAAGAGATCCTCTCCCCTGCTTCCCAGGGCCTATGGGACCTTGGGTGGTGCTGGGCTGATGCTGGGAAGTAGCTACACGGAGCTGGCAGCCCTTTCGGGGAGAGAGATGGCCATCCTATCCCTCCCTTGTGCGTGTGTGTGTGTGAGGGGTGGGGCATCTCGCCTTCCCATGGGGCGTTGCACTGAGCTCCTGACCCTGGCTTCAGATCGCCATGTACGAGTCGGAGCTGGAGAGGGCCCACGGGCAGATGCTGGAAGAGATGCAGTCCCTGGAGGAGGACAAGAACCGGGCCATCGAGGAGGCCTTCGCCAGAGCCCAGGTGGAGATGAAGGCGGTACATGAGAACCTGGCAGGTAAGCCGGCCGGCTGAGCGCTAGCCTGCTCCCCACACCACGGCCCTTCACCCCATCTGCCTCTCACCCCTTTGTGTCCCCACAGGCGTCCGGACCAACCTGCTGACGCTGCAGCCAGCGCTGCGGACCCTGACCAATGACTACAATGGGCTCAAGCGTCAGGTGCGCGGCTTCCCGCTGCTGCTGCAGGAGGCCCTCAAGAGTGTCAAGGCCGAGGTGAGTGCAGGCCCTGGGTGGCGGGGCTGGGAGAGGCTCTGGAGCCCCTGGGTGGACACAGCATCCCCTACCATGCCCTTCTCAAACTCAGACAAACCCGCAGACGACAGCTCCCTTCCCTACCACACACACGGCTGTCCTCAGACCATTGGAAAAACAGTCTGATCAGGGGTAGGTATTTGGATATTTGTCTTGTTATGAGTCTGTAAAGCAAACACGTCACATATATCTTTATATTCCATATGGGCTACGCATATCTTTATATCTCAAACATGCTACACATATCTTTACATCTGTTAGGTTTAATTTAATTTTTTCAAGCTGTACTTGTGCAGTATGAGAATAACCAACGTCTCTAAAGTGCCTCCTACATGCCGAGCCTTTTATAGCCATCAGCTCCTTGAGTCTGTGTGACAGCTCCGCAGGATAGACATATATTTGGGGACTCGAAAATAGTTCTTCTCCTTTAATAAAAAAATCATGTCAATAATACATGGACATGTTGCAAGTACAGACTTCACAGATGGGCGTCGGATGAAAAGGAAAGGCCTCTCTGCCACCCAGCCCGCTCCCCAAAAGAAACCTCTCCCAGCATGTCCCCTAAAGGGTATCCTGAGCATGTTGAAAACTATTGACATGTATGTGCATGTACACGCACTTCCCTTTCTCCCAACAAAGGGGAACAGGTGTGAGTGTAGCCTGCATCTTGCTTCTTTTCCCTATGAATGGAACTTGAAATCTTTATCACCAGCTCCTATGAATTCCCATTTTACAGATGAGGAAATTGAGGCTCGAAGACATTGAGCCAGTTGCTTCTGGTCTCCCAGCTCTTCAGAGTAGAGCTGAGATTTGGGTCCAACTGAATCCTGTAGTCAAGGGCTGGTGCTGTGGAGTGAGGGCTGAGTCCCAGCTCTTTGCTCATCAGCAGGGAAACATTGAGATTGGCTTAGCTTCTTTGGGGCTCAGTTTCTTGCTCTGTAAAATGGGTCTGGTCACAGTACCTACCCAGAGGGGTTACTGGGAAAATCTGACATGTGACAGCTCAGCTTAGGTGCCCAGTCCAGGGCAGGCAGCGATGAGCAGGCTTTCAGTGGGGGGGCAGCGGCCAGGCATGTGAGGTGGGTGGAACTGGCCCCCTGATGGCACTGCCCTTCCCCCACCAGATTGGCCAGGCCATTGAGGAGGTCAATAGCAACAACCAGGAGCTGCTGCGCAAGTACCGCCGGGAGCTGCAACTGCGTAAAAAGTGCCACAATGAGCTCGTGCGGCTGAAAGGTGACTGCCATGTGGGTTAGGGGGTGCCCAGCAGAGGGGGCCCTGACCTGCCTCGGGGGTGCTCCTGCCCTTCCCTTTGGGCCCCAGTGCCAGTCCTTGGAGCTGTGCCCTGTCATTTTGAGGGACTGTTGTGATGCCCTCTTTGTAAATAAGGGTACGGAGGCACAGAAATGTCACAGGGAATTTGCTCAAAACTTCATGGCGAGTAAACAAACGTTGCACCTTGGATCCATCCAACTCTGAAGCCTTTCCTCATGCCCATGGCAGCCTGCCAGGTGTTGGAGGAGCAGGGCATTGAAGTACTAGGTGGTGGGTGGCTAGAATGTCACTTATTCTGATGTAGGGCTTGGTCAAGCTTGAGAGAGCACCCGTTTACTGCCCAGCAGTCCAGAGAGCACCTGCCCTGTGCCACATGCTGTTCCAGACACTGAGGATATGTCTCTGGACCCCACAGAACCTGCCCTTGCCCTCATGGTGCTCCCTTCAGTGGCAGTGGGGGGGAGCAGACGGTGATCATTAATCACCCTGAGAACCCCATCAGTGCCCCTTTACCTGGGCTGGGGAGGGGTTCTCAGAGCTCCTGAATATCTGACAGTTGAGGGTGTCAAGGGGGCTTCTTGAAGGAGGTGGAACCAGGGTTGAGACCTGGACTGTGAGCTGGAATGGACAGGTGAAGGGAGGTGGGGCCATGCTAGATGTGATGGGGAGTTTTCTCTTCATTCTCTTCATTTAAGCCTCTGGGATCCCCTCTAAGGGCTTGAAGCAAGGCGGGTGGCGTGATTGAATCTGTGCCCCAGTCAACCCCGGGGCTGCCCTGTTGCCTGTGCCCATCTACTGCCTGGTCCCGTCAGCCCATCTGATTCCCAGACTCTGTCCTGGCATTCACAGTGCCCTTCTAGAATGAGAGAACAAGCTCCTTGGCTTAGTGGGATCCAAGCCCCTCATTGTGTGTGTGAGGAAACTGAAGTCCAGATGTGTAATGAGCTGTCCATTTTGGTATCCCACTCAAACTGGGTGCATGGTGCAAAGTCTCAACTCGGAAAACTGACCTTTCCTCTATGTCCCCAAGGTGAGGCTGCCACCCTCAGTTGCTTTGCTTAGCAAAAAATGTATTGATACATGAATTCATAGTATAGTGTGAATGACTAAGAACAGCTTTGTGGGCCACCTTGCCCTTGGGGGCCTTACTAAGAAGGTAGGATCTCTTGAGCCACTGGCCTGCTCCAGACACCAGTGGACACCAGTGTGGAGGCAGTCTGGTCTTGACCGGGCCTGTACCCATCTCTCCTGCCCCATCAAATCTAGGGAACATCCGGGTGATTGCCCGTGTCCGGCCAGTCACCAAAGAGGACGGGGAAGGACCTGAGGCGACCAATGCTGTGACCTTTGATCCCGACGATGACTCCATCATTCACTTGCTGCACAAAGGAAAGCCTGTCTCCTTCGAGCTGGACAAGGTCTTCTCCTCACAGGCCTCACAGCAGGACGTGAGTGTGGCCCCTGCCTGGAGAGGGACAGAGAGACACACCTCACATGAAGGGGGAGAGATGGGTGAGGGCTGGACGAAAATAAACGTAAGGGAGGGGAGACAGGATGGAGAAGCCTAGGCTACAAGGTCCCTCTCTTTACCTCTGGAGGAGAGAAGAGGGTGGGAAGGCAAAAAGGGCTTCGGAAGGGCAGATGCATGAATAAGCTAGAGCAACCCCCTCGTGGCTCCGCCCATCTCAGCCACACCCACTCTTGGGCCCATCCTCATAGCCCCTCCCACCCACACCGTCCCCGCCCACAATCAGCCACACCCACTCTCAGCCCCTCCCACTCACATGGCCCCGCCCACCCACTGGACCCTGGCTTGTGTGGAGGCAGGCCTCTCCAGCCAGGAGCACCACCTTTATCAGCCCCACGGGCCTTTCTAGGGATTCCATGCTGCTCGCGCAGACCCCAGGGAGGAGCCTGCAGCCTGTGTGAGCCAGGTGTTTTCAGCATCTGCTCTTCCCTCATCTCTGCCAGGGCCAACCTGAGAGGCCTGTTTTGCTTGTGCCCAGGCTAGGCTTTATCTTTGCCCCCGTCCTTTGTTGCTGACTGGCAGGCAAGCCAGTGGAGGTGCCAGGCACATGCTGCCTCTCCCTTGAGAGGGGGGAAAAGCTGGGGGAGGGCTCCTGAGCTCCTGGCCCAGGCTGCCCCTTCCTCAGGTGCCAGTGGGCAGTAATTACTACCCTGACTTCCTTTCAGTCTTTCGGCAATGAGGTTGCCCACTGCTGCCTAGTGTAAATGACTCATTAGTGACAGATTCCTCCACAGCGAGCTGGTTGCCCATGATAACACGTGCCATGTTGTTGCTGAAGGAGGGAAGTGGTCAGGAGGAGGTGGCTGGGGTGGGGGGCAGCCAGCAGCCTTGGAGGCTCCACATCCTCCATCCTACGTCTTCTCTGCAGGTGTTCCAGGAGGTGCAGGCCCTCATCACCTCCTGCATTGATGGCTTCAATGTCTGCATCTTCGCCTACGGCCAGACGGGTGCTGGCAAGACATACACAATGGAGGTGGGTACCCACTGGGTGGAGCAGGGGTTCAGAGTGAAGACTGCCCCCTTGCTGATTTTGATGGGGGTGCCCCTCATTGGTCTCGAGGTTCTGTGTGGGGCATGTTTTGCCTCACTTGGGCTTCACAGCCTTAGAGCTGAGCCCATAATTATTTGTGTTAACCCTAAGGCACCAGGCCTGAAGAGGGGGTGCCCTGCCTAAGCACACCTGCGTGGTCCCAGTAGGTACGGGGGAGGGGAAGGTGTGCTGACAACAACCTCTGGCCCCAGAGGTGTCTCGGCCTGGGCTAAGAGTCCAGGGCAGATTGCTGTGACGTATCTCAGGATTGCCCTCATTTCAACCACACACATGATTGGGCTCCTGTTGTATGGCTGCTCATGCTGGGCTCTGGGTGTGTCGGGATGAATGAGGGGGGACCTCGACCCTCAAGGAGATCCTTGGGCAGCGGGAGAGACTGGCCTATGGAGGCTGTTGTGGGGTGCCCAGCTCTTACCTGCAGCTTGCAGGGCCTCATCTCCGCACGTGTGCCACCCCTCCCCCCGCCATGCCCCATGCCTCCATGGACTGTGGCCTGGAATAGGGGTGTTGAGAGGAGGAAGAATTTTGACTGTAGACAAAAATGGAAAGCTGGTCCCAGGGCGTGTCTTTGGTTTGTTAGCATTTCCCTGGCTCTTGAGGGTTGCTACGGGATTCTCCAGGTAGAGGAGGAGGGCAGGTGACCTGGTGTCCCAACAAGGGCTGGGAGAGGGCCCTGCTGGCCCAGGCTGTTGGACACCCTTTGGGAAGGCTCCCGTGGTGGGCCTTTCTTCCCCAATCTGGACCTTCTTTTCCCTCAAGAAGGGATTGATTAGACTGTTTAGTGAGAAGCAGGCCAAAAGAAGATGGGAAGGGGGAGGGGATGGTTGGGGGAGTGTGTGCAACACCCTTAGGCTCTCAGCTCTGTCTGGGGTGCCCAGAGTTGAGGTGACACCAGGGGCACCCATCCTCCAACTCATCCAGGCTGAGGCTCCACGTGCATCAGGCACCCTGCCTGGGGCTCAGCCGTGACCAGAGCGCCTGCCCGCGGAGCTGGCCCACCCACGGGGAGATGGCAGTGCCCACGGCAAGTCACCATGTGTCCTCCAGGTGCTAGAGAGGAAAATTCAGCCAGGAACGAGGAACCAACAGTGGGGGGGAGATCTGGTGTTTGGAGGGAAAGGAAGCTTCCCTGAGGAGGTGACATTGGTGCAGACACCGAAGCCAGTGACAGAGAGGAATGTGGGGCAGAGGGGACAGCGGGGCAGAGGCCACGGGGCTGGAGGGTGTGGGGAGGACACTGAGGCCCCAGTGGCAGAAGTGGAAGTGGGGGTGGAAGGTGCCATCCAAAGGGAGGCCCAGGTGAGGACTCCAGACTTGTTTGTAGAAAGGCCAGCCAGCCCGTCCGGCCCCAGTTCACTTGCCAGCTCTCCCCCAGAACCTGGCTCACGGCCCACCTGACACTGAGCCCCAACTCTGGGCAGCAGCAGGAAAGTCACACATTCCCAGTGGCTCCTCCCAGGGGGCCCAGCAGAGCCAGGTGTCCATCAGCAGCCCCTGTGTGCAGGGCCCAGACCAAGTTCCACCTGGTGCTCTGCTTTAAGTCTCAGGCCCAATCTTGGCAGGGTGGGGCCATTTTAAAGGTGAGAAAACTGAGGCCCAAGGAGGTGAAGCGGCTTGTAGCTGGTGGAGGGTGTTTAGGGGGCAGGCCGGCATGTGACAGTTTAAGTCGGGGAGGCCGGCCTGGGATGGGTAGCCAGCGCAGGTGGGGAGCATCTGCACAGGTCAGCCTTTGTGGGGAAAGGGGAGAGGCCTGGCTCACTGGGGCCTTGATTTTTACCCCAGGGGACCCCTGAGAACCCAGGCATCAACCAGCGGGCCCTGCGGCTGCTCTTCTCTGAGGTGCAGGAGAAAGCGTCCGACTGGGAATACACCATCACCGTCAGTGCCGCGGAGATCTACAATGAGGTCCTCAGGTGAGGGGCCCTCAGGTGAAGGGCCCTCAGACGGGGGCCTCAGGTGGGAGTTGAATGCTGTGACTAGGCCCAGAGAATCCACCGGTTCCAGGCACTAGCAGGCGGGAGGGAGGAGGCCCACTGAGCCCACCTGGGACACCCAGACCAAGGCCCTCCTTTCCCTCTGGAAGTGCCCTCACCCTACCTGCAGGCTGCACTGGGTGGTGAAAAGTGAGAGTGGGGTCTTGGGGAACCCTGCCTCCAGGGGTTCAGTGCAGCATGGGGACTGGAGTTAACACCACCCCAGGACTTTTGGGGAACATTCCTGCCTCTGCCCTTCAGCAAACTCAGTGCCCGAGAGGAGCTGGGGCTGGGGAGGGAGAAGGGCTGAGCCCCTTGGTGTCCAGGAAGGCATCCTGAAGTGTGATGGTTGGGAGAACATTCCAGGCTGGTGGGGGGTGGGGGGGAATTGCAAGTGTAAGCAGAAGGCAGACTGGGAGGAGGGCGTGACTGTCCTTCCTGCCCTCAGGGACCTGCTGGGACAGGAGCCCCAGGAGAAACTGGAAATCCGGCTGTGTCCAGATGGCAGCGGGCAGCTATACGTGCCGGGGCTGACCGAGTTCCAGGTGCAGAGCGTGGAGGACATCAACAAGGTGAGGAGCTGGGCGGGCCAACGCTGGGAGGCTTCCGCCCACAGCGGAGCGGCTCCGCCCGAAGGGATAGGGCTCAGATGCAGGCTCTGCTGGGTCCGCAGGCCTCTGGGAGCCTGTTTCCTCCCGCGGAGGAGGTAGCCGGTGACGCCCCCTCATAGGGATGCCCTAGGACTGGGGATTTCGAAGACCCCACTCCAAAGCCGGTGCGTCGGCCTTCCCGCCTCCAGGTGTTCGAGTTCGGCCACACCAACCGCACCACGGAGTTCACCAACCTGAACGAGCACAGCTCGCGCTCGCACGCCCTGCTCATCGTGACGGTGCGCGGCGTGGACTGCAGCACCGGCCTCCGCACCACAGGTGAGCCAGGACCCCCAGCGCCCTGCCTGAGCACCCCCACCTCGGCCTCTCCCGGGGCGGCCCTGACCTGCCCGCGCCCTCCCCGCAGGGAAGCTGAACCTGGTGGACCTGGCCGGCTCGGAGCGCGTGGGCAAGTCGGGGGCGGAGGGCAGCCGCCTGCGGGAGGCGCAGCACATCAACAAGTCGCTGTCGGCCCTGGGCGATGTCATTGCTGCCTTGCGCTCCCGTCAGGGCCACGTGCCCTTCCGCAACTCCAAGCTCACCTACCTGCTGCAGGACTCGCTCAGTGGGGACAGCAAGACCCTCATGGTGGTGCAGGTGAGGGCCTCAGGTGGGCCGGACAGGGTGGCCATTAGTGTGTACGGACTTGGCCAGTTCCAAGAAGAGGGGTTCCCACCCCCTTCCTTCCCCTGCAGCCTAGGTACCCCGCAGGCAGTGCAGAGAAAAGCCTCTTGTCTTCAGCAGCTTCAGAGTCAGTGACATGTGCCCCCCACCCCATAGCCTTCCCAACAGACCTGGCCACAGTCACTCTTTGCTTGCAGCTTCCTCCACTTTAGCCACCTTGGTGAAGTTGCCCCCCCACCCCACCCCAGCTCCCCTCCTTCTCATCTTCTCCAGGGAGCCTTCTAGAATCCCCTGGTTGTGAGCTCCCTCTGATGCCCCTTCCCGTTCTGTGAGGACAGCTGGCCAGCCAGGTGGAGAGTGAGCTCTCGTGTGTCCCCTAGGTGTCCCCTGTGGAGAAGAACACCAGTGAGACGCTCTACTCCCTCAAGTTTGCTGAGAGGGTGCGCTCTGTGGAGCTGGGCCCTGGGTCCCGCAGGACAGAGCTCGGGTCATGGTCCAGCCAGGAGCACCTAGAGGTACAGGGACCCCCGCCGGTGCTGGGTCAAAGACTTCCGGTCATGGGCAGGAGGGAGGGTGTGGCGGGGAGGACAGCCTGGAGTGGGGAAGAGGGGAACATACCAGAGGGGGTGGAGCCAGAACTTGAACCCAAACCCAGTAGTCTCTTCAGTCCAGGCGTTTTTGTTGACCTCAGAGGTATCTAGGGGTCATCAGCTGGTTGGACGTGGGGCAGGGAGGTGCAGGCTGGCACACAGATGCTCAGTAGTAATGTTTACTTCTTTATTAATTCCGTCTTCCCATGGTTATTGTATCATCGTCATGTCCATTTTGCAGATGAGAAAACAGTTTTGGGTGGCTGGGGAGGGGAAACACATGGGTGGCGGGGGACCCACCCACCTGCCCTTCTCTGCCCAGTGGGAGTCAGCTTGCCAGACGCCACAGCCCTCAGTGCGAGCCCATTCGGCCCCTGGCTCTGGGACCACTAGCCGCCCAGGCTCCATCAGAAGGAAGCTGCAGCCCTCAGGTGAGTCTTCAGGGAGTGAGCCAGGGTGGGGAGCCTCCCCCATAGGCTGATCACAGCCACTGGGCTGCCCTTATTGGAGTTGGCTTTAAATTTATAAAACTTCTGCAGACTACTTTCACAACCTTCCTTGGCCCTGGGAAGTAGTCAGGGCAGACAGTGCTGGGTCCATTTTATTGATGGGAAACTGAAGGCCCCTTGGATATGCAGTGTCAGGAGGGGAGGCCAGCCCTCTGGACTCCTAGCTAGGCCGCTAATGTGAGGCCCAGGACGCAATTCTCTGAGGCTGGGTTCATGAAAGACATGGCCTCCCAACTAGGCTGTGGATGGGTGATTAGAATCCGGGGCTCCAGTCCCCAGCTTGGCCCACTCACAGAAGGGCCTGGCAAATGTTTTGAGTCTAAAGGGGGTATGGGCAGCAGGGTCCTGGGGGGTGGGTCCCAGCCCAAGGCAAGCCTACCAGTGAGACACCTGTTGCTTTGATTTCAGCCTGACGGCTGGGGCTGCAGAGTCTCCAGGTGAGTGTGGGGGCCAGCAGCCCAGGGCTGCCCGCCCACCCGCCTGCCTGGCCGCCTCGGGTTGCAGGGCTGTGCCGGGAAGCTGGCTGGGTCTGGGGCTCGCTGCCTGCTGTCTGTGTGCTTCTGCCCGGCTGCCTCCTGCTCTAGGACAGAGGCTGACAGTTCTGGTGCTGACAAAACCTATCCCCTCCCATAGGGAAGTCCAGGCCATTGCCTGTGTGATGGACATGCCCACCCTGCCGGACCAGGGACCAGCGACTGGGTCTCCATGCATGGCTGGCCCACCCCTGTTGCAGCATCTGGAGCCTGTGAAGCAGAGGCCAGAGTGGAGGCGCCTCTTTGACCCCATCTCCCCTTAGAGATGAGAAACATGTTCAGAAGGAAACCATGTCTCTTGGCTGTGGCTCTGGGTGCAAGTGGCACAGGCTGGAAGGGCAGGCCCAGGCCATCAGTGTGGGCCCTTGCGGGGAGGGCAAGTGTGTTGTGTGGGAGGGTGGGCCCTCGCCTGGGCTGGCCCAACCCTCCCCAGCCCGCAGGGCCTCTCCAGAAGGCACAACTGTGGGAGCTGGGCGGTTGGTGGGCAGCCCTGTCCTGCTCTTCTCTGGGAGTAGAGCATCTCGCCAGGCGTGTATATAGTGTTCCTAGATGTACACAAGAGGCCCCCTCCCACGGCGGGTCAGGCTTTATTTATGGCCGGCAGGAGGTCAGTGGGTGGGGATCTTGCTGCTCCCCTCTTCTGCCTAGCACCAGGCTGTCTCCCTGCTCACTAGCCTCTTGACATTTTCCTCCCTCTGAAATCCTATTTAAGAACTTTTGGAAGCTTAGCCATTTTTACTTATTAAATAACCTTTTTACATAAGCACTGTCTGGAAGAGTTGGTCTTGTGAGCCCCTGATCAGACGCAGGGAGCAGGGTGTTGGCATGTTGTGGGTGGTTCCCCAGTGCTGGCTTGTCACCCACTAAGTCAGGATCAAGTGTCCTCCCCCCATCCTTATCATGGTTGACCCATACAAGTACTGGCACCTTCACCTAATAAACGGGAAACTCAAGCTCTCCAAAGGCTTGCCAAAAACCTAGCCACAGTGGTCCCTACTCCACTGCCTGCCCTCTGCCCTGGCCTTGCCCCCTTAGGTGAATGGCCATAGGTCAGTGCTACCCGCCTCCTCCCTCTGCCTACAGCGCCCCAACCATGGGTGCCATGCCCACCAGGCTCCCCACCATGGAAGTGGTGCTGCTCTGCACCTGGTCCCAGCCTTGGGGAAACACGTGCAGGGCTCTGTGGGGTCCTTGCACCAAATGAGCTGAAGCGGCCTCAGGAGGAGAAGCAGGGTGACCTCTGGGTCAGGGGAGCTGTTCTGGCCAGCCAGCACCGGGGGCTCCTGCAGGGAGGGGCAGCTGTTCAGAGCATGGGGTAGCTGCCTTTCTGGTCCCATCCCTGGAGGCCTCCGGGGGTGGGGAGAGGGCGGTGAGCTCTGGATCAGCCACCGCAGTAAGTGGCCCCACTGCAAGGCTGGGGTCCCAGCCCCCTGCAGGGTACAGTTGCCGAATGGCCTCAGAGGCATCCACTGGACAGGTGGGAGTGTGGCTGAGACAGAGGGGCTGGGCTGGAGAGCCTGAGCCCACCCCTCACCTGTTTCTTCTAGCCACGAAACAGGGAGTTGCTGTGCCCACCTTCCCCCAGATTAGTCTGAACTGACCCCTTCCCGCCGGCCCATCACTCTGCTGCCCCCTGCTGGCCACCCAGCGTGGCGCACCACCTCTGGGTCTTGGGAGAAGGAGCGGTCTGCTCTCTGAAGAAGCCATCAGGGGCCCAGGAGAACCTTGTGGCTGCTAGAGGATGCACCTCCCAGCAAGGAAAGCAGAGAATAGTTACAAATTTAATAAAATTCACCTTATAAATTACAGCAGCAGCCCCTTACAGCAGCAGCCCCAGGGCTCAGTTCACTGCCCCAGGAAGCAGGAGTTGGACAAAGCTGGGCAGCTGTTGCTGCAGAGAAGTTGTCAGAGTTCAGGGCTGAGGAGTAGCCAGTGGGCCAGCGCTGCCGCCGCCTCCAGGATGGCCACAGGGCAGCAGTGGGGGCCGGGCAGAGGCTCTATGGGCTGGTGGGCGCACAGGGAACAGGAGTGGGGGCCAAGGCCAGGCCTGAGGGTGCCCCCACTCTCTGGGCCCCTCAGTCCAAGCTGGCCATGAGCAGGTGCAGCTCGCGGAAGGCACTGCCGTGGCGGCCACTCAAACCCGACTTGCTCTTGACGAGGCTGCTGATGCTCTTGAGCTGCTTGTAGCAGAGCCGGCACTTGAGCAGCCTGTGGGCATAGGGTCAGCGCTGGAGGTGGCCAGCCGGCACGGTCCCACGACCCCCGCCCAACCCCAGGGCCTTTCCTACTAACCACACCAGCCCTCCTCCCAGGGAAGGCTGAGGCCCAAAGAGCAGGGCCCAGGCCAGACCAGGCCATGGAGGAGCCCAGGCTCTGGTAACCCCACCCCGTGCCCTGAGCGACTGTCCCAGGCACAGTGATTGCCTCTGTTGGCTGTTTCACCAGGGCCATCAACAAGCAGGCTTGTGTGCTCTTGCCTGACATGGCGTGCACACACAGACACAGACAGACAGACACACCACACACCCCTCCCCACCGCCCGGGTTCCTCACCTCTCCTCCCGGCTGATGTCCACACCCACGGAGGGCGGGGCTGCCAGGATGTCTGTGATGAGGGGCAGAAACCGCTGCAGGATCAGCTTCAGGGAGGTGCAGCCCGTCTGGACGTAGCTGCAAGGGCAGAGGGATGGATAGAATCAAACACACAGAGCGCATGGCTCACGGAGACAAAGAGGGGCAGAGACGGGGCCAGAGGCAGCATGGACTTGTGGTCACTGGCCTTCCAACTTTGGAGGGGACAGCAGTGTGGTGCAGCCACCCCACACGTGCCCCAGCCCTGGGGGTCTTTCCTGTGGTCCACCTCCACCCCACCCCGCTGTGAGGCAGGTGTGGCTTCCCCACGCGCACCTCTCATACTTGCTCTGCAGAAGCTTCTCGATCTGCGGCAGAACCGTGGTGCACAGATCCAGTTTCCACAGGGAGCTGGGGAGAGGGCCAAGGACACATGCTCTCAGCACCTGGCCCTGCTCACACCCCCCCACCTCCCATCCCCCGTCATGGCCACTCACGCCTTCTGGTTGACAATGTTAAGGAGGTCTACGACCACAGACAGGTCATTGATGGCCACGGCCGAGTCCACCGATGTCTGTGCAAACAGAGCGCCTGTTAGTGGGGACCAGGGACACAGTGGCCCTGCCTGGGTGTGATGTGATCACGGGCTTTACTGGGGTGTGTACATAAAACTGCAAGGTGTGGTGACCGGAGCCGCCTGCCACCCCTTCAACCCCACTCCAGGAAGCTCTATTCTCAGCTCAGCTCCAAGCCCAGGCAGAGGTGGCACTAGCCTTGATATCGCCTGTGGTCCACACGCCCCGCACAGTGTCCAGGTTCTTGTGGCGGCTGGTGAGCACGACACACATGGTGTCATGGCCTTTGCGAATCTGGGACATGGCATCCTCGTCGACCAGCTCTGCCTGCTGGGGGATCTTCACGGCCTGTGTGGGACGGGTGCCCGGATGCTGGCAGCCAAGTTCTGCCCTTGCCCCATGGGCCTCCACCCACTCTCAGCCTGGGCCCCCCACTCACGGGCAGGAAGTCGGAGGCCTTCAGTCCGATGGGCTCATTGCGGGTGGCAGGAAAGATGGCAGGCTCGGCCTTGGGTGCAGGGGTGGAAGTGACAACTGGGGGCCGGGATAGGACCTCAAGCTGGAAGGGTCTGGAGTTAGCAGGCAGCCAGCCAGCCCAAGGCCTCCCCCTCTGCCCCTCTCTCCAGCAAGGGTCACCCCAGCCCCGATTCAGGACACCAGGCCCTCTCTGAGCCTCATACCGTGCCCGCTCCGCCTGGACATATGTTTGGCACCGGGAACTGTGCGTCTGTGGCTGGGCTGGGCTTTGCTGCCTCCTTGGCTGTGGCCATGTCTGGAGATAGAAGGGAAAGATCACTGGGTCAGGTCAGGTCGGGAGAAGGGAGAGGCGGGAAGGCAGGGCTCGGGATGAGACTCTGGGTGGCACCTCGCCTCTAACAGGGGAGGTCTGGTGGAGGGGGTGAGCCTGTCCCCTCCCTCTCCACCTACTCAACCACAGGTCTGGCAGAAAGCAGGAACCAAGTACCACATGTGGATGGGACCCAGGGAGTGGTGGCCCCGACACCTCACTAAGAATAGAGTGTGTTTTGCAGGGGGGATTGGTGCTGAGTGGATGGTGAATAGGAGTGTGGGAGAGAGAGGTGCTTCAGGAACCCAGCTTTAGGGGCTCCGGAAGATGGCCCCTTGAGGAGAAAGCTGATGGTGGGGGAGGGGTGAGGCTGGGCTGGAAGATGAGGGTGCCCCGTCCCACCTTCTTCAATCATAAAGCAGATCAGGTTTTTCTCCCTTCTTAAATCCTCCAGCAGCAAAAATCCTCCAGCAGCGAAACCCAACTCCCAGGGCCTGGGGACCTGGCCCCCCAAACCCCCGCCCTCTTCTTAGCTCCCTCCCACCTGAGGCTGTTCCCTCCCATCTCCTCACCTGGTCCCCAGCCCTGCCTGATGCACCGCCTCTGCAGAGTGGGCGGAATGCGCCCAGGCAGCAGAGCTTCACAGTTCCCCATCTACACGGGCCCTAGTGCCTCTCACCACGCCTGGCTCCTCCTCCCACACGGCTGTCTACAACCTGCCTTCCTCACTGGGTGTGGGCACCTGCCTGCATTTTCACGCTGTTACCAGGGTCTAGCACAGCACCTGGCACACACTAGGTGCTTTCTGGGTGAATGGAGGGAAAAGACCCAAGGGGAGAGAGAGGCTGGGAACTGTCCTGTGGGAGGAGCAGCCTGGAAGAAGACTGGGGAGCCCAGGAGGCCAGGCTCTGCCCCGACTCACCATCTTCTGGGGGTGCAGGGAAGGGCTCACTTCTTCGGGGTGGCGTCCGACCTGCAGAGGTGAAGGGGGCTGGGGACTCACATGGGCCAGCCCAGGGCTGCTGTCTGAGCCCTCAGGGCCCAGTCGGCGGGGACCCCAGGGCCCCATAGGATGCAGGAGACGGGTAAGTGGTTCCAGGGTACACACACAGCTGTAGACCGTGATCTGCTCCTAGGGTCTGAACCCTCAGGCTTGCCCCTCCTCATGCCCTGGCCCCTGGCAGGCTGAGCACCGAGGGGCTGCTGGGCTTCTGCTGGGGCCTAGAGGACCTGGGGACAGAGCCAGGCCCAGATGTGGGTGAGAAATTAGGCTAAGGGGGGGGCGCAGCAACGTGGACACCATCCTGGAAAGGACCATCTGCCTCTGCGTCCCAGAGGGGGATGGTGGGGCTAGGCGGGGATGGGAAGGGAGGGGAGGGGAGAGCCTCACTGATGCTGTTCTTGGGCTGGAAGATCTCATTGTAGTCCTCTGCGTTCTGGATCTCCGCCCGAGACTCCCGCTCGTCCCGGTCGTCCTCGCTGCTGGGGCTGCGGCGCTCGCTCTCCGAGTTCTGTTTCACCCTGGAGGGCCGGCCGAGCAAAGGGAGGCGGGGAGGGGGGGCGGTGAGGGCGGGGGGCTCACCTCTTGCACCCCCCAGTGCCCTCCAAGGCCCCGAGCACCCCACCTCTGAGGCTTGCTGCAGGCGGTGCTGGGCCGCTCGTAGATGCGGCGAAGCGGGGCACTGGGGTGGGGCGGCTGCTGCGTCGGTGGCCGGCTGTCTTGCACGGGGTCCCGGGCCACCGTGCCTGTCCTGGTGACCCGCGTCAGGTCCACGACGTAAGAGGAGACGTTGCTCTGGGAGAAGGCCACGCCTATCTGCAGGAAATGGAGGAGCTGGGGCGGGACCCTTCATGGGGCACTGAGGGTAGGGTCCTCACAGGGCCAGGAGGGAGTTGGGGACCTGAGCAGGAGGAGGCCGGCGGCCCGGCAGAAAGATGCAAGGTGGGCGGTGGCTCTCTTACCAGCTGGTCGTTGCAGATGGCCAGGTCGGCCACCTTGCCCCAATGGACGAGGACCACATCAAAGCAGCGCTCGGGCTCCCAGCCATAGACGCGCAGCGAGTCCTGGCAGCCACTGTACAGGCAGCAGCCATCGGGGTTGAAGAGGATGCTCCTGGGCCAGGCGAGAGCGGCCCGTGGGTCAGAAGCCTCTGGAGAGGCTCCGGGGAGCCCAGGACCAGAGAGGAAGTGGAGACACGAAAGGGCCACCGCAGCCACGCCCCACGGCCAGGAGGAGGTCCCGCCCACCGCCCGCCTACCTGACAGGCCCCGGCTCCCCTTCTATACAGCTCACCACCTGGAATTTCTCCAGGTCCCAGAAACGGATGGTCCTGCAGAGAAAGCCAGGCCCCATGCTGGTTTATCCGCAGGCCGGTGGCTGGGAAAACCCCCTTTTCTGCAGACACTTGCCCACCCCCCACCAGGTCAGGGCCACTCTTAAGCATGTGGGAGGTGGACATCTGCCTTAGACCCAGACACCCCAGCAAGGCCCAGGACACTGGGGCTGGGGAACTGGAGTCAGGAGAGAGATGTGACTGGGTCCCAGGCTGGCTTGGTTGGCAGTCAGTTCAGTCCAGGTAGGATGTGACACCCAGGACCCAAAGACAGACTGGGACAGAAACACACACAAAGGACAGAGGTGTGGCAGTCACAGGCCACAGGCCCTGTTCCTCCTCCTCACCTGTCAGAGCTGCCAGAAGCCAGGAGGTACTCGTTGGGGTGGAACTCCACCACGTTGACAGGCCCTGTGTGGCCAGGGAACTCGGACATCATCTTGCCAGCAGTCAGATCCCAGAGCTGGGGCAGGGTGGGCTGGAGGTCAGGACCAGCCTGGCCCTCAGCCTCCGGATCACCCTCTCATCCAGCCCGCACTCTTTATCCACGAACCGCCTCCCACTCTGGACAGTCTTGGGGCAGGTGAGCCCGATGGGGAGGGAGGTGAAGACCCAACCTGGGTGTGATGGGCAGACCCCAGTCCCCAGCCCAGGGCCCACGTCTGGCCAGGAGCTACCTTCACTGTGTGGTCATCTGCGGCCGATGCCAACCACTTCCCGTCGGGGCTGAACCGGAGACACCGCACAGCCTGGCTGTGCCCCTGAGGACAGGACAGAGCATGAGCGCTGGAGGGGCTGGGCCCTGTGGGCTTCCCTCCCCACCCCCTACTCCTCCCTGCCCTCCACAAGCAAGTGCTTTCCGGGAGCAGGCAGAGAGGTGACAGACGGCCACCTGCGGGAGATGCCACAGAGGAACGCCTCTCCACAGGTGGTCACGGACCCCCAGTCCTGCAGGACACTCCAGGAGATCAAGACCTCGTGGTCTTACAGGTTGAGGAGCAATGTGTCCTGTGCCTCTTTTTGGAGAGTTAAATGCCTCCTCTTATGTTAAAGGGTCTAACAACTTCGAAAAATAATTATTAAACTCAGTGCTTCAAAACTCATATGAACAGGAACCCGCTTCACTTAATAACATCTGTTACCAGCCTACAAACTGTGGAGCACAGTTGGGTGAACACGGTTCTGTGGGGAGGCATGGACAGCTGGGTGTCCAGGTGGACCACCCAGCGCACCCCTGCTCTGCTCCAGATGCACGTTTCTCATCTGGACTTCTTGTTTCTCACGTTCTCACCCAGGCTGGATGAGCAGCTCCTCCAGCCCCTTCCAGGGTCTGGGCACCGCCCCAGGCTCCATGCCCTCAGGGTGCTTGTGGAATGATGGACAGAGGGGCCTCACTTACCCTGTATCGGAAGACACAGCCTTTCCTCCTGATGTCCCAGAGCTGTGAAGTGGGGAGTAGAAAGGGGCCGGGGTCAGGACAGGTCACAACCAAGTTGGGCTGCGCTGGGGAGGCCTAGCCAAGCTCAGTCCTGGAGCTTGGGTCAGAGGGCAGTAGATGGCCATGAGCAGAGAGGGGCTCTGAGCACCTCCAGGTCACTACACCCCAAAATGACAGGGGTCTGGAAACTGCTCAGTAAAGCTGGGCATTCCGAGTACAAATGTCTGGCCAGTGCTCCCGCATCTCCCTGCCTGGGTGGGGCTGGGGGGACATGGATGCTGCAGCACAAGTGGGAGGTGCCCCCGCGGAGCTGAAGCCCACCCCCTCGGGTGGGACTCAACAGCCTGGTTCCACTGGCGGCCCAGTCCTGGGAGAGCCAGGGTGCTGAGTGGTGTCTCACCTTGATGTTTGTGTCCTGGGAACCCGAGGCTACAAACTCGCCATATGGGTGGAAATCCAGGCTGCAGATGTTGGCTTTGTGTCCCATAAGTGTGCGAAGGACTAACAAGGGAGAGAGCAGAGACAGTGCTGTGAGAGGCGAACAGGACAGCGAGCAGAGAAAGAGCTTCAGTGTTCGTTTTTGTGTGTGCTTTCGTACTGACAGCACAGAAAAACACAACAGTTACACAGACTTTCAAGATGGGGAGGAAGCTCAACTAGAGTCCTACCACCCTAACAACTAACTTTTCTTATTTTCCTCCCGAGAGATGCCAGCCGTTTCTGCCATTACATAAGCCCCCAGAAAACTCCCTGCAAGTGCCATGTGGCTTGTGCCACTGGGCTTGTGCCAACGTGTTCTCACAAGAGTGAAGCCCCGAGTCAGCAGAGTCGAGCAGCTGCTGCACTTGGTTTAGGCCCTGTGGACACGGAGCTTATGACCTGCCAGGCATCCCATCATACCCGAGACAGCGTGAGGAGAGGGATGCAGGAGCGGTCCAAGGTGGGGGAGAAGCTGCTAGGTTGAAAAGAGAAATCCAGGGGGGCTTTTTGGAGGAGGTGGTATCTGAGCAGGATGTCAGTGGGTGGTGGATGAGGGAGGCTTGCGTTTCTGTATCAGAGCTTTCTCTGGTACCACTCAAATTTGCCTCTTCTCTCTGGCCTCATATGCCTTGCTTTTTAGAAGATTTATAATTCTGCTGTTTGAATGAAACTGATCATGCCAAGGGTGCTGGCGCAAAGAAGTGTGGCAGTCCAGTGATCCTCAGGTTTGAGCCAAGGTGGAACAGGCTGCCTTGTGAGGTAGTGAGCGCTCTGTTGGAGCAGGTGTTCAAGCAGACTCCAGACATAATGCTTTAAGGACAAAATTCGAAGACACTAAAGTCTGAGCAGCTGCCCTCCCCACACTGTAGCTGTCGCACGCCACCGGGCGCCCAGCACTGCCTTTTTGGCTAAGGGGTCTTCGGGCACATGCAGCCCAGTCCAGGCCCTGGAGGGCGCACACTCCTCTCGCACATGCTCCAGTCCACGCCGCCCCTGCCAGCCCACCTGCTTTGCATCCCAGAGCCAGGCTTCCAAAATCCTGCCCCACCCCAGAGGATGCGGCAGGTCCCACCCCTGCGTAGGCCGGCTTCATGAAGCCCGGACCGCCTTCCTGTGGGATCCTGGGCTGACTCGCCCTCGCCCTCTGGCTCTCCATGGAAAGCAGGCAGGACCACATTCTTCTGATGTGATTTCTGCCCTCGCTCTTCAGTCCTGGGAGGACTCTTGGAGCCTCCTGATGCCCCACTTGGTCACGGGATCCAGGAGCTGCAGAGAGGAGGGGCCTCCAGGGCCTGTCTACCCCACATGGGAACTTCCAAACCCTCCAGCCGAGCAGCTGGACCCTACAGTGATGGGCAACTGAAGCCACAGCCAGGCAACCCTTTACCAACCCCTTTCTGCGCGTGAGGTGCCAGTTTGCCTCTGTATCATTCCCACCCACACTGTGATGGGTGGGGGTGGAGGTGGGCCTGAGGTCCTCTTCCTGCCGAGAATGCTGAGGGCAAGTTTCTCTTCTGTCACTGAAACCCACCCACCCCTGCCAAATGGCAGGGCAGACAGCACTGGGATGGGAGTCCTGACACCAGGATTCGAGGTCAGACACCCCAGCCATGGAGTCTTTACCAAGCTCAGGGCCCTCCTTGGGCCTGTCTGCCCATCTATCAAAAAAGGAGACAGTGCCAACCTGGTTTTGCATCAGAACCAGCTAGAAGCTTATGAAAGCCAGATCCTGGGCCCATCCCTCTCCTGAGTCAGTTTCTCTGGGAGTGGGGTCTGGGATGTGTTACAAGTTGCTTGTAGAACAGCCGGCCCTGGGAGCCCAGGGCTCAGGAATTCCAGACGTCTTTAGTTTCCATTCTTTGCCTACCTCAAGAAATTCCTCACACTCCCTTGTGCATGAAAGTCACGGCTGTGAAATCACAACTCTTGCCTTCTCTTTATGTCTTGCTCCTCTGTGAATGGCGAATGCTGGTACCCTCCACTGGGATCTGGGTCCAGGCAGAGGCTTCCCAGAGGTTAACCACCTGCTGCCTGAGCCTTTCTGCTTTCTTGGCTGGAGCCCAGCCTCCCTGGCCCCTTGTCCAGTGATGCCCCCGCCTTGTGGGTCCTATGTGTGGCCAGGCAGTGGGACTGCATGCTGAGATGCTAAGCTCGCAGCCCCTGTTTATTATCTAAGAGGTCCTGGGGCTCTGTCTTTCTGAAACAGTCTGCCACTGGGTGGGCAAGTATCACCCAAGAGGCTCAAGTGAGGTCCTAACTTGAGGAACACCTATACGAGAGCAGAATGAACCTGGCCACTGGGCATGCGTGGCCACTGGGCATATGTGGCCACTGGCCACCATCCTGCAGCAGAGCATCCTGCAGAGGAGAGGCCAGAATGACCTTTAAGTCTCAGCCAAGCAAAGAGGGCATTGTTTCTGGGAGAGGCAGACTCGGCAAAAAACCATGCAACCCCTTCCTCTCCCATCCTTCAGGGAGCAGATGGCCTCCCACCTGGCATGCTGCAAGGTCCAGACTAGAGGCTGGCAAAAGCAGTGAGCAAACAGGTTTTACTTGGACCTCTGAGTGTCAGCCTGCACAGTGTTCTGAGAAGTATGTTGAGTTAGCTGTCAACCTTTAGAAATGGGTGGATTCCACATAAACGCCCAGATTCCCAGCTTCTCTTAAAAAATCTGTAGAGCTGGCAACACTGCGCCCACATTCCCATGTGGCAACAGCCAGTGAGGCTGAGAGGCAGCTCCCATTCTAGGGAAAGTGGGACTCCCTATTTGGCCCAGAACTGAGGGCATGAGTCTACAGACCAAGACCCCAGTGAGGACCCAGTACAGGGACGAGAACATGCCCACGAAGGCCCTTCACTGTGAAACCTGAGGACACTGGGAGGAAAATCCTACAAGCCTGCAGAGAGAGAGAGAGGCAAGGGAGGAAAGAAGCAGGTCCCACGTGAGGGATCTAGGATGACCTCCCAAAGCAGCCCTGGAACCTAAAACACACCATCTGGTCACTGAACCAGGAGAGAAGCACCCAACCTAGTCAGCACAGGCCTCCTGGAGAAAGTGGCTGGACGGGAAAGCTGGGGACAAGCACAACCGCAGGCATGCGTTGGGGGAGGCAGGCGTGGACACCTACTTTTGGCAGCTTCCAGGTCCCAGACACGGATGGAGCCCGACTGGGAGCCGGCCACAATGAGCTCCTCAGGGGTGTTGAGACGGACGCTCTCCACGGGGGACGTGTGACCCGTCAGGCTCTAAGGAGAGAAGGTAGCAGCTTTGGTGCGCTGTGTCAACAGACCCTCAGCTGCTGCCCCCAATCCTGGATCCCCAGGAAGCTCATTAAGCAGGGATCCTGTGGCCCCCCCAGGCCTCTCGGCTCCCAGGGCTGAAAGTGGGCCAGACCCCAGCCACGCTCCACCATCACCCGCTGTGCTCCCGACAGGAACGTCACCTGCAGGAGTGGCCCTGACCCTTCAGTCCCAAGTCCAAAGCCCTGTCCTCCTGGACTGTGCTCCCATCTCTACTCTGCCTGGCCCAGCCCTCCAGAGGCAGAACTGCTCCCATCTCTACTCTGCCTGGCCCAGCCCTCACGGCAGAACTGAGGTCTGACCCGTCAGCGGCCTCTGGAACCCCCAGGTCCCCAGGGGCTGACCCCCACCAGAGGACCCAGCCACGCTCTCAGGCAGGGGCTCTGGAAACCAGATGACCCGGGAGTGATTGTGCTGGAAACACGGACACTCTTCCCAATTCAGGCCAGCCTCTGTTGAATCTTTTTGAATTAGGGTGTGTTACTCTGGACTTTCAGGGAGAGGGAAACACATCTGAACCCCCCAAAACAATTTCAATTCTCTTCTTAACCTGATCTCAGTTCTGACCTTAACCTTGGCCACGGTTTGGGTCAGATCTCAGCTGTCTGCTGGATCTCATAAGAACACTGAGTTGATTATGTTTCTACTAATAAACCTCACCTCCTTTTTATCTTTACTCGGTCGAGTCAAAAGAATACCGCCCTGTGTGGCACGATTGTAGGGGGAGAGGGCAAGCTTCAGTGCCATCGATGAGAATGTAAATTGACTTCTGGAGGGCAGTTTGGCAATATGTTTTGAAAGCTTTATAAGAAGTACACACCCACAGATTCAATCTTATGATTGCAGATCTGTTTGAAGATTTAGGGAGACGAGGATGTGCCCCACTGTGGCTGGGCTGAGCCAAAAACCTGGCGGTGACTTCCACGCTGGGAGCCAGGCTCAACCCTACAATGGGATACCACAAAGCTATTAAAAATCATGTTGTAAAAGGGTATTTGCTGACACAGGAAAACACTGGCACTGTTGCTATATTTAAAAAAACCAGGCTACAGAAGAGTAAGACAGTGTACTGGAAACATACTGTAGTATTTGTGTGCACGTGGGCATGTTTGCACGTGTACACACAGGCACAAGTCTGCACACATGTGCACACACCTGTGTCTGTATCAGGCCCTAGCAGCACATAGACCAAAGCACCAGGTGTAATGGTCCTTGGATAATCAAACTGCATATAACTCATTTCTGTATTTTTTTCCCGTCTGTGTGATTTCCTGTTTTGGAAAATGGTTTTTGGCATTGAATAGTTGTGTAACCAGGGGGACAGTGCTAATGAAATGGGAGCAGAACCCTACAGGGCCTTCCTAGGACAGACGCCACCCACCCCCATGTCCTTTGCCTGCCTTTTGTCTGGAGAAAAACTTTTGTCAGAGAACAAATTTAATCAGAGAAATAAGGAAAATGCAGAAGAAGCAAAGGAAAGCAGTCAAATGGGACCAAATAATAAGAGCTTAGTCATTAAACAAAGTTGAGGAACTTCGGTTCCTTCTCAAGGACTGTGGATACTAATCTGAACCCTATCTTGTGAGCTGTCTTGTAGATATCGAAACTCCCACCAGATGGAAGAAGCTGACTACATGACGACCAGACTGTCACCATGGCGTAAGATGCCACAGTTCTGAGAACTGGCCTCAAAGAAACGGGAACAAACAGACCGTGAGGCTGAAGATGCCGCTGGGCGGACCACCGCACAACCGACTTCAAGATGACGCCAGAGCTGGCTGTGCGGCTCTGCACATAGCTCCCTCGCATCAACTACACACCTCTGCAACTCCCCTGTAAAAGTTCTTGCCCTCTGATCAATAGCAGGGATCTGGCTATTGGACACAAGACCGGCTCCCACCAGCTGCCAGCCTCCTGAATAAAGCAACCTTTCCTTTCAACCAACACTTGCCTCTCATGTATTGGCTCCCAAGCCAAGCAGAGTTGAGTTCATTAACACTATTAAAGTACCAGTCCTCTAACCAGCTCCAACCAGGGGCATTCAAATCCCTTTTGTGGAATGAGGTGGGTAATGAATCAAAATAACCCTGCATGTAACTGACAGGCGAGCCGACAGGCCAATGGGCAGGGAAGGCTCAGATTCAGGCCTGTAGGCTTATTTTAGCCTTTTCATACAGGATCCCCAGAGTTCCTTCCCACAACCAGGTGACCGCCCCCGCTCCCCATTCCTGAGGACTGGCCACTGTCCCAGCCATCTGGGTTGTCCTGGACTTCCCTGAGCAGACAAGTGTGGGGGGAGCACTGATGTGCTGGGTTTCTGCAGAGCTGCCCACTCCCAGCGCCCATCCCTGGCCTGCCCATCTGCCCCACCCCGCCCACCGGCCGAACCTCACCATGATGCAGTTGGGCTTGTTGATGGACCACAGGTTGACGCGGCAGTCATCCCCGCCCGTGGCCAGCAGCCGGCCCGAGGCTTTGCCCAGCACCAGCGAGGACACATTGCTGGCATGGGCCACGATCTCCTCTGTACAGGGAAGAGCAGAGGGAGAAGACAGTCAGGGGCCTGACAGGCCAAGTGGAGGCAGGCTGGGCCTTATCCTGCTCAGCCCCCATCCTTGGCACTGGAAGCCCAGAGGGAGGGCCCTGCTCCCTGTGGTTCCCTTTGGTGCCCAGACACACCCCATGAGCAGTGAGACAGTGCAGGGCTTGGGCCTGAGACAGAAATCATTTCTCAACTTCAGTCCCTCCCATCCTACCCTTAAGCCTCATGAATTTTTTCCTTTTTCTGCATATCAATGGGTACTATTATTAAGTTACTATGATCAGTTTTAAAAACTGACTTGCTACTTTTATTTAGCTCTATCGTTTAAGCAGTAACATGCATGAAAATTACAAGCTTGATATGTTCACTACATTTTTTCTATGATACAAAAAGAAAAATGAAAACAACAATTGAAATAAAAAATATTGACCCACGTACCACCTAAGAGCCTCTCAACTGCCGCTTGGTGTTCCTGCTTGGGGAAACCCGCTTTCAGAACCGTATAGGTCAACGGCAAACACGCTGTCCCCAGGTGAGCTCAGCCAGGGCTTCAGCCCACAGCTTCAAAATCCTGGCCAGGGCTCTGGTCTGCGCTCTGCTATTGCAGGCTGTGTGGCCTTGGACAAGTTGCTTACCCTCTCTGAGTGCTGCACTCGTCCTTGGGTAAATGGGGATAATAATGGTACGTGGCTCACTGGACTGCTGAAGATTCACTAAGGACAATCCTGTGAGCTTCTGTGAGGGGCTGAATACTCATGGCTGCTAGGCAGGCTACAGATCAGACATCATGGAGAGTGGGCACTGCGGCCCAGGAGAAATCCAGGAGGTGGGCTGTGTGAGGAGGGAGCAGGAGGCAGTCAAACTGAGGGGTCGGGTGTGAGGGCCAAATGGACCGAGAAGGAGGTAAGGTCACTGTGGGTGGCCCCAAGGGCCCATGGCTTGGACTTGAGGGGGTGAGGGTGCAGCAGATTTAAGTCTCAGAGGGCATCGCCAGGGAAGGAACAGGCAAGGAACCAAGAGGCAGCTTGGGTCTCCGAGCCAGGGCCTGAGTAGCTTCTCCTAAGAAGGGGGAGGAAAGAAACAGTGTCCCCACACAGACGAGGGAAACATGCTGACGCGCTGAGGCAGCTGGGAGGCCGGCCTGGGCGATGCTGAGGGGGAGGGCGGTGCAGCTGCTCTGCAGAGGCCCGTCCGCGGTGCCTGCTCCAGCCTCTGCCCTGCCTGGGGGTCTCCGTGGTGCCAGCCTCAGACCACAGGGAGGCTGGGCTGGGGAAGGATGCTGGCCACGTGGCATGCCTCACAGGGGCTGTCAGAACTGCCTGGGGGACTAGGCCCCAGGTTCAACCTCACAGATGACACCCCACCTCAAGGGGTGGCGTGGCCAGCCCCAGCTGGGTGAGAGCTCCTGGCAGGCCCAAGCGTGAGCCGGGGCCTTGGGGACCCTGCCCCTGGAGTCGAGGAAGCTGGGCCTCTCTCTGGTCCACACCTCGGCCAAGGAGCCTTCTGTCCCCTGGACACTGTAGCACAGATGTGTGGGTGCCCTGGGGCTTTGGTCACAGAGAGTTATCTGTTCATGAGCTTCTGTTGGGCCAGACTACTGCCCAACCCAGCTAGAGGCCAAACCGCCTGAGCACTGCGACCCCCCAGCCCGCGGCCCCTCCCCTTCTCTGAAGACACTCCTTACATGTGACGCCCTCCACGTGTGACCCACCAGGAGGCCTAGCGGCCCACCCTGCCTCTCAGCCTTCCCTGGGAAAATTCGGGCCGGGCCCCACCACACTGGGTCTCCTGGGCCCACTGTCACCCCTCTCTCCATCTCCGGACTGCTGCCTGCAGAGACAGCCATCAGTACATAGCATGAATGTTTCCTGAGTGTCCGCTAGAGGCCCTGCGCTGAGAGACAGTGGGCAGTGACGGTGATGAGGTCCTCGTCTCCATGCTCCAGGCTGGGCAAGTGGCTCCGGGGACAGGGCATCCAGCCCGAGGAACCACAGATTTTAGGGCAAGCGGAATTTGAAGACTGGGCCCCTCTAGAAGGGCTCAGACTACTCCCCTGCAAGCAGCCTGACCAGGGGATTGGCTGGAACCCCTGGAGGGACCAGCGGGTGGGGTGGGGAAAGGGGGGTCACACCTCGGGCATGAGGCAGAGAAGGCCTCAGCACAGGGCACTGGCCCAAGAGCTCCCAGTCTGGCCTGAAGGATGGTACCCTGCAGTGGCCCGGGCCTGGGTACCGAATTTAAATGCAAACAAATAGAAGTCCTCATAGCAGGCCAGGCCGATGGCTGCTGCTGTACCGTGGGGCCCAGGCTCACGCTGGTTTCCCAAGCTCAGGGGGCACACTCTGGACCCCACATCCCAGCCAGAGCTAGGGGGACACTGTGTTCTGGTCAGAAGTGCTAAGCACCTGCATGCCAACAGAAGGTGCAAAGAACTAGGCTTCAACAAGCACTTTCTGATCCTCCTCAGACTCTAGAGCCACAAGGAGCCAGAGGTCATTTGGCCTTTGAGCTCTTTAGACAATTTATACCCACGGAAACTGCTGTGCACATGAAATTGTCAGCAGATGCCCAATATGCCTGATCACGTCACCTCCCACCTGAACGCTCCAATGGCTTGGCCTCGCCTTTCAGATAAAGTCAAAGCCTCAGAAGGGCTGGGTAAGGTCCCAGAAGACCTTACCAGCCTATGTGACACCACATTCTTCCCCCAGCATGCTGCAGCCCATGGCCTCCTCCAAGACCTTGAAACCCACCAAGCTTCCTGCCTCAGGGCCTTTGCACATGCTGTATAGGCAGCCCACCACACTCCTCTACTCCCACCTCCTCTATCATGTAGTGAACTGATTTAAAGCACAGGTTCCAGTGTGAAATCAGAGAAGGAGAGACAGGTGAGTGTGATTACCTGATTCCCATGTGCTGTGCTCCCCAGACTCTAAACCCCACTGTACTGGGATCTTGCCTATTTTGCCCTCCACTGGCTCCCCAGTGCCTGGTTCTCTCCTGGTTTCTCAGGAAAAACCAGCTGTTAAAGGTATATATACACATAACCCCAATAAATACAGAGCCATTCTGTCCAAAGTGCACCTCCTTGGGAGCCCATAACATGATTTTCCCTAAACCCTGGGACTGAGGAGCAATTTGAACATGGCCCAATCTTCTCATTTGCAAATGAGGACACTGAGACACAGCAGAGAGTTTTGCTCAGGTTCTCACAGTTAAAAAGTGGAGGAGCCTGGCCCTGCTTCTGAAAACAGTCCAGGGACAGCTCATAGCAAAGGATGACCAGTTTGGACACACCAGATCTATGCCAACCAGTTATTACTACAGGAGTATGGCCCACAGAGGCACCAGGTGCAAAGCAACAGGTCTCAAAATATGATCCAGGGAACCGTGGGACCCTCAAGATCCTTTCAGGGGATCCAAGAGAACAAAACTACTTCTATCATAATACTAAGATGGAGTTTGACTTTTATACTCTCATCTGCTCACAAGAATATGGTGGAGTTTTCCAGAAGATCCATGACATGTGATGACATCATCACTAACTGTGTGTGTGTGCATTATGTTTTTAAATGTTTCAGTGTTCACTTCTGAAGTGGTAAATGTGGGTAGATATGAGTCCCATAAACAAAAATTCTTTGGGATCCTCAATAAGTTTTAAGAATATAAAAGCATCCTAAGATCAAAGAGTTTAGAGTTGTCAGTTTACAGTAATGGTGGGGGTGGGTGGTACCTGGATTCAGATACATTGCAGAGGCTATTAGCAGCCCTCTGCCTACCCTCTCACCTCCACCCCAGTCCCAAGATGTTCTCATCTGATGGGGGAGCTTGACTGGTGAGACGTCTGAAAACACCAAGGACATCTTTGAGAGGCACCACCCCATCTGCCGGCCTAACTGGAAATCCTGCTAAGTGCTTCATTATGTTCATTTTCTCACTTGAATCTCACAGCAGTTCTAGCATGGAAGCATGATGATCTCATCGTACAGACAGGAAACTAAACCTCTAAGAGGTTAAGTCACTGAGCCAATGTCACTCAGTGCCAAAGTCATGATTTGCATGTTGGTCTATTTTATGCCAAAGCCTGGGAGTCTCCCCTTGTGCCAAGAATGGGAGACAAGGTTGAGGGTCCAGGCCACCCACCAACAAACAGCTACCGGGATAAAGCGGGTAAGAAAGCAAGCCACTCACGCAACTTCCAGGCCGTCTTGGTGACCACAGGGGTGGCCATCCTTCAGCTGGCTGGCACCTGAAGCTCCACCCACAATAGACTGTGCTTTCCTTGTGGGGTGGGGGTGGATCCCCCCCAGATCCACCAATCAAGTTGGCAGGGAGTTTCCACACATGCAGGCAGAGGGAATGCCTCGTCTCCGGACCACCTCGTGGTTTTAAATCATCCACAGCAGCAGCCCGTGCGTGCCTTTTGGGATCCTGGGTCATGGAATGTCAGGCTTGAGCCATCTCAGCTCAACACTGGGCTGGAATACAAACAGAGGTGATGACTTGTTAGTAAACACTCAGGGGGAGCTCAGGGGGTCACTGGGTTTACAGAACTGCAGCTGCAGCTCCCTGGATGACCAAGGCCACTTGATAAAAACAGACACCCACCAGACACCAGAGACAAGAGCTCCACTGCAAGCTGGGTTTGAGAATCTGGAGAGGGGCTATGTCAGGCAGGGTGACTGAAGCACAGAGAAAAAGAAGTTTCTCTCAGAGGCCAGGATGATGGGAGGAGGTTCTGTTCCAGGAGGCTGGCTGCCTGAAATGCAGCTAAAATGCTGCAGTGGGGCGGGGAAGAAAGACCACATGTCTGCAGTTCTGATAGATCTCCGAGAGTCAGTTCTGTCTGACGTATGGGAAGGGGGCGGAGTCAGAGACTAAGTTTAGGGGGCCACGAGAGGCACCGGAGAGATAGAGACTTAAGTTTTCTCTAGGGAGAGTCTTGAAGAGGGTCCTGGGAGTCCAGTATGTATCAAGGGAACTACTCCAGGTCCCTGCCATTCCCAAGGACAGCGCTGGGAACTAGGCCTCCAGACTGGACATGAGTCGGTATGACTCTTCAGCATTAAAAGGCGACCTCATGGAGCCTCCTATCCGCTCCTCCAAGCCTTTCTCCTGGATTCCCCAGGTCTGCCTCTCTAGTTCTCCATTCTCTCCTTCTCCCTGCCGCCTGTGTGTGCACATCCGGTCTCCAGGGCTCCCTAACTTGGCCCCTGCCTCGCCAGACCCTCTTAAGTCCCCCGTTTTCTCTCTGCTATCAGTATCCCCATTCATTCACTCTCCTGCTTCAAGAGTCCCCATTCATCCCCTCTCCTCCTGCAGACCCCCGGCTCTCCTTCCGGCCTCCCAGGATTTTCCCCTCGGGCCTCCACACCGGTCCTGCCCCTCCCAAAGCTGGAGCTGGTCCCTCGGCCTTGCCTAACCCTCCCACTCCTCTCAGTACTGGCTCCAGCCCTCCTCCGCCCAGGGCCTTCTCCGTCGCATCCTGGCGTGGCCCCGCCTGGCTCGGCCCAGCCCAGGGCTCAACCTCCCCTCGCCGCCTCGCCCCTTCGCCCCCTCGCCCACTCCACCTGCAGCTGCGGTTCGGGAGGCCGAGGCTCCGCTCCAGGCGCGACCCCCACTTGCCTCCATCCCCTGGCCTGATTGGCCGCTGCTTGACAACCGACCCTCACAACAAAACCTCCGGCTCAGAGCCCCTCCTTCCTCACCCCCAGCACCAATCAGCCGCCGCGAGCACTCCACCGCCCTTCGGGTATGACCAATAGAAGCAGGCGCTTCTGCCGCCTCTCCTAAGTGCCCGCCCTCTTTTCCTGAATTGGACTAATCACGAGGAAGGAGAGTTCAAGAGCCGCCCCTAGGCCTCTAGTGAACCAATGCGAGCTGCCGTTTTCTTGGTTCCTCCTCCGCCTCAAGCTTTCCCTTTCCTCCCCTTTCCATCTCTTACGAAAACTAGTTTGCACTTAAAAATTTTTTTCGAAACGCCCTCCAAGGGCGGTTGCAACCAATCGCTTTAGCAACCGTCCAAAATCGACCAATCAGAAATCGTATTATTGGAAAACCAACTTCAGGATAGCCAACAGGAAGGGGACATCAGGAGCAGCGTGAAGCCGCGGACCTTCCATCTTGGATTGGGGTAAAACGGGGATCTAGGTTTTAGAAAAGGCAGAGGAACCAGAGATCAAATTGCCAACATCCCCTAGATCATCGAAAAAGCAAGAGAGTTCCAGACAAACATCTATTTCTGCTTTATCGACTATGCCAAAGCCTTTGACTATGTGGATCACAATAAACTGTGGAAAATTCTGAAAGAGAGGGGAACACCAGACCGCCTGTCCTGTCTCTTGAGAAACCTATATGCAGGTGAGGAAGCAACAGTTAGAACTGGACATGGAACAACAGACTAGTTCCAAATAGGAAAAGGAGTACGTCAAGGCTGTGTATTGTCACCCTGCTTATTTAACTTCTATGCAGAGTACATCCTGAGAAACGCTGGGCTGGAAGAACCAGATGCCAGGAGAAATATCAATAACCTCAGATATGCAGATGACACCACCTTTATGGCAGAAAGTGAAGAGGAACTAAAGAGCCTCTTAATGAAAGTGAAAGAGGAGAGTGACAAAGTTGGTTTAAAGCTCAACATTCAGAAAACGAAGATCATGGCATCTGGTCCCATCACTTCATGGGAAATAGATGGGGAAACAGTGGAAACAGTGTCACACTTTATTTTTGGGGGCTCCAAAATCACTGCAGATGGTGATTGCAGCCATGAAATTAAAAGACGCTTACTCCTTGAAAGGAAAGTTATGACCAACCTAGATAGCATATTGAAAAGCAGAGACATTACTTTGCCAACAAAGGTCCGTCTAGTCAAGGCTATGGTTTTTCCAGTAGTCATGTATGGATGTGAGAGTTGGACTGTGAAGAAAGCTGGGCACCGAAGAATTGATGCTTTTGAACTGTGGTGTTGGAGAAGACTCTTGAGACTCCCTTGGACTGCAAGGAGATCCAACCAGTCCATTCTAAAGGAGATCAGTCCTGGGTGTCCTTTGGAAGGAATGATGCTAAAGCTGAAACTCCAATACTTTGGCCACCTCATGCGAAGAGTTGACTCACTGGAAAAGACTCCGATGCTGGGAGGTATTGGGGGCAGGAGGAGAAGGGGACGACAGAGGATGAGATAGATGGCTGGATGGCATCACTGACTCAATGGACGTGAGTTTGAGTGAATTCCAGGAGTTGGTGATGGACAAGGAGGCCTGGTGTGCTGCAATTCATGGGATTGCAAAGAGTTGTACACGACTGAGCGACTGAACTGAACTGAGGCCTTGGTCAGCACTTTGCCGAAACTGCTGTTTTTTTCTTTTTCCTCGGGTTCGGTGCTGGTGTGCTCTGAGAACTTTGTCCCTCTTCTCTGGCTTGGACCCCAGCTTGAATCCCACACAGGAGGCTTAGAGGGAAACAGAGTCTGATTCTGGGTCTGAGTCAGTCTTGGAGCCCGGGAATGCTACCCCCACAGCCTCGATTAATGGATGAGTGCACTGCAACTTGAAGGGGACCACCAATTTGGATTTGCAACCCGATAAAGGCCGACTTCATTTGGGACTCGGGTGGGGTGGGCTTTGGGAAGGGCCGCTACCCACAGAAGTCAGAGGAGCAGAGGCAGGGGTCACACACATGTCTTGGGAGAAAGCCACTGGGATATTGTTTAAAGGGATATAATGCTTATGAAGTCAGAGCCGGGGTTAAGGCTGAGACAGCCATGAAACTCTGGATACGGTACATTTCAGAGCTTCCAGTTTCTTGTCTGCAAAATGAGGGTCTTGCACCCCCACCATGGCTGGGGTGGCCCAGCTCACAAAGTGGGAATGGCAAGCCTAAGGTGTGTGCGCCAGAACTTGGGTTCTCAATGCTAGACTGCAAGTGACTGAATTCCAGTGCCTCTTCTTATCAGCCACTAATTAGCCATGTGTGAAATGGGGATGCAGTTGCTGTATTAAATAAGATAAGGCTGTAAAGGTGGTCCCAGGCCACAGATAAAGAAGGGAAGGAGAAAAAGGCTGCTGCTGGAGTCTGTGAAACATGAGGTACACGTGGCAAATGGCAAGTGTTTATTTACAGGTAAATTAGGCAAAGCAGGAAGGTAGTGTGCCTGAGTGGATGGTCATTAGCTGAGCATGGGGAACACGAGGGCCAGGCTTTGGGGGAGGTTTCTTTCTCTGGCAGCTTTGCTGAGGCCTCAGGAGGGACTCAGAGGACCACAGGTGTAGGGGGTGAAGAGCATCAAACAAAGACTTTAAGTAACTCCACCAGGCGTGGGTCCTTGTAGAGCTTTTCCTCCAGAGCCAAGTACTTCAGTGGGGCCAGCTCCTTGTGTCTGAAATCAGAAGTAGGGGTTACAAAGCTGGTACTCCGAGACTTCCCTGGTGGCCCAGTGGTTAAGAATCCTTCTTCCATTGCAGGGGACATGGGTTCAATCTCTGGTCAGGGAACTGAGACCCCACATGCTGCAGGGCAGTTGAGCCTGCATGTCACAACTGGAGAAGCCTATGCACCGCAATGAGGATTCAGCACAACCAAAAAAACAAAAGCTGGTGCTCCAACATCCTTGTGGGTCCGCTCGGCTCCCCCCACCCCTGCCTCCTCACCGACTGAGCCGCTGCTCCAGGATACGGATGCGGAACATGGCCTGAGAGCAGTAACTCAGGTATAAGTCTTCATCCTCAGGCGTCAGGGTCACCTGATTCTCCTGATACCACTGCTGCTTCTTCTGCAGCTCTTGAGTCTCCTGTGGGCATAGGGAAGGAGAGCAGGAGGGCTGACCCAGACTGCATGCTGACCCCGCCCCCGCACAGGGCATCAGACAGCCCCGTAAGGTCAGCCCCGTCACCCCTTCTCCTAGAAGCCAGAGAAGCAGAGGCAGAAATTCTGGGGCCTTGTTTAGAGGGATATATGTCCACAAGGACTTCCCAGGTGGCTCAGTGGTAAAGAATCAGCCTGCCAATAGAGGAGACGAGGGTTAGACCCCTGACTGGGGAAGATCCCTTGGAGAAGGAAATGGCAACCCATTCTAGTATTCTTGCCTGGGAAATCCCATGGACAGAGGACCCTGGTGGGCTACACAGTCCATGGGGTCAGAAAGAGTCGGACACAACTTAGCGACTAAACAACAACATGTCCACGAGGTTAGAGCAGGAGTCAGGACTGAGAGCCACATGACTCTGGTCAAAGTACATTTTCAGAGCTTCCAATCTGTCGTCTGCAAAATGAAGGTCATTGCACCCACCCCCACCCCCACCACCATAGAGATGTTTGGGAAGATTAAATAAGATAATGCAGGGGAACTACACGGGTGTACCTGACCAACAGACATGGGTCAAAAACTATAGGAGTTGTTATAATGCTCCAGCCAGCCAGCCATCCACCCCTCCATCCACCTTTCCACCCAATAAACAAGGATGAGAAAGGACAGCTTGGTCCTTTGGACACACCAGGCACTGGCCTCCTCCCCCTCTGCCTGATAGTCCCTCACAAGTCTAAGAGATGGTGAGCCAACAGCCCTGGGCCGGTTTTCCGCTGGAGGATGCCGAGGTGCCCACCCCTGCCAGGGCCCTGGCTGCACCTTTTCAAAGCGGGCCTGGATGAGGTTGGCTTTGTCAATGAGCCGCTGCTTGAAGTCATTCAGGCACTCATCCTTGAGGCGCACGGCCTGCCAGCGCGTGAGCTTCTCCCCAGGCGGGAGCTGGGCCAGGAACGGGGCCAGGTAGTCCAGCTGGGCCTCCACCTGTCGCAGGTGCTCCTCGTGTAGCACGCGCTCCTGTAAGAGGGGGCCGGGGGTCGGCTGGACCAGCAGGGGCCGCAGACATCCCCCAACCAGCTCTATCGAGATGTGACCACACAGAACTGGGCCTCAAACCCTCTGTGCTTGAGGCCTCGGAGGGCTCTGTGCTGTCTCCTGAGATCATGGTTATTGGTGACGGCCAACTCTGGTGTCTGTGAGTTCACACGTCTCCACTCAAGCCTCGGTACATACCTATCACTCAGCAGATGCTCGCTCGATAAATGGTAATAAAGCGTGGTTGTTACTGATGTTAAAAACTGCTGGTGAGTCCCTTTTTTCCCTTCCACCCTGGGGCCTTCTTTATGTGCTGTGTTGGCCGCCAGAGCCCAGTGAAGCTAGAGATGTGGGGGCAGACATCCCCACCTCTGGGGGTCTGAGAA
Organism: Bubalus bubalis; assembly: GCF_019923935.1. Classification (NCBI taxonomy): domain Eukaryota; kingdom Metazoa; phylum Chordata; class Mammalia; order Artiodactyla; family Bovidae; genus Bubalus; species Bubalus bubalis. Next base: position 25,322,983 of record NC_059174.1, on the reverse strand, counting down.
CCAGACCTCAGGTGCCCAGTCCTGTCTTGCCAACCTCATCTATTTTTTTTTTTTAGAAATCTCCACTTGGTTGGTGAAGGGGATTTAGAAGCTGGCCTCAAAAAAACCAAGCTGGGTCTTGCAACCAGAGTGGGTAATGTGAAGGTATGTGCAGGGGCCAGAAAACTCAGGCCCATGGCCAGAGTCCACTCACTGGTGCTACCAGCCCAGGTCACAACCTCCAGGGAAGCCCCCAAGTGGAGGTCTTGGCTTGGCCATAGCTCCTGGAGGTGGTGTGGGGGGACCTGGCCTGTATCCTGAGCATGTGTTGGGGCGTGATCCAGGGAAATGGTCAGCTCACAGCAAAGATGACCACTGTGGTGTCAATAACTTCATCACCTCTAAAGGGCTTCTCCCGAGAATCCCTATCAACCTCAGCACCCTGGAGGTGGGGGTGGGTGGGTGGGGGAGGGGTCGGGGGGAAGCCAAGGAGCAGGGCTCACCATGGCCTCTCGGTACTCCTTGCTCTTCTCGTTGCGCTTGGTGTCATAGATGGAGATGGTCAGCGTGTGTGCCTCCTCCTCCTCCTCCCGAAGCTTCAGGATCTCCAGCACCTGAGTTGGGAAGTGGGGGCAGACATAGTTAAAACACCCCCCACCCCTGCTACCTGCCATCTGCCCACTCCCACAGAACACCCGACCTCCAGCTCCGACTCCCAGGCCTGATGTCTGGACAACTTCTCCTCGTTCTTCAGCTTCATCATGGCCTCGTACTGGTAGAGAAGCTTCTTGGTGTGCTCCATCGGCTCCACCTGGAACAATGGCCACAGTGACTCAGAGAAGCAGCAGCAACGGCTGGGGTTGTGGGCAGATTCTGGAGCCAGATCTCTTGGGTTCAAATCTTTCCCTGCCATTTTCTAGCTGTGTGACCTCCAGCCAGTTGCTTCACCTCTCTGGATCTGTTGCATCTCTAAAAGCACAACTAGCAACAGAAGAGAAACTGGAGACTCAGAGGGGCCAAGGAATGTGCCAGCAAAGTCAGGATTGGAACTAGGAAAGCCAGCCCTGTGGAGGTGCTGAGATCTGTCACAGCCTTGGTCGCAGGATGGAAAAGGAGACGATTTTCAGAGGAGCTCAAAGAGTATTATTCCCAGATGGGAGGTCTTGATTTTCCCAGGGGCGAAGATGAATTTCCAGGCTGGGTGCCAGGGCCTTCCACCCCAGGGCTCTCTCTTCACTCCACCCCATCCTGCCCCTGCCCACCAGACTCCCAAGCCCACCTCGAAGCTGATACACATGTCGGGGGTCATGATGATCTTGTTGCCCTTGCTGTCCACCTCCGTGCGCCGCAGGAACTCGCGCTTGTTGGCCGTGATGTGGTCGGAGCGGCAGTGGTAGCGCAGCTGAATGCGCTCCTCGGGGATCAGAAACACTCGCTCGGCCACGTCCTCGTCCGCAGGCTTCGCAGGGTTGCGGAAGAATCTCTCTGTGATTTTCTGGGACACCAGAACATGCGGAGGAGGCAGGGTGGAAAAGGGGGACTTCTGTGCTTGCCCTGAGGACAGGCGCAAAGGACCCTCAGGGACGCTGGTGTCTGGAGTTATTTGGGGGGTGGGGGGTTATGTAGAACAGCCCCTCCCAGCTTGACAGTGGCTCTCAAGGCCCCAGGGTTCTCAGTGCCCAGCGCTCCAGCCCTGTGTGGTGCGCCATTTCTTCTCTAGCTCCTTCTGCCAGACTCTGCTTGCCCACCTCCAGAGATGGGGAGCTCACCACCTCTCCAGGCAGCCTGCTCTATCACTTGACAATGCTTACTGCTAAAAAGAGCTTCTTTGGTGTGCAGAGGTTAAATATAGGTGCAAAATAACTTGTGATGATATGGAGGAAAAAGCTGCACAATTTAAGTGAAGAGAGTGATACAGGAATTCTGCACACATGCACACACACACATCTTTGAAAAGACTCTCAAAATCCAATCTATTAATATGTGATAATAGCTGAGAGATGAAATTCTGAGATGTTTTTTACTTTTTATAATTTTACATATTTTCTAAGTGTTTAGTCAAGAGTGCGTATACACACACAAAGACAATACCTCGGTGGCCCAGTGGCTGACGTCCGGCATCAGACAGACCCAAGATGGTGTGTTTGGTAAAACAGGAAAGGTCACTCAGTAAAGAAGACTCCCTGGAGTCGGGGCTCCTCCCCTTCAGGGTAACCTTGGCCCACCAGAGTAGGCAGGCACCCCATCCCCAAGTCCAGCAAGTACTTACCACCATGGGCCGGGGGTTTGACTCTGCGCTGTTCAAAGCCAGCTTCTTCATCCGGGGCCCGAAATTGACATGGCGGTAGGAGAGGAAGTCCGGCCGACCTTGGTAGTGCTCTGTCATCGTCTTGGGTGTCTCCTCCCGCTTGATCAGGCCGTCCACGCGGGCCGTTTCATAAAACTCCATGACACGGTCCATCTCAGGTTGCATGGACTTGTACGAGTGCACTGCGGGGGAGGTGGGGGCCGGGCGACGCCTAGGTGAGCACCCGGGGCCCCTAGCTTCATAACCCGACCCCAGGCCTTGGGGAGAAGCCTCATCTGTGATGTCACCAATGCCCTAGCGCTAGGTGTTTAGGCTGCTTCCAGCTTTTTTTGTTATTATAATCAACACCGTGATGAACATCTGTTTGATGTATGTTTTCTTCTTGCCTGCTATTTGTGCAACAGAACTGCTGGTCAAAAAACGTACATAATTGAAAGCTATCATTGATTATTTTGCCCAACCGCTCCCCAGAAAAGTTGTGCCAATTTGCCGTCCTACCAGGAATGAAGGGGAGTCTCTTGCTTACACGTGGTAGGGCCATTTTTAAATTTTTGCCAACTGAAGGGTTGTAGGTTGGTCCCTTATTGATTTTCTTTCTTTCTTTCCCCTTCCCTTCCCTACCCTGCCCTCCCCTTCCTGTCTCAACCAAGTGAGATTGGTCCTGTTTTTAGATGTATATTGAGCCTATGTTTTTCTTTTGTGAATTCTTGGATTGGGTTGTTAATTCTCTCCCAGGATATGTCCTTCCCTGCTTCCCAGTCTACTGGGCTTGCCGCCACATCCGCACTGCCACACTTCTGCCCCCTGCATTGCCCTTGTGGGGGTGCTTGTTGGTTTTCTTGTAGGCATCCTAACCCCTGTAAACGTGGCCCGAATGGGTACCTGATCCCAACCACAGCATGGGCTGCAACCCTGCTTTACCTTTCCTGGAGGAACACTTGTCACATTTCCTTAGATTTTCTGTGCTTCCTCTGACCTCCCACACATCTGCTTTGCTTGGGGAGGCAGGGGCTATTTCGATTGCTTGCCACCCAAGAACCCTGGCAATAAGGATGCTGGTTCCTCCCACCACGCATCAGCTGCCATGGAGGCTGCTCTAAGGAGCACATGAGGCCCCCACCCTGGGCTCCCACCCTGGCCTAGTGACGGGGTCCACGCACCGCGCAGCGCCTGGGGGTGGCCCGGCTTGAAGTAGTCGACATTCAAGCCCGTGATCTTGTTTATGTGCTTCAGCTCCAACATGTCCTCCCTGTTCTGGTACCACTCCTTCATCTCCAAAGTCTTGGTACCTGTGGGGTCCGATCGGTGTCTGAAGCAGCCAGGCCAGGTCCCCCAGCTGCTGTCCCACCACTCCCAGCACACAGAGCACACCAGCAGGGCCCACACTCACACAGATAGGGGTGGTGACATGACCGAGGTCACGTAACATGTCGGGGACCCACCTCTTCTGCCCCCTTCCCCCCCCACCCCGCAGCTAGAGCTGCCCCCTTACACTCCAGGTCCTCGTAGGTGGTGAGGCGGCACACGAGGCCGTTGTTGTTGAGGTACGGGGCCCACTTCTCCAGCTTCGCCCTCTTGTACTGTATCACCTTCTTCCCGTTTGGGCAGCGGGTCTCGAAAGCTGAGGACACAGAGTGGGCTGGGGTCCTTCCTCCCCAGACTGGGGGAAGGGAAGGCCAGCCTCACCAGCCACTCGTCAACCTCTGTTCACTGTGCTGTTTGCTCAGCTCCTCCAGCCCCCAAGCCCACTCCAGGAAGGCAGAGGGGACAAGTCACCAGGGCGGCTCCTGCCCTGGAGGACATCTCAGCTTGAGCCTGACCACACCACACTCTTCCAGACCTCGGCTGGAAACACCATCCCCTCCTGCCCTTACTGTGCTGACTTCTTCCGATCCCTTAAAACTTAGCTTAGATGAGCCTTCCTCCCAGAAGCCCTTTCTGCCCACCCACTCCCCAGCCTCCAACCCCCAGGTTCCCATGACACCCTCTCCAGCCCTTCCCACCCTGATGGGACAGCCTAGGTCTTCCCCGTGGGTCCAGGCACTCCCAGATGGAAATCTCAGCAATCAGCAGAGGTTGGCACAGGGCACAAGCATGCCCCGCCCCCCTGCTTTCCCTGCCCGCCCCTTTTTGGTCCTGAGACCCCTGCCCCCACTGGCCACTGTGCGTAGTCTCCTCCTGGCAGAGTGGGCTCAGGGAGGGAACAGCTGTGTCCCGGTCCCCAGTCCTCCAGCACCTGCCATACTCCATCACTCTGGGTCTGGTAACTGAGCCCTGTCCTGTGTGCCAGACTAGGGTCAGGCCGCCGGCTGCAGAGCTGAGCGTGTATGGTGGGAAGGAAGAGATGAAGAGGGTGCAGCAGGAAACATGGAGCCAGGGTTTGGAAATGAGGGGCCGAGGCAGCCTCTGCAGGCATCCCGCCGCCACAGATGCCCCCAAAGGCCCAGAGATGCTGTACCTTCGGGGGAGATCTCAATCTGCTCCACCCATGAGGGCGGCATGTCGAAGCTCTTATCCTCATCCTCCTTGCCCTGTTGGGAGAGGTGGGGGTGGGGTGGGTAGTTCTGATCAGGACTGGGCCTTCTGATCAGGGCTGACTTATGGGCAGGTCAGAGCTGCTCTCTAAACCCCCAGGGCCAAGCCCCCCAAGGTGGCTTGTCAGCTCCCCCAGCGGTGCTGGAGATCTGACCTGGTGTGACCTGAGACGGGGGGAGGAGGAGGAGCAGCTCTACCCCTCTACCCACCTGGTGCCTGGCGAGGACAGCCACGCCCTGTCTTGTGTGACCCCCTCCCCCCACTTCCCGCAGAGGCAGGAGACAAAGCCACAGGCCTTTGGTTAAAAGAGGGGCTTCTGGAGTCAGGTGGGCCCAAGCCCCACCCTCCATCCAACACCAGCTCAGGTAAAGTCCCTTAATGGCTCTGAGTCTCAGTTTTCTAACTGCTTGGGAGGATTGACTGATAAATGCACATAAGGGTTTGGGACACTGCCTGGTTGCCCTTATTGTTTTTCTTTCTTTCTGAGCCTAGTTTCCCCATCTGGCAAATAAGGCCTAGTCTAGACAAATGAACTCTCTGATGATACCAAAGGCCACAGCTAGCAGGAAAAGATTTCCCACGTTCACTGCACTCATGAAGCCTTTCTCCACTGTGAATTCTCTGATGATACCAAAGGCCAGAGTTAGCAGTAAAAGATTTCCCACATTCACTGCACTCCTAAGACTTTCTCCAGTGTGGATTTTCCTACCAGAACTGAGGAGGTGCATTTGATTAAAGGAGGTCACATAGTCACTGCCCTTATATGGCACTTCCCTGCTGTGAACTTTCTGATGAGAACAAATGTCAGCCAGAGTTATAAAAGATTTTCCACATACATTACAGGCATAAGGGCTTTCTCCTGTGTGAATTCTCTGATGTCTATGGAAATTGGAGTTGTTGATAAAAGATTTCTGACATCCATTGCACATAGAAGGCCTTTCTCCAGTGTGAATTCTTTGATGTACATAGAAAAAGGATTTATGGGTAAAACATTTTTCACATTGAATGCATTCACTTATAAGGCCTTGCTCCAGTATGACTTCTCTGATGTTCAATTTAAAAACAATACAAATGAATACACATGCAAAACAGAAACAAACTCAGGTTTAAGGGCTTCACTCATGGCTCACTGATAAAGAACCTGCCTGCCAATGCAGGAGATGTGGGTTGGATCCTGGGTCAGGATGATCCCCTGGAGGAGGAAATGGCAACCCACTCCAGTATTCTTGCCTGGAGAATCCCATGGACAGAGGACCCTATCAGGCTACAGTCCATGGGGTCGCAAAGAGTCAGACACGACTTGGCAACTACATTGGACAAATGATCTTCAGGTTAGGTAACCACAGAAACTTGCATAAGATTTTCCCAGTTTGAAACTTCTCCATGAATAGATACATGTAAATGCATGGCTGAGTCCCTTTGCTGTCCACCTGAAACTATCACAACGTTGTTAATCGTCTATACTCCAATATAAAATAAAAAATTAAAAAAAGAAAAGTCTTCTTGCCAAATTGCTCAGACTTCTGACACCCGCTTGGCTTGTCTGTTCTCATTTTGAGGCCAGCAGGGGGCGCCAGTGGTCCAGGATTTACTGCACAGCAGAGGAGGCTCTCTGGTCTCCAGGGAGAAGAGGCTGCGCCCACTCAACACCATTTCCAGGTGGGTCTACACGTCTTTCCAAGCACATCACACCGGTGGTCTCACTTGTCCTCATGCAGCCCCAGGAGGCTGAACAGAACTGCCTTTGAGAACCCGGACTTGGGAGCCGGACTGTCAAATCCCAAGTCAAATCCCAGCTGTCACTTATTGGCTGTGTAACTTTGGGTCATTTATTTCACCCCTCCGTGTGTAAGCCTTCCTGTCAGTAAAATGGGGCAATAATAATCATGGATGACAATACTAGTACCCATCACACCGGGTAGCTGTGAAGATATTGGCAAGTTAAAGGGCTTCCCTGGTGGCTTAGATGATAAAGAATCTGCCTGCAATGCAGGAGACCCAGGTTCGATCTCTGGGTCGGGAAGATCCCAACCCACTCCAGTATTCTTGCCTGGAAAATCCCGTGGACAGAGAAGTCTGGCGGGCTGCAGCCCATGGGGTGGCAGAATCAGGCACGACTGAGCCGCTCCCACTTTCACAGCACTTAGAAAGGGCCATGTGAGTGTTACCTGGGGGCTGAATTGTATCCCCCCAAAACTCATATGTCCTAGAACCCAGAACCCCAGAATGTGACTATGTTTGGAGACAGGATCTTTAAAGAGGTATCGAAGTTAAACTGAGGTCATTCAGGTGAGCCCTAATCCAATACTACTGGTGTCCTTATAGGGAGAAATTAGGACACAGACGCACACAGAGGAAAGAGTGTGAGGACCTGGGGGTGGGCACCCCTAAGGAGAATCCAACCCTGCTGACAGCTCGACTTCCAGTCTCCAGGGCTGTGAGAAAAGAAATTTCTACTGTTTAAGCCACCCAGTCTGTGTTATGGCAACTTTAGCAAACGAATACCCCAGTTATTACTACCGTGATGTAACTGACCCCATTCCCCATTTTACATGCAGATGATGAAACTGAAGTTTCCAACAGTTAGGAAGTTTGCTCAAGATGTTGGAACCAGTGGCGAAGGCATCTGGGCCTCTGACTTCCACTCACAGGGTCTCATGCAGACCTGCCTGGATTGCCCCTGAGTAGGAGATCAGAGATGACCAGGCCAATGACCTTCAGAAGGGCTGATAGGAGGGACAAGAAAGGTCTGGAAGCGTGTGTGGAGGATCATTGCGATCATGCAGGAGAGGCCTGGATGTGAGGGATGGGTTCTGGGGCTTGAAAGGGATGGGTTCTGGAGAGGGTCTTATTGCCCTACTCCAAAGGACAGGGCAACCCCTGAACAGGAAGTGGGCTGTGTGTGTGTGTATAGAGGGGGCCGAGTGGGGGATGGGCATGAGGCCTGAATGCACAGACTTTCCCCGCACCATTTGGGGGCCCCGGGCAAGTTGCTGGACCTGTCTGGGCCACAGTCTGCCCATCTGCAAAACGAGGGCATGGTCCAGGCCCTTCTGCTTCAAGGAATCTATAAGTGGTCTATCTGAACTGCCCCGCCCTAGACACATACCTGTGGGGGAAGTGTGTCAGGCTGGCCTGAAGCAAGACAGGGTGTCAAGTCCCCCCACTCCATGGAGGCTCACCAGGTTTTCCACGTCGTCATCATCATTCATCCCCTCGTCCTCCTCCTCAGTCAGGGACAGGAAAGGCTTGTCGGTCCCCAAGAGCAGGTACTCCCACCTCACGGGGTCTCCCAGGTCGAAGACCAAATCCTGATGGAGAAGGGGGTCGCTGAGCACACCCCACAGCCAGTGTACCCCCCTCCTATTCCACAGGGGCAGGGAGGGGGCGAGGAACAGCCAAGCCCAGGGTGAGAAGAGACCCAGCTGGGTCTCAAAGGGGCCAGAACGTGGCTCCAGGCTGCCTCTGAGAGACCTCGCCTGCCCTCCACATCCCCACAGGGGGACGGAGGCCCTGAGGGGGCTGGGACTCCCTTCCCGTGTTGGTCTCTGGGTGAGAGACTCGGAAACTCTCTGGCCTGGGATAGGCCTGAATGTGGAGCTCATTTGGCATTGTCCTTACAGGAAGAGATGAGGTGTTGCTGTATGGCAAAGACTGGTTCAAGAAATAGAACATTATCCACACTCCCAGAAAGTCCCCTGGTATCCAGTTACAACCTCCCTCCAAACATGTGCACATCTTTTTTAACTTCTGTAAACGGCACTGAGGTTTTGGGTTTTGTTTCCGCTGCACTAGGTCTTCATTGCCCCAGGGCATAAGGGATCTTAGTTTCCCCATCAGAGACCGACCCCGTGTCTCCTGCATTTGAAAGGGATTCTCAACCACGGGACCACCAGCGAAGTCCTGGCACTGAGTTTTTATACATAAATATGTATGGAAGTTCATTGAGCTGGACGTGTAGGATAAGTGCATTTTTCTGCATGTATATTGCACTTCAATACAATGTTTTTAAAAAATCAATTGAACTAACAATCCACATTTTATAAGGATACAGAAACTAACAGAGTGACAATAATCATACTGGAATGATTATGTATGGGTAAAGCAGTAGGCCCTGGGTACTCCAGGAAAAGCTCAAAGCCCCCTTGGCTGGTGGCCAGCTCTCCCCACTGGCCCACATCCACCCTCCCCCACTGTGCCTGCCACACCCGCCCAGGCCTGCCCAGCACCTTGCAGCAGTTCCAGCAGTCCTGCATGTTGACCCAGTAGTTCTTGTGGTTCCAAAGGCTCTCAATTCCCAGGAAGTGATCGTCCTGGGTGCTGTAGCTGCGTGCAGTGAATGGGTCAATGAAAAAACTCTCAGGCACCTCGCGTTTCCCCGACAACACCAGGACCCAGGAATGCACACGAAGGCCGTGCAGGGGGTCGGTCTTTGCGTTCTCCTGCTCCTGCATGGGAAAGGTGGGTGACCTCGAGGCAAATGGATGGGAAGGGGATCATCAGGGGTCCAAACATCTCCCTGAGGCTGAGGAACTGGCAAAATAACCGAATTTTGATCCACACTGCATCTCTGGTTGACTTCGTGACCTTGAGGACATCACCCCACTTCTGAACCTGTTTTCTTATACATAAAATGGGAGGATCTAGCTCGATCTGTGGTTTATAAACTTAACCTTTTGGCGCTCTAGGGTATCTGGGATTTATTGGCTTTCTGTGTTGTGATTCTGGGTGAGATTTCATCCAAAGAAAGATAGAGGGACACCATATGACTTCCCTATCTGCACCCCTCTGGAAAAAGGGTCACTGTGCCATGTTCATCATTGCATCACCAGGGTCTACTGCATCCCACAGTAGACCCTCAATAAATACTATATGGAAGGAAAGACAAGAAGGGAGGGAAGCAAAGTAGATGAAAGGGATGATGAGAGTGTGGGTGGATAGGAGGAGAGATGGGAGGATGGTGGGAGGGTGATGGGCAGGTGGTGGGTGGGTGGTGGACGGGTGGTGGGAGGGTGATGGGAGGGTTTTGGAAGGATGGTGGGAGGGTGGTGGGTGGATGGTGGAAGGGTTTTGGAAGGGTGGTGGGCAGGTGGTGGGAGGATGGTGGGAGGGTGGTGGGTGGGTGGTGGGAGGGTGGTCAGAGGGTTTTGGGAGGGTGGTGGGCGGGTGGTGGGAGGGTTTTGGAAGGGTGGTGGGTAGGTGGTGGGAGGATGGTGGGAGGGTGGTGGAAGGGTTTTGGAAGGGTGGTGGGCAGGTGGTGGGAGGATGGTGGGAGCGTGGTGGGCGGATGGTGGGTGGATGGTGGGAGGGTGGTGGGCGGGAGGTGGGAGGATGGTGGGAGGATGGTGGGAGGGTGGTGGGAGGATGGTGGGAGGGGGATGGGCGGGTGGTGGGAGGATGGTGGGAGGGTGGTGGGCGGGAGGTGGGAGGGTGGTGGGAGGGGGATGGGCGGGTGGTGGGAGGGTTTTGGAAGGGTGGTGGGAGGATGGTGGGAGGGGGATGGGCGGGTGGTGGGAGGGTTTTGGAAGGATGGTGGGAGGATGGTGGGAGGGTGGTGGGAGGATAGTGGGAGCGTGGTGGGCAGATGATGGGTGGATGGTGGGAGGGTGGTGGGCGGGAGGTGGGAGGGTGGTGGGAGGGGGATGGGCGGGTGGTGGGAGGGTTTTGGAAGGATGGTGGGAGGATGGTGGGAGGGTGGTGGGCGGGAGGTGAGAGGATGGTGGGAGGGGGATGGGCAGGTGGTGGGCGGGTGGTGGGAGGGTTTTGGAATGGTGGTGGGCGGGTGGTGGGAGGATGGTGGGAGGGTGGTAGGCGGGAGGTGAGAGGATGGTGGGAGGGGGATGGGCAGGTGGTGGGTGGGTGGTGGGAGGGTTTTGGGAGGGTAGGTGGGAGGGTGGTGGGTGGGCAGTGGGAGGATGGTGGGAGGGGGATGGGCGGGTGGTGGGAGGGTTTTGGGAGGGTGGTTGGAGGGTGGTGGGAAGGTGGATGAGGGATGGATGTAGAGTGTATGCAGGTATATCTTCAGTGAGCTCCTGGTCTGGATCAAGGAGGACACCAGAACTGCACAGCACACAATGAATTGGCCCAGGCAGCACAGCTCTGTAGTATTAGCATCTGGCTGACCACCACTGGGATGGAGGTGGGGTTTTTGGAAGAGGGAGGAGGGGAATTGAACCTGGGGGCCATAAACACATGGCCTGTGGCCTGAGTCTTTTTCCCCATTCCAAGCAGCCCCTTCTCTGGAGCCGAGTTCATGGCTTGAGGGCTGAGGATGGTGGACCCACCAAGAGGCGTGCCTCCTCCTGCTTCCGCCGATTCTCCTCCTCAGCCTTGATCGCCTCCTGCCTCTTCATCTCCTGTTCCTGCTCAAACCTGCTGGTCAGGTCCCTGGGAGGTTTGATGGCATACTTCTTAGGGGGTGCCTTTTCCTCCTCCTTGACACTCTGTCACGAGATGAGAGGAAAAGGATCAGCAGCCACCCACACTCTTGCTCCTGGAGTCTGCAGGTTCTCTGACCCCAAACACAGAAAGAGCCTCAGCTCCAGACCTGTGACTGTGGGTATGTCCTCCCATTTCCCTAACTGCAGCATCTTCTGCAAAATTCAGTGAGAACCTTTTCCCCAGGCTTGATCTGTCAAATGCAGACAGGACAATGTCTGTATGAGTTGCCCATCCAGGCCGGAGCTCAGGAGGTGTGACTTCTGTTCTTCATCCCCCATGGCCTAGACTAGCTACGATCTGGTCTGATTTAGAAAATGGGGCAAATTGTCGGGAATCAGATTTTCAGGTTTTACCACTGCAGGGCTTCACATTTTGACTTGAAGTGAGTGTTTCCTGGGCTCAGAAAAAGAACAAAGCCTGTGTGTGTGTGTGTGTGTGTGTGTGTGTGTGCGCATGTGCACATGAGCGTGTGTACACAAATGTGTGTGTGTGTGTGTGTGTGCATGTGCACATGAGCGTGTGTACACAAATGTGTGCTAGGTGGCCAGAAAATGTCCAGGAAAAGACACCACAGAAGCTGCAGAATGGGGACCTAGTATGAGGGAGAAATAGCGAATCTCCACCATTCATAGTCAGACAGACTGGGCCTCAGCCCCCAGGGACCCATTTACCAGCTGTGTGACTTTGGTCACAAAAGCTATTTGATCTCAACACACTCACATGTAAAACACAAGAGCAATCATTCCTACCACGCAGTGCTCTTGAGAGGAGCAACCAAGTCAAGAAACATGTAAGTGGTTTATAGACCGGAATGTTCTCAGCACCCATTAGCTATTGATATCAATTTCATAATTAAAATTTTGGCTGAGCTAAGAGGCCTGTATGTGAGTTCATAGGCCTTTGGAGCCAAAAGCAGTGATGGAACTTTTTTTGTTCCATCTTTCCAGGGGAGCTGGGCCTGAGACAGCAGGCTGGGCTCTCACCAGGTGCCTCCCTTTCCTTCTCCACCAGAGAACAGCCCCAGGGGCCCCAGTTGCTCACACAGGTATAACACAGGTGCATGATGCTGGTTGCCTCAGGCCCCTGGATCCCCTGCCCCAAGCTGCAGATACTCATGGGGCCTTGACCCTGGATCACAAAGTCCTAGAATCAATCCAGTTCATGAAAAGCATTATCTGCCTGTGCATGCATGCTAAGTCGCTTCAATCATGTCTGACTCTTTGCGACCCTATGGACCGTAGCCTGCCAGGCTCCTCTGTCCGTGGGATTCTCCAGGCAAGAATACTGGAGTGGGTTGCCATGCCCTCCTCCAGGGGATCTTTCCAACCCAGGGACTGAACCCACATCTCTTACATCTCCTGCATTGGCAGGTGGGTTCTTACTAAAGCCACCTGGGAAGTCCTTTCTGCCTGTAGCGTGGCTATTTTCCAAATGCACAGAGATGCTTTAATGATTCCTACAATTAAATTCACTAAGAAGTGTTTTGAGTGTTCACAGCTGCCTCGGGTCATTATGGTGTACTCAGTCAGCATATATACAAGCACAACCACTGCCTGCTGTGGTTTGGTGGAGGTTTGGTGAGATTTTGTGCTGTTAAAAAAGGGATCTTTTTACATGAGAGGGGGGAAAAAAAAGACAGAACTACATGTCTGTTCATTTGTCTGCTTTTTCCTTATATGAAAATGACTGGATGGCTTTTTATCATGTGCACAGGATAAATTTGGAAGAATTTGGCTGAAGATAGTCACCATGTGGCATCCACTACTGTGGGGAACACAGTAGCTGCAACTGAGTGACAACAAGTGGAGAGGAGCAGCCAGTTTGGAGGAATGGGCTGTGTGCATGGAGATGCCAAGGGGAGAGAAATCATCAGTGGTTTGATTTCATTGGGCGCGGGTGTCCCAGTTGTAGAGCTCAGCGGCAGGGACAGGCTGCCATAAGGATGGCGTGTCTCATGTGATGCTGAGGGCAGCAGGGGCCCGGCCGTACCTCCTTGGGCTTCATGGTGAGTGGGCACACCTCCCGAGTTAGGTCCATGTGGCACAGGTCCTGGGAGCCGTAGCCGTTGACACAGTAGGCATCGTAGCCGGCGCCGATGAGCATGGAGCAGAGCAGTGTGCTGAAGTCGAAGCAGTTCCCCTTCTGGTACTTGAGCACAGTGGTTGAGGAGTACAGGTACAAGGGCTGGGCACAGCAGGCTGGTCAGTACAGCTGCCCCCTGCCCCTCGCCAGTCTCCCCAGGGCTGGGCGCCAGGGCCAGTGTGCAGGCTCAACCCCAATGGGGCTCCTCCCCTTTGCTGGGTTAGGGAGCCTGCTAAGAATGGGGTGAAAACCACAGCCCCCGTGTCCAGAAAGTGCAATCCACATTTGCCTGTAATTCCAAAGGGCCATGGACTTCTTCCTGGTGGGAAAGACCGTCTAGATGTTGAGGCTTCTGGCCTGAGGATCTTTGATTGGATGTTTTATGGTTTTATTCCAAAGTTACCCTTACCTTCTACCTCTGTCTCTCTCTTCTCTTTCTCCACTGTGTACATATTCCCTTTTCTCTCCCTCCTTCCCACCCTCCATTCTTAAAGAGATTAAGCTAGTCAGAACCCCAAAAATGTGGCCTTGAAACGTGGGTAGCAGGTCCCCCTCTTTCCTTTTCCACCTCCTAAAGTCCTGAAAAGAAGACTCTGAAAGCCGAAGGAGGCAAAGGAGTCAAAGAGGTGGGAGTCCAGAGATCAAGCATGTTGTGTGACCTCAGGCAAGTGGCTGTCTCTTTCTAGGCCTGTTCCCATCCTCCCTCCCAGCCAGGGGGTCGGTGAGGGGTTCGGCCCCGACAGACTCATAGACTGTGGCCCGAGGCTGGCCAAGCCTCCTTCTCCCAACCTGCCTGGTTTCCCATCTCTGGCTTCGTGGCCTAAGGATGCAGCCCCAGGTGATACTTACAGGTTTGAGGGGGTCGGGCAAGGGCACCATGGACAGGAAGTCAGAGACGAACTGGGCACAGGTGTCCCAGTTGTAGAGCTCAGGGTAGGGCATCAGTGTGGGCCGGATGGTTGTGCTCACGAACTTCTGCAAAGGGAGAGACCACAGGCCCTGGGGCAATGTGCCACTTGGGAGGAAACCACGGTGCTCCGAGGAAGCTGGAGACCTCAGCATGGGGTTGGGGGCCACTCTCTAGGCCTCTCTGGGCTGCAGGTTCCTACTCAGGGCCTTGGGAGTTGGAGGAAGGGATTCCCTCAAGGCCCTTCTTGCCCAGATCTAGCATAATCCTGTGCTAGTGATGTGATCACTACCGCATCATCACCACTACCCCACTCAGCGCCGCTCAGTCCCGCATCACCTCCCTGACCCCCAGCAACTCTGTGAGGCAGGTCCCACTGACGGGTGAGGAAGCCGAGGCTCTGAGAGGTGAGCTGACTTGCTCAGGTTCACAGTCAGTAGCAGAGTCGGGTCTGTCTGGCTCTATACTGCTGCCCAGCGTGGGGGACCTAGTGCTTCTATGGCCTTTGAGGGGTTGCTCTGCTGCCCTGGGGCCAGGAGCCAGGCCTCTGGGGTCTCCGTCCCTGTGAATTCGAGGAAGGTTTCACCAGCACCAGATCACACATGGCCCCACCTAAGGGGCAGCCCCCACAGATGGCTGTAGCAGAAATGCAAGTCCAGGGTTACCAGATCCAGGAAAGAGGGGACTAGGGATCTGGTTGGGAACAGCTGAGTTCCAAGTGCTGGCAGCTAACACAAGGGTTACATCACCAGGTGGGCCAGATCAAACGGTCTGCAAGCCCTTGTCAACCTATGTATGGGCTGCGGCATTGTAACTTCGCATTCATCTCCTGCCATTGGGCCTACAGGTGGGGAAACTGAGGCCCAGTGAGAATCAGGGACGTGCCCTGGGTCCCAGGGTGGGAAGGAAGGAGGCCAGCACTCGGGTTCTGCCTTTGTCTGCACAGGGCTGGCCTTGGGGGCTGGAGATCGCACTGGCTGTCCGACTGCCCCTTAGGTGGGGCATGGGGGCTCCAAGCCACCACAGACCCCAGGGGTGATGCACACCGGGCCTGCTGGGGCCTGTGGGCATTTGAGTTTATATGCTGCCCCCCACCATCCTCCAGGAGAGGTCTGTGCTTGGCCCGCCTCCCTCCGCCCTCTGTGCTCCGGCCCCGGCCTTGCCCTCTACCACCCGGTCTTACAGGCACTTCACACTCGTTCAGTGGGTGCAGGAAGAGGGGCACACGGTCGGGGCACAGGTGGCTGTACTGGCGGGAGAAGTTGTCCGCCACCTGCAGCAGGTGCTCCTCCTTGAGCGTGTTGCTTTGGTAGGAAAGGGGCAGCTTGAAGGTGTCGATAGTGTCCTTAGTAAAGGTCCTGTGCCCACAAGAGGGTGGTATTAGCCTGTGTGGGGTTGGGCCTGGCACACAGGGAACCCTCCATCTACCTTAGCTGCCACCGGCTCTACTCCGTCCTCATTTAATCCTCATAACTACTTAGGAGGGAAGTGTCGTTCTTATCAGCTGCTCTTTTATTTTTTTAATCTATTCTTAATTGGAGGATAATCGCTTTACTATGTTGTGTTGATTTCTGCTGTACAACAACCATAAGGATACATATGTCCCCTCCCTCTTGAACCTCCCTCCCCTGTCCATCATCCAACCCCTCTAGGTTGTCACTGAGCACTGGGTTGATCAGATGCCCCTTTAAACAGATGAGTGAAATGATGCACAGAGAGGCTGAGTGGCTTGCACAAGGTTACGCAGTTAGGGAGGGTTAACTCCCTAGGAGTTAGAGACTTGGACCAGACAGCCTGAAAGCATGGTCCTCACTCTTAACCATCTCCTTCTAGGTCCCCGTGCTGCCTCCCAGCCCAGGCATCACCATTCTGACCTGCTCTCTCTCTGCCCAGCCCTGGTCTGACCACCGCCAGGGTGGCTGGGCCAAGGTCCCCTCCCTCCCTATCCCTGACACTCACAAGAGCTTCTCCGGGACAGAGACCTCAATCTCTGACAGCTTCCTCTCCAGGTCTCTGAGCATCTCCTGCGTCATGGTGGTCTCCTCCCTCCGCACCTCCATCGGCCTCTTTGTTTTCTCTCCCCTCTCGGCCCGCTCAGCTGCTTCTTCTCGCTCCGCCGCCTCTTCCTCCTCCACTTTCTCCTTCAGGACCTCCATTCTGGCGTGTCTCTGACTGTCTAGAGAGGAGGTCGCTGCAGGAGGATTAAATGCACTCAGAATGGCCAATTTCAGGCCAGAATGTAGTCAACGACACCAGCTGTGTCCCTGGATGGTGCTTTGATGTGCTTTAGAATTCAGGGGTCCCCAGCCTCCGGGATCTAATGTCTGATGGTCTGAGGTGGAGCTGATGTCATAATAATAGAGATAAATTGCACAATAAATGTATGTGCTTGAATCATCCTAAACCATTTCCCTCCACCCCTGGTCCATGAAAAAATTATCTTCCATGAAACTGGTCCCTGGTGCCAGAAAGGTTGGGGACCGCTGGTTTAGATCACAAAGGGAGGAGGCAAGACCCTCTTAAACGTCCTTTCCATCAGAGAGAAAGTCTCCACGTGGTGTGAGCACACCTGTAACACCTTTCTGACATTTGCAAATTTCCCCTTAAAGCAGAGAGACGATGCAGGTCACACGTTGAGACTATTGTCAGGGCAGGAGCAGGTAGCTGAGACTTATTAACCTTACTTTGCTTTTTGTATATTTATTCCGCCAGTTACTTTCTCCTTCTGGCAGGTGATGTTAGTGCTGCATGGATAGTATTATGAAGTTTCCTATTAAATATATTTATGAAGTCCAGTAAGTCTAAATTCAAAGAAACTTATTCATAATTATCTTTTAGGCCTCTTAGATATGACACCTATATGCTCAGTCACTAAGCTGCTAACAGGGCTGGTTCCCAGTGCCTCACGAGACTGGGTGGCACCATGGCTGGCAACACTGGAGACAAGCAGTTGTTGTTTCCCAACCCAGGTATGGAACCTGTGTCTCCTATGTCTCCTGAATTAGCAGGCAGATTCTTTACCTCTGGCACCACCTGGGAAGCCCATTAATAATAGCAAGGAAGGGGAAAAAAAAAGAGGTAACATCACCAAACTTGGAACACAGAGAGGGCAAGAATGGGGCTGCCTCTAAGGCACCTGAATAAGGGGCAGTTGGCAGTGACACAGCCTACACTCTTCTGGCCAAGCCCTTGCGTCATCTCTCAGGATGGAGGACCTTTGGGTGGGGGGGTGGAGGGTGGATGGACACTGAAATGCCATATATGCTCATGTGCCCTAGGGAAGGCCTTGTCTGCAGCCAGAGAGCCCAGCCTCACTAAAGTGGACCAAAGATCCAGTCCCCTTATAACTTCCAAAGTGATAAGAACACCAGGCACATCTTTTTTTTTTTCTGTTTTAGCAAGGCTGGTTGACCCCCTGGATGACTCCCTGATGGGGACCAGTCACCAGAAAGACCAAGCCGTGGCTGGAAGCTTGGAATTTCCAGCCCCTCCTCCATTCTCCAGAGAAGAGAGAAGAGTAGAAATGGGCTCAATAATTGATCAAGCCTATGTGAGGAAACCTCCATAAGACTCTCAATAGTAGGATATTCAGAGAGCCTCCAGGTTAGAAAGGCAACGTCCTCTTCGGGGACAGAAACTCCTGCACTCAGGACCTTCCCAGATCTCGCATTATGTATCTCTTCACCTGCCTGGCCATCTGTGTCTTTTACTGTATCCTTTAATAAACTGGTAAATGTAATGAGGTGTTTCCCTGTGCCTCTCTAGCAAATAAATAGAACCCGAGGAGGGGGTCATGGGAACCCCCAGTTGGTAGCCACATTGAACAGAAGTTGTGGGTAACCCAGGGACCGACTGCTTGCTTACTATTGGCATCTGAAGTGAGTGGGAAGAGTCTTGTGGGACTGAGCCCTTAACCTGTGGCATCTGATGCCATCTCCAAGTAGGTAGTGTCAGAATTGAGTTGAATTGTAGGACACCCAAGTGGTGTCATGGAGAATTTCCTGGGACTTCTTTGGTGGTCAAGTGTTTAAGAATCCTCCTTGCAATGCGGGGGATGTCGGTTTGATCCCTAGTCAGGGAACTAAGATCCCACATGCAGTGGAGCAACTAAGCCCATTCCTCAAAACTACTGAGCCCATGCGTCACGACTAGGGAGCCCTTGCACTGCAAAGAAAGATCCCACATGATGCAATGTAGATCTGTGTGCTGTGCAACTAAGAACTGATGCAGCCAAATAAATAAATGAATATTTTAAAAAGGAATTACTCAGTGAGGGGAAAACTGCGCATTTGGTAACCAGAAGTGTCAGAAGCAAAGGGTTTTGTCTGAGAAGTAAAGGAGACACACAGAAGGTGGAAGACTGAGTTTTTCCATTACAGACCCTATGAGGCATTACTATTATGATACCCACTTTTCAGAGGAGAACGCTGAGGCCTAGAGAGGTTAAGTGCTTGGCTTAAAGTCACAGAGCTAGTAAGGAGCAGAAATATACATGAACCTGTATATTTCTGGCTCTGAAATCCATGCATTTAAGGGCCTAATGAGGAGAAGGCAATGGCACCCCACTCCAGTACTTTTGCCTGGAAAATCCCATGGATGCAGGGGCCTGGTAGGCTGCAGTCCATGGGGTCGCCAAGAGTCGGACACGACTGAGCGACTTCACTTTCACTTTTCACTTTCATGCTTTGGAGAAGGAAATGGCAACCCACTCCAGTGTTCTTGCCTGGAGAATCCCAGGGACGGGGGAGCCTGGTAGGCTGCCGTCTATGGGGTCACACAGAGTCGGACACGACTGAAGTGACTTAGCAGCAGCAGCAAGGCCCTAACAAAATGTAAAAATCCTAGAAGGAATGGATGGTTTAGTGGAGGGGGAGTGAGAAAGGAAAGACATAGGAGAGGAGGAGGCCAAGGTGTCAGTGGGCAGCCACTAAAATGGGCTCTGAGCCAAGGTCACAGAACACGTCATCAGAGGTGGAGCTGAGCCAGAACTTGCAATACTTATTCCCGGCATCAGCCTGCCCCTTCAGCTAAAGCACAATTTGGGGAAGGCAGTCCCGCCTTAAAGTTCCCCCAGTTCTGTGCCCAGCATTCTCCCTACCCCACAAGCCCTTCCCTGCGTCTTTCTCCCCAGCAGCAACCTCCTCTTCACCATCACACACACACACACACACACACACACACACACACTGAAAACTTACCCAGAAAGTTTGGGGTTGAAAGGCCCCAGGCAGAAGAATCCCCCTTACCACCAGCGCCCTTGCCCTCCCCCCTGCCAGGTGGGGTTCAGCCACCCCAATCCCCAGCTCCCATCTCACCCTTGAGGACAGCCTGTACCATCTGTTAGCCTGTCTCCATAGTAACAGCTTTCAAGGCTGAGGGCAGGTCATGGGAGAGGAGGCTTCTGGGAAATGTAGTCTTTTGTCACTAACCAGGTCTGGGTCCAGGAGACCCACTGCAGTGTGTCCCTCAGCCCGTGGTGGGCTGGAACCAGCTTGTGTGCCAGTTTGCAAGAGCTGATGGTTAAAGCTTTAGGAATGTTTGTGAACCCATTGATGAACACAGTCATTAGTAAAATTCAAATTACAAAAACATATAAGTAAATAGACTATATTAAAAGCAGAGGTAAGAAATACTCAAAACTCATCACTTCCTAATTATTTTACTGCATTTTATTGTTATCTAAGCTCCAGAGGTTATTTATCCCTATTGTTATCCATACAACGAAAATATTATGTAAGGGTAAGCTACTCCGCATCTTTTTCCAACTCTGTTCAGTGATGTCACATGGGTAGCTTAAAATTGTCCATGAGATTATTTATACCACAGAAATTGGCAAATGCTGCAGACAAGGACTTTTTCTCTCATCACGCGTGCTAAGTCGCTTCAGTCATGTCTGACTCTTTGCGATCCTGTGGACTGTAGCTTGCCCGTGGGATTCTCCAGGCAAGAATCCTAGAGATTTCTCTCATCAGGTGTTGTTAAACATTTACCAGGACAGCACTGCTTCTGCTTGCATGGTCAGTATGGCCTTCATCAAAACAGATAGAAACCAGGGTGGGTCCTGGCATGGCCGCCTGTCATGGTGGACAGTCAGGCTGCCTGAGTCCCGGTTCTAGTTGAGGCTGGACCACTGATTTAGTATAAATCTCATGGCACAGAGAAAACTTACTTCTTAGGTTAGTGGCCCATGAAAATGCTTACTTTAATTTCTTTTAAATTACAAAGAAAAAATGAATAGACCGATAATGCACATTATGAGTCCACCTGGGATTATATTCGTCTTCGTACCAATGCAGTCGTAAAAGATAACTTCTGTTTTGTTTTTGAAGGAAAGGGCCCACAGAACTTGTGATGCCGCCTTGTCGGGGGGGAGTGGGGTCCAGAGAAATCCTGCAGATGTCTGGACGAGATTGTATAGTTGCTGCTATTGGTGAAAATGTAGGAATCACCTCAATTCTTCATAATAAAGAATAATTTTTTTCCTTCCGGCTGGAACATTATGCAGTCATATAAAATAAAGTGAGAAAGATAATTTAGATGGAGGGAAAGTTCCTAAGATGGCATGTGGACTTCAGTCCTGGAGTTCAGCCTGGAATTACCTCTCTGCGGAATTCACCTGGGAGGCGGCCAGGAAGGGAAGAGGAAAAGGAAAATGTGATATGCGCCACCGGTGGAATGGAACATAGGCCTCCTTTTTCCTTTTGTCTCGTGCAACACCTAATTTCCTCTGCATAGTTGTTTATTCCTCTGTACCCATTCCCAGCCCACATAGGCATCATTCTGACGCTCCCCAACTCCCCACCAAATGAGCATTCTTTTTCATGCTGTCAGCATTTTTAATTGGCGTTAATGATATTGTATTAATATTTTTATGTTTCTTAGATATTTGCTAAGAACTGTGTTTTTAAGATCCACCCACTGGACTTCCTTGGTGGTCCAGTGGCTAAGAGTCTGGGCTCCCAAAACAGGGGGCCTGGTCAGGGAACTAGATCCTGCATGCTGCAACTAAGACCTGGCATAGACAAACGAATAAAGAAAATAAATAAATATTAAACAAACAAACAAACAAAAGCTGCACCAGACTTTATTAAAAAAAAAAAGATCCACCCACATTAATTTCCTCTTTACTCTCTTAGCCATGGACACCCCAATTTGCCATCAACTCCCATTATTCACAGATAATGCCACACATGTCATTGGTGGAGACCCTTCTAGACCTGCAAGTGTATCTTTGGGCTAAAGAACCAGGAGCAGGACAGCTGGCTCAGCAGCAACACTGCACTTTTTTTCAGGTGGTGAAACCTGCACTCTCTCCACCTCCCACAATTCCTGAGGGAGCCTGGCACCCTTGCCCCCGCCAGCAGTTGATATTCATTCCCTTCCTGATGTTTGCCAGTTTCGTAGGGGTACAACAAGGTCTTACTGTCATTTGAGTATGTGCCTCTCTGATTACTAAAGGTTTTAAATCTGTCTTCATGTGCTAATGTGTTAGCTTCAAGGGTTTCTTCTTCTGAAACTGTCTTTTAAAAACTCAACCCATTTTTCTTTATTGCAGAATTATCTTGTTTGGATTTGCAGGACTTCCAGGTGTTAATCCCTGGTTCCAGATGCTGCAAATGCCTCCCTCCTTTCTGTCACAGGTCCACCAACCTTGCCTGTAGTGACCTTCATTAAACACAAAACTTTAATTTTGATGTATTTGAGTCTATCAGGTTTTGGTCTGACGTTTTGCACTTACGAATTTTTGTTTAAGAAATCCTTTCTTGCACTTAAAGTCACAAAAATATGTTCCCCTCTGCGATGACCTAGTCAGGTGGGATGGAGAATGGGAGGGAGGCTCAAGAGAGAGGGGATATATGTATACAGCTGATTCACATTGTTGTACAGCAGAAACTAACACAACATTGTGGAGCAATTATACTCCAATAAAAAATATTTTCCTATGTTAATTTTGTAATTCTGCTATGCCACTTAGACCTTTACTCTGCTGGAAGTCCATCTCTGTATGAAGAGTTAAGTAGGGATTTTGTTTTATTTTTCCCCTTACAAAGAGTTAATTTTCCAACACCATCATTAGATCATTTGTCCCTTCCTCGTGATGTCACTCTCATTATACAGTAAGTCCCCAGGTGTACATGTGTCTGCCACGGAGGCCTCTGTTCTATTCCACTGGTCTTCATGTCTATCCCTGCACAGACTCCAAGTTGAATTTACCACTATGGCCTTGTACACTCTTTATATCTGCAGGTCAGTTCTTCCTTCTATGCCCTCTTTCATTAAGGATGACTTAGCTATTTGAGGCCTATATGCCTTAATATAAATTTTATTTTATCTAGTTTAAATTTTTTTTATTTATTTACTTACTTTTGGTTGTGCTGGGTCTTCACTGCTGTGCATGGACTTTTTCTAGTTGCAGTCCGTGGGCTTCTCATTGCGGTGGCTTCTCCTGTTTCAGAGCACGCGCTCTAGGGTGCACGGGCTCAGGAGTTGTGGCCCACAGGCTTTGTTGCCGCGCAGCATGTAGACCAGGGGGCAAATGATCTTCCTGGACCAGGAATCGAACCCACACCCCCTGCATTGCCAGACAAATTCTTAACCACTGTACCACCAAGGAGACCCTTTTATATAAATTTTATAATAAGTTTCAGAAAACTTAAAAAATCACTTAGAATCTTTATTGGAATTACATTGTATTTGTAGATCAATTTGCAAAGAATTTTTATCTTTTGATATTAAATTACTTCTCTGAAAGCATGAAGCAAGTAGGTCTTCTTATTTCCTACCTATTTGTTACATTGTAATGAAAAAGTATTAGGAAAGAAGAAGCTGGGACAGAACAGAGAGAACCTGGCAGGGAACCACGATGAGGGGACACCCTTCCTGCAGCACACAGATGACCACTGCCGCCTATGGCCTGATAAGGTGTCAGCCAAAGCCGAGTTCCGGCTTAGTCACAGCCACACTGCCTTGGGTGGGCAGCCGGTATCTCATGTAATCATCAGCTTTGTCGGGCAGCTGCCGTTATCCCTGCATTGCAGATTCAGTAGGTGAGGAACTGGTCCAAGGCAAAGAACCGGAACCAAGCAGGCTGACCTCTGAGTTCGTGCTTTTGACCATCAGGCTGTCCACCTCCTAGGTTGTCCTTTGGATGCATCAGTGACAGGAGAACTTCGTCTGTCTAGGTGGACCTTGGGGTGTTTTTTTGCCATAGCCCTTCCTGGCCTTAGCATGTGCTCAACTTGGTGCTTGGAGCCACTTTTGCAGTGACTTCAAGCAGTGAGGGACCCCAGCCCCTCTGCCGCTGCCTGGCCCTGGGGTGGAGAGCCAAGCAGCAAACAGGACATCTCTGCTGTTAGCTACGCACCCCTTCGGCTTTCCCCAACTGCACCTGGAAACCCCGCCCATCCAGGGCTTGTGGTTCTATCAGTCCCTTATCCCACTGAGCATGTCTTAAGTGAGAAAGTAAGGAAAAAGCAAGAAAAAAACCACTGTCCAGGATTTCCCTTGAGACTCGGAGGACAGGGACAAGGTAATAACTCTAAACCCCCGGAGCCGCCAGCTCAAGTGTTGGCTCAGCTTTCAGGGTGGTCTTGGGCGGGATTGCTGGGCCTCTCCAGGCTCAATTTCCTCCTCCCCACCCAGGGCTGGTTCACTTGGCAGAGCTGTGCAAGGTATCTAGAAGAGAGCCTTTTTTTAAAAAAAATGTATTTATTTTCAATTGAAGGATAATTGCTTTACAATATTGGATTGGTTTCTGCCAAACATCAACATGAATCAGCCATAGGTATACATATGTCCCCTCCCTCTTGATAAAAGGGAGCTTTGAACTTCATATCCTCCTAGTTAACAAAACAGGTTGCGGAAGCTCACAATTTGCTTTCAGTTCAGCTCAGTTCAGTTGCTCAGTCGTGTCCGACTCTTTGTGACCCCATGAATTGCAGCACACCAGGCCTCCCTGTCCATCACCAACTCCCGGAGTTCACTCAAACTCACGTCCATCGAGTTGGTGATGCCATCCAACCATCTCATCCTCTGTTGTCCCCTTCTCCTCCTGCCCCCAATCCCTCCCAGCATCAGAGGCTTTTCCAATGAGTCTTTTCTTTAGGCCAAGGGGTTTCTCATGGAGCAAACAAACTCCTGCTGACAATGTCGGGCACTTCACTTTGACCACCTCACTTAAGACTCAATGGGCTTCCCAAGTGGCTCAGTGGTAAAGAATTCACCTGCCAAAGTAGGAGACCCAGGTTCGATCCCTGGGTTGGGAAGATCCCCTGGAGTAGGAAATGGCAACCCACTTCGGTATTCTTGCCTGGAAAATCCCATGGACCAAGAAGCCTGGAGGGCTGTAGTCCATGGGGTCACAAAGAGGTGGACATGACTGAGCAACTGAGCATGCACACAAAAGACTCAACAAGCCCCATCTTAGGTAGGGTGAATCTGAGGTTCAGAGAGCTGTGGTGACAGGCTCAGGGTCACCCAGCCCCTAAACAGCAGAGCTAGGATTTGAAGCCAGGCCTGTCAGACACTGAAGCAGCCATTCTTCCTGAGGACAGGTTACTAGCTCTGAGACTTTGGGGTAAGGTTGCTGAGAATTTCAGTGTGAGAAATGGATGTCTGTGAAGATAAGCCCTGAAACCCACCAAGTTTGTCCCCAAAAACTGATAACGTGGCTCAACTGTTGCAGTGTCCACACTCTAAAGATTTGCCTTCTAGGAACACAGTGATTTGCACAAAGCCAGGGTCCTGGGCTTCCTTTCTTTCATCTATTTGCTGAGTGGGAGGAGGGAGAAGGGGAATCTAAGTCCAGGGCATTTGTGGGGAGGAGGCAGACTGGCAGCCAGGGGTTGTGGTGAGGCTCTAATAATAATAACTTCTCACCTGTGGAAGGTGCTAGACTTTCTGCAAAGCACACTGGGGAGGGTGGGGGTTGAAGAGTGAGGCTGAACAGTAAGTTGGGTGAGGTGCAGTGTAGGGCAGAAGAGAGGGGTGGACGCCAGTGCCCTGCCCTCCTGGTCGGGCTGGCCCAGGGGACCAGCGTGTCTCTGCATTTGTCTGTCTCTCCTTTTGTTTTCTTTCTTTGGATCAGTTTATCTGTTCATCTTTCTATCGGTTTATCTTTCTGTCTCTGTCTATCTCTCCATCTCTCTATCTCTGTGTCTATCTCTACTGTCTCTGCCTCTTTTTTGTTTCCTACTGAGGAAACCAGTGGTTTCAAAACCAAGCCCAGCCACTGGAAGTGACAAACCCAGCTGGGTCTGGCCTGAGGCACTCCCCTGGCACTATGGGAGCTTGGATGCCAGAAGAAATGTCCAACCTCTCTCTGTTCACAACCCCCCTCCCCCCCGCACTGGCTCCTCAGCCCTCAGGTGTGCTGAGCCCTGAACCTTATGCCCTCCACCCCCACCAAGACAGCAGGCCAGAGGTCAGTCCACCTGAGACCAGCTGGGACCTGGGACCCTTTGCTGCAATGTTTGCAACCTGGGCAGACCTCTTCTCCAGCAACAAAATGCAGAGAAGATATATGGGACTAGAAATAACTGTGTGTATGTGCAGTTGGGCCAATTCTGGACAAAAGAAACAAAACAAAACAAAAAACTAAAAAAGTCCCTAATGCCACTTCTGAAGAGCCAGGAATAAAAACAGGGTGTTGGGGAAAAAAAGCTGGGTACTATGCATGCCCCCTGTACTCAGCACCACCAGAAGGATGTGCAAACCACCTAAGCTAGGCTTCCAGCCGAACTCCTGGACACACCCCTACCCTCACCCCATGAAAGGAATCGGCTTCACCACCCCTGCCCTCAGGGAGTGAGCAAGCAAGGCAACCTATTGTTAGTTCTCACTTTCCCCTTCTGCAGCAGGGACCCCAATAAAGCCTTGCCTGAATTTCTCGTCTGGCCTCCCGTCAATGTCTGTTCATTGAGAAAGGCCAAGACCCTGGTCGGTATCAGGGCCACCCATGAGGCAGTCAGAGGTGGAACTGGGGACTGCTTGAGGTAGCCCACCTATTGAGTAAGTGGCATTCCTTGATATTCAGGGTCCCCAGCACCTGAGGGGCTCCCAGCGCTCCTGAGCGGCAGGGGGACCTCTGTGAGGATGGGCCCTGAAGAGAGTGGCTGAGACCAGGTGAGACCAGAGAAGGAGCAACCCCCCACCCCCTCAAAACAAACCTCCAGTTCACAAGAGCCCCCCACGCCTGAGCGGGCGGTGGCCCTGAGTGTCCCCTCAGGTACAGGCGGCCCAAGGGCGGAGCTGTGGGAGGGCAGTGATGAGGGGAAGGGAGGAAGGGGAGCGGCTGGGGACTCCTTCCCGAGGCGGCCAAGGACTGACCTCCTTATTGAAACTCAGGCTTTCTGAGACTAGAAGGCCGTTTTGCTCTGAGGATGGGGGGTGGGCATGGGGGCAGGGTGAGGGTGTCACTGTGCCGGCAGGGGTCTCAGAATCACAGGGACTTGAGACTCCTGCCATCCTGGATCTGTGAACTCTCAGACCCGTAGGTGTATCTGGATAAGACCTTTGAGACAACATGGCCCAACGTATTTCCCATGCCCTGGCTCCCCAGTCACATTGTGTGGAGAAAGGCGCTGAGGCCCAGGAGGCAGGGACCCCCTCCCCCCGCTCCCAGGTCACACGGTCAATTAGAGCTGAGTCCAGAGCGCAGGGCGGGCCCGGCCTGGCCACATGGCCTTCCTCTATTCATGAGACACGGTCTGGGCATGGTCAACCCGAGCAGTGCCAGAAGATGAGGTCACGGTGCTCTGGCTTGGGCAGTAGAGGACAATGAACCAGCAGAAGATGAAGACACCTGTCAGGGAGGAGAAAGCCTCAGTGAGCCTGGGGCAGGGCCGGGGCTGGCGGCTGCCCAGAGGCGAAACTGCTCCACTGTGAAAGTTCAAGAATGTACAGAAACATCAGCCCCTGAGGTGAAATCTATTCCTGAAAAAGGACCTAATCAATACCTTGGGAATGAAAGCCAGTCCTTGAAATAAAATCTGTATACGTATCTATCAGATATAACAAAGGCCGAAATGAAGAGATTTTCAACCATACGAAACAACGACCACTGCCCTTCTTATAAACAGTTATTCCAGGATGCGCTTCATCAAGAGGGAAGGTGTGAGGTATGAAAACTGTAGTAAGTACAGACATTGAGGGAGAAGTAAAAATCTTTTTGGGTCTTTAAAAGAAATTTAGAACTAAAACCCTATACAACAGCAGAAGTATTGAGGGGACTTCCCTGGTGGTCCAGTGGTAAAGAATCTGCTTTCCAATGCAGGGACACAGGTTTCTTGGTCAGGGAACTACGATCCCACATGCCACTGGGCAACAAAGCCTGTGTGCCACAACTAAAAATCTTCACACACCACAACAAAGAGATTGTGTGCGGCAATGAAGACCCAGCACAGGCAACAATGAAAAAAAGTAAACTTGTTAAAAAATATATTGAAAAGACTTCAAGGGCAGTTAAAGTGGGCTGAGGGCTCTGTTTGTGAGAAAGAGAGAAATACTGAGTCAGTAGAAAAACCTCAGTGTGGTGAAGTGTTCAGGTTTAGCTATAATGGGTAACCTCAGAAAGAATGACAATCCACAGTTTCAAGATGTGCCCCCAAACCTTAACCCCTGAGAGTTCTCGGATGTGGACTCATGAATCTTCATCTAGGGCCAGTCTCTGATGGCCTAATAATAGTGACTCTGTTGTTAACATAGTTCCCACATATTGAAGGCTTACTGTGTCCCACACACACATTATCTCAGGTATTCATCATGAGATCTGGTGAGGAAAGTACTGGGATTATCCCAACTGTACAGATGACAAGGATCTGAGGAGCTGAATGAGTTGTTGAGGTGGTGAGGGGAGGCAGGATTTGAACCTAGGTCTGCCTCTCCTCGGGTTTCCCAGGTGGCTCAGTGGTAAAGAATTCTCCTGTCAATGCAGGAGATGTAGGTTTGATCCCTGGGTCAGGAAGATCCCCTGGAGGGTAATGGCAACCCACTCCAGTATTCTTGCCTGAGAAATCCCACGGGCAGAGGAGCTTGGCGAGTTACCGTCCACAGGGTCAGGAAAGAGTTGGACATGACTTAGCAACTAAACAACAAGAACTGCTTGTACCCATGCTGCCAACCATGTTGCCATGCAGTCTCGTGAGGCATTGGGAGCCAGCCCTGCTCCTGTGGGTTTGCACCCACTGGATCTAGACCCCCAGCGTCCCTAGTGACTGCTCTGGACAGGATGAGACTGTGAGTCAAAGCCACACTTGCTGTTCCTCTCCGAGCTGTTTTCCCTCACAGTCGGGCTGTGATATACTTCTTTAAGTTTTGTGTATGAAACAGAAGTATGAGGAGGAAAGGGGACAGGTGCAGGCAGGGAAACCCTGCCCCACATGTACCCTGAGTGCCTGCCCCTTGGCTGGATATGGGAGGAAAAATTCTGCGGGGGCAGGGAGCAGGCTTATCTACCATTTCTTCCACTAATCATTTCCTTCCTGCCTCCACAGACTCTGTTCATATCACATAGCCATCACATCACAGGATCTTGCTCTCCTGGCCACAGATGACTGGACAAGAGATGGATGTCTGATGGCCCAGTCAGATCCTTGACTCTCCTAAGAACATAGAAAAGACTGAACCAGACCACGGTCAGCAGACTGGGAAGATGATATAGGGATGAGGTGGTCATCTTGGGCAGCCAGTTGGAGACCATGGGTAAGAATGGGCCAGTGGAGGGAAAAAGTTACCACAAAGAGAAGGTGAGAGACTTCTTGTGACTCTGGAGAAAAAGATGGAGCAAGTATCTGCTTTGGTTTTGGTGGCTTTTCTTGACCCTGCTATCAGCTCCCATGAAGTCAGCCAGTCTTTCTACCCTGGGGTCCTTGGGGGAGCCTTGGATATTTAAAATCAGTACCCTTGAGTACCACTGGGCCTCCCTGGTGACTCAGTGGTAAAGAATCCACCTGCCAATGCAGGAAGTGTGGGTTTGATCCCTGGGTCAGGAAGATCCCCTGGAGAAGGAACTAGCAACCCACTCCAGTATTCTTGCCTGGAAAATCCCACGGCAGAGGAACCTGGTGGGTGACAATCCATGGGGTCACAAAAGAATCAGACTCAACTTAGCGACTAAACAACAACAACCCTTGATTTGAGCTAGCCTGAGTAGAATCCTGTTTCTTGCTAGCTACACCCTCCCCCAAAGCCCCCCAACACCCTCTGGTGCAGGAAGGCAGCCCGTCTCCTCCCTAGCCCAGGAGCCTCACCTTGCAGAGAGGTGAACAGTGCAAAGACATAGGCCGTGAATTGGCCCAGGGACGTGAGGAGGGCCAGTCCCCATGGCAGGCCCACCAGGCACGAGAGGCCCAGCAGGGTGAGGACCCCCTTCCAGTGCTGCCCCTTCTCCTTGCCCGCTGTGGCACTCGACAGAGTGAAGACCTTCCAGGACACCAGGCTCAGGATCACTGCGCTGAAGAGGAAAATGATGAGGCAATAGCCGTACACGGTGACGTAGAGGGCAGTTTTCTCACGGAACCAGCACCTGGAGGAGATGGATGGCCGTTGGGACCAGAGGAAGTCCCCTGAAAGCAAGCCCCGGGCAGTCTCCCCAGCCTGTTCTTCTCTGACTAAGAAGATGCACCGCCCACATATCCATCCATCCTTCCCCTGCTCTCCCAGGGTAGGGGATATCATGAGGCTCCAGGTTGCTATCCCTTTAGACCAGTGGGTACAAAAGGCCAATTTGGTCCCAAAGGCATGTTTTGTTCACCCCACCTTATATTGGGGAAAAAAAAACTGAATTAAGGGACACCTTTTTAAAAGTGAAAGGTTTGGCATATACATCCAGATTCCACTTGGCTTATGGGATCTTGGGCTTTGCTGGAGCCTCAGATGGTAAAGAATCGGCCTGCAATGCAGGAGACCTGGGTTCGATTCTAGTTCCTCCTCCAGGGATTGAACCCAGGCACTGGCAGTGAAAGCACCAAGTCCTAACCACTGGACCACCAGGGAATTCCCTAAATATGCCAATTTCTGCTTCTCTTATGAAACCATACAGCTGGCAGCTCTGTGGACACCCTCCTGAGGGACAGTAATCAGCTGCCAATTAAGCTGCTGTATGATTGCCAGTCTGCAGCCGTGCCCACCCAGGCCGCTGCATGCATTTATGTTACCCGTCTGGCCCCTGGGACTCTGCATTCGAGGCCCTGGGCACAGCACCAAGGCCCTGCCAACTCTTCTTAGCACAGAGTCACGGGTCTCAGGCGGGAGCCCTGGGAGAGGCTCAAATTGGCTCCACTGTTCCCTGTACTGCAGGGGTGAGAGGCCCTAAAGCAGGTGTGGATCAACCCCCATTGTACAGACGAGGAGACGCAGGCTCTGAGAGGGGACGAACTTGCCCACGTTCACACAGCAACTCAGAGGCAGAGTCTGCATAGAACCAGAGCTGCTGCAAGCACTGGAGAGTTGTGCCCTGCACAAGGGCACCTGGTGGGGGGTCAGGTGGAGGCTGAAATCCAGCTCACCCTGCACTCACCAGGCTGGGCACCTGGCATGGCATGTCAGAGGGATAAAGGGGGTACCTTTTAAAAATTTCCCAAAGGTGCTATAGAGACTGGTGGTGCCGCAGGCTGGAGCAGGGCGTCCTGCCTCCTGGTCCAGTCCTCTCCCCTTCTCAGCCCCTTCTCCTTGTCCTTCTTCTCTCTGGGCCTCAGTTTACCCCTCCAGGCCATGAGCTAGCTGGATCTGAGGATCTGGCCTTGATTTACTCTCTTGTCAGGATTCTCCCCTCTTCCCACCTCCTTCTGGCCCTAATTTGTGCCCCCAGGGCCCTGAGGTCACCCCGACTCCCATAGCCACCACTCACAGCTCCAGTGTGATGACGTTCTTCTCATCACGGATGGAGTAGGGGCCGTAGCTGTTGGCGAACCCAGTACCGATGACTATTAGGGCAGGCAGGACTGGGGGCGAGGAGGGAAGGACGTATAGTGTTGCTGAGGCTCCCTTGGCACGTCCTCCTTCACATCCCCCTCCCACTGTCGATCCCTTGAGCTCTAAGCCAATCAGAGTGGGAGCTGCCCCTGCCCATGGCCCTCCCCAAGGCTGGTCCCCTTCTGGCCTCATCCAGACAGAGCCAGCCATCCCTCTTCCTGGCCAGGAGACACCTACCCCAGCCCACAAGGCTCAGCTTCAGGAAGTAGTGGCTGAAGTAGGTGTTAAAGACCTTGATGACAAGCAGGTAGAGGTGGAAGGCTTCCAGGCCCATCCAGGTGAAGGCACAGAGCAGGAAGTAGTGGAAGACGGCCCCCCGGGCCCCGCAGGCAGTGTTGGACCCCTTCAGGCGTTGCCCCACATTGAGGAAGAAGGCCAGATTCAGGAGAAACAAGCTGACGCTCAGGGCCACATGGATCTTGGGGGCGTCTTCAGACTTGAACCTCTGCCAGGAGAACCTAGGGCAAGAAGGGCCAGTGAAGAAGGGCATCCAGACCTCCCCATCTGACCACCTCTGTTCCACCTCTCTGCCAGTGTGAGCACCCTCTGGTTCAAGTCCAGGGGCTCTCTCATGACCTGCAGGACCTTGTGGGTTCTGGATCTTTCTGGCTTCATTACTTGACTCCATGTTTGAGCCAAACTGCACAACTTGAAACTCTGAATGCCTTTTGCTTCTCCACAGCTCCCAGACTTTGCCCATGCTCTTCCCTCTGCTCTCAGCTTCCCTGCTCCACCTTCAAAACCCTCCTTGGATGTTTCCTCCTGTGAAGGCTGTCTCTAAAGGCCACTTATCCCAGGCTTAGGTGGAAGTTTCCCAGAAGTGAGTGTGGTGTAACTCTCCTGCCCCTTATTTCCATCTCTCTCCATGCTGTGACCTTGGGCCTAGCACAATAAGCAGGAGGAGGCCCTGCATTGGTTGAGTGACTGGATGGATGGCGCATGGATGCCTGAGGCCTAGAAATTGTAAGGAGGTGAGGCTCAGAGATGGACAGGGACTCAGAGTCACAGAGCAGGACAGGGGCTCCAGGCTCTCAGCCCAGGGCTCCACGCCTGCTCTGTGGAGCTCACTGCAATTTCCTAGCCAATCAGTTCCTGCAGGACTCTCACTGGAGGGATGGGCCCTTAGGGCTGCCTGGAGGGGGCATGAGGGATAACGTCCACCACACCTGAAATGCCAGGCCCCACACTTGGGAGATAATGACAATTCCTCCTGGCACTCCAAGCGCTTCTCTCAGGGTCCAGCAGGGCAACCAGCTGGCAAGTCACACTCAGCTTGTTGGGGATGAAGGCAGCGTCCTGGGCCAGGGCTTGGGGATGGGGGCAGGGGTGGCACCACTTACACTCATTGTTTGGTCTGAGACTGGGGGGGTTGGAGCTGGTGGGGGCCGCAGCCCCCCGGAAAAACAGCACCAGCATGCAGAGGAGGGCAATGCGACTGGGAGTCAGGAGACCAAGGGTTGCTCCAAGCCAGTCATGGGTCAGAAGGCTGGGCATGGGGCTGCTCCCCTGGGTTCCTTCAGCAGAAGTTCCTGTGGGTCCCTCAGCCATGGCCAGGGCCCGGGAGAGCCTGGGACTGGCTGTAGCAGCTTCTGCTGTCCCTGTTCCTCCTTCTTCCAGGAACAGCCCTGGGTTTCTCCAAGGAGTACACTTCCCCACTCTCAGCCATGAACCTCAAACCCAAGAGCAGGCACGTGATCTGGCCTGACCAATCAGTGTCATCCATCCTTTCACCACAGTGGGCCTGTTAAGTCACGGGCACATGGTCTAAGTTACACCAGTGAGACTCAACTCTGTGGTACAGGGACAAAACTGAATACACACGCACACACACACATACACACACACACAGGGCATGCACAGGCTCAACCTCTTTGGGGTGTGACCTCTGCAGGGCTGCACTCAGAAGGGCTCTGTGCTTGTTTTAATCCTTTGTTGTCACCATCTTGAAATTCTTAATGATTTTTGAACAAGGGGCTACATGTTTTCATTTTGGACTGGGCCCTGCAAATGATTTAGCCAGTCCTGTCAGTATGTGTAAACATGCTCACACACACACACACACACACATACACACACACACACAATTGAATGCATGTGGAAAATGGTGAAAACTGAATGAGCTCTGTATTCTCGTTAGCTGCTGTGTGTGTGTGTGTGTTAGTTGCTCATTCACATCCGACTCTTTGAGACCCCATGGATGGTAGCCCGCCTAGGCTTCTCTGTCCAAGGAGTTTTCCAGACAGGAATACTGGAGTGGGTTGCCATTTCCTTCTCCAAAGAGCAGTGCTGTACCAATATCAATTTCTTGGATTTATACTGTACTACAGTTTTAGATGGAGAAGGAAATGGCAACCCACTCCAGTATTCTTGCCTGGAAAACCCCATGGATGGAGAAGCTTGGTGGGCTACAGTCCATGGAGTTGCAAAGAGTCAGACACGACTTCACTTTCACTTTCACAGTTATAGAAAATGTCATCACTGAGGAAAGCTGGATGAAGGAACCCTGGGACTCTAGGTACTATTTTTGCGACTTCCTGTTAGTCTATAATTATTTCAAAATAAAGTTTTTTTTAGAGACTTCAATTCTGAGGCTTAGTTCAGAAGATTAGCTGTTTAGGCAGCTAAGAAGCTATGATGCTAGCCTGGGGCTCCCCAAGGCCCCTGAGTATGAAGAAGTTGCCTGACATGACTGACAAAGGAGAAAGCGAAGTGGTGAGAATCAGAGAGGACACGGAGTCCCAGGGACATCTTTTGAGCACCTGGATCCAGCATCACCTGAACTGAGATCACCTTGGGTTTTTCAATCCCGTGAACCATGTGTTATCTATTTTAAGTCAATTTGAGTTGAGTTTCTGCCACCTGTAACTGAAATAGCCAGACACTTTTCAGCCTCCAGTCCCATTTTATAGATGAGGAAGCTGAGGTTTGGAGAAAATATGAGTATAACACAGGATTAACACTACTCTGTTGGTTTCTACCCTGCCCTGCTGCTGTCCTTGAGGGCAGGAAGGAGATGGGGGGTGGAGCTGGGCAGGGTGACCCACCTCAGGACGACGTAGAGGACGATGGTGAAGGCCAGGAAGATCATGGAGGTTCCACAGCCAGCCTGGGAAATGTGTATGAGGGCCCTCACGGTGGTCTCATCCAAGATTGGCCTCTGTGGGTGATTCCCCCAAACGAGAATCCTATCAATTGGAGGCCAGGCCCGCACACCCCAAAGGCCTGGCCCTTGCCCACAGCCACCCTGTTCCCTGGCCCAGGAGCCTCGGCATTTCTGGAATTGCTGGGATGGTCGGGAAGGGGGCTCTATTACCAGCAGCAGGGCGAAGAAGGTCAGGTGGTCACAGTGGCAGATAGTCCTGCGGACTCCAACCTCTGTGGAGCAGCCCTTGGAAGACCAGTCTCCTGATGACCCAGGGGAGAAGGAGAGGGAGCATAGCAGAGGGGAGGGCAGGAAAAGGGAAGATAGAGGTCCGGAGAGGAAAGGAAGAGGGGACGGCTCAGCTGTTGGAGTCCTGTCCCCTAAGGACAGGACTTACCCTTACCCTCCCTTCATCTTACCCGGGGAAGGTCCTCCAGGCCCTACCTTTAGTCGAATCCCAGAATTCACAGCTGAGGTTCATGTTCTAAAACCAGAGAGTGGGAGTCAGGGGTGAGGCAGGGGTGACTGGGAGCAGGGAGAGGAGGGTGAGGGGAGCGGGGGGTGCTCCGTGTCTCAGCATGTGCCTGCATTAGGTGGAAGCAAGGCTCAGCCTGTGGTCACATAGGAACCACATTTGAAGCATTTGATGTATCCCAGGTCAGCGTGTGGGGTGTGGACTGGTGTGGGTGGGAGGGGCGTATATCTGGGGGCTCCTTTAGGGGCACATACATGTAAGCAGATGTGCAAAGCTGTGTGCGTGCATGTGGGTTTCCCAGGTCCACCGGGCCCCTCTGGGAGCACGTGAGTGGAGCATGTTGGGAGGACATGCGTGCATAGGCTGGACATGTATCCATAGGCACAATTGTGTGTCTGGTCCTAATGGCTTCTCCCAGGTGGATGTGGGAGGGTAGGAGGGTGCAGAGTCCCCTGCGTGTCTGTCTATATGCCTGGGGATGCCCACCTGCCCATGTGCCCCTCAGGAACTGCCAGGCCAGGGTGGGGGACTCACAGGGGGCTGGTACTGGTGGGAGAAGGTGATCTCCAAAGGCTCGGCCAGTTCGGTGACATTTATGTGACCCAGAGTCAAGCCCACCATGCGATTGTTCAACACTCTGCTGCCATCCTCCCGGCTGAGCAGGGAGCCCTGTGGAGGGATGCGTGGGAAGCCAGGCTATACAAGGGGCTCCCCCAACCCAACCCTGGTGGGGGCTCCTAGGACCCTCTAGGGCTTGTGCACCTTGCCTGGAGGGAAAGGTCTGGAGCCAGAGGTCCAGGGGATAAGGGGTCATGGGTGACCTTCTTCCTGCTGCTCCCTGGAATCTGCACCGGCTGTGCCAGGATGGGCCCTACACTCTAGGCCGAATGGCCACAATGCTGTGTATCTGATAGCTGTCCATTTCTGGTCCCCAGGCCTCCTCTGCCCTCTTAACTGGAGCACAGGGTTAGAAGGAAGATGAGACAAGAGATAGAGGACAGTGGATGCCTACAGTAGGGAGCCCCTGCCCACCAGCACTCAGGGATGCACAAGCCCCTGTGTGAGTGCAGACACACCTCTGGGGCATACCTGGTACACATTTGCAAGGGAATGCGCATGCTTGTTAGTGTGAACATGGTCACACCAGCACATACATGATTATGTATATAATCAGGAATAAGAAAAGAAATGCATGTTTGTACACGGACAAGGACGCACACAGGACATGAACTCACTTGGGATACAGATACAAGTCCAAGGACACTGGTGGGGGGCAGGTGGTGTCTAAATACCAAGTGGGAATAACCAGCGTGACCCTGCGGTCCAGACTCTAAGGACACGGGTCTAGATGACCTTGGCTGGAGATGTTCATCACTTCCTTCATCCCCACTGGGTCCCTCAGCAAAGATTCCAGAGGGGGCAAGCATGTCCCAGTGAACCCAGCATTGAATCTCAGCCACCCTGTGCCTCTCCTCACCTTGAAGACATTCCCTGGACCGATGTCCAGGACAATTATGCCCAACCGGACCATCGGCCCTTCGCTCTTCAGGGATCCGAAAAGGCTCTTGGGCAGCCGGACTCTGTCAGGGTGCTGGTGCTCATCCTTGGTCACCTGCTTCGGAATCTGCAACCACAGATCCAGCCACTTCTGTCTTTCCCCGAGAAGCCCAGTCAACAACACAGTTCCTGCCCCTCCCCCAGCTGGAAGGAGAACCTGAGGCATGCTGGGTGGTGGGACAGCACCAGGGTCCAAGGACAGCTCTGAGAGGTGGGACGCCTGGCAACACAGTCCAAGCTCTGCTCTGTTCAGGCTGTGAGCCCCTGCCCAAGTCATAGCCCTTGTGGAGCCTCAGTTTTCCCAATATGGAGAATGGAGCCAGCAAGGTGTCCACGTGGCCACCAGTCAGGCAGGCTGAAAGTGGATTATGAAGGGGAAACACCTGGACAAGTCAGTTTGCAGGTGTGAGGAAGGGTCAGGGGTAGTGCTTTTGGCCAGGGTCCTGACCCTGCTGTGCTGACATAGGGCTAGGGTGACAGTGTCTGGTTTCTGACTCAGGTATAAAGGAAAAGCAAAAGGCCATCAGGAAGGGAGACAGTGAGGACAAAGGGGAAGAATACAAGAATTCACATTGAATGTGATATCCATCCCCACCCAACAACACATTTGGTAACAGCTAAGAATGGTCAAAATATTAAAATAAATTTTCATGGGTAGTTGCCAAGCATGTTTCGTCCATTCTGTGACCTCACTGTTCCCCTGGGGCTGCAGCCTGGTCCCACCGGATCCTGCCTCAAAAGCACCCATGGGCATGGAAAGAGGGGGAGCTAAGTGTTGTAGTTGAGAGCCTCAACTTTCTGCTTCCTAACCCAGAACCTTGTCAAAAGGACATGTGGGTGATTTCAGAGGCCAGTGCCTACCCCATGCAGAGGGCTCAGCTGCTAGGGTGATGTGATAAAGGGTTGAGAAAGGCCCCTCCATCTTCCATCTCTCCTTCTCTAGGCTGACCTAAAAGTCCCTCAGTGACAGACCACTTCCCTGCTGCTCAAACTTCCACCCTCTGCTTTATGCCTGGAGGGAGGCTGTGCCCTCACTGCACCAAATATTCCCTGTAAGTTATCACATTTTCTCTGTCTGATAACCTTGAAAGTGGGCAATACCATCCCCGTTTTACAGATGGGGAAACCAAGGCTCAGAAAAGTTCAGTACTTTGCCCAAGATCACAGTAACTAGTTATGGGCAGAATCCAGAGTCTGCCTGTTAACCTTTAGAAGTTCTCATGGGAATGTCAGACTTTGGAGGAGCCTTCAAGCTCATTTTATAGATGAGGACTCAGGGGCCCAGAGAGGGGAGGGGATTTCCTTGAGGACACTTTGTCAGGTGGGGGAAAGTCCAGGACTAGAACCCTGACTCTCAATTTGGCGATCTTCCAAAGGTCTCATGCTAGCACTCTGGACAATCTGTTACCAGGATCCACTCACCCAGTTAACTCACCAGCACACACTAGCCAGGTGGCAGAGAACTACCCAGCGTGACATGGGAAGGACAACTGTTGATGGACACCAAGCACAGACCATGATTCTCTCAGAAAAATATGCATGAGGAAAGTAGGGCCAGAACCCACCAAAGGGGACGGGGGAGTCTTCACCTGAGAGGGAGTCAGAGAGAAGTACAGGTCTTCTGAGACATTGGTGTTGATGCTTTTGACAAACGCCGTCAAAAAAGACGTATTCAATGTGTCCATCTGATTCCTCTCCACCAGATAGGTCTCGAAGTTCAGCCAATATCTACAAGGGAAAATAGGGTCTTGCAGGTTGAGTCACTCACTCACCTGGTCCGCTCACCTGGATGACAGGAGGAGGAATACCATGGACAGCGATCATTAGGCTCTTGGTGTAGGAGGGGTGACCCAGGATATCAAAGGGAAGACCATGATGCTGCAGGAGAAGAAGGGTGCATGGGAGCGATTTATGCTGGTTCTGAGGGATTCTAGTCAGAGGTCCCCCTGAGTACACATTTCTCTTTTTTGGTAACAAAATACATTACAATGTAAAGTTTGTCATCTTAACCATTTTAAAGTGTGCAATTCAGTGGCATTAAAGACATGCACAACATTTGAAATCATCTTTGCTATCTAGCTCCAGAAATGTTCATCACCCTAAAAGGAAACCCTGAACCCACAAAGCAGTTTCTCTTCCCCCAGGCTCTGGCAACCACTAATCTATGAGTTTGCCTATTCTGGATATTTCATATAAATGGAATTATGTGCTATCAGGTCTGTTGGCTTCTTCCACTTAGTATGTTTTCAAGGTTTACCTATGTTATAGCACGTGTAAGCATTTCATTCCTTTTTATGGATGAATAATATACTTCATATGTATATACCACCTTTTGTTTATACATGTTTCCATTGATAGGCATTTGGATTGTTTCCACTTTTTGGCTGTTGTGAGTAGAGCTGCTTGTATTCACGTAAAAGCTTTTGTTTGAAGAGGTGTTTTTTTTTTTTAAGTCTTTATTGAATTTGCTACAATGTTGTTTCTGTCTTGTGTTATTGTTTCTTGGCCAGGAGACATGTGTGACCTTAGCTCCCCGACCAGGGATTGAACTCACACCCACTGCATTGGAAGGCAAAGTCTTAACCCTGGACCACCAGGGAAGCCCCTGAAGACTTGCTTTTAATTCTTTTGGGTGGATACCTGGGAGCAGAATTGCTGGTAATTCTATGTTTAACTTCCTGTGGAACTATTCAACTGTTTTCCATATTAGCTGCATCATTTTATAGTCCCATCACCAGTGGATGAGGGTTTGGACCTCTCCAGATTCTTGCCAACACTTAGTATTTTCCACTTTGTTTTGTTTCATTTTTA
Organism: Bubalus bubalis; assembly: GCF_019923935.1. Lineage (NCBI taxonomy): Eukaryota > Metazoa > Chordata > Mammalia > Artiodactyla > Bovidae > Bubalus > Bubalus bubalis. The sequence goes on along the minus strand of NC_059174.1, from coordinate 25,283,775 downwards.
AATATAGCCATCCTAGGGGATGTGAAGTGGTATCTCACTGTGGTTTTAATTTGCATTTCTCTAGTCGCAGAGTTGGACACGACTGAGCGACTGATCTGATCTGATCTGAGTGACTAATGATGTTGAGCACATTTTCATGTGCTCATTGGTCTGTGTACATCTTCTTTGGAGAAATTCTTCTGAGTAGTTGAAGCTGTGGGTTGATCAGTGTGTGGTGTGAGGGCTGTGCTTGGCTGTGCTGTGCTTAGTCTGCCAGTTGTGTCCGACCCTTTGTGACCCCACGGACTGCAGCCCGCCAGGCTCCTCAGTCCATGGGATTCTCCAGGCAAGAATACTGGAGTAGGGTGCCTTGCCCTCCTCCAGGGGATCTTCCCAACCCAGGGTTCGAACCCAGGCCTCCCACATTGCAGGTGGATTCTTTACCATCTGAGCCATGAAGGAAGCTGAAGAATACTGGAGCAGGTAGCCTATCTCTTCTCCAGGGGATCTTCCTGACCCAGGAGTCAAACTGGGGTCTGCTGCATTGCAGGCAGATTCTTTACCAGTTGAACTACCAGGGAAGCCCCTGTGTGAGAGCTCATTCACATTTATTACTAAGGGCTAAGTGAATATAGGGAATTCAGCCTTTGAAGACTTAGCTCTATGGACACTGACTTATGGGAACTGAACTGGCATTGGAAATACATAGAACACAAATTTAATTGTCATTTATTTTACTGTAGCCCTCTTGCCATGGGCTAGAATAGGGGTCCCCAGTCCTGGGAGCCACAGACGGGTATCGGTCCATGGACCATTAGAAACTGGGTCGGACAGCAGGAGGTGAGGGGTTGTCTTCCACAAAACCAGTCCCTAGTGCCAAAAACTTCGGGGACCACTGGGCTAGAAAGTTGGGATGAGGCAAGTCCCGCCTCCCAACCCGGGTCCTGTACTGGTGCTCTCCATGGTGCTGAAACTTCTCTGGCCAGAGTTCCTTTTCCTAAGCAAGGGGTCCTAAGATGTGTTGCCCATGTTTTAAAAGTAATTTTAAACAGGTGAAGGCTGAAGTAGCAATGAGAGAGAAGTGGAACAAGAGCAGATAGAGCCATATCAAGGCTACTGGAAAGGAGTAGCTACAGAGGGCTTGCAAGGGAGACAAAAGGGAGAATTTTATTTCAACATCATTTTTTGAATAGTCACAGTTACCCAAGTGGTGCTAGTGGTAAAGAACACATCTGCCAATGCAGGAGGCATAAGGGATTCTGGTTCAATCCCTGGGTCGGGAAGATTCCCTGGAAAAGGAAATGACAACCCACTCTAGTATTCTTGCCTGGAGAATCCCATGGGCAGAGGAGTCTGCTGGGCTATGGTCCATAGGGTCACAAAGAGTCAGACATGACTGAAGTGACTTAGCACAGCACCAAGGAATAAAACTCCAAGGAAACCACAGGACAAAAATATTGTAAAATATAATCCATGAAAACATGTGCAAATGAGATTGGATGGATCAGGCAACTAGAAATCCAGCCAGAAACAGTGGGATGAGACTGTCCAAATCCATTGACTGAGATACACCAATTGATGCTACTTTTTATCTTTCAAAAATCTAAACAAAGAAGTTTTGTGATTTTTATTGTTACCAAATAAAATAGAGAATTGTATTTCACAATACATATAGCTCACCTCATGCATTCCAAACATTCCTTTCCCTTACAAAACAGACCATGAATTTACTTTCTTGAGGAAAGATTTTCTGATCTGGTTTTCAGAGCAGTTTAAAAAAATTGTTTTAGTTGTGAAAGTAACATATATTCAGAAATTCTAAAGCATAAATGAAAGTGAAAAGAAAGTGTTAGTCACTCAGTTCTGTCCAACTCTATGTGGTCCCATGGATTGTCTCCTCTGTCCATGGAATTCTCCAGGCAAGAATACTGGAATGGGTTGCCATTCCCTTCTCCATAGATGTATACCTGAATTTTTAATTGTAAAGCTGACACTTATTTAAGGGTCATCTTCTTTGTCTGATACTAATTTAACTATTGAGATAATTTTTTGTTTGTGTTTGTTTGCATGGTACATTTTTTTTTTCATTGTAAGTGGTGTGAAGTTCAACAGCTTGTCTTTTACCTTGGAGGGGGCATCTTGATATTCTCTAGTCCTCTGAATGTCCAGGAGATTCACTGAGGTGAGGGGACCCTGAATTCTTAGGGAATTTGTCTCCTATCTCCTGGTTCACACGTGTCTTCCTACAGCATCTTCGCTACTTGCTGCTTTCTGCTCATCAGATCTAATCAGCAATGTTGTCAATGTGGTGAACTTAGTAGAATTTCAGGATGAGTGAGGTCTCTGTGAATTGTCTTATGACAGTGAAGAGACTTGATGTGGCCCTGAGGAAACACTGTGGCTATATACTGTTAGCTCTGCCAAGTAAAAGCAAACAACTTCAGGGACCTCTCTGGTGGTCCCGTGGTTAAAATCCACCTTCCAATGCAGGGGACTCAGGTTCAACTGTCTTCCCTCATAGCTCAGTTGGTACAGAACATCCTGTAAAGCAGAATTCCCCGGGTTGATTTCTGGGTTGGGAAGATCTGCTAGAGAAGGGATAGGCTACCCACTCCAGTATTCTTGGGCTTCCCTTGTGGCTCAGCTGGTAAAGAATCTGATTGCAATACAGAAGGTCTGGGTTCAATTCCTGGGTTGGGAAGATCCCCTGGAGAAGGGAAAGGCTACCCACTCCAGTATTCTGGCCTGGAGAATTCCATGGACTGTATAGTCCACAGGGTTGCAAAGAGTCGGACACGACTGAGCAACTTCCACTTTCACTACTCTCAGGTTCAAATCCTGGTTGGGGAACTAAAATCCCACATGCCTCAGGGCCACTAAATCCCCTCACTGCCACTAGAGAGTCCACGTGCTGTAACTACTAATCCCGAGCACGCTAGACCCCATGCACCACAGCAGAAGAAGTCCACATATCACAACGGGAAGCCCTTGCACCGCAACTAGAGAAAAGTTCATATGCTGCAATGGAGACCTAGCACAGCCAAAATTGTTTTCAAAACTTTTTCAAAAAGCAAACTACTTTTGGAAGTCCTTGAAAAATCGTTTGGAGAAAAAACATTAGCCATGTAATAGCCGCATAGCAATAGTGAGGGGCTGTGTTGATTTCTTTGTGTAAACATACTCATCAGGGACAGCAGCTGCAGTTAGATTCACTACCTGATTAAGTTTATGACAGTCCATGTCATTCTCCAAGACCCACCTGACTGATGGTGTGTTAAATGGAGTTAGGGCAGGTATTATCACTTCTGCTTCTTTCAAGACTTTCATGGATGCATTAACCTTTATATTTGCCCCCATCGATGTTGTTTTGTTTCTGGTTTACTATCTCAGTGGGAAGAAGACATTCCAGGAGCTAGTATTTAGCCATTCAATGAAATGCCCTCCCAAATGCAATTCAATAAAGAAAGCATAATCTCTTTAATAAATAGTGCCAAAACTGGACTTCCCCGGTGGTCCAGAGGTTAAGAATCCACCTGCCAGTGCAGGAGACGTGGGTTCGATGGATCCCTGGTCCGGGAAGATTACACATGCCTCAGGGCAACTAGGCCAGTGAGCTGCAGCTACTGAAGCCCGAACACCCAGAGCCCATGCTCCACGCAAGAGAAGCCGCCATAATGAGAAGCCTGCGCAGTGCAGTGAAGAATCGCCACCACTTACCTTGCAGCAGCAAAGATCCAGGGCAGCTATAAATTAATTAATTAACTAAAAATTAAAAAAAAAGATAATGCCAAAACCATTAGCTATCTAAATGCAAAATGACAGCAATAACATAAAGCTAGACATTTGTCTCACACTGTGTACAAAAAATGAACCTCAAATGCTAATTGAGCCTAATCATAAGACTTCAAACAATACACTTAGAGCAGAAAACTCAGAAGAAAAATTTTATAGCTTTGCTAGATGAACATTTCCTTGATATGTTTTAAATTTAAGTTAGAATTTATCAAAATTAAATGCTTTTGATATTCAAATGGCATTGCTAGGAAAATGAAAAAACAAAGCATATACTGGGAGAGAATGCATATTTGCAAATCATACATCTGATAAAGGACTTGTATCCAGAATTCTTAAAACTCAGTAGTAAGAAGACAACCCAGTTTTTTAAAAGAGAGGAAGATTTGAATTTCACCAAAGAAAATACACAAGCACATGAAAAGTTACTCAACATCATTAGTCATTTGTTAAATGCAAATAAAACAATAGTGAAATACCATCCACACTCAGTGACATGGCTATAACCCAAAATACCAACAGTATTGTTAAAATGTATTGAAACTGCTGCTGCTGCTAAGTCACTTCAGTCGTATCCGACTCTGTGCAACCCCGTAGATGGCAGCCCACCAGGCTCTCCGTCCCTGGGATTCTCCAGGCAAGAACACTGGAGTGGGTTGCCATTTCCTTCTCCAATGCATGAAAGTGAAAAGTGAAAGTGAAGTCGCTCAGTCGTGTCTGAGTCCTAGCGACCCCATGGACTGCAGCCTACCAGGCTCCTCCATCCATGGGATTTTCCAGGCAAGAGTACTGGAGTGGGTTGCCATTGCCTTCTCTGATTGAAACTACAACCCTTTTATACTGCTTATGGGAAAGCAAATGATATAGCCACTTTGAGAATCAGTTTGGCAGTTTTTTATAAAGCTAAACATTTACTTACTGTATATCCCAGCAATTCCATTCCCAAAGAAATGAAAACATATGTCTACAAAGAACTAGAATTCAAATGTTTATGGAAGAGGCCCAGATTCCTGCTCCAGCTCACAGGGCCTTTTACCTCTGCAAGTTTTCCAGATGGCAGAGTTTCTCCTGAGACCGTGTACACTTTGAGAAGCAACCAGCAGTTCTGTTAAGGTCGAAGTCTTCATACGAGTTCGTATTGGGGAAGCCCTGGCAGACATTTCTTGGCTCTTCATATTTGGGTGTGGAATCTCCCTCACCTAACGGAGGGATGCAAAATGTGAATGTTCTGCATGAGGAGGCACCACAAGGGCAGAGGGTAGAGGAGTTCAGGGTCCAGAGTCTAGTGGTGTGGACTAGAACCCCAACTCCATCCATCCACAGCAACTGTGTGAACTTGAGATGGATTCATATCCTCCCTGGACCTCAGTTTCAAGGTGAAGGAGATAATATCCTGCCCCTGCCGCACCGTGCCCCACCCCCCACCCACATCTCACAGGGTCAGTGGGTTACTTTGGGGAAAGTGCATACAAAAGACTTGGCACATGACTAAAGACAAAGGTTCATGTTAGTGCAAGTACTCTTTCCTGCCTCCTCCAGGGAGTCTGCCTGGCTTTTTTGCATTTGTTCCACATCAGACTTTTCAAAGCCTTCACAAGTGGGATGCATGGTGTAACTCTTAGACATGATCTGTTTTGGTTTGCCTCATTCTCCCACATCCCCAGCACAACCTTCATGGCTACCTCCTGATATAGGTTGAAAATACAGCAGAGTGAGGCTCCCTGAAGCAGAATGACTGAGCAAGGTCAACAGCTATTTGGAGGCTCCAGGACCAGAGGTCAGCTTTCACCTGGTAGGGGATGGAGTGCAAGCTTCGGGTCACTAGCTGTGTGGCCTCAGATAAATTACTTAAACTCTCTGATACTCAGTCCCATTGGCCAAATGAAGCTGATGATACTTTCCTTCCTAGTTGTGGGGAGGATTAGAGATCATACGTGTTAAGGACATAGCTCACCGGAGGGGTACAAAGAGTCAGTATTTATTCCAGGAGGTGAGAAAGGCATTGTAAAACTATTTGCATATATATGTATTTACATTGGATGGAAGGATGTGTCTATATATTTACCTATCTCTCAACAAAAATAATATCTGAACAGAGTTTTTAAAAACAAACTGTATACAAGGACATAAAATGAAAAGTAAAAGTCCTTGCAACTCCCAGGTCACACTCCAGAGTTCACTACCTGTAAAAGTTTATTGTACAACTTTCCAGGGAATGACTATGCATATGCAAGCATTTTATGCGAATTTTCAAATGTACATGAACGGAATCATTTAGCAATATAGCTAAAAGAGCTTGCTGTGTCAGCACATACTGATCCATCTCATTCATCATATATTTGCATACTATTTCAGTATACGGGTATTGCAATGCTTCTGCAGTTGGTCCCTTCTTGGTGAACATTTAGCGGGGTTTTGTTTTATTTTATTGACTATTTTGAATAACGCTACTTACATCTTTGTCAGTGTATGTTATGAATTCATAGAAAACATTCCTATCCTCGGCATTTCTATATCAAAATGTATGCACTTTGGAAAATTGCTAGATATTATTTAATTTCCTTCTTTTTAAAAAAAGATGTATTCAGTTTTACTTACTTATTTGGCTACACTGGGTCTTTGCTGCCGAGGCAGGCTTTCTCTACGCACTCAGGCTTCAGTGGTTGTGGCATACAGACCAGTTTGCTCTGTGGGCTTAGTTGTCTGGCGGCATGTGGAATCTTCCTGGACCAGGGATTGAACCTATGACCCTTGCATTGGCAAGCAGATTCTTAACCACTGGGCTACCAAGGAAGTCCTCAAAGTCCTCAAATTTCCTTCTCAAAAGGGCTACAGCTCTTTATACTTGCACTCAAATGGGCAAGAATGACTGCTTACTCACACGCTCACAGTCCTAGACTTCACCAAACTTTCAAATCTTTGCTAGACTGGTGGTAAAATTGGATTTCATTTTTATTTTAGAAGGAGTCTGAGCATCTATTTGTATGTCTTTTTCCATGAACTGCTTTATTGTTTCCTTTACAGGGGTGAGCCTGGATCTTGACAATCTGTGCCTTTAAGTTCTGACTGGCCCACCAGGAGCTGAGGGTGAGGTAGGCAGGGAGACATTTACTTTTCATTTTTTCACACCCTTCTCCAGTGTTTGATTTTTTAAAAAATTATGTACAGTATTACTTTCACATTAAGTGAAATCAGTTAAATTTTAAGACAAAAATGAAATACATAGTAAAGACAAAAGCACACCAAAGTTAGGGTAAATGTAGGGTAAAATAGTAACATTTTCAAGTGGATTTTATAATAATTAGGGCTATATGTGACAATGCTTTAAGTAGCTTATAAAGGAACTTTAGTTTTCTGTTAGATTGTAAAGATATTCATAATATGTTGTTTAAGGGGAAAAGGCACAGGATGGGTGAGAATATACAGAACAAGATCCACGTTTGCTTTTTAAGCAAAGGAGGAAGAGAGGGGCTTCCCCAGTGGCTCAGAGATAAAGAATCCACCTGCCGCTGCAGGAGATATGGGTTCAATCCCTGATCTGGAAAGACCCCCAAGAAGCAGAGCAACTAAGCCAGGGAGCCTCTACTGTTGAGCCTGTGCTCTAGAGCCTGGGAGCCACAACTACTGAAGCCCACGCTCCCTAGAGCCCACGCTCCCTAGAGCCCATGCTCCGAGACAAAAGAAGCCACCGTAATGAGGAGCCTATGCACCACAGCTAGAGAAAAGCTCAGGCAGCGATGAGACTCGGCAAAGCCAAAAGTAAAAATGAATAATTTTTAAAAAGGAGGAAGAGAGAGAAAACAGGGAAGGAGGGAGAAAGAAAGAAGAAGAGCAGAGAGGAAGAGGAGGGGAGCCAAGGAAAGTGTCACGTCAGCTCCAGGGGAGGGAACATTGTCTTTTAATGGCAGCCCTCTGTGTGCCTGAGGGGTTACTCATGGGTGCGGGGTACAGAGGGTACCTCTGCAGGTGTAAACAGAGACTCCCTCCTGGCCCGCCATGAGATTTCAGGGCCTTCAGACTTATGAAGCTCTTGGCAAGTACCTGGAGCAGAGAAGATTACAAAACATCTTTTTTTGCAATTAGTTTTGGAAGACATTATCAGAAGCATTTAGCCCAGACAGGGAGAGCCTGACCCAGGCCTTTGTGCCGGAGGTCCCTCCAAACCCACCCTACTCTTCTCCATCCTGCTCTGACCCAGAGGTTGGTGTCCAAGGACCACCTCAGTGTGGGTTCATATGGGGAATGGGGGATGGGCAAAGAGGTCAGAGGGCAGGACAGTACCTGCCCCTTCCTAGCCTCCCCATCACTGGCCTGCTTCTCTCTGCCGACAGCCACAGATTCTTGTCCCTGACCTGTCCTTAGTAAAGTATCCCCCCTCTGCCTTTTTTAAACATTTTTTTTTAATGTGGATCATTTTTGAAGTCTTTATTGAATTTGCTACAATATTGCTTCCGTTAGGTAGTTAGAAAGGAAAAAGGAGTCCAGAATGGCAGTGGCTAAAAGACAAAGACAAAGAAGGAAAAGTCCCTGAAAATAGAACAAAGGAAGATTCGAGGACCAGAGTGAGAACCTCAGGTAAAACAAACAGCCCTCCTGGCTAGCCCAATTTACAAAGGGTAGGCTCAAGGGGAGAAGAAAACAACATATAAAAAGAGGAACCAAAATTGGGCCAGGGGCTTCTCTTCTCTTCATGTCTTTTGGTTCGGCCCACCCTCACACCTCGAGGATGTATTTTCCTTTGCTTTCTAAATAAAAAATGTAAACTAGTACAGCCACTGTGGAGAACAGTGTGGAGATTCCTTAAAAAACTGGAAATAGAACTGCTATACGACCCAGCAATTCCACTGCTGGGCATACACACCGAGGAAACCAGAATTGAAAGAGACACGTGTACCCCAATGTTCATCACAGCACTGTTTATAATAGCCAGGACATGGAAGCAACCTAGATGTCCATCAGCAGACGAATGGATAAGAAAGCGGTGGTACATATACACAATGGAACATTACTCAGCCATTAAAAAGAATGCATTTGAATCAGTTCTAATGAGGTGGATGAAACTGGAGCCTGTTAAACAAAGTGAACTAAGTCAGAAAGAAAAACACCAATACAGTATACTAACACATATATATGGAATTTAGAAAGATGGTAACGATGACCCTGTATGTGAGACAGCAAAAGAGACACAGATGCAGAGAACAGACTTTTGGACTCTGTGGGAGAAGGCGAGGGTGGGATTGAGAGAATAGCGTTGAAACATGTATATTATCATATGTGAAATAGATTGCCAATCCAGGTTCGATGCATGAGACAGGGTGCTCAGGGCTAGTGCACTGGGATGACCCTGAGGGATGGGTTGGGGAGAGAGGTGGGAGGGGGGTTCAGGATGGGGAACATATGTACACCCATGGCTGATTCATGTCAATGTATGGCAAAAACCACCACAATATTGTAAAGTAATTAGCCTCCAATTAAAATAAAGAAGAAGAAGAAAAAAAACCGAGCTGTAACACGGAGCTGTAACACAGGTCCATCCAAGGAAATTACATGGGGCTGTAACACTGGTCTGTCCATCACTTCAAATTTTTGTTGCAATGAGACAAAACCGAGGAAATTACAAACTCCCCAATGCTTCTGTTTTGTGTTTTTTATTTTTGGCCACAAGGCATGTGGGATCTTAGCTCCCCGACCAGGGATTAAACCTGTATCCCCTGCATTGGAAGGTGAAGTCTTAACCACTGGGCCACCAGGGAAGTCCCAGGAAAGTAACCCTTTATTAAAGAGACCGTCTTCTTCCCTCTAGATACCTCCCAAGTGGCACAGTGGTAAAGAATCCAATCAACACAGGACATGCAAGAGGGTTCGATCCCTGGGTTGGGAAGATACCCCGGAGTTGGAAATGGCAACCCGCTCCAGTATCCTTGTCTGGAAAATCCCATGGACAGAGGAGTCTGGCAGGCTACAGTCCATGAGGTCTCAAAAGTGTTGGACATGACTGAGTGACTGAGCATGCACACACTTCTCCCTCTGGGTCCCTACTCCTTTGACGCACCCATGTCACTCTGCTAGAACGTGAGTCCCTTGAGAGTAGGGACCACATGGTATATGAGCACAGGGCCTTATACTGTGTCGAGGGCGCCATTCATTTGGGAATGAATGAATGAAAAGAACAAATGAACGCATGGAAACTGCCCCAAAACACCCACAAAGAAAAGACCTTGCTGCTGCTGCTGCTGCTAAGTCGCTTCAGTTGTGTCCGACTCTGTGCGACCCCATAGACGGCAGCCCACCAGGCTCCCCCGTCCCTGGGATTCTCCAGGCAAGGACACTGGAGTGGGTTGCCATTTCCTTCTCCAATGCATGAAAGTGAAAAGTGAAAGTGAAGTCGCTCAGTCGTGTCCAACTCTTCGAGACCCCATGGACTGCAGCCTACCAGGCTCCTCCGTCCATGGGATTTTCCAGGCAAGAGTACTGACCTCAATATATAAACCTCTCAGGGCTCCTCACATTGTTTAAACAGATGAACCAGAGCACCCATCTCACCATAGGGGAAACTCGGTCACTCCAAGGGGACTTCGAGGCCTGACCAGAAAATTACAACTTCTGTGAGGGCCCTAGGGTCCTTATGAGGTCAAGCAAGAGCCACTATTGGTTATGAAGTTAATTAATCCTTCAAGTGTTGCTGCCACACCTCTGGTACAATGATGCCATTTTTCACATTTTTTTGAGCCATATCCATGTGTGTTAGTTGCTCAGTCATGTCCGACTCTTTGTGACCCCACAGGCTCCTTTGTCCACAAAATTCTCTAGGCAAGAATACTGGAGTGGGTTGCCATTCCCTTCTCCAGGGAATCTTCCTGACCCAGGGATTGAACCCAGGTCTCCTGCATTGCAGGCATATTCTTTACCATCTGAGCCACCAGGGAAGCCCTATTTTGTGCCATAGACTGAATTTTGCATTTCCCTGAATTTCCCAACTTTTGAAGAGAAGAGGATTACTTGAAGCCCCGAGAGATCAATCCAAAGCCATGTGACCCCACGCTGGACACACACAGGGGTGGGGATGAAGGACAGGCACGCAGGCTACTCACTGAATCAAGAGTGAAACAGGAGGAGCAGGCAAAACTCAGAAAAACAGACAGCCCATGGGGAGGGTGCGTCGTCCTCTGCCCCAGGGGGTCGCTGCAGATGGCAGAGAGCAGCCAGGGAGAGCTGGATAGGTGGGCCGGGGTGGGGGCCCGCTTTCCCAGGAAGGAGGACAGCAAGGGCACAGCCTGGCACCCTCGGGCTGCCTCTGGACAACCACCGTGTGGGTGTGTGCCAGGCCAGGAGTGAGGGCTTCCCTGGTGGACCAGTGGTTAGGACTTCGCCTTCCAGTGTGGGAGGTGTGGGTTCGATCTCTGGTTGGGGAGCTAAGATCCCGCATGTCTCGGGGTCAAAAAATCAGAAGCAATAAGGTATCAAACTCAACAAAGACTTTTAAAATGGCCCACACGAAAAAAAAAAATCTTTGGGAAAAAAAAGGCCAAGAGTGAAGGACTGGAAAGTCTAATTCTCAGCTTGGGTGACTGGGTACCGTGGAGCTATTGTGGGGTCAGGGAAGGGGAGCCTGTGTGGCTGGGGAAAGGGGTTGGGGGTGGGGGTGGGAGGGAAGTGCAGGCCATGTCTGGCCTCAGCCTCCAGAGGGTCCCAGACTCCTTTCCAAGGAGCTCAGAGGCAGTGGAGAAGGGTTTGTCACATCCCTTCACCCCGTGTCCCAGAGCCATGACTCTCAGAGAGCCACAGTCTGAGGTACAGGGGTTGGGGAGCACCCTCCATGGCCCCCTCCCATCTCCAGGCTGCTGTGGGGAAGCCAAGGGGACCCAAGACGAGTGCTGACCCAAGTTCATCAGGACAGTAAAACTGACCCAGAGGTCAGAGGAGGTGAGGCCGCCGTCAGGGTGGGCTCCTCAGAGGATACGCTCCGGACATGCCCCCTCCCCACCCCTCCCCGTCCCCGACCCTGGCTCTCCCAGGCTTGGCAGGAGGGGGTGAGGAGCCCACTGCTCACCTGGGGCCAAATGCAGGAGTAGCAGGACCCCCAGGGCCCTGGGCGCCACCATCCTGGGCCAGCCTCGTCCACGCCGGCCAGAGCCCTGCAGCTGTGTGTCCTTCTGGTCCCAGGCTCTGCTGAGCCAGCCCTCCCTGGCCCCCACCCCACAGTGTCACCACTTCCTGTGGCCTCTTTCTCACCCTTCCTGTGCCATGGCACCGTCAGTTAAGTTGTGAAAGGTGAGTGTAGGGAACTGGGCAGTGTTTCTAGCCTCATCCCGCCCCATGACCACCTGCAGAGGGGCCCAGACTCCCTGGGAGTTGCTGAACCCACACCAGGGACACTGCTCCTGGGGTCATATCTGGGTGGGTGTGGGGATCCAGCAGCCACAGAAGCTCTGAGCAGATTCCTGGGGAGTGATGATGGGCCCAGGCTTTGGAATCAACAATTCTTTTCTCAGATACTCCTTTCACAAGCGAGGGGCCTCTCTGAGCCTCAATTTCCCCCTTTGTAAAACAGACACCAGGTGGCCCAGTCAGTAAAGAATTCGCCTGCATTGTAGGAGACGGCCTGCAGCTCAGGAGACCAGGGTTCGATCCCTGGGTTGGAAAGATCCCCTAGAGGAGGAAATGGCAACCCACTCCAGTATTCTTGCCTGGAAAATCCCACGGACAGAGGAGCCTGGTGGGCTACGATCCATGGGGTTGCAAGAGTCGGGCATGACTGAGCGACTAAACCACCAAAACAGACACAGCAATGCAGCAATGCCTCCGAGGGCTATGTCGGGTGTGTGAGGAGACCTGTCACATGCCAGGCATGCAGCTCGGCTGTAGGGATGAAGATGAAGATGGGAGAGGGTTCACACTCCCTCCTTCAGGCCTAGGATTTAAACAAGACCAAGGCTCAAGCCCAGGCCTGCTAGGGTCCTGGGAGGAGAGGAGGAGCCAGGCCTGGAGGCCCCCGGGGCCACTTCCCTCCCCAACCCAGCAGATGGAATAACAGGAGAGACGTGAGCGAGGGCCCTGGGGCTTGGTCAGAGCCGGGCTGACGTCTGTCCTGGCCACTTCCTGGCTGCCTGAGCTTGCGTGAGCTAACCTCTTCTCTGAGTTTTTTATGAGGCACAGGGAGGACTCAAAAGATGGGTAGGCCCGCCCAGCCCTGGCTGGCCTCTCTTTCCCTTTCCTCCCACATAGTGTCTAGACAGGATTCAGCCTCTTTCTAGGCCCTCTGGGCCCTGGGGGGGTCAGAGCCACACAGGGGGCTGGTGGGAATCTGACAGGACCCCAGGCACTTCCTCTGCAGGGAAGGCTGGGAGGGTGAATGGGAGCCACTGGCCTGCCCCTCCGCCCACCTCCACCTGACTGGCCGCCTCCTCTCTCCCAGCCGCAGGTCAGGGCAAGGGCTCTGTGAACCATGACTGCTAGGTTCCACACCTGGAGACCCATCTGGCGTCTGGGGCTCCCAGAGGGACTCCCAGATGCCTTTTTGTAAAGAAGAGCCTGAGCCCTACAGACCGGAACCCAGAGTGTGCAGCCCACCTGGGAAGACAGGACCTGGGACTGGAAAAGTGATGAGGGAAGGTCTGGCAGAGCCAGAGCAGGGGCCACCTCTCCTAGGCCCCACGGGGGCTGGAGCTTAGCCTGGAACCACTTAGAGCCCTGGGGATTCCCAGGAACACCTACCCGCTTCAACCATCTCCCACCCTCAGCTTGTCCAAACGGCTCCAGGTTTGGAGTCTCCTGGTGCGAGGCCTCCGGTACTCTGGACAGGCCCAGCCAGCTTTCACCCCCTGGCTATTCCAGCCCATTTTCCACACAAACGGAGAGACAAGCCTGGTGGGACCAGTGGTCCTACTGTTCAAAGTCCCACAGCCCAGAGTCGTGTGTGATAAGAACCATCTGGATTGAGGAGCACCGCAGAGCTGTCAGATGGCCCGTTTAGGGCTGTCACGAGAGGATGAGACCCGACCAGAAACCTGGTCCCCACTACCTGAGCTGGCCCCGGAAACAGACACTAGGTGCTCAAGAGAGTCCTTTGAAGTGGGAGGATTTGTTTGAGGAGCATGCTACCGGCCTGAAGGAAGGGGCTGGCTCGCCCTTCCTGCCCTCCCTGAGGATGGCTGGAGGTGTTTCCTAAGGTCTAGCCAAGTAATTTCGGCCTGAGAGACCCCCAGAGAGGTCCATGAAGGGGAGATGGCCCTGATCTCTGTGCATCCCACCCAGATGCGCAATTGGGACAACGGAGTGGGAGAGGAGGTCTGTCCTCTGCCTTCAGGGGCTGGAGCACAAGAGGAGCCCACCACTTGGAGAAAGGCAGAGGCAGGGACCGATGGAAGTGGGTCTGGGCAGGTCCCCGAAGATCCCACATTCAAGCCTGTGACATCACTCCTGGCCCATCCCTGGCTGCCAGGGCACTTCACCCCGCTTCCTGTCCATCTCTGGAGACCGTGACTCTTTCCCCAGCCCATGTTCCTCCTGGAGCAGCCAGGACAGGAGGGAGGAGACTGCGGGGACGGAAAGCTCAGATGCGGGCCAGGGCTGGAGCTACACTGGACCTTTAGACACAAAGAGCCGTGATCAAACAAGACTGCTTCCGGAAACTGAAGGGGGATGAGAAGCTATTTGACCTGCCTCACCTGTGTCACAGGACAGAGAGGGGAGACTTGACGGGACAAGGTAGAAGGCAGTGATGGGAGAGAGGTCCAATCAGTTTATTCCTGCAGCCCACCCACTGCACACCGGTCAGTAAACTGGTTACATACGTCCCGTGACCAGCCAAGGGTTGAATTCAGCCCTCAAATGTGATTTCTTTAACCAGCGAATATTTTGGATTAGCTAAGGTTTTTTTTTTTCTTCATATTTATTATTTTTATTTAATTATGTGGCTGCACCAAGTCTTAGTTGCTGCACATGGGTTTTGATCTTTGATCAAGATCTTTGATCGTTGTGGCAAGTGGCATCTTTAGTAGCAGTATGCGGGATTTTTTTAGTTGAGGCACGTGGGGTCTAGTTCCCTGACCAGGGATCAAACCCAGGCCCCCTGCACTGGGAGTACGGAGCCTTAGCCACTGGACCACCAGGGAAGTCCCTAGTCAAGTTTCTTAAATCAGGGGATTTTACACCAGCACAATCTGTATTTCTCCTCATAAAAGGCAGGTGTGCTACACGGGCCCTCATTCCTGCAAAGTGGTGATTGGCTCAAGCTGAGTAGCAGCTGCATCCTCAGCGTGAGGCTCGTAGCCTTCCACTGACCCCACCGCTTGCCACTGCCTCCCCAGTGCTGACACCCAGTCGCCATTTCTCCTCCCCATTGCCCTGATAACACTTCCAGTAGATTTCTCTTATACATGGCCGTCTTCTCTTGCTCATGTTTCTCCATTGTGCCCCCCGCCCCCCCCCCCCCCATCAGTGACCCTTACTAGAAGCACAGAACAAAGTTCAGGAGGAAACGCCCCCAAATGTTTGCATTTGTTGGTTAGGTGACAACAACTGACTTTTATTTCCTTCTGTGCACTCTTCTACAGCTTCCAAATTCTCTACGATGAACACATACTTCTTTTTAATATCAAAAGACAAATGGACTGGTAATTACAAAGGAAATCCTCCCCATTTTTGAGTCTGAGAGCCAGGTCAAATGTTGCTGTCCTGCAGGAAGTCTTCCTGGAATCCCAGCTAGGAGTGATGGCTCCCCCAACCCTGTGCCTGCAGCTCTAAGACTTCTTGTGTTTGTGCATGGTTCCCACACTAGACTGAGAACTCACAGAGGGGAACGACCATTCGTTCCAACAGAATTAACTGTGACTGGATGCGGTGTGATCAAAACTGCCTGCAGGGGGCGCTAAGGGGCACGTCAGGCTCTACCAGCATCATCAGGGGAGGCGTGTCTCACTCAGTCTTTGGAGGGCTGGGATGGAAACGATTTTGGACTGCAATGTCCCATAGTTTGTGAGGCAAGAGGGCTTCGGGAGAAGCTGTGGGCCCCTGTGAGGTGTGAGCTTGGCAGTGGTGAGCAAGGGTGATGCAGCGTTGGAGAGGCCCAGATGGAAAGATGGACCTAGCCCAGCCCAGAAATGTTTCTACTAAGCCTGAGTCAGGGGCAGGCAAAGGCCCACACAGTAAATAAAGGTTTACAGCAGGCACCAGGCGGCTCTTGGGAACCACTGCCCAAAGTCCAGGGTTGGAATCAGGGACCCTGGGGCTGGGAGTGGAAGGCTAGGGAAGTCCTAGGAGAGGAAGGGAGGAGCAGGAAGGGGAGAGGGAAGGCTGGGGAGGCTGACAAAGGGGGAGGGCCCTGGGCTCAGAGGTAGGGAAGCTGTGCTCCTCCAGGGGTCTGGCTCAAAGCTCTGCCTCAACCTATTTTCCCTGCGTGCCATACTTAGGTTAAAATGACTGGGGCTACAGAGTACCCACGTGGTGATCACCAGAGACAGAGCAGCCATGGCACATTTCTGTCCTGGGTGAGAGCACAGGACCAAGGGTGCCACCAGCCTCCAAGGTTTAAGTCCTGCAGACTCCCAACCCCCAGCTACAAGGGCCGGTTCAGTGGTGATGCATTAAGACCAGCCTTCAGTCCCACTCCTGGGTCCCCTGAGATGGACCCAAGAGGCAAGTAGTCAGAAGACCCAGCCTGGGATTTCTGGCTGCCATGGTGGCAACAGCCCCATCCCTCCAAGGTCCTTGGGCCTTCTCAAGTCTTCAGCTGGCCCACCCAGGGTTGGGCCTGGCTGCAGGGGCTGCAGGTAGCAGTGAAGAGAGACAGGTGACTCTGCTTCTTCACACCGGCGGGGGGCGCTGGCGGCCTAGATGCGGCTGGACGAGGTGCTGCCCGAGCTGATGGGGAGCCTGGCACTGTCCGAGTTGCTCTTCAGAGGGGAGGGCCCACCCTGGGCCTGCAGGCGCATGGACCAGTACCAGAGGAAAATGAGGAAGCCTGTGGGCAGCAAGGGGGTACAGGGCTCAGAGGCTGGGAGCAGCCCCCCCGACACCACTTCCTTCTACTTTGATCCATGTCTGCCCACACCCCCCTCACAGGCTCCCCACACCCACTCGATCCCAGGAGTACCAACTCTGCACCAGGCACTGGGCAACGCTCTGTGCATCATCTCACTTTAGTCTCTCCAGGTCCCTTGAGACCAGGCCTCGTTATTACCATTCTGTTTTACAAACAAGGAGGCTGAGGCCCAGGGAGATAAGGGGCTTGGCTGAGCCAGGAGTCCAGCAGCAGTGGTTGGGCTCTGGAGCCACCTGCTTAAGTACCAGGTGATAGTATTTCTCCCCAAATAATACTTCTGTGATTTAGCAATAGCTCAGTAAATGCGTGAATTGATCGGCATCCTTACAGTGTCCCCTTCACTTCACAGATGGGAAAACAAAGGCTCACCTCCCTCACACCCCACTCCATTGCATGGGGACTCCATGGAGACTTTGCTTTCCCTGTTTTCCTGCCCAAGCTCTCCTCCTTACCCAACATGGTGAAAAACAAAGGGGTGTGTGTGTGTGTGTGATGTTGGGGGGGCGGGGGCAGAGGGTGCAGGTAGAGCAGGAACAGACCCTCATGGCATCAAGCCAGGCCCTCACAATCCAGCCCTTCTGCTCCTCCCCCCTCACCTCCTCCCCATCTCCCCCCAAGCTCACTACCCCTTACGCAGCTCCTCCTTAGGGTTCCTCCAACATACACCCTACTTCTGGCCTCAGGACCTTTGCTCATGCTTCTCCCTCTGCCTGGAGCACTCCAGCCCTAAAGCAGGTCTCCTCAGCCTCTAAGGTGCACCTGGGCATCTGTAACAAGGAGCACTCTGACTCAGCAGGCCTGGGGCGGGCCAGAGGCGGCGTCTGCAATAAGCTCCTGATGCGGCTGATGCCGCTGGTCCGAGAAACACCCTTGGAGTAATGGGACCCTTGATCTCTCTGTGGGTGGAGAGATCCACCTTTGTTTTTCACCATGCTGGGTAGGAGGAGGACTTGGGCAGGAAAACAGGGAAGGCAAGGCCTCCATGGGGTCCCCGTGCAACGGGGGTGGGGTGTGAGGGAGGGGAAGTGAAGGGCGCGCTGGATCCATGGCTAGATCCTTCTGTTGTCTCTGGATGTCTCCTAAACGGAGGGGCCTCCCCCTCCAAGTGTCCCCTAGCAGGCTCAGACTGTCTATCACCTTGCCCACTATTACTTCCTTACTCTTCCAGATGCCCTCTGATGCCTGTGGCCCTTGGTCTTCAGGGCCACACTTGGTCTTCCCCACTAGAGATGAGCTCTGTGGAGCAAGGCTCTTGCCTGGCTAGTTCAAAACTGGAGCACCAGGGCTTAACACAGAGTCTACACAGAGTAGGTACTCATCAGTACCTACTGTACAAACAGAGACTTGTCAACTGTGGCCCAGAGGCCCCCATTTTACAAACGGGAAGGTTGAAGCCCAGAGAAGGGGAGGCTTTAGGTCATCTGGGTCATCTCATCCATGACCTGTTCTCTATGTCTGGGCACCCTTCCTGGGCCAGGGTCTAGGGTCTTCTCCACACCTACCTTGGAAGGAGGTGATGATGCTGAAGAAGTAGAGGATGACAAGCTGGAAGGTTCCAGAAGCAAAGGAGAAGAAGACCAAGGCCCAGGGCAGGCCGAGGACCAGACTGAGGCCCAGCAGGGTCAGCACATGGGGCCACTTCTGGGCGTGTGGGCGCAGCCGCAGGATCTGCACCACCATGGTGCCCAGCATGGCCGTGTTGAACAGAAACACCAGGCTGAAGAGGCCCAGGTTGGTGACATGGCTGACCAAGGAGTCCTGGATCCAGCACCTGTGGGCAAGCGTACAAAGGCTCAGGGCAAGGCCCGGCCCACAGGGTGCCTCCTGGGCCGTGGGCGAGCACCGTGTTGAGCCCGTTACAGGGCAGTTACTTTAGACACCACTGATTCAAGGGCCAAAAAGTCACTCTTCTTTCAACTATCCTATATTCCTTCTCTACAGCCAAGAGAAAGGCTCAGTTTGGTGCTAATATGTTTTTAACACTTTTAACACTTGCTAAAACAGAGACATTACTTTGCCAACAAAGGTCCGTCTAGTCAAGGCTATGGTTTTTCCTGTGGTCATGTATGGATGTGAGAGTTGGACTGTGAAGAAGGCTGAGCGCCGAAGAATTGATGCTTTTGAACTGTGGTGTTGGAGAAGACTCTTGAGAGTCCCTTGGACTGCAAGGAGATCCAACCAGTCCATTCTAAAGGAGATCAGCCCTGGGATTTCTTTGGAAGGAATGATGCTAAAGCTGAAACTCCAGTACTTTGGCCACCTCATGTGAAGAGTTGACTCATTGGAAAAGACTCTGATGCTGGGAGGGATTGGGGGCAGGAGGAGAAGGGGACGACAGAGGATGAGATGGCTGGATGGCATCACTGACTCAATGGACATGAGTCTGAGTGAACTCTGGGAGTTGGTGATGGACAGGGAGGCCTGGCGTGCTGCGATTCATGGGGTCGCAAAGAGTCGGACACGACTGAGCGACTGAACTGAACTGAACACTTGCTAGTCTCCCTTTTCAAAAAGAGCCAGACTTAGGCTCACTGCTTTCATCAAGAATTTAGTAGCAGGGTTTTCTTGTTCCTTTCATGACTTTTCACTGTTTATGACAAGTAATACTTATTTCCCATTTATGTGTAATATGACTTAAAAAAATACATTTAACAAGCCAGAAGATTTAAAGGAAAAAATTAAACAATAATAATACGGATGATACAAGGTAAGGCAAAAATCACAAGATTATGATGCAGAAAACTGAAAAATTTAAAACATTGAAGGAATGGAAGGATTCCTTCCTAGCCTAGGGCTCAGGAGCTCTGGATTCTACTCTAGGTTCAGAGGGACTCACAGGCCAGGCCACGCCAGCCTGGGTGAATTAGCTGAATGTAGGACTGGATTTCAGCCCCATTCATCTCCTGGTTGGGTACAGGGTGATGTGGATCCCTGCCTTCTCTGGGTCTCAGTCTTTCCATCTTTCCATGGGGAGGGAGATAGAAGTGTGCAGCAAAGGAACATGCTAGAGGTTCATCTGCTCCAGCTCAGACTCCCCCACACACAAGTGGGGAAACTGAGGCCCAGAGGGGGGCCAGGACCTGCGCAAGGTTATCTGGCAAATGAGTGGCAGATCCAGGCCTGTTCTCACCCTCCCGGAGAAAAGCATCACTCTTAGCCCAGAGCTCCAGCCAAGGCCAGGCCAGTACCTCCAGCACCCATCACCCAAGAGTCTCCTGGTCAGTTCGACCTGGGCCCAGGCTGCTCTGACTTCTGCGCCATGAGGACTGCACTCCTGCCCCCACTGCACAAGCCACTCACATGGAAGGGTAGATGACGCTCTCAGGGGTCTTGTGCACAGCAAGGATGATGCGACCATAGTTGTTCATGTCCACCAGTGCCACCAGCATCACCAGGAAAGCGGGGAAGCCTGTGGACAGCAAAGCAGGGAGCTCCGTCTCCCACCTTCCCAGGTCTACCCTCCCCTTCCCTCTGGTGAGCCCTCTTCCTCTCACGTTCCCTCCGAGACCTGTGCTCCCAGAGTCCAGCCAGCTCCACTTGGGGCAAGTCCTCCAAGCTTGGACATTCCCTTCTCTATTCCAGTTCTGCTTTCCCAAGTCATGTCCAACTCTTGCGACCCCATGGACTGTAGCCTGCCGGGCTCCTCTGTCCATGGGATTTCCCAGGCAAGAGTACTGGAGTGGGTTGCCATTTCCTTCTCCAGGGGATCTTCCTGACCCAGAGATTGAACCTGGGTCTTCTGCATTGCAGGCAGATTTTTTTTACCAACTGAGCTATGAAGGAAGCTCCTGGTTTCCCAAAGGGGGACCTATCTCCCCTAACCTAACCCCTGCCCACTCGCCATCCTGGAAGGCCCTAAGGAAAAGGGCCAGCAGGTCCCTGCTGGGGGCTGGATGTCACAGGAGAAATGGGAGAAGCAGACATTGGTGGGGTGGAGGACAGTTCAATGGGGGACATCTGGAGTTATGTTCCAGTGGAATGTCTATTCTGGGCTTTGACTCTGTCCATGAGGTGGAGACTGAGCTCCCTGGAAGGGGTTGCCCACCATTAAACACCTGGATTTTGACCAACAGCCAACTCTGAAGGAATTTCATATAAATCAATGATAAGAACCAAGAAGGAACCAAATGAAAAATATGGGAGGAGCAGCAAATTGGGATCAGGGACATGTGGAGGTTGATGGGCCTGTGCAGTGATCAAAAGGACTTGTGGTATGTGCCCCTAGGCCCCGGGTCTGACAAAAGAGAGATCGGGCCATAGGTGAATTGGATTGCTATTGACTAAGAACAAATGCCAGAGCCATTGGGAACCTCATTATCTGAGGTTCATCGGGATGCACAGCCTGGGCCACCACCAGCCTAGGCGCATATGTGAGGACTGGTTTACAGTCCCATTCATCCACGACTGGGTGCCTTCAAGCAGTGCCCAACCTGCACATCTGCGCATGGCGGCTCTGTCTGCAAACCCCACTTGTAAAACAGAGATGAAGAGAATATGTAAGCATTTACTGGAGACAGGGCTCATCGCCTCATCCTCCTAAAGAGGACCTTGATCCAGCCAAGGTAAAGAACCCCTGAGGATGGCTGAGTGAAGGAAGCAGTGAGGGAATAATCAGAAGGGTAGGTGGAGAAGTGGAACGAAGTGCCCACCTTTTGTCAAAAGCCAAGAGGAGGAGGCCGGTCTGGGGGGAACACACAAACCCCCTCCACTAACTTACCCCAGCCCACGATGCTCAGCTTGAGCAGGTAGCCTGGGACATAGGTGCCGAAGACCTCAACCACAAGTCGGTAGAGGTTGTAGCCCTCGAGGCCCATCCAGGAGAGGCAGGCAAGCAGAGAGAAGTGCAGGAAGATGGCGCTGGCACGGCAGGCAGCCTCGGAGCCTGACAAGGCCACCGGCTCACTGAGCAGGAAGCTCACGTCCAGCAGGAAGACGGCCACCAGCAGATTCATGTGCACCTTGATGGTGTAATCCCTAGACTTCCTCCTGCACAGGCGGGCGGCAGTCAGTGTGGGAAGGCAGGGAGGTGGGAGGTGGGAGGTGGGAGGTGGGAGGTGGGAGGTGGGAGGTGGGAGGTGGGAGGGCCCACCCCTCCTCCTCCAGGCAGCCTTCCCAGACTACACACACACACACACACACACACACACGCTTCCTGTCCTACTCTTGTGGCTGCAGCCAGGCTCTTGCCTACCCGTCCCTCTGCACCTACCCTGTGTCCAGCACCCACAGGCTCGGGCACTGTGTGTGCATTTAACAGCAGCCTCAGCTAGGCATAGATGCTCCAATCAACACAGACATGCCCATCAACCAGATGTTCCCAAAGTCAGAAAGGAAAGACTGGAATTTTTGCTGTTTTGGAGAACCCACGCCACCCACGTTCCATGTCTGTCTGCACAACTGTACCTCTGTGAGCACAGGCTGTGTGTGCCTGCCCTGCCCCCATCCTGAGATACTATGTGGTCTGGGGCACCACCAGCCTTTCTGTCCCCAATATGCCCTGCCTGGCACCATCCACTGCTTGTCCCAGAGGGCGCAGAAGAACACCTGCCATCTGGATTTCCATGCCTGCTGTGCTCCTAACACGAGGCACCACAATTGGCTGGCCCCACCCCCTCACCCTCAGTTTACTCCTCTGTGAAGTGGGAGGACTGGCCCCCCTCAAGCACGCGGTGAGGGTTACACTGATATAAAGCACCCAGCACAGATAAGATCTCAGTCCCGAAGGGTTCCCGTCCCTGTGTCCCGGGGCACTTTTGTGTCCTGGGTAAGTGCTCGGGTGCTTGTGCCCCCACTCCTGGCCCTCCACTAAGCCTGCCAGCTGTCTCTCTTCATCACCGACTCCAGCCCACCACGTATGCATCTGTGACCGAGCCTGCACACGGCTGCACCCTCCCCTCCTCCCCACGAGGACAGTGAGCACACTCCAAGTGTCACTCCAGAACTAAGGCTGTCTCCCCTCTACCGCAGTGGCTCCAGGCCCCAACTGCAGGTGGACTTCAGTTTAGGCAAAGCCCAGCTCTGACAATCCAGACCCCACACACAAGCCTGTCTGAGGGTGGGGGAGGCATTCTTCACTCTGCCAAAGGTGACCTCTTCTCTCCTCAGGCATCCAAACGACTAGGGTGACAGGTTCCTCCCTGGAGCCAGGAGCTGCTGCTGCTGCTAAGTCACTTCAGTCGTGTCCGACTTTGTGCAACCCCAGAGATGGCAGCCCACCAGGCTTCCCCGTCCCTGGGATTCTCCAGGCAAGAATACTGGAGTAGGTTGCCATTTCCTTCTCCAATGCATGAAAGTGAAAAGTGAAAGTGAAGTCGCTCAGTCGTGTCTGAGTCCTAGCGACCCCATGGACTGGAGCCTACCAGGCTCCTCCGTCCATGGGATCTTCCAGGCAAGAGAACTGGAGTGGGTTGCCATTGCCTTCTCCATGGAGCCAGGAGGCCGGGCCTCAAAACAGACACTAGGGAATGGGGGCTG
This sequence comes from Bubalus bubalis, assembly GCF_019923935.1. NCBI lineage: Eukaryota > Metazoa > Chordata > Mammalia > Artiodactyla > Bovidae > Bubalus > Bubalus bubalis. The sequence goes on along the minus strand of NC_059174.1, from coordinate 25,260,488 downwards.
GGGATAACCCTGGAGGCTCTGCCTGTCCACAGAGGCCACTGCCAGACAGCTCAGTAACTGGGGCCTTGTGGGCCTGGAGCCTGCCGGCTTCGGTTCAAGGCTGCTTCTGCCACTTTCGTGCTGTGTGATCTCGGTCAGGTCACTTACCCTCTCTGAGCACTCTTTCATAGGACCCTTGTGAGGATGAATCTAGTTCATCTAAAGCACTTAGAACAGGGTGTGCCCATGGCTGATTCAAGTCAATGTATGGCAAAAACCACTACAATATTGTAAAGTAATTAGCCTCCAATTAAAATCAATAAATTTTTTTAAAAAAGAAAAAAATTGCGCTAAAAATATTTGCAAATCTTTGAGTAGCCTTTAAGCAAATAAAGTATTGAAATGCATTTAAAATAGAGGGAAACAATGGGATATTTAAAATAAAGGAATGTATTCTATATGCTCAAAAAAAAAAAAAAAAGAACAGGGTGTGACTTGTGGGAAGCTTGATGTAATTGTTCACCGTTATCACCACCAGACTCATCATATTACTGTATGCCCCCAGTGGAATCACATCTGGTCCTTCAAAGACAGGCATCTAGAGTCTTACGTCAACTCGCCCAATTTTAAATATTGGCAGCTAATATAAACTGTCAGTGCGATGTTAGCCAAACATCACAGATCTGAGGAGGGAAGGTCAGCTGACCGAGCCTCCCAGGGCTCCCACAAACCACACACACACACGTCAGGGTCAGTCAGGCCCGTCTCCAGGGTGGGTCTCCCTGACTGTGGGGTCCCAGCGCAGGGGCCGGGAATGGAGGCTCTCCCTTCCCCTTTCCCTCCCAGCCCCAGGCCCTACCTGGAGCAGAGGTAGGCGGCGATGGTGAGGACGCAGGCCAGGGCGGAGACGACGCAGCCCACGTAGGAGAGGAGGCTCAGGTAGTGCTTGTGCACGGCGTCCACCTCCAAGGAGGCGACCTGGGCCACAGGGCAGGTCGGGGTTGGCCTCCGTGCTGAGGGTGTGCCCAGGTCGGGGGCTAACCCGTGGTCCCTGCAGGACCTTGGGCATCTGTGAGCCACTCTTGCCCCCCAGCGGAGCAGAGTGGCGTCCCATGAGTGCACTTTTTCACCACATTCTCATATGCATCCCTGTCCTCACCAAGGTCCAGCGGCCTCCACCAGAGAACCCCTTTTTTGTCCTGGCGCTAACTATGTTTCTAGAACACTCAACCCAGAAATAAGCCTCCTGGGAGGGAGTGAGCTCCTGATACCCAGAGAGCACCAGAGGACCACTCTGGTCCCTCAGATGCTAAGTCCTAAAATTCTGGAAGAAGGATATAAGACACAAAGAGATCTTGAGGGCCACCGAAGTCCACCACAAGGGCCTCCGCATTGGGCCTCTGCATCCCCTGGAAGGTTCCATAGAAACACAGTCCTGCCCCCACCCCAGCCCTTTAGAATCAGACTCCTAGGTTAGGACCAGGAACCTGTTTGTATCAGGCACCCAAATTGGGGGATAAAGAGCAAGGACTTCAGAGACCTTTTACTTATTACTAGCTGTGTGACCTTGAGTAAATTGCCTAACCTCTCTGAGCCTCAGTTTCCTTAGCGATAAAATGGGACAACAACAGGAGTCATCTTGAGGCTTGCTGTGAGGAATGAATGCCATATATGTGAGAAGTGGCGGCAGTGGGGCAGGAGGGGCTCATGTACCATCAGCACCGCAAAGTAGGTGAGGTGGTTGCAGCGGCAGGACGTCTGTGTCTCTCTCCTGATGGTCTCACACCCCACGTCGCTCCAGCTCCCCGGGCTGCTCGCTGAGGAAGGGCCAGCATGAGGCTCTGAGACCAAGCTCAGCACCCCCACTGTCGTCCCCAGTACCCCACAATTGCATGACTGCATCCCCCTTCTGAGCTTTTGCTTCCCTCAGCAGGTCCCTAACCTGCCATCACTCTTTCTTCAAAGCTACCTTCCTCCAGGAAGCCCTCTTTGATTAACTCCATCTACGCCACCCTCTAGGACCCCCACTACCTGACTCCAGGTACCTGCCCAGCTCAGAGCCCCCTCCACACTCACATGTCAGGTCTTCAACCCAGAATACACACTGCAGAGTCACGTTCTTCTGTAGGGACAAGAAAGAAGGAGGGGCCCTGTGGCAGTCTGCTCCTTCCCCGCCGGGCTGAGGGGGCCAGTGCCAGGGCCCCACCCTATTTTGACCTGACTGGCCAGTGCCCTCAGCCAGTTAGTCAGTTTTCTTTCAGAAAAGAGGAGGGATGGGAGCACATGGGCAAACAGGGACCCTTGTCCCCTGGGTTGCTTGGCTCACACTCACCGGCTGTGGCTGGTGCTGGAAGGTGAGCACCACGGGCTCCGAGAGGTTGGCTACTTTGGTGTTCTGCACAACAATACCCAAGACCTTCTCTCCCAAGACCTGGCTGGAATTCTTGTCCTAGATATATGGGGTATGGAGGAGAGGGGAGGGAGGGGGCTCAGGACGAGAAGAAGAGTACACTCTTGTCTCTGCCCAGTACACTGCTCCCAGATTTTGAGTCTCCCTCTGGAAGCAGTTCTTGCGTAGGTAGTCATTTATACCATAGTAAGAATAACACCATTTAGATCTTTCCCAGCATGGCAACCCACTCCAGTACTCTTGCCTAGAGAATCCCGTGGACGGAGGAGCCTGGTAGGCTGCAGTCCATGGGGTCACTAAGAGTTGGACACAACTGAGTGACTTCACTTTCACTTTTCACTTTCATGCATTGGAGAAGGAAATGGCAACTCACTCCAGTGCTCTTGCCTGGAGAATCCCAGGGACAGAGGAGCCTGTTGGGCTGCCGTCTATGGGGTCGCACAGAGTCAGACACGACTGACACGACTTAGCAGCAGCAGCAGCTCTAAATGTCATGCATGTTGCCGTCTGATTTCTGACTTTGCAAGGACTCTTGGAGGAGAGGGCTACCTTCCATGCCTACCTTCCATCTCTCTGTCAGACAGAAGCTGCTTTCCCCAAGGGAGGGCACAAGGACAACCACCCCCTACCTGGAACAGAGCTTGGCTGCTGAAGTCCACCAAGAGGAGTCTCTTCTCAGCTTCCTGCCTCCTGCCCTTGGCCTTCTGGAAGAGCACGCTGGGCAGCAGCACCGAGTACTCCAGGATCTCACTCTGCTCCTCCTGCAGACCGGAGGACCTGCTGGGGCTCAGCCAGAAGTGAGTCCCCACCATGTCCCCCCAGCACACGCCTTCCTGCACGCTGCCATCTCTAAGCCCACCTCCTTCACGAAGCCAGACTCACAGCAACCCTGCTCGCTCCTTCTTTCCTTGGCACCAGTGCGGGCTAGGGAGTCTTGTGGTTAGAGCCCAGGGGATAAGAGCCTGGGAGAATCATGTTTATTCTGGTGTCTGGGTGTCAGACACTGACCCTGCCTATGGCCCCTTGGTGTGCTGGGGGATATGAAGGGTGGGGGGGTGTGGGGAGGGAGCGCTCGAAGCTTCTACATCTGCTTCCTGCCCTGGCTGCCAACCCTGACCCCTGACCTCCCGCTGGGAGTGGATGTGCAGGTCCTGTGGGCTGAAGGCGGGCTGGAGCTTCCACACTGTGGCGTTGATCCGCTCCTCCTCAAAGGACACGGCGTCCCCTGTGAAGTTCACAGAGGCCAGCTTCGACTCCAGGCTCTGCAGCTGCCTGGAAGCAGTGGGGAGAGAGGAAGAGATGACTGCTGGGGGTGAGGGGTGGATCCAGGTAGGCCAGCAGGCAGGAAGACGGAGGGAGCAGAGAGGCGACTCAGGCTGATACACAGGAAAGAGTGTGGGGCCCGACAGAATGACCTGCGGGGGTGATGTGGAAGAAACTGGGGCCTCAGGGCAAACAGGAAAGGAGTGGGGTGGGGTCCTATCCTCAGACTCAGCCACCAGGCTCTGGGTCCAGTTCTGCCTGGACCAACCCACTTTGTGCCGCCGGGCAGCCCTACCCATCAGTCGGCCTCAGTCTGCTGAGCTGTAAAATGGGTCAATCCTTTTTCCTTATTGGTGGAGAGGAGGGCTTGGGTGCTGGTAAGAGAGACTTTTTTTTTTCTGACTCAGGCAGGTGGTGGGGCTTGGCCTGTGGGACTGAATCGAGATGGAGACCGAGGGGAGGTCTCTACGGTTCAGTTCAGTTCAGTTCAGTCGCTCAGTCGTGTCCGACTCTTTGCGACCCCATGAATCGCAGCACGCCAGGCCTCCCTGCCCATCATCAACTCCCGGAGTTCACTGAGACTCACGTCCATCGAGTCAGTGATGCCATCCAGCCATCTCATCCTCTGTTGTCCCCTTCTCCTCCTGCCCCCAATCCCTCCCAGCATCAGAGTCTTTTCCAATGAGTCAACTCTTCACATGAGGTGGCCAAAGTACTGGAGTTTCAGCTTTAGCATCATTCCTTCCAAAGAAATCCCAGGGCTAATTTCCTTCAGAATGGATTGGTTGGTCTCTACGGTCTCCCACTCCAAATCCCTGCCATGCCCAGGTCTGGGGGAGCCTCCTCCTCACCCCCACATGCTGCAGACCCACACTTACTGGCCTATGGAGGTGAAGGGAGGCCTCCGTGGGGTCTTCCGGGGATGCTTCAGAAACTGGCTGAGCCACCGGAGGTCCCTTTTCAGCTCACATACGTCCACCGAGACATTGTGGGAGGCCTTGTGGGGGGGATCTGGGGGAGAGGGATGGACAGACCCACCAAAAGCTGTTGAATGAGGTTCCACTCATTCAACTCAGGCCACACTCATCACACTCTCAATTACTCCCCCTGTGACTCTGACAGTTTCTGTCCCCATTTTACAGAACAGGAAACTGAGGCTCCAGGTAGTGGGGTAGACTCCCCCAGGTCACTCAGAGATGTAGCCAGCCAGACGGGGCTCTGTCATACGGAGCTCCCAGAAACTCCAGCCCCAGTAGGGTGGACTAGACCACCCCTACCCCTACCCCAGGCAACCTTCTGACCACACAGAGGGAACTGGGAGGGCCAGTTCCCCAGGACCAGCCAGGCCTCCTTCAGGAGGAGCTGGGGGGTGGGGGGCTTCTCTGGTGGCTCCAGGGCCTCCATCCGGGCTACCCTGCACCCAAGGGCTGCAGACTCAGGCATCTCCAGGGGTTAGATGGAACTCTGATGAGTCGGCAGATGGAAATAGGGACAGAGCGGGAGAGGGCAGGCCCTATGCCATCAAATAAGGCAGGCTCCATGGTCACATCTGAGTTTTTAAGGCAGAAAGCCTAATTTTGCAGTCATTTGAAAACCCTGGCTCATGTTTTCCAAAAACTCTGTACAGACCAAGTAAGACCAGGCCAGATCTCCTCTGTAGGAGGCCAATTTACAGATGTTCCTGACTTTGCCCTAAACCCTCCCAGGTTGGGGCAGAATCCGGGCCTGGGGACAGGACCCTCATCTACCCGTCCCCACCTGCCCCAGCTCTGCCCCTTCCATCCCTCTCCCCACCCCACCACCACCCCTTAGCATTTCCATGGGCCTGGAGATGCTAACATATTCAAAGCCCTGTGCCCCCTCTCTTGGGAGCCCTGCCCCAAACTGGAACTGCCTGAAAGGAACCAGAATCAGGGAAATCCTGGACCCCAAGTAAAGCCTCCAGCTCCTTCTGGTCAGCCCCTGCTCCCTGCCTCCACTCCACACTGAATAGAAGGCAGTGGCCAGGCCACACCTGTCACATCTCCGCCAGAAGACTCAGTTTGCACACCTCAGTGTCAGCCTCTAGCCTTGCCACTTCCTGACCTCTTCCTGTCCCCCAGCCCCAAGCCAGTCAGCTGCTGGGTTCAAATCTGGCTCCCTCTCTTACTCGTTACTCTTGCAACTTTGTGCCTCTCTGAGCCTCAGTTTCTCCTCTGTGAAATGGGAAGAAACAGTCCAGATGAGGCTAACGAAGCAGAATTTTTCCTCCAGCTCCTGACCTCTAGCTCCGTCTCTCCACTCTCTCTGCTCCCACCCTGTTCATCTCTCGTCTTCCCTTATCTGGACCTACGCTGCAGCCGCGGGATGGGACTTCACCCCTCCGCTTTCACCCCTGTCTTCCCACAAACACACCTTGCATCACACTCTTCCACTCCTCAGACACCTTCCCTGAGTCCCCACTGCTTGTGAACAGAGCCCCCCCCCCAACTCCATGATATGACCGGCAGCCCAGACCGCTTTAAGGCCCCCCGCCCCCAGCCCCCGTGCACTTTGCTTTTCCAGTTTCCAGGCCTTGGGCCAATCCCTTCCTGCTGCCTGGAAGTCGCCTTACTGTGGAAGGAGAAGATGAAGCTGGCCGCGCTGGGCAGACTCGTGTTCCGGGGGCTCCACCAGGAGCTGACCGAGGTGGCAAACAGCGGGGGCCCCGGGGCTAGGGTCTCCTCCTGATGCCGGAAGCACAGGAGATCAAGGGCTTGGTCACTCAGCACGAAGTCTTTCTTGCCGTAGCGAAGATGCAATTTCCCTGCATGGCGGTTCCAGTAGAGGCAGAAGTGGTAGAGGCCCCTGGGAAGAGGGAATGGCCAAGAAGCCGGCTGGACTCCAGGGAAGGGAGCATGGATGGTGAGGGCCTCCTCAGAATTCTTGATGGAGATGTGGAGCTGAGACGCCTGCTTATAATGGAGGTTGCTGTTGTGCGTCTGGTTCCGCTGGCCGCAGAAGCGGAAGTCTTCCCGGGGGCCCCCGCCATGGGCACCTGAGGGGCAGAGACTGCAGGTGAGACTCTGGGCTGGAGGCAGGCCCTGGGCCCAGAACACAGGAGCCCAGTGCCTGGGACCCACACACATTCCAAGGACCTACTTCAAAGGGTCTCCAAAAATATGAATCTACCCTGTTTCAAGATGGTTGGCTTAAAAATAGGAAAAGAACAAACTCAAAATCAGTTAAAAAAAAAAAAGAAAAAAATTTCAAAGGCAAAATAATATTTTAAAAAGCAATAAAATATTTCACGAGGCCATGCCTGCTACAGACAGCGGCGCAGGCTGTGCACTGCACAGGGGTGCTCTGGCTGCGGGGCCGGGTGGGGCCAAACCCACCCCAAGCTGTGTACTGGGGCCGGGGGCTGCATTTGACAGGATGAAGGGGAGACTCTATCTTTTTTCCAAGGTACCGTCTACTTGCTGAGCTGTATTTGCAGGCCTGTGCCTGCCCAAAGGGGTTAATGGATGTGCTGGTTCTTAACACAAGGATGGCATTTTAACAGGAGTCCCAAGTCACCTCCAGGAAAACCTACCTGGAACCAGGAGGAGACCCAGCAGGACCAGCGGCATCTGCAGCAGCACTTGAGCAGACATCTTCCTCCCCCAAGACACCCGAAACATCACTGCCTGAAAGAGGCCAGGAGTGTTAGCCGAGGTCCTGATCCCCAGGGGGATTGCCAGCCCTACAGAGGGACAAACCAGTGTAGTATGGACGTGGATGCGAGGCAGGGAGGCATGTGTGGAAACAGTCTGTGGACCCTCCCCCAGAGCTGCCAGGAGCGGAGTATCAGGAGGCAGTGGCCAAAAGAAGACACATAGATGACCAGTAGGCATGTGAAAAGATGCTCCGCATCGCTAATTACTAGAGAAATGAAAATCAAAACTACAATGAGGTATCTCACACAGGTCAGAATGGCCATCATTAAAAAGCGTACAAATAGCAAATCCTGGAGAAGGTGTGAAGAAAAGGCAGCCCTCCCACACTGTTGGTGGCAATGTAAACTGGTGCAGCTCTATGGAGAACAGTGTGGAGGCTTCTCAGAAAATTAAAACCAGAGTTGTCATATAATCCAGCAATCCCACTCCTGGGCGTATGCCTGGACAAAACTATAATTCAGAAAGATATATGTACCCCTAGGTTCATAGCAGCACCATTCACAATAGCCAAAACATGGAAACAACCTATTCTTCCATCAACAGAAGAATGAATAAAGATGTGGTACATATATGCAATGAAATCCTACTTGGTTGGCCATAAAAAAGAATGAAATAATGCTACCTGTAGCAACATGAATGGACCTAAAGATTATCACACTAAGTGGAGCGAGTCACAGAAAGTCCAATACAGTATGATATCAGTTATATGTGAAATCTACAATATGACACCAATGAACACATCTATAAGACAAAAACAGACCCACAGACATAGAGAACAGACTTGTGATTGCCCAGAGGTAGGGGGGTGGGGAGGGATAGATTGGGAGTTTGGGGTGAGCTGATACAAACTATTACATACAGAATGCATGAAAAACAAGCTCCTACTGTATAGCACAGGGAACTACATTCAGTATCCTGTGATCAACCATAATGGAAAACAATATGAACAGAATATATAAGCACTGTATAACTGAATCACTTTGCTATAAGCAGAAATTAACACCATGTTGTAAATCAACTATTCTTCAATAAAATACATTTTTAAATAAATTTTTTTTAATTAAAAAAAAAGGCAGTGACTGAGTTCAAGTCCCAGCTCCACCTCTGGCTTGCTGCATAACCCTGTGTAAGTCAGGGAAAGCAGGACTGATAATAGTACCTCCCTTTGGAACCCAGCAGTGATAGGGTAATCAGGGTAGCATCACCAGGAACCACCCCACCCTGCCTGTTCCGGGCCTTCAGAAGACAAGGAAAAGGACGTTCTCAGGGTTCTCCTCCAGGAACCTCACCATGATCTCCCCTAAGACCCAGCTCAGAGGACACCTTCTTCAGGAAGTCTTCCTCAACCCTCTCTACAGTTGGTCCTAGACTCCTTTGGTTCCCGCCTCCAGCCAGGGTCTCCTGTTAGCCAGCTCTGGGAGGCACAGGACGGTGCACCCCTCCTCCACAGGGAGCTCCTGATCCATCTCTGTGCACAGGCCCCAGTGTTCACAGAGGTTACTGGGCAGCCGGGCCGCAGGGGTATTGGAGTGAAGGATCAGCGCGGTCACAGCGCCTTCTACAGGAGCTGGAGGAGAGAGGCACTTCCTGGTATGGCCACCAGGGGGAGCCAGTTCCCAAGGCAGCTTGAAAGGCAGAGGGACGTCCCAGTCTGGCAGGGAGAAACAGTATGGTCCAAGCTGGGGAGGAGACAGCTCCCTCCAGCCCTCTCCTGGTGTAGAATGGGTCACTCCCCCAGCCTCTGTTAGCTGAATACCCACTATCTGCCAGCCTGTGCTGACCCAGCCTCCTCACCCCTGCTACTGCTACTGCTAAGTCACTTCAGTCATGTCCGACTCTGTGCGACCCCATAGACGGCAGTCCACCAGGCTCCCCCATCCCTGGGATTCTCCAGGCAAGAACACTGGAGTGGGTTGCCATTTCCTTCTCCAATACACCTATGCTAATCCTCATTCCAACCCTGTGAAATAGGCCCTACCATTTGACCCATTTCACAGATAAGGAACCTGAGATCCAAGGAATTAAATGACTTGCACATTTAATTGTTCCAGAGGCCAAGGGCTTTCCCTGCCTGATCAGGATTGTAGTGCCTGGCAGGGAACCTCCGTTTCTTGGACTTACAGAGAGACGCCGGGTGGCTTTGCCCACCCAACGGCCATCTGGCCCAGTGACTGAGCTGGGTGCTGGCAGTCACGAACAGACACCCTCATCCTGTGGGGAGCTGCATATGTCTGTGGTTACAGATGCAGTCATCTGCCACAAGCCAGACAAAAGGAAGCCTGGCATCCATGGGGCATGTGAGGAGTTTGATTTGGGGGAACCCAGGAGGGCTTCCAGGAGGAAGTGACTTTTGGATGGACTATTTGAGGGCAGCATTAAATGAAGGGGTGGCCCAGACAGGAATTCACTGAACAGACCTGGCCTCCTCAAGCCAGTCTCCAGTATCCCAACATGTATAACGGAATCCTAATTTCTTGGGTCTGGTCAGTCTAATCGTTGGTCAACTGGGTTCATCACCCTGCCCTGGTGATATCACAAGACCCCAGAGAAGAAAGAAGTGGAAGTCTTTGGGGGAATGGCTGCTATTTCCTAAATTGTGATTTTTTAAGGTTTCATTCTGCATCCTCTCTGAGCATTTTGGTTCCTTTTGGGTTTTGGTGTTTTTGTTTTTATTTTTAGGGGGAATGAAGGATTTATTACTTGAAGTAAGGAGAACACTGAGCATCTTTCTAAAGCAGTGTTTCCCATTTGGACTCCTTTTGAAACTGTCACTCTAGAACAGTGGAAGGAAACCCAGCATCTGGGGACAGAAGTATATCTCTGCTAGACCCCTTCTCTTTCCTCCTCCTTTCTGCCAGTCCCTGTCACTGTCTGTACCTGATCCCCAGTACAAACGACATCTCCTCCAGGCAACTCCCCAACCCCTATTTTGACTTTTGTTTTATACCTGTGAACTCAGAGTTCACAGATCACTTTGCAAATATGGCCCCAGTTCTTCATTATGGCATTTGCATTCAAGGCCCAGAGAGGGCCGGTGATTTCCTGACCTTACACAGCAAGCAAGGATGGAGCTGGCTAGAATCCAAGTATCTCTCTGGCCCACTGACTTTCAAAGTGAGTTACAGCTATCAGTAAACAGTGCCTAGGACAGGGCAGAGCCATCTGTTTTCATTTATCTTCCTGGACTGATCTCTTCGAGAACAAAAAAGCATAAGGAGGGAATGAGGTTCCCATCACCAGAGGGATACAAGTGAGGCTACATTTGTGAAATGCCATGATTCCAACAGATAGGGGTCAATGGCATGCTCTGATTCCTGGGTCATCCCCACTCTACCCTGGCTGCTTGAACTGCCACTCCAAAGTGAACAACTCTAGCCTCACAGACTTTCTTGGAATTTGAGGGGGAGGGACTGCCTGCTTTCCTTTAACACATCCTTAGTAGAGTAGACTCTGGAGCCAGATTGGGTTTAAATATCAATTCCTCTACTCAATGGCCATGTGTCTCTGGACTAGTTACTCACCTTCTCTGGGCCTCACTTTTGTCATCTGTAAATAGGTATACAAATCAAGACTATCACAAGGGTCATTGTGAGAATTAAATGAATTGGTATCTATAGAGGATTTAGAGCAGGAATATGCACAAGGCAAGTGCCATAGGTGTCAGCTCAATACCTCTGTATCCTTCCTGACCAGCTCACGCCTGCCCCTCACCCAGCCCCCTGGGCCCGTCACAGGTCTTGACTCCTACACCTTCCCTCCCACCCTCCACGTCACCCCCTCGTGGCCCCCACAGCCAGCTCAACTTCCAAAGCGCCTTGACCGGAAATTCTTCGAGCATGAAATTTCCTTTCTGGGAAGACTGAAACCCCACCCAGAAAACTTCCCACCTCACAGCACGGACCTGAGCCTGTCCCCAGAAGCTACAGGAGGGCTGGACGGGGGCACCATCTACACCCTCATGAGATCCTCAGAGCCACCCTGTGAGGCCGGTCCTGCTGCTTTGCCATTTTACAGATTAGGAAACTGAGACTAGGGCAGGGCTGTCTGTTCTAAGCTTCCCCACTGGTGGAGCTAAGACACGGACCTCGGTGTCATTCTAGAGAACTCCTTGGAGAGCTGGAGCCAATAGTTTCTAGAGATGCTTGCTCCTCTGGTTTGGGGAGACCCCCAAACAAAAGGAGAGAGAAATGATGGGTGGGTGACAGCCGAGACCACAGGCTGTGCAGGCAACTCCAGCCTGGGAGAGAGAATTTAGGGGGCTGAGTCCCCAAAAGAGGCCCCTCCCTGCCCCGCCCCTTCTAGAGCAGCTGCCCTTGACCTCAGGCCTTCCGTAAACACACGCAGAGAACAAAACAATCCGGCCCAGTTTGACACAATGGGGGCCACCATCACAGAGTCCCAAGGATCCAGGCAGAGCGGAGGGGCCAGGGCTCATCTAAGCTAAGATTCCCGGCTGCCCATCCCCTGGTCTGGCTGGGCCCAGGAGGAGATGCCCCGGCTCCAGTGCGGGCCCAGCCCTGCCCATCCTCATGGTAGGGGAGAGGGTAACGGGCAGGGGACTCGTGGCTCACTTTCTCCCCTGAGTCCTGACTCACTTCCTCTGCCATCCGTTTAGAGCCACGAGTCACTGCTGGCCCAGTCCAGGCCCCTGGAAAACCCATTTCCTCGGAGGACGGAGGTGGAAGTTGAGTGGACAGGACCTTGTTGGCTCTGGGGTTAACCCTTCCCCGGGCAGGCGCCTCCCCAGGAAGATGACCTAGGCCCCCAGGCCTTCTCCTGCCAGTAACATACGCCACGGACCGCAGACTTATCCATCCCCTGACCAGCCTCTTTGCCTGGATCGCCTCCCTCTTTCCATGAACAAACTCATCTTTCTAAACTCAGTGAAGACATGCCCTCCCCTTGAAGCTTTCCCTAACTTCCCTAACAGAACTAACTTCTGTGTTCTGGTGTGGTGGGGAAGGGGGCAGTCCACAGCCTATGCTCAACCCTATATGCCCACCTTTGCCACGAGGAGTTCATATCAGAGGTGCCCAAACCCACAATGGGTCATAACCACCCCAGGAAGTTCACTGAAATGCCCTATCACAGATCCCTCCACACTGACATTCAGTATCTCTGAAAATAGCACAAAAGATTTTTTTTCTTCATTCAGCAAATCAGAAGTAGGGGGGAATTTTTACCCAGTAGCTATGAACTTGATGGTTTTTTTTCCATTTTTTTTTTCTTTTTTGCCAGGAGAGTAGTAACATTAGGATGAAAACACGTGCACACATACATACAGGGTACTGTCAGGGATACACAAACATGTGTGATAGAACACGTGTGAGGGGCTTAGCGGTAAAGAATCCGCCTGCCATGCAGAAGATGTGACAGGAGCCTCAGGCTGGATCCCTGGGTTGGGAAGATCCCCTGGAAAAGGAAACAGCAACCCACTCTAGTATTCTCCCCGGGAAATCCCATGGACAGAGGCGCGTGGTGGGCTATGGTCCATGGAGTCACAAAAGAGTTGGACTGAGTGACTAAACAGTAACAGCGTGTGAGGGGCAGATGCTCCAGGCCTGGTGTGGGGCTTGGGAGTCCAGTTGGACCAGGCATCCCCTTGACCAGCACTCCACGGGCATAGAACCACCGGCTTACAAGGCTGGGATACCACCGGGAGCCCTGTCTTACAGAGCCAGAGGTGGGTGGGGCCCCGCCCCAGATCACTTGGGTGGTAAATGGTTCGCTCTGGACGGGAACCAGGGCAGCCTGCCTCCCCCGTGGCGTCTCGTCTCCACCTCAGTGGTAGTGAGGATGAATCACAGTCCTGGGTGGCTCACCTAGCATTTATCAGGGTGCCTGGAACCTTTAAGAGACCTCCCCAAGCACAGCTGGGAGCAGAGGTGTGAGGGGGAGGGGAGCCCCTGCCCCAGCGGGTCTCCAGGTGTGAGCCTGGTCCTGCCCTCCTGCGGGGAAGGCCAGCAGGGGGAGGACCCAGCCCAGCTTCCCAGCTCCAGCCCTCATTTTCAGCTGCTGGTCAGCGTGCAGGGGGGGAGGGGTGACAACAGACGGGGGACAACATGGAGATGCTGGCTCCCCCGGCCCCAGCCCTGGACAGAGGGCCTTAGGAGAGAAGGATTTGGCCAAGAGAGGGGTGGGTGAGCATGAAGTCCTTGAGGGTAGAACACATGAGGTGTGCACATGTGTGCGGGTGTGTAGGGGAGTGAGGAGGGACGTTAGAACAGAGCGGAGGCTCTGCAGCAGGTGTTTCCTCCACGGGGGTGGGGTGGGGGGCTGAGAGGACCCTCCACCAGCCCTTTCCAAACTCTCATAAACGCAGTCTAACTTAGAAACACCATGTACCCGACAAACAAAGGCGGTGCCCCCACCAGACCCCAGTGGGACCCCTGACCACACCTCACTTTCAGCCAGGCCCCCAGCCCCTCAGCAGAGCCCGGGGCTCCAGGGGGCACCGCTTGCAAACATGGAGCCCGTCTCTCCCCACCTTCAGTCACAGGCCGGGTGACCGAGGCCCAAGCTAGGTGGCCACACAGAACTCCCCCCAGGAAGGGTGTTCTGGCCTGGCCGGGGAAAACAGAGTGACTTCAGGTTCCAGGAATTTTTCTACAATTAAAAAGAATAAAAATTAAGCTAGCTGCCTGCCTCCCGGAGGCCGGCGGGTGCCAAGGCCTTGCCGGCTCACTGCCCAGGATGAGTCCCACATTCTGGAGCGCTGCCCCGCCAGCGCAGGCCCCGCCGCCCCACGGCTTCCGTCCAGCAGGTCCCCGGGCCATGGCTCCCTCTGCGTGCCCAGACGGGCCCCGGCCCTGGGGGGAGACCGAGGAAGGGCAAGAAAGGGGCACCTGCCCAGGTGAGAGGACGCCGGGTTCCCCTGAGAGCCAGTTAGCCACAGCCGCCCACCCTGCCACCTGCTTTATCTGCATCAGAGTGTTTTCTCAAGAGGCCTCAGAGGCCAACACACCATCATGAGAGATAAGCCTGGGCTTGAGTGTTCCCTCCTCCAAACCTCTGCACACACTGGTCCTCCCCACTGGATGCCAACCTTGTGCCATATCTGTAAAGGTCTAACTTATAAATGCCATGTACCCAACAAATGAAGGAGATGCCCCCACCAGACCCCAGTGGGATCCCGGACCATACACTGGCCTTCGGCCTCCACATCCTCCCCCGACTGCCCTGCACTCCAGCCTTGCAGTGCCTGGCAGAACAGCAGACGGCATTAAACAGAGGTCTAGCTGGCATAGCAAAAAGGAGCTGGAATCCAAGAAGGGGAGCGGCACTCACTTGGTGCCCATTTAGCAAGCACTCACTTGGTGCCCAAAACTGTGCAAGGCACTTTTCACATATGATTGTTCAATCCTCACCTTAACTCTATAAAGCAAATACTATTATTGCCCCAATGTAAAAAGGAAATGGAAATCCAAACAGGCTAAGTGATGCTCAGGCAAGTAAGTAGCCAAGCCAGGATTCAGACTTTAGTCTACCAAACATCAAAGCCCGTGATTTCAGCCATTACAGTCACCAGAGCCCCTTCCTTCCCTTCTCTGGAACTATCTCCCTGACTTTACCATGAGGTAGCTTTGCCAAGCACTTCCTAAGAAGCTGTGTGTGCTTAGTCACTTAGTCATGTCCAACTCTTTGCAAGCCCATGGACTGTAGCCCATCAGGCTCCTCTGTCCGTGGGATTCTCCAGGCAAGAACACTGGAGTGGGTTGCCATTCCTTTCTCCAGAGGATCTTCCTGACCCAGGGATCGAACCCAGGTCTCCTGTACTGCAAGCAGATTTTTTTACTGTATGAGCGACGGGGAAGTTCCTCCCTAAGAAGCACTAGTTCCCAAGCTAGAGAAATACTGCAGGTCCTACTTGGTCATATGAATTAACATATCAAAGGCTCTGATAAGTTCTGCAGAAAGAAAATCCACTTGGTTGGGCTTGGTTGGGCTTAGTTTCCCAGCCCAGTGTGATGGTGCGAGCTTTTTTTTTTTGAAGAACACCTGTTACCAATGTGAAGAGGAGCGCTCAGAAATCTTGACACCACACAGATAAGAAAGCTGTCAGCATTCCCCCTCCAGCTGCCTCCCTTCCCCTCCCCTCTGAGCTGTCCCAAAGGCCATTAACTAGGAGGAGATGGGCTACAGGAGCCATTTAGGCTGTGATGTTCCCCAGGGCAACTCATCACCATCTTTGACACTTCCAGGCCAGAGGTCCTGGGGGAACCTGGGGTAATGGCAGCCCCATCACACCTCCCTTTGGCCGGCAGCACCAGCTCTTGGAGAAAGGGGCAGTGCCAGCGTGTTTCTGGATTGCCATTAAAGTCAACTGCAGTCACCTCAAGCAGCAGAGACAGAATGCTGGGACTGAAAGGGAACGAGGGAGGAGCAGAGAGAGAAAAAGAGAGAGAGAAAAGTGATGGGGAGGCAAGAGCTTTTAGAAGCTGAGAATCACAACCTTTTTGGAATCTGAGTGAGTATGGAAAAAATCTAGAACCTCAGGGAAGGGGAGGGATTAGGAAGGTCTGGGTCTGGCCCAGTTTGGGGGGTGGTGTTCAGACAGCAGGACCTGTCATGAGCAGTCCTGGGACAGTGGCGCCAGCCCTGCACAGCTTCATGCCACTGGGGCAGCCTGCAACCCACATGCAGGGCTCCCCACAGCCCTCCCCACAAGGAGCAGCTGAAGCTGGGCCTCAGGGCCCTCACCAGTCAGCGCCTGCCCAGGGAATGCACACTCCCAGAGTAGGGGTGGCAGGAGTTAGACACGTGTGTGTGTTAATCGCTCAGTCACATCCCACTCTTTGGGACACCATGGACTGTAGCCTGCCAGGCTCCTCTGTCCATGGGATTTCCTAGGCAAGAATACTGGAGTGGGTTGCCATTCCCTTCTCCAGGGGATCTTCCTAACCCAGGGATTGAACCTGGGTCTCCTGCATTGCAGGCAGATTCTTAACCACCTGAGACATCAGAGAAGCCCATAGGGTCCTGAACTAGTGCCACACCTAACTGGTCCTAGGACCCTTGTAGCACCCAGTCCCCTCTTTGGGCCTCAGCTTCCTCCTCTACTGAGGAGGTGACAAGATCCCTGTCCCCCGTCTGTCTTCTCCATAGACCAGAGCCCCAGGTTGCTTCTAGGGAAGGGAAGGGCTTACCTCCTGGTTGACAGCGAGCAGGGAGGAAAACAGTGCTGGCCATCCCATCCTCCTGCCCAGCCTGTCTTCCCTCTCAAACCACAGACTGACCTCAGCTGTCTGGCTGCAGTTTCCCTTCTGCATCTGTGTTCCAAAAGTGGCCAAGGCCAGGCATACAAGGTCAGCCCAGTTACCTCCCTGTTCATTTATTGGGGGCTGTGTTTCAGTTCCTTCGGGCCTTGGCAGAATGCCTGTCTTTGGAGCATAGGACCCCTTAGCATTCCCAAGGTCAGCTGCCAGCCCTCCCTTTCCTTTCTCTTCCTCCGGATCCCAGATCCCTGGCTGAGGGGCAAATCGGACACATAGCCAGGCATCCTCTCCAACAGGGGCTGGGGGCCAGGGTGAGCCTGAGGTTCCCGCTGCCTCCGGGGAAGGTTGGTGGAGGCACAGACTAGGATCCCACCCCAGCTCACTGAGCACACAGGGCCGCCTCACCTGGTCCTCCGCTACTGTTTGCATACCCCCATGGGCGGAGTGCTCACCACCTCCAGCCACACAGCTAGCACTAAATGAAGCTCTCTGAAGATGCAAGACTCGATTCTAAGCTCTCCACCCACAAGAGCACATTTAATCCTCCCCCAAATCTGAGACAAATAACATTCTGTCCATTTAACAAATAAGGAAACAGAGGCCCTGAAGATCAGGTTGGCTGCTGGAAATCACGCGGCTTGAGGTGCAGCATCGGGGCCTGGCTCCAGAGCACAGGCTCTCGATTTTGCAGTCTGTTTCTGCTTGACATTACCTGTTAGAAAGGGCTTCTCTTTAAAATTTCCAGTAAAAGATGCTTCCAGAAATGTGTTTGCTTGGGATTAGTTGAATCCCTTCCTCTGAAGAAGCCCTGGTCCTGGGGGCTGTCAGGACCCCCTCCCAGCAACACTCTTGCTCTCTGTCCGCCGCAGGCTCTGGACACCCACTCCCAGCACCAGCAGAGGCTTGTCTTCGATGACGGGGGTACAGCCCATAAACTGAAATTGAATTTTTGCTGGAGTGTGGCTGAGGGAAGGAGTGTGGGGTATGAGGCCCTTACCGCCAGCCACTTCCTCGTCACTCTGGGCTGCTGTGTGTTTCACTGACCAATTCCCCTCGGAGTCGCATCTGAGCCCCTGGTGTCACGGACACCCAGCCCCACCCTCCCCATCAGCTAAGCTTTCAGTTTTGGGAGGAAGGGCGGTTGTGGGGATGGGAGGGAGAGGCAGAGGGAGCAGAAGGTGATACAGGGGGAGAGGGATGGCGGGGAAGGTGGACAAGGAAAAGGGGAGAGATGAGAAGTGGGGTGGGGTTTGGGGAGCGGGAGTCAGAAGGATGGAGAGAGAGGGCAAGAATCATACCTGGATTCCTCCTTCGTGCAGTCAAGCGGATTATCAATACATAAAGCGCGTGAATGAGTAGGCTAAGGGCTCGCCTTGTTTGCAGGCTGCAGCCTGCTGAGGTGGTGGGTCAGCTTCTTCCCAGTCCAAGAGGCCAGAGGGGCACTTTGAAGCTGAACTACCCCAGCTCCGGCTCCCGCCCCCTCACCAGAGCCTCAAACAAAGCAGCGGGAAGATGGGCTGCAAGCCCCAGCCCACAGCCCAGGAAAAGGGGCGCAGGTGACAGCAACCCCTGGCAACCGTTGCCCTGGCAACCATTGGCAGCTGCAGTGACTACTACGTCACCACCCAACTCCAACCCAGCACAGCGCAGTTCCCCTAACTTGTCCTGTGCCCATATCCCCTTACTCAGATGCCGGCCAGGCATGGAGCTGGCAGGAAGAAGGGCAGAGTTTAGTACACTAAGTTACGGGGAACACTGGGGAACACCTGCCTAAGTTCGTCAACATTTACTTTAAATCCAAATCTTTTTAGAACACTAGTGAGGTCTACCCTTGTGATCAAAAGTGTCTGCTATCAGCTATATTTGCCCATGAGGCTGCCAGCCTGTGGCCTTGGCTTGATCCCCCTGGATACCCATCTAATCCCCACCACTGGGTTCCAAGAGCACAGAATATGTACGTTACTTCCCTGGAAATGTCTTAGAGGAGTGCCTCCTCCAGGAAGCCTTCCCAGATATCCACAACCCACCAGGAATCTTTATCCTGAATTAGCCCTGGAGTCAGAGGTTCCCCCTGGCTTTCCTCCAGAGCTCCCTAGGGGCCAAGAGTGGGTCCTTTTTGTGCCTTAGAGTAAGCACCTGTCTGGGGAGGGAAGAGAACAGAGGCAAAGCTTCTGAAAGCCTGCATATGTGCCAGGCACTCCACTGGGCATTTTGGAAATCCATTTCCACCACTCTAAAGGTTAGCCCTATTGAACCCATCTTACAGATGGAATGACAGAGGCTCAGGCACATGATGTGACCTGTTCAAGGCCACCTAACTGGTAAGAGAGGTGTATGGAATTCAAACCATGATCTCCTCTGAGGCATGAAGACATCAAGACCCAATGTCCATCTGATGCTTGACTAATCCCACCCCCATCCAATGTATATCCAGACTTTATTTGATTACCTCCATTGACGAGGGTTCACTTCATTTCAATAGGACACATCTCTTTGACCTCTGAAAAGTCTTTCATAGCCATTGAGTTAAAGGCAAAAGGACATCAAAGCCATGGGATGGCCTCTGTGTGCCATACAGAGCCCAGAAGAGGCCCAGGGCTGTGGGCGCCCCCACCAGGGCCTTCAGCTCCAGACCAGCAGTTGATTAAGAGACGGGATGGGGCTGCTCAGGGCGCCAAGGAGCCCAGGGTTTCAGAGCCCTTCCCCAGAATAAGCAAGGATCCCCTCGGCACTCACACTCCAGGGGGCTCTGGGCTGGCTTCTGGCCGAGGCCGTGGGAAAGGCAGCAGGGGCTGGGGTCCATGGGATGGTGCGCCCCTCCATTCCCATCGCCCCCCCCCACCACGGATGGACCAGAGCCAGGGCTATTGTCTCACTGGCGGCGCAGAGCTGTGTCCTATTCAGGCACTATTTTTGGCGCCCAGAGGAAGAGGAAAAGAAAGCAAAGAAAGGAGTTGCTGTTCTCGGTGGAACCTTCGCCCGGAAAGGATTCCAGGGCCTGCTGGGCCAGAGAAGGCAGTCGCTGTGGATCAAAAGATCCTAGGCTTGAAAGGAGCTGGCAGGGGGCTGTGGTTCAGGGGAGCCAGAGAGGGGGCCACAGATGGGGCACCCCTTGCCTTGTACACACACTTGGTACTCACTAACTGCAGCCACATGCAGAGAAAGAGAGGCCCAGGATCCCTGGTCCCACCCATAGTCACTAAGCACTTATAATAACAATTTAAAAAAAACCTACAGTAGCGCATAGCTGCCCATAACCAAGTGTCTGCCGGAAAGATTCTCACTTAACACCCACAACACTCCTGACCAGGGTGGAGGTCGGGGACAAAGTGATAAGCCTCATAAATCAGATAATTGATGCTCTGAGAGCAACATGACCGCCAAAATAACAAGCTAGTGACCCCGCTCCATTTCCTCCACCTTATGCCACCCCCACCCTTCCTTGCGTACACCAGCTCCAGCGCACTAGCCTTCTTTCTATCTCCAGACACACATCAGGGCCTTTGCACCTGCTTTCCCCGCAGCATAGAACATTCTTTCTGGGTTCTTTCCCTCATTGGTTCCATCTCAAGACTTTTTCTTTTTTTTTCTTTTAATATTTATTAGACTGTGCCCAGTCTTAGCTGCGGCATGTGGGCTCTTTAGCTGTGGCATGCAAACTCTTAGTTGTAGTATGTGAGATCTAGTTCCCCAGCCAGGGACTGCACCCAGGCCCCCTGCATTGGGAGCATGGGGTCTTAGCCACTGGACTATCAGGAAGTCCCCCTTCTCAAGTCTTAATCCAAGTCTCCCCTCTCCTAAAAAGCCTTGGACGTCCACCCAACCAAAATAGCCTCCCCATTCATCTCCTCTTCCATGTCACCTTATGTAATAAACTTTAAAGCACTTAACATTGTCTGAAATGACCCTGTGATTTGCTTGTCATCCATTTCTCTGTGTTTGCTCTTTCTTGTCTATCTTGCTCAGCACTTGTATCTCCAGTACCTAATGCCACAGAGCCTGGTCCACAGTAGATGCTCAATGACAGCTAGTTAATAAATGGATGAGTGAATGAGACAGAGCTGGGAGTCTGACCAGGCCAGGCTGGCTCCAAGCCTGTTTCCAAAGGAGCCAGTTCCCGATGCTTAGGGCAGGGGGATTCCAGCACTGAGCCGTCCTTGCTTCCCAGCTTCTATCTGCGTTAGGGGCACACACATCGCTGCCAGGGGCTTGGCCAGAGAGGGGCTTCAAAGACTGTGCACAGCCTGAGAGCCAGGGCAGGACCTGAAACTTCACCTCCCATCCAGAGCCGCTTGATAAAGGCTTTTAAGAAGTCCTGTAGTGCACAATGGTAGTGGCAGACTTTATTTTGGGGGGCTCCAAAATCACTGCAGATGGTGACTGTAGCCATGAAATTAAAAGAAGCTTATTCCTTGGAAGGAAAGTTATGACCAACCTAGACAGCATATTCAAAAGCAGAGACATTACTTTGCCAACAAAGTCTGTCTAGTCAAGGCTATGGTTTTTCCATTAGCCATGTATGGATGTGAGAGTTGGACTAAAAGCAAGCTGAGCACCAAATAATTGATGCTTTTGAACTGTGGTGTTGGACAAGACTCTTGAGAGTCCCTTGGACTGCAAGCAGATCCAACCAGTCCATCCTAAAGGAGATCAGTCCTGGGTGTTCATTGGAAGAACTGATGTTGAAGCTGAAACTCCAATACTTTGGCCACCTGATGCCAAGAACTGACTCATTTGAAAAGATCCTGATGCCGGGAAAGATTGAAGGTGGGAGGAGAAGGGAACGATGAGATGGTTGGATGGCATCACTGACTCAATGGACATGAGCTTGAGTAAGCTCCAGGAGTTGGTGCTGGACAGGGAGGCCTGGCGTGCTGCAGTCCATGGGGTCGCAAAGAGTTGGACATGACTGAATGACTGAACTGAACTGAACTGAATTGTTGTGCACAAGCCTGGAAGCCCAAGGCTTTCCTAGACCAGTGGGACCACAGACATACTTTCACAGGTGCTGGATTATTTGATGTTTGAGATCCTGTCTGAACTGTGATCAAAATTAGAGTTTTATCTCTACGTGGAGGCAGAGTACACACTACTACACCTTCCACCACCTGCTCCCATGGCCCCAGGAGAGAGGGGGCCCAGGCATGCGATTTACCAACGAAGGTGGGTCGTGCACCCACTGCTGCAAATGCCATATCTCCCATCTGGACTCCCTGTGGGCTCCCCAGAGTGGAGCAAGGAGGGGAAATGGTATGTGCCTGTGGCCGGGGAGGATCCTGGGGTCTAGGCACCTGGAGGCAGGTGTATGCCTAGGACCAGCCTGCAGAGACTCGTGATGGAGCTGGGGCAGAGATAGGAACCATGAGGGAGCATGAACCACACGATGTGCACCTGACCTTCTGCGATGCATGCAGCTGCCCTGAGAGGAGTAGGTATTATTAAGCTCATTTTACAACTGGGAAAACTGAGGCTCAGAGAAGAGAAGCTTCTTTCCTGGGGTCCCATGGCTGCTGAAACTGAACCTACAGGTAGTTCTATGCACTCCTTCCCCTGCGATGCCCCCAGCCCCAGCCCTGGAATCTCCAGAACATGGAGAGGAGTTGCCAGCCACTCCAGGGAAGTGGACATGAGGCCCAAGAAGCTGTGCGATGGGCCTAAAGCATTCCAGCCCAGAATCCAGACCCTCACCCATAGGCTCATGGGGTTTGCAAGCACTCCCATCCTTCCAGGTCATTAGTTACTGCAGCTCCCAACTCTGGTTCCCTAAACCCGGGTAGGGGAGCAGAGGCCAGACTCCCAGATGCACTGACACCCACTGCAGGGTCTCCTTGGGGAGACCCTGGTTGTCCTTTCTGCCACAAATGGCAATGTGCACTGCCCCCAGACCCAGCCCAGGTACTAGGACCCAGATATTCTCGGCTTCTAGCCAAGGAACTGAATAATAGACTCTGCCCATTTGGTCTGGGGTGTGTACCTAGGTGGCAGGGCGCCAGGCAGGTGTGGCAGATGTGGTCATGGACAAAGGATAAGTACAGCTTTGAGAAAACCGCATGAGGATTCCTTCCAGCCTTGCCCACTGCCTGCAGCTCTCACCAGGTGATGTCACATGCAGGTGTGGGGGAGGGGAAGTGCCACGAGGCCAGGCATACACCTACCAGGCACAGACCTACTGGATGAGGGAGAGCAAGGGGTACCTGATAATTCAGGAGGTGGGTGTCCACCCTTCCCAACTCCTCCATCAGACCTTCCTTCCTCACGCCTGTCCTGTTCCCCTGATGCCCTCTTGCCCTCTGTGCCTCCCATCCAGCTCACCGAGCTGTTTACAGGCTAAAGAATTGATGCTTTTGAACTGTGGTGTTGGAGAAGACTCTTGAGAGTCCCTTGGACAGTGAGGAGATCCAACCAGTCCATTCTAAAGGAGATCAGTCCTGGGTGTTCATTGAAAGGACTGATGCTGAAACTCCAATACTTTGGCCACCTGATGTGAAGATTTGACTCATTTGAAAAGACCCTGATGCTGGGAATGATTGAAGGTGGGAAGAGAAGGGGATGACAGAGGATGAGATGGTTGGATGGCATCACCGACTCAATGGATATGAGTTTGACTAAGCTCCAGGAGTTGGTGATAGACAGGGAGGGAAGCCTGGTGTACTGCAGTCCATGGGGTCTCAAAGAGTTGGACATGACTGAGCAACTGAACTGAACTGAGGAGCCTCTGAAGATGTAATGGATGGTTCTAATGGTGGGTGTACTGGCAAGACTTGGAGAGGGCTTTTATATGGAGGCGCCACCTGCCCACAAACATCACCTGATGCTAGAATGGGCAGGGTTGGAAAAGCTCAGGACTGGAAAGAGCCGTGAAGAACCCCACATGGTATCTGAGGTCCCCCTACAACTTCCCTGTCAGACTTAAATACCAGCAGGGGCGGGGAACTCACTACCTCAGTTGGGAACATCATCTGCGGGGCCACGGGCAAAGATCCAGGTTCGGAGTCAGGAGACTATCTCTGACTGGCCAGGGGACCTTGGCCTGCTTCCTCATCTGTGAAATGTACAGATTCAAAGCTCCGAGGCAGCTGCATCACGACTGAATGAAGGTCTTTGTAGGCAGCGGAGCTGTACGCACCAGGGGTGGGGGGTTGGTTAGGAGTCGCCCAGGGCGGTTGACACACACTCAACTGGTGACAAAGCAGAGGAGCAGTGGGCAGAGGGTGCCAGGCCAAGCATGACTCAGCTGCCCCCTGGGGTCACCCCTCACATTTGTCACCATTAAGGCAGGTGGGTCTGGGCAGTTGTGCCCCTGCCATAGGGTCAGAAACCAGGATGCCAGCCACAGAGCCACACCCCTGAGGGCCAAACTCAGCCAGGGACCCCCACCCTCACTGCCCAGGGGCCAAGGGGACTCAGCTACCCCAGGAGACCAGCCCAGCTCAAACCCAGGTCTCCCCTGCAGCTCTGGGACAGTGGTCAAGCCAGGCAGGCCTTGGGTCTCCAGGGGCAGGAGGGACCCTCATTCTGGGACTGTTCCTCAGGCCAGCAGATCAAGAGGCCATTGGATGAGGGTGTCCGGGGGGCCTCCCTGGGGCTTGGGTCCTTTCCCAGTGACGTCATGGGAAGACAGGGCTAATGCTTGCGATAAGCTCACTGCGGCTCCCTCAGAGAAGGGCTTGGTGATGGCCCAGAAGAGTGGCGATGACATCGCTAATGGTGTGCCAGGCCCTATACCCAGTGGTTGAGATTTCTTGGCTCACTTAACCCTCTCAAGGTGCCATTGCTGTTATTTATTGTTGTTGAATCATTAAGCGGTGTCCGACTCTTTTGCAACCCTATGGACTCCTCTGTCCATGGGATTTCCCAGGCAGGAATACTGCAGTGGGTTGTCATGCCCTTCTCCAGGGGATCTTTCCAACCCAGGAATCAAACCTGCATCTCCTGCATTGGCAGGTGGATTCTTTACCACTGAGTCACCAGGGAAGCCCCAAGGTGCCATTATTATCCTCAATTTGAAGATGACAAAAATAGGCACAGAGAGGCTAATACACATGTCCAAGTTCACACAGCTGGACCAGAATGGGGCAACCCCAGAGCCACCCATCTTGTGCTGCCTCCCCCAGGGGGACAGCTGAGCTGGGCGATGGGAAAGCAAAGGTCCAGAACAGCTGGGAATGGGGGGGTCTACTGTTCAAGGGCCCCTACAGCCTGGGGCTGACTCAGATGATTCTCACAGGGTCTCACTTAGGGATTCAGGTATCCTTCTGCCCGTTTGACAGCCTAAGGAATGCTGCTGCTGCTGCTGCTAAGTCGCTTCAGTTGTGTCCGACTCTGTGCGACCCCATAGATGGCAGCCCACCAGGCTCCCCCGTCCCTGGGATTCTCCAGCCAAGAACACTGGAGTGGATTGCCATTTCCTCCTCCAATGCATGAAAGTGAAAAGTCAAAGTGAAGTCGCTCAGTCTTGTCCAACTCCTAGCGACCCCATTGACTGCAGGCCACCAGGCTCCTCCGTCCATGGGATTTTCCAGGCAAGAGTACTGGAGTGGGGTGTCATTGCCTTCTCCAGCCTAAGGAATGAGGCTTAGAGAAATTAAGCCACCTGCTCAAGGTCACTTTTCAAGGATGTAAACTCAGTTCTAACTGAACTACCGTGTGACCAAACCTGAAGCCCAAACTTTCAGCAGAGGTTTAGGGAAGACCCATCAACGCTGCACACTGTGCTGAGTACATGCTTTGCAGCCATTTCCCCCAAATTCCAGCAACAATCCTGGGGTGGGGGGGGGTCACCTCGACGCACAGGTGTGAACACTGAGGTCTGGGGAGGTTGTGACCTTAGGCAGCAGGATACAAGCCTGAAAGTCCTCTGCTTTCACCCCTGGGCCCAGAGAGCCAAGGGCAGGGCTTCTGGAAGGAGGAAGGCAAAGACCCGGGGACTGGAGGGAAGTCAGAGGTGGCTCTGATCGCTCACTGCTGCTCATCTTGGAGGTAGTGTGAGTGACCCTGGGAGCCAGGCTGGAGACATTAGCTGTCTAACCGCCGGCCTTTCAGGGGACCAGAGCTGGGCTGGCTCCCGGACAGAGAGGCCCCCACCCCCAGGCCATCTCTCTCTAATGCAGAAGCCTGTCTACTGGTGCCCGGAAGCCCTGCCAGCTCCTCCAGGGCTCAGCTTTTATCTCAGCCTGCCTGAACTGCCAAGTGCGCCACAAGCTGCCTGAGCCTGAGCCAGCGCCAGCCCAAGAGCCCAACTCCCACCACCCTGGCCTCCCCGCCAAAACACAAGTCAGGCTGTGGGCGGGGGGGGGTGGGGGGGTGGTTTCTGCTGATGCCCAGGTAGCTCTCGGTCTCTTGGGGGCTGGGAGGCAGGAAGATGTCCCCCCTCAAGCTATTACGTGTGTCTCTGGGCCTCCGTGCACCCCTCTGCCCAAGGGGGAGATCACAATAGTGAAGGCTAACCTGTGGGACAAGCGCTGGTGTCAGCAATTCACCGCATTAGTCCTTCAGGCTCAAAACAGCCCCTGAGGTAGATCCTGTTATGTTTTATCTACTTTTTCCAGATAAGGAAAATGAGGCGCAGACAACCAAGTTCACACAACCCGAGAGGAACAAAGCTTTCCCCAGATAAGTGGCCTTGCTTTCTCCATGGGTCCTGTTGCCTTAAAAGCACATGGGCTTAACAGTGGCAAGGATGGGGTTCAGGACAAGGGCACATGTCCTCTGCCCCCAGCACGGAGTCCGGCCTGGCTGAGGAGTCCCCTTCCCATGGAGAGGGGCAGAAGAACACAGTGGACAAGAGCCCAGACTCTGCAGCCCCCAAGATAAGAGGTCACTCCTGGAGGAGCCTTCTGCGCCTCAGTGCTCTCATCTCTAAAATGGGCACACTGGGAGCTTGTAGCTTGTGGGAATAAAGGTGTGTTCAAAACGCTGAGCCTAGGCCTGGCAGAGTCCGAGGGCAGCAAGGATCCAGGACTGTTCTAGTCCAGCCAAGCCCCCAGTGAATCAGAATTTGGGGCTTGAGGGGCCTGCAGGGGATGGGGATATTTCAGCCCACCTGTGCCAGGGCAGGCACCGGGCAGGGGTCAGAAAATGTGTATCTTTGCTCCTTCCTCCAGCAGCCCCAACCTGACCCCCAAATCTGCAGGGCTCCCCGGGGGCCCCAAGGAACTCCTGATGAGCGAGAGGACCAGACTGGCAGAGGGCAAGCTTGGGGAGGCTGGGGTCCAGCCAGAACTCCATGCCACTTGAGAGGCCCCTCGGTGCCAGGCCTGCCCTGCCCCCACTTGCCATCTGCCTGGTCCCTGGGGTCCCGGTCCCCCCAGCTGCTAGGTTTGCTCACGTGATGCCCCAGCTGCTGTGAGTCAGAACACAGAGTCACAGGGCTGCCCTGGGATCAGGCTTGGGGGTGCTGAACCTGCTCTGGTTCTAGGCGGGGTGGCAGCAGTGAGATTTGGGGCTGTGTGGTCACATTTCCCCCATCCCCCACCAGCCCTGCCCCTGACTCTTCACTCCAGCCCCCGCCACCCACCATCCACACGCAGGTCTTGCTGAGGATGAAGTGACCCGGGGCTAGACTCAACCAGAGCACCGTCCACGTGGCCTCCTTCATGGCAGACTCTGCCCTGCCCGTCTTGCACTTGTTATGCTGGACCTTGCTAGGAAGCCCACCCCCGCTGCACATGGACTGGCCACAGCTCTGCCGCCTCTTGTACCTGTCCTTCTCCTGGACTGGCCGACCACTGCCCCACTCTGTTCCCTCAGCCATGAAACTCCTCCCTCCAAACAGGAGCCTTGGGCCTGGGGTAGCCAGACCCTCCCACCCCCATCACAATCCTGCCCTTCTCATCCAGCTTGGGTGGCAGCCCACACCCCCAGAAACTTCCCCCCATCCCCCACCTGGCCTGGCTGCAGTACTGCCAAGTCTTCCCACCATCCCTTCCCCTGCGAGCAGATTGCAACCCGCCGGCCTGGCACTCAGGCTACCAAAATGACACATGCCAGCTCTCCAGTACCATCACCTGCTCCAGTCCCCCCAGTTCTCATCATTCTTAAACCTTTTCCCACTGCAGTTTCTCAGCCAGGAATGCCACCCCTGCCACCCCATCAGCCCTCCCCCTCTCCCCACCAGCCTCCAAGGCCACCTCTATGCCCTCTGCGAGCCTCCCATCCTCCCAGGTCAGGAAATTCTCTCCTCCTCCATCAGCAAGCTTATCTCCTTCCTTGGCCTCAGATCCTAATTGTCTTGTTTGTTTGTATCCCTGACAAGTTGAGGGTGTCCTGCCCAGTGGCCCAGGGAACCACCAAGGCTGGCAACAACAGAGCAGGCTGTCTAGCAGAGCCTCTGCCTCCCTCAGAGCCACACCCGCCCGGAATGGTGTCCTTCACAACCTGACCCTCTCAGAGCCAAGCCCAGGAGAGGAGGTGGGGCAGCTACCACCCCCCACCCCAACACACACTTCCACTTATCAGCAGGGCCAACTGCACCCAGAGAGAGAGAGAGGCAAGGCAAGGTGGCTGCGGTGATGCTAAGACCAAGGTGGGGGTGCATCTCAGGCCCCTGGTGTCCCTGCAGCAAAGGGGCTCAGGTCTGGCTCCAAGAGCTAGTCCTACCCTGGTCATTGGCAGGGAAGACCCCACGGGAACCCTGGCCTGGGATCTGGGGGACTAACTCAGCCCCTGATGGTTCTCACTGACTCCAGAGCCTTCTCCCCAACTCAATCCCAAGGAATCAACACTCTGCCCTCAGCATAGCCCAAGCGTGGGTGGGGTGGGGTGGGTAGGGCAGGGGCTTGGCTCTGGACCACCCACACTCCATTTGTCTCATTCAAATGATTCCCCACCCCTAGAATAGTACCAGGCACACAGTAGGCACTCAGTTATTATTTATATAATTAACTTCTTGGGCCCTCTATAGCCACAAAGGCTATTCTTCCCCACCCCACCTCACCCAGGCAAGAGCTGCTCCAAGCAGGATGGTAGTGGTGGCGGCATGGTGAGAGGGGCCCCTGCCTCAACTCATGTCCCCCCCAACCCTCCTCAGTAAAATGAGCACCAGCCACCTCCGTGGGGGCCATGGGAAACCCTAACTCCCATGAAACGGCACCACAGGAAGGAGGCCGGTTGGGAAGGAGGTGGGGAAAGAAACCAGAAGTCCCACAGGTGGGGAGGCCCTATCAACTCCGAGCAGACGGGGACCTGGGGCCTGGCGGTTAGCAAGCGGGGGGCACTTCCCCATCGACTGCCGCTAGTTCCCAGGACGCTCTCTCTCATCTCAGGTCCCCCATGTTCAGACCCCACTGCCAGGTTCGTCTCCTCCCAAAGGCTGGGCCTGGGCCATGAAGAGCCACGTTGCCCCTGGCTCAGTGGGCGGCGGGGGGTCCCCACACGCAGCCCCAGGGCAGCTGCAGGCAAGGCTGCCCCTCAAGTGCCCCTGCCCAGCCGCCTTGCCCTATCCTCTCCTCCCTGAGGCCAGAGTCTGGCTTTCCCTCCCCGCACTTGTTCTGTGATCTTGAGTGAGCCCCCTGCCCTCTCACCAACCTTGCTTCTATCATCTGAACGGCAGGGGCAGGAGACAACGGTACCTCCCCGTCCATGGAGCAGACCCAGGCTTGTCGGACCCAGGGACCCTACCACTCCCAGCCTCAGTTTCCCCCGCTAACAAACGGCTCTGAGAGGTTCCACCCTCTCCGGCTCCACCCCCTTCCGCGGTATCTCGCTGTCCATCTGCCTGCAACTCTCCAGTCCCGGCACAGCCCTGCTCATGTGTGGGCTAAAGACTTCAGAACCCCGCTCCACCGCCACCCCACCCTCAGCCGCACACACCCCCGTTCCGCCTCCCTCCTGCCGTCAAGCCCTTGATCCGGTACCTGGTGATGAGCAGGAGAAGGTCCCGTGTGGGACCAGGCAGCAGAACCACCTTTAAAGATCCACCTCTGAGGCTTAACCTGCCAGCCGTGGTCCCGCAGTGGCCGAGGGAGCTGGTGCGCGTGGAGACTCCCTCTCCTGAGGCAGTGCAAGGCAGGCAGCCAGTGTGGAGCCGGGGGAGGCTCCGGGGTGTGTTTGCAGGGGGTGGGGGGGGGACACCCCCCTCCTGCCCCAGCTGGGCTCCTCCCTCCTCCAACCTCGGCCGGGGATGACGGGACCATACGTGAGTCACACGGATTTCTCAGAGGGAGGCTGGGAGGGGGCAGGGCTGAGAGCACCGAGGCGGGGACATTGGGGGATGCCCATGACTCAGCACTGGGCAAGGGGGCACTTCGGCCTCACCTCCCCCCACCCCCCCATCCAGGTGCCAGGCTTTGTGGACGGATGCTGGTCAGAGATAACTGCCTCCTCGCCCTCCATCTGTTACTTCCCCAAGGCTGTTCTCCCCAAAGTTCCCGCAGAGAGGCCAGGGTTACTATGGCAACAGTCTGCCCCGATGCCGCCCCCTCCACCCAGGGCCCGGCAACAACTGCCCCTTCCTGAAAGAAAGGCCGGCCTCCTTGGCAGCAGGCAGGAGCCGGAGCTGACCAGCAGAGCGGAAGGGACTCCGTGGAAAGGGGGGGGGGGTGGTGGTGTCAAGCACCTGGCATGCGGCCAGCCAGGCCACACACAACTGGCCACTTGACCTTGACTCCTCCCTGAGCCTCAGTTGTCCTCCCAGCAGAGGGACCCACCTCAGTGCTCCCCAAGCACTCACAACATTCAGCAGACTCAGGTCTTGCAGTCTGAGACTCCAGGGGCTTCTTGAAATGGCCTTCCAGTTTGTCTGCTGGGTCAAAGGGGAAAACTGAGGCCCAGGGGAGAAACCCTTCCAGGGGGCTCCGAAAGCTCAGAGAGATAAATTTGAAAATGGGCTGACTCCCTCTTTCCCTTTCTGGCCACTGGCGTCTGTCTGCAGTTTCCTCTCACTGTTAACCTTCACGGCTACCCTGGGAGTCAGAAAACTTCAGATGGCCCACGCTCCCCCACTGTGGAGGGCGGGGAGTCCCTCATCTTCCCTCATCCCTCCAATGTGAACCAATGATTTCCAAGTCACAGATGCTGGAAGGATTTCATAGCCTAATGAGGGCAAGTGATGAGAGCAACAATAACAACAGTAATAATTAATAATAAGGATTATATGTTCTGACCATTTACTACATTCCAGACTCTTCCCTGGTGCCATAGCCATTGCACCATGGGAAAACTCGTTGCTCAGACCAGCGCCTGACACTTGATGAGCCCTCAGTCAATGTTCGCCACGAATGTGCTGAAGCAGAAGGAAGAGCTAGGAAGCCCAGAGAAGGGAATTAACTTGCACAAGATCGCACAGCTGGGAAGTGGCAGAGGTGGGACAGGACCCCAGATGGTCTGGCTCCACAGCCATCTGTCCTAACCGCTCATGAACTTAGACTCCCAGGCCTCTGGAGCAGGCCCTGGACACAATGGATGCCCAGGGCCCTAAGGTCCCTTCTCTCTCACGGGGATCTGCAGAAGGGCCTGGAACATTCACCTGCTGCAGCATGAATGGAAGCTTTTCAGGCAGCCCAGGAGGCCAGGGGCTGCTGCCGGTGAAGTCCATCCCTTACGGGCTCGTATAAATCAAGCTGCAGGGAAGAGGAAGGGCAATAAAGCTACCTAGTGGGGTACAAGGAAGCCCCCAGGCCTGAGCTTCTGGAAAGCAGTGCTGTGCTCTCCAAGCAGTCAGCCTGCTGACCAGGCTGTGCCCCTGCCTGGGAGAGGTGGGCACTGGGTCTATGTCCAGCTGGCTGCTCCCTCCCAGGCTGCAGTGAGCACTGCCTCATGGCCAGGGCAGGAGGGGCCGGTCCACATTGGAGACCAAGAAACAAGGGGTGAAGATGTTCTTCCTCATCAGAAAAAGGACAAGGAGGAAAGAACCCAGGAAAAGGATCCAGGATTCCTTAAATTCATGTCTGTGGGCAAATCATCACTGCTAAGGTTCAGTTCCCCCAAGGTCTGTCCTTCAGGGCCAGGCCAGATGGTCACTGGAGCAGCCTCAGCTGTTCTCCGGGATCCAGGCCAGCCAGACAGCAACCATACACACACACACACACACACACACACACACACACACACACACACACACGCCACAGAGGGTACTGGCTAGCAGGGCGCAGATGGAGGGTCAGCAGCACCAGTCTGCAGTTGGCAGGGACTTGCTGAGCTGGATGTCCAAGCAAGAGACGCAGAAGCCTGGAGCTAACTGCCACCCTGTCCATGTAGGAAAGGCCCTAGAAGGTGGCCCAGCCGGGCAGGAGCTGCTCACCAGGCTCTGCCTGCTCTCTCACCATCAGCCTGCTCAGAGACCTACTATGTGCTGGGTACTGTGCCAGGCTCCAGGGGTTGGGGGACAAGCCTGGCTCACATTGCAGCAACACTGGCGAGTCAGTTATCAGCACCATAGAGCCCCAGGGAGCTCTGGGAGTCGGAGAAGAGAAACCAAATAAATTATTATTAATCACAACACTACCTCTTACTGTGCTTCCCAGGTGGCGCTAGCAGGAAAGAATCTGCCTGCCAATGCCGGAGACAGAAGAGACGCAGGTTCAATCCCTGGGTAGGGAAGATCCCCTGGAGGAGGAAACAGCAGCCCACTTCAGTATTCTTGTCTGGAAAATCCCTATGGGTAGAGGAGCCTGGCAGGCTGCAGTCCATGGGGTCACAGAGAGTCAGACATGCCTAAGGCGACTTAGCACGCATGCTGCCTGTTCCTAGTACTGCTACCAGGACTGATTACCAGTACCAGGGCTGTGTCCATAGGCTCTGAGTAAAATGCTCAGCTCTATCTGAGTTCTTGTTGTATCCTCCACCCTGTGGGCTGGTCGTGCTGGTGTTTCAGAGACCCAGTGGTCTGCGTCTAGGTCTCTAGACCCATGGGCTCTAACCAAGCACCTGCCAGGCACCAGGCTCCTGCTAGGTTCATCACATTCATGATTTCCCCTGCGTCTCAGAACAGTTGTTATCCTGCTCCACTGAAGAGGGACAAGGCTCAGAGAGGGTGAGGGTCACAGCCAGGGTTTGAAACAGGTTTGTTGGCCGTTGAGAGCAGCTGGATCTCAAAGAATCAGTTTCAATGAACAGAGACCAGCAGGAAGGACTTTCTGGGCAGAGGGGACAGCATCAACAGAGAGGGGAGAAGCGGGACATGGGAGGCATCCTTGGAAAGAAGTAGGATCTAATTAGAGGGTGAGAGCAGATTCAGGAAGATCTTGAAAGCAGGGAGTTTGCTTCTGAAGGGGTTTCATCAATGCTGCTGAGAAGCCAGGGAAGGAATTTCTTGTGACCAGCACGCAAAAGGTGGTCCACAGACCTACAGCATGATCAGAGGAGTCATTAGGAATCCAGCATCTCAGGTGTGCCCCAGACCTACCGAATCAGAGTATGTATTTAAACAAGATCCCAGGTGGTCCCAGCATTTATTCAAGCAGGAGGAACCTTGGTCTGCTCTAGCAGCTGCACCAGCATTGAGGGGATGGGATATGGAAGGGAGGCCAGAGCCCCGCTGGGGCCTTAGAGATGGAAGTGGGTGGGAGGCTAGGGACTTTGGTCCAAGAAATGAGAAGCAGAGGCTGGGACCCCCACTCCACACATGAGAGGGGATACAATGTCATAGACTGTCCAGAAATGCAGGGGGCATGGGACAGACTGCAGATCTGGGTGACAGGGAAGAGGCTGCCCTTGGGCACAGCAGAATGGGGTATCCTTGTGATATAGTGGGGAACCTTCCAAAAGGTCGCTAGAAACACATAGCTAGGGCTCAGAGGTGAAGGGCTGGGGTCCCCCACGGCCAGGGAAGGTCATGAACTTTACTGGCTGGTGATAGTGGCCAGAGATGGGGTGGAGAGTGCAGAAAGTTGCAGAAAAGGGCTTCATTTGAAGGGACGGAGGAGAGGTGGTAATGCTACTGCCGAGAGGCTGGACTCAGACTCTGGGCTCAGGCCAACGGGCTTCTGCTCCTGGCTCTGGCAGCCTAGGGACTCAGGCAGCATCTCTCTAGCCATCCACCATCTGTGCAGATGGTAACAGCACCACCAGTAGTAATAAATGAGGCCACATACGTCAAGCTCCTGGCCCAGCCTGGCACAAACACGTACTCTGATGTATTTGCAAGGGCTTTGCTGTTCAGAGAAGCCTGCACAGGAGACAGAGCTGGGGCTGTCAGGGCAGTGGGAGGACGTGTGGTCCCCAGTACAGGAGGGAGGACGGGACATTCGTGGTGGTCACAGTGGCAGAGGCGTGGGCAAGTAGGAGGGTACAGTGGGGCTTCTGCCCGGAGGCCTCACCCTTTCCCGACTCTAATCCTCCAGCCTGGGCAGCCTTGCAAACAGTGAAGCACTGTGCCCACCATCAGGAAGGTCACCCCTGCCTGTGTATGGGCGGGTTCTTATTGGACAAGAATTGTCCAAGTTCAGGCTTCTCCCCCTTGCAAGTTGAGTGTCCCTGAAAATAATGGAGCATCATGCCTGGCACACAGTCGGTGCTCGACAAATGTTGGCCAATGTCATGATTATCACCAAGTCAAGGCAAATGACACAGGCCCACACTCCACCATTCGCAAAGCTCTTTCATGTCCAGTGTCTCCTCTACAGGCAGTGATGGCTGTTCCCACTTAACAGAGATGAAGACGGAGGCTCAGAATTTTTCCAAAGCCTCACAGTGCATCTGCATGAGAGACAGGATTCGAACCCTGGTCCTGTGACTCAGACTATGTACTTGGTGGCCGATGCTGTCAGCCACCTCCCTGTTCATTCCCGTGGGAAAGCTTCCTGGCCACAGGCGTGGGGGCAGCCACAGTCCCATGATAACACCATCACAGCCACCCCAGGGCGCAGGGGGTTGGCACAGGCCATGTGACTCAGCTGCCCTCACAAAGGGAGCTGTGTGCCTGGTGCTTTAGGCCTGCCTCCGCCACCCATCCCCCAGCCGGAGAAGGAGCAGGGAGGCTGACAAATCCAAGACCCAGGAGAGCTAGAGGCACCTTCAGCCAATGGGACAAGTTTAATGGAGATTCAAGTCTAGACTTGGGGTGCAAGAGGCTGGTGCCAGCTCCAGTGGTGGAATGAAGGACAGGGGTCACCCAGGTCCAAGCTGGCTTTCTGAGGCCTTATTTGGAGGCCCAAGGACAGACTCAACCCCATTGGCTCCTCCCAGGGCACCAGGCAGGTGCCCCACCCATGTTTACCTGCATCAGGTTTCAAAAGCATGGGGCTTGTGGTCTGGGGAAAAAGACACTCCCTGGATACCAGCCGCTGGGCTCCTGTGTCCCCAGCACTGACCTCTCGCCACCCCTTTCCCCCTGAAGGCTTCAGACTCAGAGTCCATGCGCCCCTATTGAGCTCTCACTGTGTACCAAGCAAGGGACTTGTGCTTTCTCCCACAGCCCTGCCGAGGAAGTCTTGCCCCTTTTGCTGAAGGGAGAGATGGAGGCTCAGAGAGGGAGGGCACCCAGCCCAAGGTCACACAGGATCCGACTTCAAGGCCAGCGTCTTGCTTTAATACCCTCTTCCTGTTTCCAGTGGCATCTTGACCACATGCCAACAAGAAGTGTCCTTGGACCTGCCCCAGACAGACAGACACCGCCACCCCCCTCCCCCACCCGCCACCTCCTGCAGTCGCCCTATTCCTGCCTAGACACATTATGCAGGTCCTTAGACAAAGTTCAGGTTGGCTGGGCCTCCCCGGACCACCCTGTTGACCTTCCCCGGAGGCAGGCACGCCTGGGTGACCAGCTACCTAAGACAGAAGGTAGACAGGGCGGCCACCCCCTCTCCCTGGGCATGACGGAATGTCTGACCTCAGCCCAGCCCCCCAAGTACACGTGCCAGGAAGGTTGGATCCAGCCAGAGCAGGCCTGGAAGGCCATTCTGACCACACTCCTGCCTCCAGAAGCCCCTGAACCCAGGGCAAGGGCAGCCCCAGCAAACGGGGGCCGCAAGCCCTCTCCACAATCCCACTCCCCAGGCCGCCAGCCTGAACCACCCTTGCTGCAGGAAGTAGGTGCAGGGCGGGGCACGCAGAGGCCTGGGTTCCACAGGTGAGATCCCATCCTGTCTTTACATATCAGGCACCCTTTTGCAGCCCAGGGTTTTGGAGCTGGTGAGCTGGGTGCAGCCTTCCTCCGGGGTTGGGGGGCTGACATCTGGGAGAACGGCTGTTCCCAAGGGGACCTCTGGTGCTCTGCTCTGAGGCAGGCTTGCCTGGGGGAGACCCGGTGATTGCTGCTGTTCAGTCACTAAGTCGTGTCTGATTCTTTGCAACCCCATGGACTGCAGGATGCCAGGCTCCCCTGTCCTCCACTATCTCCCAGAGTTTGTTCAGATTCGTATCCATTGAGTCACTGATACCATTCAACCATCTCATCCTCTGCCACCACTTTCTCCATTTTTCTTCAATCTTCCCCATCATCAGGGTCTTTTCCAATGAGTGGACTCTTCGCCTGGTGATTAGGA
This sequence comes from Bubalus bubalis, assembly GCF_019923935.1. Lineage (NCBI taxonomy): Eukaryota > Metazoa > Chordata > Mammalia > Artiodactyla > Bovidae > Bubalus > Bubalus bubalis. The sequence continues at coordinate 25,224,523 of NC_059174.1, read as the reverse complement.
GGCTCCCTACTGCCCCTCTCCCACCTGGATTCCTCCCAACACTGCTCCCAAAGTCCTCCAATCAGCACAGCCCAGGACCTGGCATCCAACTGTCCAGATTCGAGCTTCTGAGCCTCAGTGCTCACTGGTATAATGTGGGCCTGTGCAGGCTTGTCTGAGGCCAGGGCTTCCAGGGAGTGCAGCCACAGTTGCTCTCACTATTCCAGGCTCTCTTTTCAAGGGAAATTTGGCCCTTAGGAGGAGCAGAAGAGGCTTCTCACTCGTCCATAGGAGCCTCCCTTCCTGGACAGGAGACCCAGGCTGGCCACCCCAGCTGCTGCTGATGTCTCGATGGTTGTGCCCCTTTGGTCGGTGCTCACCCCCAGGCCTGGCCTGTGAGGTTTGGGTGGCAGCTACTCAGACACCCAAGACTTGGGCCAGGTGTCTCTGGTCAGGGGTGAGGCATCGCCACTCCTGAGTCACAGGAGGCAAATGAGGCCCAGAGAGGTTGAGCGACTACCCGCCAGGTGGCACAGCAGCAGGCAAAGACGTCAGATCTCGCTTCATCGTGGGGTAACAAGGTGCCATCTTGCTTGACTGCCACAGGCTCCCCAGGGCTCAGGCTCTCTACTTTGACCTTCCCAGGCAGCCAGTGCCACACCCCCGGCAAGACACACACACACACACACACACGCACATGCACGCAGGCACCAGCACAGCCTTCCCAGGTGGCGCTAGTGGTAAAGAATCTGCCTGCCAGTGCAGGAGACCTGCAGGAATCACAGGTTGGATCCCTGGGTCAGGAAGATCCCCTGAGGTAGGAAATGGCAACCCACTCCAGTATTCTTGTCTGGAAAAACCTGGAAAAACCCATGGAGAGAGGAGCCTGGTGGGCTACAGTCCATGGGGTCACAGAGTCGGACACGACTGAGCGTGCGCGCGCACACACACACACACACACACACACACATACACACACACAGCTGTGTGGAAGGTGTTGGCTGCAGGAGACGCACCTGGGAGCCATAAAGAGGGTGCCTCAGGGTCCTTACTTGGAACTCGGGGCTACCGTCACTCCTCTTTTGATAAATAAAGAGGCGGGTGTACTTTGTGGAAAGGCCATCCTCACCCCGGGAGATGCCCCCAGCATCTCCCAGAAGCACCACTTCCTGCCTGCGCCTCTGCCCTGGCAGCCAGGGCGCCCCCAGGGTCTCCCCATAAGTGCTGGGGCGCAGATGGTTCAGGAGGCGTAATGGGGCGATGATGACAGACATTTAATAGCAGGGGTGGCCTAATTAACAGAGGGAACTTGGGGAGCCCTTTCTGCTTCCCACATGCCCCAGGGAGCCAAACTCGTGGGGGCAGAGCTGGACGGGCGCCGGGCCCCCTCCCGGCTCCAGCCCCCCACCTCCATCTGGCTGTCGTGTGGGGCCAGGAGACAGCATGTGTGTGGGTGGAGGTGGGGCTGGAGATGTCTGCTCCCGTCTTTGTTTTCAGACCTCTGCTCCTGCCGCCTCCCTCGAGGCAGATAGGGAACCAGCCCAGAGACAGCAGGCTGCCCTAGTTCCCACAGGAGGCAGTGGTGGGATCAGCCCTTTGCTCCAGGCTGGGACGGGACACGCTGCTAGGTGAGGGGTCTGGGGAGTGGTGGGAAGGACCCTGTGCTGGCCAGAGGGGCAGCCACGCCCCCAGGCCCGCACCCTGTCCCGTCTCACCCAGGGAGACTGCCTTCCCCCCACCTTGTCAAAAGTCAGACAACCTGGGCCAACCAGCTCCCAAACCGGTTTCCCGTGAAATCCCTGGTGGAAGTAGGCTCTGGGTACTGGGTGCCTGCCTCCTGCCTCCCCATCCAAGCACCGAGGTTTGCAGCCTCCCCTCGGCCCCCCACCTTCCACAGTCTCCCCGGCTGAGCCCAGGGAGCACACCGCGCCTGCCAGCTTCCCTGATGACCAGCACGTGAGCATGGCCAAACCCCCTTCAGAGCCCCGAGGGGCGACCCTGGGATCACCAGGACTTTCACGTCAGCCCTGAATCCTGAGTCCTTGTTGGGCCGCACACCTGCCTTCAGGGGTAGAATTAGACTGAGATCGGCCAAGGTCAAGTGAGCCAGGCTGGGAGCCACGGTCCCCCAACCTCTCCGCCCCAAGCAGCCACTTCTTACCTCAAGTCTGGGCAGGCCCCTGGCCGGACTCTGCCTGTGCGACTTCCTCCCCGTCCACCTTCTCCCAGGGCTCCCAGGCACCCAGCCGGAGCTTGTCTGGGCAGGCAGGCCCAGGTATGGCTCCGCCCGCGTGCGTGTCTCTTCCCATTTCCGGTGGCCCCACGGCTCCTGCCTCCCTCTCTCATTCCTGGCTTTCCCTGCAGGGGCTGACTTGGACTCTTGGGTGCTGAAGCCTCCCCGGCCCTCACCACAGCCCTTAATGGGCTTTCTGCACCTCTGTTCGGGGCCTCCTGGGTTGTGGCCCTCCAGGGGTTCCCGAATGTCTCTGAGTCTCAGTGCCCCCTTCCCCAGGGCTGTTGGGCGTCACTGCCCCCATCACCGTATGTGATGACCAGCTCTGCCAGCTCCTGCCTGCCTCCTCTCCAAGCTCAGACCCCACCTGAAGCCTGGGCCCAGACTCACCTGCCTGCAGTAGGAACAAGCCAACAGCCTGCAGCTGGCTGGAAACAGGAGGCAAGGGTGGGGCTCTGAGGCCTGGGGACTGGGGGCATGGTCCCTGCTGTCAGATATTCAGCCTCATGTGGGGCACAAAGAGGAGCTGACACAGAGGAAGGATGAGGGCAAGAATGGGAGGGATTGTGGGCAGCTGCACCAGCTTTCCAGGGGTACAGTGGGGAGTAGTCCAGGCAGGCTCTGCTCTGTGCATCCCGGAGGTCCCCACAGAGGCCTGGGCTTCTGGACCATTCGTGCCCATCCCCACCTCCCCTGCCCAGTGCTACCCGCCTGGCCCCTGCATCACCCTTGCGGCTTTGCCTGAGGCCAGCATTTCTCCTGGCTCCACTTCCACAGGTGGCTTGTTTCCCTGCCCACCCCCACCCCAGTATCCATAGTATTGAGAATTAAACAACCACTTTTTCCAAGAAGCCATCCAGGCCGCTGTTGATTCATTTAGCAAAGTCTATTCCAGGAGCCACTGCGGACTCGGCCCCAGGTGAGGCCCTGAGCCACATAAATACACCTTGAGCACCTTTCCTCACCTCCCCCTGCCACCGCCACCCCAACACAGGGTTCCCATGGCTTCCCCTCATCTGGGGCCTATCCCCCAGGGTCAGAGTCATTTCTTTCCTTGTCTGTGAACCCTGCCAGATGACCACACCCCAGCACAGGGCCTGGTGCAGAGAAATTCTGGGTGACTGGTAGGTGAAGGAGCAAATATGGGGAGAAGCAGTGGATGATGGATGGACAGATGGATGGACAGGTGGACAGACTCAGCTACGTATTTAGTGGGTGCTTATTGAGGGCCTACTGCATACCAGACACTGTTCTAGGCACGGGGGACACAGCAGCAAACAAAATATAAAAATCTCTGCCTGGACTTCTATGGTGGTCCAGTGGTTGGGAGTCCACCTACCTGTGCAGGAGAAATGGGTTTGATCCCTGCTCTGGGAAGATTCCGTATGCCAGGGGGCAACTAACCCATGCATCACGACTACTAAAGCCCCTGCCCTAAAACCTGTACTCCACAACAAGAGAAGCTACTGCAGTGAGAACCCCATGCACTGCAACTACAGAGTAAACCCTTGCTCACTGCCACTAGAGAATACCCACACGCAGCAATGAAGACCCAGCACAGCCAAAAAACCTCTGCCTTCCTAGAGCTGAGAGAGACAGATAATAAATTGATTAGGAAATTAATATGAAATATTTTCAGTGATAAGAACTATGGAGCAAAATAAAGCAAGGGAGGCAGAGAAGGATGGAGGAGGGAGCGTTGGTTTTGATTTTCTCTAAGAATATGACACGACACAGGCTGAATGTGATGAGGGACATGGACTTTGCGATGTCTGGAGCAAGAGCATTCTGGGGGCAGGAACAGCATGTGCAAAGGCCCTGGGGTGAGTGGCTGCTTGATGCGTTTAAGGAATAAGGAGGAGCTGGGCATTGCTGAATAAAGGGGTCGACGTAGAGATGAGCCCAGGGAGATGAAGGAAGGATGGATGGACAGACAGGAACAGGGAGGGATGCGGGTCTGGTGACGTGTGGGAGAGATCCAACTCCCTGAGGGAGGGTCTGCCTCTTGGCCACAGCTCAGCCCCTTTCCGGAGGCTAGCCCATACCCCACTGCGGTTTGTGGTCCCCAGATCACCTTCCCGTCTTCACCCCAGGGAAATTTCTAACTGCTGATACAACTGCTGCTCTGCCTATGAGCTTGGGTGGCCGCTCTGCTCAGCAGCAAGATGTGCCCACAGTTGAGCACAGATGGGGGCACCAGGAGAGCGGTGGGGTGTCAGGGAGAAACAGGACTGCAGGAAGACAGCCTGACCCCTAAAACCACGGAGTTTCCCTGGGGTTCTGAGAGCGGCACCTATGGCCCCAGAGATGCCACCCACCCCGATAAGGACACCGGGGCAGTCCCTGTGACTTCCTGTATACCTGCTGGTGACTCCCCCACTCCTGAACCCGCATTCCAACCCCCACGCTGCCCCACTGTGCCCTCAGGGCCCTGGCTGGTGATGTCATCTGCAGGCTCTTCAGGTGAACAGGAGGGGCTGCAGCCCTCATTCGCTGGATGCACCTGGGGGAGGTTGCCTAACGCCTGTGCCTTGGGCCATCTATGGAATGAAAGCACAGGCCTTGGCCCTGCTTCTCTTCCAGCGGCAAAAGGAGGAGGAGAGGGGATGGATGGGAAAGTGCCCTGTCAGAGCAGGTGTCTGAGAAGCACTTGTGGGGCTGGGGGCTGGGTCTCTAGGAGCCCCCATCCAAGACCTGCAGATTATCCCCCAACTCCCCGCTACACCTGCTTTTTCATGTGGGTTTTACAGATACAGGTGGGGTTGGGTGGCAGGATTGTTAAGTAACACATCTGAGGTCATACCCAGACAGTCTGACTCAGGACTGGAGCCCTTTATCTGACCCTAGGTGAACCCCGCCTCCCTCTGCTCAACCCTACACCCACTCAGAGGTGCATCTCAGGAAATGCAGACCCCTTCATTGTTGGGGTAAGTGGGACGTGTGAAGGGGTGTAAAGGGTCCCCAGCTGTGACATCTCACACTCGAGCAGGGCCTCAGGCTCAGTCCAAGCTCCCTCTGAGAGCTAGTGCTACCCACTGTCAGGGAGTGAGCTCCCCGTCCCCAGGGGAAACCAAGGAGTGCTAAGCTGAAGTGTTGCAGAAAAGACACTTGCCACATCTGTGAGGAGGACTTAATGGTCTCTACTTTTTTTTTTTTCCGGCCATGCCATGTGGCATCTTAGTTCCCCAGCCAGGGATCAAACCTGTGTCACCTATAATGGAAGCAGAGAGTTCTTAACCACTGAACTGTGAGGGAATTCTCCTCAATGATCTCTAAAATAATTTTCTAATCACAGGTTAATTCACATGGGTCATTTTTTACTAATTCACTCATCCATTCACTAAACTGATACTTGCAGAATGACTCCTAGGTGCCAGGACCTTCCTTAGGTTTTCAAAAGCAAACTGCCCACAGCTCTCAACAAACCCACAGCTCTCACTGTGCTGGGATGGGCAGGCAGCAGCGCTGTGATTGGGCGTGGGGCTCTAGAGCAGACTGCCTGGATGGGACATCCCAGCTCCTCTTGCCAGTCAGTTTGCCTCCCTTACCCTTGGTTTGCTTATCTGCAAAATTAGAGTGATATCAGTATCAATCCATGAGAATTAAATGAGAAAATGCTAAGTGCTTCCAACAGTGGCTGGCATGTGGTAAGGGCTCAGTTAGTGTTCGCCATACCCACACACAGAGGGGAAATGAAATTATGGACCTTATAAAGACTGTATAGTCCCTGGGGTCGCAAAGACTCAGACAAGACTGACTTTCAGTTTCAAAGCCCGTTATAGTTTTTGCTGCTGTCTCTGAATTGAACAGAGTTGGCCTCTTCCTCCTTTTTGGCCACATTTGGAAGAAAGTGACCTCCCCGGTCAGATGTGGGTGTACAAACCACATCTCCCTGCTCTGATGGGCAGAGAGAGAGCCAAGGGAATTACCCTGCTTCGCATGAGAAGTTCATTCCCCACCTTCTGCATCTTTGGACACACGTGTTCCAGGTTCTGTCTGTACCTGCTCCTTCATCTGCACCCAGTCTAAGGGTCAGGAGAAGCTGGTTCCAGTCCTGGGTCTGCCGCTCACTGGCTCTGTGAGGCTGAACAGGTCAGGGCCCTCCTCTGAGCCTCAGCGTTCCCATCTGTGAAATGGAGATAATAAGATGACCCGTGCTACACTGTTCTCAAATGAATCACAGGAGGAGACTTAGGGCAGCGAACCACTCTGAAACCACTCTGCCAACCAAAAGACTCATTTCACCATCCCAACAACTGTCGAGGGTCTGTCCCCAAGTGTCTGAGACCAGGGTGACCCGGAGAGAGAACTTTACTCATAGCCTAGTGTGTTGGTGGTGTCAGGCCACATCCCTGGCATTCCGTGGCCCTGCAGAGGCTGTCCTTTTGTGGTCCCAGGGTCCTCTGTCGAGTTGACTGAGTTCTAGGACAACTGAGTCGCATTTTCTGCTGGTCCCCCCCACCATGTCTCCTTGAAGTCAGCACTCCCCGGGTAGCAACCAAACACAGGAAATGGGTTACAAACCAGCTGTTGAGACTGTGGGGGCAGGAGCTGTGGGCCTAAAACAGGGCAGCTCTTGCTGGGGCTATGTCTGGGAAAGCTTGAAGAATCTCTCATAGTCCCAGCGTGGCCCTGACCGGCCTGTGGGTCCCTTATTGGGACCAAGTGTCCCTCACCTCTCCTGATCTCCCATCCCATGTCTGCCCAGACAAATCCCACCCTCTGCCCTTATAGCCTGATTCAAATGTCCCCTTTTCCAAATAGTCCTCTTGGAGTTATCCCAGTCTTCCCTAGGAGAATTCAGCCCCTGAACCTCTGTTGGAAAGGGGGGCATCTCAACCCTACTCTGCTTGAGTTCTTGTGGATGTACTAATAATAAGATTGACACAAGACAGATTAACAGGAGAAAAAGAAACAAATTTTAATTCGTGAGCAGGGAGGTCTCAGAACTGGGACCCAAGGGGCTTCCCTGGTCCAGGAGTTAGGACTGCGTGCTTCCATGCAAGGGGCGCAGGTTCGATCCCTGGTTGGGGAACTAAAATCCCACAAGCTGTGCAGTGCAGCCAAGAAACAAAAGAAAGAAAAAATGGAACCCAAGAAGTGGCCAAAGCTGGCAGGTTTTACACTTTTTAGACAGAGAAACAATACATTTGTGAGGAATTAACAGGACAAAGACACTTATCACTTAATTAGTGAAGAATCTAAACAGAGTTTGGGGGGCTTCCCTGGTGGCTCTGTGGTAAAGAATCCACCTGCCTACACAGGAGACACAGGTTCCATCCCTGATCCAGAAAGATATCGCAAGTTGTGGAGCGACTAAGCCCATGTGCCACGACTATTGAGCCTGTGCTCTAGAGCCTGCAAACTGCAACTGCTGAAGCTCATGCACCCTAAAGCCTGTTCTCTGTAACAAGAGAAGTCACCTCAATGAGAAGCCTTTGCACCGCAGCTAGAGAGTAGCCCCCACTCACCACAACTAGAGAAAGCCCATACAGCAACAAAGACCCAGCACAGCCAGAAATAAAACAGAGTGTGGACTCGGGGCTGTAAATTAGGAAAGAAGTAACAAGGTTTGTTTACGCAGCTTCTCGACCCAAATTTCCCGTCTCTGGCGATAAGGGTGTCCTTCCTCCTCCACAGGAAGGGCACCTTTCACATCAGAGAATTGTTTCCTGCTTTTCAAGGAGACAGAGGAGGATCAGAACTTCCTTCTTGCATCAGCTGATCCTTGAATAACTTCAATTCAAAATAATCAATACACCAATATGGCCTACTGGGGGCAGCCTGCCCTGAGTCCCACCATCTCAAAAGTCCTCAGCACTTTACCTACAAGAATACTACCATCCAACTCTCCTGAGCATCTCTGTGCCAGGCCCTTTCCTTTATAAAGCTTTAAAGTGTATGTTAGTCCCTTAGTCATGTCCGACTTTTGGCAATCCCATGGACTGTAGCCCATCAGGCTCCTCTGTCCATGGGATTCTCTAGGCAAGAATACTGGAATGGGTAGCCATTCCCTTCTCCAGGAGATCCTCCCAACCCAGGGATCAAACCTGGGTCTCCTGAATTACAGGCAGTTTCTTTACTATCTGAGCTACCAGGGAAGCCTAAACTCTGCATGGACAGATTCATTTAATCCCCATAACAGTCCTATTGAAAGATCAAAAGTGAAAGTTGCTCAATCATGTCTGACTTTGCGACCCCATAGACTATACTGTCCATGGAATTCTCCAGGCCAGAATACTGGAATGGGTAGCCTTTCCCTTCTCCAGGGGATCTTCCAACCCAGGGATTGGACCCAGGTCTCCTGCACTGCAGGCAGATGCTATACCAGCTGAGCCACCAGGGAAGCTATGGAGGGATGCCCCACGGGATGCTCCATAGGACACAGTGCAATGGAGGGATGCTATTATTATAGGTGAGGAGATGGAGCCCCAAAGAAATTGAGTCACCTGCCCCAGAACACATCGCCCCTGAGTGCCGGAGTTAGCATTTGAACCCGTATCTGTGTTAGACCATAATTTGTCTCTTTTATGCAGCTTCTCAGTAAATGTATTTCATTCATTCATTCAACAAACATTTTTACAAGGGCCCACTAAATGCCAGACCTCACCCTTGGGCTCTGTGAACATGAGACAGACATCACCTCTGCCCTCATGGAATTTATAGCCAGATGGGGTGAAGGATTAAAAAAAGATTCAGTGAAGTAATTAATGAATCAAGTAATTCAATAAATATGAAGAAAAATAATTCTAAGTAATGTAAGGGCAATGCAGAAGGCAAAAAAAAAAAAAAAAAAAACACACACACACACACACACATAAGGGCAGAGGACATGCAACAGGGAACCTGCTTTTAGCTAGGTAAGCGTGGAAGGATTCTTGGAGAAGGTGACATTTGTAATAAAGTCCTGGTGGGTGAGGAAGAGCCAGTCTTGGAAAGAATGAGCCTGGGGCACAGAGTACCAGGCAGAAGGAACAGCTTGTGCACAGAGGCTCAGAGTGGGAGAAGAACTCAGAGCCTTGGGGAAACAGGCAGCTAGTAAATGTGTCTGGAGCACAGAAGCAAGAGAGATGAGGCCAGAGAGGAGGGCCGTGGAGACAGGGAGGGAGGTACAATCTTGATCCCAGAGCAGGAGGAAGCCATGGGCGGACTTAGGCAAGGGGTGAGGGCATCCATTTACATTTTAAGGAGAGCAGCTGAAGAACTAGTCTCTGCCCTGACTAGGTCAAGACTGTTGATCAAGGCTGGGTCAAGGGTCAAGGGTCCTGCAGGGTCAAGCAGGAACTGTGCAGAAGTTCACCAGGGCAGAGGGCAGGGCAGCCTCCCACTCCATCCAGGAGGGAGACATTGAGGCTGTTCCATCCACAGTAGCTAGTTCCCCCAGAGCTGGAAGGCTGGCATCTGTTCATCCATCAGGTAGTCACCTGTCTATCCATCAGGCAGTTTCTCTGTCTATCTGTCCAACAGCTCTCTGCAGTCTTGGGTCCAGGGCTGGCCTCCCCTGCCCCTCACCAACAGCGAGCAGCTAAACAGTAACACCTGGCTCTCTGTGTATTGTTCAGACATAAACAGTGATATTTTCTTTTTTCCTTCTGTCTTTCTTTTTTGCCACACTGCGTGGCATGCAGAATTTTAGTTCCCTGACCAGGAATCAAACCTGTGGCCCCTGAAGTGGAAGTTCAGAGTCTTAACCACTGAATTGCCAGGAAAGTCCCAAACACTGAAATTTTCATTTGCATCAACATGTAAGACAAGAGTGAAATGACAAAGACATGTTGGAACTTTTCTTGTTCATCAGTGACATGAGTGATTTCTTTTTTTTAACTGAATTGGATCACAGTCCTCAAAGCCTGGAATTCTTGCTGACTCGGATAAGCTTCTGAATATACTGCTGAATGGGAGAACAGTTTTCTGTTGTTTTGTGCCTTTCACGACCTAACAGCCACAGACGTGACACATGGCATTGAATGTGCTCTACCGCTATTTTCTCCACCACATCCTTAAGTCTAGTGAGACGACCAACAAAGCGAGCGATCAAGGCCTGATCTGTATTGCAGCGTGTGCAGACTTCTATGGTATAGATACTCCCAACATGGACCATATCAAGGTATTGGACTGACCAAAAAGTTCGTCCGAGTGTTTTTGCATAAGATGTATCATGCCTTGAACGTGGAATCGGAGGAAAGCTGTGCCATGGCTCACTATTCTACAGCATTTCTATGGTATCAGTGCGATGGATGTCAAAACCCACAAGCACATAGATGACTCGTTTGCTAAAGCTGCCGTGACTAAGTACCACAGGCTGAACAGCTGAGATGACAGAAATGGGTTGTCTCACAGTTCTGAAAGCTGGGAGTCCAAGATCATGGCGTCCACAGGGCTGGTCCCTTCTGCTGGCTGTGAGAAAGGACCCGTTCTAAACCTTTCTCCTCGCTTCTGGTGGTTTGATGGCTATCTTTGGCATTTCTTGGTCTGTCGAAGCATCACCCTGATTTCTGCCTTCATCTTTGTATGACATTCTCTGTGTGTGTCTGCATCCAAATGTCTCCCTTTTATAGAAACACGAGTCATATTGGGTTAGGGCCCACCCTAACGACCTCATATTAACTTGTTTCCCTCCCTAAAGACCCCCATCTATAAATAAGGTCACATTCTGAAGTACTGAAGGTGAGGAATCCCACATATGAATCGAGGGGAAGGATACATTTCAGCCCATAACCATAGATAATAGCAAAATGTGGCATAATAATTAGAAAGTAGTGTATTTTGAGCACTTATTACCATTTTGGTTATAGTTTAATTGTAAGTTTATGTGATTTAATGCTTAACAAGGACTGTTTCAAAACCAACAACTGGCTCTTGCAGGCCAGTATGAACAGGCTCCAACACATTGGAGGCCCTTGCCTCCCTCAGCCCTGTCCCAAGTCCCTGAGTAGGGACCTCCCTGCAGGCTCAGATGAGGGACAGGTCAGAAAATCTGGGGGTAAGTCCTGAACATCTCCTCTGAGGAACCCTGAGAGCCCGGTCTCTTCTTACCAGGAAAGGGTCCTGAGGGAAGGATGCGCCAGTGACAAGCTGTGGTCACAGGGCTTCCCAACCAAGCCAGCCAAGAGCTGGAAACAGTCCAAGTGCTCAGCGCCAGGAAGCGCAGCCTAGCTCGCCCCACTAGGGTGACCAACCATCTCTATTTGCCCCAGACTGTCCCCACTTTCAGCCCTGGATATTCTAGGTTCCAGGAAATGCCTGAGTATTGGGCAAACCAGGACAGTTGGCCATCCCCACCTTAAGGTCAACCTCCCCAAAACTGCTTATAAATACCAAATTCAGTGAAAATAGGGCTTCCCTAGTGGTCCATTGGTGGAGAGTCTGCTAATGCAGGGGACACAGGTTTGATCCCTGGTCCAGGAGGATCCCCCATGCCATGGGGCAGCTGGACCCATTCATCACAACTACTGAGCTTGCACCCTAGAGCCCACGAGCCACAAGAGAGGCCCACCACGACAGGAAAACCGTGCACTGCAAGTAGAAGAAAGAAAGAAAGATGGTGAGGTCGCTCAGTTGTGTCCAACTCTTTGTGACCACATGGACGGTAACCTACCAGACTCCTCCGTCCACGGAATTTTCCAGGCAAGAGTACTGGAGTGGGTTGCCATTCCCTTCTCCAGGGGATCATCCTGACCCAGGGATCGAACCCAGGTCTCCGGCATTGCAGGCAGACGCTTTACCATCTGAGCCGCCAGGGAAGCCCATGCACCACAACCAGAGAGTAGCCCAAGTGAAGCAACAAAAGTGTAGCCAAAAATAAATAATAAAATACATTTTTAAAGATTTTTTAATAAAATAAATTCAGTGAAAATAAGCAGAAAACAAATGTGGCATCTCTACCCATCCCGAGGACCTGTTTGTCTGCTCTGAGGTGAGGCTAGTACCCAGAGTCTACTCAGAAATGCTCTGCAAAGCCGGTAGTGTCAAATCTGTGTCTCTGGGTCCAGCTTCCAATAGCAGAGATGTGGGGAAAGGAGACCCAACCCTGAGGGGTGGGTAAGTGTGGGACCCTGGAGCCCATTCAATCCCAGCTTTATCACACACTTGCTGGGTGACCTTGGGAGGTGACCTGACAGCTCTGTGCCTCAGTGTCTCCATCTGTAAATTGTTCCTACCACCTTGGGCGGTTGTGCAGCCTCAGTGAGACTGATCACAGAAAGCTTAGTGCCTGGCATGCAGCTGGCACTTAAACAATGCTGTATGTATGGTAGTTGCTCAGTCGTGTCCGACTCTTTGCAGTCCCATGGACTGTAGTCCACCAGGCTCCTCTGTCCATGGGATTCTCCAGGCAAAAATACTGGAGTGGGTTGCCATTCCTTTCTCCAGGGAATCTTCCCAACCCAGGGATTGAGCCCTGGTCTTCTGCATTGCAGGTGGATTCTTTATAGTCTGAGCCACCAGGGAAGCCCGAAACAATGGTACCAGGAAGCAAAGCCAGTTGGAAGGATTGTGGGTATTTCTTTCCATTTTAGAATTTTTTCCATTATGGCTGTTCTAAAATTGTTTTGCACAACACAATCAAAGTAAAACAAAAACCGGAGCTATCTATGTACCTGGGTGGATATAAATAGAGCCTGAAACCAAATGTTACACTGTGGTGAGGAGGTATGATGGAGGGCTGCTCCCCGGACACCACGGCTGGCCCCAAAGCGTGCCGCTCCAGGAGGTGTATCTTTAGAACAGCTGACAGAAGATGCAGCTGGCTGGTTGTTCTCTGAGGTTATGCTAACCCATGCCAGGACTAAAAACCTGAGCAGACTGAGGAAATCGGAGGCGGGCAGGCGCAGCTCCTGAGTCAGAGAGGGTGTCTGCTGTTGCTGGGGAAGTCCAGCACGGGCGCATCTCAGGCCCACCTCCACAGCTGACACGGGTTCCATTCCCCTCAGCACTCACTGAGCTTTGCAGAGATCTGCCTTGGCAACTTGGGGAGCCGCCTTGGCCCCCAAGGCAGGAAAGTCTGCCCCCCATCCCCTCCCTATTCATAGAAGGGGCAGCTATCTCTTCTCCCAAACTTCTTTCTCCCTCGTCTCTGAGTTCCTGTCCTAATATTAGATTTGCTAGTGCAGGGTGGGGCAGGGGGTAGGGGAAAGGGCAGTTCAGGTGCAGAATGTAAGGAGATGCTCACTGCCAGGAGCCCAGGACTCTGCACCTCTCTTAAATCTGCCTTGGACTCTGCAAGGCAGGCTCTCTTATTATCTCATCTCAAAACCAAAACAAAACAAAAAGCACAAGCCACAGACAGCACAAAGTGAATCACCCTGGAAAGCAGCAGGGTCAAGCCTAAACCTAGGCTTGTCAGGCTCCAGTGTCCACTGGCTTAACCACTGAGCAATTCTCTCCGATCCCTCCACCCCAACCCCAAACCTTCCCTGGCACGTGGACACCTGCCTGCACCTCAGGCGTGGCAGAAACAAGCCCAAGCTGAGTTTGCAGGCTGGAGCTGGGGGCCCGACTCTGTCCAGGCCCACCCGGTGACCCTTGATCAAGTCCCTTCGTTTCTCTGTGTCTTGGCTGCACTGTCTGCGGAAGCTGATGGAGCAGGAGGTACAAACTGCAGTGGCCGCCAAGGGCTGGGCAGGCAAAGCTGATGAGAGCAGGAGGGAGAGGAGAACGGGTGGCGGGTGAACTGGAGAGTAAGGGCCATCTTGGGGAGTACTTCCCAGCTCCAACAAAATGTCACTTGAAAGGGTTTAGGCCCCGTGTGGCCTGATCCTTCAGTTCTTTTGAGAAAAGCTAGAACTTTTAGTTCGGACTTTGCCTTCCAGTCTAGAGGGTGCAGGTTCGATCCCTGGTCAGGGAGATAAGGTTCACATGCCTCACAGCCAAAACACCAAAATATAAAAAAACAGAAACAGCACTGTAGCAAATTCAATAGACTTTAAAACTGGTCCACATTTTTAAAAATTCTTTAAAAAAAAAAGGTTGAGATTGATTTCAAATGGATTTAAAGCCCTTTGAGAGTCAAAGCCTATATACAGGGCCAGATACCACCATGGGCCTCTCACTGACAGCATTTGGACCCCATGTCAGAGCCGTGGGGTGTGCCTCGATGTCCATGTGCCCCTCAGTGGAATGGAACCTCACACTTTTAGCAGGGCTCACAGCTCTCCAGAATAAAGACATTACTTCCAAGTTTCCCTGGCAGTTAAACGTGGCCACGTGACCGAGTACACCCATCTGCCCCACCGGGAGATCACAAAGGCCAACACCGATATGGGCCACGTGCGGTTGTCAACACTTTGCTGTGTTAACCCCTTCATGCTCACAGCAGCCCCACTGCTGCTGCTGCTAAGTCGCTTCAGTCGTGTCCCACTCTGTGTGACCCCATAGACGGCAGCCCACCAGGCTCCCCTGTCCCTGGAATTCTCCAGGCAAGAACAAAGTGGGTTGCCATTTCCTTCTCCAATGCATGAAAGTGAAAAGTGAAAGTGAAGTCGCTCAGTCGTGTCCGACCCTCAGCGACCCCATGGACTACAGCCTTCAGGCTCCTCCGTCGGTGGGATTTTCCAGGCAGGAGTACTGGAGTGGGGTGCCATTGCCTTCTCCACAGCAGCCCCACAGCAGATACTATTTTATCCACTTTTTTCAGGTGAGGAAACTGAGGTGCAGACGCTCAAGTGCACACAACCCAAGAGGAACAAAGCCAGGATTCTTTAAAATCTTTAAATTCTTTAAAAAGAGAGCAAGACAAGCAGCCTTGCTCTCTCTGTGGGTCTTGTCACCCCAGAAGAGTGTAGGCATGGCAGCGGCAGGGATGGGGTTCAAGACAAGGGCACATGTCCTCTAGCTCCCAGCACAGAGTCTGGCCTGGCTGAGGAGTCCTGTCTCCACAGAGGGGAGCAGAAGAGTGCAGTGGACAAGAGTCCACTTGGAGTCCCCAAGATAAGAGGTCACTTCTGGATAAGCCTCCCGTGTTTCAGTGTCCTCATCTCTAAAATGGGCACATCAGGAGCTTATGACTGATGGGAACAAAGGTACCTGCAAAGCACTGAGCCCAGGGTCCTGCAGAGTCCGAGGGCAGCAAGGATCCAGGACTGTTCTAGTCCAGCCGAGCCCCCAGGGAACCAGACAGAGTTTGGGGCTTGCAGGGGGTAGGGGCGTCTCAGCCCACCTGTGCCAGGGCAGCCACCAGGCAGGGGTCAGAAAATGTGCATCTTTGCTCCTTCCGCCAGCACCTCAACCTGATCTCCAAATCTGCAGGGCTCCCCAGGGGCCCCAAGGAACTCCTGATGGGCGAGAGGACCAGACTGGCCGAGGGCAAGCTTGGGGAGGCTGGCCCACCCAGGACCCCGCCCCACTTGAGAGGCCCCTCGTTGCCAGCCCTGCCCTGCCCTCATTTGCCATCTGCCTGGCCCCTGGGGTTCCAGTCCCCCCAGCTGCTGGGTTTGCTCATGTGATGCCCCAGCTGCTGTGAGTCAGAATACAGAGTCATAGGGCCACCACAGGGTCAGGGTTGGGGGTGCTGGCCCTATAGTTCAAGAGGAGGAGGAGGCACTAGGGTTTGGGACGGGGGGGGCCACATTTCTCCCATCCCCCAGCCTGCACCCCCAAAATCCCACTGCCTCCTCCGTGTTCTCTCTCAGAGCCCTGCCATGTAGAGAAGCTCACCTGCACCCCACCACCCACCATCCACACACAGCTCTTGCTGAGGATGAAGTGACCTGGGGCTTGGTTCGGCTGGATTCTCATCCATGTAGCTCCCTTCATGGCTGTCCCTGCCCTGCCTCTCCCGTCTCTGTCATGCCGGACCCGGCTAGGAAGGCCACCCACACTGCACACAGACCCGGCTGTTGTGGCAGTCTGAACAGAGTATCGCAGAAAAGAGTGGGTTTATTAAGAACAAAGAGCAAAGATAATGTGGACACTGCGAGCACAGCGGGCCGACGTACCGACAAAGCAGGGAGAGTCGCTGGACAGTGTTAGAACAGCAGGCCGACTCGAGGGAGAGTCAAGGCTTTTCGTGGGTTAGTGCCCAATTGTTATATCCTCAAGAGAAAGAAAATTCCTGCTGGAAGGGTGGCATTAGACGACTGGTTAGGGCACTATAGGCTGAGCACAAGGGTGGGCATTTTTGCCTAGTTTGGGGTCAGGGAGCTGGCCTGTAAGGACCAGGGGCTTTCAGCAATGGCTACAAAGGGGCTTGCCAGCTGGTGCTAATGGTAAAGAACTCACTTGCCAATGCAGGAGACACAAGAGATTCAGGTTCGATCCCTGGGTCGGGAAGATCCCCTGGAGAGGGAAATGGCAACCCACTCCAGTATTCTTGCCTGGGAAATCCCATGGACAGAGGAGCCTGGCGGGCTATAGTCCATAGGGTCGCAAAGAGTCGGACAAGACTGAAGCAACTGAGCGTACACCCACACACAAAGGGAGTCAGTTCCGGAGGTGACCGTAGTTCTACTTCTATAGCCTTGGGGCAGGACTCCATACCGGCCACAGCCCTGCCCGCTCTTTCACCTGCCTTTCCGGGTGGCCACCTCCCCCTCTGCCCCAGCCCTGCATTCCCTCAATGGCCCCACTCAGCCAGCTTCTCTCCAGGCTGAAGTGGCCTTCAAGACTGGACTCTTCCCGCGGCAGCTGTGTGGCCTCTGGCCAATCACTGCCCTCTCTAGGCTCCTCTCCATCCTGACTCAAGGCCTCCTGCCACAGATTCTGAATTATTTGATTTTGGATAACACCTCTGCATGCTAAATCGCTTCAGTCATGTCTGACTCTTTGTGATCCTATGGACTATAGTCCTCCAGGCCCTTCAGTCCATGGGATTCTCCAGGCAAGAATGCTGGAGCAGGTTGCCATTTCCTCCTACAGGCAATCTTCCTGACCCAGGGATCGAACCTGCGTCTTCTGTGACTCCTGCATTGCAGATGGATTCTTTACTACTGAGCCACAGGGCAAGCCCTGGATAATGCCCAACATTAGTCATTTATTTTCAAGCCTCTCCTACCAAGTGACTTCATGTCAGCTAAGGGGGAGGATGGTGTTTTCTTCCTGAGAGTCTTGGGTATCAGGTTACCATTTCTCACTGGCTCGGCCTTTCCCCGGGGGTTATAGGGTACATGGGGATAAGGATCTGAAAGGTGGAGGCCCCAGAAGGTCAAAGTCTGCGCCCATCAGAAGTAGAGAATGAAACCCTTGCTGGCCAAACACCCAGAGGCTGCACCTGCTGCTCTGCAAACACGCCTCGGAGCAGCAGGCCTGAGGCCAGGCTCCAGCGGGCACATAGCCAGGGCCACCCTACCCCAGCCGTGCTGAGCCTCTACCAGAGCAAAAGGGGCTACTACGGGCCAGGAATATACCACAGTCACCCATGGGGTGGGCCACAGGATGTCACAGAAACAGCCTGGACCTGGAGACATGCAGACCAGGGGTCCTGCCCCCCGCCCCCGCCATCACTGACTCACAATGACTTTGGGCACTGCCCTTTCAACTCTGAGCCTCTGAGGGCCTAATTTTACCAACAATACGGTAAATGAAGTGCCCAGCCCAGGATCCAGCCTAGAGTTACAGCAGAAAACCGCACCATAACAGGAAGAGGGGAAAAAAAGATAAACTGAATTTTCTTTTTTCCAGTGCTTACGGAAGTCAATAAAAAATGTCCAAGGTTAATAAATCAAAAAATAGCAGTATAAGCATGCTATTTATTCCCCTGGAGGTAACCACGACATAAATTAAAACTGCTAAGTGGTGGACTCTGAGGAGGGGGTTGGCAGGAAATCGGGCCTTCTGATAAGTACTATTTACCAGTTCATGTTTTAAAATATCTATCTCTTAAAAGTATTTGTCAAAAAGGGACTCAGCCCTTCCAGTGTTGTTTTGGGAGGTCATAACTCTTTAACAGGTGGCTCAGTGGTAAAGAATCCCCATGCCAATGCAGGAGATTCAGGAGACCTGGGTTCAATCCCTGGATGGGGAAGATCTCCTGGAGGAGAAAATGGCTACTCGCTCCAGTTTTCTTGCCTGAAGAATCCCGTGGACAGAGGACCCTGGCAAGTTACAGTCCACAGGGATCACAAAGAACTGGACACGACTGAGCGACTGAGCACACACACACACACACAACTCTTAACAGAAGTATTTGGGGCCTATGAAGCCAAAATAATGTCAAGTGCTCAAGTTATGGATTCAGGTTGCTAAGATTCAAATCCTTGCTTTGCAACTGGCTAGCTGTGCCACTTTGGGCAAGTTATTTAACCACTCTGTACCTCAGTTTCCTCATCTATTGAATAGGAATAATAATAACTCCATGCTGCTGGCATATAATTGTGAGTCGTTATTATTATTAAAGTAGGCAGAGAGCCAAAGAATTGATGCTTTTGAACTGTGGTGCTGGAAAAAACTCTTGAGAGTTTTCTCAAGAGTTTTCTTGGACAGCAAGAAGATCAAACCAGTCAATCTTAAAAGAAATCAATCCTGAATACTCATTGGAAGGACTGATGCTGAAGTTGAAGCTCCAATACTTTGGCCACCTGATGCGAAGAGCTGACTTATTAGGAAAAACCCTAAAGCTTGGAAAGATTGAAGGCAGGAGGAAAAGGAGATGACAGAGGATGAGATGGTTAGATGGCATCACTAACTTGATGGCCATGAGTTTGAGCAAACTCCAGGGATTGGTGATGGACAAGGAAGCCTGGTGTGCTGCAGTCCATGGGGTCGCAAAGAGTCGGACGTGACTTGGCAAATGAACAACAACATCTATGATTCATAAATGCAATTGGTTTATAAAAATAGGGTTATTATGCTACACATAGTTTTTTGTAACTTGCTTTCTTTTCTCTTGCCAAGATATAATGGACATCATTCCAGACCGGTACCTGAAGTTCTATTTCATTCTTTCTAACTGATGCAAGAATTCTATTGCATACAATATAAAATGTATTTAGCCATAACCCCCTCTTGAAGGAAATTTAGGCAGTTTCCAAGTTTTAGTATAATATGCTTGGCAGCAATGAACATATATTTTGGGCACATGTGTGGCTATTTCTGAAGAATAGATTCCCAAGAGGGGAATCGCTGGGTCAGAGTTTGTGCAGTTAAAATTTTTATAGATGCTGCTAAATTGCCCTCCTTAAAAAGTAGTACCAATTTAGATTTCCAGAACTCTGTGAAAGTGTCTGTTTTCCCATACTCTTACCACTTTCTTATGCCAGTCTGGAGGGGGCTGATGCCACTGGGTTTAGGGGAAGAGGGTTTGTTTGTTTAATTTTATTTATTTTTGTTTATTTTTTGGCTGCACTGGTTCTTCATTGCTGTGAGCAGGCTTTCTCTAGTTGCGGATGCTCTAAGGCATGTGGGCTTCAGCAGTTGTGGCTCTTGACTTAGTTGCTCTGTGGCATCAGAATCTTCCTGGGCCAGGGATTGAACTCGTGTCTCCTGCATTGGCAGGGGATTCTTAACCACTGAACTACCAGGGAAGTCCTGATGCCATTGTTTTCATATGCCTATCTGTAATTGTGAAGGAGTCTGAACATCTTTTCATAACTTTACTTTTCATTTTTATTTATTTTTGTGTGAAGCAAATGCATACATCCTTCACCCATTTTTAATGGGGCTTTTTGCCACTAATTTATTTTCTTACTAATTTACAGGACCCATTTTCATGCTAAAAGTTTTAATTCTTTAATACATATGAGGCAATATTTCCCAGTGGTCTAGTGCATGCCTTTTAGCTAAATTCTCAGTATCTTTGGTCACAGGATGTTTTACATTATTAGACAGTCAAACATGGGGCTTCCCTGGTTGCTCAGCCATAAAGAATCCGCCTGCAATACAGGTGACTCAGGAGATGTGGATTTGATCCCTGGGTTGGGAAGATCCCCTGGAGAAAATGGCAACCCACTCCAGTATTCTTCCCTGGAAAATCCCAAGGACAGAGGAGCCTGGTGGGCCTGCAGTCCATAGGGTCACAAAGAGTCAGACGTGACTGAAGCCACTGAACACATAGTCAAACATAATGTTCTTTCATGAATTTTGACCCTCATGTCTTAGCTCCTACCAGCTGGACCTTATTAAAAACATTCTTCTAGGGCTTCCCAGGGAGAAGGCAATGGCACCCCACTCCAGTACTCCTGCCTGGAAAATCCCATGGACGGAGGAGCCTGGTAGGCTGCAGTCCACGGGTCGCTAAGAGTCGGACACGACTGAGCGACTTCACTTTCACTTTTCACTTTCCTGCATTGAGAAGGAAATGGCAACCCACTCCAGTGTTCTTGCCTGGAGAATCCCAGGGACGGCGGGGCCTGGTGGGCTGCCATCTATGGGGTCACACAGAGTCGGACACGACTGAAGCGACTTAGCAGCAGCAGCAGCAGGGCTTCCCAGGTGGCTCAGTGAGTGGTAAAGAATCCACCTGCCAATGCAGAAGACATGGGTTTGGTCCCTGATCTGGGAAGATCCCACATGCTGCAGAGCAACTAAGCCTGAAGCACCACAGCTAGAGAGTAGCCCCCGCTCACCACAACTTGAGAAAAGTCCATGCAGCAAGCAACAAAGACTCAGCACAGCCAAAAATTTAAAAAATTATAAAAGAATAATCTTCATATTTTATTTTAATACTTCTATAGTTTTTTAATAACATTTACTCCATTCATCTTTAATCTATCTGGAGTGTTTGTATGTGTGCATATGGTGTGAGGTAGGGATCTAATTTTATTTCCTTCTAAATGGAGAGCCAATTGTCCCAACAATCGCTTGTGATGTCCCTTTGCCAAATGTAACTCTCTGTCTAAACAACCTTGTTGTGATCAGCACATGGCAGAACTCTGTAATTGCTGATTTGGGGGAGCAAGCAAAATAACAGCTCAGTGAGACCAGCATATTCTATCATGCAGCAAAAAGCACAGGTCCCAGAATTTAAAACTAGCAGTGAATACAAGCGGCTCCCAATATAAGTGAATACTTGTGGCTTTGGTTTTTATCGTTTTCAAACCGGATTTAACTCTCTGCAGAAAATCTCCGCATTTTAAGTATACAAGTCAATTACTTGACAGACATACCCACTTGTGTAGCAAACACCTCAATCAAGATACAGAGCATTTTCATCTTTCTAGAAACTTCCTTCGTGCTCCTTTGCAGTCAACCTCCCCGCCACTTCCACCCCAGGCAACCATGATGCTAAACTGTGTGTGTGTGTAGTACATTGATAACATTTTCAGAGAAATAAATAACCTGGCTGCACCGCGAGTCTGTTGGCTGAGAAAGAAGGCCAACTTCCCCTCCGGGAAAGGACTACCCTCTTGAATCTGACAAATACCTCCCTGGACCTGTTTGGTTAAGAAGGGGGCAGGGGTTACCCAGGCTAGGTATCCCCAACTCAGGAAGGCAAGCTTGTTCTCACAGTTTTTTCCAAGTCCAGACATTAAATCTGCCAAATTTTTACTTAAATTTTAGATCGATGGATCTTTTTAAACTTAATTCAAATGATTGCTTTTAAAAGAAAACACAATATCCTGTGTTAAATGACCAGGGTCACATGTCATAATTAACAAAAAGCTATTCATTAGACTAATATTAAAAACTAATCTCCCTTGGGACTTTCCTGGTGGTCCAGTTAAGAATTCTCCTGCCAGTGCAAGGGACACTGGTTTGATCCCTAGTCTGGGAGGATCCCGTGTGCCCTGAGGCAACTGAACCTTGTGCTCTAGAACATGCAAGCTACAACTACTGATCCCACACACCACAACTACTAAAGCCTTCATGCCCAGAGCCTGCGATCCACAAGAGGAGCCACTGCCGAGAGAAGCCCATGTACCGCAATGAAGAGGAGCCCCCATTCACCATGACTAGAGAAAGCCCACGTGAAGCAACAAAGACCCAGTGCAGCCAAAAACAAATATAAAAAATAAAATAATTTCCCTGTGCCATCTAAAATTCCACTTCAATTGCCTCTTATGGAGAGAGCTGCAGACAGAGGATAGGTAAGTGAGCTGCAGAGGAAGAATCCAGATCTTGAGGATGGAGGCTGGTGGTTTGGGGGGCAGGAGAGTGGCTGGTGGGGCAGGGGGGTGGGGGGGGGACAAGCCAGCCTCAGCATGTTTCAGGACCTAAGGGTTCCTTTTGCACTGAAACAGTGGAATTGCTTTAGGAAAAGACCTGAGTCCACATACCCACTTCCTGCAAGCCTGTGACAGTTTCTTAGCTCACAGGTTCTGAGACCTTCCATCCATAAAAGGAAACATGTATCTTAGGGACCACTCAAGGAGAAAAGGCAATGGCACCCCACTCCAGTACTCTTGCCTGGAAAATCCCATGGGCGGGCGAGCCTGGTAGGCTGCAGTCCATGGGGTCACTAAGAGTTGGACACGACTGAGCGACTTCACTTTCACTTTTCACTTTCATGCATTGGAGAAGGAAATGGCAACTCACTCCAGTGTTCATGCCTGGAGAATCCCAGGGACAGGGGAGTCTGGTGGGCTGCTGTCTATGGGATCGCATAGAGTCGGACACAACTGAAGTGACTTAGCAGCAGCAAGGAGAAAATACCTTTGGAATCAGACAGACTGGGATCCATTTGTACTTATTAATAGTTACGTGTCCTTGGAGAAGAGAATCATCTTTCAGAGCCTCAATTTTCCCACCTGTAAAATGGGCATAATAATAGTACCTTATTCAGGTGGCACTAGTGGTAAAGAACCCACCCGCCAATGCAGAAGATATGAGACACGGGTTCGATCCCTGAGCCAGGAAGATCCCCTGGAGGAAGGCACAGCAACCCACTTCAGTATTCTTGCCTAGAGAATCCTAAAGACAGAGGAGCCTGGCAGGCTATAGTCCATGGGGTTGCAAAGAGTCAGACATGACTGAACGACTAACACTTTCATATTGCAAGGACCGAATCTGGTGGCATTTGCAAGGCACACCGCTTGGCACAGAGCAGGCTCTCTATAAATGAGAAGCAGTTATTCTATATCCCCCCCAAGGATCTTGGAGGATGCAAACCACTGAGATCATCAGCCTTTGTCTGAGTGATGAAGTGGTTAATGAAATCAGTCCTTCCTGAAAGAAGCGGCTCTGGGAGTCACCAGTTTTATTAATGAATTGCTCGCTAAAGTTCTTCCTGTTTTGCTGACAGGCGCAATTAACTGCCTGCAGGCTGGTGGCCCTAACTAAATGATAACCAATTTGGGGGTTGGCCTGGAGGCAGGATATGGGTGTGTGGGAGCCCAGGCCTCAGGAGTGGGAGTTGTAGCACCTGCTTCAAAATCACCAGAGCCAAGGCCCCTTCCCAGGTCTGGCTCCCTCTGGGCATGGAGGCCTGGGGCTGCGAGGGCTGGGGAGCGGCCTCTAGCCCCTGAGGCCCGGCAGCAGGGGATGTCCGTGAGTGGGAATTCCTTTTTGGACTGACAGCTGCATCAGGCCCCGAGTGATTATCTCAGGGAATCCTCCCAGCCCTGTCACGTTGGTGTTGCCACTCTCCTCGTGCACAGATGAGGAGCCCTGAGGCTCAGAGAGGTCAGACAGTAGGCGGTCAGGGCACTCAGCGCCGCCTTTCCCCTGTGGTGGGGCCGGGTGGAGGTCCTCAAGTCCACACACTAGCAGGGACAGTCACACTTTCGCCTGATGGGCAGGTCACGTGGGGCTTTGGAGACTTATCCGTGCTGTCTCTGGTCCCATTTCACTGATGGGAGACTGAGACCCAGAGAGGGACAGAGACTGGCTTGAACCAGAGTCAGAAGCCAGAGTCTAGATGTCCTGCCGCAGCTCAGGGAAGACAAGACTGAGTAGGGCCCTGTGCCTGCCTGGGGCCTCCCAGCCAGAGAGCTGCTGTGAATTCTCACCCCTGTTATCTGTCCCTTCCCCTACACCCCTCTCCCTTCCCCCACCCCCCAACCCGACCGTGGGAAGCTACTTACCCAAGTCGGTGTCCGGGTAACACCTTCTAAGTGCTATAAGCGGTAGATGCAGCTGGTTTGAGGCTGCAAGTTCTCAAGCTTCTGGGTTCCTGGAAGGTGCTCTCATGACCCACTGCACATCCTCCCAGCCCGCTTGGATCCTTGAATCACCTCAGCAATTGCAACCCCCCAAAATCTCACAGAACAAACCATGGAGCTTGGTCAGAACACCCTTCGCTGGTCAGATGGAACTGGAGGCAGAGGGATGACTGGCCTTTCCTCCTGGTTCAACAATGGGGAAACCAAAGCCCAGAGAGGGAACAAGCCAGGCCACAGCCATACAGCCAGTCCGAGGGAGCAGAGGTGTAGCTGGGACCCTGAGTGGCCCTCTCCAGGTTAAGGAGGTGGTGGCCTGCTGGGCTGCTTTGTGGAATCCCTGCCCTCTCTGGGTCTCGGTTTCTCACCTCTAAACTGAAGGGTGGCAAGAGATTAAAAGAGCAAATGCAACAGTAATGTTGTGTTTATTATTACAGTTGACCTGGAGAGGTGCGTGAGACCTCATCCCATTTTAAAAAGATTTTATAAAGCCTCTTATGTTGCAGGCACTCTCTCAAGGGCATTACAATTATTGGCTAGTTAATTCTCCTATCAACTCTATAAGCTGGTTACTATTGTGCCCATCCCATATTACAGATCTGTCGCCTCAGGCCAGGAGAGGCTAGGTAGCTTCCCGGGTTGCATAACTCGTATGGGAGGGAGCTGCGACTTCTGCCCCGTCAGCAGTATCATCGGGCACAGTGCTGCGCTCATTTCACCAACCGTCCACGGAGGAGGCGGCAGGAGGTCCTTACAGTGGCAATCTGGGGACAAGTGGACGGAGGTGAGGTCACTGAGAGATGTGCCAGGAATTGAGGAGTCAGGCTCCACTTTCCTGCCTCCGTTCATCTGACCTTTTGCTGAGTTCTGCCGGCTGTATCTGACTCACTTCTGCTCACTCCGTCTCAGAGGATGCCAGCACCCTGGCAATGGTACACTACAGTGCAGACAAGCGGTAGGCTGGATGTGTGCAGACACTGGCATCATTAAAAAGAGAAGATTTTCTTTGATGCGACCCAACACAAAACGTCCCCTCAGACCCTCCAACACAGTAGATCTAAAACTGATCTTGAGATTTTTGTTTTCAGCAATGGCAGACTTCCTTTTACCTCTGAACACAGTTTAAAATGTTGAGTTAAAAAAAATTTTATTTGAAGCGCTAGAAAGATCGTGGGGAAGCAGCAGGCTAAATCTGAGAAGAAAATATCACCCCAGAGAGGTAAACAACACAACAGAAACACCAAAGCCACTTCCGTACGAAGGGTATTGACAGATGCCACCCACTTGGGCTTCAGTCTGTGGCCTTTGGAGCGAGCAGGACAGAAGTCAAGGCCAAAGACCAGTCCAGGGAGGGGAGACGTAAAGCAGGCCCTTCCCATGTAGGTTGGGACCCCCTCCTTGACAAAAACGTAAACCAGAACTGAGTCATGCCCCTCCCCTTGGCCCCAGAAAGCAATTTGGGATTGAGAAGAGCAGAAGCAGGGGAAGAGGCCCACTCTGAGAACGAGAGCTGTGGACTGGTGTGCACACACTTCATCACCCCAGGTACAGCAGACAGGGGCAGACCGGGGGCCTCAAGCTGTGAACTTGTCTGACATTTTTCCATCTGTAAGTGTCCCAACTGCCTATCAGAGACAAATACAAGAAGGGGAAGGTGGTTGGGAGGGATGGAGTGGGAGGTTGGGGTTAGCAGATGTAAGCTATTAAATATAGAATGGAAAAACAACAAGGCCCTACTGTGTAGTGCAGAGAACTGTATTCAAGACCCTATGATAAACCGTAAGGAGCAGGATTTTTAAAAAGGACGTATACGTATGTATGACTGGATCACTTTGCTGCGCAGCAGAAATTAACACAGCGCTGTAAATCGACTATGATAGGGCGGGCATGGGGTCTCACTGATGAGGCGGCTCATTATGTCAGCCTCGCAAACAAAGAATAAAATCACAGTGATCCGCTTGACTGACCAAACTGCCCGAATGGCATGCTGTTTTCTCGCTGGCGCCTATCTTCTCAAAGCTGCGAGATCACCAGATTCCAGACCTCCGGCTCTATGACCATCCCTTCAGAGAGTTTTTCGTTGTTGGCTATAAGAAGGACCCACCCCGTCAGAAAGGGAGGACGCTTGGTCTCCTTAAGAGCCAGTCACCCCCTCTTTTCCCTCTAGTAAATTTCCCTTTTCTTGCCTGACTGCCCAGCTCACTCTCTTTTTCTCTGCACTCGCCTTACAAACTAATTTTTTTTTAATATTAATAATTAAAAAAAGAAATAAATACAAGGCTTGAGGGGAACACATCCATTCCTCGGGGGAAATCCCACAATAATTTTTCGAAGCCAACAGCCATAACCAGGTCAAAAATGACAAACTACACAAAGACGAGGGGGAGTGTAAGTCAGAATCAGCAGCAACAGATCCATGGTTACTGCAGATATTTTAATGATCAGATAAAGAGGATTAAACAACTATTATTACTATATTCTACAAAAATGAACAACAAGCTGAAAATAGCTTCAGGG
The DNA here is from genome assembly GCF_019923935.1 of Bubalus bubalis. NCBI lineage: Eukaryota > Metazoa > Chordata > Mammalia > Artiodactyla > Bovidae > Bubalus > Bubalus bubalis. The sequence goes on along the minus strand of NC_059174.1, from coordinate 25,197,826 downwards.
AATAGTAAACTATAGAAAGCAGCATAGCACATTTTTTAAAGGGTCAAAGGAAACTTCTAGAAACTTGAAGATGGATCAGAAGAAATTATTGAGAATGTACTCCATAAAGACAAAAAGATGGAGGATACTGATAAGATGGTAAGAAACACGGAGGATATAGTGAGAGAAAAATCTAACGTATATTTCATCAGAATCCCAAGGAGAGAGGAGAAAATATTTCAAGAGATGGTGGTTGAATATCTTGAGTATCTTTTCAGAATTGATGCAAGGTACAAGTGGCCCAGCCACAGATACAAGTGGCCCAGAAAATCTCAAACAGAACAAATTACAAAAAATTGATATTTAATAGAAATAGAAAAGTAAGGAGAAAATGTTAAAACCTAGCCAGAGAGAAAAAACCGTTTACTTTCAAAGCAATGGTGATTAGACTTACAAATCATTCTCAACAGCAATGATGGAAACCATAGAAAAGTGGAATGAATGAAATCTTTAATGTAATGAAGCAGAATAACTGCCAACCTAGACTCTATACTCAGCTAAAATATCTTTCAAGAATGAAGGCCAAATAAAGACATTTTCTTTCAAACAAAAACTGAGAGTTCATCACCAGCAAACCCTCACTAAAGAAAAAGTTAAAACATGGACTTGAGGCAGAAGGAAAATTATCTAGATGGGAGGGTAGAGGGTATAAAAAAAGAATAGGGACTAAAGAAAGTGGCTAGAAGAATACCGACAAAGGACATCCCCGGTGGTCCAGGGGTGGAGGGGCTGGCTGCCAATGCTAGGGTCATGGGTTCGACCCCTGGTCCAGGAAGATCCCACATGCTGCAGGGCAACTAAGCCCATGCAGCACAACTCATGTGCCCTGGAGCCTGTGCTCCACAACAAGAGAAGCCGCTGCAGTGAGAATCCCGCACACCGCAACTGGAGAGTAGCCCCGACTGGCCTCACGAGGAAAAGCCCAGGCAGCTACGAAGACCCAGCGCCACCAAAATACATAAATAAAATATGGACAAATGCATAAAACGTCATATGGAATAGTAATCATAAAGTATAATGGAATTTAAAATGAAAATACCAAACAATCTAACATGAACTGGGAGTGGGAAACAAATAGTATTAGAATGTTATAGGATCAATGGGGTATTCAGGCACATGATAAAGGTTTGATTAATTTCAGGCTTTAATAAATTAAGTGTGCATGTTACAATATCTAGGGTAAATACTAAAACAAGGATTAGGACACTGTTCCATGGATCAGATCCAGCTTGCTTTTGGTATGGCCTGCCAAATAAGAAGAGAGAAGGAAATAGCAACCCACTCCAGTGTTCTTGCCTGGAGAATCCCAGGGACGGGGGAGCTTGGTGGGCTGCCGTCTATGGGGTCGCACAGAGTCGGACACGACTGAAGCGACTTAGCAGCAGCAGCAGCCAAATAAGAATGGTTTCCACATATGAAAAGGGCTATAAAAATCCAATCAGAGAAGAATCTATGACAGACTATCAGTGGCACGCAAAGCCTAAAATATTTACCATCAGGCTTTTTACAGAAAAAAGTTACCAGCTCCTGCACTAAAGGAATAGAAAAAGAGTATATCATTTCAAACTTATCAACAGAGAAAATGATATGAGTTAAATGATAAAACATATACAGACAATTCTTTCAAGGCCAGAAAGAAAAGAGAAAAATAGGACGAGTAAGATAAGAAACACAAAATAAGACAGTAGATTTAATTCTAAATGTTTACAGTAGATGTACATTACATTTACATTTACCTAAACACAGTCATTAATTATAAATGGACTAAATGCTCCAGTAGATAATCACGATGGTGTCATCACTGACCTAGAGTCAGACAGCCTGGAATGTGAAGTCCAGTGGGCCTTAGAAAGCATCACTATGAACAAAGCTAGTGGAGGTGATGGAATTCCAGTTGAGCTCTTTCAAATCCTGAAAGATGATGCTGTGAAAGTGCTGCACTCCATATGCCAGCAAATTTGGAAAACTCAGCAGTGGCCACAGGATTGGAAAAGGTCAGTTTTCATTCCAATCTCAAAGAAAGGCAATGCCAAAGAATGCTCAAACTATTGCACAATTGCACTCATCTCACATGCTAGTAAAGTAATGCTCAAATTTCTCCAAGCCAGGCTTCAGCAATACGTGAACCATGAACTTCCTGATGTTCAAGCTGGTTTTAGAAAAGGCAGAGGAACCAGAGATCAAATTGCCAACATCCGCTGGATCATGGAAAAAGCAAGAGAGTTCCAGAAAAACATCTATTTCTGCTTTATTGACTATGCCAAAGCCTTTGACTGTGTGGATCACAATAAACTGGAAAATTCTGAAAGAGATGGGAATACCAGACCACCTGATCTGCCTCTTGAGAAATCTGCATGCAGGTCAGGAAGCAACAGTTAGAACTGGACATGGAACAACAGACTGGTTCCAAATAGGAAAAGGAGTACGTCAAGGCTGTATATTGTCACCCTGCTTATTTAACTTCTATGCAGAGTACATCATGAGAAACGCTGGACTGGAAGAAACACAAGCTGGAATCAAGATTGCCAGGAGAAATATCAATAACCTCAGATATGCAGAAGACACCACCCTTATGGCAGAAAGTGAAGAGGAACTAAAAAGCCTCTTGATGAAAGTGAAAGAGGAGAGTGAAAAAGTTGGCTTAAAGCTCAACATTCAGAAAACAAAGATCATGGCATCTGGTCCCATCACTTCATGGCAAATAGATGGGGAAACAGTGGAAACAGTGGCTGACTTTATTTTTCTGGGCTCCAAAATCACTGCAGATGGTGACTGCAGCCATGAAATTAAAAGACGCTTACTCCTTGGAAGGAAAGTTATGACCAACCTAGGTAGCATATTCAAAAGCAGAGACATTACTTTGCCAACAGAGGTCCGTCTAGTCAAGGCTATGGTTTTTCCTGTGGTCATGTATGGATGTAAGAGTTGGACTGTGAAGAAGGCTGAGCGCCGAAGAATTGATGCTTCGGAACTGTGGTGTTGGAGAAGACTCTTGAGAGTCCCTTGGACTGCAAGGAGATCCAACCAGTCCATTCTGAAGGAGATCAGCCCTGGGATTTCTTTGGAGGGAATGATGCTAAAGCTGAAACTCCAGTACTTTGGCCACCTCATGCGAAGAGTTGACTCATTGGAAAAGACTCTGATGCTCGGAGGGATTAGGGGCAGGAGGAGAAGGGGACGACAGAGGATGAGGTGGCTGGATGGCATCACTAACTCGATGGACATGAGTCTGAGTGAACTCCGGGAGTTGGTGATGGACAGGGAGGCCTGGCGTGCTGTGATTCATGGGGTTGCAAAGAGTCGGACATGACTGAGCAACTGAACTGAACTGAAATGCTCCAGTTAAAAGGCAAAAAGTTCAGACTGGATGGGGAGAAATTTATGTTGTTTAAAAATGAACGAACACATCTAAAACATAAGAATACAGAACATTTTAAGGCAATAAAATAAAAATACTAGTTTTCAAAATGCTAGTATAACTTTATTTGTAAAAGACAAAGTAGACTTTAAGGCAAAAATGCATTACTAGAGGTAAAGATAATAACAAAACAATTTCACTGACTCAATGAATATGAGTTTGAGCAAACTCCGGGAAATAGTGAAGGACAGGGAAGCTCGGCATGCTGCAGGACATGACTTAGCGACTGAATAACAACAAAAGTTTTAATGATCACTGCAAAGTATGAAAAAGAGATGTTTGACAAAATTCAATATCCATTCATGGTTTAAAAAAAAAATCTTAGGAAACTAGAAATATAAGGAACTTACTATATCTGATAAAGGGTACATACTGAAAAACAAACTTACAGCAAATATTATACTTCAGGGTGAAACTGTCAAAAACTTTCCCTTTGAGTTTGGTAGCAAGATGAGGAAGCTTACTATTACTATGCCAGTCCTGTATTGTTCTGTCAAGACCTAGCCTGTGCAATAAGAAAAGGAAGTGAGATAAGACAGACAAGCATCAAAAAAAATTAAAAAACCTCACCAATCATAGATGTGATGATGAGTATATTTTAAAAAATTGAAAAACTATTTAAAAAAATTGACAATCTATTAGAAATAACAAGAGAGTTCAGTAAATTTGCAGGATACAAAAAACAATGTTAAAACATCATTATGTAATACTATATAGTAGCCACAATTAGAAAGTAAAATTTTTAAAAAGTCACAGTAACAGGTTCTATTCATTATATGATGGTCCAAAATGATTCTGGCTTCCTGCTATCATGCCTTTATGTAATCCCCTCCTCTTGTGTGGGCTGCACTTAGTAACTTCAGTTCAGTCGCTCAGTTGTGTCCAACTCTTAGTGACCCCATGGACTACAGCATGCCAGGCTCCCCTGTCCTTCACCATCTCCTAGAATTTGCTCAGAATTATGTCCATTGAGTCAGTGATGCCATCCAATCATCTCATCCTCTGTCATCCCCTTATCCTCCTGCCTTCAATTTTTCCCAACATCAGGGTCTTTTCCAATAAGTCAGCTCTTCGCATCAGGTGGCCAAAGTATTGGAGCTTCAGCTTCAGCATCAGTCCTTCCGATGAGTATTCAGGGTTGATTTTTCTTTTAAGATCGACTGGTTTGATCTCCTTGCTGTCCAAGGGACTCTCAAGAGTTTTCTCCAACATCACAGTTCAAAAGCATCAATTCTTCGATGCTCATCTTTCTTAATGATCTATATTCTAATGAATAGAACATAGCAGAAATCATGACATGTCATTTCTGACATTAGGTTATTAAAAGGCTGCGGCTCCCATCTTGGGTGTTCTCTCGCCCTCTCAAATTACTTCCCTCCTGGGGAAGCCAGCTGTCACGTCAGGAGGCAGCCCTACTGGTCCCCTTCACAAGTCAAGCAAAGGTAGGAGGTGGATTGGTCCCAGGCTGGACAGCTGCAGCTGGTCTCCTGCTGACATTTCAAAATGGGATACCAGTGGGAGGATTGGGTCTTGAATGGAATGCATTCTTGTGGATTTCCCGGCCTGACGCATGCACAGAGAAGGCCTTCAGTCTAGGGGAAGGATGCAAGGATGAAGAAGACACCTGCTGGAATCCATCTGGCTGAGAGATGCATGGCCACACCAGGACCAAATATGGAGATGATTGACTAGGAAAACAAAACCAATGGAAACTGCCTCTATATAAGCCACCTAAGCTGCCTCTATTGGGCTGCTCACCTCGAGGTTGCCTCTGTGCCTTTGCACACATGTATTGTTTTTTCCACACATACTTTACTTCTTCCACACAAACAATGCTTTTAACTTTTTCACAATATTGGTCTCTTTGCTGAATTCTTTCTTCAAAGAAGACAAGAACCGAGCCTCTTCCACCAGCTTTTCATCATGGGAATCAAAGCCCTTAGATAAGACCACAGCCCTAGTACATGGACTTATAATATGACTTTGCAATTTCAATCCTAGGTATACACTCAAAAGAACTGAAAATGTATATTCACACAAAAACTTGTACATGAGTACCCATAGCAGCATTATTGAAAATGTGGAAGAAAGGCAAAATATTTACCAACAGATTAAAAAATAAATAAAAGTGTGGCGTGTCCACACAATGATATACTATTCATCAATAAAAAGGAATACATGCTACAACATGGAAAAACCTTGAAAATGTACTAGGTGAAAGAAACCAGTTATAAAGGCCACATATTGCATAAGTCTATTTCTATGAAATGTACTGAATAGGCAAATTTATACAGACAGAAAGTAGATTAATGGTTGCTCGATGCTGGGAGCTTGGGTGAAACGGAAATGAGGTAATGGGTATGAGGTTTCTTTTTGGGGTAAAATGAACACATTCTAAAATTGACTGTGGTGATGGCTGCACAATTCTGCACAACCAGATCTTGTGGAAAAAACCCAAATGAACTTTTGGGCCCACCCAATACTAGAAACTATTGAAATGTTACACTTAAAAAAGTAAGACCGCAGCCCTAGCCATCAACTTGACTGCAACCTCATAAAAGACCTGAAGGCAGAGCCTCCAGCTAGGTGAATAACCCACAAAAGCTGGAGATGATAAATGTTGGTGGTTTTACCACCAAGTTTGGGGATAATTTGTTACATGTTAATCAGATCAGATCAGATCAGATCAGTCGCTCAGTCGTGTCCGACTCTTTGCGACCCCAGCACGCCAGGCCTCCCTGTCCATCACCAACTCCCGGAGTTCACTCAGACTCACGTCCATCGAGTCAGTGATGCCATCCAGCCATCTCATCCTCTGTCGTCCCCTTCTCCTCCTGCCCCAATCCCTCCCAGCATCAGTCTTTTCCAATGAGTCAACTCTTCGCATGAGGTGGCCAAAGTACTGGAGTTTCAGCTTCAGCATCATTCCCTCCAAAGAAATCCCAGGGCTGATCTCCTTCAGAATGGACTGGCTGGATCTCCTTGCAGTCCAAGGGACTCTCAAGAGTCTTCTCCAGCACCACAGTTCAAAAGCATCAATTCTTCGGCGCTCAGCCTTCTTCACAGTCCAACTCTCACATCCATACGTGACCACAGGAAAAACCACAGCCTTGACTAGACAGACCTTTGTTGGCAAAGTAATGTCTCTGCTTTTGAATATGCTATCTAGGTTGGTCATAACTTGCCGATAACTAATATAACCACCACCATTTACAACACTTCAAAAATAGATCAAGTGGCTAGAAATAAATCTAACCAGAAAGGCACACAATTCAGATACAGTTCTAAAATTTAATTGGGACATGCAGAAATAGGCCAGAGCACTCACCAACAGTTCCACACATACGTGGCTGCCTGATTTACAACAGAGCTGGCGTTTCTGAGCATCAGGGAGAGGCTGGCGTTTATATGAATGGTGTTCAGACAGCTGGGTTTCCACAGGAGGAAAAAACAAAAACAAAATTCAACCCTAACACATACAAGCCACGAAAATCAATTGCAGGTAAATTTAAAGACCTGATGGTGAAAAGCTACAAAACTTCTTGGCAATGATATAGAAAGATGTCTTCCTGACTTTGAGTCAGGGAAGAATTTAACACAAAAATACTGGCCATCAGATAAATATTTAATCAACTAGAACATAATAAACTGAAGAATTTCTGTTCATCAAAAGACTATGAGTGGGGCTGGGGGGGCTTCCCTGGTGGCTTAGTGATAAGGAATCCACTTGCCAATGCAGGAGACACAGGTTTGATCCCTGATCCCATATGCCATGGAGCAGCTAAGCCCATGTGCCACAACTACGGAGTCCGAGCTCTAGAGCCCAGGAACCATAGCAAGAGAAGTCACCACAGTGAGAGCCCTGAGCACCACAGCTGGAGAGCGCCCCCACTCTCTGCACCTAGAGAAAAGCCCACGCAGCAGGGAAGACCAGCACAGCCAAAAATAATTATTTTTTTAAAAAAGACTGTAGGGGAAAAAAGTGAATAAGATCACCGAGTGGGAGAATATAATTGCAATAATATAACCGACAAAGAAGTCATATCCAGAATACATAAATATCCCCTAAAAATCAATAAGAACAAGAGGAGAAGGGAGACTGAGACAAGGGCTTGGGTGTCTAGAAGATGATGCTCACGGCAGGTGTGAGGGGTAGAGAGAGTGAGACGGGGCAGGTAGACATCCCAATGCCAGGATGTTATCAAGGCCACTGTTGTAGGTGGTGGGACCTCCAGGACTCCTGAGACAGTCGAGAGCTGTCTCCGTGAAGGTCAGGAGCTGGGGCGCCCGCCCATCAGCTATCATGCCCCCATTCCAGTCTTTTCCACAGTGTTAGAAAAGAACGTTGACAGGCTGGCTGTCTAGCAGTGGGAGCTTTGTGCCCTGCACAATGGCCAAAATTAGAGTGATGCTCACGCCGGGGCATATGTTACAAACAACCCAATAGAAACTAGGCAAAAGATTTAAACAGATGCTTTTAAAAGGGGAGGGACGAATCCAACCAGCCAATAAATATATGAAGAGATGCTCTACCTCATTAAATTGCCTTGGAAATGCAACTTACAGTAACATTGAGATACCACTACACACCCAGCAGATTAAGGAAGGGCTTCCCAGGTGGTGCCAGTGGTAAAGAAACCACCTGCCAATGCAAGAGACTTAAGAGACACAGGTTCAATCTCTGGATCAGGAAGATCCCCTGGAAGAGGGCATGGCAACCCACTCCAGCTTTCATGCCTAGAGAATCCCATGGACAGAGGAGCCTGGTGGGCTAGAATCCATAGATAGGATCACAAAGCGTCGGACACAACTGAAGCGACTTAGCAGGCACACATGTGTGGCACCAGAGAGCCACGGGGATACTCATCCGAGCAGAGAGGAACTGAAAATTTGTTCAACCACTTCAGAAAAATGGCATAGTCTAGTAAAGTTGAAGACGCAGATGACCTGTAGCCCAGAAATTCCACTCCTAGATACATAGCTTGGAGCAACACAAATACGCACCTCTATGTACATACAAGAACACTCATCGCTTACAATACCTCAGCCTGCAAGCATCCCAAACATCCGTCCACAGGAGAAAAGGTTCAGAGCTGTAGTGTGGTCCCGTGCTGGAATAGCATATAGCAATGAACTTGAATAAAATGTATTTACATCCAACAACACAGACGAATCCCACAAATTTAATGGTAAGGTGAAGAAACGTGGATTTTGTTTATATAAACTTCCAAAATAAGAAAAACCAAAACTATGTTGTTCAGAGATGCAGATACAGGTGGTAAAACTGTCAGTGCTAGTAAGGAAGTGATGCCTTTAGACAGCAGGATGTTTTCCTGCCCTGTGCAGGAGGGTGTGGGGTGGAGAAAGGAGGATGGAGGTTTCAGGGGCGGAGGAGGGGAGTTACATGGTGATTTGCTCTATAATTTTGGCTAAATTGTGTGTATATCCTGTGAACTCTCTATAGTTTACAATTTATTAATGTTCACCAATAAAGGATTACATCAACAAAACTGATGCACACACACCACCTGCTCTCCCTTTGTGAGTTCCCCACCGCAGTTACAGACAGGCCACCCCACCATTCAGGACCCACCATCAGACTTGATGGCTCCCGCCCACCTGGTGGCCAGGCAAGCTTTCCATCCTATGGGCTCCCCCACCCAACGCCCCTCTGAGCCTCGCCCCTCCCTCCATTCCTGCTGTCAGCACAACTCTGGATGCATTTCAGGTCCACCCAAGGACAACCAGAGACTGCTACGCCTCCCTGGATGTCCCTCCAACCTGTCTCCACCCACTGCCAGTGGCCCTGTGGAAACACCACTCAGATGGGGGACTCACCTGGTCAAAGAGCTTCAGTGCCTCCCTACTGCTCAAGCTCCATGCTGGGGCTCTTATCCCTCTGGTTTCTCTCTTGCCTCTCCTAACTTCATCCCTAAGCCCATGTGTCTGCACTCTCTCTTTCTCTCTTCCCTTTACCCCCAAACCTCCCCCTCCCCCCTTCCCCTGTCCTACTCTATTCAGCTAGAAGCCCTCTCTCGTAAGAAACTTCCTGCTGGACTTCTCTGGTGGTCCACTGGTTAAAATCCACCTGCCAATGCAGGGGACACGGGTTCGGTTTCTGATCTGGGAAGATTCCACATGCCGCAGAGCAACTAAGCCCATGGGCCACAACTACTGAAGCCCGTGCGCCTACAGCCTGTGCTCTGCAGCAAAGAATGGACCCCACTGACTGCAACCAGAGAAAGCCCACATGCAGCAACAAAGACCCAGGGCAACCAAAAATAAAAATAAATTATGTGGAAAAAAAAAAGGAGCCTTCCTGCCACCCTGGGTTACACTCCTCACCCTCCCCTAACACCCCACCGAAGGAAGCAGCCCAGCCCACAGGCTCTAGGCTCTGGGTTGGTTTGTGTTTCTGCAGCCTGGGTTCCTGGGGTGATAGAGCGAAGCCAGGGCCCGCCTGAGATGAGAGGCTCCCATTGCTGGAGAGGAAGGTCTGGGATGTCTATCAACAGGTAACTTCTCATCAAAGCATCCCTGCAAACCCTGGGGAGGAGCAGGGAGCCAGCTGACTAAGAGCCCCCATGGGCTCCAATACAAGGACATCAAAGTAGTGACTATGAGGCTGAAGTTGAACCAGAGGCCCTTTCCCCATTTTCCTTCCAGGAGCAACATAAGCCTCTCATTTTTGTTTAATTCATAGGCCTTCTCCACCAATGTCAATCCCCATGCAGAAGGTGGGAAAACCCTAATGTGATATAAAAATTAATAATGAAATGTGATATTTTTGCTACCCCAATTTTGTCCACACACATCATCTTATGTTACCATTGCCTGGTATATCCCTGGTCCCACCAGATGGTGAGCCTGGGGGAGAGGGGTGGTGCGAGCAGCAGCTGGCCTCCTCCCTGCATGGGGAACCCCAGGCTGAGCAAGCCTGCTCCAACGCAGTCTCTGCGCATGTGGGACAGATAGAGGGCAGGTAGACAGAGGTTGGGTATTGGGGGGATGGGAGGATGAATGGATGGATGGTGGCCAGGTGGTGGCTGGATAAAAGGACAGATAAGTGTATTCATGAACAAATGAAATGGAAAATAAAGGAATAATGAACAGATGGACAGACAGAACGATGAATGGATGGACAGACGCGTGAATGAACAGAGACAGATGGGTGGATAAAAGAACAGCAGACATTCCCACAGAAGGATGGGGAAATCTACCAGTTTCCTTCTTTAACAGAGCTGGGAAAGCCAGGTCAGAGCTCAGATGCACTCTTGCTGGAAATGTTCCCATCTTGCAGTTGGCAGGAATGTCCGGGTCCCCTAGGTCCTCTGCAGGCTGCCTCTGGGCTCTGGGACCAGGGAGAAAGGCAGGAGTGGTCAACCGCGACCCCTGGTGGTCAGAATAGGAATGACCGCCCCCGGGCCTAGCTCGGCAGCTCTGGCCATCCTGGCCCCGCTTGGGGAGCCTACCTTCACCCTAGTTCCAGGCGCTGACCTTCTGGCCCATAGGCTGAGGTTCCCATCTAAATGTCCTCGGACAGCTCACGGCACCGATGGTGTGCGAGGCAGCAGGCCAGGCGTTCACTCACACTGAAGGGCCTACAACTGACCAAGTCACACTCACCTCTCCCTGACCCCTCAGAGCAGCCTTGGAAATAGCTACTAGGCCCCCATTTTACAGGAGAGAAACCTAAGTCTCAGAGGGGCCTCAAGAGGCTTGCCAGGGTCTACAGTGAGTGAGTTGCAGAGCCAGGATTTGAACTCAGACTGTCTCAGATTCCCTCCTAGGCTAGCTCGCTGCCTCCCTGACAGATCCTGCTGGGACAATTGTGGCTGGCTATCTGAGCATCCCTGGTGGGTCCACAGCGCAAATACACACAGCCCCTGGCTCCACAGAATGTGCCATCTGGTGGGCTTGTTCCCACCCCTTCACGGTTCTGATAAGGAACCAGAGGCTGATTTGAATCTCAGCTCCGGCACTGAGTAGCTGTGCGACCTTGGGCAAGTCACTTAACCTTTCTGTGCTTCAGTTTCCTCATGGGTGGAATGAGTCTGACAATAATCAAACTTACATCACAGGGTTGTTGTGAAAATTAAGTGAGCTAATATATGTAGGACGTATCGGGTACATAGCAAGGGCTCCCTCTCACTGGTATTCCAGTGAGCGGAATGGGGCTCAGGGGAAGAAAAGGCTGAAAACTCACAAGTGTAGCAATGCCACGCTTACTTTCATTGTTTTTCAGAAGCAAGATGGAGACGAGGCTGCGCAGCAAAATGGGGAGGATGGCGGCTGTGGGCTCTATGGCGATGGTGGCAGCGGAGGACGTCTTCCAGAAGCTTTTCGGCTTCTACCTACAGAGCCGCCCCCGGGACCGTAGACCCGGGAGGGGACATCGACTTCCCACCAGCTCACACCCACGGCACAGGGCCTGGTGCCCACAAGGTGGTCAAATCTCAGCTAAATGTGTCCCTAGTCAGTGACCACAGTGACGGAGCAAGACTTCAGCCGGTCAGCAAGTGGCGAGCCTTTGGGCTGCAAGGCTATCTTGGATCTCTTTTTATCCCACACTCCTTCCCAGGTTACCAGTGGCACTGCATGAAGCACTGCCTCTAAGTCAGCGGTCTCCAGCCTATTTGGCACCAGGGACTGGTTTCATGGAGGACAAATTTTCCACAGACCAAGGTGGGGAGGTATGGTTTGGAGATGATTCAAGCAGTGAAAAAGTGAAAATGTTAGTCACTCAGTCATGTCCAACTCTTTGTGACCCCAAGGGCTATAGCCCACCAGGCTCCTCAATCCATGGATTTCTCCAAGCCAGAATACTGGAGTATTCCCTTCTCTGGGGTATCATCCCAACCCAGGGATCAAACCCAGATCTCCTGCATTGCAGGTGGAGTCTTTACCACTGAGCCACCAGGGTACATCACATTTATTGTGCACATTATTTCAATTATCATTACATCAGCAGCACCCCCTCCCCGAGATCATCAGATGTTAGATCCCAGAGGTTGGGGACCCCTGCTTAAGTTATATTCATATGACTAAGGAAGAGACCCAAGATTTGTGGGAACATAGCAAAGAGTTTCAAAGGTATAAAGAAGTGAGTAAATGGAAATCTCAAAGTTTATTAGAGAAAATGCATTAAGTGACCCTAGGCTACCATTTTAATGACCTGACTTTGACTTGACTTTCCTTTCAGAGTAAGTGGCCACTGATTATGTATTTCAGGGTTTTTGAGCTGAAGCCATGGCATGTTATCTGGCCAGAGCTTTTTCAATTTTTTGGAAATGCCGGTTCATGGGTTTTGCTCATTTTTCTCCTAAGTTGTTTATCTTTTCTTACTGATCCATAGGGTATCTTGATACCAACTCTGTGCTTACATCTTCTCCCAAATATGGCTTGTCTTTTCACTTCCTTTAAGGTGTATTTTGGGAAATAGAATTTTTTTATTGGAGTGTAGTTGATTTAAAATGTTGTGCTAATTTCTGCTGTACAGCAAAGTGATCAGTTAGTTGTACATATACATACATGTGCGTGCTCAGCCACTTCAGTCATGCCTGACTTTTTGAGACCCCATGGACTGTAGCCCGCCAGGCTCTTCTGTCCATAGGGATTCTCCAGGCAAAAATGCTGCCATACCCTCCTCCAGGGAATCTTCCCCACCCAGGGATCAAACCCAAGTTTCTTGTGGCTCCTGCATTGGAAGGTGGATTCTTTATCACTAGCACTGCCTGAGAAGCCCACATATACATATAGCCACTCTTTTTTTAGATTCTTTCCCCATATAGGTCATTACAGAATATTGAGGAGAGTTCCCTGTGCTTTACAGTAGATCCTTATTAGTTAAACTGAATCTATATAGTGGTGTGTGTATGTCAATCCAGTCTCCCATTTATCCCTCCCCTCCCTTTCCCCCTGGTAACCATGCTTGTTTTCTGCATCTGTGACTCCGTCTAAAACCCAAATAAGCATGTGGTCAATTGTATCCATCTTTTCATCATGGTTAACACTTTTTTGATATTTTCTTTAAGGGTTCTTTCCCCACCTTCAAGTCAGAAAGATGTTAATCTATATTTTCTTCAAACAGTACTAAAGGTGTGCTTTTGACATGTAAACCCTTAATTCATCTAGAGCTGATTCTTGTTTTTTGGGGTTTTGTTTTTATATTTGGTTTTGGGGTTGTTTTTTTTTTTTTTTTTTTTTTTTCAGATTTTTGGCCACTCCACAAGGCATGTGGGATCTTAGTTCCCCAACCAGAGATTGAACCTGCGCCCCCTGCAGTGGAACCCCGCGTTTTAATCTCTGGGCCACCACGGAAGTCCCTAGAGCTGATTCTTGAGTCCACTGTAAGGCAGAGATTTGAATGGACTTCTTTCCTACACGTGTCACCAGTTCCACATGGTCCCCCCCCTTCCCTGGTCTGCCAGCTTCCACCATCATATACCAGAGTCCCACGTATGTCTTCTCCTGCTCCCAGGCTCTCCTTTCCATTCCTTTGGTCAATTTGTTTATCCCAGTGACAAATTTCCAAACATGTGGGGATTTTTAAATTATATTTTTGTTATTACCAGCTCCACTTCATCGAGTTCAAAGAATGTGGTCTAATAGCAATTCTTTGCAATTTTTTTTTTTGAAGCTTGCTTTCTAATCTAGTCTACTGTCAGTTTTTAAAAATAGCCCTTAAGTGCTTAAGGAGAATCTGATTATGGGAGACAAAATTCAGTTAATGTCCATTACATCAAATCTGTTTCTTATGTCGTTCAGATCTTCTGTATCTTGGCTAGTTTGTTCAGCTTTGCCATCCTTAATTAAGAGAAGCATCTGAGGGACTTCCCTGATGGTCCAGTGGCTAAGACTCCATGTTCCCAATGCTGGGGATCCCAGCTTGATCCCTGGCTAGGTAATTAGATCCCACATGCTCAAACTAAGACCCAGCAAAGCCAAATAAAATAATATATATATATATATATATTTTTTTTTTTTTTTAATAAAAGAGAGAGAGAAGCATTTGAAACATCCCATGTTGCTAGAGGATTTGTCAGCTTCTCCCTAGTCTATCAATTTTTAAAAATCAGATTGGTCGAAGTAAACTTGCAGATGATAAAATTCACTTTTTAAATGATATGGATATCCACAACTACTGTTGCAAGGGAAGGAAAAAGGCTGTGGAGCCAAGAAAAGGCCCCATCCTAGCCTTTGAGGTAGGAGATAGACGGGGCCCCTGGACTGGACAGCTGGTGTTTGTCAAGTGGAGTAAAACCGAAGCTTTGTTCTCACCCAGACACTCCAAGGACAAAACTAGTTGCAAAAGCTGAGCTCTGCTAAAGTAGAGATAAGGTGCCTGCTCCTGAGGTCAGAAAAACTTTCCTGTCTGCACACGTGCATGTGGGTAATGTCCAGGAAGGACACTGGGGAGCAGGAAGGAGCAGGAAGACTCCCTGGGTTCAAAAAGGGAGGGGCACCTTCCATAATAAGCATGGAATGCACCCACAGGCCTCTGCTGTAGGGTCCAGCTTAGCAAGCAGTTGCACGCGCATCTTGGGGAGGGTGCTAGGACCAGTCAGGTATAAAGAAAAAAATGAAAGAGCTGGCCTAATGTAAACAAAGACCCGGAAGGACTGTCCTATAGGAGTGATCTGAATTGCCTCTTTACCACGCAGCTCATTCAGGACACCAGCACTCCTCTCCAGGTGTGTGTCTCTGCCTTGCTTCCGTCTTAAATAAACAAACTGCTTCTGTGTGCACTCCCACACCTTATGCTGTGTCTCTATTAATAACCTTTGTACCTGTTTTTACAGTTTTTGTCTTCTTGAAACATTCTTGCTTTCAAATGGGAGGAAAGAGCCAGGGTCACTTTGCATCTCACCTCCACCCCTGGGGACTAGGATTCCTGGTTTTCATCCAGGGTTACCCAGGTTCAATTCCTGGGCAGGGAACTAAGATCTCTCTTCAGGACTGCTCACTGCTCTCTCTCCAAAATCAGCTTTACTGGGCAAGGGCAGCTTCCTGGTCCAGACAGAGAAATCAGGAGAGGCTGCCAGACTGAGGTCATGAGGCTGCGTTGTCATCTTTCTGCAAATGAAAGACCTGAGAGACAGTGTTCTGGGAAGCTTGTACAAGGCCTGGAGGTGAGGAAGGACCTGTTCAAAGAATGTGAAGTAGTTGAGTATGGCAGGAACAAGAAGGACAAGGAAGGAATGACAGGTAGGAGCCCCAGGGCCTTTCAAGCTCCAATGGGAAGTTTGACTATGACGAGGGGGAGAGTATGGAAGGGTGTCAGCAGAGAAAAACATGTCAGCTTACAGGATGAAAAAATTCCCTCTCGCTTCTGAGTAAAGCTCAGACTGGGAGTGGGAAGCCAGGGAGAGCTGTGGAGAGGAGGATAGAGGCCAGGTCTGGACCACGGTTGATGGGAGGGGCACCAGAAGGCAGAGCCCTTGAGCATCCTAGTGGCAGCCTTGACTGGCAAGGGGAGCCCGGGAAGAGAAGCCCTGAGTGGAGATCAGGACTCACCCAGGGGGCAGAGGGTTCCCCAGTTGGCACACGGTGGATAGATGTGAAGGGTGAAGACTGCACGCCCCAGACCCCCGAGCCAGTGCTCCTTCCTAAGCAACATAAACTAAGCCTGTGCGGCACCACTGCCGAGGCCCCGTGCTACAACTACTGAAGCCCAAGAGCTCTCGAGTCTGTGCTCCGCAGCAAGCCACCACAGCGGGAAGTGCGTGCACAAATAGTACTAGCGCTCCACAACCAGTGTGCACAGCAACGGACACCCAGAACAGCCAAGAATTATATTTAAAAAAAAAGCATGTTGCCAGGCTTAGCAAAAGAACTAAAGAAAAAATAAGCAGATGGAGTCTATAGGGTGAAATTTGAATTTCAGATAAACAGTGAACTTTTTTTGTATCTGTCCCCCAGATCGAGCATCTTGTGCTTTATTGGGCAACCCTCATTCAATACTCCTCCCCCCGTACACACACTATGCCTTTCTGAAAAAACAGCAGCAAAGCAACACAGAAACTGCTAGTCTGTGGCCTTTCTGGCATCGACTTGTCATCCCTCACCAGGTGCCTCCTCGGAGTCTCCGGCCCTGAGCAGCGGCCCTGCCCAGACACGACCCGCGCCATCTTCCTGCTAAGTCTGGAAGCCCCTGAAAGCTGCGCCCGATGTGGAGTCCGGGCAAGGCCAGGACCCTGCTGGGAGTGAGAGGAGGACACAGAGGCCCGGCAAGGGCTCCCTCATCCCTGCCCCCACACCCAGCTGGGGCATTTCCAGAAAGTGGTCCCTGCCCAGAGCATGAACCCCGATCGGGCTCAGGGCCACATGCCTGGGGCCGCTTCCTGGAATTACTGCCCCATTCCGTGTCGTTGTGGCCACATCCTCCGTTGGCAGCCCAGGCTTGGTAGGATCTAACAGGCCAGGTCCGGGCTGGGGTGGGGAGGAGGGAGGGAGCTCCCAGGCAAGGCCCTGCTTTACTGGGCTGCAGAGTCAGCCTGGGACACTGCTCCCTGGAACTGCCGAAGAGAGGAGATGGAGATTCCCATGATCCTCAGGATCTTCATTGGAATGGGGACCCATCCCAAGGCTGGGGAGCCTGGTACAAGCCAGAGCTGGCCAAACCAGAGGAGCTCGGATAGGGGCTCACATCACCCTGATAGAGGCAGGGGGACACTCTGCCTGGAGTCAAAGTGGGAGAGAGACCTTCTCTGTGGGAAAATTGGAGCAATTTCATGGGAGACACAATAACTGAGCCCCTGAGAATTTCACTAGATCAGAGAATTGGGGAACGGAGGGGTAGGGTGGTCGGTGATAATGGCCTGGAGGCTGTGCCACGTGGAGAATGTTCCTAAAATGACCAAAGGCCAGCAAGGCTGGGGCAGAGGCAGCTCTGGGGAAAGTGGCAAAGCCAAGGGACACAAGATGTGACCAGAGAGGAGCTGGACCTGTGAGGACGAGCAGACCTGGACCTTAGATGGATCGGCCTCTGAAACTCAGATGGCACTGCTAACAATAATAACAAATATGAATGACAGCGGTAACCATTCACTGAGCACTTACTTACCCTCTGCTAAGTCTCTTTATAACCAGTCCATTCTAAAGGAGATCAGTCCCGGGTGTTCTTTGGAAGGACTGATGCTAAAGCTGAAACTCCAATACTTTGGCCACCTCATGCGAAGAGTTGACTCATTGGAAAAGACTCTGATGCTGGGAGGGATTGGGGGCAGGAGGAGAAGAGGACGACAGAAGATGAGATGGCTGGATGGCATCACTGACTCGATGGACATGAGTTTGAGTGAACTCCAGGAGTTGGTGATGGACAGGGAGGCCTGGTGTGCTGCGATTCATGGGGTTGCAAAAAGTTGGACAGGACTGAGCAACTGAACTGAACTGAAGCCTCTTTATATGGGTTATTTTATTTAACCTTCTAAATAGGTATTACTATTACCCCTGTCTTACAGATGGGAAAACTCAGGCACAGACAGGTGGAATGGTTTGTCCATGGTCACACAGCTGACAAGTGGCAGGGCTGGCATTTGATCCCAGGCCATCTAGCTCTGGAATTGAACCATTCACCACCGAATGAAAGGCTATTCGTGTAAGAAATGAACAGAGGGCAGAGGGTCCCCCTGGGAGAAAAGGGATCTGGCTCCAGTTCCCGCCCTGTGATGTTCAAAGCCACCAAAATCTGTCTGATGGCCCGGAGCCAGTCTCTGAGAACCTGTCCCAGCCCACAGCTCCAGTGCCAGATACGCCCAGAGCACGAGACACCAAGAGCCAGAGCGGGCAGCTGTGTTGGGAAAGAGAAATGGCTATGTAGGCAGGACTGGCATTCCTCCTGCTGGTCACTCAGCACGCACAGTCCTGGAGGCAGGGCCTCTCCATCTGGTGTGTCATCTCCACAGACAGGTGACCACAGCATCTCCATTGGTTTTGGACCCCACGGCTTCTGATGTGGACCAACATCGCCCCCTGGTGGAAAGTCTGGGAAATGCGCTGGCTTCCTGAGTGGTCTCCCACTCCGTCTATCAGGACAGGTCAAGGGCAATGGTGATTCTCTACAACAGTAACAGCTAACATAGCAAGTAAGAAGAAAACAAGAATGTGCAGCATGACAAAAGGCTTGCATAATTTATACCAATTTATAACACTGTAGGCGCCTCCCAGCTCCAAGAGTATATACCAACAAATGTGAGATTTAGAACACACATCCTCACACCTACCAGGGGAAATTCAAACCTGCCCAGTCATCAAAATGCCTGGCCACTGGAGCTCAGATGGAGGGGAATGAGGCACTCCCCTCCCACCTCCAGGAAGTCCTATGGCCCCAGTCACTAGTCTAAATGTCCTATAGGGGCCTGGGGAGCACTGGAGGAGGAGCCTCTGGGAAGGACAGGATTTTCTGATCTTCGGGAAAGGTGGGCTTGGAGTTAGTCCACATAATCTGGGAGCAAAAGGAAAAGAAACTTCGGACACAGGCTGATGAGGTCTCAAACACGAGGTGGGTCTCTAAGCACTGGGCTGGGGACTTCGGCCTGGGATGACCCTCTCCTCAAGGAAGGAAGCAGGGCCCAGCAGGCCTTTCCAGGACAGGCTGGTCAAGACCCTGCCCCCAGCTGCCCTAGGCCAGCTGCCCCACCCCACTATGACCTCTTCCTCCCTGGTCTCATTTAATCTTCATAGAACTCTGGGACAGGGCAAGACCAGAGCCATCTGTCCCCAGGTCACAGATGTGGAAACTGAGGGTCAGTGAGAAATGACAGGTCCAAGGTCAGACAGTGAGACTCAGAGCCAGGCGCTGAAACATGACCTTTTGACTCCGTGACCAGTGCTCTGGTCACAGGCCTGGCCAGCTGGGCCGAGGCACCAGGGGCGAGTTGGCTGCCCCCAGGTGGGGTTGACTTGCCTCGGAGCAGATTGCCAGAGGAGGTAGAGCAACATCCTGCCCCCGGGCCTGGGGAAGTCATGGAGGTGGAAAAGGCCCCCAAGAGGCAACAGTGGCCTCTGGCCTCCAGCAGCTGGGCTGCCATCTTCTCTTCTGCAGGCAGCCAGAGAGGCTGGGAGCTCCGGGCCAGAAAGTCCAGGTAGTCCAGACTACTGCACCATCTGGGAGGTGAACACCTCCATCTCTGCCTCGGCCTCTGCCTCTGAGCGGCACCTCTGAGAGCAGAACCACAGGAAGAGGAAGAAACCTGCAAGCAAAAGACTGGTCAGTGGAAGCACCACGGAGCACGTGGGGCCTCCCTCCAAATCCAGGCACCTTCTTGGTCGGGGCGAGCCAGGCCTCCCTGAGGCCCAGGAGTAATTCTCAGAAGCCCTCACTGTAGGAAGTCAAAAGGGATGGAGCATAGGAGCCGGAGGACCAGCCTCTGCAAGCCCATAGGTTGCCTTTGTGCAAATTACAAGGTGGTGCTCCCTTCCTGTGGGCTGGTGTAGCCCCAAACCAGCCTGTTTGGGGCCAGATTTCAGCCCCTGACCTGGAGCCCTTCAGCAGTAGACCAGTACCTGCTGTCCACCACCCAGCCCCCAGGGGTTTCCTCCATGCTGTCCACAGGCCCTACCGTAGAGCGAGTTGAAGATGGTGAAGAGGAAGAGCTGCGGCAGCAGGAAGACACTGAAGGAGAAGAAGGCCAAGGCCCAGGTGGTACCCAGCAGCACGGTGAGACCCAGCACGGTGACGGTGTCCCGGCAGGCCCGGGTGCCTGGCGCCTTCTCCTGTGCCCGCAGTTTGTTCAGGACCCTCAGCGCCCAGGCCAGCACCACCAGGTTGAAAAGGGACGTGAGGCCACCATAGCCCATGACCAGGACACTGTGCACCCAGGAGCTCTGCACCCAGCATCTGCAGGGGATGGGTAAGTGCTGGGGTGGGTATGGCTCCCAAGGCCCGAGGCAGGGAAGCCACCGTCTCCTAGGCCTCTGGACTGTCTCCTGAATCCTGTCCCCATCATTTCTTGCCTGACCGCACACATGGCAAAATCCAGAACCTGGCTTTCCAGCCAGGCCACAGGGTGTGGGGGTGGGTAAAAAATGGGTAAAGTGGGTCAAAGGTACAAACCTCCAGTTATAAAATAAGTAAGTCTTGGGGATCTAATGTACAGTATGATGACTATCGTTAATACTACTGCATTGCAAGGGAATTCCCTGGCAGTCCAGCCATTAAGGGTCTTTCTTGGAAGAGACCTTGATGCTGGGAAAGATTGAGGGCAGAGGAGAAGGGGATGACAGAGGATGAGATGGTTGGATGGCATCACTGACTCAATGGACATAAGTCTGAGCAAACTCCCAGAGATAGTGAAGGACACGGAAGCCTGGTGTGCCACAGTCCATGGGGTTGCAAAGAGGTGGACACGACTGGGCAACTGAACAACAACCACCACCAGCGGTTAAGACTCCACGCGTCCACTTCAGGGCGCACAGGTTCAATCCCTGGTCCATGAACTAAGATCCCACATGCTGTGAAGTGCGGCCAAAAAGTTCAAAATAAAATAAAAATAAATAATAATACTGCATTGCATATTTGAAAGTTGCTAAGAGAGTAGAGTTCTTACCACAGAAAAATAAATTCTATAACTACATATGGTGATGGATGTAACTACACATATTGCATGGTCATTTTGCAATATATATATAAATATCAAATCATTATGCTGTGTACCTGTAATTAATATAGTGTTATATGTCAAATGTTATAGGGCTTCCCTGATAGCTCAGGTGGTAAAGAATCTGCCTGCAATGCAGGAGACCCCGATTCAATTCCTGGGCTAGGAAGATCCACTGGAGAAGGGATAGGCTACCCACTCCAGTATTCTTGGGCTTCCCTTGTGGCTCAGCTGGTAAAGAATCCACCTGCAATGCAGGAGACCTGGGTTTGATCCCTGGGTTGGGAAGATCCCCTGGAGAAGGGAAAGACTACCCACTCCAGTATTCTGGCCTGGAGAATTCCATGAACTTTATAGTCCATGGTTGTAGCAGAGTTGGACACTACTGAGCGACTTTCACTTTCACTATATGTCAATCATACTTCAACTTAAAAAATAAAACATGTAAAAAAAATTTGTAAAGAATACATACATATGTAGTAAGGGTTTTTTAAATGCAAGTGAATGAAAGTTGCAAAATGCAGGGTGAGAGGAGAGGGGGAGAGGTGAGGAAGACTCAGGAGAAGCCAGTTCTTAGTTGGGGGGCTCACTAACACCTCTGCACTGACCCACTTCCTGTCCTATGGAAGCGTCACTTCAGTTATTTTGCCCATGTCAGCAAGTTCTATAATAAAACACACATTCAAAGAGTCCTAAGTCACACTTCCTCAGAAAAACCACCCAACCCTCACAGTGAGAGGAATTAACTTCACCTCAGCCTCACTCTCAAACACCACAGTTGAAAAGCATCAATTCTTTGGCACTCAGCCTTCTTTTTTTTGAACTGTGGTGTTAGAGAAGACTCTTGAGAGTCCCTTGGACTGCAAGGAGATCCAAACAGCCCATCCTAAAGGAAATCAGTCCTGAATATTCATTGGAAGGACTGATGCTGAAGCTCCAATACTCTGGCCACCTGATGTGAAGAACTGACTCATTGGAAAAGACCCAGATGCTGGGAAAAAATGAAGGCAGGAGGAGAAGGGACGACAGAGGATGAGATGGCTGGATGGCTTCACCGACAGGATGGACATGAGTTTGAGTAAACTCCGGGAGTTGGTGATGGACAGGGAGGCCTGGCGTGCTGCAGTCCCTGGGGCCGCAAAGAGTCGGGCACGATTGAGTGACTGAACTGAATTGAAAAGCCCCACATTGTGCCCAGAACCCTCACTTTCCGGAGGCTGGGGTGGGCAGAGGTTGGGGAGTCAGCCTGCCTGTGACCAAGTCCCACCTCTGCCTGCCCCCACTGGGTCTCCCTGGGCAGGGCTCCTCAGTTGCCTGTGCCTCAGTTTCCCCGACAGTAAAACAAGGGCTGACAATAGCACCTGCTCCCGCTGTGAGGATCAGTCAGCCCTGAGCAGGCCTGAGCTGATCTCAGTCAGGAGAGGGGAAAAGGCCACATGGCCATCTGCTGGTGATGGGTGTACAGGGAGTTATTAAGCTGTTCCTTCTATGTCGCCTGTTAGAAACATTTCATCACAAGGAAAAGATTAATGTCCTAGGGCACTGGAAGGACGGGCAGAGTCTGTCCCTCAGAGCCCCCAAGAGACCCCCCTCTCTCCCACACACATACGCTGTGCCCGGTCCCTGGGTTGTTCCCGGCCCCCACAACACTCTCTTCTCTGACCAGGAGGGTTTGAGGGCTGGCGGTGCCATCCTACGCACGGGTTGGGGGTGGGGAGGAGCCAAGAGAGTGAGCGAAGCAAGGTGATGAGGAGAAAGGAGAGTCGGGTACAAGCTGAGCTCCACCGCAGAGCCTGAGAGCCGGAGCCGGTCTGGCCGACAGCTGCCAGGAGGCAGGTGCTTCCTAAAGTTAGCTGGCGGCGATGTAATAACTCATCCAGCGGGAGACCTTGAGGAACCAGCCGAAGGGCGAGGCAAAGCCCCCTGGAAACCACGCCCTCTGGAAGCCGCAGCCCCCTCCCGGCCCCGCAGCCAGCGCCCCGCCCATAGGATGCCCCATCTAGAGCCCCAGGACCTAGTGACCCTGCTGCCAGAGCCAGGGAGTCTGCCGCAGCCTTGAGCAAACTCACATGGACGTGGTCTTGAAGCCCGTGCTGTTTCCGTGGCTATCGGAGAGTTGGATCTTGCAGGGTCCGTAAACTGAGCTCTTGACGGCAAGAAGGAACAGCACTAGGAAGGCCGGGACCCCTGAGGAGTAGAACAGAGGCTCAGTGTCTTGTCAGGAGATCCCAGAAATGAGCTGCTATAACAGTTCTACTGGGCAAGTAGTGGGGAAGGAAAGAGACTGCTCTGAGCCCCCAACCACTGTCAGTGTGGTCCAGACTTAGAGGAATTAGCCCGCCTGGTGGTTTTAGAGAAGGTGATCTTCCCAGGTAGTGCAGTGGTAAAGAATCTGTCTGCCAATGCAGGCGACGTGGGTTCCATCCCTGGGTCGGGAAGATCCCCTGGATAAGGAAATGGCAACCCACTCTAGTATCCTTGCCTGGGAAATCCCATGGACAGAGAAGCCTGGTGGGCTATAGTATATGGAGTCGCAAAAGAGTCCGACACAACTGAGTGCCCATGCTCACATACACGCTTAGAGAAGGCTGATACGAGTGAGGGCTCTCCGGTGGGATTATAGCTGTAGCAGTAGTGGTCCTGCTGGGAGGGTGTGGCTGGGAGGTAATTGGAGAGAGGATCTGGGAACTGGTGGAGAAGGCAATGGCACCCCACTCCAGTACTCTTGCCTGGAAAATCCCATGGACAGAGGAGCCTGGTAGGCTGCAGTCCATGCGGTCACAAAGTGTCAGACACGACTGAGCGACTTCACTTTCACTTTTCACTTTCACGCATTGGAGAAGGAAATGGCAACCCACTCCAGTATTCTTGCCTGGAGAATCCCAGGGACGGGGGAGCCTGGTGGCCTGCCATCTATGGGGTTGCACAGAGTCAGACATGACTGAAGCGACTTAGCAGCAGCAGCAGAGAAAACAATAGAGAGGCTAGGGATGCTGATGACGGTGGTACCAGAGATGGTGGTGAACACAAGGATGAGGACGGTGGTGGTGATGGAGGCTACGGTGGAGGTGATTGATGATGGTACTGGAGATGGTAATGAGAGTCGTTCTGGAGGTGGAAGTGGTGATAAGAATAGTCATGTAGGAAGTGGTGGTGGGTGTTGGCAGGGATGGTGACCATGGTCATGGCAATGGAGGAGAAAGAAAAGGACAGAGGGGACAGACACCCAAGACCTGCGGGAAGCCTCAGGAAGCAAGAGAACAGGGAGACCGTGCTTACCCCAGCCCACGGCACAGAGCTTGAGCACGTATCGGCGGATGTAGACGTTGTAGACGCGCCCGAGTAGGAGGTAGAGGTTGAAGCCTTCAATGGCCATCCAGGTGAGGCAGCTGAGCAGCGCGTAGTGCAGGGTGGCGGCCAGCACCACGCATGCTGCCCCGGGCACTGGGGGCGTGGCCAGCACAGGGCTCAGCAGGAAGGCGATGTTGAGGAGCAGCACGGAGGCATGCAGGTTCATATGGATGCGGGTTACGGAGTCACTCTGCTTCCTGCGGGTGGGAGCATGGCCTTCTGCGACCTGGATGTCACCAGGCAGCGCCGCCCCCTGGGCTCGTAGACACATAATGACCGGGACACGGGTCAAGAGGCTCGGGCAGGGACCCAACAGCAGCCACACACAATGAGGCTGGTCTCCTGCCTCCACTCCACCCCCACCCGCCTTCTGCCTTCCGGGAAAGCCCACCTGACTCTCGCGGGGCCAAGTAGAAAAGAAGGAGGCATTCTGGGCAGCAGAGGGCAGGATGCCCTGCATGAGGGCAGGGGAATACCTGGCCTGGAGGTGCAGCAAGACAGTGAGCAGCGAGGCCACGATGGAGATGCTGCAACCCACCAGGGAGATGTAGGTGAGAGGCGCCAGCAATTCTGCGGGGACAGGGGCCTGGGAGAGTTGCTGTGGGAGAAAAGGCAGGGGCAGAAGCATGGAAATGCCCTCCCCTGCCTGAATCAAAGACCTGACAAGATTTCAGCTCCAAGCCCCCGTCCCCTACAATCCCATCCGCGATCCTGACTTGAAAACAGCCGTGGCAGACACAGTGGCTTTTCAGTCTCTCAACTCCCATCTCTCCTTCCTCCCCACCTTCACTCTCTTAGGCACTGGGGTAGACCCTCCCCTGTTCCTGCTATGTGCAGTCAAGCACACCAGGCCTGGCCTATCAGAGCCCTCCCTCCTTCTTCCCACAGTGATTGGTTAAGGGATGGACATGTGACACACTCTAGGCCTATGGGACTCAGTCCCAAGATTTTGGCTGGCAGAATTGGTAAGAAACCTGAACCCTAGTAGGACCTACAACAGGAAACACTAGCAGCCATATTATTATTCCGTGGGGAGAGCCTATCTGAGAACTAAGCTAGCACAAAGCAAGCACATTGGAGAGACTGAGATAGAGTCCTGTCTTGGTAATATTGAGTCCCTGGATCAAGCCATGCCTGAAGCCTAACCCAACCTTTTAGGGAACATGAACTCATAAGTTTTTTTTTTTTTTTAACCCCCCTTTAAATCCCTTTGAGTTGGATTTCTGTCCCTTGCACCAACTTTTACCTTTCTGCTCTGTCCTAGATGTGGGGCCCTCTGCAGCTCTGACCACCCTCATCCAGACTGGATGCACACATACCATAAGAACAGCAAAGTAGGTGAGGTGGTTGCAGCGGCAGAGCACCTGGGAAGGTGTGGGCTGCTCTGTGTGACAGCCCTCAGGGCTCCAGGCCCCCCAGTGGTGCTTGCTGGCTCTCTCTTTCCAGAAGACACAGGTCACTGTGTAGCCTTCCTAAGGGGAAATGCTGGAGTTGGGTGCATCCAAGGGGTGGAGGGGAAGGCCATGGATCAGGGTCTGGAAATTGTGGGAGCCAAACATGACTCAGCTGCACCCTTGTCAACATTTTACCAGGCACCAGCTGTGCTTTGGCATCAGACAGACCCAGATTCCAGCTCCACCTCCATCCTGGACTCTGAGAGAGACCTGGGAAAGTCACAGAGGTTCTCTGAGCCTCAGTTTATTCATCTGCAAAATGGGATCATTTATACTCAAGATACAGGCTTCCCGGTTGGTGTTAGTGGCTAATGCAGGAGACATAAAAGATGCAGGTTCAATCCCTGGGTCAGGAAGATCCCCTAGAGGTGGGCATGGCAACCCACTCCAGTATTCTTGCCTGGAAAATCCCATGGACAGAGGAACCTGGCAGGCTACAGTCCATAGAGTCACAAAGAGTCGGACATGACTGAAGCAACTTAGCACGCATGCTCAAGTCACACAGAAGGTGGAGTCATCAAAGACAATGAGGATCTTGAGTACCCAGCTCTGGCCAATATAGCAGGTGCTCTATGATCAACTCTCCCACTTCCCCTCCTACCCATGGGAACAATGATGATCCAGACCCGTCCCAGTGAGGGAGAGAGTCATTTACAGACAACCCTGATGCCAAGCCGTGTGGTTGGAGAGGTAAGGGAAATGAAACAGGCACGCCATGGAAAGCCACAGAGGGAGGGGTGGAGGAGTCCTGAGAAGGGAAGGGACAACTAGGGGACTGAGGCCTTAAGGACACATCAGATTTTCTCTAAGTGGAGCAAGGACATACCAGGTGGCGGGAACTGCAGGGGCAAAAGCTCAGAAGAATGAAATGAAATGATGATGGAGAAATTGGGAGTGCAGAGCAGTTCTGATGAGATTGAGTGAAGATAGGGCCAGAGTGTAGAAGCTCTGGGCTTTGCAGGAATGCCATCAGGGCTTGTGTCCACCCAGCAGCCCTTCTTCCTTCTTTTGGCATCAACGTCTGTACTTTCCTTGAGGACCCACCCCTCTCCCAATGACAGGTCATATGAGTCCAGCCCAGTCCCTGGGCCATGTGACCGCAGCCTGGCCAGTCCACATGTTCCATCCCCCTGGGAACAGTGATGGTTCAGGGATGGACACATGATCCAACTGGACCTTTAGGATCTGTTATGGGATCCTGATTTGCACTGGCAAGAAAGAGCCCCCTGAGAAGAGGGGAAGGAGGTCCAGCACTTCAGCTGCCATCTTGCCACAGAATGAAAAGCCAAGGCAGGAAACCACTGCTGAGAAATGGAAACTGAGCCATTATGGCAGTGTATCAGCTCCTGGATCCAGCTGTACCTGAAGCAGTCTTGGACATTTCATGTACAGGAGGCAATAAATTCCCTTTTGTGTTCAAGCTGGCTTGAGCTGCTTTTCTATCATTTGTGATTCAAAGAATCCTGACCAATGCAGTGACTAAAAGCTTCTCTCTCATTTCTTTGGCAGGAATTTTCAAAACACTTCAAATTTTAAAGCAGTTTTTTTCTAAGATAGTTCCACAGGGCTGGGTTTGCTCAAACCAATATTCAACAGGATAGCTACAAGAGGGTAGGGATGGGCTGGAAATGGGGGTGTCCCCCAACAATACCAGGCTTTGGTTGTGCCAGAAGCTGATGTTCACTGGTTCACTGAGGTTGCTCACGTATCCATGGCTCAGCTGGGCCCCCAGAACATAGTTATTGAGCAGAGATGAGTTGATGTCTTTCTGGAAGGGCAAGAGAAGAAGGGCTGACTGGAGGGAACACAAGGAGACCCTGGATGAGGTCCAAGAGCCTCCTCCCTGGATGAGAATGAGCAGCATGGCTTTCATGTGCTCAGCTGTGCCAACCTCCTAGGCTTTGCACATTGCTGCCCCTTTCACCTCCTCACAACCTCCACCCTCACTTCCCATTTGTTAAATGGATTCCAGCCTTGTACTCTCCACCTCACCCTACCCCAACTCACTTTC
This sequence comes from Bubalus bubalis, assembly GCF_019923935.1. Taxonomy (NCBI): domain Eukaryota; kingdom Metazoa; phylum Chordata; class Mammalia; order Artiodactyla; family Bovidae; genus Bubalus; species Bubalus bubalis. The sequence goes on along the minus strand of NC_059174.1, from coordinate 25,169,953 downwards.
AAAGCCAAGCTTAAAAGGCACCTCCTCTGGAAGCCCTCCTGGATTGCTCCTTGGGAACCATCCTGACCCCACCCTGACTCATTCATCCCTTTGAATCTCTATGATTATACTTAACCTTGAGCTAAAATTAAGTCTCTAAGGTCCTGGTCTAATTGTTGAGATAGAGAGTTCTCTGAGGACAAATATCTTGTGACCTACTTGTCTGCCTCCTGTTTAGGGACACGCGCACACACAGAAGATTTCTTAAGTCTCATTTGCACATTATAATGGTGCCTTCCTACTATTCTGCTCAAACGGAGGCCCAGAGAGGGGCGCTGACTGGCTGAGGTTGCAGAAGGCCAGGAGGAGACATGGATGCCTGCAAAGCCCCCAGGAAGGGGCCAGCACCCACCCTTCATGGCCCACCAGCAGGGGCTGACCTGGAAAAAGCGGGTGCTGGAGAAGTAGATACAGATGAGACGAAGATCCCTAGAGCGGGTCCTGCAGGCATTCTGGGTCAGCTCGGCCGGGAACTGCATGGCATGCTGGGGCCGGGCCTGCAAAGGGCCAGAGACAGGCTGGGCCCCATGTCCACAGTCCTCCGGACCCACAGCAACTTCACTGTTCCCCACTCACCAGGGAGCCCTCCCGGCCTTGCCCCCAGGCACTTCCTATCTTGGAGCCTCCACCCACAGAACCCTCTCCTGCCAGGCTGCGCCTCCACCCAAACTTGCAAGATCCTAGGCCTTCCCTTCAGGCTGTTCTGGTCTTGAGCTGGGGTCTTTTCTCCCCTCAAGTGGGGCCCTGAGGATGGAACATCAGCACCCAACACCCAGGCATTCTGCAGGAATCACACCAGGGCCCTCAAAGGGGGCTACCTCACCCCAGGAACCTGCAAAAGCAGGAAATCAACCCTGAATATTCATTGGAAGGACTGATGCTGAAGCTGAAGCTCCAGTACTTTGGGCACTTGATGTGAAGAACTGATTCATTGGAAAAGACCCTGATGCTGGGAAAGACTGAAGGCAGGAGGAGAAGGGGACGAGAGGACAAGATGGTTGGATGACATCACTGACTCAAGGGACATGAGTTTGAGCAAACTCCGGGAGACAGTGAAGGACAGGGAAGTCTGGTGTGCTGCAGCCCATGGGGTCACAAAGAGTTGGACACGAATGGGCGACTGAACAACTCACAGCTATTAAGGCAGAGTCCAAAGCCCGGACTGGTGGGAAGGTGGGTGATAGACCCTGAGGAAAGTCCAGACCTTCAACCCCTGGAGCATTTGTCGGGTAGAGGCTCTGGGTACCCTCAATCCCTGGGCATCTCTGACCTGGGGGACCTTCTCCAGAGCGGCACTGCTCAGAGAGAGGCCAGAGAAGTTGCAGTTCAGCTTGAAGGCCAGTGCCTGGATGATGTGCGTCTGCAAGGTGAGGTTGTGGCCCCCGAAGCTGGCATTGAGCAGCCTCAACTCTAGGCCATGAATGAGCCTGAGGGTTAGAGAGACAGCCAGAGCCCCGGAGTAAGGATGGAAGCAAGAGGGACCCTCCACAGCCTCCCCCATCCCACACCCCGGTCACTCCCAACTCCAAACATCTGCACACACAGTGTTCCTGGCACACCCTTACCTCTTCACCAGCCCCCGCATCTCCTTCTCCCATTAACTCTTGCTTGGGTCCCATTTTATTGCCACCTCCTCCAAGAAGCCTTCCCTGGCTGCTCCCTACTGGCTGAAATGCCCCACAGACCCCACACTTCCCTGTTAAGTCATCAGCATTAGCCTGTCACCCTGAGCACCTAGGGTTTTGAGTCAGAGACCTTGGAGAGCCCAGTCCATTCTTGGAGCCCCTTCCCAGAAAAATGCACAGAGACCCACGATTCTGCACTGGTTTCATGGCACCCACAGCTGAGGACCCCCAACCAGACAGTAAACTCAATGAGAACAGGGGTGCGTCCATCCCACAGCTCCAGAGCTTGGTGCCTGGCACACGGTAGGTACTCAGTAAATGAGTGTTGAATAAATGAATGAGCAGTCTACACTGGAGTGACCCTGGGCCACCGAGTCAAGATACAGGCTGGGGGTGGAGGCAGAGTAGACTCTGGGCAGGCGAGGAGGGATACCCAACTCACTCAGCAAAAGATGTGCTGCTCCTGCTCCTGGCTGCCACCTCCATTCTCTCCATCCAGGACAGGGTCTCCTGGGACGCCTCTGCGAGGAGCGAGTCCAACAACCGCCTCAGCCTCTGTCTGCAGCTGTCCCCCCCAGCATCCCCCACCCCTGGCCATCCCTTGGCCTCTGGCTCTTCTGCCCCAGGCTGCTGCCCCAGGGCAGAAGTGCCCCCTTTTCAATCTCCCTTGGTTTGAGGCTACCCCCGCTTCACATCAAAGTCAGGGGTCCGGGCTAGGATGGCTCTTGCAGCTCAGGGAAGCCCTCTTACCTGCCAACCTTCTCTGAGACGCCAAGAGGCACAGGTAGAGGAAAGGGGCCCAGCAGCAATTCATGTCGTGTATCAAATCTCCTCCAGGAACTGGCTCCCACCCTGGAAAACGTGCATGTCTCGTGACCACAGTAAATGAGCCTCCTCTCACCCTAGGCATCTGGCCTATCCCTAGATTAGTAGGGCAGCATCTTACCTGATCCTCACACTCCTGCATTCCACAGATGTGGAAACCGCGGCTCACAGAGCCAGGGGCTTGCTTCAAGTGAGGCTGCCTGAAGCCAGATCTCCTTGAAACCCGAATCCTGGACCATTTTTACCAAACCCTGGCATTCAAAGCTCTGTCTGAGTCACTCCCTCCTCCCCAAAAATGGTCTCTCTGGGGGCCTCCCCAGGACTCTGACCTCACCCATGGGAAAGTTGGGAGTTGCTTGTCATTAACCCTGTCCAGCCCTGTTATTCACCCACCATGTGACTTCGGGCAAGAATCTGAACCTCTCTAATGAAACTGCCAGCAGCAGCCACTGTGGGGAATTGGAAAATTAGAAGGGAAAAAGCAAGAACAAAGAGTTTTGGGAGAAGGATAGTTTTGATGATAATCATGGATGGTCAGGGGCCACCAAGAATCACGACAGCTGGAGGACAACAGGAGAACCACTGCCTTTGTCCACAAAGAATTCCCCCAATGCCCATTTTAAAGTAGAACGTGATTCGAACATACTCTTAAGTACTGTATTCAACATTTGCTTTGAAACCTCGTCTTCCTTTTCACCTATTTTTGTGACTGCCAGAAACCATAGCAGCTGCTACTTATGAAATAAGATGTCAGGCTCAAATTTGTGAAAATAAATCCAATGATTTGGTTTTTTTAAGAAAAGAATCCTGTCCCTTTCTGCCATAATTTCCCTCAGGTTTAAAATGAATGGACCAATTTCTGCTTAAACATAGCAAATTTATGTCTGCCCCTGAAACTCCACTAAAATGAGACTGAATGGGACATCCCTGGTGGTCCAGTGGTTGAGACTCGGTGCTTCCAATGCAGGGGACAGGAGTTCCATCCCTGGTTGGGAACTAAGATCCCACATGTATAGTGAGGCCAAACATTTGTTTTAGTTAAAGGAAAAAAAGAAAACAAATTTCTAAAAACTAAAAAAACAACATGAGAGTGAATGAATAAAACAGACACAAAGCGATGAAAGACAGAACAATGGGAAAGAAGACAACAGCAGATGAGCGATATCAGTAAAACTTTGGCGGTTACAAAGCAGGTGGCTACCTGGTTTTAAAAAAATAAAAGCAGACCATGAAATGTTGAACCCAAGTGCTAGCGTCAGGGAGAAGTGAGTACAGGGGGTGTGGGGTCAGTGAGGGACAGGGAGAAGGCAGCGAGGTCAACCACGGGGGAACTTAGGAACTAGAGGCTTTGGAATCTCTGAAAGCGGGATGGAGGGTGAGGCTAAACATGGGGGGTGGGGGCTGTTGGTTGTGAATCTTTAAAAGGACCAGCTGGGTCTCCATATCTCCTCTGTCACCTGGAACATCCAGGAGCCTTCCTCACCACCTTCCCCTCCCCAACCCTGTCCCAACTCAAAGTACGTTCCCTGAGACAGTGCACCAGAGAGACTCGGAAGAGTCCCATTCTGCGGGGTGCCATTCTGGTACAGGAAAATGAAGCCATATCCCCTCTCCACTGCCTCCTCCAGTCAGCTTCCGGAAGACTGCAGCAGCCAGGTAATGATGCTCCAAGGCAGGAGAAAATTTTTCTCTGAAGAACCAATCATGCCAAGAAAATTATCCTCTAGTTACTGACATTTTGGTGCTCCTTAATATAACAGCAAAGACCAAACTTAAGGTGAAGCTTCACCAGTTACCAAGCCCTACCAGGCAATTAAGTTTTTAGTGCTCAACCAAGGATCCCTCAGTTCAGTTCAGTTCAGTCGCTCAGTCGTGTCCAACTCTTTGTGACCCCATGAATCACAGCACAGGCCTCCCTGTCCATCACCAACTCCTGGAGTTCACTCAAACTCATGTCCATCGAGTCAGTGATGCCATCCAGCCATCTCATCCTCCGTCATCCCCTTCTCCTCCTGCCCCCAATCCCTCCCAGCATCAGGGTCTTTTCCAATGAGTCAACTCTTCACATGAGGTGGCCAAAGTATTGGAGTTTCAGCTTTCGCATCAGTCCTTCCAGTGAAAACCCAGGACTGATCTCCTTTAGAATGGACTGGTTGGATCTCCTTGCAGTCCCAGAGACTCTCAAGAGTCTTCTCCAACACCACAGTTCAAAAGCATTAATTCTTCGGCGCTCAGCTTTCTTCACAGTCCAACTCTCACATCCATACGTGACCACGGGAAAAACCATAGCCTTGACTAGATGGACCTTGTTGGCAAAGTAATGTCTCTGCTTTTCAATATGCTATCTAGGTTGGTCATAACTTTCCTTCCAAGGAGTAAGCATCTTTTAATTTCATGGCTGCAATCACCATCTGCAGTGATTTTGGAGCCCAAAAAAATAAAGTCAGCCACTGTTTCCACTGTTTCCCCATCTATTTGCCATGAAGTGATGGGACCAGATGCCATGATCTTCGTTTTCTGAATGTTGAGCTTTAAGCCAACTTTTTCACTCTCCTTTTTCACTTTCAACAAGAGGCTTTTTAGTTCCTCTTCACTTTCTGCCATAAGGGTGGTGTCATCTGCATATCTGAGGTTATTGATATTTCTCCCAGATTTTTAAATGTACACCTTTTTCAGGAAGCTGCTGGAGGATGTGTTCCACAAAATGAGAGAGTAAATCATGAAAGAACACACAGGGTACAGGAAAACCCACCAGAAGAGATGGGAAGCTACTCCCCAGAAAATGCATGAAGAGAAGGCCCAGGTTGATGGCTGGGCAGCAGGCCTAGGGCACAGCCCATCCAGAAGGAAGCAGAAGACAGTAAGTTTCCAGGAGGGACGTCTCAGTGTGTAAAAGAAAGAGGCGAATATACAGATTGTCTGACAGGTCGGAATACATAGGAAAATTATTTTGAGAAATGTCTTACAGAAAGCTTGCAAATGAAAAATAAAAAGGAAACAATTAATTTCAGGAAAACCAAGTTGTACAGGAAAGAAAACGTAATCTTGCTACACAAATTGACATAAAGTATAAGATGTTTATAGCATTATAAAAACTTTTTTTTTTTTTTTTTTTTTTTTGCTGTATCACTCTGTGCCACATTTTAGTTCCCTGACCAGGGATTGAACCCCAGGCCCTAGCAGGGAAAGTGCCAAGTCTTAACCACTGAACTGCCAGGGAATTCCCTATATTTTTAAAATTGTATAAAGACCATATAAAAATGATTTTGACTTCCATTTATGATGTAGAGAGCCACAAGAGAACATCACTCCCATCTTGACAATGGAAAAAGCCAAATGATATACAAAACTGGTTTTTTGAGCCTGTTAGAGAACTGAAGTCACAAAATAATCAGATAAACTGGTTTCCAATGGTTGATAAGCCCTTCGAGGATGAGGTGTTTCACCTCAGTGGTTACCAAAAAAACAGATAAGAACAACTGATACCGTAATGGATTCTTTTGTTAACTCCTTATTTTATATTGGAGTATCGCCAATTAACAGTGTTGTGATAGATTCAGGTGGACAGCAAAGGGACTCAGCTATACATATACATGTATCCATTCTCCCCTAAACTTCCCTCCCATCCAGGCTGCCGCATAACACTGAGCAGAGTTCCCTGTGCTATACGGTAGGTCCTTATTGCTTATCCATTTTATTTTTTCAATCATTCAGAAATATTGTTTAATAATATTCTTATCAAAATAAAACTTACAGAAAAGTTCACAAATCATGCATCTTGGTGAATTATCACTTGGGTTTCCTGGTGGCTCAGGCAGTAAAGAATCTGCAATGCAGGAAACCTAGGCTCGATCTTTGGGTTAGGAAGATCCCCTGGAAAAGGGAATGGCAACCCACTCCAGTATTCTTGCCTAGAGAATTCCATGGACAGAGGAGCCTGGCGGGCTACAGTCCATGGGGCCGCAAAGAGTTGGACACGACTGAGCAGTTAACACACTTCATCCATTTCAAATATAGCAATGTGTACGTGTCCATCTCAAACTCCCTAACTAGCCCTTCTCCCCTTCCTTCCCCTCTGGTAACCACAAGTTCGTTCCCTAACCTGTGAATCTGTTTCTGGTTTTTAAGTAAGTTCATTTGTATAATTTATTTTTAGATTCTGAATATAAGGGGTAGCATATGATCTTAGTGAATTCATAAAGGCTGAGTATGAATGAGAATGCCAGTTTAAAACCACTGAGAGCCCCAGACAAAAGGGGTGTCTATATCCACTTGACCATTTCTTCCCACAGTCCTCTGCTGGTGCTCATGAGGATGACTGGGTGGGGGGGGGGGTGGAGGGCAGGGACCTGAGAGGGCCCCTGTGGTGACATGCGCATGCTGAGGTTTGAGGGTGAAGCCTATATGAGCCCCAGGCCATGTGTGAGTACGTGATGGTAACTGGCTGCTGCGAGAGACAGACATCTGCGCCCTGGCATTGCCGTGATGAGACCCACATCCCTAGGTCCCTGACTCGTTATAAGGAAAAGGTCTGCTGCCTCTGGCAGAGAAGCGAAAAAAGTCCAGCAAGAGACTTTTCTGGTGGTCCAGTGGTTCAGACTCCACACTTTCAATGCAGGGGGCACAAGTTTGACCCCTGGTCAGGAAACTAAGATTCCACATGCAGCACAGTGCAGCCAAATAAAAACCACCTACCCCAGACCCTGCATGGACATTAGGCAAAAGCTATCTGCCACTGGTATGGAGTGGCCAAACCCACTAGTGCCCAGGATTTTGCACTGTTATAAAACAAGGGGCTGCTTGCTGCTGCTGCTGTGAGAAAGGCAGGAACTTCATTCACACCTAAGACACCTCCACCAATACATGGCAGGGTTTGGGCTCCATGAGGGTAAAGGAGAAGTCAGCCAGCACTGAAGAAGAGGCAGAAGTTGCCAGTCACTGAATGAGAAACGGGAAAGCTAAGAAAGCCCTGGTCGTGGGGCTCGGGCACAAGCCTAGCTAAGACTGAAACTTTGAGCAAGAGAACCAGAAATCTACTGCTTCCATCAAAAATTTTGCACCAAGTAATAAGCAACAGCTGTCTACCACTGGCAAAGGGACCAGAACACAAAGAAAGATTCCCTCTGTGTTGCATGCATGCAAGGATGAAAGTGGAGTAGGATTACTGAGAAAATCCATGTGGGACGCAAGGGCTCACACTAAACACAGAGTAATGTCCGTCCATCACTGGAGAAATGTGATGCTCATGCTGCAGAGAAGGTACCTGCAACAACAAAACTGTAACCCAAATCGACCACAGACTAGACTGACTCAGTGAATGCCTTCTACTTAAGCCACGACATAAGAAATACCCCCACTTTTTGGGATAGGCATAATTTGGGATAGGCATAATTATAATTTACCTCACTACTGTGCTTTCACACAATGCCTTGGTATTCAGTCAAAGCTTATAACACACACATAAAATCAAGAAAAAATAAAATACTCTTTGTCAAAAGATAAAAGAGACAAGAGAAGTAGAGCCAGAGATGACCAAAATGTTAAAACTATCAGATAGGGACTTAAAGATACATGAGTATGGAAAAGCAGGTGGTGGAAAGGTATACTCCTAAGGACAGATAGGAAATTTCAGGAGAGCAATGGAAACTATTAAGGAGAGACAGGTAGAAATGAAATACTCAATATCATTGATAAAGAATTTCTTCAATTGTGAAGTGAAAAAAAGTGAAAGTGTTAGTTGCTCAGTGTGTCCAACTCTTTGTGACCTCATGGGCTGTAGCCTGCTAGGCTCCTTTGTCCATGGAATTCTCCAGGCAAGAATTCTGGAGTGGATTGCCATTCCCTTTTGCAGGGGATCTTCCTGACCCAGGGATGGAACCCAGGTCTCCTGCATTGCAGGAAGATTCTTTGCCATCTGAGCCATTGAAGGCCTATTAATCAGCAAACCAGACACAGCAAAGTAATCAGTGAATTTGAAGATAGAACAATATAAATAATCTGAATTGAAACACAAAGAGTAAGAAAAGTCAAAATAAAACTCAAAACGGTAGGACAAGAGCAGATGGTCTAATAAACATGTAATTTGAGTCTCAAAAGGAAGAGAAAGAACATAGAAGAAATATTTGAAGAGATAATGGCTGAATTTTTTTCCAAAATTAGTGAAAGACAACATACTACAGATTTAAGAAGTTCTATAAAACTTAGCAGAATAAATATAAAGGAACCACACCTAGACATATCATAGTCAAACTGATGCAAAACCAAAGATTAAAAAAATCTTGAAGACAGAGAGAAAAAGAAATAATAGATACAGAAGATAAGAAATAAGAACAAGAGACTTCTCAAGAAACTATACAAACCAGAAGATAACACAACTACATATTTCAAGAAAAATGTGTTAACCTAGAATTCGATGCCCAGTGGAAATATGTTTCAAAAATGAAAATCAAATAAGGACTATTTCAGATAAGCAATGGCTTAAAAAATTCATTTCCAGCAGCTGTGCTGTGCTTAGTCGCTCAGTCGTGTCCAACTCTTTGCAGCCCCATGGACTGTAGCCCACCAGCCTCCTCTGTCCATGGGGATTCTCCAGGCAAGAGTACTGGACTGGAATGCCATGCCCTCCTCCAGGGGATCTTCCCAACCCAGGGATCAAATTCAGGTCTCCTGCATTGCGGGTGGATTCTTTACCATCTGACCCACCAGGGGAAGTTCAAGAATACTGGAGTTGGTAGCCTCTCCCTTCTTCAGAGGACCTTCCCAACCCAGGAATTGAACCAGGGTCTCCTGCATTGCAGGTGGATTCTTAACCAGGTGAGCTACCCAAAAGCCCCATTTCCAGCAGACCTGCACTAAAAGAAATATTAAAGGAAATTCTTTTGGCAGAAGAACATTTATACCAGGTGAAAACATGGACCTACACAGAGAAATGGAGTGTTGAAACTGATAAAAACATGTCAAATACAGAATGAATTTTCTCAATTTTAACATCTGTCTAATGTAAAAATGTCCAATGTAAAAATGGCAACACTATATTGTGAGGCCTTATAATACATGCATAAATTTTAATGTACCACAAAAAATAGCACTATGGCCAAAAAAACCACCTATATAAGGGAAAAGTGAATAGCTTGAATTTCATCAAAAATTAAAACTTCTAATCTTTGAAGATCATTGCTAAGACAGTGAGAATACAAATTATAGACTGAGAGGAAATATTTGAAAACACAAATTTGAAAAAAAAAGTGCATCTGGACTATATTGAGAATTCATAAAATTAAACAAGAAGACAAATAACCCAATTAAAAAGGCAAAAGATTTAAAGAGTCACTCAGCCAAAGAAGATACATAGATGCCAAAAAAGCGCATGAAAAGATATTCAGTATCACTAGTCATTAGGGAAAGGCAAATAAAACCACAAAGAGAAGTCACTACATACCTTCTGGTGGAGCTAAAAACAAAATGACTGGTAATATCTTGTGTTACTGAGAATATACAACAGCTGAATTCTCATGCATGGATGGAAAGAATGTAGAATGGGACAACTACTTTGAAAAAGGGCTTCCCTGGTGGCTCAGCAGTAAAGAATCTGCCTGCACTGTAGGAGTCTCAGGAGACACGGGTTCAGCCCCTGGTTTGGAAAGATCCCCCAGAGGAGGGCATGGCAACCCACTCCATTATTCTTGCTAGAAAATCCCACGGACAGAGGAGCTTGGCAGGCTACAGTCCATGGGGTCGCAAAGGGTTGGACATGACTGAAGCAACTTAGCATGCACACAGGCACTTTGAAAAATCTGAAAACTGAAAAATAAAAACCATATGATTATCTCAATAGATGCAGAGAAAGCCTTTGACAAAATTCAACATCCATTTATGATAAAAACTCTCCTGAAAGCAGGAATAGAAGGAACATACCTCAACATAATCAAAGCTATATATGACAAACCCACAGCAAACATTATCCTCAATGGTGAAAAATTGAAAGCATTTCCTCTAAAGTCAGGAACAAGACAAGGGTGCCCACTTTCACCATTACTATTCAACATAGTTTTGGAAGTTTTGGCCACAGCAATCAGAGCAGAAAAAGAAATAAAAGGAATCCAAATTGGAAAAGAAGAAGTAAAGCTCTCACTGTTTGCAGATGACATGATCCTCTACATAGAAAACCCTAAAGACTCCACCAGAAAATTACTAGAACTAATCAATGACTATAGTAAAGTTGCAGGATATAAAATCAACACACAGAAATCCCTTGCATTCCTATACACTAATAATGAGAAAACAGAAAGAGAAATTAAGGAAACAATTCCATTCACCATTGCAACGGAAAGAATAAAATACTTAGGAATATATCTACCTAAAGAAACTAAAGACCTATATATAGAAAACTATAAAACACTGGTGAAAGAAATCAAAGAGGACACTAACAGATGGAGAAATATACCATGTTCATGGATTGGAAGAATCAATATAGTGAAAATGAGTATACTACCCAAAGCAATCTATAGATTCAATGCAATCCCTATCAAGCTACCAACAGCATTCTTCACAGAGCTAGAACAAATAATTTCACAATTTGTATGGAAATACAAAAAACCTCAAATAGCCAAAGCGATCTTGAGAAAGAAGAATGGAACTGGAGGAATCAACCTACCTGACTTCAGGCTCTACTACAAAGCCACAGTTATCCAGACAGTATGGTACGGGCACAAAGACAGAAATATAGATCAATGGAACAAAATAGAAAGCCCAGAGATAAATCCACGCACATATGGACACCTTATCTTTGACAAAGGAGGCAAGAATATACAATGGATTAAAGACAATCTCTTTAACAAGTGGTGCTGGGAAATCTGGTCAACCACTTGTAAAAGAATGAAACTAGAACACTTTCTAACACCATACACAAAAATAAACTCAAAATGGATTAAAGATCTAAACGTAAGACCAGAAACTATAAAACTCCTAGAGGAGAACATAGGCAAAACACTCTCTGACATACATCACAGCAGGATCCTCTATGACCCACCTCCCAGAATATTGGAAATAAAAGCAAAAATAAACAAATGGGACCTAATTAACCTTAAAAGCTTCTGCACATCAAAGGAAACTATTAGCAAGGTGAAAAGACAGCCTTCAGAATGGGAGAAGATAATAGCAAATGAAGCAACTGACAAACAACTAATCTCGAGAATATACAAGCAACTCCTACAGCTCAACTCCAGAAAAATAAATGACCCAATCAAAAAATGGGCCAAAGAACTAAATAGACATTTCTCCAAAGAAGACGTACAGATGGCTAACAAACACATGAAAAGATGCTCAACATCACTCATTATCAAAACCACTATGAGGTACCATTTCACACCAGTCAGAATGGCTGCGATCCAAAAGTCTACAAGTAGTAAATGCTGGAGAGGGTGTGGAGAAAAGGGAACCCTCTTACACTGTTGGTGGGAATGCAAACTAGTACAGCCACTATAGAGAACAGTGTGGAGATTCCTTAAAAAACTGGAAATAGAACTGCCTTATGATCCAGCAATCCCACTGCTGGGCATACACACTGAGGAAACCAGAAGGGAAAGAGACACGTGTACCCCAATGTTCATCGCAGCACTGTTTATAATAGCCAGGACATGGAAGCAACCTAGATGCCCATCAGCAGATGAATGGATAAGAAATCTATGGTACATATACACAATGGAATATTACTCAGCCATTAAAAAGAATACATTTGAATCAGTTCTAATGAGGTGGATGAAACTGGAGCCTATTATACAGAGTGAAATAAGCCAGAAAGAAAAACACCAATACAGTATACTAACGCATATATATGGAATTTAGAAAGATGGTAACAATAAGCCTGTGTACGAGACAGCAAAAGAGACACTGATGTATAGAACAGTCTTATGGACTCTGTGAGAGAGGGAGAGGGTGGGAAGATTTGGGAGAATGGCATTGAAACATGTAAAATATCATGTATGAAATGAGTTGCCAGTCCAGGTTCGATGCACGATACTGGATGCTTGGGGCTGGTGCACTGGGACGACCCAGAGGGATGGAATGGGGAGGGAGGAGGGTGGAGGGTTCAGGATGGGGAACACATGTATACCTGTGGCGGATTCATTTTGATATTTTGCAAAACTAATACAATTATGTAAAGTTTAAAAATAAAATAAAATTAAAAAAAAAATCTGAAAACAATACCAACTTCCATCAAGAGAATTCCCTGGAGGTCTAGCGGTTAGGACTCAGCGTTTTCACTGTCAAGGGCATGGGTTCAATCCTGGTTGGGAAACTAAGATCCTACAAGCTGCACAGCACAGCCAAAAAAATTGCATCCAATGGTGAAGATAAACAAACTGTGGTATATCCATGCTGTGGAACATTACTCAGCAATAAAAAAGAATGAGCCGCTGACAGAGGCAACAAATGGCTGAGTCTCAAAATCAGTATGATAAGTGAAAGAACCCAGACAAAAAGGAGTATGTATTTTATGATTCCACTTATATGATCTTCCAGAAAAGTAAAAGCTTCATGTGAGAGAACACATCCATAGTTTCCATGGGGTGGGAAAAAGGTAACTGACTATAAAAGGAACCAAAGCAACTTTTCAGGGAGATGTGCTCCACTCAATGGCTCAGCCGTATCCAACTCTTTGTGACCCCATGGACTAAAACTCACCAGGCTCATCTGTCTCTGGAATTCTCTAGGCAAGAATACTGGAGTGGGCAGCCATTCCCTTCTCCAGAGGATCTTCCTGACCCAGGGATTGAACCCGAGTCTCCTGCGTCTCCCGCCTGGGCAAGCAGGTTCTTTACCACTGAGCTACCTGGAAAGTGGGGATGGAAATACTCTATATCTGGACTGGGATAGACATGTATGTAGGACTCTATGTATTTGTCAAAACTCATCAAACTACTCTCCAAAAATGTGAGTTGAATAAATAAAATGAATCAACTAAACAAATAGAAAACTGTAGTAGGTGAAGCATCCGTCTATAAACCGAATTTTTGAGAGTCAAGCCAAAAATATAGTGAGAATATAGGGAAGAGGAAGTGGAAAGGTGTGGAGAGGATGAGAAAGCTAACCTTCCTCCTTCACGGAGGGAGAAAGTCACCAGAAAAGCCCCACAGAGTTCCAGGAAGGGAGAACCACAGAACTCAAACACCTGTTTGATGGTAACGGCAGAGAGAAGTAGTTAAGAGCATGACCTTTAATTTTGTTTTCTTTCTTCTTTTAAATCTTTTGGCCGTACCACTTGGCCTGTGGGATCCTAGTTCCCCAGGGATCAAACCTGTGCACCCTGATGGAAGTGCAGTCTTAACCACTGGACTGCCAGGGATGTCCCCATGACTTTTAAGTTTTTCACCATTGGATTTGCAAATGTGGTATCACCCAGTGAGAGACAAGCACACCCCACTCCCCATGAGAGTGTCAAGAGTTCAGCCTTTTCAAGAGAATCATTTGACAACACACCGACTTTTCATTCTGAATAGCCTCTGATCCAGGAAACTCATTTTTGTGAATTTATCCTATGGAAATAAGAGGGCAAGCCAGGTAAAATACATAGAAAAGTATTTATAATACCATTGTTAATCATAAAAAAGCAAAAAAACTATGTAAATGTTATTCCTCAATAGAGGAATAGTTACAAAAATTATAGTCCAATGCCACTCTGGAAAAGTTTGGTAATATATTATAAAACTAAACGTACCATATGACCCAGCGATCACACTTTTGGGCATTTAACCCAGAGAAATCAAAACTCATGTTCGCACCAAAGCCTGCATAGGAGGCCTTATTCACCATAGCCTCAAACTGGAAGCAATCCCAATGTGCCTTCAATGAGTGAATGGTTAAACAAGCTCAGCTCAGCAATTAGAAAAATATATTGACACACAACTTGGATGGGTTGCTAGGCAGTCATGCTGGGGGTGCGGGGGAAGCCAGTCTAAAAATGCTGCATATTCTATAATTTGATTTATTTGACATCCTTGAAATAAAAAAAATTACAGAGATGGAGAACAGATTAGTAGTTGTCAGTGGTTTAGGGACTGGCGATGTTTCTAAGAAGCCTTGTGGTAACAGGAAGTTTTGTACCTTCCTTGTTATACAAGAATCTACACTTCATAAAACTGCATAGAATTAAACACACATACACCTACACACACCCACGTCAGTGTATAAAAGCTGATGAAATCTGAATAAAGGTTGTGAATTGTACCAAAATCAATTTCCTGGCTCTGATGTTGTACCTTAGGTATGAAAAATGTTACCATGGAATAAGACTGGGTGAAATGTACACAAAAATTTTTGTGTACATTTTTTGCAACTTCTTGCTAATTTATCACTTTTTCAAAACTGAAAGTTAAATATAGTACAACGGATCGCCATTTCATTACTAAGAATTGTGATGTAAACAGCCGTGTAGAAGAGGAGCACAGGATGTCACTGAGTGGAATACCATGCCTGCTGCTCATTTGCAATCCCATGGACTGCAGCCCACCAGGCTCCTCTGTTCATGGAATTCCCCAGGAAAGAATACTGGAGAGGGTTGCCATTTCCTTCTCCTGGGGATCTTCCCAACCCAAGGATAGAAAGCCCAACTCCTGTGTCTCCTGCATTGGCAGGGGATTCTTAACCACTGTGCCACTTGGGAAGCCCATTGAATGGAAAGGACAGGTTAAAAATAGCTTGTGTAACATAATCACTGTGGTATTTGAACTTTTCCACTGCGGTATTTGAACTGTGGTGTTGGAGAAGACTCTTGAGAGTACCTTGGACAGCAAGGAGATCCAACCAGTCCATGCTAAAGGAGATCAGTCCTGAATATTTATTGGAAGGACTGATGCTGACGCTGAAACTCCAATACCTCCAGGTGTTATTAACACCTGCCTTATTTGCTGCATGTGCAACTTCATTATCTGCCCATTTTTGTATTGGGTTAGACTTTTCCTTATCAACTTCTAGAAACTCTTTACATAATAGGAAAATTAGCTCTTTGTCTATTATATGAGTTGCAAATATCTTTCCTTGTTTGTCATTTGCCTTTTGACATTATATATGGTCTCTTTCTTTTTTTTGCCAGGTAGCTTTCTTTATTTAATATAAAAATTTTCTATAATAAAAATTACCGGTGTTTTCTCTTTGGGCTTCTGGATTTTGAGTTTTAGGTAGAAAGACCTTCCCCATTCCAACATCATAAAGGAATCCGCCTAAGATTCTTCTAATACTTTTAAGGTTTCATTTTTTTATATTGGAATCCCCAGTCCATTTGTGTTGATCCTAGAGTATGCAATATGGATTCAAATTTTTTCCTGGTGGTTACCCATTTGTCTTAACACTATTTTTTTGGCTGCATCATGTGACTTGACTTGTATGATCTTAATTCCCCAACCTATGCCCCTGCAGTGGAAGCACAGAGTCCTAACCACTGGACCCCTGGGGAATTCCCTTAATGCTCTATATTAATATGTATGTTTATTTTTATTTTAAAAGAGAATAAAGACTATGGAGTCAGAGTGTTGGGTTCTTATTTGTTTGGCTATTAGGTTAGTATTTGAGTTTTAGGTAGAAAGACCTTCCCCATTCCAGCATTATAAAGGAATTCTCCTAAGTTCCTGCTAATACTAATACTTTTAATGTTTCATTTTTTAATTTTCATTTGGGCAATTCACTTACCCTCTCAGAACCTCAGAGATCGAAAGAAATGATTTAGGAGGACAAAGGAAACCACTGAATAAGATCATCTGGAATATTTCTGGTGAGAAAACTGAGACTCCAAGAATGCAGAAAAGATTCCCTTGGGGGTACAGATGGGGAAAATGAGGCTCAGCCAGTGGTGTGGACTTGACCTCCAGGGTCTGGACCCTAAGACTGGGTCCCCAGGCCCTTGGCCATGCTGCTGCCAGACAGACACAGGGGGAAGAGGAGTTTAATCCCCCCACCCAGCTGGGGAAATTAAGGCCAAAGCAGAAGTGATCCCTCCCCCAAGCAACCAAATAGAAGCTATGGTTTCCATCCCCTTTCCCAGGAGCAAACCACAGTCTTCACTTCTGCTTGCAACCTCCAACATCCCCCTCCCCATCCTTTCAGAGAGACCACCACTCACCATTACCCCACACCCTCAGCCATCTCATTCTCATTCAGCCATCTCAAATAGCGCAATTCACTATTTGAAGCCGTATAGGATATAGGAGGGGGCTTCCCAGGTGGCGCCAGTGGTAAAGCACGCACCTGCCAATGCAGGAGACTCAGGTTCGATCCCTAGGAGGGGAAGATACCCTAGAGGAAGGCATGGCAACCCACTCCAGTATCCTTGCCTGGAGAATCCCATGGACAGAGGAGCCTG
Source organism: Bubalus bubalis (assembly GCF_019923935.1). Classification (NCBI taxonomy): domain Eukaryota; kingdom Metazoa; phylum Chordata; class Mammalia; order Artiodactyla; family Bovidae; genus Bubalus; species Bubalus bubalis. The sequence goes on along the minus strand of NC_059174.1, from coordinate 25,153,111 downwards.
CTGGGCTACTGTCTATAAGTTTGCACAGAGTTAAACAAGACTGAAGCAACTTAGCACACAGCACAGGAAACAGGACCCCCTTATCTGACTCCCAGGAAGGTTTCACTTGACAGTGGCAAAACTGAATACCACACAAGAATTTGCCTGGCGTTCTTCAGCAGGCCAGTGGGCAAGCTGAAACACAAACCCAGACTCCAAGTCAAGTGCTCTCCCCTGAGATATGCTGCAGCTTCCAAAAGGTGGCCGGGAGGCTGAGTTGCTACCAGGAAGAGCAAAACCCTAATCAGGTCAATAGAACATGAGGGGACAAGTGGCACGCAGAGCAGAGCCTTTGGGAGATGTAAATTCTATAACTAGTTCCGTTTTCAGCTCCTGAGCTGTGAAGTTAGGCAAGGAACTTGACCTTTCTGTGCTGCACGTTTTCTCAATGGTAAAATGAGGCTAAGGTCATCTATTTCCTAGGGTGTGCATGCTAAGTTGCTTCAGTCATGTCCAACTCTTTGAGACCCTGTGGACTGTAGCCTACTCTCAGTCCATGGGATTCTCCAGGCAAGAATATTGGAGTGGATTGCCTATGCCCTCCTCCAGGGGATCTTCCCGACCCAGGGATTGAATCCACGTCTCTTATGTCTCCTGCGTTGGCAGGCAAGTTCTTTACTTCTGGCACCACCTGAGAAGCACATTTCCCAGAGACAGAGACTCAACCATATCCATGATCCGCACTCCTGGGAATCTGAGGCTCTGACCCAGATTCCCAGCCAGGAATACACTGAGCAGGAGAACCCCTGCCTTCCTCTCCCTCTCCAGAGCTGGCTGTGTACCACCCTCTCCCCAACAGTACTAGAGCCCACTGAGCCAGTGTGCTCCTGGGTAGGGCCCCACGTGCTCCTCCCAACAGCTGCTCCTGCCAACCACAGACTGGAATTCCCACCTCCGCCTCCCCCACGGCCTGGGTGAAAGTGAACCTGTGGTCTCTGCAGGGAAGTCCTGACAGGTGCTATTATTTCCCAAAAGGAGGTCCCACGAGGGCTCAACAGGGGGGTCTATGACTCAATCAGATCCAGAGCCTTTGCCTGGAACACACTGTCCCAGGCTCTAGTCCAGGGCACTCAGAGGAACTGCACCTGCTCTGATCTGCCCAACATCAACTCTGTGCCAGCCCCTCACCCTGTCACCTGAGATGCAGGCTACTGGACTAGCCCCATTTTACAGATGAGGAAACTGAGGTCCAGAAAAGCAAAGTTCAATAACAGGCCACAAAGCGGGTAAGGGGAGTAAAGGTTTGAACCCAGAGCCTAACTACTCCTTAATTGAATTATCTATTTTTCAAAAACATAGATCTCAACAAAAAGATACTCATGTATAACACAGGGAACTATATTCAAAATCCTATGATAACCCATCTTGGGAACTTCCCTGATGGTCCACTGGTTAAGAATCCGCCTGCCAATGCAGGGGACACAGGTTTGATTCCTGGCCCAGGAAGATCCCACATGCCTGGGGGTCAACTGAGCTGGCATATGGCAATGACTGAAGCCCATGCGTCCCAGAGCCCATGCTCTCCAACAAGGGAAGCCACGGCCGTGAGAAACCCACGTACCACACCCAGAGTAGCCCCTGCTCACTTCAACTAGAGAAAGCCCATGCGCAGCCAAAACCTAACTGATTAATTAATTAATTAACTTTTAAAAACCATAATGGAAAAGAATATTTGAAAAAGAATGCATATATACCTGTAATGGAATCACTTTGCTGTACAACAGAAGTTAACACGATATTGTAAATCAAATATACTTCAAGTTAAAAAAAAAAAAAGAAATATGTCCCCACCACCACTGGAAAACAAAAGAAAACCAAAAACATAGATCACTACAGTCCTGAGATTAGGAGTTGCCATCAGAGGCCCAGGAACCGGTGAAGGGAAGGCAGGTGAGCCCCACCTTGCTGCTCCGGGGATGTCACCAGCCCAACAACCACCCAGGCAGGGGTGCGCCCAGTGCCTGCTGGGGACCCAAGGGTCAGGACAAAGTCTAGGAAGAGCAGGGCAAGGAGAGACTCAGACAGAGGGGCTGACCTGTGCGGCTACTGCTGTCTTGCTGCCCGCCGCTGCCTTCTGCAGGAAGAAGGGGAAGTTGGGAACCTCTGTGCTGCGGGCAGGCGGCCTCTGCTCGTTCACCCAACTCCGGCACAGCGCACGCTCCCTGCACTTCTTCTTTCTCTAGAAGAAGCCTGTTTGTTGCGTCCGGAGCTGACAGCCACGCCCAGCTCACCCTTTGATAGCAAACCCCTCAGAGCCTGCAGCATTTCCTAGAGGCAGCTGTACATTTGCAGAGATACTGGGTGTCAGTGGAGAGAGAGAGAGGAGGCCAATGTTGGGGGCACCCTTCAGGGTTCAAGACCCACTTGGCTCTGAACCCTCGGGCCAGAGATGAGGGCTCTCTGGGTCTCAGTTTCCCCAGGAGTAGGAAAAGGAGAATGATCCCTGCCTGAGCCAAGGATCGATGAGGCGGATGATGGTAAAGACCTCAGGCAGGCACAGGGTCACGCTGCCTGGGTTCCAACCCCAGGCCCACCATTTCCTGGCTGGGTAACTAGGCTCAAGTGATGGAAACTCTCTGAGCCTCAGTTTCCCCTCTGCACAATGGAGACAGTGACAGTACCACTTCGTGGGGTCATGTGGGGCTTATCAAGGGTAGTGCTGCAGAGTCCCTGGAATGTTCGTGAAGCCCTGGGGTGCCTGGGGCCTGGGGGTGCGGGGGGAGGACAAAAGCCTGACCCAGAGTTACCCAGTCCAGAGCCCTCTGGAGAAAGGCCTCACTGAGAGTACAGATCAGAAGACACGGCCAGAACTGGGGGGCTGGAAATGTGGCCAGCTGCTCCTTGAGCCAGGGGTCTGGACAAGCCTGTCCGACATCTGCTGCTTCCTCCGCAGAGCCCTGAGCAACAGGAAGAAGTGTCGGTGTGTCAGAGAGAAGACAGGGTGCTCTCTCTTGCCAGGGGCCCAGCCGGACTCCCTGGGAAAATTCTGACTCAGGAATGAGCTTTTCTACCCCCAGGGATGAATTAGGGATGCAGCTACAGAGAGAAACAGGCAGGTCCCAACACGGTCTCCCTCCTCTCTGCCCCTACGCTGGGGCCCCTGCAGCCTCCGCCAAGCACAGCTCATAGGTAGTTCAGGTGGACTTGGTGGGAGGAAGGAAGGGAGCTGCTCCTTGCAGGACAGGGAGACTTCAGGGAGGCGCAGACCCACATGTGCAGGCTCCCACCCCAGCTGCAGGGCAGTGACTCTGCAGGGACACCTGTATGCTTGATCCCTTGGCCACGTTCCTGCTGGGTGACTCGGACAAATTCTTGCCCTCCTCCGCACTTTGGTTTTCTGTGGCCATGACCCAGCCCTTGACCTCTAGGCTCTTCCTTTCTTTCTGAGTTCTCCTGGCCACGTCTAGGGTTGCATCCCCAGCAGCTGCTCTCAGGGCCCAGGAGGAAGCTCTGTTCACCCCAAAAGCCCCTTTATTTTTCATCTTGGATCTGGGCCTGCCTCACTACACCCTGCCTTTTGGGGGTGCTGGTTACATAGCCCTGCACTCCAGATTCTGGAACTCACTGCCAGGACACACCCCCAGCTCAAGGAGCCGGCAGTGGCTCCCGTTGCCTTTGTTGTCTAGCCCCAATCAGTCACTACTTCCACCCAGTTCGGGATGTGTTTGCCGTTGTTGTAGTTTAATTGCTCAGTCGTGTCCGACTCTTTGCAACCCCGTGGACTGCAGCACACCAGGTTTCCCCGTCCTTGCCATCTCCCGGAGTTTGCTCGAACTCGTGTCCAGTGAGTCGGTGATGGTATCCAGCCATTTCATCTTCTGCTGCCCTCTTCTCCTGCTCTCAATCTTTCCCAGCATCAGGGTCTTTTCCAGTGAGTTGGCTCCTCGCATCAGGTGGCCAAAGTATTGGAGCTTCAGCTTATTCATCCCAGTCTCCCTGCTCTTATCCTGCTATGACACACACACACATACCAGGGCACACCAGCTCCTCTCCATCCATTAGGGCCCATCTCAAGTCCTGCCTACTCTAGGAAGCCTTCCCTACTTCCAGTTCCCCTATGGAACATTCCAGATGCTTCTACTTTGGGAGGCATGCCTGGCCCTTGTTCAGTCTCCCAGGCAGGGAGGAAGGCAAGCCACCTCCCACTCCCCACCCTGAGAGAGTCATCTCCAGCCCTAGCGATGTCTCTCACCATGGGGGCTGCTCCCCCTGGTGATCTGCAAGAGGGCAGTAAGTGGCACCCCTGACAGGACAGTAGATAAACTGAGTCACACCAAGAAAAAGTAATTTACTTCTCAGTCTCTCTCAATCCCAGTGACATCCAGAAGTGTCTGTTTAGAACTAAATTATCTCTAGCCCCTTTATACCACCACCTTCTGTCCTTTTGATTTTCATTCTTCAAACTTATATTGGACATAGAAAACAGGATATCTAATGTTTAGTGATTCTTTTATTGTGGCAAAAATATACATGAAATTTACCATATTAGCCATTTTTAAGTGTACAGTTCAGTGGCATTAAGTACATTTATATTGTTATCATCACCACCCTCAAAGCTTTCCCATCTCTGGAAACTGAAACTTTGTACCCATTAAACACTAATTCCCCATTCCCCACCCACTACAGCCCGGAGTAACCACCAGTCTACTTTCAGTCTCTGTTTGACTACTCTAGGAACCTCCTATCAGTGGAATCATACAATATTTTTCCTTTTGTGTGTAGCTTGTTAACTTAACATGATGCCTTTATGGTCAATCTATGCTGTTAAACATATGTCAGAATTTCCTTTAGCCTCCTCTCAAGGCTGAATAATATTCTTTTGAATGTATAGACCACATTATTTATCCATTCATCCACCAACACACACTTAGGTTGCTTTTATCTTTTGGGGGTATTGTGAATATGCTGCTACGAACGTGGGTGTACAAGTTGTATTCCTTTCTTAACAAAGTGAGGGTTTCTAGCTTGATTGAGGATGTTGCTTATTTACATGACATTTATTTTTATGACTTTCTTCTATTTACAGCAGCAATTTAGCCTAAAATATACATCTGTTCTAAAAAAAAAGTGAAATGGTTTAAGGAAAAATGCCAAGTAAATAATAGCACAAGAGTTATGTGTTGATGGCAAAAAGTGGTGGCAGAGACACAGGACAGAGAACTGCTGATGTGTGGGAAATACTAACACAAGCCTCAGTGGAAAACCCTACTGTGCTAAACTGGGGAAAGAAACCAGATTAGTGCTGCATCCAGTAAGCTGCCAGGAGGTGCGGTTTTAGCAACAGGAATGAAATGGTAAACTTGAAAGTCAGATCTGGGCTTTAAGATCTCCCAGCGTGTGACTGGAGTTTGTCGCTTGGCTTCTAATCCCCACTTTTCTCACTACGAGATGATGGTAATACCAGCCATAGGATGGCTATGTGTGCATGCTCGCTCAGTCAGTCATGTCCTACTCTTTGCAACTCCATGGACTGTAGCCTACCAGGCTCCCTTGTCCATGGAATTTTCCAGGCAAGAATACGGGAGTGGGTTGCCACTTCCTACTCTAGGCAATCTTCCCGACCAGGGATCAAACCCACATCTCTTGCCTCCCCTGCATTGGCAGGTGGATTCTTTACCACTGGCACCACCTGGGAAGCCAAGGATGGCTATAACACTGAGCTAATTCATGTGAACTCCCAAGCCCATGGTCAGGACACAGCTTGGTCCTACAAGTGGGTAGCTCTCCCTCCCTCAACCCCTGCAACAGACACGCCTGGGACAATATTTTTGGTTCTTCTCTTTGAGACAGATAGCTCTATCATGATGATTTTATAACTGGAGCTTAGGGGACTTCTCTGGTGGTCCAGTGGTTAAGACTCCGGGCTCCCAAATGCAGGGGGCATGGCTTCAATCCCTTGTTGGTGTACTATGATCCCGTATACCACATGATGTGGCCAATAATAATAATAATAAAATAAGCTGTAAAATAACAATTGGAGGTTAGGTTCACCATCAGCTCAGCCTCCTCCATCTTCTTAATCCATATCCCTGCCTTCAGAAACTCTAGGAAAGAACTCTGGGATCTTGGTCCACAACTGTCCTTACTGGTTGTGAAACTGGGTAAGTCTCAGCCAAGCACCTCAGTGAGCATTTCCCCAAGTTTAAAATCGGGGGTGTTCCAGCTGTCTGAGTACTCAATATCTGAATCTCACAGGTCCAAAGTACACAGTAAGCAAAGGTCAGCCACTGCAATACCCACAGGTCAGTTCCTTCTCAAACCCCACATAGTGCCAGCAAAATCTGCTCTGAGCTGATTGTCAGATGCTATCAACATTCAACCATGCCAAGACAAAGCACATGGTTACGAGTGAAACTACAAATCCTGCAAAAAAGCGTGAGATTTCACGAAGTGGGTGTAAGTGATGCTGTGGAAAACGAGCAGCCACTGACCACAGAGGAAGAGAGCTTCTGTAAAAGAAAGGCCCAAGAACTTGCAGAGAGAACTGTTTGACTGTCACAGGATTCAGAGTGAACTCTGGTGTGAAACTCTCAAATATGTTTGCAAAGTGATCCTCTTGCTGCAAAGAGCCAATTCTTCATTGATGCTACTGCACGCATGATAGCAACCATAATCTAAATAGGTTCTTTACCATCTGAGCCACCAGGGAAGCCCCCAAATACAGGCATACCTTGGAGATATTTCCAGTTCAGTTCCAAGCCACCACAGTAAATCAAAGCTCACAATGTATTGAGTTACACGAATTTTTTTGGTTTCTCAGTGCAGATAAAGCTTATGTTTACACTATATTAGTATAGTAAGTGTGCCGGCAGCATTATGTCTTTTAAGAAGTACATAAACCTTAATTTAAAAATCTTTATTGATAAAAAGGGGCTTCCCAGGTAGTGCTAGAGATAAAGAACCTGCCTGCCGATGCAGGAGACAGAAGAGATGCAGTTTGGGACAGAAGAGATGGGGTTTGATCCCTGGGTGGGGAAGATCCCCTGGAAGAGGGCATGGCAACCCACTTCAGTATCCTTGCCTGGAGAATCCCATGGACAGAGGAGTCTGGCACGCTACAGGCCATTGGGTTCCAGAGTTGGACATGACTGAAATGACTTAACACGCATGCACAATGCTAAGAAAATTTTATCACTTGCACCTTCAGCAACTGGTAATCTTTTTGCTAGTGCAAGGTCTGAAATATTTTTAGGGTTATCAAAATGTGACACTGAGACAGAAAGTGAGCAAATGCTGTTGGTGCCAAGACTCGCTTTCCACATGAGAGTTGTACAAACCTTCAATTTGTACAAAACAAAAACAGAAACACAGCATCTTGTGAAGGGCAATAAACAAACATATGCCTCTATTGTTAATTATCAATTCAAACTAATTTATCTTCTTTATTTTTAGTTTCTTCTTCCACGTAAAGACTCAATACAGCAAGGTTCCCTCCACCACAACTCGGAACTTCTGGTCCTCCTTTAACACGGATTCACCTCATCGGCCTTCCAGGGGACAGGATGTGGTAAAAAGACCGCTTCCCCCCTCTCTCGAAGTAACCGCAGACACTCACTCTCAAGGCAGGAAGCCCCAAAGTGCCAAGGCGCACGCAAGTACCCCTCAAGGTACCGGGACCGCCCCCGCCTCTACCCCGTTCCCCTAGCCAGTTGAGGCCAGCTCTGAGTGGGAAGCACCCTAGCACATCCGAGAAAACCTCCGCCCGGCTCCACCCACGCTTCTCAACATGCGCGAGGCTACTGTGGTCCATCCTTCTGCTGTACAAAGGGGAAACTGAGGCCCGATGAGGTGCAGGGACTTGCTGCTCCGCATCCACTCGGTGGCAGAGCTAGCACTGGGAAGAATGTAGGTAACAAAAGCATACAAGCTTGGTATACAGCTGCACGTGCTGAGCCCGGGACAGACTGTGCCCTCTTCTGCTGCTGGGCGCCTAGTACGTCATTGCCGCTCAGGGAAACTTGAGGCGGGAAAGCCGACCCCGCGGGGCCCCCAGACCCGGCCTTCCTTCCCCCTCCTCTAGGCCCGACGGCGGGGTGGGGCCTCCGTCGGGGTCCGGCCCGTTCGGTGGCGATCCCGCCAACTCGGCCTGCGCCCCTCTCCCCAAAGTTAGGCGCGGGTCCCCCACCCAACCAACTCTGCGGGCCAGGGTCAGAGTGGGGCCGCAACCCGCCCGGGCCCCACCGCCCCCGCCCCGCCGATTCCTTTCTCTCCCCTCCCCCCGGGAGGGAGGAGGAGACTCCGCGGCCCTCCCTCGGCCCTCCCGGCGGCGGCCGCAGCAAGCCCCGTGCCCGCTCCGCCCAGCCGCGGCGGATCGGACGTCCGGAGCCCGCTGGTCGCCGGCCGAGGTGAGCGGGGGCGGTAGTGCAGGGGGCCGAAAGCCACCGCGTCCCGGGAACTCCCTCCAGGCCGCGAACCTTCAGCGGGAGGGAAGGGGTTAAGTTGGAGGGCGTGCTGGAAGAGGAGCAGCGGGAGCTCCCGCGTCCGCAGCAACCCCCAAACTCCGAGCAGAACTTCCTAGCCCCCTCCGCGGGCTCCCCTACCTCCGGAGCCCCAGCCTCAGGAGTGATGGGGCTTCGGGAGTTGGGGGAGGGGGGAGGGCAGGGCCGCCCTTGAAAAGCTGCGGGCGGGGGCCAGACCCCAGGGGGGCGGCGGCAGCGGGCGGGGGCGAAATTTGGACCTCTCCCGGGGGACCCAACGTGGTCACCATGGCGAATGCGGGACGGACGGGCGGCGCGGGCCAATCGGAGCACGGCGCCCCTGGTGGCTGCCAATGGGGGGCCGCGCGGCGGGGTGGGCGGGACCGCGTCTCGCTTGGCCGGGAGACCCTCCTCCCTCATCCCGCCGCCGATGTGCTGGGGAAGGGGAGAGGAAGTGAGGATTTAGGCGACTCTTGGTCGTGGGAGGCCAGAAAGGGAATTTCTGGAAGGAGTTGGGACAGGTGGAGTGACGGCTTAGTGTCATGAGAAGGGAGTGGGCCTCCGTTGTCCCACTATTACGATTGTGAGAACTGGTGATGTCCTGCAAGCCTCCTTCCCCACCGGGGCTTCAGTTTCTCTGTCTTAAGTGTAGGTTATGTAGGGTTGTTGGGAAGGTAGGATTACTTCGTGTTGGCACAGATTCTGCCCACTGTTTAGACAAAGCTTTTAGGTATCTTGTTAGTGCCTCTCTCCATCTTACAAGTAAGAAAACAGCATCAGAGAGGGCATGGCCTTGCAGGTATCAAACAGCATCACAGAGGTACAATTGGGGCTCCTGAGAAGTCCGCTGTACTAGAGTGTATAGTTCAAGGAGTTGCTCAGAGCCCCGGGGCTGGGGTCCACCCCATGAAAACCTCCCATCCTCTCCCAGCTGTGCTTGGCCTGATGACTGAGGACCCCATAGTGTAGGTGGTCCCAGGAGCACCTTGCCCCTCAGGTAATCAGGACCCAGGAGGGGAGGCATCCAATCCCAGCAAACCAGCGACCCCACCCACCCCCCCACCCGCCAACACACACCCAGTTTTGCTGCTGATCCTTGATGTGGACCAATAGCTGTACCTCTGGATCTCAGGTGGCCCATTTGTAAAAAAGGAGTTCTGATTAGTGGTCCAGGATATCTTTGGCTTCTCTGTCTGAGATGGAGGTACCTGGGAACAGATTAGGGGTGCCTACCCACCAGGGCTCAGGTTCAGCCTGCAGGCTCAGCTTGCCTCCCTGTCCTCTCCTGGAGGTCCAGTGATGGGAGCACGGGTGACAGGTCAGAGGGACAAGCGCCCACAGTTTGTGGGCTGACCAGCCTTGGGCCCTGCACTTATCCAATCAGGCTGTCCTCTGTGGTTTCCTGCTGGGCTCTGCTCCCTGCCCACAGCCAGGCCTGTGGCCACAGGCCAGCCCCACAGCCCCACCTGAAAGGTTCTGGGAGGTTATAGAGGGTTTCTGAGCTGGAGGGAGGAGTTGGGCCATCCCATCCCACCCCACACCCACCCCAGCCCCCTAAGCTGGGCCCCATCTAGGCCTCAGCACTGCTTACTCTTCTCACTAGGTATGAGCCATCAAAACACGGTAAGGACAAAATAAACTTGTCCCCCTGCAAGTCAGTTAGACTCCCTCAGGTAAGAGGCCTGATCCTTGACCTGGCCATGAGATGACCTCTGACTTTGACCTTGGCTACAGGCTTTGACACCTACCTGTCTCAGAGCCTGACCCTAAAGTGACTCCTGATCCTTAGAATGGTGCAACCCTCCCCGATTACAGAGAACCCCTAGCTGTCCATCTTCTACCCATCAGCCTGGGAAGCATTAATGCAGCATTTGCTGTATGCTGGGCCCTGTGCTGACAGCCAGTGAGTCCAGGGTGCCCTTGTGGTTTCTCAGTGCGGCCACTGCTGAAGAACAAGGAGGTGCCATGTTGGGAGCACTAACATACTCTTTGTATGAGGTTGGGGAAGGCTACCCAGGGGATCGTTACCCAGAGGTAGGTCCTAAAGGATGTGTAGGAGGTACTGCTAGAGAAAGGAGAAAGAACATTCCAAACAGGTCCACTAGAAGCAAGGAGCCACTGGTCACTTTGTCTAGACGAGGCTGATGAAGGCCTTGCCTGAGGCAAACATCCAGTCAAAACATTCTTCTGTCCTGGCCAGCAGCTGCCTGGAGCAGTGAGGATGACTGTGGGGCTGGGGTTCAGGAGCTCTTGAGTCCCATGTGGACCTGTGCATGCTTGCTAAGTCACTTCAGTGGTGTCCTACTCTTTGCAACCCTATAGGCTGTACAAAGCCCACCATGCTCCTCTGTCCATGGGATACTCCAGGCATGAATACTGGAGTGGGTTGCCATGCCCTCCTCCAGGGGATCTTCCCAACCCAGAGATCAAACTCACATCTTTTATATCTCCTGCATTGGCAGGTGGGTTCTTTACCACTAGTGCCACATGGTAAGCCTTCCCAGGTGGCTCTGCTACCCAGTTAAGGGGATGTGAAGCCATGGTTCTGCTTTCTGCTCTCCACCCCACCAGCCAACTTTGATCACATCCTGTGTGCAGGGCCTGTGCTAGTGGCTCCGGGTGGCACAAGTGTCCTGCCTGGGTTGGGGGAGGCCTGAACTGCAAGAGGAGAGAGGGCAGCTGGCCAGGTCTGGTTCTGGAAGGTTGTGGGGATATACTCCCCGGCAGAGTGGGGCTGGGGATACCAAGGCACTTCCGGGAGGGAGGTTGTGGAACTGAGCCTGAAGGATGGGTGGGGTTTCGGAGTCTGAGCGGGGCATCCCAAGTAGGGGATCAGGCTGAGCAGAGATCCTGAGGGTTTGAGCAGGAATAGACCCGTCTGGCTGGTGCTGGGGGTGGGGGGTGGGCACAGGAGAGGGGAGGGTGAGTGGGAAGGACTTTCTGGGCCTGTGGAGGCTGGTCCCTCCTCCACCTGCTCCATGGGGAGTGGTGACACCCTGCAGGAATCAGGAGGCCACCCCACACACATACTCACATCCCAGGGGAGGAAGACGCTGATCCTGGTGACAAAGGGCAGGCGGGGTAGGCAGTGGGAGCCAGTCTCTACAACTGCCAGCTGAACCTCCATGTGGCGTCTCTCTTGGTGAGTGTGTATGTTACCAAGGCGTGATGTGTGTGTGTCTGCCCCTAAGGCTGTGTTATGTCAGTGGGGTGGGGGTAGGGGTGAGGGGGAAGCATTGCTAGGCAGAGACAAGCTGCCCTTGAGTGTGTACGCAGGGTTCCTGGTGTGTCCAGGGGTGGGCTTCTCCAGAAAACTAACCTTGGGACCCCCCCAACCCCCATCCATTTATACATGTGTGCACACACACCCTTCAGGGGACCTGGGCCTGCAGGAAGAAAGGCAGGAGGCCCGTCCAGAGCCCCTCTGACCCCCACTCCTCCCCACCCCCTCCCTTGAGCGTGGGTGCCTGGAAGCCATTAGGGGCCTGGGTGGCGCCTGCCCTGGCCCTGCACGACAGGCTTGGGATTCCTGGAAGGAGCAGGCCACCCCTCCCCGCCAAGCCCCATTCAGGCCTGGCAGCTCCCCCAGGCAGAGAGGATGTGGCAGCAGCCCCCTCCCTGCCGCCCTCTCGGTTTAGGGGCTGCAGGAAGGGCCCAGCAGGGACCAGGGCCAGGCCCCAGGGACCCCCGCCTCACCAACCCCCATTCCCAGCACAGCTCTGGCTTCTGGCGAGGCCACCGGACTGGCACTCAGATTTCCTGCCTCCTTCCCCTCCCCCGCAGGCTCTCACATTGTTTTTCTTTTCCAAGAGCTTCTCTATGTGGAGCTGGGCCAGGAAACTGGGGAGAGGAGGGCTGCGAGTGTCCGTATATGTGTTCGTGTGTGTGTATCTATGCGTGTGTGCATTTGTCTGTCTCAGGGATGAGTATGTATCTTTGCGTGTCTCTATGTGTATCCGTGTGGGCATATGTATGTCTTCAGGTGTGTCTGTGACTCTGTATCTACAAGGAAGCATCTCTCTGAACATATATATAGTTGTTGTGTGTGCCTATGGGGCCACCTCCGTGTATGTGCGTGCCTGCCCACGTCTTTATCTATATTTACATGTATGGGGTTGCTTGTGTGTCTGGGTGTGCGCATGTCTGTGAATGCACGTGGGATCTAGGCCAGTCACCTCATTGCACAGGTGGAAAGACAGAGTCACAGTGGGTACTCAGCCTTCCAGGGATCCCTTGGGGAGTCGGGTGTACAGGGAACTGGAACCTAAGCCCAGAGGGCTGTGTCTGGGGCATAACCTAGTCTGTGCAGGTGTTACTGGGGTTGAGATAGACATGTTTGTACATACGGAACTATGGGTGGTGACACGGCATCACCACTTACTCAAAATATCCCACAGTTGGATGGTTAAAATGCAAATCTCTGGTCCCACACCTACTGAACATGATTCTCTGAGGAGTGAGGTCCAGGAACTGCATTTTAAGCAAATGTCCAGGTGAATCTGAAGGACTTCTTGCTCTAGAAGCACTGGCCTCCCTCACCCCTCACTCCAGTTCTACCAGGGGAGAAACAGGCCCAATATGGGGCAGTGATTTAGATGAGGTTGATGACAGAGCAGGGACTAGAGCTGGTGCCTGGTGAAGGAAGACAGACAATAAACTAAGGGCAAACGCGCTGGAGAAATATATTTGAATGGCCAAAAGTTTCATTCTGGTTTTTCCATAACATCTTAGGGGAAAAAACTGAAATAAACTTTTTGGCCCGTCCAATAGTAGGATCACTGAGCCGTGCTAAGGAACTGTGACTGTAAGAGTCATGAATTTAAATGAGCACTGGTCCACAGTGGTGGAAAACCTGTGATGCCTGGTTATACGGGTGAAGGCAAGAGCAGCAGAGCAGTGGAAGCAACCAGAGGCGGCACTGCCTGGAGAGACAAGAACAAGTGAGGTAGCTGGAACACTGAGGGCATTTGGGTGGGTGTAGCAAGGAGAGAAGGAACAGGGTGGGCAGTGGGGACCGTGAACAAGTCAGGGAATCGATGAGTTTTTGGTGTTGGAGCCTTTGAGAGAGTGAGTTTGGAATTGACTGTAGAGAGGGGAGGGGTCGCAGCTACTGGTAATGTCAAAGGTGGTGGCCCGTGGCACGATCTGGTTTGTGTTTTTAAAAACTCACTCTGGCTGCTGCTCTTGAGGATGGATTTGAAGGAGGCAAAAGGGGACAGGGGGATGGGACAAGGAAAGTGGTGGCTGCGGTCTCCCCAGTGGGAAATGATGGTGGTGGCCTGACAGGTTAGTGGTTGAGGACGAAGAAGGTAGGAGGATCCCCGTGATGGGTGGCAGACAGACTGACTGGACTTGGAGGTGGAGAGAAAGCCAATTCCAGGATATTCCCCACAGTGTGAAGAAGTAAAGAAGCACTCTTCTCCCAGAGAGGGCATCCAGAAGGAGGCTCCGGTTGTGGGGGGAATGGAGACAGGGAGTCCCATTTGACCAAGCTGAGTCTGAGTTGTCTGAGGGACATGTGAGTGGTTCTGGAGAGCAGCCCAGCCTGGGAGAGAGACTGGAGGTTACTGCGGACGTGGAGAGATGGCTCAGGCAGGGGCAGCCAGGAAGAAGAAGGCGGCCAGGACTGGGGTGACGCCAGTACTGCAGGGATGAGCCCAGGTTGCCAACCAGGGAGGCTAATGGGGGACCGCTGGAGAATAGGAGGAAAACCCGGAGAACATCCTGGGAAGGAGAGGTGCAAGAAAGGAGGGCTGGAAGGTGCCCAGAGCTAGAGAGGGCATACCTGCGAGAGTTGAGACATGCCCAGAGGGTAGGGCGGGGGGCCTGGAGGCCAGGCTGGTAAGGCTTGATGAGAGAGGGCGAGGAAGGTACACGGTGGGGAGACAGCAAGCATGGCCCACTCTGGATGGGCCTGGAAAGGGAGGAGACAGAGAAGGGAGGTGAAAGTGCCAGGAGAGACTTCAGCAGGGAGCAGGCTCCTTGGAGGGGGATCACTGGCTGGGGTGGGAGAAGCTGGATGGGGGGCCTCTGACCCAAGGTGGGAGAGCCCCCATCCTCTTCAGGGCAGAGAGGAGGTAGCTGTGGGGCTAAAGGCAGGACAAGGAGGGAGTGCCAGCCTGACAGCTCCTCTTTTTACCACAAACTGTGACATTAGATGTGCTGCCGAGTGGGGGGCTTAGAGGCTGGAAAAGGGTGATGAAGGGACACAGCCAGACAGTATTGGGACACTCTTCCAGTATGCTGAGAGTCCCACCAGCAGTGCCCTGATGGGTCACCCAGAAAAGGAAGGAATAGCGATCAGGGCAGGTCTCAGGGGCTGCAGTGAGGCTCTGAGGGTCAGGCCCAGCTGAATGGGGAAGGAAGTATGAGATAGCCCAAGGAGCTGTTGGTGGTCAGCATGAAGCCACTCTGAGGGAGAGTGTGGCAGGCTGGGGACAGAGTGGGCATGTGTCTCACTTATTTTAAAAGGGATGTGGCCAATGAACAGCAGAGCTCAGTGGTCGGCATGGGGGGACACCTCACCACACTGCACCCCCATCTAGACCCCAGCTTACTTCCATCATACCACCAGCACATGCATGTATTCACCAAACCCACGCCAGTGTTTGGACTTCTGGATGGTGTATCTGGATCAACTCCAGGGCTTACTTTTGCTGAGTCTCCCTTTCCTCTTCAGTAAATGTCTATAGTTGCCCTCGAGTCTGTTGAGAGGATAGCTCACATAGGCATGGCCTGTAGTTGGCCCTCCATAAATGTCATTATTATTGTCATCATGTGCTGGGACAAAGACCAACAGCCAGCCATCCCCTGCCCTCAGCAAACTCATAGCCTGGGGTGAAGATGGGGTGCTCGCAGGGACACAGAAAAATAGTACAGTGAGGCTGGCTGGTGGAGACCTGGGCAGGGGCTGACCACCTGGCCTGAAGGGGTCCTGGAAAACCTCTTGGAGAAGATGCTATTTCAGGTAAGTTTTAAGAATGGGAAGAGTCAGCCCAGCGCAGGAAAAGGGTGGGAGGGACTCCTGGCAGCAGGGCCAGCATGGAAGCACATAGCATTCCGGGTGGAGAGCAGTATAAGACATTCAATGTGTGAGATGGGACCTGAAGGTCAGGGACAGCAGATCAAGGTTTCAGATCATCCGTGGCTGCTCCAGGGTGAAGCGACTCAAGGGGGTTATCTGGAGGCCCGTGAGGAAGCGGCTGCAGGCCCTGGCTCACCATTCCAGCCTCACTGGGGCTCCTGGAGGCGACCAGTTGCACTCCTTCCACCTTTGCCCATGCTGTTCCTTCTACCGGTCGTGCTGTTCCCTTTGCTTCCCATGGCTGAGCTTAAGGATATGGGCGGTTGGTGGCCACCTCCAAATAATGGTTGTGTTCTCCCACAGGTCGGAGGGAGCGACCCCTCCCCATAGCCCGGAGAGCAGCCAGTAGCAGTGGCCATCATGCACAGTGGTATCGCATCTGCTACGCGTCCCCCGCGCTGCCTCTGAGTCCGGGACTTCCAGCCCAACACCCACGAGCCCGCCCGCCCCCGCGGCCACGCCATGAGCCACGGGCCGAGCCCCCGGCTGGCCGAGTCCCCGCAGCTGTCCAAGGGCAGCCTCCTGACCATCCTGGGCAGCCCGTCGCCTGAGCGCATGGGGCCGGCCGACTCGCTTCCGCCCACGCCTCCCAGTGGCACGCCCTCGCCAGGGCCGCCACCGGCGCTGCCACTGCCGCCCACGCCCGCACTGCTGGCCGACGGGGACTGGGAGAGCCGTGAGGAGCTGCGGCTGCGGGAGCTGGAGGAGGCGCGCGCGCGGGCGGCGCAGATGGAGAAGACCATGCGCTGGTGGTCAGACTGCACCGCCAATTGGCGCGAAAAGTGGAGCAAGGTGCGCGCCGAGCGCAACCGCGCGCGCGAGGAGGTGCGTCAGCTGCGCCAGCGCCTCGACGCGCTCACCAAGGAGCTGGCGGGGGCTCGGCGCGAGCGCCAAGAAGCGCAGGGCGAGAGCGAGGCGCGGGGCCGCGAGCTGGCGCGGCTGCGGGGCGCCCGGGGAGGCGTGGACAGGACGCCCGATGGGCCCGAGACGGAGCCAGAAAGGGAACAGGAGCCGGTGCCGGTGCGCGACGTGGGATCAGGATGCGAGAGACCGCAGGGCAGCCAGGTGCGCGGCGAGGGGCGGGGCTTCTGGGCGGAGCCTTCGCGCTGGGGTCCGGAAGTGGGAGGGGCTGATTGACCCGGGCAGGAGCGGTGGCTGTAGGGCTCAGAAAGGGAAGTAAGGTCCTGGTGAAAGGTTGTTGTTGAATCACGCGAATACACCGGGATTCTTGGCCCCCAGAGGAGAAGAATTCAATCCGGGGCCAGAGACGAGGCTTGATCGCTCAGAGCTTTTGTGTAATAAAGTTTTATTAAAGTATAAAGGAGATAGAGAAAGCTTCTGACATAGGCATCAGAAGGGGGCAGAAAGAGTACCCCCCTGCTTGTCTTCAACTGGATGTTATATAGTCACTAGCAGTCTGTTAATGAAAGAAAGGAATGTCTTAAAATTCAGAATGGCACCAAATGGTTTATCCTGGGCCATAAAATGATTAACTTGAATCTTAAAGAAGGGCAGACCACCATACAAATAGTTTCATTTACATAGATTAGGGGAACAATATCTGAGTATAACATACTGGTTTGTCAAGTAGGTTTTGGGCCAAGAGGCGGAACCGACTTGGAGACAGAGTTTGGGGTAAAGGCATAGTACATTAGCATAGCTTAAGACAAACATTTCCATAAGAAAAAGGCATTGGTTATCTCTAGGCTCAAGAATAGCTAACTTCAGGCGAAACCAGGTGTCATTATGGCAACACAGTATTTTAAGAGAAACCTCTCTTTAAATTTGTATAGAGAAGGAAAAAAGTATTGCTAGTTTGTTTTCTCCTGTCGCTTAAGAGAGATAAAAATGTCTGACACTTGCAGGCTATTTCCTCCATTTGGAGACCCCTCTCTCCTTGGGGACCCCTAGATTTCTTATCAACCTGCCTAGGAAATGACTCTCTCACTGGCATGTGGGTAGGTATCACACCTTCTGGGTTTCAGGCTCTGCCCTGCAGGGCCCCAGGTTACCTTCCTCCCACAGACCCCAAGGGCAGAGTGTCCCTGATTATGGTGGTCCCGCCGCTCCCATACCTGCTACTGCTGCTGCTAAGTCACTTCAGTCGTGTCCGACTCTGTGCGACCCCATAGACGGCAGCCCACCAGGCTCCCCCGTCCCTGGGATTCTCCAGGCAAGAACACTGGAGTGGGTTGCCATTTCCTTCTCCAATGCATGAAAGTGAAAAGTGAAAGTGAAGTCGCTCAGTCGTGTCCGACCCTCAGTAATCAACAAAACCAACAAATCATCCTCTCTGAGCAGGAGCAAGTTGTAAGAACTTACCTCAAAGGCATCCATTAGTCGCAGAGCTGAATCCGTTCATTTATTCAATTTAGAGAACGGAGTAAACATTTTAACAGGTGTCTATCAAAGCTGAGGGATTGGGGGTAGGGAGTGTCAGGGCAATGGGAGCACAGAAGGAGGCACCTGAGCCAGGCTCTGAGGAGGGAGCTTCACCGAAGCTTTTCTAGAAGCGGTCCCGTTTAAGCTGAGATAGGAGGAATTGACAGAGAAGGCAATGGCACCCCACTCCAATACTCTTGCCTGGAAAATCCCATGGATGGAGGAGCCTGGTAGGCTGCAGTACATGGGGTCGCAAAGAGTTGGACACGACTGAGCGACTTCACTTTCACTTTCCACTTTCATGCATTGGAGAAGGAAATGGCAACTCACTCCAGTGTTCTTGCCTGGAGAATTCCAGGGACAGGGGAGCCTGGTGGGCTGCCGTCTCTGGGGTCGCCCAGAGTCGGACACGACTGAAGCGACTTAGCAGCAGCAGCAGGAGGAATTGATGGTGAAAAGTGCAGGAATGCATTACAGGTGATGGAAATTCTGTGCAAATAGCGAGAGGCTGAGAGTGCTTGGTAAATCTGGGAAAAGCCTCCGTCGTTCCATGGGCACCCTTACAAAATGCTAGGCTCTGCATACACAGTACCTAGTTCATTCTCAGGGCAACCCAGGAAATAACTGACTTTACAAATGAAAACACTGAGGCGCTGAGAGGTTAATTACCAGTGGCTCCCAGCTGGTGACTGGAGTCGCTGGGAGTTGACCCCAGATGAACTTCTCAGCCCATGGTGATAATAATTAGGCCATCTGGAACATTAATGATATGTACGGAGGGCAGCCTCCTCTGAACAAGCAAGACTCGCCTGAAGGCTGTCTAGGGACAGAGTCCAGGCTCAGGTTGCTCCCAGCTCCATGCCCAGTCAGGCCAGCTCCCCTTAGCTGCCCTCTCCCCTCTCCTGCCTGTGGGCTAGAGTGGACACTGCTGCCTCCTGGTGGCTGCAGCCCCCTTTGCCGGGGCCTGGCTGGTGCAGGTGACATTCCTTGCTCTTCTTTGGGGCAGAGGATGAGCCTCTGTATATCAGCCAGCCTCGGACACTGTTCCTGTCCTCTCCGTGTTTGGTTATGAGTCACCCCAGGAGGTAGCAGGTTCCGCGGCAAGAGCTCAGAGGATGCAGCCTGAGTTTGTTTTCCAGCCCAGCCATGTTTGTGCTCGGTGACCCTTCAGCAATTCCCTTCTTCCCTCCCTGGTTCCTCAGTTGGGAATTGGAGCTTTGGACCAGATGGCCTCAGAGGCCCCTACCCGGACAGTCTGAGATAAAAGAGGAGTAGAATTTCACTCCTCAGGCCCATTGTCCTAGTCTTGATAGGGAAACTGAAGGTCAGTCAAGGAAGGGACCAGTCCAAACTCATCTGGAATGACTGTGGGAGAAGCCAGGCTGGGACAGAGGTCATGGGCATCTTGGATCTGTGGTCAGAGGCAGGCCAGGGGGCAGACAAGGGCAGAGGGGAAGAGGAGCCTGACAGGGAGGAAGAGGGCTCAGGGTTGAGTTAATCAACCCTTACTGCTTTCTCTCTGGGAGCTGGTTCTGCTCTCAGAGGCCGCCTTCCTGTGCATCTTTTATTATTGTGGTTTAGTGGTTCAGTGGTCTGACTCTTTTGTGACCCCATGAACTGTAGCCCGCCAGGCTCCTTGTCCATGGGATTTCCTAGGCAAGAATACTGGAGTGGGTTGCCATTGCCTTTTCCAGGGGATCTTCCCAATCCAGGGATTGAACCTGAGTCTCCTGCACTGGCAGGCAAATTCTTTACCACTGAGCCACCAGGGAAGTCAATGCATCTTTTACCATGTCACTTATGTTTCAGGTGATCCCACTGAAAAGTGGGATCTTTGAGCAGGAATCCCTTTTGAGGGAATCTCGTCCTTATTCCTTGTAGGAATCCCTGCTTCTGCATTCATCAGTGTCTCACCAAATATTTGCATACTTCCAGCAGCAGAGAGCTTACCACCTTTTCTGGGGAATCTTCCAGGATTCAGGGAATCTGAGTGGCTGACTCTGTGCATTTCTAAGCAGCGAAGGGGGAGGGTGTGGCCCTCCCTCTCCAGGGGTGGAGAGACAGGCAGCAGAAGAGGAAACGGGCGTCCAGAGGACTGTGTGACTTGCCCACGGTTACCCACCAAGCTGATGCCAGACCCTGGACCTGGGAAAGGCCATGATGAAGGCCAAGAGGGTGAGGGCTCAGCGATCATTAGTCCAACCTCTGCCTGAGTCCCCACAGGAGCTGGAGCTGGTGGAGAGCCTGCTGAAGAGCAGACCAGAGGAGCCCGAGGGCTGCTGGGAGGTGCGCAGCGCGGGGGCCGGGGCCCCACGTGGCAGCTCGGGCCGCCAGGAGCGCAGCCGCCTGCCCTGGGAGGACACCACCGTCGAGGAGGATGCCTCCAAGCTGACCGCCCTGCGGCTACGGCTGGATGAGTCCCAGAAGGTGCTGCTCAAGGAACGAGAGTGAGTCCCGGGAGGCAGGCAGGGGCTAGGGGGCGGGCCAGGCCATACCAGGGCCTCCTCGGAATCACAGAATGAAAGTCCATGTCATAGAAGGTGAGACTCAATGAAAGGGAATGGGACTTCCCCTTTGAGTCCCATTGATTCTTGGAACTTGAGAACAGTGGTACTGTACCCAAGGACCCAATGTGAAGGCTTTTTAAAATTAATTCAATTAATATGTGTCAGGGATCTGGGTCAGGCACTGTGCTCGGTGGGGATACAGTTATCCATGAGACCAGCAATCCCTGCCATCGTGCAGGGAGAGTGCCATGGGCAAAAATCAAAGCAGGGAAGGAGGGATAAGGGGACTGAGGGGTGGAGGCTGGGAATTTGGTTTTGGACATGTTGAGCTTGATTCAGCAGGAAGGCATTTGGGGATGTGAATGAGTCTATAGAGTTCACGAGACAGGTCTGGGCTGGAGGTAGAAATTCAGGAGTCATCATTGAATAGATGATACTGAAAACCATGAGCTCAGGTGAGAGTGGATAGGGCAGAGGTCAAAGGATGGGGCTCTGGAGCCGACCAGCTATAGAATCAGAGGAAGAAGGAAGCAGCAAAGGATACAGGAGAAGGGAGCCAGTGAGGGGGAAGCGGAAGCAGGAGGAACCGTTTCATGGATGAGGGAGCAGTCAGCTGGTCAGGTCGGAAAAGGACTGAGCACTGACCAGTGGATTTAAGACTTGGAGGTCACCAGTGACCTTGATTGGTCATTTTTGCCTGATTATGGTGAATATGTAGTAACACCCCCTTTTCCATCCAGAAATTAAACACAAAGATGGTATAAGATAACTACACACAGAAATCTTTTAAAAATCAACACAGTGCCCCTGTGAAGGTAGAAGCAGAGATCATGGCCATGCTCCTGCAAGCCAAGGAGCACCAGCTATTGCCACCAGAAGCCAGGAAAGAGGTATAGGACAGATGTCCTCTCACCACCCTCGCGTGGAACCAACACCTTGGTCTTGGACTTGAAGCCTCCAGAACTGAGACGCTGCATTTCTGTTTAAGCACAGTGAACAAAAATCAACCTGTTGTACTAACTGAAATGTAAAGTAACACTAAACTCTCAGAATGGGAGGCCAGCGTGGTGTGGGGGTTGGTCAGGAAACACTACATATGGCCAGATACCCACGGCGCCTCCTGCACATTCAGGGCAGAGTGAAGGCTGAGGGGCATGAGAGCAGTTTATGGGACTCCCACCCAGTGATGGTGACAAGAAGGCCCTCCTCCTTCAGAGAGTCACTGGAAAGTGTTTTCCAGCTTTTCCGACTGCAGAGCTGTGTGTTCACGCCAAGTCAGCATAAAAGAGATGGGGGGAGTGGAGGTATTATTTGATGGATGAGCCCAGGGCCTGGTGCCCTGGAGAACCAGTCACTCCCCACAGCAGGGGCTGGACTCCCACAGTTGTGTGGAGGGTGGAGCTCCAGGAGATTGCATAACCAGGTTGCCTGCCACAGAGTGGGGTGCTAAGGCCTGGAGCACGCAGCAAACCACCAAAAGCCAAGGAAGTGGCATAGAACAGATTACCTCTCACAACACCTTGGTCTTAGACTTGGAAGGGACTGGAGGACTATGCAGGAGGACTCAGCAGAGGGCCCCAGTGGGCTCACCCCCACGTCTCCCCTCCCCAGGGATAAAATGGCACTGAGCAGGAACATCGAGAAGCTGGAGGGAGAGCTCAGCCAGTGGAAGATCAAGTACGAGGAACTGAGCAAGACCAAGCAGGAGATGCTCAAGCAAGTGAGTGTCAGAGACCAGGGTGGGCTTCCTGGAGGAAGCAGTACTGTGTCATTGAATTTCAGCAGTGGGAATGGGAGAAAGAGGGGAATTCTATCATTCACTGTCAAGCCCCAGCCCTATGCCATGTGGTGATCTGTGGACTGGGGCAGGAGGTGGAGGAGGGGTTGTGGGGAGAAGGCCAACAGTAACCAGGTAGATAAATTCAGAAACTGTGAAATTCAAAACACAATCAGAGAGATGAGGTGGTGGGTCATAGAAAGGTCTCTCTAAGAAGGTTACACAAGGCAAGACCTAAAGTGATTAGAAGCCACCGTTGAGAAGAGGCAGGGGGCAGAGTTCCTGGCAGAGGGCACAGGAAATGCAAAGGTCCTGAGGCCAGACAAGCATAGTGTGTTCAAGAAATAGAGGCCAGTGTGGCTGGAGGGTAGTCAGTGAGAGATGAGATTGCAAGGGGATCCCACTGGCCTTGTAGACCAAGACAAGAGAAGGAGTCTGGATGTTCACTGGGCACATGGTATGAGATCTTGCTAGAGCCTCACAGCAGTCAAGGAAACACACTTGGTGTCCCCATCTTACAGATGAGGAAACTGAGACTCTAGCTGGCAGAGAGGAAATTCCACCCCCGCAGTTTGGGAACTCCTGCATGCTGGGGTCAGGCTGGGCTTCCCTTACTGCTTCCCTGTGCTCACCCTGATGGCCACCAGGGGGCGCAGCCACCCTGCTTTTCCAAAAGGTGGGTGGCTCACAGACCCCGGAGCCTGAAACTGCCCTGGAAGATTGGTCTTTAAGTAGAATCTCTTTAAGGAATCTCCTAAAATAAAGCTTCCCAGACCCTGCCCTCACTCTCCTGAGTCAGATCTTTGGGGCTTAGGTCCAGGAATCTGTCTTTTTAATCTTTTCAAATTGTGTAATCATTTGAAGAAATGTGGGATCCAACTGTGCAGTTTTACAGATACATAACTATAAAGATTCTCATTAGTATCTGGGTTTTTTTTTCCATCAACATTGCATATTTAAGGTTCATTCATGCCATTGCAAAGAGCATTCCTCTGACAATTTTCCCTGCTCTACAACAGGGACTCTGTACTATTTCAGATCACCCCAGGCAATTCTGATGTGACCAGCCCCACACCCACAGGCAGATCCCCTGGGTGTGTTCAGCCAGTGTTCACTGAGGGTGCCCAGGCCATACACGGATACAAAGGCGGGCAGACAGACATGCTGTCTCCTGTGCTCACATTCTTGGGGAGGTAGGGGGATGGAGAAGCACCCATTCTAGGCAGGGAGGACAGGAGAGGCCTCCCTGAGGAAAGGGCATTTAGGCCAATTCCTGAGAGTGAGAAAAGTCAGCCCTTCAAGATACCTCGGAAAGAGGGCAGCGAGCAGAGGGAACCACAAGTGTGAAGCCTGCAATGGACAGGAACTTGTGCATTTGAGGACTAGAGAGGAGGCTCAGGGAGCTCTGGGGAGGGGGGTGGGCAATGCGGTTGAGGGGAGATGGCTTTGTGGGACCATAGGGACAGGTTGGTTCTTAGGGAACCTGGGGTTGGGGATATGATTGGCTGTATCTTTTTTTAATTAATCAGTTTATTTTTTTGGCTGCACAGAGTGGCCTACTTATAGGATCTTAGTTCCCCAACCAGGGATGGAACCTGTGCCTCCTGCAGTGGAAGCTCAGAGTCCTAACCACTGCACCACCAGGGAATTCCCCTGGGTTTATCTTTTTTTAAAGATTAAGAAAAAAGGGCTACTGTTGCGGAAAATGGGTTTATGAGAGAAGGTCACGGGACAGGAGGAGGGCACCCAAGAATGGACACTGGGAGGCTGGATGATTATCAGGGAGAAGGTGAGAGATGTCGGAGGAGGCAGATGCATTCAGATTCAGAGTCTGTTCTGGATACCCTGTGGCCCATTTGGGCGCCACGTGAGGCTCCTTGCTGAGCCCTCCGGCACCAGCGCCCACCCCTCCCTGGAGCTGGTGGTCCTCACCTAACCAGCCTGTGCTGTATCACACAGCTCAGCATACTGAAGGAGGCCCACCAGGACGAGCTGGGCCGCATGTCCGAAGACCTGGAGGATGAGCTGGGTGCGCGTTCCAGCATGGACAGGAAGATGGCGGAGCTGAGGGGCGAGGTGAGGCCACCGGCAGGGCCTTGGGTCTGGGGGCGCCCGGGGGGCCCTGCCTCCATCAGTCATTCACTCACAGGAGGACAGGAACCAGCCACAGCCCTGGGTGCTCCAGTCTGCAAGGGGTGGGCCTCTCTTGCTCACACCCTGTGCTCTGTGAAATAAGCCTGGGTTAATTATAGCTGCTGCAGCTGGACTTGCTTCCTGGAGCCAAAACAACTGCCGGAGGAGGTGGGGAGGGGGAACCTCCCGCTCAGGCCGTGCTGTGCCCCTCCCTGTGGACCCCTCCCGCTGTCCTGCCCTGTTGCAGATGGAGCGGCTGCAGGCGGAGAACGCTGCCGAGTGGGGTCGCCGGGAGCGGCTGGAGACGGAGAAACTGGGTCTGGAGCGGGAGAACAAGAAGCTGCGGGCGCAGGTCGGGGACCTGGAGGAGGCGCTGGCCCGGCGACGGCGGCAGACAGCCAGCGCACTGGACTGCGACCTGCGGGCAAGCCAGGCTGCGCTCTTTGAGAAGAACAAGGTGGGGTAGTGAGGGGGCCGCAGCCAGGGCCAGGGCAGACCACCTCCTGGGCGTCCAACTCCAGGCTGCAGGGGGCCAGGGACCCTTGAAGTAACGACTACAGACCGAGGAGGTGATTGCCTGGCAGCGGCTCCTCCTGGGCACCCACCGTGGGCCAGGCTCAGTGATACCACCATCATAGCTGGGTTTGTGGGGCACCACTGTGGGCCAGGCTCCCTGCTGGTGCTTTTTGCCCATGCTATGGAGAATACTTGGCGACGTAGTGGTAAAGAATCCACCTGCCAAGCAGGAGATGCAGGTTTGATCCTTGGGTCAGGAAGATCCCCTGGAGAAGGAAATGGCAACCCATTCCAGTATTCTTGCCTGGGAAATCCCATGGACAGAGAAGCCTGGCAGGGTACAGTCCATGGGATCACAAAGAGTCAGACGCAACTGAGCAACTAAACACAACAACATCACTTAATCCTTTCAACAGCCCTTTTATTGGTCCACCAAATGTTTATTGAGCTCCAGCTGTGTGTAGGCCTTGTTCTAGGTGGTGGGGACACAGCCGTGAACAGACAGGAGGGATGTGGCCGCCCCTCGTGGAGCTGATAGCTGAGGGGGATATAGACATTGCTCCCTCCGTCACACACTTATGCTGGTCACACAGCTCCATGGCTGTGGCAGGGAGAGAGAAGAGGGGATGCCCAGGGACCTGGCTGAGGCCCAGGTCCTGGGGAGGTTTTTCTGAGGCAGTGACATTTAAGCCCAGGTCTCCAGGGAGAGTAGATGTTGACTGGCAGTGGACTGATTCCAGGAGGAAATTTGGAAAATGATGTGAATGAATGTCCCATGGTGACAGGGACCTGGAGCTTTGGAGGAACAAGGGAGGCTGGTGTGGCTGGAGGGGAGCAGGTAAGAGGGATGTGGTAGGTGAGGCAGGAGGCCTGAGTCACCTTTGAAAAGTGAGAGGTAGGTGTGAGCAAGTTGTGGCTCTGAGCGCTCACTGGCTGCGGGGTGGAAGACGGATGAGAAGGCAAGTGGATGAGGAGTCTGGGCCATTCCTGGGGGCAGCAGGAGATGATGGAGGGCAGGACCAGGCTGAGGTTGGTGGACATGGAACAAAGAATGGATTCAAGAGGTCATTTCACAAATGTGAAGACTGAGGGCTCAGAGAGCTCCCAGAGCTCAGGTGTGGACAGCTCCTCTCCTGGCTGCTCATCTTCCCAGCCACTCTGGCATCAGATCTCTTTGCTTCCAAAACGCACTCCTCAGCTGACCCAGAGCTTTAATGCCATTTTGATACATCAAAGAGTCCTGACTTTATCCCTCCCCAGAAAACGAGACTCAGCTCAAGTAGCCTACTGCACACCTCATGTCATCTCCAGCAGGCACCCCAGAGTTCCACGTCCAGAATGGAGCCAGCAATTCCACCCACCTCTCCCCTCATCACCCCCAGGCCTTCTCACCTCACTAGATGGCACCTCTAGCCTCCAGCTCCTCACCCGACTCTAGTGTTAGCATCTCAGAGAGGTTCCAGGGAGAAGGGACCCCAGTACCCCCAGAACCACCTGACCTCGTGGACTTCCCGGCATGAGCCATCCTCCGTCTCCGCTCCCCTGCAGGAGCTGGCCGACCTCAAGCACGTGCATGGCAAACTGAAGAAGCAGTTCCAGGAGAAGGTGGCGGAGCTGGCCCATGCCAACCGGCGGGTGGAGCAGCACGAGGCCGAGGTGAAGAAGCTGCGGCTGCGAGTGGAAGAGCTCAAGAAGGAGCTAGCCCAGGCTGAGGACGAGGTGAGCACCAGCCTGCAGACCTCGGCTGGGGCCCTGGGGGTGGCAGGGCCCTCCTGTGTCGCTCCATGCTGGGTTCCCTGTGCCTGGTACAAGCCTGACTCTCAGGAGGCACTCAGGAGAGAGTGGGTGGGTAACAGGTGGTGTGTGGGTAGGAAGATGGGAAGAGAAATGGACAGATAACGTAGATGAATGGTTGAGTAGATTAATGAATGAGTGAGTGGGTGGATGTGGAGTTGGTTAAAGGGACAGGATAACTCCATGGATGGATGAACAGATGGATGAGGGGATAGATGGACAGATGGTTGGGAGAGAGGAGAGATGGATGAGACATAACAACAGATGTCTGATG
Source organism: Bubalus bubalis (assembly GCF_019923935.1). Taxonomy (NCBI): domain Eukaryota; kingdom Metazoa; phylum Chordata; class Mammalia; order Artiodactyla; family Bovidae; genus Bubalus; species Bubalus bubalis. The sequence continues at coordinate 25,126,188 of NC_059174.1, read as the reverse complement.
GGTGGTTGGATGAATGGATGAAGGGGTAGGTAGATGGGTGGATGAATGGATATGTGGAAAGATGGATGACTGAGTGGATAGTGGAAAGATGGACAGACAGCTGACTTTCAGTGGGTGGAAGAGTGAATGGACCAAAGGAAAGAAGGCAGAAGGATGGGTAGATGGGAAGACGGGTTTGGAAGAGTGGAAGGACACAAAAGTAGTATGAATGGGTGGCTGAATAGATCAATGGCTGGTGAGTGGGTCGGTGGGTGTCTCCATAGGCAGATGGATATTTCCATGGATGAATGGTCAGATGAACAGATTCATGGGAATATATGGGTAGGTGGGTTGATGGATGGATCAGTAGCTTGGGGCATTAGAGTGTGGGTGGATTTGGAAGGGAGAGGCAACAGGCAAGAAGAGGCAAAAAAGGGATGTTCTCCTGGAGGAGCTGGGCCTCAGTCTAGGCCTCAAAGGAGAGACAGGGATTGCTCTTGAGGAGGATCGTTCTCACAGAGGAACGGCAGGAGTGGCTGGTCCTCAGCAGATAGCAGGGCAGGTTGGCCCAACCCAAGGTGACTCCTATGCTCTTGGCTCCGTTCACCCCCACAGTTGGACGAGGCCCATAACCAGGCGCGGAAGCTGCAGCGGTCGCTGGATGAGCAGACGGAGCAGAGCGAGAACCTGCAAGTGCAGCTGGAACACGTGCAGTCCAGGTGGGCCCAGCGTGCCGCCCCAGGAGTGAGGACTCCCGGCCGGGGCGCACAAACAGGCAGGGGCGCTTCCAGCCCAGGGAGGCCCAGGTTCGGGGTTGGGGCTCCAGCCGAATGGGCCTAGAGGGGAAGACAGGGAAGGAAGAGATCCGGACGTCCTGGGGCCAGAATCCTGTCCCCTCCAAGCAGGAAGGGCCAGGGCTCGGAAACCAGGGAAGGGAGTGCAGGAAGTAAGACCAGCTGGGAGCCTGGGAGTTGTCTTGCAGCCAGCGGATATAGAGGGAGCAGCCAAAGAGGTCAGGCCCAACGCGGGGCAGCAGGGAAGGCGGGTGGATCTGGGCAGTCTCTGATGAGAAGGACAAGCAGCCCGCAAGGTCCCCAGGCTGAGGTGACTCTGGACCAGCTGGGGTCTGTGGGATCCCAGCCCTAATGGCAGCCCAGACCCCTCAGCTGCAGACAGGACCCATCCGCCTCAGTGAGGGAGGACCAGGAAGTCTGGGGGCCCACCCAGCATGCTCTGCCTCCCACCCCATCCCAACACCCCAAGAGTGGCTCTCTCCCCCGGACTCCCCTTAGAGCTGGGGTATGTCAGAGAGCATCTAGTCCAGGCCCCGCCCCATTTCACAAGCTCCCACCTGAGACTGATTTCCTATGCCAGGCCAGGCCTTTACTTCCATCCTCTTATTTCATGGAATAGACAGCACCCAGTCTCTGCTGCCAAGACTGCCTGGGTGGTGGGAACTCTGGCTCTGCACTAAGTAGCTGTGTTATTTTGGGCCACTTACTTAACCTCTTTTTTTTTTTTTTCCAGAGTTTCCTCATCTGTAAAATGAGATTGATAACAGTTTTTATTACTTCTTGATTGTGGGAATTAAATAAGCTGATTTGTGCTTATAAAAGGACCAGGCCCATGATAAATGCTAAATAGTAGCGGAGCTTTAGTATTGGGGTCAGATATTGTGTCATGGTTGGATAGCATCACCAAATCAATGGACATGAGTTTGAGCAAACTCCAGGAGAGAGTGAAGGACAAGGACAGCTGGTGTGCTGCAGCCCATGGGGTTGCAGAGTCGGAAACGACGTAGTGATTGATCAACAACATTGTGCTTTAAGAACCACGCTCCTAGGAGAGACAGGAAGGAAAATTTTTTCTCCCCCCAGGGGGCCAGCAAACGAGGAAACTAAGGCACCAAGAGGGTTAAGTCCTTTCACCACCACACAGGTGGTGGGTGGTCAGGTCAGATTGCCTCCCTGGCCGTCTGCCACCTGAGCCCTTATTTACAGAGCATGTACTGTTATATATGTGCTGAGTGTCTGTGGCTAAGAGCACAGACTGTGGAGCCAGACCTGATAGCTGTGTGACCTGGGGAGCCAAGGCTCAGTTTCCCCAGATGCTTGGGATGTTGCCTATGAAGTGTCGTGCAGGAGCCCAGTCATGAGTGCAAGTCAAGCTCAGTGTCTGGCCAGCTCTGCCCACTCCACACCCCTCCCCACCTCCCTTCGCCCCGCCACTCCAGCACATACCCCTCACAAGGCCGCCTAGCCTCAGGGCCTTCCCGCAGTCTTGGCCACATTTGGGAGCCATAAACTCCCGAAATGGGCAGGCAGGCTGGCTCTGCCCAGGCTCTCAAGTGCTTCCATGGGGAGGGTGGGGCTGCCCAGGACCGCTGCCTCATCTTATTCCCCAACTTTTTGTGCTTTAATGTTCCGGGGACAGCTCACTAAATCACCAGGCAGTAATGGAGGCCCCTGCCCGCGCCCCTCCCCGCCGTGTTAATAATTCATGCCTTCCAGTAAGATGCAGCCAGGCGGCTACTCCGCTGGGGGTGGGCACGGGGAGCCGGGGAGGAGGGGGGATGGGCATTTCCTCCACCGGCTCTTAGAGAAGTCTGCCTCGTAAATTTTGGCTTTAGGAATTTTAATGTGGGGAAGAACAAGGATGGAGGGCTTTCTCACTGACATTAGGGATGTAGGGGACTCAGAACCCCCACCCCTGGACTCTCTTCCTGTGGGCTTTGGAGCCTGGCTTGGGTTTAAATCCCAGCCGCGTTACCTTGAGCCGGCTGCTTCACCTCTTCAAGCCATGCCCCCTACTCCAGAGCCAGCCATCCAGTTCAGAGCCCAGCCCCTGCTCGCTGCTGTCTGTGGGACTTAGTGACTCAGTTTCCCTGTCTGTAAAATGGGAGTGACAGGAGCACCTCCCTCACTTCGGGGGCTTCTGGAAGGATGAAGTGAGACGAGATGTTTGTGGAAGGCCCAGTCTGGTGCCTGGCAGCGGGACGCGCTAGGGGAGGCTGAGCTGCTGTCAGCACCAGCGGAGCAGGCTCGTCTCTGACCCGCCCGTCACCCCGCCCCACAGGCTCCGCCGACAGCAGCAGAATGCCCCCCTCTTTGGGAAGATCCGCAGTGCTCGCTTTGGTGCCGAGGAGGCAGGGGACGGAGCCAGCGACCTGGACGAGGACGAGGACCTGCAGATCCAGGTGGCTTAGACCTGCCAGGGCTAGGCAGGACTGGGCGCCACCCCCCAACCCTGGGTGCCCAGGCTGACCAGCCACTCGAACTGATGCAGCTGTCCGTGCTGACTCTGGGAGCAGACCCCAGTCCCTGCCACAGACAACTTCCTTCTCTCCCATGGTGGGCGTTGGTGGTCCCGCCTTACCGACACTCCATAGAAGGGAAGCCGTGGCCTACGTTTTTTTTATATATATATTTTATATATATATATATGTCATATATATATTAGTATATATGCCTGGGGTCCTTGGACTTATTTGGTTTTATAGACACAGGACCACTCCAAGGCCCAGTCAGGTGCCCCCACCCACCCAGGACTTTCTTGCTGGGGGAGGGGGTGTCAAAGGAGAGCTGTTAGGGGCCTCCATCCAGGCTGCCTCTCTGGACCTTGGAGGTCTGGCAGGGGCTGTGACTGTTCATAGTACAATGTGATAACCCAGTCTTTTGTAATAAATGGAGTTCATGTTCTCAGGTGGAGGCCTGAGTGTGTGGCAGATGCAGGTATGCATGTGGGGGACAGACAGGATCAGCCTGCCCCGGCACCAAACCTGAGCTCGGGAATATTGATATGAAGTCACTTGAGTGACTTAATGAATGAATGTGAGAAAGAATGAATGAATGAACAGTGGAACTGATGAATGGTCTGGAATTCAGCTCCTGTGAGAGGAACAAGAAGGGATGGTGCATGTTTAATCTGCAGGACACTTCAGTTCTGACTCCAGATGAATTCAGGTATCTGCTCTGGCCCTTACTGGTTGTGCAACCTTGGGGAAGTTACTTGTCCTCTCTGAGCCTCAGTTTCTCCATCTGTAAACTGTCTCATAGAGTCATCAGGAGAATTAGATGAGTTCACCTGGAGCTCAGTAAAGGTGAATTATAATCGAAATACTTGAAGGTATGCCCTGGAGAGGAGGGATTTGCCAGCTGGGTTCAGCCGTAAGGGATGACATTCAGGCAACTGACTGGTGGGCGTTTACCCAGAGCTGGGTATGAACACACCTGTAACCCTTTCATCATTCTCCTAGCCCTGCTCCAGGTAGTGACATTATAGATTTCATCTTTTGATTCTTAATTCCTACACCTTCTATAACCAGCCAGTGTATATTGAATCTGGTAGGAAAGGTTACTCAAAGTATGGTAGCATACGTTATTGAATCTTCGCAAGTTGAGGGGGCGTTTTGAGTCACCTGCCCTTGATGAGAGTTTGACATGAACTCTTAGCACCAGGGCCTGCTTTCTGCAGGAGCAGGCACTCTCAGAACTGTCCTAGCCCACAGACCAAGGCGAGTTCCCTGTGTTCAGAGGTGAGCACAGAGAGGCTGGGCTCAGAGCAAGGGCCTGGCACCCAGTTCAGTTCATTCGCCCAGTCGTGTCCCACTCTTTGCGACCCCACGAATCGCAGCACGCCAGCCCTCCCTGTCCATCACCAACTCCCGAGAGAAGTTAAATTCAATTGATCGAGGTTGGGGGGCTCCCTGCCTTGGGGTGGGCAGCTGCAGTTAAGGACTTCTCTCTTGTGGCCCAGTCTAGAGAACCCTTGGGGCTATGGTGCTAGGACCCACAGCTGCCACAGGCCCTGGGGGCTGATAGGAGGCGCCAAGCAGGCCCAGGAGCCCCGCAGGGGATAATAAATAGGTCCCCTGTTGCCAAGACTGAACTGACCATGCTGGCAAGGTGGGGTTTGCTGTCATGCCCCAGGTCCCCTCCTGGGCTCCAAGGGGGAGAGAGAGGAGTGGGAGAAACCCCACATGGGTGTTTCCCCACAAGCCAGAGCCAGCAGAAAAGAGAAAAGGCTCTAGGGGAAGAGGAACATTTCCTGCGGGGGGTCTTGCTGTTTTCTCTCCCAAACAGGAAGTGGGCCCCAGAAAAGGCTGAAAGCGCTGCCCTTTGACCCCCGGGAGCCAGGAGCCAGGCGCTCACAGACAGCAGCCCTGAGAGCTGTCCCCCCAGGCAGCCAGGCGGACCTGCCATTCCCAGACACAGAGCAGACCGTCCAGCCCGACAGGCTCCCCCAGACTCCCCGGCACCTCTGGAGAGATAGCGTGGAGCAGTGGCCCCATTACAGCCCCTGTCTGCAGGCGGGGCCGCTCCTGAGAACCTCAGAAAGGAGAGGGTCTGGCCTCCCACCTCCCATGTACAAGGGAGCCGGGAAGTCTTGGGAGGGAAGCGCAGCCACAGACACAGGGCTGGAAGGTTCTCTGGCCCTGGAATTTGTGCTGCCTCTGAACAAGGGCTTGCTCAGAGCCCTTGCATCCTGGGGGTCATGGCAGCAACATCTACCAAACAGAAGCATCAACTTGGCTCACATCATGCTTGAAAAACGATATTTAAAGCATTGCTGATGTTAATAATGGGAAGTTTCCTCATAAAAAGTGTGGATTTCCCCCTCTTGAGACCTCAGCAGGTCAGACCACACTGGGCTCACACTCCTGCATGGCCGCAGCGGTGGAGGTGAGAGGTAGGTGCTCCCTGGAGGGGCACACAGGCACCCACGAACCACAGTCCCCACCACCCCCAGCAGCCTCACCTGCACCCTCCTCGCCTCTGTCACCACCTGGTCCCCAGAAGCAGGCACGTGTCCTGCTCCTGGCCTCGTCCCTTCTTTCTTTGAACAAGTGAGGAAAGTGAGTGACCAAGTTGGGGTGGTGGCTGAAGACTGTGAGGCACAGCCAGGCCAAGTTCACATGTCACTCTCCCTCTCAGAACTCCTGCAGGCTCCTTGTCACCATGGGCAGGAGTGCCAAGGGCTGTTAACGTGTATTGAGCCACACCGTGTGATTCACGACCCTGTGAGGCAGGGCGTCCCAGCGTCATCTCACTTTACACCAAGGATGCAGGGACTCAGAGGGAGCAAGTCACTGTCCCAAAGCCAGGGGGCTTCCCTAGTGGCTCAGTGGTAAAGCATCCACCTGCCAATGCGGTAGACATGAGTTTGATCCCTGGTCTGGGAGGATTCCACATGCCACGGAGCAACTAAACCCATGCACCACAACCATCGAGCCCACACTGGAGAGCCCAGGAACTGCAACTGCTGCGCCCACATGTCGCAACTACTGAAGCTCATGTGCCCTGGAGCCCGTGCTCTGCATCAAGAGAAGCCCCAGCAATGAGAAGCCTGCGCAGCAACAAAGAGCAGCCCTTGCTCGCTGCAACCAGAGAAAATCTCATGCAGCAATGAAGACCCAGCACAGCCAAAAAATTAAAAATTTTAGAAATTATTGAAAAAAAGGAACCAGGTAAGGAACAGATCATACAAAGCATGCTCTCAGACCACATACACACACAAAAGAGGAACTATCCCAAAGCCACACAGCTACTTAGTGGTGACCCTGGCATTCCTGGTCAGGCAGTCTGAGGCTAGAGCCCACACTCCTGATGATGACCCCCTTCCCAACCCCTCCAAGGCCAGGCCCCACGTGGTACAGCCCCTGCTCTCTGCAGCCCCACCCCACTCCACAGACCCTGCAGCTCCAGCAATGTTGAACCCCCTTCCTGCCATTCAGATTTGCCCCTTCCCCTTCAAAGTCCAACCAGCCTCTCAAAGCTCAGTCTACTTGGTTCATTTGGGCTGTGTATTTGCTTCTTCCGCCCCACCAGATGCTCCTGGAGGGCAGAGAAACGTTCCAGCAGTCAGCACAGTGCCCTGGGCCTAGTGAGCATCTTGAAAAGAGGCAAAGAAGGAAGGGTTGATGGCTGGATGAATGAGATGGTAGAAGGTTGAAGCCAGAACCACCACCACCACCACTCCCTCCACCCCCACTCCCCACTCTGACTCCAGCTTCATTGCAATACTTGCAGGACCGGTCCTAGATGACTTTCTACTGGTCAGCTGAGAAGTCTCCCAGTCACTGAAAGCTGCAGCAACCTGGGGGCGGCAGTGCCAGGGCCTCTTCTCACAGACCTGGAGTGCCCGGACAAGCTGCAGAACCTGATAGGCCAGACACTGCCCTGCCCGTCCCCTCCTCCCCCTGCAGCGTGAGGCTGGGGGCCCTGGCATCTGTCCTCCCCTTGCTCTGCAGTCAAGTTTGTGTTGCCCCAACCAGGCAGCCTCTAGGGGTCCCTGCCTTAAGATTTATGCCCAGGAGTGAGTCCCCACCTCCCAGTCCTCCAGGCAAGCTTGAGTTCTGGATCCCGCTGCTTTCTGTTTGGCTGTGTGCCTTCTGGCCAACTCCTGCCCCTCTCTGGGCTTTCGTTTCCTTATCTGTGAAAGGCAGACAGTAGCAGCTGGATTCTCCCAACAGAAGATGGCTTCACTGTTGGTGTTATTTTTCTGGCTCTCCTTATGCTCTCCATCCCCTCCAGAGACCCTAGCTCCTGGTTGGCCTGGGGGCCCACCAGCCATCCTGGCACCCCTCTGGGACAGTGGGTGCTGAGCCGGAGACAGAGGCAGCGCCCAGGAACCAGCTGCAGCTCTCAGCCCGCTCCCTGCCTCCCCCACCACCACTCAACTCCTCTGTCTACTAATTGTAGGGTTGCAAGCAGCCAGCTGCGTCCCAGGCCCCAGGCGGGTGCCTCCCAATGGATCAAGGGCTCCCTGGAAAGCCTCCCAGCTCTCCACCAGCCCCACAGACCCAGCTGCACAGGGGTGGTCTCCATGGTGCTCAGACTCCCCTCTCCTGCTCTGGGAGGGGGCCAGGAGGGGTGTAAACATGAAGCCTTTCTCAGCCTTTCTCATTTCCCAGGCTCCCCCGACGTCAGAGAGGCACATCCTGGGCCCTCCGCCCCCACTCACGAACTAGCCATGGGGTTCAGTGAGTGGGAGGGAATTTGCTGCCAATGCAGGAGACGGGGGTTCAATCCCTGACCTGGTAAGATCCCACATGCCGCGGAGCAACTAAGCCCCTGCTCTACAACTGCTGAGCCTGTGCTCTAGAGCCCAGGAGCCACGACTTCTAAGCCCACAACTAGAGAAAAGCCGGAGCAGCAATGAAGACCCAGCACAGCCAAAAATAAATAAATAGAATTATTTTTTTAAAAAAAGAACTAGCCATGGCTCTCCACTGCTGGACAGATAAAGTCTTGCTCCACATGCTGACCTGTGGGTGGGGGAGGTTCAGACATGCCCTTAAGTACATTCCCCAGCGGCCTCGGTCTCACGGCCCTGTTGCTCCAGGATAAAGTCCTGACTGGCCCCTCTTTCCTGCCCCCACTGGCTTCCACAACGTCCTCTCCATATCTGCCCCAAGGCTGGAGTGCCGATGGCACAGTCAGTCAGGCTGACAGCTCCTCAATGACCGCAGCGGTCTGCTCGCACTGGGACCTTAAGCTCTGAAGGCCGGGGCCCCGCCCGTGGAAATCTCCTTCTCCCACCCGCCTCCCCCAGGAAAGGAGGGTGAGTATCATTCGAAGCACAAGCATCACCTCCAGAAGTGGACAATGGCAAGATGAGGAAACCGAGGCCCAGAGAGGGAAGGAACCAGCCAGTAAATCACAGAGCCAGGATTCGAATCCAGACAGCTCCAAAGACCAGGTATTCTCAGCTAACAGCCCTCAGCCCAGATCTGGGCCCAGTTCAAAACAGAGGCTCTGTGCATGTTTGGGGGCAGAGGGCAGGGGGCAGAGTGTAAGATAATAATGGTGTGACCACTGTCACCAAACCCTCTTCCCTTTCGATCACTCAAGACTCTTTCTCCTCCAGCACCTGACTTGATGACTTGATGCTCTAACTTAGGCCAATCAGATTTGGGGACCTCTTTACACAGATGAGTTAAACTGAGGTCCAGAGAGCCAAGTGGTGTATGCAAGGGCACCCGGCAACTCTGTCCTTGGAATCACCAGGTTATTGTGATAGGGTCATAATCCTTCCCTGGTGGCTCAGCTGGTAAAGGATCCGCCTGCAATGTCGGAGACCTAGGTTCGATCCCTGAGTTGGGAAGATCCCCTGGAGAAGGGAAAGGCTACCCTCTCCAGTATGCTGGCCTGGAGAATTCCATGGACTATACAGTCCACAGGGTTGCAAAGAGTCTGACATAACTGAGTGACTTTCACACATTAACCTCCGTTATAATAAGAAAGCAGTCAAGGGGCTTCCTTGGTGGCTCAGTGGTAAAGAATCCACCTGCTAATGTAGAAGACACGGGTTCAGTCCCTGGTCTGGGAAGATCCCACATGTGGGGCAACTAAGCCCGGGCATTGCAACTACTGAGCCCTCACATCTAGAGCCTGTGTTCCACAACAAGAGAAGCCACCACAGTGAGAAGCCCGAGCAGCACAATAAAGAATAGCCCCTACTCCCGGCAAATACAGAAGAGGCTACACAGCAATGAAGACCCAGCACAGCCAAAAATGAACAAATAAAATAATTTTTAAAAAAAAGAAAGCAGTCAATGAGATGTGGATTCACCTATACCGCTAACTAAGCACCACCTACCTGAGCCTCAGTTTCCACGTATGTCATATGGGGTGCTGTAGGAGTTAGAAAGGACACTTGTCAAGCCCCAGCATGGGCTTTGGGATCCAGCGGTATTGCTGTTTGTCCACCTTTGTCCAAGGACTCCCACCACCGTATCTGTGTGGGAGACCAGTTGTCCGGGCAGGAAGAGTGAGTGCATTTGTGCACACTGGGGTGGGAATCTCTGTCCAAGACCCATCCCTGCCTTTCTGCACCACCCCACCCAGCCACACTCGGTTGTCTCTGCTGTCCATCGCATCTCAGAAACCTCCACCTGGTCACTCACCCAGTTGCCCAGTTGCCCAAGGTATCTTAATTCCAGGATGGAATGGGTTTTGAGCAGTAGCGCTGAGAGAACAAAGCACCTTTGTCTGCTCTTGGACCACCACCCACACCAACCCACTCCCTGGGTCGATAAGCTGGAGTTAGGAGTGTAACAAAATTCCTTGGGAAGTTGTCTGGTGGGAGTCCCTTATCAGATAAAATTAATCTGATCGCCCAGTCCCCAAGGGGTAAACTGAGGGAGCTATCAAGCTAAGGGGAAGGGTTAGAAAAAAGCCACACCAAGCATTCTGCCTCTATTACCTCTTTCAATGCTCCTGACAGCCCAGTGAGGGGACCACTGGTATCATCTCACCTTACAGGTGAGGAAAACCGAGGTTGAGACCCCTGGCGGCTTCCTGAATCCAGGCCACCGCTGCCTAGCAAGGATGCCACTTACCACTGTGCCAGTGGCTCCTGGTGTACTTTAAATATAGCTCAGGCCCCTTCCCTGGCTTCCAGGGCCTCTGCAAGTCAGGATGGTATCTGTCTGCCCAGCTTCCTCTACCACCCTCTCCCCCTCACTCACTATTCTAGCCCACACCAGCCTCCTTTCTACTCCTCCAAAACCCCAAGTTCATGCCTGCCCCGGGGCCTCCAGGCGTGCTCTTCCTTCTGCCTTAACATCCTCCCCTGGCTTCACTAGCTACACAGATAGTCCCTCTCCTGTGCCCATTAACCTCCTTCTCAGCCCCATGACATTGATTTTTCCAGATGGCTTCTCCTTCTGTAATTACTGATGTACTCACCTGGCTGGTGCTGACTTGCTAGCCTGTGAGTTCCCTAAGGGCTAGGATCTGGTTCTTATGAGTCACTTTGGTCCCCCGCCCCCAGCACCTATGCCTGCCACAGAGCAGGAGCTCATTGAGCCTTTGGTGAATGAATGAATGAGTGAATGGGTGAACAAATGAATGAATGACCATCCATGCTCCCTCCCAGGCCCCTGCTCTGGGCTCCCCAAGGCCAGTCCCAGAGGTTCAGGTCGGTCAAAAGCAGCAAAGAGATGAAGTTATAAACCAGGGCTGGCAAATGAGCTGTGCAAAGTTTTTTTAGAGGAAACTCAGAGATGCAGTGCTATTAAAAATTGATATTTCAATGAGATAATCCCTCTCTTAGGCTTTTAATTGATTGTCTAAAAAGCCTTCCTCTGTTGTTGTGCTTCTTTATTTGCAGGGACCATTAATTTTTTTATGGACGATCAAACCCGGATACAGTGGAAGGGCCACCACATGGCTGATTCAGAAACAGTAACCAAGGTACCAGGGACACACATCTGGAGGTCAACCGGGAGAGGCAACGTGGCCATGGAGCTGGCCTTAGTTCTGGATCTGTGGCAGGGGTAGGGGGGAGAGGAAGCTCCTGCATGTCTGGGACACAGAAACACACACACACACACACATACACACCTGCCCAGGTCCCCAGGCCCAGTAGACAGGCTAAGGGGAGGGAAATGGAACCAGAGGTGAGGACTCCAAGGGCATGGGCAATGGCTATGAGGGGAAGCCTTGCTCCAGGAGTTGGGACCCTTAGTGGGTGGCCAGTTCCCCACCATTCCAGGCCTCTGTTCCCCCATCTGTCCTTTGCAGGACAAGTAAGAGCAGGTGAGTGGAAGTTGGAACCTCTCACTTCTGCTGCTTAATATCTCTGGGCCTCTGTTTCCTCATCTGTCCAGTACAGGTGTTGCTGGCACCTGGTTTGAGGTAGGGACACTGAGGAAGGGCCGCTGGTGCTCACATTGTTGTTAATATCTCTCTCTTAAAAAAAATTTTTTTTAATTATTTTTATTATGCCAGGTCTTAGTTGCTGCACACAGAGTCTTTAGTTGCAGCATGTGGGATCTAGTTCCCTGACCAGGGATCGAACCTGGGACCCCTGCATTGGGAGCACAGAGTCTTAGCTGCTGGACCACCAGGGCAGTCCCTGTTGTTAATCTCAGTATCCTTCTCCTGGCCCTCAAATCCATGCCCTTTATCCCTGAGGGTGACCTTGCCCACCTCCTTCCTCCTCCCCCTGGGATGGCTTTGAATCAGCCTCCCTGCTCTGCTGCAAGGCTTGAGGCTGCAGAGGTGTTCTGTGCATGCCTGTCTACCAGGCCTCTGGCCGCGTCTGCTTCTCTCCGGACCCCATCCATCCACTCCCTCAGCCTGACAGGCAACCTCAATGAAGTCCCAGGGGATCCCCAGCTGGAGCAGCCACAAGCCAAGGCTGGGCTGGGCTGGGCTGGCCCCTGGCCCTTTCTTAACTGCCCTGCCCACAAGACGGCCTCCCTCCTTCCTCTCTGCTGCTCCATTCCCCTGGCACCTCTTCTGGAAAAGAGAGGCTGGCCACGTAGGGTCAGATTCCTGGACATGTGGCCAGTGCAGTCACACAAGGCTCCGCACTCTGAAGGACCCCATGCTTGGTTTAATGCTCTGTTGTCACTGTCTTGAAATTACTCATAATTTTGCAAGGAGTCCCACATTTTCATTTTACACCAGGCCCCAAAGTTATGTAGCCAGTGTTGCTGTCAAGGCTCGGATCTGCTTCAGGAAATAGCCAGAGGGTGGGTCCTCAGGGACCCTAGAGCCCCTGCCTCTAGCCATCCCCAGCACCCCCACATCTTCCCCTCCCCACTTTCCCTAGATCCTCCAGCTCAGTGGCTCCCATCTCCTCACTGCAGGGGTTCTGAGTAGGGAATGACTTCTCCAGCCATCTCTCTGGGAGAGGACTCTTGGGAGGGGTCTTGGCAGAAAGCAAAGTCTTCCTCAAATCCTTATGTTCCGCCCTGCCACCCCCACCAGACTGGTACCACTTTTAAGTGGAAGTGCAGAGGCCACAGGACAGATGAGACACAAATTCATTTCAACGATCTGTGGAATTCATAATAGCCTTCACTCAATATGGTCTTCTTTTTTCCCCAGGCAGCGGAAATTAAAGGTACAACTGCTTTGACCTTCTAGGCGTCGGTGAGGTTTCCTCCAGCAATGTGCATCCTCAGATGGTCAAAGCGTAGAAATCCCCACAGAGCAAATGCTGGCCAAATGCTGCTAAAACAAAGACAGGTCATTTTTTAGAAACCTCGCTTAAGGAAGGCTGTAAGTATGTGTAATATAGAGAAGCATGGGTACAGATATTTAGCCACAGAGCACTCATTGTGGCATTGTTTACAAAAGCAAAAATAGAGACAACTAAACAGCCGGACGGTCAGGGGCTGGGGAAGTAAATGATAGTCCTTTTCTCCAGGGGCATGCTAGACAGTCAGCAAGGAGACTCTTGTTAAAGAAGAGGGAGCGAGTGAAAAATCAGATTTGAAGACCCTGATGCTGGGAAAGATTGAGGGCAGGAGAAGAGGATGACAGAGGTTAGGTAGCATCACGGACTCAGTGGGCGTGAATCTAAGCAAACTCTGGGAGATGATGAAGGACAGGAAAGCCTGGCGTGCTGCAGTCCTTGGGGTCGAAAAGAGTTGGACACGACTGAGCGACTGAACAACAACAAGAGCGAAACACACTGCAGTCTTGGTTTTCTCTCTGTTTGTGTAGAAGAATCAAACCCACAACGTTAGTGCTGTTGTTTTCCTTTTCTATCCCTGATTCTCCTGGCTCCTGGTGGCCAATCACCAAGGAATCAGATTATCCCGGACTTTCTGAGGATGTCTTGCCACCACCTCTCTTATTACCCAAGCTAGACCACCTTTCTCCTGTACAACTTGCCTTCACTTTCTGTCCTGCTCCCCACAATTCCTTTGACTCGCCCCCATGGCTTCTCTATAGGGCAATCAGAACTTTTCCAAAATGAAAATTGGATCCTATCCTGTTCTCTGTTTAAAACTTTTGACTATCTCCTTGTTACTGTTATTTTTGAGGAACCTCAATACTGTTTTCCAGATGTGTGTGTACTAAGTTGCTTCAGTCGTGTCTAACTCTTTTTGACCCCATGGACTGCAGGCTCCTCTGTCCATGGAATTTTCCAGGCAAGAGTACTGGAGAGGGTTACCATGCCCTTCTCCAGGGGATCTTCCTAACCCAGGGATCAAACCCAGGTCACCTGCATTGAAGGCAGATTCTTTACCACTAGCACCACCTGGGAAGCCCCATTTTCCATAGTAACTATATCATCTTACACTCCTGCCAATGATGTACAAGGTTGTTTTTTTTTTTTCTTCACATCCTTGCCGACACTTGTTTTCTTTTGACTCTTAATAACGGTTGTTCTTTTTTTTTTTAATTAATTTTTGACCGCACCCTATAGCGTGTGGGATCTTAGTTCTCCCACCAGGGATCGAACCCACACCCCTGGCATTGAAAGGCAGAGTCTTAACCACTGGACCATCAGGGAAGTCTTTCCCTGCTACTCTTAAAATGGAGACCAAACCCTTGAACTGGCCGTCAAGACTCTGCACACAGCCAGCCTCATTGAGCAGCATGTGTCCCCATCTCCCCGGGCGTTCCAGCCACCCGGGCATCCTCCCACGCACCTAGACAGGGCAGGTTGTCTTCTGCCACAGGGCCTTTGCACTTGCCATTCCCCCAGCTCAGAACACTCTGCCATCCCTCTCCACCTAGAGAACTCACCCTTTTGCTTCCACCTTAAGAATCGCTTCATCTGTTAAAAGCCTCCCCAGGCAGGTCAGGAGCTCACCACAGGTTTTCCAGCACCCTATAGTCCCTTCCTCTCCCACTCTCTCCTCGTATCTTGTACCTGCAACTATGGAATTCTTAGATCAATGCCTACCACTTAAAAAAAGAAAATCACTTCATTTGGTTGCACCTGGTCTTGGTTGTGACATGCGGGATTCTTTAGTTGCAGCACATAACTCAAGTTGCAGAGTGCAGGCTCTAATTCTCCAAGCAGGGATTGAACTCAGGCCCCCTGCGTTGGGAGTGCAGAGTCTCAGCCACTGGACCACCAAGGAAGTCCCAGCCCCTGTCACTTTTCCTAGACTATGAACTCCTCAGAGGCAGGCTGTTCTTGTTGACCACGGTGTCCCCATTGCCCAGCGCCTGGCACAGAGTTAAGTGCTCAGATGTTTGTTGAATGAATCAGTGAATCAGTGAGGGAGGGGAAGCTGGGCTGAGCCTGCAGCCTCCTTTTACTGCTGGCTGGCATGCCTGTCCAGGGTATAGCATGTCAGTCCTGAGAGTAGCATATGACATGTGTGCTCAGGAAGGCAGCCCAGAGAGAGAGCTGTCTTGGAGAGGGCCTCGCACTGGGAGGTGGGGCTGGAATGTCATCTTCCTAAAAGCGGCTCTCCACATCCATCGGAAATGGCCCCTAGCCCAGTCTCCTTGGGAGGAAGCAGAGGGAGCAGGGGGGCCCCATCTCCTTCCTCTCCACCCCTCCTGGCTTGTCCCCTTTGATGTGAAGGTTCCTGGGGAGGCTGGTTTGTGTCACTGACCAGCGGGGGGAGGGAGACCATTCAGGGAGACCGTTCAGGGCCTTGTCTTGAGTGGCAAACTGGCCCAGACCTCAGTGTTCCGGCCAGCGGAGGGGCCCGGGACTCTTACAGATGCCAGCCACTCACCAAGAACATCTGAAAAGAACTCACCTATCTGATGGCTGCCGTGAGGTTGCCTGAGGTTCTGGGGCCTCCTCCCAGCTCCGGATTCCTTCTCCTCTGGCTCTGCCTTTGGCTCTGTCAAACCCGCCCTTTTCCCAGGAGCAGAACTGGGGGTGTGGGAGGAGTGAAGATTTTGCTAGAGGTTTCCCAGGAAACCAGCATGGACAAGGATCCCCATCCTTCTAGGTTATGTCAAGGCCCCAAGACACAGAGACTACACGGTGTCTCGTTCAAGTCCTGCCATGGCCATGTCATCTTAGACAAATTCATTTGGGTCTCAGTTATTCTACCTGTGAAATGGGGACTACGATATCTACTCAGGATTGTTGCAGTGAGGTTCAACAAGCTCCCGGTGTGGACTCACACCACCGCGGCAAGTAGAATGATGGCAGTGACACCCCGCAAATCACCCCTAACCGCCTGGGATCATGCTACACAGAAGCGAGTCTCAGTTCGTTGTTTTTTTTTTTATCCTCTGCCAGTTTCAAGAAGGAGGTCTCAGACAGGTGGTAGCATGGGTTAGCACTTCTCTAACACTTGCTAAACTCCTTTAACAAAAGCCTTGGAGCGAGCTTTCCAGGCAGGTGAGGTTAGCCAGCACACATTGAATGCATTTATTTTATTTTCCAGGTATTTCATTTATGTAGTTTGCTCTTGAAGCAAAGAGAAAATTGTGAGGTGATTGAAAGAAAGGCATTGAGCAAATAATGGCACAGGAGACACTTGAATCTGGGAAAAATCACAAAGTGGCTGGAGTGGCTGGGGTTTGGGAAATACTGTTCTAGCAGGGTGAAAGCACTTTAGGTGAAAATGCTTCAAAAACTCTCAAGTGATATACAAACAAGGGGTGTGGGCGAGGGACCAGAAGAGTCAACACCAGAGAAGGGCTTTGAGTTTCCTGGGAGTAAATCTCAGGCCTGAGTATATTATTCCTGATTCAGAAACAGGAGCGTGTGGCCCTCCTCCACTCTGTACACCAAGCACCGAGAAAGATGTTTCCACTGATGTGATTTTATCTAGCTCTCATTATTCCCATTTCCGGGGGAGGAAATTGAGGCTCCAAATCATGGAGGGTCTTGCAGCACAGCTAGGAGCTCCCATGCTTCCCAGTCTCTGTCCTGAGTGAGGATTTTCAAGTACTGGCTCCCAGTGGCATGCTTGGGTGAGTTCCTAAAGTCTGGGCTGCACCCAGGAGGCAATATATACCTGGTGTGTGTTTAGTCACTCAGTCATATCCGACTCTTTTGCAGGTCCATGGACTGTAGCCCACCAGGCTCCTCTGTCCATGGGGTTCTCCAGGCAAGAATACTGGAATGGGTTTCCATTTCCTGCTCCAGGGGATCTTCCCAACCCGGGAATCCAACTGCATCTCCTGTGTGGTTGTCCAGAGGCAGCCTGAGGGTGCCAGGCCATGCTCTTGCTGTCCTCTTTCCTGGGAAAGCGGGCCCCCGCCCTTGGCCCACCTATCCAGCTCTCCCTGGCTGCTCTCTGCCGTCTCCAGCGAACCCCTGGGGCAGAGGAAGACGCACCCTCCCCATGCACTGTCTCTGTTTCTGAGCCTCACCTGCTCCTCCTGCTTCACTCTTGATTCAGTGAGTGGCCTGCGTGCCTGGCCCTCATCCCCACCCCTGTGTGTGTCCAATGTGGGGTCCTCATCCCCACCCCTGTGTGTGTCCAATGTGGGGTCACATGGCTTTGGATCAACCTCTTGGGGCTTCAAATAACCCTGTTCTCTTCAAATGTTGGGAGATTCAGGGAAATGCAAAATTCAGTCTATGGCTCAAAATAGGGCTTTCCTGTGGCCAAAAACTTGGGCCCTATAGAAAATTTAGGAAAAAATTTCTACCCCTGTAGAAAATTTAGGAAACAGGCAAAAAGAAAGAAAGAAATGCTGTGGATTACTAACCAGCCCGTTTGAGGTACACCCCACAGGCAGGGTCCTCTTCCAGGAACTCCGAATATATTTCCTCACAGCTCATCGTCCCCACTTTACAGATGATAAAACAGAGGCACAGAGAGGCTAGGTAAGTTGCCCAATTGGTGAAACCAGGGCTTGAACCAGGTGGTTTCGTTCTGGAGCCTACGTGCTTAAGACACTGCCCTTGTCTGCCTGGAGCCCTCCTGTCTTTAGGAGGACAGCCTCTCGGATGGGCCAGAGGGAAGTGGAGGAACAAAGCTAAATTCACACAGCCGACTCCTTGTCCCTTATTCATGGTTTCCGTTTGCCCAGACACCACATCCTTACTGGAGGTACTGACTGCTGGTCTTCATCATTCCCTCATTCCCTCCCAGCTGAGACGTCTGGAGGGGAGCTGGGGCAGGGGTGTGGGGGTGGGGTGTGTTAAGGAAGGCAAGAGGAATGCTGGTGCCTGTGCTTGGACCCTGGGCACACAGGTGTTGCTATCACAGCTCTTGGACTTAACCATTTGCTGCCCAGAGAATGCCCAGCTTTTACTCCATCACACTCCATTGCCACTGTTTGGGATCACATCCCTCCCCCTAGACAAATCAGTCATGAGCCTGTGCCCAGAGCAACTGAAAGCCTGGAGTGTGCTCAAGTGAGAAGCAAAGCCAGTCTACCCACCTACAAAGTGTGTTGGCTATAGAAAGAAAATGTAAGAAAATAAAATCGGCCTGCCCAGTGGGGCTGAGTGGCGCCACTGCTCAGCAGGCTTGAGCCTCAAGGACTTGATAAAGCAAATACAGCCGGAGACCAGGAGACTCCCCCAACCCCATCTTGGGCCTCTCAGGCCCAGCATCAATGCTGGATTAAAACTGGGGCTGGGAACCCCGGCCATGAGCTGGAGAGCCAAACCCACCTGGCACCATCCTCATTTAACCTCCTCTAGCTGGTGCTGGAAGATGGAGGGGCCATTCACCTGTAAATTGGGGGGCATTCTTTGTCCCACCCATGATTTTAAAAGGAGAGTGGTGGGATTTCTCTGGTGGTCCAGTGGCTAAGACTCTGTGCTCCCAATGCAGGGGGCCTAGGTTCAATTCCCGGTAGGGGAACTAGATCCCACATGCTGCAACTAAGACCTGGCGCAGCCAAATAAATAAATAAAATGAGGGTGCTGAGGTTCTGGGAGGGGAGATAATTTGCCAGTGGCCTCACAGACAGACATCTCCAGTCTCCACTGAAGGTTTTCCTGGTAATCCACAGCACCCTAACCTCCCCTGTGCTGTACTATTCTTAGTTGCTCAGTTGTGTCCGACTCTTTGCAACCCTGTGGACTGTAGCCCACCAGGCTCCTCTGTCCATGGGATTACCCAGGCAAGAATACTGGAGTTGGTTGCCATGCCCTCCTCCAGGGGATCTTCCCCACCCAGGGATCAAGCCCAGGTCTCCCGAATTGCAAGTGGATTCTTTCCCATCTAAGCCACGAGGGAAGCCCAAGAATACTAGAGTAGGTAGCCTACCACTTCTCCAGAGGAGCATCCTGACCCAGGAATTGAACCGGGGTCTCCTGCATTGCAGGTGAATTCTTTGCCAGCTGGGCTACCAGGAAAGCCCGAACTTCCCCTATCCCCAATTATACTCGGAAGTTGAATGAAGACATACTGTGGGCAACCTCTGAGTTCAAATTTGGAAACTGACTCTTAGGAAGACTTTTCAGAGTAGTGTTTTATGCATACTTGATTTTCGGTAGCACATGAATGAAATAGTTCCATGCTTTAGATATAGTGTATATGTATGTATAAAATATGTTATATTGTGGGGGGAGTGTATGTGTATGAAATCACATAATATGTACTCCTTAATTCTGGTTTCATTTATTTTCACTCAATGTAATTATTTTGCAATTCATCCATGTTGTTGCATATAGAATATTTCTTTGTTTTAATTGTTGTTGTATTTCACTGTATGTATTTATCTGCACAATTAGTAAAAAGTGCAAACTAACATACAGTAAAAGAAATCAAAGCAATGATCGTCCACGGACTGATGAGGGTGGGGGAGGAGTAAAGGAGACACGAGAGGGAAGGAGGAAACTATGGAAGGATGAGGAGGTTCATTATCAAGGTTGTACTGATAGGTGTACTTACATAAACCCTTGCCACACTGTACATTTTTAAAATAATTGTATTACTTATTTATTTTGGGCTGTGCTGGGTCTTCTTTGCTGCACGGGCTTTTCTCTCCTTGTGGCAAGCAGGCCTACCATCTAGTTGCCGTGTGTGGGCTTTTTACTGCGGTGGCTTCTCTTGTTGCAGAGCACGGGCTCTAGGTCACAGGCTCAACAGTTGTGGCACAAGGGCTTGGTTGCTCCGTGTGGCATGTGGGATCTTCCCCAACCAGGGATCTAAGCTGTGTCTCCTGCATTGGGAGGCAGACTCCTATCCACTGAACCACCAAGGAAACCCCACACTCTACATTTTAAATATGGATTAGAAGACTCAACATAGTAAAAATGTCAGTTCTCCTCAAACTGATCAAATTTGAAGATAATTTCTATCAGAGTCCTAGCAAGATTTTCTGTAGCTATAGACAAGATTGAGCTTCCCTGGTGGCTCAGATAGTAAAGAATCTGCCTGCCAATGCAGGAGAGCCAGGTTCAATCTCTGGGTCAGGAAGATTCCCTGGAGAAGGGAATAACTACCCACTCCAGTATTCTTGCCTGGGAAATCCCATGAACAGAGAAGCCTACGGGGCTACACAGTCCATGGGGTCACAAAGAGTTGGACATGATTGAGCAACTAACGCTTTCACTTTCATAGATAAGATTATTCTAAAATATGTAAAGGCAAAGGAGATAAAATAGCTAAAACAGTTTTCAAAAAGAATAAAGTGAGAGGACTCAGTTTACCTGATTCTCAAGACTTATTGCGTAGCTTCAGTAATCAAGCCTTTGTGCTATTAGCCAAGAAATAGACACATAAATCAACAGAACAGAACAGAAAACTCACAATGGATCCAACTGATTTTTTATAAAGTTGTAAAAAGAATTCAATGGCATAAAGAGAAGGAAACTTTTCAACAAATGGTACTGGAACAACTGGACATCCATGGGTCAAAGGGGGTGGGGAAACACAACATCAACCCAAGTCTCATATGTTCTACAAAATTTAACTCAAAGTGGATCACAGACTTAAAGGTAAAACATAAAATGATCTAACTTTTAGAGTAAAACACAGGAAAAAGTCTTTATGATCAAGGGCTAAGCGAAAAGTTCTTAGACTTGGCACTGAAAGCACAATTTATAAAAGGAAAAACCGATAATTTGGACATCACTGAAATTAAATTTCACTTTGTGAAACCGTTTTAAGTGGATGAAAAGACAAGCTACAGACTGGGAGAAAATACTTGTAGACCACATATTTACAAATATGTGGACAAGGACTAGTATCTAGAATATATAAAGAACTCTCAGAACTCAACATTAAAAAAGCAAATTTTCAGATTAGAACATGGGCGAAAGACATGAAGATTTCACTGAAGAAGATACACAGATGGCAGATAAGCACATGAACATATTTTCAACATTAGTCAGTAGAGAAATGCAAATTAAAACCACAACGAGATATCCCTATACACTTATCAGAATGACTTGAAAAGAAAAAGAGTGATAACAACAAATGGTGGCAAGGATGTGAAGAGATGAGGTCACCAAATTATACATTGCCAGTGGGGATGCAAAATGGTACAGCCTCTGGAAAGCAGTGCAGCAATTTAACCTAAACATACAATTGCCATAAGACCCAGAAGTTGTGCTCCTAGGCATTCGTCCCAGAGCAGTAAAGATTTATATTCACACAAAAACCTATACATGAATGATTATAGCAGCTTTATTCATCACAGTCAAAAACTGGACCAGACATCCTTCAATGGGTGTGCAAACAAACAAACGGCAACACATCCATGCCATGGAATATTATTTGGCAATGAAAAAGACAAACTATTAATACAGGAAACAGCTTGGATGGTTCCCCAAAGAATTACACTGAGTTAAAAAATAAAAATAAAAAAGCCAGTCCCCAAAGATTACATACTTACAATTCTGATTTTACGACATTCTGGAAAGGACAAAAGTACAGAAATAGAGAACAGATTAGTGGCTGCCAGGGTTAGAGGGGGTAAGGTGGGAAGGGAAGTGGGTTTGGCTGTAAAAGCCCAGCAGGGAGGATCTTGTGTGATGGAAATGTTCTGTACCTTGAACATGCTATAGTTGTGATACTGTTCTCAGTTTTGCAAGATATCATGAAGCTAGGTAAAGGCACATGGATTCTCTCCATAACTTATAACTGCATGTGAATCTTCAAATATCTCAAAATAAAAAAGTTTAATTAAAAAAATTAGGTGACAGTACTGCAGACAGAGAGTGCATCGGGGAAAAATTAAGAGAATGAGAGAAGGAAGAAGTTTGAGAAACCCTACTCTAGAAAAGATGCTTTTTTATTATGAAAACTCTCTTGGTGGTTATTGTTGGCCAAAACTCCTCCAAAGGTTTTTTGTTGTTTAGTCGCTCAGCTGTGTTTGACTCTTGTGACCCCATGGACTCCTCCAGTCTCCTCTATGCATGGGATTTCCCAGGCAAGAATACTGGAGTGGGTTGCCATTTCCTTCTCCAGGGGATCTTCCCAACCCAGGGGTCGAACCCACATCTCTTGCATTGCCAGGTTCTTAACCACTGAGCCACCAGGGAAGACCCCTCCAAAGGTTACTGGTGGTAAAAAGAGTTTGCTGTGATGAATCAAGTGCTGGAAGCTTTACGAGCTGTGGTTTGAAGCAAAGCAGGTGGGGTCAAGTTTGAAAGAATCATAGGGAGGTCAGGAGGTCAAGACCCAGGCCAGCTTAGCTGGCAAGGACAAGATGAACGTGGTCCCCTCCTCCCCCTGGCAGCGTGGGACTGGTTAGCTCAGGACCAGGGTGGAGGCTGCTAGGAGCCCTTGAGGCTCCCTTGGTGGCCACTGGCATGAGAGTGGCCACCCTAGGAAGTATTCAGGGGAAGGCAAGCAGCCCCCTAAGAAGTCCTGTGGGCCAGATTTAGACTGAGGCCCAGTGATTAGAAGGCAAGGGCATGGGATCCATGAGTGCATGCTGTGGTTCTTGGACCCTTGGTGCCTTGGGCTCTCCGCTCAGAGAAAACCTGGTCAAAGGTTAGACTGGGAAGCATTTTCATGTTTAAGGATTTCAGCTGTTCAGGTGTGGCCTCTTGTTTTGTTTCGTGTACTTGGTGTAAAGCAGTGTTTAACGTGCATCAGAGTCACCTAGGGGCTTGTTAAAACGCAGATTTCTGGGCACTAAGCCTAGAGATCCTGATTTCACAGGTCTGGGCTGGGGTAGGGAATTTGCTTTTCTAACAAGTTTCAAAGTGATACTGATGCTGACCCTTCACTCTGCAAACCACTGGTGTTAAAGGGTGCAGACCAGAAAACCAGAGGGGTGACAGAGTCCCACCCCTGGGGAGGCCCTAGGCGACCTCTGCATGCTTGCCTGGCACAGCTTATGCAAGCCTGCGGTTTGTGATTCCAACCGGGCAGTAATTAGACTGACGAGCTGTGAGGTGAGTGCTGGGGGGGGCGGTGATGGTGGGCCATGGGATTTAGAAAAGTCTCAGGGAGATGCAGGATGGGAGTACTGGGTGATTAGAGGGTGGTGTGGAGGCTGGGGAGGAAGGAGAGGCTCGCCTGCTAGGGGAGCTGACAATCTGGGTGAGAGGCGCTCATGCAGCTACTCCATTGTGCGGGTGCGGTGGGGGGTGCTGGAGAGGGGCGATAGGGGGTCCCTGGGGGTGGGGGGTCCTCCGGAAGGCTAGACTGAGAAGGGCCCATGGAGTCCTCTAGGGGATAGGGGAGCAAGGAATGTGTGTATGATTCCTATAGAAATGGAGAGAGGGTGGTAGAGATCTGGGGACCGGGAGCTGATGTGGAGTTCAGATTTCAGGGGCTGAGAGGCGATGTGAGACTGCGACTGGGGGCCCAGGAAGGGAAGGTGAGGCTGAGCCGGGGGTGAGGAGGGCCACCTGATGGGGCCCGCGGAGGCAAGCAGGGAATGGCGGCGGGGGTGGAGGTGGGAGGAGGCGGGGAGGGCAGGGAAGCCGGGGCAGAAGTTGGTGTCCCTCAGCTCAGAGGAATACGGCGGGGGCGGGCCGCCAGGGGGGACGGGGCGGGGCGGAGCGGCGAGGCTGAGCCGGGCGGCGGGGCGGCTCCGCGGAGTCCCAGCCGGAGCCAAGCTGGACGGCCGCGCCTCCCTCACCGTCCCCGCCCGGAGCCCGGCGCCGCCGCTGCCCCGCCGCCCCGCCGCCCCCGCCGGTCGAGCCGTGACGCGGGCATGAGCCTGGCCTGCCGCCCGCTGAGCCAGCGCCCCCAGCAGGGGCCGCGGCTCCCAGGTAACTAGTGGGGCGCAAGGCGGGGAGGGGGCCTCAGGTCGCGCAGGAGCCCTCCAGACCCTCGGCGACTCCCCCGTGAGGACTCTCCAAGCCTATGGGACCTTCCTACCCCGTGGGGGTCCTCACGGGTCCACTTCCAAAAGCCAACCCCAGCCCCCGGAACTACCCCTTGAGCCCCGCCTTCCCCCAGCTCTCTTCTCCAGGGGACCCCAGGTCAGGGCTTGACCTCACACCTACCCAGCACCTACCCTACACCTACCCATCAAAGGAGCCCAGGCCCTTGTGCTCCCTGGCCCTGCCATCTCGAAGGGGCACAGCTCAGCTCATCATAGCTTGCCTCCGCGCACCCTTTCTGCTCTCATGGCCTCCTACTCTCTCAGTACCCCCCGCCCCTAAATTCCTAGAGACTCTCCAACTCCCCCACCGTCCACCCCACCTACAGATGATTTCTGCCCTATAGCTTAAACTCGCAGCCAGCTGCCTGCTTTTGTTGATTGTTTCTGCCTGTTCCTGGGATCCTGTTCACTCTCTCCTCCAGGGCTCCCAAAGTGTGGCTTCCCGTTAAATGCTTGCTGTCACTGCAGAGGGGTATGAGCAGAGGCCGGCACCTGGGCCATATCCCAAGCTGTGGCTGCGTGGCTGTTGCCAGGAGACTCAGATGGAGGATTTCGGGTGTAGGGGTCTAAGAGTCAAGGGCAGTGACGGGCGGGCAGGATCCACAGTAGCAATTTGAGGCTGGGCTTATTTAGTGCAAAGTCCTTTTTTGCCCCTTTCAAGAGATGTGGCTCCAGTGCAAGCCAGTCCTGTCCCCCAGCTGGCATGGGTCTCAGGAGCTGTGCCCCCAGTTGCTTGTCCTTCTGAGCATGGGCAATGGCTACTTCTAGCTCTTCTCTCCCAGGCAGGGCAGCAGAGCTAGGCATGATCTCACCCAACAACCAGGGCCACGCTGGGGCCACCCAGCCAGGCCCGGACATGGGGTGAGCAGTGCTGTCTCCCCTGGGTCAGCTCTGAACCAAACTGTGGGTCCGGGGCCCAGGGAAATGGGAACCCACCGCTGCCCACATGTCTTTGGAAGCTGAGCTGGGTCTGACCAGGTGGATATTGGTGGTGGTGGTGGTGGGAGAAAGGATGAAGAGGACAAAACAAATCCTGGAGATAATTACAGTTTTCAGCCCCCATATACTGAGTACTTACTCTGCACTCAGCAGTAAAGACTCCACCAGCAATGCAGGAGATGTGGGTTTGATCCCTGGGTTGGGAAGATTCCCTGGAGAAGGGAATGGCTACCCACTCCAGTATTCTTGCCTGGGAAATCCCATGGACAGAGGAGCCCAGCGGGCTACAGTCCATGGGGTTGCAAGAGTCGGACACGTCTGAGTGACTAAACAACAACACTCTGCACTGGGCACCATTCTAGGTGCTAGGATGGAGCTGTTAATTAGAGTAGGCTTAGCCATCAGGGAGCTGACATTCTAGGATGTTGTTGGAGACAGTGGCCAAGCAAACCAGCAGATGAAGAGGTAGAACCTGTGGGGATATGTGGGGAGAGTGGAAACTGGGTGTGGTGGTAGAGGCTGACTGGGGGCTCCCTTTGGCCAGGGTGGTCAGGGAAGGCCTCTCTAAAGTGATGGTCTTTAAACTGATGCGGTAGAATGAACCTTGGACCATCTGAGGGAACAGTGTTGTATAGGCAGGGAACAGCAAGTGCAGTGATCCGCATGGGTAGGAGTTAGGCATGTTGAGGAACATCCCCCCCCCGCCCCCGCCGCCTGGCAGGGGGGAGATGAGGCCAGAAGGGTGGGCGGGGGACTGGAGGAAGACCAGCGGCAGTGGTCTGGAGACATAGCACCACCTTCCTGGCTGGAGGGCCCAGAAGACAGTGACTGTTCTGATGTCTTTTTCTGCCAGTCTTCTCTTCCCAGTTGGTTTTGGATCTGACTTTGCCACCCACTTTCAGTCCTGCGGTGTTTCAGGTGGTGGTTGCTTGTGAGGATTTGCAGGGGTGGAGGAGATCAGGGATGGGGCGCTCCGGGGAAGGGAGGACCTCCTCCCGGCCCCTGATAGCCATCACATGTGGGTAGAGAGAACCAGGTTGGGGTGGGGGATGGGAAATGTCCCTGGTGCTGGAGACAATCCGGTCGATAGGATCTTTGCCAGCGGGTGGAGACAGCGAGCCGTCAGTGAGCCGGGGTCCAGGCAGGGCTGTCCCCAAGCCCTGATAAGATCCGATCTGTTGCGGGCTGGGGAGGCCCAGCCAGGCCGACAGCCACTCCGGCTCAGCCATTGGTTGCCAGCAGCAGCAAGTAGCGTTTGTTCTGGAGCCAAGCCTCCAGGCAGAATCTGGGTGCAGGGAGGGAGTGCTTAGACGGCTGTCCCACGGGGTAGGTGGGCAGTGGCCCCGCCCCACCCCTCTGCTGGGCACCAGGGAGTCTCCTACCCATTCCGCACAGGACGCCTGCTCTTCCTGGGAGAGGGGGACATTTCAGAGTCCAGCTGTCTCTGGAGGAGCCAGTGGTGTCCTGGTCGGGGGCAGGTACCATTTGTGGCTGAGCAATCACATTGATGCTAGGCTGGGAGGAGGAATGGGGGTCCTTACTCCTTCCCTGTTGAGGAGCTGTGTTGAGGGGGTGCTGGACACCCTGCTTAGCCTCTCAGAGTGCTCAGAGCTGACCTTACAGACCTGAGACCACAGTTAGTGGGGCATCTTTCCCTGCTGCAGGCTTATGAGCGCCAGAGCTGCTGGGGGTTCAGTAGTGATGGGGAAAGTGGCCCCCGTGCGGTAAGGGGAGGAGGGCTGCGGGGGCACCTTCCTGGTTCCTGCCTGCTGTGCTCAGCCCTCTGGCCATCTCTTGATGCCTGATTGGGTCTGCACAGGCTCAGCCAGGGGGCCGCGTCCTTTGGGGGATTTGTTGGTTCTGGGTACCCACCCCCCACCTTGATCCCATTGCTCATCAAATGTAAGTCTACCCATTGACCCTTCCCCCTCTCTCCCCGCCTCCCCAGCTCTCCTGTGCTGTATCACTCTGGGCCCCAGCTTGGGTCTTGCTCTTGCATATTTATTTGGAACCGAGTAAGGTCAGCACCACCTGTGACTCCAGGCCAGCATGAGCTGCCGGGCGCCCTGCCACCCAGGCTCTCCGTGGAAGGTTACTCTTCCCGCTGGTTTATTTCTAGGGCCTGGAGCCTAGGGCGGGGTGTGGACCTGTGGACAGACATGCCAGGGGTACTCCCGAGAGCTTGGCGGCTGCAGTCACTCAAGGGGTACGGCGGGGAAGGTAACGGGGAGAGGCAGGAAGGAGCAGGCCTGTGTTGGGCAGGTGGAAGGCTGGGCAGCAGCTCTCGAAATACAGACAGCCCTTTGGGTTTTCAAGGCAGACGCTCTTGGTCCAGCATGGGCAGGCAGGTGCCTAAGGATTCATTTCCTCATTTTAAATGGGCTAATTTATCTTTTTTTATTTTATTTTACTGGTGGGGAAATTGAGGCGCTGAGATGTTAAGCGGCTTGCCCAGGACCTCTTGACGTTAAGTGCGTGTTCCTGGCTGGGCCACATCCAAAGCTGCCCTGGATGAACCCCAGGCCCATGCGTGCTGGTCAGTGTGTTCTGAAAGGGGCCTTCCTTGCTCTGGACCCTCAGCCAGCGGCTGGCTGGCCATCATCTCAGAGGGGACTTTTACAGAGCTGGTCCTTGCTGGGGGGTCAAGGAAGCCCCAGATGGTGGAGACAGAGCTGGGAAAGCTTCTCTGAGTGCCAGCACCTGGGTCTGGCAAGGCTGTTGGGGGGGTGGAGGTCAGTACCAGGGAGGGACCCCACAGCCGACCTTACAGGAGGAAAACAGATCACTTGGGTGTGGCAGGGTCTTGGCCCCCAGGGAGCTGGGAGAGAAGGCGTGGATGGGCACGGAGGCCGCTGAGGGGTGCTGGAGGAGCTCTTGGGGTACACGGGGCATAGAGAGCATTACCCTCTGTGTCCCTTTGCCTGTTTGCATGTGCGCACTGGGGTAGTCACATCTGTTCCTTGTTAGGGACTCGACAGACAGGCCTCCAGAAGATTAATTAATGCCAAGCTGCTGGCAGCTCCAGCAGGACGCTTGCCCCAGGGTCCTGTCCTGGCAGCACAGATGCCCAGCTGACCCCAGCAATGCTACTACATTCTCATCCAGAGATGCCATGTTGCGGGCACAGCCCTGCCCCTGAGCCTGGGTGGCAGAGAAGGCTAAGGCGGTGGTGAGTGGCCAGAGCCAGGCGGCAGAGCATCCCATCCCCAGGCCCGCCTCCATCACCCGCTCTGGAACTTATTTGTCCCTGGCTGAAGCCTGGACTTGCTCTGTGACCCTGGCCACGCCGCCTCTCCTCTCTGGGCAGCTTGCTTTTCCCCAACCATAAAATGATCTGAAATGGACATTGGGCTGGGTCATCACTGAGACACCCCCCTCCACCAAGTCTGTGTCTTTGTTATCTGCCGACCTGCCTGATTCCAAGAGCCCCAGGTGGCACTCCTTTTCCAGCTGCATATGGACTTCCCCTTAGTCCCCCTCAATGTGGTCCAGCTGTGTCCTTTGCTCCCAGCCCAGGTGTTTGCTAGTTCTCCGTGTAATTAACTCCTGCCCCGGTCGAGGACACGGGACACCGAGAGTCCTGTCCAGACCCGGTGCCCTCACAGACCAACCCGGCCTTCCCAGCGCCAGGGCAAGGCAACCGCTTCGAGAGTGGCCACTGCCAGCCTGCCCAGCACATTCTTCAGGCTTATCTGCAGGCCCGTCCCATTGGACTCTGCCCTCCCACCCAGGAAGCAGCACCCAGACAGGCTGCTCAAGAGTTCCAGGGGGCGGGGAGAGCAGGGTTTGAGGGGACAGTTCTCAGACTCTTGCCTGGAGCTGGGGAGATCCAGGTATAGAACAGAGTGGGACAGAGGGCCTGGGGTGGTGGGGGGGCTGTCTGCTGAGACCGACGGGGTGGATCATCTAACCTTGGGGAGCATGGTCCCAGAATCTGTGCCATCTCCCAGGAGCCCGTCTCCTGGAAGGCTTCCTGCAGGGAGGTGCCCGCGCAGGAGGGGGGCTTGCTGGAAGCCTGCCCCTCAGCTGCAGCAGGAGCTAGGGCCCCGCCGGCAGCTCCCCAGCCACCTTTCCCTCTGCCCCCACCTCCACAGCAGGAGCCAGAGCCCATCCTCCCAGGAAGGGGTTAACCGTGTGAGGGAGGGGACTGGGCTAGACCATTTTCCTCGTAGAGGCCTCCACCTCGGGTTTTCCTGAATGGTTCTGCCGTCCTGGGGTGGGGAGGGAAGGGAAGGAAGAAGGGCGGGCAGAGGGAGGAAGGGAGGGGACGAGTATGGGTAGAGGAAGGAAAAAAAGATCGAGACGGCCAGGGGAAGAGAAAGATGTCACTGTCTAATCTCCCTGTCATTTTTATTTCCAGCAGGCGCCGGGCGAAGGAGCTGCTAGAACAATGCTGAGGCAGGCGAGGTGAGGAGCAGCTCTGGCAGCAGCCCCGTCGGAGGATCTTGAACAGGTGATCGGAGGAGCCGGGGAAACCGAAGCCACCTGGGCATCCCTCCCCTCGGTGCCTGAGAGAGACGAGCCTCAAAGACACGGTGGAGAAACCATGGCGACCAATTTCAACGACATCGTCAAGCAAGGCTACGTGAAGATGAAGAGCAGGAAGCTCGGGGTGAGCCACTTTCCAAGGGGCCCTGGGTCTGGCATCTGGGATGTCGGGGGTGCACGGCCACCCGCCGGTTCCCGGCCAGCCATCGTGCATTGCCGGTCTCTCGAGGTTTCTGGCCGGCGGGCTGCCTGGCATGTGCCTGGGCCCGGCTCTGCCCACTGCAGCCCCCACCCCAGCCCGGCTGGCTGGAGTCCCGGTGGCTGGGCCAGCGGTGGTGGCCGATGGGCAGGCGGCTCGCCTGCTATTGTTGAAGTTGTCGCCCGGGCAGCGGCTGGAAATGCCGGGCTGTATCTGAGCTGAGACCAGCTTGTCACTTCCCCTTGCCATCACCTCCTCATCTCCCCCTCCCCTCCCCTGGCCTCTTTTCTTTAAAGTACCTCGTCTCTCCTGCTTCCCGTGGCTTTCTGTGTACCGGCATTTATTTATTTTGTCTTTGGTTGTTGCTTCTACGGTTGAAGTATTGGCCAAGGAGAGTGGTTGGTTGTTGGGGGTAGGGCGGCGGTATAAGGGGCACAGAAGCTGGCATTTATGTGGTTTATGAATGAGCACCTGGGTGGGATGGCCCGTGGCACTGGGCCCAGCTGCTTTCCTCCCAGGTTTTGGGGGCTTGGAGGGCCTATGGAGATGAGGCCTCAGATGCACCTTTGCTGGGTGTGCACCCTCTCCCACCCCCTACTGCTGAAACCCCCCCCCAAAAGGCATGAGCAGGGGCCCCAGGGACCAACTTAATAATCTTGGTGAGGTTGTCCCAAGAGCTGCCTTTATTCCCTGACTCTCCCCGCTCTCTCCATTGAGGGGTCTCCCCAGTAAGATGGAAACCCTGACCCCTAAGATAGCCCAAGTCTTGTGTTTACCTGGGCCCCCTGCCCACCTTCCCCTCCCCCATGGCCTTGGTAGGAGTGGGGGTGCGATCTGACTTTCAAGGCTTCCTGGCTCAGCAGAGTGGGCTGGCGGAGGAGCTGGGCTCTGATACTCTGGGGCCCCTGCGTGGGTACCAGACAGAACAGGACTGGCCTTGCAGCAGGGTGGTTCTTGCGCCCCCTTCCACTCCTGTGGCCCTCACCCCAGGGCCCCTGTTGGGGGCTCTTCTGTCCAGGCAGGGGGCAGCCACTTAGCTGGTGGGCATGTTGGGGTCTTACCTGGATTTGGACTGTGTCCCAGCCTGGGCCTTGGTGGCCATCAGCCACTGTGTTCTTGCCCTGAGAGAAGGATGGAGCCCACTTGGAGCACAGAACGAGGAGAAAAGCTAAGGCTGAGTTGGGCAGGCAGGGGGCAGGGGCCCAGCTTCTAGTGTGGCTCCTCCTTCCCCAGGGCCCAGACCTGTCAGGGCCTTCAGGTCCCCAGGGGCCAGCTGGGCCGAGGGCCGGTCCAGAGCAGAGTTTCCCAGAAAGCCAAGGTGAGGTGGTCACTTGGGCTTAGAACCTGGCTGTTTCGGGGGAGGCCTGGGAACCTATGGCGGGCACAGTCAAGGGCAGGGTTTAGGAGCTGGGCTGTGGCCAGGCCCCGTCTGGAGTCACCCCCACTCAGGGAACTCAACTTGCCCCTGCAGATCTGCTGTGAGGGGCTGGGGCCACCGGGCCATTCTTGTCTCAGGCCAGCCATTCTTGTCTCAGCCCACAGAGGTGAGGGGGGGAAGGGCTGAAAGAGATCAGGAGCGGGCCCTCCTACCTGCCAGGGCTTTCCTCCCAAGGCAGAGCTGTGGCAGCCCGTTTCTGAAGCGCTGATCAAAGACCTGTGAGAAGTGGGGAAGGAGGGCTCTTGAGCACAGTGGCTCCCTGGGGCTCTGTGTTCGTGCGAGTGTGTGTGCGTGCGTGTGTGTGCATGTGTGTGTGTGTATCTTGTAACCAGGCAACCAGAGCGCTCAGGCCCCCAGGGCTTCTGCCCCTGCAGGCTGCACAGAGCCCCGCCTGGCAGGGCATATCTGAGTTGGCAGCATTCATGCATTCATTCATTCATTCATTCATCCATCCATCCATTCACGGTCCCTACACATGATCATTCACTTGTTCAGCAGGCTCTGTTCACCAGGCTACTGGGATGTGAGGATTCTGAGAATAAAATACAGTCTCTGCCCTAAAAGAGCTGCTCAGCTTAGAGCTGAGGCCTGCTGGGGTTTATGTGGACAGGCCGAGGGCTGAGCCAAGGTCAGGGGGGCAGGGACAGACATGTCTCCTGGAGTCTCCGGAGCCTGAAATAGCCTGGTGTGAGTTGCTTCTCAGGATGGAGACTGCCTCAGCCCACCGCACCCTGGGAACCTGCCTGCCGAGGACCTGGTGCCCACATAGCAGGGCAAAGAGGAGGGCCCCTCAGTCTCCATGCTGCCAGTGAGAGGAGCACTGGAGATTCCCGTGGAATGGCTCTGCCAGCCTTCTAGAGTGCTTGCTGAAAGAGTAGGTACACCCCAGCTGGACTTTGGGCTGGAAAAGAGCCATAGGAGGAAGAGTCAGAGGCCCAGGCAAGTGGCTAGGGCCACCAATGTGGCACCTCCCCGCTCCCTGGCTCCTTTGCCCCTCGGATGGGGTCTGGGAAGCTATAGAGAATTTAGGTGGATTTAGGCAAGGGTCACTAGCTGTGGTTGGGGCAAAGAGTGATGAACCTCACTGGGGAAGGCTCTGTGCTCTGGGGTGATTACAGGTTCCTGGCTCTGCTCCTTGACCTCTGAGAGCGCCTGGTTTTCCAGCTGGAGCAGGAAACTAATCCTGGTTCCCTTCATTCCCAGGATGGTCCTAGAGACAAGAGGGGGTGTTACCTACATCAAGAGCTGTCCCCTGGCTCTAAGAACAAGGGCTGTGGTGATGTGCAGGCTGGGAGCGGGCTCGGGCCTGATTCCTGTCCGCATGACATTGCCTCTGTCCTGGCCGGTGCTCCTGGGCTGAGCCTTAGCGCAGTGGTTTCCCAGTACGGCCTTGGCTCCAGGCAGCCAGTTTTAAATACCAGTTCTACCATTCATAAGCTGTTTACTCAACTCTTGGGTGCCTCAGATTCCATCTGTAAAGTGGAGATGATAATAGAACTGACCTCAAGAGTGACCCTGAGATTAAATGTGAGGAGTGCTAATAACAAAAAGCACAAATAGGAAGCACTCAATAAATGTTGGCTACTTAGATTAAACCCAGAGCTGAACTCATAGTAAACAGTAACTCAGGAGCAACTTTTATGGAGCCAGCCAAGAAATGACTGCCTTTTCAGTTTGGGGAGGGGTCTCTTCCCCAGGGTGGGGTGTCACACTGGTGTCAGCTGTCCCAGGTCTCCTGGGCCTGAGCCCCCTAGAAGGCTATGTGGCACTGCCCCTCGTGGTAGGCAGGGAAAACTGCAGGGTCACTTTGGCTGAGCTGGGAGTGGTCCAGGGTCCATCCCCCTGCCATCTCGCCCCACAGATCTACCGGAGGTGCTGGCTGGTGTTCCGGAAGTCCTCTAGCAAGGGGCCCCAGCGGCTGGAGAAGTATCCAGATGAGAAGTCTGTGTGCCTCCGAGGCTGCCCCAAGGTTAGGGGGCCTGGGCCCTAGCTCCCCAACCTGTAAGCAGCGATGATTGTTACTCAGAGTCCTGAGGGCCAACAGGACCTCCTGGGGGTGGCAGAGCTGCGGGGGATGTAGCGGGAGGTGCTTCACCCTGGCTGAGTCTCCTGTGGATGCCGTGCCAGGTGACAGAGATCAGCAACGTCAAGTGTGTCACACGGCTCCCCAAGGAGACCAAGAGGCAGGCAGTGGCCATCATATTCACTGACGACTCAGCACGGACCTTCACCTGCGACTCAGGTGAGGGGATGGGGCTGCAGGTGGTGTGCCGGTCAAGGTCCAGTTGGTAGGGGGCAGAGCCAGGCTAGCTCTCCTGACGGGGTGTGAGGTGTAGGGGAGGAGGGCGCTTTTGAGGGAGCCGCCCCCCAGGATGAGGTGGGCAGGCAGGCAGAGTCCACTAGCCTTGCCCTCTCTGCCTTGCGTGCGGGGACTACCCCAGCTGAAGCAGGTGGGGTGGGCTGCCGAGGGACCCTGGGTTGGCAGCATGATGAGATACTGTTTTCTCCAGAGCTGGAGGCAGAGGAGTGGTACAAGACACTCTCTGTGGAGTGTCTGGGGTCGAGGCTCAACGACATCAGTCTGGGAGAGCCAGACCTCCTGGCCCCAGGAGTGCAGTGTGAGCAGACAGGTGAGGCCTGGTGCTGGCACAGGGTGGGGGTGGGGGGACCTCCCCCCACCCCCCGAAAGCTCCAGGCCCTCTTGGCTTCTCCCCTCCAGATCGCTTCAATGTCTTCCTGCTGCCCTGTCCCAACCTGGACGTATACGGCGAGTGCAAGCTGCAGATCACCCACGAGAACATCTACCTCTGGGACATACACAACCCCCGCGTGAAGCTCGTCTCGTGGCCCCTCTGCTCACTGCGCCGCTATGGCCGGGATGCCACCCGCTTCACCTTCGAGGCTGGCCGGTAGGACCCACTCGCCTCCCTACCCTCCAGCCATGGTCTTGATGGTGGCTGCCACTCACTTGTGTTGGGCCCTGTGCTGAAAGCTCATTTATCGGCATAGCATCCTGAAGGGGAACATAATATTCCCATTTTACAGATGAAGAAATCGAGGCTCCCAGCAAGTACGTCAAAAGCTCAAATCAGATGCTGGCACTGGCACTGACCAGCTGTGTGATGGCAGACCTGTGTCTCAGTTTTCTTATCTGTCAAATGGGATAATAAAAGTACCTAGCCTCATACACTGGGTGATGATGGTGACTGGGTGTATCTTGAACTCTGGAGGAGCCTGCCTAGACTCCAATTCTGTATACTCCACCATGTAACTTTGGTTGTTACTTAGCTTCTGAATGCCTCAGTTTTCTCATCTATAAGATAGTTTGAGAAAAACTGTAGTAATGAGGAAACTAATCGCAACAGACCAGGTGGTGGAGAAAACAGAATGGATTAATTCTCGTAAAGCATTTAGACCACCACCGGGCCCATGGAAAATGTTCAGCACATTTGAGCTGGGTGGTCAGGCCCTCAGGTAACAGCCCTGCCTGTTCCCAAAGGAGAGCCTGACTGAGCATGTCACATACGTGGGACGCGCCCACCACCGTGCTCTCTGCTCCCTGTGTCCCCAGGATGTGTGACGCTGGAGAAGGGCTCTACACCTTCCAGACGCAGGAAGGGGAACAGATTTACCAGCGGGTCCACAGTGCCACCCTGGCCATCGCCGAGCAGCATAAACGAGTCCTGCTGGAGATGGAGAAGAATGTGAGGGTGAGGTTGCACACGTCTCAGTCCAGGGTAGGGGACGGCGGGCGGGCAGTCAGGACCGGGAGAATGCCAGCCGTCTCCAGCTCGTGTGTATGGCAAAGGCAGGCAGGGTCTTGGGCTGGCTGCCCCTGGGCTTAGCCGCTGACCCTTCTCTGCCCCACAGCTGCTCAACAAGGGCACAGAACATTACTCATACCCCTGCACGCCCACTACTATGCTGCCCCGCAGTGCCTACTGGCACCACATCACAGGTTCCCAGAACATCGCCGAGGCCTCCAGCTTCGCCGGTGAGTCACTGCTGTGCGTCACCCCCACCAGCCAGGAGGCTCTGTGGAGGACAAGGCATGCTGGGCAGGGGTCTTCTGTCCCGGGCCCAGGTCCTCAGCCTGCGTCTGTGTCCACAGGTGAGGGGTATGCAGCAGCCCAGGCCAGCTCAGAAACGGACCTCCTCAACAGATTCATCCTGCTAAAGCCAAAGCCCAGCCAGGGGGACAGCAGCGAGGCCAGGGCCCCTTCCCAGTGACGGCAGAGCTAGCGTGCCTGGACGACCGCTGGGGCTGCCTGCAGCGTCTCGTGGACGGCCTGCAGGGGCTGTGGGCCAGGAGCCCAGAGAAAGGGAGCAAGCCGTCCCTTCTCTGCCCCCAAGGGTGAGACTGGACCAAGGCAAAGGGCTGGCCATGCCACCTGAGCATGTGTGAGGGGCTGGAGCTACCATAGGACTATATACGGTTAATGATTTTAATATATATGGCTTATGACATTATTCTATATTAATAAGATTTCCCCCTCTGTCCCTCCCTGCCACCACATACACATTTTTTATCCCCATGACCAGGCCAGTCAGGGCTGTTTCTGAATGTGAGGGCGGTGGTTTTTCCTGTCCAAGGGGTACCAGCCCTCCTGCTTCGGGCCCGAGGAGGGAGAGTCCACACTCCCTGCGCCTGCTCTGGCTGCTGGCTTTCCCACGCAGCCCAAGGGTGGAGAAAGCAGGTGGCTTCTCGGTCCCTCTGGGCCTGGTGGCACAGGAAGGATCCGAGCTTACACTGTGCCACTCGGCAGCCTTGCACTTGGGAGTTTTACACAGAGGTGACATCTCGCCGACACCTCAGGTGAAAATCTGGTTTTAAAGTGGTTTCTGCCCAGGCTCTTCCTGCTTCGTAGGCGAGAAGACGCCCTGGGGGCAGGGTGCTGTTACCTCAGCCCAGGGAGAGTGGCCCTTCCCGAGCTCTCTCCTGCTCCAGGGCCAGGCCGGCCCCCAGGAGGACTGAGGGGTCGGGGGGAGCACCCTGCTGCCCCCTCACGGACCAGGTGGGCAGCGCTCCCATAGAGGGTGCCCCCCTGCCCTGTGTGGCCTCCCTCTGGCCAAAAGGACTCAAAAACCAAGACCGCCCCATTTCCTCCTCCCGACATGGTGCTGAGGCTCCCTGCTGAAACGCAATTAAAGCAATTGATTTTCTAGTGCTGGTATTTATTGACTACCGTGCAGAAGGGCTATCTTTCTACTCACATCAAACCTTTGGTTGTGTGTGTGTTGGGTTTTTTGTTTTTAATATTTTAGGGTTCTGATCTGTGGGAACAGACCCTGTTGTAAATAACCACTATTCGAGCCGTGGCAGGAGGATGGTAAAGCAAGAGGCCCCTCCAGACAGAGCCCTGGAGCCAGGGAGGGACTACGGCCCGTTCAGCTCTGAACCTGACCCAGGGAATAACCACCCCAGGAGTAAGCTAGCCTGAAGAAGGGCACCCAGAGGCCATGGGAAGGGAGGCAGAGCTGGCTGGCTCGGTTCGTGGCTCGATGACGCATGAAGGAGATTACGTACGTTGTGCTCTTTATTGCCAAAAATAAAAACTTTCAAAAGACAACTACTGTTAATAAATAACCCTTCCTTTCTGTACTAGATTTCCGGTTTTCTCCAGGCTTCTCCTGCCAGGCTGCCTAATTAACTGTGTTGGGTGTGTGCCTACCTACAGGGCTAAGGGCTCAAGGCCAGATCTTCATTAAGGTCCTTGTCCTCTCCCCCGCCCCCCACCACACACAAATTAAATCATCTGGCCATTGCTGGTGAAGATTGAAACTGATGGGTAGAGAACAAAATACAAGGTTTACTGGGGGGAAGAGGGGAATAGCCTGGGACTAACACTACTCTTAAGAGGTTCTCAAATTCAGGACATTTGAGAATCTGAGTGAAAGACCAATAGGGTGGCCGAGGCAGGGACTGGAAGGGCGCTCGGGCAGCCCGAGTCAGGATTCAGAGTCAGTCCCTACACACGAGCCTACAATGGTGAGCACTCCAACTCATGAACAGAAAGGGTTCAAAGTAAAGAGCTGAAATGACCCAAAGATGAGAGTCCGGCTCAGTGGTTGTCAACAGGGGAGCCCTATGGCCCCTGAGGCACACTGGGAGACAGGGTGGAAGGAGTGTTTCAGGGAGCATTGTTGCCGACCCACAGGCAGGCCCAGGGATGCTAAATGAAGGGGAAAACTGTCCTGCAGGCAATGGCAGTGGCGCCCCCGGTGATCTGTAACCGATCAAGGCTGGCATGGACCTATCCCTCCCTGCTGCTGCCTTGCTAATTGGTACTGAAGGCTTGCCAAGAAACTTGAGCAACAGCTGTCCAGTCCCCAGGAGCCAAAAAGAGTCTCAGAAGAGACCTGAAATCCAACTGTTTTGCTCCAACAGGTGAGCTGCAGCTAGTTTATGGTGAGGACGTCACTCTGGATCTCGTGGCTTAACTGGGTCTGTAAATCACTCAGCTTCTTCTTTAATCCAGAGAGGGCTGAAAGGACGATGGTCTCGGGGCGCAGAGAGCCACAAGACTCCACATTGTAGTAAAACCTGAGAGGCAAGAGTCCAGTGAGAGCCCTCCACAATGCATTCAGGCCAGCGGGCCCCAGCTTTGGCCAAGGGCCTCCCTACCTTCTAGGTCCTGACTCCTTTCTCCCCATGAATTTGACCTTGTCCCAGGGTTGACCTCCATCCAGCTTCTTAAAAACAGTGGTCCCAGCGCACTCTGTAGGACCTCAAGAGGGCCATAGCGGCCTCAAAAAGATACTGTGTGACAATCTCAAAACACTTGTGTACAGACACATTCCACACTGAGGGGAAGGAAGATAATAAGCAGTGCCACTGCTCCAGCGTTTTCAGCTTTGTCACTAGAAGGCTTTGGACAGTCTGGGGCCCTAGGTTTGATCTTATGTTGGTCTTTCTTTGGGGGCTGAATAATCACAAAAGGAACAGTCTGGATAACTGGAGGGCCCCCTTCTCCCAGTGACCAAAAGGGGGACTTAAAGGGGGTTCAGCAGTTACCAGCCCCTCCTCAGCTGAGGGGAACTGGACAGGAGGGAAAGGGGCTCCCTAACTCAGAGGCTGCACCAGACCTGTGACCTTCGAGTGCCAAACCAGAGTCTTACCTCTCTGGCTTGCCGTTGGGGTCGTAGGGTGCCTGCGACTCATCCTCATCCAGCTCTGAGTACTCACTCTTTGGCCTGAGGTCAAACAGAGGTCAGCACAGGGTTGCTATGGCCGCTTTCAGGGGACCTGTGTCTCCTAGTCAGGCTGCCCCATCTGGGTCACTAGGAGCCACTTCCAAACCCACCCACCCAGCCGGCCTTCAACTCCCACCAGGAACATACCATTCCTCTGGCTTGGGGTACACCGTGTGCCTCAGGGCATTGTCAGGGTCATACTCAAAAGCCACTCCTGCAGTTGGGTTCCACTTGGCATGTTCCTTGCCAAAGCCTTTTTTGGCATAGGCTCGCAGTCTCAGCTCCTGGCCCTTTCTCAGCTTGACAATGAGAATGTCTGTGGGGACAGGTGACAGTCAGTCGAGGGCCGGCAGAGGCACAGTTCTCCGGGTCTGACCTGCAGCCCATGGAAGACCAGACAACACGAGAGGCTGGGTCTGGTCTCTGCCTCTCTCGGGGTGCCTTACCGTCCTGCTCCACGTAGTCGTTGGGGTCATTATCTCGGTTCCTAGATGTCACCTGCAGGGAGTCCAAAAGAGGCATTTATTAGCAGCTGCTCATCTCACCCAGAAATCGTCCAGCACCTCCAGGGATCCCGTCTGTGCTGGTGACTGGCCTCTAACCCCTACAACCTCCTCAGTCAAAATAGTACCATGGTCTTCAAAAGGGTCCTAAGGGGGCAGAGGGCCCACAGCACCAATGTTTCTGCCCATCCTGGCAAGGGTCCAGAATCATTAGCACTTCTAAGCATCAGGCTCACATTAAGGCAAAGGGTAACACAGGGAAGTTGACATCTTCTAAGAATCCACCCCAATCTGGCCAACTGGAGCCAGGAGAACAGCAAAGGTCCCAACAGGGAAGGCCTTCCTGACCGGAATGACCCGGGGGCTGTTGGAGATGAGGTCTCGAGATGTGACGTGACGCGTCTGGTCTTCATTGCACCGCACGTCCAGAGTGAACTCCACCGAGCACTCAGGGCAGAACTCTTCACATGTGCAGTCCTGAGGTGGGAGAGAGACAGCAGTGAGTCTGTGGACAGACAGTGAAGTCTGGCTTGGCTCCCCCCTTCTAATACCCTGTCCTTGAAGGTTCTTCATCTGATGAAAGGGTGGACCACAGCCGCCAGTCTCTTGTCAGCTGTGTCCATCCACACACCACTCTTGGGCTGCTAAACGGCTCTTCCTCAGAGAACCAAGGCACTAACAGAGGAGGCTTTCAGCCCGCACAGTTCAGTACCCATGAGCTGGCGCTAGCTTGGGAATGCAATTACCACTTAAAACAATCTAGAAGACAATAGAAAAAGTACCTTTTAAGCTCCAGACTACTGACCTTTTCTAAAAAAGTTTCATACATTCACAAAAGCAGAGAAGGGTATAAGAGTCTGCCACCATGTAAGTATTGCTCAGCTTTAATAGTTCTCAAGTTTGCCATTCTTTAAACTGATTCTTGAAACACTCCCGTCTTAAGAGACTAGCTGCCACCATTTAACGTCAGGCAAGAAGAGAGCTACTAGAATGTAGTCAAGCAAACTGTTCTCCCCTCATATTAGTGAGGAAAATCCAAGCTACTTTTGATGTTTTCAAGACGATGAAGGAAATCTATGGGCCACACCTGGCCAGCCTGTAATCACACACAGGTGGGACAGGAAGGCAACCTAGACCCTCCAGATGGAATCACTCTTAGAAATATGAAATTAAAGAATCAAAATGTAATGGAAGACAAAAATATAAAAAGGTACTCAACCTAAAAAAAAAAAAGTACAATGAAAAGAGAAGAGTCTGTTCAAGGAGATCAAGAGACTAAAGAGGTGTGACAACCAAATGCAGTGCATGCATCACAGATCACAAACAGCCAATCAGGGGGAATTCCTTGGCAGTCAGTGGTTAGGACTTGCCCTTTCTCTGTCAAGTGTGGGGTTCAAACCCTGGTAGGGGAATAAGATCTGGTAAGCCAAGCAGTTCAGCCAAATAAAAAAAAAATTATGGACATTTTGAGTTTAACTAGGAAAGTCTGAATTTAGACTGTATATAGATAGTACAAATCCACACTTATTTTCTTAGGCATAATATTGTACTTAGGTAAGAAAATATCCTTATTTTTAGGACACACATGCTGATGTAGTTAGGGGAGAAATATCATGATTTCTGTAACGTTCTTTCAGATGGTTTAGCAAAAATCACAACATCTATATGAAACATAAAGCAAATATAGCAAAGTATCAACAACTGTAAATTAAAAGTGAAATGAGAATGAATATGTATTCTATTTTTAACTTTTCTGCAAATTTTAAGAAAACACAAATGAAAAATCCAGGCCATCTTTATTCAGTAAATGCAATACTAGAAAAAAATTTAATGGAAGAAACTGTTCAGTCACGGGGGATGCATATCTTTATGTAAGATATGGACTAACTGCTCTTCAATCGGTGGTACAACTGTCTTTACCAATATACATGATGTTTTATTTCTTAAAAACAGACTCTGGGGAC
This sequence comes from Bubalus bubalis, assembly GCF_019923935.1. NCBI lineage: Eukaryota > Metazoa > Chordata > Mammalia > Artiodactyla > Bovidae > Bubalus > Bubalus bubalis. Next base: position 25,085,557 of record NC_059174.1, on the reverse strand, counting down.
ATGAAGCAAAAATGATGAAATGTCAAAATGTGACAGGTGGTTTGGTGGCAGCACGCCTATTTGTTTTATTAGCTCCACACTTTGCTGTGTGCTCGAATATTTAAAAAAAAACACATATATGGACTTCCCTGGGGGCGCAGTGGATAAGAATCCACCTGTCAATGCAGGGGACACAGGTTCAAACCCTGGTCCAGGGAGATCCCACATGCGGTGGAGCAACTAAGCCCGTGCACCACAAGTACTGCTGAGCCAGCAGCAGCAACCGCTGAGCCCGCCTGCCGCAGCCACTGCAGCCCTTGAGCCTGGGGCCGGCGCCCGCAACGAGAAGCCCCCACAGTGAGAAGCCCGCACACTGCAACCAGGAGTACTCCTGCTCGATGCAAATGAAATAGCTCGAGCAGCAACGAAGACCCAGCACAGCCAAAATAAATAATTAATAAAACAAACAAATAGCAACACACATATACATTTACAAAATATATCAAATTAGCCATTAGCACACCAAAATGATGTGCCCCTGGGAATACCAGAAAAGGGGTTGATTCAGGACCACCGAAAGCCATCAAGAAGGAATACTCTCAAGCTGTCAACTAATGCAGCTCTGGTGAAAGGATGCAGGTAACCTGATCCTATCCTACACGTTCCCTAGTTCTGAGTCTGTTAATATATCATGGAAGTGGCAAACGTCACCCCAGAGGAATGGAGCCATGTTTCAGGAAGACAACCTATAGGGTGAGGCATACAGCTGGCAGACAGCTGCTGCTCTGCAGAACAGTTCTCACTCCCTCTGCTCCCTGTCCTCACCCGCTATCCTTCTGTTGATGCCCTTTAGCCTCCTAGGCCCCTGTCCCTGGGAAGAGATGCTCTGGAAAACATTGCACACCAGACGCTGAAGAGAAACAGCTCCATCCGTTCGGTATAAATGAGCATCCAGGTGTATGTCCCCTCTGGCTAATGAGACTCTCTGATGCCCCTTGAGCCTCATCAATCTGTGGTCCCATCAGAACCAAAGACCGATGCCTGCCTTGGGCTCCAGACAACATCTCCACGCTGTCTTTCTAAAAGCCGAAATCGAGATGGCAGCAAAAAATCTCCTTGGGAACTGAGTTCCCTGCCTCCCCCGAGCTCCCCAAGCACACAGCATACCCGGGAGTACTGCAACTTGTCCACAATGTCGTCACTGGTGAGAGGGATTAATCCTGGAAGACACAGAAAAGCACAATGAAGAAGGCAGGAGCCAAGCTAAAAGGAGTCCACAAGTCCCCTTTGGAGTGAGGACGCTTCTTCCTCTGAGACTGGCACAGCCCCCTCCCTTAACTCTCCAAACCCAGCACTCACCAAGTCTGTGAGCAATGAACTCGTCATGAAGGACAGAGGAATTGGCATCAATCTGAACCCAGTCAATTGCTAAAGAATGAAGGAAGCAGAAAAAGCAGACAGGCAGATTAGCCACCAAATTTTCCAGATTTAAAAATCATCTGAAAGTGTTAGTTGCTCAGTCATGTCTGACTCTTTGCAATCCCATGGACTGCAGCCTGCCAGGCTCCTCTGTCCATGGGATTCTCCAGGCAAGAATACTGGAGTGGGTTACCATGCTCTTCTCAGAGACTCTTCCCGACCCAGGGATCGAACCCCGGGGGCTTCCTGCACTGAGGCAGATTCTTTACCATCTGAGCTCCTCCAAATCATCTAGTGCGTACTAAATTGCAGAGGCCGAGTCAGGCTGCCAGAGACTCTGATTCCACAGCTCTGGAGTGGGGCCCAGGAAGCTGCATTTTAATAAGAACCACACACACACACCGCACCACACTTCCCTGCTCAGGCAGTTATGATGCAGAGTTCCCTGTTATTACCCCAAAAACACTGACCTAAAGATACCACGAGAATGGGAATGTGTTTCTTAGAGCTGAATATTTCTGTGGGAAGCACTTAAATCTGCTACTCATGCCAACACCAGTAAGAACACAAACTATTTGGGCACTTGAAAGTCGGACAAACCTCAGAGAAGTAACAAAGACTTATGGTCCACATCTCCTTTTGTGATATGACTAGATTACCCAAATTAATACTTGATTATCATTCAACCAAATCATGTTTACACAATTCCTTTAATGGGCAAGGCATACTAATCCCTACCAGCCATGAGCGAGGAGGAGAACTATAGTGTCACACACAATTGACTTAAACACACATTTACTCATTCATTCATAAATATCTGTACATAAACAATTAAATTCAGAAATCAAAGGGCAGTGAGACCAACTGTCCAATGAGGGGCAGACACTAGGAACAGAGGACCAGATATGACCAGACCCCCACCTGCTTGTCCTTCTGCTTCCTAAACCTGAGCCAAGAAAGGACTAAGAGCCAAGCTTTTCTGTCTCTGCCTTTCCTCCCAATGGCCTGCCTTTAACCTCTCCTGTGCAGGATTAAAAACCCTGTGAGTTTCCCATAAACCAGGACTTGCCCACCCTCTGTGATACAGAGATGAACACTCTCTCCCGGGAAGAAGCTACTCTCTCCTAGAACTCTGTCCATACTTCTCTTAAGACACTTTTCTTAATTGCGTTATATTTGTGTGCATCTTGCTTCCACTTCAAGCTTCAAAACTTCTTTGGGTCTTCAGATGTCTTAATTTCTGTATTCCTAACTGGGGTCTGGATTGCAAGAGGTGCTTCATGCTACTTGTGGGAAAAGTGGCGCTTGAATGTCAGTGTCTAAAGCACAACTGCCTCATTTTACTCATGATGAAACTAGGGTCCTGAGACCCCACGGGGTGACTAGGCAGAGAAGGAGAACCAGCACTCCAAGCTCTGAGTTGAAAAAGTCTCTGGGGGGTGGTAATGGTGGAAAAACTACAATGTCCTCTGCTTGCCAAACAATTGGCCTGTTTATCTCTTAGGAATTTGCACACTTGATGCAGTAACTGGCTTACATCTCTTTTTCCTAAACCAAACTCTGAGTTAACACTCAGAAAATATTTGTAGTATATCTGTAGACAGGCAGAACACTCAGTGAAGAGTGGCTGGAAGAAATGCAGAAACAGATCCTTTCTCCTCAAAGCGTCAAACCCACTGCAGCTATGGTTCTCCTTAAACCCTAAAAGAATCTGCCTGCAAATGCAGGAGGAGAGGGTCTGATCCATGGGTTGGGAAGATCCCCTGGAGGAGGAAATGGCAGCTCACTCCAGTATTCTTGCCTGGAGAATCCCATGGACAGAGGAGCCTGGTGGGCTACAGTCCATGGGGTCACAAAGAGTCGAACACAATTGAGCAACTGAAGATGAACTCCTAAAGAACCCTGTACTTTTCAGCTCTGCGTTTCCAGTGCCTAGCACCACTGTCTGGATGCTCCCGAAATGCAGCTGACGGAACAGATTCATATCTACCGGCACTGGAGACTCACTGACCACAAGGCACAGAGATTATTCCCCTTAATCGTTAACGTCGCCCTGACAACTATTAGCGTCCGAACACTAGAGAGGGGGCTGTAACAGAGTTCAATAGCTTGCCCAAGTTTCGCAGCGATAGTAAGTGAAAACAGTTTCTGAGTCCCAGTCCACAGGCTCCTGAGCCCATGCGATTCACCAACGCACGGAAAAGAATGGAACTAAATAAATAGCCCGTGGAGCCAGAGAGGTGGCCAGAATGGCCCTGGGCCAAGGGCCAAGGGCCCGATCAAGTCTCCAGCACGACTGTTCTCTTAGCGCCACCAGTCCGTCGAGCAAACCAAGGCTGGAGGCAGGAGCTGCAAGGTAAAGGGAGGGGTGGAGTGGGGGGGGGGGGGGGGGGAGAGGCCTGGTAGCCCTGGCAACGAGACTGGGGTCGCTTACCTATTATGGGCACCTCAGCGATGAAGACCCTCCGGATAGAATTTGCCACCCTGAGGAATGAAAACCAAGCGGCGTGTGGGTACCCCAGCCTCGACAGGCCGGGCTCGCGCCCCACCGTGCCCAAGCGGAAGCCCTGGCCCTGGAGCCAGTTCTGAAAAGACACGACGTCCCGCAGGCTGGGGCCCCCGGCTCTCCAGAACCGCCAACCTCTTCCCCCAGCAGTCTTACGCCAGGTCCGTGTTCTCGATGATGAACTTGACATTCTCGTCGGTGAGCTCCGTGATCCGCACTGTGGGCTGGTTGGCGTACGGCATCGCGCCCCACCGCTCGCTAGGCCTCTGGCGTCAGCTCTGCCGGGCCTGCGCAACTCCGCCAGCGGAAGTCCGTCAGCGGGGCCTCGCCACTGGCGCGGAGGGGCGCTCACAGCGCCGCTCACAGCGCCGCCTGCTGCTCGGAGGCCCGAAATTTTCTACCCACCCCTCCCACCACCTTCTTGAAGAGGCGCCAGGTTCAACCATTCGGAGGGCGATTTGGCAAAGCATGCACACATCCTTGATTCCGCAGTAACACTTCTAAGAATCCATACTGCACAAATGTTTGCAGTTGTAAGCAAACATACATGTACAGGGACGTTCACTGCAGCTGCTGCTGCTGCTAAGTCGCTTCAGTCGTGTCCGACTCTGTGCGACCCCATAGACGGCAGCCCACCAGGCTCCGCCGTCCCTGGGATTCTCCAGGCAAGAACACTGGAGTGGGTTGCCATTTTCTTCTCCAGTTCACTGCAGCAGTCTGTAGCAAAAGATAAATAAAACTTGCCCATTGACAGAGACCTGGTTAAATATACAAACACAGGAATACTGTGTAAAAAACTGTGTAACGTTTTTTAAAAGGATGAAGTGTGTAAATTTATGGAAGAACTAAAGTACAGTTGGTCCTCCATATGCAAGGGTTTTGAATCCAACCAAGTGAAGATAAAATTCCATAAAGTTCCAAAAACAAAATAAATTTGCTGCACGACCAGCAATTATTTATATAGCATTTACAACTATTTACCATAGCATTAAACATTGTATTAGGTACTGTAAGAAACCTAAAGATAAATTATATGGGAGGGCACATGTAGGTTACATGCACAGAGTACGCAGTGTCTTAAACAGCCTGGAAAGAGTTTGATGGGTCTTTTTTTGCTTTTGGTTGTGCCACATCCATGTCCCCTGAAATGAAGTAGAGTCCTAACCATTGGACCGCCAGGGAATTCCCAGGTGGCAGCAGGTTATACAGAGAAGTCCTAAAATAGAATTTGGCAGGGGACAACATGTAAGGGGCAGAGAAAGAATAATCAGAGGGGATAGAGAGGCGTTTGCCTTAGCAAGGAGTGACATATGAGACAGAGAAGAAGAGCATTAAGGGGGCCCTAGCACTAACGCCTGTATCATCTCAGTAAATTAAGAATTAAGGTTGTCTGTTGAGTGTGAGATGGATGCTATAAAGGATAAATGAGGGAATGGAACAAAATATGGGATAGCTACTGCAGGCAACTTGACAGGATGTCAAGATAAAAGAATTAGGTGCAGAAAGGGCCCAGAGGAAAGTGCACAAGAGACAGGAAATTCCTACTAGCCATTACTCCCATCATCATTCAGTCTACTTGGGTAGGAGACAGCAAAGCAGAAGACAGATGGCTGCTGAGTGCTGCGTGTACAAAAACGGTGAAGCCCCAACTCCTAATGTGAGGATACTTGGAAATGGGGGTCTTTATGAGGTCCTGAGGATAGAATTCTCAGGAGATTAGTGCTCTAACAAAAACAGGAAGAGGCAACAGAGCACACTTGCATGCTCTCTCTGTTGTGTGAGAATGTAGGGAGAAGGTGGCCATGTGTGTCAGGAAGAAAGTGCTAAGAATCAAGTTAGCTGGCACCTTGATCTTGGACTTCCATCTTCTATAACTGTGAGACATTTCACCATAGCAGCCTGAACAGACTTATACAAGTCTGTTCAGGGGCTGAACAGAATTAACCGGACTTAAATAGGGGGCCCAGCCAGCACAGAGGCTGAATTTGTAAAGCTAAATACTGTGTCAAGGAAATAGTCAGTGATGGGCAGGAGGAGCCAAAGAAGCTAACCGGGAGGGGAAAGACCCCCGTCACCCACATTCTCCTGAAGGGAGGCCCGGGCCCACAGGCCAGAGCTGTCATAGCTGCCAGCAGCGTTCCACAGCACCGGGGCCCCAACTCAGGTCTCCTGACTGCCAGCTGCAAGCCTTCTCCAAAACCCTGCTCTCTGCTTCTGGGGTCTTGGACAGCTGCCATGATCTGTATGGAAATTCCCTACACAACAGGAAACTGCTTCAAAGATATTTATTATAATATTTTACAGACTCTAAGTTCACTAATAACCCTGCAATGAGTGCTGTTTTAACATGACACGGGGCCTGGGACCACACCTCTAGCTAGGCTGAGCACCGGCAGGCACCTGTCTCAGGTGAGGCAGCCTGCCCGGGGGGTTTCCCAGTGCAACGGCCCAGGACACTGGAGCATGAAAGGGCAGCATGGAACCCACAGGCCTGTGCTGTGCTGTGGGGGATCTGCCACAGGGGGTGGCCTCAGATCCGGACTCTGACTTGGGAGCCCCAGAGGCAGGTTAAGACATGGTCAAAGTGCCTGAAAGACCACAATAGGGATGTGTTGGGTTTCCATGATTTGAATGCTTGATTGAGTGCCGCATTTTTCAGTCCCACAGCTATGGTGCCAAAAGGCATCAGGAGGCCTGGCCTGGCATCAGGAACTGAAGAAGTGGCCCAACTCTGGGCTACACCTGTGCTGTCCAGTGCCCTGTGGTTCCCAGGTGGCTGTGGTAGTGTTGCAGAGTCCTTTGGTGCTTTCTCGTTGACACCCTGTTCCATGGAGGGCACCTTGTATGTTTCAAAGCCCTTTGGATACATCCGTGGGTTTTCTTCCGGGTACTCTAGCTTATAGCCCTTCTTGCTCACCGGCGCTGGTTTAGACCTGTCAGGTTCTTGAGCTGACAACAGGATGGAAACAGAGAATCATGAGACCTGGCCCTGCCCCCAGGACTCCAATGGCAAAGACTGGAATTTCCGAGGCAGCCTGTGTGGCTATGATGCAGAGATCTGATGTACCAGGGTCCCAGGCATAAATTTTGTCATCATGCCAGTAACAAACAGAGGTGAGATATTTGGGATCTAGAGATTGGGACTGAATCACTGCCAGTCATAAGATTAGCTTCCCCAATTTAAGGCTACAAAACTACCTGGGGTGAGTGACATGCGTGAGGATCATGGGACTGGAGCCAGCTGGGTAGGGACGAGACGGGCGGTACTCACCGTCACTGCTGCGCCCATGAGTCCTTGCACCAGGGCCTCTCCGGTGGACTTGACCTAGAAGGAGTCAGAGTCAGGTTCTCTCAGGCCCCCACCACTGCTCAGACGTGAGACAGGGAGGTCTGATCAGTAGGCTTACTAGCCCCTACAGGTAGAATCAAGAGGGCCTGTGTCCTGGAAGAAGAGTCTACAGATAACACAGTAACAAAGGGACCACATGTGGCTCTTAGGGAAGGGCTGGGGTGAGGAAGAACCAGTCAGGCTCCCTGTGAAGGCCCTGGGGACTGTCAACTGAGGCCCAACGGGAGCAAGAGAACAGACAGGTGACGAGTTTGGCCCAAGAGGACAGAGCGCTTAGTGAGGAGGCTTCCCAGATGCCGAGCCCCGAGCTACCTGCTTGGCAGTGTGGCCCATGTTCATTGCATCACTGATTCGGTTTTCCAGAAAGCGCCAGGTGTCCTCGAAGTCTGGGGAGGAGTCCTGCATCATCACCAGCTCAGTGGTATTGTAGATGCCAGCCAACACTGCTCGGCGGGTATACCAGTTAAACTGCAAAGAAACCCATCCAGGGGGATAGGTCACCACTGTCGCTGCAGGCTGGGGCAAGTCTGAGTGATTCCTACCCAAAGCCCCGGCACTCCTGGGCTCCCTCCTAATTTCCCCTTTCCTTCACGGGTACACGTGGCCCTCTGGACAATGTGGCTGTTCCCAAACTAGGCTGGGTGTCAGAATCACCTGGGAGATTGAAAATGCAGGCTCCTGGGCCCAACCTCTTAGAGCCCAGAGTCAGCAGGTCCGAAGTTAAGTGCCAGGATTTGGATGTTTATTAAGCATCCCATATGATTTTGCCATCCCATGGACAGAGGGGCCTGGTAGGCTGCAGTCCATGGGGTCGTGAAGAGTCGGACACGACTGAGCGACTTCACTTTCACTTTTCACTTTCATGCATTGGAGAAGGAAATGGCAACCCACTCCAATGTTCTTGCCTGGAGAATCCCAGGGACGGGGGAGCCTGGTGGGCTGCCGTCTATAGGGTTGCACAGAGTCGGACACGACTGAAGTGACCTAGCAACAGCAGCATGATTTTGCTACATCCGCTCAGTTTTGAACCCACCAGTGAAAAGCCCACGTCTCTGGACATCTAGGTATTTCCCTGGTGGCTCAGATAGTAAAGAACCTGCTTGCAGTATAGGAGACCCAGGTTCAATTCTTAGGTTGGGAAGATCCCCTGGAGAAGGGTATGGCTATCCACTTCAGTATTCTTGCCTGGAGAATTCTGTGGACACAAGGAGCCTGGAGGGCTACAGTCCACAGGGTCACAAAGATCTCATGTAATTTTCAGGCTTCCCTGGTGGCTCAGAAGGTGAAGAATCTGCCTGCAATGCAGGAGACCCAGATTTGATCCCTAGTTAGGGAAGATTCCCTGCAGAAAGGAATGGCTATCCACTCCAGTATTCTTGCCTAGAGAATTCCATGGGGTCTAAGTTCCAGGGAGGCTCTGTGATCAGGCAGTTGTGACCAAACTTTGTGTCATCCATCAGTGATGTGAGGGCTTGAGGCAGCATCAGGGACAGACTGGAACACCTGGGAGGAGCTGAGAGTTCAGGTCCTTCAGCAACTTCTGGCTGTGGCTATCCTGGCCAATCACTCTTCAGAGCACTAGCTTGGCTGCTTCCTGTTTTACCTCCCTGATTTCTGGGCTTTCTAATTTCATTTTCCAACCATCTCTGTTGGTGGTATATTCCCGTATGAGGGAAGTTTATTAAAGCACTTTGTTAGAACTGTGGTAGAAGCATCTCTCTGCCTTCCATCCTGGATCCCACCAAGTACCATCGCATATTAATTTCTTTTATGAAGGTGTAGATATATACATGTGTATATACATTTTTAATTTTCTACCAGAAATATGATAGTATTAATAAGTCAGATTCTTTCCGGCTGCCTGTTTAGAGGCTTATTGATCTCTGAGCAAAGCAGGCCAAGATGGGCTGTAGGGAGGGAGTTTCTTTTTAAAGCAATGTCTTAAAAAAAAAGTCTTAGAGGATGTCTCTACGGGCATCCTTTTTTTTAAAAAAATCAGTCTCATAAAAGACATACATGGAGGAAGTCTGCCAAAGAATCTAAATTTTAGGAGACTGAGGGGAAAATGGTTATAAAACGGTAGCCGTCAGCCCTCTGATGCCGTGTGTCACACTCTGGGGGAAGAAGCACTGATGTGTGCATATAGCACTGGTCCCTGAATGAAGATGACCTAGAGGCTACTGTGGCTTGTTGAGGGACCCTCCTCATACGTTAAACTCTCCTTCCTAAGATGGGAATGACTCTGGAGTCCTTCTGAAGGGATGTGTGATCAAAGAAATTTCACAAACTTCTGGAGAAAATGCTTAACCCAGCCGTCCCCACCCCCTGCGGGCCTGAGGAGAGCACTCACGTCAGTGGACTGGTCCCCAGCGTAATGCCACATGTCATCCACCATGCTGGTCAGCAGGTTCAGGCTGGGTGGGATGTTGTGAGGCAGCATGAGGATGCTGAGGGCCTGGGGAGAGACGACACAGGAAGGGGTACTTGCACACCGGTAATGACAGCGCCTCACTGTTCAGTAGAGGTAGTAAGGGGCCCGCCCAGCCCTCCTTCTGAGACGCACCATCTCCACCCACAGCTGTGAGCTCCTGGCGTCTAAGGCTCCCTCCCAACTACGGCTTATGGGAGCCGGGGCAGAGTACCCTCTGCTGCCCAATCAGATCCTCAATCCCTGGCATGTGAACTTGGGAATGCAGACAGCCAGGTCTAGTTTGGTATCTTTGAGTAAGGATGGAGGAGGGCACCCCCATTCTGTAACATGGAGAAAGAGACAGGGATAGGAGGGGAGTCTGGGGGAGGTTTCTAGGCTCCGATTCTAGGCCATCCTGGAGCACAGCAGCATTCCCGCCCTTGATGCCCTGCCGTAGCTCATGATAAACTCCTTCCAGTTTTTTTTTTCTCTAACTCAAACTGATTTCTGTTACCTGAGACCTCAAAATCCTTTTATATAAGCAGTGGCACAACCCAGAGATGCCTCCATTAGCAGATATCAACACGGACAGTCCAAGGGTTGTCACTTTACCAACTCTGAAACCCACTGGCTGTGGCCTTGAGAGACGTCCCCGATTGGCTGGAAAGTTATCTTGAAATAGCCCAGGAGGAAACATGCTGAATAAGAAGGCAACCAGAGCCTACTTCATGCACTTGTTTGGCTTTAAATGCAAGGTGGAATGAGTCAGTCCACGAAATCGAGCACGCGAGCACGGGCAGGGTGTGGGCCTTGACTCCGGGCTGAACCCCCTCACACCAGGTGCACAGCTGAAATTAAATGCCCAACCATCTCCCAGCTGGGCAGCGGATACCAGTTGATCTGTGGGTTCTCTCAGTTCTGATATATATTGACTTTCTTAACCGAGAATGGCCCACATTGTGACACACTTCGAAAAGAGGAGGAAAAATGGAGCTTTAGAAAAGTCGGGGAAAGCCCTTGGAATGAACACTCCAATTCTCTAAGTGTCACACTGACAAAATGAAAAGAAGCCCCACTCCCCTGAGATCTAGAATGCGAAAGGCCTGTTAATGATGATGGTCAATAAAATCTTCTGACTTTTCTAATCTCCTTCATGGAGCCCTCCTCACCAAAAACCCAGTGACATACTCAGGCCACTAGCAGCCCACCAGGACGCGATCTAGGACCAGGCCGCTCACATCTCCAGGAACTGAGACACAGGCGGCTCAGAAGGCCCTCTCTTTGGCTCTCAATCTGACACTTACTGTACCAGTGCACTGCGCACCCCTGGGTCTGCGGAGACCAGCAAGCTAACTTCTGAACATTGTGCCAGACCTTCCACGTGAAGGTGCTAAGAATCATAAACATGAACACACTGTCACCCTGGGGCCTGGATGTGGGTGGACCATGTACCCGGGGCCAATGCTGAATGTACGGGATCAACATTCTCAGTCTGGTTTCCACAGCATCCCTCAAGAACTTGTCTGTTTTCTTCTTCCTGGAAGAGAGAAAAGAAAACAGAGTGTCTCTGGGTTGAAGGCAGGGGCTCAGTGCTACCCTGTCTACTCGGACGGAGGGGTCCACCAGCTAGAACAAGACAGGCAGCTACATTTCCATCCCATTGGAGCAGCTGGGGTGCTCAGCGCTATCCTGCAGGCTCTGCTTGGACTGGCCTCCTGGGGACAGCTGGTGGGGTCCGAGTCCTCCCATCCTTAGCTGCTACCCCGAGCAATGACGCTGTGGGACTTACTCTGCCTGGCCCAGCTGTACCAGCTTCTGCTCCTCCTCCAGGACACGGGTGAGCCGAGCATTGCACTGGGTCACGAAATGCAGGATCAGCTCACTGCCGTCATCCCCAAACATGCTGGCGGCTGCACTGGAGAGACCCAGGGACTACAGAGGGGGAGGGGGAAAACAGGGAGGTGGCGGGCAGGTGCAGTGGTCAGTGGCTGCCTGTTTATCACTAGCACCTCTTCTCCTGGCACCAGAAGCTTGGCTTTCAGTGCGACACCTCCACTCCTCATTCTTGGTCCATGTGATCTGGGAGACGCTGAGCACTCGTCCCTCCACACTCCATCAGGCCCCCGGGTGTGATGCAAAGTAGGGGATCCAGGCCGGCACGTGTGGAGTTCACAGTGCCTAGTTCTGGGACATGCACGTGACCAAATCTAGTCCTATGAGGCTGCCTCTGGAATTCCGCTAGTACCGACAGGGAAGAGGGACTCGCTCTCCTCTGGGGTTGCTGACTCTCTCAACTCATGGGAAGCCCCTGCTGAGAATGAAGCTCACGGAGGGGAAAGCAAAGCAGATACGCCATGGAGACAGCTCCCAGCAGCACAAGATAAGAACGCTGAGCCAGAGCCACTTTCAGACTTTTCTGTTATTAAATGAGCTGAAACACTCTGTCTTGCTTGAGCCAGTTCAGAGTTGAGTTCTAACACTTGTAACCTAGAATTGTAACTGTTGTGAAAAGGGCCTTGGAAAAACCACTGTCTTTCTAGCTCACTTAACCTAAATCTCTTGGAAAGTAGGTCTCTCGGTTATTAAAAAAAAAAAAAACAAACCCACAAACTTTTCTTACTGAGTTGTCAAGGAGTTATTTAACAAAGCCACAGAGGCCTTTTACTACTCCTGTTAAACAACAGTCACTGAGAAGCTATGGTCGGAAGAACCCTGATGACAGCAGGGATGGAGGACAGAAAGAAACAAAAAGACTTAAAAAATTCCCACCATTGGGAGTCGGGAAGGAATTCTCTTCTGGCGGAAGTACCCAGCCTTTTTGGGCTTCCTTGGTGGCACAATGGTAAAGAATCTGCCTGCCAGTGCAGGAGAACAGGAGGAGAGCTACTCTCTGTAGGTGCTACCTTGAGGATACCTTAATGTTCTCTTTATCCTTTTGGCTACCTGGTTACCAACGTCACATCTAGTTAACAATGCTTCGTGTTAAATTCTCTCTATTCGAGTAATTTCTTCTGATTGACGCACTCCCTGAAAGACCAACTCCGCTTCTCAGAATCTGTCCTGAAGAAACCAACCAGAAATGTACTTAATTATGTCATACACATAGGTTTATAATACTAAAAAAAATTAGAAACAACCCAAATGTTTATCAATTGAGTTCAAGTAAATACAACAGGTATTATGCAGCCGTATGAACAGAGATATGCAGAGTGGGGGGAGGGGGGCGGTAAAGCCAGGTAACCATAGAATAATCAGTTGAATCAGATTTTCCCAAACAATCCTGTTACATTTCTGTTCTCTACAGGTGCTACATCTTTCTCTAATGATTCTCTCAAACCTCCCCTGCCACCTCCAAATCTTTGTCTCTTACCACTTTTTCCTAACTTCAGGTTCATGAGACAACCACGCCTACTTCAGAGAAAACAGAAGCCATTCCCTGAGAACTCAAAAGATTCTTCTAAAATGAAATCTGCAGCTGTCTTCTCCAGCTTTGCCTCTAATACATCGAAGGCCAATCTTTCCACCTGTTTTCTGGACTTCCTAAGTCTTGCCTTCAAGGAACCTCACATTTGTAATTTTGCCATTTCTCCTGTATCTTTACCATCACCCGTGTTTCTGCATCATCCGGCTCCCACTTCCATCCCACTTCCCCCGCTCATACACTAGCTCGTACACCAGCTCCCCTCTACCCCTCCCTGCCACACGCCTCTCCATTTCCTTACCCTGCACTCACTCCTCAACCCACCCCGTCACCGCTGCCCTGCACTCCCCTCCGATGGCTGCTACTGCAGTCCCCATGTCTAGTAGCTCCGCCCACATGTTGCTGCTTGGCCTCCAGAGCCAGGCTCTTCCACCTCAGTCTCCTTTGCCACCCCACCCTGCTTCACCCACCCTTCAATGTCAGTGGTCCCCGAGAACCTAGACTCCTCTCTCTTTTCACATGACACTCCTGGCACACTCACACTCGTGCCACCCGAGGCAATCTCACTCACATCCCTGGTTTAACGATCACATACATACACTCTAGTCCAGGCAGCTCCTCCAGTTTCAGGCCTGTATGCTCGAGGTTTCCCAATGGCTGACCCAAAGATCCCTCAGACACAACAAAGCTCAGGACTGTACCCATGATCCTTCCCCAAACTTGGACCTTTTCAGGGGCCCTAATCTTAGAAAACGGCACCGCCATGTACCCACACATGCAAACCAACAGGCAACTCTGTCACTCCCTCCTATGTCATTCTACCACCCATCTCCATGTTTGTTGCACTGTTCTAGGTCAGAAAGCCCCCCTCTCTCCTGCATGACTGGCAGCAGGCCCCAGTGACTCGCTCTGCCTCTAATCCTTCTTTCATCCAGCAGCCAAAATGATGGTTTCTGAAATGTCAAATTTAATCCCATATCTTCTGTATCTTCAGGTGGGGCTAGTGGAAAATAATCCACCTGCCAATGCAGGAGATGCAGGTTTGATCTCTGTGTTGGGAAGAGCCCCTGGAGCAGGAAATGGCAACCCACTCCAGAATTCTTGCATAGAAAATTCCAGGGACAGAAAAGCCTGGTGGCTACAGCCTATGGGGTCGCAAAGAGTCAAACACGACTGAGCACGTATCTCCAATTATTCTTAGGACAAAAGACATTGTAACTCTTCAACGTGACCTTTGGATCTTGTCTGATTTGGCCTCAACTGACCCTTCCCCAGCCTCACTCAGCTCAGATCTCTTCTATCACACTACCTATGATCTGCCTTTAGAACCTAACTCCCAAGATCCAAATGCATGGTATATTCTTTTTATATTAAAAAATAATCTAAAAATAAAGCCATTTCTACTCTACAGAGGAAAAACAAGCAAAACCAGAGTATCTGATAGCAGTGAGGGGTTCTGGGACTCTGAGCTGGGCTGGAAGAAAGTGTGAGGCCCTCTGCTCTGGCCGGTATAACTCCCTCCTGGCTGATCCGGTCAGGCCACCCTGCCCACACCCATACACACCTGGGCTCCTTCTGCAATGGCCTCTGCCGTCCACCCGTGGGCAGGCACGAACTCCAGGGCTGCTGTCAGGATGCGGTGCTGCAGCTGCTCCTCACTCTCATAATCCTCCTCCTCCTCCCCGCCCTGGTCGGTGTACCTGAGACAGACAGGGGGACAGAGTCCTCACTCCTCCTCTCACCGCCTCCTGCCGAGCGACACAAAATGTGCCTGGCCAGAAACCACAGGCACTGTGCCTCCTCTCAACGCGTGTCAGGAGGACATTTACTTACATGTCAGTATCAGTGTGTGAATGCCGACAGAGCAAAAATCACATCATCCTTCACCTCCCAAAGAGTCACCGAGAGAAAGGAACCAGTGAGCAAGGAGGTCACGCGATAGGAAGGGACACACTCTCGCAGCACCCTGGATATCCCAGTCTATAGCCTCACGGCACCGTTTCTTTATCTAGATTTGCACCAAACTGTAATCCATGAGGACAGGGACAATGGTGACATTATTCACAGGGCCTGGCACAAAGAAGACCCTCTGAACTGAAATGAAAAGGACATTCACTGTGAAACTGGAAAAATGACTGGGAACTCTCATTTCAGAGCCGGAAGAGCTTCTCGGGGGCATGATTAAGTAGACAGAACGTACCTAATGGAGACGGAAATTATTATCTCCTTTCTGCCAGGCAATTTGGCCCCACAGATGTGAACAAAATTCATAAGGTGCGTAACCTTTGACTCCGTGCTCCCACTGCTGATAAAATCACACACTTGATCACACCATTTTTCGTGATGTGAATGAAATCTAAATATCCATCAATAAAAGGTCAAATAAATTTTGGTACTTCCATTTGTTGGAATATTATACAACCATTAAAATCATACAATCTGTGAAAAGACATTAAAGATGTCCTGCTGAGTGAAAAAACAGGCTCTGGAACAACAGGTATAGTACACAGTGTAATTAATCATTTATAATATACATAGGGCTATATATGAAACTTGCTTAGAGAAACATCTAAAAGGATAATCACAAAAACGTTAGCAGAGTTATTCCTTGGTTTGTGATTTCTGGTAATTTTTTGTTTTATTTTTGTGAACATCTTTGTATTGTTCAGAACATTTTAGAATGTATAGGCACCATTTTCATAAAATAAACAAAGAAGTTCTTTCCAAAGATAGTTTTGAAAATGATGAAAGGTGTGAAGAGGGTGGAGAGGAGAAAGAAAGGAGAAGCACAGATTCACCCAGGCACTTAAAGTGGACAAAATGGGTGGACAGGTGTTCTGATGCCTACCTGGGGGGTGAACGCGGAGCCTCTGGATTGGGTTCCTCTGCGCCCTGTGCCTCAGACTGTTGCTGAGAAGAAGAGGGTGGGGGTTGATTCTTCTGCTGATCCAAAGACCTTAGCTGCATAGCTGAAGCATGGAAGGCACGTGGGGCCAGGGCTGATCGGCAGCGGGGCACTGAAACAGAAACTGAGCTGATCAGTCAAGGACACTCTTGACTCAAAAGCAGACCCTTTGAGACCCAGAGTGGTAGAAGGGATGGAAGAAAAGCAGAGGAAAGCCAGAACCAAGTGCTGGATCCTAGACAAAAATCTTAGGTAAACTGGGAACCTTCTGACATGGGTTCCCATGTGGTGGCAAAAGCATAAACCAGGAGAACACCTGTCTTCTAGGCATGTTTCCATCATTTGTTAGGTTAATGGACAAAGAGCATGACTTTAAAATATGCAAATTAAGAGAAATAATCTCTATTTACTCAATGAGAATGCCTGTGAGGCTCAAACAAAAACTGAAAGTGACTTAAAAATGTTACATATTTATATATCATAGCAAGAGCACTGGACTAGAAATTAGGTCTGAGTACCGACTCCCTAGTGTTTATGGGGTGTCTGTTTTCTCATCTGCAATACTGCAACAGCCCCATTTACTTCAGGCAAGGGCTTTTAAAAGGTACAGTACTGTGTTCACTAAGGAAAGGCTAATACTACGGTTTTCTTTCCCAGCATTTATACAAAAAAATTCAAACACACAGACAAGTGGAAAGAATTGTGGCATGAATGCCTGTATATCCACTACCTAAGTTCTACACAGCTATCCATTACACTCTTCCTACATTAATCTATTTCTTGATGCATTTGTTGCAAACTTCAGTATTCTTTATTTCTAAACATTTCAGCACACACATCCTTAACTAGAGTTAAAATTTTTACTTTTCTTTTATTGAGGTGACATATATATTCACCTGTTTAAAATTTTTCACTCTAGTCTTGCCTGTCCGAGAATTTCATCTATATAGAATCCCACTGTAGGTTCTGTATATGTATAAGACTTTTTTTGCCCAGAATGTCTTTTAGATTGATTCATATTTTTGTGTAGATCAGTAGGTTGTTACTCTTTTACTGCTCAGTAGTATTCCATTAAGAAACACTGTTCTGTTGGGCTGTTTCAGTGTTGGCTATTATAAATAAACGTGTTATGAACGTACTTGTTCAAATCTTGTTGCGGACATATGCCTTCATTTCTGTTGGGTAAATATCTAGGAGATTTTCTGAGTCACAGGCTTTATTTGTACTTCTACTGAATATAGTTTGGAGTTATGTATAAAACAGCACTCATTAAAGAAAAAAAAATCTATGGACCAACTCAGAAAACAATGATTTTTAAAAGAAACACAGCATGGGGCAGGTGAAAAATATCAATTATTTTAGTATATGCACAGAAAAAAATGGAGCAAATATTCATAAAACTTTGAAAAGGGTGTGGGAGATCCCAAAGCAATATTGCAGAACCCCTGCAGTCCAGGAGATTTCAGGTGGACTACAGGAGATACAAAAGAACATTATTTCATCTGTTATATACTTATATATGTTAATACATAATTTACTTATGGGAGGTGACATTTGTTTTCCATTTATGGTAGTGATATAAAGGTCAATATTTTTATAAAATCAGATGTATAAACAAAACTACTGACTATATGGAGGCAAAGGTGATACGTAGATACTGAAGAATTACTGAAGTGGTGGGGAAATGACTGACTTAGGAAAAAGTATTAATAAACGAGGGGCTCTCTTTGGCTGTTTCCTGTGATCAGGACCCAGGGATTTGACATCAGAGTCAAGAGACTTGGGCAAGTGTGCCAGTCTGCAACGGACGAGCTGTGTCATCTTGGGCGCCCACAGCCCTCTCTCAGGCTCCGTCAACTCCGTGAAATGGGAATGACAGGCCCTTCCCTGATGCTCTTGCTCCTCACAGGTCCAGAAAGTGGTCAGAAGCCAGCCAGGCGACCACTTCAAGCCCGGGTCGCCGGCGCGAGCCGTTATGCCCTTCACCTCACCTTGCTCTCGAGCCGCCCCGAGGCTTCTTCAGCCCCTCACCCAGACCAGGTCGGTTCCCAGCACCCCACCCCTTCCCTCCCCTCTCCCGGGCTCGGCCGCCCCCTCACCGGGCAGGCACCGCAGCTGAAGGAGCCTCCAGCCCGCCCGGCGTAGGGCGCCAGAAAACGCCACCGTCGCCGCCATCTTGGAAGTGGGCACGCCGCCTACGGCGATGCAATGGCAGCGCTGAGTGGCCACTTCTGCCCGCCCCAGCGCAGCGGGAGTTTCCTCCTCTCGCGAGAGGCGCGAGGTGTGGAGCCGGCGGATGCAGAGAAGCTGGGAGCGAGCTCAGGGCGGCAGGTGAGCGCTCTTCTGGTGGTCCGTGAGCTCGATCGTCCCCAACAGTCCCCTCCCGACCCATTCTCTCCTCTACATCGGCTCTTTTCCCATTTCCAGACCCGTCCTTCGGCGGAAACGTGGCCGTGGCCACCTCCCTGAGGACCACAGCTGGGTTTCGCCCGGAGGAATCCGGTGTGAGGGGCCGGGCTGGCCCTGTCTCCCCCGGGGCCCCTGGAGTGGTGGCTTCGGCCCTTTCCGGGCTGCCTTATCTCCCGCGCAGCCAGACCCAGCCTGAGGCCCGGGGGACAGCGCTCAGCTGGGGACCGGGAGATCAGAGTCTGAGACCCACTTCTGCTAGTAGCAAGCTGTTACGACCTTGAGTCTACATCCTTCTTGGCAAACATCGGGGAAGCTGAAGTTTCCGTCTTGGGGGGTCCCTGGAGCCCCAGGTTGTAAATTTGAACCTGTGTCTTCCCTGAACCTCCAAGGTGTTGAGTTGGTATAATTGAGTATTCCCAAACTTGCCAGGTTGGAAAAGCCATCAGGATACTTGTTAGTAAGTTGGATGCGGAGATCTTTCTCCTGGAGAATCGATTCAATACCTCAGAATGTACCCCTGGAATCTTATTTTAGCGTGCCTCCGGGTGATTTCGATGATCTCCAAGTTTGGGAAAGGCTGCTGGCCTTTATTCTTACATTGAGTGCCAAGCTCTGCATGACTCAGGGAGGTCATGGACTAGTCACTGAACAGACATGTAAATACGGAGTGCCTCACTGGGAAATTAATCAACAAGGAAGGCTTCATAATAGTCGGAAGAAGTAAATTGTTTTGGGGGTTAGAGATAACGGAGGGCAGGAGCTAAACATGCCATTCTGTAAATTTTGTGCAGTTAGACCCTTTTCTCTTTTGCATCTTTGCAACTTTAATCTTTTCAGTTAGCTTATCAACTCTAGACTTTTCAATTACCTCTTCTCCCCTGTGTGAGTGTGGGGGAAGCCTCCCCTTAAGCCAGAACTACTCCCCAGATGTTAAAATTTCAGATCCATATTTCTAGATTTTGGTAAAGCCCTACTGATCTCCCCATGAGGTTTTGTTTTCTGAGTTCTGTCCACTCATCTCTGAGTGAATCTCTCTTGCGGAAAGTCTAGCATTTGCTTGGAGAAAAAGTTGCCCATTTTTCTTTTGAGTTTACTACTTCCTTACAGGTTATCACCTTTTTTTCTGTGTGTGTGTGTTTCAGTTTATTTGAATTAAAAATTTCCTGATAACTGTCAGTATTCTCAGAATTTTTTTTATACATTTGACTTGAAAGGATTTGATCCTTGGTTTGAACTGAAATCCAAACTTCAATCTTTTTTTTTTTTTTTTAATTCTCCCCCCCCTTCATCCTTAAAGGAAGCCAAATGCTTCAAGATTTGATGTTTACAGGTGTCTTAAAAATAAACAAGTGAATCTCCAGAAGTTGTTCTCAGATAAATCCATTGACGTGACAATGACTTCTACTCTACCATTTTAATGAAACTGGGCCTCTGAGTCACACTTCCAAGTATGTTGACTTAGGTGCCAGACATTTTTTCCCTTATATCTTTTTAGAAAAAACATTGACAACAACATAAAACTCTGATGATGAATAACATCACACTTTCGCTTTTAGATATTTAAAAGAACACTGTGTCCCATTTTATTCAGAAAATGCTGACTGCAAATGGTGGCTGTGTCTTGTTTTTTGAGGGTTAATGTTTAATAAATGTATTTTATGAGCTCCCTGTTGCCATAAGAAGATTAGTTTCAGGGGATATGGAACACAGAGCACTTTCCAGTCTTCTAATTTATGGACAATCCCACTGGAGTAGTGTATAAGATGTCATAAAGTGTGGCTCTCATATTGTGTAATTTTAACAATGAAAAAGCAGCTTCACATCTCTCCTTG
Organism: Bubalus bubalis; assembly: GCF_019923935.1. Taxonomy (NCBI): domain Eukaryota; kingdom Metazoa; phylum Chordata; class Mammalia; order Artiodactyla; family Bovidae; genus Bubalus; species Bubalus bubalis. The sequence continues at coordinate 25,065,327 of NC_059174.1, read as the reverse complement.
GGGAGTCCTCCCAGCTGGCAAGGCTGAAGAGGAACAAGATTTTATAGGACTGTTTGAAGCAAAGGCAAATAAATTGGCCCCGGAGAGGTGGAGGCTCAGAGTTCTCTGAGAACATTATTTTATTGAGCTTTATGTGCCAGGCCCTGCTGAGCGCTTTGCATATTTTTATATTCTTATTTACTTCTTGCCACCACCTTGCAAAATATAAGATCATTATCCCTACTTTATTAATGAGAAAAGAGAGAGGCTAATCACAGATCCATGGTTATGTAGCCAATGAATAGAAGATCCAGTGCTAGATAGAATCCCAGTTCATTTCTGTTGGAAACCTGTGCTCTATAAAACTCTGCCTCCATTAAGTTTGCTGAAAAGGTCTAGAGATCCGGCCTTTTGTGTTTCTCCTGCTAATGAGTAGCCTTTGGCCCCTCGGTTCTTGCATGAGGGTTTTTCTGTGAGTACAGTGCAAGGTTGGTGTAGTGGGAAGGGATCTTTTTCCATGGCCCCCAGGGAGAACTTGTTTCAACATCATTCTAGAAACAGGTCATTTATTTCTTATACCTTCATGCCCAGCAGTCCATATTCCTGTCTTGCAGTCGGTTATTAAATGTGAGACCCCAAGTTGTTCACTTGAAAGACTTTTAAGGGTTCTTCCTCAACATCATGTTACAGTTGAGAGCTTAAAGTTTCAGTTCTTGATTGTGTGCTTTTTAGGGATTAAAAAACCACAATTTAGTGAATAAGGAGTCCTGTTTGTCTGATAACACTTGGCATCCTTTTACTGTGCCTTGAAGGCAGGTTAGGATAATAAAGATATTCCACAAGGAAGGAATCACATAAAAGGCACAATGGAGTGAAAAATGCCAGGATTTTCCATTGAACAAGGGGAGGTAGGAGATACAGGTAGAGCATCTGGAGATTACAGAGCACCTGGATCCAGAGGACTGAGGAGATTTGACTTTGCTCTAGAAAATAAAAGCCTTAGTAACTCCTTTAGAAGATGAACGACAAAATCAAAAGTCCTATTTTGATTTTGTATCATATTTAAGGATGCCTGGCTAACCTCAGCATGTTTTAGTAGGCTGAAAGGCAAATCATTTGAAGGGAACATTTTGAAAGAAGGAAGAGTGTGTGTGCCTGGCTTAAGCTCAGTCTCGGAATGTTTGTGGTGACATAATTGTTACTGGGTTAGCCACCTCTCAGAAGACAGAAGTGTTCCGCTTAAGACTGATCCATGCATGACCTCTCTCCTATAGCTTCTGTCTTCGTGTCATCTGGTAGAGCTATCTGCAGGCAGGGACTCAGTGTCATTAATGTTTAAGAAAGAAAAAGGGAACTAAGTAGACTGCTATCTTGCTGACCTGAGTGCATCGTGAGGACATTGTATACTTGTCTGAGTATCAAGTGAAAGAGAAAGTTGACTCTGGTGGGAGGAAATTTCCATAGGTTGAAAGCATGGGTTTTACAGTCATACAGACTGGGATTCAAATCCCAGCCTTTTCTTTATCCACACAACACTTACCAGTTATGTGACCTGGGCAAAGTCAACAGCTTGTGTCCTGACTAAAATGGGAGTATTACCTAGTTTAAGGTTATACTTGGGTTCAGTTGAGATAACGTATATTAAATGCTTTGAAGAGTTTGGCTAATTTTAATTGTTAAAGAAAGACATGGTAGATACCATTGGTCACTGCAGAGTCAGTGGAATTGAATTTTCCTATCTTGATGAATGGAGAAATATCATTATTCAGTTTGCTAAATTTACATATGTTGTCTCTTTTTAAAAATATCTCAGCTTGTGGTTAGGATATGGCAGCCAACTTATTTGCCTCCCTTGCTTAGTCATACTTATGCTTAATTAATGTCCTGTGTGTTTTATATTCTGTTCAAGCTGAGTTTTCATATCAAAGAGAGAATAATCGTTGTGCCTTCAACCTCCGTACTTGACTCCCCAGTCACGATTCTCACCGAGAAAGCCACCTGCCATGTTTGGGAATGTTGGGGTTATGAAACCTTGGATAATGGGTTTGTTTGATCACACTCTGCTATCTACAGTGAGATTTTCTAATGGGAGGTCAAAACTAGGTGTAATTCTAATCATTCCATGTTTGTCTCTGCTCAGTCTTGACTCTTTTTTGGCCCATAGCTTTTAGGTCCACAGCACTGCGGGAATGGCAGATTTTGGGATCTCGGCTGGCCAGTTTGTGGCAGTGATCTGGGATAAGTCATCCCCGGTGGAGGCTCTGAAAGATCTGGTGGATAAGCTTCAAGCCTTAACTGGCGATGAGGGCCGAGTGTCTGTGGAAAATATCAACCAGCTGCTGCAGTGTAAGTACCTGCCCAGGTTGTCTTTCAGGGCAGACAGTTATGAGGGGGGTGCTGCTTTCCTGTCGTTCCTTGATGGCTGGGTTTTTGTTTCAGGTGGCACATGATAGTGGTTGTTTCAGCTGAGATATAGTGGACTTAGATAGAGTTGATGATCTGTGTAAGTAGGTTCTTATTTCTTATTACTTTGTGCTTAGCCGCTTAGTCGTGTCCAACTCTTTGTGACCCTTTGGCCTGTAGCCTGCAAGGCTCCTCTGTCCATGGAATTCTCCAGGCAAGAATACTGGAGTGGGTTGCCATTTCCTTGATCTTTGCCATTTCCAAGATCTCCAGGGGATCTTCCCGACCCAGGGATTGAACCCATGGCTCCTGCGTTGCAGGCAGGTTCTTTACTCATTGAACCTGTTCCATATCTTTTTTTTTTAAAGCTTGTTTTTCATCCACCTCTTTTTTTAATTTTTCCCGAGCATGTAAAAGAAGAAGTTAGTAAGACTGAGGGAGAGCAAGCGTCCTTGCCCCACTTGCTAGTAACAGTGGTATAATAGACTTTGCAGAACAGGTAGGTGTTTATTTTACGGGGCCACGTGTGTAGCTTTTGTGGGGGCTTGGCCGATGGCTTCTGGGGCCCAGGTGACCACTAAGTAGGTCTTCCTTCTTTTCAGCTGCCCACAAAGAATCTAGCTTTGACATTGTTTTGTCGGGTATAATTCCTGGAAGCACCACTCTGCACAGTGCTGAGATTTTGGCTGAGATGGCCCGGATTCTTCGGCCTGGTGGATGTCTTTTTCTGAAGGAACCGGTAGAGACAGCTGTAGGTAAGGAGATCTTCACTTAAAAGACTAGATCTTCACTTGAAAGACCCACTTAAACCCTAAGACTTAACAGGGTTGAATCTTAGGTATGTTTGCTGCATCTCTCTGAGTAGCAGGTATCATTTGGAGATCAATATTCCTATACTAAACCTTATCCTTAGGGATAAGTTATTGTAAAACTCTGAACCACACATCTGAATAAATTGTGATCTTTGACCTGTTAGTTGTAAAATAGAAGGAAACTGGTCATCTGAAAATGGCTGGATCCTTCAACAGGTGAATGGTTTAACTGGTACATCCACACAATGGAAAACTACACAGCGGTGAGAAAGGAACAAACGCTTGCCACATGCAGCAGTTTGGATGAGTCTCAGGGGAATCATGCTGAGTGAAGGAAATCCAGTCTCCAAAGCTTACATGCTGTATGATTCCATTCACAGAACATTCTTGAAATAACAAAGTTATAGTGACAGGGAACAGGGTGGCCATTGTCAGCTCTTAGGATCAGGAGGGAAGGGTGTTCATGAGGCTATAAAGGGAACAGTGTAAGGGTTCCTTGTGGTGATGAAGACTATACACACACACATGTATGTAAAACTGGTGAAATCGGGATAAGCTCTGTGGACTATATTATTACACGTGACAGGTTCCCAGCCTTCATACTATATAATAATTGTATAAGATATTACCATGGGGAGGTGAGGGGAAGGGTCCTCCGAACCTCCCTGAACTTTTTTTTAATTTACTATACATCTATAGTATTTCAAACTCAAAAATTAAAATATAGTCCAAGAGTGATGAGGTAAGTATTGATTCATGTGAAACTAAAGATAGAATCCAAGAAATAAAAACCTTTTTTAATTTTTTTTGCTTAGTGGTAAAGCTGTCAGAGTCATTCTAGAGTTTTAGCATTTTAGACTTTCTATCAAAATGTGATGCATTATTTCATCAAATATGATAATAGAAATGAAAGTATTTTGAAACATATAGAGGTGTTTATGTGGAAACACAGACTTGTGATGTTAGGAGCAGATACAGCCTTCTTTACCAGGAGGTAAACCCTGAGTGGCTAAACACAGCGTCTTACCAGAACCGTACAAAGATACTTGTATACAGTTTCTAATCCTCTTTCTCAGTCATTATCCAGCAGCCTCTGTAAGGTTAAGTATTTCTTAGAAACAGAGAGTGATAAGAAACAGTAATAAAGGATTCATTGTATAAGAGCACTTTGAACAACCAAAAGGTTTTCTCTAATTAAATTATCATTAAAAATATATATACATATTTATATTGTATATAAATATATTTACATTCTATTGAACAGAATAGGTTATTATTATTTTAATGCCCTGTTGACTCGATTAGGATAGAGCCTTTATAATTTCTCCTGCATTGGCCTATAACGCTACTAATTGGGGTTTTCCTCTTAGCAGTTAACAATAGCAAAGTGAAGACGGCATCTAAGCTGTGTTCAGCCCTGACTCTTTCTGGTCTTGTGGAAGTAAAAGAGGTATGTTTGTAGACGACCTTCTTCGTTGGGAATTTAAGCCTTGGGTCACTAAGCCCAGTATCTCTTTGTCAGACGATACAGAGAAAACCCGGGAGAAATAGCAGCCCTAAAGGTGAGGTCAGCTGCGTCACTTAGACTAGCAAACAAACTGAGAAGACACCTGATGCCTCAAAGGAGGAGACCCCTAACGTCAGCCTCCTCTGGACAGACTCAGCTTGGGCCCATGTGGGCTAGGCCATTTTCTGGTCTCAGTACTGGTGGTGATGCCTGAGGCAGAAAGGGAGCAACACATCTCTTAGTGGACACAAGTCTTAGGCCCACGGGGAAGGCAGTCGCCTGTAATTATTACACAAATCTTACAGTTATTTTCCTCAGCTTTTTGGTGGGAGGCTGGAATAGGTTAGAGGGGAAATCCTTTTCTGACAATTCAGTAGAAACATTAACATTAAATAGAGGTATTCATGGTTCTGCATTCTTCTCCCATGCTGAAATGTTCTTATGTGAGAGATAGGTGTTAAATCACAATAGTTGTTATACTTGGATCTGTACATGGCCGCGGGCCTGTTTCTTTATACTTTCCCTTTTTAATTTTTCTTTTTAGTTAAAGTTCTTCCCTTTTTTAATTCTAAAATACGTGATGTTCATAAAACTTCAATTAAGACCAAAGAATTTAAAGTGACGTCTCAGAACTTGCTTACACTTCCCTCCCTAGAGGAAGCCACCGATACACTTTTTGGTGTGGCTGTTCAGACATTTTATGTATTTACAAGAGTGTTGTGTGTGTATGTCTACACATTGTTAATGTAAATCAAGCCACATTATACATTGTTCAGTCACTAGCTCTTTTCTCTACCTTTAGATACGCTTGACATTTATCCATATCAGTGTATTCCCCACTTGGTTATTAATGATGGAACAACATTCAGTGGTTTAATGGACTCTGATTTTTGTGGCCATTCATTCCTTAATTGTTGGACGCAGAGGTGGTACCCGCTACTGTTTTCCCTACCTTTACTGCCTGCTGCTTTGTCTCAAGGAACATAAAAAGCATTTCCCTCCCCCTTGGTTCGCTTTCTCTACTACATATTTCATTTCTAGCCTCTTTATCGTGGGCATGCTTCCCCGCTATAGGCTTTGATCCTATTCAACACACCCAGTTCATCTTGACAATAACAATTATTACAGTCCCCACAAGGCCTCGCACAGCGCCTTGTACCCAGTAGACCGCTATCTGATAAATACTTTCAAACTCTCCATGGGATGGGCTAACTGTAAACATGCAGACAGAGGTCACGCTCTGGAGAACGTGAGGCCCGAGGCCCTGTCTGTGACCTCCCACTGTCGTGTGCTTCCTCCAGACGCGAGCATTTGACACCCGTGGGGGGACATGGTACCGTGTCACACTGTAGAAGGACTGTGATGTGCCCTGATCCTCTGCTGTCTTGAATTCCAGCTGCAGCGCGAGTCCTTGAGCCCTGAGGAGATTCAGTCTGTCCGAGAACACCTGGGTTACCACAGCGACAGTCTGCTGTCTGTGCAGATCACAGGCAAAAAGCCCAACTTTGAAGTGGGCTCTTCTAGTCAACTTAAGCTTTCTACTGCCAAGAAGTCTTCCGGTGAGATGGCCTAGGGACGTGTCTATCTGAGTGGCTTAGGAGGTCCTATTAGAAACCGAGCCAGAGATCTGAGTGAGGTGGTGAGAACTTTATAGTATCAGCTCCTTCCTTAATTTCTCTCATTTCCAAATAGAAGGATGCTTAATGTACTGCTGTCCTGGGCATATTCATAATCCGAAACTCAAGTGGCACGTGGATATTACCTAGTTCAGCCCCTCCTCCTGCACCAGAGGATGCTGAGGCCTCCAGGTTCCAGAGTCCAGAGTTCTGAGTCCTGTGGCTTCATTATCTAATGAAGTCTTTCCAGACCCCAGAATCATGACACTTAGCCTCTGAAGACCTCCCAGGGGCGGTCATGGCAGATAAGAGTGCCCTGTTCCTCTTCCTGTGTGTCCTTTTCTCTGTGCCACTGAAGTCAGCTTTTCTTTCTTTGAGGATCTTAAGACATTTATCAAAGTAGCTCTTCTGTTTAGAAAATTACACCCAGTCCTTTGTCATCATTCTCACCCTTCCTATCACTTTCTTTTAATGCCCAGGTTGAGAAAAATTGTCCCAGCTGTGAGGTAGACAGAAATTTACAAGTATACATTCACACTGCTGTGTTTTGGCTGTCCAACCTGAATCTTCAAGAAATTCTTTGGCATCCTAACCTTTGGATTCATAGTTCCAGAGCAGCTAGGATCTGCTTAGATGACCTGCCCTGTGGGGGTCTGAGCATCCAGTTGTGACAGTGATCACAGGGGGCACACTTTGCCCCCCAAGCCCCCTTCATGAGCCAGCCCACACTGAAGCCCCCGGAAAGGGAATCAGGAGGTGTAATTGTCACTGATTTGTTTTTAAACTACCACCATCAGCTCCAGAGCCCCTTTTCTTGTCTATAACAGGTTTACATGAGACCAAAGCTTTGCTATTCATAATGCTTTTTGGCACACTTTCTCATTTAATCTGCAAATCTCCTGCTGTGGGTATAGGGGATACTATTAAGCCCCATGGTCTAGGGACTGAAACTAAGAGGAGGAGGAGAAAGCAAGCCGGAGTGGAAGTTTAAAGCGTTAGGCAGACTGTGTCTGTATTTGTGTGTATTTGTGGCTGTATGAAACTGGCCCAAGTATCTAAATCTGTTTCCTCATAAGATTAGGATGACAGATAACTTTCCTCATGAGGTGGTTAGCAAGACTAAACCAGATAACATATGTAAAGTGTTTAATGTGTAGTATTAATATCTGGCACAAAGCACGTGCTTAACAAAGGATGACTTTTATTACCATAAAGTGATGGGTCCTTTATAAGTGGTTGAGCTGGGCTTTGAGCCCAAGTCTTTTGACTCCCAGTCCAGTGTGTTCCCTGCACAGCCTTAAAGAGAAGCACTTAATATGTTTGTGGACCTTGTTTCTGGCTGCTTTTCTGGAGCTTGTTTTCTTTTATTGGTTGAACTCAGGGAAGCCTGCTGTGGACCCTGCAGCTGCCAAGCTCTGGACCCTCTCAGCCAATGATATGGAGGATGAGAGCGTGGTGAGTCAGCTCTGTGGTCACCTGATTGCATTCTTTTAGGCTTCCCTCAGCTCAGTTGGTAAAGAATCCGCCTGCAATGCAAGAGACCCCGGTTCGATTCCTGGGTCGGGAAGATCTGCTGGAGAAGGGATAGGCTACCCACTCCAGTATTCTTGGGCTTCTCTTGTGGCTCAGCTGGTAAAGAATCTGACCGCAATGTGGGAGACCTGGGTTTGATCCCTGGGTTGGGAAGATCCCCTGGAGAAGGCAAAGGCTACACATTCCACTCTTCTGTCCTGGAGAATTCCATGGACTGTATATAGCCCATGGGGTTGCAAAGAGTTGGACATGACTGAGTGACATTCATGTTGGGTAGGAGTGGTCATAGTTTGGAATGGACTCTCTGAATTCCTAAGTGTGAAAGCATTTAAAGCCCAGCCTTGTGGTGGTGCCTGACTGGTATTTTTGATTCAGAAGGAAACTCCACATTGGTGGCCTCTTACATTTCGTTTTCAGCATCTTTCTCCACAGATTTTCTTGTTCTCACTTCATGTGATATACTGAAGGCTCTTGTAGGCATGTGTAAACCTAAAAAGAGTTTGTCAGCTAAAATATTTTTTGGCTTCTTCATCTGGACAAGATACCAAATGCTCACTGTCTTAAAATCTCAGATCTGTGCTTTCTATAATAAAATGCTTCATTTCTGCAACTATCGAGGTTAGTGGTAAGCAAAATAGGTGATGGTTTGTGTCCTCATAGAACTTACAGATTAATTGTCCTCACAAATTACCCAAGTGTATATATTATTATTGCCTTTTCCCCTGAAATTATATGGAAAATATTCCATCCCCTTTTCTCATGTGACAGTCCTTATATATTCAAGTACATGTAACAGTTCTCTGTTATTCCTGCTCCCTCCCTCCCACCCTCCTCACACATATTCTCTGCACATCATAAATGAGTTCCCAGGCCCCTCACAACCCAGTACAGCTTCTATGCCCGCAGTTTACTTGCTGTGTGGGTGGCTTGGGTGCAATGATCAACCCTGGGTAGGACGGTGGATGCCTTCTGACACACAGGGGTGAACTGCTGCCGTGGCCCGTGACCACATCAGCTGTTCATAAGCAGAGATCACGACTGTGTCATTCATGGCCTCCAACACTCTCCAGGATCTTATCGACTCAGATGAACTGCTGGATGCGGAAGATCTGAAGAAGCCAGACCCAGCTTCCTTGCGGGCCCCTTCCTGTGGGGAAGGGAAAAAGAGGAAAGCCTGCAAGAACTGGTAAGCCTTGGGGTGCGCCAGGGCCACCTCACTGCTGCCAGCCGCTTCTGACTCTCAAAGAATCACTGTATTTTACAATTACTAAAACATATCTTACTGGAAAGTGTGTCAGATGTATAGAAGAGTGTACTAAACCGGTACATTTTAAAGAGTACTAAAACTAACACCCAGGTATTGACCACCCAGGTTAAGAATCGGGAACCTTAGACGTTGCCTCCGCTGGCTTCCTCAGCTGCATTTCCCTCCATCTGCTCCCAAGAGGCTACATTCTCCCCAAGTTTGGGCTCCTTCTTCCTGACTTGTTTCATAGATTACTATCTCTGTGTGAATCTCCAAACAATACCTTATTGAGTTGTGGAGCCCAAACCTGACTAGGCCAGGAAAGGTCCATGTCTGGATATGTAAAGGCTCAAGGGGAAAGGAGGTCTGTCAAGGATTTGGGTGGCAGGAAATCTCACTCATCAGCTCCTGACTTCCCCCAGCACCTGTGGCCTCGCAGAAGAACTGGAAAAAGAGAAGTCGAGGGACCAGATAAGCTCCCAGCCCAAGTCAGCTTGTGGAAATGTGAGTATCTGGATGGTTACTCAGTATTCACAAAGGACTAAAGCATACACAGACCAGCTCCAGCTTTACAGAAGCTACTGCCCAAGTATTGTAACAATAGGTGGACATGCGAGACGGTGTCTCCAGGGAGTAGTGGGGAGACGGGTTATCACCTGAGCGTGCGTAGCATGCTCAGGCCCATAGGGAGGCAGGCGCCTGTCATTTCTTATTTCTGGCCCCTTTCTTTCTGCTTCACATGGGGCCTGAAGCTGCCTAACCATTTGCTACGTGTGGCTATGATTTGAACTGCTGAGAATCCAGAAGTATGTCCACCTAAGGAACTTTCTCTAGACCTTTGTCTTTCATGAAATCAGAGATCTTAAAGACTCTCAGTCTGTGGGTCTCAGCTGGACCTACAGATACTCCCGCTCATTCTCTTCAGGCTGCTGTGGCCATATTATGATATCATCTTCCAGCCCATATCTCCGGGAGAGCTGACACTCAGCTTCTCTCTAATGGGTCTCTTCTCTCAACAGTGCTACCTGGGTGATGCTTTCCGCTGTGCCAGCTGCCCCTACCTTGGGATGCCAGCCTTCAAACCTGGGGAGAAGGTGCTCCTGAGTGACAGCAACCTCCACGACGCCTAGGAGGGCCTGGCCTGGGGCACACCTGCTCCTCCGCCAGGTCCCGCCCCTCACATCCCACCACATGGTTCCCCCCATCTCCTCTGACTTAGGTCCCTGGCCGGGAGGGTGATCAGGGGACAGAGTGGAGCTGGCCGGGGCGCAGTGGTGGGGAGTGCTGCCATCGGTCAAGACCAAGGTATCCTGGGGCCCTGCCACCTGCGTGGGGACCTCCTTCACCCAGTGTTAGGCGAACGGTGCTCATCTCCAGTGGGCCCCTCTCCCTACGTCAGAGTGCTGACTGTGACTCTCGGACCCCGCCGCCCTTGAGTATTGACACTGACAGGGAGGACCCTGTCTCATCCTAAGCTCTGCAGCAGCGCCCACAGCTTATCTCCCAGAGTTGGGGGTTTATTTACCATGCAGTTTTTGGTGACATGAGGCGAGGGTCTTGTGACCTCAGAGCACCAAGGGAATCACTCATGGGTTGCCATGATCATATCCAGTGTCCTGCTCCCTCCACTCGTCTCCCCCCATCCATGTGTTAATGTGTTACATCTGTGTCCTATTTCATTTCTGTTCATCAGCAGGTATTAAAATTTATGTACTTACGCATATTCGCTGTGAAGAGCGTCTATGTCTGTGTGTCTGTGATGTCTGACACAGCCATCTAAGCTCACCTGGGACCACAACCATTTTTGGAGAGACTGAGTCACACCACAGGGAGCCATTCCTGCACTTAGAGATCAGGACCGACCTCCATCGCCTTTTGAAGAGTCCGTGCTGGTGAGCATTTAGAGAGAAGCAGGGCAGAAGCAGAACCAACAGTAAATCTCTGAGCAGGAGCTCCTCCGTTCTTGTTCCCACCTACACAAACATGAAATTGATCTTGCCAGATAGCAAGAGAGATTGTGTAGATAAAAGAGACCCACGTTTTTCTATTTTAACAATAAAGAAAAGTGCCCGTTGGTATTTGTCCATTCTGATGGATTTTAGCTATGGGTATGGCTTGATTCTGAAGCCCCGTGGTAGACTGAGCAGGACCTGTGAGGATGACAGGACATCACTGCTGTGATTGGGTTACACTGTGTGGTGGATATGGAAGGATTTGCAGATAAAGTCCCTCATGGAACCCTCATACACTGTTGGTGGGAATGTACAACATTGGCGCAGCCACTGTGAAAAACAGTATGGAGATTTCTCAAAAAACTGAAACTACAACTGCCATATGACCCAGCAAATCTCCTGGATTTATATCCAAAAAAACCAAAAGCTAATTTGAAAAGATATATGCACCCCAGTGTTCATAGCAGTACTATTTACAGTTGCCAAGAATGGAAGCAACCTAATGTCCATCAACAGATGAATAATAAGCAACATTGAAGATGGTATATACATTGGAATACTACTCAGGCATAAAAAATGAAATTTGCCGTTTGCAACAGCATGGATGGACTTGGAGGGCATTAGGCTAAGTGACATGAGAAATGATATCAGTTATATACGAAATCTAAAATATACAACAAACTAGTGAATATAACAAAAAAGCAGAAGTCAGATACAGAGAACAAACTAGTTATGAGTTCAGCAGGTGGGGGCCAATGTAGGAGTAGGGGAGTAAGAGGTATAAACTATTAGGTATAAAATAACTGCATAGATATATTATTGTACAACATGGGGACTATAACCAATATTTTATAATAACTAAATGAAGTATAGCCTTGAAAAATCATGAATCACTATACTGTATACCTGTAACATATTATACAGCAACTATACTTCAATAAAAATAATTGGGGGAAAATGTCCTCCATGGACCTTCAGCCTTTTAAGAGGGCGATTGTCCTTCGTGGGCCTGACCTAGTCAGTCGACCCTTTATAAGAACTGGAGGACAAGTTTCTCTTGCTGGCCTTGAGTTGCTGTGTTATGAGGGATCCACAGGCAAGGAACCACAAGCAACTTCTAGGACCAGGGAGCAGGACCTAATGACTGTCAAAGAGAAAACGCCCTCAGCCCCGCAATCACACCTGAGAACAGAAATCTGAACTGAATAATCAGGAGAGTTCAGAAGAGGACCCAGGTTTCAGATGAGACCCAGCTGGTGGGACTCCACATGGGAGCCCAACCTTGTGGTGCCTGGACTTCCAAGCCACAGAATCTGAGATGACAAATGTGTGTGGTGTTAAGCCACTAGATTGGGGGTGGTTCATTATACACCCATGGTACCCACTCCAGCCCCCAACTAGGCTTAAAGTGAACAGATATTTATTAAGTCAAGCCACGGGATGGGATGCTGTTAGTGGCTCCCACTGCAGTTCCAAAGTGAAGGAGGAAAATCTCTACCTGCAGGTTGAAGAGAGAAGATCCTGAGCCAAAGAGCTGGGCTGGGTTTAGCAGAACTCCAGGCAAGTGCCACCAGTCCTTGCTGATTTGATTCTTGTTCTGCGTCCGCGCCACTGCTGGCAAATTGGGTGATGCTGCCTCCTGTCGGGCAGTTCAAGAGTCGCAGGCAGCACTGCTGGGTCGCTCCACACGAGGGCTCAGAGGTGGGGCCAACATGCTGCAGAGCAGCCTGGCTGGCCAGCAGTGCACACGCGGCCTCGGTGCCCAGCTGCCACACAGCTCAGTGAGTCCACGGGAGGTGCACGGGCCCTCACACCTGTGGACTTTAGAAGACAGCAGCTCTGAGAGGAGGTTTTGGAGCCAAAACAGTCTCAGATATCATTGAAAACCACAATTTACATTTGGAGACTGGGTGAGACCCAGAGAATGAGCTGTGACCATCACCTGATGACCTTTAAAGGCACAGGTGACCCAGGTCCTTGGACATTTTGTCACTGGGCCTGGGTGGGGCTGAGGAATCATTTTTCGGTGAACTCTTTCTAAGGTCATCTCCAAAATCTGACAGCAAACAGTTGGGGTGTTCCCCTTTTCTTTGAAGTCACTTTAAAGCACCTAGTGGTGTGGGCAGCAGAGCAAACCACACCTTCCTTGGGGTTAAGACACAGCCGAAACAGAACCACAAGAGGAACCACAAGAGACTGGAAGGGTGCTGAAAGCAGGGCCTTTGGGGCTGGAGAGTGGGAGGAAGAGAACAAGTGAGAGCCCAGACCTGCTCCAAACCGAGGGGGCACTTGAGTTACAACATCAAGCAGGGGGTTCCGTGTGCAGCCAAGCATCCCACGGAGCAACCCTGGCCGGCTCAGATTGTTGGCAGGAGATCAGAGACCTAGATTTGTTATCCACCTACAGCTGCCTGCTTCCTGTGTGGGGGAGGGGAAACTACACATGGATCCACTACCAAGTATGGGTGAGGGCTCAGCCAAGTGGGAAGTTTTCACCAAGGGTGCTGGAGTTGGTTTAGGCCATTACCCCTAGAGTGTCAATTTCAAGGTGTGTACTCATTTGTTCAGTTCAGTTCAGTCGCTCAGTCGTGTCCGACTCTTTGCAACCCCATGAATCGCAGCACGCCAGGCCTCCCTGTCCATCACCAACTCCTGGAGTTCACTCAGACTCACGTCCATCGAGTCAGTGATGCCATCCAGCCATCTCATCCTCTGTCGTCCCCTTCTCCTCTTGCCCCCAGTCCCTCCCAGCATCAGAGTCTTTTCCAGTGAGTCAACTCTTCCCATCAGGTGGCCAAAGTACTGGAGTTTCAGCTTTAGCATCATTCCTTCCAAAGAAATCCCAGGGCTGATCTTCAGAATGGACTGGTTGGATCTCCTTGCAGTCCAAGGGACTCTCAAGAGTTTTCTCCAACACCACAGTTCAAAAGCATCAATTCGTCGGTGCTCAGCCTACTTCACAGTCCAACTCTCACATCCATACATGACCACAGGAAAAACCATAGCCTTGACTAGACGAACCTTTGTTGGCAAAATAATGTCTCTGCTTTTGAATATGCTATCTAGGTTGGTCATAACTTTCCTTCCAAGGAGTAAGCGTCTTAATTTCATGGCTGCAGTCACCATCTGCAGTGATTTTGGAGCCCAAAAAATAAAGTCTGACACTGTTTCCAGTGTTTCCCCATCTATTTCCCATGAAGTGATGGGACCGGATGCCCTGATCTTAGTCTTCTGAATGTTGAGCTTTAAGCCAACTTTTTCACTCTCTACTTTCACTTTCATCAAGAGGCTTTTGAGTTCCTCTTCACTTTCTGCCATAAGGGTGGTGTCATCTGCATATCTGAGCTTATTGATATTTCTCCCAGCAATCTTGATTCCAGCTTGTGTTTCTTCCAGTCCAGCGTTTCTCATGATGTACTCTGCATATAAGTTAAATAAGCAGGGTGACAATATACAGCCTTGACGTACTCCTTTTCCTATTTGGAACCAGTCTGTTGTTCCATGTCCAGTTCTAACTGTTGCTTCCTGACCTGCATACAGATTTCTCAAGAGGCAGGTCAGGTGGTCTGGTATTCCCATCTCTTTCAGAATTTTCCACAGTTTATTGTGATCCACACAGTCAAAGGCTTTGGCATAGTCAATAAAGCAGAAATAGATGTTTTTCTGGAACTCTCTTGCTTTTTCAATGATCCAGCGGATGTTGGCAATTTGATCTCTGGTTCCTCTGCCTTTTCTAAAACCAGCTTGAACATCAGGAAGTTCACGGTTCACATATTGCTGAAGCCTGGCTTGGAGAATTTTGAGCATTACTTTACTAGCATGTGAGATGAGTGCAATTGTGCGGTAGAGCGAGCATTCTTTGGCATTGCCTTTCTTTGGGATTGGAATGAAAAGTGACCTTTTCCAGCTCTGTGGCCACTGCTGAGTTTTCCAAATTTGCTGGTGTATTGAGTGCAGCACTTTCACAGCATCATCTTCCAGGATTTGAAATAGTTGCTCAGTCATGTCCAACTCTGCAACCCTATGGACTATAGCCCTCCAGGCTCCTATTTCCTATTCCAGGGGATCTTCCTGACCCAGGGATTGAACCAGAGTCTCTTATGTCTCCTGCACTGGCAGGTGGATTCTTTACCACCTTCGCCACTTGGGAAGCCCTATTAGTTTTAATAATGGCCATATATTAGAATCACCTGGATAGCTTTCCACCTCCAAAAAACAACAAAAACACCATTGCCTGGAATCCTCCCTTTCCAAAGACTAATTAAGTCAGTTTTTCGGAAAAGGACTGCAGGTGGTCCATTTTGGCCAAGGTTTCCCACGTAAGTGTCCCCCAGAACCACTGACCTAGAGAAGAAATTCTTTGATACCTGTACCATAAGACAAGCTAAAAAATGTTTAAAGCAGTACTATTTGTAATAGCAAGAACCTGGAAATAATCCAAGTGGTTACCAAGCGGATGGGTGAAGGGTTGGTCATCATGTGGGAGAAAAAGATGAGCCACAGCTGTCCATGCACATCAGTGGGAAAAGAACATGGAGCCACAAAAGCTCCATGAGCAAGTCACAGAGGAGCACGTGTATGAGATGTGTTACATTTACATAAAGTTCAGGAGTTGAAAAACATACATGATACATCAATATATCATTAGGAATACACACACATGAACGTGTATTATGTATATACACACATGTGACAAACGAAACAAAATCAAGAACAATAAACACTAAACTCAGGAACAAACATGTCTCTGGAGGCTGATAGAAGGATGGGCATATATCTGGGTAAAACTAAACATTCAAAAACATACATGCACCCCTATGTTTATAGCAGCATTATTCACAAGAGCCAAGACATGCAAGGAACCTAAATGTCCATCAACAGAGGAATGAACAAAGATTATAAATGTACAGTGGAATGTTACTTAGCCATAAAAAAGAACAAAATAATGCCATTTGCAGCAACATGGATACAATTAGAGATGATCATACTAAGTGAAGTCAGAAAGAGAAAGACAAAGACCATATGATATCACTTACATGTGGAATCTAAAATAGGACACAAATAAACCTATCTGCGCGTTGCAGCCAAAACACAGACGGCTGCGACCGGCGCGCCAAAGCGCAGGCGAGAGGAGCCACCCCACGTCCGAGGTCAGGGGCAGAAGCTGGGAGGACCCCATGCCCAAAGGGCGGCGGCCAAGAGGAGTTACCTCACGTCCGAGGTCAGGGGTAGCGGCCGAGAGGAGATACCCAGCGTCCGAGGTCAGGGGCGGCGACGAGAGGAGTTACCCCGCGTCCGAGGCCAGGGGCGGCAGGCAGGAGGAGCTACCCCACGCCCTTAAGCCCGAGGCCAAGGGCGGCGGCGGGCAGGAGCAACCCCACGACCGAGGCCAGGGGCGGTGGCCGGGAGGACCAACCCCATGTCCAAGGAGCCATGGCTGCGCAGGCGCAGGAGGGCCTAGAGGAGCTCTCCCACGTTGAAGGTCAGGAAGGGCTGAGGTGAGGAGATACCCCTCGTCCAAGGTAAGGAGCAATGGTTGTGCTTTGCTGGAGCAGCAGTGAAGAGATACCCCATGCCCAAGGTAAGAGAAACCTAAGTAAGACAGTAGGTGTTGCAAGAGGGCATCAGAGGGCAAACACACTGAAACCATACTCACAGAAAACTAGTCAATCTAATCACACTAGGACCACAGCCTTGTCTAACTCAATGAAACTAAGCCATGCCCGTGGGGCAACCCAAGACGGGCGGGTGATGTTAGAGAGATTTGACAGAATGTGGTCCACTGGAGAAGGGAATGGCAAGCCACTTCAGTATTCTTGCCTTGAGAACCCCATGAACAGTATGAAAAGGCAAAATGATAGGATATTGAAAGAGAAACTCCCCAGGTCAGTAGGTGCCCAATATGGTACTGGAGATCAGTGGAGAAATAACTCCAGAAAGAAGGAAGGGATGGAGCCAAAGCAAAAAGAATACCCAATTGTGGATGTGACTGGTGATAGAAGCAAGGTCCGATGCTGTAAAGAGCAATATTGCATAGGAACCTGGAATGTCAGGTCCATGAATCAAGGCAAATTGGAAGTGGTCAAACAAGAGATGGCAAGAGTGAATGTCGACATTCTAGGAATCAGTGAACTAAAATGGACTGGAATGGGTAAATTTAACTCAGATAACCATTATATCTACTACTGTGGGCAGGAATCCCTCAGAAGAAATGGAGTGGCCATCATGGTCAACAAGAGTCCGAAATGCAGTACTTGGATGCAATCTCAAAAATGACAGAATGATCTCTGTTCGTTTCCAAGGCAAACCATTCAATATCACAGTAATGCAAGTCTATGCCCCAACCAGTAACGCTGAAGAAGCTGATGTTGAACGGTTCTATGAAGACCTAGAAGACCTTTTAGAACTAACACCCAAAAAAGATGTCCTTTTCATTATAGGGGACTAGCATGCAAAAGTAGGAAGTGAAGAAACACCTGGAGTAACAGGCAAATTTGGCCTTGGAATATGGAATGAAGCAGGGCAAAGACTAATAGAGTTTTGCCAAGAAAATGCACTGGGCATAACAAACACCCTCTTCCAACAACACAAGAGAAGACTCTATACATGGACATCACCAGATGGTAAACACCGAAATCAGATTGATTATATTCTTTGCAGCCAAAGATGGAGAAGCTCTATACAGTCAGCAAAAACAAGACCAGGAGCTGACTGTGGCTCAGACCATGAACTCCTTATTGCCAAATTCAGACTAAAATTGAAGAAAGTAGGGAAAACCACTAGACCATTCAGGTATGACCTAAATCAAATACCTTATGATTATACAGTGGAAGTGAGAAATAGATTTAAGGGCCTAGATTTGATAGATTGCCTGATGAACTATGGAATGAGGTTCGTGACATTGTACAGGAGACAGGGATCAAGACCATTCCCATAGAAAAGAAATGCAAAAAAGCAAAATGGCTGTCTGGGAAGGCCTTACAAATAGCTGTGAAAAGAAGAGAAGCGAAAAGCAAAGGAGGAAAGGAAAGATATAAACATCTGAATGCAGAGTTCCAAAGAATAGCAAGAAGAGATAAGAAAGCCTTCTTCAGTGATCAATGCAAAGAAATAGAGGAAAACAACAGAATGGGAAAGACTAGGGATCTCTTCAAGAAAATTAGAGATACCAAAGGAACATTTCATGCAAAGATGGGCTTGATAAAGGATAGAAATGGTATGGACCTAACAGAAGCAGAAGATATTAAGAAGAGATGGCAAGAATACACAGAAGAACTATACAAAAAAGATTTTCATGACCCAGATAATCTCGATGGTGTGATCACTGACCTAGAGCCAGACATCCTGGAATGTGAAGTCAAGTGGGCCTTAGAAAGCATCACTACGAGCAAAGCTAGTGGAGGTGATGGAATTCCAGTTGAGCTATTCCAAATCCTGAAAGATGATGCTGTGAAAGTGCTGCACTCAATACGCCAGCAAATTTGGAAAACTCAGCAGTGGCCACAGAGCTGGAAAAGGTCACTTTTCATTCCAATCCCAAAGAAAGGCAATGCCAAAGAATGCTCGCTCTACCGCACAATTGCACTCATCTCACACGCTAGTAAAGTAATGCTCAAAATTCTCCAAGCCAGGCTTCAGCAATATGTGAACCGTGAACTTCCTGATGTTCAAGCTGGTTTTAGAAAAGGCAGAGGAACCAGAGATCAAATTGCGAACATCCGCTGGATCATTGAAAAAGCAAGAGAGTTCCAGCAAAACATCTATTTCTGCTTTATTGACTATGCCCAAGCCTTTGACTGTGTGGATCACAATAAACTGTGGAAAATTCTGAAAGAGATGGGAATACCAGAACACCTGATCTGCCTCTTGAGAAATTTGTATGCAGGTCAGGAAGCAACAGTTAGAACTGGACATGGAACAACAGACTGGTTCCAAATAGGAAAAGGAGTACGTCAAGGCTGTATATTGTCACCCTGCTTATTTAACTTATATGCAGAACACATCATGAGAAAAGCTGGGCTGGAGGAAGAACAAGCTGGAATCAAGATTGCCGGGAGAAATATCAATAACCTCAGATATGCAGATGACGCCACCCTTATGGCAGAAAGTGAAGAGGAACTCAAAAGCCTCTTGATGAAAGTGAAAGTAGAGAGTGAAAAAGTTGGCTTAAAGCTCAACATTCAGAAGACTAAGATCATGGCATCCGGTCCCACCACTTCATGGAAAATAGATGGGGAAACAGTGGAAACAGTGTCAGACTTTATTTTTTGGGGCTCCAAAATCACTACAGATGGTGACTGCAGCCATGAAATTAAAACACACTTACTCCTTGGAAGGAAAGTTATGACCAACCTAGATAGCATATTCAAAAGCAGAGACATTACTTTGCCAACAAAGGTTCGTCTAGTCAAGGCTATGGTTTTTCCTGTGGTCATGTGTGGATGTGAGAGTTGGACTGTGAAGTGGGCTGAGTGCCGAAGAATTGATGCTTTTGAATTGTGGTGTTGGAGAAGACTCTTGAGAGTCCCTTGGACTGCAAGGAGATCCAACCAGTCCATTCTGAAGGAGATCAGCCCTGGGATTTCTTTGGAAGGAATGATGCTAAAGCTGAAACTCCAGTACTTTGGCCACCTGATGGGAAGAGTTGACTCATTGGAAAAGATTCTGATGCTGGGAGGGATTGGGGACAGGAGGAGAAGGGGACGACAGAGGATGAGATGGCTGGATGGCATCACTGACTCGATGGACGTGAGTCTGAGTGAACTCCGGGAGTTGGTGATGGACAGGGAGGCCTGGCGTGCTGCGATTCATGGGGTCGCGAAGAGTTGGACATGACTGAGCGACTTATCTGATCTGATCTGATCTGATGAAGCAGAAACAGGCACAGAGAACAGACTTGTGGTTGCCAAGGAGAAGAAGAGGTGGGAAAGGGCTGGGCTGGGAGTTTGGGGTTAGTAGATGCAAATTGTTACAAATGAAATAGATGGATAACGGGGTCCTACTGCGCAGCACAGGGAGCTATATTCATTGTCCTGGAATAAACCATAATGGAAAAGAATACAATAAAAAAATGTATGTGTATATTATATATATATATATACACATGTATAAATAACTGAGTCACTTTACTGAACAATGGAAATTAACTCAACATTATAATCAACTATACTCCAATAAAAATAAATAAATAAAATGTACTCATGGGATTTAAATGTATGTAGGTGACTCAATGCCATTATTACTTACCTTTCCCAAGAGGAGGGGCCATGCCAGCCCACACAGGGCAGAAGGAGAAGCGTGGGGAAGGCCGAGGCCACAACCCTTATGCGGTTTCCATGGAAAAAGCAAGGCAGGAGTGGGGCAACGATTGAGAGCCGGCCTGTGGGAGTCATGATAGCGGGTTTTGGAGCGCGGGCACTGTCCCTCATTTTCTGGTACCCAGCGCTTGGTGATTTGGGGAAATACTGGTTTGGGAAGTGAGTTATATAAAGGAGATGGCTGGGGGGACTTGGGATTGGTTGAAGAGTTTGCAGTATGATTTTTGCGTCCCTTCGAGAGCCAGATCACAGGAAAGGTGTAACTTGTGACAAATGTATGCCAAATAGACAAATTCAGAATCTAAAAAAACACGGTGAAAAAGCCCTAGCTCAGTGCTCTCAGCACTGCCTACGTTGCATCTGGAATTAGCGGCCCTGCAATCCCTAGCAGTGGTTTTCCTTCTTCCTCTTCATCCTGTTAACCCCTGGCAGTGTTTCCCTGTCCAGTTCCCTTAGGAGAAGAGCTGGCCAGCCACAGACACGCTGACCCGAGGCCTTGAGCAGCTATAATCCGACGTGGGTGACTTCAGCCCCTGGGGACCGCGCTGAGGCCAGGGCCCTGGTGGTCAGGCACATCCATCTTTATTGAGAGCTGGAGCGCCCTCTGATGGGCAACTGAAGAGCAGCGCAATTCTGAAGAGGATCGCAATTCTGAACTCCACGTCAATGCCTAGACTGAAGCGCAGTTACCTTGTGCGGGCACCGCTCCTCTGGGACCTTCTTTCTTGACGTGCTCCTCATGGGATTCACACGGGGGCTTGTTGATGAAAATATATATCTCAAATGTCCACTAGACACAAAGGACTTCCTCCTTCTCATAAATGAATCAGGAAGTACCGGGTTGCCTGTCAGAAATACCTGCCCCAAGGAGCTCATCAGGGAGTCAGATTTGCAAGTAACTATATTTACAGGGGACAGTGTGATAAAGCGAAAGCGAAAGCAGGGAGCTGGAGGAGGGCGCAGAGTGGGGCATCAGCTGCAACCAAGGAGGTCAGGGAGGCTTCCTGAGGGAGGCAGCATTTGAGCTGAGCTCAGAAGGGGGGCTGGATTTCAGATGCAGAAGAGATGAAGCACCTTCCAGGTGGAAGGAACAATGAGAGGCCAGTGCGCCTCCCAACTGTTCTGTGTTCTCTGGTCCCTGCCCTGTCCTCTTGCTTCCTGCCTCCCTACTTTTGGGCGAGTCTCCCTGTCATGATTCCTTAAAATGGCTCCTTCCCAGGGGAACATGGTGGCTGGTTCCATCTCCTGCCTCTTCCCCCCACCTACCTTACACCTGTCCCTGCTGGTAAACACCTGGATTCCGAATCCTGCATGTTGTTGCCAGTCCTGGCTCCACCTCTCTTCCACTGAGGGACCTTTAAGCCACACACCCCCTTGCTCTGTGACCCTCAGGCCACCCCGCCCCCCGCCCCGCCCTTTACCTGTTCATAGTCCTCTACTTATCCAAGTTCACAATAAGGGCCTCAAATGGCAACTCACTCCAGTGTTCTTGCCTGGAGAATCCCAGGGACGGGGGAGCCTGGTGGGCTGCTGTCTATGGGGTCGCACAGAGTCAGACATGACTGAAGCGACTTAGCAGCAGCAGGAAGATTTCACTAGGAAAAAAGTTCTTATTCTTTTAAGGCGAGTTTGCAATGCACTGGGATTACATGCATGATCTCTGAGTGTCTCTCTTCTTCTTCTTTTTGGCTGTGCCGCGTGGCTTAGCAAGATCTTAGTTCCCTGACCAGGGATTGAACCCAGGACAACAGCAGCAAACGCGCCAAGAGCTAACCACTGGACCATCGGGGAATTTCCTGAGTGTCTTTATTGCAGGGTGAGGAGGTCTAGGCTCCAGCCCTTGTTCTCCCTTGCTGTCACAGGGGCATCTCCTTGCCTCCCCTAATTTTGAGATCATCTTTTCCCCACCCCTTACACTGTGGATCCAGACAACATTTCCCACAAAGGACTCAGACTGGGCTGCCCCAAAAGACTCTGGATCAGAGGTGATTGTTCGAGGGATACTCCTTGGGACCAGGGGCAGAGAAAAAGCCCAACTGTGGCTGAGAAGACCCTGGAGTCACGGATAAGATAATTCACCACCATCATCAACCTTATTATTATCATCACTTTTATTCGTTGGTTTGGCTCTGATGTCTGCCCGTCAATAAAACAATTGACCACAAGGGGGCAGAAGAGGGCCCGGAAAAGAAAGCCCAGCCAAATAACACCGAATTCCATGAGAGAAGGACACACTGCCCCTGTCCCTAGACTTCACCCCAGAAAGAGAAGCCACAGGCCCACGGCTGGTGAGGAGAGTGAGACAGATCTAGAATCTGAAGATTCCAACTTCTGTCCATTCCCCATGACTCCAGTCCTCAGCTGGGCCTGGACAGAGGGGTTTGGGGATGGGTCCTTCTCCATCCTTCTGAGCACATGGGCTGTGGATTCTCTAGGGGGACTCACTGAGCTCCCAATATGATGGAGGAATCAGGACTACAGACCCTCACAGGAGTCAACAGGAAAACAACCCCCATGGGCTGCCCTAGCGTCCCGAAGAGCAGGAGAGGTGGGAGGGGTGGCAGCCAGGATGGCTTCTCGCAGGCTGGCTTGGGTTGAGGCTGGGTGCAATGTCACCTGGTAGGCCGGGGCTCACACTTCAGGTCAGCAGGAATCACGGACCATGTGGGAAGCAGCCTGCTCAGAGTGGGAGATGAGGGCTGGGAGCCATGGGACTGAGTGGGTGCAGGGGTGAGGCTGGGGCGGGGTACTCAGGACAAGGGGGAGTAACTCCAGCCTTGGGAGCCAGCCTGGAGTTGGAGCCAGGAGAGGGGGTGCGCAGCTGGGCTTATAAAGACCCTCTGGGGCTGGCTGGGCTGCAGTTTGTGGTTGGGGGGGCTGAGAGGTAGGCAAGATGGAGAAGGGGCTGCAGGAGTCCCTGGCGCCAGGGAGCTCCCCAGTACTTGGCAGAACCCCAGCCTGCCTGGAAAGAATCCTGGAAACATTCGTAGAATTGGGATCAGGCGTGAGGACGCCAGGGGCAGATTAGATGGGAGGCTAGCTGGAAGCCCCTTCCCAGGGCTTCTTCCTGCTCTCATGCAGCAGAGCTGGGGTGGGCAACTGGCCTCTTGTCACCCCTGCCCTGCTCATCCCACATCCCTCAGCCCCACCCCTGCCTCCATCTCTCTCCCGGGGCCCCCTCTCCCTGAGGGTGGTCTGCACCCGAAGCTTCAGCTTCCCTCTCTAACGTGAACAGGGAGAGACTAGATGTTCTCTGAGGGCCCTTCCAGGGCGACAGGCCAGGGTGGACAGAACACGCTGAACCCAGACTGGGGGAGAAAGACTTTAATCAGAAAAGGGGACAAGGGGCCTCTTTATCCTTGTAGGGCCTCCTCTGGCTCCAGGAGCTGGGGGTTGGGGTAATGAACATGGAGGCGGGAGGTCTACAAGAAGTCCAGGAGGGGTCAGGACTCCTGGAGGGCCAGAGCAGGTGGCTTCATGTGTTTCTGCAAGTACTTCATTGCCTTCTTCACCTTTTTGTCCTTGGGGTTTGCACAAATGGTTCTACCAGAGCGAGTCACCAGCCTACATGGAGGGAGAACACCATGGTGGGGGGTCAGGGCAGGGAGGCCTTCTGGAGTCCTGGCACAGCCTCGCCCTGTGATGACCAGGACCCAAGCCCCCAAGAAGGGCTGGAACTCGCCTGAAGTCACCCAGGGTGGCAGCAGCAGTTCTGGGACCCCACGCTCTGTCCTCAGTGATTCCCGACCCTTCCAGGGAGCCAGGGCTGCACCGGTTTGCTCCCCACCTCAGACCATTTGCATCCACACAACCCTGGGGATGAGGGGTGCCTGGGAGGGGCTCAGGGTTCGGGCCCAGGCTGCAGAAGCGACCACGTACGGCTCTGACTGTCCCTGTGCATGGGGCTGTCCCGTGTCTCTCAGGGCCTCCCTTTCCTCATAAATGTATAAAGAGCTTAGACCTCACAGCCTGAGGTCCTTTGGGGGTTCACGGAGTGTGGAGTGGGAGTGGCCCTGAGGAGCAGGACCAGAGCGACAAGGGATGAAGGCCCCGGTCTGTCCTCTCCCCTCCGCAGTGGCCCTTCCTGGAGCTCCAGGGTCCACCTTCTCCCACATTCAGCTCCTGGGGTAAGAAGCGGGGCAGAGGGGAATGGCAAGGGCAGACTTACACAATGGCTTTGTTGGGACAATCGTCCGAGGTCTGGTACCAACCCACCAGCACCTTTTGGGGAATGGATCCTTTGTAGAACTGCAGGCAGCACTCCCGGCCCACGTTGCCTGCTCGAGCTGCGGGGAAGGCCAAGCAGGAACAGGTATGTGTGCTCAAGTCTGCTTGGGGAGGGTCTGTGAGGGCCAGAACGTGTGTGTGTCTCTGTGGTGAGGAGTCTGTGTGTGTGTGGCATCATGTGGGTCCTTGCGTGTGCGTTTCTGCATGTGTGTGTCTGTGTGGTTGGGAGGGGTCTCCTCGGGGGGCTCTGTGATCGTGTTTCTGTGTGGGGGAGTATGTGAGGGGTCTGCACCTGTGTCTCTGTGTGTGAGTCTGTGTGTCAGAGTGTGCATGTTTGTGTGCATGAGGTCGTGTGTGTGCTTTGAGGGGCCCTGCGGTGTTTGTGTGTCTGTCTGTGCACATGTCTGTATGTGTTTGAGAGGATTTGTGTACACATGCCTGTGTGTGCGTCTTTGTGCGTGTGCACATTTGTGTGTGGAGATCTGTGTGCAGGTGTGAATCTTTATGTGCCTGGGGAGTCTGCGCATATATGTGTGTGTCTGCATGTGTGTGCATCCATGCGTGCTCACACTCAGACCAGCCCCGAAAACCAAACGTTGACTCTGGACCAGGCTCTGGGCTGACCCTTGGCTGCAGCTGTTCCTTCAGTCCTTAAGCACACCTGGAGACAGGTGCTGTCACTACCCCATTCTACAGATGAGAAAGTGGAGGCCCGGGTGTGAACACACTTTCCCGGGGCTTGGTGTCCTCAGCAGGAGAAAAAATATCCAGCATCTGCAAACCGGCAAACAGACGATCTGTGACTTCAATTCAGACCACCACAAGGTGCTTTCTGAGAAGCCTCGGAGTGTCCTCTTACCATCTTGGGGGTGGAGCTTGGTTTGACTGACACGGAGCTGGCCAGGCCCAGACTTTTACAAAAGTGAGACATGCAGCCAACTGTGACGGTCACCCCAATTAAGCTAGCCCCGAAGACTGCGGCCCTGCCACTGTGCCACCACACGGGCACTAACCAGCTTTGTTTCTCTAAAATAGTCATCTTAGCTCAGCCTTCCTTTCCCAACTGAGTATAAAAATCTCTTTTTTTTCACCTGCTCTGGGGTCGTGTGCTCCTGCCTTGATGCCAGCCCTCTCATTCTATATGCTGTGCTGTGCTTAGGTGCTCGGTCGTGTCCCACTCTTTGACACCGCATGGACTGTAGCCCGGCCAGGCTCCTCTGTCCATGGGGCTTCTCCTAGCAGGAATACTAGAGAGGGTTGCCATATCCTCCTCCACGGGATCTTCCAAACCCAGGTCTCCCAGCATTGCAGGAGGATCTTTACTGTCTGGGCCACCAGGAAAGGCCATGAAAACTGGAGTTTTCCTATTCCTTCTCCAGGGGACCTTCCCAACCCAGGAATCGAACCTGGGTCTCCTGCATTGCAGGTGGATTCTTTACCAACTGAGCTACCAGGGAAGCCCCTCATTGTATATAAAAACCCATTAAATAAACAGACTCTTAACAAATACTTGTGAGAATTGCTCCTTGTCCACTGTCAAAACACAATCACAGTCACTGCCTCATGACATTTGCAGGGGGAGATGTGCAAGCAATTTTTTCCTCAGAAGCTGAGCCCCAGGTTCTAGGACATTCATCTTCCTCCTCCCCGTCTTCATCATCGTTATTTTCCTTTGAACGCCTCCCTCTAAATCCTATTGCTGCCAGCCTCTCACACCTTTGCAGGAATAATGTGCATATGCAGCTGCTGTGGTCTCAGCGGCCCCATCCCTCCTTGCCCAGTGTCCCTTCCTCCTGTGTCTCTCCTCTGCTCTCACCTGCGTGGGTGTCCTGCAGAAGAGCCCCCAGGAGGACGGCGACCAGGAGCAGTGTCTTCAGGGGAGCCATGATGCCAGGAGCCGGGGAGAAGGTCTCTGCGTGTGGGTCCCTCTGCTCAGGGGAGACCAGGGTGAACTCCCAGGGTGAAGGTGACCTATTTAACCTCTTTGGGGATCTTGCCCCGCCTCTGATCACCTCACCCACATCTTTCCCTAGACCCGTGGAATTCAAAGAATTCGGGATGATTCAGCAGAAGTCCAGTCTTGGAATGTTTGCGGCTTTCCAGAGAATGGGCACTCCGTTGGGGACAGAGGTGGGGTATGTGTATCCGGGGGCCATGCACACTTCTCCTTTCACAGGGGACATTTCTTGGTTCCTCAAATAGAACTGAGACGCCTCCATCCTCAGCTGGCTGCATCCCTGCTCAAGCTGGCCAACGTCCTTCATGTTTGGTGCACCCTGGGCAAGGGGTAGGGGCAGCCAGGCTGGAGCCAAGAGGGACTGCCCACCTGGAGGAGCTTTTGGGTGCTGGGAAGGCCTCCTCTGGGGGTCAGCAGGCTGCACGGACATCATTCTGCAGGGGTAGCTCCATTGCAACCTGAGAAAGGCCTGGGGCCCAGACAGCCTGGGTGTGGGTCCTTTACCAAGTTGGGCTTTGGACCACAGCAGGCCAGAGCCCTACAGGTTTTTGTTTTTTATAGTTTTATGTATTGATTAATTTTTGGCTGTGCTGGGTCTTTGTTGCTAGGTGGGCTTTTCTCTAGTTGAAGTGAGCAGGGGCTACTCTGGAGTTGCTTCTCATGGCGGTGGCTGCTCTTGTTGGGGAGTACAGGCTCAATAGTGTTGGGACCAGCCCAACAACAAACTGACCTGAGGGAGTGGTGCCGCAGAAGAATAAAGAAAAATAAGACTCAGAAATAAAGTGGGGATCGGGGTCAGAAGCCATTCGCAGGCAAAAGCCCAGATCCTAATCCATGCGTGCCTTTATTGGTAACATCTACTTCCTTGTACATGCTCTAGAGATATCTGTTTTTTACAGTCTCAGATTGGGGATAAGGATATACAATGCACAGTCCACACTGTCAGAGCTTCAGGCCTTTCATGAAGCTTTAGCTCCGTTTAGCCCATCAGCTAGTGACAACCTTTCTCAGCAACTCCCTCAAGGCTCTGGTCACGAGAACAGTCACTAATGGTTTTCCATCAGTCACATCAGTACTTCAACATCTTGTTTTCAAGATGTTTTTCCACGTTGTACTTTTTACTGCTCCCAGCCCTTCGCCTGGGAGTGATGAGAAAGTCATTCTTATTTTTCAAAGAAGCCCTGCTAATTATAGTACGGGCTTGTACGGAGCATATTCCCTATGTATCCCCCTTTTTTATTTTTAGAAGCTTTTTTTTGATGATTGTTGATCATAGAAGCCAAAGCGATAGTCGCCGACTGCTGTTGTTGTCTGTTGACTTTCTTGGTGATTTGTTGCCAGACTACGTAGAAACAGAAAAAAAGGCACATAAAAATTAACATGAAACCAGCCATTGATCCTCTGATAGTTTTCAAGTGAGGAATGGGATTTAATTGAGAAATCCCATCAGCTGCTGCTTCCTGCAGATTAGATCTTTGCAAAAGGTGTAGTTTCTGAGAGAAAGTTTCCATAATCTCTTGCTGTAAATTATTACTATCCAGAGATAGATTACCTTGATTTAAGAGGTGTTGTTTAACTTTGTCCCAGTGAAATGAAGATTCGCTGCATTTGTGAGGAGTGACACAAAAAGAAGCAATGTTCCGATCACACTTAAGAGGAATCTGTTTTTGCAGACTGTTTACGATCACCGAGTAGTGTAACAACCTGTTGTAAATCAGCCATTTGTGCAGCTGATTTTCCATCTATTTGTCTTTGGATAGACTAAAGAACATCAGAATCTTTATGCCATTCCTGCACAAAGTGCACTGTCTGTACACGCGGATGTGATGCCGCTCCTGCCACAGCTGCTATAGTAGCTATAGCAATAATTCCTAAAACGGTAGCAATTAACAGTCCAGTTAACCATTTAGTGCATTTTGACACTTTCTTTAAGGATTTCGTCTACCGTATAGACTGTGGGGCTATCCTGCCATGGTCTATTCATTTTTACAGGAAGCCATACTCCAGATCTGGTTTTTAGAATATATAGAGAACAGTCATTCTGAAATTGGAGATAAGAATTGATACAAGTGTAAAAGGAACAATTTTGACAAGTAAGTAACCCAGAAGAGGCATTATGAAAAGTAGGTCCTATCAAAAATACGAAAGGTAAACAAATGCTTTAATCCAATGGGTTGATTTTTTATCAAACTGTAAGAAATGACTGGATATTGTTGAATTAAATTGCCCCTTCCATGCTGTTATGGGTTGGAAGACAGCTGATATTTTCCACAATTCTGATTGTAAAGGCATATAAGGTAATTGAGGCAAGGGAGGGGAGAAACTCTCTCCATGCCAATATATGGAGCTATTAACAATGTTAGTCATGGAGTCATAAGTACTGTTTAACAATATAGGCAAATCCAAATTATTATTTTTATCCAAAGGATCTCCTTTGGGACTCCAATCAATAATTTCTCCAGCAGAAGTATTGGCCATAATATGTCCAGTATTCAGTTCAGTTCAGTTCAGTTGCTCAGTTGTGTCCGACTCTTTGTGACCCCATGAACTGCAGCATGCCAGGTCTCCCTGTCCATCACCAACTCCTGGAGTTCACTCAAACTCATGTCCATCGAGTTGGTGATGCCATCCAGCCATCTCATCCTTTGTTGTCCCCTTCTCCTCCTGCCCCCAATCCCTCCCAGCATCAGAGTCTTTTCCAATGAGTCAACTCTTCGCATGAGATGGCCAAAGTATTGAAGTTTCAGCTTTAGCATCAGTGCTTTCAAAGAATACCCAGGACTGATCTCCTTTAGAATGGACTGGTTGGACCTCCTTGCAGTCCAAGGGACTCTCACGAGTCTTCTCCAACACCACAGTTCAAAAGCATCAATTCTTCAGCGCTCAGCTTTCTTCACAGTCCAACTTTCACATCCATACATGACCACTGGAAAAACCATAGCCTTGACTAGATGGACCTTGTTGGCAAAGTAATGTCTCTGCTTTTGAATATGCTATCTAGGTTGGTTGTAACTTTCCTTCCAAGGAGTAAGCGTCGTTTAATTTCATGGCTGCAGTCATTTTGGAGCCCCCAAAAATAAAGTCTGACACTGTTTCCACTGTTTCCCCATCTATTTCCCATGAAGTGGTGGGACTGGATGCCATGATCTTCGTTTTCTGAATGTTGAGCTTTAAGCCAACTTTTTCACTCTCCACTTTCACTTTCATCAAGAGGCTTTTTAGTTCCTCTTCACTTTCTGCCATAAGGGTGGTGTCATCTGTATATCTGAGGTTATTGGTATTTCTCCCGGCAGTCTTGATTCCAGCTTGTGCTTCTTCCAGCCCAGCGTTTCTCATGATGTACTCTGCATAGAAGTTAAATAAGCAGGGTGACAATATACAGCCTTGACGTACTCCTTTTCCTATTTGGAACCAGTCTGTTGTTCCATGTCCAGTTCTAACTGTTGCTTCCTAACCTGCATATAGGTTTCTCAAGAGGCAGGTCAGGTGGTCTGGTATTCCCATCTCTTTCAGAATTTTCCACAGTTTATTGTGATCCACACAGTCAAAGGCTTTGGCATTGTCAATAAAGTAGAAACACATGTTTTTCTGGAACTCTCTTGCTTTTTCAATGATCCAGCAGATGTTGGCAATTTGATCTCTGGTTCCTCTGCCTTTTCTGCTGCTGCTAAGTTGCTTCAGTCGTGTCCGACTCTGTGTGACCCCATAGACAGCAG
This sequence comes from Bubalus bubalis, assembly GCF_019923935.1. Classification (NCBI taxonomy): domain Eukaryota; kingdom Metazoa; phylum Chordata; class Mammalia; order Artiodactyla; family Bovidae; genus Bubalus; species Bubalus bubalis. Next base: position 25,035,062 of record NC_059174.1, on the reverse strand, counting down.
CCCACCAGGCTCCGCTGTCCCTGGATTCTCCAGGCAAGAACACTGGAGTGGGTTGCCATTTCCTTCTGCCTTTTCTAAAACCAGTTTGAACATCTGGAAGTTCACGGTTCACATATTGCTGAAGCCTGGCTTGGAGAATTTTGAGCATTACTTTATCTGTAGAAGCCTGGCTTGGAGAATTTTGAGCATTACTTTACTAGTGTGTGAGATGAGTGCAACTGTGTGGTAGTTTGAACATTCTTTGGCATTGCCTTTCTTTGGGATTGGAATGAAAACTGATCTTTTCCAGTCCTGTGGCCACTGCTGAGTTTTCCAAATTTGCTGGCATATTGAGTGCAGCATGTCCAGTATTAGCATTACATAATTTCCATTGTACCCAATGTCCTAGTCCAGATTTTATAGAGATAACACAGTTAGGTAGATGGCACGGAGACACAGTAGTATTTTCTCCTGTGATATTAAAGAAAAATGCCTCTAATAAGAAAAAATGAATTTTGTTCCCTTGAGATTCTTTAACTATAGATAGCCAACTTTGTAATCCTCTTTTAAGACAATGAGTTTCTGCTCCCATACATATAGGGGTCAGATCTGTTCCCACAGTATAATTAACACTAACATTTGAAAGTTGTCGGCCCTCTTCTTCTGGTTTTAAAGGAAGGCTTGGGTCAAAAGATCTGGGTAGCCAAGAAGAATCATTTATGAAAACTGGAACAGAAGAATCCTCCCACATAGTTGATCTTAATAGGGGAGGATTGGGCACATATGCCCAATAAGTATGATTGGCACCTACCATGGTAATTACCACAGATAACATAGCCAAGAACAAGGTAGCTGAGGTCAAAGGCTGTCGCTGTTCTTTGACCAATTTTTCCCTTTCAGTGGTCAGTTTCTTCAATTGACCCCAAGTAAGTGGTTTGGCTTTGTTGGTCCTTGGAGTCGGTTCGGAGTGATTGCTGATCGTCAGTCTTGTTATCCCCATCACTGGCGGCTCTCCGGGAGGATCGATGTCAAACCATGTCCTCCTCTTTCCTTACTTTGACCTGCCTTCCTGGTATCCAGTGGTGTTGTCTGTCATCTGAAATGACAAGAGCATAACTTTGTCCTTTCTTAAGTCTAAGGCCCTTACACCAGTTGTTCATAGCATTTTCCCACCATACCGGAGTATTATCTGCAATCATTTGACCAGGGGTATAATTTTCACTAAGAACGGTGTTCTGAAAAATGCAGTGTTGCTGCTGGCGTTGTATAATCCAATCATAAATAAAAAAAATCTAAAATAAATAAAGCTTGGGCTAATTTCTCTTTTGGTGTTATCAATATGCCATACTTTTCTCCCCCTTTCTGTTTAAATAACTTATTTTTTACAGTACGATGAGTGTGTTTAATAATAGCTTGGCCTTGAGAATTATATGGAATGCCTATAGAATGAGAAATATTTAAATCAGATAAAAATATTGCAAAACCATGACTCACATATGTAGGGCCATTATTGGTTTTAACATGTTTTGGTAGAGCCACGTAAGAAAAGGCTTCCAAAAAAATGTGAGATAACATGAGCAGATGTTTCTCCAGAATGAGCAGAAGCAGAAATCATGCCTGAATAAGTATCCACAGAAACATGAACATCTCCCAAACGTCCAAAAGAAGGAACATGAGTAACATCAGTCTGTCAAATATCGTTGGGATAATGGCCTCTGGGATTAACCCCTGTAGTTGTAGGAACGTGGTGAATAACAGTACATGTAAGGCAGGCAGAAACAGTATTTCGGGCTCCTTGTCTGGATAATTGAAATTTATTCATCAAGCCAGTGTATTTGAACGTGTGAGTTGATGAAATTTATAAGGAGTAAGAAATGCAATTAGCAAAGAGTCCGTGGGATCATTGCTCTTTGCCAATGGTCCGGGCAAATTAGAACAAGATCTGATATGTGTAACGTAAAAAGGGGCAAAACGAAGCCTTACTATATTTTTTAATTGAGATAATATGGTAATAACAGATGATTTAGAAGAAGCCTTTGGTAGAGATATGGTTTCAATAATTTGTGTTATCCGTACAGCATATTGAAAATCTGATATAATATTTAATGCTATAGAAACATCCTGTAATAAGATAGCAATAGCCTCTAATTCTGCTTGTTGAACAGAGGCTAGGCTAGATTGCCAAACCTTTGTTGTGGGTCCAGTATAACCGGTTTTGAGAATTTTATTTGTGTCAGTAAAATACACGGGGGCGTTAGTAAGAGGAATTGTTTTAGTAATAATAGGAATTATCCATTTGTGTTTAGCAGCAATAGTACTCAAAGGTGACTTTGGAAAATGGTTATGAACCTCAACTATGAAATCAGCAATGGCAATTTGCCAATCCATACTGGTAACAAATAATTTGATCATTAGTGAAAGGAAGAACAATTTCATACTGATAATAACCAGAAAAGTTATATACATCTGGATCTCATTTTTGAAATAAGAAAGGAAATAAGCATTATGTAAGTAGTCATTATTTTCTTTGGAGTGTGGGATAAAAATCCCCATTCAAGGATACCCTGTGGTTGCTGTAATATTCCTGTAGGGGAATCTAAAGTAGGGAGAATAAGTAAAGAAATTGGCACAGTCAGATTTACTGGTTTAAGCTGTCTTTGCTGGAGAGCTTGATTTACAAGATCCAATTCCTGTTTAGCCTGTTCTGTTAGTACCAGGGGGTTATTTAAATCAGAGTCTCCTTGTAGGATTTGAAATAGGTGTGTTAAGGAATGACTGGGAATTCCTAAAGATGGTTGCAACCAATTTATATCTCCTAAATGGCAACCCACCCCAGTAGTCTTGCCTAAAGAATCCCATAGACAGAGGAGCCTGGCAGACTACAGTCAATGGGGTCACAAGAGTTGGACACGACTTAGTGACTAAAGAGAAGTGAAGTCGCTCAGTTGTGTCCAACTCTTTGCAATCCCATGGACTGTAGCCTACCAGGCTCCTCTGTCCATGGGATTTTCCAGGCAATAGTACTGGAGTGGATTGCCATTTCCTTCTCCAGGGGATCTTCCCAACCCAGGAATCGAACCCCGGTTTCCTGCATTGTAGACAGATGCTTTACCGTCTGAGCCACCAGGGAAGCGACTAAACCACCACCAATAATTTCTGAAAATCATTTAAAGTTTTCAAGGAATCAGTTCGAATTTGTATTTTTTGTGGTTTAGTAATATTTCTTTGGAATATATATCCTAAATAAGTATAAGGTTCCTGCTCTTGTCATTTATCAACAGCAATACGCAAGCCATATTCTTTTAATTTAATCTCTGTGTTTAAGAAAATACGTTGAAGTTTCTCAGCAGAAGGAGAAGCTAAAAGAATATCATTCATATAGTGGATAATATAAGCATGAGGGAATTGTTTTCTAATAAATTCAAGTGGTTGGGAGACATACAATTGACATAATGTAGGACTATAAAGCATTCCTTGTGGCAATACCTTCCAGTAATATCAAGACACTAGTTTTTTATTATTAATTGATGGTACAGTAAAAGCAAAACAGAGAGCATCAGATTCTTATAGAGGAATAGTATAAAAACAATCTTTAAGATCAATGATTTTTATTTTCCAATTTTGCGGTATCACAGAAGGTGATGGAATGCCTCGTTGTAAAGCACCCATAGGTTTGATTATAGCATTCAGTTCAGCTCAGTTCAGTCGCTCAGTCATGTCCGATTCTTTACGACCCCATGAATTGCAGCATGCCAGGCCTCCCTGTCCATCACCAACTCCTCGAGTTCACCCAAACTCGTGTGCATCGAGTCGTTGATGCCATCCAGCCATCTCATCCTCTGTCGTCCCCTTCTCCTCCTGTCCCCAATCCCTCCCAGCATCAGAGTCTTTTCCAATGAGTCAAGTCTTTATATGAGGTGACCAAAGTATTGGAGTTTCAGCTTTAGCATCAGTGCTTCCAAAGAATACCCAGGACTGATCTCCTTTAGAATGGACTGGTTGGATCTCCTTGCAGTCCAAGGGACTCTCAAGAGTCTTCTCCAACACCACAGTTCAAAAGCATCAATTCTTCAGCGCTCAGCTTTCTTCACAGTCCAAGTTTCACATCCATACATGACCACTGGAAAAACCATAGCCTTGACTAGACGGACCTTTGTTGGCAAAGTAATGTCTCTGCTTTTGAATATGCTATCTAGGTTGGTCATAACTTACCTTCCAAGGAGTAAGCGTCTTTTAATTTCATGGCTGTAGTCACCATCTGCAGTGATTTTGGAGCCCCCAAAAATAAAGTCAGCTACTGTTTCCACTGTTGCCACATCTATTTCCCATGAAGTGATGGGACCAGATGCCATGATCTTCATTTTCTGAATGTTGAGCTTTAAGCTCAACATTTCACTCTCCTCTTTCACTTTCATCAAGAAGCTTTTTAGTTTCTTTTCACTTTCTGCCATAAGGGTGGTGTCATCTGCATATCTGAGGTCATTGAGATTTCTCCCGGCAATCTTGATTCCGGCTTGTGCTTCTTCCAGCCCAGTGTTTCTCATGATGTACTCTGCATATAAGATAAATAAGCAGGGTGACAATATACAGCCTTGATGTACTCCTTTTCCTATTTGGAACCAGTGTGTTGTTCCATGTCCAGTTCTAACTGTTGCTTCCTGACCTGCATACAAATTTCTCAAGAGGCAGGTCAGGTGGTCTGGTATTCCCATCTCTTTCAGAATTTTTCCACAATTTATTGTGATCCACACAGTCAAAGGTTTTGGTAAAGTCAATAAAGCAGAAATAGATGTTTTGCTGGAACTCTCTTGCTTTTTCAATGATCCAGTGGATGTTCACAATTTGATCTCTGGTTCCTCTGCCTTTTCTAAAACCAGCTTGAACATCAGGAAGTTCACGGTTCACATATTGCTGAAGCCTGGCTTGGAGAATTTTGAGCATTACTTTACTAGCGTGTGAGATGAGTGCAATTGTGCGGTAGTTTGAGCATTCTTTGGCATTGCCTTTCTTTGGGATAGCATTAATTTTTCTTAAATCAGTCAATATTCTCCATTTCCCAGATTTCTTCTTAATAACAAAGACAGGAGAATTCCAAGGACTAGTAGTTGAGGCAATATGATTAAGAGATAATTGCTCCTCTACTGGCTGTTCAAGAGCCTGTAACTTTTCATGTGATAGGGGCCACTGCTCTGTCCAAATAGGCTCCTCAGATTCCCATGTCAATTTAAGTGCTGTTTTTCATTGTTTGGCAGTGGCCCCCACAACCTGTGTATTTTGAACAGGATTGTATCTCATATTTGCCATAATTTGTTTAGCTTGAGAAGATATAGTAGGAATTGTTACATAAGTTCCCCATTGCATCAATAGATCTCATCCCCATAAATTAATAGGGATATCTGCAACTAAAGGTTGTAAAGGTGCAAGTTGTTCGGGGCCTGAACAGGTCAAAATATTAGTACTTTTTTGAATATTTTGCATAGTTCCAATTCCAGTTAACATAATAGGGATATCTGTTAAAGGCCAAGAAACTGGCCAATGCTTTTTAGATATTATAGAAACATCAGCTCCAGTATCTATAAGTCCTGAAAATTGCTTATTATTAATATATACAGATAATGTGGGTCTAGAATCAGATACAAAAGTTTGCCAACGTACCTATTTTCCTGTCCTCCAGTTTTCCAAATCCTCCAGTTTTTTAAATATGAGATTTACTAGTAGTGATATAAGGTAATAATAACAACTGAGCTATACAATCTCCTTTTATTATTTGATAAGGACACTCTGTTTTCATCATAATAGAAATTTTGCCCTCATAATCTTCATCTATAACCCCCATTAGGACTTGAACTCCCTTACTTGTTAAACTACTGTGTCCTAATAATAACCCCACACTTCCTTTATATATTGGACCTTTAATTCCTATAGGGATTTTATAAATTCCCATAGCTGGCATAAGAAGTAAATTATCAATGGCGGGGATATCTAATGTTGCACTCCCGGATGTTGCAGGAAGGAGGTTGGCAACCCGGGTGTATGGTTTGAAAGGGCTGGATGAGTTTGCTGTTCGCTGGCTGGGTACACAAAAGGAACAGCTTTCCAGGTTTGTTGAGAGCTCATATTGTTTGACAGGCCCTGAGCGGAGCCCTTCTTCCAGTTTCCCGACAAAGGGGATCCAATTTTATGAATTTAGATCTACACTGATTAGCCCAATGATTTCTTTATTATAGCAAGGGCATAATCCAGGTGTCTTTTCATTTGTGGGAGTAGGCTTATTAGGGGTATTTTATTAGTCTTGCAATTTTTCTGCACATGTCCTCTCTTACCATAACTAAAACATTTAATCTCCTGATTCGTTTATTATTTCAAGCCCGTAATGGCTTGAACCAACAATTGCATCTTATAGGGTTCTGTTCCAATATCATGACAAGCCTTAATATAATCCTCTAGAGGCTTTCCTTGTGTTTTGAGAGGCTGTAAAACCTTTTGACATTCTGAATTCATATTATCATAGGCAAGCATCGGTAATAACATATCCCTTAATTCAATTTGAGCAATAGTTCTCACTAGATTTTGTCTTAATTGGGTGATAAAATCAGTACAAGGTTCTTCATTAGATTGTTTTACATTAACAAAAGAAGGATGAGACTGTCTTGGGGGGCTAACCTTTTCCCACGCCCCAAGACAAATGAATCTTATTTGACTTATAAGTTGATCATAGAATTATAGTTGTTTCTGAACCCCTTGATATGCTCCTGACCCCATTAATTGTTCCACAGTAATATTAAGAGGAGGATTAGCAGCTGCATTTCTTTGAGCCTGTTGAGAGGCCTCATCTTGCCACCATGTTCAGAATTGTAAAAATTCCGAAGTGGATAAGCAAGTTCTAGGAGTCGTTTCTCAATCATATGGAATGAGTTGTTCAGACTGAGCCAACCCCTGAATAAGACCTGTGGTGTAAGGAGATGTAGTTCTATACTGTGTTCATGCCTGTTTAATCTCCTTATTAGTTTTAAAAGAGAGAGGAGTATGTTCAAATTGTACCCCGCCTTGTGAAAGTTCAGCATTAGGGGGCACCTCATGATAACAGTCACGATAACAGGCAAAACCAAAGTACCAAGGTCACCTTCTTGCCTCACTGCTCGTAGAGCTTGTTGAAAAGATGAGAGAGCAGGCGCATACGTCTTTGGTATTGTGACTGCGGCTGTAAATAAGTACCCCATCATCCAATGGTGTATCAGGATCTGGTGGACGGGGTTCCTGAGCTATAGGGGGCTCTGGCCAAGGGGCCGAAGGCTGTGAGACTGGTGATAAAGGGAAAGCTTGAGGATGTTGTCCCGTACCATAGTTAATGTGAGATTTAGGACTCAAAAATCAAGCCTCTCTCTCCCCTTCCAAAGGATTATATTTCCCTTTATCCAGATTTTCATAAATATGAGGCAGCCAGACAAGCGGCTCCTGACATGCAGGAGGAGCAGGAGTATCGGATTCTGAATCAGAAGAGTCAGACCGTTCAGATTGTAAAGGAGCCAAAGTAGTATATAAGGTTACAAAGAGACCACACACTTATAGGAATGGGTTCCCCAGACTGATAGGCTCTACGCAAACAACGCATCACTTCTTTCCACTCATTAAGACTCAAAGTCCCTTTTTCTGGGTTCAACTAGTAACAGTGCTTATGAATTGCCTGAAATGATTCCCCCAAATTCTCTTCTTTCATTTGCACTCCAGAGCTGTGTAGTAAGGTTTTTAGAAGCATAATATAGTCAGCATGCTTAGAAGGAGATCGCCCCATTGTGTCCCTGATTGACAAATCCACAGGGGTGTCCTCACCGAGTACTTTCACTGTCCTCCGATCTCTCGGCTGGAATTCTCCGTGTCTTTTGGCACTGTCAAAAAGCCTTGAAAGCTACTTGCACCCTCAGGTCCCTGTTTGGGCGCCAAATGTTGGGACAAGCCTAACAACGAACTGACTGAGGGAGCAGTGCTGCAGAAGAATAAAGAAAAATGCACAGGCAAAAACCCAGATGCTAATCCTTGCATGCTTTTTATTGCTAACATCTACTTTCTTGTACATGCTCTAGAGATATCTGTTTTTTACAATCTCAGATCGAGGATAAGGATATACAATGCACAGTTCTCAATGTCAAAGCTTCAGGCCTTTCATGACTCTGTTTAGCCCATCAGCTAGTGACAACCTTTCTCAGCAACTCCCTCAAGGCTCTGGTCATGAGAACAGTCACTAATGGTTTTCCATCAGTCACATCAGTACTTCAACATCTTGTTTTCAAGATGTTTTTCCACGTTGTACTTTTTACTGCTCCCAGCCCTTTGCCTGGAGAAGGCGATGGCACCCCACTCCAGTACTCTTGCCTGGAAAATCCCATGGATGGAGGAGCCTGGTAGGCTGCAGTCCGTGGGGTCGCTAAGAGACATGACTGGGAGACTTCCCTTTCACTTTTCACTTTCAGGCATTGGAGAAGGAAATGGCAACCCACTCCAGTGTTCTTGCCTTGGAGAATCCCAGGGATGGCAGAGCCTGGTGGGCTGCCATCTATGGGGTCACACAGAGCCGGACACAACTGAAGTGACTTAGCAGCAGCAGCAGCCCTTTGCCTGGGGGTGATGAGAAAGTCATTCTTATTTTGCAAAGAAGCCCTGTTAATTATGGTACAGGCCTGTGCGTAGCATATTCCCTACAAATAGTTGCGGCGCACAGGCTTAGTTGCTCTGCAGCATGTGGGATCTTCCTGGGTCAAGGATCAAACCCTTGTCTCCTGCATTGGCAGGCAGATTCTTTACCCCTGAGCCACCAGGGAAACGTCGCAACAGGTTTGAATCGCCATTTAGTCCTAATCTGTAGAGACTGGGAAGCCAAGTTCCCCCAAATGGGGCATCTCACTCTAGGCTGCAGAACGGAAGGGAAGGATCCTTGGGAGAGAATGCCTCTGGCTCCTAGGAGAGTCAAGTCAGCTTGGAACACATGATCAGGGGCTGTCCTCAGCCAGGCCCTGAGCAGACATTCCATGAACCCCGTGGGCTGCGGGTGGGTCTCCTGGCCACCAGAGAAAACAGCCAATTGTCTGCTCGGTGCTCCCCAGGCCAGATTATGGGAGTTCCTTACCTAGAAGGAGAGTCCCATGCCCCCCTCCTCAACCTACATCTCATAGGGCCACCCTGGACTTTGATTCTGACATGCAGGATCTAAGCCTGGCTCCACCCTGTCCCTGAGCAACCAGCGGCAGCTCAGAATGACACACACCCACTTCTGCAATGGGGTGTGAGGTGCATTTGACCCCCTCACAGCCAGCTCTGTGTTACTCACTGAGCCATTACCATCATTTCATTACCAGTGATGAAAACAACAGCAGACACTATTGTTTTTGTTTCTAACTGAAGGTTAGTTGATCCATATAACACCATGTGAGTTCCAGGAGCACAACGTAGTGATTCAATATTTCTATGCATTATAAAGTCATCACCATGATAAATCTAGTTACCATTCATTACTGTACAAAGTTATTACAATATTATTGACTATATTCCCCCACTCTGGACCTTTCATCCCAGTGACTCATTCATTTGGCAACCTGGAAGGTTGTACCTCTTTATCTCCCTTACCTATTTCACTCCTCCCCCTGCCCTTTCTCCCTTCTAGCTATCACATGTTTGTTCTCTGTGTCTAAGAGTCTGTTTCTGTTCTCTTATGTTTGTCCATTGGTTCTTTGGATTCCACATCTGAGTGAAATCTTATGGTATTTGTCTTTCACTGTCTGACTTATTTCACTTGGTACAATCCCCTCTAGATCCACCTATGTTGTCACAAATGGCAAGGTTTCATTCTTCTTAATGGCTGAGTAATATTCCATTGCATATACAGGGGTGGTGGTGGTGGTTTAGTTTCTAAGTGGTGTCTGACTCTTTGCAACCCCATGGACTGTACCCCACCAGGCGCCTCTGTCCATGGGATTTCCCAGGCAAGAATACTGGAATGGGTTGCCATTTCCTCTTCCAAGGGATATTCCTGACCCAGGGATTGAACCCAGGTCTCCTGCATTGCAGGCAGATTCTTTACCACTGAGCCACCAGGGAAGCCCTCCATTGTTTATGTACCATATCTTTATCTGTTCGGCTGTCGATATACATTTAGGTTGCTTCCATGTCTTGGCTATCGTAACTAGTGCTGCTACAAACATAAGGGTGCAAATATCTTTTCAAATTAATGTTTTTGTTTTCTTCAGATAAAGTAGAAGAAAGAATTAGAGTTGTTGGATTCCATGGTAGTTCTATTTTTAATTTTTTCAAGAAACTCCAGAATGTTTTCCCCAGTGGCTTCACCAACTTACATTCTCATCAACGCGGCACAAGTGTTCCCTTTCCTCCACATCCTCACCAATACTGTTACTTGCTGTCTTGTTAATAATTGTTCTGAGGCCTGAGGTGATGTCTCACTGTGGTTTTGATCTGTATTTTCCTAATGATTAGTGATGCAGAGCAGCTTTTCACGTGCCAAATGGCCATTTGTATGTCTTCTTTGGAAAAATGTCTTTTCAGTTCCTCTACCCATTTTAGGGGGCTTCCCAGGTGGCGCTAGTGGTAAAGAACCTGGCTGCCAATGCAGGAGACAGAAGAGATGTGGGTTCAATCCCTAGGTTGGGAAGATCCCCTGGAAGGAGGGCATGGCAACCCACTCCAGGGATTCCTGCCTGGAGAATCCGTGGACAGAGAAGCCTGGTGGGCTACAGTCCATAAGGTTGCACAGAGTCAGACACGACTGACTTGACTTAGCGTACACACACACACACCCTTTTTTTTAATTGTTTTTTTTTTTTTTTAATTGAGTCGTATGAGATCTTTGTATATTTTGGATAAAGAAAGAAAGTGAAAGTGAAGTCGCTCTGTCGTGTCTGACTCTTTGCGACCCCATGGACTGTACCCACCAGGCTCTTCCATCCATGGAATTTTCTAGGCAAGAGTACTGGAATGGGTTGCCACTTCCTTCTCCAGGGGATCTTCCCGACCCAGGGATCGAACCCGGGTCTCCCACATTGCAGGCAGACACTTTACTATCTGAGTCACCAAGGAATCCCATATATTTTGGAGATGTTAACCCCTAATTAGATATATCAGCTGCAAATATAATCTCCCATTCAGTAGGCTGCCTTTTTGTTTTGTTGATAGTTTCCGTCTCTATGAAAAGATTTCCAGTTTGATGTAGTCCCATTTCTTTTTCTCTGTATGTTTATTCTTTAATTCTTCCAGGTCTTTGTTAATTGATTCTTGCATTTTCTCCATTTTGTTTTCAAGGTTTTTGATCATCTTTACTATCATTATTCTGACCATTTGTTTTTGATTTTGTTTCCCTTTCCTGAGGAGACATATAAAAAAAAAATTACTGAGGCCATTGTCAAAAAATGTACTACCTGTGTTCTCTTCTAGGATTTTTATGGTTGTAGTTTTACACTTAAGTCTTCAATCCATTTTGAGCTTATTTTTGTATAGGGTGTGAGAGAGTAGTCCAGTTTGATTTTTTTTTTAAACTTAAAACAGTTTGATTTTTTTTTTTTTTTGCATGTAGTTGTTCAGTTTTCCCAACATCATTTATTGAAGAGGTTGTCTTTTCCTTGTTGCATATTCTTACTGCCTTTGTCATAGATTAATTGCCCACATAAGTCTGAGTTTATTTCTGGGCTCTCTAGTCTGTTCTGTTGATTGATGCATCCATTTTTGTGTGGTATCATAATGCTTTGATTGCTGCAGCTTTTAAAAAATATTATTTATCGGTTTGACTATGCTGGGTCTTAGTTGTGGCATCTAAGGTCTTCAATCTTCATTGTGGCATGCAAATTCTTAGTTGTGGCATGTTGGATCTAGTTTCCTGACCAGACATCAAACCCAGGCCCCCTGCATTGGGAGCCTGGAGTCTTAGCCACTGGACCACCAGGGAAGTCTCTACTGCAGCTTTGTAGGGTAGTTTAAAATCAGGTGCCATTTGTTGAAACCCAACTCTACCAGAAGCAGTGCTCAGACTATAATCTCATCAGCCCTCATGGCTCACCTGTGAAAGGAACCCATGATGCTCAACTAGACCATAGGATAAGGTCAGGTGCTCCTCCTTCTCCTCCCCCAAGGCCACTTTGGAGGCTGGACTGCTTCAATTCCTGGTTGGGGGAGTCCTCCCCTCCATGGCAGAACCACCCTGTGGGCAGGATCCTCTATCATGGCTTTGCTGTGTGACCTCAGGAAGCTCACAGACCCTTTCTGGGCCTCAGTTTCATTACCTGCAGAGGGACTCAGGGGCCCCACCAAAATTTTAGATCTGAGAAAGATGGGATCTGCCCTTAGAGAACCTCACACGAGAATCTCTCTGTTTCTTAGAGTCACAACCCATGTCAGAGACCCCTTAGCCCCACCCATTCCTCAAGCCACAGCCCAGGAGGGTTCTCTCTGCCCCCAGTCTGTTCCGCTGACCATATCCTCTTATCCCCAGGGCAAACTTTGGCCTGGAGACAGAGCCTGGAGCCCAGAGGAAACACAAAATCCCAGGGTTGCCTGGGGAGGGCCTGCGTCCTAGGAGGAGGCAGAGGGAGCATGTTTATTGATGCAGGCCCTCCTGGCGGGGGGAGTCTCTAGACCCAGCATGCCCTCTACCCAGTGGCATCTGCCCACTGTCTCATGGCTGCCCCACCTCCCAATGAGGCCCCCATGCTCTTCTCTGCCGGACAACAGGGAACTGTTACCATGATGATTAGCAGTTTATTAACCATGAGGCTTCCCCAACCCCCACAGCTGGGGAAACTCCCTGAGTGGGTTTTGAGTCCCCTTTGTTTTTGCCACCGACTCAGAACTCTTCTCTGGAACAAGCCAAGTTCCCCTGCCCCTTCCAAGGAACAGGTTACATGAGAAGACACAAAGGATTCTGGACCAGCTCCGGGCGGGTGCAGCTTGCCTCGCCAGGGACAGGGAGCAGAGCAACCAAGGTGCCCGGGAGCCCCTGCCAGGTGCCTGGTGTGTGCTGGGGTCATGGACGGGCAGAGTTCAGAGGCCAGCCCTGACCCCGGGGGAGTTCGCAGGAGATGAGGATGGAGAGACAAGGCCCGGCCCCACAGGGGAACATGCAGGTGAGACGAAGGGCCAGGGGGCCTGGAGTGGGGAGATGTTGCTTTTGGCTACCTTGGATGCCACAAGGAGGCTGCAGCCAGTGAGATGGGCCGGGTGGGTGGAAGGATTCATACCAAGGGAAGGAGGAGTGGGCATTTCACACCAGGGAAGCACTGAGCACAGATAAACGGGGGGAAACAGCATGGGATGCTGCTGGAGCAAATGGTCTGGGTGTGACGCTGAGGCAGTCAACTCCGTGGGGACGGGAGGGTGTCTGCTTTGCTTACCACTATGTGTGTCCCCAGTGCCAAGCATGGCGCCTACCACCCAGTGGGCTCCACAGTGAGGCTCGACTGAGTGAGCACAGGCTGGAAAGGGAAGTTGATGACATGGAGCAGAAACGGAGGGAGAAGTCCTGGAGGGCCGAGTGCATCTTTCAGCCTTCCTTGGTAGGCAGAATGGACCAGGGACATTTTTGAGGTGGTTTCCTCACCGGGGATTAACCCATTTATTCCTCTTTGGTTCTCCCAGCTGTGAGACAAACTCCAAGGGACCTTCCAGATGAGTGTCCTGGAGTCTGGGCCTGTGATCAGGGTCTCAAAAGACCTTTGAGGTGCTATGAGGACTCTGGGGCTCCAAGGTCTGTCAGGGGCAGTGCTGGGGAACCAGGAATGCTCCCTGGAGGAAGTGACAGGGAGGGGCTGCTGGAGAAGGGGTGCAAGGGAGGGGGTGTAGGGGAGGGGTGCTGCAGCTGGAGGAAGGGAATGGGTACAGGAGGGAAGCAGGCCAGGTGCAGGCCTGTTGGGAGAAGAGCATCAAGGTGGAACTGGATCTGAAGGGGAGGAAGCAGCGATGTGGACTGTCTTAACAACTCTGACTCAAGCTGGCCAGACACCTGCCTGTTCACCTACGGACCCTCCTGCCCTAACACTGCTACCACGGGGAGTGCCTTGAGGATTAAACCAGCTGGAGGGCTCAACATCCCCCCAGCTTTAGCCTGAAGGGGTCAAAGTGGCCTGATTCTGGGTCTTGCACTTGAAAGGTGGGGGGAGGGGTCCTGCCCCACCTCTGGCTCTACCGCAGGCTGGGCGGGACCATACATGCAGCTGTCACACCTCCCAAGACTTAGCCCCAAGCCACGGAGCAGGGACCAGGTTGCTGGGGTGTGGAAGCTCTTCATCACCTTCAAATTGCATGTGACAACTGTCACTTGGCTGGCAAAGCTGTCATGTGGGTTACTTGTGTCAGTTGAGGCTTCAGGAGGTGCGACGACTTGTCTCCTGCAGGACATGTATGTAGCATTGTACACACTCGGCTCCGTCCTCTGGCAGCGGAAGCGAGGTTCATCCTGCCCCGCCCCTGGGGGCTGAGGTGCTCAGGTCCCCAAATTTATCTCCATCTTCCAATCCCAAGACGTGTCCCACTCCCCTGTCCTGAAAATCTGACCTGCTCACTGATGAATCAATTGTTTTGATAGGTTATGGGTCTGCTTGATTCCTCAGGTCAGAAATGCAAGGGCAGTCCCTGCCCCAGGCTCTCCTTTCCCTCACCTTACTGAGTCAGCCACCCAGACATGACTTGAATCCATCTCTTTTTCACCATCCACATGGCCAGCCCTCCATTTCTCTCCCGGACCACGGTCCATATCCATCTCCCAGCTCCCAGCCTTGGCCCCAAGTCCATCCTCACTAAAGCCCAGTCATCTTCCACAAACACAAATCTCAGCAAGGCTCTCCCCTCCCCAAATCCTTCAATGCTTCCTCATTACCTTCAGGATGGAGTCTAGATTCCCACCAACTTTTCAACTTTTGCCCCCAGCCCTGCCACCCACATCACTTTGTTCCAGTCACATCAATGTTCTTTCAGTTCCTTGAAAAAGGCCAGGCTCTCACTGACACTCCTCAAGCCTTTGGACAAGTCTGCCCTACCCCTGCTTCCTGTCTAGAACACTCTCTTGCTCCCCACACCCTACCTCCATTCATTCCTTCGCTCCTTCAGATCACAGCTTAAACCTTCACTTCCTTCCTTCAGCCCCAACTTTTCTCTGTGTCCTCAAAGGTCACTGACTTCCCCATTATGCTGTCTTTTCATTGCATTGTTATACCTGGCTTATTCCTGTGAACTCCTTGAAAACAGGAACTCTTTTGTCTTTCAACTTGTACCTCCAGGACTTAGCACCCAGCTGATATGCCATAAAATATGTTTATTGTATGGATGAAGCGTTGGTGGTTGGATGGACGGGTGAACAGATGAGTGATTGGATGACGGATGGATGGACGGACGGATGTGTGGCTGGGTAAGCGGCTTCATGGATGGATGGATGGATGGACGCTTACGCAGTTCTGAAGTACAGCTTGGACTCAGCTTCTGTTCTATCCCAGCGGCTTCTTCACCCCAGAACAAGTGATTTTTGATCCAGTGTATGTGTCCCCTCAGCTCATGAGATACACCTGAATCCTCTGTTACGAATGAGGTGGAGGAAACCAAACAAGGCACTCTTTTGACCTTTTTTCCACCTAGTTAACAGCTTCCTTGTGGGTTGTGGCCATTTCTTGCTTCCTGCCAAACCTAAATTGCTTCAACTGTGGCTTTGATCTCATTCGTTCTTCGTCCTAGAAGGGTCTTCCTCCCTCCACATGCTCTCACCCCTTGGCTTCTGACACTATCCCACCTCAGGGTCCCCTTCCCCTCTGCCGATGATGTGATCCCTTTTGCCTGCTTCCATAAAACCTCTCCTTGACCCCAACTCCCCTCTCCCCTAGCCTCCAGCACTCCAGCATGCTTTCCTCCTATTTCCCCTTTTATTTTTCCCCTTTTACGAATATGACCAAACTTCTCCGATGTGTGGTCTACATCTCCCACTACCAATTTCCTCTCTGCCCACATGTGATTGAATTCTTAGAATGTGGCTTCTGGTACTGACACTCCAGGGATGTGACTCTCTCTGGGCAGCTCAACCCCTGCACCCTGAACTTCTCATCCTTTCCCAGAGGACAGTGTGGGGCAGTGGTTACCAGCAGATGCTCTGGGAGCAGTGTCTACAGCCCTGGGCCCCAGTCTATCATCTACCTGTTCCTGGTTATGTGACCCTGTGAACAAGACTAGGAATCTCACTGTCCTTGTTTGTAAAATGGGCATGTGGGTAAGATTCTGCCTCATGGTATTGCTGGGAAAATGAACTGAGATGATGAAGGTAAAGTTCTCAGTCTCCAGCTGGATGGATGAGTCCCCTTGTCATCACTGAGCACCCATTTCCCTTCTTGACATTCCTCCTGTGGGATTCGGGACATGCTTTTCTCTCGCTTGAGCTCTGTGTGGGCTCCTCTCCTCAGTAATGGGCTTCCCAGGTGGCGCTATTGGTAAAGAACGCACCTGCCAGTACAGGAGACAGAAGAGACCTGGGTTCCATCCCTGTGGTGGGAAGATCCCCTGGAGGAGGGCATGGCAACCCACTCCAGTGTTCTTGCCTGGAGACTCCCACGGACCGAGGAGCCTGGCGGGCTAGAGTCCATGGGGCCCCAAAGAGTCGGACTTGGCTGAAGCGATTTAGAATGCAGGCACTCACACTCCTCAGTAATGTGTCTGAGCTCTCACCACGGGCGGGGCAGGGTTCTTAGCAGTTACGCTGATTAGTTTCCTTTGTCCTCACAACAGCCCTAGAAGGTAAGAACTATTTTTATCTACATTTTATGGATGAGGAAACTGGGGACCAACCGCAATGGTTGAGAAACTGGTCCAAGGGCAGAGCTAGCTCGTGGTACAAGTGTGCTTGGGACTCTGTCCTAGGATGTGTTTTCACCTCAAGCAACCCTTTCTCCTTCCAAGATGTCTCCACTCAAACCTTTGATCTTAGCATGGATGCTTCCATAGCATAACAGACCAGACACACAGCCCAGGACCCCGCTGTCTCCTTTGGCGTTCTCCTGCCTGCACTGTCGGATGCCTTAGCTCTCTGCCTTGCCGTCTAGCTGGTTCTGTGTGCATCTGCCACCCACACTGGACTGGGGGCTCCAGAGAGGCAGAAAACTGTGTCCTCATGGTTCTCGCAGCCTCAGGAACCAGAAAGGCAGAACCGAGTTCCCTCTCAACTGACTTCCCTTTTTTTCTGTGTAGGTTAGCCTCATTCCCTACCTCCCCATATGTCTCACTGGTCTGAAACTTTGCCCTTGACTCATTCCTCGCCTCCAGCCCCCACATTGCATCAGGCACAGACTCCACTCGGTAATGTCTTCAGGCAGCTTTCAGCTTTCTCACTTCCTCCTCATTCCCACTGGCTCAACTCACATCCTTCATGCCCAGACAGTATACCAACACTCCCAGTATATTTTCTCCTCTCTGGTCCTGCAGACACCACCCACCTCCCTGCCTGTATCTGGTGGGTCTTTCTCAAGTGCTGCTCTGACTTCGTACTGCCCACCCTCAAGAACCATCACTGGTTCCCTGCTTCCTTCCACCTCCACTGGAAACTCTTCAGGCCAGTCTTTAAGCCCTGGCATCAGTCTGGTCCCTCCCTCCCTGGTCAGTCTCATCTCGAGTTTCCCCAGGGTTCAATTTCTACTCTGTGCCTGGGTTTGCAGCTCCTGTCCTCTCTTTTTCTGGATTTACCCACCTCCTATCCCCAAACCAAATTCTGTCCCTTTCTTATCTATATGTGTATTAGTCACTGCTGCTGCTGCTGCTGCTAAGTCGCTTCAGTCGTGTCCAACTCTGTGTGACCCCATAGATGGCAGCCCACCAGGCTCCCCCGTCCCTGGGATTCTGGGCAAGAACACTGGAGTGGGTTGCCATTTCCTCCCCCAGGGGATCTTCCTGACTTATGCATCAAACCCAGTCTCCTGCATTGTAGGCAGATTCTTTACCATTTCTTATATATGGCATGCCATAAGAGATTAAGCAAGAGGGTTACTGTGGAGCTGAGGGGCTGGCAGTCAGATAACCCAGGTTTAAATTCAGCTCTGCCATCAGCAAGCTGGGGGACTTTCAAGAAGTCACTCCTCTCTGAGCCTAGGTTTCACATCTTTAAAATGAAAATAATAATAGTAACTGCATTAGAAGGTTTGGGTTTGCTTCAGCTGCCTTAGCACTATATCTGGCAAAAAGTATGTGTTCCTGACTTTAAATATCATCTATATGCCACCGAATCCCAAATTCCTCCCGCCAACTCCAGACTTGTATTATCAGCTGCCTACTCAACATGTCAAACAGATGTCTCAAACCACCAAGTCTGAAGCTGCATTCCCCATTCCCATTCACCCCCATACCTGCTCCTCTCCTGTTCTTTGCCAACCCCTACATCCTGTTACTTGGGCCAGAAACCTGGGTGCCATCTTCTACACCTCTTTCTCTCACCCTCTACTTCCCATCTGTCTGGTGATCGCCCAGCTCTGCCTTCAGAATCCAACCAGAGCCCAGCATCTCTCTCCTGGATTCCTATACTGCCTTGTCCATCATCTCCCCACCTCTCTCCTCACCTCCTACAATCTACTGTCAGCACGGTTGTCAAACGGAATGAGAGTGTCCTCTGATCAGAGCGTCTCTGTGGCTTTCCATCTGACTCAGGGGAAAAACCAAGGACCCCACAGCAGCCAGAAGGTCCTGTGTGCTCTGCCTGCCTCCTGACCCTGCTAACTCTGGCATTTTCTTTCCCTGGATACTTGTGTGACTCATTCCTTCACCTCCTTAAAATTTTATTTAAATGTCACTTTTCAGTGAGGTCTACCCTGTTTAAAATTGCAACCCACCCCACCTTTTCCTCTGCTCAATTTTTTCTTTTGCTTTTTGCTGTATATTTAATACTTACTGCCTTCTAACACACTATATCCCATTGGCTTACTTATTCTGTCTGCTGCTGTTTGCTTGTCTCCCACTCATATCTCCCTACTCCCATCTCCACTGGAATGTAAGTTCCCAGGGACAAAGGCCTTTCAACAAAGCATATCCCCTGGCACATGGAGGGCCCACCATACATCCTGGTAGAATCCAATGAGAGGATGAATAATGGATGGTATTGTTCCGGGAAGCACTTCTCATGGTGTCTCACTCTTCCCTGTGATGAGCGAGGGGAATCTCACTCATGCCTGGAATCTCACTCACTTCATCTGGGCTCCCGCTCCAGCCCTGTAAATCAGTTCCTTTTATTCACTGCTAGAATCCAACTCTCTCTCTCAAGGGAGCACTTTTCCCAGTTTCCAAGTATTTTCACAGGCAGGTGTTTGGTCTCCTGAAGGCACCGGGATCACTCTAGTTTGGGCTGCCAGTCCAAGGCACTTAGCCCTCAGGAGCAATGACAGACCTTTCATTTGGATGTCAGAAGTCTGCGGCAGCCTGCTCTGAGCCTGGAAGCCTGCCTGGCAGGGTCCTTCTTATCCAATCTGACACTTGTGCTCCCAAGGTTTGTTCAGCACCAGGGTCAGCTCTCAGAGCCCAGCATCCTGGAAAGAGAACATGGCACCCTGTCTAGGGAGCCTGGTGAACCT
Organism: Bubalus bubalis; assembly: GCF_019923935.1. Lineage (NCBI taxonomy): Eukaryota > Metazoa > Chordata > Mammalia > Artiodactyla > Bovidae > Bubalus > Bubalus bubalis. The sequence continues at coordinate 25,015,509 of NC_059174.1, read as the reverse complement.
GGCCTCTTTGAAAGGCTAGGGGTTTCCCCACATTCCTGACCAGCCTCAGCCACTGCAGACAAGCCAGCAGGGACAAGGCCAGCAGCACTGGGGTGTATGACACGTGGCATAGACCTACATGGATTATGGCTCTCCCAGTGGGGGCAGAGGGTTCATAGCAGCTGTGGCCATATCTGAGCAGGACCCAGACCTGGGAAGAATGGGCCCCAGAGGAGGGGGCCCTGTTCCCTTTCTAGAGAGAAGCCAGCACTCTGCAGCACTCCAGGCCTGGCCAGATGGGTTGTGGCTTGTTCTGCCATACACGGGGCTTTCCCCTCAACCCCACTTGTCTCAGCATCCCTCCTCCTTCCTGCCTTGTCTCCGTTCCTTCAACACTCCAGTCTCAATTTTTTTAAACTAAAACTATCCACACTAACTCCAAAATTAATTTGGCATTTTTATTGGGATTATACTGAAAGTATAGATGTCCTTAGGGAGCTGGGCTCCCACCCACTCCCCATCCACTCCCTGAAGCCTCTCTCAGCCTGTCTAACCTCTCCTCCTCCAGCCAGCCCCTCCTCATCCCTGCCCTCCCCATGGGCTGCAGGCTGGGGAGTGGGGTGACTGGCTCTCTTCACTGTCTGAGGTTGGGCTCATTAAAGATGTGTTTCCAGGGTAGATGGGGAAGAGCATGGGAATGAGGGCAGGAAAGGGACAGAAACACAGAGAAGGTGAGACTCTTCCAGGAAGCTTCTTCTTGGCCCCAGAGAGGCTCTAAAGTGAGAGTTAGAAGTGAAAGTAGCCAAAGTGAGTGGGGCTTGGGGTGGGACACCAGCACAGTTAACCATTTCCATGTGCCCATCACCAGGTAAGAGTCAATATTTCTGCTCAGGGAAGCCCCATGCATCTCTCCTAATCCATTCCTCTATGGACTAGAGGACTCTGGATGGGGCACCCGCTAGTCCCATGCATTTCTTCCTATTTTACTAATATGTGTGTGTCCCTAAATCATATATATCACTGTTTATGCATGCTTTTATGCTTCATATTAATACTGTCATATGGTATCTGTGCTTTCACATTTTGCAGTGTTGAACTTGAGAGTCATGTATGTGGACAGGTACCAATGTATTTCTTTGCTTTTACCATTGTATGCTATTCTGTACAATGACTATGCTACAATTGACAAAAAGAAGAGTAGGGTCTTTGAAGTTGGGCTGTCTGCCAGGTTGGTCAAGGTAAGTACCCTTAATCAGTCTGGGCCTCAGCACTACCATCTTGAAAATGGGACTTCTATGGACCTCCTCTTAGAGCTGGGACAGGGATTAAATGAGAAAATTCATTCAAAGACTCACAGTGGTGTGTGACAGGGATGGTGAACCTCCCACTGAGGAGGCCAGTGTCTTAGTCATCGGTGTCTTCAGCAATAAATAAACTCTTCCTCTTTCCCATGCTACCCACCCTACCTGGGAGCCCCACTGCTTCTAATCCTGACGCCCTGGAAAGGCGACCTGGGGGCTGCCTACTGGGCATCTCAGTGTTCATATGCATGGAACCCCAACTCTGTCAAGCTAATGGTAGTCATGATGATTTATAAAACCAGGAAACAGGCTGCACAGGTACAGTGAGAGCCAGAGGTGGGGAGGAGAAGGGAAGACCCAGGCAAATGTCCAGGCAGGCAGAAGCCTCCACAATGAGACGCCTGAGATCCCAGGGCTGCTGGATTCCCCTGCTCACTCCTCTGTGGGTCTGCGTGACAATCAGAGCCTTGACCCAGTCCAGGCTTCCTGGGGGTCCTTGTTGGGCCTGAGGAGCAATTTATTGATGAGAATGTGGTGGAGGAGGTTCAGAGGGCTTTTGGGGTGATCACATCTTAACAGAAGGCCACTTTAAGTGTCTGACATCACTTGGAGACAATTAAATATTTTCACCAGGAAAGGCCTTGAAATGTACCTCCCGCCCCCCACCCATGGATGGGTAGGCCTCCATAAATCAGAAGGGGCGTGGCACAGGCATCAGGTCAGAGAGTGCCAGTGGACACAGATGGCTGTGGGCCCTGGCTCCGCCCCTCTTTCTCTCCTTCCAGGACCTGTGGTGGGTGGTGGTCACTGGAGCACAGACCAACACACACAAATGCCTGCTCTCATGGATCTTACAGAAATTAGCCAGGTCATGTGAGGGTTATAATGAGGATGGGGGAATCAACATCAAGGGAAATGAACTGGAGCCAGCAGGATGGTTGAAATGCTCCAGGAAAACAAAAACACCGAAACGAACTCGTCAGTCCCTAGAACTGTGCCAGATTTCTGTGCCAAGAAGCCAAGGTTACCCTGGTTGGACTTCTGGGTTTTGGAGCTATGTTAGAGACTGGTTAGTCTAGATCATCTGGCAAACAGCTGGTGCTCAATCATTTTCATATTCTTCTCCACATTTACTTCCTTGTCTGCTGCAAGGGATCACCAGCATATCTGAGTCATTAGAACTCCTCAGCATCAGTGTATTTCAGAGGAGCTACAAAACGCTTCTTCTTTCCACCTCCACTCAGTAAGAATTCCAGATTAAATTCATTAATAGCTGACAGGCTAAGGGTGGCCTTCATCTTGTCTGCAAACAGAGCAAGGACAGAGGGGCAAGTTTGGTCTTGGAAAGCCTGTTTACCCCAGTTAAGGGAATGGTTCAAGTTTTCAATAGTATCATGCAGGTAACTGACAAGTCATTCCTGCTAAGTCCAGGTAATATATTTCTTCTTCCTGACTGCCACATCAATCAGGATAGGCTAGGTTACGCTGCAATGACAAATAGCCTCAAACTCTCATTGGTTTAAAACTGCAAAGCTTTGTTTCTTCCACATGGAGCTGCTGGGGCTCTTTCTGTGGCTGGAGGTTCTGAGTCACCTTCACTCTGGGAACCAGGGTAATGGACCAGTCAGTCATCATCTGGAATATTGCCAAGTTCTGGCTCCAGGAACTAAAAGTTCTCAAGGGTTTCTCACCAATAATTAAATGTTTGAATCTGGTTTGACAAACTTTATTCCCACTGCCAGCTCAGAATTGATTGTTTGGCACCTCACCAACCCCAAGGGAACAAGAAGAGTGGCCCTCTTGAGTGCTTAGGGGAAGCAAGCCAGAAATGCTCGGAGAAATTGATGTTGAAACTAACTTTCCTTTCTGTCCAAGTCTCAGATTCAGACATCTTGCTAGTCTGGTTCTAATTAGGATGCCAGTGTTTTGACCTTGCCAAGTTCAAAAGAAATTTAGAAGAAAAAAAGTTCCATCAACTTGAACAGCATCCATTAGCTTAGGGGAAAAATTATGCAAGTCATAAATTATTTTTATCTGCTTGCTGACACTATATCATGTCTTTATCTTCCTTTACTGAAAACCAAGAAGACTGATATATATCTCTCATAATTCCACAGTCTTATTTGGGTAACCAATAACAAAACTGAGTAGAAAAAGGACGTTTCAAACTCTTTGATCGTGAATTCTACTTTACTAAAGTAGAACCAAAAGCCTGGAAAGATTAAGCAACTTTCCTAAAGTCACACAGCCAAAGATCACCATGTTACATTCCACTTCTGTATTGCTAAATAGCAAGATGCTCATTAGAAATAATTCTGTTCTTTCCCCTGGGGACAAAAGATCCCTTGAAGGTAAGAGAGAGGCATCTCTTCCCACAGGTGCCCTGCTCTGGAATCCTCCTAGGTTCAGAGGTACCAGCACTTCCAGCCAATTTGGTAAGGTTGATGAGATCCTGCGTGGGTCTGGCAGCTAAAGTTTGCGGTCATCTGGGGAAAGGCATTCTGGCCCTAGATCTCTTCTTTAATCCCAGTACACAGGAGCAGCAGGGCATGTGTATGTACACACACACACACACACTTCATGGCTCCCAGGAGCTTACTATTCAGCCTCACACTGGAAATTCCCAACCATTCATTTGTGTTTTTCTGCCTGGCCTCACCCTTTTGGGGAATGTACAGAGGACACAGGAGAGGCAAAGGGGAATAACAGCAAAGGGCAGAGGGTGAGAGGGCTGCCGGTAGCTGTCGCCCAAAGGACCCTGCATGCCTAGGTGGGGTGGAGGCAGGTTGGCCTGGTGCGGAGGGCTCTAAAACTCTGGCTGGGTGCCAAATCCCCTAGTTTGGAAGGCAGGGCAAGGCGGGGAGGGAAAGAGAGGAGAGGAAGGCGGGAGGAAAGAGGCAACGGCTTGAAAGTGCAGACTCTCAGCTCTCCCATCCCTGAATTCAGCAGGGCTGAAGTGAGGCTCGGGAGTCTCTACTTTTGACAATCTGTGGCTCACAATTTTAGAAACGGTGGTTAAGATTCAAGTCCTGGAGAAAGACTTCAGGTTCCAGTTCTGCTGCTTACAGTCTGTTTGACCTTAGGCAAGTCCTGTGGATTTGAAAACCTTAGTCTCATCATCTGCAAGTGGAAGCCCTGGTACATAAAGAATTTAGTGTATTGCCTGGCATATGGTAAACATTAAATAAACAAAGGCTATTTTAATAACAATAATAATATTACTATTATTATAATATGATATTATAATAATATTATAACATAATAATATTCCTTGGAAGGACTGATGCTGAAACTCTAGTACTTTGGCCACCCGATGGGAAGAACCAACTCATTGGAAAAGACCCTGATGCTGGGAAAGATTGAGAGCAGGAGGAGAAGGGGATGACAGGGGATGAGATGGTTAGATAGCATCACAGACTCAGTGGACATGAATTTGAGCAAACTCCAGGAGATAGTGGAGGACAGAGAAGCCTGGCATGCTCTAGTCCATGGGGTCGCAAAGAGTTGGACACTACTTATCGACTCAACAACAACAGTGATAATAATATAAATAATATTATATTATTAGTAATAGTATATTATATCTCAGAGCCCTGATCACTCTATCAAAGTTTTCAGAGGCCTCAGGTGACTCAGATGGTTAAGAATCCACCTGCAATGTGGGAGACCTGGGTTCAATCCTTGGGTTAGGAAGATCCCCTGGAGAAGCAAACAGCTACCAACTCCAGTATTTTGGCCTCGAGAATTCCATGGACTATATAGTCCATGGGGTCACAAAGAGTCAAACACGACTGAGTGACTTTCACTTCCACTTTCAAGCCTCCATCAAACTCTGCACTAATTGTGGGGAATCACTTCAGCTAAAGTTGAGGTCCACAACTGAAAGAGAAAAATCAAACCCCAAATCCCTAGGGAGTTGGTCTGGACTGAAGGAGAATGCAAATTTCTTTTGCTCTCCATTCTCTTCTGGAACATGAAGAGCTTGACCTTATCTGAGAATGTGATGAAAAATCAGGGACAAATCTTTTCATTTCAAAGCCGCTGCTGGTGTTGCATGTTGCTGAAAGGCTGGTGTTCAGGTGTTGAGGGGATATGACTTTGCCTCCAGCTCCTTCCTGGGGGTAGGAACGGGCAAAAGCAGGAGGGACTGGACTTGGAGTGGAACAGGAAAGCTATTGTGTGCTGCTAAGGGCAGTACTAGAATTTGCAGGGACTTCCCTGGTGGTCCAATAGTTAGGACTCTGGGCTCCCACTGCAGGGGGCATGGGTCCTATCCTGGGTCTGGGGAGTAAGATCCCACAAGCTGAGTGGCGAGGCAGCAATCTCACATTCTTGCAGAAACTTCAAACCCAAATGTCTATGGAGCTCAGCACGTGGTGAAATGAGGGAAGCTGCATGTTAAGAAAAATTAAGGGCCCATCATATGCTGTCTTTCCTGGTCCCGCTTTTGATGAAGACTTGGGCTAAGAGAAAAATATCCTCTCTATGAGAAAAACAAGAGAAGGGTGATGATAAATGGCAATTGACATGGCCATTGGAATCCGGAACGCCAAGAAGTGGAAGGGGTGGTAGAGAACTCAGGATTGTCACCCTGGCCTGCTCCATCTCAGGGCGCAGCCACGGCTCAGGCCCTACCCACCGTCGTCTTGCGGGTGACAGCACACAGTGGGGCTGAGACCTTCCGAATTACTTAAGAGAACCTAGAAAAGTGGGCCGGTGTGTGTAGTTTCCTGTTTCTTAAGTGTTGCCTCTAATTAAAAAAAAAAAAATTCCATGTAGACATCAAACCTAAAATGCCTCTAATGCAAAACATTCTGATATTTAATAAACTACCAGTAGAGAACAAAAGACCTGTCAATTAAACTGTGACAAGTCATTGACTGTAAGACACATCTTGATTCCAAAGGTAGTACAACGTGAAAAAAGAAGTGTGTGTCTAAGAATCCATGCAATTATTTGTTCATTCGCTCACTCATGTCCAAATCTTTGAGACCCCATGGACTGCAGCACGCCAGGCTTCCTTGTCCTTCACTGTCCCCTGGAGTTTGCCCAAACTCATGTCCACTGAGTCGGTGATGCCACCCAACCATCTTGTTCTCCTTCTCCTCCTGCCAGCATCAGGGTCTTTTCCAATGAGTCAGTTCTTCACATCAGGTGGACAAAGTATTGGAGCTTCAACTTCAGCATCAGTCCTTCCCATGAATATTCAGGACTGATGCAATACTGTATAATAAGCTGGACTTGGCCTTTGGCACGTTGCACAGTTTCCAATCTACACAACTGTACACAGCAGCTCATGATGCCACCTTGGGCACTGGTGGTCCATACTTGAGTCACACCTCTGAGTACCCAAGTCCCTTGAGAAGTAATCCTTCTTTGATCTTTATCTGGACCAGCAGTGAGTTGAGGCTGTAAAGAGGAAAATGTGGCCCAGTTTGCTCCCATGGGTCACTAGATCCCTAATGGTGATACCAAGGCCTTCAAGATGGTTGTTTATAGAGGCCTGCGCAGTGGGAGGGGGCAGGGTGGGGGACTTCATAAGGGAATCTAATTCCTGCCAGGGATGGAAGCTGCTGGAAATCTCTCACCTGGTTTTTTAATATCTTTAAAAAAATTTAAATTTCTTATAGTGAAGTATAGTTATTAACAATGTTGTGTTAGTTTCAGGTGTAGAGTGAAGTCTCACCTGATTTTATGCATGCCCAGTGTCACATACCTGGGCACAGCATAACTAGGCTAGAGGCTCAGCCGTCCTCACCCCTGTTCCCAGGGCCCCTTCTCCTGCTACCCCTCTGCCCCAGGGGTCTCCAATGCTTCCACAGAGAGTCTTTTGTTTATTTTGGCCACACCGCCCTGCAGCATGCGGGACCCCAGGGCCAGGGATCGAACCAGTATCGTCTGCAGTGGAAGCATAGAGTCATATCCACTGGTGCGCCGGAGAAGTCCCACTTCCCCAGACAGTCTTGGCTCCTCCTTTGTTCCATCGTCCCAGAGGCCCCGGTTGCTGAGTCTGACCCAGGAAAAACAACTACATTGCACACTCAAGACTTTTCAGTTTTATTAGTAAAATACAAAATGACACAGACGTTGGCGATAGGGTTGGAAAAGCAAAAGCATCAACCAACTCCTTCCAAAGCCCTCCCCACATTGTCTTTGTTCCTGTCCTTCTCCAGAGGACCTCACAAAGTCTGTGGAAGGGGGACCTGTTGTCCCCAGCCGCATTATCACAGGTGGGAGCCCCATCACTGGAGCCCCATCCCTTGAAGGCTCCCCATCAAGAAGAACCCCAAAAGTGCATTCAGATCTGCTGTCCTCCTCTCTGAGTGGTCAGAGTGCCCCCAACCCAAGCCAGACCCTCACGGGCATGGAGGAGGGCCAGGCAGACAGGGAAAGCTGGCTTCCCTCTCTCTGTGGACCAGAGCCACGTGTGCACTCTCTCAGCATCTGTCTGCAAAGGACCATGCCACCTGTACATGGAAGAGCCTGGCCCATGGGAGGCTCCTCTGGTGGGGTGCAAAGAACACCTTCAGAGACAGCCAGAGGGAGGTGGGGAGCTGCCACCAGAGACCCTGAGGGGTAGGACTTGCAGGTCTGGCTCTGATGGTGGGGTGCTGGCCAGTCCAGAAAGCCTTCAGCCTCACCCAGGCCTGCCTGAGTCTTCAGTGCCTAAAAGGGAACCTCTGACGTCATGCCCACAACTTCCCCTCCCCTGCCCATCTCTCCCCACAGGACAGAGTCCCTTTCAGAAATAAACATGGGAACCTCAGGTTTCCATGGTAGATTCTGATCTCATGGAAAACATCATGGAAATTCCTGGCCCTGCCTGTGGTGGGGGTGAAGGGGAGGCAAGAAGAGCTCAGAATACAGAGGACAGTGTTTTCAAGGAGTGAGAGGTGGAAGAGGAACCCAAGCTGTGGGAAAGAAAGAGAAAACGCTGGACCTGGGTCCCTCATGAAGGAGTGGAGGAGGAAGGGGTGTGGCTACTGCCTGCAGCTGCTCCCTGGCTCCTTTCTTGGAGCCTGCAGGCCTCTGCTTCTCCCACAGCCTGTCACTTGTGACCTGGTAGGCTGTCACAAGTCGCCGGGGGGCAGGGGGTGGGGGTGGGGGCTGGACCTCCTGGCCACGGCATCCATGGATGTGCCTGTCTCATCGATGCTTGAGAGCATCTCTACTGCTGAAGGTTGAGAAGCTGCACCCAGGGTCTGCAGAAAGGGGTCTCTGGATCAACTAGTGATGCCTGACAGGGATAGAGGTTATTGCCACATATCTACCATCCCTCTTCCCTTTCACAGATGAGACACCAGAGGGATGAATGTCTTGATGGACTGGTGAGGGCCTGGGACTAAACTCCCAGCCTTTACATTCATAGTCAATGTTCCTTCACAGATGCGGAGGTCGGGGGTGGGGGGTGGGGGGTGAGGGGTGGTGAGAGTGGAATCCAAGCCAGCAGATTACTTCATCTCTCATTCCCAAAATGCCTGCCCAAGGGCAGAACCTTCACTGGGAGCAGTCCCAGGAAACACCACACTAACCTCATGCAAGAAAAGACAGGTCCCCTCCTGGGGCATGGGGTCTGTACAGGGGACATGAAAAACTAGCACCGCAGGTGGCCGGGGTGGCTGGCGACCGCAGCGGGACCAAGAGATGCGATGAGGTCCGAGGGAGTGGGCAGGAGAGGCCTGATCTGAGGCTCATTTGTGAGATGGAATGTCCATGGTAACACAGGGGGAGTGGGTCAAAGGGGCTGGGCGTTCAGTAAATAATTGTTCATGGGGGCTGGCATGGTGTCTAAGGGACCCTCTAACCAGCCAACAGCAGAGGGGCATTTTTTGTCCTGGGACATTGGAGTGAGCTGGGGAGGCCACCTGTTTTGTCCACAGTAGGTCACAAATGGTCAAGGGTGGCCCCCAGGAGCTGGGAGAAGACCCACCCAGATGACCTTGCCTCCTTGCTCCAATCATCCCAGCTTGGACCAGGCCCTTGGGTGAGGGTGTGTGTGAGGATGGGGGACCCCGGGCCGCTGAGTTGAATGACTGGACAGATGCAGGCAAGAGGGGAGCTCACACTGGCACCAGGACATACGAGTTACTGCCACAGCTCCGGGGGACATAGCAGATCCCTTCCACCACATCCCCCACCATCTTGTGGGGGCAGCTCTGCAGTCTCTGGTAGGCAAACATGGCCACCCCCAGGCAGAAGAGGAGACCGAGGAAGGCCAACAGCCCTACGGCCTGCCTTCGCGTGGCCACTTGGGAGTCGGGGACAGACGTCATAAGGATGCCCAGACTCCGGGGGCCTGCGGTGGTGAGAACGGGTTCCTTGGCCTTGGGGAGCTCCTCAGTCTCAGGGCCCCAGCTGCCCGAGGCCAGTGCATCCATGCTGGGGGTCCCTTCAGAGGCTACAGTGACCTCGAAGATGCTGGACACAGTGGCCGACCCCAGGAAGGCATCCATGTGAGCTGAAGAGGGACTCATTTCTTTGGACCCTAGAGAGTTCTTTGAAGAGTCCTGTACCTTGATTCCCACAGTTAGGCTTCCAGGCCCACTGCTGTCCTCTAAGACAGTGTAGGAAAGAGTCGGGGCCTGGGTGGAGGGGACCGGGGTGGAGGAGACCAGGGAGGGGAGGGCCTGGGTGGAGGGGACCCAGGTGGGGAGGGTCTGGGTGGAGAGGGTCTTGGTGGGGAGGGTCTGGGTGGAGGAGGCCTGGGTGGAGGGGGCCTGGGTGGAGGGGACTGGGGTGGGGAGGGTCTGAGTGGAGGGGACTGGGGTGGGGAGGGTCTGGGTGGGGAGGGTCTGGGTGGAGGGGGCCTGGGTGGAGGGGACTGGGGTGGGGAGGGTCTGGGTGGAGGGGACCAGGGTGGAGGCGGCCTCAGAGGCTTTCCCCTCAGTCCAGAGGCCTGCCTCAGGTTGGTCGGCAGCAGAACTCTGCCAAGACGTGGTGGTGGTGACGGCAGCCTCGTTGAAAAGCTCAGTTTTCTGAGTCCCTCCATCTGGAGCTTTTGAAGTGGAGGAGGACCTGGTCCCCATGGAACCAGCCACTCCTGGCGAAGTCCCCAAGGCACTCTCTGCCCCCAGATCACTGCTTTCGCCTGTGAAGTTCACCTCTGAGGCAGCAGACCGGTACATCTCCCTGGCGCCCAGGGTGGTCCTGGGCTTGCCCTCACTGGTTTGCCTCTCAAATGTGCCACTCTTTTGAGACACAGCAGCCTTGTTGTCTAGGTGCTTCATGGCTTTCTGGACCCATTCCTCCTTTGGGTCAGCACAGAATGATTTACCCTTCACAGTCTTCAGGCTGCAAGGAAGGAAGACAAGGGAGCCAGTGATGCTTAGATGCCACGTGGAGTAGGAGCATCACACAAAATCTCTGCAGGTGAGCTGACCTAGCTGGAAATCAAGTCCCCCCCACATACTAGCTGTGAGCTGTGAGCTTCTTACCCAAGGCAGCTCAGCTCACAGAACTTCTGTGTTCTCACCTGAGAACTGGAAAGAGAGTCCTGTCTTCTGCAGGGTGACCAACCATCCCAGAAAAACTGGGACTGATGGGGTCTTTTTGTGACAATTCCGGCAAACCAGGACAAGTTGGTCACCCGCTTCTGTGTTATTGTAAAAAATGAAAAGGATGTAAAGCACCTGGTTCAGAGTGTGTGCATGAGAACTCAGTCGCTCAGCCGTGTCCAGCTCTGTGCAGCCCCATGGACTGATATGCACCAGGCTCCTCTGTCCATGGAATTTCCCAGGCAAGCATACTGGAGTGGGTTGCCATTTCCTACTCCAGGGGATCTTCCTGACCAGAAAGACAATAAAAATGTAAGTCATAATGTCATGAACGTGAAGATGGGGGCTCTTCGCTGTGAGTTTTCTGATTGGGAGATATCCCAGGTGTTCTCTGCCACGAGGTGTGTGACTGGCAAGCTTGGTGGTGGAAAAGACTCAATGTCATAACCTCCTCTTCCTCCTCTCCTTCAGTTGAAGGCTGCCCTCTGGACCTCTCTCCTCTCCTAGAGTGTATCCTCAGGCTACAAGGGCCCCTAGGGTGCTACAACTCTCTATATGGTGGCCCTGATGGGGCCCTGAAAGTGAAATGTGAGTGAAAGTGTTAGATGCTCAGTCATGTCTGACTCTTTGCGACCCCATGCACTGTAGCCCACCAGGTTCCTCTGTCCATGGAATTCTCCAGGGAAGAATACTGGGGTGGGTTGCCATGCCTTTCTCCAGGGGATCTTCCCAACCCAGGGATCAAACCCAGGTCTCCTGGATTGTAGGCAGATTCTTTACCATCTGAGCCATCAGGGAAGCTCAAAGAATACTGGAGTGGGTGGTCATTCCTTTCTTCAGGACCCTGAGTTCCATCCAAATCTTGAGCTTCCTTTGAAGCCTGCATGTGGCTTAGTACCAAGACCACAGCTCAGAACTGGCTGGGACCCCTGCTCCACACCCTGGCCTGTGCTGGAAATTTTGTCTGGTTAAACTTCATACCCTTTCTGCAAGATGGCTACTATATACATCCCCATTTTACAGATTAGAAAACTGAGGCTTAGAGGGGTAATAAAAATGTGCCTGTCTCCAATATGCTAGGAAGCCAGAGAGGTCCAGAAAGCGAGCATGACCCTGAAGGACCCACAGGCGCAGTGCTGTCCCAGTGCCGTCATCCCCTCTCTGGAGCATCCCACTTCCCCTTCACCTACAAAAGAGAAGCAAACATATAGGGTAGCGTGGGGGAAGTGAGGTTTGACAGATGAGCAGAGAGGTCAGGCTGTAGCGCACTTGCCGTCTTAGTAATCAGTGGGAGGAAGTACAATTTTCTTTAGCTGGGCTAAAGAAAGCCTGCTTTAGCTTGGGAAACAGGCTTTGAACAGGCTGTTTCCTGTTGCCAGGAGTCAGGGTCTGGCTGAGACTGCTTTAGGACCCAAAGGTCAGTCCTGAGGAAAGGCCTGAGGGCTGGGCGACTGGGCAGTACCCAAGAGGGACCCCAAATTAGCAAGCAGCCAAGATGGCCAGGAGTCCCAACACCCAGAGGGGAAGCCGGCTTGGCTTGACCCCTCCTGGAAGTCTGAAGTGTGGGAGGGATTCTGTTTCCTTATTTGTTCAATGGAGATAATAACCTTGGCCTCTCTTATTGTTAGCAGCTTCCAGGCACACTGCCAAGAGCTTTAGTTTCACTATCTCCTTTCATTCTCCTCAAAACTACCCATTTTAACAGATAAGGAAACCAGAGCCCAGAGGGTAGGTAAGATCACAGGGGCCACCCAGACTGTAAGCGGTAAAGGCAGCATTCACACCAGATCTGCTGGCATCTAGAGCCTGCACTTTCAGAACACTATGCTTTTCCTCTCCCATGAAACCCAGCAGGTTCCAGTGCTGCATAAAACACCCTTTGGCCCAGTAGGAATTACCACCCCGGATGGCTTCTCCAGGCTATTCAGGAATGTCATGGCTCACGTTTGCTCAGGGCACAGATATTAAGGTCAGCGAGGAGGCTAGCAGGTCAGGAGCAAGAGGAACACTTGCTGAAAGCCCTTGCCCAGGAGCCCAGTTGGGGTGACAGGATGTGGACATGGATTAGCATAGACCAGGGGCTGAAAGGAATACAGAGGCTGAGAGGGCAGTACCTACATGACAGCTCCATCATTGCAGGACTCCCGATTTCGTTGGTAGCCGACTAGACGAGACACGGGAATCTTCTGGGTCATTTTGTTGCAGGAGAAGTTACACTTGTTCACACCGTGTTGCTGCCCTGACCCCACAGAGGCCCCCAGTCAGCGGGACTGCCTGTGGACATCTGGCTTCCCAGCCCCATGCCAGCTTGTCCCAGACACACCCTCCTAGCCAGAACCAATGCCCCACACCCTTGACCTCAGCCCTCTGTCCCCGGCCAAACTTCTCTAGGCCTCAGTTTCCCTACCTGTAAAATAGGGACAGCAGTAGAATCTACCTCACAGGTTTGTTGTAAGGATGGAGGAAAATGAATTCTTATAAAGCTCTTATTGTCTGTCACATCTTATTTAATTTTAAAATTCAGTTGCTGGAGTGGGTTCACCAGGGGAGAGGAGTGTGAAACTGACAAGGATCTACCTGAGGTTACACAGCCAGCAAGTGACGGAACAGGCTCTCCTGCCAGACCTGGCTCCCGGCCCTTCTGGACCCGTGACCCTGCCATTCCCCCCACCGTGCTCTTACTCTAGTAAGTCACCTGCTCAACTCTCACCCCCTCGCATTGGGATCCCATCCCTCCATCTCAGCCTGATCCATTTCCACAGCCTCTGAGACACCCCTAGATCTCTGTCCATTCACATTCCTTGTGTATTCCCTGTATACATTACAGTCACCGGCAACTACCGTAATGACACATATATATGCCCAACAACAACAAAAAAAAACCACATAAAGGCATACATGCCACCAGGCCGAAGTAGCAGGTAACAAAAAATTTAAATATATAACGATAACCACCTTCTAAGCAGTGTGCTGAGTAGACAATCCTTTGTTCTGCTGTTAAGAGTCAGGATGAGGGTTTCCTTGGTGGCTCAGTGGTAAAGAATTCACCTGCCAAAGCAGGAGTCACGGGTTCAATCCCTGATCTGGAAAGATCCCAGATACTGTGGAGCAACTAAGACTGTGCAGTAAAACTATTGAGCCTATGCTCTATAGCTGGGGAGCCACAACTACGGAGTCTGAGTGCCCTCTGGCCTGTGCTCAGCGACAAGAGAAGCCACTGAAATGAGAAGCCTGAGCACCATAACTAGAGAGTAGCCCCTGATCACCTCAACTAGAGAAAGCAGAGTGCAGCAAAGAAGACCCAGCACAGCCAAAAAGCGAATACAGAAATAAATAAATTGTCTATAAAAAGAGCCAGGATGAATTGGGAAGCAGCTCCTGAGAGGAACCAAATGGGCCATTTGGATTCCCAAGACAAGCTGGGGCAGCAGGAGTAGGGAGGAGGGATAGAGATGGGGTTGTGCATGGGGTGGGGGCAGAATGGGATAGGCGGGGACTTAAGATGGCTGGGTCCCACGTGGAGCCAGACAGAAAGCCCAGGACAGAATGACGGTGACTCAACAGACAGTTGAGAACCCAGATATTTTATATAAACATTCAATGTGGTTTGCACTGCATCTCTACCTTCCCCTAAAATCTCCAGCAAAATCTACTCTGCTTGGTATAAGTTCGAGAGGGGCAGGTCTAAAAATGAAGAGCTTGAGTTTCCGATCAGAGTCAAGGTCATTTGCAGCCGAAGCAAGACCTCAGAGGGTTTTGAAAAATCTAGAGGTTAGGACTTCCAGGGCAGTGGAGCCGAAAGAACAAACTTATTTTATTTCTGCAGAGCTTGGGAGGTCCCCAGTGATCCCCGGGGTTCCACCAGAACACACATTGCTCTTGCACAAATACTTAATGCACGTGGACACAGAAACCAAATATGCTCCGCCTTCCCAAATACAGGTGTGCACGCATACCTTCTAAAATCTGCCGCCCCTTCTCTCATCACACCCCCTGCCTCAGCCCACCCTGCCTTGTGGGGAGTAGGGGGAGTCAGGGCTTGCAAGGTCAGGGCCAGGCCATCAGGGGGCATCACTAGTAGCCCCCCGAGGTGGGCAGGGGGGCTCCCCGCAGCAGGTCCCTGAATCACCAGCTGCCCTTTCTCTCTGAGGAACCAGGATATGAAAGTTTCCTTGCCTTGTCACCCTACTTTCCCCACAGCAGGACCTCAGAATGACTCAGCAGCAGCCTCCCCCAGTCCTGCTGAGCAGAGTCAAGAGTCAGTCCTCGGGACTGGAGTGGCAGGTGACTTCCGGGGGGAATCCCCAGAAAAATGGTGCCCCTGATGACCTGGAGCCAGGAGGAGGCTGCCCAGTGGGCAGGAGGGACAAACTAGGGAAGCTCAGTGCCCTCTTCTGACTCTGCATCCACTATGCCCACTTCTAGGGCTTAATGAGCCACAAAGGCAGCCTGTCTCACAGTCCCCACCCTCTGCCACGATGCCTGATGGCCTTGGCCAGGTTCTCTTCTCGCTTTTGCCTGGGAAGGTGGTGTAACCAACCGAGCGGGCTTTCCTTCTAGGAACTGAAGTTTTCTTTTCTGTAACTGGGGATAATGTCTCAACCAGCCAGTCGTCTATTAACTGTCGTGTGAATGCAGGAGGACAGGGACCTTGAATGTCTTGGTGTCACAGTGTTTCTCATCATCAAGCTTAAGGTGGATATAAATATTCATTGCATGAAATAATGTCTCAGTCTACTTATCCCTCCAGCCACCTGCCTACCCGTCTATCCATCCATCCATTTATCTGCCCCCTCTTGTCAATCTGCTACCCATTCCCTGCCATCCACCTGTCTACCTCCCACCCAGCCCTACTCACTCCAGTCCATCAATCTACCCGTGCCCCACTCACCTACCTACCACTTGTCCACCTAGGCACCCTCCACCCCCTTCATCTACCCATCCCTCCATCTCTCTCCAGCCCACTCACATATCCTTCATCCATCCATCCACTCCCTGATTCGGCCAACATCTGTTTGAGTTACTTTTGAGTATCTACAAAGACCCAGGCCCTCTTGTCCTTAACTCTGAACTCCTTCTCCCAGAGGTGCTGATGCTGAGCTCGGAGAGAGTACCTCAATCCCAATAAATGCTATCAGATCACCGTGTTCACTCGGTCAACCAACAAATGCTGACTTGCCTCTGGCCAGGCCCTGTGAGGAGCAGAGGGATGAAGAAGGCCCATCTCAGCCTCAGAAGTCTCTCAACCTGATGGACGGCTAAGAGAGAACCACAGAGTATCAGAACTTTTCTTAGCAGACCACCTGTGGTGTATTGGACACTACGCTCAGCCCACACACATCTGTTGTCATTAATTCCTGCAAAAAGATTACTTTTATCCTCATTTTAAAGATGTGGAAGCTGAGAATCAGAGAGCTTTAATGACTTGCCCAAGGCAACACAGCTGGCAGATGTGGCAGATCTGGTTTTCCTCCCAGCCCTTAAGACAATCCACTATTCTACTGCTGCTGCTAAGTCACTTCAGTCGTGTCCGACTCTGTGCGACCCCATAGACGGCAGCCCACCAGGCTCCCCCATCCCTGGGATTCTCCAGGCAAGAACACTGGAGTGGGTTGCCATTTCCTTCTCCAATATCCACTATTCTAGGCTGCCTTAAACGCCAAGAAAAAACACCATGTTCTAGAACAGACCTCAGAGAAGCTGCGGTTTACATGAGGGAGAGACCACCTGCAATTGCAAGTGATCAAGGAGGTTTCTTGGAGGAAGTGTACGTTAGGCTGGAGCTCAAAGACTGTTCGGAGGGTTATAGGCAGGAAAGATGGGAATGTTCTGGGTCTCTGGGTTTTTGGGTGATAGAGAGCTTGAGCCATTGCTCAGCTGTGTGTCTCAGACGAGTCACTCAGGTTCTCAGAGCTTCCGATCCCTATAAAATGGATATGATAATAACTGCTTCATGGGATGGTTATGAGAATAAAGCTTTTAAAATATCTGGACCCTTAGAGCAGGGTTTTCTCAACAGCAAACACCACTGACATTTTGGACCACGTGATTCTTTGTTGGGGAGGCTGTTCCATGTACCGTAGGATGTTTGGCATCACCCCTGGCCTCGATGCACTAGGTGCCTGAGTACCTCCCAACCAAAACATAACAACCAAAAATGTGGCCAGAAATTGCCAAATGTCTCCTTGGGGGCCAACTCCAGCACTGAGGACCACTGCCCTAGAGATACCCACATGATTCTCTCCCCTGCCCCAGTCAATGTTCCCTTCTCCCCTGACTCCCTACGTAAAATCTCAACATCTTCCATACCACCCTTCGATCCCTGTTTTTTTTTTTTAATCACAGCATTTTTTTTTTCCTTCTAACAGACCAAATCCTTTACTAATTCATTTTGAGTATTACCTGTCTTCTCCAGTTGATGTTCAGCACCCCAAGAGCTGGGATCACTGGCAATTTTATTCACTGATGTGGCCCCAGCACCTAGAATTGTACCTGGCACATAGTAGGGGCTTATCTACCAAATGAATTAACAAAATGCACAAGGAAGCCACTTTGTACATGTAAAATCCCAACCAACAGGAAATAGAGGAATTTTTAATTTAGATTCGACCCGGGCCTGGATCTGACACTCTTGATTTATCCTCCTCTGCCTTTCCCACCCACCCCTACTTCTAATCAGGGGGGCAGACGACAGCAGCTTAATTCAGTTTTTTTTTTTTTTCCCTCTTTCTTGTCAGAGCTTGAGTGGGAGTGAATGCGTCAGTGCTCAGGGAGGAAAATTCTCTGTTCTGACTTGTATCTGCAGGTTTGTTATATAAAGCAGAGGCGCCTCCTGCCTGACACAGCCCCGCAAACCCACATTTGGGAACTGACGCAGCCACCCTGCACCAGCCAGGGCGGTAGCCACAAAGTCCCCAGCTCCCCCCCCCTCTGCCTCTCCAGCTTGTGGTCCAGTCCCTAAGTCCTGTAGGGGCTCCCAGGGGGTCTCTCTGAGCCACACATGTCAGCATGGCTAAGAATTTTCAAGATGAACCTAGCCAAATGCCCAGTTGTAAAACGGGAGAGACGGAGCCTCAGAAAGATCAGAATAATGAGAATATCTCCCAGCAAAACCAGTGGCCAAGATTAAGGTGGGCCCCTGATGGTTTTGAAGACTCAGGCTGCTGGATAGAGCTTCCAGAGTGCCCCCCACCCAGGATCCCTCCTCCATCCTAGCAGAGAAGAAACCCACCCCCCAACCCAGCTTAGTAGAAGCGATCCTCCTCTTTCTCCCACTTGCCAAGTGTCCTCGCCTCACCACGCACATATAGGCAATAGCTATATTTAAAGGTGCAGCAGCTGGGACCAAAGAAGGCAATACTGTACTCAGGGTCACAGCTATGGCCAAGCAACCTCCACCTGACTCCTCATCTTCCAGTCCTCACTGTCCGCATACACCTCAGGGCTCAGAGGTTCAAGCCTAGGAAGCAGGAAGGTCAGTAGCGCTTGGCCTGCACCATCTCCACTCACCTGCTCTCTGCCCCACCGGTGGCTTTTCCCCAAACAGAGGGACTCGGGGGACAGTGCGCTCCATAGAGGTGTCCTGGAAGCCAGAGACTGGTGATCATTTTCCCAGACTGGCTGTGTGCCCTAAGGCAGCCTCCCACCCTCTCTGAGCCTCAATCTGCCAGATGGCCTGGGTATTCCCAGAGGATAGGGCTGGCTCAAACAGCTCTTGAAGGCAGTGAGATCCACAGAAGTGGGCGCGTGCATCCACGCTCCCTCCTGCACCCACTCTTACCCTTTCCTGTCCTACCTGCTTGCTGGCTGTGCATCTTCAGGTCAGTTTCTCAACCTCTTTGGGCCTCCATCTTACTTATGTTGGGTGGGATCGATACATCATACCCTCCCAGGTCCCAGGCTCCAGAAAGCAAGTGACTGGAGGTGAAAACATTTTCTAAACTGTGCTTTGGAGGAGAAGGACAGTACCCTGAGAGGGGGAGGTGGGGTGGGGACAGACATGGGCAGAGGGATTGGGGTCTAGACCAGAGGCACAGTGATGAGCCCAATTCATGAGCTGCAATGACCTTGACCTCCACTGGTCCTGGGTCCCTTCTCCTGGGGAGGCCTTGAAATTGGGCAGGAGAAAGTCCCAACTGTGGCCTGGCCTGGGGCCAAGCCGAGTATATGGGAATCAGGACCGAGGGTTACATATTAACCCCGGAAAGGAAGATGAGCCCAAGGTCTCCCAGGGCTCCATCCGAGTGCCCACCGAGAGGCTCCTCAGGCTTCCCACCACCCCCACTCTCCCGGCACCCCACACCTGGCATTGTCTGCTGCCCACACCACCTCCCTGCACTGCCAAGTGGGCCAGGCAGGGACAGTCTCTGGTGAGAGTAAATTTTTCCAGCCGGTGGGCAGACCACACAACCAGAGAGGTGTCCAGCCACATCCCCCTCTACCCCCGCACCCAGCTCCTACTTCCCCCACCCGGCATATATGTCAAGAAGGGGCTGCCAGGGATCTCAGCCTTACCCGGGGAAGGTTCTGGGGGCCCTGATGTCAGGCTTGAGGGGCAGAAGTGGGGCTAAGGGCTCCCCTTTACCCGGCTCATGGCTGAGTCCACCCCACTCACCGGCTAGCAGCGCAACCAAATGGCAGAGGACAGCCAAGCAGAGCGGCCGCGAGAGAGGCGGAAGACCCATGGCCGGGGCGGGTGGGGGTCCAGGGGCGCCGGGCAGGCAGCAGGGGCGCTTGTCGAAGCTCAGCGCTGGTCCCCTGGCCACCTGAGCTCTGCTGCGATTTATAATGGGGCTCCTCTGCCTCCGCCTCCGCCTCCAGCCCCCGCAGGCAGCAGGCAGGCGGTGGGAGGGGAGAGGAAGGGAGCGTGTGCAGCAACTGGATTCCTCAGGATGTTGCCAAGGAACCGAGCGAGCAGCTCCCTGGCTCTGGGTGAGCGGCTCGTGGTGGGGGGATTGGGCTGGCTCCACATATGGGGACCTGCCTGGGAGGCTGGACCCAGCCTGTTAGGGTTCAAAGGGCTTCCTCTCCTCCCATCTGCTGAGGCTGCCTTCCTACTGGGAGCTGGCACATGTCCTAGGGTCTGTGCTGGGGCCCTAGCTCCTAAGTGGACCGAAAACAAAAGGACAGAGGACTGGAGAGTGCAGGCGGCAGGCAGGCAGGCCGGCCAGGAGGACTCTGGGGTCCCGCCGCCTGGGGTCTGATAAACTCTCCCCTGGTCTGGAAGGGAGCTGTCCGATGCCAGGAAGGACCTCTAACCCTTAACCTCTCAACACCCCAGCACCTGGGGGACCTTGTTCATCAAGGTGTTCCCCGAGGCCAGCATGGAACCTGGCAAACAGTAGGGGCTCAATACAGCAAAAGCCTGTGGAAAGAAAGCGCCAGCCCCACTTCACAGGGCAGACAGGGAAACTGAAGCCCTGAGAGGGGGCCAAGTCACAGAGAGCATCAGAGAAGAGAACCCACCTCCCCCGCCACAGAGAAGAGCAGGCAGGCCCAGGGGGCGGGCGGTTCAGGACACGGCAAAGAGCCTGGCCTCCCCACTTCCATCCCCACTACCTCTCCTTTCCTCTTTTGCGCTTTCCTCATCTCCTCCCTCCCATCATCCACTCGCCTGCTGTGAGCCCAGGGGAAACACATGGCTGTCACCCCTGGTAACTTGGGGCCCCTCAGGTAGTCCTGAACTCAGCAGCATGCCCTGAAAGATCCCTGCCCCTCATGAGGCCTCGGTTCTCCCATCTGTTCAAGGAGGGAGTTGCGTTGATCACTGAGGAGGGGGCTTCCCAGCTGCAACTTCCCAGGCTCTCTCTGTCAGAGGCCGTGACAAGAGGTACAGGCACGACTGGCCATCAGCTCCCACCAAACTGGTCTCAGAGCTTGCTGGTGTGAATGGGCGCTGCACAGCAGCTTTCGAGGCTGCCTTCCCCACAGGCAGTGGCAATAATCCCCAAGACTCCAGGAGACTCTAGCAGGAGCCCAGTCAGTCTGGGGCAGGAGTTAACCGTAAACGCACTCCCATCGAGGCGACGCTGGGCTGCCAGCCAGAGCAAAGCCAGTCTGCCTGTGAGCTATGGCTGCAGGCTTTGGAGCCAGTTGGTTTAGGTGGGGCTGGGCAGAGGGGTCATAGCTCCCGGGGCACCTCTCTTTTACCCTAAAGCTGTCTGGGGTATGGAGCTAGAAGGCTGGACCCTCCTTGACAGGGAGGGGCATCCCTGGCACTGGTCAATGTCTACTCAAGCTCAGAGAATCTGTCCAGCCCATGCAGACATGAAGTAGTAACCTTCACATTCCTCAGTGTATAGATGGGGAAATTGAGGCCCAAAGAGGGACAAGAAGTGATACAAACTGATGTCCCAGGCTCTTTCTGTTCTGCCCATGATGAGAATTGGGGCGGGGGGGGGGGGGGTGCGCGGGAGGAAGGGGAGGAGGAACAGGGAGGGGCCGGGGAAGGGGAGGAGGACATTGTTTAGTTGCTAAGTCCTCTCCGACTCTTTGTGACCCTATGGACTAGGCCGCCAGACTCCTCTGCCTATGGGATTTCCCAGGCAAGAACACTGGAGTGGGTTGCCATTTCCTCCTCCAGGGGATCTTCCCGACCCAGGGACTGAACCCATGTCTCCTGCATTGGCAGGTGGATTCTTTACCACTGAGCCACTGGGAAAACCCAGAAAGAGGAGGAGGGGGAGAGAAAGGAAGAGGGGAAGGGGAGAGGGGTGAGGGGAGAGGCAAGTCCTGGGAAACCCCACATTTCATAAAGGACAAGAACCAGGTTGGACCAAATATTTGGGGGTAGAGACCCTTGTTCTCTTGGCCCCATACTATGCTCCAAAGAAGGATTTAGAAAGCAAGACTTTGGGGTCAGATGATCCTGGTTCTGGCACTATCTCCATGCTGTCTCAGACAGCTACCCTGCCTCTCTGATTTCACACTTAATCTGAGATAGGCAGTGTTTTAAGTGCTTTCTATGACTAATTCAGCAAATTATGGCACCAAACCCAGGTGTAAGCAAGATGCCATCATTGTGGTCCATTTTATGGATGGGGAAATTGAGGCATGCCAAAGTTAAGGTATTTTCTGAGTATCACCATCCCAGAAGTGGGAAGCCTGGATGTGCCCCAGCCAGCTAACTCTGGAGTCTGAGGTCCTGACTCCAGATTACACTTTTCCCTCCACCCCCACTGCGAGGACTGCTGTGGGAATTGAGTTTGTGTCCTTAAGGTACCGGTTCAGAGTCTGGCATGGAACAGGTACCAAAACACAGAGATAGCACTGCTTTTCTTTGTCCAGCCCTTGGGAATGTCCCCTGTCCTCTTCTGGCCCAGCTTTTGCTCCCACAAATTTGGAATGGTCACCCCACCTGTCTCATCCGGGTGTTAAGAACTGAGTTTAGATTCAATTCAGACACAGTAGCCAGGCTTTTAGGTTGGTAGGACCTGAGACAAACATGACTCAACCACGTATGAGGGGTATCACCTTGAGCAAGTGACTTAACTGCTCTGAGCCTCAGCTTCCCCATCTGTAAAATGGGATGCTAATAGCCCCCTCACCGAATCACTCACTCCCTGGGGAGTTCACAAATCTAGGGACTTTCACGGTGCCTGACACACAGGAACCATTGGTGCTTGTTAGTCAACCCTGATGTGTGCCTGGCACTGTGGTGGACAGGGAGGGGCAGGTGGGGCAGGAGGGGAGGTAGGGAAATAAGTCAAAGTTTTTGCCCTAAGGAGCCCCAGTTCAGTAGTAGAAAGAAGATGTGAGTCCTATCAGAGATTCGAAGGCTGTGGGTCTTGGGGAGAGAGAGAAGCCTTTGTTCTTGTCTGGGAATCAACGAAGGTAGGAATGAGAGACATTTCAGCCAGAAAGTGGGCAGAATTTTGCTTGTCTTTTTACATTATTGTTTTGAAAAATTTGTAAACAATAAAAAAGGGATGAAACAAAGAGCTTTCCTGCATTTTTCCATATTTGATTCATCTTTCTTCTTTTTGCCAAGCCATCTCAAAGTGGTTGCCTGATACTTTGCCTCTGAATTCTTCAGCATGTACCTCCACTGTATAAGGACATTGTCTTACATGAACAGGATACTATTATTGCACTTAGCAAAACTAACGATTCTTATATCTCTTATGACATTTAGTTAATATTCAAATTTCTCCAATTGTCCTGAAATGTATTTTAAGTTTCTTCTCCTGTCTTCCCTCTTTCTCTCTTTCTTCCTTCCTATCTATCTATCGACTATTGAGCCATGGTCCCATTTAGGTTCATGCATTGCTTATGGTTGTTTCTATTAATCCTACATTAGACTTCTTTTACATCTTTCATGATTGAATTCCTGAAGAGTCAAGACCACTGTCCCGCTCACTGTTTTTCTCACTGTGTGTTGTCTCTGAGGAAGGAATGGGCAGGAAGTCTGCTGTTAAACACTTTGAAGCTGGAGTGAGAAAAGAGGATGCTATTCAGGGAAAAAAGGAAGCTGGGAATCTTCTGAGCTGAAGAATCACCAGAGCAGCACTGGGTAGCAGGGAAGAGGGTTTTTGCAGGGTCAGTGGGATGGTAGGGAGAGAGGTATTCTCACCTATATTCTGCAGACCCATTGGTGGCTGGGACCCTCTATGGATGCCTCAAAGAACAGGGAGGCTGCATCACTGTTGTGGAACATGGGGGATTCTCCCAGCATCGGAAGCAGGACAGAAACAAGTGGGGAATGGGGTGGGAAGCCCAGGGCATGCCTGTGGGACCCCAGGATGGTAGGAGGAATGTGGTGGCCAGTGAGATGTCTCTCCAGGTCCCCCTGGGGGCTGCACTCCCTGCCCTAGCCAGCCCCACCCAGCTTACCTTTTCTGACCTCTAAAGAGGGCAACACACATGCTCCAGACATTTCCCTCTATCTGTGCACATGCCTGGCCACCCCCTCTTTTTATTGTGGTAAAATAAACATCATTTTGCCAACAAAGGTCCATCTAGTCAAAGCTATGGTTTTTTCAGTAGTCACATACAAATGTGAGAGTTGAACCATAAAGAAGGCTGAGTGCTGAAGAATTGATACTTTCGAATTGTGGTTCTAGAGAAGACTCTTGAAAGTCCCTTAGACTGCAAGGATATAAAACCAGTTAGTTCTAAAGGAAATCAACCCTGAATAGTTATTGGAAGGACTCATGCTGAAGCTCCAATACTTTGGCCACCTGTGGCAAAGAGCCTACTCATTGGAAAAGACCCTGATTCTGGGAAAGACTGAGGGCAGGAGGAAAAGGGAATGAGGTGAGATGGTTGGATGGCATTACTGACTCAATGGACATGAATCTGAGCAAACTCCAGGAGATGATGAGGGACAGGGAAGCCTGGCGTGCTGTAGTCCATGTGTCGCAAAGAATTGGATGGGACTTAGCGAACAACCACATATATCACTTAAAAATTAACATTTTAACCATTTCTAAGTGTTCAGTTCAGTGGCATGAAGTATATTCACATTGCTGTGTACCCATCAGCACAATCTATCTCCAGAATTTTCTCATCTTGCAAAACTGCAAGTTTGGACCCAGTGAACAATAACTCCCATTTCCTCCTGCCACTGCTCCTAGCAACCACCAATCTGCTTTCTGTGTCTAGGAGTCTGACTCCTTGAGGAATCAGACAGTACTTGTCTTCTTGTGACTGCCTTCTTTTGCTTTCAAAGTTCATCCATATTGTAGCAGGTGTCAAAATTTCCTTCCTTTTAAGGCTGAATCATATTCCACTGTAGGTTTAGACAACATTCTGCTTATGCATTCATCCATCGATGGGTGCTTGGGTTGTTTCCACCTTCTGGCTATTTCAGAAAATGCTGAAGTGAGTAATGGGTGTACGAATATCTGTTCCTGTCCCTGCTTTCAATTCTTGTGTGTGGATGCCCAGAAGAGGGATTTCTGGATCATATGGTAGTTCTATGTTTAATTTTTTTTTTTGAGAAACAGCCATACTGTTTTCTTCAGCGACTGTAACACTTTACACTCCCATCACCAATGCACAAAGGTTCCGATTTCCCTACACCCTCACCAACCTTGCTTTTTCATAATATCCATGTTAATGAATCTGAAGTATCTCATTGTGGTTTTGATTTGCATTTCCCTAAATGGTTAGTGATGTTAAGCACCTTTTCCTGTCGCTGAAGAGGAAGAAAAATTTCCTTTACACATCTAGGTTCTTCTGCCCAGTCTAAGAATTAAATTGACATGAAACAGATTAACAGGAGAAAATCAAACAAGAGTTTAATAACATTATATTCACAGGGGAGACCATGGAAAACTGAGTAACTTGCCAAGAGAGCTGAAGCCCTCATATTAAATACCATCTTCAGCTGATGACAAGAAAATGTTGGGGGTAGCAATTTGAGACTTCAAAGAGGAGGAAAACAATTCACAGGGAGGAAGAAAAAGCGCAAATGTTTGGTAAATAAACGCTTGCTGCATCATGCAGAAACAATGAGACACAGACTGGATGTTGATCTCTAGACCTTCCTCAATTTCCCCGACCATGCTTAGCTCCATATTCTTTGCAGATATAGCTCTAGTGATAGTTCTATTCCTGTCACAGGTTCTTTATCTAAAATCTTTCAGGCAGTCAAGGGGGCAGTAACCAAAAAATTTCCCAGGTCTTCTGTTTCTTAAAAATAATCAGCCTAAGATTTCCCTGGTGGCTCAGTAGATGGGAATTCACCTGCCAATGCAGGAGACACAGATTCGATCCCTGGTTGGAGAAGATTCCACGTGCTGCGGAGCAACTAAGCCAGTGCACAACTACCAAGCCTGCGTCCTGCAACCGCTGCAGCCTGAGAGTTCTAAGCTGTGCGCTGCAACTACGGAAGCCGTGGCAACCTAGAGCCCGCGCTTCACAAGAAAAGCCACCTCGATGGGAAGCCCACGCACCGCAACTGGAAAGTAGACACAGCTTGCCACAACTAGAGAAAGCCAGTGCAAAGCAACGAAGACCCAGAGCAGCCAAAAATAAAGTAAATAAATCAGCCTATAGGGTATAAAGAATGAATTATATTTTCCAATGAGGTTATGTTATGAGACCATGAAATGTAATGCTCTAGAATTCTTTGAAAAAAAAAATTTCTGTTAAAGGTCAGAGGATATATTAAAGTTGCTATAGGCAAAATATATTAATGATGTATAATATTTAAATGAATGTTAATAAGAAAGATAGAAGCAGTTCTTTACTTATGTAGATTTGCATATTAGTTCAGTTCAGTCACTCAAGAATGTTCAACTCTTTGCTACCCCATGGACCACAGCACACCAGGCTTCCTTGTCCATCACCAACTCCTGGAGCTTGCTCATCCTCCTGTTCATCGAGTCGGTGATGCCATCCAACCATCTCATCCTCTGCCAACCCCTTCTCCTCCTGCCCCCAATCTTTACTAGCATCCAGGTCTTTTCTAATGAGTCAATTCTTCACATCAGGTGGCCAAAGTATTGGACCAGTTTCAGCATTAGTCCTTCCAGTGAATATTCAGGACTAATTTCCTTTAGGATTGAATGATTTGATCTCCTTGCAGTCCAAGGGACTCTCAAGAGTATTCTCCAACACCACAGTTCAAAAGCATCAATTCTTTGGCGCTCAGCCTTTGTTATGGTCCAACTCTCACATCCATACATGACTACTGGAAAAACCATAGCTTTGACTAGACAGACCTTTATTGGCAAAGTAATGTCTCTGCTTTTTTAATATGGTGTCTAGGTTTGTCACAGTTTTTCTTCCAAGTAGCAAGTATCTTTTAATTTCATGGCTGCAGCCACCATCTGCAGTGATTTTGGAGCCCAAGAAAATAAAGTTTGTCACTGTTTTCATTGTTACCCCATGTATTTGCCATGAATTGATGGGGCCAGATGCCATGATCTTCACTGTTTGAATGTTGAATTTTAAGCCAGCCTTTTCACTCTCCTCTTTCACTTTTATCAAGAGGCTCTTTAGTTTCTCTTCATTTTCTGCCATAAAGGTGGTGTCATCTGCATATCTGAGTTTATTGATATTTCTTCCGGCAGTCTTAATTCCAGCTTGTGCTTCATCCAGCCCAGCATTTTGCATGATGGACTCTGCATATAAGTTAAATAAGCAAGGTGACAATATACAGCCTTGGCATACTCCTTTCCCAATTTGGAACCAGTCCATTGTTCTATGTCTGGTTCTAACTGTTGCTTCTTGACCTGCATACAGATTTCTCAGGAGGCAGGTCAGGTGGTCTGGTATTCCCATCTCTTTAAGAATTTTTCATAGTTTGTTGTGATCCACACAGTCAAACAGTGAAAACAGTGACAGACTCTACATTCAGATGGATATATCTGTCCTTTTCTCCTTTGCCTTTTGCTTCTCTTCTTTTCTCAGCTATTTGTAAGGCCTCCTCAGACAACCATTTTGCCTTTTTGCATTTCTTTTTCCTGGGCATGGTTTTGATCACTGCCTCATGTATAATTTGTGAACCTCCATCCATAGTTCTTCAAGTACTCTATCTATCAGATCTAATCCCTGGAATCTATCTGTCACTTCCACTGTATAATTGTAAGGGATTTGATTTAGGTCATACCTGAGTGGTTTAGTGGCTTTTCTTACTTTCTTCAATTTAAGTGTGAATTTAGCAATAAGGAGTTCATGATCTGAGCCACACTCAGTTCCTGGTCTTGTTTTTGCTGCTATAGACCATCTCCATCTTCAGCTACAAAGAATAAAATTAGTGTGATTTTGGTATTGACCCTCTGGTGATGTCCAAGTTTAGAGTCGTCTCTTGTGTTGTTGGAAGAGGGTGTTTGCTATGACCAGTGTGTTCTCTTGACAAAACTCTGTTAGCCTTTGCCCTTCTTCATTTTGTTCTCCAAGGCCAAGCTTGCCAATTACTCCAAGTATCTCTTGACTTCCTACTTTTGCATTCCAGTACCCCATGATGAAAAGGACATCCTTTTTTTTTTTTTTTTTTTTTTTTGGTGTTAGTTCTAGAAGGTCTTGTAGGTCATCATAGAACCATTCAATTTCAGCTTTTTTGGCATTAGTGGTTGGGGCATAGACTTGGATCACTGTGATATTGAATGGTTTACCTTGGAAATGAACAGAGATCATTCTGTTGTTTTTGAGACTGCACTCAAGTACTGCATTTCGGACTCTTTTGTTGACTATGAGGGCTATTCCATTTCTTCTACTCCTGCATATTAGACAAGGAGTATTTTAAAGTGGTTACTTTTTATGAATATGCACAAAACTGAAAATATTTTTATTAGTCCCCAAATAGTAGAATAAAAATGTTTTTAGTGTTAAAAAAAATAACCAGCCTGAATTAATCCTCATGTCAAGGAGATACATTTTGGAGTGGCAAATATTGCCCCCACTAAGAATGTGCTTATTAACCAGTTGAGTATCTTCTTTGGAGAACTGTCCATCCAAGTCTTTGCCCATTTTGTTATTGGGCTGTCGGTACCTTTTTATGCCATCAGATTCTCATAAATACATGTACCATGTGCTTTTATTGCCCACTATTCACAGAGGCAGAAACTGAGGCTCAGAGGGACCAAATAACTTGTTCCAGACACACAGCTGGTGAGAGTTCCTATGTCTGTCTGAACCTGTGACCTATGCCCTTCATGATGCTTTTCCATGCCTCTCAGTTAGTGTTTCGGGTGTCTGGAGCCTCAACCCTGGAAATCTCACTGTAAGAGCCAGATCCAAAAGGGAGCAAAGGCCACTTGTGCCAAGATATCCATGGAACAGACTGCACACTGAGGAAATAATGAAGATGCAGCAAGAGCAGAGAAGTCCTTTTTCTGGTTGTTTTTGGCAGAGTAAGCTGTGTCCAGGAACTCCTCCAGGGAAGCAGACCCATTTTAGGCCCCAGGGAAGTTTGGCACCAGATGAACTAGATACTCCCCAAATCCACTCCCTCTTCTTCCTGGATATACAGCTTGGCTGTACTTCCCAGCATCCTTTGCTGTTAGGGAGGTCATGTGACTGAGTTCTGCCAATGGCACATGGGCAGAAGTGATGAGCCCGTTTCTGGCCCAGCTCATGAAGTCTTCCCACAAGCTTCCATTCTCTTTTCCCATCTTCTGGATGATGGATAGGAGACCTGGTCCTGGAGGAGGTTGGAGCCATGAGAGGGAAGCAGCTTGGGTCTTTGAATGACCACATGGGTTGGAAGGTCACCACAGACCAGGAATGCCCGGTCAGACTTCATGTGAGAAGACAAAACCTTGTATGGAGTTGAGCCACTGAGATTCGTGGGGTTGTTTTTGCAAGTAGCATTTCCTGACTAATACACTCTCCTCTGTCTCTGTGTTCTTCCTTGAAGGGGGAAGGTTAAGGTTGGGCTATTGAATGAGTGAATGAATATGCTTCTCAAAGATCTACACTTGAGGACTGAATGAATGATTTCATCAACTCCTACTGTCAAGTGGTCCCAGGGTGGACACATGTCTGGGGTTCCCTGCTGGCACCTGCTCGGCTACTTCCCAGGTCCTGAGGTCTGGCTGAGACTCCCCACCCTCTCACAGGGTGACCTTGTGCAAGCCAGCCCATGTACCAATGTCAAGGGCTTCTCCTCCGGGAGAGAGGGGGCCGTGGGTCTCCTGCCCCACCTCACAGGAACAGCACATGCCAAGGAACAAAGCAGACACTGTTGCAGAGGATTTATTTTCCAGAAGGCCTGAGGGGCAGGGGCAGTGGCATGGGCAGGACAGGAGCAGAGGGAGATCCCAGAACATTTGGAGGCCATGTGCATGGGCAGCGGGCAGGTTAACACTTCTAGTACCTATAGTGGACAAATGCCCTTGGGCTGTAGGAGGGGACAGAAGCCCTGAAAGACACTGATGTTTATGCCTGGCAAAGCCACATTCTCTGTGGCTTCCACCTGAGCCTAACAGCAAATCCCTTCGGATGGGTATTCCTATTCTCAGGTGAGGCTCAGAGAGGTTAAATGTTCTCCTCAGGGTCACACAGTGACAACCACCCTGCCATGCTGCATCAGGGTCCCTCAGAAAGGAAAAAGCACAGATACCTGGGGAACCTGTTGTCCCCAAAGAGCTCCAGATGAGTCCCAAATCCCAGTCATTAGCCTGGCCACAGCCACCTGAGAACAACCTCCATTCGAGGCTCTTTCCCTTAACTATACCCCACACATTCACTTCAGGGGTCAGGAAATCACTGCCTTGTTCCCATCCCACACATTTCCTAGAAGTTCTTCCCATCATTTATTTGGCCTTTTAAGCATTTGCCTTCTTTACTTACACAAATATAACTAGAGCTTATAATACCAAGCCAAGTGTAGTCATTCACACTGTAGCATGAATTTCATTATTAGCTATTTGGGAAAGGAGGAAGAAAAAATGAGGGACTGTGAAGAGTCCCTCTGAAGAAATCAGGCCTGGATGTTGGAGGTTGGAGGGGCAGTAAAAACCCAAGGGAAGCAAGAAGGTTAAAGACCTTTAACATGCAGGTAAAATGGGGGAGAAAAGTGATTCTGGGCAAATTTGAGGCTTCCTAATGGACCCCACCAGCCCTTCTCTAGATGACCTTAAGTCTCTGTATTGATGCATGAGAGCCTTTGGGAGGCGGGAGAGAGAAACTACTTTCATTGACTCAGTCTGCAGCCTGTTACTGAGCTCTGATTCTGAACCAGCCCCTGTGCTCTGTGCTGGAGGCCAGGAGACCAAAGTAACTCAGGTGTGGATGTTGGTCTAGCTGGTAGGGCTGGAGGACAAGCTCCCAAGTCCTGAGAATTCTGGGCAGATGGTGATCAGTGTTGTTAAAGAGAGGCAGAGGGCCCATGGAAATTTAAAAAACTGAATCTCAATTACTGGCTGCTTAGGTCAAGTGATGATGCCCTGGAGGACAGATGGGGTCGGACAGGTGCAGAAAATGGAAAGACATTCTGGGTATCAGGAGCAGCCCAGGAAAAGAGCCAGAAGTGGAAAGGTATGACATGGGTTGGGAGAACAGGGAGCTGGAACCCAACATGCATGAAGGGAAATGAGGCAGGACTGGAGACTGAGGTGCCAAGCTCAGGAGCTCTGACCTCAGCTGAGGGCAATGGGGAGCCATGGAAGGGTTTGGAGCAGAGGAGTGACTGACCAGGATGGTGGATCCTCTGGCTTTGGTGGGGCAGAGGGTGGGTTGGAGGGTAAGAGGGGAGATGAGAGTCACAGCTGGAGGCTTGACTGAGGGTGACAGCTGCAGGGATTAAGCTCTCTCAGCACTGAAAGAGTCGTTGGCACAGGCTCATGTCAGGAAGCCGCTGTAACAGGAGGGAGGTGGGGATCTGTGAGCCTTCCTGGAAGAACCAAGGCCACGGTCATCAGAGCAGGGCCTGCCTCATTGGTTCAGCTTCTGGAGAATCTTCTTCACCCAGTGCTGTTTGGGGTCAGCACAGATCTCTCGGTCCTTCACAGTCAGCAAGCTGGAAGGGAGAAACACCAGGGGGAGAAGGAAGCCTCATTAGCATGCAGCAAGGATGCCATGGTCCACTGCAGACGGTTTGCATACAGCAGGTGACTCATAAATGCAGGTGACTCACATGTCTTAAGAAGGACAGGGGGAATAAACATCAAGGACTTCCCATACCTTCAGCCCCAGCCCCAAGCGCCAGGACAGGCCAGGAAATAGAATGCACATGAGGCTCATAATCACTGCTGACACTGTCTTGGGAGAGAGTATCGGGTAGTGGATAGTGGCCAAGAGCATGAACTTTGGAACCAGCTTATCTGGGATTAAAGTTCTAGCTCTACCACTTGTTAGCGAGTCCCTTAACTTCTCTGAGCTTCTGTTTTCACATTTGTAAAATGGGCGCGATAACTATGGTCCAACTTCCTGGGAATCTGATGACGATTTGATGAATTAATATATAAACTGATGTGCTCACGACAGTGCACAGCAGACAGTAGATGCTATATAATTGTGCCATGAGCTGGCCCAAAGGTCTGTTTTTAACTTTTTTTTAAAAGGCAGAGGAACCAGTGATCAAATTGCCAACATCTGCTGAATCATCAAAAAAGCAAGAGACTTTCAGAAAAACATCTATTTCTGCTTTATTGACTATGCCAAAGCCTTTGACTGTGTGGATCACAATAAACTGTGGAAAATTCTGAAAGAGATGGGAATATCAGACCACCTGACCTGCCTCTTGAGAAACCCGTATGCCGGTCAGGAAGCAAAAGTTAGAACTGGACATGGAACAACACACTGGTTCCAAATAGGAAAGGAGTACATCAAGGCTGTATATTGTCACCCTGCTTATTTAATTTATATGCAGAGTACATCATGAGAAGCGCTGGGCTGGAAGAAGCACAAGCTGGAATCAAGATTGCCGGGAGAAATATCAATAACCTCAGATATGCAAATAACACCACCCTTATGGCAGAAGGTGAAGAAGAACTAAAGAGCCTCTTGATGAAAGTGAAAGAGGAGAGTGAAAAAAATTGGCTTAAAGCTCAACATTCAGAAAACTAAGATCATGGCATCCGGTCCCATCACCTCATGGCAAATAGATGGGGAAACAGGGGAAACAGTGTCAGACTTTATTTTTTGGGGGCTCCAAAATCACTGCAGATGGTGATTGCAGCCATGAAATTAAAAGACGTTTACTCCTTGGGAGGAAAGTTATGACCAACCTAGACAGCATATTAAAAAGCAGAGACATTACTTTGTCAACAAATGTTCATCTAGTCAAGGCTATGGTTTTTCAAATAGTCATATATGGATGTGAGAGTTGGACTATAAAGAGGGCTGAGTGCTGAAGAATTGATGCTTTTGAACTGTGGTGTTGGAGAAGACTCTTGAGAGTCCCTTGGACTGCAAGGAGATCCAAGCAGTCCCTCCTAAAGGAGATCAGTCCTGGGTGTTCATTGGAAGGACTAATGTTGAAGCTGAAACTCCAATACTTTGGCCACCTGATGCAAAGAGCTGACTCATTTGAAAAGACCCTGATGCTGGGAAAGACTGAAGGCAGGAGGAGAAGGGGACGACAGAAGATGAGATGGCTGGATGGCATCACCAACTCAATGGACATGACTTTGGGTAAACTCCAAGAGTTGGTGATGGACAGGGAGGCCCGGCGTGCTGTGGTTCAAAGGGTCGCAAAGAGTTGGACACGACTGAGTGACTGAACTGAACTGAACTAATAAAAGTCACATAATATAAAACATACTATTTTAACCATATTTAACTGGACAGTTCAGTGGCACTAAGTACATTCACATTATTGTGCAACTCTTACCATCATCCATCTTCCGAATTTTTCACCTTCCTGAACTGAAAGTCTGTCCCTATTGAACACTATCTCCCCACCCATCCTCCCACTCTCTGGCCCCTGTCATCTACCAATGTACTTTCTGACTATGAATTCAACTATTCTTAGGTACCTCATGGAAATGGAATCAAACAGGATTTGGCTGCACCTAATGTATATTGAAATGCATTTTTAAGGTTCACTTGGTATATGTTGGCCTGAACTTTTAACATTGATTTTCTTCATAAATCCTTCAACGACCCTGTGAGCCTCCAGTATTCTATCTGCTTCATAGTGAGGAAAGTGAGGCCCAATGAGGTAAAGGAACTTGCCCAAGGGCCAGAGCTGGTAAGACCTGCCTTATCGTGCTTGCTGTAAACTGGATGCTCTGGGGCAGGGCCTTCAGAGAACATCCCCATCCGGGCCCGCCCTGGAGAGACCTGAGAGCAGACAAGAGTGGGGAGCAACAGCCCAAGACCACGTGGCAGTTGTGGGCTCGGGCTTCCACTTTTGCCAGAGCTACAACAAACACCCCTGATCTGCACACGTGTGTGCACACATACACACAGATGACCAATGAACAGAAAGAACAAAAAAGGCAGCAAAGCAGGATTGATCTTGGCCATGGACAGCCTGCCCTGGCTGCTCTGTGGCACCGGACAAGGCCTGGCCATTCATTGAACCACATTCCTTCTAGAATCCCTTCTGGCTCAAGATCTAATAATCACATGTGTCCCTGGTGGCTCAGTGGTAAAGAATCCATGTGTCAAGGCAGGAGACTCAGGTTCAATCCCTGGGTTGGAAAGATCCCCTGGAAAAGGAAATGGCAACCCACTCCAGTGTTCTTGCTGGAAAATCCCATGGACAGAGGAGCCTGGTGGGCTACAGTCCACGGGGTCACAAAAGAACAACTAAGAAACTGAGCGACTAAACAACAGCAACTGCCTCTCACTGAGCATCTATTAAATGCCAGAAATTGAGTATTACACCTCCCACTTCCTATTATCATGCCCTGCGACGCTCAAAAAGGCCCCATAACTCACTGTGTCCATTTACCCACCTGTAAAAAGGAGATTTCACAGTACCTGCTACACTGAGTTGTTTGAAGGACTACTATTTATTAATATTTATAAAGTGTTTACAACAGTAACTGGCACTTAACAAGCACTCTCTACACGTTTGATAAAAATAAATGAAGGTGGCCATTCCCATTATACTGATGGGGAAACTGAGGTCCAGTATTGAAGTAACCAAGACCCTAGCAGGGCTTCCTGCTTCAGTCTTCTTGCATTTTACCCCTTTGAGGGGTGGAAGATGAATGAGAAGGATGAAGATGAGAAGATGACACAGACCCAAAGGGGCTCATGAATCCCCAGGTTCAAACATCCCAGCAGACTCCAGGCCAAGGAAAATGAACCAAAGAAGCTGAGAGAAAGCAGCAAAGGAGAACAAGGACCCAAGAGTCCTGGTTCCAGCCTGGGCAACCTTGAACAAGTCATTTCTCCTCATCCCATCCTGAGGCTGTTTCTCTATCTGTGAAATGGAAATAATAGCACCTCCTTGTAGGATCACTATGAGAATGAAACAGTCATGCTCAGAACAGTGCCTGGCCCAGAGGAAGCACTTAGTGTCAGCTCTTAATATTCTCCTGGTAAGCATGGGTTGCCTCATTGAAAAGGAATGAAATAATGCCATTTTCTGCAACATGGATGGACCTAGATGGCACCCCACTCCAGTACTCTTGCCTGGAAAATCCCACGGACGGAGGAGCCTGGTAGGCTGCAGACCATGGGGTCACGAAGAGTGGGACACGACTGAGCGACTTCACTTTCACTTTTCCCTTTCATGCATTGGAGAAGGAAATGGCAAACCACTCCAGTGTTCTTGCCTGGAGAATCCCAGGGACAGGGGAGCCTGGTGGGCTTCCGTCTATGGGGTCGCACAGAGTCGGACATGACTGAAGCGACTTAGCAGCAGCAGCAGCAGCAGAGATTGTCACACTGAGTGAAGTAAGTCAGACAGAGAAGGAGAAATATCATACAACATCCCTTATATGTGCAATCTAAAAAGAAATGATACAAATGAACTTACTTACAAGATAGAAAGAGACTCACAGACTTAGACAACAAACTTATGGCTCCTGCGTGGGCGAAAGGATGGTGGAGGAGGCACAGTTAGGGAGTTTGGGATGGACATGTACACACTGCTATATTTAAAGTGGATAAGCAACAATGGCCTACTATATACAGCACATGGAACTCTGCCCAGTGTTATGTGGCAGCCTGGATGGGAGGGGAGTTTGGGGGAGAATGGATATATGTGTATGTATATCCCTTTACAGGTCCCTTTGCTGTTCATCTGAAATCATCACAACATTATTTGTTAATGGGCTATATCCCAATAAACAAAAAGAAAAAAAATTAGAATGGATTGCCTCAAATAACTAAATCTCAGGGCACTGGGGATCAGCCTGTCCCCTGCACCCTACGTCTACAGCAGCTCTACACTACCTATCTCACCATGCCCGCGGATGCACCCTCTGTGATCTCAGAACCAGGCACGTGCTGCCTGGCACAAAGGAAGTGCCCGATAAGATCTGTCGAATGATCACATGGGTTTGTTTTTTTTTTTCCTTGGTACACCCAAGCCTCAGCTGAGCCATCTAGTCCAGCCAGGGGCTCCCCCTGGCATCCGGGCGTCCGGCTGCATTCCTCCAGCCCCTGGTAGAGCCCACCCACGAGCACCTGGATCCTCCCGGCCAACACCCCTCAGGCTCTTTAGGGCCTTGTCTCCCCAGCTTCCTACTCACACCACGCCAGGTCTCCGGCAGGAATTTGAAGTCCAGTAGTAATATTTCACCAAACGCAGGGGCAGAGGGTAACGGATGTAGTCCCGGCAACAGACGCTGTCCTCCACGTTGGCACCGTAGGGGCCTGGGGGAGAGGGGTGTTCAGAGGCGTCACAGGCTGGTCTCCCTTGGCCCTCACCTCTGTCTCAGCTTTTCTGTTCTCATGCAGAAGGTTGGTGTCCAAAGGATTCTGGGCCCTCAAAGACCCCACTGGTGGATCTCTAAGAAGCCATTAAGCACCCAGAGTCTACACTCTGCATCAGCCAGCTCAGGGGGAGAGGGAGTCAGACTCACTGAGCATCAGCCATGCCCTAAGGTGACTTCCCTGATGGTCCAGGGGTTAGGACTCTGTGCTTCCACTGTAGGGGGCACAGGTTCGATCCCTAGTCAGGGAACTAAGGTTCTTTAAGTGGTATAGCACTCCCCAAAAAAACAAACAGACAGACAACAAAAAACAATGCCTAGTGTGGCCAAGAATGAAAAACCCACCAAAACTCAACCAAACAAAGGGAACAATGCTGAAGCTCTAGATGGGATCCAGAGACTGAACAGGAAGGAGCTTTAGAACTTTGCTATTCGACGTGAGGTCTGTGGATCCTCATCACCATCACCTAAGAGCTTGTCAGAAAAGCTCGGTGCCTCGTCCCAGCCAGGCTGAAACAGATGTGCACTTTGAAGAACTCTCCAGGTCTTTGGAGAATTTCCCTTCAGCTCACATCTACTTTAATCCCCTTCCTGGAGCAAATGGTGAGACTGGGGTCCAGAGAAGGAGGCGGATTTGCCCAGACCACACAGCAGGACCCGGGAGAGTGTCAGGTCAAGGGCTCAGACAGAGTCCAGTCACCCAAGCCCCGGTTCGAGTCTTACTCTACTCTGAATCACGTAACATCTCTGAGACCTAATTTCCTCCTCAGATCCAGGGGGTAATAATAGTACCTACTCTCTGGGGCCTTTAATGCAGGGAAGAGTGCTCAGGAACCCCAGTAAATGAGCAATCATTGTTCCTGACTCCCAGCCCAGTCCTCATTCCCCTACCCAACAAAGGGCAGAAGAGCAGACCTTGAGATGGAAAGAGAAATCAACAGCCCAGTGCTGAGGGGAAGTTCCGGAGCAAAAATGGAGCAGTGAGAGGGCAGGACCAGTCTTCCAAGGGAATAGCCCTTACCCCTGCTCCCACCTTTCCCCACCCAGGCGGTCCTCCTTCAGGGGCTCCTTCTCCACACCCCAAGACCCTATTCTTGAGTTCTCTAGGGGGACCCTGGGCCATGCCCACCACCACCCCTAACCCAGCTGAGGCAGATCCTAGACTCCAAGCCTTCAGCACTGCTCATTTAACAGATGTAAAGACTCAGGTCTGGTAGAAGCAATGGGACTAGCCCAACAGCTGACAGACTGGCGTCTTCGGCTCTCAGTTCAGTACTCTCTCCACCACTACTGTCTGACCTTGACTTCTGCAGAGAGCCCTGCCTCTTCCCAATCTCACCTGCCTCTGTTGCTTGAAGTATCATAGCCAGGAGGATGAGGGCAGCCAGGAGAGGGGTCTGCAGGCTGGCCATCGTTTTGACCTGTGTCCCAGCTCAGGTGTCTACAATCACCAAAGGACAGGGAGGTCTGGTATTTAAGCACTTGCTACACCCACAAGCCTCAGACACTCTTAGTCACCCGTGAGGCCAGAGTCTCTGACATTCACATTGTGAAAGAAGAACTCCCGCTTCCTTCAAAGAGGAGGAAATTCTCTGTGGCCAGGAATCACTCAAAGGGGACCCCCACGCTCACCTCTCCCTCAGTCTCAAGAGATGTGAAATCCCCCTTGAGCTGGGCGTCTTGGAGGCCTGTGCTCCCTGGGGTCTGCTGGCTGTGTGGTCTTGGCCATGTCACTGGACGTCTCTGGGTCTCAGTTTACCCATCTGGAAATGGGGGAGATGTTTTCAGAGTCCCACTGACTTACCCCAGTGGTTGTTTGTAAATCAAGTGAGAATGGGGACAGGAGACAAACAGCCCCAAGCCCTCACCTGGAACTGAGGCCCATCTTGTCCCCTTGGTGACCTTCATCATGGATGTGTCTTCAAAGGGAGAAGCCTATGGACCCCTTGGCTTATTTTCTCTCCCACATCACCAGCATTCTCCAGGGCTTATCACAAGGTCTCAACTTGGGCCAGTTCATGGTCATTTATATTTCCAAGTTCCCTTGTGGCTTAGCTGGTAAAGAATCTGCCTGCAATGCAGGAGACCTGGATTCCATCCCTGGGTTGGGAAGATCCCCTGGAGAAGGGAAAGGCTACCCACTCCAGTATTCGGGTCTGGAGAATTCAATGAGTCACAGAGTCAGACACAACGGAGTGACTTTCACTTTCTTTCTGTCCTTCTTTCCAGCTGTCTCTACCCTCTTCCTCAGCTACCCCCTTCTCAATCTACCACCATGTCCCACTGATCCTACTTCCTAAGTCTCTCTCAGATCTGTCCCCTTATCTCTGTCCCCATTGTCCCTACCCTGTCCTGGCTGCCTCCACCCCAGGCTCAGGTGCTGGCCCCTCATTCCCCACTCCACAATGCAGTGACCAGAGGGAGCAGCCCTGATTCCAACCTCCACACGCCTGCTTCAAAACCCTTCTGCGCCCCCGCTAAACCCATTCTCCTGATTGTGACCTTCAAGACCTCTATTCCAGATACGACCCTCCCCCCTAAAACTGGTCTCCCTCCCATGAGGAATCACATCACTCTCCTCACAGTTCCTCAAAGAGGTCTGTGGCCTGTCCCTGGCCATGTATGCCCTTTCCACTTCCCTACTGCATAAACTCCTACTCGTGCATCAGGAGCCGTTTGAAATGTCAGCCTCTAGGTAAGCACACCCCCTCAGGACTTAAAATTCTTTGGGGTGACCTAGAACATGGACTCAAATAAATTACATCATATTTTCTCTTTCTTGGGCTCCTCCCAGAAGCCAAATTGACTCATCTCTTGGAAAGCAGGGTCTCCATTTATTTTCTTGGCAGTCCAGGGTCTCCCAAGAGTGGGGTACATTGTGGGTGCTCAGAATACATCTAATGGAGGAGAAAAAAGGGACTTGGAAGTAAGTGGCTGAGCCAGCCTGGAGTTCAGGACTCAGCAGTACTCTACTTGTAAAGGGATCCAGCCATTCATTTATTCATCCATTCAACAAATACTTATTGAGCCCTTGGTAGACAAAATAATGAACCCCCCAAAACGTCCACATGTAATTCCCTGAACTTGTGAATATGTGACCTTAAATAGTAAAAAGGACTTTGCAGTTGTGTTTAAGTTCAAGCCCTTCAAACAGAGAGACTTCCGGGATTATCTGGATGGACTCAATCCAATCTCAGGGACATTATAGGAAGGGCCAGCAAATGCATCAGACACAGACAGGATAAGGGATGACATAAGCAGAAGTTTACATGATATGATGCTGTGAGCCCAGGAATGCAGGCAGCCTCTAGGAGGTGGGAAAGGCAAGGAAACAAATTCTCCCCTAGGGATTCCAGAAGGAAAACACCCCTGCCAACACCTTGATTTCATATCACTGAGACTGATTTAGGACTTCTGACTTTCTAAACTGTGCATGGGTGCGTGCTCAGCTGCTTCAGTAGTGTCTGACTCTTTGCTACCCCACGGACTATAGCCCACCAGGCACCTCTATCCATGGGATTCTCCAGGCAAGAATACTGGAATGGGTTGCTGGGCCCTCCTCCAAGGAATCTTCCGCATCCAGTGATCAAATCCATGTCTCCTGCATTGCAGGCAGATTCTTTACCCACTGAGCCACCTCTGAACTGTAAGATAGCAAATTTGTGTTGTATTAAACCACCATTTATCACAGCACAAGGGGAGACTAATACAATAACCCGCCATGTGCAAGGTACACCACCAGGATCTGGGGACACAGCAGTGAACCTTGGAGACAGACAATAAACAGAGGGAAAAAAAAAATAAGCAAGGTAATGTCAGGCTGCAGTGAGCACCGTGAAGGAAATGAAACGGAGCAAAACAGACGGTGGCCATGGGAAAGCAGGCTGTGTAGTCTATGAGGGGTGACATGCAAGCTGAAATTCAGATGATACTAAGAAGCCCACCAGGGAGGAAAGGGCAAGGGTCAAGTGTGAGAGGGCTGAGAAGCTGGGGCAGAGTGAGTGCGGGAACAGAGGGCAGCCGGCTGGGAGAGGCGGGCGGGGCCTGTTCAACTACGATTCCTATGGGCTTCCTGATGGATCTGCCCTGGAAGTGCATAGCATTGCTTTGGAAGACCTCGTCAAAAGCCACTCACAGAAGGACAAATACTGCATGATTACCATTCTGTGGGGTTCCTGGAGGAGTCAAATTCATAAAGACAGGAACTAAAATGGTGGTTACCAGGGGCTGGAGGGCAGAGGGAATGAGGAGTTAGTCTTTAATGGATACAGAGTTTCAGTTTGGGAAGACAGAAAAGTTGTGGAGATGGATGGTGCAGATGGTTGCACAACTTGGTGGTCCAGTGGTCAAGAATCCACCTACCAGTGCAGGGGACACAGGTTCCATCCATGGTCCAAAAACTCCACATGCCGCACGGGGCAACTAAGCCCGGTGCTGCAACTACCGAGCCTCAAACAAGAGAAGCCACGGACTGCAAGGAGAAGCCTGAGCACTGCAACCAGGGAGCAGCCCCCGCTGACAGCAACTAGAGAAAGCCTGCCTGCAGCAGTGGAGACCCAGCACAGCCAAACTAAATAAAGAATTTAAAAAGTGAATGTATTTAATGCCACTGAACTGTATACTTAAAAAGTGATTACAACGGTAAATTTTACATGATGTATATATTATCAATTAAAAGTAAGAAAACAAAAGCATATGAAAAGATATTTCACATCTTATGTCATCAAGGAAATGCAAATTAAAGCAATGAGGAGATACCACTACACACCTATGAGAATGGCCAAAGTCTGGGACACTGACAACAGGGAGGCTGTGGAGCAACATGGATCCATTCGTTGCTGGTGGGATGTTAAACAGTACAGCCATTTCGAAAGTCTGGAGGCTTCCTACAAAACTGAGTATGCTTTTACTGTCTGGTCCAATGATCACAATCCTTGGTATTTACCCAAAGGAAAACTGAAAACTTATGTCCTCACAAAAGCCTATAGTTTAGCAACTTTATTCCTAATTGTCAAAAATTTAGGAGCAACCAAAATGTCCTTCAGTAGGTGAATGGGTAAAATGTGGTACTTCAGACAATGGAATTATTCAGTTCAGTTCAGTTGCTCAGTCATGTCCGACTCTTTGCGACCCCATGAACCGCAGCACGCCAGGCCTCCGTGTCCATCACCAACTCCCAGAGTTCACTCAAACTCATGCCCATTGAGTCGGTGATGCCATCCAGCCATCTCATCCTCTGTCATCCCCTTCTCCTGCCCCCAATCCCTCCCAGCATCAGAGTCTTTTCCAATGAGTCAGCTCTTTGCATGAGGTGGCCAAAGTACTGGAGTTGCAGCTTTAGCATCATTCCTTCCAAAGAACACCCAGGACTGATCTCCTTTAGAATGGACTGGTTGGATCTCCTTGCAGTATTCACTGCTAAAAAGAAAAGAGCTATCAAAGTGTGAAAAGACACGGAGGAAACTTAAATGCATATTACTGTTCTTGTTGTTTAGTCGCTAAGTCATGTAGCCCACCAGGCAGCCCTGTCCATGGGATTTCCCAGACAAGAATCCTGGAGTGGGTTGCCATTTCCTTTTCCAATGACTAGCTAAGTGAGAGAAGCCAATTTGAAAAGGCTAACTACTGTATGACTCCAACTATATGACCTTTCAGAAAAGGCAAAACTATGATAAAAAGATTAGTGGTTACCAGGGGTTAGAGGGAAGAAAAGATGAATAAGTGGAGTGCAGAGGAGTGTTAGGGCAGTGAAAATACTCCATATAATACCATAACGATGGATACACATCATTGTATTTTGGTCCAAACCCATACACCACACACCAAGAGAGAATAAACCATAATATTATAAACTATAGCCTTTGGTGGTTACAATGTGTCAAAGTAGGCTCATCAGTTGTCACAAATGCACACTCTGGAGGGGGATGTTAATAGCGAGGGAGCCATGCATGTGTGGCGGGAGGGAGTACACAGGAAATTTCTCTACCCCCTTCTCAGTTTTGCTGTGAACCCAACTACTCCAGAAAATTGTCTTGAAAGAAAAAAGAAAGGTGTTACCCAGAGTCTAATCAAGCTCTAGCCCTGAATCCCGTTTTATAAGAAATACAGGGTCTAGAGGAAGATGAATGATTCCACGAGAAGGCAGATAACTGCAGAAGGTGGAACCTTCCAGGCCTCCAAAAAGACAGCTGTCTGGGGATCAACACATAGTCAATGTTCTTTTTTTTACAAAATGTGGATTAGGGACATTGAAGATTAAAAGTGATTTAAGAGACAGTCAAATATGTACAATGTATAGACTAGTTGAATCCTAATTTTGAGAAACAGTTATAAAAGATCTTTTGAGGACAAACATGGAAATTTATTTATTTTTCTTTTTTCTTTTATTTTTTAAATTTTATTTTTAATCAGAGGATAATTGGTTAACAGTGTTGTGTTAGTTTCTGCTATACAACCACATGAATTAGCCATATGTATACAAATATCCAGGCATCCCCGGTGGCTCAGCAGTAAAGAATCCACCTGTAATGCAGGAGACACAGGAGATGTGGGTTCAATCCCTGGGTCAGGAAGATTCCCCTGGAGGAGGAGATGGCAACCCACTCCAGTATTCTTGCCTGGAAAATCCCATGGACAGAGGAGCCTGGCCAGAAGCAGTCCATGGGTTGGCAAAGAGTCGACACAACTACAGTGACTGAGCACACAGGAATACATATTTCCCTTCCCTCGTGAGCCTCCTCCCCACCTCACCCCGTCACACCCGTCTAGGTTACCATAGAGCACAGAGCTAAGCTCCCTGAAACCAGGAAATTTAAATGTAATATGAAATTAGGGCTTTATTGTTGATTTTCTTAGGTATGATAAAGACTATAAAGGTGTGTAGGAGAATGTCCTTGTTTTTAAGAGATGCACCTGAAGTTTTTAGGGGTGAAATTCATGATGATCTTATTTTCAAAGAGTTCAGTTCAGGTGAGGTATTCATGTATATGAGTACATATTGATGTGTGTATAGAGAGAGATGTGTGTATATATGTATGTGCATATATGCATACGTATGTATGTACTGCATATACATATAGGTGCACGTGCATACAAGTGTGCATATGCCTACATCTGTGTGTTGTATACATATACATGTAAGTATGTACACTTGGTATGTGTGTGTGCGCATGCATATATATGTGCAAATGTGAGTTACGTGTGTGTGTGTATATGGATATACCTGTACAATATCCCAAAGAAAGCAAACACAGCTAGATGTTAACCATGTTACAGTGCAG
Source organism: Bubalus bubalis (assembly GCF_019923935.1). Lineage (NCBI taxonomy): Eukaryota > Metazoa > Chordata > Mammalia > Artiodactyla > Bovidae > Bubalus > Bubalus bubalis. The sequence goes on along the minus strand of NC_059174.1, from coordinate 24,972,226 downwards.
TGGTAGATACACTGGTGATCCTTAAACTGCTCTAACAACTTTCCTGAAATTTTTAAATGTTTCATAAGAAAACACGGGGAGAAAAGAAGAAGTATTTTTTAGATGTGGAAGTGATCTTGTGAAAAAGGGACCATCACTGGAGGGAGAGGCACAGAACTGGTCTAATGGCTTTTCATCTGAACTCGGGGTTTCCTTCCACAGGGCCTCAGGGGGTGGGCTCAGGGGCTGCCCCCTGGAGAGCACCTTTGTCCCCAGCAACGAGGCAGGGCCCCCAGCCTTTCCTGCTGACTCAGCCTCTGCTCCCCAGTGCCCCATTTCCCTGGGGCTCGGAAAGAGGGTGAGCCTCACCTGCGCCAGCCAGCCTGCGCTCCCCCAGCCTGCTCCCCCTGTGCAGGAGGAGAGCCCTGAGTTCACAGACAGGGCTCAGGGGACCAGCTGTCAGAAAAAGGCAAGGGGAGTTTCTCTCGGGCTGAGGGTGGGGAATCCCCAGCAGTTACCAAGGAAGGGGATGTTTTCCCTCTTCATGTGAAGAAGTAGAGCTGCCTTGTGCTTCTGTCCTTCCACAGTGCTGGCAATGCATGGGAGGCTCCTAGATCAAGCTCTCCTTTCCCAAAATGTCCTTCTTCTTCTGTTTAAATTATTTTTTGCTTATTAAAAAAATACATAAAAGTGGAAACCACCCATGTGTCCATCAGTGGAGGAATGGAAACACACACACACAATGGAATATTACTCACCTGAAAAAGGAAGGAAATTGTGAGCTGTGCGACAACATGGATAAACCTTGAAGACATTAATGCTAGGGGAAATAAGCCAGTCACAAAAAGACATGTGCTGGAGGATTCCCGGAGGTATCTATGAGGTACCTAGAGGTGGTGAAATCCATAGGCACAAAAAGTAGAATGGTGATTGCCAGGGGCTGGAGGAGGAGGGAATGGCGAGTTATTATTTGATGGGATAGAGCTTCTCTTTGGGAAGATGAAGGAGTTCTAGAGGTGGAATGTGGCGACGGTAGCACAATGTAAATGTGCTTAATGCCACTGAACTGTGCGCCTTAAAATGGTTTAAATCTTTAAAATGACTTAAAGCTTCTGTTATATATGTATTGCTGTTTAGTTGCAGAGTCGTGCTGGACTCTTTTGTGACTCCATGGACTGTAGCCTTCCTGGCTCCTCTATCCATGGGATTCTCTAGGCAAGAATACTGGAGTGAGTTGCCATTTCCTTCTCCAGGGGATCTTCCTGACCCAGGGGTCAAACTCTCTTCTGCTTGGCAGGCAGATTCTTTACCATTGTGTCATCTGGGAAACCCCTATGTATATATTACCTCTACAAAAATATAATTATATGTAAATATGTATTTACACAAATGCTTAGCTTACATCTGAAAAGATATACAACCGAGTCATCACGTGAGCTGCCTCTAAGGAGGGAACTGGGATAGTGGATGGGGGCAGCTGTTTAGAGGAGGAAAGGTTTGCTTTCCACCAAATACCCTTTTGAGTGATTTGAAGTGTTTTCCATATGCATGATTAACCTATTCAGAAAGAAAAAAATTTAAATTCATGCAGCCAAAAAAAAGAAAAGGATAGGCTGAAAAGCAATTTTCTTACCTCTGACTTCCCCTCCACATTTCATTTCCCTTTCTCAGAAGCAAACAAACTTGATGATTTCTTATTTGTCCTTCAAAAACAGTCTATGTAAGCACATATACAAAGGCATTTCTTTGAAAGAAATGGGAGAAGGGCCTAAATAAGCAAGGGAGGAAGGGTGGGAAGGAGGGCAGCATATGTGTGTGTTAAGTTGCTTCAGTCATGTCCGTCTCTTTGGGACCCCGTGGACTGTAGCCTGCCAAGCTCCTTTGTCCATGGGATTCTCCAGGCAAGAATACTGGAGTGGGTTGCCATGCCCTCCTCCAAGGGATCTTCCTGACCCAGGGATGGAACTTACGTCTTTTACGTCTCCTGCATTGGCAGGCAGCTTCTTTACCACTAATACTGTCCTGTTCCTTGCTTCTCTCACCTGAAATGCATCTTGGAAAAGTCCCTATCAGTAGTCTAGATCAGCCTCGTTCTTCCCAGTAGCCATCTGGTTTTTTGCTGTATGGACCTACCAAAATTAATATAGCTGGTCTGCTTATTGATGGACGTTTTGGGGTTTTCCAGTCTTTTGCATTTACATGCTGTTTGCTGTTCATGAAAGGGGACACATCTGGTGGATAAATTCCTAGAAGTAGTGTCTGGACTTTTGCTTCCACTGAGAGGCAAAGAGAAAGTCCCTGCCCTGAAGAGCTGCTGCCTCAGAGCTTCCTCTTTTCAGCAAAGCCGGAGGGGCCCTGGAGAGCGCTCCTCGTGGGGCTCTGAGGACCATTCCAGGCTTCTGATTTCTGAGTGGCTGGGATCCCCACCCTGAAATTTTCTGGGGGAACAGCCTGTCACCCCTTTACATGGCAGGGAGGAGATGAGCACCCCCAGACTGTCCCACAAACAGAAGGAAGGATATGCACGTTTATCTGAGGGCCTGGGGCAGCAGGTGGACAAGCCTGGGCCTTTGTGAGCAAAGAGAATTGGTCAAGAGCCTGGCCAAGAGGTGACTGAGTCCAGAACTCCACCTGGGCCAGACAAGTGGACTGAGAAGCAAGAGGGAAAAGGAGAAGGAAGGGTGAGGAAGAAGAAGTAAAAGATTCGGGGATCAATTGGCACAGTGGCAACCACTACAGTAATAAGAGGAAGGAGGAGGAGGAGGAGGAAGAAGGAGGAAAAGGAGAAAAAAAGATGAAGACAGCCCATGGGTACTCACTGAGTGCCAGAGGCACCATGCCTTGTTTTTCATACCAACTGTCTCATCATCCCCGTGCTGAGAAGGGGCCACCATCCTCATCCCCAGTTCTCAGATGAGGAACCTGAGATTCAGAGTCCACAGCCAGTGAGTGGTGAGGCCTGAATTCACACTCAGGTCTGATGCCAGAGTCTAGGTTCATTCTAATCACTCATCGCTGTAGCCAGACAAGACCGAAGGCACCAGTGAGAGTAAGGAGCCCCATTAGAAGGGCTCAGATGGTGAGAGTCCCTCTCAGGCCAGTGCAGCCAGGGTTACCAGAAGTGCCCTAAGATGAGGAACCAAAGCTTCAAGAATGGAAGCCTGCTGCTAGGGCTACATGGAGTCTGGATTTGATCCTTTCTGTCATTGTGGTTGTTCAGCCTCCACGTCGTGTCTGACTCATAGCGACCCCATGGACTGCAGCACACCAGGCTTCCCTCCCCCTCGTCGTCTCCCCGAATTTGCCCAAGTCTGTGTCCACTGAAGCGGTGATGCCATCCAACCATCTTGTCCTCTGTCGCCCTAAGCTTTTTATTTTGTTTTTTGAGATATAATTTATGTACTCTAAAATTCACCCTTTTAAAGAGAATAAAGGAAATATATAATTCAGTGGTTTTTTAATATATTCACAAGGTATGTGTATCCATTTCCACTAATTCCACAACATTTTCATCACCTCAAAAAGAAGCATAGTGTCCATCAGCAGTCACTCTCCATTTTTCCCCCTCCCCAGACCCTACTTTCTGCTTCTATGAGTTTGCCTTTTATGGACATTTCATATAGATGAAATCAGGCAATAGGTGGCATTTTGTGTGTTTCATTTTAAGTTTTCAAGTTGAATCCATGTTGTAGCATTATCAGCACTTTATTCTTTTTATGACTGAGTAATACTTCCTTATGGATATAACATATTCTGTTTATCCATTTGAATCCTTTCAAATACTTTTGGGCTATTATGAATAATGCTACTATAAACATCTATGTACGGGCTTTTGTATAAATCTATGTTATATGTGTATCTAAGGAATACACATATTCCTTAGGAAATGCATTCCATAGGAAAAGAATTTCTGGCTCACATAGTAATTTTATGTTTAACTTTTTGAGGACCTGCCAGAGGGGCCTGGTGGGCGACTGTACATGAGGCAGAGAAAGAGTCAGACATGACTTAGTGACTAAACAGCAGCAACAGCAGAGTGTTTCCAAGGGGGATCTAACATTTTACACTCCCACCAACAATGTGTGAGGGTTCCAATTTTTCAATTTTCTTGTGAACTCTTGTTATCATCTTCCCGTTTGGTTATAGCCATCCTGGTGGGTGTGAAGTGGTATATCATTGTGATTTCAATTCACATTTTTCCTAATGACTAATGATGCTGAGTATCTGATCATGTGAATATTGGCTATCTGTATATCTTCTTTGGAAAAATGTTTATTCATATCCTTTGCCCAGTTTTAAATTGGATTGCTTATGTTTTTGTTGTTGAGTTGTAACAGTTTTCTATGTATCCTAATATTTGATCTTTATTTTCTTCCATTCTTTGGCTTGTCTTTTCATTTTATTGATAGTGTCCTTTGGAGCACAAAAGTTGTAAATTTTGATGATACTAATTTATTTTTTATTTGGTTGCTTATAACAAGGAAAGAGTCATATGTAAGAAACCATTACCTAATCCAAGGGCATGAAGACTTAGCCTTATGTTTTCTTCTTGGTACTTTTAGCTCTTACATTTCCATCTTTGCTTCATTTGGGGGTAATCTTTGTATGTGATGTGAGGTAGGGGTCCAGTTATATTCATTTGCATGTGGCTGTCCAGTCCCAGCCTTCCTTGCTGAAAAGAATCATCTTTCTTCATGGACTTATCTTGGCACCCTTGTCATAAATCAGTTGCCCCTAAATGTATGCTGTCATTTCTGGACTCTCAGTTCTAATCCATTGATCTGTATGCCCATCCTTGTGCCAATACTACTCTGCTATGACTACCATATTTTCTAATATCCTCAGAGGTTGTTTTTTTTTTAACTTTCAAATGAAATATTTCAAACATAGATAAAATTAAAATAAATTTGGGAACCTACAACCTAGATTTAATAGCAGTTGATATTTTGCTGTGTTTTGGTTCACTTTTTTTTTTCATTAAGAAGTAAAATAGTTTAGGGCTTTCCCTGGTGGTTCAATGACAAAGAATCCACCTGCCAATGCAGGAGACACGGGTTTAATCCCTGATCCGGGAAGATCCCACGTGCCGTGGAGCAACTAAATCTGTGTGCTTTAACTATTGAGCTTGTGCTCTAGAGCCCAGGAACTGCAACTACTGAGCCCTCAAGCTACAGCTGCTGAAGTCCACGCACTCTACAGTAAGTCGCCGCTTCTAAAGAGCAGCCCCAGCTCACCACAACCAGAGAAAAGCAAGCACAGCAATGACGACCCAGCAGAGCCTATGCTGCTGCTGCTGCTAAGTCGCTTCAGTCGTGTCCAACTCTGTGTGACCCCATAGACGGCAGCCCACCAGGCTCCCCTGTCCCTGGGATTCTCCAGGCAAGAACACTGGAGTGGGTTGCTATTTCCTTCTCCAATGCATGAAAGTGAAAAGTGAAAGTGAAGTCACTCAGTTGTGTCCGACCGTTAGTGACCCCACGGACTGCAGCCCACCAGGCTCCTCCATCCATGGGATTTTCCAGGCAAGAGTACTGGATTGGGGTGCCATTGCCTTCTCCAGCAGAGCCTATAAATTAACAAATAAAATTATTCTTTAAAAAGAAATAAAATAGTTTAGATATAACCAAAGTTATCTTATTCCTACCCCTAGCCATTTCCCCTCCCTCTGTCTCCATGGGTAACCACAAACCACCACTCTGAAGTTGCTGGGGTTCCTTTCTGAGGATGCCATTATCCTTTTATAGCCTTTTATTATGGTATTATTTTGGGGTCTTAATATTTTACGTAAGTAGCATCATACTGAACGTAACCTTTTACAACTGGCTTATTTCACTCAAGTTTATGTCTGTAAGCTTTTTTTCCATGTTGATCCATGTGGATCTAGTACATTCATTTTCATTGTTGTATTTAGCAAATTCTAAATAGAACTAATCTATTGTTTGTTTCATCCACTCCCCTGGTAGTGGACATTTAGGTTTTTTCCAGGTGTTGACTATTACTGAGAGTTCTGTAATGAGTGGACATCCTTGCCGGTGTCTTCCTGTTCTCTTCATCTTTTTGCTCACTTTTTGCTCTAAGCTGGGTTCTCCCCTGAGGACTCTGATTCCCCTGTAGCCTTCTTAGCAAGCCACAGTTCTCTCCCTGAGGACCGCATACCACATGATGGGCACGGGAGAGGATCCTCTTCACTCTTCATAGCTCCTCCCAAGCCAGCCATTCTTCCCATCTTCCCCATAAAACTCCCAGATTCTTTGACATGCATGTCAGCAGACTCTCCACCCATTACCCACCCTTTGTTGCAGCCTTGTACACCACTAGTCACTCCCCGTCCCACAGATAACACTAGCTACCAGCTCATTGTCATTCCCTCCAGCATGATCCTGTCATAGTCATGATGATTTCAATAACCAGCCTCTCAGTTCCACGACCTTCTCTGCTCCAATAAGCTTATCTTCCACCTACTTCAGCCCCTTACTCCTAAGATACATGTTGACCATATCACTACCAGTAACTGCAGCTGTATAATTTCAGTTTCACATACCCCACTCTCCAACTACCATCACCTCTCAGCCCAGCTCGTCAGCTTGAATATACCATTCCAACAATCCTTCCACCACACTCAAACCAATCCCATCCCTTTCCCCTGTCCCTTGCTCTCCACTTAGGTCTTTGCTTCTCTCCTTATTCAACTCAACTTCCTTGGTCTTTCTTTTACAAACATCATTTGTCTCAAGTCTCTTTCCCAAATAACTTCAACTATCTGCTACCCATTCTTGCTACATCCTAGCAAATCCATGACTGGATGGAAACAACTCTTCACTCGTTGCACTTGCACTAGTGTAGCTGAACAAGGCTGGAGAAAAGCATCCAGTCATGCCAACCAAAAATTCAAGATCACTGATCTCCCACGGTCCTTCCATTCTGCCCCCAAAGTCCTGCTGTATATTCCTGGCTTGTTTGCTTTTGCATCCTCCTAGACTACTTCATCCTTTCTTCCCTTCACTCAAACCTTTAATCCCTTCTCCCTGATCCTCGCTCTCAACTGATGACCCTGATTCCTCTTTTCCTGAGAAAAGGGAAGTTATCAGAAGAGCACACCCACCTGCAAGTACGGCATCTACCCATGGATTTCCATCTTCCTTGCTTCTGACTAATCCCCTCTCCTACTTAAGGACGTTACTCCTCAGTTCTCCCATTCTTTCCTGCATCATCAATTTCCTCCTCTCTACTGTATCTTGCTCATCTGAATGCAACATACCATTACTTCCTGCATCTTAAGAAACCAGTGCCTTGACCCCACATCTACCTCGAAATACTGTCCATTTAGAGCAAAACTCAAGAAGCGTCTATCCTTGCAGTTTCAAAGTCCCCTTGTCCTTGCCTCTCTATTCCCATGCTGATTCCAAAGATTCCTTTGGCATTCCCTGTGATGGAAGATTCGTGAGAGAAGATCCTTCAGAGAGAGGAGGAGGAGAAGAAACTCTGGAGCACACTGTATTTCAAAGGCATTGACAGAGGTAAAAGAAGATATTTTTGGTCTATGTAGGATGTAGAAATTGTTAAACACATGAAGGATATAAAATGTCTTTAGTGGTTTTAAAAAACTATTGAAATTAAGTAAACTAACATGTATTAGATAATGGAATACTAGATGGAATACAAACAACCCCCAAATTATATAATGGCTCAGATATGATTAAAAGTTTACTTCCCACCATGTGAAGTCCAAAATAGGTGTTCCTGATTAATGGGCAGCTCTTCTCCAAGTGGGGGCAGGTGACTCAGTGGTAAAGAATCTGCCTGCCAATGCAGGAGACACAGGTTTGATCCCTGGGTCAGGAAGATCCCCTGGAAAAGGAAACGGCAACCCACTCCAGTATTCTTGCCTAGGAAATCCCATGAACAGAAGAGCCTAGCAGGCTACAGTCCATGGGGTCCCAAAGAGTCCGACGAGACTAAATAACAGCTTCTCCAACTGATGATTCAGGGCCCAGGCTCCTTCCATCTGTGGTTCTACTGTAGTTAATGGAATACAGTGCTCACCTGCAGGAAGCCAAAGAAGGGAAAATAGAGCAGGGAATGAAGCACGGGAGGCTTTTATGTCCAGACCTGGAAGTTGGGGTGCATCTGCTCTGCTCACATTCCATTAACCAGAATTAAGACACATGGCCTTGCTTAACCACAAGGAAGGCCGAGAAATTATCTAGCTGACTGCCCAAGAAGGAAAGAAAACAGGCTTGATGAAGAGCCAGCCAGTCTTTGCAAACAGTGGAAGTCCTCCAAGGACTTCCAATGAGCAGGCAAAAAGAAGATGATTCATCCTCCAGCATCTTATCCTGAATGAACAGCTTGCTCTGGCCTGGATTCAGAGAGCAAGTCCCATTGTAAAACCACATTTGTTTTTTTCTGGGAAGAAATCCCTTAGAAAAGTAAACAATTCTAACATTACTTTTATCTCTGCTGCCATTTGATATGTTTTATGGATTTCCAAATATGGTTTTTCAGTGTTTCATAAAAACAAGGGCACCTTAAAGCCTGTAGGGTGTGACTCGTGTGGCTGTACCCTAAGACTAGGACTATGGCATAGCTCCACTTCCAACTGGCAGCAAGAGCTTGGCTAACAAACTTCACACTCTTGGGACTCAAGCTCCAATTCTGTGGAATGAGTAACCCTTGCCACGGCCATGTTGTTGGGGAATCAAAGACTTGCTCATTCTCTGCTCCCAGGGATCCTTACAAGAGCCCTTTGGAGCTGAAAGGGCATGAATGGTTATTGCTTATTTCACAGTTGGGGAAAGTCTGAGCTGGAGAGGTGACATGCCTGACTCAGGGAAACCCCACTTCACAGTCCCCAGGCAAGAGGTGGTGACTTAAGTTATGAGAGGAGGTGACATCAGAAGAGGGAAGCAGAAAAGCATGAGGAATGGTGTGGAAGGAGGAATGAAGAAAACCCACGAAAGTACATCCCTAAGCCCAGGGTTCTTTCCATACTGCCTCCTAACCCTCACTTTCTTGTGATTTGTTTTCTGTGATGCCTGGTGATCTAGTCAAAGAGGGAGGACTATAGAGAAGTAGAGTGGGAACTCAGGGCATCTGGAATCCCCAGAAGCCTTCAGATAGGAGGCAGATGTAGATCAGTATTGCTCCCATGGTCAAAAGCTGCCTGTTTGAGGAAAGGATCCTAAAGGAGGAACCATGAAGTAAAGGAACCCTCCTTTTGCATCCTTTTATTCTGAGCTCCAGGGAGTTGCTGCCCAGGGATGCTGTATTTCTGCCTAAGCCTGTACCTCTTATCTGAAAAGGGAAGATGATTAAAAAAAAAAAAGTGACAAAACCTTAACCATGAATCAAGGTGATGGGAATATAGGAATTCTTCATACTATTTTTGCAAGATTGCTATAAGTTTAAAATCACTTCAAAAACAAATCAGAAGATTATAAGCACCTAGAAGCCCCCTTATGACCTCTTCCAATCAGTACTCCTTCAAGTGATGCCCCCATTCTGACTCCTAATATCTAGACCAGTTTTTCTATTTGAATCATGTAGAAATCATAATTTTGTGTCTGAGTTCTTTCTTTTAGAACTGTGTTGATGGGGGACTTCCCAGATGGTCCAGAGGTTGAGACTCCCAGCGTCCACTGTGGAGGGTGAGGGGAGTGCGTATTTGATCCCTGATCAGGGAAGCTCCTCGTGCCACATGTTGAGGCAAAAAAAAAAAAAAAGTGTGAATGAGATTCAGCTATGCTGTTTGCTTTTTTTCAATTCACTCATTCTCATTTCTCTCTAGCATTCCATCGTAAGAATTCATCATATAGGGGTGGGATTTCCAGAATGACTGAGAACCTCTGAAAACCCTCACTCCAAAAGATCAATGGTAAAGCTATGCAAAATAGCCAAAAGCAATCATTTGAAAACTGGAAATTTATCAAAATCATCCATGGTAGGCAGAATAATGACCTCACAAAGATGTTCATGTCAGAATCCCCAGAAACTCTGAATACATTGTTACACGGCAAAGGGGAATTAAGATTGCAGATGGAATTAAGTTTGTTAATTAGCTGACATAAGATAAAGCCCTTCCTTCATTGGAAGGACTGATGCTGAAGCTGAAGCTCCAATACTTTGGCCACCTGATGGGAAGAACTGACATTGAAAAAGACCCTGATGCTGGGAAAGATCGAAGCCAGGAGGATAAGGGGATGACAGAGGATGAGATGGTTGGATGGAATCACTGACTCAATGGACATGAGTTTGAGAAAGCTCCGGGAGTTGGTGATGGACAGGGAGGCCTGGGGTGCTGCAGTCCATGGGGTCACAAAGAGTTGGACACGACTGAGTGACTGAACTGAATTGAACTGACTGATAAGATAAATGCGGGCAGTCTCTAGAAGCCGGAAAAGGTAAAGAAATGCATTCTCCTCTAGGGTCTCCAGAAGAAAGTAGCCCTGTTGATACCTTGATTTTATTTTATTTTTTTTCCAAAGATATTTATTTATTTATTTGGCTGCTTTGGGTCTTAATTGTGGCATTCAAGATCTTTGTTGCATCATGAGGAATGTTCTGTTGTGGAGCTCAAATTCTCTAATTGTAGCTCAAGGGTTTAGTTACTCTGAGGCAATAGGGATCTTGGTTTCCGAGTCAGGGATCAAACCCATGTCCCCTGCATTGGAAGGCAGATTCTTAACCACTGAACCACCAGAGAAGTCCCATTTTGATTTTAATGAGACCTATTTTATATTTCCGACACATAGAACTATAAGGTAATATATTTTTATAATTTTAAGCCACAAAGTTTGCGATAATTTGATATAGAAGCAACAGAAAACTAATATAGCATACAAGAAATTGAGAAACATTTACTTAAGAAAATCAACTAAACTTCAGTTAGGAGAGTATACATCTGTGGTGTTCAGCCTGAGGCTATGTCCATATTTCTCCTCCCTCAGCTTCATGATATATTAATAGAAGGCCTATCAAAGTGGTGGTAAAGAGGTGACTGTATTGGAGCAGAGTGCAGAAAATTCCATGCCCAGAGGCATTATCAAAAACAATAGTGATCTCAGTGTCATGCAATCAGAGAGACAAATATCAAAGTTAGTCTAAGGTCTCTGTACTGGTTAGGAAAAGCAATAGACCAACAGGTCAGCCAAAAATTTTAACAGGGATATCTGGAGAACAAGACAGCCAAAGTTCTCAGTAAGATTTTACTGGCAGGTGATGTGCATACGAAAGACTGCACAAATCTCAGGAGATATTAGAGGTTAGAGCGAGCTACTCAGCATGAGCCTTGAAAACACATGAATTAAAATCTGGAATAAACTTGTAAACTAGCTGTACCCTGAATATACACCTCAAAACACAAATAGATCATTCAGCAAATGGTAGAAGTCTTATTGGCTCAAGAGATTTAAGCACAACTTATGGCCAATCAAAGAATGCTGACCCAGAGGCAACCCCTAGTACTAGGTTTATAAAAACAAGAATAAAAAATAACTGAGCAGAGACATCATCAGCCACATGCTTGGAGGAAACAAAATCCATAAAATTAGTCCAGAGAAGTCACCAAAAAAACAGAAAAGAAACTAACAAGAAACAGACAACAATAAACAGCCCAGGTGATGGGGAAGGGGTAACAGAAACCAGAGCTGCTGCAATATATGGTCTAAAACAGCAAGCTGTCAGCAAAAAGCAAAACAGTCAACAGAAACTGTCATTGGGGGGATCCATATGTTAGAAGACAAAGTCCTCAAAGGAGCTATTATAAACATATTCAAAGAACTAAAAGATCATGTTTAAATAAAGGAAAGTATGCTGACAAAGATTTATCAAGTAGAAAATAATAACGAAGACAAAGAAATTATTTATTTACTTTATTTTTGGTTGTGCTGGGTCTTCCCTGCTGCATGGCCTTCTCTAGCTGCTGTGAGCAGGGACTACTCTTTGCTGGGGAAGGTAGGTTTCTCATCGTGGTGGTTTCTCCAATTAAAAGCAGAGTTTGAAGAGTGTATTTTTAAAAGTATGATCCCACTATATTATGTCTACAAGAGATACACTTTCCAGCCAAAGATACAGATATTTTGAAAGGAAAAGGATGAAAAAGATACAAAATGCAAAAGAGATATAAATGTTAAAGAAAGCTAGGGTATCTATAATATCAGGTAAAGTAGACTTTGAGGCAGAATTTGCTACTAAAGTCAAATAAGAGTATTTTATAGTGATAAAAGGGTCAATCAATCAGGAGGACAATCATTATAAACATATATTCACCTAACAGTACTTCAAAATACACAGATCAAAAATGGACAGAATCCAAGGGATAACTCAACAATAATAGAGACTTCAATGCCCCATTTTAAATAATGAATATAAACAGGTAGAAGATCAATAAGAATATAGAAGACCTGAACAATACTATAAAATAACTGAAACTTACAGACGTCTATAGAACATTCTACCCAACAACAGGAGAATAAAGATTCTTCTCAAGTGTATGTAGAACATTCTTCAGGATACCATATGTTAGGCCATAAGACAAGCCTCAACAAATTTTAAACGACTGAAATGATCCAAAGTATGTTTTCTAACCACCATTAAATATAATAACAGAAGGAATTTTTGGAAATTCAGAAACTTAAAATTTAAACAACAAATTCCTAAATAACCAGTGAGTAAAAAAGAAATCACAAGAGGAAATTAGAAAATACCTTGAGTTGAATGAAAACAAAAGCACAAAACATCCAAACTTAGGAGAACTTCCCTGGCGGTCCAGTGGTTAAGAATTCGCCTGCCAATGCAGGGGACAGGGGTTCAGTCTCTGGTCTGGGAAGATTTCACATTCCTTGGGGCAGCTAAACCCATGTGCCACAGCTACGCAAGCCCCTGCTCCACAAGGCAATGAGAAGTTATGCACCATAACTAGAGAGAAGTCCTCACTGGCCACAACTAGAGAAAGCCTGAAGACCCACCACAGCCAAAAGGAAATAAATAAATACTAAAATATTTACAAAGAAACTTGGAGAATACTGCTAAAACGGTGCATAGAGGGAAATTTAAAGATGTAAATGCCTATTTTTAAAATGGAGAACAATCTCATCAATAACCTAAACTTACGTCATGAGAAACTAATTTAAAAAAAGAGAAAACCAAATCCAAAGCAAGCTGCAGGAATGAAATAACATAGACTGAAGAGGAAATAAATAGAAAAACAACAGAGAAAATCAATAAAACCAAAGGTTGGTTCTTTGAAAATAGTAACAAAAGTGACAAACCTTTAGCCAGGCTGACCAAGGAGAAAAGAGAAGACATAAATTAACAAAATCAGGGATGAAACAGGAGATATTCCTACCTAGAAAATACAGTCAGCAATTGTATGACAATAAATTAGATAACCTAGATGAAATGGACAAATTCCTAGAAAGACACAAAACTGACTAAGAAAGAAATAGAAAGTCTAAATAGATAAATAACAACAAGCCAAAAGACTGGATTAGTAATCAAAAAGTTTCCCACAAAGAAGAGGCCTGGCCCAGGTAGCTTCACTGGTGAATTCTGACAAAACTTTAAGGAAGATTGAACACCAATCCTCAAATTTTCCAAAAATAGAAGGAATACTTCCCAACTTATTCTATTGAGATAGTCTGGGACTTGGGAACCTGGCATTCGGGGCTTTCCCTGGAGTGCTTGCACCTGAACAAATGCCTCCTGGAGCAACAGAATACCAAGAAAAAATAAGGGGCTAAAAAGAGCTGCATGCATGCACAAGTAGGGCAAATTATGTATAAGATACAAGGAAGCCAAAAACCAACTGCCGTTTCTGAGGTGCCAGGAGCAAAAGCAGGGTACTGCACATGATCCCTGCACACAGCACCACCAAGACAGCACACCTAAGCCATCCTTCTGATGACCACTGGTCACCCCACTACCCTCACCCCATTTAGGAATCAGCCCGCCCTCCTCAGACAGCAGGCAAGGACACTTGTTTCTTGTTTTCACTCCCTTGTGCTGCAGCCCATAAAGCCTTGCCTGAGTTTCTCGTCTGGCCTCTTACCAACTTCCACTGATTGAAGAGTTCAAGTACCCGGGTCAGTAACAAAGGGAAGCCAACGCTGTTCTTGTGTGTGCTCAGTTGTGTCTGACTCACTGTGATCCCATGAAATGTAGCCCGCCAGGCTTCTCTGTCCACGGGATTACGCAGGCAAGAATATTGGAGTGGGCTGCCATTTCCTCCTCCAGGGCATCCTCCCAACCCAGGGATCAAACTCACGTCTCCTCAGTCTCCAGCTTTGCAGGTGTATTCTTTACCACCAAGTTACCTGGGAAGCCAGAAACCAATATTACTCTGATAGTAAAACCAGAAAGACAGAGCACACCCCCCAAAATTAAGGAATAAATAAAACTAAGAAAACCAACATCCCTTATGAATCTAAACGCAAAAAAATCCTAACATTAAAAAAAATTAGCCAACCAAATTCAGCAAAACACAAAAAGAGTTAACTATGATCAGGTGGAATTTACGTCAGGGATACGTGGTTAGTTTAACATACAAAAGCAATCAATGCAATATACCATATTAACAGAATAAAGAACAAAAACCACATAATCGTCTCAATAGATCCAGAAAAGGAATTTGATAACATTCCACACCCTTTAATAACAAAAAATTACTCAACAAACTAAAAACAGAAGGGAACTTCCTCTATCTGATAGAGGGCAACCATGAAAAACCCACAGCCAACACACACATAATGGTGAAAAAGCGAATGCTTTCCCCCTGAGATTTGGAACAAGACAAGGATATTTCTTGTCAAGAAATTAAGCAACAAAGAGAAATAAGAGGCACTCATACTGGAAGGGAAGAAGTAAACATAGTCATATATACAAAAAATTCTAAGGGGATTACAAAAACACCCAAAACAAATAAAACTACAAAACCATAGCAGAAACAGTAGTAATTCTGTTGACTGCAGTGTAGAAGATCAATATACGAAAATCACCTGTATTTCCATATGCTTATGAACAACCCACAAATGAACAATTCCATTCACAGCAGCATCAAAAGAATAAAATACATCAGAATAAATTTAACAAATACAGTGCAAGATTTCAAAAGTGAAAATTATATCTTTGCCAAGACGGGTAGAAATCTAAATAGAGAGATATTCTACGTCTATGGATTGGAAGGCTCATTATTTACGGGAAATCCCCTTCTATTTGATCAATAGATCTAACTCAATCCTTATCAAAATTCAAGCAAGTCTGTTTCCTTTCCACACAGATTGACTGTGGCTGCTTCTAAAGTTTATATTAAAAGGCAAAGGGCCTAGAATAACAAAAACAATCTTGAAAAAGAAAAAGAAAGTTAAAAAAAAAAAGAAAAAAAAGAAAAAGAAAGTTAGAGGACATAACCTTCCAATTTCCAAACTTGCTACAGCAATAAAGAGAGTGTAGAACTGAATAAGGCTAGACATACAGATCAATGACACACAAGTGAGAGCCCAGAAATAAACACTGACATTTACAATCAGTTGGTTTACAACCAAGGAGCCAAGAGGCAACTGGCTACCTGCAAAGAAAAGAATGAAGCTGGACTCCCTACATCACACCATTCACAAAATTTAACTCAAAATGAATGAGACCTAAACGTAGAGTTAGAACCGTAAAACCCTTAGGACAAAATCTTGGTGACCTTGGGTTAGGCAAACATTTTGTCACCAACAAAATCCACTGGGGTCCCAGGGAAAAATAAGAGAATTTAGGTGATCAGGTCTCATTTCTTTTGTGCTTAGTTTCCAATTGCCTGTAAATGGTCTTGCCCTTAACACAAGGGACTAGAGTTTCCACCACAGAATGGCTGTGCCCAACACCTCCAGCTTGGCAGGGCTGTACGAAAAGCATGCACAGGGCACTTCAATTCAAGATGGTGGAGGGGGGGCAGCATGTGCATAGACCCTTCACCTGGCACTGCAATCTGGAGCGTGAGCAACACTCCTGTGCCAGACCCATAAGAACCGCCGCCTTCCACACTTGACCATAACCCTATAAGGCAGCCCGGCCCACAGCCTTTCAGTGGGAAAGGGAGCTGTGTACTCTAGAGTCAGGGCTCACACCTGTCCCTTCTTTGATTTGATCAAAGCCTAAAACATGCCTTTGCTTCTATTGGCACAACAAACATGGGGAAGGAGAATCCTTGTTGGGGCTCTCCTCTGAAGGGGTGGTAGCAGTTTCTTAGATACAACAGCAAAAGCACAATCCACAAAATTAAAAATTAATTGAATTTCATCAAAATGTAAAACTGTATGAGTCACCATCATTGGAAGAAAATACTGGCAAATTATACATCTGCTTGAAGATGTGTATCCAAAATATAAAGAACACTTTATAGAATACCACTCAAGAACACAACAAGTAACCCAATTTAAAAAATTGGCAAAGCAACTGAACAGATATTTCATTAAAAAAGCTATATGAGCATCCAATAAGCATATATTAAGATGTTCAATGGGGTTTACCCAGTGGCTCATTGGTAGAGAATCCACCTGCCAAGGCAGGAGACTTGGGTTCCTGAGTCAGGAAGATTCCCTGGAGAAGGAAATGGCAACTCACTCCAGTATTCTTGCCTGGGAAATCCCATGGACAGAGAAACATGGCAGGCTACAATCCATGGGGTCGAAAAAGAGTCAGACACAGCTTAGTGACTAAGCAACAACAAGGTGTTCAATATCATCAGTCATTAGCGAAGTATAAGCTGCAATGAGATACTACTTCATACCACAAGAATGATGAAAATTAAAAAACGACAGATAATAACAAATGATAGCAAGGATGAAACTAGAGTCCTCAATAATTTGGAGGAAATGTAAAATGGTACATTCAGTTTAAAAAACAGTTTTGCAGTTTTTTAAGAAGTTAAATATATGTGTTTTTCTATATGACCCAACAATTCACTCTTCGGAACATTTACCCAAGAGAAAGGAAAATTATATGTCCACACAAAGCTTAAATATGAATATTCAGAGCAGAATTATTCATGATAGCCAGAAACTGAAAGCAACCTAAATGTCCACTCATGGATGAATGAACAAAGTGTATTTTACAGACACAATGGTATACATTCAGCCACAAAAAGGAATGAAGTACTAATATTTGTTAAAACCTGGATGAACCTCACAAGCACTGTGTTAAGTGAAACCAGCCAGGCATGAAGGGCCACTGATGGTTCCCAGTATGTGGGATGTCCAGAAAGGACCTATCTATAAAGACAGCAATTCGATTTAGTAGGTGACTGGGGCTGGGGATGGGAAAAGGGGAGTGACCGCACATAAGCATGAGGGATCTTTCTGGAGTAATGGAATGTGCTAAAATTTAATTGTGGTGACTGTTGCACAATTTTTAGTAAAAATTATTGAATTCTACGCTTATAAGTGAGATAGAAAGACCCTGCAAAATCAACAACAAAGAAGAATATGGAATTGCTTTATTCATTCTACTATTAATAAATATTTGGGTAGTTTCCAGTTTGGAGATATTATAAATACTGCAGGTATGAGCATTCTTGAACATCATTTGATGGATATAAGTAAACATTTTCTTAGGTGCATGTTTAAGAGTAGGATTTCTGGATGGTAGAGTATGCATATGTTGTGCTTTGGTAAATTCTGCCACAGAATTTTCCCAGATCTTCTATAGATGTACATCTCCGTCAGCAGTGATGAGACTTCTGGCTGCTTTCCATCCCAGCTGACACTTGGCACTGTCTGTCATTTTCTTTGTAGCCGTTCTTACGAGTACATAGTCGTGACCATAGTGGTTTCAGTTCGCACGCCTCTGATGATTAATGAAGTTGAACCCCATTTCAAGTTTGGCTGTTTTGTCTCTTTGACCATTTGGAAATTCTCTTTGTGAAATGCTGGTTCAAATAATTTTGCCCCCCTTTCCCTCTAAGTAGTCTGTAATTTTCTTACTGATTTTTGTGGGAGTTCCTTATATTGAGTTGGCCCAAAAGTTAGTCTGGGTTTTTCCATAAGATGTTACAAAAACACCAGATGAACCTTGGGGCCAACCCAATATGTTCTGGATGAGGGTTTTTTTAATACCACTCTCTGACATGATTTTTCACTTCCTTAGCAGTGTCTTTTGATGAACACAAATTTTTGCTTTAATGTGGTCTAATTTAATAATTTTTTTCTTATGGTTAGTGTTTTTTGATATCCCCAATTAAGAGATCATCTCCTTACTCATAAAGCTATATTCTTGTTTTTTCTAAAGTGGTTATTGTTTTACCTCTCTAATTTCGATCAACAATCAATCTGAAATTGATTTTATACATATAATTTGAGATATGGGGTAAATATTCCTTTTTTTTTCCATTTGGATAATTGATATATACACCACGTTTTGGGGGTTGTTTATTTTGTTTTTTAAGCACAGTAGCTTTAGTAAGTCTTGAATCGGATGGGTGAGTCATTCAGCTTTGCTTTCCTTTTTCAAGGCTGCTTTGGCCATTAAGTCTTCCACCTCTCCAAAGAAGTTTTAGAATCTGCGTGTAATAAAAACTATCCTGGGAACAAATGATCCTAAAATTTGTATGGGATTACAAAAGACCTCAAACAGCCAAAGCAAACTTGAGAAAGAAAAGCAAAGCTTGAGGCATTATGATCCTTGTTTTCAAATCACATTACAGGGACTTCCTTGGAAGTCCAGTGGTTAACACTCAGAGCTTCCACTGCAGGGTCACAGGTTCAATCCCTGGCCCCCTGGTTGGGGAACTAAGACTCTGAGATGCCGTGTGGCCAAAAACAAACAAACAAGCAAAACATAAGAAGAATGAAATCTTGCCATTTGCGGAAACACGAATGCCCCCCCTACCCCCACTGCCCAAGGAGGATGGAACCCACGTCTCCTGCATTGGCAGGAGGATTCTTTACCGCTGAGCCACCTAGGAAGCCCCCACATTAGATACGTAGATGTTTGTTACACACTATATGAAAGAAATTTTAGACAGTGTGTTCTTTCAGTGAGAAGAAGATACACTCATTGATGATACTACATTCTTAAATATTTCAAACGTATTTTTCTTTCAAGAATAGACATTCTAGGGATTTTTGACTGGAGTTGCCTTAAACCTATCAATCAGTTTGAAGAAATGAGAAATAGGTTCTATAATCCTGAGTGAAATAAATGAAGTAAGTCAGACAGAGAAAAACAAATACTGTTTAATGTCACATGTTGAATTAAAAATAAAAAACAAGTTTATGAATACAAAGAACATGTCAGTGGTTGCCTGATTGCCAGACATGGGAAGCAGGGGTGGGCAAATGGGAGCGTGTGTGCCCCCGACCCTTTGTGACCCTATAGACTCTAGCCCACCAGGCTCCTCTGTCCATGGGATCCTCCAGGCCAGAATACTGCAGTGGGTTGCCTGTGCCCTCCTCCAGATCTTCCCAACCCAGGGATCAAACCCAGGTCTACCGCACTGCAGACGGCTTCTTTATGGCTGGGCCTGGGCAAAGTGGACAAAGGGAGTCAAACCAGTTATAAAATAAAGAAGCCATGGGGATGCAATGTACGGCATGATGACTATAGTTAATAACACCGTATTGTACATCTGAAAGTTGCTGAGAGAGTCACCTTAAGAGTTCTCTACACAGTCACCAAAAATTATAACTATAACATGGTGACAGATGTTAGCTAGATTCATTATGGTGCTCATTTCACAAGTATATACAAATATCGAATCATCAAGCTCTCCACCTGAAATATAATGGTATATGTCAATTACACTTCAATATATTTTTAATTAAAAAATAAATTTATTATTAAATATTTAGAGAAGAAACTGTTTCAAATGATTATGAAAAAACATTTTTATAATAATGTAAAAAAACAAAAAATAATACTTTACAAGTGAATTGTGGATATCATGACACTCTGTTCTTTTTTATATATATATTCAGTAAGTCATGCATGTGGTGAATTGTGTAACAAGCCTGTTCAGTTCAGTTCAGTTCAGTCGCTGAGTCATGTCCGGCTGTTTGAGACCCCATGGACTGCAACAAGCCTGTAGCACTATTGTTTCCAAGGTTACCATAAAGCTGTGAAAAGCCTCACTTTCAAACAGGAAAAGGAGGTATTTTCTGTATCCTTGTGAAGACTTTCCCCACATTAAATGTATACAGAATGTTTCTCACAAGCTTGTTGTTGTTCGGTTGCTTAGTTGTGTCTGACTCTTTGCCACCCCTTGAACTGCACCATGCCAGTCTACCCTGTCCTTCACCATCTCCTGAAGTTTGCTTAAACTCATGTCCATTGAGTCGGTGATGCTACCCAACCATCTCATCCTCTGCTGCCCCCTTCTCCTCCTGCCTTCAATCTCTTCCAGCATCAGGGTCTTTCCTAATGAGTCAGCTCTTCAAATTAGGTGGCCAAAGTATTGGAGTTTCAGCTTCAGCATCAGTCCTTCCAATGAATATTCAACGCTGATTTCTTTTAGGATTGATTGGTTTGATCTGCTTGTTATCCAAGGGACTCTCAAGGGTCTTCTCCAGCACCACAATTCAAAAGCATCAATGTGGAGAAAATTTTAGACACAGTGTTCTTTCAGTGAAAGGAAGTTATAGTCATTGAGTTAAGCTTGGAGTGAATTGTATAACAGACCAGTACCACTGATGTTTTTTTAATTCATTTTTTAATTGGAGGAGATAATTTCTTTATAATGTGCTGCTTTCTGCCATACAGTGAGAATCAGCTATAATTGTGTGTGTGTATATATATGTTTATATGCATCCCCTCCCTCTTAAGAGCAGTGGCGTTCTAAAAGCTACTTTGAAGGTGGAAAAAGCCTAGCTTTCAAATAGGGACAGGATGTATCCTCTTTTATGTCCGCAGGCAAAGACATGTTCCCACATTAGATTTAGAGAGATGTTTCTTACAAACTGCATGAAAGAAATTTTAGCAACAGTGTTCTTTCAGTGAAAGCAAGTTATACTCACTGAGTGACACATGTAATGAATTGTATAACAGACCTGCAGTACTGTGTTTCTAAGGCTATATTAAAGCTGGGGAAACCCTAGCTTTCAAACAGAAAAAAAAAGTATCTTCCTTTCCATCTCCATGTAAAGACTTCTCCCTGCATTATATGTATGTGTGCGTGCTCAGTTGCTCAGTTGTGTTTAACTCTTTTTTGACCCCATGGACTGCAGCCTGCCAGGCTCCCTTGTCCATGGGATTTCCCAGGCAAGAATACTGGAGTGGGTTACCATTTCCTACTCGAGGATATCTTCCCGCCCTAGGGACCAAACCTGTGTTTCCTGCATTGGCAGGAGGATTCTTTACCATTGAGCCATCTAGGAAGCCCCCGCATTAGATACATAGATGTTTGCTACATGCTATATGAAAAAAATTTTAAGCAACGTATTCTTTCAGTGAGAGGAAGTTATACTCAGTGATGATACTACATTCTTAAATATTTCAAACGGATTTTTCTTTCAAGAATAAAGACATTCTATATATAGGCAAAAAAAAGTCGGGTTTTTTTATTGGAATTGCCTTAAACCTATCAGTTTGAAGAAAGGAGAAGCAGACTCTATAATCCTGAGTCTTTCAGTCTCTGTTCATAGTATATTCCTCCATTCATTTAGTATCTCTTTCAAATTTTTTCAAAAATATTTTGCAGTTTTCAATGTTGAGGCTTTGTGCAACTTTCATTAGATTTATTTCTAGGTTTTAAATTATTTATAGTACTGTATAACATGTTAAATTTTCATGATTGTCTCATCTTCAAGTATCTATTTGTATGTTGCTTGTTTATAGAAATATAATTAACTTTTGAGTATTGACCTTGGATGCAGTGACCATGCTAAATTCACTTATCAATCCAATAGCTAGTCTATAGATTCTTTTGGAAAGTTCTCTATACTCAATCATAGCATATGAATAAGGATTATTTTTTCTTTCTAATTCTTTTTCTCCCCCCCTAATTCTTGTGGCTTTTATTTCTTGACTCATTGCACTGGCCTCCACACTAGCCCAATGTTAAAGTGGTGACCTAAATCACATGTCGTATACTATTTGTAGGAAAAAGGGAACTGGGACTTTCAAGTACATATATGCTTAGAATCTTTGACTCTTTCTGGAAAGATATGCAAAAAACTAGTAACCTATCACTAAGGTGGACTTCCATAGTGGTTCAGCGGTAAAGAATCCACCTGCCAAGGCACGAGACACAAAAGAGTTGGGTTCAATCCTTGGGTTGGGAAGATCCCCTGAAGAAGGAAATGGCAACCCACTCCAGTATTCTTGCCTGGAAAATCCCACGGACAGAGGAGCCGGACTCAGCCTGAACGACTGAGCACATCACTAAGGCAGCAACTGCTGAAACTAGGGGTTAAATTTAGAACCAATGGTGACTTCCTCAGACCCGCCCCAGGCATGCTCTGGAATGCAGGAATAGCCTGTCCCATTAGATTTGAAAACCCACAGAGTAGAATCACAGCCAAACTCTTACACCAAGAGAGAGGTCCAAATGGGAGGCAGGAAAGGGGGCATTTACCATTGTCTAGAAGGGAACATGAAAGTGAAAGTCAATCAGTCGTGTCCAACTCTTTGAGACCCTATGGACTACACAGTCCATGAAATTCTCCAGGCCAGAATACTGGATTGGGTAGCCTTTCCCTTCTCCAGGGGAATCTTCCCAACCCAGGGATCGCACCCAGGTCTCCAGAATTACAGGTGGATTCTTTACCAGTTGAACCACAAGGGAAGCCCTTAGAAGTGAAAGTGGCCCAGAAAAAAAAAAGACTCTTCCCTCTAAAGCAGGTTTTCTGGACATTTCATGGTCCTGCTTTCCTACTGCTTTCTCTTGGCACTTTTCATCAGCATCTCAGTAACTCTCAAATCAAAGATCAACATAAAATTTGTTGTTGAAGAAACAGGCAAGAGTAGTTACCTCTGGGAAAGGTAACCAGGGGTCAGGGGAGGGGAGGGAGGTTTGTTTTTACTATTATACCACATGCATGTGTTATGGACTGAATGCTGGTGTCCCCCCAAAATCTATAGGCTGAAATCTAACCCCCAGTGTGATGTTGGAGGTGGGGTCTTAGGGAGGAACTTGGGTCCTGAGGGTGGAGCCCTCATGAATGGGATGAGTGTCCTTAATAAGAAGCCTGAAAGCTCAGTTCACTCCCTCTTTCCACCATGTGAAGATACAGTGAGAAGTCAGTAGTCTACAGCCCAGAAGAGGCTCTTCAGCAGAACCTGACCGTGCTGGCACCATGGTCTTGGACTTGCAGCCTCTGAAACTGTAAGAAACAAATTTCTGTTGTTGGTAAGCCACCCGGCTCACATTATTTTGTAATAGCAGCCCAGCTGACTAAGATAACATGTAATACTGATTCAAAAACAAATCTAGGATTTATTTATTTTATAACAAATAATGCAATTAGATGTTAAATCACCTCTCAGTTGAAGATGATTGTTGGAAGCACCTCTTCCAGAGAGTAGGGGGAGGGGGGCGACGGGTGTCAGCCCCTCTCCCCAAGCCCCACTGTGCTTCTGATGTGAAGAGAGGGACACGGAAGCCAAGACCTTCTGTGGGAAAGCAGTGAGCAGGGGCCACACTCGGTGAGGGATGTGAGGATGGGGTGCCATGGCTGCCCTGGGAAGACTGAGTAAGGTTTTCTCTCTAGCCACTTCAGGCATGTCTGACTCTTTGGGAGCCCATGGACTGTAGCCCGCCAGTCCTCTGTCCCTGGGATTTCCCAGGCACAAATACTAGAGTGGGTTGCCATTCCCTTCTCCAGGGGATCTTCCCAACCCAGGGATCGAAACTGGGTCTCCTGCATTGCAGCCAGATTCTTTACCAACTGAGCCAGCTGGGAAGCCTGGGGAGACTGAGCCGCCACAGAAAAAGACTCAGAGACCCAGAGAGATGCTGAATCACAAAGACGGCAGGGTGCCTGGCACAGGAAACAAGGAGTTGCCATTCCTTAGTGGGGAGGACCCCCAAGGTATCCTTAGAGAGTCCCATCTCCTCAAGTCCTATTTCCTGTGTGTCCATATGACACACCCACACCCCAGAAGTCCTGAGCATGTCTTGTTTCTCAAAGACACTGGCTCAGGTGGGGCTCTTCCATTGACCCTGGGGTCACCTTGGGAAGGCAACTGCCTCTTCGGGCTCTGTACCCACCCTGCTGGTCAAGGCTGGCTGCTGACTCTGGAGGTCTCCTGCCTGCCCCAGACCAGAGGAGGGGGCTGAGCTGCTCAAGGAAGCCCCAGGACTGCTATGATCTTCCCTCTCTTCCTGACCCCAGGGGCATTCCATGTCCCTGCATGGGAGGTCCAGGCAAATTCTTTCTGTGTTTACAAAAGTCCATAAACCGGTGACCTCCATCTAAAGCTGACCAGTCCCATTAGAGTTTTCCGGAGCCCTTACGCAAGAGGGCCCCTGCTTAGGGTGGGGGCATGTTTCTGTGCTCCATCTGGAGCAGACCCCCTTCCTATACTCCCACCTTCCCAGAGAACCCCCTCCTCCTTATGTCCTAACCCCTGGGGTTGGATCCCAGTCTACAGTTGGGACTTTCCAAAAGCTCCATTAGCCCTTTTTCTGGCCTCCCCCCCTTTCCAGGCCACCCATCAGGGATCTTGAACACTGGGTGAAGTGAGGAGCAGGTTTCTCAGAGCTCCAGAGAGCAAGATAGAGGCAAATGCAGAGGAAAGAGCACGAGATCACCATGCTGAAATTCTCCCTGAGCCCAATTACAGCATTAATCATAAAAGTTGATAATAGGCAGCTCACTCGCTTTTATGTGAATGCATTTATTTAATCCTCACAAAAACCCTTTGAGGTGGGTACTACTGTTTCCCCCATTTTACACAGAGGTAGGCACAAAGAGGTTAGGATGCTTGCCAAGGCCCACAGCTAGAAAGTGGCAGAGCCAGGATGTAAACCTAAGTACTTTGATTCCAAAATCTAGGCTTTTGACTCATTCATTCTGCTTCTCACAGCCCCTGGGGAAGATCTCACCTCTGAGCTTTGGGTCATGCTGTTCTCCCCTTCTGGAATGTTTCCTCCCTTCTCCACCTGGCAAAACGTACCCTTCCGTGTACACCCAAGAGCTTTCCCTGGTATGGTCCCTCTCCCCAACTAGACAGAATTGCACAGCATCCTCCTCTGGGCCACCAGGCTGCCACTTCCCTCCACCATGGGGTGGACATGTCACGAGGTCTTTGCCCAGTCATAATGTCACTCCCCACTGAGCCATAAACATTCCCAGGAAGGTCCTGGGCTTTGTACATCTTCATGTCACCAGCCTCACACTGCAGACCTCTCCAAAGAGGTTCAGTGTTCCACATGGGGCGGGCCTCAGCCTCTGACTTTCTGCAGAATTTTGGATATATCACTGCCCTTCTGTGGTCTCCAAAGTTCCCAGGAGTGAGATTTTTCTCTGATCCTCAGTAGCTGAAATCCCCATCTCTCCCTGCCAAAGAAATCACCTGGGGACTTTTTTCTCCACACTCTGCTCTGTGGGAGAGAGACTGAGAGCTGTCAGGTGGGCCAGCCCTGGGATCTCAAATTGGACTTGTCCTAGAGGAAAGCCTGAGTCACCTTCCTGTCTCAAGATGGAACTTGGCTGCTTTCTCTTGGGTGATGAAGGGCCAGGAAATGTACTAACTCCTCCACCCAAACCCCCACTCCTCCTGCCCAGGCCTGAGGAGGAGGGTGATCTAGTTACAACACCTCATTGATAATAATAACTGTTATTAAGGATCATACTACATATACCGACCCCCCATTCATTCACAGTATGTGAATTCCCAAGCCTGGAAGGCAGAGGGGTGGGATGATTAGGACAACAGGCTGGGTTGAGCCAGAGCTCCAGCTCCAGGGCTGTCTTGTCGTCACTTCTCTAAGCCTCAGTGTGCCCATCGGTAAAATGGGTTAAGTGCCTTTCCTCATGGGTCATCATTGTGAAAAGATACACATAAGCCCCACAGTGCCTGGCACATAGATATGGCTGGACGCCTGGCTTAGACCACTGTACGGATGAGAGGATCTGTGAGCAACTTGGGAGCACACAGCAGGTATTCTATCCAAATCCCTACTCCCAGCACCCCGTGCATGATAAATGTACAAAAGTAAAGTGTTAGTCGTTCAGTCCTTCTGACTCTTTGCGACCCTGCGGACTGTAGCCCATCAGGCTCTTCTGTCCATGGGATTTTCCAGGCCAGAATACTGCAGTGGGTCGCCATTTCCTTCTCCAAGATGTACAGAAGACAGTAGGAAATGTTCCCTTTTCTGCTCATCCCAGAGGCTGTGTGTCTTTGGGCAATCTGCTTTCCCTCTCTGGACCCAGCCTCTTTGTCTAGGAAATGTGAAGCTGTCTAAGCTTACACTTGAATATCAGCAACCAAGGGAATGGTAGGTCACATTAGGGACTCTGTGGTCGGCAGAGCTGGCCTGGTGTGATTTCTGTCTCCAGTGTTAACTAGCTTTGTAATAAAGGGTAGTTCCTTGACCTCTCTAAACCTCAGTTTCCTTGTGTGTCCAGTTTCTTCCTTCCTCTCAGTGTTGTTTTGAAACTTCAGCACACAAAGACTGATTGGCACAGACCTGGAACATCAGAAGCGCTCAACTAATTAAAGATTATTTAAGAGTGAAAGGAGGAAGTGGTGGGGACTGGGGAAGGATGGTTGTAAATCGTGTGTTGTGGGAACCCAGAGAAGCAGCAACTAATTCCAGCTGGTGAGGCGTAGAGAGGAGCCTGGAGGCCCAGAGAAGGAAGGTGACCCAGCCAATGACACACAGCTGTTGTGGCAGAGCTGGAAGGAGGCTCCATAGATTTGGCCCCATTTTGGACGGAGAGGCAGCATCTGTTATGGGGCAGGCACTGATTTACAGATGACCCATAGGGAAGGCGAATGCTCTTTTCTAGTGTGTACTTGGGAAGTTCTGATTTCCTTTCTTCTGAGAACCAAGGGTTCCTGAAACAAACAAATAAATCTATGTCTAAGCTCTGTTTCACTCAGTGAGTTTATTTAAAACAATATCTCTTAGTGGAGACAGTTTATCCCTGCCAATTTCACCCTCGAACTTGAGGAATGTACCCCAGACTGAGGCAAGATGGGGTTCCAGAGCTCTCTGAGCCTCAGTTTACACTTCTATAAAATGACCAGATTCTTTTTTTTTTTAGAGGATAGTTGCTTTAGAAGGTTGTATTTGTTTCTGCCATACAACAACGTGAATCCGCTATAAGTATACACATATCCCCTCCCTCTGGAACCTTCCACCCACCCACCCCACCCCAACCCTCTAGGTCACCACAGAGCACATGCTCCCTGTGTGATTCAGCAGCTTCCCACTAGCTATCTGTTTTACACATGGTCCTGTTGCTGGAAGGAGGACCTCTTCCAGGGCCAGAAAGCAGGCTCTTGTCTAACACTCAGAAATGAATTGTCCAGGGAGACACATGTGCTGACAAAGTAAGAGATTTTATTGGGAAGGGGCGCCCAGGCAGCGCAGTAGAGTAAGGGAACCCAGGAGAACAGCTGTCACGTGCCTCACAGTCTTGGGCATTATGGTGATGGGCTTAGTTTCCGGGTTGTCTCTGACCAATTATTCTGACTCCTGGTGGCACACACATTGCTCAGACAATATGGATGCCAGCGAGAAGGATTCTGGGAGGTGGTCGGACACGCAGCATCTCCTTTTGACCTTTCCCAAACTCTTCCAGTTGGTGGTGGCTTATTAGTTCCGTGTTCCTTACCAGGACTTTCTGTCATAAAACAGCTCATGCAAATAGTTACCAGGGTGCATGGCCAGGGTGGGCGGCTTCAGTCAGTGTGCTTCCCCTAACAATTCCCCATTGAGAGAATTCATATTCAACATACTTCTTGGGAATTGGGGCAGAGGTTTCTTTCTTCTGTAACTTCTTCCTACTGTGCATGGGCATAGTCCTACCTAGCAGAGTAGAAGTCTCTCTCTACCTGATCTTAGTTGAGGTATTCTGTATCTGAAACAGGCTTCCATCCTTGGATTAACAGCAATTTAGCCTGAAACTACTGGACCCTGTCAAGAGATGAAACAGACAGGGGCCAAACAGGAGATCTGACAGGATGGTCACCACTGGTCCTCAGAAAAGGAAGGTAAACTGTGGGGTGAGGGCTGCAATATGTGCAACTTTCTTCTGATTGGTTTGGTAGTGAGGCAAGGGGGAGGTGCTCCAGGAATCCTGTGCTCAGCCTAAAGTTACCGTCCTCCACCTGGGTGGGGGCCCCAGTCCTGTAGAAGAACACAAAGATATTGTTATGCATATTCCTTGAGTAGGAACCAGGATCTTGTCCCAAGGCAGTACCTCCTTTGTTTGTGTATCCCCTCCCTTCTCTGATCAGCAACTGTTTGGATCTGCCCTTTGAAACTCAGGGAAGGTTAAGGAGGCTGAATGAAGTCTATGTCCTACAAATAAGAAACGGGAAACACAGAAAGGATCTGTACTCCAGAGCCCCATGGAGTCCCGCTCAGTTTTAATTCAGGGAACTGGGCAACTATGACTCTGATATCCTCCTGTCAAAATGGGGCACAGGACTGCCTCAGTTTGGAGAACAGACACTGAATTGGAAGTATTTCTGAGTTCCAGGTTCTAGATATGAGTCTTGTATGATTAAAATCTCAGTCCCTTGGTCTACCATTTTGGTGTAGCAGACCCAATTAGAAGTAGTTGGAGGAGTGGCAACTGGAATTTTAATAGACAAAATAAACCTCATTTCTTTTCAGAGGAATAGGCCTGAAATCCAGTCTAGACCTGGCACTTTGGGGAGACTTGTAGCCAGTTGCCTAGTTTTATAAAAAGTAAGCTTGCAGTTACTAGCTGCCAGCAGACATTGTTTTAAGAATGTCTAGGGTGCCATCTATGGGGTCGCACAGAGTCGGACACAACTGACGTGGACTTAGCAGCAGCAGCAGCAGTGGCATCCAAGCCGGACACGACTCAGAAAACTCAAGTTTTTAGCAAAACAAGGACTAGTCTGAAATTACATCCATAGTGTCACCTAGTTGTTTCCTTGGATGTCTGAACCATAGCTACTCTATTTCGACTTTTAATTGTAATATTCTCCTTAGTAGCCAAAGTAGACATCACCGTTAATGATGACAGTGTTTCTCTAGGTATGAGGAGATGCAAGAATCGGAACTCATAAAATCTTCTCCTGAAAAGATCTAGCTATCTAAAGGCCTGTTCTGCCAGTTTTTCCCAGAGCACAGAGTGCCTCATTCTTGATTTCCACCCTGAACTCTTGTCAGCGCTGTTGAAGGTCAGCAGCTGCCATGACCATGATTTAATCTTTGTAGAGGTAGATGGCAAGTGTAGGTTTCCAGTTGGCAGGACCCTTTCTTGGTCATAAACTTGACCATGATTTGGGGGGAGGGGGGCGGTATTTCATGACCATTTCATCCCACAGTGCTGAAAATGTTCATTCTCAGGTCTGGCAAAGATTCTGTTGACAGGCCACTCCATGGGCTGTTTTCTCTGGACCACCTGTCTTAGGAACCTCTTGATCCATGAAAACATTCCCTCTTGTTGCCTCTTCCCAAATCTAGAGTTACACTGTTACCATCATTGGTCTCATATGGAACTATGAGACCAATTTTATTTTATCAGAGGCTCAGTTACACATTTGGCAGTGTAAGAAACAGCAATTTTGCAAAACAGGGGAAATACAAATAGCATACCCAGAAGTATTAGTAAAGTCATAAATAAGACTTAAGCTAAGAGCTTTCATTAAATGTAGCCCAGTATATTCCAGGTGGTCTGACTTAGTCTATTCTGTATGAATCCTTATCTTCCAGGGAATTTATATGTTGGCATTGTCTACAAGGCACATAGCCCAGTTTCCTAGTGTTATTAGACTGATTATCCTTAGTATGATTTAATTGTTTCCAACATAGAGGAGACTAAACCTAAATTACCATAGCCTGGTATTATTTATACAAATCCATCCCATAATTGTGGGAGATTTTTTTCCTTTGCTGAAACTTTGCTTGTTGCCTGATTGAGCCTGAGTAATGCAAGAAAACTCAAATTTATGGCCAGGGTCAGAGCAGGCATTATTAATTGGCCAGGTGAGGGGATCTCATCTAGCAACATCAATAGTGACCTGAATATGGCTATAATTTTTCTTTCAAAGTAAATTTTTTCAAGGCCAACCAATTAGAGCCTTGGGGTAGAGAAATTCACCAAGGTAACCCAGAACTAGACACGAGTAATTGGCCACAAACTCAACAATTGGACTGATTTCTAAAACTAGCATAGGATCATGCCTATGATAGAAAAACATTTGATTTATATGCAAAGGTCCAAGAAGTCAAGAAAACACTATAAATGATCATATGAATCAGGTCCAGCATCTTGGGCAAGTCATCTACTTCTGATGTCATCTTCTCATCCTGCTGCTGCTGCTGCTACTAAGTCGTGTCAGTCATGTCTGACTCTGTGTGACCCCATAGATGGCAACCCACCAGGCTCCCCCGTCCCTGGGATTCTCCAGGCAAGAACACTGGAATGGGTTGTCATTTCCTTCTCCAATGCATGAAAGTGAAAAGTGAAAGTGAAGTCGCTCAGTCATGTCCAACTCCTAGTGACCCCATGGACTGCAGCCTACCAGGCTCCTCCGTCCATGGGATTTTTCCAGGCAAGAGCACTGGAGTGGGGTGCCATTGCCTTCTCCACTTCTCATCCTAGTATAGTGCAGTTTCCTCTGTTTGAGCATTGTATTAAGGTAAGTTCAGGTCAGCAGTGCTCTCTATAGAGTATTCCACTGTAGAGGCTTTTGGAAGTGGAAATTAATTTAAGAGTCAATTTCCCTTCAATTTCACTGTGCATAAGCTAGTTAAGAGTACATGATAAAAATGTCCTTCCAACCAGGTTGGAGACAGTCCCTTAAATTACGTCTTTTTCCAGTCTTGGTTGCAGGTCGTGAGGCATCTGATATTCATCCAAAGATAGATTACTGAGATAAGCTTCAGAAACAAACTTAGAATATTCTTTAATAATTCAATTAAAGTTTACATTAATAATGCATAATAGCAAAGAACTATCCAGGAAATGAGTCTTAGTAGATACAAACCTCCATTAACAAACTGGGATTTAACAGTTATTTAAATATCTTAATCTCCCTAAAATTACCCTCATTTTTACCAAATGTAACCAAATTAAAGCTAGTGTGCTTGCAAAATAGGTCTGCTCTCAATAAATTTGGCCTGATGATTTATAGAACCATAATTGATCATAGACTTTTTGCTTTGCCGAAACTTTTATAGAATCTCAGACTAAACTTTTAAAATAAAACCTTTCAGGGCTAGGAAAGTCATGCCAAAAGTTTAACACAGATTTTGCCTAGCAAATCTAGGTGAATTCTTTCCTTTTCAAGGTCTTAAAAATTCCTTGTGATTTCTGTATCTATTAGTGAGATAACCTTCCTCACTTATCTGATAAAGTTAATGGAAACTTAAGAGTTTCCAATCTCTGGAGGAGTCATATAGAGAGAAAATATAATTGTTTCAATTTGTTTATAACATATAGTTTTATCAAATTACTATCATAATTAGTTTGAGGGGAAGGTTTTCCCTACTCCTGGAAAACACAGAATAAAGCCTGTAATTTTTTTAGATAGAAACCATTAAAGTTATAAGCATATTCACTGGCCCATTCAGTCCTTTTGTTAACCTTTGTGAAGTCATCAGGTTTCCCATTAGAATACCAGGACATATCAGAATGTTAGGAACTCCATATAATTTCTAGGATATATAAATTACTAATATTTACCATACAATATTGGAGAAGGCAATAGCAACCCACTCCAGTACTCTTGCCTGGAAAATCCCATGGATGGAGGAGCATGGCAGGCTGCCGTCTATGGGGTCACACAGAGTCAGACATGACCGAGCGACTTCACTTTCACTTTCCACTTTCATGCATTGGAGAAGGAAATGGCAACCCACTCCAATGTTCTTGCCTGGAGAATCTCAGGGACGGGGGAGCCTGGTAGGCTGCCATCTATGGGGTCGCACAGAGTCGGATACGACTGAAGCCATTTAGCAGCAGCCGCAGCAGCAACCATACAATATAACCGGAGAGGATTTATTATTCATTTGATAATATTTTCCATGTAATTTATCTAACCAAACAAACACAATTAGTTTAATATCTCTCTTTGGGGTGTTTTGGGGGCCCTCTGAAGCATCCCAAAGTTAGCTAGAGGTCCAAAGAACTTCAAGAGAATTTGATTTAGGAAGTTTTGTCAAAAATAATCAGTCAAAAATGTTTAGAACATTCAGTCAGATTTAGCCAATGCTGGTGGGTGTAGCACTTAGCTTGCTGACATGTCAAAGTGCATATATACTGAGGTTCAAGGTCTAGTGAAAGTAAACTCCACCATCTTGGACCTACTTGGCTCTAACCAGTTTCCCTTTGGCTGTGTCATTCCTAACAAAATCCATTTATCCAACTAATTGTAATCCAATTTTAGAAAATCCTGATCATGCATAACTTTTTTCAGTATTTTTTTTCACACCTTTTACTGAAAACACACCTTCAATTCAGTTCAGTTCATTTGCTCAGTCATGTCTGACTCTTTGTGACCCCATGGACTACAGTACGCCTGTCCATCACCACCTCCCGGAGCTTACTGAAACTCATGTCCATTTTTTTCCCTAAAGTATTTTCCACAATGAGGTACATTTCTGATTGACAAATTTGTAACAGAATAGTCTTATTTGACCTCTAGTAAACCTAGGTACAATAGAAGTATTATACTTGTTGATGGTTCTGTTAGGTAGTTAGAATAGGAAAAAGGAGTCCAAAATGGTGGTGGCTAAAAGACAAAGGGGAAAAGCCCGGGAAAAGGGAACAAAGGAAAATCCACGGTCCAGAGTGAGAACCTAAGGTGAAACAAACATGCCCCCTTCCTGGTTAGCCTGAATTTACATAGAGCAGACTCAGGGGGGAGGAGACAAAATGTATAAAAAGAAGGAGCCAAGATGGGGTTGGGGCCTCTGCTTTGGGGTTAGCCTGCCCTCACGCCTTGAGGGTATGCTATCCTTTGTTTACTGAATAAAACTGTGAGCTGTAACAGAGCTATAACACTGGCCCACCATTTCAAATCTTTGTTGTGGTGAGACAGAACTGAGGAAATTACACATTCTCCAGACAGTTCTAAAGACATGTCTATGCTACCAGGTATTAATTTCATACTGAATATGTCCCAGTTCACATGAACCTGAATTCATTTAGCTTAATTTAGAATTGTTTGATTTGTAAGCATTTGCTTTTCTTTAAGCCAATTAAATAGAGCTCATTTACAAATTAATCTCAAAAATATTATCCAGAGGCAAAGACATACTGAAACATACACATATTCAGACAGACACAATGCAAGATCTAGCTTCATTCTCTAAACTTAGTCATGAATTAGATATTGCAATATAAAATTTACTAGTTTATAAATAAAATTGAAATAAATAAAAAATGTAAGAGCTTCTTCCTGTTTTTATTCAGTCTCAGGAGTTAGAGATGGTCGAGATAAGTGTTCCTGAGAGCCCCGGTCTCAAAGCACAGGGAAAGAAAATCAAGTTCTAACAAAGTGGCAGCAGGTCTAAACGAAATGGCAGCCACACAGAGCAAAACGGCCATCATAAATCCCCACAGAACACAGAGTATAGAACATACACACAGACCTGGCAGTCCTCATCAGACACTCCCTTAAATACAAGATTACAGTCTCTCAGAAAACATCCTATAGAGACACAGAACTTCAGATCCAAGTACTAACAGAGTAGATGAAAATATCTCAGGTCTTCAAAAATTTCAGAAAGGAAAGGAAGCCAGGTTGAAAGAAAAGGGGGTAGGAGGCGGGAGAGGTGGGCAAAAAGGGTGGCCTTACAGACGTCTCCTGCCACCTGCAGATAACCAGGTGTTACTGGACTTTACCCTTGGCCCTCAGAGAAGGGAGGACTGGAACTCAGCCCTACCAGAAACCAGGTCAGACCAGACTGGAACCAGAATTTAAACCAGAAACCAGACCAGAACCAGAATTCAAGTTCTCTGCCAAGAGGAGGTGATCAGCCTCCAATCCTCAGCTCAGGCTGAGGCCCTTCGACCAGATTCCTGCATCCAGGACCGGGGGACTAGAAAAAAAGGGATAGGATAGGAAACATTAAGAAGAGGAAAGAAAGAGGGAAGGGGAGAGAGGTCAATAAAGTCTCTTGCTCCTTACTCAGTTGGGGCACTCTAGCCAGTTGTTCGCATCAGGAGGAGACCAGGGACAAGAGGGTCCCAGTTGCGGCTGATGGGTCTGGTCCATCAGTGGGCAAGCTGGTCCCTGAGTACCCAAGTGGTCAGGATGTCAGTCACAACGAAGAAGAGTCCCAGCAGAGTCACCATTTGTTGCAGGCAAGGAAACCCCCTTCCTGCAACAGTACTGTATATATGAAAATGACCAGATTCTATAGGCCAGCAGTCCCCAACGTTTTTGGCCCCAGGGACCTGTTTTGTGGAAGATAATTTTTCCATGGTTGGGGGCAGAAGCAGGGAGGAGGGGAAGAGACGGTTTAGGTGGTAATGCCAGTGATGGCGAGGGATGGGAAGCAGCAGATGAAGTTGTGTTTGTTCACCTGCCGCTCACCTCCTGCTCTGCAGATTTGGGGAGGAACAGAACAGAGTCTGTAGGAAACTACAACATTAGGAGGAGAGGGAGGGGAAAGACCGGTATGTATCTGCTTATACGTGCAGAGATGTCCTGGAGGGCTGCATGAGGAAGTAGTAACAGGGGTGGCCTCTAGGGCCGGAAACTGGGGTAAGGGAATGAAAGAAAAGTGTTTCACTGTTTATCCTTTGTACCTTTTGAAAGTCAAATTATGTCAAGTTGTTGTTGTTCGGTTGCTAAGTCATGTCTGACTCCTTGCCAATGTAACACCTGTTAAAAAAATTGTTTTAATATGTAATGCAAAAAAGATTAGGTTTTAGAAGGGGCAGCATTTTAGTACTTTTAAAAATTATATAGCAATGACCACAGTTTTTGTTTCTTTTTTCACACACTAAGGATCAAATAAGAAAAGCCCCCAATGGGCAGGCTCTTTGGCCAGAGATTTCCCAATACCAGCGGGGGAGGAGGCTGGAGCACAAAGAGGAAGAAAGGATACAGTTCAAAAATTTAAATTTGGTTTTCAAAGGTACAAAGGAAAAGTGAAATAATTCTCTTTCCTTCCCCAGAGATAACCTCTGATTTAAAATAAGTTTTTGAGATTCCTTGCCAGGCTGAGGGGAATCTAAAGCAATGAAAAGAAAGGAAAGCAAAACAGGCACTGTGAAAGGCAAGTTTCCATTTAATAACTTGACTTTCCTTTGTGAAAGGCAAGTTGCTTAAGCTTGGGAACCCTTAAGTCTGTTTCTGCAGGTGGTTTTTGTCCTGTATCTCTGGGGACCGGCTGAGCCTGATTCTTCTTGGCCAAGAAAGCAAGCCGGGAGGTTTCCTGGAAGCAGCATTCCTGTCTTCTCCAAGTTAGGCAGTGGCATCCCTAGCTGGTTCCTAGGGAGAAGGAGGCCACAGAGAGCTTGCCTGGCCTGAGGATGTGACCCTGGCAAACAACCTCATACCTAGCTGTACCCACCATGGTCATCTGTAAGCGTCTTCCCAGCTGGACTGAGAAAGGTGGTAAAGGTTTCCTAACATCTCCACCACAAAAATTATACATGCTCATAGTAAGAAATTCCAAGAGCACAGAGAATGGGAACTCTTTTCTCATTTCCTCTCCCTAGAGGGAACTGAGTTACCCACCAGGCTTTTTGGGCATCCTCCCAAAGTGGTCTGTAGGTCAGCCCTGGGAGGCAGTGAGGGTAACAACGCCCATTCTACAGATGAGGAAACTGAGGCTTGGAAAGGAGGAGAGATTCTTGAGACACACAGCTGAAATGTGGCAAAGCTGGGATTTGAACTTGACCCTCCTGTTCACAGGTCTACTATTGTGTAAGCTCTGAATGGCTCCATCCCAAGTTTATAGAACTTCTTTGGCGCATCCCTTGTCTCAGGCATATATACACAACACACACACACACAACACAACACACACACATGACTAACTCAGTCACACAAAAATGTCCCAATACATACACACACACGGGCCCAGTGGGGTCCCCGCACCCCCATAGACACATCCATCTCTAAACCAAGATACACTCTCTCACACAATCACACATGTGCAATGTGTATAAATAGACTTCAGACACACACACACATTACCACTCCCAGAGACAAACAGTTCTACACACACATAGACACAGACACTGGGACGTGCCTTGTCCCCACTCAACTCTCCCTCATTCCTTCTGTCAGAGCCTACCCCTCAGAGGGGCCACATTCCCTGTCTTGGCCATGCTGTCCACAGAGGTTCTGCCCTCTCTGCCCCCTCCAGTTCCGGCTGCTGTCTTCTAGACCAGTGATCATGCCAGCAGATGTCACTTGCCCCAGCCACAGCAGGGCCCCCTCTCTCCATGCCCTTCCCCTCCCGGCCAAAATTCTAAGGCAGCAGAAATCTAAGGCTCCTGTTTCTGCCCTAGCAGCCCTGGTGGGTGTGTGCATGCTCAGTCGTAGTCAACCCTTTGTGATCCCATGGACTGTAGCCTACCAGGCTCCTCTGTCCATGGGATTTCCCAGGCAAGAATACTGGAGTGGGTTGCCATTTCCTACTCAAAGGGATCTTCCCAATCCAGGGATTGAACTCACATCTCCTCCACTGGGAGGTGAATTCTTTACCATCTGAGCCACCTGGGAAGATCCACAGCCCTGGTACCTCATGGAATTTTGGTGAAGAAACTTGAGCAGTTCATCACTCCCACCTTCTAAGGTTTGTATGAATAGGTACCTTGGAGAGGACCTCGGCTGGGAGATAAAAACCTATTTTCCCGAAAGTTTTCACTTTCATCTCAGGTTCAAATGATTTGTTCACAAAATAAGCCACTCGTTATATACAAATAAATGATACAGATATTTATTAGAGAATTATCTAGCTTACTTTCAATATACCAACATTAAAAGAAAAGAGAAATAGAAAGAGTGGAGAATACATCACCAAATTGGGTTTTGACCAACATTCAGATTTAAACAGCACCAGAAAGTCCAGAGAAGGCAATGGCATCCCACTCCAGTACTCTTGCCTGGAAAATCCCATGGACGGAGGAGCCTGGTAGGCTGCAGTCCATGGGGTCACTAGGAGTCGGACACGACTGAGCGACTTCACTTTCACTTTTCACTTTCACACACTGGAGAAGGAAATGGCAACCCACTCCAGTGTTCTTGCCTGGAGAATCCCAGGGACGGGGAAGCCTGGTGGGCTGCTGTCTATGGGGTCTCACAGAGTTGGACACGACTGAAGCGACTTAGCAGCAGCAGCAGCAGAAAGTCCCATGTCACAGCACAACTGGAATCCCAATTGGGAAAAGGTCCCAGGCAGCATGTATGCTCTATGGGTGAGACTTCAAAGATTGCATTCCGGGGTTCCTGCTTATATTCCCAGGGACGCAAACTGATATCATCATCAATCTGTGAGCAAATTGGAAGCCTGATTCAAGTTAATGATGTGTGTTTTGTCTTGCAAAACTTGGGATGTTGTTAAGCCTGGGGCTTGGTTGGCCAGAACCCCTCCAGGGGCTCAACAACCACAAGATTCCTCCCCATCTTATATAGGGTGCTGCAAGTTTTGCACTCACAGAAGACAGTCACTCACCGTCAGGGCAGTGTCCAGGCAGGTTAGAAGCAAGGTCAAAGGCCTGCTCTGCTTTGTCTCTGAAGCCTAAACAAGACTTTTTAATTTCCCCTAACAAAATCCCAACCTAGGTGGAAGCCCATCCCTAACCTCCCTCTAATCCTGTGACTTCATCTTCTCCAGTTGCTCCTGTTTGTGAAATGTTTTTGAATCCATTGCCTCAGTTTCCCCTAGTAGTCCTCATATAATAGGGAAGACCCTCTGTATTCTTAGTCACTTGGGACTTCCCCAGCAGTCCAGTGGTTAAAACTCTGTGCTTTTACTGCGGGGGGCGGGGCTTCAATCCATGGTCACGGAACTAGGATCCCACATGCTGCCCCTCAGCCAAAAAAAAAAAAAAAAGTTAATCACTAAAGGGATGTTGCTTATAAACTTCAGTTATACATAATAGCCCATCTCTGGGAACCCTGCCTCCCAGGTAATAAGCGTCTAGCTAAAATACCTTTGTTTGGCTAGCAGGAAACATCCTGACCAGGCCCACCTGTGAATGACTACAGGCAAGGAGAAATTAAGACAGTCCCTCTGGAGTCTGGCTGGAACCAGGACTTTACCCTCTCCCCTTTGAGTATAAAAGAATCCTGGATGCTATTAATAACTGGAAGAAGGTTCTGTGGGATGCTAGTCCACTGTCTCAGACTGCTGGCTTTCTGAATAAAGCTGCTATTCCTTGCCCCAAAGGCTCATCTCCCCATTTACTGGCCTGTCGTGTGGCAGGGGAATGATGAGCCAAGACTCAGTAACAAATACATTTAGTCTGACTTGAGGCTCTCCTAAAAATGTGGCTCCTTGATGCCCGGAGACATAGCAGGAACCTCATGAAAATGCACTCCTGTCCCCACACCTACTTGGGGTTCCCAGGGCGGGGGCAGAGCGGGCACTCCACCAGGTGGTGAGTAGGTGGAGACAGGAAGGTTCCTTTGTTCTGGAGCCTGACCAGGAGTTAACCAGGAGAAACTTGCTTCCTCCAAAATGTAATCTTGAGGATGAGCGCATGAGGATTGAGGTCCTTAGTTGGGATGCTGTAATATCTGGGGCGGGGTGGGGGTGGGGTGGTGTGGCAGACTCTGCGTGTAGGATTTATTCATTTGCTCAATTAATGACTATTCTGAGCGCCTACCTACAAGATGCCAGGTGCTGGAGATCAGGGGTGAATCAAGGGTCCAGGCAGGTCCTGCTCACGTGAAGTGTAGGGTACATGTGGCCTGAGAATCTATCTCTTTCATACACACACACACACACCCATGCTGGGGACTCTGGTTCAGAGAGGGGAGCTGACTCAGGCTGGAGGCCAGCTGGAGTGTTCAGTGGACAGCTGAGGGATATAAAATCACTGAGGCCCTTCAGCAGTGCTGAGACTTTTTGAGACTGCCTGACCTAGAAAAACATTGCATCAGACTCTGTCTCATTTTTGCAGGGTACTTGATCAACCAAGACATTTGCTCTATAGATCTGTGGAAACCTTTGGAGAACTAAGATGTCAGTAATGCTTTTTTGTTTTTAGAATGAAAAGTAATTTTCACAGCTTTTTTTCTTTTGCAGTGCAAAAGCAGTGAATTGCAGAAAATGGGGCTCCCCCAGAACATCTCTGGCTGGGGGGCCAAACACCCTGATTTTTCACTACTCAGTGATGCCTTACTGGGACTCAGTGAGTCCACTTGTCCAGGCCCCTGCTGGCATGTCCTCTATTGAGGTATAATGTCATGGGTACATTTTCTATGACGTACCTAGCAGCATTAGAAAGGGACTGCAGGAAACAGGCCAAGAGAAAACACAAAGCATTAGGCATATCGAAAGATCAGAGGGAAACTGGGAGCTATTTGAGGATGAGAGAATTTCCAAAGGAAATGGTAAAACTATGTGGCTCTGAGCTAGTAGGAAAGACCTGCCGATGCTAGCTCCTGTCCCTCCCCAGAATTAGGGACTTTCTCTCCATCCTTGGAAACCCCACTTTGATGGACTTGGGCATGTAACATAGCCTGCTGGATCCTGGCATCTCAGGACAGGGGCCGGGGCGGGGTGGGGGCGGCTGTGGAATCCAACTCTGGATATCTGGGGAAGTGGCGGCACCTGCCCTGGGCCTCATGACACACACACAGAAAATGTGTGGTGGCTGAAGGGAACATGGAACATTTGTCCCTTTGAACTGGACCCTCCCTAAGGTCCTCAGCTTCTGTGAAGAAATGCATGGCCCATCTTAACCCTCCAGCTCCCCTATTCACCCTCGTTTCTCCTCAGACCCTGTCCAGTTAGTCCCATGCTCAGGCCTTTGCTCTCGCTGTGTCCCGTACCCCTTTCTCCACCCCTACAAAGCAGACCTATCCTTTTGTGCCCACCTTCTCCAGCAAGCCTTCTCCTCCTTGGCATCTTTGGAGTTCTTTTCCAGTGGTGCTGTATCATTATTTGAGTAGGCTCTGATCTCTTGCTTCCTGATATTTTACAGGTGAGTGCTGAAGGCTGACACTGGCCAGTAAAAACATAACACAAGGCCCACACAATTAAAATTTCCCAGTAGCACCTTTGAAAAAGTAAATAGGAATAGATGACATTCATTTTAATAATCTGTTTAACATAATATAACCAAAGAATTATCACTTTAACATATCAACAGCAAAAAGTACTAATAAAATAGGGTTGACCCTTGAACGACATGGGGCTTAGGAGTGCTGACCCTCTGCATGGTCAAACATCTGTGTATAACTTAGAGTGTGCCCTCTGGCACCTGAGGTTCCTGTGCATCCACGGTTTCTCCCCATCTGTAGCTCCGCATTCACGA
The DNA here is from genome assembly GCF_019923935.1 of Bubalus bubalis. Classification (NCBI taxonomy): domain Eukaryota; kingdom Metazoa; phylum Chordata; class Mammalia; order Artiodactyla; family Bovidae; genus Bubalus; species Bubalus bubalis. Next base: position 24,931,670 of record NC_059174.1, on the reverse strand, counting down.
ATAGATTCAGCCAACTGCAGACTATGTAGTACTATAGGTTTCACTGTTGAAAAAACCCACAGAATTTAAAAAAGAAAAAACCCAAGGGTAAGTGGACCCACACAGTTCAAACCCTTATTGTTTAAGGGTCAATTGTAGCTTACATGCTTATTTTCAAATTTTCTTTGCTATCTAGTTTGTATATTGTATGTATGGTCTGCTCAGTTCAGTGCAGCCACATTTCAAATGCTCAGTAGTCAACACGTGACTACCATTCTAACCAGCACAGATCAAGGCCATGTTAGTCTTTGGGTTACAGGTAACAGAAGTTCACATTAAACTGACTCAGTGGAAAAGGACATTGGCTCATGAAACAGAAAAGACCAGGGGCAGATGGTTTCAGGTACACCTAGATTTAGGTGTTCCAATAATATTGCTGTCACCAGTGTTCTGACTTTCTTCAGAAACTTTTCCAGCCCTTCCCAAGCAGGCTCTGGATGGCATAGCAATGACAGCCACCACCAGCCTCAGACTTCCCTCTACCAGCTCAGCTACCTGATCTCCACACCCAGTTTCTCTTCTCCAAGAGTCCCCCCTCACCAGACTCCCATTGGACCAACTGGAACCATGTGCTCATTTCAGAACCAATCACTGTGTAGCTAGGTGAATGGAATTGGCTGATTGGTCAGACCAGAGTCACAAGCCCATTTCCTCCTTACATGGTAGGAGACTAGAGTTAGCTTATGTGATGTGCCAGGACAGAGAGTGGGTGAGAGGTTGTTTCCCAATGGAAAATCAGGGGACTGGTATCAGAAGACCTGGGTGGAGAGAGATAAGTCATGGAAGTGGGAGGTGGCCAGAGTAGGGGTGGGACTGAATCAATAAGGGCTCCCAAAGAGTAGCTGAGTATCAGGTCAAACAGGAAAGTCATAATGTAGTCCTGCAGAAATGTTTAAAACTTTAATGGCTTGTATAACATCTTCCAGCTTTGTCAGAAGTGGGATTCAAACCCACGCCTCCAGGGAAGACTGCAACCTGAATGCAGTGCCTGAGACCACTCGGCCATCCTGACTACCACTAAAAAAAATAAAGCTAGTGGAGGTGAGGGAATTCCAGTTGAACCATTTCAAATCCTAAAAAATGATGCTGTAAAAGTACTGTACTCAATACGCCAGCAAATTTGGGAAACTCAGCAGTGGTCAGTTCAGTACAGTTCAGTCGCTCAGTCATGTCTGACTCTTTGCAACCCTATGGACTGCAGCATGCCAGGCCTCCCTGTCCATCACCAACTCCCTGAGCCTGCTCAATCTCATGTTCATTGAGTCGGTGATGCCCTCCAACCATCTCATCCTCTGTTGTCCCCTTCTCCTCCCACCTTCAATCTTTCCCAACATCAGGGTCTTTTCCAATGAGTCAGTTCTTCGCATCAGGTGGTCAAAGTATTGGAGTTTCAGCTTCAGCATCAGTCCTTCCAATGAATATTCAGGACTGATTTCCTTTAGGATGGACTGGTTGGATCTCCTTGCTGTCCAAGGGACTCTCAAGAGTCTTCTCCAACACCATAGTTCAAAAGCATCAATTCTTCAGTGCCCAGCTTTCTTTATAGTCCAACTCTCACATCCATACATGACTACTGGAAAAACCGTAGCTTTGACTAGACAGATCTTTGTTGGCAAAGTAGTGTATCTGCTTTTTAATAAGCTAGTTTAGGTTGGTCATCGCTTTTCTTTCAAAGAGCAAGTAAGTGTCTTTTAATTTCATGGCTGAAGTCACCATCTGCAGTGATTTTGGAGCCCAAAAAATAAAGTCTCTCACTGTTTCCCCATATATTTGCCATAAAGTGATGGGGCCAGATGCCATGATCTTAGTTTTCTGAATGCTGAGTTTTAAGCCAACTTTTTCACTCTCCCCTTTCACTTTCATCAAGAAGCTCGTTAGTTCTTCTTCACTTTCTGCCATAAGTGTGGTGTCATCTGCATATCTGAGGTTATTGATATTTCTCCTGGCAATCTTGATTCCAGCTTGTGCTTCCTCCAGCCCAGCATTTCTCATGATGTACTCTGCATATGAGTTAAATAAGCAGGGTGACAATATACAGCCTTGATGTACTCCTTTCCCATTTGGAACCAGTCTGTTGTTCCATGTCCAGTTCTAACTGTTGCTTCCTGACCTGCATACAAATTTCTCAGAAGGCAGATCAGGTAGTCTGGTATTCCCATCTCTTTAAGAATTTTCCAGAGTTTGTTGTAGTCCATACAGTCAAAGGCTTTGGCATAGTTAATAAAGCAGAAGTAGATGTTTTTCTGGAATTCACTTGCTTTTTCGATGATCCAGCAAATGTTAACAATTTGATCTCTGGTCCCTCTGCCTTTTCTAAATCCAGCTTGAACATCTGGAAGTTCACGGTTCATGTACTGTTGAAGCCTGACTTGGAGAATTTTGAGCGTTACTTTGCTAGTGTGTGAGATGAGTGCAATTGTGCGGTAGTTTGAGCATTCTTTTGCATTGTCTTTCTTCAAGATTGGAATGAAAACCGACCTTTTCCAGTCCTGTGGCCACTGCTGGTTTGATCTCTGGTTCTCTGGTTCCTGAGAGAGAAAACCAGAGATCAAATTGCCAACAGCCATCTGTCCATTTGTCCATCATCCACTCGTGCAGAACTTATGCCTCCAGTTCCTGCTGTGTGACAGGTACTGTACTACTGCTAGGACTACCTGGTGAACGAGATGGCCAAGGTTTCTACTTTTACAGGAGCTCAGAGCTGAGTGAGAGAGAAGCATGATCATCAAATAAGCCAGCAAATAAGCACAGTGACTTTGCATCTGTCAGAAGGAGGCCAGGCTGAAAGTGAATGGGAGGTCTGGGGGCCATTTTAACCCAGATACTGACACAGGAATGATGAAAGGAGCCAACCCCACATGAGCTGGGGGAAGATGGCCCCACATGGAGGAAACAGAAAGTGCCAAGGCCTGAGGGGGAACAGAAAGATGGGTGCAGGGAGCTGGAGGTGGAGAGGAGGTGGAAGAGGTGAGCAAGGCTGGCTCAAAGAGGGCAGACAGGATACTGTGGTTGTGGGGATGGCCCCGTAGATACTACTTCAGCAAAGTCAGTTTGATAGGTGGGAACTTGCTGCACCATATTTACCAGATGCGTGCAATGAATGGTACACTGGGGACCAATGGAAATGACCAATGGCAGGTGACAGTCTGAGACAGCACCACCAAGCTGGGAACTGGGGAGATGACCCCAAGACCATGCAGGATCTCACCTCAGTAATGCAGGCACTCCTGCAACAGATTCAAGATAAATTTCAGACTATATCTGACCAGACCATTGGAAAAACTGATGATGTGAGGGCCTTCCCTTGTGGCCTAGTGGTTAAGACTTCACCTTCCAATGCAGGAGGTGTGGGTTCGATCCCCCAATTGGGAAGCTGGGATCCCCACATGCCTCGTGGCCCAAAAAAATGGAACTTAAAACAGAAGATGAGATGGTTGGATGGGATCACCAACTCAGTGGACAGGAATTTGAGCAAACTCTGGGAGATGGTGATGGGCTGCAGTCCATGGGGTTGCAAAGAGTTGGACACGACTGAGCGACTTCACTTTCACTTTTCACTTTCATGCACTGGAGAAGGAAATGGCAACCCACTCCAATGTTCTTGCCTGGAGAATCCCAGGGTCGGGGGAGCCTGGTGGGCTACCGTCTCTGGGGTCGCACAGAGTCGGACACGACTGAAGTGACTTAGCAGCAGCAGCAGCAGCAGAGCAGCTGAACTGATTGAAAACAGAAGTGATGTTGTAACAAACTCAATAAAGACTTTTAAAATGGTCCACATTTTTTTAAATCTTAAAAAAATAAAATTGATGACATGGGCAATCATATTGATGACCTGGAGAAAAATACTGCATTCAGACCATGTCCAGTTGGATCACTGGAAGAACTGATGACATGAGAAGTTGCATTGGTGACCTGGACAAAAACACCACAGACCTCATGACACAGGCTGGGGTGGAAGAGCTGAATGGTGAAAACAAGACCCCTGCCCCGCAGTGGAGCTGGAGTTTGCTCATGCGAACCAGACTCTGCAGCATCCTATTCATGAGCCAAGAGAAGATAGAAGATGGGTGGCTTTTTGCAACTAACTACTATGTGTAGACAGGTTTTCTATTATCAAGTGTGCCCTCCTCTTACCTGGTACTACAGAGTTAGTTTATAGAGTGATTTCTCTCCCCTACCTTCCATGTTTCCTGAACATGGTAACTTCATATCTTGGACCTTGGTCAGTTGTGCTATTAAACACTAAAACTTTGGCAGTTTTGGAGTGGGGCAGAAGAAGTGGTACATTGGTTTCTTTTTCTGGGTTAACACTTAAAGAATTTATTCTATTCCATGAACCCTAAATGTCCAGCGCGTATTAACCCTTCCAGCTATGCAACCCTTTGAGGCAGATACTATTCCTAAATCTATTTTGCAGATTGGAAAACTGAGTAACAGAGAGGCTAACTAACTCTACCGTGTCATAGAACTAGCAGAAGCAGGATTTGAACTCAGGCGGTTCCAGAATCCACATGCTGACACATTCAGTCATGCTCCTTCGAGTTAAAATTGGCTATGCAAGCACATGCACACTGCAGCCCTTGCTTATTAAGAGTGCTATGCCATGGAGTCTCCCCATTCCTGGGGTTCTCTTTCTAGGGAGACTGAAGGCTCTGGGGACATGAGAAGCAGTCTACAGAACTTAGAAGTGAGTTCCTGGTCCTTGGTGCATTCTGGTCACCACTGTCCACATGATTCATTCAAATTCCGGGAACTGGGTTGCCCAACTCTCCACACCAAGGGGGAACCTGGGGTCTTTGGCTCTGGCTCCAGAGAGACTGAGCAGTTCCTTACCCACCCCATTAGAGATCCACACCTCCTTCATCAATTGCACTCCTGAGCGCCCAGCTAAGTGAGCCAAGATTCCCAAACCAGGCTTGGCAGGGATTCACTACTGGTGCTGAATCGTGGCCAAAGAAACCAGAGCCTGAAGCAAAAAACTTGGCCTTGCCACTTGGACTGGCTTGCTGGGAAACGCTTACCCTTTCTTTTAAGTCTCCTCTATACTGAAAACAGGACTAAAAATAATGTTTCCAGGTTCAGTTTGCCACCTTAGTTGGCAAGCCCCCATGGCTTTCTTTCTGGCTTTGTTTCTAAAAAGAAACAATGTAAATAAAGCACTTATCACAGATATGACCTAAATTAAATCCCTTACAATTTATACAGTGGAAGTAACAAACAGATTTCAGGAATTAGATCTGGTGGACAGAGTGCCCGAAGAACTACGAACGGAGGTTCATAACATTGTACAAGAGGTGGTGATCAAAACCATCCTCAAAAAACAGAAGTGCAAAAAGGCAGAATGGTTGTCTGAGGAGGCCTTACAAATAGCTGAGAAGAGAAGCAAAAGGCAAAGGAGAAAAGGAAAGATATATCCATCTGAATTCAGAGTTCCAAAAAAATAGCAAGGAGAGATTAAGCCTTCCTAAGTGATCAATGCAAAGAAACAGAGGAAAACAACAATAGAATGAGAAAGACTAGAGATCTCTTCAAGAAAACTAGAGATACCAAGGGAACATTTAATGCAAAGATGGGCACCATAAAGGAGAGAAACATTATGAAGCTAACAGGAGCAGAAGATATTAAGAAGAGGTGGCAGGAATACACAGAAGAACTATACAAAAAAGATCTTCATGACCCAGATAACCATGATGGTGTGATCACTCACCTAGAGCCAGACATCCTGGAGTCCAAAGTCAAGTGGGCCTTAGGAAGCATCACTATGAACAAAGCTGGTGGAGGTAATAAAATTCCAGCTGAGTGATTTCAAATCCTAAAAGATGATGCTGTGAAAATGCTGCACTCAATATGCCAGCAAATTTGGAAAACTCAGCAGTGGCCATAGGACTGGAAAAGGTCAGTTTGCATTCTAATCCCAAAGAAATGCAATGCCAAAGAATGTTCAAACTACCACACAATTGCACTCATCTCACACACTAGCAAAGTAAAGCTCAAAATTCTCTAAGTCAGGTTTCAACAGTACGTGAACCATGAACTTCCTGATGTTCAAGCTGGATTTAGAGAAGACAGAGGAACCAGAGATCAAATTGCCAACATCCGTTGGAGAATAGAAAAAGCAAGAGAATACCAGAGAAGCATCTACTTCTGCTTTATTGACTATGCCAAAGCCTTTGACTGTGCGGATCACAGCAAACTCTGGAAAATCCTTAAAGAGATGGGAATACCAGACCACCTGACCTGTCTCCTGAGAAATCTGTATGCAGGTCAAGAAACAACAGTTAAAACCGGACATGAAACAATGGACTGATTCCAAATTGGAAAAAGAGTACATCAAGGCTGTATATTGTCACCCTGCTTATTTAACTTCTATGCAGAGTTCAACACGCAAAATGCTGGCTGAATGAAGCCCAGCTGGAATCAAGATTGCCAGAAGAAATATCAATAACCTCAGATATGCAGATGACACCACACTTATGGCAGAAAGCGAAGAGGAACTAAGAACCTGTTGATGAAAGTGAAAGAGAAGAATGAAAAAGCTGGCTTAAAACTCAACATTCAAAAAACGAAGATCATGGCATCCAGGCCCATCACTTCATGGTAAATACATGGGGTAACAATGGAAACAGTGAGAGACTTTATTTTTTTGGGCTCCAAAATCACTGAAGATGGTGACTGCAGCCATGAATTTAAAAGACATTTGCTCCTTGGAAGAAAAGCTATAACAAACCTAAACAGCATATTAAAAAGCAGGCATTACTTTGCCAACAAAGGTCTAGTCAAAGCTATGGTTTTTCCAGTAGTCATGTATGGATGTGAGAGTTGGACTGTAAAGAAAGCAGAATGCTGAAGAACTGATGTTTCAAACTGTGGTGTTGGAGAAGACTCTTGAAAGTCTCTTGGACTGCAAAAAGATCCAACCAGTCAATCCTAAAGGAAATCAACCAGGAATATTCATTGGAAGGACTGATGCTGAAGCTGAAACTCCAATACTTTGGCCACCTGATGCGAAGAGCCTACTCATTAGAAAAGACCCGGATGCTGGGAAAGATTGAAGGCAAGAGGAGAATGATACAACAGAGGATGGTTTTGGATGGCATCACTGAACAATGGACATGAGTTCGCACAAGCTCTGGGAGTTGGTGATGAACAGGGAAGCCTAGCGTGCTGCAGTCCATGGGGTTGCAAAGAGTCAGGCAAGACTGAGCAACTGAACAACAACAAATCACTGTTACAGGCTCAGAATAGTTCTCAAGGAGGGGTAGTAAGCCAGAAAAATCAAGCTCCGTTTATCTGTGTGACTCTTCTCTGAGCTTGATTTACCTCCTCTGTAAATGGAGGTAATGCTACTCTGTATTGTGGTAATGCTATGAATGTTCAGCAAAATAATGGATGTAAGGGAGACATTCACTAAAATTCAGTTTCCTGCCATTCTTTACCCAGGCAGAGATGGGTATATATGCCAAGATTCCAGGGATGCCAAAATCCCTGGAATTTTCAGGCCCCTCGGTTGGCTGAGTACCGGGTTCCTGTTCGGGGACTGACTCTATCTGTCCCTAGCAGAGGTGCGCATAGTTACCTGGGACTTCCCCAGCTGCTAGTAGACTTTCCAGGGTGAGCTCAGGGGACTTTCCTCTCCCCAGCTGGACAACTTCCGAGAGTAGAAAATGAGTGAGGCTGGTCCCTCAAGGATTGATTGTTGGTGTCTGGGCTGCTGATAAGGGGACACTGGGATAAACAGGAATAGTGACCCTTTCCCATTTTTGGAGATCTGGGACTGGAATGGGGTTCTAAAATGGCTTATTCCAAAAAATAAATAAATAAATAAATAAAATGGCTTATTCCATGCCACAAATCTAGCACCTGAAAGGTGTCAGGGGAAGATAGCTGACCATCCACCCAAACCCAGGGGTAGGTCTGAGTGGGGCCACAGCGCTGACCCTCATCAAATCAGCACTTTCTCCCAGCCAGGCCAGGAGGGGAGCAGGAAGAGTGGGACTGACTTGGGCTGTAGCTCTGGGTTTGCCACTGTGTTCTTATCTCCAAATGATACACACTTAGAAAGGTTGGTGGTAGAAGGCATGAGGGGAGGGTTCCAGAGGTCCTGAGCACAAGGCTTCTGCCCCAAAGAGGACCTTGGTGAATGACTCAGGCTGTGTGAGCCTGAGCTCCCTGCTGTGCAAAATGGGGCAGGAGGACAGAGCTAATGGTTCCTGCCCGAGCACTGGCCTCAGAGGGAAGTTGTGAGTGTCTGATAAGCTCTCTGATCTTGGTGACTTTCTGTTGCATCCCTACACCCCACTCTCTCCACCTTCTTGTGTATAGGCACTCACACACAAAACACTCACTCACACACACATACACACATCAGCCAGCCAGCCGGGCTAATTAGTTATACCTCCAAAACACACCCTGAATTTTGAACTTGACCACCCTTTGCAATCTGCACTTCCCTGGCTCAGTCACCATCATCTCTCATCCTCCTTTCCATGACCATCTCCCTGGGCTTTTGATTCTCCTCTTGCCTCTCACATCCATTCTCTGTAGATCAGCCAAATGGATCATTTTGAAAGGCCAACTGAATCTTGTCACTCCCCTGCTTTAAACACTCCAGTGATTCCAACACAGACAGAAGAAAATCCAAACTCCTCTTCCTGGCACCCCAGCCCTGTGTGATATGGACTTCAGCCTCCTCCCATGCTTAACCTTGTCCCATTGGCCTTGCTGCCTCTTCAACAGACCACAATCCCTCTCTGCCCCAGGACCTTTGCACAGGCTATACCCCCCCCTGCCCCCTGTCCTGGGAACACTGCCATTCCTGGCTTTGACTGTGCTTGTCTCTCCCTTCAGAACTCACTGTCTTCTGAGAGGGGCCCTCCCTGACCACCCTTCCTATGAGAGCCTCTAGTCACTCTTGATCATTGGTAAAAGAGGCTTTTTTAAAGGTATAACTATGATTCTCACCTAAATATAAAAAGAACACAAGTCAAAGATTTCATTTAACTCAGCAATTTGTTAAAAAAAAAACAGCAAGATGTTACAACGGATTCAAAACACACACATATACACTGACAATCAGAAATGATAGAATGATAGAATGGATACAGTTGTAAAAATGGCCAGTATCCACAGGGCAATAGTTAATTGCATTCCACTCCAACAAAATCCACTTGCATTTCCATGACTAAGACTCATTTGTATGTTGTAGTAATGAAAGGTGCAGGCCCTAGAATCAAACAGGACTAGTGCCCCAGACAGGACACCCAGTTATTTGTCTTGACCCATTTCAAGGTCTCTTGGAAGTTTCCTGACATCCTCTTTCTTGCACTTAGCAGCACTTTTTTTTTTTTTTTTTTTTTTTGCCATTTTGCCTTTCACCTATTTCTTAGCTCTCTCCCTTTACCCCAGATTTGAATGTGTCTTGAGGGCAGAAATTCTCTTTAGTATATAGGCCTCCAGGAAATCCCGTGGAGAAAGGCACTCTCGCGACCTGGGATCTTCTGGTCCCTGGACAGAGCGAGTGCGTGGGTAATTCTGGTTGGGTGGGTGGAGTCGGGGAAGGAGTGGGTGGAAGGTGCTGCGGGGGCCTAGGGAAGAAACGGAATGCGGGAAGGAGGCGGCGCGGGAGGGATTAATCCACGGACATTCCCTGCCCGCCTACTGTGTGTCAAGCAAGTTTGGGGCGCTAGGAACAAGGTCAGGAAAAAGATGGATCTGATGGCTTTGCCCGCTGCAGGACTCGACGTAACCTGGAGTCTGCGTGAATGAGTTAAACACACATACAGAGGTGAAGTTGGCGTTTCGACGAATGTTAGGAAGGAGATCACGCGGTACGCTTGCCCTGAGGCCTTGCGATACCCCTGGCTTCACCTGATTCAGAGACCTATAAGCCAAAGCGAATGTGCGGATTTGTCTGCTCTGTGTGCGGTAAAGGCATGAGGGCATGTATGCAGAAATGTAAATGTATACGACATGCAAATCAAAGCTGATGTGAATAGTAAGTACATGAGTGCAGAATGAAAGCCTGTCGGCGGCACGAATGCTAGCAGGTGGGAGTCCTCTGATTCTTGGCCTGTCAGATTCTCCAGCACACCGCGCGCGCCCTCTGCTGCTGCCCAGGCGGGTTTCTGTACCTTCGCGTCGCATTTCGCTCCTCCAGTTGGAACAAAAGCTTGTATCTAGCTCCTCCTAACGCTGGGCGGAGAACAAAGCCGCAGCGCCTGCTGTTCGCCACGCATGCGCACACTGGAACTATTTCGAAGAGGATCGCTTGCAAAACACTCTTAGCGGTAGTCAGGATGGCCGAGCGGTCTAAGGCGCTGCGTTCAGGTCGCAGTCTCCCCTGGAGGCGTGGGTTCGAATCCCACTTCTGACAAAGCTAGACCTTTTTCATTTTTCACTAACGGCGACGTCTGAAACATGCCCTGTGGATATTAATCTTTTTACAAAACAAGTATTTTCTACTTATGACATGTTATTTCCTGATGACTTCTTTTGAAATGTAAAAGGAGTCCTTCTCTGAAACCGCAAAGCCATTCTTCAGACATTTGAAGTGAGGAAAAGGCAAAAAGACTCTGATGCTGGGAGGGATTGGGGCCAGGAGGAGAAGGGGACGACAGAGGATGAGATGGCTGGATGGCATCACTGACTCGATGGACGTGAGTCTAAGTGAACTCCGGGAGGTGGTGATGGACAGGGAGGCCTGGTGTGCTGCAATTCATGGGGTCGCAAAGAGTCGGACACGACTGAGCGGCAAAAAGCTAGAGTATTGTCAGAAGTGGGATTCGAACCCACGCCTCCAGGGGAGACTGCGACCTGAACGCAGCGCCTTAGACCGCTCGGCCATCCTGACTACCGGTCTTAAGACTTTCGTGGGATTCTATTTAAGTCACTATTGGTGCGACGTAGCTTGGGAATTATTCAAATAATTCTGAGGTCTTTCAGAGCTCGAGATCCAGCCACACAGCCCCTCGTCATCCACAATCAATAACCACCGTACTGCCAAGATTTACCGTTACCCTTAAAGCAGTTCAGTCTTTTTACTACTTGCTAAGTCACTTCAGTCGTGTCCGACTCTGTGCGACCCCATAGACGGCAGCCCACCAGGCTCCCCTGTCCCTGGTATTCTCCAGGCAAGAACACTGGAGTGGGTTGCCATTTCCTTCTCCAGTGCATCAAAGTGAAAAGTGAAAGTGAAAGTGAAGTCGTGTCCGACCCTCAGCGACCCCATGGACTGCAGCCTTCCAGGCTCCTCCATCCATGGGATTTTCCAGACAGGAGTACTGGAGTGGGATGCCATTGCCTTCTCCGTTTTACTACTTAGATGTTTTAAAAGGAAACTTTGTAGCCTACACAGAAACGGAAAATTAGTTTCTCTTGCCATCAACAGGAAATAACCATAAAAATAAATAACAATGGAAATGAAACTATATTATTGAATTCTAGTCACTTGCCAACGCTGTGACTAAGTTTTCACATTATTTTTAATGACTAAAATTATCTGAAAGGGTCTAGACTATTGTTGGGCCCCTGGGGGGAAGTGAGAGTAGGTCTAGACGATTCTTTTTGGAAGAGGGTATTATGGACTTTGCATGGACTCCTCAATGGATTGAAGCCACGGCAATGGGCTTCCATTCTGCACGTTTTTAGGTGAAGCCTCATCAAGAAAGAGAAAGTTGGCTTTTATACCTTTTTAATAAACTGAACGAAGGAAAAGCTAGAGAATGTTAAACTTGGAGAAGAGACCATTAATCTGTTTACAAAAGCCTGCTGTGTTTAAGGGGTTGGAATTGTGCCTGTTGAATCCTGCTGCAGGAACTGAGGCTTGATATGTAGGTGCAATGGGTGGGTAGTTACCACCGAGGAAGTTTTCCACGAAGAGCTTGCTGAAAAGAAAATAAGCTGCCTGTGTAGACAGTGACATCCCCATCACAGGAGGCATTCAAGACAAGGCTGGACAGTCACTGCAGGAAGGCTGGTGAGGGGATTTGACAGTTCCCTATTAGTTTCTTATTGCTGCTGTAACAAACTGCCACTAATTTAGTGGCTTAAAACCACATCATTTATTATCTTATGGTTCTAGAGGTCAAAACTGTGTCCCTGTGGCTCTAGAGCAGTGGTCCCCAACCTTTTTGGCACCAGGGACCGGTTTCATGGAAGGAAGTTTTTCTACCGACCAGGGGTGGGGGATGGTTTCGGGATGATTCGAGCATATTCCATTTACTGTGCACTTTATTTCTATTATTGTTACATCAGCTCCACCTCAAATCATCAGGTATTAGCTCCCAGAGGTTGGAGACCCCTGCTCTAGGAAATATCCATTTCCTTTCCTTTTCCACCCACATTCTTTGGCTTATACCCTCACATCACTCCACCTTCTGCTTCTGTCTTCAGGATGCCTTCTGTGCCTCTGACCCTCCTGTCTAACCTCTTGTTGTCACCTAAAGTAAGTGTGGGCGCCCAAAGCACAGCGAGGCCAAACACACCTGAAGGTCAGTTTGAATTAGGGAAAGATTTATGGCAAGGGCCATGCAAGGAGAGAAGAGGTGGGTCATGCTCAGAAGGTCCGAACTCCCCAAAGGGTTCCAGGGACGTTTACACAGGCACATCAAGGGTGGGGAGGGCTGCAGGGTGTGTAACCTTCCTCTGATTGGTTGGCGGTGAGGAGAGAGGGCGGTGTTCTAAGAACCTCAGATATTAGCATTCTGGTTCCAGCCGGCGGGTGCTCTGCCTGAAATTACCGTCCTCCGCCTGGGCTGGGCGCTTAGTTCCCATAGAACTCAGAGATGTGTGTCAGGCTGTTACATCCCCACCAGGAGGAACCAAGAGCACACCCCAAGGCTGTGCTATGGTTTCTTTCTGCATTCCCTCACTCTAATTACTGTTTGAATCAGAGAAGGTCTTGGAGGCTGAAACCTTTTTCCTACAAATAAGAAATGGGCGGGGGGAAAAAAGAGAGAAATGCGGGGGCCAAAGAAAGGCCCTTGCATTTGGAGAGGGGCCCACAGAGTTCTGCACAGTTTCAATTCCTCCTTTCCTTTGATATGCCTCAATGTTGATGGTCACAGGTATTGAATAGAGCGATCACTCTCATAAACTTGGCAGAGGAACTTGATTTCAGGGGAACTCAGTTTCATTACAAAGATTATTTATTTAAAATATATGTTTATAATAAAATGTTTCTATTAAAGTCTCAGAGGCCATAGAAACATCAAAGAAAGTGAAAGTGAAGTCGTGTCCGACTCGTTGCGACCCCCTGGACTGTATGTAGCCCACCAGGCTCCTCCGTCCATGGGATTCTCCAGGCAAGAATACTGGAGTGGGTTGCCATTTCCTTCTGGACCTGTGATTATCCCTGGGTGGTGGCATTTATTGTGATTTTTTTTTTTTCTCATTGGTTACCTGCATGTGATATTTATATTTTGAACATGGATTACTTGGGTAATTCTGTTTTAATTTAAAAAAAAACTCAGGAGGACTTTCCTGGTGGCTCAGTGGAAAAGAATCCTCCTGCCAATGCAGGAGACACTCATTCGATCCCTGATCCAGGAAGATCCCACAGACCTTGGAGCAGCAAAGCCCAGGCACCACAATTATGGAGCCTGTGCTCTAGAGCCGGAGAATTGCAACCATGGAACCCTCCTGCCTAAACTACTGAAGACTGAGCATCTAGAACCCGTGCTCTGCTACAAGAGAAGCCACTGCAATGAGAAGTCCACGCACCGAAACTAGAGAGTAGCCCCCACGCTCTGCAACTAGAGAAAGCACACCCAGCAACGGAGACCCAGCACAGTCAAATCATAAACAATAATTAACTAAAAGAAAGAAAGTTTTAACTGTTAGGAAACTTGGAGAATTTGAAAAGACAAAAAGATTCCTGGATGTTCTTTCAAAGGAATATTAGGTGTTGTCTACAGTTGTTCTGTCTATTACAGAAGCCACTAATCACATGTAGCTACAGAGCACTTGGGATGTGTTGTCATCTTAGTGCAAAAAAAGGAATGCAAAATATCTCAATAAAAATGTTTATATTGAGTACATGGATTTTGAGGTGTTTTGTTTTGTTTTGTTTTGTTTTGTTTTTTGGCTGAGTCTTACAACTTGTAGGATCCCTGACCTACAATCCTACAGGTTAGAACCTGGGCCCCAAGGGAGCATAGCCATTGGCCCACCAGAGAAGTCCTTTGGCTACATGTTTAAATAATAATATTTTTAAAATAGTGGGTTAAATCAGGTATATTTTGGTGGGAGTCACATTATGTATTCAGGTTTTTTGCGTGTGCTCCTCTTGTGACTTCTTGTGTTTTTTTTTTTTTTTTTTTAAGGTAAGAAGTGGATTTATTCAGATACAGAGAGAAGCACACTCCACAGAGAGTTGGGGCCATTGCAGACAGCGAGTGTGGCTTGTTTTTTAATTTTTAAAATGGATTTATTTGAGTTGGAGGATAATTGCTTTATAATATTGTGTTGGTCTCTGCCATACATCAACATGAATCAGCCATAGCTATACATATGTCCTCTTTCTCTTGAACCTCCCTCCCACCTCCCATGCCATACCAGCCCTCTAGGTTGTCACAGAGCACGGGGTTTGTGACTTACACCGGCTATCAGTTTTACATGATAATGGACATGTTTCCATGCTACTCTCTCAATTCCTCCCACCTTCTCCTCCCACTGTGGCCACAAGCCTGTTCTCTATGTCTGCATCCCCACTGCTGCCCTGCAAATAGGCTCATCGGTGCCACCTTTCTAGATTCCTTATATATGTGGGTTTTTTCTTTCTGACTTCACTCTGTATAATAGGCTCTCATTTCATCTACCTCATTAGAACTGACTCAAATGTGTTCTTTTTATGGCTGAGTAAATGGCAACCCACTCCAATATTTTTGCCTAGAGAATTCCATGGACAGAGGAGCTGGCAGGCTACAGTCCATGGGGTCTCAAAAAGTCGGACATGACTGAGTGACTAATAATATTTTATATATAATATTCCTTTGTACATATGTACCACAACTTCTTTATCCATTCATCATACTGTTTTAATTGTTTAAAATTTAGTTCATAAATTTGCAAACAAATCTTATCTATAAAATGAAATTGATTCCACCCTTGGTAGAAGCCAGTTCTGCATCTATGAGCAAATTCACTTTAGCATCGCTGATCGTGACAGTTACGTACATGTATGTGTGTATGTGTACATACTTACACTAGACAAACTTCACCGCCATCCATCTTCAGTACTCTTCATCTTGCAAAACTGAGACTCTATACCCATCAAACAATAACTTTCCATTCCCTCCTCTCCCAACCATTCTATTTTCTGTCTTTATTAATTTGACTATTCTAGATAGCTCATGTAAGTAGAATCATGTAATATTTGTCCTTTTGTGACTGACCTGTTTCATTTATGCTAATGTCTTCAAGGTTTGGTTCTTCCTAGGTGACTCAGTGGTGAAGAATCTGCCTACACTGCAGGAGACATGGGTTCAATCCCTGGGTCAGGAAGAGCCCCTGGAGAAGGAAATGGCAACCCATCCTAGTACTCTTGACTGGGAAATCCCACGGACAGAGGAGCCTGGCGGGCTACAGTCTATGGGGTTGCAAAGAGTTGGTGGACACAAATAAGTGACTAAACAACAACAAACTTCAAAGTGTATTCATAGCATGTGTCAGAATTTCCTTCCTTTTAAAGGCTGAATAATGTTCCATTGTACATCTATACTACATTTTACTTTTTACATGTATACTACATTTATCCATTCATCTGTAGATAAACACTTGGGTTGCTTCTATGATTTTTAAAAATTTTTTATTGATTGAGGCATAGTTGGTTCACAGTGGTGTGCCAATCTCTGCTGTACAGCAATGCGACTCAGTTATACACATAAATACTGATACATATTTATATATTCTTTTCCATTATGGTTTATCACAGGATATTGAATATAGTTCCCTGTGCTACACAGCAGGACCTTATTGTTTATCCATTCTAAATGTAGTAGCTCAACAGGTAAGGAATCTGCCTGCTATTCAAGAGACAAAAGAGACTCAGGCTTGATCCCTGGGTTGGGAAGATCTGCTGGAGAAGGAAGTGGCAAACCACTCCAGTATGCTTGCCTGGAAAATTCCATGGACAGAGGAACCTGGTGGGCTCCAGTCCACGGAGTTGGAAGAGTTGGACATGACTGAGCACAGCACAGCACAATTACATAATCCTGAATAATCTCATTTTAAAGTCCTTAATCAAACCTGCAGAATCCCTATTGCTAGAAGAGGTAACATTCACTGGTTCCAGGGATTAAGAGGGACCATCTTGGTAGAGTGGGCATTGTTCAGCTTGCCACAACTATGTCATATAAGACTCCATTTATATGACTTTCTGGAAAAAGCAAGGCAACAGTGACAGAAAATAGATCAGCGGTTGCCTGGAGCCAGAATGGAGGTGATGAAGGACCTTTTTGGAGTAATCAAAATGTTCTATATTTTAATTTTGGTGGCGAGGAACTTCCTTGGTGTTCCAGTGGTTAAGACTCCACCCTTCCATCTGCCTGCCAATGCAGGAGCTTCAAGAGAATGGGTTCAATCCCTGGGTCAGGAAGTTACCCTGGAGAAGGAAATGGCAACTCACTCCAGTATTCCGGCTGGGATAATCCCAGGAAAGAGGAGACTGGTGGGCTATAGTCCATGGAGGTTGCAGAGTTGGACATGACTAAGCACACATGTTTCCAATGCAGGGGATGTGGGTTTAATCATTGGCTGGGGAACTAAGATTCCACATGCTGGTGGAGTGGCCAAAATTTAAGGAAAAACATTTTTGTGTGTTATTATACATATTTATCAAAATGGCACAGAGTGCGAGAAACAAAGTAGAAAAAAACAATACTGATCTTGGGTGGTCTCAGTTGGCAACAGCTTGATCTCAGTTTTCCCCTGAATCAGAGATTGAAGCCAGCCCATGGCAGTGAGGGCACTGAATCCTAGCCACTAGACCACGAGGGCCAGTGGCTAGTGACAAGACCCTGGCTTGTCTGCTTGGTGGGAATGAATTTCGACAAAGGGACAGGAACAAGTAAAATAGTGAAACAAGTGAAATATTTATTAGGAGGGGGAAAAAGTATGTGTGAATAGACACATATGAACCAGCTCAGAGAGAGGGTCCTGGCTTCTTGGCAGTTTAAATCACTCATATGGGACATATCTGGATTTCCTCTCATCAATCATCTTGTTTTGCCTGGCTCTGAGTCCATCTTTGGGATTCCCTGGTGGCTCAATGGTAAAGAATCCACTTGCAATGCAAGACATGCAGGTTTGGATCCTTGGGTCGACAAGAGCCCCTGGAGGAGGAAATGGCAACCCACTCCAGTATTCTTGCCTGGAAAATCCCCTGGACAGAGGAGCCTGGGGTGCTGCAGTCCATGGGGTTACAAAGAGTCAGACATGACTTAGCGACTAAACAGCAGCAGCAACAGAGTCTATATTTGGTATAACTTAGTGTCCTCCCCTGTTTGGGGGTACACATGTTTTAGCCAAGACGGAATCCAGCACAGGAGCCTCTGGGAAGGTCGACACTACCTATTATGGGGTGGCATCACCAAGGAGCCTTTCTGCAAATGTGTAGTTGGGAAGGTCTTCTTGACCTCATGAGTGAGAAATATGTGGTCTCTATCTTTCATCCAAGCAGGATTCAGCTCTTCCTTGTTCCTACTATTATATTTATTTTGGAGTATCTTTCCACAGAGGACAGACTCAGCTGCTCAGCCTGGGGCCTCAATAGCAACACAGAAAAGTAACCGTGGGGAGCGGGGGATCCAAAATGTAAAAGGAGCTCCGGAAAAAAAAAAAAATCCACAAACTGGGCTGCAATGTTGGAGGGAGCATAGAACTCCCCAAGACTGCTGTCACTTCTGCAAGGTTCAGGGGGTGCTCCAAACCACCCTCAGGTGATTCAATAGTTCATTAGCCACAAGGCCTCCCAGAATGTACTGCAAGCTCTTATACTCATTGTTACAGCTTGTTACAGCTAAAGTACACAGATTACAATCAGAGGTGGGGTGATGGAGATGTTCTGGAACTAGTGGTGATGATAGTTCATGACAGTGAATACACTAAAATCACTGAATCGTGTACATTTTAAAAGGGTGACTTTTGACTTCCCAAAGTGGAACATCCATTGTCCTCTCCCCAGGGAGTCATGCACTCCAGGCATTCCTTACCCAGCACTGATGTGTGACAGTCCATATGGAGTACTGCCAACCAGGTAATCTCACCTACCGCCTGGGGACCACAGCCTGTCTTGGGATTTCATCACCTAGCTATGGGTTGACGGCTCACATCACCGAGCTCAGTTTCCAACTCTTCCAGGTGGAGCTGCTTGAACTGACAGCCTGTGCCTCCATCCCAAACCACACTGTTAGACTATCTGGTGTGACCAGACCCTACCCTACAGAGGCATGACATTTCAAGGGAGATTACTTCTCAGAAACCAAGGAAAAATGGCCAGACCACTCTGGCCTAATTTTCAATTCTTTACTACACAGAAGGCAAATGACTCAAACCTTAAATTCGCTAAATATTAGGAAATACACATGGAAACAAAGAGACTTCTTTAAAAAAAAGCTCACCACACATAGCCATTTGGCCTCCCAGGTAGCTCAGCAGTGAAGAATCCACCTGCAATGCAGGAGACACAGATTCAATTCCTGGGTCAGGAAGATCTCCTGGAGAAGGAAAGGCAACCCACTCCAGTATTCTTGCTTGGGAAATTCCATTGACTGAGGAGCCTGGCAGGCTGAAGTCCATGGGGTGCCAAAAGAGTCAGACATGACTTAGCAATTAAATGACAATAGCCATGGGACTCAGGTGGCAAAGAATCTGCCGTCAATGAGGGACACCTGGGTTCAACTGCTGGGTTGGGTAGATCCCCTGGAGAATGGAATACCTACTCCAGTATTCTGGCCTGGAGAATTCAGTCCATGGGGTGGGGTTGCTAAGAGTTGGACATGACTGAGCGACCTCCACTTTTCAGCCACCTGCCTACTCAGTCGAGTCTGACTCTTTGCAACCCCATGGGCTATAGACTCCTCTGGCCATGGGATTTCCCAAGCAAGAACACTGGAGTGGGGTGCCATTTCCTTCTCCAGGGCATCTTTCCAACCCAGGGATTGAACCTGGGTCTCTTGCATCTCCTGCATTGACAGGCAGATTCTTGACCATTGAGCCATCAGGGAAGCCCATTTTCAAGCATGGGACAGGCAAATAGTTAAGTTCACCTACTCTTAATGTGGGCGTTAACTAATAGGGACTTTTGGAGCAATTTGGCATTATCTATTTTAAAAACCGCAAATACCCTCAATCCAGCGGTTCTGTTTTGAAGACTGGATTCATATGTGTGCAAAAATGTAAATAAGAGGCTTATATAATATTGAAACTACATAACTCAGATAGGATTCAAACCCAGCCAGATCAGGGACTTCCCTGGTGGCCCAGTGGTTGAGAATTCACCCGCCAATGCAGGGGACAACGGTTTGATCCCTGGCCTAGGAAGATGCCACGTGTTGAAGGCCAACTAAGCCCATGCACCACAACTGCTGAAGCCTGAATGTCTAGAGCCTCTGTTCTGCAACAAGAAAGGCCACTGCGATGAGAAGCCCACATGCCGCAGCTAGAGAGTAGCTTCTGCTCTCTGCAACTAGAGAAAGTCCACAGAGCAACAAAGACACAGAGCAGCCAAAAATAAATGAAAATTTTTTTAAAAGAAAGAAAACTCCTCAGATTGGAACTTGAACACATAGGCCAGGACTCAGAACTGTTATCTTTTAATTGGGATCATTAACCTGGTTTCAGGACTTAATGGAGCTCAGGTTCTTTATGTCACAGCACAGAAGGAATTCAGCAAGAAGCAGTGATAGGTAAGAAGAGGACTTATTTACAGACATACACATTTCATAAACCAAATGTGGTATCTTGAAAGCGGATAGTAGCCCCAAAATATGAGGTGATTAGTTTTATGGGCTGGGTAATTTCATAGGCCAATAAGTGGGGGGATTATTCCAACTATTTTGGAGAAGAGGGCGGGGATTTCCAGGATTTGAGCCACTGCCTTCCAACAACACCCTCTTCCAACAACACAAAAGAATACTCTACAAGTGGACATCACCAGATGGTCAACACCAAAATCAGATTGATTATACTCTTTGCAGCCAAAGATGGAGAAGCTCTATACAGTCAGCAAAAACAAGACTGGGAGCTGACTGCGGCTCAGATCATGAACTCCTTATTCCAAATTCAGACTTAAATTGAAGAAAGTAGGGAAAACCTCTAGACCATTCAGGTGTGACCTAAATCAAATCTCTTACGATTATACAGTGGAAGTGAGAAATAGATTTAAGGGACTAGGTCTGATAGACAGAGTGACTTATGAACTATGGACGGAGGTTCGTGACATTGTATAAGCAACAGGAATCAAGACCATCCCCAAGAAAAAGAAATGCAAAAAGGCAAAATGGTTGTCTGAGGAGTCATTACAAATAGCTGTGAAAAGAAGAGAAGCAAAAAGCAAAGGAGAAAAGGAAAGATATACCCATTTGAATGCAGAGTTCCAAAGAATAGCAAGGACAGATAAGAAAGCCTTCCTCAGCGATCAGTGCAAAAAATAGAGGAAAACAACAGAATGGGAAAGACTAGAGATCTCTTCAAGAAAATTAGAGATACCAACGGGAGCATTTCATGCAAAGATGGGCTCGATAAAGGACAGAAATGTTATGGACCTAACAGAAGCAGAAGATATTAAGAAGAGGTGGCAGGAATACACAGAAGAACTGTACAAAAAAGATCTTCATGACCCAGATAACCATGATGGTGTGATCACTCACCTAGAGCCAGGCATCCTGGAATGTGAAGTCAAGTGGGCCTTAGGAAGCACCACTACAAACAAAGCTAGTAGAGGTGATAGAATTCCAGTTGAGCTATTTCAAATCCTAAAAGATGATGCTGTGAAAGTGCTGCACTCAATATGCCAGCAAATTTGGAAAACTCAGCAGGGGCCATAGGAATGGAAAAGGTCAGTTTTCATTCCAATCCCTAAGAAAGGCAATGCCAAAGAATGCTTAAACTACCACACAATTGCACTCATCTCACATGCTAGCAAAGTAATGCTCAAAATTCTCCAAGCCAGGCTTCAACAATACATGAACCAAGAACCTCCAGATGTTCAAGCTGGTTTTAGAAAACGCAGAGGAACCAGAGATCAAATTGCCAACATCTGCTGGATCATTGAAAAAGCAAGAGAATTCCAGAAAAACATCTATTTCTGCTTTATTGACTACATGAAAGCCTTTGACTGTGTGGATCACAATAAACTGTGAAAAATTCTTCAAGAGATGGGACTACCAGACCACCTGACCTGTCTCCTGAGAAATCTGTATGCAGGTCAAGAAACAACAGTTAGAACTGGACAAGGGACAGAGGACTGGTTCCAAATTGGGAAAGGAGTACGTCAAGGCTGTATATTGTCACCTTGCTCATTTAACTTCTATGCAGAGTGCATCATGCTAAATGCCGGCTGGATGAAGCACAAGCTGGAATCAAGATTGCTGGGAGAAATATCAAGAACCTCAGATATGCAGATGACACCACCCTTAAGGCAGAAAGTGAAGAACTAAAGAGCCTGTTGATGAAAGTGAAAGAGGAGAGTGAAAAAGATGGCTTAAAGCTCAACATTCAGAAAACAAAGATCATGGCATCCGGTCCCATCACTTCATGGCAAATAGATGGAGAAACGAGGAAAACAGTGTCAGACTTTATTTTTGTGGGCTCCAAAATCACTGCAGATGGTGACTGCAGCCATGAAATTAAAAGACACTTACTCCTTGGAAGAAAAGTTATGACCAACCTAGGCAGCATATTAAAAAGCAGAGACATTACTTCACCCACAAAGGTCCGTCTAGTTAAGGCTATGATTTTTTCCAGTAGTCATATATGGATGTGAGAGTTGGACTATAAAGAAAGCTGAGTGCCGAAGAATTGATGTTTTTGAACTGTGGTGTTGGAGAAGACTCTTGAGAGTCCCTTGGACTTCAAGGAGATCCAACCAGTCAATCCTAAAGGAAATCAGTCCTGAATATTCATTGGAAGGACTGATACTGAAGCTGAAACTCCAATACTTTGGCCACCTGATACAAAGAGCTGACTCACTGGAAAAGACGGAAAGCACAGGGCCAGTTGGAAAACTGTTCGGTCAATATTGGCTGATTTTAATCAGCAACCTCCCAAAGCTGGCTTCTAGATTTTGCTGGATGATCCTGCAAAAGAATCTTTCTGTGAATTTTTGAAAAAATTGGAAATCAGATGGTCTGCCCTCTAATGGTCTTTTTTGTAATAATAAAATCCAGGAATACTCTAGTGGTACAGTGGAGAAGGCAATGGCACCCCACTCCAGTACTCTTGCTTGGAAAATCCCATGTATGGAGGAGCCTGGTAGGCTGCAGTCCATGGGGTTGCTGGGAGTCAGACATGACTGAGCAACTTCACTTTCACTTTTCACTTTCATGCATTGGAGAAGGAAATGGCAACCCACTCCAGTGTTCTTGCCTGGAGAATCCCAGGGACAGGGGAGCCTGATGGGCTGCTGTCTATGGGGTCGCACAGAGTCGGACATGACTGGAACGACTTAGCAGCAGCAGCACAGTGGTTAAGACTCTGTGCATCCACTTCATGGGGCACAGGTTCAATCCCTGCTCTGGGAACTAAGATCCCGAATGCCACAAGGCACAGCCCAAACACTCTCTTAGCAAGGATTTAGGACCTAGGTGACCTGGCTCCAGGCTTCCCAGGTGGTAAAGAATTCACCTGCCAAGCAGAAGTCGCAAGAGACACAGATTTCATCCCTGGGTTGGAAGATCCCCTGGAGAAGGAAATGGCAACCCACTCAAGTATTCTTACCTGGGAAATCCCATGGACAGAGGAGTCTGGTGGGGTCAGGGGGTCTCAAAGAGTTGAACACAATTGGGCACCACCATTGACCTGGCTTTTGGCTGCTTCTTGAACTTCACCTCTCCCCAGTCCCTTCATTTTATCAATTTATGTCCCTCCTCAAAGATGCCAAAGTCTTTCCTGCCTCAGGACCTTTGCACCTATGGTAGTTTTCTGAGCCTAGAATGCTCTTTTTCTGTCCGATTCTTATGCATTCTTCAAGTCTCTGCTTACACTTTCCCTGACCCAGTTATTTAAATGACACCCCCAAATCTCTATTATTCTTTCCCAGGGCATCTTGATTTCTCTTGTAGTATTATCATCAAATTATATATCTGTGGATTTGTATATCTCGAGACTGTCTCTCCCATCACATTCCCTGAGGGTAGAGTCTCTGCTTGAATGGCTCACAGCACTGTTCTCAGTGCCTGCTGTTGTTCAGTAGCTTGGTCATGTCTGACTCTTTGTGACTCCATGGACTGAAGCATGCCAGGCTTCCCTGTCCTTCACCATCTCCCAGAGCTTGCTCAAACTCATGTCCGTTGAGTCAGTGATGCCATCCAACCATCTCGCCCCCTGTTGTCCCCTTCTCCTGCCTTCAATCTTTGCCAGCATCCAGGTCTTTTCTAATGAGTCAGTTCTTCACATCAGGTGGCCAAATATTGGAGCTTCAGCTTCAGCATCAGTCCTTCCAGTGAATATTCAGGATTGATTTCCTTTAGGATTGACTGGTTTGGTCTCCTTGCAGTCCAAGGGACTCTCAAGAGTCTTCTCCAACACAATTCAGAAGCATCAATTCTTGGGTGCTCAGCCTTCTTTAGGGTCCAACTCACATCCATACATGACTACTGGAAAAACCATACCGTTGACTACATGGACCTTTGTTGGCAAAGTAATCTCTCTCCCTGGTGCTCACCGAACATCTGCTCAGTGCTGGAATCCCCACAGCCTCTGCAATTATGCTCCATCCCCACCCCATGGACAACAGGCCCTGCACACAGTAGGGGCTTGATCAGAGTAGGGAGACTTTGTAGAATTAAGGAAAACTTCCCTGGTGGCTCAGTGGTAAAGAATCTGCCTGCCAATGTAAAAGACACAGGAGACGTGAGTGCTGTCCCTGGGTTGGGGAGATCCCCTGGAGTAGGAAATGGCAACCCACTCCAGTATTCTTGCCTGGGAAATTCCATGGACAGAAGAGTCTGGGGGTTACAGTCCATGGGGCCGCAAAGAGTCGGACACGACTAAGCACGCACAAGACGAGACAGGTGCTCTAGATGATGTGTGGAGGTGGCCTTTCGGACAGGAGGAGGGGAACTCACCCTGGGAACAGAGAGACCCTCTCCTCCACAACCTCAGCTGGCTCTCTGTCCCCCTGTCCCAAGAACCCAGGGCTTCCTTGGCAAAAGTGGGGTCTCTGGGTGGGCGTCACATTCCAGTCTGGGGACAGGTTCCTTCCCACTTTCTCTGACCGGAGGCGAGTGAAATTGGTTTGGAAGAAAAGGTCGAAGAAAAAAAAACAGTACAGTGATTGAGTCTTGCTTGTTGCCATTTGAAAGGAATGAAAGTGGGATTAAGCAAAAACACAGAATCCAAACCAAAACCAAAACAAAAATACTCTACTGTTTTAGAATCTGCCTTGGAAACAATTGTCTTACTGTTTTCTGTGTCATCCTAAAATCAAGGGTTTGCTCGACAGCTTTGTTCTGCACTTGGCCTCGAGCAGTCTGCAGAGAGGCTGGGCTCTGGGTAACGATTTTGCTGTTACCAAGAAGCATTTCTCATTCCCTGAGTATCTACTGTCTGCATGGGGTGGAAAAGAGGGTCTCAGGTGCTTTGGGAAGGGGATGGGGGGGGGGGTGTTGAATATCCAATTGAGTAAATATCAAGTGTCACCTTCTCTGAGAGATTATCTTTGATTTCTTTTTGTTTTTTTAAAATATCTGCTTATTCATTTGGGTGCACCAGGTCTTAGCTGCAGCAGGTGGGATATTCTATCTTCCTTGTGGCCTGTGGAATCTGTAGTTGCGGGATCTAGTTCCTTGACCAGAAATCAAACTCATGCCCCCTGCACTGGGAGCATGGAGTCTGAGCCACTGGACCACCAGGGAAATCTCCGAGAGGTCATCTTTGACTACTCTGTCTAAAATTTACCTCGTAGTCATCTCTGTCACACTCCTGTTTTACTTACATATTTCTTTATGGGCCACACCACGTGATATCTGATTTCCCTAACCAGGGATAGAACCCATCCCATCTGTGTGAGCCCTGAGTCCTAACCACTGGACCGCCAACGAATTCCTGGTTGTTGTTGTTTTTAGTTATAGCACTTGTCACTATCTGAAGTTATTTTTTCTCTCCAGTTTATACTTGTCACCTCCAGTAGGAAGTGGGATCCGAGAAGGCCTCGTGTGTTTTTTTGCTTGTGTATTCACATGGCCTGGGATAGGGTCTGACAATATAGTAAGGTCTCAACAATCTCTGGTGATGAATAAACGAAACAATTGTCTGTGCTGGTCTCTATAGCCTGAGGGGTGTGTGTGTGTGTGTGTGTGTGTGTGTGTGTGTGTGTGTTTGCGCGCGCGCAAGTGAGTTTCAGGGCGCAAGTGGAGCAAAGAAACTGTAACTCCAACATCATCTCCCGCTTTCTGACAACCTCCCCGCCCCACACCTAATGGCAAAAAACTTTCCGTGCAATATTTCATTCATTCTGCCGGAGGCTCTGTGAAGAGAGATTCATTCCTCTCCCTGTATTACAGACGAGGATACTGAGGCTCAGCGATCTTCTAAGTTACCGCTCCATCAGTTCAGAAGAGAAGACCACATCAATTGAGTCATAAAAGGATCTCCTTCCACGCACTCCCACATTTCATCCAGACCCTCCCCTCATGGATGCTCGGTCATCTGGGACTCTTTGGGAGTCTGGACACAGCGATGACGATCCTGCTTTAAGGGGAGACTTCAGAGAACTGCAGGAGCTCGCCCAAGAGCACACAGCGCTAGAGAGACATCCAGGAGGGATGTGGGTAGCTTTGCAAGCCTCCGCCAGTTTATCCCGAGGCTCGGAAGCCAACGGCGAGGAGGGCGCGGAGCGATCAAAGCCGCCCCGAATGTGGGGGAAATTGCCAGCAGCCGGCTTTCCAGGGAGAGACAGGTGCGGAAGTCTAGGCTGGTTCTGGCGGAGCCATCTCATTGACCGCGGCCTCACTTTCCGCGTCTGTAAAGAATTGGCGACTTCGTGTGCGGGTCGGAGCTGGACCGGCCGGCGGTGATCGAAGGGTTAACGGGGCGGGTCTCGTGACGAGGGCCGGGCCGGGATTCCTGTAGCACCTGGCGGCTCGCGGCTCCTCGCCCAGACGCCGCGCGTAGCTCCGGGAGCCTCAGCGCCAGCGGGAGCCCCCCGGGGAGGAGCCGCGCAGAAGCCGGCACCTGCCGCGGGAGGGGCGGCGACGACGGCCGGAGCAACCTCGGGAGGCGAGCTGAGGCGACATGGCAGAGTTCCCGTCCAAAGTGAACACGAGGACCAGCAGCCCGGCGCAGGGAGGCGGCGCAGTGGTGTCGACGCTGAGCCCCGACTTGGGGTTCGTGCGCTCCAGCCTCGGTGCGCTCATGCTCCTGCAGTTGGTGAGCGCGCTCGCGGGGCCTGGGCCCCGGAACCGGGTTAGGGTGATGGTGTAGGGGGGTCCTGGCCGGGCCTGGAGGGGTCAGGGACTCCGGAGCTGCCCTTTTTCTTTGCTCCCCGCACACCCCCAACCTAGGCTCACACACGCCCCAGTGCGCCTTGCCTTCCTCGGGGGGCGCTTGTAGGACGGACGCTCCCGGGATCTCCTTGGTACCCTCTCACCGCGAGACGCCCTAGTTGCGGTCTCTTAGAGCACACGCAAGATGTACCAATGTCAGAGTGCCCATCACCAGCGCCCCATCATTCCGTCCCCGCTGGTCACCAAGAAGTCATCCACAGAAGCGCTCACAAACGCCACAATCACTGCGCGCGACTGTTTCTCCCGGACTCTGGCTCTCCCTTTGCCAGGACTATGCCCTCAGCCCTCCAGCACCCCCAGCCTGAGGCAAAGTCCGATCTCAGCTGATCCTCTGCCGAGCTCCGAGCTGCTCCCGGTGGCTGCACCCCAGCACACTCTTCGTCTAATCGAGCGGGCACATCCGGGGGCAACACAGACCCTTCAGTGGGCCCTACGGGCCCCTGCGAGGGAGCCCGACTCATCTAGCTTCCACTGAGAAACCTGCCACTTTCCGGCCGGTTTGGCCCCTGAGGGCCAAGATACCACGCCCAGCGTTGGGGGAGGGTTTGGTGGGAAGGCAGAGGCAGGAATCCTGTATGCAATACCCTCTGTAGACCCCTGCCGAGGCGGATCGATGGGCACACCCCTTTCGGCAGCAGTTTCAGGCTTGGAGGTGTTAGCTTCTCGCCCACCCCCGCCCCGCCCCGCAGTACCCTCTGGTGCCAGTCTGGGAGCTGGGTGGCTGCCCTGTGGGAGGGGCTTGTTGCGTTTTCAGGGGACTAGCGGGAAGATCGGAGAAGGCAATGGCACCCCACTCCAGTACTCTTGCCTGGAAAATCCCATGGACGGAGGAGCCTGGTAGGCTGTAGTCCATGGGGTCGCTAGGGTCGGACACGACTGAGCGACTTCCCTTTCACTTTTCTCTTTCCTGCATTGGAGAAGGAAATGGCAACCCACTCCAATGTTCTTGCCTGGAGAATCCCAGGGACGGGGGAGCCTGGTGGGCTTCTGTCTGTGGGTTCGCACAGAGTCGGATACGACTGTAGTGGCTTAGCAGCAGTAGCGGGAAGATGGAGGCGGGTCAAGATCCATCTTCCGTTAGGGCACCTTCTGCTGTCCCACTGCTCGGTCCTAGCAAGAATGCCAGGGGTCAGCACAGAAGACAGGGGCCCAGATCAAGCTTCCCTCTTTACCCAGGTGATCACACTTCCTCCTGGACCAGTGCTATCTCTTTCCGTTCAGTTCAGTCACTCTGTCGTGTCCAACTCTTTGCGACCCCATGGACTGAAGCACCCAGGCTTCCCTGTCTGTCATCAACTCCCTGAGCCTGCTCAAACTCATGTCTATCTAGTCGGTTGGATGGTTGGATATCATCCAACCATCTCATCCTCTGTCATCCCCTTCTCCTCCTTCCTTCAATCTTTCCCAGCATCAGGGTCTTTTCAAATGAGTCAGTTGTTCGCATCAGGTGGCCAAAGTATTGGAGTTTCAGCTTCAGCGTCAGTCTTTCCAATAAATATTCAGGACTGATTTCCTTTAGGATTGACTGGTTTGATTCCTTGCAGTCCAAGGGACTCTCAAGAGACTTCTCCAACACCACAATTCAAAAGCATCAATTCTTGGGCGCTCAGATTTCTTTATGGTCCAACTCTCACATCCATACATGACTACAGGAAAAACCATACTGTTGACTAGATGGACCTTTGTCAGCAAAATAATGTCTCTGCTTTTTAATAAGCTGTCTAGGTTGGTCATTGCTTTTCTTCCAAGGAGCAGGAGTCTTCTAGTTGCATGGCTGCAGTCACCATCTGCAGTGATTTTGGAGCCCCCAAAAATAAAGTCTGTCGTTGTTTCCACTGTTTCCCTACCTATTTGCCATGAAGTGATGGGACCATATGCCATGATCTTTGTTTTCTAAAATGTTGAGTTTTTTTTTTTAATGTGAATGTTGTTTTAAGCCAAATTTTTCACTCTCCTCTTTCACTTTCATCAAGAGGCTCTTTAGTTCTTCTTCGCTTTCTGCCATAAGGGTGATGTCATCTGCATATCTGAGGTTCTTGATATTTCTCCCAGCAATCTTGATTCCAGCTTGTGCTTCATGCAGCTGACATTTAGCATGATGTACTCTGCATAGAAGTTAAATGAGCAGGATGACAATATACAGCCTTGACGTACTCATTTCCCAATTTGGAACCAGTCTGCTGTCCCATGTCCGGTTCTAACTGTTGCTTCTTGACCTGGATACGGATTTCTCAAGAGACAGGCCAGGTTGTCTGGTATTCCCATCTCTTGAAGAATTTTCCAGTTTGTTGTGATCCACGCAGACAAAGGCTTTGGCGTTGTCAGTAAAGCAGAAGTAGATGTTTTTCTGGAATTCTTTTGCGTTTTCTATGATCCAACGGATGTTGGCAATTTGATCTCTGCCTTTTCTAAATCCAGCTTGAATATCTGGAAGTTCTTGGTTCACATACTGTTGAAACCTCGCTTAGAGAATTTTCAGCATTACTGTGCAAGTGTGTGAAATGAGTGCAATTGATCTGTAGTTTGAACATTCTTTGGCATTGCCTTTCTTTGGGATTGGAGTGCAAACTGACCTTTTCCAGTACTGTGGCCACTGCTGAGTTTTCCAAATTTGCTGGCATATTGAGTGCAGCATTTTCACAGCATCATCTTTTAGGATTTGAAATTGCTCAGCTGGAATTCTATTACCTCCACTAGTCTTTTTTGTAGTGATGCTTCCTAAGTCCCACTTAACTTTGGACTCCAGGATGTTTGGCTCTAGGTGAGTGATCACACCAACATGGTTATCTGGGTCATGAAGATCTTTTTTGTATAGTTCTTCTGTGTATTCTTGCCACCTCTTCTTAATATCTTCTGCTTCTGTTAGGTCCATACCATTTCTGTCTTTTATTGTGCCCATCTTTGCATGAAAATTTCCCTTGGTAGCTCTAATTTTCTTATTGAGATCTCTAGTCTTTCCCATTCTATTGTTTTCCTCTATTTCTTTTCATTGATCACTGAGGAAGGCTTTCTTATCTGTCCTTGCTATTCTTTGGAACTCTGCATTCAGATGGGTATAGCTTTCCTTTTCTCCTTTGCCTTTAGCTTCTCTTCTTTTCTCAGCTATTTGGAAGCCCTCGTCAGACAACCATTTTGCCTTTTTGCATTTCTTTTTCTTGGAGTTGGTCTTGATCACCGCCTCCTGTACAATGTCACGAACTTCCATCCATAGTTCTTCAGGCACTCTGTCAGATCTAATCCCTTGAATCTATTTGTCACTTCCACTTTGATTTAGGTCATACCAGAATGGTCTAATGGTTTTCCCGAAGATGGAGAAGCCCTATACTGTCAGCAAAAACAAGACCACAAGATTGGGAGTTGACTGTGGCTGAGATCATAAACTCCTTATTGCTATCTCTTTCAGAATTCCTCAGATCTCTTCCTGTGAGCCCTGTCCCCAACCTCACCCTCAGGCTTTCTTGGAGGGGCTTGTAGGTGTTTGTCCCCACCCCAGGAAAAAATGTGGAATTGGAATCTCAGTCACTACAGCCCAGAAATCTGCATTTTAAACTCCTCTGAGTTGTCTGGCAGATTCTCTGGGAAGGGAGGGGGAGGGGCAGAGTTTCCCCCAAATTTAAATCTGCTGGTAGGAAGGGCCTGTCTGGAGCGATGCTGAGTGCTAGGCTTCTGGCTGCTTGTGAAGGGAGAAGTTGCCAAGCACGAAGGATGTCCCTGACCCAAGGGTGTGGAAGCGCAGAGGAGAGAATCAGTTCTGAGTTCAGGAAGGCTTGTGAAAGAAAGGTGGCTTTTGACATTGCCCTTTGGGCTTCCCTTGCAGCTTAGCTGGTAAAGAACCTGCTGGGTTTGATCCCTGGGTTGGAAAGATCCCTTGGAGAAGGGAAAGGCTACCTACTCCAGTATTCTGGCCTGTATAGTCCATGGGTTTGCAAAGAGCTGGACATGACTGAGCGACTTTCACTTCAGTTCACTGATATCTGAGGCAGAAGTAGGGAAAGGTCGCCTGCTACAAGGGCAGGCGACTGTGCAGGCCAAGGCTTGGGGCTGGGGAAGCGGAAGAAAAGTGGGGAGCAGGCCTCCCTGGTGACTCAGATGGTAAAGAATCTGCCTGCAATGCTGGAGACCTGGGTTCAATCCCTGGGTCAGGAAGATCTCCTGGAGAAGGGAATGGCAACCCACTTCAGTATTCTTGCCTGGCAGATCCCATGAACAGAGGAGCTCTGTGGGCTACAGTCCATAGGGTTGCAAATAGGCAGACATGACTGAGTGATTGAACACGCATACACACATGGGGAGAGTAGCCAGCAGGTTGATTTAGCCAGTGGAGGGGAAGAAGAAGTTGTCCTCTACCGATCGAGTTCTTCTGGCTGGTCTAAGAGTTAAACTAACATGAAAGAGATGAACATGAGAAAAATCAAACAAGGTTTAATGCTTTGTATACATGGGAGAGACCCAGAAAAACTGAGAAGCTAAAAAAATGGCCAAAGCCCTCCCTTTAAATCCCATCTTCAGCTAAAGAAAAAGAGGATGTTGAGGATGTGAGGTCAGTTACAGGATGTGACCGGGAAAAGCACAAGAAACAAGGGTAAGGTTGTGCGGATTTAAGTCATTGCTTTTTCCATGGATGTGTTTCTAGAGATTTGGTCAACCTCCTCTCTCTGCTACTGTGAGGGAGACATCCTTACAGATGTACGTATTTCTTACAAAAGGGTAAGGAGCCTTGGTTTTCAGCTTTTCCCTTGCCTGCTTTTCTTAGCAAATAACCAGCTTAAAATTGATATGCCAGAAAGATGAGTTTTGGGATGGCAAATTTTGCTCTGCTACACCGGAGTTGAAGTACTTGTTTCTGGGTGGCCAGAAGCTGAGGGAGATAAGTGATGTTGGTTTTCTGTTTGCATCCTTAGAGGGGGTTGGAACCACAGGGGGCTAAGCTGGGCTGAGGATGAGGAGGCCATGGGTTGGGTCCCCCAGGGTTCACTCTTGGTAGACAGGACCTGAGCATCAGCCCCTTTTGCATTTGAACAATGAGACTTGGAATAAGGGGAACTAGAGGGACCTAGTTCCCCTTATTCCAAGTCTCATTGTTCAAATGCAAAAGGGGCTGATGCTCAGGTCCTGTCTGCTGGGCTGCAGTCCATGGGGTCGCTAAGAGTCGGACACACTAAGCGACTTCACTTTCACTTTTCACTTTCATGCATTGGAGAAGGAAATGGCAACCCACTCCAGTGTTCTTGCCTGGAGAATCCCACGGACGGGAGAGCCTGGTGGGCTGCCATCTATGGGGTAGCACAGAGTCAGACACGACTGAAGCGACTTAGCAGCAGCAGAGGAGGGGCCTGCTGTGTCTGCAAGAACTGAAGTAGCTTCCACTGGAGGAGGCTTGTGTCTCTTGATTTGGGGGTCCCTGTGGGCTTAGCAGCCCAGTCCTGAGCATCTGGCTCCCATCACACACAGATGTAGACAGAGGTGTAGATGGAATGTAGGACTGGCCCAGAGAGCTGTGGGGGAGCTTGGCACTTAAGACTCCAGGGACTGGCTGTGAGTGGGATGGCCTTCCTTTGCCCTCCCTGCAGTGTTTTTGGATCCCAGGGTGGGCGGATGAGAGTCTCCCATTGAAGTGATGAAGACCTGCACCTTTTTGTGACTTCACCAATTGGCTTGTGGGAGAAGCTGCTTCCTGAACTGTTTCTCTGGCAATGGACAGTTCCATGGGGTCTGAGACAAAGGGGGCTCCACTCAACAGGCACCACGTCTGCTGGGCAGCCAGTGTGGCTCCCACCACTCAGATGCCAACTAGGCTCCAGGCTCTTTGCTAAGAGCTTCATTTCTTGTATATTCCTCCACTTTACAGGTGAGGAAACAGGCTCAGAGGTTAGTTCTTGGCCCAAGAGCTCATAGAGTGTTAGAGCTGGGATCGAAGCCCCCAGTGGCCTGACTTTTCTGATATGCACTTAGTTATCACACTCAGCTGGGCTCCTCCCCAGCTGGACACTGGGTGTGGTGCTGTTGTGGGAGCAATGGAGACCCCAGGTCCAGTGCCTGCTCTCTGGAGCTCTTGGTCTCTGAGGGAGGTGCTCAAAGGATGAGCTTCCTATGGAGGGATCAGGTGGGCTGCCTGGAGGAGGCAGTACATGGGAAGGTATCAGACATCTGTGTTTCCCAAGATCTGGTGAAGGGTTCCAGATGTGGGAGGAGGAAGAGGGGCTGGGTAGGAAGACCCCAGCTTCCTGAGAAGGAGATGTGTTCTTTGTTTAGTATTAAATGTGTCTTGAAGAACCAACCTCAGTGTTCACTGATTTGTCACTTCCCCCACCCCATCTAGCTCCAGAAATAATATGAAATGGGATATAATATTAAGTCACATATGACAGAAGAGTTAAAGTAATATATTTTTTAAAGTTGGTAGTGTGTGTGTGTGGAGATGGGGTAGGGGCTGACTTAAAGAGAGCTGAGAAGAATCTAGACTCTGTCATAAATTTAAGGCTGTTGATTCTTTGTTGAGTTTCCTAGCAGCCTAGGCAAAAAGGGAAGCATGAATTTATACAGATAGCATCTAAAAAGGAAGAAAAATAAAAAAGGAAGCAGGCATGCCTGGTCTAGAGATAACTCTTGGTCTTAAAAACCTAGAAGCTTTGATGCTGCAGATCTTTGTGTGGCCAGTGGGTGGAGGAACTTTGTGGAAGCTGTGGTTAACTTGGCTGATCCCAGAGACTTATATAGTGTAAATATAAAGTGAAGTGCACATTTCTTCTTCTTCTTATTTTTTTTAATCTTCCTCCAGCCCCGGGGAGAAAGTGATCTCCTGGGTTTGCATGCATGTATGCTAAATTGCTTCAGCTGTGTCTAACTTTTTGCAACTCTATGAACTGTAGCCCACCAGGCTCCTCTGTCTATGGCATTCTCCAGGCAAGAATACTGGAGTGGGTTATGATTTCCTCCTACGATCTTCCCAACCCAGCAATCGAACCCATGTCTTTTATGTCTCCCGCATTGGCAGTCAGGGTCTTTATCACTGGTGCCACCTGGGAAGCCCCACGTGGGTTTACTGATGAAGGAACAGACTTAGAGAAGTTGAGGAACAAGGGCAGCCAGAGGGCTTGGGACAGAGAAGCCCTATGAATGGTCTGTGACAGTAGGGCCATTTGTGTTTAAAAGCTTCTATCCTATCTTTGGGGCTTCCCTAGTGGCTCAGCGGTAAAGAATCCACCTGCAATGCAGAGATGCAGGAGATGTGGGTTCGATCCCTGGGTCGGAAAAGACCCCTGGAGGAGGAAATGGCAATCCTCTCCAATATTCTTGCCCAGAGAATCCCATGGACAGAAGGGCCTGGTGGGCTCCAGTTCATAGGGTCATGAAGAATGGGACATGATGACTGAGTGACTGAACACACACACAATTCCCAGTTAGCAGGTGAACAAACACATCGGAAGCTTCACTTGCCACTTGATGACAGTGATCCATGGGTGGTAGTGAGAGGGTTGGTGGAAGCAGAGAAGCTTGGTTTCAAATCCTGGCTCTGTAATCTTGGACAAGTTCCCTAATATCCCTAAGCCTCAGTTTCCTTGTCTGTGAAATGGTGATGGTGAGATTTTGGGGAAGGTGGAAGCTGATGCCTGCAGAGGGCTTAGCACAGTGTGTGTGAGAATGAAGGGAAATTATTAGGATTCACAGGGTCATAGAAATCTAGGGCTCTTACACTTGCTCCCAAAGGTCCCCAGGTGTCTCCTCAGCAAGAGCTTGTAGGCTCCCAGGGACAGGGAGCTCAGTCTCTCTAAAGGATGCCTGCTGCATCCTTGCACGCCTGGGAGTGTGAGAAAGTCCTTTCTCTTGGTAACCTGGGTCTCTCTCCAGCCCCACGAGGCATGGCAGCTCCTCTCCAGACTGGAGGCAGGACAGGACCTGAAAGTCAGCTCTTTAGCCTGGTGAGACAGTGTTGTTGAGGTCTGAGAGGTACGAGCAGAGGTTGGCCATATTGGATCGCAGTGTTGGGGACTCACAGGGTTTTCCTTAGCATTGAGTTTTGTGGGTTCCATCTCCCTAGGGCAGCATTCCTGATGCTGCGCGCTCCCCACCTTGCTCCATGCTCCACTGTAGGGAGCACAGCAGCGCCTGTATTGTTAGCTCCACCTACATGCCCCACTTGTGGTTGGGGGATTCTTGAATGTTTGGAGTCAATTTGTAGTTATATAACCAATATATGGACACATTCTCCTTAAAAAGCAAAAACCTATTACAGATAAGACTAAAATTATCCTTGGATCCCCTGCCTGTCTCCCCAAGGGAACTGCTGTATTGGGGTGTTTCTATTTCTTTTTCCCATGCATTTGAAAAAACACTGATGGCTTAATTCTGTATCCTTTGTTCAGTTACTTGTCTTATACCCGGTGCACCTGCATCTCTTCGAGCTGTCTCCCTCCTTCTTAACCGTTCAGGCTATTCCAGAATGTCACTGGTTGGACCCGAGTTCATTTAGCCATTTCTCTATTGATGGGCCTGGTTTTTGTTTTGTTTTGTTTTTTATTTTGGGCTTCCCTTGTGACTCAGCTGGTAAAGACTCCACCTGCAATGCAGGAGACCTGGGTTCGATCCCTGGGTTGGGAAGATCCCCTGGAGAAGGGAAAGGCTACTCACTCCAGTATTCTGGCCTAGAGAATTCCATGGACTGTATGGAGTTGCAAGCGTCAGACAAAACTGAGTGACTTTCACTTCACTTTTTTTATTCTTTGTTTTTTAAAAACTTTTAATTTTGTTTGGGGTATAGCCAATTAGCAATATTGTGATAGTTTCAGGTGAACAGGGAAGGGACCCAGCCATATGTATACATGTATCCATTCTGCCCCAAAGTCCCCTCCCATTCAGGCTGCCACATAACATTATATAGCATAACAGTGCTGTACAGTAGGTTCTTGTTGGTTATCCATTTTATATGTAGCACTGTGTAAATGTTGATGGGCCAGTTTGTTTTTTTTATGCTTTTATTCTTTTAAAAATATATACAGACTTATAGCAAAAACACTTCAGCAGTCCAAAGGGCTATTAATGAATACAAAGGGTTATCAATGAATATATAATCTCTCATCCTGGTTGGGTCACTGCCCACACCCCCATCCCTGGCCCTTGCCGGAGGCATTATGGGTGTGACATTCCAGGGTGAGTCAGTGGGTTATTTACACAAAATACAGGTAGCTCCACCCCACCTGTGCCCTTCCTGTCTTTCCCTCCTGGCAATATACCTAGGGATGTCCTGTATCATTGCACAGAGAACTACATGTGTCTTTCTTTTTTAATCCTTTCTTTTCTTAATTTCTTTAATAGATAATATATTATCAACAGTCCAGAATAAAATAGAATGGGAAAGAGCACCTTGAGCAATCTCTGTCCCCTTTGGTTAGAGTTGACTGCCCCCATGCCCACTCTGTTCTATTTCCTGTGTATACCCCAACCTCTCCCCACCTTACCCCAGGGCTATCATCTAACCAGGTGGTGCAGTGGTAAAGAATCTGCCAGCCACTGCAGGAGACTTGTTTTCAATCCCTGGAGAAGGAAATGGCAACCCACTCCAGTACTCTTGCCTGGAAAATCCCATGGACGGAGGGCCATAGTAGGCTACAGTCCATGGGGTCACAAAGAGTCGGATATGACTGAGCGACTTCACTTCACTTCACTTCCTCCCTATAACCTTTACAAGTGCTGACCCTTTATTCCCAACTTACAACTAGACCAATTCCAGCTCATCCTCAACACCATTGAGGACATCTTTGTGCCATTTCTTTGCAACGACTTTTGGGCAGTAAAACCATTTGGGAAACTATCTTGGAAGGGATGGGATCTAAAATTCTAAGTGTAAATCTTGATCAAATTGTGTGGTGGATTTTAACTTAAGGGTAAAATTTTGGATAGGATGGGAGTTAGAGACATTATCTCAGTTTGGATCTGAAATGGGTCAGGCGGCATCAGTCCCAACCAATACCCTCCTGGGTCTCATCGTCCAGGATTGGGAAAGATTCAGACTACTGGGATTAAAAACAAAGACACTTGTTAGGCTATGTAATCATATTTGGCCATGACATGAGCTAGGAAGCCAAGAAAAGTGGAAAAAGTGAAAGTGAAGTCGCTCAGTCGTGTCCGACTCTTTGCGACCCCATGGACTGTCGCCTAAAAGTCTCCTCCGTTCATGGGATTTTCCAGGCAAGAGTACTGGAGTGAGTTGCCATTTCCTTCTCCAGGAGATCTTCCTGATCCAGGGACTGAACCCAGGTCTCCCACATTGTAGGCAGACACTTTACTGTCTGAGCCAGAAACTAAGATAAGTGGCCATTAAATGGATCTCTGAGTTATGATACTATAGTGCAGCTAGATTTATATTGTAGAATTGGAGTGAGCTTCCATATGTTCAAATTTTCATGGCGTTGTATTTATACTGCTGCTGCTAAGTCGCTTCAGTCGTGTCCGACTCTGTGCGACCCCATAGTCGGCAGCCCACCAGGCTCCGCCGTCCCTGGGATTCTCCAGGCAAGAATGCTGGAGTGGGTTGCCATTTCCTTCTCCAGTGCATGAAAGTGAAAAGTGAAAGTGAAGTCGCTCAGTCGTGTCCAACTCTTCGAAACCCCATGAACTTCAGCCTACCAGGCTCCTCTGTCTATGGGATTTTCCAGGTAAGAGTACTGGAGTGGGTTGCCATTGCCTTCTCACTGTATTTATACAGTGAGACCCAAAAGGAATTTAAGGTGCGTGTAGTTCAAAGGGATAATTATAGTAAGGAGACAGAAGACATTTTAACTGATCTACCCTATGGAGCCATCCAAAGGTTAAATCCTCTGCAAGGAGGAGCCAGAGCTACTCCTTGCCTACTCGGAGGAACCATTACCTCAGGGGAAGAACCAGCTAGGGCTGAAAAGAGGCCCCACCCATATTCAGGAACTTGTTTGTACCCTGAGTTACCCAAGTTCAGTTCAGTAGCTCAGTCATGTCTGACTCTTTGCAACCCCTTGGACTGCAGCACGCCAGACTTCCATGTCCATCACCAACTCCTGGAGCCTACTCAAACTCAGGTCCATTGAGTCAGTGATGCCATCCAACCATCTCATCCTCTGTCTAACCCTGCTTCTCCTGCCTTCAATCTTTCCCAGCATCAGGGTCTTTTCCAGGGAGTCAGTTATTCACATCAGGTGTCCAAAGTATTGGAGTTTAACCTTCAGCATCAGTCCTTCCAATGAATATTCAGGACTGATCTTTAGGATAGACGTTGGATCTCCTTGCAGTCCAAGGAACGCTCAAGAGTCTTCTCCAACACCACAGTTCAAAAGCAACAATTCTTTGGTGCTCAGCCTTCTTTATGGTCCAATTCTCACATCCATACATGACTACTGGAAAAATCATAGCTTTGAGTAGACCTTTGTTGGCAAAGTAATGTCTCTGCTTTTTTATATGATTGTCATAGATATTTTTTTATAGGTTTGTCATAGCTTTTCTTCCAAGGAGCAAGAGTCTTTTAGTTTCGTGGCTGCAATCACCATCTGCAGTGATTTTGGAGCCCAATAAAATAGTCTCTCACTGTTTCCATTGTTTCCCCATCTATTTGCCATGAAGCGATGGGACCAGATGCCATGATCTTCGTTTTTTTGAATGTTGAGTTTCAGGTCAGATTTTTCACTCTCCTCTTTCACTTTCATCAAGAGGCTCCTCAGTTCCTCTTTGCTTTCTGCCATAAGGGTGGTATCATCTGCATATCTGAGGTTATTGATATTTCTCCTGGCAATCTTGATTCCAGCTTGTGCTTCATCCATTCCAGCATTTTGCATAATGGACTCTGTATTTAAGTTAAATAAGCAGGGTGACAATATACATCCTTGACATACTCCTTTTCCAATTTGTAACCAGCCCATTGTTCTATGTCTGGTTCTAACTGTTGCTTCTTGGCCTGGATACAGATTTCTCAGGAGGCAGGTAAGGTGGTCTGGTAATCCCATCTCTTGAAGAATTTTCAACAGTTTTTTGTTTGTTGTGATCCACACAGTCAAAGGCTTTGGCATAGTCAATAAAGCAGAAGTAGATGTTTTTCTGGAATTCACTTGCTTTTTCTATGCTCCAACAGATGTTGGCAATTTGATCTCTGGTTCCTCTGCCTTTTCTAAATCCAGCTTTAACATCTGGAAGTTCTCAGTTCACGTACTGTTGAAATCTCACTTGGAGAATTTTGAGCATTACTTTGCTAGTATGTGAGATGAGTGCCATTGTGTGGTAGTTTAAACATTCTTTGGCATTGACTTTCTTTGAGATTGGAATGAAAACTGACCTTTTCAGCTAGCACTGTCAATGATATAAGTTACCAACAAATGCCCCTACAGTTTTGCCTCTGAGAGAAGTTCCTGATGGAAATTGAGGAACAATATGTGTCTCTGTACCTTTCTCAATGTCTGATCTAAGTGTGGCAGAGGACAAGTTGGGAAGTTTTTCTGAGGATCCTGAACTCTTTACAAAAGAATTTACCCCATTAGTAAGATCTTTTGATCTCACCTGGGGGGACTTAGATTTTACTATCCCCTTGCTGCACCCCCAAGGAAAAGCAGGATATAATACTGGCAGCCAGAGCCCATACAGGCCAACTGGCAGCCCAAGCCAACAGGGCCATGCAGTGCACTGGGTGGGGAATGATGCTGTCCCTGAGGCAAATCTGCAATGGAATTACCAGCTGAATTCTATTGATAATAGATAGATGGGACCATATGATTAATTGTTTAATAGAGAGTATGAAGAAACTTACAGTAAAACCTGTTAATTATGAAAAGGTGAAAAAGGTCCAACAGGGATAGGATGAAAAACCTGCAGTCTTCCAAAGGAGATTAGTGGAAGCTTTTAGGAAGGATACCTAAGCTTTAAGGAGTATATCCCTCCTCCTCTGAGGGACGGGATGCATGCATTTCATAGCCCAGTCTGCCCCAGACATCAGGCACAAAGTTCAGAAAGCAACTACTGGTCCTCAGACTCCAATGAATGATTTGTTCCAATTGGCTTATTTGGTTTTCAATAATGGGGATATGGTTGAAAAGACTGAATGCACCCAGAGAAACATGCAAGAGACCCAAATGATTGCAATGGTTTTGTCTGCTCAAAGACCACCAACTAGGAGGCTGCCCTCTCTTGGACAATCTGGTCCTGGTGGACCACGAGGCCCATGGGTACACATACAAGGCCAGTGTAGCCTCTGTGGACAAAAGGGGCACTGGAGGAAGCACTGCGGTCGATGTGTCCTTTGCAAGTAGCCAGGCATTGGCAGAGGGAACGCCCCACACACCAGGCAGCAGACGCCCCTCAACCGTTGATGGTTTTGCAGTCAGAAGACCAACGGGACCCAAGGCCAAAAATGGCTCTGCCTAAAGATACCATCTACATAACTCATGTCAAGCCTCGGGTGATCATTGATGCGGCTTGGTGGAATTTTTTATAGGCACTGGTGCAACCTTCTCAGTCTTAGCCCAAAGGATTGGAAACCTTAGCTTACATACCAACAAATAAAACACGGCAGTTTTGAAAGTCCTAGGCTTGATAGAGGAAATGCCACAACCTTGCTATACTAAAGGAAACAATTGGGCTAAAAATAGGGGGTTAATAAATCAAAGGGGATGGTATATGTTAGATGAAAATACTGTGATTCCACAAGCCCAGCAATGGAAAGTAATTAAGGTTTTATATGAAACTACCCACTA
Source organism: Bubalus bubalis (assembly GCF_019923935.1). Classification (NCBI taxonomy): domain Eukaryota; kingdom Metazoa; phylum Chordata; class Mammalia; order Artiodactyla; family Bovidae; genus Bubalus; species Bubalus bubalis. The sequence goes on along the minus strand of NC_059174.1, from coordinate 24,891,205 downwards.
TGGATGTGAAAGTGAAGTGAAAAGTGAAGTTGCTCAGTCGTGTCTGACTCTTTGTGACCCCATGGACTGTAGCCTACCAGGCTCCTCAGTCCATGGAATTTTCCAGGCAAGAGTACTGGAGTGGGTTGCCATTTCCTTCTCCAGGGGATCTTCCGGACCCAGGGATCAGACCCGGGTCTCCCACATTGCAGGCAGACGCTTTACTGTTTGAGCCACCAGGGAAGTAAGATATGGATGTGAAGCTCTTTGGAATTTACTACAAAGATTGCTTGTGGGTAAAGGAATGAAAATGGTGGTGGCCCAGATTACCAAATCATGTGACACATGTTTACAAAATAATCCTAGAAAAATGCCACCCCCTCCTCCATTATTTAGACCCATTCAACACCAAGAAGAACTGGTAAATTGATTTTACTCAGATGCCCAAGTCCAGAGGAAACAAATTATTTATTGGTAAAGGTAGACACATTCACTTGGAGAAGGCGATGGCACCCCACTCCAGTCCTCTTGCCTGGAAAATCCCATGGATGGAGGAGCCTGGTAGGCTGCAGTCCACAGGGTCACTAAGAGTTGGACATGACTGAGGGACTTCACTTTCACTTTTCACTTTGATGCATTGGAGAAGGAAATGGTAACCCACTCCAGTGTTCTTGCCTGGAGAATCCCAGGGACGGGGGAGCCTGGTGGGCTGCCGTCTCTGGGGTCGCCGAGTTGGACACGACTAAAGCAAGTTAGCAGCAGCAGCAGCAGACACATTCACTAAATGGCTAGAGATTTTTCCCACATGGACAGCAAGAGTAACAAAGAATTTGATTAAAAAGATAATCCCACCTTTTGGATTACCTCAATATATACAAAATGATAATGAACCTCTCCCAGATTTAGGAATTATTTTGGGAGAATGCTTTGGGTTCTCAAGATCATGACTAAAATTCTGAAATAGAAACTATAAGGTCTCTGTGTTTGCATGTTCATATGTGTCTATATGTGTGTTCTGGATGTCTAATATTGCCAAAAGTTAATTCACAAAAGAGCTCTAATTGACTTAAAGGAAATTACATACTCATATAAATACTCAAAATACAAAATAATCCGGCCAGAATTAATTTCAGTCTCATGTTATCTGAAAAATACTCAGGACAAAACTGATATCTGGTGATTGAAAAGTGAAAGATTGAAAAATTGAAAGTGGTTTAAGCTTTTTGGTGTGATTAATATAGGCAAAGGGTTACACATGATCAGGATTTTCTAAGACTGAATTAAATTTAGTTGGGTAAATGGATTTTGTTAGGAATGGGCTAAAATAAAATAAGACTGGATTTGATTTCTCCCTCCAAAGTATTCTTGAAATGCTTCTTTGGACAAACAGATTGAGATGAGTTTCTTTGCCTGTAAGTGATTTGTATTTGCTTTTGAGATCTTTAGGGAAAAAAACCTTTAGGTTGGGGAAAAAGTATCGTCTCCTAGTGACTTATGATCTTATCTAACTGAAAACTAACTTTGGGATGTTTTAGAGGGCTCCTGTGTTATCTCAAAGAGAAATATTTAACTAGGGTTATTTGGTATGTTATGTTAAATATGATCATTTGTAATTCTGGTTATCGTAACCAACTTTATCGTACACTGTAATCAGATGTTTGACCATGCCTTTTGAGTCTTTTGTCATTTATACATATTTATGTACCCTGGTGCTGGTTCAAAAAATGCTTCATCATCCAGAAGATACATAGGAAGGCTAAGGAACCAGTTACAGCAATTCTATATCACAATGGCTATATAGGGATTTCAGCCCATGTAGACTAAAACAAGGAGCCTCCCTTGTCCCTGGGGCCCTTAGATCGGGTATCCAGAATTACAGAAGATAGACCTTTCCTTCTGCTTCCCAAACTGGGTTTTGGCTGGGTTAGTGTCCCAACCACGTGGGTTCAAGTCCCAAGCTGGGTTTTGGCTGGGTTTGAGTTCCAGCACATGGGTTCAAGTCCCAGTCTGGTAAATGTTTTCACCCCAACCCTATTCCCAGCAGGTAGAGAGGCCAGATCTCATGGGGCTATGAAGTGCCTGTGATCCCTGCAGCCAGCTCTCTCTGGAGGGCCAATGGCAGGGAGCAGAGTAGGGTGCTGAAAGCATTGCTTCTGTCATCCCCTCAGGGTTCAAGGACTGCCCCCGCCCCTTCTCTGCTCCCACCTCCAGGGCACTGATATTCCCTCCCAGTTAGTTTCCAGGGAATGTCCCTACCTTCTGGGATTTGGAATTGTGTTCCCCACTGGGCATCTATCTGCTGAGTCACAGAACTGGCCCCACCATTAACTGTGCATAACCTTGGGCGAGGTTCATCTTTTCCAAGTGACTTGGTTTCCCCATCTGTGAAATGGGCCATGTGTTTTATGTAAAGAGCTGGGCTTCCTGGGAGTGAAGCACTGGGGTGGGGTGGGGGGAGGGGCTGGAATTGAGTTGCACTTGACCTGGGCTTTCAAAGTGTCTAAGGCCTTCCTGAGATAGCTCTGTGTGGCTGTTAGAGTCTTTGTGCTGGAGAGAAGGCACAGATTGGCCTTCTGGGGAGACCAGGAGACCCCAGTGGAGGGAGGGGAGGAGGGTGGGAAGGCAGGCAGGTAGGGTCTAAATTTCTGGAACCTCACTAAGGGGCTGTGTTGCTGCTGCCTCTGGGACCCAGGGAAGGAAGGCCTTGGCGATGCCTCAGGGGGCCTCCACCTACCTCCACACACCTGGGGCTGTATGTGGAGGGGACCTGCTTAGTCTCTGGCCCCAGAGTGCTGCTTGAGTTTCAGGTTGGGAAGGTTTTTCTAGAACCCCAAGAGAGACCCCAGAGGAAGATGGTGGCAGTGGGCTCCTTGACATTCAGTCTGCATGCAGGGGCTGGAGGTCCCTGTTAGGGGGTTCTGGGGGTGGCAGGGCTGTGAGGGTAGGGGTGTAGAGGTCTCTTTCATCTTTAATTAACTCAGGACTCAGGAATAAGAAGCAATGTGATAAAGGCTCTGTTTGGAAAGCCCTGGAGGTGACCCAGGCCCTGAGTCAGTGTTCCCCTCCTCCCCCTCCTCCTTGGCAACCCAGGCTGGGAGCTGCATGCTTGTGGGTGGGGACCCTGGCTGCCTGGCTCTCTTCCCCCGCCCCACACTCCCTGATGCCTATAACAGCGCCTGGCACAGAGCGGGCCCTTGGGGGAGAGTTTCTTCAGTGACTCGATGTGGTAACTTTTTGTGCCTGCTTTTCAGGTGACAAAGGGAGGTTTGGCAGAGTTAGATAACAGCCCAGACCCGGTCAGTTGGCCCCAGGCTGGGTTATGAACCTGCCCTGGCGTGGCCTGCAGAGTACACAGTGGGAATTCCAAGGAGCCTACCCCTCTGCAAGGGGAGGAGGTGGGGTGTAGAGTTGTGGTGGCACCCCGCTGCCCGGCGCCTCTGTCCCCTGCGCCTTTGTCTCCTGTGACACAATGGGTGGCTTTTTGTCCCCATAAAGTCCCTTTCACCACAGGGAGAAGGGCCAGAGCGGGGGTGGAGGCCGGGCTGGGCCAGGCCAAGTTCTGAGTGTCCTGAGCTGCCCAGATGCGTCCCTGTGCGGGGAAACCCCAGGAAGGGTTCACGTAGTCCCCTGGACCTCAGTTTTCTGGAGGGTGCAGTGGGGAGAAGGGAGTCCTGGGGGCTGATGGATGGGCCCCGCCCTCAAATTGTGCTCAAAACATTTGGTTTCATTACCAATGTTTAAAAAACTGAAGATTTCATGTAGAATTTTGGATTTCTAATATCTCTTTAAAAATTAGAACTTCTTGGGACTTCCCTGGTGGCCCAGAGGTTAAGGATCTGTGCTTCCACTGTAGGGGGCATGGGTTAGATCCCTGGTTGGGGAACTAAGATCCTGCATGTTGTATGGTGGGTGCAATCCAAAAAAAAAAAAAAAATGTTCTGGCTATCCCAGACCTGTGTTCCCCCAGACATCAGCTGGTTGCTCTCAGCTCCACAGACCTCCCTTGGCCCACCTTAGTCATTTCTGTGACCTGCCTGTCTTGGTGGCTGCTGAGTTTGAAACCACAATGTTAGCTCTGGGGCACAGTGTCCCCTCTCGTGCCATCCCACCCCCCAACTCGGGTTTGCTCCTTGTAAGCCCCAGGCTGTCTAACAGCCTTTCTAGCCACTCACAACCTCTACAAGTGTTCACTTTTTCCTTTCTTTACCTGCATGACATGCCTATGAAGTGGGTGCAGGAAGGGGGATCCCTTCCAGGGCCCAAGAGTGGGCTCTTGTCTAACCCTCGGAAATGAATTGTCCGAGGAGACACGCGTGTTGACAAAGCAAGAGACTTTATTGGGAAGGGGCGCCCAAGAGGAAAGCAGGAGGGTAAGGGAACCCAGAACTGCTTTGCCATGTGGCTTGTGATCTTGGGTTTGATGGTGACAGGATTCGTTTCTAGGCCAATTCGTTGTCTCTGGCCAATCACTCTTGATTCAGGGTCCTTTCTGGTGGTGCATGCACTGCTCAGCCAAGACGGGTGCCAGCGAGAAGGATTCTGGGAGGTGGTCGGACACTGAGAGGTGACATCTCCTTTTGACCTTTCCCCAATTCTTCTGGTTAGTGGTGGCGTGTTAGCCCTGTGTTCCTTACCAGGACCTCCTGTTGTAAAATAACTCACGCATGAGGTTACTGTGGTGCCTGACCAGTTTGGCTAGTTTCAGTCAGTGTGTTTCCCCTAACAAGGTGACCAGCATTGGGGTGTGTCCCCAACCTTCTTATGTGTCAGATGAAAAAACAAGCCAAAAAGTTAGGTGACTCTAGGATGAACTTAGACAGCATATTAAAAAGCAGAGCGTTCACTTTGCCAACAAAGGTCTATATAGACAAAGTCAAAGCTATGGTTTTCTCAGTAGTCATGTACGGCTACGAGAGATGGCCATAAAGAAGGCCAAGCGCCAAAGAATTGATGCTTTCAAAAATATTCATTGGAAGCTCCAATACTGTAGCCACCTGAGGTGAAGAGCCAACTCATTGGAAAAGATCCTGATGCTGGGAAAGATAGAGGGCAGGAGGGGACAGAGGATGAGATGGTTGGATGGTATCACCGACTCAATGTAAGTAAGTTTGAGCAAACCCTGGAAGATAGTGAAGGACAGGGAAGCCTGGCATGCTGCAGTCCATGGGGTTGCAAAGAGTCGGACATGACTTGGCAACTGAACAACAACGGTAAGGCTGCCCAACAAATCTCAAGGGCTTTACTCGGCCCAGAGAATGGAGAGTATTAAAAGGAGAGTTGAGTGACCGTCTTGGGGCAGGAGAGGAGTTAGTGAGTGCTCCTGGGATTGGTAGAGTCCCTTCAGTCAGTACGAGGGAGGAAAGGCTGTGGGTACCCCTGGAGAAGGCCTGAGTTGAGGAGTGTCAGGGCTCGGACTGAGAGGAGCCTTGGAGAACACTGAGCAGACCTCCCTGCTTCTGCTGTACAGAGGGGAAGACTGAGGTCTAAACGGGTGAAGGTTCGGCCCTGGGACCCTTAGCCTGTGAGGAGTGGAGGGAGTGTAGCTGCAGGAGGAGTCCTAGGGTGGGGTTGGGTTGCATTCTGCTCCCTTTCACCTCTGTATCTCCACCACCTTTGGATAAGCCCAGCTGCCTTATCTGAAAGGTGGGCGGGGCCGCACTGATGGGTGGGGGTAGGGTGGGTGAGGGGAGGTGACCCTTATCTTCCAGGAACTATGCTTGGTGCTTAAGGTTAAATACTTTTGTCTCACCAAGCCTCACACCCCTAGGAACTGCACATGCTATTCCTACCCTATCCACTGCAGGAAACCAGGCACAGAGAATGGACTGGAAAGCCCAGGTTCTAACCCCTCGAAGTGATGATGACTGTAGGGCCTGTACTGAGTGTCAAGACTGTGTTGGGTGTTGGTCTGAGTGCCTTTCGTACATTACTTCATTGACATCTACCCTTGTAAGGTCGGCACATTTTGAAGATGAGCACAGGGAGGTACAGAGAGGCTCAGCAACTTGCAGGAGGTCACACAGCTCATAAGCTGGCAGGGCCAGAGCTTGAACCCAGGGAGTCAATAGACCAACTTTTCATCAGTTAATGCCAACATCTCCCAGTTGAGTCAGATCGTAACAGCCATTCACAGCCTCAAAGAGTAGCGAAGAAAGATGTATTCGTTTCCTAGGGCTGCCATAACAAACTGCCACGAACTAGGTCACTTAAAAAACAACAGAAATTTATTGTCTCACAAGTTCAAAGTCAAGGTGCTGGCAAGGTTGGTTCCTTTGGGAGGCCCTGAACAGAGTCTGTCCCATGCTTCTGGCCAGGAATCCTTTGTTTTCCTTGGCTTGGAGACATATCATTCGGATCTCTGCCTCCATCTTCACAAGGTGTTCTTTCTGTGTGTGTCTCTATGTCCAGCTTCCCTCTTATAAGAACCTCAGCCCCTGGATTGCACCACCCCGCCCAACTGATTGCCCCCCACCAAATGCCTCATGGTCAGGCATTTGTGACTAATCCCTTTCCTCTCTGACTCAGCAGGTGGTTTTTAAAAAAATCTCTGTTATCCAGTTGAGAAAAAATTTTTTGGAAGCGCGAACGTCCTGGAGCATGTGTGAATGTGACCTTTTTGACAGTGTTAGTCGCTCAGTCATGTCCAACTCTGCAACCCCATGGACTGTAGCCCACCAGGCTCCTCTGTCCATGGAATTCTCCAGGCAAGAATACTGACATGGGTTGCCATTTCCTTCTCCAGGGGATCTTCCCAACCCAGGGATTGAACTTCCGTCTCCTGCAGATTCTTTACTGTCTGAGGCACCAGGGGAGTTGTCGTTTAAAGACAAGATCCCTCATCTGAAATCTTTAGGTTTTCAAGAAGGAAAGGGCATATATATATATTTTTTTCCTTCAGGATTTCCAGACAGTTCTCTTGGTTCATCTGCAGGGGGTGCCTGAGGTGCATGGCAGGGGCCTCAGTGTTTGGAAGGGCCAAGGGGTGAGGTTTCATTCTGTGCATGTTTGTTATGTGTGTGTATGTCTGTGTCAGTCTTTGAAGAGTAAGACACACAGGTGTATGTGTAGAGAAGCATGGGGACAGAGGAACATGGGGGCAAGAGACAGGGACCTCGAGAGTTTGTTAAAGCACAGAGTTCTGCTCTTCCTCACCCAGCTCCTTCCCTTTGCCAACTCCCCCACCCCCACCCCCCCCACATCCGCTCTAATGTCCTAGTGAGATCTTTCTCTACCTTCTTATCCCTTCTCAGCTGAATTTTCCCCCATAACACATTTCCTGTGCTTTCCTCGTGTACTCGGGTTTTATCTGACTTCCCTACCCCCAACCCAGCTGTAGAGTGAGAGCTCCGGGAGAGCAGGGCTTCCCATGTTTACCGCTCACACAGTGGTAAGTGCTCAACAGATGTTTGGCTTTTACAATTTTTTAAAAGTTTTTACTTATTTGGCTGCACCAGGTCTTAGTCACAGCATGCAGGATCTTCAGTTGTGACATGGGGCCTCTTCGTTGTGCCTTGTGGGATCTGGTTCCCCAACCTGGGATCGAACCTGGGCTCCCTGCATTGCAGCATACAGTCTTAGCCACTGGACCACCCAGGAAGTCCCACAACAGATACTTGTTGAATGAGTGAACCCAGAGGGAGGCACACGGTGGGGCCTGTGCCCAGAGAGCGGGTGTTAGAATTGCACGAGGACCTGGACGAAGCCCAACGGGCAGGTGGCAGAGTCAGGGCTGTCTGCCTTGCCCTCTGCCTTCCGCTCCCCCGCTTCCCCTGCACAGTGGGGTTTACCGTTCTGGACTAGACTGTAAGACAAGTCTTCTGGCCTCTTCCAGCTGGACTGTGGGTCCGCAGCAGGAGGGAGGGTCCAGCAGCTCCTGCACATTCTAGAGATGAGGCCTGGGCCCAGCTTCCCATGGCCAGCAGAGGGTCAGCACATGCGGGGATGCCCTATCCTGGACTGGGGTGCTCCGGCAGATTCTCGGGGCTGTGGGTGAGGGGATGGGAAAAACCAGTCTGTCAGGTTCAGATGGACCTTCCTTGTTGGAGAGCAGAAACCGAGGCGGCTCCCTGGGCACAGGGCCAGGGAGGCAAGGCCAGAGGGATGCCAGATATTCTCACTGCTTATTCCAGCAGTTTTGTCTCCCAGAGGCTGTACTTGCTGATCTAGAAATCAGGGCTGAGCAGGCGGGAGAGGCAGAGACCAGGGAGCTGGGATGCCAGCTGGGCCTCACCCCTCGGAGCCAGCCCAAGTGTCCTCATTTTTTGTACATCACTAAGTAACTCTTAGTAGACCAGGTTTCAGAGAAGGGTCGACCTGGGTTCAAGTCCTGCCCTGCCCTGTCCTTGACTCATGGGTGACCACAGATGACCATGGACACATTTTCCTCTGAGTTCCTGTTTGAAAAATGGGGCTAATAAATAAGCCTAATGAGAGGGTTATGGGAAAATCAGTGAAATAAAAGGGAAGGTGCTCACCTGAGGCTTGGCACATTACGAGGCAGAGGGCATTACGTGGTTATTTGTGACCAAGCCCATGAGTGATAACACCACCAATTGATAAGTGTACATTAACGTAAACCCAAATCATTCCCTTCGTGATTTTTAATTCACTGCATTTTCTAACTTCCTTTCAGATAGTTGTAACTAGGCAACACGATGGCATGGAGGCCCATAAGGACCCTACTTTAAAGCAAGGAGATAATTAGAGACTTCCCTGGAAGTCCAGTGGTTAGGGTTCCACACTCCCACTGCGGGGGCATGGGTTTGATCCCATACGCCCAGTGGCATGGCCAAAAAAAAAAGACAAGGAGATAATTGTCTGCCCCTGGAAGGGTCCTGTGCCTTGCTGCTTTAGGGGTGTCTGTTCTCCTTTCGAGCAGTGACTCCCCTGGGTCTGGGGGCTCTTGGCCCCACTGATGTGTCTGTTTAAGGCAGTGTCTATCCGAAGGATGAGTGGTAAAAGCTTGGGGGTCTGGGCTGAGACACCCTGACTCTGGGTCCTCATGGATAAGGACTCCTCTCCAGTGGTGTGACTGCCCACAAGGCCCTGCTCCCTGTCCCACCATCCTCACCGCACACTGGGCCCCAAGGGCCACCTAGTCTATTGGTGGTGGCTGAAGGAGAGCACTAGAGGCTGGAGGTGGGGCAGGAAGGCTGGCGGGGTGCAGTGCCAGGTGGGCATCCCTGGGAACTCACCCCTCCCCCCCAGGAGAGGAAGAGGGGTGGGTGCAAAAACCTGGAAAGAAGGGGAGAGGGTGCCTCCCTGAGTCTCCCACTCCCACCCGTGGGTGAGGGGAGGCAAGGCTGGGAGCATATTTATTGACTCAGACCTGAGTCCTCCTATAACACACAGCACATGTGCAGGAAGGGTGTCTAGCCCCTATTTCCTGGATAAGGAAGCTGAGGCCGGTTAGCGCCTGAGCATGTATTTACTGAGCAGGTACTATGTGCTCGGCACTGCAGGGCACTGGAGACGCAGCGATGCCCAAAACCCAGGGGTCTGGATTCTAGCGGGTGGACTAGAGGTGCCCTGGGGAGCTGCTCAGAGGTGGGGACACTTCCCACCACACAGGCAGGGTGAAAGCCCAGCAGCTGACTGGCAAGCCCAGGGCTCTACCTCTCACTTCCGGTGGTGGGGGGAAGGAAAGCTGTCAAAGGGGCTCGTGGACTCCGGGCCTCAGCTAGGGTCACCCCTGCCCTGCCCTGCCCCACACGTGGAGGGGGACTGATACAGAAACTTCCCTTTTTGTCCTTGGCAGGGAACCCTCTCTGGGGGCTTTCCTGGTGGCTCAGATGGTACAGAATCCACCTCCAATGTGGAAGACCTGGGTTCCATCCCTGGGTTGGGAAGATCCCCTGGAGAAGGGAATGGCTGCCCACACCAGTATTCTGGCCTGGAGAATCCCATGGACAGAGGAGTCTGGCAGGCTACAGTCCATGGGGTCTCAGAGAGTCGGATATGACTGAGTGCCTTTCACTTTAGGAGACCCTTTCTGGCTGCTATGGGGTGAGTGACAGCTCTCTCTTGTCTGGGAAGCTGGGGAAATTTTTGTCCTCCAAACCAGCAGGCAGAGGTGGGTTTTGCTCCTGAGCAAGTAAGGTACCACTCTGCCAAGTTCCCCAGGATACCCTTGAGGTGGGTCAGCCGACCTGCCTGTGTAGAATTCCCTGCAGCACGGCGTCCTCAGCTGGGAATAGTTCCTTTATATACATGAACCCCCATGGGCGCTGACCTTATAGAGTAAGTATGCTCTTCATACTCACACGACCAGTGCTGTGGACACAGCACAGAGAGGCTGTGAGTTGCCCCAGTGTCACACAGCTGGCAAGAGGAGTGGGTTTTAAGTCAGGCAGTCGGCTCTGGAGGCCGTGGTGTTAGCTACTCTGCACACTCTGGGATGTTGGGGCCCACCTTGCCATATACAAATGGTGTACTAGTCCCTTTGCTTCTCCAAGGCCCAGATTCACCTGGAAGGCAGGGATGGTAGCACCTGTATGGGGCAGTTAGGAGTCGGAGAAGGTTGGGTTGGAGGGGGCTTGGTGGGGCTCCAGGCAGATGTCACTGTACCTCTGGGCCTCTGTGATTGTGTCCCTGCCTCAGGGATGTGCTGGTGACTTCATCTTTCTTTCAGCAGCTTTTCCTAAGCCCCTGGCCGAGCTCGGGTCCTGTCCTGGGTGCCAGCATGCACTTATGAATGAGCCAGTCATTTTCTTGGGGAACTGGATGAGTCCGGGAGACCACCCTCTCCAGGGCTGCAGGGGTCTCACCCTGGAGGCAGCCGAGTGGATGGCAGTGCTGCTGTGGCTTCTGGTCTGGGGAAGGAAACAGAATTCGTCTTGGGTGGGTGGTGCCTGAGGGGCCATGTGAGCCCAGAAGAGGGCTCTGGAGCCCAGACTGGAGGAGTAGGGAAGGTTCCCTGGAGCACGTACCATTTCAGCTGGGGTCTGAAGGAGGTAAGTTACCAGGCAAGGGCTTTGTATACATGTGGTAAAAGCCAAATAAATATTTCTCGGGCCAATGAGAAATGTGTCCTGCAGGGGGCGCCCCATGGTGAAGGCCTGGAAACTGCTCTGTGGCCTTCAGCCTGAGCGCTGGGGACTCTGGGAGACTCTGGCTCTGTCTCATCCCCTCCAGGTGCTGGGGCTGCTGGTGTGGGCCCTGATTGCTGACACTCCGTACCACCTGTATCCATCTTACGGCTGGGTGATGTTCGTCGCTGTCTTCCTCTGGCTGGTGACAATCATCTTCTTTGTCCTCTACCTGTTTCAGCTGCACATGAAGCTGTACATGGTGCCCTGGCCGCTGGTGGTGAGTCTGGACAGGAGCCACAGGGGTGGCTCTGGGCTGACCCCTCTGCCTCTGGGCAGGCTGTGACAATGTGACCTTCCCTAAGTGAGAAGTGGCGGCTGGGGGTTGACTGAAGTCCTCGTTGGCCTGTAGAACTGAGTGGGGACAGGGGAAGGAGGATGAATGGTTCGGGTGTCCAGTTTTTCTGAGCGCTGAGAGCTTTGAATCCAGGATGACTCAGGCTTGCCTTTCTCCCACGGAGGGAGTACAAGTGAGGTGCTGTTTGGGATCTTGAAAATATTTTGCCTTTTTGGGGGGTGGGCAGTCGGGATTAGATTCTGTGGGTGCTGTGGCTCTGACTGGGCCCAGACCAGCAGCCCTGGGCCTGCAGGCTGGGATGAGCTGGCAGGAGTCATCGAGGCTGGTGTGTGCAGGATGGGCTGGGCGCAGGGTGAGGCCCCCGCAGCCTGGCAGAGGGTGGTGTCCTCGGTTTGCCCAGGTCAGTCTCCTTAGAACACAGAGCTGAGAGTGTCCATAGGAAGTACCCTGGCCAGACACAGAGAAAGCTGCTGGGGCTTTTTTTTCCTCCAGCCCGGAAAACCCCTGCAGCTGGGGTCTGAGGCTTTCAGCGAGCAGAGAGGCGAGAGAGGCACGTGATTGTCAGACAAGCAAGGCTGGGACTAGGCAGCATTGTTTGCAATTCAATGACTTTTGAAGCTGAGGAAACGTGAGTCATCCTCAAGACAGACCGGGTTTGTTAGATCCTGACATCACTGGTAGGAGCCAGGTGGTGTTTGCAGTGGGCACTGGGCTTGGAGGGAAGATCCTGGGGTGACGAGGCAGCGGCCTGACTTCCTGGACGGGGTCCAGCCCCTGCCCTGTGTCCTAGGAGCCTTGAAGAAAGACATCTCCGGAGATGGAAGGGCCTTGGTGTCTCTCAGCACTGCTGTGGGGCTCCAGTCACAGCTGCTGATGGGAGAGGCTCCTTTCCCAGGCCATGATGGCAGGGCAGTGCCTCACACTCCTAGATAAGGCGGAATTAGGATTGCCAAATCGGGCTTTTCTGGGATGGGGACTACAAGCTCCCTTTAGGGCCCGGCAAGAGGCCATAAAGACATACGAGTGAAGTAGGTCAGGAGGGCTTCTGGAGAACCTGTCCATAGGAAGCCGCCTCTACTCAGCTCTAACCGTTGTTAGTGGGAATGCAGGTGCCAAATCTTGATATTTTAAGATTGAAAGTTTTATATGAAATCTTAGTTTTTATATGAAATTAATTTTAGAATGTTGGTAATTGTTTTTTAAAAATATGAGATAAACCAAACATGCCTGAGGGCCATCAGTTTGCTGTCTGGCTGGGCTAAGAGATCTGCTAAGAACTGACTTCAGGGACCAAGCACTGGGGAAATGGGACCTGGGACTGGTTGTTAGCCCAGGGCCCTTCCTTGCCAGCCAGCTGAGGGTCTTTACCATGGCATTTGACGTGGGGCCTAGAGCCTAGGATGTGGCCAGAAGGCAGACATAGGTTCTTCCCACCGGGGGCAGAGGTAGGGATGTGAGGGCCCCCCAGCGCCCCCCCACCTCGGGGTCAGCCTCAGAACCAAGTCCCCAGGGGCCACGAGAAGGGCCAGGCTTGGCGAGGAGCCACCACGGAGGAGCAGGCCCTTCAGCTGGAGTACTCAGAGACAGGCTCAATTTGGCCTCTTGCCATCAGGAGTGAGTTTTACCACGTGGATCTGTTGATGTTCCAGCCAGATCACTTTAGCCGCCCCCCATCTCTCAGCCTTCAGTATGTTTATGTTCTCTGCTCATAGGGCCTCCAGGCTAGCCCTGTGTAGACCTCTGTCTCTGGAGGCCCTTTTAGTGGGAAAAACCCATGCAGTCTCCATCCTCCTCCTCAAGCTCTAGTCCCTGTTCTGGCTACTGAAGGGATGTGTCAGTGGGAACAGGAAGTTCCATAGTTACTATAAGAGTCTCATGTCTTAAGCCTGTTCTTTCCACTCCCCCAACCCCCAGTTAATGGTATTTAACGTGGGTGCCACTGTTCTCTACATCACGGCCTTCATCACCTGCTCTGCTTCGGTTGAGCTGACATCCCTGAAGGGCAGCCGGCCGTATAACCAGCGTGCAGCAGCCTCCGTGAGTATGGTTCCCTGGGGCACCCTCGGCAGTTACAGGGGAGACGGGTCAAAACAAGGTCTATGCCCCTGGACTCCCACTGCTCCCTGACCCCAGGCCAGGCACCTGACACATGCTCAGTCACCCTCCAGCTCCCAGTGGACTCACAGGTGTCCATGTTGTTGCTTAGTCACTAAGATGAGTCCAATTCTTTGCCACCCCATGGACCACAGTCTGCCAGGCTCCTCTGTCCATGGGATTTCCCAGGCAATAATACTGGAGTGGGTTGCCATTTCCTTCTCCAGGGGATCTTCCCTATCCAGGGACTGAACCCATGTCTCTTGCACTGGCAGGTGGATTCTTCACCACTGAGCCACCAGGTGTCCAAAATTAACAGCAAAACCCTGAGGAACCAGAATGCTTGGGAAATGCTTTGGGCTGGCAAGTGAAGCTTGGGCTACCTGTTGGAACTTTGCTGTGCTGCACTGATCTAGGGCTCTATGTCTCCTCGAGAGTCTGTTAGAAGCTCTCTGTCATCCACCTTTGAGAAAGCCATGGGCAAAAACCCTTTGGTTTAAACTATCTGGGAGATACTCAGGTTCTCCTAGGCAACCCAAGCTTGGGCTCCACGTCGGGTCAAGTGTCAGAACCACCACACACCTGGCATGCATCACCCATGAGTGTTCTTCCACTCCCTGTATGTGTGAGGACAGGAGGGTCGGGGGGAGAGGGACTGCCAACCCTTTTGACAGGCCAGGAAACTGAGGCTCAGAGCGGTGAAGGGACTCACCTAGACTGAGCCCCGGATAGGGCTAGACCAGGACTTGGGCTTCCTCATTCTTCCTGGTGAGGATAGTTTTGAAATCTGTGAACTCAGTCACCAGAAGAGAGACATGGAGATTTCTGGAATGTGAATTACATAATATTCCTAGGGCAGCTTTTGAATGTTGCCTTTTAAAAAACTAAATCCTAGAGCTGTGTCTACAGCAGCTCCTACCCCTTTGTCACTCTTAGCATATTGTCCAGGCTTCCCTCTCAGTCTGACACACCTTGCCTGTATGGTTAATGCAAAGTTAGCACCCAGAACCTGGTACCCATCAGCCTCATAGTCATTAAATGACTGTACGGGTAAGCAGGAGTTGGTGTGGCTCATTCGGTTAATTGAGGGGCTCTGGCTTCCCTGTCTGTGCCTACCCTCTGTGTTTCACTGCTGTGGCCCCCAGCCCCACATGCCATGCTTCAGACAGACTCACCTCTGTGTCTTCTCTTTCAGTTCTTTTCGTGTTTAGTGATGATTGCCTACGGAGTGAGCGCTTTTCTCAGCTTCCAGGCCTGGCGAGGAGTAGGCAGCAATGCAGCCACCAGTCAGATGGCTGGTGGCTATGCCTAAAGCACCTGTGCTGTGGGCCACTGCGGGCGGAAGGCTACAGCCTGCTCCCAGTGCAGGTGGCTCCGGAAGCCTGAAGTCTGCGCCCTGTCAGCCTGGAAGGGACTACGCATGCTCATCTCTGCTCATCAGGCTCCTCGGGCTCACCCGACACTCCCAAGGAATCAGGACCCTTCCTCTGGCAGGCATGTGGCCTGGAGACAGGCCAACAGCCAAGACAGTCCTCTCTGCCCTCCATATTCAGAAAGTGATGGGAGATACGGGACTCTCTTGCTCTGTCCTTAGGACTTCGTGTCCAAGGCCGAGACCTAGCCTTCTCGCCAGCACTAAATACACTAACAGTGAACTCTACACCCACAGCCCCTGACCCACCATAGAATAAGCCTAACAAGCATCAAGTATTTATCCTAGTTTTTGTTCTGGGAAAGCTGAGCAAACCCATGAAACCATTCTGATTCCTGAAAACATTAATTCTGGTTTGACCCTCCCCCAAGCCAACATGTGCACTTGTAGGGAAACATGTAGAAAGGGTTATGATTCTGACAGCATGGTTCCTTTCCTGCCTTTAGAACGTACCCGTTATTTAAAACAAATCAGTTTTAAGAGACTCTCAGTGATGAAAATCTGATCCAGGCTTCCCTCCCTTTCCCAAGCCCTTGTTTTCTCATTTTCCCTTTGGGGAAACTAACATCAGTGTTGACTGCCTCCCTGACGCTGTTAATTAGGCACCTGGGACGGGAGGGAAAGTAAGGCCTTGCTGGTGAGTTGCCCTGTGCATGGTGGTAACTTTTTGTTTTTTACAAAAATAAAGACCGAAGAACTTATTTGGAAAAGATGTTGGGGAATCATAGTTAGAGATGCTTATAAACACCAGGAAGCCGCAACCTAAGTCAGTACAGTTGGCCTTCTGTATTTGTGGGTTTCACATCCAAGGATTCAAACAATCGGTTGATATACCTACCTTGATAGCTTGTGAAGTTCAGAGATCAGACAATCCAGGTGCTTAGTGTGTGGAGCTGATAGTATAGAGAAGGGGGAGCAGCCGGGGAGGGGGGGTCCCCTGAGCTTATTTTCCTACTACAGCACAACATGCTCTGAATAACAAGCCACAGGCATTTCTGGGCACCCCTTGGTCCCACCTTAAAAAACTGGGAACAATGAAAGTGTAACTAGATTCAAACAATTGTGGATGAGCTCCTCTCTGGGGGAGAGGGGCAGTGGAGGGGGTAGGTTAAGTCAGATACCCATTTCCCAGCTGGCCCGGTATAGGCCTAGTTTGGGCCTGTTGTCCTGGGATGGCAATTAACTGCATCCCTTTTTACTCTCCAGTGCCTCAGAGTTTGAATAATAAATTATAGTCATTGCAGGATCAAGCCATAAGAAGAGCATTTTTAAGGAGGACCAACCTATTTTCTTTTGAGGCTTAAGAGAAAACAAAATCCTCATCTAGGCTTCTGACACCCTGAAACAGCTTCTTTGGGTGGAGATGTTAACATGCTTTGTCAAACAACTACCTTGTGGTTCAGGCCGATGCCCCCCAAGTCCTCAGCCCCTGCTGTGTGGGTGAACAGTGCTGCCCAGGGCTGAGGCCTAAGCTATAGGAAGAGGCAAGTGTCCCCCGAAGCTGGGGCCAAACACTGCACTTTCTCATGCTGGCCATACCTGTTGCAGTCGCTCAGCTGTGTCCGACTCTGTGACCCCACAGACGGCAGCATGCCAGGCTTCCCTGTCCTTCACTGTGTCCCAGAGTTTGCTCACACTCATGTCCATTGAATCAGTGATGCCATCCAACCATCTCATCCTTTGTTGTCCCTTTCTCCTCCTGCCCTCAATCTTTCCCAGCCCCAGGGTCTTTTCCAATGAGTCTCTTTGCATCAGGTGGCTAAAGTATTGGAGCTTCAGCATCAGTCTTTTCAATGAATATTCAGGGTTGATTTCCTTCAGGATGACTGGTTTGATCTTGCTGTCCAAGGGACTCTCAAGAGTCTCCTCTAATACCATAGATCAAAAGCATCGATTCTTTGGTGCTTAGTCTTCTTTATGGTCCAGCTCTCACATCCATACATGACTACTATAAAAACCATAGCTTTGACTATATGGACCTCTGTCAGCAAAATAATATTTCTAGCTTTTTAATAATGCTGTCTAGGTTAGTCATAACTTTTCTTCCACAGAACAACCGTCTTCTTGGAAGAGAAGAGACACCTAAGCCCCTCTAAAGGTGGCACATGATGATATAAGTTCCTGAGTGGACAGAGAGAGAGTTCTAGTAAGTTTTGTGTTTTTTTTTTTTTAATCAGAAAGCCTATTTCCTAATGGGAAGCTACAGCAGGCTTGGCTGCTTTTTTTCTGAGTGGAAAAGGATGAAAAAAAAAAACGCATCTGCCTTTCTTGTTCACTTTTCATAATTTCATCTTTGGATTTGTCCACTTGTTTTTTCTCACCCAGACTGATCAGTGGGATCTTCACCAAGTGCTTCCAACATGCCTGGCCTGTGACGGGCAGTCCCATTTATAAAAAGAGCAAGAAGGGTAAGCAAGGCCAGGAGAGTCAGTGTTTAAGGAAGCCTTTGGCTTGAAAGACCAAAGCTCTGAGAACTTGATGGCAGCAGCAACAGTACACAAGGGGCTGGTTCATTTAGAAAGACGGTTTATGCAAAACACCTCAACTTCTACTCATGGTACAAAAGTATTTAATAAGTGCCATGTCGGTACAGAAAAACACACAGCCTGTAGTTCATCCTTTAAAACCAAAAGAGTCAACTGAAAAGTTAGTAGAGATTCCTATTTTTACTTTAAAAATAAAAACAAAAAACCAAGTACACACTGGGAATTGAACTACTACATTTTTTCTTTCACTCATGTTTTCCGGCCAGTAATGTTCTATCCAACACTATAATAAGACAGTGTACTGAATCTAAGCAGTATGACCAGTAAAGCTGTTTGCTATCTCCTACTCGTGCTAAGCTAGACCATGGAACACTATCTTGGTAGGATTATTTTGACAGCCAAGAAGGAAGTGCAGAGCCGCTACCCCAAACCTAAGGAGCTGATTTACACAGAAAGGGTTTTAAGCAAACCTGCACAAACACGAACATGCTCTAAGAAAAGGATATCTTTTAGACTACTTCCAGCATACACTCATTGGCACCCAGTAAATGGACCACCAAGGTAGAAAGCATTTTAGCTTTCATAGCACTAACAGCTAAAAAGCACACAGCATATAATACTTTGATCTTGAAGTGGGTAATCATGGAAGTTCCAAGATTGTATCCACTAGGTTAGCCTGAGTATTCATCTATAAAAATAGTTTTTCAAAAACACGTAAACGCGGGTTATGGAAACAATGGGACCACATCTGGACTTGTAGAAGACAGTGATACAAAGACTGCGCATGTAAGACTAGGAATTGATTTTCCCACGTTAGCTTTTAGGTAAAGGAAATCTCTGTAAGTTGATTCCTACTAGCTGTGATGGTAGGATTTTCAGAAATCTTGAGATGAGCAGCTAGCTGCAGTTAACCCCTAGATAAATCCTCCCAGTCAAGACCCCCACTGAGGCTGTAGGACTCAAAACTGTGATCCATATAAAGAGCTGTGAATGCACGAAAAGCCTCCTGGGACGTGTAAGGCCTGCTGGGCCAAGAAGAGTTGATGATGGCGAATTTTCCCAACATGGACACCCCGACATGAATGCTGGGGACGGGCATCCCAGGTAGAACGCTGGACTTGGGTGTGCTGCAGGAGCCAGACTCCGAAGCCTCAGAGAGGGGTCTACTCAGGGAGGAGTACTAGGGTTACCAAAAACAAGAATGTCTCGTCCCAGGAAGGTCAGGTAATTATCTTCTGACCCATCAATACTTAACATTAATGAAGAGTTGCAGAAGAGTCAGTCTTTCCAAGATGTATTCTTCTGACATCATTAGCCAAAGCCTCTCCCAGTCTATTGAGCTGGTGACGTCCAAAAGAGCCCAGAGCCTGAAGTGGGACCTAGGGCCGCAGATTGTTCTGGGAGGCTGGCACAGAAGAGGATTTGCAGAGTGAAGTCACCACTAAACCACTGCTCAAGTCCAGTCCCCGGCCTTCTTTTTCCTACAAGAGAATACCACAACTTTAAGAGGCAGGGGACAGAAGAAAGTCCTTTCTAGCTCTGATTGGGGAGGGAGATGTTTAGGGTGGGAGGGCGGGCCACCAGGGAGCACACAGGAAGAGGGAGGATGTGATTTTGCATTTTTGTTCAGCACTGGTCACTCAAAAAATGTACCTCTCAGGGTACAGTGGATCCTGGAGGTCCAGTGGTTAAGCCCCACTGCAGGTAGCATGGGTTTGATCCCTCGCTGGGAGAACTAAGATCCCGTGTGCCAAGTAGCAAGGCCAAAACAAACAAAACAAAAAACACCTCTCTTCAACGAAAAATATTTCCTTCTCCTATTAAGATCCTGCGTTACAAGAAAGGCAAGGCAATTAAGACTTGTTTTTTGGCTTTGTCCTTTTGATTATACAGGGACCCTGTAAGATGCCTGGGACCTTTGGTTTCACCAAAACTATGCGAGTGTAATTCTTCATAAGCGCCCCGGGCCCCGGCCAGTGGGGGCCAGCAGCTGCTCTGCTGGCACGCTGCTCGCTGTCGGTGACACTGGCCAGTCTTACAGCGGGGAGCACAGAGGGTGGTTTGTGCCTGACAGGTCCACTTGGAATTTTCTAAGTGGTTCACTGTAGCGTAACAGACAAGAAGGACTTACTGCTCGGTAGTCCAGAAACATTTCTTTAAAAGCCAGGAAATCCGTAAATGTGAGCAGCATGTCAAAAATGTCACCGGCCACTTCATCTTTATGGTGCCTGTGAAGGAAAAGGGTGGTTGCTTCATGAACAATTGATGACACAGACCATCTCCTTGAGATTTCCTTCAAAGGTATGGAGGGCCTCCCCCACCCAGGACCTAACCACCAAGTGCTCTAAAGCTTGATGTTCAAAGCACTAGGGGGGGAAAAAAGGAGGAAGGTCTATGAATTTTCAGAGTTGAGGAGGAGCAAGGTACCAAGAGGTTAAAAAAAGTCAGCTTCAACTCACTGTAAAGTTGTAGTGAAAGCCGCCATGTTAAATCCAGGAATCCGCTCCAACAGCTGTTCTTCTATATACTTTTCTACCAAAGAAATCTGTAACAGTAAAACTTCTTTTCAAAAAGCCTGTTCTCCAGCCCTTTGCAAACATTTCTGTGTGCCTGGCTCCCAGCTGAGAGCTGGGGGCACCAGAGAGAACCCAAACCCAGCTCCTCTCTTCAGTGAGCTCATCCCACCCCTGCCCTCTGCCCTCCAGGGGAGAGGTTTATGCAGGTAATTACACTGCAACAAGAGGAATGCTCCCAGATGGATAGCGTTAGAGAGCAGAAGGGCTCCCACCCCCCATGGCATGAAATGAAGAGTGGAGTAAGTGGGGGCTTTTCTGCCTGGGTAGATAGAATCTGTGGAAAGAAACAGATGAAAAAGCATACAGTGAAAGGCAATCACGGATCTGTTACAAGCGGAGGCTTGGCTTAAGAAACTTTCACCAACTCTGCCATACTTTTGCATTCAAGGAATTAAGTCCTGGAGGCTCAAACTTCTCAGACAGAGGAGATCCTAACAGGAGGCTGCACAGGGCCTTGGCATATACAAAGACCCAAGAGTCCAGAGCCAAGGTTCCTGGGTTCTAGTTTGGTTTTGCCACCAACTGGTTTTCACTTTTGTCTGTTATGCATACTTGATTGAATTACGTAGTAAGAAAAAATAGTGTGTGAAAGCTGAAAGGTCAAAAGTATGTAAGTGCCCATATACTGTAACTGAAAGCAGGATTATGATAAAGTCAACCATGTTTTTAAAATAGATGA
This sequence comes from Bubalus bubalis, assembly GCF_019923935.1. NCBI lineage: Eukaryota > Metazoa > Chordata > Mammalia > Artiodactyla > Bovidae > Bubalus > Bubalus bubalis. Next base: position 24,870,574 of record NC_059174.1, on the reverse strand, counting down.
GATCATTAACTATTTGGAAAACAGCCCCAAGAACTATGCAGAGGAAAACAACAGGTAATGAAGACTAAACCCAATTCTAATTAGACTTCCTAGCAGGGTGCTGGTGGCAGATTCTAAAAATTGAGCAGATTTCAACATTATTTGATCCTAAATTCATATTTTAAAGAAATCCTAAATTCATATTTCAAAGAAATCCTAATCTCCAGTAAGAGAAATAGGAACCCACTTACATATTCATTAAAAATAGGTGTGTACGTGAGCTTATTCTCTTCCGTGTCTTCAAACTCCTGATAGTACTTGTCCATGAAATTCCTCTGTAATAACTGGAACTCATCATCTGAATCGCAATAGGAAACATATATTCTTTTTAACACGTAGGAATTAAATGGCAGCAGAAAAGTGAAAGTGAAGTCACTCAGTCGTGTCTGACTCTTTGAGACCTCATAGACTGTAGCCTACCAGGTTCCTCTGTCCATGGGATTTTCCAGGCAATAGTAGTGGAGTGGATTGCCATTTCCTTCTCCAGGGGATCTTCCCAACCCAGGGCTCGAACCTGGGTCTCCCGCATGGTAGACAGACGCTTTACCGTCTGAGCCACCAGGGAAGTTCTCTTTCTAAATGGCCAATCTTTAGGAGAGGGAAAGCTAAAGGTGTTAAGGGTAAAGTTCAGTGGCATTAAGAGCCTTCACACTGTGTGCAACCACCGCCACCACCCTCTAGTCCAGTTTAAACACAGCCAGACAGGGCAGGGTGGCTTGGGAACTCCACGAACGGTTCTCTTAAATTCAGTGGTAGAAACAGTGTAGTGATTAGATGGATGGGCTCTGATAGAGGCTAGACTACCAGAGTTTAAATTCCACCTCAGCCACTAACAATGGGTAACCTTGGGCAGGTTAATTTCTCAGTCCCAGTTTCTTCAACTTCAGAGTACCTATCATAAAAGATTGCTAGGTGGCGAAGAGTCACGTATAGTGACTGATTCATAGCAAACACTTATTAGGGTTTAGGGAATTTCAACAACTAGAATATCATTTCCAAAACAAAAGGAATGCTTCACAAATGGCCTAGACTTAGGAATAAATGCCCTGGGCTTACAGAAAGCTCATTTCCCTCACTGCACACAGGGTTCTTGTAGAGGCCAAAAGAACTCCAGGTATTCCTCAGCATTCACCAGGAATCCTCTGATCAACATGGGACCTTAATGGTGTATCTTCATCTGTATTTAGGAGTTAAGGTCATGAACTTTTATAGGACCCAAAGGTACAAAACTGAGTCAAGTGATTTTCACTAAACAAGACTAAGAAATACAGCTAATAACACTAAACAACAGTGTTCTTTTCCTTATTCTCAGCAAACTTAAAGTCGCCCATACGAGAGATTTTTTTCAAGTTTTTCTCTCCCACACATTTCTCTTAAATGACAGATGCCTGTTACCACTTATTACTTAGCAGGACCTATGGATGCCAAAGTGAAAGTTGCTCAGTCGTGTCTGACTCTTTGCGAGCTCATGGACTATACAGTCCATGGAATTCTCCAGGGCAGTATACTGGAGTGGGTAGCCTTTCCCTTCTCCAGGGGATCTTCCCAACCCAGGGATCGAACCCAGGTCTCCCGCATTGCAGGTGGATTCATTACCAGCTGAGCCACCAGGGAAGCCCAAATGAATCCACAAATAGGAACTCAGGACCTAGGAAAATATGGAACCAGCTGAAGCATGACACCTTGTTCCTCATGGGCACGTGTGCTATGGTTACACTATTACACTGCTCTATGTCACAAAAATATTAAGACTCAAGACTACAAACCGCTCTTACTCTCTGAAATAAAGTAAATATTTGCTGAAGTTTTGCCATGAGCCCCATAACTCCAAGGTACTCTGTTACCTGAATGAGTCCCTTCTGGGGACTGAATCTATGGTAATCAATTATTTTCAGGAGTAGGGGCTGTATGCCTTTAAGGCAAACCACAGGACGGCTTCCTTCGTATTTCAGTATGCCACTTTCAACATTATATGCAGCATGATGTTTTCTCTCTTTTTAAAAATTAACTCTCCAAGTGGATTTTCAATGTCGTTAAAAGCAAGAGTCTAAAAACTAAAGAGGCACAGTAGGGAAGCTTACCCATGATAATGTCCTCTAAATATCCAACCACAGCATCAAATTCTGCATCAGAGGCGGAAGAGCTAAAAATAGACCTGGATTAGACACTGTTTCAGCTTAATTCCTCTCTCCTCACCCAAATGTACTCTGGCCCTTTTCAAATGAATTCTCCATCACCCAGCTTAAACAATTAAGAATGATTTACTGTTTAATCTAACAGTTGCACATTGAAGAAAACACATTTTACACACCTGTGACATCAAAGTTTAATGTAGTGGATCTACTTTCAGAAAACTGATGGGACACAAGGAGTCACGAAGGGACAAATAAAAGGGGTCAAGGCTCACATCAGACATCTTAAGGCTCCTCACATTTATTTTCCTGTGGGTTCTACTCACCGCATCTTCACTATCACCCCACACTAATCTACTTGTGGGCGGGCGTAAACCTGGTGCGGTCAACACACAGGCCGGGGTGGGGAGGGGCAAATTAGAGTCCCTGGGGATGGTGGTGTGGTAGTGGTGGAGGGTCTTCTGACCCGCGGTCGGGCCTCAGCCGCTCAAACCCACCAGGTTTTGCTGACGACTAAGGACTGGAGACCGGGGGATTGTGACAGAGGCATGTATCATCGCGCAACACCACGCTGCGCTCCTGTCCTCCGCGCCTGAAACCCCGCTGTTGCCGCAGAGGCAAAGTCTACCGCGGGAACTTGGGTGGGGTGGGTAGGGGGGGAGTCTTGTTTGTTTCCCACCCCCACTGAGGGCACTGGTTTCGCAGGGCGGAGGCCTAAGCCAAGCGCCAGCAGCCCCGGCCTTCAGCCTCCCGAGCTCGGGCGGCGTGACTCACAAGGACAGCGCGAAGCTCTCTTCCTCTAGGGCGTCCATCGTCGCCGCCGCATCCACTGGGCGTCGGGGAGCGGACCCGTTGGCCTTCTACCCTTGCCTGCGGCCAGGGCGCAGCCTCTGCTTTGCACCGCAGAGCTCCAACCGGCATCCGGGAGGCCTCGCCGCCAAGGCCACGGCCGGCTCACGGCCCAGCCGGTTAGAGCCTGCACGCGACGCCCCAGCTTCAGGCTCCCCGGCTGCGGCCACACGCCAGCCGGGCCCCCGAGCCCTGCCAGGCCTAGCCAAACTCGCCACTACCGCCGCTGGGTCCGGCTTCAGTTACCACGCCCCGCCTCCCGTCACCATGGCCACCGCGACCCTTCCGCCTCCTCGGGGCTCCTAGTAACCAATCACAGGCCTGCGTTACCCAAAACCAGGGGCGGGACAAAGATAGGGAGAGGAAGTGAGGCAAAGGGATAGAGGATAGCGAGCGGAAACTGGGCCGCATCTAGCAGGTCAGGGACTCACTATCGTAAACTCACGCTGTCGGGCGATTAAAGCCAAGATGTACCCAATGCGAAGAGGAAGGAATGGAAGCCCAGAGAGAGCCTCGATTTCCCCACTTGCTACTTGGGAATGAATTACAAGATTTAAGAAGAAGATTAAGTCATTCAAATTGGTTTTAAGAGCACTGTAAATCGAAAATCTTTTCAGAGTCAATCCCGTAGCTTTTGAGCCAGATAGTGCAGACATTTGATTTTCGAGACAGTTGCTCCCTCTCGTGGAACTACCACGAGACAGCTACCAAAGCCAACCCCACAGCAAGAAGTGGATGTCCTGTAATTTACATCATGAACATTCACATCAAAAAGATTATTCGGCAGTAACTCGTTTCTTGGGTAACTAGGCAAGATTAACGTTGACAGAACCACTTTGAGCAACGCAGTCAGGTGACTTTGCTCCAGGATAAGCCCCCTGCAAAACTGCCCAGTTTTACAAAAGGGTACCCTATACCTGTTCTCTGATTGGATCACTAGACAGTGTCTTTTCGGTTGCATTTTATTTTTTGGCCAAATGTGTGGTACATTTTAGATATGGTTCATGTTTGATCTGTGGGTCAGATGGCCAGCCTGAATGGACAGATATCTTTAAATGAACGTAAAATATCTATCAGTGGGGTGTGGAACTAAACCCGTTACCATGACACAGTTGTATCTAGGGTGAGATCAGTTCTCAGAGGTACTATCTCTGTTTAGTACCAAGTAGAAGGCAGGCATTCAGAAAGGTTTGGTAAATAACCAGACCGAGTTAATACATAGGATCAGAGCAGAGAAGGAAACTTGATTCCATCTATTCTGGTTATCTAATGCTGTTACTCGGAGAAGGCAATGGCACCCCAATCCAGTACTCTTGCCTGGAAAATCCCATGGATGGAGGAGCCTGGTGGGCTGCAGTCCATGGGGTCGCTAAGAGTCGGACACGACTGAGTGACTTCACTTTCACGCACTGGAGAAGGAAATGGCAACCCACTCCAGTGTTCTTGCCTGGAGAATCCCAGGGACAGGGGAGCCTGGTGGACTGCAGTCTATGGGGTTGCATAGAGTCGGACATGACTGAAGCGATTTAGCAGCAAAGCTGTTACTAGCCACCCAAAACTTCCTGGCTAAAAAAAAAAAAAAATTTTATTTTGCTCAGTAATCTGTAACCTGGACAGGGCTTGGTAGGGACAGTTCGTTTCTCTTCTACTTGGCATCAGTTCAGGGTAGCTGGAATGGGGCTAGAGAACCTCTTCCAAGAAGCTTACTCAAATTAGTATTAGCTGGAACAGCTCAGTTGTGGATGTTGAACAGAGGACCTGAGGGGTAGGGGGCTGTCTCAGTTCCTCTCCATGTAGGTCTTCTCATGGATATTTGGGTTTTCCCACACCATGGTGGCTAGGTCCAAGAATATTTCAAGAGACAGAAAGTGGAAGCTGCCACTCAACCACCTGAGGCCAGAAACTGGCTCAATATTTTCGGTCTCTGCCTGGCTATATCCCTAGGTCCTACTTCCTTTTTTTTTTTTTTTTTTTACTAATGTTACTCCTTCAGTGACGTTTCTCTCCTTCCCCTCATCTAAATTAGGTTCTCCTTGTTCTTTCTCAAAGCACTCAACAAGTTATTACAATAAGGAAAAACATAAGTTTTCTCCCCACTACCAGACGTCAGCTCCACAAACAGATCTGTTTTTGCATACCACATAGCTGCAGTGCCCAAGACATATTAGGTGTCCAATAAAGGTTTGTTGGATGAATAAGTGATTAACCTTGCTTCTGAATTCTAATACTTGATTCTATCCTAACCTGGAAAGGATAAACCTGAGTATAATATCTTGGAACCTTAGCAGCAGATACCAATGAAAGTTGTGCTATCTTAAGTCAAAAAAGGCAACAAATGTTTTATTTATTCAATGCAAATTACTGTATTTACCACAAGCTAAAGAAGAGAACATATATATATATATTTATATATATATTTGAATTTATGGAAGACTAAAGACATGGAAAAAATCCAGCACCCCAACAAGTACAGCCAGGAAGGAAATCAGCTCTGTAATAGGACGATTTAATGAACTACAAACAAGAAAGGGTGGGGAAGGAAGAAAAAAATGTGCACTGAATTTAAGACATTGTAAAACTGAGAAGACATATTTACTATTCAAGTATAAACTCAGTAAGGACTTGGCATAAATTGAAAGGCAGCTGCTGAGGTACACCATTATAAAATAAGTTCTATGAATTTACAATTCTACCTTCCAATTTTCTGGGAGAAAAAACCAAACTCTTGAAGGTCTTCAACAGAGACCCTGAGAGGGAATAACACTTTTGATGAAGACATAGTCAACAATCCATGACTGAATTTACTATTCAAAAACATGTATTTATTTTAAACAATAGGAATACGTGCTCTCAGACTGTCCGCTAAGAGTTTTTGAGACTATTAGTTCAAGAGTTTCAAAGTATATTACTTCCAAAAACAATACTGATTTTAAAAAATTATTTTAAACAAAAACCAAAAAGACCTGATTTGATGGTACCTTAAAAATACCTTAAATACCAAATTTTCTCCAGTCTAACATTGCAATTAATTTAAGAATTCCTCCTGCATTGTTAAAACATTTTTTTTCCTCACAAAATGTGGGTACTGAAATTGGATAGAAACATCATGAATGTGAAAATACCTCCAATTTTCTGCAGTTTAAAAAAAAAAAACAACTAGCATGTTCTTTGGGATCACTGAAATATCAAAAATTGGGTTTTGTTTTTTGTCTACAGTCTGTGCACCCTCTTTCAGGCGCTCCATGTTGCTTGTAGTACTGACCTGTGGGATTCTAGTTTTACAGCTTCAAGTCTTGCAGTGCAGTATCCATGCTTACGATACCAGTGGCTCTCTGACCAATGCGAAGTGATGCTTTACCCAGAAACGCTGTCATTTACTTCTCCATAATGACTTTTGCCCAAAATAAAAACTTTAGACTATGAGACAAAACAGCCTGTGTTAACAAGCAAATGAACCCAACCTGGAGAAATCCAGTGTGGTTTCAGCATTCAAGAGGGCATTGTCTCCTGTTGCTTTTCATGGAATTACCACAGGCCTAGCTACTGGCATTCAGCTTTCCTTGGCCTTAAAAGGAATTTCTCAGGGCTAGCAGGTTGGGTTAGATTCTAGGAGAATTTTGTCTTTGATAAACTATCATTTTTTTTAGCATAAAATCTGGCCATGGCTATAAGTTTCAATGTGCATACAACTGATTAGAGATTTTTTTCTTTGTTTTTCTTTTCAACATTGGCTGGAATTGAGTCGAAATAAGTCCATGAGGCCTCTTCACGTGTGTCATGAGATATGAGAAATCTGTCTGACTCTAGTCACTATTTCTTTCCGACACAATGGGCAGGTCTCCAGTTGCAAGGCACAATCCATGCACAGATCACTGAGGAAAAAGACATAGATACCAGTTAGGTCAGTTCTTCAAAAAGTCAGACTGATGATGTGCTGACTCAATGGAGCATGTTAACTGAAAGGGTAATAATCACACATGGCTGAAACATTAAGTAAATATATAAACAGTAAGTCTCTCTTCCACTTCTGACCTTCAATCTTCCTCTTCAGAGGAATAAGTTAAAAGTTCATGTGCATTTTTCCAGAAAGTCTGGATATATACAGCCTATGCATAGAGATGTGGATCTGCAGGTAGAAATACAATGCTATTTTTTTCCCCCAGACAGTTAGCTATCTGTCCCATTATCATTTGTTGAACAGTCTATCTTTCACCAGATTTGACATAATGTCTTTATATTTTTCTTTATAAGTAGTATTACTTTTGGGCTTCTGTTCCATTACGGTGTCATTCTTTTCATATACTGGGACAAAACTATTAACTTTTTTTTCCCCTAAAGGTGGCATTTTACACATATTCTTTCTCACTTTTTTTTTTTTTTTAATTTTAAAAAATTTATTTATTTTTGGCTACACTGGGTCTTCGATGCTATGTGCTGATAGCAGGCATCCTTGTCTGGTTCCTAGCAACTCTTGGAAGGCTTCTTTCTAGTGTGTCCCCCTTAAAAAGATGCTTGTGTTTGAGATATATGTTTTTTTATATTGTAAAGGAAGTATCCATCCATCCTTAATGTATACTTTTATTTCCTATATCCATTTCTGTTTTGTAGTAGTCATTCGAGATGGATATTGAATTTTTAGCATTTTTGCAGAAAGTATTAATTCTCTGCTTCACTGTCCCTTGGCCTACTTGAGAAATTACATTTGATTAAATACATTTGAGAAATTACATTGATTTCCTATGTTGCACTAACCTTGCATTCCTGAAATAAACCCCTCTTGGTCGTGTTGCTGGGTACTAGTTGCTGATAATTTAGAATTTTCAGGTTTATATTCATTCATTCATTTTTGTGTTTCATCAGCTTTTTGTATGATTAACATGCAGGCTTTGTAAAAAGATTGTGACTTTGCTATTTTCTCTGTGGTCTGAGAAGTTTATATAGAATCCATTTATTCCCTCAAAGTTTGAAAGAATGTACTTGTGAAACCACCTGGGCTTTTAGCGGGGAAGGCAAAGGGGGAAAATCATCTCAATTTCTTTCATGGTATTAATAGTAGGAATGTTTAGATTTTCAGTCTCTATTCTAGGGGTTGGCTCATGTCATTCAGTTTAGCCAGATTTCCTTTCTTAACCTCTACTCAACGGAACTGTTGTTGCTGAAAGTGGAGCTAGACTTTCTTATAATTCTTTTAATTTCCTCTTCCAACTTTGTTCTAGATATGTCTATTGTGAAGACTGTGGTCATACTTAAGATACCTGATTCTAAGTTTTTAAGATTTCAGCCCTCTTTCATGAGCACTTACTGTGTGCCAAACCACCAATAAGGGCCAGAGTGTTCAAAGAAGAATAAGCCCAGATCCTGAGGAGTTCTGGGCTACAGAGTTGATACAGGGAGACCTGGTAGCTAAAGCTATGTGAAGAATAGAGCAAGGCAGTGTATGGGGTGGGCTGAATTACAGGAAGCTGGTCTGGAACACTGGGATAGAGGTACTGCTTGTATATAATCAGCACACATGCCTGGGCCAGGCCAGGGTCGGCACACTGCCCAGCTCCTCTTTCTCCTTCTAACCTTAGTTGCGAGGCCTTTTTAGGGGACTGTTTTACTTGCTACTCTTGCTGATGTTTAAACACTCTATTGTACAGGATCCAGGCTGTTCTCATTTTCTAAAAATGAAGAGTGGTTAGATGGTAGGGTGGTGCTGCCCTCTCAATGCTGAGGAGGGTAAAGAGTAAGTACATGAGAAGGCTCTAAAACTAAAAGGGATTTCCTAAGAGACCTGTGATTAGCATTAAGTCTTTTACATTTTGGAATGAAAAATGTGTTAAAAATAAAGTACTGAGTAAACAAAGTAAAACAAAACAAAAACATGGGTCTTCCATATCAAGAAGGTTCTTCTATTTCAGGTACTTTCTGGAAGACAGACTTGGCAAACTCTGAAACCTCCTTCAGCCCACTTTGGATATTATGAACCTTGATGAACAGCTAGGGAACTGGTAACACTGTAAAAGCAATTCAAGAACAGGTAGAACTTTGCCTAATGTAATGTACACAAGAAGAAATAACCAAACAAACCCTCTGACCTGTGTCCACATGGCTTCAGTTGCGTGTCTGCTACCTCATCGCAACACAGGGAGCAGCAGTTTTCCCGGATACTGACTTGCTTCAACAGAGCAAGACGCCTGTGCCTGAGTAGAAAACACAGTTGGAAGTTCATTTTATCAACAAATAAATGGGGTCAGTGAGCAGCGATGCATATGAAATGCCTTAAAAATGCTCTGTACATGGGAGTCTACCATGTATTCCCTAAGCTCTATTCAGTAAAGTTTTCACACGAGACATCTCATTTCAATCTTACAATGATTTTCTAAAACAGAGAATGAAGGAGGCTGGTCATTCTCATCTTACCTGGGGGCTCAGCTGGTAAAGTATAACACATACACAGAAGTAAACTGCTTTCCTGAGTTCTGTGGTGGGAGCTCTAGCAAATTAATCAAACCAAAGGTGGAGGGCATAGGAGCCTCCAGTTACAGTGAGTTGGTCATGACCTGGACCTGTGACTGGCATCTAAAGTGGGAGGAAAGGGCAATCCTGCAGGACTGAACCCTTCTCCAGGGGGGGTCTGAAGCTATTTCCAGGTAGATGGTATCAGAATCAAGTTCACTTTTCAGTAGTATTGGAAAACACATGTCAGACCATTCTGGTAGCAGGAAGAGTTGTGAGAGCAGAACTTTCTAGTGCAAAGACCTTGGGGCTACAGTAGCAGACCTGGTCTGTTTCAGGAGCAGCAAGGAGGCCAGGATGGCTGAAGTAGCAGGAGCACAGGGGAGAGTGCAAGAGGTCTAAGAAGTAGTGGAGGAGAAGAGGGGACAAATCCTACAGAGTCTGCTGAGGTTCAAGCTTTTACCTTAAGTGAAAGAGGAAGCCACTAGAGTCTGATGAGCAGAGAAGTGCATGATCTGATTTATGTTGTAACAATCATTCTGGAGGCTGTGCTGAACAGACTGAAGGGGTTAAGGTGGGAACAGGGAGACTAGTTTGAGGGCAGGAACAACCCAGGTAGGAAATTGGAGGCTTTAACCATGGTGGGAGCAGGCAGAGGGACCAGAAGTTGTTGGCTGGGATATATTCTGAAAGTACAGCCCATAGGATTTGCTGAACAATCCGTCATAGAAATGGCAGAAACTCATACTCTGCCTTGTCAAGGATCCTCTAGGATTACAGCCAGGGAAACAGAATCGACAATGGAGCTATTAACAGAGAAGACTGTAAGAGAAGCACATGGCTGTGAGTGGATGACTTTTGTAGCTGAGAGGTGGGTATATATATTTATATGGTGCTTTACTGTGCTATTCTTTTTTTCTTTCATGTGCATTTGAAGTTTTCCATAATAAAAAGTTTAAGAAAAAGAAGAAAAAAAAGAATGAATGGAAGAAGAGGTAGAGACAGAGAGGATTTACAATATGGAACAATTTACAAAATGCCAAGTAGAAACAGGGCCCTGATCTCCTACCCTGAAGTCAGAAAAGAATACTATTCCTATGAGTAAAACAGGAAACTTTGGCATTAAAGAGGCCATTCAGTTAGCCTCCGACAACTTCTGTCTTGGTGTCACTGTCACAGAAAACAAAATTCCAATGCAGCACAGGACTGCCAAGCTGGTAACTCTGTTCTTATCCAAGGCAGACTGCACTTTGGGCGCCAAGATCTTAGGGTACTGAGACAGTACACAGAAACCGCCCATAAAAGATGACTTTCTGACAGTTGGTGCCTATTGCCATCTGACTTTTGGCAAGTTTAATTCTGCAGGGGTGGTTAACTAAATGCTGAAGCAGTTTTAACTAAGGTCAGCTTCCAGGGGAACTCTTAGATGGATCAGTTGGAACTTTCAGGGTGTAGGTGAGAAGACAGACCTGTTTATGGGCCACATCCAAGAAAGGCTACATAACAAAGTGATGGGGGGGTATGGCAGATGAGACAGGTGTTACTTCACACTTTCACCAGGAGGAATTTAAAGTTCTTAGCGTCCCTGTCAGGCGCTAACACAAGATGAAGAGGGGTTCTCAGAATGAACCTCAGATCTCTGAGCTGGGAAATAAATGGCCCTTCAGTTCTTGGGATATTACAGAGGCTCTGTTGCAACAGGCAGGGCTGTCATCACTCTGTGACATTTTCTGGTTCATCTGGAAACTGCTGAGCCACTCTCAAGCTTTGGGACACTGAGTCCAAGGTAAAGTACAGCCCAGAAGGGCTTGTTACAGACCTGCTTTTTAAGCCAGAACAGGAGCTAGGATTACAATGTTACGTTATATACACCCTTAAGGGTGCAACAGGCCAACACTGCTGATTCCTTACCTTGGCAAAATGATTTTCTCTTCAGCTGTGAGGAAGGCGTAGTCATTAAAAGTGCTGAATTTCATAGACGGTGGATATTTGAATGGTTTTGCTCCAAAATTGAACTCACATTGCTGATATGACATGAAACTAGCTGCTGCAAAAAATCCAGATCTACAAATAAAAATGAGTAGAGATCAAGAGAATTCATAAAAACAAAGTGAAGGTCATACACAAAGTGGTCTTCAGAAATAAGCTGGAGTAAGAAATAAGTCAGAATAAGTTATACCCTGGCAGAAAAAAGAGTGGCATTCTGTTTACTAAACTAGACGGGACTATAAATCAGAGAATATCCTGTTCTTATCTTCCTAAATCAAACTCTGGGAGAGTTCTAGGTATGATCAAATGAGTCCCCAATTACTTGAAGTACAGTGATTTCTCACACAACTGACTATATAAATGGACAGTCTTTTTTTCCTAGAGAAAAGGACATTCCATGCATCTACTTGAATTTTTGATTGAGAGAAGGTACTTACACAGTAGATGAAAAGACTTGCTTCTCAGGAGGCAGCTGGTTGCCATTTAAAAAGAAGATCATTTGCTTTTCATTCAAGTCTAACAGAAATCCTACCGTGTCTCCTAAAGGATGAAGTGGAACACTGTTAGGATGGGAAGATTCTGCTGTCTCAAGGGTTTTGATATCATTGTATTAAGTCTGTTTTTGTAGCCCTATACTCAACATACTCATCTTGCTTCTTCTGCAACTGATCTGACCCCTTTACATCAATATTTGGAAAGGAAAATGCTGCCAATTAATCTATGAAAAGTCATCAATTGTAAGATGCATCCCAGTTTCAAAGATGTGAAATGTGGGGGCAATGTGCATTCTTGGAGCAGTAAAACATGGTAAGATCAAAATCATGAACTTTGCTTCTCTGCTGAGATTTAAAATTCCGAGAGGGAATTCCCTGGTGGTCCAGTGGTTAGGACTCTGTACTTCCAATGCCAAAGGCAAGGGTTCAGTCACTAGTTAGACAACTAAGGTCCCTCCTACAAGACTGCATGGCCAAAAAAGAAAAAAAATTTTTCCAGAGGTTCCATCTGCTACCGTATGACTCTATGTCTTCAGTACAAGGTGGGGTGCACCAGGAGGCCCCCTGAGAATACCACCCTTGATGCTGTGGTGTGAGGCAGAACAGCCCTGTTTCATTGTATTTAGTTGGGGGTAAAAAGACTCACTCATCTTAAATCCTTTGGTCTAAGTGTTGGACAGATCAACTGTGTGGTTCTAACTATGCTGGTTTGAATCTTTCATTAATACATGTTTTCATGGGTATAAAGCCTTGGATACAGCAAAACAGTTGGAATACAAATTGAATGGGGCAAAAAAGATGAGGCTGTTGATAAGATGTATTCTTGCTAAAATCCTCATGCTTTGACTGAGAGTCCTGGTAGCCTCTACCCTTGCAGTGTCCTGAGCCTGATGTCTGGAGAGCTGAGGCTGGGCAGATGTTTTTGAGGCCAAGAGTGCTCAAGTCAGCCTGAAAAGTTGCATCTAGAGGGGCCCAGAATGTGTCCACTGAATAGTGCCAACGCTCTGAAGAAAATCTCATTTTATTGGCATTACAATTTCAGTGTCCTTAATATCTCCACAGCCGTTCTAAGACATATACCCAGAGAGGAAAGTGGAATTCATATTAATCTGAAGAATCATATGAATCTTAATTCATATTAATTAATCTTAATTAATAATTTCCCCACTAAATTTAGAATTTTATAGTCTGAAATGTTTTGCTGAAGCAAGGGCTCCATCAGAGGTGAGTATCAGGAGAGTACTGTTCACACCCATGGTAGGGGATAAAAATGCTAATATCCCTTCCCACACTTAATCTTTTTCCATCAAAACATTTTTTAAAATTAATTTATTTAATTGGAGGCTAATTATTTTACAATATTGTCGTGGGTTTTGCCATACATTGACATGAATCAGCCATGGGTGTACATGTGTTCCCCATCCTGAACCTCCCTCCCACCTAACATCCCATCCCTCAGGGTCATCCAAAACATTTTAAAGCCTAACATAATGCCTTGTCAGAACCAGATGTCTTAACCTAGTTGATAAATTCATGAAGGAGGAATGCATACCTTCTTTCCAGCATGGGTGTAGGTGCGGCTTACTTCTGGCGTTGTACCAAATCAGCTGCCGGCAGCCGTCGTATGCACAGGAGTATTCATCGTCTCCGATGCCATAGCCTTCCTGGAGGGAGATAGGGCCCAGAGATTAGTGAGGCTCTGCCTGCTGTGTTCTGGGAAAAGTTAAGTGTGTATTTTATAACCATTAAGCTGGTGGCTGGAATTCTAAGCTTTCTAGATGAAGGGAGAGAGCCTATTACAGTTCTTAGAAGGTACCAAAATTTTGACATGGAGTCAGAAGAGAGTATGACCTCACCAACAAATACTTCCCAAGTTTCACATCTGTTAGTTTATTTAATTCTCATGAACCACCTTGAGGCTGAGAGTATTGTATTCCGTTTTAAGAAGAAATAAAGTCTCAGAGAGGTCAACCATCTTGCCCAAAAACACATTACTAGAAAAGTCAAGTTTGGACCTTGGGATTTTCTGATTCCAAGGCTGGTGTGGACAAATACCTTTTTGGCCTGTAGTACACTTCAAAACACCCCCTTGCTCAGAGATGTTAAACTTGGGTACAACAGAGAGGCTATTGTGGGTAATTAGCAAACAGGTATTCTGAGATATCTGAACATTATATAGGTTCTTGGCAACTTCTTTTATTACTTATTGCCTTTTAATTGTTTAATAATTACTTTTATTGTTAAAATAAAAGGGTGGTAAGATCTTAAGAAATTATTTTGAGCAGTTATAAGAAAAAAATAGAACGAATAGAGGAAACATGCAGACCAGACAACTGCTATCTTTAAGGATCAATGGTGAAAGATTCTGGTAGAGAAGGCCACTGAAAATGTTGCCCAGATCCAAGTAAGACTTCAGATCCTGGGGATGGTCTGCTTATTCTGTGCAATAATGCAATCAGAAGATAGACTGGAATGAGGGCTCCAACACACTCCTTGATTACTTGGACCACAACATACTGAATTCGGATGTGTGTTCTCCAAAGTGAGAATCAGTTGTTCCGAATGCAGTGCTCAGACTACTCAAAGGTTAAATGAACCTGTGTAAATTCTCAGAATATTCACCAGTCTATTAACAGAAAGAATGCCTTGCTATCCCGTTCAAAGCCTGAACAAGTAAAAAAAAAAAAGTAATGATAAACAAGATAACTATTCTGTAGGTGACCTGAATAAGACCTACCCTTTAGCTTCTCAGATTAATGATCTATCTCCAAGCCTAACACTTCATCATCTTTTCAACAGCAAAGCCCAATCAGTAAGAGTTAAAATAAGAGGCACCATGAATGGACTTCAAATTTTCAGACACTGGGTGTGTCCTAGGAAAGACTAATTCCACAAAGCCACACCATGTCTGTACAGGCAAAAAGATTCAGAATCACCAGAACAATGTCCACAGGAAGCAAAGTTTTAAGTACAGTAATAATATGAAAATGCTGTATTTGGGGAAAGATATATCAGACTTCATTAATTTCTAACCAACCAGTACTTAAGTCAGGGAAAAATGTTTTATTTTTTAAGGAAAGAAATTAAGTCTATCAAGCAATCTGGAGAGATAAGAAAATAGTATTCTAAGTTTCTTGAGAAGGCAAAGTTTTTGCAACTCTATGGCAGAAATTAGTTTCATCCACGAGATAAAATGATCCAGCTTCACTGGCCATTAAAAAGAAAACCTGCAACGTTCAGTCTCATATATACTACTCTCAGACCTGTGTGTGCTGCCGTATTAGGAGATACACAATTTATAAAGCTTTCTCCCAAGAGAAGTCCATATTTCTTCTAGTCTTGGGACAAATTTTTACTTCCAAATGAGACAACTAGCTAATTCTCTGAGATTATCCCCATTTTCAAATGCAAAGAACACAATTATTGAAGAATAGGAAGGGGAATGAACTCAAGTCCTAGTTTCTTTTTGTCCCAGTCTTGGTTTCAGTTTTCTTGCCTGTGAAATGGAAATTTTAACAGTAAAAACTGTTGTGGGAATCAGATGATAGGCTTTAAAATGAAGTGCTCTGGAAATTAAGATTTTTTAAGTCCTAAAAAAATCATCTTAAGGACATCATTTGGAGCAGACTATCTGTGTAATTGATATTACTTTCTTTAAATCAGTCCCCAAGTTGGGCACTAGACTAACTGGCATTGTTCTCCAGTCCCACTTATTTTTGACTATGTGGTGCCACCAAAAAAGCCTCATTCTTCCAGGTTTTAATTAAGGCCTAGTCAACTAGAAGGCCCTGCAAAGGAAAGGTTCCCAACAAAAGCAATGGCAGTTTAGGGTCCAGTTTTCCATCCTGGACAAAAATCCAGACCTGCCCTTTCCATGGGCCCTCTTCCTCTAATTTGTCTCTTTCCAGTGAGCAGTTTAGTAAAATGTCATAAACAATTCCAGGATGCTGTACAGCCTTGCTAAAAGGGTGCTTTAGAAACTATCCTTATGGCAGGCAAAGTTTAGTTTGACTTTGTTGGATCACTTCTAAAACCCATCCTAAGACCTTACACATGGTATGGGAGGCTATATTATTTATTTATTTTTAATTGGCGGGTAAGAGGCTATTCTAGTCAAGGCTATGGTTTTTCCAGTGGTCATGTATGGATGTGAGAGTTGGACTATAAAGAAAGCTGAGCACAGAAGAATTGATGCTTTTGAACTGTGGTGTTGGAGAAGACTCTTGAGAGTCCCTTGGACTGCAAGGAGATCCAACCAGTCCATCCTAAAGGAGATCAGTCCTGGGTGTTCATTGGAAGGACTAATGTTGAAGCTGAAACTCCAATACTTTGGCCATCTGATGAGAAGAGCTGACTCATTGGAAAAGACCCTGATGCTGGGAAAGATTGGGGCCAGAAGGAGAAGGGGACGACAGAGGATGAGATGGTTGGACGGCCATCAGCGACTCAATGCACATGGGTTTGGGTGGACTCCGGGAGTTGGTGATGGACAGGGAGGCCTGGTGTGCTGCGATTCATGGGGTCGCAAAGAGTCAGACACGACTGAGCAACTGAACTGAACTGAACTGAAGAGGCTATTATTTATTTTTATTTATTTATTATTTTATTTTTGGCTTGCTGGGTCTTTGTTGCTGAGCGAGGGCTTTCTGTAGTTGCAATGAGCAGGTTTCTCATTGCGGTGGCTTCTCTTGTTGCAGAGCATGGGTTCTAGGGCATGTGGGCTTCAGCAGTTGTAGCATGTGGGTTCAGTTGCAGTTCCTGGGCTCTAAGAGCACACTCAGTAGTTGTGGCACTTGGGCTTAGCTGCCCCATGGCATGTAGAATCCTCTGGGACCAGGAATCAAATCCACGTCCCCTGTACCGGCAGGTGCATTCTTAACCACTGGATCACCAGGGTAGTCCAGATAAGAGGTCATTATTTAGATTAATGACAAAAATAAGTCTAAGGGTATTTTCCCAGCTCAAAGGGTAAAAATCATATGGCCACAAAATGTTCCTGATCGAAACTGGATTAATTCCAAAGAGCTTATACTATGACTATGAGAAGGAAGCTGATTGGGTTAGACATTGCTGCTGCTGCTGGTGCTAAGTCGCTTCAGTCGTGTCCGACTCTGTGCTACCCCACAGACGGCAGCCCACCAGGCTCCTCCGTCCCTGGGATTCTCCAGGCAAGAACACTGGAGTGGGTTGCCATTTCCTTCTCCAATGCATGAAAGGGAAAAGGGAAAATGACACGACTCTTAGCGACCCCATGGACTGCAGCCTACTAGACTCCTCCGTCCATGGGATTTTCCAGGCAAGAGGGTTAGACATTAGAAGGGTATAAAGCGGCAGGAAATGAACATCTGAAGGAAAGGAAAGAATCCTAACCTCTCGCACTCAAGTAGAAGTGGCCCAACTCTGCTTCCTCTAGTGGATTTAATCGCCCCTTATATCTGATAGCTTTCTGTAACAAAAGATAAATACTAAATATCGAAAACAAATATGCCTACAAATTACAAGATAAAGGTAAAGTGAGAGGAGTCAAGCCAACATTTAGGATTATATGAAAGGAACAGAATTCCTACAAAGTTCCTAAAGCTTAAATGCAAGGTAAAAACCATCACTGATAACAATATAAAAACTGAGCCAAAGATGTGGCTGGGGCCGGAGCAGAGCCTAAAAAAGAAAAAGAACACATGTAACCTCTGGGTGGAAAATTAACATGAACTTAAAACTTGAGGGGAAAAAAAAATAGCTGAGGTTCACTTGTGTTTTCCTATTTCTGAATCAGTTTGTAAACCTGATGTTGCAGATTTGGCACCATGTGGTTCAGCCCAAGGAATGATTACTGGGCAAACCTACTTGAGAAATGAGTATGCACCACCCACTTGCCAAAATCACCCGCTGCTGCCCGCATCTGTCCAGGTCTCCACAGTACTCACGTGGTTGAGGAACTTGCTGTCCCGTGTGGCCCAGCCGATCTGCATGACGCCAGAAGTGACCACGGTAACTTCATAGTACCATACCCCAGCGTCCACACAAAAGGTGCAACGCACACTTTCGAAAGAAGAAGCATCGCAGCGAGCCTGGCAAAATCAAAGGGCATGGCAGCCCACCATCAATGCCTGAAGACCACCAGAGATAACAGACTGCTCAGAAGGTGGAATCTATCCTTTCTCATTACAGCTCCTGCTGGACTACTGTCTCCTTCTCTGTGCATCCTCAGTGACAAAATATACAAAACTGAAGGAAGGATGGTATTTTACAGTTTAGTTTTCATGGAGTTCCAGATTGAAAGGACTGGAAGACCTCAAAGTAAGAATTAGTGAAGGCTACTGGCTTCATTTTTAATTACTTACAGAGTTTTGCTCTCATAGTAGAATCTTTTACAAATGCATAAACACTGCCTTAATCCGTACTTGTTAGGGAGGGAGATGAGGGAGAGGATATTGAAGGGTATAAGATGGAGTACCTAAAAATAAGCTAAAGCAGAAAACTACATAAAGCATTTGGTAAGATGTAAGATCAAAGGGCTGTCTGCAGCCATTCTTCAAACAGCTCTTTAATCTTGACATGTCTAGTGCCTAAAGCAGCTGTATATAAGCGGCTCTTTCATTAACCTTCACTCCCCCTCCCCCCATCAGCAACATTTCCAACATGCAGGGAGAAGGTAAAGTGCTAGATTGAATATAACTGGTTATACAGGGATTAAAAAAGAAAGGGCCTCTTTCAGAAATACTAGTCTTTGTACCTTTAACTGCATAAAATAGAAGAGATTAAAGTCAGACATTTAAACAAGTCAATAAACATTATAGCACTTACTATATGTATAGGATCATGTGAGATAGGAAAGAGTATATAATATCTCAGATATTCTCTCTTCTACCACTTCTACCTCTAACCACTCTCTGAGTATGTAGTAAACTTCCATCTATTTTGCAAGGATTGCTTTTGTTCAGAATCAGGGCATGAAAATGAAAACAAGATTTTCTCCCTAGAATGGTCCATCTATGGAAACTTTACCTCCAAGCCATGAGGCGAGATCTTCAGGTACTCGCTGACATCGTTGCTATTCAGCATGGCCTTAATGCTATTCAAGTCCACTTTCTCATAGGTCAGCTGCCTACCCTCTTTTAAAACTGCAAAAGAAGAAGTGGGCACGTTTCTAAGGCAGGCTATTGTGGAAAAACTGTTGTCATCGCTGGCTGCCACTCTTGTTAATAAGTGGAGGTGCTCAAATATGGCAGAATCAGTAGACATAACCTTAGCTTTGGGGCTGCATAGCTGTATGAAGATTAATTAGGCAAATTAGTAAAGGCAGCACAGGTAGGTTTATATTTCTGTTCCTTATTGTCATTTTTTTGCATGCAGCAAAATCCAAATGGTACTTTTTCAGAATTACTCTTTAACTGGCACTACACAGGCTGTGCACTGAGCAATTCCCCACCATGTTGTGGTAGGAGCAGGGGGACTGTGCTAACTATGGGGCAGGGGAAGTGAGGACAGAGCAGCAGTCTAGTTTTAGTTCTTGCAGCCCTTGGAGGAGAAAAAGAATAGTTGGGAGCAACTCTTAAGGTATAGATATGATTTGAGTTTTGAAGAGCAATGCTGGGATAGGGAAAAGAGTAAGAGAGGGAATTCCAAGTTGAGAGGAACAGGCCCAGAGATAGGAGTGACTGGGAACTGCTTGTAAGACAGTGAAAAGAGTCCGTGTTGGGAAGAGTTGGATTACACAATAGTAACTGATTGGTGGCCTGGATGTAGCAGGAAACAGGAGACCAATAACAATGTCTGAATAGGAGAGCACTGCAATTAGAAGCATTCCTTCCATCTAATTGTCTTAAGAGTCCCCAGGATTCATTACCGCTAGAATATAGCCAACCTACCAGTAGAGGACTTTATATGGAAAAACTCACACTGTCACAAATGAAGACCAGTGATCCTATTTAAGAAGTGGATTTGGAAATGAAAACAAGCATTTTAATACAGGACAACTCCTACTTACAGAGATTGTCTAAACTCCACTGGGCACAGAAACCAACTTGACGTTTCAGATAATCAGGATCATCAGTCCAGGACTCCAATGTGACAAGCCGGTCACTAATACTGGATTCAGAAATAGTCAATTTATTTTCACCTGTTTGGGAAGACATAAACCTTAAATTAACCATGGAAGAGTAGGAGGATTTGCTGGGCAGATTGATGGAGGGAAGGAATACAGAGAGACGATTAGAGAATTTGGAAACTATACTAACGACAAAGCCCAAGAGCTCTATTTTCTAGAAGGTAGCAATATCATCACTAAATTTTCTAGCTATAAAAAGTGGCTAATCCCGGCCACCAATTTTGATTCTTTAGGTGAGAAAACAAACTGTTGCCTTTGTCACCATACTATAGACCTTGAGATGTTTATCTAGGCAAATCAGAATGTATGCATGTTATTTATTTAGCTGCACGACTTGCAGAAGCTTAGTTCCCCAACCAGAGATTGAACCTAGGGCCACGGCAG
The DNA here is from genome assembly GCF_019923935.1 of Bubalus bubalis. Taxonomy (NCBI): domain Eukaryota; kingdom Metazoa; phylum Chordata; class Mammalia; order Artiodactyla; family Bovidae; genus Bubalus; species Bubalus bubalis. The sequence goes on along the minus strand of NC_059174.1, from coordinate 24,850,139 downwards.
CGAAAGCCTAGAATCCTAACCACTAGGCAACCAAGGAACTCCCCAGAATGTGGGCATATCTGATGGGGTTCAAAGGCGTCAGCTCATCCTGTAACTAAGAAAAATTAACATTTTTAACAGGCAATATAGATCATTAGTCCAAGAAGTCACTATACCTACTTGTCTGTGCAAACTTTTCCAGTGCGATAAGTGCAAAAAGCATGACTGTGGGGTGGGACTGTAATTTCTGAAAGACAACAAAAGATAAATATATTCATACATACATATATATATATCATTGCCCTTCTGGGGTGACAATTTCCTCTTCTGACCCATTGTGTGCTAGACTTTTGTTTTGGAGCAGTCATAAAAGTTTTACTCATTCAAATCCTTGATTATCCACTTGCTACTATTGTTAGTAACTGACCATGATAGTCTCCTAAAATCTTATTTTCTTGTTCATTTACAGATATGGAAACATCAAAAGTATCTTGTTAAATGAACTATTTTACTTAGTAACATTTATATTTGTTAAATGAAAACTTTGTTAAATGAAATCATGCTGATTCTTACATTCATTTAAGCAAGCCAAACAGAAGCTTAGAAGTGTAGCTAAAAATGGCTTTTTTATTCAGAACCCTAAAAGGAATCATTCATCACTACCAGGTTCCAAAATTATAAATAATGGAATTAACAACTCATGGCTTCATTTTCAATCTGTTCTCGGAACCATTCATCACTACCAGGTTCCAAAATTATAAATAATGAAATTAACAACTCATGGCTTCATTTTCAATCTGTTCTCTGAAAGGAAGTCTACAAATGCTGATTGTAGGTGGGCGAGAGCAACAAGTGAGCTCTTTCAGTTACAAGCTCTTTCAGCAACAAGTGAGCTCTTTCAGTTACACTTAAGTTCACATTACATGTGTTCACATTTGAAGAAAGGTCTATCTGCTTAACATCACATCTGCTCCCAGCCATCCCTCCCTAGTTATGCTGCTGCTGCTGCTGCTGCTAAGTCACTTCAGTCGTGTCTAACTCAGTATAACCCCATAGACGACAGCCCACCAGGCTCCCCCATCCCTGGGATTCTCCAGGCAAGAACACTGGAGTGGGTTGCCATTTCCTTCTCCAATGCATTAAAGTGAAAAGTGAAAGTGAAGTCGTCCAGTCGTGTCTAACTCTTAGTGACCCCATGGACTGCAGCCCACCAGGCTCCTCCGTCCATGGGATTTTCCAGGCAAGAGTACTGGAGTGGGGTGCCATTGCCTTCTCTGCCCTAGTTATGTTAGGAGCCTGCAAAAGAGCTCCAGAACATCACCTGGTTTCCATTCACTCTTCTGGTGCCCAACTGGGTTCTGCAAAGCTCTTCCCTGTTACAAGCCTGTTTAGCACTCTACTTGCCATAACCATCCTCAATCCCTCTGTCTGGCTTTTCAGACCCTGAGCCCTCCCTACCTGGCTACTCAGTCTATATCCTCCTGTCTCTGAACACTGTCTTCTGATCAGACAATTCTCTGTAATATGCTGGGAACACAGCCATTTCTGGCTCTGGGCTTCTGCCAGTGATTTGCCTTTAGCCAAGAATCCCATTTTTTAAAAAACTTTATTTAAAAAAAATTTTTGGCTGCGTCATGTGGCATGCAGGATCTTAGTTCCCTGACCAGCGATCAAACCTGTGCCCTCTGCGTTGAGAGCACAGTCTTAACTACTAAACTGCCAGGGAAGTCCTGAAGCCCATTTTTTCTCTCCTGTGTGCATAATCAAATTCTCACCCTATGCTGTGACCCAGGTGAAGCTTTACCTTTATCAGGAGGTCTAGCTCTCACAATTCCCAGTCCCCATCACCCATACCTCCCACCTCCCAGTCACTTCTCAGAATTCCTGGCACTTGGTCTCAAGGAAGGGGTTTTGCCCTTGATCATATCCCACCATAAAGTAGAGGCTAATTATCTTGTCTGAGTAGTTTTGTTCCCTGAACTAATCAGGAAACTTCTTGAGGGAGAAGGACTGTTAGACTACTTCTGTATTTCTACAGTGCTTACTTAGCATAGTGTTAAATGCTCTAAGTACATATTATCTAGGTACTGAAAATATTTTTCAGATTTTGAAAAAGGCCAGTGAATAGCAGTCCTGCAAAAAATGACTCTAAAAAATACAGACCAGACAAGCCTAGTCCAACAGTGCAAGAGATCTGACAGCACAACCATGGCAAACCACAAGCTTCACAGACCATACACCAAACAACAATAATTTAAAGAGCAGTAAGGGAGCATGCATTGGAGAAGGAAATGGCAACCCACTCCAGTGTTCTTGCCTGGAGAATCCCAGGGATGGGGGAGCCTGGTGGGCTGCCATCTATGGGGTCGCACAGAGTTGGACACGACTGAAGCGATGTAGCAGCAGCAGCAGTAGGGAGCAGGGAGGGATAGAGGAATAGAGAGATTTATATACACTGGGAAACTGATCTCACAGTTTCCTGGCTTGGAATGCTGTGTAATTTTGTTTCTATTGTGGAGGTTCCTACTACCATTTGGCAGACTCTAAGGATGCATACAAAAAAGCCAATCATAGCACCTATCTTATGACTAAATTTAAAACCAGACCGACTCAGCTGTTTTTGCTTGTAATAAATTCCTATCCTGCCCTTACTTTTTTTTTTTTTTTACATAGGAGGGAATAGATAAACACTCAGGAAACACCTGCAAATAAAATTTATAGCTGATTCCATTCTCTGTGCCATTGGCTAAGCTGGCAATGTTAGAAAAATGCACAGTTCTAGATGACTAAGAATAACTAGCTTTGCTGTCTCACTTACCAGACACTGTAGCAAATATTCCAGTATTCCTGGGCTAAGTAAACCAATACTTGCAGGACCTAGACAAATGCAACAAACACTGGATATAATTAAATGTGTCACATTATTTGAATTGGTAACTAAGACCAACAAAATCATAGAACTCTTTCATCTAGTTAAAATTTATAAACTGTGTATATATGTATATATTAGATTCAATATCTTATGAGCTTAGCCTTTTGTTATTTTTAATTTTTAAAGCAAATAAGGAGAGTTTTTTTTTTAATCTTGGTATATGCTTTATTCTCAAAATTGATAAGATACTAAAATTTATAAACAAATGCAAATGGCTACATATATAACCAAGACAAATTTGGAAAAAAAGAAAGCAAAGTTGAAGAATTCATGTTACTACTCATCTGCATCTTGGAATATGTATAATTATGGCTGATTTCTGTTGCTGTATGACAAAACATTGTAAAAATTAAAAAAAATTTTTTTTAATTAAAAAATAAAGATCCTGCGCCTGTACTCAGCAAGGTATAATTAAAAAAGAAACTTATCAGTAGAGGTCCATTATCAGAAGAGACTTTGGGGAGAGACATTTTTACCAAAAAAAATAAATAAATAAATAAAAGAAAGAAAAGTATTTCTTGTATTAATAGGAAAATTCTTTGTTTTAAATTTCCATCTTCCCCTTAGTGTCAAACAACTTAAGGTTTTCCTTGGGGGAGCTTCCCAGAGTTACCTGCTAGTTTCTCTGCCAAGCAGCCTAGGACTGCAGATGTGTTCCTGTGTTTGGCAGGATGACCTGAGTCCTGGCAAGCTACTTCTCCATTTAGGTTGAGAATTTCAGTCAATTTTTGGAGTGCATCCTAAAAACAATAACATACAAGTGGATCTGATAAATGTATGACTTAGGCTTTTTATCCCCAAGGTAATTCTTTGACACGAAAGTAATAACCAGGTGTTAAATTAACTCAGAATTACCATGCAAACATGATAAAATATACCCAAAGGATAACATTATTGATGGGAAATATTATTTGATAAATCTGAAAGTTTTCTTATATGAATTTCTAGATAACATTTCACTCAAAATGTACCAGTTGTATCAAATATATGCTATATACTCTTGGGTCATTAAACAGACTAAATCCACCCAATGCCAATATGATTGATAACAATAGGGCCTAGTGATATTGAAGTAGAAAGTTCCTTAAAAAATATATTTTTTTAAATCAATCGAGAACAAATATCATCAGAATTTTTAAGGCAAATTATAATAGAAACCTCCTATAAGACTAGGCAAAGGTCAATTCATCAGTGACAAGATCAAAGACTTTTTCCCTTTGTCCATGTTTTTCCATGTTGGGCCTAAATATGTGGGGCTTAGACAAATGAAAGATGCCAGAATCCAAAATTTTTAAGAAAGGGTTCCATAGACCATATGGAATAAGGCATTGAAAATTTGATACTTTTGTTCTAACTTGGAATAATCAAAATTATGCCAATATACCAATATTAAGACTCAAAAGTGTTTTTGGTATAATAGTTTTTTTCTCTTAATAGAAAATATTTAAAGAAAGTTTTGTCATGAGGAACTTGTTTAGAGAGAGAATCAGCTTAGCAATTGAACATTCCCTTCAAATTTCAAAGAATGCCATTATAGATACCTGGGTTGGACCCGTACACTCTTACAGAAAAACCCAAATGAACTTTTTGGCCAACCCAATATAAATGCTCCCATTTTTGACATTTTAAAAATTTTAAACTAAAGTTTTTGAGTAAGCTAGTTATAGAGGATGTAACAATTCATAGGTAATAAAAAACATGTTTATACAATGAAATTAATATTAAATAAAACAGACTCAAAATACTATATATAAAGAGGAAATGCATTATACCAAATGTTCTTTGTGGTAATTCATCCTGTGTTTAAGCACAGATGTCAGTTTCATAAAAGATAATTAACTTACTTTAGTGGGCAATGGACATTCATCTAGTAATAATGTTATAACAGCTGGTCCCAGTGGATCTTCCAATGGAATAACTCTAATTAAAGACTGGACAACGTCTAACCATCCTTCATCTAAGAGCAAATCAAGAAGATTATATGATAAAGTCTCTATTTTTAAACTGTGGAAATATATAACTTATAACACAAGATGACTTCACATTAAAATAGAACCACTCCTGGAGAATAGAAACATCCTATAGCTTCTAAGCAGCTAGTATCTGTCATGGACATAGTCATCAATTGCTGGTTATCATGGTAGAAACAAAAATCCTAATTTACAGGAATCTGGTGATTTAGGGGTATCTTTATTTGAAGAAAATTCAAGCTATGTTTCTGGGTTCTCAAATTATGATTAAAAGTTTCCAGCCTTTATTTATGACACAGGAGTTAACTGAGAAAATTAAGTATCTAAAACAGTTGGCTCTATTTTCTGAATGACATTTAGAAAATTGAGGAACAAAAATTTATCTTCCTCATTCTAGAAGAGTTATAGTCAAAGATCTGTCAGTGCCAAAATAATTTTAATAATTCCAGTGAGATAAAACCATTACTAAAAGATGCAGTATATACTCAGAATACAATACAGTGCTTTTAATTATTGCCCTTGTGCAGGAAAATTTCCATAGACTAAGGGCTTTTTTCCTCATCATGTATGTTAAGTATTTCTGAAGTATTTTTTTTTAAGTGGCTACATTTCTTCATGATCATTAATTAATCAATTAGGAATACTTTTTAAAAACTTAAAAAATACCTGTTTCTGCCATTTCGTGCAATGTAATCATTGAATAGGGAGGTTCCTGATCACTGAAAAATAAACATTCAAGACATCAAACTTGAAGAAATAAGAAATGACAATTTCAAATAGAAGTTCAAACTGGAAGTATGGGGGGTAGAAAGAGAAAGAAAGGAACACGAGTGAATGTAGAGAAAGATGGAGGAGACAACCAGAGCTATAATCTTTAAGGACAAATGCACACCACATGTACTTATTTCCAAGGTCACTGTCCATGACAGCCCACAAACATGAACAAAATGGGCAGAAAAGCACGTGAAAGGATTACCGTGTGGCCTGAAGTCAAAACACAGGACTAATACTGAGAGCCAGAGCCCACTTTCAGTTTTACCTCTAATAGCCCAATGCCAATAGAGACAAGGCAAGGAGACCAACATCATCTTCCTCATACATACCTCAAGAAGTGTCAGGAAGGCAAATGCAATCCCAAATGAGGACTTACAGAAACAAGGGCCTACATAACATCTTCGTTTTTAGGTGGTGTTCTGGTAAATATAATTATATGCTTAAACTTCATAAAATGAGGTTAGAAGGAAAAGAAACCAAACTTAATTAGTCATTGCTCTAAAATGGCATTTTCCCCTTAATTCAGTGGATTTTCAAACTGTGATCTCAGGAATTCAAAGAGATGCTTTAGGGGAAATTTAAAAATGGAGGAAATATATTCCATCAAACTGATCATCTGATTATTTAAAGAATATACTCACTGCTTATATTCACAGAGCCATATATTGTGGCTCTCTGTTTCACTGTGAAAAAAGAAAAAAAAAAACAACTATTGTCTTCAATCATTTAATCCTCAGAATAACCTTGCAATATGGGAATTACTAAGTTCATGTCAGGTACTCATTAGGTGCCAGTGTTGGACGCATCCTATTCCTTTTCAAAACAAGGGAAAATTCTTATTAAAAATATTGTATTAAATGATATAACTAACTAATACAAACACTGCTCTGGGGCAATCTGGCAATAATGAAATTAAGTATGCATATATTCACCAATGTTAGAGAAATAATTACACAGGTGCATATGAGGCTATTTGCTGCAATGCTATTTGTACGAACAAAAATTCAGAAGTAGTAACCTAAGTGACTGTCACCACACTATTGCGTAACAAAATATAGTGCTTTTGAGCATACAACAGAATACTCCGTAGCAGTCTCAAACACAATGTTGAGAGGAACTAAAACCAAAGAGATTTCTCTAATCGTTAACTAAATTTTAAAAATCATATACAAAACAATATATATAAGCTTCCTACACAGACATAAACATATGTCAGGCAGATTAGAAGAACATGCCTTAAATTCAGAAGAATGGTTACCCGCTGATGTTTGGACGTGGGAGGTAAAAAGGGACATTGTGATTAGGGAAGGGCAAAATAATAAAAATGACAAGGTCAGTGACCAGTAAGGAATATGAGTACCTGAATTCTATACAGACACACTTAAAGGACACACACATCCCTACCCTCAAACAAACAATATAAAGACCTCCCTAGTGGTCCAGAGGTTAAGAATCCACCTTGCAGTGCAGGGGCTGTGGGTTTGATTCCCAGTTGGGGAACTAAGAGCCCACATGCCACTGGGCAACTAAGCCCGTGGGCCGAAACAACTAAGACCCAATGCAGCCAAACAAATAAAACATAAATATTATATATAAAAAAAGAAGATGACAAAAATTCTTTGTGAAATAGAAACAGCAGGAACTTGTGGCGGGAGGCAAATGCTAAAACCATAAGATCACTAAGCTCTGGGCCAGGAACTAGACAGAGGTCACCAGGAGCTTTACGTCTGCAAGGCAGGTAAAGGGGACCAAAGCCCCACTGTTGCAAAGGATGGAGCAGATTTACCAAATCAAGTGGGAACAGCATTCCCCTCTCAGTGAAAGGAGTTGAAAAGCTCTAAATAGTAGCCTGAGCTGCAGCTGACATAAAGTTTCAAGTCTCCAGTGACAGAAAAAGGCAGAGAAAGCCAGGCAGCAGGACCTGGGCTTCCTAGAGTGGGGAGGGACCTCAGAACCACCACTTTTAGGTTCAGTTGTAGACAGAAGGCCCCTGGGCCCCAGATGGAGACAACAAAAGTAACAGAGAGAAAGGGAGAAAAAGAGAGAGAACACACACACACACACACAGAAAAAACTTCCATCGAGAGGAGCCTGCAAATTAAAATTCCAAAGTCATGAGAATAAGTCATCAGCAATCTGAGGATATAATACCAAGAAAAAAAAGCAAAAGAGTTGAACTTCAGAATGATTTTTAAATTAAGTATATATTTCAAGTGTATTTCCTATAGCAACGCTCTCATTATGCCATTAGAAACCATGCTGTCCTCTCAAATCAAGGTCATTCTCTTGTAAGTAACAAGAGGACAACAATAAATATTAAGATTGCTTTATAAATGTGATATCTGCATACATCCTTTTACACATATTCTTACTTAGCCCATCTGACTTGTCTTTGAAGTTTAGTTTTAATAGCCTTATAAACTTTGTAGGTTAGCAAATTCTTTTCTCTATAGCAGTTTCTTAAAAAAAAAAAAAGCTCTGTAACTATGTTTACAAACTCTCTGAACCTGATTTTGCCATTATGTTCTCCAACATGTCCCTTTATAGTTGTTCTGCCAAATTTTTCCATTTTCAGAAGAGTTTTCACTGTAATTCAGTAAAAACAGGTTTAAGGTAAAAGTTACCCTATTATTCAAGTGTACACTACTTGCCTCATAAGTCCACTTATAATGTGTAATACTGTTCTGAAGCTTAGAAATAAAGCTCCTGCTTTGCCCCTAACACTCTCTTAACCACCCTATAAAAAATATGTCGAAGTCTATTCTGTACCTGTTTTCCCAATGGGCTTAAATAAGACTGCTGTGGTTTACTTCCTTATTTGGGAAGGACAATTTTTCATTACAATTTCACAGCATGCTTTAAATGTCACCATGAAAAAACTTTACATAACAGTTTCTAGACCTTTGCTTGAATTTAGATGATGTATATGGCACAGATTTATATTAAATATATTTCCTATAAACATATTAAAATGATATTAAATTCAGATACCAGAACTACTTCAAAGACAGGTTTTAATAAACTTAGGAAGGCCTTTCTGAGATGGTTACGGAGCATATTTGTAAGAATATTTCCTAGCATGCTCTATAGCAGAAAGAAAATGTGTAAAATAAATTTATTTCTATGAGGACAAAAAAAACCCCTCAAAATAATATGCACAGGTATATCTTGCTTTATGCTATCATTTTTCAGGAACTAAACAAAACTGTTTTCTCATAAATGTGATTATCAATATTTAGATACTTAAATATACTGGCAGACCCTGAAGCAAAAAGAACCCAGACAGAACTTAAAAAAAAAAAAATCTATCCTCTATTGAGGACATGTTGTGTACAAGGCACCATTTGTATCTGTGCTCAGCCACGTCCTGACTCTTTTTGAACCATGGACTGCAGCCCACCAGGCTCCTCTGTCCATGGAATTCTCCAGCCAAGAATACTGGAATGGGTTGCCATTTCCTTCTCCAGGGGATCTCCCTGACACAGGTATAGAACCTGCGTCTCTTGTGTCTCCTGTATAGGCAGGTGGATTCTTTACCACTAGCGCCACCTTACTAGATTATTTATATATATTTTCTCATGATAATCCTTGTCAGAAAGGTATTATTTTCTTTTCATAGATGAGGAACCTGAGGCTTAAAGAAGTGATTTGCTCAGTGTCATGTAGCTAGTCAAGGGGCTGGGCCAGAATCTGAACCTTTGTTCACTACAGTTCTAAAACTTACTGCTACTTTCTGTGCTATACGGTTGAGTTAAAGTACTTCTTTCAACTTGAACAATGCCCTTTAATCTCAGTTATTCAACCTGGGATTTTGCACTTAGACAAAGCAGGGGAAGAAACAAAACAGGGTGCAGGTGTGTCCTGCCGTTTCTTTCAATTTCCAAGTTTCCCAAATGGATCTAGGAGCATCATCTAAGGGATATAAGAGGTAAAAGAGGGAGGATAGAAACTCTCCTTGACCTACGTCCTTTCATTGCCAACAAAAGTTGTGTGCAGTTACATTCTTGGTACCGTGGGGTCGCAAAGAATCGGACATGACTGAGCGACTGAACTGAATGTTCTTGGTAAAACAAATTATCTTGAATCTCCAGTTAGTACAGCAGATAGCCAAGCAAGATAAGAGTGAGTCTTCACAAAACCATTTCCTCTTGTAGGTTTCAACACAAACTCACTCTATATTGACTACATTCCCCAATAGAGATCAAAGCTTTCATAGGTGTATTCTGCTACAGAAATGTTTAGACATTTCCAGACTGGAGTAGATATTAGCAAGTAAAATGATCAAACCTTATAATTTACTCTCATGAGAAATGAAATAGTCTCCCCCTATGAGTAATGAGGCTTGGCAGATATATCTTAATGCACTGAAGAAGTCCAAGAGTTATGATTCCTGGCATAAGGCTTTTCATTAGATAGGAGGTGATCATGAGCCAGATACTTACTTATCTACAAGAGTCCGTATGACTGCCAGTGTGTCCAGCACTAGCCCGTCTACGTTTTGTTTTTTTCTCCTTGGCTCATGAGGTCCTCGGCCTCTCCTTGGTGGCCGAACAGGGTCCCGGGGCTGGCTCCTCATGTCAGTGGTGGGTACTGCGCTGTTATCGGCCTGTTGCTGCTGGGTGTCAACACTGTCTTCTGCTCCACTGTCGTCTCGGCAGATACAGGAATTGCCCATGGTCGCAGTGGCACCTCTAGTCCCCAGGAAGCGGGCTATGTGCTCCTCAAGAGTCAACAGCAGACCCTGGCCAAGGCTTCTGCTTACTAAGAACACGGCCCAACCAAAGACAATCATTTAGATAGTTTTCAGTTTTCCAAGTACTGTTTTCATAATCTGGAGTTGAGGAACTTGCATCCTATTTGTTTTTAACAACTGAATGCTGAAGAAAGTTGCAGAGTTGATCTCCAACATTATCAATTATAAGGAATCCTGGTCATCCAGTGGCAGTTCTAAAAGAGAAAAGGAAAATGAGTCAAAGGTTTCTTGGCTACTCAATTACTCAAACTTTCCTAGTTTGATTTTATAGATATTAGGACTACAGTGAAGAATCATCTTTGGTTATTTTTATAGGCTTCTGATGCAAAGAGATGTCTTTATGTAAGAATTAACAACCAGTGATTTCTTTTCATCATTACAGTATAAAGTTGGTTGCTAAACCACATCCTTGTAAACTACAGGCGTTACAATAGATTTTTTTTTAATGTATGTTTCTATCCATATAGAAATACATTAGAAGAATGTATGCAATTGCTTTAAGGGCTCCTTTTGTGGATTAAAAAAAAAACACTGTATTTTTTGAGTGTATGAGAAAATTTAATATATTTCAAATAAAATATCTAATTACAAATGTCTGTTGTTTAAAAAAAGTTATGATACAATGTGATAGCACCCACTTGATAACAAGAATAATACAAGGATAGAGTGTTCAGTGTTCCCTTTAAATGACCAAACTGCATAGATTTCCCATTTGGAGGACACTTGAGAATTCACAGAGATAACACAAGTAGTTACAAAGTTTTTCCTTTATGAAAGCAAGACTTTGGGGGAAGGTCAATATATATCACAAGGTTACATTTTTCACAATGATAAGCTTGCTGCACATGTCTGCTGCAAGGTTAAGAATAGGGAAGCACCAATGACTCGATGGACTTGAGTCTGAGTGAACTCCGGGAGTTGGTGATGGACAGGGAGGCCTGGCGTGCTGCGATTCATGGGGTCGCAAAAAGTCGGACACGACTGAGCGACTGAACTGAACTGAATGATCTTTGTCTGAAAATACTAAGCACCAGGCTACCAGGCACCAGGTTAGCACTGGGAGAATAAAGAACAAGATACAGTCCCCACCCTCCAGAAATTTGTGGATGGCCATTCTCATCCCACACAGCATGTTTATCATTAAAAAAAAAAAAAAAAAGCCTAATGATAGAGTCAGCCCTTCATTAAGTTGAGAAAATCTGGTTAGGTGTAAAAGGAAGTAAAGATTTGGAAGCAGGAGACTTAACACACTAGCAAAGGATGAAAACAAAATCATGTGGAGACTTGAAGACCAGGACCTGTAAGGACACTAACAGACACATAAGGATTAGAGACTGGTATGGAGTCTCTATGCAACATTTGCTATTTACAAATAAATCCTATCTTGAGCAATGGCTTCGGGATAGATATAAATATTAATAAAATAACTTGGTGGGATTAGAAGCAAGAGAAAACTTGTTTCTGTTATTTTGGACAGATTTGCAGCAAATTCTTTCAAATATTTGCCCAGTTTAATTACTACTCATAAGAAAAAAAATGGAAGGAAAAAAGTAGATGGAGATAAAAATACTTTATATATATAATACTTAATCTAATGTAATATGTAGAGAGAGGGGGAGGGGCAGGGGAGGGGAAGAAGGGGAGAGGAGAGGCAATGGATAGACATTATCTCCCTCCAGAGTACCAAGACAGCAACAGCTGAGCCAAGTATAAGCCCACAGATGTTCTTGGTTCTTCCAAAAGAGTCAGGCCATCTTCAAAATTTGGAGATTGTACTGTAAAGGATGTGACTGAAGCATAGGTAGGAGAGTGATGCATGGATTCGGCTGAAAATAACCTTTTAAAAGAGAACACAGTGAGAGTTCCCTGATAGTCTAGCAGTTAGGATTCAGTGCTTTCACTGCTGTGGCCCAGGTGCAACCCCTAGTCAGGAAATAGATACTACAAGGTGTGTGATGTGACCAAACATAAATAAATAAATAACAAAATAAATAAAAGAGAACACACTCTAAACCAGCAAAGAGTGCAAGTAATACCATACCATTCCCATCACTGCAAGGATGGGAGTGATTGTGAGGAAAGCAGTGGATTAAAAAGACGTTTGTAGACATGGAAAACCAGTGGTAAAGTATGAGTCATGATACACATGTGATGTGATGAATTAACTATCCAAGTAGAGGGACTGAGATTCCTATCACAATCACAAGATTCCTCCCCATATTTGAAAATTCCAAAAGGATAAAAAATTTTAATTTAAAAATAAATATATAAGGAAAATAAGAAGTTTGTTGGATCTCAAATTCTTAAACTTTATTCCATCCAAATTATTTTTGCTAAGGCTTAAACTGAATGTAGAATAATTCATGCACATTTCTATTTAGTACATTTCAAAGCAAATGGAAGAAATGGGTATCGGTATTTCTAAAAATCTGACTAATTTGGAAGAATTATATGTGGTGATTTTTTTTTTTTTTCCTATTCCCAAATTGAACTGAAGTATAGTTCAGGTCAATTTCTTCCAAAAGAGTCAGTTTCTTTAAATGCCCTAGAAAATGATGTCAGCTATAAAATTTGTTAAGGGAAGGAAATGTAAAAAAAAAAAAAGATTATATTTTCAATATTTTAAAACCAAAGACTTTGTTTTTTTAAGAACTAGCTATAAAGACCAGGTGCAAAGAAGTTAATTAGGTGGGAGAAGCCATGAGGCATTTCAAAGGAAAGACTATGAAACAAACAAGGAAAAAAAAATAAGAGCTGTTATCTTCAAATTTTTTAGCCATGATCTTTAAATGAGCATACCGAGTGCTCTTGAAGGTTAAAGCCAAAAGCAGGACAATTAAGTGAACATAGTGTATGATCTTTCAGATTTATTCAGGACTAAAACATGGATAGCTTTTCATCTGGAAAAGCATCACTCACGACACTTCTCAGAGACTAAACTGTGAATACTTTAGGCAAAGGACTGAGTGGTGAAGCTAAACAATCACACTTTATACAGCCCTGTTTTATCTCATTCCAAAAAGCATTATGTGGTTCACTTTCTACAGATCATTGTTTTAAGACAGCAACATTCAGTCTACCATCTCATACAGGACACCAGAGGCCACCTACAGTACAGGGCACAGGTTTTGCAGTCAGTCCGGGCGCAGGTCCCAGCCCTGCAATACTTACAGCTATGCATTCTAATTACGCTGACTACTGACACACTTCAAAACATGGAAGATAGTAACAGTTCTTACACCTCACAGTAGTTCTGTGAGGACTACTTGGAACAGTACCTGTAAAACACGGCATGGTGCCCAACACTTAAAAGGATCCCCACATGCAAGATGTTATTATCAAATGCATACACAGCTAATCAGAAGTAACCAAATAATCTGGGAGTTGGGGGCTAGGAATAAGACCTGTCTTAATTATGAGGACTAAGATAACTAACAAACTCACCTTTTATAGAACTCATCTACACTGCACTGAAACGATGTTTATTTATCTGTATATTTTGGGAAAAAAACCTTGGAAAAGAATGTAGCTTAACAATCAACCCCAAAGGTGATGGGCATTAAAATTACTTAGGTGCCTCTTAAAATACCAAGTCCTGGTTCTACTCCAAATAGGCAGCATCTGAATTTCTAGGATGTGTTTTTCTTAAAGGCTCCTCAGATGATTCTGATGGTGGCCATGTCTGGAAATCACTGTGCTATGGAACCTAACACAAAAACTGGGACTGTACACAGGACCTCCTGCCTGAGTGAAGGAACAAACTGGGAACACTAAAGAGTGATTCTTCTGGGGTCTAAAAAGTGAATCTCCTTTTCCAGAGAAATGAACTGAGGCTATCTTTGAATATACTCTTTTGGAGAAGTCAGTCAAAAACCCACCAGAATATAGTTACATCTAGTATGGATGATGTACAGTACATGTCAACACAATGGAGGAAGCAGTCCCCTGTACTTCCCATCACAGCCCCCTATGAAGCATCATACTGAACCACGATGGTACGCTGCTTATGGGTAATGTTATTCAAGGCCTGACAGATGTCATGGGATGGAAAAATGAGTAAGACTAGAGATTATGTAAAGGCAACACACTGATGACACCACCCTTATGGCAGAAAGTGAAGAGGAACTAAAAAGCCTCTTGATGAAGGTGAAAGTGGAGAGTGAAAAAGTTGGCTTAAAGCTCAACATTCAGAAAACGAATATCATGGCATCCGGTCCCATCACTTCATGGGAAATAGATGGGGAAACAGTGGAAACAGTGTCAGACTTTATTTTTCTGGGCTCCCAAATCACTGCAGATGGTGACTGCAGCCATGAAATTAAAAGATGCTTGCTCCTTGGAAGGAAAGTTATGACCGACCTAGATAGCACATTCAAAAGCAGAGACATTACTTTGCCAACAAAGGTCCGTCTAGTCAAGGCTATGGTTTTTCCTGTGGTCATGTATGGATGTGAGAGTTGGACTGTGAAGAAGGCTGAGCACCGAAGAATTGATGCTTTTGAACTGTGGTGTTGGAGAAGACTCTTGAGAGTCCCTTGGACTGCAAGGAGATCCAACCAGTCCATTCTGAAGGAGATCAGCCCTGGGATTTCTTTGGAAGGAATGATGCTAAAGCTGAAACTCCAGTACTTTAGCCACCTCATGTGAAGAGTTGACTCATTGGAAAAGACTCTGATGCTGGGAGGGATTGGGGGCAAGAGGAGAAGGGGATGAGAGAGGATGAGATGGCTGGATGGCATCACTGACTCTATGGACGTGAGTCTGAGTCAACTCCGGGAGTTGGTGATGGACAGGGAGGCGTGGCGTGCTGCGATTCATGGGGTCGCAAAGAGTCGGACATGACTGAGTGACTGATCTGATCTGACATACTTCACCTTAACTTTTAAGACTACTTAGGTCGCTGGGAGTTGGACATGACTGAGCAACTTCACTTTCACTTTTCACTTTCATGCACTGGAGAAGGAAATGGCAACCCACTCCAGTATTCTTGCCTGGAGAATCTCAGGGACAGGGCAGCCTGATGGGCTGCCGTCAATGGGGTCGCACAGAGTTGGACACGACTGAAGCGACTTAGCAGCAGCAGCAGCATTAGATGGTCAAGTTAGTTTTGAAACAAAACAAAAAATCTAGTAATATAATTTAAATATATACAACTATCAGATCTGCAACTGTGGCAACCATCAACTGATTTCATGATGGATGAAATTATTTTCTGATAGATGAAATGGCACTGGATGCCATTACTTAGTAGAAATACTTCTCCTACCATCTAAATGGTAATGCTTTTAAAATCATCTCAGTGTTCATAACCATTTTGCTGAAAGGACCTAATTACAATCAAACATTTCCTTTGCAAATCTACTTCTCTGAAGTGCAGTATTATTTTTATCCTCCCCTTTGAAAAAAAGAAAATAAAGGCTATTCTTTCCATCTCAGTATCATTTATGACTTATTCTCCATTTTATATATTTTAAAGCTGCTCTGAGAGGGGGAAAAAATCAAACTTGGGCTCTCAGTAAGGTTAGTGTTAAAGCAGTGAGGGCTGGTACTCAAAATACAGACCTCTACCATCATAAACAGCTCACCACAAAGACATCTGCCAACTGGTCTAACCCTCTCTAACAATGGTCCAGGAATCAATGATTCATCTATTCAAATATTTGCTTGAATTCAATCATAATACAGCTTAGTGACTTTAAGAACATTTTCTTTTCTCTGAAAAATAAAATCTCAGGACTATGCTGCCAAGAAAGGAGAGGCTGGTTAAATGAAGGAAGAAAAACCAAACTTTGGGCATAAAATTACTATTGCTGTCATTTTCACCTTATTGTTCCAAAATAGTGAATGCAGCGCTTTTTTCCAGTCCACCCCACAGAGGCTAAATTGTACAGCATGAACAATAACAACATATAATACACTGGAAATCTTAATGATTTTCTCTTCTTAAACACTGTTTTGGAATTTTCTCCTAAGACAGTGAATGCATTTACAAGTGATAGCTTCTAGTGTCATGTTTACTATGCTCTTCCAATATTTCATTATGAAAAATTTCAAACATACAGCAAAGTAGGATTTTACAGTGTATACCTATATACCCACCACCTGGATTCTACTATTTACATTTTACTGTACTTGCTTTATCACATCTGTATACACCTTTATCCATCATCAATCCACCTTTTTTTTTCTTGATGCATTTCAAAGGCATCTATGTACTTCCCCCTTAAAAAAATCAGCATGTATATCACTAACTGGCTTCAATATGTTTTCAGGTTACATTTACATAAAATGTACAGTTCTTAAGCATGTAGGTGCTGAACTCTGTCTACTGCATATACCTGTATAACCCTATCAAGATAGGGAAGCTTACCCCATACATTTGCTTTTAAAATATCCTGCTGGACACTCCAAAGACCACAATTTTCTTGTGTTTAAATGGGAGGTCAATATGTAAAACTTGGAGGTCAACGAGATTATTTGGTAGCAAAATAAATAGGTAAGAAAGATGTATTGTATATCAAGAGTACACTTGCCATTTGAAACATAAACCACCTGAGGACATTTTAACAAGGGCATGTTTTGCCTCTAGAATCTAAGATATCTCAGAGGAAAGGGAAGGGAAAGATTGTGAAATATTTGGTTGGCACTTCACTTTTCCCCCAAAAGGAAGGGCAGCTCTGATATTTTTACATGCCACTCAGGTGTTGAAAACTATTTGTCTGCAGTGGCACTGGGCACTTGAGGTTTAAGTCACATAAGGTATTCTTATCCGCTGGATTGTAACTTTCAAGTTGTCTGGGAAAAGCACTGAATGATTCTAATACTTCTCTTGTGCACTGAGGTTGGCTTAAGAAAGTGCATTTTTGAGGGAAAAGTAGACAATTTTTTTGGTTGAACTGTTGGAGGAGTACTTAGGGTAGGACAGAGTAAGGGATTACCAAAAGCAAATGAGAGTAAAAAGGAGAGAGGTGAAAAAAAATAAGGAGAAATGAATAATCCTGCCTGGTCTTAAAGGCTGAAAAATTTGCCTTGGACCCAAAAAGGAAACGCTAAGGAAGAACTGAGGTAAGTGCTAATGATAGCTGCCATCCAGAGGAGAAAAACAAATGTAATACTCCATACTATGGGGGATTTTCACCTCCAGAAGACCAAATAACAGGAAATAATATAGATGTGTCATCCAAACACGATTCACAAATCTGAAAAGATTCTTCTGTTATAGAAAACTCTTTGCTGCTAAGAAAAGCAAACAAAAAGTAAACAGCATGGATAGCAACACCTTTCTCAATGAAATCCACTTAAAATGGGGTCTGAAACACTCAGTTACACACTTGACTGTTTATCTACTGGAACCTAAGAGAAAAAGTGTTAGTTGTTCAGGTGTGTCCGACTCTTTGCGACCACGTGGACTTGTAGCCCATCTAACAGATACTCAATAAGTATTTTAAGTGAATTCATTCTAAAATCTGTAAAAAGTATTCTTTGAAAAGCTGAGAACACATCACTCAATAAATATGAATCCAATGCTAATATGCCAGGCACAGAGCAAAGATGAAAAAAGGTCCCTCATACTTTTCTTAAAGGGATGAAGGGCAGCCACAGACAACAGAGTGCACAATCCATAATACAGCACCTGCCATAGAAGCCCATGCATATAGTGTCAGGTCCACCAGAAGGAAGCCTCTCACTCCACCATTTTTCCAGTGGAAAAAGAACTTAGTGAACATGCAAGTATCTGTACCAGCAAGTTTTTAAGTGACTATATACATTAGCCTTGGCAACTGGGGAATGAAGGATTTAGATCTGCACTGCAACACATTCATGTCTTAAATGATAAGCCAAAATATTGTTGGTACATATACCACTGACCATGCAGTTGAAAGGTTAACCGAAAGTCCATAAACTTAGTTGATGAAGATAATGGTAACGCTAATGAAAAATAAATAAAAAGAGGAAGCACAATGAAAAACAAAGATCAATTCAAGACAATACTAATGGTAACTCCCAAATAAGCACCTTTCCTGAATATTCTAAGAATTCCTATTCTGCACATGACATGGTAAGAAGCTTGTGTTGCTGCCAAGTGTCTCACGACAGTGCTTTCTGGGAAAACAAGGTATCAGAGACAACATTATGCTAGTTTTGGTTCATGAACATCATGGTTTAGTGACCTGGTAAATTATTAATAACTAGCCTTTAGGTGCAGGTAAGTATGAACAACTATGAAGCAATAAGAATTGAAAAAAAAAGAGCACATTTTCAACAAGGCGGGGCAGGATAGGAGACATACTCTGAGAATCATTGCATTAAAGGAGCACAGAAAAGGAAACTTAATTCTTTAGGAGGTAGAAAGGGTAAAGGAAAAAAAAACAAAACAAAAAACTAACACTGAAACATTAAACTGAGGTAATAATAAACCTGTCAAATAAGGTATTTCAAAACTTTCTACTTGATGTATATAAGACCCATGAAATTATGCTTGAAAACTATAATTTCAAGCAATAAGAAAGTTACATGCAGGGTTCATTCCTTAACAAACTTAAGGAGTGTATCAATCCTCTGCTGTCTCTAAATGCATTCTTAGTTTTCCAAAGCTTAGAGAGGGAGAAAGTGGAATGTTCTCCAAGAGTTCACCACTATTTATTAGGTACTATCTCAGTTAGCCTTGTATATATCATAGTTATCTACAGTAAAAAAATGATTTTACATACTGAACCAGCAAGCATTCCCTCTTAAAATGGACATTGAGAGTAAAATAGAACAAATATGTACTTTTTTCTAATCATAAAGATTGGCAAGAAAACTATTTCAAAAGTTTACGTATTGAACAGATAAACCAAAGGGGACATAGTCACTTATTTGCATTCCTACAAAGTTGTGAAAGTCTCCTCCTCAGGTTGTGGCCCAAGTTATAGCATTCACTATTTCTTAACTATTCTGTTTTTCAATTTTATAATTTGAATACCAGGAAAAACTATCCAAATTCAATGGGAAATGCTTTGAAAATGCCCAAATATTTGATGAGAAGCTATATAGTTTACTACCCCACTCCATAACTCTTTTGAAATAGATTACTGGTTCCACTGTGGTTCCCGTCTGTGGTGTCTAATGACTTTTCACTTACTTATGCAACCCTATGACTGTCACATCCTACTTTACAAGAATTCCACCACAAAACAGAAAATTTCCAATTTTAAGTAACATAGGTAAAGTATCTGCCTGCAACATGGGAGACCCAGGTTCGATCCCTGGGTCAGGAAGATACCCTGGAGGAGGGAAGGGTGGCTGCTCACTCCAGTATTCTGGCCTGGAGAAGTTCATGGACAGAGGAGCCTGACAGGCTACAGTCCATGGGGTCGCAAAGAGTCGGACACAACTGAGCGACTTTTACTTTTCACACAAAATGCTAAGTTTTTATTTCCCCTTGATTCTTGGCCAATTTACTAAGTGAAAAGTTATTTTGCTGATGAAGCAGAAAAAGTCCACATAGACTATGCTGGAACACTTCTTATAATCAATAAAGTAAAAATAATCATGAAGTGCAGAAATAATGAAGTGTTTATGAAAATGGAAAAGCAGGACTTAAAGCAGCAGGTCTGGACAATGTGTATCTTGGGAACCAGAAAGCTCACAGAATCACCACAGGGATTTTTTTCAAAAAAGACTCATGGAACGTAAGATTAGAAAAACAGGAAATTCAAGTCAGCTTTTTGTTTAGCAAAAAAAAAGAAACTTCAAAAATCACAAATTACTCAATATTTGTTAAACCAGCTCGAACAATTGCAACTAACCCAAAATTACGAAAATGTCATACATGGACACAGTACTTATAACCTCATAGAGGGATTTACAAAGCAAGATGTCATCCCAGGAAGTGCAAACTATACATGGGTGAAAAGCAGAAACAACCGTTGTGGGAAAAAACTTTTAAAGCCATTGCTAATGTGCCTCATAATGTATGGTTTGGAGTGACTACAGGAAGGCATAATATTCATGGAGAAAAAATGGAGGTCTCATTTATAAAATCAAAACTGAGGGAGAACACATGATACTCACTACCTGTACATAAAGAGGCCACAAATACATATATATGGAAAGGGGGGGGGGGTGGTTTACAATAATGAGATTAAATTGCCTGGAAGAAAATTTCAGCTGTCAGGAAAAAAAAAAAAAAATTCCTGAAGGAAAAGAGTATATCATAGTGCTATCTCTTGCAGTATCATCAGAGGTTCAAAGTAAATTAAAACTCTGGGAAAAAACCATCCTCCACCCCCATCTAAGCAGGAGCTGAAATCATGGGTTTAGACTATATGACCTAAAAAGCTGGAAACCTTGAAGCTTTCAGTACAATATGACTCCCCCACTCCATAGGTGATCAACAACTGTATTAATGCTAATCCCTTACATCTACATACTGTTTCACAGTTTAGAAAGAGTCTTCACTTTCACTCCTCAACAGCAACCCCTTTGATGGCAGAATCACAATACTTTCACACAGCTTGTACTCTGCAAAACACTTTCACACACTGTGTTATTTTACAGAAGAGACCCAAGGAGGTTAAGGAGGAGGAGATGGCAGGTAAGGGGCCTGGCCAACCAGGGGACTCCCTTCAGTCAATTAAATAGACTCTTCTAACCTTTAGAAGTTCAAAGTACAACACTCCAGGGGGAGCAACCTCATTCAGACAGCTATACAAGATAGAACTGAAGAGTCTCAGTGGATCATTTCTGCCTCAGTCTCCGACCCCAAACACAGGGAAACTGAGGCAGCAGGTAGAACAAAAGCTTGATCCAAGAGTCACGCACGGAGTGTCGGTGGGACGGACTTCCCCCCACTCCACCTGCACTATGTCCAGAAACGGCTGATTCCTATGTTTCAAAGGAAAAAGCTTGCCATTCCCGTTTCCCTCTATTTCCAACCCGGGCTTTCCTATGGCTTGGGGGGGGCGGGGGGGAGGGGGATCTTCCTCCCGGAACCGCGCAGCAAATCCCCTCTCCCCAGGCTCTTACTCATTTTTCACATCGGGCCTCCGAAGTAGGGAAATCCGCTAGCTCTGGCTCCTAACTCCTAGCTTCTCGCTCTCTCTGAGGCGTTTCTTGACCCTAAGGCACGTCTAAGCCTCCCCAGGGATGGTCTTCTGCCACTCCTTCCCCCTAAACCTCAAACTCCACAAAAGGAAACCCTCCCCAAGCATCCTCCTATCTACCCTTCTATCCTGGCCACCCCTGAGGAGCACCACTATGTATCAGGAGCCTCCCAGGAGCTACCTGCCTCTCACCTGGGCCCTTTTGGCTGCGGCCTCCGCAGAAGGGCGACCCCCAACAATCTCCTCGGTCAAGAAACCCCTAAAGCGGAAACACCCTCTTCCAGGGTCCTCTCCTGGCGCCTTCAGCACGGGTCTCGTTGGAGAACCTCCGGGCTGTTTTCTGGGCTCTGCCCAATGCCACCCGCTCCCAGCCCCCTCCTCAGAATCTCCCCGAGCCCAGTCCTGTCTCCCCGCCGCAGATTCAGGCGGCTGTTCCCCTCCCTCACGGACGTCCCCAGCCCTGGAACTCCCCCCGCTTCGCGTTCCTAGGGGCTTCCCGGCTGGGCTGCGGCACTGACTTTCTCCAGCTCTCGGGCGCACTCGAGGGAGGGGGCGGCGGCGGCTGCGGCGCGACTCCTTTGTGACAGGTCCAAGAGAGCGGTAAAGATGGACGCGGGGCCACGGCGCTGCCATTACGTGCTGGGCCCACCCCCGCTTCGTACCGCCCCGGCCCTCCCTCAGTCCCCTAGGAAACGCCCCTTCCTCGGTGGCAAGCCCTCTTCCTCACATCCAATAAGCTTTCAGGAAACACATCACGTGACAACACGACTCGGCCCGCCCTCCTGGAGGGAGCTGGCCAATCCCCTTGCTGAAGTGTGAATGGCCCAATCAAGTCTCTCCCGCTAGCTTTCAAGGCACCGGATTTCCATCTGGCTCCACGGGAGGAAGGGAGGTACGGATTGGGTTACATCGCCGGAAGAGGGGCGGAACTTTGTTGTGGCGGTGAGGAAAAGGAAGCCCTGAAGGGTAGAAAGAAATACCAAAGCAAAGGCTGTTTTCTTGCTTTCATTCTTTCTGTTTTTATTTTCCTTCTTTTTATTTTTTCTTAAGAGCGAGCGGCGTTTGCGGTGGCAGTTTGGGGTGGGCGCCGCCGAGGTGAGGGGGTCTCGCCTCCCGCACGCTGGTAGGTGAGTGCGGCCTGGGCCCTGGCCAGGCAGCGAGACCAGGGCTCCAGCATCCTCTCTGAGGAGGTGGGGGGTGCGTCTGACGTGAAGTTTAGGGCCAGGCCTGCTCTTAGTCTGCGCTCTCGCCCAGGGTTCTGAGTCACCAGAGACAGGGGCTTGTGGGGCCCAGCCTGAGGGAAGCCGAGGGAGCCCGCGGGAACGCCTCCAGGTCCTGTGGAAGAGGATGCCGACCCTTTCAAGCGGTCCTGGGGCGTTGGGTCTCTTGTCGGCTCCCTTCTACGTTTTCTACCAGGTGGCAGGCTTCAAGCGAGGAGTGGGCTCTATCTCAGAGGTCTTGGAACGGCTCCAGGCTACTCCGGAGTTGTGGGGGTGCCTGCCTGGTTGCGAGTTTCTGAGTCACAGAATTAGTTTAGGATGGAAACATTAATTATGTTCCATGTACCAGCCTCTGTGCTCAGTGCACTTTCTTGTAAAGGAAATCAAACTGGCGTGTTCGTCTTACAGAAAACTTAACTGAGGGTTGAAGGGTCTTGAGAGCTGCTGGCCCAGGTGAAAGCCAGAGCGCATCGCGGTAAAGGTGGAGACCTATTCCTTCTTAGCACTGGTTTTGAAACTAGCAGAAAACAAGAGCTTCTGTGGCCCTTTAAAATGCAGATTCTCGGACCACCCGCCCCCCATCCCGGCTAGTCCGACTCAGGTCTTGAGTGAGACCCAGGAAGTCAAGTGCAGGTCTGGCGGTCAGAATTCCCAGTGACCTCTTGTGTACCAGCTGTTGGGTAAGATTCGTTGATAATTCAGCTGTTTGCCTTATTGCTGTGTTAACAAGGACCCCATAAAAAATGGTTTGGAAAGCACTGCTTCTGAACGCCTTGAAAGGGAATAGTGTGTAGACTCCTTTTTGATACAAGGAATTGAGTAGAGATAAAGGCAGCTTTTACAGTTTTAAAAATAGAGCTTGAGATGAACAGTGTAAGGGTCTGAAAGCTGAGGCTGCCCAGTTATCTTTCTCAGAGGGGTCTTGGTGCCTTTCCCTCATGGGGAAATTCTTAGTGGTTGTAACAATTATATCAATACCTTTTACCTGGTTAGCAGTCGTTCCCATTTAAGAATCTTACTGTTTTGATTAGACTCAAGCTGCTGCTGCAGAAATTGAAAACCATGTATCTGGTAAATGAAGTGATTTAAGCGCATGGTACAGCTGTAGACTCAATCAGCGTAATTATATCTTCATGGCAGGTAAATTAAGCAATTTCAGTGTGCTCACTATTGATCTCCTTTTGAAGGGTGCTTTGTCTTCATTCTCAAATACCACCTGTTTCGCTTTTTCTGTAGCATGTGTTTTACAGTTTATTTCGTCTTTAGTTTTCTGAATTTTCCTTATGATGTATGCAACTGTGGATTTGTTTCTGTTCAGTGTGTTTGGTGTCTATTACACTTCTAAATTTTTGGATTAGTGTCTTTCATGAGTTCTGTAAAATTCTCAGTCATTTATATTCATGTACTGTTTCTGCCCTGTTGTATATCTTCCTTCTTTACTGATTTAAAGTAGACCTTTCCCCCTCTCTTCTTTATGCCTTTTCCTCTTTTTACTTTTCTATACTACAGTCTGCATAATTTGTTTTTATTAATTTTCTCAAGTTATTTCTAATCTGTTACTAAACTCATCTGTTGTGATTTTGAATTAATTTATTGCATGTTTTAGTCATTGAAGTTCTGTTTTTTCTTTTCAAATGTGCCATGCCACTTGAACGGTTTCTTATGCTCTGCTGTTAATTTTGAGGCCTGGTTTTTATTTCTTTAAACATGGTAAGCATAGTTGTTTTGTAATCTATATGTGTTAATTCCACTGTCTGGATGTCTTTTGGTCTTTTTCTCTTGCCCATTATTCCTGCTTTTTTGTCTTACCAGTTCACCTTTACCTGATGCTGGAGTTCTTTGGGGTACCAGATTAAGATGGAGAAAGAGGTGTTTATCAGACCCCACACACGTTACCTGGGCTCTCTGCTTTTGACTTTTTCTTACCAAGGGTACCAAAACAGTAGCTTGTTCAACATCAGAGAAATCCTCAGGATGAAAACCAGTTTGAATATTGGACTCAGTTTCTGGTTTTCACCTTGTCTTGGGTTTTTGACGAATTCTTTACTGTCTTGTTAGCTTTTCTATTTGTTTAAGAATTATTTTAAAAAAAACTTCTTTCAGTTTTATTTGTTGCAGAAGTGAGGGATTGGTCTCAATTACCTAGCCCACTATTTCTGGAAATGGAAGCCCCCTTTGATTTTTGATTTTAGGAGTGAAATTTGTCTTTCAGGCAACTTTGAGTTAAAGGTTATTTTTCTTCACCTATCTAAAACTTCCACCACCTTTCACAGTGCAGTGTCCTTGTTATTCAGTTGCCCAGTCGTATCTGACTCTATGTGACCCCTTGGACTGCAGCACGCCAGGCTTCTCTGTCCTTTACCATCTCCCAGAGCCTGCTCAGACTCATGTCCATTGAGTCGGTGGTGCCATCCAACCATCTCATCCTCTGTTGTCCCTTTTCTCCTCCTGCCTTCAGTCTTTCCCAGCATCAGGGTCTTTTCCGATGTATCGGCTCTTCATATCAGGTGGCCAAAGTATTGGAGCAGTGTCGTAGCTGCTATCAAAATTAAGCTTCCCCAGTGCTTTTTTCTAGTCTTCCTTTTTTGAACTCCTTAGTGCTTAATTTCTTTTCTCTTAGAGCATTTACCCTCATTCTCCATTTCCTTAAATTGCTCCTGTACTTACTTATCTCTTCTTTTGAATTCAAATTTCTTATTTGCTAAAAAATACTTTCAGTTTAGTACTTAGCATTGTGACTTGCTCATAATGCTATTGCTGCTTGATTGTGTCCGAGTCTTTGCAACCCCATGGACTATAGCTCACCAGGCTTCTCTGTCCATGGAATTTTCCAGGCAAGAATACTGGAGTGGGTTGTCTTTTCCTACTCTAGGGAACCTCTACCCAGGGATCGAACCCACATCTCCTGCAAGTCTTGCATTGGCAAGTGGATTCTTTACTGCTGAGCCACCTGGGAAGCCCTGCCTTGCACATATATTCCCTGTAAAGATTTACTTCAAAAATACAACTGAATGAGTGGGCCTTGTATGTTTGGTGTAGTGTAAAGTCCTTTTTTTTAAAATTTGGTTTTGGACAGGAGATCCATAAAGCTTGGAAGGTGGGGGTAAGAGAGAGTATAATTTAGTGTGGGTTAGGTTCCAAAGTCCACCCAGATGGTAAAATAGTGTGTAGTCAAAGCTATTCTCACAACAGACTGTGGAAAAATCTTAAAGAGACGGGAATACTAGACCGCCTTACCTGCCTCCTGAGAAATCTGTATGCAGGTCAAGAAACAACAGTTAGAACTGGACATGAAACAACAGACTGGTTCCAAGTCGGGAAAGGGGTACGTCAAGGCTGCATATTGTCACCCTGCTTATTTAACTTACATGCAGAGAACATCATGCGAAGTGCCAGGCTGGATGAAGCACAAGCTGGAATCAAGATTACTGGGAAAAATATCAATAACCTCGAGATATGCAGGTGACACCACCCTTATGGCAGGAAGCAAAGAACTAAAGAGTCTCTTAATGAAAGTGAAAGAGGAGAGTGAAAAAGTTGGCTTAAGATGCAACATTCAGAAAACTAAGATCATGGCATCTGGTCCCATTACTTTGTGTCTAATAGATGGGGAAAAAATGAAAACAATGAGAGACTTTATTTTTTGGGGCTCCAAAATCACTGCAGAGGGTGACTGCAGGCGTGAAATTAAAAGATGCTTGCTCGTTGGAAGAAAAGTTATGACCAACCTAGACAGCGTGTTAATTATTTTGCCAACAAAGGTCCATCTAGTCAAAGCTATGGTTTTTCCAGTAGTCATGTATGGATGTGAGAGTTGGACTATAAAGAAAGCTGAGGGCCGAAGAATGGATGCTTTTGAACTGTGGTGTTGGAGAAGACTCTTGCAAGTCCCTTGGACTGCAAGAAGATCCAACCAGTCCATTGTAAAGGAAATCAGTCCTTAATATTCATTGGAAGGACTGATGCTGAAGCTCCAATACTTTGGCTACCTGATATGAAGAACTGACTCATTGGAAAAGACCCTGATGCTGGGAAAGATTGAGGGCAGGAGGAGAAGGGGACGACAGGGTGAGATGGTTGGATGGCATCACCTACACAATGAACATGAGTTTGAGTAAACTCCAGGAGTTGGTGATGGACAGGGAGGCCTGGCGTGCTGCAGTCCATGGGGTTGCAGAGAGTCGGACATGACTTAGCGACTGGACTGAAGTGAAAGTCAACCCAGATGGTAAACTAATGTGTAGCCAAAGCTATCCTTGGAAATCTATTAGGGACGCACCATGTTGGGTATAGGTACACCAGTGTAGCAAAATTCCAACATGGCCAAATTTTTCTCCGGCTTTGAAACAGATGCTATTTTTTTCCTTTGAGTTTTAGATAAAGTAGTTGGTTCACATTTAAGAATCACTGTTTGTAAAAAATATAGCTCATATTAGAATTACACTCTGAGAGGCACGGATGAGTTGGGGAGTTGAGGATCAGCTAAGGGAACCAATATTGTTATCTTTTTTTTCTTCCAGTGGATCTATCAGTAGATAAATTCAAGGTAAATGTACATATGATGAAACTGTTCTTATGCTGTGGAAAAATACATGGCATGTGTTTTCTAGATGTCTTGCAAAAAGAAGAGGTTACTTCAAATTGCTCTTTATAGTAAACATTGTACATATGAATTGCATTTACTAATGCTGTGCCCTCATTTTTAGATTCTTTCAGTCCTCTTTGCTAGTGGAGTAGGTTAAATAAGTCTCAGTGTTAGAAGAGTGACTGAGAATTACTTTGTCTAGTAATAAGTGCTAACAGACTGTTCTCTGTTAGTAGTTGTCATGCTCTGAAGTTTTATAGGGAAAGTTGGTTTGACTTAAATTACTGTAGCTTGATAGAAGTGCCTTCTGGCCAGAAAGCGGTCTTTTCTAGAATGATTTTTAGTTTGCCAAATTCCTTAGTTTCTGTCCTACATTTTAAGATCTCACGTGACTTGAACATCAGGATAATGTTGGAAGAGCAGTACTTAAGTATATTTACTAACAGAAAAAACGTGGATTGGCCTATTGTTTTTGCTCCCTTTGGGGAAATGTTAGAACATTGTGACACAGAGATCTGATCTGCCCTGGTGTATTTTTACAAGTACAGTGTATCTAATGTTAGAAGTTAGGAGAGTATGGTGGTCAGTGATGTAAACACTTAAGTAGTGTGCCATCACAAAATTCAATTCCAGAGGAAACCAGATCTCATTTACTTGCATCATGGCATGAGCTAAATGGAATAATTTTCATGTCAGCAATGGCAATTATCTTGGGAGCAGCAATGTAAGTTTAGTTTCTTGAAACTTATATAGCATGCTGTGCATAAACCCATTCTGTCTCACCAGTCTGGAAATTAAATACTATAATTTCCAGTACAAACACAGTAGTGCAGTGTTTAACATTTATTTCAGCTTGAGATATAAGAACATTGTTTGTTTGGCTGTCAAGCAAATTTGAAAATTTGCATCAGTTTGAAACTTTTAAGTTGGGACAAAGTGATTTTGGTATGGTTTTGGATTTCCATGAATTCTCTATTTGAAGAACTTATAGAATCCTTTTAAAAATACTATAATGTTTAATTTGATAATTGAACTTGAATCACCATAAAAAATGCTATGAGAGTAAAGAAAAGTTGGCACAGTTATTCTTTCTAAAATTAAATACTATAAGGACAAAATAAGCATTCTCAATGTAAATCTTCTTCATCCCCAAGTGAATTTTTATCATTAAATCCCCAGATCTCTGGGCTTTTGTTTATTTGTGTTTTGTTTTTAATTATTCTAACAAAAGAGAATAAGAGACTTGTGAAAATTTAGGTAAGCTGTAGGAATTAGAAATAAACACTTTAAGTTTCTGATTTCTCTACTTCTGGGAGAAGGTAAATAAGTTGAGGGTAGAAATCACCTTTCTGTTGCAAAATAAACAGCTAATGAACGTTGGACTCTTTGGAGAAAAATGCTTTGTCTAAGAAATTTTTAGTATGAGATTTTTTTTTTTTTTTAGTTAGCTGAAATTAAAGGAAAGTAAGTAGCAAGAGTTATTCTTGAAGATGTCAGTTATCTAATATAGCAAGGTGATGTAATCTTTGGTCCTGTGTTTCCTATTGCACAAGTTGTATGATGTTTGAATAGAATTGCCTATGGGACAAAGACACGTTAGTGAATACTTATTTGATGACTATTATTTTCTATAATTTACATTGGACAGTATCTAAGAATATGTATGTGAGAGCATTCCTCTCTGCTTAAATTCTTCAAATTCTCTCCCTGGTTGGTTTATCCAGTAAGTATTTCTTATATATTTAATATATGCCAGACACTGTGCTAATAAGCACTGTGGATACAAAGAGCTGTTGGAATAGTTCTAAGTGATAAAACACAATGAATAAATGCTGTAGTAGAATTAGAAATAGCTGGAATGGGGGCCAGAGGAGAAACAGAGAGTCTTAACAGAATGCTCTTTATGCAAGATGAGGCCCTGAAAAGAAGAGATTAGAAAGGAAAGGATGAATTAAAGAGAGATCATTGTGAAGTAGAAACAACAGAACTTGGTGACTAGTGGGATGTAAGGGAATAAGGAAAAAGGAGTCTTAAGTATATGTCCAGGTTTTCAGCTTGGGAAACTGGGTTGATCCCTATTTGTGCCCTTCATTACTGCCTCTTAGCTGTACCATTTACTTTGGCAATTCATCACATTCACTGTGTACCTGTTAGGAACTAGTACAAGAGTACTAGCTCTTTAAAGTTTATTTTCTTTATGCACCCCCATAGAATTTACACAATGCTGGACACAGAGTTCAGCATTCAGCCTGATGTTGAGTTTATTTAAATTGAATTAATAATAAAATATCTATGGTAAAGGGGAATTACAGAATTACCAAATACGTATACATGGAAGCTTTTCCTGATTTCCCTCAGTTTCATCTGGTCCCTTTCCCACTTCACTTATCATGGTTGTTTATGTCACTGATTTATTTCTCCTACACTCCTTGAGCATAGCGTAGTATATTTCTCTCACTCCCATAACCAGAGCTCAGCATAGCTCTTTGCAATAATGACAGACCTTTTAAAGCATTTTTAAGCAGGTCCCAAACACTGTGCTAAGTGCTTTACATGAGTTATCTAGTTTATCTCACAAAAGCTTTATGTTGTGCAGTACTCTCTTAATCTCCATTGATGAGTGCAATCTGTGGATTAGGAAACTAAGGCTTAGATGAGTTAAATGACTTGCCCAAAATCATACAACTTACAAGTGGCAGAACCAAGGTCTCTTGATCTCAGAATCTATACTCATCATTACCTGTTTTCCCTCCTGTAAGGAGACTTCAGCAGAAGGTATCTGTTATATGTTCGTTGAGTTAAATTAGGTTGTCATGAAAAGTGTCTGAAGTTAAGCTGGCTTCTTGGCAGTATTTATTGATAGGGAAATTTTGAATACTGTTGGAGAAGGAATATTCTGAATATTATCTAGCATACTGAGGAGTATGACCACTTGTTGTTCATAAACATTTTCTGTCCTTCAGTTCAGTTCGGTCACTCAGTCGTGTCTGACTCTTGGCGACCCCATGAATCGCAGCACGCCCCATGAATCGCAGCACGCCAGACCTCCCTGTCCATCACCAACTCCTGGAGTTCACCCAGACTCACGTCCATAGAGTCAGTGATGCCATCCAGCCATCTCATCCTCTGTCGTCCCCTTCTCCTCCTACCCCCAATCCCTCCCAGCATCAGAGTCTTTTCCAATGAGTCAACTCTTCTCATGAGGTGGCCAAAGTACTGGAGTTTCAGCTTTAGCATCATTCCTTCCAAAGAAATCCCAAGGCTGATCTCCTTCAGAATGGACTGGTTGGATCTCCTTGCAGTCATAGGGACTCTCAAGAGTCTTCTCCAACACCACAGTTCAAAAGCATCAATTCTTTGGCGCTCAGCTTTCTTCACAGTCCAACTCTCACATCCATACATGACCACAGGAAAAACCATAGCCTTGACTAGACTAACCTTTGTGGGCAAAGTAATGTCTCTGCTTTTGAATATGCTATCTAGGTTGGTCATAACTTTCCTTCCAAGGAGTAAGCGTCTTTTAATTTCATGGCTGCAGTCACCATCTGCAGTGATTTTGGAGCCCAAGAAAATAAAGTCTAACACTGTTTCCACTGTTTCCCCATCTATTTCCCATGAAGTGATGGGACCGGATGCCATGAACTTCGTTTTCTGAACGTGGAGCTTTAAGCCAACTTTTTCACTCTCCCCTTTCACTTTCATCAAGAGGCTTTTGAGTTCCTCTTCACTTTCTGCCATAAGGGTGGTGTCATCTGCATATCTGAGGTTATTGATATTTCTCCCGGCAATCTTGATTCCAGCTTGTGTTTCTGTCCTTTGACCTCCTAATATAGAAAATTCATTAGCCAGAGGGCCACTGGTGGCATTGCAGGCAAGAAGGGAATAGTAGTTGAAGGGCCAGGGAATGACGACCTATAGGAGGTGTGCAAATTGAAGAAAGAGATGGATGAAGCAGTCTGTGTTTAGTGTTGGTCCTTTTAAATTCACAGAAATGTTTTATAATTAGGCATGGCCATCTAGTTTTATTTTGGGAATGAGGGAATGTCGGGATTATGTTAGGTTTAAAGAACAGATTTTTACAAGTGCTCATTAGTTTTGAAAGTGTGACTTTTCTCAGGAAACCAACCCATTGAAAGAATTTTTTTCTGTCAAATTATAAACCCATTGTCTTTAAATTTCCTTTTTAAAACATGCTTCTACCTTGTTTTCTTTTTCATTAACCAACTATGATTCTTGATTTAGTCCTGCATGTGAAAGATGGGGAAATAGCACAGGGCAAACTCTTTGGGTAAAAGTTCAGTTCTAACACTTGAGAAGAAGATGAAAAGGAGAGTAAGAATGCCTTGGAATCCCATAAATTTGTCTTTTTCCAAAAGTAATTGATAAATGTTGGGAAAATTCTTATTCTCTGAGAGTCTCTATTTCAAATTCAAACCTTTGTTTACATGTATCTTGAAGGCTCTGACTCTTGAGTTTCAGGGATTTTTTTTTTAAGTCAAATGAATTATTTTTTAAAGTCAGATTCATTTTTTTTTTAAGTCAAATGAATTCTTCTTTATCCAAAAACTCAACAGGCTATGGAAATTAAATAGATGGCTTTACTTCCTTAGTTTTGCATTATAAGTATAAATCTTGAGCCTGAATTCTTACTTAGATGTAAGCATGTAAGATTCAAGATTTTTATTTTGAACTATAAGAAGAGTTCTTTCAATACTTTAATTTTTTTAAGTGTATCAAGAGTAAAGAGATGGATTCAATGGCATGCCAGTTGTATTACCATATCCTAATATTGTTTTCCCAGGTTTAAATCATAACAGTTTAAGGTCACAGTTTTGAGACAGTTTTTTCATGTTTTTATAAGATTAAAGGAACTAGGAATGTTTGACCTAGAAAAGTGACAAATTAGGAGGAAAATGGGAGTTGTTTTCAAACAGCTGAAGCATTGTCGTGTTGAAAAAGGGATTTGGCTTCTTTTGTGTAGTCCCAGTGGATTCAACCTATCTGTGGAATTTATAGGAAGAGAGATTTCAGTTCAGTTTAAGGAATAACTATCGTGCTAGTCAGATCTGCTCAGAGAGAGAGTCAGCTGCCTGAAGGGAGTGCAGTTTTAAAGTATGGGTTGGATGAAAATCTCCTGGGTATGAAGGGTGGGTTCTGTTGCCAGATGGAGAATTGTTTGAGGTGGGCTATGAGGATCCATCACATTCTGAATTATTTCCCAGTAAATAAGGGTGAGAGGAGGAAACCAGACAGCCAATGTAGGATGAGAAAGGAGAGCTACAGCTGAGAAAGAGGACAGTGAGGGTCTAAATTGTCTCTCCCATCCATTAAAGTTCTACATCTTTGATGTTTCTCTGCCAGAAACATTTAAAATGTTGGCCCTTGTTCCATAAGAGGTCGTTCTGCAAAACTTGAGGAATTTTTGGCATGGTCACAGAGACGGAACAATTCTCTCTGTAATAGACAAAAACAAGACCAGGAGCTGACTGTGGCTCAGATCGTGAACTCCTTATTGCCAAATTCAGACTTAAATTGAAGAAAGTAGGGAAAACCACTAGACCATTCAGGTATGACCTAAATCAAATCCCTTATGATTATACAGTGGAAGTGAGAAATAGATTTAAGGGCCTAGATCTGATAGATAGAGTGCCTGATGAACTATGGAATGAGGTTCGTGACATTGTACAGGAGACTGGGATCAAGACCATCTTCATGGAAAAGAAATGCAAAAAAGCAAAATGGCTGTCTGGGGAGGCCTTACAAATAGCTGTGAAAAGAAGAGAACCAAAAAGCAAAGGAAAAAAAAAAGATATAAGCATCTGAATGCAGAGTTCCAAAGAATAGCAAGAAGAGATAAGAAAGCCTTCTTTAGCGATCAATGCAAAGAAATAGAGGAAAACAACAGAATGGGAAAGACTAGAGATCTCTTCAAGAAAATTAGAGATACCAAGGGAACATTTCATGCAAAGATGGGCTCGATAAAGGACACATATGGTATGGATCTAACAGAAGTAGAAGATATTAAGAAGAGGTGGCAAGAATACACAGAAGAACTGCACAAAAAAGATCTTCACAACCAAGATAATCACGATGCTATGATCGCTTACCTAGAGCCAGACATCCTGGAATGTGAAGTCAAGTGGGCTTTAGAAAGCATCACTACAAACAAAGCTAGTAGAGGTGATGGAATTCCAGTTGAGCTATTCCAAATCCTGAAAGATGATGCTGTGAAAGTGCTGCACTCAATATGCCAGCAAATTTGGAAAACTCAGCAGTGGCCACAGGACTGGAAAAGGTCAGTTTTCATTCCAATCCTAAAGAAAGGCAGTGCCAAAGAATGCTCAAACTACCGCACAATTGCACTCATCTCACATGCTAGTAAAGTAACGCTCAAAATTCTCCAAGCCAGGCTTCAGCAATATGTGAACCGTGAACTTCCAGATGTTCAAGCTGGTTTTAGAAAAGGCAGAGGAACCAGAGATCAAATTGCCAACATCTGCTGGATCATGGAAAAAGCAAGAGAGTTCCAGAAAAACATCTATTTCTGCTTTATTGACTATGCCAAAGCCTTTGACTGTGTGGATCACAATAAATTGTGGAAAAATTCTGAAAGAGATGGGAATACCAGACCACCTGACCTGCCTCTTGAGAAACCTATATGCAGATCAGGAAGCAACAGTTAGAACTGGACATGAAACAACAGACTGGTTCCAAATAGGAAAAGGAGTACGTCAAGGTTGTATATTGTCACCCTGCTTATTTAACTTATATGCAGAGTACATCATGAGAAACTCTGGGCTGGAAGAAGCACAAGCTGGAATCAAGATTGCCAGGAGAAATATCAATAACGTCATATATGCAGATGACACCACCCTTACGGTGGAAAGTGAAAGTGGAGAGTGAAAAAGTTGACTTAAAGCTCAACATTCAGAAAACGAAGATCATGGCATCCGGTCCCATCACTTCATGGGAAATAGATGTGGAAACAGTGTCAGACTTTATTTTCTTGGGCTCCAAAATCACTGCAGATGGTGACTGCAGCCATGAAATTAAAAGACACTTACTCCTTGGAAGAAAAGTTATGAGCAACCTAGATAACATATTCAAAAGCAGAGACATTACTTTGCCCACAAAGGTTAGTTTAGTCAAGGCTATGGTTTTTCCAGTGGTCATGTATGGATGTGAGAGTTGGACTGTGAAGAAAGCTGAGTGCCGAAGAATTGATGCTTTTGAACTGTGGTGTTGGAGAAGACTCTTGAGAGTCCCTTGGACTGCAAGGAGATCCAACCAGTCCATTCTGAAGGAGATCAGCCTTGGGATTTCTTTGGAAGGAATGCTAAAGCTGAAACTCCAGTACTTTGGCCACCTCATGTGAAGAGTCGACTCATTGGAAAAGACTCTGATGCTGGGAGGGATTGGGGGTAGGAGGAGAAGGGGACGACAGAGGATGAGATGGCTGGATGGCATCACTGACTCTATGGACGTGAGTCTGGGTGAACTCCAGGAGTTGGTGATGGACAGCGAGGCCTGGCGTGCTGCAATTCATGGGGTCGCCAAGAGTTGGACACGACTGAGCGACTGAACTGAACTAAACTGAATAGGCCTTTGGCTAGAGACATTGAGTGATGCCAAGTCAGAAATGTCCAGGGTTGTGTGCTTTTAGTAAGAGCAACAACTTGTGTCCATTGATTTGGTTTTCTTTCTAGTAAATTTAAAATTTTTCTGTTTTGTTACAGTGAACTAAACTTCAATAGTAGGTTTTAGGCAAAGACTATTCTTTTGTTCTGCATGTTTGGATTTATTTCCTCCGTTTTCATTTTCGTCTTCACTAGAGGAAGATGTTCCATGAACATTCTCAGCACTGGAATTTGATATAAGAAGAAAGCTGAAATTGACATGTCCTTCTTCTTAAGGAAGATTCCTGGTTTGGGGGGAGGGGTATGATTAAGTGGATAAGAGTATGAATTTTTGCTCTCAGCTGATTCTCAGCTCCACCATTCACCACCTTAGAATTATTCCAGGTCCTCTTGCTGACTTTGTAGATAAGCATAGATGTTGATAAAACTACATAATACATTAAGAAAATGTAATCCTGTGCTTTTGTCAGTGACTTATGAGTTAAACTACTTGAGGATTTCTCAGTTTAAGGCTGAAGGAAGTTTTGAGGTAGTCCGTTGCTTGGGGGAGACAGAGTTCAATCTCCTTGTTTCTCTTCAGAATTTTAATTACAGTTCTCACTTGAAATTGTTTGTTTTTTAGACTGTTCCATTATGGATGGAGGGGATGACGGTAACCTTGTTATCAAAAAGAGGTTTGTATCTGAGGCAGAGCTAGATGAACGGCGCAAAAGGAGACAAGAAGAATGGGAAAAAGTTCGAAAACCTGAAGATCCAGAAGGTATATAGGCTCACAGATCTTTAATCCTCACAACCCTGCAGGCTATTAACATCACTTTAGAGTAGAAGAACTGAGGCTGAGGGGCTGAAGGGACCTATGTAAGGTCTCCATAGCTGGGAGCAGACCAGGATCTGCACGTCCATACCCTTTCCACTCTACCACACTATTCCAGAAGATTGCACTGGTCTTCTAGCTATTCAGGTGGATCCAGGATCTGAATAGCTGAGAGTGCTGCTACCATGCAAGGTTTGTTTGGGGTGGATCCCTCATCCAGTTAGCTGTCTCAGTCCATGGGCCCTGTTCACACTCACAGCTGGCTTTGAGAACTGCTGGCTTCTGTCTGAGGCCTAGAGGGAAGCTGTGAACTTTGTACTATTTTTGTGTTATCTTTGCCCTCAGATCATGCAGAGACTTGACTTTATCTTTAAATCCTTTGTGATTCCAAAATAATATGAATGGATTGTAAAGTATGTATTTTTCTCCCCTCCCTTTTCTTTCAGAATGCCCAGAGGAGGTTTATGACCCTCGGTCCCTGTATGAAAGGCTACAGGAACAGAAAGACAGGAAGCAGCAGGAGTATGAAGAACAGTTCAAATTCAGTAAGCTTCAGAAAAAAACAGCATCTGAGGGACTCTGCAGGGCCTTTTGGGTGCACTTTTGCCTTGTGCAACACTTTTTCTAACCAGCCATGAAATTGTCTTGATTATCTAGTCTCTAGGTGCTCATTTGGTGGAAAAGAGACAGCTTTCTACCATCTAGACCACATTGAACATTTTTGCTTAGAACTCAGTATACCCATTTTAATTTTATGCTAACATCTAGTAATGGGAGAGATGCTTTGATTTTATGCCATGTTATCTATCCTAAAGCTTTGGTGTTTACAAATTCTTTCTTCTAATCCCCTGAACAATCTGCTGTTTATTAAAAAATAGGACAAGGAAAAAGCTTGACTGTATTTTCCCTTTAGCCTGCTTTAAGTGTTCCTTGTTTAATTATTTCCTCAGAAAACATGGTAAGAGGCTTAGACGAAGATGAGACCAACTTCCTTGATGAGGTTTCTCGGCAGCAAGAACTAATAGAAAAACAGCGAAGAGAAGAAGAACTGAAAGAACTGAAGGAATACAGAATATCCTTTGTACTTTGCTAGGAACCTGTAAGGTGTCAGTTTCTCATCAACATCTATGCATTTCAGTTTTTTCATTATAGAATGAGAGTCTTCTGCCTGGTCATCTTTAAGTTCCCTTTCAACTGTGGTGTTCCTGTGATGCTGAACAACTGTCAGCGATATGTAGAGTTACGTTGCGTGCAAGAGTCTGTTGCAATCAAAAGTCCAGATCCTTCAGGATTAACTAAAGGCCTAAATCCTAATGGTCAGTACCACAGTATTCTTGCCTTGTGAGATTAGACTCTGAAACAGATGGGCGATGCAATAAACCTCATCCAGGGGAGAACTGGCTTCTAGGTTTTTAAAAGGAAATTTTTAGCAACCCTCCTGTGTCCTCAGACCTTCCCTACAGATACAGCCTGGTCTGTCTCCATAGAGGGGTAGGGAAAGCAGCCAAGAGGACTTTGCTTTGGCTCACTGTTATCTTTCTGGCATCAACTTGCATGTCTTGCTAGGCATCCCAAATGTAACTTGGCTGAATCAAAATTCTCAGTTCCACGCCTCACTACTCCTACCTTCACTATACTACCTCCCTCCAAATCTCTTTCTGGTATCTGCCAAACTACCTCCAAAATGTACTCCAAATCTTCCAGCTCTTGGTGTCTTTGTTGCCACTGCAGTCGTCGTAGACCTTCTCTGGACTACGTGACCATCTAATTGTCTCTGCTTCTGTTCTCCCTCCCAGTCCATTCTCTAGACGATAGTCTGGGGAACTTTTGAAAACATACGTGGGATCATATAACTTTCCTGTTTCAAACACTAGTGGCTTTCTGTTGCATTTAGACTTAAAATCTGCATTCTTAACCAGGTCCTACAAGGTTCTGCATGATTTAGGCCAATTCACCTCCCTGTTGTATCTTGAACTACTCTTCTTCCTTTTTACTACACTCCAGCTTACTGCCTGTCTTTATGTTCTTCTCATACTGAGCTCTAATTCCATTTCAAGGCATTTGTATATGCTATTTCCTCAGCCTGGAATGTTCTGCCCTCAGATTTTACAGGGCTTGCATTTCATGACACTTGGGTCTCAGCACCCTTCTTCATCGAGATCTTCCCCAAGCACTCCATCTAAAGTTGCAGCCACCCCCATCACTGACTATAATGTCAGTTTTTAAAATAGTATGTCACTACCTGAAAATCTTTATATACTTATAGGTTTGTTTGCCTCTTTACTGCTGGAATATAAAGTAAGCACCATAAGAACAAAGACTTGATCACCACTGATTTCTCCAGTCCTTGGTATATATAGTAGGTTCTCAGTATATGTGTGAAGAAATTAATGAA
Source organism: Bubalus bubalis (assembly GCF_019923935.1). Taxonomy (NCBI): domain Eukaryota; kingdom Metazoa; phylum Chordata; class Mammalia; order Artiodactyla; family Bovidae; genus Bubalus; species Bubalus bubalis. Next base: position 24,811,993 of record NC_059174.1, on the reverse strand, counting down.
TGACTTGTAGAAGAGGTTAAAAAGGCCACCTTAGCATCTTCCTCCTGTGAGAAAGCTTATTTGAGTATTTCAAGCTTATATGTTGAATAACCTCACTAGTGTGGTAACAGCCTTTTTTACCTCTAAGATTGGTGCTATGACTGTGTGTAAGCACTAGTTGGTATTTTTTTTTTGCAGAGTGTGTGCAGTAGGTCCCATTAAAGAGTTATGTATGAGAAAATGTGAACAGATTCCCAGGAATTTGGTTAAAGACAAGGTGACTGACGGTGGTTGAGATAAGATAGCAACATGCTGCCACAAAACGTGCTCTGAATAGGTAGTGAAAGACATGGCTTCCAGTCTCTGTTTTCCAAGTGGAATTCTGGTATAACACTAAGGTAGAAGTTGATAGAAAAATCACACCTCCATCCCAACTGTAGAATTGAGGCTGATTCTTATGAAGCTTCCCTCCCCCGCTCTATTGCATCATGACCCCAGGATGGTATTATGCATTGATGTTGGCAGAGATGGGCAGGTATATGTACTGCATTGTTTCAGGCATCCAGCTTTTTCCTCTAAGGAAAAAATATATTTTCACTTGAATTACGTCTTGTTTTATGTGCTTAATTTGGCAGGCAAGCAAATAAGACCGTGTCTCCCAAGGCAACATTCTGGAGAGTATTGTTGGTGTGGTATGAGTATGAGAGGCCCTTGGGTTTTCAGTACAAAGGGAAGGATGAACAGGGCAGCCGTGAGGCAAAAGAAACTTTTCTGTCCTGATAACATTGCAGTACAACATTGAAGAGGCTCAAGTTCTGTCTAGAAAAACTAAGACAAAGCAAGCCTTCCAACCGACTGATGTATAATGTGCTAATCCCAAGCATGCATGTAGCCAGAGACATGTTGAGGTAGGAACTGAGGTTTAGACATCTTTTTATTAAAGCTCTAAATCAGGAGATGGTTCTTGGTTTTGCTTGGTTGGTATAAGATATATTTTATAAGATATAAAGTATAAGATATATTTTATAAACGTGAATACAAGTAAGCTGCAGTTTGTGCCAGTATAAACAGAACTTTTTGTTTTCTTTAGGTTAGAACAGTATTTATTAATATGTATGTTCAAATACGATGTGACCTGTTAAAAACTGCTTCATGTAGTCTATTCCTTGAGACTTTTGAAATGTATTTGTATATTTAAAACATTTTAGGGGGAGAGGGTCTTAAGGGGGAAAAAGGACTTGGGCTTTGGATGTGGATCAAAAATATTACCACCTCCATCCCTGCCCACCAAAAAAGAAGTTGAGAGCTTTTCTTCACTTAAGAAGAATAAAAGTTAAATGTTGGTTTTTGTCTTTGTCTTGGTATTATAAATGTGTGATTTTGTTAAATTTTTTCTGTTGTACTTGAAAGCTTCTATCCTTTATGGTGGAGTTGTAGGTAAAAATCACAGCATGCTCATGGATTTTGGTATTCTGTACTAGAAAGATGAAATCTCTATTTCATTTTTATTCTAAAAAGAACATTTAGTATTAACATATCAGTTTCCATGATTACCTTAAAAACATTAAATAGATGAAACTCAGAATAATGCTGAGTATAAAGTATAATCCCTGTTGAATATTACAAATGTTTAAGATAAATGGGTCCCACAAGAATTGAGTGCCTGAAAATTAGACAGTAGAATTAGAAATTAAAATTTACTAATTTCTGGTACCCAGTTTTTCTGTTGTTCAAACATACAGGAATAGCTTAGACCGTATAGTCCCACCTCCACTCCTTTGGGCTGATAATACATAGTCTTGGATATCTTGAGCACTAGATGTCGCTGCTGTTCCAGCAAGGCACCACTGCATCTTAAGTAAGGAACTGCACCATGTTCCAGTACTTATTATTGACTAATAGCTTGTGAGAGAGCATGAAAGGGAAGGAGAGGGGGGAGTTGGTGAAGAGAACAAAAGAAATTGACAAACCTTGAGAGCCATAGGTTGAAATCAAGTTTGAAAACAGTATGTAACAAGTGAACTGGTTGTTTTATGCTTTTAAACAGCTTTTCAGTCCTTGTGTTGTCTATGCACAGGGGTTTCTCATTAAAATCACCCTCAGAGTGTTTAATACAGGTTCCTGGGCCTCTGGAAGTCCTCATTCAGTAAGTAGGTTTGGGATAGGGGAGGGACCCTGTTTTTTAAATGAGCCTTAAGATGATTCTGATGTTGTCTTACATCCGCAGAATAGGAGTTAGTCTTCATAATATCTAAAGCTGAATACTACTAGTAATAGGACACTCTGCAAAATTTTATTTTATCCTTAGGGGGAAAAGCAAGTAATTTTTCTGCATTCAGGGAAGCTATACTTTTTTCTGTTGGATTCTTCAGGATCTTCGTTTTCCCCAAGTATGATATAGGCCATGTTTTTGGTAATAGCACGTGTTCTGGTCATCCTCAGGATTTTCTTTGGGAATCAAAGGGAAAAAATTTGCTTCTCTGTATTATTTTGGGCTTGCTTTGCCATCTTCCTCCTAGTCATCTTCATTTCTCTTTAAATCAGCTGGATTTGACTGGCAGAATAAAGGGGGGGTGGCGTTTTTTCTTCCCTTTGGCAGTGCTTCTTGGCATGTGGAATCTTAGTTCCCCAACCAAGGATTGAATCCATCCCCCTGCAGTGGAAACACGGAATCCTAAACACTGGACTGGAAGAAAAGTCTGGGGAGGGCGTTTTTTAAATAAGTAGGGCAAACATTCCATTGGCAGAGCTGAAGTGCTCGTGAGTTACAGGTGCCTTCCACGTCTTGAGTTATCACTGTCCTGCTATAGCTCTTCTTTTTGCTTAGTTTGATCCTTAACCTGTAACTCACAGTAATCTCAACAAGGTTGGAATTTCTTCAGAAAACAAGAAGGAAGTGGAGAAGAAAGCTGTGAAACCCATAGAAACCAAGAACAAGTTCTCCCAGGCAAAGCTGTTGGCAGGAGCTGTGAAGCATAAGAGGTCAGCCCGCATTTACACGACTTTAATCTCCCTCTGACTGTGTGCCCCAAAATGCCAGAGTAATGGTAGTCAGCACAGAGTTACCTAAGCACAAGGCTTGGTGAAGTTCCTTGGTGGCCCTCCCTCGCTCCCCTGTCAGATTTGGTGTTTTCTGACGCCTTTGACCTTTGTGTCTCTGTTCGTTCAACATAATAACCACTCTTCATTGGACACTTAAGTACTTTCAGTGCAGGTGATATTTTATTCCTCTATGAAGTACAGAGACTGAGAATCTCAGAGGTTGAGAACCTTTGTTCAAAGTCAAAAAGTAACAGGAGAGGTGGAATTCAACATTTGAGCATCTGTGTTTCTAGGCAAACAAGGTAGCAAGTTCTGTGGAAGGATTTATATAGGGTGTAATGAGAGCAGGGAGGATAGCATATTCAAAAGCAGAGACATTCCTTTGCCAACAAAGGTCCATCTAGTCAAGGCTATGGTTTTTCCAGTGGTCATGTATGGATGTGAGAGTTGGACTGTGAAGAAAGCTGAGCGCCGAAGAATTGATGCTTTTGAACTGTGGTGTTGGAGAAGACTCTTGAGAGTCCCTTGGACTGCAAGGAGGTCCAACCAGTCCATTCTAAAGGAGATCAGTCCTGGGTGTTCATTAGAAGGAATGATGCTGAAGCTGAAACTCCAGTACTTTGGCCATCTCATGCGAAGAGTTGACTCATTGGAAAAGACCCTGATGCTGGGAAAGATTGAGGGCAGGAGGAGAAGGGCATGAGAGAGGATGAGATGGGTGGATGGCATCACTGACTCGATGGATGTGAGTCTGAGTGAACTCTGGGAGTTGGTGATGGACGGGGAGGCCTGGTGTGCTGTGATTCATGGGGTCGCAAAGAGTCGGACACGACTGAGCGACTGAACTGAACTGAATGAGAGCAGGGAGGAGGAATAACTGCTTGGAGTGGGTATATGTGACTTGTGTTGGGGAAGTTAAGGAAGGCATTAGAAAGGAGACTGATTAGGTAGGACTATGAAGGAAATGGCAACCCACTCCAGTGTTCTTGCTTGGAGAATCCCAGGGATGGGGGAGCCTGGTGGGCTGCCGTCTGTGGGGTCGCACAGAGTCGGACACGACTGAAGCGACTTGGCAGGCAGCAGCATGAGGGCTTTAACAGGCAGACAAGGAGAGCGGAACATCCCAGGCTGGGAGAAGAGCTGGGTCAAAGGCTGTGAAATCTGTAAGAAGGTGGCAGCTGTGATAGGGTTACACACCTGGCTGGGACTCTGCTTGTTTGATGTGGGGTGGCAGCACTTGCTAGAGGTTTTGGTAAGTTCTCTGTTGTTTGTTCCTCTTCTTTCAAACCCTGAAATGGCACCAAAGTGATTAAATTTGGTCATTTCAATTTGACCAACTACTATAAGTAAAATGATACTAAGCTGAAGTGCAGTCTGTTAGGAAAATCAATATGGTATTTTGGCAGCCAGCCACATGTTTTGAAGAAAGTGCCTTGATGGAGTTTTGTGGTTTGGAAAACACTAAATGCTGGAACAGTTTCCTGGAAACATTGCTCGCAACATTGTTTACATGTAAAAATGTCATCATGGCATAGTAGCAAAGGGGAGGCCTATCAGAGGCCTGAAAAGGGCCAGTTACCCAAGCCATGGATTGTTCCTTTCAACTTTTCATATAAACTTGCTTGCCTGGTCCAGTATCTGTGGGGATTTGGACCTGGATCGGTTGTACTGGGCTGCACCAAGAGGGGGCTCTCTAGGTAGTCAGTTAGTGTCTCCAGTGTCTTGCTTCTAGCAGAATGGGTGTTGTGAGTATCTCTCCTAGTCCTTGTGCTGCTGTGCTTAGTCACTCAGCTGTGTCTGGCTCTTTGCGACCCCATGGACTGTACCCCCCAGGCTCCTCTGTCCATGGGGATTTTCCAGGCAAGAATACTGACATGGATTTCCACGCCTTCCTCCAGGGGCTCTTCCCAACCCAGGGTCAAACTCAGGTCTTGACCATCTGAGCCACCAGGGAAGCCCCTCCTACCACCCTTTATTAGATAATCCTTTATTGTTGTTTTGTGCAGCAAGGTAATAAATGAGTCTCCTGGGGCAGGTGTTCCTAATCTACCCAGCTTTGGGTGTATTAGAGTCACCTGGGAGTTTGTTAATCCTGTGGATTGCCTCACACTGATTCTGGCTCAGTATGGAGTGAGGTCTGGGAGTCTAAGTTCCTGGATGACTCTAATGCTCAGTGAAAGTCTGATGCCTGATGTGTGTATGAAGAGAGAGAAGTCACTCAGTTGTGTCTGACTCTTTGCCGACCCCATGGGCTATAGCCTACTAGGCTCCTCCATCCATGGGATTGTCCAGGCAAGAGTACTGGAGTGGGTTACCCTTTCCTTCTCCAGAGGATCTTCCCCACCCAGGGATCCAACCCAGGTCTCCTGCATTGCAGGCAGACACTTTACTGACTGAGCCACCAGAGAAGCAAGCATAGTAATAAAACAAGAACCTGTGAACCCATCACTCATTTTAAGACCTAGAACATTAGTGATACCGAGTCTGCCTCTGTGCTCTTCCCCATTCTGTCTCCCTGCCTTGTCATCCTCACACCACTTTCCTTAGTCTAGTTCATCATTCTTTTGTCTTTCTTTACTTAGTAGAGTTTTTTTTCTCTGCTTCCTATATAGGTATTCACGAACCATATAATAACTTGCTTGTTTTTGAACTTTATTAAAAATGATTTCATTGTCAGTATACCATCTTCTGTGAATTTGGCTTTTTGCTCAAATTGTTTCTGTGACTAAAACAGTTTTGTGTATATGTGTGTGCAGCTGTAATTCATTCACTTTCACTGCTGTATAATAGTACATTATTTGAGATATCAAACTTTGTTCATTCTCCTGTGAGTGAATGTTCGAACTATGACACATGGTGCTGATGGGCCAAGGACAAACTTTGTCCATGTAAACTTTGTACATGTGTGCATGTTTCTCTAGAGTCATGTGTCCAGTATGATAGCCCCTGACTACCTGTGGCTATGTAAATTTAAATTAATTAAAATTAAATGAAATTTAAAATGCAGTCCCCTAGCCACAGTAGTCACATTTTAAGTGTTAAATGACTCCATGTGGCTTATTGCTACCCTAGGGGATAACATATATACAGCAATAAAGTGATTTATAAAATAGTATCTCCTTATGGTCTTAATTTGCATTCCCCTGCTAACACATGTAGTTGACATTTTATATGTTGGTTTGCCATTCATGTGTCCCATTGTCCTAGAAGATCTATTCATTTGTCATTTTTTTTTTTACTGGGTTATTTGTAATTTTCTTACTAATTCACAGGCTTTTTTTTTTTAAACATTTTTTTTCTACAGTATAAAGTGGTCAAATATATTTAATTTTAAGATGGTCGGTTTTAAAAAACTGATATATAATTGATGTATAACAGTTTCAAATATGCAACATAATAATTTGATAATATATATGTATATATAGTGAAATGATGGCCACGATAAGTCTAGTTGACATAGTTACACAACCATACATAGTTACACACTTTTTTCTTGTGATGAGAACTTCTAAGATCTACTCTTAGCAGCTTTCAAATATATAATACTATATCATTAACTATAGTCATCGTAATGTACATTATATTCTCAGAACTTATTTTTTTGATAGAAGGTACATTCTTCTCAGGGATGTCTTGTCTATTTTTGGCCACTTCATTCTTCTATATAAATTTTAGATGTAGTTTTAAGTTCTTTAACAGTCCCTATTGGGATTTTTATTGAATGTTATTAAATTGCTTGATAAATTTATGGAGAAATCAGATCTTTATGTTTTTGAGCCTTTATTCATGGTTTATATCTACATTTGTTTGTTTCCTTTAGTTAAAGTCATTCAGTAAAGTCTTAAGAGTTTTGTTGTTTTTTTCAAAGATTGTGTACATGTCTTTGATTAGATTTATTCCTAGGTATTTTATCTTTTTTTGTTGCTGGTAAATAAAAATGCATTTGATTTTAGTATATTTGTATCCAGCCACCCAACTTTTATTAACTTTACTGATAATTCTTATCAACTGTAATAATTTATTGGTGAATTCTCTGAAATTTTTATGTAGAAGGTCACTAAATGATGAGTTTTTTCCTTATACCTTTTAATTCCTTTTTCTTATTGAGCTGGTTGGGACCACCAGCAAAATACTAGAACAATTACTGTGCACATCCTTGTTTTATGTCTAATTTTAAACCGAATGCTTATAACTTTTCACTGCTAAGGATGGTATTTATAGTTCTGTTCCTAGTTTAAGAGGGTTTTTTTTTTTTTTTTTTTTTGTAGCCATGAATTATTAAATCTTGTCAGTTTTTTCCTACTTTTGAATTGATAAAATAAATTCTTCTTCTTTACTGTTACAGTGAAAAAAATAAAGATTTTTCTGATGTTGCATTCCTGGTGATAAACCCAACTTGCAGTGATATATTTTTTTCTCTTTCTTTTAATCTTTGCTGGATTTGGTTTGCTAATGTTTTGTATAGGTTGTTGCATTTTTGATCATGATTGAGACTGGCCTGTACTTTTTTCCCCCACTTTATCTGATTTTGATGTGAAAATTAAATTTAACTTCACAGAATGATTTAGGGAGTGTTCTTTCTTTTTCTGTTTTCTAGAGCAGTTTGTATAAGATAGTAGTGTTCTTTTGTGAAGGTTTTGTAGAACTCAATAAAATCACTTTGGGCCCCTCTTTTTATTTTGTGACTATAGGACTATCTACTTTTCTCCAAATCTTTTTGAGGCAGTTTTTTTAGTTGTATTTTCTGGGAATTTGTTCATTTTGTCTTTTTTCGAATGCATTAGCTAAATTGTCAGTATTCTTTATTTATCTAACTGCTCTTGTCCCCTTTTCACCCCAAATATTGATGAGTTGTGCTTTTATTCTTATTTTGACTATTTTCTTGAGAAGGTAGTCTGTTTTATTAGCCTTTTCAAAGGCCTTTTGGATTTAGTTCTTCTTATTTTTGCTCTTTAATATCTTCTACATTCCTTCTTTGAAATATTCTTTATTTTCTCAAGCTTATATTTTTATTATTTCTGTTACAAACAACTGTCAGATACCAAACTAATTAATTTTCAGCTCTTTTCAGTTATAGGCATCTAAGATCCAACCAGTTCATTCTAAAGGAGATCAGTCCTGGGTGTTCTTTGGAAGGAATGATGCTAAAGCTGAAACTTCAGTACTTTGGCCTCCTCATGCAAAGAGTTGACTCATTGGAAAAGACTCTGATGCTGGGAGGGATTGGGGGCAGGAGGAGAAGGGGACGAGAGAGGATGAGATGGCTGGATGGCATCACCGACTCGGTGGACGTGAGTTTGAGTGAACTCCGGGAGTTGGTGATGGACAGGGAGGCCTAGCGTGCTGCAATTCATGGGGTCGCTTTAAGAGTTGGACACGACTGAGCAACTGAACTGAAAACTATAGTTTTTCCTCACCTTTCATTGTATACAATTTTCTGTTTCCAAGTAAGTATTTTTAAATATCCATTTTGATTTCTTTCTTGACTCATGACTTAAAGACATTTTTAAAAATTTCCAAACATACTGAGGTAGTTCAGTTCAGTCACTCAGTTGTGTCTACTCTTTGCGACCCCATGAATCGCAGCACACCAAGCCTCCTTGTCCATCACCAACTCCTGGAATCCACCCAAACCCATGTCCATTGAGTCGATGATGCCATCCAACCATCTCATCCTCTGTCGTCCCCTTCTCCTCCTGCCCTCAGTCTTTCCCAGCATCAGGGTCTTTTCCGATGAGTCTTTCAGTTCAGTTCAGTTGCTCAGTCGTGCCCGACTCTTTGCGACCCCATGAATCGCAGCACTCCAGGCCTCCCTGTCCATCACCAACTCCCTGAGTTCACCCAAAGTCTTGTCCATCGAGTCGGTGATGCCATCCAGCCAATTTCTGCCTTAATTGCATTGTGGTTTATATGTACTAATTCTTTTGAAATTAGATTTGCTTTGTGACCTTTTCCTGAGATTAATTTTTGTGTATGTTCCAAGTTAAGAAGAATTTGTGTTATGTGATTGTTCTGGGTTGTATGTAGGTACAACAAAACAAACTTGTGGATTGTATTGTTCAAATCTTCTGTGTCTTGACGTATTTGTCTGCTTGTTTTATTAGTACTTGAGGGGAGTATTTTGAAATCTCCCATTATTGTAATGATTTCTTGATTTTTCTTCAGAGTCAATTGAATATATTTTTAAGCTCTTTAATTAGAAGCATAGATGTTTGGGATTGTTATTTCTTTGTAGTGATTTAAACTTTGTTTCATTATAAACTAACCTCCTTATCCCTTGTAATACTTTTGTTTTTAAAGTCTGTTTTCTTAATATAGGTGCTCCAGCCTTCTTTGGGTTAGTATTAGCTATGCGGACTCTTTCCATTCCTTTACTGTAAATCTTCTAAGTTGTTTGTTATGCTTCTGTTAAGTTTTTAGTTAATCATAAATAGCTGACTTGAAATCATCTGTTAAACTCTCTTTAAAGGTAGGCTTGGACTTACTGGGATTTTTTTGTATAGTTTCTACTGTCTTTTCTAAAATTAATTTTTTGGTCATCCCACGTGACTTGCAGGATCTCAGTTCCCAGACCAGGGATTGAATGTGGACAATGGCAGTGAAAGCCTGGAATCCTAGACCACCAAGGAACTCTGCAGTTTCTACTATCTAATGTTATTTGTCTTTTTTCTTGAAAACTCTTTTCCTTATGTTCTTTTTATTAAAATTTTGATTATAATTGTAAAATTTTTAATTCTCTTTTTTTCTATTAGTTTGGATTTATGTATTCTGTTTCTGTTCTTTTGTGCCTTAAGTTGGCAATTTACCAGGAATACTTAGCAAAACCATAAAGTAAATAGCTTACTTGCCTGCAGAATTATCCATAGATCCTAGAACTTTTAGCCACAATAACCTTCTTCCTTCCTTACATGCTGTCCAGGACTTTAGTATAGTCATGTTTAATACTATAATATTATAATATACTATATTAATATGTATAATACTATATATAAAATTAGATGTTGTTTTTTATATAGACAATGTTTGTCTAGATTTGTATTGGCCAGTTTCTTTGTTCACCATCTCTTCCTTTTGGGATTAAGGCCTTCCCTCTAGGACCATTTTCTTCCTCTTTGAATTGCATTCTTTTTTTTTCCTCACTGTCCTAACTTGTTTAATAGGTACAAATTTACAAACATTACATATATTAGTAGTAATGGTGGACTTGGAGAACATTGTGCATTTTCTGAGCTGCATGGTGAGAGAAGTACGTTCTTTAGATAATCTTTTAGTGAAGGTATTTTGGGTGACATTCAGACTCTCTAGCATGTCACTAAAGATATTTCCTTTAGTCTTTAATAACTACATTTTTGTCATTTATAAGCATGTCTAGATATTCTTGAAATCCATCTGTGGTTCTAACCAAGATGAATGATGACAATAAAGAATCTGATGTTTAAGTGATACTTGAGGATGTAATACCTCACCCCTTGAATTGGTCAGAGGTTTAAATTCTTTATAACAATAATTTAATTGTTGTCTAAAGCAATTGTCCTTGAATTAAAAAATAGATTAAAAAAATAATATAATTGGAAGGAGATTAAGAAGCTGAAATGAAGACTTTCAGATCACCTCAGCTTCTTGAGGCTACCTAAAACCCATATAAAATGGTTTTTGGAGCTCCTGATTCCCTAAGATTTGACCTAGCTCAAATCACATATTTTTTTGTTTGTTTGTTACAGTTCAGAGAGTGGAAACAGTGTGAAAAGACTGAAATCTGACCCTGACCCAGATGACAAGAATCAAGGTGGGTGGCAGCTTTCATATCATTCTTTACCCATCATACACATGAACCATGGTAAAAGGCTGGAATGCACTGTATCTGTGGAGGAACGTGTGTATCCCCGAGCAAACCTACCTAAACTCAGCAAGCCATTTTAAACCATGCAGGGTTTAAACCTAGGATTATATCAGCTGCCCAACAAAGTAATATGTTAGAAACCATGGAACTGATAAATGACAGTTATGTTCTCTCAGGAGCGCTAACAAAGCCAAAGCCCTGGTGATATCAACCTCTACTCACAAAGAGTTTTTCTCTTTCTCCCTTAAATGTCAAGTTTCTTCATTTCACCTGGCTGGCTACCAGTGAGAGGTAGAATGCCTGGCTCCTTCTGTTGGTTGGATTGGATTGGACCAAGAGGCTAAACAGTTTCCAAAGAGTACACTTTCTTTGGTGGTTTCTTTCATGTGATCAAATCTGGTACTGTATTAAGTGGCACCAAGTTATAAGTGAGAGTGAGTTACTCAGGACTGAATCAGGGATAAGAAATTCAAGAGTGTTTTCAGTTCTTCTGACTTCCTGTGGAATTGAGACTCTGAGCTGAACTCAAAGGGTCGTCATTGAAACAGGGGTTACATTTATTTCTCTTTTAAAAAAAGATATTTTAAAATATATTTTTTCTTTCAAAAATTAATGGATATTTTAAAATACATATCCACTGAAGTCCAATAATGGTGGGCTGTTGCTGATACCTTTTTGCTCTAGAATTTACTTGTGAAAAGGATCTTTAGTGAAGAACTTTCCTTCTCCCTATATGTACTCTTCCATCCAATTCTCCTTCCCAGAGGGAAGTACATTTTTTTACGTGTTTATCTGGATATGTGTGTATATCCAGATTATTCTGTGTGTGTATCAGTTCAGTTCAGTCGCTCAGTTGTGTCCGACTCTTTGCAGCCCCATGAATCGCAGCACGCCAGGCCTCCCTGTCCATCACCAGCTCCCGGAGTTCACTCAGACTCATGTCCGTCGAGTCAGTGATGCCATCCAGCCATCTCATCCTCTGTCGTCCCCTTCTCCTCCTGCCCCCAATCCCTCCCAGCATCAGAGTCTTTTCCAATGAGTCAACTCTTCGCATGAGGTGGCCAAAGTACTGGAGTTTCAGCTTTAGCATCATTCCTTCCAAAGAACACCCAGGACTGATCTCCTTTAGAATGGACTGGTTGGATCTCCTTTCAGTCCAAGGGACTCTCAAGAGTCTTCTCCAACACCACAGTTCAGAAGCATCAATTCTTTGGCGCTCAGCTTTCTTCACAGTCCAACTTTCACATATAGGCAATTACAAATACGCTCTTTTTTTAAAAAAAGTTTTATTATAGCTAACTTAAAACATATTTAGATATTGAGATAATAGTATGATGAACCCCATTATGTACCTTCAATTTTTAACATGTCCAATTTTCTTTTTTTTTTTTTTAAAGAAAGTTTTATTTTCGTATTCTTTATTTTGGCTATACCACATGACTTGTGGGATCTTAGTTTCCCATTTGCTGTGGCTAAGACTTTCAATACTGTGTTGAAGAGAAGTGGTGAGAGTGGGTATCCTTGTCTTGTTCCAGATTTTTAGCAGAAAGGTTTTCAGCTTTTACCATTGAATATTATATTGGCTGTGGGTTTGTCATAAAAGCATTTTATTATGTTGAAATATGTTCTTTCTATACTCAATTTTGCAAGGGTTTTCATCATGAATGGATGTTGATTTTTATCAAATACTTTTTCTGCATCTATTAAGATGATCATGTTGGTTTTGTCCTTTATTTTGTTGGTGTGGTATATCACGTTGATTTCAATACACTGAACCATTGTCATGACCCTGGAATGAATTCAACTTGAGTCATGGTGTATGACCTTTTTAATGTGTTTTTGGATTCTGTTTGCTAGTTTGAGAATTTTTGTGTCTATATTCATCAAAGTTATTGGCCTATAACTTTCTTTCTTGGTAGTGTCTTTGTCTGGTTTTGGTATCAGGATGATGGCTTCATAGATGTCTTTGGTAGTGTTCCTTCCTCCTCAGTCTTTTGGAAGAGTTTGAGAAGGATAGGTGTAAGTTTTTCTTTGTATGTTTGTAGAATTTCCCAGTGAAGTCATATGGTTCTGGACTTTTGTTTGTAGGGAGTTTTTATTATTACAGATTTGGTTTCATTTCTAGTGATTGGTCTGTTCAAGTTATCTGTTTCTTCTTGGTTCAGTTTTGGTGGACTGTATGTTTCTAGAAAGTTGTCCGTTTTTTTGAGGTTGTCAGATTTGTTGGCATATAATTGTTCATAGTATTCTCTTATGGTTTTTTGTATTTTTGTGGTATCTATCGTGATTTCTCCTCTGTTATTTCTTATTTGTTTATTTGGGTCTTCTCTCTTTTCGTCTTGTTGAGCCTGCCCATGGGTTTGTCAATTTTGTTTACCCTTTCAAAGAACCAGCTCTTGGTTTTATTGATTTTTTTTTTTCCTATTTTTAAATCTCTTTTATTTATTCCCTGTCTGATCTTTATTATCTTCTTCCTTCTGCTGACTTAAGTTTTGTTTGTTCTCTGTCTCATTCTTTTAGGTGGTGGGTTAGGCTGTTTGATTTATCTTGTCTTGAAGGCCTATATTGCTATGAACTTTCTAAGAACTGCTTTTGCTGCATCCCATGGATTTTGTGTGGTTGTGTTTTCATTCTCATTTGCCTCAAGATATTTCTTGAATTTCTTCCTTGATTTCTTTGTTGATCCATTGGTTTTTTAGTCATGTTATTTAGCCTTCTTGTAATTTTTTTTCTTGTTTCTTTTTCTGTGGTTGGTTTTTAGTTTTATATACCCTTGTGGTCAAAAATGGAGAAGGCAATGGCACCCCACTCTGTGTTCTTGCCTGGAGAATCCTAGGGACGGGGGAGCCTGGTGGGCTGTTGTCTATGGGGTCGCACAGATCGGACACAACTGAAGTGACTTAGCAGTAGCAGCAGTGGTCAAAAAAAAGATGCTTGAAGTAATTTCTATACTCGTAAATTTGTTCAAGCTTTTTTGTGTTTAATCCTAGAGAATGTTCTATGTGGATTTGAAAAGAATGTGTATTCTGTTTTGTGGGGATGTAATGTCCTGAAGATATCAATTAAGTGTAAATGTTCTGTTGTATCATTTAGGATCTCTGTTGCCTTTTCTGTCTCAAAGATGTGTCCATTGATGTTGAGTGGGGTGTTTAAGTCTCCTACTATTACTGTATTCCTATCAATTTCTCCCTTTTTATGTTATTTATGTATTTGGGTGCTCCTATATTGGGTGCATACATGTTGACAAGTGTAATATCCTCTCCTTATATTGATCCATTTATCATTGTATAGTGTCCTTCTTTTTCTTTGTTTATAGCCTTTGTTTTAAGGTCTGTTTTGTCTGATACAAGTATTGCTACCCTTGCTTTCTTGTAATTCCCATTTTCATGAAATAACTTTCCATTTCTTCACATTTAATCTGTGGGTGTCCTTTGCCCTAAAGTGGGTCTCTTGTAGGCAGCATGTTGTAGGCTTTTGTTTTTTTTTAATCCAGTCTGCCACTCTGTGTCTTTTGATAGAGCACTTATTCACTGACATTTAATTATTGATAGATATTTATTCATTGCCATTTTAAACTTTGTTTTCCTGTTGATTTTATTTCTTCTTCCTGTTTTTTGTTTTTTTCTTTTGTCCATTATGCTTATGTTCTCTTCTTTTTGGATTTTGTGGATCTGTTGTAGGTTTTTGATTTGTGGTTGCCCTGTTTTTCAAGTATGTTAACCCCTTCCTTTATCTACTTGCTTTAGACTGGTGGTCATGTAGGCTCAAACACATTATAGAAAAAAAAAATCCATGTTTTCTTGCTTTCCTCTCCCACATTTTATGATTTTGATGTCCTCTTTTGCATCTTCATGGTCATCCTTTTGCTGTTTATTGTGCTTACAATTGCTTTCAGAGAAAGTTTTAAATTTTTTAAAATCTGTGTAATGTCTTAAGTGATTTATTTCCCATTGTGATTTTTCTCCTCCCTATAGGTTCTTAGTACTTTTCTATTTAGAGCTGACCTTTCAACATTTCTTTTTTTAAGATAGGTTTAGTATTGCTGTATTCTTTTACATTTTGCTTATCTGAGAAATTCTTCCTCTCTCCCTCTGTTCTGAATGATAATCTTGCTGGGTTGAATATCCTAGGTTGCAGATATTTCCTTTTCAGGAGTTCAAATATATCTTGCCATTCCCTTCTGGCCTGCATTGTTTCTATAGAGAAATTAGCTGATAGCCTTATAGGTGTTCCCTTGTAATTAATTTTATTTTTCTTTTGCTGCCTTTAGAATCCTCTTTTTATCTTCAGCTTATGCTATTTTTATTATAATATGTCTTGATGTAGGTCTGTTAGGGTTTATGTTGTTTGGGACCCTCTGTGCTTCCTGTATCTGGGTATCTTTTTTTTTTTTCTCTTGTAATTTGCAGTTCTAATTGAGTGATTTCCATTATTTTTTCTTCTAGATCACATTCATTTTTCTGCATTATTCATCCTGCTTTTCATAGCCTTTAGTTCAGCTTTTATCTTGTCAAATGAATTCCCTAATTTTTCTTGGCTCCTCCTTGTCATTTCTAATTCCTTTTTATAGTAATCTATATTTCTGTTGATATTCTTAATTCCTTCAGTATTTTCATTATCTCCTTTTTGAACTTGCTGTCTGTCAGACTGAAGAGGTCTGTTTCATTGTTTGCTCTTTTAAGGGGAATTCTCTTGATCTTTAATTGGGAGTGATTCCTCTGCTTCCTCATTTTACTTACATTTCTCTTGCTCTATGAGTTTAGGAGAAGCAATTATCTACTGTAGTCTTGGAGGCCTATTTTTATATGGGAACAACCCTTTGTAGCCTGCGTGGGTTTACTTTTTTTTGATGTGAGGGCTGTTTTTAGTATTGGATGCCTGCCACCTCTTTGCTTAGTGCATGCTGGCGTTGTCCCCTCAGGAGGTGTGATTGATATTGTGGTGATTGGAGCCTGCACTGGATGTTGAGCGTGGCCTCCCTTTTGCTCTCTGGTTGTCATTGCCCTGTCTGGGGTAGGATCTGCTCCCTAGTTGCTGGAGTAGAAGCCCCCAGCTCTATTTCTGAGCTGCATTTCTTTTTAAAAATCTATTTATTTATCTTATTTTTGGCTGTGTTGGGTCTTTGTTGCTGTGAATGGGCTTTCTCTAATTGTGGCGAGATGAGGCTACTCTCTAGTTGTGGTACACGGGCTGTTCATTGCAGTGGCTTCTCTTGTTGTGGAGCACCAGCTCTAAGACATGTGAGCACAGTCATTGCAGCTCGCGGGCTCAGTAAATATGGCACATGGGCTTAGTTGCCCTGTGATATGTGGGATCTTCCCAAACCCAAGATTGAACCCGTGTCCTTGGTATTGCAAGGCGGATCAGGGAAAGCCCCCTGAGCTGCATTTCTGATCTGTGGTGTGAGGTACGTGGAATTAGAGTGTTCCCACTCGGGGAGGAGTCGCTGAGTATTTTCTGTTAGAGCTGATCACCTGTGTGTGTGCTCTGCTGTGTCACTTTTCACCTGTTGTGTGGGCTCACAAAGTATACTGTCGTTGGCACCACCCTCTGCCCCACCTCAACTGTGGGTATTCTGGCAGTCGGCCCTGGCGCCTCTCAGGCTTTGTTTTCACAAAGCCACCACTGCAGATCCACTGAAGTCAGGTCCCAGAACTGCCGTAGTTGCACATCTTGACCCTCTGTGGGAGCTGTGGAGGCAGCTCAGACCCTAGCCTTCCCTGGTCTCAGGAGCAGCAGTTGTCCATTCAGATGTTCCACAGACACTGAATTCACAAAACCCGCTGTATAGGTGTAAATCTGTGGTTTGTGCAGTTGTGGGGAAAGATTTCAGCTGTGCTTTCTAAGTCCCATGATCCCTGGGGGCTCAGCTGTGATTTCAGCCCCACCTCTGTTGGGCAGCCCACTAGCGTCTACTCCCAGGACTGCTGAGGCAGTGGCCAGAGCTCGGGAGCCTGCCTGGGCGGGGCCTCTCCTGGAGCAAGAGGAAGCAGGAGCTGGCAAGTGGGGAAAGAGGCTGCAGTGGCAACCCCACCCCTCTCTTTCACATGCTGATTAACAGTGGTGCTTAGCTTCTCTGGTGGCCTAGGATTCTTCCGGTTACACTCCTGGTTTTTGTGCCCTACACTACCCCTTTCAAGCTGTCTCTGCACAATCAACAGCAGTCCTCTCCCTGGGTCTGTCCTCTGAAGCCTGCATTCCAACACCCAGCTCCCATCCATACCAGCAGACATGTGTCTTAGGCTGGAGCATACAGGATGGTGGCACAGACCATCTCTGTAAGTCTCTCTCCTGCCTGCCACTAACTGGTTGTTGCGCTTTCCTCTGAGCCTCTTTTTCGTCCCAGGTGACCTCCTTGCTGGTGAGGGGACTTCCCAGGGTGCCAGAACTTCTATTCTCCTTCAGCTCCCTCCCAGGGGTTCAGGACCTGTTCTGCTTCTTTTCGTTTTCCTTTTGTACTAACTGGTTACCTGGAAATCTGTCTTGTCCTTTCAGGTGTTTGAGATTTTCTGTCAGTGTTCAGTGAGATTGTTCCATTTATAGATGTATTCTTGATACATTTGTGGGAAGAGGTGAGTTCCATATCCTGCTACTCTGCCATTTGAATTCTGGTCTGACAATTGGTTTTTTAAAAATCAGTATCCAAGGAAGGATTAGACATTGTATTTGGTTTACATGGCTTTAAAAAATGATCCAGATATAATTCACATACCATAAAATTCACCCTTTTAAAGGAGATAGTTTAGTGGTTTTTAATAATGTGCATTTATCACCACTGTCTAATCCCAGAACATTTTTGTCATGCCAGAAATGAAGCCCCACCCATGCCCATTAGCAGTTATTCCCCATTCTTCCCTCTCCCCAGCCCTAGCAATCATCAGTCTACTTAGTCTCTCTGGATTTGCCTTTTCTGGAAAATTTTATGTAAATGGATTCATGCAACCTATGACCTTTTGTGTCTGACTTCTTTTCACTTAACATGTTTTCATAGTTCATGCTGTGGCATGTATCAGTACTTTTTACAGCTGAATATCCCATTGTATGATACATCTCATTTTTGTCCACTCATCAGTGGATGAACATTTGGGTTGTTTCCACATTTGGGCTTTTACGACCCATGCTGTTATGAACATTCACGCCCAAGTTGTGTAAACAACTATTTTCACTTCTCTTGGGAATATACCTAGTTGTGGAATTGGCTGGGTCATATAGTAAATCTATGCTTAACTTTTTCGGGAGCTGCCAAACTGTTTTACACAGTCGCTGCACCATTTTTATATACCACCGGCAGTATATGTGAGGGTCCGGTTTCTTCACATCCTTATCAATACTCATTACAGAAACTTCTCTGGTGGTCTGGTGGTTAAGACTTTGCATTTCTACACAGGGGGCATGGGTTCCATCCCTGGTCAGGGAACTAAGATCTCACATGTCATGTGGCACACAAAAAAAGAAGAAAAAAAAATAGAAAACTTGTTACTGTCTTTCTTATACCCATCCTGTGGGTATGAAGTGATCCTTTATTGTAGTTCTGATTGGAGTTTCCCTAATGACTAATGATGTTGGCATTGTGTACTTAATGACCTTTGGTTTATCTTCTTTGGAGAAATATATACTCATATCCTGAGCCTACTTTAGAATTGGGTTATTTTTCTTTTTATTGCTGAGTTATAAGAGTTCTTTATATGTTCTGGATGCTAGACTATTTGTCAGGTGATTTACAAATATTGTTTCTCTGGGTTGTATAGAAAGAACATGTGATAGTGTTCTTTGGAGCACAAAAGTTTTAAATTTTGATGCCATCAATTTATTTTTCTTGGGTTGCTTGTTTTAAGAGTCATATCTAAGAAGCTATTGCCTAATTCATGGTCATGAAGATTTACACTTACCTTTTTTTAAGAGTTTTATAGTTTTAGCTCGTAAATTTTGATCTTTGACCCATTTTGTGTTAGTTTTTTTGACTCAAAAGTTTGTTGAAAGGACTTCTTTCCTCCACTGAATTGTGACACTTGTTGAAAATCAGCTGGACAACATGTATGGGTTTGTTTCTGGACTGTCTTTTCTCTTCCATTGATTTGTATAGCTGTTCTTATGCTGTCATCACACACTTTTGACTTGTTTGTTTGTTTGTGCTCCACGGCTGTGAGAGCCCAGAGTCCTAACCACTGGACCATCAGGGAAGCCCCAGCTACACAGCTTTGATCATTCTGGTCTCGTAGGAAGTTTTGAAACTGGAAATCGTTAGTCCTCCACGTTTGTTCTTTTTCAAGATCGTTTTGGCTACTTGAGGTCCTTTACACTTCTGTTTGAATTTTGGGATCAGCTATCACAATAAACTGTGGAAAATTCTGAAAGAGATGAGAATACCAGACCATCTGACCTGCCTCTTGAGAAACCTGTATGCAGGTCAGGAAGCAACAGTTAGAACTGGACATGGAACAACAGACTGGTTCCAAGTAGGAAAAGGAGTACGTCAAGGCTGTATATTGTCACCCTGCTTATTTAATTTATACGCAGAGTACATCATGAGAAACTCTGGGCTGGAAGAAGCACAAGCTGGAATCAAGATTGCCGGGAGAAATATCAATAACCTCAGATATGCAGATGACACCACCCTTATGGCAGAAAGTGAAGAGGAACTAAAAAGCCTCTTGATGAAAGTGAAAGAGGAGAGTGAAAAAGTTGGCTTAAAGCTCAACATTCAGAAAACGAAGATCATGGCATCCGGTCCTATCACTTCATGGGAAATAGATGGGGAAACAGTGGAAACAGTGTCAGACTTTATTTTTTTGGGCTCCAAAATCACTGCAGATGGTGACTGCAGCCATGAAATTAAAAGACGCTTACTCCTTGGAAGGAAAGTTATGACCAACCTAGATAGCATATTCAAAAGCAGAGACATTACTTGGCCAACAAAGGTCCGTCTAGTCAAAGCTATGGTTTTTCCTGTGGTCATGTATGGATGTGAGAGTTGGACTGTGAAGAAAGCTGAGCGCTGAAGAATTAATGCTTTTGAACTGTGGTGTTGGAGAAGACTCTTGAGAGTCCCTTGGACTGCAAGGAGGTCCAACCAGTCCATCCTAAAGGAGATCAGTCCTGGGTGTTCATTGGAAGGACTGATGCTGAAGCTGAAACTCCAATACTTTGACCACCTCATGCGAAGAGTTGACTCATTGGAAAAGACCCTGATGCTGGGAGGGATTGGGGGCAGGAGGAGAAGGGGACGAGAGAGGATGAGATGGCTGGATGTCATCACTGACTCGATGGACAAGAGTTTGGGTGAACTCTAGGAGTTGGTGATGGACAGGGAGGCCTGGCATGCTGTGATTCATGGGGTCGCAAAGAGTCGGACACGACTGAGCAACTGAACTGAACTGAGTCAGTTTCTATGAAAAAGGCAGCTGGGATTTTGATAGAAATTGTTCAAAATCTGTAGATCAGTTTGGGAATATTGCCATCTTACAGCATCTTAACAGTAGACTAGTATGTCTTTTAAGTTTCATTTAACCTGTGGGTTCTTCCTTTTTCTTTATTTTTGTTTCCTTTATATTTTACTTGCAAAGAAACTGAGTCTCTGTCTTGTAGAGTTTTTTACCCTCTAGTTTTGCTAATTGCATCCCCATGGTATTCCTTTATACCCTGTGTTTTGTGTAAAATGGTAATTAGATCTAGAGCTTAATCAATTCAATTTGATTTTTTGGTAAGATTACTTCATATGTTGTTTTGCATTTCCTATCATCATCATTATCTTAATTAACATATGCTCTGTTTGTTGCTTAGTTACCTTGGGAGTCATAGCATACTTACGCATAAAGAGCTTCTTTATTCCTATTTAAGGCTGTGTAATCCATAGTATGGTTGTACCATAGTGTATTTATTTAGTTTTTTTATTGATGAACATTTAGATTGTTTTTATTCATTTTCTAGTATGATGTTTCATTAAATAACCCTGTGCATGCATCATTTTTCACATTCACAATATGTCATGTTAAATACTTACAAGTAGAATTATTGAGTCAGATATACATTTGTAGTTTAGATAAATATTGCCGAATTGTCCTACTAAGAAGTTGTTCTAGTTTATATTCCCATCAGTGATGTAAGAGTTCCATTTTAATTGGGATCTTTTTAATATATAAGAAACTTGCTAAATTGTGGCTGCTTAAATA
Source organism: Bubalus bubalis (assembly GCF_019923935.1). Classification (NCBI taxonomy): domain Eukaryota; kingdom Metazoa; phylum Chordata; class Mammalia; order Artiodactyla; family Bovidae; genus Bubalus; species Bubalus bubalis. The sequence continues at coordinate 24,790,963 of NC_059174.1, read as the reverse complement.
GGGTAAGTATATATACTGTGTGTGAAGTGTCAATAGAAATCTAAATGTATTACAACTAGTTACCAGGGAGCCCTGTATCTGGTGCTTATACACTGATAGAAACTATCTCCATCAGTCAGTGGAAAGGAAAACTTGTGGGCTTCTTTAAACTCTCTAAAGGCAGACAAATTGTATTTAAGAGCCATCTTTTCTTTGTTATTCTAAAGCCCTTCTTCCTACCCTTTCATTCTTATTTTAGAAACTGGACAAGAAATATCCTCTTGATAGGAGCTAAGGCCCAGTGAGAAGACTGTCGCCTGAAGCTTTAGAGTCTTGACCTTGGCCAATAGAAAGATTTGTCCCTTGAGTCCCCCAGAAGATAGCTCTGTGGTCCTTATGGAGATTCAGGCTTCCCCACTGGAGGCACTGGCTTAAGCTCTGAGCAGATCCAGTGATACAAGTTGGTCCCATCTACTCTCATGTCACGCATCTGTCTGAATCCCAAGAATGTTCTCCATTAGTAATTTTCAGCGTCAGTTTAGTATGATAATGTGGTCTTGCAAATACAGAAGTTGGCAGGAAACTTCACCAAATGGGTGAGATCAGAGGGCACCATCTTGTTCTCTGTGGGCATTTAACTGCTTTTGGAATGAAATTTGTTAGAGCTGCCATCTCTTTTCTTTCTTGAAACTTCCTAGATAATTGGGAGATAATGGTTCTTTCACTTAAACTTTGCTAATGCTATCATGGTCCCTATTCCCTTTGGTTACATTTCTGTGGCTGGCTTCCATCTTTCCTTTAGGTCAGCTCTAGTCCTCCACAGGTGCTGTGAACTTGACCCTTCTTTTCTAAGATAGACCCGAAAATTCAATTCACCCTTGAAATACTTAATAAAATGATACATCTCACTGAATAGCTCCACACAAATTCCTTTTCTAAGTAGCTGATTCATGCCCTTATGATATCAGGGTTTTTTTTTTTTTTTTTTTTTTAAACGTTTCTCAAAATGCTGAAAGTGTCATTGTATGTGTGAGCATAATAATACAATGAATGTTCAGGTAATGAATGAAATACAGTTTGATATTCTGTCCTAAATTTTCACATTCTCCTCACTCCCACCTCCAAAATCTAGCCATTTGTAGTGAAACTCTGTAATGCATTTTCCTGCGTTCTCACACATTATGAATGTTGTCCTGCTCTCTGCCCACGGGGTGGGATAGAGAAAAGAGCCCTTACCTTCCGGAGACTTAAAGTCTAAGAGAATGTGGATAAGGAGAAGAGAGTCATTAGGACTGTCAGTCTTCTATAGCCTTCCTGGCTATAATACAGGAGTTACGGAGCTAGAGGGGCTGTCCTTCCTATTTAAGTACCCTAGGATACTCTCTAAATTTTTGCATTTGGCTTTATTAAAAATTGTGTGAATTAGGTAGTCATATGCACATAATAACAAATTGAAAAGGGACAAAAGAGTGTGGAATGAAAAGTTGTTTTATCTTAGAGATCATTGAATACCAGTACACACAGAGATGCTCTACTCTTCTTAATGGCTGGATACTAGGCCCTTACATTGGTCCTTTATTAATGCACCTTTTGGTTTCTGTTATCAGCAGTGTTGCGTGAATATCATTTAAGTGTGAAGAACATGGCCACATTGTCCTACATTCCCTCAGCAACATATATAAATGCCTATTTCTCCTTACATATTGTTTATGCTTTAGAGTCATTTGTTTCTTTTTTGGTGAACTGTTTGTGTCTTCTGTCTGCTTTTCTATGTGGTTGTTGATTGGTTGTTGGTTTTGGAATAATTTTTTATATCATAAAGAAGTTAGCTTTTGTGATACTAATTGTAAATATTTGCCTGTTTTTTTGTAACCTTGTTACCACCTCCTCTGCAGTCATTGTCAACTCTCATGTCACTTTTCTGCATCTCCATGTTTTCACATTGCTTATCTATAGCAGCTTCCTTTTTCCTTATTGGTAATTCCTGTATGAGCAAATGAACTGTGTGTACTGGCTGGTTGAGATCTCTGTCTGCTGCTCAGTGGTATTTTTTTTACTTACTCCTCATTTCAGAGGTGTTAGGGGCTTGTTGGGTCGCTAGGAGTCGGACACGACTGAGCGACTTCACTTTCACTTTTCATTTTCATGCATTGGAGAAGGAAATGGCAACCCACTCCAGTGTTCTTGCCTGGAGAATCCCAGGGACAGGGGAGCCTGGTGGGCTGCCGTCTATGGGGTCGCACAGAGTCAGACACGACTGAAGTGACTTAGTAGCAGCAGTAGCATCAGGGGCTTGTTAAGGCAAAACCCTAGAAGATAGTATGCTTGTCAGCCGGAGACAATGAGTGGAACTCCAGCCGTACTGTGTAGTGAGCTCTGGGAACGTTTTAGAACATCATCTTTTGATTCAGGCTTAGTGTAATGTTTTCTACTCTAAGTGGCCTTTAACTTTAGGTGGGTCTTTGCACCTCCTTCATCAGCAAAATGGGGGATCCCTACATACCAGGTTGTTTCAGTGATTAAATGAGGCTGAAACAGGGAATAAGAAGGGGTGGAGGAAAGTCCTTAACTTTTCCTCTAACCTTCAAGTTCTGTGTTTTCTAGGTTGAGGCTTTCTGTCATGGAAGTGAGGCCATGACAGTGGGTTTCCTTGGGCGAGAAGAGCCTCAACTACTTGGTGACATCTTACGTGGTCTTAAAATATTCGCTGCTGTGGCTTTAGTTTTCTCAATTGCAAACGAGGCGCACAGCTTTGAGATGAGTGTGATGATAGTGTTGACTGCATAGTGTTGTTTTGAGGCTTCCAAACGTGAAGCCCTCAACACATGGAAAGCAGGCCATCAACTCTGGAAAAGGGTGCTGAAGTAACAGTCCCACCTGCTTTTTTGCAGAAGCCTCGTCCTGCGTGTCTCTGGGAAGCACCTCCCTGAGCAGTCCCTCCATCCACTGTCCGTCCGCGGCCGTCTGTATTGGCATCCTCCCGGGCCTGGGCGCCTACTCCGGGAGCAGCGACTCTGAGTCCAGCTCAGACAGCGAAGGCACCATCAACGCCACGGGCAAGATCGTCTCCTCCATCTTCCGAACCAACACCTTCCTCGAGGCCCCCTAGCTTCTCTGTTCTCACCAAAGGGTGCTCCTCCCCAAGAGTAGACTGGACAGTTTATTCTGCCTACAGGCGTTATTTCCCACAGAAAACTCCTTTGCCTGCTCCTTATGCACACCGTGACATTTTTAACTGCATCTAAAATGTGCCAGAATCCATCTGTGGCCAGACGTGTGTTTGGTTTCTCTTTCTACTCCAACACAGATGCCCAAGCCAGTCCTGCAACTTCTGTCCGCACTGATGCAGATTGCAGCCCAGCCGAAGTTTCACCAAAAACACCCTGGGAAGATAGGTACCATGCAGCTTGCAAAGAGTTTGGATTCTGGTGCCTTCTTGTTTTTTCTTTTTTTTTTTCCTTTTCCAACATCATTAAGAAGCAGGGACAGTTTATTGAATAGATATCATTTAAACATTCTATTCTTAAGTGATTATATTGCATTGTGGAATGTGTGGCAGGCGGGGGTGGAGTGAGACGAGCCCTAGTAATGGAACAGCGCACAAGGCCCTGGAACTAGCTGATTCTTGATGTTGTGTGACTAAGTAAAGATTCTAAACTACGTCCACAGGGGGTGTTACTTAACACTTATTGTTCATTAATAAGTTTTTTCTTACCCTTGGCTATTCTTTCTCCCTCCATCTAATCCCACTTCAGATTCTAAATCTTAGAGAAACAAACATAGGCCTTATTTTGTTGTAGCCAGAAATCAGAAGTACTGATAGTGTGTGGACAAGATTACTTATTTCTGGCAGCTCCTGATTCTAGTATTGCGAGTCAGTGGAACACTGCCCTGTCTGTTGGATACATTTATATTTGTGGCTTCTAACTGTGGAAGCTGTTTCTAACCTAAAGGTGCTGCCCTCGTACTTTCCTCTGCTTTGGTCTGCTGCCCTTCCTGCTCTGCTCTTCCCATTCAGAGCAGCCAAGACCCAGAGGTGCTGCTCCACCCGTCTCCTAAAGCAGGGCAGGGGCTCTCCCTTTGGGAGGGAAAGAAGGACAAGGGGAGACAAGGTATGGAGGCATTGAGAACAGAGGTGACCGTCAGCTTTAACAACAGCAATCTGGAGGCTTCCCTGCTTCAGAGGAATGAGCCCATGGAGTTCTTTCTTTCCCTGGGTTTGTACGTCAGTTGTTTCTACTTCCTTGGGTGTGAGACAGAGAGACACACACAGAATGTGTTGACACTGTGATGCTGGCAGGCAGAGAAGCGACTCTGTTTTATCGTGGGCAGAGAGGCCCCTGGATCTCTTCCAGCCCACCCCTTTTCCCTCCCAAAGCACCGACACACTGGTGCCCGCTGGCAGATGGCGACTTCCCTTCACCCATAACCGATTCCTTGTGAATTCTTTTTCCTTTTCAGAGCTACTCTGTGCTAATTGTTCCTGACTGTCAGTACAGGCGCACCAGCTCCATCCTAACAAACAAGACTGAAGTAAACTGTAGGCACATTCTGGCTTCATTGTTCCTGCGATTGTGCTGTTGTTATTACAGCCCATACCCAGGGCAACCTCAGATCATCTCAGGAGGCAGACAGAGGAGCCAAAGTCACGATCTTCATGTGGTTTGACTTTTCAGAGGCCATTACTATGCCTCATGGCCTCTGTTGATGTTGGGAGAAGTTGGAAAAGGGTTGCATGGATTAAAAACCTGCATAACTTTGAAAGCTAATCCACCTGTCAGAGAACAAGATCTTGTTTTTCCTGTACTGGAGCTTGTGCTTCCAACTCCCTCCCTGTCCATTGTAACAGCTAGATTGTGTTGAGGAGGTTGAGACTCTTCAGACTGCGATTTCTGCTCTGTATGTCACAAGAGCGGTTGAAGATCACTGTGATCATTTCATCTTTGACCATACCTGTTAGTGGACAGCCCTGGAGCTGAGACACGAGTTCTGTAGAACCCACCAGTAGCAAAGCAGGGTCTGGTCTGCCCAGTGGAGGAAGCTGCCCTGGAAAAACATCTAGTGTAGACTGTGTGTTTCAAACCCAAAGAACAGGGAAACCAAAGATAGAAGGAAACACTGCCTAAATCACAAAATGCAGCTCTCCTGCCTTAGTAGATAAATTAGGATTTTATTACCAGATAATAAGGAATAAAACTGGGGTTTGGGGTGGCTTCTTAAAACCTGTTGCATTGTCCTGAGTGGTAGTCTTACAACTTTGAACCATGTGAGGGAGAAAGCTTGTCTATGAGGAATGCTTTTGCCAGCCCTGTGCCCAGGAGAGAAGGCTAACTTCTCAAACCCAGAGTTGGGAGGGCATTCTAGACTTTTTCAGGAGCGTTCTAGACTGAAAATCAAACCCCTAATGAGGAGTGGCTTAGGCTAGTCCCTTGCCTCCTCATTTCTTTCACTCTTCACCTTGTGGGTTATTCCCTTCTGGGTACCTCCCAGGAATCCCAACCTGGTTTTGCCTTCTGTGGATATATCACAGTGGCTCTGTGCTTGGAGCCAGACATTTTTACTGGCTGAGTCACTTGGGCGAAGTCCTTAACCTCTCCAAGCCTCAGTTTCCTCCTTGGTAGATAGGAATAAGGATACTAGCTTCACAAGTGAGGGTGAAAGATGATCTGGATTAGATACTTGGTGTGGTACCCGGTGCTCAGTAAATGGTAGCCATCCTAATGGTAGTACTGTTACCCTCGGCCTCCCCCATCTGGGTAGTGTCCGGAGTTTCTGTGAGTGGTGATTTATGGCAGGTTTATCCGTCCTGCTGGCATTCCTCAGTTGTAGCTTGAACACTGCCGTGGTGATGGGTCAGATCTGGCCATCAGAGCTCCAACCGCCTGCGTCTCCTGTGTGCTTTCCTCTCAGTTAAATGTTAATTGCTCAGGCACACCCCGTTCCTTGGCTCGGGCGTCCTAGCCGTGGGTATATGGCTCAGCTGTCATCTTTAAGCCCCTCCAGGAAAACAGAAAAAGCTTAGTGGCAGTGCACCATCACTTGGATGTTTCTTGATTTCTTGGCGTCCCCAGCCCACTTAGGCATAACAGTATGGAATGCAAGTTCTACTTGGTGGGAGGCTAGATCTTGGCAATACTTCCATAGTGTTGAACACAAGAAGCCAGTTGCACATTCTTGCCTTAGTGACGCTGGCAGGGGCTGGTATTTTGCTCCCTTACCTGCTGAAGCAAGGGTTTAGGGAGAGGCGAGTCACACCACGAACAGACAGAATGGGGCCCCAGCATCAGAGCTCCGCGGAGCAATGGACAGCATGACCAAGAGACAACGTCCGCTCTGAGCTTTAGGTCATCGGCTGGGCATCTCCTTCAGTTTTAGGTATGGTCATGCACATCCGTATCCCTTACGTTGATTTGTTTATCGGTCGGCATTTACTGAGGGCCCACTGTGGATGAGCCAGGGATGTTTGGGATGTTTGCAGATTATAGTGTCTTCCATCCTGAAAAAAAAGTTCCGTGAAGCAGCCCTTCTTTACATTTTATAGAGGAAGCTAAAGCTCACAGTGATTCAGTGACTCACCCAAGGTCACACAGGCAGATGTCAGAACCAGAATCTTAATTTGAGCCTGTAAGTCTGGGTTTCTGTGGTTTCAATGAAACTTTAAAACAAATGCTCGTGCCCAGGCCTCAGTGGAGGTGACTCAAGAGTGAAGGAGTCTTTTAGTCCGATTTCTGAGTTTACTTTTCATCCTGCTATCCATGTGCAAGAACCAAATAGCACCAAGGCGTGGTTTGTTCTTGGTGAAATACAGTTGACATATAACATTACAGTTAACATATAACATTAGTTTCAGGTGTACAACATAATTATTCAATATTGTGTATGTTGTGAAGTGACCTATCATCACAGTTACCAAACCATCTTTTTCTTGTGATGACAGCATTTGAGGTCTGCTGTCTTAGCAAGTTTCAAATATACAAGCTGGTATTATTAACCATAGTCAACATGCTGTATGTTACATCCCCGGGACTGACTTATCTTGGTTTGTTTTTTACGTGGTGATTTACCTGGTCAGGAGTTTAGTACATTCCTTTCCCCGGTGAACTCAAACCAACTGGGAGTAGAGGGCTTCCTTGACTGATCCATCCAACATCGGGCAGAGAAGGGGGAAGAAAGACATGACTAGATCTGCTCCCTTGTGCAGCTGTGAAGTGGGGGCTGCCGGCAACACACTGAGGTAGGTGGTCCACAGGAGTTTGAGCCTTTATGATGGGCCTGATGCAAGACAGGGACTCTGCCTTAACCCATCCAGCAGATGTCAGTCTCCATAGCTTCACCAGTCTGATAAATTATTCTCAAGGGGAGGTGTATGGGAGAGGTCTGCATCAGAAGGTGTCTCCCCAATATCCGCATCCCCTGGGGGCCAAGGAGAGGATGTGGGGCTGGGAGGAGAAGGCTGTTCCACTAGAAAAGCCTCTGGTCAATCTGAACTTGACAGATTCTCCCAGGCTGAACTGGGTACAAACTTCACTGGGTGTAACATCCAGCTAGACTCACTTCAGCTACCAAACAGGAGGGTAAAGTCAGCAGTCGTGGGGTGTTATTTCAACCACCATGCAGTCTTACAGCTGGCCTGAGCAAGGGCTGGGTATGAAGCAGAGGTGCCAGTCCTGGGGTTCTATCCATAGGGCCAAGATGGCCCTTGGCTGGTGGGCTGTGACTTCCCAAAGGCCACTGAAGCTCCCTGCAGTCCTGAAGCCCTCTCAGGAGAGGTGAAGATGTCCTCGAGAATGTTTCAACCGACTTGGTGGCCATGGAATCAGCAGAGGCATCAGAAGCCTAGGATATACATGTCCCTCGCTCACTCCCACCAGATGGACACCAGATCCTGAACTTACCAGGAACCTGGAGGTAGCAACATGCCTGGTGCACCATCCCGATCTAGCAGGCCACTGGTAAGAATTGCTGACCTGGGAGAGTAGGTTAAGATGACTGACTGCCCAGTTCATTGGAGAGGAAGGGCAAATTCATTAGCAGCTTGAGCAGAAGATGGCCTCGTAGAGTCTCAGGAAGACAGTGCAGTTGAACAAGTGCAGGCTCTGGAGTTGGCCAGACCTGGAGCTGAATTCTGGCTCTGCCTCTAATAGATTCGATTAGCCTCTGCTTGTTTCCTCATCTCTGAAATGGTCATAGGCAGGAGCTGGTGGAAGGGTTCATCAAGATTATGCCTGTAATATGCTTAGTGGGGAGCTGGAAACCTAGTGCTTGATATGAATGTCTGTTGTTGGCTGCGCTCAGGCCTGTGGCGTAGGGCCTGACTGGACCTCCAAGGCAGAGGTGGACAAGAGAGAAAGATGTTTGTTATGTTGAGGAGAGGAGGGAACTGGACTTCTGGGGTTTCAGAGATGTGTCACCTGGCTAGTTTCATGAGGTTGGGCCTGAGCCCAGGGTGGGGCCCGCGAGAGAAACTAACGGCTGCTGCAGCCGGGACAAAAGCAGCCCTGTTTAGTTAGCATCCTGAAGCCAGAGAGGCTTTCACGCGCTGTAAACCACAGGGTGTACCCCAGTGCCTGGAGGACCTCCAGGAGGAGCAGACAGGTGGCAGCGACTGCAGTCTTGTGGTGGGGGGAGCAGGTTTGGGGAAACATATGCCAGGGTGTGGACCAAGAGGGAGAAGGGCAGGGCACCATGCGTGTTGGCCGGGGCAGCATGGGCTCTGCCGGGGCCCAGGAGGCCTGCGACCACTGGTGAGGGCTCATGCATTCCATCCTGCTGCAGATGTTTATTGAGCACGCACGATGTGCCAGGCTGTGTGCCAGTTTAACAGCTGTGTTCTGTTTGTGTGGAATGCATGTCCCCAAGTAGAGGCGATGGTACCGAATTCACAGGCTTGCTGGGGGAAAGGCGTTCTCATGTTTCCTTTCCCAGATCATTGAGCCTGTCAGGTCCCAGCTGAGGAAGGAGCTGACACAGAGACATCCAAAACTCCTTTATTACCCTGAGTATAACAAATAGAATATGGTCACAGTATTAAAAAAACAGGAGGAATTAGGTGCAGGCTGCCACAGAGTAGGCACCGGGGACACGTTCCTTTGAGTCTGCAGCTAGTTACTTGGAAAAAGCCAATTATGATTGTAAAAATTTTATTCTCTTTAATAATAATAATAATTCCACTAAAATTATACAAAGTACATTCAATACTTAAGAGTGGCGAGGGTGGGGAGAGGAGGAGAGGAAGCCAGTTTGGCCTGGAAGCATCATCAGTCAACTCCAACAAAGGAAGCCCAGCTGGGCTGGAGGAAGTTGGGGGTGGGGGTCCGGTTGTAAAAAATAAAAATGTGGATCATTAAAAAAAAAAAAATAATAGGGCCACCCACAAGGAAGCAGGGTGAGCATGCATGTTCCTGGGGAGGGCAGGAGGCCCAGCCGGCATGCTGCTGCTGGGTGAGGGCTGGCACTCAGGCGGGCTCCGAGTTGGTGGGGGGCAGGTTTTTATGCTTGAAATACTGAACAACTTGTTGGGGCAGTTCTGCCAGCACAGCTTTGGCCAAAGTCTCCTTTGCTGCCTGCAGGGTAGGGTGGAGAGTGAGGAGAGAGAAAGGATTACTGGGTGAAGTGGGGAGGCGCACCACACCCAGGCAGCTGATACAGAAAGTGTCCCTGGAGGACAAGCTGGACCAGAAGACCAGAGCTGTCTAAAACTAGCATCCCTCATCCAGCTCAAGCCTGAAATCCCACCCTCAGCAACGCTTTCCTTTGCCTTGACACTAAGTGTGACTCTTACCTGAGCACTCGACGTGCCCAGGAGTAACATTTCAAGATGAATTTGTCTGCAGGAGGCTTTTGGGGGAAAGAGACGGTGGAGGCCGGCTGCACAGCCTACTCATCTTGCAAACATTTCCTGATCTCCTCCTTGGTCAGGATCAAGGGGCTGCAACTGTCTGATTTGCTGCTCATCACCCAGACACAGGCCAGGCACACCAGGAGCTCGGTCAGTGTCCATGCGGTGCCTGGGTGGGCAGTGCTCAGCACTTGCCCTCAGGAAGCTCACACTCCAGAGGAAGGAGCTGAACCAGCTCAGGCAAACCCACAGGGTACCTGGCGCAGAGGTGAGTACCACTGCTTCCAGGCTGGAGTGGCCAGTTCTTCCTGGGACTAGCTCCCAGGACCTGAGCCACAGCACCCTGAAGTCCTTATGGTTGAGGCAGCGGAGGCCAGGAGGAGAGGAACACAGTGTGCCTCATCGAATGAGAGGTAGGCTCCAGGCTGGCAGTACAGGGTGGCATCTGAGAGCTGCCTCTTGGGCTGCTTGTGGGCCCTGCTGCAAGGGCAGTGCCCAAGAAGCTAATGCCAGCCTCCCTGTAAGCAGACCTGGGTCCCCTGCAGAAGGACCGGAGCCAACTCCAGGAGCGTAGGAGGCCTCCAGTTCCCCCTTAGAGAAGCCCTCAGGGAGAGGAGGCCATTGTAAGGTGAGCCTTGTTTTCCACCTGAAGTGAGGAGGCTGGTGAGCTATGAATCCCAGGAAAGCCCCTTGCACCTCAGGGCCTCGGCTCTCATCTTTCTCCTGGGATGCTTTGCCCCACGTGCATAATTCTGACTTGGTTCAGGGTTAGAAGCAGGTCCTCCCGGAACCCCTATCCTGAAGCCCCAGTCTGGACTGGGCACCGCTCCCCTGAGTTGCTGAAGCAAGTGCTCAGCGACTGTCACGTAGCCTCATCTGGGGACAGGGCCTGGCATGGCCCCGGGTGCGTAGTAAGCCCCCAGGAAGTATGTAGTCAACAGAGCTGAGGGTAGAGAAGCCTAGGACCGGGCAGGCAATCCCAGCGCCTTCAGCCTGGATTATTAACTATGCTGGTTGGGGTCCTGTAACTGCCCCCTCCCCAGTCCGTGCCCACACTCACGTTGCGGAATTCTCGAAAGGGCACGAACTGCACAATATCGCGGGCTGCCTCCTCTCCCGTGTGGGAGCGCAGCATGCGGCTGTCCCCGTCCAGGAACTCCATGGCCGCAAAGTCAGCGTTGCCCACGCCCACGATGATGATGGACATGGGCAGCTTGGAAGCCTGCACCACGGCGTGCCGCGTCTCCTCCATGTCACTGATGACACCGTCCGTGATGATGAGGAGGATGAAATATTGCTGTGGGAGGGGGTCAGCAGGCACTCAGCACAGCCCAGGGCCCCTGGCTGCCCTTCCCCTCCCTCCTTTCCCACCCACCCCAACCCCTCTGACCCCCGGGGAGGAAGGCGGCGCTTCTCCCAGAGCTGCTGCCAGATCGCAGGCACCTCCCTTCACGCTCGGGCCCTTCAGGCCTATCACAACCGGAAGCACAGACTGCTTTCTCTCTTCCTCTGCCTTTCCCAGCTCAGGAGAGTGAGAGCTCCAGACTCCAGGCCTGGCTCTGATAGTGGCTACACCGTGGGACTCTGGGCCACTGACTCAACTGGCTGTGCCTCAGTTTCTTCATCTGCAGAATGGGAGTTCCCACACCTCTCAAAGAGACCACACCAGCCACGTGGTAGCAGCTTGGTAATTGACAGCTGTACCCCGGCAGAGCGAGGTCCACGGCTGCTGGGGAAGATGCCTTCTGGCTTGTGGACTCTGAGACAAGCCTGCCCTTCTCTGCTGTACCTGCACATGAACACCTGTGACCCTGGTCATCCCCCATCAGCACAGCGGACCTTGTAGGAGCTAAGCAGGTCATCTAGGTCAGTGCTTCTGGGAGTGTGGGGTCTACTGGCAACAAGCAGACTCTGGGCACACCCCAGACACAGCATCAGTCACAGTGGGGAGGGTACTGGTTTTGCAGTGGTCTTTGAATTCTACAAACTGTACCCAGGAGGAAGTCTGTCTCATGCCAGTGTGTCACACTTGCTAACCCTCCCTGTTAGCAGAGAGAAGGCAGGAACCTAAGCGCTCCAGAGACAGCAGTCTCTAGGTAGACCTTACCACCACTGTGCTGCCTGATGTATTTATTTCTATTGTTACTCTCTATCCTAACTCTATAACTAAATTTTCCTATACAGTGGGTTATAGTTTCTTTATAAAATTAAGTGAAAAAAATACTGAATAATAATTAGTGTAAGTGACAGGTGGCCATAGCACAGACTGTGGAGATGGGGGTGAGTAAATGAAGTTCAGGAAAGCTCACTGGATGATCTCTGGGCAGAAGCCCCAGGACTCCCAGCTGCTTGAGATCTCCTCTTCAGCTTGGCTCTGTGCCTAGCACCCCCTGGCCCCTTTTGGGGACTCAGTTTTCCCCATCCATAAAATGAACAGAAAAGCCCTTGTGGTCTTAATAGTCTCTGTTTAGGGCTTTTGCCTTTTCGTCTGACCCTTCTGAGTCTTAGGAGAGGCAATGTGGACCCAGAATAGTCAAGGTCATAGAGGTAGAAAGGACATAACCAAGCCAGCGCCCAAGTCAGCATCTGGCCACCTTCTCACTCAGCAAAGCCGTCCACTGCCTAGAAAACATATGGAGACCACAGGTTCAGCCATCAAGGATTCCTTACTCTCCTGCCTGTCTCCCAGGCACAGCTGTGGAAGGCAGGAATGAACTGCATGGAGGTATGGACCCCACCATCCTAAGCCCCAACCCCCAACAGTAATCCAACTTCTGCACTGTGCCTTTAAGAGACTGATCACTTGGCTGGGGATGGATACCTGTTGCTATGGAGATGGCAGCCTGAATCCTTGCAGTGGAGGTTGCTGCTGCCAGTCCCCATTCCTCTGGTTGGAGGTCACCTCATAAGCCCTTCCAGATGCTTGTCCCCTCACAGCCCACCATCGTCCCAGCCAGCCAGCACCCCCTTCTCTTTGTGGCCCTCTAACCCCACTGCTATCCTACCACAAATGGTCCAGGACAGTATTTCTGGGGTACCTAAGTTGGCAGGAGAAGTCTGGCAATGAGAACAGAAAAGAAGCTTGGCCTTGGGTGACAGGCTTCTCCACTCAGTGGGTGGGGCTGGTTTCCAAGCCCTGTCCAGCTCAGACCACAGTCTCCCACCCTCCTCCTGACATGGCCCTCTTGACTCCTCCCTTTCAGCCAGCCACATGTCTACATTTGGAGACCTGGAGCACGCAGGCCAGGGTTCCTGCAGAACTGTAGGCACCAACTAAAAGGGTGAGTCATGGTGGCAGTGACCACACACTCCCTGTCATCCTCACGCTGGGATTCTCCTTTTGGAGATGGGGAGACAGGCTGAGGGGGTCAATGACTTGCTCAAGGACTCAGCCAGGAAGGGCATAGTCAAGGTTCAAGCCCAAGCCTGGGGCCCTTGCCACAATGGTATCGGTGGCCAGGAGCTGTCTCTCCAATAGTGGGGACTGGCAGGGCAAAGGTTTCTGCACCCTCTCCCCCAGCACCCCAGTGTCAGGAAGCCTGAATGTCCAGGACAGCCGCCTAGGGCAGGGCCCAGAGGCATGGCACGGGACTCTCAACCCTCACTCCCGTGTACCAGCCAGACACACCCACAGTGCCCACACCTATGTGCCGGGCCTCAGCATCTGTGCAGCATGGCACGGGACTCTCAACCCCCACTCCCGTGTACCAGCCAGACACACCCACAGTGCCCACACCTATGTGCCGGGCCTTAGCATCTGTGCAGCTGGGCCTGCCGGGGAACAGCCTGGGCCAGCCTTGGCACTGGAAGTGCCGCTGACAAGTCCTAGGCTTCATGCCCGTCCCAAGCAAAAATGAGGTTGTCCAGGAGCCTAAAGGTCTACTCCAACTTCAGGGGTCCATGATCCCATCCCCAAGACATCAAAGGAGAGATAGGAAGGATGCTGTGGAAGGGGAGAAAGAAGGGAGAAGTTGGGCAGGAGGACGTGGGCAGGGCCTCTGCTGTCCCCACAGACAGTCCTGGTCTACCCTACCCCAAGCTTTCCCACCTCCGTGCGTTTCCTGGTTTACCTCCTGCCTGGGAACTCTCCCCAGCCACGGCTCAGAGACTCCCCGGGGGCCTGAGCTCTGCTTCCGCTGCCAGCGAATACCCGCTGGGGAGGGCTCCTCTGGACACTTCTCCCCGTCCCCTCCCCCCCCTCCCCCAGCACCCTAAGAGCTCCTCAGGGCAGCCCCTCCCCCCAGGCCTTCTGTATCTCATGGGCCTGGCACCCTGTGTGCGCTCCATAAACATGACCAGCTGCCACGGGGTCAAACCCAGATCCTAAATCCCCAACACACTACAAAGATGGAGTGTATCTTGCCCTTACCCAAGAGGTTTTTCAGGTTTCTCAGGCTGTAAGTAGTCACTTCCCCTAACACATTTAACGTGTGGCTTGATTTATATGAAACTGACTTGACCACAGAATTCCAGGCAGAGTCCGGGAAAGTTGCACTCATTCCTTCCTAGCTTACTTCTGAGAAGTTGGCAGCTGAGGGCCCTGGGGAGTGGAGGGAGATTCCCAGGGTGCTGACTGCTTCCAGCTCGCCCCCTACCCCCGCCCCACCCACCATTAGGACACTAGTTGCCTAGGCAGCCAACCAGCAATGGACCACGGATGGGAAGGCCCAGGGCAGAGGGGAGGATGAGGAGCTCTCCACAGTAAGAGGCCCATGGTCCCACCCAAACTTAGTATCTTTCAGTGACTGTCACTGCCCTCAAGAGAAAGTCCAGGTTCCTCAGTAGCTTAGAAGGCGTCTCTGGGACCTGGCCTACCTTTCAACCTTACCCCCACACACCCCTTCCTTCAGTTACGCCACACACCACACCTCCAAGCCTTTGCCCTATTCTGTTCCCTCTGCCTGGGACACTCCACACACACACACACACACCCGCTTTGTGAGACCAACTCTTAAGCAGCCTCCAAGTCTCAGCTTGGACATCACTCCTCGAGGAAGCCAGCTCTGAGCCCTCTGTCTGGGGTAGGTGCCACCTTTATAATCCTGTGCTTCTGCCATCACAGGTTTAATCGGTTGGCATTACAGCTGCTGTCTCCTGGCCCAGCTCCCCACTAGACCACTGGCCCTGGAAGGGCAGGGGCCATGGCCTGGGAACACGGTCTCCCCAGTGCTGCACGGGAACACACTCTGTAGAACTGAGCTGTGTGAATGAATGGGAGAGCGCGGGCCTGCCTGGAGAGATGCTTCCACCACCTGCTCTTGATTTCCTGTGCGTGGGTGTGCGTGCATGTTCGTGTGCCGGGGACAGGGAGGATGAAGCCACACCAAGTGTTTCCCAAACAGCGGCTGTTCAAAAGCATCAGGTAATGCACAGATCACTTCCTTTTGCTTTAGGCCTAAATGAGCTCAGCATCACCAATTGCCGGCCCAAGAGGTGTCCTCAGAAGATTCACCAACCCACGTTGATTAGGGGCTGTCAAGTTCCAGGCTCTGTGCTGAGCAGTTTGGATGCCGATCTGCTTGAATCCTTGCAGTGTTTCCCTTAGGCAGGCAGCGTTCCATCATTCCCGTTGTACAGGTGAGAAAACCAAAGTTTGGAGAGCTTAAGCAACCTGCTCTGGGTCCCACTGTCAGGAAGTGGGGGAGCTGGGATGTAAGCCAGGTCAGTGGGCCCCCAGAGCTTGAGGCTGAACCATCAGGCAGCCCCACCTTCGGTGCAGTGATATGGACGGAGTGAAGGCAGGAGGTCTTCTTGGATAGCAGAGTGGGAGGGGCCTCTTGCAGCCCAGAGATGCTGGCCCGAGGTCACACCTAGGGTGGGTGACAGTGCTTCCCCAGGGTGAGGAGCCAGGGTTGGAAGGACCTGGTCATGACGAAAGGGGCTGGGGTATTGTGAGGATTAGGACTGGTCAGGATTAAGACTGGCTCAGAACAAGGGCCAAGCTCTTCCCTGTGAGGGCCCTCAGCAGTTGTTCCCCAGAACACAAAGATACCTTCCTGGCAATCCCCAGGGCCCAAGCCTCTCCAGACTGGGGGTCTAGCGGGTACTGGCCCACTTCTCCTCAGGACCTCAGCTCCTGCCCCTGCTCAGCAGTTGAAAGAGCCCAAGAAGAACCCTGGGCTCCATTCCTCCTCCACCCCATTTTTTACGCTTAAACAAGAATGCAGGCCATTCTTCCATCCCTCTGAAAGTGAGTCCAGGCAGATAAAAGACTAGGCGGGCCAGTAGCCTCGGCAGCAGCAGGCAGCCAAACAGTGTGTGAGGTGAGGGGCTGCCTTCCCTCTGCCCTCTCCAGTTCTAACCCAGGAACATTAAAAAAGCAACTCGCAGGTCCTCCCCAGTTACCTCCCATTCAAGTGGGCTTACTTGCCCCGTTTCATAAAGGAAACAGGCTCAGAGCCGTCAGCTGCTACCACCAAGGCCAGGACTAGAGCAGGTCATGCTCCCTGGAGCAGAAACGACCTCGTGCAGTGACCTCCTTCCTGTTCGTCACCGGCATCTGCTGTCCCCTCTGCCGCCTTTCCTCGTTCTCAAGTCTCACTGGTTGCCAGCTGCTGTGTTATCACATTTTAATCCTAACACCACCACCTCAAGGTAGGTCCTCTTACTATTCCCATGGTACACACGAGGCTCAGAGGGTAAGTGATTTACCCAGGTTACACAGTGATGAACAGGCAGGGGCAGGATGCACACCCTGGTAGGCTGACCCCAGGACCCCCTTTCCCACAGACCCTCTGCTGCCTCCCATGTGCAGACCATGGGGTGCTGTCCTGCCCTCCCCAGGCTGACCGGTGTCATCTTCTCTCATAACCTCCCCTCCGCCTTCGGGAAATCAACCTCTACCTCCTGAGCAGCTGCCTCCCTCCTCCAGGCAGTCCGAATGGGACCCGCTCCCTTTCCCTTTGAGAGAGGCCTCCCCCAGCTCCTCGTGCAGTGCACAGCACACCACTGGGGCCAACTTAAATCCATCCATTCCCAGAACAGGAGCGTCTGCCGCAGCACCGGAGTAGATGAGACACGACACACACACACTGCGGCCCCACGGGGCTGAGGGTCCAGTGCAGGAGACGCATAATAGGCAGAAACCCAGAGTATGTGAAGGAGATGTTGCTGCCACCATCAGAGTCAAGACAGGAAGAAACAGAAGGCAGGAGAGGCTCGAGTGAGTGTTCAGGGAAGTAGCAGTTGAGGGGACGCTGAGGGATGGGACGGAGCCAGCGTCAGGAAGAACCTCCAGGCAGAGGAGACAGCAGAACAAAGGATCTGCTGGGAGACAAGCTGGTGTCTCTGAGGGGCAGGAACAAGGTGGAGGTGGGATGGTCACCGCAAGTGAAGAGAGGGGCATGGGCCCGTGGGGTCCAGGGAGAGGTTACAGTGGCCACGGCCGCAGGGCAGCCGGTGAATGGAGGCAGAGTGAAAAGGGCGGTCAGGAGAGACTTCAGCACTTGTGCAGCAAACCCTTTCCTTCCAGAGACGAAGGAAGCCTCCTTCCACTGAGGGCTGGGACTGTGGCAGGGGCTCAGGGACCTGGTCAGGTGGGAATTGGACCCATGCCTCAATCACAGTCCAGGTTCCACCACCCCAATGTGGGTACCGGTTCCCAGTCTTGGCTCAGCCTACTTGTGGCAGAAGACCCGCAACTCACATCACAAGCCCTGGTGGACGGCAGGGGAGGTAGACTTGGTGATCCCAACACTGGCACTGGGCCTGGAGCTGGGAAGGAGAGCGGCTGGGATGCACAATGCCCAGGACAGCTGTTTGCCATATATTCCAGATGCTACACGGCAGCCCTGTCACTGACCACCAGACCCGGGCCAGACAGTTCCAAAGCCCTCAGTGTGAGGTGGGAGCTGCAGGGACCCCAGGCCCAGGTTTCCCTCTGCCCATGAAGGCACTTCCCAATAATCACAACCCTATTTTCTGCTAAGCACAAACAACAGAATGGCTCTCTGTCCTGGAGTCTGTGCTCGAGGAAGCCAGAACCAAGGCAAGCTTGTCCCAAGCCCCTTCCATCCCTGCAGGTAAACTGAGTGACACCAGGCTCACCTAGGATCTTAGGATGGAGAGGCAGAACACCCAGCCGGAGCCTGCCCCACCCTGCATGTCCACACCAGTGGTCACCTACTCACCATGGCTGTCTGCTGCTGCGTGGCTTGGGCTGCAAACCGGGCCACATGGTTGACGATAGGAGAGAAATTGGTGGGACCGTAGAAGCGGATGTGGGGCAGGCAAGCCGAATATGCCTGGGCGATGCCGTCCACACCTGCCTCAGGGAGAAGAGAAGACTCTGGATCAGCCTGGTCCTCCCTGACCCTGCACCCACTCTCTGCTGCCCCCCACCCAAACACCCTCGCCATGCCCAGTCTGGGCCCTGGGGTACTGGAAGCTCCCAGAGAGCAGGGCCAGGGTGGAATAAAGAGCCCTGAACATGGAGGCTGACCTGAGTTCCAGTCCTGCCTTTACCACTTCTTAGTCATGGGGCCTGGAGGAAGGTACTTAAATCTTTCTGATCCTGTCAAAAGGGCTGGTAATCTCCACTCTTGGGAAGCTGGCAGGAGGGGGTCTAGCAGGCTCCTCTTGGAGAAGGAGTGGGCAGAGCCTGTAGTGACACTGTGGGGTCCCAGGGAGTCATCTGGGGGTCCATTTTACATGCTATGGCTTCTCAGCGTTGGTGAGGGGACTAAGGTTTGCACAGCCCTGCAGACAGAAGGTGCTCTGTAAATAGCTGCCGTTACAAGCCTAAGAACACCGCCTGCCCTGCCATCCTGTCCAGAAGGCCTCTGACCAGAGACGAGGTAAATGGACAGAATGTCTCCGCTCCAAATCAGACAGACCCCAGCTGGAGGACAGGACCACACTTCCAGGCAACAAAGGCCCATGGCTTTTGAGTCACAGCATCGTCCCTAAGGTGGTAACCTGATGCAGTCCCCTCCCAAATACAAACCTGACCTAGCTTCAGGGATCCCCAGGGAAGGCAGATGCTACATCTGAAGCCAGTTGAAGCTAGAAGCTCTCATGGGGTCAGGGACCACCCTCTTCCATACCCCTTCTCTTTCACTGTTTCTTTTTTAAACATCAAACATATTTATTTAATGCCTACGATAGGCAAGGTCTTCTTGTGAGTGCTATGGTTTAGTCGCTAAGTCATGTCCGACTCTTGAGACCCCATGAACTGTAACCTGCCAGGCTCTTCTGCCCATGGGATTCTCCAGGCAAGAATACTGGAGTGGGTTGCCATCTCCTCCTTTCACTGACTCTGGGAGGCTCAGAAATCCTGAGGCCTGGGGTGGGGAGAGCACAGACACCACGCTCGCTGCCTGCCCCTCCCTCTTGCCCAGCACCCCTGCCCAGGTGGGGCAGGACATGGCTGGGCTCTCCCTGTGAGGGCAGGAGGGCGGGGAGAGGCAGGTGTGTATTTTGCTGCCCTTACCTCCTCCTGATCTACACAGGGAATCCTGTCAACACTTCCCTTTATTCTCACCTGACTCCCCAGTGAGGTGAGCTCCCTCCCCTAGGGCAGGTGAAGTGGCACAGGCCGAGTGGGGCGCAGTGACCTCTCCAACTCACACAGCCAGGAACAGGCACAGCTGGCCTTGAATGCCAGGCCACCTGACTCCAAATTCCAGCTTCTCCCTATCTGCCATCCTGAGCAAGTATGATGGGGAGAGGAGCGAAAAACAGAAAGCTGAACTCCGTCCCTCTCTCCACCCAGGGAGACCAGGGCTGATGCAGGGGGCTTGACACTCACCCGAGCAGAAGGGGTTGGTGGGGTTGAAGTTGATGGCAAACTCATGGGAGACCTGAAATGCAGAGAAAAGGGTGAGTCAGAGCCTCCTGGTCTATACCTGGACCCAGGCAGGCCCACACGCTGCCAAGCGAGACTCCCTCTGAGGGAGACTGGCTCTTTGCTGCCCGACCCCAGGTCAAGGCTGTGACACCCGCTGCATCTGCTTTCACCCCTACTGCTGGCTCTGAGCGACCACGAGGCCCAACCACCTCCACTTCATAAACAGAAGAAACTGACACCCTTCTCTCAGTCGTGTCCGACTCTTTGCAACCCTGTGGACTACATCCCACCAGGCTCCTCTGTCCGTGGAATTTTCCAGGCAAGAATACTGGAGCAGATTGCCATTTCCTACTCCAGGGGATATTCCCGACCCAGGGATTGAACCCATGTCTCTTGCATCTCCTGCACTGGCAAGCAGATTCTTTACCACTGCGCCACCTGGGGAACCCCCAGGTCCTTCTACACCACCCTGATCTCCTCTGGGGGGCCAGGGCTGTCTCTGCCTCCTCGCCCGACTCAAGAAGCCCTGAATAGGCAGAGATGTGTCTGAGGGTGATGGGTTCAAGGAGCAGCTGGAGCACTCCTTCACCACCTGCTTTCACGGTAGAATTTCACATAACTAGAATTCCCCTTCTTCAGGCCTCGAGGGCCTTCCCCCATCTCACTAACAAGCACGAGTGCTTGGAAGAAAGCCCACCTTATGCCAGCGAGCCAAGCTGGGGCTTAGCTGACAACCCACGCAGAGCAGGACTGGGGGATCGGGAAACGTAGTGGGGCCAGAAGGGCAGGGAGTAGAGAGCTCTGTCCCGGTTCCTGCAGACCCAGCTCCAAGCCTGGGGGGGTCACCAAAGGTGACCCTGCACACTCCCAGAAGGCATGGGCCCACACAGGGACCCACAACCAGACCCCGTTCAGGGCTGTGGGTAAGACTGCGGTGGCTGCAGAACCCAGGACCGCAGGAGGCCCAGAGCTCAGGTGGAGGTTAGGGTCTGCCTTCTCTCCCGGCCACTGTCTCCCAGCCAGAGACGCCACACAGCCCCTTCCCTGAGAACTGGGTGCTGCAGCCTATGTCCAGCACCTTGCCCGCGGTCCCCTCACTCGTTCTTCACAAGTATTCAGAGAAAGGTCTGGTATCACCCCCTGTGACAGATGTAAAACTGAGACAAAATGGACCAGATGATCCCACGGTCTCACATCTACCAAAGGGGAGCGTTGGGACCAGAACTGAAGTTGGGCTGTCGCCTGCGCTCACATAAACTCACTAACCTGAGAAGATGCTCCTCTCCTGAGTATATATAGGAGGGTGAAGAAATGCCTGGGGGAAGGGACCCCAGCCTTCAGCTGCTGGAGGAATGTTCCAGTCCAGACACAACCCCAGACAGATGCTCTTGCTCCGAGACACTACAGTGGAGGTGCTGGAAGCCCCTGCCAAGTCCAACATCCCCACTTCACAAGTAAACTAACTGAGGCCCAGAGAGGGGAAGAAGCCGGGTGCCAAGACCACACAGCAGGAGACCTGAAGCCTAGGATCCTCAAGCCGGGTAAAAGGGTTGGTTGGACCTCTGACCTTGCAGAGCCCTCCTGGGCCAAGATGGGAGGGGAATTCAACCCAGCACTGCCCTGTGTCTGCTGGCCTGAGCAGCAGACCCTGGCCCGTTCAGGGGAATGGGCTTTTCTGTTCTTTGCCTCCTCAGCCCTAAGTGCCTGGCATGGAGCCATTCCCCTGATGTCCCTGCTGGGCCCTTCCCCTGCCCAGGGGCCCTCTTCACCCTGTCCCCAGCCTGGGCTCCAGGTGTAGGGGCTGGAGGTCCTTGTTGCCATGGAAACTTCATGAGCCTCTACAGAGATTAAGAGGGGGGCTTGTACAGAAAGGGGCTGAGAGAGGAAAATGGTTGCCAGGGAAACAAGTCTCCCTTGGGCCGGCTTCCTGCAAAATCAGATTTTAGGAGATTTTAGAGACCAAGGGGGAAAAGCCCCCCTCCTGACAGGAATGGATTAATATTCCATTTTCTCAGCCATCCACATTCTTCATTCCCTATTCTTTTCCTTTATTTAGGGGAGAGTAGGGCCTTGTGGTCAAATGGGTGGGGCTGTGGGAGGTCACCCATCTACCCTGGATGCCTCTCAGGTCACCTGTTCCACCCAGCAGCTCCATTTCACAGGTGGAACAACTGAGGTTCAGGGAAGCCCAAGGAATGCCCAGGTCACATGACTGAGCCAGAGCTAGAGCAGAGCCAGGACGGGATCCAGGGGATAAAAGTTCATGCTACCTGTGGCAGCCCAGCCCCCTCCCACACTTGCTGCCCTGGTTTGCCTGAGAAATGCCAACAAACATGACAAGCTTCTTGGAGGCCACCTCAAGCCGATTAGGGGCCCCTGGGGACTGGCCAGCCACAGAGCTTTGTTCTGGGACTCTACTGCCTTCTGAATATCAACGGTTCCATTGTCCCCACCTGGCTGGGCATAGCCCATGGTCCTGAGTTACTTCAGAGGCCATTCCCTCTGGTCCTGGCAGGGCAGTGGGTTGGGGCCACATAGAAGGTTGAAAGGACCTCAGTGATCATCCTCCCTGAGCCTCAGTTTTCCCCATCTGTAAGGTGGGAAGAGTCATAAACTGCTCTTTCCCACCCTGGATCTTTTTGCACAGGCCAATCCTTTGGCCCAATCCCTTTCTTCACTTGACTAACTCTGGCTCGTCCTGAAAGGTAAGTCCTTCCACCACTACCCAGAACAGGGGTCCTCTCCGTGCTCACCTGGACCAGACCCAGGCAGGGACTGAGGTCCTGAGGGTGGACGTCTGAGTCACATGCTTCTTCTGGCTCCTTCCAACCTCCCACTTGGAGAACCAACACCTCTGTCTGCTCAGCCCACCAGGCCCCAAATTTACTATCCACAGTCACATACTGCACACCGTGTGTGTGCCTGGAGCCCGACACAGCAAGGAGGAAACCAAGAGCCTTCCCCGAGCATTGAGCCTCCCTGAGACAATGAGCAAACCAGCACAGAGTGCCCACAAAGTGCTGGAGGACGATGCCAGGGCAGGCAGGAGGGGCCTGAGGAAGTCTTCCTAGAGGAAATGACCTCTAGGCTAGCATGGGAAGTCAGTGAAAGGGGGCCAAAGGCCAGGGGAAGACCACGTGCAAAGGCCCTGAGGTGGGAACGAACAAAGGAAGTTTCACGTGGCAGGACACGGCAAGTTAGCTGAGAGGGAAGGTAAGGGGCTGGGAGGCAGGCCCTGGACGGCTCCAGCAGCAAGGGGAGGAGGGGAGAGCGTTGCCCTTTCCACGCCTCGCCCCAGCAGCCCTCCTGGCACCGCTGGGCACTCCGGCCTGGCCACGCCCACCCTCCCCAGAGTTGCCCTGTGACATTTCCAAGGAGGCTTTTTGCGCAAGAAAACATCTCATTCAGCCAGAGTTCTTTGAAAGCTGGCTGGTTTCCTAGCAACGAGCTCATGCCGGGCCTGGCCGCACCAGCCTGCCCTCCCCCCAGCGGCATCACTGTGTCTGCTCAAAGGCCCAGCTTTGGCCCCACAGGATCCTGTCCCCTGCCACACGATGGCCAGCATGCCACAGAGCCACTCCCTGAAGTTCTAGCTGAAAACTGCCCTCCCTGGAGAGGACGAGAGGGGAATACTCAGTGGAAACAGCACATGGTACAGGATGGCAGGTG
This sequence comes from Bubalus bubalis, assembly GCF_019923935.1. Taxonomy (NCBI): domain Eukaryota; kingdom Metazoa; phylum Chordata; class Mammalia; order Artiodactyla; family Bovidae; genus Bubalus; species Bubalus bubalis. The sequence continues at coordinate 24,767,690 of NC_059174.1, read as the reverse complement.
AGAGAGGGCACTGGCTGAGACATAATGTAGATTTAGGAGCCCTCTGTGCTCACATCCCCAGGCTTCTCATCAGAAAGGTAGCACATTCTGAGAACAGATTTGAGAGTCCACCTTCCCAGCTGAAATTCAGGCTTCCTGTTATGAAGACGTCCTTGGACAAGTCACTGAGCCTCTGTTGTTTTTCACCAGTGATGGACAATGCCCCTTCTCTCCATCCCTCCATTCTGCCCAGCATCACCCCAGCCAGCTCCCACTCAGCAGCCAGAGTGGGCCTTCAGAGTGCCAACAGCACGTAGACCCACTCATAGCTCGCTGCATGCCTGGCTCCCCACCTCTTCAGCCGCATCTCTCTCTATCCTGCCCATCTTTCATGGACAGTTCACCACGCCCACCTTCTTTCAGTTCCTCCAACTCACCCTGCTCCCTCTATCTCCCAGACTTTGCACAGGTTCTTCTCTCTACCCTGAACACTCTACCTGCCACACCACCACTTCAAGTCACTCTGCAAATTCCTACTCTCCCTTCCCTTCTTGGTTTAGACCTTGCCTCCTCCAGGAAGTCTTCCCTGATACCCCCAGGCCAGGCTGGGGCCCCCCTCTAGGGACTGCTGCCCCATCTCAGCACTGATGACACTGCCTGTCTTTAGGGCTGCCAGACGGAGTATACAATGCCCAGTTCAATTTGAATTTCAGATATATAATGGATAATTTTTCGTATAAGTATGTCCTAGGCAATATTTGTTGTTGTTTTACTCTGCGACCCCATGGACTGTAACCCACCAGGCTCCTCTGTCCATGGGGTTTCCTAGGCAAGAATACTGGAGTGGGTAGCCAATCTCTACTCCAAGGGATCTTCCTGACCCAGGGATTGAACCTGTGTCTCCTGCATTAGCAGGTGGGTTCTTTACTACTGAGCCACCAGGGAAGCCCTAGGCAGTATGAGGGACATACTTAACCTATTTATCTGATAGCATCTTCCCCCACATGACTGGGTGCCAGGGAGTAGATAGGATAACTTATTCCCTGCTCTAGCTCTACTACCTGTGTGAGGTTCAAGATGAGAAATGAGGGTGGGTTTGGGATAAACATGAGAAGTCAGGGAAGGCAGGCCGCAGCCCAGCCTTTCCAAGGCCGATTCCAGAGAGGCCATACACAAAAACCTCATCTCAGCCAAAAGGAAACAATCTGGCTCCACTTACCTTCCAGTCTGGGGGTAACTGTGCCCCAAAGCCCAGAGCTGGAAACATCTTATCACTAATCAGAGAAAAGAGAAAAAAAAAACATTACTGTGAGACAACCAGGCAGGGGCCTCCTCTGCCCACGCTCACCCTCCCCACCCCCTCCCCAGGGCTGGGCCCACACTGCTGTACACGCTTCCACAGACAAAAAAAAAAAAAGAAGCTCACCACCTCTAGAAAAAGCTCTGTTTGAATGATCTCCAAACCCACTTCTGGGTATCTGGTGAATTAGACGCGTCACCCCCATCTACACCCATGGCAGACATTGCTAATCAACCACAGCACTTCTAACCAATGGGCCTGAGTGCCTTGTTGAGATCCTTCTCAAACTGGGACCTTGGCAACCATTAAACCAGTCACGAAGCAATTGAAATGTACTGGCTGTCTCTTTGCCTCCCTTTTATGACTGGGAAAAATTCTAAAGTGAAAACACTGACTTGGCATTCAAGACCTTTCCTCATCTAGTCCAAGAGTCTAGTCTCTTCTACCAGCGCTCCCTCATTCCCCACTCCCGGTCACTGGCTACTCGCTCTTCCCCAAACACAGAGGGCGTCTTTAGATTTCAACTTCAGCCCTGTTGCACCCCTTCTTGAAATACCTCTCCCCAGTCTCTTCCCTGTGGCAAACTCCTACTCATCCTCTAAGGCCCAATTCAAATGGCCCCGCCTCTCTGTGGGTTTCCCTGAGACCCCAGGATGTCTCCCTCTTTGGTGTGTCCGTAGCTCCTGCCTCACACATAAACTGGTCTCTGGGATCTGCAGTGATTTCCTGTCTTCTTCCTCGAGTGGGAACTCCCTGAGCACAGGGACCCTGTCTCATCTGTTCATTCAGCATGTATTTACTGAGGAAACCTGTGGCTGCCACGTGGAGAACAAACTGTCAGGGGCTAGGGCAGCAGCAGGGAGACCAGCGAAGAGGCTGCTGACTCAATCACTCTGGGCAGGAGGTTATGGTGGCTCAAACAGGTTGGTGGCCATGGAGCAGGGAGAAGAGGTTGGATTCAAGTACATTATGAAAGGATTTCCTAAAGGAATGATGGGGGAGATGAGGGAAATAAAGGAAGCAAAGGGTTTTCGGTGAGTGGCACAGATGTCCAGTTGCATCTGAATGCCCATGAGACAGCCCAGCGAATACAAGGGTCTGGGCAGATGTATACAAGGGTCTCTGGAGCGGCAATGGTAGGCTTCCCCACCCAAAGATGCAGGTGGGGACTTCCACCTCCCTTGCTCTGCTTGCTGTACCTCTTAATGTGGCCTGGGGTCACAGCCACCGCTTAGACCCTGAGCTCCCGGGAGTCAGAAGCTGGTCCTCAGGGTGCCTCTCTCAAGAAGGCCAAGTGCAGACAGACTTCCCAAGCCTGCTCTTGTGCCTGCCAAATCTCAAGGACCTGCTTCCCATGTATTGGCCTCCTGGTCATTCCACCCTCTCACGTGGACGTTCCAACAAACACCATCTGTGAAAATGACACCACGACCCTCAAGCGACTTCTGGATCCTCCAAGGCCCTCTTGACTTGGCATGTGGCCCATCCTGTCGGTGGTCACACCCGCTATACAGCTCTCCTTTACTGACTCTCCACTGTCCTCCCAAAGATCTCTAGGAGGCATGGTCACGGGCTGAGGGCCCATGCAGGCGCGCTGCCCCTCTGAAGTTTCCCACAGGAGTGAGACTGTTAGGCCATTAGGGGGCAGGTGCAGGAATTGGAATGTCTGGGTTCCAGTTCCCTGATCTGTGTGATAAATTCTCTCCCCACACCCTAGGCCTGTTCTTCTCCAGCTCTAACAGTGGAGGTTGCAGCAAGAGCAAATGAGTTTCATTTTCTGTCTTGACTCGTTTTCTTACTGGCTACGTGGTGTACAGTGTGGAAAAGGATCTCAGGATGGAGCTAGGACCAGCTGGTAAGAGATCAGCAGTTGATTAGCAATGTCTGCCACAGGACATACATGTCCTGAGCTACCCATTCCTAGGTTTGATGATCTCTGGGTCCCTTCTAGCTTTGACAGCTGAGCTTCCTGGAATGGATGGAGCCCAAGTTGACCATCACAGCCCTTCATAAGCATACCTGTCATAGTCCTGAATGATCTGCCCAACCGCCCAGATGGCCGACAAATATTCGTTGGTGCCCATGGGGTTGATATAGTGCAAAGAGGAAGGGTCGAGGGGGTTTCCATTGGAGGCTGTGAAGTCTATCCCAACCTGCAGGAAAAGGCCAGAGACCCCAGCTCCCTATCTTGCCTCCAGGGAACAGAGAAACTGATGGAACATGGGAAGCCCCACTCATCACCCCACCCTGGTCCCCCTTCCGTAAGATGGTCCCAAACCTGGAAACTGACCATGTTACTCCTCTGGCTCTAATGCCATCTGTGGCTCCCTATTGCCAGAGCATAAAGTCTACTGCCTAGATGTGATATAAAACCAACGTACAGCCCCAAACCTTTTCCCTGTCACAGTTCCATTTCCAGGCCTTCATTCATGAGGTTCCCTCTACCCGAAGAGCCAGGCCATTTTTTCATTCTCCTCCAATTTTCAGGCCCAATTCAGACGCCACTGCCCCACTGAAGCCTTCCCAGACACCTCTCCCCCACACCAGGCCATCTCCCCATTGTCCCTCAGATCACCACGGGGCACCAGGACCTGGGGCTGGCTGGTAGGGCAGTGCCTGCACATCTAGCCCCACTGGATGCTCACTGCAGGTAAGACGCATGGTTCCAGAGCCAGGTCCACGGCGGGGCACAGAGCACCAGGCAGGTGCCCCACATGGACTCAGACTGGCAGATGGGCAGGATACTGAGTTCCACCTGCTCTCTCAGCCCTGAGGGTTTCCAACCCAGCCTCTGGATGGGAGCAAGGAGGGGTGGGCAAGGCCAGAGAGGGACCCAAGGCATGAGATGGCCACCCGAGGACTCAGTTGGGATAAGCCAGGGACCACTGCAGGGGCACAGCCTGGAGCCTGGCACACAGGAGGTGCTCGGTATCGTCTGCTGAGTGAACACAGGCACACAGGAGGAATAGCAGGGCCTGGCCTCTCTGCGGGGTAGGGGGGCTATGACAGCTAGCAGGGTTACAGGTCAACAAGACCAACCCCCTGCCTCCTAAGAGTCCTGCAGATGACTTCCAGCCCCATGGGGTCTAGAGGTGGTGGTGGAGAGCGGAGAGGCTAGGTGGGAAGTTGGCAGAGTATAGGACCCCAGCAGGTTCTCCCCTGGTCCTGAGGCTTCCCTTCGGGTGAGGAATGGGACAAGTCTGGGGCATACACTCCAGGCCACCGGCAGAGTGACCATTCATTCTCTCAGTGAGTATTTATTAAGCACGTGCTACATGCTGGGTACTGAGTGATACCTTGAGGGTGGAGAGGAAACAAAACAGCAGCCCCGCACTCAGGACACTCACAGCCACTAGTGGGGCAGGGACAGTGAAATATACTTGAGAATCCACTGCAGGGGGTATGGGTTTGATCCCTGGTCGGGGAACTAAGATCCCACGTGCCACGTGGTGTGGCCAAAAAGTAAGAAGAAAATTTTAAAAAAATACTTGAGAAAATTTCAGAGTGGCATGTGCCTTAAAGTTACTAAAACAGGAGACGGGACGGAGAGGAATAGGAGGCCTTGCGGAGGTGACCTGTGTCACGGCCTGCAGGGCAGCAGACACAAGAAGGTTCTGGGGAAGAGTGTTCCAGGCAGGAGAAACAGCAAACACAAAGCCCCAAGACGGGGCAGAGCTGAGCTGGTGCGTGGGGGAGCAGCGAGGATCAGTGTGGACGGAGCTGAGTGAGCAAGGGGAAGGGTGCAGCAGATGAGGTAGAAAGGGAAAGGGGAAAGAACTGGCTTTTTTTCCCTCCTGAAGAAGTGCAGCCTAACCAGTGATGCTCAGGGTTGAGCATCCAGGCTCTGACCTGCACCGAAGCCCTGACTCAGACCCATCCACTCATACCCTCTCCTCTGGGCCAGACACAGCCCATGCCCTGGGCAAGTCCTTCCTGAAGTCTATCCCAAGTCGCTCCTGCTGAAGTCGTAGCTCAAGCCCTTCAGGAGGATCCTCACTGGGGAGGGGAGAGGTGGCGTGGGGTAGGGTGGTGGAAAACCTTACGGTGAACATGAGCTGGCAGCCTCCCAGGATGTAGTCCAGGAAGGAGTAGTCCCGGGTTATCTGGAAGGAATCAGAGGTCAGTGGGCCCCCGCCCCACACCTGAGGGCCGGCCCTCACTTGGCCATGCTCTCCATAAACAACCTTTGGGGAGCTGTCACTCTGGGCCCAGATGGTGGTCAAGGAGGCCGCAAAAAGCAGATGCACCTGATCTGATTACCGCAGAACCCAAATCCTGCTGTAACAATGGAGCAACGGTTCCCAGTTGGTGGAACATCTGTACACACACAGATGCACGATAAGTCCACACAGTGTCCCAGGGCCCAAAGTCAGTAACAACTACCAATTATATGACAGCTGCTGTTTAGTCACTAAGTCATGTCTGAGGCTTTGTGACCCCATGGACTGCAGCCCACCAAACTCCTCTGTCCACGGGATTTCCCTGGCAAGAATACTGAAGTGGGTTGCTGTGCCCTCCTCCAGGGAATCTTCCACACCCAGGGATTGAACCCTCATCTCCTGCACTGGCAGGTGGATTCTTTACTGCTGAGCCACCTGCAAAGCCCAATTACATGATAAAGAAAGCCTCAATTTGTTGCCATTTGGTCCCTAAGTCTCTCTAGCTCTTACCCACCTCGATTTGGAACAGGGAGAGGCCAGGCCACCGGATCAAGACCTTCTGCTGTAAATTACTAAAGCTGTTAAAACATAGTTTGGATGGTCTTTGTCTCCTTTTGGCAAAGGATACTGGCCTTCCAATATTGGTGACATTAGAAGGGTTCCTTGCAAAATAAATGTTTTTAAGTAAAAAAAAACACCAAAATGGGAGGAGGTGGGGGGCTGAATACAAAAAATAATAAGGCGGGTGCCAGAAATCCAGAAGGGGGATGTGAGTGACACAAGTTTCAGAAACAAGGACCTGAAATCACGATGCTGCAACCCACCAGCTTCACTGTCACAGGGTTCTGCTGCGTTGTGACCGCACTGATGCTCACGTAAATCTTAGTCTCCAGGTGAGGAAACAGGCGTGGGGGCGGCCAGCTGCTAGAGCAAGTGACAGGGACCTTCAAGCCCGGTGTTCCGGGCTCCTGATGCCCTGGCTGGTGCTGCCTTCCTTAACATCCCACCCGATTCCAGCAGACATGTGGCCACCAGACATCCGGGGGCCCGGCCCCTGGCCTCAGCCTGGCCACAGGGGTGTGAACATGGTCACTGTGGGCCCCGGTGGCCCCCGTTACACCACAGGGCAGGAACCTGAGCCCTCACTAATGCCACTGCGAGGGGATAGGGTGCCCCGGCCCAGTGTTCTCTCCCCCTCTGATGCTGAACACGCAGGGGACAAGCCTGGGGAAAAGCAACTCCCTACAGTTACCCTGGGCCTCCCTGATGGCTCACTGGTAAAGAATACCCCTGCCAGTGCAGGAGACGCTGGTTCCATCCCTGGGTCGGGAAAATCCCCTGCAAGAGGAAATGGCAACCCACTCCAGTATTCTTGCTGGGAGAATCCCATGGACAGAGGACTGCAGTTCATGAGGTGGTCAAGAGCTGGACACAACTGAGCAACTAAACAACAACAGTTACCCTCCAACCAGGAGACCCTGGAAGGTCATCTCATGCCCCCCTTGACTTCGGCACAGGAACAGGATATAAGACTTTATATGCTTAATCATGTTAACATTTCCATTCCACAGATGAGCAGACTGAGGCCTAGTGAGGTTAAGCTCAAAAGGTCTCAGAGCCAGGACAGAACTGGCAGAACCAGGATTTGAACCCAGGCCTTGCTGGCTTCACTACCCACCCACTCCAGTATTCTTGGGCTTCCCTTGTGGCTCATCTGGTAAAGAATCCACCTGCAATGGGGGAGATCTGGGTTCGATTCCTGGGTTCGGAAGATCTCCTGGAGAAGGGAAAGGCTACCCACTCCAGTATTCTAGCCTAGAGAATTCCATGGACTGTATAGTTCATGGGGTCGCAAATTGTGAGTTGGACAAGACGGAGCAACTTTCCCCTCACTTCACTTGCTGGCTCCACACCTAGTGCTCTCTGTCTTCTGCACTGATATCTCTCTGTGTGACCCCAAACCTTGCCCCGACACCACGCCCACCCAGGCTGACTCACCTTGCAGGAACGCAGGATAATGACCCCTGAGTTTTTATAGTTCTTCTTCTTCTTTTGCTTCTTGGGGTTGATACACTCAAACTCCCGCTGTGCAACACAGGAGGAGAAAGAGGAGCTCAGCCTGGGGCTTCTGCAGGGACTGACCCTCCCCTGGGCCCCAGAACCTATTCTACAGCACTGACCAAGGGTTAGCACACCTCCTCCAAGAAGCCCTCCCAGAGCTGGTTCCTGCCACCCTGGGCTCATGCCTCCCACAGCTGGTTCCTGCCACCCTGGGCTCATGCCTCCCAGAGCTGGTTCCTGCCACCCATGGGCTCCAGCTCATGCCTGGAGTCAAATGGATAGCTCCCGAGGGCTCACTATGCACTTCACCTATATAATCTCATGTAATTCCCACTCTACTCTTTTGCCTCCACTTGACAGATGGGAAAACTGAGTCTCAGAGAGAGTGAATGTCTTGCTCAAGGTCATAAGGCAGCGAGGTGGGATCTGAGCCCCCGTCTGCCCCTGATTCAAAGACTCCTGCCCCTTCCCCGTCCCCTGCGGAGGTCCTGGGGTCGTGCCCTTGTGCACATCTTACCGGGACACCATCACGAGCCGCACACATCTGTGACACCGAGGTCTGGAACTCACCGATGAAGTCGTGGCCCCCGTCATTGTCGTAGTCATAGCACATAACCTGCAGTGGGTCCAGCGAGGTCACCCCAGAGCTGCCCGCAGCAGGCACTCACAGCTCCTCTCAGTTTCCTGAGCAAACCCCATGTCTTTTTTTGGGGGGGTGGTGCCTCCCTCTCCCTCTCTAGATCTGACTGCCTGGCTTGGGGTGATGACTGTAGCTCCTGAACTGCCTCCTACAGGAAGCCTTCCATGATTGCTGGGAAGAGGAGAAAGGGTGTTCACTCCAGTAATGGAGATTCCTCCCTCTGGTGCAGGAAGCTGCACACCCCACACACCTGACACTGGGCTGCTACTCTATTTTGGGTTGTGGCCCACTTGGCCTCATGGGCCATGGCCTGGAGTCCTCCCTAGACTTGTACTTCTTTTCCTGAGATGGGCACAAAAAGTCCCAGCTTGATATGCTAACTTAGCTGCCATTACACTCCTAGAAGGAGGGCAGGAATTACTGTACCCATTGTACTGATGGGTAAACCGAGGCTCTAAGTGGGAACCACTGGCCCAAAGTCTTACAGTGGCAGCAGGAGAGCCAGGACAAGAACCCAGTTTCCTGGTGCCCATCTGGGGGTCCCTACACGGCCTTGCTGCCTTGCCCCACCCTGTCTGCTCTCAGACCCAGCCCCAAGGACTGAGGGCTTTTAGAGACTAGCAATCACCATCTTCATCACAGCAACAACACTTGGTTGTTTCCAAGGTGATTCTGCATTCATTAGCTTAGCGAGCAGCACACAGCCCTCCGGGAAGAACAGGACAGTCACTCTGTTCCCATTTTAAACAAGAGGTTCACAGAGATGAGGGCCCTGCCCAGATCAGTCAGAGAGTCAGGCAGACCTGGGACAAGGACTCAGGTCTCTTGCCCCTCCCCACCATGGGTTCTTTTTCCATCTTAATAAAAAAGAGCTTTGCCAAGGCATCCCCAGGAAGCCTCAGGTGACCGCGAGGCCAGAGCTGGCAGGGTGGGCAGCAGGATTCCCGCAGCCCCCCTCACTCACCTGGATGGGCTTCTCCATGTCCCCATCACACAGGGACACCAAGGGCACGGTGAATGGCTTCCACACGGGGTCCAGCGTGTACTTGATCACCTGCACGACAGTCAGGGGGCAGGGGTGAGCTGGGACCCAGGGGTGGCAGTGCTCTGGGATCCGGCCAACCCAATGGGACAGGGGGAGGGCAAGGTGGAGAGACCCACAGCCACACTTTTGGGGATGGACGTGAGCACTCCCGTGATGAGGAGGGAGCAAGTCCTTAGGGGCCATCAGGGGTTTCCCTGGGCACTGTAGGATGTGCCTGCCTGGTCCCATCCTGAGCTGTCAGGGTGGCCAGACTGCAGGCCCACTGGCTCAGAGACCCCTGGTGCCCCACGCACCCACCTCAGTCCTGTGGACCAGCATCCACTTGCCGTCATCTCCTGGTTTATAAAACTCGAGAAATGGGTCCGACTTCCCAAAGAGATCCTGGAGGAAGCGGGAGGATGTGGGTGAGGGAGGCATAACTACCGGATTCAGATGGGGTGGGGGTGTGGCCCAGCTGTCTCCCCACCCCACCCCACCCCCAGCATCAGGAGCAGGAGCTGCTGGCCCCACCCCCTCAGCCTCTGCAGGGCTCAGCAGAGACCCGGGCAGTTGCAGCCTCCTGGAACCAAACAGCATCTCCAGGAGAAACCGCCCCATCCTGGGGTGACCAGAGCTTGTGCTCAGAGAGCCGGAGGCCTGGAGCCTGTAGAAGTTACAATTCCAGCATCTCAGGTGGGGCAGGACGTCAGAGAGAGAATGTTCCAGGGCAGGGGGAGGTACCCAGCAGAATGGGATTTTAATTTATTTTAGTGGGGTTCTGAAAAAATAAAAGCAAAATTATCCTAGCAGAAGAGTTCTTTAAAACTCCATTTAAGAAAATGTGGACTCTCTAACAAGCGACATTCAAGAGGGGGGAGACGTAAAACAAATGAGTAAATACCATACATTGGGACTTCCCTGGTGGTCCAATGGATAAGAATCCGCCAGCCAAGGCAGGGGACACAAATTTGATCCCTGATCGGGAAAGATTCCATGGAGCAACTTAAGGCTGCACACCGCAACTACTGAAGCCCACACACCTAGAGCCCGTGCTCCGCAACAAGAGAAGCCCAGCACCACAGCTAGAGAGTAGCCCCCGCTCAGTGCAATTAGAGAAAGCCTGCCTGCAGCAACGAACACGCACAACCACAAATAATAATAATATACACTGGGCAGGAATTAGTGATAAGGAGACAGGTAAAGGAGGAGGGGGGCGGAAGGTTAGGAACCACTGCAGGGTCCTTTAGGGAAGGCTTAATTAGAAGGTGACATTATAAGCAAAGGCCTGACGAAAGGGAGGGAGGGGCCAGTCATGAAAAAATTCAGGGCGAAAAGCATCCCAGGCAGAAGGGACAGCAAGTGCAAAGGTCCTGAGGCAGGAGGGTGCCTGGTTTAATCCCAGACAGTGAAGAGGCTGATTTGACTAAAACAGAATGAAGGCAGGGAATGTGGAAGGGGTGAGGTCAGGGAATCTGGGGGCTATGGATGCATTAGGTGGGGTCCTGTAGGTTATTGTAAAGACCCAAGCATTTACAGAGATGGGGAGCCCCAATGAGTAGGCTTCCAGCAATGTCTTGAATACCCCTAAGTGATAAGAAACTCACTACCTCAGTGGTGAAGCAGTCTTAGCTTGGAGTGGCCTGCAGGGCCATGTGCAATGGACTTGTCCCTGGAGGGGCAAGGAAGGTGGTGGCTGGAAGTCCCAGGCCATACAACCCCAGAGCTGGGGAGGGTTGCTGCCCCTTGATGGAGAACCCCCTCCCCTGCCTGCCTCACCTTCTTGTCCAGCTTCCTGCCCGCCAGGCTCAGTGTGATGACCCGGTTATCTGACAGCTCCTGAGCAGCGATCTGCAAGCCCAGAGGAAAGTTGGGGGTTGAGGCCTGTCTCCAAGACTCCCTCCTCCGACCTCCTTTCAGGCAGGGTGGACATGGGATGCCCTAGCAGTCAATTCTCCGGGGTGGGGCGGGGAGAGGAAAAGTAGTACCATGTGACTTGGCATAAGCCTCTTGTCTTTCTAAAACCTCAGTTGCCATCTTCGGGAAAATGGGACTAAATAACTTATCTGGATCTGAGAATCAGAAAGTGACCCCAACATAGCTCAAGAGAGGCATGAGATGGTGCAGGGAGACAAAGCGGGAATCAGACACAGGGATGGTCTAGAGCCCTGGGGAGAGGTTCTGGGTAGGGGAACAGCCTGCCAGGCCTCCTCATCCCCCCACTGCTCTCTCGGCTAGGACCCCCTCTCCTCCCACAACTCTAGGATAGCCCTACCTGCTGAACGAGCTATTTGACTCTGAGAACCAGGGACAGAGGCCAGGCTGGAGGCCCTTCGCTCCTGCCTCCCCTCCAGCTGAGACCTTGCTCAACAACCCTATAGGGTAGGCCCTATCATTACCCCTATTTCAAAACGGGTGGGTACCCAGGTCTGGAGGGGAGCTGCTGGAAATGCTGGGGGAGGGCACACCAGCTGGGTGGGGTCCTTCTGGGCTGGCTTCCATGTGGAGGACAGCTGACCAGTGGAGGCACTTAAATGGGTTGGTTTTGCACACCAAGAGGTGGGAGGAGGCTGGGAGGGGACATTCAAGGTGGCAGAACAGTGGATAACAGCCTGGGGTAAGTGCTCCCTGGTGGCTCACACAGTAAAGAATCTGCCTGCAGTCTGGGAGACCCGGATTCCATCCCTAGTTGGGGGCGGGGAAGATTCCCTGGGGAAAGAAATGGCCACCCACTCCAGGAATCTCATGGACAGAGGAGCCTAGCGGGCTATACAGTTCATGGGGTTGCAAAGAGTCGGACATGACTGAGCCACTAACACTTTCACTTCGTGCTTCGAATTCAGTATGCCTGAACTCAGGCCCATGGTCATGAATAGGGTAAAAAAAACAGCTGAGATTGCTGGGTCCCTCCCAGCCCAGAATGCACGGCTCCACAGGCAGTGGGGAGCCAGGAACGTTCCAGAGCAGGCAAGTAATGCTTCATGAGTGAAGACACAGAGGTACAGCCCTCCTCCTCCCAGCACGGCCAGTTTCCCTGGCGTCACAGGCTCTGAAGGGGGATAAGCCAGGAGAGAAGCTCACTGGCTGAACCGCCCCGGGGCACTTTTTCTCTGGGCTTCTGTTCCCTCATCTGTACAAGCCGACTCTGCCTTCCCCGAGTCTGCGGACCAAAGAGCTCATCCGCTCAAAGGGCCTGCGCATCGCAAGAATCACTCTGCAGCGTAGGGATCATTGCGCATCACCGAATCTTTGCGTATCAGAGGAATCATTGCGCATTGCAGCCATGAGCCAAGCTAAGAGGGGCAAGGAGCTCCTGAAACCTCCTGAAAGACCCCCCAGGGGAGGACAGCAGGGGCCAGGGCCAGGAGGGGATGCAGGGAGGAGTAGGAGCGGCCCAGCCCGGGGAGACGCCGTGGGGACCCCTGGCAGTTCCCCTGCACCCCCCAGCTTGGCAGCCCCAACGCATCATATATGGAGCCAGGAGCCCGTTGCTAAGAGACCTGTTGCTAAGTTGTAAGTTGGGCTTTTTTACTCCAAACAAAGCTGGTTATTATCTGCCAGTGAAGAGGCCCATTGATGGGGGAGGGCAATGGGCAGCGCGGGTTGGGGGTGGGGAAGGCGGTGGCGGAGGGTGCCCATGGAGAGCGGGGGACGGGGGCTGGTACCGTAATCAAGCCCTTCCCCGCAGGCTTGTCATTCATCAGCAGCAGAGGCCGAGTGATCTTCTTGCTGGAGACGATCTGGAGGGAGAGAGGAGGGAGAGGTGCTAGAAAAATACTCAACAGGCACTGGTCGCAGCACAACACTCCACGCCAGGAGCAGGTTAAAACCTCCCCCTGTGGGATCCCCGCCGTGGGGGACAGACCGCCCCCACTGCTAGCTCCACTGGGCAGCTGAGGCGACTGAGGCCCAGAGAGGTTGAGACTTGCCCGAGGTCTCATAGCTGGGTTGGAATTCAGGCAGTCCGATTCCTGAGGACCTTCAAGCCCGCAGGAAAAGGCTCCTGGAAGGTTCACATTCTGGAGGCTCTGAAGAGGGGCTGGCCAGTAACCGCCTCCCCCAGGGTTATCCAGAGACCCCCACCTCCCTCTGGGTGTGATCCCTGATGGAGAGGATCAAATCCTGACTCCTTCCATGTATTTTCAATGATTTGAATAGTGAAGACATTCACACCGGATTCAAGGATCAGTACAATATAGGGAGAACAAGTGGAACACACTGTGAAGCCTCCCTCCCACCCGCCTCTGTACCCCCAGTCTCACTCCCTCCGTGTGCCACCACGGTTCTCTGTTTCTCGGGGGAAATGCTCATATTTCTTTGTGCTGATGTGAGCATGTTCTTACTGTCCCTGTGCTAGCTTTTTCTCCCCACCAGTTGCACTCTCAGCCTTCTCTGTGCCACTGTGGACTACATCACCTGGCTCCCCTGTCTTCTAGATTGTGGGGGTTCACCCCTCCCCACAGTGGGGGTCTAGCAGGAGGGGAGAAAGGCTAGGCTGAAGCTTTGCTGCTCATCATTGGCCTCGGCCTCGGTTCCAGTCCTGGGGCCTCCCCACGGTGGTGACCGCTCTCCCCTGCCCCGGGCAATACCACTTCCTGCACTGCCCCTCCCTCCAGACCAGGGCCAGCCGGCTTCCGCTTGGGTCAGGCCCTGTGCAGGTTTCCCCACCCCTTGAAGGTTCCTGCTCTGCCCGCTGGTCCTTCAGCTCTCTGCTCCGTTACCCTTTGAGGGTGTGGACACATTGTGGGGACCCTGAGGGACACAACCTCACTTCTTAGGCCACTGCCGGGCCCTTGCTTTTTTCATTGAACATCATTTCCCGGAAGGCCCAGGGCGTTTCAGTCTCCACAAGAACCTCCTGGAGCCGGTCCCATTTTATTCACCCACTATCCCTATAGGCTGAGCAGAGCAGTCATCACTGGTCCCAAGTAAAACAAGAGGCTCAGAAGGGGCTTGCCCTAGAGCCCAGAACTGTTAACACTGACCAGAACTTGTATCAGGAAGTCTTAGCCCTGCAACTTCCATAAGCACGCCAGAGAGTGAGCTGGAGGGGGAAGCGTAGCCCCAAGAAGGAAAGGAAGTCAGGGTCACACAGTGAGCCAGCCAGGAAGTGGGACGACCAAGGGTGTCTTCGTGGCTGGTCCAATGCTCCTGCCCCAGGAAGTCCAGACCACACCTGCCTGCTTCTATCACTCAGAAGCTCTGGCCACAGGGGCCCACACCCCTCTTTGTCACTGTGCTCAGTGTCGGGATGAGAGCGCTTCAGCCCGGCCCCGAGCCCACCTGGCTCCTTCCCCCTTTTGGTACCTGTGGGCCCCCAAAGCTGTCTGCATTTGTGTTGCCACCTCCAGACGCAGGTGGGGAAAATGGGGCCAGGGAATGCAGGCAGCAGGAGACTCCCTAGGAGGTGCTCCATCCTTAGGAACCAGGCGACTTGCACTGATCCTGTCCCCCTGGGGGGGCCCGGCTCACCGTGCCCAGGCTGCAGGAGAACTGGCCCAGGAAATCATGCTCCTCCAGCTGCATGCTTGACTTGTCCTGGTCAAACAGGGCAAACTTGAGCTTTTGCACCTCCTCAAAGTGGTAGTCAAGCACGAACTTCTTGGAGAAAGCGGGGTTGAGGTTGTTGATTGCAGTTTCTGTCCTGTCGTACTGGCAAAGGAGCAGGGGACAGGAGTCAGAGTCAGGTAGCCAGCTCACCCCTTCTTTGTCGTCATTGAGTCACTAAGTGGTGTCTTTTGTGACCCCACAGATTGTAGTCCTCCAGGCTCCTCTGTCCCTGGGATTTCCCAGGCAAGAAAACAGGAGTGGGTTGCCATTTCCTTTGCCAGGAGATCTTCCCAGCCCAGGGATCAAATCTGCATTAGCCGGTAGATTCTTCACCACTGAGCCACTAAGGAAGCCCTGTTAACCTCTTCCTGGGCTACAGGAATTCATGGTGTTTATTCATGGAACACCCATCTCTGTGCCAGACACTCAGGGCAGTTATCCGTGTGGCTGAAGCAATCATTACTCCCAGCTCACAAAGGAGAACACTGAAGCACAGAGAGGTTAAGTGACTTACCCAAGGTTGAACAGCTAGAGGGCACGGCCAGGATTTGAACCCAGTCCTGACTCCAGCCTTCACGCTTCTAACACACTGGCCCTGGCTCCGTGCCCAGGTTCTAGGATAAGAGTTCAGACCCTGTCCCTGCCAAGATTAAGTGACAGAGGGTGTCTCATTTCCCATCGGAACCTCAGTTCCCACTTCTGTAAAATGAAAGGATTTGAGTGTCTGTGGCTTTGCTTCCTTTTTATTTGTGGAGAACCCTTTCTTCAAACCATGTTTTACATGAAGCTGAGAGAAGAAACAGGAGGAGGAGGGATACTTAGGGGGAGGTGAGGTCAGGGTTCCCTGTTCCCCATGGAAGCAGATGTTTGTACCTTCATGGAACCCTGGGATGTCAAAACTGGGAACTGAGCACCCCCCACCCCCCATTTAGAGTGGAAACTGAGGCCTGGGGAAGGACAGGGCCGTACACTGGGGGCCACTGGTGGGGCTGGGACAGGAACCCCACCTCCTGGCTTCTTGCACTGAGGCCCCAAACCACGGAGTCTGGGTGACTGTCTATTTTGGGGCCTGGGCTGTGTTGATTTTTCCTCCCACCCATTCCATTTCCAAGGGCCAGAGAGCAGCAGGGATGGAAGAGGTCTTGGCCCCGGGCTATTTTTAGCCAGGGTGGCTGGCCTGGGTGGGAGAGAGATTGTTGAGGAGGGTGGGGGGAGTGAATGGAGGTGGGTGCCTGGGGGAGGAAGGGGTGGGACCCCGGAAACCTGGCAGATAGGCCTCAGGCTTCTCCCAGCAGTCCTTGGCTGACCCCACATCCCACCTCTCACTTCTGGCTGTATCACCAACGTGCTGGGTGAGACAGGTCAGTCCCTCCCCGCTCTGGGCCCCATTTTCCCCTCTGTAAAATGGGTCAACAGCCCATTTCCTTGGCATCATAAGAAGGAGCCAACATCTGTGAAAACTGTTTGTAAACCACTGTATATTCTGGGGAACGCCCACCAAGGCCTCGTTAAATAACTATGAAAATTAAGAGACATATTTTGGAAAGTTTACATGCATGCAAAATTATCTGGAAGGCTGGATACCAAACCGTTCACAACTGGTTCTCCCTGACAGGTGAGTTCCCAACCACTTTGATTTTCTGGATTGTCTCAGTTTACTACAATGCATATAGATCCCTTTTGGAATAGGAAACAAAGCCATTTTTAAACCTTGAAAGCCTTAATGGTTTGCATTTCTCAGTATCCTTCCTTAAGCTACATCTTTCCCCAGTCCACAGGCTGAAGTCTTCTAGCTCAGAAATCCTTGGCTGTGGCACCATCAGCATCCTTAGCTCTGAGGCTCTCCAAGGTAGGCATAAAAAGAAAAAATCATTTCACAGATGAGGAGACAGGCTCAGAGAGGGAGAGCCACCTGCCCAAAACCACACAGCAGGGAGTAACAGAGCTGGGACTTGTCTCAGCTCTGGGACCAAAGCCTAACAGAGTTCCCTGTTTCTCTCTTTGCTTCTCACTGACTGTGCTCATTGAGGAATAAGTGGGGAAAGTTATTTTAAAAATGGAAGCAAGCATTTTGCAAAACTCTCTTTTAACCATCTATTATAGTAACCTAAGGGAGAAGGCAATGGCACCCCACTCCAGTACTCTTGCCTGGAAAATCCCATGGACGGAGGAGCCTGGTGGGCTGCAGTCCATGAGGTCGCTAAGAGTCGGACACAACTGAGCGACTTCACTTTCACTTTTCACTTTCATGCATTGGAGAAGAAAATGGCAACCCACTCCAGTGTTCTTGCCTGGAGAATCCCAGGGATGGCGGAGCCTGGTGGGCTGCCATCTATGGGATCGCACAGAGTCAGACACGACTGAAGCGACTTAGCAGCAGCATAGTAACCTAAGGGCTTCCTTGGTGGCTCAGTGGTAAAGAACCCACCTAACAATGCAGGAGACACGGGTTCGATCCCTGGTTTGGGAGGATCCCCTGGAGAAGAAAATAACAACCCACTCCAGTATTCTTGCCTGGGAAACCCCATGGACAGAGGAGCCTGGCGGGCTACAGTCCATGGGGTCGCAAAGAGTCGGACACAACTGAGCGACTAAATATCAACAGTAACTTAAAATATAACAAACACTAAATATAAAATTATGTAAACATAAATCTACAAATTATTCAGTTCTATCGCTCAGTCGTGTCCAACTCTGCAACCCCATGGACTGCAGCATGCCAGGCTTCCCTGTCCATCACCAATGAATTATAATAAACACAAATATAAATATTTTAACTAATATTATAAACATTTCAGAATAACAATTTTCCAGGTAATCCCCAGCTCCCACTCCAAGCACTTCTAAGGGCCTGACCCCAGGGAGGCAGGGGGAGCGCTCCCCAATGACTGCGTCGCCCACCACCCAGGGCAGCCGCACACCAAGGGGCCTCACCTCCATCCACCTGCCGTCCATCTCTGTGAAGAGGACACAGAAGGGGTCAGACTTGGAGGTGACATCCCGGTCCAGTAGGTTCTGGCCACTGACCGACAGCTCCACCTTGCACACGCAGTACTGGGAGCCCACGGGGGCCGCCCCCGAGGCTGGGGCACCCCCGCCAGGAATGTAGGCCATGGGGGCTGGCAGCGGCGGCGGCAGCAGCACCTCACAGTCTAGGGAGACAACGCTGAGGGTCAGAGAGGGGACAGGCATCTGCTAAGGCCCTCCACACCCTGGGGAGGCACCACTGGGCCCTCAAGATGCAGAGAGAGAAGTGTGTGTGTGTGGTTGGGGAGGGGAGAGGGGTGGGGATGGGGCAAAGCCTGGAGAAAGAATACACGAAATGCATGTAAAAGGAGTCTTTGTAGGTGAGTGTTTAGTTTGTCCCTGAAGTTGTTCTCTGCTTTGGTCTGTCTTTACCCGTGAGATACACGCAGGTCCAAGTTGCTCCTGTCAGGGCAGTAACAGATCACGGTGGACACAGGCATCCCATTCATGTTGCCAGGAAAACCTGGGCTTCTCCTGAGCAACTGACACCTTGGCATCTTGCGACACCGAGGCTCGCTCATTCACTCCAGAGTGTTTACCAAGCATCTGCTGAGTCCCAAGAACTGTGCCAGGGCTGGGCCTGGCAGTTAAAAAGATGGCCCAGCCTCAGCCCTCTCTGAGCTCCTGTTCCAGCCTGGAGGGCAGCCAGGTCTTGTGGGCTGGAGGCTCCCAGGGGGAGCCAGGGCTTTGTTCTGAGAGTGATGGAAGCCTTGGAGGGTTTTAAGCAGAGAGGTGACATGATCTGATTTGTGTTTTTAAAAGCTCACTCCAGCCCCTGTGGGGAGAAGGGGTTGTTAGACAGAGGAGAGGCAGCAGGGAGGCCAGCGAGGAGGTGGCTGTCATCCAAGCAGAAGGATGGAGTCACAGTGGCAACCCGGGGCCCAGCCCACTCCCTGAGCGCTAGCTTCTCGCTGGGCCCAGGTCTCAGGAGGCCTGGGCGAGTGTGGGGCTCCATACGGAAGCGTCCCAGGGCGTGCCTGGCAGGCAGAGGATCTGGGCAGAGACAAAGCCAGTGCTCAGCCCCCTCCCTCCCACCGTCTGTGCCTAGAACCTCATTATAATCACACGAGCCCAGAGCATCAGGACAGCACTGCAATTTGCCTGCAGGATTTATTCATGTCGTGTAAAAATTAGTTTCCATCAGGGGCTGGAGAGTCGCGCTCCCGCTCACTGTGCAGCTGGGTGCCGAGCCCCGTGGGGGAGGGGCGAGCAAATCCTCGACTCAGCGAGGAGAACGGGGAATGGTGATGTCCCGCATAGACATCGTGGACTTCCCTGGTGATCCAGTGGCTAAGACTCTGTGCTCCCAACGCAGGGGGCCCGGATTCGATTCCTGGTCAGGGAGCTAGATCCCGCATGCCCCAATTAAAGATCCCGTGTCCTACAACTAAGACCCGGTACACCTAAATAAATATTTTTTTTTAAAAAAGGACATCTTGCCAGGGGGCTGAGAGAACAGCTGTTTATGCTTAAACCTACCCATGGAGGATGGGGAAGGGAAGCATGGCAGCCACTCCCATTTTGCAGATAAGCAAATTGAGGCTCAGAAGCAGAAATCAATCACCTGTCCAAGGTCACATAGTCAGGAACCAGCAGAGGCAGGGCGTGAGCCAAGTCTCCAGACTCCCAGGCCAAGGTATGGCATTCCGGCCAGGGCAGGGGGACTGCTGGGAATGGTGGGAATCTAGAACCTAGGTGGGGGCTATCTGGGGTGTCAGCCAAGCCCAAGGGAGCCTGAGGCTAAGAGGGCCCCAGAGCGCCCAGGGTCACTAGTTCCTCTGGGGTTACCCTGTCCACACTCCTGCCTCTCTCATCATCACTGATGGGGTGGATTCCAGCTCCAACTCCTCTCCACCTCACAGGCTCCCTTCCTAACAGCCAAGATGCCACTTGGGCCTCCATCCCCACCCCCACTGCCAAGTCAGAGACCTCTGTTTCATTCTGGGGGGCCAGGTTCACACACTTCCTCGTGCATGTACACACGGATACACACATATACTTAGGCCCCCAGACTAACAAGTGTGAAGGCAGGCACTCAAATGATCAAACTGGGGCCACTTCTTCCCGCTCTAGCCCAGATCTGAGCCACCATCACCACGCGGCTACTGCACTGTCCTCCTTCCCTTCACTGGCTCAGCCTGGCTGAGGGTGTGGCCAGGAGGGCCAGGTCCCATGGGAGGGTTGGACTGGGTGGGGCTCCTCAAAGCCCACTGCCACCCCACCTGGATCAGCTCGCAGGCCCCAGAGAGCCGGAGCGATGGGTGGGTGGGGAAGGGGCACTCCTCCCCCAGTTAGGGGCAGGTCCCCCATCCCCAACTCACCCTCTGGCTGGAAGCTTCTAGATGCCCGAAATGGGGAGCACATGGTGTCTGCAGTGGGGGCAGGCGAGGGTCAGTGTGGATCCCTCTGTGCCAGCCGGCAGCGGGCAGGCGGGCCAGACCCTGAGGCCTGACGCAATGGAAAAAGAAACCACAGCCTAGGCTGGGCCGGGCCCCCTCCCCTCCTACTCCAGCAAGAGGGCCGGCAGGCAAGGTGTCATTAAGGGAGGGCTGGGCCTGCCATGCGCATCTGGGCAGGGCGGAAAGCTCCCTGATGCAGAACCCCGAGCGCCCCGCAACCCGCAGGTAATTGGAGGCTTCGGGCTGGAGAAGGGGTCTGGGGAGTCCGGGCCCGCTTGTGGATGGTCCTGACTCCTGGCCCAGATGGACATAAGCCTTCTGGGGTGACCAGCGCCCCAGGGAAGGAATCGGAAGGCAGGGATACAGAAGGGATAGTATTCCTTTTTACAGAAAGCCAGGCAGAGAGCGGGCAGGGCTTGGGAATTCCCCTTCATTCATTCAGTCAACATTCCTTGAGCACCTTGGACTACAACAATGGACAAGACTCAGGCTTAAGCTCCCACAGGGTCCACTGGCCCCAGGCTTCTAAGGCATCTTACTCTTTAAGCAGAAAAAAACAGAATTTGGGGACTCTGGTGCTGAGCCACAGGTCTAAGAACATTCCAGCTTCAGCCAGAAACCTAGGAACCCATCATCCTTGGCCTCCCTCTTTCCTTCAGCCCCTATCCTACTCCTGCGGTCAGTTCTACCTCCAAGATGTATCCAGCGTCATCCCCATCCCGCCCCTTCCACTCCCCTGGCCAATGTCAGGTCTCCCTGAGCAACCCCAGACTCTCTTTTCCACACCAGAGCCAGAGGGAGTCTCGAAACATTCAATTTGGGGGCAGGGGCTTCCCTGGTGGCTCAGTGGTAAAGAATCTGCCTGCCAATGCAGGAGACACATTTAGGTTAGATCCCTAATCCAGGAAGATCCCACATACCACGGAGCAACTAAGCCCGTGTGCCACAACTACTGAGCCTGTAATCTAGAGCCCGGGAGCTACAACTACTGAAGCCCGCTTGCCTAGAGCTTGTGCTCCGCAACAAGAGAAGCCACCACATGAGAAGCCTGAGCACTGCAACTGGAGAGTAGCTCCCCCACTCTCTGCAACTAGAGAAAAGCCCGAGCAGGAATGAAGATCCAGGACAGCCAAAAATAATACATTAACTAAAAGAAAAAAACATGCAAATCAGATGCTACCACAGCTCTCCCTGAAAATCTCCCAGGGCCTGCGCTTCCTGGTCACACAACCCAAATCCTCTCCTGACCCTCCCCTTCATGCCATGCTCGCCCTCGCTCCCTGTGCCCCAGCACACTGGTCTCCTCCAGCTCTGCAAATGTGCCAACCTCGCTCCTGCCTCAGGGCCTTTGCACTTGCTCTTCCCCCTGCCAGAGATGCCTTTCTTCACACGACAGATCTTGGTTGTCAGCTTAATGTCACCCCCCCAGAGGCCTTCCCTGGTCACCCAAGCGAATGTAATCTCAGCCCCACACCATTTTCTCTGCAGATCAATGTGATGTACGAGCATTTTACTATTTGTCCATCTGCCTTGTGCGCTGCCTGTTCCTCTAGAGTATACATTCCACAAGGGAGGGATCACCACTGTTTTCCCAGCACCTAGAAGAGCACTTACACTGTGGGCAGGTGTGGGATAAACAGGTGCCAGATGAATGAGGGAAGGACCGCCCCCCCGCCAGCCCCGCCACCGACAGCCCCAGAGGAATCACAACCACTGCCCTGCTGCACACATCACGCAAGAGATCACAAAGCCCTTTCTGAATCCTGGGACCCTCATCATTGCTCCAAGAGGCCAGCACTAGAGGGGTTCACAGTCCCACTTCACAGAGGAAGAAACTGAGGCTCAAGAAGGGGCAGTGGTGCCAGGGAAGGGTGGTGCTGAGGCTAAGAGCTATGGCCACCTGACTCCATCTTTCTCCCTCTCTGCTGACTCCAGTGGCTCAGGACCCAGAAGCTGGGTTATGCACCCCACCCACTGTGGGGAAGAGACGCCAAGGTGGCCTGCAGAAACCCCAATTCAGAGATGGACAGTGACGGGAGACGCTGAGAGGGGCAGGCTCAAGGGGCAGGAGCGGGGAGAGGGATGGCAGGGGGCAGGGGAGGCAGCAGCGGGGAGGTGGAGACGGAGACCCAGATGGCAAAGAGGGAGCTGGGAGGTTGAACTGCACACGGAGGCAGCAGCCCCCACTGCAGAGTCTCTTCTGGAGGAGACCAGGGGGCAAGTGCAACAGTGGGTGGCCTGTCAGAACTGGGGGCCTCGTGTGCCCTCTGAACACGCCTGCTCAACCTGACACCCGAAAAATGAAATCCTGTTTTCAGTGCCAACCACACAAAGTAACGCTCTATAGACTCTTGTCGTGGAAGTTACAAGGATAGGAGTGCGGTCCTCTGGATAGTACCGTGTCAAAGTTGAGAGCACAGACTCTGGACTCAGACTGTCGGGGTTTGAATCCTTGGGGCTTTCATTTACCTGCTGTGTGGTCTCAAGCAAGTTACTTACCCTCTCTGGTCTTTGTTCCCACTCTATAAAAAATCCGAACAGGGACTTCCCTGGTGGTCCAGAGGTGAAGAATCTGCCTACCAATGCAGGGGCCATGGGTTCCATCCCTGTTAAGATTCTACATGCCTCAGAGCAACTAAGTGCCGTGGGCCACAACTATTGAGGCTTCGTGCCTAGAGCTCCTGCCCTGCAGCAGGAGAAGCCACTGCAATGAGAAGCCCGTGCACTGCAATGAGAAGCAGCCCCTTCTCACCACAACGAGAGAACGTCTGCATCCAGCAATGAAGATCCAGTGCAGCCAAAATTAAATAAATAAATAAAATACAGAAACCGTAAAAAAAAACAAAACAAAACAGGAACAATAAAAGCGCTTTCATCAGGTATTGATATCGAGGATTAAGCGAGGTGAAGCACTTAGAATGACACTCTGCAGCTCCTGCTATTAGCAGTGATTCCAGATGGCTGGGGTCAGGGGGGCAGATGTGTGAGGTTTACGGTGCATATAAAGGGGACCAGGGGTTAAAACTGGTTGAGTACATGGTCCTAGGCTCCCCTTTTCAGCTGGAAGACAAAGCTCAGAGATGCCAAGGGAGACCAGGATGGTAAATGCAGGGTCAGGGAGGGAATAACAGACTCAGACCCCACACACTTCAAGGTCTATACTCCTGGGCCATGGCCCCCAGGATCCTGAGGGCATCTGAGCCTTCATTCAGGCAGCAGACCGTGCTCAGTGGGGTCTGATCACTGACAGCGGAGGTTCCCACAGTGGCCTCTACTGTCATCGCTCCAACTATGGTTCCCAGATGGGCCTTCTCCCTCCCTCCTGCAGGTGCCTGGGCCCCAAACAGACCCGCTTAGTCAGAGTCCCCAGGGTGGCATTTGTGTTTTAACAAGCCCTCCTGGTGGCAGGGCTTCCCTGATGGCTCAGATGGTAAAGATTTTGCCTGCAATGCAAGAGACCTGGGTTTGATCCCTGGGTTGGGAAGATCCCCCAGAGAAGGGAATGGCAACCCACTCCAGTATTCTTGCCTGGAGAATTCCATGGACAGAGGAGCCTGGCGGGCTCCAGGTCATGGGGTCTCAAAGAGTCAGACACAACTGAGCAACTGACACTTCCACGTTCCTGGTGAGACTAGCAGTGGGTTCAGGACACACAGATCCCAGAGGGGTGGGTAGGTGGGCATCTTGTTAAAATGCAGTTGCCAGTGCCCACAGGTCTGGGGAGGGAGCTGAGAGTCTGCATTTCCAACAAGCTCCTGGGTGCTACTGACGTGGCCCATCTGAGACCACACTTTGAACACCAACCTGCTCCATGGCCCCCCAGTGGCTGACCACACCCGGGGATGGCTGTGGTTTAGTCTGCTCTTGGCATAATGAGGCAGTCATCATACTTGGTCCCCATAAAAGCCCTGCCAGCTTCACACGTTGAGTTCCTGCTGTGTCTCGGCAGACCTCTGAGTCTGTCGCCTCTGGTCTTAGGTGGTGACACCCTGGTAGCCGGAACCCTTGGTTGGCCAGCCACATGCCTGGTCCCCACTGGCCCTGATGGCCGTGTTTACTGAGCTTTCAGGGTGGAAATGTGCCTTGAATGCATCCAGATCTAAGTTGCCTCCTTCACCCCATTTCCCAGAGGAGAAGACCCAGGAAGAAAAATGGCAACTGTATTAGAGTTCTCCTGAGAAAACAGAACCACTAGGAGGATATCTGCATAGAGAGAGATTTCTTTTAAGGAATCAGCGCATGCATTTGTGGGGGCTGACAAGTCTGAAATCTGCAGGGTGAGATGCAAAGCTGGAAATTCGGGTTACACTTGATATTGTATTCTTGAGTCCCAAATCTGCAGGGCAAGCCAGGCGGACTGGAAACTAGGCAAGGTTTCTATGTTGCAGTCTTAGGGCTGAATTCCTTCTTCTGGGAGAAACCTTAGTCCTTTCTTTTAAGGCCTCTGATTGAATGTAGCCCACCCAAGTAATGGAGGATTAACATAAATCTACCGATTTAAATGCTAATCACATCTGAAAAATACCTGCAAAAGCAACATCAGACAGTTGTTTAACTGAACAACTGGTCACCACAGCCTAGCCAAGTTGACACATAGGATTAACCATCAGAGCAACCTTCAGGTCCTAGGAGACCTACCTGGGGCAGGAAAACAAGGTGCTGAGGCTGGAGTTCTCAGCCAGCCCTTCCTAATCACGGGAGCTAGGAGAGCCCACTCCTATCCTGTCAGCTGGCAGGGAAGACAGGTGGTGGTGTGGCCACGCAGACAGACACACAAGGTAAAACAAGAATAATAATAACACCTGCCTGAGGTGCCGGGCCCAGTGTGTTACAGACTTGAACTTCTACAGCTTCACAACATCCTTGAGCAAGGAGCTCTCACCACTCCCACTCTCCAGATGAGCAAACTGAGGCTTGGAAGGATTTACATTCTAGAGCCTCTGCTAATATGACTCTGGACAAGTCATAGGCCTTTCTGAGTCTTAGCTTAGTTTTCTTGTCCACCAAGCAGAAATTATAAAGTGCCTGATACACTGTAGGTGCCAGCTCAAAATGAGAACATCTTCTCCAGGACTCTCTACCATTCTCAGGACAACATCCAAACACCTTGACAGCCCCCCTCACACTGCCTCAACACATTTCTGGTTCTAGCTATGCTGTTCACAGGGTCCCAATAATACTTTTTCACACCTCCGTAATTTTGCACATGTTGTTCCACCTGCCTGGAATGCCCTTCCCTCTTCTTGAGTTAGCTCTCTCCTTCTTCAAACTCAGCTGAGCAAAACCAAACAAAATCAATGCCACTATGCTCCCACCCCCAGGATAAAATCTTAAAAGTTGGTCCAGTGGTTAAGACTCTGCTTCCGCTGTAGGGAGTGCGGGTTTGATCCCTGGTCGGGGAACTAAGATCCCGCATGCCATGCAGTGCGGCCAAAATGAGTAAATAAAAAATATGCTTTAAAAGCTGGCAATACAAAGTGTTGGCAAGGATGTGGAGCAACTGGAACTCTCGTGCTACCAACGGAAGTGTAGACTGGGACAACTACTTGGGAGAAACATCTGGCAGTGTTTACAAAGCTAAATAAATGTATCTGTTATGATGATCCCAGCAATGCCCAGCAGAAACATGCAGTATGTTCCCCAAAAGACACACCTGAGAACTTCCAGAGCAGCACTGTTTGTAACAGCCCCAGGCCAGGAGTCCCCTGTGTGCCTATCGTCAGGAAAGGGGATAAATAAATGATGAATGCAATGCGCACACAATGGACTGAACTGCCGTGAGCCCAAGGAAGCACAAGGACACCAGCAATAGGAACAGGGTCTCCTGAACATGCTGAGTGGAGGAAGCCAGACACAGAGGAGCATGTCATCCTATACTATCTCATTTTGTTGCTGTTCAGTCGCCCAGTCGTGTCCAACTCTTCTCGACCCCATGGACTGCAGCATGCCAGGCCTCCCTACCCCCCACCATCGCTGGGAATTTGCCCAAGTTCATGTCCATTACATCAGTGAAGTTAAACACAGACAAACAAATCTATGTTGTTGGGAGTAGGGGTTGCAAGATAATCGGGGAGGGTGTTAGTGACTGGGAGAGGCTACCAGGGGGCTTCGGGGATGGTCATGTTTCTGTCTCAGTCTAGGGAGTGCTAACACGGATGTCTTCAGTTTGTGAACAGTCATTGAGTTGTATACCTGGGAAGTCTGCTCTGTATTGTGTATTATACTTCAACAAATTGTTTAAAAAAAAACACAACTTGGGAACTGCTCTACAAATTGCGCCCTGAGCTCCTGGCCCCAGATAGGGATGCACTTACAATTCTCACCATATTGCAACCACTGACTTAGGAAATGTCACCCTCACGTGAGCTTAAAGACGGGACCAGGTCTGTTTTCACTTCTGTTGTTCCAAGTGCAGAGAAGCATAGAATGGGAGCTCGACAAACCTTTGCTGAAAGTACAGAAGAGTTAGGGTGAAGGGGAGACGACCCATGGCATCTTGGAATTGCAGAGGCCCGCGACTAGGGACGTAAAGAATCCAGAACCCTGGGATTCCAGAAATTAGGACTTCACTGAATCTCTGAGCTTGAAAGGTTTTAGAGTTTATCTGGTCCCACCTTCCAGCCACAGCCCCAGCATCCCCATGTCCCACAGCCCTGGTTCTCTGAAGTGTATGTGTGTGGGGGTCCAGCCTCCAGCTGCTCATACCCCCTGGGGTCCTCCCTGCCCATCCACTGCTGCACTGGCCCCCGCCAGCAGATGTGCAGCCCCCAGGGAACAGCCCAGTGCTCTTGTCAAGGTGGGGGGGGGGGGCAGCATTTTGACACAAATCACTTCTCCACTTTAACTAAAGCTGCTGTGCCCTGAAAATGCTGTGCTCCCAACAGGCAGTCAGACTATTGTAGGGATAAATATAGATACAGACAGAGTGGGGAGGAGGCTGCTGTGGGGGTCAGCCCTGATTGCCCTCTTCTGTCCTCTGAGGCCCCCAGCTTTGGCCAGACCACACCCAGAGGGAGATTATTCCCTGCAGCCCCCACCAAATCCATAAGCTCTAGACTTGGGGGAGGGGGCCTCCTCTAGGATCCCAGAGACCCTGGTTCCACTGAGCCTTGTTTGGAAGGGCTCGGTCCCGGGGTCTCCCAGCCTACCACCCTAGGGGTTGGCCCAGAAGGCTGAGTGGCAGCCTCCACCCTGACCCCCAAGGAGCCAGGCACTGGTTTCTGCCCAATTTTTGCCCCTACCCATGTCTCTGCTCCTTTATCTGCAAAGTGGGGCTGGCCATACCCTGGCCTCTGGCCTACCAGTAAGCACTCTAGGGGATGGGCGCAGTTGGACTCTGGGGTATGGAAAGTACATCAGGGACCTGGGGCGGTGGTGGGGGGCGGGGGGGTCTGGCCAGGCTCAGAGTGGGGAACAAGCTAATGGAGGGTGTAGGGCATGGTGACAATGACCACCAGCCAAAGTCATTCCAACCTAGCTTCACTTGAAGGGTAGCTGCCTGCAGCCACCAGGAGCTGCAAGTGGGGCAGCCTCAGGGACTGGGGTACAGCCCTGGGGTTCTAACCCCTGGTGCCCACACCCACCCAGGGGCCCTCCATGGGGAGAAAGGGCTCCCACCTCTAGATGTGAACTCCCCACAGGTCACTTTTGCTCTCTGCCTCAGTTTCCCTGACTGTCAGACTGCAGGCTCCTCCCAGCTTTGGGGAGTCTACATACACTCCTCTGTCTTTGCTGGGCTGCACTGGGCTTCTAGCCCAAGCTCCTGCCCAGAATCTCCAGGCTGATTGGGTCTGAAAGATCGTCTGGGCTCACTCAAGTGTGTGAATGGCCTTGTGGGCTCCTACCATGGCTGGGCACCCTAGCTCTCTGCAGATGGGACTCCCCACTTTTTGTTAAGGGCTTTCATCCTACCACACTGAAGAGGTGCCCAGCCGCCCCTACCCATCCAGACAGTGTGGAGGGGCCTCTCCAAGCCTCTGCATCCCAGGCCACCCAGCCCCCAGTCTGCCTCAGCAAGTCCTTCTGAGCAAGGGCATGGCCATCTGCTCCCCAGCTCCTGGTCCCAGCTCTCAGGAAGTCTTCACGGAGGAGATGGAAATAATAGCATTGACTGAGTACCTGGCCCTGTCCTGAGGTTTCCATCATTCCATTTAGGCTGCCCTGCAAGCCTGGCAGAAGAGCCCTATTACTACCATTCCATTTCACAGATCAGACAGCCGAGGCACAGACAGGTCATGTAACCCACCTATCAGAGGCTGAACTGTGTCCCCTGGAAGAGGTGTTAAACCTTCACCCCTGGCACCTTAGAGTGCGACCTTATTTGGAAACGGTAGTTGCAGATGTGGAGTTAAGATGAGGATATCCTGGCGCATGATGGGCCCAGATTCCCACGTGACTGATGTCCGTAGGGTAGGATAAAGTGTGAGACACAGAGGGAAGGAGGTCATGAGAAGCGGGAAGAGACTGGAGTGACACTGCCACAAAGCAGGGGTGCCTGCAGCTACCAGGAGCTGGAAGAGGCAAGGAGGCACCCTCCCCTAGAACCCACAGAGGGAGCATAGCCCTGCCAACACCTTGAATTTGGACTTTCAGCCTCCAGAACTGTGAGCAAATACATTTCTGTTGTTTGAAGCCACCCAGTTGAGGTGCTTCATTACAGGGGTCCTGGGGAACTAATACTCCACCCAAGGTCACTCAGCTAGTCTGGGGCAAAGCCGAGTGTGAAGTGAGGCAGGGCCCACTGTGCTCTTGCCCAGCCCAGCACAGCCCTCAGGGAGCCCATGGGGATGGGACTTTGACTTGGGAAGATTGTTAGGACCCCAAAGGAGGGAGCAGTTGGACAGCACCACCTGCTGGGAGCCAAGCATGTGCTCTCCCATGTCATGGAGAAGGGGACAGTCAAGGTACAGCGGGCAGGCCAGATGCCCCAAGCTCCTGAGGAGACATGAGAGCCACCAAAGGAGACAGAGAGGCGGGTGGTGGAGAGAACAGGCTCTTGGAATACCCTGAGCAAGTTCCCACCTCAGGGCCTTTGCAGGTGCTGCTCTCTCTGCCCGGGCACCCCTCCTTCCTTCATTCATTCAAAAACACCCACGGAGCACCTACTGGGAACCAGCCATGAATGTCATGCTGTCCATTAACATCTCAGCCTGAATGTCACCACCTCCTTCTCCAAAGTCTCCTTGACCCACGTCCCCCGACCCCCGCCCCCACCCCATCACATCTCAATTACTCACCTGGCTTTATTTTTGCTATGGCATTTTTGACCACCTAGAGTTTTCCTATCTCTTTGTCATTTGCTTGCCTTACTCTGTCCCCTCAACTCTATTTGGAGCTCTGTAGTTGTGCCTCAGCTTTGACACAGTCCCTGGCACAGAGGAGCTGGTTCAGAAAATATTTGCTGAGAAGCCTGCCCAGACAAGATGGTAGAATAGAAGGATCTGAGCTCATCTGCTCTCATGGAGACATCAAAATCACAACTAACTGCTGAACAACCATTGACAAGAAAGAAGTGGAATCTATGAAGAAAAGATCTTCTACCTCCAAAGACAAAGAAGAAGCCATGACGAGATGGGGACAGACACAAGAAGCAAGAGGAACCATGATCCTGCAGCCTGTGAGACTGCAGACGCAGCAAGTTAGATAAAATGAAACAGCAGAGGAATATGTTTCAGATGAAGGGATAAAATAGAACCCCAGAAGAGCAACTAAGTAAAGCAGAGATAGGCAACTGACCTGAAAAAATTCAGAGGAGTGATAATAAAGATAATCCAAGATCTTGAGAAAAGAATGGAGTGCACAGATCAAGAAGATACAAGAAATGTTTAACAAAGAAAATTCAAACAAGCAGAGATAAGCAATATAATAACCAAAAGAAAAAATACAGTAGAAGGAATCAATAGCAGAATAAATGAGGCAGAAGAATAAATAAGTGAGCTCAAAGACAGAATGGTGGAAATCACTGCCTTGGAAAAGAATAAAGAAAAAAGAATGAAAAAAAAAATGAGGACTCTGGGACAACATTAAATGCATCAATATTCACATTATAAGGGTCTTAGAAGAAGAGAGAGAGAAGGGGTCTGACAAAACATTTGAAGAGATAACAGCTGAAAACTTCTTTAACATGGGAAAGGAGACAGTCACCAAGTCCAGGAAGCACAGAGAGTTCCATACAGATATACCCAAGGAGGAACACACTGAGACACATATTAATCAGACTGACAAAAATTAAAGACAAAGAGCAAATATTACAATCAAAAAGGGAAAAGCAACAAATAACACAAGAGAATGCCCATAGGTTATCAGCTGAGTTTTCAGCAGAAACTCTGCAGGCCAGAAGGGAGGGACATGATATATTTAAAGTAATGAAAGGGAAAAAGCTACAACCAAGAATACTCTACCAGCAAGGCTTTTATCCAGATTCAATAGAGAAATCAAAAGCTTTATAGACAAACAAAAGCTAAGAGAATTCTGCACCATCAGACCAGCTTTGCAACAAATGTTAAAGGAACTTCTCTAGGGTGAAAAGTAAAGCCCACAACTAGAAACAAGAAAATCACAAGCAGGAAAGCTCACTGGTAAAGGCAAACATACAGTAAAGGCAGGAAATCATCCATATACAATATGATATCAAACCCAGCAACTGTGAGGAAAGTACAAATGCAGCATATTTGGAAACACATTGAAGTT
Source organism: Bubalus bubalis (assembly GCF_019923935.1). Taxonomy (NCBI): domain Eukaryota; kingdom Metazoa; phylum Chordata; class Mammalia; order Artiodactyla; family Bovidae; genus Bubalus; species Bubalus bubalis. The sequence goes on along the minus strand of NC_059174.1, from coordinate 24,736,864 downwards.
AAGAGAATAGCAACTTAATACAATCTTGTTTATATATCAAACTGCTGTAGCAAAACCTCACGGGAACTGTAAACCAAAAATCTACAATAGATGTACACACAAAAATGGAAAAGGAATCCAAGCACAACCTAAAGATAGTCATCAAATCACAAAAGAACAAAAGAGGAAGGGAAGAAAAAAGACCTACGAAAACAATCCCAAAGCAATTAACAAAATGGCAACAAGAACATACATATTGGTAATTACCTTAAATGCAAATGGATTAAATGCTCCAACCAAAAGACACAGACTGGCTGAATGGATATAAAAATAAGACCCATACATATGCTGTCTACAGAGACCCACTTCAGATCTAGGTACACAAACAGACTGAAAGTGAGGGGATAGAAAAAGGTATTCCATGAGAACAGAAATCAAAGCTGGAATAGTAATACTCATGTCAGACAAAATTGATTTTAAAATATTGTTATAAGAAACAAAGAAAAATACTACATAATGATCAAGGGATCAATCCAAGAAGATACAATTGTAAATGTCTATACACCCAGCATAGGAGTATTTTAACTTATAAGGCAAATACTAATAGCCATAAAAGGAGAAATCAGCAGTAACTGTGAGGGACTTTAACATGCACTTACATCAGTGAACAGCTCATCCAGATAGAAAATTGATAAACAAACACAGACTTCAAATGACATATTAGACCAGATGAACTTAATTCATATTTATAGAGTATTCCATCCCAAAGAAGCAGAATACACATTCTTCTCAAGTGCACACAGAACATTCTCCAGGATAGATCATATGCTGGGCCATAAAGCAAGCCTTGATAAATTTAAGAAAATTGAAATCATATCAAGCATCTTCCAACCATAACACTATGAGATTAGAAATGAAATATAAGAAAAAACCTGTAAAAAACATAAACATGTGGAAGCTAAACAATATGGTACTAAATGACCAACGGGCCACTGAAAAAATCACAGAAGAAATTAAAAAAAAAAACACCTAGAGACAAAGAAAACAAAAGCATGATGATCCAAAACATGTGGGACACAGCAAAAGCAGTTGTAAGAGGGAAGTTTACAGCAACACAATCTCACCTCAGAAAACAAGAACACTGCCAAATAAACAACCTAAATTTACACCCAAAGCAACTAGAAAAAGAAGAACAAACAAAACCCAAAGTTTAGCAGAAGGAACGATATCATAAAGATCAGAGCACAAATAAATGAAATAGAGATAAACAAAACAATAGAAAAGATCAATGAAACTAAGTTTCTTTTAGTTTCTCTTTGAAAAGAGAAAATTGATAATCCTTTAGCCAGACTCATCAAGAAAAAAAAAAGCAAGAGTGCTCAATAAAACCAGTAAAATCAGAAATGAAAAAGGAGAAGTTGCAATGGACATCACAGAAATACAAAGGGTCATAAGAGACTACTATGAGTAACTATATGCCAATAATATGGACAACCTAGAAGAAACGGATGAACTCTTAGAAGGGTACAGGCTCCCAAAACTGAACCGGAAGAAACAGAAAATATGAAAGGCCAATCACAAGCATTGAAATTGAAATTGTGATTACAAAACTCCCAACAAACAGAAGTGCAGGACCAGACGGTTTCACAGGTGAGTTCCATGAAACATTTAGAGAAGAGTTAACACCCATCCTTCTGAAACGATTTCAAAAAATCACAGAGGAGGGACTCTCCTGGTGGTCCAGTGGCTAAGACTCCACGCTCCTAATGCAAGTGGCTCTGTTCAATCCCTGGTCAGGGAGCTAGGTCCTATTAAGACATGCCGCAACTGAGAGTCTACACGATACAACTAAAGATCTGAAGATCCTCCATCACACAACAAAGATCAAAGACCTGGCGCAGACAAATACACAAATATATATATACACATACATACATTCACACACGTGTGTGTGTGTGTGTGTGTATGTATGTGTAGTTAAATTGCAGACGAAGGAACATTCCTAAATTCATCTATAAAGCCACAATCACCATGATACTAAAACCAGACAAAGATATCTCTCTCACACACACACACGATTATAGGCCAGTATCACTGAGAGGCTTACTCCTTGGAAGGAAAGTTATGACCAACCTGGATAGCATATTCAAAAGCAGAGACATTACTTTGCCAACAAAGGTCCGTCTAGTCAAGGCTATGGTTTTTCCTGTGGTCATGGATGGCTGTGAGAGTTGGACTGTGAAGAAGGCTGAGCGCTGAAGAATTGATGCTTTTGAACTGTGGTGTTGGAGAAGACTCTTGAGAGTCCCTTGGACTGCAAGGAGATCCAACCGGTCCATTCTGAAGGAGATCAGCCCTGGGATTTCTTTGGAAGGAATGATGCTAAAGCTGAAACTCCAGTACTTTGGCCACCTCATGCGAGGAGTTGACTCATTGGAAAAGACTCTGATGCTGGGAGGGATTGGGGGTAGGAGGAGAAGGGGACGACAGAGGATGAGATGGCTGGATGGCATCACTGACTCGATGGACGTGAGTCTGAGTGAACTCCAGGAGTTGGTGATGGACAGGGAGGCCTGGCGTGCTGTGATTCATGGGGTCGCAAAGAGTCGGACACGACTGAGCGACTGATCTGATCTGATCACTGAGAAACATAGATGCAAAAATCTTCAACAAATACTAGCAAATTGAATCCAACAATACATTAAAAGGATCATATACCATATACCATCACCAAGTGGGATTTACCCCAGGGATGCAGGGATTTTTCAATATCCACAAATCAATCAGTGTGATATACCACATTAACAAACTGAAGCATAAAAACCATATGAACACCTCAAAAATGCAGAAAACACTTTTGATAAAATCCAACATTCATTTATGATAAAAAAAACTCTCCAGAAAGTGAACAAAGAGGGACTATGCCTTAGCTGAAGAGAGGCCATATATGACAAAGCCACAGCTAACATCATACTCAAAAGTAAAACCCTGAAAGATCAAGAATAAGACAAGGATGTCCACTTCCACCACTTTTATTCAACATAGCTTTGGAAGTCCTAGCCACGGCAATCAGAGAAATAAAAAAAGGAATCCAAATTAGGAGCCAAGTTAAACTGTCACTGTTTGCAGGTGACATGATACATTTGTTGTTGTTTTCCAGTTGCTAAGTCATGTCTGACTGCAAAATACCTAAAGATGCTACCAGAAAACTAGTAGAGCCCATCTGTGCATTTGGTAAAGTTGCACAATAAAAAAATAATACAAATCTGTTGCATTTCTATACACTAAAAGCAAAAGATCAGAAAGAGAAATTAAGGAAACAATCTTATTTACCACTGCATCAAAAAGAAGAAAATACCTAAGAATAAACCTACCTAAGGAAACAAAAGACCTGAACTCTGAAAACTATAAAACATTGATGAAAGAAACTGAAGATAACACAAACAGATAGAAAGATATACCATATTCTTGGATTGGAAGAATCAATACTATCAAAATGACTATAGCACCCAAGGTGATCTAGAGATTCAATGCAATCCCTATCAAATTACCAATGGCATTTTTTGCAGACTTAAAAGAAAAAAATCTTAAAATTTGTGTGGAAACACAAGACTCTGATAATCGAAAGCAATCTTGAGAAAGAAAAACTGAGCTGGAGGAATTGGGCTCCCTGACTTCAGAATATACTGTAAAGCTGCAGTAATCAAAACAGTATGGTACTGGCACAAAGACAGACTTACAGATCAATGGAATAGGATAGAAAGCCCAAAAATAAACCCACGCAGCTATGGCCAACTAATCCATGACAAAAGGAGGCAAGAATATAATGGAGAAAAGACAGGCTCTTCCATAAGTGGTGCCAGGAAAACTGGACAGCTACATGTAAAATAATTCTTTTACATCATATACAGAAATAAAATAAAAATCAATTAAAGACCTAAATGTAAGACTGATACTATAAAACTCTTAGAGGAAAACATAGGCAGAATGCTTTTTGACATACCACAGTAATTTTTTTTTTTGATTCATCCCCTAGAGTAATGAAAATAAAAACAAAACCAAACAAATGGGACCTAGTTAAATTTAAAAAATTATGCATAGCAAAGGAAACCATAAACAAAACAAAAAGACAGAATGGGAGAAAATATTTGCAAATGATGCTACCAACAAGGGATTAATTTCTAAAATATACAAACAGATTATGCAGCTCAATATCAAAACAAATAACCCAATCAAAAAATAGATCTAAACAGACATTTATCCAAAAAAAAGATGTACACATGGTTAAAAAGTACATGAAAAGATGCTAAACATTGCTAATTATTAGAGAAATGCAAATCAAAACTACAATGAGGTATCGCCTCACACCAGCCAGGCCATCATCAAAAAATTTACAAACAACAAATGCTGGAGAGGATGTGGAGAAAAGGGAATCCTCCTACACTGTTGGTGGGAATGTAAACTGGTGCGGACAGTTGAGCTATTTCAAATCCTGAAAGATGATGCTGTGAAAGTGCTGCACTCAATATGCCAGCAAATTTGGAAAACTCAGCAGTGGCCACAGGACTGGAAAAGGTCAGTTTTCATCCTGATCCCAAAGAAAAGCAATGCCAAAGAATGCTCAAACTACCGCACAATTGCACTCATCTCACACGCTAGTAAAGTAATGCTCAAAATTCTCTAAGCCAGGCTTCAGCAGTACGTGAACCGTGAACTTCTGATGTTCAAGCTGGTTTTAGAAAAGGTAGAGGAACCAGAGATCAAATTGCCAACATCTGCTGGATCATGGAAAAAGCAAGAGAGTTCCAGCAACACATCTATTTCTGCTTTATTGACTATGCCAAAGCCTTTGACTGTGTGGATCACAATCAACTGTGGAAAATTCTGAAAGAGATGGGAATACCAGACCACCTGACCTGCCTCTTGAGAAATCTGTATGCAGGTCAGAAAGCAACAGTTAGAACTGGACATGGAACAACAGACTGGTTCCAAATAGGAAAAGGAGTACATCAAGGCTGTATATTGTCACCCTGCTTATTTAACTTCTATGCAGAGGAGTACATCATGAGAAACGCTGGGCTGGAAGAAACACAAACTGGAATCAACACTGCCTGGAGAAATCTCAATAACCTCAGATATGCAGATGACACCACCCTTATGGCAGAAAGTGAAGAGGAACTCAAAAGCCTCTTGATGAAAGTGAAAGAGGAGAGTGAAAAAGTTGGCTTAAAGCTCAACATTCAGAAAACGAAGATCATGGCATCCGGTCCCATCACTTCATGGGAAATAGATGGGGAAACAGTGGAAACAGTGTCAGACTTTATTTTTTTGGGCTCCAAAATCACTGCAGATGGTGACTGCAGCCATGAAATTAAAAGACGCTTACTCCTTGGAAGGAAAGTTATGATCAACCTAGACAGCATATTGAAAAGCAGAGACATTATTTTGCCAACAAAGGTCCATCTAGTCAAGGCTATGGTTTTTCCTGTGGTCATGTATGGATGTGAGAGTTGGACTGTGAAGAAGGCTGAGCGCCAAAGAATCGATGCTTTTGAACTCTGGTGTTGGAGAAGACTCTTGAGAGTCCTTTGGACTGCAAGGAGATCCAACTGGTCCATTCTGAAGGAGATCAGCCCTGGGATTTCTTTGGAAGGAATGATGCTAAAGCTGAAACTCCAGTACTTTGGCCACCTCATGCGAAGAGTTGACTCATTGGAAAAGATTCTGATGCTGGGAGGGATTGGAGGCAGGAGGAGAAGGGGACGACAGAGGATGAGATGGCTGGATGGCATCACTGACTCGATGGACCTGAGTCTGAGTGAACTCCGGAAGTTAGTGATGGACAGGGAGGCCTGGCGTGCTGCGATTCATGGGGTCGCAAAGAGTTGGACACGACTGATCGACTGAACTAACTAGCGGCCACTACAGAGAACAGTATAGAAGTTCCTTAAAAAAACTAAAAGTAGAACAACCACGTGATCCTATCCTATTACTATCATTCACAGCAACATGGATGGACCCAGAGACTATCACACTAAGTGAAGTAAGTCAGAGAAACACAAATATCATGTATCACTTATATGTAAAATATTTTAAAAGGTTATACAAATGAACCTATTTACAAAATAGAAATAGACTTTGCAAACAAACTTACCAAAGGGGAAAGGTGTGGCAGTCGGGGGTTGGGGGAGATGGACAAATGAGGAGGTTGGGATTAACATATACACACTACCATATATAAAACAGATAATCAACAAGGACCTATTGTATAGCATAAGGAACTCTACTCAATATTCTGTAATAACCTATATGGGAAAATAATCTGAAAACGGATGGATATATGTATAACTGAATCACTTTGCTGTACACTTGAAACTAACACAATACAATAAATCAACTATAATATAAAATAAAAAGTTTGTAAAGTCTGTGAATAAACAAATCATATCTAAAACAGTAAATAAACCCTTGACATATTATGCTATTACAAAACATTGTTGAGGAACGAATAGATGGCTGCATGATGAGAAAAGCCTTCCTGCATGGCGGGGAGCCAAAGGCACCGGTGGAAACCACACTACCTGGGCAAAGCCCTCTTGGGTTTACAAGCCCTTTCATAGCTGCCTTTAAGAACCATGTGAAGAAAGCAAAGGAACAGCTCCTGATGCAAAGTTCCTGCATGTCTAGATGAAGAAACTGAGGCCAGAGAGATTAAAAAATGTGGCCCAGGTCACCTGGAGGATGGGTGACTCTCCCCAGAACACCCCAGATCCCTGAGTCTGCAGACAATGACCCACCCAGGTCAGCAGCTGCCATGCCCTCCTCCCCCAGATTCCAGGGTGAATCAGTGCTGGATGAATCTCACCTCTCCCAGACTCACACCTTTCCCTTCCCCCAGGCCAGCGCTTGCTCCTCCTCCATTGGCAGGGCCACTGCCCTCAGATACCGCCCCAACACTCAGCACAGTGAGACAAGGATCTTCCCAGAGTCCCCAGAGGGTGAGCTCTGGACTCTTCCGAGTTCCATGACCCAACATCACAGACCCATTCAACAAGGAGGGGCAGACTGAGCCATCTTTCCAACACCGACTGAGCACCTGTAAGTGCAGGGAAAATGCCCTGAATAGGATGGACGTAAGATGCCCTTGTCGTCCCTGGAGCTGACCCTCTGGGGAGGAGGGCAGAGAACAAGCTGACATACACACACCACCCCCGCCCCCCCAGATGAGGGGAGAGAGTGGCCAAGAGCCCAAGAAAAACTAAGCAAGGTGACACAATAGTGAGGGAGGGATCAGCAGGTAGTTGTTTCATTTCGGCGCGGGTGGAGAAATGCTCCAGGCCATGGGCCTGCACAGCCCTTGGCTTCACCACAGAGCAGAGGCCGGGTGGCCCAGCAAAGGGAGGGGACACTGGTCTGGGAGCCAGGAGGTGCCGTGGGACTTCAGGAAGCCTTGAATCCCCTTGGGACTCGCATCCTCCCTCTGGGGGACGGGGGCAGGCCATGATTCATCTTCTCCACCTGCTGCCTTCCCAGATCCTAGGGTGACCTAGCCTCCCAGCTCCCAAAGAGCCCACCCTGTGTCCTGTGGTGGTGGTGGTGGGGGAGCAGGCAGGAGGGGAAGGAACCCTGCCCCCTTTCTGAGGCCATATTCTCCCAGCTGGAGGGGGCTGGATTCCTGAAGTGACCACCCTGCAAGCATCTGAGAAGGGGAGAGCATCAGGCAGATGGGACCCCGGCCTCGGCTGAGGGCTTCTCAGACCTTGCCTGGTGACCCTGCTCCTGCGGGAACTCCTAGAGAATGGTCTTCTGTTTTCCATCACCCATTAGAGCCCTGGGAGGCCGGCCCAAGGTGGGGGAAATGGGACCACCCCACCGGATGTACCATCCCCCATGGTGCTCTCTTCAGCCTATTGGCCCCTTCCTGCTCAGGACCAGCCCCTGGAATAGCCTAAAAGTCTGCCATCTGGATTCTGAGGCTTCTCTCTCCAGGAAGAAGGTGGGAGAGAGAAGAGCCTAGCTGGCCTGAAAAAATCCCAGAAGGAATCCTCAAATCAGCAACCCACATCAGGCTTACTAATATTCCCATAACCATGATAACCACGGTTAACGTTAACCCAGCACTTATTACAGACCAGCCACCGCGCGGGCGCATGAGCCCTCTGTTGTCAAATTTAATCCTCACGGCTTCCTTTCGAGAACAATACAATCACCCTTAAAAGATTATAAAGGTGTAGAGTAGTGCTCTCACTACTTTACTGGTACAGAAACTGAGGATCTCTCTCCGACCCTCTTCTTAACATCCCTGAGTTTTTAAATTTTATGGCCTCTGGGAGGAAGGTCCCATGACCACCGGTGCACCCAACTTTTTGGAACACCTGCCCCCTGCCCGTAGTTCTAGTCTCCCAGCAGCCCGGTAAACTGGATTGAGTCATATTTTGCTTCATTTTACCACCGGAAAAGCCCTTAAGCCTTAGGAGTGGCAAGGCACCTAAAAAGGGATAGGGCAAAGGGCCAGAACCTGAGTCCACTTTCTTAGCCCACGGTTCTTTCCACAGAGAAAACTGCCTGGATGACCCCTCTCACTCGGGCCAGCTCTCTCACATGCCTGGGGCATTCCCACTCACTGGGCTCCACGTCAAGGTACTGCAATAAAACCACTCTTTATGTTTATACCCTGCCTCTGTACGCATAGACTGTGGACAATCCGCCCATTTTACAGATGATGACCTGGAGACTCAGAGGGAAGGTCTCAGCCAGGGGCCCACTGCTGGCTAGGTGTTCAGACCCAGGTCTCCCCAGCTCCCCATGAGGGCTGGTCAGAGGCAGGCTGCAGCTGCCGAAGGTTACAACCTGGCTCCTTCCCCCAATGACTGAAGCTGTGGGTACCCCCAAGAAACCGAAAAAGTTCCCCCATCCCTCAGTGACAGCTGACATTCCTAGGGGAGCAAAAACTAAGGGTCAGTGGGGCAATTCTCCCAGATTCTCCAACCCCTCGTCACTTCCCCCGGCACGTAACAGGGCCAGGGGGAGTCCCAAACAGCAAGAACCACCTCACCTGGCTACCAGAGCCCTGAGTTCCACCTGTGACCTTGGGCAAATCACAAATCACAGCCCCTTTTGAAGGAGCCCCTTCCCCAAAGAGGCTTGTCCAACGAGCCTGGGGGATGGAATAGGAAGAGGAAAGTCAGAGCCCTCTATCTTTTCAAAGAAACAGCGCTGCGGGGAGACGGGGACCTGGAAGGAAGAAAGGGTCTTGCTCTTTTTCCACGCTTCCTCCCTCCCCGCCCCCATCTCCAAACACACAGGTGCCAGACAGCTTTTGCGAAAAAACTAGTTTGCAAACACACTCCGACTTCTGGGAAGGTGCCCAGTTCCACTCCCTCTCTTTACTCCCCCTTCCCCGGCAGGGAGCTGATTCTCTAGCAGGTCCCAGGGGCTGCGGGAGGAGGCGGGGGTGGTGGGCCCGGGTGGGAGCAGGGCAAAAGTTGGCGAGGAGCGCCCCGAGCCTGCCCCGAACCAGCCTGACTCCAAGACTTCCTCAGCTGCGGCGGGGGCAGGACTCCACCTTCCCGACTCTCCCCCTTCCCCCCAGGGTCCTCGGGCGAGGTAGGAGGGTCCGGACACGGCTGGGCTCGGACCCCGGAGGGCACCTCCGTTCTCCCGGCACCCTGCCCTCGGCTCCCCCGCGGTCCGGGAAGACGCCAGGGCGCCCCCGCGTGGCCGGGTCGGAGCTGAGTCACCGAAACGCCGGAGTCTGGATGCGAGCCCGTGGCAGGGGCTTGGCGCTCCGCAGCCCCTCGAAGCCGAACCCAGCTTCCTTCCGGCTCGCCACTGTCTCCAGAAGCCAAGCCCCCAGGCCGAACTTGAGCCCTCGCGCCACGGGCCCCAGCCCGCCCCTTTGCCCGCCAAGGGCCCCCGCTCACCGCGGGTCCGGCGGGCGCCGCTCCCCGTCACCGCGCGGCTGCCGCTCCCTGCGCTCCGGGCCACTGGGGCATCCCAGGGCGCTCCCTTGCTCGGCCGGGCCCGCGGGTGCGGGACGGGCTCAGGGCGCTGCCCCTGCGGCCATGGCCAGCTCGCGTGCGCTCCCAGCCGCTAGCGGTCCGGTCCTCCTCCCGGGCCGGGCGGGCGGGCGGGCGGCGGCGGCGTTGGCTGCCGCTCGGGCTCCTCCCTCGGCCGAGGAGGGGGGCGGGCGTGGGGCGGGAAATGGGAGGCGAGGCGGGCGCTTCCTGGAGGGGCGAGCGCTCCCACGGGCGGAGCGGGGGCGCTGTCCCGCCCGCCGCCGGTGGTTCGGACCCCGCGGCTGGCGCGCCCTGGTGCTCGGGGCTCCCAGCGCCTCGGGGCCCCGTGGGTTCGAGGCGGGGATCCCAGGATGCGAACGTTCGAGGCTGGAATCCGAAGGTCCTAACGTTGCCCGCTAGGACTCCGCGGATTGGAACGCGAGGTGGCTCGCACTCGCCCCAGGCCGGCCTCGTCCGAGCTGCGGGCACCTCTGAGTTGCCTGCACTGTGCGCCCGGGTCCGAGGGTGGGCTCTGCCCGGGCCTGCGGGGCCGTAGGGCGCCGCCTGCTGCCTCGACCCCAAGGGCTGTTGGACTCAACGCTGCGCCCTCGAGGGATGCACCACGGGGTTTGGTTCTGGGCTGTACTGAGAGCACTGAGATCGCCGTGTTTTCTCTCCACCCCTCCCTTTTTTCTTTTTTTCCTAGTAAAAGAGCTCGGCGTTTTCTTGTCGCCGCCAGGGACTGGGAAGATGACACATACCACACATACGTATTTCTCTGACAGAGACAATGGGATAAAGACAGTTCGAACGGTGCCTGGGACTAGGCAGCGGGAGGGCGACTAGGCGGGCCCCTGAGAGCCTGGCGCCCTGTCCATCCTTCGGCGGTGGCCCTCTTTCCCCTATAAGAGGCACCGATTTCGAGCTACAGGTCAATCGACAGTATTTCCGTGCCTGCTCCCCCGCCCCTTTCCCCAGTCCAGTGCTCCAGACAGGAGCCTCATTTAACCAAACTGTGGAGGACAGGTCTCCGGACCTTAAGTCCACGTCTAAAGCCCTTGGCGCCGGGGCTCAGGGACTGGAGTTAACCCGGAGCACTTGGGTTGTGAGTTTTCCATTCCAGGCAGGCGAGGGTTAACTGGGAGACTCACGCTGCAGCCAGCGAGCCTCCCTCCACATCTGAGTCACTGGCACTTTGCAGCCTTAGAGGGCGGCTGTTAAACAGCCCCAGGGCTCTGAGCTTTGTTCTCTGCCTGCCTGCTCCCCCGTCCATCCTTCTTTCCTACAAACTCTCCTCTTTCTTCCACCTAAAAGTCCTCAAAGCCCTCAGCCCAGCTGTGGGGCAAACCAATCCAGAATCATTCTTAGATCCAGCTGCAGCCCCTCTTCCTCCAGGAAGCCTTTCCTGATTGATCTGACCCCTAGAGTCCCTCTCCTCTCCTTGCTCCAGAGCAGAAGAGTCAGGCGCTGGGATGGATGGTAGTGAATCCAAGCTGAGAGTCCCTTCCCTCAAGGTGCTCACCTCTCAGAGGCAAGACCATGGCCCAGGCAATCATACTACTGTATGAAAAGTAGAAAGGGAACTTCCCTGGTGGTCCAGTGGCTGAGCCTCTGCACTCGAATGCAGGGGCCCCGGGTTCAATCCCCGGTCAGGGAACTAGATCCCACAAATAAGAATTCCTGTGCCTCAACTAAGGATCCCACATGCCACAAAGAAAATCAAAGATCCTGAGTGCTGCAACTAAGACCTGGCTTAGGCAAATTAGTTAAAAAGTATAAAATTATAGTGATGGTTACACATCTGTAGATATATTCAAAACCATTACTTGTATACTTTAAAGAGGTGAATATTATAGCATGTGAATTATATCTCACTTTAAAAAAAAATGTCAGGAATTAGGAGAGCATAGAGGTCAGTTGTTTAAGGCCAACTGTCCTTCACGGTGGATTCTATAGTCTGTCTTTGATCCACACACAATACAGGGCTGTTACTACAAAATGTTGAAGTCTTTTCTTGCCCTGATAGAGACTTCTCTGTGCACAGTTGAGAAGCCTCCATTTCCCTAAAAAGGGCTGATAGGAGGGTGTGTGTGTCCACATACACCTATGGCTCGTGGATTAGACTGACCTGAAGCAACCTCACCTGTGTCGGAGGCCCTGGCTGGCCTCAGGTGTGTGTAAGCAGGGTGGGAGCGTGTCCAGTAACCTACACTACCTCTTAAATCACCCCAAGCATCATCATCTCTCATGGCTCTGGGGGCCTGCTGGCTCAACTAGGGCAGTTCTTGCTCAGGATTTCTCACAGATTTGCAGTCAGGCCATGGCCGGGCCTGGAGTTATCTAGAAGTTTTCTTACACATTTATCTGGCAATCGATGCTGGCTGCCAGCTGGGACTGCAGCTGGAACACCTGCCTGTGACCCTTCCATGTGGCCTGGGCTTCCTTGTAGCATGGCGGCTGGGTTCCAGTGCGAGTATCCAAGGGAACCAGGTGGAAGCCTTATTATCTTTTCTAGAACTCGGCTCGTTCCATAGGCCCCGCCTTGAGGTGAGAGGAATTTTTAGGAATCATCTTTATCTTTAGGAAGAGCATATAGGAGGGGAGATATTATGGTGAGCATCTTTGGAAAATATCATCAGCCCACAAAGGGGGTTGATATAGAGACTCATTAGTTATAGAGACATCCCACTCCAGGATCACTGAGAGGTGGGTGTGGCTCACCCCACTCCTACATCTCAGGCACAGAGTTGTGGCCCCTGGTTTGAATTCCAGCCTGTCCAGTGACCGCCTAGGTGAGATCACTCAATCCTCTGGGCCTCAGTTTCCTCCTCTGTAAAATGGAAGGACAGAGTTAGTATCTGGTGTGTGTAAGCAGGGTGTCCAGGTATGCCTGGACAACAGGGCTAGCCTGTTGTTATTACTACTTTTAAGATCCAGGGTTGTAGTCACTCTAATACAGACATATCTCCTTCTAGGGTCAGGACGCCCAGGACTGCCCCCACTTCCTCGGGCTCCCCTTTATTCGGTCCCAGACACGCCCATCAGCCCAGGTCTTGTCCTGCAGTGTGCAAGTGTGTGCAGGGGTGGGGACTACGGGCACAGAAGACTGAGAATTCTGTCCTCCAAGACTCAACCGGAGGACCCCATCTGACCTTGGTTCTCTAGTGAAAGTTCCTCTTCTGTCACCGCCTCTTCAGGGCAAAGGTCAATTTCTGGGCAGCCAGGGCAGGGCTGGAGCTGGTGTGGGATGAGCAACAAGGTGTGGCTTCCAAAGGCCGAAGGAGGAGGTCGGGGGGCCAGGGCTCCAGCTCTGGAGTCACACTGGGTGGGGGTGGGGTGCTGCACTGGGGTGGCTGGTGGGGAGGAAGACCAGCTGCTCCGGGCCCAGTCCTGGGAGGATCTTTGCCAAACCAGCCACTGCAAGGTCTCATCCGGGAAGCTCTGGATGTGTCCAGATGGCACACACAGTTCTGTCTGGGGCCACTGCCCTCAGGCCTGGCCTTGGCCACATAAGGGTGCGGCTGAGGGCCAGAGGCAAGGCTAGCAGGTCATAGAGCCCCCGTGCCTTCCTAGGGGCCCTTCTTTTTGAGGAACACACACAGACCCCAGCCAGGACTGCCCCAAAGTCCTCCCTCCTTAAATGCTCCAAAGTTGGAATTGGAGCTCCCCTAAATACTTGCTGTGCGACTTTGGGCACCTCTTGTGCGTTTCTGGGCCTCATTTGTAAAATGGAGGACATCGTCACGGAGACTGTGGCTATGGGTCTAGAGGAGTTCCCAGAGGGTGAAGTCCTACAGAACTCTCACCAGGAGGGGCAGCCAGCCAAGGATTCAGACCCCACCTGAGGGAGTGCAGCGAGGAGGCATCAGGTCATCTTGGCACCTGGAGAAAGTAGGCTCTTGTGCTTTGCCTCATTTTGCTCATGCCCTCACTAAACAGATGCAGAAACTGGGGCAGCGCCTGTGGGATTCAGAGTCGCCAAATTTGAAAGTTGTGAAGAGAGTAGATCCTAAGAGTTCTCTCAAGGAAAAAACATTTTTTTCTTTTATTTGTATCTATAGGAAATGATGGATGTTAATAAACTTAGCATGGTAATCATCTCACAATGTATATGTTCATAAGTCATTTTATCATACATTTTAAATTTATACAGGGCATGCGTGCTAAGTCGTGTCCAACTCTTTGCAACCCCATGGACCGTAGCCCACCAGGCTCCTGTGTCCATGGGATTTTCCAGGTTGGAGAAATCCCACGGACAGAGATTGGGTTGCCTGGAGTGGGTCGCCTTTTCCTCCTCCAGGGGATCTTCCAGACCCAGGGATTGAACCTGCATCTCCTGCATTAGCAGGCAGATTATTTACCCCTGAGCCACCTGGGAAGCCCTAAACTTATACAGTGCTATGTGTCAATTATATCTCAATAAACTGTAAAGAAAACAAACAAACAAAAAGGTTGTAAAGACCCAGGTTCAACTCCTGGCGCTACCATTTACTAGCTTTCACACACAATGCTTACTAGGCTGCCTTTGGGCAAACTAGGAAGAATCTCTGGGTCTCAGTGTCCTCTTCTGGGGAAGGAGGGTCACCAGGATCTAACAGGACAAGATAAGAAGCATACATGCAAAGGTTTACCTCACCTGAGGGGCAGCATACTCTAGTGGGTCGCCAACGTGGCTGCACGTCAGAATCACCTGTGGAGCTTTCAAAGTACCGCTCCATTCTTAGGAGGGGAGGCTAACAAGCTCCTCAGGTGATTCTAACGTGCAGTCCGGCTTGAGATCCACTCACCGGTCTGTGGTTTTACTCAGTGCAGCCAGCAGCACTGACATCACTCAGGCGCTTCTTAGAAATGCAGAATCCCAGGCCCCACCCCAGACCTGCTGAATCAGAATTTGCAAGTTAATGAACTCCTCAGACGGTTCAGTGCACACGACGGTGTCTCTAACAGTGATTTTTTTTTTTAGCTCAAGAGGTACTGGCTCGGAGCGTGAACTTCAGACACGTGTTTAGCAGAAGGATGGAGGGGGCAATTTGGGAGGATTTGAGACCTAAGGAGTGGGAAAGGGCGATTCTGTGACTCCCTTCAGAAAGGCAGTCTGTAAAACCATAGGATGGAGGCCAAGGGACAAAGTAGCAAAATGAGCTGATCCTAGCCTTGCAGTTAGACCTGGAAACGCACCAGCCTGGTCCATTCTTCGTGAGAAGACTCAGGCACAGAAATGGGGAGCACCTTTTTAGTACATGTGCTGCTGGAGTGAGCACATGGAGCACCATTTTGATTACTGGCCCAGAGCCTTAAGTTTCTTTGAGTTTTATCTGTTTTCATTTATCTGTTTAAACTGAGGCTTACTTTGGGAAGGAAAGAGACAGGGAGACTGGATCTCATCAGTGTGGGATAGAAAAATAGTCCTAGCCTCGAAACAAGTTGGTTGCGGGAAAGGTAGTTTCTTTTTTTTAAACCAAGTGAGTGTGCTTCGTCGCTCAGTCATGTCTGATTCTTTGTGACCCCATGGACTGCAGCCCACCAGGCTCCTCCATCCATGGGGATTCTCCAGGCAAGAACACTGAAGTTGCTATGCTCCAGGAAACCAAGTGTGGCCATTTTAAAAATACTTATTTATTTGGCTGCTTTGGGTCTTAGGTTGTGGCATGCGGGCTCAGTAGTTGTGGTGCATGGGCTAAGCTGCCCCATAGCATATGGGATCCTAGTTCCTCAACCAGGAACGGCACCTGGGTCCCCTGCATTGGAAGGAAGATTCTTAACCACTGGACCACCAGGGAAATCCCCGGAGAGTAAGTTTTTTAGTAAAATGAGCATGGTGACTGTCCCTGACGTCAGCCTGGGCAGCTCTTCAGGGCTGACAGTGCTGAGGTTTATTTCAGGGCATTTGCTGCAAGTTCTTTTGGAGTTTAGAACTTGGACAGGGACACGACTGAGTGACTTCACTTTCACGCATTGGAAAAGGAAATGGCAACCCACTCCAGTGTTCTTGCCTGGAGAATCCCGGGGACGGAGGAGCCTGGTGAGCTGCCGTCTATGGGGTCGCACAATCGGACACGACTGAAGCGACTTAGCAGCAGCAGCAGCAGCAAAGGGGAAAGAAGGGAAAACAAGCAGCAAATGCAGAGTGGCTCTGAGCTCTGGGTTCTGCTTGGTGTGCAACCCACCTGGCCTGGAGCTTTCAATCCACGCTGTTCCTTCCTCACCTGTGACCTCCATGGTCAAGGGCTCCTCAGGCTTTGAGGAATTCATCCTCCAGTCTTGGACAAGAGGAGAAGGCAGTACAAACCCCCTCAGTGTGAAGGTGCACCATGATGGCTTTGGGGTCATTTCCCAGAAGGGAAAGACTGAATTGGGGCTCAAGGTTTCCAGGTAAGCTTCTTGAATCTTCTACCTGCTCACCCTTTCCCCCATGAGCAGGCTGCTGGCCCCACTCCATGCCAGGGTGCCCTGATCCTGGCCCTGCCCAGACTTCTTGTATTGACTGACTAATGCTGACTCCAGGCAAGTATTCGTGCCTGGAGTCCCAGTGTAAGGTCTAGGTGCTTGGCACTTTGGCCAGAGGACTTTCTCCTCCCACTTGGTGGGGGACCAAGGACAACATGAAGGATGGCAAAGGTCCAGGACTGAGCCATCCAGGTGAATCACAAGCCGGCTGGGACATCTCAGGTTCCCAAGTCAGGCGGGAACAGCCTCCAGCATCACCACCTAACTTCTGGATACAGTGGTGAAGCACTCTCAGGACTTGCCAGTGGGCCAGCCTGCCCTCCAGTGGGGCTCAGTGGTAACTGCACCCTCCCTGCTCCACTTTTCACAAGGGACTGCAGCTCTGGATGAAGGCTCCGCAGATATCAACTTGTTCAACCTACAGGTGGGTGATAGACAGGGGGTGCTCTCCACCTGCCACTTCAGACACCTCTCCACTTCATATGACATTCAGCCCTAAAAGAGGTATGTAATGAATGAGTATGTACAGATACTTTCTTCATCCTAGGGACTCAGTGTTCTTGCTCCCTGACCCCTCCAAAAGTCCTGGGAGGCCAGGGGTGTTCCTCACACGTAAAGGATCAGTTCCTGGCCTTGAGGGCTGGTGGCAAGGGGTCAAGTCACATTCCTTTCCATGCCCATCTGACTTCCAACGCCATATTCTTAATGTACCACCTGCCTGTGGAAACCTTTTAGCCAGGAGTTCCTAGGCTCTTACCAGGTCCAGGCAAGTAGCAAGAGGGAGGGGAGTGCTGGGCATGGTGACAACTAAGGGACGTGCACCACATCTAAAGGACACACTCAGATGTCCCCAGCGGATTACTCGAGTAGGAATGCTGGACTAGTACCTAAGAGAAACTGAAAGGTAAATCGGGGGTATAAGTTCCCAATTTAAAATATCGACAAATCAGAGAAGAGTGTAGATATATCGCAAGCCAAACAAAGACTGTTTTTAACACTAGGAGTTTAACAATAGCCTTATGGTACAGGTAAGCTCGGGCTTCCCTGGTAGCTCAGATGGTAAAGAATCGGCCTGCAATGTAGGAGACCGGGGTTCGATCTCTGGGTTGGGAAGATCCGCTGGAGAGGAAATGACAACCCACTCCAGGATTCTTGCCTGGAGAATTCCAGGGACAGAGGAACCTGGCAGGCTACAGTCCATGGGGTCGCAAAGAGTCGGACACGACAGGTAAGCTCTGGAGAGAGGAGGTGACTTACCTGTGATCACATGACCATGACAGGGTCTGGACCTGACCCCGCGTCTCCTGACTCCTGGGCTCATCTCAGCGTGTTTCTCTGTGTTCTGGCTGCTCTCCAGGCCCCAGGGTGGGGTGTGAACCATTTCTGACTTTGGCTAGGTGGTAGAACACATCAGACTAGAGACTAGAGGCTGGAAGATCACCCACATTTATTGGTCAAACTAGGCTTACAGTGCAGCAGGACCACCCTTGGCCGCTCTTGGAAGTAATGTGGATGCGGTGTAGCCGGCAGCCCCTGGGCGCTTGTGCAGATTGCGCTGAGGTAGTGGCTGGATCCAGCAGTCTTTCCTGACTGTCTTGACAGTCCCCACTCCCTGCACCCTTAGGCCTAGCTTCGTCCCTTACACCACACAGACTGGGCCTGTCCAAGGTCATGCTGGCACGACCTGGAGCTGGGCCCAAAGTCCTTGGAAATTAAGGGAAAGGGGGTGATCCAGTTTAAAGATGGGAAAACTGAGACTTGAGGCAGGAAGACACTCATTCAGAAGCCTTATGGCTAAATCCCTGGCTTGTCAGTGCTTGGACAGTCTCCCCAGCCCATTCTGGGCAGAAGACGTTCCCTGGTTTAGCTGCTCTGGAAATGCAATTTATAAATACAGATTTGGTCTTAAAAAGTAATAAATTAGATCTTGGACCAGCCTGAGGGAATATGGCCAGTCACATGGCACAAGACCTGGACATTTGTCACGTCTCATATATGCACCACCCATCACATGTAGTGCCGGGACCCATGCCATCGACCCACAGGCCACATTTCAGGTATCATGCAATGTCACATGGAATGTCGCCACGTGTGACCTTCCACATCACACACCACACCATGACACGCTCATTTTGCTTCATGTTCCTGACTAGTCATGCATGTCCCAAGGGATGTAGGGTAGTCATACTCCACTCTTTGTCACCAAAAATGTCCTCCCTGAAGACTGTTGCAGGAAAAGCGTGTTTCTCCCTCTTGATCCAGGGACAGCCAGCTTTTTTCATAAGCCCTCTATCCTCGTGGATGAAAACTGGCATCACTCGGCTGGATTCAAAGGGACTTGAGGGCACCATCAGGTACCCCGAGGGATGACCTGTGGCTGGTTGTCAAAGAAAGCAAAGTCCAGCCTGGGCTCCTGGTTCTGCAGATGCTGGGCCATG
The DNA here is from genome assembly GCF_019923935.1 of Bubalus bubalis. Classification (NCBI taxonomy): domain Eukaryota; kingdom Metazoa; phylum Chordata; class Mammalia; order Artiodactyla; family Bovidae; genus Bubalus; species Bubalus bubalis. The sequence goes on along the minus strand of NC_059174.1, from coordinate 24,718,002 downwards.
TCTGGGGGAATGCGGTTATTCCAGAGGCTGCCGGACACAGAGACAGACACTTAGCACTGGGCGCTGCTCACTTACCCTCTTCTCTCTGCCCTCTGTCCTACCTACAGATGGGGAAACCAAGGCTCCAAAGGGGAAGAGCTGCTGTCAGAGTTAGGTGGCAGGCAAGAGCAGGTGGAAGGCCAGCATGGCTGCCTTCGGGAGATGGTATCCCCCACGCTCACCCTAACTTCTTCCACTCCTTTTTTTTTTTTTTTGCTGCACTTTGCAGCATGCAGAATCTTAGTTCCTGGACCAGGGATTGAACCTGGGCCCCCTGAAGTGGAAGCATGGAGCTGTAACTACGGGATTACCAGAGAAGTCCCCTCCACTTTCTTCCCCAGAAGCTAGCCTCTTCCCCAGAGCCGTGCTCATATGACACATTGTATAAATGAGAAAAAAGCTCCCCTTCTTTATGACACCACTTCCATTGTCTGAAACTGTAGTAATATATTGAATTTTATAGAGAGAGACACTTCACTACCACTAGGAATGTAATACTTCTACTATGTGAATGGTGTCCCTTAGATGCTGTGCAGTATACAACCTATACAACTGGCCCTGATTACGGCTACCATGTTATGTGCTTACTATGTGCCTGGCATTGTGCTCGGGGCTTAATCTGATCATTTAGTCTGCAGAGCAGCTCTCTGAAGTAGGTACTATCACTACTGCCATTTTACAAATGAGGAAACTGAGACTCAAAGAGGTTGAGTTATTGATGTGAAATTGCAGTTGGTAACTGACAGAGCTGGGGTTTGATCCAGGTCTGCTTGCTGCCAAATCCCTGATGAGTGGGTCCAAGTCTCCTTTGATAACCCCCAATCCAGGTTCTGCCTCCTCCTACAGGAAGTCCTCTTACACTGAAGGGCTGGTGTGCTCACCCCACCCCCACCAGCCCTGCCCCGACAAGCCCTGTTACCGAATGACTTGGATGCCAGATCCCTGTGCCAGCCCTTCAGCCAGGAGCCAGGCTCCATAAGCTGTGATCCGATTTGTCTCCAGGCTTCCGGATGGACAACAAAGGGAAAGAGATTGACATGAGATGGGGAGGGGATGGCCTAGGGGCCTTCTCTATGTCTCTTCCCCGGGGCAAGGCTGGGGGACACAGGCTCCCCACACATCTGCTTAGAGAACTCAACATTCAACAGTCCAGTGGGAAGGCTGAAGACTGGGACACAGGAGAGCTAATGGACAAAGTGGGGAAGTCCAGGAGGGCTTCCTGGAGGCAGGGGCCTGACCCAGTGGCCTCCTGGCTTTCCCCAGGACACAGGGCCCCCTTTGGTCCTCCCACTCCTTTCTGGCTTCCCTATATGTGCCCATCATACTCCATTCTCTTCAGCCGGCCCATCTGCGGCAGGACCCGGGCCAGCTCAGCAGCTGCTTCATCCCCGAGCAGATTCCAGGACAGCCTGCAGGGTAGGGAGGGGTCCGAAAGTCAGCAGCAGAAGAGCCGTAAGGGGGAGACAAGGTGGCAATGGGGAGGGCTAGGGGGTGCTGTGCAGGCACCACAGAGGTGCCTGATGGGGACCTGTGTGCCCTCCCTGAAGACTGTACCAGGCACAGAGGGCTCCTCCCTACTCCCCCAACCCCATTCCCAAGCTGGTCATCCCACAGGAACCCAGACAGCTTAGGAGCTGGCTGTCCTGAGAGTTCAGGACACGTGACTGCGGAAACATCGGGATCTAAGCTTCCACCATGCACCTGCCTCCCTCCTGACTTTGCCACATCCATGCACCACCTGTATTATTATTTGTTTCACTTTTTTCTTTAAATCAGTCCTCTATCCCCTCTTTTATTCACTTTAAGAAATTCATCTTCAGAAACATCTATCACTACTATGAATGAGAAGCCTGTGTTGGGGACCCTAAACGGAAAGTAGTTACAAGGATAGCAACAGGGCAAACAATGGCATTCACTCCTAACTGGAACCTGGGTCCTTCCGGAAGTGCTGACCCCATGGTCTGCCCCCTGCTGGCTAAAAGGGGCAATCACCCGTGTTGGGTGAGTTAGCACTGATCTGAGACTTTCTCTTTGTTGTATAAAGTAATGAGAAGAATTAAAATCTTCAGGATGCAAGCCTAAAATCTTACTTAAGGAAATCGCATTTTCTTCTGCCATGCTCAGGGGCTCAGGTTGGCCCTGGCAGTCTAGTTTATCTCTGAAGCAATAGTGCCAGGCCCCAAGGTCCAAGCACCTCTGATTGCCAAGGGAGAGGTGGACACAGTCAGGGGGAAGGTCAGGGGGCTGCTGGTTTCAGTCACTCTTCACTACCAACAGGTGGTTTGAAAATCAAGACTCCATCAACCAGGTGGGGTGGTCCATCCAGATGCCTCCCAAAGGGAGAGTCAGGGGGAATGGTCCTGACCATCTAGCTCATCTCCATCTGGTCCACCTTCCCTCCCACCCTCCTTAGCTCGGGAAACAGGGGAAGAGGCTGAATGGCTTAGAGCAGGGGTCCCCAGCCTCTGGGATCTAATGCCTGATGACATGAGGTGGAGCTGATATCATAATACAAATAAAGTGTACAATACATGTAATGTGCTTGAATCATCCTGAAACCATCCCCCGCCAACGCCCACAGTCCATGGAAAACTTGTCTTCCAGAAAATTGGTCCCTGGAGCCAAAAAGGTTGGGGACCTTTGTCGGCTTAGACCAACAACACTTGCAGCTCAAGTGTTAAAGCTTCTTCGAGAGGAGGTTTGAGCAAGAATGACCTTCCCCATGTAAGACGGGAAGGTCTCCAGGGAGGAAGGAACCAGGCCCCCCGGTGGCTGCTCTTCCCAGCTCCGGGCTAGCCCCCCAAGCACTCACGTGATTTCTTCCAGGGCCAGACAGAGCACGAAGCTGGCGGCGAGGGGCTTGGCAGTCTGGTTGTCAATCTCACACGACACCAGGCTGGAGAGAAGAAGGGGATGGGATGGAGGTGTCTGAGTCAGGGGTGCCCCAGCCTGCAATCAGAGCAGGAGGGAGCAGAGTGGCTAGGGGCTGGAACATGCTGGGAGTCTTAAGAAAGTGCCCCCCCTTTTTTGTCCCAGGCTCCCCCTATACCTGAGGTCTCTGTCACTTCAAAAGCCTTCCCAGGTGTCAAGCTCAGCCAAAGAAGGGCTGCCTGCCACAGCACCCCAGCTGGTCAGAGCAGGCTACTTACTCAAGCTTCCGGAGCACTGGGAACCCCTGATGGAAATGTGGGACCCCTCCGGCCAGGCTGTTCTCTGACAAGCTGCAGGGCAGGGGAGACAGCCGTGAGAGGAAGCCCCAGACCCTCCCCGGCCTGTCCCTCTGCCCAGGTTCCAGGGCGCCTACTCACCTGATCTCTTCCACGTGTGGGCATCCATCCAGGGCCTGGCCCAGACTCAGCACCCCCTCTGGGCTCAGATGGCTGGATGGCAGGCTGGGGAAAGGGAAGGGGTGAGGGCAGCCTGGAGGGGCAGGTATGGGGATTGGGAGGGGCTAGATCCCCCCAGCCTCAGCCTGTCTCAGGCTGCATTGCCAGACCTTAGACTCTCTCTGGGTAACTGCCACCCCAACCCCCCTCCCCCAACACAGGACATGGGTGGGTATCAAGGGGCCCTGGCTTTGGGATCTGAGATCCCAAGTTCAAGGCCTGGCTCCTCCATGTATGAATAGGGTAATAGGGTAAGCTTTCCATACTTCTCCTGGCTTTAGTTCCCTTGCCTGGAAAATGGAGCCGGTAGAAATCGCAGTCTCACAGGGCTCAGATGAGACCCTGTACATAAACTGCAAAGTGCCGAGGCCATGCTGCGGGGCGCTTAGCTCCTGCATAGCCCTTTGCTGGCACTTCCTCCTTTACCCTCGGAGACTGGCTCACAGGGCACACCAAGCTGGGATCCTTGTTCTTTTACAGACGAGGAAACCGAGACGCAGAAAGGGCAGGGGCTTGGCCAAATGCTGGTGGCTGAGTCTGGATTAGGCTGGGTCCCCTGATTTCCTGGTCTCAGAGGTAGGGCAGCTAGCCCCAGGACACATCCCAGTTTCTCCTACGGCAGGGCCGTTCAGCGATGGGGCCTTGATCCCCTAGTGCTCCTGGCGGGGGTGGGGGGAGCTTCCCGCTAACCCTGCACACACCACAGACAGGGGCCACTCACTGCAGGACCCTCAGGTGCCGGGGCAGCCCCTTGGCCAGACCCAGGGCTGTGCAGTCTCCCAGGGCATTGCTGCCAAGCCTGGAAAAAGAGGGGATGAAATTGAGCACCAGGCTGGCCCCTCTCCAGACCCCTGCCCTGTGCCTAGTTGCGGACCCAAGCGCCAGGTGGGCCACAAGGATACAGAGGGCAGAGGGCAACCCACCCGGGCAGACACTCACATCAGCTCCTCGAGGTGCCTGCAAAGGGTGAGAGATTCTGCCAACCGTGCTCCACCTGCTGGGCCGATGCCATTTGCTGAGAGGCTGAAGAGGGGCAGATGTCAGACTCTTGACTCCCTTATCCCTCACCCCACCACATCCGCTGGGCCCCCCACCACCCACAGCACCCACAGTACCCCCACCACCCACTGATGAGGCAGAGAGACCCAGAGAGGAGCAGGGGCTGGGCTGGCTCAAGGTCCCTGAATCAGTAGTGCCAGGAGGTAACCAGCCCCACTGCCTGAACACCAGGGTTAGGGGAGGAAGCCACAGTCTCCCCAGACCATAGCGTGGTTGCCAAGGGCCGCTGTCTGGAGGGCCGGCCACTCACTCTATCTTCCTGAGCTCAGGGAGCCCCGGCAGGACAGCAGCTAAGTCCTGGGCACCGGTGTTTCCGATCTGGTTGTGGCTCAAGCTTGGGGAGAGAACAGCAGGAGAACCGGAAGTGTCAGCTCGCCACCCATCTCATCTCCATCCCAGAAGAGGAGGCTGGAGTCTAGAGAAGGGCCTCAAGCCACACTGGTAAGTCCCCTCACCCTATGTTGGATGAGGATTCCAAACTCTTGTCTTCTGTTTAGGATGATCCCCCTGGTGTCTGACCTAAATCCTTCTCGCTGCAATCAATATCCTATATCCTATCTTTGGGTCTCCCAAGATCCTGGGTCTGGGGTTATGCAGTATAGAAGTGGGTGAAGGCAACAAGACTAAGAAGTGGAGAGTGTCCTCAAGGAGCCCCTTACTTTTGTCACCTTCCCCTGCCAAAGTTGTCTTGGGTCCGGGGGAGGGACAGGTAACTCACCTCAGCTCCTCCAAGCTGGTGGCAGCTCTGAGAGCCTTCGAAAGGTGGCAGCAGCCGACGTCATTGATGTTGCTCCTGCTCAAACTGGAGAAGCAGGGCCAAGAGGCCTCAGTCAGGAGTAAAGGCACTTGCAAGTGCTGTGCTAAGCATGTTACAGTTCGCAAAGCCTTTACACATCCAGGAACTCATACACCAGTCACAAAACTTTCAGGGGATGGGAATGGGCAAGGTGGGCAGACTGTACCCAATATCCAGATGACAAATCAGAGGCCCAGGGAGGAGCTGTAATGGGCCAAAGACTCCCAGGGACTCACAGGCAAGGTGGAAATGGAAGCCCAGAGCCGTTGGCCTGGAACAGTAGCCTCATTTTTTGGTTTGGCCAGGCTTCGCCTCAATACCCGAGTCGGGGATCTTGGCCTGAATGTCAATATCATGTGTCTCTTACAACTCACCCTGCTCTAATCTATACAAATAGTGGGCTTTTCCTTAAACGCATTCAATTTATGGTCTTTTCTGCACTTGACCACACCCTGCCTCTGTTGAGTAGCAGGGGATGGGGGTCAGGGGTGGGGGAGGGTAGGTGGGGGTGGGAGGGACAGTGGGGAACCAAACGAAACAGCTGACACCAAGTATTAGTCTGAGGGTTGTTTTGCTGTCTTTTGTTTTGCAAATTTCTAGGGAGCCTCCTTTAGGTGAATTAATTTAGGGTGAAATGACCTGGTCCCCCAAACTCTCTGAGCTCATATCCTACGTGCTCCACCCTGTCTTGGGTTTGTTTAGAGTCACGATATTTCCTGTTTTGAAAGACTACACGAAAAGAACATGGGCTATTTGTTTATCAAAGTGGCCAGGGGCACAGGGTAGATTATCAAGGTCATCAGCTCTGAGACTAGACTGTCACAAGTCAAAGTGGGGTCAGTGGCCCCCAGAATGGGCATCCCTTGGGAGCTTCAAATGCTGAATCTAGGCCACCCACATCATGAATCAGAAACAAGAACAAGAACACAGGATGAATTTGTGCACATGGAGGGCTGTCCTAGGGCTTGGGCCCAGCCCCTTCTGGCCATTCTCTAGGAAGAGGCTGATGTGTGTGTGCTCAGCCGCTCAGTCATGCCCAACTCTTTGCAACCCCATGGACTGTTACCCGCCAGGCTCCTCTGTCCATGGGATTCTCCAGGTGAGTGTACTGGAGTGGGTTGCCATTTCCTCCTCCAGGGGAACTTCCCAACCCAGGGACCGAACCCACGTCTCCTGAATTGCAGGCGGGTTCTTTACTCATTGAGCCACCTGGGTAGTGAAAGGCTGTGACACGGACCTGGGAGGGCACAGGAATGTCCCGAGGACGGGAGCCATGGCGTTTCTCAGGAAGGTGCCCCAGGGCTTCCCTGGACGGGTGGTCCCAGCAAAGCTGGGCAGCATGCCCCCCACTCACTCCCGTGGGGTCACTCACCGGAGGCTCTGCAGGAGTGTCATGTGGCCTAGTCCTTGAGTGAGCACAGCCAGGGTGGAGCCGCCCAGTGGCAGGTGGCTGAGGCTGGAGGAGAGGAGGCCACAGGAGGACTTAGCATAGTGGGCTTGGGTCCCCAACATGGACCCCGAGTGCTCGGCAATGACCAGTGATCTCCAAGACAGCCACGTAGTATTTAAAAAATAACTGTACAAACAAAACTGCACTGGGAAATTCAAATGCTGTTTCTCTGTACAAATGATTAAGATCATCCAGGCAGCAATTCTATGCTCTGAATCACACTGGACCCAGACTACTGATTGGTAAGCAGAGCGACCACGTATCGAGCACATACCAAGGGCCATGTAGAGATGATGTGATACACAATCATCTCCGTTTTACAGATGAGGAACGCTGCCTGAGGATGAAGTCAAGTAGGGGAGACAGAGAAAGAAAGAAAAAGAGGATCAAATACAGAACCTGGATCCAGCCAAGCCTGAAGTCAGTTGCCTTGTCATTTTCCATGATATGAGTTAATATAGTTCTGGGTTGGGTTGCTTTGAGTGAGTGTTCTGTTTCTTATGAGCAAGTATTTTAGTTAACACTCAAGAGCCAGGTAAGGAAGTAAAAAGGGAGGGCGTTCAGCTCACCTGTGTCCATCAAGGACAGTGACAGTCGTGTTCATAAGAGATACAATAGTTTTGAGGCATGCTCCCAACACCCCGCCCCCACCCCCATTAACCACGACCACTTACTCAAGTCTCTTCAGCCTGCACTTGCCCTCAAGGGCCCCCAACAACACCTTGGTGCCCTCGTCTCCAAGTTGATTGTTAGACAAGCTGGAGGGGACCAAGCATGAGATAAGGGTTAGAAAAGCCTGCCCAGCCCCTGGAGCTGAGCTGTCTCATCAGCGCCTCCACACCCTCTGAGTCACCCCTAGGAGACTAGCTCTGGGTCTGAAGGTCCCAGACCACGCTTCCTATCCAGGCTCCATGGGGGCATTCCTGGCCCCAAGGGACACGTACACACACACATTCAATGATACCTTCTGCCTCTAAGCTCTCTCTGTACCCAATACCACTCTAGACAGAGAAAGGTGATGAGCCCCAGTTTACAGATGAGGCTGTAGGTCTACTCTAGTCTAAGTCTAGTCCAAGTCTAAAGAGGCACAGTTACTTGTTCAAGGTCACTCTGAGTGACTGATAAAGTCGGGACCAAGAATGCAGCGCTCAGCCTTCTCTAAACCACACTCAGAGTTGCTGGCCTTCATCAGGGAAAAAAGTAATAGTCTGAAGTCCCACCACCCACTTTAGCAAAGGCCCAACTGTCCTCTCCACCCCGTCCCTCAGCTGGGTTCCCAGACCCTTCCAACCCATGACTCACTCTAGCTCCTCCAGAAGGTGACAATGGCTTAGACCAGATGTCAGGAGGGCTAGCCCCTTGGAGCTCACACAGCTGGAGGTCAGCCTGGTGGAGGTCAAAAGGCAGCAGGTCAGAGAGGAGCTCTGGGTCTGGGAGCTCTGATGGTAGTGGCAGAAGGCAGGGAGGTAGGTGTGGGGAGTGGTTCCTGGGGCAGTGGGAGGGGATTCACCTTCCCTTCATAAACCTCTCCCATCAGGCAATCATTAAGTCAAGATACAGGTTGGAGGCAGGAACATAGACGAGTTGAATAGTTCTTTAAACCAGTCATTCAGGTAGCAACTTCACAATGTCTGCCATAATCAGGCATCGCGTGTAAAATCTAGCTAATTACCCTCACTTCCCACAAGCCCTGCATCTTTATTTAAACAACAAAAAAGCATAGCAAGTACTAGAGAGGGTGTTTAAAGGTATAGTGCCACCAAAAGGAGAATTTCCCCTGATGCAGTTGGTTTAAAAGAGAACTGACAGTTAGAAAAGCTCCATTTTGCAACCATTATACTGATATTTGATTCAGGCAGGAATGATCAATGGTTGACAAAATTTGTGAGTGCAAGTTTGAGGGAGAACCGGATATTTACATTGTCTTCAAGTGTCTTCCTACCAGATAATTGGTTAATTACAAAGGGGAAAACAGTAGCTTTGTGAGCGAAGAAACCTGGCAGACACCCCGCCTTAACCAGGCGATCACAGTTAACATCACGGGTAAGGAGACAAGCAGACATCATGTGCTTCCCAATGTGGCACACGTGATGTGTTCCTGAGAAGAACACAGCAGCATCTCTGTGATATTCCTTGCCCCGGAGGCAGGAACTGAAGCCGGAGGAAACAGCAGAGAAACTCAAGCACAAGGGCGTTCTGATACAAAACATTAATAACTGGAGTAGAAATGTCATGACAGTATCATGAAACACAAAAAAGGGCTGAGGACACATTCCAAATTGGAGGAGACTAAAGAGAGATGACACAGTGTGTGATCCTGGATGGAATCTGGGACTGGAAAAAAAAAAAAAAAAAAAGCAATAAACATGACTGGGACAAACTGGCAAAACTGGAATATGAACTGCAGTTTAGGTAACAGTAGGGTATCAATGTTAAATTGCCTGAATTTCATACTTTTACTGGATTAGGGGAGAGAATGTTCTTGTTCTTAGGAAATTCACTGAAATATCAGGGGTCAATAGGCATGATTATGCAACTTACTTTCAAATGGTTCAGAAAAAGAAAGTGGGGGCGGGGCGGAGAGAGGGGAGGGGTGAGGAGGAAGGAAGAAAAGAGCAAACGTGAGAAAATAAAGACGAGGAAGGCGAAGTTTGGAAAAGGGCCTCTGGGGCTTCTTCTCAGTCTTCTTGCAAATTTTCTATGAGTTTGCAATTACTTTGAAATAATAAAGAAAAGAAAAAGAAAGAGCACGGACAAGGCACTGCTCCTCGCCACGTGGCCATGTTGATGACCATGCACCCGAGCATCATCTCCAGGACTGTGTGGAGTCCCAGGCCATGGGAGGGGGACAAGGAGCTCCTTTGAGCCCAGGGTTGGAGGGAACAGGAAGTGTGGGGGTGGAGGATGAAAGAGGTGTTCCTGAGTGAAAGTCTTGTCCACATACCGGAAGTTCTTCAGCTCAGAGAGGGACAGGAGGCTTTGCAGCAGCCGAGAGCTGGCATCGCAGAGGTTCACCTGGGACAAGCTGAAAAGGTCCAAGCATATTCCAGAGGATTTCAGGCTGAACACACTTCAGGGATCAACATAGGGATGGGGAGGCCAAGAGAGGGGGAAAGGCCCCACCAAGGAGCTCCCAATGGGGCAGGACTCCCCTATGCCACCCTAGGGCTCTCCCGCACAGGCCCAATGAGAGAAGCAAGAATGCCGGGCTTAGCATGGCCCCAGGCTCTGTTCATCCCCATCCCGCCCTGGCCAACCTCTCACCTATGGCTTAAAGCAGGCACTGGGGTCAACCAGAGAACTCAGGGCCGCAGTGTTTCAGGGTACTGACCTGAGCTGCCGCAGCCGGGCACATGTCTCCATCAGCTTCCTGGTGAGGAGGTTTTGGTGGGTTCCCAGGTCACAGTGAGCCAGCCTGGAGGTGGAGAGGGAAGCAGCCGTCTGTAAACACCTGGGTCAGTATTGAGGACTCAGTCCCTGCCTGCAAGGAGTGTGTCTGAAGGTGGTAAATAAACGCTAATCAAATAAGGTCCCACAGTTTGCCGGTCGGCCATGGGAAGTCCTGTGAAGGAGCGGTCCATATGGGGGCCTGGCACGGCTGTGCAGGTTGGTCACTGCACGAGGGGGGTCCAACCAAGGAAGTGGGTCGGGGCTGAGATCCAGGCATGGTCTATGCTTCACAGTGTACACATGCAGGGCTGCACTCACCCCAGAGAGGTGACTTTTTAGTTTCCATAAATGTGCTATATGGATCAGAGGAGCTGTGAGCCCAGGCGTCTATGAGAGTGGATAAAGGGAGGACTTGACTAAGTCTGGGTGGTTGCAGGGACCTCCCTGAGATGATGGCATTCAAGCTGAAACCTGAGGATGGGATTGAGTTAGCCAGGTGAAGAAGGATGAAGAAGGAAAGAGAGGAGAGAGCATGCTGAGTGGGGGGAACAGCCTGTGCAAAGGCCTTGAGATCAAAGGGAGAAAGGTGGTGTTTGAGGACTGAAAGCTAGCGGGGATGGCTAGAACTGAGACCAGGGTTTGGGGTGGGGATGGACAGTGTGGAGAGGCAGGTCAGGCCAGGTCTCATAGGCCACGGAGAGGCTTTAGGCATCAAAGAATTCTGAGTAGGGCTATGAGAAATATTGGTAAGAAGCGGCATTGTCCCTCCTCTCCCTCCCCATCACCATTCAACCTCTTTCTTGGGGTCCCAGGTACTAGGTCCTACCTGAGGGCCACGGCTTCTGGGTTCTCCTGATGGGGAAATTCCAGCTGGATACAGAGCTGTTGCTGGGTCTCAGAGATGCTGAGGAGGGAAGGGGGGGGGTCAGTGTGAGGTCCACAGGAGCTTCCCCTGTAGGCTGTGCTGGGACTGGGCCACTCAGCTGACAGCTCCCAGACCCAGTGGGGATCCAGACACAGGTCAATGGAACACCAAAGCCTTTGCTCTTGGCTAATCCATGGGATTCTGGTGCCTCTGGTCACAGGGCCATGGTGTGCGTTGCTGTCACCAGGGGCCACTTCCAGACAACCAGCACGGACTCCCGGCAGTGTCCATCTGGGACCTGACAGCCCATTGTCTTGGATCTAGGGTTGCCTTCCTCTCTCCAGCACTGCTGCCTAAATACTGCACAAGTCCCAGCAAGTATGTGTGGCGGTGTTTAGTTGTGTCTGAGTCTTGTGATCCCATGACTGTAGCCCATTAATCTCCTCTGTCTATGGGATTCTTCAGGCAAGAACACTCCAGTGGGTTGCCATTTCCTTCTCCAGGGGAATCTTCTCAACCCAGGGATTGAAACCAAGTCTCCTGCATTGGCAGGCAGATTCTTTACCGCTGAGCCATCTGGGAAGCCCAACAAATATGTGTAGCCCCTCTCATACGTCCCAGGAGCTCCTGCCATCTTGGGGACCCAGAGAACCCACTAGGGACCCAGCTATGACACCAGAGGACAAGAGACCAATGGCTACATAAGGGGTGATCCCAGTGGTCATGGAAAGATGAAAGAACCTGAGGGGCCTCCTTCCTGGACTTACCTTATTCCGGTGATGTTGCCTGAGGCCTGGGCACAGACTTCCAGCAGCGTGAGCACCCCGGCTCTGCCCACCCACGGCTCTTCCACCCTGTCAGAGAGGCGACGGTAACAGCTGCTCAGCCCTGTCTGACTCTGCGGCCCCATGGAGCCCGCCAGGCTCCTCTGTCCATGGGATTCTCCAGGCAAGAATACTGGAGTGGGTTGCCATGCCCTTCTCCAGGAAATCTTCCCAAGCCAGGGATCAAACCCAGGTCTCCTGCACTGCAGGCAGATTCTTTACCGTCTAAACTACCAGGGAAGTCAGAGGTGGACACAAAGGTGTCCCTTGTGGGGCGAAGGTTCCCCCAAGGTTAGTGTGGGAGGGGAGGAGAGTACTAAGGGTTGGGGGTAGGGGGCAGCTAGAGGCTTCTTGGGTTTTGCTGAATAACAATAAAATAAACTTAAAAATTTGGCATAAGCATAAAACAGAAAATTAACATCCTTGTTCCAACCATTCAAAGAGAAATTTTTAAAAAAAATAGTACTTTTACGTTTAGAAAAAGTCTATATAATATCACGTTGCAAAGATAAGGAAATTAGACTATCTATAAGACATGATCCCAATTTTGTATTTCAAAAAAGGGAAAATATATATAGAAACACATATGGTGAAAAAGAGGGAGATAGAGCTATGAGAAAAATATATTAAATGTTAATGATGATGGTATCAATTGCAGAATTCTCCTGGATGGTTTTCTTTTGTAGTTGTCAATATTTTCTGAACTTCCTACAATGTGCTTGGATTAATTTAGAAGAAGGAAAAAAGAGAGTTATTTAAAATATTGCTGCTTTTAAAGTTATGTTGAATTTTTTTTTCAAAGCACTATTTTCTTATGTTCTTCTGGATTTTCCACAAACTTCTATGAGGAGTACATATTATTTTTAGAGTAAGGCAAGTTTTAAGTAAAAATATTATTTGGGGTGATCCAGTGCTTCTGTGTATATACCCCAAAGAACTGAAAGCAGAGATGCAAACAGACATGTGTACAGATACATCAGAGCAGCATATTCACAACAGCCAAAAGGTGGAAGCAACCCAAATGGCCACGGATGGATGAATGGGTAAAGAATGAATGGGTAAATGAATGTGGCTTATATACATGGTGGAATATTATTTAGCCTTAAATAGAAAGGAGATTCTATAAGAGGTACAATAAAGATGAACCCTGAGGATATTGTGCTAAGTGAAACAGACCCATCACAAAAAGACAAATACTGTACGATTCCACTTGGTTAAGTCACGGAGAGGGGTCGGATCCATAGAAACAGAGAGTAGAAAGGTGGTTGCTAGGGGTCGGGGAAGGAGGCACGGTGGGGGCCTTAACGGGCAGTGAGTTTCAGTTTTCATGAAGTGTTTCGGTTGTACAAAGTGAATGTTACTTAACTCTACTGAACTGTACACTTACAAATGGTTAAGATGGTAAACTTTGTTATGTGTATTCTACCAGGATTTTAAAAAATGTCATGCTGGGGAACAACCAGACTTCATGTGCCTCATCAGCGGCGGCATTGGGAAGTGCACAGCCTTGACCGCCAAGTAGGTATTTTGGGACACAGATATGTAACTGAATCTCACGGAGCCTTTCCAGTTCTAGGAAAGTCAGGGGTTAAGAGGAACAAACTCACTGACCTCACAAGGAAGCACTGGACAGAGCCAGAAAGTGGCCCAGGGGACTGGTTTTCTCAACAAAACCGGACCACCAGGGAAGTGCCTGGGTGTCGAAGTTTCCTTTTTTTCCTGAAGTCCCCAAGTACAGATCACCCATTAAAAAAGTCCAAAGAGCTGTCACCTCTTTGTCACAAAAATGTGGACCTTGATGGGATCCTGGATCCAAAGAGCCAGCTGTCCCATATGGGGGCAGTGGGAAATTTCAGACTGGCTTGGCTAATACCCTAAGGACTTGTTACTCATTTTTGTAGGGGTCCTAATTCAACTGTGGTTATGTAGATAACGTCCTTATTTTTTTAAGACTTGCAGTGAACTCTTTTGGCGTGATAGTTTATGAGATCAATAACTTATCTTAGTTAAAAAATACAAAGCAAATATGGAAAAACATGAACTGTCAAACCTAGGTGATGATGAGTTTTCAAAATTGCTTTTCTACTTTCTGGAATCTTCTCTGTTTTTCTGAAAGTTTTCAAAAGATCAGAGTGAACATATTTGTTACATGTTATTTCTGACCTTGGCTGGGTGTCTTTTATTTTTATGGCCATGTGGTGGGGCATGCGGATCTTAGTATCCTAACCAGGGATCACACCTGTGCCCCTGCAGAGGAAGTACGGAAAGTCCCCGGGTATCCTTTTAAGTCTCCTTTTTTTCTGAAGTCCTCAAGTACAGGTCCTACCTTGGATTGGAGGTGGGGGAGCTTTTCTGCACCTGAAGGGGTTTCTGGGACTAATGGGGTGGGGGGGCCTCTGCATCCAGATGGCAGGGTTCTGGATGCAGGAAATGGCTAAGACTGTGACCTTGGAGGAAACTCTTCTTCAGAGCCCACTTCTGCCCTCCATTCCTACCACAGTCCCCTCCCAGAGTCACGGGCAGGCAGTACCTGAGAGTGAGCACCCCCGTCGGCCACGTTAGCAGACCCAGGAGGACGATCAGCTGCTCCAGGCCCGGGAAACACCAGGTCAGCCTGTGGACAGAGGTCGTTCTGGCAGGGAGCCCCCACCCCTCAGCTGCCCCCATGGGCTGGGCCCAGTCACTCACGTGAGCTCCGCCAGCTGCAGGGCCTGGCTCAGGCTGGCGGCCAGTCTGGGCATGTGCTCTGGCTTGAAGTGGCACTTGCTCAGCCTGAGGGCAGAGGGCAAGGGGCAGAGCTTGGGCAAAGCCTGTCGGGACTACAGTCCTGCTGTCCCCCAGCTTCCCTCAGGACCCATGGGGGAGCCCCCCCTGGGTGCAAAGGCCTGGACCAGGACCTGAAAAAAGGCCCAAGTGCAGCCTGTGCTCTGGGAGCTTCTCTTTGGAGAGACCACCTCCCAAGAAAGTGCTAGAGTCATCGCTCACTGAGCCCTGACTCTAAGGCCGGCCCTGGCCCAGCCTCTGGGTGCACCCCGTGAGCAAGCAGGCATGCCTGCCTTACGTGTGGCATCAAACTGAACCCCAATGGCATCACCTACAGGCAAAAAGACTGACCAACCCAAGGACGCACAGTTGGAAAAAAGCAGCGACAGATTTGGGTTTCAATCCAAGTCAACCTGACTCCAGCCCCTAAACCTGTAACCACTTCCCTAGTCTCCAGGCCCACCCTACTCCAGGCTCCCTTGGGTGAGGGGGGCGGGGTGGGGCTGGGATACTTGCTATGGCCCTGTCCTCCCAGGGCCCAGCCTGTGTGGCCAGCACACAGGCCCCGGAGCACTGTCTCACAGACGGGCTGAAAAGAGAGCCCAGCACAGCACAAGAGGGCCGCTCCCTCTCACAGGACAGGGGCCACCGGAGGCATCAGGAAGGGCTGACATGTGAGCTGGGTCATACAGCATTGGGAGAATTTGATTTCAGAAAAGGCAGGGAAGAGAATGCCAGGCTGAGTGCCCAGAAGCAGGGATACTTCATCAGGCAGTGCGTGCTTGGTAAACAAAGATCCCTTGTGGCTGAATCTGTGTGCACACATGTGGTATATGAGTGGTGTGTGTGATGTGTGCATGTTATGTGTGGTGTGTACAGGGGATATGTCTGGTGTGCGTGCATGTGTGTGATGTATTATGCTGCGTGTGTGTGTGTGTGTCTGTGTGTGGTATGTACATATTTGGTGTGAGGGTGGTGTGTGTAGGGGGGTGGGAGAAGTGAGGGAGAACACGGCAGGAGGTGGCAACCAGATCAGACTCTGCGAAGACCAGGCTAAGGATTTGAAATTTATCCTCAGGGCACTTGGGAGCTACTGCAGGGCTCAGAGCAGTGGAGTACCACAGTCAGACGTGCATGCTGGGAAAGTCCCTCTGGGGGCTGCGGGGGGATTGGAGGAGGCCTGGTCAGAGGCAGGGGACCAATTCAGAGGCCACGATCACAGGTGAAGCAAGACATATAGAGAAACTCACCCAAGGCTGAGAAAGACAGAGCCTGAGGCTACCAGGGGGGAATTACATAAAAAATAACTGATACAGCACTCAAATAAGGCAGGTCTTTTCCAGGTACTTGAAACACATTTACTCATTTAATCCTCACAATAACCCTAAAAGGTAGGTCTCACTCTTATTCTCATTTTACAGGTGAGGAATTTAGACAGAGCGGTCAAGTCACTGGTCCAAGGTCACACAGCTATTAAGTGGTAGAGCGGAAGAAGAGAAAGGGTTAGTCACTAACTCGAGTCCAACTCTGCGACACCATAGACTAGCCCACCAGGCTCCTTGTCCTCAGGGATCCTCCAGGCAAGAACACTGGAAGGGGTTGCCACTCCCTTCTCCAGGGGATCTTCCCGGCCCAGGGATCAAACCTGCATCTCCTGCATTGGCAGGTGGATTATTTGCTGAGATCTACCCCAAGAGGGTCCAGAGTCTGACTGTTTAACTCAGAAACCTCCAGACTCAGTTAGGCTGTGGCTAAGGCACACAAACACCACTCGAAGGCCTGGTCCAGGAGCTGAAGGTATGGGGAGACTGGGGGCAGATGTAGGACAGACAAACCCAGGCGGTAGCTCCAGGCAGGGTGTGTGAAGGAGGAGGGGACCCTGGGAGGAAGGAGGCATGGAGGCCACCACAGGGTCAGCCGCCTATCCCTGGTTCCCCTGCCTTTCCCGTCACCCCAGACCACAAATTACCTCAGTGTTTTCCCAGCCTCCTCCTGTCGGGAGAAGTGAATCTGGAAGCTCTGCTTGGAGCCCAGGCTGCAGAGAGAGGGGTGTATGGAAGCCCAAGGCCCAGCCTTGCCAGCGTCCCTAGGACCCAGGTGCCAGGGGGTACAGGGAGGGATGGGGGCTGGGTCCACAGGGGCACGGGAGGGTAGAAGCCACGGGAGAGACCCTTGCTGACCAGAGGAGACCCCCACCTCCTCCTTCGAAGATGCTAAACCTGGCGTTTCCCCACCCGGTGGCCTCCCTGGGCCCCATGCGTGCGCACACGGGCCTCAGAAGATGGAAACTGTGATCCCACAATCAGTGAACTCTGAGACTCAGAGAGACTCAGAGGTTGCTCCAAGTCATACAGACAGAGGGCCACTGAGCATGCAATCAGTGAACCTGCTGCAGGAAGGGAGATTGGGTCCCTAAGCTGGGTATATCCTTCCCCATCATCAGCAAGCGGCACCAATGTTTCCTTACTTCACTGAGGCCTCCCGGACACGTGGACAGGAGGGGAGAGCCTCCACCAGGCACAAGACGCTTTCCTGAGACATACTGTTGTGGCTTAGACTAGAAGAGAAAAGAGGTTCAGGATGAGGGGTGAGGCAGCACCTCAGTGGAGCCCTGCCCAGCCCCTTCACCTCCTCCATTCCAGCTGTCATTTCCTAGAGGGGAGTCCTCAGTGTCCAAGTCTCCATCCTCAAGTTGGAAACACTGAGGTCCAGAGAGAAGCCAGAGGGGCGCTATCGCCACCCTGGCAGGCCAGGCAGCATACTCTGAAATCTTTGAGAGTTACCTCCACTGTGCCCGCTGCCCCTGTAGTCTGAGACTGGGGGTGAGGGCAGTGATAAGGCCAGGCCGCCAGCTCCAGCTCCATGGGGGCCAGGGATGCCCGGAGCGCAAAGCTCAGTTGCCTAGCAACGGGCTGTATCCTGGGTCTGGACGTCAGTCTCCCAGGTCACTGGGGAGACTGAGTGACTGAAGATGACTCCCCAGGGGCCCTCCCTGCTGAGGCGACATCTCCAAATCTGTGTCCCCTAAATCTGGTCAGAGGGGCTTCAGGGATAGGATGGACGGACCAAGAGCCAGGACAACTGAGATTTCTGCAGCTGATTGGGGATGAACTGTTGCTCCCTGCCTGGAGTCAACTTGGGCCACCGAAAATTAGTCACAGTCTCTCGCGGGTGTTTGGTGAGAGCTCTGCCAATAGTGGGCAATGAAGGAAGGAGGAAAGGACCCAAGGTGGGTGGGTGGGGGGAATCAAGGTAAAGATCACCCCCTCCCCAGCCCTTGTCCCCTGGACTTCTTCAGGGGGTGCCTGAAAAGAAGCCCAGTAACATTCCGGGCCCTGGGGAGTCTTCCTCCTAGCTGTCCTCGGGGCTGCTCATTACTTACTCGAGCGAACCGGAGACGGGCACCTTGGGGAGACATTCCAGGAGGCACCGGAGCCCATCATCACCCAGCAGGTTTGCTGAGAGGCTGCAAGAGGTACGAGGAGGAGGTGGCTGGTGATCTGACGTGCCTGCTCTTCAGTGAGCATCACTGTACTCTACCCGCCCCGCACCGTCATCACCTCCACCATCACCTCCACCATCACCTCCACCATCACCTCCACCACTGTGCACAACTTCTGTCCCCACAGCACCGTCATCACCACCAGCACCATCCCATCACTGCTACTTGCATCCCTGTCTGCATCCCCGTCACCTCCATCAGCACTAGCACGATCACCCCCATCCCCCCACCAGCACCACAGTTAACCAGTCCTCATCTTCCCCTTCAGTATCTGGTGACCACTCCTGGGACTCCAGCAGGCTTTCAGCAATTAGAGAAAAAGCAATTAGCTTTTTACTGCGCACTCGGCCTCTACCTGTTTGGAGCCGTCATTTTTGAGCCAGAGTAAATGCAGGAAAAAGACAGACATTTGGAGGATGCATTTACCCAAAATATTTCTGCTCTTGATTTGGGAATGCAATATCAGAAACTGCACTTGAAGACTTTATTTCCCTTCATTTGTAGCATCTTATGGTTTTAGCTATAGTTTCAGGAACAAAATAATCTGTGCCTGGGAATATCTGATTTTTACCCTGCAAATTTGAACTCATTTTGCCTCTGATGATAAGACTTTTGAGGTTTATTTATTTCCATCTTTTCCTGAGACACTTTAAAAATGAAAAAACTGCCTCAGGAAGGCACTTAGTGAAATAATTTTTAGAATATGAAAAAGTTCCCTCTAGAATGAAAAAACTGAAAAACTCAAAAGATATCTGCTTATTCATCTTTCTTTAAAATCCATGATTTTCATCAGCCACATTTCTCTCCTTGGCCACACCACAAGGAATTGAAAATTTTTTTTTTTTTGGTGGATAGCTCTCTGTATGTTCTGCTTGTCCTAAGCTGGAGTTCTAACAGTTCTGAGTAAAGGCTCTGCATTGAACTAAGTGTGTGACTTAACACAGATTTTTAAACTCTCTCAGTCCGCTCATCTATGCTATCCAGGGTTGTTGAGAAGGAGGATAAAAAGGATATGTAAAGCACTTAGAATAGTGGAAAAAGTGCTCAAAGCTCTTTTTTCCCTACCCATGCAGGGCTGCGCTATTCAGGCACCCAAGACAGGCCACACTGATACCACTTCTCATCAGCCTGAGAGCCCACACATCCCTACGCTGGCTGGCTCCGGGCCCTCTGTAAGCAGAGGCATTGGCTATTCTTAACCACCTGCTCAGCAAGTCAACAGACCCTTCATTTCAGGCTCCACCAGCCAGCAGAGCCCCAATGCCTTGAATAACAAGAGGCCAAGGGGCTCCTGTGGCCCTTTGCGAAGTGAAAGTAACTAAAAGTGTTAGTCTCAGCTGTGTTTGACTCTTTGCAACCCTGTGGACTGCAGCCCTCCAGGCTCCTCTGTCCGTGGGATTCTCCAGGCAAGAATACTGGAGTGGGTGGCCATTCCCTTCTCGAGGGGATCTTCCGGACCCAGGGATCGAACCGAAGTCTCTTGCATTGCAGGTGGATTCTTAACCATCTGAGCCACCAGGGAGGCCCAGTCCTTTGCAAAGGGCTCCCCTAAATTGATCAGGGGTACACACTGAACTAGCTCTACATGGTAGCAGTGGAGGATGGGAGGGATAAGATGGGGACAGAGAAACTTTACAGATGTGACTGAGTCCCAGGCATCCTCTCCTCTGTTAGGTGGTCCTGAGAGCATGCATGGGTATGTACACACACACACACACACACACACACCCCCTTCAGGTGCCATGCAGGACATGCTCCAACTTACTCCAGCTGGTGGAGGTCTTCACACTTGCTCAGCAACCCGCACAGCGGCTCCACATGCTCCTGGCGGAGGCCGCAGTCAGTAAACCTGCAGCAGGAAGGGAGATGGGGTCCCTAAGCTGGGTATGGCCTCGAAGCTCCAACGGGGCTTCACTCAAGCTTGGACTCTCTAGAAACATCCAGTACCCACCCGTACCACCTCCCCCGCCCAGCAGATCCCACATATGTTTCCTCTTTGAGGGGATGGTTCTCAAAGTGGGGTCCCTGACCAGCCCCAACAGCACCCCTTTGGGAGCGTGGTGAGAGGCACATGCTGGGAACACAACCCAGACCCGCTGAATAAACAGCCTCTGGAACAAGGCTCTCCAGGGTGATTCTGATTCAGTCAAGGTGAACTATAGCTCTTAGGGTCACTTTAATGAGCAGACATGGGGGTGGAGTGGAGGATACCCAGGGTGATGTCTCCTTATGTGGAGGGTTATTCATACTGGAATCAAAGTAATAGTAAAGCCTGTCTTTGAGAGGCTTACACAGATACCACACAACAACAAGGTAAATGAATAGCTTATGGCCAGCCAGCAACTTAAAAAATAAACTTAGAATGATCAAGTACCTACAACCAGTAACTCAAATTTTTATCAGTTACTTTCCATTTTTTCAGTCCCAAATTCCTTATTATACTACTATTTATTTCTTATTTTTAAATCAGCTCATTCTTTTTATTTAATGCACTTATCAGAAAAGAAAACCTTGTATCACTTACTCCAATGGAAAACTAGCATTTCCTGCCCCAAAGAGACCGTAAGGATAAGGATGCAGGAAATGAGGACAAAATATCATCATTATATTCAAGCCAAATACTGGCACCTGCTGAGGGCTCTCCTCCTACTTACAAGGGAGCTTAGCAGACGTGAAGAGGTGTTACAGACACGCTAAGAGGCAACTGACACTTCCGCTTGGCCTTGTGTGTGCTTGGTGCTTCAGTCGTGTCTGACTCTTTGTGACCCCATGGACTGTAGCCCCCAGGCTTCTCTGTCCATGGAATTCTCCAGGCAAGAATACTGGAGTGGGTAGCCATTCCCTTCTCCAGGGGATCTTCCCGACCCAGGGATCTAACCCAGGAATCTCCTGCATTGCAGGCAGATTCTTTACTGTCTGAGCCACCAGGGCCTTAATCAAACACAGAATTTTTGAAAAAGGAAGAATTTGATGAAAGTGAACCAGTAGTCACGTATGGATGTGAGAGTTGGACTGTAAAGAAAGCTGAGCGTGGGAGAATTAATGCTTTTAAACTGTGGTGGAGAAGACTCTTGAGAGTCCCTTGGACTGCGAGCAGATCAAACCAGTCAATCGTAAAGGAAATCAGTTCTGACTATTCATTGGAAGGACTGATGCTGAAGCTCCAATACTTTGGCTACCCGATATGAAGAACTGACTCATTGGAAAAGACCCCGATGCTGGGAAAGATTGAGGGTGGGAGAAGAAGGGGACGACAGGGGATGAGATGGTTGGATGGCATCACCAACTTGATGGACTTGAGTTTGAGCAAGCTCTGGGAGTTGGTGATGGACAGGGAAGCCTGCCGTGCTGCAGTCCATGGGGTCACGACTGAGCGACTGAACTGAACTGAAGTACTCTACTATCAGCCCAACCTCCTAAAAATCATCCCATCCTGGTTTATGTCCTACATTTTGGAAATCAGATTTGGAAACTATGAAGGTATTCTAGAAGTCACCATTGTGCTGGGTTAGGATAGGAACTGGAAAAACTACTGCCCAAGGCAGCCTGTTTTATATGACCAGCACGCTAAGAATGGTCTATCCATTTTCAAATAGTTGAGAAAAAAAAGTCAAAAGAAGAGTAACATTTCACGACATGTAAACATTACACGAATTCAAGTCTCAGTGTTCACAACTCCAACTTTACTGGCACACAGACACGCCACTGTTTATATATTGTCTGTGCTGCTTTCAGACTTCTGATCTAACCCTTTACAGAACACGTTTGTTCGCCCCTGGGCTAGGAGCGCTGTAGTACTGCCTGGATTCAAGTCCTAGCTGCACCCCAACCTGTGGCGTGACCACAGCTGAGAGGCTTCTAGGATGTAATGTGCATGAGGCTCTCAGAATGGTGTCCTGCAGATGCTCAACAAATATCAGCTCTTCATGTATTGTTATTTCACAGCTGAGAAGGCTGAGACACAGAGGAGAAAGGTCTGGTCCATGGTCACTTGGTGAGCCAGTGGCATCGGGTAGCTACCAGAAATGTCATCTGTGCATTTTAAGGTTGCCCCCTCAGCCCATCATCCTGCCTCCTGTGCAATGCCTGCCCCCTGTCACCGAGACAACCACAAAGCATTGGTCCAGGAGTCAGGGGAGGGGGCTTTCGTAACTGTGAGTGCCGCTTGTGTTTCACATGTTGCCTCGTATCATCTTTGCCAACAGCCTGCAATCTACCATCTGCCATCACCAGCTCCCTTCTCTCAGTGGAAGCTGAGGATCGGAGAGCTTAAGGAACCTGCCTGGGGTGCCAGATCCTGGTGAGGCTGGGATTTTTTTTTTTAAGATTTTATTTATTTATTTTTGACCATGCTGCATGGCATGCCAAATCTTAGTTCTCTGACCAGTGATCAAACCCATACCCCACTGCAAGCGAAGTGCAGAGTCTTAGCCACTAGACCACCAGGGAAGTTCTGGGGCTGTTAAAGCCTGGGGGCAGGAGTGGAGTGGAGTCCTTTTCCTTGGAGCAGTCCTTGAGCTCTAATCCAGTCTGCTGTGGACTCCTCATTTGCCCACGACAGTGCCCGGCCCTCTCAGTCTGTCCTCTGCTCTGGACATACGAGAGAACTGTCTGTCTGTCCCCGATCATCCCCTGTCATACCAGGGCCCGGTTCCAGGGGACTTACCAACAGCACCTGTCTTCCTGCTCCTCACTACACCTGAGATGCAGGGTCAAATGACGCAGGGACCTGGAACAGACAGCACCTTCGTCAGCCACCTTCGACCACAGCTTCAGGATGCCCCCAGGGGGCAGGTTCCCCTTCTTGAGCAGCTGAATCTCTGATTTGGGTCCCACTGCCCTCACCCCCACCCTTCACATCCAACAACCTCCAGCACCACCCTCCCAGCTGAGTTCTGGTTGCCTCAGGGCAATGCCCACCTGAGATCCACCTTCTGAACCTGTGGGCACAGGCTGAAGAGGTCAGCTAGCAGGAGGGGGCTCCTTGGAGGCAGTTGCGTCTGGCTCAGTCTGACAGAGAAAGAGGTGGGGTCCTATGTGAGCAAGTTGGAGCCAAGCAAGATCGGTGGGCAAGAAACCTGGACACAAAGGATGGGGGGCACTGGCAGGTGAGCCAGGCAATAAGGAAGGAGGCAGCGACTCAAGAGGGAAAAATAAGAGCTCAGGGTCAAGTGGGCTTAGGTTTGGCTCTAGGCCTGCTTGTAGGCTGTGTGTCCTTGGACAAGTCACTTAACCTCTCTGAGCCTCAGTTTCCTTATCTGAAAAACATGGACTACTTATGACACACCTTCCTCTAGGGTGTTGTGAGTACTGAAACATTAAGCTTGTGCACTGCCTAACACAATACCCCATGCTTGTTGTGTTGTTAGTATTATACTGCTTCTATCCCAAGGACTAGCAGGTGAGCCCTTGCTGACAGGGAGCGGGAAGATGCAAGCCATAAGAGTTTCTCAAGGTCAGCACTACCAAGATGATTTTTTGGTATTGGGGGCTGTCCACTAGGAAGTTTAGCAGCATCCCAGACCTCTACTCACTAGATGCCAGGAAAGATTGAGGGCAGGAGGAGAAGGGGATGACAGAGGACGAGATGGTTGGATGGTATCATTGACTCAGTGGACATGAGTTTGAGCAGACTCTGGGAGATAGTGAAGGACAGGGAAGCCTGGCATGCAGCAGTCCATGGGGTCACAGAGTCAGACGTGACCAAGCGACTGAACAACTCCCTAGATGCCAGCAGGAGCACAACCTCCCGCCCCCTCCACCAAAGACAACAAAAACGTCTCCATCCTGAGTGTCCCCTAAGGAGCAAAATCACCCACAGTTGGGAAGCATTGCCTTAGAGAAAGTGACATGCTTCCACCTTGCTCCTGGAGGCATCCTTGGTGCCTCCATCTGCCTCGCTCCATCAGCCTTCCATCAGCGTGTCTTGTCAGTTCCACCTCCAAGGTCCACCCTGAATCTATATACTTCCCTCTCCCCTTCCCATTCCCAGCCCCCTCATCTCTTATTCTGGCTGCACAGCTCCTCCGTGCTCTGACTTCCATGCTTGTCCTGGGATCCCTTTTCCACCCAGCCGCCAGACTAAGCTTTAGAAAACACAAATCATTCCTCTCCTTTTCAGATCTCCTTGGGCAAAATCCCAAACTCCTCCCCATGGCTACCAGGCCCTGTGTGACCAGGCCCAGGCTTGTTTCTCTACCTTCTCTCCTACAACCCTGCTGGCCACTGTGCTCTGGCCACACTGGCCTTCTGCCTGTTCCTTGAACACGCAAAGCTCCACCCTGCCTCAGGGCCTCATGCATGCTGTTCCATCTCCTTGGCATGCTGTTCCCTGCTTTGCACAAGGCTGGCTCCCTCTCCTCCCTCTGGCCATATCCCAGTGTCCCTCCTTAGAGGTGGTCCCTGACCACTCTCGCCATTGTCTAAATCACCTCCAATAATCACTCATTACTATATTACCTAGAAAAATACATTATCACTGTCTGAATTCATCTTATTTGCTTTCACTCTGCTTATTGACCTCTCCTACTACAAGGTAAGCTCCAAATAGACAAGGGTCTGGTCATTTTTTTTTCCGTCTCCGTTGTGTCTCCAGCGCCCCAAACAGTGCTTCAGAGCAGTGTACAAACAGTATGGACTGAGTAATACAAAGTTTAAGCACTGGTGAGAGTCAGGCTGGTCACCTCATTCCAAAGATAGATGAAGAGTCGGGCACTGATGCTGTGTGACCTGGGCATAGAGAAGCCCCTCTCTGGTCTGAGGTTTCCTACTCATTTATTTTAACCTGCAACTTATGTGTCCCAAGGAACCCACCCTTTCCTGGCAGGGAGGAACCATAGTGGGTTCTGTATTTCGACATGGGCTCTGCCACACTTGGGGCTTCCCTGGTGGCTCAGACGGTAAAGAATCTGCCTGCAATGCAGGAGACCCTGGGTCGGGAAGATCCCCTACAGAAAGGAATGGGCAACGACTCCCCTATTCTTGCCTGGAGAATTCCGTGGACAGAGGAGCCTGGTAGGCTACACAGTCCAACACTTGCCCACCTCTGAGAAGTCACATGTCTCCTCCCTCTCCATAGGACTCAGGGATAAGTAAGATCCTGGGTGTGACGAGAGCCGTCTCAGGTGACTGAGAGATCCTTAGCAGGAGTATTTAATGTTGCTGTTCTTAATGGCACAATTTAATTTTCTGCTGTATTTTTCCATCTCAGCTACAGCTGCTTTTGCTCCCTGCTAGAGAAATATTTAAAGTAAATCCTTTTTAAATTCTAAGCAGTCTGAGCTGAAATTAGAAAACAGAGTTTTAAATACTTTGGGGGATGCTGTTTAAATTCCCCTTTTACAGAATTAGATGGTGACCTTTCAAAACGGGTGTGTGACATATACATGACCTACAACTGTAAAGTCTCTTTAGAGGAGCAGGTGACCTTTCTGTGGGTAGGAAGAGGTAAATTGGCCCGGTTGTCACAGGCCTTCCATTCTTCAAGGTGCTTTTAGAGCAACTGTCTTGTCTGAATCCCAACCCTGGGGGGAGGGCGAAGACTATTAGTCCCATTTGTCAGATGAGGAAACTGAGGCTTAGAGGGGTCCAATAACTCATCCGAGGTTGATAAAGTATTAGGGAAGAGCTGGAAGCAGACTTAAGCTCCAAGTTGTGCCAGGTAAAATTATGAAACAGCTCAAGAGAAGGATGGAGGGGCAGAAGGGAATGGCTTCCCAATGCAAGAGCCTCATCTCTGCATGGGGAAATGGGGAAACCGGTCTTACTGCAGCAGGCTTAGCTGGGGGAGCTGCGGTAGGTGGTGCAGCAGGGTCTCCAGGCTCTGGTCACTCAGCACCTCGCAGGACAATCTGAGAAACAAAGCATCTGAATGAGCTGGGGGACATGGGGAAAAGCTAGATGGGTTCTATACCAGGACTGCCCGAAACACCCCCTCTGAATACTGGGTCCTTGAGTTATCATTGAGGCTGGAGGAAAAGGAAGGCCGTACATGCTTGGAAAATGCTGGGTTAAGTCACATTAATTTTCTTGGCTGCAGGACTTCTCAGAGCCTTTAATCTGCCCTTGTGCCTTGGGAATTTCTAAGGGGCTATAGTAGGTATATTTTTCCCCAAAAGACATGGACAAGAAGGATCATTCTTTTGAGGGCCTTGAGGATTGGTACTCGGTGGAACATGCTTGTTAAGAAGAGAATGCTGCCTTAACCCAAGGTAGTGAACAGACCAGTGGCACTTCAGGCATTTAATGGGTCAGCAAAGAAGAGACGCAAGGTAGCTCGGATCTCTGATTGTCCATCAAAACCAGACCAACCAGCTGATCGCTTGTCTAGATGACTCATCAGAAGCCAGCCCACTTAGGAGGAACTCCTGATACCCACCCTGTGATCTCTGCTCTGGCTGGAGGACTGTGTTGACCAGCATCTCCCAGCACTCTGGGATTTACATACAGCCCTCCCTGGGAGTTGGGAGCCACCACCTGACCCCCAGAGGCATTTGGACAGTGTTTTCCTTCTGCCTCCTCCCCTCTTGCTTCCCCTTCTTCTCTCTGTCCCTGTCCTTGGTCCCTTGAAGGCTGCCCTTTCCCCTTGCTGGGGTTGTCAGGAGCACCCCAACATGTGCTTTTCTGGCTGGAGGGGAACCCAGCTTGTGGGGAACAGTGGCAGGGGCCGCCTGTGGTTCTGGAGTTGGAAGCGAGGAGCCTGGCAGGACCCAGGCTGTAGGCTCAGCTATACCTCCTCTGTCCTAGGACTGGGTCTGGGGCTCAGGGCACAGGCAGAACAGTGGCTTTCATTGAGGGGTGGTCTGACCACAAACACCAGTGGCTTTCCACTGGACACCCAACAGACATAGTGCCATGGCCTCTGCTTGGGTCAATGCTGGGTTTACACACTGTTGTTGTTGTTTTTGAAGCAACAGAACCTTTACCCATTACAACATCTCACATGGAATGCTGAAACGTACACGTCATGTACCATGATATAAAAGATATTAACAAGCAGGGGTGAGTGGGTGAGGGAACTCTGGACTAGCTTTGCAGCTTTTCTATAAAACAAGTCACCAACTGTTCTAAAATAAATGGTTTGTTTGAAAATTCATTGGTTCCACACGTCTCGATATTTCAGGAAAGCCACAATGTTCTGTGATAGACAAAAGGTTGTTGCAGAGCTTGTTGAGATCCTGTGTCTGTTAACAACATCACACTCCCTCGTCCTCTGTGTCCATATGTATTTGAACAAGGAGAGAGGCATGAAAGGACACACCCCTGGTGTCAACATAAGGATATTTTTAACAATGATAATGTTAATAATAATGGATAATGAGCTTGTTGCAAGGGCCAGAAGGGCATTGGAAATGGGAGCCAGAAAGCAAGGGAAAAGAAAAAACCTAGGAAAATGGAAAAGAACATATGGGGCAATGTAAAGTGAAACTGCAGAATGTAGCTGGCCTGTGACTTCAAACAGGAAAAAGCTGTATACACAAATGGAGAGGGCCACCAGGACAGACAACGATGCTGAGTTAAAAAGGGAAGGGGTTATTTAGGGGAGGCAGGTTTGTCTTGGGTTTCTTTATTTTATGGTAATTATTATAAGAAAATGACAGCAATGATGATGAAGGCAGGAAAAGTCTGACTGACCACTTTGCAGATGACAAAGCTGAGACCCAAGAGGTTAAAGCCATTTATTTGCCTTAAGTCATCCAGCTGGTTGGTGGCTGAGCCAGGACTCCTGATTCTAAGCCCAGCCTCTGGTCACAGACCCAGGTATTCTGGGGTGAGCTGGTATCCGGGGTGGACGGGATCCCCTGAGGAGGAGCCTTCAGAGTGACAGGTTCCAGCCACAGAGGCAGGCCCAGGTGGGAGCCAGGGTGGGGCTCCCAGGGTGAGGTGGGGGCAGACTGGGGCTCCCAGGTGCCCTGAGTTGAGCAGACAGGAGATGAAGCCCCAGGCCTGGCACAGCCTCTCTCAGGGGGAGGGGTGAGGTGCCTGAAGCTGGGGCCACTGGGAGGCACCGAGCCTCCAGGAACTCCCCTGGGGTCGGGCTGCGGGGTCTGGCAGGAAGAGACCAGGAAGGACTCACCTGGCCTCTAACCAGGCCACCCACACCCCAGGTCACTGGGCAGGTGCCCACGCTGTGGCCCTGGGCTGTGTCCTCAGTACTTACTGGACTTCCAGGGGCCCTGGGCACTTCTCCAGAGACTTGCAGAGGTGGGAGAGGCTCAGGGGCTCCAGCTGACATTCCTTGAGGCTGAAAAGGGGCCAGCAAGCATGATGAGGTCAGGGAGGGCTCAGGGACCCTGTGCAGCCCCCAAACCTGCAGGCCACCGGCCCCTCCCCTGACACGGAACACCCCACCCCCTACAGGCCCCAGGCCCCCTACTCTGACAGTCACAATCAAGGCCCCCTGAGTGCTCAGCAGCTCTGATCCAGTCCCAAGTCCTCCTGGGACTCCTGCCTACATCCAGGCTACCACTTTCACGTACCAGGGTTACTTTAACATCCCTTGGGTTCCCCCTCTTGCCTCCCTGCAAGCCTCCACCCTGCTGGCATCTTATCTGTAACAGTATAAATCTGACCACCCTCTCCTGTGCTGAAAACCCTTTGTGGCTCCCCAGTATCATTAGGGTAAAAGTGAAACACCTTTCCCATGTCTCCACTCTCCTCCACTCTCCCCATATAAGCTCCAGCCACCTAGAAATGCTCCCCGGGAGCCAAACCTTCACTCCCCGCCACCGCCCCCTCCCCACGAGGTGTTTATACCCTGCCTGCTTCCTGCCCCTCCCTGCTCCCCCATAACCCTGTTCAGGCACCAGCTATGAGCTACGGTGTCTCTCTTCTTAGGTGAGGAAATCAACCCCAGAGAAAGGAGGGGCCCAGCCAGGGTCTCACAGCCCCTCACAGTAGGGCTGGGAAGTCTTCCGAGAAAATAACATGGACTCCTCCACAAGGGGAATGTTGGATCCCGCAGTCCCATCAGCAGCCCTCCCAGACTCTCCACTCCCTCACCCTTCACCCCATTGTGGTTACCCCCAAACAAGAGGCAATAAGACGGTACCAGAAGCTCCTGGGGACGTGGCGCTGACCAAATCCCAACCGGGCTCCAGCTCGCAACTCTGGCAAAGATCCAGCAGCCAACAGATCCCTGCAAGCAGGGAAACCATCTTGAGAGGAAAATTCCAAGCATCCATATCGGAAGACGCAACTCATTAGGGCTGGTAGGAGCCCTTGTCACAGTAAAGCCCCTCCCTGGACGGATGGGGCAACTGAGGCCCAGGGAAGGGAAGTCAGAGCGAGGATGCCCACAGCTTATACCTGTCCACGTGGGCAGCACCTGACCAGATTGAGGGGTGCGAGGACAAGAGCCCTCCTCTTTCTGACCATCACTGTGGGCAGCATTCACATGACTTCCCCTCTCTGTGCCTTGATCCTTCTGGTTTCAAGAACCCAGAGAATCCCTAGAAATGGAGACCCTAGCTCGGCAAGCAAGACCACCCCGGCTTCAGGCAGCCCACTTGCTACCGTGAGGCTTTTCTCTAAGGCATTGTCTGGAAATGCACTCTGCCCAGCTGGCCCCACTTGAGGCGCCCTTGTTCCGGCCAAGGTGAGACCAGGTGGCCTGCCTCCACTAGGGGGCAGCCCGGAGCCCTGGCACAGAAGGAACTTGTTTACTGCAAAGGCATGGAAACTTTTTCAGAGCACCAACGGTTCTTGGTTTCTCAAATGTGATACTCAGCGTGTGGAAGGGCAGTGATTCACAGGAAGGGAGGAGTCTGCTGCCGCTGCTGCTGCTAAGTCACTTCAGTTGTGTCCGACTCTGTGTGACCCCATAGACAGCAGGCAGCCCAACGTTCTACAAAGGTCCCTGGAGGCAGAGACAGGGCTGCTCCCCGCCACCCTCCCACACAGCCGCTATCTGCTGGCACCTGTCTTGTGGTAGCATCACCCGTCGGCTCCGCCCTCCCTCCCACGTGCACGCCTTCTGAGAAAAGATTTAAGGCAGCTGATTACTGCACATTAATATGGGGAAAAGGGTTACAGAAGTGATCCATTCCAGCCTGTCAGATATGGGTGGGTTACTCTATAGCTAACAGCGGTCAGTATGGGCCTGGGGGCAGGGGTACATATAGGAGGTGGGGACCAGAGAGAGAGGGGACCATACCCTGTCCACACCTCAGAGCTTCCCCTCCTTACCTGCCTCTTTTGTCACCTCTCAGGATAACGTGTTGGCTCGCAGAGCTGTAGACAGAGAGAAAGCAGTAGCATAAGAAAGGGCCAAGGGCTCCCTTCCCAGGCAGCGGCAAGGCAAGAGACCAGACACGCTGGGTTAATTAATGGTGGCCTGTTTTCTCAGCAAACGGGACAATAAACATACTACATACAAAGCACACCACTGACAGGTCTTTGATGCTCACAATAAAATCGTCCACGTCACAGACGAGGAAACTGAGGTATAGAGAGACCTAGTGATCTGCTCAAAGCAACCCAGCCAGTGAGCAGTGAGCCTGGACTTTTGAACCTGGTCTTTCTGCTACTGCACCACCTACTCTGGGAAGGGGGAGGGGAGGAACGGGCAGACTTTACCTGAAACCAGGGAAGATCTGCTTTGCCTGGCCCAGGGCTGCTTGGCTGGGTGCCTTCCCTTTTTCTTCTTCTTCTTTTTTTAAACTTTAAGTTTTGTATTGGGCCATAGCCAATTAACAATATTGTGATAGCTTCAGGTGAACAGGGAAGGGACTCAGGCATACGTATACATATATCCATTTTCCTCCAAACTTCCCCCCCATCCAGGCTGCCACACAACATTGACAGAGTTCCCTGTGCTATCAGTAGGGCCTTGCTGGTTATACATTTTAAATATAGAAGAGTGTATCAGTCCATCCCAAACTCCCTAACTATCCCTTCCCCCTATCCTTCCCACCAGCAACCATAAGTTTGCTCTCTGTGAGTCTGTTTCTGCTTTGTAAGTTCATTTGTATCATTTCTCTTTAGATTCCACATATAAGGGATGTCATACAATATTTCTCCTTCTCTGTCTGATCTACTTCACTCAGTATGACAGTCTCTAGGTCCATCCATGTTGCTGCCAGTGGCATAATTTCATTCTTTTTAATGGTGCCTTCCCTTCTACACTCTCATCAGCTCCAGAGACCCCACCATTCAGGCGGGTCCCTGAAAATTCAATGGCTACCAGAGAGCGCTCAGTTTCCTTAGAAGTCTCCCAGGGCAACCCAGAGAGTAAGTATGGGACAGTATACGGATTGTGTCCCATGATGAATTTCGAGAAATTTGAGCATTCCTGGAGCTATATTTAATCATTCATCTATTCAATCATTCCACAGACACACACCAGTTGTTCACTGGGCCTGGTATCACACCAGAGCCCTGAGGATGCTGCATCATGAGTGGGACAGACGAGGGACAGGACAGGGTCCCAGGGGCACTCTCACCTGAATTCCAAATGTAGAAGCCACCGCAGAGTAGAGAAGCACTGGGTCAAACTGAACACACCCTCCAGGGACAAATGGTTCTCACTGAGGCTGGAGAATCAGAGGGATGTTGTGGATGAGGTCACTCAGGACTCAATAACACCCTCTTTGTGGTTAGAGCACAGGGTTGGGGAGGGCTGTCCCTCTCTGTACCAGACAATGGAACACTCGGAACCCCAGAGTTACTCAGAGTGTCTCTGCTAACTCCCCATTGTACAGACGGGGAAACTGAGGCCCAGAGAGCAGCAAGGTCTGGCCCAAGATTAAGAGACAAGTTGGTGACAGAGCTGAGATTAGAACTCAGTGGTTCCCTTGATCTAGAATGAATCTGGGGTGACTTGTGCCTCGGTTTCCCCATTTGATCCAGGAGGGGCAGTGCCCAGTGCTAAGTGAAAATGTGAGGCCCCTTGTTGCAAAAGCAGAACAGAGCTTTTCCTCTTTCGTGGCCTGTCAATCCATCCTAGTGGTCTAATATTTACCACTTAATGTAGCACTCCTCAGGCCCCGGGAGACTGGCAGATGGTGCAGACCCTCACAGGCTGGAAGCCACACCAGCAGCCATTCCCAGTATTGACAAGGTCATAGGAGGATATTCTGGAAGGCTCCTTGATAGCTCAGCTGGTAAAGAATCTGCCTGCAATGCAGGAGACCGCGTTCTGATTCCTGGGTCAGGATCTTTTCAGGAGGGAAAGATCCCAGGAGAAGGGATAGGCTACCCACTCCAGTATTCCTGGGCTTCCCCTGTGGTTCAGCTGGTAAAGAATCCTCCTGCAATGCGGGAGACCTGGGTTTGATCCCTGGGTTGGGAAGATCCCCTGGAGAAGGAAAGGCTACCCACTCCAGTATTCTGGCCTAGAAAAATCCATGAACTGTATAGTCCATGGGGTCATAACAAGACATGACTGAGCAATTTTCACTTCACTTCACATCTGCATGACATTTGCCTCCATCAGTGAGGCTTTCCTCCCCACCCTCTGGAGGTTGTGAACAGGAACAGAAGCAACCTCTGCTTGTCCCAGCCTCCCAGAGAAAGGTGGTTGGAGTGGGCAGTGCTCTCAAGCCACAGCATGGGTTATAGCCCAAGCCACAGCCACCTCCTTCTGTGTTTCCGTGTGAATTGACTAGAACCAGGAGCTCAGAGAGGTGATGTAATTTGTCCAGGGACACTGGGAACCTAGGACCTGTAACCAGGTTCCTGCGGCCAGGAAGGCTCTCCTTGAAGAGCCGGGGGGAGGAGGAGCGGGGGGCGTGTGAGCCTGGAACACAGGGACCTTTAAGGGCCTAGAAACTCTGGTTGGCTGCAGGCAAAGTCTGGGGGTTCCTGGCCTCCTTCCAGGGCCCCTCTCCCGTAGTGAGCTTCTCCCCTCTCTTGGCAGGTGCTCAGGGCTTTCAAGTCTTCAGTCACACTGCTTTGGATGTCTTCTTTAGTTCAAACCGTCCCTGCCAACCCGGCCAGGGCCCCATCAAACAGCCCCTTCCCCAGGGCCAGAATGGCTGCCAGCTGTTACATTAATCAGGAAAAACTCCCCAGACCTTCCTGCCTGGGCCTTCCTGAGAGCATGCGCAGAGACAAGGAGCCAAGTTTGAGAAGTGAAACCTCAACTCAGAAGCTGGGTTGCAGAGTCATAGAATCCAGTTTCTCTTTTAGTGAGAATCACAGTAGTAGCTACCCTGTCCTGAATAGGACCACCTGTCTGATTTGATCTTTATGATAACCCCAGGTGGGAATGAGATGGGACACAGACTATCCCCCCACCCCTTCATCACCATCCCCTCTGCCCCTCCCCACCCCACACCCTCATCCTGATGAGATCCCATCTCAGAGGCTTTGCCCAGAGGGCTACTCACTTCAAGGACTGCAGAGAACCCAGTCCTGGGAGCAGCCGAGCCAGCAGGGCCACACCTTCGTCCCCCAGAGCATTGCCTGATAAGCTGGGAGGGGCGATGGGGAGGACAAGTCAGTGCAGGGTGGCAGGGGTGGAGATGGCAAAATTTCAAGTTTCCATCCCTGGTACTCAGCGACTCAGTGTCTCCTAGAACTGGGATACAGTCCTGGGCTGCCAGGCTGGATCTTAGCACCCAGCACTGGGTCAGGTGGGGTCCCCCCAACCCCAGGGGTTCTCATCTTCAGGTTTGTGACCCCCGAGGGATCAGAGTTGGGCTTCAAAGTGTCAAATGTTGGGGGGGTGGGCTATGTTTTAGGGGGATGAGTCACGACTTTGACCAGATTCTTTAAGGGGATGCAGCAGGGAACAAACACATGATCTAAATCTTAAGAAACAAAAAAACGCACCACACTAATACCTACCAACTGATGGCCCCACCCACCCACCCGCCAGCCACAACCACTTACTCAAGGTGACCGAGGCGGCAACTTCCTCCCAGCACTTTGCAGAGCAGCTCCAGGCGCTGGGCTTGCAGGGCACAGTGCGTCAGCCTGAGAAGGGCAGAACCACAGCCCTGCAGCACCCACACCGCTCAGCAGAGAGGCCCGCCACCCCCAGACACACAGGTGGAGGGGCTGGTGGAAGGGTGTGTCTGGCACCCAGACAGACCAAGAGGGATCGACACATGGCATACAAGGATGTCACACGGGCCATAAGAGTCAGTCAGCAGGTGTGCTTAGCCGCTTCATGTCTGACTCTCGGCGACCCCATGGACTGTAGCCCTCCAGGCTCCTCTGTCCATGGGCTTCTCCAGGCAAGAATACTGGAGTGGGTTGCCATGACCTCCTCCAGGGGATCCTCCCAACTCAGGGATTGAACCTAGGTCTCCTGTATTGGCAGGTGGATTCTTTACCCCTGAGCCACCAGGGAAGACACAGAGATAAGAGGAGAGGAGAGAGAGAGAGATCGAGAGACAGACTGACGGCCAGAGGAGGACAGACAGACAGAGAGGGAAATTTGGATGGACACAGACACAGAGAGAAGGCTGGAAGAGTTGTGATGGGAGCCCTGTGGGGCTGAGCTGAGCCCCTAGGCCTAGGCCCCTGGATCAGGAAAGAAGAGGCTATGTGCTACCCATTCTCTGTATCCAGAGTTCCCATAACTCCTCAGCTACTGGAGGTCTGGAGGGCTAACAGGGGTGGGGACCTTGGGCAGGGAAGTGACTGAGGGGCTGCCCTGTGAGCCCCATGTAGGGTGGGCTGGGCAAGGGAGGCGACAGGCAGGAAAACCAGGCTGTGACAGCAGGTCACGTCCTCTGGGAGCACCTGGGGCTGGGGCCCGGGGACAGACTCTACACCCGGGAAGGGAGGAGGCTGGAGCCACGGAGGAGCCTGCAGGCCATCACGGTGGTACCTGATCCTCGGGGAGCGCAGAGATGGCTCAGAGGACATCTGGAACATAAGGCTGTCAGGAAACGTAGCCCTGGAGGGACACACACCAAGGCCAGCCTCAGCAAATGCCTTACCCACTGTCTCAAACTCCAGCCTCAGTGCCACTCCCCACCATTCAGTCCCTATGTGAGGCCTGGGGACAGTCAGAGATCTTGGTTTCAACGGGTCCTCTTGACTTCCTGGCTGGGTAGCCTGGGACAAATCACTCAGCCTGGCACTGGGAGAATATAAGTGAATTGCCTTAGTTTGCTGCCTCTCAGTTAACCTTGGCTCTTAGTATCTTTGATCTCATCACCATCTGTGCCTTCAAAGATGTCAGCCTCAGTGGCAAGCAAGCCTTCAAAAGCTCAGATCCTACAGAAGAAGACTGTAGTCGAGCACTGAGCTGAGTCTCTGCCTGTGTGCTGGGCTGGGCAAACCCAGGAAGGAACCCTGGAGGAGGCAAACACCCTCTAAACGGTCCTTACACCAAAGGGAGCCTGAAGTTCTGACCAAAGTCAGAGCTGCAGACCAGGGGGTCCTCTGGGTTTAGGCTGCAGGGCCTCAGTCTCCCAGGAGGAGCTCTCTGGCTACTCCACCCCTGTCCCAGGCTGCATCTGGCACCCTAGGGCTCTCTTCAGGTACCACTTTGGGAAAGGGGGGAGGTGGTTCGTCCTTTGAGCCTCCCCTTTTGGGTAGCATCCCAGCTGAGCCTGCTGACTTCCTGCACCTTCGTGAATCTGTCATCCCCACCCACCACGGCTGACTTGCACAGTCTAGCTGTGGAGCTCAAGGAGGGGATGGTCCGGGCTGAGTGCTGGGCTGGGATGACATCAGGGCCCTACCTCTTCTGGATCCCCTCCTGCTCCTCCAGCTCTGGGGCAAACGTGAAGACCACAGTTTTGTGCAGCAGGCTGCAGAGAGAAGAGGGGAGGGAGGAGGCAGGAGGTTTACGGGGTTCCCTGAAGTCATTTTTTTCAGCTGGGCCTCTAAGGGGTCACCCCCCTGCCTCTAGCTGCGGCACTTCCTCTGATTTGCCCTAACATCCTCTGAGCTTTCTGGGGGCCTGGAGTCTTTCTACTGCAGAAATTTCACAAAGGTATAGGCCCTCATTTCCTGGTAAGTCTTTTCTTTCTCTGAAATCAAACTTCAGCTCTGCTTTCTCTCTGCCTCAGGCTGAAACCTCTCTTCCTCCTTCCTGCTCCTTTGTGCCTGGAGGCTGCGGGTGCTCGGCCCTACATGCGGAGGCCACTGCCGGGCCCGGACGGGCACTGGGAGTCCACGGGACGCTGTGACTGACAGTCAGCGCAGCCCTAACCTCGCCTTCCCAACTGAATGTTATAGACACCAGGTTGTCCCAAAAGTTCATTCGGGTTTTTCCATGTAATGGAAAAACATGCATGAACTTTTGGGCCAACCCAATATATTTCCAATTACAAAAGTCATTCTTCTTCCCTCTAGAGAACTTAGAAGACAGAGTAAAGTAAAAAGAAAATAAAGAAAAATCACCCACCATCTCTTCCACCTATCAATTACCACTGATGGTATTAATAACATGTGGAGTGGGCCCTTCAAGTCTTTTCTCTTCTTAATGCAGTTAACAGTCTTTCTTTTTCTTTCTTAAACAATGGATATATTTACAGGTTCTCTTTTAAAAATTAATATTTCACAGGACAGATGAAGCAAGGGTTACATGATGTTGACAGTTATTGGTGGGGGCTGGGGAGTTCATTATACTATTCTCCCTTTCAGTGTGATTGAAAAGCTTTATTATATAAACAATGAATTAAAATTTTTATGTTTACTTAATAGGCCACAGTCTTCCCTCTGCACTAAAGCTGCAGCTGTATCATGGTTCCCTCGAGTTCTCTCTGGAGGCAACTTAGTCTATTTAACTAATAGCATTAATATCCTATTGTTAAAGATTTAAGTTATTTTCAGTTTTTCCTATTACAACCAAGACAGAGATGAACACCCCCGCAGGACTAAGTGTTTGCACCATCATGGTGACCTCTTCATTATAAATTCCTAGAAGTGAATGGAGTAACATTTGCAACATCATAGGGGCCTTTACTCAATTATTATATACAGCGAACCAAGGTCCCCTAATCCACCTCTTGGGTGAACTTGGTCTCCCTTTCCTCCTCTGAGGAGTGTTTAAAGCAGGGCCTCCAAACTAAGTTGAGAGTCCCTGTGGGTGGGGACCATGTTGACATTTATTAACATCTGTCCTCAGCTGCCCAGATTGAACACAGAGACTTACAGAAATAAGGTTGGGCCCCGTCTAAGGTCAGGCCCCCTTAGAAGCAGAGTCCCTTGGTCACCATGTACATGATGTCCTGAGGGTCTGATCTCAGGAGAAATCAATAAGGGACAGAGGGAAGCATAACAGGGCAGATCCTTGGCCAGATCCCTTGGGGTGCATGAATAGCACTAAAAGTTTGCCTCCCCTGAGGCAAAGGGGCTGGTAAGTTACACCTCTGCCTCCGTCATTGGCTATTCCCGGTTGGGGGGACAGGGTGGAGGTGTACCCTCCTAGGCATCACTGGATCTTATCCGCCCAGGTCAGTTCTCCAGAAGAGGTATAAACTGTGAGCAGCCAACACCTTTAGTAGCTGGGAATGGGTGCCCAGCTGTAAAGGGGTCTGGTCGGGCAGCAGCAGCTTCTTCTATAGGACCCAAAGGCCCACGGCCAGAAAGAATGCCGAAAACTTGGAGAGGGATGATGGGAGAGCCTGGGAGCTCCACGCTGTGGGTGGCAGTGGGTGACGGTGGTCGGCTGGGAGCTCCTACCTGATATGTAGCTCTGTCAGGGTTTGGCACGTGTTCACCACACTCAGTACTCCCAGCACCCCGGCCACAGAAAGCTCATTGTCACTGAGGCTGTGGACAGGAGGAGGGAGGCAGCCATCAGCAGGTGGTTGGAGTCCCGGCCCCAGACAGCTCCAGCTCCTCTTCCTGGCTCAGCAGCTGGCACTCTTGGAATGTCCTGGGTCCCTAGCCAAAGGGTCTCAAAGGCTTCTGGCCCAGGTGGATGAGCCAAGAGGCATGTGACCCCCTGCCCCACACAGAGAATAAAGTTCTCCAGCTGGAGCAATAAGCGCTGACTTACTGTTTTTGTCTCTCTGATTCTGTTTTCCAATCTGAAAAATAACCACTATTTTAATCCCATTTTTATCAATGGGGAACACTGAGGCCAAGAAACACTATGTTACTTTCCCAGGATCACAGAGCTACTGAGTGACAGCCAGGGTCTAAATCCAAGGCCAAGAATCCAAATCACTGTTAACCTCAACACCCTCCCCCACACATAACTCACACTTGATGCTAAGAACCCAACACATCCCCCGCAAACAGCACCCTACCCCACGCCATGCATCACCACAGCACACCCAATAGCCCACTACCCTTTCTTTTCATCCCACCAACACCACAACCCATCCTTTCACCCCCAAACCATACCCCTACCCTAACATACTACTTTCCACTCCAATATCCCAACCCAACACACCAGCACCCATCCACCCAATACCCTAAAGCTGCGCCAGTAAAACACTGCATCCCACCCACCATGGGGCGGCTGTCAGGGCAAACTGGAACACAAGCTACTGATGTACACTGAACATGCTCTTCGTGTACAAGCGGTTTTCATAACGGGACCTAGGTGGCGCATGCCAGAGGCAAGAGCAAGACGTGGCTGAACTACTCCAGCCACACTGGAGTTGGGAGAAAGCATGGGAGGTCATGGAGCAGCATCATTTCTGGTGACTGTGGGCACGGGGATCAGGGGTGGCAGGGACCAGCTGGGACTCTGCTGGACCCTCCCTGGTACCCGACAGTGGGGCAGGCAACTCACTCCAGCTTCTTTGTGATGTGCAGTTGGGGAGCAGCCTCTGCCATCAGTTGACAGCCTTCATCTTTGAGCTGGTTCCCTGAGAGGCTGAGAAAGAGGGGTCTGATGTCCTGTGCAGCTAGGGTAGGGTGCCCCCTCCACCCTCAGCATTCACACAGTCCCTCAATGACTCTAGTCAAAGCATCACTCCAGTAAATGAGACTCAGTTATAAAGAACAGTGAAAGATTGTGTGCTATACGCCTGAAACTGTCCTAGGTGCTTTCACGATGTTGGATGTTGAATCCTCATAACAACCCTACGCAGTAGGCACTATAATTATCCTCACTGTACTGATGAGTAAACTGACTTCCAGAGTGGTTGAAACATTTGATCAAAGCTGGACCTGGGATTTGAACTCGGGCAGCCTGACTTTAAGGCCCCACCCTCGACTGTTTCCTTATGCTACAACCTACATAATTACTTCTTGTGATGAGCTCCATGCTTATAGGGGGATCTGATCTAATCTGGGGAAAAGAGAAGACTTCCCTGATGTTTGAGCTACTTGCTAGAAAAACTAGGAGTTCAACAGGTAAGGGGTGGGAGAGAGATGGGGGAGGGGGTTCCTGGTAGCAGGGAGAGCACAGTCAAAGACCCTGTGGCATAGCACATTCAAGGACCTGAACAAGAGCCAGTATGTCTAGGTTAAAGATTGAGTGGGGGCTTCCCTGGTGGCTCAGTGGTAAACGATCTGCCTGCCAATGCAGGAGACATGGGTTTGATCCCTGGTCCGGGAAGATCCCACAAGCTGTGGAGCAACTAAGCCCGGGCACCACAACTATTGAGTCTGTGCTCTAGAGCCTGGGAACTGAAATTACGGAAGCCTGCGTGCCTAGAGCCTGTGCTCTGCAACAAGAAAAGCCACTGCTACGAGAAGCCCGTGCACTGCAACTAGAGAGTAGTCTCCCACCTGCTGCAACTAGAGAAAAGCCTAGTTGAAAAAAAAGCTGCAACTAGAAAATCCTAGAAAAGTGCAGCGAGGAAGACCCAGCACAGCCACAAAAAAGTAAATAAACAAATTAAACCAAGAAATAGATAAATAAGATTGAGTGGGAAAGTGGGGTCAGATGGGGCTTGTGGGGTTGTGGGCTGGTTCTGGATCAGACAGTATTTAAGGATTTGGACTTTATCCTGAGCAAGGGGAAGGGGCAGGCAGCAATAAAAGGCAGTTCACTGCCAGTTGGAGGTGGCCAGGATGGAAGCAGGGAAGCCTAGTGAGGAGGCGTCCAAGTGGAAGGTGAGAGTGGTTTAGATTAGGGAGGTGGATGAAGAGGATGGAGAAAAGAGAATGGTCGTGTCATGCCACATGTGGGATCTTAGTCCCAGATCATGTGCGGTTTTAGCTCCCCTACCAGGGATCAAACTCATTCCCCCTCCAGTGGAAGTGTGGAGTCTTAACCACTAGACCACCAGGAAAGTCCCAAGAGAATGTCCCAAGGGAATTATACAGGGGGAAGGACAACTCAGGATAGACTGGCTATAGGAGGAGGGCAAGGGGGCTAAGAGGTTGTCTGATCTGTGTAGCCAGGTGGGTGATGAGGCCCACCTGCAGGTGAGAACACTGAGGGAGAGACAGGCCTGATGGTGGCTGGTGGAAGCTGGTGGGAGCTGGGTGGAAGTATGTGAATTTGGTAAAAACCAGCTTTTAATCCTGTCTTGGTTCTTGCAATGGGACAACATCAAGGCTGAAACTTTGGTCATCAAGGCTGCCTTCATGCCATTCATCTTGCTCCAACCCAACTTCAAGCCCATTTGACTTTCTGGGATGATCCTGGCAGGGGTCCCATCCTGGTGACATAACAGGACCTCCAGTGATCCCCAAACCACACTCTCAAAGGCATCACCCAGGAGCTGGACATCCTGAGAATTTTCTCCAGTCCCAAAGAGGTCATCTCATGCTACTCTGGGAGGAAGACAGGGTGAGGGACCCTGAGGGTTGTGGTTTAGAAGGTAAGACCTAAGTGCCATGAGCCTTCTGCTTTGCAAACCTCTGTGAGGATAAGGACAGGAGTCAGACTGAGCCTGAACCCTGGCCTGGAGTCTTCCTAGCTTTGTGACTGTGAGCAAATTTACCTTTCTGTGGCTAAATTTCCTCCACTATAAAATGCCCACAGTAGCAGTACTTACATCATAGAGATATAAGGATTAAATGAGAGGATGTATGTCAAAGTGCCTGGTACATGACAGGTGCTAAATAATGGTAGCCGTTCTGATGATCTGATTCCCCCCAAATTCTTAATGAAGAGCGTGCCCTTCCCCACACCATCCACCCAAAAAACCTTGCCTATGCTGCCCTGCCCTCCCTCCCGCCTCCTGTCCCAGTGCTCCCCATGATACTCACTCCACTTCATCCAGTTGAGGGCCTTCCCGCAGCTGGGCTATGAGCACCTCCACATCATGGACCCCAAGCTGACACTTTTGGAGCCTGAAGTGGGGGTCAGAGCAGAGAAGCTCAAGGTCAGAAGCTACACTATGGCTCCTGTAGCTCTGAGTGTGGCTGCCGGGAGCTGGAGGAGCCAGGAGGCCAGCAGACCTGGGTCTAATCTCGGCCCTGTGTTTCAGTAGCCGAGTGACCTTAGACAGGACACCTAACCTGTCTAAGACCCAGTTGCCTCCTCTACCAAATGGGGCTAATAATGTGTACTTTGCAGGTTTTCAAAACAATTAAAATGAGGTAATGGATATAAAATTTTACAGTGCCAAGCACAAGGCAAAGGGCTGTTGAATAACAGATTTCAGTGTTGTTCTTATGACAGATGCTCCTGGTTCAGGCTAGGATGGGTTATTCATATCCTTTCCCTGCCACACATCTGCTTTTCCCTTTATCTTCCCTGCCCCTGCCATGACTCCTCTGGCAAGGTACCCTCTCCCCACATCATATCCCTCCCCTCAGGGCAATGGATCCCACCGTACCTGAGTGCCAGGCTTCTCCTCTGAGCCTCTTTCCTCTGGTTGGCATTTCCCTGTAAGTCTGGGTCTCTGGCAAGAACAAATCCAGCATTGGCTCAGGAGACCCAGGCATGAAGGACCAAACCTTTCCCCTTAGTTTCTAGGAAATGATAACCCTACAGCATGACCCACAGTCAATGAGTAGCAAAGATGGGTGCTTGAATGTACTGAAGGTGCTATTCAACAAAGCAGCAGAAAACGAGGTCTGCAGTCAACTGGGACCTTGATTCAAATTCTGGTTCTGCCATATTTAGCTGTGTGGCCTTGGGCAAGTCACTTCATCCATCTGAGGCTCCACTTTCTTTTTTTAAAAGTGGGATGACAACATCCAACACATAAAGTGATTGAATGAGACAACATATGGTCAAGTGTCTGGCACAGGCATAAAACTGAAGCTTAGTAAAAAGAAGCTGTTATTGTTAAGATGTGATGGTCTTCACTTGTACCATCTGTGGTTCAAAAGGCTGGGAGAATGGATGGAATGGTACATAGGTGCATATGGTAGGAAACCAAGAAAGGACTGGGGGCTGCAGGGAAGCTGGGACATCACAGGTTTTCACCAACTTCTAGAGCGGTGCTGTCCAAAAGAACTTTCTGCAATGACGGAAGTGTTTTCTATTTGTGGCATCCACTATGGGAGCCACTCGAGTCACTCATGGCCATTGAGCCCTTGAACAGTGGCTACAGTGCTGATGAACTGAAATGTTCATTTTACTTAATGCTAATTAATATAAAATTAAATGGCCAGAGGGGCATCATAGCTCTATGCAGTCAGAGGGTAAAAACATATTGGTCCTCCCAAATACTTATGAAAAAAGTAAAAGTGTTAATCGCTCAGTTGTGTCTGACTCTTTACAACTCCCTGGACTATAGCCCACCAGACTCCTCTGTCCATGAATTTTTCCAGGCAAGAATACTGGAGTGGGTAGCTATTCCCTTCTGCAGGGACTTCCCAACCCAGGGACTGAACCTGGGTCTCCTGCATTGCAGGCAGATTTTTTGCCATCTGAGCCATCAGGGAAGGCCCCCAGATCCTTGAATAGGTGAGCAAATTGAGGCTCAGAGTCTTATGAGGACATACAACTTCATTCATCTCTTGAGTCTCACAAGGGGGAGGTGTGACAGAAGCACATAAAAAAAATTTAACGGGATGGTAACTTCCCTATTTCTGCCCAGCCAGGAATGGCCAAGCTGGAATCCACGAAGAGCTGAAACAGCCAGCATTTGCATGGCAACTGGATGCCAGCAGTGTTCTAAGCACTTTAAATGTGTTAATTTATTCAATTCTCAGATCAAGTCTAAGATGCTGAAACCATAATTGCCTTCCTTCTTTTTCAGTTGGAAGTGTTTCCCTGCCTAGCAATGCCAAACTCACTGTCTTCATGCCCTCCCTAAGGGTCTGATCACTCTGAGACTTCTGAGGATACCTTCTCATCACAGGAGCTGGATGTGGTCCAGAGACACTAGAGGAAGCTAAAACCTTGGCCAACTCTGAGAAGTAAGTCATTTCTCAGGGAAGCAGTAGCAAGAAAACCCCCCTGCATTCCAGTTCTTAAGTTCTTTTGCAATTTCCCCCACAGCTGCCTAAGCCCAGATTGCTTCTCAGAATGAGCCCAGACTAGCTCCATCCCTAGCTTCTTACCCTTGTAGCTCAGGATCTGTCTCTGTGGGCGGGGAGAGGAGGAAGATGAGGTCCGTCTCCCTGTAAGGTTGGACACTGAGCTGTGAAACCAGTACATCACTCCCACCTGTGCACCCCAGGCTGCCCCAAACCTCCAGAGAAAGCTGATTTGTAATTCACAGAGAAACAGCAGAACTGGTGAGAGTGCTCAAAATCAGACAATTGCGCAAATTGCTCCAAGTGCTCAAAATGTACAATTGTGACTATGACATTGCTAGATGAATCCTGAGTGGTTTAAAAAGTCAGGAAAACACTTTTTCTTTTTCTTTCTTTTTTTTGCTAGAAAAACAATAAAAATTAGGACTGCTGAGAGTTTCTACAGGAGTCAGTGTTTCAGGATTAAGAGGCATGACATTTGATCTACCCCGTGTCCCAAACTGGCAATGCTAGTTCAGCACCACGGAGAGCGACATGTGACTCAGGATTCCTTCCACTCTGCCAGTAGTTCCTAGATTTGCTGATTCATTCCCTCATTCACCCACCCATCCATTTATCTTTCCATTCATTCACTATTTATTGAGTACGAGGTGCCAGCCTGAGTTAGGCTCTGGAGATATCAATGTGAGTAAAACAGACTCACGCATACACACATAGGTCTTACAGACCAGTGGCCTCCTCCTTTCCCATCCCCTACTTTCTCCTCCCCCTTTTTCAAGACCTTGAAGGCAGGACCCCACTCCTGCTCACCTGACCTGCAGCATCCTGACGGTAGGGCACGTGACCGCCACCTTTGTCAAGGAGAGTAGTGTTGACACGGAGACATTGTTGCGGCTCAGGCTGCATGATTGTGGCAAGGGTGCCAGGAATGAATCTCCCTTCCCATCCACCCCAGACTCTCTTTGTCTCCAAAGAATGGGGGGGGGGGGGGGGGGGGTGTCTTAGGCAGGGGCAGTAGAAAGACTGCTTACTCAAGTTTCTGGAGCCGTGGTAGGCAAGAGAGTACCTTCACGATGTTTAGCACTTCCCTGTCCTTGAGCTGATTGTCCTGGAAGCTGCAGAGAGACCAAGGCCCAGTCCCTCAGCCCTGGAGTTGGGAGACTTGGAAGCCCCACTTGGCAGGTGACAGGCATGGCCATCATCAGGCAGAAGACACAAGACAGGGGCCCACAAGAAGTTCATGGTATCCAG
The DNA here is from genome assembly GCF_019923935.1 of Bubalus bubalis. Lineage (NCBI taxonomy): Eukaryota > Metazoa > Chordata > Mammalia > Artiodactyla > Bovidae > Bubalus > Bubalus bubalis. Next base: position 24,673,483 of record NC_059174.1, on the reverse strand, counting down.
CAGTTCCAGGTGGGAGGAGAGGCCCTCTGATGGCTTCACTTCTGTCCCTGTTCAGTCCCCCTGGGGGAGTTTCTGCCTGGTGGCCCAGGGGATGCAGATGATGGACAGTGAGGTCTCATGAGGGGTGTAAAGACCCAGGGCCCTGCACTCAGGGCTCTAACTCAGGATCTGCCTGAGACCTGAGTTCATCAGGGTCTCTAGGCTCCCAGGTGATGAGCAGACTGGGACACAGCAGAAGTGGCTCCCGGCCTCATCTCTGGTTCTGATTCATCTGGAACCCTAGGCCAAGCACTGTCCTTTCTGACCTCACATTTCCCACCTGTCTACAACCAGCTCTGCCTGGATTCTGAGCTGGAGGGACAAAAGAGATAAAGAGTGTAAGGGTGGCTCTGTGTGGAACCACTTGGTCAGGACAAAAGATTGGTGACAGTGAACTTGTTGACATTTACTTTTCTTTTGTAATTATTGAGAGTGATCTTCATCTTTTCTCCAATCACCCAGAGTGACCGTGAACAAAGACACCCAGCAAAGGGGGTGGAGTAGAGCCGGGTCCAGCTAATGCTCCTCTCAACAAGCAGTGCACCCTGATGCTGGCTGCATCTGCCTGGACGAAGGGGTGACTTCTAAAGCTCATAAAGGTGCCATATAAGGTAGCAGAGGTCCTGCCAGGGAACTGCTGGAGAGGATCCCTGGCCCCACCCTTCTAAGGTCACACATCACAGATACAAGGCAGGAGTATATTTGTGCCTACGTGTTTAGATGTGTATGTGGATCTAAGCGTGCAGGCATATTCTGCTGCATGTTTGCACGCAAGTGGGGCATGTACTTAAGTGAGCAGGTGAGTTTAAGTGTGTATAGACATATGTGCATGAATGTGAAGGTATGTGTATGCTTCGTGCCTTTATGTGTACCCACCCAGCACCTGCCTACACACTGCCATCCCTTCTCTCAGGGTCACAGAAAGAGGGGAGGGTGCCTCAAAACTCAAGCTCCTTCAAGATGGCCCAAAATATTAGCACTTCTCTGGGAGCCTTGAGTTTGGACCCAGTCCCACCTGTTTCTCAGGCTGATGCCTCCTCTCTCTGGGTCTCACTGAAGAAGTACTGGGCCAGACCCTAACGAACACACAGCACCCAGTCCAGGCCCAAGGGGGGCCCTGGGCAGTGAATTCTCTCCTCAACGAGTGAGCCCTCCTAGAGATCACTCACCTGACCTCCTCCAGCTGTGGGCAGAAGGGCAAAGCCTCCACCAGGTGGCTGATGCCTTGAGCAGTGATCTTACTTCCTGCTAACCTACAGGGGAAGCAAAGATGGCAGGAGGAATGGGGATGAGGAAGGGGGTAGACCAGGACTCTTCCCTGTGTATGGAGGAGGGAAGGGAGGGGAGTTTCAAGCATCCCCAGCTGAGGATCCGTCTTGGTTCCAAGGTCTGACTCACCCCAGCTTCTTCAGGCTCCCCATCGTTGGCAAGCTCCTGGAGAGGGCTTCTGCAAAGGCGTCCCCACACTTCCTACTCTTAAAGCTGCCACAGGAAGAGGCAAAGTGGCAGAAGATCAAGAATGGGCAGGGCTTAGAGGAGGTCATCATTTCCCCTCCTCTGAGAGGAGGAATTTAATACAGTAATGGCAGTAGTAGCAGTAGTAATAGTTGTTGTAATTGCTGCAGTAGTAACAAATACATATATGGCAAACACTGCTGACTTTCCACCAAAACCTACCCTCCACTACGGCTGTAACTGTGGACATAGTTTTCCAGACAGAGGTGGTGTTTCCCAGCCTCACCTGCAGCTCAGTATTGATCATACGACTCCAATTATGTTGTCACCACTGGAATGAGGGTGGAAAGGATGTGCGCTAGTTCCAGGACCAGCTTTAACACATTGGGCATGACTAATCCATCTTTTCACTTTTCCCCCATGCCAGAGCACAGATGTGTCTGTGCCCATGCAGATCAAGATACCCTAGAAGATGATGGCGCAACCATGGAAGGAACCCGGGTTCTTGCATGATCGTGGGAGCTGAGCCATCCCACTGACCTGGACCATTTACTTCTGAGTCTTCTATAAGAATAATAATAATAAAAACTACGTTATTTAATCCACTGTATTTGGCCAGGGAAGAGAGGGGTTCTTTGTTACTGTACCCTAACCTTTTTTTCTAGCTACTACACATATTGAGCCTTTACTCCTGCTGGGAATTGTGTTAAGAAGTGTTTTCCATGCATTCTCACAACAACCCTATGCATTAGGTACAATTACTGATTCATCTGAGGGATAGGGAAACTCAGGTTGCAAGGTTAAAGAACCTGTCCAAACCCAATAGGCTCTAGTAGCACAGCCTGGATTGGGGTTCCAGCCCATTACTGAGGGAAAGGGAGGGAAAGACTGAATCCAGGAACCATGACTAGAGGACATCTAACTAGACCCCAGAGTTCCTGGCAAGGCATGGAGCTTCCTCACTGTGTTACAAGCTAAAGGGCAGTAAGTAGGGCCCCGTCTGTTCTTTATATAATCCATTAGTTAATTAAGCCATGCCACGTGGCTTCTGGGATCTTAATTCCCCAACCAGGGACTGAACCTGCGCCGTTGTCATTGAAAGCATGGTGTCCTAACTGTGGGACAACCAGAGAAGTCCCTGCTATGATATTCAAGATTCTTGCTTTGCTTCTCTCAGCAGGGGTCTGCCAGACTGGCTGGCCTCCACTACCCCCAAAGTCCAGTTCTCTCCCAGGGATGTCCCCAGGTCCTCCCCAGAGCTCCCTTGTCCTCACTCTCACCTGAGATTCTCTACCTGCCCACAGCCTGCCAGGGTTTCAGGGCAGCGGGGCTCCAAGGGGCAGCCCTCAAAATCCAGGTGGATGGGGCCATCCCTGTGCCCCAGGATGTTGGTCAGGGAGGCCAGGTCAGCGTAGGTCAGCAGGAAATTGTGGAAGGGCAGCTGCTGGGGGAGGCTGTGGGCCATGAAGCTGGCCAACTCAGGATCCTGCGTCTCACCCACACAGTGACACAGCTCTACAACCTTGGGCCCCGTGAGCCGACGGGTGGCCAACTTCTTCAGCGCCTGCAGGACTACCTCCTGCTTGGCAGCCACCCACTCCTCCTCCTGCTCAGCCAGGAGGCTGAGGAAGGAGCGGCAGGCACGGGATGCCAGGCCGGCCAGAAAGGTGGGCAGGTGGTCCGACAGGCCCAGTCTGGCCTTGGTCCGCTGCACCCAGCGAGAATGGAGGGTGATGTGTTGGCTGAGGGTCTCTCTGTCCACCTGGGGGCTGGCCATCAGGTGCAGGGCTGCAAAGAACTCCTGCAGGCTGAGGTGGGAGAAGGCGTAGCCTGTGTCCTGGTGCCCGGGCCCCATGCACACGCAGAAGGAGGTCAGCAGACCGAGGGCAGCCCCAAAGGCCAGGGTGGATGCAGGGATGTCTCCTGCAGAGAAGATGACCTTCCCTGACTCCAGGCCACTCAGGGCCACCTCCCCGAGACCCAGCAGGGGCTCAGCCCACAGGACCCCTTCGGGGTTGAGGGTGAGGAGCATCTGCACGTAGTTCTGCGTCATGGTGGGCAGGAGGGCCGCAGACTGGCCTGGAGACCTGCCAGGGAGCAGGTGATGGAGGCAGAGGCAGGCAATTCGGCACAGAGCGGGCACTGCACACATGCTCCAGAGGTGTCTGTCCATCCGCAGCTCCGCCAGGGCCGCCTCCTGGGACGGCTGGTCGCTGAAGAAGTGGTTCACATACTCCTCCACCCGCGGGCCGTCGAAGCCCCACATGTGGACCGTGGCCACCTCGGTGGGCAGGCAGGCGGGCAGCTTCCCTGGACGAGAAGTGGCCATCACCGAGCAGCCAGGCAGCAGGGTCCCACGGCAGAGGCGGGAGAAGAGGGTGAGGGCTGACGCTGGGTCCTCGGGGTCCGCGGTCTCCTTGTCGGAGCAGGGCTGGAGGATCTCGTCCAGCCCGTCGAAGATCAGCAGGATTCCCTCCGCGTTCTCCTTCAGGTGCTGGAAGACGGCCTCCGGGCTGGCCTCGGGCCTCAGGTACATGTCGAAAAGGAGCTGCGGCAGCGTCAAGGAACCTGTGATCAGGTTGAGCTGCCGGAATTCGAAAAGGAACACAGCCTGGAAGCGGTCCAGCTGACCATCAGCCCACTTCTGGCAGAGCCGGTGGGCCAGCGTGGTCTTGCCCATGCCTGCCTTACCCAGAAGCACTATCACTCTTGGGCCCTTGCTGGCCTTGGTACTGAAGAGGTCCCGAATGTTCACATCGGTGCCGTCTTCTGCCTTGGGGTTCCCTGTTGTGGCACCCTCCTGAGTGTGGAAGGGCGCCGAGGCCCGGCTCCATTGCAAGATTGGAGGGACGTAGGCTTGGTGGAAGGCCAATGGCTGTCCCAGCCCGGGGGTCCTGTCGCCATAGCGCTGCTGGGCAGAAGTTCTCAGTAGCTGCAGGTACCTCTTGGCCAACTCTGCAGGGGACAGGGAGATGGCATGAGAGCAGAATGCCTCCATGCCCCCAGCTCCCCTTCCTCCCCCGAACCCCCCTCCCCCTCATCAGGTGGTTGGGAGCCTGCAGCCTCAGCTCTGCGTGTGGGTATGGGGGCAGAGATGTCAAGGGCACACAGGTGGTCTTGTGCCACCCAAATTCCCAGAATTAACTGGCTGTACAGAAGCACAGGCTTTGGCTGCCATTTACACACAGAAATAATGAATGGGGACGTGTGGATCATGGCTCTTGTTTGTTTTGCAACAACGCAAGTGGCATAGTTTTCAAAATGATGGGGGAGAGGAAAGGGGGGCACTTCCTTTGCAATATCTTATTGGAACAAACTTTTACTATGATACCAGAGTAACCTGCCTTTGCCACCACCTCCCCCCGACAATATTTCAGTTCTGCGAGGTCAAGGATGAGCACCAATCACCTATGGGCCCCGGTTCTGACCAATCAGAACTTCCAAAACCGGTCAACAGTCAACGCCTACAGTGCCAGGTGTTGACTTTAACTGCTGAGTCATTTGGGAGATCTTTGGTAGCTCAGGGGAGGTATTGGGGTCTCAGGGAGGGCTCCAATGTTGAGGGACACTGGAGATGCCCACAAAGAGGGGGGACCCCTGACATAGTGTCCTGTTTTATATTGATGCAAACCCTCTGACCGGCTGCAAATCCTCTGGCTATGCCTAATGGGGCTGGGTATCACAGCTGGCGGGACAACTGGTAGAGAATGAGAGAAGCTTCTGTCTGTCCTGACTGGTTCTCAGTAGCCTCCATGTCTCCCCGGGGACCCCCGAGGCTTCTATCCCAGCATCCAGCTCAGCTCTAACCTGGTCATTGAGAGCCCAGTTCTGAGGTCATGCTTGTCACATCCCTGGGTCTCCCTAAACCCTGAGGACCTGGAAGCATCCCCAGAAAAGCCTGGGTGATGGAGCTGAGACCTCCAGGATGCTTTGAGCTCCCTCATCTCTGCAGAAGCCCTACTCCTGGGGACTTGGCAAGGCCTCTCTGCCAGATCTACCTCCCTCCTCTGCCCACCCAGGACCTCCTGGGAGCCTGGAAGACAAGAGCCCCTGGCCAGCTGGAAGCCTGTGATCAGGGGACAGAGTCCAGGGTCTGGGTCCCTGCCCCAAGGCAATCCACTTTCCACCTTGGTACCCACCTTGTTGCTGCTTCCTGAACTGTTTCGGGCGAGGTGAGGACCCACAGCTCTGATGAGTCCGCTTGAGGCCTGGAAGGAAAGAAAGGAGGAGTAAGGGGTGACGTTTGGGGGCCCGGGCTGAGGAGGTACCCAGCACTTTCAGGGAGCTCTGATCCACAGACAGGCAGCAGCCAGACAAGTATATCTACACTCAAGGACTGAGTGAAGACTGACAGCAAGCAAAGGCTGTGTCCACATAAGCTTCTGTCTGCAGAGGGGTCCCTGGGCCCAAGTGAGAGGGCTGGAGGCTCTGGGCCTGGGGACCTCCCATCCCAGAATGCAGGGAGCCAAGCCCACAGCCAACAGCCTTAAGCACTAAATGGGTTGGAAAGGACCCAGCTCTGTCAAGGGCACTCCTGGTTAGAAAAGCGGAGCTTCCCCCAGGCTTGGTCAGGCCTGTGCCCTCCCTCCTGCACCCGTGTGCTTTATCCCTCTTAGTTCCCCTCTTCCACACGTCCTCACTGCTCTCACTAGTCTCCTGAGTTCTTGTCTGGGTGCATGGATTTTCAAGAGCTAATGGTTTTCTGAAGAGGTTGGGTAAGGAAGGAGAACAAGAATGAAGGGGAGACAGAAAGGAAGGGAGGAAGAAAGAAAGAGGATGAAGAAAGGATTTTAAGAAGTAAAGCAGACTTCCCTGGTGATCCAGTGGTTAAGACTTCGCCTTCCAATGCAGGAGGTGCGGGATGGGTCCCTTGTAGGGGAGCTAAGATCTCACAAGACTCAGGACCAAAAAACCAAATGCAGAACTTGTAACAAACTTAATAAAGACTTTTAAAATGGTCCACATTAAAAAAAAAAAAGTCTAAAATAAAATAAAAGAAGTAAAGGTGGATACTCCTAAAGCCAGGCTTTAGTGATCAATCAGAATGGCCCTGAAGCAGGCCCCTTACCCTGCCAGATGTTAAATTTTTAGTTGCTGGTTTGCAGGGAAAGCCAGAGGTCCCAAAGAGGGGCTGCAATCAGTCTAAGAGTGTGTGCATATATATATATGCAGCCAATGTGTATACTTGGCTACACTGTGTGGCTTGCAGGATCTTTGTTCCCCAACCAGGGACTGATCCTGGGCCCTTGGCAGTGAGCGCACAGAGTCCTAACCACTGGACTGCCAGGGAATTGCCTTGTATTGCAATATTTTAATAAGTCTTCTACTAATAAGGGACTCGTTAGCTAAATATCAACCAGACCTGGTTACAGCCAGGTGACAATTATGCCATCTCAGTGATAAGGAACAGGAGGACCAGGTATCAGTTTTGATTTGTTGGGGAGCTAGGATGGGGCTTCCCTGGTGGCTCAGTGGTAAAGAATCTGCCTATAATGGAGGGAACATAAGTTCAAACCCTGGGTTGGGAGGATCCCCTGGAGAAGGGAATGGCACCCCACTCCAGTATGCTTGCCTGGAGAATCCCATGGACAGAGGAGTCTGGTGGGCTATGGTCCAAAAGGATGTTTTCTGTTAAAGCCTGGTGATATTACTACCATGTATGCTGCTGCTGCTAAGTCACTTCAGTCGTGTCCAACTCTGTGTGACCCTGTAGACGGCAGCCCACCAGGCTCCCCCGTCCCTCGGATTCTCCAGGCAAGAATACTGGAGTGGGTTGTCATTTCCTTCTCCAATGCATGAAAGTGAAAAGTGAAAGTGAAGCAGCTCAGTCGTGTCCAACTCTTAGCGACCCCATGGACTGCAGCCTACCAGGCTCCTCCATCCATGGGATTTTCCAGGCAAGAGTACTGGAGTGGGGTGCCATTGCCTTCTCCAACTACCATGTATACCTGTAAGTAAAAAGTCAGTACTTCTATAGAAATAAAGGTTCCGAAACCACAGAAACATCATACTCAATGGTCAAAGACTATAAGTTTTTCCTCTAAGATCAGGAAAAAGGTATTCACAACGTCTATTCAACATAGAACTGGCAGTTCTAGCCAGAGCAATTAGGTGAGAAAAAGAGATAAAAGACGTCCAAATTGAAAAAGAGAAGTAAAATAATCTGTTTGCAAGTGATAGGATCTTGTACATAGAAAACCCTAAAGACACCACACAAAAAAAGCTGTTAGAACTAATAAATGAAAGCAGCAAAGTAGCAGGAATAAAAAGTCAACACACAAAAGTCAGCTACATTTCTATACATGAGCAATCTGAGAAAAAAACTACCAAAACAATTCCATTTACAATAGCATCAAAAAGAATCAGTACTTAGGAATTAACTTAACCAAGGAAGTGAAAGATTTGTACAATGAAAACTACAAAATGTTGCTGGAAGAAATGAAAGAAGACATAAATAAGTGAAACAGTATCATGGATTGGAAGACTTACTAACATTGAAAATATCAATACTATCCAAAGTGATCTATAGATTCAATGCCCTTATAGTCCCAATGCCTTTTTATTTTTTTTGCAGAAATAGAAAAGTCCATTCTAAAATTCATGTGGAATCTCAAGGGAACCCAAATAGTCAAAACAATCCCCCAGAGAAAAAAATCTGGAAGATTCACACTTTCTGATTTCAAAACTTACTAAAAAGCTACAGTAATCAAAAGCAGTGTGGTATTGGCATAAAGACAGACATAAAGACCAATGGAATAGAGAGTCCAGAAATAAACTCTCACACATACAGTGGAGTGATTTTTGACAAGGGTGCCAAGAGCATTCAGTGATGGGAGAGATGAATGGGGAGTTATTATTTGATGGGTATAGAATCTCAGTTTTGCAAGAAGAAAAAAGAGTATTGGAGATGGATGGTGGTCACGGGCTTCCCAGGTGGCGCTAGTGGAAAATAACCCACTTGCCAATGCAGGAGACATGAGAGATGCAGGTTCGATCCCTGAGTCGGGAAGATTCCCTGGAGGAAGGTATGGCAATCCCCTCCAGTATTCTTGCCTGGAGAATCCCATGGACAGAGGAGCCTGGTGACTATAGTTCATGGGGTCCCAAAGAGTCGGACACGACTGAGTGCCTCTCACATGACATGATGGCTGTGTTTAATACACTGTAAACGTGTTTAATACACTGAACTGTACACTTAAAGGAGAAGGCGATGACACCCCACTCCAGTACTCTTGCCTAGGAAATCCCATGGACAGAGGAGCCTGGTAGGCTGCAGACCGTGGGGTCGCTAGAGTCGGACACGACTGAGCGACTTCACTTTCACTTTTCACTTTCATGCATTGGAGAAGGAAATGGCAACCCACTCCAGCGTTCTTGCCTGGAGAATCCCAGGGATGGGGAAGCCTGGTGGGCTGCCGTCTATGGGGTCACACAGAGTCGGACACGACTGAAGTGACTTAGCAGCAGTACACTTAAAAATGGTTAAGATGGTAAATTTGATGCTATGTAATTGACCATGGTTAAAAAAGAAAGATGGAACAAAAGGGAAAGAAAAGTTCTGAAAAGAGAGTGGTGAATCAGTGAAGTGGACCATCTGATCACTGACCTCTCTGTGCTCCACCAGAAAACCAGTCAGAGGCTCCCTGGGTGTGGATGCCAGACTGTGGGTCAGTGTCAGGCTTGAGGGTGTCTGAATGGTGAGAGGCCTGAGTCTGTGGGCTTGGAGCCTGAGGCCCTGAGGTTTGGGGACAGGGAAATGAGAACGGGCTTCCCCAAGTGAAACCAGATGGGGGATTCCGGCAGTGGCTAAGGGCTGAAAACCTCAAACTCTCCCAGGAGGCTCCAGGCGAGACCCATGGGAAAAGCTATCAAACAAGCCAAAGCCTTGAGGGGCAGAAACGGGGTGCAGGCAAGGCTGGGAGCTCTGGTGAGGGGCATGGGAAATGCGCAAATGGGTCCAAGCACGGGGAGGCTAGTTTACGGAAAATGGCTCTGACCAGCCACCACCAGCCTGTTCTGGGTTTGAGGTGGGGGACTTAGCATGCACCCACCCTCCACATCCCACCCCTACCCCCCGACCCCAGGCCTTACCAGGGTGGAGCTGAGAGTCTGATTGGCTTTCCTCGCCAATTTCCAGAAGACTGGGGAAGCCTGGAAGAGGGAAGGAGATGATATGCCATGAGGATGTGCTAGGATGCCCTGGGACCAGCTCTGGCCCTGTGTCTGGCTCAGGGCTCATCCCTCAGCAGGTGTTCCTAGCAAGCCAGAAATCTACACTTGGTGATCTGTGGAGGGCACAGCTGGTGGTGAGCCCTGAAGGCAGCTGGGGGCAGAAACACGTGCATATCTAAAGGTTTGTGCACATACAAGTATATGGGTGCATGCACACGTGTTTATTCATGCCTGTGCACAAGTGCACGCCTGTGTATCCACGCATGTGCACACTGTGCACCCCCACCTGCCCCGTACTCTGCCTTGTAGAGTTATTGAGTGAGCTCTCACTTCCTCTCCATCAACACAATTAGCTTCTGAGCTTCCCCACGGTGCTCTGTAAATGGAAGAGCCCAAGGGACATTCACTGAACAGGACAGAGTCCAATCAGCCTGCCCCTAAGCGGCGGCCAGAGGGCTCTCCCTAGGACTGTTTCTTTGCAAAAAGAAATCTCTTGGGCAGTATGGGCTATCAGGAATTTCCTGGCAGGAAGGAGTCACCTGGTCCTTTCTCTCTGCATCCTGCCTTTCTGGGCAACTGGGGTGGTACAAGGTGGAAGGAGGAGTCCTCCAGGTCCCCAGCAGATGTGGTGGCATTAGGGCATTTGCTCTAGGAGGTGCACAGAAACATGGAAGTTTGTTCCTGGCTGGGCCACACGTCTCTGTGTGACCCAGGCAAGTCCTGGACTCGCCTGGGGCTCTCTGGCTCCCCAGACCCCGGGCACTAGCTGATGGCACTGCTCCTCCCATCGCCACTCTTACCATCTTCGTGGCCCCATGTGCTCATCAGTGGCACCTCCATGTCCATTGGCACATCCAGCTCCATGCACACGCACTGGATGAATGACTTCCAGGTGGTCGGACCCTGGGCATGCAGTTTTTGGAGTTGCAGGATGACCCTCTGTGTGGGGTCTAGGGCCTGATATCTGGAGCCCAGGTCCACGCTGGGGAGGAATAACTTCACCTTGGTGTCTAGCCATCCTAGGTTTCTGCTGAGCAGCCTCACGAGATATCCATGCAGGTTCTTGGTGCCCAGTTGGAGGCTAAAGGGGTCCATGAGGAGCTGACCCTGCAGGGACCAGGTAGGCGGGTAAGCTGCGAAGGTGAGCTGGGGGACAGGTGAGCTGGGGGGAAGCCAGGAGGGGCAGTTAGAAACCACTCCCCACAGCTAAGGGGAAGAGAAGAGATGGACACAGAAGGTTAGGGAAGTGGTCTCTCTGTAGTGTCTTGATGCCATTGCCCAGCGTTCAGGCCCAGAAATTAATCTCCTTCTGTATTCTCTGCCTATGTCATGGGTCCAGATGGTTTAGTTCATCCCCTGTGGATAAGCCCTGATAATGCTTTATTTGTTCTTGTTTCCATGGACCCATTTGTGCTGCTCTCTGTCTGACCTAAGTTGTTTCTGGCAGAGACAACTAGCTGTCCCCCCGTATTTGTTCTTCTCTTCTTTCTTAGTACTAGAACCCCTAAATATTCCCTAGTTATCTGAAATAGACTATTTCCCAGCCTCCCTTGCAGCTAGATATACTCATGTAATTAAATTTTGGCCAATGAGATGTCGGTGGAAATGTTGTATATCATTCTTAACCTCTTCTTGTTGGCTGGAATGCTGATGTGATGGCCAAACCTTGGGCAGCCATATTGGACTGTGAGGTAGAAGCCAGCACTGCAGAAGGTGGAGAGTAAAGCTTTCCTGTCCTGGACTCGCTGACTTCAAATTTCTAATACATGACAAGGCAATTCATTTCTATTCTGTTTAAACTACTGTTGCTTAGGCCCTTTTGCTATTCACAGTGAAATATAATCCTAGCTAATACAGACCCTCTCTTCTCTCTTAGCAAATTCTCCCCTTCTAAACTGGAACTCAAACAACTTGCTGGTAGGAGTATTAAAATGAGGCAAGGAGAACGTATTTTGTGAAAGTTTAAAAAGTCTGAAGGCCCTTTGATTCAGCAATTACATTTCTAATATGCTGGCCTTGGGACACAATCATGGACTTAAACAGAATTTTTAGTTACAAAGCTGTGCACTGCAAGAGTATTTTTAATAGTTAAAAATTGGAAGCAACCTAAATATCCAACAGCTAGAGATTAACTGGTTATCCATCACATGGTGGAATATGCTAGAACGTTTCCAAATGTACTTTCTGGCACTATTGTCTTAATAATAGAGATAAATGCTCAGAAAGCACTTACTGTGTGTTAGGCTCTGTTTTATGTGTTTTATGTGTCTCATTGAATCCTCACAACTCCAGAGACTTCATTTCTAACACTGAAAAAGATAGGAGGCCCATGCAGGGACCAGCCTTATCAACTCCCAGATGCTGGGGCCAACACCATGTGTTCTGGGGTTCAGACTCTAGCTTCTCCCTTGACCCCCAAGAGACCTACTGGGCACATGTCCCCAGCTCCTTCTGGTCACCCCTCTTCAACCAAACTAATAGCAACAACTCCTTGCTCAGGCACAGAGTTTGAGACTTCAAGAAATATGCTCACATCTATGGCATGGATCACTGTCCCCACTCAACAGATGAAAATGCTAAGCTGGGGAAGGGTAAAGGACAGACCCAAGATCATCATGTAAGTCCATGGAGGAGACGTGCTCAGAACTGAGATTTCTTACCTCTCAGACCAGTTAATTTCCAAGGCTTGGCAACCCTAGGTGGCACCAGACAAGGGCTAATCCCTGGCTTCTGTGTGATCTTGGCGCTTACGGCATGGCTTCTTTTCCGGGCTAGAGTGTCCAAAGTCCATGCGGCCCATAAAGAACTCATCCAGGGCAGCAAGGTGCCAGGCAGAAGTGAGGAGTGCCTGGATGATATAATTTCGGGGAAAGTCCTTCAAATTCAAATTTCTCCCCCAGCCAGTCTAACATGATGCCTTTGTTTCCACCATGAGTGCTCTGTCCCCTTTGAGTAAGACATTAGCTCTTTAAAAATAACCAGCCCTGGAAGAAAAAACACACTATATCATTATTGGTCATTGTGAAAGTCAGTAGCAAACAGCCTTGGAGACAGAGGATTATAGTAGAAAGATCCTCAGTGAAGGGATGGTCACTGACCTGGCTCCCTGGTTCATCATAGATGTTCTAGGATGTCCACAGAGAGGGTCTCCTGAGTTCCTGGGCCAAGTCCTGGAGCTGGATTTTCAGATTCTTTCCATAGGACAGGCTCCTAAGAGATAGGAGAAAGACTACTTTCTTATCATTATTCCACATTCCAAGAGGAACTCTGTAAAGAAGGCACCGACCCTCACTCCTAACTCCCCTGAGGACATCAACCCAGAAACAGCCTTCTCATCTTCATGTGCAGATCTTATTCTTCCCCAAGCAAGATTCTTCTTGTCCCTGAACTGTGCACAGCGCAACCCTCCTCAGTATCACTTCCCACCACAACTGGCCCAGAGGATGCCCCTCTTACTCTTCCAATTTGAATATTCCCCTTACAGTGACTTGTTCCATCACTACATACCTCTCCAACCCAGTAGATTTATTACAGCTAATTTATTAAATGAAGATGGAATAACTCTTACCAAATATGTCAGCCTTCTTTCCTAATAAAACCTCAAAGAGGTTAGAATGTGCAGCTTTCTCTCTTCATACATCATGAAGTTTTTAAATAATTGAGAGTAAACATCCTTCTTAATGAGAAAACCCAGAGGCACTGATCACTGTCTCACCAAGAGAACAATAAAATGATGATCATTTAATCAGTTTTATTTTATTAGTTCCTCTATTATAAAAACTATAAATGAAGTATGACCTGTAGAAATTGTGAATCACTATGTTGCATACCTGTATTTATATAATATTTTATATCAACCATATCTCAATAAAAAATAAAGTAAGGACATCCCTGGTGGTACAGTGAATAGGAATCTGCTTGCCAGTGCAGGTGATGCGGGTTTGATCCCTGGTCTGGGAAAATTCCACATGCCATGGAGCAACTAAGCCCATGTGCTACAACTCCTGAGCCTGCATTCCAGAACTCCTGAGCCCGAGTGCTACAACTACTGAAGCCCATGAGACTAGAACCTGTGCTCTGCAACAAGAGAGGCCACGGCAATGAGAAGCCCACACGCCTCGACTGGAGAGTAGCCCTGCTCACCACTTTCAGAGAAAGCCCATACACAGCAATGAAGATCCAGCATAACCAAAAATGAAAATAAACAAATAGCGCTTCCCTGGTGGTTTAGTGGGTAAAGAATCTGCCTGCGAATGCAGTAGACACAGGTTCAATCCCTGACCTGGAAAAAGCCCACATGCTGTGGAGCAACTAAGCCTGTGGCCACAACCACTGAGCCTGTGCTCTAGAGCCCAGGAGCTGCAACTACCGAGCCCACGTGCCTCAACTACTGAAGCCTGTGCTCTGCAACGAGGGAAGCCACGGCAATGAGAGGCCCGAGCCCTGCAGCTAGAGAGTAGCCCCTGGGCGCCACAACTAAAGAAAAAAGCCCAAGCAGTAATGAAGACACAGAACAGCCATAGATAAATAAATAAGTATAAAATAAAATGACACTGGTACAAATGTCTACGTAACACAGCTTCAGAGATCTTGTCTAACAATAAGGAACTGACAAAAGACAAGATGGCTAAAAAGTATATGGAAGAATGGAAGAAAGGCAAAGATCAAAGTATGCACTGATGGAGTATCTAAGAAGTATGAGGAAGGTAACAACAAAGTTCCAGACTTCAGATCAATCCACATCAAGAGGGCACATTTCATAGAGAGCCCAGAAATAAACTCACACAGCTACACTCAATTAATCTTTGACAAAGGAGGCAAGAATACAATGGGGGAAAAGACAGTCTCTTCAGCAAGTGGTACTGAAAAAGCTGGACAGTTGTATGTAAATCAATGAAGTTGATTTACACCTCACACCATGCTAAGTCACTTCAGTCGTGTCCGACTCTGTGACCCCAATAGACGGCAGCCCACCAGGCTCCCCCTTCCCTGGGATTCTCCAGGCAAGAACACTGGAGTGGGTTGCCATTTCCTTCTCCAATGCGTGAAAGTGAAGTCACTCAGTCGTGTCCAACTCTTAGCGACCCCATGGACTGCAGCATACCAGGCTCCTCCATCCATGGGATTTTCCAGGCAAGAGTGCTGGAGTGGGGTGTCATTGCCTTCTCCGACCTCACACAATGCACAGCAATAAACTCAAAATGGCCTAACAATTATGGGACATGACACCATAAAACTCCTAGAAGAGAACATAGGCAAAACATTCTCTGACATAATAGCACCAATATTTTTTTAGGTCAGTCTCCCAAGACAATAGAAATAAAACCAAAAATTAACAAAGGAGACCTAGTCAAATGTACAAGCTTTTGTATAGCAAAGGAAACCATAAACAAAACCAGAAGACAACCTATTGACTGGGAGAAAATATCTGCAAATAATGCAATAGACAAGGGCTTAATTTCCAAAATATACAAACAGTTCATACAATTCGATAACAAAAGAAACAAACAATTCAATCCAAAAATTGGCAAAAGATCTAAATAGATATTTTTCCAAAGAAGACACATAGATGGCCAATAGGCACATAAAAATATGTTTAACATTGCTAATTATTAGAGAAATGCAAATCAAGCCTACGATGAGGTACCACTTCACACCAGTCAGAATGACCATCATTAAAAAGTCTACAAATAACAAATGCTGGAGAGAGTGTGGAGAAAAGGGAACCCTCCTACATTGTTGTAAATCAGTGTAACCACTATGGAGAACAGTATGGAAATTCTTCAAAAAACTAAAAATAGAGTTACCATGTGATTCAGCAATCCTACTCCTGGACAAAACCCAGACAAAACTATCATTCAAAAAGATCCACGTGCCGCTGTGTTCATAGCAGCATTATTTACAATAGCCAAGACATGGATACAACCTAAATGTCCATTGACAGATGAATGGATGAGGTACATATATATAATGGAATACTACTCAGCCATAAAAAGAATGAAATGGTGCCATTCGCAGCAACATGAACTGAACTAGAGATTATCATACTAAGTGAAGTAGGTCAGAAAGAGAAAGACAAATACCATATGATATCACTTATATGTAGAATCTAAAATATGACACAAATGGCAATTATATTCATTGGGAAAGGCAGGCAATGACGGAGAGACTTCCAAACAAAAGCACTTTATAAAGTAAAGGTCATTAAAACCTGATGGTGCCAGATTTAAAATAGAACAGATTGATCTAAGGAATGGAAGAGAGTTCAAATTAGCTTCACACCCATTTAAAATCCACTATTTGATCAATGGTATTGAGAGGGAAAATATGGAAGAATACATAGTATTAAAACACATAGTAATACAAGTATTTTAAATGGGAAGAATTATTATCATTGGCTGTGCCACACTGCTTACGGGATCTTAGTTCCCGGACCAGGTATTGAACAAAGGCCCTCGGCAGCGAGTGTACAGGGTCCTAACCGCTGGACCGCCTGGGAATTCCTTTTTTTATTAAGAATTATTTTTAAATTAAGTAATTAAAGTTTTCTTATTAAAACCACAACCAGATATCATTTCATACCCCCCTCAAATATCTCCAATGAAAGAGAAGATAATACAACTGTTAATGAGGATGTGGAGAAATAGGAACCCTTATATACTGCTGGTGGGAATGCAAAATGGTGCAGCCCCTTTGGAGAAGGTTGGCAGTTCTTTAAAATGTTAACCAAAGTTATAACTCAGCAGTTTTCTACTCCTAGGTTTATACTCAAGAGAAATGAAATATATATACTTACATAAAAACATACACAAATGTTTATCATCCCTCATAGCCAAAAAGTGAAAAAAATCAAAATTTCCATAACTCACAGATGAGTAGGCAAAATATGGTATGTCACTACAACAGAATATTATTTAGCAACAAAAAGGAAAAAAGTAACATCGTGTTCAGTCACTTCAGTCATGTCCACTGTTTGTGACCCTATGGACTGTAGCCTGCCAGGCTCCTCAGTCCATGGGATTCTCCAGGCAAGAATACTGGAGTGGGCTGCCATGCCCTCCTCCAGGGGGTCCTTCCGACCCAGGGATCAAACTCGCATCTCCTGCATGTCCTGCATTGCAGATGAATTCTTAACTGCCGAGCCACTATTATGTACTACAAGATGGATGAACAGGTAAAATACGCTAAGTGAAAAAAGCTCCAAAGTATACTAGTAAGTGAATTCAACTTTTAAAAGCTACTGCATATGTCTGTTTTAAATGTGCTGTGTGAATCTGCATACAGAGAGACCAACTCTAGGGCTACCCAAGAAAACTGGTGACAGGACTGTACCTGGGGAGTGGACGTGGGAGAAGCAGGCAAAGGAGAGCCCTTGTTACACTGTACAGTTCGCTCTCTGTGTCTGTGGATCTGAATCTTCAAGTGTGGAGCCCATAGATATGGAGTGCTGACTGTACTATGCCATCTTATATAAACGACTTGAGCATCCGAGGGTAGGGACACTGAGGGCCGCCTGTACTCTTTGGACAACTGCATACATTAAAACTTTTCAACAGGCACAACTGTTTCAAAGCCATAAAATGTTCATATTAAAAACTAGGGTTCGATCCCTGGGTCAGGAAGATTCCCTAGTAAATGTGTTACCTCTAAGAATCACCAATGCATTCCTGGGACATGGGGCTCAGAGAGCGGTAATGAAAAGCCAGCATCACACAGTAAGATTCCCAAGGGAATCCAGGTATGTGGGTTTGTGGTCCCATGCTCCTGCCACTCCAGTCCAGGTCCAGACAGGAAGAGGGAGAAAGGCAGGGGGCCTTGTCGGGTCGCTGGTCTCACTGAGGGGTGGGCATAGGAGGCTTGCCCAGATGGGAGCTCCATCCTGGCTTCTGTCGCCCTCATCGCTGTGCTCTTGGGGAGTCTCTCTTGCTATCCGGGGCACGCCGTGCTGTGTAGGTTAGGGGAGCCAGTTCCTTTGCCCAGTCCTTTGCTCTTGCTGCTCCCTATGCCTGGAGACTGCCGCCCCAACCCCCGCCCCCCGACCTCCAGTCCACATTCATGCACATGCGCACACATGCCAACATGCACTTCTCTGGCCAGAGTCATCTCTAAAACTCAGCGCTGGTCTGGTCTCATTTCTGTCTAAACCTCCTATAGTTTCCCGTCACCTGTAAGATGCAGTGTGGCACCACAGTTAGTGGGACTTCCACGAAGCAGGTCCACATCAGGTGCTCAAGAAAGGTTCAAAGGATGAGTAACAAATGGTCCTTCACCGTCTGGGTCCTGGCCACTTTCGGGCCATCTCACGCCACCTCTGCTGCCTGCCACGTGACCACGCTCCCGGCCCCACCCAGCCATCCTCTTTCACAACTCCTCACCTTGCACACATACCCTGCTCTGCCTCGAATGCCCTGCCCTTTCCCTTCCATCTTGCAAACTCCTCCTTCTTCTTATGGACTCAGCTCCAATCAACTCCTGCTCCCTTCTCAGGGAAGTCCTGCCGGCTGCCTTCCCAGACTGAGTCGCGCCGCTACCACTGGTCTTCCCTCCTTAGCAATGTCTCCTTCCTCCCCCACAGCAGGGCTTGTCATTCTGCACCATCATTTCCTCTTGGTCAGTCCTTCCTTCAGCAGCTGGGAACACCACCTGATTCTGGACAAGAGCAAACACCTTGGCAACAGGGCCCTGGATTGGAGTCTCTACTTGGTACCCGCTGTGTGGCTTTGGTTTGGTTACCCCATGGCTTGGTACTTCAGTGTCCTCATCTGTAAAAGGAGGATGTTTGAGGTCAGGCTGCTAAAAGCAGAACCCAAGATAGGGGTGTCTGTTGAAGTTATTTATTAAGGCTGAAAGGGAAGCAGGATGGCACAAGGGAAGAAGTTAGGCAAAGATGCGGTTTCAGGAGGTCTAGCTTCAGCCTGACCACGGGGAGCTCTGGGATGTGAGTGACAGGTCAACAGGCCTATCCTGCCAAGAGGCAAGGGGGCTGGGCTGCTATTTCCCGCCCACCCCCCTCACTCACCCCCCTCAGTGGCCACATCCGCCAGACACTGGCTATGGGCCATATCCAGGTAGTGGAGGAGGGGCATTCCGATCGGCCAAGGGCAATCTTTAAGGGCAGGGTGCAGTGTGAGCAGCCTACGCCCACAATGGATGGGGAATGGGGGTGGGGGACTGGCCCATGAAGGGGGGCCCAGTAGACTGGAGACCCGGAGCACCAGCAGGGTCAGCTTTTGGGGTAATAACAGTTAACTGGCAAGGGCATTGGGAGGTGAAGCAGGCAAATCCCCTGACACAGCATCTGGCACATGAGCTATTATTACCAGTGTTGTTCCCTCTGCAGCCCCGGCCCAGCACAGGGTAGACGGAAGAGAGGGAGGGAAGGAGGAGAGGATATGCTTGGAGTCACAGACCTCTGGCTGCTTCTTCCTTCTTCCTGCTTGGATTGAGAGGGAGGCCCTTCGAGGCTGGGGCTTGGCAGTCACATGTGCTGGCCGCACCCCCAAACCTCACTTGTTGGGCTCTGTTTCCTCATCTCTACGGGGCGGGGGGGAGGGCATCACAGGCCGTCCCTGTTCCCCGGGCTGTCTGGGAGGGTCAAGCCGAGCATCAGGGCCCGTGGGTGGCTGGAAGCCCTATCCTCTGGCTGGTTCTGACAGACCTGGGGTTCTGTCCCAGCTCCAGGGCCCTGGTGGGAGGAAAGAGGACAGAAGAGGGCCACTGAGGTCAGACAGTGGGAAGAGAGGACCAGAAATAAGAAGGCTAGAACCCTAACCTCAAGACAGGAAGGGTATGGTTGGTAGGGACAATAAGAAAAGCATGGCCTGGGCCATGACAGCCACTCCAGACATTCGGACCAAAATATCTGAAGGAGGGCAAGCAAAGTACTGCTGGACTCGGTTTCTCAGGACCGAGTGGACAGGTCAGGCCTGGGGAACCCGGGGAAGACCAGAGTCCACAGAGGCCCTCAAGCCCTCTCACACCAAGTCCTACAGGGCTGACAACAGAAAACTCAGGGCCTCTGTATCCCCCCAGGGTGGATGATCACAGTCCAAGGCTTTGGAGGACGCCTGAGGCCAGAGGCAAAGGCGAACCTAGCTAGAAGAATCCATGCCAGCTCCCCTCCCCAACTCTCTGGCCTTTTTTCCCCCTCTGGCCACACTGTGGCCATATGGGATCTTAGTTCCCTGACCAGGGATCGAACCCCATGCCCCTTGCAGTGGGAGTGCGGAGTCCTAACCACCAGATGGCCAGGGATGTTCCCAGGCCCATTTTACAGATGGGGAAACTGAAGTCCTGAGAGGGGAAGGCCTTACTGACACTCATAGCAAGTAAGAAGTGAAAGTGAGACCAGACTGAGCTATCAGGCTTTTTCTTGGGGGTGCTAATGCAGCGCCACCCCAGGAATCATCCTCTTTTCATGGGTCCCCACGACGGGGTACCTTCAGGGAGATGTGAGCAGCCATTTCTTCCCTCATCCATAAAAGTGGGCAGAGAGGGCAAGAGGGGTCCTTGACCCGGCACATTTCCATGGGGCGGGGGTGGGGGGAGGGTGTGCGATGGGGATGATTTCTTTTGAAAGCCATCATCTTTATTGTCCCTCACAATGACAGGGTCCTGCAGGACTTAACACGCACCCCCATGTGTCTTACCAAAGCAGAAACCGAGGCCCAAGACTTCCCTAGCGGTCCAGTGGCCAAGACTCCCTGCTCCCGGTGCAGAGGGCCCGGGTTTGATACCTGGTCAGGGAACTGGATCCCACATGCCACAACTAAGAGCCCACCTGCCTCAACAAAGATCAAAAATCCCAAGCGCCACAACTAAGACCTGACACAGCCAAATTAACTAATTTAAAAAAGAAAAAGGAACCAAGGCTCCCAGCAGTGAGGGGCCCTCCCCACATCACCAGCTAGAAAGATACAGAGCTGGGAGTTGAGAAAGCATCTTCTTGTCTCAAAGTCTTTGCGGAGGGTGGCACGAGCCTGCACTCTGAGCCCCGGGCCTGGGTGGCCCCTGTTCTAAATCCAGCAGCGCCTCTCTTTTCCTGTCACTAGAAACCAGGAATCTGGCTCCCAGCCCCCATCACTAGAACTGAAACTGCCTCCTTTATTCCAGCCGACTTCCTGCTCAGACAGCTCAGACTCTCCACCAAAAGAACCCCTGGGGTTTCCGGGTGCACCCTTCTCTGAAACGTGGACAGCAGGTGGCCAGGGAGGGATCTTGCCTTTTCCACTCAGCCCTGGAGGTTTGGGTCCAGCACCCACCAGAAGTGGCCAGTGAGAAGGCTCCTTCCCAACAGGGTCCTGGGCCTCCGGAGGGCCAGTGGCTCCCAAACCTGCCTGCATGTTAGAGTCATCCGGGGTTTTAAAAATTCCAGTGGGCTGCACCCCAGATCAATCACAGCACAATCTCTGAGGGTGGGACACAGGCACCTTTGGAAGCAACCCAGCTGAGCTTGGGGACTACTATTCTAGGCCATGCTGCCACCCAGCGCTCCACTCCGGGTGGGCAGAAAGGCTTCGTGTTCCCTTGTACCCGGCGCCTTGCTTCCCCAGCAGAGCCGAGGCTTCTTGCCTTCGAGAGGTTGGGGACAGGAAGGCCACCGAGATGGCCGCATTTAGATGGGACCCTGAGGGTGCCTGCTGAAAACTGCCGCTCCTCCTGCACTTCCACCTCTGGCCTGCTCCTTGGCACCTCGTGGCCCTGCCAACTCCTCCCATGTCCACTCCAAACCAAAAATGAAGCTGAGACCTGGAAATCCCCTTTTCGTCTCCAACCATGTGGTTGAAGAGGATCCTGGAGGAATTATGTGCTGGTTTGGGGGGCAAAGAAGGCTCAAGATGTAAAGCAGAGAAATTAGATCCTGAGGTTCAAATTCACAGCCTGGAGATTGGTCTGCCCACTTCCAAAGGCAAATTGGAGGCAATTTCTAAAACCTAAATGTGTCCACCCTTTGACTCTATAACCAAGCTGCTTGGCAGGAAGCCCAGGGAGAGCCACACAGCCTGGAATACGCAGAGCATACTGGATAAGGAAATCCTGCAGCCGTGTTTGACCAACTGATATCTCAATAAGGTTTGGTGTGACCACACCTCTGGGTTATGGGCATGAAGACCACTGACATGGCTGGATCCTTATATGTATTAACTGAATAAACAAGACACATGAATAATGATATGCATAATATGATACTATTTGTTTGAAGAATACATAGAAAACAAAGCACCAACACTGTATGTCTTCATCCAGGTCTATAATCCCATGTTTTTATAACTTAGAGGTTAAGAGCATGAATTTTGGAGCCAGCTGTCTAGCTTGGAACTAAGCATTTCATCATTTGCAGGCTGTGTGGCATCAGACAAATTGTATAGCCTCTCTAGGCTTCAGTGTTCTTATCTATAAAACAAGGATAGGACTTCCCTGGTGGTCCAGTAGTTAAGAATCCAGCAGCCAATGCAGGGGATGCAGGTTCAGTCCCTGGTCTGTGAAGATGTACATACCTCGGGGCAACTAAGCCCAGGTGCCGCAACTACTGAACCCTTGAGCCCACGCTCTGCAACAAGAGAAGCCACTGCAATGAGACACCCTCGAACCACAGTGAAGACTAGCCTCCACTCGCCGCAACTCGAGAAAGCCTGTGCGCGCAGCAACAAAGACCCAGCACAGCCAAAAATAAAAAAAATAAATGAAAATAAATAAACCAAGGATAACTTCAGTATCTACCTCACAGGGTTGGGACTGTGTCAATACATGTAAAGTGCTTAAAACAAGGCCTTGCAGTTAGTGAGCCCAATAGAAGTGTTTTGGGGTTTTTTTTGAATTGTTGGTTTTGGGGGTTTTTTTCGGTTGTACAACATGGCTTGTGGGATCTGCATTGAGAGTGCAGAGTCCTGACCACTGGACCTCCAGGGAATCCCCTTGTTTGTTTGTTTTTTAATGCGAAGCTTTAGATAAAGTTCTGGAAGGCAACACACCAAACTGGTTATCTCAAACTAGGAGAGGACTGGCCTGGGGCGGGAAGCAGTGAGTAATGGAGATGTAGGCACCTGACGTGGCATCCAGCTGTTTGCAAAGCGAATTTAATCATGTATTACCTGTGTGGTTTAAGCTGAAAACATTTTTTTGAAAGTGAAAGAAGACAGATCAGTGACCAGAAAGCTGCACTCTTTGAAGTCAGAAGAGGAGTTCTACTTCCAGGCTGGATCAGCTGACCTATGTCCTCCCATGCCAACTGGCAGTGCCCAGGCACACGAAATGCGGGCAGAAGAAAGGATTGGGAAGAGGGCTGGAGGTTAGTGATCGGTTGGTTGGAGCCTCGGTTCTGAGCTTCACTGCCCCAAACTGACTTGCTGGGTGATACCAGGCAAGTCCCTGCCCTCTCTGGGCCGTAACTCACTTGTACCTCAAGTAGGGTTAATACCAGCCCGTCTTACAGGGACTGGTGGAGCTGATAAGGGGTCGGGAGGCTTGGGTGCAAATCCTGATTTCAACATGTTGTGCTGTGCAACCTAGGGCACGTTTCCTAACTCCTCTGTACCTCCAGTTCCTCATCTGCAAATGGGGGTGATGATGCTGCATCCACTTCACAGGGTCATTGTGAGGCTGGAAGACAATAATGAAGATCACAGCACAATGAGGGGGACGCCCATCTGCAGCGGGTGCTAGCTGGTGCCAATCTCATATACTGGGTTCTTAGCACAGGTCCGGGCAACATGCTATAGCATTCCACTTGCATTTCCTCAGCAGGTTCTCAGTCACCCTTTCAAGGCAAATGTTACAGACTCTGGGAAGTCAAGAAGCACAGAGTGGATTAAAAACATCTGCTGAGGGACTTCCCTGGTGGTCCAGCGGTTAGGACTCTGTGCTTCCAATGCAGGGGGCATGGGTTTGATCCCTGGTCAGGGAAATAAGATCCCACATGGTAAATGGCCCCCAGTTTTTTTTTTTTTTTAAAGGAAAAACGACATTAAAAGCTCTGCTGAGGACTTCGTTGGTGGTCCGGTGGTTAAGAATTTGCCTGCCAATACAGGGGACAAGCGTTTGATCCCTGATCTGGGAAGATCCCACATGCCACGGAGCAACTAAGCTTGTGAGCCACAGCTACTGATCCTGTGCCTTAGAACCCATGCTCTGCAGCAAGATAGAACACCAGAATGAGACGCCTGTGCACCGCAACTAGAGAGTAGCCCCCACTCACTGCATCTAGAGAAAGCCCTCACATAGCAACAAAGACCCAGCATGGCCAAAAATTAAAAAAAAAAAATTTTTTTTTAAAAACCCTTCCACTGAACTCAGAGGCGCTTTCCTAACTGAAGCACCACACTGCCTTCAACCAATGACCTTCTTTCCAAACAAAATAATCATTTCCATAGCTCTTGATTATTTTTATGCTATAAAATATAATCTGCACTCATTTGAAAAGTTCTAAACATTTTAGAAATATATCATGTGAATTTTCTCACAATCTTACTCTTTAGGGAGAAGAATACAAGTTCCAAGACTTTTTTTACCCATGTTGGAGAACATTTTTGCCTTATACGAGAATCAGAGTTTCGTTTCCTTAAACATTTTCTAGAAATCATTTCACTTTGAACTTGATTTTCTAGTATCATTTGCCTTGCATGGAAGGTAACCCCTCCAAAGAAACCCAAGGGAAACAAAACTAAAATGATGCCCACTGAAACTGCCCTCCTGGGGCTCTGGCCTGAGGCCTGGCCTCCAGTTGTTAAAAAGGTGGTCCTCAGTGTGAGAGGCATTACGGATATTAGCAGTCAACTGAGACTTTCTTCTTGACGAATCAGGAAGGATCAGAGAGAAGTGAAAAGAGCACAGCTGCTCTCACTTTGTGATTCAACGAATGCCTTGTCCACGCACCACTTAACACTATCTGGCTGACTCTGCTGTGTAAGTCTGAGACAAAGCTTGACTTGTCCGTTTCAAGAAGAGAATTCTGTGGGTGCAAAATGCACAGGACACCTTCAAGAATGTAAGGAAAAGACTATTGTGAGACACGCAAAACAGAAAGCTATTTCTCTCTTCAAATAAGATGCTGTGACAAGACCTGAATGCCTCAAAATACAAGTTTCCCAGGGTTTGAGTCTTTCCTCCATTTGGCATGAAGAGCAGAAGCAACCTCTCAGGCAAGGAGTTAATGGGGGTTTGGGTTTTGCTGATGGTACAGGCTGCATGTCTCCCCTCAGAAGATGGATGTTGGGGGATCAAGCAGTTTTATAGCTGCCTGCAGCCTCTGTATCCACACAGTCTTCTAGGAAAGAAATTTAGCAACATGGTCTCAAATTTTTTAAATAATGGTTCATTCAGGGACACAGAGATCAGACTGTTGGTTGCCAAAGGGGAGAGGGCTGGAGGAAGGATGGAGTGGGAGGTTGGGGTTAGCAGATGTAAGCTTTTACGTGTGGGATGGATAAACAACAAGATCCAACTGTATAGCACAAAGAACTATATTCAGTATCCTATGATAAACCATAACGGAAAAGAATATTAAGAAAAAGAATGTATTAAAAAACAATAGTTCAAGACAGGATTTGGGGAAGATGGCAGAGTAGGAAGCATTAGGATTCTGTCTCCTCATTTAGACAAAAATGGTGTGAGCAGAATCTGGTATAACTGTTTTGGAACTCCGGAGTCTGTTGAAAGCTTACAACTGCAAGGGGAAGTCTGGACTGTTAAATTTTGGTTAATTTTGGTCAATTTCAGCTCTTAACACAGTAATAGGTGCCTGTCCCTTACCCCTCAGACTCACGGCAGTCAGCTGTGCACCTGGACCGACCTGCACACAGCTTGCAGGAGCTCGGGTGGGTGAAAAGGACCCTGTCCTCCAGATACTGGAGACTTGAGCCGTATCTGTTGACTGCTGCTTCTGATCTCAGAGGCGCAGACAGAAACAGGCAGCCATTGTTGATACACCCCACTCCCTCCATGTTGCAAGCCTCTTCTTAGCTGAACTGACCTCCAGGAGATTTAAAGGTGGCCAGTGGTAAAGAATCTGCCCGCAATTTGGGAAACCTAGGTTCGATCCCTGAGTTGGGAAGATCCCATGGAGAAGGGAATGGCAACCCTCTCCAGTATTGCCTGGAAAATTCCATGGCGAGAGGAGCCTGAAGGGCTAGAGTCCATGGGGTCGTAAAAAGTTGGACACAGCTGTGCAACTTTCAGTTAATGCCCTTTGTTTCTTCCTTCAATTCTGCTTTTCCCCTTTTGGGAGCCAGACATTAAAGACAAGGACATTTAGAAACAACTGTACATATGGGGAAAATTATAAAGTGACTGCACATGCCTAAGAAAAGGTTCAGAAAAGACATAAGAAGACATTAAGTTTACATCTCAGGTTGACTCTAGGCACAGAAACAGTTTACAACAATACAAAAAAATAACACCCAATAACCAAAACCAGCAACCCTGGAGAGGGGGAGAATCTGATTCCCAGATTTTACACATTATTAGATTCAAATGTCCAGGGTTCAACAAGAACAACAGCAACAACAAAATCACAAAGCATACAAAGGAAACAATGGTCCACTGAAAGGAAAAAAATATTCAATAGACTCCGTCTCTGAAAAAAATTAGTGACGGATGTATTAGACAAATACTTTAAAACAACTAACTGACTTAAAGAGTCCCAAAGAGCTAAGAAAGCAAAAAAAAAAAAAAAAAAGTTGTGCAGACAAAATGTAAATGTCAATAAAGAGATAGAAAACCTAAAAAGAAACCAAGAAGAGATTCTGGAGCTGAAAAAATGTAATATTGAAAATGAAAAATTCATAGAGGGATTCAAAGGCAGATTTGAGTAGGCAGAAGAAAGAATCAGGGAACTTCAAGATAGAATAAAGGAAATTATAAAGGCTGAGAAACAGAAAAAGCCTGAAGAAAGTGAACCGAGTTTAAGGGATGTGTGAGACATGATTAAGTGGGCCACCATATGTACTATGGGAGCCCCAGAAGAAGGAAGAGAAAGGGACAGAGAGAAAAACTGAAGAAATAATGGCTGAAAAGTTCTCAAATTTGCTGGAAGAGTTGAATATAAACATTCAAAAACCTCAATGAATTTCAAGTGAAATTAACTCAGAGACCCACATCAAAACACATTATAAGCAGATTTTCAAAAACAAAAAAGAGGGGCTTCCCTGGTTGCCCTTGTGGTAAAGAATCTGCCTGCCAATGCAGAAGACACAGGTTCAATCCCTGATCTGGGGAGATCCCACATGCTGCAGAGCAACTAAGCCTGTGTACCACAACTATTGAGCCTGTGCTTCAGAGCCTGGAAAGTGCAGCTACTGAGCTTGTGTGCCACAAGTACTGAAGCCCATGAGCCCTAAAGACCATGCTCTACAACAAGAGAAGTCAATAAAATGAGAAGGCCACACAGTGCAGCTAGAGGGTAGTCTCCACTTTGTACAACTAGAGAAAAGCTCATGCAGCAACAAAGACCCAGCACAGCCAAAAATAGATAAAATTATTTAAAAATACCCAAATCTCAAAGATAAAGTTCAAGTCTTGAAAGCAGCAAGAGAGAAGTGAATCATCACATACACAGGCTCCTCAATATGATTATCTTCAAATTTCTCCTCTGAAACCTGAGGACGGTAGGCCCATACATTCAAAGTGCTAAAAGAAAAACTGCCAACCAAAAATCCTATATCCGGCAAAACTGTCCTTCAAAAGTAAGGGGGGAATCAAGACATTCCCAGATAAACAAAAGCTGAGGGGGTTCATGATGTGCCCAGCAAGAAATGCTCAAGGTACTCCTGTAAAGGGAAATGAAAGGACTCTAGACAGTTGAAGCCATGTGAAAAATAAAGATATCAATAAAGGCAAGTATATGGACAGTTATAAAAGCTAGTATTATTGCAGTAATAGTTTGTATTTTTTGTTTTCTACAGGATTTATGTATACATGTAAAGAAAAACAATTATTAGTGTAAAGACTAGTATTACTGTAACTGGTTTTTAATTCCAAATCTTGTTTTCTACAAACACTAGGAGACTAATGCATTTTTAAAAATTATTATATTTGAGGCACATAAAGTATAAGGATGTAATTTTGTGCCACCAATAACAGAAAACAGTGGGAATGGAGCTGTAAATAGCAGAGTTTTTGTATATTACTGAAGTGAATGTTACATTAGGATGTTAAATGTAATCCTCATACTAACCACAAGGAAACTAGCTATAGAATATACTCAAAAAAAAATTAAAAAAGAATTTAAACATTTCACTACAAAAAGTTAGTGAAAGTGAAAGTGAAGTCACTCAGTCGTGTCCAACTCTTTGCAACCCCGTGGACTGTAGCCCACCAGGCTCCTCCGTCCATGGGATTCTCCAGGCAAGAATACTGGAGTGGGTTGCCATTTCCTTCTCCAGAAACAAAAAGTTAACTAAACACAAAAGAGGAATGCAAAAAGTGAGGGACCAAAAAGCTATACGGCATGTAAAAACCAAAGAGCAAAATGACAGAAATAAGTCCCTCCTCATCAGTAGTAACCTAAATGCAAATGGATTAAACTCTCCAATCAAAAGACAGATTGGCTGAATGGATAAAAACACTGATCTAACTATACGCTGTCTACAAGAGACACACTTGAAATTCAAGGGAAAAAACAGATTGAAAGTAAAGGGATGGAAAAAGATATCCCATGAAAATAGTAATCAAAGGAGAGAAGGAATGGGTAGACTAATGTGAAACGGATTGCCAGTCCAGGCTCAATGCATGATACAGGATGCTCAGGGCTAGTGCACTGGGATGACCCAGAGGGATGGTATAAGGAGGGAGGTGGGAGGGGGGTTCAGGATGGGGAGCACGTGTACACCCCTGGCAGATTCATGTTGATGTATGGCAAGACCAATACAATATTGTAAAGTAATTAGCCTCCAATTAAAATAAATAAATTTATATTAAAAAATAAAAAATTTAAAAAAAGATAAAGTAGACTTTAAATTAGAAAAAAGGTTATAAGAGACAAAGAAGGACTTTACATGTTAATAAAAGGTTAAATATATCAAGAAGATATACCAGTTATAACATTTACATGCCTAATGACAGACAACCAAAATATACAAGGCAAAAACTGATAGAATTGAAGTGAGACATAAGCATTTTTACAATAATATTTGGAGGCTTTAATACCGACTCGCAATAAGGGATAGAATAATCAAACAGAAGACAAGTGAAGAAATAGAGGACTTAATCAGTACAATAGGTCAATAAGATCCAACAGACATATACAGGATTCTCCACCCAGCAACCACAGGATACACATTCTCAGGTGCACATGGGCTATTTTCCAGGATAGACCATACGTAAGGGCACAAATGATGTCTCGATAGATTCTAAAAGATAAATATCATACGAAGTATAGTCTCTGACCACAGTGGTGTTAGAAATCAATAACATAAAGGAAACTGGAAAACTCACAAAATCGTGGAAACAAGACTGCCCACAGTCAAGCAAATCAAAGAAGAAATCACAGTGGAAATTAGAAAATGTTTACAGATGAATGAAAACAAAACCAAAATTTATGGAACACAGCAAAAGCAGTGCTAAGGAGAAATTTTATAGGTATAAATGTTTACATTCGAAAATAAGAGAGATCTCAAATCAACAACCTAACTTTATAACTTAAGAAACTAGGAAAGAAAAGTAAATTAAATGCAAAACTAGCAGAAGAAATGAAATAATAACAATTCAGTTGAGTTCAGTCACTGAGTCATGTCTGACTCTTTGCGACCCCATGAACTGCAGCATGCCAGGCCTCCCTGTCTATCACCAACTCCTGGAGATCACCCAAACCCATGTCCATTGAGTCATTGATGCCATCCAACCATCTCATCCTCTGTCATCCCCTTCTCCTCCTGCCCCCAATCCCTTCCAGCATCAGGGTCTTTTCAAATGAGTCACTCTTCGCATCAGGTGGCCAAAATATTGGAGTTTCAGCTTCAGCATCAGTCCTTCCAATGAATATTCAGGACTGATTTCCTTCAGGATGGACTGGTTGGATCTCCTTGCAGTCCAAGGGACTCTCAAGAGTCTTCTCCAACACCACAGTTCAAAAGCATCAATTCTTTGGTGCTCAGCTTTCTTCACAGTCCAACTCTCACATCCATACATGACCACAGGAAAAACCATAGCCTTGACTAGTAGGATCTTTGTTGGCAAAGTAATGTCTCTGCTTTTGAATATGCTATCTAGGTTGGTCATAACTTTTCTTCCAAGGAGTAAGCATCTTTTAATTTCATGGCTGCAATCACCATCTGCAGTGATTTTGGAGCCCCCAAAAATAAAGTCTGACACTGTTTCCACTGTTTCCCCATCTATTTCCCATGAAGTGGTGGGACCAGATGCCATGATCTTCGTTTTCTGAATGTTGAGCTTTAAGCCAACGTTTTCACTCTCCTCTTTCACCTTCATCAAGAGGCTCTTTAGTTCTTCTTCACTTTCTGCCTGAAGGGTAGTGTCATCTGCATATCTGAGGTTATTGGTATTTCTCCCAGCAATCTTGATTCCAGCTTGTGCTTCATCCAGCCCAGAGTTTCTCATGATGTACTCTGCACAGAAGTTAAATAAGCAGGGTGACAATACACAGCCTTGACATAATCCTTTTCCTATTTTGAACCAGTCTGTTGTTCCATGTCCAGTTCTAACTGTTGCTTTCTGACCTGCATACAAATTTCTCAAGAGGCAGGTCAGGTGGTCTGGTATTCCCATCTCTTTCAGAATTTCCCACAGTTTATTGTGATCCACACAGTCAAAGGCTTTGGCATAGGCAATAAAGCATAAATAGATGTTTTTCTGGAACTCTCTTGCTTTTTCCATGATCCAGCAGATGTTGGCAACTTGATCTCTGGTTCCTCTGCCTTTTCTAAAACCAACTTGAACATCTGGAAGTTCACGGTTCACGTATTGCTGAAGCCTGGCTTGGAGAATTTTGAGCATTACTTTACTAGCATGTGAGATGAGTGCAATTGTGCGGTAGTTTGAGCATTCTTTGGCATTGCCTTTCTTTGGGATTGGAATGAAAACTGACCTTTTCTAGTCCTGTGGCCACTGCTGAGTTTTCCAAATTTGCTGGCATATTGGGTGCAGCACTTTCACAGCATCATCTTTCAGGATTTGGAATAGCTCAACTGGAATTCCATCACCTCCACTAGCTTTGTTTGTAGTGATGCTTCCTAAGGCCCATTTGACTTCACACTCCAGGATGTCTGGCTCTAGGTGAGTGATCACACCATCATGATTATCCAGGTCATGAAGATGTTTTTTGTACAGTTCATCTGTGCATTCTTGCCAACTCTTCTTAACGTCTTCTTAATATCCATACCATTTCTGTCCTTTATTGAGCCCATCTTTGCATGAAATGTTCCCTTGGTATCTTTAATTTTCTTGAAGAGATCTCTAGTCTTTCTCATTCTATTATTTTCCTCTATTACTTTGCATTGATCACCGAGGAAGGCTTTCTTATCTCTCCTTGCTATTCTTCAGAACTCTGCATTCATATGGGTATATCTTTCCTTTTCTCCTTTGCTTTTTGCTTCCCTTCTTTTCACAGCTATTTGAAAGGCCTCCTCAGACAGCCATTTTGCTTTTTTGGCATTTCTTTTTCTTGGGGATGGTCTTGATCCCTGTCTCCTGTACAATGTCATGAACCTCCATCCATAGTTCATCAGGCATTCTATCAGATCTAGTTCCTTAAATCTATTTCTCACTTCCACTGTATAGTCATAAGGGATTTGATTTAGGCCATACCTGAATGGTCTAGTGGTTTTCCCTACTTTCTTCAATTTAAGTCTGAATTTGGCAATAAGGAGTTCATGATCTGAGCCACAGTCAGCTCCCGGTCTTGTTTTTGCTGACTGTATAGAGCTTCTCCATCTTTGGCTGCAAAGAATATAATCAATCTGATTTCGGTGTTGACCATCTGGTGATGTCCATGTGTAGAGTCTTCTCTTGTGTTGTTGGAAAAGGGTGTTTGCTATGACCAGTGCGTTCTCTTGGCAGAACTCTATTAGCCGTTGCCCTGCTTCATTCTGTACTCCAAGACCAAATTTGCCTGTTACTCTAGGTGTTTCTTGACTTTCTACTTTTGCATTCCAGTCCCCTATAATGAAAAGGACATCTTTTTTGGGTGTTAGTTCTAGAAGGTCTTGTAGGTCTTCATAGAACTGTTCAAATTCAGCTTCTTCAGTGTTACTGGTCAGGGCATAGACTTGGATTACCGTGATATTGAATGTTTTGCCTAATAATAGCAATTAAAGTATAAATAAAGGAAAAGGAGAATAGAAAAATAATAGAGAAAAGTTAATGAAACCAAAAGCTGGTTCTTCAAAAACATCAACAAAATTAACGTGCCTTTTGGACTAAGAAAAAAAGGGAGAAGACTCAAATTACTAAAGTCAGAATGTGGGCACATCACTACCAATTCTACAGAAATAAAAAGAATTACAATACTATGTATGAACGTCAACAAATTGAATAACCTACATGAAACAGACAAATTCCTAGGAACACAAAACCTTACAACATTAAGTCACAAAGAAGTAGAAAATCTGAATAGACTTATAACTAGTAAGTAAATACAAATGTATTTTAAATTTGTATTTACTTACTAGTAAATACAAAATTAAATTTGTATTTACAAATTTACAAATACAAAATTAAAATTGTATTTATTTGTATGATGTAAATACTATGTACATCGACAAATTGAATAACCTACATGAAATGGACAAATTCCCAGGAACACAAAACCTTACAACATTAAGTCACAAAGAAGTAGAAAATCTGAATAGACTTATAACTAGTAAGTAAATACATCAGCAGTAAAAAAAAAAAAAAATCTCCCAATAAAGAAAAGTCCTGGACTGGATGGCTTCACAGTGAATTCTACCTAAAAGTTAAAAAAGAAGTAATATCAATCCTTTTCAAATCTTCTCCCAAAAGTTGAAGAGGGGGAGCACTTCCTAACTCATTCTTGGAGGCCAGCACTCTCTGATATCAAAGCCAGACAAAGACACTGCAAGAAAACTAGAGACTAATATCTCTCATGAACAATGATGCAAATATTCCCAACAAAATACTAGCAAACCAAATTCAGCAAATCAAAAGATTATGCACTGTAACCAAGTTAGATTTAGTCCTAGAATGCAAGGATAGTTCAACATATGAAAACTGATCAATGAAGTGTGTCACATCAACAAAATGAAGAGAAGAAACCACACAATCATGTCAATTGCTACCAAAAAAAAAAACTGACAAAATTAAACACCCATTTATGATAAAAATATCCAACAAACTAGGAATAGAAGGAAACTACCTCCACATAATAAAAGTTATACATGAAAAACACATAGCAAACATCATACTCAATGGTGAAAGATGGAAAACTTTTCCTCTAAGACCAGAACAAAGTAAGGATGCTTGCTTTCATCACTTCCATACAACATGGAACCAGCAGTTCTAGCCACTGGATTAGGCAAGAAAAAGAAATAAAAAGCATCCAAATTGGAAAGGAAGAAGTTAAATTATCTGTTTGCAGATGACAGGATCTTATATGTAGAAAACCCTAAAGATTCCACCAATAAAACTTATTAGAACTAATAAGTAAATTCAGCAAGGCAGCAAGATACAAAGTCAACACAAACAGATCAGTTGCTTCTAAATATGAATGATGAGTAATCTGAAAAGGAAATGACCCAAACAATTCCATTTACAATGGCATCAAAAATAAATAAAACATTGGGTTGGCCAAAAAGCTTGTTCAGGTTTTTCCATAATATCTTACAGGAAAATCTGAATGAACTTTTTGGCCAACCCAATACTCAGACGTTAACTCAACCAAGGAGGTGAAAGATTTGTACAATGTAACTACAAAATATTGCTGAAAGAGTAAGACACTAAATAATTAAATAAGACATAAATAAATGGAAACACATCTCATGTTCATGGATTGGAAAGCTTACAATTGATAAAATGTCAGAATTACCCAGAGTGATCTACAGATTCAATGCAATCTCCATCAAAACCCCAATGACCTCTTTTTTGCAAAGATTAAAAAAAAATCCTAAAATTCAAACAGAATCTCAAGGGACCCCAAATAGTCAAAACAATCATGAAAGAAAGAACAAGACTGGAGGAATCATACTTCCTGATTTCAAAACTTGCTACAGTTATCAAAACAGTGTGGTATTGGCATAAAGGCAGATATACAGACCAATGGGATAGAAAAAGGAGTCTAGTCTTACTTTTGAGACAGTGCCAAGATCATTCAATGGGGGAAAGGACAATCTTTTCAACAAATGGTTCTGGGAAAACTGGATATCCACATGTGAAGGGATGAAGCTGGCCCCTTACCTAACACCATATATAAAAACTAACTCAAAATGGATAAGGCCCTAAGTGTAAGACCTAAAAGAATGAAATTTTTAGAAGCAAACATAGAATGAAAGCTGTGACATCTGGTTTGGCAATGGTTTCTTGGAGATGACACTGAAAGCACAGACATCAAAAGAACAGAAAAATCTGGACTTCATAAAAAAATTTTAAGTCATACATCAAAAGATCCTACCCACAGAACAACACACAGAACAGGAGAATGTCTGCAAAGTACCTATATGATAAGGGGTTGATATCCAGCATACAGACAGAACTCCTGCAACTCAACAAGAAACCAAAGAAGTCAATTAAAAACTGGGCAAAGGATCTGAAAACATATTTCTCCAAAGAGATATACGAATGGTCAACAAGCACATGGAAAGGCACTCAGTATTATAACGGCTGCTGTTGCTGTTTAGTCGCTAAGCTGTGTTCGACTCTTTTGCGACCCTATGGACTGTAGCCCGCCAGGCTCCTCTGTCCACGGGATTTCCAAAGCAAGAATACTGGAGTGGGCAGCCACTTCCTTCTCTAGGGAATCTTCCCAACCCAGGGGTCAAACCCACATCTCCCACACTGGAGGCAGATTCTTTACCACTGAGCCATGAGAGAAGCCCTACTAATCATTAGGGAAATGGGCTTTTGATAACTCAGTGGTAAAGAATCTGCCTGCCAAAGCAGGAGATACAGGAGATGTGGGCTCAATCCCTGGTCGGAAAGATCCCCTGGAGTAGAAAATGGCAACCCACTCCAGTATTCTTGCTTGGAAAATTCCATGTACAGAGGAGCCTGGCAGGTTGCAGTCCATGGGGTCACAAACGATCAGACACAACTGACCAACTACGCATACACACACAGTCAAAACTACAATGAGATATCACCTCACTTCCATTAGGATGGCAACTGAAAAAAACAGAATAAACAGAAAACAAAAAGTGATGGGGAGGCTGTGGAGAAACTGGAACCCTCGTGCATTGTTGGTAAGAAAGTAAAATAGTACAGCTGCTGTGGAAAACAGTAAGGAGGTGTTTCAAAAATCAAAAACAGAACTATACTATGGCCCTGGATCCTGGATATGTACTCAAGAAAATTAAAAGCAGGGTCTTGAAGAGATATTTGTACACCTGTGCTCACAGCAGCTTTGGTTATAACAGGTAAAACATGGAAGCAATCCAAGTGTCCATTGATGGATGAATGAATAAGAAAAATATGATTATACATATAATGGAATATTATTCAGCCTTTAAAAGGAAGGAAATTCTGCAACATGTTACAAGATAAATGAACCTTGAGGACACCTAAGCTAAGTGATATGTCAGTCCCCCAAAGACAAATAATGTATGATTCACCTATATGAGATATTTAGAGTAATCAAATCCATACAGATAGGAGAATGACAGCTGCTAGGGGGTGAAGGGCACAGGATTCCAGTTTTACAAGATGAAAAGAGTTATGCGAATGGATGATGGTGATGGATTCACAACATGAATGTCCTTAGAAGTGCTGAACTGTGCACTTAAAAATGGTTGACAGAGGACTTCCCTGGTGGCACAGTGGATAAGTATTTGCCTGCCAATGCAGGGGACTTGGGTTCGAATCCCGGTCTGAGAAGATTCCACATGCATGGAGCAACTAAGCCATTTGCCACAACTACTGAGCCCATGCTGTAGAGCCTGTGAGCTACAACTACTGAGCCCCATGTGCTGCAACTATTGGAGCCCCTGCACCCTAGAGCCCGCGCTCCACAACAAGAGAAGCTACTGCAATGAGAAGCCCATGCATTGTAACTAGAGAGTAGCCCCCACTTGCCGCAACAAAAGAAAGCCTGTGTAGCAACGAAGACGCAGTACAGCCAAAAATGAATAAATTTTAAAAACATTAAAAATGGTTGATGGAAACTTTTATGTGTCTTTTAACACAACAACAAAATTAAAAATAAAGTCCATATACCCTTTTACAAGTCCACAGTGGAAACAGAGCTGAAGGAAACCATCCAGGCTGTGAGCAGCCCTCTGGTCACCAGAATGTTCACAGGGCTGGAAGTCAGCTGGGGCAGCCCCATCTTTCCCGATACAGATGAACTGGCTCAGACACCCTGAAGTACCATGGCCTGGGGAAGCTTACAGCTCCCACACAGGCAGATCTCCTTGGACAGAGGGCTCCTACTCAGTTTCTGTTATTACAGGCAAAAGGAGCTCAGTTGCCTTATCTCCTTCACCGTTACCTGACGTCTACTGCACATCTTCGTATACTTGGGTACTGTCTGTTTCTACGGGCACATCAGCTCCCTGGGTGGGGACTCTGTTATGTCCCCAGCTATAGCCCAGTACCTAGCACACAGCCCGGCACACTGCAGAATCCAAGCAGATGTGTGCTGAGTTAACGATCGCAGAGTGGAGCCAGTGCTCGACTCTGTGGTCCGTATCCACCTTGCATGAAGTATGTGCATCTCCTTAGTGGAAGTGCACTTTGGGCATCTTATCCCGACGGAGTTTGGGGGTCTTCTTCCTGTTTAGCCTTGCTCCTCTCCACCTTCTCCTCATCCTCCCTTCTCTCCTATCCCCTCCTTCCTTCATTTCAGGAGCACATCTTGCGCCCCTAGCTGTCGCACAAGCTCTGCTGACCTGCTGATCCCTGATGACCTCTTTGCACACAGGTTCCACTCACCCCAGTCCCATCAAAGCATTTTTCCAGAAATACTTCCTTCCCTGAGAAGAATTCTGGTGAGGGTTAGGGAAAGAATTAAACTGCCACATTTTTTTTTTCTTTTAATATAAAACAGAGGAAACAGTCCATGTATGCAGGAGAAAACAAGATCCAATCTAAATGTCTAACAAATACAGTTCAACCATTCTTTGGACAAGTATGTAGCCACTTAAGATGATAGAATACTTACTGTATAGCATAGGGAACTCAGCTCAACGTTGTGTGGCAGCCTGGATGGGAAGGGCGTTTGGGGGAGAATGAATACATGTAGGTATATGGCTGAGTCCCTTCCCTGTTCACTTGAAACTATCACAACATTGTTAATTGGCTATACCTTAATACAAAATAAAAAGTATAAAATATTTTTTAAATGATACTATATTCCTAATACAAATATATATAGAACTGGACATGGAACAACAGACAGTTCCAAATAGGAAAAGGAGTACATCAAGGCTGTATATTGTCACCCTGCTTATTTAACTTATATGCAGAGTACATCATGAGAAACGCTGGGCTGGAAGAAGCACAAGCTGGAATCAAGATTGCCAGGAGAGATATCAACAACCTCAGATATGCAGATGACACCACCCTTATGGCAGAAAGTGAAGAGGAACTCAAAAGCCTCTTGATAAAAGTGAAAGAGGAGAGTGAAAAAGTTGGCTTAAAGCTCAACATTCAGAAAACTAAGATCATGGCATCTGGTCCCATCACTTCATGGCAAATAGATGGGGAAACAGTGGAAACAGTGGCTGACTTTATTTTTTTGAGCTCCAAAATCACTGCAGATGGTGATTGCAGCCATGAAATAAAAAGACGCTTACTCCTTGGAAGGAAAGTTATGACCAACCTAGATAGTATATTGAAAAGCAGAGATATTACTTTGCCAACAAAGGTCCATCTAGTCAAGGCTATGGTTTTTCCAGTGGTCATGTATGGATGTGAGAGTTGGACTGTAATGAAAGCTGAGCGCCAAAGAATTGATGCTTTTGAACTATGGTGTTGGAGAAGACTCTTGAGAGTCCCTTGGACTGCAAGGAGGTCCAACCAGTCCATCCTAAAGGAGATCAGTCCTGGGTGTTCATTGGAAGGACTGATGCTGAAGCTGAAACTCCAAGACTTTGGCCACCTCATGAGAAGAGTTGACTCATTTGAAAAGACCCTGATGCTGGGAGGGATTGGGGGCAGGAGGAGAAGGGGACGACAGAGGATGAGATGGCTGGATGGCATCACCGACTTGATGGACATGAGTTTGAGTGAACTCCGGGAGTTGGTGAGGACAGGGAGGCCTGGTGTGCTGCGGTTTATGGGGTTACAAAGAGTCGGACACGACTGAGCGACAAATAGATAATTTCCTGTGGGAAAGTAAAATGGAGGAAGTCTTGTGCAGGCTTCAGGAGAGTGGGCCTCTGACCTGCTTCTGATCTGCCTAGACACCATGAGTCAGATGAGTCACCAGGAGTTTTATCTTACTTTAGACAAGAAAGGGAGTGGGTCTTGCAATTCTTGAACCTCTGAGGGTCTGGCCCAATCCCCTGGAGTCTAACGAAATCTTATGACTCACAAGGTGAAACAAACAGCATTGTAAAAAGGTGAAAGTAAAAAAAGAGCTGAGTTTGTGCATGCAAACCGATGATGATATCAATTCATAGCCTGGGATTATAAGCGGGAGCCCCTGAAACTGCAATTTGAAGTCTCCCTTGTGGGGTGGATGCACCATCTGGGACCTTTTCCCAATTGGGACTCCAGATTGCTGTTAAAGAGGGACTTCCCAGCATGCTGTTTAAGTCTAGATGTTGCGCAGCCTAATTTGGTAATGTATGTGCTGTTACTTTTCCCTATTTTTTCTATTTCTCTTCTTTTAATGACTGTATATTGACATTAAGTCAATTAATACCCTATTAAATACTGAAATTTGTTTATTGTGTATGATGAGTCATTTGTTAACAAATCCTTTGAACCTGAAAGCAAAACTTTCAGCAAAACATCTCCTTAATATGTAAAGTGCATTCAAAACTCAATAGGAAAAAGACCAAAAACCCAATGGAAAAGGAGGCAAAGGATATGAATAGTTTGTGAAAAGTGACCCTTAAATATTTGAAAAGATGCATCAAATCACTCATAAGAGAACTGAAAAAAAAACCTGAGACACCATTATTTGTCTACCACTGCAAATACAGAAAATCTGATAACACATGTATTGGGGAGGGGTGGGAAGCTGGCCCCCTCACACATGACTGGTAGGAGTGAAAATCAGTACAAGACTTAAGGAGGGTAATTTGCTGGATTTATCAAAGTCCAAACTGCAAATATTCAGAAAACATTCCCCCTGACCTTGCAAATACATTCTTGGATGTTTTCCCTAAAGATTTATTCTCATACGGGTAAAAACGATGATTGCACAAGGATATGTGCTACAGTGCTGATTAGAATAATAAGAGATGGGAAAAGGCCTAGTTGTCCAACAATAGTTAAATCAATTATGGAACAAGCAGTGAAAAATACTATGTAGCTCTTAGAAAGGAAAAAGGCAGATTTTTTATTTTGTTTTGATGTGGAAAGATTTCCAAATTATAATTAAAAAGAAAGCAAGATAGGACTTCCCTGGTGGCACAGTGGACAAGAATCCACCTGTCCATGCAGGGGGACACAGGTTCAATCCCTGGTCCAGGAAGATTTCACATGCTGAGCGCAACTAAGCCCACGAGCCGCAACGACTGAGGGCACACGTCACGGCTGCTGCAGCCAGTGCTCCTGGGGCCGTGCTCCACAACAAGAGAAGCCACCACAATGGAAGCCCACACAGCTCAGCCAAGAGTCACCCCGCTCGCGGCACCTAGAAGGCCCGAGCAGCAGTGAAGGCCGAGCAGCAGTGAAGACCCAGCACAGTCAAAAAACAAATAAGCAATTTTAAAAAATTTTAATTAAAAAAAGCAAGATAAAAAATACTATATCCAGTATACTACCATTTCTGAGAAGGGGATTTATACACAAACACTATACACACATGGATATAGATACATATGTCTGTAAAGGCCCATCTAGACTATCTACGAAAGGAGACATAAGAATCTGATAAATGACTATTTTCAGGAAGGGTTATCAGGTGGCCGGGAGACAGGGGAGAGAGGGGAGACTGACTTTTCATTACATACTTTTTTGTATGTTTTGTATTATTATACTATGTGGATGTATCACTACTAGCCTCTAAAAACTAAACAACTGGGACATTCTCCGTCCCCCTTCTGATGTCTATGTCAGAAGTCTTCTCTGTCTCTTTTCACTTTAGTAAAATTCTGCAATATGAAAGCTCTTGAATGATCAAGGCTGGTCCCTGTTCCCAAAGTTAAATCTTCCTCTTGGGAGATCACGAATCCAACACTGTTCACTGTAAGCTATCATCTTGGGGACTTGTCTAGAATCTTCAGGATAAGCTTTCAGCTGTTCAACCTCCTCATCAGTTGGAGACTTCCCATGGTGGGTTTCTTCGCTTCAAGGAAAGGACTTTCTTCAACCCTGTGATGACATCTAGCAATCCTAAGATGGACTGGTATAACATATTGTACCTTAACTATGGACATAATGTGACTTTTAATTTTGGTTAGGTTTTAACTTGGTTTAATGACTATTTTTGGAGAAGGCAATGGCACCCCACTCCAGTACTCTTGCCAGGAAAATCCCATGGATGGAGGAGCCTGGTCGGGGCAGTCCATGGGGTCGCTCGCTAAGAGTCGGACACGACTCAGGGACTTCACTTTCAGTTTTTACTTTTATGCATTGGAGAAGGAAATGGCAACCCACTCCAGTATTCTCACCTGGAGAATCCCAGGGATGGGGGAGCCTGGTGGGCTGCCGTCTATGGGGTTGCACAGCGTCGGACACGACTGAAGCGACTTAGCAGCAGCAGCAGCAATGACTATTTTGCCTTACATCATCTGTAACTGTAAAGTGGGGTTTGTTTCTAACCGTCTGAAAGCTTTTAAGTTACAAAAGGTTGTCCAGGCTCCTACAAGTGCCACGGCATCCTCCAACTATTACTTGGGGCCCCTGGATCAGAGACCTTCCGTATGAGGGTTAGGAGGATATGTTGCCTCAACACGCCCCTCAATAGCAGGAAGTAGTTAATGGAATGAAAACGATGCCCCTTTCCCTTGGCAACATAATTCTCCTAAAAGGAAAGGGGGGAATGAGAGAGTCAATTCCTAGGCAGGTTGATAAGAAGTCTGGGATCCCCAAGGAAGAGAAAGCGGTCTAGGGTTCTTGGAGATAGAGGTCTGGAATTCTCGAGGAGGAAAGGACAAACATCTTTTTCTCCTCTACATTCCTTAGTCTTAATTACATAAAATGTTTTTTCTTTAAGTCCAGAACTGATGATTATATAACAAACAACTCAGTTTAAACTCTGTACTAAGGATTATATAACAATGTATCCTGCTTGAGGACAGTTTCTCCTTCCTGAAAACCTTCTGGCTAATCCTGTTATCTTATAATGTAAATTATAAGTGGAGTGGGTCTAGTAAGATTTTTACAACCTGGAGACAATCTTTTGATTTACTGTAATAACTAATTAAAAAAGTATATAACTCCTTTGCTAATACTAGCAAGGGGGGCACTCTCCTCCCCCTTTCTGATGTCTATGTCAGAAGCCTTCTCTGTCCCTTTTCACTTGAATAAAACTCTGCTATACAAAAATAAATAAATAAATAAATGAACAATTTAAAATGATATCACATGGACTTTCCTGGTGGTCCAGTGGCTAAGACTCTGCTTCCAATGCAGGGGACCCAGGTTTGATCTCTGGTCAGGGAACTAGATCCTACATGTCACAACCAAGAGTTCGCATGCCGCAACTAAAGATCCTGCATGCTGCAATTAAGACTTGTAGCCAAATAAATAAATTAATTAAAAAAAAAAGATATCACAGCATTTTGTTGTTGTTGCTAAGTTGTGTCCGACTCTTTTGCGACCCCATGGACCATAGCCCACCAGGCTCCTCTGTCCATGGGATTTTCCAGGCAAGAATACTGGAGTGGGTTGCCATTGATTTTCCTTCAATATATAATTCTATGTTACTTAGTTGAAAAAGTGTAATTCCATTTTGGTTTTTATGAGTTCATTATAAAAAAAAAAAAAAAAGGAATATACATATGTAGAAAAAGACCCGAAGGAGGAAAACCAAACTGAGAAGACAGGTCACCTGAGTGTGAATACTGATATTCCCTCAAGTTCATTGAAATTCTCCTTTGCCAAATGTCAGAGGCGTCCCAGCCAGAAGGGCTGCTGAAAAACCTTTCTGGGAAATACTCCTGTGTCTGGGAATTTATCAGAAGACTCTGGAGTGACTCACAGGATGTAGCGCGAGTTCCATCCCAGAGAACCTGGAATGGAACTGGTAGGGTAGACAAATGAATTCAGGTTTCTCCAGGCCCACCATCTTTTCACCCCAGGAAACCTGGTTTCATGCCCTGGTCTAGTAGGCAGAGAGGATGACTGCAGAGCGGAAGAGTCTGGGGTCAGAGGTGGCCAGAAGAACTAAGCTCACATTCGTCTTCACCTTTCAGATCCACAAAGAGCTTGAGAATACTTAGGGCTTCTCAAAGGGGTATAAAGGGGTTTCATGACAATTTCACCCAGCTCTCAAGGATCTAGGAAACCCCAGATGGCATGGAGGTTACATAATCATGCTTATTTTATGGGCAACAAGTCCCAAATATATAACCAAGATGCTTGCCTGCCTCACCACTTCCACCTTGTTTCAAGGGGAGTGGATGGCAGAAACATAGTCTTTCAGAGTAGTCTCAGGGACCAAAAGCCATCTCTTCTCCAGACACCTTGCACCAACCGCCAGCCTGATCAATTTTTCAGACTTGTTTTTTCCTACTCAAATCAACTGGGTGTTTGCCTTGCAGACTGAGTTTCAGTCAAGACTTTGGGCTACCAGCCAACATTCAAAAAACAGATCCGGTAAAGAAAACCAATACTTTACATCTTTAGAATGCCTCCAAAAAGTTTTTTTTTTTTTTTGGCCATGCCACATGGCATGTGGGATCTTAGTTCCTGGGACAGGGATTGAACCGTGCCCCCAGCACTGAAAGCACAGAGTCTTAACAAAGTTTTTACAAAGTATTTGCATATGTATTTAATTGGAAAGCAGAGGGGAGATTTTGGGATGGCAAATTAGTTTTCTAGTTTTGCTACAGCTGTAACAAAGGACCACAAAATGGGTGAATTAAAATGACGGAAGTTTATACTCTCATAGCTCTGGAGACCAGACATCTGAAATCAAGGTGCGGGCAGGGCCTCCCTCCCTCTGAAGCTTCAAGGTGTGGGCTCTGCCGGGCCAATTTTGGCTTCTGATGGTTTCGGGCAGTTCTTGAGCTTCCTTAGTTTGTCGCTGTCTCATTCCAATCTCTGCCTCTGTGTCACATGGCTGTCTTCTCCCCCTGCGTATCTCTATCTTCTATGCCGGCCTCCTTCTTATAAGGACACCAGTCATACTGAATTAAGGGACCACCTACTCTCATATGACCTCATCTTAATTAATTACATCTGCTACGATCTTTTTTTCAAAGTAAAGTCACATTCTGAAATAGAGGGCTTAGAACTTCACCATTATCTTTTTCAGGGACACAATTCAACCCATAACAGACAGAGGAAGACATCCTAAGTGATTTGGCTGGATTTTCTCAGAGGGGAGGTAGGTGTATGTAGGGAGTGTAGGGAGACAGACTCGTGCCACAAACATCCATCACCTCTGTATCTGTTGGAGGAATAAGGCCAAGCACGTCGTCAGACTCTTCCAAAACACTTTCCCTTCTGCTTGTCTACCTTCGTTAAGGACTCTCACCCCTCATGCTCGTGCCATACCTTGAGGTTGACCATGAACAGGGCATACTCATCCAGCAACCCATAAAACACACTTGGAAGGACATACTGTCATCCCTATTTTACAGGTGAGAGACCGAGGTTCTGAGAGATACAACAGCCATGGTCATCAAGCAAGACCCTGATGCTGGGAAAGATTGAAGGCAGGAAGAGAAATGGGCAAAAGAGGATGAGATAGTTAGACAGCAGCACCGACTCAATAGACATGAGTTTGAGCAAACTCCAGGAGACAGTGAAGGACAGGGAAGCCTGGCGTGCTGCAGTCCATGGGGTCATAAAGAGTCGGACATGACTTAGTGACTGAACACCACCACCACCACCACCACCACCACCAAGCAAATTCAAGGTGCTGAGAGCCCTGGTTTGTCTGCTTCCTGTGCTAGGTGCCAATCAAGCTGGTGCTGTGCTTTGCAGGCAAGGCAGGTGGGCATAATCAATGACCAGCCCAGTGAATGCTATCTTTCATTAAGCTTTGAGAAAAGCGCCCTAGATGGGGAACCTGCACACACCATGAAATCATCAGCTTTGTTTCCCCTTCTGTTCTCTAGTAAGAGACTGGGCCTCCTGCTTTTCTGAGCTTACAGCTTCTTAGAAAGAAAAGCAATTTGGAGAAAGGAGACTCCAGGTATTGGCCCCGTATACACACCACCTT
Source organism: Bubalus bubalis (assembly GCF_019923935.1). Lineage (NCBI taxonomy): Eukaryota > Metazoa > Chordata > Mammalia > Artiodactyla > Bovidae > Bubalus > Bubalus bubalis. The sequence goes on along the minus strand of NC_059174.1, from coordinate 24,629,193 downwards.
CTGCTATCCCCAGGTTTGGGAGATTGGGAAGTACTGGTTTTCAAATTGCTTTAAGTCCTCCAACTTCTTAAAACATAAACTTAAGAACCCTAACTTATAAAATGGATGCAAACGGCACAGAAGGGCCATTCCAGCAAACTTCAGATCTTGTCCCCCTCCCGTGCCCTCCATGAGAAAATGGCTGAAAATGACTTGAAAACGCAAAAAGCAAGTAACAAAACGGCACCCATGTAAACAAAAAGCCACCCGTGTATTCACCTATTACTTATGAGGTTAAAATATTCACCAGGAATAGTCTGTGGAGATCTGACATGAAGGAATTACTGTTAAAAAATTTAAAGAGATGGTGCGGTGGCTATGTCTGTTTAAAAACTCTTTTAGGACTTCGTGAAAAATTTCGGTTGAGGTGCTGTGATGTCTGTTTGCCATTTGTTTCAAAATGACGTGTGGCAGGGACGAAACTGGGCTGGTCTGTTGAAGCTAACCACCGTGGTGGTTACACGGGCTTGGTTATATCGGAACAGGCATTATCTGTAGAGCTCAACCTAAATTCTAGGGCTACTTTTGCACGTGTTTGGAATTGTCCATCCTCAAAACTTTTTCATCTAAAAAGTCTGAACTGCGCCCCAGGAGCAGCGGGACTTCTGAATTTTTTACCAGGCAATTAGAAGTTGAAGCTCCAGGAGGTGACAGGAGCCGTGGGAAGGTGGAGAGGAGTGGGAGGGAGCAGGCACGCAGCCGCGTCCCGAAACCCAACCCGGGTGACCCGGACTCGCTTTCCTCTGCGGCTCGCCACTCGTCTCCCAAACTCCGCAGGGCGGCAGGCGCTGAGCCGCCCTGCCCACCGGCGCCCCAAGCTGTTTACCCGTTCATCAGTCCAGCCGTCCGCCGGCCCGACCTCCCATACTTGACCATCTCTCTGCCTGGCCAGCCACCACCTGGCCGTGGGAACGCCGGGCTCCGGAGTCCTCCAGCAGCCGCGCCGACTTCGCGCCCCAACCTCCCCGCGCCGCTCGCCCCGCGCCGCTCGCCCCGCGAAGCGCTGCGTACTCACCGGCTGCGCTCCCGGCTTTGCCGCGCTCCACATGAAACTGAAAGCAGGCGCGGAGCAGCCCGGCGGCGGGCTCTCGGAGCCGGCTGCCTCTGCTGGGAAATCACGTGGGTTCTCGGTGCCCGGGCGCGGGACGGGCGGGGCGGCACACCCGCTCCAGTGCCTCCTGCGCTCAGCCACCTGTGCGGACAGGACCCGGGGATGGCACCAAGGGAAAGCCCCTTCCGTGGATGTGAAACCGAGGCGCCGGGATGAGGGTGGGTGCACCCGGGGCGCCCCGGTAGACCCCGGGCTGAGTTCCGCTTTCCCTGCCTCCCTGGAGACTAAGGAGGGGTGGGCAGGGTGGGAAGGGATGCCCGCTGGGTAGGAGGAGGAGACTCAGCCCCCAGGGGTCCAGCCTCCTGTTCCTCGGTGCTCTCCGGGATGAAGGGAGGGGAGAAGAGAACAATCGTAATTGGTCTTACTGAGCCCTTGATCCTTTGGACGGTGCTTAAACACACTACCTACGAATTTAGGAGGGAGGTCAAGGAACTTGCCCAACTCACACAAGGGTCACAGGCAGAGAGGAGAGAGGAGTGCGACAAAGGGGACTGGAGGAGAAGTAAGAGGGTGCGAAGGCGCCCCCCGGAGGGGTCAGCAGAGGTCCTGAATGGCCACTGGTCCACTGCCCTTTCAGGATTGACTACAACCTCCCTGGCGTTTTGCATTCCTCTGGGGACAGGCGGTCCTGTCCTCCTGCCAAGGGTACATTCCCGGGACAGGTCTGCCTGCTAGGAAGACAATCTGCCCACCTCACCCTGGCATCCCCACAGTGAAGCAGCGCGTACTCCCAGATCTGGCCCCCCTGCCTCTCAAGCCAGGTGTGTGGGCGTGAGGGCACTGCCAGGCAGTGGTCACAAGCACAACCATTGGGCTCTGACACCCTTGGATTCAAGTCCTGGTCCTCAACTTCCTGGCCAAATGCCTTTACTTCTCTGAGCCTGAAGTTTGCTGTCTGTAGGGTGATGATCCCTCCACGTAGAGATCTCTAAAACGAGACTTCCTACAGTTAAGGCTGATGCATCCTGTGCCTGAAGTGAGCGAGGCATCCTTCTGCCCATCCCACAGCCCTGTGAGAAGGGAGAAGGGAAGCTGCTGCCCTTCCAGCACCAGCTCTGATGACCAGATATCATGTGATGGCAGAGATTCGGCAGTCAAGTGCTTGTGGCTGATTCCCAGCCCCACCACTTCTAGCTATGTGGCCTCAGGCAAATGCCCTGACCTCCCCAGGCCTCAGTTTCCTCCTCTGTTAAATGGGGTATTCCCAGCTTCCCCGGGTCACTGCAGGGCATGGTGGGAGATGGAAGAGAAAGTGCATGTGGGCTGTGACTGGGTGCATGGATGGGGTTATGTCCCAAGATCAGGATGTGCACTTCAGTACCGCTCGTGTTCACAGAACACCTGCTCCCTGCCCAGGCTGGGGAGAGCGGACGGACGCATGGACAGATAACCACAATCTGGAGAGACAAATGCAGGCCATTTTCAGGTGCATTTAATTTAAAACAGCCCCTTGAAAATAAAATAAAATAAATAAAACAGCCCCTTGAGAAAGGCAGAAAAGTAATCCCATTAAGCAGATGAGGAAGCTGAAATTCAGAGAGGTCAGTGAGTTGTTGAAAGTCACACAGCACTTAGAAGCAGAGCTGGGTCTTGGGCCTGATATCCTTTCTACTCTTGAGATAACTGGCCGGCTGATAAGGTTATCACTGAAGGACTCTGGGTGAGCTACCTTCCCAAGTGCCCCCTACCCTCAGCCTGGCTGGTGGCCTGAGAATCCACCATCAGCACATCGTTCTTTTGGCTGAAGGTTTGACTGCTCCTCTGGTATAAATTAAATGACTACCAGTCATTTACACTTGAGTATGAACAAGGTAATAAAATTTTACAGATGGGAGATCAAAGGGAACCTTGTGTGTTTGAATTTGGGGGTAGGAAACACAAGATGCAACAATCAAGGGGACCAGAGGGTGGAGCCTACATTTACTGGGCAAGTACCATTTAGCTTGTGTGCCAAGTACCGTTTCCATGGAGTAAAACCAATACCTGACATTTGTGAGCACCGGTACCTACTCTAAGTATTTATGCTTGCCCCTTTAATCCTCATGGCAGCCTTTTTATCTCCATTTTTACAGGTGAGGAAACGGGGAGGTAACATGTCGAGATTACACAGCTAGCAGAGAAGAAGCTAGGGTTTGGACCCAAGCAGGGGCGCTCCAGAACCCCTGCTCTTGGCCACCATGTTAGTCCCTCCAAACGAACTCAGTCCTTACCAGACCACTGTGTGGAAAGTATTATCATCATCCCATTTAACAGATGAGGGAACCGAGGCAGAGGAACTCCAAACTACTATTTCAAGATACTGGTATTTGGATGTAGATTTGAAGACCAAGCCTTCCCCCTGCATTCCCCATTGCCCAAGGCCGGTCCCACATAAGGGCCCTAACCTCTCCTGGGTCAGCAGCCCAGGTGGCAGGATGTGCGTCCACAGGACCTGGCCTTGGGCAGCCCTTGTTTCCTCCCTGGAGGAAGCAGCAGATGCCCCCAGCTGTGCTGGGGGACTTCCCAGTCTTTTGATGTAAGCCTAGGTCTGAGTCTCTGGGCTTGGAGGGAAGGGGCAGGAGTTGGGAAAGGTGTCCAGCAGGTTGGCGCTGTTCTGGTAAGCTCTGGGACTCCACGTGTCCTGCTAACCACAGTGATGAGATGCTAACTGCATGTCTTGTGCAGAGATGCTCTCCCAGGATGGTGAAAGAAGCTGAGGGGCTGCACTTTTCTGGAGTAGAAATAAGCCCCGGGGCCTTGTGGGGTCCTGGCTGGGCTGTGGTCCACATGAGGCAGGGCTCCAAGCAAGCTCTCTGGCACTTGTGATGGTGAAAGTTTCTGTTTTGGGGAAGAAGCTGCCTGGTTATCCTCATACTGTCCTTGGGGCATCAATGTGGGGGCCTGGGCTTCCCAACCCCTCAGGAGTGCTGTCTCAGGTAGAGTGAGTCTCCCAACTGGTGTCACTACCCACAAAGGCTTACATCCCAAGGCCTGTAATTTCCATGTTGGACTCAGGACTTGGGAACTGGTGAAACCACATTGACTCCTCTGCCAGGAGCCCTGCCTGCCAGCCTGCATGAGCACTCCTGGTCAGCTTACTGGGTCAGACCTTGCTTTGGACCCCAAGAGAAGAGAAACAGGCCCAAGAGAGCATTTGGAGGGGAGAGAGGAGGAAAGAACCTGGCTCAGAAGATGGTGCCATCCCCTCAAATCTTCCCAAACTCTAAGTAGTGTCCCTCTGCCAAGTTCCACTCTGGCCCTTGCCCCCTGGCCATCTCTCCTGTTCATCAAAGTAAAGGCCAGGCCCCCTCTGCACCTTCACAGCGTGGACCCATGCCTCCCCTCTCTCCCTCTCCTCCCTGCTACATCGACCTCCTTTCAGGTTCTTAACTCTTTCGTGTTCCCTTCTACCCCAGGAACTTTGCACATGCCAGTGTATTCCTGTGCCATTTCCCAATTCCATTCGGCCAATGTGGCAGTGAGGGATTTTCTTCACACAGCTTCTCGGGAGCCTGGTACCTCCCAAGACTGAGATGGCAGAAAGAAACCTCTTGTATTCTAGCCTGAGGTGGGAAGAAGACATATGCTTTGAGCATCATAAAGTGGTCTGGCTGGGGCTCATCAGAGTTTCTCTTCCATGTTAAAGTCTGATTTGCTTTTTAGAGGCTCCACCCTCCCCCTCTTCCATGAGAAACTGGACCTTGGTGACATCCCCTTACCCTCCCTGCTGTCGTCTGAGTCTGAAGCCCCCACAGTCCCATATTTCCTGCCCACCACTGGAACCACATGGGACAGAAATGAATGACAGCTCATGCAGGAAGCAGGTCAGGAAATGGGACTTCTGCTGGTAGCTGGGGAAGGGGGTCAAAGGCGGAGAGAAGAGAGATTGTCTGAGAGATGCTCTCTGCTGACCAAGGAGGAGGCTGGGAAACCCAGCCAGGGCAATTCTAGCTCCCACTCCCTTCCTCTCTACCAAAGCCATATGCACAGGCAGATATTCAAAAAGACTGCAGGGCCAGCTCAACTTGTCCTGTGGGGAAGGCAGCAGAACGCGCTAGGCAGGGCCTTCTCCAAAATACCTCCTGCTCACCCCAGTAACGGTGCCTGAGATTCCGCCATTAGAGTCATGTCATGTGGACAAATATCTTACAAGGTCAGCATCAAAAGGGAACTTGGGGATCATCAGGTCTAACACTCTCATTTTACAGGAAGGGAAAATGAGGCCCAGGGCTGGGCAGGAACCAAGCCTCAGCCTCCCAGCCCAGGGCTCTTGCTGCCACTTGAAATGCCATTGCAAGGCCTGTGTGGACTTCCTTGGTGGTCCAGTGGATTCGAATCCGCCTGCCAATGCAGGGGACACAGGTTTGATCCCTAGTCCAGGAAGGTCTCACATGCCGCGGGCAACTAAAGCCTGAGTGCCGCAGCTGCTGGGCCAGCACTCTAGAGCCCCCTCCACAAGAGAAGCCACCACAGTGAGAAGTCTGAGCACCGCAGCTGGAGAGTAGCCCCGGCTCACTGCAACTAGAGAGAGCCGGCACACAGCAGCGAAGACCCAGCACAACCAAAAAAAAAAAAAAGATGGGTTGAGCCAGACACGATATTCTCCACTGAACCAGGAGCCAGGGTCCGTGCTCTGGCCGGGTTGTGGGTGTGCATTGCCACCTGCGGGGAATGGCACCTTGAGAGTGGGGACCCAGGACCACTAAGCTTCGATGACTGAGAGTCAGGGGCACTTGCAGCTCTGTCTGGGAAGAGTCTAGAAGGTGAGCAAGAGCCTTGCTCTCAGGCATGTGTCCCCAAACCCTCCTCTAGACCACACGTTGGAGACACGACCTCACAGGGCACCCATAGTGGTGATGCTCATCCACAGGAAGTTCTGGGCAGACTCAACACTGCTCCGCAGGTCACAGGCCCACGGTGAACCTCCCCGGGCACAAAGTGACCCATGGGACAGACGGCCCCATGGCCTGCAGGGCATTCATCCACATGTCCATGAAAAACTACATCCTAACCCATCCTCTCTTCCTGTCCCCCACCCCCCAAGTGGTACATCTCCCAAGTGGTCCCTCCTAGGCCCTGGGGTAGGGGCGTATATGTGCTGGGACTATCGTCCCATCCACAGAGGGGATCCAAGGCCAAGGGAGCTCTCCTGCCCTCCCTACCCCTTTAATTGACATCACCAGGATCCCATTTCTCCAATCTCATTGTCTTCCCAACACAAACACAGGCAGAAGGGCCGTGAGATTAGGGAAGGATCATCTGATCCTGTTGCAGACAGACATCAGGGCCCTTTGTTTTTTTTTTTAAGACATGAGATACTTTGGGGCTTATTTCTCCAGGTCTGCCAAGACCACCTACCTTGGTCAATGTGGAAAAAAGTCAGTTTAATCCTGAAGTCAAAAAGAGATGCAGGGCTTTCCTGGTTGCTCAGTGGTATAGAATCCGCCTGCCAACGCAGGAGACATAGATAGGTTCCATCCAAGATCTGGGAAGATCCCATATGCCTCAGGGCAACAAAGCCCATGTGCCACCACAATTGCGCCTGTGCTCTAGAGCCCGGGAGCCACAACAGGAGAAACCACCGCAATGAGAAGCCCACGCACCGCTACCAGGGAGTAGGCCCCACTCACTGCAGCTAGAGAAAAGCCAGCATAGCAACGAAGACCCAGCACAACCAAAAATAAATAAAAAAAAATTTTTAAATCACAATGATTTTTAAAAGTATACTTTAAAAAAAAGGAGAGAGATGCAAATTTGGCCCTGTGCTCCCATCCCCCAGAAAAGAAACTCTAGGAATTATTCCAAGTGCTTCTGTCTATATTTAGGGCACTCTGCAGAGAGACTTTTTGAGCACTCTCAAGGGATTTGCCATGCTGGCTGCTAGGCCTTTGCTAGGGCGGGCCCTTCCGGTTTATGCCCTCCCAACCCCCACCTCCCCTCACCCCTGCTTCCATCGTTCATGGTGCCTCTTCCTCCCAATCACGACTCTGGAGTCTTCTCCCTTGCCAGAAGTCAGGTCACAAGTCCTGGAGGAAAGGAACTGCATTTCCCCACCAATATTCTTGACATCAGAGGGACAAGGGTGGGATTTGCTGAGTCAACCACTCACCCCACTGCAGAATCCAAGAGGTTTAAGAAAATCTCCTTCCTGGAGTAGGAGGCGTGGATGGTAGGGATGGTGTCTGATCAGGCTACTCTACAAGTTCACTTGCTCTTTGTACACCACCACCACCCCACCCCACCCCCTCCCCCGCTCGACGACTCTCTGCTTCACCTACCCCCAACTCACAGGAATACCTTTGCCCTGGGGCCCCCCCGGTTAGGGATTGATTGTTCTAATCCTGAGGTCAGAATGGCTCCACCTGCTAGTTTATTAAAGGGAAACACCTGCCCTCGAAGTGGTTCAGATAGTCGTGGTCCTTAACCTGAAGGGTGGTGAGGGACACGCCCTAGCTGCTGGTTTCCCTGGTAACTGATGAGCCCCACATGATGTTAGTTATTCTATAAATAGTAGCCTCCTCCTCCCCTTCTGCCACATTCTGTCTACCATAGCCAGTCGCTCCAGGACCTCCTGCTTAAGATCTCCTGTCTAATAAACATTGATGTTTCTGTTGCTGTTTCCTGGCTCTTCTTTGGTCTTAAGGCTGGGTAACTACAAGGCTCAGAGGCCTGCAGACAGCAGCCCAATAGATATATCTCCAGGGCAGTGGGGGTAGAGGGGAAGAAACCAGGTTCACTGTGAGAGGGGGCCCTCCTCAGAGCAGACAGCAACCCACAAGCCCACGACCCTTGACTCTCCATACTGAGTGATGGGAGAGGTGTGCGGAGCAGTGGGCCCCAGGGACTCTTGGGGTCAGCCTAGCATCAGTCATCTGAAAATGGAAGGGAGTTCCCCAGGACCTGCAGCTGGGGGATCACGTGGCTCTTCCTCTCCTGAATTCTCACTTATCCACATTCTCAACAGCTTCTTTCAGGTTTGAACGGGTACCAGGACTTTCCCGCATGGCTCACTTCCTCCACCTCTGAAATGAAACCATCAGCAAAGCCAAGTGATACGTCATCTGCTGGCCGTGGATCTAACTACGTTTTTATACTCCGGAGACCAAGCATGGCCCCTCAACCAGCAGCATTAGCACCACCTGGGAGAGAACTTGTTGGAGATGCAGACCCTAGGCTCCACGCTAGGCCCACCAAGTTAGAAACTGAGAATGAGCCCAGGAATCTGTTTTAACCACCCCTGCAGTTGATTCTGATGTAGGCCAAAGTCCAAGACCCATAGCACTAGATAACTTTCAAATAACCTCCTAATTTGGGGTTATGAGTTGTATAAGCCCCTTCTCTGACCACCTGGCTTTAATTCATAGCTCCAGGCACAATGAGTGGTTACATAGTCTTTTGTTTGGCTAGTTAGGTATTATCTATCACTGTCCATGCCCTCTAAGCTTTATGATTCATGAAGTCAGGAACTATGTGGGCCTGGCCCAGAGTAAGAACGAAACAGCTATCGTTGGAAACCCATCCATACTTACATAAAAATGCTGGGGCCACAGTCACGCACTCTGATATGAATGTGACACGTGACCTTGAACAAGCGTCCTGGTTTTCGGCCTCTGGAGCTCCCTGTGTGCAATGAAGGACCCTTGAGGGCCACTCCTCTTATCATTTTAACAAAGGTTCAGGCTGATGCCTCCCCAGTCCAGCCATTCTGCACAGTGGCAAACCAAGGAACGCCTTCCACACCCCACGCCACAGCCATCTCTGTGGTGCTACTGCTTTCTTCTGGCCTTAAGTCTCCTTGGCGTGATCTCGACCTAACTCCTGGCCTGATTTGCAAGTCCTTTACCCACCTCCCAGAAAACAACCCCTCCCTCAGCCACCCTGGGACTCCTCCCCCTGCAGGCCCCCCCCCACCCCCACCCTGGTCCTGGAACTGCTCTTCCCTGGCCAGGACACATCTGCTTGGCACTCTCTCTGCCCCTGAAGAGCTGCTTCAAACTGATTTCTGGAAGCACTCCAGCACGCCCAAGTCTTGGTTAACAGATTCCTAAAAAGCATGATGTCCCTAGTCAGACTCAAATGCAAGAAGGGAAGTCCTCAGGAGCCAGAAATAAGAGGGGGCTCTGAGAAAAGTAGGGCGGAGGAAAGAAGGGGGGCATTCCGGGAGACGGGGTTTATAGCTGGTTGTTAGAGGACTCTGAACTTTTCAGATTAAAAAAAAATAATAATATAAATTTTTTAAAGATTTTTTAAAAAAAAACCTAAAGGCAATGTGTTAACCTGGATTGGGTCCTAGGACAGAAAAAGTATATCAGTGAAAAAACGTGTGAAATTCAAAGTCTGGAATGTGGTTAATAGCAACGAACCCACATTGATCTCTTAGTTATGGCAAATGGGTGATGGCCGTGAATGAGCAGGGTGAGTTTCTTTCTTTGTGCTTTTCTCTATTTTCCACCATGTGCCTACATTACAGTTGGCTGTTATTTTCGTGCATGAAGAGATATTGAAGGGACTTCCTGGTGGTCCAGTGGCTAAGACTCTGTGCTCTGAATGGAGAGGGCCTGGGTTCAATCCCTGGTCAGGGCACTAGACCAGTGCATGCCGCAACTAAAACCTGCTTCATGCTGCAGTGAGGATGACAGACCTCACTTGCCACCACTAAGACTGTCAATCCCACTTACAAGACAAAATCAAACAAGCTCTGAAGGCTGCAAGATTTTTTTACATTTTGTCAGCAAACGTGACCGCTTGGATGGAAGGCTGTTAATAATATTAACACAGTACTTATCTTGCTTCATGTGATCATTCATATGCCGAGAAATATCAGTGGGCTTGACTGCAGGGCGCCCCCGTGATCCCACGGGCGTGCCCTGTAATGTACCTAGTGTGCACACACCCTGTACTACCTTCTAAAATCCACAGAATTCTGGATTTGGAAAGCCATGTGGCCCTAATAGAGACGGGCAGCGGTTTGGGGATCTGTGTTACAAACACCCCTGCCCTACCACTCAGCTTAAGAAATCTAATATTACTAAAACTGTCAACTCCTCTCCCATCCCCTGCCAGGGGTACCCCATCCATAACTTGCACGATTTTGATGATCAAGAGGACAGCCATGTTTTAGAAACACAACCAGTCACAGCAGGGGCAGTGAGAAGAACTTGGAGGTTTCAGAGGCCCATCTGTGTGAGTGGAATTCCTACCCTCCAGCCTCCCCGCCTCCCTCTATCTCTACCCACCCACCTCAACTTTCCTGAAGTGAAAGCCACAAAAAGTTGCCTGCCTGGGTGTCGGGAGGGGACTTACACAATCATGGTGGAACCATGATACTCTTGTTCTCATAGGAGAGCTTGAGCATCTGGAGTCTGAAGACAGTTACCTGGGCCGGTTTGACAGGATGCTGTGGAAAAGTAGAGGGAGACTCAGAGGGGGTCCCATGGCCCGGATGGGGGCCCATCAGAACCACTGTGGTCCTCTGCCTCTGGAGACGGAAGGGATGAAGCTGACCCAGCGTTCCCAGGCTGAGAAAAAAGGAAGCTGCTGAGCAATGCCTGGGGCCCAGGTCACCCCATGGCTAATTTGCCAGTGATGTGGGCACCCTCTTACTCTCTTTGGCCCTTGGTTTTCTCGCCTGTGTGATAGGGAAGTAATCCCTTGCCTTGTCCGCCTCTCTCGTCTAGGAAAAGGCCTCCTGGGCCTCGCCTTCTTCATCTGTAAAATGGGGATGATAATATTAGCTACCTCCAAGGGTTGTGGCAAAGATTAAATGAGGAAATCCACATAAAGAGAAGGAATTGCGCATGGTTACTCTCCAAAAGATGCTGCCATTGCTTTTGTGTAACAATATTCATGACTTGGTAACCATGCTTCATTCCTGGGAGAAGAGGTGGGGGACAATGCAGATCTCAATACCCTTGGTCTCTTCCTTCAAGAGGCTCAAGGTTTCTCAGATAATCCCAGACCTAAATGTAAAATGGCCCCTGAGGAGTGTCTTAAACGACAGATGCACCAGGCTGTGGTTCGGGAGTCTTAGAGAGAAAACCTCACCTAGTTAGGGTGTGGGGAGGCCTTCTCCAAGGAGAAGCAAAATCAGATGCAGCAAGGAAGAGGGAGAGGACTTCTGGACTGGGGGAAACAGCATGTGCAAAAGCCCTGTGGTGGGAACAGGGCCAATGCATGGGATGGGTAGGTGGCCAGGGACTGGGATGTTTGGCCCAAGGTGACCTGGGCAGGTGGGCAGGACCTGTGATCTGCAGACTGTCAGTCTGGGCTCAGGGAGATCTCTCCCCATCAAAAAATTGAACCAATAGGTACTTTTTTTTTTAAGTGGCTCAGACAGTAAAGAATCCACCTGCAATGTAGGGGACCTGGATTCGATCCCTGAGTTGGGAAGATCCCCTGGAGGAGGGCAAGGCAACACACCAGTATTCTTGCCTGGAGAATCCCATGGACAGAGGAGTCTGGTGGGCTACAGTCCATGGGGTTGCAAAGAACGACTTAGTGACTAAGAAACAATTGAATTTGTTACAATATTGCTTCTGTTTTGTATGGTGTTTTGTTTTTTTTTCCCCAGGAGGAATGTGGGATCTTAGTTCCCTGACCTCTTTATCTTTAGTATCTGTGATTATCCCTTTCTTTTGTTTGAACGCAGCTGTATATTAAATAAAACCATGGAACCTGTGCCCCTTTACTGGAAGGTGAAGTCTTAGCCACTGGACCACCAGGGAAATCCCAAACCAGTCGGTACCTGGCAACAAAAGGTTTTATTTAATACACAGCTGAGCTCAAACAAAAGAAAGGGACAATCCCAGATACTAAAGATGAAGAGGGAAATGAGAGCTAAAGCTGTAATTAAGATGACCCAAAGAGATGAGCATCAGGTTGTGGGTTTGAGAGCAAACTGGGTTGGGGTTTTAACACTGTCAGGGAGAGAAGTGAGGCAAGATGGGGAGTGAAAATACTTCCTATTGGTGAAGCGGAGACCAAATGACTTCATCCATCAAAGCAAGCTACAGGAAGTTTGGGGTGGGTCTGAGCGGGGACAAATTGAGAACCTGAGCCCATGCACATGCCTTTCTGAAGCGTGTATGCATGTGTATTACCAGCATGGTGCAGGACTTCCTGAGCTGAGAAATGGACCTACAAAGACAGGAATGAATGAATGATGTAACCTTGGGGGTCCCTGGCAGGTCAAAGTGCAAAATTATTCTCCAAGGAAATGTAGGTGATTCAGGGAGTAGAGTCTGTCCACAGAAAAACCAAATTCCACTAAAGGTGAACTTCTAAGAAAATAAATTTCACAAACAAAGGAAACCATTCACCCCAAGAGAGAACTAGCAAACACAGTTAATAAGAGGATTAGCACCCCAAGGCTCTGATATAATAGAGCAACCTGGAAGACGCCACACAGGAACTAACTTTTCAATGATTAAAGAGAGAGCGCCACATGAAATCATAGGACTCCACGGGGAGAGGCAAGGATGGATGGATTTGAAAAACGAAAATTTGGAAATGAACTCAAGAGGATGTGGAGAAAAGAGAACCCTTGCACAGTGTGGTGGGAATGTAAATTGACGTAGTTCAGTTCAGTTCAGCGGCCAGCCGTGTCCGACTCTTTGCGACCCCATGGACTGCAGCACGCCAGGCTTCCCTGTCCGTCACTGACTCTGGAGCTTGTTCAAACTCATGACCATTGAGTCAGTGACACCATCCAACCATCCTAGCCTCTGTTGTCCGCTTCTCCACTATGGAAAACAGTATGGAGATTCCTCTAAAGTTAAAAGTAGAACTACCATATGACCCAGCAATTCCATCTCTGGGTATTTTTTCCAAAGAAAACAAAAACACTAATTCAAAAAAATATGCACCCCCATGTTCACTGCGGTGTTATTTGCAACAGCCAAGATATGGAAGAGGTTAACTGCCAATCGACTGTTGAATGGATGAAGAAGATGTGATTTGAATAATTTTTATTGCTTCTGTTCATGGGCACCTACTATGTGCCCAGGGTCCAATGAGCCAGGCACATCCCTCAGCCTGGCCATAGAGATTCCGTGTGGGAGCAGTCACGATGTAGTAGGAACAGGGACTTGGAATATTTAGATGGTTCAGGCTCAAATTATGCTCTTCTGCTTTTCAGCTCAGGATGGGGGAGTCCCCCTTGACTCTCTGAATTTTAGTTTCTTCAGCCATAAAATGGGGGTGTTGGCAGCATCTTCTTTGCTGGGTGATTGTGAGGATTCCACAGTTAATCTAAGTCAAGTCGCTGATTAGTAGCAAGTTCTGCAAACATTGACTTGTATTTGTATTAGGGTTGGGACATAGTGCTTCCTACCTCTCAGATCACCTTCTCCTCCTGTCTTGGTGCTCAGTTCTGTCAGACTCTCTGTGACCCCACGGACTGTAGCTTGTCCTTGGAATTTTCCAGGTGAGAATACTGGAGCAAGTTGTCATTTCCTACTCCAGGAGAGCTTGCCGACGCAGGGATCTTAACCGCACCTCTTGCACCTCCTGCGCTGGCAGGTGGGTTCTTTACCACTGCACCATCTGGCCCAGGTTCTGAGTTCCTCTCAATGGCCTAGGGATGTCGCTGTTGGGCAGATGAGAAACTGAGTCCTGAGTAGTTTTTTCTTCACTGCACAGCCTTGTCGGTTCAGTTCAGTTCAGACGCTCAGTCATGTCCAACTCTTTGCGACCCCTTGGACTGCAGCACACCGGGCCTCCCTGTCCATCACCAACTCCTGGAGTTTACTCAAACTCATGTCCATTGAGTCGGTGATGCCATCCAACCATCTCATCCTCTGTCGTCCCCTTCTCCTCCCGCCTTCAATCCTGAAGGCCTTGTGGGAGATCCATCCCCCTTAACCCAAGGCTGCATGGGAAGGAAGGGAAGTGACCCTAGGAAAGGTGGAGGAGTCCTAGATCTCCAAACCGCTTTCTTCCTTCTTAGCTTTCACGCGATGTTTACTGCTGCGTGAAAAATACTTGAGTGCTCATGCTGGGGGTACCAGGGTGGTCACAGCAGTAGTAATAATAGGGACCAGCTGAGCCGAGTGTAATCTTAAGAATTTTACACAGTTTTTTCACTCAAATCTCACAACCACCATATGGGCCGGTTGCTATTATCACTCGCATCTTACAGATGAGAAAACTGAGATTCAGTGAGGTTAGGCGGAGTGCCCAAGGTCACACAGCCTGCCGGGCTGCAGCCCTGAGGGGAAGCCACTTGCCATAGCCTAACCATAACCAATCGCTAATGTCAGAGCCACACAGCGGCCATGGAGTCCAGCCTCCCTGCCTTCACAGAGGGAGTAGGACACATATTCAGTTGTGTGTTGGTCAACAGAGGAGTCGATTTCAAAATCTATAGACTGATTAACTCAGCGTACAAAGAGCCAGGGACCTTCATTCTGCCCTCAGCCCAGAGAGGGCCAGGGAGCTGTGGTCAGCCTGGGAAAGCTTACCCCCCGGCACCTAGAGACCCCTTGAAGATCACAGACATGTTCTGAATGGAGACACCCATGGACTTGTCTTCCACCAGCTCTACCTGGCTGCTGGCGATGGGAGGTGGCTGCTCTGGATGCTGGGAGAACAAAGAGAAAAAAGGAAGGGTGTCATGGGGCCTGGGACGAGGCCAGTGGGTGTCTTTGTCACCTCTCCACTCTGCCATCCTGCGCTGCTCAGGGATGCAGTGGGCCAAGCCCCGTCCTGTCCTCCCGGAGCTGAGTGCAGCTTCACCTAATATCAATCATGGTTAATTACATGTAAGCTCTGCTCCACCCATGTTTACTTTGGCTAAGTTGCATATTAACGAAATTTATTCTGTGGAAGTCTGGCCTTATTGAATTGCTTGTGATTTATTCCGGGTAATATCTCTTAACATCTGTGGACAACTTTGCCAGCTCTCACTCTTTGTGCTGTAGGTCTAGGATGCCTTTATCCTCCTTTTGCAGAAGGGAAACTGAAGCCCGAGGTCACACAGAGAATGAGGGGCTGGGGCAGCCCCGCTGGATCCCCCTCCCCACTAGGTCTGGGACACCCACCCCCTCTCCAACTGCTGGTGGCAGGTGCTTTCCTCACAAAAGACACAGAGGCATTCAGCATCGCCAGCGCCCCCTAGTGGTAGTAAAAGGATCACACCGATTCCAGCTCCTGGTTATCCAGGTGCTGGTTTTCCGAATCCACTTTTGTTGAGCCTGTTTTTGGCATGGGAGGGGCGGGGTTAGTTTTAGGACAAAGCTAAGGCCTCAGAATAGTATCTTCCCCACCCCCTGAGGCCTCATACACACAGACGTGGACCCAAGCTCCCGTGTAGCCTGAGGGGCCCAGAAGGTGGATGTATTGTGTTCCAGGGGCCAAGTCTAGTGCTCAGACCTGGGTTAGAATCCAAACCTGCCACTGCCAGCCTTGCTGTGTGACCTCCGAGCTGCTTAGCCTCTCTGAGCTCCTGTTTCCTTGTTCAGTAAGCAGGGCCAGCAGTGGGATGCGCTGAAGATAAAAGGAGGCATTGTTTGTAAAGGCGCCTGGCCCAGAGTGCACCCTCAGCCCAGGTAAATCTAGGAGACTCATTTTGCCAAGAGATCTCACAACCCTGCCTCCTGCTACCCCCAAAAGACCCTGTCTGTAGGCGAGAGAAAGGGTCTTTCTAAGGTCTGAATCTTATTGGGTCTGTTGGAGAGATCAATACACTACAATATATCCACATTAGGGGTACTTGGGGGGAGGGGGTGGTGAATAGGTTGAAAAAGCTAGGTGGGGGTAGGGGTTGCAATTCCAAGCTTCTGCCCCCAAGTCGGGTGGGGAAGCCTGAGTTCTCCTGACTACCCTTCCTCTCTGGGGGCTGGGGGCTAGTCTCAGGCTTCACCCCACCAACCCCCAACTGTGCACACGCCAGGTCTGATTCACTTGTGCAGACCTTACCTGACTTGGCCAAGGGTTGTCATGGCCCTTTGCCCTTGATATCTGGGCAGCTGGCTTGCTGGAGGCTGTCTGGACCCCCTTGGTGGTCTCCTCGTTCATGAGAAGGGAGGGCAGTGGAGAGGGGTTACAGGGAGTTCTTGGCCATGGCTCAGCCTCTCTGGGATGAGGGTTTGGACTGGGCCCCTCTCTGGCCTAAGTTAGATGGCTATGCTCAGGGCACGTAGAGAGAGCCCTGACCTCTGACCCTGGCCAGAGATCCTGGTCATACCCTAGCTTCAGGATCCAACACACTGGAACCCCATGATCCTAGTCAAATGCAGCCTCTGAATCAACCACGCACTGAGTCCAGCCTCACCTGTCCCTCCGCTGGGACACTCCCTGCCCGAAGTTCAAAGTCAATCTATAGTCTTGGGACGCAAACTTTAGAGATTATTGCATTTAGCCTCCTTATGCCTTTATTGTTTTGAGCAAGACGTTGAGGCCCAGAGAAGGTAGGGGAGCTGACCAAGGTCACACAGCAGTCAGTGACAGAGCCTCTCCAGCTTGGGCTCATGCCAACACCTGATCCTACCAAATACACACTGACCTCCTAACCTTCACCCCCTAACCTGACCCTCCACTTGGCCCTGCTCCAAACTTCACTGGAAGCAAAACCCTGGGTTCTGGGCAAACACAAACTCCCACATCTGGCTGTTTACAGCCCCTAGGGTACCTTCTCACCAAAGAGCTTGACTTGAAAGTGAGGTCAGGAGAAAGAGGGCTGTCCTCTCTCTAGGCTACAGTGTGGCAGCCCCTGCCTTGAAGCCCGGAGTCTCCTTCTCAGTGGGTGCCCCCCAGAGGAGCCCTGGATGGACAGACAGATGGGTGGACAGGCAGACGCAAGCACAGAGCAATGGTAGTGGCACTTACATCCCAAGAAAGCAGGCTTGCCAACTCGGCACATGATGCCCACCTGCAAAGTGCCTTTGGGCAGGTGCGGACACTGCACAGCAGAGCTGGGGGAAGGAGGGCGGCAGGAGCAGGCAGACCCACCTGGAGTTGGTGTCCACATAACGCCATGGGACGTGATGCGCTTCTGAAGCCGAGCCGCTTGACCTCCTCTCAGGTTCAGAGGCTTCTGCTCATTTCCCCATCTGCACTACGTCTCCCATCTCCCTTGTACCTGGATAACTGCTGTGGCTGTTCACTCGCTCAGTCATGTCTGACTCTTCGCGACCCCATGGACTGCAGCACACCAGACTTCCCTGTCCTTCACCATCTCCCTGAGTTTACTCAAACTCATGCCCATTGAGTCAGGGATGCCATCTAACCATCTCATCCTCTCTCGTCCCCTTCTCCTCCTGCCCTCAGTCTTTCCCAGCATCAGGGTCTTTTCCAATGAGCTGGCTTTTTGCATCAGGTGACCAAAGTATAGGAGCTTCAGCTTCAGCACCAGTCCTTCCAATGATTCAGGGTTGATTTCCTTTAGGATTGACTGGTTTGATCTCCTTGCAGTCCAAGGATAATTGCTTAATACTTTTTTTTTAATCCATTCTTTTTTACTTAAATGTATGTAAAAATAAACTTTATCTCTTATTTGCAAAGAGGTCAACATATAATGACAATAAAGATATTTAATTCTTGCCAGATACTCTTGCTTGACAATGACTCTAGCTTTGAAGCATGCTATTGGATGTAAATTAAAACAGTTGAAAAAGTGAGACAGCTTCGTGGGTTTTCAAGATACTCTAGCACTGAGACCTTTTTCCTCACTGTAGTTGGAATGTGTTGTTGAGTCGCTAAGTCGTGTCTGACTCTTGTGACCTCATGGGCTGTAGCCCGCCAGCCTCCTCTGCCCATCGGATTTCCCAGGCAAAATTACTGGAGTGGGTTGCCATTTCCTTCTCCAGGGGATCTTCCTGATCCAGGGATCAAAACTGGGTCTCCTGCATTGCCAGGAGGATTTTTAACCATCTGAGTCACCAGGAAAGACTGTGATTTGGAATATAGGGTATTTAATGCTGTATCTGTGTATCGGATGGCATTCTCTTGCATCCCCCGAGAGGTACGTGTCTCACACTTCGGTATTCTGCTTTAGAGACCACGGTATTTAGCCTCCCTTATTGAATTCTGCAAGAAGCTGAGGCCCAGAGATGGGAGGCACGCGGCTCAAGGCCACACAGCAGCCAGTGGGAAGGCCTCTCCACCCCGGGCTCTTGCTTCACCCCCGCTGACCTGCCCACCTTGGAGATTCCCAAACCTCCTCCATCACCGACAGCCTGTTTCTGGGGCAGGCGCTGTCCTAGAGTGGACCCCCATCCCCTTGCCTTGAAGGGTACCACCCTTCAAGTTCTCTTTGCCATTAGAGTAGCCTGGAATCAGGTTTTGGGGGGTGTCTGGACCACTCCTGCCAGTTGGGTTCCCATGTCCTTGGCTTCCAGAGGATTAAGAGATAGGAAGGGAACAAGTCTGAATGTTTTGAGTGAATACCTGCCACACCCAGGCCTGGCAGGACACCCATCATCCCAGTGCCCCCAGCCTCCACCGCCAGCAGCTCTATGGGCCCGTGAACACATGGAGGGCGGTGCTGGCACTCACCTGGCACCTCGCAGTTGCAGCTCGGAAAGTCTGGGATGTCTAGGTCCCGCGAGGACAGGAGGCCCGGGACACACTGAGAGAAGGGCGTTCTGCCCCACTGAGCTTAACCGCACGTCCTCGATAGCAACAGGAGCCAGGCTGACAACAATCGGGGCTCCTTGTGCCAACGTCTCAGTCTCCATGACCACCCTCTATAGGACGCCTTCCCGGGTGCCTCATCCTTGCCAGCCCCTCCCCTTCTGAATTCTCACCTGCACCAGTCACTGGACACATAACAGCGTTCAGCATGGATAAGCTCTTGTGCCATTTAACTTTTCAATATTAATCACATTAATTTTATAAATATAGGGGCTTCTCTGGTGGTTCAGTGGCTAAGATTCTGTGCTCCCAATGCAGGGGGTGTGTGTTTGACCTCTGGTCAGGGAACTAGATCCCACATGCCTCAACTAAGAGTTCACACGGCACAGCTAAAGATCCTGCATGCTGCAAAGATCAAAGATCGAAGACCCTGAATGCCACAGCTAAGATCCAGTGCAGCCAAATAAATAAATACACATAGAAAACATAAAATGGCTGTCTGAATAGTCTAAAAGTCATAGAAAAGGAGATCACATCACTTGTTCATCCCCCCATCCCAGAGCAATCTTAGTGTTTGTGTTGGGGGGATGGGCTTTCCTCTCCCAAGTCTTTTTTCCTCGGCACATTCATTCCTCAAATATGTGCTGAGCATCTGGTCACCACTGTGAGCCCTGGCAGGGACACAGAGGGTGGGGAACAAGATGCTGGCCACTCCTCTCACAGTTCCACGTTCCGCTGGGAGATACAGACTCCGGGGGAGACTTGGGTACAGCTGTCTCACCCCCACTTCGCAGAACCAGGAGGAGAGGTGACTATTTGCTGGATAATAACACCCGCATATCCTGAGCTCTTATTATGGCTCTGCTAGGCTGTGAGCTCCCTGAGCCAGGCCTGTGGCTGCCCTGGATCTGCACATAGTAGGTGCTCGGCACATAGTAGGCCTGCAACAAATGTTCTGCTCTCTTGTTGAAGAGAGTAGAAAAGACAGGTGCTGTGCTGAGGTCTTTACATGCTTTACATTATTCAGTTCTTATGATAAACCTGTAAGGAGCTATCAAATATCTCCATTTTATAGGCAAGGGATCTGAGCTCAGAGAGGTACAATAACATATTCTAGATGTTCAAACAGATGGACATCAGAGGCAGGACTTAAACAGTAAGGCCTGTATTCTTTTCACAGGGCTTTTACAAGTTCCCAAGCACTGAGTGGGGGTGGGGTAGGAGCACACATCGGGAGTCAGAGAGGGGGTCCAGCTGGCCCCCGACTCACTCGGTGTCACCATGGATTGGTCACTGGCTCTCTCTGAATCTCAGTTTCCTCATCTGTCAAATGGGGGAGGGATGACTGTCGCCCTTTGCAGCCATGGAGATAAAGATGGTGGACCCTATAAGGACCCCTGTATATTGGCTTTCGCTTGATAGGCACAAATTACCACTGGGTGGGTGCACAAGATGCTAAAAACATGGGCTGCCTCTGGGAGGAACTGGGTGGCTGGGAGAAGGGGGTAGGGGAATTCCATGCCTTTTGAATTCTGAGTCACATGAATATGTTTTCAAAAAAAAAAACCCTATAACACAGTGTTTTAATCACAGCTGGGACCAAGAATTCCCCTTCGCACTTGAGACCAAATGACCAATTCCTCCTTCTCAGAGTCCTCAGGCAGGGAGCCAGGGCTGCAAGGATGTGACAGGACCCTGTCCCTAAAGGGAGGGCTTGCCCGGCCCCCTTCTCACTGATTCCCAAGGCCCAGCCAGGGGAAGCCTATCTCTCTCCCTTGGGCATCAGGCCCTTGGGGGTACATACCCACAGTCACCGTGAGAGTATGATGAGCAGTCGTGTGCCCACCAGCCTCACCAGAGCAGGGTCAGAGGGCAGAGATTTTGCCCAGGACACCCCAGCACCCCAAACATGGCTGGGCCTGGGGAGCTGCATTAATTGGCTCCATTTCCCAGGAAGGGAAGACTTCCTGGTGTGCTATTGTTCTGGCTGATGCTCATTTTCCGTTCCTGGGGTGGGTGGAGGGCAGTGACCGCCAGCCTGGGTGGTGACAGCTGAGGCTGTGCCTGCAGGAGAGAGAGGCTGCCCACCTCTAGGGCAGCGGCTGCTGAGGGGCCTGGTAGGGGAGCGTGAGAGGCCCGGAGATAACAGATGAGAAAGCAAAATAAAACAAATGGAACCGACCAACCAACACCAAAACCAAAGCCAAAAAAAAAAAAAAAATCGGTCTTTGAAGGAGAGGGATTAAATTAGGAATTTGGGATTCACACATTTTTGGTCACCTGATGCGAAGAACTGACTCCTTAGAAAAGACCCTGATGCTAGGAAAGATTGAAGGCTGGAGGAGAAGGGGACATCAGAGGATGAGATGGTTGGATGGCATCACTGACTCTATGGACATGAGTTTGAGCAAGCTCCGGGAGCTGGTGACGGACAGGGAAGCCTGGCATGCTGCAGTCCATGGGGTCCCAGAGTTGAACATGACTGAGCGAATGAATTGACTGACTACTCACAGTACTATATATATAGAATGGGCTTCCCTGGTTGCTCAGCTGATTATCTACCTGCAATGCAGGATACCCCGGTTCGATTCCTGGGTTGGGAAGATCCCCTGGAGAAGGGATAGGCTACCCACTCCAGTATTTTTGCCTGGAGAATCCACATGGACAGAGGAGCTAGTGGGCTACAGTCCATGGGGTTGTAAAGAGTTGGACACGACTGAATGACTAAGACATATAAAATAGGACTTTCCTGATGGCCCACTGGTTAAGAATCTGCCTGCCAATGCAAAGGACATGGGTTGATCCCTGGTTCAGGAAGATTCCATGTTGCCATGGAGCAACTAAGCCTGTGCCACAACTACTGAGTCTGTGCTCTTGAACAAGAGAAGGCACCACAATGAGAAATCCAGGCACCCCAATGAAGAGTAGCCCCCACTCACTGCAACTAGAGAAAGCCTATGCATAGCAATGAAGACCCAGCACAGCCAAAAATAAATAAAAAAATAATAATAAACAACAAGGACCTACTGTATAGCACAGGGAACTATACTCAATATTTTGTAATAACATATAAAGGAAAAGAATCTGAAAAATAATATATGTCAATATACACATATATGTAATACACATATATGTAAAGTTAACTGAATCACTTTGCTGTACACCTGAACTCACACAGCATTTTAAGTCAACTATATTTCAATTGGAAAAATCTAGCCCTTCAAACTTAGAATCCTGCATCTTAAACTCTTAATAATCACCATAATACCAGCTATATTTTTGAGTTATATGCTTTTTTGCATGATCTCACTTAATTCTCCTTGTTTTTATCCTATAAAACACATATACCTTAAAATGTACCATTTTGAAACGTACAGTTCAAGGATGTTCAGAATCATCACAGTGTTGGGTTTGCAAACATCACATTGCGGACCATTTTTAGCAACACACCCAATACGCAGTTGCCCCCCAGCCCCTGGAAGCACAGGTGTGCTCTGGGCCTTCTGTATAAATGGAATCATGCGTCGTGCTGATTGTGTCCGTGCAAAAAGTCAGCCCGGGGTTAGGACGGGAATATTTTTGGGGGGGAGAAGGGGGCAGGGGTTTTCCTGTTTGTCACAGTGTCATTGAGGGAGAAAAGTGTCTATAAACCAGACATGATGACAGCCCCGGACCTTGATTATGTATGGATATATGTAGGTCCATATGGGATTATTTGGAAGGACACACACGAGATTGTTAACTTGGTCACCTGCGGTGGGGGCGAGGGCAAGGACGGGGGAGACAGTCACTCTTGAGTCCCAGGAGAATGACTCGCTCCTTCATATTCCATCACAAAGTCTGTCTACAGGCATGTCTAAAGAAACGGAACTTCTGAACGCGAGCAAACTACTTGAGTGTGGGTCCCAGGGTGGGCTACTCATCATTGTGCAACTTGGGTAAATCACTCACCCTCTCAGAGCCTCAGTTTATTCAACCATAAAATGGGCACATTGCACCTACCTCCTAGAGTTGGTGGGAGAATTAGAGGCGGTACTGCTTGCCTGGCCCACAGTCGGCTGTTTTCTCATCATGGCTCCTCCTCCTCCTCGCCAGGCTGGGAGGAAAGCTGCTGGGCATGAATACACTCTGGTCCAGCGAGGCCTCAGTCCTCAGGGCTGGCAGGGAGGAAGCTGCCCATCCCTAGGAGATGAGTCTCTGCAGCTGTGCCCAGCACATAGTAGGACCTCACTACATATCTGTGGACAGAAGGACTGTGAGGAGGACGGGGGATTTGTGTTAGTCACTGCCACCACTGGGCTGACCTGGGCTGCTCTTCCTGTGAGGGTGGTGGCCCTGGATGCAGGGCAGAGCTGCAGGGCTCTAGGGTCCAGTCGCCCCTGTGATGCCCATGTAGAAGCCTCAGAATGACCTACTCCCCACAAAGCCAGGGGTGAGCCCAAGAGTTAAGTAGTAGCTGAACAATCTTGGGGCTGAAAATAGGAGAGACAGCTACAGAGCACCCCTGAAAGAGACCCAGAGCCCAGACTGCAGAAGAGCCAGCTGTGTCCCCAGAAATCGGGTGCCAGCCACTCAGGGACCCAGGCCAGCTGGGTCCCTTCCCCCGTGACCCCACGAGTCCCACACCACCCACAACAGCTCTCCTTTCTGAGTCCTGGGTCTTTCAGAAAGCCTCTGCCAGGTCCAGTGGGGCTATCAGGGGACGTGGGGACTCGGCAGAGAGGGACTTCAGAGGACCTCACGTGCCAGACAGAGGGGACCTGTCCTGACGAAGGCCCTGCCCGGCTACCTGCTGCCCCCTGGTGGCTGGTGACCAGCCAGCCCCAGGCTTCCGGCCCAGCCCAGTGCCGCAACTGTAACTCAATGTGCCCACATCTGCACACCTGTACCCGCACACCCACCCAGATAAATCAATCTGCTGGCACATGGAAATAACCATGTGTGCATGTGCACGTGGCTGTGAACACCCCAGCCACCTACACGCAGGCTGATACCACCCCCAGCTACATCCTCCTCCCAGATGCACCCGTGGGAGCCGCCCAATACAGACAAACGCATGTGCTGGGATTCAAGTCTTTTCTTTTTTTTTAATATTTTTTTAAATATTAAAAAAAATTTTTTTTTTCTTAAAAACATTTTTTTTTTTCATGGGCTATATGTCACAAAGCTTTTAGTGTTTCCTGGCCTCCATCATTCAACTGCCATGATTTCTGTCTTCTCTGCACAGGCTTTAGACTATTATTTACTTAACCTTTTAAATGGAATTTTTTAAGTTAAAAGTATTTCAAAAGGGAAATTCATATCCCTATTTAAGTGGAAAAATGCACTTATCTAGTATATTGAAAAATAACACTGTTACTAAGATTATCAGTGGGACAGGCCCTCTAGATTAGTTCTGCACACCCGTCCAGGGGCATGTTTGCCACCTTCGGGGAGGCATGATTTTGAGCTTGATAGCCCCCATGTGGTGGGCAGAGCAGTTTTATATGTCCCTGGGGGTCTATGTTATGGATGAAGAAAAGCAGGGGTTCCAGTTGTAGAGGCCCTAGGGCTCAAACCAGCTCTCTTGCCCTTGCAGCCTCTGCCCTTCCCTGGGACGACCTCTGCGGCCTCAGCCTAGCAAACACCTCCCTGTTTGCCTCCAGCGCCACCTAGCGGCGGAGTCTTGCATCAGCCTACACAGAGACCCCCTCCGCGGCTCCCCGCCGCCCTCAGGCAACCTATCCCTAGTCCTCCCAGTCCTATATCCTTCCACCTGCTTCCATCATCATGGGCGCACTGCTCCATGCCCTCACCTCCTTGCTCTGACCTTGGGTTTGCGGCTGTCAATGGAGCAGCCTTCCCTCCTATACCCCTTATATGTCTATCATTTTTCCTCCCTCTTTCTCCATGAAATTCCAGCTCCTTGAACTGTAAGCCATCAGACCATACTATTCCTTCCCTTGTGGCTCCTCCAATGGATCCCATCTCACTTTGGCTAGAACACACATTCCTTATGAAGGCCTAGGAGGCCCTATGTGATCCGTCGCCCTATGTGATCTGTCCCCCCACTTCTGGATCCCTTCTCCCACCACCCCCCTTCACTCAACGTTAGCCACCTGCCACCTCCTAAGACAGTGGCTTTGCCGACCTTGTTCCTGCCTCAGGGCCTTTGCACTTGCCTTTCTTGCCACTTGGACAACTCGTCCCCAAATCTTTGCTTGGTTTGCTCCAGCTCATCATTCAGGTATCACCTCTCAGAGGCCTTCCCTGACCACTGTCTAACCACTTGATCTTCTCCAAACACACCACTCTCTAAAATATCCCTCACCCCATTATTTTTTCTTTCTATGCTTCCCCCGCCCCAATCCTTGTTGTTTTGCGTCCACTGGTTTCCTTGTTTAGTCTTTGTGGTCCTGCCAGGATGTAAGCTCCATGAGGGCGGGCACACCTGCCACCAGGAAGGTCCTGAGTGCGTCACTGCGTGTTGACCCCATGACATGCGCCTGGCTGCGTGCTTGTTGGCCAGCTATGCAGCAGGAAACACAAGCTTTTGCACACTCAGGGTTGCGTGAATACAAGAGGCAGCACAAAGTCAGCTGCCTCTGGATCCCTGGGTACCACTGTGGGCAAAGTCATTCTTAGAGGTGCCAAGTCGGAGACAGCTACCATTTATCTCCCACCCCTTCCACCCTAAGGACCTGCTTCCAGTGGAGAACTTGCTTCTACCTTTTCCCACAAGCCTGCCCTGCCACTTTGGGAATAGGAAATCTTCCTGGCGAGGCACAGAGCAAAGCCTGTAAGGAGCGGCCCCCATGTGTGTTTGGTCTCAGGCAGAGCCTAGGGAGGCACCTGATTCTAAACAAGCGACAGCCTGCTGGCAGCAAACCCCATTGGCCAGTATGGTGCATAAGGCTGAGGAGTGGGGCCCCTAACCTCCCGAGCTGGGACCCTTTATCAGCCAGGGTTCTAGCAGAGAAACAGAATTCATAGGAGATTAATTATTTGCTTGTTTCTATCTTTCAAGGAATGGGCTTATGTGATTGTAGAGGCTGGTTGGGTGAGCCTGACATTTTAGGACAGGCCAGCAGGCTGGAAACTTTTGAGAAGCAGCTTGATGCTGTGGGCCTCAGGCTTAATGGAAACCTCAGCTTGGCTCTTCTGATCTTTCACCTAGTTGGATGAGGCCAGCTCAGATGTAGAGCATAATCGCCTTTACTTAAAGTCTGCTGATTGTAGGTGTTAATGATATCTGCAAGATAACCCCCCAGCAACACCTAGATTAGTGTTTGAATAACTGGGCCTAGCCCAGTCCACCCTTTATCAGCTAGGTACCCTCACACTCTTAAACCACACTTACCTCCAGATAAAGTCAGTAACAAAGCCTTGCTTCCACTGAATATGATGTGACTATCCTGCCTATAATCCAAACACACTGATCCTTTCCCCAGGAGAGGATGCCAAGTCCTTGGTTGATGGTCACTCTTGTCTATGAGATCTTGTAACTTAAATCCTATGATTTAAGGGAGACTTCCCTGGTGGTCTGGTGGTTAGGACTCTGCGATTCCACTGCAGGGAATCCTGCTGATCCTTGGTCAGGGAACTAGAACCCCACATGCTGCGTGGCTAAAGAAAGAAAACATTCTGTGATGTAAAGCTAACTATTTTTAATTCATCTTATGTTACATGACAAGGAGATAAGACAAAAATATTTACTTTATATGGACTATATATCTATCCATAATATACAAGTCTGTGTATGAAGCTACCAACACAGCCCAACAAATTGAGGAAGAAATACTCATAATTACAGGCCTCATTTCTGCAACTAGTTACGCAGATGCAGTTGCTATTTACAACTCCTGTTTTCACTACCCATGCCACACCCTCAGCAGCCACCTCAGCTGGTCAGGGCTGCTGGGGTGACCGAACCTTCATTTCTGAAGAGTCAGGGCCATTAGTAGTCCTGCCTTCATTGGATTTTCCTACAGGCAGGGTAGCCTTAGGATCTCCTGTATTGCCATGTTCTTCCTTATCTTCATTTGTGTAGTAGCAGCCCAATCTCCTCTTGATAGTCATTTCAACCAGCCAAGCCAATAGGATAACGCCCTTCTCTGCCTGTTGATTCTGGAGGCATGAGAGCCTGAAGTGGCCGGGGAGCTGAGCTCCGAGTTTGATGGAGTCATTGTTGTGTCTCCTGGAAGTGCTTCTCCCTGTTGTGGGTTGAATTGCATCCCAAGTTTGTGCCCATCCAGAACCTCGGGATGTGAACGTCTTTGGAAATAGGGTCATCGCAGGTGTAAATCCAACGGCTCAGCAGTTACTTAGAAGGGAAGGGATTTATCTGCAGCGAATAGCAGGTGCCAATCTTTCTCTTGCTCTGGGCCCCACTCAAAACAGGCAGCTTTTCAGGTCACTTGGGCCTGAAAGTAAATAAGCCAGAGTGACACACCCAAATGAGGACTACATTGCTCCAAAATCCAGAGGACAATTATATGTTGTGCCTGTTTTTTTGGCTGTAGGAGGGGCAGGATGTCAATAACTTGTCTGAAAAAACCTATCTTGACATGCACCCAATCATTGCATCACTAGAAATTTCACTGAGGTGGAAGGCCTCTGACTCTTTTTGGAATTTATTTCCCACCATCTGACAATGCAAATATCTTAATCGTCACTACTTCTTGCTCGCTAGATGGAATTCCCATTTATCATCAGTGTTCAGCCGGTGGGATATTTTGTGGAAGGAAAAGGTGATCAAGGTCCCTGCAGACCAAATTGTAATTACATTGGGCAGCAGAGTTGACACACCCGAGGCAGGATGGTGAATGAGTATTTTTGGTCTGGCCAACTGAAAGAAACTGCTTCTCATGGTTTTAACTAACAGGTATTAAGGAAAAAGCACTTTTTGGGTCAGTAGCTGTAAAGCAGGAACCAGGGGATGTGTAATTTGCTCAAGTAATGAGACCACACGGAAGAGCAGCTGCAAATGGAGTCAACACCTCCAGTCACCAGTGAAAATCAATTTATGATCACCTATGTCCACATATTTAAAAAAACGAAGATCATGGCATCCGGTCCCATCACTTCATGGCAAATGGATGGGGAAACAATGGAAACAGTGAGAGACTTTACTTTCTTGGGCTCTAAAATCACTGCAGATGGTGACTGCAGCCATGAAATTGAAGACACTTGCTCCTTGGAAGAAAAGCTATGACAAACCTAGACAGTGTATTAAAAGTATATCACTTTGCTGACAAAGGTCCGTATAGTCAAAGCTATGATTTTTCCAGTAATGTACGGATGTGAGAGCTGAACCATAAAGAAGGTTGAGTGCCAAAGAATTGATGCCTTTGAACTGTGGCATTGGAGAAGACTCTTGAGAATCCCTTGGACTGCAAAGAGATCAAACCAGTCAATCCTAAAGGAAATCAACCCCGAATATTCATTGGAAGGACTGATGCTGAAGCTGAAGTTCCAATACTTTGGCCATCTGATGCAAAGAGCTGACTCATTGGAAAAGATCCTGATGGTGGGAAAGATTGAAGGCAGCAACAGAAGGGGATGACAGAGGAGAAGATGGTTGAAGCGCATCACGGATGTAATGGACATGAGTTTGAGCAAGCTCTGGGAGATGGAGGACAGGGAAGCCTGGTGTGCTGCAGTCCATGGGGTTGCAAACAGTCGGATACGACAGAGTGACTGAACAACAAAAGTCATCCTCCATGACCCACCTGTCTTCTGCAGAGAATGAGGGTTGAACAAAGATGTGGGCTCAGCACCGCTGCATCTCTTAAGTCCTCGATGGTGGCGCTGATCTCTGCGGTCCCTCTGGGCATGTGGTATTGGTCTCCGTGTACATTTTCCTGGGTGCAGGTAGTTCTCGTGACTTCCACTTGGTTTTCCATAATAAGCCTCACTCCATAAGTGAGGGAACCAGTGTGGGGATTCTGCCTGTTGCCAAGTACAGGCGCACCTCGGAGATACTGTGGGTTCAGTCCCAGGCCCCTGCAATAAAGCAAATATTGTAATAAAGTGAGTCATACGAACTTTTTGGTTTCCCAAAGCCCATAAAAGTTATGTTTACATTATACCATAGTCTATTAAGTGTGGAATAACATTATGTCTAATAAAACAGTACATACCTTAATTTAAAAATGCTGTAGGGACTTCCCTGGTCCAGTGGTTGGTTGGGCATCTGTGCTTCCAGTACAGGGGTGGGTGTAGGTTCGATCCCTGGTTGGGGGCACTAAGATCCCACATGCCACAGGGGGTGGCCAAGACATTCAAAAATAAGTAAAACACATCATGATGACAAAATATAAAATAATAATAATAAAAGTACTGTATTACTACCTTGGTGAAGGAAATGGCAACCCACTCCAGTCTTCTTGCCTGGGAAATCCCATGGAGAGAGGAGCCCAGTGGGCTACAGGTGAAAGGTGTGCCCTCTGGACCCTCCCAGGGTGGGTGAGCAGGTCTGACATAATAAATTCACACTCAACATGGCTATCTCCCTATGATGAATACCTTCTGCGTATACCAAGGTAGTTCTGTCATTTCAGCTTCCCTAGTGTGGGCTGCCCTTCAGTCTATGTTTCAGCCATCTTAACTACCAGAACCATTTCTCATTTTTCACGCTGAAACAAACAGAATCTCCGCTTAATGGGAGGGAGGTGGGAGGGGGGTTCAGGATGGGGAACACATGTACACCCATGGCTGATTCATGTCAATGTATGGCAAAAACCACTACAATGTTGTGAAGTAATTAAGCTCCAATTAAAAAAAAAAAAAGAATCTGTACTCAGTGGACTGTTAGTAAATCCAGCCTGGGCTTCCCTGGTGGCTCAGTGGCAAAGAGTCTGCCTGCCAAGGCAGGGGACATAGGTTTGATCCCTGGTGTGGGAAGGCCCCACATGCCACAGGGCAACTACTGAGCCCACGAGCCTAGAGCCTGGGCTCTACAGTAAGAGAAGCCACCACAATAGGGAGCCTCTGCGCTGTGGCTGCAGAGTAGCCCCACTCACCGCAACCAGAGAAAGCCCCGCAGCAACGAAGAACCAGCATCGTCAAAAATAAATTTTAAAAAATTAACAAAAAATAAATCCAGCCTGATCCAACTTGCTGTTGCTTCCACCACTAGCCCGCACCCATTAATAATACCCATTCTCACCCCACCCTGGAATTGGCCATATAAGTCGGAAAAATCATGCAGTTCTTTAGGTGTGCCGCACAGAGCTGTTCACTTCTTGAGGCCTGCTGGGACTTGAGTCTGATAGTAGATGTAGAAGCAAAGGGAGGTGGGGGAGGTGTAGGTCCTGAGAAGACTCGGCCGCTTCTCTCAAAGGAATTCCCTCGGGGAGGCCATTACAGTTTCTTCACCCAAAGGGTTAACTCCCTTAGAAATGGGTGAAAGAGCTTCTTCTGACAAAGATGACTTGGACCCTTTCTCTATTAGCCAGACCATAGATCCGCTTAGCTTCTGATCCCCTCCCTAGACATCTAGAGTATTTACCTCCATTGCTCATTATGGATGTATAACATCACTTCTCACCAAGCACCTGTTTGCTGCATAGAATGCCAAACAAATTGTCCATTAACAGTAACTTAACTGCATTTCCCGGAGAAGGCAATGGCACCCCACTCCAGTACTCTTGCCTGGAAAATCCCATGGATGGAGGAGCCTAGAAGGCTGCAGTCCATGGGGTTGCTGAAGGTCGGACATGACTGAGCGACTTCACTTTCACTTTTCACTTTCATGCATTGGAGGAAGAAATGGCAACCCACTCCAGTGTTCTTGCCTGGAGAATCCCAGGGACCGGGGAGCCTGGTGGGCTGCCATCTCTGGGGTCGCACAGAGTTGGACACGACTGAAGTGACTTAGCAGCAGCAGCAACTGCATTTCCTCAGCTGTGGCACATTTTTCAGTCCTGGGCAGGTCCACAGAAGGGAGAAGCCACAGACCACACACCCTCCTTCGAACGCACAACAGTATGGTAAATGCCCTCAGAGCCCTGCAGTGAAGGAACCCACCAACTTGTGTCGACTTGCGGCTTCCAGATTTACCTGGCTGTGAGATCCTTTTCCTGGGGCCTCCCAGGTGGCTCAGTGGTCAAGAATCCGCCTGCCAACGCAGGAGACGCCAGTTCAATCCCTGGGTGGTAAAGATCCCCCAGAGAAGGAAATGGCAATCCACTCCAGCCTTCCTGTCTGGAAAATCCCAGGGACAGAGGAGCCTGGTGGGCACAGTCCATGGGGTTGTAAAGACTTGGACACAACTGAGCGACTGAGGACGAGCTCATTTTCTGGAGTGTTCCTTCCATAGAACTGGGGTTCAAGAAAACACACCTTGGAAAAGACACACTTAAAAAGCAATGACGGCCTGAGCTAACATTTGGGAATTTTTTTGGTTTATGCTTTCAGCTTTTTAATTGCTACTTAACAACAGAGACTCAAACCAACAATTTCCCAAGTGTTAACAGTGGTATGCAGTACATTCTTGTGAGTGCACATTTAGTAACTGTCGTAGAAACAGTTCCGCCATATCTCACACCCATCACAAGTCTTTAAACCTTGACTCTTGTCTGAAGGCTCCTCTCTTAATGTGGCTAGGGACAATCTGAACCCTTGTCAGCTGTCCTTAGGAGCACCTTCCTGGAACTATTCTGGGCCTGTGGAATCCGGAGTTTAACTGATGCAACAGGACACCACAGGGAGAGTGAGTGGCCTCACCACTTCAAAAGCAGGAGCCCAGCACTGCCAGCTGCCTGGGGTTCCGGGCGTCTTTTCCAAGCGATGCTGCTCCTGCTCCATAAGACGATAGGCTTCTCCACTCAGGATTTTTAAAATGACCTCGTATCAACTCTTAATGACCACTTTGATCAATGGCCAAGTATGCCAGGAATCCAGCTCCATGGCGGGAGGGGAGTCTCACCTCTGCACTCTCGTTTTGGCGGTGACCCCTCTCTGCAGCTCCTCAGTCTCCTCCCATCACCCACTTCTCACTCGTAAAACTGTAGAACCTCCAGTCTCGAGTTGCTTCTTCCTTCAAGCAAATATCGCCTTTGTAACTCGTTAATCATCAGTGTCTCCTGACTGGTCAGTCCTCTGGTTCCAGAGGTCTGGTGTTATTTCAAACTCTATGCTATTTTATTTTACTCCTTACATGATTATCTTGGTTAGCTTTTTAAAGCACAGTCATAGATAAAATTGGAGTCCTTTCCAGGTGGTGATAGTGGTTAAGAATCCACCTGCCAGTGCAGAAGACACCAGTTCGAACCCTGGGTTGGGAAGATCCCATGGACAGAAGAGCCTGATGGGCTACAGTCAATGGGTTGCAAAGAGTCAGACACGACTTAGTGACTGACCATGCGTGCTCACACACAAACACATACATACAACAGCTTTGCCTCTACCCAGTATCTGGCTATGAATTGTTCAGGGAATGTTTACTGGATGTCAATGATGTTTCCAGTCATCATTGTAAACAGTGATGTTTACATGAACATGACCAAGACTTCCCTAGTGGCGCAATGGATAAGAATCTGTCTGTCAGTGCAGGGGACACAGGTTTGATGCCTGATCTGGGAAGGTTCCACATGCTGCGGAGCAACTAAGCCCGTGAACCACAACTACTGAGCCTGCGAGCTGCACTTACTGAAACCCGAAAGCTCTAGGGCCCATGAGCCGCAACTGCCGAGGCTGCGTGCTGCAACCACTAAAGCCCGTGAGCCTAGAGCCTGCACTCCACGAGAGAAGCCACCTCAGAAGAAGCCTCGCACCGCAGCGAAGAGCAGCCCTGCGAGCCTAGAGCCTGTGCTCCACTAGAGAAGCCACCTCAGGAAGAAGCCTCGCACCACAGCGAAGAGCAGCCCCGCAAGCCTAGAGCCTGCGCTCCACGAGAGAAGCCACCTCAGAAGAAGCCTCGAACCGCAGCGAAGAGCAGCCCCGTGAGCCTAGAGCCTGCGCTCCACGAGAGAAGCCACCTCAGGAAGAAGCCTCACGCCTCAGTGAAGAGCAGCCCCGCTCGCCGCAACCAGAGAAAGCCTGTGCAAAAAAAAAGCAACAAAGATCTAGTGCAGCCGTAAATAAATGATCGTGACCATGACATAAGAAGCTGATTTACTTTGCTGAAAACAACAGTCCCAGGCCTTTAGCATTCTACCCACAGCATCATTCATGTGAAAAATACACAGCACTTTACTTTTCAGATTAGTCTCAAAAATAATACTTAAAGTCCAAGAGTAAAGCTCAGCATGACATGTGAGCAGGTGAAAAGTACTTAAAGCCACTAACTTTAAATCGGGGGAATTTAATGCTGATGGGTTACAACATAAGCCAATATTATTTAAATCAGGAAATGGGGAGTGCAGGGCAAACACAAGCGTAATCTCAGTAAGTTGAAACGTCCGTGGCTTTACCTTATCTTCTTAATCAGTACAAATGGTCCTCTTATAAAAAGAAGCAAAATATTCAATTACTCAAAAATCAGCAACTCAACTGCTGACCACCCAGTGGCGACAGGCACAGAGTAAACAACTAAGATGAAAGGAGTCTCTGCCAGGGTCATTCATAGTAAAACTTTATTGAACAAAAAACCCAGCAAAGGTTTTCACCTCTGCAAAGCTCCTCTCGGTTTAAAGTAAAGCACTGCATTTTAAAAAGCAATTATACATAAGTCTTTCCTAGAAAAGTCCTGCTAAAACATGTCTAGCAATTTCATTGATTATATAAAGTAGTACACTTAGTGTAATTTAAACATTCCAACAGGAATCAAATCGTACCAGCAGAACCGTTTCTGCGTCTATGACATCTATGTACAAACACTCATGCAGACACACACATCTGGAAAAGTTCCTCAGGCATAAACATGCGAAACTAATGCCTTCTACTTACAATGCCTATTAAACTACAACAGTATATATTAAAGCTCTTCAGAATAAAGACATGAGAAGCCTGTAGGCATTTTTTGTTCATCAATTTGTATCACGGCTTCATGTCTTACTTTCTGCTTTTGCTTAATCACAAAAGCATATCATCCTCTTTGTAGATTCTTATACTATTTCTGTGCCACTGCCACGTCCAGGTAAGGAAATCGAGCCAGAATCAGATGATCCAGTCCACTCCTGTCAAAGCCTCCAGCAGCCAGAGAGGAAACACCGTCAGTTTGCTATGGCTGGAGGGCCTTCTGGAAGGAGAGAGGCAAAGAAAGTCTTGAAGACAAGCCAGGCTGTGCTCATAAATGAAGGGCTGGTCTGCTCGTCACCCCGTACATCCCTGTCTGGAGGGAGGTGGCTGGGATCTTCACTTTCAGGATCAGGGCCCCCCTGTAGGGAATAAACCACAAGGAGAAACAATTAGGACTGTGACAAGCACCCAATAACATTAGGCGAGGGTAGAGTGACTCCCTGCGTCCCTGCCCATAAGCCAAGCGATGCAGGCACAACTCCGGGGATGACGTCCCACGCTGGACGGAGCTCCTCCTCCAGCCTCCACAGCACAACTGTGCTGAACACTCTCATGGTTTTCAGTATCCCTGGCCACAGTATCAAATGAAGTAACTAGATCTTCAACTATTATTAAGTTAGTAATTAAGCTTGACACTTCATTTAAACGTGGATATTTTTCTAATTTTGGCAGTGTTCCGAGTTTAAAAAAAAAAAGCAACTAAAACTGGATTCTAAAAACAGATACTAGTGATACTTTATATTAAAAAGAATCTCCTTTAGGATTGTGCATTAAATTGCCTTATAGAAATCCTATTTCTGTATGTTATTTTCCAAGAAATCTATTCTGTGAGAGAGACAGGCATATGTTCCTAACTCTTAATTAGAATAACTCTCCATTAGCAGTTTCCATGGTATAATACATTGTTACTGAGCATGAACACTCAAAATAGTGAGCTTCAAAAACCATTTACATATGCCAAAATGCAAATTGCCACATAACAAAAATACCTGACAGATTTTGTGACAGTGTTTTAAAAATAGCTACTGCTCTAAGAATAAATTTGAAAAAACCTTGAAATATTTAGTCTAATAAAATGGAAAAACCACAAGTTATTTAGAGATGAAGGACTCCAGGGCCTGGCTCTCACACCGGGCTCGCCGGGCTCCATGGAAGCTCCATACCTGGAAGTTATTGTTGGGGTCTTGATTCACAGCCTCCTGAGGGCCACCATCATTCGGGAAGTTCTGAACTGGCCTCTGCCGAAATGGAAACCACCCGACGTGATGCCTTCGAAGAAAGCACATTAAGTTCATCTTAGTGAACAGAGTGAGATGTACTCAAGAATTTAAGGGCCCTCTTGATGAGATGAGGTCCCCCTCGTTCCCCTCCTCTCATCAGAACAGGACCTGATTAGAAGCTTGCAACCAGACCCATCTGCAGACACATTCTAGCAGGCCAGGTGGAATGTGAGGTGCTTGATGGTCACTATGGAAACCATGCCTTATTCATCATCGTGTGCCCAGCAGCATAAAGAGCACTTGGCACACAGTGTGTGCTCGATACATACTTGCTCACCTGAACTAAACCTTACACTTGAAAACTTGAACAGAGAGGAAAAGAGGAAATACACACACAGCTCTGACTATATGTCATAACATACTAATAAGACCTAGATTTAGTCACCTAAATATATGATTCTACAGACTATAGAATTCAAAAAATTACCTAAAAGTTTTATCTGGAAAATCCACTTAAATCCAAGTATTGAAGCAAACATGACAAAATATTAACCATGATTAATACTGGGTGTGAGTACTGAATGCATTTTTCTAAATATTTCTTTTTTAAGATTTTCAAAAACTAAAACAATCCATTTTTCCTATAGAGGAAAAATGTCTTCAGTCAGTTTCACCACAAGTAAGGCTGTATCACTGCAGGCCAGGGCTTCCCCACTTTGGCACTGCCGATGTCCCAGGCTGGGTGTTTACTGAGGGGCTGAACCGTGTACTGCAGTCGTTTAGCAGCTATCAACTAGATGCCCGTAGAACCACCTCCCCCCATCATCCCCGCGGTGAGAGTGAATAACGTCCCCAAACACTGCCAAATGTCTTGAGGGTAAGGGTTAGGGTTAGAGGGAGATGTAAAACCACTCTGGTTGAGAACTACTAGCACCACGGATACAGCCAAACGCCAGGCCGGCAACAGCTCCCTGACCCTTTAAGACTATGCCACAGCCAGTGGCCTTCATCCTAGAAGGCAGCTGTAGCCTGGTAAGGGAGAAATATGTTCTTATTCAACACAAACACAATTTTTCTTTCCATGCCTCCGTATGGAAAGAAGCCTGGCAGGTAGCTTAACTAGAGGAAAAGAAGAGAATGTTGTTCTTGTATCAACACAGATGTAATTGTATTGTTGGCAATGCACAACCAAGCCATCGATTCTTTACACTGAAAATGCCAGAATGACTTATTAAATATACCTCCTTAAATACTGACTGAAACTGCTCAGAAGAGGAAAGTCTGTACTTGGTTTGAGTCACCATATAGTGTAATTTGTAGTAAAGAGGGAATAAAAGCGAAATCATCTGCTTACAGGTACATAACCACGGTGGCCCCCATGACCATGAGGAATCGGCTCAGGGAGGAGTAGAAGTAGAGGATACTGAGAAACACGGAAAACGTAGCGGCTGAGTAGGTCCAATCCAACCAATCTCGATTTATCTCATCATCTTCTTCCACAATGGGGCCTCCCTGAGCGTTCATCCGCAGATTCTGATTGGCCGCAGGGTTAACCACCACTTGTGGAGCAGCGTTCTGATTGGCGGGCTGGTTTTCGGCTGGAAATTGGTTGTGGATTGGGGCTGGAGTAGGTGCAGTGACCACAGGTATCTCTTGCGCACTTGGTGCGGGGACAAAAGCCCCTGATGCAGCAGTGGCTGCTAAGCTAAGGTAAAAACAACAGAGGCAGATACTGTTGAGACCAAGGCATCCTGAAGGCTGGTTCTCATCATCTCATTTACATCTTTTACTATTAAGAATTATAAGTAGGGACATACAAATGCCTTTTTTAACTTAGCGAAGAACTTCTTTACTAGCAGTCATATTTTTAAAAGCTTTTCTGCTCCTAAGGGAAGCCACTTGGTAAATTTCATCTGGAATTAAACACCAAGGCTACCATAAAAGTACAGTGTAAAACAGTAAATTAAAAATTTCAAAAACCATTAAAGATACCACAAATTGAAAAGGAAGGAACATATTCTACATAAAGTCATCAAACCACGGATCACACACAAGCACACCTGTGTCAATACACAAGTTAGTAGTTACCATTTACACTGTTTCGCCCACAGAACCAGACACAACAGGACTCTGCAGATAATAATGAAAATACACTCATCCCTCCACTTCTAGCTTTACAGGACACACAGACGAGAGCTCCTTCCATTCCCGGGAGCCCCGGCCACACCCAGCACGGCGGGAAACACTCACTACTGCATGTAGTACTGCCGCGCGTACATCTGCTGGAACCAGGAGAGCTGCAGCCACCCGTAGGTCGTGTAACCCGAGAAACCAGGCCCCAGGCCTTGGAACGCCGGCTGGGCTGCTTCAGGCCTATGACAGATGTTAAAAAATGCTCGTTTTGAGTTGGCTTAGTATGAATCAATGAAAATCAAGTTTAAATCACAATCAGGAATTCAAAACAGAAGGAGACAGAAGACTGGGCTTTGTGACAGTTACACGTAATTTCCGGGCGAGGCACCAGTGCAACACAATCACGGAAGGTACTGACGAAGCCCTCCTGCCACGGTCTGGATCCCATGGGAAAACAAGGGCCCTCGCCCAGCACGAGGGTCTCATGTCATTGCCCTGACGTACAACCAAGCCGGACCTTTTCAGTCTGAGTGGATCCCCACCCTTATTTTAGACTTGTGGAATAAGTATGTGTTGGATGAAATCAACAAGTTTTATGACGGTGAAATTCACAGAGATATGAGCCTCAATTTTCAAATCATACAGTCAAAAAGAGATGCAGTTTTAAGAGCATCTATCCAATAATGGATTCAATTATCCGACTTGTTCACTGACAACAGTATTTTAACCAAATTCCATACCCAGAGTACTTTTAAAATTGTATTCTAATACAAGTATGTCATGGTACGATACTGTTTTTAATTATTTAAAGATTCAAGGTTCTAATGTATAATTCAGGGAACTATACTCAACATCCTGTGATAAACCATAGAAAATAAAAATTTAAAAAGAATGTATATATGTGTATAACTGTGTCACTTTGCCATACAGCACAGATTGGTACAACTCTGCAAGACGACTATGAGT
The DNA here is from genome assembly GCF_019923935.1 of Bubalus bubalis. NCBI lineage: Eukaryota > Metazoa > Chordata > Mammalia > Artiodactyla > Bovidae > Bubalus > Bubalus bubalis. The sequence goes on along the minus strand of NC_059174.1, from coordinate 24,591,231 downwards.
TCATGCTCAGTCACGTCCAACTCTTTGCTATGCTATGGACTGTAGCCCTTGGGGCTCCTCTGTCCATGGGATTTTCCAGGCAAAAATACTGGAGTGGGTTGTCATTTTCTCCCCCAGGGGATCTTCCCAATTCAGGGATCGAACCTGGATCTCCTGCACTGGCAGGTGGATTCTCTACCACTGAGCCACCTGGGAAGCCCCATGTCAATAAAAATTGCAAAAAGATACAGTGTGCGTATAGAAATGACAGAATAAAGTATTTTTGTTAGCTCTGATGAGGACACTCCAGATACACAAGGTAACTACAAGGTTTTTAGAGTTATATCCTGAAGTATATGGGGGTGAACTGACAATGTCTGAGAATTATTTTTAAATACCTCAGGATAAAGGAAAGGAGGAATAGATAAGGCAAGTATGGCAAAACATTTTAATCATTACATGAAGATTCATTATACAGTTCCCTCTACTTTCATGTATATCTGAAATTTCCATTAAGAAAAAAACCAACTCTTCATTCCTCAAACGCCCGACTAGCAACAATCAGGTATGGAAAACTAAGAAACAGAAGGCAGGGGACTCAGAGAGTAAGAGAATTTCAACTCATAATTAATAAACTGTTTTTTCCCATAGGACCTTTCCTAAAAAGGTGTTCTAAGGGCTATGAAATACAAACAGCACACCATTGAGACACTTCTGGCTTTGGCTCTAAAGAAAAGCTCTAATTGCACCCCCTCTCCTAGCTCCACCAACACAGTTCCTGGCAGAGCATTTCTCAAATGATACCTTCACCTTTGGTCACCCACTGTTACGACAGACAAAGCGCAGAGCTACTCAGCAAAGCGGCTGCACAGTGCTGACAACAGCTGTTCCCGCCAGCAGCACCGACTCCACCGTGAGGTCAGCGCCGTGCCAGGCACACTCCCGCAGGAGCAGGAATGCCAGGTCTGCATGATGTGGCTCTCTACTTTTTAGATGTTCCTAAAAGGCCATGTATTAACTACATAAGAGATCTTTAAAGTGAAGCCCTTATAAAGCAAAACTGTGTCCCTTTTCAAGTTCCATGACTCATAGTACAAACACAGCTTATTTGCAAGTTGATGCAACTGAAGCACCTTCATGTTCTTTATGACAACACTCACCTTGAGATGCTCTCCCATCCAGAGGGAGAAGGGTTCCGAAGAACCTCCCGCTGCCTTAAACCATCGCTTGAGGAATCCCCAGGGGACTGTCCCTGATTAAGACCAGTGGGCTGCTCTGTGGATTCAGCAACCTAAGTGCAACGTGAACACAAGAACAAAAGACCTGATGCAACTGTCTGAAATCAAGCTTCAAGGCTTCTTTTGCTGTGAATGGCTTATGCCTCAACCCTGACCTCTGAACTTGACAAAATCAAACAGACTGCAATGTTACATAAAGATATTCTGAAATTTTCTCAACACAGTATCAATACAGAGATACTAAATCTATACTTTTTTCCTGGAGTAGCTATGCTGTCGTTTCACTAAAATCTTCCAATGAAGTTATCATTGCTGAGAAAGCAATAGCTTCCTATTAATGCTCTATTCATCTTATGGTGTTAAATTTACTAAATCAAGAAATTAAATTCGACTGATAAGGCTTATAAATACAACACAGACCTGAAGTATTTCTTTTAGTATATTCAGATGTTTTAGGATGTACTGCTGTAATGCAAATTTAGAGTGTATCACCACATTAGAATATTAAGAGAGTATATTTGAACTAACACTGTGAAATGAAAAACAAGGGACTTTAACCATTTAACATGAGTCTTTATAAAGAGTGTGGTCTTTTCCTATCCCAACAAATGAAAATTTCCAAGGAAATAGTCACTTTTTTACTCTATAAAAATGAATGGTTCCTTAGAAGAAATTTATTATGTGCTAAATTCATGACTGCCTTGCTAGTTTGGTGAAGTGGACACCAAGCCACTATAGGTCAAACTGTGTCCCAGAAAAGAGTATACTGCAGAACTCCACTTTTCCACTACAAGACTAATAGAACAGTCTACTTCTATTACAGTAAACTCTCATTTGTATTGATAACAGTTGATTCCTGATTCTCACTGGGGAAGAGACAAAAAGAGATAAAAAGGCTCGCTTATGAGTTTAACCCAACTTCCTTTATTTCTCCCTTGACAGTCTGAATGACACAAACTGCCATGCAGTCATGAAAAAGCAGACATACCTTTGCACCGGCTTCGGGCATTTTTGAAGTACTCTTCACATTGCACACCAGATGCATAACATGCCGTTTTTCCTGCTGAAAGTAATAAGGAAGTACTTTAGGACTTGAATTCAACCTGGTTAGTGCTTAAAAACATTCAAAAAGTTAATAATATTAAGTGATACCTTTGGAAGCAAGTCCCTGAGACACTGGTGATCCAACAACAGCTTCCCGGAATAAATTAACCTCTGGTCCTCTGGACGCTTATGGAAAGAAAGAGTAGCACAGGTCAGCACTTAGCCCTGCAAGTTCCCAAACAGAAGACATGGTTTTATACCAATATTTAAATTTTTTTCCCCCAGCATCATAGGAGTACATTTTTCCAAAGGCCCCATATACTTTTATTTAGAAAATTCTCAATAAACTGATTTCTAACATGCAAACAAATTTAGGATGGCAAACTACATCCAGTCCACAAAGCCTATGGCAACCTACGTAACTTCTTAACTCCTAGGGAGACCGCTTTCTGCCACAAAAAGCACCAATCTGGAGTTCCTACAGCAACCAACTTCAAAACCTCCTTTGGTCTCAGAGAAGTCAAAGTTAGCCTTCACTAAAACCACAGAACACCGTCCCAAGATAACACGAAGCAGTTATAAACTTAAGTCCTCCAAGAGACTTTTCCCAACATACTAATGCAGCTAGAGAGGGGATGCTGTGTGGCAACACTCCACACAACCCTGTGAGATATTTAGTATGCCTATTTTAACATGGGTTAGATCTCTGGGTCAGGAAGACCCAATCCAGTATTCTTCCCTGGAGAATTCCACGGACAAGAGGAGCCTGGCAGGCTACAGTCCGTAGGGTAGCAACGAGTTGGACACGACTGAAGCACCTTAACAAGCAATTCTAAGGAGGGGGTGGGGTGGGGGGAGTCTAAAATTCACTGGTCCAAGATCACCTGCTGCTAAAGTCAAGATTCCTAACCCTCTTCTCCATCCCAGTGATTTTAAAACAACAGTGGTGCCACACACTTTTATACCGATCTCACTTTTAAAATCTATTTTTAATTCCCTTAAAAACTGGACTTAAAGGCTTCAAATGATATACACCAAAGTCAGTACACCGGAGTGCACCACCAACTTCTTAACCTAGTCTTGCCAGAATAACCAACTATGCAAAATTTGGAATAAATCCATTCCTGTGAAGTAGCCAGAGATACAAAACAAGCTGTTTAAAACAAAACAATAACAGTATCTATTTATCTGTGTAAATCAGGATTTTTTTTGACGCTGGGCAAGTATAACAAACTACAGAAATATACTGAATGTTGGGTTCACCATCATTCTCACCAACTGAACTTTTTAAGTAAACGCTATACACTTGGATTTGTAAGTGTTATTGCATAAGTGGGATCCTGCATTATTAAAGCATTCCACACTAGGAAAGGCTTGAAAACCACAGGTGCCTGTGATTTGAGGCCTGTTAAAGGCCTGAACCGACACTGGTGTCTTTACCCAGAATGCTGATTTGAAGAAAAATATATTAAGCAAACCACTATCAAAAGTAAGGCTTCTCACATTACAAAGCAAACGACGAGTGTGCTTCAGCCATAATTTTTAAACACAAATTTACATACCCCAGAGACCTTTTACTTACAACTTTAGGTCCTCAGACTTAATAAGAGTGATGCTCCTCACCCCCGGAAGCCCTAAAGGAAAGCTCTCTTCCAAAACACCGCCTTTCACCAAATGATGCAACAAGAGCCTACACCTGCCTCGCCAATTTGTGTACCTAATAGCCATTCTCATAGCAGCTTAACACCTGGTTTCTTGGAAGCAACTATGGTGACCTTGCAAACAGTGCCAGAATGGGAGCTTCTTAAATAAGTAAATTTCAAAAGAACGGCTCAGGAGGGACACTCACACTTCCACCTTCTTGACAACACGGAGCAAAAACAACCTGACCCATGAGCCGTGGCACGTTGTAACGCTTCATATCAGATCAGATCAGTCGCTCAGTCGTGTCCGACTCTTTGCGACCCCATGAATCGCAACAGGACAGATAAGGAGGCACAATTTCACAATCTCGTCCTGACGTGATGCCCTCTCCTGTTTGATGGAGGTGAATTACAGCCATGGGCAGCAAAGAACACTGCTGACACTTACATAATATTAGAGTAGAAAGTAAATACAGGAAGGTCCAGTTCATGGCTTCCATCACGTGGTGGGGAGGGAGGGCTGTCGCTAAGGGTGATGTTGACAGATGTGTCAACCAAAACAAAGCAAGGAAATCTCTGTAATTGTGGGACCAAAGTCTTTAAAACCCAGACTCGGGGAGGTTCCTTCCACCTATTTGCGTTCTAAGTCACTCTTTTACCAGAAAGCGCACGAGCCTCCTCCCTGGGACTAGGCAGAGGCTGTGGAGTCCAGCTCACAGGGAGGGGCCCCCGTGGCGGAAGGTGGACGGGGAGGGGAACAGCCACGTCCTTGCTTCTGGGTGTGGGGCCTTAGGTACACACGGCCCGGCGCTCACCATACTTCTCTATAGCCACTGGCCTAGGCTTAGCCCCTGCACTCTCCTCTCCGCAATGAGAGGCCACATCAGAAAACTCACTCTGCAGCCTTCACGTTTTCTTATTTCCTTATTTCTTTCTAACTTAATCGGATACGATCCTAACCAGGAACACGTCGCTCTGACGTTTGGGGAAAACAGGTTTGGAGGATGAAATTATTCACCCAAGGTCAAACTTCTGTTTCAGAGGCTTGGCTAAGGCTGGGAGCCAGATCTAGCGGACGAGAAGGAGTCTGGAGAGGTATATGGCAGAGTTTGGGGGCCTAGAAGGCGACGTGACAGGGGAAGGCGCCCCGTCAGGAAGGCGGGGCGATGGCGGCCTAGAAGGAGGAAGTGACAGTCACGGGGCCAGGTCAAGGGGCGCCTACGGCGGCAGGGCACTAAAAAGGGGAGACCACAGGCCTGGGAAACTGGACTTGGGGGGAGCAGCCATTGGAGGCCGGCCGGCGAAGGGAAAGGGCACGGGGAGAGGGGAGGTGGACATGGCCTCTCTAGGGGGGAGGGGCGCGAAGAGCGCTGCGAGGATGACAGCCGGGGTTGAGGGATGCTGGCAGCGGGAGTCGGGGCCCCCCTCTCACCGGGCGCTCGGGGTAGACGCGGCTCAGATGGGCCTTGAGGCGGCCCACGCTCCAGCTGCGGTCGGCGCTCAGCTCCAAGTCTCGGTGGCGCTGGTTGGGGCTCTTCACCAGGAGCGTGACGGGCTCAGGCTCAGGCTCCATGTCGGCGGCACCCCCAGACAGCAGGGAGGAAGCGTCCCAGCCGCCAGCAACCCCCACAACGACGATTCCAGTCTCCAGGGCGCGCGCCCCCGCCTCCCGCACCTTTTATAGACACCCCGCGCCCGGACTCTGCGGACAGAACCCTTTGTGGCTGTCGCCCATTGGCTGAGGCGGAGGCCCCTGCCCTAACGTGGCCCAATCGGCGCCCAGCTCCGTGGGCGGAAGGGCGGGCCAAGGCCCGTGGACTCAGGCTGATGCAACCCGCCGCGGTGGCGTCACCCGGAGTCGCGGCTGCGGCTGGGGAGCCCGGGTTCGGAGACCATGCTGGGGTGCGTGCTCCCCGCGCGGGGCGACTCAGCCCAGAGGACACTGGCTTGCTCCGTGGCTCGGGTTACTCAAGGCCGTTTAGGGAGGGCCGTCCCTGCCGACTCCCGGTTTGGCAGCCGCTGCAAATTGTTTCCTCACAAAGCAGCACCCCCGCCCCTTTGCCCCCAGTCCCACTTACTCTTTCCCTTCCCAGGGGTGGCCCGAGACGTCAGGCCCCCAGGGCAGGCCGCGCCACCCCGACCCTTGCCGCGGCTCAAAGAACCGCTGGGCGAACCCAGTTTGCAGCGCCCTAGGAGGGCCAGGAAGAAGGGCGGATCCTTCCTGGGTTAAGGATGCAGGAATCTGAGCCAATGTGGCCTGTTCATTTGTGACCTCAGTCTTGAAAGTTACACCCCCAAGTGTGGGACATCATACTAATGAGTGGCAGGCAGGGCACAGTCCCGGTTAAGCTGGGGACTGTTCGAAAAAGTCCTCAGTCTATAGGATACTAACATATGCTTCCTTGAAACGGGCTGAGGAGGGAAGGCAGGATTTTGTTATCCTAAAAAGTGACCTCAAAGACCTTGCTGCTGTAGGCCCTCCCTCTCTCTGTAGAAAAAAAGGTCTTGAAAAAATAAAACTGCCATTGTGCTTAGCCCATCCTTGTTCCAATCTTGTGGGATCTGTTTTGCCAGGTGTCAGAAGTTTGGCAAGGGCAAGAGAGGAACAGGAGGAACCTGGTCTGGTTGGCGGATGTAGTGCCGGGCGGATGTAGTGCCACAAATGGGGTGGCTTAAGGACAGAAATGCATTAAGTGTCTCACAGCTCTAGAGGCTAGAAGTCTGAGATCAAGGTGTTGGGCAGGGTTCGCTCTTCTGAAGGCAACGTGGGAGAATCTCTTCCCTGCCGGCAATCCCTGGCATTTGTTGGGGTGATGCGGCATCCTCGCCATTTCTGCCTTCATGGTCACCATGTGTCGTTCCTCCCCCCGCCCCCAGTGTTCATGCCCTCACATCATTTTCTTTATGCATGTCTCTGTGTCCCAGTTTCCCCCTCTTTTTTATAAGGACACCAGCCATATGGGATTAGGGTTTTACCCTAATGACCTCATCTTAATTGATCATCTGCAAAGACCCCATTTCCAAATACAATCACATACATGGGGTGGGGGTGGGGGGGTGATGAAAGTGAAAGTTACTCAGTTGTGTCTGACTCTTTGAGACCCCATGGACTATACAGTCCATGGAATTCTCCAGGTCAGAATACTGAAATGGGTAGCCTTTCTCTTCTCCAGGGGATCTTCCTAATCCAGGGATCGAACCCAGGTCTCCCACACTGCAGGCAGATTCTTTACCAGCTGAGCCACAAGGGAAGCCCAACAGTACTGGAGTGGGTAGCCTATCCCTTTTCCAGCAGATCTTCCTGACTCAGGAATCAAACTGGGGTCTCCTGCATTGCATGACCAACTGCGCTATTAGGGAATTGGAGGGCGCTGTTCAACGCATAACAATCAGCCTTAATGTAACACAGAACAGGGGTGGTTTCCATTTCAGCAGTCTTTGTACCAAGAAGGGAAGTGGAAGGCTTTGGAGATTATTTGGCCCCATGCTGAACTTTCTGTGATTGGTTTTTGTCAGCTGAGAAGGGCTCAGTCCCTTTTTCATCCAGGCAGGCTTCACCGGTGTGACACCTGTTGGGCCCTACTCTTGGTTTAATGTCCTTCTGAAAATATTGAATAAATTTTGAAGTCCTGCATTTTCATTTTTCACCCGGTCTCACAAATTATGTAGCTGGCCCTGTTTTTCATACATCAGGATGGAAAAAAATGACTGGTTATGATCTGGTAGTCTTGCAACTAGCGAGAAGCTGACCAGTGAGGCCAGACCAGATAAGACAAGCAGAGGCCTTGGAGGAGGCAGCCAGGCAGAAGATAACAGCTTCACTGGGTAATTAACGATGCCACATAACGTGGTTTCCTGTAGCCGACAGTGAGAAGAAGCAGGTCCCCTTAAAACGGCACATCCATTTTCACTCAGTAGAAAGAAAGTAAAGGGGTGTGTTTTTTCCTAGGGAAAAGGCAAGCGGATTTCTTGATTCCCTGTTGAGTTATCTCTCCGAGACAACAACTTGTAAAGGACTTGTGTGATTCTGCCTGTAGCACAGAATTGTTCCTCATATGCATGGAGGATTGGCTCTAGGACTCCCCCATCCCATAGAAAAATCCTTCGCTGCTCAAGTCGCTTCTATAAAATGGTGTAGTATTTGCATATAACAAATGCAACATCCTTCCATATATATTTTTTCTAAAAACCTTTTGGCCATGAGGCACATAGTTCCTGACCAGGGATCAAGCCTGCAAAATTTGGAGTCTTAACCACTGGACCACCAGGGGAGTCCCATTCTCTCAATATGTTTTGAATCATATCTAGATTACTTATGATACCAAATACAATGTAAATGCTATGTAAATAACTGTAAATACAGTTTAAATGCTATGTAAATAGTTGCCAGAGTGGGGGTAAATTAAGTTTTGCTTTTTGGAACTTTTTTCTTCAGAATATTTTCCATCCGTGGTTGGTTGAATTGGTGGATGTGGAATCCGTGGATACAGATGGGCAACAATATTTATAAAGACATTAAATTCAGGTCAACATGCTGGGAATAGAAAGATAAACATGAAATGACCCTAATCTCAGTGACCTTAGAAATATAATGAGCATGATAAGACAGTGCAAAAACAGAAATAAAAGTCAACCCCAAAGTCTCACACATTGCTGAAGGACTTATGTTACACTGAGGGATTACACAGAGGAAGAATGAGAGGGGGAGACAGAAACCTGGATAGAGAGGAGGAATCTGACCTGAATTTTGAAGGATGAGTGGGATTTGAGTAAAAATAATAATGACAGGGACTTCCCTCGTGGTCCAGTAGTTAAGAATCTGCCTTGCAATGTATGGGACGTGGGTTAGATCACAGGGAGGAGAACTAAGATCCCACATGCTGTGGAGCAACTAAGCCTTAGGAACCTGTTAGGTTCCTGTGCCACAACTATTGAGTCTGCACGACACAACTAGAGAATTCATGCTCAAGGAAAGATTCTACCTGCTGCAATTAAGACCTGACACAGCCAAATAATAAATAAATATTTTTAAAATACAATGTCAGCAATTACTGATTAAGCCCAATAGGGGATTTATACACAATTTTTATGGGCAAGTAAAAGTTAGTAGTTCAACTGATGGATGAAGAGCCAAAGTGCCTATTTCAAACCCAATTTACGTCACTTATGAGCTACGTGATCGTAGGCAAGTTACTCAACCTCCCTGTACCTAACTCTCCTCATCTGTAAAATAGAAAGAATAATACTGTCTCTTTCACAGAGTTGTTGTGATATTTAAATGATATAACATTGATAAGATCTTGGGAAAGAGCCAGACACTTAGCAAGTGCTCAGTTAATATTAGCTAATAATATTCAGGGAACTGCAACAAGTCCAGTCTATAGGTTTCTAAGCCTGATTGTGAAACTGAATCATCTGAGGAGCTCTTTTTTTTTTTTTTTTTAAGTGAAGACTCTTACAACACCAAGTATTGAAAAAATATGGAGCAATCAGAACTCTCATACATGGCTGGTAGGAGTATAAAATTATACAGTCCTTGTGAAAATCAGTGGCAGCCACCAGGGAATTTCCCCAGAGTTTATTTTAAAATAATAATGATGATGATGTCAGCAAGAGGTAAGACTGGAAAGAATTCTTGGAACCAGCTCAGGGAAGACTGTATGCTCATCCTTGAGAGCTGGTTTTATTTTGTGGGCAGTAAGGTTTTTGAGGAGTAGAAGGCACATGACCAGAATCACGTGTGGATCCGCACCATGAGGAAGGCTGGGTTTGAGAAGAAGAGACTTGGGGTCTGGAGGTCTGAGTGTTTCACTCAAGAGAGAATGTAGATCAGCGCTAGTATAGAGTTAAAAAGGAAATGTGAAAAAAGATGCGGGGGGAAAAAGACATAGCAGCAATAAGGTAGGAGGGAAAGAGGCTTGGGAACAAAGATGGGTTCATGAATAGAGCTACTGGCTAAGACAGGGGAGTGCTTACCAGGTGCTGGATACGCAGCTTCCAGAACTTTGCATTTGATCCTCACAGCAACCTAATGAAGTGGAATGCTTTTGTTATTGCTGTCTCACAGCTAGGGAAATGGAGGCACGGGGAGTTTAAATAATTTGATTGCGTGTATGCCTGCTAAGTTGCTTCAGTTGTGTCCGTCTCTTTGTGATGCTATGGACTGACTCTAGCCTGCCAGGCTCCTCTGTCCATGAGATTCTCCAGACAAATACTGGAGTGACTTGCTATGCCCTCTTCCAGGGGAATCTTCCAACCTAGGGATCGATCCCAAGTCTCATGTCTCCTGCATTGCCAGGCGGGTTCTTTACCATTAGTGCCACCTGGGAAGCCCCGTTAACTGCATGAAAGTAAAAGTTGCCCAGTCGGGTCCAACTCTTTGTGACCCCATGGACTATACAGTCCATGGAACTTTCTAGACCAGAATAAAACCCAGGTCTCCCACATGGCAGCGGATTCTTTACCAGCTGAGCCACAAGGCAAGTCCAAGAATACTGGAGTGGGTAGCCTTTCCCTTCTCCAGCGGATCTTCCCCACCCAGGAATTGAACCGGGGTCTCCTGCATTGCAGGTGAATTCTTTACCAACTGAGGTATCAGGGAAGCTAATCTGAGATTTCACAAGGTTTAAAAATGTACCTGGGGTTAATTCACTTGATAAGCTAAACAGAGAATTTTCATATGACCCAGCAATTCCATTCCTAGGGATATATCCAAAGTAGTTGAAATCAGGAATTTAAACAAAAACTTGTCCATGAATATTCACAGTAGCTCCAGGTTCATGACTCTCCTGGCTGCTTGGGTTTGGCTTCAGGGCAAACAGAACTCAGGTAGGCCCTGCCCTCCAGGCCTGCGTCCTGGGCAGGATCATGGCTGAACTCTGGGGTCCAAGCAACGTCAGAAGCCCACAGTTCCTCATCACAACCACCAGTCCAGCCCTCTTCTAAATATTCTGATTGTAGTTCAGCATTTTGCTTTAAAAAGAAAAGGAAAAAACAGTGTTTATTCATCTTAAGTTTTATAGTGCCTTTTCATAAGTAAAAAAATCTTTCCTATACTCCAAGTAGAATTTCGACTGTGTGTTAGTTTCTTTCTTTTTTCTCTAGCAAAACCTCCAGCTTCCCCAAGCTGGTTTCAGACTAGATCTACCACTTAAGCAAAGATGTGTAAGATCACAGAGATAGCAATGTTCTTGTTATAATGGTGGGACTTATTACTCTCCTCCATGAATTTTCTTGCTTGGCCCTCCCATTGAACTCTGGGCTTCTCCTTTCCCAGCCCATAACAAACATCTCTGTTCATTCCTCTAACTGCTTATCTCTCCCCTGGTCTGGTCACCTTTTCCTGCCCCAGGCCTAAGTCAATCACTCAGGTCAGCAAGATTTTACCTGTGGGTCTGGTTCTTTATAAACAGGCTCTGGCTCTCTCCCCATGCACCTTGCCCCAATTCCCAAAACCTCCTCAGGTTAACCAACCCTACTTTTCTCTAAGACAAGACTTTTGAACATTTCCCATTGAAGGCAGCCCTTCTCCCATCTCCCCCTCCCCAGTGCTTCTTCTAAGCTGATATGCATCTTAGCAGCTTCTCTCTTCTCATGAGAAGGTTTCAGTTCAGTTCAGTTCAGTCGCTCAGTCGTGTCCGACTCTTTGAGACCCCATGAATCGCAGCACGCCAGGCCTCCCTGTCCATCACCAACTCCCGGAGTTCACTCAGACTCACGTCCATCGAGTCGGTGATGCCATCCAGCCATCTCATCCTCTGTCGTCCCCTTCTCCTCCTGCCCCCAATCCCTCCCAGCAACAGAGTCTTTTCCAATGAGTCAACTCTTCGCATGAGGTGGCCAAAGTACTGGAGTTTCAGTTTTAGCATCATTCCTTCCAAAGAAATCCCAGGGCTGATGAGAAGGTTTACCTGACTGCAATTACAGTCTTTTGACGTCTAGAAGTCTCTTTCAAGGTTACAAACTTCCTTTACATCCTTTGCTTTGCCCATCTCTCTCTCTCTCTCTCTCTTTTTTTTTTTTTTTTGGCTGCATGGCATGCAAGATCTTAGTTCTCTGACCAGGGATCGAACCCAAGTCTCCTGCATTAGGAAAGTGGAGTTGTAACCACTGGACCAACAGGGAAGTCCTGTCCTTTGCCCATCATAATGGTTCTAGCTTCCTGATCACACTCCCTTTCATTCATATCCACTTACTTCTATCTCTGCTCTACTCTGTTCCCACTGCCCATTGGACATGATCCATTCATCCATTCATTCACTTGCCAAGCATTTACTGAGTGCCCTCTCTGTGCTAAGCTCTGTGTTGGATGCTGGGAAGCAAAGATGAGTCAGATGTGGTCACCATCAGGGCTGAAGAGCACTCACTCAGCCATCTCAGTGGTTAAGATATTCAAATACCTCCATGCCAGCCAGTAAACATGCCATGAATACCCTCCAGCTGCTCTGGTCCTCAAAGTCTTCCTGCCACCCAGTGACTAAAAGGTTCATGCCAATTGCCACCTTCACAGAGCTCACAGTCAAATGACAGACACCCTAGATTTTGCTCCAACACCTCCTGCAGAATCTCACACCTTGAAATGCACACATACTGACCACAAACTCCCCTGCATTCTTCTCCATCTCTCTCTCCCACTCCCCCTGAGCATCTTTTTTGTCCTCCTGCTACCAGCCCCTCAAGTGTTCTCAAATCTTGCGGCTCACTTCCAGTCTCTCCATCCACTTCAGAGCTCACGTACTTTGGTCATTCTCCTTGGATTTTTCGCACCTTGGCCTTCCATCCTTCTTGCTTGGCCCATCCCATCACTGGAGCACATGTCCCTAATTATTCATTCTGCACATTTGCTTTATGACCCGGTGCTTAGGAGCCTTGGCAGAGACTGGCACAAGGGCAAGTGTCCTGGGAATTTTGCACCCTTGAGATGGCAGACAATGGCTATGCCTTCCTTGTTGTTCAACTCTTTGCATGTCGTGTCCAGCTCTTTGCGACCCATGGACTGCAGCACACCAGGCTTCTGTCCTTCACCATCTCCCAGAGTTTGCTCAAATGCCTTCTGTGCTGCTTAGCAAAATTCCCCCCACATTTTGTTGATTCTCCATTACTACCTTTTCATCACTCTCTTCCTCTCATGTTAAATCTTCCCCCTCTGACCTATATTTCTCTTTCTCATTCCCACCCATGACAGAGACATTTATTGCCCAATGAATACTTCTATGGTCCTCCCTGTTTTCCAGCACTCTTGCAGCAAGGTGGTGCCATGTGAATTATTTGGCTCATGGACTTTGAGTGGAAGCAACAGGTCACTTCTGAGCAGAAGCATTTGAAAGCCAGTGCACCACCCTCCTGCTCGTTCCCCTTCCTCAGTGAGTTGGAAGCTACTGGCTGAAGTGGTTGCCTCCCAAGATGGGAATAATCACTGGGACTTGAGGTGGACAAGAGGGCTTACCCAGCATAGGAATATTTGCAAGAGAGAAATTGATCTTTATCATATAAGCTGCTAACATTTAGAGGGTAATTTATGACTGCAGCAGAATCTAGCATTATCCTGACTGACACACTCCCTACGACAACAACAATCTCTGCTTCTCCTCCAAGGTCCACCTTATTTTTCCTCACCGTATTGTTGTTTTTCTCCCCATTGCTGGGTCACTCAAGCACAGGTCTATATGTATATCTGCTGCTTTCCTTCCCCCTCCACCAACTGTTCCTCAGTCTGGGGTCCCTGACCTACCACCTTACTGAATTATTCTAAGGCTCCCAGTGATGCCCAGAACCGCAATTCAGCAGTGACTTTACATCTGCCAACTGGGTAACATGAGAGCCGACAATTCTGTGCTTCTTGGACCCTGGTGCCTTCTGAGGCCCTTGGTTACCGGGGTTTTCCTCCTGCCCCACCAATGGTCTTTTCCGAAAAATTTTTATTGGAGTTTAGTTGATTTACAATGTTGCGTTAGCTTCAGGTGTGCAGCAAAGTGCCTCAGTCATACTTGTCTATGTATCCACTCTTTTTTTTAAGATTTTTTTCCCCATATAGGCCATTACAGAGTATTGGGTAGAGTTCCCTGTGCTATACAGTAGGCTCTTGTTATCTAATATATATATATATATCTCTATATATATGGGTGTGTATATGTTAATCCCATTCTCCCAATTTACCCTGCCCCTCTTTATCCTCTGGTAACGATGAGTTTGTTTTCTACATTTGTGACTCTACTTCTGTTTTGGAAGTTCATTTGTACCTTTTTTTTAAAAAAATATTCCATTTATAAGTGATATCATATGCATATAATATTTGTCTTTCTGTGTCTGACTTACTTCACTCAGTGTGACAATCGCTAGGTTGCTGCAAATGGCATTATTTTGTTCCTTTTTTATGACTAATATTCCCCCACTAATGATCTTTTCTAGGCTGCTTTGTTGGCTGCCTCTTCTTCCTGCCCCTAAATGGAGCCCTTCTGAGGTCCAGCCTCTAGCCCTCTCCATTCCCTGCACGCTCTTTCTCGGTGATCTCACTCAAGCTATGACTTTGATTTCCTGTCCATGAGTGTGACTCCCAAATCTACTTATGATCTCTGCTTTCAGAGTTTCAGGCTGAAACAGTGGACATCATGAGCTCTTCCTGAGCTCCAGGACCACATTTCTGAGCCTTGGGGTGTCTTCGAAACCAAACCCACCTACTTGCTCATTTCCTCCAGCAGGAAGCCTGATCCCTCATCCTCCATGTGACACAGTTTGTTCTTACAGCTGCGAGGCTCAACTTCTGGGGCCCTGTTCCATCTACACATACATCCAGGCCATTCTCAGTTCTGGAAGATGCCATTTCTTCCTCCTCTTTCCCCTGCCCTTTGTCACTCTGAAGACTGTTAAGGCTTGCTGGCTTGCCTTGGCAGTTCTGCATAACATCCTCTCTGGGCACCCTGCCTTCTCTCCTCCAGCCTCCTCTATCTCCTGTCTGGCCAAACTTCCTCAGGCTCAGGCTTCCTTCACCCTCAGTGGCTCCCCAGTGCCTTTGAATCAGTTCTGAGCTCCTCAGCCTCCCCATGGGGGTCTTGCACTTGAAGACCTTCTCAATCTTATTTTCTCCCAGTTCATAACTCTCTTAAACCAGGAAGAATGGTTTATTTCTTGTTCTCCAAACATAGTTTGGAGAATTACAAAAGCAAGTCACATAGGAGAGTCACAAAAGAAAATGCTCTGAAGATGCAAAAGAGGGAGCAAAGACTAAAGTGGAGGGTGGAGGGAATTATTATTTTTTATTATTTATTTATTGGCTGTACCGGGTCTTAGTTGCAGCACGCGGGACCGTCAGTTTTGTTGTGGTATGTGGGGTCTTTAGCTATGCCATGTGAGCTCTTTAGTTGCAGCGTGTGAGATTTTTTTTTTTAGTTTCAGCACAGGAGATCTAGTTGCCTGACCAGGGATCGAACGGGGAGCCCCTGCCTTGGGAGCATGGAGTCTTAATAGTCCCTGGGAAGTTCCCTCCACTCTCCACCTTAGTCTTTACTCTCTCTTTTCCCTCTTTTGCATCCTTAGAACATTTTCTTTTGTAACTCTCCTATAAGCTGGAGCAGAAAACACTTATCTTTTCTTGCTACTGTCTTTTAACCGTATGACATTCTGCTGTTTTGCCTCCCAGCCAGGTGGTTTTTCTTAACACTAGACCACATGGTATTTTTAGAAACTGTGTTTGTTATGGCTCCCTTTCAGGCAGGGGCACTCATGTCATGCTTGTGCTTTCGGTCATAAGTTTGACCCTCATTTCAAGTGGGCAATTACCAACAAAGCTGGTGGCCGGACTTTCCTGGGCCCCATTTCTGTGAACACTTCGAAAGTGGCTGGTACTTTTTTTTTTCTTTTCTGCTCTCCTGAGCTATACACAGCTACAAGCAAAACCTGGCTGCTTTGCATGCACTTGGGGACCTCTCAGCCAGGTGGTGGTTCAGGAACATTCCAGCTAGTCTCATCTGTGTGAAACCCACCTTGCCCTCCAAGCCACACTATAGGCCAGGTAGGTGTGTAAAAGGGAATTCAGTCCAGACGGGGCTTTCCATGTTCTCGTGAGACCCACAGCTCTCTGCCTGAGAGGGGAGCTCAGAGAGCCTATCTTACATCAGAGCCACAAGTCTGGGCAGGAACTGAAAGAGGACATGAAATCTGGAGGCTGAAATGCCAGGGGGGAAGTCAGGAGCTATCTGAGCAGTGGATCCTGGGGGAGATAAGTGAGGAGTCCCTTCTGCGGTGGCAGGGTGGCTGCTGGCAGCGTTGGGCTCCAGCTCTGATGACCCCCTCTCTGTGGTTTCCCGGGCACAGTGCCAGGCTGGACTCCTCACTGACGTGGAGCACCTTATCATCCAGATGCAGACACACACACAGCGGACCAAAGTCTCTTCATCTCTCAGTGCTTCACATGCCCAGCGATGATTCGGTGGTGGGGGGCGGGGGGTGTCTTCACAGCCTCTGAGCATACAGTAGGGCCGGAAGTGGTGTGCCACAGTGGGGGTGGGGGTACTGAGGAATGTGTTCTCCACCCCATCTGGTGCCCCTCACTTCCATAACACTAATCAACCACACTGGGGACTTCCCTGATGGTACGGTGGCTAAGAATCCGCCTGCCAGTGCAGGAGACACAGGTTCCATCCCTGATCCGGGAAGATTGCACATGCCTTGGAGCAACTAAGCCCATGTGCCACAACTACTGAGCCCTTGCTCTAGAGCCCTCGAGCCACAGCAAGAGGAGCCACCACAAAGAGAAGCCCGAGCACTGCAGCGAAGAGTAGCCCCCGCGCACCACAAGCAGAGAAAGCCGGCGCAGCAACGAAGACCCTGCACAGCCAAAAGAAATACACACGTAATTTAAAAAAAACAAAAACACGTGGGCCAGACCAGTCAGCAGCTGGCTGGTGACAGCTGCCTCAGTCCCATTCTCTCATTTCACAGACTGCGGCTCAGAGAGGGTAAGGGGCCATATCTGAGGTCACAGCCAGTTTTGGGGGAAAGACAGAAACTCAAGTCCAGGTTCCTTGGTGGCCACGCTCTGGCTCTTTCCACTCAATCTCTCCGCCCGTTGGTTTGAAGCAAGATTGAAATTCCTGGGAGACTTTTTAAAAGATTAAAGAAGACAGGCTCTCTGTGCATCTTCAAGCACATGTAAGAGAAGCAAAGGGAAAAGTAAGTGACCCCTGTAAACGTCCATGTGGAAATCCGGCACTGCAACCTACGGGACCAGTGGAAGCACAGAGAAAAGTTTAATCCAGGGTCGAAAAAACAATACAGTTAATTTTTCCAAAACACTCAGCAGAGTTGAGAAACAGCCTGTTCCAAAACAAATAAATTCTGTTGACTGAGTAAATGTATTTTTTATTCATTTCATTGTTTTTGACCTCACTGTTAACTCAAGACTTTTTTTTTTTTAAACAAAGCTATTATCATTGTTCAAAATTTAGATTCCAACATGGTGAAGTGTTTTATTTAAGTTCCCAAAGTCAAAGCATTCTCTGTTCTTGGATCAGAGTCTCCTTGAGGTCAGAAGAGGGAGCAACCATTTGCCAGGAAGTGGTTTTCCATGTGGCTCTAGAAAGGCTTTGCCTAATCTGGAGTGGGAGTTGGTCCCGGTCCACTGAATGGCTCAAAGGCAGTCCCCTCTCCCTCCTTCAAGTGCTTGGCCAGGAGCTCTGTCTTTCTCAGCAAAGGATAAAGATTGTTTTGTGACACTTTTGTTTCACTGTACATGTTCCAAGTTTCAATGTCAAATAGATTTCTTACTGTGGGTTGCCATCTAGAAAAGTTTGAAAGTCTCAGTTTACCAAAGAACCAACCAAAACACTTTAGACACATTATTGAAAGTGAAGGAAGTGAGAAGCAGTTAAATAAATTTGCATTATTATGGAGGCTCAAGGGGCCCTGTTTTCCTCCTGCAAGGGCTGCAGGCACATGTGGGGTGCCCACTCACCTGACATTGGTAGGGGGAGGCATGTTTAGGGGGTGCTCCCAGGAAAGGTCTGTAGAAACCGCCAAGATACACATCCAGAAGTCTGACTCAAATTTGTACACAAATCAAAGACTGAAATCTTAATTTGTTGTAATCAAGAGCAAAAGAAAACTTAAAAGGGATATGGACCCGCCAGATAGAGCAGACAACTCTATCTGCTACTTCTTTAGCCCATAAAAACAAAACCCAGAGCACAAGTCCAATGGGAGTGGGGTCCAGCCGATGTTTGAAAATCTACCAACTTCTTCCATCAGATCAACAGATACTACATGTGACAGGGTATGCCTTCTGTGCCCGTGGACAGGTAGGCGTCCCCTGTGCTCAGGCTTTGGGCAGGTGCAGCCAAGCCCGAAGTTACTGGCAGTAAAAGGTGAGCACGTTCTCCTGGTTTCCTCGGATCAGGATGACTGGAGGTCTGAGGTCCTGGGACAGCGTCTCCAGCCAGGCCATGTAGAGTGAGCTCGGGCACTTCCCCTTCCTCCCTATGGGCAGGGTGCTGTGGGGCAGGAAGAAGCAGCAGATGGGAAATTAACCAGGGGCCTTCCCCATGAGGCCCAGCTCCCGGTCTGCTTCCTGAACAGCATCTCTGTTTGTTGGCCCCTTCAGTGCTCCTTCTTCCCAGCCACCCTAAGAATGACCTGTGGCTCTTCTTGAAAGCGTGACTTGAAATGTAACTTCACCCACAAAGCATTTCTAAACAAAGCCATGGCTTGTGAGGCCCCTGTGATCCTGGCCCCACCAGCCTCCACAACCTCCCCTCCCACTGCCCTCAGGCTCCCTCACACCCACACAGCCACAGAGGCTTCCTTTCCACTCCTGAAATAAACGGCCAGCTTGTTCCTGCCCCGGGGCCTTGGCACATGACATTCTTTCCACCCAGATGGCAGAGCCAGCTCCCAGCTCTTCAGCTTGGCTTCCTCGGGTCTTGGCCCAAGTGCACCTCCTTCTAGGATCACCCTCTTCAATCCCATCTCCCCCTCTTTATCATGTCACCCTGTTTCATTATCTTTGTAACACTTCACACTCGCAAATCCTCTTTTCATTTATTTGTTGTCTGTCTCCCCCCGCCAGAATGTTTGTTCACGCATGGGCATGTCTTATTCACCTGTATGGAGAACAGTCTGAGGCTCACGGTGAGGCTCACGGATCCCACTCCTGCAGCCACTCGGATTACGCCCGCCTCGCCTCTCCAGCCACACCCCTGCCTGAGGCCACAGCAAGGTGATATGTTCATGCGTTTCAGCTGAGTGGCCTAGTCCTGGCTGCTGCCACATATGTAGGGCCTTGGGAGCAGGACTCTGCCGTCTCCCTGAACTGTCTTGTCTGAACTGCTATGCTGAGCAAATAACCACATACCCTGGGAAGGCTCTTCAGCCACATTTTCATGGCTATTTCAGGAAGAGACTTTTCCACCATCTTGAGATTCCAAAGACACCTGGTGATGACTGCCACCGCCCTGCTTGCGGCTCTCGCGGGAAGGCGGCATCACACCGACCCCGCTGGCGGTGCACAAAGCTGGGGCACCAGCATGTTACATGGGCCCGAACCTTGTTTGTTTTCCCAAAGTACACCCACAGGTACTGTTTCATCTGAACCTCAAAACTACCCGGGGGAAAAGCTGAGGGAACCGGCCAGACAGGAGGATGCTGTGCAATGCTGGGCTTCAGAGGCTGGCTCTGGGTCAGAGAAGCTGCTAGAGTCGTGGCTTGCCGCTTCCTCAGCCATGTGGCTGTGACAAAAGGCTCACCGACCCTAAGCCTCAGTTTTTGTTTCCCCAAAGTGAACACACATGATTCTGTCATAGGCTTATGAGTTCCAAAGAAGCCCCAGGTCACAAAGGGTACTGCACAGAAACACTGGCATAGAGTGAGCACTCCATGACGTCAGCAGTATTGTCAACACTTACTACTATTTACCAGCTCGAGATGACCCAGCCGGTGAGTGGCAGAGCTGGGACATGACCCAGGGTCTTGGGATCTTTCCATCCCCACGATCCCAGCTCACTGCAACCCCTCCTCTGCTGAGAATCAACGTCCCCAGACAGCTGTCCCTTTTTTTAAAATTCCCTTCTCAAAGCCTCTCTTGGGACAAACAGTATCCTCCTTTATAAAGCAAGGCCCCCAGGATCGGGGAACACCATGGGAACAAGGACATTCCATGAAGCCAGTGTCACCTTAGTTAATAGACTGAGTTTGTGTTTTTCTGGTGCCTTTCCCAGGAAAAAGGAAGTGGGAATATTGAAACCAAACTTTCCTGATTTGACAGTTCCACTAAAGGCTGGAAATGCCCACTGGTAACTACTCATCGGAAAAGACCCTGATGCTGGGAAAGATTGAAGGTGGGAGGAGAAGGGGACGACAGAGGATGAGATGGCTGGATGGCATCACTGACTCGATGGACATGAGTTTAAGTAGACTCCAGGAGTTGGTGATGGACAGGGAGGCCTGGCGTGCTGCAGTCCATGGGGTCACAAAGAGTCGGACACGACTGAGCGACTGAACTGAACTACTGGTATTATACATCCTTTTCAGGGACTGCAATTAGAAATGTCAAAGGCTTGGGGGCCTAGTAACTGCACTATCCAGGGCAGGGGACCTCCATCACTCCTGCTGTGGCTTTTCAAGCCCCAACATGAAGTTCCCTCTCAGAGCAGAGCCTGTCCATCTGTCTGCCTGTCCAAAGGACAGACTCCCTTGGCACTCTCCCCCAGTGCCAGCAAATGACACGCTCTGTTTCTGCCCACAGGATGTGTGTGGTGTAAGCTACTAATCTTTTGAAATCAAGCTGCTCCAGAACAAAGGAGCTTTTTGCTCAGAACTGCATCGCTTAGGCACAAGGAAAGGCAGCCTTGGATCTAACCTAGATGCAGAAAGATAACCGAGCTTCAGAACCAGCGTCTCGGACTTCAAACCCTAGTCACCACCTGGAAGATTCTGAATCTCTCTGAGACTCAGTTTCCTCGTCTCCTAAGGGTGTGTGCTGCGGTGGGGATGGGGGTAAAACAGAGTCACTCCATAGAGTTCTGAAAAGTAATAAGGCCCAGTGGATTTAGGAGTTTGGGATTAGCAGATGCAGACCATTATGTGTAGGGTGGATAAACAACAAGGCCTTACTCTGTAGCACAGGGAACTATATTCAGTAGCCTCAAATAAACCATAATGAAAAAGAATGTGAAAAAGAATGTATATATGTATGTATAACTGAATCACTTTGTTATACACCAGAAATTAACATAGCATTATAAATCAACTATACTTTAATAAAATAAATTTTTTAAAAAGTTAGGACTTCCCTTGTGGTCCAGTGGTTAAGACTCCATGCTCCCAATGCAAGGGGCACAGATTGAATCCTTGGTGGTCAACTAAGATTTCACATGCTGCTCGGTATAGCCAAAAAATAAATGAAAAAAAAATTTTTTTTATTAATAAACCCCAATGCCAGAGGCTCAATCAATAAAATGCAATTTGATTACTATTATTCCGACTATTACGATTTGTCTTTGGTGACTTCCAGGCGGCACTAGTGGTAAAGAACTTGCCTGCCAAACAGGAGACACAGGAAACACGGGTTTGATCCCTGGGTCAGGAAGATCCCCTGGAGTAGGAAATGGCAACCCGCTCCAGTATTTTTGCCTGGAACATTCCATGGACAGAGGAGCCAGTGGGCTACAGTTCATAGGGTTGCAAAGAGTCGGACACAACTGAAGCAACTTAGCACACACGCATTTAGCTTTGAGGAGGGAGTGTTTATAAGAAAAAAGAGGGGTCTAGACCCAAAAGTTAGGCCAGAAATATGTGCTTAGTGTGGTCAAGGTTGTTGGGCTACTTACAAGGCTGGTTTATTAGTGTGCAGTTTAAGCTGAGCTCAAACAAGGACAGTTAATCAGATAAACCACTGATTAGTAGATAGCAAACAAGCCAGTTCTGCCTCAAAGCTGCTCTAGAAAACATGTGTGCTCTCTGATGTGCTAGGAAATGTGATTTTTGTCATTTCCTGGAGGCTTGGGAGGATTTTCTCATTCTTGGGATTTCTGGGAAATGTGGGCTCCTGGGCTCAACCCCAGACCCTGATCTAGAAGGAATTGAGGAATTTGCTATTTTCCACACCTCCTCGCCCCCTCAATGGTTGAGGCAGGGGACCCTCAGGGTGAACTTTTAAAGGCATGTCTCCGGGTTGGAGGAGCAGAGCAGCTGCTCCCCGTGGTGCTGGCTCGACAGCCAGGGCCCTTTCAGGCAACTGTGGCAGACGCCCTGGGGTGCACCTGTGTGCCGGTCTCTCCTCTCCTGTTTATTTGTATCAGATAATCCCAGAAAGGCTGGTGGGTGGGGATGGGTTTCCCCTGTGAGATCCAGAAGGTGGGGGAGTGGGAGGGGAGAGGTGACAGCAGGTGGTCCCTCCCCAGATGAAATTCCTCCTCTTATGGCTTGAGACTGACTCATTTTAGTGGCAAATTTAGGGTCATAGCATGTTAGAGTGAAAGAGAATCTTGGAAATAATATTTAACTCTTCTCTATAATCAGGGAGGGACTTCCTTGATGGTCTAGGGGTTAAGAATCCGCCCTGCAGTGCAGAGGACATGGGTTCTATCCCTGGTCAGGGAACTAAGAGCCCACATGTCTCTGGGCAACTAAGCCCAAGAGCCACGACTACAAGTCTGGGGTTCTTAACTAGAAGAGAAACTACAGAGCCCACGCACTCTAGAGCCCGTGCACCACAACTAGAGAGAAGCCCGCACGCCACGATGGAGAACCTGGGTGCTGCAAGTGAGACCCGACGCAGCCCCAAAAATAAACATTCAAAAAAAATGTATAATCAGGGAAGCTGAGGCTCAGAGAAGGAGAGCTACTGGCCCAAGGCCACACAGTGGGCTAATGGCAGAGACAAAATGCAAATCTGCTTCTCTGAAGAGAGGTGGCACTCAGCAAGAGGTGCTTTGGCACACCCATGCCCCAGATGGCACATCCCAAGTACCACACCCAGGGAAAGTCGGGGAGCCATCCCGGGAGGAAGCTGCTCTCACTGTCTTACCCGCTGACCCGGCCCACAACCAGGCTAACCTGGCCCTAGAAACATTCTCTGCAAAATGTTGGCCAGCGGCTTGGAGATCAACTTGCTTCCCTTACACCACGGTCCCCACACCAAAGGAAACATGGAGCACTTTCTTTGTAGAAAAGATTATCTCCCCCATGAGCCCCAGAAAGAATGGCTCCGGCAGAGCCAGCTTCACGGGCAGCCACCCGTGCGGTCATGAAGCCCGCCACCGAGACGGGTCCCAGGCTGGGTTTCACGCTCTGCTGTTATCATCCTGACGTTCTTAATCGCCTTTGAACAAAGGGCCCCACATTCTCACTGCGCACAGTCCCACAAATTGTGTGCTCCATCCTGGTCTCGGGGTGTGAACAAACAGGTTCAGCAGCTTTCCCGCTGTCCTGTGGAGTCTGCGGTGGCTCGCCCCAGGAAATGTCAGGGGCTCCTCTGGGCAGAGGGCTGCATTCCCTCTGAGCCGGCCTGTTCCTGGGAGAGGGGGCTGGGGGCCTGGCTGACCCTGGGAGAGGGGGCTGGGGGCCTGGCTGACCGTGTTCTGCCTCTTGGCCTCCATGAGACTCTCCACGCCATTGTCACCTTCCCCTCTTCTTCCACTTACTCAGCCTGGGTCAACGGCCAGCCAGGCAGCTCCTAACCAGACAGGCCCAGCAGCAAGAGAGGCTGGAACAGCCCCAGCTAGGGCAAGGTTCTGATTCCACTGCCCAGACCTGGCACCAATATCAACTGGGGGTGGCTGGTGACCAAAGAGAGCTGGCCAAACAACTGGGAATCGATTTTCTTCCAGAACAAACTGGGTCCCCTTTGCCAAACTGAGTTTGGCAGGAAAAAGCAATGGACAGGGGAAAGCAGGGGTGGGGGGAGTTGGTGAGTCTGGGACACAGGGACCCAAGACCTCGGCCAGCTGGTGCGCAGGCGTGGGGCGTGGGGCGTGGGGCATGGGGTGGATGCAGGCCCGGTCAAGGAGTAAGAAGCCACCCAGATTGTGTTTCTATGGGCCTGGGGCCCTTCATCCTCACAGAGGAAGGCTCGGGTCCTCAGCCAGTGACCGGCCCTCTAAAGCTGACACTCTGGCCTGGGCATCAGGCTTCTCCAGCACACAGGTCACTACTTACATGACAACCAGAGCGGCATCTCGGGAATAATCCAGCAGAATCTCGTTCAGCCTCACCTGCCGCAGAGACTGGGCAAGGAAAAGCCATGTGGTCATTTCCCACGTCCTCTGAGCAATCCCCGCCAAGCCCAAGTCCACATCCTTGAACATCTCAAACTGGGTGTGTGAATTGTCCCCCTCTAAATTATGATAGATTCTCCCACCTCCGAGAAGGTGAATGAGTGCCAAGCTTACCTCCTGGAGGAGCACCAGGGTGTTTTCTTCCTGACCTTATTATTGTGGGATTGTGGTGGGAAAGAGCACCTCCCGTGGGGTGGGGAGGGCTGGGTTCACATCTCAGCTCTAAGAGTTTCCGACATTGAGCAGGCACCTTGCCTCCCTGAGCTTCAGTGTCCTCAGCTGTGAAATGGGTGCAACAGCGCCCTCCCCGGGGAGTCTGGGGAAGCCTGAGTGAGACGATGCACGCAAAAGCTCCAGGGGAAGCACTTGCTAAGGTGCACTCAGCAATGGCGATGGCTCCATCTCCTCTGTGGCAGAGTAGGCAGGAGCCTTCTGTGGACACGACACATTACTCAGCCTTTTCTCAGGACTGGGTGACTCTGGAAGGCTCAGGGGCCGGGTCAGGGAACTCCCCAAAGCTCAGGTGGGGCTGAGCTGAGTGCGGACTCCCTCCTCCTCTCCAAGGCTTGTCTCTGAATTGTTCGGAAGTGGTGGACACTCAGGGTCTGATTGTGGATGGATACCCCATTGGAGAGAAAGGAAAACTGAGGGCAAGTGAGTTTACCCAGATCTCACACGGGCAGCATTTGGGTGGAATCACTCTGTGTTGTGGGTTGCAGGATGTTTAGCAGCATCCCAGGCCGCTACTCGCTAAGTGACAGTGGCCATTCCTGCTGGCAGGTGACAGCCAAAACTGTCCCCAGAAATCAGCAAATGTCCCCTGAGTCCTCAGAACTACCACCATGGAACTCACAGGGAGCAGAACTGCACTCCCCACCTTAAAATGGGCATGGCAGCCCCCACTCTCCTTCAGGCCTGAGCAGAGTCCTGAAGATGCTGCCTGGGAAGGGCGTGGGGTCCATAGCTAAGGGGAGAAGCTCAGGCAGCTTTGTGGGCCCACAAAGGACAAGCTCTACCTTGACCTTCACCATCTGCCTTATGAATTCCTTCCTGCAGGCATGGAAGAACAGGGGAAGAGAGGGAGAAGGACCCCAGGCAGTCCATTGCCATGGCCAGGGAGACTCAAAATGGACCGAGGCACCAGGCTCCCACACCAAGGATGGTTCTGAGATCAACCCCTGGGTCACTCGTCAGCCTGAGCGTGTGTGGCTTGAGGACACCTCAGAGGCTTGGTGCAGGGAGACTAGAGTTGAGGGTCAGGGGAAGGGGTTCAGGAAGCCCAGGACAGATGGGGGCACAGGCCCTGACCCAGGGGAGCACCTGGGTCAGGAGCACCCCCACCCCCACCCCAGCAAGACCCTTCTTTCTCCTGCACCTTGATTCTATTCTTGTTAATCTCCTCATCCGAGATCTTCCAGGGACAGTCCCGCCTCATCTCAGTGACCGTGGCCTCGTCCTTGAAGCCGTCATTCAGGCGGAAGGGTGCAATCATGTCCTCAAAGCGCTTGATGCTGGAGGCAGAGAGAGCCAGTGAGACCGGGCGAGGTGCCCATGTCCAGGGGCACGGGGTCCTCAGAGGGAGATGGAGGTGGGGGCCGTGGGGACATACATTTCAGGCTGAAACCCTTTCTGATGCTGCTGTTTACATCAAGCAGCATCTGTGTTGAATTCAGTCCTGACAGCTGCATCTGACTTTGAACAGGACTTCCACAAGTGGTCCGTGAAGCCTGACTGGGATCCATCTCCACCCCCTGACCACTCCCACCCTAGGGTGTTTACCGAGCACTGCTCTGTGCTATACAGCAGTGAACAAACCAGACAACATCCCCAGGCCGCACAGAGCTCATGGTCTGCTGGGTGACAAATAAGCAGGTCGATATAGATCAGAAGTCTTATGAAAGCATACGCTGAGTCCTGGGATGGGAAATAATTGGGCAGAAAGTCCTCTCTGGACCCAAGGATGCCTGTCCTTCTGAAGCTAGCTATGCACAAGGCAGGGGGTGTTGGAGCAAACAGAATGGAAGGTGCAAAGGCCCCGAGGCAGAAGTGTACTTGGGCTGCTTGAGGAGCAACAGAGAAGCCTGTGTGGATGGAGCAAGGTGAGTGCAGGCGTGAATGGGATGCCATCACGTAAGTCAGGGAAAGGAGGCAGCACCAGCAAAGGAAGCTGAAAGAAGGATCCCTGAACTGGGAGGGATCCAGGAGAAGGCAGCATCTTGGATCCAAAGGGGCTGTTTCAAGAAGGACCACTGTGTCAAATGCAGCTGTGAGGCAGAGAACGAGGAGGACAGCCACGGGCTCTGCAGATCTGGTGGTGCAGAGGTTACAGCCCAGGCTGGAGAGAGGGATTTCAGCGGAGCTGCAGGAGGGCAGCCAGACTGGAGTGAGCTGGAGAATGAGGGAAGGGTGGGAGGAAGCAGCCACAAAGAGGGTAGCATCACTTTGGAGAAGGTTGGCTGTGCAAGGGAGGAGAGAAATGGTCCAGGAGGTGAAGGCAGATGCAAGAGCAAGGATGGGGTTTAAAGACAAGATGGGCTGGGGGGTTCTGCATGTGGCTCCCACCATCCTCTCTACGGGGGAAGGTCTCCCCCTCCCATCTCTGTTCGCGGCCTTTCTCAAGACTATGCTCTCCACTAGCAGAGATGGCCCTGTTCTCCTTTGCATTCGCGTCCATCTCTGCACCATTCTGATGCCTCTTGACATCCTCCCTGTACCTCAGCCAAGGTAAACCACGCAGGGCAGGGCTGCAATTTACTCACCTCTGCCCCTGCCACTCAAGCACAGCCCTGAGAGAATGGGGGAGTCAGGATATCCATCACTGTTAACTAGTTCCTTCCTTCAAAAAAATATTTATTTATTTGGCAACACTGGGTCTTAGTGGCAGCATGAGGGATTTTTAGTTATGGCCTGGGGGCTCTTAATTGCAGCATGTGGGATCTAGTGCCCTGACCAGGGATTGATCCCAGACCCCCTGCACTGAGAGCTCGGAGTCTTAGCCACTGGCCCACTAGGGAAGTCCCCTTTCTTTTCTTCTTGATGTCCTTCCTTCTCCAAGTAAACAAGGGCTAAAGAGGTCAGGACAGACCTTACTTTACTGAGAAGACAGAGTCCTGGAAAACCTCACTTGGACAGATTTACATTAGGCAATCCTATCGTAAATGTCTTCTTTTAAGAATGTGCAACTGAATCATTAGGAAAGTAACTTATTCCTTCTGGCCCCACAATTGAGCCCTGCTACAAATTCACACAGGAGTTTGCTTCAAGTCTGCCCACTTGCCATCGCATGGGTGAGCAGGGGAGCGGTTGCCCAGACCATTCGACATCTTCCACTCCCCAGGTGCCAGTGAGTTAATATAACATCAGGGGCTGCAGCTGCCACGCTTCTGCCTCAGGGCCTAGGGAACTTCCGTTCTGTTTGCTCCAGTGCCCCTCAGCCCCATGGAGGAGATGTGCCTTTGCCGTGGCCTCTGCAGAAGGAGCATCCTTCCAGCGGTGTATTTCGGGGCATATGATCCTGCCACTCCTGGCCATGGCCAACTGGACTAAAGGTGGTCAAGAAATAGACCTTCCGGTGACCTTTACCTCGGCTTGGCAGGAAGCAATGAGCTGGGCTGGTCACAGTCCCTTTTTCAGACACTTAATTTAAGCAATGTCCGGAGAAGGAAGGAAGCAGTCTGTAGCAGAGTTAGGACTATAGGGAAAGGCGGAGATACAGAAAGAGCTCAGAGGCTACAAGCGGGCAGAAGCCGCAAATCCAGCCTTGACTGATCATTGACTCTGGGCAGGGCGCCCTGTTAAGCATGTTACATGGATCGCCTGAGACTGTGGTTCTCAAAGTGAGGTGCCTGCATCAGCACAGGAGAGCTTGTTAGAAGTGCACATTTTCAGGCCTCATCCCAGACCTAGTGACTCAGAATCTTGGGGCTGGGCCCCCAAGTTGTGTGTTCACAAACCCTTCAGGTGATGCTGATGTTTGAGAACCAGTCCTTTATGAAAACGATACAGGGGTTGGAGAAAATTTAGAAAATCAGAGTAGATAAATCAGCCTTTCGTGAGTAGCCAGCAGCCTGAGCTCGAGAGGTGTGAAGCTGGAGACTTTCTCAGCCCTGGGTGTGTGGGGTGGGTGGGAGGCCCCTGGCAGATGAAACACCAGCTCTGCTCTAGGAGCAGAACGGCCATGAAGAGCTTCAAAAACACTGGGTCTGTGAAAAGCAGGAATGGGAACTTTCATTGACCTTCAGCCCAGGTATGTTTCTGGCAAAGACCACAGGTCTGATATGCAAAGGACCACGGGGCAAGGGGAAAAAACAAAAATTAACAGCTGCAAACTCTTTCTTTCCATGAGCCCAGTGTAGGCGGGGGCAGGTGAACCAGGTTGCCCTTGGTTCACCAAAGAGAAAGGGCCAACCCTTCTCCCTGGAACCCCCAACACAGAAAACTCACTGCTCCGCACGTGGCTTCTGGTTGATGTCGGGAAGGACGTGAACTTCGTGGAATCCCAACCGGAACTTGCTCAGCAGAGAAATGATCCTGGAAGACAGAGATTTTTTTTTTTAATGCATTCATTCCTTCAGTGAGTTTTCATTGAGCAGCTGTGGAGGACATGTATGTTAGTTGCTCAGTTGTGTTTGACTCTTTGTGACCCCATGGATTGTAGCCCACCAGGCTCCATGGGATTCCCCCAGCAAGCATACTGGAGTGGGCTGCCATTTCCTTCTTTAGGGTATCTTCCCAACCCAGGGATTGAACCTGGTTCTCCTGCACTGCAGGCAGATGCTTTACCATGTGAGCCACTAGTGAAGATATAGCAGCGAACGAAACAAACTCTGCCCTCGGGGATTTCACATTCTAACCCGCGAGGGAGGCAGACAATACGTGAATATTGATAAAGCAGGTCAGATGATGACGAGTGACAGGAGAAAGGAACTGTCCTAAGTCTCGGGTGGCTGTCTCTGGGCTAGAGAGCCTCACACTCTAATGTCTGCGCACCTGCTGGGGAGCTTGTTACGACGCAGGTTCTGATCCAGCTGGCCTTGGTTGGGACCTGGGATTCTGCATTTCCTTTTTTTTTAATCTTTAAGATTTATTTATTTACTTTTGGCTGAGCTGGGTCTTTGTTGCTGCATGTGGGATCTTTCTGGACCAGGGATCGAACCTGTGGCCCCTGCATTGGCAAGTGGATTCCTAACCACTGAACCACCAGGGAAGCCTTGGATTATGCATTTCTAAGAAGCTCCCAGGTGATGTGGGACTGCTGGTTCACTGGCCACACTTTGAGAAACGAGGGTGTAAGGAATGGGAGGTGAACGTCAGGAAATTCCTCAGGGTGGCTGAGGGAGCAGGTAACACATATGAGCTGAGTATAGAACCAGGAGTGGCAAGCCAGATAGCCCTGACTTTGCATCCACAAGGAGGAAACGGCAACTGTGGCTTGAAGCAGTCAGGGGAGGCTTCACAGATGAGGCGGCAATCTGGCTGGATGGTGAACAGTGGGTAAGACTGTTATAGACTGAAGAGGGTGGATAAGGGTGTTCACACCAGAACCACACAAGGAGGCTTCTAAATGGTACTCGTGCCTCGGCCCTAGCCCGCCCATTCCATCAAAATCCCTGGCAGGACATGGCATTGGTGATGCCCCAGGACTAGCCGGTGGGGAGTGAGCACCCCAGGAGGAGAGTCCAAATAAGCAAAGACATGGGGGTGCAGGGGATGGGGTGGGAGCAGCGAGGGGCTGCCTGGGACGGTGCCAGGGGTGGAGCGTGCCAGGGGACCAAAAGGAGATGAACTGCCATTGCTGGTCCCGGAACTTGGGAGTGAACTTAGGAAAGCAGAGCTGGGGGCAGCACAGGGGTGGCCTGGGGTCACAAGGAAGGCAGAGGACTTGGGCTGGTCCAGAGTCAGCAGGGAGGAGAGGAGATTTCACAACCTTTGCTTGCAAGACATCCTGTGACCCCACAGTGCCGTGGCCTCGATCTGAACCAACACCCCCTGAGCCCAGCTTTGAGTGGGAGCTGGAACAGGAAGCCAAGAGGGCAAAGCAGCCTTTGCGGTGTGTTTATCTTCTGGAAAGGAGCACAGAGAAGCAGATGTTGCGTTTCCTGGGCAACGTTCTCCTCCGCATTGAGAAGGGCCCTCCAGTGGAGAAGCTCTCAACGGGGATGAGGGCAATAAGATGGGGTTGCTGGTCACCCTTAACTCATGCAGCAGGGGTCATGGGGATGTATGAGGTACTGGCACAGGGCTAGGGTGGCACAGGCCATGGAGTCCCGTCCCTGGGGTATCACAGCAGGCACTCAAGGCTGTGCAGGGTTTTCTCTCTGGCTAATTAACTGCACAGTTTGGGGCAAGCCACCCACCCCATCCTCCCCAGCCTGCCCACACCCTCCAGCAGTCCTCGGTCCTACGGTCTTCGACCTCACTTGACCTTGCTCTAAAGCAACAGGGGCCCGAATCTAGCCCACGTGTGCCACCTGCCTGACTCCTGCCACCTCCACGCCTGTGTACGTACCTGACTGTTTACTTCCGTCTCAGCTTAAGTCAACTCACATTCTCACTTAGATATGTCTTAAAAGGAAATGGCTTCACAATTTAATCAGCAAATCAGCAACTCTTGCCAGAAAGAAGAGGCCAATAAAACCAGTAAACCAACATCACTCAGTTCTGGTGGATGCCATCACCTGCCAAGCACTTGAACCAGGCCGACTTCCTCTTGTTTAGACAGAGAATCAGCCATGGAGTTGGAGAATGGAGTCTCTTCTCACCAAGAGATTCCAGGGGATTTGTTGCCCTTCATCCTGGCCACTGAAGTCACCTCTGGCCTCACCAGGGGCGGCACCTGAAGCTTGAGAGTTGGGGGGTGCGGGGGGTTGGGTGGGGAGTGGGGGACGTTGCCCTGAAGGATTCTAAGCTCTGCCCTCATTTCTGAGGGGCAGGGCCTTCTCCATCCTTCATTTCACTGCAAATCTCCTGGAGATTTGTGGATTTAAAATTTACCAGCCCTCCCTGCCTTGGCCAGGACTAGGACATGTGTATCTTATTAAAGGGGACAGGAAACCAAAACCGCTTCTGAAATGGAGAGAAACCTGCTCCTGTCCTGAACTCTCTCACCACTGCTGTGACCCGAGAGCCCCAAGGGGTGGAATGGGGAGTAGGGGCAGGTGGGGGCAGGCAGGGGTAGCCCTGGATGGTCGGCGCTCCCCACTTACGCCTTTCTCTCCTGGTCCATCCTGTTGATCTGGCCCCCCACGAACACGCGGATCCTGCATTTGCTCCATCTCTTCTTGCGGCCGAGGAGATAGGGGATGAGGAGGGTGAGGCCTGGCAAGGAGGGTGCCGTGAGTTACGAGAAAGATGCTCTCAGGATACAGCCTTGTCTGGGTCCTGCTCCACTCTGCCTCTAGCAACCCCATCCCTTCTCTTGACCTCAGTGTACTCATCTCTATAATGAGTTTGCCAGGTGAAACCAGGATGAGACATGGACTCTGTGGGCTGGGCTTTACTTGAATGGCATGATGCTTTTATTTATTTTTAAAAAATCTGGGGGGCTTCCCTGGTGGCTCAGTGGTAAAGGATCTGCCTGCCAATGCAGGAGACACGGGTTTGATCCCTGCTCCAGGAAGATCCCACAGGCCTTGGAGCAATAAAGCCCGTGGGCCACAACTACTGCTCTAGAGCCCGGGAGCTTCACTACTGAGCTTGCACACCCTAGAGCCAGTGCTCCGCAACAAGAGAAGCCACCACAATGAGAAGCCTGCACACCACAACTAGAGAAAAACCCACAGAGCAACAAAGACCCAGCATAGCCAAAAATAAAAATGCTGCTGCTGCTGCTAAGTTGCTTCAGTCGTGTCTGACTTTGTGTGACCCCACAGACGGAAGGCCACCAGGCTCCCCTGTCCCTGGGATTCTCCAGGCAAGAACACTGGAGTGGGTTGCCATTTCCTTCTCCAATGCATGAAGTGAAAAGTGAAAGTGAAGTTGCTCAGCTGTGTCCGACTCTTCGAGACCCCATGGACTGCAGCCCACCAGGCTCCTCCGTCCATGGGATTTTCCAGGCAAGAGTGCTGGAGTGGGGTGCCATTGCCTTCTCCGAAAAATAAAAATTAAAAAAAAAATTATTTTGGCCTTTCAGGATCTTATTTCCCAGAATCAGGGATCCAACCTGCGCCCCCTGAAGTGGAAGTGCCCACCAGGGAATTCCTGTGCACAAGGCTTTTAAATATGTGAGCCAGCATTTAGGGGGGCGGACTTAAATGAAGATCATGGCATCCGGTCCCACCACTTCATGGGAAATAGATGGGGAAACAGTGGAAACAGTGTCAGACTTTATTTTTCTGGGCTCCAAAATCACTGCAGATGGTGACTGCAGCCATGAAATTAAAAGACGCTTACTCCTTGGAAGGAAAGTTATGACCAACCTAGATAGCATGTTCAAAAGCAGAGACATTACTTTGCCAACAAAGGTTCGTCTAATCAAGGCTATGGTTTTTCCTGTGGTCATGTATGGATGTGGGAGTTGGACTGTGAAGAAGGCTGAGCGCCGAAGAATTGATGCTTTTGAACTGTGGTGTTGGAGAAGACTCTTGAGAGTCCCTTGGACTGCAAGGAGATCCACCCAGTCCATTCTGAAGGAGATCAGCCCTGGGATTTCTTTGGAAGGAATGATGCTAAAGCTGAAACTCCAGTACTTTGGCCACCTCATGCGAAGAGTTGACTCATTGGAAAAGACTCTGATGCTGGGAGGGATTGGGGGCAGGAGGAGGAGGGGACGACAGAGGATGAGATGGCTGGATGGCATCACTGACTTGATGGACATGAGTTTGAGTGAACTCCGGGAGTTGGTGATGGACAGGGAGGCCTGGCATGCTGTGATTCATGGGGTTGCAAAGAGTCGGACACGACTGAGCGACTGATCTGATCTGATTTCACATGCAAATCTAGATCGCTGTCATTTATCACTGTATGATCCACACATGACTTCTCCACTCTGTGCCTCAGTTTCCTTATTTGTAAAGGGAGTTAATAATCATTTTCACCTGGGGACTGCATTAGGTTAACCTATGCAAACCCTTGGTATCAAGCATATAGTAAATGCTCAGAATATCTTCTCTGTATCTAGGACTCTATCAAAGGTGGGAACAATAAAGCTGAGAGTCACAAGAAAATCGAGAGAGCGTGTTTTTCTTTGCTAAGTGATGAATATGCCTACAGTTTTGCTGCACTCCAGCTCATCTCTCCCACTTACGTCACGTGCCCGTGACCCTGACGGCCTGTCCAGTCTGAAGGTCCCTCCTCACACTGACCTCACCTGCTCCTTTAAGTCCCTCATTTTACAGCTGAACACAGAGGGCCACAGGAGGGACCTGGCCAGGCTCCCATGAGCCCAGTGGTGGGCCCAGGGGCCCCATTCCTTTTAGCTGGGCCCCGAGGTCCCACCAGTGGCCTTGTCATCAGCGGCCAGAGAGAGAGGCCGAGAGTGGAGGTCATGGAAGGGAGACAGCCAGGGGAGAGCCAGCATCCTGGGGCACTGACCTCCATCGTCAAACAGCCAGTAGATGTCGATGGTCTTCTTGCCCTGCTCCGACTGGAAGACCGTGCTGGCCTGCTCCTCCTGCACCAAGGCCTCGGGGTCCACTGCAGGAGCAGAGGGGCAGGTCAGGTGGGTGCGGAGCACAGGGAAGGGCCTGAGGAGGTCTGGGAACACAGCATGGGCTTGTGCACACGGTGGCCGGAAGCCCTTGCTGTGCGCGTGCGCTGGGGATGCCCTCCTATGGGAGACTCCCGGGGCAGGGACCCCGGACGAGCAGTGCTAGGATGTGCCCCTCCTCTGCTCCCAGCTTCTCTCTCCCTGGATTCTGGTTGGCTCCGGGGGGTGGGACCATTCTCTTAAAAACTCCCCTGTCCCCCTCACAAATGCCACAGGACACTCCCAGCCCCTGCACTGAGTGTTTCCCTGCTTCCCAGAGTGTTGTTGCCCCTCCCCATTGGAGCATAGCCAGGGGGCCCTTGGAGGGGCAAGACTTGGGCCCCAGAGCCTACTGGATGGGGTCCCATGATGCCTGGACCCTGAATTCTCCAGCAGGGCTGGCAATCTTTATCTTGCCCCCAGCCCCACTGCCCTACCAACTCCCTGTGACCCAATCCTAGGGGTCTCAGGTCATTGCCACAAACAAAAATCTCCTGCCCTTGGCCGAGTTCCCCCGTGGCCCATCACTCAGTGCCCCCAGGGTGAGAGCTCCCTGTGCCTCTGAGTTGGGGGTGGGGGACTGACCTGTGCCGGAGATAGACAGTTGGGCCCCGCCGGCCCTGGCTTCCTTGCTATCCTCTGCTGGATCAAACACAGGGTTAACTGAAAAAGAGGGGGAGCTTTGTTCCCAGGCTTCCCTGGGGGCCCTCTTACCCTGGGGGAGGGTCCTGACTCCGCAGCTTCCACTGATCTGGTCTCTGCCTCCCTGCACGCTCCATACACCCCCCACGAGTTTCCTGTCTGCTCAAACAAGCCATGCTCCTTCCCACCAGGCCTCAGCAGTGGGTGGGTGGCCCCAGAGCCAAGCGCCCTCTTTCCCCAGCCCTCCCCTTCTAGAAATAAGCCCCCTCCTTAGAGAGGCCCTCCTTCCCCCCATGTGGGCCTCCTCAGGACACCTCATGAGCTGTCACTGCCTGCAATGAGTCCTGGGTCCACTGCGTTTCCCCCAGAATGTCAGCTCCTGCAGGGCAGACTTGGTTTTGTTCCCTGCTGCACGCCCAGCGCCTAGAGCCACCTGGGTCAGGAATGTGGCTGCTGCTCTGCAAATTCTGGTTGTGTAAATATTCACTGAACTACCAGCTGCCAGGCACGCCCTCAGCCCAACGGTGACCTGGGTGAACAAGACCCAGGCTGGCCTGCAGCCTCTGCTCCTCTCAGCATCACACCCCCCACCCCCATTGTCTTTATATGTGTTATTTCTATCACGCTTCTAAAAATAATGAGTTCAGATCTGTTTACATGTGACCTTAAATGTAGCACATCTCCCTACTCTATCCCCAGCTTTCATGGCCTCTCTGTGTGTGTTTTCATGCTCTGGAGTCTTCACGTGGCTCTTCTCCCCGTCTTTTTCTCTCTCCTGTCTTAGTTCCTCTTTATCCCATCTGGTTACAAATGCTCCCGTGGTGATTTGGGGAGCTGTGGTCCAGTCAAGCAAGGCCTTGAACTAGTCACATCCCCTTTCAGGACCTCAGTTTCTCCTTTTAGAAATCTGATGATTTCCATCAAAAACTGACTTTCTAGGAATCTGTGACCTTTTATTCCTTACTAATTTCCCCCTGTCCTCCCTGAACCACTTGGAGAAAAAAAATGCGTTCTAGAGCTTCCTGGGATCCTGTTCTGTCTTTGACAGGGGTGTCAAGAAGAGGGGTACTCACTGTGCGCCTGCATCACCTCTGAGATGTTGAGGCCCTCACGCATCCTCATGACACAGACACCGTAGTTGAGATCAAAAGCGTCGCTGGAGAGAGAGGTCATGGGGTCAACCTGCTCTCGGCCCCACCCCCAGCCCCCAGCCCCCAGGAGGCCTGTCTAGAGCTGACCCTGCCTCCCACCATACCCTTCTCCTCTCTGGGCCTCAGTCTCCCATCTGTATAACGTGCAGGCAGGACAGGAGAGGTAGCCAGGACCCCTCTAGCTCTACTGTCTGAGGCACTATGGATCCTGCAGATCCTCTTGGGGGAAACTGAGTCAGGCCAGTCTTGGAACCAGCCCTGTCCTCCTGATTGTTGCTGTTGTTCAGTTGATAAGTGGTGTCCGACTCTCGACCCCATGGACTAGACTGCAGCATGCCAGGCCTCCCTGTCCTTCACTATCTCCCAGAGTTTACTCAAACTCGTGTCTATTGAGTTGGTGATGCCATCCAGCCATCTCATCCTCTGTCACCCCCTTCTCTTCCTGCCTTCAATCTTTCCCAGCATCAGGGTCTTTTCCAATGAGTCAGTTCTTCGCATCAGATGGCCAAAGTATTAGAGTTTCAGCTTCAGCATCAGTCCTTCCAATGAATATTCGGGGTTGATTTCCTTTAGGATTAACTGGTTTGATCTCCTTGCGGTCCAAGGGTCTTCTCCAGCACCACAGTTTGAAAGCATCACACGTGGCTAATCTTCACAACTCTACCAACAGAGGTGGGGATGGGAATTCTACCCCTATTTGACAGATGCAAAATCTAAGTTTTAGGGAGTAACTTGTCTATGATCACACGCTAAGGAAGTGGCCAGTTCAGATCAGAATTAAATAGCTGAAGATGGACATGCACACAGGAATGGCCTCACTCATGAAGACAGCAATGGGCTGTCTGTATGTTATGTCTGGAAGACTCCCACCCCACAAGTATATTAACTGCCTGGTTGACAGGGTGCCCAAGAGCCCACCATCAGGGCTAATCTACTAGGCTAAGCACTGCCCTCTCTGAACTCTAATCACAAGTCTCTGGGACAGGGCCCTTTAGGCTTCAGCAGTGTGGAGTTTTGGCATATTGAAGCCACTATGTAGGGGTTCCTACAGAGCGGGTATGTACTGCCTCCTCTTGTAATTTTGCTAGAGGCAGTGAGGTGCACTGCTCAGTCATACAGCTGGTTCCCAGCAGACCTGGAAGCCAGGCCCAGGTCCCCAACACTCAGCCTCCAGCACACTGCCTCTCTATACCCCATCAAGGCAGAAAAGCAGCTCAGGCAGGCATTTTCTGGACTTTGCACAGCAAGAAATGAAAGAGAACAGGTTTGGAGTTAACCCTGAAATCCGCAGGGAGTTTACCCCCTGGACCCATCCCCCAGTTTGTTGCCTCCTCGGAGGCCTGGTTTCAGTGGTACCACCTCACAGCTTGAGAGCTGGGCATTTGCAGGTCTTCTGCAGCCCCCAGGTAAGCACACGATTTTCACCTAAAAACTCACATTTTCGACTTTCTGAAAAACTAGAAGACCTGGCAACACTGGGTCCTCATTTCTGCCTGGGCGCAATTAGCTGGAGCCAGGGAACACCTGTTCCCTTCCGCTTGCCACAGTCCCCACCGTTTCCTAATGCCCCACACCTGGCCCACTTCACTGTTACTTGCCTGCTCTCTGCCAATCTGGGTGCCTATGACCCAAGAGACAGAGTGGGGGACCCTCCGTTTGTCTTTTTCTTCCTCAGCTTTGAACCAGTGGACTCAGCTTCTTACAGTGCCCACTGCTTCCCCTCTACTTCCCAAGGCCCAGGAAATGCCAAAGGCCCAAGTCAAGAGGCCTCAGGCCCTGCCCCGCCTGGTGACCTCACTCACTGCAGGATGCCAATGTAGTCTTCCACCGTGGCTGGGTGAGCCGACTGCCAGTTCTTCTTGAACCCGACCACCAGAATGTTGGGCTTCATCCTCCCGAGACCTGCGGCCTGCCAGGGGGTGGGGATGAGGTGACGGGTCAGGCCTCTGTTCTGTGACTAGGGTGGAGCTTGGTCTCAGCCCAGTTTCCCTCTCCGCCATGGGGTGGGGGCTCAGGAGAAATATCCCCCAGTTCAAGGTCCTGGCTGCCTGGATACACCCATGAGAAAGGTGACGCTACGCCAGAGTTATTCCCTGAGGCCTTTGCAAGCAGGGCTAACGGCTGGACAGTCCCCTTTGTTCTGGATTATCCCAGCTACTGTTTATTTATGGAATTATTTCCTATAACAGGGCACTTGAATTTGGATGTCAAGCTTGGAGTACTCCTGGGGCACCTAATCCATACATCTTTTATATTTCTCTTTTTTTAATGTTAAATTTTTTTTTTTAATTTTTGAGGTAAAGTTTACATAACATAAAATCAACCATTTAAAAGTGTATAATTCAGTGGCATTTAATACATTTAAAATATCGCACAATCATAACTTCTACCTCTGCTCCAAGTAGTTTTATAATCCCAATAGGAGACCTTGTCTGCTCTTTTTTAATTTTGAGAAATATTGGAAACTATTGAAAAGGAGTCCCCTATGTTGACTCAGAATTAACAACTGTTATTTTATCCATGCATCCCACTTTACAAATAAGAACACTGAGCAATAAAAGGAATTGCCTGAATGGAATGTTCTAGAACTTGACCCGAGTGGTGGTTTCATAGCACTGAGTGGTGTCTGCATTTGTAAACATATATCAAACTCTACACTATTTCACTTTGCTGTCAGTAGATTATATCGTTAAAAAGTCCCCAAACCACAAAATGTGTCATCAGCTCCCACCGGTCTCCAAGGCAGTGTCCCCAGGATCCTGGGCACTTGGAGAAGGTGCCCTGAATTAGCACATCCAGAGAGGGGGAGGAAGGTGAGACTCCCATTGCAGCAAAAGGGGCTTCAACTAGCCCACCGGGGCATCCCACTTCCAGGTTGCCACAGCAAGTAGTAAGGCCTGTGGGGAAGCCCCAGGCCCGCCCACCTGCATGAGAACCTGGACACCGCTGCGGAGGTCCTCGGCGAGCACGTCGGAGTAGAAGGCCTTGATCTTCCTCTTGTTCAGCCACTTGGTGTGCCCGTTGGCGATGAGCCGGAGCTCAGGCATCCTCTGTTTGCGGGGGCCCTGTGGGTGGCAGGGACACATGACCCAGGGGTGGCCTTTACCCTCTGACCTGAGACACAGCTCCTCTCTTGCCCTGGAGGTTGTCCCCTGGGCTCACTGCTGGTTCCTTTACAGAATTAGGGGAAAAAAAGAGGAGGAGGAGGGCTTCCCTGGTGGCTCAGCTGGTAAAGAATCTGCCTGCAATGAGGGAGACCTGGGTTCGATTCCTGGGTTGGGGAGATTCCCTGGAGAAGCGGAAGGCTACCCACTCCAGTATTCTGGCCTGAAAAATATAGTCCATGGGGTCGCAAAAAGTCGGACATGACTTAGCTAAGAGTCTGACGAGACTGAGCGACTTTCACTTTTTCACTAGGGAGGGGGAAGGCCAGGAGGAAGATGGAGGGAGCAGGTGAGGGACTGGGCAGTGGGGAAAAGCCAGTGACAGGGACAGGGAAGGGGAGAGAGCCTGTCCAGGCCCCACAGCCCCTCCTCTGGCCCCTACCTCACCCCACCCCACGCCCACCCTCGGGGGTGGACCCGGTGCCCAGAGGCTCCTCCAGGAATACAGCCCTGCCTTCCCTGCAGGGGACACTCACCATGAGCACATGGCCACAGATCATCAGGCTGAGGTTCCGGGTGAAGGTGCCCACAAAGTCCACCAGGGCCGGGCGGAAGTTGGGGGGCCCCGTGAGCACCAGGCACTGGGGGCTGAGGAGGGGAAGGGAAAGAGCTATTAGGACAGAGTTGGGGGTGTGGATGCCAAATAGAGTTGCTCCAGGCATTGCCCCATCTCCAGGACTCCCTTCCTAAGCAGAGGAACCAGCCAGTGGTCCTCCCGTCCATGACTCCTTTCCAGCTCTCTCTGTGGCCAGCCACCACACTGGGTGTTCCTTGTCCCTCCTGCTCAGGCCACCACATGCTCCCCTGGGGCGAATGTCCCTCCTGCTGCTCCACCTAGTGCCCCCGCTCTGCCCAGCACCGCACGGTGTGAGCAGAATCAAGACTGCGAGTGGGGAGGCCCCTCACTCACGAGATCACTGTTACTGGGTAGAAGAGGCAGCCAAGGCTCACAGTCAAGGGTCACTACCAGACTCAGTTGGAACCAGACAAAACTGGCCATTCACCAGCTGGGTGAGCTGGGGCCAGTTACTTAACCTCTCCTTGCCTCAGTGTTCTCATCTGTGAATGGGGTTAGCAGTTTCATATACCTCAGAGGGTTGTGCCGACGCTGTGTAGGTCACCTAGCATAGGATTGACACCTAGATACGTCCAATCATTAACATTGTGATCTGTTGGGAAAGGGATCCTGGAGGTACAATTTCCCTCACTTAGGAGGGGAATCAGCTTTGAAGAGTACTTGGGAGAGGCTCAGCACAGTCAGTCTCACAAATTATAACATCAGAGCACCCTTACGAACACAGGTGGCACTTAGAATCTGTAGGTTCTACATCTGCAGGTTCAACCAAGTGTGGCAGGGACTTCCCTGGCGGCCCAGTGGCTAAGACTCTGCACTCCTAATGCAGGGGGCCCGGGTCCACCCCTGGTTGAGGAACTAGATACCGCATGCTGCAACTAAAGATTCTGCACACTGTAACAAAGATCAAAGATCCCACGTGCTGCAAATAAGACCCAGTGTGGCCAGATAAATATTTTTTAAAAAATCAAGCATGGAGATTGAATCTGGATGTGGGACCATGGACAGCAAGGGCCAAAGGTAATAGGCTTTCTACGTAAGGGACCTCAGCACCTGAGGATGTTGGTATCTGGGCAGGGGATGGGAGGTGGGGCTGGATCCAGGCCCCAGTGGACACGGAGGGATGTCTGTGTGGTCTGTTTATATCGCGCAGAGCATATTCCACTGTGGAACTTAGGTACAGAGAGGCCCCTAGACTTGCTTGGGCCCCACTGGGCAGCATCTACTCTGGTCTCCTGACTGCTGGGCGATGCTCCCTGACCCTGCTCCCTCTCCGAGAAGGGGCTGTGCCCATCCTGGGTCTGCTGGTCAGGTGTCAGGTCTTGGCTGGGGATCTCCAGAGCAGGGTCAGGGCCAGCCCTGCACCCCAGGCACCCCGAGGCTGTGCTCACCGGTAGT
This sequence comes from Bubalus bubalis, assembly GCF_019923935.1. Lineage (NCBI taxonomy): Eukaryota > Metazoa > Chordata > Mammalia > Artiodactyla > Bovidae > Bubalus > Bubalus bubalis. The sequence continues at coordinate 24,550,449 of NC_059174.1, read as the reverse complement.
TCTTGATGTGGTCCTCCACCTCGTTGAGACCCACAGAGTAGCTCAGGGCCAGGTTGTAGGAGCCCGCCTGTACCGAGGAGCCCCAGTTCACCTCTGAGGTTAGAAGTCACGGGAGAAACCAGACATTAAGTACAAGGGAGGGAACGTTGACCTTTAGGAAGCAAACACTCATGGGAGCAGTTGACAGCCTGTAGTTCTGTTCCTAACCTTTGCACTTATAATATGGCTACAAGCTCAAACATTATACATTACATCAAGCTATTGAACTCTACAAACTAGTCTCCTCCTTTGACAAACAGACCTTCACAATGACCTGGAAGGCCAAGTTCAACTTGAGAGTTCTAGGCTTTCCTGGAGTTCTTTATCTCACCCTGAGAGTGCTGGCTCCTGGGATCCTTGCCTGCCTGCGTGTAGACACCCCTGCCCCTGTGTCCAGGCTCTGACTGCCTGCCTTTCTATCAGGCAGCCCCTGGTCTGGTACGCACACCAGCAGGCCGGCCACTCTCCGCAAGTTGGACCTGAGCAGGCAATTCCAGGTCCTGGGTGTCCAGCAGAGGGTGGTGTGGGCTCTGAGTGAGCACACTCCCTGGGGGCTCCTCACCCCATGGGGAGGGATGCGGCTGGAGGACCAGAGGGAGCCCTTGGGAGCACAGACTCTGAGACAGGCCCTCTGGCTGAGCTGATGGGCAGGCCAGCTCAGCAGCCTCAGGGCGAGAAGGGGACGCCTGACCCCCAGGGCCACCTGAGACACACACCTGGCTTCTTGTAGATCACGTAGAGCAGGAGGAAGAGGACCACGCCGATGGCGATGAGGGCCGCCCACCAGGTGAGGAGGAACATGATGACCACGGAGATGATTGCCCCAAACAGCGCTGCCCACTTGCTGTAGTATCGGAACGAGGGTCTCCACCCTGGTGGGGGGCACAGGGTACGGGGGTGCACTCAACACTCTGGAGTCTCCCTCTGAGCCAGCACAGCTGGGCAGGGTTGGGGTGGCAATGCCCATAGTGCCCAGAGCCGGGGTCCCAGCCTTTGCCCACCCATCTTGCTTCCTGGGATTGGGCTTGGAAGCACTGATAGAGCCACACGCCTGCCTTGGTTGGCACCCTCCCATGTGAACAGGCTGTACCAAAGGACAGGCATCCGGCTCTGGCCAAATACGGCCACAGGACACCCAGCGTCAGCAACACTGCGGGCTTCTGGGGCTCGCACAGAGCTGAGGGGATGAATGGAGAGGAAGGAGTTGATTCTGCAAGGCCCACATCTGCAGCTGTGCCAGGGCCACCACTAGTGAGAGCCACCCCGTGGCACAACTCCAGGGTACCATGGTCCATGGTCTAGGGAAAAGGTGGCTCGGGGACCAGCTTATCCACAGTTTCAGGCCAATTGGAGAAAGTCTTCCTGGAAGACTCTTTGCTGCCATCTGCCAGAAAGTATTCATAATAAACATATAAATCTATGATGTCATGAGTGGCGCCCCCTGGAGTTGGGCAAGTGCAACCTGCAGCCTCTCTGGTGATTTTCTTCCCTCTCTTGGGAACCAGGTTCCTGACTCCCTTAAATCTGGGGGAGGAAGGCAAGAGAAAAGTCTCTGCACACTGTAAGCAGTGTATGAATCCATGCAGAATGTATGTACATTGTAGGTGCCTGATAAAGGATAGTTGTTATTATTATTATTGGAAAGTTACCTTTAATTGACTTCAGTTTGACAGATGACCTTGGTCTTCCCACCTGCATCCATGTCTTCCCACCCCCTCTCCATACCCCAGCCCCAAGTGTCACTTCCCATGGAGAGATGAGGGCCTTGCTTACCAGGCGAGTTGGTGATGGAGGCATGGAAGCAGCTGAAGTTGATGAGGGCGTAGGAGCACAGGAAGAAGTTGGAGATGATGGGGGCGATGGTGTTGAGCTCAGCTTCAGGGACCCAAGGGAGAGAGGAGACAGTCTGTTGGGCAGCTCCATCACAGAGTCCCCAGAATCCTCCCTCTCAGGGTAAGGGAATGCCAGATGGGCCACCGAGGCTCAGTGAGTCTCAGCTTTCTCATCTGTGAAAGGGGCCCATCATTTTGTGAATCTCAAAGCCCATTGTTTCGTAACAATGGAGGATGGAGAGGAATGCGAGGGTGGATCCTGTCAGGCTACAGGATGACCCAGGACAGTGACTGTCACTTCTTTTATGACCACAAATTGTAATAAGAAATACATCTTACAATGCAACCCAAGACACATGCCATCTATTATTTGAAACCTTGGGACCATATCACAGTTCCATCCGCAGTGGAAGCCTGCTCAAGACCTGACTCCTGCCCTTCCCTGTCTCGTGAGCCCCCTGCCCTGGCACCCCGGCACACTTCTGCACATGAATCCTTGTCTCGGGGCCTGCAACTGCACGATCCCCGAACAAGACGAGCACCTCTGTGTGCCGGGTCTTCTGTACACAAGTCCATTGAATCAGCACCTGACCAGGAACGTCTGAGATCACTGTCCTCCGTCTGAGGTCCAGTCAGAACCACCCAGATGAAAGGACATCAAATTGGAGGAGGGGGTGGACCGCAGGGTGAGCAGGAAACAAGCGGCAACATCCAGGATGCCGGGCCTGACCAGGTGTTTCCAGTCCTGGGTGTGGCCCTCCTGCCTCTTCATCTGGTGTAGGACCCAGTCTGGAACATTTCCCTCGAATGGAAGTGGGGCTAGACCACTAGGCTATGTCTCCTGGGTTGGTGGTGCCAGCCTAAGTCGCAGGGATTCAGCTGTGCAGGAAAGCGCTCCCCAGCCAGGGGAGGTTCACCAGTCACTGACCCTGGCCCCATTCCTGAATCGGGAGGAGGGTCAGGGGTCTTCATGGCCACTGCTCTTGCTCGGTCGGGTCACCTCTCTCCTGGCAAGTTCTGCCTTGTTGGTTAAACTTCAGAAAGTACTGGGGAGTGGGCACACACAAGTGTGTACATATATGAATGCGTGTGTGTGTGTACATACGTGGTCTCTTCCTGCCCATTAGTGACACACCTTCTACGCATTGTTGCTCCCATTTGGCAGACAAAGAAACCGAGGCTCTGGGAGGTGAAGTACCTTCTCCAAGGTCACTCACCTGGCACATGGCAAAGCCAGGATAGAGATCAATCTAGCTAGCTGATTAACTGGGCTCTTTCTCCAAGGGCATCCCCTGTTTCGGACCCCAAGGGACCCAGTAGCTCAAGGTCTGAGAAATGAGGTTGGTGTAGCTTCTGCACCTACAGAGATAGTGACCCAGCTGCTAGTATCAGCTCCCGAGGAGCAATCAGTCGCTTGCCCTGTGCTCCCAGTGTTTCCTGGGGGCTGGTTCAGACCTGGGGAGGGAGGGCCCAGATGCTAGCACACAGGAGGGCAGAACCAGGGAAAGCAGGTCGGGCCCTGCCCTGTGGCCGGCCGGAGAGGTGGCGGCCCTGCGTGCCCTCGGCCACTCACCGATGACGATGAAGGCCACGGCGATGGCATAGGCCAGCAGGTAGCCACGCACCGGCTCATTGTTCTTGCCGTAGCCTTTGCCAAAGAAGCCGATCAGCGGGTACAGCTGGTCCAGGCACAGGCACTGTGGGCACAGGGCGATGTGCTCACCCCCTGGCCGGGACCTGCCTGTCCCCTCCCCTGCGGCCACCTGGACCCAGGCCCCTGCTCGCTCTCTCCGTGACCTCAGCAGGGCACTTCCTGGCTTCTGTCTCTGTGAAAGCAGGGGATATCCCACCTGCCTTCTGTCTCTGTGAAAGTGGGGGATCTCCCGCCCTCTCCGCTTCACCACGAAGACTGAAAGGGGGCTGGTCACATCAGAGGGAGACTGGGAGGGTGGGCTGCAGATGGGGTGCCAGACTGTGCAGGGAGGGTGCGGGATGGGAAAGGTGGGTGCACTTCAAAGCTCAGTGCAGCAAGGGGGCTGCTTCCTGAAAGCCTTTGGTTTCCCAGCTCCTTTTCCTCCCATCTAGACACCAGGTCACATGACTCCTCCGGCCTCTGGAGGTCACCTGGCCTCTCAGACCCTCCCGCCCCCTCCTGAGGCCTCACCTGGAAGACTTTGGCGGCAGAGACGAGACAGGCCAGGGCAGAGGAAAGGGTGGCCCCAAAGATGCCGGCTGTGATCAGGGGTGCGAAGCCTGACACCATGCTCATAGTCTGCGGGGACATGGGGTTCGGACCCCCGAGGTGAGGGGTGGGCTCAGAGCCCCCACCTGAGTCATCCCAGTCCCCATGGCAAGCAGGGGCTCTGTCTGGAAGCTCCCACCTGAGCCTGCAACCCTCACTGGGGACCCAGTGCCTGCGGGGGCAGGAATTGGGCCCGGAGCCCCTATCTGAAGCTCTTTCCCCAACCTAGAGCCATCCCCCCAAGCCTTGTCTTCTCCAGCCCGCTCCAGCCTCCACCCGGCCCTCCCGGCGTCTGGCGGGGCCGCGCGTGCCTGGTAGTAGTTGATGAGGCCATAGCGGCAGCTGCGCTGCTGGGCGCACTCGGTGAAGTTCCAGCCGTAGCCACAGGCCAGCCCCTCGCAGGCGCCTGAGCCGGGGGTCACCGTGTCATTCAGCCCCCCAGAGGCATCTCGAACCACACAGGAGCCTGGGGAGGAAGGAGGGCATGGGGAGGTCTCTCTCCCCTCCTCCTTCCTCCCCTGTCACCCGGAAAATGCTGGTCACTTCTGCAGAGGGCGAGGTGCTGCTGCTGGGCCAGCTCTTCCTTTACTTCGTAATAATGATAATCATTTTAGCTCTATGCAGGAGCACTTTCGACGTGCCAGGCCCTTGTGTTAAGCACGTTAAACACTCCTGGGAATCAGGTATTTCTATTATTTTTGTTGTTGTTGCTATTCTGTAGAGGCACAAGGAGCCTAAGTGACCTGAGGTCACAGTGTCCTCCTTATGAGGGAGACCTGACTCTCAGGCCCTGAGTGGCTATGACTGGGCCACGTCCCTTGGCCATCTGTGAGCGGCTCACCTCACACGGTGGTTACTGAGAGCAAGAGTGTGTGTGAGGGTCTCACTGAGAGGCGAGTGTCAACAGCCCAGGCCTGGGTCCAAAGCCCCTCTACCACTCAGGCTGTGTGACCTTGGGCAGGTCACTTGACCTCTCTGAGCCCTTGCTTTCTCCTCCAACAAAAGGCAGAAATGACCAGTGCCTGGATTAAATGTAATAAGGCATGTAAAGGACTGAGCATGTGATAATAAGTCAGTTGCTAGAATCATCTTCCTCATCCTCAGCATCACTATTTTCACTATTATTCCTAGAGTTGGAGCTTGATTTTTCCTACAGGATTTTACACCCTTGAATCTGTAACCTGAGGTTTGAAGGGATCCGAGGAGCCTCATCTGACCCCACATCTCCACCACAAACTACCTCCCACCATAAAGATGTTCTGGTTGCCACCATGGTGCCCCCCACAAAATAAAATCCAAGGCTCCACTTCCTGGTGTTGCCCATGCCTTCCCGGCCCAGCCCTCCCTGTTAGAGAGCCGACTGCACCCTGTGACCCCTCCAACGATCTGGGCTGGCAGCTTACCGATGGTGGCCGAGATGGCCAGGTAGGAAACGGTGGTCCAGAAAATGGCCATGAGTGTTCCCTTGGGGATGGCTACTGCAGGGTCCTGGAGGAGGGAGAGAGGGAGAGGGGGATCAGGCAGCCCCTCCCAGGCCCTGCCCTTGTCAGGCTGAAGGTGGGGCCGCTACCCCTGACCTTGGCCCCTCAGAGCCCCTTCCCAAGGGGCACCTAGAGATTGAACACCCACAGAGGAGAATGGAACAGAATGAGGGTGGCGGCTGAGACCACACCCAGGGCCCTGGGAGCTGGAGGCAGGGAGACGAACTCCTAGCAGTTCCTCTGGTCCCTGAGGACACCTGGCCAGTGCTTGCCCTGGGGACGGCAAGGGGGAGGGCTCCGGAATCAGCCTGTGTGCGTGCATGAGCGCTCAGCTCTGTTTGACTCTGTGCGACACTATGGAATTCTCCAGGCAAGAATACTGGAGTGGGTTGCCATTTCCTTCTCCAGGGGATCTTTCTGAGCCAGGGATCGAGCTCATGGCTCCCTCGTCTCCTCACTGGCAGGCAGATTTCTTATGACTGAGCCACCTGGGAAGCCCCCTGAGCCATCCTGCCTGCGGTCAGATTCAGGTGATCACCGGGCAGCCTGCCTGTCCTCCCAGGCCTCGGCCCCTCCAGCCTCACAGGGATGCTGGCGAAACAAACCCATCCTTGTCAAGCTCCTAGACCAGGGCCCAGCTCATCAGTTGGGTTTGCTGCGTGTAATCCCCATTATGTGTCAAGTGATTTGTTTTATTACATAGCCAGGAATATATAGACCAGGCCCCAGCTTCCTCCTTCCTCTCAGACAAAGAAGTCTGCTGGTGCTTTCCTGGCAGTAACAGCAGACCTTCACACCCACATCACGTGCTTCTCTCTTCCAGGAGCTTCTTCAAGCACAGCTTCCTGAGAGGCGGCTGGTGGGGAAACTGAGGCCAGGGAGCCAGGAGGAGGGCCCAGTTTGCAGAGCCTTAAGCAGCTCAGCCCTGACATGTCGAGGTCATAGCCTCAGGCCCACCCCCAGGCGGCACTGGTCCTGGGTGGAAGGATATAGGCTGGGGGTTTTACAGCAAGTTTCTGGTCTAGGTATGGACCCCAGCCTGAAGGGGAAGGCCACGTCAGCCATGGGAAGTCAACCTGCCCATCTTCCTTGGGCCATTCTGCTCGCCACTCAGCTGGCAGATGCAGAAAGCATCAGAGGTGACATAACTTGGAGGGACCGTGACACTGTTCAAGTTCATGGACAAGTCAAAACAAAGCTGGCCATGGTCCAGCTCTCTGCCTCAAACACCGGGGGGCCTGAGGTGGAACCCGTGGTCACTCTGTGATGACGAGGCCCTGAGGCCTGGCCCAAGGGAGGAGGTACAGTGGGATCCTGCCCACACAGGGCAGATGGTGTGCCCACCACAGGGAGGACCGCAGTGCACTGGGGAGCAAGGTGAGGGAGATGCTGCCAGAGCCCTGGAAGGCCTCATGGTGGAGGGGATGACTGAGGGCACTCTGAAGGCGCTGGGTGAGGAGGAAGGGGGTGGCGGGCCAGAGAGAAGTGGGAGCAGAGGTGCCGAGCTGAGGGAGGCTGGAGTCTCTGGAGCATCCTAGCTCTGAGGTCTCTGCTCTGCAGCCGTGGTCCAGCCAGCCCTGCCCTGAGAACTGGGAGGGCTTGCTAGGTCAAGCACACAGGGTCCCTGGGCCCAAGGCCAACAGACCAGGTCAACATCCCAACACACCTATGATGGGATGAATAGTGTCTCCAAAAATTCACATTTATCTAGAGCCTTAGAACAGGGCCTTATGTGGAAATAGCATCTTTGCAAATGCAATTAATTAAGATGAGGTCATACGGGATGAGGTGGGTCCTCCGTCCAATGACCTGGTCCTTGTAAGAGGAGGAGAGACCACAGAGACATGCAGAGGAAAGAAGGCCATGTGAGGACAGAGGCTGAGACTGGAGGGGGGCAGCTACAAGCTGAGGAGCCCTGGGATTGTTGGAAGCCTCTAGAAGCTGGGAAAGATTAAAGGCAGGAGGAGAAGTGGTCAAAGGACGAGATGGTTGGATGGCATCCCCGACTCAATGGACATGAGTTTGAGCAAAGTCCAGGAGATGGTGAAGAACAGGGAAGCCTGGTGTGCTGCCGTCCATGGGGTTGCAAAGAGTCGGACACGACTGAACGACTGAACAACAAAAGAAGTTGGAAGAGGCAGGGAAGGATTCTTCCCTAGAGCCTTTAGAGGAGCATGGACTCTACAGACACCTTTGTTTGGACTTCTGGCTCCTAGAACTGTGTGAGAATAAATTTCCGCTGTTGTCAGTCACTAAGTGGGTTATAATGCATTACAGCACCCACGGGAAGTGAATACACGAGGCCTCCATCCCGCCCTCACATCTTGGTCTGAAGTCTCAGAGCCCAGCTCACAGGTCAGGAGTATCTGGGTCCACATCCTGCCTAGCTCTCGCTGGCTGTGCGCCTTGAGACCAGTCCCTTACCCTTTCTGGGCCTCAGCAGCCCTCCCCACTCACCTGTGAAATGAGAGAGTAGGCTGGCACATAGTAAGTGTACAAGCAAGCTCACCAATGTGAGCGGTGAGGTGTGAGCTGTGTGGTCACACAGCCTGGCACAGATCCCACGGCAGTCACTAGGAAGTCCCTCGTCTTGGTCCCCTCTCCCCATCAGAAAATTGACTTCATAATAATGCTTTCCTTGGCCTTAGCACAGGGTGGTTGTGAAAAGGAGACCTCCCTGATACTGTGGTCATGAGACTGCTCAGTAAGTGCTAAAGGGTTGGGGGATGTACGGGGTGAATGGGGACAATGACAACTTTGTCATCACCCCTTTAGGGCTCGGCTCACATGTCACCTTCTCAGGGGTCTCTGGCCACCATAGCCCCACCGCCGCCCCAGGGATTCCCTCCCTGCTTCTCTGCTTGCTTTCTCTCCCCATCACTCAGCCACCATCAGGCAAACTACTCGTTTCACTTATTTATTTGCTGATTGTCTCCCCACGAGGCATGTGAGCTCCGTGAGGGTGGGAGTCTGTGTGTTTTGTTTACTGCTGCTTACTTACTGTCCACAAGGCACTGGCATCAAAGCAGGTGCTCAAAAAATACTGGTTGAGTGATGAAGTTGTAATGAAGTTGAGCCTTCAGTATTCTAGAAACTTGGCATTCCAGCTCCTCTGCCCTCTGTGTGCAGGGCCCTGGGAAAGCGCCCGAGCCTCTCAGAGCTGGGTCTGCTCCTCTGTAACGTGGGGACAGTGATGCTAGAAGACTATGGTGGCACCAAGGGTATTATTTGTAAAGAAGGAGGCACCCGGACTTCCCTGATGGTCCAGTGGCTAAGACTCCGAGCTCCTAATGCAGGGGGCCTGGAATTGATCCCTGGTCAGGGATCTAGATCCCACATGCCTCAGCTAAGGCCTGGAACAGCCAAATAAATAAATTAATTTAAAAAAAAAAAGAAGGAGGCATTGTGCTGGCCACAAAATGATACTGACCTTGACAACTGGCCCTTGGCACTTCCTCTGGGCTGGGCACCGTGCTAGCAGATTATGTAAATTAGCACGCTGAACCCTTCCTGCCCTGTGAAGACATGGCTGTGTGAGTACCATTTTACAGCTGGGGAAGCTGAGGCCCAGAGAGGTTTTAAGGGACTTGCATAAAGTCCCCACGAACAGGACTACTCTTTGCTGAGGACGTGCTGTCCTAAAGAATGGGCAAGGGGCCAGAGCCAGGAGGAAAGGGCCCCTTTAGGGCTTGAAGGCATTTAAGACAGAAGAAGGTACCCCTACCACCCCCAGCTCCGAAACAGCTGCTGGGCCCTGATGACTGCACACTGGGCTGGTCAGTAATCTAAGAAGCTTGATGAAGCATCTAGATAAATTCCCAGGCTACGATTTTCTACGACAGGGCTGGGAGGGGGAACCAGGTCACTGAGCACATGCCTGAGCTCTGCCAGGAGCTCAGGACAGGCAGACCAAGCCCCTGCTGGCCACTGCCCAGAGAAGCAACGGAAACAGCAAACAGAGCCTCCCTCTGAATTCCAGAGCCAGGCCGCATTCGAGAATGCCTCCAACGCACGATTCTTAATTCATTCAAGAACGTGATCAGGGAGCACTTTCAAGCAGACCTGGAGGTGGAGGGTGAGGGTTCCCGGCACAGAGCCAGGCTCCTCTCTGTTCATCCCCACGTGTGTACCAGCTCCTTGGTTAACCCCTGCTGCAGAGCGCTCCTCCGGCACCAGCTTCACCTCCACCCAGAAGTGTTGCTGGAGCCGCTTCCACCTCAGCCCGCATGTTTCCCCCACTTTATTACATACTCAACTTCTGCTCTTACACTTCCCGTTTGCCATATCCCACCACTATCCACTCGACAAACAGGCACCAGGCACCTAGTGCTCGCCAGACTCGCAGCTGGGAATGGGGATACAGAGCGAGCCCCCAGCTCTCCAGATGCAGGGGGAGAGAGACGTAAGTGGCCTGACACCCCTACCCTGGGGAACTGTGACGCTGAGAACAAGGCAGGGAGAGATGTCAGGATGGAGGTGTTAATCTGCAGGAGGGACAGATCTTTGCAAGGTGAAGAAACGAAGAGGGGGAGCCCCAGGTGGAGAGCACAGCAGAGGCAGCAGTGGGGAGGAGGAACAGGGGAACGGGGGCAAACCAGTAGATCCTGAGGGCTGGGCAGGGGTCATGGAAACAGCAAAAGTTCCTATGGGGCTGGGACCTCCCAGCCCAAGACAAGGAGCCTGCCTGATCAGGATGATGGAGGGCCCGGGGAGGCTGTGCCTGATCCCGTCTGAGTGTTGGAAGGTCAAGTTGGCTCAGTCTTCTCCTTAGGCTGGGAGTGCCAGGGTCAACAGAGGAGACCAGCCCATTTTGGGGGTGGCATTCAAGGCCTAGAGCGCGGTGGTGCCAGTAAACATCCTTGGAATTGAATGGGCTGAACGGGATGGATTTGGGCTGGTCTGGATTGAGTTGAGCTGAAGTTTAAAAGCTCTGGCCCTGGGGGCTCAGTGCCCAGCCCAGTAGGACATCCTGGGAGGAAGGAGCAGGAAGTGGGAGAGATGGACATCCTGCTCACCTTGAGGTCCCCAGAGATGTTGGCTCCTGCTAGGATACCTGTGGCTGAGGGGAAGAAGATGGAAAACATCCCGAAGAAGCTGCCGTCCATGCCTCTCCATTCAGGCACCAAGTTTTGGACAAAAATGTCCGCTGGAAAAATGAGGCCTGAGTCAGGGCCTCCTGGAAGGTCCGGCACCCCTTGCTGGGGCCAGCCAGGCAGACATGGGGTTCCCACGGCAGCTTGTGCCTCCCCATGTAACCAAGCAGGATCCTAAGAGGCCTTCCCAGAATAGACCCCTGTCCATGTCCTCTGCCTGCCTTTTGTCTGGTAGGGAAAAAACCTTAGTCAAAGAAGAAATTTAATCAGAGAAGTGAGAAGATGCAGAGAGAATGGAAAACCATCAAGCAAGACAAAATAATAATAATTTAGCCATTAAACAAAGTACCTCCTCTTTTGCCGCAAGGGCTGTAGATAATATTCTGAGCCAAATCCTTTCAACTGTTCTGCAGCCACTGACACCCCCACCAGGTGGGAGAAGTTAACTGCGTGCTGCCCACAAGTAAGTAGACCCCAGACCAGCTGGAACCAGAAGGTTGAAGATGCTGAATCCCAACCCACCTCACCACCAGCCAATCAGGAGAAGGTCCTTAAGCTGGTTACACCCCCACAGCCCCCTCCCTCTCCCTGTCTTTATAAACCTTTCCCTGAAAGCCTTCAGGGAGTTTGGGTCTTTTAAGCATTAGCGCCCTGAACTCTTTGCTTGGTGCCCTGCAATGAACACTGCACTTTCCATCACCACAACCAGTAGATGGGGTTTACTGCACACAGGCAAGTGGACACAAATTTGGCAAGGTAACAGAGCCCCCAGAGTGGGCCAGATTGGTGGGCAGACTGTCTCTGTCTCCGGAGTCACACAGGGCCCCAACCCACACGTACCTCGGTAGCTGAAGAAGCCTTTGGAGGCCTTCTCTTCAGATGGGGGGATCAGTGTCCCCACCAGATAGTTGGCGAACGAGACCATGATGACGAGGAAGAAGAGTACCTGGGCCTGGGGGGAGAGGAGCCTGGAGGTCAGACAGTCTGGCCCTGCCTGTTCAGGGATCTCCAGCAGGGAAGAGCTTGCCTGGGTCCCTCACTCTCATTCATTCAACACCTATTATGCTGCAGCCACGCTCCTGTCTTGCAGACAAATAAGGAAGATGAATCTAGTGAATGAATGGGGGTGTCATGGGGACTGGGTTGGGGCTCCTTTAGCAGGGTGGCCTGAGAAGATGTCTTCAGGTTCCTAGAGGAGGGTAAGGGAACAGCAGCATGACAGGGGCATTAGCTTGCTGCGTTCAAGGAACCAGGAGGAGACGTGGAGTTGGAGGTCAGAGGGTGAAGGTGAGGAGGGGATACAGGGCCATGCTTGCCAAGCCTGCTGCTGAGGCCCGACTTCTCTCCCCTCATTTCATGCTGAACCTCTGATTTGGGGCTGGGCCCAGGTTCAGATGATGCTCACACTTCCCTAGGCCCTGTTGCAGTAAGGTGTGGCCATGGACCGCGTTCCGGCCAATGGGATATGAGCAGAAGGAATATGTATAACTGCCAGGCTGGGCTGGAAAAGTAAAGGGGGACAGGGATTTTCTCTTTTTCACCCCCTTTCCCCTTCCTGGGGTTTCCCTGGTGGAGCAGTGGGGAAAAATCTGCCTGCCTATGCAGGAGACACAAGATTCCATCCCTGGGTTGGGAAGATCCCCTGGAGGAGGAAATGGCTGCTGGCTGGGCTGTGGCCATGGAAGTGGGGGCCGTCATGGGCCAGGCAGATGAAGGCTGCACCCCAGGGGTGGAGAGGCCACAGGATGGAAGGAGCCTGGGTACCCCCCCACACACCTTGTGGCCACACACACGAGAGAGAAACAAACGACTCTGGCTTGAGGCTCCCTTCCTTGGGGTCTCTGTCATAGTGGCAGAGCTCAGGACCCGGCTGATGTACACAAGAGGCAGAACCAGGAGCAGGTTCCAGGACTCCGGCTTCTGCACTTGACCTTGCCCAGTCCTCTCTCCAACCTCCTGCTCTCACCTTGGACTCCCACTCCATGCCAGCAAGGGAGATGGCCAGCAGAACAGTGACGGTGACCACGCCGATGATGCGGATGTCATTGGTGGGGTCCACGATGGGCGAGCCATGCTCCTGGGGGAGGGGACAGGCCAGGCTGCGTGCTGTCTCCACACACCCCACCCCTCCAGGCTCCTCCACCTTGATTTACCTCATTTATGGGTGTCTGCTCACAGGAACACACACACTCAACCCCCTTCCCTGCCAACAGGCCCTCCATAGCAACTGCTGCATGGGCCTGGACAATTTGGCCCTAAAGGCAACACGCACCCTGGAAGGTGGTTTCTGGGAATAGTCTTTATTTGCTGAGATCATCATAGTCACCCGCAGTGGTCAGACTGTGGGTTTGGTCCCCGATGGGAAAGCTGGGCAGAGAGGGGCTGGAAGGCCTGGCACAGATGGGGTGGGGGAGGATGCGGCAGGCCACCTGGGCTCCCTCTGCCCAGGCTCCCGCCCCTGCCTCACCTGGAGCAGGTCCCGCACAGTCTCTGCGAAGCCCACGGTGTGCATGGCCACGCCCACGGCATTGGCGAAAGCAAAAATGAGGCCAATGGAGCCGCCTAGCTCTGGGCCAAGACTCCGGGAGATGAGGAAGTAGGTGCCACCTGTAGGGGACAGAGCCGGGAGCCATGACACGAGAGGAATTGTCTGGCTGAGAAGGACTTGGGGTGGGCAGAGCTGAGGCTGGGAGGAGGTGAGCATGGGACCCAGTGGTCCATGGGGGAGGAGAGACCCAAGGCCACCCTGTGGGTGTGGAGAGACTGCCCAAAGCCTACATCTGCAACCAGAAGAAGCATCTCCTGTTTGGGCCAGGGTGGAGGGTAGGGAGTGGTTCAGAGATCTGTCCCCGGGGTGAAGACTCAGGGTCCTACCAGAGGAGGATCTGGGGGCTGGGGTGGGGCCCACCTGACTTGACCTTGCCGTTGGTGGAGATGGCGGAGATGGAGAGGCCCGTGATGGAGGTCACGGTGACCGAGAGCAGGATGATGATCCAGGTCAGGACTGTGGGGGGGGGGGGTGTGATTGCCCCAAAACTCAGTCAGAGCATTTCCAGAATGAGAAGCCTGAGTCAGCCAACCAATTCACCATGGGACTTAAGTTACTTTCCTTCTCTGAGTGTCAGTGTTCTCATCTGAAAAACGGGTCTCTGTCTACCTCATGGTATACTCTGAAGAGCCAGGGAGCTGATAAGCCAACGTGTAAAGGATCTTAACATATGGATGGGGAGGTATTTTTTTTTTAATAATAAGAAATAAAGTAATAGTTACCTCTTGCTGAGCACCTCTGGGTGCCAAACCCTCTGCTGTTTTATGCACATCAGAGGAACAGTTATTGCCACAATTTGCTAACGAGGAAACTAAGGCTCAGAGAGGTTAAATGCTTGTCCAAGGTCACACAGCATGCTACAGAACCAGCAGCTACTCTGTCCTTAGTGAGAGGTCCTAACCCAGAAGCTCTGTGGGAGAAATTTGGCTCCAAGAGGTTGACTTCCTGAGGGCAAACTGAGCCAGGGAGAGCCCCCAGGCCTGCCAACCCACATGCAATGCTCCTCGACCGCACTGCCCTGACCTCGGCCACTGCAGGGCCTTGGGGGCTCCATTACCCAAGTTCAAGCCTGGGAGGACCAGGACCCTTCCCCTGCACCCCAGAGGCAGCACTCACCAATGCCCGCCTGGGCAGTAATCCAGGGGAGCCGCAGGTAGAGAATCACACCCCAGATATTGAGCATGCAGCGGATCTGGGAGGAGAGGGGGGTCAGAGGCCACCTGGGGGCTGGGTACCCCAAGATCAAACACATACATCCCTGTCCCCAGTCATGGCCCGGCATCAAGCACCTAGGGGACACCTGGGCTCTTTCTTTGCTTCACCCACTTGAGCGGGTACCCACTTCAGTGCCTCTCTGGTTCTATGGGGCAGAGAGGGGAGGGGTACCCAGAGACCCACCTGTCCCTCCCACCACTCTCCTGCCCTCCTTCCATTGAGGCCTGAGGATGGGCGGCAAGTCTATCACCCCTCACCCCGCTCCAAGCCCAGGGTCCTGTGTCTGCCAGCCCCACTCATGGCCCAGTGGCCAGCTGTTGGCCCACAGCCTGGCATTTAGGGAGAACTAGGCAAATGCCAGCTTAGCTGTTGCCCCACATACAAGCAGAAGTCATGGCTCAGGTTGCTGTGATGTCAGCTTCCAAATTTAAAGCCAAGCTGGAGACCACAGCTGAGTCTGGAATTCCCACATGGGAGGGATGTGGTGGTCTTTGGAGTGGGACAGGTGGCAATTACAAGTTCTGGAGATTTATTTTTTCTTTTAGTCTTTAAAATTTTTTAATTTAATTAAAAAAAATGAGGTATAGTTGGTTTACAATATTGTATTAGTTTCACGTGTACAACAGAGTTATCCAAAATTTTAGGCCAGGAGATGGCGAAGGCCTGCATATGTGCTGAGGTACTGAATGGGGCCTACACAAGGCTCTGGGCACCAAGGGAGGGAAGGAGGCCAGACTCTGGATCTAGGGGGAGGGGTGACCATTCAGATGGAGAAAGGCACAGCCCGCAGGGAGTTGAAAGAGTTAAGGTCAGAACCTCCTGCCTCCCAGAGTGGGACTAAAGCTTTCTCCTAGACCTCATGTGGCCCTCTCTGTAAAGTCCCATAAAGTCTTTCAAAGCCAAATTCATTAGATTGTTTGCTGTCTCGGTGGGACCTAACATGGCAAACCATCTCTTCATTGTGGAGAATGAGAGAACAGTTGTGGAGTTGTGTGTTAGGTGCTGCCCTCTCGTGGCTCTTAGGGGGAAAAAGTTTCTCCCAATAACTCCAAGGCAGGCATTGATTCATGCACTTTATATCTATTAATTTGTTTAATGCTGATCATTTCATAGATGAAGAAAGAGAGGCATGGACAGGTCACATGATGAGTGGAGCAGTCAAACAGAGATCCACCCTAGGGCCAGGCCTCAGTCTGGGGGCTAAATGGAGGTCAGGAAACAAAAAGGGAGAGAAAATCTGAGATCGCTTTGCAGATGGGGAAACTGGGTCGTGGGTGTGCCTTGACCACTGCCTAATGAGAGTCAGAGCTGAGCTTGAATGGAGCTCTGTCTCCCCAACCCCCATCCCTGGACGTCCCATCCACTCACCATCACCCCTTTGACCCAACCAAAGCGCACGGGCTCCTCGGGGTTCTTCTCGCCATTGGTACCTGTCTCATCCTCCACCAGCCCATCAGTCATCTCATGGCTGGGCCGGCTGTCAAAGGCAAGGGCATGCAGGTGGCTGCCTTCCTGCTGGGAGCCCAGAGACCACGGGTCAGGCAGGCTGGGGTCAGGACAATCCAGCTCCCCTCGCTCCTCCACCATTCAGCCTCCAAGGCAGCAAACCTAGCAAGCCCCGTCTCTGCTGCAGACCTTCCCTACCCCTCTTTCCTCATCTCCTTTAGGTGTGTGAAACCTCTCTAAACTACGGGGAACTCATTACTTCTCTGGGAAACCCTAGATTGCTTGACTGGGTTGCCAAAGACTGGACAATAAACATTACAACATGTGCCCAGAGGCTTACAGCTCCCATGCCCACATTTCACATGGGCCTCTCAGCCCATGAGGAAGACTGTTCTTTGTCTTCCATGGAGACCCCTCTGTGTCCCCATGACACAGATGACAGAGCTGAGGCTTAGAGAGGTTAGGTAACCGGTCGAGGTCACACAGCAGGAAGGTCTGCTCCTCTGGGATGGTGTTTACCTTAAGGAAGGAGTGCAGGTCAGCCAGCGTGGGCCGGACCTTTCGGGACTCGCCGGGCAGGGCGCTGTTGGCATAGTGCTCGTAGGCGGGCACCACATCGATAGTGTTGTAGCCGAAAGTGCGATTGTAGAAGGTATTGCCGTGGGTCAGGTGGCTGGGGTGGCTGCTGTCATAGGCGGCCGGTGGGGGGGGGTCTTCACCCCCCAGCAACGTGCTGATGGTGAAGCGCCCACTGCACAGAGCAGGGTCCCTGGGCGTCTCCGACACTGGCAGCTCTGCCATCGTGGGCTCTGGGCGTCAGGGGAGGGGGCCAGGGTCGGCGGGGACACACAGGGTGGCTTTATAGGCTGGTCCACAGCAGGGAGGAGACGGGGAGGTTGGCCCAAACCGCCCACAGCTGGTCGGCAAGGTCCCTGGACAGGGTGGGAGGCAGAGCACGTGCCCATTGCTGTCCTGCCCACCATCTGATCACAGAGATAACAACTGGCCTTGGACTGGGAGCCGGGGCTGGCCCAGCCCCTGGGTCCTAGGGAGGCTCTTCTGAGTCTGGGGGCAGCAGACATCAGCAGCTGAATCCCAGGAAGGAGTGGACCCATAGGGACACTATGAGGGACCCCAGAGACAGCCTGATGAGCCTCAGAAACTTGTGTCAGTTTTATTTACTTAGCATTTTGAATAGCTGAGTGGTGTGACGTTTAAAACTGTGTGTATGTGCTCACTCAGTCGTGTCCAACTCTTTGCGACCCCTTGGACTATAGCCCACTAGGCTCCTCTCTTTATGGGATTTTCCAGGCAAGAATACTAGAATGGGTTGCCATTTCCTACTTGAGGGGATCTTCCCAACCCAGGGATCAAACCTCCATCTCTTGAATCTGCATTGGCAGGCAGAGTCTTTACTGCTGTGCCACCTGCAAAGCCCCATTTAAAACAATACACATACACATATATAAAAGGTTAGTCTCTCTTACTCAGACCTGAGTCTAGTCTTATACGTCCTCCCAGAGGTATCTCAGAATGTTTACGCCCTTAGGTACCAGCAGCCCTAAGCAGAGTTTAGCAGGTCCCAGGTGTGATCTGCAGTTACCAGGGGACCAATGAGCCCCTGGGGCTTGTGGCTGCAAGACTAGTGGACACCGACCCCACGCACCCCGCTTATAGGGCCACCGGGGTATGGAGCCCAAGGAGCCAGCCCTCACCCTCTACCCTGGGCCAGCCCAAGAGCAACCAGCTCCCACGGCAGGCAGTGGGCCAGGCAGGCTCCAGTTTTGCCAGCATTCCTGAGGTCAGCCTTTGAATGCACAGTGGCCATGAGGGCATCAGTCTGGTCACCAGAGACACAGAAGCCAAGGCAGGGTGGGGAGCTGAACTTGGAGTCGTAGAGGATGAAACAGTAACTCAGGGTTTGAAGAGATGAGCTGGTGTGGTGGATGATGCCTGATGCTCTGCCAGAAAAGGACATCCCCCAGCTGCTGGGAGGAGTCTCGGCATCTGCCCCTATGGGAATAGCCTTGCCTATGGCCGAACTCCCCCGTGGAGCTCTCCTCCAATGATGGGTGTGGGATGCAGAGGCCTGGTGCTCTGCCCCCGGCTGCAAAGGCCCACCCCAGCTCCAGAGGTCCCTGGGGTCAACTGAGGCTTTGTCTCCACAGCAGCCCGTGCCTCCCTTTGTTTCTGTCCTGCTGCCTCTCTCCTCCCCACGCAAGCTGCCAGCGGGGTGAAGGCTCCGTGGTGAGGACTCCAGGGCCAGGACTCCGGGTCAGTTTTCCACCTTCCCTGCAGCCCCCACCCCACCTGCTAATTCCTCCTTCTCTCCCATGGGGCCTCAGGGCAGCGCTTACAGATCTTATCGGCCTCTCCATCAAGAGAGGCTGATTAAACTGCCACTTGACTGGTGAAAATCACAGCTGCCCAACACCCCCTCACACTGTGTCCCCGGAGCAGCTGTGGAAAATTCCTGATTAAGATCTCAGGAGAGGAAGTGGCCGGATTCCAGCAGCACCGGGGGCCCATGCCGAGTGAAGGGCCACCGCTTTGCTGGGTGACCTTGAGAAAACCACTTCCTCTCCCCTTCGCCATTCCCAGGCCTGGGTCAGCTGCGAGGTTCCTCCCAGCACTGGAAGCATTGGCTATTTCAAGAAGCCTTCCCCATTGCCCTCCCCATCCCTACATCTCTCTAGGGTGGGGTGGGATTTAAGCAGGACCCCTCGAAAGGCGTATCAGTCGGAGAATTGAAGGGACTGTCGGAACTCTGTGACCCAAGGCACAGACCACCCCCACCCACCCACCAAGAAGGGGGCTTCCTGCCCTTGAGTGGGTGTCTATCACTATGAGAAATGTTCACAGGGGCACTCTTCTTGATGGGCACTCACAGCATGGTCACACACGACTCCTGCCTTCCAGGGGTCTGAGACCTGGGAGAGGGAGTCACAGGACCCCTGAGCGAAGCCCTGGGATGTGGCCACGGGGGCCGTCAGGCTCCCTTCTCAGTCGTCAGTTGATCCGGGGCTCTGAGCAGGTCGCCTGGTCTTGTTGAACCTTTGCCGTCAGTAGCCACGTGGAAGTGACACCCATGCCAGTGCGGCTCTCACTCACCCAAGGGCCCCTGTCCTCTCCTGCTTCTCGGAGGAGGGAGAATGGGGCAACAAAGGAACAGGAAAGACCCACTGCTGGGAAACTCCCTGGGCACAGGGGGCTGAGACGGGGAGGGCAGGAGGGCCTGTGTCTTCACGGCCTCAGAGGTGCCTCAGTCTTTATGCACCAGAACTTGCGTTCACAGACTAGCCTGGCAGACGAACCAGCAAGGAGATGGCAGCAACCGGCTGGTAGAACAGGGAGGCTGCCCCAAAAGAGAGGGGAGCTGGGAGGGGAGATGTAGGCAAGGATGGAGGGGGTTCTGGGACGTGGGACCCAGGAAAGCATGATCGGTGGAAGGGACCAGCCCGTGGGACTAGAGCTCGTGGAACTGCGGGGAGGCAGAGGGGAGAAGGGGTGGTAGATGAGGCTGAAAGGGGTCCGATTATTTCTCCAGTCACACACATTTATTGAGTGCCTACTGCATACCATGCCATATGCTAGGCAAAGGAGGTACCACAGGGAACAAGACAAAGGCCCTGCCCTCCTGGAGCTCACATTCTAGTGGGAGAGACAGACAAGCAGTACACAAGCAATCATTACAGTACATTCAGTGGTAAGTGTTATGAAGAAAACATTTTTTTGTTGTTGTTGTTTTTCTAAAGGAGGGGCATTTAGGCTTCTCTGAGAATGAGAAATTTGAGCTGAGCTCCAACAGTAACGGGGAGCCACCCGGTTTCAGACAGCGGAGAGATCATGTGCAAAGGCCCTGGGGTAGGAGTGTGGTTGGGGCTTCCAGATGGCGAGGAGCCTAGGATGGTAGGAGCCAAGGGACTGAGGAGATGGGTTTGAGACATGGAAGCGGGGACACCAGGCCTTAAAAGCTGGGGTTAGAAGCTTCATGTTCTATTATGTGATGGGCAGATTTATACTTCTCAAAGGTCACTTTGGCCATTGTGTGGAGACTGGATGTAGGGAAGCAGAGTTAGCCCAGTGGGGCCACTGTGGGTACACGAAAGTGGCTGGGCAGTAGCTATGGATGACAAGGTCGTGAGAAGCACTGGGAGTCGAGACACATGCTCAAGGCAAAGCCGACAGAACCAGCACGTGGATTCATGTAGGAATAGGGAGGACTCTGTGCGGGAAAGGTGGTGTCATTTCTGAGTAGGGAAACCCGGTAAGGAGGACTTGAACGCCAGGGTAGGAGCCTGGCCTTCATCCTTGGGAAATCAGAGTTCACCTGCTTCTGGAAAGCTGGTGGGGGGCATAATGAATGGTGTGTGAGCAGTGCCAGGAAGAAAAACAGGGCCAGGGAGAGCCAGGAGGGGTTATGGCAACAGTCAGGCAAGAACAGACAGCTGCCCAGCTCCGAGCCCCTGACTGCACACACACTTCAGTCTCACTGGAGCCTCTGACAGATGCTGACTCTGTGGCCCCCACTAGGGATTCTATGGGCCTGGGGCCCAAAGTGGTGAGGGGTTGGCATCAGTATTCTCAGAAAGCTCTCCAGGTGGTCCTGAGGGGCAGTCAGACTGAGACCCAGTGAGTGAGCTAAAGAGAACAATCTTTCACACATAGCCTGTCCGCCCCCACCCCACCCCCACGTCCCCGTCCGCCCAGGTCCCACGAGGCTCGCCTGGAGAGGATGGGTATGATGCAACCCTGGTGTCGTGAAATAGCCGGGTAAGAGGATGCGCTGCTCGTCGGCCTGATTCACAACACCAGCTGCAGCAACGATACCAGAACTCGGGCGCGCTTCCTCCTCTGGCTGGTGCTCCGAGGCTTCAAGGCAGCGATGACTGGCCCGTGCAAACGCCCTCCCTGAGCCATGGCTGCCCTGGACCAGTGCCATGCAGAGGCCTAGGGCTGCCAACAAAGGAGGCTGGGCCCCTGCCCCCAGGGGGCGCACAGACTTGAGGTGAGGAAGTGGGCAGACAGGAGGCAGAGCGACAGCAGAGCTGTCAGGCACCAGAAAGGTCTGGAAGCCACAGGCTGACTGCAACCTCTCCGCAACCAGAACCACGAAAACTGGGGTTTCTCTTGAGCCTTGCAAATAACTTAAGTGTGTCTACTGTAATTCTGGTCCTTCTATCCAGACAGTGTAATAGCAGTTGAAGCTACTGGCCGCTAAAGCAAAAGGGAAACATGTTTGATGATTAAGATAGTTTCAATATTAAAGGAACAACTTCTGGTTCCTTTTTCTTCATGGTTAGACTTACTTAAAAAAAAAAAATCTATTTAGCCAACATTCACTCCACAAGTAATGGCAGGTATTAATGATGTATTAGACTCAGTCCAGCTATTTTGGAGGGTACACAGAGATACTGCTCTCGAGTATCATGTAGTTCATCAGAGGAGGAAACAGCCACAAACCGAGGCATAAAGGCATAAACCCCTGGATAACACACTACAAGGCTTCATAGAAGGGATGCCTTCCTCTGGCTGGGGTGGGATGATGGAGTGGGACGTATGAAATACCACAGATAAAGAAAAGCAATCATTTAAGGAGGGAGAGTGCCATGTTAGCCTGGAGCTTCCTGGCAGCCAAGGCAAAAAGTAGAACTATAATCAGTAGTCACTATCTGATAAAGAGTGAGATTTCTTTTTCTCCCCCCTCTCTTTCCTCATAAAGAAAATAAATCTCCCTCAACCCATTATCCCCCCCAACCCAAGCTTGGAAAAGCTGCCCAAGCGAGAATGGCTTGAGCGCATTCCTGCTGCATCAACACAAACTGAAGCAGTGATTCGAATAGAAACTTGGTCCTGTAGTCACAGGCATGTGACCACTAGGTCTTCAACCAATGACTTTGCCAATGTGCTCTCCAAGAGACCAATCCCATTGTTTTTCCTACCCCTAGCCTTTCACTTTCAAACACAACTTCAGTTTTTCTAACTTTCCTATAAACCTTTGTACCTTTCTTAAAAGCAATAGAGGAGACACGTGGTCATTGTACTCAATCTTGAATTCCACGGGTGCATTTCTCATTGGAATCCTCTTCAGTGGCGTCTTTTGACGCTTAGGAGTCTCTCAGAGGACCTGATCCTGGAGCTGGGACCAGGGGCCCTAGAATCATGGAACCGCTGCACAAGCTCAGCTTCCCTCCCACCGCCTCCCCCAAGCTGGGCCCAGCCACAGACCCATGGGGAGAGGGGGAAAGATAGGAGTCAAAGGAGGCCGGGGCTGCCTGGCTCTGCACCACCTACCTCACGGCCTCAGGCCTGCGTGCCTTAGTTTCATCATCTGTCAAGTGGGTAACTCTTCTCAGTCAATGAGTGTTTTGATGATCAAGAGAGGGAACTTGTGAAAGAAGCATTTCAGAAGACATTAATAAAGTTCTGCAAATATATATATATATATATATATATGTATGTATTCTGCCCCCCACCCCTCCTCCAGCTCTTTAGCTACCAGAAAAGAAACGTGGGGGGAAACCAACTCACCCTTGACTATTTAAGGGAATGCTTTTTAGTAAGGGCAGGTGCTAAAATTTATTAACAAACAAAACAGGGCATTAGAAGGAGTTGGGGGGAAGAGGTGCTCAGGATCAGAAGGTGGAAACCCAAAGAGAGTTGGCTTTGGTGGTTTGCATTCATCAGAACTCAAGCTTCAGCAGAGCAAACAGAGGATCCTAGAAGCCCAGGGAGACTCCTGTCATCTCGTTGCGCCTTTACCAGAGACTAGAAATAAGCTACTGACCTCCTTAATATGTATCCCAAAGGCTCTTCTGCGGGTGGTCACCCAGGGTTCAGAGGCAAGACACTTGCATAGAGGCTGGGTGCAAGGGGAGTCTGTTCTCCAGATCGGGTCCCTCAGGCCTGGTGCAGGTCCCCCGGGTATGGAGCCCCCCAGCAGGAAGTTTGAGGGCTGCATGTGGAGCAGACCTCAGGCCCTCACTCCCTGGAAGCTTAGTCAGCAGCAGCACTGAGCACACTGGAGAGGCTCTTAAGTGAGCCTGGTAAGACCAGTGCCAGCCACAGGTGGGCATGGGAGGCTGGGGGCAGGGGGCACTGGGAAAGAGAACCCTGGATGAGGGCCCAGGGATTCAACCAGAGCTGTCAAACACTTGTGATTTACTGGGAAATGGGACACTGCCGTCCCCTCTGATCCTTTCACCCCCCTGCCACCCACCCCAACAATAAAGCACTTCAACTGGTGCCATTTTTAACTGATGAACCACCACCATCAAGAACCATCCTGGACAACTGACTTTGACACCGGTGGGTACACAGTGGGCTAGCTGACCCAAGGGGCCGTAGGTATGGCACGTGTTTTTCCTAACTAGTTAGAACTTTCATCTTCCTGTTTAGTGCATCTCTGACACTCTATGATTTATTGATAGCCTTCCTTGAGGAGTGGGGAGGGGGGAGTCCACATTTAGAGGGGCCCAGAGGCCTCCTTCACCCCCTGCTTCCAGTCAGAGCAAAGGTCTTGACCGTGTTCTTGACTCAGGACATGACAATCACCTGGGGAGCTTTAACAACCCGATCAGTACCTGGGCCCCTCCAGAGACCAATTATGTCAGAAACTCAGTGGCTAGGGGCTTGGAAATCAGTGTTTTGAAAGCTCCCCAGGTGATCCTAATATGTAGCCAGGGTTGCGAATGGCAGTGCTGGGGCTGAAAGCCGCAGAAGGATGTGTTGACTAAGGCTGTGCACAGCACAAAATCTGGCTTTTCTTGATAAAGATAATGCTGATTTAGGGTTTCTTGAAAATAATCTTTCATGCTGTAAACGGATTTTAAAATGTTTTCTTTTCCTGGGTAGACTCATGAATACATAAGTAGGCTATCAGCCCTTTGCTTGGGTTCCCTAAGACCAAGAGACAGCTGTACAGTTACTGATTTGTACAGGTAAGTGTGTGTCCCCCTACCAGACCGTCCCTCATCGCTCTGCCTGATGGACCACACACACCAGGTGCAAACCCCACGTACTCACCTGTTGGACAAGGTGGATGCCCCATAATCAGGTTTCTGCTCTGCCAGGAAGGGCTGAACATAAGGCCTGCGACCTCTGGCAGGTCTCCCCACCTGGCTTCAGAACCCCTCAACTCCCCTGAGTCCTGCTGTCTCCCCAGCTTCAAGGTCATGAGAGAGATTAACAGTAGCAGAAGATGCTGGGGCCCCAGGGGGAGCTGGAGTGGAGCTCATTGTTACCATTCTGGGCTGGCAGGATGGCCACCCCCAACCGTGCCGTCCCCCGCCCCCCCCCCCCCCCACAGCCCTCACAAGTCTGTGGGTTTGGATCCTGGTCGTGCAGATGGCTCCTGCATCCCCCGGCCACAGGAAACCCTGCCTCTGATCTTTGGCCCTTTCTTGTGGCATTTCCAAAAGGCTTCCTGTTCTATTATGATGTCTGTGGGTGCACACAACTACCTCTCTTTCCCTAACCGCACCATGCGGTTATGCAAGAGGGGCTGCAAATCAGTCTCAAAAATCACCACAAAGCTCTTAGCCCCAGGTCCCTGGTAGGTGCTGAAGGGCTTTAAGCTCGAGTTAGCATAGGGTGGGGGTAGGGAGTGGGGGCAGAAGAGGCCCTTTCCTGTAGGTCTCACCTCAATAAAAGGTAAGCTCCTTGAGAGCAGGGATGTCGATTCATCTCAGCTCTGTGTCTCCAGCACCTAGAATAATGCCTGAAACAGCACAGATGCTCAAACATTCGTTGAATTGCGTTATCCATTTAGCAGTCACTGAATCAATAGGACTCACAAGTTGAACTTGACATGCCAAAGTCTGTTCCCCAGTAGCAAATTTTTGGCTTACTAATTTTAAGCCTGTCTTCTTGCAAAAAAAAAAAAAAAAAAGCTATCACCAGCTTGGGGATAACTGATTCCACCCTGCATCCATGTGAAAAACCTGTTGTGAAGGGCAGAAGCCAAATGGTAGAGGAGCCCCTAGCTTCAGAGCCCCAACTAAAGGTTAGTAGCAGAGTGGCCAAAATTAACCTTGAGGCCCAGAGTGTGTCAGGCAATAGGTTAGTGATTTCTAGAAATTAACTTCACCTTCTCATTAGCCTGATGGAATAGCAATTGGACCCCTGCTTTATACCTGAGCAATCTAGTTTGCAGCAGTCAATAATCTGACCTCAGTCACATGATTACCAGATTGTGAAAGGAGGATTTTAGCCCAACTTTCTGGCCACCTTCAAGATATATGTTTCTTGAAAATGCTGGGTCTTGAGGCCTGGTGGGCTTGTTTCATCTAGGGCTCTGTGCTTGGAGAGCCTTCAAACTCTGAACGTCAGGCTGGCCCTGTAGGAGAGCGAGACATCTGCAGCAGCTGAGGAAACTTGCCAGCCGACCTCCCCAAGGAAAAGGTCTTCCCAGCAAGAGCAGCACTGCCACGTGCAGCCCCAGCTCCGGGCCTCGCGGCCCACTGTCAGTCCTTCTGCTTCCCTGCGCTACCCGGGGCTTCTATAGAGACCTGGGGCCCCGCCCCGGGGGGGACCAGTGGCCCTAACCTGGTCCTCTTTCCTTGTCACCTGGGTGGCTTTTAGAAATATTTTAACTGAGGACTCCACTGAAAAGCCTCCAGTTCCGAGACTTGGATGAACAGGGCTATACTTCACAGCAGTGGCCAGCTCTTCACCTGGCCCTGCTCCTCGCCAGCCCCACCTCGAGGAGGTGCTGCAGAGCCCAGAAGAGAGCACTGAGCCCTACACAAGGTCAGGGGCACTTGTATGAGGCCCAGATTTCCAGGTGACTCATCAGGAAGTGGCCTCCCCTAGGATGCGGGGACCAGAACAAGCTGAGGGCCCCCAGGCAAAGGGAGTGGGCTGCAGTTCTTCCATGTGGCCCCTTCAAGGAGAGAACATTCCGGCCACAAGGCAGCTGGAGCCCGTCTCTCCAGGGCTTCTCGTTAGGGCCAGGTATCCCAGGTGTAGAGATGAAGACCCCGACCTCCTTAGCCATTTGCACATCCCCAGACAGAAGCCCAGGCTCCAGACCCTGAAAACCCCTCCAGGTCAGAAACACAGCCCGATATTGCTCGAGAAAGTAGGAGACACCTGTCCCATGACCAGGCCCAAGTCTCTCCCCTCACCAGACCCATCCTGTATCCCCTCCCTCAAGGCCAATAACTGGCTCTCAACCCCCATTTGAAATTCTTTCCACTGAGCACCCAACACCAATGGTCACAGACTTTCAACAGCTCCCAGCCCCAGAATGCATGCCACACGCGGGGTCACCACCCATATGCTCTGGATGGTCTAGGTCCCACCACACTTCCAGCTTGACCCTCCTCAGACCCCTAGCCAGGGGACTTAACTCCAAAGCTGGTGGGGGGACAGCGAGACTTCGGAGCTGGATGTCCTGTACTTACAGAAACCCCTGGGGGCTTCGCAGATCCAGGGGCCCGGCAGGCCTCAGCCCTCCTTGCAGGGAGTGGAGGAGGGGCCCGGCGAGGTCACCCCAGAGATGGGGAAGAGGCATTTCGGCTGCCTTCTGAGGAGCCCCAGGCTGCGCCTCAGCTAAGGACATCCCCAGGAAGGGAGCCTGAGAGTGGTTCCTGCTCCACTGAAGGACTGAACAAAGGGGGCAAAATTCCGGAAATTTACTGGCTACACACAGGGGTGGTGATGAAGGAACCATCCTAAACACAGTAAATGCAGAAGTTACTGGAAGGAGCATGAGAACATACACACCAACTCTCTCCCACCCCATCCCTTCCCCCCACAAACACCACACAGACTGACAGTGTCAGCAAAGCAAAGACGAAAGGAAAATGATCAGCCAACTAAACAAGGCAAAACATTCTCCCCCCCGTGCATTTCTCATCAGTTACTGATCAACTGAGCAAAGGCTGTACTTCGCCTATTTCCGCCCTTTATAAAATACACACTTGAAATTCCTGGTGGAAAAATACCCAGTAGAGGCTAGCAGCTGATGTCAAGGGGGGCCCAAACACATCCGACTCAGTCAGCCGGGCTCTTCAGAACTGAATTCTTGTTTCCGCCCTTTCTCAGGTGGTGCAATGATAAAAGAATCCACCTGCCAATGCAGATGTCAGAGATGTGGGTCCGACCCCTGGGTGGGGAAGATCCCCTGGAGGAAACGGCAACCCACTCCAGTATTCTTGTCTGGAGCATCCCATGGACAGAGGAGCCTGGTGAGCTGCAGTCCATGGGGTCACAGAGTTGGACATGACTGAAGCGACTTAACATGCATGCACGCCCTTTCTCAAGTAACTGCGTAGTTGTCATTTCCGCTGCCCACAGAGGCACAAACAGTGCAACAAATCAGGGCAATCAATTTAGCTGGAGAGCTCCCGGCAGCCTGTGCCAAGCCTGGAAGCCTCTGCACAGCAGATGCCAGCAGAGGCAAGCCTGAATAGGGTAGCCAGATAAAACTGGGACAAATTTAGAGAACTATTCGTTGTTTATCTGCAATTCAAATGTGACGAGGTAGCCTATATTTTTATTGGCTAAATCTGGTGCAGGGGGCCTGGTGAAGGGGCCTAGGCCGGCTCTGCTGGGACCACCCAAGAGGCTATACAATGTGTCTGTTTCTCTGTTAGAAGTCCCCTCTGGGATCATGGCTCCCCCACTTCCTGCTCAAACAGAAGCCACTATCTGAGGCAACTCTTTCATCCTCCCCAGAATCTCAAAGATCCCAAAGGCAAAGGCAACAGGGAGGATAGATAGTGTGCCAATGCAGTGCTGGGTTTCTGCCCATCCCTCAACCTTTATTTTTTTTTTTTTTTAAGATTTGACCTTTACTACTGTTAAGAGTGAATCAAACATCCACCCCCTTCTTCTCAACATTTCCTTGCAAACTGTGCAGCTCCACAAGTTTCCTTCTTTCTAGGATCAGCCTTGGTCTCTCTGACCCCAGGAGACACTCCCCTCTACCTTCTTTCAGGCTGAATGCCTATTAGAGGCCCGAGTCTGAATCCAGGCACGTGGAGCTGGGACAGAGGATGTGGGCAGGGGGCTGGTACAGGAGACGGAAGCAAAGGACCTGCTTGTTCAAACCTTTGCTAAACTAGGTGGGTGCTAAACGAGATTCCCCAGAGAGGGCACATGGAAGCTATTTCAAAAATCAAGGTT
The DNA here is from genome assembly GCF_019923935.1 of Bubalus bubalis. Lineage (NCBI taxonomy): Eukaryota > Metazoa > Chordata > Mammalia > Artiodactyla > Bovidae > Bubalus > Bubalus bubalis. Next base: position 24,522,421 of record NC_059174.1, on the reverse strand, counting down.
AGGACAGAAAAATTTTCCTCCTTTCCTGGGCTAGCAATTTAGAACTGATAGTATTTCTAAGGTGGTTCTGGATAAAAAAAGAAAGATAGATCCCACCGAGACTTCTGAATGGATGGGGACTTGATTACCGTGGCCATCCCCAGCTCCGAGCACAGCCCGGCACATGCAGGGCTGTAACAGCTGAAGGGAACTAAGGTGGACACATCAATACACAGGGCCTGTTTGGCTAGATCCTCAATTAGAGCCAGTCACAAGGCAAGGAGAAGTACAGATCATCTGAAATTAATGTTCACAACATTTTAGGTAGTGGTTTTACGTTTTTTTCCACCAACCTTTTTAGTTAGAAACAAGCAGTAAGAAGACAGATTTGGTTCCCTCCTGTCCCTGTCCTGTGAGGGATATCAGTATACTATGCAGCGGTCAGAAGATGGGCTGGAGGCAAGTGATGTCTCAATTCCACCTAGAAGAAAGAAGACTGGGGGACATCCGGGACCTCAACACAGCCTCATCGCCTCATTTCCCTCCAAGGAGCTACATGATTTCTGTTTAATGAGCCGCTGACTTCTTCCTGATATTCTGAAAGGCAGGCACAAGTTTTTTTTTTACTGATACTAAACGAGCATCTTGAATGATACCTTAAAGTGCATATTTCCATTAGGAATTCTATAACATTTTTTCCCAGTTTGCTGGACAGAAGTCTCAGTCTCCATGACTGACTGAGGCTAAGTGAGAGTCCAGTCAGGCTGGGGCCTGCCAGCACTTTGGCAGGCCTGGGACAACGCCCCAGCCTGGGGTTTTATGCAGTATTTGGCATGCTCAATCACCTCCTGAGTGGTGTGATGTGAACTACCAAATGAGCTGGGCAAAGATTCTGACGCCTAATGGAGAAGCATGGACTGTGGAGATCCATGTAAAGCAGTAGGGCACTGGCACATCTGCATGGAATGGCTTAATTGAATATTAAACAGAGCGGGCAGGGGTGAGAAGCCAAAGAGGAAATAGTCCACAATTTTTTCCCCTCTGTATCAGCAACTGTGGGATTCTGTGGCAAAGTCTATAGTACTGTGCTTAAAGTAACTTAAACCCTAGACTTTAAAGTCATTCATCAAAATAACAACAGGGGTGATGAACCCAAATGATTCACTCTGAGAGCACACTACTCCCACTCCGGTTTTCCTTTAGAAGTCAGGTGGCCAGGGCTGTTAAAAAAAAAAATCAAAGGAACAGAATCTTTGTAATTAAATTTTGAGGCCTCTGAAAAGGCCCTAGACCAAGTGAGTACTTCCCTTTGAGTGTCTCAGTGAGTTTATTATAAGCCATTTGGAGGCAAGCACTAACCCCATCAAGCTCCAAGTGCCCTTGATTTTGTTAGAAAGATTGCAATCTCATCCGGGGAAGGCGACAGACTCCCAGGGCCACTTTCTCTGTTTCTCTAGAATAAAGGTGAAATCACGGGCCAGTATCAAGGGAGAGGATTTAGTTCCGTGATCGAGTGAGCTGAGGATGACTTTTAACCTAATAACCTGTTACAGGACCATGAATTCTGAGCACAAGCTGTAACCATGGGTACACGGTAACCTGTTGATGCAGTGGCCTTGCAAACTCAGCCTCGTGTCTCCTGCATCTCTGCACCCAGCTTTACTTTACCACAGAATCAGTCAATAGGACAAGCACTGGGGTTTGCTCCAGGAGCCTGGCCCTCCTGGAATAAAAAGAGTTATCTTATTTCTCCTATAAGTGTCTCTTGCTAGGCAGGCCCTCAAATGCCAACCAGGGACTGCATTCCTCTCAATTCCACACAGCTTCCCCATCAGGGCAGTTTTCCCCTTCCTTCTGTCCAAAGGTGGAGGACCTTACTCCCCTATGCAGGGCTCCCAGGCAGCTCTCCTGTCTGGAGCCCGCAGAACTGCATGATGCAAAGAAAGGCAAATCCACAATTAATTCTCATGATGTAAATGATGAACAAGAGAAGAACTAGGGAGTAAATACATATTTAAATCCCCTGTACCTTCTGTCCTTTATGGTAATGTTACATTTCTATCTACAAGATCTAGCATTAAAAAAAAAAAAAAAAATCAGAACTCTTAAGTCACATTTATGAAAAGTCCTCAGAGAACTCTTTTAAGGCACTGTTAAAGCAAATTGTTTGCTTTGTTTAAAGTATAAATCAATGCCTATAAAGAGGGTACAACTTGCTAAATCAAGTCTCCTGCAGAGCCTGTCTTCTGAGACTTTCTTAGTAAAGCTCAACTGAAGGTGAATAGATGCGAGCTGAGGAGGGAGACAGCCCCTCAGGCTACATCCTTGATAGATATAATGGGATCCGACTGCGGAGCAGCAGATGGCCCCTTTATCTATAGACGAGCTCTTTACTACAAGCAAAGGCAACAATTTGTATTTAGAGGATTATGAGGGTAACTGTGCCCTGTGAGGAGAGTTTTCTCTCCAGAAGCAAAGGGTACCTTGGGAGACTCGGGACTTTAACACTCTCCCCCTGGGAGAGCTGCTGCAGGAGCAGTCCACAAAGCCAGCAGAGCCGACCATACCCGATCCTGTAGCCCCAGCTGGCACATTCAGGAACATCCGTCCTCCCGTCCTCTCCAGCTTAGCCCAAGGCCTCGGAAGAAACAGGGCCACCAATGGGGGACAACCTTGCTCAGGGACCACATACCGATGGTACTGATGCCCAGTGGAATGAGGCCCATGAGCTGACCTGGCCAACTGGCTTTATGAATGGAGACAGGGAGAGGAGGCTGTCCAAGGAGAGGAACCAACTGGCAGAGAAGAGAGAAGAGGTGCTGAGAAGTCCTCTTGAAGAGGGGCACGCACAAGGACAAGCAGGCGCCTCGCTGTGGAGCAGACAGAGGGAGAAACAGCCAGGTCTGCCCTGCCTTGAGCTCCAGCTGAGACCCTGACAGTGTTCACCGATCAGACTATGGGTCTCCAGGACTATGTTTTCATCTCCAGGGGGATTTCAGTGGAACAGCAAACATTAATCCTGGCATCAGGGCAGATAATTTGGAGGATGGTCTTGGAGAAACACCAACAACCTTAGATATGTGGATGATACCACTCCAATGGAAGAAAATGAAGAGGAACTAAAGAGCCTCTTGATGAGGGTGAAGAAGGAGAGTGAAAATGCTTAAAACTAAATATTTAAAAAAACTAAGATCACGGCATCTGTCCCCATTACTTCATGGAAAACAGAAGGGGAAAAGGTGGAAGCAGTGATAGATTTCCTCTTCTTGGGCTCTAAAGTCACTGCGGATGGTGACTGCAGTCATGAAATCAGAAGATGATTGCTTCTTGGCAGAAAAGCGATGACAAACCTAGACAGTGTGCTGAAAAGCAGAGACATTACTTTGCCAATGAAGGGCCGTATAGTCAAGGCTATGGTCTTCCCAGTGGTCACATATGGTTGTGAGACCTGGACTGTAAGGAAGGCAGAATGCCAAAGAACTGATGCCTTCGAACTGTGGTGCTGGAGAAGACTCCTCAGAGTCCCTTGGACAGCAAGGAGATCAAACCAGTCAACTTAAAAGGAAATCAACCTTGAATACTCATTGGAAGGACTGATGCTGAAGCTGAAGCTCCAGTATTTTGGTCATCTGATATGAACAGCCACCTCTTTGGAAAAGTCCCTGATGCTGGGAAAGATTGAGAGCAGAGGGAGAAGAGGGTCAGAGGATGCGAAGGCTGGATGGCATCACTGATGCAATGCACATGAACTTGGGCAAACTCTGGGCTATGGTGAGGCAGGCCTGGTGTGCTGCAGTCCATGGGGTCACAAAGAGCCAGACATGACTGAGCGACTGAACAACAACAACAACTTGGACCTCAAGGCACACCTTGGGGAGATAAGAGGGAGGAGGATGTGGAGTGCCTGCTATTTCACACACGAATCTTAACTCACCCAAGGCTGAGGCTGGCTCTCACATTCAAATAAAAATGTGAAAAGCTAACTGTCACCCTGCTGTAGGGAATGTTATATCTAAATAAAAGCAACTCCCAAAGGCTTCATTTCCTTGCTCATTTTGGGTCAATTTTTAATCATATCAGGTCGACTTTAACCAACTCCTGGATGCCTATACAAGTCTGTCATTTTCTGGCCCAAGCACTAGTGAGGACAATTCCTCCCACACAAATAAAAATTTCAACAAAATTGCAAAAGGGGGGAAAAAAACAGTGAAATTAAAAGAATGTGAAAAAAAAATACAAATCAAAGAAATTTATTGGTGTTGACAAAAATACATAATACAGAAAAATGAAACAAAACAAACACAACAGAAACAAAACCAGAAACCAGCCCCCAACCCTGGAGGGCCCTGAAGTACTGACAGCAAGCAGCCCCGTGAGCCCCTCAGAACATCACACTTAATTCATGAGGACCTCCATCTGCACCAGCCTCGCGTTGGTATCCCCAGATGTCCTGTAGGGTATCATCCCAGCAAAGGTGATCAGGGCTCGGGCTTGGCTGCGGAGTTGCTGAGAGAAAGGGGAAGAAGAGAAGGAACCCAGTTAAGTTTTGGGTCAGGGCACTGTCCTGGGAACCAGCACTCCATCCTTCCGTTTTCTCCCCTCGGTGGTGTAATGACAGATTCCCAGTGGGTGGATGACCGTCTTGCCCTCCACTATCATGTTCCTCCAGTGTGGTGCAGAGTTAGCAAAGGTGGGCCGCCAGGCCCCCAGTTCCAAAGCCCTTTTACTTAGCAGAAGATGGATGGGTCTGCCAGGCAAGCCGCCCCATTTGAGCAGCTGCTAACCTGGCTCTGTGCTTCAGACTGCCTGCTCCACTTTTCCGAACCTCTCCCTCCCCTGACTGGTGAGGACCTGAGTTTCTAGGACCCCATGAAGCACCTGCACTGCCCACTCCAGGTCCTTCCTCTCCTGCGTCGTCCCCTTTCCTCCCTTTCACCCTTTAATCTCTCTTTCTAATGGAAGTGAGTAGCCCTCTTTTCTCAGGCAACAGTATTTATGAGATTCCTGGATTGCTCCAGGAGGGGGAAAAGATTTTAACTCAGGTGTTACCAATATTAGAAATAACAACCTTCACTCTGATTTCCAAGTGATAAATTACTGAATAAAGAAAAATGAAACCTCAGAGAACAGCTTCAGGTTGCCCATATCGAGCTGTACTGGATGCTTAGAGAAGAAAGGAAACCACGGCTAGGATAGAAAGGGTGGCGGGGTTGGGGGTGGGTTTTCTGGACTAGTAACGAGACTTAAAAGGAAAATTCAAGGGTCACTTACTAGGCCTCTTAAGGACTATTCAAGAAGCAAGCTGAAAGGCAGGTGCCTTTCCCCTGATACGTGAAGTAAACTGGCACGTCTAGGTGGAGGTTCTGACAATGACAGGACCTGTGGGGGTCACAGCTGAGAGAGGCCAAAGACAGCCTTGGAGGCAAGAGATAGATTTTCAAGGCTCTGCTTTCTTGATTGCCATAAGCAGGTATGGTTATTACACACCATACTGAGAGCCTCATTAAATGTTAAGTGGAAATGTTAAGGGAAAGGTAATTCTAAAATACCACCAGTTTTAATATTTTAATGGGTCAAACATGTTTTGCTTTTTGTCAAATCAACTGTACAGCATATGCTGTTTGGGTCCAGGGGTTCTATCTGCCTGGACCCTGTGTGACCCAGGTAATGCTGGAGGCCCCACAGGCAGTCGAAGGGGCACTGGCCCCGGTGTCAGACAGACCTGGCTTCCGGACACAGCAACTGTTGACCAAAAGTACGGTTTTCATGGAAGTGCTGAACTGAGACTCATAAAATGACCGTATATTTTAAAGTGGGCAGGAATTCTTATGGAATCAATATAAACTAGTATTTTGATTGATTTTTTTAAGACCTGATATTCACTGACTTGGCACATCATTATTTTTTAGCTTGAGAAGAGGAGCAACCCTAGTAATGTTCAATTTCTTCTGGAAGTGCTCAACATAAGCTTTACCCAGATGCCAGGTAGTAAAGAAACAAGCACTTTAGGTCATGAGCAATGGTCTCATGAGGAGCAATTGAAGGCAAACCAGAAAGGTGGTTCTCAGCGATGGCTGTGGCCAACGCTGGGATCTTACAGAGTCACGGTCCTCGATGACTCGCTGAGGCCTGGATGCTGAGGATGGACTTGTCCCCTTGAGCCTCTTAAACTGTGTGAACAAGATGTTCATGGTGGCGAGAAGCACTTCTGAGAGGTTGTGCCTGATCTGTAGAGAGAGACACAAGGAAGTAAGAAGAAAGAACCCAGCCCTGGGGCCAAAGACAGGCTGGGGTAGTGGGGGCCGGTGCTCCAGGAAGGCTGGGTCACGCCATATCCCCACAGTTGCCAGCTGGTGTACTACACAGCCACCAAAAAGGAGCCGACGGCACTGGAATGTCAAGCGTGAAAGCAAAGCCCAGGCAACACTATTCAGAAGGTCAGATCGGTCATTCTTCTGCCCTCTGCTCCCTTCTTTATGCAGGGAAGTGAGCAGAGAACATGCTAACTAGGTCTGGCCAGCAGAGGGATTAGCAGAAGTCTGCATCTGAACATCAGGAGGTAGGGACGCACACGCTGGCTCTTCAGTCCCCATCACTGCCCACCGTCTCAGACCCACCACACTGTCTCCCTGGGACTTGCACAGCTTGAGCAGAGTCCTTGGGAGTGTCTATGAGGACAGGCCCTGGTACCCCACTTCAGTCTATAAAACAACGGATGATGTAACCAGGGGTCGGCAAGAAACAACAAAAGGAGGAACAGCTAGGCGCAGAATTGTAGTAGGTGTGAAGGGAAGGTTGGCAAGAGGTAAGACCTCTTAACTGTCTATACCATAGGAGGGAGCCACCCTACGTGTGGAAGCTGGCCTTCTTCCTCTAGAACAGACACATGCTTCCATAAAAGGAATGTGCTCATTGAGTAATGGTTTTAAATCAGAACACTGTTAGGAACACCCTGGGACCAGGCAGCTGGTTCTAGAGAAGAATCTTACTCTAGCCACACACAGGAATAACCAGGGGAGTTCTGGGCTGCAGGCTCAGATCAGAGAAACCAGAATTTCTGGGCCTCGGCATGAGGATTTTTTTTAAAGGTCTCTGAGCAATTCCAGTGTGCAGCCCAGCTGAGTGGCCTTGAGCTAGGCAGTGGCAACATGCTAGAAACCCTGCAGAGAGAGGAGCTCTTGGGTTCCTGGGCTGATAACTGAGACCATGGTCACTGCACCTGCTTCTTGAGACAAAACTTCTCTGCTTCTTCAGAGAAGGGAAATAAGGAAGTGAATCACAATGTATGTTTCATGCACCCGAAGGAACTACTTAATATAAGATCAGAGTTAAGCACTGACACACCCTCTAGAACAAGTAGATAATAAACACTTAAGCCAGATTTCATAGAATCAGTAAGAAACCTGTTTCTCCCAAGGATATGTCTGATCACTAGAGTCAGAGTATTTTCTGAGTCAGGAATTCAGACAATAATCTGATGGGTATATGTGCACTCACAGGAAAACCAGTCCCGGATTCCTGAAACTGGACTTGTCTTAGAAAATTCAGTCTGGATGGTGACTGCACTAGGACTCTTAAGAGTTGTTGGCTACATTAAAACAAAAGCTTTCAGTAATGTGCGGAAAAAGAATTTTGTAATTCAGGAAGAGAAGGACTCACCTCATCACTGAAATTTCTGAAGGCAGCCACTCTCTCTTCCACACTTTCCTGATTCAGGGGCACCAGCTTCAAGCGATCAATTATCTGTTTAACACAAAAGCCATCAGCCCCATATGATACAATCATCACAGTCATTCCATCTCTTCAAACACATGTCAGCATCTAACATGTTCATAGGTGGCTTCTTAGTAGGAAATTCTACTCCCCTTGTTCAAAGGCTTTGATTCCAACTTGCTGACTGACTCAATTCCTATCCTCGTTTTCCGAGGCAGTTTTTACAATTCAGAGACTTAAAATTATTTTGAGAAATCCCTCTGTTTTTAGATTAAAGAAGAAAGGAAAAGAAAAAAGGGAAAAAAAAAGAACAACATAGAAATCCCTTTTAAATTGCCAGGATCTTACTTGTCCTTTTTCACTTAACAGGCATACTGGTGACATTTCCTTTGTTTTAAATGAATCCCACAAAATGTTTTGATTTTTCAAGGGCATACATTAAGCAGTACTTCAAACACCCCTCCTGAAACTTACATCAAAGGCTCTGTCAATATGCCCACTGTGATACTCGTCAAAAAAGGTGATCAAGTCCAACAGAAGATAGAATGTGGAGTCCACAAATTTATTTGCACTGATTCCCTGAGCCCTATACCTGAAGGACAAAAAAGAGGGAAGGGAGGCAGGGGTATATTAGGAATTTCTGTGCAATCTGTAATTTGAGGAAAACATCTAAAAAATGTCAAAACCTCTTAGGCTTTCTAGATGAGGTGAACTAAGGAGTGGAAAATAGTGTCTCTTTTATAATGGCCGAGCATATGATGGTGGATTTGACAGAGATCCACCTATAAATGTTCTGTATGAAGTCCAGTTCTCCAGCTTTGGCCGCCATCTCAGCAAGCACCCTGACCCAGTTCTCAGGCACATCTGGAGAGGGCACAAAAAGTAATGACTGCTGCCCAGCCAGGGAGTCACACTGGTTGGAGTACACCTCCACTCATGGGGAGAGGGGAGATTCTGAATCACTGGCCACTACACCTCGAAGAATCCCCCATCCACCCATCAATCCATCACTAGCTTTGTTACCAAATCCCTTTGAGATGGCTGCTAATGGCACAGAGATGAGCATAATGCCTAGAATTAAACTGCAGGATTAGAATGCTGAGATATTCTTATATCCCCTTCTTTTTGGCAAAAATGTTTACCAAGTGACAGCTGGTTAGGATGGTTATTAAGAACTCTCAAAACTATCAGTGCCGGTGGGACGGTGGAGACCCTCTTAGGGACTGTGTGACATTACAGTGAAGCTAAGACACACCTGGGTGGGGGCTGAGAGCCCGGGGCCCCCGGGAGCTTCTTTGGCCTTACCGTTCCGCGATGGAGAGGGCCATGTTCTTCAGCCGCTCCTTGTTGGACTGTGGTGCGCTGATCTGGGGCACAATGGGGCTAAGCAGTTTGTTCATCAGCTCCAGCACCTTGTCAGCATTCTGTTTAGTTTTTTTTTAATTAAAGAAGGAATTCATTAAAAATAATCAATAAGAAGAAAAAAACTAAATTACCAAGAGAAAGAGGGGAACTTTTTGTTCTGCATCTTGACCTGGGTGATGATGACACAGACATATACCTGTGGAAAATCCATTAAGCTGTTATGTATACTAAGTATCTACACCTTTTCTATTTTTTCACTAGACCTCAGTCTCAATAGAGGACTTCCCTGTTGGCTCAGCGGTAAAGAATCTGCCTGCAATGCAAGAGACCTGGGTTCTATTTCTGGGTGGGGAGATCCCCTGGAGAAGGAAATGGCAAGCCACTCCAGTATTCTGGCCTAGAGAACTTCATGGACAGAGGAGCCTAGTGGGCTACAGTCCATGGGGTCACAGAGTTGGACACAACTGAGCAACTAACACTTTCCTTTTACTTTCAGTCTCAATATTTTTAAATTAAAAAAAATGAAATATAATCCTATTTTGCCCACTTCAGAGAATGCAATCTTCTCCAGGCTACAGTTACTAGTATTCCCCAAATGTTCTAATGCAGAACTCCTAACTCCAGGGCTCTCAGCACGCCTTGGCTGTGGTTTTGTTCCCAAACATCCATCTGTCCCCAGTGGGTCTGCGGCTGCTTGGCGGATGAGCACCAGGCGCTTTCACCAGCAGCTTTACTGTCCAAGCATGATGGAGGTTCATTCTGCTGCCAAGTGAGACTACAGATCAATGCCCGCAGGACAGTCTTTCAGTATTTCGTGCTCCCGTCTGGCCAGAAACACCTTATGGGCAGAAATAATTCTGTAAAATGGGAATTTCACCCTGACCGGATCATTAACTGCCTAAGCATTAGGAGACAATGCCTCAGCAGACAGAGGGGTACAATAACAGCACCGTGGAAATGGTTCTGCATTTAATGCAGCAAGGCTGACAGATCTATTAGGTGCAGAGGCAAGAAAAGGACACATTTACCTTGGCAAGGTCGTAAAGCTTGGCTGCTTCTTCAAACAGTCCTTTATTTTCTGCCACGGAAGCAACTTTGTTGATAATAGGCTTTGTGTCACTGGTAAACTTATCTATGACTCCAGGCTGACAAGACAAATTATGGAAGGGAGGAAGAGAGGAACAGAGGAACAAAGCTGTCATTTTAAACACAGAGAAGCAATCGGGAATCTGAAGACTAACTGAAAATGCTTGCTCTGGGCAATGCATATATTTTCATCAGCCAGACTCTGGCTTTCCTGAAGATATAAGGGCCTATTAAACATATGAAAAGGACCAAGATGAGTACCCATGAAGAGGCAGACTCACAGGCAGCCCAGAGGAGTCAGCAGTAAGACTCCATGCTTTCTCATTTTGCAAAATGACCTAGCGAGTATGTGAAATCATCAATGATTTTAATTTTGCAAATGACCCTAGTGGGAGCAAAAAAATCAGGAGGCTCAGAGAAAATATCTGAAAGATTTTGGATCTGCTTTATAAGACAGACAGCAAAAGAAACCCACCCTTGAAAAAAATACACGGCAAGTGGTGCCAGGATACTAAAAACAACAACAAAAAAATCTGCATCATCACTCAACAGCAACCAAATGGTCAAGAGAGTATGAAACAGGCCTTAGGTAACACAAAGAGAGAGGACAGACTCCATGACGTCTGATTGGCTGCCTGGTTCTTCATTAGCCCTGGACCGAGTCAGGGGACCGAACTTCTCTGCCACCCTGGCAGCACAGGAGGTCAGTGAAGAGCATGGGCTCTGGGGTCAAGAAGGACTGGGTTCCAATTCCAGCTCATTTTCTTACTAGCTGTGTGACCTTGAAGACAAAAATTAACCTCTCTCATCTCCACTTCCTCCCTTGAAAAACAGATAATAGCTCCGACTCTGTGGGGTTCTTGTGACCATTAGGTGAGAACATATTCATCGAGCATTCAGCACAGGGCCTGGCAACTGTCACTGCTCCATAAGCATGGTCATCATCACATCATCACCAGTACTGCCACTGGTCTTCCTGAGCTGGGTGGTGTAATCAGCGTGAGCTCATTTCAAGATTTCTGGGTCTAAACCACCCATTTTTGTAAGCAGGGAAAGTGAGTCCCTGAGAGAGGCATAAGGAGCCCCGAGGAGGGTCAGGAGGAGCCTCCACGCCAGGGCCCCTGCCCATCCACACGGCCCCGAGTGGGGTCCTGAGTGGGGTCAGGAGAGGCCACCACGCCAGAGCCCCTGCCCGTCCACACGGCCCCGAGTGGGGTCCCGAGTGGGGTCAGGAGAGGCCACCACGCCAGGGCCCCTGCCCGTCCACACGGCCCTGAGTGGGGTCAGGAGAGGCCACCACGCCAGGGCCCCTGCCCGTCCACACGGCTCCCAGTGGGGTCAGGAGGGGCCTCCCCGCCAGGGCCCCTGCCCGTCCACACAGCCCAGTAGCCATGATGGGTCTCAGGGAATCACTGAGGCTCATGGGAGCAGCTGCATCTCTGGGGTCAGTGCAGAGTTCTGAGCCCTTGAAAACTATCTTTGGAGAGAGGTCAAGTGCATCTCTAATTTCCCATCTGGGGAGAGTAGCATAGTAATCAATTTCTTTCTTGCATATTTTCTGAGCCAAGAATGGCAGAAATGTAGCCTTCTCAGATGAAAAAATGGCAGGTGTAAACAGATGAGTATTCTGAACATAATTTAAAAAGCTATCTCACCACAGATTTACATATTTCAAGGAGAAATGTAAATGTGTTGAACATCAAGGTCATCACTTGGGACCTTAATTTTCATTCTTTGTTTTTTAACACTAAGCAACTTCATTCAGATCTGTATCTTTAGTACCTTGCATCCTAAAACCTAACTGTAATTTTTTGGACAACTGTAAATCCCCACCTGCAAACTAACACGTCTCCAGGGGTGTCTTTAACCCACCTTTCTGCTTCCATCATTCTCCAGTTTCCCAAGAATCATATCGAACTGCAGAGACAAAAAATGTTTACCCAGTTTACTGGATGAGGATATACACATAATCCACAATACTTTGGAGATGAGAGAGGACTAGGGGAGGTGGAAGAAGTCTCGAGGACACTGAGACTGAATCAACATTTTCAGAAACCAAAGAATACTCTAAAGCTCCCCGCCTCCCCCCAACCCACACTGAGGTGATCAGCATGAGAACCTGTATACTGGAAAGGTTAGGAGATATACCTCTCGACTTTCTATCACCAGCTCGCTCACACAGCGCAGAAACATGTTTTCTCCTTGACTATCCTTCTCATCCCTAGGAGGAGACAAAAACTGGTTTCTGAAGGTGCGACTTTAAGGTCTCTAATCATCATTCTCATAACGGCAGAAACCAAAATCAGCTGAAGTAAATGGTCAAAAGCCAGTCTCACCTGAGAAAGTAAAAGTACTGGAGGGCCTCTCTCGGGTCTGTGGACTCAAACTTCCGGGTGTAGAGCATGAGCAGCCGCACAAAGTTCAGCCTCCGCATGCAGGGAGGGTCGCCGGGCTCATGGCTAACTGCACGGGGCGGGGGGGACAGAACTGGTCACAACCACACAACCAGGAACTACGGGAACCAAGCCCAAGGACCCAGTGGCACCTACTCCCGCAGCACAGCCAACGTCTGGCAGTGCGAGCTCGGCCCAGTGCCTTCACCACCGCTCTGGAGTTCGGCCCAAGCACAGAGCGGAGACAATGGCATTTTGTAGTGAATCATAGTATGCTGGTCTCTGAATGAAAAGGTGGGAACAACTGACCATTACGAAATGTGCTGCGCTACTGAGGAAACTGCAGCCCTCGGGCACGTCTCCTCTCCCTCCTGACCACCGCTCCATGCCAGCAGGCACACCTGATGGCTGGTGGGCCTTCCAGTGTCTCCAACTAGAGCCCCAGTGGGAATCAGTCTCCCTAGGTTTATATATTGAACTCCCCAGGGAATCTGAATGGAGGAGGGAGAGGCAAGACCCCTCACACTGATCATCCCAGAGGCCCAACTGTCTCAACACTCTAAAAACGACTGGCTGTTTGCTGTATCCGTCGGTCGCAGTTCTGCGTCCACTGTCACCCGATGGGGGTGTGTCATGTTGTGGAGGTGTGAGGGCCAGCAAGTACTCACGGAGCTGAGCACTCTGTCCTGAGGATTTTAAAAGCAGCTTCAGCTCAAAGAGCACCAGCGCCACGTGGACAGCGTGGCAGCGCAGCCGCTCCATACGGAAGAGAAAGGCAATGGCGGCTTCAAACTGCGCCGTCAGGAACAGCACTTGGAAGTAGAGGAAGGGCTGCTGGTTCACCGTGAAGTGGGACTCGCCTGAGGGAGAGGAGGGAGAGCTGACTCAGAAGGAGTGAGTCGGAGGAGCAGCCGACCGGCAGCCCCGGTGCTCAGAGGGCGGGATGAAAGCACCAGCCTGAGCCGGAATGGACTTGGGCTCTGGACACAGCGGACGCCACTCCAGCTTTGCCCTGCTTCCCCAGCCTCCTGACCTCCCAACACAACTGGAGAGTGGGGGGCCAGTGTTGTAAAACCTGGACTACTTGCATTAGATAGGAAGGAAACAGAGAGTAGGACCTTAAAACAGAATGCAAAAGGATCTGTTTATATACTGTGTCCTGATGAGTCACTCAATAAGGAGAGGAATGATTTCCAAGCTGCAGTTCCCTCAGATTCACAGCATTTAGCGTTGCTGATCACCAGTGGGAACTTTCTCTCAGTGCTCAGATGCAGTCACTTTGAGGTCCCTGAGGCAGCTGCAGCCAAGTCCTCCTATGTCTCTTCCTGAGCCAGTGTCCACCAGAGCTGTTCAAAGAACTGTCAGTGACTATGTCAGCCACGTCCACTACCTAAGGCCATGGGTGCGGCCTCTACTCGAATCTGAAATAATTGTTTTGTTGTGCTGTGTTTTGAAGGTTCATGGGGTTTTGAAGGAGACACAGAGTTCAGAGATGAAGGATTTTCCCAGAAAGAAGCTAACCAGTGACCTTAGATGGATGAGACAGACAGAAGGCATTTATGCTCAGGGGATCTTACCATAGTCTTCCAACAGCTGTTTCTGGAACTGAGAGAGTGTGAGCCTGTCCTGTGGGGAGCTGGTGCCATCGTCATCGAAACACACCTGGTTCAACTAAACCCCCAAAAGAAACACAGGCATTGGTACCAATGGCACCCCTACTCCAGTACTCTCGCCTGGGAAATCCCATGGATGGAGGAGCCTGGTGGGCTACAGTCCACTGGGTCGCAAAGAGTCGGATACGACTGAGCGACTTCACTCTCGCTTTCACCTTGAGCCAGGAGTGAACGCAGAGCTGTTTGGGCTCCGGGCCCAGGGCTATGCGAATGGCTGTGCTACTGGCTGGGGCAGCGCACAATAAACTGGGCAGGGGGCAGAGGCACCACCGGCGCAGCCAGCGTACTGGATCGCACACTAACGGTGCCATCTGCGTGCAGAGCACAAGCGGGGGAAGCGGCAGACGCCCTGCTGGGCAAGGGGGCATGCCTGCCTTCAGCCACAGGTAGTCCTCGGTTTTGTCGGCCACCTCGCTCTGGTTGTCCGTGACGTCACACCTGCCGATGATACAGTACACGGCCCGTTTGTAGGGGTCCGTGTTGTTCCTGAGGGCCCTGCGGTAATGCAGTCGGAGCTTGTTCTCCGTAGCTGGCGACAATCTGAAGACACAAGGGAACAGACACAGGCTGAAGATCCTCAAGGGCACCTGAAAGCACCAGTTCAACCACACAACAACTAGGTTATGAAGCCTTCCTCCATGGAGGGGAACAGGCACTGTCCCACCCAAATCCCCGGGGACCATCACTTTAACCTGACTTGCAGCTCCCAGGACTTGCGTCTCTGCCTGCTGGCTTCCTCCAGTGGTGGCCTTCAGGGCAGAAGGCCTGCGGAATTGACCCCCCAGCCCCCCACCCTCAGTAGGCTCCAAACAGTGATGAACAAGACTGAGTCAGTCCTTTAACGGCCTCAGCCCCCTCTGGCCTCTCCACTCCCTTAACCCTGTGACATCACCTCCCAAATAAACTTCCTGCACTCAAATCCTTGCCTCGGGGTCTCCTGGTAAACCTAGGACATGGTCCCTACTTTACACTCTGATATGAGCAAGACAGGACTTACGGTTTACCATACTCTCTGGAGATGGACACTGCTAAAAAAGTAATCCCGGTTTTCCACACGTATAACTGGGGTAACTACCACTATTTCTTCTATATTACATGCACATATATTTAAACTAGGTTTGAATGTGAATTTAAGTCCAACTACATTAACAAAAACCAAAGAAAAACTAATGCTTTGCAGTTCCTTACTGTAAGAGGAAAAAACAAAAACAAAAAACAACCTAGTGAAGTAATTCAATGGTTCTATCTCAAGTGTGCTAATGTCTAATTCTGGCCTTCGAGCTACGAAGTGCATGACAACATATTTTCATCTGGATCAACCACAAAACCACTAACAGTGAACAAGTGAAGTGTAATACAATAGTTTCATTTTATAAAGCATTTCTGATGTGCCTAGGACTTTATAAGTCTACAGAATGGGGCTCCTGAATTCTTCATGCTTTCCAAAGTTCATTTTTCTCCCAAGCAGAAACTTATTTGGAGCCATGCGCAAGGAAGAGAGAGCAACGCCAGAGTGGACCACCCTGTTGATCCCATGTGGCTTCTTCTGGACTCGGCACCTCATTCACCATACCTTCTGTCCTTGCTGTTCATGTACTCCTGGAACCAAGTTTTGAACTCTCCCAGTTGGTGCTGGGCTCGGTTGACCACCTGTGAAGCGGCAAGCAGGTCTCCGCAGCGCATGCAGTAATAAATTAACGCCCACACAGGATGGCCTTCCACCTCTCCATCCTAAAAAGGAAAGGTGCTCAAGTAGACAGGCAAACAAAAGCTAACTGATGGCTTTCGATGTGCTGGTCCTCAGCTAAGCCTCTTCTTGTATTAAGTCATTCAATCTCACAACTCCACTAGGTAGGGACCCTGAATGGCTTCCTCCTCTCTGTTTTACAAACCAGGAAACTGAGGCATGGGACCGTTAAATAATTTTTCCATAGCAAGCTAGTAAGCGCCAGTCTAGCCTAGAGCCTTTCCTGTACAGCACCATGTGTTCCACATGAATCAAAGCCAGATGGTGGGTTCTCCATGGAACCCCAGGATTCACAGCGAAGGGGCGACATGTTCTGTGATGATTTACAGACATGCACTCTTGCCACCCCAACAAGTAAGGGCTAAAGACATTCACTTACCAATAGGAGACTATCGTCATATTAAGAGTTTCACTGTGCTTAGCACTGGGGATGTAGAAAGCAGGTCTGATCCTACCCTCTGAGCAAGAGCATCTCTCCTGAAAGTGGCTGTGTCCCCAGACTGTGCAGCAGCCCTGTTGTTATTCCTCCCTCTCCTCTTCCAGAAACGTGGACCTCAGACTTCCCTTCTTGGCCCCTCTACCCTCCCCTCAGCAGGACTCCTCCTAAGACTCAGACCTGATTGTGTCACTTCCTCACTTAAACCCCTATGAGCTGATTGTACCTTAAGTGCTTAGCCTGGAGCTCCCCAAGCTGGCCCCGCCCTGACACACACCCAATGGGCCAAGTGCTCCATCCTGCCTCGATCTGTTTGTTCTCGCTGCTCCCTCCCCTCGAAAACCCTATCCGAGGCCACTGGCTGGCGAGCCCCTACTCTTCAAGCACTAGTGTGAGCCTCACTTCCCTCAGGAAGCCAGCCTCCTGTGTATTCCACCACTCTCGGTACAAAGATCTGGTTCAGCACTCTGCACACAGCAGGTATCTGAACTGAGCTGAGAAGAAAGGTCCTTTCTAGGAACCATATCTAACTCTGTTCTGTCAGCTATTTGAGCCAACAATCTCAGAAGTCATCCCTGACTCTGCGGCTCACACCCATAGCCAAATTCTTCCACAGTCCTACTGGGTCCACTTTCAAAACATGTCCAGAAACCAATGACATCAACCCCCTGCACCCTCCTCCACCATCATCCCCCAGACTCCGGAGCCACCAGCCTTTCCAGGTCTCCTAGTTTCTCTTCCTGCCCCCTTGGGTCTCTTCTTCATATAGCAGTTTCCACACACAACCTCATTTCAGCTGAAAATGCCTATCTGAGAGGCTGATCTGGAGGAGTAACTGATCATATAAAGGTGCCAGTACCTGAAGGCCAGGCAAGGGAGCTGGAAGTTTAATGTTCAGGAAACTTCGAACCAACTGGTAAGTCCCCGGCACTCCGCCCAGCTGGGCCTGATGCAAGTTTCCAAAGACAGTCACAAGGGTGTAATTCTTATAACTGGAAAAAATGTGAAGGCACAAAAAAGGGAGGGGGGTTTGAAAACACATATTACACGTATCTGTGTCCATACCCACAACATTAGACTGTGAACTCCACATGACAGGGCCTGGACTTCAACTGAACACAGAAGAGGAAACAGAAGTGCATGCTTAATGACACAAGCTACATTACTGATTTGGTGGGCGGTGGATCTCCGTGAAGACTTATCACTGTGGATGCTCAAAAGAATTCCTGGAGCCACATAATTGTGGATTTCAAATGCAGAAAGGGCTGCTGTGCAGAAAAATAAGTGCTCTGGCTCACAGCCTAATGCCGTAATGGGACCTTCTCAAACTTTTTATCTTTACTTACATTCGTCAGTTGTTAATTACATGCATGCTCTTCTCTCTCTCACACATACATTTTATCTGAACCATGTGAAAA
This sequence comes from Bubalus bubalis, assembly GCF_019923935.1. Taxonomy (NCBI): domain Eukaryota; kingdom Metazoa; phylum Chordata; class Mammalia; order Artiodactyla; family Bovidae; genus Bubalus; species Bubalus bubalis. Next base: position 24,504,611 of record NC_059174.1, on the reverse strand, counting down.
TGTTATAGAAATACAGAAATCAGGGGCCACCTCATCTGTAAATATTTTGCCATGTACCTCCTAATTAGGACACTCTCCTACCTAACTTCAATATTATCATGATATCAAGAAATTTAACATTAATGTACTGTTATTGTCTAAAATATAACACATATTCACATTTCTTAATGTCACTTATAGTTTGTTTTTTTTTTAAATCCAGGAGCCAATCCAGGGAATGCATAAAATTGTCATGCCACTTTCATTTCCCTTAATCTAGGATAATTCTACTACTTTTTTTTTCATGACACTGACCTTTTGAGAAGAATCTAGGCTAGCTACCTGGTATAATGTCCCACAAGCTAAATAGTTTCTCATGACTTGGTCCAGGTTCAGCTCTTTTGCTGATGCTGGTACTGCCACAGTGAGGCAGGTAATACCATTTTGCTCCATTCTTGGTAACATTTAATTTGATCACTTGGTTAAAGGTATGGTCCGCCATACTTCACTGCTGAAGCACCTTCTTTCCCCTCTGAAATTAGTAACTACTCTGTGGGGTACCACTTGGAGGTCATGTGAATATTCTGTCCACCAATAATCTTTCACCCCATAGTTTCCACTGATGATCTTTGCTGAGCCCACTGTCACACTGGTGTCTGCAAACGATTTTCTATCACTCCCTCTTTATTTGCTAGCATGCTTAAAATCCTTTATAACGTTTTAAATTGTTTTCGTATTAGGATTAAATGGTTCAAGTTACAGACACTCAAAAATGGGGTTAATATAATGAAAAACTTTCAGGTGCTTTATATGCACTAAAATGTTCAACATCAGATTAAGTATAACAGCAGACTGAGAGAGAGAGAGACACACACACACACTTCTCAGAGAAAAATGACTAAATGTCAATTACAGAAAACATACTCATCAGAAATTGAGGTAGTTTTAAAAAATGATACTGACAAAAAATTTTACAAACAAACTATATAAAACCATATATTGTACACATTGGGATCATAAGCTGTGTAAAAGATAAATATCAAACAAAATATTCATAAGTCCCAAAAAGGCGGTGGGACGTGGGTGTGGAGGTGGCGGTAAGGAAATACAAGGTACCAGGAGCCCCTGCATGTGAGAGGGGGGGCTGCTCCTTTTTTCAGGTCCTCTTTTTGGCATCTTTCAAAATTTCTATAATAATCATGTAGTATTTTTATGATGAAAAATAAACATAATTTGATTTAACAAATACGAGTTCTCTATCACTGGGAGTATTTAAAAGCAGAGGTTGGAAAAGAGATTAGAGAACAGCCCTGTAGCAACTGGGACAAACAATGCCCACTATGTCTCTTCCAACTTGAATGAAGACAACCTACATGCTGGAAAGGGCCTAGATTCCTTGAGAAACAGCCTAAATTCCTTGAGAGCTAAGAAATGCTACCTTGCTTCAAATTTGAAATACTCATAAAATAATTTGGGACCAGGCCTGCTTTGCCATCTGGTGTATTACATCACTTGAAATACTGTATGTTGGGACTTCCCTGGCGGTCCAGTGGTTAAGACTTCGCCTTCCAATGAAAGGGGTGCAGGATCAATCCCTCAGCATCTAAGACCCCACATGCTTCGGGGCCAAAAAACCAAAACATAAAACAGAAGCAATGCTGTAACAAATTCAATAAAGATGTTTAAAATGGTCCACATCAAAAAAATCTTTAAAAAAAAAAAAAAAAAGAAAAGAAATACTGTATGTTATCCTCTCAGTGGATTAGTACCAGCAAAAATATTTTTTTAATTGAGTACAGTTATCTGAAATATTCCCTTTATCAAAAGGGACAACAAATCCTTAAAAAAGATGCCGAGAGAGAGATGCTGTTAGAAAAAGAAAATAAGCATATAACAGCTGTACACAGGGAACTCCCGAATAGCTCCAAGTGCTGCTAAAGGAATTAACGGAACAAGATCATTCTAAAAAAACTAAATGAAAAGAATAGTAGAAGAATTGGGATGGCTTACATATATAAAATCCCAAACTGCAACCTGGTACCTCTGGTGAAGTCAAGCACCAACAGTGAGAATTAGGCTTATTGAAGAAAAAGCAGTCATATACTTAATCCTTAAAAAAGAAAAAAAAAAAACAAACACCCTAATATTTTTTATACACTGGTGAGAAATTTTTTGACTCATATTTTGCTAACTTGTAGCAAATAAATACCACTATATATATTAGTTTTTTCACGGCTGCAGACTTAACAAAACTTACATTATAAAAATTGAGTGAAAGCCTGATATAATACTTTATGAACTCTTTGCGCCTGTGCCAGAAAAAATGAAAGACCATTTGGAGTTTCAGATTTTTCTTAACAAAAGAATGGAGGCTAGTGAGTTTAATGTATCTGATGGTGTTTATCTTGCGTAGCTATTAAATAATTAATTTAGTATTTGGTATAAAAATCTGTTCTCTCTCTGCCATACCAAGTCTTGAATTACCCTGACTTCCTAATGGAGTATTATTTTGTTGACAGAGGGTGGCCACACAACAAGGCCACTGGCAGCTGCATGGGTGCAGAGGCAAAGAGCTGCAATTGAGCAAGTGTATTCAGCTTGGCTTTCTCCTCTTCAGCCAACAGAGAGAGGCCCAGCACCCTGTCTCTGAGATAAAGAGGGTCTACTGCATACTCAAGACAACACCTGCTGGTCAATTCAGAGCTAGGAGGAGTGTCCACAGGGCGTGGATGAATGGCACGGGCCCTACCAACTAGGGGGACAACAGTCAAGGCACAAGGGCACAGCCGCAAACCCCTCTGTGACCAACTCCAATTAGTGAGGAGGTGGCAAAAACCTAGGCATAAATCAGCAGCATTAGCAGCTGGGAAGGATCTGAACTCACAGGATTAACCAAACAGAGCCAGAAGGAAAACAAAGGTTCAAGGGGCTTTCCTAAGGTTTGGAGGTGGTAAAATGCTGGGTGGGAAAATTAAAATGTTGAGAGAAAACCAAGAGCCTGAGGAGTAATGGCTTGAACCCCGCGAGGGCCCAGGATCCTGACCCAAGGCACTGTGCCCTAATAACCCTGTCTCTGTACTGAGGAACGCAGGGTGGAGAAAGACAGAGAGAAAAGCCTAACAGGGCTCAGGGCTCCCACTCATGTGGTTTTACATCTGTGCAGAGACAGTTCCCATAGAGAAGTGCTCCTAAAAACAGCACAACATCTCTCAGACTTGCTCAACCTTGTTTAAATCACACCAGCTCCAGAGCACTTGGCTAGAGGACCACTTCAAACAGGGGAACGGCTGCCTTCAGGGGATTTTAAAGGCGGCCTCTGTGCTGTCGCTGCCTCACCTCTGCTCCAGGTACCCCAAGGCCTGCCTGACAAACTCCATGCGCACTTCCACGCTGTTGCGGCTCTTCAGGGCATCAGTCGCTGGCACCAACAACACATCTGTCATTTGTTTCACCATGGCCCACATGTCGGAGATGTTCTGCACAGAAACGACACTGCATGTGACAACGCTGTGGGGCTGGGCAAGCAGCCTGGTTCTTCGCGGTGCTCTGACGTGGAGGGGGCTGAGGTTAACGTCCTTTCTGCAGCCCTCAGGCTCAAGCCCAGCAAAGAAGATGGGCCTCGGCCTGGCCAGTGGCCAGGCTCTCATCTTCCCGTAAGCAGCCCCCGTCCTGAGTGGGTTTTCAGATCAATTACTATTCCAGGTCTGACATAACCACCTACATAATTGAGACCACATATAACAAGAACACTAAATCTCAGTGGGTTATCCCTTAAGAGAGAGTGAACACATTTATAATCGTCCAGAGCTCTAGGATCTTAAACTCAAATAGCTGCATGTCAGTCCTTACAAGGTCATTTGAGTTTTTTAAGACTTAAAATAAGAGTTTAACCTAAATAATACAGGTTTTGTCCTCCCGGAGGCTCTCCAGCGGGTCCCTGCTCTTACCCTGTTTTGTCAGCAGCATGGCTTCTCATTTTCCTGCCTACTCACTTCCCTCAAAAGGCACCTCCAGTGCAGCCTCCTAGAAGAGGCATGGGTGTGCTTGCCTGTGTGTAACCACTGTACAGATGGACTCTCACATCCCAGAACCCTCCTGGTTGTAAACTTTGCCTTAAAAGTGTGCTCCCTGAACCCTTTGCAATGTTAGAAAGTTAAGAATCTCTGGAAGGCAGTAGCAGTTGGGAGAAAAAGCAGGTATACAGTTTTTCCAAAGGAAAAGAGAAAATCCCATTTTCATTGTTTCTTGGAAAAGTTAAAAAACTAGAAAATCCATCTAAATGTGACTCTTTCTAGGTGGTGAGAGAGTAGATAAATCCTTACTTTCTTCTTTAGATTGGTTTTATAATCTTACACTTTATTATTGGGAAAAAAAAAAGTTGGCTGCCCTGTGAAGGAAAAATGTGTTCAAGTGCTTGCTTCCGTTACAGACTTCCTTCCTTTTCTCGTTCTTCCTGGCCACCTACCAATCTATCCATCTCCTTTTTTGATTTTTATTTTTTCCCTGCAGTGAGAGAAACTGGGCCAAGAATAAGAATTGAGGGGCAGGAATGAAGAGGGGGGAGTCAGAGAGAAACAAAACCAGCAGCATATGAAAAATTCTTGTAAAGACCCCACCTGAGTCAAGTTCAAGGGGCTCACGGTACGAAAATCACATCACCTTTACAATTCACATCTCATGAAAGAGCCCTGTCTGTCTTAGCAGGGACACTGACAGGGTGGAGCTGGAGCCTGACAGGACTTCAAAGCAAACACAGCCTGGCTGGGCCTTTTGAAGATGCATTAAAGATACATAAATTTATATACACACACACACACACACACACACACACACACACATATACCATCGCCAAAAAAAAAAAAACCACCTCAAAATTACTTAAAATAAAACTCTGAAGAACAGTTAACTTCATCTTCCAAGGCATTGAATTTCTCTCTAGCACACTTCTGCCAAATCAGCAAGCTGCTAATCCCATCAGACACCCGACCCCACGTCTCCCCGGCCGGCTATGGGTGCTACCTTATCATCCAGCTCTGTGACGGAAGCACAGAGGTCCAGGAGGTTAGGCTGAAGGTGTCCGTTTACGATCTTCTCGTTATAGATATAAATCTGAAAGGAAGAGCAGAGTAAATGGCACAAATTCCATTTTCACCTCTCCTTTTCAGAACCCCTTGAAGGAGTTCTGAAACCAACTTCTGCCCACTGGTCAGAAGCTTCCGCCAACCTTTCCTTCCTCATGGTGGCTGAACTATCCACACTGCCTGGAGGGCAAGGCCTCTGGCTAGCTGCTCAGTCCTGCGTCCGAGTCTCGGCAGCGGCATTAACACACACCAGAGCTAACTGCTCCCCTAGCCCTCCTAACAGGGGAGCGGGAGCAGGGTGGCCCTGGGGGAGGAGCACCACATGCAGTTCTGGGCTGCTCTGCCCCAGCAGACCTTCGGGCCCAGACAGCAAGGACCAAAGTGGAAGACAGGACAGCGAAAGGTCTCTAGCTGCTGTTTCCTAGGAATCTGAGCAGAGTCTGGTCACCTTTCTGACAAAAGGGCAGAATGGCCCCAGCCCAGGGCTGTGCACTGAGTAAGGACCGCCAGGCTGCAGCCCTCCACACGTTAGAAAAGCACTTCTGCCCATCTGCAGTACCCATTTCTCTCATCGAGAATCTAGGCTCCTTAGTAAAATTTTCTCAAGAAAAAGGAACTATGTGATGTTTAAGGAATGGAAAAGCCAATATTACTCTGGACTTTGTTTCTAAAGAACCAACACAGTGATGGTGAAAACTAGTAAGTTCTACTCTTTGCATTCTGAAATCCTGCTCTGCTGAGGACTAAACTAGGTAGTGATTTTAGACAAAACAGGACCCTGTCGAACCCTGCCCTCTGCTCTCAATGGGGGAGAGCAGCACGTAGCCTCTGGAGCATTATAAAGACAAGGTGGTGTTTATTCACTCGATGAGCATTTCTGAGGGGCCTTCCCTTGGGTACTGTGTTCAGCATGGGATATAAAGGTTCTCTCTCCACTGGAGGGGACTGCCACGTAAACAGACATGACATTACGGAGTCCTGAGTGCTAGAAAACCTTAGTCTTATAAAGCTTTAGTCTTCACAGACACAGAAGACCCATGGTTTCTCTCCTCAGAAGCTTGTAATTTAATTAGGCCTGAATTCTGGAGATGTCTGTGACAATGATAGTCAGTCATATAATCAAAGTGAAATTTTTAAAAATGTAGATGGAGTGTGAGAGATCTAAAAATTGGAGAATAAATATTTGTAAAACATGAGGGAGTTGGAAGAAGGTGGACTTGTGTGTGCAAAGCTGACACAACTTGCACAGTGCTTTGAGGGAAGAATATGTTGGTGCCACTGTGGCCCTCAGCATTACCCACTTCCTCTCTTCCACCGAGTCTCAGGTCGGGTGGGTGGAGGGCCACAGTGGCACCAACATATTCTCCCCTCATAGCACTGTGGAATTTGGTCACAATTGAACAGATGTTCCTTGGTGACTGCTGGTGCAGGACATTTAAAGGGGGTGGAAGCCCACTACCTGCAATTCAAGAAACAAGACTGTTTTTCCTTCATGATACTTTGTACAGGAAATCAGCACAAATCAGAATAAAGTACACAAGGCTGGTACAGCTTCACTCAAAAGGTCAATTCCAGGTATGTACTGTCTTGAGGGCAGTTTCGTATAGTTTTTACACCCTGTGCTTTAACAGAGTGTCTCAATCTATATTTACACTATCGCATGGTCATGATATACAACCAGAACCACAACACCCCAAATACTACGAGCTTCTCCAGGACAGTAATATCCAGTAATGGTGGGTACCATTATGCTTACCCAGGCAGAAAAATATTTAGAAAATTTCTTTCTACAACAAGGGAGGGAGCAGGGTTTCTGATAATACCATTTGCCAACCAGGTGATCAGTTAATATAGAACTCCATTTGCTCAGCAGTGCAATTACTCAGAGCTTTACTGTACATGGACTGTTGCCAAATGCAAAATGAGATGGCTTGGTCAGTGTGTGAGGCAGATTTCAATTTCCCTAAATCAAACCTGAGTCATTCTATTACCCAATTTGATAGACTTCTCCAGGGATCTAGATGGTAAAATATTAACAAGTCCTCTGAATGAAAACCCAACTTGCTTTTAGGGTCTGACTTTCACATGAAGTCTGTGTTCTCTTTTACTCTCCAGAGGGCTCACGGAAGATTTTCCTGGATTTGATCTTCCTTGAGAACATGCTTACCTGCCGGGCGTAGGCCATTTCGATGCTGTCTAGAGAGCTTCGACCAGGGGGTCCTGCATCACTGATGTAACTTGGCTGTAGAGAAATATACATTCAGAATTGGTTCAGAACAGCATTCAATCATGCAAAGGAAAAAAAAATCATAAACATTTGTTTGTCTTTAACGGAGCTGTGAGGAGTCTGTTTCCTAGTCAGACTTCCTGAAAACAGTGATTTTGGGGGTTTCAATAGAAGGCGACTCTCTTATCATGAACACATAAGGGAGCAGACACAGGACCCAATGAACTCAATAACAGGAGGCTGACGAAGCTGCAGAGATATCTCAATAACTGTTTCTGTCTTTGAAACATTTGGTTTCAATCCCAAGCTCCCACTTCACCTCATCTTCCTGTTCCATGTCTTTACATCAGTGAGGCTGTGGTGTATGTGGGTCTCCTGTTTCCATCAATCATATTAAACAGCTGAGGAAATGGAGATTATAGGGTCACAATACTGAGGTTCTGACATTTCCTATCTAGAGCCCACACTAAGGCAACAGCTACTGATGAACTTTCTGCATCTGAAGATACAAAGTCAGTCTAAGTTGAGTCATTTATTTATCTGTTCATTCATTCAGTAAACATCTGTTAAGTGTCTGCCTGCCACATGCACAGCATGAACGCACCCATCCCCACAGGGATGACAGGAAGATAGTCCACAGAGGCTGCCCACAAAGAGTGGGCTGCCCACAAAGAGCTTCTGATGGGGAAAGTCAGACACCAACACATGGGAAGGTTTATTAGTCTTTTTAGAGAAAGATTAAAGTTAATCTTTAGCTAAGTTTATTCCCTACTGTAAACAAAAATGGATCAAAAATAGATATGCTCCAATTAGGTACATCAGGCATATTCTTAAACTTCCAAATTAGTTTGTACTGTACTGCAGCAGAGATCAAATTCTTCTCTCATTTAAAAAAAAAAAAAATCAATGCTCTATTCTCTAAAATCTAAAACAAAGCAGTTTTAAAGTAGGCTTTGTGGGAGCAGATGGAAGATAGCAGCAAAACCTCCCAGCACCACCAAGGCTGGCAGAAGGTTACCAGTGTGAGCATGAGCTGGGGTAGGACAGGGAGGAAGGAGAGCCAGGAGGCAGAAAGGCGGGATGTAAAGCTTCAGCTTCTGGAATGGATGCCTGGGTTCCAGGAGGACCACTCCGCTCCCTGGTTTTGGGGTCCAGGGCCAAGCACATTCCTTTGGAGCCTCAGTTTCTCATCTGAGAAACCAATGAAGGGGCTGTCCTAGACAGTCTCGAGAAGTCCTCCCAGCTCTGATTTTCTGCAGTCACTAGGATTAAAGGAGCTATAAATAGCTTACTATTCAAAATATTGAATTTGGTCTCACTACAGTACAGCAAAAACCAGTATATTGGAAATTTAAGAATATAACTAACACCTAGCAGAACACACCTAATTTTGATCCATATTTATTTACAGTAGGGATGAAACTTAGCTAAAGGTTAACTTGGCTCTTTCTAAAAAAAGACTAAGAAACTCTTGCATATGTTGGCCTCGAATTCTCCCTATCAGATGGTAAGCTGAGTAAATGCTGCCGCTTGGCTGACTCAATGAACATTTCACATCCCTTCCTCTTACCTCTAGTCGCTGCCACTTCCCCCTTTGGCATATGGCATTTTAGATATACCATATCTAATAGTGTGTTGGTAAATGTTTAACAACTGGCTTGGGAAAGGGGACTTAATTTGTAGCATTTGCTGGTTTCTTTAGTGTAGATACTCCCATGCTGGCAGAATTCAAGCTATTCCAAGTGATATCAACTAGATAGCAAATTTTCTGAAAATCTGACAATAGGTCCTCACGAGCTAAACCATACACACTACCCTTTCCAGCCTCCACTGCAGCTGGGAGTGGCCATGCACCACCCTGCTTCTAGCCAGTGAAGTGGAAGCACAAGCCTGGCAGTACATTCAGGCAAAGTGTAGCTTCTGCTTTTCCTGACAGAGGGGGAAAAAGAGCCTGGCATGGCCTTTAGCATTCTAACTTGAATGCAAACAGCATGCCTAGAGCAGCGGCAATCATCTTGTGAGCCTGAAGGAGCTGTGCTAAAAAATGTTGGTGTACAGAGACAAAGACGCGTCTCTGATGGCACCACAGAGCAAGTGAATTAAGGCCCACTCTTTCCACACCTGCAGACTTGTTAGGTGAGAAAAATAAATTCTTCTTCAAGCTACAGAAACTCAAGTTTTCAGTTATTTACAGCAGAATGCATTCCTATCTGAAATGACTGAAAACCATCAGGTTACAGTGACAACAGCCACACTTTCTGAGCAACTCCTGTACACCAAGCAGTCTTAATTTTCGTGTATTAACTCCACAACCCTATGAGAGACATACTTTTATGATGTCAGTTTTACAGAGAAAGATACCAAAGGGCACAGAAAGCAACTTGCCCGAGGACATGCCAGTAAGAAGTAGCAAAGCCATGGTGTGCATCCACAGTCTGGGGCCACGCTGCCTGCCAGGGTAGCCCGGGGCAACTGTCCAAGGATGGCCACTGAAGAACAAGTCCGCAGTGGTTTAGAAAGCCTGGCTCCACTGCTCACTAGCTACGTGATCTTGACTGAGTACACTGATTCTTTGGGGCCTGGGCTTCTTTAGCTGTAGCAATGATACAGGGGAAGCAATGATATTTACGTTACAGATGAAAAGATTAAATGGGAATAAAACATTACCCACTTCACAAGGAGTAAGTAGGAACAAGTAGAAAGAACTCACTGTCCAACATCTGACCAGTAAACGCTAATGGCTATCACATTAAATAAAAAATAAACCACAAGGAACCTGGGAATAAACCCAACACTGAACAATGGATAGATATGGACACTACAGAAACATAACCTACAATATTTTACTTTCTGCTGGCTGGAAATTCTCATCTCATTTTTCTACAATGAGCATGTGTTCCTTGTATGAACAGAACTCCCACTAGCTCATTTTCTACTTCTGAGTGTTGCCAGTAACACTGTGACAAAGACTGTTCTATAACACAGTCATCTTTCTGGAACAGAACTAACTCTCTGAAAGCTGATGATCCCCAAGTCTTTGAAAGAACAGAGCACTAAGGTTGTTAATTCCGGTAACCTAACTGGGGGGAATAAACAGGGATGAAAGGGAGAAACAGCACGGAACTTCTGCAAGGACACAATTGTTTCAGCTAAATATACATAAACAGCCTTGAGAAATATTTTCCGGTACTACTAGAAACCTAATTCTAAAAATTATCCACTTAAAAAGTAGTTGGTTTTCAGCCCGCAAATTTCCATTTAAATGAATTTTGCTTAATATGCTTGTTTTCAAACATAGCTTTCCTTCATTTGCCCTTGGCCGAGCCTCTATTTCACCACACACAAAGTCAATTATCCACCAACAGGATGTGGACACACACGTGCCTGAGGAGAGGAACCAGCAAACATTCACAGGAATCTCAAAGCCAGGGGCTGCTGGAGGGCTGGGAAAGTGGACTCCGGTGTGCTGTGTGGGGAAACATTGCAAACTTTTCAGGTTTGCCTGACTGGATCACAGTGGGGATATCAGGAGCATGGAGTCAGAGACCAGGAAGGCGGGGAAGTTCACCTAGGAGTCTGGAGACACTGCAGAGAAATAGCATCTCTGGGAGCACAGACATGAGAAGGGTTTTCTCAGCATACATGGTGTTCCCAAAACAGTCATTTTCTTTTCTTTTTTAAAATCAGACTTTAAACTTTATTTTGTATTGGGGAATAGCTGATTTACAATGCTGTGGTATTTTTAGGTGAACAGTGAAGGGACTCAGCTATACACATACAAGTATCCATTCTCCCCCAAACCCCCCCTCCCATCCAGGTTGCCGCATAACATGGGGCAGAGTTCCATGTGCTACACAGTAGGTCCTTGTTGGTTATCCATTCTAAATAAAGCAGTGTGTACATGTTGATCCCAAACTCCCTATCTCTTCCCCCCATTATCCCTCCTCTGGCAACCATAAGTTGTTTTCTAAGACTCTGAGTCTGATTTGTAAATGAGTTCATTTGTATCATTTCTTTTTAGGTTCCACATATAAGGGATGTCATACGATAAAAGAGTCATTTTCTAAGGGAGCATTCCAGAACTGGGAGGATATGGTTGGAGTGGCAGGGGGTAACTGTAAGCTTTTATCAAGAAGCTATTTTTGTACATAACCTATCCAGGGATAAATAAACCTCTTTTTCCAAGGAGGGAACATTCTAGACAGAAAAAAAGGAATGTAACTAGCACTCACTTTTAGCAAAATAAGTACAGAGTAAAAAGAAAACGTGATGATACTATTGAAGGAGGAGAGTTTTTAACTTCCAAGTGGAAGATTTTGGCTTTACATAAACAAAACAGAACCAAAGTAATTAATGTACAGTAGTTGGCTATAAACTCTGTACATAGAAGCTCAGTACTACTAGGAAAAAAACACCAACTGGGGACCAGAAGACCCAGGTTCTAAATGCAACCCAAATGTGTGACTTTGGGTAATGACATCGAACTTCTCTGGGGCATAGCTCTTCATGGATAAAATGGGAGGAACACTTGGGTCATTTATACAATGAAATTCATCACAGCCACTAAAAAATGGCAGGCACCTACACATACTAACCAAGAAAAAGCTCCAAAATAAGTTAAAAAAACAAAACATAATGCTAAGTTGTAGTATCTATTATATAAAATGCTGCCATCTATGGAAAAGATAATAAGTTGATTGGATGGACATATATGTATAAACGTGCACATAAAGACGTAAGAGGGAATGAAAGGACAGGATATCAGAGGTTATGTTGGGTTTGGGGTGGAGGAGAGCGGCTGAATTTTTACAAGGACGTTCAACCACTGGAATGCTGTGCAAGAAGATGTTCACGTGTGATACGGCTTGATATTAAAATGAGTTGGTTCTTTAAACTTCTTTTTGAAAGAGCAGCGGAGCACTTTCCGTACTTGAAATTCTATTCAAATTCCAGTATGTGGAACAAAACCAGCCCTTTCGGAAACTACCAGGGAGCCATACAATACAGCTTGGAATCATCTAGTCTGGGGTTTTTAAATTCAAACTTTGACAGTCAATATTTTTGCTGTATTCCACCGAATCTAACTATCTATTATAAGATATCATGTTTATGTACTAAGAAAGAACTCTTGCCTGGAAAATCCCATGGGCGGAGGAGCCTGATAGGCTGCAGTCCATGGGGTCCCAAAGAGTCGGACACGACTGAGCGACTTCACTTTCACTTTTCACTTTCATGCACTAGAGAAGGAAATGGCAAGCCACTCCAGTGTTCTTGCCTGGAGAATCCCAGGGATGGGGGAGCCTGGTGGGCTGCTGTCTATGGGGTCGCACAGAGTCGGACACGACTGAAGTGACTTAGCAGCAGCAGCAAGAAAGAAAAATGCTGAGAATTAAACTATACCATTGATTTAGGACATATCTTGATTTCAGAGATGCTAAAATATAGAAAAGATGTGTAGCTGGGAGCTGATGAAATATGGTATTAAGTCAGTTATCTAAATTAGAGACTACATTCAACATATACCATTCACTATCAGTAACTATTAAGCTACAGCAGCTTCTTTATCAAGGCTCCTGCTTGAGAAGCTGAGTCATTTCCCACATAATACAATAAAGCACTAACCACTGACTATGTCTAACACCAATACAGCCATGACACACTGAGGCTAGATAAAAACTGACTTTTAAATACTGTTTTAAATGTTGGCTGAGACATATCAAGGATTCTCAACACTGCTCCCAGCCTGCGTGCTGGCACGCAAGCAGCACAGACTGGGGGTGTTCTTCCCCACAGGCCAGACGAAAGGTCTGGGGCATGGGGGTTCTTAGCCAGGAGTCTCTTTCTTGCTTTAAAGCCTATCATTTTTACTGAAACCAAAACTTGGAACATTATTAACAATCTTTCAATTCCTACTTCCTTTAAAAATTATATCTTTTTCTTCGATGATATTCTAAAGAAAATAATTTCCCAAATTGAATTTTGCTATTGAAGCATCATTTTCCTTATTAAAACTTGCCAGGAACAGATATTACTAATGTGTTGCTGCTCTTCTGTTATCAGAAGGCTTGAGGGAAAAATGTTTCAGGAATCACCATCTCCTAGTTCATTTTTGTTTAAAAAATTTAAAAAAGCCTCAAGCCTCTTTTCATATTAAATTAAATTAGCCAAATTTGGACATTTTCCTTCAATGTAAGGTCAGCTCCAAAAGACTGGAAGCCTCTTTCTTAGCTAATGACTCTCTAGATTCCAACAATCTTATTCTTCAAAATAAAGTACCCAGAAAAGAATGGTTTAGATGGCAAGTCATACTTTAATTATTTCTTGTACTTATGAGATATTTGTCATTCTCAGAAACACTTCATAAATCAAGGGACAGTTAAAAAGCGACAGATTCATTTTAGAATAATAAAAATAAACTTAACAATGTGTGCATGGATGTGTGCTAAGTCGCCTCAGTCATGTCCGACTCTGCAACCCCATGGACTGTGGTGCGCCAGGCTCCTCTGTCCATGGGATTCTCCAGGCAAGAATACTGGAGTGGGTTGCCATGCCCTCCTCCAGGGGATCTTCCCAACCCAGGGACTGAACCCACGTCTCTTAAGTCTCCTGCATTGGCAGGCAGGTCTTTACCACTAGTCCCACCTGGGTAGCTTACCAAATACCAACCACCACCATGAACACTGCTGGGATGTGCTAAGCGTGCGCTCTATGCAGGCTCTGGGCCAGGTACCTTACACACACGCTATGTTCCTTCTAACCATTCTTCAAGAGAGGCCTTTTACAACGAGGATGAGAACAATGTGGTTCCCAGGGGAGGCCCGGGAACTCAGACCTGCTGAATTCCAAAGCCTGCCTCTGTGGTTCCTACAGAGAGGGCAGAGAAAGTGCCTGCCCAAGTGGAGCTAATACCACCTTTCCATCTTTTGGAAGAAAATTATATGGGAAAAACACATGGTTCTTCCACACATCCACCAGAATGGTTGAACTGAAAAAGGCAAAAAACACCAAGTGTGGCAAAGATAAGGAACAAAGAATTCTCACAGAGCTGGTGGGAGGGACCGTGAGACACCATTCTGGAAAACCGCTGGGCAGCATCCGCTGAGGCTGAACACATGCACCCTGTGTGCCAACAACACCCTCTCACATGTGCCTCACGCGTGTGCACATGTATGTTCACTGACAGGTCCAAGAATGCCCTCACTAGCACTCGGTATAAAATCTGAGAACTGTAAACTATTCAAATGTGCATCCACATCAGAATGGATAAATACTGCAGTCATACTATCTGGCCATGAGAATGAACAGCCTTCAACTACATGTAATGGTACACAAAAGAAGCCAGACACGCGCGCACATACAGCATGACTCCACTTACACAGAGTTTAAAAACAGGCAAAATTAGTCCATGGCATTAGAAGTCAGGACAGTGTTTCTCTTGGTGGTTGTGGTGAGGGGTCGTGAATGAAAAAGCACGGGGGGGGCGGGGATGCTAGGGGGATGGCAGTGTGGTTTCGTCACCTGGGTGTGTTTCATTTTTGGTAACTCACGAGCGATATACTTAGAATGTGTGCATTTTTTTATATATGTATGTCATACTTCAGGGGAAAAGTTCAAAACAGCAACAAACAATAAAACCTATGAGGGTTCCAGAAATGGCAATTCCCTGGATAACCTGAAGAGAGAACCATCTGCATTATTTGCCAGCTTTTTCAGCAAAGCTATCCACTCTGCTAGGTGTCACCACAGAGAACAGCAGAAGTATCAATATAAGAGGGAGTCTTCCCTTTCAAGAGGGAGGACTCGAGGTCAAGGAAGAAGTGTCTACTAAATAGACTAGTCTATTTTTAAGACAAGAGCAATCAAGAAAGAATATCTCATTAGCAGCTTATAATTACTTCCAAATCCCAATACAGACCACAACCTATTAACACAGTTTTAAAAAATGAAGTTTATAAAACCATGAGCTGTTCTACTTCTCTGCCTAGACTTAGAAGAAATTGAGAAACATCAGGCTGCCCAAGGATTTTCTACATTAGCTCTTTTTTTTTCCCCCCAAGACTCTGCTCTTCTCTCAAGTCTTTGAGTCTAAGAAATGTGGAACAAGGTCCTTAATGAGTAATTTCCTAAGATAGATGACTTTAGCATCTATTTATGTGGGGGCTAATTTAATAGAAAAACTTGGTTTTAAACCAGGAGCAAATCTGTAGACACAGGATGTGTAACATCATGCAGGCATGACACTGCCACACTACCCACCTTTGACCCAGACCTCAACAGAACGATGGTCCAAACGTCAACAGTCCCCGGTCTCACCTAGCATAGCACAAGTTTCACTGAGTCTTAGGTATCCAATCTCTTCTGAGAAAAGAACGTCAGCTAGTCAAAACAACTTCGGAGGAAGCACTGGTAATATTACTTGAAATGTCTAATGCTATAATTTTTATAAGTTTTAATATTTTTTTGACATAATTTTTAACTTGCACATCCAAACTGTCTGAAACTCCTTTTTGAGATTTTTTTTTTTAAACGTGGACCATTTTTAAAGTCTTTTACGAATTTTTTACAATACTGCTTCTATTTTACGTAATGGCTTTTTTTGGCCTTGAAACACATGGAATCTTAGCTCCGGAACCAGGGATCGAACCAGCACCCCTTTCATTGAAAAGCACCATGGAAGTGCTTTACTTTTAATCAATAGTAAAGGACAGTCATTATGGGAGAGGGGCTTTACATTATCACTAATCTTCCCAATAATCCCATTCTACTAATGAAGACACTAAATGTCTGCAGGTTAAATAACTTGAATATTTAATATATAAGTAATAACTTGGATGCCATATCAGAACTAGTCAGTGGTGAAGCTAGGGTTAGAACCCCAAAGTCATCCTCTCCCCAACACTGGTGTGGTGAATATATGGTCACAATTCCCACAGGCCAAGAGCAGACATCACTAATCAAGCAAGACATACTTTCCTGCTGATCCCAAGATGCAGCCTCAAAATCCCTCTCAGGAAAGATCTCCAGGATAAATAAGAGATAAACCCCATGTAACATACCCATTCTAAAATCATACATCCCTAATACTCTGGTTGGCACAAAGTTAGCTAAGGCCAAAGGATTTATTCACCAAATATTTTTGGAGCATCGAATATGTTCCAGGCACTCATCTAGGCATTGGTGATATGAGTAAATACAGCAAACAAAAATCCTTACCTTCCTGGAGCTTAAATTCTTCTGGGAGAAACAGACAATAAGCAATATAAAGACATCACACACACACAGTGATTTTAAGTGGTTTAAAGTGAGGAAGTGCTAAAAAGAAAAATATAGCAAGAAAAGGGGATATAGGGAGGGTTGAATGGGGAGAGCTTGGTTTGGATTTCAGATGTAAAGGTCCTGGAAGGCCTCACCGAGATGGCACTGGGTAATATTTGAAGGAAGTGAGGAGGACAGGCATGCAGTGATTTTGGGGAAGAGCCTTTTAGGCACAAGCAACAGGAAGCCCAGATGATCTAAGGCAGAAGCAGCAAGAGCAATGGGGAGAGCAGAATAATGTGAGCTGGGAGAGGCAGCAAGACCAGGTCAGAGACGGATTGGGAAGTCAGGGCGAGGACTCTGGCTTTCACCCCAAACGAGACGAGTGTCACTGGAGGACCCTGAGAAGAGGTCTGACATGATCTAGTCTGTGTTTAACAGCATCGCTCTGGCTATTGAGAAGACTGCACGAGGGCAGAAGCAGGGAGACCAGTGTGGTTGACAGCCTCTAAGATGGCTCCCAGTAATCCCCACGCCCTGGGATCCAAGCTCTCATTTAATCCTCTCTCCTTGAGTGTAGGCTGATTTTAGTAATTTACTTTGATCAGAGAGGCGACAGAATATAACTTTCAAGATTAAGTCATGGAAAGACTGTAGTTTCTCTCAGGGGCCCTTGAACTCTTCCTTGGATCCTTCACTCTTGCCCCAGGAGAGGCACACTACCATGCTGTGAACAGCACAAAAGAGACCCACACAACAAGGAACTCATACCCCAAGCCAAGAGCCAGACAGGACCTGAGGCTTGTCAGGAAGCACATGAGTGAGCCTGGGACTGGATCCTCTTCGAGTTGAGCCCTGCGAGGAGTGTAGCCTTAGCCAATATCCTGACCACCAGGGCCAGGACATCCCAAACCAGAAACACTCAGCTAAGCTAAACACTTGTTTTCAGCTACTATGGTTTGGACTGATTGATTACACAGCAACAGATAATGGAAAAACTAGTTAGGAGATCGGTCCAATAAACTGAACAAGAGATGCTGGTTGACTTGGCCCCAAATGCTAAAAGCAGAGGTGGTAAGAAGTGGTTGGGGAGGGGGATTCGGGATGGGAGGGGAGACATATGTATACCCATGGCTGATTCATGTTAATGTATGGCAAAGACCTCCACAATATTGTAAAGTAATTAGCCTCCAATTAAAATAAATAAATTTTTTAAAAAAGTGGTTGAACTCTGGGTATATTCTGAGAGGAGGGTTAAGTGGATTTGTCACCATGTCTGAGTCTAGGTAAGAGAAGGGCAGGATAAAAATGAATCTGAGGTGTTGGATCTCAGCAAGTGAAAAACTGGAACTGCCCTTTATAAAGATGATAAACTCTGTGAGAAAAGCGGGGAGGGAGATGGAGGCAGTTGCTACCACGACTCAATTCTAAACATGTTAAGCTTGATGGCTCTGAGACACCTGAGTAGCCAAGAAGGCCACTAGAACAAATGAGTCTGGGAGGATTTGGGGCAGTGATGTGAATTTGAGTCTTCAAGTACATAAAAGGTATTTAATACATAAGCCCAGAAGAGACCAACAGGGCAGTGATTAATGAAGAATCAGGAACACGTCAAGGACGGAGCCCTGGGACAGGAGTTTGAGGACAATTCAGCACAAGAGGTTGAGCAGAAGCAGCCAGCCATGCTGGAGGAGTCCAGGCAAATGTGGGCGTCTAGAAGGCGATGAAGAAAGGGCTTCCAGAGGAAGACAGGGACCAGCTGTTCCAGGCCAGCCAGCGGTCAAGCAGATAAGCATTTTCTGACCTCACATTTTTAATAATGGTTTATTTTCTGGACTCAACTCACCTCGCTTTCTTGAGTAAAGTCAAGGGCATCTTCTCCTGATGCCAGCAGGGTGTGGAGAATTCGCTGCTTCACTTGTTCCCACTCGACCAGCATTGACTCTCGATGGTACTCCTCAGCCATACCAAAGGTCTGGGGGAGAGAAGAAGAGAGAGAGGACCTGAGTGAGAAAACAAAGAACACAATTTCCCTTAACGTGCAACAGAAATTCAAAACCCGCTAGATCTGCCATCTTTCCATAATCAGAGCAAAGGCAAGCTATTTCAAATTATCCTTAAAGAACTAAGAGCTGTGTGCAAACACGCCCTATTTCATCAAGTCTAACACACGAAAAGCAGTTTTTTAATTGTGGTAAAACGTACTTAACCATAAAGCTTACGATTTTAACCACTTTACTGTGCAGTTCAATGGCATTAAGTTCATTCATATGGCTGTGCAAACATCACCACCATGTATCTCCAGAATGCTCCTCATTGTGCAAAAATGAAATTCTGCACCCATTAAACAATACCTCCATTCCCACCGTTTTCCAGACACAGGCAACCACCATTCTACTTCTGTCTCTAGGATTCTGACACATCTAGGTACCTCATAGAAGTGCAATCATACAGTATTTGTCTTTTTGTGTCTGGCTTATTTCACTTAGCATAATGCCTCAGGTTCATCTATGTTGTAGCATATGCAGTCTCCTTCCGTGTTAAGGCTGAATAATACTCTACTGTACATATACACCACATTTTGTTTATCCATGCCTCTATCCATGGACACGTGAGTTGCTTCCAACTTTTGGTTAATATGAATCATGCTTTTGTGAAACTGGGTGTACAAATCTCTCTTCAAGTTCCTGCTTTCAATTCTTTGGGATACATGTCCAGAAATGAAATTGCTGGATCACATGGTCATTCTGTGTTTAATTTTTTGAGCGACTGCATATGTTTTCAATGAGGCTACACTTTTTCATTCCCACCAACAGTTCACAATACTTTCAATTTCTCTACATCCTCTCCAATATAATTTTCTGGGTTTTTTGACTGTAGCCATGCTAATGGGTATGAGGTAATAACTCCTGGTTTTGATCTGCATTTCCTCTAATGAGCAGTAATGCTGAATTTTTTTCTTATGTGCTTATTAAGATAAATATCTTCTTAAAACCTTAACCCTCTGAAATCAGGCTACATATTACGATTGATAGCATGTCAAAAGTTTAAATCGAATTACTATTTTTTAAAGTACTTTTTCTGTGCAGTACATAAAATAATGATGGATTGTAAGTCAATGGTATCTTAAGATTTAATGAGCCTCTAAGATGAGACAGAAACAAGAGATTTTCTCAATGTCTTATCTTTTTTAAAGAAACAGTAATATTTTCACAGGAGGAAGCAAATCAGTAAAGAAAACACACACACACACACACACACACACACAAACCTAGAGCCATCTACAATTAAGTTTCCTATCAGTCTACTCGGGCTTCCCTGGTGGTTCAGAGGTTAAAGCGTCTGCATCAGTCTACTCAAAGTCACTCTTGAAATCTCTGGCAAACCTCACTCCTATTTGCTAGTGACACTGCAGGTTGCCAAAGCAAATGCACTCAGGAAAAAAAAAAAAAGAAGGAAAACAGAAAAGAAGGGAGGGAGAAAGGAAGGGAAAGACAAACAGCAACAACAACCCCCTCGCAAAAAAAGAAAAAAAATCCCTTGAAAACTAAAACAAAACCCTCTGAGGGGGAGATTAAAGCAACTTATAGAGACATACTGAATCATAACCATTCTTAGCCTATGATTCTTTAATTGGCAAACCAGGTTTCCCATAAGCTTGAGCCCACTTTTCAAAAAGCCATTTCATTTACAATCAGATTGGCATCCAGTTAGGTAGCACCAAGGGAATGAGTATTAGTAATGCTTGCTTTATTTCTGGCAACAAAGATAATTTATATACTGATAACATCCATATATATGAGCTCTGGGAAACTCTACGAAAAATCGTATACTCTTTTTACAAATGTGATGTTTGCGTATGGATCAGTATTTATTAAAACATGAAAAAGACAGCAGACAGCCACAAAAATAATTAGGAAGAGGGTTGGCACATCCTGCAAATTTGATTTGGTCCATCTATCAGTGTATTCCTAACATGTACTCTGAAGATAGAAGAAATGATAATCAAAAACTTTAAAAATAGACTTTCACTTGGTTTTCTTCTGAGAGTCAGGAAGAAAAGACCATTCCAGTTAGCCTGGATTGAAAAAAAAAATACCTAGAGAAAAATCATTTTCTCTTGCTACATTAGGGACCTTAAACATGAAAGCTATGCTTTTTGAACAGAGAGAAGGATGTTGGACAGAAAGATGGGGGAGAGGGGAGGGGAAGGGGCTACCCAGAAATGCTGCACGTGTTGAACGACATTTCTTCTAAACCTCTTCCTGTTTAGCGATCAACCACCTCCTCAACCTTGCATCTGTCGGAGTAAGGGAAAACAGAGAGCTATGTGGCAGGTGGACCAGGGTGGGCTGAAATAAAGAGGTGGCGAGTCGGCATACCATACAGCTTTCCAAACTTGCAACAGGAAGTGAAGCAAGTGAAGCGCTGACTAAGCTGTGGCACTGACCCAAGACACTAGGGCATCACATGCATATTTTTTAAGGCTAAGTCCTCCGGCTGGTGAAGGATGGCAAAGCAGTAAAGACAACTGAAGAGAACACAATCTGTCTCAGAGACACTGTTGATGAGGACAGCAGGGGCAGACTCCCAGCATCATGTAAGGGTCAGAGCCGTAACAGTGGGGCTCAACCATCCCCTGTTAATCAAGCTGCCCACCTGTGTGCCAAGAACTGCTTCAGGAACACAGGAAGTACTCTGAAAACTGGCAGCTTTCTGGGCTCCAGTCCTCAGAATATGTATGAGAAGTACGCTAGGCTACTCATTTAGAAACAGCCCCACAACCTGAACAAACAGCACTGTCATTCCATTCATCATTAGTGTGATAAGGAGCTTCAAATAAAAATAAATGGTCCAACATTAAAATTCCCTTCTCTTGACCATGCCACCCCCAGCTTATCTTAATTACATTAGAGATAATGGAACATCCAATTTGTGGGCTAATCAGGGATGATCAGCCGCCCATCTGCCCTCTTCCAGCCTATTCCCTTTAGACTCACATCTGAACCACTGGAGTAGGTGCACAGAAGAATGTCAACTAAGAGAGCTAATCAGAGAGAATCAACAGAGCTAAGAGCTAAGAGGAAGGAGGACAGGGAGGGTCTGAAGTGAGGTGAGAGACAAGAAGGAAAGAAACCCAAGGGAAGAGAAGAGGGATAAGGAAGGGTATGGAAGGGTATGCAGAGGTCTACAAATTAAAAGGAAAGACAAACCACAGAAAATGACAAAGCAGGGAGAAACTGTTATAAACCAGATCTGAATCTTTCAAGTTATGTGGGGAAATAGATCTCTTCAAACACGGTTAAGAAAGGCAGGCACAGAAAGAACTGGGCAACTGAATTAAGAACAGGTGGGGAGCACTCGAGCCCCCTTTTCATAAAGGGAAGAGGGCAATATGCTTTGACTTCACACCCGCTTATTATTGAGCTGTTGCTGGCTTTTAGAAACTCTACATATGTTCTGATAATGTTGTTCTGTTTTTGCTGGGATGCACCAAATGGGAAAAGATAGGACACATTTGTGGTTTTGTAGCTTGTTTTCTTGGCATTTCAGCAGGACATTGGCAAGTTATTCAAACGTGAAATTACCACCAAAATGCCAGGAAGCGGCTCACCTTTTGTGTGAAAATGATTCTCGCTCAGTGGCAGCCTCCCGGTGTCCAGACAGGTGAAAGGTCCCCCCTCAGGGCCGGCTCCCAACACCGGAACACCTCCCTCACAAACACATATGCACACATTTTGCACTGTGGTATGTCACTTAAATGTTTTGGCTGGCTGCACATTTAGTCTCAGTATGGCACAACGTTCAGAGACTGCCAATTTCAGAAACACATTCCGCAGGGTAAAAGGATTAATAAGGCTCGGTGGCATTCGACAATCCTAATTTAATTTCATTGGTCCTGTACAGCAGGAGAAATCAGTGTTGGTGAGTAACTCATTCCAAGTGTGAACAAAAAGGAAAAAAACCTTAAAAATTTTTTTTTCAATTCTGGATCAAGTGAATCTCTCTATTTCTAGGAATAAGTACTATTGCCAACAATATAATTAATTAAATTTTAGGGAATTTTACTCTGATAATTAAGCATACCAGTCATTCAAATAATGTCTTTGAAACATATTCTTATCAATTAGAGCTGGAAAGCCCCCGTGCTGCCCTGTCTCACTCACATCAGCCCTAATGAGACACTTCCACCTGTATGGAGTATTTAATAAAGCATACCGAGAAGCAGCATTTTTTTTTTTTACTCTCTTATTTTTTGAACCATATAAATAATACACAAATGTACTTCATGTGATCTATGGGCTACAGAAGTAAACAGCAGAACAGAGGTCCCTTCACCCCTACTCGTCCTTGCAGATACAGTGACTGCTTTCAGACTAACCAGAGACCCCCAGCCTCCTTCCTGGGAAAAGCTGCATCTTTAGAACCAACTTCACATACTCACTAAGCTGCTGCTTCCTCCTTCCCCAAAAGACCCAGGGGCTTGAAAATCTCTTACTCCATAATGGAAGGTTTTGGAAAGGTTTTGATCTTTTCATCCTTGTTAAACAATTGAAGATAACTCACATGTTAGTAAAGTAAATGATCTTTGAGTATCTTGTGGGAATGCTCGTTGCAAAATATTGCTGCCCATGTCATGGGTGTTCTGGCTGACTTATGTACTATCCTCTTGAACATCAAGATGTTTTTGCTTGTTCGAAAGAGTTTGGAGAAATTGCTAATTTAAAAGGTGTTGTAGAAAGTCAAATTTTATGACAAAAGGAAAATAAATTAGGGAAAATTATCAAGGATCATAACTGCTTTTCTGAATTGCTGGTTCAGTAGAAACCAAAATGCCATTTATACTATAACAATGAGACCAAAGAACTGTCTTGTTCTCCCATTTCAAGATTAACTTAATGGTTAACTGCCCAGCCCAGTGTTTCAGATGCAGTCACTGTATACACCAGAGTTACAAGGATGGTATTTTCCTCAAAAATGGTTACTGTAAAACTCCCCCTGGTGAACTACCAGGAGAGCTGGGCCTGGGACAGAGAATCCAGCTTCTAGAACCTGTAACACCCCAGCATACATGCTGCCCTCACAACAGCATACATCTATGCATGTCTTACCCTCTTTCGGGACTCTTCGATGGCAGACAGCAGGGCATTGTCCTTTTCATTCTTTAGGAAGCCCTGGGAAGGAGGAGAGAAATGATACAACTTAGGTCAAAATTAATGAAATTAACCTTTAAAGAATCAAAAGCACACTGCAGGAAGACGAAGAAGGAAAAAAAACAACCATAGGGACATCTGTTACCCTGCTTACCTTCACCCTCAACAAATGCTCTCAACTGGAAAATGTTACACTACAGTTTTGGCTATGCAGCCGGTCACAGTGCCTGTAACTGTTCTGGTCTACAATTTCTTCCTAATATTGAGGACTCCGTCAGCCATCCTTCTGTTTGGGTGTTTTTCACTTGTTTATCAATGGTTGGGATACCTGCAAAACCATTTATTTACACACTTCTTCTGGGGTTATGCTACGTGTGCCCCTATTTCAGGCCAGATGACATATACTGTTTATTTAATACAGGTGGGGGGAAGAGGAGCTGACCCACAAGGCTGGTTTTACATGCACAGGGTGAAATGTTTGTAAAATACAACTTCACGGTAACACAAGAGACCTAGTTTTACATTGTGCTCCCCCTATTTGCTACTTGCATGGGTGACTTGATTTTAGACAAGTCACCCAGATTCTCTAAGCTGTAGTTTACTCAGATGTAAAATGAAAATTAAAGGAGATAATGTAATCAAGTGCTTTGCCCAAGGCTCAAAACATGTAGTTCTAGCATTAGGACTGATTAGATCTAGATCTGCTGGTGACATTAAAGCAAGATGCCCAGGGTGACTTCCTTGCCGCTACTGTCTTCATTGCTCAACCTGAGATCCTGGGGAGGAGAAGGGAGAGCTGCAGACACAGTGGGCTTCCATGCTGATCTCTCGGCTAGTACCTGGCCCTTCACAGAGGAGTGAAGCTCACAGCTGGGATGTGGGGGCCACGGAGGAACAAGGAAGACAATCCATTAACTAATAGTTGGAGATCAAAGCTTTAGTTGTAATGAAAGAACTGCCATCATCCTATACATTAAGTCCACTTGTACTATGGAATTCAAGGTACCTGCGCATCAACAACACTGTGGGTGTATTTATGTGTTCAAAATCATGTTTCTTTTTTTTTCAGAATCGTGCTTTTACTGTTCTTATTTTGGGAACTCTTAGGGGAACTATAATACAAAACAGAATTAAGCTAAAAGTTTCATGCTAAATTTTAAAACATTATCTGATAGTTTTCTTGAAAACTTACTGTCATGATTAATTGATTTACTGATCACTTATTTATATCTCAACAATTGTAATGTTTTAATATAGTTTGTTCAAACAGTCCCAGATACAAGGCTATGATTCTTAAATTAAGACAAAAAAAACCAAAACAGGGGTGGGGGCTAGATAAGACTGGAGACATATGTTTAAATAAAATATGACTGATCTTTGTACAATTCTCCACATCTGTCATCACATCCCAACCTGGGCTGAGCACTGGAATGGACAATGGCCAGCTGCTCTGGGAGCAGTTCTCTTGTTGGCGTCTCCAGGGCAGGCAGTCCCGAGGCAGCACTCAGGCTGCTCCAAACACCTACACTGACATTTGGGAGAGGTGGTGGGGTAGAGAGAAGGAAGCATTGGCCACTTGCCTACTAATATAATGGCCTCAGTAAGCCAGAGCACGTAAAACCTAGCACCCCATGGAATCCATTCAGGAGAGGGCAGCTTGTCATCGCATGCCTGTTTCTGACCATTGCAAGGGAGCCAGACATGAAATGATGGGAAGGATTTTAATGGACCTTGTTCATACCCTTCACAGTGAATGATTATATCAAGTAAACAAATCTTTATTATGATTCCCTTTTCCTGAGACGGTCTTCAATGGCAACAGCCAAAGGCTTTAGTGTCACAGTTTATAAACAAAGCTATAGAACTATTATCTTTGATTGCTGTTCTGAACAAAGGGCAGGCATGGTTTGTGCTTTGTTGTACTGTTTCATGCTGCTAATGATCAGGGTGGTGGTGATAACCACTGCCTGACAGGCCTGGTTTCAATTTTTTCTTTTTGGTTGGGGTGGGAGGGGCTGTGCCAACTGCCCTACCTCCTCTCTGGGCTTCTCTGCTCTTCCCAGTGACCATCTCATTCTTTCAGCTGCATCCATGTCTGTCTATAACCCACATACACACAATTCAAACACAAATGCAAAGCAATAATCAGACATTTGTTTAAAAGCAACATAATATTCTGTAAGAAACACAATTTCAAAATTTCTAAGAAATGAAATTTCAAGTAGTGATTAAGAAACAAAAAAGAAGGAAAAAAAGGCATTATTGGAGGGGGTGCAGATTACTCTCTTCTTATAACCCTATCTTCCAAAAATCTCACTAAATAAATTAAATGAAGCATTTGTGCATGAGAATCAAATTACAGATATCACCTACATATGAACAAAGACCACGAGCCACGATGAACCTCAACAATAGGGGCTGTTGAGCCAAGTCTACAAAATACACGGATTTTGAATTTTAATTTTTCATTCTTTATTCACTTCTAAAATGAAATGTTAAAATATTTTAATATATTTTATTTTTAAAAACAACGTATCAGTGACCTACCTTTTGAAAAGAATCTTAAACGTATTACCCAGTCAGAATAGTGCTGGGATCTGTGCGCCATCTAGTGGCAGTTAGATTCTTGTAAAGAACATATGTCTCAAGGAAAAATAACAAAGAACTAATAAGTTGGGCAAGAAAACACCTGCCTCAGTCCAAGTTTCCATGGGTCTCTTCTTCCACCTCCCTTTTCCATGTGCGTGTTTCCTGCTCCCGTGAGGCACCTTTCAGAGATATATTTCTAAAGCTTATCAGAAAATGGCTTTTCTACAGAGGTGAGCTGGGGCGTGAACAGTGTCACTAGGAGATGCCTTCTCTCCACAGGCGGAGCTCCCTGCCACACTGAAGATTCCTGGTCAAAGAGAAGGCCCAACAGCTCACTTCCTACTTGGAGACGCCAGCTGTGTAACTGGAACCCTCAGAGATTCTCATCATTAATTTCCCCTCTTTTTGTCAACAAGTGCTTTTTTAATTGCTCATAGTCTCCAACCCTTCTACTGCTGACCCCCTCAATAAAGAACATTCCATAAACATCTGCAGGCCTGCTAAGTAAGATAACTACTCCTGACTTCCCATCTATATATGCTCCTCTCTGCCAGAGTCCTGGAAACAGACCCTTTTCTAACTGGCTCCTTGAATGGGTTTTGGTTTCAAGCTTTCTGTAACATATAATAGCTTCTATTCAGGAAGCAATTAGGGGCCAGACACTGCTCCAAGCAATTCAAAGACATTATTGCTAATCTTTTAACAATATGAAAGAATAGACATCCATTCTCCCTCCCTTCCCAATCACATTTTACAGGTAACAGATTTCAGCATTCAACTAACACTGATAAAGGGTTCCCCAACCAAGAAGAGGCAGGGGAAGAATTCAAACACAGCTCAAACTCTCAAAAGACCAACTGCTTCTAAAATATTGAGGGAATAGTAAACTTCTAAAATTTAGAAAATAAAAATAAAATTTCCTTTTATCTCTAAAAGGATGGAGTCCAGGAGGGGAGCAAAATATCCTTAGATTTGTTTCCTTCATCAATTACCAATTCCCCTTTATAGATGATGACGTTAAAGGCTCTGGGAATACCAATTCTTACACCAGTACTAGTGAGAGCGAACACTTACATGGGTATGGTTATTACTCTGTCCTAAGTGTGTGCTGCACATATTTGGTTCTAGTCTTCACTTTTAACCCAATGCTCAACTGACTCTCAATAGTACTTACCTGAATAATCCTATAAAGTATCAATATGTTCTTAATATAGGTTTAAAAGTTGAAAGGGCTTTTGAGATGGTTTCCAGAGCTTCCATCAACTCTAAAACATTACGGTTCCATATTAAGATAACCTCGTTCGTAAGGAGTCAAGTTCAGACTCGGAATCCAAATTTTCTGACCCCTTTTCTACCTTTTTCCACTCTACCATGCAAGTTAGGATGAGATAAACAGCTATTTTATGCTTGCATATTAACCCCTCCCCTTTCCTACCTCACACAGGTGAGGAATGAAACAATAAATGTCAAGTTTGGGGCATTTCTTTACAATAGTGTTTTTCAAAACGTACATCAAAACTCTTAATTGGGTCATGAAATTAACTAGCATTTTAAAAATGAAATAAAATGCAACAGAGATGTATGGTATGGGTAGATACTGCCTTGTGAAACTTTCAATGATATATACTTATTTGTATGTAGAAGTGGGTCAGAGTGTTACATGTATTTCTTACTATGGATCACAGACAAATAAAAGATGGAGAAATCACTGTTCTAGACTGTCCACTGTATAGTGTCGCAAAATACTGCTTTTATTGCTGTGGAACAATAACCACTGTACATCTGCACGAGTAATATCTCCAGCCATGTGTTCCATCTTTAACAGAGGACGTGGGCTGCCTTGCAACTTATACCGGCTGAGAACAATCTAGAATGCTGCTGCAAGGTAAGCCAAGTCTCCTATCAAAAGTGTAGTCACATCTCAGGGACCTGGTAGGCCAAACTGGCTTTTAAATGGCTCAGGTTGAAAAAGACAAGCATGAAAAACTGCCTTATTTTAATCATCACGCAGACTCTGGGTTTCAGAATATAAATTACTGTCGAAAAAGCAAGTGGGCAAAGGATGCTTGTTTTTGTCAAGTGGCCAAATTCTCTTCATTTATTTGCTTTCCAAAAGTAAAACTGTAAGAAATAAGGGTCTCTGTGAGGAAAATTTTAGTATCCCCTTTAGCCAGGGAAGTGTGACGGCAAAAAAAGAGCTTGCGTTGATGCCTTCACAGTCCTTTGCTTCCCACCAACAAATAAGTGGTTTGTCGAAGAGTTACGTAAATGGTTTGAAGTAAAGAACACATAGATTTCCTGATCATTAAAAAATAAAACAAAAAAGAAAATAATTAGTCTAAGTTGGCCCCACAAAACAAAAGCCACAGTTTACATGGTGCTCAAAACATGAAAGACCACTCTAGGCCTCTCTCCCTTCAACAGACCGACTGGCAATCTCCCGTCAGAATTTAAAGTGAGGCAGCCACAGCAGGCCTGGCTTTCTATCAGAAGGTATCTGACACGAGACACACACACATGGTGAGTGCTACAAAAAAATCTCTCTTCTCTCATGGAATACATACAAAGTTAAAGGAAGTCAATAACCAACATTCCAAATCCAAATAATATTAACACAATTAAGCAGTGACCATACTTAATGGTCACTGTGATTGGAAAAAAACATTGCCAAGATACAAGCAAGAGTTAGGAAGGCAATGAAGAAGGAAAGAAAAATAAGCAGCGCAAAAAATAAACTTAAGAAACAGAATAATCAAGAGAGTCTATTCCAAGATGAAACAAGAATTTCAATAAGCACTACAAGTATTCCTGAGAACTTTGGATAGTGAAATGGAAACGTGTCCACTTTCTGTCAAGACAGGAATACGAGCTGTACCCATTATTTTGCTTCAGCTCATTCTGAACAAAATATCACTCCCTTAACCTCTCCCAAACCTTCTTGCCAATTTCTGAATGAATGATCTCTTCTGAAGTCTTCTCTGGTAAAATTTTAACAAAGGCAAAACTGTTACTTAAGGAGAAAGTGAGGAAGGACAAAGCAAGATACTGTTTTTAGACAAGCAGCAGAAACCCTGCCAGCACTCTGCCGCTGGGCTTATCAGATGGTATGGACACGCTTTTCATTAGCTCCCTTTGTGGTGGCTACAGAGAACGCCTCAAGGAATTTTTCAGGTGCAAAGAGATATTCACTACTGATCAAGTCCAAAAGACGAACAGAGAAATTTGAAATGGGGGGCATTTTTCAAAATTTGGGGAACTTTCATTTGGTTTTATAGCATGGTTGGTTATTTTAGGAGATCAATATTTAATGCATTAAAACAAGAAGATATAAAAGCCCACGAGAGACCAAACTCCTTTTGTAAGAAATACAGACTAAACAGCAAATCCAAGCTTTATTCACCAATTCAGATATTTACAGTAGGTTTCACCGCTTGTTTTCTACAAAAAATTTAATATTTTAAATTGTTCAGATTGTATTAAATATATATTTTTCAGATCGCATTAAAAAGAAATACATATATGTACATATATTTGTTTTTCCAAGAAATACCCCTGCAGAAACAGTGCTAAGATCTGCCACTGTCAACTGTAATACATTTTTAATGCTGTTGTATGATTTCTCACTGTGCATTTATGCAAAAGCCTAGCCACCCTCATTCAGCAGGTAGCAGCAGATGCTGCAAGAGTGGCTCTGGTGTTTGTCCCCCCATTTGCCAGATCAGCAGACCCACTGGCCCACAGGCAGCTCTGCAGCCACAGGTGGCAGACCTTGGTGCTGTGTGAGCACCGGGCCATCTGTCACTCCTTAGGCTGCAGGGTCCCATTTCGTACATGGTTTCTGCTGCTGGGCTAAACAAAGGGTCACACAACTATGTGATGGATTTGGGTCCATGAAGGCAAAGCAAATCACTTGCTCCCATGTAATTCAAATTGGTTTACAAGATGGTCTACAAGTTCTCACAGGCTGAAGAGAATTCAACATGTGCAGAGAGACTGTAAACCCAAGAATACACAGCTCTGAGCATGCTTCCTCCCAGGCCCACCTGGGGCCTTATGGCAGCACTCTGATGCAAGTGTACTGGCTGGCCTGGTCTCTTTCAGGCATGTCAGTATCACCGTGACACAAAGCCATCTCACCTGTGTCCTCTGGAAGAGTCACAGGCCTCTGAGAGAACCACTCATATAAGTCTAATAGCTTTTTGTGGCTCCTTCCCTATTACCCTATCCATTGCACAAGAGAACAGAAAGAAGACGGAGGAGGCGGAAAGGGAGACAGAGGGGGAACAGGAAGAGGAGTTGAGGGAGGAAAAGGAATGAGGCCCTCAGACCTACCGCTTCAAGAATTAGCCTTCCTGTTTCAGGAGAGGGAGGAGGAAAGATGGGCAAGGGGAAAAATGGAGGAGGAAGGGAAGGAGGGAGAGGTGGGGGTGGAAGAAAAGGAGAAGGGAAAGGGGAAGAGCGGGAGGAAGGGGAGGAGGGGGAGGAAGGAAGGGCAGAGGAGGAGGCAGAAATAACTATCATAAAACGAACACCCAACTTCCGAGATTTTCAGCACGGTAAAGAAAGCATGTGAGAGGCAGGACTCACTCTGATCCAGAAGGGAAGGCACCTCTGAGAAGGAGACATGACGTTCCTGCGGGGCGCTAGTGAGGGGTGCACGGATGCACTGCACACTTGCCTTGCCAGCAAAGCGTAGGCAGGCAACTACTCTAGGCGCCTCTTCTGGTTCTGCACCAAGGCTTCAAGCTGGGGCTGCTTATTGGCACATCTGGTTGCTGTACTTGGAGGATAAGGCCAAGGTTAAGGTCTGCATTCCAGTGAGAGCCATGTAAGTCTCTTGTGCTCCTGCTTCAAAACCAGTTCTGTCCCTTTTAGGGGGCCCAAGCCATCCGCGTTATCTACCTCTGGTCATCCGGGAAAGGGAAGCGTCCAGGTCAGGTACTGGGAGACTCTCTGGGGTGGGGGGCAAGCAGTAAGGGCATAATATGAACGAGTGAAATAAAACATGATGGCCATTTAGTCAGCTAGGGGGGAAATGTTTTTCAGCAGAAATCCCCTCTCCTCCCAAATGCGGCAGAGCCCTGCAATAACCTTTCAGGGTTGTGTAAGCAGCTCTCCCCGGCTGGTCACAGGAGGCCTGTGGAGAGGATGTGACTTGCTTGGCGCAGATACCCACATCTCACTGCTTCCAGAAAACAAGCCAGAGCCCGCACCTCAGCGATGCCGCAGGATGTGCCCTGCAGCAGTCGCTGGGCCTCTGCTGCCCTCCCCCCTCCAACCTCCACTCCTGGGAAGGAGGGGGCCGAAAAGTAAGAACACTAAAAACCAAGGCAGGGAGGGAGCGGGGAGGCAAGCCAGTCAAGTGCTCTCAGACTCGGAGGTGGCCCCATGGGAGAGAGTAAGGACGGCAGCTCTGAGCAGGTTCTCTCCTCTGCCTGTCCCTCAAACCCAGACCTGGCCCCAAACCAGCATACCTATTAGAGCAACCCTTCGAAGTCACAAGAACAGGGAGGATTCTAAAGAGGAAACTTTTCAATCTAGCTTTGTGAGTGGAATAAAGTGTGTGCCAAAGTATGCCCAGCTGAAGAACCCTCTCCTCACCCAAAGACTAGATCTAAAAAATATTATCCCATAGCCACTCTTAGATGATGGAAAGATAAGATAAGGAGGATATATTAAAGGATGATAAAAATGTTTTAATGTGTCTTTGGGGAACGGATTTCCATCTTGGAGATGGATTAGTCCACGTTCAAAGAACTTTAGGTACTAAAACGGCACTGCAGTATGAAATGGGAATGTATCAATCATGGCCTTTATCATGGCCAAAGTCCCTTCCCACTGTCCTCCCGCTCCCAACCCAAACTTAAAAGAACTTATTAAAAGAATCCTGTATTATATATATAAAAAAATACAGGTTGCCTGCTTTGTCAGATCTAGTGTCTTTTCCCCTTGGCAACAGACAAAGCAAGGCTTGGGGGCTATGAGAAGGACAGGCAGCAGAGGGTGTGTCTCTGAGGCAGTCAGGTGGGAGCTGAGTAGTGTTTGCCAGGCTAGTTTCCACTGCGCTCAAGATTAAGTCTGAGTTCTACCTAGCAAGTGCAAGGAGCGCCCTTAGCGAAGACAATGTTTGGGAACCACGTGTCATATTAATTCCCTGCTGGTACACGGTGTCAGTCATTCACACTGCAGTCGAAAATCCCAGCTCCTCCTGCTATGCAGCACTGCTTATGCTGATGGGATTGGAGCACTGATCATCATGGCTGTCACAGAGAAGGGAGGTTTGGTTCTGCTGCAGTTTCTTCTCTCTTTTTCAAAAATGTATTTGTTGGGAGACCACTAACAGACTCTCTTTTATAACTTCCCGTTGCCTTAGATGGAATCTGTCATGGTACCCCATTTGCTACCAGTACTTGGGGTTTCACACTCTCTCTAAAACCTGAAGTTTGGAAGCGTTTTGACTTTACCCTGTCAGAGCTGAGGGAATACTGCAGGATGCACTCACCATTGTCACTGCGGGTACAGAAAACACCAAACACTGCTTAGCTAAAACGGCAAATGCGAGCAACAGGAGGGGAGAGGGCAAGACCATTCTTCAAACACAAATTGCCTGAAATAGACAGGGAGGTAAAACCTTTCACCCAGCCTATGCATACTAGGAGAAGAGGGGCAACCCTGCCCCATGGTACCCCTCACACCTGGAGAACAAGAAGTGATCTTCTGGGAGGATACATCAGAATGCCTGTGCCCATGCCAGGAGACAAGTACTTCACCCTGCATGCCAAATCAACAGAATGTACCTAAAAGCTCTACCTGTAGGATTTACCTTGTTTTAACTATTTGTTTATAAATGTGTATCGTCTACATCAAAGGATCGGAGGACTCCAAGCAGAGCTCCATAAAGCTATTTCCGACGAGATTGAGAAGGAACATCTCTGGGAGAAGGCTGCTTTGCTGCAAGCTCAATCCATTAGATGCATCACCAACCAGTAAGCCCACAAGAGAAACAGTCAAATGCAGGCAGATGCACAGCATAGATTATGAGTCTGATGGCCTGAATTCAGGCAAAATTGACTGCTTTTCAGACGTATGACCTTGAGCAAGTTGTTTAATGGCAGTCAACCTTGCTTTACTTAACTGTAAGGATGAGCTGATTATAGTACATAAACTCTAAAGCCAGTTCCAGAAATTCTAACTCCATGAAAGGTGGGAACAGGTAAGAAATTAGCATCGTCATGACTGTTGCTCACTTCCAAAATAATCCATACCTTAAACCACAAAAGAAATACAGCAAACTTCGTTTTCGAAGGCAGTTGACATACATTTCATACTTAAACTAATCAAAGCCCACAGAGAGCTAGAAAGAAAATCAGAATCAAAGACAAATAACATTTTTTTCACAGGAATGCCAGTTTCATCTTGCCATAAAGGAGAAGCATACTGTCTTGTTTTCTGAAAAACCATCCTATACTGAAAGGAGTACATTTTCCCAATTAAAAAAAAGAAGAAAGCACAAAGCAAGGAAATTCAGAAGTCTTAACAAAACACTTATTTAAATTTTTGTTTTATCCATATTTGCTACCAATTTCTTAAAAGCAGCAATCGGAAGCTATCTAGATACAAGTGCTAATTAAGTCTTTACCTCAGGAAAATCTCAAAATTTCTACCGTTTAACAGAGTAAAAAGTAACTGTAAACTGGCAAGGTCGTGCTGCTAGAGCTATCTTCAGACTTGACTGGATGAGGATGACCGTGCGGCCCACCTCTTCTCACAGGGCTCCTGGGGACGCCATTTTCCTCCTTCCTCACTGCCATCTTAGTGCCACAAACGTCTCTTAGCGGGCTGGCCGACAAGCTAGCTTATCTACATTATGGCACTGCCAGAGCATTCAAAGGTTTGATAGGAACATATTTTTTGCAGCAGAAGGAACAGCCTCTGACTCTCTACTACCAGCCAGGCTAAAATTTCCACATTAAAGAGATTTAGGAATTGCCTACAAGTACCAGAAATGCAAGCCTCTCCCCAGTAGCCACTCTTGAGTAGACCATGGAGCAGACCATGGTGAAGGTAAAGAAAATGGAAAGCAGCTGGGTCTCTGCTATGTCCTCAGAGTACCTGGTACACAGCTTACATTAAAGCCAGGGAAAGAAAATAAGACCAGCATCTTTAACCAAGTTTTACTTTAAAAATGTCAAGGGAAGGCTTTGTGATACCCTTTATGTCATCCAACCAAACATTTATGCAGGTAAAGATGCAGTTAAGAGGAGTTCTAATTTGCTGTCCTCCAAGTCTTTTATTTCAAAGTGCAAGCCTTGTAAAAACCAAAGGAAAAGAATCCCTTTGCATTCTACTATATACAGTAAACAATTAATATATTAAATGTCTCTTTCAGGGTTAGTAAAATTATATTGAGATCTAGGCTCTTATGCGACAAGCATAAGATTAATGCAAGATTTATGGAATCTTTATGGGATTCTAAAGAGGGCTTAGGAAAACTGAGCCTTCCAATTTCAATGAAAAGACTGATGTGAAAATCCTCCTCTCCCCTAGTTTCAAAAACATCTCCTAATTAGAGAAAACAGCATTCAGTGAAGAAGATGAACAACAGCTACTGCAACAAGACTTGGAAGAACAGCTGGCTTTATAAATTTGGTATCAAGTTAAAAGATACCTAGTTCTGTGAAGATTCAACTCCTGAAACAGCTACTAAAGTATTCTGAACAAATTCTTCATGGTACAGTTTACTGTAAAATACACTTACTATAAATTCTTCAGGGTTAAGTGCCTTTGAAAACATAAACACACAAATCAAAGTTAAAATCCACTTGTTTCCTCTTAGTAACAGCATAAAGGAACAAAGGAATAAGCAGAGTCAAATCCAATTAATTTTAAGAATCAAGATTTCTAAGCTTATAATCACAAACAAGAGTTTTCCACAAGTAGCTTTGAAGTCAACTATTAATTAAACAGAAGGCACTAAAAATTGTCCCATTAATGGGAGTGAAAGCCCTCCATCTACTGATCTTTTAAGGACAAAATCTTCTTTTGTTAAAACATTTTCCCTATATATTTTAATCAGCCATTATAAATCATTAACATTGGAAGCATTTTCTTAAAAAAGAAAAAAACAAACAAAAAAACAAACAAAAAAAACCAACCAAGAATAAAACCCCTAAAATCCAGCAATTTTCTTCATAAATGGAAAACAAATTGTAAAAGACAGTGAAAAGAAGCCGGAACTCTCATTAACTTAAATTACCAATGAATACTTAATTAAAAGCATGTATTAAAACCACTCACAAAACCTATATTTCAAGTACACATATATATCAATATATATCACACTTGGTTTCCAACACATACATAAAAAATACATCTAACAATCTCTGTTTTATACCTTTAATATTTGCAGTGTTCATTTTAAAGTCTATTTTGTCCATTCAACCAAAGACAAATTTTCAACTTCTCACTGCTAAATGAGTATGAGAAATACTTACTGTAGACAAAAGGATTCCATTTTCTTTCTGGGAATGCTCTCCACCCTCCTACAGAAGTCTTCTGTGCAGTGTGCAATTGCATTTTTGACTTTTACAGTAACAAAGCTCGCATGCCACAGAACCTAATGTAAATGAAATGGCCCTGCAACTGCCTTCAGAACTCAGCTCACCTCAACCATGATACAGCTAATTGTTAAAAATGGTGGCTGAGATATTTTCCATACATTAAATTAAGGAGCTCTGATGAAGGCACTGGCATCCTCCCACTTCAGACAAAGGAAAATAATTTGCAGCTGTACCAAAGGCACGGATAATTGAGTCATTTCCTATACTGGGTCAGTGTTAGAGGTTTCCTCCATCTTTACAAAATGCAAACCACAGCTCATTGTCTCATCCCAGAAATCAATTCATTGCAATGCTGCACTGGGTCACAGTTTTAAAGCAATCTTAGTCCTGGGTAAACCTAGACCTCCAACACCGAGACAAGTGAAATCTCACAGTTCCTCTCTTCCCTGAGCTGTTCTCTTCTATCCTCACTTGACAGTGCCTCAAGTCTTCCCATTGTTAAGAGTACAGAAAGTCCCACGCCTCTGAAGGGAGCTAAATCTCTTAACTAGGTGAGCGATTTCCAAGTCCATGCTTCGGAAAGAAGTCCAGACCCTATGGGTCCCATGATACAAACACATTCCTTGGGATAAAAAGCTATGTATTGTTGGCTTTTTTTTTTTTGGGGGGGGGGGTTTGTTTTTAAGGGAAGACAAGACAATCAAGCTGCTTTTTAATGCTGAATCAAAAGCATTTTATCTCTGATATTAGTCAAGGTATTAACAGTGGTACAAGCAACAAACCTTTATCATTTTACCACCCTCCAGATAAGGCTTAGAGGACTCGGAAAGTTTTTCATTTCACTTATACAAATCATGATCTCTGCACCAAAAATTGGAAATATACTTGAAGTGTTCATATCACACTCTTCTGAGGACAAATTTGGGATAGGAAAAGTCACTATCTCAATTCAAATCACCTACATTTGATAACACTTAAGAATCCCCATCTTTGATGCTGTATTTAATTTTCATTTAAAGTCTTATGCCAAAGCACTACTTGTGAGATAATTCCAGATACCTTGAATAGTACTTTTTCCCTATAACAAAATATAAATGACTGAATTCCTTGGTAAACCATGCCACACACACACACAGAGACACACACACTCTCTCTCTCTCATCTACAAACCCAAAGGATTTGATTTTAGCATAGAAAAATTCTATTTTAATTATTTTATCTCATGTAAGAATTCTACACTTCACATGCATCTTTTCAAAAAAATCCTAAAGAAAGTCCACACTACTTACTACTTAAAGATGAAGTCTGCAAAAATCCTAAATAATTGACTATTTAAATCTTTAAGTGAATGCTTATCTGCCCCACCCAACAGATTTCTTTTTTTTAAAGAAAAATGTTAGAATGACAAGGCACAAATCTGAATAATTCCCAGGAGAATCAAGTACTTTTTCTATCAAATGAGTTAAATGCTTCTGAATTCATCTCAAAATTTTAAACAAACCGAGATCTTATCTTTCAGAGGTATTGCAACAACATGCTATTAATGTATTTACTATGGTACATTAATATTTTTTTAAGGTGCATTAATCTTAATTTCTCTATGAAACACAGGCAATCCTACCTGCAGCTCTCCAATTTAAGGAGTTTCTCCAATTTAAGGAGACCGGTCGACGTTGTTGGTCACTGCAGCTCTTCCATACCTTCTACGTGGGATGAGCTCTGTCGGAACCAGTGCTCAAGTTTTCCCCACTCCAAACAGCCAGAAATGAGAGGGGGGAGGAGAGGAGAGTGAGACACAGGGAAGAGAGAAAGAAGAGAGAGTACGAAGAAAAAGGAAAAGATAGCACCCTGCATATGCTGATATGACTGAAGCACTGAAGAGTCTAATTAGACAATGAGATTGCAGGGTCCCCTTAAAAAGGGTGCTCGCAGTCCTCGGGGCAGAGCATCATCACCCGTGTTGCCCCACACAAATTCAGAGAAGTCAGCTATCAGTTTGAAAGCACAAACTGATGGGAGTAACAGTTTATAGGTTACAGAAGGGTATTTTATTGTTAACGGACTGTACCAAGTTAAGATTTAAGAGGGGGAGAGACAATATGTAGGCAAGGAATGCTATGATACTTTTTTTTTTGACCCAAGCCACTGCAATTACTCTGATGTGAATTTTTGATGACTTCCGACATCTTGCATGGTTAATACGCGCTTCAGCTGTCATGTTTGGTTAATGTGGAAAATGCATTTGCTGCATTGTGATGCAGTGCTGTGGCCACAGATTGTAACACCAGTTGTGAAGCTGGTCCCTTAACTGAGCAGCAGGAATTTGCACATGCCATGATGCTAAAATAAATGGTAGTTAAAAGCTTTTATACAGTAGCAGGCAGATTCTGCCATTTTAGCCTGCAGAACGTGTAGTTTCTACCTCCACAAGCATCTCAGCTCACTGCGCCCTCATCAATTGCACTGTCCTTCAAACAGAACGGTAAATTCACCATCTTATATGTTTGGCCTCTCAGTAGTTAAAAGATTTCAATACTGTTTAAATAACTATTCAGATTAATTATAGCTTTGAACAGAACCGAGGTTATTTGCATTTCAGGAATATACAGCCAAAGAAACTGTCAGTGACACAGGAAAATGCAGACCTTTTATTAACATATGCTCAGCTCAACTGTCACTTCTCTGTACAACATTTAGGGGAAAATATATGATGTGTAAATAATGAATATTTCCATACTACCATAATGTTTTTTTTTAAATGTTTCTCAGAAAGGGATTTTTTTCCTCCTTAGGTTTCAATGTATTATCTGAGAGTTAAAGACTATCTCAAAATACTAACATGTGTTTTTTATTGTCACTAAAAGAAATTTAATGCAGCAAACAACTGTGCAATTACAGGAAAGCTTGTGCAAAAGCAGAGATGAAACTGCACTGAGAACCAGGCAAGAGATGATTAAAGTCAGGCCAGTAAGGTAGTGGACCGTCATTACAGTGCAGATTGCAAAAGAAAAATCCTTCTTTTCTGCAAGAGAAAGATCCTTCCACCTTCAAAAACAAAAACCACAAACCCTATGACTGCAACTGTGTTGGCTGCAAAACTAATACCTATACTGCAGAACGTGAAGGACAGACACATGATCTGCCAATCTTACAACATTTTTATACAAATATTAACTTGGCTACTTAGCATCTAGAATTTGGCTACTTAAGGTTCTTATTCATCTGTAACAATCATTTCGGTATTTTAAAAAAGCAGAACCAAGTTACAGACTTTGCTGCTTTAGAAGAAAAACAACTAATATAATCAACTTGTATTTCTTACATCAGAACTTTTGCCAATTAAATGCTCAGAGTTAAGATGTTTCAGACGTTTCTGCCTTGAAAAAAAGAAAACTAAACGGAAAAAGAATGAACATAAGAACACACTGGTGTCTGCACAGTGAATAACAATGAAAGAACTTATGTTACTAACATAAAAATCAACCCATGATTTCCTTTGTTTTATTCATTGTGATAGCACCAAATGCAAAATTTGGAGGTGCATGTGTTAACAAGAGCTGTAAAACTGAAGAGCTTTCTAGTTCTGTTTCTTCTCCCAACTTAAAATTAACTGTACCAACAGCGCTATTTGGCGCCATAGCAGATGTCACAGTAGTTGTAGCTAACATTCAACAATTCAAGCTTTTTTGTTTCAGACCCAGTACAAGGTACCACTAATGGCTCAGAAACCACATAAGCAAGGAGCGGGGGAGAGAGGGAACGTGTGTTGGGGGTAGCTTTGAAATTAACCAGGCTCAGCTTATGCTCCAATTACTGAACAAAAGACAATCCTGGGGGACCTCTCTCTGAACCAGTGCAAGAAGCAAACTCTTTTGTTTCTGATCAAATAAATACAGCACTGGAGCATAGTGGATATGCAGCAAGAGGAGTCTCTGCCTGGTGATGGAAGGGGCAAGAGAAAAAAAGAACTCAGAGACCCCAGTGTGGTTACAGTCAAACCGTTTCACTGATGGTTAAAACCTATTCCTGAGGGAGACATCTAAAGTTCACTACAGGAGACTGAGAAAACCCCCTTCATTACTTAAAAAAACCCCATGTCATTAGAGCCACGTTTTCCCATGCCACTGTGGCCAAAGAAATAAACTAAGAGGATACACCTTTTTGCTAGAGTAAACTGTGAGCCAGCTCAGCCTCAATCTATGAGTATCCCAAGGAGACCAGATGAGTTGCAAGGTATCTTGAATGCAAAGGACCTCAGAGTAGAGACTACTGAGAAATGTTAAGTGATCTGCCTCAGACCCCAAGCCCATGTAAGTATGGGGAGGTCGCTAAAACACTGGAAAGAAGACCCCTGACAAAGGAAGTACTTTTCCAACTGCTGTGTCAGTAGATGAAGTAATCCATTCCTAAATGGTAGTCCACTGTTTAATTCTGTGTTTTGGCTTTATACAGCCCTCAGCATAAAAAACTAAAAGAGAAAATGATAGACAACTAGTAGACTCAGTATTTATTAATATAACAGACATAAACGGGCTTGCTTATTTCACAAATGCAGAGACGATGTCGGATTCTTCCTACCAAAGGGGATCGATATGATCTTTTCAAAATCCTCTGTATACTGCACCATTCTGAAATACAATGGCACCTAACTTGTACATCAGATACACATACACTCTGTGTGAAAAACAAAGACAACCCAAAGTGTAAAAACAGATGGATCTTACTACCACAATGACCAAAGTGCATTCAGATCTCTATGCATTTGAAAGGTCTCCAAATTTCTGGTGAGGGCTCAAATTTTTAAACACTATTCCATACAAATTTCCAATGAAGTATGCCTTGAGATAGTTCCTTAGAATTCACTGCAATGAGAATCTTTAATAGAAAAGTTTCAAGTTCATTGTTTTTATTTCCAACTCTCTATAGATTCTCCCAGTTAGTCCATTAAGTAACTTCTTAGCAAAGTACAGGTACAGGGCCAAGAAAGAGAGAAGAAAATTTCCAAAAATAGTAGCAACACTTCCTCCAACCTCAGATAGCCATATTCCAAAGTCTCTTGATTTTCTCCCTCATGCAGTTAACTGGTTTTAAAAGTGTGAGTAGGAAAAAATAAAAAATAAAAAGGAGGGAAAAAGTAGCTCTAATTTCCTTAGGCCTGTGTTTGAAACACAACAAGGACGAGGAGACGTTTTTTAAGAGGTGGCATTAGTACGCCTTTTTTTTTTTTTAACCTGTTACCATTAATAAAGAAAATTACAGAACAGAAAAAGGAAGCCACTGAAATTCTGTGGTTCAATTAGAATTATGATAATCACTCAGTGAAGTTACCATGTTCAAGCATACAACTGTAATGCTTTAAAGTACATTAACAACACGTAGGGTTTCACCCAGAAATCAAACTATTACAGAATCCTGATGAGCTCTGTTCTCCCTTCTACTGGGCTGCTGGGAAGATCAAGTAATATCACTGGAGGGCAAGTGCTTTTAAGAGTTAAAAATGAGAGACCATGTGAGGTCAGGCAAGCACTGTCCCCGATTCTAGCCTTCTGAGGCGCACAGGCTCCCAGTTCCCTTCCTTGCCGCCCCCACCAACCTCCTCCTGGCTCCCCTCCCTGCTGAGACCTTGGTCCCTGGCCCCATGCTGTATGTTTCCCCTTCTGTACAGTTGCTTGTACTGCCACAACTCTTACCTCTAGACCAGTGACTCTGGAGAATTCTGGCTGGAGTAAGTTTCTGAGCAGTGTTTCTTATCCTATCTTCAAATGTTTCAGGGGCATTTCCATGAAGATGCCTTGCCAGAACATCGAAAACTGAAATCAAATCTCAGCTCCCAATCTAGTTAACCTTCCTAATTTCTCAGCCTTGACCAACAGTGCCCATCCTTCTTGTGCCACAAACCTCAAGTGATTTCTGAACATCCTTCTTAAGCCCATCAGGCACCAACGGACACAGATGTTTTATTCCAGATGTTTCTCACACACCTTTTCCTCTCTGTTTTTTTGGCCACCAACCTGGTCCTGGCCACCATCACTGTGCCTGGATTGCTGCAATCACGTCTGAACAACACTGCAGCAGGTATCCTTCCCCTGGCCCAGCCAACTTCCACAAGTGTTTCCACACCTTCCCTCCTTTCCTGTTGACACTTACCTGCTCCAAAACTTTCAACAGCATGTACTGCTGACACCCTGCTGCTTGGTGGTCACCCCTTTCACATCTGTTCCTCCTACACTGACAGAGTTTATTTTTTAGCACATAACTTCTATTCTCACCTCCCTGACTTTGTTCAGGTTATTACTCTGATATCCTCTTTCACTTCCACAAGCTAAGCCCATTTAATCTTGCAAGGCCTACTGAGATCGTGACTGTTCCAGGGGATCTTCCCCAATCACCCTAGAATTCATTCATCATTACCCCTTTTCTCTCCTCTGAACTCCCTATGGCATTTAGAATCTCATGTGATTCCTATTTAGTTTTGCCAGTCATTTTACACGGTCTTGGACAGTTTGACCCTATAATAGGAATGTTAGTCTTGGCTCTCTAGGTAGAGAACAATGAGCTTCCAGAGGGAAGCATCCAGATTTTAGGTTTATTCTAATTGTCATCAGTGCCTACCATACTGCAGCCCTTAATGGGCACTCAACAAAACCACTTCATTGATTTTTATTACTGTTCACTAGGCCCCACCCAGGGAGATGGAGGTATCTACTTACAGGGGAGCTAAATATTACTTTACTTATTGTTTGTTCTTTTAAATCTCTTCAGCTCCCTGAGATAATTGCAGCCTTAGGTACTAAGACAGATGCTGAGATGGTTCTTGGCCAATGTGCAGAGGCACCAAACTCGTCTTTGTGACTAAGCAATATTATCAACAGTGTTCAATCCCCAAAGTCGGCTTCCTTCTCAGTTGCATCCAGAGCCAAGGAGGTTCCGGGAAAATGAGATGGTCCTGGCCCAAAGTCAGTGGTGTGGCATTCACAGCTGATCTGTCCTGACAAATCAGATGAGAATGAAAAAGCAATCTGCTAATTTTATCAATGACATTTCACCTTGAGTATTAAGTGAAGACTACTAGATTTAGGCAGTCATTAAAGAATCAGAGGATCTCTGCTCATCTTATTTAGCAGGAAAATAAATTAAGGTTCATTATCTGTTGTTCATATGCAAACTTGTCTGCCTAGGGCTCAAGAAACAACAGGAAAAAGAAAGCTCTCCTTTCTACTGCCCCACAGCAGGGTTCTGCCTCCATAAGCTTACCAAGGGAACACAGTTAGGACTGGGCCAGAAACTCAAGGCAGGTAGGTGAAGGTAATTTCAGAAGCTAGGCTTCCACTTTAAGTACATTTTAAGGAAGCAGTTTCTCAGTAAGTGTGGTTATTAATGGGAAGGGGCTGAAGTGGGAGGAGGCAGCATCTCTCCTCAAATATACCTCCGGGAAAATTCACTGCAATCCCAAGTTCCAGAAATTCAGAATGGGAGTTCTCTTGTCAGTTTGGGTCTGGCTCTCTGTCTGTCTCATAAACACACACACAAATACATTCCCAGCATCTAATCAAGTCTTAGTATTCAGATAAAGGGAACAAGTGATTCTGGCCAGAACTTGGAGATTATATGAAGAAGTTCTACCTCAATAACAACAAATCAAATAATAAAGTAAATAAAAACTTATCTTCATCACAGTCATGAAATTTCAGGGGCAGTTCATTTCCCTGTGGCATAGATTAAGAAAACAAGGACACTTAGAGCGTCACAGGTCCAGGCCCGAGTTCCTGGCTCTCAGGGTTCTCTACACAGCACTGACACCGTATCAACACGACCTGGCGAGGGGTGTGCTTGATGAAATCCGACCTCAGGGAATCTGAAGTCCTTCCATGGAGGAGGATGGTGGATACAAAGCAGAGCTTCTGGCTTGCTAGTTCTTGTTACCAATGTACTTTACACAACAGATGTATTTCTTACCAGGTTGATTGTAAATAGAATTCTTTTAAACAACTTCTATTTTAAATTCAGTAGGGAAGCTGTTATCTCAAGGAATACTAAAGCTAAGTATCACCCCAAGAGTTCTTTAATAAATGCAGATATTCAGATTTTGGATTTGCTTACTAAAGCAGGGCCCATCATATTACTATTATTTTAGAGAAAAGACATTAAAACCTCAATTTTCATGCAGTTTTTTTTTTTGCTGTATATATTTACTGTTTCTGTTATTAACTGGAAAACACTGATGAGGCCAGAAATTGATTTAAAAAAAAAACACTCCTCAATAGAAAGAAAAGGATTACTAAAATTACTCAGTCCTCAAGGATTCCAACAAGGAAACATTTAAGTATTTCATTATCTGGTCTGAGTTTCAAAATCTACTGACATATAAAATATTAGTCCTGAAATCTAAGAAAAATTTTACAAGAAAATAACCAGAGTTAAAAATTACATGCAAAATAACAACAAAATGAAGTGTTCCTGTGAAGCTATCTGTATATTATTCTAACTTAATCTAGTTAAGCCTTATGGGTTAAATGCCCTGTAAAGCTACATACAGAGGACTTCCTAAATCTAATGGAAAGCATTCTGAAGTTGGAGTCAAAAGAACTGTGTTCTAGGTAACCCTACACTACTTATTCACATCATGCCTCAGTTTCCTCATCTGTAAAATGGGAAAATGCCACCAAACCTATATGATGAACAGTATGTTTATCTTCACCAGCTAATACAAGAGGATTATTCTTCAAAGCAAAGAGAAGATGTTTCAAATGATTTCTAAGACACACAGGCTGCAAATTTTAATACATTTTTAAAATATGCAGACTGATTTAGACATTTCCAAGGAAATACTTATTCTGACTCTCTGCTTTCTTTCATGGCATCTGTTGTTACTAGCAGCTAAGGAAAAGTAAAATCTAATGTCATTAACAGTCGACTGAAG
The DNA here is from genome assembly GCF_019923935.1 of Bubalus bubalis. NCBI lineage: Eukaryota > Metazoa > Chordata > Mammalia > Artiodactyla > Bovidae > Bubalus > Bubalus bubalis. Next base: position 24,459,846 of record NC_059174.1, on the reverse strand, counting down.
ATCTTCAGCACTCACTCAATGCAGGAGGGGCTCACAGAGAGAAACAAATGAAAAGGTAAATAAAATAAGGATGAAAGAAGCTGAGGAGAAAGGCAGAGAAAATCAGGTTAATGAGTAAAAACAAGAAGTCCATCTTTCATCTCTCCTGGCTCCTCCTGATGGCAGACGGTGTATTTAATCTGCTGAGAGACCAGATTTAAGGCCTCCCTTTGGTATAGTCCATCCATGAATTATTAACGTTAGCAGAAGCAATAGCACATCCGCTCACAGCGATCACAGAGGAAAGTGATGATTAACCAAGACGGGATTATTAATCCCTCCACTTCCTGTTCCTCCATCCCCGTCTCTTCTTCATCCCCCACTGCACTCTCACTGCTTTTTAGGCAGTGTATATTAAGCTACAGCTTCGGAATCAGAGTCAATTCCTTCACGGTGAAAAAATAATCAATGACGGATTACAAGAAATAGACTTTTAACACATATAAGTTTTTAAACATATTTTATTGACCACTGTGCCCTTCACAGAACAAGAATAAAAACAAGGGTGGTGGGGCTTCCAAGGGTGGAGGGCCAGTGGTTAAGAATCCACCTTGCAATGCAAGGAACATGGATGTGACCCCTGGTCCAGGAAGATCCCACCCACATGCTGAGAAGCAACTAGGCCGGGCACCACAACTACTGAGCCTGTGCTCTAGAGCCCAGGAGCCACAACTAGAGAGCCCACGTGCTGCGACTACTGAGCCCGTGCACCTAGAGCCTGTGCTCTGCGACGGAGAGTACTCCCTGCTCATCACAACTACAGAAAGCCTGCCGTACAGCAAAACAGACCCACCACAGTCATAAATAAATAATTTTTTAAAAAAAAGAACAAACAAAAACAAACAAACAAAAAACCCAATGGTGGTTTCTAATTCTTTATGGTCTCAAACACTTCGATGATAAATATACTGCTTTGCAGGCTGAAAGTTCAGGGTTGGTCCACAGGTGGACTAAGTGTAACAGTTGGCAGAGATGGCTAGAAAAGAAGGGTCACTTATTCTAGGCTTCTGTAATAGCTTAACCCAGTGGATCTCAAGCTGGAGGGCTTGTTAGAACAGATTCTGGGGCCCACCTCCAGAGATCTGGATTCCTTAGGTCTGAGGTGGGACCTAAGAGTGAACATTTCTAACAAGTTCCTAGGTGATGCTGAAGCTGTTGGTCTGGACACCACACTTTAGAATCACTGACCAAGAGCTTCTTTCCTGTTGCCAAATGCATTAAGGGCATGAGAGGAACAGAGAAGGAAATTAGAACCTGAGGGAGAAGATTAATACAAATACAAAGATGAGATATACACCTCCTTTCCCTTCCTAACCCCTAATGAAAAACCTGGAGGCCTAAAGGGCTCTTCAATGTCTGAGGCTCCAAAATAAACCCCATTTCCACAACATTCCCTCTCCCCAAAATACGAGATAGTAGGATGGATAAGTTAACACATGGTGAGGAACACGTATGAAGCTGAGAACTAGATTAATTTATAACTCCATTCCTAAAACATGCGAAAAATATGCCCTTTTCCTTGGTCATTTTCTTCCCCATCCTTCCCTCTACTTAGGATTTGGCTTTAATGCATGATCAATCCTCAAAACACAAGGAAGTTGTAATAGCCTTACCCAGAACAGCTATGTACTGTAACAGAAAACTTGTATACACCTTCAATATCAAGCTGAGTTAGGCACCAAAAGAAAAAAAAAAAAAGACAAAAAGAAAAAGTAGATTAGCAGAGGCTTTAGCGCTTTAGAGCATCCATTAAGAGAGTAAAATAAGAACAGGTGAGCCAGATGGATAAACTCCACTCCACCTCTTTGGGGTTTGTGAATGCAGAAAACCCAAGTAATGATAGCACATGAGGAAGAGCAAGGCCTGGCTCCCACAGAACCAGCTTCGCCACACCAGCTCAACCCCACACCCAGACTCACTCTACAGAGTACACGGCGTGGGTGGGTGCGCGCTGCCAGGCTGCAGGAACCATTCTAACAGCCATGATTTCACAGCTGCTACTTGACTGGAAAAAAGGAGGTACACTCCCATTAGCAATGGCTGCTCCAGATGCCAGCCAGTCTAAAAGGCCGGGGGTGAGGTGTAGACAGAGAAAGAGAGATGCAAAGGACAGAAGGAAAAAAGCAAGAATGAAAGGAAGAAAGGAGAAAAGACAAAAAGAACAGACAAAAAGAATGGAAGAAGAGACAATAGTCCAAAGGAAGGAAAGAAACAGGGAGGGTGAACCAGAAAGGAAAAAACTGGCAAAAACTAAAAATTTCTCCCCTGACTTGCTCTGAACCCTGACCGTCTAGTCCAGCTAAAGTTTCAAATACAACTTTTGCTCCGGTTTGTCACTTAGCATTTGCTTGGCACCAGTGACCTACTCAGACAGCACAAACCAGGCTGACAGGCTCTAGTGCAACAAATCTCAAGAAACCCTGGGCCGTTTCACACAAAGGGCATCTACAAACTATGTCAGCAGCACTTACACTTCTGTTCAGTATCACTTCTTATTCCAAAGTATATCTCAGATGGAAGCAGTGAGGTTTGTCACCAGTCTATAGTATTGCTCTTCTAAGTAGCCCTTTTGTCTCTACAACTGATTTAGTTAACCAGCAAATCTTTCATGTGAAAAGGAATACATGGAAATGTCACTTCAAAGAAAGCAAGTAAAAAAAGGTCCAGGGGGAAGGACAGAACCAAAACATCAAGAAATTTGACCAGTGGCAAAAGAACTAGCTTAACATTTTGCAGAAAAATAATAATAATGATAATGTGGAATTTACCCAATCATCCATCCCCTGAGGCTTTCCTCAGCAAGGCATGATATGAAGCATCTGGATTCAAGTTCCACCTTTGACAGTAACTAATCAATCCTGATCTTGATTTCTTCCCTTTCTAAATAAAGATGATGCCAACATCCATTCACCCCACCTCAAACATGGCAGAAAGGAATAAGACAGTGATGGACAAAGCCCATTGCAAAGTATTATATGAATGGAAGGATTGTTGCGCTGTGTCCCTCAAAGCTCACATAAAATTACTAGTCCGCTACTTCCCCCTTGATCTTCCAAATCAGGACAAAGTCATAAGACTTCTCAATAACTATTTTTCCCAACGGTTTGAGGGGGACAGTGAAATGACATAACGATCATTCATGAAATCTGTATCAGATCTCTATTCACACAATAGAAAACCTTTTCTGTCACAGAATAAAGGAAAAGACTGTATAGTACTTTATAGGAATTGACCAATGGCCTGATGAGGGCCATTCTTATAGTCTACCTCTAACATGTTTCATGAAACAATTCCTCACTGCCCTGTTAAAATAAATCAATTTTCCTTGTCATTTTCAAAGATGTTTCACAGCTTCAAGTACCTGGTCCAAACAATTCAACACTCCCCAAATGGCGGCAGTCAAGAAAGTGCACTATGGAGCCATTTCCCAAGTACTCTGAACTAAGCACATCTTGCTTTTGTAATTAGATGGAAAAGTGCATTTCCCCTTCTAATGCCACTGAGTTCTCATTCATACCCTTAAAATCCCAAATTTAATGGTTTCTTGTCATCTAATTCCCTCAGCCCTCATTTACCCTCAATTCCAGTCAAGAGGTGTTCAGGTTATGAAAAGGAGGGTAAAAGTCTTTCACAGACATTGACTACTTCTCTTTCAACAATTGTGAGCCCAGCTTCCTCCATAAGCAAGACCCTGTAACCGCCTCTCAACTAGACTCTATTTTCAACTTTGCACGGGGAGAGTGGCACTGGGCACGTGCTGAGGACCACCCACAAGGAAGCGCCTGCTTAGCGGGGACCCACTCTGGCGCACCACCATGCCCACCCAGTTCCCTGCTGGTCTTCTCATCAAGATTCTGTTATGCTAGTCTGTGTTTATTTCTAAGAACCGGTTAGTCCAGAGGGTATCAATTTGCATGACTTCAGGTGAATGTCAACTCCTCACTTTTGTGTTGGCTCCTAGAAAAGCCTGATTTTGCTATGCAGAAATTCTTTCCGTATTCTGGAGCACACACACCAAGTGGAGGGCTTTGCCTGTGTCTTTAAAGACCAAACACACATAATACCCTTAGACAGCCAAATCATATTACGAGATGTAAGATTTCAACATTCCGGCACACTGCCAGAACTTAATGGCCAGTCAGACGCTAAGTAAGGAAATGGGTCTGCATTAAACCTACAAAGAAGTCAACAATCAATAGTTCAGGACTACAGTAAAAATCTGATGTGCCCTTTAAATTGCTTCTAGCATCATCCTTCTAACTCCAGCTCAGCTTCAGAAGCAAAACAAAACAAAGATGATCAAGCAAGAAGCTGAACACAACCTATTTTCACAAGCACAAAGCACTGGCATTTCAAAACTAAAAGCTGCTCCAGGATTTCACAGAAATCCTTTACAGTGTACCTGTAGGGCAGCAAACCTGAGAAATAACAGGCTGGGCTTTGGACAGTAAATTAAACTGACAGCTCAGCAAGCAGAAAACTACGGCAAAAAAGCCAGCACCTGGAGATAAATGGAGGAAGCAGGTTTGGCCTTCCTGAAAACTCATCTCCCCCCCAAACCAGCAGGGGTTTGTATTACAGTTTAGAAAGCACATTCTAGCTTCTCCCTCAATCAACATTATTTTACTACTGAGCTTATCTAAATAAGAGAGATGCCCACCATATCCATTCTCTATGAGCTTTACACTCTTTATTTTGCTCTAAATGAGCACTCAGTTATACTTTCTATTTCCTATTTCTACCACGATAGTCTTCAAAATACCCTGAAAATTCACTCCTATGCTAAAAGAGCCTTTAAAATGAAATTTAAAATCTCATGGAATAAGGGCAAGGACTAAACTCAAACTGACAAAAGGGAGTTCAAGTCTGGCACACACAGCCTCTTAGGCCTCAGGCTCTTCCTTGGTGAAATGGGGTTAATGTCACCACCTCAGAGGGTTACTGGAAGGACTGAATGAGGAAACCCAGAAACTGCTCAGTACAGTATCTGGACACAATACACGTTTAGTTAGTCTTCAGCTCTGCCTCCTTGACTTTAGCTGGGATAAAACAAGACAGAAGTTCAAACTTGTCTTTGGTGCCATGTTTTACCGTACAGCAAGGAACGCTTAAAATGAAAGGAAGGAAGGGAGGCAGGAAAGGCGGAAAGAAGAAAATACATCCACTGAAACCAGAACTGCCCAAGTACAGCTGAAGAAGCGCCCGTCCACAGCTCCCAGTCTGTAGCAGATAACTACAAAAACTGAGAATTAGCATTTAGAAATTTTTATAGCAACCTGTCAAGAGTAGCTTTATGTCTACTGACTTTAATTAAAAAAAACAAAAACAAACCAGCCAAGGCTTCCAGGAATTCCCTGGTCTAGCAGTCCACTGGTTAGGACTCCGTGCCTTTCACTGCCGAGGGCCTGGGTTCAATCGTCGGTCAGGGAACTAAGATCCCAGAAGCTGCATGGAGAGGCCAAAAAAACGCAAAACAAACATAAAACCAAAACCTAAGGCTCATATTCTGTATGTCTTTTACTTCACTTTTTCTAGTAATTCATTTAACTTATTTTATCTCAGTCTGGGATAAATTGGGAAAGAAGAAAAAAGGAAGTTGAGAAGCATGGATTCTATTAGCACCTTTTGAGTACAACACCCATCACTCTATTCCTTCAAAACAAACGCATGTGGGACCTCATCACAGAACCAAGTGTGACTAGTGAAGGCCTTAAACCTTTAAGGACCCACCCAGCCCTGCTCCTTTAGAGACTGGTTCTGCTGAGAAAGACTGACACGTTCTGTGGATAACAGAGAATCTAATAAGAAATGAGAAAGCACTCCCAGATAATATCATACAAGTATATTTCGGTACCTTGAGCAAATCAAGCACATTATAACCTTCCACGGTTGTTTCCACCTGTCCCTAAGACAGCAACAGCTTTTCTAAATAGACAATTTTTTTTTCATTAGAAAAAGGAGGAATGGAGAAAACTGTGCCCCATATCCTTGCACTTGTGCCATTCAAAGAAATAAATCAAATCAGGTAGCAATAATAAAAACCAGCCAGTGGATCCATACTCCCACTTACATTCTGCTGACCTAATCCTCCCCTTTGTGTTATAAACTAAATGAATGGTTGGGGCTAGTTGTAAATGTGTTTTGTAAGACAAGAGGTTTTTTTGTACAGTTTCTTGGAAGCTGTGTCACGCCCAGCCCTGCTCAGCCGATTCTGCCGCAGTGCTTCAAGTGCTGCGGCTTTCTGAAAAGCACAGGCAGGATTCTGCTGATGGCATCTCAGCCTCACCGCCACTCCATGGTGAGAAGCAGGGACTCGCCTTTCTGTCCTCCAAGATAATTAAAGCCACACGTGCACTGCTGCCGATCGTTAGTGTCGCAGACCAGGAGAGTGGGGGACTCACCCAACCTCTCCACATCTGAAGTGCAAGATGGAAGCCAACCATTTGAGAGACCGGAAAATGCTTGCCACCCCCTCCCCCAAAAAGCAATACACACTGGTTCTGAGAGCTCTGCAGCAAAAGAAATTCTAAGTACAGGTCTCGTCAGCAGAGGATGATGCCCATCCTACCCCCCCGCCTCTTTTCCTGGTCCCCGCCAAAAAACAGACAGAAGCAAAACCACGGGACTCTCCTGTCTCAGATGCGGAATTTTAGTGGAGATGGGGAGAACCTGGCCCGGAAGTTCGATGACTAGGGAGCCACATTTTGCAACCACCACCAATGGAAGGGGCCAGATCACACTGCCGGCCTGGAAAGCCTCGGATTGAACATTCCGAAATGGAAATAAGAGATCACAGGGCGCTGTGGCAAGCAGATCCGAGTGGTGCCCAGGGTCAAGATGTGCCATCTGAGAACGACAGGCTGGTCTACAGTAAGTGTGTTCAGTATCTGACTAGGTTTTAACCCCCATTTAAATCAAACAGTTCAGCCCGTTTCTAGTTCCTGAAACCAAGCAATTTAAAGATACCAGACTGAAGATGACAATATATGTTTCCTATCTCCAGAGTTCTGGCATCAATAGGTATCGGCAGGTTAAGAGAAGCTGGTAAAGAGGGAGGAGATGACTCAATTCCAGTTCAAAGGCACCAGTGACTGGCCAACACTTGAAGTGCTCTATTAAATTGTTAGATAAATATTTTAGCCATGGGCTTCTTCCAAAATACTCTTACAGAACCATTCCAACTTCTTTCTTCTTTAAGTTGGTAATTGATATTCCTCTGCTCACTACAGGATATAAGAAACCTCTGAGAAGACAAAAAAGCCTGTCATTTCCTCCCTGCTCAGAATGCATTCAGCATCCATTTACTTGTTTGTTCTGAAAGCCCTGCATTCAGGAGTAAGTGTGAATGGATAAGTAAAAAGACTGAAATCTTATATCCCTGGCTAACATAAAAGCAGTTTTTCACATTTTCCACAGATGATGCCTCTAACACCCACTTTTATCACCATCTTTAATTCCATTTACAGGATACTTTAATATAATTGCATACTTTGCCACCAGACCACAATGTCTACCTTTCCCCTTATCAAAAACAGGCAGGAAAATTAAGTCATTTCAGTACTTCCCACAGCACTCTGCATTAGCCCACCTAATTATAAACACAAAACAGGATGGCACATTAACCTGCCTCTGCAAAGACACTATTTTTTCCTTTTTACATGTTTACTGGCTTTTACCAGCTCTGAGATTAATTCCGGGTCAGGGTTTAATGACAAGGAACAGCAAATATGCTCATTAAGTGGGGGTGATGTGGGCGCCGCAGTGTTTCCACGAGATGAAGCCTAGCAGGGCTACCGCCTTGAACAAGAGCACAGGGAGAGATGCACCTGGTCCACATGCACCTCGGCCCCTACAACTGAATTTTAGCCTAAAATATACCCGGTATTTGTTCTAGGAAAGAGTTTCTCTCTCTACTAACAGGCTTTGGATCCAGTGGGAATTGGATTCATTTGCTAGTGAACCCAAGAGTATTACGCATAGGTTGTTTCAAGTCCAGGACAGAGAGTTGTTATAAGGTGGAAAGGGCAAGATTCAAATATCCATTAAAGTCCTCTAAAAATTCAAAAGAAAGGTTAGCGTGAAAGTCCCACTGACTCTCTTAGGAGCAAGAGGAATATAACAAAGGTTAATAAACACAAATGCTTAACTAAATAAATATCTTCACACTGTCAGATTCCATGCAATGGTCTCTTACATTTTTATATTAATATTATGTGAAAACATTTAAGAGCAAAGTCTTATTCCCTCAGAGTCCATCAATTCAAAATTCTGAATCATCCAATATTGGGCAAGATCACCATTATGTGCAGAAAAGACTGCTCAAGTATATTTAAGAGCAGAAACAATAAGGCAGGTAGGTTATGTTTTGCCTACTTTAAACCATTTCTTAGAACTGTTATACAAATTTCAGTATGCAAACAGATGCAACTCTTATGAATGAACCTCATCTCTTCCTTAATTTACTAAAGCAGTTTTGGTAAGACCTCTGAAGGAATGATGCTAAAGCTGAAACTCCAGGACTTTGGCCACCTCATGCGAAGAGCTGATTCATTGGAAAAGACTCTGATGCTGGGAGGGATTGGGGGCAGGAGGAGAAGGGGACGACAGAGGACGAGATGGCTGGATGGCATCACTGACTCGATGGACCTGAGTCTCAGTGAACTCCGGGAGTTGGTGATGGACAGGGAGGCCTGGCGTGCTGTGATTCATGGGGTCGCAAAGAGTCGGACACGACTGAGCGACTGAACTGAACTGAACTCCTTGGTACACACACTTAGCAGTTTCAATTTCTAGAAATGATGCAAATGACAATGATTTACATTTCTTTAAAAATAATTCCAGATTTAAAGGAAGTCAAGAGATACCTGGAGTAACAGGCAAATTTGGCCTTGGAGTAAACAATGAAGCAGGGCAAAGGCTAACAGAGTTCTGCCAAGAGAATGCACTGGTCATAGCAAACACCCTCTTCCAACAACACAAAAGACAACTCTACACATGGACATCACCAGATGGTCAATACCGAAATCAGATTGATTGTATTCTTTGCAGCCAAAGACGGAGAAGCTCTATACAGTAAAAAAAAAAAAACAAGACTGGGACTGACTGTGGCTCAGATCATGAACTCCTTATTGCAAAATTCAAACTTAAATTGAAGAAAGTAGGGAAAACCACTAGACCATTCAGGTATGCTAAGTCGCTTCAGTCATGTCTGACTCTCTGCGACCCCATAGTCGGCAGCCCACCAGGCTCCCCCATCCCTGGGATTCTCCAGGCAAGAACACTGGAGTGCGTTGCCATTTCCTTCTCCAATGCATGAAAATGAAAAGTGAAAGTGAAGTCGCTCAGTTGTGTCCGACTCTTAGCGACCCCATGGACTACAGCCCACCAGGCTCCTCTGTCCATGGGATTTTCCAGGCAAGAGTACTGGAGTGGGTGCCATCACCTTCTCTGACACCATTTAGGTATGACCTAAATAAAATCCCTTACGATTATACAGTAGAAATCACAAATAGATTCAAGAGATTAGATCTGACAGAGTGCCTGAGGAACTATGGACGGAGGTTCATGATATTGTGACATTGTACAGGAGGCAGTGATCAAGACCATCCCCAAGGAAAAGAAATGCAAAAAGGCGAAATGGTTGTCTGAGGAGGCCTTAAATATAGCTGAGGAAAGAAGAGAAGCAAAGGGCAAAGGAGAAAAGGAAAGGTATACCCATTTGAATGCAGAGTTCCAAAGAATAGAAAGGAGAGATAAGAAAGCCTTTCTCAGTGATCAATTCAAAGAGAGGAAAACAACAGAATGGGAAAGACTAGAGATCTCTTCAAGAAAATCAGTGATACCAAGGGAACATTTCATGCAAAGATAGGCACAATAAAGGATGGAAATGGTATGGACCTAACAGAAGCAGAAGATATGAAGAAGAGGTGGCAAGAATACACAGAAGAACTATACAAAAAAGATCTTCATGACCCAGATAACCACAATGGTGTGATCACTCACCTAGAGCCAGACATCCTGGAATGTGAAGTCAAGTGGGCCTCAGAAAGCATCACTATGAACAAAGCTACTGGAGGTGATGGAACTCCTGCTGAGCTATTTCAAATCCTGAAAGATGATGCTGTGAAAGTGCTGCACTCAATATGCCAGCAAATTTGGAAAACTCAGCAGTGGCCCCAGGACTGGAAAAGGTCAGTTTTCATTCCAATCCCTAAGAAAGGCAATGCCAAAGAATGCTCAAACTACTGCACAACTGCACTAATCTTACATGCTAGCAAAATAATGCTCAAAATTCTCCAAGCCAGGCTTCAACAGTACATGAACCATGAAATTCCAGATGTTCAAGGTGGATTCAGAAAAGTCAGAGGAACAAGAGATCAAATTGCCAACATCCGCTGGATCATAAAAAAGCAAGAGAGTTCCAGAAAAACATCTACTTCTGCTTTATTGACTATGCCAAAGCCTTTGACTGTGTGAATCACAACCAACCATGGAAAATTCTTAAAGAGATGGGAATATCAGACCACTTTACCTGTCTCCTGAGAAATCTGTATGCAGGTCAAGAAGCAACATTTAGAACCGAACATGGAACAGCAGACTGGTTTCAAATAGGAAAAGGAGTACGTCAAGGTTGTATATTGTCACCCTGCTTATTTAACTTATATGCAGAGTAGATCATGTGAAATGCTGGGCTGGATGAAGCACAAGCTGGAATCAAGATGCCAGGAGAAATATCAATAACCTCAGATATGCAGATGACACCACCTTTATGGCAGAAAGTGAAGAACTAAAGAGCCTCTTGATGAAAGTGAAAGAGGAGAGTGAAAAAATTGGCTTAAAACTCAACATTCAGAAAACTAAGATCATGGCAATCAGCCCCATCACTTCATGGAAAATAGATGGAGAAACAATGGAAACAGTGAGAGACTTTATTTTTCTGGGCTCCAAAACCACTGCAGATGGTGACTGAATCCATGAAATTAAAAGATGCTTGCTCCTTGGAAGAAAAGCTATGACCATCCTAGACAGCATATTAAAAAGCAGAGACATTACTTTGCCGACAAACGTCCGTCTAGTCAAGGCTATGGTTTTTCCAGTAGTCATGTATGGATGTGAGAGTTGGACTATAAAGAAAGCTGAGTGCCAAAGAACTGACACTTTTGAACTGTGGAGTTGGAGAAGACTCTTGAGAGTCCCTTGGGCTGCAAGGAGATCAAACCAGTCAATCCTAAAGGAAATCAGTTCTGAATATTCACTGGAAGGACTGATGTTGAAGCTGAAACTCCAATACTCTGGCCACCTGATGTGAAGAACTGACTCATTGGAAAAGACCCTGATGCTGAGAAAGATCGAAGGCAGGAGGAGAAGGGCACAACAGAGGATGAGATGGTTAGATGGCATCACCGACTCGATGAACATGAGTTTGAGCAGGCTTTGGGAGCTGGTGATGCACAGGGAAGCATGGTGTGCTGCAGTCTATGGGTGGCAAAGAGTCGGACACGACTGAGCGGCTGAACTGACTGACTGAAGATACTGTTCACCCATTCAGAATGCCCCTTCTCTCAACTAATTCAAGCTAGGGAAAGCTTACTGCATTCTCCCCTCAGTATTAATATTTTGCCAGTACTAATCCTGAAGAACTGCTATTAGCATACTAATCATTCTAGGCAAGTCTGACCCTCTTTTCAACAAACTGCCATAGGATTTCTGGAACCAATTCCCCACCAACAACTTGCCAGTACTACAAACACACAATTATTAATAGCACTCAACCACTTTTCCTCTTAGCTGTTATATATAGCTGCATTTAATCAGCAGTACCTTAATTCTGAAGGTATAAAATTAAAAGATAAACCTCGAAAATAACAATTTAGGTGATATGGGATTATAACACCAGTGATTTGTTTTATACTTAACCAAAGCCATTTAGTTTCTTCCGGTTATTTACAAGATAAGCTAACAGTGGTTTGAGCATAACTCTACATTTCCAAGGACAGAAAAAGGAAGGACATAATGAATATTTTACTATAGATACAGTGTGGTAAGCAGAACAAGTTTTTAACAAATCAATTATTGTTGCATCATTAGTTTTATATGTGATACATCAGTTCCCTGACTCATTTTCTTACAGCTATTTTCCTCTCTTTTTAGGACTTTTTTTTCTCTTTACTTATACAGGACAGATTTCCATTTGGAAATTTAGCAGACTATGAAGATCTTTAGTTCTGTATAGGATTTCTTGTGTATAGAAGGGGCTGTATTTTCATTTATCAAGATTTAAACTGGCTGCTAAGTCAATTCCAGTAACATAATCTAGGTTGCTGTTTACTTTGTGGGGGACCATTCAGAAAGTTTTGTTTTTTTCCTAAGCAGTAAAGCCAACATGCTACATTTGGAGGCCATGGGAAGAGAGATCTGAGACTATGAAAGAGGTGGCATCTAAGGAAGGCCTTAAGAGTGTCAGACTGAAAGGGGGCTCAGATATTTTCAGAGGTGCTACTCCATGCTAAAGCATGGTGGTGAGCAAAGGCCTAAAGTATAAACGGAAAGCAGGGCGGTTGGTAGCCTGGTTGGCCAAAGGAGAAACCTCTTTCTCACCCCCAGTACTCCCTCCCCTCCTAGATTTAATGCTACCTGTCCTTACCCCGAAAACTAAAGTACTTAAAACTATTTTATAAAATCAGGCTGTTTCTAGCAGTCAGCCTCACCTTTCAAAGGCCTGAAAGAGAGCTGAGGGTGAGATCAGATACTTGATTGAGCTTTGCAGTCCCTGGAACAACTAGCAAGAGACGCCTTATCCTGACACTCCGTCCAGTTGTGAAACATAGAATGTTTCATTTCAGTTAATTTATAGTTTTACATTTTCTGGCACTGTTAATACAGTGGGTTAAAGTAGCTATGTCTAAGTCCTAACTCCTGGTACCAGTGAATGTGATCCTATTTGGAAATGGGGTCTCTGCAAATGTAATTACGATAAGGATCGCTAGCTGAGATCATCTTGGATTTAGGGTGGGCCCTAAATCCAATGGCTGGTGTTCTTAGAAGGGAGAAGTGGATTGACACACATGAGGAAAGAAAGAAAAAAAACCTATGAAGATGGAGGCAGACTGCACCTCTGCTGTCACAGATCAAGGGGAGTCAGGAGCCTCAGAAGCTAGAAAAGGAAGGAGTCTCCCCTAGTGCCTTCGGAGGGCTCTGCCAACACCCTGATTTCAAAGTTCTGAGCTCCAGAACAGCGAGAGAATGAATTTCTAATGTTTTAGGCCACTAAGTTTGTGGTAATTTGTTATGGCAGCAATACGAATCTAAGTAAGTTTAGCAATAATATTATTATATTTTGGTCTATTGCCATTTGGAAATATTGCAGCCTAATGCCAAGAAACTGCAGCTCCCATTTTTATGGCCAGCCCAGGTTATTTCTGCACAGCTTTCTTAAAAAATACATGTAATCTAGTGAAACAGCCCAGAACACAACTGAACTGTGTAACTGTGTACTTTATTACTATATAATACATATCATCCATGGTATATTAGGTCTGTTCAGACCACAGTGAAAATATGCAGTCTACCCTCAATACTTTTTTTTCCAAAGACAGAAGTGAGCAAGAGGATCTCTGTGAGAGGAACAGTACTTACAAGCACCACAAAGTCACTCAGAATAGAGCAGTAGTTGCTTTAGTACCACATCCTGTTAACAATTATTGCTCTTCATCTCTATTACAGCAAATGTGTAGGCCTTCTTTATGAACATTTCCAAAAATTAAGTCAATAAACATTTTTAAAAATTCCACTGGTATCATTCAAACATATATTTAAGTGGGTTTATTTAAATATGTTACCTTTGCTGGCCACAGCAATTTAAAAATGTATTCTTAATGCATGCCAAGATCACTGATTATGATAAACAACAAAAAACTTGTATGAATTTCAAGCTCCATTAGAAACAGAAGGAAATATAATCAATGTTTACCAAACAGAAAAGGACAATCTATTCATGGGAAAATGCCTTTTCAAGCTTATAAGTAACGCAAACATTGGACAATACAAAGTCTTGGGCAGAATCTACCAAAGGCTCCTTCAGCATTTCCTTTTATGAATTTATATACTGACATAATAAATTCACTCTGACTGATACTCAGTATATGAGATTAGGGTGTGTTCTTATCTCAGAACTGCATAGTTGGAAAACATGACATTCATATACAAAAACTGATCAGATTTATACTATGTGAATCATTATTTCAATAAAGCTGGTAAGAAAAATAACTGAGAAGAAAGTGTCCATCAAAAAGTATATCTGGTTTTTCAAACTGAAAATGTCCAAATTAACTCTTCCTGGATAATCAATACATGAAGAGAAGAATTAAAAGGAGGATCACTCCTGTGAAGGGGGGAGGCTGGCTTGGCTCCTATATCTGATTACTACACAGGAAGCCAGAGAAGGGCATGATACTATACCATGCACAGGAAGTTAAGGCATAGGTCAACTGAGCCACACAACACAACTTAAGACTTCAAATCTCTATCAACCACTAGCTCAAATCAGGCCAAAGACTCAGTCCTTGGAAAGTTAAATTTTCTTCTTTAAAAGGCTTTGCTGGCAAGAAGATGAAGTCAACAGAGGATTTTATTTTGAAACTAGTTAGTCTTAAATCTTTACTGCAGGTCTAGATGATCAATTTCCAAATAATCAAAACTTATCTAAGAGCAACCAACTCACATTTTTAAAAATATTCCAGAAAAGATCAACTGAGAGGTTACATTCCAAAATGGAAGCATCCTTCCTCTCAAAGTTCAAAGGTTTCACAGCAGGGGCAGGACCAAAACTCTTAGCCATGCTTATTCCAAATTAAGAAACTTTCTCTGATGTGACCAAGCATGCACTGCTAAGAAGCCACCTAATGGGGCTGTTGAAGGACAGTGTTCACACATAAAGTAGAAGGTTAGAATAAATCATTATTACCTAATACATCTGTAAACCTGTCATTAATCCCTCAGAGTAAAAAATGTAACACATCAAAGGGAATTCATGAAGTGCCTCACTAAACATTGCTGGGTATTCCAAATATGCATTACAAATATGCCAAAGAAAGTCAAAAAAGCAGTTTTTAAAATAAACAACTTATCTGGCATCTTAAACATTAAAAACAACTCAAATAACAACCTTTCAGTAAGTGCCATCTCTTTCCACACTATTGGGATACTCCCCTAAATACATGGTGATTATTCAAATTATTTGAACTATATCCCATTCAACCACCTTGATCCTGTTGTAAGTACTGGGTTGGTCAAAAAGCTCATTTGGGCATTTCCATAGATGTTATGGGAAAACCCAAATGATCTTTTTGGCCACCCCCAATATTTGTTTACAGGGCATCAAGCAAAATACAAGGTGGAGAGAGGAACAGTTAAAACTTAAAAAAAAGGAAAATTAAGAGGCAATTATACATGCCATTTTAAGATTACATGGAAATAAGAAAGCATCTGTAACGTTGAGAGGCAAATATAATTTAGCATATAAAACTGGGAAAAACTGAATTTTCATAGTCTGGGAACATATCAATAACACAGAAAATAATGAACATCTGTAGTTATTCAACTCTCAACTCAAAGTCTAGGGTTTTAGGTTTCTGAAGTGGAATAAATGCAGTAGCACTGTGGCCATTAGATGGATTAAAACAGTTCTTGAGAAGGATGGTGGGGTGAAGTGTTTCAAATTGAGCCCAAATAATAATAGATCCATTCATACTAGGATTTGCCTCTGTAGGACCTGCATCCTTTTATCTCAAAGGTAAGTCAATGACAAAAATGGTATCCTACCATCCCTTCACTCTAACACAAATCAGTGTTCCAATTCCTCAAAACTAAATGGATCACAAGATTTTTCCTTAACAATTTTGGACACACACTCACACAGCCACTAGTTTCTGATTAGATTAAAATAGCAATCAATTGTGCCAGTGGCATGCTAGGTTAAATGAGACTGGAGTGCTCTATTAGGCCATTTCCTGGTGCCACTAATGGAGCCAAATACTTCCTAGAAATCGATAAGTGGGTTTCAGTAAATAGTACTTAAGTTTTTCCCAGCTCTTTGCCAATGCATACAAGCAAGATGCAGAAAAGAAATGTGGAAGAGGAATAGTAAAATTATTTGAGATCTAGCAAAGAAAGCAAGAGAAACTTACAACTAATGTCTCTGTCCCTTGGATTAAGCCCAAAGAAGGAAGAAAAATCTGTGCTCGTAATTACAATAATTTAAAAAGTGCAGGTCGGAACTGCTTCCCTAAATTCAGTCTTGCAGAGCACTCTGAAAATAATCCAATGTTCCTCCAAAGCTGAGCCTCTCATTCTCTTAATATTTGAAGAAGAAAATTAACAAAGAAATATGGAATTACCAAACCAGCTGGTGAACAAAGGGTCAGGGCCTTCAGCCCGGGTTGCACGCTCAGGGTTTCACTGCACCAGTCCTGGTGCCTGGCATCCCTTACCTGAATGTCTGTATCCTTCACGGGCTCGAGAGGCTCGAAAGTGGTGGCTGCACTCAGACTCTCCAGTCGCTGTGAGATGTGGGATATGTCAAGTCCCCGAGACCCAAGGAGAACTGACCTATATGAGGATACAGGGCAGGGAGAAAAAAAGAATTAGGACATCTAATGTACTTCCTAAAATATTAAAGAGTATTTTTAGTATAAAACATCTTATACGCTGCGTGAATACTTTTGTATGATTGCTTTATACCTTTCCAAAAACATCTACCACCTGGTACAACAGACACAACATTGCATTTTTTAGTAAGAGTTCTGATCATGCCTAAATTAGAGTGAGGGACCTATACAGGATAAAATGATAGCATATCAATAAAATCATAGGCTAAACTGCTCCAAATATTTTACAGTGAAGAAAACTGTGAGGTGGGTATTATTCTCAATCACCGTTTTCCAGATGGGGGGACCAAAGTGCAAACAGGTTAACCAACTTATTCAAAATCACAAAGCCAGGAAACAGCAGAGCCAGGTCACCAAACTCCAGAGCACAAACTCTTAACCAGCACACTATATTTACAGCCTCTGTATAGGCAGATGTAGTGAACCTCAAAATTTTAGAAGCTTTAGGAGTAACCTAGTTCAAACTTCATTCATTAAGGAAACTAAAAGTCCAGGGCAATCAATAACCTGCAAAGGGCAGTAAAACCAGAATTCAAGGCCAATTCTCCAAAGATTCTCTTCAAAAGCCAAACATCATGTAAAGTGCATCTTCAAATTCCCCCTCTGTTGCCCAGTCTAACATGTGACTAATAAATGCTTTTCAAGAGAAATGAGAATAATACAGCTGGCTTTATGTCTACTCACTTGAGTAATGTGACAATGGAGACCAAAAAATAATTATAGAGTCTCACTAATATCCAGAACACTTTCTGGAAGAAAGAAATCTAGGAAGATTAAGTTGTTTAGACTGTTACTTTTGGATTACGGTTTAATACCTCAACATTCCACTGACAAAGTCTCCGCTTATTCTGAGTAATTCAGAAGAAGCGAGACCACCTGGCAGCACAAGTAACCCTGATACCTATGGGTGTTACACTGAAGAAGACCAACTCTGAACACACTTATTGGAGAGATGAAAGGACTTCTCAAGCCTATTTCCACTGTCCTAAGTACCACTAATGGTACTAAGTGCTACTAACAGATGGTGTGCACCCAGAGGACTCCCCACTGTAGATTTTTGTCTCTTCCATCAGAATGGTCAGCTCTGATGCCATCTCTGGCCTCCCCTCCAGGCTATCATTTCAAACAGATAATCTTGCCTCTCTCTTCTAACAATCCTTGAGAGCTAACTTCCTAATACACTGGTTCCCAGTCTTGGTTGCACATTAGAATCACCTAGACAACTTCCCTCCCAGTGATTCTGATAATGTTGGGTGAAGATTGGAGACTGGGTATCAATATAATGCTCTCCTTCCTTTTTTAGTAACAGCTTTACTGAGATATTATTCATATATCACACAATTCACCCACTTAAGTGTATAATTTCATGGGTTTCCGTGTGTTCACAGGGTTGTACATCCATTACCACAATCTATTTTAGAACATTTTCATCCCCCTCCCCCCTCCTAATTTTCCAACAACCCATCAGCAGTCATGGGAATGTCTCCACAAATCTCTCCCCAACTTCTGGCAACCAGTAATTTATTTCCCATCTAACTTCTCCTATTCTGGACATTTTCTATAAATGGAATTATAAAATATGTAGCTGTTTGTGACTGGCTTCTTCCACTTAGCATATTTTCAAGGTTCATCCATGTTGCAGCATGTATCAGTACTTTATCTCCTTTTATTATTGTACAGTACTCCATTATATGAATATGCTATATCTTATAGTTATGAACATATCCATTCATCAGTTGAAGGACAGCTAGGTTGTTTCTACTTTTTGGCTTTTATAAAAATGCTGCCATGAACATTCACGTACAAAAATTTTTTTTTTTTAATATTTGGCTGCACTGGGTCTTGGTTATCTTAGTTGTAGCATGTGGGATTTAGTTCCCTGACCAGGGATTGAACCCAGGCTCCCTGCACTGGGAGCACAGAGTCTTAGTTGCTGGACCATCACGGAAATTCTTGTACAAGTTTTTACATTAATATATGTTTTCATTTCTCGTGAGTATATACCTAGGAGCGGAACTGCTAGATTATATATTAACTCCTTGTTTAACCTTCTGAAGAACTGTCAGACTATTTTCCAAAGCAGTTATACTATTTCATATTCCCATAAGCAATGTACGAGGGTTCCAACTTTTTCCATATCTTTGCCAATACCTGTTATTACCTTTTTGATTGCAGCCATCTTAGTGAACTCACCCTTTTAAACTATTATAGGAAAAATCTTAATATTATAAAATAACAAACCTTGTACATATTGCTGTTGTTCAGTTGCCAAGCCATATCCAACTCTTTGCCACCCCATGGAGTGTAGCATGCCAGGCCTCCCTGTCCCTCACCATCTCCCGGAGTTTGCCCAAGTTCATGTCTGTTCCATCGGCAGTACCATCCAGCCATCTCATCCTTTGATGCCCCCTTCTCCATCTGCTCTCAATCTTTTCCAGCATCAGGGACTTTTCGAATGAGTCAGCTGTTTGCATCAGGTGACCAAAATACTGGTACCTATTACTGCTTCAAAAATTAGCATGTCGTAGCAAAGTTTATTTCATCTACATCCCTACCCACTTTCCTCTTGCTACCACCCAGATTATTTCAAAAGAAATCCAAGATATTCCTCCAATTACTTAATAATTTTAAGATTTGTGTTTGTTTGAATAGAACACAAATTAGTTCTCTACTTGCAAATAACTGATATGCCTCCAAGTGTCTTTTCATCTACATAGGCTGCCCCTGTCTCATTTTTTTTTCTTACAATTGCTTTGTTTGGAGACTCTAGTTCATTTGTCCCATAGAGCAATGCTACTCAAACTTGAAACGTGCATGTGAATCACCTGGGAAACTTGTTACTATGCAGATTGTTTCAGCAGGTCTGAGAGAGAGTATGAGCGTCTCCATTTCTAAAAAGCTCACGGCTGACGCTTATGCTGTTGATCTATGGGCCACACACAGAGTAGCAAGGATGTAGTTTCCCACATAAAGGTTTTACTGACTGCATCCCCATGATGTAATTTAGCAGGGTCCTTTGGCCTCTCCTATCCAATTTCCTGTAAATTGAAAGTAAGTGCTGACAGTCGGATCAGATTCATGTGGCATTATTTTATTTTTTTGGTTCGATTACTTCAGACTTTTATCAAGAGGTATGTAACGTCTGATTACCTCTTTTTGGAATGTTACCAGACGCTGATGATCACTGCTGAGATTCATTAATTCCTCAGAGGTTGCAAAATGGTGGTATTCTATCTTTATTAGCTGGAATATTTCCCCTCAGAGACGCTCTTCATCAACTGTGTGGTTACTCTGAATAACGAGTTGATTCTCTAGCATCCTCCAAAGGTGACTGATGAGTCTTGCTTTAGTATCATTATGAACTTATGAATTTAAGCATATTTGATGTTTCACTCCACGCAGTTACTATCTTTATCATGCTCAAAATCATCTCATCTGTGGCTAATAGAAGCCTTTTCAAGTTGGTTTCTGAGATCTTTTCACATGACTCAAGTGGACCTTCATAACTTCCTTGCCATCTGGTATAAGTTCATCTTACACAGACCTTAAACAATTCCAAAGTCCAAAAAAAAAGTCCCTGTCTTCTCCATCTTATTTTTTCCCTTTTCCTATAGGTAACCGTCTGTGTTAATCACATCTTTTTACTTTGTTATTTGCTGCTTTGACATCTGGGGCCTTGATGATACTGGAGGGACTACCTCTCTCAGGTTCGCTAATCCTAGAGGCCTGCAAGCACATATAGCATATGCATACTAATCAATCCAGAGCCCATACCTCAACCACCTCCTTCATTGGGACACTATCCTCTTCCCTAATCATCTCAGGGCTAGGTACCAAACAACCAGAGACAGCACTTTTACCCTAGAGCCCAGTGAAGTGATTCAAACTAGCCAATCCTAAGCCTGCTCACCATGCCTTCTTACAGAAACCACAGTAAAGGCTTTTGCCCACATGTTCCCCTTATTTCATTTGCCCCGACTGACCTCAGTGCTTCCTCAGTGGCCCTGCATAGTATGCTCTGCCTCCTGTTTCTGGAGAAATGTGAGTAGAAACTTCTTCCCTCATGACAGTCATATCCCTGTCTGCATGTCTTACCATACTTTATTATAGCAAACCTTCAGTGCAGTTCAGTTCACTCAGTCGTGTCCGACTCGTTGCAACCCCATGAATTGCAGGCCAGGCCTCCCTGTCCACCACCAACTCCTGGAGTTCACCCAGACTCACATCCATCGAGTCAGTGATGCCATCCAGCCATCTCATCCTCTGTTGTCCCCTTCTCCTCCTGCCCCCAATCCCTCCCAGCATCAGAGTCTTTTCCAATGAGTCAACTCTTCGCATGAGGTGGCCAAAGTACTGGAGTTTCAGCTTTAGCATCATTCCTTCCAAAGAACACCCAGGGCTGATCTCCTTTATAATGGACTGATTGGATCTCCTTGCAGTCCAAGGGACTCTCAAGAGTCAAATACTTATATACATTTGTGTTTTCTACTTTTTGCAAACAGTTTTACTGAGACATAATCCACATACTATTTAATCACCCACTGAAAATGTGTAATTCAGACACATGTGTATGTATGACTGAATCACTTTTGCTGCACACCTGAAACTAGTAACATTGTTAATCTACTATAATATAAAGTAAAAATTAAAAATAAATTTAAAAAAATGGCAGAATGTTGATATGATGGGTACCTGGGAGTTTACTATACTGTTTTCTCTACTCTTACGAATGTTTTAACATTTTCATAATAAAAGGGTTAAAAAGAAGTGTGATGGGGTGGGTGGGAGGAAATCTCAAAAAAAAAAAAAAAAGTGGGTTTTAGTATATTCACAGATTTGTGCAACCAACACTACAATTAACTTTAGATATCTTTTCATTACCCAGAAAAGAAACTCCTTACCCAGAGCAGTCACCCCCCAGGCCCCCTAATCTATCACTCTATCTATCACTAGATTGACAACCTCTAATCTACTCTGTTTCTATGTATCTGCCTACCCTGCACATTGCATGTAAATGGTACTATACAGTATATAGTCTTTTGTGACTGGCTTCTTTCACTTAGCGTGTTTTTTCAAGGTTCATCCATGGTGGAGTATGTATTAGTAGTTTATTCTTTTTTATTGCCAAATAGTATTCCATTATATGGATATACCACTTTCATTTATCAATTTATCAGTCGTTAGGCATTTGGATTGTTTCCCCTTTTTGGCAACTACAAGTAATGCTGCTATGAACACTCATGTACAGGTTTCTATGTGGACCACTGTTTTCATTCCTGCTGGGTATACGCCTGGGAGTGGAACTGCTCATTTATATGGAAACTCTATATTTAACCTTTTGAGGAACTGCTAGACAGTTTTGTAAACTCTGCACCACTTTACATTTCTACTGACAGTATATGAGGGTTTCAATATTTTCCACATTCTTTCCATTTGTTATTACCTATCTTTTTGACTACAGCCATCCTAGCGGGGTGAAGTGGTATCTTTCTGTGGATTTGATCTGCAACTCCCTGATGGTTGGTGAACTGAATATCTTTTCATTTGTTTACTTGACATGAACAGATCTCCTTTGGAGAAATGCCTATTCAGACCTGCTAATCTTAAAACTGGGTTGTCTTCTGGTGCAGCCACTATGTAAAACAATAAGGAGGTTTCTCAAAAGAAAAAATGCTAAAAACAGAACTACTATATGATCCAGCAACTTCACTGGGAATATATACTCGGCAAAAATGAAAACACTAATTCAAAAAGATACGTGTATCCAATGTTCATAGCAGCACAGTAGCCAAGATATGGAAGCAACTCAAGTGCCCGTCCACAGATGATAAAGAAGATGTGGTGTGTGTGTGTGTGTGTGTGTGTATACACACACACACACACACACACACACACACAATGGACTATTATTCACTCATAAAAAAGAATGAAAATTTGCATTTGCAGCAACATGGATGGACTGAGAAAGCATTATACTTAGTGAAATTAGAAACAAATACTGTATGACATCACTTATATATGATATTTAAAAAATAATACAAATGTAATTAAAAACGAATACAAATGTAATCTAAAAAATAATACAAACAAATGTATCTGCAAAACAGAGACAGACAGACAGACACAGAAAACAAATGGTTAGCAGGGAGGGGAGGGGGAGGAGCACATTAGATACGGGATTAAGAGACACAAACTACTACACATAAAACAGGTAAGGAACAAGGATACATTGTAGAGCACAGGGAATTATAGCCATTGTCTTTTAACAACTTTCAATGGATGATAACCTGTAAAAACACTGAGTCACAATGCTGTCCATCTGAAACTAGTACTGTAAATCAATACTACTTCAAAACAGAGTTGTCTTTTTATTATTGAGTTGTAAGAGATTTTAATACATTCTGGATGTAAGTCCCTTATCCAATACATAATACACAAACATTTTCTCCCCATTCTGTGGGTTATTTTCTTCCCTGATAGTGTGCCTTAAATCACAAAAGCTTTTTAATTTTGATGAAGTTCAGTTTATTTTTGATTCTGTTACTTGCGCTTTTGGTTTCATATCCAAAAAGGCTCTGTCTAACCTAAGGTCAGGAAGATTTATGCCTATGTTTTCTTCTAAGAGTTTAAAAATTTTAAAGACAAATACCATATGATTTCACTTATATGCAGAATCTCAAAACCAAATCAAGTGAACAAACATAACAAAACAGAAACAGACTCATAGATTCAAAGAACAGGTGGTTGCCAGAGGGGAGGGAGGTAGGGGGAACGAGTGAAATGCAGGGAGGGAGATCAGGAGGTACAAACTTCCAATTATAAAATAAATGCGTCACTGGAATGAAATGCACAGAATGGGAAATACAGTCAATAATACTGTAATAACTTTGTATGGTGAGATGGTAACTAGACTTATGTGATCATTCTATAAAGAAATATCGAATCACTGTTATACCTGGAATTAACAAAGTGCTTTAGCTCAATTATACTTCAATAAAAAAAAAGATTGTTGTGGCCATTCTAGGTTCCTTGAATTTCTATACAAATTTTAGGATCAATTTATAAATTGCTGCAAAAAAGCCACCTGGGATTTTGATAGGAATTGCACTTAATCCATAGATCAATTTGGGGAGTGTTAACATCTTAATGAGATGAAGTTTTCCAATCCACACACATGGACTTTCCTTCACCTGTTTTCTTAAATAACGGAGAAGGCAATGGCACCCCACTCCAGTACTCTTGCCTGGAAAATCCCGTGGATGGAGGAGCCTGGTGGGCTGCAGTCCATGGGGTCCCGAAGAGTTGGACATGACCAAGTGACTTCACTTTGACTTTTCACTTTCATGCATTGGAGAAGGAAATGGCAACCCACTCCAGTGTTCGTGCCTGGAGAATCCCAGGGACGGTGGAGCCTGGTGGGCTGCTGTCTATGGGGTTGCACAGAGTCGGACACGACCGAAGCAACTTAGCAGCAGCAGCAGCAGCAGCAGCAGTATACACGTTCCTCCACCTTTCATGTTTATTTTACTTAGCAACATGGCCTGGAGACACTCCATCCAATGAGTGTATATTCTCATTCCTTTCTGCTACTGCTATGCACATGCACCACATTTATTCAACCAGTCCCATATTGATGGATACTGGAATTGTTTCTAACTTTTGCTATTACAACCAATGCTGCAAAGAATATCCTTGTGCACACATCTTTTTGTACTTTTGCCAGTGTATCTTTGGGAGACAGCTTCAGAAGTGTGACAGCTGGGTCAAGAGTAAATTCACTAGCTACTGCCACCACCGGCACTGTCCCACCAGCACTCTATCCCCACCAGTGATACGTGAGAATGTATTCAGAGGCCAGTGATTTAAAGGCATACCAGGGTTGGGAACCTTGACATTTAAAAATTAGCTATGAAAATTATGAGGAAAAGTCATCGAGGTGGCTGGTGCCCAGAGGAAGTGTGCAGTTCACAGACTGTGCAGTGCATTCACAGAAGCCCTGACTGGGGTCAGGGGTGGGGGGTGGAGGGAGGGACCATGAAGGAGGCAGGCAATCTGGGGTAGGGATGATGTTACTAATACAAACAAAGGCTGTTTCACCTTCTCAGGGCGGAAAAACCCAAAGGTTCCCTGCCCCAATTTTTACAAGCCAGAGAGCTTCTCCTGAGCAGAAAGCCAGAGAACTGGAGTCAAACAGTCCAGTCCCAGGAGAATAGGAAGACAAAAGCTGTTCTCAGAAGAAAGTCCAGAGGCCTGGGTTAGTCCCATCCGTCAGATACTGACTGAAAATCCTGGACAGCTCACTTGTCCAAGCTTCCTTTTTCTCCTGCTACCATGCAGAGGAAAGCCCTGCCTCTCTTACCTCTCAGGGCTGTGAAGACCAGCTGGGAGAATGCCCATGGTAAACCTTGGGGAACTGAACACGCCTCACAAGCATGAGGGATTCGCACTGCCCAAGCTGGGTTGGAGTTCTGGCGTGATCACCTGCTCTCTGACTCCTCAATATAAAAAGGAGACAGTCACACTTATTTCAAAGGGTTATTTTATTTCACAGGAAAGTACATAATGCCTGTAAAGTACTTGGCACAGTGTCTGACAAACAATAAGTGCTTTAAAAGGTAGGTTAGTAGTATGAGCACAGAAAATGTTATAATCTGCTGTTTAACTCTGGGCAAATAAAAGTGTATACATGTTTTGCCTGATCATGGGGAAAACTGTGAAAGAACAAGCAAGTTAATGGCACTGATCACCTTGGAGGTAAAGTTAGGCAGAGAGAGTGATTGCCGACTTTTTCTTTGTATCCGAGGTTGTTTGGTTTCTGAGCTGAATGGAAAAATTCAATGAGGCATCGCCCGTGGGAAAAGAGGGGGATGTAATTGACGATGTGTACCCAGATTGGGGTTCACAGCTACTGATAACATTCTATGTCTTAACTGTGCAATGTGCACAGCGGTATTCATTCACTTTACTACTATTTACACCATGAGTCGGCAAACTTAACTCCGCAAAAGGCAGACAGCAAGTACTTGAGGCTTTGCCGGCCATACAGTCTGTCATTACTACTCAACTCGGCTACTGTAGCACAAAGGCAGCACAGACAATACACAAACCAGTACGTGTGGCTGTGTTCCAACAAAACTTGAACAGGCAGCGGGTTGCATTTGGCTCCTGGGTCTTAGTCTGCCAACCCCTGATTTATACCTTCATATACGTTATGCATATTCTTTTATGTGTGAAGAAATTTAACAATTTAAAAATATCACACACACATGCAAAAAAGCAATCAAATCTGTTCCCTAAAATGAAAAATCCAACACAGTCTATTTAAACAAATGCATTTCAACACAGAACAATTCAATCTTAAATCTACAATCCAATCTTAACTAAAATCTTGAAGACAGAAATTTCTTTCAAAATTTATTTCATGTAAGAAAATTTTCCCTATTCACTTCTTTCCTCTGCCCTCATCCTGTACTAAAATATTCACATCACACTTTATGTCTCTGCCTATCACAGAGATGGAAAAATACAGTCATCAGCCCTTTGGTTTCTTTTTAAGCACCTGCCCCACCCTATACCCATTCTTTCAACGTTCCAACTTCCTCCCCCCTAAAATGATGAATTTAAGGTAGAAAGAGATGAGGAAGAATGGAAATTTACAAGAAAGAGAGCATGACTGATAATTGTTACCAAGAAAACATTTTCCCTTTTCGCTCTTAATAGGCTGTAAAGCTGATGCAATTAAATTATAACTATAGCAACTCAGCTGGCATCACAGTCCTTTCACTCCAGCAGCATCCTTTCACATAAGCAAAGCCTGCATGCTCGAGCCCCGGGGTAACTGCAGGCAGCCAGGAGCTGCAGCAGCAGGAGTCTGCAGGAAGGGTAAGTTAGTGGAAATGTCTGAAGGCCGGTTGGGGTGTTGGGCAATAGTGTAGGGGAGCAAGGATGGATAATAAAAAATCCCCACCAGGGTTCCCCTGATATGCCTTTACCAATACCAACAGAACCAAGAAAACTTAGTATTTTAAAAAAATAAAATTCTGGGGAGGCCTACATAAGGATTTCTACAACATCCTTACTGATTCAGCATGGCAGCCAAAACATTCAGATCTCAAGATGAGTTGAAAAAAGAAAATGTGGCCGTTATACTCATCCTGGTGACATTCACTATGTATCCAAAACAATGTCCCCACCTTAATACTGGTACTTAGGTCTTTCTCAAGTTTAAGGAATAAAGACTGAGCAGATGACTGACGATTCCCATGATGCATTTTCCACAGAGAATCTCAGCCACTTTCCAGACCCAGCAAGGTCACCAGTAACAACACCTCTCCATCCTCCCATGACCCTTCCATCAGGCCTAAAGGAGCACACACTCTGGAGTCAACCTCACTGGGTCTGAATCCTGACTCACTACTCGCCAGCTGTGTGATCTGAGAGAGTTATTGCCCTCTCTGAGCCTTAGCTGCTCAACTGTAATACAGGGGTCACAGTCCTACTATTTATTGTGAAAGTGGAAGTATTAGTCACTCAGTCGTGTCCAACTCTTTGTGACCCCACGGACTACAGCAGGCCAGGCTCCTCTGTCCATGGAATTCTCCAGGCAAGAACACTGGAGTGGGTTGCCATGTTATTGTGAGGACTAAGCAAAATCTTACTGATGTACAGTAAGTAATCAATAAACACATTTGTTATGGAAAGTGGCAAGATTTTTTTTCTGCCTCACTAAAGAATAAGTTCCTTGAGGGCAAGGACCATGTCTAATTCATGGTTGTAGCTGAGAGAGTCCAGGCCTGGCACAGTGGGGACCCCAAACATATGTCTGTAGAATCAACAACCCAATGCATGCTACGTGGCAGCAGCAGCCACCGGTCAGACAGTCAATCTGCACTTTTCTCCCGCTGCACTTTCTCAGGGCTCACTCACTTTCCTCTTCTACAATCAACTGGCAGGCACTGCATTTCCAAGGTCTTTTAGAAGCAGCCTATGGGGTCACTGACAATAAGCAGACAGAATCACTACTCATGTGGATGGCTTCTCATCACTAACTGCTCATCAATTTCTTCCAAGTGCTCTTAAAAATGGTGCCCATCACTTCGTGCTCTCTGGCTTTAAAGGGAACACTTATCTGTGTGACCCACATTTACCAATATACTATGTGAACCATTTATGACCCAACAGTCAGTGAACCCAAGCAGGAAAATGACTGGGACGCTTCTGCACGGCAAAGCTCTACACCCTTTCTCACCCTGATCATCTCCCTGTGACAGGGGCTCACAGCTTGGTCAGGCAGACAGGCTGGAAAAGCCAGGAAGGTGGGAGACAAAGCAGTGCTGTTGACCTGTTTACGAAACCTCTCTCGAATTCCTGAGGATCTGGCGTGTATCTGAATTTTACAGACTGCAGCCACATTCAAGGCGGGAAAGAAGATACAGATCCTGCCCCTGAGCCCCCCAGTGCCAGTGCTCCCTCCCCAGCAGTACTCACGCCTTGACATCTGCTGTCTCCTGGGACGTGCGTGTGAGGGTACGGGAACGCAGACGCTCGCCCGCCTGCTGGATCTCCTGCAGGTTCCGTTCCACATGGGGAAGCTCTGAGATGCCCTCGGTCTCCGCGGCAAGCTGTTCAGCTTGCTGAAGGAGCTCACCAAACCCCTCAGTATCCATTGGGGACGCAGATCCTAGGTGGGGGAGAAGAAAGAAGAGACCCAAGTCAAGGGACAGATAGGCTTCACACACTGCCTGAACCTGTCACAAGCTCAACGAAACACTGGGACTTTTTGAAAACAGACAAGGAGATAGGTCCTCAACAAGCAGGGTTTGTTCCTGAACGTAGCCCAAGAACAACAGGTCTGACAGAAAATGAGTCAGACTGAGAAGAAATAGATCATTTCTGTCCATATTGACAGCCCCAAGATTGATTTCTGCCACCAGAACAAAAGCAAAAATATTAAGGCACAGACTAGAATTCCTGTCTCCCTCCACAGACTCAGAGCTGACAGGGGACGGAAGCCATGGGCATCCTCTGAGAGGCCCAAAGAACCCTCACCTGCCTCCTTCCGCCTGCCTGAGACAGGAAAACGCCCCACCTGCAGAGGGCCGGGCAATTAGGCCCTTACCTTATATGATTCCCAACAACTGTGAGGATCCTGAGAAGACAGAGAAGCAATGTCAGTCCACAGAGCTCAGTCCTGTGCCCAGAACAGTCTCTGCGGCAATGAGGCAGAACCGAGGCCAGAAGAAGACAGGCTTCTGACTGATCCCTGTTAGGCTCACACCTGCTCCTTTGCTAACATAAAAGACAGGGTTTTAAAATTCATGTCCAAGTCTCCACTCATTCTTTTTTAGCTTCACCTCTGAGAGCAGAGATCCATCTCTGCTTATTATATATGACACTCAGAATATTAGACTTGTTAATACATCTACTACTTTCAGAAATACCACTGCAACTGATAATTATACAATAGGAGCTGGCTTCTAGATGATGAATATTATTAGTAAGATCACCTGTTTCTCCAACTGAGAAAAGCGCTTTGAACAGTGTTGATATTTAATGCACATTACACATTTATGAACCTTCTATATACTGCACCATCCTAGTATAAGGTTCATGACCAAGGAGTTTGAAGTACTACCCCTACTGAAATCAACAAAGATAAACAGTATCAACATCATTTAAAAAAATTTCACTGCTAAAAGGTTAACAAAATTATTATTTATTAATAAAGAACAAGTATTTCAAAAGTAGCTTTTGTTGATTATAATTTTCCTCTTTGTTCCAAAGGCATGGCCTCTATTGTACTTTTGAAATCCCTTGGTCTAGAAGTATAGTTACAATGTTAATGTAATATACAATTACGTCTCAGCTATGAAGCTCAGGTTAATGTTAAAAGGGCATGGTTTCCACCATAAATCCACAGCAAGAGAATAAGGAGTTTTAAAAATGAACATTAAAGGACATTAACTTTAAAGGCAAGGGCACAAGGTTAAAACAAAAACAGCTCAGCTGGAATAAACATGGAAACATTTCTATATTCTTTATGAAGTGCCAAGCTGACTTTAATATTTAGATGAAAAGTCATGTACACTATAACTCTTTATCTAAAGTTTCTAGATATTCGTGGTCGTTTTTTGTTTTTGTTTTTTTTTTTACCTTTTTTTTTTTTTAACCTAATGGAATCAGGCTGTAACTGGCCATCTCTACCTGTGGGAAAATGCAGATTACAGAGTAAGAGGTACTTTCTGGGACAGAAGAATAAAGAAATAGAATATTATTACACAACGGCTCCTGCCTGATGGAAAAATGTTTTTCCTTCAGAAACCTACAAGGCCAATGACATTCTATGAAGTGTCAGAAACATGGTCTCTCACCACAAAGAGGAAAGAAAAGAAACATGCTGCCTCTTCCCCCACATTTTTTTTACTCTAAGATAAAAATAATTTGTCAAACAGAGCCAAGGAGAAGAAAACACTTTTTTTCCTTCATAAGGAAAATTTTGGAATTCCTTGAATAAAACACTGAATGAAACAAAACTTCATGTTTAAAAAAAAGCAGAGAGAAGAAAATACATCCAATATTTCACATAACATTTCTATGTCAGAGAAATTCAGACAAAGGAAATGCTCAACTTCTCAAATGACTTATCCATACAAAGACTTAAAGTGATGCATTTGAGGGTAAGTAATAAATGTAAAATAAAAGTCATGCTTTAGTTCAATATGGTCCAATAAATATGATTTGTCAAAGTTAATCAAGAATTATTCTGACCATAGTAAAATAAAGGCTGAATCTCTAAACAACATCCTAAACTTCAGTCAATTCAGTTCAGTCACTCATTCGTGTCCAACTCTTTGTGACCCCGTGGACTGCAGCACGCCAAGCCTTCCTGTTTATCACCAACTCCCGGAGCTTACTCAAACTCATGTCCATCGAGTCGATGATGCCACCCAACCATCTCATCCTCTGTCATCCCCTTCTCCTCCTGCCTTCGATCCTTCCCAGCATCAGGGTCTTTTCCAATGAGTCAGTTCTTCGCATCAGGTGGCCAAAGTACTGGAGTTTCAGCTTTAGCATCAGTCCTTCCAATGAATACTCAGACTGATTTCTTTTAGGATTGACTGGTCTGATCTCCTTGCAGTCCAAGGGACTCTCAAGAGTCTTCTCCAACACCATGGTTCAAAGGCATCAGTTCTTCGGTGCTCAGCTTTCTTTATGGTCCAATTCTCACATCCATACATAACTACTGGAAAAACCATAGCTTTGACTAGACAGACCTTTGTCGGCAAAGTAATGTCTCTGCTTTTTAATATGCTGTCTAGGTTGGTAATAGCTTTTCTTCCAAGGAGCAAGCATGTTTTAATTTCATGGCTGCAGTCACCATCTGCAGTGATTTTGGAGCCCAAGAAAATAAAGTCTGCCACTGTTTCCCCATCTATTTGCCATGAAGTGATGGAACCAGATACCATGATCTTAGTTTTCTGAATGCTGAGTTTTAAGCCAGCTTTTTAAACTCTCCTCTTTCACTTTCATGAAGATGCTCTTTAGTAGTTCTTCGCTTTCTGCCATCCTAAACTTAACATGCCCCAAACTGAGCTTTAACCTCTCGTCTATAAAACCTGCTCCCTGGCCTTCTCAGTGTGGAGACCCCATCCGTCACTTGGGTCAAAATCCTTAAGTTCAGTTCATTGCTCAGTTGTGTCCGACTCTTTGCAACCCCATGAATTGCAGCACGCCAGGCCTCCCTGTCCACCACCAACTGCCGGAGTTTACCCAAACTCATGTCCATCAAGTCGGTGATGCCATCCAGCCATCTCATCCTCTGTCATCCCCTTCTCCTCCTGCCCCCAATCCTTCCCAGCATTAGAGTCTTTTCCAATGAGTCAACTTTTCGCACGAGGTGGCCAAAGTATTGGAGTTTCAGCTTTAGCATCAGTCCTTCCAAAGAACACCCAGGACTGATCTCCTTTAGGTTGGATCTCCTTGCAGTCCAAGTGACTCTCAAGAGTCTTCTCTAAAAGTCCTTAAAGCTCTCCCCAATTCACATCCCACATGAGATAGGCCAACAAAGCCTTTCAATCTACCTTCAAAGTGCACCCAGCATCTACCTCTTCCCACCACGTTCCCCATCCAAGTCACCTGGACTTGGCTCCCTGGCTTAAGCCCTTGACTCCTACACTCTCAACCTGACAACTAGTGGTCCTTTAAAGGTCTGATCACATCCATCCTCTGTTTAAACCTCTTGTGTTAACACAGAGTGAAGCTCACTGAAGCAACCCACCTCTTTTCTCCTCCAAGACTCGTCTCCAGCCCCATCCCTCCTCCTTTTCTGCACCCCAGTCACTCTGGCTGCTCCCCTATGAGTCAAACATCATCCTGTCCTTTTTCTGTACCCTAGCTCTCTCAACTGTCACAGTGCCTTTGATGCCAACCTGGGCTTCCCTGGTGGCTCAGATGGCAAAGAATCGCCTGCAGGGTGGGAGACCTTGGTTTGATCCCTTGGTTGGGAAGATCCCCTGGCGAAGGGAACAGCTATTCACTACAGTATTTTTGCCTGGAGAATTCCATGGACAGAGGAGCCTGGCAGGCTACAGTCCATGGGGTCACAAAGAGTCAGACACAACTGAGCGACTTTCACTTCACTTCATTTCATAGGACAAAATATTTAAGAGTGCAGCCTGCTACCACCCTGAGTGCTCCCCCATCTCCCTATGGTCTGTCACCCAGCCAGAATGTAAACTGCACAAGGACGGTGATTTTTGCCTGTTTTGTTCACTGAGGTTCACCCAGTCCCTAGAACAGTGCCTGGCACATAGTAGGTGCTCATCTGTTGAATGAATAGTAGGAGTTTTGTTCTTCCATTTATGGAGACTGTTTTTCTTGAAGACTTCCTACACATTCTTGCCAAATCCACTGGCAAGCAGAGACTAGAGCAAAAACATTCCCTTCCGACTACCAACTGATACTTAACATTTCCGAGGCTGCACAGCATAAGGCAGTGACAGTATAAATGGCATGAATTCAGATCACACTTGGTCCAGACAAGTGCTTTCCCTCTAAATACCCAAAAACCCAGTGGTATTTTGGAAGAAATAGCCCAGTTTTCAGGTGAACAAATTCCAAACTAAACAAATAATACATAGAATTGAGCTATACAACTTCAGAGTAGAAAATAAGCTTGTTCCATGTCTGTCTGAAAGAAGACAGTAATGTATATAATACTATATTTGGGAAAAACTGGATTTGTCCTGCATTAGAAACTAATTTATCAAAAAATGCTATTAAAGTTTCCAAGTCTATACTTTGATGCAGTCATCATCCTGTTTCATTAAAATTTTTAAATGTATGGTTAATTTAACAAATTTAAAGACAATTTTTAACCTTTGTGCAAAAATAAATATCAAATTAGCCACAAAATATAAGGGGTTAAATATCAGTATCACTTGATCCAAGATATTGAAAACTGATCAGGAAAATAACCTCACAAGCTTAGTCCAACAGAGAGAACTAAAATGGGACGGGGAAGAGGGAGTTGTCAGGGTGAAGTCCAAGCTCTGTGTTGGGGAAATCTGGTCAGGACACACGCAGAGACTGGATGTCAGCTGCCCCGCGGGAAGCTGTGGAGGAGGGAGCCACTCCATGGGAAGAAGCCACTGAGAACCCACACACGTGGGCTGTGGCACAGCCAAGGCAGCAAAACCGGGGCTGGATGGGAGAAGACCAGCAAGGACAGCTCATGGCACTGGGGCCCCTCTCTGTCATAGGACTCCGTGCCTGACTACGAGGGCCCCTGGAAACACTGAAAGGCGCTTCAGAGAGCACAGCAGGGTACGAGGGCTCTGAGCAACAACCTGCTCTCTGTGCCTCTGGGAAGAAGTCCTCCAACGACCTCCTCAAATACCCGGTGAAGCTTAAAATGAAGGGCAAACTTATCTCTGCTGTCAGAAGGCAAGACTGGTTGCCCTTTGCGGGGCAAGGGTAGGGAGAAAGGAGGCTTCTGGGAGTTGGTAATTTTCTTACACTTGGTGCTGCTTAATAGTGTGTTCAATTTGAGCAAGACTCATCGTTTACGCACATTCTGATTGTGCATCACACTTGAGTAAAAAGTTCCCCTCCAAAACAAAAGGTAATGACCCACTGGTGAATGCTTCTTAAGTGGAAGTTCCCCAGTTCAGACCTCTTCACCACACCTAGAGGATGCTGAGTAAATTAACTAGAGGAAAAAATTAAAGCCTGCAGCTTTAGAGAGACAGCTCCTATTCAGAGCTAAAGCCAAGGACTGGGCAGATTTCCATTTCCTCAAATTAGTTAGCATTCACCTGTCCTTCAGTGTCCAAAAAAATGCCCCTTCTATGCACATAAACATTCTTAACAAAGAGAAAAAAAAATCTCCAAATTGCATATAGGATGAAATAAACTTAAAAAAAAAAAGGGTAAAGCAAAAATGCATCAAATAATTTGGTCTACTTGCTATTAACATGTGTCTTAATTATGAAAAATATGGTCATTTCCACATAATATAACCATGTTAAATATTTAATCAAGTCAGAAAAGAGTAGCATAGTATAATAAATACATTTGGTCTTTGTCCCCAAGTTCCTGGCACAAAGCTTCTATAACCCCTGGAATGTCCTGAAGTTCTGAGTCTTCTGTAACTCACAATGAACCCTTTTAAGCACACCTGAATTTATGCAAATGAGGTAACTTGGAGGTGCTATGCTAGGTGGCCTCAGGATGGGGCCCGTCACCAGGAAGACCAGGTTGGAAGTTTCGGCCCTACCCACCAACCTCTGGCAAGGGGAAGCAAGGGCTGCAGATTAAGCTTTATAGAAACTCCTGAACAATGAGATTTGCTGAGTTTCTGGGTTGGTGAATCATCTACATGCTGGGACAATGGTTCCAGGGGAACAGGAATGGTACCCAGGTTCCACAGAGACAAAAGCTCCTGGGCTAAAGACTCATCTGGACCCCATCTTATGTACCTCTGCACTTGGCCATTCATCCTTCATGACAAACTGGTGAGCGTTAAATAAATGTTTCTCTGATTTCTGTGAACTGCTCTAGTGAACTAGTTAAACCTAGAGGTGCGGGTGGCGGATACAAGAGCCTCTGATCTGTAGCCAGTTGGTCATAAGTACAGATAACAATCTAGGAAAGATTAAGGGTAGGAGGAGAAGCGGGTGACAGAGGATGAGAAGGCTGGACGGCATCACCAACTCAATGGACATGAGTCTGAGCAAACTCGGGGGAGACTGGGAAGTCTGGTGTGCTGTAGTGCATAGGATTGCTAAGAGTCGGACATGACTTAGTGACTAAACAACAACAACCCTTGCAGCTACTCAGCTCCACTTTAAAGCAGTTAACAGATAAATAAGTATGGAGGTGCTCTAATAAAACTTTAATCATGGCCACCTGAATATGAATTTTATAAAATTTTCACATGTCATGAAATAGTCTTTAGATTTTTTTCCCCCACAATGACTTAAAGACATAAAAAATAAAAACTCTTCTCAGTTTCTTTGGCCCATAGCTAGGAGTTTGCCAACCCTTAGTTTGCCGAGGATATCTGAGCTAGACCTGCTAAGTGCTTACTGGCCTGCTTCAGTGTCCTGCCAGACCTCCCCTCCCTAGGCCTCAGCAGGGACAATACTTACACAGAGACTGAGTGACACAGCTGGCCTGCTGGCCTTTCCCTTCCCTCTTTAAGCTGTGCGTTTGGAGAGTACATCTGGGAGAAGAAATCTGTCTTGTAAATGACGAGTTGTGTCCAGTAAAGACACACAGAATGTGTTCTGACTGACCACATAGCGCTGGTGGGGACGCACTGCCCCGTTCAGGTATACGGCAACATATTGAACGACCCAAGTGAATTTTTCCTTTTCCTCATCACCCACAATCCAAACAGCCTAGCTATCCAAGAAACACCAAGGGCTGAGAAAGAGATGAAAGGATAAAGACAAGGCCATCCATTTTTATTTCAGCATTAAAGGACTCTCAATTCACTGAGGTGCATGGGGAGATGATGCCAGCTACTTTCCCTGCAGAATGTCAAAGTACTCAAACAATACTTTATTAGCGCTTACCATGGAATTCTAATTTTACCATATACCCAAATATTATCTCTTTCAACTACAAAGACCCTGCAATCTAATAAACGCACATTTAGCACTGCTAGACATTTTCTGAATGTTGTCAAAGGAGGATTTCATATACATGAGGGGAAATAACTGATGCTGCAGTTTATACCTTTTTTCTCTAAAATATACAATAACAATATTATTACTTCTTTCGATTATTTTTAAAAGTTTTGACAGTAATAAAAAAGTATTTTAAAAGGAACTAGTAAACAGGAGAAGACTGAACTTTGAGCCCACACACCTGGTTCAAATCTAGAAGGTTCACTTACTAGCTGAAGGGGGGTTGACCTACCCTGGGACAGAATCCCAATCTCCCCCACAATTTCCTGGTCTCTAAAGGGGAGAGGACAATGCCTACCTATTTCAAGGAGCTGATGACGGGAAGTATTTTTATTAACTCTTGTGATTTATGTCATTATAAAATGGTATTTTAGCTTCTTTCTAAAGTTGCCAATTTGGCAATATTTTGTCAATTGCAAACATCTCTGCTTCAAAAAAATCTAGTAAATATATGATACTAAATTATGACTTATTTAACCACAGCTTCATATCATTCAGTAAGAACTTCTGGGAGACAGCCGCAATTTTTACATGTACAATTTTTAAATTCCCCACTATCAAATATGGTTTTAATTATAAATCCAAATTTCTACAATGAAAGTGTGACTCAAATGAAATTTAGCATTTAATTTGAAGTGGAAATCTTGCCCTTAAACCTTCTTATTAGACTGTAGTAGGATTAAAACACAAGAACAGTGTTCAATGTTCAACACCAAGATTAATGAGGAAAGCCTCACAGGAAGTGTCAAAAGTTGAAGACTGGCTCTGTTCTCTTCTTCCGAATATATAAACTATGGTTAAATGACAATAGCATTCCACTTTATGCTCTATCTGTCAGCTGTCAATTACAACAATAACCAAAAGAAAATTACACCCTAACAGATACTATTGTTTCAGACACCTCTAAAAGACTAGGAAAAAAATGATTTAAAAAAACTGTTTTCAGATAATTTTTTATAGTCTTGTGAAACTAAGTAAAAGAGTTAGA
Organism: Bubalus bubalis; assembly: GCF_019923935.1. NCBI lineage: Eukaryota > Metazoa > Chordata > Mammalia > Artiodactyla > Bovidae > Bubalus > Bubalus bubalis. The sequence goes on along the minus strand of NC_059174.1, from coordinate 24,422,962 downwards.
CCTAATCATTATTCAGAAGGTAGACACTGGAGAAAGAACTAAAATAAATTACCCTAGACAGAAGAGAAATTAAAGACCTGGTGATTCAATACAAGTATGGGCCTGGATGACTCAGTCAGGAGTGTGTAGTGTCAGCTTTCCTGATACATAAAATAACACTTGTATTATTTCATTTCAAGGAGCAAAGAGAAGCAGAAACCAAATACCCACACAGCCCACTTCCTGACACACTCTCACAGTGGAAGGCCTGGGGTAGAATGTAGACCCCATCCTGGCTTTGCCCCACATCAGCCCTCTGACCCTGGGATCTGCCCTTCCTCACCTCCGGATCCCAGCTTCACCACCAGTGAGATGAAGGGGTTGGCTTGGGTGATTTCTAAGGTCCTGCCCTCCATGAAGAATCTACAGATGTGAGATATTTTAATTGTCTCTAAACAGAGGATGAGATGGTTGGATGGCGTCCCTGACTTCATGGACATGAGTTTGAGCAAGCTCCAGGAGTTGGTGATGGACAGGGAAGCCTGGTGTGCTGCAGTCCATAGGGCTGCAAAGAGTTAGACATGCCTGAGCAACTAAACTGACTGAAACCCAATGAACGTGTCCTCGGAAGGAGCAGCCCCAACTCAGTGGTGATAAAAAGTATCTGTATGTAGAATCTTGGGAACATAAACCAGGGCAGATCACCAAGCCTACACCAAAAAGGCTTTGGCTCTCCTCTCTAAACTAAGGATTCTCAGCTAGGGGCAGCTTTGCCCTCTGGGGAGCTCTGGCACTATGGAGAGGCATTTCTGGTTGTCACAACTGAGAAAGAGACCACATGCTACTGACATCTAGATGGCCGAGGCCAGGGGTGCAATGCACAGCACAGCTTCCACAAAAGAATTATTCAGCCTAAAATATCAACAGTGTCAAGGCTGAGAAACCTTGCAGGAAACTAAGGAAGGCTTCTTGTCCTGAGGGCCACGACACTAGCAGCAAAGGCACCCGGAACCTCTGGAAATATATGCATGCATCTTAAAAAATATACAAGAAAAGCACTACAGCTGTTACCAGATTCTAACAGAAGTCTGAGTCCCCTTCCCACTCAGCCCCAAATAATCTTAAAACACTGTATAATTCAGAATTATACCATTTGGGTTTTTCATGGTGGTATATTCATATCCCAGCATATCACACAGCACTGGAAAAGATCAAACCACAGCTACATGGAACAACAGGGATAAAAGGAACTACAGCAGCCACACACCAAAAAGGACATATTTCATGATTCCATTTCCATGGATTTTAAGAACAGAAAAAACTAATCTATGGTGCTAGAAATCAGAACACTGGTTATGGGGGCGGGGGGGTGGGGGTGGGCGGTTAAGGGGAACAGGGAATGATTGGGAGGAAAGACAACAGAACTCTCCTGTCAGCACAGACTGAAACGCGTCCCTCCAAAAGTCACCGTGAAAGGCACTCAGTCGTGTCCAACTCTGCGACAACCACAGACCACGGAATTCTCCAGGCCAGAATACTGAAGGGGGCAGCCCTTCCCTTCTCCAGGGGATCTTCCCAGGAGATTGAATTCAGGTCTCCCGCATTGCAGGCGGATTCTTTGCCAACTGAGCTATCAGGGAAGCCCATAAAAGTCATTATGCTGAAGTCCTAACGTGAAAATATCTTGAGAAGTGGTCTCTGAGAGGTAATTAGGTTTAGATGAGGTCATGAAGAAGGCATCCTCAAGATGGGACTGGTACACTACTAACAAGAGACACCAGAAAGCTGCTTCCTCTATCTCCTATCCCGACTCCACACACACATCACCCAGAAAGTACATGTGAGCACACTAGAGATGGTGGCCACCCATGAGCCAGGAAGAGAGAGGGCCCTCACCAGAACCACCACGTGGCACCCCGTCTCCCATTTCCAGCCTCCAGAGCTGCGGAAAAACAAACTTCTGTTGTTTACACCACTCAGGCCATGGTAATATGGCAGCCCAGGCGAAAACATCGGGGTATTGGAAATATTCTATATTTCAAAATGGGTGATGGTCACAAGATTGAATAACTATGTAAAAGTTCATCAGATCAGATCAGATCAGTTGCTCAGTCGTGTCCGACTCTTCGCAACCCCATGAATCGCAGCACGCCAGGCCTCCCTGTCCATCACCAACTCCCGGAGTTCACTGAGACGTCCATCGAGTCAGTGATGCCATCCAGCCATCTCATCCTCTGTCGTCCCCTTTTCCTCCTGCCCCCAATCCCTCCCAGCATCAGAGTCTTTTCCAATGAGTCAACTCTTCGCATGAGGTGGACAAAGTACTGGAGTTTCAGCTTTAGCATCAGTCCTTCCAAAGAAATCCCAGGGCTGATCTCCTTCAGAATGGACTGGTTGGATCTCCTTGCAGTCCAAGGGACTCTCAAGAGTCTTCTCCAACACCACAGTTCAAAAGCATCAATTCTTCGGCGCTCAGCCTTCTTCACAGTCCAACTCTCACATCCATACATGACCACAGGAAAAACCATAGCCCTGACTAGACGAACCTTTGTTGGCAAAGTAATGCCTCTGCTTTTGAACATGCTATCTAGGTTGGTCATAACTTTCCTTCCAAGGAGTAAGCGTCTTTTAATTTCATGGCTGCAGTCACCATCTGCAGTGATTTTGGAGCCCAGAAAAGTAAAAGTTCATAAGCTATACTAAATATATATTAAGTGTATATATAATATATATATATTAAAGCTTGTTCACAGATAGTATTTAGAAGACATAGCAAGAAACTAAGCATTACCTCGAGAAAGAGAGCAAAGCTAAGATTTGGGAGACTTCTGCTTTTCATTTTATACCCTCTGTCAATCTGAATTCTTTTCCATAAGTGAATGTGACCCTTTCTAATTTTTAATAACTTGTTCATCTGAAAACTGCTCTGAACTCCCTGTCTCAGTGTTTGTCTCATCACTGCCCCGCACCCTCAATGGCAATGAAATGTCAACTGCACACGCCCACCCTGCTTCTTGCACTCGCACTCCAACCCAGGAGTTTCGAGGCACTGCCTGTGCACGTCCACTCAATCCCATAATGTCACACCCCGCGTGTCTCCAAATGCAGTTATTCACCACCGCTGCCGCCGCCGCCAGCTGCCTTCCCAAAGCCCTCCACCTGTACCCTGGCTGGTCTCTCAGGTTCTAACTCATCCTTCTCCTTGGTTCTGTGCATGGATTGTTTATTTATAGGTATTCTCCACTCTCCAGACTCAGAAACCATAATAGATGCAGATACACTTTTGAGAGACAACAGGGAGGTATTCCACATTATCCAAACTATTGCTACTCCCTAACAAAATCTCAGGAAACCAGTACTACAGATTTAGATGACATGACATCCCTCCAAATCCCTCATTACCTAAACAGATTAACCAGCAAGGGATACTATATTTTTACAGCCTCTTCTGTTGCTTTTTCTCTTTTTCCAGCTTTACTGATATGTAACTGACCCACCATACTGTATCATTTTAAGCACACAATGTGATGATGTGATAGGCATACATACTGTGAGATCATTACCACAAGAAGGCTAAATCTAACTGTTGCTTCCATCTTTGTCACCATCACTCTTGGCCAGACTTCCTGCCCTTTAAGCCCAGTTCTTGCTGGATGCCAGTTCCAGCCCCTCCCAATGCCTATCACTTGCTCACTGCGACCACGTCCATCTTTCCGCCATCACTTTCCCTCTGTTGCTCCTGCACAAAAGCCCTCAATACATCCCACTCATGGGATCCAGACAAGGCACTGTTTTTGCAGAAACCCTGTGTGTGAGCAACGTGATCCGCTCTGTCTCTGACCATCTTCACCCACTCCCTGCTCTGTGCTCGTGCCCCATTTTTCACAGGCAGGAACATCTACTCGCCTTCCACCACCCCCGGACCCAGCTAGGAACTGCACCCTCTAACTGGGCGACTTTGGGTAGTTAACCACTCCTTCTGCGCCTGGCCTATGAAGTGGAAACGTAGTTGCACCTTCCTCACCTGCCACACAATAACCACTCAATCAGCTACCGTTACCACCAATTCAAGTCCTACCTGCCAAATGGTGTTCCTCCATACCGGTCCCACAGCAACCTCCCCTCAATTCCTCTCGACTCCATTTTTCTATTTGTTGTGCATGTTTCCATGTGGCCAATAGTCTGTTTCTGTGCTCCACAGGGTTTCTGTAGCCTCATTTCACTCTGGAGCTTTCACAGAGCTATTTTTCATTAACATCTAGTTGTTTGTTTCTATGGGAGGACAGGCATTAGGACCTGTTAGTCCAACACCCTGCTAACTTCATTCTCCTCACTTGCCTTGTTATTGTCTATTAATATCTAGATTCCTTCTTTCCCAAACAGCTTAAAATTTAAAGTATTCTGAAGCGTTACCAATTAAAAAAAAAAAAGCCTTCAACTACAATTCCCACCAGTGGCCATTTGTCTTCCAGATGGCTACAGACCTCTCTGAATCCATTCACATACATGTGGGCATCCAAGAGAAAACACATACACACACTCTTGAACAGGCAGTATCAGGAAATTCAATGTCACCTTTCCCCAGGAAGTCAATCCAAGGACCTCGGCGGTCTATCTGGGCCCAGGCAAGGAGCCTCATCTGTCAACACAAAGATGACTTCCGTATTTCTATGTCTAGCTGAGCTCTCTGCCTGGGCCAATATTTCCAACTGTCCACCTGACATCTACACCTGGCTGACCAGGGGGTGCCTCAAGCTACACATCATCCCAAATGCTTCGCTCCTCCCCGCTTCCTAGCTGCCACTGCAACTGCGACCATCACCACCTCCTCCTCCATTTCCAGTCTCTCTAACCTCATTCTTTTCTCCTGATCACCTCAACAATCTAAGCCTTCTCGTTCCTCTAACCCACCCTCCCCTCGCCCAGAGAGGTTAATTCTTTCTGAAATGCTCCCCTGCCTTTGCACTTGACCCACTCAAGGCCACCTTCCATCCCCTACATGCAAAGAATGGGCACAGCCACCCTTACCATCCTCATCTCTTACTGCCCGCCCCCCACAGATACCCCAGCAGTTCGCTACTCCTTGGGGTGCCTCATGCTGTTCCCTCCCTTCATACCCCAGGACACGCAGGTGCACACTCTGCTAGAACACAAACCTACCCTGTCACACTCTTAGGTAGCTTGCAAAGTGAACTGGGAGAGTCCTAACTACCTCAAACTGCTCCCAAACGATTCTGAACCTTCAATTACTATTCTTCCCTGGACAGCTGGAAAAATGGTGATGATTTCTCCCTGAGTCTGTCTCCTCCACGTGGAGAATTCTGGTAGGATAAGGTCCACAGACTGCTCAGCTCTGAATTTTCAGTTGCTAAGTTTGGCACAAAAAAGGTACCAAATCAATGTTTGCCGAATGAAAGTGGCCAGTTCCCTGAGGACCTGTACCTCAGGTCCTCACCCCAGGATCTTAGCTCTGACCCCTCCCTCTCAGTGGCATGTCTTTCTTTCTCTCCACCTTATTTTCTCCTTCAGCCCATCAGGAAGCAGGTGCAGACACTCAAGTTCACTATCTTGAATCTCCAATATTCCCACCTCAGGGTATTTGCACTGGCTGTTTCCCTCCAGAATGCGCTTGCCCTAGATATTACCCTCTCAGATTTCAATCAGGTCTCTGTTCAGATATCCTTGTCCTCTTTTTAAAAGGGCCCTGCCACCACATGCTATCCCTGTAGGCTCACCACTGGTGCTGTGCCCCACAGAAACAGCAACTCAGTGAGTGCAGGCCTATCTCAGGCACCACTGGATCCCCAAATCTTTATCGGTGTCAGGAACATGGCCTTATTTCCTGTGTTGAGCACATACTGTGTAGCAGGTCTAGGTGCTGGAGATACAGCAAGGAACAAAACAGATAAAAATTCCCCCTGCATGTTCCCAAGGGGAAAAATAAACAATACATTAGATAAACAAGAAAAATATAACAACAACAACAAAATTGATATAGGAAGACAGGAAGTGGGAAAAGTCTCACTAGGTGACTCGCAAATAAAAATCTGAGAGAAATGAGGGAGCAAACCATGTGAATACCGAATCGCAAGCCCAAAGGTTCTGAGGCTGAAGAATGTCTGCCATGTGGAAAGAGTGGGGAGCAGAAACTAAAGTGCAAAAAGTAACAGTGGGTCAGATTATAGCTCCCTGTAAGGACTTCATCCTTCGTTTGTTTTTTCTTTTTGTTTTTTGGTCATGCAGCACAGCCTGTGGGATCCTAGTTCCCAGACCAGGGATGGAACCTGGGCCTGAGACTTGAGTCCCAACCACTGGACCACCAGAAGATTCCCAAGAGTTTATCTTAAAATGAGATGGGGACCCATTGGAGGGCTTTATGATCTGCCTTACAGGGATCCTTTTATCTGCTGTGCTGAAAACAGGGGTTAGGGCAGAAGCCAGGAGAACAGATGGGAGACTATTTCAATAATCCAGGAGAGAGGTGATGGTGACTGGGCCAAAGGCACTGGACGTGAAAAAGCAGTCAAGGATAACTCAAAGGTTGTTGATCAGTCTTTTATGTTCCTGAGAAGAGAAAAAAATAGCAAGAAGAGCAGTCTGGGAAGAGAGGTGGACGGGAGCTTGATAGCGCTGTCCTGACATGTTCAGTCTGAGTTCCGAACAGTAGGCAGCTGCATATAGGTGAAGGGAGAGGCCCAGGCTGGAGATATTCAGGTGGGATCTGTTAGCCTAATAAACAGGTATTTAGAATGATAGCCTTGAGTGACATCACCAGGAATGAAAAATAAAAATGTTCCAAACACAAATTCACAAAGAAGAATAACTGAAAAGAAGAACAGATATGATGCCTAAGGACACCCTCTCAACCTTCAAACAGAACAAAAAGGTGACCCTTGCTGAAAGACATTTTGGTCAAAATAAAACCTCCTTCGCACACCCGGCAGAGGGGCAAACCAGGACCAACTCTGTCAATGGGTCGTCCAAACTTTGAACAAAGACCCCTGCGGTCCGCCCCGTAATTTTTCAAAAATGAGACCCAGTAAACGTAGGTATTGCCTTTGTAAAAGATGGGGTGCTGTGGGCCCAGAGAAAGCGAGGGCCACGTCCAGGTTCTAATCACTAGCATCTGCCTGCACGGGAAGGAGCATTCTGCTGGATGCAGACGGAGGAGATAGGCCACGGCTCACAGGGTTGTCAATCTCCTGGGAGGGCACCGCCTCCCGACAGGGTCCATCCATCCCTGAGGGGCGAGCGAGCTGGCAGGGCGCGGTCAGGAAGGTAATCAGGCAGAGTGGGGTGCGGGGGAGGGGCATCGATACAGACAAGGGTGGACTCGCAGGGCAGAGTTGGACGTGGGGGCGTGGCGCGCCTGCAGAGCGCTGGGGTAGGACATGAGGGCCGCCAGGAGGCCGCAGCTCCGTGTTCGGAAGGAGGGCAGATAGAAGACACCGCAGGCGCACCCCGACGCTATAATCAGGGGCGGTTCGACAGGGCGCTGTGTAGCCGGGGTGAGGCATGCCGGCTGACATGAGGCGAACGGGAAGCGTGGGCAGCACGGTTCTGAACATGTGGACCGGGCTCCGCCCAGCCTCGAGGACCTGGGTTCAAGGATACGCCGCGTGTCAGAAGGACGGGGCCAGAAACACCCTTACCTGGCGCAGCAGCACCCGTGTCCCCCTCGCAGGTCCCGGCTGGAGAACGCGGCCGCCGCTTCTCGCGCCGCTCGTCCGCGCTTCCTGATTGGCCGAGGCCGGCCCTCCCAGAAGCCCCCGCGCGGCGCGCCGCCAAATGAACTTTATGGAGACCGGTGGAGGAGGACACGGACACGGGCGGGGCTAGGGGCGGGGTTTTCGACTGAGCGGTCACTCCCCACACTCCCTCGGCACTGCCCTCACCCTTCCCACGTGGTTAGAGTCTACTCGGGCGCAAGAAAGCGGGTCGCACAATGACCTGCGCGGATTTCTTACCCTTTATTGAGCACCATCCAAGTGCCAAGCACTATTCTAGGCACTGGGGGCACAGTGGTGACCACGACAGGCAAGGTCCCTGCTCTAACGGAGTTCTCAAGGTGGTGGGGAAAATGAAAGTGAAAGTCGCTCAGTCATGTCTGACTCTTTGCGACCCCATGGACTGTAGAGTCCATGGAATTCTCCAGGCCAGAATACTGGAGGTAGCCTTTCTCTTCTCCAGGGGATCTTTCCCAACCCAGGGATCGAACCCAGGTCTCCTGCATTGCAGGCGCGTTCTTTACCGGTTGAGCCACTAGGGAAGCCCGTGGTGGGGGGAAATAAAATATAATAAATGACTGCCAGTTTGTAAGGAAGGCAATGGCGAAACAAGCAGGGTAATGGGAGAGAGAATGCCTGTGTGGTCAGAGAGGGCCTCTCGGAGAAGGTGATCGCTGAGCTGAAACTTAAATGATGAGAAAGGGTCAGCCTTGCATAGCCTTGGATGCAGAACATTCTGAGTAGAGGGAACAAATCTGAAGGTTCCATGGGGAAACACCTGGTGTTTGAAGAATAGAAAGAAGTGGGGTATGACTGGTAGAAGATGATAGAGCACAGGTGGGGTAAGACTCACAGTTGGGGGGGCCAGACTTTGCAGATCCTTCAGGCTGCAGCGAGAAAGTGTAAGTTATTCCTCATGCAAGTGAAAGCCACTGGAGGGTTTCATGCCGAGTTCTGACATGAGCTGGTTTACTTTTGTAGACAATCCCTCTAGTCCTTTTGGGGGAGAATGGACAGTAGGCAACAGGGAGGAGCTGGGAGGCTACTTCTGTGTTTAAGACATAAAGCAGAGGACTTCCCTGGTCCTCAGGTGGTTATAAATCCATCTGCCAAAGCAGGGGACACGAGTTTGATCCCTGCTTCAGGAAGATTCCACATGCCCCAGGGCAACTAAGCACCACAACTACTGAGCCCAAGCACCACAGCTAGAGAGTAGCCCCCTCTTGCTGCAACTAGAGAAAGCCTGCACATGGCAATGAAGACCCAGTAAAGCCAAAAAAAAAAAAAAAAAAAAAAAAAAATAAATAAATAAAATGAAAAAAAGAAAGACAAGACAGTGGAACTACGATTGTTGCAGTGCCCAATCAGGCAACACAATTAGTCCTTATGATCTGATGAGGAAGAGGGTACAGAAAGAGTGTATTTCAATGTAACATGTAAGGATGCTAAGAGAGTTTAACCCAGTCTGGTGGGTTGAAAGGAGCCTTCCCCTGGAGGTGGGTGGAGTGATACCTTAACTGAGCTGTAAAGATGAACAGGGCTCAGACTGGCAAAGAGAGAAGGGAGCTTTTTCCTCGCCAAGGGAATAGAATAAGCAAAGGTGGAGAGGAAAGAAATAGTGTCTGCCCACCCTCTCCATACATTACCTCTTAATTCTGAGAAAGGGAGCCTCTACCCAGGCTCCTCTAAGACCTGTTCTCTTCTAGCTTTCAACCTGCACCTGTAAAGACTTGAGCAAAACACTAACATACTTTCTAACAGCTATTAAAATCAGATATGAAAGTGTGGACATTACTGCTGATTCTATAGAACTAAGGATAAGAGTACTGCAAATGATTGTACCCCAACAAATGATGGATGGTATGGACCAGTTCCCAGAAACGTAAAACTTACCAAGACTAAATCAAGAACAAGTAGATAATCAGAGTAGATCTGTAATTAATGAGATTGAATCAGTGAAAAATCTCTCAACAAATAAAACTTTGGATCCAATGGCTTCACTGGTAAATTCCACCAAATATTTTAAAAACTACTACCAATCCTTCTCAAATTCTTCCAAAAAACTGAAGGGGAGAGAGCACTTTTTATGAGTGTTCTGTGAGGCCAGTATTACCCTGATTCCAAAGTCAGCCAAAGATACCACAAGTAAAAATTCTTAGCAAAATACTAGCAATCCAATTTCAGCAGCATATTTTTAAAGAGATTTTTTTGGATGTGGACAATTTTTTAAAAGACTTTATTGAATTTGTTACAATACTGCTTCTGCTTTATGTTTTGTTTCTCTGGCCATGAGGCGTGTGGAATCTTAGTTCCCTGTATGTGCATGCTCAGACGTATCTGACTCTTTGTGACCGTATGGACTGTAGCCCACCAGGCTTCTCTGTCCATGGGATTTTCCAGGCAAGAATACTGGAGTGGATTGCAATGTCCTCCTGCAGGGGATATCCCTAACCCAGGGATCAAACCTGCATCTCCTTTGTCTCCTGTATTGCAGGCAGATTCTTTACCACTTGAGCCATCAGGGAAGCCCTCAGCAGCATATTAAAATGAGTATAACACCATGACCAAGAAGCATTTATTTCTGGAACATAAGACTAGTTCAACATATGAAAATCAATCAATGTAATACACCACTTTAACAGAATGAAGGAGAAAAATCATGATAATCTCAACTGATGCATAAATACATTTGACAAAATTCAACACCCTGTCATTATAAAAACACTTTGCAAACTAGGAACAGAAGGAAAGTACTTCAACAGAACAAAAGCCATATATGAAAACCCCCACAGCAAACATCATACTCAATGGCAAAGAGCTGAAATCTTTTCCTTTAAGATCAGAAACAAGACAGGGATGCCTGCTTTTGGCACCTCTATTCAACATAGTACTGGAAGTTCTAGCTAGAGCAGTTAGGCAAGAAAGAGAAATAAAAGGCATTCAAATAAAAAAGGAAGAAGTTAAATTATCTCTGTTCCCAGATAAGGTTTATATGTAGACAGTCCTAAAGATCACACACACACACACACACACACACACAAACCCTGTTAGAGTGAACAAATTAATTCAGCAAAGTAGCAGGATACAAAGTCAACACACAGAAAACCAGTCACATTTCTATACTCTAACAAAGAAAAATCTGAAAAGAAAATTACAAAAACAATTCAGTTTTTAATAGCATAAAAATAATTTAGAAATTAACTAAGGAGGGAAAAACTTACACAATGAAAACTACGAAATAGCTGAAACAAGTAAAAGAAGACATACGTTAGAGAAAACACATTCCATGTCCATGGGTTGGAAGACTCAGTGTTGTTAAGATGTCAATATTACTCAAAGAGATCTGCAGAGTCAATGCAATCCCTAAAAAAAAACCCTTATGACTTTTTTTTGGAGTAGAAAAACCCATTATTTATGGAGAAGCGTCAAAAACTAAAAATAGAATTTCCATATGATCCAGTAATTCCACTTCTGGGTATATACTCCAAAGGTCTCAAAGTGACATTTCTACACCAATATACATAGCATTATTTACAATATTCAAACTACAGAAGCAATCCAAGTGTCCATGATGGATGAATGGATAGGCAAATGTAGCATATACAGAGAATAGAATATTATTCAGCCTTTAAAAGGAGGGAAATCATGACATATACTATAACTGGATGAACCTTGAGAACATTATACTAAATGAAATAAACCAGTAACAAAAAGACAAAGACTATATTATTTCACTTAGAGTAGGTAAAGTCATGGAGACATAAAGTAAAATGGTAGTTGCCAGGAGCTAGGGAGTGGGGTGGGAATGGGGTTATCATTTAACGGGTACAGAATTTTAGTTTTACAAGTTGAAAAGGGTTAAGAAGATAGATGGTAGTGGTAGTATTATAATAATCATAAACACATTGTGAAAGTATTTAATACTACAGAACTGTACACTTGAAAATTAAGATGGTTAATTTTATGTTGCATATTTTACCAGAATTTTAAAAAAAATGTTTTTAAGGTTGTGGAGCAACTAAGACCATCATATAATACAGAGGATTTGTAAATAGGAACATCCGTTTTGGAAAACTAGCAAAACATATTAAAGTTAAATGCACACAAACCCCGTGATTCAACAATTTTATGTATGTATGTATATGTTTGTGTGTTTTACTCCATCTCTTGCATAAATGTGTACATATTTTCACTAAAGCCATGTACAACAACATTTATAACACCATATTTTGTACTAGCCCCAAAGTGGGAACTACCCAAATGTCCATTAAAAGAAGAATGCGATAAATAAGTTATGGTGTGATACTGCAAAATGCTGCAGTAAATAAATGAATATGTGAACTACATCCACATATAATAACGTGAATGAATTTCATAAACATAATAATGGTAAGCCAAAGCCAGACCCAAATGTATGACCCCATGTATATAAAGTTCAAATCAGACAAAACTCATCTATGGTGACAGATTATCAGATCTGAGAAGGCACATCAGTAGTTATTTTGAAAGGAGGAAAGGTTGTTGATTAGGAAGGGAAATGAGACAATCTTCTGAGGTTTGTTAATGTTCTGTTTCTTAATCTGGATGCTGAGTACATGGATGTATTCACTTTTAAAAAATTCATTGAGCTGCACATTTAAGATTTATATACTTTACCACACATATATTATTCATTATACAATAAAAGTTAAAAAAGGGAAAATATCCCCTTCACTGTGGAATATTCGATATTTTTGCTACCCAAAATTCCTATCACTTCTCTTTCCTCAAGTATTTGCAGTTTAGAACCTTGTTTTACTTCCCTGGTATCCCCCACAATCCTTAGCATGTAGTACATGGAAAGAAAGCTAGAATTATTTCTTAAATGACAGAATTCAGCTCCACAATTGCCCCCTATCTTGAGCTGCTACTGCTAGAGATGGGCTCTTAGTGGGTGGCAGCAAATTGCATAATGCTTTGTGATCTGTGGCTGAGTGATCAGCAGTATTCTTTAATAGTCATTAGAAGCTTAAAAGGGAAGCTTCTTACTTTGCTCTTTAGATGAATTTAATTTCAGCTGCACAGAAGGTGACTTGGCATTATCAGAGATGGCAAATAGGCTTTGACTAGAATACTAACTCCTGTGTCAGCACAATTGGCTGGGTCTACCAGAAGTCCTGTGTAAAGATGCTGAGGGTAGTTCCAGGCTCAATAGAGGAACTCTGAGATCATTTAGTATGATCTCTAATCATACAGTCAGGATGTTTGAGCTCCAAAAAACCAATTGAATTTGGCCTGAACTGTAAGGAAACGTGTTATTAACCTAACTGGAAGTTTGGCAGTAGATGTCAGGCTGGTTGATTCAGCAGCTCACAGTCTCCAGGGCCCTTCCAGCTCTCTGCTGTGTCATCCTCGGTGTGAACTCCATCTTGAGGCAGTAAAGATGTTGCTGATCTAACAGGATAGCCAGTTCTTACCCTATAAAATGGGCTTCCTTGCTGACTCAGTAGGTAAAGAATCTCCCTGCAATGCAGGAAATGTGGGTTCTACGCCTGGGCTGGGAAGATCCCCTGGAGGAGGGCGTAGCAATCCACTTCAGTATTCTTACCTGTAAAATCCCAAGGACAAAGAAGCCTGGTGGGTTACAGCCTACCACAGGGTTGCAAAGAGGCAGACATGACTGAAGCGATTTAACATGCATGCACAGGTGTATACATATCAAAAATTTATTGAGCTGTAGACTTATGACTTGTGTACGTCACCAGATGTAATTATCTCTCAATGAAAAGATTAATAAGCTTGAAATGAAAGAAAACGCGATTCACATCTAATATCGCACTTGAACCTTGCAACAACCCAGGGGTAGGCAGGGCAGGGCTGGTCATCGTGCATCCCGTGGGAACCCAAACTCCAGGAGGATTAAGTGATATACCCAGGGTTACAGAGGGAGGTAGTGGCAGCCTAGAGCCTACACTCAAGTCTTCCGATATCAAGGCCGGTGTTTTCTAGTCCAATGAAAGCCTCAGAGGTGAACTTAGAAGCCTTCGTGAACTGTAATAAGAGCTATGCAGTGAAGTTCTTAGATGGACTTTCTTGCCAAGTTTCTGAATTGGGTTGGGAACAAACCTCACATTCTCATTAATCAGCAGCTAACTCTCAGATGACATTGTGGAGATGGTAGGATTTTTTTAAACATCTGGTTGTTTTATTTGTTATTAAACAAACTGTTGAGTGAAAGGGAAAAAAATCCTACACATTTCTTCATTGCTGCTGTTTCAAAACAGCTTTGCCGACATCTATCAACTTTGTTTATGTCAAATTGCACAATTTGTCACTGATGCTGAATTTGCCAAAAGAAAAGTGAATTTGATTGACAAGGCCCCAGGGCTTCTCTGTCTTCCTTTTCAACATTCCAGATGTTAAAAAAAAAAGTTGGATCCACCCCCAAGAAAGGCTGATCTGCCGGTGGAGCTTGGGGGATATGGTTATAGTTTGTTACAGTTTCTGTAGAAACTTTGCCTCCTAGAAACCCCATCTTCTTGATTGGTTCAAATTACCCTCCATTTTCAATTGTTGCCTTTCAATGGAGCCATCTGTTTTGAGGCTCATCTGTCAGGGGCTCTGTTGTGGTTGATTATTAAACATATTTGCAGCTGGAGGTTCAGAGAAAAAAAAAAAAAAAACCTTAAATAACAAAAGAAAAATGTCCCCAAGAATGAAAGTAGAAAACAGAAACAGACTTCTAGCTATTACCACTCTTAGAAATCTGAGGGCTTAATCCTTCTCTGAAAACCCAGGAGAAATTTAATATAAGCAAACAAGTGTGGTGGACAGTACTGGACATTGGGTGGCATTGGGGCTTCCCACCACACAGTCTCCCTTCTTTGGAAACTACACCCAAGGACACGCAGGCTAACTCTAGGGGGATTACCTCTTTCACACTGTGACTATTCTTATAGGGATAATAGTAATCCACCATGAAGGGCTGTCTCTAAGGATTAAATTAGTTAATGCATATTAAGGGCTTAGAGCAGTCTTAACATATATTAGGTGCTCAGTAAATATTAATTGTTTTTATTTCTGGCAGAGCTTGTTGTTACAATATTCTAGAATTGAGTAGAGGTTTCTCTGACCCACCAGGACCAAGCCACCCTCTGCCCTCACCCACCCCATCCCACTCCACCTCACCCCATGCTAGGCATCACAGGACATGGCAACTCGCCATAACTTTCACCTTGAGAGCTAGGTCATGGCACGTTCTGTTTTATGTCCACCAGGGGGTGACATAGTTGAATCTTAGTTGAAAAAGGACCAGCCTCACCCCCCTGGCTGGGACTCTCAGAACAAAGGCTCCAGCGTCCCCAACGCGTCAACTCCCCTGGAACAAACACAGAGCCTGAGATTCTCAAATAGAATTAGCAGCCTCAGCATTTGGTTCACACTAAGGTTAACAGTGGTATGTGTGATATAGTACGTGTAGCCCCATCTTGGTGGTCATGGGTTCTGTAATATTCCTAGGCACTGGAAACATTTCCTGAAACATGATGCAGCCAGACCTTGTCTTGTGTCTTGCCTTGAGATAGAAGACTGCTGAATACTCAGACTTCAGTGAAGCAACACCAGAGTTTACCCTTATGAAAACCATTTCACATACACTCACCAGGCTACAGCCCCTGGCTGAAATCTGGCTTAGATGTCTCATCCTTTTTTAGAGTAGAAAAAGAAAAACAGTCTTCTGAAAGAGAAGAGGGGCATTTAGGGAAGAATAAAACTTTCTTTATCCATCTGATTGGTAATGTAATTTTAATGGAAAATATGTTTGTTTATGTTTTTAATCCATGTGTCTTCACAGCATTTACTTTTTTGTAATGCATTTAATTTTATATTATGAAAAGTATGACCTTCAGTTTCATGGTTCAGTTTAAACTGGAAGATTTGAAGGGAGAGTTTTTATCCAGTATGGTCTCAATTTTTAAAATCATCCGTCAATTTCTGTGAAGTTTTTGTGAAAAATCTATCCTAGCAAGAATCAGTGTTTCTGTTTTTTTGTTTGTTTGTTTTTTAAATGAAATTAATTCCTGCAAGTGAAATTAAAATACATTCATTTCAACTCAAGGTCTTGTATAGAATATTTAATAAATGTGTCAAGTGAATGAGAGAAATATTAGTATGAAAGCCTGCAAAGAAGTGGGGTAACTTCTGTGTTGCGGAGTTGACTGTGCTGGACTCAGCCCATTGTTTCATTCCACCCACCAGCAACACTTAGGGAGGACCTGTCAGGGTCTATTTTGGCAGAGAGGGCTCTTTGCTCTTTGACTTCCATTCAGCCAGCCAGGAATGGTTGTTTGACAATCAGGACACGCGTCACTGGTAGCTGGATCAGGGTTGTTTTATCTCTACCTGGTGAATAATCTTAGCATCATACTTTATACCCAGAAGGTGTGTAATTAGTGTAATGAATTAACAGTTTCTTGCTTCTCTGGGAAAATGAATACCAGGAACCTTATTATCATAAAGGGCAATTGAGGGGAAAGGAACTCACATGGCAGATACTTGACTTATGCTGTTTAATTTAATCCCTCCAACAGTGCTTTCAAAGTATTCGTGTGTTTCAGAGCAGAAAGGAAGCTGAGCAGAGGACAATGTCCAAGGTCACGTAGTGAAGTAACTAGAAAAGGGTTTTTTTGAACCAAAAGTTGGTCTAATGCTGTGGCCCATGGTCTTGCCACCATATCATTCTCTTTGTAGAAGAATGAGGGGCTGCTGTTTAGAGACAAAGAATTGAGCTGAACGCTGCACAGCAGGGACTCAGATGAGGCAGGACCTCATGGAGGATCATCCCATGGCACCTGACAGTGGGTAGCCCCTTGCCCGACCTGAGCCCTAGCTCTGGCACACCGCACTGTCATCGGGGGAAAAGGACTTCACCCTTGCCCTTTGAAATGCTTCATGCCCAGACATCCCTGTACCATTGTGGTTCTCAGGCATTTCCATAGTGCCCTGGGCAAAACGTCAGGGGATCCCACCACTGCCTGTGGTCTGTTTGGGCCATGGAGGGGAGGATTACTTGCCTTCTGAATCTCAGACCTTTCCTGTGTCAGGGGAAGTCAATACTGCTTGTCCAAATACAACCCACCTGGAGGATGCAATGAGACTCTATGAAAAGATATGTGTGGAAGTGCTTTGAAAACATTAGAGGCTGTAGGAATGTTCTTCCAGATTCCTTGACTTCTTTCCAAAAAAAGATGTGACCGAATTCCTGAGAAATTAATTGGTATCGGTTTTTCATTTTGTTTTGTTTTGTTTTGCCTTTTTTCCCCCTTCTGGTCAGCATCTTCTAACAAAGAATGGAGAGTTCATTTTCTCCATCTCCCTCAAAGGAAAATAGCCAGGTGCAGAAGTTAGTATTCAATTCAACTGCAGAAAACAAACAAAACCCAAACACAGTAACACCACCAATACCTGAACAAGGTAAGACATTATTTTTCTGTCACTTAAGAGAAGTCCGAAGAGAGGCCATCCAGACAATGTGGTAGCTCCCAAGTCATCAAGGACCCAGGCTCCTTCCTCACTGTTGCTCCACCATCCTTAACGTCCCTCCTCACTGGCCAAGGTGGTTGCTTAAGATCCAGCTATTGCCTTCAGGTTCCAGCTAGCATTAAGGGCAGGACTCTGAAGAAGCTCCTAATTCCTTTAAGAATATATTCCTACAGTTTTATATCCACTTCCACTTATCAGTCATTGGACAAAACTTGGTTACATGGCCACCACTGGCTGCAAAATAAGCTGGGAAATGTAGTCTTAGTGGGACGTTCACCTCCCAGACAATTGTGGGTTCTTATTACAAAGAGGGAGAAGGCAATGGCACCCCACTCCAGTACTGTTGCCTGGAAAATCCCTTGGATGGAGGAGCCTGTTAGGCTGCAGTCCATGGGGTCACTAAGAGTAGGACATGACTGAGCCACTTCACTTTCACTTTTCACTTTCATGCGTTGGGGAAGGAAATGGCAACCCACTCCAATGTACTTGCCTGGAGAATCCCATGGATGGAGAAGCCTGGTAGGCTGCAGTCCATGGGGTCGCACAGAGTCGGACACGACTGAAGCGACTTAGCAGCAGCAGCAGCAGCATTACAAAGAGGGAGGTGGTGCATAGCGAGGGCAAACCCATTGTCTACCCATCATATCTTGGGTTCTTAAGTTCTGGATTCTTTGTCCAGGTATGTGTGTGTGTACGTGCATGCATACATGCACACATGTGTTAGGAGGAAGAGAGCCAGTAGGGGAAAATACCCAACAGAGCACCACTGAGATCTCAAATTTTAGTGCAAAGCAGAATCACATGAGAAGCTTACTAAACACATAGTCCGTAGGCAGATTCTTAGGCAGGAAACTAGCACTAATCAAAATAGGACAAAATAACAAACTGGTTTTCAACACAAATTAAGATTTCTGATCATCAAAAGATACCATGAAGAAAATGAAAAGGCAAGCCCTTGACTGAAAGGAAAATTTCCTAATATTCATCTATGACAAAGGACATATGACCAAAACTGTGTGCTGGTCTCAGCCTGTCGATAACCAATATTTTGGTTGGACCAGTCCATGTGGTTCTTATGATTGAAGACACCCTTCAGCTACAACCATCAGGAAATTTTGAAAAAAATAAAATTTGAGGTTTAAGACTTATAAGATCTGGAAATGACACATCACATCTGGGGCCACACAGCAAGGTCAAGGGGAGAGAGACTGCATGGGCCTGGTGTTCCTCTTTTATTGGGGTTGAGGGGTGGGGGTGTAGGTTTTCCTGAACTAACTCCTTATTGATGAATTTAAAACATAAAAGTGGAAATTTTAAAACATAGAAAGAAGAGAAAGGGTAGCACGTAAGGTCAGTTGTTACAATCAACCAAGATCTCTAAAAATAAAGGAACCTTGGTGGGGGAGGCAGCCTGGCTCTTTATCTTGCTGTGTGGCTGGCAATGTGTTTACTCTAAATGGTTGTTTTTGAAGTGGATGCTTCTTTGGAATAGATGCCCCAGTGATCAAAGTGTGTCAGGCACTTGCACTATAAAAAAGAAAATACTGTCGGAGCTTATACTATAAGAATATATAAAAGAATATCTGAAAATTAATAATTATTAATAATAATTTAAAAGATAACCTATTTTTCTAAATGGTCAAAAGACTTGAATAGGCACTTCATGAAAAGAGCATGCTGTTCTGCTGCTGCTGCTGCTGCTAAGATGCCTCAGTCGTGTCCGACTCTGTGTGACCCCATAGACGGCAGCCCACCAGGCTTCCCCATCCCTGGAATTCTCCACGCAAGAACACTGGAGTGGGTTGCCATTTCCTTCTCCAATGCATGAAAGTGAAAAGTGAAAGGGAAGTCTCTCATTCGTGCCTGACTCTTAGCGACCCCATGGACTGCAGCCTACCAGGCTCCTCTGTCCATGAGATTTTCCAGGCAAGAGTAGTGGAGTGGGGTGCCAGTGCCTTCTCTGGAAAAGAGCATATAAAATGCCAATAAACATGAAAAAATAGTTAATATTCTTAGTCATCAGGGAAAAGTAAATTCCGGTCACAATGATCCACCACTTCATACCCACCAGAATGACCACAATTTAAAAGCCTGATAATACCAAGTGTTGGCAGAAATGTGAAGCAACTGGAACTCATATTCTGCTGGATGGAGTCTTAAGGGTTACAACTATTCTAGAAAAGTTTGGCAGCTTCTAATAAAGGCCCAGAAATTCCACTGCTAGGTGTCTACCCAAGAGAAATGAAAGCATGCTGTCCACAAAAAGACTTACCTTCAAATGCTCATAGCCACTTTCTGCATAATGGCCCCAAACTGTGAACAACCTGACTGTCCAGCAAAGACAGGATAAGCTAACTGTGGGGCATGCATACAATGGAATGCTACTCAGATATAAAGGAATAGACTATTGATATATGCAATAATATGGTTGAATTTCAAAAACACTGGGCTGGGTAAAAGAAGCCAGAACAAGTATTAACTATAGGATTCTGTTTACATGAAGTTCATGAATAGATGAAACTAATATGGGGCAGAAATCAAACGGTGGTTGTGGGTGGGTGAGACGTATTGACTGGAAGCGGGGCTGGGGAATTCTTAGGGTGATGGACATGTTCTATGTCATGTCTGGTGTGTGAGTTTCATGGGAATGTTTCATTTGTCAAAACCCATCAGACTATGAATTTAACGTTTGAACATTTTACTGAATGTAAATGTAATTTAATCTCAAAAACTGTGTGTGTGAGTTGGTGGTGTGAGTGTGTGTGTGTGTGAATTGCCAGCCCTCATCTCAGAGATTTGGATTAATGGGATCTAGGAAACTGACGTTTTTCAGCTTAGGAACTGGCATTTTAATCACCCCCCTCCTCAGGGTGTCCTGATGCAGGTGGACAGGCCTGATGTGGTTTCTGGAACCCGGGAGGGAGCCGTGAAGGCCATGTGGCTTGGATAGGAGTGGCTCCGAGTTCTGGAGGACCCCAAGGTGGAGGGTGGAGGAGGGGAGAGGGGCCTGGGTTCACAGCACACAGTGCCCTGCAGGGGGATTTCGGGTGGGGAGGTGCAAGAATGCTCGTGACCCTTGTGCCTAGTGCCTGGGCCCTGGGGGAGCAGGCAGGACCCCATCAAGAAGGCCTGTGGCAGTGGTGAGGGCAGCTGGGAGAATGTCCTTGTGACCTGCTTAGAGCAGCTAGAGATGATGGCCAGCGGAAGAACAACCCAGGGCTAGTGTTACCGAACCAAGCTTAGGTTTGCTTACCTGCATGCAATTAAGCCCATCTACTGACACCAGGTTGTGGTGAAGGAACGTGCAGTGTTTATTGCAGGGCACCAAGCAAAGGGTTCAGGGCAGCTAAGCTCAGAAGGCCCAAACTCCCCATGGCTTTCAGGGAAAGGTTTATAAAGACAGGGAGAGGGAGAGGGTTGCAGGCGTGTGGACACTCTTCTGATTGGCTGGTGGTGAGGTAATCGGGAGTCAACATCATCAACCTTCTGGTTCCAGCTGGTCTGGAATCTATGTGCTTGTGGGCAGCACACTGTTAACTTCTCCTACCTGGTGGGGGGTTCAGTCGCTGCAAAGCATTTGAAAGGATTTGGCTCAGAATATTGTCTACTGCCCTTGAGGAGGAACTGAAGATCCTCGACTTTAATGGCTAAACCATCACTTTTGTCTTGCTTGACTGTTTTCCTTTGTTCCTGAATTTTCTCACTTCTCTGATTAAATTTATTCCTTGGAACTTGGGGGAGGCCGAGGAGGCTAAAGTTTCTCTACAACCAAGGGGCAGGTAGAGGACATAGGGAAGGGAGGTTTGTCCCAGAAAGGCCCATTAGGGTCCTCCTTGGTGACAATTCCCTCTTTTTTTTTGTTCCTCAGTCCTGAGGAAGAACAGGTCTGGAACAAGAAAGGAAATAAAGCTTTGGATACAGAGGTTAATCGTAAACTCAGTGGAGGAGCTCAGTTTTGGGTGGGGGGGAACTCCATTTCACTAGGAATCAAACTAATAGTTATGGTTTATTGAGTGTGAAGAGGTTTACATGTACTGATATCTATTCATTTCGTTTCCCCCATATTATAAGTGAAAAAACTGGGAAGCCAGGGGAGCCAGGATTTGAACCCCGACAGCCTGGTTCCAGGGCTTACATCCTCACCCTCCATGCTGATCTTCCTTTCCACTGACCTCCACCCCTTGTATCCCTGCTTTCCTGGGCATCAGACAAATTGCTATAGCCAGAGGTAGAATATGCAGCCTCGAAAGGAGATTGGAGAAAAAAAAAATAAAGAAACTGAGGTTGGACTCCTCAAAGCCTTGGTAAGCGGGAAGCCACGGCCCCTTGCAGGGCCAGGAACTCTTGCTCATGAGTAACAAGGCAGGTGTGAAACGCTGGGGAGTGGGTGGGCGGGGGGGCGGGCTCTGGCACGACCACGTTGAAGGGGACAGACGTTACTGAGATGGTCCCCTTGGGGACGTGCAGCAACACTGATTTTTAAAGATTCTGATCCTTCTGGTTCACATTCCAGTCAAGTGAAACGTGGGCGGGTGGGATGCAACCCTTGGGGTGCCGATTGCAATGTCTGCTCTTCTTTGCTCCCTGGGTGTCCTGTGGCAGGATGGATGGCAGGCCAGTGGCCTTCAGAAGGTTGGCCTCAGGCTTCTCAGGGTGAGGATATTTAACTCCATTAGAGCCCACCCTCCCTTGTGTACTGAGCCTGAACTTTCTGAGGTGGCCAGGGGAGTCCCGCACTGCCCTCGTGTTGGCGTGCACCCTTCCTTCCTGACAGTCAATAGCTTTATCCCAGAATCCTACCAGCCCTTCCTCAGGGGCTCCTTTGCCCCATGCCAGTTTTTCCAAAGGCCCTCACGTCTGCCAGAGCTGCCTCCCGCCTTGTCCCGCCACGTCCCACTGCCTCCCACTCCGTTTGCTGGCTGATACACATTTTTGGTTTCTTAAATTCCATTTGAGCCATCATGCTGCCCAATCTCTTATCTCACTCCCTATCTAGCGTCATCCTGAGCGTGTGCGTCTTGTGGGCTTTGCAGCCAGATATGAAAGGAGGAGAGATTCATTTCCTGCCGCCTGCCTCTCCAACCCCACATCTTCCAGTTTAATTCACAAGCTCTTTTTTGGTGTAAACAGCAGACATTCGTTTTCTCACGATCCTGGAGGCCACAAGGCCCAAATCAAGGTGTCAGCAGGGTTGACTCCCCCCGCCCTCGGCTTCTCTCCTTGGTTTGTGATGGTTGGATTCCAGCTGCGCCCTCACAGTCTTCCTTCTGTGCGTGTCTGTGTCCTGATCCTGTCTTATGAGGACAGCAGTCACACTGGACGAGGGCCCACCTTCATGACCTCATGGTAACTTCATTATCTCTCTAAAGACAGTCTCCAAATACAATCATTCTGAGGTGCTGGGGGTTAGATTTGCTTTAATGTCACACATGCTTTTTTTTTTTAATTAAAAATGTTTTAATACAAATTTTAAAGTTTACACTCCATTTACAGTTATTTTAAAATATTGGCTATAATCTGTGTACTGTACAATGTATTTTAAAAATATAATAATGTCTTATTTAATGCAATATATCCTATTATTTCAACATGTAACAAATGTTAAAAAAATTTTTAATGAGATCTTATTTTTTTCATACCAAACTCTGAAACCCTATGTGTATTTTATTTATTTATTTTTAAATTTTATTTTAGTTGGAGGATAATTGCTTTACAATGTTGTGTTGGTTTCTGCTGTACAACAATGTGCATCAGCCATAAGCACACACACATTCCGTCCCTCTTAAGCCTCCCCGCCCCCCGCCCCCCATGCTTGTTATGAAACCTCTCTCACCAGTAGCTGACGGCTGGGTCTCACGATGCACGGTGTGGGCGTGTTGCTGTTCCAGGCCCCCTTACAGGCTGTCACCATCCTTTGCCTGACACTGGGGCCTCTGCCTCTCCCTAAGATGCTTGGCAGGGTGCATCTCACTCCTGCGCAGACCTGAGGGAAACAAAACCCTTGCTCATAGCAGGACAGTTCAGTGGTATAAGTTCTGCCCCCGAGCACCCTAGTGGGAGAGGTCGAGGATAGAGGGTCCCTGACAATTATCTGTGCTTGGCGCCCTCCTTTCCTGTTCTCGCCCTCCTTTCCTGTTCTCACCCTCCTTCCCTCCTTCTGACCTTCAAAAAGTCACCTGCACGGAATTGTGGTCTCCAGCTCTGAATCAGAGAAACCTGAGGGTAGAAGAGGGTCAGTGCTGGGCTAAGAAGAGAGCAGAGCAATGCCTAAGACGGGATGGCAAGAAACCCCTGTACTCCCATCACTAAGTTCAAGACGCTAAAAATCCCATTATTACAGTGAAAAAATAAAGTCTTAGTTTTCCAACAATAGAGGCCAGCTTGATAAATTACAGCTCACCCTTACAATGCATTTTCTGCAATTATTAGTAGTGCCGTATAGAGTATGGCAAAATGTTGACATTTGTTGAAGCTAAGGGATGGATACATTTCATTTTACTATCCTCTTTACTTTTATATGTTTGAAATTTTTCATAATAAAATGCATATAAAAAGATGGATAAAGAAAATGCTGTTGTACTTGGAAATTATTCACTATGTTGTTAAGTGAAAAAAAAACTGGCCACAACTAATTCAACTATTTAAAATAATACATCTATATGTGCATTTTAAAAATATTAAGAAATTAACCATTAAGAAAATAATATTTTAAAAAGAAATTGAAATGTACATGCCCAATGACCCAGAAATTCCACTTCTGGGTAGAGAAACACATATGAGAAAGGGGATGGGTAAACAGCTGAAGTATCTATTAATAGGAAAATGGCTTTTACAATGGTACTATAATCATTCTTTGAAAATTTGGCAGCAGACAAAAAGAAAATTACTAGAACACTTAAGTGCAGGTACCCTTCTAAATACTTAGGCATGCTAACACAATTCTCACCCTATAAAGTAGGTATTATTGTTAAGCCATTTTATATATAAAGAACAGAAAAATTAATAAACTTGCCCAAAGTTCACTGGGCCGATGGTAGTTCTGGGATTGGAACCCAGGGAGTGGTCAGCCTGACTGTACAGCCCATGCTCTAAGCCGTTATGCTATTTCACCATTTGATGATGAAATGGTCCTAGAAATATCAGCACATTTATCAGACCTAACATTCATTTGAAGTCGTCCATGTGGCAGGCCCTGTTTTGAACAGTTGACGTGTATGATCTCGTTTTGTCCTCACGACAACTCTTTTAGGAAGGGAGATGAGATACTAACTACTAAGAGCTCATTTTTCTAAAGGAGACAAAGAGCCGAGAGGCTAAGTAACCTTCCCAAGGTTACACAGCTAAGGAGCGGTAGAGACAGGATTCAAACCTATGGAATCAGGTTCCAGAGCCTAAGCTCTCAACCCCTTTGCCCTAAGTCAATACATCACAACAGGATAAATACAGTTCAAACAAACGAAAAAAACCAACAAAAATAATGTATTTTCTAGAGGTACATATGTGAGCATATAGAATAAGTATTCAAATGTGAAGTAGAAAGATGCACCCACAGAACTGAAGTTACAATATAAAATATATAGATAAAGAATAGAAAAAAATAAAAAGCCCAGGTCTCTGCATCTCCACATACATAGAAAACGGTCTGGAATGATACTTACTACCCTAATGAGTGGTCATCTGGGAGGCAAGGGCTGGAGCCAGCTACAAGAGTGGGGCTGGCTGTCTAAGGGGACTTGAGACCTATCTATAATGTTTTAATTTTTGACAAGAAGATTATATTCATGTATTATTCATAATTAAAAATTTAATAATGCCCCCAATAGTCTACATGAACATACACGGCAGCAAGTACCATCTCTGTGTGGTGAGGTTTTTTTAGTTCTTTCCTATAATTTATAAATTTTCTACCAAGAAAATATGTGACTTTAGCAATCAAGGTGGGGAAGGAAGGAAGGGAGCAAAAAGAAACAAATGCAACATTACTGCCCCCAAATGATGCCCCAACTTCTCTTCCTGGATCATCTCTGGTTCACTCTCCTAGGCCCACCGCGGTGTCCTGGTCCCCAGCCCCTTCCCACAGAACAGCTCACTCCCCATGCAGTGCTCTCTGAGCCCCATGGGGGCGCAGAACACATTGTTCTCTGTTGGTTGGCTCTGTGGCTTGGCAGTGAACTTCCCCAGGGTAGGCCCTCTGTGCTGACCTCTGACCTCCCTGCTGGCTCCTCCACTCCAAGCGCTGGCCCACAGGCATCAATAAGTGTTGGTGGAATTTACAGTGTTCAGAATCCATCAAAAAAGGAGAGGAAAGGATCCTTCAGGTCCACCTTTCTCTCCCACCTGGGACCCCCTGTGATCCAAGGGTCTTCTGACCATCCACTCACATACCCCCAAAGATGCATTGCCAAGTCCAGCTTCCTTTCACTGAGTACCTACTATGTGCCAGTCACTTCTGGGCACTGGGGTTGACCCACAGTGACATGCCCTGTAAAGAGCAAAGACAAGGATGGACCTGAGCCTTTGATAGCATACCTGATACTGACCTCAGAACCTCAGACCCCAGACCATCAGTGATGAAATCCTTGGTTTTGTTAGGGCCACCACAGCACGCACAGTGAATTTCTCCAATGTGGTTATTCAGAGACCTACGGCAATTCACTTCACAGCTGCCCGCCACTGTTCTTGTTTCTGCCTTGACTAAGTAAACCCTTGAGGTAACAAATAGAAGAAATGAAACATAGGTCAGATATCATCTGAATCTATAGAACCAAGATGGGGGATTGTTACGTTGCTTCACGGGATAAGTAAAAAGTCAAGCCTTTTAAACCATAAATAGAAGACATCTTTTTACAATAACTGTATAATCAGTCAGTCAATCGCTCAGTTGTGCCCGACTCTTTGGGACCCCATGGAC
Source organism: Bubalus bubalis (assembly GCF_019923935.1). Classification (NCBI taxonomy): domain Eukaryota; kingdom Metazoa; phylum Chordata; class Mammalia; order Artiodactyla; family Bovidae; genus Bubalus; species Bubalus bubalis. Next base: position 24,396,826 of record NC_059174.1, on the reverse strand, counting down.
AGTAACCCGCCAGGCTCCTCTGTCTGTGGAACTTTCCAGGCAAGACTGCTAGAGTGGGTTGCTATTCCCTACTCCAAGGGATCTTCCCGACCCAGGGATCAAACCCACATATCTTATGTCTCCTGCATTGGCAGGCAGATTCTTTACCACTAGCTCCACCTGGGAAGTCTTAAGAATGGTTTCCTTCATATAATGTCCCTGTTTCAAAAAGCTGCTGCTGCTGCTGCTGCTAAGTCGCTTCACTCGTGTCCGACTCTATGCGACCCCATAGATGGTGGCCCGCCAGGCTCTCCCGTCCCTGGGATTCTCCACGCAAGAACACTGGAGTGGGTTGCCATTTCCTTCTCCAATGCATGAAAGTGAAAAGTGAAAGTGAAGTCGCTCAGTCGTGTCTGACTCTTAGCGAGCCCATGGACTGCAGCCTACCAGGCTCCTCCCTCCATGGGACTTTCCAGGCAAGAGTACTGGAGGGGGTTGCCATTGCCTTCTCCGGTTTCAAAGAGAGAGACCTTTAATTCACAAGTTTGCTTGTCTGACTTATTTCTTATGTGCACACTCTGCCCATTAACGTCTGGAGAAAGCAAGGATTTTTCCGTAATAAAGTCCCTGCCCTCATGGAATGTGCCTTCTGTTAGGGGAGGATAGATAATGACAGGTGCTCAGGCAAAAAATAAAGCTGGAAAGGGGAAGGGGTATGTTTCTGAGGGGGAGGGGCTGAGATTTTAAAGAAAAGAGGGCGGGAGTCCACTGACAGAGCATCACAGGCGCAGAGGACCAGAGATGACAAGGGTCCAAGGCAGAACATTTCTGATGGTCCCGAGGTACAGGACTTGGCAAATGGAGCTAGTGGGAGGGAGTCATGTAGGGCCTCGTGAGCCAACATAAGGACTTTGGTTTCTACTCCCAGAGAAGTGCTGAGCCATTGGAGGGTTTGCAACAGAGGATGACACGTTCTACCAGGATGAGTCTGGCTGCTGTGTTAAGAACAGACCAAAATCCTAGCTGAATTCTCTTGAAGCCTCTTGAAACACCATTGTTATTGCTATTAAATATGATTCATATTAATAACAGTTGTGGGTGGCTTCTGGCCAAGACTGAGCTCTGAACAATCATTTTATCTGGGCCCAGAGGGACAGGGAAGTGGCAGAAGACCGGAAACTGAGTCTTGGACTACTCAGCACCCTCAAGGGCAGCCAGCGTCCTGTGTCACCACAGCGACGGTGCTGGCACTGTGATGCTGAGGCCCCGGGCCCCCTTGCTACGAATAGTCACCGGAAGGTCCTGCCTTGGGCCTGCTGTACTGCTATGTTTCCAATGTCACACAATTTGGAAAACAGTGCTTTAATACAAGATGTTCCCAGTTTGGGGCATCCTAAATACGTATAATTATCTCCAATTGTACTATGAAATTCTCAAAAACATCTTCACAGGATGAATTCAACCATCCTTGACTATAAATTTATAAATGCATTCTGAATAGGGCTTTTAGTAGCAGGGAAGTTGGGGACAAAGTCAAGGTCCTAAAAATTCAAACTAAGACCCTAGGGAAAAAATGGGGGGGAGGGGAGGTCACTACGTATATCAGCTCATGCTAACTCCAAAGTGTTTACTCAAGGGCCTGTCAGCTGTAAACTTAGAACCACGTTCTAGGATCTGAGCAAAGCAAGTCTGATGGTCTCAACCTTTTGATGCGCTGGTTGGTTGACTCAGTTCAGTTCAGTTCAGTCCCTCAGTCGTGTCCGACTCTTTGCGACCCCATGAATCGCAGCACGCCAGGCCTCCCTGTCCATCACCAACTCCCGGAGTTCACTCAGACTCATGTCCATCGAGTCAGTGATGCCATCCAGCCATCTCATCCTCTGTCGTCCCCTTCTCCTCTTGCCCCCAATCCCTCCCAGCATCAGAGTCTTTTCCAATGAGTCAACTCTTCGCATGAGGTGGCCAAAGTACTGGAGTTTCAGCTTTAGCATCATTCCTTCCAAAGAAATCCCAGGGCTGATCTTCTGAATGGACTGGTTGGATCTCTTTGCAGTCCAAGGGACTCTAAAGAGTCTTCTGCAACACCACAGTTCAAAAGCATCAATTCTTCAGTGCTCAGCCTTCTTCACAGTCCAACTCCCACATCCATACATGACCACAGGAAAAACCATAGCCTTGACTAGACGAACTTTTGTTGGCAAAGTAATGTCTCTGCTTTTGAATATGCTATCTAGGTTGGTCATAACTTTCCTTCCAAGGAGTAAGCGTCTTTTAATTTCATGGCTGCAGTCACCATCTGCAGTGATTTTGGAGCCCAGAAAAATAAAGTCTGACACTGTTTCCACTGTTTCCCCATCTATTTCCCATGAAGTGGTGGGACCGGATGCCATGATCTTCGTTTTCTGAATGTTGAGCTTTAAGCCAACTTTTTCACTCTCCACTTTCACCTTCATCAAGAGGCTTTTGAGTTCCTCTTCACTTTCTGCCATAAGGGTGGTGTCATCTGCATATCTGAGGTTATTGGTATTTCTCCCAGCAATCTTGATTCCAGTTTGTGTTTCTTCCAGTCCAGCGTTTCTCATGATGTACTCTGCATATAAGTTAAATAAACAGGGTGACAATATACAGCCTTGACGAACTCCTTTTCCTATTTGGAACCAGTCTGTTGTTCCATGCCCAGTTCTAAGTAAGCGTCTTTTAATTTCATGGCTGCAATCACCATCTGCAGTGATTTTGGAGCCCCCCAAAATAAAGTCTGACACTGTTTCCGACTGCTGCTGCTGCTGCTGCTGCTGCTTCTAAGTCGCTTCAGTCGTGTCCAACTCTGTGCGACCCCATAGACGGCAGCCCACCAGGTTCCCCTGTTCCTGGGATTCTCCAGGCAAGAACACTGGAGTGGGTTGCCATTTCCTTCTCCATTGCATGAAAGTGAAAAGTGAAAGTGAAGTTGCTCAGTCGTGTCCGACTCTTAGCGACCTCATGGACTGCAGCCCACCAGGCTCCTCTGTCCATGGGATTTTCCAGGCAAGAGTACTGGAGTGGGTTGCCATTGCCTTCTCCGCTTCTCCGACTAGATAAGACTAAATTGGGATTTCCCGCAGCTTGCAATGAACTAAATTACCACTAGGTGGCAGCAGACACCCAGTAAAAGTCAATTCCTTTTTGACATAATTCTCACTTGCAAACTCAAAAGATGAGATCGTTGGATAACATTGGAAAGGGGAGTACTTAAAATTCTGGATAACTATAGCTAAATTATGTTGCTGATTAAAAAAAAAGTGTATCCAGCTTTCAACCTAAAATTTTCCTTTCCCTCAGCTTCAGTAGGTCTTCCCCAGGGCCCAAAGGGGGATGGGTTTGCTGCCTTTTCCCAGTGGTTGAGAGATTTCATTTCTTAGGGGAAGAAGTGTCTGAGCAGGGCTTCTAGCCTGCCCTCCTAGGACAGGCTTTCTCTGATCTTACCACCTGTTACCAGTATTTCTCAAAGCTCCCTGAAAGAGGTCCAGGGAGAAGGGCCTGCAATGAGTAACACCCCTGTGGGTCCTTCATTTCTGAGGACTGTATACTCCCATACTCGCTCACAGTTGGCCTTTAACACTTGATTCTCATTTTAAGTCACTCTACTCACACACACAGTGACTCCATCTTCCACCTGTCAGCAGTCAGTCAGTGTTCATGGTCCCATCTCTCTTCCACAGTGCTCATCTTCCTTCAGACTTCAGGGTAATTGCCCTGCAATCTCTTTGAAATGAATCAGAAAAAGTCATAGAACTGGGAATAATCCAGATTTTTCCTGCAGAAAGTGTGGCCATAACTTTCTTAGAGATTTCTACATCCCAGGAGAAGACAGAAGTCACCCCAGGAAATCTGAAAGAGACAGTTTTCAGGTGATACTCCTGGGACTCACTTCAGGGTGGTCACTGCTTGGATCTGATGTGGTTCAGACCACAGAGAGGGTTCATATGAGTTGTTGGAAGAGATGGCCCCAGGGAGGGGCCTGGAAGGATAACACGTAAGTTGAAGAAAGCACTGTAGACCTGTGAGAGGGCCAGTAAGGGCCAGGCAGCCATGCCACATCGCCATGCCCCGTCCCCCTCTTTCCCACTCCAGGACATCCTCAGTCTGTGTCGCCTCCATCTCTACAGGTAGCTCCGCATGGAGGAGGGGGACACGGCACTCTGGTCCCCCACATCCTCTCATTGGCGTTGTGGATGGCCCTGAGACATGGAGCGATGCAGCGGCCCCCTCGGCACCTCCCATGGCCCAGCCCGCCCCACTCTGCATGTCCAGAGGTCAAGCCAGAACGGCCAGAGCACCTTCCTGCCGATGGTGCCCACTGCCTTCATCCTTCTCTCACTGAGGAGGATGACTTTATTCCAGTGCAAGACAAAGACATTGACTTGGTCCCCAAAAGAACGTTTATTTCCAAATTGAGGCCACAGAAACAGAAACTCCCCCTCCCTGACCTCTGCCACTCCCATTAAATAATTCCTCAGCCTCCAAAATAAGACGCCTCTTTGGCACATAAACATTTCTAGAGAAACCCCCCGTTTACAGCTCAACATGTTTTGACTGTGGTGCCTTCTTTGTTGCCTCCTGGGACAGAAGCTCGTTCCAGAAAGCCACTTTCTCACTTTTCAGCTTCTCGGCTGCCCGAGTGTTGACACCAATCTGAAGGTACCCTTCTTTCTGGTCATACGCTGGCCAGTGGGGAAGCCCCTTCCCATTGGGGTTCCTAGAACAAAATCAAACAGAAATTCCCCAAAGCTGCTGTGTGGTCTTGGACCTCTGAGATTGTCAGGGACCCCCTGGCTTCATTTCTGCCAAAGGCTCATATGCCTCCAGAGATAGGAGGCTGACCATGTCCTGGGCAGCCAATCTATCATGGGGAGCTCTCACCTCAGAGGTCACAGGGCGGGGCGTTTGACCATCACACACTGGAAGCTCCCCCCACCCAACAGACACGCCCAACCCCACTCCATGTCTGCCAGCAGCTCACCCATTCCGAGCAAAGTTGGCCCAAAATTTCCTCACCATCTTGCTGAGGTTGATCTCTTCTTCTGAGGCACCATCTGTGGGGAGGGGACAAAGCCAATGCTGCTCAAAGAGTGATTCATGGGCAGTAGCAGAACTTGAGAAATGGTTAATAAATTCAGAAATGGGGGCCTTACTCCAGACCTACTGAGTCTAAGCCTGCATTTTAAGAAGATCTTGGGTAACACAAGTGGACTTTAAACTTGACAGTTACTGACTGAGACTGGGCTCAGTGAAGGGCTGCAGTCGATCCATAAGCTGACTGCCTTGTCTTCTGTGCCCACGCGACTGCCTTTCCGCCTTCAGTGTTTCAGGGACACACCCCAGGGCTGCTGCTAGAGTAACCCCACTCCCAGGATGCTCTCCTTTGGGTCTTTTCTCGGTGTCCTTGATCCACACACATTTTCACAGAATCCGGAAAATAACCGAGCTCCAAGATCCCGCAAAAGTCACCCAAGCAGGAAATGCTCGGAGGCATTGTGTGTAATGAGCAGTTCTGTGATGTGCCACACACAATTTGTCTGTAACCGCTAATGGTTAAGGCATTGAAGACATCTGTGAAAAGATTTTATTTTTTTTAATATTACACACCTAGATATACTATGATATTAAAAGATATGAGTTTTAGACAGATAGATGATTGGATAGAGAGACACACATGTTAGTCCTGATTCAAGGTTAATAACAGCTCTAACTTTACCCTCACGCACATTCTGATGTGTTCTTGTGAGGGCAGAGTGAGTGGTGGCCTTCTAGCCCTGAGCAGGGCCCTGCGGGTGACCCAGCTCCCGTCTTGCTGATGCCCAGTCTGGATTCGTACAGTGACCAGGGTGAGGGCACAAGGATTCACATTCTCCATCGGGTTCATTAGAGCAAAAGGATGGTTGGGACCTTTGTCCTTCCACCCTGTTATGGTGAATTCAGGAAACTAAGACCTGGAGAGAAGGAGGAACCTGCCCAAGGTCACCAAATAAACTTGAACCCAGATCTCCTAACTCCAAGTTTATAGTCATCAAAGGGCCATCACCTTGCAAAACTGGAACCCCGAAGACAGAGGAGAGTTCATCCCCGTGGTCCCCTATCACTGTCTTGGATTTCAGCTCTGATGAGAATCTTGGGTGATACTGAAACTCGTACATGTAGGTCGGGACTCCAGCATCTGGAAAACATGGATTCATACACGGTTCATTTCAGCAGACGCACACCTGATGGTATCAAGTTCTCCAGGGGGCTGTGAGCAACCAGGAAATTGGGGGCACGCCTAGTCCTGAGTGAATAACAACAGTATTAATAGCAGCTGCCCACTGTGAGAACCAACCGTGTGCCAACCTTGTGTGTTCCTACAGGAAGCCCCTGGTTATGAGCACATGAAAAATTTCGGAAAAATTTCATCACTTGTTTAAGGGTGCGTAGTTGGTAGAGGTGGAAAAGGATTTGAGCTGGGTATTTATTGAATGAGTAAGTGAAGAGTGAATGAATGAATGTTGAAACCTTGAGTAGCTCCATTCTAAATAAATATAGGGGCACTGGGTCAGTTCACATAAGCCCCTTTTGATCATCCATGCACAAGGATGTCCATACATGCACACTTTATTGTATTTCATTGCTGACAGGCTAGTCTTCATTTCCTTTGAGAATACCTGCAGCCTGACAGGTGTCTTCCATTATGTCCATTTTTGAACCTTTCCAGTGATTTTCACATGTATTCCAAGAAGAGTGAAGTAAATTCAAGTTGTGAGCCTGAAAGTGCAGATTTAAATACAAACCTATGCAGAAAGGGGAAAATTTGCTCCCCATGTCTCAGGAAACCTCAATCCAGTATTTCCTTTTTGTCCGTCCTCTCACATGTCTTGATTCCTGCGTGGCTCAGGGAGTGTGCAGCAGTGGCAGAATGGAGAAGGGGCTGAGGAGGGGGACAGTCCCTCTCTCCTGGCCTCTCTCCTCGCCTCCCCTCCTCTCCCCTCTCTCCACCCCCTCTCGAAGCCCCAAGAAGAGTCAGTTTTCCTGCTGATGCTTCAGCAGAGATGCTCATCTTGTTCCTTCAGGGATAACTCGTGGGCCCCCCACCTGGGGAGCTCTGTGCTTTGCACTGATCGTTATGCCACAGCCAGTGACTGTAATGGGGAAGGGCCAGGCCCCAAGGCAGACTGGTGGGGAGATATCACAACACCCCCTCCCCGCCTTGGGGATACTATCACATTTGGAAAATGCCAAAAAAAAAAAAGAAAGGAAAATGAACAAAATGATCACTTATAATCGCACTGCTCAGAGTGCAGAGTGCTCTGTTAATATTTCAGAACTTATTCCACTTATGCATATAAAATTATGATACTATTGATAATTACGTGTTATTACATATGCCCATAATAATTGCTTCATGTCATTAAAATTTCCCAACAAAGTAGTTTAACAATATATGCCATCCCAACAGGAGGACGTAAAATAATTTGTTTAATTGCCTCCCTCATCTCCCACCTTTGCACTTTGGTTTAGCAAGAGGTGGTTTTTGGAAGAAGCAATCCTCTGTGGTCCCACAAGCCACTTATTAAACAGTTGCTTCAAGGCTGTGGGCTTCCCTGGTGGTTCAGATGATAAAGTATCTGTCTGCAATGCTGGAGACCCAGGTTTGATTCCTGGGTCAAGAAGATCCCCTGGAGAAGGAAATGGCAACCCACTCCAGTACTCTTGCCTGGAAAATCTCATGGACAGAGGAGCCTGGTAGGCTACAGTCCATGGTGTCGCAAAGAGTTGGACACGACTAAGTGACTTTACTTTACTTCAATGTCAAGCAGAGAATGCTGTAAGGAGGGGCTTTAACCTTGGCTCCACCATTTTAAAGTTTTAGAAAGAACTCATGATCCAACCATAGGGGAAAGAACTTTCATGAATGGGAGAAATTATTTTTGGGAGCATATTGCCCAAAAGATATTTTTGTTCATTTTTTTCTTTTTAACATTTCTGGCTTAAACTTCTGAGATTTATTAAATTCCTACAACCACAACACAAGTCTTCAAAAGAATAAGTAGGGCACAGGTTTGAATAGTAACATTTGGGAACAATAAGAAAAGCAGAGGGAAGGAAAGAGCTAGCAATAAAAAATACACAAATTTAAACAGTGTGATGTTCTTTTTTCTCTATTTGGTAAGGAGGGGCTTATGAAATTGGCAGCATTATTTTTATTTTTTAATCTGAGTATCTTAACAGAGAGAATTAAGAAATACTCATTCTTATATACTGGAAGCAATTTCACAATATGTATCAAGAACTTTAAAATGGTCCTACAAGCTAGCCTAGTAATTAAACCTTTAGTAACCAAATCTAAAAAAAATATCATCAGAGATTTCATTAAAGATATATGCACATCAGGCTGAGCATAATATTTTACAGCATCAAAGTATGGTCAGCCTGCCTCAATATCCAGTAGGACAGGAATACTAAAGTAAATTTTAATGTATTATTCCATGAGATAATGGATGTTTTTTATGAGTTTTCATTGACATTGAGGAAATGCTTACCATGTAGGATTCCATGAAAAAAACACAATATAAAATTAATATTTAAATTATATGTAAGTCATGGGAAGATTAATGAAGAAAATATGTCAAAAATTTATAGCTGATATTTCTATGAATTTTGAAGGCTTCCAAGGTTAGAGCTAGCTTTGACTAGAAATTTGACTAGAAACTACAAATTTCTAGTTTCTTCTTTATGTGTTTCCATATTTTCAAAATGTTCTACAACTATAAGATGTTAATTTTTATATTCAGAATAAGTTCTCTTCTGTATAAAAAAAGACTTAAGACAAGTACAAAAAGTTAAAAAAAGAAAAGCATAATGTTAATGAAGTCTGGCAATTCCAAGCAAAAATGACTCTGATGGTGGGCCGACACATCCTGACTCACCCAAGATGACTGGGTCAACAGACAATGAAGCAGAGGAAACCACATGTATGGAGAGACAAGACCACTTTGTGAAAGCACAGCTCTGACCCCAGGCCGCCCCTGGCTGAAGAGCTTCATCAAGACCCTAGGGAGGAGGAAGGGTAACCAGAACCTATCCATGACTGTATTGAACTGGGGGGACCTGGTAGGTCAGCTGTAGCTACTTTTTATTATGCTTATAGAGTCCCAAATTCTAAAACCCTTCTAGCATGGTTAGAAAGAGTGATCTGGGTCAGAGAACCACGTCCTGCCTTGCAGAATAGGTGAGAGATAGCTCCTGGAAAGGGAGGGTCCTGTGAGGACCTCAGCAAGGCACCCCAAAAGGATACCTCCTGTCCAGGTGAGCTCCTCCATCCTTGGCCTCATGCCCCTAGGGCCCCCTCACACACAGTCTTGGGATATGCTAAAAGGTCCTGCGATAGACCCAGCACACACTGGCATGGAACAAGGCCAGCTGCAGACATCAACATTCTCCAGACCACTTGCCCCATACCTCCCTCTGCTCAGTCCTTTGGGTTTTCTTCATCCCAGACAACATTCCTGATCCAACACTTGGCCTCATGCTATCTCAGCTCCACTGGTTAACAAACTAGTCTGAAGCTATCTCTGACCTTGGAAGGCTTCTAAGACAAAACCTCCAATATTTGCCCTGTGGCCCCACAGACTACTGTAATTCAGGTGAGGGACCCCAGGGCAGAGACTGTTGGTGTCTCCCCATGTCCCCTGCTTCTGGGCACACTGGCCAGAGCTCCACCTCCTGCATCTGTAGCTCTTTGCCTGAAGTCTTCGACAGCCAGAGACCACTCTGCCCACATGTGCAGCAGCTTAAAGCACCAGGGAATTAACTGCCCTTGGGAACAGCCTTCAACTGATGACTCATCAAAGCTGGAGGATAAATACCCCAGCTCTCTTGCCACTGACTGGGGAAAACCCTGAGCCATATCTTCTGCTGATTTCCCAGTGATTCCCCAGCCCCAGGTGTCCATGCTGGATACTCGCTTGACAGCACAGTGTAGACTGACTTCCTTGTCCATTCTGTCACTTCTCCACTCCTCTACCAGTGTTATCTGGGATCACCTCCAAATATACTACCTGCATTTAGATCCTTTTCTCAGAGTCTGCTTCTGGTGGAAACCAAAATAGGACAGTGCCCCACCCCTGGCTATATGGAATGTATCTTGAAGTTTTCTTATACCTTTCTGTGCTGAGGGTTAAGACAGAATACAGTGTGACGCTGGTGGGGTCAGGGTCCCTCTCCTGTCCAATGTCGAAGACTCACCTCTGTGGTGGCGGGCTGTGTTCACAGACGGGACACCAAACAACCCATCTGCAATCAAGTCCAGGAGCAGGTCTTTCTTTTGGACAGGGTCATGTGTCCCTCCTAAATACTTGTCAGTGGCCACTGGAGCCAGTTCCTCAGGGATGTTCTGAAATAGATCAAACGTTAAAGTGACCACCAAGCCCTAGTGAACAGCCCTGGCTTCCCCAGCCAGGGAGGAAGGCTTGCATTAATGGTGAACTTCTCAGGCCCCATGCCACCACTCCTGCCCACCCCTGGTGGTGAGGTGGAAAGGCAGAAAAATAGGAGCTGAATCCCCCCGACCCCTAGCCCCAGTCTTCATTTTGCCATCAGATGCTCTGAAATTGGAAACAAGCCCCTACCCCTCTTTGGTGCTCAGCCAGTTTCTGTGATTTCTAGTGTCTTACAAGGATGGGGTAGGACTTCCACACGAGTGACGTGGCCATCTCCTGGTCCATCTTGCCTGCAGTGAGTGGGAAGCCCATGAGCTGTTAAAACAAAGGTTAAGCAATTGTGAAATCATCAGGAAATAGCAGGAAAAACCAAAGTGACCAACAGACCAAACTAAATGGAGGCTGAAGGTCACTTTGTCATGTGTTTTTGATGAGTTTCGGACTCAAATGGACTTTCATATCCAGAGACCAAGGAGTGTAAAGAGGATAATGTAATTGTTAAGGGAAGCTGTCCTAGTCCTTGTGTGTGTGTGTATATCTGTGTGTGTGTGTGTATGTGTGTGTGTGTGTGTGTGTGTAGACACACACACAGACAAACAATTAGAGTCCCCAGAGTGGTCCAGACAGAGAGGGAAGATTTCGGCCAGCCTAGGGTTGAAGCGAAGGGCTCTGGGGCAGATGACACGGATCCCACAAATACCCCACCTGTGTCAGATAACTGTAAAAAAAAAGTGAAAGTGTTAGTAGCTCAGTCATGTCTGACTCTTTGCAACCCCATCGACTGTAGCCCAACAGGCTCCTCTGTTTGTGGAATTCTCCAGGCAAGAATACTGGAGTGGGTAACCATTCCCTTCTCCAGGGGATCTTTCCGACCCAGGGGCTTTACAGGCAGATTTGCTAGTCAGATAACTGAGAAAGCCCCAAATCCTGCCATTATGACTTTGGTCCTTTGGTATAACCTCTGAAATCATTCTGAAGAACCGCAGAACTACAACTCCATTAAAGCTCAGCCCTAAGAGACTAGACCAAACTCCAGGACAGCTAAAGAAGGCTTAAGGCCATGTCCCCAGGATGACCGCAGGCCCCCTTCAAGAGCTCTGGGCTGCCAGGAGATTTTACTGTTTGTTTCCGCCAAAGCCTGGTGATAGGCAGGTAGGTCCCTGAACTCCCTCTTAGAGCAGTTACTTTAGAACTCTTGTAATTATAAATCTTTTCTTTGTCCCTTTACATGTAAATCTACCACCCAAAGCTGTTTCCTCAAGGACCTGAGAGCCATCTCTATGAAAAACAAACATGCAGGGGATAATTCTTGCTCTGTCCTCCAGTCCCTGTGAAAAGATAAAGGCCTAAGTTCAGTGGGAACCTTGATTCTACACCACTGCCTCCTGTCATAAAGACAGAAGTTTGTTTCTTCTCCAGATAAATGCCAGCTAACAAATCCAGGTGGTCCAGTCACATGGACAATCCACCCCACCCCACCCCACTCCCACCCACTCCTTATATAAGCTCCAGGCTTTCATTTCAGGGATTGGATTCAGTTCACGATGGATCTTTTCCCTAGAGCAGGGGTGTAACTGAATCAAATCTGTTACCACGTCACCTAGTGTTCGGCTTTGTTTATCTTTGGCAGAAGGGAAAGCCCTTCCTAACTTTTGAAGTCAGTTTTAACCCAGGAGGAAGGAGGCTCCTCTGACTCTTTCCGTGAGATGAGTGAGAGCATGGGTGACCAGGGGTGATTTGTGGGGAAAGCATGAAAACAGCAAGCCCGAGGGGAGAGGCTGCAGGTCCCAGGCCTCACTCTCCAGAACCCCCGAGCCCCTGGCCCCATCCAGGCCTTGGGTTTCATCTGCCCAGTGACGATCTCTACCGGCCCTCCCAGAACCAGCATTTCAGGATCCATGGATGGGGGGACAATCACAGAGTGTGTGGGGACGTGGGTCCCCAGGGCTACATCTCCCAGATGGCAGTGTGGACCATCGGAGATAGTTTCCATGGAAATGTCAACTTTTGTATGACAGGGACAGCTGGCCTGGTCCCAGAGAGGGGTCTGTGACCAGAGATGGGAGGGTGATGGGATGGGAGACAAGTCTATGAGGCCTGCGCTTTCTCACCAAAGGCAGAATCCAGCCAAACTCTTGCTTGTTGATTCCGACAATGTAGGGAATGGTGTCGAAGTTCTTTTCAGCCAGCATCTCTTCTGGCATCTTTGGCAGCAGCACTCTGTCAACCACGGTGGGCAGGAAAGGATAGGTCTGGGGAAGAGGGCAGAGTATTGTCTGTGCTTCCCCTTCCAGGTCACACCCGCATCCCCGTCTCCACCTGCCGGAGCTCACAACCAGTATCACACACCTGAGTCCTAACAAAGGGGGATAACTCTGTGGACCCCAGAGGGTAGAACTCTGACCAGGGGACAGCAGTGGTCAGGTGATGGGGACAGATCTTCAGTCAATTTGGTATAAAAATATATAATATAATGTGCATATATTTGAAGTATCTATCTATATGTCTCTTTCCAGTCTCATTCAGCTCTCAGTATTTGTGGTACTTAAGCTCTAAAAACTTACTGTGACGGACTTCCCTGGTGGTCCCCCACTTAAGAGACTGTCTGCCAATGCAGGGGACATGGGGTTTAATCCCTGGTCCGGGAAGATTCCACAGACCTCAGGGCAACTAAGCCAACAAGGGCTCAGTGGTTCCCTGGGTGATGCAACTGTAAATCCCTTGGCCATCAGCCTCAACAGTGCCGCCCACTATCCTTTTTTTTTTTAATCTGCCTTCATCTCATAAAATCACAAACATAGCTTGTTTTTCATGGCTTCGTGGTTCTTTCATGGTTTCACATGCTATAGATGTTAATTTAGCATATTCCTAAGCAGCTCAACGAACTGATCAGCAAATAATCTTTTCCTTATTCTGGATGCTCCGCATTGTTGATTAATTAACACTGAATTCTTGACCAGCAGCACTGTCATCCATGCCTGAAGGCAGTTTGTCTAATACTCGTATTTCTCACAAGTCAGACACGTCATAGGCTGCCTGCACTTAGGCACACTAGACAGCCCTTCTGTCTGTGGTCAGGGATTATTTTAAACAGCAAAACTGACAGCACAAAACTCAAGAATGCAAAAGGTGGCACTAAATAGGACCATGAAAAGATATGTTAATGATATTAGAGATGAAACAAAAAGACAAAAATGTAGCTCCTTGTTTGATCTCTGTGAAGAAAAGGGAACCCTCCTACACTGGTGGTGGGAATGTAAATTTGTGCAGCCACCATGCAGAATGGTATGGAAGTTCCTTAAAAAGCTAAAAATATTATCATATGACCCTGCAATCCCACTCCGAGGCATATATCCACAGAAAACTCTAATTCAAAAAGACACATGCATCTCAATGTTCACAACAGCCCTATTTACAGTAGCCAAGACATGAAAGCAATCTAAATGTCCATCGACAGATAAATGGATAAAGAAGATATGGAACATACAATGGAATATTACTCAGCCATGAAAAAGGATGAAACAATGCCATTTGCAGTAACATGGGTGGCCTCAGGGATTACATACTAGGTGAAGTAAGTCAGAAAGAGAAGGACAAATGCCATATGATATCACTTATATGTGGAATCTAAAATATGATGCAAATGAACTTATTTACAAAACAAAACAGACTCACAGACAGAAAACAAACTATAGTTACCAAAGGGGAAAAGGGGTCGAGTGGGGATAAATTAGGAGTTTGGGATTAGCAGATACAAACTCCTATATATAAAACAGATAAGCAACAAGACCCTACAGAGGGAGCTATATTCAATATCCTGTAATAAACCATGGAGAAGGAAATGGCAACCCACTCCAGTGTTCTTGCCTGGAGAATCCCAGGGATGGGGGATCCTGGTGGGCTGCCATCTCTGGGGTCGCACAGAGTCAGACACAACTGAAGTGACTTAGTAGTAGTAGTAGTAGTAATAAACCATAATGGAAAACAATATTAAAAAGATTGTGTATATATATGTAGAGTTGAATCATTTCGCTATATACCAGAAACCAGTCCAACACTGCAAGTCTACTTAAAAAAAAAAAAAACTTTGTTGAATGACTAAGTCTCATTTGATCCTCTCTACACCTTTTAAGGTAAGACTCCCCAGGGAGTCTGCAGAGAGGCCAGGACTGAGATGCCACAGAAGTAATGCAATCAGAACCTGGTGAAGGGAAGCGTTGGAAGGTGGGAGGAGATGAAGGAGATGGGAGGCTGCTGTTGGAGTTTCCCACGTGGCTGGGAGGAGGGTGGTGTCCTGAGGACTCAGACTCATGGCTCCTTTCCCCACATCCCTGCAAACAGTGCGACTTGCACAGTCAGTCAACCTGAAACCCCCCAGGAGATGATCCGGGCTCCTCCTGGAGGCTTCTGAAGAGTCCCTTACCCAGTCATCTCCACCCTCCACAGTGGAGGTTTCTCGTTCACCTTCTCCCAACAGGGCATTTTCAGGAATGTAAACAAGACCATGGGCTGGTTGGGGACAGGGACACAGAGTTGATGATGGAGAGCACTGCCCGGGGGTCAGGGTACTGGGTTCTAGTCTGATGACTGGTCTCCTCCTGGGGCCACCCGGACATTACTCTATCCCTCTCCAGGCGTCAGCAGGGTAAACACAAGGAGCTACTATGGCTTCGCTTATGGGAGAATTCCTGTCATTCATATGTAACTGGAGCTTAAAGGTGTCAAGACTTAAAACCCATAATTAAGAAAGCAAAGGTCCTTACCTTTGTTGGGTCTCCCAAGAAATCAAGAGTGAAAAAGTTCTGTGAAGACAAAGACAGAGGTTGTGGTGAGGAGGCTTGCTGGGAGGAAATCTGACCTCTGTGAGCTGTCCCAAAGGTACCAAGTGCTCCCTCCTGGTGCCACCCTGGCTGGGCTGAAAGGAAGCGGGCACGACACCCTCCCCTGGGCACCAGCACAGGGAGCAGGTGTGGGATGGGGCAGGGGAGCTCTGCAGAGGACTGATGGTGCCTGCCCTGCCCTCCACCCATTTCCCCTTCTTCTTCCTCCAGGCAACAACACCCTGATTTTCCTTTGGGGGACCCCCTCTCCCCAACTCTCACTCCATGATTACAGGCATCTGTATGTGACCTCCAGCACACCAAATCCCTGAATACAGGGACTACTTCATCGGTGGACATGTGCCCATGTCAGTTCAATACAGTTTACCCAAAACTTTTGCTGGAGTTATTGGGAAAGAGGGTTTCTAAGCAGATAGGATGTAAGACTAGAGTATTGTTGTTTAACTTCCCTAGGGGCCAGATCTGCCTAAGAGTGAAGCCAACACAGAAAGGTAAAAGCTGAGGGATAGAGACTGATTCTTAATAGCATCATATGTGCATCCAGATCCAGTCACGCCAGAAGCCGTCAACTCCTGGACTTGTCAGTGAGTTACCAGAAGATTCTGTCACAATATATTCCTCTCTCTTCTCAAAGCACTTTGAGATGAGTTTTCTCATCTTGCATTAGAAAATCCTGACTCATACAAACTCACTGAAAATTCTCTTTGTTGTAAGTTTACCACGATTGTACTGACATTATTGTTATACTGTAGCTAACAGGCCTGACCAGTATGTAGAAGGTCACCAAAAACGGTCTCTCCATTATGTGTTGTAGCCCTGCAATCCAGGTGCGTGTGTCCATGTGTGTGTGTGTCTATGTGTGTGTACTAGGGTGAGAAGGTAACCATGGAAACACTTCCACATGATCTCAGAAAACTCAGGAGGATTATAGAGGCTCTGGGTTTTACCAAAGTTACCAATTCTCCCTTTATAAACTGGACCTCATGTGCCACATTGAGAGGTGCTGAAATAAATTCACATCCTTTCAGGCATTAGAAGGCAGTTGTGTTTTCATTCTTTGAACATATTGGTCACATCATGTGAGCCTGAGAAGTCAGGATCTAAGTCCCAAGGCCACACTGGAAAGGGCTCAGAGTCCAGTGTTAGAGACTTGTTTCTGGGGGTCCAGGAATACCCTCCGGAGTCCAGACAGAGAGCCCAGGTGCTTAGGTTCCTCTGGGCTTTCTTTCAAACCCTCCCCGATAGAGGGGATAGTTTCTATTGGCCTGGGTGCTATATTTCTGGGTGATCGTCCTGCTGTGGCTTCTCTGTGATGATGCACTGCCACAGACATCCATCAAGCCTCACAGGTCACCTTCTCTGTGAAGCATCCTTGCTTAGTACAACAAATACTTCCCCTCTCTGTATGCCTACCACACAGGGCCCACAAAGTATGTGGCTGCGTTTCTCCCTGGAAAGTTCCTTGTGAGCAGGGACGATATAGCTGATTCACGTTCACATCACCCTCCCTGCTACCACCCCTCCCCGCCGCACACACACTTAACCTAGATACATGGATGGATGAAGTGGTCAGTAGGTGGAGTACTGGTGAGTCAGATGGACAAGTGGATACGTGGAGATGGGTGATGGATGGATCACTTATTGGAGGGATGGATGATGGAGTGACAATACTGGTGTGTGGATGGTGCATGGATAATGAATAATAGATGAATGAAAAGTTTTGAATGGATTTGTGGACTGGATAGAGGAATGATAAGATAGATGAATAAATGGATGGATGGTTGGATAGATTAATGGGTTGATGTACAGTTTTCCTAGAATAACAATTGAGGCAGAGTCTTAAAAAAATCTAGAAAAGTGGCCCACCGTTGGCTTAAAAATGAAAAGGTTTCTAATTTAACTAAGATAAATTGTGATAATCTTTCCAAAAATATTTGTTTTTTATATTTCTGTCCCTAAAGTTCAGGATGGTAGTTAACCTCTGAAATACACAATGTTTAATTTTTAAAAATATATCTAAAAATGAGAATAGAAAAAATAAGTTTTGATAGATCTAGAGGATTATTAATTGTTCATTATGTTCTTTTTTTGACTTTGCTAAAGTTTGAGAGATTCATAATAATAAAGAAAAACAGTTCACCATTCAGATCCAGAGGCTGACACTGCTCCTGGGAGGTGAGAAACTGTCCCAGGTAATTTTCCTAGGGCAAGAGGACTGAAGCTGAAATGGTGAAGCCTGGAGCCATGTTTCCAGGGTTGGGGGCTTGTTTTTCCAAGAGAACTGATGCACTTACCATCTTTTGTGTTATCTCCAAGAGCTCGTCCTCCGTCTTCTGGCGCAGGCAGTGAACAAGGACAGCCGAGGTGATGGTTTTGCACCCAGCAAAGGCAGCAATTCACTACAGAGATCACAGGTGACAGCAGAATTCAAGAGTCACTTCTCTTCCCTCCGTCAATACCGAGGTGTTCTGTCCCAACCTCAATTTCTAAAGGCAGCCAGAGGTAGCAGAAAACACCCGAGACCAGGACTTCCCTGGTGGTCCAGTGGTTAAGAATCCGCCTGCCAATGCAGGGGATCCAGGTTCGATCCCTGGTCTGGGAGGATTCCATCTGCTGCAGGGCAACTAAAGCCACGCACCACAACTGCTGAAGCCCCTGCACCCCAGACCCCATGCTCTGTAACAAGAGAACCCACCACAGTGAGAAGCCTGTGCACCACAACTAGAGAAAGCCTGCACACAGCAACAAACCCAGAACAGTCAAAAATAAATACATGATTAAAAAATCATAATAATAAAATTAAAGTTTAAAACACTAAAAAAAAAAAAAAAGAAGAAGAAGAAAGAAAAAGAAAATGCTCCAGACCAGTTTGCGTGGGTCCTGGGTCCCAGTCATGCCGATTATACAGCCTCTGCTCTGTTACTTTATGTCTGTTAAAATGGGCAAAATATCCTTGAAACTGAAGACAGGTATCATGGAATGGAGCTTAAAAATGTGGAATCCACAATCCCACTATCTAATTCCAAATCTTGGCTCATCCAATTAACAGCCATGTGGCCTCAGGCCAGTCACTGGCAAAGTGAAGCCAGAGGGGAAGATGCAGCGGAGAAGTCAGGCGCCAGGATGGTGGGGCACTGGAGAGCGTGCACACTGGAGACGGGTCCAGTGTCTGACATGCGATCAGTGCTCAGCCGTAAGAAGTGGACAGAGTGGGGAGAGAGAGGGAGGTAGGGCAAGAATAAGAATCTTAGATTCCTTCATTGTCTTAGATTCCTCCCTTTAAGTGAGGCTGCTGGCCCCACCCCTCTACCAAACCAGCCCGACCAAAATGCTCCACATCACTGACTCTAAGGCACACTCCTCAGCAGGGCCTTTGTGTTGCTCACCCTTCCCTGTCTTCCTAACATTCTCCAAAAAAAGGCAAAGTCCCCACTAGGTCCTATGTAGCATGGCCCTGCCAATGGCTGCATCCTCAGCTCTCTCCAGGTGCTGTCTGCACTTTCTGCCCTGGCCACATCAGCCTTCCTCACCCTCTCACTTGAGATACCTGCTCCTGCCCCAGGACACTTGCTCAGGATGTTGCCTCTTCCTGGATATTCTTTTCTTACCAAGTAATTTACTGCTTTCCCTTCTCATCTCAACTCGTTGATCATTATTTTTTCCAGGAGCCTTTCCTGATAACTTCTCCCTACACACTGGACTAAGGGCTCCTTTTGGATTCTTTTGACATCAGGTACCTCTTCTCTCGGAGAAGGCAATGGCAGCCCACTCCAGTACTCTTGCCTGGAAAATCCCTTGGATGGAGGAGCCTGGTAGGCTGCAGTCCATGGGGTCGCTAGAGTCGGACACGACTGAGCGACTTCACTTTCACTTTTCACTTTCATGCATTGGAGAAGGAAATGGCAACCCACTCCAGTGTTCTTGCCTGGAGAATCCCAGGGATGGGGGAGCCTGGTGGGCTGCCGTCTCTGGGGTCGCACAGAGTCGGACACGACTGAAGTGACTTAGCAGCAGTAGCAGCAGCTCTTCTCTATTGCTCTAGTCACAGTTGACATTTCACAAGTTTTGCAATTGTATAATTATTACTCTATCTCCTAAATTATAATAGAAGCTTCATGAGGTTGCCAGATGTCAGATTATATCAAAACTACTTGTTGAGTGAATGAATGAATGAATGCTCCAGGAACCTACCCCAGTCACAAGCCCCCAGGGAAAATCCACTCCAGGCTCACATGAGGCCAATGAGTTCAGCAGACTCAAACACTGAGGGAGGCAACACAGATGCCACTGCCCACTGTGCAGCCCCTCAACCCCACCTGGCACACTTTGGGATGCATGTTCAGTGCAAAGTGCGCCGGGGCCGGCAGTCCAGAGTCACGAGCCCGAGTCCAGCTCTGCTCTCATCACTGGCTGACCTTGACAAGTTCTTCTGCTGTCTGCCCCAGTTTGCTTAGCAGGAGAACTGGGAGGTGGGGCGGGGTGTGTCCTCGCCCTTCCTGGTCAGCCACCCTCACTGCTATGATTCTCTGAGGATGTCAGCCAGACCCTGCGATAAGAAAGGGCCCTGACAACTTCAGCAGAGCAGAGCATGGTGTAGGGACAGTCCAGTGTGAGGCTTACCTTAGCTTCAGCCTTAGAGTCCTTCTTGACCAGGCCAGGAATAAGGGCAACGCCACTCTCTGAGATGGCCCGGTGGAAGAGATTCTTGGCCAGAGGAGATAAAACCTGGGAGGAGAGTGGCAAGAAAGGGAGTTTATGCTCACAGGGAGTGGGGTCTTCAAGAGCTAGACCCATCCATAGCCCCGTCCTGGACTGTTCCTATGGAGACCGTGGGGCTCAGTGGACATGACAGGTCCTTGCTTGACCTGACTGACCTTGTTCCCTAGACTGACCCCAGGGTCCAGCTTCTCCAAGAAAACCTCCGCTAGAGGGAACCAGGTGTACAGAGTGAGGCATAACAGTCAAAGTATCTGAAAGGCAGCTGGAAATTTCTAGCATCGATTTAAACACACAGTTCTGATTTCCCAATTCCATTACTCAGGATTGAAGGGAAATGACTTGGAGGCAAACAAAAATCTCCAAGATGTTCATGTTATTCATAACAGTAAAAAGTGGAAATAACACAAGGTGTTATATGACATTGGGTAAATAAGGTATTTTTCATTCTTCATTCAAAGACTAGAAATACTAAGGACTATACACACAAAACATAAATAATAATTAATG
The DNA here is from genome assembly GCF_019923935.1 of Bubalus bubalis. Classification (NCBI taxonomy): domain Eukaryota; kingdom Metazoa; phylum Chordata; class Mammalia; order Artiodactyla; family Bovidae; genus Bubalus; species Bubalus bubalis. The sequence goes on along the minus strand of NC_059174.1, from coordinate 24,376,332 downwards.
GTTAGGGAAACATATATGCTATAATGTAAAGGAAGCTTTTTTGTTTAAAAATTCATAAATATAGATAGATGACAGATAGGGTGATTCATGGGAAAAGGGCTGTTCTGGTGGCTCAAATGGTAAAGAATCTGCCTGCAATGCAGGAGACCTGGGTTCAATCCCCGGGTTGGGAAGATACCCTGGAGGAGGTCATGGCAACCCACTCCAGTATTCTTGCCTGGAGAATCCCCAAGGACAGTGGAGCCTGGTGGGCTACAGTCCACAGGGTTGCAAAGAGTTAGACACGACTGAGCGACTAAGCACAGAACAGCACAACAGCATGGAAAAAAGACCAGAAAAATGAAACTGTCCATGGTGAGAATCACTGGCTAATGGGATTGTGGATGAATTTTTATTTGGGGGGGTTATCTATGATTTTCTTTTTTCTCCATTTTATAAAATATAAAAAAGTTTTCCCTGAATATTCAACTATGATCCCACATGTTTTAAAAATATAGTAATAGTGCTCAATAGTGAGGTAGTTGGAGTGTTTCCCACAGCTCCCAGCACCTTCTAATCTGGCTTTCCAGCCTTGCTTCCCTTGGTGTCTCCCCCATTCCCATTCCCCACACCGCACTCCCAGGTCCTGTCTGTGTCCATTGTCGCCTGTCCGATCCCCCATCCCTCCTCTTCTTCTCCTTCTCCCCAGCCCAGCTCCATCCCTCAGCCCCAGAGACTGCTGCCCTCCCTCCTGGGCATGGACAAGCCCCCAGAGCCCTCAGAGGGGGCCCCCAACCTGTTCCTAGTGCTCGTGTCTCCCTGAACTGTAGGCCTGGCTTCAAGTCAGACAAGGACACACAGACCAACCTCAAGTTGGCTCCTCTGATTAATCATTTACACCCACCCCTAATCTCAAGAGAAGTGAGGCGAGTCCTAACGTTAAAATGATTAAGAAGGAGAGGATGAGCTCAACCGACACAGGACAGCAAGAGAGTGTCTGTCGCAGCTGTGGCTGCAGCTACGGCCCCGGAGGCTGAGCTGAGCCCTGAGCTTCCTGGGGGCCAAGGGGAGTCTGGCCATTAACTCTCCACCATCTGATGCTGCACAGAGTCAGGTCAGCCTTGAATCCAGGTCTTGGAAGTAAAGGTCCCAGGACTAGATGGGCTGATCTGCAAGGGGTCCCATCAGCAGCCACATCAAGGCCAGTTAGACTTACAAGAACGGAGACACTTTCTGCTCCTGCTGACTCTCCAAAGATGGTCACAGAGCCTGGATCCCCTCCAAAGTTGGCAATGTTCTCCTGGACCCAGTGCAGCGCAGCCACCTGGTCCAAGTGACCCCAGTTCCCCGGGCTGTGCTCGTCCCCTGTGCTGTGAGTAAGAGAACAGGGTGGGGATGGGGGCAGAGATGTCCCGGCAGGGCCCTGAGGACCAGAGATGGGGCTGGGGGTCCAGGTGAGCCTTCTGGAAAGGACTGGGCTTCCACAGCCCTGACACGGGGTCTTCATCCTCTTCCATCCTATTCTGCTGTAGGGCTCTACATATTCATCCTTCATCTATTGATTGACCATTTCCTATGAGCACATGGACTTCGCAAATATCCAAAGAAGGGAATTCCCGGTGGAAGAAACAGCAAGTGCAAAGGCCCTGGGGTCCAGTGAACAAAAGTATGAGTCTAGGACATGCAGCTACAGAGGGTCCTGAGGATCTGGGTGAGGACATCCATGTCATTGTAAGTAAGATGGGAAGCCATTGCAGAGATGACAAGATTCCATTTATGTCTTAAATGATCACTCTGGCTACTGTGGAGCCAAGAGGATTTGGTGGTGACTGAACGTGGGGAGTGAAAAAAAGAGAAGAATTCATGCAACCATAAGGTTTTTATCCAGAGTAACTGGAAGGGTGTATTTGCCAATAGCTGAGCATGAGGCCCTGTTGAGGGGACCATGGGAGCCAAGGGTTATGTCTGTTAGTGGAGGAGTGAGGTGCCCTCAGATGCCCCGTGGAGAAGGTAGGAGGCACTTAATGGTGTACTTGTGGGCTTCAGTGGAGAAATGGGACTAAAAATAGGAAGCTTGGAAGTGCTCCCTGAGGTCACTCAAGGAATCAGTGGGACAAAGAAGAAGATGTGCACAGAGGCTGAGACAGGAGGAGGAGGGCCAGGGAGGAGCTGAGAAGGAAGACCCATGAGGGAGGAGGTGGCCAGGAGCCAAGAGAGGTCAGCTTTTCAAGAACTGAGGGATCACGTGTGGATCTGCCAAGGTTGGCCGAGAGATGCTGGGGCATGGTGACCTGGACCAGAGTAGCCTGGTGTCTGGTCGGGGTGAAACTTTGGTTCATGTGGTAGAGGAGAGACTGGGGGAGAGGAAGTGGGGCGAGTATGTGCAGTTACACTGTCCCTGGGAGCAGACACGGGCCGTGGGTGGAAGAGCTGAGGGGTCTCCGTGAAGGGGACACATCCTGGGACATGACTCCCCTGGGACAACCCTCCCCCAGCCCATAGTTCTTTCCAGGGAGGTGACCACCTCTCCCCCAGGCCACCCCCCAGCATCTCAGAGTAAGAGGTCCTGGCGCCAGTACATTCGGGAAAAGCTCAGTAACTGCCTGCTGGAAACCTGGTTCCTGTCCCCAGAGAATCCACACAGGAGACTCAAGCCTTCACTCACGCATGTGCCAAATTCCAGAAGGAAATGGGGTGAGTGGGCCAACGCTCATCCCAGTAGATGTACCCCTGGAGTCAGATGCTCCTTACGACCTCCCAGTTCCAGGCACCCGTTCCTTCACCTACAAGACTTCATGGAGCTCCCACATGAGTCTACCCCTTCCTTTTTTTAAAAAAAATTAATTAATTTATTTTAATTGGAGGCTAATTACTTTACAATATTGTGGTGGGTTCTGCCATACATTGACACGAATCAGCCACGGGTGTACATGTGTCCCCCTGGTCCTGAACCCCCCTCCCACCTCCCTCCCCATCCCTTCCCTCTGGGTTGTCCCAGTGCACCGGCTTTGAGTGCCCTGCTTCATGCATCAAACTTGGATTGGTCATCCTATTTCACATATGGTAATATATTTGCTTCCCCAGGAGATAAGATGTGTGAGCCTCTAAGTGCTGTGCTGCATGATAACTGTCATCTTAAAGATACTGCAACATGCCAGGCAGCAAAGTGAAAACGAGATAAGTAGTTCAGATGAGATAACATCTGGGTTGGGCTTGGTAGGAATAATAGGAGTGTGTCAGGGAGATTAGGTGTTTTATGTGTAAGAGCTCAGAAGTAAGTGCACCAGGGTGGCTGGGGAATGAGAAGGTAGGTGGAGCCCAATTAGGAGGGGACTCAGATGTCTTAGTAGGGAGCCTAGCACGGAGCCCCTTGAGGGCTTGCATGACCAGAGTGGGGTCCTAGCACCCCCACCCTGGGGGCAATGTGCCACCAGGAGAGTCCAGGGTCTTACCTGAAGAATCCCCAGATGCCCAGGCGGTACTGAATGGTCACCACCACCACATTTTCATGGGCAGAGAGGACCAGCCCATCATAGGTTGATGCTCCACCCATCAGCAGAGCTCCTCCATGGATCCACACCACCACCTGGATGGGGGCGGGGGGGACCCAACCACACAGGTTACAGGAAGCAGAGCTGGGGAAGACCTCAGAGACAGGTTTGGTCACCTACCCGTTATCCAGCAGTGGCCCAGGCTGCCACTCCACTCAGGGCACCCTAGCTGCCCCTGCCTGTCTCCCCTGCCCCAGTGCCACCTGCGCTCAGCGCTCTTCATGCTGAGAACATCATCATGGGAACAGCCAAGGCTCTAGCATCATCTTCTTTCCAACACTCCCACCACCCTCACTCCTGGGCCCCTCACCCAGCTCAGCACACTCAGCATGCAGAAGCCCTTGGATAGAAGCTTGTTTCAGCTTCATCTTAGTTACCTTTTATGTGGCGAATTCAACTTCTCATGAGAATGAATGATCATGTCAAGAAGCCTATGCCCTGGGTGGTACCTCTTCTTAATATACCTTCCTGCTGCCTCCTTCTGCTCCCCAAATCTCACCCATCCTCCAAAGCCTAGCCTAAAAACCACCTCCTCCAAGAAGTCTTCAACCATTTGATGAATATGATCTGAAAACCTACTAGGTGCCAAGGACTGTGCTAAGAATTGAGGCCATTCATAATGCATGTCCCCAAATTTAAGGAGTTCACATAGCAAGAAAGTGAGAATAGCTAAAGTAATATTATAATGATTTTGTTAACAAAAAATTTGAAGAACTCATACATGAACTATGTACCAACTATTATTTTAAGCATTTAAAAATAATCCATCCATGAACGAGGGACTGCTATTATCCCATTTCATGGACAGGAAAACGGGGGCACTTAACCACCCTGAGGTCACGCCGCTACTAGGCAGTGGAGGCAGGACTTGAACCCAGGCAGTCTGGCTCCAGAGTCCACATGTTGAGCCACCCAGCACACAGCAGCCAATGGCCATGCTGCAGTAGGTTGGGTGCTGGGGCAGGAGGAATTCCTTCCCTTCAACTCTAACTAATGCATCAGCAAGTTGCCTCGTGTGCTGTGCCAGACACTGCCATAAATCTTCATATTCATCACTGAAAACTCATGTGTGATTATCCCTGATTTGAGGAAACAGAGCCAGGTCTCTCAGGCAGTAAAAGGCAGAACTAGTATTTACACCCAGACTCTGCAGATCCAGAGCCTGTGTCCACACTAGAGGGTCTCCAGCCTCAGGTTCCCGGAGCCCCTGCTCCTCCGACATCTCCAATCCTTGACTGCCTCCAGGTGGAGGGACTGAGTTTGCAGTCATCTCTGAGTCCAGGCTGAGCCAGGCGCTGGTCAGCAGTGATTTGCTGACGAACCTAGCCCAGCTCAGTGCACATCCTCAAAGGCAGGGGCTGTGTGGTCATAGTTTTACGTTCCTCTTTTCTCTTAACTCCCACTTCTAGCTACGTGTGTGGGAGCACTAAGTATGTAACAGGCAAATGAATGAATGAATGCATGAGTGATCAATTGTCCCCACCTCTTCAAGCTTCTAGTTCCAAGTTCAGACACCCTTTTCATCTGGGCACCATGCCAAGGGTGTTCCTGAGCGATGTCTGGGTGTGCGTGGCCGCCCCTGTCTCTACCCCCACTGACCCCTCCTTTTCTAGCAGACCAACCCCACCCTCCAGCCTGAGTCTGGAAGGCTGCCCTGTCTCTGGGCTCCATTTATTCTGGAAATGATGACTTACTGCATCACTAGCCTGGGCCAAAGACAATTAGGAAGTGAAATTAACTACAAGAAAATCTTGATAGTTGCCAAGGGAAAGTACAGGAAAAGCTTGTTGCTCCAGGTTCAGCCTCCCCAACCTGTGACACAGGAAGCTGTCAAAGAGGGCCTCTGTGTGCTGAGGAAAGTCCACACACAGGCTCCGTGCTAGCGCGTGTCAGAGCGCTCCTGTTGTTCCAGGAGCCCCGTGCTCCAGTCCTGCCAACCCTACTCTGTGACTGCGCCTTCCCCTCACTGGACCTCAGTTTCTGTCTGTAAAGGAAGGGTTGGCTTGTTGGCTTATCTCCAAGATTCCTTCCAGCTCTAACTTTATTGGAAATTATGTTTTACCTACTCTGGGTATCAGATTCCTAATCTAGCAATTAAGAGTCATCCTTCTTGTCCATCTATTAGCATGAGAGACCCTATAAAAATGAAAATGTGCATTACAGATGTGCAGCAATCTCCCCCAGGGGCCCTACTCTGGCCGAGGGGAAACAGAGGAGTGGTCAACCTGCGCTTCCTGATGTCAGGTTTGGCTGTGGTGCACAAGAAAGCCCTGGGGCCCCAGAAGACCCTTGGCCCAAGACGCCCCCACCCAACACTGCCTTCATCCCCTTCCAGTCTACACCAGCCTTGACCAGTGGTTCCCACTGCTTACCGGCAGCCTGCTTCTCTTCATCAAGTCAGCAGGGGTGTAAATATTTAGGTAAAGACAGTCTTCAGAAAATTTAGGCTTAACGGTCTCCATTCCGTTGCTAATGAGGTCTGAGGTCATTTCCACCAACGCTGCACTTTGGGAGCACCTGGGAGGGGCAAGGAAAGAGAAGAACTCCTGATGTTCAATCAGAGCTGACCAAGGAGATGTCTCCTGTAGTGAGGCCAGGTCTTGGACTAGGAGAATTAAGCCTGTAAACAGAGCTGTCTTACCAGATTCCAGACACTGGAATGGGTAGGAGACTACCTGGGGGGTCAGGATAGGGGGCTCTAGGGCTCACCAAGTTCTCTGTGGAGAGTGACTAATGAGAAGGCCTGGCACCTCCCCCTTTCAGGAGACTTCGGAATGCATTGTGTCAAGAAGATGCTGCTTATGAGCCTGGAAGTGGATCATTTCCTGCATTCCCTGGTTGCAGCTGGCTCTCTGCTGCATAGCGAGTGCAGGGTGCTTACGCTCCTCTACAGGTCAACTAGGAGTTCCAGTTCATGGGAGACTTCCAAAAACGGTGAGAAGCCACTCTGTTGGCAGTCATTTAAGGCATGCAACAGGTCAAGGGCAAAATATTTGTGGTGAACATTAGGAGAGCTTGGTTCTAGTTCTGCCTCTGCCACTTACATACCAGGTGACCTTGGGCAAGTTCCTTCTCTGTTCTGGGTCTCAGTCTGCCACGTCTAAGTGCGGGGAATGATTTCTATATGGGTCTTGCAGCACTGACATGCTAAGATTCTGTCAGCTCATCTTGTCAAGTGTTATGCATTGCCCAAATAATGGATCTGAAAGATCCAACAGCGGTAACAGGCAATACTTAATATTTAAAAGACACTTGCTCCTTGTAAGGAAAGCTATGACCAACCTAGACTGCATATTAAAAAGCCGAGACATCACTTTGCCGACAAAGGTCCATACAGTCAAAGCTATGGCTTTTCCCATAGTCATGTATAGATGTGAGAATTGGTCCATAAAGAAGGCTGAAGGCTAAGGAATTGATGCTTTTGAATTGTGGTGCTGGAGAAGACTCCAGAGTTCCTTGGATTGCATGGAGATCCAACCAGTCAATCCTAAAGGAAATCAACCCTGAATATTCATTGGAATGACTGTTGCTGATGCTGACACTCTAATACTTTGGCCACGTGATACTAAGAGTCAACTTGTTGGAAAAGACCTTGATGCTGGGAAAGATTGAAGGCAAAAGGAAAAGAGGGTGGCAGAGGATGAGATGGTTAGATAGCATCACCAACTCAAGGGAGATGAATTTGAGTCCAGGAGATAGTGAAGGACAGAGGAGCCAGACGGGCTACAGTCCATGGGGTTGCAAAGATTCGGACATAACTTATGGACTGAACAACCACAAAATCTTCAGATCAGGGGCTTCCCTGGTGGCTCAGTGGTAAAGAATCTGCCTGCCAGTGCAGGAGACACAGGTTCAATCCCTGATTTGGGAAGATCCCACATGCCACGGGGCAACTAAGCGTGTGAGCCACAACTACTAAGTCTGTGCTCTAGAGCCTGGGAGCCTCAACCACTGACGCCTGCGTGCCCTGGAGCCGGCGCTCCGCAAGATAAGCCATTGCAATGAGAAGCCCACACACTGCAACTAGAGAGTAGCTCCCGCCGCCTGCAACTAGATAAAGACTGCACAGCATCAAAGACCCAGCACAGCCAAAAATAAGTAACAAGATAAAAAAAATTATTTAAAAAAATCTTCAGATCAGACCCATGATATGGGTTCTATTATTATCCCCATTTTACAGTTGAGAAAACTGAGGCACAGAGAGGTTATAGAACCTGCCCAAGGTCACACAGCCATGAAAAGTCAGACTATGCACCGCTTATGTTTCCGAGGACATTATAAGCCACATTTCCAGATTTTCAGAAAGCAGGCATGGTGGCCCCCAGTACTGAGGTGCTTGGATGACATAGCTGTCAAATGACTGTCAGAGCCCCAAAGAGACCCTCCTGATTTCCATCCTGGAGGAGCTGTCCCCAGATCACCAAGGCAAGTGGATATAGTATTCATAAAAGGATACAATGAAAAATTAATGGGAAAGAGAGTTCAACATCACTAGTATTGAGATAAATGCAGAATAAACTCTAAAATTATATAAATAATTATGATGCTAATAATTATTATTATTTTGCCTACTCAATAGCCAAAATGTTTTTAAATAATCTCAAGCATTGGCTAGGGTCTGGTGAATGAAAGTTTTCACATATTAATGAAAAGAGTGTAGCTGGGACATTTTCGGAAGGAGATTTAACAAAAGGTGATACTCTTTTACTCAGAAATGTCATTTCTTGGAACTCAGCCTCAATTACTGTGAATGTGCATAAAGGTTTGGCTATAGGATGTTCATCACAGTGCCAATTATATTATCAAAAATATCCAGAAGAACTTAATGGTCCCAAATAAGGGACTGGGTAAATAAACTATAACTCAATACCCAATGTAATGTAATATCAGGCTGTGATATGTAATGACATATAACCATGTTTATGATACAAACGAGCAAAGCAGACATCCAAAGTATCTGTATCGGGCTTCCCTGGTGGTCCAGTGGTTAAGAGTCTGCTTTGCAATGCAGGGACATCGGTTTGACCCCTGGTCTGGAAGTTCTCACATGCTGTGGGACAGCGAAGCCCGTGAGCCACAACGACTGAGTCCGAGCCCTACAGCCCATGCTTCACAACTAGAGAAGCCACTGCAGAGAGAAGCCCACACATCTCAACTAGAGAGTAGCCCCTGTTCCTTGCAACTAGGGGAAGCCCATGTGCAGCAACAAAGACCTGGTGCAGCCAATAATAACTTAATAATAAAAATTTTTTTAATTATTAAAAAAAATAAAGAATCTGTATTGTGTGATATGATACTGTGATATAATAAGAAATGTATCTTTGGTCTTCCCATTTCCTGCAAGGAGTTCCTAAAACCCTAGGAATTTCCTAAGTGAAGAGAGTGACAAACGCATCATTTGTTGTGTTAATGAGGTGGTTCTGGACCCCACCTTAGGGTGGAAAGTAGCGGCAAGAGGCAGATCCTGGAAATCCCCAGAGATCCACGCATGTAGATGTCCTAGGTGTTCTGGGGGATGACTTTGACTTCTTTGCCCAACGTGGACACAGTGACTAGGACACACCAACCATTGCTCTCCTCCTTACTAGGCAGCAGTCACACCTGGGAGTTAGGAACTGGCGATACCTCAAAGACTCCCCACCCACACACCTCCTGGCCCACCTCACTCCCCAGCTGCATCGAAGATCAAGACAGAAGAATAAACAGAATCATTACTTCTGACCACTGCTCAACTCCTTGTTTTATTCCAAAGCACTTAGCCTATTCTTACATATTATTACTCTGCTACCTTGCATATTGCTCAGGATCTGTCTTTCCCTGCTACAAAGGCAAGCTGCATGAGGGTGGGATCTTTCTTTGGGTCACTGATGGATCCCAGGAAACTAGAACACGCCTGACACACAGGAGGTGCTCCAGAAATATTGGTTGAATAAAAGGCTCTACAGTGCTGTGAGAATTCTGGAATGCTGATAAGGATCTACAATATCTTGAGGATTTCAGAATAAAGTATAAGCCACTCAGAAGATTGCCTTGGCTCCTTCCTGCATCCCTTTGAGACTAACATCCCCACTGAATGATGCCAAAAGCCACACCCCCGGCTTACATGGGGGAGTGAGAGGTGGTATTCTTCACAAAGGTCCATGGTTCTGCAGGCTGCGGCGGAGCAAACCTCAAAGATCAAAGAGGAGGCTTGGCAAAGGGGACTCCCAGGAAAACGCCCACAGGCTGTGCAAATCCTTTTAAGCTGACATATTTTCCCAGGACTCTGCCCTGAGCGGTGTCCACAATAGGTGGTGAGGGTGGCAGCCCTGGTGGACATTGAGAGGAAATGAGGACACGTCAGTGGTGAAGGTTTGAACTGGATTCTGGGTGGACTTTGTTACCTTTGCCATGTGATCTTGAATGTCCTCTCAACTCTCTAAGCCTCAGCTTCTTATGTGAGAGAGTGAAGCTAACTGTCCTTCCTAACTCACAGGGTCATCAGAGAGAGCGAGACTGGGGGTCACACTCTGTCTGTCCCATTCCCATGGAGCAGACAGTTCCTTCTCACTGAGCTCAAATGCATCTCCTGCAGTTGCCACGTCAGGCCTGGTCCTCCCTGCTTGGGGACATCCTGCACCTTCACAAGGCAGGTGGCCTTCGTGTTGACCCCTGTTCATGCTCATCCCTCAAGTCCTCTCTTGTCCATCCTCAACAGCTGCAGTTTGTTTAAGCATCCTAACAGAAAATGATTTCCAGCCTCTCACCCTCCCAATTGTTCCCCTTTAGATACAGATAAAACGACAACCTCTCCCTCAAAGCGTGTGGCCAGAACAGAGAAGAATAACCCAAATCTGGTCTTATAAACACATCTGATGATAGCCTTCAAGAGACGTGAAGTGGACAGATGCCCAATTGGCAAAGGTGAAAAAGTGGGTGATGTGCTGTGAGGCACAGGCAACAATGGTGAAGGCAGCGGTTACCACTTGAGGTTCATGGAATGATGTGTGTTGGGTACTTTCTCTGTGCCACGTGGGCATTCCAATGACAAAAGCCTCGCTAGGGAAACATTAATATGTCCATTTTACAAACGAGGTAACTGAAGGAATGGAGGAAGCCAGTATGGATCTTTAAAAGATGGAAATAGACTGACTCTACCCAGATAAACCAGCAGAAAGGGGATAATCAGCTTCTAAGGTGCTTCTGACTCTGCTCTTGCCCTCAGTTCCAGGCCTCTCACAGTGTTGCAGCACCAGGAAGAGGATTAAACCCAGTGTAGACTGGGCTGTCAGAGCACTGGCTCTGGACTCAGGAGACAGGGAGAGAATTCAGAGCATGATTTTCCAGCTCACCTTGGATACATACCTTTCCCTCTCTGAGCCTCGGTTTTTCCATCTATAAAATGGTACAGATGCATTCTGAGGGCTCTTGCTGCACCCTTGTATTAACCATGTCTTCTATGCTGTGTATTCTGATGCTTTGACACCGGGAGCCTTGCTGATTATGGGGGGACTGCCCCTCCCAGAGTTAGCCAATCCCTGGAGACAGGAATGAACTTTCTCTTCCAGCATGCCAGAGGCTGAACCCTAACCACCTTCTTTATCAGGCCCTCCACAATGGCCACTATCATCCTGCCCTAATTACTCCAGGGCAAAGTACCTAACAGTTGTGGGCACTCTCTAAGCCCTAGAGCGTGGCGGGGATTGGCTAGTTTCCTCACCCTATCCAGCCCACCCCACTAACCAAGATAAAGTTCTTGCCCTGATTCCTCCCTTCTTCCTCTGCCCCTGACACACCTGGTGCTTCACCTTCTAGCCCACCAGGTGGTGTCACGCCCCCACCTCTGGGGAACTGGGAAAAACAAACTATCTCTTAAATGGCAATTGGCTCCTGATCCATGGGCTTTACCACACCTCAGAGTGTCTATTCATACACTGTAAGTTATAACAACTCTTTTACTTATGAATCACTGTTTTTTTTTTCACTTTTTCCAATTCCAGACACTCTTTAGAAACAACCCATTTCACACTTAGAACAGCCCAATGATGTAGATACAGTTCTCACCCCCATTTTAGACGTGCAAAACTTAGACACAGAAAAGAAACATCCCTTGTCTAAGAATACACAGCTACTGAGTGCTGCCTTGGATGGGAACCCACGCACACTGACTCCAGAGTGGACATTAATACTCCATTAACCCACTTTTGAAGAAGGCAGTGGCACCCCACTCCAGTACTCTTGACTGGCAAATCCCATGGACGGAGGAGCCTGGTAGGCTGCAGTCCATGGGGTCCCTAGGAGTCGGACACGACTGAGCGACTTCACTTTCACTTTTCACTCTCATGCATTGGAGAAGGAAATGGCAACCCACTCCAGTGTTCTTGCCTGGAGAATCCCAGGGACTGGGGAGCCTGGTGGGCTGCCGTCTCTGGGGTCGCACAGAGTCGGACACGACTGAAGTGACTTAGCAGCAGCAGCAGCAACCCACTTTTAGCCATATCTGGACTAATGATCAAGGGGGAAACAGACGGAGCTCGCCAAAGTCCTCAGCTGCTCAGCGATAGGTGAGCTGGTTGCCCTCCTGCACGTGGCACGGCCGGTGGGCTCCCAGTGGGTACCCTCCCCTTTGTCTCCTGTCAACGCCGGGAGTCGGCAGAGCCTCAGAGTTCTGACAGCTCGCGCTGCTGCGGGACCCGGCGGCCTGTCACTGCTTTGCCCTGTACGCTTCTCCTCCACCTGGTCCCCTACAAGGATTCCCAAAGACCGCCTGCTATTTGCATTTCAGGACGACTCACCCCAAGCCGTGGAAATGGCGAGGGAGGTCAGGACCAGAGCGACGAGCCCCATCGTGGCAGGACAGCAAGCTCTGCGTCCTCAGGTCTCTGTGCCTACCGAAGGCCTTATGAGTCAGCCCAGTTCCCGCCCCCTCCAGCTTCTCCCCCAGCCCCGCCCCCGCCGCCCAAGAGCCTGAGGAGACAACAGAAAAGCTCTCCCCGCTACCGAAGATGCGAGGGCTGACGTTTCCGCGGCCAAGCCCGTCCAGGCCCCGCCCTCCTAGACTTTGACTTTTATCAAAAGAGCTTGCATTAAACTTCCTGATTACAGGTAACCACTGACTTGTTCAACCACAGGTTTCACAAGTGTTTCTCCCTTCCTGGATTCTAACCTTAGTGCACTGTGAGCTACCCAAAGCACGCATAAGCCAACAGAGGTCTTTAGACAAGGGCACACTTTGGTGGAACAAAAGACTGGATCCAAATGGGAAAAGAAGTACCTCAAGCCTGTATATTGTCACCCTGCTTATTTAACTTATATGCAGAGTACATCATGCGGAATGCCAGGCTGGATGAAGCACAAGCTGGAATCAAGATTTCTGGGAGAAACATCAATAACCTCAGATATGCAGACGACACCACCCTTATGGCAGAAAGTGAAGAAGAACTAAAGAGCCTCTTGATGAAAGTGAAAGAGGAGAGTGAAAAAAATGGCTTAAAACTCAATATGCAGAAAACTAAGATCATGGCATCTGGTCCTATCATTTCATGGCAAATAGATGGGGAAACAATGGAAACAGTGAGAGACTTTATTTTCATGGTCTCCAAAATCACTGCAGCCATGAAATTAGAAGATGCTTGCTCCTTGGAAGAAAAGCTATGACCATCCTAGACAGCGTTATTAAAAAGCAGATGCATTACTTTGCCAACAAAGGTCCGTCTAGTCAAAGCTATGGTTTTTCCAGTGGTCATGTATAGATGTGAGAGTTGGACTGTGAAGAAAGCTGAGCGCTGAAGAATTGATGCTTTTGAACTGTGGTGTTGGAGAAGACTCTTGAGAGTCCCTTGGAGCGCAAGGAGATCCAGTCAATCAATCCTAAAGGAAATCAGTCCTGAATATTCATTGGAAGGACTGATGCTGAAGCTGAAACTCCAATAATTTGGCCACTTCATGCGAAGAACTGACTCATTGGAAAAGACCCTGATGCTGGGAAAGATTGAAGGCAGGAGGAGAAGGGGACGACAGAGGATGAGATTGTTGGATAGTATCACTGACTTGATGGACATGAGTTTGAGTAAGCTCTGGGAGTTGGTGATGGACAGGGAAGCCTGGAGTGCTGCAGTCCATGGGGTCACAAAGAGTCAGACATAACTGAGTGACTGAACTGATTGAATTGATGCTTTGGTTTGTGGTCTTCAGAACAACTCAAAAACTTTCAGAGTGACTCATAGCCCCACAGCTGTCCGGTTGGAGAACATGGCAAATCTCTTCGCTTCCCCAGGTTTCTGTTTCATAGAATTCCATGCTTTCCACTTTGGAAGCATCTTAAATTTCATCCCATTTCCCTTTTGATACGTGGATTAACTTTACAGTGTTCCTGACAATTAACTCAGCCTCCTTTTGCACACCTTGCACAGAGTCGAACACGACTGAAGCGACTTAGCAGCAGCAGGGTCTGAGGACTCACTACTTCTCCAGGCAGGGATCTTTGGACAGAATGTTCTTATAGTAAAGGAACACTGTCTCTTCATAGTCCCTGACTCTAACCATCCATCTTTCCATCTATTCATTATTTCCTTTATTCATTCATTCTGCAAACATCTATCAAATATTTGACTCTATGCTGGGAAGTATGGATACAAAGGTACATTTAAGACATGTTCTAGCGCCCAGAGGAGTTCACCATGTAATAGATAAAAGAGATGGGGGAAGCTATGGGTGGCTTGCCATGCAATGTGAAAGCACCATATACAGGGATATGTGCTATATTTATAAAGTGCTCTGGATATACCTGGGAGAGTATCATCTCCCTGGTGGGGATGCAAAGAAGGTGCTCAAAATCTGTTTCATAGAATCATTAAATGTCCAACAAAAGAGAATTCTCCAAATATGCTCTGATGTTGGTATTTAGCTGGCTAAGACAATACTATCCATTCACTCAAACTAGTGATGCACACTTCTACATATGGACAAGAGAATACAGTCATGATCCATTGTTAAGGGGAAAATATAGGTTATAAAATAGTTAGGGTTGCTTTAGGACACAGCTTGGCAGTTTATTAAAAATTAAACTTAGGGACTCCCTGGTGGTTCGGTGGTTAAGAATCAGCCTGCCAACGCAGGGGACTCAGGTTTGATCCTTGGTCTGGGAAGATCCTACATGCCGTGGAGCACCTAAGCCTGTACACCACAACTACTGGGCCCATGTGCTGCAACGACTGAAACCCGCATGCCCTAGAGCCTGTGCTCTGCAACAAGAGAAGCCACTGCATTGAGAAGCCTGTGCACTGCAATGAAGAGTAGCCCCATTTGCTGCAACTAAAGAAAGTCCTCGTGCAGCAATGAAGACCCAGTGCAGCCAAACATAAATAAATAAAAACATAAATTAAAAATAAATAAATAAAAATTAAAATTAGAGTTACCATATTTCACAGCAATTTCACTCCTAGGTATGTACCCAAGATAACCCAAGATAATTGATAATATGTCTATACAAAAACTTGCACACAAATAGCAGCATTTTTGTGTTTGAGCACAATTGAGCACAATTGTACTCATCTCACATGCTAGTAAAGTAATGCTCAAAATTCTCCAAGCCAGGCTTCAGCAATACATGAACCATGAACTTCCTGATGCTCAAGCTGGTTTTAGAAAAGGCAGAGGAACCAGAGATCAAATTGCCAACATCCGCTGGATCATGGAAAAAGCAAGAGAGTTCCAGAAAAACATCTATTTCTGCTTTATTGACTATGCCAAAGCCTTTGACTGTGTGGAGCACAATAAACTGTGGAAAATTCTGAAAGAGATGGGAATACCAGACCACCTGACCTGCCTCTTGAGAAACCTATATGCAGGTCAGGAAGCAATAGTTAGAACTGGACATGGACCAACAGACTGGTTCCAACTAGGAAAAGGAGTACGTCAAGGCTGTATATTGTCACCCTGCTTATTTAACTTATATGCAGAGTACATCATGATAAATGCTGGGCTGGAAGAAGCACAAGCTGGAATCAAGATTGCCGGGAGAAATACCAATAACCTCAGATATGCAGATGACACCACTCTTATGGCAGTAAGTGAGGAGGAACTAAAAAGCCTCTTGATGAAAGTGAAAGAGGACAGTGAAAAAGTGGCTTGAAGTTCAACATTCAGAAAACTAAGATCATGGCATCTGGTCCCATCACTTCATGGGAAACAGATGGGGAAACAGTGGAAACAGTGTCAGACTTTATTTTTTTGGGCTCCAAAACCACTGCAGATGGTGATTGTAGCCATGAAATTAAAAGATTCTTACCCCTTGGAAGGAAAGTTATGACCAACCTAGATAGCATATTTAAAAAGCAGAGACATTCCTTTGCCAACAAAGGTTCGTCTAGTCAAGGCTATGGTTTTTCCAGTGGTCATGTATGGATGTGAGAGTTGGACTGTGAAGAAAGCTGAGCGCCGAAGAATTGATGCTTTTGAACTGTGGTGTTGGAGAAGACTCTTGAGAGTCCCTTGGACTGCAAGGAGATCCAGCCAGGCCATCCTAAAGGAGATCAGTCCTGGAAGGACTGATGCTGAAGTTGAAACTCCAATACTTTGGCCACCTCACGCAAAGAGTTGACTCATTGGAAAAGACCCTGATGCTGGGAGGGATTGGGGGCAGGAGGAGAAGGGGGTGACAGAGGATGAGATGGCTGGATGGCATCACTGACTCGATGGACATAAGTTTGAGTGAACTCCGGGAGTTGGTGATGGACAGGGAGACCTGGCGTACTGTGATTCATGGGGTTGCAAGGAGTCGGACACAACTGAGTGACTGAACTGAACTGAGCAGCGTTAGTCAAAAGAGTTGAAAGTGGAAACAACCAAAATGTCCATCAACTGATAAATGGACAAAGAACTATTATGATCTATAATATAATCTATCCACACAATGGAATATTATTTGGGCATAAAAAGAAATACAGTATGGATACTTGCTACAATGTGGAGGAAACTTAAAAACATCATGCTAATGGAAAAAGCCAGCTACAGGAGGCCAGATGTTGTATGATTTTATTTACGAGATGTTCATAATAAGCAAATCCACAGAAACAAAGTAGATTAGAGGTTCCCACAGGCTGAGGATGAGGGGATAAGGAATGACTCCTAATGGGTATGAGGTTTCTTTTAGGAGTGGTGACAATTTTCTGGAATTGGATAATGGTGATGGTTAAACAACTTTGTGAATATACAATCCACTAAACTGTGCACTTTAAAAATGTGAATTTTATGGTACTTGAATTATATTTCAAGAAAATAGTTATTTTAAAAATCCCATCAAGTATAGCGAAAAGTGAAAGTGAAGTCGCTCAGTCGTGTCTGACTCTTTGCAACCCCATGGACTGTAGCCTACCAGGCTCCTCCCTCCATGGGATTCTCCAGGCAAGAATACTGGAGTGGGTTGCCATTTTCCTTCTCCAGGGGATCTTCCCAACCCGGGGATCGAACCTGGGTCTCCCGCATTCCAGGCAGACGCTTTAACCTCTAAACCACCAGGAACAGTATCCTATGTTAAAAAATAAAGCTCCACTTCATAAATCTGAAGATATAATTGCCTTTTCAAATGATTCACACACAAAGCAGAAATCCATCTAGCAAGCAGAAAAGTTCTGAAAGGTAGGGAGGAGGTTGGACAAGCAAATCATAAACAAATGAAAAATGATGACGTTGGGCCGTGTCACTTTCTTCGAGGGGACAAAAGGGTCTATGAGGCATATTACCTCACTGGTGCTGGCTAGGACATTCCAGACTGACTTGTTAAGATTACATTCCTGGGGAAGGTTGACACTCCACTTAGGTAAGGTACTAAATCTTCATCTGATGATGAGGGCTTAGCACAGTGACTGCATCTGAGGCCAGTTTTGTTTTTGTTTGTAACAATTCCCCTCTTTTGATCCAATACTTAGCTTAACTGAGAGAGGTGATCAAGATCTAGGCAAGATCTAAGCACAACTCTTGGCTACAGGTCACAACTTCTGTGGGTCCTTTGTGTGGTGTCCAGAGTGCAATAATTTTTTTTGTTTAATCCCCATGACAGTCATAGGTTATGGCTTCAAGTTCATGATACTTATCTGGTTATTCTCTTTCCTTCTTTTCCAACATTCCAGTCTTAGGGAGATCATTTGCTTGGTTGTTAGCAGCTGGGAACATGTATTTAAAGCTTTTGAGAGAATACAATGCACTCATGGAAATGATTATGATGCAATAAGCACAATAACTCTCAATGTTTGGAGAGCACTCAGTGCAGCAGATGCAAGAGAAGCAGATCCAATCCCTGGGTGGGGAAAATCTCCTGGTGGAGGAAATGGCAACCCACTCCAGTATTCTTACCTGGGAAATCCCATGGACAGAGGAGCCCGGCAGGCTACAGTCCACGGAGTCACAAAGAGTCAGACACAACCAAGTGACTGAGCACGTGTGTGTGCACACACACACACACACACACACACACACACAGTAGAGCCATGGTCCCCAAGACCTAAACCAAAGTCAAATCTGTCCAAGAAAGAATCACTGAAGGAGTCAGCTTTTTAAGCCAAGTGGCTTGCTCAGTGATCTTATGTAATTGATCATATGTAACTAAGTTACTTCCCCAGAAATGTTAATCCAAGTGCAGCAGGTGGTGTTGGTTAAAGTACAGATATCGCCTTGCTCAGTCAAAAGATGATCAGGGGAATAAGACACATGTATCCCATTGTTCACAGCAGCACTATTTACAATAGCTAGAACATGGAAGCAACCTAGATGTCCATCGATAGATGAATGGATAAAGAATTTGTGGTAGTATACACAATGGAATATTACTCAGTCATAAAAAGGAATGCATTTGAGTCAGTTCTAATGAGGTGGATGAACCTAGAACCTATTATACAGAGTGAAGTAAGTCAGAAAGAGAAAGAGAAATATCATATTCTAAGGCATATATACGGAATCTAGAAAAATGGTACTGAAGAACATTTACAGAGTAGCAATGGAGAAATAGACATAGAGAATAGACTTATGGACATGGGGAAAGGGTGAGAGGGTGAGAGAGTAAGACTAACATGGAAACTTACATTACCATATGTAAAATAGATAGCTATTTTAAAAAATGGGGAATTTGCCCTACGGCTCAGGAAACTCAAACAGGGGCTCTGTATTAACCTAGAGGGGTGGGATGGAGAGGGAGATGGGAGGGAAGTTCAAAAGGGAGGGGATATATATATATATATATATATATACACCTATGGCTGATTCATGGAGAAGGCAATGGCACCCCACTCCAGTACTCTTGCTTGGAAAATCCCATGGACGGAGGAGCCTGTTAGGCTGCAATCCATGGGGTCGCTAAGAGTCGGACACGACTGAGAGACTTCACTTTCACTTTTCACTTTCATGCATTGGAGAAGGAAATGGCAGCCCACTCCAGTGTTCTTGCCTGGAGAATCCCAGGGATGGGGGAGCCTGGTGGCTGCCGTCTATGGGGTCGCACAGAGTAGGAAACAACTGAAGTGACTTAGCATTAGCATGGCTGATTCATGTTGAGATTTGACACTAAACAAAATTCTGTAAAGCAATTACCCTTTAATAAAAAATAAATAAAAAAGATCAAGGGCTATCCTGTTACCAAAAACAACTTTGGCTAGAGAGTCTAAGGAGTTTTCTTGGGCAGCCATTGCTTTAGTAGCAGATTCTGTAATACTTTCAACAGTAAAGGAGAGGTTCCTGATCATAGCCTCATTTACATTTACTCCTAAGCATTTACATTTACGCATTCCTTCAAAGGAAGCAAGTCTTGAACACTGAATGTCTCCTGGTAATTCCCATTTGAATCTTTGGCTCAAGATTGGAAAGGTGACAGCCATGGAGGCTAGTAAAAGGGTCTGTAGACCACCTAGGCAGTTTTACCTTTTCCTCATGTACAATTTTTTTGCAGACAGCCTGGACACAAGGTTTCCCAAGTTTGGGGTTGTTAACAGAGACAAAGAAATGGATCAGGGTGACCCTGGCATCATGGACAGACAAGAGTTTTTTAAAATGACAGATCCAGCAGTCTGAAAACTTACTCCCTTTAGCAATGGTCTTGGAAATATGGATGATGGCATTATCTTTCCAGGCCATTGCCAGAGTCGAGGGAAGAAAGAGAATAAAAAGAAAGGTTTCATGTTTAAAGTATTAAGTTTTTTTTTTTTTTAATTAATTTCTGTTGGCATATAGTTGCTTTTTACAGTGTGTTGGCTTCTGCTGTACAGCAAAGTGAATCAGCTATTGTATACATCAGCTATTGACTACATCAGTTGTTGATGTTCATTGCCATTTCCTCCTTAGGGGATCTTCCTGACCCAGGGATCGAGTAGCATCTCCTGCATTGCAGGCAGATTCTTTACAACTGTGTCTCCTGGGAAGCCTGCAATACCTATTGTTTGGGTAAATTCCTTTCTTCTTGAGGTTCCTGAGTCTGCCAGGAAGTTATTTTCCTTTCTCACCTGGTAAGCTTGCTGGGAAACCTGTAAGCAAGGTAACAGGTCAACTTTTTCAAGCAGCTCCTTAAAGTTGTGTGGTCATATTTGAGCCTTTATACATCTCTTTTAGATATGACATTCTCAGGTTCAATGGCTGGGTCAAGACGTTCCCCTGGAGAAGGAAACAGCAACCTACTCCAGTTTTCTTGCCTGGAAAATTTCATGGCCAGAGGAGCCTGGTGGGCTACAGTCCATGGGGTCGCAAAGAGTTGGACATGACTGAGGAATCGAGCACTACAACTACTAGTCAAAGCTTTGGTAATATGTCCAATATTATTGTGTTCTGTTATAAGGAGAACAGATTCTTACTGAACTTACTCAAATAAACTATATTGCCATGAAAAGAATACTCAAGAGTTTCTGAATTTTGAAGGGGTTAGGTAGGGAGAAAAAGTAAATATTTCATCTTTGTTCGCAAAGGTATAATTGATTAACTTGTCAATCACTTCAAGAGAAAGAAAACAGGTTTCCTTAAATCTGGAAGAACAAAACATAAATGAACCAGCAACATTTCAAACAAAAAGTCATCAAAAGTTATAATGATCTTTATCAATTCATTTAGTCCTACATAATTAATTCTCGCTGATCTTTTGTTAGCAATTTTATGAATTTAATTTTTCCTTAGAGTTCTGAATATTCTTACCCACTTTGGTGGTATGATCGAAAGTTATTACAATAGGTATTCTAGAGCACTTGTGAGAATCTCTTTTATGAATTTCTCTGAAGATGAAACATTTTGTTGAAACACTTTTGCAAAAGCATCCAAGTAAAACAAGAACTATCTGTAAATGACAGAAGACTTAAAATAACCATGGTTAAAGATCTCATTAGATTTCATTACAGTGTGATTGATACGGAAGTTTTGTTATTTCTATGAAACACAACATTTTAAGATAATAACTGGAACTACTAAGGCATTTCAGATTTTTAGGAATTTCATGCAATTTTTGGAACACATAATACATACTAACATAAATACAACATTAAAAAGCTTAGTGTTACTTCTTTTCTGACAATGCTTCCCATGTAACTTAATATATCAAATATATCTAATTAATATCTTTTCATATGAGAGAGAATAAATTTTTTAAGGTGTTCCAGGAACCCTTCAAAAGATCCCAAAGTTAGTTTAGGTTAAAAGATTTCATTTAGAATTTGATTTGGGGGACATTTGTAAAAAATAACAAAAGGTTTAAAAACAGTCAAATGGAATCACAGGTCACTGTGAAACAATACTTAGTTATCTACTAAACCAAAGTGACAAAGACTTCTCAAGCAAATATGGAAGGTTATATATTCTGAGCAAAACTTACCTCATTTACTATTGAGAGGACTAGTTTTACTTAAGTAATCAAAGACAACATACAATACAAGTGATTATTTTAACAAGTCTCAAGATGTTTGTTTTCTAGGCAGATCATTTTAAAAGGTAAAGAAGAACCTTTCACTATTGGACCAATAAAACTTTTTCCCTTTAACAGTGAAAAAACCAACTTTTAATTTGTACCAGCTTGCTTTTGATATTGGGAAAGTTCCCCAGTGGCTCAGGGGTAAAGAATCCACCTGAAATGCAGGAGAGGCAGTAGGAGCCATGGGTTCAATCCCTGGCTTAGGAAGATCCCCTGGAGAAGGAAATGGCAGCCCACTCTAGTATTCCTGTCTGAGAATCCAATGGACAGAGGAGCCTGGCAGGCTACAGTCCATGGGGTCCCACAGAGTCGCACACAACTGGACAACTGAGCACACACTTTTGATATGAAAACTCATTCAACTTATTTAAAAAATATATTTTTTAGAAATATAATTTTTGTAGTAAAATTTTCAATGTGTCACAAGATATGTTTACTAACATACCCAACAAACTTAAACTAGCTTTTATTTACTAAAGATCATATGAACTTGAGAAACATTTGGGCTAGTTTCTGTTATATTTCTGAGAGTTTGACTTATATAAGCACTTAATTTTTCTTAAACTAATTAAATAAAGCTCATTTTACAAGCTAATTTTAGAAATACCATCTAGAGGTAGAAAATACACACACATCTACAGCACACATTTTTATACATATAAACATACAGAGAGAGAAAAAGAGACTTTATAGTTTCATTTATGAATTGTAGCCAGGCCAGCACAGTAAAAGGCGGCAGTACCTCCCTTATGCTCACATGCTTTGACAATGTCATTTAGCAAGCCTGCTTTTGTCCAGGCCAGACCAATATTGACATCAGAGAGAGCTGAGCAACCAGCAGCTATAAAACACAAGATAATCCCAAAAAGGCTCATGGGTTTTTGGCTAAGGGCATAGACTATAGCTGAAATGAAGCTTCTGGAGACCCAAATTCTAGAAAGGATGCTCATTTGCACTCATTCTGGCCACAATGGCAGGCCAGTGAGGGGAAGCCCTATGTTTCAGATGAGGACTTTGTAACAAAATTGGGATCAGCCTTCAGAGAAGATTGCTTCTATGAAGCTTGATTTCTTCCCTTACTTTTATCTGAGAAAGAATCAGGGGTCATATGAGCACCCTAAAAAGGGAATCTCTATTTCTATTCATGTGGAACAATCCAAGTGGTCTACCTAAGCAAAAACAAGGCTGTTTCTAATCATTTATCATAACATACACACACACACACACACACAAACTTACACTCACACTAAAACTCATAAATGCATACGCCTGTCAAGGAATACAGAGAAGGCAATGGCACCCCACTCCAGTACTTTGCCTGGAAAATCCCATGGATGGAGAAGCCTGGTAGGCTGCAGTCCATGGGGTCGCTAAGAGTCAGACAGGACTGAGCAACTTCACTTTCACTTTTCACTTTCCTGCATTGGAGAAGGAAATGGCAACCCACTCCAGTGTTCTTGCCTGGAGAATCCCAGGGACGGGGGAGCCTGATGGGCTGCCGTCTATGGGGTTGCACAGAGTCGGACACGACTGAAGTGACTTAGCAGCAGCAGCAGTCAAGGAATAACTATCCAGCCTTTTGCCCTGGCCATTTGGCCTTTCCATTCTGGGAACACAACCCTAGCTGTTAGCCCAGGAAGACTGTGGGATGCTGTCTTAACAAAATATAAAAAGAGGGGATGAATTATTCTCTTCATCTCATGGTTCAATCACATACCTACTTTCAACACCCACAATTTCAAAAAGAGAGGCAGCCACTCCCAGACCTTGCTCTGAATGGCCACAGTTATGGATGCCCATACCTAGCTCATGATGACTCTGCAGAAATGGGTATGGCTGAAGCCTATCAAATCTGAAGCCAAACCTCAGTTTTGCTTGATGTGTATAATTCTGTGGCATTACAATTGCTATAAGTAACACAGCTCTTAGGTGTCAGTGGTGTTTGATTGGGATGATCACCTTTCCTTTGGGTAACTCCCTAAGGTTTCCATGTGAAGCTAGATGATCTGGAAAGTAAAATCCTAGGAACTGACCTTAACTCCTAAGCAGCTGGGCAGGTCTTAGGAGAGAAGACAAAACCTTTCCATCTCTATCAATTTATTCAAAAGATATACAGAGAGCACATACTAAAACAAGCACTAGACAAGTATGAGCTTGTGTCATATGGGTCCTTTACTGGGCTTTGTTCGGTTAATCATGGGATTAATCAGACAAAGCCTTCATGGTTTAGAACATGGCACTGGGAGATCAGAAACCTGGGAACTCCACTGGGTGGCATTCGGGCATCTGTTCTGGAAAGGGAGTGGTGAGAGGCAGGAGTGCCTATGGGTGAGGTGATCTCTCATGCACCACTCACTCTGAATCAACATTCTGTGAATCTAGAATTATATGACATTTTCCACTGCAGCCTAGACATATGTAGTGTTTCTGGAACCTCAGTTGTTCTCATAATAACATCATGCTTTTTTGCTATATCAGTATACCATCTGTATTATTATTATCATGAGATCCTGTGTGTGTGCTCAGGATCACATGTCCGACTTTTTTCAACCCCGTGGACTGCAGCCCTCCAGGCTCCTCTGTCCATGAAATTTTCCAGGAG
The DNA here is from genome assembly GCF_019923935.1 of Bubalus bubalis. NCBI lineage: Eukaryota > Metazoa > Chordata > Mammalia > Artiodactyla > Bovidae > Bubalus > Bubalus bubalis. The sequence goes on along the minus strand of NC_059174.1, from coordinate 24,352,289 downwards.
TGGATATTGGAGTGGGTAGCCATGCCCTCCTCCAGTGGAACTTGTCCATCCAGGCACTGAACTTGTGCCTCCTGCATTGCAGGTGGATTCTTTACCACTGAACTACCTGGACAGCCCATCAGAACATATATATATATATATATATATGTATATATACATGTATATATATATATATATATATATATATATATAAATGCCCAAATCTGTCCATGACTTCTGATCATATGGGGCATTAAGAGGTGAGCAGGATTTGGAGAACAGAGAAGAAAGGACATTAGCGCAGTGCAAAGTGGATTTGGAGGCTTCTTGGGGGTGGGCAGCAGGGGCTGAAAGGTGAATAAAGGACAGAGACCAATTTTTTTTTTACTCTGAAAAGTACCAAGTTAAGGAGAGCTGGGTTTCACCCCCAGATGATGGGGATGACAAGTTAACAAGGGTGTTTCTGAAAGTAGAATCTGGCAGAAGCATGTAAGCCATTGGAGTGGCCAAGAGGGTTAATCTGAAAAGGAACCTTCCAAACACTCACTGAGACAGTGGAAGGTGAGTTCTCCTTCCCAAAGATGGCTAAATTCTCAGCAGGTCAAAGTTTTTCCTTAGGGGATCCCACAGACCTCAGCAAGAATAAAACAGAAGAATCTCCAAAACGCTAGATGCCAACAAGTTTTGTCAAATCCCAGGATCTATTGTTGTGAGCTCTTGGCTCTCACTCTGAAAGGTCACAGGAGCCACCGGAAGTTGTAACCCACTGAGATTCCCCTGAATCACTGTCTTGTTCTGTGTTTACTCGTCCTTCTAGGAAGCAGGTCAGGAGCACACTGGGGACCGGGCACAAGTGTGCGGTGTGGGTGGAGGTTGAATCAGTCCACGGTTCCCCCAACATATCACCCAGGTTTCAAGTACCCTTCAAGCTGCACATATATATAAAATGTCACTCCAAAGTACAAGCATGAACATCAAGATGTGCAAATTAAAACTATACATATCAAACTGTACCTGTCCAATCGGCAAGGAATCACCTCACGACAGTTTTAGTGGTTGTGCCAAGTATTGGCAAGAAAAACAGGAAGTTTCACAACTGATGTAGGAGATAAATTAATACAGCATTTCTTGGGGCAATTTGGCAAAACCTATCCTCCCGGAAAAGGAAATGGCAATACACTCCAGTGTTCTTCCTGGAGAATCCCATGGACAGAGGAGCCTGGTGGGCTACAGTCCATGGGGTTGCAAAGAGTTGAACATGACTGAAGCAGTTGAACACATCCAAATACTTACAAAGGATATCCGGGTGGCCCTAGCTATTCTCTGCTGCTGCTGCTGCTAAGTCACTTCAGTTGTGTCTGACTCTGTGCCACCCCACAGATGGCAGCTTTCTCTACTGAGGAATAATTCAGAATGTCTGTATAATTCTCTACTGAGGAATAATTCTCAAAGGTGTCTGTATCAGATTGTTCACCTCAGTGATACTGATAGTAGCAAAAAGTATGAAATAACCTATGACCAACAAAGTAAATGGTTAAATAATTTATTAAGTGTTTCTACTGTGGGATGCTATGTAGCAGTCAAAAATGTAGTGACATGTATGATATTGTTTTTAAGTGTTTATTTAAAAAGCAGTTTGGCACTTGCTATTAAAGAAGAAGGATCAAAACTTGCATTTATGGGGACTTCCCTGGTCGTCCAGTGGTTAAGAATTCGCCTTGCCATGCAGGGGATGCAGGTTCGATCCCTGGTTGGGGAACTAAGATTCCACATGCCTCAGAGCAACTAAGCCCACGGGCCACAATTACTGAACCTGAACACTCTTGAGCCTGCCCGCCACAACTAGAGAGTCCATAGGCTGTAGCAAAAGATCCCACATGACACAACTAAGCCTCGACATAGCCAAATAAATAAATATTTTAAAAAATCTATTTTAAAAACCCATGCATTTATTTCCACTCCCTTCTCAAGTTTTTCTAAAAGGAGAGCAAAATAACATTTGTTAAGGCACAAGCTGCTGTGTCCAAACAAAACAGAAGAGGAGTTGATGGCAACAGTATTTTAGAAGCTGAAAGATGACAGAACAATGATTACTACTTTCAGAGCAGAGAGAGGGAGAGTCGGTGTGTGGGGATGAGGGAACCCCCAACAGATGGATGCAGAATGGAGGCAATAGACAGCCCTCTGGCTTAGAGGTGCCAGGTAACTGTTAAAGTGGGGGTGCAGATATCCCCAACTTCTGTGCATCAAGAGTGCAGCTCTCCCCTCCAAGATCCACCCAGGCCAAAGTTCCCCACGTGGGCTCTGCTTCTGCCATTCCTAGAACTGGACTGCATCTGGGGAATCCAATCACTTGATCACAACAGGGCATCAGAAGGACCCTGGAAGCCTCAACATAATGTTATTTCTGTCCAGAGATCTGAGTGTCAGAAGGAAAAGTCTCCTGAAGTTCCAAGAAGCGACTGCAGTAACAGTGAGCCTTGATGAGGACAATGCCTGATGACCTACCTCCCGGTCATGATGGTGCACAAGGCGGTCCCGTCCTTATATTACTAGCTGATCATCATCGTATGCTTTTCCCACTGAGTAACTTATGAGCCTTGATGAGGACAATGCCTGATGACCTACCTCCCGGTCATGATGGTGCACAAGGCGGTCCCGTCCTTATATTACTAGCTGATCATCATCGTATGCTTTTCCCACTGAGTAACTTATGAGCCTTGATGAGGACAATGCCTGATGACCTACCTCCCGGTCATGATGGTGCACAAGGCGGTCCCGTCCTTATATTACTAGCTGATCATCATGGTATGCTTTTCCCACTGAGTAACTTATTTTCAGGAAAACAGTTTTCTAAGGGAGTGGCCAACATGGTGCATTGGAAAGACCCTGAACTCACCTCCTCCAACAGGCACTCCAAATAGGGTAACAATGAGAATGACCTGAAGACCAGCAGAAAAGGTTTTCCACAACTAAGATACAAAGAAGGAAACAACAATACAAGAGGATGGATAGAGAAGACCCACACCCCCTGCGTAGATGACCCACAAGCGAGAGGATAAGCACAGTTGAAGGGGTTCTCCCCAAGGAGCGAGGAGTCAGAGTCCTGCCTGCATCAGGCCCCCAACCTGGGGAACCTACACCAGGAAGACCAGCCAGCCCCCAGAGTCTCTGGCTTTGAAGGCCAGCATGCAGGGGAACTGGAGGCGTTGGGAAAGGTGCACATAAAATATCACATACTCTTAGATCCAGCAAGGAAGCAGTCATTTGAAAGGAGCCTAGGTCTGATCCACTTGCTGATCTTGGAGAGCCTCCTGAAGAGGCAGGAGACAACTGGGGCACGCCCTAAGGAGAAATATTACAGTGGCAGCCATTTATGGGCTCCTGCTCCACCACCAGGACACCAGGGCTAGCAAGTGCCATTTGGGAGCCCTCCCTCTAGCCCATTAGCACTGGCTCCCTATCCCCCAGTTAGTTGGCACAAGTCCCAGGACCCCTCAGGCTGAGCAGTCAGCCACTCTGGGACACAGCCCTGCCCATCAGCAGGCCCGGAACCCAGCCTCACCCATCAACAGGTCAGCACCAGCTGTAAAACCACCCGACCTCAGCAGCCAACCATACTGGCACATGGCCCTGCCATGAGTGGGCTGAAACCAGCCCTGGGACCTACCCCCAATTCAGGATCCCCTGGCAGCCAGCTGGGCCAGGGACCAGCCCCACCTACTGTGGGCCCACAGTCTGCCCTGCCAAAACAGGAGGATGCTGGCAATCCACACAGGTGGCACCACTAGAGCCTATAATTTTGGTGACGTGAGGGGAGTGTGCTGCCGGCTCCTATAGGCAACTGCTGCATAAGGCCACTTCTCCAAGACTGGGAAATGTAACTGACCTGTCTAATACAAAAAATAAAAACAGAGCTAGGCAAAAGGAGGCAAAAGGAAAATATGTTACAAGGGAAGGAATAAGATAAAACCCTAGAAGAACTGGAGATAAGCAATCTACCCCATAAAGGGTCCAAGGTAATGAATATAAAGAGCCTCAACAAACTCAAGAAGAATGGATGAACACAGTGAGACGCACAACAAAGAGTTAGAAAGTATAAAGAAAAATAGAGCTGAAAAATACAACAACTGAAATTAAAAACATGCTAGAAGGGATCATCAGTAGAATAGGTGATACGAATGAACAAATCAGGGAACTGCAGGATAGAGTAGTGGGGATCCCCAAAGTGCAAAAGGAAAAAAAAAAGGATTAAAAAATTAGAATAGTTTAAAAGACTGCTGGGACAATATCAAGTATACTATCATTTTCAGGATAGGGAAAGAGAAGAGAGAGAGAAAGGGGCAGAAAATTTATTTGAAGAAACAATAGCTGAAAACTTCCCTAATATGGGAAAGGAAACAGAAATCCAGATCCAGGAAGCACAGAGTGTCCCAAGAGGTCCATACCAAGACAAAATGTCAAAAGTTAAAGACAGACTATTAAAAGCACCAAGGTTAAACCAACTAGTTATGCCTAATGAAATTCTCATAAAGCATCAGCTAACTCTTCAGCAGAAACTCTGCATGTCAGGAGGGAGTGGCATGATATATTTGAAGTCATAAGGAAAAATCCTACAATCAAGAATACTCTACCTGACAAGGATATCATTCAGGTTTGAAAATAAGATAAAGAGTTTAAGCTAAAAGAAGGCTTCCCTGGTGACTCAGTGGTAAAGAATCCACCTGGGTAGGGAAAATTGGATTTTCCCTGGAGAAGGAAATGACAACCCGTTCCAGTATTCATGCTGGGGAAATCCCATGGACAGAGGAGCCTGGCAGGCTACAGTCCATGGGGTCACAAAAGAGTCATCCATGACTTAGCAATTAAACAACAAAAGCTAAGAGTTCGATACCAGAAAATCAGCTTTACAATAAATGCTAAAGGGACTTCTCTAAGAATGAAAGACCAGAGCTAGAGATAGGAAATTTACAGAAGAAAATATCTCACTGGTAACCAATGGTAGATCAGCTCCTCTACAACAAAGGGCCACATCAAGATGGGCTGGCTGGGCAGAGTCATGGTGTTCCCCAAACCCACCCCACTATGGTGACCCACAAGCAGGAGGGATCTCACAAACACACTGCTTATCCCTGAGGAGCGAGGGGTCTGTGCCCACTAGCCCTTGGGACCTGAAATAGAGAGACAGCTCCCAGGATGCCTGATTTTAAAAACCAACAGGGCTCCTGTTCAGGAGAACCATGGGCCTATAGGGAATGGAGATTTATCTCTTAGAGAGATTATACTCAAACTCACTTCCTGGGATCTAGCACAAAAGTAGCAGCTTGAAAGATGCCTAGAGCATTTGTGAATAAGATTTATTTGGTAATCCTTAAGCATCTGCTGGAGGGGCAGGAACCTGTTGGGTTGCTCTCTGGGGACACAGGCACTGGTGGGCACCCTTTTTGCTTCTCCTTCTACCTTGCTAACATAAGCTTGGCAGACACGTTTTCTGCACTCTGCCTCTGGCCTGCTAGCTCCCGTGGGGAGGTCTGGCATCTGAGACTTTACTTTGGCCTCACCAAAGCTGACCAAGCAAGTGCCTCACCCCTGTACCGCTTCTGCAGTCCCACCAAAGCCAGTTGGGTGGGTGCTTACAGTCTTGCCAAACCTGACTGGGCAAGTACCCTGCCCTTGCACTGCTCCTGTGACCCTCCCCCAAAGCCAGCAGACACACGCAGGCCATAATGGGGACACCCACTAAGTGGTTCACTCTGGTGGCAAAAAGTTTTATATTTCTGGGTCCCAGGGGTCTGAAAAGTCAGAAAGTTCTTGACACCCTCAAAAACTGGCACCTATCAAGAAGAAAACCAGGCTGCTTAGAAACAGACTCACAGACTTAGAAAATGAACTTTTGGTGGTCAGGGAGGGATATGTGGGGAAGGGATAGTTAGGGAGTTTGGGATTGACATGTACACATTGCTATATTTAAAATGGATAACAATAAGGACCTACTGTACAGCACAGGGAACTCTGCTCAATCCTATGTGACAGCCTGGATGGGAAAGCAGTTAGGGGGAGAAGGGATACATGGATACGTGTGGCTGAGTCCCTTTGCTGTCTGCCTGAGGCTATTACAACATTGTTAATTGACTATATTCCAATATAAAATAGAAAGTTTTAAAAAAATCTAAACCACAAAATTAAAAAAAATCAGGCTTCTTAAATAATCACAAATGACTAAGAGACAACCCAAGCTAGGTCAGGTTAAATGCTGTTTTATCTCCTATTCAAGTCTGTTACTTCAAGACTGGGAGAGATAGCTATTTTGCCTATTATCAATACATAGGAACAAATACAGAGAGCAAAACAAAATGAGGAGATAGAGGAATATTTTCCAAATGAAAGAACAAGATAAAACCCCAGAAAAACCTCAATGAAATAGAAATAAGTAATTTACCCAATAGAAGTCTAAAAGTAGTGGTCATGAGGATGCTCTCTGAATTTGGGAGAGGAAAGGATGAACACAGCAGAATTTCAACAAAGAAAAAACACGAGAAGGTACCAAATCACAGGCCTGCAGAATACAAGAACTGAACCAGAAAATATACTGGAGGGGTTCAACAGCAGAGTGAAAGAAGCATCAAAAAGAATCGGTGACTTGGAAGACAGGGCAGTGGAACTTACTTAAAGACAGCAGAAAAGAGAAAAAAAGAACTTAAAAAAATGAAGATAACTTAAGGGACCTATAGGACCACATCAAGCAGAATACCATTCACATTATAGGGATTCAAGAAACACAAGAAGAGAAGAGTCACTTCAGATTAACCTGAAGAAGAAAATGGCAACCCGCTCCAGTATTCTTGCCTGGAGAATCCCATGGACAGAAGAGGCTGGAGAGCCCCAGCATGTGGGGTTACAAACAGTCGGACACGACTGAGCGACTAACACTTCACTTCAGATCTAAAGATGCACACAAACTGAAAGTAAGGAGATGGGTAATTTCTGAGTTTTTTGTTTTCACAGCGCATATAAAAGTTATATTTACACCCTTTAACAGTCTATTAGGACTTCCCAAGTGGCTCAGATGGTAAAGAGTCTGCCTACAATTCGGGAGACCTGGGTTCGATCCCTGGGTTGGGAATATCCTCTGGAGAAGGAAATGGCAGCCCACCCCAGTATTCTTGCCTGGAAAACCCCATGGATGGAGAAGCCTGGTAGGCTACAGTCCACCGGGTCGCAAAGAGTTGGACACAACTAAGCGACTTCACTTTCTTTCTTTCATAATAGTCTATTAAGAATTCAATAGCACTATGTTTTAAAAAAATCAATACTCATACCTTAATTTAAAAATACTTTTTTTGCTAAAAAAAAGTGCTAACCATCATCTGAGCCTTCAGCCAGTCATAATCTTTTTGCTGGTAGAGGGTCTTACCTTGATGTTGATAGCTGCTGACTGATCAGGGTGTTGGTTGCTGAACGTTGGGGTGACTGTGGCAATTTTTTTTTTCATTTTTTTTTTAATTTTATTTTATTTTTAAACTTTACATAATTGAATTAGTTTTGCCAAATATCAAAATGAATCCGCCACAGGTATACATGTGTTCCCCATCCTGAACCCTCCTCCCTCCTCCCTCCCCATACCATCCCTCTGGGTCGTCCCAGTGCACCAGCCCCAAGCATCCAGTATCGTGTGTCGAACCTGGACCGGCAACTCGTTTCATACATGATAAAGATAACAGTGAAGTCTGTGTACAGATTGGCTCTTCCTTTCATGAATGATTTCTCTGTAGCATGCAATGCTATTTGATGGCAGTAGGACTCCTTTCAAAATAGGAGTCAAATTCTCCCAAATCCTGCTGTCGCTTTACCAATGAAGTTTATGTAATATCCTAAATCTTTATTGTTATTTTAATAATAAAGTTAAATCTAGATAAATTATTATTATTATAAATCTAGATAAATTATCTAGATAAATCTAGTTAAATTATTTTAACTAGATCTGATAGACAGAGTGCCTGATGAACTATGGACGGAGGTTCGTGACATTGTACAGGAGACAGGGAGCAAGACCATCTCCAAGAAAAAGAAATGCAAAAAAGCAAAATGGCTGTCTGAGGAGGCCTTACAAATAGCTCTGAAAAGAAGAGAGGCAAAAGGCAAAGGAAAAAAGGAAAGATATAAGCATCTGAATGCAGAGTTCCAAAGAATAGCAAGGAGAGATAAGAAAGCCTTCCTCAATGATCAATGCAAAGAAACAGAGGAAAACAATAGAATGGGAACGACTAGAGATCTCTTCAAGAAAATTAGAGATACCAAGAGAACGTTTCATGCAAAGATGGGTTCAATAAAGGACAGAAATGGTATGGATCTAACAGAAGCAGAAGATATGAAGAAGAGGTGGCAAGAATACACAGAAGAACTGTACAAAAGAGATCTTCACAACCCAGATAATTACGAAGGTGTGATCACTCACACTCACCTAGAGGTGGACATCTTGGAATGTGAAGTCAAGTAGGCCTTAGGAAGCATCACTACGAACAAAGCTAGTGGAGGTGATGGAATTCCAGTTGAGGTATTTCAAATCCTGAAAGATGATGCTGTGAGTGTTGCACTCAATATGCCAGCAAATTTGGAAAACTCAGCAGTGGCCACAGGACTGGAAAAGGTCAGTTTTCATTCCAATCCCAAAGAAAGGCAATGCCAAAGAATGCTCAAACTACCGCACAATTACACTCATCTCACATGCTAGTAAAGTAATGCTCAAAATTCTCCTAGCCAGGCTTCAGCAATACGTGAACCGTGAACTTCCAGATGTTCAAGTTGGTTTTAGAAAAGGCAGAGGAACCAGAGATCAAATTGCCAACATCCGCTGGATCATGGAAAAAGCAAGAGAGTTCCAGAAAAACATCTATTTCTTATTTATTGACTATGCCAAAGCCTTTGACTGTGTGGAGCACAATAAACTGTGGAAAATTCTGAAAGAGATGGGAATACCAGACCACCTGACCTGCCTCTTGAGAAACCTGTATGCAGGTCAGGAAGCAACAGTTAGAACTGGACATGGAACAACAGACTGGTTCCAAATAGGAGTATGTCAAGGTTGTATATTGTCACCCTGCTTATTTAACTTATATGCAGAGTACATCATGAGAAACGCTGGGCTGGAAGAAGCATAAGCTGGAATCAAGATTGCTGGGAGAAATACCAATAACCTCAGATATGCAGATGACACCACCCTTAAGGCAGAAAGTGATGAAGAACTCAAGAGCCTCTTGATGAAAGTGAAAGAGGAAAGTTAAAAAGTTGGCTTAAAGCTCAACATTCAGAAAACTAAGATCATGGCATCCGGTCCCATCACTTCATGGCAAATAGATGGGGAAACGGTGGAAACAGTGGCTGACTTTATTTTTCTGGGCTCCAAAATCACTGCAGATGGTGATTGCAGCCACGAAATTAAAAGATGCTTGCTCCTTGGAAGAAAAGTTATGACCAACCTAGACAGCATATTAAAAAGCAGAGACATTACTTTGCCAACAAAGGTCCGTCTAGTCAAGGCTATGGTTTTCCAGTGGTCATGTATGGATGTGAGAGTTGGACTGTGAAGAAAGCTGAGCACCAAAGAATCGATGCTTTTGAACTGTGGTGTTGGAGAAGACGCTTGAGAGTCCCTTGAACTGCAAGGAGATCCAACCAGTCCATCCTAAAGGTGATTATTCCTGGGTATTCATTTGAGGGGCTGATGTTGAAGCTGAAACTCCAATACTTTGGCCACTTGATGCAGAGAGCTGACTCATTTGAACAGACCCTGATGCTGGGAAAGATTGAGGGCAGGAGGAGAAGGGGATGACAGAGGATGAGATGGTTGGATGGCATCACCGACACAATAGGCATGGGTTTGGGTGGACTCCAGGAGTTGGTGATGGACAGGGAGGCTTGGCGTGCTGTGGTTCACAGGGTTGCAAAGAGTTGGACACGACTGAGTGACTGAACTGAACTGAACTAACAATCTTCACAACATCTTCACCAGGAATAGATTTCATCTAACTTAGTCGCTTTCTTTGCTCATCATTAGAAGCAACTCCTCAGCTGTTGAAGTTTTATCATGAAAACATATACTTTGGCATATGTTAAATGGGTAGCCAGTGGGAATTTGCTGAGTGACACAGCGAGCCTAAACCCAGTGCTCTGTGACAACCAAGAGGGGTTGGATGGGGGTGGGAGGTGGGAAGGAGGCTTAAGAGAGAGGGGACTTGTGTATACCTATGGCTGATTCATGTTGATGTATGGCATAGACAAATACAATATTGTAAAGCAATTATCTTCCAATTTAAAAAAGTTTTATCATGAGATGGCAGCAATTCAGTCCCTTCATGAGGTTCCACTTCTAATTCTAGCTCTCTTGCTATTTCCATCATATCTGCAGTTAGTTCCTGCACTGAAGTCTTGAACCCTTCAAAGTCATCCATGAAAGCTGGAATCAACTTTTTCTAAACTATTGTTAATATTGACATTTGGGCTTCTTCACATGAATCATGAATGTTCTTAATGGCATCTAGAATGATGAATCCTTTCCAGAAGGTTTTCAATTTCCTTTGCCCTGGTCCATCAGAGGAATCACTACCTGTATTGTCTATAACCTGAATGAAATGTATTTCTTAAATAACATGACTTGAAAGTTTAAACTAGCCCTTGATCCATGGACAGCAGAACGGATGTTTAAGCAGCATGAATATAGAGCTCTTGAGCAGTAATATTTTGAAAGGAATCCTTCTTTTCCCTGAGCACTAGGTCTGAACAGTGGGCTTAAAATTTTTGGCAAACCATGTTGGAAACAAATGTATTGTCATCCAGGCTTTGTGGTTCCATTTACAGAGCACAAGCAGAGTAGATTTAGAATAATTCTAAGCGCCCTAGGATTTTCAGAATGGTAAATGAGCATTGACTCAACTGAAAGTCAGCAGCTGCATTAGCCCCTAACAACAGAGTCGGCCTGTCCTCTGAAGTTTTGAAGCTAGATATTCACTTCTCCTCTCTAGCTGTGAAAATCCTAGATGGATCTTCTAATAGAAGGCTGTTTATATTGAAAATCTGTCATTAGCGCAGCTGCCTTTGCTAATCATTTTAGCTAGATAATCTGGCTGACTTGCTGCAGTTTCTTGGCACTTCTTTGTTCTTCTATGTTATGGTGACAGTTTCTTTCCTTAAACCTTATGAACCAAGCTCTGCTAGCTTCACACTTTTATTCTGCAGCTTCCTTACCTGTCTCAGCCTTCACAGAATTAAAGGAAGTCAGGGTCATGCACTAGATTAGATTTTGGCTTAAGGGAATGTTGTCACTGGTTTGATCTGCTGCTGCTGCTAAGTCACGTCAGTCGTGTCCGACTCTGTGCGACCCCAGAGATGGCAGCCCACCAGGCTCCCCTGTCCCTGAGATTCTCCAGGCAAGAACACCGGAGTGGGTTGCCATTTCCTTCTCCAATGAGTTAAAGTGAAGTCGCTCAGTCGTGTCCGACTCTTAGCGACCCCATGGACTGCAGCCTACCAGGCTCCTCCGTCCATGGGATTTTCCAGGCAAGAATACTGGAATGGGTTGCTATTCCCTTCTCCAGGGGATCTTCCCAACCCAGGGACTGAACTCACACATTGTCTCCCACATTGCAGGCAGATTCTTTACCATCTGAGCCAGTAAGGAGGCCTGATAGATAGATATAGATGATAGATAATGGATGAATGAATGGATAGGTAGGTAAATTCACCTTTTATCAATCATCCCACTGTGAACAAAGAGATCTATTTCCTACAGGTCAAGGTATAAAAACTGTTCTCTCTAAGCCTCAAAGTTGTGCTCCAGCAACCATAATACCCACCATGCTGCACACTGGGCTGCCTCTCACCCTGTCCTGCACATTTATGGCTGAGCTTCTACACACCTTTGCTGGCCTTTATCCCCCCATTCATTCTGGTCCGAATTTAAGACTCAGTCCATCCATACAGCATAGCAATCTCTTTGCCCAGGAATTCCCTTGTATTTGAACACAATCAAATGACAAGTTAGAATTTTTCCTCCCCACGCCTCCCTTCCCAGGGGATAAAATGAGGTGCACACTTACAAACTAGCAGAGCACAGGGCTATGGTGTGCTGGATCTGTCTCAGGGCAGCGGTCGCCCAGGCAGGGCAGCTTCCCAGGTCTAGGTCCTGAACCCCACCTCTGCCAGGAGGGGAAACCCGTGACTTGTGGCCAAGACCAGAGGCTGACAGGGAGGAGGATCAGGCTTTGGGGGGTCAGGCAGAAAGGTCCACAGTGCAAAGGGCCGCTGAGGGAGGAGTAGAAAGAACAGGATCCGCCGGGGAAGGAACTGCTTCCGACCAGTATGAGGCCCCGAGGGATTGATGGAAAACTAGAAAAAACAGGAAAGGAAAAGATTGCTGGCCCCAAACTCTGTTCTGCCTGTGAGTCATTCCAGTCAGACTTTTTTTTTTTTTTTAATTGGAGTATAATTGCTTTACAATGTTGTGTTAGTTTCTGTCTACAACAATGTAAATCAGCTATATGTACACATATGTCCCCTCCCTCTTGAGCCTTCCGCCCCATCCCCTCCCCTGGGCCATCTCAGCACTGAGCTGAGCCCCCTGTGCCACACAGCAGCTTCCCGCTCGCCACTGAGTGGCAGTGTATATATGTCGATGCCACTCTCTGCACGTTCCTGCCCTCCCCTCCCCCACTGTCGGTTCTCGACATCTGTGTGTCTATTCCTGCCCTTGAGGTAATGAACTATACTTCTCCTCTTTCCAAATATTACAGAGAAAAGAGACAATGATTAATGGTGTTGGTTTGCAACTTAACTATTTTGTATGGTTTTCTTTTCCTTCTGCTGCTGCTGCTGCTACTAAGTCGCTTCAGTTGTGTCTGACTCTGTGAGACCCCATAGACGGCAGCCCACCAGGCTCCCCCGTCCCTGAGATTCTCAAGGCAAGAACACTGGAGTGGGCTGCCATTTCCTTCTAAGCTCTAGCATATCACAGCACCTGCATCCCAGGACCCCTGAGGGAAGGGAAAAATTTCCACCTTTTACATTGCTGCCCTCTGCTGGATGAGAGGAAATTCACAGGTGAAGACTGGGTTTGATTTAGTAATTCAATTCAAGATTGTCTGAAAAAAAAAAAAAAAGGATTTTTCTGTAAATAAAAAAGTTTTAAAGTTTGCAACAAGAAAGTAATTAAATATTTCATGCTTTTCAGTTCAGTTCAGTCGCTCAGTGTGTCCGACTCTTTGCGACACCATTAACCGCAGCACGCCAGGCCTCCCTGTCCATCACCAACTCCCGGAGTTCACTCAGACTCACGTCCATCGAGTCAGTGATGCCATCCAGCCATCTCATCCTCTGTTGTCCCCTTCTCCTCCTGCCCCCAATCCCTCCCAGCATCAGAGTCTTTTCCAATGAGTCAACTCTTCGCATGAGGTGGCCAAAGTACTGGAGTTTCAGCTTTAGCATCATTCCTTCCAAAGAAATCCCAGGGCTGATCTCCTTCAGAATGGACTGGTTGGATCTCCTTGCAGTCCAAGGGACTCTCAAGAGTCTTCTCCAACACCACAGTTCAGAAGCATCAATTCTTTGGCGCTCAGCTTTCTTCACAGTCCAACTCTCACATCCATACATGACCATTGGAAAAACCATAGCCTTGACTAGACGGACCTTTGTTGGCAAAGGAATGTCTCTGCTTTCCAATATGCTATCTAGGTTGATCATAACTTTTCTTCCAAGAAAAGATGAGTAAGTGTCTTTTAATTTCATGGCTGCAGTCACCATCTGCAGTGATTTTGGAGCCAAAAAAAATAAAGTCTGACACTGTTTCCACTGTTTCCCCATCTATTTCCCATGAAGTGATGGGACCGGATGCCATGATCTTCGTCTTCTGTATGTTGAGCTTTAAGCCAACTTTTTCACTCTCCACTTTCACTTTCATCAAGAGGCATTTTAGTTCCTCTTCACTTTCTGCAATAAGGGTGGTGTCATCTGCATATCTGAGGTTATTGGTATTCTCCCGGCAATCTTGATTCCAGCTTGTGTTTCTTCCAGCCCAGCGTTTCTCATGATATACTCTGCATATAAGTTAAATAAGCAGGGTGACAATATACAGCCTTGGCGTACTCCTTTTCCTATTTGGAACCAGTCTGTTGTTCCATGTTCATTTCTAACTGTTGCTTCCTGACCTGCATACAGGTTTCTCAAGAGGCAGGTCAGGTGGTCTGGTATTTCCCTCCCTTGAATAATTTTCCACAGTTTGTCATGATCCACACAAAGGCTTTGGCATAGTCAATAAATAAGAAATAGATGTTTTTCTGGAACTCTCTTGCTTTTTCCATGATCCAGCGGATGTTGGCAATTTGATCTCTGGTTCCTCTGCCTTTCTAAAACCAGCTTGAACATCTGGAAGTTCACAGTTCACGTATTGCTGAAGCATGGCTTGGAGAATTTTGAGCATTACTTTACTAGCATGTGAGATGAGTGTAATTGTGCGGTAGTTTGAGCATTCTTTGGCATTGCCTTTCTTTGGGATTGGAATGAAAACTGACCTTTTCCAGTCCTGTGGCCACTGCTGAGTTTTCCAAATTTGCTGGCATATTGAGTGCAGCACTTTCACAGCATCATCTTTCAGGATTTGAAATAGCTCAACTGGAATTCCAACACCTCCACTAGCTTTGTTCGTAGTGATGCTTTCTAAGGCCCACCTGACTTCACATTCCAGGATGTCTGGCTCTAGGTGAGTGATCACACCATCGTGATTATCTGGGTTGTGAAGATCTTTTTTGTACAGTTCTTCTGTGTATTCTTGCCACCTCTTCTTCATATCTTCTGCTTCTGTTAGGTCCATACCATTTCTGTCCTTTATTGAGCCCATCTTTGCATGAAATGTTCCCTTGATATCTCTAATTTTCTTGAAGAGATCTCTAGTCTTTCCCATTCTGTTGTTTTCCTCTATTCCTTTGCATTGATCGCTGAGGAAGGCTTTATTATCTCTTCTTGCTATTCTTTGGAACGCTGCATTCGGATGCTTATAGCTTTCCGTTTCTCCTTTGCTTTTCACTTCTCTTCTTTTCAGAGCTATTTGTAAGGCCTCCTCAGACAGCCATTTTGCTTTTTTGCATTTCTTTTCCATGGGGACGGTCTTGATCCCTGTCTCCTGTACAATGTCACGAACCTCATTCCATAGTTCATCAGGCACTCTATCAGATCTAGGCCCTTAAATTTATTTCTCACTTTCACTGTATAATCATAAGGGATTTGATTTAGGTCATACCTGAATGGTCTAGTGGTTTTCCCTACTTTCTTTAGGTCTGAATTTGGCAATAAGGAGTTCATGATCTGAGCCACAGTCAGCTCCTGGTCTTGTTTTTGTTGACTGTATAGAGCTTCTCCATCTTTGGCTGCAAAGAATATAATCAATCTGATTTCGGTGTTGACCATCTGGTGATATCACTCATGCTTTTTGAATGATGAAAAAGCAGAAGTGTCTGTGAAATACATGTACCTGTATTGTTGAAGAAGTGATGTGATCTTCAAGAAGTGAGTTTGTAGAACAAAAGGACAGTAATGTTAATAGGGCACCGCCTTTGATCCAGTTGATCTTCTGCAAATTTAGAAGCCAGAAACAGTTTTTAAAGTATCAATAAAAGTACATATGCACTGTATAAGTTTAAGGTTACAGAATAATGATGTGACTTACATTTATCATGAAATGATTATCACAATTTTAGTGAACAGTCATCATCTCACAGATACAAAATTAAGGAAATAGTAAACTTTTTTTCCCCTTGTGATGAAAACTTTTAGGATTTACTCTCTTAACAACTTTCATACATAACATTTCCCAGGCAAGAATTTCCTGAGAAACCTGTACGCAGGTCAAGAAGCAATAGTTAGAACTGGACAAGGGACAACCGGCTGGTTCAAAATTGGGAAAGGAGTATGTCAAGGCTGTATATTGTCACCCTACTTATTTAACTTATATGCAGAGTTCATCATGCAAAATGCCAGCTGGATGAAGCACAAGCTGGAATCAAGATTGCCAGGAGAAATATCAATTACCTCAGACATGCAGATGACACCACCCTTATGGCAGAAAGCGAAGAGGAACTAAAGAGCCTCTTGATGAAGGTGAAAAAGGAGAGTGAAAAAGCTGGCTTAAAACTCAACATTCAAAAAACCAAGACCATGGCATCTGGTCCCATCAGTTGATGGCAAATAGATGGGGAAACAATGGAAACAGTGACAGACTTTATTTTCTTGGGCTCCAAAATCACTGCAGCTGGTAACTGTAGCCATGAAATTAAAAGACGCTTGCTCCTTGAAAGAAAAGCTATGACAAAACTAGACAGTGTATAAAAAGCAGATACATTACTTTGCCGACAAAGGTCTGATAGTCAAGGCTATGGTTTTTCCAGTAGTCATGTATGGATGTGAGAGTTGGACCCTAAAGAAGGCTGAGTGCCGAAGAATTGATGTTTTTGAACTGTGGTGTTGGAGAAGACTCTTGAGAGTCCCTTAGATTGCAAGGACACCCAACCAGTCAATCCTAAAGGAAATCAGTCCTGAATATTCATTCGAAGGACAGATGTTGAAGCTGAAGCTCCTATGCTTTGGCCACCTGATGCAAAGAACTGACTCACTGGAAAAGACCCTGATGCTGGGAAAGATTGAAGGCAGGAGGAGAAGGGGATGATAAAGGATGAGATGGTTGGAAGGCATCACTGACTCAATGGACATGAGTTTGAGCAAGTTTGGGAGATGGTGAAGGACAGGGAAACCCAGCATCCTGCAGTCCATGGAGTTGCAAAGAGTGGCACGCGACTAAGTAGACTGAACAACAAGGCAAGAATACAGGAGTAGGTGGCCATTTCCTTCTCCAGTGGATCTTCCCGAAGCAGGGATCAAACCCGTGTTTCCTGCTTGGCAGGTAGATTTGCTGAGCCACCTGGGAAGCCCTTCATATATAACATACTGTAGTGTTAATTACAGGGCTTCTCTGGTGGCCCTAGTGGTAAAGAATCTGCCTGTCAATACAGGAGATGTAAGAGACCCAGGTTCAGTCCCTGGGTTGGGACAATGCCCTGGAGGAGGACATGGCAACCTACTCCAGTATTCTTGTCTGGAGAATCTCATAGACAGAGGAGCCTGGTGGGCTACAATCCACAGGGTCGCAACGAGTTGGTCATGGCTGAAGTGACTTAGCACGCATGCATGCAGTGTTAATTATATTTATTATGTTGTACATTGCATCTCTAGTATTTATTTATCTGATGATAGGAAATTTGTACCTTTTGACAACATTCATACAATTTCACCTTCCCCATCCCTGCCTCTAGTAACCAAAAATATAATCTGTTTTTTTATGAGTTTTTTAGTTTATTTGCTTGTTTGGGCTTCCTAGGTAGTGCAGTTGGTAAAGAATCTGCTTGCTAATACAGCAGATGGAAGAGACACGAGTTGATCCCTGGGTCAGGAAGAGCCCCTGGAGGAGGAAATGGCAACCCACTCCAGTATTCTTGCCTGGACAGTTCCATGGACAGAGGAGCCCCGAGGGCTATAGTCCATGGGGTTGCAGAGTCAGACACACAGCACAGCCTTGCTTGCTTGTTTGTTTTTGAAGTGTAATTGCCCTACAACTCTCTGTTAGTTCCTATTATATAACATGGTGATCTATATGTTTCCAAAAAATCACCATGATAAATCTAGTTACCATCTCTCAATATACAGTAGCACATATATTTGCTATATCCCCCCTGCTGGATATTTTACATCCACAACTCATTGTTTTACAACTGGAAGTTTGCATTTCTTAATCTCCCTCCCCTATTTTTCTCTTCTACCCAACCCCCACTCCTTGACAACCACCTGTTTGTTTTCTGTATCTATGATTATGTTTCTGTTTTGTTTTTTCATTTGTTTTGTATAAGGGGAATCATACGATAATTGTCTTTCTTTGACTTATTTTGCTTAGCATAATAACTGCTAGGTCCATCAATATTGTCAAAAACAGCAAGATCTCATTCTTCCTTATGGCTAAGCATATATATATATATATACACACACATATACATATGTGTATATATACCATATCTTCAATGTCCATTTGTCTTTTGATGGCACTTAGGCTGCTTCTGTATTTTACCTATTGTAAATAATTCTGCAAGAAACATTTCAAATTAGTGTTTATGTCTCCTTTGGACAAATTGCCAGGAGTAAAATTTCTGGATCATATGGCAGTTCTATCTTTAATTTTTTGAGGATTCTCCATACTGTATTGCATAGTAGCTGCACCAAATTTACATTCCCACCAACAGTGCTGAGGGTTCCCTTTCCTCCACATCCTTACCATTTGTTGTCTTTTTTATTAGCCATTCTGACAGGTGTGAGGTGATACCTCATTGTGGTTTTGATTTTCATTTCCCTGATGATTAGTGATGTATTTTCATGTGCCTGCTGGCCTTTGTATATCTTCTTTGGAAAAAATGTCTGTTCAGGTCCTCTGCCCATTTTAAAATCAGGTTTGTTTTTGTTTTTGTTGTTGAGTTCTGTGAGTTCTTTGTATATTTTGGATATTAGCCTCTTATCATATATATCATTTGCAAATATCTTCTCCCTTTTAGCAGGTGGACTTTTTGTTTTGTTGATAGTTTCCTTTGCTGTATAAAACCTTTTTTAGTTTGATGTAACCTTATTTGTTTGTTTTGGCTTTTGTTTCCCTTACCTGGGGAGATAGATCCAAAAAACATTACTAAGACCAAAGTCAAAGAATGTACTACCTATGTTTTCTTCTACAAGTTTTATGATTTGGGGTCCTACATTTAAGTCTTTAATACATTTTGAATTTATTTTTGATTATGGTGTGAGAAAGTCATCCTGTTTGATTATTTTGCATGTTGCTGTCCAGTTTCCCCAGCACCGTTTATAGGAGAGGCTGTCTGTACCGTCAGTGTATATTCTTACTTTGTGCTAGATTGTGTGCTGTGTGCTCAGTTGCTTCAGTCGTGTCGGACTCTTTGCGACCCCATGGACTATAGCCCACCAGGCTCCCTTGTCCTTGGGATTCTCCAGGCAAGAATACTGGAGTGGGTTGCCATGCCCTCCTGCAGGGGATCCTCCCGACCCAGAGATTCTAACTGTGTTTCTTATGTCTCCTGCCTCGGCAGGCACGTTCTGTGCCAGTAGCGCCACCTGGGAAGCCCTAGATTAATGGACCGGGTGTGTGTGAGTTCACTCGGGACTCTCTCCTCTGTTCCATTGAGCTGTGTGCCCTTTTTTGTGCCAGGATCATATTGTTTTGATTACTGTAGTTTTGTACGAGAGTTTGAAATCAGGAAACATGATACCTTCAGATTTGTTCTTCTTTCTCAATATTGTTTTGGCTATTCTGGTTCTTCTGTGTCTCCACAAAAATAGTTCTAGTTCTGTGAAAGATTCCATGGGCATTTTTATAGGAATTGTATTGAATCTGTAGACTGTCTTGGGTAGTAGGGTCAATTTAACAATATCAGTTCTTCTAATCCATGAGCACAGTGTATCTTTCCATTTGTTTGTGTCATCCTTAATTTCTTTGGTCAGTGTCTTATAGCTTTTTGAATACAAGTGTTTTATCTCTCTGGTTAGATTTATTTCTTAGGCATTTTATTCTTTTTGATGTGATTGTGAATGGAATTGTTTTCTAAATTTCTCTTTCTGATAGTTCATTGTTAGTGTATACAAACATAGCAGATTTCTGTATATTAATTTTGTATCCTGAATCTTTACTGAATTCATTGATGAGTTCGAATGTTTTTTCAGTGGTAGCTTTAGGATTTTCTATATATAGTATCATACCATCTGCAAACAGGAACAGTTTTACTTTTTTTTTTCCAATCTGGATTCCTTTTATTTCTTTTTGTTGTCAAATTTCTGTGGCTAAGACCTCCAGTACTAAGTTGAATAAAAGTGGCGAGGGTGGGCATCTTTGGCTTGTTCCTGACAAGAGGAAATGCCTTCAGCTTTTCATTATTGAGTGTGATGTTCTCTGTGGGCTTGTCATAGATGGCCTATATTATGCTGAGGTTTGTTCCCTCTACATCTGTTTTTTGAGAGTTTTTATCATAAATGGATGTCAAATTTTGTCAAAAGCTTTTTCTACATCTATTGTGATTATCATGTGATTTTTATTCTTCAATTTGTTGGTGTGGTATTTCATATTGATTGATTTTCAGATATTGAACTATCTCTGCATGCCTGCCATAAATTCTGCTTGATCATGTTATATGTTCCTTTTACTGCATAGTTGAATTCAATCTGCTAATAGCTTGTTGAGGAATTTGCATCTATGTTTGTTAGTGATATCAGCCTGTAATTTTCTTTTCTGTGTGATATCTTCGTTTGATTTTAGTATCAGGGTGATGTTGGCCTACTGTGATGAGTCTGACCCAGGTAATTTCAAATGACTGCTTCTGCCCTGGGTCTCCGAGCATGTAAGATTCTGTGTGTGTCCTTAAGTGTGGAGTTTCTGTTTCCTACAGCCTTCTGTCTCTCATGAAAGTTAGATCCACTGGCTTGCCAAGTCAAATGTTTTGGGGGATCATCTTCCCTGTGCAGGGTCTCTGGACTGAGGACCCCAATGTGGAGCTTCGACTCCTCACTCTTGGGGGGAACCTCTGCAGTTAGAATTATAATCCTGTTTGTGGGTTGCCTATACAGGGGTATGGATCTTGTCTATAATATTTCTGCCCCTCCAACCCATCTCATTGTAGATCCTCTTTTAATTAATATCTTTAATTATTAGCCTATCAAAATATTTTCTGCTAGTCTTCATGTCATTCTCATTGATAATTGCTCTGTAAATAGCTATAATTTAGTTTACCCATGAGAGTAGGTGGAATTGGGGTCTTTCTACTCTGCCATCTTGGCCATGCCCCATAAAAGTTGATTTTTTTTAAGATGCTCTAACAATTAGAAAAATACATATGCCACATGATTAATGCTCAGAAGTTCTTATTCAGGGTGTGCATTGAACATGTAAAAGCTGAAAATATAGATATCCAGGTCCCTCCCAAAAAGATTTTGCCTCAGTTAGACTGGGGTGTGGCTGGACATTGGATTTTGAAAAAACCCTCCATATAATTCTTCTACTTACACCCCATATAAATTCTGAATTAAATGAAAAATGTTGGATACAAAGTGTCATTTATATTTCAACTTTGATTTGATAAAACATCTGGTTGCAGGTGGACAGGAATACGAGGAGAGAGGGCCCTATATCTGGATGAAGTAGAAATATGCTCCCTCCAGCAAGATACCAACCAAAATAAGAACCATATTTGATGTTAGGACTGCATTCAGTATATAAATAATATGTGTAATTTCATTTAATATAATAATATTTAAAAATATGAGTTGAGTGGTATTTTCTAGTTGGTAGTTTTGCCAAATATCAATGTAGAAATTAGCTTTCTGCAGCTGCAGAAGCAATTGAATTTTCAGCTTGCTTGCATATGGCTCAGTCCCTCTTTTAAGAGCCATAATTAGCCTGAACATCACTGATCTGCAACTTTCAAAATCACCTAAACTAGAGACAATCCAGTGACTTTGGATCATCTGCTGAGGGAGGCAGCCAACATGGCAGGAAGAGTCTTGCTCTGGAGAGACAAGAGATTCAAGACCTGGTTGATTCAAGGTTGGCTTGCTGCTAACTCATTAAGTGATCTTGGGTGAATCCCATCACCTCTGCAGATTACTGTAAAATGAGAAGGTAAAGGATCCAAACCTAAACACCTTCAGGGGGCAGGTAATGTCAGTGAGCGAGGTGGGCCAGGACCAAGACAGTGGGGAATAGTGAGGGCTGTGGAACATTGAGAGTTCATTCCTTTGTCAAGGGCTAGCCACTCCTCAGCTCCTGCAGACTGTTCCATCAGAGGACAGTTATGAAGGTTGTCCATTGTACAAGGACACTACTTCAGAGGACGTGTCATTCATATCACAGATGTAGATATTTTCTGGGGAGAGTTCTGAGGAAAGGATATCTTCTAATTTGCACAAAGGTACTTCACAGGCTTTCAGAAGTCCACGTTACCGTGTGGTAATTCTGTTCCAGTGTCACCAGATCTGTTGTTGAGAAGCTGTAAATATAGCTTTTAATGTGAAATTTCCCTAATTTAAAATTAGGTGGAAAATAATTCCAAAACATATTTGACATTGTGTGAGCTAAACAAAATACTTGTGGGGATCAGATTCAGGCTGTAAGCGAAGATCTCTGACCTAGATGAACTGTAAGTTACTGAGATTTCAGAGACTTTCTTATTCTGTGTACCTCATGTGTAATTCTGAAGGAATAAAAAATAAACACTAATTACCTGGGTAAGTTATATGGATGTAACAGGGATTATATGGGTATAAAAAGTCAAAGTATACCCTTTGAATGATGGTATGTATAATGTTCTCCCATATTATCATGTGGTTAACTTTAATTCATCCCTTCTTATTACAAATGTTATTTCTCCAGAGAGAGCTTCCTGAGACTTTCACCTAAGTTAGGTTCCCCTCTTATACTTTCTTAAAACACCTTACTTTCCTGAGTGAACTCTTCAATGTAATAATGTAAGATAGTCACATGTTTGAATGTTTGCTTCCTGTCTGCTTACCATTCACTGGAGAGTATGCCTTTGTTAACTGCTATATGCCCACTGGAGATATTACTGGTATCTATCAGGCACCCAGTGTAGATTTACTGAATGATGGATTAGGCTTCACACATCTGTGTAACATCTTTTCTTCTTGGTGTCTCTGACTGAACTTGCTGCTTGGTGCTTGACTTCTGGGACTCAGACCTTGGAGGACATCTGGTTTCCATTTCTGAGGAGGATCTTTGGTATATCCCCTCCCTGAAATATCTCCAGAGTCAGATAAGAGACATAGTTCAAGGCAGTGATGTTCAGGACATCCATTCTTGGTTTGTGGTTAAAATTCACCTGGATGGGGTTTGGAGGACTCGTAATGTGGGAAACGTACACAAGATACGTTTTGCTGATAGAAAGCCCACTTCATTTTGGTTGCTGGGACTGTGGGGAGAGTTTTCAGCCCAGAATTAAATTCTGTTCCCTGTATATGTTTTACATTCTTATTTTATTTTAGATCAGTAACAGGATCATGATGATGCCAACTGATGGCCCTGCCCTCTTCCAGCTTTACTAAAGAAATCTGGTAGCCTTCCAAGACAAATTGCATTTTTTGATGTTGAAAATAGTTTTTTAAGGATCATCCCCAAGTTCCCAAAACACAGATAAAGCAGCTGATTCCATAAAGTAACTGAACATAGATGAAGCTAATGATGGTGGAAGAAATTATAGGAGAAGGAAAACCAAAACTACACAAAGATAACTTCTCAGGGAGCAAAAGAGAAAATGAAAGGCAGGAGTAGAAAAAGGAAGGTTGAGGAACAAAGAGAAGCCAGGAGAGCTCCAGACGAGGTCATCATTAAGGGGAGGGTTTCTGTCCAAAATTTCAGCTCCAGCGCTTTCAGTCTCTGTCCCACGCTTATGTTCAAGTCCAGCTGCAAGTATTCCTCAGACTGCCTGTAGGCCGGCCACAGAGGCAGACCTTTCCCATTAGGATTCCTGGAAGTGAGAGATTTTTTGCCTCAAATACCCAGTGAGATTTTCATCCTCAAACATCTGGTATGGAGGAAGATGGGAGGTTCACTTACCCAGTCCGAGCAAAGTTAGCCCAGTATCTCATCATCTTCCTGCTCAGCCCTTTCTCTTCCTCTGTGGCTTCTTCTGGAGGAAATAATCACAAAATCTCATTCCCACAATGATGTGCCAGAAGCCCAAGGGGCCTCACATTGGATGAATTGCTTTGGCGCCTTTCTTTCCGTTGAGTCCCTAACAGCCTGCTAAGTCGCGGTACTCATTGTTCATTTGCAGACAATGACTTGCCCAAGCAACCATGCTTTCGCATGGCAGAGGCTGAACACACACCTTTGCTGTCTGTCCAATGCTCTTCCAGCCCTTTCCATGTGACTGCGATTTCCTTGGAGACAAAGATCACCTCTTTCCCTCTCTACCGATCCAATAATTGTATTTGTATTTTTTTATTTGAAAATGTAATACTGCTCAAAGTACAAAATTAGAAACACAGGAAGTAAATCTAATGAAAGTTAAGTTTCTCCCCATCTCTTCCCTCTAGTCACTGAGTTACCAGCCTCAGAGGCAACCTCAGAGGCAACCATTGTTTCCTTGTTCTTGAGTGCACTTCTGAAAGAGTGTAGATGTGCACAGGGTTTTAAGCAGACATCTTTTTACACACTTGGTACTATAATGGACACACATTCTATATCTTTCTCTTTTACTAAAACTGTATCCAGGAGTTAGTTCCACATTGGCACCTATAAAACTTCCATTTGTTGCTCTTTGTTGTTCTAGAAACATATAATATATAAATATATATTTATATGTATGTGCTTGCGTGTGCGTTCAGTTGTGTCCGTCTCTTTGTTACACCATGGACAGTAGCACGCCAGGCTCCTCTGTCCATGGGATTTTCCAGGCAAGAATACTAGAGTGGGCTGTTATTTCCTCCTCCAGGGGATCTTCCCAACCCAGGGATCAGACCTACATCTCTGGCATCTCCTGCATTGGCAGGCAGATTCTTTTCCACTGAGCCACATGGGAAGCCCATATTTATATTTAATTATATGTAAATATATTATTCAGGTATCCAGTACTATATTAATGGGTCTTGACATTTTTTCCATCTTTTGCTCAAAAAAGCAATGTTTCACTGTGTGCATATATATTTTTGCACACGAGGAAGTATAACTGCACACACACAAAAATCTTAGAAGTTGAATTGTTGGACTAATGACTACGTGCATTTTAAGTTTTGATAGAGTGTTCCATTGATATATGAGGTTATCTATTATCCCCCACCTGCTCAAATACATTATGTAAAATGTTCTTCCCAACTTTGACCTATGAAAAATGATTACTTGGTCAAGGTTAGTTTTTAATCCTCTTTGCCAGGAGCCAGTCTAGATAGATTTTTATGTTCAAAAGCCACTGGTGTTTCTGTTTCCCTAAACTATCTATTTATATCTGTTACCCAGTTTTTGACTGGGTTGTGCTTTTCTCATTGATTTCACAAGGTCTTCAGATATCAAGTAATTTAACTCTTTGGCACAAACACATGTTGTTCATCTGTCCATTTTTGAGAGTCCATGTGCCCATCACATACTACAGACTCAGTGATGGCTACTGAGTAGTAATAGTAATATTTATTAAGCACTCACCACGTGATTTATGAGAATTGTTTCATTTAATCCTTATGACAACCTAAGAGGTAGTTCTGTTATTACTGGCATTAAAGATAAGAAAGAATAAATAAAGCAATGAACAAACCACACTACACACACTCTAGAGGAGAGGTTCTGTCCTTATCACAGAGGGGCCAGCGTGAATTGGTTAAGGGTCCATATTGTGCAATTTTTTAAATGAAATAGTTTAGTCCTAACTCCTGTGTATAGTTCCTGTGGTTTTTAAATTTTTGATAACCTCAATGAACATGTCATAAGCTCAGGAATAAATGAGCTAACCTCACTAGAAACAGTTCACAAGCATTCACATAAGATTACCTGAATCCACACCACTTTCAGCTAAAATTATGAAAAATATGGCTTTTGCCTTTGAAAGCCCTGGATGGTAGCCTCAGGGGAGCTCTGGGAAGGGCAGGGAGGATAAGATCAGGTGTCAGGGAGAGGGAACTAAGTGACTTTGTTTCTCAAAATGATCAGATTGTGGGACTTCACTGGTGGTCCAGAGACTAAGACTGTGCACTCCTAATGCAGGGGACCCAGGTTCGATCCCTGGTCAGGGAACTAGATCCCAGATGCTGCTACTAAGAGATCACATGGTGGAACTGAAGATCCTGTGTGCCACAAGGACAATGGAAGAACTCACAGGCTACAGCTAAGACCCAGCGCAGCCAAGTAAATAAATATCGAATTGCATGAGTGCCCCCAGGTGGCCACCCTGCCTTTAGTCCAAACAGAAACATTTATCGAGCAAATGTTGGCCCTTCTTTTTCATCCTTGTTTCTAAAACTATAACTGGGGCCATTCTCCAGGGAAAGGTTGTGTCTGTTAACCAGAGGTTCAGCCCACCCCGCCAGCACTCCCAGGCTCTCGCATTAGTGGTGGGGTGGGCGAGGATTCATGCTAAAGGTGGTGATTCTCTCCTTATCCCCTTCTCCCTATTTCATGTTCCTGCAAGAGCAGGAACCCCTCAGGCCAGTTTCTTACCAAACATGACAATGTTGCCCTTCAGGAAGGCGCCTCCAAAGACGAAACGGATTTCATCAGTGTGATCAGCCTTGACAAAAGATGGCTTCCTGTCCTTCAAGCACTGGGGCCGATGCTGAAACTCATAGAAGTAGACAGGGGCACCAGCATCTACAGGAAGGTCAAGAGGGTTTGTGGTAGACATGCAGGCAGAGGACAGTAGAGGCCGGCCCCGCACTCTACCCATCTGGTCTGGGATTCACAGACTCACAGGTGGAACAGCCCAGAGACTAGAGGTGACCTAAACCAAGCTAACTCCTTCTTCCTCATCTGAGGCTAGGGTTTCCTGCTCCTGGAAACAGAACTCATTACCCCTCAGGGCAAGATTCTGAAAGAGATGGGAATACCAGACCACCTGACCTGCCTCTTGAGAAACCTGTATGCAGGTCAGGAAGCAACAGTTAGAACTGGACATGGAACAACAGACTGGTTCCAAATAGGAAAAGGAGTATGTCAAGGCTGTATATTGTCACCCTGCTTATTTAACTTATATGCAGAGTACATCATGTGAAACACTGGGCTGGAAGAAGCACAAACTGGAATCAAGATTGCCGGGAGAAATATCAATAACCTCAGATATGCAGATGACACCACTCTTATGGCAGAAAATGAAGAGGAACCAAAAAGCCTCTTGCTGAAAGTGAAAGGGGAGAGTGAAAAAGTTAGCTTAAAGCTCAACATTCAGAAAACGAAGATCATGGCATCTGGTCCCATCACTTCATGGGAAATAGTGTAAATAGTGTCAGACTTTATTTTTTTGGGCTCCAAAATCACTGCAGATGGTGACTGCAGCCATGAAATTAAAAGACACTTACTCCTTGGAAGAAAAGTTATGACCAACCTAGATAGCATATTGGAAAGCAGAGACATTCCTTTGCCAACAAAGGTCCGTCTAGTCAAGGCTATGGTTTTTCCAGTGGTATGGATGTGAGAGTTGGACTGTGAAGAAAGCTGAGCGCTGAAGAATTGATGCTTTTGAACTGTGGTGCTGGAGAAGACTCTTGAGAGTCCCTTGGACTGCAAGGAGATCCGACCAGTCCATTCTGAAGGAGATCAGCCCTGGGATTTCTTTGGAAGGAATGATGCTAAAGCTGAAACTCCAGTACTTTGGCCACCTCATGTGAAGAGTTGACTCATTGGAAAAGACTCTGATGCTGGGAGGGAGGGATTGGGGGTAGGAGGAGAAGGGGACGACAGAGGATGAGATGGCTGGATGGCATCACGGACTCGATGGACGTGAGTCTGAGTGAACTCCGGGAGTTGGTGATGGACAGGGAGGCCTGGCGTGCTGTGATTCATGGGGTCGCAGAGTCGGACACGACTGAGTGACTGAACTGAACTGAACTGAACCCCTCAGGGCAGCCTGCAAGGGCAACAGTTCTACTTTTCAAAACAAACAAACAAAAACCAAGGGAGGGTGGGATAAATTAGGAGAATAGCATTGAGATATATTTAAATACCATGTGTAAAATAGATAGCTAGTGGGAAGCTGTTGTACAGCACAGGAGGTCAGCTCTGTGTGCTCTGTGATAACCTGGAGGGCTGGGGTGGGGGTGGATGGGAGGGAGGTCCAAAAGGGAGGGGATGTATGTATACTTATAGCTCATTCATGTTATTATACAGCAGAAACTAACACATCATAAAGCAATTATTCTCCAATTTAAAAAATGCTTTATATTGATCCAAGATGTACCTCCTTGTGACTTCCTTTCATTGACCCTGGTTCAACTGTCTGCAGAAAATAGGACAAAGCTATCCTCCTGCTTCCAAGATGCTCCACTGCGTCCTATGTTGCTTCATCTCTCTTCTAGTGCAGGTCTTTGCTCTGCCATTTCCGCTCCTTCTCTGCATCAGTTTCTCTCTATTGGATCATCACCATCAGTGGCAAACAAGCTTACAAAGTCTCTCATTAAAGCACACACATACACATGCATGCATGCATACACACAGAGAAACACACACAAGCATACATACTCTTGGTCTCAACTTGCCCTCCAGTTACTGGCTTATTTCTCTAAATCCTTTCTAGCTAGCCTTAATAATGCAGTTGCCTTGTACTCACTGTCTCTGCTTCCTTGCCTCTCATTTTCTCTCTTTTCATCAAAGTATCAGGTAAAAAGCACAGATTTTAAGTGTGCATTTTGGTGAAATTTAACAAATGTGTGCACCTTCATGTAAACACCACCCCAAGCAGGATACAGAGCATTTCCATCACCCCAGAAGTTCCCTTGTAACTCCTTCTAGTCATTCTACCAAGAAACACAATGTTTTTATTCCTGTCACAATTGATTAATTTTGCTTGTTCTTGAACTTTGTGTGAATGGAATAACACAATATGTACTCTCTTGAATCTGGCTTCTTAGGCTCATCATAATGTTTTTGAGGTTCATCCATGTTTTCCCTGTATCAATAGTTGATTCCCTGTCACCAAGTAGTATGCTGTTGCATGAATATACCATAAATTATTTATCTATTCATCTGATGAAAGACATTTTGGGTTCTTTCCAGTTTTGGGCTATTATGATTGAAGCTGCTGTGGATATCCATACACAAGTCTTATGTATATTTGAATAATAGAGTAGGTATATGTCTAACTTTGCAAGAAACGTGCTGTTTTCCAGAGTGATTGTAACTATTTCACATTCTTGTCAAAAGTACTAAACATTCCACATCCTTGGCAATACTTTTTGGTATATGGCTTGAGTTTTTAATATTAAATATTAATCATTCTAGCAGGTGTAAATGATTGCCTCATTTGGGGCTTACTTTGCATTTCCCTGATGATTAATACTGTTGAGCACCTTTTCATGTGCTTTTTGTTCTCATTTTTCCTCTATTGCATAGTGTCTTTTCAAGCCTTTCACCCATTTGTAAATGGATTATTTGTCTTTTCATTATTGAACTATAAGAATTCTTCTAGTCTGGATATGGATTTTTTTGTGGGATAGCTGTGTTGTGAATATATTCTTCCATCTGTGGCTTGCTTTTGCAGTTTCTTCACTGTAAGTCGTAAAAACTCACCAACATACATGTCAACATTTTAACAGTTTCAGGGTGTGTAATTCAGCAGCTTTTAGAAAGTTCAGAATGTTGTGCAATCATCACCACTCTCTAGGTCCAGAACATTCTTGTCACTCCAGACAGAAACCCAGGCCCGTTGAAGCACTCATTCCCTCATTGACCCCTCCCTTTCATTCATGAAAACTGTATGACTCTGTAGATTTGCCTATTCTGGACATATCACATAAACAGAATCACACAACATATAAGCTTTTGTGTCTGGCTTCTTACACTTAGCAGTGCTTCCAAGCTTCATCCATGTTGTGGCACGTATCAATATTTCATTCCTTTTTAATGGCCAAATAATAATTCATATATATAAATTAAATATATATGTCCTGCATTGGCAAAAGGATTCTTTATCACTAGCATCACCTGGGAAGCCCCATAATCCAAAAAGATACATGCGCCCTAATGTCCATAGCAGCAGTACTCACAATATCCAAAACATGGAGACAACCTAAATGTCCATCAGCAGAGCGAAGGATAAAGAAGATGAGGTGTGTGTATATGTATTTATATATACACATATATACACAGTGGAATACTACTCAGTCATAAAAAGAATGAAATGATGCCATCTGCTGCAACACGGATGCAACTAGAGATTACCATACTAAATGAAGTAAGCCAGAAAGAAAGTAAGCCATGAAAGAAAAAGGCAAATACCATATAACATCACTTACATGTAGTATCTAAAATATGACACAAATGAACTTAATTGTGAAATGGACTCACAGACACAGAGAACAAATTTGTGGTTGCCAACAGGGAAGGGGGATGGGGAGGGATGGACTGGGAGTTTGGGGTTAGCAGATGAAAATTATTATATATAGAACAGAAAACAACAAGGTCCTACTGTATAGCACAGGAAACTGTACTCAATATCTGTGATAAGCCATAATGGAAAAGAATACTAAAAAGAATATATATATGTGTATATATAAATACATATATGTAGCTGAATTATTTTGCTGTATAGCAGAAATTTACACAACATTGTAAATCAACTATACTTCAATTAAAAGTAAATAAATACAAACTTTTTTTAAAAAGAAAGAAAGGCAGGTTTGTGCCCCACAAGTAATCTCTTTCTTATTGCTCCACTACTCCTTATAGATATTTGGGAAGACATTTCCAGACAGGGCTTCCCAGGTGACTCACTAGTAAAGAATCCACCTGCCAATGCAGGAGACATGGGTTTGATCCCTGGGTCGGGAAGATCCCCTGGAGTAGGAATTGGCAACTTGCTCCAGTATTATTGCCTGGAAAACCTGGCAGATTGTAGCCCACGGAGTCACAAAGAGTCAGACACAACTGAGCATGCACACGCACGCATTCCAAAGAGAAAGGTAAGTGGGGGCCGGCCTCTGAAAATATGGGGGGATGGGACTTTTCTACATAGTCCTGAAGAAAGGAAAGTACTAGAATCAACAAGGACTGATCAACATTCCTGAACTCTGAAAGGCAGGGGAACTGCGAAGGTCAGCATGCAGGGCTATATCCCAGGCAGCCTTGGGAGCTCCCTCTCAGCAAGGGAACAGCAGGGCAGGGCAGAGCAGGTGGCCGCCAGTACACAGGCAACAGGGATCCCTGCGGCCACCAACCTTGCAGGAGGAGGGATGCTAGGAGACTTACCTGTGTGATATTGAGCTGTGACCAGCCCAGGGATCACAAAGAACACATCTCCAAGCAAATCCAGGAAGCGATTTCGTATATCGACCAGAGAGTGCTTGTTGTGGAAATATTCATTAGCCACAAGGTATAAATATTGGACAGGGATGTGCTGTAAAACATCATGGTAGCAAGAGATCCAGGTCAACCGCAATAGCCATCATAGCAACACTCGCCAAACATTTGCCTTTGCAAGCATAATTCTGAGTGCTTTATATGCATTGTCTCATTGAATCCACACAGTAATACTATGACGCAGGCATCAGAATTAACCCCATTTAACAGGTGAGGGAACTGAGGTTTAGAAAGGTGATGTGGTTTGTCCAAAGTGGCAGAACCATGACTCCTTCACAAGTCTATTTGCATCCAGGTCCCATGTTCTTAACCCCAGTATGAGGTGTTTGGTCATGTTCACCCATCCCAACAGTCTACAAGTCCCTCAAATGCAGGGAGAGTGCCTGCTATCACTGTTCAGTTCAGTCGCTCAATTCTGTCTGACTCTTCACGGCCCCACAGACAGCAGCATGCCAGGCTTCCCTGTCCATTACCAACTCCCAGGGCCTGCTCAAACTCATGTCCATCGAGTCAGTGACGCCATCCAACCATCTCATCCTCTGTTGTCCCCTTCTCCTCCTACCTTCAATCTTTCCCAACATCAGGGTCTTTTCCAATGAGTCAGCTCTTTGCATCAGGTGGCCAAAGTATTGGAGCTTCAATTTCAGCATCAGTCCTTCCAATGAATATTCAGGACTGATTTCCTTTAGGATTGACTAGTTTGATCACCTTGCAGTCCAAGGGACTCTCAAAAGTTTTCTCTAACACCACAGTTCAAAAGCATCAATTCTTCGGTGCTCAGCTTTCTTTATGGTCCAACTATCACATCCATATATGACTACTGAAAAAACCATAGCTTTGACTAGACGGACCTTTGATAGCAAAGTAATGCCTCTGCTGTCTAGGTTGGTCATAGCTTTTCTTCCAAGGAGCAAGTGTCTTTTAATTTCATGGCTGCGGTCACCATCTACAGTGATTTTGGAGCCCAAGAAAATAAAGTCTGACACTGTTTCCATTGTTTCCCCAACTATTTGCCATGAAGTGATGGAACCGGATGCCATGATCTTAGTTTTCTGAGTGTTGAGTTTTAAGTCAGTTTTTTTTCCACTCTCCTCTTTTACTTTCATTAAGAGGCTCTCCAGTTCCTCTATCACTGTACCCAGGACCTAAGGACATGCCAGGGTGTGCGGACTCTCAAGAAACATTTATTCAATGAAAAAATGAATGAAATGAACCTGGCACAGAATACACACTGAGTGTATGTTTATGGAAAGAAGAAAGGAAGGAAGGGAAGAAATCTGTCTCTGCCTTAGTGTCTAGGTTGATATATCTCTATACCCCTAGTATAGGGAGTGAATGAATAAATGATTGGCTAAAGGCCCTCAGCACTGCTAGAACAGAGAACAGTACCTGACTGGTATGTAGTGAATATGGGTCTCTAGTCCCAGGTGGTTTTCAGAATTCAAAACTTTTCAGTTCTTAGATGAATAATTCAGCACATATGCTGCATATTATATGATATGCTCAGCCTCCACATTGATCACATAGAAACATATAGTGGGACAAAGTGAATGAACGTGTAGGAATAATGAAGACCAATGGCTGTGTATCAGTCTAGGTGAATTTTGGCTGCCGAGCTTGTGGGCTGTCAGAGCTATTTGGATGTTGAGACTGTGGATAAGGGACTGCAGAACTCTGTTTAGTGAAGATCTACTAAATGAATGAATGAATAAATCTCTATCCCAGCCTTACCCCTGAGTGTGACCCAGGAGGTTTGTGAAATGAATGGATCTTGGAGGAGAATCAAGCTCGCTTACCAGGACTGAGTGTATCAGTTGCAGGGCAAGGGACTTGTTGGAGCCCCAGAGGATCTCAGGAAACTCCTTCTGTGGAAAGAAGCAGGGAGTCCTCCGTGAGTACATCAGGTCATCAGAAGGGAAACTGGTCTCCCCAAGTGCCCATACACCTACCTTTCAGAGGGGAGGCTGGCTAGAGCAGGAACCCTTTCAGCCCCGAGGGGTCCATGTGTAAGGAGTAGCCTCAATGGGTTGGTTGAGCAATGATGATTCTTTTTCTCACATTTGAATTTATCAAGCAGCCGTTCCCTGTCATACCTGAGGTCCTGAGGGAGCTGAGTGGCCACCACGTTATGAGTTGGGTGTGTCCTCTACCAAATTCCTATGTGGAACCTCTGCTGCTGCTGCTAAGTCGCTTCAGTCATGTCCAACTCTGTGCGACCCCATAGACGGCAGCCCACCAGGCTCCCCCGTCCCTGGGATTCTCCAGGCAAGAACACTGGAGTGGGTTGCATTTCCCTCTCCAATGCATGAAAGTGAAAAGTGAAAGGGAAGTCGCTCAGTCGTATCTGACTCTTCGCTACCCCATGGACTGCAGCCTACCAGGCTCCTCCTAGGACCTCAGAATGTGACTTGTATGGAGAGGAGGGTCTTTAAAGAGGTTGTTGAACTAACATGAGGATGCTAGGATGGGCCCTAATCCAGTCTGATCGGTGTCCTTACAAGAAGAGGAAATTTGGACGTGCAGAGACTCAAGGGGTGTGCACACGGAGGAAAGAACTGTGAGGCCACAGCGAGAAGGTGGCCACTGGCAAACCAAAGAGGAGGCCGCAGAGGAAACCAAACCTGCTGGCACTTTGATCTTGAACTTCTAGCCTCTAGAACACTGAGAAAATACGTTTCTGTGGTTTAGGCCACCTCTGCGGTATTTCATTACAGCAGCCCTAGGAAACTAACACAGACCACCACTTGGCTTCAAGAGCGAGTTGAAGTGGTTTATTTATTGCTCTCTTTCTAAAGT
Organism: Bubalus bubalis; assembly: GCF_019923935.1. NCBI lineage: Eukaryota > Metazoa > Chordata > Mammalia > Artiodactyla > Bovidae > Bubalus > Bubalus bubalis. The sequence continues at coordinate 24,318,370 of NC_059174.1, read as the reverse complement.
CCTTTGTCATTGGGCTGTCTGAAAAACCAGCAGTTGGCAGAGGCAGGGAGCAAGTGAGGCTGCAGAGTGGATGGTTAAAAACACAGAGGCTGCTTGGTACAGAGTAAGAGCTACAAGCAGTTATTTTTAAAATGACCCTTCCCTGGCCAATATCACAGCTTAAAAACATGAGGGAATAGAAATAGTATTTCACTTGTCAAATGAATTTCTCTGGTACATTTTCTGCTGAAAATCTTGGGGTAATGAATCATGACAGATATTTAAACAAATCTGTCTTGTGGAATCTGAGAGAACCCCTAGAGTCTTTCAAATAATCCACAAGTGCTTTTAAACTACTAAGAACCCTCTCTGTATGTTCAGGAGCCAGGATTGGTTTTTGGAGGCTTTCTATGGTCTCAAACAACCACAGAATGACAGCACTCATGCAGGCTTTTGCTATACAGACCTGGACACCAAGTCCTGTCCTCCCACTTGAATAATTCCAATATCTAATAAATGCCTAGCATTTAGACTATATGCCAGGCTATTTGATGTGTATCTGTGAGGCAGGTAGTAACTTTAGCCATATTTCATAGATGAGGGAACAGAGATTCAGAGAGGTTAGGCAGCTCCTCGAAGGTCACACAGCCGGTAAATAGAGAACTCAGCATTTACAGGCAGAACCTAAATATATGAAATTTATACACTGCTGTCTCCTCTCTAGCTAGGAGATTTAGGAAAGTCACATTAGCCTCTCTGAGTCTCAGTTTCTTTAGCTGCTAAATGGGGATAATAATGCCTGTTTGCATGGTTGTACAGTCGCCAAACACTTGGCTTATGAAAGACACTCAGTCCCAGTGATTATGGTGATGTGGCTGTTATCAGTAGCGCCTGTCTTCCTTTTTCTAGTACAGATCCACAAAGCATTAAGAGAACTAACTTAAGCCACAGTCTGTGACTCAATTGCTTCAATTTCAATGAGGGAAAAAAATCCCCACTCCACCTACCCTGAAACATTGCTCTGTATGTCAAATTAATAATCGCCAGAACATGCCTTTAACAATCCAGTGATCTCAGGGTTTTGATTCCAGAGGACCACCAGCTAGCCTTGTAACTTGACAAATCACTGTATTTCATAGCCTGCATTTCATACACTGTATTTCACTGCCCCTACTTGAAAGGTGGAGGTTGATCTGTAGAAATGAACTAGGAAATATTAAGAATTGAGCACTCTCTTCTGAGGACAGCATTGCATGTGTGCTAAGTTGCTTTAGTTGTGTCCGAATCTTTGCAACCCTGTGGACTGTAGCCTGCCAGGTTCCTCTGTCCATGGGATTCTCCAGGCAAGAATACTGGAGTGGGTTGCCATTTCCTCCTCCAGGGAACCTTTCCAACCCATGGATCAAATTTGTATCTCTTATGTCTCCTGCATTGGCAGGTGGGTTCTTTACCACTAGCGCCACCTGGGAAGCCCTCTGAGGACAGATGAAAAGCTTATTTTAAATGGGGAGACTCAAACTACAGGGTCAAACAAACCATGGCTCCTACTAAGCATTCAGCTCAAATGGTCCCTCCTCAGAGAACTCTTTCCTGACCTCTTTTCTGCTCCCTAAAGAAGCCTCCTCTTCTCAGTCTATGTTCTTCATAGTCCTTAGACTCTCTGAAACCATCCATTCAATCTTGTATATCATTTGTCTCTCCCCTTGAGAATGTAAGCTGGCAAAAAGCAGGAACCATGTGACTTGCTCATTGCTGAATGCTGTTTTTTTTTTAATGAGTGCAGGGCATAGAGTAAACCCTTGGTTCATATTTGTCAGATGAATGAAACAAGTCAATAATTTTGCAACTTGCACTGGCATTCTTGGAAATGAAATGCCAGAACCAAGGCTCGAAATGAAAGTGTGAAGGTCAGCAGTTTTCTAAACCTGTGTGAATTTCACCTTTGAGGGAGAAACCGTGCTTATTTGAAACAATCATTTGTAATATTTTGAACAAAGTTCACTTGGATCCAAGAGATCCACTTGGATCTCTCCCGTTTTTGTACAATTGTTTCTTTAAGGAACAGAGTGAACACTTGCCGCAGCTGCCCCCAATCCACAGTTCTCCTCCTTCAGAGAGAAAAAGTGACTGGTGTGTATTTGGGGTGATGGGCTCCAGCCCTCATAATGCTGGTGAGAGCTATGTGCATGCCTAGTGTGAAGCAGACAGCTGCCTCACTGTTGAAGGAGTGGGAGGAGGCACAGAGGAATTCTTACCATGGGTAGCAGGAAGCCACACTCGTGGTTATTGACTCCGATGATGGAGGGAACCAGATGAAATAATTTTTGAGCCAACAGGTCTAGTGGCTCATTAGGAAAGAAAAGGCCATCAACCACTCGAGTGAAAGACTTGGTTTTCTGAAACAAGGAAGAAGAGAAAAATCGGCAGCTGTTTCATCTCACAAAACCTCCTGTCCTCAGACTCTAGCCCAACTGAACCAATCCACTATAGAAAAAGGCATTAAGAAAAGAAAAATCAATCACTCTTGGCCCATTCTGAGGCATCAGTGCTGCCTGCCACTCACTTGGGCAAAGGGGCCCAACTTTTCTGGGCCTGAATTTCCTGGTCTTCTAAATGAGGATAAAAAAGTAGTAACTCCCTAAGATATATAATACCCCAGCACAATGATTCTCAGAAAGTGGCTCCAGGACCAGCAGCATTGCCTGGGAACTTGTTAGACATGCAAATTCTCAGGCTCCCCTGGTGGTCTAGTGGTAAAGAACCTGCCAGCCAATGTAGGGAACACAGGTTCGATCCCGGGTCCAGGAAGATCCCACGTGCCTCAGAGGAACTAAGCCCAGTGCGGCACAACTACTGAAGCCCAAGTGCCTGGAGCCCGTGCTCCACAAGAGAAGCCACTGCGATGAGAGGTTCACCACACATCACCACAAAGAATAGCCCCTGCTCTCTGCAACTAGAGAAACCCTGTACAGCAATGAAGACCCAGCACAGCCAAAAATAAATAGAAATAAATTAAAAAGAAATTCTCATGCCCTATCCTGGGCGTGCAGCTCAGTAACCAGCCCTCCAGGTGAGTCTGATGCATGCTCAAGCGTGGAACCACTGTCCAAATGTAATGGACAGAGAGGTGAGGTGAGGGGATGGCCAGGGTAGTGTGGGTTGGTATGCCGTCTTCCCAAGGCATCTTCCTCAGCACTGAGACTTGGGTCTGGATGGACGGTTCTTGGGTCTTAGGAAGCAACATCTGGTTCTATTCATGATTTTTTTTGTTTGTTTTTTTTTAGGTCTCTGTTTTGGGAGTAGGGGTAGAAGAGAGCCCACAAAAAGAACTTTCACACTACATTGGGTCAAGAACTTATCTATTTCCTGGGTCCTAGTACAACTTATAGCAGATTTTTCAATCCATGCCAAATAATTGTTTAACAAATGTTGGAATCGGACAGGTAAGGACTTCATTGTCTCTCAAGGACTATCAGAGGGTCTCAAGATTGGAAGATTAGGCGTAAAAGATTATCCAGTCCAATAAATTACTTGGTGATTGAAATTCATCTATAGTCATTTAGACCCTGCTTACATACCTACAGAGGTGGGTATCTCACTGTCTTCTAAAGGAGCTGATCCTTTTTCAGATAACTGAGTTTTTAGAAAGTGCTTAGTTATGGCTCCCCAACTTCCAGCTCTTGATCTTGACTTTAGCTCCTGGTGGCCTGTGGAGCAAATGTGGACCCTCTTCCCTGTGAGATCCCTTCACTGATGTAGAGACAATTACAATCTTGGTGTTTTGTTGTGTCTTCTCCAAGCTAAGCAGCACCCTGGCTTGTCAATCTCCTTAAATTAAACTATAAGAGCTCTATATTCCACATTGCTTTTTTTATAGTCATTACTAGGAATCCCCAACCCCCATCTGTCCAAGTTCTGAATTGAAATACATAAGAGAGAGGTAGGATTTGCCTACGATTCCATTCAAAGGACAAGCTTGTCCCCAAACTCCCCTCCCTCTTCACCTGGTTGATGCTCAGCAACTCCTTGGAGGGCTTTGCCCGCAGGCACTGCAGCAGGGCAACGGAGTCCGACGCGTCGCAGGCACAAATACTTGCAATTGTCTGCAACTATTTTCAGAGAAGGAACAGGTCAGTGCACAGAACTGAAAGCCTCCAGGAAAATGAGAGTTGAAAAACGTCCTCAGTCCAGCCTAAGGCTGCTGCTTCATATACGAAGACCAGCATGCGGCCGCTCTCACCACGGGCCCATGATGGAATGCGCACACTGAGGACAGGCTGGCACTGCATCTTCCTTTCTCTCTCACCTGACCCTCCTCGCCATCTTTAGTAATCACCTGAGCTGGATCTGTCTCAGCCTGTCAGCTCCGCTGAAGCCCCACCGCCACCCCAACCTGGGGCATCTGAACATGTCCTGAACATCCTTTTTCTGTCTCTACACCAATTCCATTTATTCCTTGAGGCCCAAGCCCCATCTTTTCCAGGATGTCCTTTTAGCCCATAGAGCCCATGAGCCCTTCCGCTTCTAATCTCCTTTTACTCTAAGTGTTCTCACCTTCCTGCCCTAGTTAGCCTTTGCTGGACACCTTCCTGCTCTCTCCCTGGACTTCCTACATATATAGAACTTGGTTCTTGATAGTAGTGGTCCTTACTGTTCTGGGAGTCATGGATGCTCTGAGTATCCAATGGAAGCTACAGACCCTCTCCCTGAAAGATGCACACACATGCAGTCTGCATACAACTGCAGGGGTTCTAGAACCACCTCTTCTACTTTCCATGGATTCCAGGTTAAAAATCATAAAAAGGATTGATGCCATCCAACCATCTTATCTTCTGTCACCCCCTTCTCCTGCCCTCAGTCTTTCCCAGCATCAGGGTATTTTCCAATGAGTTGGCTCTTCGCATCAGGTGGCCAAAGTAGATTAAGTAAATAAGCCATACATAATACAGAGGACTGAGTTATATATCACCAGCAAAGAATTACAGATAAGATGTAAGAACTATCACACATCTGCTTACACACATAGTCTTAAGTTTGTATATGCCTTCTCCACTTAAACACTCATTGGTCTTAAAATAGAGCAGGGAAAACAAAGAGCACTCAATATGTGTGTGGCAAACGCACAAACTAAAAGTAGTTTGATATATCATTCTACCAAAATCAATATTCCTCTGTGTATTGAGAGTATTTTTTAAAATCATATTACAGCTCTGTGTTCCCACTCTTGGTTGTTATTTTCTACAAGGTGTTTAAAAAAATGCACCACTAATGTGAATGATACCCAGGAGATGGCTCCATAGTCCAGTGCTTAATTAATATTCATTGAGTGAATCAGCTCATTTGTGAACTCATTCATTCAGCAAACATTTAGAATCTTCTAATACACGCCTGATACTATGCTGGAACATGAAAGATACAGAGAGACCTTGGCCTCCAGGTTCTCTTGTCTGGTAGACAAGCTGATAGATGACAAATAGCTGGGGCACATGCTTCACTTCCCCCTCACAGCCTCATGCCAGACAGCATTTATCAGTAACAATGTTATTTCACACTGAGCTGGAAACAACCTCAGAACCTTTCTTAATATAGCACTCTAGGTAGAGTGCTGCTAAGTCACTTCAGTAGTGTCCGACTCTGTGCGACCCCATAGATGGCAGCCCACCAGGCTCCCCCGTCCCTGGGATTCTCCAGGCAAGAACACTGGAGTGGGTTGACATTTCCTTCTCCAATGCATGAAAGTGAAAAGTGAAAGTGAAGTCGCTCAGTTGTGTCCGACCCTCAGCGACCACATGGACTGCAGCCTTCCAGGCTCCTCCATCCATAGGATTTTCCAGGCAAGAGTACTGGAGTTGGGTGCCATTGCCTTCTCCACTAGGTAGAGTAGAGAAAGCAGATAAACCATACATAATACAGAAAACTGAGTCATATGTCACCAGCAAAGAATAATGGGTAAGACGTAAGAACTATCACACATGCTTACACCGCCCCTGCCCACCCCCCACACATGCAAGCACACCAGCAGCAGTGCATTGTGCGCCTGGGCCGACGTCCTGTTGAACCAGACCTTCCATGAAGCCAGAAGGGTCACCTTGGGCCAACACCAGATCCTTTAGTCATGGTCAGTACGGACAGCCAAGCAGATGGTCTCTGGACACCTGACCACATTCTCTCCTGACCAAAGAGAGGAAGCTGGAGAGGAGTTCACAATATACCTACATCATCATTCCTCTCGTAATCAGGGGCCTTCAGGTAAGGGATGATGGCCACCCCACTTTCCATGATGGCTCTGTGGAATAAGCCTTCGGTCATGGGGGACAGTATCTGGAGAGAGAACACAGGAGGCCCGGGAAACGTTATTCAGGGAGCTTCCCACCCATCACACATAACAGCCAGCCTTTCTTTAGAGAAAACTCCCACAGAGATGCAGATGCAGAGAGCAGACCTGTGGACACAGCGGGGAAGGGGGGATGTCCTGAGAAAGCAGCACTGGCGTGTATATATACTAGCGTGGGTAAAGTAGGCAGCCAGTGGGAGGCTGCTGTGCGACACAGGGAGCCCAGTCTGGCACTCTGTGGGATGAGGGAGGTGGAGGGAGGCTAAACATGGCTACATAGGCTGATTTGTGTTGTTGTGTGGCAGAAACAATAAACATTTTAAAGCAATTAAAAAATTAAAAATAATAAAAATAAAAGAAATAAAACCTCCCAGGAAGCCTCCTTAGTTGTTCTACCCTGCTAAGTCACTTCAGTTGTGTCTGACTCTGTGCGACCCCATAGACGGCAGCCCACCAGGCTCCGCCATCCCTGGGATTCTCCAGGCAAGAACACTGGAGTGGGTTGCCATTTCCTTCTCCAGTGCATGAAAGTGAAAAGTGAAAGTGAAGTCTCTCAGTCATGTCCAACTCTTCGTGACTCCATGGACTGCAGCCCACCAGGCTCCTCCGTCCATGGGATTTTCTAGGCAAGAGTACTGAAATGGGTTGCCATTGCCTTCTCCGTAAGTGTTCTACACTTAGAGGGAAAAAAGTCCTGGTTTGGGAATTTCAAAGACTAGCTGCAAAAGTTTGGGCAAATCTTCTAACCTCTCAGAGGCCCAGGTTCCTCATGAACTTGGAGGTCAAGCCTTCTGGCACGGGGGTGCTGGCTCCTTCACTTCTTGCCCTTGAAATGAGACTAAGCCCCTTACTCACCGTGTATTTGTGAGGCTCGAGGGAGACAATGTGTTTATGAGCATTTGTTCAACACGAAAGCAGCAATTAGATGTGCATGACTCATTGTCCTCATTTTTGTCACCTCTCCCACCGAGGTTCCTTCAGGTCCCAAAGAGAAGAAACTCACAAGGCTGGAAACACTTATCGCTCCTGCTGACTCGCCGAAGATGGTCACACAGCGTGGGTCCCCACCGAAGAACTCAATGTTTTCCTGGACCCAGATCAGAGCAGCCACCTGATCCATGAAGGCCCAGTTCCCCCGTGCGTGCTCGTCCCCTGTGCTGTGGACAAGAGGCTGGGTGAGAAAGCTCATCTGGCCACTGTCTGCTTCCCACAGCCTCAGGGGTTGGAGGCGGAGGCTGTGGGCTGTGTCAGGGCACTGCCACTCCAGCTGGAGAAAAGCGGGGAGCCAGAGGCCTGGGGTCGCTGGGAGAACCAGGCTTAATTCTCACCCTCTGTTGGGGTTTGGGTTTCTTTGAGAATCTGATGAAAGCTCCATATCCCCAGAAAAATGCATGGACAATTTGGTATGTGCAATTTCAGGGTGTTCACAGGCTCCCCTGAATCCATGGATTCCAGAAGAGTCCTGCTCCTGAGAGTTGGTCTGCACCAGGAAGCAAGACCTCCCTGGGCAAAAGGGTTCCAAGTGAATGACTGAATTAAAAATAATGATAATAATAGCAGCTGTTGCAGCATCATGTATAATGCTGTCCCCAGGGCTTTATAGCTGGAGTTCCTATAATCCTCCCACCCTGTGAGGTAGGTGGTGCTGGTCTTTCTCCTTCATCCTTCTGGGTCCTCTCTCCGCCCTTCTCCACCTTGTTCTCAAAAGGCCAACTTTCATGAACTACCCCACACAGGCTCCCCGCTGTGTGCGGTCAGAGGGAGGAACCGGCTGGGGGTTTCAGGGTGGAATATTGAGAGACTGATTCCATCACCCCATGTTCCCCCACCTCTGCTGGGAAGTGGGTTGGGCAGTGGCTGCATTTCTCTGCAGCCAGAACTCACTCACGTCATGCCCACTCCCATGCTTGATATCCGCAAGCATGTTCTAAGGATACTGAGGGATTCATCGTTTCCGTCTCACAGACAGGAAGCAGACGCATAGAGAGGTGAACTCCCTAGCCCAGGAGCTAGAAAGTTGCAGATCTGGGTCCATTCTCCTAACCGTGTGCCCCTGCTGCTGGGTAGTACATGTATGCTTCCCACCACGTATGAGGGTGACCTCGGGATCATAGTCTACTCCTCCTCCATCTTCCAGTCCCCCACACCGCCCCTCCCCTTGGTTCTCTCTGTCTGTCCCTGATGCCTGTGCTGGCCCCACCTCCACCTTCTCTCTCCCACAATCCCTGCATCTGGTCAGGAGCCACACTCTGCTAATTTCACCTCCATTCCATCATGGCTCCCACGTTGGTTCCCATTCCTCCCTTTGTTTATCCTGATTCATAATCTGGTCACTTGTGATCTGGGTGACCATGAGCAAATCACTTAACTTGCTTTGCCTCAACATTCTCATGTGAATGGGGTTGATAATGGTACCTGCTTCACATGACTGTTGTGAAGACTGGCGGTGCAGGCACACAGTAAGTGCCATATCCATGCTAGTAATCCCTCTAGTTATTCAGCCACCAGCCTGCTTCACCCCATGACCTGCATCTAGGCTGCACAGCAGCACCCCAACCAGATGTCCCATCTGAAGCCCAGGCACCCCTGGGCCAGCCTGCACTCTGCTTTGGAGTGACCTTCCACTCTACTGCTCTGCAGGGCACTCCTGGGTCCCTCCTTCTTTATCCGCTAAAAACCAGTCACCATGCACAGCCTGGCATTCAGGGTCTTTCCCAATCAGGCCTGGCCCTACCTTTTCACACCCATCTCCTATTATATCCTCATCTACCTGTCTATTAGTATCCAGATGTTATAAACAACTTTTGGAAACCTTTCTGTTGAGAGAATATTAGGCAGAATCCCAATGTACAGGCCTGCTAAACATGTAAGCACTCTGGTTAGGACATTAGTCTGATCTCAGTTCTTTTTGCCTCCACTTCTTGCAGCCTCTTAGCCACCTCCCTGTGCTACATGCCCCAAAGCCCAGTTTGCAAATACTGTTCCAGCCCCAATTTCCTTCCAACTTCCAACTATGTTTCCATCCAACTTCCTAGTCTTTGCTCAGGCAGCTCCTGTTGCCAAGAGTGCTCTCTCCCAACCCTTCATCCCTAAGTCCAACCCCGTCTTTAAAGTGCAGTTAGTTCCAATTCCACCCCTCTCAGGAAGACTGGCTGATTTCTTGCAGCTCCCGCCTCTGTTTCTACGTGCAGCTCTGGCATCTCTTACCTCAGAACGTGACTGATGTCTTGCCTGGCAGGGATTTGTGTCCCTGTGTTCTTTTCCCCATGACACTGACAGCCTCTCAGGGGCAGGATACAGGCTGGATTCCTTGCTGCCTTCCCCATACTTTCTGACCTTTGGTTCACGCCGCATCCTGGCCAGGGCTTGAGTTCTGCCATGTTCTAAATAGTATCAAGGAAGTGGCCAAGAGACCTAGCTCTGTTCTGGGAAGTTGTTTCACCTCTCTGTGCTTCCATTTTTCAAGTGTAAAATGAGAATAACAACAGTATGTTTCTCATAGAATTAGTCTGAGGGTGAGTTATAATGAACACATAGCAAGTGCCTGGCATGGTGTTGGGCTCACACGAGCACTGAAATATGCTTGATATTACTTGGTGGGGGAGGGAAGTCATCAATGGAGTGATTATTCCTAGGTGAGCAATGGAGCAGCCTTGATGTGGGGCCCGATGGCAGACACTTGAAACTGCTCACGCTCCCGGTTTCCTCATCTGCCAGGGAGCTCATTTCCCTTGCAGTTGAGTGTGGCTATTATAACTGAGTTCTGCCAATTGTATGTAAACAGAGCAATAATCGCCCCCTCCAGGCTGACCTGGAAAGACCACCCTGGTATGATTCTCCTGCTGTTCTCCATCTGGTGGCCAAGTGCAGAGGAGCTGGGTGGGGCCCTAGAAGAGGGATGGAAGGAGCCTACGTCCCTGATTGACCATGGAGAAGAATGCCTGTCAGTCAGAAACACCTGGTTGGATTTTAGTTGAATGAGAAGGAAATTTTTATAATTTGAAGCCACTAAAACTTGGGGCTTATCTGTTACAGCTGCTAAAATGACCTAACTAGTTTGGGCCAAATTAGTTCAGTGTCACTGAAGGCTCATTTCTTCTTAGGTTGCCGAGCGCAACCCTGTGGCTGCGCCCAGCTGCTCCTTGGGGGTCAGGGGTGTCAATCCCTTGGGGGCACTCACTTGAAGAAGCCAAATATTCCTAGTCGGTACTGGATGGTCACAACCAGCACGTTCTCATAGGAAGCCAAGGCAGAACCATCGAAGATGGATGCTGAGCCAGTCTCGAAGGCGCCGCCGGGGAGCCACACCATGACCTGAGGAAGGGGAAAGGAACCCTCCAGCCAGCCCACCAGGCACCCACAGTCCCCTCTACGCATGGTGAGACATTCTTTCTTTAGGGAAATAGGAATGTTTCACTTTCCTTCCCAAACAGCCTCAGCGGTTTTGTCTTTTGAAGAAGGCCCAGGGTTACGCATGTGGATTCTGGCATATGAGTGCCTGGGTTTGATTCCCATCTCTGCCCTTGACTAGCTGTGTGACTTTGAGCAGCCTTCTGAACCTTTCTGAGGTTCGTTTTTCTCATCTGTAAGATGTGCAGAATGAAAGTGTCTCGTTTATGAGGTTATCATGACGTTTAAAGAAAATTCTTCATCTGAAGTTCATGGAACAATGTTGGCATATTTCAAGAGCTCAAAAAGTGTTAACTTAATGTCATGAAACTTGTGACCCACAGAAAAATGGAAATAGCTATAAGTGATTATAGAGCCACTTAAACTGTTTTAATCTAAGAGTTTATCCTACTTACAGAGAGAAGAGAAGAGAGGAGGGAAAAAGAGAAAAGTGTGGAAGTTTTACTTTACCAATTAGAAAAACTGGGGCCAGGAAACATCAAACATTCAAATGGTATTATCACCAGGTATATACTTAATGTATGTGTGCGAAGACACTTAAGTTGTGTCCAACTCTTTACCACCCCATGGACTGTAGCCTGCCAGGCTGCCCTGTCCATGAGATTCTCCAGGCAAGAATACTGGAGTGGGTCACCATTACCTTCTTCAAGGGATCTTCCCGACCCAGGGATCGAACCTGAGTCTCTTATTAAGTCTCCTGCATTGGCAGGCAGGTTCTTTACCGCTAGCACCACCTGGGAAGCCCATACTTAATGCATATTACCATGTATATACTTAATTTTTCAAAAATCCCTTCTCTTCTCTTTTAAAAGTCATATTAGTGACTATAACTCATGGGGTAGGAAAGAGAAGAAAGCCATTGAGGTAAAGGAGAACTGGACAAAGCACTGGCTTGACACCCAGATCTGCCACTTACTGTGTGTATAATGTGGACCAAGTTGCTTATGCCCTCCCTGTTCCTCAGCTTCCACATCTGTAGAATAGGTTCAATAATCCTCCCCACTGGGTTATTGTGGGGGCTTAGATGAGAGAATGAACTGTACCTGGCACACAGTCAGCCCTCAATAGGTGCTGCTGTTATGATACAATAGAGCAAGTCTCTGTTGCAGTGGCCAGGGGGACAGAAAGGGTGTGGTCCAAAATTAGATGTATAGTACATTCACTTGTACAAAGATCTTTCACGTTTTTAAGTGAAACATTTCCCATTATAACCTGTCTTCATGTGAAAATAAAAAATTTGCAAAAGGCAATTATCTTTCTTTAAAACACGATGTCCCCCAGACTTCCCGGATGGTCCAGTGGATAAGAATATGCCTGCCAATGCAGGGGACACTGGTTAAATCTCTGGTCTGGGAAGATTCCACATGCCTCAAAGTGTCTAAGCCCGTGTGCCACAACTACTGAGCTCTCGCTCTAGAGCCCATGTTCTGCAACAAGACAAGCCCCAGCTCACAGCAACTAGAGAAAGACGCTTGCAGCGACAAAGACCCAGCATGGCCAAAAATAAACGAATACATAAATATGTTTTAAAAAACAGGATTTTCCAAACCAAAAAAAAAAAAAAATCAGAGTCCTTCAAAGCAGGGTATTTTCTGTTTGCAGACTATTTAATACCCAACAGAGGTGAAAAGCAAAACAAAATAAAAAATCAGAGGTCAAATCACTAACCATAAAGAAGTAATCACAAAAGAAGACAAAGCGAATCTGTCAGTAGAATGATTTTTAAGAAAGCTATCGACATGTCAAGTGATTACATTTCCCTTTTACCCAAGGGAGCCTAGATTTGATTCCAGATATCCAGACACTCCACCCAGGTCCTAGGCCCAGAACCTGCAACTGGAGCCCCCAGCACAGCAGGAGCTGTGAGCCTTACCGGGAGCTTGGAGCCGGTTTCTGCATGGGCCGGTGCGTAGATGTTAAGGTACAGGCAGTCTTCCGATACTCTGAATTTGGGGTAACGCACCTTGAGAATGTGTTGATCTGTGAACAGCCACTCTGAGTTCTGGAAGCACCTTGGAAAAGGGAAGGAGAAGCCCCCAGAGTTGCTGTCAGCAGACCTGCCTTGGAGGGGCCAGCTTTTGTGACAGCAGGGAGGCCTAGTGATCGCCTATGCCTGAGCAGAATAGGGATTCAGTGCTCTGGTACAAAGTTTAAAAACACCCCAGCCCCCATGGCGGCCCAAACAAGCTGTGCATGTTAAGTCACTTCAGTTGTGTCCAACTCTTTGCAACCCTATGGACTGTAACCCACCAGGCTTACATGGGATTCTGTCCATAGGGTTCTCCAGGCAAGAATACTGGAGTGGGTTACCATGCCCTCCTCCAGAGGATCTTCCTGAACCCAGGGATCGAACCCATATCTTCTAGGTCTCCTGCATTGGCAGGCAGATTCTTTACCATTGGCACCACCTGGGAAGCCCAAACAAGCTATAATTCTCTTTGATCTGGTTTCTGGGTAAGAAAGCACATTGTGCAGAATAATTATACCATGAGCCCCCAGGACCCACTCATGCCTACCTCCATTACCATAATCCACACACATACACACATAAAGACTCAAGCTGGCTCAGCAATTCTCCAAGCTGTAGACAGTAGGTCACAGGATTGTGTATCAAGGGTTGTGCTTTGGCGGCTCCCTTATCTGCCTCTAGAGGAACAAAAGGACATTCCCAGGCCTTTCTACCAGAAACAATAGAGGTAGGCTAGCAGCAAGATTCCTTCAATCAGGCCTTTGCCTAAGCTAGTCCCTCTGCCCTGACTACTCTCTCCCCAGATCTGCTTATTCACATTCTTCCCTTTCTTTCAGATGCTGTCAAAGTGTCACCTCCTCCAAGAAGCCTCCTGAGATTTCTCCAGCTAGACCAGAGCTCTTTGGAATTGTTTAGTCGCTAAGTTGTGTCAGACTGGTTTGCGACCCCATGGACTGTAGCCCGCCTGGCTCCTCTGTCCGTGGGATTTCCCAGGCAAGAATACTCAAGTGGATTGCCATTTCCTTCTCCAGGGGAGCTTCCCAACCCAGGGATTGAACCTGTGTCTCCTGGGTTGGCAGGTGGATTCTTTACCACTGAGCCACCTGGGAGGTCTTTGGAAACACGTATATATTTTGTGTTCTTTCCTAGAATCTCTCCTAATGAGCAGTAAAAGCCTAGGGTTCTGTGTGAGTCACCTTGGTACCTTATAGTCCCTAGCCCAAGGCACAGTAGGATTAAGTGAGATTATATATGTGAATATGTCTAGTAAGTGCTCAATTAATATTCATTGTTTTTCTAAAATAGAATAGTGTACAGATTAGGCAGCAGAAAATCATTGCTTCGAATGCTTTTTTCTTCCTGTGTATGTTGTGTATCAGAAATTGGGGCTCACTGCTTTTAACAAAGCCATCTCTGGCCTCCCCTCAAGGCTCCCTCACGGACCTGCTCTGACTCCCTAATGCTTGCCTTGTCACCCCATATTTTAACTGTCCTTATTGTTTATGTCTTCACCACCACAGCTAGTCTGCAGGTTCCTTGAGGGAAGCTGTGTCTAACTCAAGTGTCATGATCTCAGGGCCTAATGGAGAGCCAGTTTCTGAGTTGGTTCTCAGTGGATATTAGTTGAATGAATGAATGAACACATAAGGTGCAACTTATTGTCCTAGGTGTCTGGACAACATGGGGTTTTCTTCTGTGGCTTAGTTTTCTGGCACCAGGGTCCTCCTTCTGCCTGGGACCCCAGTGCCAAGAACCAACATGGCCCAATCTGAGGGCTTCACAGAATCTGAGAGTTGAAAGATTCTTGGTGGACTTCACTGGTGGTCCAGCGATCAAGAATCTGCCTGCCAGTGCAGGGGCCACAGGTTGGATCCCTGGTCTGGGAAGATTCCACAGGCTGAGGGGCAGCTAGGCCCATGAGCCACAACTACTGAGCTTGTGTGCTGCAACTACTGAAGCCTGCATGCCTAGAGCCTGCACCCCTAGAGCCTGTTCTTTACCACAAGAGAAGTCACCATGATGAGAAGCCTGTGCACTGGGCCAGAAAGCAGCCCCTGCTCGCCAGAATGCGAGAGAGCCCGAGCAGCGATGAAGACACAGCACAGCCAAAAGTAAATAAATAAATAAACTTACACTTAAAAAAAAAAAAGATTCTTGGCATTTCCAAGCCTCACCTCCCACCCAGTGCACTAGACACCTCTACAATTTACCTGGGAACTTGCTCATCTAACCTGGAAAATTTGCAGTGTCTGGGAGCATCAGCCCTCCCAGCTCCCCTGGGTCACAGAGACACATTCATGTATCCATTCCCCAGGTAATTATGGATTCCCCACTATAGGCCAGGCCCTGCATTGGGCACCGTGTGAATTGCTAGAGTTAAAATTCCTCTGGGATGGTTCTCACTCTAAAGACCTGACCCAGTCCAATGGTGGAGACTAAGCCTGGGGTAGAGGTCACCTGGAGATGCGTCAATAACCTCTTGTAATCCAAAGACTCAGTCGGCCCATCACAATGGTTCCCCAGACTGACTGGTCCTCAAAATCGCTAGAGAGCTTCTTTACAACCCAGTTTCCCAGGCCCAGGTCTGGGGATTCAGGGAGTTCAGAAGAGAACCCAGGGACTCTGCTTGTTTAAACAGGTGGGGAGCCATGTTAAACAAGGAGGGGAGCCATGCCATCACAGAAGCCTCAACCACATCTGACCCTCCACATCCTCCTCACAAATGCCCCCCCTTTTCCATTGGGCTGCATGACCTTTACTCCCCCTCAACGTTCTGCCCCTACTCCCAGGTCACAGGCCACCCCTGGGACCAAGCCAGTTCTTACAATTTAGGGTAGGACGTGGCATTTAGGAAACCATTCCAGGGCAGTAAAGGCTCCGGTTTTGCAAATCGCAGGGGCCCTACAGGGGGTGCGGCATAAGGGACCCCAAGGAACACATTCACGAGCATGTCGTTTCCCAGAACAGAAGCTTGCGTCCCCTGGACCCATCCCAGGTTGGTGTGCCTGGCTGGTGCATCAGCGGTGGCTGGCCCTGAGGAAACACATAGGGAGGAATTAGGGGCGCAGGGAAGAGGCTGGGAACAAGCCAAACTCAGAGTTTCCCAAGGTGGAGAGCTCTTTCTCAACCCAGAGACTGTGCAAGTATCTGGATTCCTTCTCAATGAATCCATGTCCACTGCTCCTTCGACATTCCCCTAGAAGTCATCTTCATCAGAGCATTCACTGAATGTCTCCTAGGAGCATAGACCAAGCCACAAAACTTTCTAAGATGTAAGTTGGGAACCCATCTCCCTGCTGCTGCACACAAGCTTTTCTTTACTGTGGAAAAAATACACACCAGCCTTTATAGAGCCTGTGTGTGTTGGTCGTTCAGTTGTGTCCATCTCTTTGTGACCCTGTGGACTGTGTAGCCTGCCAGGCTCCTCTGTCCATGGAATTCTCCAGGCAAGAATACTGGAGTGGGTTGCCATGCCCTTCTCCAGGGGATCTTCCCAACCCAGGGATCGAACCTGGGTTTCCAGTATTGCAGGCAGATTCTTTACCCTAGGACCCCATAAAATCTGGCCCACATTTCAGTTATTTTTATACCCACCAGCATAACTGCTGGCATTTCTGTGTATCACCTGTGTGACTACTGGCTTTCTTCTTTTCTTAAAATTAAGTTGAGATAGGCTTCTAAAATTTTACTTAGTGGAATTCTACGATACTGGATGCTTGGGGCTGGTGCACTGGGACGATCCAGAGGGATGGTATGGGGAGGGAGGAGGGAGGAGGGCTTGGGATGGGGAACACATGTATACCTGTGGTGGATTCATTTTGATATATGGCAAAACCAATACAATATTGTAAAGTTAAAAAATAAAATAAAAATTAAAAAAAATTTTACTTAGTGGAATTCTAAACAATGACACCTATGGAACTGTGGCTTTGATGACTTAGGTATATGCTTTTGAGTATACAAGAAAATACATATAGAGCAACAAAAACAAAAAATTATCTTACGCTTCCTGAAATCAGCTCATTTACCTCCAGGGGTACAAGGATAACACTTATGGAGACTGTGCAAGCTTCTCGGTTTCCACATCAAATATGGAGACTTGAGAAGTTAGTTGCCCAGCTATTTACTTAGGAGGGCCCAGATTTCTTGGCATCACCTGTTCTAAACTCATTTCAACAGCAACAGTCCTGCCTCAGCAGTCAGTGTTATAGAAACATAGGCTCTGTTCCATGCCCTTCCATGCCTCCCAAGATTCAAGCAACCCAAAGACAGGACAGGATCTTCTGTGCTCTACACACACCTGAGAAGGAGACTCTGGCCTGGGGCTCTCAGCAACACCAGGACATGGGTCAGGCGCCCTGAGGTTCTACACAACCCTCCATTTTCCATTTTCCACCAGTGGAAAATCCTCCAAGGCAGGGAAATCCCCTATCCCATCTTCTGAGAGCCCTCCTCTCCCACTGGGCGTCTCACCCTTGGTGGCAGCTGCAAGGACCCAAACAGCCCAGATCAGGGTCTGGCCTGGGTGCACCCACTCCCTACTCATCTGGCCGGCCCGCCTGACTCTCTGGACATCCACGGCCACAGCTGGCCTTGAGGATCTTCCGTCAGGGACAAGAAACGACTTCCTGATAGGAGACAAGTGTTGAGCAGGCAGACACAGGACACAGCCTCAGTGAAGAATAGTAGCTAAGATTTTCGGAGGAATTGGCCAAGCAAGACTTTCCTGTTCTGATTTACATAAGAAGCTGATGATTAACTCTTGAGTGCAGGGTTGGGTGGGGGGAGGGGAGCATTTAGAGATAATTTGATAGGCTTTGGATTCACAGGATGGTAGAGGCAGAAAGTACATTTGGGAACTTTTGGGTGCATCTCAACTCAGATGCCTACAGAGGCTAGGAAGGCAGCAAACAAGTAGTGAAAGAAGCTGGCCAGGAGAGACAATAGGGAATGGTAGGGACTGTGGAAAACCAGACAGCACATGCTCTGTTTAAAGGGGCAATGACTACTCCACTCCAGTAAACTTTTAGTTCATGATAATGTAGGTTGGCCAAACTAGAAGTCTACGATACTTCTCAATTCTTAAATGTGGCCTCAATTAAAAAAAAAATCACCATGTGAGCCCCAAAGCATTTCTACTGGCTTGAGTTGTGTGTGGATGAAGACTCTGCAATCCTAATCTAGATCCAGGCTCCCCACAGTAAATATAAAGAGACAAACCTAGGGAGTGAAATTATTATAAGCCATTCTGTTGGGACCAGTCATCAGCATTCTGGATTCTTGTTGCAGTACTGGTGGGTCATGGATGATCCAGTTCAGAGCCCAGGACCATCACCATCCTGCCCCTCACAGGCTCCATACCTCACGTAGGGTTCAGGACTCAGGATAGAGCTTCCCAAATATTTGGGGCTGGGCCAGTGGGGTCAGAATTATCAGGGGCACTTGTTGAAAAGTACGTTATTCTGCCCCACTCTCTGGAGATGCAGAGAAGGAATTTAACAACAGCAATAGTGGGTTTGAGAAGCAAGGGAAGTTTCCTAGAATAGTCAGCTCCTAAAAGAGACAGGGGAGTTATGAGCCAGATACAGAACTCTGCACTAGCAGATAAGGTCATCCTCAAGGTCAGAGCAAGGGGCTGCCTGATGTACTTTGCTCATCAGGTGCTCCATAAACTTTTGCGGATATGAAGTCCTTGGGTAAATAATGTCTTCCTTCCCAGCTGCAACTGCATTTCTGCCGCCACTGACAGCACTCAGGATTGTGGTAAAGGGACTTCAGTGGAGCCTTATGCGAGGGTTTGATTCTTAATTCAGCAAAACCCCCACATGGTTCGAATAAACCTTGAAAATCCCTCAAATTGTCTCTGAAATCCAGTGAACACCTGTGGACAGTAATCCCTATGCATGATGAGAACCACTGGGGACCGGGGATAAGGAAGAGAGGGACTGCTTATTTCAGGAGTCTTAATGTCCAAATTGCCCACCTTCGGGTGACCATAAATCCTGGGAGGTGAATGGGGGATGGGGCCAGAATATCGAAAACGTTTCCAGCTTGTCTGCATGGTTTACTTATTTTGGTTTAACATGAGGCATACAAACACCTTTTTAAAAAGTTTTTATTAGGTTGTGTTGGGTCTTAATTGCAGCACATGGAATCTTTGTTGCATCATGCAGGATCTTTCGCGATGGCACATGGGCTCTCTAGCTGTGGCAAACGGGCCCCAGAGTGCGTGGGCTCAGCAGTTGCTGTGCACAGGCTTAGTTGCTCTGTGGCATATAGGATCTTAGTTCCCTGACCAGGGATTGAACCTCTGTCCCCTGAACTGCAAGATGAATTCCTAATTACTGGACCACCAGGGAAGTCCCTACAAATATCTTAATTCATGTTTTGTTTGTTGTAATAGGTTCAAGAGAACTATAGCATTTTAGACATCAAAGCATTTAGCTTATGCCCGGACTGTATAGTAGGTGGTCAGTAGTGTTTGCTAGATCAGAATCTAAACCTTTTACTCCAGGCCTCGGTCTCCCATGTTATGAGAATTGAGAAGACATTTAAGGATTACAAATTCTAGAGACCCCAGTACGAATGAGGTTTCCATTCCTGCCTGTGATGCCAGAAGAACCTAGAGCATGGTGGAAAGGCAGAGAAGTTTCCAAGGAGAGGAAGAAGGCTGCTGATTGGATAAGTGATTGACTCTGAGGCACAAACTTTGCCAGCTCAGAATGGCATCTCCCCTGGCCTTCCCACCCAGTGTCTGAAATGTCCATTTTGTCTATAATCTTGAGCCTTCTTAGACTATCTCCCTGCTCTGGCCCTCCCTCACTGCCTCCAGAAAGAGTCCTGTTGCCCTACAATTCTGTCCCGCCATCTAATCAGAAATAATATTAACACCTTATACCAGTACTCATTCAACAGTTTTAAAAGTGTCTTCACTTGTACTCTTGCTATTGTCATGTCTCCGGACACACATTTGGAAGTCTTTCGTCTCTAGCTTCTCATCCTTTAAAGTCCAGTTCAATGGCCGCCTCTTTCAAGAAGGTTTCCTAGGTTCTCCTGAACAACTAAATGCTCTGCTTTTTCCACCCATCCTGCTTGTTAATGAGTTGTGTACATGACTGCCTTACTCCTTGAGGAGGTCTTTTCTACCCATGTATTTATCACAGCTTTTACCATGTATCCTGGTGTTTCCCCAACTCAGCCATTGACCTCCTAACTTTACAATTTGTATCATTCCCACTACTAACTTTACTATCAATTCACTTGATATTTTTCTTTAAATTGACCTTGAAAACTGTTAATTATCAAAGAAATCATTAATATCTAATACAATAGGGATAGTATTTTAGAAAGAGTAAACCAGTATGTCTTGCATTTCCATACTGCAAAATCATTCCCCCTTCTCCTGGCAACCATCATGTGAAGCCAAGGGTGTGATGTAGAGCATCTCAAAATAGGACCAAGAGGAGAGTCTTGATCCCCCTTACACTGTGGACCTTGGGAAGGAGAAGGAAACAGAGATAGGGAAGGCAGGCATTGACACAAGTTGCTTTGAGTCCCTCTCTTAGACTTACGTCCCAAAGTGGGAGGTATGAGATGTGGGAAGGTACCAAAGCAAGCTTGGCTCTCCAGGAGGAGGAGGCTGCCTCCAGTGTATCCACACCACTGAACCAGACTGCATCGGTCACAACAAAATAAAAGAGGACAGACAAATCACAGGTGATGCTCCCACTTCCCTCAGATCTGCTGTTCCTTGGAAGGACCCCAGATAAAATCTTGAAGGGAACTCAGAGGTGATTGAGTACCTGGCCATGAGCTGGAGGGGGAAGAGGGCATGATGCCCACAGAGGTGCTTTCTAGGCTTGAAAACAAAGTGGAACCACAACTTGACCTGGGCAGAGCACAGTGCTGAGTGCTGGTCAGAGCTAAAGTGAGGGCTGAGTTAGCAGGGGAGGACCATTGGTTTTGATCAAGACAAGAGGACAGATCACAAGCTTACCATGTGAAAATTCATCATCCTCCCAGAAAACTGGTGCAGAGGGAAATTGCCGTGAAGATCACAAGAAGAAGATGTTTACAAATGGCTCCAGGCTCCTTCTGCCCTTCTACTCCTATAAGTTTCCCCAATTCATACAGCCAGATTGCACCTTGGAGAGGAGGAGGGAAGCTAGGAAGCCAATCTGAGAGGCCACGCATTTATTTGAAAAAGTTACTTTTAAAAGCTTATTCATTTTTTAATTGAAGTATAGTAGATTTATAATGTTGTGTTAGCAATATGTGTATGTACTCAGTTGTGAAGTCATGTCCGACTCTTTGTGACCCTATGGACTGTAGCCCGCCAGGCTCCTCTGTCCATGAGACCCTCCAGGTAAGAACACTGGAGTGGGTTACCATTTCCTTCTCCATGAAAAAAGTTTATGTTACTTAAAGAGACTTTAAAGTATTGAATAGGACTGAGTTTACCAGATTAAACACAATGTAATTTTCTCCCATTAACCAGAGGGACAAGGGTGTTCTCTCTTTGTTATAAAGAAAAATTAACAAGATATATATGGTGGCTTAGCAGTAAGGAATCCACCTGCAGTGCAAGAGATGGGTTTGATCCCTGGGTTGGGAAGATCCCCTGGAGAAGGAAATGACAACCCATTCCAGTATTCCTGCCTGGGAAATCCCATGAACAGAGAAGCCTGGCAGGCTATAGTCCATAGGGTGGCAAAGAGTAGGATATGACTTAGTGACTAAACAACAATATGCATATATGTATCTCTTATTAATAAGATAGATAAACATATATTTTATTTTATATATATATGTATATATGAAACATGCAAACTGAGTCTATCTTTTCTGCAAAACCATTATTGAAAGAGAATTGTGGAGGATATGGCTTCCTAACTATGTATCTTCTATTTCCTGTTCTGTCTAGGTCGCCTGTCCCCTAATGCTCAGGAACTCCACTCTGGGAGACACTAATGTATGTCAAGAAACAATGGTACTAGTTTTCATGTATGGAATGCTTTGTAGGTGTCAGATCCCAGGCTGAATGCTTTGCAGCCATTCTCTAATTTAATGCAATGATTGCCATTCTGTAGATGAGGAAGCTGAAGTTTTGCAAGGTAGGATGAATTGTCAAATATCACAAGGCTGAAAAGCAGCATAGCTGGGATTGAGCCCAGATTTCCTGCCTCCAAGCTGCAGGCTTTGCCATTTAGAGAGGATGGAGTAAGAAATGAGGAACAGAAGTAAGATTCTGGAAGGATGGCTGACTTCTGCAGTTCTTGATCTATGAAAAATCACATAATCTTCTCGGAAGCTGACTAATCACTTGACATCACCTCCTAGGACCTTGATGTCCCCATCAGTAGCACAGACCAGTGGCCTGGATGGCCCCAGAGAGACACAGGCCTTCAATGGGCTCTCACTGTTCTCCAGATTGCTCTGCTATAACCCCTGAGGGAGAAACCAAAAATGAGAGAGGACCCCAGTCTGAGGCGTGGTGTAAAGCATGCACTCAACCATCCCTGCTGATAGATGGAAGTGGAGATCAAAAGCACACTTTCCGATCCTCATAATGGGAGACTGAAGGAACCCTGAAGGCATCAGAGCAACCCTGTGGCCTCAAAGTGGAGACTGGCCCGCAGGTTGACAAAACAAAGGGAGGATGGTCTGAGGATGGAATCAGGTCAGCAGGCAATGCCCCGTTATCCCACATGGGCCCAGAGCTGGACCTTTAGAGTTTCCTTCTTTCAATCTTTCTTCAAACCCACTTCACATTCATGTGAAACCCAAATACTGCCATCCCAGAGAGATGCCTCATTGCACCCCATCCCTACAACCCCATAAAACATGCCATCACTACAGCCCCATCACTATACTCATCCTGTACTCCATCACTGTACACCATGGGTGTATACGGTCTTTGTTAATTATAGTTTCCTCTCCTGGATGTTTTGCCTTGACTTCACCTGATGAAATCCTCAGTCAGGTCAGTTCAGTCGCTCAGTCGTGTCCGACTCTTTGTGACCCCATGAATCGCAGCACGCCAGGCCTCCCTGTCCATCATCAACTCCCGGAATTCACTCAAACTCATGTCCATCGAGTCGGTGATGCCATCCAGCCATCTCATCCTCTGTCGTCCCCTTCTCCTCCTGCCCCCAATCCCTCCCAGCATCAGGGTCTTTTCCAATGAGTCAACTCTTTGCATGAGGTGGCAAAGTATTGGAGTTTCAGCTTCAGCATCAGTCCTTCCAATGAACACCCTATTTGTCTTTTAAGATCCCATGGAAATACCATCTCCTTTATATAGACCTCTTTATTATCAAATGTGAGATTCATTTTTCCTTTCCTCCTATATATTCTGTAGATTTCTCATTATATTACTTATAACAGTGGTCCCCAACCTTTGTGGCACTGGGATTGGCTTTGTGTATGACAATTTTTCCATGGAACAGGGCTGGGAGGGGGGTGGTTTAGGTATGATTCAAACATGTTATGCTTATCGTGCACTTTATTTCTGTTCTTATCACATGAGCTCTACCTCAGATCATCAGGCATTGGCTCCCAGAGGCTGAAGACCCTGACTTATATATATATAAATAACTCTGCCCTTGTTCTACAGCTGGTTTAGCCACAAATAATTATGATGAGGAGGATAACAATGACAATGATGATGATGTCACTCATCACTTGGTCACTAAACCTCAGCACACTTCTGGTTTAAGTCTTAGCTGCAGTGGACAGTTCTATGCACACTCAGCCTCACCTTGCAGACGGAATGCCACTTGAAGCCTCAATGGGCCACATGACTTTCTATTTTCTGTTCCCATTTGTCTTTGTTCAAGTGAGACTGGAATTATAGGATGGTTAAACCCCCCAGGAGTAACCCTGTTTGCCAGCCTCTGGAGATGTTCTGTATCCTGCTCAGGTAGCAGGAAGTCCTGGAGAAATTGGGCTCTCCTTGGTCACAGCAGCAGTTTTAGTAATACATACTGATCTTGTGGTTTCCTCCCCTGTCTGTCTCAGGTTCTACTCTCAGGGGACAAAACTAAGTCAACTAGTCCTAGAGGGGGACCTATGAAGGAGACCCTCAGTGGGATTCTGTAACTGGATCACTCCAGTCTCCAGCTGGAGGGACAGCACTGATATATGGATTAACTCTAAGTTATAGAGGCAATGGGCTTCCCAGGTGGCTCTAATGGTAAAGAACCCACCTGCCAATGCAGGAGAACTAAGTGATATGGGTTCGATCCCTGGGTCGTGAAAATCTCCTGGAGAAGGGAATGGAAACTCATTCTATTATTCTTGCCTGGAGAATCCCATGGACAGAGGAACCTGGTGGACTACAGGTCACGGGGTTGCAAAGAGTTGGACATGACCGAAGTGCCTCTAGCAGCAGCATAGAGGCAATGATAATGATAAGAATTGCGGTTTGGGCTAGCTTTGAAGCTTCTTGGAAATCTTAAAGAAAATGACAAGCTCAGCTATTAACAGAGTATGCCACGAAAATTAGAAGGCTCTGTCAGCTCTGAAAGATACCTTCTCTCCTGGAACCATGGTTAGATCATGCTGAAAGTTATTCTCAAAATTTAACCACAAGAGTGAGAGAGCTACAAAGGAGGTTGAATATACAACCGTGGAAGATCTCCTATGCTAAAGTTCAGTTCAGTTCAGTTCAGTCGCTCAGTCGTGTCCGACTCTTTGCGACCCCATGAATCATAGCACACCAGGCCTCCCTGTCCATCAGCAACTCCTGGAGTTCACTCAAACTCATGTGCATCGACTCGGTGATGCCATCCAGCCATCTCATCCTCTGTCGTCCCCTTCTCCTGCCCCCAATCCATCCCAGCATCAGGGTCTTTTCCAATGAGTCAACTCTTTGCATGAGGTGGCCAAAGTACTGGAGTTTCAGCCTCAGCATCAGTCCTTCCAATGAACACCCAGGACTGGTCTCCTTTAGGATGGACTGGTTGGATCTCCTTGCAGTCCAAGGGACTCGCAAGAATCTTCTCCAACACCACAGTTCAAAAGCATCAATTCTTCAGCGCTCAGCTTTCTTCACAGTCCAACTCTCACATCCATACATGACCACTGGAAAAACCATAGCCTTGACTAGACGGACCTTTGTTGGCAAAGGAATGTCTCTGCTTTTGAATATGCTATCTAGGTTGGTCATAACTTTCCTTCCAAGGAGTAAGCGTCTTTTAATTTCATGGCTGCAATCACCATCTGCAGTGATTTTGGAGCCCAAAAAAATAAAGTCTGACACTGTTTCCCCATCTATTTCCCATGAAGTGATGGGACCGGATGCCATGATCTTCATTTTCTGAATGTTGAGCTTTAAGCCAACTTTTTCACTCTCCACTTTCACTTTCATCAAGAGGCTTTTGAGTTCCTCTTCACTTTCTGCCATAAGGGTGGTGTCATCTGCATATCTGAGGTTATTGATATTTCTCCTGGCAATCTTGATTCCAACTTGTGCTTTTTCTAGTGCAGCGTTTCTCATCACGCACTCTGCATAGAAGTTAAATAAGCAGGGTGACAATATACAGCCTTGATGTACTCCTTTTCCCATTTGGAACCAGTCTGTTGTTCCATGTCCAGTTCTAACTGTTGCTTCCTGACATGCATACAGGTTTCTCAAGAGGCAGATCAGGTGGTCTCCATCTCTTTCAGAATTTTCCACAGTTTATTGATGCTAAAGTGAGGTCCCAGATAAAGAATGATTAAGACCCTGAGACATGGAATGGAGACATTTAGAGGTATGCATTTGAGAAATGAGCACCCAGATTCTCTTAAACTCTCCAAACTAGCAGAAGTAGCTCTCTCCTTCTCACTAGAAGAGAGCAGATGTGATCTATGACGTGTGTCTCCTATGAAAATGCTTTTCCTCATAACGATCACCTGACTTCATGCATTGCCCCAAGTTAATAACCAGGGACAGGTTGCAGCCTAAACAAGAAAATATAGTTCCTTCTCTGGGAGGAAATGGACTTCCTACTGAATTAATTGCATGACACGGCTAATATGTCCTGGTAGGAATGGGAACGGAGAAGGCAATGGCAACCCACTCCAGTACTCTTGCCTGGAAAATCTCATGGACGGAGGAGCCTGGTAGGCTGCAGTCCATGGGGTCGCTAAGAGTTGGGCACAACTGAGTGACTTCACTTTCACTTTTCACTTTCATGCATTGGAGAAGGAAATGTCAACCCACTCCAGTATTCTTGCCTGGAGAACCCCAGGGACAGAGGAGCCTAGCGGGCTGCCGTCTATGGGGTCACACAGAGTCGGACACGGCTGAAGTGACTTAGCAGCAGCAGCAGCAGGAATGAGAAAAACATGTGTGGGGTGACTCTTGAGGGTGGTGGACCTGAGGCATGGGGCAGAACATAAGTCTGTGTGGGAGGGAACTGATTAACACAAAAGCACATGCTCATGACTTAGGATTTATTGTCCTGAAAGAATGCCTCGGGCTGGTCTAGCATGCTGCAGGAATGGCTCCTTGAAGCTTGGACACATTGACAGCCTATAGTAAAAGAGATGGAACTGCTAGAATTGCCATGGCAGAATCTTGATGAAGAGATCAGAAAGCTAGGGACTGTGGGTCTGTTAGAATACATTTATTTCCTAATAGAGGGAAACCACCACCTAATGATCTTTACTAGGAGAACCTAGGAACTCTCTTCACAAAGGCAACAAGAAATGCACTAGTGTAGAGGCCACCAGCATCTTTGAGAAGCCAGATGGTGACAGTCCTTGTTAGATCAGGGTTGACGGTAGTCAATTCTACCATGAAAATAGGCTTTATTCAGATTCAGTGTGAATGAGTCAGGAAAAGCAGAGGCCAGGTAGTGCTACTTAACCATTACAGATAAGGCAGAAATAATTACCTTAATGGGCAGCAAAGACATAGTGGCAACCAGGTTGCCTCATCCCATAAAGATCTATGACAGCGGGTAATAGACCATGGTATTCCTAGAAGTAAGATAGGTGGACAGCCAATTTGAACATTATTTAACTTTTAAAACCAGAAAAAGTCAAGAGCTGGTGAGCAGAAGTTTTATGTAAGCCATAACAATGAAAAATCACAATATCTTGAATAAAGTCTTCTGGGTCCTCTTATGGAAGAATTATGCAATGCCACTACCTGTAAGCAATTCCTAAGTCCTTCCCTAAAGAAAACTATAGCCAGGATCCAGTTCACAATGGAAAGTTTCAGATTCATGGGCACTCAGTGCCTAGGATCTAGCATTTCTTCTCTACCAGGACCAGTAACATACCAGGAGATGTTTCTCACAGGGCATGTAATTCTCTGCTGGAGTTGGCAATGGCCTTACTCCAGAATTCCAGGGAACTGTATCATGATTATCCCACTAGAGCTTGACATAGACTCCACAGAGTACATCTTTTCCTGACTCTGACATCTCTAACACCATAAGGCCTGGCAGATCCTGTCACTCAAACAGCAGGTCTCTTTATGTTTCACCTGGTATTTGGAGCAAAGCATTATGCCTTGGTGTAAAATTTGGTACCTACAGAACCCAAGGAGGCCTAACTTTCTTCTTTTTGATAGGAATTTCAATTTGCATAGATTTGTCTTTTATTTTTAAGGGGAGATTTTCATATGCTCCTAATCACTAGATTCCTAAAACCTTCAATGAAGTGTCCACTCTCTGAATTTCCATAGGATTTATCTCCTGCCTTCTGGATCCTAAGGCCTCCAGAATGCTAGCCACCCCTTGATCATCCTGTCCAGTCAGCATGATGTTGTCAATTTAATGGGAGAGTGTGATGTTCCGTGGAATACCTGGCAGTCTAGATGTTTTTGGACTATATTATGACAGACAGTGGGAGACAGCCTTGCAGATGAATATTACTCATCCCATGTGAATGCGAACTATTTCTGATCTTCTTCCTAAATTGGAATAGGAAAGACTGCATTTTCTAAATCAATGGCTATATACCTTGTAGCAGAGGCCTTATTAGTGGCAAGGATATCACATTTAATGGCAAGGATACCACATTTAGCACAGCAGCTATGGTCAGGGTGGCGTGCATGCATGCTGAGTCACTTCAGTTGTGTCTGATTCTTTGCTTCACTATGGACTATAGCCTGCCAGGCTCCTCTGTCCATAGGGATTTTCCAGACAAGAATACTGGAGTGGGTTGCCACGCCCTCCTCCAGGGAATCTTCCTGACCCAGGGATCAAACCAGTGTCTTTTAAGTCTCCTGCATTGGCAGGTGGGTTCCTTACCACTAGTGCCACCTGGGAAGCCCCATGATCAGAGTTACTACTTGGTTAAGTCTGCTGTAGACGTCAGTCATTCTCCAGGTTCCATTCAGTTTCTGAGGTGCTAAACAGGTGAATTAAATGGATATGTGAGAGGAACTAACATCCTTTTATCTTTTAGGTCCTTAATGGTGGCATCAGTCTATGTCATATCCCTCCCCAAGGACACAGTATTGTTTTATATTTCTTGTTTTGGCCATGGGATGGGGACCTTCCGGATTCTGGAAGGACAGAGGTTTCCATTTGGCCTTCCCTTTGTGACAGCTCTAACTCCATAAACCATGAACCCAATATGAGGGACTACTCCAATTGTCAAGTATATCAATCCCAATTTATGCACTTGGGTACTGGAGAAATGATCACTGGGTAGGAGTCTACTGATCTAGTGGGCCCATTATGAGCTAAAATTTAGCTGAGATTCCATTTATTATTTGTCCCTATATAGGTCCCCACTCTAATAATGGGATCATGATGACACTTTGGGTCTCCAGATATTAAAGACAATTCAAACTTTGTGTCCAACAGTCCTGGAACTGTTTGCTGACACAGTCACCCAAGTACGTAGCCATAGGAGAACTAGAGAACTAGGGAAACTGTCACAGTATATACTTGTTATAATTTTGCAGAGCCCTTCTTCCTGGGGATTCAGTCACCTTTTCATTCAATGACTTTCAGATCTTACTATAACCTCAGAGCTACCTCTCTTATCAGGGTATGGACTGCATGAGGTCAGGGACACATTAGAT
The DNA here is from genome assembly GCF_019923935.1 of Bubalus bubalis. Taxonomy (NCBI): domain Eukaryota; kingdom Metazoa; phylum Chordata; class Mammalia; order Artiodactyla; family Bovidae; genus Bubalus; species Bubalus bubalis. The sequence goes on along the minus strand of NC_059174.1, from coordinate 24,289,648 downwards.
TTACCTTTTACACATCAATGACCAGCTTAGAGCCAGACAGAGCAAGTCTTTAACAAATGTTGAATTTAAAATTATAAATGTGTTTTCCTATTCAATCTGATAGTTAAAGGGGAGTTTTACACAAATGTGGCCTGGAATAATTCAAACCCAGCAGAGCTATTTGAAGACATACTGGCTGCAAAACTGATGGAAGACATCAACCCACATATCTAAGAATCCCAACAAATCTAAAACAGGGTAAATACACACAAAAAAACCTACAGCTTGGCACATCACAATCAATTGCTGAAAACCAAAACTTAAAAAAGTCTTCCCAACAGCCATAGAATAAAATACATATTGGATTTCAGAGGAAAGCAATAAGAATGATAGCTAGTCTCATCAGAATGAATGGAAGGCAAAAGATAACAAAATGATGAAAGAAAAACATTGTCATCCTAAAATTCTTTATCTAGGGAAAATACCCTTCAAGGATGAAAAAGAAATAAACACATATTCAGGAAAGAATATGCTACTGGCAGACTCAGACAATTCAGAAAACACGGGTTTGATCGATTCCTGGGTCAGGAAGATCCCCTGGAGAAGGAAATGGCAACCCACTTCAGCATTCTAGCCTGGAGAATCCCATGGACAGAGGTACCTGACAGGCTGCAGTCCATGGGGTCACAAAGAGTCAGACATGACTGAAGCGACTTAGCACACATACAAAACTGCTCATCAAGAGATATCATTAAGAAAGTGAAAAGACAAGCCACAGACTGGGAGAAAGCATTCACAATACATGTATCTGATAAATCATATCTGGAATATATAAGCATTCCCACAGTTCAGTGATAATAAGACAAATCATCTAATTGAAAATGGACAAAACTTATATGTGGAATCTAAAAAAGTGGTACATATGAATTTATTTACAAAACAGAAATAGGGTTATAGGTGTAGAAAAAAAATTTGTAGTTACAAAGGTGGGGGGAGGGATAAATTGGGAGATTGGGACTGACATACACACTATTACACAAGGTAACTAACAATCGACTGAATAGCACAGGGTACTCTATTCAATACTCTGTAATGACCTATATGGGAATACAATCTAAAAAAGAGCAGATGTATGTGTATATATAACTGACTCACTTTGCTGTATAGCAGAAGGTAACACAACATTGTAAATCAACTGTACACAGATCAAAAAAATCTGAAAAAATGAACAGACATTTTATGAAAGAATCTATCCAAATGGTTAATAAGCACATAAAAGGGTGTTCAATATCATTAACCTTCAGGGTAATGTAATTAAAACCACAGTGTAATTACTACCCAAAATGCTAAAAATAAAAAAAATCTAAGTATTGGCAAGGATGCAGAGTATACATTGCTGGGAAGAGTTAAAATAGCAAAAAGCACTTTGTACAACTGAATGGTAGTTTCTATTAAAGTTAAACCATTGTACTCATAGTTGTTGGAGCAAAGGCGTCAAGTCTCCTCTGCAGGGAGCTCATAGGCCCTAGCATACTCCTCCCCTAGCCTTGAGGGTTTTCATCCTACCCTCCCACTTTGAGCTTCAAACCATGACATCTAACCCCAGGAAGTTGCAGAGCCACATCAAAGGAGAACAAGTGTTTGAGCCCCTATCAGAAGAAGGGGGTAAGGAGTGGGAAGGGGCCCCAGTAGATTAGTGGCAGATTTTGTCCATATCTACCCATATCCACAACTATGGCATGGACTCTTCTCCTACAGTGACTCAGAGGTTGGCCATGTGATTTACTTTGTGGGCTTCCCTGGTGGCTCAGATGGTAAAGAACCCGCCTGCCAATGCAGGAGATGCAAGAGATGCTGGTTTGATCCCTAGGTCAAGAAGATCCCCTGGAGCAGAAAATGGCAACCCACTCCAGTATTCTTGCCTGGAGAAGTCCATGGACAGAGGAGCCCAGCAGGCTACAGCTGATGAGGTCGCAAAGAATGGGACATGACTGAGCGACTAACACTTTCACTTTGAATTAAACAACAGCAAATACAACACAAGCAGAGATTTGAAAAATATCTATATATTGGGGTTTTCCTTCTCTTGCTGCCCTTTGGGACCCTGCCATTCCCTTGTTTTGAATCAGTCTGGCCAGCCTGCTAGACAGTGAGAGTCACAGAACAATGTTCTGAGGCCCAGGGTCCCCATTGTTCCAGCCGACAGCCACCTAACCCTTAGAGTCAGAGTCTCCTAGCTGACTGGCAGTTGACCCGGCAAGCCTCTTGCTCCCAAACCATGCCTTGATAATCCAGGGATTATCACTGGTTCTCCAGAACTGGATAGGGGGTTAGGGAACCCAGAAAGAGTTCAGGCTAGATTCTCTAACCATTTGTGTACAGTGAGGTCTCTGCATGCTAATTTAACATTATCAACATCAAAGAACATTATATTTTTATTCTAAGTTTGGGGTAGTTACATTGCAATATTTTCCTTTACTTTCAATGATTGTCATGGAGTTAAGCTTTAGAAGTTCAGCTCCTTCCAGCTGGAGGAAATTAATTATTTAAATTATTTATGAGTGATCATATTAATATTATACAACCATGTAATATTTACTGTTTTGTTATTATTATCATGGCTTTCACTGTGCTAAGTGCTTTACATACATTGCTTTGATTAACCTACCTACAACTGTATGAAATGGATATTATTACTGCCATTCTACACAGGACAGAATTAAGGCTTAAGGGAATTAAGTACTTAGTTCCCTAACTTCTGAGTTTCATCCCCTATCTTATACTGCAATTTGATTTTGGAGGCAACAACTATGGCTGTAAGGATTCCAAGAGAATTACAACTAGGAGGCATCTAGAGATTCCCAAAGTCAACCTCACCAGAGCGCTGGGGCCGCGCATAGTTATAGACGGTCAGTTTTGACCAGAATGCAGGTTCCTGACTTCTGACCACTGTTCTCTACACAGATTCAGGGTGCCACCCTTACAATATACAAGCACTGTGGACCAAAAGGGTGGCAGGCATTGTCTCATTTAATCCTCATGACTACCCTAGGAGATGGGGTTTATCCTTATATTAAACATGACAACCGCTCACTTCCTCCTCTTTTCTCTTCTCCGCCATCCTATGTGCGGTTGAGTTCTCTCCTCACCATGTCTTCTCACAAGACTTTCAGGATCAAGCGATTCCTGGCCAAGAAATGAAAGCAGAATCGTCCCATTCCTCAATGGATTCGAATGAAAACTGGCAATAAAATCAGGTACAACTCCAAGAGAAGACATTGGAGAAGAACCAAGCTGGGTCTATAAGAAGCAAGCTGGGTCTATAAGAAGTGGTCTTAACATGTGTGGCACACATGTTAAGACCACTTTTTTACGCAGCCAAATCACAATGAGAACATCACTACTGTAATGCTTGGCTCCTGATGTTATTTCCTCACTATCAGTCTGAGACCCAGTAATAAATATGAAACATTGGGAAAAAAAATGACAAAACTGTGGTTTCAAAAGTTATTATCTTGCCCAAGGTCTTGGACGCTGAATGGACAGAGTCAGCATTTGAAAGTAAAACTCTATTAGAAAACCTGTGTTTTCAACTCATAATCTGCCCCCAGGGCAAGTGGTACTCATCCCAAGGAATGGGTTCACAGAGTTGGGTTTTCTATTGACTGGAGCCACGGCAGCATTCCCACATTCCTGAGTGAGGCCTGGACTGCTCACTTGTGTGCAAAGAGCTCTCATTCTGCTTCTCTCCAGCTTGTGTCTCCAGGGGACTGCTAAGTGTTCTGCTCCTCTGAAGCCCATGCCAAGAGCATCTAACTACCAGGGACTACTCCCTGCTGTCCTCTGTGGGAAACAAAGCACTTTTCTTGGAAGCAGGGGAGGGGAGAGCCAGCAGGAAGTGGGATGCAGGGAGAGCAATTTGTTCTTTACTTTGACCAAAGGCCAAGACACCTCCAGGGCTGGGGTTTTGGGGGAAGAGGAAGAAGTGGTCCTGGGACCCTGTAAGTGACCCAGGGTCTTAGAGGGGTCCAAGATGAAGGTTTGCTTTGTCTTTTTTTTTTCGGTCCTGCCAGAGGCATGTGAGATCTTAGTTCCCCAACCAGGGACCGAATCTGTGTCCCTGCAATGGAAGTGTGGATTCCTAACCCCTGGGCTGCCAGGGAACTCCCTGCTTCATCTTTCCTAGAAGTCCATCAACACCTAAACCGAATGGATGTGTTGAGTGGAAGCCAGCTGTGATGATTAATTTTATGTGTCAATTTAACTGGGCTAAAGGATACCCAGAGAGCTGGTAAGGCATAGTTTCTGGGTGTGTCTGTGAGGGTGTTTCTGGGAGAGATTAGCATTTGAATCAGTAGACTGAGTAAAGATAGTCACCCTCACCAATGTGGGTGGGCATCTTTTAATCCATGATCCTGAATAGGACAAAAAAAAAGTGGAGAAAGGTCAAATCTGCTTTCTGCATGAACTGAAATACCCATTTTTTCCTGCCCTCAGACATCTGTGCTTCTGGCCTTTGGACGTGGATGAGGACTGATGTCATCGGCTCCCTGGGGCTCTCGGGCCTCCAGACCCAGACTGAATTATATCACCAGCAGACAGCAGATCGTGGGACTTCCAGTTCTCCATAACTACGTGAACCAATTTCTACAACTGCTCTCCTCTTACATATCTCTCCCTATCTATCCTAGTGTCTCTTGTTTCTCTGGAGAACCCTGGCTACTATATCTGCCTTAGCCTGAAGAAGGACCAGGTAGGAGCCTGGATGTAGCGATGTGTTCCCAGAATCCCCTCATTTGCCTGATGGAAGGACCCCAGGAAAACATTGCCTCCAAGCCTCTCAGTGTACATGGGGAAAAAAAAAAATCAGAACTCAGCATGGGGTAGATATCTCCATGTTTCCTTTTTGCTTAAGAGGCACTTACAGATGACAGTATGTCTTTACCATTAGGCTTTAGAAAGCTACTTTACTATGCATAGCAGAATTATTTGTAAAGGTAGAGAACTGGAATGAATTCAAATTTCTGGCATCAGTAGGATAAGTAAATAAATGTATTACTGGGATAAATAACTGTGGTCTAGCCATAAGTGGAATACCATACAGTAATGAAAAAGAATGAACTGCTGCTATATGCCATGAAATGAATGTCTCTCCCAATGTCAAACTTTAAAAGCCAGACACAAAAAGATTACACACTGCATTAGTCCCATAATCTCAATTTCAAATACAGTCAGGCTAATCTATGGTGGCAGAAGTCAGAACAGTGGTTGCCTTGGTGAGGTAGGTAATGACTGCAAGGCTTCAGGTGCTGGGGATGCTGTCCATTTTGATCTGTGTGATGTGGTTGCATGAGCAAAAATTTGTGAAAACTTGATTTGTATACTGAGGATTTGTGCACTTTTCCACATACATGTTATATGGTATATTTTGATTAAAAAAAGTAAAAGCAAATAGTGAGTATTTCCTGAGTGCATGGATGTAAAATCATGTGTAAGTGTATTCAGGAACTCTGAAAGGTGGGTCACAAGATGTCAAAAGCAGGTAGATCTTCAAAACAGGAACCAGAGTGATCTTTACTTTATACTTTTCCATATCATTTGAAACTTTATTTGTAATGAGCAAGTAATATTTTTATAATTGGAAAAAAATGGTTATTTTTATCTGGGGAAAGACATAACTGAAGCAAAATAAAGGCAAATAAGAGACTAAAGGAGGAAGCCTCCAAACAAAGTATAACGGCTCATCCTAAACACAAAAAATTGGGCAGAATGAATGTATTGATAAAACCTCAAGAGGTTGTTTCAATAGACTTGGAAATTGAAATTCAGTAAGAAGTCCTTTAAAGCCTCATGTCTAATTATGGAAGAAAGGTTTTATCCTGATAATGAGATATGTCCCTAAGGGGCAGCTAGGGCACACAAGCCCCTGCCGCAATCTGGCTAGGTCTCTGCCGCCATGGGAGGGGCTGGGGCTTCCTGGGAAGATGGTCTGAACAAGGAAACTAGGGGTGCTGGTGCCAACACAAATCTACAGGTGTCGCCACACTCATGACCGCGCCCAAGAGATCACTGTGTGCCTGGCACAGTGAAGGCACCTAAGTAGGTTATTTAATTTCCTCTTCTCAGTCATCCATATGGATGTCTTAATGGCTGCATTTCATAAATGAGGAAGCAGAGGTTCAATCAACCCACAACGAATGTGACAGATGGACACTGAGATGGAGGTTCTGTGGTGAGGGCCTGGAGACACCTCAGTGTGGATCGAATACTGGACACCAGCATCTCAAAGATCTTGAAAGCTGTCTGAGCCTATAGCAAGGAAAGGACAGCCCAGTTAGGTGGAAAAGAAGGGTTCCACTTCACTGGTTCCAAATGGTGCTTTCAGAATCGACACAGGAGTTGAGAGTATGTTCTCTCATTGGCATTATGAGGGAAGGCTTCCTGGAGAAGGTGTCCAAATGAAGATGCCTAGAAAAAGCACTTGCAGCGCTACACATCCTTCCAGATGGGAGCTGGGGGCACTGAGGAGGGGACTGACTATCCCTCCAGAGCCCCCTCCTCTGCCTTTCCAACTGAAAATCTGACTTGGAAATGGGACCCTACATTCACATGGTAATTCTGAGCTAAGAGACAACTGGGGTTCTGAGTCTGTAAGTTTTTACATTGTGTCTCCTAAAACACTAGTGTGTCAGAAGAGCCTCTGGGGGAATGGAGAATGGATCCACATCACACTCCCTCCCATCTCCCTTCAAAGGAGACTCTCACCTTTTCACTGTTTTATTGGATTGAAATAGTGGGCTTCAATCAGGAGCAATTTTTGCTCCCCTCCCCCAGGGACAAGTGGAAATGTCTGAAGACATTTGTGGTTGTCACAATTTGGGGAGTGCTACTGGCATCTGGTGAGTAGAGGCCGGGGATGCTGCCATCCATCCCACAGGGCAGCCTCCCACAGTTATCCACCTCTAGGGTCAACAGTGCGGAGGCTGAGAAACCCTGCCCTAAACCATATGAACTAGTCAGTCTTAAAGGAAATCAACCCTGAATGTTTATTGGAAGGACTGATGCTAAAACTGAAGCTCCAATACTGTGGCCACCTGATGTGAAAAGCTGACTCACTGCAAAAGACCCTGATGCTGGGAAAGATTGAAGGCAGGAGGAGAGGGGGACGACAGAGGATGAGATGGTTAGATAGCATCACCCACTCAATGGACATGAATTTGTGCAAATTCTGGGAAATGGTGACGGACAGGGAGGCCTGCCGTGCTGCAGTCCTTGGGGTCACAAAGAGTCGGACCCGACTTAGCGACAGAACAACAACAACAAATGGCAATTTCACATGATCCATATTGCCTTTGTATAGATTTCAATTTAATAAAGGGTTCCAAAGTATTCTTAGATACTGAAATCATTAATCAAATCCAAACTCCTGATTGCACAGATGGCAAAAATGTGGCCCAGAGAGGATACGGGATTTCCCAAGTTCACACAGCAAGTAAGCATGGATCTAGACCTGAACGGAGTCCCTGTTAACTCTTCCCATCAACACAGAAGCCTCCACCCAGGCTCATTTCTCCAGCCACAGGAAATGGCTTTGTTCCTATTTACTGCTCTAATGTCCTGTCCCAGGAGAATGTTTCAGAGATGGCTGCTTCCCACTGAAAACTTGGAATGGCATTCATCCAGAACTCAAAAGAAAATGCGTTTGCTTAAAAAGAAAGAAAAGGAGGAGTGCGGGACAAAAGAACTTTATTCCCAAACAGCCATGCAAAGTAAAGGCCAGCTGCAGGGAATTAAGTGAGATTAATACCCGCTCACGTTGATCAAGAGAGAAAAGGCGGATGAGAAGCACATTGGGCCTTTGTGTTTTCCTCTCAAGGAATAATAACTGCCTCAGATGGACAAGGAGACTTTCACTCTGAAAGAAGCGACCCAGTACCATCCCCCCATAATAAAGCCTGTGCAGGGGTCTTCAGGAGTCCAGGGAACTTGTCCTCCAGGAAAAATGAAATTGCAATGCCATGGCTACTTCTAAGGGCAAAGGACACAGCCTACAGGAGTGCTTTCCTTGTCAGAGCCAGGAAGAACCTTAGAGACTGTCTTGAGGGAAAGAAGCAAGCCAAATTGTGCAGATTTGAGGTGAGGAATGGGAGTCAAATTTGCTCTCACTCTGCAGCCAAAAGCCAAGGCAGCTTGCCTGCCAACTTGAATTTAACCTGCACACATTCATCTTAGTACCAGGACATTTACATCCCACCTGCCCAATGTCTCACCCAAAGAAGAAAGAAAGAGAGAAAGAAAGAAAGAAAGAAAGAAAGAAAGAAAGTGAAGTCACTCAGTTGTGTCTGACTCTCTGCGACCCCATGGCCTGTAGCCTATCAGGCTCCTCCGTCCATGGGATTTTCCAGGCAAGAGTGCTGGAGTGGATTGCCATTTCCTTCTCCAGGGGATCTTCCAAGTTTCATTCAACTACTTCTCTAAAGAGCGCATCAGGGAAGTGCTCATTTGATTGCACAACCTTACTGTGTGTCTCATGGGGAAATTGAGGCAAGAAGACAGGGAGGGGTTTGCCTGAGTTATGGGAAGCGCGGCTTACCTCTCCATACCTACACAAGGAGGGAAATGAAGTCAGCGAGCAGATACCTCATGGGCAACCTAATTAAAGTTTTGTTTTGTTAAAGAAACAAAACTTCACCGTAGAGTTAAACTCATACAGACAAAATACATGAAGCTGCTGACCATACAGCTTGGAAAGCAGATGCCCCATCCTCAGTGAGGAAGCCTTCCCCTTACAAAACACATCAAGCCTCTGCTCCAGCCTCTCTGGATCTCCTGTTTATCTAGGCCTCAGTTATGCCCCCTGCTGTGTGGGTGCCAGCAACAGTCTGCAATCACCTGCCAACACCTGGGTTCCCTCAGCTTCCCTCTGATGGTTTCCATGGCAAACACTCCCACCACGCATTTAAATGGAGGATTTAGGCCAACCAAAGGGCTCTTGGAATGAACTGGTTTTTCAGATCCAACTAGTATTGATTTCTGTTTTTGTCTTATAAGTCGATGGATTTTATTTTAATTGCAAGGCTCACAATGACATTGCAGCTGTCCCAAGACTGTCTGTCTGTCAGCACGCGGCTTCAGCAGCCAGCCGCCGCCCACATTCCTCCCTCTTGTTCCTTGCAGCGCAGGGCGACAGAAGCCTTGGCGAGGACTGTAATGAGGAACAGGAGAGTTTGCTCTCAAATGAAGCCCATTCCCTTTGATCTTCACCTTTTTGACTGTGCCTCTGGCTGCTGAGCACCGCTTTGATCCTTCACCTGCCAGAAGCCATGGAAGATTTTCGACATCCTCTGCTCTATTTAGAAGGAAATAGAAGCTTCATCACCTGGTAGGCCGGGGCACCAGTGTCAGGGAACGAGAGAGGTGAGCATCCACCCTGCAATGGTGAGTGGACATTTTGGGCTGTGATCAATGGGACATGGAATGGGCAGTAGAAATTTTCTTACATGCTGCCTTCTGTCCAGTTTGGTCAAGTGCCCAAGGGGCCTGTCTTCCACCCCCAGGGGGGAAGTGATGGCACAACTGTACTGCCCATCAGGACTGACCTCCTAAGGCCCTTCCCATAGAAGACAGGAAGGCAGATGAAAGAAGACATCACCTTGGTTTCACCTCTCAGTCCTGACCAACATCCTATAAAATGATTGTTTATTTAAACCTTCCCCAGAAAGATATTCACAATGAAGTGGGATTATCAGAGGCACCATCCACAGCTGTCAGAGGCCTGGTCTCAGTGGGGTTTGAAGAGGGATTGGGGGGAAGAGTGTGCTTTGCACGAAGCTTCAAACTGTAGATAATGTTGGGACTTATCATCTATTAATAGCTGCAGACACAAAGCCCTCATGATTATAGACCATAACCCTAGTACAGAGGAGAGAAACAATAATAATTGAGAAGAGGAAAGGGAGGGCTTCCCAGAGGGCGCTAGTGGTGAAGAACCTGCCTGCCAATGCAGAAGACATAAGAGATATGGGTTTGATCCCTGGGTAGGGAAGATCCCCTGGGGGAGGGCATGGCAACCCACTCTAGTATTCTTTCATGGACAGAGGAGCCTGGCAGGCTATGGTCCATGGGGTCGCAAAGAGTTGGACATGACTAAAGCAACTTAGCATGCACACATAAGAGGAAAAGGAAGTTTTAATTTATTAATTTCCTGGGAAATCTTTTGACACTTTAAGTGTGTTATTTCATTTAATCCTTGCTACCACACCCCTGGGAAGAATAATTGATTTTATGTGATCTATGAGAACACTGAAATTCAAAGAAGTTAAGCCCCTTGTCCAAATTCACAGAGAGAAAAAGTGACAGTCAGGATTCAGATTCAGGTCTATCTGCCTCTAGGGACCTGTAGTCTCAGACTATACGGACTGTTACAAATGGTCAATGTTGGGGTGGGGGCGGGGGCGGGGGCAGGGGCGGCCCCTCCGAGGATCACACACGCCCTAGGCACCAAAAAAGACACTTGGGCTTAAACCAGACAGTGTCTAGCTGAGATCACTCTTGTCTCCTGGTGAGAGCGTTTGAGGAGAGGGATGCTGATTGATGCCAGTTGTAATAATACTTATTTGTCTGTAATTGCTCCTTGAATTCCAGCCAAAAGGGACACACTGAGCTGCAGCTGTATAAGATGTCTGGATTCTCCCACACAGCACAGAGTTGGGAATGGGGTGGTCAGAAAAAAAGCTGAGTGGGGCCGGAAAGATGTCTCCATTTAACAAATATTTATTGCACCCCTGCTTCGTACCAGACCTGGGGAGGTGGGGAGGGGGAAGGAAGAGAAAAGGCATGAAGCTAAACAAAATGTAGTTCCTTTAGTTTCTTTGAATGTCATTAACTGTTTCCTTCATGGTGCAAAAATTTTTAAAAAGAGTCATCTCTTCCTTTGAGGGAAATAACAGGCACATGAAAAAAACCAGAAGCCCGATGTGACTAACATCATAATCAAGATGTGCTGGGGAGGCTGAGAGAAAGCGCTCCCCAGGAAGCTGCAGAAGAGTTTCCACAAGAGGCGATTTTTAAGTTAGGGCTTGCAGGTAGGTCTTGTGTGGTTGTCCATCAGGTGGAGAGAAGCTGAGAGGTGAGGAGGCAGTTCAGGCTGGGGGGGGGAGGGGGGACAGCCTGGGGAAAGTCTGCCAGGCGTGGGCAAGCATGGAACGTGAGAAGTTCAGTGTCAGATATATCCGCTGTTGAGTCACGGGCTGCTGGAAAGATCTGAGGCCAGTACATTTCTTTGTGCCTCATGTGTCTCTTCTTGTAAGATGGAGAGGATAATAGTTCCTAGAGATGCGGGTTCGATCCCTGGGTTGGGAGGAGGAAATGGCAACCCACTCCAATATTTTCGCCTGGGAAATCCCATGGACAGAGGAGCTTGGCAGGCTACAGTCCATGGGGCTGCAAAGAGTTGACGTTGTGATAAAGACGAAATGTTATCACATGTTTAATGCCTAGAAGAATTCCTGGCACATGGATGCTTAATAAAAGCTAGTTGATTTTAATTCCTCATGTGATGAAGATAACAATGATGATATAGGACAACGATGAGAAATGAGAATAGGACATTGGGCCAGGGTCAATTTATCAGGAGCTTCAAATGCTATGGGAAGGAATGGAGAATTCCATCCTGTGGGCAACACATTTCAGAAGAAAACTGCAGAAGACTTCTGCTCAGAGTACTTTCATTTCTTTCAGATGAGCCCCATCGCTTTGACAAGGACACTATCCCGGGGTGTGGCAAGGCAGGCTCACTCATCCCAGGGATTCTTGGAGTGAGAGTGGGGGTCAGGGGTGGAGGGACAGACAGCAGGACAAGTCCCCCTCCCTGCCCCCACCATCAAGCCCTGTCACTGATCCTCATGGATGTGCTGCATAGAAGGTTTCTAAGGATATCTCCAGGCCTCCTGGGGTTTGAGGCACACCGGACTCCACAGGAAACCACCTATACTCCCTCTTTGGGCTCTACTCACTGGGTCTCTCCATCCCCACCCCCCATACCTCCCCAACAGCTCTCGGAAAAAGGACATGGACGTCCCACCATTCCCTGAAGCCTTTCCAGGCCATCAGCGATCTGGTGTGACTAACTGGCCTCTGGTCTGCACTTGGCTTTGTCTTCTCTTCACCCTGCCCTGCAGGGTAGACAAATTCTTTTCCAATTTGTCCCCTCCCATAGCCCTTGTCCATCTACCCCTGAAATCAGCCACCCCTCCAGGCTTGCTCCTACTCCTTCAAGCACAGGACCCCTGCTTTCTTCACCATCCCGGGCCCCCAACCCTGAACATGAATGCTTCCTGTTCCTGCTTCTCCTCTTATCTTGCCCAGATCCTATCTGTCAGTCTCCATTGGAGACTTCTTGTTCCAACAGTGTCCTCTCTTAACTCCTAGAGTCCATGCTAATTTTTCCCATCTCGCTTGATACCTGTAAATCCAGGATGCTCTCTCTGCTCACAGTTCAGTCCACCTTATATCTTGCATGGGCCATAAGCACCTTGACTCGTAATCTGATTCCCCAAAAAGGTTGCCCTACAGAGGCCTCTCCACCTCCCCACCCACAGGGGGCAAAGGCACCCAGCACTGGCTACAGAGGGAGCCACCCCTTTCCCTTGATGGGTGAAGGCTACACCTCTTCTTCTTCCCTTCTCTCCATTCCAGGCACAAACTGCTCAAAGAGAACAAAGAAAATGCTCATATTTTTCTGGAGAATAAAACGCAAAGAGAATCTAGAACAGAAGAAAAAAATGTTCCATATTTATAGGTTGGAGGAGGGAGGAGAAGTGATGGGATTGTAACAAAGCAGAAAAGGGCAACTTTCATTTGCCTGGGGTTGGGTCAGGCTGTAGAGCCCACTGGTTTCTGAAAGACACTGCCCTCCACCCTTCCCTCCAGAGCCTTGGGGATGACTGGGACCTGGAAGTCTGGGTGGACAGTCCTCACCTACTTGTTCTCAGTCCATGGGGGCTGGAGGTGGGGGGCTGGATCCTTTCCTCCACCCCCTTTCCCATGGAAATAGGAAAGAAAGTGAGGGAGAATTCACGGATTTCAACCCACTCCTCACTGTCATAATGCATAATGTAGCAAAACCAACTTGTATCTAGAGGTTAAAATAAATCAAACCAAAAGCAAAGCAGGAAAGACTGCAGTAAGACACCAAGGAGAACTGGCAGACCACTGCGGTAGGACACACAGAGGTGGCAGAGAGGAAGCTATGGTGTCTGAAGGGCAAGGAAAGGTGGCCTTGAGTGAGCTGCCACAGCTGAGGATGCACGCATGCCTGGAGACAGAGAGACCTGACTTGATCATCTCTTGAGCGCTCTTCAAATTCTGAGGTCCATGAAATAGTAGCTAAGACTCTGCACTTTCAATGCAGGGGGCCTGGGTTTGATCCCTGGTCAGGGAACTAGATCCCATATACTGAAACTAAGAGTTTGTATGCCTAAACTAGATCCCATATGCTTCTATGAAGAATGAAGATGCTGCAACTAAGACTTGGTGCAGCCAAATAAATAACAAACTTTTAAAGGGCCCTACAAGTGGAGAAATGGCTCAGAGGTGGCCAACAGCAGATTTGAGGCCTGCACACAGTGGTAAAGAATCCACCTGCCCATGCAGGAGACACAAGAGACACGGGTTCAATCTCTGGGTGGGGCAGTTTCCCTAAAGTAGGAAATGGCAATCCACTCCAGTATTCTTGCCTGGAAAATTCCATGGACAGAGGAGCCTGGCGGGGTACAGTCCAGGGGGTTGCAGAGTTGGACATGACTGAGTGCGCACACACACACCCTATCTTTATGTCAGCTGCATCCCCCAACTCTGGGAAATCAGTAAATCTGGATTCAGGTTCCTCTACTGGCCTTGGGAGTTCATTGCCTTCTCTGGGCTCAGTGCCACCATCCTCAAAATGACAGGCTAGATAAGATCATCTCTAGGGGGCTCCCAGCTCTGCCTTCCAAGAAGTTGGCATGTTCACTGTATGCTGAGACAGTGGGAGGCAGTGACCTCAGGGGTGCCTGGGCCCAGCTGGTCACCCAAGGCACTACAGGACCCTCACTCTGCCGGGCAGCCACAGCCTCAGTGAGCCCCGACACACCAGCTGGACAGCAGTGGCATCAGGTGTGGGCTGAGGGGCACCAGCTAGCGGTAGCCATGTGCCCTATGGCTGGTCCCCCTCCACCACTCACTTCCAGCAAAGAGGCGCCCTGTAGCCCACTCCTCTAAAGGCACAATGCACCCAAATCCAGCGTCTACCAGTTCAAGACCACTGTTGTACCAGCACAACAATCATTTGAGCCAAGGTACCTGTGTGCCCCTCACCCAACAGCGGAGCCATCCCACAGCTCAGTGACGATGCCCGTCACCTCATCTCTTCCTGTAGTCTCCGGCAGGTAAAGTTTCAGGTTCTGTGACTATGCACACCCATTTGCCCCCTCTCTGAGGACATACACCATGTACTGCTTGAGCCCCAGAGATACCAAGGGCTGTATGCTCTGTTGAGATAGGTCTGCTCCTTAGCATGAACCTTGTTTCCTTAACCATGACAACCTCTGTGACTATTCAGGGGTCCAGGAGCTTGGAGAGATTGCATAGAACTGAAAGCTTCCATATGCATAGTATTTGGAAATTACATTAGGGTCAAGGTTAAGCTGCAAAGAATCCTCAGTATATAGTGGCTTGAGGAACATAGGAGTTTATTTCTCTTTCTGAAGAACAAGAGCTGAAGCTTCTGGTTCTGGGCTTACATTCCCTTGGGTCCCCTTACTGGGCCCATGCCCACCAGTGTGGCTTCCAAAGCCAGCACCTGCATCTTTGGCAGAGGGCTGCCCTCGGCCTGATGACATTCACTTGGTCCACCAGTACACAGAAGACTGGAAGTGCCTGAGAACTAGTTCCCCCCAACCCCTGCCCTGACACTGATGGGTGTGGGGATAAATACGGCCCAGTTCCTCCACCCATGGCTAGCTCTGAAGGCTGTATTCTACACTGTTTCTCAGAACTTCCCCATGGAACTCACCCCTGGTCATCCACTGTGGTAGCTGGCCTTTACTGGCTGCCTTCTCTTTCCTTTGTCACCTCCCCACTCACCTGCCAGTGCCCTGAGCCTTCCCAAGCAAACCACATGCACTCAGTCCTAGTCTCAATACTGGGACCCAGGTTCCTTCCAATCTGTTACCCTGTCAGCCCTCCACCACTCCCAGCATGCCATCCTGCTCAGCACAGCCAAAGAGGTGTCATGGCATAGCCATGCCCTGGCTTGTAGGAAGGAAAAAAGAGGACATGCTGGGAGACAATTTGCTACAAGTGAGTGACATCGAAGTGGCACCCACCCTCTACTTTCATGTGTCCTTAGTGACCGCGTAGCGGCAAGGCAGGCTGGAAGCGTACGCTGCTTGAAGCAGTAATCTGGAGGAGGCGACATGGTTGCCGTGGCCACTCTGTAGTTTCTGCTACAGAAATGAAATAAAATCTACCCATTTACTGGACTCCATAATAAAGGTGCTCTGCTTATCTTCCATGCGCTGCTTTGCTGACTCTGCACAACACAGTGAATGTCACTATTGCCATTTACAGATTGGGAAACTGAGGCACTCAGGAGTTCAGGGTCCTGTGTGAAGTCACACAGGGGCAGTCAGGGACAAGGTCAAGATCTGAACCCAGGTTTTTTTGTGCTCTGTGGTTATTCTGCTTTTTATCCCTATAAATGTATTTTATCTGGTTCCATATCCTGACTTTGAAGGTGACAAAATGGGGGGGGGGGAGGGCAGAGAAAGGCAGGGCCTCACCACAAATCACCCAGAGAGAGAGAGAGCAAAAGGCTGAATTGAGCCAGGACCCAGGGGTCCTGGCTGCCAGCAGGCTGCTTTATCCATGGAGCCTGCTCGGGGCTGGTACCTTCAAACAGCTCCTGCTCCAGTTCAGATCAGTGCCTCCGGGGCTGCAGGGGAGGGGGACATGCACCCTTTGGGCTCACTGAGTCCAGAGCCCAGCCTTAAAACGCAGCAGCATCTGCAGATTCCACATAGAAAAATCTACCAGTCAAGGTGGCAGTGATGGCCGTGTCCCTTGTGACATGAACAACATCCTCTGTGCTCAGCTCACAAGCCTTAAACTGGCTCCCTGTCCTCTCCCAGAAGAGGGATGCAGATTCCCTTGGGCCTCGCTGGCGGCATGCAGGAATTAGACAGAGGAGAGGGATTGGGCCATCAGGGTCCCCAGATCCTCCATGAAGTCATCCCCTTGCTGTCGTCAGTGTCAGTTGCCTAGCAACTGCCTTTGGCAGATGGTGGCACTGAGAGCATGCCAATCTCTCCACAGCTAAAAATACATTCCGACGACAACGGGTCTATTTTAAAAGATACAATGCGCTCCCAACATCTTCCCTTGTCTGCAAAGAACTGTGCCATGCCGGGTCTCTCCGCGCTTCTGATTTGGTCTGATGGTGTGGAAGACAGTATTCTAGGAAAGGAACTCAAGACCAGGCACCACAAGGGTGCTTAGCAAATTGCCCTGGAGGAGGATGAGGGAGAGGAAGAAGAGGAGCAATAGGAAATAGTGGACTGGGAGGAAGACACAGGAGTTGGGAGCAAACCCTGTCGTTTGGTCATAATCCTTCCCTACTCAGAAGGGTGGAGTTAGGAAGAAAAGTCATAGAATCACAGAAGCCTAGTGCTGGAAGGGACCCAATCCCATTTCCCAGTTGGGAAGGCAGAAGCCCTGAGAGACTGAGATGAGAAGAGTTGGCTCTTTGCCCTTGTTCACGGTGCAAGGGCTGGGGTTCCTAGGGGTGGGTGTGAGACCTTGGACCCTCGAACTCCTCTTGCATTGTATCGGTGTCATATCACTGCCCCCCTGCCTCACCAGCTTAGTCTTTCCGTTTAATCACCATAAATTGCAGCTTTTAAAAAAAAATAGAGAATATAAGCCTATTTGTGCATTGATTAATTCAACAAATACTTCTTAAGCACCCACTGCCATACTGTGCCAAGCTCTGCAGGTACAGCAGGGGACCCATACATGTGGTCTCCACCGCCTGTTGCTGGTGGTCCAGCAAGTGATGTTGGCATCAAGCAGGTAACCACAGGGTGCACTGTGCTTCAGACATCGAGGCAGATTTGGGTCGGGCCCACTTACCAGTTCTGCAACCAAAGGACATCACTTAGGGTTGCAAGGCAAAATACAGGGGACCCAGTAAAATACGAATTTCAGGTGAAAGACAATTATTTTGATTAGTGTGTTCTCAGTATTGTATCATCTGAGGTTCAAATTTAACTGGGCCTCCTACAATTTTCTGGAGAAGGAAATGGCAACCCACTCCAGTATTCTTGCCTGGGAAATCTCATGGACAGAGGAGCCTGGTGGGCTACAGTCCATGGGGTCACAAAGAGTCGGATACAACTGAAGTGATTTGGCACAGCTCACATAGGGGTTATTTTTCAGATTAAATAAGAAAACATATATACTTCTGTGGCTGGCTGATAAATGTTACTTCCTCTCCTCTCCAAGCAGTGCTTCCCTGGGGTTTAGCCCTGGTCAGCATCTGAGCCCAGCTCTCCTCCCCTCAGGATCTAGCAATAAGTGATGGTTAGCGGTAACTCTGTTCTGTCCTAAGGCTGAGCTAGGATGAGGGAAAATCTGCTGGTGGACATTGACTTGCCAGAGGAACTAGGAACCAACCCAGCTTTACTTGGAATGCTGGTCGGGGCCGGCAGTTCTCCACTACCTGGGGTGCTTGTTAAAAATATAGATACCAGGGGCTTCCGTGGTGGCTCAGTGGTAAAGAATCTGCCTGCCAATGCAGGAGACACGGGAAGATCCCACATGCCATGCAGCAACTAAGCCCATGCACCCCAACTACTGAGCCTGTGCTCTAGAGCCCAGGAGCCACAACTATGGAAGCCCATGCTCCACCACAAAAGAAGCTTCCATAATGAGAAGCTGGAATGGTCCCTATTCGCTGCAAGTAGAGAAAAATCCATGCAGCAATGAAGATCCAGCACAGCCAAATATAAATTAAGTTACTTAAAATTTTTTTAATTAAAAAAACAAACAGATGCCAGGGTTCTACCCAAGATTCGCTGAATTGGGATGTCTAGGGAAGAATGTGCCATTTAAGCAAATGGTGACTCTCTGGACCCGGTAAAGTTTGAGAATCCCTGGTCTGGTGTGTGCTGAGAGACTGCTGCCCCTGTAAAGGCAGCACCAAAAGCTTGTTTTGGAATGTAGGATCCTGGACTGGATTCTGGAACAGAAAAATGACGTTAGTGGGAAACTGTCTGAAATCTGAAAAACATCAGTAGTTTAGTTAATGGTATTGTGCCCATGTAATTCCTTAGTTTCGATCACTGTACTATGGCTACATAAGATGTTAACATTAGGGAAAGCTCACACTGAAGGCTATCTGGGAACTCTCTGAGCTATTGTTGTAACTCCTGTATAAATCGCAAATTGTTTCCAAATTAGAGGTTTAAAAAACAACTGCTTTAGCTCACAGCCTGCTGTGGGCCTTTCCCCAGACTACTGGAGCATCAGAAGGCCTGGCCCATGTGCTAACCTGGCTTGAGCTAAGCAGGTGCAGGTAGCTAAGAGCTCCCACTCCACAGTTTTGGGAGAGCTTTGCTCTCTTCCCTGTCATTCACACTGGGGCTTAAATGTCAGCCTCAATGAATTACATTTTAATCTGTTTCTGTTATCAACCTGGCCAGGCCCTAATTGGATGCCAGGCACACCGCTGAAGGGCATGCATAATTCATCAGCTGGGAGGCCAAGAAGGCCTTTCATCATGGGCCAGGGAAGCAGGAGGGAGAGAAGGCGGAGGGGAGGAGAGAAAGGGGAGAAGAGAAGGGGCAGGAGCTCGGAAGGGAGCGAGAACAGGTAGGTTGCAGGGGAGGGGAGGAAAGGGACGGGGCACAGTTGTAGCCACTCCCTTTCAGCCTCTGCTTCAGGGCCACCTCCTCCAGGAAGTCTTCATTTGCAAGCCTCAGGCCCTTCGTTCCTTGGTTGCCCATTGCACAGGACAGACCTCTGTTACACTTGACTAATTGCAAGGTCCCCCTGATGTTCGTTTAAACAACCTGCCCCTAGACCCTGAATGCTCTCCCTTTGGGGTGACGTCTGACCTCATGACAGATCACCCCAGTTTGGCAGAGTCCTGGCACAGTGAGTGTTTGCTGAATGACTGGAAGGTAGATTCTAACTCAGGCCATACAAAGAAACGGTCTTAACTTGAGCTCCTTGGCTCTGCCACCAAACTTGCCCTAGCCGGGTCCTGTTCCCCAAAGCCACCTTCCATTCTGTACAGCCTCTGTCTCTTCCTGCCAGCCATCTCTCAGGGCCAGGGACCACATGGAAAAGCAAACACAGTTATACCAGAACTGAAAGAGAAAGCCCGTATTTCTCTGACCATGCCTCATGCTATCAATACGTAGTTGATTGCACAGATCATCTGCTTTCCACACTTTCCTCAGTCTTCTCTAGGGGGGCCCACTCGGCTCAAACCACTATTGTCCAGGTCACCAACCAGCTCCATGTGGTCACAGCCAAAGTGCACTCCTCTGCCTTGGCCTTGACTGACCCTTCAAGAGCATTGACCTCAACCACCCTCTGACACATGACCTCCTCCTGATTCTCAACACCACACCCTCTGCCTTCCTCCTTCCACCTCAGCCACTTCATGCCCACTTGCTTTGCTGAATCTCTCTCCTTTGCTCAATGACTCTGAATGTTGGGAAGCCCCAGGGTTCACTCTTCAGACCTCTGCTCTTCTCTAGCTACTGTTTCTACTTAAATAGTATCATTCAGTTCCATGGCTTCAAATGCCATCAAACACTAATGGTTCCTAAACATATATGTCCACCCTTGACCTCTCCCTTAAGCTCCAAGCACAAGTAGCCACTTGAGTGTATTAGTTCTCTATTGCCAAGTAACAAATGACCCCCCGCCCCGCCACCCCATTTAGCAGCATGAAACAATAAAGACGTGTTGTCTCACAGTTCTTGTGAGTCAGGAATTCGGGTGCCACTTATCTGGGTGTCTCTGGCTCAGGTTCTCTCATGAGGGTGTAGTCAGCCTGCCGTTTGGGGCTGTGGTCTCTTCCTAAGGGTATGACTGAGAGAGGACCTGCTTTCAAGCTCACTCTTGTGGCTGTGGGCAGGATTTGCTTCCTTGCCGGTCACTGGACTGAGAGTCCCTATCTCTCACTGACTGTTGATGGGGGTCTCCCTCAGTTCCTTGCCATGAGAGCCTCTCTGTAGACTGCCCACGGCACAGCAGTTGCCTTGCATCATAGTAAGTGAGCCAGAGAACAAGAAAGAGTACCCAAGACAGAAGCTGTGGTCTTCTTGTCATCACTCACAGAAGAGACCTTCCACCACCTCTTCCCAATTCTGTTTGCTGAAAGTGAGTCACTAAATTCAGACCACACTCAAGGGGAAAATATTACTCAGGGCATGAACAGCAGGATGCAGGGATGTTGGGGGCTATTTTAAATAGGCATCTCAAATTAAACATGTCCATGATAGAACTCCTTTTTCCCATCTCAAATTTCCTCCTCTCCAAGTTTTCTTTAAGCACAAAGAGGTGAAGTGATTTGTCCATGATCTCACAGACAGTTAACAAAACAGATAGTAAGAGGGGCATTGGAGCAAGGTGGATGACTTAATTCTGGACCCTTGACAGCGCTCTGCCAGAGCCCCTTCCTACCCCAAGCCCACCTCAACTAATAGTCTCTGTTAGGCTAGAAGCTTAACTCAGCCACACACAGAGTCAGTAACAGAACTCCCCAGGTCTCAGATCAAATGTCCTGCTGGGCAGAGGTTGAGTGAGTCCCAGGTGGTAGGCTACCCTCCTTCATGGCTTTCGCCAGCTTCCAGGCAATTCTACCCTGTGTTCCCCTGCAGAAGAGCTGGGCTGTGTCAGGCCTTCAAGGCCCACATGCAGCCCTTCTGAGGTTTGTTCAACAAATAAATACACAGAGATGGAGAAACAGTCTCATACTCCGGCAGGTCAAAGGGCTACAGGGAAGCCAGTGTCACTGTGATTAGTATCATCTCCAGTGGCTGCTGGACAAAGCTCAGGGGGTAGGGGCAGATAAAGCTTCACGGTGCCTGGGAAGTACCTGCCACCCTCTCTCCCACGTGGGATCTTCCTGGGTAGGTAAGTTCCTATATTAAACCCAGCCCACTCATGCTGTTGCAAGTGACAGAAAACCCAATTTGAATGTTAATTGAAAACAAAAAACAAACTTACAGATTCATATAACTGAGACGGTCTGGCTTCAGGTACGGCTGTATCTAGGGGTTCTGATGATGTTTCAGGACCTGGTCCCTTAAAGTTTCTCATTTTTGTATTTCCTGTCAACTCAATGGACATGAGTTTGAGCAAGCTCTGGGAGTTGGTGATGGACAAGGATGATGGTGATGGCATGCTGCAGTCCATGGGGTTGCAGAGTTGGACATGATGGAGTGACTGAACCAAACTGAATTGTTGGTTTCATTCTCAAGTTCCACATTGTGACACAAAGCCTGCCAGAGGAATGAGGGCTTGGTGGCATGGTCTTAACAAGCTGAAGCTCAGGCTGGTGAGCTAATATTAGGGTTGGAATACACAAGAGTGTTAAAGGCAGTGGGTATACTCATGTAACAGAACACCAGAGCCCCTCTAGTCTAATTTCCTAATCTGTCAGACCGGGAAGCTGAGGCTCCAAGAGTCAAAGGGATTTAAGGTTACCGTAAGTAGGTGGCTCAGCAGCCGGGACCAGAACTCGTGGCTGCTGACTTCTGAGCCAGTGCCTTGCCCCCTCCTCTTCTGTCTTTCTTATTTCTTTATTCAGAACCTGAGACCATGTGGTCCTGACCTGACAATGCCTTGACAATCAGGTATCAAGACTCAGAGTTCCCAGTTGATTCTGACTTTACATCATGGGTGACCTTGGAGCTCAAAGCCCTTAGTGGACATCCAGGGTCTGCTTCCCAGCCTCAACCTGCAGGAGCACAGAGGCAGGTTATGTTCAAGGTCTGGGTACAATCTGAGACCTTGGTGACACAGGCAGGTCCACACGCCTGTGGGGTCTCAGCACATGTGGCCTCTCGTGGGGTCTACACAGGCCACATGAGAGAAGTCAAAGCTGGGACCAGGGCTCATGGGGGTGGTAACTGAGGAGGGGAGTGGCTCTGAGTAGGCATTGGAAGGGAGCAGATAGGGGTCCATCAGCCCCTGGGGACCATCGTGGATCAGCCCCAAGGCAAGGCCAAGTTCAACCTTCCGACTTTGTGGGAAGATGGTTTTCCAGCAGCATCGCTGATGGACGTGGAAGCCTAGCTCACAAGCCTGGTTGGCAGGCATGTAGGACAGATGGGCTGCTGACAGCATCCCCCTCTTGCCCCCTCCTCAGAATACTCCGAAGCAGGGAGGAGCGAGCAGCAGGCCTGCCTGCACATCTCCTCCTGCCTGCATTCACACAATCTGGCTGCATCTCTCACATGGACCCACTCCCACTCATCTCCCCCACTCACCCTAGCCCTGTAGGCCTCCGCTCCCCACAGGCCTGAGTTACCAGCTCAGAGTTGGGGCTGGGACTAGGGTGAGGCAGCTGAGGCACAATATTTATGGCAGCTTCAAAATTACTCAGTGATCAAGATAAATAATCGTTTGTGTGATATTTTTTAAAAAAACAAAATTAATGCAAAAAAGTCCACAATGAACAAATATCAAAAATTTACATATAGACAGTCTGTAACAAGCTGAGGATTGGGTTGAGGTGATGAATGCCACATCGTGTAAGTACAGGGTTAAATGTCTTTATTTAAAAATTTGGGTATACATTTTGGTATTGTGTATACTGTAGTTTTTTTTTTTTTTTTGCATTACCTTTAAATTTTAAAGTACTGCATTATTAGTTACCTTAGTTACTGATTTTTGGCCTCCACTTAAATTCCGTGCCCGTGACAATGCCTCACTCTCCTCACCCAGTTCCTGGTAAAACCCACTGTGTTCCTGCCCCTCACCCTCCTCAGTCCCAGGAGTGGCTCCCAACATTGTCAGGATGCAAGTGAAACTCTCAGTGTGCTGTCTAAGTCCTTGCGTGGGTCCCTAGCTACCCCTCCACCCGAACCCTGCTAGTCAGCAGAACACGGCATCGAGGTGGTTTGAATACTGAAACACTTCCTTATCTCTCATCCATGTCAGTGCACCCTCCCGTGTACTCTCCTGGGAGTGTGTCTCAGCAATTAATGCCTTTGTTTGGTATATCCTCTCTTCCACACACACTCCACATAGTCCTCCTGTCACCATACAAAATATGAGACAGGCAGGCCTGCCAACGCTCTCATCACAAAGTTATCAGGAATAGAACTTAATAAACAGGAAGCAACATATGAAAACACTGAGTCAGAGCAAAGACACACAAATGCTGAAATTGTCTTTGTTGCCAAAATTCCAGTGTGTAGATGGGTCCTTCATGGTCGCCAAGGACAGCCCACGTGCTCAGGTCTTCTGTTCTGCTGACTTCAGTGGGCGTCCTCTGATGTGCCACTTCAACTCTCATGCATCCTTGGGGCCTCTGTCACCTCTAGTCTTCCAGAACCCCCAGTACCTGGGCTGTTATTTCCGGACCATCCTCCATAGCATGCCTAACTTTCTGTGACATTTGGAAATCTACTTCCCGTGCCTCAAAGAACCAATGGAAGGGAATAGAAAAGGAGGGACTTGGCGTTTGATTTCACAATGCCGTCTTTGCATCTTTACAGTCTGATATCTTCCCTTTCTTAGTGGACTTGTTTGGAGGACTTGTGGGAGAATCCACTTGAGAAGCTGCTGGGATCTCTCTGCCAAATCAGATAATTCCCCGATGCCCACCTTCCTGGCAATGATGCTCTCCGTGTGAAAGTACCTACAAGCTGGAAAGCAGGTCTGTCCTGGGAAGTCTCTTTACAGTTGCATCCTAGCATATGTTGCATTTCTTCATCTGGTCCCTGAGTCATACAGCCAGGTCTGGGAGACCTTCTTCTGCGTCTCTTTGACTTTTAATGGTAGGTGTTTCTTTAGTCCTGGCAGATCACAGAGTGACACCCATATGGATCAGAGAATTAACTAATTCAAGAAAGGGATGCCTTTTGAGAGTAGACATGAGGTTATGAGAGGCTCCCTACAGTTAGAATAAAGTTTTTGTTTTAGATGAGGGGTTACTTGAAGTTAAAGAACACTTTAATGCAGAAATCATTTTTGAGCAGGTATTATGTACAAAGTATTGTACTGTAACTTTTACATGCACAGAGAGCACCTCCATTTGCCTCAAAGACATTCATACGTGTTAAAAAATTTAGTCCTCAAAAGAGGGAGCAGTAGTATTACACTCACTTTACAGATGAGGAAACTGATGCACAGGGATGTTAAGTATGGCAGCAAATGGGCTGTAGGAGTCCAAGCAAACACATGAGTGGTATCAGAAGGGCAGAGTAAGATAAACACCACAAGAGGGGAACGTGTAGAGGGTAGTCCCCTTGCTAGAGTCCCCTCTTGTGCCTTCCTTCCTGGAGAACTTGACATGTCCTTCAAGATTCAGCCCTAGATCTGTGTTTTTGGTAAAGCCTCTTCTTACCCCTCCCTCCAGCAGAGATGGCCACTCCCTTGACTGATGCCTCCTGCCGAGTCATAGCATTACCCAGCCTGACCACCCTGCGTGACAACTGCCCCATATTTGCCCCCTCGCTGGCTGTGAGCTCCTGGACGGCAGAGGCAAGACTGTGCACCAGGGCCTGCCCTGCATAGAGCACGGCACAGGATACCTTCTGATGAATGATATAGCAGTAAGTCGGGCTTACAAGTCCTGCTGTGGTGGCTCAGTGGTAAAGAATCTGCCTGTCAATGCAGGAAATGCGGGTTCCATCCCTGGGTTGGGAAGATCCCCTGGAGAAAGAAATGGTAACCTACTCCAGTATTCTCACCTGGAAAATCCTATGGACAGAGGAGCTTGACAAGCTACAGTCCATGGGGTCACAAAGAGTTGTACACAACTTAGACATTGAGCACAAGCACAAACTTACTTAAAGGCCTCTATTCTCAGGTGACCCATGTCACTTCCATTTACATTCCATGGCCCAAAGCACGTTACATGCTTCTGGCTACACTTTTCACACCTCAGACCTTGCCTGGCCAAATTCAGCTATGCCAAAGAAGACTCCAGGGGGACTGCCAGATGGATCGGGGACAGACAGGTGGAGAGTGCCCAAGCCAAGTTAACATATCCACACCTTGGGAACTCCCTTCAAAAAATGGGCCCTTCTGGAAATGTAGAAAAGCTGTAAAAGAGGTGGGTACTATGTGAGCTATGACAGGAAGGAGTTTGGACACTAATGGAGGAGCCTACACAAGGGAATATTCCTATTCTGCTGTTAATTCTCTGTAGACCTCAGGCACAGCCCTTTCCTTCAAGGGTCCTCTTTCTTTCCATCAGAATAATCCCAGGCTACAAGTTCATGGTCTCCATGTTTTTAAGCTTATGTGATCCCAGCAACCAAGGAATATGCCTCATGACATGCCCAAAATATTATCTACCCCCATAGTTTGGGAGCCTGATGAATTTTAGCAAATGCAGCAAAACACTGCAGAGAAACAGATCATATTCCTTTCCCCACTACTTGTCTTTCCCCCCTACCCTCTCCCATTTTTTTTTTTCTTGAATATTAAGTCTCCGGGGTGACTAAGCTTTGTCATCTCTAAATTCTGAGAAGTTTAGATTTCATGGGGTGAGGGAAAGGAGGGATGAACCATCTCTTGCCTGTCATCTCAAGAAGATGCAGCACATTTCAAAAGTAAGATTGGCTTCTGACTATTAAAATAAACTCTGGCCCATGGCCTTCCTTGCACATTAATCTTGTAAACAGATGTAGACTTGCACACACACTCTCTGGCTCCATGCTGAGACCCAACTTCTCTGGCCTGTTCTTATGCTAAGATTCTCTAAGGACAACCATTTCTGTTTGGACAACTGTGTAGTCAGCCATTTGTCCTTTCAAGGAAAGGGTGCACAGTTTGAGTCACATGCCCTTTCCCTACCAGTCATCGTAGACACTCCATTCACATTTCACAAACTGAGTGCAAGGGTATAGTTCCCCAAAGAGAAGCCAACATTAAGACCTGGAAAAAATGCATGGAGCATTCAGAGGACTCTGTAAGGTAAATAATAATGGATAGATAGCAGAATAAGACCAGAATTCACAGTACTAATGAACCAGTTGTGAATTATCTTTCCCCCGCTCTCATATCCCTGGACCTGAATACAGAGCAGCCTGAAACCCAAGTGGGCACTGTCATGAACAGAGAGCTCTAGGATAACTCTATAATTTTAGCTCAAGGAATAGGAAGGACAACTCTGAATTCTCAGATACAGATGAACTGAACACCACCAAGACCAAACTACATCCATTTGACGCTTACCAATTCCTTATTTTTCCCAGTCAAAAGTAGCATACACATTCTTTTCAAGGGAACATTAAATACTTAGCAAGACAGACCACATTCTAGATATAAAACAAACTTTAACAATTTTAAAGTACTTGAAATCATGTAAAATATGTTCTCAAGCTATAATGGCATGAAACTGGAAACCAATAAGATAAAGATAAGAGGAAAATTTCCAAGCAGTAGCATATGAAACAATACATTTTTAAATAATACATGGGTCAGAAAAGAAGTCTCAGGAGAAATCAGAAAATACTTGAACTGAATGAAAATGAATATATGACATATTAAAATTTGTGGGATGCATATAAAGCAGCTGGGCTTCCCTGGTGGCTCAGATGGTAAAGAATATACCTGCAATGTAGGAGACCTGGGTTCAGTTCCTGGGTCGGGAAGATCCCCTGGAGAAGGGAATGGCAATCCACTCCAGTATTCTTGCCTGGAGAATTCCATGGATAGAGGAGCCTGGCAGGCTACAGTACATTGGGTTGCAAAGTATCAGACATGACTAAGCAATTAACACTTTCACTCTTCACTTATAAAGCAGTGCTTAGAAATTTATATCAAATGCTTACATTAGTAAAAAAGAAAGGTCTCAAATCAGTAGTTTAAACTTCCACAAGAAAGTAGAGAAAGAAAAGCAAAATAAAACCAAAGCAATCAGAATAAACAATAAAGGTAAGGCAGAGTAAAGGAAATTGAAAAGAAAAAAGTAATAGAAACAACTAATCAAGCCCAAAGTTGTTCTTCTCTTAGATGATCAATAAAATTGAAGTGTGTCTTGGAAGGTTCACAAAAAAACACAAAGCACAAACATTAATATCAGGAATGAAAGAAGGGATATACTAATATCAGGATGAAAAGAAGGGATATACTACTTTACATTAAAGCAGTAAGAAGGAAATACTACAAATACATCATTTCATGCAAATTCAACAACTTAGATGAAATTAAACAATTCCTGGAAAACCACAAAGAACCAAAAATCATTCAAGATAAACAGACAACCTAAACAGTCCTATAAATATGAAAGAAAATGAATCTGTAGGTAAAAACCTTTCACAAAAGAAATTTATAGGCCCAGTGGTTTCAGTGGCAAATTTCACAAAATATTTAAAGAAGAAATAATACGAATTCTATACAATCTCTTCCCAAAATTGGAGTGAAGGAAACACCCCTTTCATTTTATGAAGGCAGCATCACCTTGATACCAAAAGCAGACAGATAGTGGCAAAAAGAAAACTACAGATAATATTCTTCATGAATATAGATATAAAATTTCTCAACAAAATAATAGCAAGCGAATTCAGCAATATAATAAAAAGAATAAAACAAATAACCAAGTGAGATTTACCAGAAAAAATATAAGCCTGGTTCAATATTAGAAAATCAATCAATGATATCATCATATGAAAACTTAAAAGGGGAAAAAGCCATGTGAACATAATAAATGATTCAGAAAAAAAGCTTTTAACACATTTCAACTCCAATTCGTGATAAAAACTTTCAGTAAGACTAAAATAAAAGGGAATTTTCTCAATTTGATAAGTAGTATCTAAAAACAAAAACAAAAACAAAACCCTCTACCATTAATATTTCGTTTAATGGTGAAGGTCTATGTGCTGTCCCCTCAGATCGAGAACAAGCCATGGATGCCCACCAGAATAGCTATAATCAAAAGAGACCGACAATACAAAATGTTGAGTCTATGGACCAACTAGAACTCTTGTGCATTGCTGCTGGGAACATAAACAGTACAACCACTTTGAATATCTGTTTGGCAACTTCTAATAAAGTTAAACATACATCATTTGCTCCAATGTGTCACTTCCAATTCAGCAAACACATGCATGCATTTGTGCACCTAAAATACACACAGGACTACACCCTGAAGCCTTAATCATAATATCCAAAACCCCAAAATAACTCAAATGTTTTCAACAGGAAAATAGATAAACTGCTACATTTATACCGTGGAATACTAGTTGGCAGTAAAGAAAAGAGCAACCTTGGATGTTTTTGGATGAATCCCAATAATATTACGGTGGGCCAAAGAAGCCAGGCGCAGAAGAGTACACACTGTATGATTTCATCCATGCAAAGTTCTAGAACAGGTAAAACCAAACTAAGGTGATAAGAATCAGAACAGTAGTTGCCTGCAGGGTGGGAAGGTTGACTAGAAATGGACCCAAGGGAACTTCCTGGAGTGATGGAAATGCTTTATATCTTGTTTGGACTGGTGGTTTCAGAGTTGATTACAATTGTGCAGACTTACAGAACCGAATATTTAGAAGTTGTGTGTTTCTATTGTATAAAAATAACCTCGATTTAATTAGAAGAAAAGAAACCCTTTACAAATATGGCACAACTTTCCATGAAACATTTTCACATCCATTCCCCTATACCCTCCGTTTGATCTTCCCAGCAACCTCAGGAAGCAGGAAGATTGGCTTACTTTACAGATGAGGAAACTAGAAGATGGTTAGAGTCAGGGAGGAACTCCCAAGGGTGTACAGTGTGTGCCAGAGTGAGGACCAGAGCTCAGGTGTTAGGACCCCACTGCTCCTTATGCAATGCCCTGGTTTTCAATCTGTGTTCTCCCTGCTCTGAAGCATTGTAGAGATGCCCATGGGCAGATGATTGTCAGCCTCTACAATTCTCATCACTTTCATCCATACTTTTGCCTAAGATTTTAGCTGAAAAGTTTGAGAACTGCTGATATTACAGATGCTATTAATAAAGCAAGTATAAATGTCCAGGGGCTCCCCTCTGCCCTGGCAGCCTCTGTGGTATGACTTGCAAGACTCTAGAATCTGATTTTCACTCTAGGATAAAACAGTGATATAGTCATGCTAAATCACTTCAGTCATGTCCGACTCTTTGTGACGCTATGGACTGTAGCCCATCAGGCTCCTCTGTCCATGGGGATTCTCCAGACAAGAATACTGGAGTGGGTTGCCATGCCTTCCTCCAGGGGATCTTCCCCACCCAGGAATTGAACCTGCGCCTCCTGCATTGCAGGCAG
This sequence comes from Bubalus bubalis, assembly GCF_019923935.1. Classification (NCBI taxonomy): domain Eukaryota; kingdom Metazoa; phylum Chordata; class Mammalia; order Artiodactyla; family Bovidae; genus Bubalus; species Bubalus bubalis. Next base: position 24,260,151 of record NC_059174.1, on the reverse strand, counting down.
ATCCTTTTACTGCCGAGCCATCAGGGAAGCCCAAAACAGTGATATCTGCCTGGAACAGTGCAGCCTGCAGGCACCAGCTATTACATCAGAGTGTATAAAACAGAAAGACCAGCAGGAGAAGAAGGTCTTTAACCATCATTCTGCCACTGTTTGATGTCAACCCAGTCACCCCCATGCCCCCGAGTCTTGATTTCCTGATCTTTAATACAAGAGATCTGGGCTAGGTAAGTTCCAAGTAAGTATCCTATCCTAGGGTCTAGAGCTGGAAAGGAAGGATTCATGTTACTCTAAAACCTTCCATATGAACACTGTCAGTCCAGACATCCCACCTGAGATTCTCATTCCAGAGAAAACTCTCACAAGTCTTTAAGCTGAGAGGGACTCCCCTTCCGTGTACAGAAGTAAGAGACCTCCAGGATAAATCATCTCCCATTCCCTTGTCCAAGATCTCAAAGGACCTGACACCTTTTGTGTGCCACTTCTGGGCCAAGAATTGATACTACAAACACTTGGGTCACAGTCCTAGTTCTGTTAATAGTTGACAATGCAACTCTTAAACAAGACCCCTCCTCTATATGGACTTATTGCCCCACCAATAAAACAGAGTTCATGACCCCTGCCTACCTCCCTGGATAATTGAGAAGAAGGAGGTAAAATGGAAAGACAAACTTTGAGCAGAATAAAACTTCCTGCCAAGATAATGGAATCTTATTTTTGCGGGAGGGAAGTCAGAGACAACTTACCTTCTAAATCCTTGGGGTCCAGAACCAACCGTTTTTCCCCCGTACCTGTATGGTGCTACTCAGACCACTAGATGGCGGTAGCTATCATTTGCAGATTCAGAAAGAAGGGTGTGGGAGAGCCAGGGGGCCGCCTGCTTTAAGAAAACTAGGCCAAAGCAGGCTCGTTACATCACCTCTAATGGAAGCAGCCAGTTCAGTCTGGATTTTTCTTTATTGCAGGCTCTGGTGCAGGGAAACTTCCTGGTTCCTGCACATTTCAGCGCTAATTCAGGGCTGAAATCAGTCTTTATCTCCCAGGGAGAGGTCCTAGAGTCTGTCCCGCCTTCCCTGGGTACAGGCCTTTCTCCTCCAAGCCTCTCCATCTGCCCCACAGTACTCTCAGCCCCATGCTTGAAGTGCACTTCTTGTCTTGCCTTTACCTCTCAATTTAGTTCTTCAAGCACTCATGTCTGCGTATAGCCAGGGCCACTGTAAGTGTGCCAGGCCCTACCCTCAAAGGAAAAAAGGAGAGCTACAGGCTGCTTGAGAACCTCTGCCCCTCACTTGCTAAATGCATGGTTTTGAACAAGACATTCTAATTCTGTTCTTTACTTCCCTTCATTTTAAAATGGGATTAATCGTTGTCTTTTTAAAACCACGAATCCTGGTTTTTACAGCTCTTGGAACAGGGTCTGGCATGTTGTAGGCAATAGTAATGATTCATTGAGCACCTAGTGGGTACATTATCTGATTTAATGCCCAAACCAATGGCCCAGAGAAGTTAAACAACATGGCCAAGGTTGCACAGCATCTCAGAAGTAAAGGCAGGATTTAAACCAGGTTCTGTCTGACTCCAGGAGCCCTGCCTTCTGCTGTTCTTGAAGAGAGAAAACAAGCACCCAAATGTAGGAAATGGAGAGATGAGTGAATCAGCAAACTACACTGTCAGTCCCAGGGTACCTGCAAATCAGCCATCCTGAACTGTGTCATTCCGGTCTCAGAGATCTCTTACGGATCAATTCTAGCACTCCCTTAGGCTTTGAGAACTGGGGCAAGACCCCTCTATACAGGCCGCAGATTTTTTCATCTATAAAATAAGGCAGCTTGATAGATCACTTTGTGCACATGCTCAGTTGTCAGAATCAACTGGGGTCCTTCTTAAAAGGATGGATCTTTGGGAGGGACCCCACTTTAGAGATGCTAAAATAGACTCTCCAGGGGAGGGATTGGAACTTCTATATTTTTAACAAGTGACTCATGCTTCTCAGGACCAAGAAAATTAGAAGAAAACATCCTAGGTCCGGATGATCTTAGAAGTTCTCCCAGTTCTGTCTGTATTTCTGCACTACCACTCATTGGGCTCCTGACCCACCACCACGAACACCACAGACCCTCTCCCTCTGTCCTCCCATTTGATCCCCTGAGTATCCCACCCCACATGGACTTGATCCTTCCTTCCTGTAAGACATTCAGCTTCTCAAGGGAGCCGAAGCTGTATAAATAATAAATGGAATTTACAGTAGCATTTAAAATTCACTTAAGCACTAGAAACACAGTTGCAGTGAAGTCTTAAAAATCATCCTTTCATTGGGTAAGAAAGAACAAAGATAGCTTCTCTCTTGACTTTCCTAACATACAAATCTGGATATTTTGACACAATTTGATTCTCAATGTCCAGGACGTCCTTTGGAAGGTATCATTTCCACTGTCAGAACAGCAGTGCCCTGCTGCCCCAGTCTGATATACACAGGAGCCCTAGGCCAAACCATGTTTTAGGCCAAGGACAGGGCTACTAGCCCCATGTCCTGGTGGAAGGCCTTGTGGAAAGACTGAGAAAGATGTGCCAAAGCATAAAGCCAACCTCAGCCTTATAAAACCAGATTCTCCTGTATATCCCAATTCTTGCTTTTCCTGTTTGTATAGTCCTCAAATGGTACTGTTGAGCAATACTGGCTTCTCATTTTTCCTTCTTTCTGCGACAGTCTTTATCTCAGTCTCCACAAACCTCTGCTTCTAGTACTCAAAATTCTTACCGTTAGGCTAAGTCTTTGAGTTAAGGAAATGTTTTTTGGGAGAGTTAGTACCCTGGGCTGGGTTTTGGAAGGCTGGTGCAGTCAGCTATGGCCATGATAATGCAGTGTAACAAGCCATCCCAATACTCAGTGGTTTAAAAACAGTTACTTATTCTCACTCACACATATGTGTGTTGGCTAGGCAGCTCTGCTGATCTCATTCAGCTGATCTGAGCTCAGTAGAGTTCGGCTATGGCCTTCAGTTTGGTCCAGGTCTGCTTCAGGTATCCCTCAATTCTTGAACCAGTGGACTAACTGGAGCATGTTTCTCTTGTGGTGAATGGCAGAAGCCAAAGAAGGCAAGTCCCCAGGAAAAGCTAATCTCAAGCCACTGCTGGCATCACATTGGTTCACAGTCCATCGACTAGGGCAAAAGGTAAGGTATACACCCTGCTCTACAAGAGGCCAGAGTGCATCAGAACATAGGCTGGGTGCAAGAAGGCAAGCACAGAAAAAGAGTCAGGCACCATGGCTTTAGTCCCTGCAGGTGAAATGACACAGGGACGATGTGAAATGATCCTGGAGCAGCTGGACCAGGCTCATATGGAACTAACTCAAGCCATAGAGGCATGGCCACAGTAATGTCTCCATGGGGAGAGGGGTGGTAAGGAAGGAGAAAATGTAAATCAGAAAAAATAAAAAATAAACAGTCTCCAAGTAGGCAGCATATCACTGCCTGGACTTTGACTGACTTAATGCCTTCTCTCTCCATCTCCCAGGGTGAAAACCCACGTGAGAGGTGCATGACCTCTTCTTTGTCACAACTGATTAGACAAATCACAGCTTTATAAAAGATCAGACTGGGAAGGGACTCTGGACGACCATCTTATCCCACCTCCTCAGCTTCCAGAGAGAAAAAGAGTCCTGTGGTGGGTCATTAGTCAAGAAAGAAGCAGAATGAGGAATACTGACTGTGCTTAAGCAATTTTCCCACTTGATACTCCTTCAAACAGCCAGGTAATTAAGATTTCATGTATTCAACCAACACTTACTTAGCATCTATTCTGTGCCAAGCACTGTTCTAGGTGTTAGGGATAAAGAAGTGAACAAAACACCTCTCTTGAAGCTTCCATTCTACTGAGGGAGGGGGCACAGGCAACAAATAAGCAAAAAGTAAATTCACCGTGTGGTGATAAGCATGATGACAAACAAGCTGAGTGAGGGGAAGTAAGTGTTAACACTGGGGCTGTAGTGAGAGGGAGGTGGTATCATATACAGATGGTCAAGAAAGTTCTCACACATTGAGGTGACATTTGATCAGTGCTATGGTCTGAATGTGTCCCCCCCAAAGTCATACACCGAAATCCTAATCCCTGAGATAATGGTATTAAGTGGTGTGGCCTTTGGAGGTGATTAGGTCATGAGGGTGGAGCCCTCCAGATTGGGATTAGTGCCCTTAAAAGGAGACCCCACAGGGACTTCCCTGGCAGTCCAATGGTCAAGGATTCACACTTCCATTGCAGGGGACATGGGTTTGATACCTGGTATTGGAACTAAGATCCCAAACGCCATGTGGTACAGCCAAAAAATAAATTAATAAAACAGAGAGACCCCACAGAGCTTCCTTGCCCCTTCTGCCATGTGAGGATACAATGAGAAGTCTGCAACCTGGAGGAGGGCCCTCACCTGACTATGTTGGCACCTTGGACTTCCTGCCTCCAGAATGGTGAGAGATAATTTTTTTCTGTTTATAAACCACCCAGTCTGTGGTGTTTTGCTATAGCAGCCTGAACAGATTAAGACAGGAAGCTGAAAGAAGCAAAGGGGCAACCGAGAAAATATCTGGGCCTTTTTGGCAGAGAGACCAACAAGCACAAAGGTCCTGAGTCAAGAATGAACTTGGCAGGGAGCAAGGTGAGCAAAGGGGATGTTGTGGTAGAAGAGGTCACCAGGACAGCATGGGGGCAGGACCAGGTCATGGAGGGCCTTTGGGGCTGGAACGGTTAATTTATGTGTCAACGTGACTGGGCTACGGATGCCCAGATAGCTTGTAAAACATTATTTCTGAGTGCATCTGTGAGGGTATTTCTGGAAAAAACTAGCATTTGATTCAGTATACTATGTAAAGAACATTCTCCGTCACCAATGGGGGTGGGCATCGGCCAGTCTCTTAAGGGACTACGTAGAATAAAAAGGCAAAAAGAAAGGCGAATTTCTTCTCTCTTTTCTTGAGCTAAGACTTCCATTTTCTCTTGCCCTTGGACACCGGTGCTCCTGTTCTCAGGCCTTCAGGACTTACACCAGTGCCCCCTCCCCAGCTTGATCCCCCACCCCTCCCACAACCGACATTCAGACCTTCAGCCTTGGACTAAATCATGCCACCACTTTCCTGGTTCTCCAGCTTGCAGACATCAGACTATGAACTTCTCAGCCTCCATAACCACATGAGCCAATTTCTGTAATAGATCTCCTCTTTATATCCATACCTATATACCTGTATCTAAATCTATGTCTACCTGTATCCTGTTGGTTCTGGTTCTCTGGAGAATGTTGACAGGGGCCATAAAAGAACTGAGGATTTTGCTCCAGATAAGATAGGGGATATTGCAAGGTTTTGAGCCAAGGAGACACATGATTAGACTTTGGTTTTAAAAGATCACCTTGGACACTGTGTTGAGAACAGACTGTAGAGGCTAGAGGTGGAGGCTAAGAGTCTGTCTGACTTGGCAGCAGTTTCCAAGCCAGCAATGGTAGTAGTGGCTGGGACCAGGGGTTGGCATTCCTGGTGGTGAGAAAGGGTGAGATTTGGGATTATTATGATGGTAAAGCTGAGAGGATTCCCTGACAGATTGAAAGTATGGTGTTAGAGATAGGATTCAGAAAAGACTCCAGGAAGATTTTTATCTTGAGCAACTGGAAATGGTAGTCACCATTTTCTGAGTTGGGGAAAGTTGAAGAAGAAGTAAATTTGGGTAGGCAAATCAGAATGCGTGTAGAAAAGGCAGTTACTTCCTTTGCTTCCTGATTGCCGGGGTCTAGCCTCACACAACTCAGCTATCCACATCCAGGGCAGGTAAAATGGTTTCCGTAGCCAAATACACCCACAGTGGTACTTTCCTCTGACAGACTTAGTGATTTCCAGGAAATTCTTGATTCTAGGATGGGATCTCCAGGAAGTAGACTCAGGTAAAGTTTAGCATGCTGGAGTTTTTTTTAGAGAGTACTCTTGGGATCAACAGCTGTGGAATGAAGGAAAGGAAGCCTACTGGGCAGAGGAAGTGATGAGATGCAGCGTCAACAGAAGTGTGAGGAGATCTGAAAATGAGATAATCCTTCAGAACTGCCAGAGCTAGGGTGAGAACCTCGGGCAAGGGAACTGCCTGCTGCCCAGGAAAGGATGTGACCTGAGAAAGAAGTCACTCTCTTCATCTGAGGCAATCCTGAAAGGGCTGAGAGCTGACATCTGTATTCCTAAGTCATTGCCAGAGCTGGGGAAATACATTCTTTATTTCAGAAGGAGGATCTGGGTGCTGGATCAAAATGTCCACCACATTTCCTCGCGCAAGTCACAAGGAGGCAAGCTGGTTTCTCTATGTCCAGTTCTTCTGCACTAACTCATGGCTGGCCAGCAAGTGGCAAATCCAGGTGAGTTCACAGAGTTTCCAAGCAGTGGTGAAACAGAAGAATATCTTAACAATGGAAGTGAACTCAGAGGGAATTCTTAAGGATGTCACAGTGGAGCCCTGGGCTGTCCTGCAGCTGTCAACCCAGATCCTGGTAATATCTAGTCACATATTTTACAGTCTTGGTTTAACACATCAGTCTTGGACTTGGTGGTCCAGTGGTTAAGAATCTGCCTGCCAATGCAGGGGACATGGGTTCAATCCCTGGTCTGGGACGATTCCACATGCCATGGGGCAACTAAGTCCATGTGCTGCAACTGCTGAGCCCGGGTGCTGCGACAACTGAAGCCCACCTACCCTAGAGTCTGTATTCTGCAACAAGAGAAACCACCGCAGTGAGAAACAACCAGAGAGTAGCCCCCACTCACTGCAGTGAAGGCCCCGTGCAGCCAAAAGTAAATACATTGATTAATTAAAAAACTTTTTTAAAAAAGGTTTTAAAAAATTAGTCTTCACTATATGAAAAACTCAGGAAGTTAGGTAAAAATTGTGAATCAAGTACAATCTTTACATTCTCCTTCTTATCCTAAATGCTTAGAAAGAAAAATTAAAAGAAAGAATAATAATAATCATAAACATTGATGATTATATAAAAAATACAATATAAATAGAATATATGCTTAATAATATAATGATATATAATAAAAATCCATAACAGTATTGAAACAAGAAAGGATGCTCAGACCAAAAATTGTTAGGAATCCCTTAAAAGACAAGGAAGGATAGGAAGGACTTAAAATAGATCACCACCACCCAGATCTTCCTTCTGAAATAAAGAATGTATTTCCCCAGCTCTGGCAATGACTTAGGAATACAGATGTCAGCTCTCAGCCCTTTCAGGATTGCCTCAGATGAAGAGAGTGACTTCTTTCTCAGGTCACATCCTTTCCTGGGCAGCAGGCAGTTCCCTTGCCCAGGCTTCTCACCCCAACTCTGGCAGTTCTGACTTAAGATAGGACTTAAGATAGGACTTAAGGACTTAAGATAGGAAGGACTTAAAAAAGAAAACACATTTTACCTAGCTGTACAAAGGAGAAGCTTTCTGCAAAAAGTTGGGGGAGCAGCCTCAGGAGGTCCAAGGATGATCAATAAGGTGACTGTTACCGAAGAAACTCAGCACTATAAAAGAAAAGTACTAAATTTAATAGTTGAAAACTACATATAGCATGAAGAACTAAATTCAACAAACTGAAGAACTAAAAACCCATGGAAGGAATCAATGAAACGAATGAAAAAAGACTTTAGGAAAGTCTAATTAGCATTCTCATGTGAGGCGATATTGCGTATATACAAAATAATCAACTAGAAGTTTTGGAAATAACAAACTTCGGTATTGAAATAAAAAGCTCAACATATGGGCTGAATATCAGAATAGATAGAACTAAAGAGCAAATTACTAAACTAAGATATGGAACCAACGACTTCTCCCAGAACAAAGCATGGAAAGCAGCAGAGATGGAAAGTAAGAAGAAAGTAGAGAAATGGAGAATGAATCCAACAGCGACAAAATCCATCTAAAACTCGTTCTAGAAAGAGGGGGAAATTAAAATGAAGAATAAGTACTCAAGTAAGAAGTCAGGGGGGGAAATTCTGGAAAACAAACAAACTTGAAAGTCTGTAGATTGAAAGGGCCATCAAGTAAGTGGTGAGCAAGTTAAAGTTTAAAAAGCTCTACATTTAGGTTGGATGGCAACACTGACTCAATGAACACGAGTTTGAACAAACTCAAGGAAATAGTGAAAGACAGGGAAGCCAGGTGTACTGCAGTTCATGGGCTTGTAAAGAGTCAGACACGACTTAGCGACTAAAGACCAACGGCATTTAGTTATCTTGTGGACATTTTTACAAGAAGAGACAAGTTGTCCATACAGACAAAACTGATTCCTCGCAAAGGAATGAGAGTCAAGTGTTATCAAAATTCTCACTGGCACCACTGAATGCGACAAGCAGTAGAACAATAGTCCCAGAGATCTAAGGGAATTTATTTTTAACCTGGAATTTGATGTTCAGTAAAACTATCTTTGAAGTAAGAGAGGAAATAAAGATATTGTCAAACATGCCAGAAAGAATTCTTAGACAAGATGGAACCATATAAATGAAAAAAGGAATCCAAGAGGGATTACATATTTTATCCAAATATGGGATTCAAGTCATGTTAAGAAAAGGAATCCAAAGGAATTAAGAAATCTTACTAATTGAAATGTATGATGATATTAAAACAAAATCATTAATATTTTGTAACTAAAATCCCAAACCCTATCAACATGTGAAGTGCTGGAGAGGAGAGAAGAAAGATTAGCAGGAGAAAGGAAGTAAAAGGTTTTAGTATTCTTCACTGAAAGAATGTAAGTAGTGCTTGATTCTAGATATCACTATGCCTCTCAAAAACTCACCCAGCCTATTACAGTTGATTGAACATATGCAAATGAGATCCATAGCTTCCAAACATTAGAGAAAAAAAGAAAAGAAAAATGTATTTAATCATTTTTTTTTTTTAAGAAAAAGGCAAGAAAGGGACTTCCCTGGTGCCACAGTGGATGGAAACCTGCCTGCCGATGCAAGAGACATGGGTTTGATCCCTGATCCAGGAAGATCCCACATGCCTCAGGGCACCACCACAACTGAGCCTGTGTGCCGTGGCCACTGAAGCCCCCACACCTAGAGCCTGTGCTCTGCAATGAGAGAAGCTGCCACGATGAGCAGCCCTCGCACCCAGTGACGAGTACCCCCAGCTTGCCATAACTAGAGAAAGCCCGTGCACAGCAACGAAGATCCAGCACAGCCAAAAATAAAAATAAAATACGTAAATTTTTTTTTTTAAAGGCAGGAGAGATGGGGGGCGGACCATGAATTTATGATAAATAAAAAGCACGAAAATAGGCAGGAATAAGTTAAAATACATTAGTAATATCAATAACATGAGTGGCTTAAATGCCTATTGGATGAGAGAGACTATTAAGTTTAAAAATAAAAGCTTATATGCCAGGGGAAGGTTAAAAGTTAAAGGATGAAAATAGCTATGCCATGCAAATACCAATAAAAACAAAGTAGGCAGAGTTGTAATAATATCAAACAAAATAGAACCCAAGGGAAAAAACAAGAAAAGGGACTGAATAGTCTGTGGCAAGACTAAGACTTGTGGGTAGGACAGAAAGTAGAAAGGACAGAGAGTACAACATCAAGAATGGGGAAAAAAACATACTAGATGAAGTATATTTTAAATTAAAGAGAATATATGTGCTAATTTATACCAAAGCATTTGGAAATCCAAATGAATCGGATAATTTTCTAGAAAGCAATAAATCACAAAAATTGGCTCAAAAAGAAAAAAAATCATGAAAGAACAATAATTATATGAGAAATATAAATAGTCATGATAACTCTACCCTCATAAAGTGCACCAAATTTACAGTTTTGAATGTCCTACAAAACATTCAAGAAATCCAGAATTCCATGCAATATATTATTCCACTTTTATAAGAAGATAGAAATTACCCAACTCATTTTATGTGGCTAGCATAATCCAATTCCAAAACTGGACAGGAAAAACAGATACAAAAGGGGGAAATCCATAAGCCAATTATAATTTATGATAAAGATGCAAAAACTCTAAACAAAATGCTGCTGCTGCTGCTAAGTCACTTCAGTCGTGTCCGACTCTGTGTGACCCCATGGATGGCAGCCTACCAGGCTCCCCTGTCCCTGGGATTCTCCAGGCAAGAACACTGGAATGGGTTGCCATTTCCTTCTCCAATGCATGAAAGTGAAAAGTGAAAGTGAAGTCGCTCAGTCATGTCTGACTCTCAGCGACCCCATGGACTGCAGCCTACCAGGCTCCTCCATCCAGTACTGCATTGTGAGCAGGTATATAAGAATGAAACACTATGACATCATCCATGTTTCTGACTAGATTGAAATCCTCTAAATAGATCATTTCAACTGATACTGAAATTTAATAAAATTTAACATCCATTTCTGATTTAAAACAAAAAACTCACTTAATAATGTTTTCTACTATAAACCCACAGCACACATCAAAGTTAATGGTAAATTACCAGAAACAATCCCATTACAGTCAGGATCAAGGCAAGGACACCCATAAACTCTGCCATTTTCAATAGTGTACTGAGGGCTTACTTGTGGCGAAAGACAAGAAAAAAAAGGAAACAAATACACTGCTGAACAGAAAGAGACAAAATGAATAGTATTTGCAGTCAATATAACCATCTACCTAGGAAACCCACTAGAACCAAAAGGCTAGTATAATTCAATATAAATTTACCAAGGTGACAGATATAAAATCAACACACAAAATTAATAGCTTTCATATTCCATAGCAACAACTAATTAGAACATGCACTTTATAACCTGATTCACAAAAGGGAAAAAAATAACCTGAAAAATATCTCAGACAAACTTAATAAAAAATACCAGCAGAGGAAAGGTAAAAAGCTTTAGGACATGAAGGAAAACCTGGGTAAGTATGAAGGCTGCAAAACTGCTAGGTTGGAGTAGAGCTTAAGTTTTGTTGTTTGTTGTTGTTGTTTAGTCACTAGATATGTCTGACTCTTTTGCAACCCCACAGACTGTAGCCCACCAGGCTCCTCTGTCAATGAGATTTTTCAGGGCAAGAGTACTGGAGTGGGTTGCCATTTCCTTCTCCAGGGGATCTTCCTGACCCAAGGATGGAACCCAAGTCTCTTGTTATCTCCTGAATTGTCAGGCAGATTCTTAACCATTAAAGCCACCAGGGAAGCAAAGCTTAAATACCTGTCTTTTAAAGCCCTATTTGTCTAATACTAACAACCAGATTCTAGCTCAGCTGGTAAAGAACCCACCTGCAATGCAGGAGACCCAGGTTCAATTCCTGGGTTGGGAAGATCTGCTAGTGAGTGGATAGGCTACCCACTCCAGTATTCTTGGACTTCCCTTATGGCTCAGCTGGTAAAGAATCTGCCCGCAATGTGGGAGACCTGGGTTCAATCCCTGGGTTGGGAAGGTCCCCTGGAGAAGGGAAAAGCTACCCCAGTATTCTGGCCTGGAGAATTCCATGGACTGTATAGTCCATGGGGTCACAAAGAGTTGGATACGGCTGAACAACTTTCACTTTCACTTTCAGGATCAGATTCAAACAACAAAGGCCCAAACCAAAAAACTTACCTTTTAAGTCAAGTGTACAGGGCTTTGTAGATGGAAGACTTTGTTAGCAATTGGGAAAATTAAGAAAATGTCTTTTCAGGAAGAAAAATGAGGGCATGCACTGGAAACAGAGGGGAGCAGAAAAAAAAGACTGGGGGACATGGAAAACAAAACTTGCAGACTTGATAAAGTTCATCATTGTGGGCCCTGACCAAGGTGAGACCTGGAGTGGAAGAGGAGGAGGTCTCTGTCCCAACATATACCCCTCAAAGCCGTGGTGGCCAAACAGATGGCACACAGCACATTTTTAAACCACTTTTTAACACAGTCACTTTTTTTTGCCTGCTTGCTCTTTATTCCTCTAGTCAAAAGTTTCACCAGCTGTCACTGTCTCAAAGAAAATGTCAGGGGTTTGTGGCTGCCTGTGCCTCTCCTCAGGGAGGGGGCCGGGGGACCTCAGCCTGCTGTGGTCCTGGCTACAGGACAGGTGAAGCAGCTGAGAGGGTGGGCTCCTCACCAAAATAAACCCTCCAAGGGGGTCCACAGCCAATCTGTCCCCCATAGTCACTCGGTCCAGGTGGAAACATACATACTTCCCAAAGCACTTTCCCTCCTATTTCTTTGCCTCCTTCCAGACTTTCCTGAGAGGCCAATATTATTTCCATTTCAAAGGGAGAATGAAGGGGAAGTCTGGCTTCCAGGCTTTCAAGCTGTGTGACCTTAGAAAACTCCCTTTCCCTCTCTGGGTCTCAGTTTCCCTGCTGCAAAATGGAATTGACCAAAGGTCCTTCAAAGTCCTCCCAATCAGGGTCTCACAGAGTCGGACACGACTGAAGCAACTTAGCAGCAGCAGCAGACCATTGCCTAGTATCAGGAAAACAGCCCTGGGACTTTCCTGTGGGTCCAGTGGCTAAGACTCCAGCCTCCCAACGCAGGAGGCCCAAGTTGGACACCTGGTCAGGGATCTAGAACCTGCATGCCACAGCTAAGATCCTGTGTGCTATACCTAAGACCCGGTGCAGCCAAATAAATTAATAATAATAATAATAATGATGAAAGGAAGACAGCCCTGAGCCTTCTGTCTGAATGACAGCTCCTGCTGCTTCTCTGACTCTATCCTTCTGCTAAAGAGGATACACCAAGGAAATCAGAACCTGGGAACTGTGGGAAGCTATCAAACTAGGTCCTGTTCTTTTAGCATTTTTTTTCCTCTCCAAACACCCATAAGTAACCTCTTTAAGTGACAGCCAAATAGGACAGTTGATTTCTTGCTGAATCAAAAGAAAGAAAGACAAAAACTTGATGAGTAATTTGCTGAAACTAATCTCTGCTCCACCCCAAACCTTTTGAAATTACACATTTAAACTGATTTAGAGAACTTTAAAGACGCATTTAAAATTTCTTTCCCCCTTGTTTAACTATATAATTGTTTTCATTCACAGTAATCTTCTCTCGGAGGCGTATGCCTGACTTATTTAATAACTTCTTTTCCACATTTGAACTAATCCATTAGTGATAAGGAGCTCAACACTCCATTACCCACGATAAATTTCTGCCATTAAATAGCCACATGTCACATGGAGGAAAGGAGATACCTGGATGGCCATGCTGAGCCAGGGCAGCATCAGAGCTCAGCCCTGGAGCCTGCTCCAGGTTTGCCTCTGAGTTCCTTATTCCAGCCTTGGGAGTCAAGATATTGATCCGGCCAACCTGGAGCTGACCCAGAAAGACAAAGTAGGAGGGGCACACGCATCCCGCTGTATGGTTCATCTCTGTCATTCCAGAAGGGGTGGGGCTGGGGTACAGGCAGTTGGAGCCAAGGCAGGGAGCAGGCAAACAGAGCGGGTGGCCAGGACTGCCCTTGGGCTTAATACAAGGCCTCAGCAGTCCAGCTGGGCTTGATACAGAGCCCCAGTCCTCCTGCGCATCGTGTACATGGCACAGCTGATAAAGAAAAGTCAAACGTGTTTACCGCTTTTCTCCACCATTACCAGCTGGCTGCATTCTCAGGAGGCACTGAAGCTTGGCTTACAAGCTGATGGCACCTCTGCTCATTGACAACAGGCAGCTCCATCATGGGGAGAAAGAACAGAATCATTAACTGGGGAACCTTGGAGTCAGAGGGAAAAGAGACCTCAGAGGCCATTGATTCCAGGAGTTCTCAAGCTTTGCTGTGTGTCTGCATCACCTCTGGAGATGGCTGAATCTTTAAGGAACACCCAGGTAAAGCTAATGCATCCAGAAGTGATCTGGTTTCCTGGTTCTCAACATTAGCTATATGATATAATGACCTGGGAAGTTTTAAAAGTACCAATTTCTGGCCTCACTCCATACCAGTTAATTCAGAATTTCTGGCTATAGGCCTGGGACACAAGAATTATTGAAAAGCTACCCTGGTGATTACAGCAAGCCATCAGGATTGAAAACAACTGATCTGGGCATCTTACAGAAAATATATGGCCCAGAGAGGAGTTAAAACTTGCCGCATGTCCCATAGCAAGTGAGAGAGAGAGAGAGAGCAAGCTGTATAGAATCCAGGTGGCCATTAGTCCGATGTGAGCTCTTGGCGCCTGCTGGGATATGTGAGAGTAAGGAAGATGGCCAGTGTCACCCAGGAAAGCTTGACGCTCTGAAACGTCAGCCACTCTGCAGGGGATGATCGTTCAGAAGATTGTGCACCTAGATAGTGTCAGAGCTGCTGACCCGAAACCACACTTTCAATAGCAAGAGTCCAGATCCCTTTAATAATGCTTCCTCCTTCCTTTTGAATCTCAGTGCTCATGCAACAGGCATCAGCCCCTAGTTCTTCCCTGTCTCTGCACAGAATAAAGCCATGGAAATGAGCGCACTGTCTTCTGCACCTTAGGGAGGCATCCCAAGTACTGTGAGTGAATGGCAGGTTTGGTAAATCTTATTTCCTGCCCAGACTGTGAGTGCTCTGAGGGCAGCTCTGAGCCCCCTTCTCTCACATCCCTTGGCGTGTGGTTCAGGACAGCAAGATAGAAAAGGCTCCACATGGCCCTGGGCAAATCACTTCTTTGCAGGAGTCCCATCTGTAATATCTGAATGCTAACACTCACCTCCTAGGACATCGTTACGATTAAAGTGAAACATCAGAAGTAAAGTGCCCAGCCCAGAAGGGAAGTACAAAAAGTAGTTGACAATCTCAATTTCTGTACAGGGATGGCACATCAAGGGAGATGCTGAACTAGGATTGCCTGGGTTCCAATTCAGTCTGTACCACTTAGACCTGAACCTTTCTGACCTTAACTTTCTCTTCTGTATGACAACAGCAAGAGACACAAAGGATTGCTGTGAAGGTTAAATTAGAAAGTGCATTTAGGGCTTCCCTGATGGCTCAGTGATAAAGAATCCGCCTGCCAATGCAGGAGACACAGGTTTGATCCCTGATCCTGGAAGATCCCACATGCCACGGAGCTACTAAGCCCATGTGCCACAACTAGTGAGCTTGTGCTCTGGAGCCCAGGAGCCACAACCACTGAAGCCTGCATGCCCTAGAACCCACGCTCCACTATAAGAGAAGCCACGGCAGTGAGAAGCCTGTGCACCACAACTAGAGAGTAGCCCCTACTCACTGCAACGAGAGAAAAGCCCATGCAGCAGAGACCCAGCACAGTCAAAAATAAATAAAATTATATAAAAACAGAAAGTGCATTTAGAGCACTGAGCACGTGGTAAGCACTCGGTAAACATTAGCTATTATTATTACTGCTGACCCCAGCCTCCTTCATGTCATTTTCAGATTCATATCCCTGCAATTTATGTAAACTTGTTCCCTGACTCATAGCAGGTGCTCCATACTTGTTGGTTGAGTATCCAGGATGGTCTAGAAATGACTCATAATTGAAACAGTGTCTTGAAGAAGAGGCAGACACTTTGCCAGGGGCAGGCAAGCTACAAACTATAGGCCAAATCAGTCCCCATCTGTTTTTGCACAGCCCACGAAGTAAAAATGATTTTTATGCTTTTATATAGTTGGGGCAAAATCAAAAGAATAATATTTTGTGCAAAGTAAAAATCAGATAAAATACAAATTCCTGTATCCATAAATAAAGTGTTCTTGGAACACATCTACACCCATTCATTTACGTATTGTTGGTGGGTGCTTTCTCTTGCCCCAGTGGAAGAGCTGAGTAGTAGTGACAGACCATAAGGCCCACAAAGCCTAAAATATGTATTATTAGGTCCTTCACAGAAAAAGGTTGCCAGCTCCTGTGATAAACATTTAAAATATTTTGAAGAGCTGAGAGAGAGTGAAAGTAAGAAAGAGAAAGAAAAGGAAGGAGAAAGAAAGAGATTAGCTTGGTGGAAGAGGAAGCTACTAATAACATGAGTGAGCCTTACTCCATTTGGGCTGCTATAATTAATTGCCATCTACTGGGTGGTTTAAACAAAAACATTTATTTCTCACAGTTCTGGAGGCTGAGAAGTCCAATATCAAGGTGTTGACAGGTCTGGCGTCTGGATTGCAGATGGCCATCTGCCCGCTGCATCCCCACAGGGCAGGGAACCAACTCTCTCCGGTCTCTTTTCATAGGGGTACTAATCCCATCATGAAGGCCCCCCTCTCATGACCTCATATAAACCTAGTTTCCCCTCCAAGCCCCATTTCCAAATACCATCACATTGGAGATTCGGGTTTCAACATAAATTTGGGGACGGGGGAGAAAACACAGGCATTTAGTCTATTGCACAGGGTTATCCAAAGAGTATATATAAGGCCTTGAAAAGGGTCATTTGTTCCCACTCCACTGGACACCTACTTCTGAGATGCTTTTAGGGGTTTCAAGCATTAGGACAGGGAGCTGTCAGATGATCTTTAAGCCTCTTCCACCCCTGAGATGCCCAGAATTTATGACTCAGATGCCCTCGAGGCCAGAGAATTCCAAGGTGACTCTATTCCAGGGGTCTGATGCCTTCAGGCTATCCCATTACATTCTTTCTGCACCATCAGTCCTGGGGTAAGCTTTTCTGGTACAAATAAGATAGCAAACCCACTGAGATGAATGCATCTATCCATCAAGTATGCATAGCTAGATATGCATGAGGCTGGAGATTCAAAGTTTATTCTTTAAACCAATAGCTGATGGCCATTACTGACAAGAAAAGTTATTTCTGATTCACCAAGTCTCAACACTTTTGATGAGTCATTTTTCCAATGAAAAGTGATATTGCAGTTATATATGATTTTCTGTCACCATTCTCTGTTGAACCACATTGATCTATTTCTCATTTGAAGCCATAAGGTCCTGATATACCTGCAGTCTGACCTTCCATCTGAAAAAGTCCTATCAGCTCTCTTGACTTGAGAACTCCCATTGTGGGATAAACAGGGGCGGATTCTGATTAAGGCTGATAGCTCAGCTGGTAAAGAATCTGCCTGCAATGCAGGAGACCCCGGTTCAATTCCTGGATCCGGAGGATCTGCCAGAGAAGGGATAGGCTACCCACTCCAGTATTCTTGGGCTTCCCCTGTGGCTCAGCTGGTAAAGAATCTGCCTGCAATGCGGGAGACCTGGGTCCAATCCCTGGGTTGGGAAGATACCCTAGAGAAGGGAAAGGCTACCCACTCCAGTATTCTGGCCTGGAGAATTCCGTGGACTGTATAGTCCATGGGGTTGCAAAGAGTCTGACGCGACTGAGCACCTTTCACTTTCCCTTTCCTGGGTATAGGCACAGAGTCTGCTCTTCAAAACTGTTCTACCCAGGAAAGGTTGTTTGAGGTGAACAAATAAAGTAAAGCCACAGAAGGAGCAAACAGAAGCCCTAGATAGTTTAGAGTAACCTCAGGGGATCAAAAGAGCTGGAGAACAGGTTGGTGTGATTAACAAAATTTTCTGTCATCTCAGAAGGTATGAGTCAGGTTTTATTGTAATAAAGCCATGCAACAAATAATCCCAAAATTATAGTGCCTTATAACAAATAAGTGGTCATTTCCTAATCATGGGTCAACTGTAGTTGGCCATTCTCAGCTGGGTTTAGAAGCATTCAATAAATGAGATTGGACTCATGTTTTGGGATGTTTCAGATCTCCTCTGTGTGTCTTCCATCAGGGCTGGGGCATGTTACTCTCACAATACAGAACACAAGCTCCAAGAGGGCTGCAGAAACTCACTAAACCTCTTTAGGTCTCAGCTTGGAACTTGCACAATACCTCCTGCCACATCTCATTGGTCAGAGCAAGTCACATGATCAAGCCCCACATCAATGGGGCACGGAAGTATACTACAGCCATGGAGAAGCCATAGCCAAGGCATAAAGTGAAGGAAGAATTATGGACAAAAGCACACTCTAGGATGGGATGACCTGAGTGCCTTTACTTCCCAAGCTTTGCTGTCAGGATCCATTTTCTTTCTCACTTGGTAGAGCTAAAGGATTGTGAAGGAATTTTGGTCTGATGATGGAGGTCATGGGTGGTATGGACCATTGTTGGAACACCATTGGTCCCATCTACTCCTGGAGATAAGGGAGGTTTATGAGAGGTGAAGCTAACTCCTCTAGAATGTGAAGAAAAACTGACTACATAAAGGCATTTTCCCCTCTCTCTACCTGCTTGAAAGATTCTGTTTAACTGGTTAGTTCTAGTTAGTTGGCTTCCAGTTTACTGAGATTATATCTTGTAAGCATTTTTATCACCTACTTAGCACGTAGTGTTATTTCTGAATAGCCAGGATAATGATAAAATAAACAAAAGACTACAGTCCTTTTCACATGCTTGCTTCTTAACTGTTTAAAATTAGCTCCTTTGACACAATCAACCATTCTGTGAAGTGAGAACAAAGGAAAGATAAGAACTATTTTAAAAGTGCTGACATGACACCGTCAACAATAGCCCAGCTCCAGTTCAGGCTTCTTGGCTGCTCTGACAACCCTGTACGATCACAAGCCTGGATTAGACTCGAGGGCACCAAACCGGGCACCAGGAGATGGTGCCACCATATGTCCGTGGAGCAGAGGTCTAGGCACAAAGCCCTGAAAAGTGGCATGTAGACCAGGAGCATGACACAGACTAGACTCCTCATGATGCTCTGGGGTCTCCTTCATGGGGCTGGCTTCCTTGAACCAGTTTCCTACATGGCATGGATGCCCTACAGTCTCCTACTTAGGGGTCCTTGTTAACCCTGAGAGTTTCCCTGAGCAGAGAAATAAATACATGGCCTTGCATTATCCCACCTGGGACATGGCTACCCACTCCAGTATTCTTGCTTGGAGAATCCCATGGACAGAGGAACCTGGTGAGCTACAGTCCAGGGGGTTGCAAAGAGTTGGACACATCTAAGCATTGTCCCTGACCCATCTTATTGACAGCAGATGAAGATTCATCTTGACCACCCCAGGCAGTGGGAAGATGGGCTCTCAGAGCCAGCATTGGTTCCCTCTCCTTAAGGTCTATTATGCCATTATTCATCTATAGAAGACCGACTCTCACCACAGATTTTTTTTTTTTTTTTGGCTATGCCATGCTGCATGTGGGATCTTAGTTCCCCGACCAGGGATTGAGCCTCTGGCCCCTGTATTGAGAGCATGGAGTCTAAACATTGAATCACCAGGGAGGTCCCCCACCATAAAATTTTAAAGTAGAAAAGAAACAAAAAAAAAAAAGAAAGAAAGAAAAGAAACACATGTTACATGGTCTCCATCTCTCTTCAGCTGTCAAGGTGTACATGCTTACTTGCATGCTAAGTTGCTTTAGCCATGTTCAGCTCTTTGCAACTCTATGGACTGTGGTCCGCCAGGCTCCTCCGTCCATGGGATTCTCTAGGCAAGAATACAGGAGTGGGTTGCCATGCCCTCCTTCAGGGGATATTCCCAACCCAGGGATCAAACTCTAGTCTCATATGTCTCCTGCACTGGCAGGTCGGTTCTTTACCATTAGCACTGCCTGGGAAGTTCTATCAAGGTGTACATCTCATACTAAAAGAATAGTCCACTTCACACACATAGTAACACCAGCCACGTGACCCTGGCTAACCAGCTAAGCCTTCACTTCTTAAGAGCATCATTTATAAAAGGGGAATCAGTCTCACCAGGCTGCTTGGAAGTTGCCCAGAGATTTGAGTTTGAGTCTTTTATTAATCTTTATTTCTGTAACAAGTTAGTTTAGCTCTTTCTACTTTAATTTCCTCTGTTATAAAATGGGAATACTAGTTAATTATTAAGGGTGCCAGCTCTAAACATCCATGAAATGTCATCA
This sequence comes from Bubalus bubalis, assembly GCF_019923935.1. Lineage (NCBI taxonomy): Eukaryota > Metazoa > Chordata > Mammalia > Artiodactyla > Bovidae > Bubalus > Bubalus bubalis. Next base: position 24,240,380 of record NC_059174.1, on the reverse strand, counting down.
GATTGTTCAATTCATTTGATTAACCTACAGAAGATTTTCATATACAATAAAATATACAGTGTATTAGAGCATCATTTTAATTAGTATGCCATATTATATAATTTCGGAGAAGGCAATGGCACCCCACTCCAGTACTCTTGCCTGGAAAATCCCATGGATGGAGGAGCCTGGTGGGCTGCAGTCCATGGGGTCGCTAAGAGTCAGACACGACTGAGCGACTTCACTTTCACTTTTCACTTGCATGCATTGGAGAAGGAAATGGCAACCCACTCCAGTGTTCTTGCCTGGAGAATCCCAGGGACGGGGGATCCTGGTGGGCTGCCGTCTATGGGGTCGCGCAGAGTCGGACACGACTGAAGCGACTTAGCAGCAGCAGCATTATATAATTTATGTACCTAATTTGCTTTTTGTCAAATATAGGTGTGCTAATACACCTTGAAATTATGTGACAAGGTGTGTCCCAGTACACACCTCAGAGACTTAATTTGATTTGGAGATTAATAAAGCATGGAAGTTGCCCCTCTCTCGAGGTTACAGTGTCTTAAATACCGATTGCCTTGTGAAATGGATTTGGGGACTATTACAGCAACCGAGCTGCCCAGAGGGGAGAAAGATGCCATTGCAACAGTCTTTGTGTTTCCTGATGCCTGCTTCAGTCAAGACGTGACAGAAGGCTGTGCTCTGGCCTAAAGACAGGGGCGCAGGTTCACTGCCTCAACTCCCACCCAGCTAGAACAAGAACAGACTTGCTTTGGTGGTGGATTGGGGCCCAACAAAGGAAGGGTTTTCCAGGCTCAAATCTACCCTGGAATGTGAGCTTCATAGGTGCAGGGACTGAATCTGCTTGCTGTATAGAGCTGGGCACACAGGTCATCAGTGATATTTGTGGAGTGGAAGAAGTAAGGAGCAGTAAGGCTTTATGAAGATTCCAGGAGGACCCAGGCAGAAGGTGAGGTGACCTCTTGCTGGGGATACTGCCCAGAGGAGTCATGCACTTGTTGCAGGAAGGGGAACCCCTTCCAGGGCCTAAGAGTGAGCTCTTGTCTAACACTCGGAAATGAATTATCCAAGAAGACAAACGAGCTGACAAAGCAGGAGATGTTATTGGTAAGGGATGCCCAGGCAGAGAGCAAGAGGGTAAGGGGAACCCAGGAGGACTGCTCTGCCATGGGGCTCACAGTCTCGAGTTTTATGGTGATGGAATTCCAGGTTGTCTCTGGCCAATCACTCTGACTCCAGGTCCTTCCTGGTGGCACATGCATTGCTCAGCCCAAAACGGATTCCAATGAGGAGGATTCTGGGAGGTTGGCAGTACACATGGGATCTCCTTTTGACCTTTTCTTGATGGTGGCTTGTTATTTCCCTGTGCCTTACCAGGACTTCATGTCATAAAATAACTCATGGAAGTGGTTACTATGGTGCCTGGCCAGGGTGGATGGTTTGAGTCAGTTGTTCTCCCTAAACACATTCAGTGGGGGCCAGGGATCTTTAAGGTCTATATGAACCCTGAGATTCCACCTGGACCTGCAAGGATGAGTGCAAAATAGGCAGCAGACAGGAGACAAGACAGTCCCTCTTTTCATGTAGGTTCAGAGCCACGATGTGGTGTTGGCTGGTTCACATCTGGCTGGGTGCCTTTCTCTTCCGGAAGAGGGACTCTTTATTTATTTATTTTTTTAAATTTATTTATTTTCCAATTGAGGGATAATTGCTTTACAGAATTTTGTTGTTTTCTGTCAAACATCAACATGAATCAGCCATAGGTGTACATATGTCCCCTTCAAGAGGGACTCTTTAAATTTACGTCTGTCTGAGCTGCTGGTGGAATGAATCACAGAATTCAGTACAGGATGGGAGAAGCATGGTCTAAGCTATAGGCAGGATCATAAGAAGAATCAAAGCTTGGACCCTATATTAGTTTCCCAAGACAGCTGTAACAAAGCACCACAAACCGGTGGCTTTAAACAACAGAAATTTATTCTCTCACATTTAGAGAGGCTAAAAGTCTAAAATCAAGGTGTTGGCAGGGCCATGATCCCTTTGAAGGATTCAGGGAAGAATTCTTGCCTCCTCCCAGCTTCTGGTGGTTGCCAGCAAGCCTTGCAGTACTTGCAGCTGTAGCAGTCCAATCCATACCCCCGACTTCACATGCCTTTTCCTCTGTGTCTCTGTGTTTCTCTGTCCAAATTTCCCTCTTGTTAAAAGTACACCAGTCATGGGACTAGGGTTCACTCTAATCCAGTATGACCTTTTCCTAATTAATTACATCTTGGTCATGTATGGATGTGAGAGTTGGACTGTGAAGAAGGCTGAGCGCCGAAGAATTGATGTTTTCTTCATCTGGGAGAAGACTCTTGAGAGTCCCTTGGACTGCAAGGAGATCCAACCAGTCCATTCTGAAGGAGATCAGCCCAGAGGTTTCTTTGGAGGGAATGATGCTAAAGCTGAAACTCCAGTACTTTGGCCACCTCATGTGAAGAGTTGACTCATTGGAAAAGACTCTGATGCTGGGAGGGATTTGGGGCAGGTGGAGAAAGGGACGACAGAGGATGAGATGGCTGGATGGCATCACCGACTCGATGGACGTGAGTCTGAGTGAACTCCGGGGGTTGTTGATGGACAGGGAGGCCTGGCGTGCTGTGATTCATGGGGTCGCAAAGAGTCGGACACGACTGAGTGACTGAACTGAACTGAACTGAACTGCTAAGACTCTATTTCCAAATAAGATCCACATTCTGAGGATCCAGGTGGACATGAAGTTTTGGGGGGACACTATTTGATTCAATACAGCCTGAGGACTCCAATGGGACACTCTCCAAGCTTGGAGCGTGGACCTCATAGCCTAGTCTCTCCGAACCTGCAACCTCTGGCCTCCTGGGGCTCCCTCTGACCGCTTCTGCAACTAACATGCTGGCCTCTTGGGGCGCTGTGCCTCCTTTAACCCTCCCTCTGCCCCCATCTCCCCACCCCAGCCCGAGTTACAGATCCACGCTTATTCCTTGGGGGAAAAGTTATGACCAACTTAGATAGCATATTGAAAAGCAGAGACATTACTTTGCCAACAAAGGTCCGTCTAGTCAAGGCTATGGTTGTTCCTGTGGTCATGTATGGATGTGAGAGTTGGACTGTGAAGAAGGCTGAGCGCCAAAGAATTGATGCTTTTGAACTGTGGTGCTGGAGAAGACTCTTGAGAGTCCCTTGGACTGCAAGGAGATCCAACCAGTCCATTCTGAAGGAGATCAGCCCTGGGTGTTCTTTGGAGGGAATGATGCTAAAGCTGAAACTCCAGTACTTTGGCAACCTCATGCGAAGAGTTGACTCATTGGAAAAGACTCTGATGCTGGGATGGGTTGGGGGCAGGAGGAGAAGGGGACGACAGAGGATGAGATGGCTGGATGGCATCACTGACTCGATGGACGTGAGTCTGAATGAACTCCGGGAGATGGTGATGGACAAGGAGGCCTGGCGTGCTGCAATTTGGGGTCGCAAAGAGTCGGACACGACTCAGCGACTGAACTGAACTGAATCTAAAGGTTCCCTGAAGTTCAGAGGGAGGTTCTTGCTTTGCTCCTGTTCATCGCCATAGGGCAGAGATTCTATAAGACCCCCACCACCCAGAGTGACCACAGGGGCATGAAAATGCCTGAAGTCATATGAACCGAAGAGAGGGAGACCACTGAGGACAGCATTCCTTCTTCCCTCTGTCCTGAATGTTCTAGCCCCTCCTACAGTGGAGTTCTAGCCCCTCCCCACTGGGAGGGGGCATAGTTTGATTCTCCTGCAGTAAACCTCAGTGTCTGGGTGTCATGGAGCAGGGCTACTCTCCTGCTGCTTAGGCCTGAGATTGGTGGAGCAGCAGAAGAAGAGATAGTGGGTGAAATTGGAACACAAAACGACTTCTCCCTCCCCCTGGTAGCCAGTGGAATGCTGTTCTGTTGGTTCCACGTGATGATTGAATTGCCTTTTCACTGAGGGATAAGCAGATCTTTAAAAGGCAGGTAATGTAAGCTAATGGTTTCAAGAAAATGCAGCCTATCAAAGGGACCATAAAAGAAAGTGGGGTTAATGGTTATGCTGCTAAGAATCTAGGGAGCAGCCCTCAATTTAATACTAAGAAAACCTCCCAGGTGCCTACTGCTACCTGCTCCCGTTGTCTCTCTCAACAACCTAATAAACTGGGAGAAATCAGTCACCCCCACTTCACAGATGGGGACGTGGATCTTTGGAAATCTAATATGAACTAGCAGGAAATGGCTCCTTAAGAGTATCCACACAGTCCCTTTGGTTTACAGATGAGGAAAATGAGATCAGAAATGGTCACACACTGAGCCAAGGTTACACAGCTTGTAAGATGCCCAACTGGAATTCAAATTTGTCTGACTCTGAGTCCAGGGCTCTTTACATGACTGCGTGATGATGTGGTTTGTGGTTTGCTCAGGTTCCCACAGTTAGTGGGTGTTAGAACGAAGACTTCAACCAGGTCTTCCAACTTCTGGTCCAGCCTCTTTCCCACTGTGTCCCTTGGGGTCTCAGCGGGAATTTGCACCCAGTCACCAGCTCAGTCTCCTTTTTGCTTCACCTTCATAGATGATCACTTCAGGACTTTTTTCCAGGAGCTGGGACTCCGTGGGTCCAGGCAGGATGGGAGGCCCCATGCCTAACCACTTGTTGGAAGGGTAAGCCCTGATCTTTACAACACAACCAGGCTATGTTCTCAAATTGGGCCAGAACATTTGTTATTTCACATCAACTCTGAACACTCAATAGAAGAGAAAAAGTGGGACACTTTGGAACTGGCTTTCCTCTGTGCCAACAAAATGCCATTATTTTAACTTCATTTGTGTGGTACAAATGAGGAGATAAATGTCGTGTTCCAGCCAGAGTCTATTAGTGGGTATGGACTGCAACATGGAAAGACTGTGCAATCTGGCTGGGTAAGGAACAGGGAAGAGCTGCACCCAAGGATCTCGGCTCTTAAATTCCTGCTGCCTGGGATTTCTGAACCATGAAGGAAGATAAAAATGCATGTGGTATATTACACACCTATAGCTAATTGCCTTTATATTTTTTTAATTACATACAAATTCTGATTGGGTAACTTTGGGCATGTCTCTCAATCTCTTTAGGACTTAACTTTCTCATCTGTAAAACTGAGACAATATCTGACCTCCCTGCTACACTACGTATTTTGGTGTTAGAATTAAATAAGAAAATGAATAGAAAATTGCAATTGTTCCACAAATGCTATTGATTATACATTATGCATTGTATATACACAAAATAATTAGGCACCTAAGTAATCTTGCTTGCTTGGTTGCTTGCATAGTCGCTTCAGTTGTGTTCAACTCTCTCCGACCCTATGGACCATGGCCTGCAAGGCTCCTCTGTCCAGACAGGAATACTGGAGTGGGTTGCAATTTCCTTCTCCACCTAAGTAACCTAGATTCATGTTATAAGTATGTGTCTGCTGTGCTCAGTTGCTTCAGTCATGTCTGACTCTTTGCGACCTATGGACTGTAGCCCACCAGGCTCCTCTGTCCACGGCATTCTCCAAGCAAGAATACAGGAGTAGGTTGCCGTGCCCTCCTCCAGGGGATCCTCCCAACCCAGGAATTGAATCCATATCTCTGGCATGCTCCTGCATTGCATGCAGGTTCTTTACCCACTGAGCCACCTGGGAAGTCTGTAAGTATGTAATTCAAACTAAAATATATTGCCTTTTCACCTCCCTGATGTAACTAATCCCATGAGATTCAATAAGAAAAAGGAAGGAATGCTTAAGCCTCCATTCTTTTGATTTAATAAAATTTCACTGAAATATAGTGTATCATATAGAAAGTACTTGATTAATTTTTCCAAAGTGAACATATTTACCATCAGCACCTAGATCAACAGTTATTATCAACCCCTCAGAAGCCTCCGCTAATATTCCTTCCCACTTAACTACCATCAACTCTTTCCCAAAGTTACCATTACTCTGAATGCTAATATTATTACTAAATTTAACTGTTTGGGCTTTGATAAACAGAATCATACAGTATATGCGCTTTGGGGCCTGGCTTCTTTCAATATTACGTTAGTGGAATTCATCCAATACAGTCTGTATAGCAGTAGCATATTTGTTTTTATTGTTGTATAGTATTCCATTATGTGAAAATACCTTTATCCATTCTACTGTTGATAGACATGTGCATTGTTCTCAGTTTGCAGCTAACACAAATAATGGTTAACACGTATATAGATTTTTGTTGAAGATGTAACTGGGAGAGGAATACTGGGTTATAGAGTAGTGAGGGCTTCAGTTCAGTTCAGTCGCTCAGTCGTGTCCGACTCTTTGCAACCCCATGAATCACAGCATGCCAGGCCTCCCTGTCCATCAACAACTCCCGGAGTTCACCCAGACCCACGTCCATGGAGTCAGTGATGCTATCCAGCCATCTCATCCTCTGTCGTCCCTTTCTCCACCTGCCCCAAATCCCTCCCAGCATCAGAGTCTTTTCCAATGAGTCAACTCTTCGCATGAGGTGGCCAAAGTACTGGAGTTTCAGCTTTAGCATCATTCCTTCCAAAGAAATCCCAGGGCTGATCTCCTTCAGAATGGACTGGTTGGATCTCCTTGCAGTCCAAGGGACTCTCAAGAGTCTTCTCCAGCACCACAGTTCAAAAGCATCAATTCTTCAGCACTCAGCCTTCTTCACAGTCCAACTCTCACATCCATACATGACCACAGGAAAAACCATAGCCTTGACTAGACGGACCTTTGTTGGCAAAGTAATGTCTCTGCTTTTGAATATGCTATCTAGGTTGGTCATAACTTTGCTTCCAAGGAGTAAGCGTCTTTTAATTTCATGGCTGCAGTCACCATCTGCACTGATTTTGGAGCCCCCAAAAAAAAAAGTCTGACACTGTTTCCACTGTTTCCCCATCTATTTCCCATGAAGTGATGGGACCGGATGCCATGATCTTCGTTTTCTGAATGTTGAGCTTTAAGCCAACTTTTTCACTCTCCTCTTTCACTTTCATCAAGAGGCTTTTGAGTTCCTCTTCACTTTCTGCCATAAGGGTGGTGTCATCTGCATATCTGAGGTTATTGATATTTCTCCCGGCAATCTTGATTCCAGCTTGTATTTCTTCCAGTCCAGCATTTCTCATGATGTACTCTGCATAGAAGTTAAATAAGCAGGGTGACAATATACAGCCTTGACGTACTCCTTTTCCTATTTGGAACCAGTCTGTTGTTCCATGTCCAGTTCTAACTGTTGCTTCCTGACCTGCATACAAATTTCTCAAGAGGCAGGTCAGGTGGTTTTGTATTCCCATCTCTTTCAGAATTTTCCACAGTTTATTGTGATCCACACAGTCAAAGGCTTTGGCATAGTCAATAAAGCAGAAATAGATGTTTTTCTGAAACTCTCTTGCTTTTTCCATGATCCAGCGGATGTTGGCAATTTGATCTCTGGTTCCTCTGCCTTTTCTGAAACCAGCTTGAACATCAGGAAGTTCATGGTTCACATATTGCTGAAGCCTGGCTTGGAGAATTTTGAGCATTACTTTACTAGCGTGTGAGATGAGTGCAATTGTGCGGTAGTTAGAGCATTCTTTGGCATTGCCTTTCTTTGGGCTTAGCTTTATCAAATATTGGCAAATATGCCCCAAAGTGATTGTTCTAGTTTGTACCCAGATCAGAAGTGTGAGTTCCAGTTACTACACATCCTTACCAGCACTTGATATTTTTTAAACTGAGGTTACATTGGTTTATAACATTATATAACATTATATTTAGACTTCCGTAAATACTACAATGTACTTACTACCAAAAGTTTAGTTTCCATCACTGTACAGTTGATGCCTTTACCCATTTTGCCTCTTCCCACCCCCATTTCCATTCTGTTAACCCCCACTCTGTTCTTTGTATCTATGTTTTTGTTGTCGCCTTCTTGTGTTCATTTATTTAGTTTTTTTAATATTCTACATATGATTGAAGTCATATGGTATTTCTCTTTTTCTATCTGCCTCATTTCACTTACCATAATACCCTCAAGGTCCATCCATGCTGTTGTAAATGGCAAGATTTCGCTTTTATTATGGTCAGATGGTATTATTGAGGCTTTGCATGTTTTTATAAGTGGTAAGGCTAGTCATTTCTCTTACTTGTGAATATTTTTCTTATTATTCTAGCTTGTTTATTTTTTCAACTGAATTTTGGAATAAGCTTCTTTGATTAAAAACAAAACTCCAAATATCTTATTATGATCATATTAAATGTATAAATTAAAATAGGAAGAATTGACCTTTTTTTGAGAACTGATATTTTATTTGTAAGTTTTTCTATCCCTTTCAGTTTTCACTTGGTGTTTGTATATTGATCCTTCTTTCCTGATTATGTTTTCTAATGATTTAGTTATCTTATTGTTTCAAAGAACTAGACTTGTGGATGTCCCTGGTGGTTCAGTAATTAAGAATCCACCTGTCAGTGCAGGGGACACAGGTTTGATTCCTGGTCTGGGAAGATTCCACATGCCATGGGGCACATAGCCCCATGCACCACAACTACTGAAGCCTGTGGACCTAGAACCCGTGCTCCACAATAAGAGAAGCCACTGCAATGAGAAGTCTGCACGTTGCCAATTAGAGAGAAGCCCCTGCTAGCCACTAGAGAAAGCCCGCACAAAGACCCAGAGCAGTCAAAAATAAATAAATAAAATTTTAAAAAAGAACTAGATTTGGGATTAATGTATTAGTACTGTTTATCTAATTCATTAATTTCTATTTTTATCATTAGTACTATTTCTGATAGCTTTCAATTTATTTTTGTATGCTTTTTATAACTTTTTGAGCACAGTGCTTAAATTTGTTTTTTATTCTCTCTTTTGTTATTTGACTATGATTTTCCTGTCTACATTGATTTAGCTGTGTATTCGTTTCCTAGGGCTGCCGTTAAAAAATACGGTATACTGGGTGGCTTAGACAATAGAAATACATTGCCTCACAGTTCTGCAGGCAAGACATCAAAGATCAAGTTGTTGGTAGGGTTAGTTTCTTCTAAAGCTATAAAACAGAGGAGTTCTATGCTTCTCCCCTGGCTTCTGGCAGTTTGTTGGCAATCTTTGGTGTTCCTTGGCTTGTAGAAGCATCACCCCAATCTCTGTCTTTATCTTCACATCGTGTTCTCCCTGTGTGTGGCTTTGTGAACAAGTTCCCCTTTTCATCAGGACGCTCGTCATATTGATTTAGGGCCCACCCTAATGGCCTCATTTTAACTTGATTACCTCTGTAAAGACCCCATCTCCCTAAAAGGTGACATTCTGAGGTACTGGGAGTTAGAACTTCCACATATGATTAGAGGGTGGGACACCATTCAACCCATAACAGACTGTGTCCACAAAACTGCATAAAGAGTACTTTCATTATTGTTGTTGCCTAAGACAGTCTTCCATTTCTGTTTTTATTTCCCTCTTTGAGAGTTTAAGAGAGCCTTTAAAAAATGTCCACATGGAAGGAACTTCCTCCTTTCTATTTTGTTATCAGTGTTTAGTGAATTGTATAATATATAACTTAATAGTTACAAAATATTATCCAAACTGCATCTAACTTTGAGAATTTATTGAAGATTTATTTATGGGTCAATGTACAATGGTTTCTATGAAAATTCTCACAGCTTTTGGGGAAAACAAAATGTTTATTCTTTGGTTACATGGTTTAATTAGTTCTATCTCATTAGTTACTTAAATATTCTTATCTTTATTTATTTTTGTCTTCTTGATCTATTCTTACAGAGCGAATTATATTCCTCTTCTACTTATATATGTCTGCCTATTTCTTGCATCTCTTGTAACTTCTGCTTTATAAATGTGGAAACTATATTATTTGGTGTATTGATATTTACAAATGTTGTCATAGTCAAACTCATAAAATCAGAGTAGATTGGTTGTTGCCAGGCACTGGGGGGGTGGGGAAAATAGAAAGAGCAAAGGTAGAAATTTTTTTGCTATAAAATGAGTAAGTTCTGGAGTTCTCATATACAGCATGGTGACTATAGTTAAAATATTATATTGTATACTTGAAATTTGCTAAGACAGTAGATATTAAAAGTTCTCAGTGCAAAAAAGTTAACTATGTGAGGTGACATGTGTTAAGCAACATTATTGCAGTAACAATTTCACATTATATATATACATATATATATATATAAAATCATGCTGTATACCCTAAAATTATACAATGTCATTTGTCAACTATATTTCAGTAAAGTTGGAAGAAAATATTGTCTTTATTGAATTATACTCCTTAGATTACAATATATTTTTCTTTTTCATTTAATGATCTTTGTACTGAATGTCACCTTATCTGCCCTGTTGTTGTTCAGTCACTAAGCTGTGTCCAACTCTTTGCAACCCAGTGGACTGCAGCACACAGGCTTCCCTGTCCTTCACCATCTCCAGAAATTTGCTCAGATTCATGTCCTTTGAGTCAGTGATGTTATCTAACATCTCATCCTCTGCTGCCCTCTTCTCCTTTTGCCTTCAATCTTTCCAGCATTGGGAACTTTTCCAGTGAGTCGGCTCTTCACATCAAATGGCCAAAGTATTGGAGCTTCAGCTTCAGCATCAGTCCTTCCAATGAATATTCAGAGTTGATCTCCTTTAGAATTGACTGGTTTGATCTCCTTACTGTCCAAGGCATTCTCAAGCATCTTCTCCAGCACCACAATTCGAAAGAATCAATTCTTCAGCACTTAGTCTTCTTTATGGTTCAATTCTCACATCTGTACATGACTACTAAAAAAACCATAGCTTTGACTGTATGGATATTTGTCAGCAAAGTGATGTCTCTGCTTTTTAATACGTTGTCTAGGTTTGTCATAGTTTTCCATCCAAGGAGTAAGCATCTTTTAATTTAATGGCCGCAGTCATCATCTGCAGTGATTTTGGAGCCCAGGAAAATGAAATCTGCCACTGCTTCCACTTTTTCCCATCTATGAAGTGATGGGACCAGATGTCATGATCTTAGTTTTTTTAATGTTGAGTTTTAAGCCAGATTTTTCACTCTCCTCTTTCATCCCCATCAAGAAACTCTAGTTCCTCTTCACTTTCTGCCATTAGAGTGGTATCATCTGCGTATCTGAGGTTATTGATATTTCTCCCAGCAACCTTGATTCCAGCTTGTGATTCATCCAGCTCAGCATTTCACATGATGTATTCTGCATATAAGTTAAATAAACAGGGTGACAATATATAGCCTTATCATACTCCTTTCCCAGTTTTGAACCAGTCAGTTGTTCCATGTCTGCTTTTGATGGTACAGACAGGTTTCTCAGGAGACAGGTAAGGTAGTCTGGTATTCCCATCTCTTTAAGAATTTTCCACAGTTTGTTGTGATTCACACAGTCAAAAGCTTAAGCATAGTCAATGAAGCAGAAGTAGATGTTTTTCTGGAATTCCCTTGCTTTCTCTATGATCCAACAAATGTTGGCAATTTGATCTCTGGTTCCTTTGCCTTTTCTAAACCCAGCCTGTATATCTGAAAGTTCTCAGTTCACATTCTGTTGCAGCCTAGCCTGAAGGATTTTGAGCATAACCTCACTAGCCTGGGAAATGAGCACAATTGTACAGTAGTTTGAACACTCTTTGGGATTGGAATGAAAACTACCTTTTCCAGTCCTGTGGCCATTGCTGAATTTTCCAGATTTCTGACATATTAGCATTTTAATAGCATAATATTTTAGGATTTGAAATAGCTCAGCTGGAATTTTATCAATGCACTAGTCTTGTGTGATGTTTCATAAGGCCCACTTGACTTCAGACTCCAGGATGTCAGGCTCCGGGTGAGTGACTACACCACTGTGGTTATCTAGGTCATTAGTATAGTGTTTTTGTATAGTTCTTCTGTGTATTCTTGCCACTTCTTTTTAATCTCTTCTGCTTCTGTTAGGTCCTTACCATTTCTGTCCTTTATCATGCCCATGTTTGCATGAAATGTTCCCTTGATGTCTCCAATCAAGGAGAGATCTTGAAGAGATCTCTAGTCTTTCCCATTCTATTGTTTTCCTCTGCTTCTTTGCACTGTTCACTTAAGAAGGCCTTCTTATCTCTCCTTGCTATTCTCTGGAACTCTGCATTCAGTTGGGTATATCTGTCCTGAACTCCATCTTATCTGATATTGAGATAACTACCTTTGCTTTCTTTGTGTCTATATTTCCCTGGTGCATATTTGTTTTTCTGTGGTTTTGTTTTAGATGCATTTCTTACATATAACATAGGGTTGGGTTTGCTTTGTGATTCATTCTGAAAATCATTTTATCGCAATAAAATTTACTCTAATAACAGGTCAAATATGCTTGGTCTTTGTTCTATTATATTAATTTTGCTATGTTGTGATTGAATAGCTCTAGTTTTTAAAAATCTTTCATTATGTACTCTATAGTTATTTTGTGTCTTGTTATTCTGATATTTAGAAAGATTTGTATTTTTGTTCTAACAGTCGCCTTTACAAGTATCAGTTCAGTTGTTCAGTCATGTCTGACTCTGCAACCCCATGGACTGCAGCACGCCAGGCTTCCCTGTCCATCACCAACTCCCGGAGCTTGCTCAAACTCATGTCCATCGAGTCGGTGATGCCATGCAACCATCTCATCCTCTGTGGTCCCCTTCTCCTCCTGCCTTCAATCTTTCCCAGCATTGGGGTCTTCTCCAGTTAGTCAGTTCTTCGCATCAGGTGGCCAAAGTATTGGAGTTTCAGCTTCAGCATCAGTCCTTCCAAAGAATACTCAGGACTGATCTCCTTTAGGATTGACTGGTTGGATCTCCTTGCAGTCCAAGGGACTCTCAAGAGTCTTCTCCAATACCACAAGTATAGTATCATTTTAATGCCCTTAGCTCTCTATCCCCTTAGTTAGTTCTTTACCACAACAATAATGGAATGATTGTATTTCCTTTCCTTCCCTTGTCATATTTCTTAGTTTTCCTACATAGCTCATAGATGAGGCCACCAGTGATAATCAATAAACATTGATTAACTGCTACACTTTTCTAAAAACAAAACCCCAAAAAGCACACACTCAATGTCTAGAAAAAAATCTCTTTAGTCCTCTGCCTGAATATCTTATACTGGCTTGTCTAGAACCAGCCACCAGTCCTGTTTGAAAACATTTTCCCTTGACCTAAAGACAGGAATCTGGACCTTGGAAAGTGAGAACTGCTGTATGTAGGAGCACCTGCCACACCCATGTTCTCCTCTTTGATCCAGCTCCTGATTTCTCCATTGCCCAAGCTCTGGGCAATCAGAGCAGCAGAAAAACAAGCAATCAGTGGGAATAACCAATACTGGATCTCAAAACTGTTCCAGGGACCTGGCCTCACCAAGTACAAAGGCTACAAGATTGAAAGGACTAGAGGTACAAGTCAGGAAACAGAAGTACATTTTAGAGACACACCTGATTACCAGAATGAGTGTGCGAAGAATAAATGCTGGAGAGGGTGCAGAGAAAAGGGAACCCCTCTACACTGGTGGTGGGAATGTAAATTGGTACAACGACAACCACTATGGAGAACAGTATTGCTACTGCTAAGTCATTTCAGTCGTGTCCAACTGTGCGACCCCATAGATGGCAGCCCACCAGGCTCCCCCGTCCCTGGGATTCTCCAGGCAAGAACACTGGAGTGGGTTGCCATTTCCTTCTCCAATGCATGAAAGTGAAAAGTGAAAGGGAAGTCGCTCAGTCGTGTCCGACTCTCAGCGACCCCATGGACTGCAGCCTTCCAGACTCCTCCATCCATGGGATTTTCCAGGCAAGAGTACTGGAGTGGGGTGACATTGCCTTCTCTGATGGAGAACAGTATGGAGGTTCCTTAAAAAACTAAAAACAGAGTTGAAAATATGATCCAACAATCCCACTATTGGGCATATATCTGGAGAAAACCATAATTTGAAAACATACATGTACCCCAACGTTCACAGCAGCACTGTTTACAATAGCCAAGATATGGAAGCAACCTAAATGTCTGTTGACAGAGGAATGGATAAAGAATATGTGGTACACATATATAATGGAGTATTACTCAGTCGTAAAAAGGAATAAAATAATGCCATTTGCAGCAACATGGATGGATCTATAAATAGAAGTTACTGTATTAAGTGAAGTAAGTCACACAGAAAAAGACTAATATCATAAGATATCACTTATATGTCAAATCTAATGAAAAGTGATACAAATGAACTTATTTACAAAACAGAAAAAGACTTACACACTTTGAAAACAAACTTATGGTTACCAAAGTGGAAAGGTGGAGGGGAGGGATAAATAAGGAGTTTGGGATTAACATAAACACACTACTGTACAGCACAGGAAACTCAGTATTCTATAATAATCTAAATGAGAAAGGAGTTTGAAGAAGAGTGGACATATGTGTATATATATATATATATATATATCACTGAATCATTTTGTTGTACACCTGAAACTAACACAACGTTATGAATCAACTACACTCCAATATAAAATAAAAATTAAAAAAGAATGAGTCCAAAGGCCTACATGACCTACTGCACCTGCCTTACCTACCTGTAGGGTGACCACTGGTCTTGATGAACAGTTTTGCTTTGTGCCTGTTGAGCCAAAGGATTTCAGTTTGGATAACAAACTATAGACTCACCTCATCCCAAAACCATGTGTATGATTGACAAAGGTGCCAGGTAGTCTTGGTCTTCGTTTTCATCATAACTGGAAAGCATACATGATCTGCCAGTGACTAGCTGTCTTTCTGGCTAAGTTAAGTGTCCTAATCTGTAAAATAGACAAAAAGAGAGTGAGTTTTTTGAGCTCAAAAGTCTCTTTTGTTAGTACATCAGAAGTGTAGTTTTACACAGCTTCATCATTTTTTTCATTAAGATCAAATTATTTAGGTCATGGCTATTTTAAGAGTCAGAATCAAAATGGACAAAAAAGTAATCAGTTGTGTGATTATATGCAGACAACAAGCACCATTATTACTGCAAGAGGCTTTCTGGCACTTTCCTTTAGAAAAAAAGAAAGAGAATTAAACATTCTATTGATTTTTAGAGTTAGGTTCATAGAAAGGTCTTTTCCACCAACGCAGTGATGTGTACAAGGTATGCAGTGTCCCTGAGGACAGCAGGTCCTGCTTGACAGGAACTAGGATTTGAGAGGGATGGTTCATGTGCTCACAAAAATCTCCAGCATAAGAGTTTCAGGCAAAAGCCAATATGTGGGAGGCTCTGAGGGCCTTAATTAAAAGGTCAATCAATTTTTTCCAAGGTGATTTTATAGTGTGCATTAAAAGAATTCATAATTTGTTCTCTCCGTTTGGGTGGAGTTCAAACCTACTGGAGCACATGGTCCTGTATCTAAGGAACAACAAGTAACAACAGATACTCATTAGACAAAGTTGCATCAACCTGACAGACATCGCAGTCCACCCCCTCTTCCAACTTCTTTTAGAATCTATCTTTAAGGGGAAAACTCTCTCGATAAGACTCAGAGCTTTAGACTCTCCTGTTTGGGAAAATTTTCCCAAGTATCTCAGTATACATCCCTTCTCTCGAATGAGCTGGTCATTTGCCTAGTTCTTCTCTAGATGCTGCCACCCCTCCAGACCAAGAGTCAGCAAACTTTTTCTGTAAAGGGCCAGGTAGCAAATATTTCAGGTTTAGCAAGCCATATGATCTCTGTAGTAACTGTTCAACTCTGCAGTTGGAGCCATAGATAATATCTAAACAAATGGGTATGGCTGTGTTTTAATATAATTGTATTTATGAACGCTAAACCAGAATTTGAATTTCTTATAACTTTTATGGGTCATGAAATGTTATTGTTTTGATTTTCTTTCAACCATTTGACAATATAACAATTGCTGTTAGCGGCAGGTTGTACAAAAACGAGTGAACCAAACTGGGCCCATGGGCCATAGCTTGCCAACCTCTCTTCTATATCATGAACAACTTGAGGACAGGGACTCAATCATAATCATCTTACTATCTCCTAGGATTTCACTCAGTATCTGACACTTTTGAGGCATCCAAAACGGTGGAGGAAGAAGTGAGCAATGGAGACCATGAAAAAGACAGCAGATGCCTCTATCACACTATAAAATAAGCCCTTCACATTGTTCTGTGTATGGGTATTGGAAGGGAGGATGTGTGAGAGCTAATAGTATCATTTTGGAGTCAGAAGGACCTGGGTTTTACTCACAGGTCCACCATTTTCTGGCTTGGGCCCAGGCAAGCAAGTGAACATCTGGATGCATTTTTTTTTTTTTTTGTAAATAATAGAAAAACAACCAATGGTTGTTTGAACATAGCAGATATTCATTGTCTCGCTTATCAAGAAGCCTAGACATAGCGGTTCCAAGGCTTGTTTGGCAGCTCAACAATGTCACTGAGGTCACACAGTTTATATTTTGACAGCCTGAGCCATTGGCTTTTCATCTATATGTGTGTCACCTATGGTCACAAATGGCTGTCCCAGTTTTCAGCATATTTGCATGTTCAAGCCAGGAATATGAGGACGGAGGAAGTGCCAGCTGAGTCTCCTCTTATCCTGCTATCAGGAGGCCACTGTCTTATTTAGAACATTCCAAGCAGGTATCATTTACATTCTCCATGTGCAGACCTGAGCTGTGTGGCAAAGGAGGCGAACCTTTACTGCGGGAAGCAAGGGAAGATGGAATTGGGAATGGTTTGAGGAGACCCTTAACAGTGTCCATCTCACAGTCTGTTGTGAGGACAAATGAGGCGATGTGTGAGAAGCACTGGCACATGAGTACTCAGTCAACTGCGGCTACCATTATCAGTAGGACTAACAATAGTTTCAAAATCCTAAATATAATCCCTACACTGTCAGTATGAAAACTGTTATTTCTCAGATGAAGTTAGAAAGCCTCCATACTCTCATTTCACTGTAATTACATATAGTTAAAATTAATGAATATTGAGTTGGAAGAGAGAGAATGTGTATGTGTGTGTTGGGTTATTGATTTATTTCATACTATATATGTACATGGAGCTATATATACACATATATGCACATTAAAATTAAATGAGAAAAACCTGGTGATGCCAGGTATGCTCCACATCTTGCTTGTTAAATTAGATAACTCAGTCACTTTCCCCAGGCTTAAAATCTGAGTCATCCTTCCCTCTCTCTTTGCCTTCCCTGTCCACTCAATAAGCCCTATAGATTTTTCACTACAATATGTCTCATATTTGTTCTCTATTTTCCAGAACCCAAGCACAACTTTTATCACCTCTTGTCCAGATGACTGCAATAGACTGCTAAGTATTCATCTGTCCCTAGTTGCTCTGTTTGCTACCAAACCAATCCACTCCCTCCTTCTTCCCAGAGTTATCTTCTGGAAGCAAAGCTCTGACTATGCCATTTTCTTGCTCAAAATCTTTCAGTGGTTTACCAATGCCTTCAAATTTCAAACTCCTCATGTTATTCAAAGTGTTCCTGATCTGTCCCCAACCTCCTTTCTTGTCCTCTCTTCTCCTCACTCACATGCACAGTACAGCTCACTTAGAACTTGCCCTCTGTTCTCTGAACCATCCCCTCCCCCACCCCCATGCATCGTTGCTCACACTGCTCCATCTCTACTTTTCCAGATATGAGAATGATGGGTAGCTTCCATTTTAAGTTACAATGAAACTCTGCTTGTGGGTGACTACAAGAAGTTCGGAATTTTATGGACTATAATTTGTGTAAAACTGTCTGATAAAATCAATAAACAGTCAATCATTGCCTCTGATATTTTTCTAGTCCAGGGATAGTCAAATGTACTGACGATCTACAACTTAAAATTGAAATGCCTCATCCATCAAATGAGTTAGGAAGGAGACACCTGATTCAGGCCAGTAGGCTCAGCATCTGGACTTTGCAGGGAGCTGGTTGGAGCTCAGCGTGGTTCTCCCTTTATAGAGATATCGGAAGGCTTTTGTATGGCAGAGGGTTGGAGTTTTCTGTGCTGGTCCAGGCGGTGTAGTGGTAAAGAATCCTCCTGCCAATGCAGGAGACATAAGAGATGTGGGTTCAATCCCTGGGTCAGGAAGATCCCCTGGAGAAGCAAATGGCAAGAGGCTCCAGTATTCTTGCCTGGAGAATCCCAGTGGACAGAGGAGCCTGGTGGGCTACAGCTGATGGGGTTGCAAAGAGTCGGCAAGTGCACCCAGTGACTAAGCAAGTGCACACACACACACACACACACACACACAAATCAGGAAGGGAGCCACTGCATTTGGTGCCAGGTGCTGTGAAAAATGTGCCATTCTGTTGTCTAGTTAACTCTCCCAACGGCTCTGTGAGGTAGGCATTCTTATTATCTGTTTTCTAGTGGAGATGAAAGATTCAAAGATGAGTAAATTCTTAAGGTCACAATGCTGGGGTGTAAAACCAAGTCTGTCTGACTCCAACATTTTCTGTACATTTTCTTGTGTATCCAAGATTACACAGCAGGTAAGTGACTAAATTCAGATCAGCTTCCATCAAGGATGTCACAGAATGCATTTGTACAGAGGACAAGAAACTGGGACAGATGAACTTGGGAAATCTCTCCCAGTAAGGGGATTCTAAGAGTCCATGCTCATGGGATGGGCCATCAGAAGAGGACCCCTCCTCACTTCAGCTGTTGGAGGACTTTTCTTCATTCAGATCTGATATGAAATTCAAGCAGAAGAGCTCAGCCATCACCCTTCACATGACTTCAGTTTCAATGTATTTACTTTCAACATCAACCTCACTCTCATATTTTATCATTTTGCTGTTCAGTCACTCAGCTGTGTCTGGCTCTTTTACAACACCATGGACTGCAGCACGCCAGGCTTCCCTGTCTTTCACTATCTCTCAGAGTTTGTTCAAACTCATGTCTGTTGAGTCGATGATGCCATCCAGCCATCTCATTCTCTATCACCTCCTTCTCCTTCTGCTCTCAATCGTTCCCAGCATCAACGTCTTTTCCAATGAGCAATGCCACTCCCCATGATATATTGTTTCATGTTTGTATGATGACATGAAGTTGCTCAATCATTTCCGACTCTTTGTGATCCAATAGACTGCAGCCTACCAGGCTCCTCCGTCCATGGAATTTTTCCAGGCTAGAGTACTGGAGTGGGTTGCCACTTCCTTCTCCAATGTTTGTATGACTAATCCTTAAAACCAGATCACAAAAACTAGACAGTAGCAATCAGTTCTTTTCCTCTTTGTGAGCAAGTATAACTCCAGCTTTTCCTGTTTTACATAATTACTACCACATAATTTATTAGGCTAGAGATTGTCTGAAGTTTGGTTGATCTAGACTGGGTTCAATTAGGCTTGACTCCAGGCCATGAATTAGGTTCAGGTCTGTTTCATATAGTTCTCATTCCTCTGGGGCCAGCCTCTGGGGCATGTCTTCCTTATGGCAATGAGGAAGCACAAAGGAGGGTAAAAACCCAGTCACCCAAGACATTTCAAGCCTCTTCCTGAATCACATCCTCTCATTTCCCAATGGCCAAAAAGTTATGTGGGGACTTCCCTGGTGGTCCAGTGGTTAAGAATACGCCCACCAGAGCAGGGGACAGGGGTTCCATCCCTTGTCTGGGAAGATTCCACATGCCACAGGGCAACTAAATCTGTGTGCCACAACTACTGAAGCCCGTACACCTAGAGCCCATGCTCTGCAACATGAGAAGCCACTGCAGTGAGAAGCCTGGGCACTGCAACTAGAGAGAAGTCCCTCTTGCCACAACAAGGGAAAACCCACGAGCAGCAAGGAAAACCCAGTGCAGCCAAAAAATAAATAACTAACTAAATAAATAAAAATTAAAAACTTGTCAATGTATACACACACACACGATATACACAGATATGTGTGTATATACACACACACATGTATGGGAATGTGTGTCTATATGTCCATGGGTGCTTATATGTACATATGTACCCAAATTGGCACAATTGGGTCACTGCAGCCACAGACCACACTCTATCTCAAGCCACACTGACTGCCCAGGAGCTATGGGCTTCTTCACACTCTTACACGTTCTTTTTAGAAACAGATAAAGAGGTCATTCACAACCTGTGGTCGAATATGAGCCTCTCCTCTAGGCTGTCTCCCTTTACTTGACATCCAAGACCCCAGAATCAGCGCCAGGAACATGGCCAGGGAATTCAGTCGTGCAGCTTCAGTCTTCAAACAGAAGAGACAGACTTTGGGGGTTTGATCCACCAGCCAAAAATATAAGACACAAAGGAGGGGGCATATCTTCAGCCATGATTCAGTAGCGGAACCCCTCAGCCCTTGAGCTGTCTGCTTTAACTACTGTTTACAATCTGTTGTATCTCTCTGTTGTTTGGAGGGAAGGGTTAGGGTCTCAGTCAATCTCTCCCTCTTTCCCTCAACTTTTCTGACTACTTCCTGAGTGCAAAATGCCTACTCCCATACATGGCTTCAATTCTTAATCTTCTTTTTCATTTCCTCCCATTTCTTCCTGTCTCTACTTCTTTGTAATGGTAGCTACAAATACTTGTGGGAAGTGTCTTAATTATTTAACACATTTGTAGTCAATTTCCCAGACTTGATGAGCATGCCACCCTGGAGCTCTCCAAGAAGCCAGGCCTCTCACTTTCCCCACCTGCCCTGGTCCTCAGGGGTTTAACATTGAATGGTTCTCTCATCACCTCGCCCCGTAATTCACCAGTCTGATTTATTATACTTGGCTGAGGACTTAGAACCTACATTCAGAACAGGTTTCAGCTGTATACTTTGAAATTAAACGCACATCTCTCATTCGGGGCTTCTTATTTCATGTGCATGTGTGCATGCTAAGTCGCTTCAGTCGTGTCCAACTCTTTACAACCCCATGGACTGTACTCGCCAGGCTCCTCTGTCCATGGGATTCCCCAGGTAAGAATACTGGAGTGGGTTGCCATGCCCTCCTCCAAGGGATCTTCCCGACCCAGGGATCAAACCCTCATCTCTTATGTCTCCTGCTTTGGCAGCAGGTTCTTTACCATTCTCACCACCTGGGAAGCCTCCATTATTTCATGCATGGCACCAGAAATCAAACATCCTCTCTCCTGCTTGCTTTTGTGTGTGTGTTGGTGTATTCCTAACAAAAGTTTAAATTCCTAAAAATTTAATTATTCTAAAAAATCTTGGCTTTAGACAACTTCTGTAGCTAGTAGATTATGCCAATAAAAATTTACTATATACTTACTATGTGTAAGATGTTGGTCTGGAGCTGCTGCTGCTGCTAAGTCACTTCAGTCGTGTCCGACTTTGTGCGACCCCATAAATGGCAGCCCACCAGGCTCCCCCGTCCCTGGGATTCTCCAGGCAAGAACACTGGAGTGGGTTGCCATTTCCTTCTCCATTGCATGAAAGTGAAAAGTGAAAGTGAAGTTGCTCAGTCATGTCCGACTCTTTGCGACCCCATGGACTGCAGCCTACCAGGCTCCTCCGTCCATGGATTTTCCAGGCAAGAATACTGGAGTGGGGTGCCATCGCCTTCTCCATGGTCTGGAGCAGGTTGGGGCAAATTATAGCCCATGGATTTTTGTAAATCAAGTTTTGCTGGGACACAGCCACATCCCTTTGCTTATGTATTGTCCACCGTGGCTTTCAAGCAAAATGCCAGAATTGACCACTAGCAATAAAGATCATATGGTCTGCAAAGCCTAAAATATTTATTATCCAGTCATGGTCTGGACACTGGACAGTTGGCTTCAAGCCGTCTGAAGAATCTCACTGGTTCTTGTGGCATTCACTGCAAACAATGCTGTTGCTGTTGTTTAGTGACTAAGTTGTGTCTGACTCTAGTGACTCCTAAATCTGGCAGATCTCTTTGGACCTCTCTCCCAAGTTCCAGAGTTACATTTGCAACACTTTTCAGACAGCTCTACATGCCATCCCAATATTCTATTGACTCCTCAAGCCCAGTCTCCCCATATGAACCTCTCTTTTCATGGTGTCACCACCAACAGATCCTGGTCTCGATCACCTGGGAGACACCCCTGGATCTTCCCTGTCCCTCAGCTGCACATGTAAGCACCACTACTGCGTTTATGTATCTCCAGATCTGCCCCCCTTACGTCATCCTTGCTGCCACACTCCCTTAGTCTCCCGCCTACACCAGAGCAGACGCTTCCCCTCTCCACCCCTGGGCTCACCTCAGACCCAAGGGTGAGGACCGACCAAACTGAGGCGCAAAAGAAGCACACGATACATAACTTTTCATATGATTTGGGAGAACAACCCTTGTACTTTGAAAATAATAAGAGTCAACACTTACAGAGCACTTACTATGTTTCAGGTGCAGTTTTATGTAATTTGTGTCGTTCAACACTTTTGATCCTTATAACAGTTGTACGAATTAGACACTCTTACTATAACATTACCAACTCAATGGACGTAAATTTGAGCAAACTCTGGGAGACAGAGTCCATGGGCCTGCAAAGAGTTGGACATGACTTAGCTACTGAACAACAAAAAACAACAACTTTCCCATACCCATTTGACAGATGGAGACATTGAGGATTGATGACGTTGAATAACTTGCATAAAGTCACAGGGAAACAAGGAGAGAAGCCAAGATGCAAACCGAGAAAGAAGGGCTCCAAAGCTCATGCTCTTAACCACTGTGCTACACCGCCTCTGCTGAGCCCAAAGCTTTATTTATTGTGCCAGGGTCACCAACATGGAACCACAAGTCAGTCTGGGTGACAGCTTCTTTACAGCCTGGATGACTCCTAAGAAAAATGTAGATTATTCCGACCCAAAGGACCTTATACTGGTACTCCAGGAGAGGGGCTGCCCAAACCCTAGGCCTCTCCTTCTGGTGTAGAAGTGGGGCCCAGAGGCTCAAGACAAAGATGAAACCCAGAAACCCCAGAGCTTCATTTGTGAGAGAACAGCACTTCAGAATGTGGCTAGAATAGTTAGGACAATTATAACCCTTAAGCAGACTTTCTCCTGCATTTGTCTGCAATAAAATCCATTACCAAGTTGTCTTTCTGCTCCCTGATCTGTCACTCTTCAAGCTTTTATCATGAATAGCATCACTTAAATATTCAGCAAGTGCCCTGCAGAGCACTAAATACCCAAAGCACACATAAAGGTCATGGTCTCTGAGCCCTCCCTACTCCTGGGAATTTAACAGTTTAAGAGGCAAGACCCCAAAGCTGAACCTCATACGACGTGGCCTAAATATGTAGAAAGAAATTATTTCTTGCCACGTTTTTTTCAATTTTGACTTTCTTCTGTCTTTGTTGGGTACTGCCAAGAGGAAAAGGCAGGTAAAATGACATATTGAATTCATCTAAACAAAACATACTAAGAATCTACTCTGTCCAAAGCTTTATGCTTGGTACAGAAAGTAACAGGAGTGCCAAATAATTCCTACCTTCAAGAAGTTTCTATTGAGCAGAGAGATCAGTTACATATCTACGTAAATAATAGTATCATATTATTGCCCCAAAAAGTATACACAAGGGAAATAATAATAAAAGCCACTCATTGAGTCCCCGCTATATGTCAGGAACTTTATGTTCAGTGTTGCAAGCCTTCTGACATCTCAAAAGATCTTTACAACAGCTCTGCAAGGCTGGGATATTATTAGCCCCATTTTACAAATGAGGGAACTGAGGCTAAGAGAAGTTGAGTAGCCTGCCCTACAAGTGGAAGAGCTGGGATTTAGATCCAAGTCATTTGGACTCTGGGCTTCCCAGGTGGCACTAGTGGTAAAGAACCCATCAGCCAACGGAGGAGACATAAGAGACGTAGGTTCAATCCCTGGGTTGGGAAGATCCCCTGGAAGGCATGGCAGCCCACTCCAGTATTCCTGCCTGGAGAATCCCCATGGACAGAGGAGCCTGGCAGGCTACAATCCATAGGGTTGCACAGAGTCGGGCACAACTGAAGCGACTTAGCACGCATGCACGTGCATTCAAACTCCAAAGCCCATAGTAGATACACTATCTGAGCTCCTTTTTGTCCCAGTGAATAGAATATTAATAATGATGAAATGGGCCAGTCAGTACATCCCAAGCAGAGGGAAGAGCCTGAGGGTGAGCTGGGGGCACAGAAGACTGTGAGGGGTGTCCCTGGGTTGGAAGGGTGGGGGAACATGGTGGATGTAACTCATAAAGGCAGGTTGGGGTTTTGACTGGATATTATGGAGGGTCTATCGTTTGATGGATGCTGGCCAACCAGAATGGTGGCTTCTCCAGAGGACATTGCATTTGGGAACATAAAAACAGCCTCAGAAAGCTCTGACTTTTTCTGATTTTAAGCCAAATCATGTTCATCTCCCTCAGCACTGCTCCTATAACCTTTTTTTAGCTCAACCACATCTTCAGCAATTTGGGGCCAAGCAAACATGGTCATTCAGGACGGGTCACTTGTCCTTGCAAGGGGCCTTCATGCTCTGGTGACAGAGATAGTTGGCACGCGGCTGCCCTCCAGCTAACCACTTCTCCCTCTGAGAAGAGTAGTTATTGCCTTGCATCTCTGCCTCATAAAAGGGGAATGGAATTGGCTGTGGGCAATCTGTTGGGATTGGTCTGTGGCATGTTGCATTAGTGTTTGAAGTATGGCCTTCAGAAAGTATGTTTCCATTTGTTGTACTTGATCATGATCAGAGACTCGGCTTCAAAAAAAGAGAAAGAACAGAGTTTGAACTCTACTTATTGGATGAAAAGAAGGAGATAAGCAGGGGTAGGGCAGGAAGCAAATTGTGGAAGAGACTCAATCTGTATTTTCAATAACAATAGCCATTTAAACACTGCTCAGATTATGTCTGATGAGCAGGAAGACTCGGGGTCATTGGAGGAAGGAGCATGAATCCAGGAGACAAATCTCCACACAATAGCAACCTCAAAGGTCAAGAGAGGTCAGATTTGAATCGTAGCTGGAAGGAACAATGGAGATTAGCCCCTCAATTTTTTATATTTTATTTATTTTTTCATATTAGAGGATAATTACTTTACAATATTGTGATGGTTTCTGCCATGCATCAACAAGAATCGGCACTACATGTACATATGTCCCTTTCCTTTTGAACCTCCCTCCCACCTCCCTTCCCATTCCACCCCTCTAGGTTGTCACAGAGCACTGGCTTTGGGTTCTTTTAAAACTGGAGCAGCTAAAGCCCAGGGGGTGCAAAGACTTAGTTGAGGCCACACAGATGGTGAGCAATGGGACAAAGTTTGAAGTATCTTGCTTTCCAGTCCTGGATTTGTTTGACATCAAGCTGCCCTCTAAGAGGATGTGACTGTGAGCAAACAGTAAATGTTTTAAGATGTCAGAAACCTGGGTGTGGGTGTAAAAGGCCAAGGATGGCTTCAAGGAGGACATGGAGTGATGTGAAATAGGTGGAAAGCAGAGGGCATTGTAGCTAGAGGGGGAATGCCCTCTACCTGCCCAGAATGTGCCAAGCCTGGCATCTCAGTGTCAGGAAAAGAAGTAAGCAGATTCTTGTGGACAAAATAAATTGCTACAGCAGTAAAATTAAATCCCCTTTCCGGAAGAAATGGAAACCTTTGTAAGAGATGAGAAATCTAAACCTTTGCGCCCCAGCTTAACTGATTTAAGAAACCAACATTTCCTTGCAAGGTTGAAGAGAGAAGGAGGAAAATACTAGGCTTGCCTCCTCACTTAAAGGAAGAGGATTTTCCTGCCGGCAGCTGCACATGTCTATGAAGAACCCCGAGGGCTGCGTCCCCAGTAGGACAGCCAGAGCAGAGACAACTCCCCCCAAAACCTCGAGGGGCCGGGTTCAACTTCCCCTGAGCCTGACTTATTCACCAGTTGGTGACAGGAGCTCAAGAGACCTGAGTCACCCTTGCTAATCATTTCATTTCATTGGCCCATAACAAATCTCCCTCAGCCAGAATGGGATGCAACCTCTAATAAAATAATGCAGGTGAGATAGCAGCTACCATGGAGAAGCATTTATATGATGAGATTGGATGAAAAGTGCAGAACCCATGCCCAAAGCAGGATGACAACAGCGATATAAACTATACACAAGGAG
The DNA here is from genome assembly GCF_019923935.1 of Bubalus bubalis. Classification (NCBI taxonomy): domain Eukaryota; kingdom Metazoa; phylum Chordata; class Mammalia; order Artiodactyla; family Bovidae; genus Bubalus; species Bubalus bubalis. Next base: position 24,214,358 of record NC_059174.1, on the reverse strand, counting down.
GAATTAAGACTGAAAAGAAATATTAATGCCATTGTGTTCAGTTAGTGGGATTATGGATGCTTTTATAAATCTTTTAAAATAATCTTTATTATTCTTTTAACGTTTTATTTATTTATTTATTTATAGCTGCGCCGGGTCTTTGGTGCTGCACACAGGCGTTCTCTATGTGCAGTGCGAGGGCTGCTCGTTGTGGTGGCTTCTCTTGTTGCAGCTCATAGGCTCTGGAGTGCAGGCTCGGCAGTCGTGGTGCATGGGCTTAGTTGCATGTGGACTCTTCCCAGGGCGGGGATCAAGCCTGTATCCCCTGCACTGGCAGGTGGATTCCTAACTACTGGACCACCAGGGAAGTCCTAAAACAATTTTTAATACAATTACATGTGATTTAAAGAAAGATAAATACATTTTGCAATACTTTTAGCAACTGTGCTTGCTTCTCTCTGCAAGCCACTCCCAGCATACATGGAGCCAGTTAAAGAAATAGGTGATGTTTTCTTCAGCACTCACTCCCCTCCCCCAATGCCCTCTCTTTAATATCTTCATTTTATACCCTGTATTATCTCTCTCAGGCCTAATTCCGTAACCATTTTCACAGATTCCTGACTTCTCCCTCTCCTTCTTCCTGCCCCCTACCTTACCAAAATATTTCCTAGTATTGAAGCTGTCCCCAGTGTTCAGCAGTGCAGCAGTTAACCTGGTGAAGGAAGGTGTTCATAGAGGTAGGTTGCTCTCCAGGACAATATTAATATATTTGCCTAATAGCTGGATAATCTCCAAAGACAGACGCTATCAGTTCCTTCTGTCTTTGTACATATATGTTACTCCCTCTCCTTAGAACTGTGTTGGCCTTGGTGAACTGCTTGACCAATAAAATGAAGTGGAAGAAACATTCTGGGTTTCTGAGATCAGGTCATAAGAAATCTTGCAGCTTCCTCCGGGCTCTCTTGGAACACTCACTCTTAGGATACTCTTTTCCGGCAGTCAGCTGCCATGTGATGAGAAGTCCAAGCCACAGGAAGAGACTAAGTATAGATGGTCCAGTATAGTCAATAAGTATAGATAGTCCAACAGCTGACATCAACTGTCATGAGTGCAACATTTTGGACATCCAGCCCAGTCAAGCCTTCAGATGACTGCAGCTTCTGCCTGCATAGGATTAAAACTATATGAGACCTCAAGTGAAAGGCACCCAGCTAGCTCATTCAGTCCACATAACCAACAAAAATAACAGCTTGATGTTTTCAGACACCAAGTATGAGGGTGGTTTTTTTTTAATGTATCAGTAGACAAGGAGAACATTTTTTTAAATACTTTTTTTAGGTAGGATGACAAAACTTCAGTTTCTATGGTCCTTGATTTGGTGGAAGATTCTGAGAAGGACTGCTTTTCTGCTCAATCATTTCTTTAATCATTCATTCATTCACCTAACGTACACATCATGAAGAACGCGTCATATAAGGCACTCTGCCAGATGCCAGGGAGTACAGCAAAGGATCAGAAATAGCCCACACAAAAACTGTATTTCATCAAAGGTATTGACATGTTATGTAAAAGTGTTACAGTTACTTGAATTTGGATGGGCCAGGTGGATAAGATCTGAATATATATGCATGTTTAGGTGCAAAGGCATTGAAGAAAATGAGAATAATATGATGAAGGCAAAGCTCCTGAATCAAGACAGCAGGGAGTAAGCAAGGGAAGCAAGAGAAAGCCTTCTAGTTTGATTAGAAGGTAAGGAGCCCTAAGGTGGATGGTGGTCAATAGGGCTGGCTGGGAAAGTGGGAAACTGGCCCTTGAGCAGATCTCACAGGATGGTCACCCTCTGAACCACATGATCAATATGTCCCTGAAGGCTAAGGTCAATGTGATCTATGTTCTCTGCCACAGACCAGTCACTGATAGCTTTGCTGAGAGACTAGAGACTAAAGAATGCAAGAATCAAGTCTAAATAAATCCCCAAGGAATTCAAACTGCCCATCTTCCTGTGTATAAATTATGACCCTCAATGCATTTATGAGCTGTAGCAAAATCTACCACCCATTAATATTGATGATAGTTCCATGAAGACGTTATTAGGTGGGAAAACATGGTTATAGCTCAGAGTTAATGGGTGAATGAATCAATCCCACTAAACTTCTTGGAAAGGGCTGAAGTTGGAGCTGGACAAGGGCTATAGGCATGGCTTCCAAAATATAAGCTGACTTAGATCCTAACACTGCTGGTAAATGCAGTGTGAACTTGCAAAAGTCACTCTCCCTCACTGAGACTCAGTTTTTCCACTTGCACAAGGCAGAGTATCTCTGAGGTTGCTTTAAGCTCTGATATTTCATGATCCTAAGGGACAGTGACATGTTACATGAATGGGAGAAAAGGGGTGACATAGGACTTGACTCTCACACATGCACCATCAACTCTAAACTCATCCATGGAATTCTGACCAAATCCTAATGGCCTCAGTGTTTGGGGGTGCAGTGCATGACTTAGCGCTTGGGTAAGAGTATGCTGCTAAGTCGCTTCAGTCGTGTCCAACTCTGTGCGACCCGATAGACGGCAGCCCACCAGGCTCCCCCGTCCCTAGGATTCTCCAGGCAAGAACACTGGAGTGGGTTGCCATTTCCTTCTCCAGTGCATGAAAGTGAAAAGTGAAAGTGAAGTCGCTCAGTCGTGTCTGACTCTGTGTGACCCCATGGACTCTAGCCCACCAGGCTCCTCCATCCATGGGATTTTCCAGGCAAGAGTACTGGAGTGGGGTGCCATTGCCTTCTCCGGTGAGAGTATAACTAAACCTCAGATACCTACAGAGGTGACTTTTCCCCAGAACATCTGGAGCCCATGAGCCCACGTTTCTCCCTGTACATTTCACTCTGGAGGTCAAGCTCCATTACTGCATGCTTCAATGTGATGAGTTTAGATTTAGCCTCATGCATAAAACACTGTCATAATTCACTAGGAAAGGGGACATTCTTGTCAGATTTTCTTCTCTGTATCCTCAGGAATGTAACATAACTTCTTTTCACCACACCATAAATTTACTTCAATGAGTCAAAAAAAGCAGCTTCTCGTCAATATTTAAATAGGTCACTAACAGCCTGTATTTTACTACAATCTCCCAATTTATGATGGTATGACTTGTGATTTATTTTTTGACTTAACAATGGTTGCAAAAATGATACAAGTGGACTTCCCTGGTGGTTCAATGGTTAAGAATCCACCTGCCCACGCAGGGGACATGAATATGACCCCTGGCCCAGGAAGATTCCACATGCTGTGGGGAAACTGAGCCCGTGGGCCACAACTACTGAAGCCCTCATGCTCTAGAGCCTCTGCTCTGCAACAAGAGAAGCCACTGCAAAGAGAAGCCCACACATCTCAACTAGAGAGTAAGCCCTGCTTGCTGCAACCAGAGAAAGCCCATGCACAGCAATGAAAACTCAGCACAGCCAAAAAAAATTTTTTTTTTCAAAATTCTAAAAAAAATAAATTAAAAATTAAATGGGATTGGTAAATATGTTTTTAAAAAGCAAGACACGTTCAGTAGAAACCATACATTAAATTTTGAATCTTGATCTTTTCCCAGGCTAGTGATATGCTGTAGGATGCTCGCTTGTGATGCTGGACAGAGGCAGCGAGCCACAGCTCCCAGTCAGCCACGTCATCACCAGGATAAACAGCCAATAACACAACCTTCATGTACCCGGACAACCATTCTGTTTTCTACTTTCAGAAAATTTTTCAATAAATTACATGAGATAATCAACAGCTTATTTTTAAATAGAATTGTGCTACATGATTTTGCCCAACTGTAGGCTAGTGTGTTCTGAGCATATTGAAGGTAGCTGAGGTTATTAAATGCACTTTTGACTTAAGATATATTTAACTTACAATGGATTTATCAGGATGTAATCCTTATCAAATCCAGTAAGATCTGTATAAACAAGAAGTCAGGAAGTTCAGGATGAATTACCAGCTCACTGATTTATAAGATGAGTGCCCTCAGTTCTTTAATTTGAAGAAAGAGTAGAAGTTTATTTAAGATTACATGAAACTTCACAACAATGCAGGTCTCATCATCCCTAAGGTTGAATACTGAGATGCGCTTTCTTACACACCAAAAAGGGCTCCTCACGGACCGCAGATAGGGACACAGCATTTGCTAGCAGTAGGGTGTGGTCTCCCTGTGCTGCTTCAGAAGCGATGTTCCCTTCACCATCTCTGTGGGTTGCCATCCTGTCAGTCAATTTAGCACCACGTGCCACCTTTTTTTCTTTCCAGGCAACCAGGTAGGATTCAGAGGGAAAAATGAAGGGTGTAGGACCCCCCACTCCTCATCATTTCTGACTTGTGGTAAGTAGTGATGAAATGGGTCATCCAAGCAAAGTTTACTTTGGACTCTTCACTTTGATGTATTCCTTGATGTTTGCCCCCAAACTGTCTCCTCCTTCTTCCTTTGAGCAGGTGAGGGTTTAAGTAAGCAAGGGTAGGGCTTTGTTTGGAGGAAAGACAACCATGTAGAAAGACAGCCTGATGCCTTATTCCAAAAATCAAGAGACAAGGGACTTCCTTGGTGGTCCAGTAGCTAAAACTCCGCACTCCAAATGCAGGGGACCCGGGTTTGATCCATGATGGGGGAACTAGATCCCAAATGCCACAGCAAAGATTGAAGCTTCCGTGTGCTGCAACTAAGACCCAGTACAGCCAAAGACAAATTAATAAACATTAAAAAAACAAAAATAAAAATCAACAGACAGTTCTGAGAATCAAGAAATAGTGACTAAAAGTCAAGAAATAATGGCTAAGACACTGAAGCCTTACTGCTGCTGCTGCTGCTGCTAAGTCGCTTCAGTCGTGTCCAACTCTATGTGACCCTATAGACGGCAGCCCACCAGGCTCTGCCATCCCTGGGATTCTCCAGGAAAGAACACTGGAGTGGGTTGCCATTTCCTTTTCCAACGCATGAAAGTGAAAAGTGAAAGTGAAGTAACTCAGTTGTGTCCGACTCTTTGCGACCCCATGGACTGCAGCCTGCCAGGCTCCTCCACCCATGGGGTTTTCCGGGCAAGAGTACTGGAGTGGGGTGCCATTGCCTTCTCCAGAAGCCTCACTGTCTGAGTTCAAATCCCACCTCTGCCTCTCAGTATAAGTGTGATGTTAGGCACATTACTTAATCTTTCTGTTTAGATTTATAGAACAGTTTCCTGATCTATAAAACAGTGAGAGTAACAATGCTTACTGCATGTGGACGCAGGGATGATGAAATGACATGACACATAGAAAGCAATAGAGCAGTTCCTGGCATATGCTCCAAGTTTGCTCTTTTATTCCTGTGAAGGGTTCTGTAGCTACCAAGATACACTAGTGGTCCAGTGGCTAAGAGTCCACACCCCCAATGCAAGGGGCACAGGTTCAATCTCTGGTTGGGGAACTAACATTCTACAAGCAGCATGGCACAGCCTTAGAAAAAATGTTAATAAAATATAAAAATATTCTTTTTAAAGAAAGATAACAAGACTTCCCTGGAGGTCCAGTGGTTAAAACTTCACCTTCCAGTGAAAGGGGAGCAGGTTTTCAACCCCTGATCAGGAAGCTAAGATCCCACATAGCTCGTGGCCAAAAAACCAACATAAAACAGAAATAATATTGCAACACATTCAATAAAGGCTTTTAACATGATCCACATCAAGCAAAAAATAATAAACACCAGATAACCATAAAATTGACCTGGTTCCACACCAGCTGGCCTACTAGAAGACTGTGACCACCCCCAAAGAATAACCTTTCCAGGTCCTTCCCACTACGGAACTATACAAGTCATGGCCAACTTCCAGCCGCAACCCCTGGGTTGAGGAAGGGCAGTAAAAAGTGGAAGAGTTGAGAGTGCCCTGACATGTGCAGGGTACTGACAAAAGCTATGACTAGAAAAACCAAGGTTTGTTTGATTCCAATGCCAGCTCTGGCTTGGACTATACAAGTGATCCCTGTGGTGGTTGTCCTGGATGACTTCCATGGTCCTTTCCAATTCTAAGATTTTGACCCCCTGGAGCCCAGTGAGATGCTGGTTGCCATGGCTCCTATGTCTTTTGAAAATCCTGATCTGCAGCTTTCATGCCTGCTTCAGTCCATAGGACTGGGCTCATTTCAGGTCCCAGCTGCCTCCAGTTCTCTGTCCTAAGATGAGATAATGTCACTGGAGAGTTTGTGTCCTTTAAACCTGCCACATTTCTAGGTACCCAAATATTCTGGGACCCTATGAACCACAGGCCATTAATCACATCCTTTTTGCCTTCACAAAGGTTAGCTCTTTTCAGGGGAAACACTGAGATAACTAACGTAGACTTGTTTTTCAGCCCTGCCCAAAATAACGGCATATGTTTTCTGGGTTACGTCAGCTCACTGAGCTGTCAAAGACACTTGAGAGAAATCAAATGTCCTTCGAGGATAGTGTTGCCACACACCTCACACATAACATACTCGCTGAGCCTTTTAAAGCCCCATAGAGTCAAGAAAAGATAGAGGACTGGAGTGCAGGAAAGAATTCTATAGGCACTCAAGCATTATTCCTCCAGCTTGAATCTATGGGGTTTAAAAATACATCTGAGGGACTTCTCTGGTGGTCCACTGATTAGGAGTCTGCCTTGCAATGCAGGAGACATGAGTTCCATCCCTGGCCAGGGAACTAAGATCCCATATGCCAAGGAGCAACTAAGCCTGCTCATCACAACTAGAGAGACTGTGTGCCACAAGGAAAGATCTCTTGTGATTCAAGGAAGATCCTGAGGGCCATAACTAAGATGCAGTGCAGCCAAATAAGTAAATAAACATCCAATAGAATCTTGATTCTTACCTGAATTAAGCTAGGTAAAATAGTTGGCAATCCGCATTTAGTGAGCAACTTTGCTGAGTCAGCAAAAAGGAGAGCGCTCCACACTTGGTGCTTCCCCTGCTCTCCTGACTTGGCAGTTAATGGGCCTCTTGGTGACAAATGAAGACACAGAGTGACTTCCAGCATTTGTACTAGAATGTGAATGACTTGTGTAATAAGCTTTATTGGATTTTAGGCAGGTGAGTGATAGCCTTCCCACATCATAAGCTCTTGTCAAATGTATCCTGACTGATTGATATTTTCTCTCACTGTATGGGCTCCCTTAAGGAATGAATTCAGCTGAAAAGAACAACGCACCATTTCTACTTAATTAGACATGTTTTCTATAAAACTAAAAATATTTATTAAGATATACAAGTATAGATATTAATTTGAATTACCATAAATGCCATACTTAAATGTGCTGCTTATTTCAAACCCAGACATGTACATATATATATATATATAATTAGATGTTTTGCTCACTGAGGCTGAACTTTCTGGAGTGACTATTTAAACTAGTGGTTCTTTACCTTATGGATATTCCTGGACATTTTGAGAATCTCTTGGAAGTTATCAACCCCTCCCTGTAAAATGCATCCAAAGACAACATGTTGCTTACATGTTAAATACAGATTCCCTGGAGCCCATTTACAAACCTTCCTCTTTCCCTCCACTCCCAGGGTCTATGGACTCAGGTCAAGAACCTCTGACTTGGTTCTCAGTCCTAGACCGAGCTTAAATACTGTGCTTTTCTCTCCTTGAGTTTTTAATAGCACTATGAATTAGAGCAAAACCCCTTCTCTAACCCAAATATTGTTTCAAGTCCGAGATTCAGAGATGCTTAGCATCAAAAGGTCATGTGTATTTTCCTTATAATGGTTTCAATTGCCCTAACAAAGATTTATTTCAAAAATAAATGTTGTGCCTTTATTTTCCTTCTAACTTGTCTGTCTGGGAAACTATTTTTTTCACCTTGTAGCCAAGAAAAGAAAAGAGAAAACTACTGAAGAATAAAAATGACTTGTTAATCTTCAGAAAACCCATGTTTTGGTTTCCTCTAATTAGTAGGGGTTAATTTTCCCTCTCTTTTGACAAACATGTTTCAAGTTCCTGTACTCTTTTCTAATCAAAAGTCTAAAATATGGTTATGACTCTTTTTCTGTTGGAGGATAACTGTTTTATAATGTTGTAGTGGTCTCTACAAAGAAAGCTGAGCACCGAAGAATTGAATTGTGGTGTTGGAGAAGACTCTTGAGAGTCCCTTGGACTGCAAGGAGATCCAACCTAAAGTTGGATCTAAAGTCCATCCTAAAGGAGATCAGTCCTGGGTGTTCATTGGAAGGACAGATGCTAAAGCTGAAACTCCAGTACTTTGGCCACCTCATGCGAAGAGTTGACTCATTGGAAAAGACCCTGATTCTGGGAGGGATTGGGGGCAGAGGAGAAGGGGATGACAGAGGATGAGATGGCTGGATGGCATCACTGACTCGATGGATGTGAGTCTGGATGAACTCTGGGAGTTGGTGATGGACAGGGAGGCCTGGCATGCTGCGATTCATGGGGTCGCAAAGAGTTGGACATGACTGAGCGGCTGAACTGAACTGAACTGAACCATACATCAGGTTATGATTCTCATTAAAGACTCCCCTGTGACATAAACTCTGTTGCCTTTGTTGCAGAGTTCCTCTACCACCATCTTTGAAAGGAACACTATCCCTTTACACAGACCATAGACAGGGTGTTAAACAGATATACTCTTTTTATTAGGCTGTATGTCTTCAAATCTGGAGTCTGAAATGGTTATTCAGGCCATTCAAATTGGACAAGGCAGAAAGTGAAGCTCAGAGCTAGTTTCCAGGTCTGTAGAAACAAAGCTGCTGATTCTAACCTTGCAGAATTGCCAGGAGGATTAAAGGACACAGTGTTTGTAAAGTACCTGGCACAACACCTGTTCAGTTCAGTTCAGTCACTCAGTCATGGCCAACTCTTTATGACCCCGTGGACTGCAGCATGCCAGGCTTTCCTGTCCATCGTCAACTCCCGGAGCTTGTTCAAACTCATGACCATCGAGTTAGTGATGCCATCCAACCATCTCATCCTCTGTCGTCCCCTTCTCCTCCTGCCTTCAATCTTTCCAAGCATCAGTGTCTTTTCTAATGAGTCAGTTCTTCACATCAGGTGGCCAAAGTATTGGAGCTTCAGCATGAATATTCAGGACTGATTTTCTTTAGGACTGACAGCTTTGATCTCCTTGCAATTCAAGGGACTTTCAAGAGTCTTCTCCAACACCACAGTTCAAAAGCATCATTTCTTCAGCGTTCAGTCTTTTTTATAGTCCAACTCTCACATCCATACATGACTACTGAAAAAACCGCAGCTTTGACTATATGGACCTTCAGGTGTTGACTATATGAACAACACCTGTTACATAGCTGCTAACAGAAACTGTCCAATGGGCTCTAGCAAGGGAAACTACAGCACCATGGACAGCTCCTCGTGGTCTGCCATTGTGGAGGCCTTCCTAGATGAGCAAGATTCTATGGTTCTTAAAAGGACCTTGACCACTTAGACAACCTCTGGCTTTCTGTGACAAGGGATTCATCCTCTTCTTTATCTCTGTGTGCACCCCACCAGATGGGAGGCTCATCAAAGGGATCTAAGTTGTTCAGAGGTTTTGCTGAATTAGAGACTTGGGTTTCTTTCTTCAGTATCCCATGGTGAAGTCCCCAGCTGATTATTCTTCATAGATCTTTTTTCCCTCCAGGCGAGTCCAGGGGAGTTTGGGACTCTTTGTTCTGACTCCACCCTAAAGACTGTATTTCTTGACTAACCATCCATTTCTCAGGGAGAATAATCTGGCCCTACCCTATACCTTCCTTGGTCTGGTGTGTGGGTTTCAAGGGCAATTTCCTACTACATTTAGGACAGCCAGCTCCTACAAGTGAAAATACCAGCCAAGGCACTATCTTTCTAAATAAAACGCTGACTAAATGTTAGCAGGCTTCTTCATCAGAACAAGGCAGGAGCTGTGAGGGGGTACTGAACAAACATGTGGATGTGCTCTTTGCTGACAGCCGTCTGCTGCTTGGACTCCTGCCACGTGCTGCTCCATGTGGTTGCCCACCCAGGAGCATGTGCATGTACGCCCCATTTCCCCACCCCATCTCCAAGAGAGAGTTCTTGACTTTTTGGTGCCAGCACTACATGTTGGCAATATAGGTGGTTCTATAGTTTTGCTCCAGAAAAAAAAAATATTTTAAAATTAGAATTTCATAAAGTGAGTGTACCTTTGTCACTGATTGGTATTAATTTTCAATGGTCCCCTGACTATAAATGTCTCTAGGTACTTCAGATTCCAGCCAGTCTGTCTCCTGACAAACTAGTTCTGTTAGTTGTTAGGAGTTTGATCATCACTTATCAACTTTCCCTAAGACATATATTAGTACTATTTCCCTAGACAATAGTAATAGCCTCATGCTTTTCTACCTTTTTTTCTCCACTTTCAACCCAGATTACACAAAGCTGCCAGATTAATTTTCTTAAAAGTTTACCTAAGCATATATAGCCCTGTTTAACATTCTTGTTTTTATTTATTTAAAATTTTATTTTAATTTATTTATTTAGACTGTGGTAGGTTTTAGTTGCTCATGCAGGCTCTTCATTGCCCTGAGGCATGTGAGATGTTGGTTCCCTGACCAGGGATCATATTGACATCCCCTGCATTGGAAGGCAGATTCTTAACCACTGGACCACGAGGAAGTCCCCAAATCCTTGTTTTTAATAGCTCTTCACTGGCTATAAAATTACATACAAACTCCTCACCCTGGTATTCTTCTTGATATGGCTCCAGCCAGCTTTTCCTGCTATTTTTTTATATTAATTACCCCTGCCATATGCCATCTGGATTCATTAATAATTCCTAAACAAGGGTATCCTTGTAACTTTATTCATGTTTCTTGTCTTTCTGGAACAAATTCCTCTTTCTTATAAAATTTTTCCATTTTTCTGGATACGGGTATATGTATGGCTGAGTTGCTTTGCTATGCACCTGAAGCTATCACAACATTCTTAATTGACTACAATCCAATATAAAATAAAAACTTAAAAAAAATTCTCCCATTCTTCAAAGTCACCACAAACCCCATTCCTTTGTATAATCTTTGCTAAGTAACAGTGAAAGCTAACATTTAGTAAGCACTTAGGACATGCCAGGCACTAGGCTAAGTGCATTATAGGCATTATACCTCATTTATTTCCAGCAAAATTAACCCATTATAGTCTATGTTTTGCAATATTAGGAAGGTTTAAGGAATTGGACTTCTTGCCCAGAGTGTTAGAACTACTGAGTAGTGAGGCAGGCTTTGAACTCAGGTAGCCTGAGTTTGCAGATCTCAGCTTTAAATCACTCTCCTGTCCTGCTACAGTCAACCTCTAGTACTTGATTAATTCCTATAGTGTTTTCCTTACTCCACACCTATCTTGTATTATAATTATCATCTGTGTGTTTTTCTTCCTTTCCTTCACTCTGGACAGTGAATGTATTACCAACTTGGCCCTATTCGTTGATATCAATAACCAGCACAATGCCTGAAACTTTAGTGGAAAGAACTTTGAAACAGCCACTAAAATATGTGGGTATTTTAGATGAAAGAGGGAACCTGATCTATTCCCAGAGGTCTGTGATTATGAGAGGGAACAGGGTAAATTTCATTCAAAATACATTCTGCAACCCTTGAGAAATGCCTACCTGCTTGGGGCAAGAGGTTAAGGAGCCAATATCCCTTCAGTCAGGGGGGCTGGCTGCAGGGGGTTGCATTTTCCACCCTTCCTGTCTTTCCTTGTCCAAAGGGACTGTGATGGGACAACAGCAAACCCACTCAGAGAGCAAGAGTCATGATGCGGTTCACCTCAGAGAATGAATGTGTGGCCTGGGCAGCCAGCCAAGCCTTTGGCTGAGGCTGAGCTGTCCAGAAACTGGAGCAAGGTGAGTAAGGATGCAAAGGAGCGGGTGGACAGCTGATCCATTGATGAGGTTCTTTCATACTCTGGTGGTATCAGAGTCCCAGCACCCACAAATTAGGTGATTTAAGAAAAATGTGATAAAAGTACCCTTCTCAAGAGTACAATAAGGTGTAGGAAAGCCATAGGGGTGGTGCTATGTCCTGGGATGTGCAGCAGTACGGCTATTACACCCCCAGGTCTGAAGGCCAGGGAAGGAATGGAGAACTTGGAGACAGAGCAACTGTCTGAGAAGAGCAATGACGTTCAGTCAAGGGACATGGCAACTCGACACAAGGTTGCTAGGAGGAAAATACCCCAACTTGATTCTTCTTTCTCCCTCTAATCTACATCTTCACTTCACCATTGGTTGAGCCTAACTATCATGAGAGAGCAAGGAAGCCCACTGATGTCATCCATAGAGGTCAGCCTCCCCAGGCACAGGGCTGGAGGGTGTATCTGGAAGGGCCAAAGAAAGACAGGGGAGTCAGAGTTATGGTCCAGCTTCAGTGACCTTGTCAACAAAGTACACTCTCAGAACAGGTTATGGACTGAATTGTGCCTCCCCAGCTGCAGTCCATGGGGTTGCAAGGTGTTGGACATAACTTAGTGACAGAGTGACAACAACCCCTAAATTCACATGTTGAAAACTTAACCCTCAGAGTGACTATATTTGGAAATAAGGCCTGTAGAGAGGTAATTAAGGCTAAATGAGGACATAAGGGTGGGGCCTAATCCAATAGACCTGGTGACCACATAAGAAGAAGAAGAAGAGACAGTAGTGATGAATATACAGAGGAAAGGCCATGTGAGAACAGAACACGATGTCTTCTTGTCTGCAAGCTAAAAAAAAGGCCTCAGGAGAAACCAACCTGCCAACACCTTGATCTTGGACGTCTAGCCTCCAGAACTGCAAGAAAATAAACTTCTGTTCTTTGAGCCACCTAGCCTGTGGTATTTTGTTACGGCAGCTCTAGCCAACTAAGAGCAAGAGGGAATATTAGATAACATCTTACCTGACACTCTTGCATCACAGGCGAGGAGTCTGAGCAGCAAGAGGAGATGTGCTTTCCCTAAAACGCCAGTCACTTAGAGGCAGATTTGGACTAGAACCCAACCTGGTGGACTCCTAGGCCAGGTCCTTCCACCACACCCAGAAACTCCAAGGTGGTGATCATGAGTGAAATCCAAATTAGTTAAACATTTTGTTAGGCTTATAACCAGTACTGAGTTTTAACTGAGTTAGTTTCCAACTGTGAAAAATCAGGAGATTTCACATTAGTATCTAGATATTCAACTTCTCTTTAAACATCAGAAAATGCAGGGATTCTGGGCCCATGTTCTAGCCTGGCTATATGGAGCCTGAACTAAATTACAGCACTCTGCCTCTAAGACATCCAAAGCAACATGTCCACCAGGTTGCTTCACTCAGTTTCTGTCTGGCTCCAGTAAGCAACTTCTATTATCAGCCCCTGACCACAAGCTATTTTTCAAAAGGAACACACATGGCTATCAATAACTAATCAATAGGCTGCACCTCACAGGAAATACATCAGTCAGTTGAGACTTGGGAAATAAGACTGTCCTCAGAGAGTTAAACTGTGAGGTCAGCCCACAGTTGTGTAGGGCAGAGTTAGGCTGAATTGTCTGAGAGAGATTAATGCCCCTTAGGTGTGCCGTACAGGACAGGAACCTGACCGTATGTGCGACACAACTGAAGAAGGAAGGTGTCAGTAGGTCTGGGGCTGGTCAGTCATAGAAACTTAGAAATTAGAGTCAGGGACTTCCCTAGTGGCACAGTGGATAAGAATTCACCTGCCAATGCCGGGGTCATGGGATTGATCTCTGGTCCAGGAAGATTCCACATACTGAGAACAACTAAACCCTCATGTCATAAATACCGAGCCCACACTCTAGAGCCCGCAGACTGCAACCACTGAGCCTGCAACGGCTACTAAAGCTGGTGTGTGGAGAGCCTGTGCTCTGCAACAAGAGGAGCCACTGCAGAGAATCCCACGCAGTGCAGCGAAGAGCAGCCCCAGACCGCCACAACCAGAGAAAGCCATGCAAAATCAATGAAGACCCAGTGCAGCCAAAAATAGATAAATAAAATAATAATAATAATAATAAAGAGCAGAAAGAAAACAAGAGTCAGAGCAAAACCTGCTGATAATCACCAGGCAGCATTGAGGAAGGAAGAACTATAGTCAGAAATACAGCTGGGCCATTCCCAGGACAGATAAGATCTGCCATGCCATAAGACTATAGCCCATTAACCATTTGAATCATCTTATGCTACTTACTCCAGAGAAGGCAATGGCACCCCACTCCAGTACTCTTGCCTGGAAAATCCCATGGATGGAGGAGCCTGGTGGGCTGCAGTCCATGGGGTCGCACAGAGTCGGACACGACTGAAGCGACTTAGTAGCAGCAGCAGCAGCATGCTACTTACTAGGAGAAGGCAATGGCACCCCACTCCAGTACTCCTGCCTGGAAAATGCTATGGATGGAGGAGCCTGGAAGGCTGCAGTCCATGGGGTCGCTGGAGGGTCGGACACGACTGAGTGGCTTCACTTTCACTTTTCACTTTCATGCATTGGAGAAGGAAATGGCAACCGATTCCAGTGTTCTTGCCTGGAGAATCCCAGGGACGGGGGAGCCTGGTGGGCTGCCGTCTATGGCGTTGCACAGAGTCGTACACGACTGAAGTGACTTAGCATAGCATAGCATGCTACTTACTCCGGGCCCGTGCTCATCAAACCACCTCCTCATCAGACTCTTGCTACCATGTAGAAAATTACTAGTCCCTCTTCATGCACCCAGGGATGGGTGATCACTGGTTTCCTTGTGCTTCCACATGCTCATTTTCTGATCGATTACATCAGTTTTGGAAGATTGATTAAAGGCTTGCACCTCTGAAGATCAATTTGATTCTCTGTGCCCTGAAAAACCTAGTTTCTAAGCCTGCAAGATTGAGAGCCAGATGTTCCCCTGGAGGTCTCTTGGGAGCCCAGCAAGCTGGCCTCCCTGTCGAGTTTCCTCTCTGCTCCCTTCCTCTGTCCCCACACATGCCAGAACCTCATCTTTGGCCATATGGCCTCACTTAATAATAATAATAATACATAAGCAATTTAACAGGGGTCTTCTGAACACAGCGCCCTAATGAAAAGGAGAAATACTTTAATCTGCATATCCACGTGTGGCTATTTAAATTAATTAAAATTAAATAAAAATTAAAAATTCACTTCTTAAGTCATACTAGCCACATTTCAAGTATTTGGTAGCTACATGCAGCTAGTGGTTGTTGTATTGGACAGCTCAGTTGGAGAACATTCCTAGCATCACAAAAAGTTCTTTAGGATAGTAGCAAGATTGATGATAGAATTCAGATAAGACAGAGAGATAAACATAAGCAGAAGGACTCTTTGTTGTTGTTATTCAGTCACTAAATCATGTCTGACTCTTTGCAACCCTGTGGACTGCAGCAAGCCAGGCTCTACTGTTCTCCACTATCTCACTGGGTTTGCTCAAATTCACATCCACTGAGTTAGTGATGCTGTCTTAGCATCTCATCCTCTTCTGCCCTCTTCTCCTTTTGCCTTCAATCTTTCCCAGCATCAGGATCTTTTCCAGTAAGTCAGCTCTTCACATCAGGTGGTCAAAGTATTGAAATTTCAACTTTAGCATCAGTCCTTACAATGAATAGTTGGGTTGATTTCCTTTAGGATTGACTGGTTTGAAATCCTTGTAGTCCAAGAGACTCTCAAGAGTCTTGTTCAGCACCACAATTTGAAAGCACCAATTCTTCAGCATTCAGTCTTCTTTATATCCATAAAGAAGCTCTTATATCCATACATGGATATAAGCTCTTATATCCATACATGGTCCAGCTCTTATATCCATACATGACTACTGGAAAAACCATTGTTCTCAACTCACACCTCTTGTGTTTCTAGATTCTGCATCTATAGGTGAGGCCTGGCCACTTGCAGATTCATAGTAAGTGATGAGAATGAGTGGCAAGAGGCTCAGGTCAGTTTCCCAGGGATACTGACTGACTGCCATACCTCACCACCTAGAGATTAACTGAACCTCAGCTGAGAGGGAGTTCTTTACAAACCTTTCATTACTCAGGCAGCTGAGTGCCTGCAAAAATGCCAAACTTTGGACTAAGCTCTCAACACCTCATCACCACGACCTCATACCTACTGAAACTCAACAAAGGGGGTCTCAGGACAGATGAGGGCTTCCCTGGTAGCTCAGTTGGTAAAGAATCTGCCTATAATGCAGGAAACCCCGCTTCAATTCCTGGGTCAGAAAGATCTGCTGGAGAAGGGATAGGCTACTTGCTCCAGTATTCTTGGGCTTACCCGGTGGTTCAGCTGGTAAAATACTGCCTGCAATGTGGGAGACTTGTGTTCAATCCCTGGGTTGGGAAGATCCCCTGGAGAAGGAAAGGCTACCCACTCCAGTATTCTGACCTGAAGAATTCCATGGACCACATAGTCCATGGGGTCACAGAGTCAGACATGACTGAGTGACTTTCACTTTCAGAGACAGATGAGGACCAAGTTCTCTCATCCAGATGGCCCTGCACAGGCTTCCCAAGCAAGTAGTTCATTTGCTCTGTGTCAGAACTTGGTGAGAATGGCAGGGCAGGATTACAGATTTTACAGATGAGGAAACTAAAGCTCGGGGGATTTAGATAAATTGTCCTTGGTCAAGGCTGAGAAGTTTCAGGCGAAGTCAGGATTTGAGTCTTGATCTCCCAGCTCCTGGATGAGTGCTTCTTCTGCTTGCACTGTGTTGCCTCTTTAGAAACAGCTCCCCAACCCAGTGCTCTGTGACAACCTAGAGGTGGCAGGATGAGGCGGGGGATAGAAGGAGGTTCAAGAGGGAAGGAACATATATTTATTTATGTCTGATTCACATTGTTTTATGGCAGAAACCAATACAATGTTGTAAAGCAATTAGCAATTATCTTCCAATTAAAAATTTTTTTAAAAAGGAAGAGCTCCCAAGTTTGCAAACCATTTGCCCAAGTGGCACAGGGTTGGGACACATGGTACAGAACCTGAAAGAAGGAAGGATGTCTCTGTACTTCTGTGCTCTTCATGGCAAAGCAATGGATGAGGATACAGAGGAGTCCCAGATTAGAGGACCAAGGGGAGAACAGAGGGAAAGGGGAGAGAGACCTAGGAAACACATTTCCCTTATAACAGGAGCTCTGCTTTCCAATCTGTAGTGCAGGGAAAATGCTAATTGTCCCTTCCCAACTGCACAGACAGGCTAGAACAACAGAGTGAAACCATGGATGAAAAAATCATTGGGAAGATGGTAAGAAGCTCAGAGGATTATAAACCTCCTGCTTCTCAGAACCCAAACAAAGTAAAGCTAAAATAAACAGACATTTTTCTCAGCCTTTTATTTTCATGAAAGAGATAAATGTCAAAGAAATCAGGCTTACATCAGACAGATTATATATAAATTTTCCCCAGGAGTCCACGTGTCAGCAAATGTTCAGTTCAGCCTCTTATATTTGCCCAGTTGGAATCCTAAATAATGAGAATTACTCATAATAATGTAACAAGACCCTTCCAGGCTATGATGGATCTTCCGAATCATGAGAAGCAGTCCTAGGATTTTTCTACAGCAGACTTCACTGCAGTATAATTATCTGGACACTGGCAAAATGTACTGTGTAGTACATGTGACAGTCCTCTTTTAACATAGTGTGTATGTGTGTGTGTGTGTGTGTGTGTGTGTGTGTGCTGTTGGTGCTCAGTCATGTCTGACTCTTTGGACCCCGTGGACTGTGGCTCTCCAGGCTCCTCTGTCCATGGGATTTCCCAGATAAGAATACTGGAGTGGGTTGCCATTTCTTTCTCCAGAGGATCCTCCCCACCCAGGCATTGAACCCACACCTCCTGTGTCTCCTGCATTGCAGGCATATTTTTTTTACTGCTCAGCCATTGGGGAAGTCCTTGATAGAATATTATATTTTTTCTTATCATTTTGGATGATGGGGGTGTTAATCTATTATGGAAGAATTATTTGGATTTGTCTTTGAGCTTTTTGAAGGGGGGGAAGTATAGTGGGGAGAAAAATTCAATTTTCCCTGAGTTTTATAGGCTGCCATGGACAATGCTTTAACAAGACTGGGTGAGGCAAGTCTCACGTAAAGACAGGATTCAAGGGATAAAAGAGAAAAACAGACAAAAGGGGAGATAGTGTATGTTTGTGTGTGTGTGTGTGAGAGAGAGAGAGACAGACAGACACAGGGACAGAGAAGAGAAAGAAAGAGAGAAACTGAGCTAAAGTAATACCTCTTCCAGTAAGTCCTGGACCATGAAGATCCTCCTTTTGAGCAAATGGATTTCTAAGCCCCCCAGAGAGTTTACAGGGCTCCATTCAATGCTCACGAAGCAGAAGTCTACATACAGCTAATAAGCAGAAGTCTACATACAGCTAATAGCCTTCCCCAGTGATGACAATTCCAATCTAAGAAAGAGTCTTCCTGAAGCAAAGGCAGGGCAAGTAGCTGACAAGACCAAACTTTATCGAGTGTCATGCTGTCTAATGCGATTCTCCAGGCAATATTTCTTGACTTTTTACATGGTTCTCATTTCAGCTCAGGCTTATTGATCTCCTGCCAGATGATCCAGGTAGCTATATGTGCTGTTTACTGAGGTGTTTTGATTGGTGTCCTGTATTAACCACCCTTCAGCCAAATGGGAGTCCCATTCCTTCTCACCTCTCTGGTTCCCCCTTATCTTGTCATTAAAATAGGATGTACACCTGGAGGCTTGTATTACACTTTGAGAGAAGTGACTCTTGTCCTAATTTATCTTGCTATGGTCTGAATATTTGTGAACCCCCCAAACTGATATGTTGAAACCCAATTTCCAAGGTGATGGTATTATGGGATAGGGCCTTGGGGAGGTGATTAGGTCATAAGGGTCAAGTCTATCAATGGGACTGGTGCCCTTATGAAAGCTGCCTGAGAAGGCGCCTGTGCCCCCTCCACCATGTGAGGCCACAGCCAGAAGTAGCAAATCTGCAACCCAGGAAAGGGCCATCACTAGAACACAACCACATTGGTACCTGATCTTAGATTAGACATCCAGCCTCTAGCACTGTGAGAAATAATTTTCTGTTGTTTCCTAGTTTATGGTATCTTGTTACAGCAGCCTGAGAGGACTAAGACATACCTCTTCTCCCCAAGTCAAAACCATCTAATTCACTCACTTAACAGAGGTTTTAGTGACCACTAAGTGTTCAAACCAAACCTGTTCCCTTAAACACAGTTAAATTATTAGAGTTCACCTAATTCCAATTTCCTATGTAAATGTCTGTGTGTGTGTGTATGTGTTTAGGAAAAGGGTTGATTGATATGTTACTATATGAAAATATAAGTTACACTCTGTAAACAAACAAGAGAAATGTCTTTGTGTCTATCTGGACTTTTCTATATTCAAAATGTACACATTTCTAATCTCCCTGGACTCTAGAAAGGGTTCTCTAGTGATCTCTGTCTAGGGGTTTTCTCTGACCTTGACAAGAATAGAGCCCCAGAGAGACAAGGATTAGAGGGACTTGAGGCATTTGCCTCAAGTGGAAGCCTTGCCTTCTGCAGGGTTCACAGGAGGAGGAATGGAGAAAAGGAAGGCTATAGATGCCATCGAAATGAACTGAGTCAACAGCTGTGGAGACTATGTCTCATTGTGGGCAGAATAAAGTCTGAGAGTCAAAACGGCTGGGCTCCAGTTCAGATCTGCCACCTACTTATTTACTGCTCTTCCCTGAAGGTACCTAACCTTTCTGAGCCTCAGACTTTTATCTGGAAAATGAGGATGAAAAGTGCCTATGTCCCTCTGAGAAAGAATTGAGGCTACACTTGTGAAAGTACTTCATAAAGCATGGTTTCTGTCAGGCTTCACTAGGGTATGCTGTGGTGACAAACAACCCCCCAAAATCTCAGGGTAATGCCAAAAAAGTCTATTTCATTCACAGCACATTCTCCATGGCAGTGGGCCCCACTCCTTATAGTCAAAGACCCAGGGGGTGCCAGGCTCTGTGCTGGCAGCTTTTCCACAGCCCCTGGACCAGTGGGAAGAGAATGTGCTGAAGTGTGTACAGGCTCTTAACTCTTCCGCTGGAAGTAACCCACTTCACTTCCGCCCACATTTCATTCACTAATCAAGTCATATGCCACACATAACTTCAAAAGAGAGAAGGGCAGTTCTTCCATTGTTGTTTTTTAGTTGCTAAGTCATGTCCGACTCTTTCACAACCCCATGGAGTGCAGCCCACCAGGCTCCTCTGTCCATGGGATTTCCCAGGCAAGAATACTGGAGAAGGTTGCCATTTCCTTCTCCAGGGGATCTTCCTGACTCAGGGATTGAACTTGCGTCTCCTGCATTGGCAGGTGGAGTCTTTACCACTGAGCCATCAGGGAAGCCCTGTGTATCCCACATGGATCATGAAATAATTATTACTTAATTCTGGTCCCAGTATTAGTTGAAATGAAAAGTGCCATCATCGTCCCCTTTGAGATGCCATCACTTCTTGACTCTGCATCCTCAACAACTATCCCAAGTTGCATCCCAAATGTATCCTTTTCAGTGCTGATTTTTCAGCACCATTCTCTACCTCAATGTCTAGACTAAAGACCAAGTCCTTTTACACAACACTCTTCAGTCCTCACTGCCCACACACTGTACCCCTTTCTCCCCATCCATATACCACACTATATCTTCCCTTCCACCTCCTCATAATCCCATAGAGCTAAAAGACAGTTTAAGAATCATTTGCCTAATTCCCATATTTTACAAATGCGTGAATGAAGGTTCAGAGAAATTACGAAGCCTCTCTGCTGGGACCACATATGTCCAGGCAGAGCTCAGGATCCTGCTTTTCGAGTAGTTCTACTTCTTGTCTTCCAAATTCTCCCCTAATATGGAGCAGAATCTTACCATTCTCCTTGCAGATGACTATTGCTAGATGTTTAGAATTGATAAAGACAATTATTAGCTATTGATTTGTGGTCTGATTACTGTAAATATGACAATGGAGATCAGATGACTGAGATTTGTTTTCAGAGTTCTTTAAATGAAGAAATTTTATGCCCCAAAGTTGGCCAGTTTTTGTTTTAGAACCATTTACTCTGGAGTTCCCTGGTGGGCCAATGGTTAAGAATCCACTTGTCAATGCAGGAGACACAGGCTCAAGCCCTGGTCTGGGAAGTTTCCACATGCCACGGGACATCTAAGCCCGTGTGTCACAACTACTGAACCTGTGCTCTAGGGCCCATGTGCCACAACTATCAAAGCTCTCGCACCTGGAGTCCAGGCTCCAAAAGAGAAGCTACCACAATGAAAAGCCTGTGCACTGCAACTAGAGAGTAGCCCCTGCTCACTGCAACTAGAGAACAGTCCATGCAGCAAAGAAGACCCAGTACAGCCAAAACTAAATACATAAATACATAATTTTAAAATGACAAAAAAAAGAACATTTTACCACAACTTCTTAAAGTGTCTTCTCCAGAACTTCTCAGCTTCTCAAAGGGAAAAGCATTAAACTTACTCTGCAGTTGGTGATAGCCTTGCTAAAAGGTTCTAGCCTTTCCAGTACAGTCACTGGGCACTGAACACTGATTTTTGACAAGTGTATCAGTCAGAGTACTGAAGGGAAATAGATGGCATAGTTTCATAGAGGAACTAGTTACACAGTTGCAAACAAGATGGAGAGAAACCACAAGAAACAGTGCAGTACCTCAGAGACAGTAGTAGCAGGGGTATTTCACCCCCAGGCCTTCAGGGGTGAGAAAGGGGTCTAGTCATGGGTCCCAGAAGCAGAGAACAACTATGCAGGAAGAGCCACCTGATGGGCACTGTGGTTTTCAACTGAAGGCAGCAGCTTGTCTATGGTGAAACCAGAGGGAGAAATATAGGAATTGACACCCTGACTTTGCTCTGCTTCCTCCTTCAACATTTCCCACTAAGGCTCCCCTCAGGCCAGAGGACAAGGAAGCTCTTAGATTTAGTCCAAGCAGATCACTTTCCTGAGTCAGAGAATGACGGGTAAATGCACCCGGAGAGGTAATGGGAAGATTTTTCAGCACAACTTATCCCAACTCTATCTCTAAAAGCTGTCTTACAAATATACCCAAAGTTAAAGATTCTTCTAAAGACCAGCTCCTCTTCCTGCCTCCAAGTAAAATACTACATACAATCCTGAAAGGCCAGAACTCCAATCTTAAATATTTAGAGAGTATTTGGCCAACCAGATTCATTTTCTCACAACTAGGGAAAAATCTTCTCATCTAATTTAAGCCCATCTTGCTACATGTTAAACTTGTCCGAGGAGCTGAAACACGGTGACTCCACTGGTCAAGAGAAGCAAGGTGGGTTAAGAACGAGAAGATGGATTCTAGTCTTTACTTTGTTGCTGTCTGTGGTACCTGAGACAAATCATTTCATCAATCTGTGCTTCTCTTAGCCTCTGGGTATTTCACGAAAAGAAAATTATTGTCTTTTAGGTGGTCTAGAAAAAAATCACACTTACACCAGGGAAAATTTTTTCATGATTATATCATATATCATAAAATATAAAACTTTTCAAGATATCCTTGAAGATGACCATTTAATACTTCCTCTCAGGATGGGGAGCATGTGTACACCCGTGGCGGATTCATGTTGATGTATGGCAAAACCAATACAATATTGTAAAGTAATTAGCCTCCAACTAAAATAAATAAATTTAAATTAAAAAAAATACTTCCTCTCACCTAGTCATTTATTTAACATGGTCTAACCTTATTTTTTACAGTTTTTTCTCATAAGCTGTGTTTTCGGCTTTCTAGAATTTTCCTTGTTCCTCATCAAAATGCATTTATCTCTCATTAACTTCTTTTTTAAAGTATCATTTCTAAGGGAATAAGTCTTGGTTGCTTAAAGTATTCCTGGGTATTTGGGGGGCTTCCCAAGTGACTCAGTGGTAAAGAATCTTCCTGGAGATGCAGGAGACGTGGGTTCGACCCCTGGGTTGGGAAGATCCCCTGGAGGAGGAAACGGCAACCCACGCCAGTACTCTTGCCTGGAGAATCCCATGGACGGAGGCTGAGCATGCCGCCACAGCACTTATACCACGTGCAATTTTCTCCTCAATTCACTGGCAACAGAGTCTTTTAAGTGTCTTTCATTTGAGAATGTCTTGATTTTCTCCTTCAGTCTTGAAGGATATTTTCACTGAGTATACTATTTCTTTCAGTATTTGGGGGAAAAAATACTGTGCCACTTTCTTCTGGCCTCCATGGTTTCAGTTGAGAAATCTGCTATTATTTCACTTGTTCTCCCCTAGATATAAGATATCATATCCTTTCAAGATTTTCACTCAGTTTACAATCCTCCTGGTTCTTGGTGGGGCAAGTTATTTTGTATTGAAACTTGGACATTTTTCATAGTAAGTTATGAGACTCTGGATCTTATTTAAACCTTTTGTTTTAACTGGCTTTCTCTGACATCACTCCAGCAGAAAAAGGCATGATGCCTGTTTGTTACTTTCAGACAGAGGTAAAAAACCAGGTTTCCCACTCAGATCTTGTTGACAGCCAAAGTGAAGCTGGTGATAAGGGAGCTGTTATAACTGCTGAGCAATGGCAGGAGCGCTGGCTCCCCAGATGATATCCACTAACATCAAGGTGGCACAGCTTCATTCCTGCTGGGTGATGGTGAAAGACCTGAATCTCCACTAAAACTCCTCTGGAACCACTCCAGTGTTGAGAGAAGAGAAGCCTCATTACTACCAGGTATAACTAGAAGTCCAATCTCCCACACTTCCCTAGCAGTCTCCACTGACACCATGGTTGCCGAAGGGAAGAGCTGGCCACCAGATCGTAGGGATGAACGCTCCAGTCCTCTACTCAGCTTTATCTGACACCAGCCCAGCAGGGATGTTGGATACCTCATGACCACCTCAGGAGGGTGATAGACAAGACTCCTCATTTGACCTGTGTTGGGATTGGGCCATAGCCTTTTTTCCATGGTGTTTGGCTAAAGTGTAGATTGATTATTGTCTAAAAATATTTCTTCTTGTCAGGCTGTCTTTTTCCCAATACAATAGTCAAAGAGAGCAGGATTTTGTTGGGGTTTTGTTTGTGCTCATGGTGTTTCTGGGTTGCTGAATTCTTCAATTCCAAACTTGGGACATATGACATATAAAGAAAACCAGGAAACTCACCACTGTGTCTCTCCTTCTTGAGTCCCAAGTTCTCTAGCCAATCTGTCTTCTTCCACTTTTTAGAACCTTTTCATGCTTGTGTTATATAAAGTGCCCAGGATTTTAGTTGTACTTTGCAGGAGTAATAGAGAAAAATACATGCATTCCATCTTCCCAGAGGTGGGAGTTGCCCACTATATATCTTTAAAATCTGAATTTACTGCCAACATTAAAAAAAAAAACCAAAAAACAGAAGATTTCAAATAACAATCCAGAGATCTGGCTTCTCTTAAAAAATTAGAATAATCTGGCAATATTGGGCCCTCTCTCCAAAGTGGAAACAAGTGGCTAGAGCTGCACTGTCCAATAAGATAGCCCACTAGCCACATGTGGCTATTATTTAAGTTTAAGTTTAAATTAACTAAAATTTCATAAATTAAAAATTCAGTTCCTCAGTCACATTAGTCACATGTGACTAGTGGCTGCCATATTGGACAGTGTAGGTATAGGACATTTCCATCGATATAAAAAGTTCTACCACACAGCACTGGGCTTACACATGATGGGGGCATGCCTGCTCAAGTTTGCCAACTCCCCACCACTTGATAATATATAAGGCCATTAGACTTCATCTGCTGACAAATTTGTGTTTATACTCCTTGGCTTAAAAGATCAGTAGAGTTTTTGACTTGTGAAGATACAGGTACAAGCAAACCAGATGGCAAGCACAGCAGGAGCAATGACACAGAGGAGGAGGAGCTGTGGTCCTGGAAAGTCAACGCAATTAGGTTTGGATAGACAGTGGGAGAAGAATCGGGGAAGAAAAGCAAGGTAGAGAATGCCTTAGCAGAAAGGAGACATGGTTACAGTCCCCACTTTACCTCTAACTAGCTGTGGGACCAGGCTCAGAGATTAACCTCTGCTCTACAGGCCTCATCAAAGCTCATCTTGGACCATGCTACCCTTTGCTCTCTGTGATCTAGCTAGGTTGGCTTTCTCTCAGGTCCATGGGTGCCTCAAGCAACTTGCTTCTTTGGGACTTTCACACTGCCTGGACCAAACTACATCCCAAGTTTCACCCCCACATGCTGTGCCAACTCCACTTCACCAGTCGACCTCAGAGAAGCTTCCCCTAAACCTCAACTAGGTGAGGTTTCTAAACATTTGTGCTCAAAGTTCTGGGTTCAACTTCATTGTACTCATCACACATACATCATCATCTACTAGAGAAGGTATTTATCTGTTTATCTCTCCCTCAACCTGGTTCTGAGTTCTGTGAGACCTGGGACCATAGCCATCATGTTTACTGCAGTCTCTGAACTGGCAGAGCAACGGACACAGAGTGACGGGCACAGAGTAAACACTGAGCAAACACGAATTGCATAAAGGTATGAAAGTTATCCATACCTTACTTTCTGTCTCACCAAAATGGAAGCAATAGCAATTACTGCTCCTGCATTACAAACATGTTTGGAGGAAAAAGCGAGGTAGAGAGGTTATTTTTAAATTTAAGACCGAAAAGCTACAAACAATTTAATTATTGAAAGGAAAGCTGTTAGTTACCAACCATGAAACTCTGGTGACCTGGTTAAAAATGGATATGCTCCAGAACTCAGGGGCTAAACTGAGGCTCCAGAGTTGATAGAAAGTGACTAGAGAGCACTGCTATGAATTTTCCCTTAGTAATAGCTAATTGATTACATGTTTTGCTTGGTTTTAACTATCTCGTGGGCTTCCCTGGTGGCTCAACAGTAAAGAATCTCCCTGCCAGTGCAGGAGACCAGGGTTCAATCCCTGTGTTGGAAAGATCCCCTGGAGAAGGAAATGGCAACCACTCCAGTATTCTTGCCTGGAGAATTCCATGGACAGAGGAGCCTGGTGTACTATAGTCCATGGCATTGCAAAAGAGTCAGACATGACTTAGTGACTAAACAACAACAATGTTGTAGCTTAATTTGTTTTAATATAAAATTTGATAGATTTCATTCCATCTGGAGATACATTTTATGTCTTAGCTAATTACCTCCAAGTCAATCAAAGAGTAACAAACCTTCTGGACCTCAGTTTTCCCATCTGTTAAATAAGAATAATAATCGATGGTCTATTAAACTCACAGGTTTGTGGAGATAACTGAGACAACTCATAGGAACACAACTATGTTTAAACTATAACGTGCTGAGAAACAGTTCAGTTCAGTTGCTCAGTTGTATCCGACTCTTTACAACCCCATAAACTGCAGTATGCCAGGCTTCCCCGTCTATCACCAACTCCCAGAGCTGGCTCAAACTCATATCCATCGAGTTGGTGATGCCATCCAACCATCTCATCCTCTGTCATCCCCTTCTCTTCCTGCCTTCAATCTTTCCCAGCATCATGGCCTTTTCCAGTGAGTCAGTTCTTCACATCAGCTGGCCAAAGTATTGGAGCTTCAGCTTCAGCATCAGTCCTTCCAATGAATATTCAGGACAGATTTCCTGTAGGATTGACTGGTTTGATCTCCTTGCTGTCCAAGGGGACACAGTGGGGTGTTCTTATCTGGAAGCAGTACTTGAGCTTCTTCCCCAGGACATTGTGTTTGTCCTGTGAAAGGATCGACCCAAAAGTATCCAATCTGAGTAGCACTGGAAGAATTCTGACCTCCAACAGTGCCAGGAAGATAACAAATGCATAGCAAGCTTTGCTAGGACTATCTTTGTGTCAGGAGACCCCGCCTGGGGAAGGCTTGGGACAATGACTACTTCTGACCCACAATCAGACACCAACAACCAAACACTGGTGCTTTTGCCTCACCTCCTGCGGTGAAGAACTGCAAAGGCAGAGTGGAATTACACCAAGAGGGATAGATTGGTTGAGCCTCACAATGGGTGAGCGAGACCTTTTATTTTATTTCCACGTTCCTATCCCCCTCTGGGACAAGGTGAGGTGGGGATGTTGGCAACATTCACCTCTCAGTACAGCAGAGGGCAGTGGTGCTCTTGTTGCAGTCCACACCCAAGCCAGTCTGGAGGGCGGGGCAGGTCCTCCAGGATGTGTGCGCAGGGCAACCGCTCAGGAGGACGGGTCTGGCTCTCTGATACTCGGGATTAGCCCTGCTGATCCTCCTTCCTTCCCAACCCCAGTGACTCCCCAACCCTGGCCAAAATACACACAAGCATACATACATACACACATTCAGGCACAGAGACATACATACATACATACTTACACCCATGAACACACACAGAAGGAATTTTCCAAATTAATCCCTACAAACTACTGTAATTTAAACCATTTAACATCTATATAGGACAAAAACAAAAACCTGGATTATAGCTTAAGGTTCGGAAGCCTGAAGCTGTCCTTTAGCCAAGCAAAGAGATGAGTTCGTTCCACTAGACAGCCAGGAGCTGATGTGACTGGTGTCCTGTGGTCCAGGCTTAGCTGCTCAGTCCTGTCTGACTCCTCACAACCTTATGGACTATAGCCCACCAGGCTCCTCTGTCCATGGAATTTCCTAGGCAAGAATACTGGAGTGGGTTTTCATTTCCTTCTCCAGCGGCTCTTGCTGATCCAGGGATCAAACCTACGTCTCTTGTGTCTCCTAGATTGCAGGTGGATTCTTTACCTCTTGAGCCACTGGGGATTCCCCCAGAGGTGAACAAACCCTATTCTAGCCCCAACACTGCCACTGTGTGTCTGATACGACCTAAGGCCCCTCTCCCTGTGCTCTAGGTGCCTCTACCTGAAATGAGGCTGTCAGTGGAAACTTCTTGGCTCTGTGTTCCCCCTGCTTCCTTCATCTTCCTAATGGCAGACAGGGGAGGTGCTCTCTCTCTAGTCCCCAAGAAGCCAAGGTGCTTGGGGGCATAAAGCCAGCAGGGCTGGGGGGAGCTCCTTTCCTTCTTTCTAAAGGTACTTAAAATGAGTTTGGGCACCTGTGGAGTGCAGGACATGGTTTTAAGGTATGTGGGTTTATTCGACTAAATTAGAAATCAGGAAAGAGGTCAAAAGGAAGTCAGGTGATCATTTTAAAGAAAACTGAATCCATCCTGTCATTCACCTCTGATAGGTGGGATCCCAGAGGAGCCTGGGTTAATGGAGGGATTTGGAGTTGGGGTATTAAACCTGCAGTTTTTGCTCTAGGAAATAGGCTTTAGAAGGATGGGCTGAGGGAAGCAGGGCCAGATTTCAACAAAATTATGAGGTCAGTGACTTCTGTTCCGTGTTTCTCCCTCCCATTGAGGGCACCTTCATGACCCATTTTCAGGAAAGCCATCCAATGGCTTCGTGACAGACACAACTCCCTCCAGACTACTCCCAGGCACTGCTTCCCGTCCCCGCAAAACTGCCCTGGTTAAGTCTAGTTCTCTAGATGTCACCTGATTTCAATGTAGGGAAATGCCTTTGGGTCCCTAAAAGCCACTTCATTTCAACAAATAGGTGTTCCTATCTACGAGGGGCCAGACCTGTGTTAGAGACAAAAATAGGACATGGTCCTTTCCACAAAGGGCAGCTCCAAGGGCGCCACTTGAGAATGTCCCTTTCTACCCCTGTTCCCTGACAATCGTAATCAGTGAGCTTGCCCACTTCAGGTGGACTTGAGATCCAAGCTGGCTTTGAGCCCGCCCTTCCACAGTCCTACAGTCAGCCAGTGGGAGCAAGCGTTCTGCCAGGGCCCGTTCATCATCTCTTCTGCATATTGAATTGAACATCTGAACCCAAGAGATCACCATGTCTTCTCCATTTCCGATCACAGGGTCCAAATGCCCTGCTTATTGATAATGCATTTGGAAATCTGCTTTCTTCCTTCTCTGAGCGAATTGTATAAAATGTCCATTTCCTCAAACCAAAGCATTTCCAAGAGAATTAGCCAATTTGCTGATGTATTAAAAAATAACAGCATAACAAAGGAAGAGATGGCTTGGACTCTGCAGGAGACCATCAGAAAATTAATTCACAGATTTTAAACTTACAAAGCAGAGTGTCCTAGTGTAACGGACCAATAATATGTGTCCCTATTTTTGCGACTGAGGCAACTGAAGTTGCCCTTCTGTCAGTCAGAAGACCTGGATTATCATTTCTGGAGGTTTGAGGATGGAGCCCTCCTAACAGAGCTCACATCTTTGAGCATTAGCATGGTACTGCTCTTAGTATGCTGGGTGTGGCTGGGAGGACTGGGCACTCATGCCCAGGGGCTCGGCTCTTACCAGCTGTATGGCAAGTGGGAGGTACTTAGAAGACCAGGCTTTTCATCAGAACCCCACAGAGGGGATACGAAGAGGAATGGGGAGAGTGGCTCTGCCCCCAGTCCCAATGGCCAGGATCTGAGCCAGGTACCTTCCCTTCTCCAGGTCTCAATTTCCTCACCTGTAAAATTATGGCTTTGGCTCTTGAACCAGACCTAGTCCGTAACAAAGTTTTTGTTGAAGTGGGGAAAGATGAGGACTGTGCAGTGAGTTCCTCTTAAAGCCAAACGTATTCTGTTTAAGAGACTGTTCTCAACCTTGACCTCAGGTTTTTCTTATGGACTTCCCAGGTGGTTCAGTGCTAAAGAATTCACCTGCCAATGCAGGAGATGTGGGTTTGATCCTTGGGTTGGGAAGATCCCCTGGAGTAGGAAATGGTAACAGACTCTAGTATTCTTCCCTGGGAAATCCCATGGACAGAGGATCCTGGCGGGGTACAGTCCACGGGGCCACAATAGAGTCGGACACGACTTAGCAACTAAACAAAATAAATGTTAAAACTTCGTTTAAAAAATTATATTATCATACAAATGAACGACAGTTAAGTTTTATTTGCTTTGTTTTGTTTTTACTGTCTTAAGTCAGGAAAATGAAAAAAAAAAAACACACTGCAATTCTTTTTCAGTCCTCAAAATATCTTATCAATTGTACTGGTTCACCAAATTGAGAGGACAGAAACCTATAGATTGGATAGTCTCTAAGCTCACTTATAGTTGATTTCCACCCCTGGTGGTGGTAAGCTCAGCACTTGCCCTTACTAAGAAAAGGAGTAGTTGTCTGTCTTTTTTTTATGGTCCTCAACTGCACCTAGATTCACAAGGCAGCCTTTAAAACATGTTCAATCCCCAGGGCTCTCTCTCTCCACTTGTTGTTCAGTCGCTCAGTTGTGTCTGACTCTTTGCGACCCTACAGACTGCAGCACAACAGGCTTCCCTGTCCTTCACCATCTCCCAGAGCTTACTCAAACTCATGTCCATTGAGTCAGCGATGCCAGCCAACCATCTCATCCTCTGTCATCCCCTTCTCCTCCTGCCTTCCATCTTTCCCAGCATCAGGGTCTTTCCCAATGAGTCAGCTCTTCCCATCAGGTGGCCAAAGTATTGGAGCTTCAGCTTCAGCATCAATCCTTCTAATGAATATTCGGGGTTGATTTTCCTTAGGATTGACTTGTTTGATATCCTTGCTGTCCAAGGGACTCTCAAGAGTCTTCTCCAGCACCACAGTTCGAGTGAGGCCCAGGCAAGGGGAGTGAGGCCCAGACAAGGGGACTTTGTTAAAAGGCAGTACCACTGATGTGAAGCTGGGAATGAGTACCGTGGACAGAGGCATTCACAGGCCTGACTGTATAATAGTATTACTTGGGGAGATGTTCATAAAAATTCAGATTCCTAGTCTTTACTCTGGATTTACTAAATCAGAAGAAACTCTAGAGCTCAAGGAATCTTTGTTTTCAAAAGCTTACCAAGTAAGACCATTGCAGCCAGGCTCCAGATAGATCTTAAGTACAGGTAACTGTTACATATTAAATACTGAGGAACCTCAGAAAGGCTCACTGCTCCTCTAGGCATCTTTCTGATATAAAGGTAACATTTGAAATGTCAGCACTTAGGATCCATTCATTGCCCCATAGCATCTGCCTTAAGAATGTCTCTGTCCAGAAGGTCAAGGATGTCATCCAATACCTTTCATTCCAGACAGATCTCTGAATTTGTGGAACTGGAGGAGGAATGGGCAGGCAATGCAGAAAAAGATGAGAAAGTGCCAGAAAGATAGATTTCTCTGCCCACTCCCTTGCCCTGCCTGGCCCCGGGTGTGTTCTATATTTAAACATCTTTTCAGGAGTTGTGGCTGTGATGCAGATTGTCTACACACTCTACGACACAGGCCGCCTAACCCCACGTATGATGCAGCCAGGCCACTGGCCACAGAGGGCCAATGCAACTTCCCAGTGACAGCAAACCTGGAAGCGAGAGGTTCAGCAAAGCTCTGGTTGTCTTCAATTAATATTTTTATCAGCTTAAGCCTCCCTCTGAGATGCTGAGATCTCTGTTTCCTATGTTCCTAAGCAAAGCCCAAAGGAGTTGGAAACCTTCACAAAATTATATTAAGGGTCCAAAGGCTTTTGCATGAATGAAGTGGTTGAGATAAGAGCTATTATAAAACAAACCTGTGATCAATGAAGGCAAGGAATTGTATCCAGAGCACTGTGCCGCTTACCTCCAAATCCTCATGAAATTCCCATGAGAGCATCCAAGGTTGAACTAAGGTCCAAGAGAGTTGCTACCCTCAAAACACCTCCCACCAAAACCAGCAGCCCCCACAGATCTGTCCTCCTTAGCCCAGACTTCCAGCCCAGGGTTAGGACATGGTTGTTTAGAAAAGGCAATGATATACTGCAGGATGCTGAACTGGTCCCTGAGGGGATGTACATAGAATCATTCATTCATTCAACAATTTATTCAGCCCCAACTCTAAAAGGCACTGTTCTCAGTTCAGTTCAGTTCAGTTCAGTTGCTCAGTCACTCAGTTGTGTCTGACTCTTTGCGACCCCATTAATCGCAGAACACCAGGCCTCCCTGTCCAACACCAACTCCCGGAGTTCACTCAGACTCACGTCCATTGAGTTGTCAATGCCATCCAGCCATCTAATCCTCTGTCGTCCCCTTCTCCGCCTGCCCTCAACCCCTCCCAGCATCAGAGTCTTTTCTAATGAGTCAACTCTTCGCAAGAGGTGGCCAAAGTACTGGAGTTTCAGCTTTAGCATCATTCCTTCCAAAGAAATCCCAGGGCTGATCTCCTTCAGAATGGACTGGTTGGATCTCCTTGCAGTCCAAGGGACTCTCAAGAGTCTTCTCCAACACCACAGTTCAAAAGCATCAATTCTTCGGTGCTCAGCTTTCTTCACAGTCCAACTCTCACATCCATACACGACCACTGGAAAAACCACAGCCTTGACTAGACGGACCTTTGTTGGCAAAGTAATGTCTCTGCTTTCCAATATGCCATCTAGGTTGGTCATAACTTTTCTTCCAAGGACTAAGCGTCTTTTAATTTCATGGCTGCAGTCACCATCTGCACTGATTTTGGAGCCCCCCCTCCAAAAAAAAGTCTGACACTGTTTCCACTATTTCCCCATCTATTTGCCATGAAGTGATGGGACCAGATGCCATGATCTTCGTCTTCTGTATGTTGAGCTTTAAGCCAACTTTTTCACTCTCCACTTTCACTTTCATCAAGAGGCTTTTGAGTTCCTCTTCACTTTCTGCCATAAGGGTGGTGTCATCTGCATGTCTGAGGTTATTGATATTTCTCCCCGCAATCTTGATTCCAGCTTGTGTTTCTTCCAGTCCAGCGTTTCTCATGAGGTACTCTGCATAGAAGTTAAATAAGCAGGCTGACAATATACAGCCTTGACGTACTCCTTTTCCTATTTGGAACCAGTCTGTTGTTCCATGTCCAGTTCTAACTGTTGCTTCCTGACCTGCATACAATTCTCAAGAGGCAGGTCAGGTGGTCTGGTATTCCCATCTCTTTCAGAATTTCCCACAGTTTATTGTGATCCACACAGTTAAAGGCTTTGGCATAGTCAATAAAGCAGAAATAGATGGTTTTCTGGAACTCTCTTGCTTTTTTGATGATCCAGTGGATGTTGGCAATTTGGTCTCTGGTTCCTCTGCCTTTTCTAAAACCAGCTTGAAGAACTGGAAGTTCACGGTTCACGTATTGCTGTTCTAATCACTTTAAATATATTAATTAATTTACCTTAAAAGAAAAGGCACTGTTCTTTTTTTTTATGCAAATTTTATTTTTATTATTTTTTTAATTTTATTTTTTAACTTTACAATATTGTATTGGTTTTGCCATATATCAACATGAATCTGCCACAGGTATACACGTGTTCCCCATCCTGAACCCTCCTCCCTCCTCCCTCCCCATACCATCCCTCTGAGTCTAATCACTTTAAATATATTAATTAATTTACCTTAAAGTATCCTTTAAGATAGGTATCATCATTAGCTACACATCATAGAGAAAGAAACTAAAACACAGAAGGCTAAATCAGTTCTAAAAAAAACACACAGGTAGCACATGTTGGAGTCAGGATTCAAACCCAGAAAGCCTGGCTTCTGAAACATGTGCCAGACCCTGAGCTAGATAGTTTTGAATATAAGGGTGGATCACACCACAGAGTTCCAGGATGGTGAAGGGTTAAGTTTGAGGCCAGAGAGCAGTGGGAAGGGTTATGGGAAGTAGATTCCTCCTTTATACACTTTGGCTTTGAGAAAGTCTCTTCCCCTCTCCAACCTCAGCTTATCTACCTATAAAATGTAAGGACAGTCTAAATATTCTCTAAGATCTTCTTAGCTCAAAAAAAGATAAAAACATAAAGTAGCGGGCTAGACAGTGGAACACAGTGGGTAGGACATTTTATACATATGAGGCAGAAGTGGTATGAAGAGGTGATGCAGGGCTTCCCTGGTGGCTCAGTGATTAAGAATCTACCTTTCAATGCAAGGGACATCAGTTCAATACCTGGTCTGGGAAGATCCCACATGCCATGGGGTGACTGACCTCATATGTCACAACTAATGAGCCCCACTGTGGAGCCCCGAAGCCACAATGATTGAGCCCATGTAGCCTAAAATCTGTGCTCCAAAACAAGAGAAGCCACCACAGCAAGAAGCCCCTACACTGCAACTAGGGAGTACTCCCTGCTGACCGCAAATAGAGAAAGCTAGAACACAGCAATGAAGACCCAGCACAGTCAAAAATAAACAAATACTTAAAAAGAGGGGATGCAACCCCTCAAAGATGTAAGGAGCCACCCTGTCCTTCTCTATAACCTGAGGGAACCCACATCTACTACCCTTCTTTAAAATCTGGGAGGTTCATGCAGTACCCATGAGAGGGCAAAGGGAAAAAAACAGGAGCAGCCTTCCCTCCACTCCCCAGTGAGTTTCCTTTAAAAGATGTATCAACTGTCACTAAAAAAGAAATTAGACACGCGGGCAGTTTAAGACAAGGACTTTGCTGGTCATTTCAGTGTACATGTTCCCAACAGCCAACAGTATCAAATATTCATCCCCATCTGAAAGTAACCCTGCCAGGGCATCTGAAAAGTGCATTTGCTAAATACCTAAACATCTGGACAGCAGCCTTTCCAGAGGAATCAGAGCCAGAGAAAGCAGAGCCAGAGCTCAAAGTGACAGAGCAACTAGCTTAAGCAGATGAAAGGACGGAGGTGGCCAGAAAATATCACCTCGGCTAGGCTGCCATTGAGTGGGGCCGGCTAGTACGAAAAGAGCATTGGCAACAAGCCTCTTGTTTACAGCAGTCTCCTCGGCTAACAAACAAAATATGTTGGTCTTTCTATCACTGCAAGGTCAAAAATGAACCTTCTGTCCCATCTTTATTCCAATCAGAAGATCTAATTCTAGGCCACAATTTTGGCTTGGCAAAGCACAGCCAACACCCTTCAAGATGTGCTGCACTTCTGTAGATTAACTTGGGTCAGTTCCCATGAGAGCGATCAGCCTGAGACCTGATTCTCTTGGCTGAGCATAATCTCCAGCCACGGATACCCAATATCCCCTCTTCCTCTCCTCCTTGCCTCTCCTTTCCTCTTCTCCATCTCCCTGTCTGTCTCTCTTAAAGCTATCATGAACTTTCTCAAAACAAATATAGTGAAAACGGTTCAGAAGCTCCTCAGAAAGGTAAACGTAATGTTATCCTATGACCCAGCAGTGATTCTTCTCCTAGGTATCTACCCAAGAGAATTGAAAACACGTGGCCATGCAAAAATGTCCACAGCGGTACCACTCACAATAGCCAAAAAGTGGAAACTATGCAGATGTTCATCACTGGGTGAATGAATAAACAAAATGGTAAATCCATACACTGGAGTATTATTTGGCCATAAAAAGGAATGGAATACTTATATGCTACAAGGTGGATAAACCTCAAAAACATTATGCTAAATGAAAGAAGCCAGTTACAAAAGACCATACGTTGTACAATTCCATTTATATGAAATGTCCAGAGGAGGGAATCTGTAGAGGCAGAAGCCGATTAGTGATTGCTTAGGGATGGAGTGGGCTTCCCAGGTGGCTCAGTGTAAAGAATCTGCCTGCCAAGCAGGAGACGTGGGTTCGATCCCTGGGTTGGAAAGATCCTCTGGAGGAGGAAATGGCAACTTACTCCAGTATTCTTGCTTTAGAAATCCCATGGACAGAGCGCTACAACTATGGGGTTGTAGAGTCCATGGGGTCTCAGAGTCGGATACGACTTATAGACTAAACAACAACAAGGGCTGGAGTGACTGCTTACAAGTATGGGGTTTCTTTTAAAGGAAACAACACTGTGCTAAAGTTAGATTGTGGTAGTTCTTGCACAACCATGTGAAATACTGAAAAAAGGAGCCATACACTTTAAGCGGGTGAATTACATGACATATTAATCATAGCTCAATAAATGTGTTTTAAAAATGAATATACTACTTATATATACCTGGTAATGCAATATAATAAAGCTTATAGGATATTTAAGTGGATTACATTTTACACAATTTTAGAGAAAATGGATGTGAAATTTTCTATTACCTCTTTCTTCCTTTTCTCACTGAGGGAGATGTTCTCACAAAAGTGGGAAGTAATTGCCTAATGCCTTTCACCTCAAATTTCAATTTCAAACAGAAGTAAATCGGATATTTTTATGATAAGACACCACAAGAAAAGAATATTGCTTCAGCCAAAACCAGGAATGATGGAACCTGAATATATTGAAGGATTTTGTTATTTTTAATACAATTTGAGAAAACAGAAATTTAAGTCAGCTATAGAATTTTCCATACAGCCAAAGCTATGGTTTTTCCAGTAGTCATGTATGGATGTGAGAGTTGGACCATAAAGAAGGCAGAGAGCTGAAGAACTGATGCTTTTGAACTGGGGTGCTGGAGAAGACTCTTGAGAGTCCCTTGAACAGCAAGGAGATCAAACAAGCCAATCCTAAAGGAAATCAACCCTGAATATTCACTGGAAAGACTGACGCTGAAGCTGAAGCTGAAGCTCCAAAACTTTGGCCACTTGATGAGAAGAGCTGACTCACTGGAGAAGAGCTGACTCATTGGAAAAGACCCTGATGCTGGGAAAGATTGAGGGCAGGAGGGAAAGGGGGCAACAGAGGATGAGATGAGCATCTCTGACTCAATGGATATGAATTTGCATAAACTCCGGGAGTGAAGGACAGGGAAACCTGGCGTGCTTCAGTCCATGGGGTTGCAAAGAGTCAGACACAACTTAGTGACTGAACAACAAGTTAAAATGAGGTAATTCGAGTGGACCCTAATCCGTTATGACTGGTGTCCTCATAAGGAGACAGGGACACACAGAGGGAAGGCCATGTGAGGACACCCGGAGAAGACAGATACCTACAAGCCCATCAGAGAGGCCACAGGAGAAACTAGCTATGCTGGCATCTGGATCTCAGACTTCCAGCCTACAGAACCATGAGAAAAGGCCCCGTTGCTTAAGCCTCCCCCTTGCTGTGACAGCCCAAGCAAACAAATATAGTAAGAGTAAGATAATCAAGTAGTCTTGTATTAAGCATCACTTATGAGCTCATACTTCGGAGAAGGCAATGGCAACCCACTCCAGTACTCTTGCCTGGCAAATCCCATGGACAGAGGAGCCTGGAAGGCTGAAGTCCATGGCGTCGCTAGGAGTCGGACACGACTGAGCAACTTCACTTTCACTTTTCACTTTCATGCATTAGAGAAGGAAATGGCAACCCACTCCAGTGTTCTTGCCTGGAGGATCCCAGGGACAGGGGAGCCTGGTGGGCTGCCGTCTATGGGGTCGCACAGAGGCGGACACGACTGAAGTGACTTAGCAGCAGCAGCGTGAGCTCATACTTATGTTAGGTTCTTCCATCTATAGGAAAACCCAAACACTTGGTCTCTATCTCAAGAATCTTATGATGAATTAAAAGAAACATAAATTCATAAGATGGTGACTATACTACTCAACACTTTCCACAGGGAAGGGAGAGCTCAACAAGCTACGGTTAAGGCAGTCTTATACTAGAAGAGGTGGGCTGTAAGTGGGTCATCATCCACTATTTCAAACAGTAATAAACAGTATTACTGAATATAAACGGTAATAAAGGGCCAGCAGTCTTGATAAGATGGAGCTCACTGGAAACCTTACCCACAGGAGTTACAACAAATCAATGGGACAGAAGTCATGTTTCAGCAAGGTGAGAAGGCAATGGATGGGTAAGAATTGGAGGCATAGAAACAGAGAAGAGAAGGAAAATAAAAAGGATCACCATTAGGAAGAATGACAGGACAGAAAAAGAAGAAGGGGGTTGTTTTGTTTTTTAATTTTTATTGGGGTATAGTTGCTTTACAATCTTGTGTTAGTTTCTGCTGTACAGTGAAGTGAATCAGCCATATGTATACATATTTCCCCTCTTCTTCGGATCTCCTTTAGGTCCCCACAGGGCACTGAGCAAAGTTACCTGTGCTATACGGTAGGTTCTCATTAGCGATGTACCTCATACATAGTAGTGTGTATATATATCAATCCCAATTTCCCAATTCATTCCACCACCTTCCTTTCCTCCCTTGGTATCTATACATTTGTTCTCTACATCTGTGTCTCTATTTCTGCTTTGCAAACAGGTTCATCTATACCACCTTCAGTGCTTATCGTGGTTCCAAATTCCTGGATTTGTGGGAGAAACTAACTACACAGTCTGAGTAAAAAGAGGAGTGAGAAGTTGAGGAAATGGATGCAATCTTCCACGCTAAGATGTGTCTTTAAAAGACAACTCTGTCAACAATGTAAAGAGTGGATAGAAGGCAGAAAGAGAAGGCAGAGAAACTAGTTTGGATTATGGTTATAATTCATTCACGAAATGACAGGAGCATGAACTAAAGCAGCAGCAGCTGTACTGGAGGAGCAAACACTGAGGATGTCTTAACCCTTTCTCCACGGGGAGAGCTTCGACTCTGAGAAATAAGGAGATGAAAATTTGTCAATGGACATTACTTGGTGGTATTGATTGAGCCATGTTAGGCTATCAATTCCTAACATTTCTTCCTTGTGTTGTAAGACATGGCTATTTATCTTCAGTCTTCAATCCTGGATAAGATGATTCTTCACTAGAAAAGAAAATCTAAGAGATAAATGAGGGCCTGCAAGGGGCCACACAGCAAGAATCACTGTAGTGTTACTATTGAGGTCAAAATACTTAACTCAGTTCCACACAGGTATCACAGCCCCTGTAGCAACTACAGTCTCAGCCACACTTTATGACACCGCTTATATTCTGCTATATTGTTGTTTTTTTTTTAACCATTTACTGTGAGTGAACTTGAGTCTCTATGTTGAATATATAGTACAAGTACAATGAAGATAGTTGGCCTTGACTGCTTTTTGCTTCAGTTACCCTGCCTCTATAATGAGGTCAAATGTTATTTACTAATTTCTCCTACCTAGGGGGTACCTGTTGGGAATTAGAGTCAGTAGCCAGAGTACAGCATGTTGGGGAGACAACAGTAGGATGATGTCATTCTCTTGGGGACACCAAGTCAGGCTGCTTTGCTGCTTCAGAGCCCAGGTGTTTAATTCATTAAGTACTCTTCAGATGGGTGGCTGGGGAGATACCTGAAATTAATAGATCCTGTACTGTAACCACTGAGGGCAGAGACGGACAAACTGAGGAAAGCAGGTCATTAAAAAAGGTGAGCTCTGTGACCCCTTCATTCCTCGTGACATCTCACAGAGGCTATGAAATTATCTTGCTCAGAGTCTTTATGAATGCTCTTCAGTGATGGGAAGATGGGCTCTGTGACCACCAGACACTCTGATGTTCATCCACCAGACATTGACCATGAGTCTCTGTCCCCCTTTTGGGTGAATCCAACTGGCACAAGTTGGTCACCTTATGAGATTCTGCCTTCTAGACCTTGTCATTTGCTCATCTGGGGTGACTTTAAGCAAATCCTAATTTCTTCATGTACCAGAGTTGCATCCTGTTGAAGCCAGCCAGCTTGACATGCTATTGGGCCCATTGCTTTATAGTCTGGAGTCCAAAATTGCTTTATACTTTGGAGTCCAAATATTTATAAGAAACGAAGTTGATTATATCAGTGCCTTGATGCGTGCCATCATTATCACCTCTTGCATTTCTCTACTGCATTTCCTTCCAAAGGATATTCACAGCTATGGTCTCCATTCATCTTAACACTGTGAAAGAGAAAAGGTAGGTCAAAGTGTGTTAGTTGCTCAGTTGTGTCCAACTCTTTGTGACCCTATGGACTGTAGCGCTCCAGGCTCCTCTGTCCATGGAATTTTCCAGGCAAGAATACTGGAGTGGATTGCCATTTCCTTCAAAGAGACATGGAAATTATCCTGATCCCCATTCAACACACACACAAACAGAATCCCAGAAAGAAGTGACTTTCCTGAGGTCCCCCTGTGAGTGAGCAGGTGATCCTGGCCTCTGAGCTACTGCCCAGCAACTTAGGAGTCCTCACATTGGAGTAGCACTAATGCTGATGATATGCAGCCCCATGGTGTCTTTGGTACCCTACTCTGGCTCTGGTCTCTCTTAGAGAGCAGATTCAGTGTTTCACAATCACATGGGTCTTTCTTGAAGAGAACACTAATGAGACTTTAAAGGTGGAGTAATTGGGCTGATAAGATAATGAGCCCTAAAGTGGATAATAATATTGAGCTCTAGAAGGGATAATAGTATTGATCTGCCTATCAGGCCTGTTGGGAGGATTAGCTCACTGGCAATTGGGAAGAGCTTTGCAATGAAGGAACATAAATGATAGCACATTTGGGAGTCCCCTTGTTCCCTTTGGAATAACTCTCCCTGGAGTGATTTAAGCAGTCATAAGATGCTATGGCAACCTAGGCCTGCCTAATGGAAACCGTTATTTCTATACTCCTCCTTCAATTTCATATTCTTTACCTCAACCATCAGGAGAGGACTTATCTTCTTTAGAAATGAAGTAAAGTGAGAAAGCATTGACTTTTAGGCTTCTGGTGAGAAGCACAGTCATGGGGGAAATGCTGGGTGCTTTTAAGAACCCTATCTCCAGACACTCTTGTCCATGGTCATCGAAGTAATGGCTGGAAGAATGACCCTTAGAAGAGCAATCAGAGATGGCTATGAAGGGCTCTGCCAACTGGGGGCTCAAGAGAGGCTGATATGAGGCTTTGGGTTTGTGATTCTTTACTGTCGTCAGGGAAGCATCATCTCTCTCTCACACACTTCCATAGATCATGTGGGAAAGCTACTCTGCTGTTTTCACAATGTCATTATTATAGTACTACTGGTTTCAGAGTAAGTGTTCAATAAATGCTGATTGATGGATGTTCTGATGTTTGTATATGTATCATTGCTTCCCCACAAGCAAGTTTTTCCTATTTTGGCAAATGCTTTGCCATATTCCCTCTGTCCTAAACCCCTTGTGAAAAAATACACGAATGAATGCAGTGATTAGCTCAGGGTCAAAGCTCGAAAATGGCTAAACCAAGATGGCCCCAGAGCTTCCAACACCAAGCCTAGATAGAGGTCCTTCCATTCTGCAGCCTGGCCAGCCATAGCCAGGTTGCAATCCAATCACATGCCTTCTTGAGGACTGTAATGGAAAAACCACTCCTGGGCTTCTCCTTCACTCTCACGATACTACCATGGTCACAACACTCCTGATACCAGCTGTTGGGGGTGGCTTCCTCACACAAAGCAATGCTCTGTGACACTAACTGGAGTATCCTACAATTCGATTCAATTCTAATACTGACTGGAGTTAGTGTAGATCCACAAGATTGCCCCTACTTCAGACACCAAGTGCAGTTATAAGAGGTAGGTCCCCAAGTTACCCACAACTTCTATCCGACTTGGCTACAAATTAGAAGTTCCCATGACCCACCCCCACCCAGGATTTGATTATTTGCTAGAACAGCTCACAGAATTCAGGGAAATAGTTACTTACTGTACTGCTTTATTATATAATACAGGGTATGATACAGTATACAGGCAAATAGCCAGATGAAGAGATAGATAGGGCAA
Organism: Bubalus bubalis; assembly: GCF_019923935.1. Taxonomy (NCBI): domain Eukaryota; kingdom Metazoa; phylum Chordata; class Mammalia; order Artiodactyla; family Bovidae; genus Bubalus; species Bubalus bubalis. The sequence goes on along the minus strand of NC_059174.1, from coordinate 24,172,970 downwards.
GGTTGGGGGTGGGGTGGTCCTGAGTGCATGAGCTTCTCTGTCCCTCTGGGTTGGGATGCATTATCCTCCCAGAACATGGATGTGAACCATTCTGGAAGTTCTCTGAAGCCCACACTGTTGGAATTTTTATGCAAGCTTCATATAAGTACAACAAACTATTAACTTGATTTCTAGCCCCTTTCCTCTTCCCCTCTCAAGAGGATAGGGAGGTGGGAGGAGGCGCACTGAAAGTCTGCATTTCTCCCATGACCGAAAGTCCTAAGGTTTGAATCATAGTTCCGTCTTTCTGGTGACCAGCCCCATGCAGGAGCCCACCAGGAGTCACCTTATTAAAACAAAAGACAGTCTTATCACCCCGTAAATTCCAAGGGATTTAGAAGCTCAGTTTCAGATGCTCCTATCACTCAGGATATGACAAGGGTTTTAGAAGCTCTACATCAGGAACTAGGGTCAGAGAATAAATGTCAGAACAAAAGATTCTCCTAGCACCTCTATTTAGAAGGGTTTTAGGTGCTCTGTGCCAGGAACTGGGGACAGAGATCAATATACATATTTCTTATTATTTCCCTGTGCTTGTTTTTATTTTCTCTGTGTTCTAACCAGCTGAGCTAAGTATGCCCTTAACAATGGTGAACCACTCCAGGGAGGCCAGCATGCCAGGAGCCCAGCCTCCCCGGTACCCTCACAGGGTCCTCTGGTGGACCCTGCATGCCTCCTTTTACACAGAAAAGGGAAGTTAACTTTTGTATTCCAGTTTCTTGCATTCCCCCTCCAAGCTTTTCAATTTCTACCTTCTCAAAGGCATTAAAAAAAAAAAAGTTTTAAAATTGCTTAGAAATTGAAGCAAGATTGCCTAGTTATTGATTCAAATTTTGGAAGGTCTGACTCAGAGCTGTCTCTTTCATTCCTGCCACCAATTCTGATGGCTGAAGAGGGATTCCAAGGATTTGGGATATAATCAAATAACCCAAGAATCCCCATCTCCTCCCTGGGCAGGGGAATTTAATATTTCCATCCTACCTGAGGTTTCATTGCTAGGATGTTAACTGGAACTTCAGTTTTTCTCTCTCTATTCTGGGATTTTGCTTAAGCTAGTGTTTTTGGTTCCTTGCTCCTGTATCTTGACAGCAGACAACAAACAACCTCTAAATATTCACAGAATGGCAAGAACTGGGTTTAGTCGGCATTTTGGCAGATAAACACAGTAACAGTGGCCTCAGAAGCCCTGCTATTGGGGATGTGATAGGGAATGTGCTGTGGCAAAGGAATCCTATACTTTGTGTCATCCTCTGCATAGAGAAAGAATCTGTGTCTATTGCATCTTATAAGAAAAATGAGATATCAAGAGACAATAAGATAATAGTAATGAGTCAGTTTGTGTGTTAAAAGGTTTGAGACATAATCATACAGATCTGAATCTACTTATTTTCTAGGCTTACTTTAGCAAATTTTCTTTGCTTGGTTTCTATGGAAACTGGAAACTGCACATGAGCCAGAGACACTCAGTAGTCTTCCTTGGCAGGCATGTCCATTTCAGATTTCTCTGCTTTAAGTGATAACCTATTGTAACTACTAAGAATAAAATAATAATAATATATACACTGTACTCTCAGAATCATCACTGAGGTCAATGTTGATGGCTACCATTGTTGAGCCCTTGCTGAGTTCCAGGGCATACACTAAACAATTGTAGACCTTAACTCACTTCCCAATAGCCCTGTGGGTTTGGTGTATGTAACTGTCAGTCCAGCCAGTAGAAGGCAAACCACTCCAGGTATTTCTAATGGAAGGGACTGACTACATAATACATAATGTTAGTTATGCATGTGACAGAATTGCTGAGAGGCCAAACTGGGGGCTGTGAGGCAGCTCAGAGAGCAGTGAGAATAAGAAGGAAGCAGCACCAATTCTGAGGCTCGAGAGACAACAGGAAGAGGTAGTGTTTCCAGTGTCTAAAAGTTGAGATCAACTGTTAGGAATGAGAAATATCATGAGGACTGCATACAGGAGTTGAGACCACTGAGGCAGGGGTTGCCTGGTGGGCCCTGGAACCACAGAGGAGACACAAGTACCTACTACCAGCACTTCACAGGAAGAAGAGAGGGAAAGAGAGAGAACACCTTGGCTTCTCTCTTCTTCTTGCCCTCATTCCTAAGCAATCTTCTGTCAAGACTTCCTACTGACTGAACCTGCACAGAAGCCAGAGGGCAAGAGATCTGGGAAATAAGTTCCTCTGTGATACAGAAGAGAGCAGAGGAACTGTGAGGATGCATCTGAGAACAAATCAGCAGTTGGTTAGCAGATTATCTGGAGAAGGAAATGGCAACCTGCTCCAGTATCCTTGCCGGAAAATTTTGTGGACAGAAATTTTCTGCAGTTCAAGGAGGGCTGCAGTTCAAGAGGTCGCAAAGAGTTGGACACAACTGAGCGACTGAGCACCAGCACCAGCAAAGTATTACTATACCCATTCCATGGATAAGAAAACTGAGTCACAGGCGATTTTCTTAAGACAAATGCTAGTCAGTTAAATGAGTCATTATCTGGTTAGGAGTATATGCTCTCAACAACTTTATGATTTCCTCTCTGTAGAGAGGAAAATGACTTCCCCATGCTCATGGCAATTCTGTTTCACTTGCCCTTCACCTCAGTAGACCCAGTGGATTATGAGAATTTTACGCTGCAGTGGTCTGTCCATCTGAAATTTGCCCATTTGGGGGGTCCTCGATATTTACTTGATGTGTGCTTATTCCCGATGTTTCAGTCTGACCACATATCGTCATCTATACCTTTGGTCATAAAAATGTGAAAAGGGCCATTTACTCATTAGTGACACAGACTTAAGAGTTAGAGGAAGATGGGACTGGAGAGAAATCTCACCTTTCTCATATTTTCTAGAGAACTGGACTATGAGGCAATGGGGAAAAATGGACAGGAATTCCCAGTTCCTATTTTCTCCATTCATGTGTGAGCATTTGCCACTGCTAAATCTGTAAGACAAATTTATCAGCTTTGTCAAAAATTTCTATCAATTCATCTTATTTCTGAACTAGGGGAAGAAGACCATTTAGCTGAAAGATACCTTGGAAAACCTTGGAGAAAACGATTTCATTTAATAACAAGGGTAGACTCCTCTCAAAGGCATTCATGTTTTAAGAGAGTTTACTTTAAAAACCAATAAACCTTCTAATACAAGGATTTTCAGTGACTGGTTATGGAGGAGAACATTTTTTTGATAAATCATTCTACTGTTTTTCTTTAAATTCATGCTGTATGTGCAGGAACCTCTGTATTTGGAAAGCATTTTGGGCCTTTGTGGGAATTTCAATAAGATAATACACACAGAGCTCCCGGACCACAACAGGCTGTTAAATGATTGTATTCATTATAGTCATTGTCATCATCATCATCACAACTATGCCTGATTTTCAAAAAGGTGTACAGAAAGACTGGCATAGTCAGGAAGCTTTCTGCAGGAGAAGGGCCTTCTGCTAGGTCTTAAAGGCACTTCTTTTACTTTTAACATCTACAAGTGTCTAGTCTTTTCAGGCAAAGACATATAATAACCAATTTCCAGGACCTGAAAATCCAGATGGCGGCAGAGAATATATGACAGGTTCATATTTGCTACAATTTCAGTCTGGACCGAAGGAAGAGGGTTTGATTATTCAAGTTATTTTTAAACTGCTTTAATTATATTTTGTTGAAACTCTAAGAGTAGGTTTTAAAAAAGTAAAAACAGCAAAGAACTTCAATACTCTGTTTTTCCAGGATGATTTGGTTTCAAGAGAAGTTGGTAAAGTGATCTGATCTACCTGCATCGAGTTACCCTACAGAAAACAGCTTTCTGGAGAGACATAGACACACAGAAATAGGCTGAATCTTTCCTCCCCCGAACCAGATAAAAAACAGTTACCCTCCTCATATCACGGGAAGCAGAACCATCTCAGCCCTTGTTATTGGTGCCAAAAAATGGTATCAAAGGGAGGAAAGCTATGCTTCTGCCTTCCCATGGAAAATTCCAGCTGGAGGAAGAGGAGAGGCAAAAGGCAGGGTTTTGCCCAGGAGAGCAGGCACACTGCTAAGCCCCTCCTTCAGCAGCCTTACTGCCCTCACTCAGACCTGGCCAAACACCACTGCAGAGGTGACGCCAGCCCTGGTGTGGAAGGAACACTTTGGCGGGTGGTGACAAAGCTCTCAGGTTCTCAGAGCAACAAAGCTCCCGCCATCTTCCCAGGCCTGAAACCATTCATACTCCCTTACCCAGCCCCCAGGGTGGAGGGTGGCAGACTCCTCATACTTTTAGGATATTGATATGTAAAGCTCTCCTCCAGGCATTAACTCTCAGGCTGCAAATGGACCATCTGCTGACCTAACAGCAGAGCCACGAGAGGATGGGCATCGTGAGCAGCTTGTCTGGACCTCCCCACGGTGCTGTGCAAGTCCAGCTTTGCTGTGATTGTTTGGGCCTCTACTTCCTGGAGCTTCACACTCTCCACTGGGCTCACATGTTTTCCTTCATTTCCATGGCCCCAATTCTACCTCTCAGTCCATCCATGATAACCACAGAGGCTTTCCAATGGTCACTCCTTCTTCTGACCTCTCATAGGTTTTAATTTAAGAAATTAGTTACTTTTTACACCGATTCTTAGATATGTCTTTATTTTCACTCTACTGGTTGCTGTGTTTCCACTGTGTTTATGCTCAAAAACACTTGCTAGATAAATGAACAAATGACAATTTGGAATCAGAGAAAATGATCCAGGCATCGTTCTCTGGAGAGTGTGACTGAGGAGGGCTCCAGGAAAGATGCTGGGAAGCCTGGAGTGTGCCTGAGGAGCATGCCATGTGCTCTAGGGCAGAGAGGCCTCAACGGGAGAAAGAGAGATTCTAAAAACAAATCCTGACACCTGACAATGCCTGTAGACACTTGCTGGGTAGTCAGGATCCCTTGGTTTGCAAGTCACAGAAAGTTAACCCAAATTGACTTAAGCAAGAAGGGAATTATTGGCCTTCATGGATGAGAAGGATGCTGGAGTGGCTCAGAGAACAGAAAGAAGAGTTCTAGGAACCAAAACTCTAGGACAAAAGGCCTAGGTGGTGCAGTGGCAAAGAATCTGCCTGCCAATGCAGAGATGCAAGAGATGCAGGTTTGATCTTTGGGTCGGAAAGATCCCCTGCATGAGGAAGTGGCAACCCAGTCCAGTACTCTTGCCTGGGAAGTCCCATGGACAGAGGAGCCTGCTGGGCTACACTTCTATGGGGCTGCAAGAATTGGACACAACTAAGTTAAGGACAAGAAGAAGGACAATGGATGAGAAGGATGCAGGAGTGACTCATAGAATGGAAAGCAGAATTCCAGGAACCATAACTCTAGGACAGAAAATGCAAACCCACTGAAATGGATAGAAAGTGCTTTTCTCCTCTCCTCTCCTCTCCTCCTTGTGTCAAAATCTCAGATATGTTCATCTCACTTGACACCTCTTTCTTTTTACTCTCTCTCCTCCTTCTCTTTCTCTCTCTCTATCTCATTGTGTCTCTATCAAAATTCCTTTCTCTTTCACATGAGAGAATTTCTCTCCCCATATCAGAGAAAACAATTCTCAGCAACTCCAGACATATACTTTTGGTGGTTTAAAATGAAGGAAATGAAAGAAAACTAGCCTTCCACCTCCAATCAGAAGATTCCATGCAATGTCGCCAGTGAGCCTGGATGCTATGCATACACCCTTCGGATGAGTCACTGTAATGTGAGGACAGAGTCCAGACAACATGACTGATGGCTGCACCAGGACCACATGGAGAGAAGAAACAAGAACACCAGCAGCTCATGTTGTTAGCAAAAACCAGGGCCTGGGAAAGAGCTCTAGGAAAGGGTGGAGAGAACTTAGAACCAATTTAGGGCAGTTCAGTTCAGTTCAGTCGCTCAGTCGTGTCTGACTCTTTGCAACCCCATAGACTGCAGCATGCCAGGCCTCCCTGTCCATCACCAACTCCTGGAGTTTACCCAAACTCATGTCCATTCAGTCCGTGATGCCAATCCAACCATTTCATCCTCTGTCACCCCCTTCTCCTCTTACCTTCATGTTTCCCAGCATCAGGGTCTTTTCAAAAGAGTCAGTTCTTCGCATCAGGTGGCCAAAGTATTGGAGTTTCAGCTTCAGCATCAGTCCTTCCAATGAATATTCAGGACTGATCTCCTTTAGGATGGACTGATTGGATCTCCTTGCTGGTTCAAGGGACTCTCAACAGCCTTCTCCAACACCACAGTTCAAAAGCATCAATTCTTCGATGCTCAGCTTTATTTCAGGGGTGACATCAAAACTAGGGATAAGCAGGCAGCAAAAGAGAGGCCCTCCCAAAACTTTCAAGGCTTTTGTCTTCTAGGGATATGCTGCCTAAAATGATCTCAGCCCAGTAACTTACAACATGTCAACACAGGTATTGTGAAATACCTTTCATGCTAAAGCTGAAACTCCAATACTTTGGCCACTTGATGCAAAGAGCTAACTCATTAGAAAAGTCCCTGATGCTGGGAAATATTGAAGGCAAAAGAATAGGGCAGCAGAGGGTGAGATGGTTAGATGGCATCACTGACTCAATGGACATGAATTTGAGTAAACTCCAGGAGACGGTGGAGGACAGAGGAGCCTGGTGTATTGCAGTCCATGGGGTTGCAAAGAATTGGACACAACTTAGTGACTGAACAACAACAACTTCAAAATTACAATTCATTGACCTCTAGGTCTTGTTTTTGGTATGCTCATAAAAATCATATATTACTATATCATTATTTTACTTCATAACAATTTAAAACCTGTATTTCAATGTAACTGGCTTCCTTTGTACTCCTATGTATTTTGTGCACTTCAAAGCATTATTCTGAGAAGGGGTCTGTAGACTTCACCAGATTGCCAGAGGGGTCTATGGCACAGAAAAGGTTATGAGCCCGTTTTAGTTGACTGTCAGATGCTGAACCGCTTGGTTTAATCCTCTAATTTTTACAGCATTTTCTCTATTTTCTGTATTTTTGTCTTTTTGTTCTACTTTCTGCACAATTTCCCCAATTTGATCTTCTGATCCCATTCTCTGACTATTTTATTTCTGCTGCATTCCCCTTGATAATATCCTGGTCTTATTCCAGAGTTGTTCTATCTTCTCATCTATTAGGCTATCAATTCTAGGGTGTAATTTATTCCTGCTGATCTTTAGCTGTCTGCTCACATAGGGAAAAAGCACTACAAAGCGACTGGGATTTCTGTACCCAAATGAAAGGGTTATTGGATGATGGCTTCACTGTGGGGTTTGCAACCACAGGGACCAACCATTTCATCATGGGATTCCCTACTTGTCAGAATCTGTGACTTTCCTTTTGGGGAAGCCTAGAGGACCGTTTCCAAGGCAAACCATTCAATATCACAGTAATCCAAGTCTATGCCCCAACCAGTAACGCTGAAGAAGCTGAAGTTGAATGGTTCTATGAAGACCTACAAGACTTTTTAGAAGTAACACCCCAAAAAGATGTCCTTTTCATTATAGGGGACTGGAATGCAAAAGTAGGAAGTCAAGAAACACCTGGAGTAACAGGCAAATTTGGCCTTGGAATATGGAATGAAGCAGGGCAAAGGCTAATAGAGTTTTGCCAAGAAAATGCACTGGTCATAGCAAACACCCTCTTCCAACAACACATGAGAAGACTCTATACATGGACATCACCAGATGGTCAACACCAAAATCAGATTGATTATGTTCTTTGCAGCCAAAGATAGAGAAGCTCTATACAGTCAACAAAAACAAGACTGGGAGCTGACTGTGGCTCAGATGATGAACTCCTTATTGCCAAATTCAGACTTAAACTGAAGAAAGTAGGGAAAACTACTAGACCATTCAGGTATGACTTAAATCAAATCCCTTATGATTATACAGTGGAAGTGAGAAATAGATTTAAGGGCCTAGATCTGATAGACAGAGTGCCTGATGAACTATGGAATGAGGTTCATGACACTGTACAGGAGACAGGGATCAAGACCATCCCCATGGAAAAGAAATGCAAAAAAGCAAAATGGCTGCCTGCAGAGGCCTTACAAATAGCTGTGAAAAGAAGAGAAGCAAAAAGCAAAGGAGAAAAGGAAAGATACAAGCATCTGAATGCAGAGTTCCAAAGAATAGCAAGAAGAGATAAGAAAGCCTTCCTCAGTGATCAATGCTAAGAAATAGAGGAAAACAACAGAATGGGAAAGACTAGAGATCTCTTCAAGAAAATTAGAGATACCAAGGGGACATTTCATGCAAAGATGGGCTCGATAAAGCACAGAAACGGTATGGACCTAACAGAAGTAGAAGATATTAAGAAGAGGTGGCAAGAATACACAGAAGAATTGTACAAAAAAGATCTTCATGACCCAGATAATCACGATGGTGTGATCACTGACCTAGAGCCAGACAGTCTGGAATGTGAAGTCAAGTGGGCCTCAGAAAGCATCACTACGAACAAAGCTAGTGGAGGTGATGGAATTCCAGTGGAGCTATTTCAAATCCTGAAAGATGATGCTGTAAAAGTGCTGCACTCAACATGCCAGCAACTTTGGAAAACTCAGCAGTGGCCACAGGACTGGAAAAGGTCAGTTTTCATTCCAACCCCAAAGAAAGGCAATGCCAAAGAATGCTCAAACTACTGCACAATTACACTCATCTCACACACTAGTAAAGTAATGCTCAAAATTCTCCAACAAAGGCTTCAGCAATATGTGAACCGTGAACTTCCTGATGTTCAAGCTGGTTTTAGAAAAGGCAGAGGAACCAGAGATCAAATTGCCAACATCTGCTGGATCATGGAAAAAGCAAGAGAGTTCCAGAAAACCATCTATTTCTGCTTTATTGACTATGCCAAAGCCTTTGACTGTGTGGATCACAATAAACTGTGGGAAATTCTGAAAGAGATGGGAATACCAGACCACTTGACCTGCCTCTTGAGAAATCTGTATGCAGGTCAGGAAGCAACAGTTAGAACTGGACATGGAACAACAGACTGGTTCCAAATAGGAAAAGGAGTACGTCAAGGCTGTATATTGTCAGCCTGCTTATTTAACTTCTATGCAGAGTACATCATGAGAAACACTGGGCTGGAGGAAGCACAAGCTGGAATCAAGATTGCCGGGAGAAATATCAATAACCTCAGATATGCAGATGACACCACCCTTATGGCAGAAAGTGAAGAGGAACTCAAAAGCCTCTTGTGAAAGTGGAGAGTGAAAAAGTTGGCTTAAAGCTCAACATACAGAAAACGAAGATCATGGCATCCGGTCCCATCACTTCATGGCAAATAGATGGGGAAACAGTGGAAACAGTGCCAGACTTTATTTTTTGGGCTCCAAAATCACTGCAGATGGTGACTGCAGCCATGAAATTACTTGGTAATTACAAGTAATTACAGCTTACTCCTTGGAAGAAAGTTATGACCAACCTAGATAGCATGTTCAAAAGCAGAGACATTACTTTGCCAACAAAGGTCCGTCTAATCAAGGCTATGGTTTTTCCAGTGGTCATGTATGGATGTGAGACCCTTGGACTGCAAGGAGATCCAACCAGTCCATTCTGAAGGAGATCAGCCCTGGGATTTCTTTGGAGGGAATGATGCTGAAACTGAAACTCCAGTACTTTGGCCACCTCATGCGAAGAGTTGACTCATTGGAAAAGACTCTGATGCTGGGAGAGATTGGGGGCAGGAGGAGAAGGGGACGACAGAGGATGAGATGGCTGGATGGCATCACTGACTCGATGGACGTGAGTCTGAGTGAACTCCTGGAGTTGATGATGGACAGGGAGGCCTGGCATGCTGCGATTCATGGGGTCGCGAAGAGTTGGACATGACTGAGCGACTGAACTGAACTGAACTGAGAGGAACGCTCTAATCCCATGCTTGGAGAGAGTAGCCATATAGGGTCAGCATCCTAGGAGCCCCCCAGTAAGGACCCTAGGCCTTACCCCTCATTCTCCATCTAGCTTAGGGCTGTTCTCTGCTGTTTCCTGCTCTTCTCTCAAACTGAATTCTCTCTGGGTTCAATTACCCAGGAATTAAATCTCCTGTTTCCTGCTTGAGCAGAAGCGAAACAACTGTCTGGCTGTTTGGACTGGAGAAAGAGACCTGAGATAAATCTTCAGCCTTTCCTCCTATGTTCCTTCCCACCCTCTCCCAGCTTTGAGAGTTGATTGGTGCCTCCAGTCCCTGAGCCTTCCAACTATTTTTGGAAGCAAGCAGGCCTGCTTCTTCTTAGCTTTCCCCTCTGTGGGCATCATTATCCACTCTGCGGAGACAGCACTCAACCCCCTACTCTTCATGTATTGTTGATCTTTCTTGTCTGGTATCACATTCTCTCCTTTTGTCTTTGTCTCTGGAGGTTTATACCTCTTCTTTCAGTAGGGCTTGGGGAGGGACCAAAGGTTATAGGGCATAGTCTGCCATGTTTATCCACATTTCTCACTTCAGCCCAAAGAATAAAAAAAGACACCATCAGCCTTGTACTGATACTTGTTGGGACTTTTATGTACAACTCAGTGTTTCAGTGGGGGAATGGCTGTTGTGAGCTTTGGCTGGCACCCAGTAACCAGTATGTCAGTTCCCAACCTGATAATGATTAACCTGAAACTGTAGGAACTGAACCATAAGATTATAAAGGAAGGAGAGAAATCCAATGTCCAAAATGGCCATCTTCAGATGGAGTTGGGAACATCCACTTCTTCCAGGCGGACTGCCCAGACTGAGGGAACAGAGAGAGAAATCACCCTCTCTGTCCCCAAACACGATACACACTTGACAGCCCACCTAACATCCTCACAACTGCTTCCCCAAAGCCTTGCTCTGTACTTCAATATGACCACAAGGTTTCACTGTTCTGTTTATATACTGGTTCTATGGATGCTGTTCTATTGACAGTGTATCCTCTTGAGGTAGTTCGTGTGTTTACTGAATAGCTACCCAAATATCTCAATTCAAGCACAAATTCTTGCAGTACCAGATTTAAAATATTGATATTGTGATGAGGAGAGCAAATTAAGTTGAGAAGGACAGGAAAGAAATCTGACATGCTTCCTTGTTTGTTTGTTGTTTTAAAGAATGCAAGCATCTAAAATAATGTGTCTAGAATCTTGTACATATTTCTTGAAAGTAAGAGGAAAGTCTTGTATTTCTATGGCACTTTTCTTCAGAGGGTATCAAAGCTCTTTCCTTTAAAATTATACAAAAGAGAGACTTCCCTGGTGGTCCCGTGGTTAAGAATTTGGCTGCCATTGCAGGAGACATGGGTTCAATCACTGGTCGGGAAAGATCCCACATGCTGTGGGTCAACTAAGCCTGTTCACCACAACTATTGAGCCTGTGCTCTGCAACGAGAAGCCACCACAGTGAGAAGCCTGTGCATTACAGCTAGAGTGTAGCCCATGCTCACTGCAACTAGAGGAAGCCTGCGCACAGCAACAAAGGCTCAGCACAGCCAAAATAAATTAATTAATTTAAAAAATTAAAAATAAACTATACAAAAGAAAACAAAGGCTCCAGATACAAATGTTTTGGTGTCTGTGCAGCAAGTCCTTGTTATTATTTAAAGACATGAAAACATAGATCCTTAGACAGACTGGAGCTGAGTTCACTTCAAAAGCTGGGGCTGGGAGGGGACCAAGGATTTCTTTCAAAGCCCTATAGCCCTACCATGAACTACTGAGCAGCTGGGAAGTGCTGGCCCCTCAAGTGTAGCCACAATCCTTCTTGGCCTCCACCTGAGGCTGGGGTTTAAAGATGAAAAATGGACCAAGTGAAACAAGGTGAATGGCTCCCATTATGACAAAAGAAAACAGAGTATTTTGAATTTACCAGAACTCTAATTGGGTGGATTTTCTGTAATATGCATCAGGGTCATGGGGGCTATTTTCTGGGATCTGATGAAAAATCAGAGGTGAGTTTTTGGTTTGAGGACATTTTTAGAAATAATAGCCTAATAGCTTGAAGTCTAAGGTTAAAAAAAGAAAATGTCCTGGCCACAGCTTCCTACTGTACTGATGAGAAGTCCAGTGCTGGCCAAATGTCATCTGAGCCATAGGCTTACTACACCTTTTATTGGAGTAAAATTAAGTAGAACTGGCAACACTGCCATAGAGAAAGGCCACAGTGAATTATTTGACCACAAGTTGTCACATCAGGGCCATTCTGAGACTGCTGTGCCCCCACAATAGACAGGTCCAGATGGAGAAATTCCCAGAACCCTGCCAATCTGTGGGAAGAGCCTGTGAGCACTGTGGACAGAGTTGCGGCCAGAGGTGGACATTTCCATGTGGGAGAAGTATCTCCCTGGAGATATCAATTACAGGCTAGAGGATTATAAAATTCCTCTATTCTAGAGATCCACTCTAAATATAAACTACACGAATAGTGGCTTTTCACTCATTGATGTGAATACAAAGCAGAACTGGTTGCTTTGGGTAAATTTCAGAATCTTTCTGAAGAAGGAGAGAAAATAATGGGTGTTATATTCCTCTTTTCTATATTTAGGCTTTTTTAAAAAATCTAATATGTCTTTTTAATTTAATTAATTAGTTCACTTATGGCTGAACTGGGTCTTCGTTGCTGCGTGGGCTTTCTCTAGCTGTAGCGAGAGGGGGCTACTCTTTGTTGCGGTGCATGGGCTTCTCGTTGTGGTGGCTTCCCTTGCTACGGAGCACAGGCTCTAGAGCACGGGCTCAGTAGTGCAGTGCACGGGCTTAGTTGCTCTGTGGTATGTGGGATCTTCCCCGACCAGGGATTGAACCTCTGCCCCCTGCATTGGCAAGTGTAATCTCATCTACTGCACCACGAGGAAAGTCCCTGGATTTAGGTTTAATTTATTAAACTTCCACCCAAAATATAGGACCTGGGTCACCACCAGGTAAGGTTATGCAGGCTGTGCACTGAACTCCAGGACATTCTTACATCATAAATAGTAACTATAAATGAAGCCTGATCAAAGACGCTTCTCATTTTCAGATTCTGTTGTCACAAAGCACCATATAAAAGTTACACGATGAAAGAACAGATCCTAACAATTACTGGCAAGACTAACTACAGTCTGAAGCTCCAATCTCAGGGTCTCTGAATAACCATTATTCATGGCCAGGTTCTATTGCCAGAAGTAGGGACATGGGTGCTGTGGATGTTGCAGGGTCAACTCCGGGCAAGCCTGTTTCCATATTAGCCTCCACTTCTTCCCAAGGCTGCAGCTCCCCCTAGCCTCTATGGAGGCAGCCTGGCCAACCTCTGGATGCTTCCTTTCTGATCTGACCAGGATATGTTCTAAGGCCCCCACAGAGGCTATAACTTTCTCTCTTCCAAGTGCAACACAGCTCTCTGGCTTCTCAGAGCTGACTGCCTCCCTAATACCATCTTTGCAAGGGTATCATCAACCACATCTGGGCTCTAAGGATCCTGAAAGAAGAGCCTACGGTCTTCTCAGAGCCTGTCTCTACCCATCAGCTGAAGTCAGCCAGCACTTCTGGCTCCATGATTTAAATACATGGACTAATTTTGTCCTGCCTGGTATTCATCCTGACCTGTCAGTAAAGTCATGGAAATTCATCCTGCAAGAAGCATACCCTTCTCCATGCAATAACAAACCACTTTAGCTGCTCCTCAAACCTCTGCCTTAAGCACTGAGGGGCTTTATGGACACTGACCACTCACAAACCCAGCACACTTCATGCACACTTCATATGATGACCATTGAAATATATATTTACATTGACAGCACATCACTTTTATTTATCTAAGCCTTGGGCACCAAGACACGTGAGCTTGAAATATTCTAATAAACAGTCTTTCTGATTTCAACCTCTATTCTTCTTGCTCACAATCAATCTCCAGCAATGCGGTATTCCATTTTCCTTTCCCCATCTTCATTTCTATGAAGATAAAAGCATTTGAAATGAGTAGTTGAAATTACCTACATTTAAACCACTCTGTTGGAAGTTGAAATCTCTTTGTTTCCCTTCTTGATTTCTCTGTGCATACACAGTGTTAGATATAATTGCCTTTCATGACCTAAGATCATGGTGATACTTCCCCAAAAGAAAAGTGAAAATGAAAACCATCATCATCATCTTCACCAACATCATTCTTGTCATCTACCATGATCCTGGTGAGCCTTTGCATTATTTTGGCCAACCCTATCTAGTGTCTGATAACTTCTCAGGTAAATAAAAGTCTTGACACCTGCCTGGGTTTTGTCCTCTTTATCTGTCCCTCATAGACACACTGTGGAGTACTTTCTAATAATAAAAATAACAACACTTGTTTAAGTGCTTGCTATGTGCCAAGCACTGTTCTAAACCAATTGTATCTCATTTTCCCCCTGAAATCCCTCTGCAGTAGCTATCATAAATATCCTCATTTTACAAATGAAGAAACTGAAGCACAAGGGATTGAGCCATTTGGCCCAGGTGACATGGCTGATAAGGATTCAAACCTAAGCAGTCTAGCTCCAGAGCATACAGGCTGAGCTCCAACACCACCAGGAATCTGTATGAACAGCCATCACTTAGCTAAGCCAGAGCAAAGCAACGCACAGTTCCTCATGTTTATTGACAGATCCCTCTTTAGAGACATGGGTTCTTAGAGAAAAAATATTCTGCACCTCACTGGATCTTCCCCTGATGGTACCACTATGCTGCTGGCCAGACCAGACCTGCAAACCTTCAAAGGACTCTAGTGAAATGTCCCTCTGGCCTGCCCCAGTTCCCGCAGCATGGGCAGTGTCCCCCAGGCCCTCATTCCCACCTATTCATCTTTGGATCACGGTCTGTACATCCAGCACTGTGTTTCCAGGCAGCCCTGCAAGTTTTCACAATCCATTACCTCCTCTCCTCCCCGCCCTACAAGTTTCACATGCCCGCCCAATCAGTCCATCCCTATGCTAATTGCCCTTTCAAAGCTAACATTTCCAAATGGCAAGAGAAGTTCAGAGTCATTTAAAGGAAAAATAGGCATACATGAGACGTACCATGAAAATCTTGGACTTAAAAAAAGAAAAAAAAATCTCATCCTTACTCTGCCTGTAGAAATAGTGAGCACAGGAGGCCTCCTATTTATTGTTTTTCCCACAGAAGCCAGTTTCAGTTCAGTTCCCACTGTTTCATAACAAGAGAGCTCAACTTACATACTTCCAAACAGAGGGATGGGTCCTTGGTTTTGTTTTCTTCTTTCCTCAAGAAAAAGCCTCAATCTCAGTTGCAGGCTTAAACAGACTTAATAGCCATAAGCCCCATAAGCTCTGGCATGCCACAAATAGTTCTTCTCATCAGAAACTGCATATCACAATTCTACTGTAAAATCCAGAGCTGCTCTGATAGCTGCCCAGGGCACTGAGCGTGGGACCTCGCATTTAGTGGCATTTAATAAAGATTTGTTGATGGACTGCTTGATCTGGATCTCCCATATCAAGTGTAGCTTGAATTTCTTAGATTTTTTTTTAAAGGGATTTCAACTAAGATTTAAAACAGCCTGGTGCAGTCTTAATGCACCAACTTCTCCATTCCCACAGTCCTTTGGGCCCAGGATCTTAAAACCTATTTATGATGCCTGAGTTTCAAAGCAACTGTGGGACCAGAGGGCAGGAAGGCAGGCAGGACAATCCAGTAAAAGCCCCTACACCATCTGGGCCACAGCACAGTGATAAATGGTGTCCTCGTGACAGAGGGGCTCTCTAGATGATCAGAGAAGAGTAAACCAAAACTCCATTGTGATGGTTGAGAGCTTTGGAGTGAGGAATCCAGATTTCATCACTCATAGCCTTATGGCCTTAGGCAGGTTACTTGGCATCTCTGTGTAGAAGTTTCCTCATCCAAGCAGTTCAGAGGATTAAATGAGGAAACAAGTGTGAAGCCCTTGAGACAGTATCTGGCATGACAAAAGCATCATTTGTGTTTTAAATAACTAGTGTAGCAATACAGTGAAGGAAATTTTACCATGCTTTTAATGTTATAAAAACTGAGGGTCCATACATACCAATTACGGGAGCTTAACTCACCAGAGCGTTCAATTAAACAAACACCCTACTCTCCAAAAATGCCAGACAAATTAGAGCTCATGGTTCATATGAAAGAACTGAACAGAACAGAAACCAAGTAGGGATAGGTTATAAGTGAATTTAATTGGGATCCTCAAACACTAAAAGTGCTAAATACTGTGCTTAACAATTTTTTAATGAAGTTATAACTTCAGGGACAGGCACACCATATGAGTTATTCCAACTTTTAATAACACTTTGTCATCACAATGGGCTTCCCTGGTGGCTCAGCTGGTAAAGAATCTGCCTGCAATGCAGGAGACCTGGGTTCAATCCCTAGATTGGGAAGATCCCCTGGAGAAGAGAACAGCTACCCACTTCAGTATTCTGGCCTGGAGAATGCCATGGACGTAGAGTTCATGGGGTTACAAAGAGTCTGACACGACTGAGCGACTTTCAGTTTTCATCACAGTGGAAGAAAGAAAGCTGAGTTACTGATTTTCTATTTCAGTCATCAGACTTTAGCAAGAAAATTTAAGGGAGAGGGATAGATATATACAGTTAGGAAGTGATTAAGACCATGTAAACACAGATGTTGATTAAAAAAAAAAACACAGGTAAGGAAATTCCTAGAAAAATTAAATGTAATAAACCAGCAGGCAGGATAAAATGGATCCCTAGGCAGTGAAGAAACTTATTAATAGACTTGCTGAACCACTAACAACTCAGAAAATTAATAGTGAGCTAGGACAGAAATCTTACAATACATCTTGACGTGAGCTTGGGAAAGAGAAGACTTTTGGGTGACTAGTAACTTCCAGGGAAAGAGGAGCTGTAAAATGACAAGGGTGGAAGTGGCAGAGTTTCCCCTTGGCCTCTCTCTGTGGTTACGACATCATGTTTCAAGGATGGATCATTGTCAGAGTTAGAATAACCTGAAAGAAATCAATTCCCTGAGTATTTATTGAGCTTCTCTCATGTCCGAGGCACCATGCCAAGTGAGAGATGCAAAGATGAGCAAGTTTGGTCCTAGATCTCCGGAAACATCAGACCATGAGGGACAACAGCTGTGAGCACAGTAACACCAGGTAAAAGGCAATCAATAACTGTAGCAGAGTTACACACAGCACATACATATAAACAGGAGGGAGGTGAATTTACACCAAGAATATCAAGGAAAGCTTTCTGCAGGAGGTGGCATCTGACCTGAACTTGAAGGATGGATAGGTAAAAAGCTTCAGGCATAGTAAGATCATTCATTCATCCACCTATCACCCATCTATCCATCCATCTAACCATCCAACTATCCATGCAATTAACAAATAGTTACTGGGCACTTTCAAAGCAAATAGAAAGGGGAAAACTGGAAACAGTGACAGATTTTATTTTCCTGGGCTCTAAAATCACCTCAGATGGTGACTGCAGCCATGAAATTAAAAGACACTTGCTCCTGAGAAGGAAAGCTATGACAAACTTAGTGTAATAAAAAGCATCACTTTGCTAACAAAGGTGTATATAGTCAAAGCTGTGGTTTATCCATAGTCATACATGAATGTGAGTTGGACCATAAAGAAGGCTGAGCACTGAAGAGTTGATGCTTTCAAACTGTGGTGCTGGAGAAGTTTCTTGAGAGTCCCTTGGATGGCAAGGAGATCAACCAGTCAATCCTAAAGGAAATCAACCCTGAATATTCATTGGAAGGACTGACCCTGAAACTGAAGCTCCAATACTTTGACCACCTGATGAGAAGAGCTGACTCACTGGAAAAGACCCTGATGCTGGGAAATACTGAGGGCAGGAGGAGAAGGAGGCAACAGAGGTTGAAATGGTTGGATGGCATCACTGACTCAATGGACATGAGTTTGAGCAAAGTCTGGGAGATAGGGGAGGACAGAGGAGGCTGGCATGCTGCAGTTCATGGGGTCGCAGAGTCAGACACAACTGAGTGACTGAACGACAACAACACTGGGCACTTTCTGCCAGGTACTGTGCTGGCTGTTGATGGCAGAATTTTGAGTAAGAAGAGACAGAATCCCTACCCTTGGGAGCTCCTTGGGAGGCAAATATTGACGAAAGCATAAAACGTTCAGATGTAAACTGCAGTGTAATATTGTCATGAGGGGTGGTCCAAGGTTCTGGCTCTGTTAGAGTCTAAGGCTCTAACAGGAACATTTGACCACGGCAGAGAAATTATGGAAGGCTTTGACTGTGAAGTGATCAGTGGAATTGAAATCCTATGGGTTAAGGGTAGGGGGAGAGTTGGAGACACCCAGGCAGAGAGAGGATGGCAGCATTCCCAACTGAGGAAGTGGCACATTTCACAGTGGGAAAGAAGCAGTGAGAACAGGTTGAAACAGTCCAGGAAGGCTGGAGGGTGTAGCATGGGATGAACAGTGTGCAGAGATGAGGCCAGAGGGAAGAGCAAGGCATGGGGGTCTTGGAGGCTTGATGAGAAGCTCCCAACCTTTACTCTAGGAAATATTCTTAGACTACTTTAATTAGAAACAGCCTTAGAAATATTTTAATTGGTGCCATTATATGGGTGGGGGGAGGCAAGAGGTGGCATGGTGAGAGTTTTATTTTAGACAGATTGTTTGGCTGAAACGTGAAGACTGGGGGCTTCCCTGGTGGCTCAGTGGTAGACAATCTGCCTGCCAATGCAAGAGATGCAGGAGACATGGGTTCGATCCCTGGGTTGGGAAGATCCCCTGGAGGATGAAATGAAAACCCACTCCAGTATTCTTGCCTAGACAATCCCATGGACAGAGAAGCCTGGCAGTGGGGATCGGGAGAAATGACCTCAGGAGACATGTAAGGCTAAGTCAACAGGACTGGAAGGTAGGCTGTGGGGCTTTGCTTTGAGAGAGGGAGGTGTCAAAGTTACTTCTGGTTTTTAGACCTGGACAAATGGAAACGCTGATCCTAGGTAGGGCAGAGTGCGGTAGAGAGACTAGCTGTGAGGAGCCTGAGGTGTGCAGGTGGGGTCAATATGTATTTCCCCAAGTAGACTGTTAAGTCCCCCAAGGACAGGACTCTGTCTTTTTTTACTCAACATTGTGTCCTTGGAAAGCAGTATGGTGTCTGACAGACAGCAAACGCTCAGTAGCCATTTACTGAGTGGACAGTTGGATAAGTGGATGATTTTTGAGGTGCTTTAAGACATCTGAGGCTTGATGGCTCAGAGGGTAAAGAATCCACCTGCAATACAGAAGACACAGGAAACTTGGGTTCAATCCTTGGGTCAGGAAGATCCCCTGGAGAAAGGAAATGGCAACCCACTCCAGTATTCTTGCCTGCAAAATCCCATGGACAGAGGAGCCTGGCGGGCTACAGTCCAAAGGGTTGCAAAGAGTTGGACATGACTGAGCGACTAAGCACAGCACAAGACAACTGAGAGATGTTGGGCAGAAAGCTGGATAGATGGGCTGCAGTTCAGGAGAGAGGTCGGGACAGGAGCTGTAGATGCATGATCTACCCCAGGAGGGTAACTCCAAAGAGAAGATGAAGAGGCCCTGGATTTAGCCTTCAGAAATTTCAACACAACAGGTCAGGGCCAGGTAGCAGAAGGAAGCCGTACGAAGGAGAAAGAGAAAGGGCAATCAGAGAGAGTATTTCTAGAAGGAAAGGGTGGTCAATGGTGTCAATGGCAAGTAAGATGAGAACTGAAGAATGTCCTTTGGATTTAGCAGCACTGAGGTCATCAGTGACCTTTGTGGGAGCTGTTTTTGTGAAGCAATGGGGTGGAAGCCAGATTGGAGGGGGTGAGGAGTGGGAGGTGATGAAACAGCCACAGGGAGTAGACACAAGTCTTAGGAGAAGTTTGGCGGTGAAGAGGAGGAGAGAGGCGGGGCGGATGCTGAGCAAATGCAGGAATGAGACGTTAAAACAGCCCAGTCTGCAGTGTTAACGTGGCAGCCTGGATGGGAGGGGAGGGGAGTTTGGGGAAGAATGGATACATTATATGTATGGCTGAGTCCATTCGCTGTTCACCTGAAACTATCACATTGTTAATTGGTTATACTCCAATACAAAATAAAATATTAAAAACAAAAACACCCAACAGTCTAGTATGGCTAGAACAGTGCTACCTGTGCCTTTTTTTCCTGTCCCAATATCCCCTGAGGAATAGACATCCCAGGTTCTTAACAGAAATCAGATTATCATGAGAAGGAGCTTGAGTTTTGGAGATCTTAATTTGGGGGGCTTATGGAGCAGGCAGGGGAGAGTGATGTCAGGATGGTGGTGGGAAATACAGTCTAGGGCAGTGCTGGCAAACTGCAGGCCCCAAATCCAATCCCTCATTTATTCTCAATATGCCAGCCCTTGAGCTAAGAATGGCGTTTACATTTCTAAAAGTGAAAGTCTCTCAGTCATGTCCGACTCTTTGCAACCCCATGGACTATACAGTCCATGAAATTCTCCAGGCCAGAATACTGGAGTGGGTAGCCATTTCCTTCTCCAGGGGATCTTCCCAACCCCAGGGATTGAACAGGTCTCCCGCATTGCAGGTGGATTCTTTACCCTTACATTTTTAAGTGGTTGAAAAATAAAAAGGAGAATAATATTTCATGATATGTAAAAAGAGTATGAAGGTCACATTTCAGTGTCTGTAAATAAAATTTTATTGCAATTAGTTTATAGCCACACTCATTCATGTATATATCATCTAAGGCTGTTTTTGTACCACTGCCATACAGCTAAATAGTTGCAACAGACCAATCGGCCCTCACAGACTAAAATGTTGACTATCTGGCCAATCCTTAGCTAACGCCAGAGGAAGGCAATCAAAGCAATTTCCTGACAGCCAATTTTGGGGAAAGCATCAAATTAAAGGGGTCCAGATCACACTGCACATTAAAGGAAACCACTGGCTGGCCATTTGTGGAGAGGGGATGGCAACAGCCTGATAGCTCTGGGTCCAGGAGGGGCATCTGTCCCCCCTCAACATGCCCCCTGCTCGATGATGTCATGAATGGGACCCTACAGGGCTCAGTGTAAAGGAGACTTCTTCAGGGAAACATTCTCCTTCCCTTCCCCAACTGAGCCTCCCAGCCATCTTAAACAGAGCTCCTTACACGTCTCCATTACAGCATTTATCGCCATGGTAATGAAATAATTATTTGTAGAATTCTTGGTTCACTGCCTGTCTCTCCCTCTAGGCTGGGAGCCACTCTGTTGTAATGACTAAGAGAACAAATTCGGGAGACAGGCTGCTCAGTTTCAATTCTGGTTCTACCATTCACAGGCAGGTGGCTCATTTACACTGTCCTGGCTTCGGTTTCCTCCACAGTAAAATGGGGACAGTGAGAATCTGTACCATTTGGGGAGGGCTGCAGGATTAAACAAGATAATAAAATAATAGGACACAACCTGCTTGCAGCAGTGCCTACGATCTACTAAGTGCCCAAGAAATATATCATTGTTGGTAACTGTTTGGATAAGGGAAGGAGTGGTAAAGGAGTGGGAGAAAACAAAGGTAAAACCTGAATTTGGGGGCAACTGTGGGGACAGTGATGTCATTTCTGGAGATAGGAAACACAGGAAGTGGAGGAGGTTTGAAAATTTGCCGTGTCTGAGGTGCCCGGGGACAGCCAAGTGACGACACAAGGTAGACAGATAGATGTGGGGCTGAGCAGAGACTGTGGGGTGGAGTGAAGGGTTGGAAGAGTCTGGAGGCTTGAAAGAGCTGGGAGAAATAGCTGTGGGAGAAACATAAGACTGCAGGGCTGTGGTTCTGGCCTATGTAAACATGCAGATGGCAGACCAGGGGGTTTCTCAGCCTTCATAATTGTGTGAGCCAACTCCTCATCATAAATCTCTTTCCATACCTCTATATTTAGCCTATTGGTTTTGGAGAACTCTAATACAGTATCCTTGGGTACAATTTCCTGAAAAGCTTTCTGTAGGTGAATTCAAGTTGCTAGTGAATGCCACTTTCCCCAGTCTCACCTGTCTTACCTGAGAAGCACTAGGAAAGGGGAGACTTGCAGGGTATCATTGCTACTCTCCCCCTACCAAGAATCCTCTCTCCTGTGTGGGTTAGCAGCTAGAAGAACAGAACTATAGCTGGAAGAAAGCTCTAGATATCTGCACATCTAGCAATTGGACCTTTCTACCTTCCCTTTTTGACCTTCTTAACAATTCTAATTGAAATATCCTCATGTTATAGGTGAGGACTCTGGGGCTTGGAGAAAAGAAGTTCCTTGTCCAAGATCATACAGCTAATAAATAGCTGAGTGGGGATTCAAAATTAGGAAGGTCTATGTGGTTCCTAGCAACCCACTCCAGTATTCTTGCCTGGGAAATCCCATGGACAGACGAGCCTGGCCGGCTATAGTCCATGGGGTCACAAAGAGTAGGACACGACATAGTGACTAAACAGCATGTGGTTCCTAAGCTGCCCTTGGCAGGATTCTCCAGAAAAATAGAACCAATAGGTTATGTGTGTATGTGTGTGTGTGTGTATACACAATTCTGGATGCTGACAAGTCCTAAGATCCACAGGGTGAACTGGCAAGTTGGAGACCCAGGAATGCTGATGCAGTAGCTCCAGTCCAAAGAACAGCAGTACTGGGATCCAGGAAGAACCATTTTCCTGCACATGAGGGAAATCATGATGGTACCGGCTTGCCCCTTCTTCTTTGATTTTCAGCTCAGAAGTCTTCCTGGGTTTGATGGTCATCTCCCACCTCTCAGGCCTCCTTTTCCCTATTCTTTTACAGATAAAATATTTCATCCCCCAAAATATTTTGTTTATTCCAATGAATATAATCAGCGATCAATGCAAAGAAATAGAGGAAAACAACAGAATGGGAAAGACTAGAGATCTCTTCAAGAAAATTAGAGATACCAAGGGAACATTTCATGCAAAGATGGGCTCGATAAAGGACAGAAATGCTATGGACCTAACAGAAGCAGAAGATATTAAGAAGAGGTGGCAGGAATACACAGAAGAACTGTACAAAAAAGATCTTCATGACCCAGATAATCACGATGGTGTGATCACTCACCTAGAGCCAGACATCCTGGAATGTGAAGTCAAGTGGGCCTTAGAAAGCATCACTACATAACCCTCCATTGTGTATATGTACCACAGCTTTCTTATCCATTCATCTGCTGATGGACATCTAGGTTGCTTCCATGTCCTGGCTATTATAAACAGTACTGCGATGAACATTGGGGTACACGTGTCTCTTTCCCTTCTGGTTTCCTCAGTGTGTATGCCCAGCAGTGGGATTGCTGGGTCATAAGGCAGTTCTATTTCCAGTTTTTTAAGGAATCGCCATGCTGTTCTCCATAGTGGCTGTACTAGTTTGCATTCCCACCAACAGTGTAAGAGGGTTCCCTTTTCTCCACACCCTCTCCAGCTTGTAGACTTTTGGATTGCAGCCATTCTGACTGGCGTGAAATGGTACCTCATTGTGGTTCTGATTTGCATTTCTCTGATAATGAGTGATGTTGAGCATCTTTTCATGTGTTTGTTAGCCATCTGTATGTCTTCTTTGGAGAAATGTCTATTTAGAAAGCTGTGGTACATATACACAATGGAGTATTACTCAGCCATTAAAAAGAATACATTTGAATCAGTTCTAATGAGGTGGTAAAACTGGAGCCTATTATACAGAGTGAAGTAAGCCAGAAAGAAACACACCAATACAGTATACTAACACATATATATGGAATTTAGAAAGATGGTAATGATAACCCTGTAAGTGAGACAGCAAAAAAGACACAGATGTATAGAACAGTCTTTTGGACTCTGTGGGAGAGGGTGGGATGATTAGGGAGAATGGCATTGAAACATGTAGAATATCATATATGAAATGAATCACCAATCCAGGTTCAATGCATGATTCTGGATGCTTGGGGCTGGTGCACTGGGACGACCCAGAGGGATGGTATGGGGAAGGACGAGGGAGGGGGGTTCAGGATGGGGAACACGTGTATACTTGTGGTGGATTCATGTTGATGTATGGCGAAACCAATACAATATTGTAAAGTAATTAACCTCCAATTAAAATAAATAAATTTATATTAAAAAAGAAAGAAAAATAAAATAAAATAAATAAAATATCAGTGAAAAAAGAAAAAAAAAAAGAAAGCATCACTATGAACAAAGCTAGTAGAGGTGATGGAATTCCAGCTGAGCTATTTCAAATCCTGAAAGATGATGCTGTAAAAGTGCTGCACTCAATATGCCAGCAAATTTGGAAAACTCAGCAGTGGCCACAGGACTGGAAAAGGTCAGTTTTCATTCCAATCCCAAAGAAAGGCAATTCCAAAGAATGCTCAAACTACTGCACAATTGCATGCATCTCACACACTAGTAAAGTAATGCTCAAAATTCTCCAACAAAGGCTTCAGCAATACATGAACCGTGAACTTCCACATGCTCAAGTTGGTTTTAGAAAAGGCAGAGGAACCAGAGATCAAATCGCCAACATCCGCTGGATCATTGAAAGAGCAAGAGAGTTCCAGAAAAACATCTATTTCTGCTTTATTGACTATGCCAAAGCCTTTGACTGTGTGCATCACAATAAACTGTGGAAAATTCTGAAAGAGATGGGAATACCAGACCACTTGACCTGCCTCTTGAGAAATCTGTATGCAGGTCAGGAAGCAACAGTTAGAACTGGACATGGAACAACAGACTGGTTCCAAATAGGAAAAGGAGTATGTCAAGGCTGTATATTGTCAGCCTGCTTATTTAACTTCTATGCAGAGTACATCATGAGAAACGCTGGGCTGGAAGAAGCACAAGCTGGAGTCAAGATTGCCAGGAGAAATATCAATAACCTCAGATATGCAGATGACCACCTTATGGCAGAAAGTGAAGAGGAACTCAAAAGCCTCTTGATCAAAGTGAAAAAGAGTGGAAAAGTTGGCTTAAAGCTCAACATTCAGAAAATGAAGATCATGGCATCTAGTCCCATCACTTCATGGCAAATAGATGGGGAAACAGTGTCAGACTTTATTTTTTTGGGCTCCAAAATCACTGCAGATGGTTGACTGCAGCCATGAAATTAAAAGACGCTTACTCCTTGGAAGAAAAGTTATGACCAACCTAGATGGCATATTGGAAAGCAGAGACATTACTTTGCCAACAAAGTTCCATCTAGTCAAGGATATGGTTTTTCCAGTGGTCATGTATGGATGTGAGAGTTGGACGGTGAAGAAAGCTGAGTGCCGAAAAATTGATGCTTTTGAACTGTGGTGTTGGAGAAGACTCTTGAGAGTCCCTTGGACTGCAAGGAGATCCAACCAGTTCATTCTGGAGGAGATCGGTCCTGGGTGTTCTTTGGAGGGAATGATGCTAAAGCTGAAACTCCAATACTTTGGCCACCTCATGCGAAGAGTTGACTCATTGGAAAAGACTGATGCTGGGAGGGGTTGGGGGCAGGAGGAGAAGGGGATGACAGAGGATGAGATGGCTGGATGGCATCACTGACTCGATGGATGTGAGTCTGAATGAATTCCGGGAGTTGGTGATGGACAGGGAGGCCTGGCGTGCTGTGATTCATGAGGTTGCAAAGAGTCGGACATGACTGAGTGACTGAACTGAACTGAACTGATGAATATAATGGCTCAGCTATGAAGCTCCCTTGACCAATCTAGAAAGGTTGGACTGCTGAGCCATTTGTGACCTGCAGATACAATAAATTCAGAGACTGCATGATTGCTGCTTAGTCCTGGAGAGTCACAAGTGACTGCATTCCTCATTAACTTGGCCTTGTGTGACTCTTTATGATGGTTCCTAGATACAACAACTGAGTCTGTGACCAGGGAGCTCATGGAGGAAAGAAAGCATGGTCTCTAACACCTTATAGCAATGACATCCTATTCCCAAAGGAGGAGGTCCAGGGCTTTGGACTTTACCAGGTGCTTTGAATCTTCAGGAAACCCTGTCCCAATATCATTTTCTAGCCTTAAACACCAGCAAAACTTCCCAGATAGACAGACCCATCGAATTTCTCTAACTCTGTTTTGTGTTCAGCACTTATTAACTCGGTGATAACCAAAGAAATTTATAAGTGGCTCCTAGAACTCTGCTTTTGATCATGATGGAATAACTGGTGCCAAGTAGCCCTGGCAATATACATCTTTATAATACTGAGCAAAATGAATGAAACTCTTCTTTAGACAGTGAACAACATGTGCAACCCTAACCTTAACCAACAAACACATGAAATGATGCTAAACGTTACTAATTACTAGAGAAATGCAAATCAAAACTATAAGGAGGTATCACCTCACACTGGTCAGAATGGCCATCATCAAAAAATCTATAAACAATAAATGCTTGAGAGGGTATGGAGAAAAGTGAACACTCCTACACTGTTGGTAGAAGTGTAGACTGGTACAGCCACTATGGAGAACTGTATGGATGTTCCTTAACAATCTAAAAATAGAACTACAACATGACCCAGCAATCCCATTCCTGGGCATATACCTGGAGAAAGCCATAACTCAAAAAGATACACACACCCCAATGTTCATTGCAGCACAATTTATAATAACCAGGACATGCAACTTAAGTATCCGTCAGCAGAGGAATGGATAAAGAAGATGTGGTACATATATACATTGGAATATTAGCCAATGTGGATGTACCTAGAGATTGTCATACAGAGAAAAGTAAGTCAGAAAGAGAAAAACAAACATCATGTAATGTCATTTATACGTGGAATCTAGAAAAATGATACAGATGAACTTATTTGCAAGGCAGAAATAGAGACACAGATACAGAGAATGAATATATGAACACCAATCAGGGAAAGGGGTGAAATGAATTGGGAGATTGGGATTGATCTACATACACTATTATGTATGCTATGCTAAGTCACTTCAGTCGTGTCCAACTCTGTGCAACCCCGTGGACGGCAGCCCACCAGGCTCCCCCGTCCCTGGGATTCTCCACGCAAGAACACTGGAGTGGGTTGCCATTTCCTTCTCCACTGCATGAAAGTGAAAAAATAAAGTGAAGTCGCTCAGTCGTGTCCAACTCCTAGCGACCCCATGGACTGCAGCCCACCAGGCCCTTCCATCCATGGGATTTTCCAGGCAAGAGTACTGGAGTGGGGTGCCATTGCCTTCTCCGACTATTACGTATAAAATAGATGATTAATGAAAACCTACTATATAGCACAGGAACTCTACCTGATGCTCTGTGGTGCCCTAAATGGGAAAGAAATCCAAAAAAGAGGGGAGATATATATACATATATATATATATATATATAGAGAGAGAGAGAGAGAGAGAGAGAGCTGATTTACTTTGCTGTACAGCAGAAACTAACACAACATTGTAAAGCAACTATATTCCAAAAAAAATTAGTAAAAATAAAGTGAAAAGCAAGCCACAGTCTGCAAGCAAATATTTACAATACATAAACCTGATAGGACTTAGATAAAAATATAGAAAGAGCCCTCAAAACTTCACAATTAAAAAGAGAATCAAACATTTTTAAAAGGTAAAAATTTCAATAGATACTTCACAAAAAATGTGAATGATCAATAAGCAGATGAAAGTGTATTCAAATCTTAAATCATCAGGAAAATTCAAATTGTAACTATAATGAGATGTGACTACATAGTCATTAAAATTTAAACGGCTGACAATGCCAAGTATTTGGTGAGGTTGTGGAGCAACTGGAACTTTCATACTACTGGTAGGCATGTAAAATAGAGTAATCACTTTGGGAAATAATTTATCAGTTTCAAAATAAAATTAAACATGCACTTACTAGATGACCTAGAAATTTCACTCCCAGGTATACACCCAAGAGAATAAAAACATGTCCACACTAAAACTTGTGCATGAACACTTATAGCTGCTATATTCACAACAGCCAAAAATTGGAAACAATCCCAATATCAATCAACATGTGAAATTATAAACAAGTTATGGTATAGCTATACAGTGGAATATTAATCAGCATCAAAAAGTCATGAACTCTTGATACACACAATATGGAAAAATCTCTAAAACACTGTGCTGAGCAAAAAAACCCCACAAAAGAATACACTCTTTGTGACTAAATTTATGTGGAGTTCAAAAACAGGCAAAACCAACCTGTAATAATAAGTGGGTACCTGGGCCAGGGGGTGGAGAGACTGCATAGTGGCACAGAAGGACTTTTGGGGTGTTGGAAATGCTCTCCACCTTGGCTGTGGTGATGGTTAAGTTACACGTGTATGTACATTTGTCAAAACTTACCGAAAGTTTTAAGCAGATGGATTTTATAATGTATGTTCAGTTCAGTTCAGTTCAGTTGCTCAGTCGTGTCCAACTCTTTGCGACCCCATGAATCGCAGCACGCCAGGCCTCCCTGTCCATCACCAACTTCTGGAGTTCACCCAGACTCACGTCCATCTAGTCAGTGATGCCATCCAGCCATCTCATCCTCTGTCGTCCCCTTCTCCTCCTGCCCCCAATCCCTCCCAGCATCAGAGTCTTTTCCAATGAGTCAACTCTTCACATGAGGTGGCCAAAGTACTGGAGTCTCAGCTTCAGCATCATTCCTTCCAAAGAAATCCCAGGGCTGATCTCCTTCAGAATGGACTGGTTGGATTTCCTTATGTTACACCTCAACAAATTTTAATAAAGAGGTTTTCATTCCTAAGGAGACCATAGTTCAGATGGGGAAACTGGATTGGAAATGAGAAGGAACACTTATAATCACTCACAAGTCAGAAGGGCATTGGGTACTAATTTATACCTTGTATCCCGGTGCTGTGGGGAGCTCAGGAGAGGTAGGTGAGCAGTCAGTATACCTTTCAGAGGGAACCTATCCCAGGATCTGAAAGGAAAGGGAGAATCTGAGGCACGGGGAGAAGGCTTGGGGTCTCCAAGGACAGATTCACCATAGTGGTGTGGAAATGTGGATGGCCTCCATTGTGGTCATGCAGATGACTGTAGTTGGTTCAGACGAAGTGCGATATGAGAAAGGAATAGAATAGAAAGTCTTAGAAGCAGGCCAAAAAGTATATAAAGCTGAAGATGGGCATTCTTGTGAGTTCTGAGCTGGGAAATAGCTAATGGGAGTGACCCAGCTGCAGTGGGTTATCTGAGACCAAGAATCCGTGGAGGCTCTTGCAGGTGTGCAGACATAGACTGTTACAGGCACGCTCTAGAGCATGGACCTGGGGAAACACAGGGAGGAGTAGACCTGAGAACCAGTCTGATGAGCACAAGCCTTTGGGAGATGCTGACTCTATCTTCAGAAACTTCTGAGCCATGGAGGGGCAGCCAGCCCCAGGGAACGGAGCTCAGACTCTGAAGTCCACACTCTTTAGCTCCAAGCCTGGTTCTATTACAAACAAACTTGGGGAAATTTTTTAAAGCACCTCAAATTTTACTTTCCTTATATATAATATGGGAGTAATAATTCTTAACTTGTGGGATTATTGAGAGGATTAGAGGTGAGGTAGGTGGAGCATCTGGTGCCAAGGAGATATTAAATGACAGACATTGTGATGAGTCCTGTGCCTGATCTGAGACTCCTGGGACCACTGTACAAGGTGTCTCCTTTCTGAGGGTCTCGGCAAGGTGCGGGGCGGGGGGCACAAATACACTGGATAAGTGAAAAGAAAATATTAACATACACAGAAACACACCAGTATACTAGCCATCAAGGACAAGCAACACAAGGTGTAAACATATTTACATATGTGCTGTGTGGGGCCACAAAAAGAGAGTGAGGTGGGGTCCTCTCACTAACTAACAAAGGACCAGGGGGTCTGATTATGGAAATTTGGGCCAAGGGGTTCATAATTTGAAGTTTCTCCATTGGGAGAAGGATGCCTTTTTAATTTTCAAATTGACTGAGAGTAGCCTACTTAGCCCAACATCTCTGTCATTAAGTGGCCCCCTCAATGCTCTGACGCAGGCGTCTGGCTCTTGGAGAATCCTCAGAGACCACTGCTCCAGAATCTCATCTCCAGGGAGGGGTGTGTGGTGGGGATGTCAGGCAAGCACAGGCTTAATGTAGCTGCTCAGATCTAGGGAAGATTATTTTCTCTATGTTGAAATAGGCAGGCAGGCATTTACTGATATCTAGTGTTTACAAGGTGAGCACTGTGCTAAGAGGCTTTATCTGGATTGTCTGGAATAACCATTCACTTATTCAACAATTATTTAAGTTCCAACAGGCACTGTGTGGGATGCTAGGGATGCTTGGGGATCAGGGTGACAGATAGGTAAGCAGATCATAACCATGAGGGACAAGTATCACCTGAGAATCTGGAAGACTCCAGCAAAAGCGGGTGAGTACTTTTATGCACCAAAACTCAGGGTTCCCCAAAATACAAGCCCACTTTTCCAGCTGGATACCAGCTCCCCACTGGAGTCACTGTCACCTCCTCTGCCCCTCACTATCACAGCCAAACCAGAATCAGAGACATGAACTGACAAGGTGGAAAGGACCTACAGGGCCAATTGCCCAGCATCCCCCTTTGAGCAGGAAACCCAGCCACTGCCGTCCCCACAGACCCCATCTCCTCTGTCTAGCTCTTAAGAGTTGACTCCAGCCTGTAATAGTCTTTCCCCCACCTTTCACTTCCACTAACAATATGCTTAGGTGCCAGAAAGTACTTCACCAAGCTAATTAGAGCTGTGTGTTAAGTAAGAGTCAATGATCTCTGAACAAGGGCCCAAAAGGCTCCTCTGTGTGGAAAGAGAAGCTCTGTAATGCAGAATCCAGCTGCTCAGGGATCTATCTCATCTCCTCCCCTTCTTGTTCCAAATGGATGATCCTGCCTCCTACCTGGGTGCCACAGATGAGATTAAACAACTGTTTGGATGAGCATGACCCAGGGTTGCTTTAGTCTATTTGAACAGCACATGGGAGAAGATGGAGGGGCAAGAGAAGGGTGATGTGCACTCAGCCGGCAGAATCTCCTGCAGGAAATCACTGACGCCAGCCGGCATCTCCGGGCCTCTGCCAGGCTGTTTCTCCTGCTCTCCTATCTCTCGGGGGTTGGCCAACCCGCTGGGGCTTGCCAGCTCTGAAAGACAAAGAGGGCAAAGCTCTCGGCCTGCTGTGTACCTACCTTCAACACGTTCCCCCACAAAATCACCCACAAACACTGGTCTGGCCAGGGGTGGGGGTGGGAGGAAGTGTCTGGCAATCCTCTTTTCTTTAGAAATAGGATTGGAAATGGGGTAATCGTCTAAATGGGCAGTCCTGATGAGTCGATAAACATAACTCCCATTTTTATTACGGTGATGAGGCTGCCTGAGTGAGGGTAATCCCTCTCCTGGGCTCCAGGGGAGATTGCCAGGCAGCCAGTCGCCACCCCGCCCTCCACCACGGCTGCATTAGTCTGATGGGAAGAGGCACTGAGCTCTAGACGGACTGCATTTCATAATGGCATTTAAAAGCCCAGATCCTCGGGTCATGCCAGAGTCCAGGACACTGCTGACCAAGCTCCCTATCCCCTTGACACTGGTCCCCCAAACACTGAAGGGGCAGAGATGGTCTGAAAGCAGGGCTGCCCTCAGTCATGTAAGGTGTAAAAGGCGTAAGGAATAGACCCCAACTTCAAATGGCTCAAGCAAACAGGGTAGTATGGAAAAACCTCTGGGTTCTAGCCTCAGCCAAGCCACTAAGTCTTGAGTCCTCAGTTGCCTCAACTGTGTTATGTGGTTTCTGTTTCCTCATCGGCATTTCTGCTTTGCCTTGTAAAAGAGAGGTTCATGACTCTCCCAGCTGGCCGGGAATTCCACCCTAATAGAGTAATTCCTTTGTGTTTGAAAGGCTGTTTTATCTTTTTACACCTCCCTTGAAATTATAATCTTCCATTTTACTAATGAATGCCTTAAGGGAGAGGACAACCTAGTGGCAACTGGAAGAAAGGCCCTGAGATATGAGCACAGGCAGGGGAGGGGTGGCCTTGTGTTCCAGGAAAAGGCAAGGGGTTCAGGAAAGGAATCAGAAAGACACCCAAGGTCACGTCATCTGGGGCCCACCGCATGGGCAAAGTCCACATGGAAATGGTGAGGTCCAGGCAGATAGACTGAGGTTAGGGCAGCTGGTTCTGCTGATGGCAGGTCTCTGGACTTTCAGAACAAGTCATGGACTTTGTGTGCTCATTTGGCTCCTGGGTGGAGTCTTTAACGCTCTCCATTCACTCATTTACTCAAGCACAGATCAGTCAAGAGGCCACAAGCCATGGCCAAATTAAGACTGGATTTAGATGCAGAAGCTGAGCCCTAGCTGCAGCGCCAACACTTACTTGTCACGTGACACTAATAAGGCATGTCACCATTCTGAGCTGCAAAATAAGGCAAGTGCCTGCCTTGCATGCTTCACAGTCAGCCTTGCTACCATGCACGCCTCCAGGGGGTGCCATCCCATGGGGGTCTATAGGAGTGGTACCAGTCAGAACTGGGTAATGCAAAACTGGTACAACCAAATGTTGCAACCCTGCTTGTAGTTAAAAAAATATCAAATGACACATTAGCCAAGAACACTATTAAGACAACGGTGTTATTATTAATATATTGGTCACACTGTAAAAGGCAATGCTAGATCCACAAAAAACATTTATAAAAAGTTAAAATTTCTTGTCATAAGGATTTCCCTGGTGGTCCAGTGATTAAGAATCCATCTTGCAATGCAGGGGACATGGGCTCAATCTCTGGTAGGGGAACTAAGATCCCACATGCCCACAAGCCACAGTTAAAGAGTCCATATGCCACAATTTAAGATCTGCATGACACAGTGAAGATCTAAGACCTGACACAGCCAAATAAATTGGAAAAAAAATTTTTTTAATTTAGTGGCACAAATTTTTAAAAATTAAATACTTAGTGGCATAATCTAGTTTTGTATTCTATCTAACAGTGATGGAACAGTAGAACAATCCATACAATCCTAGTGCTGTTGTTGTGATTCAGGCCTACAGGAACCACAAAAAATAATAAGCAGGGGCTTCCCTGGGGGCTCTGATGCTAAAGAATCTGCCTAGAGAAGGGAATGGCTACCCACTTCAGTATTCTTCCCTGGAGAGTTCCATGGAAAGAGGAGCCTGGTAGGCTACAGTCCATGGGGTTGCAAAGAGTCAGACACAACTGAGCAACTAACACTTTCACTTTACTTTCCCTGGTTGTCCAGTGGTTAGGACTCTGTGCTTCCAAGCTGGGGGCCCAGGTTTAATCCCTGGCCAGGGAACTAAGATCCTGCAAGCTGCACAGTGCAGCCAAACAAAAAAAGAAAGAAAAGTGTAAGCAAATAAGAGGTGTGGCCCCAAGCCCAGGTGTGACCTGGTGGTCCCAAGACCACTCTGCCCTCCATGTTACACCCATTTCAAAATACCCTTCATTTTAAGACACCCAGAATCTCAGTTAAGCCAGGCCTCCATTGATAGACTTCTCAGATCAGGACTGGAAGGTGGGGATCAGATATGTTTAGCCCCAAAGGAGGTTCCCTAGATTTCACACCCCTCACACACCAATTCACCATCAGCTCAGGGCAGCAAGTCTAAGAGTATCCACTCCTCTTAACCTTGCACAGGCCACAATTGCCTGGGAAAGGAGAAAGACCCACAGATTCATGACTCTACCACACTGCCACTACCCCAACAGTTTCAAAACCCTCTCATTCTTCTCCACATCGGTGACCTTGGAGTCAGACAGATTAAAATTGTTAAACCATGTAAAGCCCCTTGATCCACTGTTTCCATCCTTAAGGAGGGAAAACAGAAACGGGAAATAGTAAAAGTGT
This sequence comes from Bubalus bubalis, assembly GCF_019923935.1. Classification (NCBI taxonomy): domain Eukaryota; kingdom Metazoa; phylum Chordata; class Mammalia; order Artiodactyla; family Bovidae; genus Bubalus; species Bubalus bubalis. Next base: position 24,139,223 of record NC_059174.1, on the reverse strand, counting down.
TTGTCCCCTCCACTCCATTTTTCCTCTCACAGCCCCAGGGCAGGGCATCTTCAGCAGATGCTTCCAAAAGTGTTGCCCTGGCTCTAAGATCTTCTGCCTCTATGCTACATCCCCCCTCAGAGCTACTCCTCTAACACACAGCTCTTGGGCTGTCACATCCTTGTGTCCCAGGCTGCTCAGCACCCCTGTGCCTAGGCGACAATATCCTGACCCAGCTTCACCCCTGGCTACTTCTTCCCATAGGGTGGCCCTCCATTCATGAACAACCATCATGCATTCACTCATCCAAGGCATGATTAACAGAAGTTGTAAGGCAGTGCTCTGGGTATCAGCACTGTGGCACAGAGCAAACCCAGCCAGGCATCCCAGAGCTTACAACCTTCCAGGGAAAACAGACATGCATCAGATGACCACAAAAGTACATGTATGGTTACAAACTGATATTTGATAAGGAAATGTGTTCAGAAATATACACGGTGGAAGGGCTGAAGTAGTCTGGGGGATCAGAGAAGGTTCCCCTGAAGGAGTGATATTTGAGTGATATCTGAAAAATGAGAAGGGACAACTTAGGCAAAACGGGTGGGAGCGGCAGCAGCAACAGAAGAGTGGATTTCTGCCAAGGGAGTTGCCTGGGCCTGGGGCTGCTGAGGAGCAGAAAGGAGGCTGGTACTGCTGAGGACAGGGGTGGGGTTGCTGGTCCAAGGTGCAGCAGGGAAGTCGCCAGGGGTCAGTTTATGAGGGGTCTTAGAGGCTCTACTGAGGATATGGGCCTTTATCCTGAGAGAAATGAGACAGCATTAAGAGGTTTTATGCAGGGGAGGAGGGGAGTTAGGGAGCGTGGGACATAATCAGATTTGCCTTTCGAAATGCTCACTCCAGCTGCTGTGGAGAGAAGGGGATGGGGGCACAGAGTGAGTGTGCAGACCCAGTGAGGAGGGAACTGCATCCCTCTCAGGAAAGTGATACGGATGTAAACTTGGACTGGGAGCTGGGAGTGGTGAGTGAGCCGAGAAAATAAATTTACTGAACCCGAGTATAGCCAACCAGATGGATGGGCGGTGCCATCTGGAACGATGGAACATGGGAAGGTGACCAAATCGGGTAAAAAGATCCTGAGGTCAGTTGAGGACATAGTGGGTTTTGGGAGCCCTTGAGGCCTCCCTATGGAAAGACAAGTGATAGATGGGTCTGGGCTGGAGATGTACGTTTCCAGAGCCATCTGCACCCAGATTGTAATAGAAAATGTGAACACGAATGAGATTGTGTTATGTCACTACTCACGGTCACCTTTTCCCTCCAGTTGCTCCAGCTGTGCCTGCCCCCACACCAGGAGAGCAGGTCTCCGCTGGTTCATAGTGACCCCTCAGGCCTCTGTACTCACTCCTGCTGCTATACGGCTCCTTGTATCACTTTGTGGCCACTCCTTTACATGTCTTCCCCACTAATGGTCCAGCAACACCTTGGGGACAGAGACACCAAACACCAAGCTAAGGAGTTTATACTTGACCCTGTAGTAACTGAGCATTGCCTAGAGACATCACTCTGTGATGGTTAATTTCACATCAACTTGCGTGGTCCTCAGGGTTGCCCAGATTAAAAGTTACTTCTGGGTGTCTGTGAGGATATCTCCAGATGTGATTAGCACTAGAATCAGTGAACTCAGTAAAGTAGGTTGCCCTCCCCAAAGCAGGTAAACATCATTCCATTCATCAAGTGTATGAATAGAGCAAGAGGTGGAAGGAGGAGAAATCCGCTCCCTTTCTCCTGCCTCACTACTTAAGCTAGCACATCTCTTCTCCTGCTTTCAGACTGAGATTTAAATCATCAGCTCCTCTGGTTCTCAGGCCTTCAGACTCACACTGAATTATACCACTGGCTTTTCTGGGTCTCCAGCTTGCAGACAGAAAATCATGAGACGTCTCAGCCTCCATAATGACATGAGCCAATTTCTCATAATAAATCTCATTTTAGATAGAAAAATAGATGGACAAATAGATCATAGAAAATTGAAGAGAAAAAGAGAGAGAGAGTGAGAGAGACAGAGATCCTATTGGTTCTGTTTCTCTGGAGAATCCTATTACATCTTTTTCTCCCCAAAGCAATGTCATGGAGAGTGGGGTTTCAGGATTAGTGCTCACCAAAGAACCCACTGGCATCTGTAGGTCTATGAAGGACGACGCTGGACAAGGAAAACAACTAAATATTTTTGTGCTGACATGGTGTGTGTTCAGTTGCTAAGTCATGTCCACTCTTTGGGACCCCGTGGACTGTAGCTCACCAGGCTCCTCTATCCATGAAATTTCTTAGGAAGGGATACTGGATTGGGTAGCCATTTCCTTCTCTAGGGGATCTTCCAAACCCAGGAATTGAACCTATGTCTCCTGTGTCACCTGCATTGGCAGGCAAATTCTTTACTGAGTCACCTGGGAAGTCCTGTGCTGACATGGAACCTCAAATAACAAAGTCTCATCCCTTACATTTGTATCATGCCTAAAAATAGATATTTTATACCAATACATTCATTTTCACAACAGTCTCATGTAATTAATAGGATGAGGAGACAGAGCAGTTAAGGGCTTTGATGAAAGTCAGAGAAAATTCACAGAGGCAAATCTAAGACTGGAACTCAAGCCACTTCCTCAGAATCCAAAGCTTGAGGGTGCCCAGCCTCCCGGCACTTGCCTCGACAGGGCCCGTCTTTCACCAGCCACCACACTGACTACCTGAGTCTGCCAGCCCTGCCAGGTCCTTTCCCAGAAAAGACAGAGCTTCGGAACAAGCAGTGATGACATTGATTATCCCGAACCCGAGGCAGGGGTTTCTGGATCATTTCCTGAAAACGCTGGCTCAGCAGCACCCCTGTCCTCATCCCTACCACCCCTCGTTCCAAGAAAGATATGTACGGTTGTTCATTAACAGGAAGGGAAAATCATTCCCTGTGGATTTCTGCAGTCTCATTTTCCTAGCTTGTCAAATGCCAGCAGCAAGCCAGTCTGGCTGCATTGTTAGATTGGCTCTCTCTTATTTTGTAGTGTTTTGCAGATTGCAGCAGTCTTTCTTTTTTCTCCCAATTGGGCAAAAACATATCACCTTTGAGCTTCCTGGTATATCATTCAAAAGATTTCTCTGTTGAACTTGGACTGCATAATATAATATTCTCGTCTATCACAAGCCATTTTTTTCTCCAAGAAAGAACACGAAAGTTATTTTTAACACCATACTCTGTGAGAAAAATATAATTAAATAAATAAACAGAAAACTTTTCAATATGCCATGCAAAGCCTAAGAAGCATGCTGTTCAAAATATGATAATTTTCAGTTATTATATTTACATCTCCTCCCCCCACTTTTTTTCCTCCTTCAATTCTTTTGTTACTAAGAAGTTGGAATGAAAGGGGATTTGTGTCTTTTTCTCAAAGACCTATCTCTCGCTGCTGAATTTCTCCACACCTGAATTCACACATCTCCCACATCATGACAATTACCTCCATGGTAACCACTCATGACATCACAGACACAGGTGACCGCCAGAGAAACAAGAGCTCCTGAGACCCTGCTGGAGGCATATGGCCTGTATGATCTAAGGGATTCCAAGGCAAGAACAGAGGGAACTTTGTCTTGAGGTTCTAAAGGAAACGTCATTCTTGAGATCTATTTTTATATTTTAATATTTATTGGAGCTTCTCACTGCCCAGAAGCCTGTGAATATGGTCAAAGGGCCAAGATATTTTTAAAATGGTGCCACAGCACCTGCACCCAAAAACAGACTAATGGGACCAACAGATTTCAGCCTAAAGACATAAATCCCTAACAGTGGTATTTCTCACAGTCAAAAGAGGACTCTTCAAATGGTTCCACAGTTTTACAGAAAATGATATATTCATGGAAAGTCTTTTTTTCTTTAACTTTTTCTTAACTATCCACTCCCCCACCCAAATAAATCACTCAAAGCTTCAAGCCAAGGTTAACAGTTCTTAATTTTGTGAATAGCGGGCAAAAAGTGTGGACACATTACCTGTGTGTGACACGTACACCACACAAACATCCCAGAGAAGAATGGAAGTGTTTTGTTGTAAGGCAGTGATAAGATGCGAGATGAATCCTAACATCCAGTTTTCCTGGGCATGTGTCTCTGCAAATGGCCCCAGCTTAGGGACTTAAAATCTTATTCCAAATACTATTAGATATATCAGGGCTCTCAAAATATGAATTTCAAGTTGGAGACATCAAAGCACATTGTTTACTGAAACCACTGTGGCTTTCATAAGATGTTAGTGTAAAATTCAGGCTGCTTTAATCTCTGAGATTGAAAAAACAAAGGAAGGAAAAGAAAAGTGCAGCTTAAAGAGAAACTGAACACATAATCTGGGAGCTAAAAAGTAAACATTACCCAGTGAGCTCCTCAATTTAATTACTGACCTGAGAATTTCAATTTACATGTGTTTTAATTATCCACAGAAGGCCTCACCTATTATTCTCTGAACACAAAACTTAAAAAGCAGACAAAATGGAGGAGGAAAGGCTTATTCAAGGGCTTCCAAGGATTAATCTTTGCATTCTTCTCATTTTTTTCCCGAATTTGGTAATAAAATTTGTCACGGAGTATTTGATCTTAGGGAAAAACTGAGCTCAACTTGGTGAACACAAACTACTTCTGACCATTATTTTAGCAAACAATTTCAGAAGCACAGGGCTCTAGCAGAAGGCTACATAGATCTCTGCATAGAACTCTGCATGAATAGAATAATACAACTGTTTCCTATTTGCTTTATCCTGTTGGCATCATCAACTCAATGGACATGAATATGAGCAAACTCCAGGAGATACTGGGAAGCCTGGCATGCTGCAGTCCATGGGGTCTCAAAGAGTTGGACATGACTGAGCAACTGAGCAACAACCTGTTTGCTTACTGAGTGAATGAGTGGGTGAGTGAATGAAAGTTTCAGAACTCCATTACTCATCATGCCTTTTATGTCCTTAAACTTCTACTTGCATTTTTAGAGTATGTTAGCTTGTTTTGCTTGCCCATGTTGGGTGGTCAGTTTCTACCAATAGAAAAAGAAGAGCAAAACTTATTTTAATTGATGTTAATTTAAAAAATGTGTCACTCCAGATTTCTAAAAAGTAGAATTCTCAACATGATTGGGCATTGCCAAAACTTCAAGGAGCCTTTGAATGGCTATAACTGACTTATCACAGTCTCACAATGATACCCAGGGAGAAAGTATTTTTTCATTGTGAAGGAAAAACCTTTTTATTAAGGCTGGAGTCCCTGGTTGGCATCCCAGCTAACCAGTCAACATCTGTTCAAGCAGGTCTAACTGAGCTGCTACAATGTGTAAGGAACTCTGCTAAATGCTTTGAGGAATAAAAAGCTGTCATTATATGGTTCTTGAGGAGTTTCTTAAGAGAAAGAGGACCTCTATTGACATGTGGAAACCATCAGTTATAGTCAGTATGTGCTTTGAAAGTTCCAAGGAAAGAAGACCACTTCTGAGTAGGAGGATCATTGCTGGCTTCGCAGAAATCTAATACTTAATCTGAGAGGATTCAGCAAGAATCCATGGAGAGACATAATATATGCAATGAATCAGACCCAGAAGCCTGGGATGTATGTAGAATAATGAGCAGAGGGACTGGCTTTGTTGAGTGTCTGTTGTGGGCAGGGTGCAGAACAGAAAGAGTACCTTGTGGATCAAGCCATATATGTAAGAGTGGAGAATATGGTCAACCTATACTCCCAGGATCTGAGTGAGAGTCAGAGCAGAGGAGGAAATGGGTGGCAAGAGCCTACAGTAAGAGCTCTCAAGGAGACATCCACAGCTTAAGGTAGAGACATGGTCACTGTGAGTTTCTCAGGCAGGAGACAAGGGAAAGAAGACATGTGGTCAATCACTAAGCCATTGAGCTGTGAGAACCTGCCCAAGTTTGTCCTGTTGGTCTGGAATGAGTTTTTCTGGGCCCCGCAAAATGGTAGTGGCTTCCACCCAGTAACTTCTTAAAGGTATCATTCTACTTCCAACACTTATACCAGCCGTGACATATTAGAATGCACTGGCTGCTGCTTCTGGGATGGCCACAACCCAAAGACAGCTTGTTAGGAACCATGTGCCTGCCAACCGCAAAGTCCTCAGGTCTTCAGCAAAGTTGGGGACACTTGGCAGGATCTTTGGTCCCCAAAGTAACAATGGAAAGAACTCTGGGCTAGAAGTCAAGAGAGCGAGTACTGGCTGATCCTTGCTGGGCATTAACTCCCTGTGGACTCTAGGCGAACCTCTTCCTCTCTCGCAGTCCAATGTCATTCATCAAATGAGGAGGTTGGACCAAATACTTAATTCTATATTTTGTACTCTGTGGACTGGGGTCAACTGACTGTCCCAAGTTCATATAGCCACATAAAAGTGATAGGCTAGACCAAATTCTGGGTCTCCTGTCCTATTAATCCAGTATTCTTTTCACAATGCTGGGCTGCACAAGCAGGAGATGTTAATGGTAACAGTTAATACTAAGTGGCCACTGCAGGCCAGTGTGTCTGTACTCTCCCCAGTTAGTCCTCATATCAATCATTTGAGTTGAAGTTGTCAAATCACTTTACTGATAGGAAACAAACCCAGAAAGATTAAGACTTTTGCCTATAATCACAAAATTAGCCCATGCAAAGCCAAGATTTGAAGTCAAGCAGTCCAATTCCAGGACCCATTATCTTCATCTCTACTCTCCACACCACAGGCTAGAATTAGAAGGAGCAACAGAGCTACATAAAAGACATGGGACCTTAAAATAGAAAGCATGGCAGTCTTCCAGTGGTGAATTCACACTGCAAGTATGAGAGCTTTCAGGAGAAATATTTTTGGTCAGTGTTGCTTCCCTGCATACCTCCCTTTCACTTCCCACAGATGACCACATGAACAGTCCCTGGGGGATCATTTATGAGCCAGTGGTCTTCAGTGTGGTCTGAATGGAGTATGGATAATGACCACATAGAAAATCAGGAGTCAGTGGCCTCCTGGCTGACAATCCCATCTCATAAGACAAGGAAAATAAAAATCACCACTAAGTATTTTTACTACAAAATAAAACCTGAGAGGAGGCATCCTCTTGAAACCTTCGGGGAACCATGCCAACATCACCCCTAGATGCATAAGTGCACATGGACTAGAACACATCTCAGACTCCTGGCTGTGGCGAGTCAGACATTATTTTAAATATAATAAAGGGAGAAGGTACTTACAAAACTCTAAAATTTCGTTCAGATGACTATGCTACACAATCTCTATACTTTTTACCCACAACATCAAAGATCTCTATTCTAAGAGGTTTATGAGTTGTTTTTGAGTAGATTTTCCGGTTGCTAATAAAAATTGCAAGAACCCTGGATGAAGGCTGGTAAGCTTTCTTGTAGTCCAGTGCTTCTACCAACTTGCCACTTGACCTTGGCCAGTCATGTGACTCTCCCGAGCCGTGGTTCCTCACCTGGGGTGAGAGGGCTGATCTTGTCCCAGTTCTGTAGTTCTGGGAGCCAGCCAAGGACCAAGAGCCCTTGAATCGTGTTTAGCTAGATTAGAGCCACAGAACAAAATTGTGATCCATGGGGATTCAATTCAAGTAAGAGACAAGAGGTTGTGAATGCTCTTCTGAAAAAGGAATTAAGTTCAGATAAAAATCTGCGCCTCTGTCTGGGTCTGGAAGCTTGGCTTGGCACTGACCTGCTGTCAAGCCATGGGGGCTCCTCAATCTATCCACACAGCAGGGACAGTGAAGGCTCCTTCCCTGGAGGGATGTTTGCATGAAGCAAAGTATTGAAATCCTAGGTGACCTCCCTGGAGGGAAGGTTTTGCCTCCTTCTCTGGGAGAGCTTTAGCAGTATAGATAGAGTAGATGAGGTAATGAGCTGGGTAGAACATGGCTGAGAGGAAAGCCAGATACAAAGCCGGTGAAACTTTCTGGGGTGGGAGCAGAAGCCCCCTATCATACTTCATGATTCTGGCTCATCAGACTGTGGGTTTTCCCATAGTTCTGCCAGAAAACCCCCCTGTTGCTTTCTTGATGGCCATACACTTGGATGATTTCGCTAACGTTCCAGTTCTGGATTATGTTTGCCAAAACCTGTATTTCTCTGAGTTTCTAGGATCTTCCTAATGCTGTCCTAGGGAAGCAGGTTACCACTCTTCAGAGTTCAGTACTATTTTCAATACAATACAATACTCTAAGTACAGAATTATACTTAGGCACTTTAAAAAGAAGGGACGACCCAGAGGGATGGAATGGGGAGGGAGGAGGGAGGGGGGTTCGGGATGGGGAACACATGTATACCTGTGGCGGATTCATTTTGATATTTGGCAAAACTAATACAGTTATGTAAAGTTTAAAAATAAAATAAAAAAAATAGAATGACACATTTTAGTAGGGAATGGGGGAACAACACTTTGTTATTAATATGCTGTAGTACTGTAATAATGCAATTTCCCCCAACCATTTTCCATTTATAAAGAATTTTCATGTGTCTTTAAAAAAAAAAAAAAAAAAAGAACTTCACATTTCCAGCTAAGAGTGGAAGGCACTGTTCCTGTTCATTAATGAGGCTTTCCTAGACATCTCTACTTATCTACAAAACAACCTAAGGAGGTCACATTGTTATTTCCATTCAACAGATGAGGAAACTGAGGCAGAGAGAGCACACAGTTTGCCCAAGAGTACCCACTTGGTAAATGGTAGGGCTTAGCTTCAAACTCAGGCAGTGGCTCCAGAGGGAATGTCCTTAACCCCTAGGCTTGCTGTGTCAGCATCAGCCTTGCTCAAAACTGGAGAATTCATAACAGATCTCTCAACTAGAGGAAAGGATGCTCGAGGTCTGTAGGCTTTCAGAATTATCTAGAGCACTTCATGCTCCATCAGACTCTCCAAGGCCCTACTAGTTTCCTCTGAGTTTTCATCTGAGTCACTGAAGAGTACTCTTCAAAGTAGAAGGATTGCAAGTGACAGCATAAAATGTATTCAAGACCAGATACCAAACCTTGTACCAGTTCAGACCTACAGGTAGAGACAACTCTGTCTAAATATATATTTATATAAGCCTTTCATCATCACTGTATACCAACATCTATTATTTTTGACCTCTAATGGATGGTCAACAAATGTTAAATTAATAAATTTATCAATAAATTAATGAATAAATAATTTAATAGAAAATTTCAAGTTAAAACCCTTTTTTTATACACAACAAGATGTCATTATTCTTGGAAAACACATATCTTCAGTGTCTGCCATGTTCCTAGCACTATGCTGGTCATTGTATGCGCCAAAGGGAAGCAATTAAGAGGAACCCCATGGTTGAAAGTTACAGTTGAAGTGGGAAAACAACTAGACTGCAATATATTCTAACTTCACAGAAACATTTGACACTATCCCATGTCTTAGGATAATTGAATGTGTTCTTCTAGGTTTATTCTATATATTTTAATTGATTTGAGCTAGGTAAATGGTCAAATCCATTTTGGAGGTGAGAAAATGAAGTATGGAAAAGTTAAGTCAATTGCCAAAAATCACACATGAATGAAAATTTCTGCACTATGGATTGCTATTGGGGAAACTGTTTGGTCAAAGTAAACCACATTTTTTGTAAGTGGATTTGTAAGGGTTTTGTGATCTTGGCTAAGGGCAATTAAAGTCCACAGACAGGCATTATGGCCGCATATCTCATACTTATATATAGTACCTCACACTTTCCAAGGAGCTTTATATATATTATCTCCTTTATCTTTATAATAAGTTATGATAGAATGCTATTCTCATTTTACAGATAAAGAAACTGACACCCAGCAGTATTGAGAGACATGTCCAGGGTCATTCCTTTTAATTTAATTCCATGAATTAAAATCAGAGCTGGAAATAGAAAAAAAAAATCTCATTTGTAATTTAGGGCTTTTTCCTTTAAACCCACACTGGTATAATAAATGGTATATAACAAAATGTTTAGTTTGTGCTCCACTGTCAATGAATCTATGTACATAAGTTTTTTAAAAGTGATTGACATGAGCCTAGTTATGCCTGCAAGTTTTGAGGACAGAAATACATCAGAGAGGATGAGCGGGGCGGGGGGCGGGGTACTCTCCAGGTCAAAAGTACTATGATTTTATGATCCTTCAGAATAAAAAATAAAGAGAAGACTTCTTTGCTGATAAAATGGGGATAAAAAGTAAAAATGGTCCAGAAAATGTGCTTAGAATAGGAGATCCTACAAAAATTGGTCCTAGGAGTCCCCACAAGATCTGCAAAAAAGAAGCCCTCAGAACATGCTCACTGTTTCGTGGAAGCTGGAGTAACCCAGACCCAACCTTCTTTCCTAAGAACGGTATTTCAACCTAGAAGCTTCTTATATAAACTGAAAGGTGGAAACGACAATTACTTGATCAGTAGAGAATTCCAAAAATAATTTACTCCAAGTAAAAGATTTCATTGCTAAATATTACTTATGATTGAACAATAGGTATCATTAGGTAAGAGAATTTTGAAGAGGAATGAGTAAGCTTCTCTGCAGAAATGAATACAGAAATCTGTTCTTGATCATCTTGATCAGAGTAATGACAGAAGGAGTAGGAAACCTACAAAGATGTTTTGATAAACTTACTCAGTCAGGTGCCCTAATATTTACATGTAAGTTTCAACTAAGGATTCTGCAAGGACCTACGATAACTCAACAGTTGTGAAAAGACAGATTGCCCCTGTTTCAGCTCCTTTCACTTGCTAGTATATAATTTATCGATAAATTGTTACTCTCCTCTAGTTCTGACTATATAAACTGCAAATGAGATGAATTAGGACAGGATCAAAGATAAGGACTCAAGCTGAATAGTACTTTAGAAGATAGCTGCCATAGAAGATAACTTTTAAAAAGATGTAAGATGTTTAGGAGGAATATTCCATGGTTAGGAGGAAATAAAAAGGGAAAATGCATCCTTCAAGACACATGTTTTCTGAAAACTATACAGTTCTTTAGGAGAAGGTCTTGGACTACGAAAAATAGTTGGCAAGAGATGGCACCCTATACTGCATACCACTGGGAGTTTAGGCTAGAATTTACAATTTTGGCTTTAAGCAGGACACTCAGTGTCCTGGCCATCGTCTATAAAAGACTGGCTGTGAATTTTGCCAAGGACTTATTCACATTTCAGCTGACCAAGATTTTTAATAACTGTATGACTTCCAAACCACCTATTCTGAGGTTTTCTGCAGCAGCCCATGGGAAACAAAAGCCTTCATACTCATTTCTATTTCTCCTTTGACTGGCTCCAGCAAAGAGTCTCCTCTCTCTAGGGATTCTTGATAAATATGTAGCACATAAAGAGAGCAAGGCAGGGGTTCAGTCTGTGACAGGAAGGATAGAAACCATGGCACCTTCATAGGACTCTCAACAGATGCTCACTGCACAGAGGGCTTGAAGGAACTATGAGATTGCTGTTACTGTGGCAACCATGCATGCCTAAATGAACAACAAAATTAATAGTCCTAACAGGCTTTGGTGGCGTCAACAGGATGACAACACTTGCTTTTACTAGGGGATGTGTACTCTCAATTGCAATTCCACTGAGATATGGTTCTCACATAAAGAAAAATAGTGTCCATTAAGGACAAATAAACAGAATAACCATTAAGTACTTGCCACATAAACTTCTCCAAGCCAAGGGCAAGGGCCATGTTATTCTGCTTTCCTCCTAAAGTTAAAAGGCACCTTTCAAATTCCCAGGCCTTTTTGTGACATTCTATTTAATTTTATCACGTTATCTCCTATTGAGCTTTTGTTGTAAGCAGATAAGGCTAAAGGGGGAGCTGAGGGGAAGCAGAATGAGACACAAAAAGGAAGAAAGTAAAATTAGCTATAACGCATAATTGGACCCTGCTTGGCCTTGAAGAAGGCACAATACATGTTAATTAAGTAGATTAATATGTTGTTTGCTGAAGGGGCTATTCTAGACAGCAGGAAGTAAGTTTAAAACAGGTAAGAACTGTTTTTTTCTGGACTAAAGTTAGTTAAGCCATTGCTGTGAACAACTGGATAAATTTTATCCTTGGATGGAGATAGGGAATGGGTGGGGGGAAGAAAACCTTTCTTAGGATATTAAAAAATCCATTGGGCTAAGTAACTTTTAGATCATGAAGGATTTTCTAGAAATTTCCCAGTCACTGTTCACTGTTCTATTAATTGATCCGTGTATTGGCCGTGCAGATAAGTTCAACACTCTGATCCAATATTAGACAGAAGATTTATTCCCCAAATGTTTATTATAATTATGTGACAGAATTAGTTACTCCAAGAGTTGAAATGAGACTGTTTCAGGTTAAATAACTTGTCCAAAGTTCTGGGAAATGCCTACATGGGGAATAAAGTCTTCATCAGGTAGTATTGAAACAACGTTTAAAGCCTGGTACTAATGAGCTGAGCCACATGCGTGGGTTAGCTGGCTTAGAACAGAGGCAGGTCAACTCTTCAATCAGACATGCTAATACTAGTCAGTCCACACAGAAATACATCCAAGTTTGCCAAAAAGTATAAGTAAAAACACACAATGTGCTCCATGCAAACCCACTGGGGCTCAGAGTAAATGTGTACACTGCTAATAGTAGATTGACGATTTCACCTTCTTTTTAAAAGAATAGAGCAGACATACATACCAATGTTTACAAATCTCACGTAACAAATGATCCCTGAAAATTGTTCTAAAGTAGATATTTAAGTACTATAGAATGAGTCAGATTCATACTGGTATGAATGAATTTTATGATTTTAGAACTTTATGATTTTACAACCAGCCAAACACTTGGTAAGTCTGCAAACAAATAGGCAAATAAATACACTTCACCTTCATTACAAAAGCAAAAGGATATATTCTTTAAATGCTGCATTATGAATTGTGAGAGATGCACGTAAGGATAAGTTGTCATCTTAAAGTTCCTTCCCCTTTCTACTCACCGCCCATAAGAACCTGCTGTTATGATAAGCCTATAATATATTTTATAGAACATATGTAGGTGACAATATAAAAATAATCATATAATATTTATAGTAAAAATCTTCCATAGTTAATGTCCTGTTTCTTGATCTGGATGTCTGTTACATGGATAGATTAATTTTATGAAAATTCATTGTGTTTATACAATTTTCTGAATGTATGTTAGAGTTTTCTGAAAATCTTTTCTTGTGACTGCACTGCTGAAGTATACAGATAGTTGTATGTTGCTTTAGAGCTAACACATTTATTGCAATAAGTGTGAATGTGAAAAATATTTTCATAAAGTAATCATATTTTAAATGCATCACATAAATTCATTATTTAAGTAAAAGGTGTGGATTATATCAATAGCTCTGGCTTAGCCACTAACTAGTGGTTGAATCTGCGCCTCTTTGTGCCTTATTTTCTCTCTCATCTAAAAAGGATTAAACGATCTACAGTCCAGCGTCATTTCCAGCTTCAGTGTTACATGATGCCCGGTAATGGGCCACATGAGAAGTAATGATCCTTTGGTGAATCTTTCTGTAAAGCAACAAGCCACTTCCTGGTTTATCTCTTTTGCAGACAAGCATTTCATGAGGGGTGGGGAGACAGCTGGAGTGAACAAAAGCTTGACTAAAGTGATAGTCTTGACACATAGGCTCTGTTAACCACAAGAAAGCCTCTGTCTAGTCATATAATTCTGGAGTCCCAAAGAAAGGAGAAGCTGCTGGGTATTTCCTCCATTAGCGTCTGACAATTCACTAAGATGAGGATTAACCTCTTCCTGCCAGAAGAACTGTGCAGTTTTCAGTGGAACTAAGTTTAGTCAAGGACTTCCCAGATGGCACAATGGTAAAGAATCTACCTGCCAATGCAGGAGATGCAGGTTCGATCCCTGGGTTGGGAAGATCCCCTGGAGAAGAAAATGGCAACCCACTCCAGTATTCTTGCCTGGGAAATGCCATGGACAGAGGAGCCAGTTTATAGGGTCACAAAGGGTCAGACAACTTAGCAACTCAACAACAACAAAAGTTCAGTTAAAAGACTACTCCTTCCATAAACATTTATTGAGCTCCTGCTGAATGCCAAGCTTCCTGGTAGCTGCCAGGGATAAACTGGCAAGACAGGCCAATGGGATCCTGCCCCATGGGTCTCAGGAGCTTGTGGGAAACATAGGCAAGTGAACAAGCAAATGCAGGCAGCCTTGCATGATAAGTCTATAAAGGGAGAAATGGGAGGTGTGGCTGAGCAGGCACAGGAAGAGCACATAACCAGCTGGGGGCTAGGGCAGGAGGTATCAGGGAGGTTTTCTGGAGCAAGTGATGTCTAAATAATGAGTAGGAGTTAGCCACGTAAACATGTTTAAATCACATGCTGAGAGGCAGTATAGCCAAGAGTAGGCTCAGGAGTCAGACTACTTAGCGTCAACTCCCTGTGTTAATACTTAATAGCTGTGTGAGCTTGGGTAGGTCTCTTACATGCTCATTAAGCCTCATTTTCCTCATCTGCAAAATGGGTATGACAGTACTCAAGGGTTGTTGTAAGGATTAAGTGAGAGAACCCATGTAACCTTAAGACAGAGCCTAACAACCACTACTACTACTGTCATTACTAATAGACGGATGTGGGAAAAGGACAGCAGGGGGCCTGTGTGCAGACTGGCCCAAAGAGGACAAAGAATGTAGCTATGTGGTGTCCTGAGATTAGTCCAGTCCAGGAGAGAAGACAGGGAGGACGCCATGAGACGAGGCTGGCATGGAAAGCAGGGACCAGTGGGCAAAAGGCCCTGAGGGCTGTGTTAAGAAGTCTGGAGTCCATCCTGGAGGAATGAGAGCACCAAAGTGTTCTAAAGAGAGAAGTTCATGATAGTTCACTACCCACATTTATCAACAGAGGATAAGGGAGCTTGCCCACATAAAAACTATTTTACCCCCAAAGAATTGAGAATTCTGCACCCACTAGCCATTTTCCTCTCAGAGGATGAGCTCCGGTTGGAATTTAATAGCTCACTAACATCCAAGGATTCCCTTCTGTTGGTAAGTTGGAGATGCTGGGTGCTCAAATAAATGCAGTTAATTCTGGAGAGGCATCACCGAAATAATGTAATTCAGCTGAGAGACCCAGTTCAGAAAATTAACATAGTATATCTTTTCATAAGCCATGAGCTGTAATATACAGCAGACCTCTCTTGAGTATTAAACTTGCTGTATTAGATTACAGAAAATCCCAGACAACTAGCCCTGCTCTGGCTGGAGTTTTGTAGAACGTGGATCTCTTTTTCCCTACGAGGAAGAGCAAGTGTATACCACAGCTGCAGAGCCTCATGTAACACAGGATGCAAGATATATACTTCTTATCCTGCACTTCCCATCTCTTTAGACCTGACCTCTAAGGAAAACTAATAAGGACCAACCATGGCTTCTTGGGATGAATAAATATTAAACCGAAGTCCAAAAGGGATGGATGTAAGGACTGACATGACTCAATACTCATAAATGATATGGAAGAAGAAATAAGCAATAAACCTCTAACTGAGACAAACTTAAATGCTTCTGGGTAGTTCAATGCCAAGGTGTCATGGACCAAATGTAGGGGGAGTGGGCAGGAGAAGGATGGCAGATGTGATGCAAGTGTATTTTGAATAGAATGATACAAATCCTCCCAGTAAAAGGATGAACTACCAATTAGAACCAGAAAGTGACACCTGGAATTACAGTGTCCCCCCCATTAGGCTGGCTTCCCTCATGGCTCAG
Organism: Bubalus bubalis; assembly: GCF_019923935.1. NCBI lineage: Eukaryota > Metazoa > Chordata > Mammalia > Artiodactyla > Bovidae > Bubalus > Bubalus bubalis. Next base: position 24,123,481 of record NC_059174.1, on the reverse strand, counting down.
ATGGTAAAGAATCTGCCTGCAATGTAGGAAACATGGATTCAATCCCTGGGTGGGGAAGATCCCCTGAAGAAGGAAATGGCAATCCACTCAAGGATTCTTGCCTGGAGAATCCCATGGACAGAGGAGTCTGGTGGGCTACAGTCCACGGGGCTGCAAAGAGTCAGACATGACCGAGCGACTAACACTTTCACTTCACTTTCTCTCCCTATTAGGCTACTGCAGCCAGAAAATTTGGGGTATCATCAAGGAGAGGACTGAAAGCAGGAGAGAAAGCAAACCACCATTCTTCAGTCCTCTCAGCCAAAATGGAGGCACATCTACTCCTGAAAAGCTCTGTAGCTTGATGGCTGTGCACCAAGAAATAGAAAACAGAACCCGCTGCCATATTTACACACCTCCTGTTTGTCCACCAGACTCAATGAAATCACATATACTGTTTTGCACACATCAATGGTATTTGTTAAACATTAGCAACAAATGCCATTTTGTTCATGCATTTGGTGAGCAATTTGCTACAAACCAGCTCAATGCAAATCGCCATGCTAGCAACTGGGGGCAGTATCAAAGATGAGATATGTACACTGACCTCAAGTGGCTTACTGCCTAGCAGATGAACTATAGACATTAACTATAGCACAAGGCACAAAGGAATAAAAACCACAACAAAAAGGAGCAGATTAAGTGTTATAGTAACATCCTACACATATTTAGAGGACAATATGTCAAAAAATCACACACACACACATATATATATACATATAAAATCTATTTGTATTTAACTGCATTCATTTTAAGGCTTAACCTGGACTGCGATGGTCATTGTGATTTTACTGACAATTTCATTCATGCCCAAAGCCAGTGGCTGATATTGATCAGCAGTTCATAGTGGCAACAGGAAGCTGGGAAGTTTCTGAATGAGGCTAAACTCTGGAGCTATTACCAATAGTGAATATTAAGAGGGTGAATTTTTTTTATGGTGGCAGAAAGTAGAAAGGCAAGGGAGCTTTTGAGTGAGATCAGCCATTGTTTCTGCTGTCTTAGCCTTCAGGGCACTTGGTTTCTTCTGCAACTGCTAGAAAGTAAAAGAGCCATGCTCAAAAGCACTCTTTAATGGAGGGGAATAAAAATCAGGCTCATTGTCAGGATCAAGTATCTAACATCCTGTTGCCAGCTAAGTCAGCTTATAGAAGCCATTTACTATATTAGTACCAAAAACTCTGTCCTCTCTTGCCCTAGCCCATACCAAAGGTACACACTAGATTTAGGAGATTAATCCTGCTTGCAGAACTGCCAGCTCCCTCCAGCTTTCATAATCGGAGTTCAAGGGGGAAAGTAGTGATACTGTCATAGGGCTTGAGAGAGACATGTCTTTGAGAATATGAAATTTCCATATCCTCAAAGTAAAATACTCCAAGGAAACCAGGTATAGAAAAAGGATTTTTCATTTGTATTTAGATACACATAGGAAACAAGCTACCTTTGCAGTTATCAATGACTTTAATTAATTACCTCTTTAATTAATGCAAATAGATAGACTTACTCTGTTCTCCATTGTTTCTACCATTACATTTGCTTTTGCCTCTGGGTGTATTCGTGGGAGGGGAGGGGTATATATATGTGTGTGTGTGTGTCTCAGTTAATAGAATGCATTTAACTGAGAACTGAGTTGCTATGTGTAATAAAATCACATTTCAGAATGGAATAAATCTCTTAAGATCACATATTTAAAGAAAATGAAGAGTTTCCCTGATGGCCCAGTAGATAAAGAATCTACCTGCAATACAAGAGGCACAAGAGATGTGGGTTCAATCCCTGGGTCAGGAAGATCCCCTGGAAGAGGAAATGGCAACCCACTCCAGTATTCTTGCCTGGGAAATCCCATGGACAGAGGAGCCATGGGTCCTCTGGGTCCCTTTGCAGTTCAAAGGGTTGCAAAGAGTTGGACATGACTGAGAAACTAAGCACAGCGGTATTAAAAATTTTAGCATTGAAAGCAGTTGAAGTAATCTATCAAGGTATGTTACAAGATGATATGTAAGATTTCTTTTTAAGTTGAATATATGACCTCTATTTCAAGAGACACAATCTAGTTGGGAAGACAAGTTTTAAAATATATACAAAATAATGGCTCAGGAAACTCAAACAGGGGCTCTGTATCAACCTAGAGGTGTGGGATGGGGAGGGAGATGGGAGGGAAGTTCAAAAGGGAGGGGATATATGTATACCTATGTCTGATTCATGTTGAGGTTTTGACAGAAAACAACAAAAATCTGTAAAGCAATTATCCTTCAATCAAAAACTGAAGTTAAAAAAATATATTTATATATACAAAATAAGTATAAGACTTAAAAATATTAGAACAGGATCAACATATCTAAGTCTCAAAAGTTTAAGGAATGGAAAAGAATGAGTGTAAATGTTAAATTTCATTTCCAAAGAACTTGGGGTTGGTAGAAAATCACCAAGGTTTCAGGAATTTCTACTTTTCAGCTAGACCCACTGTGAGACAGGGTAAACTTGCTGACCCTACTAGGCAACAGTTTTGCCTAGTTCCATTTGTGTTCCATTTTGGGTATTTTTAATTTTATGGTTTATGCTAAATGTAACATGACTTTTTTTTAATATTGTAAATATTCTTTGCCATCCCATCCCTAAAGATGATTATATTAAAAGAGTTTCAATTAATTAGAGAATATGCACATTGTTCAAATCATATTTCATCTGGTTTCTTTTATTTTAAGGAGATATTACCTTTTCCGGGTTCTGTAAAATAGGGGAGCTACAGAATTACAAACTCATTCTGTGCTAAATAGGATAAGCATGATGTTTTGGAAAAACAGTGATTCCATTTTGTGGGTGATTTAATTAACAACTGAATTTGTAGCTTCAGTTTAAACAAAATAGAAATCTTAGTTGTTAACCAAAACAACTCTAAAACTTGAGTTTTAAAATATCATAGTTTAAAATTCTTAGTTCTCTGTCTCCCTTCTTTCTTTCATCTCTAATATGCGAAGAGCCCAGAAAGTCACAAAACTTAGAAGAGACCTCAAAATCAAGGCTGAACATTTGGATTCAAATTGCAGAGGAGGAAAAGGAACATTTTAGAGAACTGTGGTGGATATGACTGTTGTTATTGCTTTAAATCAGTTTGAGCACATGGTGCATTTTAAGTAAGTCATTTGCCTGGTTTGTGTTATTTTTTATAAATAAACATAAAACTATAATCTTAAATGCATGGTGAGAATACAGATAATTGCTTTTACTTTTATAATTGGGAGTCAGCTGTGTCTCAAAACACAGTGAGTCTGAAAACCGCTCTGGGGATGACACACTATGCATTTAAAGCAACACGGGAGCAGGACTTCCTTAGTAAAACAGTAGACCTGTGGTCACTGCACTGGTGTTTGTAAGTTTCTGTTTTATGTTTCTAGAGTTCCCAGCAATATGGACAAAGATATTCATGTTTTTAAAAAATGCTGTTGTTGTTGTTGTTCAGTCACTAAGTCATGTCCAACTCTTTTCAACCCCATGGACTGCAGCACCCTAGGCTTCCCTGTCCTTCACCATCTCCCAGAGTTTGCTCAAATTCATGTTCATTGAGTCAGTGATGCTATCCAACCATTTCATCCTCTGCCTCCCTCTACTCCTTTTGCTTTCAGTCTTTCCCAGCATCAGGGTCTTTTCCAATAAGTCAGCTCTTCACATCAGGTGGCCAAAGTACAGGAGCTTCAGCTTCAGCATCAGTCCTTCCAGTGAAAATTCAGGGTTGGATTTCCTTTAGGATTGACTGGTTTGATCTTCAATTATTTTGTTACTAAATTAAAAACTAAAGTATCCCCAAACTATCCAACTCCACATTCACACACACAAATTATAGCATCATAGTTGAAAGCTTCTAAGTCTAATTACTGTGCCAATATTAAGATGATAATACACCCCATTCTCTATTACTCAAAGACTAATTATCTAGGCCAGGCACTTAAGCTTGTCCCTAGTCCCTTGGTTTTCTGCCATTTGGCTATTTTAAGGTTCATTAGCCTCTTCACACTCAGGGCAGACAAAATAAAAGAAGATGAAACTCAAATCAGCAAACTTAAACTTTTCACATGATCTAGTAAAAATGATGGGAGGAGAGAGGAGAGAGAGTTAACGTGACAATCAAGGTTTTCCGTATATTCATTTATTCACAGTGTTCTCTTTCTCCAGTGATAAGCTGACCAGATATCTTGAATTAAGCAAAATAACACTTGATTTTGACTCCTCTTTTTTTTTTTTGACTCTTTGACCTTCCTATACTTTCATTTTATTGATTAATTTTGTACCGCAGATGCCAGTTCTTCCTCCCTTTGTCCTTTCTTCTCCTTTTCCTTTCTCACTGTCAGCAGGAGCTACATTTATTTACTAAATGTCACTCCTTTACTTCTGACATTGAAGGGAATTCCTAAGAGTTCCAGGCCTTTCCCATCACACTTTCAACTCAACTAACTTTGTGAAGCTAGCCCCTATATAACCTAAATGCCCATACTTAGAACAGTAGCTGGAAATACTATGGTATATCTATGCTTATATGCTAGCCTTAGTGGAGAATGGGGGGCAGCTCTTTAACCCCTCCCTGGATTGCAAGTTTTATCATGTCTTCAATACCCTATCTGAAGTTTTGGCACTTTAGCTATTCATGTAGATATTTAAGATGACCTATTATCCAACTCTCCCTTAACCCCCTTCCCACTATATATATACTTATGCAAATAACAAAATCTTGAGCCAACTGAATACAAACCAAAGCATTCATTCTTTCAGTACTGCCTCCGCACAATTGGTTGTTCACCAGCCAAAGGCAAAACAGTTTTGTGAGGCTCAAATTGTCAAGAATTTAATCAAAAGCTTAGACCACAGAGAGGATGGATCCCCAGAGAATAATATGCCGATGAACAAGATCCCCTAAACTCATCAAATTCATCTTTCACTAGCTCTATGTGGGCACCAAGACCTCTATTAAGCCTGCAATTTTCTGTCCAATGTGAGGAACCACAGTCTGCTAAACAGCCCAAAACCTGAAGGGTAATGACCTGCTCTTCTCCACACCTCTAAATTCTAAAAGGTATATCATAGTTTCAGGATAATAAGGGAAGAGCAGGAGAATTCAGGTTACAGGTAACAGGCTCATATACTTATCATAGTCTATTCTAGTCTGGTCTATGTGATATGATGTGAGGATTCACATAGCTATATATCCATATCTATATCTCACAGAGACTAAGTGGTTTAAGGGCATCATCTCTAATCATCACAGCAACCCTGAGATAGGTACTATTAATATCTATCACACATGAGAAACTGAAGCTCCACTTAATAAGGAAATGACAGAACTGGCTTCAAATCCAAATTGCCTGACTCTAGAGTCCATGCTCATTCTATTACATTATTATTACACAGCCCAACTCTGGGCTTCTTGCCCACTTATCTAATCTTATTCTCCCATTTTTCCCATACCTCAAGCTGTCACCAGCCAAATCTTGTTGGAGTCAGTCTACAAATAAACCCTCATTTCTGTGTAACTGATCACTTAAGACCACTCTAACTTCACACTGACCTGCCTCTTGAGAAACCTATATGCAGGTCAGGAAGCAACAGTTAGAAATGGACATGGACAGACCGACTGGTTCCAAATAGGAAAATGAGTTCGTCAAGGCTGTATATTGTCAGCCTGCTTATTTAACTTATATGCAGAGTACATCAGAGAAATGCTGGACTGGAAGAAGCACAAGCTGGAATCAAGATTGCCGGGAGAAATATCAATAACTTCAGATATGCAGATGACACCACCCTTATGGCAGAAAATGAAGAGGAACTCAAAAGCCTCTTGATGAAAGTGAAAGTGGAGAGTGGAAAAGTTGGCTTAAAGCTCAACATTCAGAAAACAAAGATCATGGCATCTGGTCCCATCACTTCATGGCCAATAGATGGAGAAACAGTGGAAACAGTGTCAGACTTTATTTTTTTGGGCTCCAAAATCACTGCAGATGGTGACTGCAGCCATGAAATTAAAAGATGCTTGCTCCTTGGAAGGAAAGTTATGACCAACCTAGACAGCATATTGAAAAGCAGAGACATGACTTTGCCAACAAAGGTCCGTCTAGTCAAGGCTATGGTTTTTCCAGTAGTCATGTATGGATGTGAGACTTGGACCATGAGGAAAGCTGAGCACAGAAGAATTGATGCTTTTGAACTGTGGTGCTGGAGAAGACTCTTGAGAGTCCCCTGGACTGCAAGGAGATCCAACCAGTCCATTCTAAAGGAGATCAGTCCTGGGTGTTCTTTGGAAGGACTGATGCTAAAGCTGAAACTCCAATACTTTGGCCACCTCATGCGAAGAGTTGACTCATTGGAAAAGATTCTGATGCTGGGAGGGATCGGGGGCAGGAGGAGAAGGGGATGAGAGAGGATGAGATGGCTGGATGGCATCACTGACTCAATGCACATGAGTTTGGGTGAACTCCGGGAGTTGGTGATGGACAGGGAGGCCTGTCGTGCTGCGATTCATGGGGTCGCAAAGAGTCAGACACAACTGAGCGACTGAACTGAACTGAACTGTGAACTTCACCCAGGCTTTGGCATATAGATTATAGCTCTTTCCAAGATTCTCCAACTCAGGCCTAGATTTCCATTGATAAGACTTTTTTCCAGGTGGTCTTTTAACAAACTCTATCATGGAGAGCAAGGGACAAGACTATAAAATGGTACTGACTACAGAAATGTAAATGGCAAAAAAAAAAAGAAATGTAAATGGCATATGGAAGCATAGATGACAAAGAAACAAGAATACGGTATAAAACATCCAAGAAGTTTATACCAACAGCAAGATGCCAGTGAGTAATGAAATTTAGCAACAATTGATACAGCAATCAAAATAGGTAAAATAAAATATTATACACATTCCTGAAGACCCCAGGTAGACTTGAACACATGCAAAGATTTCTTCTTTTCTTGGATAGGATGATGCAACATCATAAATATGTTGGCTCTTCCTAAGTTTAGTTATAAATGTAATTCAATATCAATAAAAATATCAACAAGATTTTTATGGAGTTAGATAAGCTGAAACTAAAGTTCACATGGAAAAACAGTCATACAAGAATAGCCAGAAAAATACTTTAAAACAAAAACCATGAGGTCATGGTAAGAGGGGGAAATAGCTCAACCAGACATTAAAACATACTAGAAAGCATGCAAGTTCCTATTTAGTCTATTTAGGTTAGATAAAGATTTTTAATCATGGTCCAAAACCTAGAGGTGTTACAAGAAAAGATTAATAAACGTGACTACATAGAAAATTTTTTATATGGCAAAAGAAAAAACACTAGAAACAAAGTTAAAAGACTTTGACAAATGAGAAAATATTTGCAACATATACCACATACAATGGGCTAATATTTCTAATCACTTCATGGCATGGTCCCATCACTTAATGGCAAATAGAAGGAGAAAAAGTAGAGGCAGTGACAGATTTCATTCTGTTGGGCTCCAAAATCACTGCAGATGGTGACTGCAACCACGAAATTAAAAGACGCTTGCTCCTTGGAAGGAAAGCTGTGACAAACCTAGACAGTGTATTAAAAAGTAGAGACATCACTTTGCTGACATAGGTCTGTATAGTTAAAGCTATAGTTTTTCTGATAGTCATGTACGGATGTGAAAGTTGGATCATAAAGAAAGCTGAGAGATAAAGAGCACAATGCTTTCGAATTGTGGTGCTGGAGAAGACTTTTGAGAGTCCCTTAGACTGCAAGGAGATCAAACCAGTCCATCCTAAAGGAAATCAACCCTGAATATTCATTGGAAGGACTGATGCTGACGCTGAAGCTCCAATACTTTGACCACCTGATGTGGTCAGATGTTTTTCATTGGAAAAGACCCCAATGCTGGGAAAGATTGAGGGCAGGAGGAGAAGGGGGTGACAGAGGATGAGATGGTCAGATAACATCACTGACTCAATGGACAAGAAGCTGGGCAAACTCCAGGAGTTAGTGGAGGACAGAGGAGCCTGGTGTGCTCTAGACCATGAGGTCACAAAGAGCCAAACAACAAAAACAACATTTTTAATATATAAAGAACTCTTAAAAATTGAGAGACAATGTGCTAAAAATGAACAGACACACAGAGACCACGATTTAAAGTGGCCCTTAAAAGTGAAAGTCGCTCAGTCATGTCTGACTCTTTGCGACACCATAGACTACAGTCCGTGGAATTCTCCAGGCCAGAATAGCCTTTCCCTTCTTCAGGGGTTCTTCCCAGCTCAGGGATCAAACCCAAGTCTCATGTATTACAGACCGATTCTATACCAGCTGAGCCACAAGGGAAGCCCAAGAATGCTGGAGTGGGTAGCCTATCCCATCTCCAGGGGATCTTCCCGACCCAGGAATTGAACTGGGGCCTCCTGCATTTCAAGTGATTCTTTACCAACTAAGCTAACAGAGAAGCAAGCCCCTTAAACATGCAAAAATGATCAAACTCACTCATAATTAGAGGAAACACTGAAATACCAATTCTCACTTATTAGATGGGTAGAAATTTGAAAGCATGACAACATATCCTCTTGGCAAGTCTGTGGGGAAACAGACACTCTCATATATTGCTGACGGGAAGGCAAACTGATATAACCTCTCCGGAGAATAATTTGGCCATATCTAACAAAACTACGTATGCATGTACCTTTTGATCCAGCATTTCCACTTCTGGGAATCTAGCCTGATGATACATCTCTGACAATTCAAAAATACAGATCCACAAGATTATTCATTGCAACACTGTAGTTGCAGGGTAGAAGAGACAATTTAAATGCCCATACTTAGAACAGTAGCTGGAAATACTATGGTACATCCACACAATGGAGTACTGCATTATGTGTAGCTGGAAACAAGAATAAGGAAAATCTCTACAAACTGATATGGAGAGATTTCCAGGATATATTGTCAAGCAAAAATAATAAAAGAGAAAATTACAAAGAGTATCTACAGTATACTACACTTCAAGTAAGAAAAAAAGGGAACGTAAGAAAACACATATCTGCTCATTTGTCAAAAGGAATACAGGAAGAATTAACCAGTAACTAATGAGCATGGTTAATTTCTGGCTGTTAGTGGGAATAGGGAGGAAAAAAGAGGGCAGGGAAAGGGAAGTAAGGATGGTAGGAGCAACATTTCTCTGAATACATCTTTTTATATAACTCTGACTCTTAGAACTATGGTACAGTTTCTCAGTACTATATACTCTGTGGATAATGACAGCCAGCTTTCCTATTATCAGAGAAAGAAGCTCAACTCAGGAAAAGGGAAGGCCAGAACAAACCCTATAGCATTAAATTGGAGTTGGAGGTATCAGTATTCACTCATTGATTATAATACATATACAGATGGGTGTATGCTTGTGCATGCATGTTCAGTCACTCAGTTGTGTCTGACTCTTTGTGACCCCATGGACTGTAGCCTGTCAGGCTCCTCTGTCCATGGGATTTTCCCAGCAAGAATACTGGAGTGGGTTACCATTTCCTCCTCCAAGGGATCTTCCTGACCACAGAGATAAGTAAGTATATGTGTACATGTGTGGTTCTCTACATACATACATTTCCTAGTTCTGTGCACTTGAGAGAGCCTGGAAAAACTGATACCCAGTAGCAATAAGAACACCTAGTGCCCAAGTTCAGGTTTCTAAATAACACTTTGACAGGGACCAGGGCTCCCTGGAGAAGTAGCTGGTTTCAGAGCTGGGATAGGAAATATACAAGATGAGCCTGGAATACCTTGTGGAGAAAGGTAATGTTGTTTGTTTATTGTTTAGTTGCTCAGTTGTGCCCAAGTCTTTGTGATGTCATGGACTGTAGCCCCCAGGCTCCTCTGTCCATGGGATTTCCCAGGCAAGGATACTAGAGTGGGTTGCCATTTTCTTCTCCAAGGGATCGTCCCAACCCAGGGATCATGTCTCCTGCATTGGCAGTTGGGCTCTTTACCACTGAGTCATCAGGGAAGTAGAAAGAAAGAAAGTGAAGTTGCTCAGTCGTGTCTGACTCTTTGCAACCCTATGGACTGTAGCCCACCAGGCTCCTCAGTCCATGGAATTTTCCAGGCAAGAGTACTTGAGTAGGTTGTCATTTCCTTCTCTAAGGTAAGTATAAGCGAAGTGAAGTGAAGTCACTCAGTCGTGTCAGACTCTTTGCGACCCCATGGACTGTAGCCCACCAGGCTCTTCTGTCCATGGGATTCTCTAGGCAAGAATACTGGAGTGGGTTATCATTTTCTTCTCCAGGGGATCCGACCCAGGGATTGAACCCAGGTCTCCCGCACTGGAGGCAGACACTTTAACATCTGAGCCACCAGGGAAGCCCCAAGGTAAGTAGAGAAGTGCTCAAAAAAGTGGCACAGAAGCCAACCTGAACGAGCTCCCAATGGCCAAAGATGGGACAATGGGAACAATAAAAAGATAATAATAATAATAGTAATGGTTTATAATCCATAAAATATAAAATAAATATCCATGATTCAATATTAATCTAAATAATCAAGCAAAACTAAGCAGGGGATAACCCCTGGATGAGAGCATGGCAACCCACTCCAGTATTTTGCCTGGAGAATCCCCATAGACAGAGGAGCCTGGTGGGCTGCAGTCCATGCATCATAAAGAGCTGGACGTGACTGAGCAACTAAGCACAGCAGAGCACAAGCAGGGGATAAGCCCGTCACAGAAAGACAAACTTTGTAATATTACTTTCATATGACATTTCTGAAGTAATAAAATTCATGGGGACAGAAAGTATTGATAGAATGGTAGAGGCAGGAGTTGGAAATCAGTGTTTAATGGGTACAGAGTTTCAGTTGGAGAAGATAAAAAAAATTTGTGGAGATGGATGGTTGTGATGCTTGCACAACAGTTTGAATGTACTTTATGCCACAGAATTGTATGTTAAATATGGTTAAAGTGGTATATTTTGTGTAATATACATTTTGCCACAAAAATTTTAAATGCATTTAAAAAGCAAAAACAAAAATAAATAATTAACAAAGGAGAAGGCCTAGCTCTTTCTTAGAGTCAAAATTTAATTAATAAATGTAGAAGAAATAGGGAAAATAAGAAAATCTCCAGCAGACAAACATTAGCATACTAATTGCTACAGCAAGAATTATGGATAAATGTTAAAAATTATTGGGCAAAAGTATGATGAGAAACAGAATGTTTGCATAGTCAGAGTATCTCCCCAAAGATACTTATTAATTACAAAGGGAAGAACAGTAACTTTGAAGTGTAGAAGCTTGGCAGACACCATCTTGGCTATGTGATCAAAGTTAACACCATCACTAGTAATGCATATTGACATGGGGAACACAGCATTGATTCTGTGATATTCCTGCCAAAATGCATACCCTAAACCCAATCACGAGGAAACATCAGACAAACAAAAACGGAGGGACATTCTACAAAATAACTGGTCTCTAAAAACCCAAAGAATCAAGATCATTAAAGTCAAGGAAATAAAAATATAAAAAGAAAAAAAAACATAAAAAAAAACAAACAAACAAAAAAAAAATAAAGTCAAGGAAAGACTGAGGAACAGTTTGGGAATGAAGAAGACCTAAAGGGACATGACAACTAAATGTCACTAATTTCTAATCATTTCCTATAAAAAATATTATTGGGAAATTCAGAGAAAATGGAATGAAGCCTGAATATTAGATGGTGGTAATATATCAGTGTTAATTTCCTGGTTTTGGTGGTTGCATTATACTCATATAGGAAAAAGTCCGAATGTGCAGGAAATGTCCACTAAAGTACACAGGAATAACAGAACATGAGGTCAGCAAAACATTCTTAACTTTTTTGTGGTAAAGGAAGTTACTTTACTTAATTTGAACATATATAAATTTGTAATCTCAAAATAAAAAGATAGTAACTATTATAAAGAGATAGAAAACTAGAAAACATGAAAGAGTGGGAGAAGTTCCAGTGAATACCTCATGGAATTCCAGAAGCAGAGAGTAAAGGAAGTGGCAGAAAGGCATCATTGGAAGAACTAACAGCTGAGAATGGCTAAGAATTTTTCAGGCTGAAGAGTAAAGAAAAACATGAGTCCCCAGAGAGAATGTTTATATCAACTGCTGAGACAGAAAAACAAAAATAAATCCACATCTAAGCATACCATAGTGAAAATTCAGAACAGCAGGGATAAAGAGAAAATCCTAAATGCTACCAGGAGAGAAGACAGATTACCTACAAAGCAGCAGTCATTAAACTGAAAGCAGGCTTCTCATCAGTGAATTGACGCCAGCAGACAGTGGGGAAATAGCTTCCAAATGATGAGTGAAAATAATGAGAATTGTCTATAGAGCAAAACCAGTGCTGCTTCAACTGAAGTAGGTCATGAAAGGATATACTTCAGCAAGAAGAAAAATGAACCCAGAAGGAAGGAGTGAGATATAAGGAGCATAATTAGCAAAAAAATTAACAAAATGAATTGGTAAATCTATTTAGGTATTGGTTGCTAATGATAATAATCAAACAACAACAGCAACTAATTTTGTACCTTTAAATACTGGTAAAATTAAAATCCTACCTGACAATAAAATGGCAGATTCAAGGAAGGATTCTGTGGGTAAAGTCTGCTAAATTCATTGTCTTGCTCAGAAGGAGAACAGAGAAACTAAACAGTGATGGAAAGCTTAATGTGTATGTTTAAAATGTGAAGAAATTATTTTTAAATACCCAGGCTCAAAAAATTTTCAACTGCTGGGGAGGAGATGGAGAAAAGAATAATAAAAATGTATAAATCTCAAACAGAGCAATAAAGGATAAAAAAGAAGTAGGTAAAAAGCTTGGTAAATAGCAAGTAACATAAGAGGGCAGAAATAGGTCTAACTATGTCATAATCACAATCAATGGAAACAGAATAAATTCAGCTATTCAAGAAAGTTGACGTAACTGTGGATAAAGAAACAAACATTAGCAATTGGCTACTTCCAAGAGATAGACCTAAACAAAATACAGAAAGGTTAAAAATAAAGAGATGAGAAAAGGCAAATACTAAAAAAGAAGGGCTTCCCTGGAGGCTCAGCAAAACTAATACAATTATGTCAAGTTTAAAAATAAAATAAAATTAAAAAAAAAATTGGCCAGAAAAAAACCATAATCTGCCTGCAATGCAGGAGAAGCAGGTTTGACCCCTGGGTCCTGAATATCTCCTAGAGAAGAAAATGGCAACTCACTCCAGTATTCTTGCCTGGGAAATCCCATGAACAGAGGAGGCTGGTGGGCTACAGTCCATGGGGTTGCAAAGAGTTGGACATGACTTAAAGATTAAACAACATCAAAACAAAAGAAATCTAGAGAGCAATATTGATAGCAGATACAACAGAAAATAAGGCTAAAAGCATTAATGGAGATAAAAGTCTTCACTTTAAAATGAGTTTTTTAAAGTCTTCAAGCAAATATAACTATCATGAACTTGTATGCATCTACTAATACAGTTCAGGCATACACAAATTAAAAAATGATACAATCACAAAGAAAATTGGATAAATTCACATTTATAGTGGGAGATTTTAACACAACTCTCTTAGACACTGATAGATAAGTCAAACAAAACAATTAACAAACATGATATATTTGACAGCTACATTAAGAGAACACTACACCAAAAGACTCTTGAGAGTCCCTTGGACGGCAAGGAGATCCAACCAGTCCATCCTAAAGGAGATCAGTCCTGGGTGTTCACTGGAAGGACTGATGCTAAAGCTGAAACTCCAATATTTTGGCCACCTCATGCGAAGGGTTGACTCATCGGAAAAGACCCTGATGCTGGGAGGAATTGGGGGCAGGAGGAAAAGGGGACGACAGAGGATGAGATGGCTGGATGGCATTGACGACTCAATGGACGTGAGTTTGAGTGAACTCCAGGAGATGGTGATGGACAGGGAGGCCTGGCGTGCTGCAATTCATGGGGTCGCAAAGAGTCAGACATGACTGAGTGACTGAAATGAACTGAAATGAACACCCCCCAAAATAGCGATTATACATTTTTTGATGTATATGTGGCATATTTATCAAAAAAATTAAATCACAAAGAAAGTTTCAACAAAATTCAAAAAATCAACAGCACATAGTTTGCATATTCTGACCACCAATGCAATTACATTAGAATCAGGAAGAAAAGACAGTAACAATAAAACATCCTATATTTAGAAATGATTTTTCACTTTTAAATAATCAAAGGTTAAGGAATAAATTACAATGGGAATTATAAAAGATTTAGACTGAATGACAGTGAAAATATTTGTTCTCTGAAAGTGCTCCTTCAAAACTCCTAGGATGGGTGGGCAATACCAATCCTGAACCTTCTCACCTCTACTCCCCTAGCCCATTTACCTAGAGCCAAGGCTGCAACAGGCAAATTTCCTTTCTGCCTACCTTGAGAATATGAGCAGAGTAGATTTTTTCCAGTTTAATCACTAAATGGTCACCTTTCAGGTCCTGGACTCATTCTGGAGGTCTTGAATCCAACTCCTCATCTTGCTTGAAATCTTAGCTTTCTCTCCTACTCCCCATTAGGATCTATTAAAATTGAAACTCAAAGGATTAAAAACAACAAGGGAATCTAAGGTTTTTCTTACTTTCTTTCCACAAAATATCTTAAGATTTTTTTTTAATGCTTTATTCAGCATTTAGATGTTTGTATTAGGGGGGCTTCCTGGAATAGCCAGTCTCCTTTTGACCCAAATTGAGTGCCACCATTAATCAAGTTACCAGCCCCTCTGTGCTTAGCTTCCTCTTCTATTAAATGGGGTTAATAATTTATCCTATAAATTTGTTGTGGGAGTCAATAAGTAATGCATGGAAAGCTCCTGGCACTAGTAAGTGCTAAAAAAAAAAAAAAATGCTGACTATTACCAGCAGCAGTTATAGTGTGAACCTGCTTCCAATAAAGCAAGTACCCCCTTCAAAAAATCAATATCATAGAGCAATCTCACCGGTAAATATACATGGAAAATCCTCTAGTAAAAATAAAAGTTAAGCAAATTAAATCCAAAAGGGTATAAAAGAGCACAAAATAGCCAGTATGTTTATCTCTGGTGACATTACACTTAAAAAAAGAAATTAACCAATACAGTTGACCATAACAAAAGATTAAAGGAAGAATCTACATGATTATCCTAATCAGTTCAGTTCAGTTGCTCAGTCGTGTCCGACTCTTTGCAACCCCATGAATTGCAGCATGCCAGGCCTCCCTGTCCATCACCATCTCCCAGAGTTCACTCAAACTCACGTCCATCGAGTCGGTGATGCCATCCAGCCATCTCATCCTCTCTCGTCCCCTTCTCCTCCTGCCCCCGATCCCTCCCAGCATCAGAGTCTTTTCCAATGAGTCAACTCTTCGCATGAGGTGGCCAAAGTACTGGAGTTTCAGCTTTAGCATCATTCCTTCCAAAGAACACCCAGGGCTGATCTCCTTTAGAATGGACTGGTTGGATCTCCTTGCAGTCCAAGGGACTCTCAAGAGTCTTCTCTAACAACAACAGCATCAATTCTTCGGCACTCAGCTTTCTTCACAGTCCAACTCTCACATCCATACATGACCACTAGAAAAACCATAGCCTTGACTAGATGGACCTTTGTTGGCAAAGCCATGTCTCTGCTTTTCAATATGCTATCTAGGTTGGTCATAACTTTCCTTCCAAGGAGCAAGCGTCTTTTAATTTCATGGCTGCAATCACCATCTGCA
This sequence comes from Bubalus bubalis, assembly GCF_019923935.1. Lineage (NCBI taxonomy): Eukaryota > Metazoa > Chordata > Mammalia > Artiodactyla > Bovidae > Bubalus > Bubalus bubalis. The sequence goes on along the minus strand of NC_059174.1, from coordinate 24,107,718 downwards.
GTGATTTTGGAGCCCCGAAAAATAAAGTCTGACACTGTTTCCACTGTTTCTCCATCTATTTGCCACGAAGTGATGGGACCAGATGCCATGATCTTCATTTCCTGAATGTTGAGTTTTAAGCCAACTTTTTCACTCTCCACTTTCACTTTCATCAAGAGGCTTTTGAGTTCTTCTTCACTTTCTGCCATAAGGGTGGTCATCTGCATATCTGAGGTTATTGATATTTCTCCTGGCAATCTTGATTCCAGCTTGTGCTTCTTCCAGCCCAGCGTTTCTCATGATGTACTCTGCATATAAGTTAAATAAGCAGGCTGACAATATACAGCCTTGACATACTCCTTTTCCTATTTGGAACCAGTCTGTTGTTCCATGTCCAGTTCTAACTGTTGCTTCCTGACCTGCATACAGGTTTCTCAAGAGGCAGGTCAGGTGGTCTGGTATCCCCATCTCTTTCAGAATTTTCCACAGTTTATTGTGATCCACACAGTCAAAGGCTTTGGCATAGTCAATAAAGCAGAAATAGATGGTTTTCTGGAACTCTCTTGCTTTTTCCATGATCCAGTGGATGTTGGCAATTTGATCTCTGGTTCCTCTGCCTTTTCTAAAACCAGCTTGAACATCACGAAGTTCATGGTTCACGTATTGCTGAAGCCTGGCTTGGAGAATTTTGAGGATTACTTTATTAGCGTGTGAGATGTGTGCCATTGTGCAGTAGTTTGAGCATTCTTTGGCATTGCCTTTCTTTGGGATTGGAATGAAAACTGACCTTTTCCAGTCCTGTGGCCACTGCTGAGTTTTCCAAATTTGCTGGCATATTGAGTGCAGCACTTTCACAGCATCATCTTTCAGGATTTGAAATAGCTCCACTGGAATTCCATCACCTCCACTAGCTTTGTTCGTAGTGATGCTTTCTAAGGCCCACCTGACTTCACATTCCAGGCTGTCTGGCTCTAGGTGAGTGATTACATCATCGTAATTATCTGGGTCGTGAAGATCTTTTTTGTACAGTTCTTCTGTGTATTCTTGCCACCTCTTCTTAATATCTTCTGCTTCTGTTAGGTCCATAACATTTCTGTCCTTTATTGAGCCCATCTTTGCATGAAATGTTCCCTTGGTATCTCTAATTTTCTTGAAGAGATCTCTAGTCTTTCCCATTCTGTTGTTTTCCTCTATTTCTTTGCACTGATTGCTGAGGAAGGCTTTCTTATCTCTTCTTGCTATTCTTTGGAACTCTACATTCAGATGCTTATATCTTTCCTTTTCTCCTTTGCTTTTCACTTCTCTTCTTCTCACAGCTATTATCCTAATAGATGCAGTCAAAACAACAGAATTTAATCGTCATTCATTACAATTACTCTCGACAATGTAGGAGTAGAGGATTTCCTTAATAGATAGCCTCAATTAATGAAATTATTCAAGATGCTTCTATTATTTTTTCTGCACTTGATACAATATTCTCAGAAAAATGTTAATATGTCTCACTGTGATTATATATTTTTTCTTTTCCCTTATGTTTCTTCTGATTTTTGCTTCATGTGTCTTTGCTTCTTTGCTGTTAGGTGTTTAATGGTTTATGATGTCTATTTTCTTCATGGATTGTACCTTTTGTCATGAAAAATACTCATCTTTGTTTCATTTAAAAATATACAAATAAATTTAACAACAAAAAGTAGATAGCTACAAAATACTAAAAGTAAACATCAGAAAGCAGTGCTTCCACAGAAGTTACAAATAAAACAAAGAAGTCTGCTTTCACTATGAGTATTTAATATTATACTGGAGTTTCTAGACCTCTGCTGTCCAATAGAAATTTACTGAGCGCTACATATGCATTTTAAAATTTTCAAGTAGGCACATTTTAAAAAGTAAAAAGAAACAGGAGAAATTAACTTTAATAATATATTTTATTTAACCTAGATATCCAAATTAATATCATTTCAACATGTAATCAATATAAGAATTATTAATGAAACATCTCACATACTTTTTTCACATTAAATCTTCAAAATCTGGTGTGTATCTTACTCTTTCAGCACAGCTCAGACTAGCCATGCTTCAAATGCTCAATATGCCCAAGGGAAAAGGTGCTAGGCCTCATATGTAATCAAGGAAATTCACCAGATAGACAAAAATGTAAAGGTCTGACAATGACAAATTTTGGCAAAGATAAGGAGGACTCATACATTGCTGGTAAAATGTTCTACCATTTGGGGAACAATATTAATATCTGAAAATGTGGATAACATTCACCCCGATGAATCTACTTCTAGACATATACTTTAGGAAAATTCTCCCCTGTGTAAATTAATATTTTTTAAGATGGTCTTGTCAGTATTGTTCGTATTATAGTAGGAAGAAAAATTGGAAATGCTCTAAATAGTCACAGGTAGAAAAAGAGACAAATTGAGGTATGCTTACACAATAGAATAATATATAGCAGCTAAAACAAACTAAAATAGATCAAGTCCCAAACCAATAATAGAACAATGTGTACAGTATGATAACATTTATGGAGAATTTACCAAATGTATAAAAAATACCACATATATATTAAGCAGATTCTATAGCTAGTAAAATATAAACAATATAGTGGATGATTGCCACTAGAATCATAATAGTGGTGCCTCTGGGAAGAATCAGAGGGAAAGAAATAAGTATGAGAAAAGGAGACATCAAAGATTTATCAGTAAAGCATTACTTCTTTAATTAAAATAAATCTGAAGCAAATATTACAGTGTCACTTGGAAATTCTGCTTGATGGCTCCATTGGTATTTCACAGTATTGTCCTCAGCACTCTTGTATTTTTGAAAGTTTTCATAACAGTAATCATAAAGTCCTTCTTGCAATCTATGTATTAAGGATGAATATTTCTTACTAACTCTACAGAATGAGAACATTTGCTATTAAAAGGAAACAAATGTAACTCTACACACGATCTGTGTGTATACCCACACATGGACACACACATGTACGTGGCAGAAGTCCAGTCTTCTATCAGACAAGCCATGACCTGTGTCCAGCACTGTGTCTGGCACATAACTGACATTCCATTAGCACAGGTTCAATGAATGCATAAAGTGTGTTGTGCTGGTGGGTGGGACTTTAAGAGTCAATTTGCATGAAGGGAGGTTTGCCACTCATGTGCTGTGATTGCTTAAGAATGAGAATTTGCTTTTGCAGGTGCATCTGAGGGTTCACCAGGGGGAACAGAATGTGGTGCCTGATGGAGATACTGGTCTCTAGTCCAACTGAGGTCATTGCTTTTTGGAAAGAGGAAAGATGTCTGATTTATAGGAGAAGTGACTTTTCCCCATTTTACTCTGCACACAGCAATTCTCCTTTGGTAGCCAAGTGACAAAGTGTATCACCCATTGGATGAGCATGAGCGAGAGGCAGAAAGGATGTTTTCCCTAATTCCTCAGACACAGCATGGCATTGACTCAAAAAGGACTCCAGGAGACTTGTACTTACTTTGGTCCTTTAAGAATTTGCCACAGAAAGCTGCATATAGCTCTACTGGCAGAGCTTCATGGTAACTTGACCTGGCATCACATAGTTTTTCGGTGTCTCTTTCCCATACAAAACATTTATGTAGCATAAAAGCTGAATCTAACAATAATTTATAGAAAGCTAGAAAAACAGATGAAAGATAGGTGACAGAGATAATGGATAGATACAGAGATACCGTCCTCTCATTTGAGAAGATTTCCACTCTTAGATAAAATATAGCTGCCAAAAGATTGAACAAATATGCCAAAACTCATGAGGCTTCTCTGTTAAAAAAAAAAAGTGAGAACCTCAGGAATGTTTTGCAATTAACCACGCTCCATGCATAACAAACTTAAATATGCGAATTGGCAACCAGACCTGCAGATAGTGTAAAGAAGAGGGTTTTGAGTGCTTCACGTTGTCTTTTTTGGCTCCAAGTTAAGAGGACCAAGATGTGGTTTCAATTTTGGATGCGCTAATTATGTTTGTCAACTGTAAGCTTTGCTTAATTAATTAGTCATGCAAATTTAACTTTAGTATTTTTTGCACATCTAAATCATTACTATAGCAATTAAAAAGCTGCTTTGATTAGCTCCTTCACAGTGTGTAGCACAGCATCCTTTTGTCAACTTCCTTTTGACAATCTAGGTTTGGGTACTGTTTAGACAAAATGTATTCTGTATGTTTGGGAGAAAGTAAAAACCAAGACAGGTGACAGTGAAGGTGTCCTAGCAGTAAAAGATAAGTCAGCAACTCCTGGCACCATACAACCAACGAATGCAGACTAGAAATTGTAATAGCACATGTTCAGGAGGAGTTCCCAGGGGTGGAGAGAGTTGGTATGTGGAATAGTCAGGAACATGAATCTTTTGGTAAATTAAGCTGAAAAGATGAGAAGTAATTTATATGTCTTTGCTCTAAAACCAATGTCAAAACTTATAAAGCATCAAAGGAACCAGGCTGGTCCCTGTCTGGGATACCTAGCCTGACCCTCATACTCACTAATAAATACTGCGGCCAGGTGGAGCTATATCATGTGAAGCTCTCCTGAAGGGCCATTTCACTCTTTAACAAGCCCAATTGTCAGAAACATGTTATAATATTAGCTTGAACTTCCTTTTAATTGCTAAAAAGATGTGTTGCCCCATGATCCACCTGTGTGGTTCATGGATGCAGTATGACCCTCCTTTCTCCAGAGTGAGAATCTGACACATACAGGGATTTAATTTATGTCTCCCATCCCACATTGGACAGTAGTAGAAAATTCAAGAACACAATCAAGTCGTTCAGTTGTGTCTGACTCTTTGTGATTCCATGGACTAACAAATATAGGTTTTTAGCCCTGCCTGAAGAGATATGTGTCAACCAGATCTTTCCACCCGTTCCTCTCACCATCAACCTTACAGGCCAGAGGATGGCAAGTGACAGTTATGCTTTAAAAGCACGAAACAGCAACTATTTAGAGAATATGGTGCCATTTCTCATTTTAGAGTCATCCCCAAAGGCTAATAAGTTCACACATCTGGTTTCTCTAGGTCACCAGTACATCTCTGATAGAATCCAGCTGTGGGATAGAAAATAATACAATAATATTTCACCTAACAAGTGGATGATCCACAGGTGGCAAATGAAAAACTACTGTTGAATGCTGTAAGATACATTTAAAGAGAGGTGGGGAAACAGCTTTAAGTGACTTATGGAAAACTCAGTGCCAACAAGGATAAATAAAAGGATGGAAAAAGATGAAAAAGGGAAGTGTTTCTTATAAAATCTCCAATGAGTAAACAAAACAAAACAAAACCCTATGCGTTTCCTGAGCACTCCAGAACAGGTGATTGACGTATCAGTCAGACTGAAACAAAGGCCCTGTCATTTAGAAATGTGAATGTCCTAAATAGAGAAATATAATAACTAAAAAGGCATGACTTGAATCCCACAATTCCTTGATACTCCAAATCCTCCAGTACCCTGAAAAAACAAATTCATTTTCAAACACTTCTCAATAAATTTGTCTCTTAAAATATCCCAGATATTTGGATACACAGATACATGTACACATATGTGCTGAATACATTCCAATTATATTCGAGTCTTACTCTCTCCACCTCCTCACTTCTCAGCCCACTGCAATCTGGGTTCCACTGAAAATGATGCTGCTAAAGTCACCCAAGCCTCTCCATTTGCCAAATCAAGGGCAGACTTCTGTCTATCTTATAGGTCTTTCTGATAGCACTGGACAATACTCATCTCTCCCTTCTTGAAATTTTGTGACCAAAGCTTCGTTGGTAACACTTTTTCCTGTTTTTTTCCCTCTCTCATTCATTCATTCTCTCTCTCCCTTCTCATTCTCTTTCACTGCCTCTTCTAGCATTCCTAAAAGTTGAGAGCCCCAGGGGTTCTACTCCAGTCCCCTTCTCTTTCTCCTAGATTCCTTATGGTAGATCTAAGCCAGAAGCCTGGGAATTATTCTATTATGCCATTGTCTTCATCTCCACATTCGATGTACCTCAAGTTCTATTTACTTCATAACTTCTTCTTCTGTCCAGCATCCCTACTCTCTAACGTTTTGTCCAAACTGCAACCAGAGTGAGATTTCCAAGAAGCAAATCTGATCGTATCACTCTCTTGCCTGACACCCTACAGTGTCAGTTTCCCCACCAAATATAGCTGTGGATTTCTAACTTTTTTTTTAAGGAATACTTTCTACCATTAAAAAAAATTATTTTCTAATTGGAAGAAGATTACTTTTAAATGTTGTGTTGGTTTCTGCCATAAAACAACACGAATCAACCATAATTATACATATATCCCCTCTAACTTTTTTAAAGGAATGTTTTCTGCACTGGGAAAAGAGGAATTGTGTATATCAGCACAATGCCTGGCACCTAGTATTTGCTAAACAAATATTTGTTGAGTAAAATGAAGTCCAACTTAAAACCTGCACACATGTAAAGCTGAGTGTTTTCTACTGAAGCAGGAGTGGGAGCAACTTCCTACCTGTTAGGCTGGATTACATTCCCACCAACACCTTAGGTATCTATGAATACTCTGGCACGCTGGAGCATACCTGGAAAACCAGAAACCTGAGCTTCCTAACTTGGCTACAGATCTTTAGCAAAATGATTTCTACCCACTCTCCAACATCATTTCCAACTGCTCTCCATTTTCATCTTCAAGCCATGCCTGGACATGCAAGGGCTTTGCATGTGTAGTTCTTTCTGCCTAGAATGTTCTTACTCTTCTTGACATCCTAGAAAACCCCAACCTATTCCTCAAGACCAGGTCATTCTGATTCCATAAGGAGAATGTATCATCCCATTTGTGCCATTAACATATCTCATACATATCTTTTTTATAAAGCTGCTGCTGCTGCTAAGTCACTTCAGTCGTGTCCGACTCTGTGCGACCCCATAGATGGCAGCCCACCAGGCTCCCCCGTCCCTTGGATTCTCCAGGCAAGAACACTGCTATCATACTCTAAAGCAATTTCTATTTATAGGCATATATGCACTACTGGGCTATTAAGGCAAGAATTGTTTCTGTCTTTCCTTTATAACCCAGGGCCTAGCAAAGTGCCCAGCTGTTATTTAGTCACTAAGTTGTGCCCAACTCCTCTGTGACCTCATGGATTGTAGCCCACCAGTCTCCTCTGTTCATGGGATTTCCCAGGTAAGAATACTGGGGTGGGTTGCCATTTCCTTCTCCAGGGGATCTTCTTGACCCAGGGATCAAATGTGTTTCCTGCATTGGCAGGCAGATTCTTTACCACTGAGCCACCAGGGAAGTGGCTCAGTAACCAGAAGTTATCCAATACATGCTTGCATGAATAAACAACATTCTATAGGAACAAACCATTCTTTAGTTCATATCCTTTTTGTAATGAGGTGGAAAATAAACAGTTCTTAATTCTATCAGGTCACATTATTTTGTCCCATGTTAAAAAATGGCCAGCTAATCTATGTTTCAACAGAAATGAATTGTGATTAAGCCTTAAGGACTCACCTTAATATTCAGGAAGAATGTTAGTCTTTTTAATTGAAAATAAGATGTCTGAAATCTAATGGATTATTATAACTGTCCTCCTGGGAACTATTGAAATAACATCTTACATCTTAGATTTTATACAATGAAATAAACAAGACAGGAAAAACATGTGGATCATATTTGTCCAATGTGGATGAGATCAACAGACCAAAATAATCTGATCCCTTAATAGATTCAGATGAGGGCCATCTCTTTAGTGATATAAAATAGGAAATGAGAAGTATCAAATGCAAATTTTAAAAATTTGATAGCAAAATTTAACTCAACCTATGCAAAAGAGTCTTCCCAGGCCATTAAAAAATATCTAATTCTCCTCCATTGGTCTCCAGAGTCAGTGTTTTGCATCAATACTTGTATTAGTTTCCTTATGATTCTGAAATTCAATGTGTTGCCCTGGTGGATGATTTTGTTGTTCACTTTTAAGGCAATTTTTAAATTATGTAGCAGAGAATCATATTTATCTTTGACATATATCACTCAATCACGCTACAGTATCAAGTGGTTTACCTACCACTTTACTGTTGTTATTTACTGTTTAGTCACTAAGTCATGTTCTACTCTTTTGCAACCCACATGGACTTAGCCTGCCAGGCTCCTTTGCCCATAGGATTTTTCAGGCAAGAATACTGGAGTGGGTTACCATTCCTTTCTCCAGGGAATCTTCTCGACCCAGGGATCAAACCTGTGCATCCTTCATTGGCAGGTGGATTCTTTACCACTTTATTAACTAAAAATTATGTGGTATAATCCAAGACTTCTATACATATGAACATAATGTACTCGATGTTCACACAAATGGCACTGCAGGACCCAGAAGTACTCTCTGAATCAAGGAAGAGAGATGAAATTAATCCCTTGAGTTTTCCTTCAAATCCAAGTGTACATTACTGTATTATAATTTCCTGAAAAATTATAATTCTTATAGAAAATACAGGGAGTATATATATGTATATGTGTAGAATATTTGTTTGTAATACCCAGTCAACCAACCATGACCCATAATGGGAAACTTACTATAAATTTGGTGTTCTCAAAGTGTACTCTAGAGACCTTTGAGGAAACTGGATAAATTTTCAAAAGCTCCATAATGTAAAAATTACATTTATAATAATAATAAGATATGATTTGTCCTTTTCCTTCTCATACTCTCACAACTTGGAGTTTTCCAAAGGCTACATGATATTGGAACGGATTGAATGTGGAAGCAGATAAGAGAATCCAGTTGTCTTCTTGAGTCAAACATTAAATAAAATAAAATAAAAGAAAAAGAAAAAAAATATATCTGCAAAATGCAAAACAATCTAATTTTGTTTTGGAAAATATAATTATATTTCATAAAATATGTTATTAATATTAAAACGAAATGGGAAATTTTGGAATTTATTGTGCTTCCTAAATCTGATGAATTGTCTTTTATCTATTCTGTAAAATTCTCACCTTATCAAACATTTCCTATTTCCTTCCAATCTCTTTTCCACCTAGAATGCCCATACAATGTATGTTGATCATTTTCATGTTCACATGTTCAACATTTTTCATATTTTCCATCCTTGTAACTTTGTACTTTATTTTGGAAACTTCCTTTAGATCTTTCCAGTTTGTTAATTCTTTTCAAAACTGAGTCTAATTTTCTTAATTAGCCCTGCTATTGCATTCCAAAATTTAAGTTCTGCTTTGTTTCTTTTTTAAATCTGTCACGTCTTCTGTGTATTCTGAGTTACATGTTACTTCTGACATATATTATTTCCTTAAACCTTTTCAGTTCAGTTCAATCGCCCAGTCGTGTTCAACTCTTTGTGACCCCATGAATTGCAGCACACCAGGCCTCCCTGTTCATCACCAACTCCCAGAGTTCACTCAAACTCATGTCCATCGAATCAGTGATGCCATCCAGCCATCTCATCCTCTGTCGTCCCCTTTTCCTCCTGCCCCCAATTCCTCCCAGCATCAGAGTCTTTTCCAATGAGTCAATTCTTCGCATGAGGTGGCCAAAGTACTGGAGTTTCAGCTTTAGCATCATTCCTTGCAAAGAACACCCAGGGCTGACCTCCTTCAGAATGGACTGGTTGGATCTCCTTGCAGTCCAAGGGACTCTCAAGAGTCTTCTCTAACAACAACAGCATCAATTCTTCGGCACTCAGCTTTCTTCACAGTCCAACTCTCACATCCATACATGACCACTGGAAAAACCATATCCTTGACTAGACGGACCTTTGTTGGCAAAGTCATGTCTCTGCTTTTCAATATGCTATCTAGGTTGGTCATAACTTTCCTTCCAAGGAGTAAGCGTCTTTTAATTTCATGGCTGCAGTTACCATCTGCAGTGATTTTGGAGCCCCAAAAAATAAAGTTTGACACTGTTTCCACTGTTTCCCCATCTATTTGCCATGAAGTGATGGGACCAGATGCCATGATCTTTGTTTTCTGAATGTTGAGCTTTAAGCCAACTTTTTCACTCTCCACTTTCACTTTCATAAAGAGGCTTTTGAGTTCCTCTTCACTTTCTGCCATAAGGGAGGTGTCATCTGCATATCTGAAGTTATTGATATTTCTCCCGGCAATCTTGATTCCAGCTTGTGCTTCTTCCAGCCCAGCATTTCTCATGATGTACTCTGCATATAAGTTAAATAAGCAGGCTGACAATATACAGCCTTGACATACTCCTTTTCCTATTTGGAACCAGTCTGTTGTTCCATGTCCAGTTCTAACTGTTGCTTCCTGACCTGCATACAGGTTTCTCAAGAGGCAGGTCAGGTGGTCTGGTATCCCCATCTCTTTCAGAATTTTCCACAGTTTATTGTGATCCACACAGTTAAAGGCTTTGGCATAGTCAATAAAGCAGAAATAGATGGTTTTCTGGAACTCTCTTGCTTTTTCCATGATCCAGCGGATGTTGGCAATTTGATCTCTGGTTCCTCTGCCTTTTCTAAAACCAGCTTGAACATCACGAAGTTCACGGTTCATGTATTGCTGAAGCCTGGCTTTGAGAATTTTGAGGATTACTTTACTAGCGTGTGAGATGCATGCAGTTGTGCAGTAGTTTGAGCATTCTTTGGCATTGCCTTTCTTTGGGATTGGAATGAAAACTGACCTTTTCCAGTCCTGTGGCCACTGCTGAGTTTTCCAAATTTGCTGGCATATTGAGTGCAGCACTTTCACAGCATCATCTTTCAGGATTTGAAATAGCTCCACTGGAACTCCATCACCTCCACTAGCTTTGTTCGTAGTGATGCTTTCTAAGGCCCACTTGACTTCACATTCCAGGCTGTCTGGCTCTAGGTCAGTGATCACACCATCGTGATTATCTTGGTCGTGAAGATCTTTTTTGTACAGTTCTGTGTATTCTTGCCACCTCTTCTTAATATCTTCTGCTTCTGTTAGGTCCATAGCATTTCTCTTCTTTAGCGAGCCTATTTTTGCATGAAATGTTTCCTCGGTATCTCTAATTTTCTTGAAGAGATCTCTAGTCTTTCCCATTCTGTTGTTTTCCTCTATTTCTTTGCATTGATCACTGCATTCACTATCTGAAAATCCTGCTAACAGTGGTGTTTTCTCTACTTACATTTATGCATGGAAATCTGTCCTTCCTGTACGATGCAACTTTGGATTGTGTGTTTGTGTTCAATCAAACCTTTTACCTACAGGAGCTGGTTTGAAGACACAAGTCTTTACAGAGGACTTGTATTCACTTCTATTAAGCACCCAAGGTGCCCAAGGTAGTATATATTAGAACCCCCTCATTCACTTGAGGGCATGTCTGTGGCTATAAATCCTCAGGAGAAACTTTTTTTCCCAACGGTATCATCAGGCTAAGCCAGAGAATTTGCTTTACAATCTCTTCTTGCAGGTTGTTTTTTTCTAGTCCATCTTTTCATGGCAGATATAGTGCTTGGAGATTCCAGTTTCACATGAAGGTCTTGCTTTCACCTTGATTCTCCTTTTGCTGTGACCAAAGTCTTATCTTCATGTGGCTGTTAAACACTGAGCATCCTGGTTACCAGGAACAGCAAATGTCCCTGGACATCTGTGGCTTCAATGACTGCTTCCTCTCTTGCTTTTCAGCAACTTTCATTTTGGTCCCTGGGGATTTTCCTTACTTTTTTTCACAAACCTAGCAGATGAGATATTTGTTACATATTGTTTAATATTATAGGTGTCTTTTCCGAGAAGGTTTTCAGATTATCTAGTTTGCCATATTGGTATCTTTTTTGAGGTTTTCACATTACCTAGTTTGCCATATTGCCCAAGAATATAAATTGGTACAACATTTCAGAACAGTATATACATCTTGAAATGTATATACACCTTGACCTAGCAATTCCTCTTCAAGTTTATTCTTTGGATAGAAATTTGGTAATATCGATCAAAGTTTAAAGTATGCATAAGTTTTAACACAGTAATTCTACTTTATAGGAATTCATCCTAGAAAAAAATATATGTACTCATACTTGAATAGAATGCCATATGAATAATACTATTTGTTCCAGCTGGCTTAGTGAAAGATTAAAGATTGTAAACACCTTAAATATCCATCATTGTGAGACTGGTTGAATAAATTACTTCCCACAATATTCTGCAATAGTTAAAGAGAATTTAAAAGGTCCATATGACCTGATATGGAAAGATGTTTATGATGCAAGTTGTCTGATTTCTTTGTATAAAAAAATACAAGGTATATATGTGCTTATATAGTCAGTAGAAGCTTCTGAAAAGATACACAATTAACCATTAACAGCAGTTTCTTCTCTAGGGAATGTAATTGAACCATTGCTATATAAACATTGCTTCTAAATGACAAATGTGCTAATTTAAAGTGATTTTTTAGCAATTTATTAATATCAACTTCTTACTACTTTACTATCACCAGCAGTGTTCCTGGAGGCATACGAAAATAAAGTCCTGGGACTTCCCTGTTGGTCCACTGGCTAGAACTCTGCCCTCCCAATGCAGGGGGCCGGGTTCGATTCCTGCTTGGAGAGCTAGATCCAACATGGCACAACTGAGAGTTCCGAGGCTGCAATTAAAGATCCTGTATGCTGCAACTAAATCCTGAGTGTTGCAACTAAGACCTGGTGGAGACAAATAAATAAATTTTTAAAAAAGAAAATAAAGTCCTTCTCTCCAAAATGTTGTACAGCTCTTATCACCCACTACCTGTCTGTCATTCCTTGCCAGTCCCTTACCTGTCAATTATTATTCCAATAATCTGGTTGTCCTCTGTTGATGTCACTAGATCACTCATTACCTAATGCTCTAAATACAACGCTATATAGACTGAAACGGATAGATTTCTTACTCCCACCTCTTCTGAGAAGGAATGGTTTGCAGTGTATATGAAAGTCTTAGATTTTAAAGGCCACACTAATGCATAGGGAAAGGAAGGACTCACTGAAGATTAAGAGAAGCTAGGCCTATTACTTTGACTGTGTCACAGTTTAATCAGCAGGAGATACTGATTTCAACATCTGAGTTCAGATGTAGCTTCTGGCTAGAGCCTGAATTTTCAATGAGCAATTTAATTTGTAAGGACTAGTAGCTGAGCTCAGAGAAGGCAGTGGCACCCCACTCCAGTACTCTTGCCTGGAAAATCCCATGGACGGAGGAGCCTGGTAGGCTGCAGTCCATGGGGGCGCTGAGGGTTGGACACAACTAAGCGACTTCACTTTCACTTTTCACTTTCATGCATTGGAGAAGGCAATGGCAACCCACTCCAGTGTTCTTGCCTGGAGAATCCCAGGGACGGGGGAGCCTGGTGGGCTGCCGTCTATGGGGTCGCACAGAGTCGGACACGACTGAAGTGACTTAGCAGCAGCAGCAGTAGCTGAGTTAGGCACGTATGCAGCTGGAAAGACCTTCTGGCATGAGCCTGAAGGCTTTCCTTTGAACATCTTCATTCTTTCACAGGGTGAACTCCTAGTGATGACAGTGATGACAGCATCAGAGTTAATTTCCTGTTATATTTAAATGCACAAATACTGTGACACAGCCATGTAATTTTGCCTAGCTTTTCACATACTGAAATGCTACTTCCTTTCTCATCTTCCTTGAACTAGGCTTCAAGGAAGCCTATGCTAATGGAAGCTAATGCTTCAAGGAAGCATTAGCACTATGATGAAAGCAGGCACAGATATTATTCTACACCTGGACTACAATTTTCACCATTTTGTGATGCTATGTCATGAGCTATATGTTTAAGATATTGTTCCAGAAATAGGTTGTTTTGATTATGGGAGGATTGTTTTATTGTTTTGGTTTTTGTGAAGTTTATTTTGTTTTGTTTTGAGAAATAATGGAGAAACAGATCAGAAGAAAAGAGAAATTTTCCTTTTATGAGGATGATTATTTCCCTTTTGAGTTTTTCTTAATAGTATTATACTGTTTAAATAGAGTTCAAAACCATGCAAAAGAATATTATACATTATCTCTGAATGCATGCATGCAAATCAGTGATAAAACCATACTTGCCTATAAACAGTATAAAATTACAGGAGATTTGCGTCTTATATTTTCCCGCAGCAAAGCCTTAGATCATGATTGGATGTCGGGCATTTATTGAGGGGTTATCCCAGGGAGTAGGAGTGAAGGAGCAGGGAGAATGAGATGGAGAAGGAGAAAGCCAGGAAAGGATGTGTTATTGAAGCCATTGCTTTAGGCAAAAGGGTTCACTTTTACTGGGACCTCTGAGAATTGCCTCTTAGGGACGGGGGAGCCTGGTGGGCTGCCGTCTGTGGGGCCGCACAGAGTCGGACATGACTGAAGCGACTTAGCAGCAGCAGCAGCGGCATTAATACAGGGTTCCACCCCTTTTGGTTCATCTTTTCCCTGAGGGTGTTATTTCTCCCACACCTTTTTTTCCCAAGAAATAGTTTCTGACATGATTTGATTTCAGCTTTCCTGAAGTATAATTGACAAATAAAACTGTAATATATTTAAAGTATACAATGTGATTATTTGATATATGCATATATTGTGAAAAGTTTCCCACAATTGAGTTAATTAACACATCCATCAACTCACATATTTACCTTTCTTTGTGGTAACAGTTAAGTACTATTAATTAAGTACTATTCTATTAGCAAATTTCAATTATACACTAACAGAGTTATCAACTGTAGTCAGCATGTTATACATTAGATCCTAAGACTCTATTCATCTTTAACTGAAAGTTTGTACCTTTTTACCAGTCACCCCCAATCACCCCAAATCCCGGCCCTGGAAACCACCACTCAATCCTCTGTTTTTGACTTTGACTTTAAAAAATATTCCACATATAAGTGATACCATGCCGTATTTGTCATTGTCTGTCTCACTTATTTTTCTTTCCAGTAATCCATTGTTAAGTATTTAGAAACAAAGCTGATTTTTGTGTATTAATTTTATACCCTACAACTTTACTAAACTCATTTGTTAGTACTAATAGTTTATTTAGTGGAGTCTTTAGGATTTTCTAATGTATTACCATGTCATCAGCAAACAGAGATAATTTTACTTCTTCCTTTCCAATTTGAATGCCTTTATCTCTTTTTCTTGCCTAATTGTTCTGGCTAGGCTTTCCAGTATTATGTTGAACAAAAGTGATGAGAGTGGGTATGCTTAATCTTATTCCTGATCTTAGAGGGAAAGCTTTTATCTTTTTACCATTGAGTATGATGTTAGTTGTGGGTTTGTAATATACCACCTTGATTGGGTTAAAGTGTGTTTCACCTATACTAAGTTTATTGAGTGAGTTTTTATCATAACAGAATTTTTATCATAAAATAATTTTGTCAAATGTTTTTTCTACGTCTATTGAAATAATCCTGTGATTTTTATCCTTCATTTTGTTAATGTGATGTATCTAATCTATTGAGTTATAAATGTTGAAACATCTTTGTATTCCTGGGATAAATATCATTTGATCTTGGTGTATGGTCTTTTTAATATACTGCTGAATTTGGATGGCTAATATTTTGCTGAGGATTTTTACATCTATGTTCATCAGACACAGTGACCTGTAGTTTTTCTTATATTGTCCTTATCTGACTTTGGTACTAGGGTAATACTGGACTCATAAAATGAGTTTGAAAATGTTGCCTTCTATTTCTATTTTTGGAAGAGTTTGAGAAGTATTGAAAAGGATGGGTATTAATTCTTTAAATGTTTGGTAGAATTCACCAGTGAAGTCATTTTATCTTGGACTTTTCTTTGTTGGAAAGTTTTGATTACTATAAGTCTCCTGACTACTAACTGGTCTATTCAGATTTTCCATTTCATCATGATCTCCCTTCAGAAGGACAGGGAGGCCTGAGGTAATGCAGTCCATGCAGTTACAAAGAGTTGGACATGACTGGGCAACTGAACAACAACTCCCTTCAGAAGTGTTAATATCTATGCATTTAGGTGGTCTCATGTTGGGTGCATAACTGTTTACAACTGCTATATCCTCTTGTTAAAATGATCCCTTTACCATTATATAATGAGAACTTTTTTGTCTTTGCTACAGTTTTGGGCTTAAGGTCTGTCTTCTCTGATATACATAGGCTTCCTTGGTGGCTCAGATGGTAAAGCGTCTGCCTACAATGCGGGAGACCTGGGTTTGATCCCTGGGTCAGGAAGATCCTCTGGAGATCTGGAGAAGAAAATGGCACCCCACTCCAGTTCTCTTGCCTGGAAAATCCCATGGACGGAGCCTGGTAGGCTACAGTCTATGGGGTTGCAAAGAGTCGGACACGACTGAGAGACTTCACTTCACTTTCTCTGATATATATATATATATATATACAGCTACTCTTGCTTTCTTTTGGTTTCCATTTGCATGGAATGTCTATTTTATCCTCTCACTTTCAGTCTATGCGTTTCTTTAAAGCTGAAGTGAGTCTCTTGCAGAAAACCCAACCCAGCATATAGTTGGGTTTTCTTTTTTATCCATTCAATAACTCCATGCTTTTTGCCTGGAAAAGTTAGTCTACTTACATGTAAGGTGATTATTGATAGGTTTGGCCATTTAGTTCATTACGTACTGGCTGCTTTGTAGTTCCTTCGTTCCTTTCTTCCTCTCTTGCCCTCTTCCATTGTTATTTAATGACTTTCTGTACTGGTATATGTTGATTCTTTTTTCTTTATATTTTGTATTTACTATAAGCTTTTTGTTTTGTGGTTACCATTAGGTTATATAAAATAGTTTACAGTTGTAACAATCTATTTTAAGCTGATAAAAACAATTTAAAATGCATACAGAAGCTCTACGCTTTTATACTCCCCCTACATTTTATGTTTTTGATGTCACAATTTACATCTTTTTATACTGTCTCTCCATTATCAAACTATTGTTATTAAAGTTTTTTTAATACTTTTGCCCTTTAACTTTTTTACTAGTTATAAATTTACCCATCATCATTACAGTATTAGAGTATTCTGGATTTAATGGCATATTTACCTTTACCAGAGAGTTTTTTACTTTCATGTGCTTTTTTTTATGTTACTAATTAGCATCCTTTCATTTCAGCTTGAAGAATTCCTTTTAATATTTCTTGTAAGACTTGTCTAGTAGTAATAAAACTTTTCAGCTTTTCTTTGTCTGGAAGACTCTATCCTTTCTTCAGTTCTGAAGGTCAGTTTTGCTGGGTAGGGTATTCTTGACACCCTGTTTGACAGAGTTTGTTTTTTTTTTTCTTTTGACACATGGAAAGTATCATCCCACTCCATTCTGGCCTGCAAAGTCTCTGTTGAAAAACCTGCTAATAATTTTATGGGGGTTCCCCTTGTACATAACAAGTTGCTTTTTAAAATTTAATTGTAGTATGTCTGCATGTGGGTCTCTTTAGATTCATCTTATTTAGTATTCATTTGACTTTCTGGATCTGGATGTCTGCTTCTTTCCCCAGGTTAGAGAAGTTTGCAGCCATTATTTCTTTGAATATGCTTTCTGTTCTTTTTTTTTTTTTTCTTCTCCTCAGAATCTTATAATGAGCTTATTGGTCCACTTATTGGTGTTTCATAAGTCCCTTAAGCTGTCTTCACTCTTTTTCATTATTTTCTCTTTTTTCCCCTCTTTTGGGATGAATTCAACTTTAAGTTTGCGGATCCTTCCTTCCACTTGGTTAGTCTGCTATTGAACTCTATTGAATTTTTCAGTTTAGTCATTGTACTCTTCGAAAACATGATTTCTGTTTGATACTTTTAATATTTTCTATCTTTCTGTTGAAATCCTAACTTTTAAAATGTATTGCTCTTCTGACCTTGGTGAGCACTTTATGATTGTTATTTTAATTCCCTATCAGGTAAATCATTCATGTCCATTTCATTAAGATTGGTTTCTGGAAATTCATCTTGGTTTTTTGTTTAATATATTTTCCTGTTTCTTCATTTTCCTTGGCTTGTTTTCTGCACATTAAAATAACAACCTTCCTGAATCTGAAGACTGGTTGCAATATAAGATGAACATCATCAATCAATCTGCCTCAAGCTTCTGGTGGTCTCTCAAATTTCTGTAATTGTCCAAACCACTGTCTTTGTTCTTACTGGCTATAACAGAGGATATACCAAGACTTATCAGTGTTCCAAAGGGGAAGATCACAGTCAGCACATAGATGCAAGATGACTAGAAGCTGGACCATCAGATAGCAACTAGCAAAGTATGTAGTTTAACCCCTCCAGGGAGAACCTGGGAGATGAGCATTTTTGCCTGTTTCCTCTGCACTGAACCTGAGTGTATAGTCATGGAGGAGTATTCCTGCACCTATTTAAAAACTGTTTTCTTGCTACAGTTCTATGTGACCCATAGGTTATCAGTGCCAGGTGATCCAGAGGCCCATCCCTCAGCTTGCAGTTGCAAAAGCTGGGGTGCCAAGCAAGGCACAAGTTCCTTCCAGAGAGATGTTGGCCATCTGGTTTTACCACTGGAATGAACCATAAGGAGAAGGTGAAAGAGACACCCACCAGCTCCCCCAGGCTCTGTGGGGGATTGTAGCTAGACCCTGGATGTATGCAAATTAGAAACCAGATCCTGGGGCAGTAGGTTGTAAAGTATGTAGCCAGTCTGCTTCCAAGGAAAGAATGGAAGATGAGCATCTTTGCCTGCTCCATATGTACTGAGCCCTGGAAGGACAGCCTCAGGGAGTGCTCACTCACACATTAAAAACTACGTCTTTGTTTATCATAGTCCTGTGGGTCTTGTGGATGAAAGCCCTATTGACTTTCAGAGTTAGGTGTTTTAGAGGCCCATCTCTTGATTGAGGAATGTTAAAAGCTGGGATCCTATATATGTAATCCAAACCCTCTGCACCTCAGGAAGAAGCTGGGAGTTAGATGTTTACTCCCAATTGTATGGTGCTGTGTCAAGGATGGAGCTTGGCTATAAAAAGAGAGTGTGTTTTAGCCTTTCCTACTCATTTCAGTGTGGGTATTTTTTGTTACCTGATTGTAGAAGTTACTCAGCTAGTTTCTCGATGTCTCTCAGAGGGAATTGCTCTATGTGTAGTTGTACATTAGGTGTATCCATGCAGGAGGGAAGTTCCATGTTGCTATCTTGGTCTCTTCAATTTTTAGTTTTTATTCACATCAAAGTCCATGAGATTTGACAGTGAGGTCTTAGAGGATGCAGACATGTTTAAATAAAGATAGAAGTTTGTAAGATAATGTGGTCTATGGACACAAAATAAAAATCATACCAAGCCAGATGGTTTCATAGAAAAACACAGACAAACCTCTAATGATCATTATCTTATAGTTTTTCAAGAGAATACAAAAACATGGAAAATTCCCTAACCATTTTAATGAGGATGATTAATTGTCATCAAGACTGAAAAAGTAAATTAGAAAGGAAATTGCTAACTCAGCTCATTTCTGAACATATTTACAAAAATCATAAATAAGATATTAGCATACAAAACCCAATAATTTATACCATAAATGTAAATATATATATACATATATATAGTGTTACCAAGTAAAATGTATCCTAAGAATTCAAGTCTAGCTTGATATTAGAAAATCTTATAATATATTTTAACACATTTACAGACTAGAGGAGAAAAACCATTAATTACCTTATTACATGTAGAAAAAGCATTATTAAATTAAGTACATCATCATCATAAAAAGAAAAGTCCTCAAAAAATCAGGAATGAAAGCAGATTTCCTAACCTGAAAAAAGCATATTTTAAAACTCTATAGAAAACATCACAATTAATAATGAAACTTTAGAAGCATTTCTCTTGAGACCAAGGAAGAAGAGAAAAATGATTGTTATCACAATTATTCAACACTGTTCTGGTAGTCCTAGCCAGTGGAATAAGATGGGAAAAGAAATAAATAAAACTTCAAAGAATTACAAAGTAATTATTGTTATGTAGGCCTATCCAAAAATTTATGAAGGCCTTGGGCTGATTTGAGATATTTCTGCACAGAGTAAATCTTCCTTTCTAAACTAGAATTCCCAACTACACTTCCAGACTCCTTTGCTATTAGGTGTACAGAACTGGGTGTTGAGCAGGGTGTCATGTTATAATTATTAATTATGCTTCTTTCATACTCAGAAGAGTTCTGATTTGGATGATAAACCATACATTTATCTCAATTACATGGGCAAAAAAGCAACATGTAGAGATTTGTTTCGCTAGTAGCAATCATGACATGGATCTTTAGCCCTTAGCTATGGAAGCCTGGGTTTAGCAACTTCTGTATTAGGGTGGAGAGTATACAGCTCCAGAGCCAGTAGCTAGTGTTTAAATATGCATTCGAGGTGATTCTAATGCATGCCCAAGTTTGCGGGCCATTGTTCTCCAAGAATTCTTGTCCATATGCACAAGAAGAGATACCTAAGGATGTTTACCACAACACTATTTGTAATATTAAAAGAAGTGGAAAGAACCTTGGCATCTTCAGTAAGGCAAGGGATAAATGGCTTTATTTATGAATGAGCTAGGGATAAATCTCAACAATCTAATGCTCAATGGAAAAACCAAGTTGTAAGAGGACTTATATGGCATGATGCCGTTTCTTTAAAATTTTGAAACACACAGGATCACAGAATATTTTATAATTTTTACATAATTTTTTAAAAACAGAAAAGCATTAAATGAATCCCACATACCAATTTTGGACTAGTGGTTGCTTCTAAGGAGGAAGGGAAGGAAATGGTTTAAGGGCATCCTTTAATATTTTACAGGAAAATATGCTAGTATTTTAGTATTTATTAAAACTGGGTGATGGGTGCATGATTTTGGTTATACTTCCCATATTTTTCTTCATATTTAGAAAAATCATAGTTAAAACACATGTTGGTTTTTTTTTTTTTAGTTAACTTTCACTTGATAAAATGATTTTATAAAACATCCAGCAATGTTGCTGTGTTTCATTTCCAGGGACCTAATGTCAGACAGAAGCTCAGTCCACAATCAAAAGTAAAATGTTAGATCAAGCACCTCAGTAAATATGTATTTTAAGTTCAGTTTGTATTCAACTTGATCCCTGGAATTGCTGACAGCCAACAATTTTAGGGAGGACAAAATATATCAAAATTACAGGAGTTACACATGTATGGGACAGGCTTGCCTTGTATATTACATGAGATCTAATGTTTCTTAAATAAGGACTCTGGGTAAAGCATTTTGCAAAATAAATAATTATTCTTGAATCCACTAGTAAGTTCCTGAAATATTACATATCTATAAAAGCATATAAACCAGAAAACTCAGCTTTCTACCATTGCTAAAATCTTACATCACTGAAGGGGTAATTCAGGAACACCTTGGGGGAAGAAAGCCAAAATGTGAGACTAATCTATCTATTTATCCATCTATGTTTTTCATCCATCCAGCCATCAGGTGCTCAGGTACACATCTAATATGGTTATCACACACTGATTCCAGACTGTGCCAGCATTTAGTATTCAAGTGCAAAATCCATGACAGTTAATTTATAAATACTACATTGATGCGTAATGAGTAACTATTTATAAGAAATGTATATGTTTCTAGGATTTTATTTACTTAGTCTTATAAAATGTATTACCCAAGTGAACTTAATAGAGTACACATAATTGTTTTTACTAATCTTATTGTATGAAATATTTATGTATTGTTAATATTTACCTACCTAATCAAATATTTATAACCTTTGAAGAAATGCAAAAACTGCTAAAGTGTGAAGATCTCTGAGAAATGGTACTCATGAGACATCAGAGAAGAACTCACAAAGACTAGAAGGTTGAAATGAAGTGTTAGGAAAAAAAGAAGGCAGAAAAAGTGGAAGAAAGGCAATTTTAAAACAGACAAGAGTGAAGCACTGTAGTAGGAATCATTAAAGAGTTCTAGGTTCAGCTCCTTAACTAGGTGTAAATGAACATAGGTAATATAAAAGATGAGAAGTACTACTCATGATACTAGGACAAAAGTTAAGTGCATCGAATAAATTAATTAAATGTGGTCATGGTGGGATATTTCCCTGTCCAGTTCAGTTCGGTTCAGTTGCTCAGTCGTGTCTGACTTTTTGCGACCCTATGAACCACAGTACGCCAGGCCTCCCTGTTCATCATCAACTCCTGGAGTTCATCCAAACTCATGTCCATTGAGTCGGTGATGCCATCCAGCCATCTCATCATCTGTTGTCCCCTTCTCCTCCTGGCCTCAATCTTTCCCAGCATCAGGATCTTTTCCAATGAGTCAACTCTTCGCATGAGGCGGCCAAAGTATTGGAGTTTCAGCTTCAGCATCAGTCCTTCCAATGAACACCCAGGGATGATCTCCTTTAGGATGGACTGGATGGATCTCCTTGCAGTCCAAGGGACTCTCAAGAGTCTTCTTCAACACCACAGTTCAAAAGCATCAGTTCTTCGGTGCTCAGCTTTCTTCACAGTCCAACTCTCACATCCATACATGACCACTGGAAAAACCATAGCCTTGACTAGACGGACCTTTGTTGACAAAGTAATGTCTCTGCTTTTCAATATGCTGTCTAGGTTGGTCATAACTTTCCTTCCAAGGAGTAAGCGTCTTATAATTTCATGGCTGCAATCACCATCTGCAGTGATTTTGGAGCCCAGAAAAATAAAGTCAGCCACTGTTTCCACTATTTCCCCATCTATTTGCCATGAAGTGATGGGACCGGATGCCATGATCTTAGTTTTCTGAATGCTGAGCTTTAAGCCAGCTTTTTCAATGTCTTCTTTCACTTTCATCAAGAGGCTCTTTAGTTCTTCTTCACTTTCTGCCACATTTCCCTGTAATATGTACTTAGTTGTGAGAGCTGTTTTCATTGCATACATGAGAAGTTAAAAAATAGAGTACAGAGATGAAATCACAGTCTGCATTTAGTCACAACCATATAGCTTCGTCGAGTTTAACAATTAGACCAATTAAGTATCGTGTTTATCATGCAATATAAGTAAATAAGAAAAAATAAAATGTATTGCTAGTTTATCAATTACAATTAAGAGCTGATAGGACTATTTATGTTCAGTAGTTTATGTCTTGAATCTTTTTGAAATAATAAGAATCATAATGCAAACTTCCACAAAGTAGCACAGGTTTCAAACAGGAAAACTTGAGGTTGAAATAGAAAAACCTTCCAAAACTTTAAAGTAAAGGAGATGACAATCATCACAAGCTTACACTCAATGTCTATCAGTAGTTGCTTTGCAGCCCTAACAAGACTGGTATGTCCTCTTAACCGAGGGTGTTGACTGTAGCATGTTGAAGGAAAAAAAAACAAATTTCCCTGAAGTTCTTTCCAAATTAGAGGGGAACCAAATGTGAGGGGCCTTGAACCAAGGAAAATACCAGCTGGTTCAGGTACAGTTTGAAGGGTCTTGGCTTGTTTGTTTTTGTTTTTTGCTGGTTTAAGCCTTTAAATATAGAATACAATTTGTTTCTAAACAAATTGATTTGTTAGGTGGAGTTTAGTCTTTGCTTGTGTTGGAAAGAGTGTTATTTAAAAGAACCACCAAAAAATGGGGGCTTATATTCCATTCCCCTGAGGCAAATATTTTAAAATATTTTAGCTGTTTCTCTTTGTGATTATCTTCATATTTCTAAATGTGTTATATCTTGATTGATCAATTTTGGACATTGACTTACTATGTGATTTTGGTGAGAATGTAGCTCACTTTCATCCATCTTCCTCTCTGTGTTTTCCCATCATAAATATATCCCATGCTTTCTTTTTAAATCAAAGCAATAGAGTTTACATTAATTGGGACATTTAAATACTGTTCCCTGCTGAGTCAAATGGTTGACCATGATTACTTCTCCTTTTTCTGGAGCCAATACTTGTTCCTCCTTAGAATCTGTTGGGATTTTTTTGGTTGTTGCATTGTTCTAGTGGCTAGATCTTCCCATGCCCTTTAATGGCAATAATTCAGCTTTCCATATAGTGAAAGCACACAGATGACTATTTTCCCTGGAGCCCTCCACACTCCCTGTCAGTCTGGACTGGTTGCTCTCTAGGCCTAATACACAGCTGTATCCTGGGATTTTCCTTCAGGACCACCCTAAGGATTCCCTATACATTCCTCCTGTTTTCCAGAATCCCACACCTTTTCTTTCTTGACTTAATCCCTCATTGTGATGGAGTACATCCACCTGCAGATTCCTGAGAAAAGGTTAATGGATAAAGAAAGAAGCTGAGGGATTTCACCATTCATGTGCACATTTTAACCTAATCTCCCTGTTTTCAGTCTGGGATCTCACTTCTCAATGGGTTCCTACTAAATGAAAATTATTTCAAAGAAAGCAACTGTTAAAGCTAAAGCTTTATTTCATTTGTAAGAGCTAGGATCTGTTGCAGGGGAAAAGGGGATTTATAGGTCACAAACTTGTAGTATTTGGAGTAAAGGGTCTTTACTATAAGTCACAGCATAGAAACGATATTGTTTATGATGTAAGGGCATTTTTCAGTACATGAGGTAGAAAGAAAAGGTCTTCCTGGACTGGGGCGGGGGTGAGGGGCATGGGTATCTAAGGGTAAAATAGCCAGAAAGTGGAGTTTCGGTAAAAATCTACGTTTTGCTTAGTCATCTTGGATTCAAAACCCCAAGGGATAATGGAAACTCTCAGGCCTTAGGAAACGTGGTTGGGCAGAGTATAGCCTGGGAAATGCAATATGAAGGTCAAGACCAAATGTGCTAAGAAGATGCCCTTGATTTAAATCAGATCTTATACAAAGTTAGAGTGATGGGAAAAACACACAATGTGCCTTGGCTTCTATTTCTCTCCTAGAAGTAGCCTTGGGTTCCACATCATCTTGGAACAGCATAGCTAGAAGCAATATATCTTATGGTACTCTGGTTAGGCTTGAGCCAGGGCACAGAGGGGTGCCTTCTTTGCCAGTCAGCAATCTGAAACTCTGGTGCGATTTTTCAGGTTAATAACAAACACATTGCTGACATGGGTGAGGATATGGAAGCTGAGCATGACTGAAGACTGTTCACAAAGGGCCTATTTTCCTGTTCAGATGATCCCTTTTTATCTAGCTGAAGTGAAAACTGAGTTATTCATTCTAAAATACAGTGGGCCAAGAACAAATCTGTCAGCGAGACTTAAGTAAACAAACTTTTGGCATTCTCCTCAGCAAGTCAGACGTCCTTTCTCTTTTTCTAGAGCGCATATGAAAGCCCTTAAGAGATTCTGAGTGAGGCATTCAACAACTGATCACCTGGTAACAGAAAAAACACCTGGGCTGAAGCTTGCAAAAGAGGCTTCTACTCTTGTGTACTGTATTGGTGGGAATGTACTGTTACAGCCACTATGGAAAACAGCTCTGCAAAAAAACTACCATGTCATTCAGCAATTCCATTTCTGGGTATATATTCAAAGGAAAAGAAATCACTATCTCAAAGAGATATCTTAACTCAAAGTGTTCATTGCAGTATTATTCACAATAGCAAAGATGTGGAAACATCCTCAGTATTTATCAACTGACGAATGGATAAAGAAAATATGAAAGCTATATATTACAATAATGGAATACTATTCAATCGTTATAAAAAGAAATACTGACCTTCACAAAAACACGGGTGAACCTAGAGAACAGTATGCTAAGTGAAATAAGCGAGACACAAAATGGCAAATACCACATAATCTACCTTTGTTATTGTTTAGTCGCTAAGTTTTGTTCGACTCTTCGCAAACCCCATGGACTGTAGCCTGCCAGGCTCCTCTGTTCATGGAATTTCCCAGGCAAGAATAATGGATTGGGTTGCCATTTTCTTCTCCAGGGGATCTTCCAGACCCAGGGATGAAACTCGCGAATCCTGCATTGGCAGGTGGATTCTCCGCCACGGAGCCAGCAGGGTACAAAGTTTCAATTATGCAAGATAATAAGTTCTGAAGATCTAATGTATAGCATGGTGACTACAGTTAACAATACTGTACTGTATACAGACTGGTTCCAAATAGGAAAAGGAGTACGTCAAGGCTGTATATTGTCAGCCTGCTTATTTAACTTATATGCAGAGTACCTCATGAGAAACGCTGGGCTGGAAGAAGCACAAGCTGGAATCAAGACTGCCAGGAGAAATCTCAATAACCTCAGATATGCAGATGACACCACCCTTATGGCAGAAAGTGAAGAGGAACTAAAGAGCCTCTTGATGAAAGTGAAAGAGGAGAGTGAAAAAGTTGGCTTAAAGCTCAACATTCAGAAAACAAAGATCATGGCATCTGGTCCCATCACTTCACGGGAAATAGATGGGGAAACAGTGGAAACAGTGTCAGACCTTATTTTTTGGGGCTCCAAAATCACTGCAGATGGTGATTGCAGCCATGAAATTATAAGACATTGACTCCTTGGAAGGAAAGTTATGACCAACCTAGATAGCATATTCAAAAGCAGAGACATTACTTTGCCAACAAAGGTCCGTCTAGTTGAGGCTATGGTTTTCCCAGTAGTCATGTATGGATGTGAGAGTTGGACTGTGAAGAAAGCTGAGTTCGGAAGAACTTATGCTTTTGAACTGTGGTGTTGGAGAAGACTCTTGATAGTCCCTTGGACTGCAAGGAGATCCAACCAGTCCATTCTAAAAGAGATCAGTCCTGGGTGTTCTTTGGAAGGACTGATGCTAAAGCTGAAACTCCAGTACTTTGGCCACCTCATGCAAAGATGGTGGGAGGGATTGGGGGCAGGAGGAGAAGGGGACGACAGAGGATGAGATGGTTGGATGGCATCACCGACTCGATGGACAAGAGTTTGGGTGAACTCTGGGAGTTGGTGATGGACAGGGAGGCCTGGCATGCTGTGATTCATGGGGTCGCAAAGAGTCAGACACGACTGAGCGACTGAACTGAACTGAACTATATACTTGAAATCTACTAAAAGAGTAAATCTTGGGTTCTCATCACACACAAAAAAGATGGTTAACTATGTCAAGTGGTATGTTAATTAGCTTGATTATAGTGATCACAATGTATATCAAACATCATATACTCCACCTTATACATTTCTATTTGTCAATTATACCTCAATAAAACTGAAAAAAGAGTGGTTTCCAGTCTATTTTCTCGGTAACTAACTCTGTGACCTTAAACCAGTCATGTGTCTTCTCTCAGCTTCAGTTAGCTCATTTGTAATTGAAAGGGATGAACTTGCCTTTATCCTATGGGTCATCTGTGTACTTCAGCAGAAAAACCAGCTGAATATTTTTAGGTAGCTCAAATGAATAAAAATTAGATTTCAACCACATTGCTGTTATTAAGTGGCTACCTAATCAGACCCCTCCTTTATCCCAAATTCATCTGTAATGATTTAAATTGTAACTTACAGGTTTTGAAGTGCTCACTTATTTATTTCCCTCTTTTTCTCCATTTGTGGTAAGTGGGACAGGCATTCTATCTCCATTGCTTTCTTCCTGGGGAAATGTACAATTCTTACCCTAGGGTCCTGGTAGTCTGTGGCAGCAATTCTCCAGAGTGCACCTATCACAGATGCTCACTCCTGGGCCCTACTCTAGAACTACTAAATCAGAAACTCTGAGATTGAGGCCCTAGGACTTGTTTTTCTGACAAATACCTCTAGGTGAGTTTTATACATTTTGTGAATTCAAGAATCACCAGTTTATCGAGAAACGTTTGAGGCCTTATTACATGTCAGGCACTATACTGCTTTGCTTTTATTCTTTCATTTAATCCTCGTAACAACTCAGTGAAGAATATATAGTTTTAAAATAAACTTTTTGACATAATTTTAGATTTAAGAAAAGTTGCAAAAATAGCAGTGATAGTATCCACCTGCCATAGTTTCAGTGGCCCCTATTGCTGTTATTTACATTACTGTGGTTAGTTCTTCAAAATGGAGAAACCAACACTGGTAAATTAGTATTAACTAAACTCTATTGTCTGTTTTTCTTTTCTAGGATCTCGTCTAGGATACTACATTGCATTCAGTTGTTGTATCCCCTCTGGTTTGCGACAGTTTCCTGTTTTTGTTTTTCATGGCCTTGATAGTTTTAAGAAATGCTGGTCAGGTATTTTGTAGAGTGTTCCTCAAATTAGGTGTGTCTGATGTTTTTCTCACAAGGAGATTTGGGTTATGGGGTTTTTGAAAGAATACCACAAAAGGGAAGTGTCTTTCTCATCACATAACAGAGGGTACATGATATCCATGTGGTATCACTTGGTGATGTTAACAAGTACATGTTTGTAATCCCAACTCAACCAGTTAGGAAACAAAATTTTATCAAGTGTTCTGCAACTGTTAAGTGATGAAATTAGGGTAAAATTTCATTTTTTTCTCACTCTGTCATTTTGGTTGCAAGTGACCATTCCAGCTTTATCACCCCTGCATAAAACTCTCCATTTCAGCTTGACTTGTCCTTTCCTTATGTTATTTTATGCTCTACTCAACCCCCATGCTTTCTAAGTCCTTCAGTGTTCAAATCACTGTTCAGATATCCAATCTGCTCTTTCAAACTCTCCATGACGCCCAACATACTTCTCTTCCATAAAATCTTGAAGTGCCTTCTGTCTGCCCCTCTAATCTTTCACTTTGCATATACTCTTAACCTCTGTCTTTCCAAGCTAAAATGGAATGATAATGGAGAGACCAAACTACACGTGACTCCAAGTGCTCCTGAGTTCACTGACCTTGGTATCTTACCAACCGTTCTTACCCTCTTCAATCTTCCACACGATAGTCAGAGGAATGCTTCTAAACTGCAAATCTAATTATGCCATTACTTTATTTAAAACTCAATGCCTGTAGACTATTTACAAAATAGTGTCCAATTATTTGATTCTGACATATGAGGCCCTTCATGCTCTGATCCTTGGCTACCATTTCACCTTGTCTCTAGCCATCACCCTACTACTCTCAAGACCACATCCTGCACTTCAGTCAGGAAGAACTGGTGGCAATTTCTAAGTAGCCTGTGACTGTTCTGAGCCTTCTGCCTTTGCATCTGCTCTGTTGTCAGTGAGGATGCTGCTGCAGAAGACTCTAATTCAAAGTGGTCGATAGAACAAAAACAGCTCTAACATGTGACAGGAAGTTGAAAAGGTTGTTCAGAACCCAACAATATCATTGAAGATGCTGGTTCTTTTTATTATCTCTTTGCTTTGCCATTCTCAGACATTTTGATTTGCCCTCAGATTGGCTCCCTTCACAGTCACGAGATGATTGTGGTAGTTCTAAGCATCACTTCCAAGAACAGCAATATCGGGGGTGGGGGGTGGCAAGGAGAAAGGCAATCTCTTTCAGTGTTTTCCTTCTTAAGGGCAAGAAGCATTTCCTAAGGCGCCCCAGCAGGTTTCCTTTTATATCTCATTGGCCAGAATTGGTTCATATGCCCAGCCCTAGGCTAATCAAACAAGAGGAGTGGACTTGCCATAAATGGTTTAACCAATCAGCACTTCCTTCTGAAGGCAGCAATAGGATCACTCTTCCTTGGGTCAAGCAGGTGAGGAGACACTTGAGCAAAATCTTGGCACTTCCAGAAAGAAAGAAGGTAATGTGTGCTGAGTGGGCAGCTGTTGATGGCTTCCACACTATTATTGCTGCCTTATCTTTGTTGTCTACTAGATGGACTCTTCACTTTTAAGACTCACTTTGAATATTACCTCTTCCAGGAAGCCTTCTCTGATATCATCAAGCAAAATGGACTGCTTCAATCTCTGAGCTCCCATATTATTGGGTTCATACCTCTACTGCAGCTCTTAATATATAATTCTGCTACCCTCAGAAAAAGTGAAAACTTGGAAAAAGGCACCATGTTCCGTAAGGCTCAAGCTTTTGGAAAAAAAAAAGAGAGAGAAGGAAAGAGGAAGGGAGAAAGGGAGGAAGCAACTTAAATTCTCGGAGTCTCAGGCTGTTCACCTGTTAAAATAGGGATAATTTTAATTCCCAATAGCTGTTTTTTTTTTTTTAGGATTTTCTTTTTTTTGATGTGGACCATTTTTTGAAAGCATCTATTGAACTTGTTACAATATTGCCTCTGTTTTATGTTTTGGTGTTTTGGCTGTGAGGTATGTAGGACCTTAGCTCTCTGACCAGGAATGGAACCCACACCCCCCTGGATCAGAAGGCTAAGTTAACCACTGGACCAACAAGGAAGTCCTCTAATAGTTGTTTTAAAGATTAAATGGGACAATATAAAGTACCAAACACAGTTCTTAACATAGTTTTCCTTACATTTTTGGAGAACATGTACTCATCTTGTGTTTTTTAAATACCATCATCTCACCTTTCACACACATTTCCTAACAGAATGCTTTGTATACATATAGTTGCTCAATAAATGTGTTGATAATTTGCATCAATCTTAAAAAATACAGATTACTGAATAAATTAAACAACCAGCCTAGTTTGCCATGTCCTGATTTCCTTTATTAGACTGGCTTAGAGAACTTTTTAATAACATTTCCTAAATTCTCTATTAACAGAACTCTTAATTGAGGCTTTTCCTGCAACCATCTGGAACATTAGCTCTGTGCTCACTGCTTTGGTGACCTTTCACAAGGCACTCTTTTGCTTTTCCACACCACTCTCTTCAGTATTCTGGGCTTCATTTCAGATCTGTCCTTCTGAGGTATGCCTTCCTCCCCTTCCTAACACTTCTTTGTTGCTAAAAATAGGTGATGTCCCTTCGGAGGAAAAACACTTGGCAAATCAGCTAGCTTTAACAGGTACAGCTTTAGAGTGGTCTCTGCAAGACTGGGGCATGAATGGATTAAATAAAGGAAGAAATTCACCACTGTTTCTTTCTATGTACCCCTGCATTCCTCAAAGAAGTTTACAAAACATGTAAAAATAGAAATACCATATTCATCAAAAATGCACAAGCTAAAGGATGCTGAGTCTTTGCAGAATGCTAAAGAGTAAATAAAACAGCCAGCTCAGAAGATCATCAGAAAGCATGTTGAGGAGACACTTGATTAAAGGGCCCTATGCCATCCAGCAACCTGGGACTGGAGCTGTTGATGATTGTGATTTAACAAATGCACTTTTCCATGGAAAACTGGAGCATGTAATGGTGGCCAGTTTCCTGTAGACTATAATGGATATCTGTAGGACGTCTCTCACCTAAATGTTCTTGATATACTATACTGTCAGCTTGGGTTCTGCCTACACTTAGTTCCTTATACACCCTGTGAGGTTTTGTGACATTAACCCTGAAAGGGCCATCAGTATATCACCTAAAATAGCCTTCTCGTCCATCAGATATTTGCTTTGAAATACTCTTATTTCCCTGCATGTGAAAACTGTCTACCAGATACCATATTTAATACTCTTTACATCTGGCATACATGTGAATGAATATATACGCATGGATCGATTCTTATCTCTATGGGTATCAGGGCATGAACATGTAGTTTTAATGTCCTTTTAAAATATTTATTTATTTATTTACGTATTCAATTTTTGGCTGCACTGGTTCTTTGTTGCTGTGGGTGGATTTTCTTTAGTTGCAGCGAGCAGGGGCCGCTCTCTAGTTGCTACACGCGGTCTTCTGGCGGTGGCTTCTCTTTTTGTGGAACATGGGCTCTAGGGTGCACAGGCATAGTTGGCCCACAGCATGTGGAATCTCCCCAGACCAGGGATGGAACCTGTGTCTCCTGCATTGGCAGGCAGATTCTTAACCACTGAGCCACCAGGTAAATCCAAACATGTTGCTTTATTCGTGCACTAATTTGTATATGTACATACTTGCAAATGAATGTTTTTACCACTTGGCACTTCTGAAACTCATCTCAAGCTACATTGTCCTAATTTCTTTGAATGAAAGTAGCAAAGTGGCAGCACCAACGAAAATTGCTCAGAGGCCTCAATTTACAGGTAACTAGTCCAATTTAGTACCAAATTAAATCCTATTCTGTTTCATCTATTAGTAACTGTGTCGACCTGCCTGTCAACTACTATCTTCTGATCTTCTGTCTTTAATTCAAAAATCACTCTACCTTCTCTTTATTTTCTAGAGTTCATGCTAAGTTCCCTGCCTGTTGTTTGGTATTTCACACACATTCCTATGGTCAGTTTTCGTAGCTTGATTTGCATGCTTTCTTGGTTATCTGTCAAAAAGATTCTTTAGGTGTATAAATAGTCCGAACAGTGAATCACAGAAAAATGGGTATGGTGTCAGGGTAAGGTGTGAAGAATGTGAAGTATTCTTTAGTGAAGATTGATATTATCATAAAATCATAAGACAAAAAAGAATAAATCAACATCCCAACAACATTATCACTGATGGGTCATCCAACTATTAACATCTCCAGTGTTGGGGGACTGAGAGCCATCCCCAAACATGCCTTCTGATCATGACAACACTCTCTTGTACATCAAGGTCATAGCTGTCTTGCTGTTGTTTCTCCCACTCAAGTATTCATCGAAAGTCCATCAGAGTGTTAACTTATAGTGTTTACCCACTGAGTCTCTGAACCCCTTGAGAATCTAATGAAAATGATGGATCTGTTTCAAAAATTACACGTGCAAAATTAATTTTTTTTTTTAAATTTCAGGGAGCTGACAAGTTCTGTGATGCTCATCCATCCATGGACTCCCTGGCAAAGAATTCCTCACTATTGAGGAACTGTACTGAGTAGAGAAGTGGGGTAGAAATAATCCATGGTTTCTTCCTTGAAGGAGCTTACTTTCTAATAGCAAATGCTTGTGAAACATCTCACAGCAATAAGGCAATATTGTAAAGTACTCATCATACATAGAGGGACAGAAAATTCTACTCTTGCTTATTTAGCAGGACAGAAGTCCTTACAAGTGGCCATCAAGCACTCACATTTTACAAGGGAATTAAAAGCCGCCTACTGTGTTCTCAGAAGCATCATCTGATGGCATAACACCAGGACCAGAGAGGAGAATGCTGGTCATGGTCTGGTGCATGGCACTCAATAGAAGTTTGGTGAAGTAAATGACCCAAGAATAAAATGCCCCTTGATCTTCTGAGGAGAAAGTTGAAAAGAAAAAGAAAAATATTCCATTCTTTTCCAAGCTTTTTTAGGAATAGCATGCCCTCCTCCAGGGGATCTTCCCAACTCAGGGATCAAACCCAGGGCTCCCACATTGCAGGTGGATTCTTTACTGTCTGAGCCACCAGATTTTTGCTTAAGTAAAAGGATATTACATAAAGACAAAATCTTGCAAGGGGGTCAAAGTAGTTAACACTCTACCAACTATAAATGACATATTCCCTTTAACTTCTTACAATGTCTTTCTCCAGAAAAATCAAAGATTTTTGCATTATGTAAAGAGATTTGAAAATAACGAATTAAAATCCCAGCTCTACCACCCAACAACTGTGTTACTTTGATCAAATCCCCTAGCCAATCTAAGCCTCTATTTTGTTACCAGTAAAACCGGGGTAATAAAACCAGCCCTATTACCTTCCTTGGTTGAATGAGGTTTGCATGAGATGATGCACATGAAAAGAGCCTTTTAAAAGTCTGTGTCTGTTCTAAGGCAATATAACTTCATCCAGAAGAGATGCTTACCTGGTGATAGTTGGGTCTCTTTCCACTTGCTCAGCATCAGACTTCTGAGGTCAGAATAGAGTAGTGGGTATAAGAATTAAGATCACTGCCATGCATACTCCCTTTTTACCTTCTCCTGCATCTCAGTTCAGCTCTACCAGAGTCATAATCAGCTAAAAAGCATCTGAGTTGCCCCTCATTTCATGAACATTCAAAGCTATTTATTTGGATGAAAGCAAAGACATATATGATGATTTGTTCCAAAGTCTAGGGGCACAGTATAAACAGTCAGCAGCTGAATTCAGAGACTCCAGGGCTCCCACTTTGTCATTCAATAGCCAATTAACAGTTCTTAACACACTAGATTACAAGTATATCTTTATAATAGTGTTGATAAACAAACTTAATAAAGGGGGAAAACAGTCCTTATTTTTAAAATTAACATATAGAGTCCGGCGAGTTCAGAGAAATAGCAATTCAGAAGTGTAATCTGGACAGATGGCTGCTCTCCACATGCTATCTCTGAGAAGGATTTTTTTCAAGGTAAATAGAAACAAATGCTTTGCGCACCAAAATACAGATCTCACAAGAAGCATTTTCCAGCATGAAACAATTTTCTTATTAATTACATTTTTATGACACAGACAGAAACTGGTGTGTGAGCTACTTTAAGGCATTCACTGATATTTCATCATTAAATTACTCTTATTAATAGACAATATGTTCAAGCTACTTCTAAGATATTCAAGTTATTGTAAATCTGCAATGTTCCCTCATTCCTACCCCACCTTCACTTGGTTCTTAACAATATGAAGCCAGTTTGTCTCTCTTTGAAATGTGCCTTTTAGAACCAATAAAGTATGAATATGTTTAAAAGAACAATACATATTACTGTTTAACTTATTTACTCACCAAATGTAGTTCAAGGATCCACACAAAGGGTAAAAAACAATTCTGTCACCGATTATATGACATGAAAGACACCTCATAACTTCTCCTAGCTTCAGTTTCATCATCAATAATAATAGTACCTGATGTGCTCATTTGACAAGCCTGTGCATGAATATGCTCATTCATTTATTCATTCATTCAACAAATATGCATCGAGCCCTACTCTGTGCTGAGCACTGGCATGGTGCTACAGATAACACAGTAAACCAAAGACATGTCCCAACTTTTTGAGCCTAATTTATCATTATTCAGAGAAGGAAACTAAAGTGAGAGGTCTTATTTGAACAGGAGAGTGAGACAAAGACATACTAATTTTGGAGCCATTAGAGGCTGGCTTCCTTTTGCCCAGAGCTACAGGTTAGGCTCTAGAGAAATGGCATGGATGACAAGAGAAAAACTTTATCAAATATGCAAAAAGGACCACCTCATAATTGATTCATATCCATACTAGCACAAAACACAAATTAAAATACAATCCAAAACATTTCTTCCTCTGGGTATGACTTTTTTCCCCAGAACTGCCCACAGTGGTTTTTTTTTCTGAAGGGAGATGTTATAACTTTAAACACAAACGAGTAAACAAATGTAGCATTCTAAACAACACAGCACGGTGTGACATCTTCTCTAGTCCAGAATTTTACAAAATGTGGTACGCAGACCACTGCAAAACATGAAATTATTTTAGGTAGTATGTAGACTAATTTTTAAAAATGATGTATCTACTTTAATATATATCAGAAAAAAAACCTAGTATATCAAAACCATGATTTCACTGGTACTCAGGCTTTAGCATGAGGGTAAAATAGGTAGCACTATATACAGTCTACTTTATACAGCCCACATGAATTACAGGAGGAGGGCTTAGGCAGGCCCATGAATGTTTTCCGATCTTCCATCATAACTTTAGAGACAGAGGAAGAAGTAGAAGTGAACTGAATTTTGTATCCTCAATGTCCACATGTATTGCAGCAATCTATCCATCCTGTTACTGAAAACAATAGAAATGGTCTTGGGGGAAGTATTCACTGATACAGCTTGTGTCCCTTGCTCCTTTATGGCAATGTTGTGCCCACTGGGATGAGATTCTCAAACTGGCTGGACCTAAGCTTTACTGCCTCCTCTGGAATCTGGGGCTGGAGCAAATCTACCTAAACTATATAAACTAACAATGGAGGAGATGTGATTCCACAAAAAGAAAAGTGAGGGACAGTTCCTTGTATGTATAATGAGGAGAATAAGTCTTACATTAGAAATTGTGGTGTCAATTAAATAAATATTTTGCCCTATTGACTCAGGGAGTGGCACAAAGAAAGTGCTCACCAAATGGTGGCACTAATAGTGGTAGTAATAACTGCTATTATTATTTGTTAGCATGATGGTTGTTGTTGTTGTTATAGTAGTGGTTGTCTAAAGCAGTTTCAGGGTCATATTTTTAACTTAATTATTCTATCAAACCAGAAATGAAGGATAATTATATGACTATAACCTTTGGAGAGTCATTAATCCAAGGCGGCACTTCCTTCAATTATACCCTTAATTTGTTTATCATCTCTATGCATAATTAAGGCACTCAATTATCACAAAAAATTTTTCAATGTCTTACCAAATAGCTTTTGATTTGTTCTTAAGTGACAGTTTTATCATAAAATAATTTAATCTAAAGTATGCAACAATAGTGTATTTACAGTAATACTATATTTACAATAAATTGTGATACATTTTTCATAGAGTCCATACAATCTTATGGGTTAGTTTAGTGTTTATAGTTTCAAAATTAAAAGTAGTGATTATACAGATGGCTAACAAACACATGAAAAGATGCTCAACATCACTCATTATCAGAGAAATGCAAATCAAAACCACTATGAGGTACCATTTCACACCAGTCAGAATGGCTGCGATCCAAAAGTCTACAAGTAATAAATGCTGGAGAGGGTGTGGAGAAAAGGGAACCCTCTTACACTGTTGGTGGGAATGCAAACTAGTACAGCCACTATGGAGAACAGTGTGGAGATTCCTTAAAAAACTGGAAATAGACATGCCTTATGATCCAGCAATCCCACTGCTGGGCATACACACTGAAAAAACCAGAAGGGAAAGAGACACGAGTACCCCAATGTTCATCGCAGCACTGTTTATAATAGCCAGGACATGGAAGCAACCTAGATGTCCATCAGCAGATGAATGGATAAGAAAGCTGTGGTACATATACACAATGGAGTATTATTCAGCCATTAAAAAGAATACATTTGAATCAGTTCTAATGAGGTGGATGAAACTGGAGCCTATTATACAGAGTGAAGTAAGCCAGAAAGAAAAACACCAATACAGTATACTAACGCATATATATGGAATTTAGAAAGATGGTAACAATAACCCTGTGTACGAGACAGCAAAAGAGACACTGATGTATAAAACAGTCTTATGGACTCTGTGGGAGAGGGAGAGGGTGGGAAGATTTGGGAGAATGGCATTGAAACATGTAAAATATCATGTATAAAATGAGTTACCAGTCCAGGTTCGATGCACGATACTGCATGCTTGGGGCTGGTGCACTGGGATGACCCAGAGGGATGGAATGGGGAGGGAGGAGGGAGGAGGGTTCAGGATGGGGAACACATGTATACCTGTGGCGGATTCATTTTGATATTTGGCAAATCTAATACAGTTATGTAAAGTTTAAAAATAAATAAAATTTAAAAAAAAAAAAAAAAAAAAACATATCAGCAAGAACTTAGTAATACTGCTAGAATCTTTATTTTTTAAAAAGCATGTTCTGTGGTTAGGAAGAAGAGTTAAGCCAAACTTGAAGACTATAAAAAAAAGAAACAAAGTTGGTTATCCCTCTGTAGATCAAGGATAGTACTACATACATCTTTTAAGTAAACCAATTAATTGAAGATTTATGATAAGACAGACATAAACATAAAAGTTAACCAAAATATTTCTAGTTAAACAATATATGAATAAAACATATTTGGTTTATAATTTTATGAGTAAAGATTATCATCTGCTAGATTATCATGAAAAAACACACAAAAATATAAAGCACTGAATGAAATGCAGCATTGAAAAATTCAACTTTTAAAATATAGATTCAATATATTTCTTTTACCTTCATTACTGTAAACCTTGACAAATTTCAGGAGAAATGAGACAAAGTGGGTGAAATATTATCTAAATACCATAAACTTTAAATATTCTAGAACAAGTCATTGAAGGAATTTTAAAACTCTGAAATTACAAGTGGTAATTGCTCCTGATTTTTTAAAATGTAAAAGTGATTGCCAAAGGAAGCAAAGAATGTTTATCTTAAAGTTAAATCCTGTCAAATAAATT
Source organism: Bubalus bubalis (assembly GCF_019923935.1). Lineage (NCBI taxonomy): Eukaryota > Metazoa > Chordata > Mammalia > Artiodactyla > Bovidae > Bubalus > Bubalus bubalis. Next base: position 24,070,005 of record NC_059174.1, on the reverse strand, counting down.
ATAAAAAATATTAAATTATAATAAATATAACCATAGGTCTCCTACCTTGAAGGCAGTTATAAAGTCCCCTGGAGGGCAAAGCCATTTCTGTTTGTGGCTTTTTTATGTTCTGGTGCTTCCTCACTTTGAATCAGTTTTTTAGGACATATACTTTATTAGTGATATAAATGCATGTGGCTTTCTACCAAAAACCTCAACTGAATTAAGAGAAGCACTGGGGTTTTGCTTTTAGTAAAGAATTGTGAGCTCCTTTTTCTTTAGAACATTTGCATCTATGTTCACAAGGGATCAGTTCAGTTCAGTTCAGTCGCTCAGTCGTGTCCGACTCTTTGCGACCCCATGAATCGCAGCACGCCAGGCCTCCCTGTCCATCACCAACTCCCGGAGTTCACTCAAACTCATGTCCATCGAGTCGGTGATGCCATCCAGCCATCTCATCCTCTGTTGTCCCCTTTTCCTCTTGCCCCCAATCCCTCCCAGCATCAGAGTCTTTTTCAATGAGTCAACTCTTCGCATGAGGTGGCCAAAGTATTGGAGTTTCAGCCTCAGCATCAGTCCTTCCAAAGAACACCCAAGACTGAGCTCCTTCAGAATGGACTGGTTGGATCTCCTTGCAGTCCAAGGGACTCCCAAGAGTCTTCTCCAACACCACAGTTCAAAAGCATCAATTCTTTGGCACTCAGCTTTCTTCACAGTCCAACTTTCACATCCATACATGACCACTGGGAAAACCATAGCCTTGATTAGATGGACCTTTGTTGGCAAAGTCATGTCTCTGCTTTTGAATATGCTACCTAGGTTGGTCATAACTTTTCTTCCAAGGAGTAAGCATCTTTTAATTTCATGGCTGTGCATTGGTCTGTAATTTTCTTTTATTGTAATGTTGTCTGGTTCTGGTATCAGGGTGATACTGGCCTTATAGAATGAGTTGGAAAGTATTCCTTTCTCTTCAATTTTATGGATGTGTTTGTGAGAATTGTTTTTTTTTTTTTCCTCTTCCTTCAAAGTTTAGCAGAATTCCCAAGTGAAGCTATTTGGGCCTGTCATTTTTTTCATGGGAATATTTTTAACTACAAATTTAATTTCTTTAACAGATATGAGGTAATTCAGGTTATCTATTTTTTCTTGAGTAAGCTTTGATAGTTTGTGTCTTTCAGAATGAATTTGCTAATTTCAAGTTGTTGAATTTATTAGTATCTAAGTTTTTCATAATACTCTCTCATCCTTATTAATACTAGCATAATATGTAATGATGCCACTTCTCTCATTCTTGGAATTAGTAATTTGTATCCTAAATCTTTTTTTTCTTATCAGTCTGGCTAGAGGTTTATCAATTTTAACTGATCTTCCCCAATAAGCAACTTTTTATTTCATTTATTTTTCTCTACTTTTCTGTTTTATATTCACTGATCTTCATTCTGATCTTTACTCTTTTCTTTCTCTGAAATAAATGCAAAGTGCTGATGGAGACAATAGTTCATGCATTTCTAAAACACCCTGTTTTCCTCACCACAAAATGAGAACCCAAAGTATGAGCAAAATCTGGACTCTAAATTGTGGTATACATGAATAACTAGTCAGAGTTCAGTTAGCGAGGTATTAGAACCTCTAAAGTTTTTAATGAGTAGAAAAACAGAAACAAAAATAATATTCCAAATTGTAACTGATTATAATATTTAGAAATTCCTCATGGTAAAGCAATTTTTTCATGATCTGTCAAAATCAAGTTTGGTTAGTAATGGGATGGGCCTAAGGAAGGATCAAGTCCCAGAGAATAGAACTGTGGTCTCAAACTGTGGTTTTTATACTATCTACTCCAAAATTATTTAGGAGTATGTGTTTAAATGCAAATGTCTAAGCCCAATTTCACAGAGTTACTGAATCACAATCTCTAAAGGTAGAACCCCAAAACCTGCACTTCTAATAAGCACTCTTGGTGATTTTCATGCACATTAAAGTTTGAGAATGACTATATGTAATCCCACTGGGACCAGGCAGGAAATTAGGTCTACTCAATAAGCACCAAAAATAAAAAATCTAAATATGCAGGCAAGACATGGTATCAAGGGAATCTGACAGTAAGTAGATGGTTCATGCAGACTACTATAGGAGTGGGAGGAAGGTCCTACAGTGTAAACATGTGGAAATCCAAAAGAGGAGCAATTTGTTAGGAGTCAGGCACTGACAATAGGTAAAGTTTAAGCAAACTGGTGATGGGCATCACAGAAGTAGCAATTTGTAAGGATCCAGTTGTGCAGGCTTGGGTTTCAGGATTGGGTTCGAATTTCCATGAAGTTGAGAAGATCAAAGAAGAACTCCAATCCCAAAGCACAGTCAAAGTCAGATACAAGAATCTAACAAATGCTATTACCTGAATCAGTCATAAGGACCAAGTTGAGAGCCTACTACTCAAGGCCAGGGTAAGCTCAGAGGACCATTGTAGAGACTTATTTGAATGTCAGCCACTGAGTAGCTTAACAAGGGGCTCTTGGATTTCTTTGCTTATGGCCTGTATCAGTCTGGAACCTGTAACAAGGGTTAGCTTCCCCCAGGGAGCTAAGTGGTCCTGATGAAAGAACTGGAAAAGATCTATCTGACCCAACTCCTCATCTCCTACTTGAACTCTTTTTCAGACATAAGCCTCAGGATGTTGCCACAGAGGTAACGGTGGTTTTTCTCAATAGTTCTAATAATGGCAGCCAGCTGTGAGAGAGGATGATTCCTAAATAGTATAGGTCCCTGAGGTGAGCAAGGGGCACCTGGATTCCAGAGCCAACAGCAAGTTCTCTTCACTTCCAAGGAATTCTGAAATATAATAGCCTAGAGTAGAGAAGCCAGGTGCCCTCTGTGCAATTCCACTTTTATTTAAAGTACCAGATCACTTTTTCAGTGAAAGAAAAACTAATTTTTAGCTCACTGTTGAAGGAACCCATAAATCCTCTCTTCATGCTTAAGTTCCTTCATGCTTAGAGACTGGTATCTCTAAGCACAGGCCGAATTCCTCCGTTCTCTCGATGAAACCCTTGCAACAAGTAGGCAGGGAGCAACTAGTATTCATTAACCAAATGATTACTAACCTAGCAGATATGCTCTGGGAGTGTGGGAAGTGAGGGAAGAATTGGGAGAACTGTCAGAACCAGCGCCAAAGAAAATCACAATAAGGGCAGGGCTGAAAAGAACTCGGAGAGGCTGTTGGGAGAAGGCTTACCGCTTTTCAAGCTCATCTGCCCCTCTGGTTATTTACCCCTGGCTGCCTCACTCCTGGATCTGTGCTACTCCCTTGGCACTCACCCCCACCCCCAGCCCCGTGGGATGTTTCCCACTCATCCTATTCACCCACAAAGAAATACTCTCAAAATCAATTGGGTGGTGATTACGAGCCATTATGTGCCTGCTGTGCTTAAAGAGACATAAGGCAATTTGGAGAAAACCTTTCAAGATAGGCTTAAAAAAAAATTCTAGTATATCTAGGAGTGGTATCACTTCTAAGTTGAAAAATCAGAATCAAGCTACAGTCCTTACATAATATTGGCTTGTTTTGTTTACAAAGATGTTATATTTCTAAAGCAAATGCCATTAAGAAGTATGAAAAATTCACTCTTGATCTGAAGAGAAAAAAAAAGGGAACCATTTCAGTAGTGGAACCAACAGACTCAGATCAAAGAACTGAACGGGTTTGTAACGTTTTCTTGCTTTGCCCTGTGGAAGGACCTGCTGCTCTACCTTCAATAGTTTCTTAAATGTCCCTCTCCAGGGTCTCTGTCCACTGAACTCAGATTTAGAATTATGGATGTAGATCAGAGAATATGCTTAAAATTCAGCTCCTCGATTGAGGAAATTGGGGCCTGGAAAGAAAACAGAATTTCCCGAACCAAGACTAAAAGTTTTGTTTCTCGATTCCTAGCCCAGTGTTCTCTTCCCTCTGTTGACTTTCTTGATGTTAGTGTTTTTTTTTTTTTTTTTTTACTTTTGAAAATTACTTTCTCAAACATACTGGGACTAAAATTTTTCAATATCTTCCTTTAATTATTATATATATCATCTATTCCCTATTTCTGGTTGTTACCTTTATGAGGGAGAGAATGTTGCAAAACATGGAGAATATTTTGACAAGTATGCACTACAAAGATAACCTATTTTATATTAAGAACTACAAATAACTTGGAATAAATATTATGGGATCATAAATTGCTTAAAGTTCATTTACTATGATCAATAATATCTGACAAAGGGGGAGGGGAGTATTGAATAAAGCAATAGCTCACTAAATTATAAATAATATAATTGGTTTAGGTGCTATTTAAAAGAGCAACTTAAAAAGAACCTGAAAAAGAGTATATATACATGTATATATGTACACACATATGTATAACAATCACTTTGTGTATACCAGAAACTAATCCAACATTGTAAATCAACTATACTTCAATTTTTAAAAAAGAGCAACTTAGACATAATCTTTGAACTTTGGATCTTAGGCATAATGTGACAGAAAGAACACTGTTTTGGAATTCAGAAAATTAGGGTGACCATCCTGATTATACAATTTACCAGCTACATGATTTTGAATAAATCACTTGAACTCCCCTAAGTTTACTTTTATTATGCATAAAATATAAATAGAAATCTTGGCTATTTCAAAGGGTTGTTAAAAGAATCAAATCAAATACTGTGTGAGAGAGAGTGCTATAATTCAGAGATCAGAGCCTATATGCACTGTGACGGCAGGGGACCAAGTGTGTTATATTCAACAATGTATTCCCAGTGTGTTCCCGGAACAGAGTCTGGTACACAGTAAACACAATAAATATGTATTAAATAAACGAAGGCAATGATAGGGAAATTTTCATTCTTATCATTCTTTTCTAACTGGAGAAATGTTTATGCTGGGATTAAGCCAAGTACTGGAGTGCAGCAGAGGTGGGAGAAGCAAAAAAGAAGGAAAGGAGGATTCACCAACCCTCTGATTCACAGCTCTGCTAAAACAGAAGCAGAGGTGGTAGAATCAAAGAAAGGATGAACAAACTGAACAATCTCCATATTTACCCTTTTTCTTTCCCTGCCCCACCTATTCCATCTCTCAATCCATGAAAACTACTTCCACGATTAATCAATTTTTTAAGATTGCCTTTGTGCATCTACCTTTTTAATTTTGGTCATTTATACCACTATATTCATGTTTTTATTGAAATCTGTATATGTCCTTTCTTTGGTCACTAGAAAAAGTGCTGTTATAAATTTACTATTGGATGTTACTAATTCAAAGTCCTCCTTCCTCCTTTTTCTTTCCTCTTCTGTTAGCTTTCTCCAAAGGCTACAGTGGCCAAGGAAAGACAGCCAACGCAAGTTTCCTTGAGAGGAAAACCAGTTCTTTCTGCTTCAAGGTCTGAATGATCCTAGTTAAAAGTCCTACAGGACTGTTTGGAAATACATTTCTCTTTGAATTACCCTTCTTCAATTTTATTGATGTGCTCCATCACACACACAGGAATTTCATAAAAATGTTTTTCCCTGCCACAGAGGTCAGGGTTTTACAGGGCCTTGGGGAATAGATAATACGCCTAAATGTCCACACAACTGAAGAACCATGTTTCCCCACTGGAACACTACGTTCTTAGCACTTGGCAGACTTTGGGAACACCCCAAACCACATGTACTTTAGAGGATGCAGACAGGTCACAAAATTAAATCAGTCTAGTCTGGCCAAATACCCTCAACCTACTTCTAATAAGTTTGAATTAATTGATAGCCTCGCCCTCCTCCAGTCATACTGGTTACAGACAATCCAAACTGGTTTTAACTGAATTCAGATAAACTCACCTCTGTTTTGCTTTCACAATTACAATTGTCAAGAACAAACAAAAACATTTTTATCTTTAAAAAGCAATGCAGTAATAAGACTGGACCTTGAGCTTACAGAAGACTAATGAGATAATGTCTAAAATGTGTTTGAGCTGCATGTGTGAAAGGCTCTATGGAGATAGAAAATATGATAAATAATGCAAGAAATCTTTGTGTCAGGAAATCTCCTGTCTTCCGGAGGACTCAATAAGTATTAAATAAATACTTTACAAACATGTACCTGCTAATCACCCAAAGATGGGCACAATAAAGGACAGAAATGGTAGGGACCTAATAGAAGCAGAAGATATTAAGAAGAGGTGGCAAGAATACACAGAAGAACTATACAAAAATGATCTTCATGATCTAGATAATCACAATGGTATGATCACTCACCTGGAGCCAGACATCCTGGAATGTGAAGTCAAGTGGGCCTTAGGAATCATCACTACAAACAAAGCTAGTGAGGGTGATGGAATTCCAGTTAAGCTATTTCAAATCCTAAAAGATGATGTTATGAAAGTGCTGCACTCAATATGCCAGTAAATTTGGAAAACTCAGCAGGGGACACAGGACTGGAAAAGGTCAGTTTTCATTCCAATCCCAAAGAAAGGCAATGTCAAAGAATGCTCAAACTAACGCACAATTGTACTCACCTCACACGCTAGCAAAGTAACACTAAAAATTTTCCAAGCCAGGCTTCAACAGTATGTGAACAGTGAACTTCCAGATGTTCAAGCTGGATTTAGAAACAGCAGAGGAACCAGAGATCAAACTGCCAACATCCACTGGATCATAGAAAAAGCAAAAGAGTTCCAGAAAAACATCTGCTTCTACAAGGGCTTCCCTTGTAGCTCACTCCGTAAAGAATCTGCCTGCAGTGCAGGAGACCAGGGTTCAATCCCTGGGTTGGGAATGATCTCCTGGAGAAGGAAATGGCAACCCACTCCAGTATCCTTTCCTGGAAAATCTCATGGACAAAGGAGCCTGGTGGGCTGCAGTCCATGGGGTGGCAAAGAGTCGGACACGACTGAGTGACTAACTCTTACTTACTTACTCTGCTTTATTGACTACTCCAAATCCTTTGACTGTGTGGATCACAACAAACTGTAGAAAACTCTTTTTTTTTTTTTTTTTAGAAAATTCTTAAAGAGATGGGAATACCAGACCACCTGACCTGCCTCCTGAGAAATCTGTTTGCAGGTTAAGAAGCAATAGTTAGAACTGGACATGGAACAACAGACTGGATCCAAATTGGGAAAAGAGTACATCAAGGCTGTATATTGTTACCCTGCTTACTTAACTTATATGCAGAGTACATCATGAGAAATGCAGGGCTGGATGAAGCACAAGCTGGAATCAAGATTGCTGGGAGAAATATCAATAACCTCAGATATGCAGATGACACCACCCTTATGGCAGAAAGTGAAGAAAAACTAAAGAGCCTCTTGATGAAAGTGAAAGAGGAGAGTGAAAAAGTTGGCTTAAAGCTCAACATTCAGAAAACTAAGATCATGGCATCTGGTCCCATCACTTCATGGCAAACAGATGGGGAAACAGTGGAAACAGTGACAGACTATTTTGGGGGGCTCCAAAATCACTGCAGATAGTGACTGCAGCCATGAAATTAAAAGATGCATACTCCTTGGAAGAAAAGTTATGACCAACCTAGACAGCATATTAAAAAGCAGAGACATTACTTTGCCAACAAAGGTCCACCTAGACAAAGCCATGGTTTTTCCAGTAGTCATGTATGGATATGAGAATTGGACCATAAAGAAAGCTGAGCACCGAAGAATTGATGCTTTTGAACTATGGTATTGGAGAAGACTCTTGAGAGTCCCTTGGACTGCAAGGAGATCCAACCAGTCCATCTTAAAGGAAATCAGTCCTGTATATTCATTGGAAGGACTGATGCTGAAGCTGAAACTCCAGTACTTTGGCCACCTGATGCAAAGAATTGACTCATTTGAAAAGTCCCCAATGCTGGGAAAGATTGAACACGAGAGGAGAAGGGGACTACAGAGGATGAGATGGTTAGATGGCATCACTGACTCAATGGACATGAGTTTGAGTAAACTCCGGGAGTTGGTGATGGACAGGGAGGCCTGCCGTGCTGCAGTCTACAGGCTCACAAAGAGTCAGACACGACTGAGCGACTAAACTGAACTGAACTTACAAACATGTACCTGCTAATTAGCTCAGATAAATTGAAAAGTCCTATTACACTGATTATAACAAATAAGAATCTTGGTTTCTGATGAAAGATTTTCCAAGAAAATGCCAACAGGGATCACGGCCATTAAGTAATGCCTTTACTTTAAGCCAATCCTCCAACTTCAATTTCAGTTCTTGATCAGTTTTACCAATGTGAAAGCACCAGCGCTAACCCCTTTCAACTTTCTACTTAATTTAAGCCAAATGCATCCCTGTGGGAGTCTCTTGCTATCCTAAATTGAGAAAAATCATAAAGCATACCCTCTTTGGGGTTCTTGAACCATCAAAATACACTCAACAAATAACGTTCTCAACAGTTACCGCATAATGGACTTCAATAACTTAAGAGCTCAACTCAATTACCTACAAGTTTTCAGGCAAGTCCCTTCATTTAAAAGTACAAAAATCCTTTATTTCTTCCCATGTCATCTTTTATTCTAACAACGACAACTATTTTTTTTTTCATAAAGTCCACAAAACAACAAATGAGAGAAGAAATTTAGCGAAAAATATTCTGATGAGAACTTCAGAGACATTTGGCATATGCTCTTCTCACAAGTTCCTAAATACCAATACATTTCCCATGTTTGTTTAAAATCAGTATCATTTTTCAGAAACTTACTTGAAAATAAGTCATTACCTGTTTGAAATCACCCAATCTTAAACGCTTTCTAGAATTAAGTCATAAAATTTCCATTAGAAAAATCAAAAAGTCTCAGAACTGGGAAAAACTTTGATACATGATGGCTTTAGCCCTTGCACAGGTGAATTTGGTTAATAATCATTAAAACTGATGATCTGTGGTTGACCTTTTGGGATATATATAGGAAGTGATAACTCCCTCCCCTCATAGGAGTTTAAAGTCCAGTGATGTGTTTCCTAAGTGCATCACTTGACGGAGAAGGTATGATCTCAAAAATGAACATTTCCAGGCTCCACCTGAGACTCACTGAATCAGAAATTTTAGACATTGACTCAGCAATCTGCATTTTAGAAAGCATCCCACATGGAACTCTGCTCAATGTTATGTGCCAGCCTGGATGGGAGGGGTGTTTGAGGGAGAATGGATACATGTATATGTACGGCTGAGTCCCTTCGCTATTCACCCGAAACTATCATAACATTGTTAATTGGCTGTACCCCAATACAAAATGTTTTTGGTGTTAAAAAAACAAAAATAAACTTAAAAAAAAATCCAAAGAAAAAGAAAGCATCCCAAAATAATTTGTATGCACTATAACATTTGATAATCACTGCTCTGGTAGGTCTGAGAGATGTGCACAAAATAATATTAATATCAGCCAGAGAAGCACTGAATATTAATAGGTTAATTAATTAATAGGGGTTAGTCCTATTAATATCTTCTAGGGACATAAAAAGAATTGGATCAGCATCTTCCCTAATGCCAGATATTTATCAGAAACTCTAAGTCCTGTCTTAGCCTTACCCAGACGACCTTCTAAATTATATTCACCACTAAGTTAGAGTGTAAGCTATCAATTAAAATAAATAAATAAATAAAAGCCCTAATGCAGAAACTTAAAAAGTCTCTAGTGATCTACCATTCTCCCCTAAATGCCTAATACATATGACATTTAGTTTGGTTTCATTTTGCTCATGAACCACATATTTTAGTCTATTTTCTTCCTATGAGGAGAATAGTGTTCATAAGGAATAGTAATTTTCATAAGTTTTTCCTTTGACAGAAATACAAAAACTACCAAAGAAAATCTAAATTCAGAAACAGGTAAGATATTTGGACTTTATATATGTAAATATATGTAAACTACTAGCAGCAGCAGCAGCCGCATATTAATTAACACAGATTCTCTATAAGACCTAACACTGTGTACAGAAAAATCATTTAGGGAGTGGCTACCAATGCAGATTTTAGAGTAGTCTGATTTGGTAGAATTAAGATTAACTGAATTTTTAACAAGCATCCCAGTTGGTTCTGATATGAATGGTTTTAAAACATTCCAGGGATTTCAAGATTGCAGGAAGCCAAGCTCATGTCTAAACCTCTCTTTGAGTCTAAATCAATACATTAAACACAGTAGGTGGTAAATACATGCACATTTGATTTAAGTAACCACAAAAGGTAACAAATAGGGAAATTCAATTCATCAGATCAGAGCCCATATTCTGTAAGTCAGAGTTGGATCTTGCTTATATCATAAATTACTGTCCTCCAGAATGAGGAGCCACATGTATAAAAGCAACTCATTGTAGGCTTTTGTTGTTCCTTTTAGAGAGAGTTATAAAATATGCTGACCATATACTTTTAAAATTAAAAACATGCTGAATGGGCTATAGTTGACCTGAAGTGGGGTAAACGAGAATTATTCTTTTGGTCAACAGTAACAATCAGAGAAATAATTCCGAGGATCATATAAAATAAAAGTAAGTAAAATCTGTCCCTGATTACTCCTGATGTTAGGACTGTAATTTCCTCATTCCCACAGGAATTAACTGTGGACAAATTTAACATGTATGGCATTATCTAATTACTAATAATTCATTGAGAACTGAGATGTTGTCATCCTCACTTCTTTTGGTGAGGGAGACCAGAATATGATTGGTTTCTGGAGTTTGTAAGCTTTCTGTGAGCCTAGGAAGCATAATATATGTATATATATATATAGACATATATATAGTAAGTACATGCAAAATGTTATCTTTCAAATGGTCCACAAACCTGTAAAAGGAGTCTTAGATTAGTACTTCATGACTGTATGACCTTGAACAATTTATTCAGTCCCTTGGAGGCTCAGTTTTCTCAGCTGTAAAATGGGAACCCAGGTTGACATGGGCCCAAGCTTTTTCCACTCAGCCATGATGCTCCAACACCACAGTCCCTAACTGAGGTTTATGTGGAAGGATCACAAGAGATAATTTTCATAAAAGTGCTCTGTAAGCTGTAAAGCACTACATAGGTGAAGCGGATTATTATTAGCATTTTATGAAGCCCAGCTATTAAGATGCAAAGTAACACAGGAAAAGAAAACAGTGTACACAAATCTGAAATACAACATCTACAGTGCCTAGAACATCACGTTGTTCATGGCAGGCAGGTGCTTAATAAGTACTGAGTGAGTAAAGAAAAAACAAAAACACAAGTTTGTGTCTCCACCATACTAAGTATGATACCAATAAGGAATAAATATACCAAAAATCAAAGACAGTTTGATTCAACCATATAAACCACAATGCCCCAAGAGTCTAAGATCTTAAAATAAAAATTACTTGATATGAAGGAGCATTAAAATGTAAAATATGACCCACCATTTACAAAGAAATGTCTATGGTCTTACCTCTTCAGTATTTCAGACGCAGCCTTTCAGGGATTGCAGAATCTGGGTGAGGTGGCTTAATTTTTTCCCTGTATCTGATAGATCTGCATAATCATCCTAGCAACCTTTAAAAGAAATAACAAATTCTATAGAATGTTGGTTAGCTAAGCTGTTTGAATCTGGGAGGCTGATTTTTAGTGACACCCAGATTTTAAAGAAACCATATTTATCCCCTAAACTCCCCTCCTTTACACACAAAAAAGGAAATTGGGTAGGGGTTGGGGTGGGGAAGAAGGGAAGTTATTTACTTCATAAAACAATTCTCTATAGGAGACTTTTGTTAGTTTTCTAGAACACATAAAACGTGATCTAAGTGTAAATATTCAAATTACATTACATACAACTTTTGACATAAATAGCTATTTGTGGAATTAGGCAAACCCAAACTGGGAAAAAACAAACTGAAAAATACAGGGGTAAAAATGTTTTCTTCTGGGTGGGCCTTAATTGCCTTTTTTTCCCCATTGCAAATGTATTTTTATGTTGGGTAACATTTCCAAAAACAGGGGTGTTTTTTCTATTGTTGAAATGAAACAAACAAGTTCGCTTTTAGAGCCACAAAAATGCCCAACTGTTAGAAAAAAAAAAACAAAAAACACGTTTTCCACTGGCCGCCTGCCTCTCCTATCCCCATGCAATCTTTCCCATTGGCCCCTTTCTCTAGGAGTGCCTCTGAGGCTGCCTGATGGAACTGATTGTAAAACCATTTTGTGCAGTGAGAACTATTTTAATAGTTTCTTCAAAATCACCCAGACCACACAGAATATGCCCAACCCTTGGAGAAGTGTATGTGTTTCCTCAGTATTGGATGAGGTGTACACTAACTGACCCAGGTTTCTGGGGTTTTATTTTAAAAAGAGATGGGGGAGTATTTTAAAACAGAAAGAGGAAGAAACTCTCTTCTCTTACCGAAAATTTATTCAAAATTCATATCTGTATTTTGGGAGATAGGTTACAATCAAACTAAACCCTCCAAAATGAGAAAAGCAAGTGTTGAGGAAGTAAGCATCACTCCATGAAAACCTGTCCTGCCCATCGAAAAGCTTCTCAGCATGGGAACTGTCGCGTGTGCTGCCCCCTTGGCCGGGAATCACGGAGCAGGGTCCGCGAGGGCAAAGGGAGGCAGAGGCTCCTTGAGAACTGGCCCTGTCTTTGTCTTAACCTTCTGTGTTCCTCTCTTCACAGCCTACTTCTCTCACATACTAGGTGCTCAATAAATGTAGGACGCAGGAAGCGAAAAATCCGAATCTGCCCCCAATCCCCAAGGGCGAATGACAGGGAACGCAGGTTTTCCTCAGAACCACCGTCTCCTCAGTGGGGCCACCTGACCTCAGCCGTTACGGCCCCAGCAGCAGGAGAGCAACCAAGAAGGTGAGCTGCCGGAGCCAAGATGGAGAAGAAACGGGAGAGGCAGGGAGGCGGCGCCGGCCCGCAGCTAGTGGACCCACCTGACCGCGGCGCGGGCCACCCAGCCCCGCGCTCCCATTGACCAGAGGGCCGGAGCCGCCGGCGCGTGGGGCCCGGGAGAAGGCGGGGGCGGGGAGGGGCGCCGCGGCGCGAGCCCGGCCCCCAGCCCCGCCCCCGCTAGGCCTGCACGAGCCCACCTCAGGGAGCCTCGGGCCTTGCGGGGAGTGGGAGGAGGGGAGGCCGCGCCACGCGCGCGCCGCCGCTAGTTGACGCGGGCCCCGACGCGCGCGCCTCCCCCGCCCCCCGCCCCTCCCGGTCCCTGGGGCCCGGCGCGCGGCCCTGCTGACGTCAGCGGGCGGCTGGCGGTGCAGGGTGCGCAGAGCAGCTGGCGCACTCGCGCGCTGCGCTCGCCTGTTCCCCCCTCCCGGCCTGTGCGCGCGCGCTCGCTCGCTCGCTCTCCCTTCGTTTTTTTCTCCCCTCCCTCCCAGCCTCTCTCCTGTCTCTCCCCCTCGAGCTCTCGGCTGCCCGCGGCTCCTTCTCGCTCTCCCTCTCTCTCCGGTAGGCTCCGTCGAGCGATGCGAGCTCTGGGAGACAGCGACGCCGCCTCCCGCTAGAGACCTGCCCCCCGGCCCGGCCCCTTGCCCAGCCCTGCCCAGCGCGCGGGGGTCGGCGAAGGCGCCGCGGACGCACCAACGGCGGAGGATCCGCGATGCAAATGCACTAGCGGCACCCCCTAACTCACTCCCTCCACACCCCGCGCCGCCTCCTCCTCCGGCAGCAGCGGTAGAAGGACCCACCCTGCCCCCCCACCCCACCCTCCGCCGACTCCGGCTCCTGCCTCGACTATTATTTTATTTATTTTGGGTCGTGCACAAGCCTCAGTGCCTGCAGCCCGCGCCTCCTCGGACCGCGGGCACCTCCTCCCTCAGCTCCGGAGCCCCAGACCCCAGCCACCTTCGCCTCGACACCCCCAGAGCCCCGCCAGCTGCCGCGAGTCTCCGCGGCTGGGAGCTTGTTAGAGGCTGTCTTTTTGGGGGGTTCTGGTTTCTCGACATTTTTGTTTTCAACCAAGGGGAGGCTATCGTGATTTTTTCCCCTTTGAGCCCAGGTTCTGCTCTTTGGGGGGGTGGGGGGCGCGTCGAGCCGGGGAGCCGTGCCAGCCGAGTCGTGCGGGCTGTGGCAGGGAAGGGGCCACCATGGGATGTACTCTGAGCGCAGAGGAGCGAGCCGCCCTCGAGCGGAGCAAGGCGATTGAGAAAAACCTCAAAGAGGATGGCATCAGCGCCGCCAAAGACGTGAAATTACTCCTGCTGGGTAAGAACCGGGGCTGCCACCCCCATGCCTCGACCCCGGACACTCTGCACCCCCCAACCAGTCCCCCGACCCCGCTCGCTCCTGGGGAGACCTGGCCCGCTAGTTGGCACCACGATGTGCCCACGATCGCCCACTCTTTAGCATGCCTTACCCCCTTCCCCCTGCAGCGCCCCCCCCCCCCCCCCCCCGTTCCCCTAAGCTGACACTCACCAATTTCCCCCCCACTGTCTGTCCCAACAGGGGCTGGAGAATCAGGAAAAAGCACCATTGTGAAGCAGATGAAGTAAGTCCCTGTGGTATTGGGATTTGTACTTTTATTAAGCGTAATTTTTAAAATGAATTTTATTACCTTGTTCACTTCACATCGCTCTCCAGGCCCGGTTTTTAATTCGTACACACACACACACACACACACACGCCCCTGAATTTGACTCCCCTCTCCCAGGCCCTGCGTTGGTTCTGGGTCCTCCACCCCAACTCCCGGGGTGGGTGTTTTTTTTTTTTTCTCCCCAAGGGGGTGGAGGGAAGGGGAGCGCCTGTAGTTGTATGAATGACAGTGTCCGCCATATTGATCAGAACATCACATTATTGGCATGATTATGGTCATTACTCTTGTTTGTGGGATGTTTCCTGTGTATCACTGCCTCCATTTCTGTTTCTATGTCTCTCTTTCATTCTGCATATCTCTCTCTCCTTCCACCCCTCCCCCCACTCCACATCCATAATCCCATTTACCCCTGCTCTTCTCCTGGGGCAGTGATTTTTGAACTTGGCAAAAAAATGGAGGGGACACAGCCCTAGGCTGGGGTGGAGTATCAGGTGTCTGCTGTTCATGGATTTGGTGCTGAATTAGAGGCTGTGGTTTCTGCCCCCTCCCGTCAAAAAGACGAATGTTTGGGGAAGGGGCGTGTGGTAGGGGCAGGGGTGGACTTCCAATCGAATGAGACTGGCACAGATGTATCCAAGGTAGAGGTGGAAGGTAGGACGCTGGATGAGAGGCTGAATGCCCGCCCCTTGCTGCCTCTTCCTTCTCCCCCACTTTTCCGGCCTTTGCTCTCCTGACACTGGCAGTTTTCGTTCACTCTCTGGCCTTTATCGATGTAGTTATTTACACTCTGCATAGGCTGTGTTCCATGTAATCTACCCACAATGCGGATTTCAGGCCCCACTTGCCGCACCACCCCCTTCTGCCTTTAGATATCAGTTTCCCCTCCTAATTAACTGGGGGTGGATTTGAGTGATGGTTGAAAATTAAAACAAAATGGGATATTCCTTCCCTTTCACACTTGCTTAGTAAGGAGCCTGGCCCCTCCTTGTTACTCCCAGGCTTGCTTCTTGCCCCATCCACTCCTGGTTAGCAGTTCCTGGTGAGCCCACAGGCAGCTTTGCTTGGGGAGGGGGTGGCTTTAGGAAAAGGGAACGTGCCTAGGGCCTCCTGGCCCTGCTGCTTCCGTTGTCTTGTCAGTTCGGGACGGAGGAGTTCGTTAAGACCGTTTAGCGAGGATTCCACGTCGCTTTGCTGTGACACCTTCGTGCACACACAGCTCCTAATTAGGGGTTGCTGTGCAGTAAACAAAAATGATTATTTTTCAACTTGACAGAATAGCCGAAGTAATTGCATCCCGTAGGAAAATAATGGAAAATAAAAACCCCCTTCGCAGAAAGGTGGGTGGGAGACGAAGCATGCCTGCGATTTCAAAACCAATATGCAAAAAATCTTGCATGTGTAACAGGCATGACAAGCGGGTTCTAGGCGGCGCCATGATGGTAGGGAGTAGCGACTCGGAGACAATTTCTCCCGTCGGCTTGACATGTTCTTATTTTTGTTCTAGAGCTCCCTGGGGCTTTCTTTGCAGAGGCCCCTCGGCTTGCCGCACCCCACTGAGCTACGGGTAATTTGGCCTGGGGCTTCTTTGGAGCTTGTGCAGCCCAAATGGATGGGGAGGCGGGGCCTGGGGAATTGCACTTTGCAACAAGGTGCATATTGCATCTGCCAGGAGCTCTTGCAGGTCGGTAAATGCAAGCAGCACCACACCTTTCTCCCAGCGGGGGACGTTTCAAAACTTCAGAACTCTGTAATCTGCAGTGACCAGCTTGAAGCCGGGTAGAAGCCCCAGCCACCGGAGCGGGGTGAGGTTTCAGGCGCTGCGAGTGGTGGACAGCGCCCAGCCGAGGCCAGAAAAGTCGATGAGGCTCAGCTCGGTGGCGCTCGGCTCGGCTCGGCGCTGTCTGGGCGCGGGGCTCGGAGGGACTCGGCAGTGTTCGGAACCGAGCGGGGGCCCCGGCGGAGAGAGCCGAGCTTCTTCGACGAGGGGACCGAAGGCTTTCGGAAACACTCGGGTGAAGGGAGCGGGGATGAAGTGCGGGGTAGGCTCCAGCCTGGAAATTAACTTTGCATCTGCCAAAGCAACTCCTTACCTGCTTTTCCTGAACAAGCCTCATAAACTAGACTGATTTAATAAGTGTAAAAATATATACCGACTCCCCTGAAGGGTACCTTTCTTTTTTTAATCAAAGAGAGCCACACTTTCCAAGGAGATAGGTGTGCCATTTTAGAATGAAAATTCCTAATTGTGTAATGAAGGCTGTATTTAGACTTCCCCGGAAAAGTCTTAAGGGTTACACGGAAGAGGGAGAGAAAAAAATAAAGCGTTAGATGTTTCGGATGGTTAAATCAGACGACCTGGCACTTTTTCTCTTTTCCCTGCTCTCCCCCGGTCCCCTCCCACACCCCCCCGCCCCCATCATCCCACAGGACGCCTTTTTGGAGAAAGTTTATCAGGCAAAGTTGAGATTTTTGTAGGTAAAACTGTGAATATATTTTCTAAAATACATCAGTTCTGTCTAGAAAGTGAGCAGTTTGCTCACAAAAGGTCAGTCAGAAAGATTTCTGGCCCATGTAAATTTTGCAGCTAGGGTCCCTGCGTCCTCGTGTCCTGCTGAAGCATTCATGAATGGCTGCTCTTCCTATGAGCCCTCCAGCTCGGCTTGAAATAAATCAGATCAGGGCCTTGTGCCAAGCTGGATGCAGAACTTGTTTTATTAACCACAAAATGTGGGATTGGTGTCACTGTATCCTAGTGACAAATTCCTGTGAGTCCTCCCTCGAAGAGGTGATTTTCCAGATCACCACTTGGCTGAGCATCAGTTGAGTCAGAACTGTACTGTTCTCTGGGTGGGGCTGGCCCTGAAAATCTAGGTGGCGTTTACAGAACGCAATTTTGGACTTGCCTGGGCAGCACAATGGGTGACCAACCTATTAGACCATACTTAGGTGTTAATCTGGATGCTGTTTATTTCACCTGGGCAAATGCAATCAGCGCGTTCTCCGTGGGTGATGTCCTGTGAGAACTTGATGACTTCCTAACGGACTAGGTTTTAATGGCTCAGCCTTTTGCATTGAGAAGAAGACTATTGATAGGGAAACATCTCTAGATCCTTTGAAGTCAGCATTTCCAAAAGAGCAAAGAGCCACTCCATTTAGCCTACCTTCTTATCCATGTTATGGCATGCTGATTATAAGAAGGACGAGACTTCCATGTATGCCCCTACTAACTGAAATTATATGGAAAAGCCTGACTGGCAGATGCTGCTTAGAACAAAGTGTTAACACCCATATCAGCCTAGGATATCAGTACAGGGAGACTGATCTTTGAAATTCTTTTGCCTGACACATTTTGCAGTGGGAAATGTGCATCCACCAAGAGATGCCATGGGTTAGATTGTCATTGAAAACCCTGATTCCTAATACTTTCTTAAAATTTTCATTGAACATAGCTAGCTAGGTTTTATTCCCCCCCACCTCCCACTTTCATGTGTGGGCTTCTCTGGCAACTCAGCTGGTAAAGAATTCACCTGCAATGCAAGAGACCCAGGTTTGATTCCTGGGTCAGGAAGATCCCCTGGAGAAGGGATAGGCTACCCACTCCAATATTCTTGAGCTTCCCTGGTGGCTCAGATGGTAAAGAATCTGCCTGCATTGTAGGAGATCTAGGTTTGATCCCTGGATTGGGAAGATCCCCTGGAGAAAGGCATAGCAATCCACTCCAGTATTCTTGCCTGGAGAATCCCCATGGACAGAGGAGCCTGGCAGGCTGCTGTCCATGAGGTCACAAAGAGTCAAACACAACTGAGCGACTAAGCGCAGCAGAACACGTGTGATTGTGAACTAGTGTTTGGTAGTTCAATGTCAGATAATCCAGAACATTTCTGTACTGAGAAATAAGCAGTGATCATCGAGACAGCAAAATATAATTTTACACATACCATGAGTAATCAGTGACTTTTGTGTGTGCAGCATTTTAAATAATTTTGCTTGTTAGGAGGTCATGACCTCACCTGTGATACAACCTCGTCATTTTTGCAGCTTCCCTGGTGGCTCAGACGGTAAAGCGTCTGTCTACAATGCGGGAGACCCGGGTTCGATTCCTGGGTCAGGAAGATCCCTTGGAGAAGGAAATGGCAATTCACTCCAGCACTCTTGCCTGGAAAATCCCATGGACGGAGGAGCCCGATAGGCTACAGCCCATGGGGTCACAAAGAGTCGGACATGACTGAGCGACTTCACTTTCACTTTCAAAGTTTTAACAATAAGTGTTAACTTTAGTTAATCACCAAACCCTCCCAAAGAACTCTCTCAGGGCATTATATGTGGAATCAACATAATCCCTTTAAGCGACTTCCCATTCTGAACAAATAGTGACAACCACTTGGACTGTCTACCTGATGAAAATGTAAAATGAACCGTGAAGTTGCTGCAGGCACCACAGTTTGTCCTCATTTGAGATGTTGAGTTTTCTTTAATGTCCTGTTCGGGCTATCTGTTGTCTCTGGTGCATTTGGTTAATTTTTAGGGAGCTAGAGAGTCCGAAGGTGGCAATGAGGCCTGGCTTGCTAGCTGGTAAGCTTTATGTAGATGGATGCGGTAAAGTGGAACACTTTGGATGTGTGTTCTTTTCCAAGTATTTGCTCAGTGCCATTAGTAAATCAAAACTTATGGATTTGCCTGGTAAAGACGTCATTGCTCATACAAATTAGCCCTGCCCTTCCAGTAGGAAACGATTCTGAGAACAGACCCTACCAGACAGGGAAGGCGATTTTAAGATTGCCGAAAGCTGGTAGTTTCCTCCTACCAGCTGACTCTGACTTTGTGATTAGGGTGTGGATTGTTTGGCTTGAGTTCAGGGCAAGCCTGTGTTCATTCAACACACTGCTGTTTGGCACCTGCTAAGTGGCAGGCATGAGTGGAGATGAGTAGCAACTTGGAACCATTACTCGGTAAAAGTACAGTGGTCTGGAAGGGTGTTTCCTGCACATCCCCAACGGGTCCCATGTTGAGGCAGCGTTCCCCTGAGAGCTGCTCTTCTAGATCTGTGGACTTGTTTCTGCAGTCATCTCTTTGGCTGCTCTGCTCGCCCTCCCCTTCCTCCTGTCTCCATGTTTATCCAAATGGATGCACCTTGCTCTCTAGAGACATTGTGAGTGCAAACAGAATGTCAGATCAAGTAGCAGAAGCATTCTCTTTTGCTGATGGATGGTGCTCTCTTCCTCCTTACTGTTCACTGAGCTGTAAACACCAGCAGACCTTCCTGCCAGAAGAGTAGCCCAGAGTCCACCTGATCTCCTCAGGAATCAGCTGTGGAATTCTTGAACCTCTGTCACCTGTCGGATTCTGAAATTGAACCCATGTGCTTATTGAAAGGGTGTTGCCAATGAGATTAAATGGATGAAACTTCATACAAGATTGACAAGACTCCAGAGAAATCCAGAATTTCTAGTCTCTATTGTAGGGCTAGATTAGGTTTATAGTGCCCAGAGTTAGAGGACTGTCTTTTTTTTTTTTTTAAGTGCTTGGAGCTCCCCAGATTATATTGTGCATCTTAGCCACACCTGCTAAAGATGGGACAGGATCACTTAGATTTTTCAGTGGCTCACAGTGCCTGTTAACACTGGAGATTTAATATGAGGAGAGGAAGGTCTTATTTTTCTGATGTATGTTCCATCCATCTAATTCAGGGACTTGGTTCCCTCTCTCCGAGGTGTTTTCAGTCTCACATTCCTTAGAAATCTAGACAGACCATGATCACAAGAGCACATTTTGATCCAAAAGACAGTAGACAAACTGCTGAGATGATTTCAAACTGAAAAAAAAAAAATTTTTTTTTGAAAGGATTACTCCAAAATTTGACACTAGCAAAGAACAAATTTTGACTTTGAAAAAAAAAATTTTTTTTAAATTTTTGAATATATTTAAACACGTACTACATGGATTATAAAATGGCTAGCAGATGCTATACGAAGAGCACTTCACCTCACTTTATTGATTGCATTGCCATAAAAAGCTTGAAAGTGCTCAAACTCCATTCTAAGAATTATTCCAACCAGTATCACATTCTTATTTTATTTTGTGTCTCTCATTCATGCACAATAGTGGATAGAAAAGAAATCGCCTGAGAAATGGCAGGAGGAAGGAGCAGTGGCCTTCTACTGGTTCAAAGAGATAGGTAAGGTTCCTATTGAGAGAAGTGGTTTAGTTTGTTTTTAAAACTGAGAGGTGGTTAGCAGCTTGGACTCTGTAAGCAGGCTGCTTGACTTCATATCTTGACTGTACCACTCACTAGATGCCTGCTCTTAAACTTCAGTTTTTGTGCCTCAGTTTTCTTACATATGAAATGGGGTGGATGGTAAAAATAACTAACAGGGTTGTGAGCATTAAGGGATGTAATATATGAAATGCCCTCATAACAGTTTTCTAGAAATCATTTTACAATTGTCAGCTACAGTCTTGATTCCTTTGATTGATTAGTGGGTGTTCCTTCCCATATGGAATTCTGAAGGATGTGGGCCATAGCTTGCCAGAGAGCCAGAAGGGGGGCGCTGTGGTCCACGCTCAGGTCTTTTCCCCTTTGCCTGCTCTGCAGCATCAGTTATATAACTAACTGTGTTGTCATAAGTGATGTGACATTTTTGATGGTGCAGCTGCTTCAGCCCAGGAGGCTGGAGTGATGTTATAGGGAGTGGGAGAGAGCCCTGGACCAGGAGTCGAGACAAGTTGCTCTGCTCCTGCCTCTCTGGGGGCCCCGTTTCGTGGAGTAGTTGGCCTGGGGCTACCCCAAGCTCCTTTTCTGTTCTAAGTGGTCAAGGAAACTGGGAATTACCTTCAAGTTCAGGGTCTTGAGGTCTTTGATGCAAGGTTCTAAACATAGAAGAATCAATTCTGGCTCCCTCCTGAGGGGGTTTGGGGGTACCCATGAAAGCTCTCTTAAGGCCAAGATAATTGCAGAATAGCAACCTCAACCACAAAGCTTTGTCAGCCAGGAAAGTCAGAGTCCAGAAAGGCATTTAGAGAAAACCACCTCTAACCAAACTTTTCATGCAGACATGCTTCTCAAACCAAAGAGGAGGATCTGAAAGTATCCTGTGATTGAGAAACAAGATGTTTATGGGAGGAGGGACCCAGTGACATGTTAGAGGAAGAAGTGGTTAGTCTGTGGCTTCCAGGATGCTTAGCAAAAGAGACAGCCCTGGCTTCTACCCGAGATGGGATGGCTGCACAGACAAGAAGGAACCTGCCTAAGTTCAGGTGCCCGAACTCTATGAAGTCGGCGGATATGCAGAATGGGTAAAGGGGAGGATCAGGAGGGCTGTGTTTTAATTTTGGTTCCTTCTTTAACTTGACTTTGGGAAAGTCATTTAGCCCCCTGAGTCTGTCCATCTCTTCCTTAGGATATGGGCTGGAATTCCTCAGGCCTCTTTCAGGTTTCTAGCTCAGTAACTGCAAAGAGAAACCTAGAAGCCTGAAATGCAGGGGGACAATAGTGGGAGTGTTTACGACCCACAGCTTTTTATCTGCGGAGCCATCTTTAGTTCTAATTTTCTTTACAGAAAAGAGGGAAAACATTGTGCTTTTCATAGCACCAAAAAAATTAAAGTAAAATAAAATCCTGCAAGGCTAATAGTCAGTACCCTGATTTTGTCCCCCTGCGCACTTGATTTCTCAACCAAGAATGGAGAAAAGGGGAATCATATATATAAGTATAGAGCTCCATGGCCAAGAATTTACCCTGGATTCTCTGCTGATGGCTTGACCAGCAGATAGGTTTTCTGTGGAAAACTGTTACTTATAGGAACAACTTTCCCATGCTATAAGATCAGCCTGGGCCACCTGCCTTCAGAATCGTAGAGCACTAATATTTATTACACATTAATTAGATGTTGATGTGTCTGTCTCCCTTCCTAGTCTGGGTGTCCCCTCCCTACCAGAGCTCCCTAAGAGAAGGAATGGTGACTTATTTTTGCCCATCATACAGCACTGAGCCCAGTGATGCTTAATAAATGTTAATTGAAGAAAGAGAAAGAACTGAGGCATGCAAAGAATGCAGACTCATTTCTACATAGGACTGAATAATAGTATTGAAAGCCTTTGGTCTTAAACTGTGTTCATCATTTTCAGTCCCATCTGTTATCTTCATTTGTTTCTTCTCATCAACCCATGATGAAATCGTCATCAATCCCATCTTACAGATGAGGAAGTGAGGCACAGAGAAGCTAGGTGACTTACTCAAAGTCACACAGCTTAGTAGGTGACAGCAATATGTTAAGATCATGATTTGTCTAACTCCCAAACCTGTATCCATTCTATTCTAACCCTGCACAGCTGTTACTAGATCACCACTTGCGTGGGCAATAGAGAGCTGGCAGTCTGGGACCCAGTACCATCAGCAAACGGGGTGGCACTAGCCTTAGTTGAGGTCAGTGGCTGAGAGAAGAGCAGGTGCTTGGTTGGTGCTGGGTCCCTTCTGGAGGTGGTGGTCACCATCGCATATGACATGGATTCTCAGTGTTCCCTAACCACCATCTGGACAGCTCCTGAAATAATTTCCATTCCAGCCTCAGAAGTGTGGGCCATTAGTAGGTGACAGCAGAGAGGACCTGCCACTGAAGGCTCTGACTCTGGTGGAAGGAAGTGGTCAGAGAAGAGAAACAGGATAATAGGATATCCATCCATCCATCTGCTCACCCATAAGCATTTACTGAGCACCAGGTGTGCGTTAGACATAGATACGGAGGTATGGAGGAAGGTCTTAGTCCCTACTCTTGCGGAACTCAGCCTAAAGGGAGATACATGTAAAACACACTTCTACTTCAGAGCAGGAAGTGTCATGAGGCTGTGGGAGAACAGAGGATACCTTCTCTAGGCGTGAGGTTCAGGTATATTGGCCAAGAGAAATGTCACGTGGGCTCAGTCTTGATGAGTGGTCGTTAGCAGGTGGAGGACAGGAATGCCGGGCAGATGGACCAGAGTGTAAGAAGATACTGAGCTATGTCGCCACGTGGAACATGTTGGGATGTGGAATAATTTGGTGTGATTAGAGCACCGTATATGAAAGGAGTGTCAAGAGATGGAGGATGAAAGTTGAGACAGATCTGTCATGAAGTTCCTCGTACCAAGGACTTTGGATTTTATTCTCAATATAATGAGATGCCACCAAAGGGTGTTTTTTTTTTTTTTTTTAAATTGAAGTTTAACTGACATGACATTATACTAGTTTCAACTATACAGTGAAATGATTCAGTATTTGTATGTATTGCAAAATGATCACCACAATAAGTCTATTTAACATCCATCACCATGCAGAGTTAGTTTTTGTTTTTTTTTTAACCTTGTGATGAGAACTTTCGAGAACCAGAAGGTTTTAAGGAAATGGGTGGCAGGGTGACTTTGCACGTTAGAAAGATCACCTGTGTGACTGGAAGGAGTCAGGTTCTAAGGTTGGGAGACCAGATGGAAAGTTATTTCTGTGACTGTTTTTCCAGGAGAGAAAAGTTTAAACTAAAGCAGCAGTAGCAGGAGGTGAGAAAAGGAGACAGATTTAAGAGCCATTTGCACAGTGGAATAATTGAATTTTTTTGGATGATCAATTGGAATGGTATTGAGGGGGCTGTACATTTTAAAGGCTGTACACAAAAATGAGTCCAGGATTCCTGGCTTGGGCCACTGGTGGGATGTAGTGCCAGTCCCTGAGATGGAGAAATGAAGGAGGAAGAGGGAAGGCTCGGGGAGAAAAATGCTGACTTATTTGGTCATCTTGTGGATAGGCTAAGTGGAGATCCCTGGCAGGCAGGCGGTTGGATAGTGGGTGAGGAAATAGGGTGCACCTGAGGAGGGGGGTCAGTTTGAAATTCTGTGGTGCTTGCAGGCAGTGAGAGCCACGGGGGCCGAGTGAGAGAGGGAGAGAAGGCACAGGATGCGCACAGACCGCTCCCCATACAGTTCCAGAAATGGAGGCCCATCTAGGGAGAGGAGCCTGTGATGGAAACTAGCAAGGAGGGAGCCAAGAGATGGAAAAGAAAAACCAAGAGAAAGCAGTATCATGGGAGCCAAGGAAGAAAAAAATTTCAAGAAGGCGAGGAAGTGGTTAGTTGAGTCAGATACTGCCACAGTCAAATACGAGGAAGACTGGCAGATGCCCTCTGGGTCTGGAAAGTTGGCAGTGACCATGGCAAGAACAGTTTCAACAGAATGGTGGGAGAAAAGCCAAAATGCAGTAGGGTTAAGCAAGTGGGACTGAGGAAGTTGAGGCCAGAAGTGGAGTCTCCTGGAAAAGAAATTGGAGCTATATAAGGAAGGGCAGAGACAGAAGGGAGGAGAGAGGTAGTGGGGCTCGGGGAGGGTTTATTTGACTTCATTTGGCCCCCGTGGAGGGACTTGGATCCACCGAGAAGCCGTAAAGAAAGAGCCCAGACTGAGGGGGGTGTGGAAGGTAGAGGAAGGAGGAAGTGGTAGGAGGAGCAGAGCCCAGAGAGGATGGTCAGGGAGGAAGTGCAGAGTCAGGATGAGCAACTTGATCTGGACATGAACACGCATCCCTTCTCCTGAGACTGGCAGGAAGATCATAAGCACGAGGAGTGTATACAGAAATTTGGGCGTGGGATGGTGGATACAAAAAGTTGGAGTTCCTGCCTTGTCATTTGTTTTTCTCTGTAAAGTAGGGAGAATTAAAAAGCAGCTGTGCTCATTTAACAAACACCAAAGGCTGGTAATCTCTGTTCAAACCACTCATTTGTTCATTTACTCAATATTTATCCAGCACCGGTTGTGGTAGGCACTGTTTTAGGTGCCTGGAGATTTGGTAGTGAGCAAGTCTGCCCCAGGGGAATCAGGCCACCACTTCATAAACAAATAATTGGACATAGTAATTGCAGACTGTGAAAGTTTTCTGGAGTCACACCTTTGAGTGAGGTCTTAAACTGTTTGCCTAGGGATCCAATTCCTGCCCTCAGAGAGTTAGAGGAGACAAGTCAGTGCACAGAAGAGGCAGAAGTGGAGTTTGATTCGGACAAGGGCTCAGGATGAAGCCTGGAGGCACCACGTAGAGAAATGAGAGCTGCTATCACTGCTGATAGAAATGGGCATGTGACCAGACCTTGCCATTCACAAAATCCCATACCCCTGGCCCAGAGGATGGGGTGTGACTCAGTCCAGGTCAGCCAGAGTCCTTCTCTGGGATTTTACAGTCCTTGTGAGAAAGCAGTTCTTCCTCTGGGGCCCCAGCAAGGTCCTCACTGGATTGAATTGATGGTAGCCCGGAGCTATCTGCGGCCATGTTTCCACATCTGCATTACTCTCTGCAGAAAGGAAGCTTACCTATTGTGGGAGAGACTTCGGGATATGGGGGAATGGAGAGGAAAGAGAAAAGGAGAGAGGGGAAGCCAGAAAGACATTTGACTATTTGGAAGGAATGATGCTAAAGCTGAAACTCCAGTACTTTGGCCACCTCATGCAAAGGGTTGACTCATTGGAAAAGACTCTGATGCTGGGAGGGATTGGGGGCAGGAGGAGAAGGGGACGACAGAAGATGAGATGGCTGGATGGCATCACTGACTCGATGGACGTGAGTCTCAGTGAACTCCGGGAGTTGGTGATGGACAGGGAGGCCTGGCGTGCTGTGATTCATGGGGTCGCAAAGAGTCAGACACGACTGAGCGACTGAACTGAACTGAACTGACTGCAGTCTCTGAAGCTGGCTCTATGCACTGGACAGTTATGTGAACCAATAAATCCCTTCTTCTTTATATAGACTAATTTGAGCTGGAATCCTCGCCTTTACAACCAAAATCATTTTGAAAATGGATAAGGCCTTCCAGGAAGACAAAACAGTATGAGCTAGAGTATAAAAGCACAGCTCAAACATGCAGGTTGCTGTCATGGGGGTGGGGCAGTCCTGTGTGACTGGAATTAGGGTTGGGGGGTATATGAGGAGAAGTGTGTAAAGGATAAGTGGAGCTGGGTTGTAGGTTTCCCTGCACATTTGGCTTCAGGATACACTGAATCCATGGTAGGGACACTAACCTTCTCCCTACATGGTAGGATAGTAGGGTGCCAAGTTGGGAGAGCTTGAAGAGGGAGACCATAGAAGAGGCTTAAGAGCAAAGAGAGAAAAATTCTGTAGTCTGTACTAGAGGATCACTAGGAGAAGCAATGAGGAATTGGGTGCGGGAGAGATTTTGGCAGAATAGTTGAGACCTGGTGTCCAGTTGAACATGGGGAGAGAAGAATAGATCAGAGAAGTCCCCCTAGTTTGGAACCTGGATGATAGAACTTAGTTATGCCATCAAGTTAGGAGGCATAGGAGTAGGGAGGGAAGTGGTAAGAGAAAGATGGCAAGTCAGACCACTGGTACAAATTTCAGGTCCTTCCCAAATGACTTTTGTGTTCACAGTGTTCTTGGGGAAGTCATTCTGCCATTTAGAAGAGAGGTCAGGTCTAGAAGGAGAGTGGGGCTGGGCTGTCCTGCGTGGTAAGGCCATGAGAGTCAGTGGGTGTAGTGTCCCTGGAGAGAGTCTGCAGATGGAAAGGAGGGCTCTTAGGGAAGGAGCCTCCCCTGCTGTGGAGGTGAAGCCTTTGACAGATGCAGAGGCACCTGCCTTTGATAGACACAGAAGTAGCTCACCTGGGAAGAGGGGCTGGAGGTCAGAGGAGCGCAAGGAGACCACGCCATGTGTGCTGCAGGAAGTTGTGTGTGTGTGTTCTGTTCATGGCATTGCCCCATTAGATGAAGACTGAGAACAGACCATTGTATTAGGTGGGCCAATAAGTTTGTTTGAGTTTTTCCATAAGATGTAAAGGAAAAAGGCGATTGAACTTTTTGGCCAATCCAGAATTTGTTGATTGATGCTATTTCTGCTGCTGCTGCTGCTAAGTCGCTTCAGTTGTATCCGACTCTATGCGACCCCATAGACGGCAGCCCACCAGGCTCCCCCGTCCCTGGGTTTTTCCAGGCAAGAACACTGGAGTGGGTTGCCATTTCCTTCTCCAATGCATGAAAGTGAAAAGTGAAAGTGAAGTCGCTCAGTCGTGTCCGACTCTTAGTGACCCCATGGACTGCAGCCCACCAGGCTCCTCTGTCCATGGGATTTTCCAGGCAAGAGTGCTGGAGTGGGGTGCCATTGCCTTCTCTGGATTGAGGCTATTACTGGCCTTGGAAAGAGCAGTTTCAGTGGAGGGGAAGGGATAAACGCCAAATTGAAAGAACATTTTTTGGGTGGAGATAAAGCTGAACTGGGATTAAAGACAAGTTTGACCCCAGCTCTGTCCCTGTTTGGCTTGGTGGCCTCAGGCAAGTTCCTTCACGTCTCTGGGATTTAGTACCTTCATATATAAAATTAGGAAACTGGGGCTTCCCTGGTGGTCCAGTGGTTTAGAAACCACCTTGCAATGCAAGGGACGTGGGCTTGATCCCTTGTCTGGGAAGATCCCACATGCGGGGGAGCAGCTAAGCCTGTGCAAACAGCTGTGGAGCCTGTGCTCTAGATCCTGGGAGCCACAACTGCTGAGCCCACAAGCCGCAACTGCTGAAGCCTGGCCACCCTAGATAGAGCCTGTGCTCTGGAACAAGAGAAGCCACCGCAATGAGAAGCCCACACACTGCAACCAGAGAGTAGTCCCCCGTTGCCGCAACTAGAGAAAGCCCGTGCAGAGCAGTGAAGACCCAGAGCAGCCAAAACATAAGTAAATCTTAAAAAAATAATAAAATTAGGAAACTGGACGGAATGATCTGTAAGCTTCTGCTCAAGTCTCGAGGTTATAATTTAAATTTTGCTGTCCAGCAGAACAGATGTTCTTGTGGTAAGGAATTCCCCGCCTTCTCCCTTGGCCATCCTCAACTGAGATAATAAATTATAACAAAATCAAGCTCTCAGAACTGCAGTGCTAATTGAGAACGAAAACTGGGACATCAGCTCAGGGAACTGTGGACACCAGGGCGTGTTGCACCCACGTGTGCACTCCACTGAGAGTGTGGGGCCCTGCGAGGCAGGGATTTGTCTCATAATACTGTCAGGGTTTGTAGGACCAGGGTCCTGTGAGGCTCTTCCGAGGGGAAGAGTGTAAGACAGAATAACCCCTGGGGTCCCCGTCTCTTTGAATGCACATGGGTGGGAGAAAAAAGGACCATGAGTCTGAGCTGGCTGTGGGGGGGCGTTCCAGCCAAGTAGGCAAAGAGGAGTTGGAGGGACCCTCAGCCTCAGGAGAGGAACAAGCCTGAGGGAACCAGAGGGTCAGAATGGAAGAGGCCTGGCTCTGTCCCAGGCACATTGTGACTTCATCACTGGAAAATGGCAGTAGGGAGACCCTGGTTCGGAGTTGTGGCCAGCCCTCCTACCAAATAGAAAGCCTGTTTCTTCTTTGAATCTTCTTAGAGTTTCAGTCACACAGACCTCACCAGTCCCTATTTCTTCAGCACACATGTGTTCATTCTGTAAATACCAGTGGAAGACCAATCATGGGTTGGCGTTTTCTAAGTTTCTAAGAACAGAGCTCTTAACTCTGTTCTCTAAAATCGACAATCTCCCTGTCTTTAAGGCTCTTGCAGCTTTAGAGAAGGGGGATAGACAAGTAAGTGAATAAGCAAGGTCGTTTCATGTAGTGATATATTCCAGTAGAAGAAGCTGGGCTTGAACAGTGCGGGGTAGTTAGAGGAGATAAGGGAAAGAGCTGGTCAGGAAAGAGCTGAGGAAGCGGGAAGAGCATATGCAAAGGCCCTGGGGCAGAAATGAGCAAAAAGGCAGCCAGGGAGGCTGAACCTCAGGGAAGAAAAAGTGGCACAAAATGGGATTAAAGAAGCTGAGAAGAGCCACCACGAAACCCAGGGAGAGGCATTGGGTTTCAGAATGCCCTGGGGGCCTTAAAACGTGGGACAACTTGACATGATGTACAATTTTAAAAAATTCCTCTGCATTCTGGAAAAAGCAAAACCATAGGGACAGAAATCACATCAGTGGTTTCTAGGGATGATAGGAGAGAAAGATTGACTATGAGGGGAAACAAGGGAACTTGGGGAGGTGAGAGAAAATACTCTCTCTCTTAATTGATGGTTACACAATTGTATATGTTTACCAAAACTCATCCAACTATCTACCACAAAAGAGTGAATTTACTGTAAGTTATGCTTCAGTAAATCTGACTTGTAAAATGTCCATTTTTTTTAGGGATCCACCAGCCGTGCAGTGGTTAGGATTCCGTACTTCCACTGTAGGGGGCATGGGTTCCCTGGTCAGGGAACTAAGATCTGGCATGCTACATGGCACAGTGAAAAAAAAAAAAATTATTAATTAAGGGGGAAAAAGAATTGCAGTAAGCTGTAACAAAATCCGTCTGTCTGCGTTGCTCTGTGGCTGTTGAACGACAGAGCCAGCCTCGCGCAGCGCAAGCAGTACACCCACTGCTGGTCTTACAATTGAGCCTGTATTGTGTGCTGTTCCTGAAGGCTTCCGTAAGTCAGTTTATTGATGTGTGTTCCTAGTTTTCCTGTTCACATAGTTTTCCTTTAGAACTGGTTTGAAAGCTCAGTGTGGGTGGAAAGCATCTGCTTCTTCTGTGTGGGCCCATGGTAAATGCTTACTACCTATTACATTCCTTACCTTTGAGTGGTGCTCTGGAGTGTAAACTGCTGCTTCTACACTCGCCATCACCTTTGAGCCTTACAACAGTCTTGTCAGGCTGCACAGACATTCCTGTACCCCCATTTTACAGATGAAAAAACTGAGGTGAAAGTATAGCATTATCAGGAAAGTATGAATTTTGGAGATCTTGGCTTTGCCATTTGTTGGTGATCATGTACTTTGGGGGAAATTGTTTAATCTCTCTGAACCTTAGTGTCTGAATCATTAAAAAGAGATTAAAAAAAATTAAACACATTGCAGATGTACTGTGAGGATTAAATGCAGCAACACAGCTAAAAGCATTTAGCATAATGCTGAAGTTCCTTAGATGGTCATAGTATTTTTACTATCAGTGAGAGAGGTGAGGCGAGAGATCCCATATAGGCCATCAGTGCACGCGTGCTCAGTTGTGTCCGACTTTGCGACCCCATGAACTGAAGTCCGCCAGGCTCCTCTGTCCATGGAATTTTCCAGGCAAGAATACTGGAGTAGGTTGTCATTTACTACCCCAGGGCATCTTCTCGACTCAGGGATCAAACCTGAGTCTCTTGTGTCTCCTTCATTGGCAGGTGATTCTTTATCACTAGTGCCTCTTGAAAAAAGTGATTTATTTAAGACCATGTGGCCAGGACACAATAAAGCCAGAGCCTGGTTCTTCTCACTCCAGGTGTGCCTCTCCTTCCATCACATTAGCACATTCTTCCTGGTTTTTAGTTGGTTTGTCCAGAGCTAATTACTTTTTTAATTTTTTACATTTATTTTTTAACTGGTGAAAAATTAGTTTACAATTTTGTGTTGGTTTCTGCCATACAACACTCAAATCAGTCATAATTATATGTTTATCCCCTCTTTCGCTCCCTTCCCCCTATCCTACCCCTCTGGGTCAATACAGAGTGCCAGACTGGACTTCCTGTGTTATTTAGCAACTTCCCACGGTTTTACACATCATGATGTATATATGTCAGTGCTGCTTTCTCAGTCCCTCCTACCCTCATCTTCCTCCACTGTGTCCACAAGTTTGTTCTTGACTCAGTTCATCAGTACCATTTTTCTAGATGCCATATATATGCATTAATATACAATACTTGTTTTTCTCTTTCTGACTTACTTCACTCTGAATAAGAGGCTTTAGGTTCATCCACCTCACTTCAACTGACTCAAATTTATTCCTTTTTAATGACTGAGTAATATTCCATTGTATAAATGTACCACAACTCCCTTATCCGTTCATCTGTCGATGGACATCTAGGTTGCTTCCGTGTCCTGGCTATTATAAATACTGTTGAACATTGGAGTGCATGTGTCTTTTAGAATTATGGTTTTCTCATGGCATATGCCCAGTAGTGGGGTTGTAGGATCATATAGTAGGTTTATTCCTAGTTTTTTAAGGAATCTCCACATTGTTTTCCATAATGGCTATATCAGTTTACATTCCCACCAGCAGTGAAGGAGGGAGCTAATTAGTTTTTTACCAACACAGGTCCTTTAGTGCAGTCATTGGTTTAAGTTCACAAATATTTATTGAGCATGCACTGCATGCTCCATGTATGCACAGGATACAATGGTGAGCCAAGACAGGCTCCATGGTTGCCCTCAAGGGCAGAGATGCCCTTAAGTTCATTGGCATCACAGCCAACTGAGAGGTGAAGAGTGCTGAGGGAGCACCTAAGTAGATTTGGAGTATGGAAAGGCTTCTGGAGGATGTAATGTTGAATTATTTTCTTTCTTTAGCAAAAACACTTTTGTCATGACATAGATCAATACATATGCAAAATATGCATTAATCTTTCATGTTTAACAAGCTTTTGCAAAGCATGCACTCGTGTAAAGAAGATCCCCAAATATACCTACTCAGTCATAGCTCTCTCTCCCTCACTCCCCACTGCCTGGATTTTCACGATGTTTCCTTGCTTTTCTGTATAGTTTGTCACCCTACATGCATCTTCTTATCGTAAAGTTTATTCTTATCTGCTTTTGACCTAGTCGGAATCCTAACTGTTATGTATTAAGTTGTAGCTTTCCTTCAACATTGTGTTTGTAATGTTTGCTCAAGTTGTTGTACATAGCTGTAGTTCATTTTTATTGCTGTGTAGTATTTTATAGCATTTTCTCCCAAATATTTATAATTTTTCTATGTAGCATTCACAGATATTTGTGTATACTCATGAATTTGCCAGATATTATTCAGTTCACTGCTGTACAACATACACCATTATATACCAGCTCTGAAGACCCTGCAGTTTATTTACCCATTCTACTGTCGATGTACCTTTGGGTTATTTTGAGTTTGGGGCAATTGTGAAGGATGCTGCTACGAATACCCATGTAGATTTATATCCTGAGGCACCTACGTTTGTAAATGGTTATTTGAAGTGGAGTTGCTGGGAATCTTCAGCTATGTTAGATAATGCCACCGTGGTTTCCAAGTGGTTACTCCATTTTACATTTGCACTAGCAGGGAGAATTCCTGTTGTTCTAAATCCTTGCCAGTATTTGGTATTGTCAAACTTTTAAATTTTTTGCCTAATTGATAGTATTTCATTGTGGTTTTACTTTACATTGTAACCTACTAATGAGGTTGAACAGCTTTTCATATATTTATTGGACATTGGATTTCCTTTTCTGTGAGGCACCTATTCTGTTTCTTTTTTAAAAATTAGGTTGTACTTTTCTCATTAATTTGTAGGAGTTCTTTATATGTTCTGGAGAGTAGTCCTTTTCCAGTTTTATTCATGTAAATATTACCTCCCTTTGTCCTTTCACTTTGTTAATGATGTATTGTGAGTTTTTAGAAAGGTTCTTTTTAAAAATAGCTTGTTTATTCTTGGCTGTGCTACGTCGTCATTGTTACGTGGGCTTTTGTCTAGTTGTAGGGAGCAGGGGCTGCTCTCTAGCTGCAGTGTGCGGGCTTCTCATTGTGGTGCTGCTCTTGTTGCAGAGCATGAGCTCAGTAGTTGAGGCTCCTGGGCTCTAGAACACAGGCTCAGTAGTTGTGGTGCATGGGCTTAGTTGCTCCTGGGGATTTGGGATCTTCCTGGATCACAGATCAAACCTGTATCTCTTCCACTGGCAGGTGGATTCTTAAGCACTGAGCTCCTAGGGCTCAGTGGTAAAAGAAGAAGCCTCAAAATTCTTATTTTAATGTTAGATTTTTCAGTCTTCCCCTTTTTGGTTAGTATTTTTTGTGTCTTGTTTAAGAGATCTGTGTTTTACCTAGAGATGACAAAACTTACTCTTTCTCTTCCTCTTCAAGAAGCTTGGAAGCTTTTTCCTTCCATATTTTGGTGCTCAATTCATCTGTAATTGATGCTTGTATATGGTATAAGATAGGGTTCCAGTTTCATTTTTTCCCCCCTGAATGGATAGCCATTCGTCCCAGCAACACTTGTTGAAAAAGAGAGGTTTTTTCGGTCACGGATCTGAATAACCACCTCTGTCATATGTCAGATGTTTGTGTACACAGAGGCCTGTTTCTTGACTCTCTGTTCCAGTCCATCAGACTCTCTATTCCTAGGTCATTGCCACACTATCTAGATTACTGTAGCTTTATAGCAAGTCTGGATATTTGGTTTAATAAATCCCCCCACCTTGGTCTTTGTGAGTGGTTTGGCTGTTCTCAGTCCTTTGTGTTTGCATGTAAATGTTAAAATCAATTTATGTAACACACACACACATACTGCTATTGGATTTTGATTTGTATTTCTTGCTTTCTTTCTATTCTGGGTAGAATTGATGTCTTTACGTCTTGAGTCCTCCTGATCTATGAGTGTGTGACATTTCACCACTTATTTAGATTATCATAATTTCTCCTAAAATATTTATAACGTTTCCCATAGAGGGCTTACATACTTTCTGTTAAATTTATAGCTAGATACTTGATATTTACAATGGTCTTTTCCCCTTTCCTCAGTCCCAGACTCTCCCTGCTCCAGATAGGAATACAGCTCAGTCGACATGTTTTTAGCAGCAACCATAGCAAGTCTGGTCTTTTGATTGGAAAGGCTTCCTTCCTAAGGTGATCGTAGAAGCGTTTGAATTGCATTTTGTATCTGTTGCTGGTGTACGGAAATAACAGTTGGTTTTGTGTATTGATTTTGTATTCATCAACCTTACTTAATTTTTATGTAAATTCTAATGTTTTCTTGTAGATTGTAAGGCCTAGAGAAGGGAGTGACTGTCCAGGTTCCCATGGCTAGCTAATATCAGAGCAAGAATGAGTGTGCTCCCATTTCTCCCTTAACTTCTCCAGAGAGAATATTCCAAGTAAGGGTTGGGAGAAGCCAATGGGGAGAAGGAAATAATGTTTCTTGAACATTGATTATTTAAGATGTTTAATAAACATGATCAGGCTTCCCTGGTGGCACAGATGGTAAAGAATCTGCCTGCAGTGCAGGAGGCCTGCAGTGGATCCCTGGGTCAGGAAGATTCCCTGGAGAAGGAAATGGCAACCCACCCCAGTATTCTTGCCTGGAGAATCCCCATGGACAGAGGAGCCTGGTGGGCTAAGTCCATGGGGTCGCAGAGAATTGGACACGACTGAGCAACTAACCCAGTATAGGATCAGCTTAACTCTCACTGGAAACAGGTTACTGGTTATCCCTATTTTAATTATTATTATTATTTTTTTTTAATTTGGCTGCTCCTAGTTGTCATTGTGGCATGCAGCATCTTTAGTTGTGGCTTGTGGGATCTAGTCCCCTGACCAGGGGTGGAATCCGGGCCCCTTGCATTGGGAGCACAGAGTCTTATTAGACATTGGACCACACAGAGAAGTCCCTGGTTATCCCCATTTTGGAGTTGAAGAAAGTGAGACTCAGAGGTTATCTGAAAGACTTCTACGGGGTCACACCTTGGTTCATAACTGAGCAGACATTCCAGAGGTGTAGGGGTCCTGTTGCTCTGTCATGTGTATACCAGTCGGCACACCTTCTACATTCGGGGTTAGAACTCTCTGGGCCTCCCATCCCTGCCATGCTGTCTTCCAGAGCCCAGCCCTTGGAAATCTGCGCTGCCGCTAATGAGGCCGTCCTAGCATCTTTGGACTCAGGCAGGCCTGCTTTTTGTCAGCTCTTGGGTTACATTCCTACCCAAAGTCCTAAAATCAGTTTCCACCTCTGCCCCCCTACGTAGTTCCGTCTCAACTGAGAAAATGAGTTCACAGCTTGTTGGGTTCTAGGAACCAAATTAGGTGTTGCCCTGGGCCTCTCGTTTCAGTCCTGGCTTGAAAATACGATTGTGGTTTTTATGAGCCTGCTTTGTTATACAGTGAAGTAGAGAGAATTTATGGTCGAAGTCCTTACCAGCACCCCTGCCCCCAATCTCGCCCATTGGCAGGGGCTGCCTGCAGGCAAGGAGGTTTGCTGTTGCTGGCTGTGCAAAGGAATTGTGCAATGCTCTGTTTGTGAACGCAGCCCAGCCGCGCTCTATTCAGTGTGACAGCTTCCTACTCGGGAACACACGGCCCTTCATGGGATGACTGTAAATTATGCAACCCCAGAGCTAAACAATGAGGAGTCGTGGGGAAAAGGAAGGGACCAGCTGGATTGTAGCCTGGACCTGAGATGAGAGCGTGCAGACTTCGGCTGCTTGGCGATGGATGGGAGGAAGGTCTTTGGCAATTGAGAAAAGCCAGGAAGTCCTGTCACAGTGCTACTTGTGAAAGCGAGTTTTACTTTGTAAAAAAAAGTCAATGTTTCTTTCAAGCTCTATTTATCAATTCAGGGAGAGGTTTAGAAACTAGGAGGGACATTTGCAAAAGAAAGTGGTCATATGGTGTTACCAAAAGTAACTGAATGCTGAACACTGTATTTAACCTTTGTCCTGGTGGCCCCAAGTCATCACTTTTTGCTATCGCTTTGGTGCTAAAAACCAGCAGTGCCCCTGAGGGCAATTGATGGGCAGACTGTTTCCTTCCTACCCGCCCTCCCACCCCCTGCAAATGGTCCTGGAATGTAATTAATTCTGCTTTGATATGCTTTATATAACTTTCCCATCTCTCCACTTGCTGTCATCTGTCCCTTCTTGCTCTTTCAGCATTCCTACCTCAGATGTTTTTTCCCTTTCTTCTTCTACCCTGAATCCGCAGTGGCCTGGAATGAAATGACTGGCTTTGTCACAGTCGTGTGTAGGGCAGGAAGAAATAGGATATAAGCGAGGCCCCGAGGAACTCTTGTAGAGTGCTTATGCTGTGGTGCTTGGACTTTGCGCGTTTCTGCTTGCTTATGACATGGGATTAGTATGTAAAAATGAATTGACAGCCATGAAGTGCTTTACAAATGTATACGACGATGACAAGGTTCCTATTGTACAATCTGCTGCTTGGGGTTCCTCGTCCGTCGTGGCTCCTGGCAAGGTTTTGACTCATGGAGTTTGCTGGACACGTGGCTCCCAGATAAGAGCGATGCCCTGTCGTCTGTTGTCACAGATGTTGGCCTGACTGCAGCAGCAAGGAGGCTAATGCGAAGAATCTCTGTAGCAGAAGTGCTCTGCTTGGCCCTTTCTGTAAAATGGCATGGGTGCCACACAGGGTCAGACTGTATGGGAGGGTTCCTGGGGAGCCCTCCCCAGTGGTGGGCACCACGGCCGTATGCTCACCTGCATGAGAACTTAAGGTCTCTCAGCTCAGCCAGGCCAGATGTATTTGCTACCTTCTGGTCAAGATCCGCACTAGCAGTTCTTCCAGGGAAGAGGGAGTGTGAATGGCTATTTTCAGATGTTTGTGGTCTTTGCCCTGAAGTGTGTGAAACCGATTGGTTAAAAAGCTTTCCACCAACATTATCGTTCATTCATGTTTTTACTCTGCAGGTCTTTATTGCGGTCATACCTTGTAGGGAAGGGGGATAAATGTGGAGGGATTTTTCAAAGAGGTCAGGAAGGCCACACCAAGAAGATGAAATTGGAGTAAAGACTTGGTGGAGGTGAGGGAGCCAGCCGTGTACAGTGGGGGAAGAGTGTTGTTCAGTCCAGTTGCTCAGTCCTGTCCAGCTCACTGCGACCCCATGGACTGCAGCACGCCAGGTTCCCCTGTCCATCACCAACTCTGGAGCTTGCTCAAACTCATTTCCATCAGGTTGGTGATGCCACCCAACCATCTCATCCTCTGTCATCCCCTTCTCCTGCCTTCAATCTTTCCCAGCATCAGGGTCTTTTCCAATGAGTCAGTTCTTCGTATCAAGTGGCCAGAGTATTGGAGCTTCAGCTTCAGAGTGTTGTAGGCACAGGGATAGGAAGTGCGGAGGTGCTAGGCCAGGAGTGTGCCTGTGTGTGGGAGGGAACCACAAGGAAGTTTCCATAGCTAGAGTCACAGATGAACCAGGAAAATGGGTGCCAAGTGGTTACTTGGAATGTGGTCTGATCTAAAGGCGAGGTCAGAAAGAAAGCTCCCTGACAGACCCTTGTGGACCCTTGTTTTGTGGATATGAGGACTGTTATTCCCCTGCAAGGCCTGGTGCCTGGGGGTGGGGAGCTTTGGTGCTCTGTGCGTGCGTGCGTGCGTGTGTGTGTGTGTGTGTGTGTGTGTCCTGACAGAGGAGGAACGAAAGAGAGAAGGAGCCCTCCCAGGGATGAAGTGGGTGGACTCTGCATGGCCTCGGAAAGACAGTCATTTCTGGCTGGCCTTTAGGAGACAAGCACAGGGTCAAGGTGCAGATCCCTGGCAGTCAGACGCTCAGGGCAGTCTTCTCCAAGTGTAGCCCAAACGCTTAGTGGTCTGCAGGTGAACACATATGTTAATATGTTTACTTTCATGTGTTTTAGGACCAAAGTCCCTAATACATCAAAACCACGGTCTTATAGATAATTATAGTGTAGAATGACGTTTAAGCAGAATTTTTTTTAAAAAAGAGAATAAAAATCATGCAGTGGCCAAAAAACAAAAACGATGCTGACTCTGAGCAGCAGTTCCACCGTCTTGAGGCTGGGGTACCTGGGCAGAGCTCCTCCATGTCATCTTGGAGCAGCAGTGCCTCTGTCCCCACCCGGGTCCGTGAGCCACCACCTTCTCCCCAGTGCCTGCCTGCAGGTGTGTCTGTCCCACTGCCTGCGCCCAGCCAGGGCCCCTCACAGCCATCTCTGGCTCAGCCTTTCTCTGAGTCTGGCACCTGGAGTCTTCTCTCACTGCCCTGTGCAGCCACCTCAAGTGGGTCTGAAACCCTACCCACCACCCAGATCCCGAGCCCACTCTGGGATGCCCACCTCTGGCATCCCTCCATCTCTCCATCTGTGCTGGAGGCCCAGGCGGGCCCCTGCTATCTTCTGTGTGTGTAGCTCCGGCCTCTGAAGACCAGCTCACTTTCTTCTGCTCCGCAGGCCGTTGCTCTGTACGCTCACCCATGCCAGGATCTCTGTTCTCCAGATTGTCTTGTGCATGAATCCGCACCACACTGTGCAGCATCTTAATATACTGTCATGGTCGTGTAGAGATTCCCTGTTTACCTGGGCATCATTCATGCACGGCTCATGCACGTGCACTGTTCCTAGAACAGCCCTGCGCCCGTGAGCCTAGTGGGCCGCACTGCACCTGAGCTGTGCGCAGAGAAGCCACGTGGGCGGGAGGGCACATGTGCCTGCTTTGCTGCCAGCCCTGCCTGGGTGGCATCCTGGCTGTGCCACCTTCCAGTGAGTAGGTTGGAGGCATGTAGGAAGCAGAGAAGAAGGTATGTAACCCAGCCCCGAAAAAAAAGTGAAGGTGTTAGTGGCTCAGTTGTGTCCGGCTCTTTGTGACCCCAGGGACTGTAGCCTTCCAGGCTCCTCTGTCCATGGCATTCTCCAGGCAAGAATACTGGAGTGGGTTGCCATGCCCTCCTCCAGGGGATCTTTCCGACCCAGGGATTGAAGCCAGGTCTCCTGCATTGCAGGTAGATCTTTACTGTCTGAACTACCAGGGAAGGCATATAATAATAATTATAGTTGTTATTGTTTACCAGTTGCAAACGTTTGGTACATTTAGGACTTGTTTCCTCATCTAGGTTGTAACCTTCCTGTGGAGGGAATCTCAATTCCTACTTTTTTCTACCCCACTAGCCAAATAGGTCCATGGTGTGCAGTGAATATTCGGGCCGATTTACACCATCAGTAGAGCAGCAAATTTACATTGCTGTGGGTTTTCTTGTAAATCACCTATTGGGCCTGGAAGAAGTGTTCACAACTCTTATATGAAACTCCACTATACATGTGTGCTATGTATTATTTGTGTATGTGGGTCCCCAGTGAATTAAGGCTGGCTGAGCATATGAAGCCACAGCTTTTTATTGAGCACTTACTGTGTGCAGTGGGAGGGAAGGGCTTTGCTGCCCCTACTTCTTTGGAGGAGACTTCCTCTCTGGTTGCCCTGTCTCCTCTCTCTAGAGCCTAGGCTGGCTCTTTGCTCCCTTTCCCTACAGATCTTGAAATTTTCAATTCCTTCCCGCAGATGCTAGGACCAGGCCCAAGCAGTAGAAGAGTTTGCAGCAGGGCTCCGGTGCTAAGCCCTTCCTTCCTACACTAGGGGCCAAAAAAAAAAAAAAAATCTAAAATAATATCTTGATCTAGGCAGTGGTTACACATGTTATAATTGATAGAAATTATGGAGCTGTATACCTAGGATTTTATGTCTTGAATGAATGAAAATCATTCAGTCCTGTCCGATGCTTTGCAACCCCATGGACTGTAGAGTCCATGGAATTCTCCAGGCCAGAATACTGGAGTGGGTAGCCTTTCCCTTCTCCAGGGGATCTTCCCAACCCAGGGATCGAACCCAGGTTTCCCACATTGCAGGCTTATTCTTTACCAGCTGAGCCACATTACTATATGTAAATTACATGTCAGTTTCTTAGGCCTTCCCTGGAAGTCCAGTGGTTAAGACTTTGCCTTCCAATGCAGGGGTTGTGGGTACTATCCCTGATCGGAAAGCTAAGATCCCACATCCCTCGTGGCCAAAAAACCCAAACAGAAAACAGAAACCATGTGGTAACAAATTCAATGAAGATTTTAAAAATGGCTCACATCAAAAAAAATTATCTCAGTTTCTTGAAAGGTAATAATAGTGCATTCTATTAAGCAAAGGAAGGTCCAGGAAACTAAGTGATGCTCCTTTGAGTCTATCAGCCTCAGGAGAATCTAATGTGGGGGGAGCAGGGAGCAGTACTCTATGGGGGACGTGTTTGAGTCCTCAAAAGAGAAAGGCACGCCCCATACTGCCTAGATTTCCCCCCTCACTGCTGGTGTCAGCCATCTGTGAACCTCCCTCATCCCCCATGTTTGCAGCTGGAGGTGCAGAGCTGGAAGGAGATACCCCAGCACCCACAGTAGAGTCCGTGAACCGCCAGCACGTGCGTTCCCAGGCACAGCCCACTCTTGTGCACAAACCTCCTGCCACTGGGAAGTGCAGGCACTCAAGTCCTGTCTCTGCTCCTTGCCAGGCTAGAAATCGGCAAGTCTGGACCCTCAGTAAGCCCCTCAGAGGGTGAGGGGGTCATCCCCTGTAAAATGGTGATAAGACATATGTTATCTCATATGGTTGTCAGGAGCAACAAATGAGATCCTGAATGTGGAAGTTTCTGATAGACTGTATAAGCAAAGTGGACTCCCAAGCCCAGCTTCATTCCTGGGTTTTGAGGTGCAGTAAAGCCCAGTGGTTCAGTGTGCAGGTGCTGGAGGTGGACTGGCCTGCCTGGCCCAGCCGCTTACTACCTGCGTGACCTTGGCAAGCTGTGCACCCTCCTGGTACCTCAGTTTCCTCAGATGTGAAATGGGAGTAGTGACAGCACTTGGCCCACATCGTTGAGCAAAGGATTAGCAAGTAAATCCAGGTAAAGCACTTGGGTCAGGGCTCAGTTACGCAGTTCCTGTTACCATAGGGCAAGATTCTCTGGTAAGCCTCGAGAGGACATCTTTAGTGGCCAGAAAAAAAAAAAAAAATCAAAAACCAGAACAGGTCTTACTTGAATATAACTGTTTCATGCACTAGCTATATTTTGCATGATTAGGGAACTTGAGATTATTTGCTATATTTGGTAACTTTTTCATCCTGAAAAACCTTTAATCTTTCGAGTTTGTCTAATAAATAAAGGTCCCCTGTGACATGTCCTTGCTTCAAGAGTTTCTGCTGCAGCATCAGTTGTGAGCACTCTGATTTACAACTCAGCAAAAAGTGACAGACTGGGGATTCTTGTTCAATTCAAGGTGATTGCTGCTTAGTCATTTTTAACAGGACACCAGATTTAGCTAAATGCTTGCAGTGAGGGAGTGTGCATATCAGCTCAGGACGCTGCTTACACAGGCCGAGCCTCTGCGGCTTTGTGTTGTGTGAGCCTGGCTTCTAGAAGCTCATACACGGCTGACGCAGTGGCCTCTGTGCTGCCCAAGGGGGCGAGGGACCCCTGGCACTAGAGTCGCATCGTTGACTCTCTCTTCACCCAGGTTTTCGGTGAGTATTTGTGAAGGCCCAGGCTGGGGACTGTAGGAAAATGCAGAGAAGGAGTAAGAAGGCCAGATTCCCTGAAGGTCTGCCAAGTGGCAGGTGTTGTATATGCATTAAGATTATTTAGTCATCAGGCATTACACCAAGACTTAGGTATTATGACTCCCTTTTTACAGACGAGAAGACTAAAGCAAGGTTAAGTCAGTTGTCCGGGATCACTGTCTTGCGGCGTAGCCCAGGGGCTGAACTCAAGAGCTTTCCTAGGACCCTCGGTTGTCCCAGGGCTGCCATTCCCCTCGTGTTATGTATGCATGACATCCCCAGGATCTTATTCCTGAGTAAACGTAAAAATCAAGTAGGAGGGGACTTCCCTGGTGGTCCACTGGTTAAGAATCCACCTGCCAGTGCAGGGGACACAGGTTCAATCCCTGGTCCGGGAAGATCCTACATGTCGTGGGGCAACTAAGGCCGTGCATTGCAGTGACTGAAGCCTGTGTGCCCTACAGCCCGTGCTCTGTAACAGGAAAAGCCCTCGCACCACAGCTGGAGCGTAGCCCCTCCTCGCCACCCCTGGAAGAAAGCCTGCAGACAGTAACAAAGACCCAGTGCAGCCACCAATAACTTCTTACTCTTTAAAAATAAAAAATCAAGTAGGCGAGATAAAACAAAAATAATTCAACCACAACACATGATATAAGTCCATTAAGGGACAGAGCTGTTTGTGTGCCGTGGAGGGCAGAGGCACTTACTCAGGGGGAGGCAGAGGAGATGCCAAACAACTCGTGATCCAAAATCAGTTCTGTTGTGCTTTGTGCTCTGATCCAGATGTCCAAGTGTGTCTTTCTGATACTCTTGGAATTGCCGTAAAACAGCTATCAAGCTGTGCCTGGCCCCAGGTGGACTCGGAAAGTCTCTCAAACGTCCCACCTCTTCGTTTCCTCCCTGTGCTCTGCGGGAGATGGGCGTTGCCCTACTGTGCTAAGGAGAGCTGCTCCCCCCTGAAAACTGGATGCCCGGCCGGCTCACACTTTCTTGAGCAAGGAGGTGATTTGTTTGTGGGCCTCAAATGTCTTTCCTGGTAGGTGGGGACGGACCATCACCCACCCTTTGGGTGCTCCCCGGGGTGTTGAGTTGTAGGAAAGGGTAGGAAATGAGGTACCAACATCAGTGGAGAAAAGGG
Organism: Bubalus bubalis; assembly: GCF_019923935.1. Taxonomy (NCBI): domain Eukaryota; kingdom Metazoa; phylum Chordata; class Mammalia; order Artiodactyla; family Bovidae; genus Bubalus; species Bubalus bubalis. The sequence continues at coordinate 24,027,353 of NC_059174.1, read as the reverse complement.
GTAATATTCTACTGTGGTGATAAGTTGTCAAGAAGGGTCCTAGCATAAAGCTCTGCACAAAATGAGGGCTTCCTTGGTGGTCCAGTGGTTAAGAATCTGCCTACCAATGCAGGGGACACGGGTTCGATCCCAGTTCTGATTTGATCCCACAGCTGTGCGGTAACTAAGCCCATGCACCCCAGCAAGAGAAACCACCACAACGGGAAGCCAGTGCACCGAAACGAAGGGTAGTCCCCTCACACAGCAATGAGGAGCCCAGCACAGCCAAGATAAATAAATTAAAAAGATACACAGAATGAGAGACAATGAGACCTGATGGTGAACTTGGGGCGTAACCATGCTATCCACCGTGATAACTGACTCTGTGGGCTGGCTCAAGAGGAGCATTTGCTGGGCACCCATGACAGCTCAGCAGTGACGCATGGCTCCCCGTGGCCTGATTCTCTAGGTCAGGCTCCAGGTTATGCATGATCTGGCCTTTCACGCCCCTCCAGCCTCTTTCCTTGCCTTTCCTCCTTGTCTGCTGAAACCACGCTGATCTTTCCTCGGTTTCTGTGACAGATTCTGCTTCCTCACTTTCATCTCCAGGCCTTTGTCCATGCTGGGCCTTATTCCTGGAGCCCCTTTTACCCTGCTCTTTGCCTGGCCAATTCCTACTCCCCATCCAGGCCTCAGCAGAGACGTAACTTCACAGAAGCCTTCTCTGAACCGTGGGCCACTGGTGTTTCCATCGCACGTGGAACAGAGCAACTTTTCTCTTGTGTCCGATAATGAGATCTTTCCTTCTGCCACCTTCTGCCCTGTCTCCAGATAAAGGAAGGAGAGGAAATCTAACTCGTCCTAGGTCAAGGAATGCCCCAGAAGTGAAGACTGGAGCCAGTACCTCTTGACTCTTGACGCAGGACCGTGTCTACTGCCGCCTTCTGCTTTTCTGTGTGGCTCTGATTTCCTGGGTGCTCTGGAAGAATCCTGAAAACCCCCGACCTGTGAAATAGCCCCTGAGAGAGAAGCATCTGGAAGTGTGTACTACGCCTGGAGCAGCCGGAAAAAACCCTGCCCCATGGCTCCTGTCGATAGGGAAGTCCCTGGTGCCTTGGGCTGTCCAAGACCTGAGAGTTTGAATCAATGGAACTCGAGGAGGCCTGGTCAGTCCAAACATCCAACAGAACAGAGAAAAGTATATGTCAGCCTGATGCTGAGAAACAACGGGACTGGGCTGTTTGCTCCAGAAACACGACAGGAGAGGTAGAAAATGACAAAGCTCCCCGTAGCTCTTTGGACAGCCCTGCAGGACAGATGGTTCTGGCCTCTTTTTGCTGGTGAAGAAACTGAAATTGGAGGCAGACCTGGTACCAGGACTAAGATCACCTAGCCTGGGGATCTGTCAGGATACCCATCCGACTGCAAAAATTCATCCTCCATCTCCCCCACGTGCTTTTCCTCCTTTCCGCCCCCCTGCCTCTCCCATGAAGAAATCACCTCAGGTGGTGCTTTCAAAATCATTCTTTTAAAAATAGTTTACCAAGAACCTACTATGGCCAGGTTCCATGACAAGTTCCAGGCTTTCAGAACAAGGTGGTACTTGAACTTCAAGTGTTTCTCAGAGGCTCCAGGAGGAGTTTAGGTCCTAAAACCAGCATTCTTAATGTCTTTTGGGTCTCAGGTTGCTTTGAGAAACTGATGGAAGCTGTGAAGAGTATCCTCAGAAAAAACAGAATCTCTTCAGTCTCCTGCATTGTTTTGAGTTGGTAAAAACAGTATTTGTCTATCGGGGTTAATAGTCTCCCAAAGGCAGGCTGTGGGTCTGCCACACCTGGGCTTGATTGCAGATTAAGAAACTGGACCAGATAATGGGATTATAGCCTTGTTCTTTGAGAACAGCTATTGGTTCTCCCAAGGCAGCTTGTCACAGTGAACAGAGGCTGGGGGCACAGCTGTGACTTTGTAGTCATGGTTCTTGTTTTGGCAAAGTTGTACACGTGCCAGTGTCCCGTGGTCTTTAATTTTTCCTCTCCTCAGGGTGCGGGAGGAAACCGAGGCAGAGAGAAGGATAATCGGCATGAGAGCCAACAATGGTGCTCAGAGAGAATGCAGCCATTGGACCCGAGCCTTCAGGGGGTGCAGGGGGCTGGGGGGTGGGGGAAGAGGCCAGGTGGGGTGTGGGAGAAACTTAGGAAAAAAGCACAGAAGTTTTGCAATGGGATTTAACAGCGTTTTAAAGAGAGCTCAACTTTGAGATGAACAGGAGGCTGAGAAAGCCTTTATAAGGTCTTCCTAAATGATGCTGACAGCTAAGAGTGGCATGCCCCTGAGAGTCTATGATTATCTTGAAGGAACGATCTTTATGGGAGCCTTATTAAGCACAGAGCGTGTCAGTGGGAGGAGCAGCACAGTGTTCACAGCTCTAGAGGGCAAGTGAGGCAGCCTCCTCGATTTGCAGTGAGCTTTGCAGCCCTTTCCCATTATTTCCTTAGCAGACTGTGGGGCTGGTAGAGGACCCCCTTGCTCCCTAGAAACCGAAGAACACTAGGGTTGTTAGCGCAGGACATGGTGGGCTTCCCGTCTAAAGGTATCCTTAAACCCTTAAAAAAATAATAATAACATAAAATAAGCCCTTCCTTGGGCCTGGGGTTTGCCCCTCTACAGCCAGGGTGATGTTACACTCTAGAATGCCCACCCCCTCCCCCAAGCTCTGGGGCCCTGGGATTCCCTGGATCGGTGGCCTCCAAGAAAAAGCAGGAAAGCCATGGCCTGGTGAGGTCTTCTCCCCATTCATGTATGCAGGGAATCTGCCAGCCCTGCCGAAGGCTCACCCTGGAGCCCGGCAGCCTGTGCGTCCATCTCAGGTGGAAATGCAGACATGGAGTGAGCAGAGGATAAACCCAGAGGAGATAGGTCTGGGGAGGGCAGGGGAGGGTGGAGTCGAGTCCCTTTTTGATAACACAGGGAAGCAGGGCAGCGTCACTTAGCTGCTAGACGGTAGCGGCTGATGAGCAGGGTGACAGTAGGATCATATTTTGAGGGCTTGCTGTGCACCAGGCGTACTGAACTGGTGTCATCTCGCACTCTCCAGGGGCTTCCCAGGTGGCTCAGTGGTAAAGAATCTGCCTGCTAATGCAGGAATGCAAGAGATGTGGGTTCAGTCCCTGGGTTGGGAAGGTCCCCTGGAGAAGGAAGTGGCAACCCACTCCAGTATTCTCACCTGTAAAAATCCCATGGACAGAGGAGCCTGGCAGGCTACAGTCCATGGCGTCACAAAAGAGTCAGACACAACAGAGCAACTGAGCACCCATAGACACGCATCCTCTACGAGACTAGCATCACAGCGTGGCTGAGTGTCCATGTACGCACAAGGCCCTCCATAGAATGCAAACCTTGAAGCCCCAGCACCTGGCTCCAGCGCCTGCTGAGTGTGTAGCAGCTGTAATAGTTCTCAGTGACTGCTGCCCACATACCACCACAAAGTGTCATGACTTAAAGCAGGACACAGTTATTCTGTTAGCAAGTTCTAGGTCAGAAGTCTGGTACAGGTCTCACCAGTCTAAAATCAAGGTATTGGCAGTCTGTGTTCCTTTCTGGAGTCTGCAGGGAGAATCCATTTCTCGCTCTTTTTGTATTATTGGTGCAATTCAATTCCTTGCAGTTGTAGGAGTCCCCCTCCTCCTCTTGAATGAAACTGAGGGCTGTCCCTAACTTCTGGAGGCCACCGCGCTCATTGGCTCGTGGCCCCTTTCCTCCACTTTCAGAGCCAGACGTGGCTAGTTGAGCCCTTCTTCATCACGTCTCTCTGATCCCTCTTCTAGCTCTGCGTCTCTCTCTGACCCAATTGGGAGAGCTCCTCTGCTTTTAAGGACCCATGTGATTAGATTGGGCCTATCTGGATAATCCAGGATAATCTCCTCTTCTCAGTGTCCATAACCTTAATGACATCTGCAAAGCCCCTGCAAAGGTTCCAGGGATTAGGGTGTGACTGTCTTTGTCACAGTGACTTAGGGAAAAGGGCTTGTCTTCCTGCTTTTGTTTGCCATTTCCCCTGGAGAAGGAAATGGCTACCCACTCCCATATTCTGGTCTAGAGAATCCCATGGACAGAGGAGCCTGGCAGGCTATAGTCCATGGTGTTGCAAAGAGTTGGACACAGCCAAGCGACTTTCACTCACTCCTGGTTTTGTGAGGTGAGGAAGGTGTTGGTGCTTGCCTCTGAGTATCTCTGGATATTCAGTCCAGGCACCTCGGTAAATGCTTTGTTGGTCTTTGTTGTGGGAATTGTCACCAAATCTGTTTTGTATTGAAGAAACTGAGACTTAAGAGATGTTAAGTATCTTAATGATGAAGAAGATTCAAAATTCCTTGAGGGAAAGGACTACATTTTATTCATCTCTGACACCCCCCATGGTACCTAACACAGTGCCTGGCCCAGAAAAGATGTTCAGAGAAGGTAGGTTGGATGAATGACTGAGGACCAGAAAGAATGAATTGTATGAGCACCCTCAGATGCAGAGAGTGTCACAGATGGAGGGACTCTTAGAGGTCACCAGTCCCAGCCCCTCATGCATAGCTGGGGATCCAAGGCTTCGTGGGGAAGGGCCCTCCCTCCCGTGATGCCTCAGGGGATGGCAGAGCCCAAAACGGAGCCTGTGCCTCCGTGACTAGTGCATCCTCCTCTGTGCCAGGCTGTGTCCACTTCTGTTGGGCTTTCTAGACCCTGTGGTCTCAGCCAGGCTGGCAGCCAGTCCTGTGGGATAGGGGTGTTGACCTGCTCTGACCCCTGGTCCAGCCTTGGAGGGAGTATCTGACAGAGATGAGTGAGAGCCCCCATTCTTTCTTCCTGGCAAGGCATTTCTGTAGTTTGTTCCTCAGGCTTCGGTAGATTCCCTAGGCAGTGACACAGCAGGATAGCAAGCAGATGCCTCACGCTACATCAGTGCCCCTTGCTTTGATATAAAGCTGCACAGCAGAGTCAAGGGACCTGAGTTCAGGCTGCTCACTTAGAGTGTTATGGGACCAGGGACCATTTGGCTCTTTGGGGTTCGGCTGCACCATCTCTAACCCATGTGGACACCTCCAGGGTCCCAGGTGACGACCCTGGGTTTCAAGACCCTTTCAGAGAGATGGTTTGAAAACACTCACATCAGACTCCAGGACTGAGATGCACTGTTGTTCTCAGGGCTCCCTGGCTCTGCTCAGGCTGAGGGCAGCTCGGCAGCCAATGAGATCTTTCTGGGAAGCTGGTGGTGTCCCCTGTCTCCACGAGAGCCAGCTCAGGCGGACTGGGTGGTGCCCAGTATCTCCGGGCTCTCGGCTGTGCCAGGCTGCCCCTGACACGGGGCAGCCACGGGAAAAGCCGCTAACATCTCTCTAGAGCAAAATGTGGCATTTATGCTGTCTCACTGGAATGAGGGCTTTGTCATCGTGTCTGGTTGTTGGAGGAGAGTTGAGCAAAGTCAGAACTCTTCTTTCCTGAGCAGCCCATGTCAAGTGTTACAGTGTCAGCAGTAGCAGGAGGAACGGAAGGTGCTGTGGGTGGGACCAGGAAAGGGGTACTAGTGTGTATTCCTACTGGGTGCCAGGCCTGGGCTCAGCACTCACTTTGACAGTGGTCCCTTGAGGCAGGTATGATTTTCCTAGTCTTACAGGTGGGGAGATGAAGGTGGGGAGGTGGCGACTCCCTGGTCACTCGGCGGGTAGCAGCGGCAGTTATTTGGGCTCTAACTAGTTGAATCCAAGCTTCACTTGGTTGTCAGATCAACACCAAGGTGTGTGCCTGCTCTCCAGATCTGATGGGCCTGGAGCATCTTCCCCGCCTTCTGAAGGGAGGCTGGAGTCCATTCTAGCGGAGAGGGGCTGGGCGAAACAACGGGTTCATTACCACAGCCCCACTTACCAGTGATGCTGTGTGTGCTGTGTGTAGTGCTCCAGCGCTGGTAACGGGGCTGTAAGAGGAAGAGTCAGGGTCCTCAGCCTCAGGGAGCTGCCATTCTGGTTTCAGCAAGACAGACAAACACACAGACAGGAAGTTGCGTGTACCCAGGGCCAACCAGAGGATAAGAGAGGGAAGTGTGATGGTGGATAGCTGGGGAGTGGCTTTAGCTAAGGTGGTCAGGGAGGCCTTCCTGAAGGAGTGAAACCTGAGCTTAGACTCCAGTGGTGAGAAAGGGGAAGCCCTGCAGAGACCTGGGGAGAGAACTTTCCAAACAGAAGGAACAGGACAGAGGTGAGCATGTGATGACCTGGAGACGGGAAGACTGCCAGGACTGAAGCCCAGTGAGTGAGGGAGAGGGCAGAGGGAAGGACCCTCAGAAAGTTTCTCTGAGCATGATGAGAAGCTGTTGGAGGGAGTTAATTAGAAGAGAGATGCTCTGATTGGTACTTGGAAAGTTCACCCTAGCTGCTCTGGGGAGGATGGTGGTGGAGAGGCACAGAAGAGAGCAGGGTGACAGGAAATGGGCCGTTATGGTCTTCCAGGTGGCCAAGAGTGGGTGGCGACTGGGACCTGGGGTGTGGTGGTGGACCGTGAGACATTACTGAAATCAGGCTATTTGGGAGGTAGAGTCAATCGGGCTTATGTATAATGAGGACGATGGGATGCCAGAAAGCCAGCTGGGGTGGGAGGGAAGCCCGCACTAGCAGTGGGCCGGTCTCTGCAGTGTAATATCCCCACCGTGGCTGATTTCAGGCTCCCAGTTTCACAGTTAGCTCTGTGAGCCCATCCTTGCCAGCTCCAGCACACTCCTGGGTTCGGCCTTGGGAGGGTGAGGAGGTGGGAACTGCTGAGAAGCATCCCGAGGTCTTTGGTCTGAGTGTCTGGGTGGCAGTGATGCCATCCATGGAGCTGGGAAAGACCAGAGGTCAAGAGAAAGAGGCTGGGACAGCAGTGGGGTAGTGGTTCTTCTCTGGCCGCGTTACATTTTAGATGCATGCTTTAGATCAGACCGGCTTCCCTGGTGGCTCAGTGGTAAAGAGTCTGCCTGCAATGCCAAAGATCCAGGTTTGATCCCTGAGTTGGGAAGATCCTCTGGAGAAGGGTATGGCTACCCACTCCAGTATTCTTGCCTGGAGAATCCCAAGGACAGAGGAGCCTGGCGAGCTCCAGTGCATGGGGTCCCAAAGAGTCAGACAGAAATTAGTTACTAAAAAACAACATCATATTAGATATCTGTTTTGTAAGTTCTGGGCAGTTGCATGCTTTATCTCATTTTAATGCTAGTCCTTCCAGTACCTGTCTATGAGTTTGCTGGTTTCTTCTCCATGTACAGAACAACAAAAGGGGCCAAAAAAATTGAAGTGAGGTTGCACAGCCAGTGAATGGCAGAGCTGAGTTTGAACTGAACTGGTTTGATGCTGCCCCAAGAGTCTAACCACTGCAGAAACCACTCCATCCTCAGCTCTGTGCTATTCTTCTTAGGATGTTGCAAGTGGGTCTTTAGAATGTTTTTCAACAGTCTTCAGGATAGAGATTACAGTAGGGTTGACCACACCCACCTTTGGCTGTGTTGTGTGGGATGGGGTTTTTTGACAAGGGGTAGCTTTTCCTGTTTGAATCATTTTGTTTTATTGGCCTAAAAAAAAAAAAATAGGAGAAAGATGTAATTGCCTTAGATGAGAGTGTATTCTCCGCTGCCACCCCCACGCTCTTTCATTCCCTCCTGTGTCACCACCTGCCTGCTCTGCGCATTACTGGCTTGGCCCAGGAGGCGTTGAGGTGTCCCTTGCTCAGGAGGAACACAGCTGTGGTGGCCTGTACAGGGGCTCTTGGTTTGGTCCTCGCACATCAGGGAGTGAGCCGCCAGGCTCCTGTCCCGACCCCCATGCCTGAGCCTGCCCCCAGGGTGTCAGGGGTGTTTGATTTGCACGTTCAGTGGCTCCCTTCCAGAGCCAGCCACCAAAGTCACCCTGTTCTTGAGCACTGAGAATTGTGATCATTTGAGTCAGTAAAAGCTGAAACTGTCCCATCCCAGCAATATTGCTGTTATTAATTTGCTAACAAAATGAGGCATGGGGGCCTTGTTTGACTCTGTTCACAGCCTTCTGGCCTGTCTTGCTGGTGATATAGTCAATGACATGGTGCACTTGAGCATCACCCAGCTCGGCTGGCACTGAGAGGCACGCACGGCCAGCTGCTGTGGCTGCATCTGCCTGGCTCCCTTGGATCGAGAGGGCTGTACTGGGCTGGGTTACCCGAGCGGCATAGCAGGGTTGATGGGAAGGCGCCACCCCAGAGCTGGCATGACCAGGTCGCCCCGCACACTGCTCTGGAGCCGACGGCAGTTGCCTGAGCCAGGGAGGGAGGCCAGCCTGCCTCCATTTGGGCAGGTTCTAGCATTCCAAGTGCAACCGGAGGCGAGAGATCCCGGGCTTGGTCAGAGCCTCAGGCAGGCTGGACCGAGGGTAGGTGGAGGCTGACCTCTCGAGCAGCAGGACTCTGCAGGCATTTCAGATTCAGCCTGCAGAAAAACATCTTTTTAGTACAAGGTGTTTAAGTCTGTATCCCCAGTAGGTGTATTTTAATATTATGTAAATTAAGATACTTAAGGACAAATAGAAAAGTTAAGTAAAAATGATAACACTTTCTCCTATGCCCCCATGGGTCCTGGCAGTGGGTATATTTTTATATTATGTATATTAAGATGCTTCAGGACAAATAGAAAAATTAAGTACCAATGATAACTGGAAGTGATAACACTTTCTCCTATGCCCCTATGGGTCCTGGCGGTATCCTCCCCTCCCTCTTGCCGACCTAGAGCTCGTGCAGCCGGAAGAGCACCAGGGCGTCAGAATCCTGGGTGCCGAGTCTCAGGTCTGCTTATTAATCACCTGCATGCTGTGCGCACGTCTCCTCGCCTCACTGGCTCCCGTCCTTCAGGTCTGTGCAAATGTCACTTTCTCGGTCCTTTTCAGAACCTCCCCCCACCATCCTATGGTAGATCCCAGCCCGCCTTGTAGTTCCTAGAAGTCCTTACTGCTACCTACGGTGTTTATATATTTTGTTTGTTTGCTGTCTGTCTTCCCCCACGTATGCTCCAGGGGAGCGGGGCTTGCCTGTTCTGTGGTGTGCCTGGCACACAGTAGGAACTCAATAAATATTTGTTGGTTGAATGAATTAACCTCCTCTATGTAATGTAATGCTGCTTAGTATACTTTTGTGATGGAGGAGAAAGAACCAATAACTTTAATGCTTGAAAAGAGGATTTAGAGGTTGGAAGTGGAATTGTCCTAAGGGGTATCTGCTTTGATGGAAAACATCACTGTTGCCTTTAACCATGGTTGAAGGTCAAGAGCTGCAAGTAATTGAATCTCTGCTGACTACCAGGTGCTGTTCTAGGAGAAGAATGGCTAGCTAGGTAGGTAGGTAGATAAAAAGAAAGAATTTAATCATAATAATAACCCATTGCAGCAAATTCATTATCTGCATTTTACAGATTTTAAACTTGAAATTCTGGGCCTCAAGTTTGTTTTGGGGTTAGAGTGATTCTGCTCTGAGCCCACCTCCAGTTGTTCTCAGTCAGTTGCCCTGGATTTCAGAGTGTCAGGACCTGGCCACAAAGAAGTCTAAATAGAATCTCAAGTGCAACTAACTCCAGAATGCCTAAACCCATGGGGCACAGTTCAGATACCCAGTGAGTACCAGTGGAATGAAAGATAGCCCAGGCATTTACACCCCTAAAGCTTGTTAAGGTTTTCTACCAAGTAGCCTGTGTGACGGAGAAGGCACTGGTGACCCACTCCAGTGCTCCTGCCTGGAGAATCCCAGGGACGGGGGAGCCTGGTGGGCTGCAGTCCACGGGGTCACGAAGAGTCAGACATGACTGAGCGACTTCACTTTCACTTTTCACTTTCATGCATTGGAGAAGGAAATGGCAACCCACTCCAGTGCTCCTGCCTGGAGAATCCCAGGGACGGGGCAGCCTGGTGGGCTGCAGTCCATGGGGTCGCACAGAGTCGGACACGACTGACGTGACTTAGCAGCAGCAGCAGCAGCCTTTGTGATAAAGAACCATGCCAGGTGGTACTAGTGGTGCCATCCCAGGTGGCGCTAGAGGTAAAGAACCTGCCTACCAATACAGGAGATTTAAGAGGCACAGGTTCGATTCCTGGGTCAGGAAGATCCCCTGGAGGAGGGCATGGCAATCCACTCCAGTATTTTTGCCTGGAGACTCTATGGACAGAGGAGCCTGGCAGGCTCAGTCCATAGGGTCACAAAGAGTCGGACCCGACTGAAGCGACTTAGCAGCAGCCCTTGTGGAAGAGGCTGGCGAGTGTGCACGCAGGAAGGTCAAAGGGCAGCACCTGAAGCAAGCTCAGAGATTCTTTGATGTCTAGCTTTTCATTTTAAAAAATTAATGTGAATTTTTGTATTGCCTTCATATTGTAAAACTCCCCTTTTTACTATAAAAATGATGCTTTTCATTATTTACCAACCTCCATTTTTTAATTTTTTAAAAACTCCAATTAAAACTGCTGCTCTGTGTTCCGCTCATTCAGGTGGTACGCTCCTGGCGTGAGTTTTGTGCACCCAGAGGACGTTCAGCCCAGTGTGCGGGGGCCCCAATGGCACCTGGTGTGGGGCCTGGTCTCTGGCACAGCCCTCAGCAGGCTCTCATGCCACTTGTCCCTGGGTAAACATGGCCTGTCCAGAGGAGACGGCATGTTCGCTTCCAAGCCCGGGCCATCTGTTGTTTCAGACCTGCATGGTGGCTGCACCTGGGCGGATGGGGCCTTCAGCAAACAGTGCCTTGGCAGCCCCCTGATAAGGGGTTGCCTCTCAAGCAGATTTTATAGCTCTGCCCTTCATCCCCAATCAGAGAGTGGGCGGAGAGAGTATGAAATATCCCTGAAGCTGTCGGAATAACCTTTAGAGTCTGTTTTATATAAACCAGAGGTCCAGAGCACGGTACATGAAATGGACTGCTGAGACTCGGCCCACAAGACTTTGATGTCGGAGAGCTGAGGGCCTCCCAGAAGGACCTCTTTGTGGGTTAATGCTTCAGCGACTGCGCTTCCGATCGTCCTCTCCAGTGTGGGAGTGACGGCGTTCCCCTGACTCTTAGAGGTTTCTCCACTCTCTGGGTCTTTGCCTCTTCCTGGAAACTCAGTCCGTGCCAGTTCAGAGCCACACAGTGGTTTAGGACTGGAAGGGCTCTTAGAGACCCTTTAGGCCTCGCATTTCACAGATGGAAAACTGAGACCCGGAGACAGACAGGGAGGCCCCACCCCACTGTCATCTGCCAGTCTGCAATCCCACAGTCCAGGGCTGTGGACTAGGGGCCCTGAGTATATGTCTCTGCTGGGAAAGAGCTGACACTGTTCTCTTTTCCTGTCTGGTTAACCTCCGTCCCATGGATCCATCACAAAGCCAGGTCCCAGAGACACAGTGAGAGGGGAGGAGAATGGGATGTTCAGGTCCATAAAGAGGATGCTGCTGTGACCTGGGCAGTTTGACTTACTCTCTCTCTGTGAAGGGCTCGGTTGGTCCCTCTTCAGACCTCTCCATGGCCAGCCAGGTCTCCTGACACTCTGAAACCCAGGGCGACTGGCTTTGTGAACAGTCTGGAGGTGGGCTCAGAGCAGAGTCACTCGCTGCTCCAGAATGACTCCCTTCATTCAGGTCTCTGCCCAAATGTCACCTCCTCCAAGAGGCCTTCCATGATACTCTACCTTTTAAAAGAGCATTCTTCATCTCCCACTGTTCCCATACCCTGCTTTAATTCTTCACTATGACCACCTCTCACGTGCTTGTTTGTCATTTTCCATTTTCCTTCTCTAGAACATACATTCCCTGAGAGCCCAGTGCAGGTCTGTTTTGTTCTCTGCCGTATCCCCACAGCCTGGAACAGTACCTGGCATGCTCTGTTGCTTACTAAGTATTTGTTGACTGAGGAAAAGAAGGAGTGCGGGAATAGGAAGGATGGGGTACAGTGCGAGGGTGCTGCGAAGGTAGGAACAGAGGGGAAGGCAGTGTGCGGGCCATAGGGGCTTTGCGGGCCATGGAGCACCTGAAGGCGCTGATGGACTGGGAGGGGGCAGGGGGTCGCTGGGGAGGAGAGGCAGCGACAGGGGTGGGGACTGGGGCCAGACCCTGGGAGACAGAGGGTGTGCCATGCCCTCTGAACCACCTAGACAACCCCGAACACAGAACGCTCAGAGCTGCTTCAAGGCGGTCGTCTGTGATTCTTTCCAGAATCACCAGGCTCAGTGCTGGGTGCTGGCACATGAGGTTGAGTGTTTTAGGTTCCCTACTGGCCCAGCCTGTATTTCTGCAGGGGCCTCTGCTCCTTTTAGGCATGATGCCCTTCCCACTGTGTAGGGCAGGGCCCCTGGCGAGAAGGTACCTGGTCTCAGGGGACACGTGTGTCTCAGCTACTGTGTCATCCCCAGCACTGTCCACCTGGCACTTCTCCCAGTGACAGGTCAGAGGGAGAAATACAACATGGGAGTTGCAGGGGCCCCCCAGACCATCTGGTCCTTTCCCATCTATTGCAGAAGGGTGAGTGGGGCCCGATGCCCAGTGTGTAAAGAACCTATGTAAAGGGCACATAGCAAGACACTTGCAGAACCCAGACTAGAACCTTCTCCCTCACTTTTTTTAAAGTTCTATAGTATTGCTGATCCTTTGATGTTCCCTCCCTCCTACAGCTTCCCCTGTTTAAAAAAATCCCCCAAACCCTGGCAAGGACCTCCTGCTGTCTACTCTAACATGCTTGACCCACTGACGACTTGTAACTCTGGGGTAGTTGCTGGAGGAAATTCATGCATCTTCAAAAATTGTACCCAGTAAGAAAAATGGGACTTCTGGCATAGAAAGTGGTTCCAGTGAGTCAGGTGTTTCCCAGGTTCATATTCCCTGGAATTCTGGTTTCCTGAGCCTTGAGCCTTTATTCTACACCTCCCCCCAAAATAGTTGTACAGTCAAGTGAGAAAATGCTACCTCCTGCATCCCTGTTTTGGAGAGACATAGTGGTCTTTAACATATTAGATGCTCTGAGAAGTTCTGTAGTTTAAAAAAAAAAAAAACAAACAAACAACCCAGCAGCTCTTTGTGTATAATTCAGAGTTTCCCACACTTGTTTGACCTCAGAACTCTTTCTGCATGAAAAACTGCTGGCCTGTCTCAGAGCTGGTCTTCATCCAGCCACAGACTAACTAGATCACTCACACAAGGTGGTGTCCAGCTTTTGCTGTTTATACACTCCTGGGTTTTTGGTTTTTTTTTCCAGCTTTAATAGTAAAAATATATTTTCAAAAATAGGTCATAAGGCCTTTTCAAAAGGGGTGGGGTCCCCTCCGATCAGCCGTTCACTGATTGTAACTAGAAGGATGGAAGAAAGCTTCACAAAGATATCCCCTCTTCTTTATATCCTGTGATTCTGTTTTTATTGTCCCAAGAAAGCCCACAGGCACTTTCCATTTCGTGAGTAAAACATGTTCTCTACACTAATGGCTTTCAAGACAGGCCAAAAAGGATTCCCCGTTGGGAAATGGCATCAGTGATGCTCACATAGCTCAGGAGTCAGAGCGTCAGAGCGTTAAGTGGGTCTCAGTCCTGCCTTCCCCATGGGACGTTAACTTCTGTCTTTCTGTTTCCTCGCCTGTTAAGTGGGATGCTCTTGGTAGGGTCTGTGAGCCTTTGGTTGTCTTGAGGGTTACACAGGATCCATGTCCAGCATTTAGGTGGTATCCAGTGCAAAGCCAGGGCTTACTGAGAGTGCCCCTGTTAATAATCACCCCTGCATTGAGGGCTCTGCTTCAGCCGGAGCTGTGTTCTGTTCACTCCTATACCCCCGGTGTCTAGAACAGGGGCTGGCACACAGTTGATGCTTATTTGGTAAAAATGCTGGTTGAATGCCTGAGAAAATGAACAGATGGCCTGCCCCGTGTGAGAAGCAGAGCACTTTTCTGAGAGTCAGATACCAGCAGAGCAGGCCCCTGGGTACAAGTGAACGACCTTCCGTTGGGCAGGGCGGTTGTCTCCTCTGCCTCGTCCTTCCAGCCCACAAATGAGAGGATGCAGGTCACAGCGGGGAACCCAGAAGCGGGAGGTGATTTCCTGGAAGGTAGTGGTGTCATCTGAACGTTGCGGGCTTCGAGGTTCCAAGCCTCGTGGATTTCTGTTCTTGGTGACTACTTGAGGTCTGTGTTTCTCCCAGCAGGAGAGTGTTCAGCAGGAGAACTGCTTACCTAGGGAGGGCCATCGCCAGAAATTTGCTGCCAGGTGTGGAGTGTGGGGTGGGCTGCTTTGGGAGGCAAAGCATCCCCGGCTGTCCAAGGGGGCCCCAGAGTCCCTTAGCCCGTTTGACATCCTAGCCCGCAAAGGTACCATGTTTGTTCCCTCCTCTGTGAGTTGGCACCACAAAGTGGCATGCGAACCCTTGGCCTGCTGGTGTTGACTTTACCCTCTCTTGAGAAAACAAAACCGAGGCACTGGACCAAAACAAGCAGTGCAGACTCTGTGCCGACCAGGCTCTGGTGGGAAGTGTGTTATTGATTTGCCCCTGGCTGCTCTTTGCCTTCAGTTACCCAAGCTCTGCCTGTCTCCTGGGCTGGGACATTAACTCCACTCCATTCCATCCAGACACCTACGCCCGCTTTGTTGTTACTCCTGACGGAGCCAGGGTTCTTCTCCCAGAGTTAGGGACTTCTGAGGACTGTGAGTGGCCCAACCCACCAGGTCTCTGCTCCGGCCGGAGGTGAGTGGTCACACCCCTGGCCCACCCTCCCTGGCTGGAGGACCCAGTAGCAACCAGTCTGTTCAGGGAGAGGCAAAGGCCTGAGTCAAACTTGTGTGACCTGCCAGGTCCATGGCCTTCGCCCCTGGCCCAGAATTGTCCTCAGGCTGGGGAGACTTATGGCCCAGTCTTATGGGTGCAGGTCTCCGGGGAGGGAGTGGCCTGCAGCTGAGTGCTGTCTCTCAGGAAGTGTAGCTGGAAAGAGAGGTTACTGTGATTCAACCATGCCTGAAGTTCCTCGGGCCCTCCCATGGGGTTCTGATGTCCAATTTAGGGCGCTCTCACCAAAGATGGACGCCTGGATGGACCTGTGAGCCATTTCAGTGCTGACTCAGCTCTCAGCTCTGCAGCTTCCATTTTCCCAGTCCTGGGCTCAGTTGCTTCTCGAACCCAGAGGGTATTCTGTGAGGGGCTAGGAGTTCTCAGGTCCAGACTTGACCAGCTCTCTCCTCTACCCTCCCCACAAGACTCCTGCTCTAGTGACCTCCAGGGATGTGCAGGGGGCCCTTTCCAAACTCACAGATTCTCCAGTAGAGTACCCCAGCCTTAGTAGCCAAGGAAACCACCTTGCTCTCTCCCCACTGTTGTCTGTCTGAGTCAGAGACCTGTCTCCCTTGGGGTGGCGAGCACACAGCCATCTGCAGCTGGCCTGCACCTGGCTAGCTAATGTTCAGCCACCTGCTTGCCCAGAAAATGTGATTTGTGTCTCTCCCCCAACACCCCCACACCCGACCCATCAGAGAGTTTAAATGTGGGGCCAGTGCTTGAGTTCTAGAAATGACACCATTCTCTGGCCAGGCAGAGACGCCTCACCACAACTCACAGCTCTCAGGGTGGTTTGGAGGTGGGGGAGAAGGTATTAAGCTCAGCCTTCTGAAGGCTGATGATGGAGGTGCATCCTTTGTCCTATCATCTGGCTCCCTCAGAGAAATTCAGTACTTCCCTCTGATCACAGGGGGGCTTTAGGATGTTACTGAAAGCTCAGTCTGTGTATATCATCCAGAAACTTGAGATAGATTGAGACTTACTCTTAGACAAGATGGAGCTTAGAAGAGCGTGCAGCCTGGCCCGTTTACAGATGAGCAAGCTGATGCCCGCAGAGACCACAAGGATGGAGAGAGCGCTAGGGCACCTGGAGGGCAGCCTGAGTGAGCAGCCCCCGCTCTCACAGCCTCTGCCCACACCCCATTTCCCCTCGGCTCATTTAGAGCATATTGTTGTTATTTAGTTGCTAAGTCGTGTCCAACTTTTTGTGATCTGGCTCTTTGTGGACTGTATAGCCTGCCAGGATCCTCTGTCCATGGAATTTCCCAGGCAAGAATACTGGAGTGGGTTGCCATTTCCTTCTCCAGTTTATCGTCCTGACCCAGGAATCGAACCCTGCACTGTAGGCAGATTCTTTACCACTGGGCCACCTGGGAAGCTCCCTTTACAGCATGCACCAATCTAAAGCTTGTCTCCAAAGGTAGTGCTTATGGTGAGTTACTTACTAGGAGAGAACTGTCTATTTCCATAGGATTTTGATGGAAATGTGTGTAGAGTATGCCCCACCCTCCTCTGGCCTCCCTGGCTGTTCTACTGTGGAGACTGCAACCTCTGTGTCCTTTCACCCTCTGCCCCAGCACCCAGCTGTCTGCTGGGGTAACCTCACCTTACAGCTAGGCACTTGCCCTGTTGGACTAAGATGAATATGCATTGATTCTGGTGGGAGGTTAGGTATTTATCTTCATCACTTGACCTGTGTGGATCTCATGGTCATATGTAAAATAAGAGGAGAAAGGGAGTGGCACTTTATGTGCATGACTTGAGTGAGTCTCTTTCATTTGAAATCATCACAAAGGTAGATCAAGACTGCCCTGTTTAGGACTTCCTGGTGGTTCAGTGGCTAAGACTCTGTGCTTTCCATGCAGGTAGCACAGGTTCAATCCCTGGTTGGGAAACTAACATCCCACATGCCAAACGGTGCATGGTCAAAAAAAAATAAGATCATCCTGTTTTTTATCTGAGATGGTGACTCTTGAGTCATAGCACATTTTGACACAGGGAAGCTAAACATCAGTCTTAAGATATAGACATTGTCAGCCCAAGTCTCCCCTTGATTTCAGGCAGTCAATGTTTACTTCTCAAGTAAAGTGGAAACAGTGTTCTCCCATCACTGCTTCCCAGATCTTTCCTGAAGTTGCCAAACTGATGGACCTTTACTGGCAAATCCACATTGATCTACTTTAAGGAGAAGAAGTTAAGGGTATGGGAATACTCACTGTAGTATAAATTGAAGAATCTCACCATAGGCAGGACTTGTAAGATGGATCATGTTGGAGAAAAGGGAGACTCTGTTAAATTGTATCTTTTTTATTTCCCCACCACACACACACAAGTGTACACACGCTCACAGCATTCAGTTTCAGCCACGGAACTCACTGTCAGTAGTAGTTTGGAAGAAAAGAAGGGCAAGTAGAGGTGCCCTTCCTAGGGGCCTTAGAGATTGCGAGCAGTGACTGCCCAATATGTCTGAACAGCATTGATTCAGGCCAGCCTGGTCACTTTAATTGGCTAAGGTCAGAGAAATGAAGTACTAGGCTTTGGTTCTCCTGCCAACAAGCCTCCTAATTCCCAGTCGAGTGCTGTGTTTCGCTATAATGTGTTACTTCTCTCCTGGAGTGACCTTTCCAAGCGGGTTCATGACTCACACAGCAAACTGGGTCTCCTGGCACTGTAGTCACACAAGCAGCTTTGTTCCCAGCTCAGTGGTCCTCTGTGATCATCACACACCTTATGGTTTTGAAGGATTTATCTTTGTTTCTCAAAGTTAGCCTCATCAATGGAGACTCAAGTTTTAACACCATTAAATATTTTCAGATTCTGGAAAAGGCAGTCAGAAGTACTTTGTTGTTGTTCAGTCACTCAGTCATGTCTGACTCTTGACCTCATGAACTGCAGCACGCAAGGCTTCCCTGTCCTTCACCGTCTCCCTGAGTTTGTCAAACGCATGTCCGTTGAGTCAGTGATGCTATCTAACCACCTCAGTCTCTGTCTCCTCCTCCTCCTCCTTCTGCCTTCAGTCTTTCCCAGCATCAGGGTCTTTTCCAGTGAGTCAGCTATTTGTATCAGGTGGCCAAAGTATTGGAGTTTCAGCTTCAGCATCAGTCCTTCCAATGAATATTCAGGGTTGATTTCCTTTAGGATTGACTGGTTTGACCTCCTTGCTGTTCAAGGGACTCTCAAGAGTCTTCTCTAGAAGTGCTTTAGCCAACGGCAGTGTTGGTGGAGTATGTGGGCTTGTGCATTTGGGTGTCTGTGTCTAGTTCTACCACTTACTGCTGGGTGATCTTGGAGAAGTTTATATACTTTATCTGGGCCTCAGTTTCTTCATCCAAAAGATGGGAGTAATAATAGGACCTAATTTATAGAGTTGTTGTGAGAATTGAGTTGTATGCTGTACATAAACTGTTCATTAGCATGTTGCTGGCACATAGGGAGCACTCACAGAATATTGGCTATCATCTTCATCATTTTATTCTTTGCTCTCTTGTGTTTAGATTGGTCTCTCTTATAGCTGTAGACATTATCACCCAATGCCGATAAATATGAAGAATCAAAGAACTAAAGAGTAGTGACATTAGCCTAGTGGGGTGTGTGCAGTCTTCCAACAGACATTTATTAAGCACTTACTTGTGTGCAAGGCATAGAGTGCACGTTGGGATGAATAAGACAGATGTGATCCTACTTTCATGAATCCTACCCTCTTGGCGGGGAGACAGGCATTTAATGGGTACTTAACAGTGTGCAGAGTGTTACAACATGGATGCCCTGTTTCTGACAGAGGAGGGAGAGGGGAGAAATCACACATCCTGGTGGCCACCGCCACTCTGCCAGCCAGGAGAATGCAACAGTCTCCCTGGAAATCCATCTGGGTAAATTTAACTCTAGGGGGAAAAACACAGCCGTTCCATTTCCAAACTGGAATTCTCCCCCATGTGTTTTTGGGAAGCGCAGATGCCTTGGCATTTCCCTCTAACAATAACAGAGATTGTTCACAATTATGAATGGTTTTGGTTGACTTCAGCTCCAACAAAACCATGAATCATTTCATAACTCCTGAAATTGCAAAGAAATAACAGACACTCTGGCTCTAGAAGAAAAAAAAAAAAAAGGACAAGTTATAGAGCACAGATTCGTCTAATTAAATGTGAATTCTTTTTTGTTTGTTTGTTTGTTTGTTTAACAGCTGCATATTGCAGGGCCAGCTGGCAATGGATAAAAAAACCAGTTCAGTGTCTGGGTACCTGGGGTACCACTTGCACGGTCTCGTGTGTGTAATCCGTGACTGGCTATCCATAACCTTCTCTCTCCATCCTTCTTAAAGCTTTGAGCCAGAAGCATTATTTCATACATTTTACCATGTTCTAAGGAATTGAGGGTAAAAGGAAATACATGGGCTGAGGCTCGTGTGACAGGGACCCTCCATCATGAATCCCAATCCCAGATCCCCATTGCACAGACGCCCTTAGGTGGGAACACCTTTTCGAGCAGGTTTTTTGACTCCTCCTGATACCAGGCCATAAGATGAAATTTTCTAAAGATGGGGTAATGACAGTCAGGCTTTCCCAATTTGTGACAGTCTTATGAAGTGCCATTTGAGGGACAGGCTAGCAGCTTCTTCTCTTCCCTCTTAATCTAGAAAGGTGCATCTTTTCTTTAAAAAAAAGAAAAAAGGTGCATCTTGGCTGTAACCACCCTGACGCCCTTGCCCATGCATGCATTCAGAGGCACAGCTGGGTTCTAATATCCCAGAGCTGAGACCAGATGGAGAGTGGGGGCAAAAACATGAGAACAGTGTCCCAGTCTCCAAATCTTGCCTTCCATTGTATTGACATTCTTTTTTGATGTTAGTAATGTTAAATGCTATAAGAATTTCTTGAAAAGGTGCTTCTTTTGGAAAACAGGCTCAGGGGTGCCAACTCTGTTTCCAACCCCTGGTCCATTTCCACCCTGGAGGGTACAAAACAGACCACAGTAGACTCAGACTCATTGGCATAGCATGTCCTAACACACACACATTTATCCTTAATAACACAATTAATACTTTATTGTCGCAGATAAATTAGAGTATTACAGACTTCAAAATGGAAGAAAATTAATATAACCTGTATTCCCACTACGCAAGGAAGCCACAGTTGGCATTTTGGGATAGTAGTTCCAGACTTCTTTCAATGCAGGAATATGTGTCTTTAAACAAAAATTAATATCAAACTGAACACATAATTTTGTTACCCCTCTTTACATTCAGTATACGCACTGAACATTTACCCATGTCAACAAAAATAATGGCATATCCCTTTGTACTGCAGTCTTGGCAAATCTTCCTTTTATTTCTCTCTTCTTGCTGTCAGAGACAGAGACAATAAAAAAACACACTTCACCGTTGGGTTGCAGACTCACATCTTCAGCACCTCTAAAAGTTTGCACTGACCCATCACAGACACTCTACCTAAGACCCTTCCCTCTCTGAATTGTAATTATGAGCATGCTCAATCCATCCATCAGTATCAAGGTAAAATGCACCTGCATCTTTAGCACCATGGAGACGGCAGGAAGTTGCCTTGGGTACCACTTAGAAAACCTACTCAGATTTTCTTAACAAAGAAAAGGGGACTACATTTTGATAGAACTCTCTTTGGTGATTAGATACTTATAAAAAGAAGCCAGGTCAGCATTCCCCTTCCCAGCATAGGCTTCCTGCAGCTGGAAAAACCCTTCCGTGGACAGAGAGGGTCCTAGTGACATAGTGAACAGGCTTCTCCAGCTGCCGAGCCCACAGGGTCTGGTAAGACACCACTAGATAAGAATATCTGTCCCCTTTTGGAGCCTAAATCCAGAGGTGCTGAGGCATCACATTCTTCAGGTTTTAATGAAGAATTGTTTCAGTGATGAGTTCTAGAGATAATTGCTGAATGTGTATTATTCTGGGAGAAAAAGAAGTTAAGAATTTCCTTTTTAGAACAAACTGGTTAATGTGGGAACTACACACGTAATCCAGGTGCTAGACCCTTGTAAATGTCATTCATTATCACTGGATCCTTCAGCCCTGGCTCTGTTTTCCAGAGTAGATGAATAAGATTGCCATTTATTCATTGAAAGATAGAACAGATAGCATACAGCATCTGGGGAAGGTTGCTCTGCAGATGCTGTGATAGTGCCTTTAAGGGGTTTGGTGGGGGAGGGTTTCAGTAAGTGTCCTTGAGCTACTCAAAGAGGGAGTCCTGTCCCCACAAAGGTGCTTGCAGGTCAAGCTTTTTAAATCAGAAGAACAACTTGCCATTGTCCCCTTGGACCACAGAAGATGGAAACGTGGATGGTCTGGAAAGTTCAGGAGGAGGCTTCATACAACACAGTCTGGATTAAGGGCAGGGGCCTGGCCAGCTCCTGATGTCTGAGGAAGGCATATGGGGCCTCTTCTCCAAGTGCATCTGAAAGCCACCTCAGTAGCCCCTGGAGAAGTGTCATCTTGTTGGTTTCAGCTCAGTCTGTGCGGGGCTCACAATAGGCAGAGGCAGACTTGGAGACCCTTTCTCTTGTGGACATCATTCCCTGGACCCTCTTTGTCCACTGAGTTATGGAAGGCATTGTGCTGCCCTCCATATCCAAACCGTCATTGGACGCCCCTTCTGTGGCCTCGCCTCCAAGTGTCTACAGATGTGAACACCTGTAACTTCACCGCCTGGGGTGGTATCAGTTTTCAACCACTTCCCTAAATGTCCTGTCAATCCGTCATGGCCCTGTGTAATGCTCTTAGTAGGTGGTGGGTCCCATATGTATATCCATTTAAGCATGTCAGTTTGGTGGCATTTCTTCTGTCATCCTGAACTTTGATCTGCATCTCATATTGGAATCTCATTTTCCCCATTTCTGTAAACTTGCCAGTTCCTTCATGGAATCCCTATACAAGGTCCTAAATGGAGCTCCATGACTTTGTTTAATTGATTGGTCTTAGATTGTGATTTCCTTTCTCTCAAGGCTCAGGGCTATTCATAGCCAGGTGCTCAGGATGACAAGATTGTGAGCTGTGAAGCCAGCCAGGGTGTTCTCCTGGAGTGGGGTCATCCTTCAGAACCCAGGTGTGGGAGGGGTATTTGGAAAGTTTAATAGGACAAGTTCTCCATGGGCTCTGCTTTGATTCAGCTCAGCTCAGGGAGGCCAACCTTTGTGTGAAGGGACAATGCAGGTGAGAGCCAAGGCCAGGGTGCCTCCAGAGGAAGGGTGCGCCTTCCAAGGGGCGGCATTGGCATCATCCAGCTCTCTCTAGGGCTCTGCGCTCCGTGTGCTCTGTGCACTTGGTGGTCTTGAGGAGCAGGGGCAGTCCTTGAGCACCAAGCAGTCCCTTGACTGCATCCCAATAGGAGCCATGCAGGACTCTCCGGTGACCCTCCTGAGCTCTGACACTTGTCCTGCAGAGTTTTTCAGGGTGAGTTCAAAGCACTTTGGGTGGGTGGCAATGCCTGGTGCCTGTGTTGTGACTCTCAGCATTAGAGAATGCCAGGATGGTTGAGCAGTAGAGCTGGAGGGTGAAGCGTCCTTTCTTGAGCCCCTTCCTCAGCCTGGTGTGCAGCATTGGAGATGCAGGGGTGACGGTACATAGCACAGCACTCCGTCACCGAGTGGAGGGAAGTGAGCCTCCTTCCGTTCTCTTTCAGGCCTTCTGATCAAGTTGAGAGAGTTTCAGCTGGGCACTAGGATGTCTTTAAATCCCTCCAAGTCTTGCTAATCTTTTTTTTTTAACAAAGAGCATTTTATTCTATGATCTTAAATTTTGCAGTTTTGTTTCTACTATTTGCTTTCATCATTATCTCCTACTTAAAGCCTGTGATACTGGTTTTTTCATTTAAGGCAGTCATATAAAATTTCTTTTTTAAATAATAAGATACATCTGTTTCCAGCGTGCAGAATTAAACTACTGGACTAATCAAGTAGGATGGTACGTGGCTATGGCCAGAAATCATGAGGGTGGCCCTTGAGTGACTCAAGTTGGAGAAATGCTAAATAAGAGCTACACTTTTCCTTACCACGCCACCCAATGTCCCTTTCTTGCCAAGGCAGCTGAGAAGGCATTTCAGTTTGAGTGTGTGTGGTTTATGTCACTCACGGGAGCTCCCGATTACAGGCCTGTGCGAGCTGAAGGGAGTAGAGGTCGTGCTGTCCTCTGGCAGAGACTTCAACCTTGAGCCTCAGTAGGAAGCCCCACTTGTCCAAAAGCAAAGTCCTGGACTCAGGAGTCCCTGTAGCAAACCTGATGGCAGCCTGCATTCTAGCGTGGTTGCCAGCAGAGTTAGGGGTGCTGTGGAGGTCACTCAGCCTGCTCTCCTGCCAGCCTCTGGGGCCCAACCAAAAACACTTAAGCAAACGTGTATTGAACCCTTATTATGGGCTGGCACGTCACATGAGTTGTCTTATTTACTTCTCATAATGGTAAAAGGTAATAGTAATAATAGTAGTAATAAGAAGAGGAGAAGGAAGAAAAAGATGGGGAAAAGGTTAATATTTATTGAGCACTCTACCCCAGATGATATACAGATTCAGTGCAGGGCCTTTCAGGATCTCAGATGCCTTCTTTGTGGAAACTGACAAGCCTATTCTAAAATTCATGTAGAATTTCAAGGGACCCAGGATAGCCAAGACAACCCTGAAAAAGAAAAATAAAGTATGACCTGTACCTCCCAATGCTACAAAGCAACAGTGATCAAGACAGCATGGTCCTGGCTCAGGTTGGACATATAGGTCAATGGAATAGAAACAAGAGTCCAGAAATAAACTTATGCATATATGGTCAACTGGGTTTTATAAGGGTGCCTCATTCAGTGAAGAAATAGTCTTTTCAGCAAATGGTGCTGAAACTGAATAGCCACATACAAAAGAATGAAGTTGGACCCTTACCTCACACCATGTATGAAAATTAACTTAAAATAAATCAAAGACCAAAACATAAAAGCCAAAAATATAAATAAATAAATAAATAAATCTTTATAAATAAATAAATCTTCATGAGTTTGGTAAAGAGTTCATAGACATGACAGCCAAAACACAAACAATAGAAGAAAATATAAATTGGACTTTATGAAAATTATAATTTTTGTGCTTCGAAGTACATCATCAAGAAAGTGCAAAGACAACTCAAAGGGTCAGAGAGCATATTTGTAACTCATGTATTCAAAAAGGGATTTGTATCCAAAATATATAAAGAACTCTTAAAACTCAATCATAAAATGGCAGATACCCCAATTTAAAAATGGTCAAAGGTTCTGAATAGACAGCTCTTCGAAGATAACATATGAGTGGCCAATAAGCACATGAAAAGATGCTTAACATCATTAACCATCAGTAAAAGGCAAATCAAAACCACTTAACACTCCCTAGGATGGCTAGAATCAAAAGAATAACAGCTAGTGTTGGTCAAGGATGTGGAGCAGCTGGGACCCTCATACACCACTGATGGGAATGTAAAGTGATGCAACTGGAAAGCAACCTGGCAGCTCCTCCAGTGATTAAACATAGAGTTACCTTATGGCTGTACAGCGTGACTTTATGACTTCATGGTTGGAGAACAACCCAAGTAGACAAATGGATAAGCAGAATGCAGTATATCCATACAACAGACTGTTATTCAACTGTAAAAAGAAATGAGGTACTTACACATGATACCACATGGATGAACATTGAAAGCCTTATGCTCAGTGAAAAAAGCCAGTCATAAAAGACCACACATCATATGATTCTGTTCATATGGAGGTCCCGAATAGAGAAATTGATAGAGACAGAAGGTAGATTACTGGTTTCTTAGATATGGGGAGGGGTGTGGGGGAAGTGGGAGAGGAAGAGGGGTGGTAACTAAAGGCTTCAAGGTTTCTTTTTTAAGTAATAAAAATATTCCAGAATTGACTATGGTGATGGTTTGCACCTATCTGTGAACATACCAAGAATCCTTGAACTATATGTTTTAAATAGGTGAATTGAATGATATGCTAATTATATCTCAGTACAGCTGTTAAAAATATTTATTGAGTCTTACTAGGTGCCAGGCAGAGTTCTAAGCATTTGTGCCCACATTAACTCATTTTGTTCTCATGATCACCCAATGAGGTAGGCCCTATGGTATGGATATATTCCCCCAATTTACAGCTGAGGAAACTGAGGCAGAGTTGCCCAGGGGACTGTTCTCAGCTTAGCACATAAGGAAAATGAAGCACAGGGTTCAGTGCTGCATCTCTGCCCATGCAGCAAGTGCAGAGTGAAGAATTGCAGTCGGGTACCAGACTCCTGCTCTCAGCCACTCACCATGCGGTACTAGAGGTAAAGGAGGGGGGTCACTATCCCAGTGGGTTACAAAGAGAAAGAAGCCCCAGAAACACTATCTGGATGACCATCGGCACTAATTCACTCTGCGACTTTGGTTAAGGCAGAGCATTACTGGGCCTCCGTGCCTTCATCCCTTCAACCGTGTCTTAGGCTCGATGCAAGGAGGGGTTCTTGAAGGTACTAATGAGGATCTGTGGACAACCTTTAGCATTAAAAAAAAAATCTAGCAGGATCCTATTTATTATCAGGCCTTGCCGGCTAACGAGACCACAAGGCGTCTTTGCTCTTGGCTGGAATTACATCCAACCAGGGCAGTAACCCTGGTTACCTCAGGCTGATGAGAAGCTCTGATTAGCAGTTACATATCTGACTCTGCTTAGCAAGAACAAGAAACTGAATCCTGCATTGCTTGAGAAGTGCCGTGAGGTGGGATAAGCCTGATTCAGAGCCCATTTTGGGGCCACTGGGTGGGGACGGCCAGCTGCAGGTCGGAGAGCTTCCACCTTTCTGTCAGACAGTGATTCTCCAAGGTCATTGGATCCCCATGGGACTTGTCCTGTGCTGGACCCCCAGCTTTCTAGTCACTCAGATCCTAACGAAAGAAGCGTTCTCTTACTACCCAGGGATTCCCTGTGGAAGATGGGAGCCCAGGTGGGCAGGAGTGGGGTAGGGAAGCAACCGCTGTAGCCAGGCTGGGCGAGCGCTTTGCTGTGAGGAAGAAAGGCAGGGCCCTCCGTGCTCTGAACCACCAGTTTTTCTCTTACTGTAGGCAGAGGGCAAGGCCCGGGCACCGCTCATCAGCGCCGTCCTCGGCCGTGCCTGGAGGGCTCTGAAAGTAAGCCAGGTTAGGAGTAATGGCCTCGCGTCAGCTCCAGCACTAGTGTTCTCTGGCACTAAGTTTCCCAACACAGTCTACTAAAATGTTCTCCATTTACTAAAGTAGTGCCTGTAGGATTGGCCTGGGCTAGAGCCTTAGGACAACTGAGGCAGGAAGAAGCCCTCAAACAACATTTATGTTATAGATGAGGAAGCCCTTCGGGTTTGTTTAAAGAGCTGCCTCGACCACCACTGTTGGCCTGGAGAGAGGTGGTGGCCTGC
Source organism: Bubalus bubalis (assembly GCF_019923935.1). NCBI lineage: Eukaryota > Metazoa > Chordata > Mammalia > Artiodactyla > Bovidae > Bubalus > Bubalus bubalis. The sequence continues at coordinate 24,001,183 of NC_059174.1, read as the reverse complement.
CGTTGCTGTTGCTGCTGATCTGATAGTCAGGATCATTTTTATCCATTCGCAGGAATCAGCAAGGACTGCTTCTGCTCCCTGCAACTGCTAGACTCAGTTTGGGTGGAATTTATCACAGCCTCGGTGTTCCACTTGATTCAGCTTGGCTGGGGTGATGCTCAGGTCTTTTGTAGAAGAGTGCATGGCCCTGGCCAGTTAAAGAGTGGCCTGCCCTAGAGTGGCCAGAAGATGCTGCTCACTGACTCATTCGTTAACTCATGGACGTAGCAGACCTTGCCCCAGGAACTTGGGGAAGTACCAAAGCAGTTCTTGTGAATGTGTTCCTGACCCAGAAAGAACTGACGGGTGTACTGAGGAAGGTAAACGCATGTACTCATTAAGGCAGAAAATATTTGGACCAGTGGGAGGGCTGGGGCACTTGAACAAAGAAGGAGCAACTATGGGATTGCTAGAGGCCCATGGGAGGTTTTCTGGAGGAGATCTCATTTGAGCTGCCCCTGAGGGATAAGTAAGATTTGGGAACTGATATGGTGTACTTTCTCTGTCAAAACACGGCCCACTGAGAACAAAAAAAACAAAGCAGTTGAGACATTCCCAGTGCCAAGACTGGAAGCTGGAGCTGGACAGTGAGGCAGGAGGGGGGTCCTTGAAGGTTTCCAGGATAATCACTCCCCTCTTCCCCTCTCAGTGCCGGGTTTCCCATCCTCCAAATGGTGGGGCTGATGAGACAGATGGTCAGCCACTTCCTGCTCTGACTTCTGATAATCCAGTCCAGGCTGCTTGTTTTTTAGGAGCGCTCTGTGTGCAGCTACACGCATTAGGTGCTGAGCATGACCACACACTGTGCTGAGTGCTTTGTTTGCACCAGAAACACCCAGTGAGGCTTAGAGATCAAGTCGCTTGCTCACCAGGTTCATCCAGCCACTTAGCAAATAATGAAACGTCTGCGTGCCAGATACTGCCCTAGGCATAAAACGTTGAGCAGCGCAAACACACCCTGTGCACCTGTGGGGCTTATAAAGTTTTATGGAGGAGAGGGACACTAAACACATGAACGGATGTTCTTAAAAACTTCGGAAAACCAATAGGTCTATAACAGATTTGGTGTGTTCTGGTAAGGGGCAGTCGGACTCAGATGCAGATCGTTCAGAGCCTGTTCCATATAGATTGCCCAGCCTCTTACCAGCTGGGTAGTCTTTGCAGGGCCCCTGCACCGTCAGGGACAGAAGTCAGGTCTCCACCCTCCCAGGTCACCGGCTCCCTGCCACTCGGGTTACTGTCTCAGGATACACACCTGTCCGCATGACTGATGGGAAAACATGGCTGACTCCCGCACGCCCTCTTTGAGGGGAGGTTGGTCCTAATACCCAACTCTCCTTTCCATCCACCTTCTAGGAGCTCCCAAGTCCCAGGTCTTGCTAACACAGTTGATAAGCTTTCCTCAAATGTCATGTCATGGAAAACTCCTGCTGAAATCTGCCAGCTGCAGTCACAAAGGGCATCAGCGAGAAAACCTCTTCCATGGAGTGTCTGTGTTCATGGTAACGTACCAGGGTTACAATCCAAGACATTGGAGTCCGGTACACACAGGCCAGGATCCTGTTGCAGGCATCCCTGGGCCCTGCCACTGCCTGCAACAAGAGGATGCTGGATGTCCAAGTTCAGTGTCTCTGGCTAAAAGCAGCTCTAGGAAACTTCCCAGCTGGGGGCCGATAAGGACAGGGAGCCAATTGTTCAAGAACCAAAGGTGCTTTTCTCTGCTGGGATTGTGCTCAGGGAGAAGCTCATGGCACTGCAGCCCCCTAAACCCCTGCCATGCACCTTGCCCTCCAAACCCCTGCCGTGCACCTTGCCCCCCAAATCCCTGCCGTGGACCTTGTTCTCTGTGCTTCCATGTTCTCCCTCGTGTGACAGTCCCTCTGTGGCCAGTCCGCTGGCCTTTCTTCCCTACTCACCCTCCTTTCCTTGCCTACAGCCCCTCCCCCTAGTACAGCCCTCTCATCTCTCTGCCCTGGACATCAGCGTCTTCAAAAAGATTTTCTAAAGAGCAAAACTGTAATTTATGTTTGTTAACTAAATGAATTAATCAGTGAAGCCTTTTTATTATGTAATGTTTTGCCCATAAAAAGAATATATGACATCAATATAAGGTATTAATAAAATGCACATTCTGCTGAGTTAAATCTCCTGTGCGGCCCTTCCCCAGAGTAACAGCCTCTCTAACTGGCAATGTTCCCTCTTCCCAGTCTTTACAAAGAGGTTCCACTTGGTCATATGGTTCTAGAAACACTTGGAAAGCATTTCTTATCAGAGATAATCTTAGGTAATGACTCCTCCTCATCACACATGCACACACACACACACACTGCACTGTCCAGAGTACACAGGCTGGCTGTCCTGAGCAGAGCAGAAGCCCCTGAACTCTGCTTGCCTGCCTGCCTGCGGTGCATGGTTTCCCTTACCTGGAATAACCTCTGCCCACACAGCCCACGTCTCTGCCTGTCACGCCCACCTCTTGTTCTAGGCCCCGGAGTGTCATGGTTTTCCAGAAGCCTCACCTGATTTCTCCAAGCTCTGCTCCCTCCTCCTCTGAGCCTCTTTAGAACATGGCTGGTTTTTCCTTTTCTCTTGAGGCAACTGACATATTGCTGCTTTCTATTAAGGTTGGTTTTTCCCGATCTTATCTCACACAGTGCATTATAAGCTCCTTGTGGACAGCCCTGTGCTGAGTTTGCAGGGCCCAGCAGAGCGCCTTGCACATAATGGATGCTCAGTGCGTAACTGGACCACAGGGACTTGAACAGTCCTCCTCCAAAGCCCACCTCTCACCCTCTTCCCTGAAATCCTATAAAAATAGGTACCCCCGTGTCTCCCTAGGAAGTTAGGGGCTCCTTAAGTAGGAATGTGGTCAATTCTTGAAAAATGCTGGCTGGGTGAATGAATATTTGTAATTATTCTGCCCAAGATTGAGAATTACACTCAGTGCTTCCTAAGGCCAAAAGTCATTTAACCTATATCACTTCTTGATAATTAACCCCCATGTAGTGATATTCAGAATTAGAAATGAAATAGCATGTAAAGTTAAAGCAATTTTGATGAAAAATGTGCATTTTCACAAGCACTAATTGAAGATTATGGTTCTCTGTTATTCATAAAGTTTTTTTGTTGTTGTTGAAGTATATTTGATTTACCATGTCTTGTTAATTACTGCTATACAGCAAAGTGATTCAGTTATACATATATGTGTGTGTGTGTGTGTGTGTGTGTGTATGTACACATTCTTTTTTCAATATTCTTTTCTATTATGGTTTATCATGCTGCTGCTGCTAAGTCACTTCAGTCGTGTCCTACTCTGGGCAACCCCATAGACGGCAGCCCACCAGGCTCTGCCGTCCCTGGGATTCTCCAGGCAAGAACACTGGAGTGGGTTGCCATTTCCTTCTCCAATGCATGAAAGTGGAAAGTGAAAGTGAAGTCGCTCAGTCGTATCCGACTCTTCGTGACCCCATGGACTGCAACCTACCAGGCTACTGAATATAGTTCTCTATGCTATACAGTAGGACTTTGTTGTTTATCCACCCTGTATATAAAAGCTTACATCTGCTAACCCCAGTCTCCCAGTCCATCCCTGCCCCACCCTACTTCCCCTTGACTATCACCAGTCTGCTCCCTGCGTCTGTGATTTCATTTCTGTTTGATAGATGTGCTCATCTGTGTCATAGTTTAGATCCCACATCTAAGTGATACCATATGGTAGTTGTCTTTCTCTCAGACTTACTTTGCTTAGTGTGATCATCTCTAGGCCCATCCATGTTGCTGCAGATGGCATTATCTCATTCTTTTCTGTGGCTGAGTAGTATTCCTCTGTGTGTATGTGTATAGATATAGATATATTGGTTGGCCAAAAAGTTCATTTGGGTTTTTCCATAGCATCCTGTGGAAAAACCCTAATGAGCTTTTTGGCCAACCCAATATGTGCCACATCTTCTAGCCATTCATCTGTCAGTGGCCAGTTAGGTGGTTTCCATGTCTTGTCTGTTGTGAATAGCACTGCTATGAACATAGGGGTGCATGTATCTTTTTGAATTATAGTTTTGTCTGGATATATGCCCAGGAATGGGATTGCTGGATCATATGGTAACTCTATTTTTAGTTTTTTGAGGAACCTCCATACTGTTCTCCACAGTGGCTGCATCAACTTACATTTTCACCAACAGTGTAGGAGGGTTCCTGTTTATAAGGGTCTGAAGTCTCCCTGTAGATATCTTTGGTGACAAGGGGTTCTGAAGGAGATTTTGTCTGCACGTCTCACTTGTTGGCACCTTTAACAAAACACCAGCTGCTTTGTTTTAAATGACACTGCTAAGAAGAACATGTACAGTTCTTTGAAATGGTTTTTGACCTTTTGATCAAAATGGTTATACCTTTAAATTGGACCGTCATTAACAGTGGTTAGAGAGTTTAACATACAAAAGCTTCCACCACCCATAACTGCTATTTCTGTTTTTCTCTGATACTTTCCAACCCTTGTCCATATGTAGCAAGGAAACTTTCATTTCTGCCAGGAATGAAATTGAAGCGGTGATGTGATCACATTGTAGACAAACTTTCTGAATACCTACAAAATCCTGTGCTGAGAGTGGTGTGTGCTCAGTTACTCTGTGTGACCCCATAGACCGTAGCCCACTAGGCTCCTCCATCCATGGGATTTTCTAGGCAAGAATACTGGAGTGGGTTGCCTTTTCCTCCTCCAGGGGATCTTCCTGATCCAGGGATCAAACTTGCATCTCTTGCCTTTCCTGCATTAGCAGGTGGGTTCTTTTACCACTGAGCCACCAGTTCAGGATGCAAAAAAGAGCTTGTCCCCTGAATGGATGTCTACTTGGTGTCTGCTCTGTGACTGGAGCTGCTCTGGTTCCCAGGGTGCCACAATGAATAAGGCAGAGCCCCAGCTCTCAGAGATGGGGAAGCAGGCACCAAAGAGATTAAAAAAAAAAAAAATAGCACATTGCCTGTGAAGAAAGATAAAGCCAAGTAAGAGAGATAGAAGGAGTTGCTATTCTAGGTGGATTGTCAGAGACATCCCCTCCAAGGTAGCTTTGAAGCAGAGATTTGAAAGACATCTGGGAGTGAGGGAAATGTTTTTGGCAGAAGGAGCAGCCAATACAAAGTGCAAAGGCCCTGAGGTGGGAGCATTTCTGATGTGTTTCAGGAACCAACAGAGGCTTGGGTGGCTGGAGAGTGGTGGACATGGGATGGGGAAATAGGAGGTCAGGCGAGGATGCAGGAGGCTGGGGTTGGCCATGTTGGAGGCTGCAGTAAGGACTTGGACTTTTATTCTGGTGTGATGGTGCCTTTGGAAAGCACGAACTTCACTGTGGAGAACAACCCAGGGAAAAGGAGTGGGCCCAGGGAGATGACTGGGGGCCTGAAGGAGTTGTTTGAGAAAGAGGCTCTGGTGGCCTGGACCAGGGCGATGGTGATCTAGGGCTAAGGCAGTAGAGTGGTCAGGTTCTGAGGGTGTTTTGAAGGTGAAGCCAACAAGATTTCCTTTCCTACTGAATGTGAGTGTGCAAGAGAGAGGAGTTGAGGGTGAATTCAAGATTTTGACCTGAGTAACTGATAAGATGGAGACGCTGCTAAATAAGAACACAGGAAAAACTGGTTTGGGCAGCAAAATCAGGAGTTTTGTGTGGTAATGAGAAGCTGGGTGAGCCTCCTCCTAAGTTTGTGGCAGACAACCCCCAAATGTGGTGTCAGCATCTCCTTGACACTGTGCTTCAACCCACACCCAGGAGGAAGACTTTTGCTTTCCTGATGTTGACAGAGAACCCAGTGAGGGTATGCTGGTTAGGGCAGCGCTGGGGGACAGGTAGGATCTGGGAAGGTTCCAAGGAGGAGAGGAGCTTGAAGTGAGCTTTCATATCAGGTGGCTGTGGTTGCAGGTGACAGAAAATCCAACTCGAAATGTCTTAAACCATGTAGGAAATGACTAGCTCACATATCAAGAAGTCTGGAGAGCAAGCTATCCCGAGGTTGCCCAGTGCCGCCATCAGGGACCTACGTCTTTCTGTCTTTTTGTTCTGCTAGCCTTAGCACTTAGCTGGCCCTCTCACAGCTCCAGGCATCCTGGCCTCTCACGCCTATATCCAAGGACATCCCAAGGAAGGAATTCTTGAAGAACTCAGAGGCAGTTAGAATAGCAGGTGCACTTATGCAGAGGGTGGACCGTCCTCAGCTTAAACCCCGTGCTGGGGCCAGGTGTCGTCGATGGCTCTTGGGTAGAAGATGGAGCACACAGGACAGTGTCTTTCTTTGGAAAACACATCCTGAAACTGTTTTTGTCATTCCCGCCTTCATTCAGGTTGTGCATCAGACCCTTTCAGTTGCGAATGATAGACATCCCTACCCATCACTGAAAAGTGTGGCTCCAAGGACTTGAAAGATACCATCAGCACTAGTGTCTGTCTTCTCTGCCTTCCTCTCTGTTAACTTTGGTCTCACATGGGCTCACCCCTCAGGGCCATGAGATGTGGCCTCAGCTTCGAATCCCATGGGAACTGTGTTTCCTTACTGGACATCCCCGGAAAAGGCTTACTACTTATGCCTCTGACTGGCTTGTGTTCCTATCCTTGAATGAACCATCGTGGCTCTGGGGAGTGCAGTGTGCCCAGACCCCACCTTAACGACACTGAACAGGAGTGAGTGAAAGGTAGCACTCCAAACTCTTGATGACAGAACAGTCGGTAGTCCCAAGCCACAAACATCAACCCAAGATTCTACCTCCAGGTTCAAGAAATGTCTCACATGTTTTGTTTTGACATCCCCTTGTGTGTTTACAGTCTACAGCAGGCTATCTCAGACATGTCAGTCAGTCCTCACAATACCCCTATAAAGGTGGCGGGGAGAGATTTGGGGACTATCCCACGTTACAGAGGGGGGTCAGAGAACTTAATGACTTACTCTGAGTTTTCCAGGTAGTAAAGACCTTTGAACCCAGGTCTTCTGACCCCAGGTTCAGTGTTCTAGTCTACTCTGCCAGCAAAATTGCCCATTACATCGAAGACTCACTGTGAATCTGTGTGCATATTTGATGAAAGAAGTTCTTTAAACTGCACAAATGAGATCAAGTTGAAGAGTCAATTCAAGGAGTCCCTGTCACTTGAAGGCTCAGGATATGTAAATGGTAAAAGAAAGAATGTCATTAAGCTCAAGGGCATGTTTTAATGACAATTAACTTCTTTAAAATAGCAAATCTTTTCCCCTTCTGCTGAGATAGGTCCTGGGAAGAAGGATTGTAATATCCCCAGGTGGCTAAGGACCAGGAGGATTTTCCTCACAGCCTCCTCTGTAAAGAAAAGCTTGGGGACTTCCATGGTGGTCCCGTGGTTAAGAATCCACCTGTCAGTGCAGGGATATGGATTTGATCCCTGGTCCAGGAAGATGCCACATGCCATGGAGGAACTAAGCCCATGTGCCACAACTGCTGAGCCTGCGAGCTGCAGCTACTGGAGCCCGTGAGCCCAGAGCCGACGCTCCTCAACGAGGGAAGCCACTGCAAGGAGAAGCCCGCGCACCACAAGGAATAACCGCCGCTGGCCACAGCTAGAGCAAAGCCCGTGCAGCGACAAAGACCCAGCACAGCCAAAAATAAATAAATACATGAAGTTATTTAAAAGTTAAAAAAACTTGGCTGTAGCTGAGTCTCCTCTCACTCCCCAGCCTCGCCCTCCCCTGGCCAACATGCAAACCATTGTCAGCTGAGGGTGCTACAGCTCGTGGGCCAGAATTCAGTCTGTCCCCAAGGTTGGCACCCCGAGCTTTTTCCTGCAGGAGTCGATTCCATGCCAAGTGGGGCTGTCTGCCCACCCCTATCTCTCCCTGAGCTCCAACTGCAGTCCATCAGCCAAGCCGCCACTTTCTCTCATGAACAAGTGGCTCCAGGGTGGATTCTGAGGCACCCCGTTAGATTTCTGGGTGTTTGGAAGTATTTTTCTGGGATCTTAGACGGAACCAGAAGGCTTCAGGCTTCAATTCTCTGAGGCCCTGTTGTACAGACAACAAGTTAGACTTGCTCCCTCCAGGAGGAGCAGTGGGCAGATAAGTTACAGAGAGGGTAAGGAATCATCCTCCCACTTGCACAGTAGGGTCACGCGGGGGATAGAGGGAATTCTCGCATCGGATGAGCTGAACAGGCCGGAAATGTGTTCATGATTCACTGAGCATATAAATGAAGGCCCAAGGTAATTGTAGGTCCTCCACTGGCTCCCCACTGGTTATTACCCTCCGGATGACGGAGCAGTAGCGGGACCAGGTCTTCTGACTCCTCGTCCCCAGGTTGGCCCCCCGATGCCAGGCTGCTGGCAGGACCCCCTCAGATGAGGGTTAGGGGAAGCCACGAGTCCTGTGCTGGTCTGGCAGCCTCAGGCCGCTAGGCCCTGGGGGAGCGGGCGAGCTGGGCTGGCAGTGCCTCGGTAAGAGCGCAGGCTTTGGGGTGAAACAGAAGCCGGCACCTGCCGCCTACTACCTGTGTGACCTTGAGCAAGTGAGCTCATCTCTCTCAGCTGCCACTTCCTCCTCTCTGACATGGGGGTAATCATCATACCCTCCTCAGGAGTTGTGGTGAGGATGAAATGAGATGATGTGTGTGAACCACCGAGCACGAGGTTTGGCACAGAGTAAATTCCTCAGTGTGTTCAGGCAGTGAGGTGCTGACCTCTCCCATCCCATGTCCAAGTCCTGCCCAGGGTCTCGGGAGCAATGCCCGGGTACCAGTCCTCTCTGAGGAGCGTGGCATCACCTAGCCGGCCACGCTCATCTGCGTGCCCGCATCAGGGATACTCAGGCGGGCTCCCAGATGCCCACCTCATCTTCCTCCTGGCCCCGGCCCCAGCCCGCTGTACCTTCTTCTCAGGGGCAGCTTGGTGGGCCCTGTGTTCACGGGGGAGGGACGCCCAGCCGCTTTGCTGAATGGTCCTCCCACAGCCCCCAGGGCCCGTGTGGCGGGTGGAATCAGAGGAGGTGCCGTGCTGGAGCCAGGTTCTGAGATGGCAGTGGGCCTTCCGGGGATGGGCCCACCTGCTTGCCTCGCTGGCCTCATGCCAGGAATGTAGCTAAGGAGTTGCTCCTGCCTGACCTCTGAGTGGCCGACGAGCCAGCAGCAGCTGCTGCATCTGGATCCAGGTGTTGGAGCCTGGAACAGCGTCACCCCCCACTTGGGGGCCCTCTAGCCTGGCCCAGATTTTGGCCAGCTCTCTTGAAAAGGCTCCCTGAAGGACCCTGGGTCTGGTGCCAGGACCCATCGCCCCCGCCCTCTCTCCCCCTGGCCCGCCCGCAGCAGCGTGTGACTCCTCTTATCACAGAGATTAGCGGGGAGGAAGCCGGCATGTGGAGACAGAAGGCCGAAGGTGAGCCCCGCCGCTGCCGCCTGCCCGCTGCTGACCTTGAGCAAGTCACGTTTGCTTTCCAAATGTGCTTTTTTGCCTGGAAGAGAGGGAGAAGAGAATAGCTGTCCTTTCTCCGTAATAGGGTATGTGTGAATGTCACATGAAATAACCATAATGCAGCGCTTGGTTGTTTGAGAAGATGTTAAAGAAAGTCAGAGGTGAATCTGAGAAATGAAAAGACTCTTTCCAGCCCAGTTAAGCAGATGCTGACCACTCTTTTCATCTATTTGGAGTGAAAGCAGGCACTCTCCCTGGACCACCCTGCTAGTTTCAAGGCTGAAACTGCAACTGCTGGGTCTCGCTCAGTTGACCCTCCAGTGGGAGGTCTGCATAGGCCTGGGATGTCTCAGAGGCCTGGCCCTGACCTAGTGGGCTACATGTTTCTGTTCTCCTGTGAAAGCGGAGCTGAGGGATGCGTGGGTGACTAAGTGGGATGGGGAAGCCAGCACCGAGGCCCTACCTCCTCCCTAGCCTGGGTAGGGGTGGGAGGGAGGTGTCAGATCTTCCTGGGATTCAGCTTCCAGTGAAAAATGCAAAACAAAACAACCTTGTTGAAATTTTAGCTGAAATTTGTATTAAATTTCAATATATAAAGGAAGAGATTTTTAAAATAATACATATTCCCATTCAAGAACATATATATTTTCTTCAAATCTGGTTTTATAGCCTTCAGTAAAAAAATTTTTTTACCATTATTATTTTTTAGTAATTTAAAAAAAATTTCCTTTTGGCCACTTTGGGTCTCCCTTGCTGCCTTCAGGTTTTCCCTAGCTGTGGAGAGTGGGGGCTGCTCTCTTGTTGTGGTGCATGGGCTTCTCATTGCACTGGCTTGTCTTGCTGCAGAGCACAGGCTCGAAGGCATGGAGGCTTTAGTAGTTGTGCCCCATGGGTTTAATTGCCCTGTGGCATATGGGGTCTTCCTAGACCAGGGATCAAACCTATGTTTCCTGCATTGGCAGGTGGATTCCGAACCACTGGAGCACCAAGACAATCCCAAAATGTCTTTTTTTGAAGTATATCATACCTAGTGTGGGCGTGCTAAGTCGCTTTAATTGTGTCCCACTCTTTTCAACCCAATGGACTATAGTCCGCCAGGTTCCTCTGTCCATGGGATTCTCCAGGCAAGAATACTGGAGTGGGTTGCCATGCCTTCCTCCAGGGGATCTTCCCGACCCAGGGGTCAAACTGCCAGTTCTTTGCCACTAGCTCCACCTGGGAAAAGACACAAACCCTAATGTACAGCTTGATGGATTTTCACAGGGTGAACACACCAGCGCCCGGCATGGCCTGCACTCCTCTCCTTACCATTGCCTCCACTGTCCTTGACTTCCAGCAGCTTAGGTTGGTTTTGCCTGTTGCATATTCTGCAAATGGAACCATTCAGTGTGTACTCTTCTGTTTTTGTCTTTTACTTCACAGTTGAGACTTATCCACACTGTTGGGTATAGTTGCTGTTTCTTCTCGCTGCGTATAGTATTACGTTGTGTGACTAACCTCAATTCTTTTCATTCCTTCTCCAAGTGATGGGGATGACTTCTAGTTCTGCCCTATCACCAGCCATGCTGCTAGGATCATTTGTGTTCATAGTTCTGGGTGAACTTAGGCACGCATTTCTCTTGGGTACTTACCTAGGAATAGAACTGGTGGGCAGTAAGATTTTTATAGTTTTCTTCATGTAGGTTCTGTAAGTTTCTTGTATAATTTATTCTTAGGTATTTATAATTTTGTCACTATTGTAGATAGGCTATTTTTTAATGTTCTCTTTTTGGTATTTATGACTGGGAAAAAAATATTAATTTTTGAATATTTATCTTGGATCCAGCCACCTTACCAATTCTCTTATTAATTGTAGGAGACCTTTTTTTTTTCTTCTTTTTTGCAGTAGTCTCTTAGATTTTCTGGCTATCCAAATATCATCAAAGAAATTATTTTAGTTCTTATTTGATAACATTGATACCTCTTTCTTGCTATACTACTTTAGATAGTAGTGGTAGATCATGATAAATAATAATGCTGATTACACTCATCCTTATCTAGTTGTACATTTTAGTTAAAATCATTAAAAAATATCCCTGTTAATAATCATGTTTGCTACTGAATTTTGATTAATAGTTTCTATTTTGTATAAATCATTAGCTTCTATTCCTGGTTTGTAATGAGAAATTATCTAAATTTTACCAAATACCTTTTCAGCATTTGTTAATGTGACTTTCCCATCTTTGTGGTTGCCATGGATAATGATGTTGGACCATTTTACATTTCTGGGTTTAGTTGTAACATGTTTTTTTTCTTTTGATACTTAACTAGATTCAATTATGTAGATAATTTTTGCATCAAGTTTAATAAATGAGAATGGTTTATAGTTTTCTTTCTTGTGCTATCTTCTTATTTTTAATAGAGTTTAGTGGCTTCATAGCACTAATTGGGGAACTCTCCATCTTTTAGTATGACCTAGAATCCTTGACGGAGAAGGCAATGGCACCCTACTCCAGTACTCTTGCTTGGAAACTCCCATGGATGGAGGAGCCTGGTAGGCTGCAGTCCATGGGTCGCTAAGAGTCGGACACGACTGAGCGACTTCACTTTACCTTTCACTTTCATGCATTGGAGAAGGAAATGGCATCCCACTCCAGTGTTCTTGCCTGGAGAATCCCAGGGATGGCGGAGCCTGGCAGGCTGCCGTCTATGGGGTCGCACAGAGTTGGACACAACGGAAGCGACTTAGCAGCAGCAGCAGAATCCTTGAAATGATGTTGCAATTATCTGCCATTTAAAGACTGGATAAAATTAATTGACTCTATCTGGCACTAAATACCTAGCACCATTTTCAATAGTAGATCTTTGATCAGTTTCCAGTTTTTCTATGATAATTTGTCTTTTCAAATGTTCCTTTTCCTCTTGGGTCAATTTTAGTAATGTACGTTTGTCTATGCAATTACCAGATTTTCAGGTTTGTGGCCACGTGGTATTCTTTTATGGTTTTGCTTTTCTCTTCTGTCGCTTTGGTTGGATCTTCTTTCTCATTTCTGATCTTTGTAAGTTTACTCTTTTCCTCTTAGTCTCATGAAAGTTTTATTTTACTTATTTTCAGTTTTGGCAGTTATTTATACTCTCCACTCTTCTACTATTTTTTAATCTTACTAATTCCAGCTTTTAACTTACTAGTTTATAATCATGTTTCTTCCATTTTGGTTTGTTCTTTTTGTAATCTCTTAAGAAGAGGACCAAATTTCTTTATTTTTCACATTCCTAATAGAGGCTTTGAATTTCCCTCTGAGCGTGACTTTTGCTCTGTCCCATGGGAATTGATATGAACTACTTTCTAGCTACTTTGTCATTTCCCTTATGATTTTCTCTTCAATCCTAGATTTTATCTAGGAATGAGCTCCTTAATTTCTAAGTCAATATTTTTCTTCTCACTTTTTTCAATTTCTAGGTTTATTGATTGTGATTAGATATTGTGATGTATAAAAGCTCTCCTTTGTAAAATTTATTAAGGTGTTATCTCTTCAACCTAACATGTAATCAATTTTTGTAAATGATCCAGTCCATTAGAATAGTTTATTTTGTGTTTTAAGGGGTGTAAGGTCCTGCATATTTCTAGAAATTCAAATTATATAATTCGTTTTCTTTAGTTAATATTTGCCTATAAGATTTGTCCATTTCTGAAATAGACATTTTTGAAATTTTCCATCAGCTTTTTGTTTATTCCATTTCTGATACATGTTTTATATATTTAGCTTCTCTGTTGTCTAATGCATACAAGTTTCTGATGGTTGTTAACTTTTTCATAAAGTATTCCTTTTATCATTCCAAATACCTTCATCCTCTGCATTATATTTCAGCTAAAATTCCCCTTTATCTAATTAATTTTGACACTCATGCTTTCCTTCTGTTTGCATTTGCCTGGTATCTATTTGTCTTTGAATTTATTTTCAACATTTTTACATACCTTTATTTAGATTCTTAAAAACATTGTGTACCTGGGTTTTGTTTTTTGTTCTGATTTTTCAATCCAATCTGACATCGTCTTCATTAACTGATGTACTTGATTTTATTCCTTCCATCTTTTGGTATGTTTTTAATTTCCTTCCATCACTGTTTCCATGTTTTCTTTTCTCTTGTTTGTGCTGGTTTGATGTATTAATAGTTGCTTTGCATTTCCCTTGTCAGTTTGGAAGTTCTCTACTTTTCCATCTTATTAAAGGTTACATTCTTTCCCCCTTGATTCATAATCAAATGCATATTGCCCTACTATTATTTGAAAGCAAGATAACACAAATAACCATTTCTCCTTGGGAGTTGCTCCATTTCTTCTCTCGTTTTGTCCACTTCAGTGGGATGAGACCTTAGAATCACGTCCCTGACCCCTGCTTAAGATGAGACCTTGGAAGACTTTTACTCCCTTCCTTTTCAACCCTTTGATTTTGTTAGGATAATTTAATATTTTTAGCCGTGGGCTGTGGTTGGAATTTCCCTGATAGTATGTCCCTTCTATTTTCAGAGTCCTCATTTATTGGCTCTGTTCCCAGAGAGTCCACCTTTCTCCGTTCAGATTGAGGAGAAAGGGGAGGGAGCAAGCGTGTGAGCAAACATCCATATCCATCATGCTTTCCTGACCTGTTCACTTTCCCCATGTTGAGTTCTGTTCTGGTGCATATATGTTGCCTTAAATATTTTCCATAGGTGGGATGTGTGGGTGATAAACTCCATGGACTCTTCAGTTCAGTTCAGTTCAGTCACTCAGTCATGTCCGACTCTTTGCAACCCCATGAACCGCAGCATGCCAGGCCTCCCTGTCCATCACCAACTCCCGGAGTCTGCCCAAACCCATGTCCATCGAGTCTGTGATGCCATCCAGCCATCTCATCCTCTGTCGTCCCCTTCTCCTCCTGCCCTCTATCTTTCCCAGCATCAGGGTCTTTCCCAATGAGTCAGCTCTTCGCATGAGGTGCCCAAAGTATTGGAGTTTCAGCTTCAACATCAGTCCTTCCAATGAACACCTAGGACTGATCTCCTTTAAGATGGACTGGTTAGATCTCCTTGCAGTTCAAAGGACTCTCAAGAGTCTTCTCCAACACCACAGTTCAAAAGCATCAATTCTTCGGTGCTCAGCTTTCTTTATAGTCCAACTCTCACATCCATACGTGACCACTGGAAAAACCATAGCCTTGACTAGATGGACCTTTGTTGGCAAAGTAATGCCTCTGCTTTTTAATGTGCTGTCTAGGTTAGTCATAACTTTCCTTCCAAGGAGTCAGCGTCTTTTAATTTCATGGCTGCAATCACCATCTGCAGTGATTTTGGAACCCAGAAAAATAAAGTCAGCCATTGTTTCCACTGTTTCCCCATCTATTTCCCATGAAGTGGTGGGACCAGATGCCATGATCTTAGTTTTCTGAATGTTGAGCTTTAAGCCAACGTTTTCACTTTCCTCTTTCAGTTTCATCAAGAGGCTCTTTAGTTCTTCTTCACTTTCTGCCATAAGGGTGGTATCATTTGCATATCTGAGGTTATTGGTATTTCTCCTGGCAGTCTTGATTCCAGCTTGTGCTTCTTCCAGCCCAGCGTTTCTCATGATGTACTCTGCATATAAGTTAAATAAGCAGGGTGACAATATACAGCCCTGACGTACTCCTTTTCCTATTTGGAACCAGTCTGTTGGTCCATGTCCAGTGCTAACTATTGCTTGCTGACCTGCATACAGGTTTCTCAAGAGGTAGGTCAGGTGGTCTGGTATTCCCATCTCTTTCAGAATTTTCCACAGTTTATTGTGATCCACACAGTCAAAGGCTTTGGCATAGTCAATAAAGCAGAAATACATGTTTTTCTGGAACTCTCTTGCTTTTTCGATGATCCAGCAGATGTTGGCAATTTGATCTCTGGTTCCTCTGCCTTTTCTAAAACCAGCTTGAACATCTGGAAGTTCACGGTTCATGTATGGCTGAAGCCTGGCTTGGAGAATTTTAAGCATTACTCTTGCATATCTGCAATTATCTTTTGCCTTGAAAAATATACAGAGTATTTGAAGGGCTTTGCTTCTCTTTTCTGAATGGTTGGTAGATGGTACTCTACTCTTTTAGTTCGTAGTGTTTCAGAGGAGAAGTCAGATGTGTTATGTTTTTTTCTTTACAGGTAATATGTTCTTTCTGTCTAGAAGCTTTTAGGGTTTTGTGTTCATCCTCAAAGTTGAATTTTGCCAGGATAACCTGTTGTATACATCTCTTCTGGCCACCCTTCCTGGAACTCTGAGTCCTTTTTGTCTGTAGACTCTGGTTTTTTTCTTGGCTCCAGGAAATTATCTTCTATGTCAATAGAATTATCTTCTGTTGTTTCTTAATTACTGGCTCTCCTCCATCCATTCCATTTCTTTCTTCTAGAACTCCTAATATTCTCAAGTTAGATCTCCCTGGGTCTGTCCTCCAGGTCTTTTATAAACATTGTTGTTGTTCAGTTGCCAAGTTGTGTCCAACTCTCTGAGACCCCATGAACTGCAGCACGCCAGGCTTCCCTGTCCTTCACTATCTCTCTGAGTTTGCTCAAACTCATGTCCATTGAGTCAGTGATGACATCCAACCGTCTTATTCTCTGTCACACACTTCTCCTCTTGCCCTCAATCTTTCCCAGTATCAGGGTCTTTTCCATTGAGTCAGTTCATCACATCAGGTGGCCAAAGTATTGGAGTTTCAGCTTTAGCATCTGTCCTTCCAATGAATATTCAGGATTGATTTCCTTTAGGATTGACTGGTTTGATATCCTTGCAGTCCAAGAGACTCTCAAGAGTCTTCTCCAACACCACAGTTCAAAAGCATCAATTCTTCAGCGCTCAGCCTCCTTTATGGTCCAACTCTCACATCCATACATGACTACTGAAAAAACTATAGCTTTGACTATATGGACCTTTGTCAGTAAAGTGATGTATCTGCTTTTTAATACGCTGTCTAGGTTTGTCATAGCTTTTCTTCCAAGGAGCAAGCGTCTTTAATTTCATGGCTGCAGCCACCATCCATGCATTGGGTTGTGGCATGCAGGCTTTTCTCTACTGTGTGGGCTCTAGAGCACAGGCTCAGTAGTTGCAGCACATGAGCTAGTTGCCCTTTGGCATGTGGGATCTTAGTTCCTTGACCAGGGATTCAACCCACGACCCCTGTGTTGAAAAGCAGATTCTTAACCACTGGGCCTCCAGGCACATCCCCGTCCTCCAGGTCTTTTATCTTTTCCCTCATGGACCCTGTCT
This sequence comes from Bubalus bubalis, assembly GCF_019923935.1. NCBI lineage: Eukaryota > Metazoa > Chordata > Mammalia > Artiodactyla > Bovidae > Bubalus > Bubalus bubalis. The sequence continues at coordinate 23,984,500 of NC_059174.1, read as the reverse complement.
CTCTCTACTTTTGTTCTGTCCTTGAAGATGCTTTTTCCTTTTGGTCTTCCAGGCCACTAATTCACATCTCAACAGGGACTCGCCTACTATAGTTGGAAAGTCGTTTATGTCTTCCCTGACTTGCTTTAGGACACGTGTGATTTTCTTTTTGACCTATCATTTGTTTCTTGGAGCAAGTGCACTGTTTATTCTGATTGGTCTTTTTCTGCTGGGACTTTGAACATGTTGTGAACTTTTCATTGTTTCTGGTTGTAGAGTCCAGAGTCAGAGCTCTCCCCTGTAGAGTGCAGCTGCCCTTGCCCTCTGGGCCAGTGGTGTCCAGAAAGGCAAGCCAGTGGTCTGCTCCTGGGATACCTGGGAGGAATATCTTCTCCCTGGGCTCCCTGTTCTCCTTCAGCCCCAGGGGCAGGGGGAGTGCAGCCCACTTTTTTGGCTCCTTCTGTTCCTGAGGTCCAAGAGACCTGGGCCAACCAGGCAAAGCCAATTTCAAACTCCCCATCCCTATCCCCAGATTACCCCACACATGCCAGTTCCACAGGTCTCTCTTGGTCAGTCTCTTCCCAGTACCTACAGCTTTTGATTCTTTTTTTAAAACTTTTTATTTTGTATTGGGGTGGTGCTAGTGGTAAAGAAACCACCTGCCAATGCAGGAGATGTAAGAGATGTGGGTTTGACCCAGGGTGGGGAAGATCCCTTGGAGGAGGGCATGGCAACCCACTCCAGTATTCTTGCCTGGAGAATCCCATGGACAGAGGAATCTGGCAGGCTATAGTCCGTGGGGGTCTCACAGTGTCGGACACAGCTGAAGCAACTTAGCATGCATGTTAACAGTTAACGATGTTCTGATAGTTTCAGGAAAACAGCAAAGGGACTCAACCCTACATATACATGCATCCATCCATTCTCTGCTAAACCCCCCTCCCATCCAGGGTGCCATATAACATTGAGCAGAGTTCCCTGTGCTATACACTAGGTCCTTGTTGGTTATCTATTTTAAATATCAGCTTTTGATTCTTGCTCCAAAGCTCTCTTAAACAGCTCTTGAGGTAAAAGAGAGACCCTCACCCCAGTGTTTCACTTTTATCTCCCACATGTACCCCCATCCACCCAAAGCCCTCAGCAGTTCTCTGGTTCAGGATGGGCAGAGAGATTAGAGATGCTGGTCTCTTTTAGGATATCCCGGCTATCCACTCTCAGTTTCCAGTAGGTCTGCTGAGACTGGATCACCCCTTCCCCTCCCCTTCCTCTGAGCAGGCTCTTGTTGTGAGTGGCCCCTGAGACCCTAGCATCCCCCCACACTCTAAAGCCCCCTCCACTCCTTCGTCCACTTGAATCACATCAGACGCTGAGCTAGATTCCAGAATCATATGCTCCAGGGTCCCTTGCATTGTAGACTGGGCAGTGCTAACGCCCCCAAGATGATTTACGACAGGAAGAAGGACCCAATTTCTCTAGCACTGAATTCATGACTGAAAAAAATTTTTTTTCTCAATTCTCTTTCAGTTCTTCTTGAGTTGGATGTTACTATGTCTGTGACACCTCTTTAACACTTACACATCGTCCTTTTAACAAAAAGGAGAGCATGCTCAGAGTCATTGGTAGGCAACAGGATTTGCCTTAAGCTGGGGCGGGAGGAGGAGAGATTTGATGGGAAAACCAGTAGTTCAGTAAGGAATCCATTTAGTCTATAACGCCAGTGGAGATGTTTGGTTGGCAGGCCAAGGTCTGAGCCCTGGGGCACCCCAGTGTTTAGAGACTAGATTCCTTCCTCCTTGCCATCCCATGCATAGGTAACTTTCCCACTGGTTGGCTAAGTGCCTCCTTATTGGCTTGCTCACGAGATTTGCTTCCCATCACTTCTGAAGCACTTCTCGGCAGCCAAAGCCACGTGATTGTCATTAGTGCTCCATGTGTCTGACCACACAGCACTTAAGTGCAGCCATGGACTGTGGCCAAGCTTCCAGCTGTGCAGACCCTCCTGGTTGGTTGTGCATCTTGTCAGATCCTTGGCATGTGTCATACCCTTCAGTGAGGCGGCATTGAAAGATGGGAGCAAGCTGGACCTGTTTTACAAACTGGAACATGGTTCCCCATAAACTCCAGGTTCCTCGGGCCTGTCAAATTCCTGGCCATATTTGTTATTATTATTCCCACCCATATTTATTAGGATAACAAAAAAATCGGCCATTAGTTTAGCACTTTTCCTCCCTAGCAACATGCTGGTAATGTTTAGTCTGCCAGAACTGTGACTAACACCACCAACTGGGGTCACAGTGCCCACAGGGCCAGCAGGCAGTCCACCGAGGGCTGCGGTTCACTCAAGAGCACTGGTCCTGCCTGCCACAGGAGCCATACTCACGTCCCACCTGACAAGGCAGATCAGCACGTCCAGTTTTTCTCTGGAGAAACCGGAAATTAGTATCTCTTAGTGAGAATTCTCCTGATTTATAAATATTCGCTCCAATTAAAAAAAAAAAAAACTAAGCTAAACAAAAAACAAAACCACTGCAGGCCAAACAAAACATCACTCTCTCTGGCCCAAATCCAGGGTGCAGATGGCTAGTTGCAGGCCTCTGCTCTGGGACAGTGGGCCAGACAGTCACTTCGATTCTCATACCTCCCCCATTACTGTGAAACGGGACCACTACCAGGGTATTAGGTTGGAGGTTATAATCAGGACCCTGCTTCCACCTGCGGCTCTGCTGCTAACCAGCTTCAAGACTGACCAAGCAGTAGGTTAACCTCCCCAAGCCTCAGTTTCCTTATATGTAAAACAGGGATAACTGTGTTCCTTATCCCTGAGATGTTTTTGTTATAAGGATTAAATTAAATGTTATATATAGATGTGCCTACTACAAAGCTGGTGTTAAGTCAATAGGAACTATTAGTATTGTTCAAATAGTACCTGTAAAAATGCTTGGAAAACCCAAAAGGGAGCACTGGGTCACTTGTCAGTGTTCTGTGTCGTGACTCGCCAGCCAGCTCAGAAAGCCCCTTGCCATGTCTCGACAGCAGGGCTGGCCTGAGAACGGCCTCGTTCAGGCCTTGCTCCTTTGTTTTGTTCAGGGTCATGATGGTAACGATAAGATCCCTGAAGCCCTGAGACTTGCTGTCGATGAAGGCCCAGCGCCACATCCCCACAGCTTCCCCTGGGGCTGGTGTCAGAGGCTTGCTGCCCTCCACACCCGGCTCTGACCCACTCTTGGTCTCTGAGCGGCCCCCTCCTGTCCCAGGATCAAGGGGTGCTGAGGAGAAAGAGGAAGAGTGTATGTCATCTCTTTGGGGGAGTGAGGCGTTGGGCCGGGTGTGGTGAAGGTTTAGTCTGACGTTGCGCATGGGAGTCCCACGCACCCCTGGGCTCCAGAGCCCTGCTGGGGCCCCTCCTTTTCCCGTGGACCTCATGGTCCAGGCTGTGCCCGCGTAAGCACTGCCGGGCACGTGTCTGGCTTCAGACGGTCCTTGATCTTAGCCTTAGAGCATGGTGATGGCCTTGAAACAACACACCCCACGCCAGGAAGCAGGACATTTGCTTGTACATTCTTGCACGATCAACCAAAGAGTCCCAGGGACGTTTGGTGATCCCCGTGAGCCGGCCAGTCTGTGTCGGAGCTGGGGATGCTGGAGCCGGCACAGGAGGAATGGCCTGGCTTTCGAGAGCATGGGCAGCACCACCGCCTGGCACTGCAGCCACTGCCCTGGAATAGGACCTGGTACACCATCAGCTTCACACATGCTGGGAATGCTGCCTCCTCATTGGGGGGCATGATCTGCACTAAAGGGGTAAAGGCTGTGCCTTGCACTTAGGAGATGTTGGGGAAGTGCTCACTGAATTGAAGTCCATTCTTAGGAGCCCTGTTTGGGTTCACATTCGATGCTGGAAAATGGTGTGTCTTCTCTGCCCCTTCCCACCATCCTTCCGGGGCTCTAATCACCCCTGCGCCCAGACCGTGCTGACCAACATGCGTGTGGGAGCTTAAGCTCATGGGATGCAAAATTGTCTTAGAACAGCTATCTCAGCATTCAGCTCTGGTGCTAATAAGCAAAAATAAATTTGGTGGGGACACACAGTGTCAGGACCTCCCAGGACAGACCCATTCATTCATTCACTGTTCAGTGCTTTAGCACCCAGGGGTCTGGCTCTGGGGCAGGAGGAAGAATCTGAGCTGGATTCTGCCTTTGAGAGGCTTTCCATCCAGTGAGAGGGCGTCGTAAGCAATAGGAACATCAGGTAGGGAGCGATGAGTAGGGCAGATGCAGTGCTGTGAGGGGCCAGGAGAAGGGTCAGGGCAGGGCATTCATTTGATGAGGATTAAGCTGTGACATGGAGAAGGCAATGGCACCCCACTCCAGTACTCTTGCCTGGAAAATTCCATGGACAGAGGAGCCTGGAAGGCTGCAGTCCAAGGGGGTCGCTGAGGGTCAGACACGACTGAGCGACTTCACTTTCACTTTTCACTTTCATGCATTGGAGAAGGAAATGGCAACCCACTCCAGTGTTCTTGCCTGGAGAGTCCCAGGGAGGGAGGAGCCTGGTGGGCTGCCGTCTATGGGGTCACACAGAGTCGGACACGACTGAAGCGACTTAGCAGCAGCAGCAAGCTGTGACACTGCAAAGGTGTTAAAGACGTACAGACTAAGGGGCCAGTGTGGTCATAGTCCTAGAGAAGGGCGTGGGCAACCCACCCCGGTATTCTTGCCTGGAAAACCCCATGGACAGAGGAGCCTGGAGGGCTACAGTCTATGCAGTCATGTAGAGTCGGACATGACTGAGCAACCAGCACTTTCACTTTTCATATGGTCATAGTAACCTCCTGATTGTGGGGACCCTTTCCTAGTGCCTTTCCCCTCCTTTCCGGTTGGTCAGAAGTCTTGCCCCTCACTAGCCTGGTCTCCTTCCTCTGAATGTGCTTGATGACATCAGTATTCCTTGGAAATTGTGGTCCACAGGCTGTCCATACGATAATTAGGAGCTTGGGCTTTTGGAAACACCCGCCTTTACCTGCTGCAGGACCTTGAGAAAGTGCATGAACCTGGCTGTGAGCCAGTTTCCTCATCCGTAAGCTGGAGCTGACACGAAGACTCACACGGCTGTGCTGAACTGGATACTGAGAGCTGAGGTCCCAAGGGTGTTGGGAGGATTGAATTCGTGAGTGTCCAGCCCTTCCTTGGCACAGTGCTGGCACCTGTGGGGCTGGCAGGTGCTGGCCATCCATGGTCTTCCCTAGGACCCGGCCCTCCTTGCTCCTGGTATGGCTGAGCAGTGCAATTCCAGTGGGCTTGGAAGATAGGCAGTGTGCGTTTTTCTTTTGTCTCTACCTGAAATCCTAATGAGGAGAGCCTGACCACGTGGACATATTCTCAGGATGGCAGCTTGTGAGGCATCCCAATGGACTGCTTGATTTCAGTGTGAGCCCATGTGGGGCTTAATTCACATTTAAATCTCTCAGCTGCCAGCCTCTGGACTAGGCAGGAGCAGGTCTGCACCTCAGCAGCAGCTCAGAGATCACGATGAAGCACTAGGCTCTACTTACCCTCCTGCAGGCCTCACAGACGAGCAGAAGAACCATCAGCTGAGCCCCAACTCCACGACCTGCCAGCCCCAGCCGTGGCCAAGACAAGGCCGAGAGGGTACAGCTCCGCCCCACCTGCAACCCAAGTGGGTGCCTTCGACCTCAGGAGGAGAACACGTGACCCCACCCCAGATCCCTGGAGAGGAGAGCTGAAGTGGGAGCTTGCAAAGTGCTGTTTGCAGACTTTGTCTTTTGTGTCATATGCTAGTGGTTTTGAATAAGGATCTTGGGTCTGCCTGAGAAAGTCTGGGGTGGGAAACCTGGACTGTTTGAATTCACTGGCATCCTCTCTGGGCCACGTCCACTGCCAGGGAAGGAAGGCTGGCCGGGCTGTGCTGTGCTGCACATTTCTGGGATTATATTTCTCTGTCTGGCAAGACAGGCCCTCACCTGGAAATCACCTCACTTTCTTTCAAAGACTCAACAAATGGGTGACACAGGGAACCAGACGAACGCAGCTCATGTGGTACCATCAGAAAAGTTCAGGGGCCTAAGGACAGTTGGGTTCCTTTGTCTGGGAGGCTGGTGTGGCTGCTGACCACTGCCATTAGGTTAGGTCTGGGGGAGACACGCGAGTTACTCTGGAGAGGAATGTGAATTCAGACTGCCATTTGGCCGCCTTCACCACGACCGTTTCCCTGGAGGGTAGGAGAAATGCAGTTTCCCCAGGGAGCCCTGTCTCAGTGACCTGTACCTTGTGCCTTGAAGTCTCCTCTTTGGTGGGGAGCTGAGAAGGGCCTTTTTGTTTGTCTCTTTGTTTCAGAACAAACGCTCACCTAGCACGGTCCACCATCTGGGGCAGTGCTTGGGAGGCTCCGTAGAGGATCTCAAAAGCTGCCCGCTGTGTGCGGGCCAGGCAGCCCGAACCAGAGAACAGGAGGTGCTTTCCATGCCCTCTTTGTCTCTGCCGGTTGGTGGTGGTGTTTTGGTGTCCTTCCTGCCTGATCAGTGGGAAACGGGGAAAGCAAAACAAGTCCTCACCTAAAAAGAACAGGAAGGGAAAAACCAAGAGCCTTTGAAAAGTCTTTTCCAGGCTGCCTGGGTCCGTGATCTAGAAGAGAAGCAAGGAGAGTGAAGTTCCTGATTTTAGGTGGGGTTGGGGGACAGCAGAGTGTGCTTTGGGAGCTGCTGGTCCCTGGAACATGTAGGAAAGAAAGTGATCCCCACGTTGGCCTAGCCACTGTAAGGTGGGATGGGGCAGAGACTTTCCTGCAGGGCTGTAGCCCGCAGAGCCCCCAGAAGTTACCAGTTACCAGCAGCGTGCAGTCACTGCGCCCTCTTTCACATCAGTGAGTCTCTGTGGCTGGTCCCGTGTCCCGCTGCCATCCTTCCGAACAAACTCCCAAGGGCTAGACAGTATATCTGCCATCATCACAATTTCTGGTTGCTAAGAATCAAAACCTACCTCTCAGTGACTGAAGTGCTGAAAGAAGCACGTTGGCTCGTGTAACTGAGTAGCCTAGGGATATACTAGCATCAGGCACGGCTGGATCCAGGTGCACTCAGCACTGACTGGCCAGGTGGGAATCAGAGGCCCACCTCTGGAGCTTACACTCGGGACAGGGAGATTCCGCAAAGTGGGAGGAAGGATGGTTCTCCAAAGAGAAGGAGAATAGAAGCTGGGCGAGCAAAACCAGCAGCCACCACACCAGCCCTCATTGGCTGTTTACAGAGCTCACTGTTGCTCACAGGCGTTTTCCACAGTGAGTCACCCCTACACCCCACAGCGAGTGGTGAGGGAGCCGGGAGGAGCCCGGAGAGGAGCCCTCCCACGGACTGTCAGAGTCCAACCTGGTCTGCTTAGACCACAGAGCCTTCCGGGTGTGTCAGAAAGGGAGATGTTCTAGGTGGCTGTCTCATCTGTGAGCTGGCGGCCAGCGACTGCGGGCTCTGGTGGTCTTTGCTGTCTTCCCTGGGGTTCGTGAGACTGCATCCCAGGGCTAATGAGCGAGGTCATAAATGATGAATGAACATGCTGGAGGCAGGAAGGGTTTCTTCCCCAAGGATTGAACAAGAAGAGCAAAGCACTGCAGCTTCACTCACGCTTTCTCCACAAAACACAAGCAGAAAGCTGTGCAAACTGCCCCCTGGCGTATAACATTATCCATAGACTAGACATAACGCACTAATAAGAATACTTCATTTCATTATGTCAGAGGAGGAGGAAAGGGCGATCAAGCAGATGGGAAACCAGAAGCGTTGCTTAGATTCAGGCAGTAAAATCGACATTGAGCCAATTTGCCTCACTTGCAGGCTTTTACTGTGTTTAACAAAAGCTCACGTCTTTACATAAGGCATCATAAAGCAGGCTTGGGAGCCACGAAGCTCTCTGTCATCTTTGCAGCACAACCAGTGAGTGTCACAGCTGGGCTTCAAAACACGACTGTGGATTTTCCCAGAAGCGATGTGGAGTGGGCAGTCTAAGGTGTCTGTCCGTCCTCACCCTTCCTTAGAAAACCTACAAGAACCGGGATATTAATGTTCAAGGGGGGTGGGCCCCTGCTGGTGAGGAAGGGAGGGGTTCTGGTTAATCACTAGGAAAAGGGCCACAGTTTCTGGGTCCTCAGGAAAAAAACCGTTCAGCACCCAAAGTGGCAAAGCTGGGTGGAGCGCTACGAGGTAGCGTTGGGCCGGGGAGGAACGCCTGTTTCCCGGCTCACAATTTAAAGGCTGTGTCCCTTTGCAGAGAGGAGTCATGTGTAGAACCTGCTGTCTTAGAGCTGCCAAGGTCCTAGGCTCTCACTTGTTTCATTCAGCTCTTCAGCCAGCGTTTATTGGTCTTTGGCTGCGTGCCCAGCGCTGCTCATGGTGCTGTGGTCAGTGAGACCGATGGGGTCCCTGCCCTGAGGGAGCTCGCTGGTATGTGAGGAAACAGATAACATACATGTAAATCTATGTTATATGAGGTGATGGGGCGATTGTGACTGTTTTGAAGGGAAATAAGGTGAAGACAGGGAACTATGGAGGGCCTCTTAGTGGGTGGAGGAGGTGACCTCTGAGCAGACCTTAAACTCACTGAGAGATGCAGCCCCCTATTTCACAGCTCCTTGATCTTGTATCCACCAGGAGCTGCTTGGATTGTTTGCCTCCCCCATTTTGTGATTTGTTTTACCCCTAGAAGACAGAGAGGTGACCACAGAGCTTGGTTAACCTGAGTGAAGCAGGGTGACCACAGGGAGCTGACTCTACCCAGGCCCAAAGCTGGCATCTGACCAGTCTTGGAGGCTAGGGCAGCACACATGGGAAGTGAATCCAGTGGTTAGGGATGCACTTTGCAGTGCAGGGGACACAGGTCTGATTCCTGGTCGGGGAACTAAGATCCCACATGCCGTAGAGCAACTGAGGCCTGACTCAGCTAAATAAATAAATACTTTTTATAAAATGGACCCGGAGCCCCAGGGACTCACTCCAGCTGGTTGGTAGCAGAGCTACAACCAGACCCCCGGCATCCTGAGTTACCAAACTGGGGTTGAAGCTGCCACAAGAAATGCCGGTGCTTTCTAACAACAGGAGCATGGCAAGAGCCAGGGGCTGAAATCCGAGGGTGGGTTAGGGGCCGAGGGTGTCCTCACAGGAGGTTGGCAGAACTTCCTTGAAGGACTTCCTCGGACCCCACGGTGGCGTCCCAGGCTAGGGTGGGTGGGGCCGGCCAGAGGCCCCAGCTCTCTGGGGCCTTTTTCCTCCCACTTCACCTGAGGTCACAGTGCTTGTTAGTGACCAAACTGCATAAGAACCCAGGTCTTCTGCCTCCAAGTTCAAGACATGATGATGTCTCTAACCCAAGGCTGGGGTCCCAGGAATCAGACCACCCACGCTACCCAAAGGCGGAAAAGGAATAGCCCCATGAAGGCAGTGCTGAGAGCATCACGCCCCCCACCCCACTCCAATGAGAGCCCCTGTGCCCACCCCACCCCACCCCCCGCACCGGGAGTCTTGGGAGAGGGCAAGGTCCACACTGTTTTCCAGATAATGGCCGCAGAGGCTGTGTGCTGGAAGCACAACAAGTCCCGGCCTTGCCCCTGGCTCTGTCTGGTGACAGTTGGCAGCTGACATCTTTGCTCCTGGCCCGAGTTCCCCCTCATTAAAAATGGCATCTTTATAACAGATTTCTGCAAGTCACTGTCAATAGGACGGACCCCTTGTCTTGTGCCAGTCATTCCCCTGGGGGATTGGTCTGCTTGATACTATTCTTTTTGTATTCCCTCCTCTTTGTTATTCTAATATTAGAATATCAAGTTTTAAATCTAACCTTAATTACTAAGGAATCTTATTTATTTTTTTAGATAATTTTTCTCATACCATACAACGTCACCCCACAGTTACATGGATGGGTTTCCAATCAAGTCTTGCATGTCTTCTTTACAAACAGCTGAAAGACCCCGTGATGCTCACATGCTTCACTCGAACCCGGCCTGGAAGGCCAGGAGTCACTCAGCCTTTGGCTTATTCTGTGCAGGTTTCGTAGCTTTCTGCCTTCCCTGGGAGGCGTAGGCTCACAAGCAGCCCAAATGGCCCCTGATAGGGGTTTGGTTGAATGACACAGGGCCCATTCAGATGATGGGACCCCAAGCAGCCAGACAACTCCTGGTTTTCTCTGGGGAAACAGTAAGCAGATGGACTCCTGGGTGAGAGGACTGAAATTTATACTCACCTGTGGATGGGCCTTCCCTCCAGGTGATGGGGTGATGGCTGAGTTTTTCCTTCTTGTTTTCCTAGCTGTGTGAGTTGGACTCTATGAGTGTTCCAAGAATAGGCCTTTCAGGCAGGACTGGAGAAGTCAGGGAAAGAGAAGGGAAAGCTGCTGCTTTAAAGTGACTTTTCTGGTGGTCCAGTGGTTAAGACTCTTCTGTTTGGTTGCAGATGGCTCAAGCTCAATCCCTGGTTGAGAAACTAAGATCCCTGTATGCCATGCAGTACAGCCAAAAAATAATAAAGTGGTCTATGCTTAGAGCAGAACTGGTGGAAGTCAAGATGGCTCAGGGCGGTACACAGATGAACTTTTTAAAAGAATTTTAATAGGTGACTGCATAACTTATTTTTTAAAAATTTAGCTAGTACATTAGCCTTACATATCAGGACCCCACTTGTTCTCTCTGACCTCATCCCCGCTACTTTCCTGGCTGCTTACGTCATTCCAGCCCAACTGGCTCCTCACCATCCTTCTAACACACAGGGTGCCCCAAGACATTTGCACAAGCCTGAAATGCTCTTCCTCACATATATGCAAGATCCACTCCATCTCATCCTTCAGGTCTCAGTTCCACATGTCACCTCATTTCCTGGCTCCTAACTCTTCACTCCCGTTTTGTGTTTATCACTGTAATGTTTATTTGTTTGTTTACCAGACTGTGTGTCCATTGAAATTAGGGCTATGTGTGACCTGGTGCCCACTGCCTTGTGGGTGCAGTGTGAACAGCTCCTGGCACCTAGTGTTCATCCCTGCAGGTGAGAGGAGGAGGAAGAGGTGGGAGACTGGACGCAGTAATCCTGAGGTGGCTCCAGCTCGGCCAGTCAAGGAAACAGCCTTTACGCCTAAAGCAGAGCAAAACTTCCAGCCTCCCATGAGGGGCCTCCAGGTCTTAGCGCCTTTACACTCTTGGGACTCTGGGAAATCAGAGTCAAGGACCCAGCATCATTACTTAGTAAGACACATGCATCATGCCTCTGCCCAGCTGGTGGTTTCTGAGCCAGTCATTCACATCATGGATACCCTCTGGCTCCAGCCCCTCACTTATTTAGGCCAGGGCACTGCTGCCCTGGATGGGTGGGAGACCTATGGCCTGGGGGGCAAGGCACGTGGTCTACCTGGCACTGGTTAGTCTGTGACTTTTAAATAATACTAGCGACTGGCAGTTATTAGGCCCAACTGTGTGCCAGACCTTCCCCACACGTGCTTCTGTACTATGGACAGCCCTGCACAGACAGGCATCGTCCCCGTTTTCTAGAGGCGAGACCTAGGCCCACAGTGGTTAACTTGCCTGTGGTCCATACGGCTAATGAGGAGGAGAGTCAGGTGTACTGTCTCCTAACGGGTGCTCAGTGTCCACTGTAGAATGCATGAAATGAATGACTAGTGTGCTCTAGGGGATTTGGCTGCTGTGGGTCCTGGAAACACCACTCCCACCCCCATGCCCCTACCCCTGCCCTCCCCAGTCCCTCTGGACCACTGCTGACTGCCCTGCTTCATCTTCAGTCTTGGTGGCATCCACCAAACTGGGGGCCAGAGTCTCTCCTGCAAGTCACACCTCACTGGGCACCAGACTTCATCAGTGAGAGTATGTACAAGAACAGAGTCAGTGGGGCTCCAACGGAGGGGTGGTTTCAGTGTGGCCAGCCCCACCCCCCATACAAATACACACATCAGCTCGGGTGCTTCCCCTCTGCCATGCCAACCGCAACCTGCTCTGCTGGTCCTGCCAGTGCCCATAGCCTGCCTGGTGTTCGCGGTGCTTCCCCACTGAGTTAACTTGCTGTTTGTAGTTTACCATGAGACACAATGAAATCCTCCCTCCAAGGGAGCATCAGCTCTGTGCCAGCACCAGACCCAGACTGGCCCTCCTGACTGGGCTCTCTGGCTTCTAGTCCCACCTGCCGGTCCATGAAGTGCCTTCTGTCCATTTAGCACAATTTACTGGCACCCCATGTGCCAGCCAGGGGCTCTGGAAGACATGCAGAGCACACACTGAACCTCCACGGCGCCGCCTCTGCCTGTGCCGAGTCTCCCCCCTGCCCCGACCCTAAAGTCCCGTCTCCCTCCCTGTCTCTCCCACCAGCTCCTGCTCCACTTGGAATGCTGCTTCCCCAAGAGGTGGGCCCTGCACCCACCCTGCACCACTGCTCTAGATCCTCCTCTTGTAGCTCTTCATAGTTTTATTTTTTTCTTGGGTAGCACTTACTCCAGTTATAATTTAGATAACCATTTTTAAAAGTATCTCTTGGATATCTTACCTTCCACATTCGAGCTCCACAAGGGCAGGGCTTCACATTGATCGGGTCACTCTTACATCCCCAGTACTTACCTGGTACACACATGTATGTATGACATCCATACATACGTCGGTCCCTGAAAAATATGTGAAAAGTGAATTAGGGACAGGATGAAGAAGCTTACAAAATACCCTCTGAGAAGCCTCAAAGATGGGAACTAGAGCTTTTAGGACAGAAGGGGAAAAAAAAAAAATCTTTCCGTTTTGCAGTTGATTGATGTTTTTCTCACCTGGTATCACCCATCACCTCACCTGTCTCAGGGGTGCACTAAGGTAGGCAACAGGCCTATGACACAGTGTAAGGGTCTCTGGAAATTTTGTCCCTCCTCTGCCACGAGCTCACCACGTGGCTATAGGCGTGACTATCCTCTCTAAGTCACAGTCACCGACCCAGGCAGGGGGCATCATGGTGGGAGCATGACCTTTGTCATCAGACTGTCTCAGGGTTGATTCAACAGTTCTGCAGCATTACTAGGAATGTTCTATACCCCTCTGACCTGCCATCCTTAGGGTGGTGGCATTTAACCTCATGGGCACAACATGGCTGCCATGGCTCCAGTATTTACTTCTTCACACAACCACATATAAAGGCAGGAAGCCACAGAATGGCTGGTTGAGGGACAGCCGGGAGAGGGGGACAGTGGAAAAGTGAGTGGACCGGAAAGCAGTTCTCAAAGGCCTCTCACTGGAATAAGAAGAGAAACTTTCTCAGGGACATTTCTAGCTAACTCCCCTTCAATCTTACTCACTTGAGCTGGTTCACATGGTCACTTTTAGCTGCAAGAGAGAAACGGAAGGGGACGAACCATGATGAGAAGTTTTCCTTATGACTGTTGGGTGGCAGTCACCATGTCTTGACACACACATCCTTCAGTTAGTTCAGTTCAGTCACTCAATCGTGTCCAACTCTTTGCGACTCCATGGACTGCAGCACACCAGGCTTCCCTGTCCATCACCAACTCCCAGAGCTTGCTGAAACTCACGTCCATCAAGTCGGTGATGCCATCCAACTATCTCAGCTTCTGTCATCCCCTTCTCCCACCTTCAGTCCTTCCCAGCATCGGGGTCTTTTCCAGTGAGTCAGTTCTTCATCAGGTGGCCAAAGGATTGGAGTTTTAGGTTCAGCATCAGTCCTTCCAATGAATATTCAGGACTGATTTCCTTTAGGATGGACTGGTTGGATCTCCTTGCAGTTCAAGGGAGTCTCAAGAGTCTTCTCCAACACCACAGTTCAAAAGCATCAATTCTTCGGTGCTCAGCTTTCTTTGTAGTCCAATTCTCACATCCGTACACGACTACTGGAAAAACCATAGCTTTGACTAGACGGACCTTTGTTGGCAAAGTAATGTCTCTGGTTTTTAATATGCTGTCTAGGTTGGTCATAGCTTTTCTTCCAAGGAACAAGTATCTTTTAATTTCATGGCTGCAGTCACCATCTGCAGTTATTTTGAAGCTCCCCCAAATAAAGTCTCTCACTGTTTCCATCGTTTCCCCAACTATTTGCCATGAAGTGATGGGACTGGATGCCATGATCTTAGTTTTCTGAATGTTGAGCTTTAAGCCAACTTTTTCACTCTCCTCTTTCACTTTTATCCAGAGGCTCTTTAGTTCTTCTTTGCTTTTTGCCATAAATGTGGTATCATCTATATATCTGAGGTTATTGGTATTTCTCCTGGCAATCTTGATTTCAGCCTTTGCTTCATCCAACCCAGCATTTCTCATGCTGTACTCTGCATATAAGTTAAAAAAGCAGGGTGACAATATACAGCCTTGATGTACTCTTTTCCCGATCTGGAACCAGTCTGCTGTTCCATGTCCAGTTCTAACTGTTGCTTCTTGACCTGCATACAGTTTTCTCAGGCAGGTCAGATGGTCTGGTATTCCCATCTCTTTAAGAATTTTCCAGTTTGTTGTGATCCACACAGTCAAAGGCTTTGGCATAGTCAATAAAGCGGAAATAGATGTTTTTCTGGAACTCTTGCTTTTTCGATGATCCAGTGGATGTTGGCAATTTGATCTCTGGTTCCCCTGCCTTTTCTAAATCCAGCTTGAACATCTGAAAGTTCATGGTTCACATACTGTTGAAGACTGGCTTGGAGAATTTTGAGTGTTACTTTGCTAGCGTGTGAGATGAGTACAATTGTGCCAAAGTGAACATTCTTTGGCATTGCCTTTCTTTGGGATTGGAATGAAAACTGACCTTTTCCAGTCCTGTGGCCACTGCTGAGTTTTCCAAATTTGCTGGCATATTGAGTGCAGCACTTTCACAGCATCATCTTTTAGGATTTGAAACAGCTCAACTGGAATTCCATCACCACCACTAGCTTTGTTCATAGTGATGCTTCCTAAGGCCCACTTGACTTTGCATTCCAGGATGTCTGACTCTAGGTGAGTGATCACACCCTTGTGGTTATCTGGGTCATGAAGATCTTTTTTGTTTAGTTCTTCTGTGTATTCTTGCCACCTCTTCTTAATATCTTCTGCTTTTGTTAGGTCCGTACCATTTCTGTCTTTTATTGTGCCCATCTTTGCATGCAATGTTCCCTTGGTGTCTCTGATTTTCTTGAAGAGATCTGTAGTCTTTCCCATCCTATTGTTTCCTCTATTTGTTTGCATTGATCACTCAGGAAGGCTTTCTTATCTCTCTCTGCTGTTCTTTGGAACTCTGCATTCAAATGGCTATATCTTTCCTTTTCTCTTTTGCCTTTCACTTCTCTTCTTTTCTCAGCTATTTGTAAGGCCTCCTCAGATAACCATTTTGCCTTTTTGCATTTCTTTTTCTAGGGGATGATCTTGATCCCTGTCTCCTGTACAATGTCATGAACCTCCGTCCATAGTTCTTCAGGCACTCTATCAGATCTAACCCCTTGAATCTATTTGTCACTTCCACTGTATAATTGTAAGGGATTTGATTTAGGTCATACCTAAATGGTCTGGTGGTGTTCCCAACTTTCTTCAGCTTAAGTCTGAATTTGGCAGTAAGGAGTTCATGATGTGAGCCACAGTCAGCTCCCAGTCTTGTTTTTGCTGACTGTATCGAGCTTCTCCATCTTTATCTGCAAAGAATATAATCTGATTTCAGTATTGACCATCTGGTGATGTCCATGTGTAGAGTTTTCTCTTGTGTTGTTGAAAGAGGGTGCTTGCTGTGACCAGTGCGTTCTCTTGGCAAAACTCTGTTAGCCTTTGCCCTGCTTCATTTTGTACTCCAAGGCCAAATTTGCCTGTTACTCCAGGTATCTCTTGACTTCCCACTTTTGCATTCCAGTCCCCTATGATGAAAAGGACATCTTTTTTGGGTGTTAGTTCCAGAAGGTCTTGTAGGTCTTCACAGAACTGTTCGACTTCAGCTTCTTCAGCATTACTGGTCGGGGGATAAACTTGGATTACCGTGATATTGAATGGTTTGCCTTGGAAATGAATAGAGATCATTCTGTCATTTTTGAGATTGCATCCAGGTACTGCATTTCGGACTCTTTTTTTGACTATGACAGCTACTCCATTTCTTCAAAGGGATTCCTGCCCACAGTAGTAGATATAGTGGTCATCTGAGTTAAATTCACCCATTCCAGTCCATCCTAAAATGTCGATGATCACTCTTGCCGTCTCCTGTTTGACCACTTCCAATTTGCCTTGATTCATGGACCTAACATTCCAGATTGCTATGCAATATTGCTCTTTACAGCATCAGACTTTACTTCCATCACCAGTCACATCCACAGATGGGTGTTGTTTTTTGCTTTGGCTCTGTCTCTTCATTCTTTCTGGAGTTATTTCTCCACCGATCTCCAGTAGCATATTGGGCACCTACTGACCTGGGGAATTCATCTTGCAGTGTCCTATCTTTTTACCTTTTCATACTGTTCATGGAGTTCTCAAGGCAAGAATACTGAAGTGGTTTGCCATTCCCTTCTCCAGTGGACCATGTTTTGTCAGAACTCTCCACCATGACCCATCCATCTTGGGTGGCCCTACACGTTATGGCTCATAGTTTCATTGAGTTAGACAAGCCTGTGGTCCATGTGATCAGATTGGTTAGTTTTCTGTGATTGTGGTTTTCATTCTGTCTGCTCTCTGATGGATAAAGATAAGAGACTTATGGAAGCTTCCTGATGGGAGAGACCAACTGAGGGGGAAACTGGGTCTTGTTCTGCTGGGCAGGGCCATGCTCAGTAAATCTCTAATCCAATTTTCTGTTGATGGGTGGGGCAGTGTTCCCTCCCTGTTGTTTGACCTGAGGCCAAACTATGGTGGAGAAGGCAATGGCACCCCACTCCAGTACTCTTGCCTGGAAAATCCCATGGGCGGAGGAGCCTGGTAGGCTGCAGTCCATGGGGTTGCTAAGAGTCGGACACAGCTGAGCGACTTCACTTTCACTTTTCACTTTCATGCATTGGAGAAGGAAATAGCAACCCACTCCAGTGTTCTTGCCTGGAGAATCCCAGGGACGGGGGAGCCTGGTGGGCTGCCGTCTATGGGGTCGCACAGAGTCGGACATGACTGAAGTGACTTAGCAGCAGCAGTAAACTATGGTGGAGGTAATGAAGATATTGGTGACCTCCTTCGAAAGGTTCCATGCATGCACTGCTGCACTCAGTGCCCCCTGCCTGTAGCAGGCCACCACCAACCCACACCTCCGCCAAAGACTCCTGGACACTCACGGCCAAGTCTGGGTTAGTCTCTTGTGGTGTTACTGCTCCTTTCTCTTGGGTCCTGGTGTGCACAGACTTTTGTTTGTGCCCTCCAAGAGTCTGTTTCCCCAGCCCTTTGTAAGTTCTGGCGGCTCTATGGTGGGGTTAATGGCGACCTCTCCAAGAGGGCTTATGCCATACCCAGGTCTACTGCACCCAGAGCCCCTGCCCCTGCAGCAGTCCATGGCTGGCCTGTACCTCCACAGGAGACATTCAAACACAGTTCTGGCTCAGTCTCTGTGGGTTCTCTGGGTCCTGGTGCAGACAAGGTTTGTTTGAACCATCTACTCTGCCATCTTGTAGAATTTCAACCCTTCAGTTGGCCCTTGGCAAATGCCACTTGTTACTGTTAACTCTCTTGTTCTCAGCACCAGCTTTCTCACTTGGCCTGGAACAGAAGTCCTAGGCAGGCAGGGAGCAGGCTGAACCCAAGTGAAACACGTCAGGAAATTCCTAATGATTGATGACTACCCCTTGTTACTCGATTCTTCTCTTCTGTTAAACACTGTTAAATAGTGTCTGTCTCCCACTGAACATGATTTGTTGTTCTTTCAAATAACAAACACACATTTTTAATGAAACAAAACAGAAGAAAGTAAAAAAAAAAAAAAAAATCAAAAGTGATCTTGGTGATAACCATGTTAAGCATCCTCCTGTGTCATCTTTTTTCTCCCCTGCCTTCTCCCTTCTCTTACCAACATTATCACACATGAATCTAGCTTTACACAAATGGCTGTGCAGGGCACACTTTGGGCTATACCTGGTGTTTTCATCTTATAGTCTTGTTCAGATCCACTACTCCGGTGGGTTCTCTGAAGCCCCTAATTGCTGGTATGTGGTTCATTAACTCACTAGTATCTCACTGCTGACTGTTTGCTTAAAGCTGCGTTCTCTGGAGCCAGGGTGGTCACTTCCCCCCTTCACTGTGGAGGGTGGTGGCTCCAGGGCCAGAGCCCTGTTACACATCAGGTCTCCCTGACAAAGGGAAACCCTCAGCAGTCACAGCAGTGAAGCTCTGAGCACCAAGTCTAACCCAGGCAGCCCGCTTATGATCAGAAGCACCTTTTGTCACCTCATGAAGCAGTCCCTATTCAGGAAGCTCAGCCTTTCACTTCACTGCTGCCCCTTTGATGTTCAGTAGGTGAGTGAGCAGATTCTCTGCTCCGGTCTGGTCAGGGCCCCCTCCCCCCCTGCCCAGGCTTCCTTCTGCCAGGGGGCAGGGGTTCTCTCATAGTGTCCGACCTCCCTGCTGCCCTGCAGCCCCTGGTCACTTTCTGTCCTCAGGAAGACAAACACAGGACACCCTGTCCTTTCTCCCTCAGTCCCACTCACCAAATACAATGATAACAGTCCTAGTAACAGCTGCACTGACTGCTTCCTGTGCCGGGCCCTCTTCTCTACATACCACGACCCAGCGAGGATAGTTACTATTGATTACCAAGCCCCTCTCCATGGAAAGTTAAGGAAACTGAAGCACCAGGCAGTGAAGGAAATTGCCCGGTCACACAGCTCGAGTCTGGCTCCAAAAGCACCCCCTTCGTCTGAACTCTTAAGGGGATTATCGTGGAGGATGGAGTGACAGTCCCGATGCAGGGGAAAGGGTGCTGAGAAAAGGAGGCAGAGAAGGGGCATTTAATCCACCGTGGAGATGGAGTGAAAAATCGTGTTCCAGCAGCTAAGTCTGTGAGTCTGAACCTCCAGAAGTTGGGTGGAGGGGTGTGTGTGTGTGTCTTGGTGCATTTGTCACAGTGTCAGAGGCATCTGTGATTCAGAGAGGGGGGATGGCTGCTGGGCCAGATGATCTTCCAGGGTCCCTTCCAGCTCCCAAGCCTGTGATTCTGTGACCATATAAGGCCGTGGTGCCTGGGGAGCCTCAGTGCTGCGGAGTGCAGTCCTGTGTGGAGAAGGGGAAGCAGAGAGCAAAGGGAGCCCCAGCCCAGGCCCCCTGAGGGTCCCCAAGACAGCAGAGAGAGGAGCAGGGTAGGGGAGGCTGGGGGACCCTCCCTGGTCGTCTCTTCCCAGAAACCTCACGTGAGCTCACTGCTGCCCTCCCGCGCTCTCCCCGTCTCCACGTGGGTTCTCTTCCCTCAGTTGCATTGCCAGGTTTCCAGAGTCCTGCCAGCGGCTCCCGTCCAGAGTTGGACACTCAGGGCTGCAGAGTTAGCCTTGCTTGCTCCTAGGTTTCTTCTGCTCTGGCAGCTTGGAAAACCCCTCAGAGTCCCTGATTCCTAGTACAAGTGTACAAGAGATGACCTAGTATGGAGTGGGCACCGATGTGGCATCTAGCCTGGTCCACCTTTGTGATGCTAGCTCTGCAGATGTAAGGAATCCAGTGGGTTCCCACTCCACCCCACCACACACACACACACACACACACACACCCCTACCTGTCTTTTTTAGCAAGCTCCTTGGGGCAGATCTTGTGCCCCAGTGTAATCTTGCTTGTGGAGTTATATCCCACGTTCTCTGAGTTGAGAGAACCACCCTGTGTCAGTCTATTCAGAGCCTACCCTGTGTCAGCTGATAAGGAGAGCGGGAACTGAGATGGAGGGGATGTGGTACCTGACCTCCCAGGACCGACGGACAGGCTGCTGGTATGGACAGAAAGTTAATAAACAAGTGTACTAGGAGATGGCCTCCCAAAGTGTGAAACATGTTTTGGTCATGACTGTGTTGGTTGTAAGTGACAGAAACCCAAATCAAATGAGTTTATGCAAAAATAAGAGGGAGGCAAAGAGCTCGTGTCACTCAAAAGTGTCAGGACAGGGCGAGCTTCAGGAACAGCTGGATCCAGTGACTCAGCTGCTCTCTCTGGGGTTGATTCTGTGCCTCTGTCACTCAGCGGTGCAGATGGACCTCAGTTTGTCTGAGGCTGCTGCAGTGTGAGATGCTGGAGCTGCCACTGACTGTTACTAAGGTGCCCCATGCAGACTCATTCCTGCTTTCCAGATCCCATCCTCATCTCTTCCAGGGCTAGACTTGGGCTGCCACAGGAAACCCGACTCCCCCAGGCTACCTCTCCAACCCCTGTGCCTCCTATCCTCCCTTCCTTGCCCCACACTCCTTGGACAGATATAGGAGGTGTTTTGATGCTAACTTTGTGTGTGAAATCTCTGGGTTCTCAGGGAACCTGGATATAGGAATCCTAGCAGAAGAAGCAGTCCTGCATCTCAGCATCCACTTGGTGGGCACAAGCACGGCCTCAAATGCCACTGTCACCCTTACCAGCTGTGTGACCTCGGGTAACTGGGTTAACCTCCCTGAGCCTTGGTTTCCTTTCTCTGTTGAGAGGAGATAAAAATAATCTCCTAGGATTGTTTTGAAGATTAGATGTGATAGTACATGCAAAGCACTTGTCACGGAGAGTAAACCCTTAAACATCAGCGGCTATTGCGGTCCTGCTTCTCTTATACCACCAGTGAAGGAAATGCTCCTTAAGGGACTTTGACTTTAGAATGAAGGTATCACTACTAATAGCTACTATATATTATTGTTGTTGTTTGTTGTTGCTAAGCTGTGCCCGACTCTTTGTGACCCCATTATAGCCCGCCAGGCCCCTCTGTCCATGGATCCCAGGTAAGAATACTAGAGTGGGTTGCCATTTCCTTCTCCAGGAGATCTTCTCAAACCAGGGGTCAAACCTGCATCTCCTGCATTGGCAGGTGGATTCTTTCCTGCTGAGCCACCAGAGAAGCCCACCGTATATTATATACTTACTATGCAGTGAAGTGAGGTGAAACTCACTCAGTCATGTCCAACTCTCTGCGACCCCATGAACTGTATAGTCCATGGAATTCTCCAGGCCAGAATACTGGAGTGGGTAGCCTTTCCCTTCTCCAGAGGATCTTCCCAACCCAGGGATCAAACTCAGGTCTCCTGCCTTGCAGGCAGATTCTTTACCTGCTGAGCCACAAGGGAAGCCCAAGAACACTGGAGTGGGTAGTCTATCCCTTCTCCAGGGGATTTTCCCGAACCAGGAACCAAACTGGGGTCTCTCCTGCATTGCAGGCGGATCCTTTACCAACTGAGCTATGAGGGAAGCCCTAGTATACAATAGGCACTTTACATTTATTTCTCACAATGACTTCTTGCAGTTGAAGAAACCAAAGCCTGAGGAGTTAAATCCTTTCCTAGCAACACACAGCTCTTGAGTCATGGAGTTGGCATCACCCACATTTTTCTGACTCCTCAGATCTGACCACTGCTTTATTCTTTTCTCCCCGGAATGAGACGGGAAATAGAAGATAAAGGGGCCTTAAGTGATACTTTTAAGGATAAATGATTCAAATCAATGCTGAGGCAGAGTTGGGGGAGAAGAATGTGGCATGAAAGAAATACTGAAGGACTTTTACTAAAAAAGTGCAGCGTTTTTCTCTGAATAGTAGCATTATGAATATTACTTACTTTCGGTGTTGTTATGCATGGTGCAGCTTTTCTAGGGTTGAGTCAGTGGGAACGGAAGGTATAAAATTCTACCCTGAAGCAAGAAGCCCAATTTTAAGCTAATATAAGCCAGCGTGAACAAGTTATGCAACCAGTAATCATGATGTGAGCAGTTTTTGCCCAAATTGCATCATTTTTGTAAGCCCTAAATGAAGCTTTCTTATTTTGGGCCACCCCAGGCACCTGTGCGGCCTTCCAGGCAGTATTTGGTCTAGTCCACCCCGGTGGTTAGAGACCCGGGTTCTGTCCCTACATTTGGCTCTTACTGTTTTTGCTGACAGCCGTTAGGCCAGTTACTCAGTCTTACTCAGTCTCAATACAGATGGATAGAATAAAAGTCTACCCTCCCTTCCTTTTCAGGTGGTGTAAAGGTTAATACTAACAGGTGTGAAAAAACAACCCTGGTGGAAGGAAATCCTGTAGGCGGCCAAGGGGCTAGAGGGCATTCCCAGGAGAGTAGCAAGGCTGACTGGTCCAAAGCAAAGCGTGAGAAACTCATGGTGCCAGCTTCTCGCGAGAGTATGTCATGGGAACCAGCAAATCCAGGCTGCACCTCTCGGAGCACCCAGATTTCCCACCCTCTGAGGAGAGTCGGCCATGAAGGCTTTTGAGTGATGGCTCTAGAGTTTACAGTGTGTATCGTATCAGGCTTTCCTTTCAAGTAACACTATGCTTTGTTGTTGTTGTTTAGTCACTAAGTCACGTTCGACTCTTTGTGACCCCAGGGACTGTGTGCAGCCCGCCAGGCCCCTCTGTCCATGGGATTTCCCAGGCAAGAATGCTGGAATGGGTTGCCATTTCCTTCCCCAAAGATCTTTCCGACCCAGGGATTGAACCTGTGCCTCCTGCATTGACAGACATTGGCATACAGATTCTTTACCACTAAGCCACGAGAGAAGCAATATGACGCTGCTTCTTGTATGATATAAGAATTGTTCAGGAGTATATTTCCATTTTACCCCTCCCATCCTTTGTGCTATCATTGCATAGATTTTGCTTCTACATGTTATCCTATGTATGTCACAATACATCTTTCAGCCTTCTTCCTCTCTCTGCTTCAGTTTAGATGGTTTCTATTGCTGTGTCTTCAAGTTCACTATTCTTTGGGGTGTCTCATCTGCTGTTAGTCCCCTTCAGTGAAATTTTTATTTCAGATATTGCATTTTCATCTCCAGATACTCTGTTTTATTCTTTTTTATATCTTCTATTTCTCTACTCATTTTGTTCATGTTTTCCTTTAGTTTCTTGAGAATATTTTTTTTAATTTTATTTTATTTTTAAACTTTACAATATTGTATTGGTTCTGCCATATATCGAAATGAATCCGCCACAGGCATACATGTGTTCCCCATCCTGAACCCTCCTCCCTCCTCCCTCCCCATACTATCCCTCTGGGTCGTCCCAGTGCACCAGCCCCAAGCATCCAGTACCGTGCATTGAATCTGGACTGGTGACTCGTTTCATATATGATATTATACATATTTCAATGCCATTCTCCCAAATCATCCCAAGATAGCTGTTTTTGAGGTCTTGTTTGTTAATGCCATCATCTCTGACACTTCTAAGTTTGCTTCTGTTGACTAATTTGTCTCCTGGTTATGGATCACACTTTCCTCCCCCTTTGCATATCCAGAAATGTTTTTATTGGATGCTGGATACTATGAATATTAGATTGTTAAGGGTCTGGATTTTACCGTCCTCATTTAAAGAGTGTTAGATTTTATTCTGTCACTCAGTTATTGACTTGTGGGTCAATTCGGGTTTTTCTTTGAGGCTCATTTTTAAGTTCTGTCAGGGCAGGTCTAAAAGTAGCCCTTACTACCAAGGAGTGAGCCTTCTGGGGTCTCTGCCAAATGCCCTAGGTGTCTAACTCTCCATTCTGACTAGTGGGGACTTGCACCACGCTCAGCCTTGGGTGAGCTTTAGGACGGGTCTATTTTAGAAGCTCCCTGACGCATGTTTCTTCTCGAGTTTGTAGAGTCTCACTCAATTCAGCCAAAGCCTCAGAAAGACCCCCAGTCAGATACGTGGAGCTCTCTGTCTCGCTGTCCCTCTCCTCTCCTCTCTTTCCTCACAGGTACCCTGCACCTCAGACTTCCAGAACTTTTCCCTTTACCCCATGCACTCAGGAAGGCGGCTGTGCTGTGTGCGGGTCCTCCCTCCCCGCGCTGAGGTCTGGCGGATGCCTCCAGGCAGAAAGCCAAAGCGATCACAGGACTCATCCCTCACAGGACTCGCCACGCTCGCTTCCCTTCCGTCCCAGATCACAAGTCCTGCGCTGCTTATTCTCCAGTGTCTGAAATCCCTTGTTTCACGTATTTTGTCCAGATCTCTAGCTGTTTACAGTGGGAACTAACAATTCCCTTTGAGATTCCCTCCAAGGTAGTACACATCCATGATGCAGACTGGATGCATGCTCGAGAAACTTGTACAAAGCCGGATTTAGGGCTAATAAAAGACAGTGAAAAGGCAGTGGGGTCATTTTGATCTGCTTCTTAGAGAAGCTCAGGATAAAGACTCAACCCAGCACCAAGTCACATTTTATAATAGAAACTGTTAATATCCATCAGCTGACCTGGGGATAAGTAAAACATGGTATATCTGTATATGAAATCTGGTTTGACAATAAAAAGAAAGGGAGTACTAATGGATGCTTCAGCACGGATGAACACAGATGAACACGCCAAGTGAAGGAAACTAGTCACAAAAGACGATACTTCATCTGATTGCATATATGTGAAATGTCTAGAGCAGACAAATTTGTAAAAACATAAAGCAGATCAGATGAGTGGTTGCTTCCTGCTGGGGGTGGGAGATGGAGTGACTGCTAATGGGAACAGGATTTCTCTTGGGGAGGGCAAAAACATTCTGAAATTAGACTTAGAGATCACTGCCCAACCTTGTGAATATACTAAGGAATGTTGAATCTCATGTTTTCCACGGGTAGATTATATGGTCTGTTAACTCTATCTCAGTAAAACTGTTTATAGAGAGAGACTCATTAGCAGTGTTCTCCAGTACCGAAGGACACAAAAGGCTGGAGGAGGGCTGCAGAGGTAGTAAGGGAGTCTGAACTTTTACGCAGGTGGATGTACACATCGCAGGTGGTCTTCAGTCTTGGACTAAAAAACGTGACCACAGGAGAGTTTGCAGTTTACTGGCAGATGACTAATGTTGGATGTGTGTGTGTGTGTGTATGTGTGCGTGCGTGCTCAATTGTGTCCAACTCTTCATGACCCCATGGACTGTAGTCCGCCGGGCTCCTCTGTCCATGGGATTCTCCTGGCAAGAATATTGGAGTGGGTTGCCATTCCCTTCTCCAGGGGATCCTCCCAACCCAGGGATCAAACCCACGTCTCTTGCATTTCCTGCATTGGCAGGTGGATTCTTTGCCACTGTGTCGCCTGGGAAGCCCCTAATGTTGGGTGTTAGTCTTAAAATCCATTTGTCTTTTCTTAATTACCTCAACCGTGAGCAGATTCTTGCAGAGTCTCAGTTTTACCCCCTTTCTAGTTTTCTCTGGCCCCTGGGCCCTTGTCAGCAACGGGCACCATCTGCAGGACACAGGAGCCTCAGGGAATGTCTGGCCTCACCCTTGACCCCAGCCGAGCCTGAGCGCAGAAGGGCGCTGAGTGTCGCGTGGCATCCAGGAGCGGCAGTGTCACTTCTGTGTCCTCCATGTTGGGTTCAGAGCCACCAGAACAAGGGCGACACAGTGCTCACATCCCAACCGAGGGTGGAGAACAGGCCCCTCCTTCTGCTGGCTCTCCTGTTGTCAAAGATGAAGGTGGTTCGTTTGAAGTGAGTGACCTTACCTTCGTTAAAAGCAGTGGAAGTTTGCTGTGAGAGAAAAATGTGTTCTTCATCTGCAGGCTTCTTTCAGGGGTCTTCAACAGTATGCTCCTGAGTGGATATTTAAGCTAAAACCCTGAGCTTTGCTTAAAAATACTAGTGGCAGGACTTCCGTGGTGGCTTAGTGGTTGAGAAATCTGCCTGCTGATACAGGGGACAGGGGTTCAATCCCTGGCCTGGGAAGATTCCATACGCCTCGGGGCAGCCAAGCCCGTGTGCCACAGCTACTAAGCCCGCACCCTGGAGGCCTGACCCCACAACAGGAGAAGCCGCGCATCGCAACTGGAGAGTAGCCGCCACTCGCTGCGACCAGGGAAAGCCCACACACAGCACCACAGACCTAGAGCCAAAAATAAATAGTAAAATATTCATGACAAGCATATATTGAGTGCTCAATGTGTATTCTGAGTGCTTTCAAGTGTTATCAACCCCTTGACTGATCTTGCTTCCACGGTATGTAGGGAATATAAAGAGACTGCATTTCTTTTTTTCCACAATTCTGTTTTTCAAATTAATTTTCGGTAATTCAGGTAGATTTTCCCTTCAGATATTGTGGTGTGACCACAGCAGCTCAGTAACTCAGCATCCAGGTTGGACCAGGCCCTCAGCCAGCTGAGCCAGCCTGGGGGGGAGAAGGGAAGACGAGAGGGGAGGGGAGGGCTCCCACGTCCAACGCGCTCATTGCCGGGTGAGGCCAGCATGCTCATCACGCGTGCTGTGTGTGGTTTCTCTCTAGGATCATCCACGAAGACGGCTTCTCTGGTGAAGACGTGAAGCAGTACAAGCCCGTGGTCTACAGCAACACCATCCAGTCCCTGGCAGCCATCGTCCGGGCCATGGACACTCTGGGCATCGAGTACGGTGACAAGGAGCGAAAGGTAGGCCGCTGCGCCCGTGGGCGCGGGGAGGAGACGGCCTGTCCCTGCTCCCCGCCGTGTCCTCTCTCTGAGGCCGGGCTGCCGTATGGGGACAGGACGAGACTGTGCTGTGTCACCAGCCAGGGCACCTGTCCACCTGGCCGGTGCAGCCTAACAGGGGGCTCCGGTGGTGGGAAAACCGCCATAGCACGATCGCCGACGGAGGTGACAGACCCAGAATTCCAGGGTTTATTGTGTAAATGAGAAAGGGTTGGTGACACTGCCCTAAATCGTGGCCCTCACAACATTGTCCAAGTACATGCCCTTGGGCAACTCACTTGAACAGAAAAACGTATTTTTTAGGCACTACAAGCCCTACCTGGCCACCATCTCCCCTCCTTAGGGGAGCTTTCCTTTCCTTGCCGGTGGTGGGGGCAGCCGTTCGAATCCACTCTCTTCCTCCTTTGCACCAAGGGGCTGTGTTTTCTGCCCCTCCGAGGTGAGTCTGAGGACCAGGTGCACTCTCCTTTCTTCAGGAAGTTGACATCCTAGAACAGGGACAGTTTTTAGTTGAGTTTCCAGGCTTCTGGTAGGTGGTGAATGGAATAAGTCATAAAAACTCTTATTTGCAAATGTCTGTGTTCACTGAACCTTACACAGCTATACTGCTGCTGAGTCACTTCAGTCGTGTCCGACTCTGTGCAACCCCATAGATGGCAGCCCACCAGGCTCCCCCGTCCCTGGGATTCTCCAGGCAAGAACACTGGAGTGGGTTGCCATTTCCTTCTCCAATGCATGAAAGTGAAAAGTGAAAGTGAAGTCGCTCAGTCGTGTCCAACCCTCAGCGACCCCATGGACTGCAGCCTTCCAGGCTCCTCCATCTATGGGATTTTCCAGGCAAGAGTACTGGAGTGGGGTGCCATTGCCTTAAGGCAAATAAAAGGGGCAAGGGAAAACAGCCTTGGAAAATTCTCTCCAGGAGTGGCTCTTTGCCTCCTCCTGGCACTCTGAATCCCAACCATCCTCTCCCTGTGACCTGGAGTGTGAGGTGGGGAGCAGGTGGAGGCCACCGAGTGCCTGGGCCCCTCGTTGAAGCCTCTGGATAGAGAGCGTTAAGCTCCGATTCCCGTGTGGTTTGGTTGTGCACTGTGTATATATCCTTTCTTTGCCAAAAAATCACCTCCCTCACAGAGGAAAACCATCCTCACCTTCACTGGGTATGATAAATCATCTGTGACAGATAGCTTTAAATGTAAAATACAATATTTTATGCACAAAATCCTAATTCTCTGCGACAGTCATCCCAGCTCAGGCATCGCCTCCCCCCGGAGGAGGGGAAATTGAGTGACTGAGGGTGTCCAGGCCAGCCTGGGGCAGGGAAGCCAGGCGCTGTCCCTCAGGGAGGAAACCCTTCTCCCTGGGGATGGGCTTTGGTTTTGGTCACAGAGCCAGGGCCGTGGAATGAGGGACACTGCGAGCTCTTCAGTTCTATTTGCACTAAGAATTCACTGAGGATACAGTGTGCCAGGCCTTGCTGGAGATATGTGTGTAAGGGTCACTCAATTGTGTCCAACTCTTAGGACCCCATGAACTGTAGCCTGCCAGGCTCCTCTGTCCATGCGATTCTCCAGGCATGAATGCTGGAGTAGGTTGCCATTTCCTTCTCCAGGATAGTAGAGCTGGAAGACCAGTCAGCAAAGAGCAGCTCAGATCATCAGATGTAGCCAAGACAGGTTATCAGTAGCCAGACAGCTTACAGGACTTCATTCATTTTGATAATAATGGTCACAACAGTAACACCAATAGCTCTCTTGTACTGAGCACCTACTAGAGGCCAGGCACTGTGTCATAAGCACTTTGCAAGTATTAACTCAATTTTGTCAACTCGGGTGGGCGTTAAAGCAGGAAATGCCCGGTCTGATCTTCAGACATGGCACAGGCCTTTGGACTCTCTGTCTGCCTTTTGGCCAAAGAAAGCTTGATGCCTGAATCTCAGTTAACCAGATGACAGACACAGTGCAGAAGGCTCACGTGTCCATAGCACACACTTTACACAAACACACACACCCACCACAGCCTGCGAGACCTTCCAAGAGTGTGTGTGTTCACTGCCACGCCCACCTCTCAAGCAACTCTTCCTTCCTCAAAACCTCCTGCCCTGATTATAACCCTAAACAGCGTGACTTTGAAATGCTTTTCTCCTTTGGTTTTGGAAAACGTTTGTTGTTCCCGGAGGATTTTGTTTTCCCAGTTTATTATCCTGAGTAGAGAGGTGGTTGCTTGGGTATTGCCAGGAACATGATGTGTTAAGGTCTATACTGGGAGAAGGCAATGGCACCCCACTCCAGTACTCCTGCCTGAAAAATCCCATGGACGGAGGAGCCTGGAAGGCTGCGGTCCATGGGGTCTCTGAGGGTTGGACACGACTGAGCGCCCTCACTTTCACTTTTCACTTTCATGCATTGGAGAAGGAAATGGCAACCCACTCCAGTGTTCTTGCCTGGAGAGTCCCAGGGACGGGGGAGCCTGGTGGGCTGCCGTCTATGGGATCGCACAGAGTCGGACACGACTGAAGTGACTTAGCAGTAGCAAGGTCTGCACTGTGGGCCCCTTGGCCTCTGTGGCTGTTTCTTGTGTGGTGGAGACAGCCCTCAAGTAGAGGGTTGGGAAAGGCTCCACTGAGAAGGGAGACCGAGAACAGAACTCCCTGGAGAGTCCCCTGGACACGGAGGAGCTGGAGCCCAGTCCTCTGCCGGCAGGTGGCACCACGGCACTCAGGCTTGTCAGGAAGTCCTCCAGGCCCCGGGGGCGTCTCCTCCTGTTTTATTTCACCTTAGGCCACAGCGAGCCGGGCAGCTGGAGAAGGTGTTTCCTGGGAGTGGCCTAGTGTGGATTTGCTGTCTAGGAGCTGCTTGCAGGGACCCCCCTCGCCCCCCCGCCCCGCCCCCATCCTGCCTGTGTATCAGCTGTGAGGGGTTTGGGGGTGAGGTGGAAGGGGGCAGCTACTTCACACTAGGTGGCCAGGGAAAGTTCCCCTGAACCTGAAAGGGATATTTGTGATGAACGACCTGAGAAGGAGCCGTGGGAGGAAGAGAGACAGAGGCTCCAAGCAGACACCACCAGGCCCTAAGAGAAAGTGAGTCTGGTGAGTTGGGAGTGAGAAGTGGAAAAGAAAAAAATGAGGCACAGAGAGGCAAAGTGATTTATCCAAGGTCATTCAGCACAGAAACCGTATTTATATATTTGTAACCCAAGGAAGCTATGATCCATGTGGCTCAGGTCCAGGGCAGAGTCCCATTTAAAGAGGCACAGTACAGCCAGGCAACACAAAGCTTCAAAACCCTGTTCTTCGGAGTCTCTCCCAAAACACGGAAAGGCACTCAGAGGACAGCCCCCACTGCTCTTCTCACAGGGCCTTTCCAGTCTTCCTCGGGTCTGTCCCAGTCCTGCTCTCTGGAACTGCTTTCTTCCTACGTGCCCCGGATACCGTCTCTCTACCCACCCCCACAAGCCTGCCAGGCTTTCCCCTCCTGTCCTCTTTCGTCTCGCTTGTCCGTCTCTGCCTCCTGCCTTCTTCTTCCCTCTCCCCCTCTCCCTCCGTCCCCGTCCCCGTCTCCAGCTGTCTCTTGGTTGCTCCTTCTCCCTCGGTCTCTCTCCCCTTTCCCCACCTCCTTCCTCCACCTCCTCCCCGCCTCTCTGCATCTCCGTCTCCCTCCTTCCTCCCCCCTCTCCCTACTCACCCCAGCTCATTGTCATGTAAATTGTCCTAAACTTTTGAGAGGATCTTCCCCCTCCTTCTTCTCCCTCCATCCTCACGCCCAGGGCCTGCATCTGCATCACAAAAGCAGAGAACCTCGTCTGGCAGAACTGGCCTCAACCCTGACACTGGAACAAAGTCTGGGGGAAACTGGATAACTAGAGGATTAGGAGGTTCATTTGGACAAGCTGAGGATGGGGAAAGTCTATGAACACTCCCTTGTGATAAATTTGATCACACCCACGTGTATATAGAAATACACACAAAATTTATGTGCATATGCAATGTATACTTGCATATGTAAAGCACATTATAATGGGACAATAGCAAAGAAATAAAGCTTTGAACTTGTGTGAGGCTTTATTAAGTTGAAAAACCCCCTCATTTTCATTTTTTCTTTGTGCACATGCCTATTTCTCCCACTAAATTTTAAACTCCCTAATGGGGAGAATATAGGTCTTATCCATCTAGTACAGTGCCTGACACAAGAAGTACTGGATAAACTGTGTTCCAATCCCAGTTCAACCACCAACTGTATGGCCCTGGGTACACTATTTAGCTTCCTCAGTATTTCTGTCTGTAAGGTGGGCATAATTCTAATACTGTCTCCTTTCCTCTGGTGTTAAGGTTAGATGAGGTGATGCACATGAAACGCTGGGACAGTGCCTGACAGGTACAGCACCTAACCGGCAGTCCGTGGCCAGTGCCCTAAGCGGGACTAAAGATCAGTGCTGGTGCTGGAATTGCTACCCAGCCTCTGACGGTTCACCAAGGGGCTTTGTTGGAATGCCCCGTCCCTGCCCTGAGATGAGATATGGTACTCTTTGGGGAGGCAGAATCAGATTTCACACTTAGATTCCAGAATGTCATCGGATCTCCTCTGGTAAGAGAAATCTTGCCGTTCAAGTCACACAGTGGAGCGCTGAACACGGTCTCCTTTTTAATCAGGGAAATGCTGTGATGCCGTCTCCACGGCGCAGCGCTGTTTACCCTGCAGTTCACAAGAATTCTGAAAGAGATGAAAACAAGGATGCTGTCTAGTCTGTATCTGCCCAAGTTCCTTGGGGTCTGGAGAAACCTCAGCGGTCGTTGTCAGGTCTGATGGGGGGCTGGGGAGGTGACAAACAAAGGCCCAAACCTGAGGCCGGAAAGAGGCTTCCTCCAGGCAGCAGTGTGTACACCACCATGCGCTGCACGCCGCCACTCTTCAGCTGTAGCAGGCCAGCCCCGGCCCAGCTCTGACCCTCTGCCCGCCCAGGCTACAGAGCCTGAAACTCCTCCGTTTAAGACCGTCTAAGTCTGCTGCTCCATTTTGCAGATGAGGGCCCCACCTGGCCCCAACAGGAAAGAGACTTACTCCAGGGATGACGTGGCAGGCCCGGGACTAGAACTTGAGGTTTTCTGAATCTCTGCTCAGTTCTCTTTCCATCTCAGCAGCCTGCCCAAAATCACTCAGCCAACCTGGGGCCTCGCTGCCTTTCGTTTGGTGGGTCAGCCAGTCATGCCACAAATACTCAGTGAGCAGTCACAACACCCAGGCAGACAGTGCACAGGAGGCAGGGTTAGACGCAAAAATGAAAGACGGAGCCCGGCCTTTGATTTGCAAGGCCTCCCCAGCTCTGCAGGGTTCAGTGCAGCCAGGTCGGCTTGCTTCCTGTCATCTAAGACTGGATCGGGCAGGCCCTGGGTTTGGGGCAGGTGTCTGTTTTTTAAGCCCTGCCATAAAGAGTGCCACACCTGGCTGCTAGTACCTTGGCCAGATTGGCAACACAAGTGGCTCTTCCTGGTCCTCCTCCAAAAAGACCAGCTCAGAGGAACGGCAGGTTTTAAGATGGGAAAGGAAGAAGTGGGGGATTAAAATGCCAGGTTTTGAGATGGCCCTCCAATGCCTCTCCTCCTTAGACTCTTCTTGGGTTTCCACAGCTGAAGATGGTCACTCCCTCTTCTGAATGTGGTCATTCTGGAGCTCCAGCCCAGCCGTCTCCTGGCACTCTGCAGCCCGACAGGGAAGGAGGGGAGCCTGAGGGCCAGGATGGTCTTATCTACCTGTACATTCACCCATCCATTCATCCACATAGGTGTTCCTGCAGGGGTGGGCAAGACCCAATCCCTGCCACCAGGGCGTAGGCAAGGAGGACAGATGCTTCAGTAGACAATGGTGTTTTCTTTTGTTTTCTTTTAAATTTTTATTTATATGTTGGCTGTGCTGGGTCTTTGTTGCTGTGCCCAGGCTTTCGCTAGTTCCGGCAAGCTTGTGCTGTGGGGGCTTCTTGCGGTGGCTTCTCTTGTTGCAGAGCACGGGCTCTAGGGCACTCGGGTTTTAGTGGTTGTGGCGCACGGGCTTAGTTGCTCCACAGCACTAAGCCACAGCACATGGAATCCTGGACCAGGGGTCGAACCTGCAGCCCCTGTGTTGGCAGGCGGATTCTCAACACCTGGACCACCAGGAAAGTCTGGTAGACGGTGTTTTTTCTTTTCATCAAAATGTGGTGATAATGATGTTCCTCAGTGGGTTGTCTTGAGGACTAAATAACTACTAGGTGCAAGATCTTAGAGTAGAGCCCAGCACCCAGTAGGTCCTCAGGAAAGCTTAGCTGTTAGTAGCGTTGTGTGCCTTGAAGCAGAGTGACAGCTACTCTAGTTTTCAAAGGCAGCCCCTGGCTGAGGGCAGGGGTCTGAGGGCTCACGGGAGGAGCCCTGCCTTGGCCTGGGTTTTGTCCTGCTGTCAATGCCCATCCTCAAGAATCAGGAAAGCTGGAGCCAACTTGGGCTTCTCTGTGTGATTGGCATTTAATGAAGGGGTGCTCATGAGAAGAGGATGGTTCTCCTCCAGAGAGCTTTGAGGGCTAAACAGAAAACCATTTTTCTGAATCTTGATAAAATGCTGAGCCCTTCCCTGTCTTCATAAGTCAAGTTTTGAGAACACATGAGGATATTTCCTTGTCAATGTAGGGTCATAGTGGGCCTCAAGGTTCTCTCCATGGACGTCAGAGATTGTGGTCCAGGCCCAGAGACAAAGGACATTCCAGTAGAAGGTTGTGCCTAATATGCCACCCCGGGACATTCGTATAGATACCTTCCCTTGAGCAAGTCACAGAGCTCCTCTGAGTTGCACTGTGTAAGTTAGGATGTATTTGGCTGCGAGTGAAGACCGCCCAACTGTCGGTGTCCTTGACGGTAGGGACACCGTCAATTCCTGGACAGGGACTCGCGAGAGATGGCGGCCCCGGGGCTCCTCGCAGCATCAGGCCTGGGTCCACTCCGCAGGGCCCTCTGGGTGCTCATGGCTCCAGGTAACACCTCCCACAGGGACTCCAGGGCAGGAGGAGAATGCTGGGTTGCCCAACTTCGAACCACACATCAGCCTAGCAGGGAGGGAGCTGAGGAAAACAAAAATGTGGCTTTTTTTTGGCTCTAGTAGGACACAGAGGCAAGAGAGAAGGGGGCTGGGGGATGGCACCGGTCACCGCCGGCCACTCTGCCTGTGAGCTGTCGTGGGGATCTGTAAGAACGTGGAAGCAGATGTGCTAAGTCGGTGGGAAGTCCAGTCTGGAGGCTAGAAATGGGGGTACGGTGGGAGAGCTACTCTGGGGAACATGTGCTCCTCCAAGCTGGGACAGAGGTGGTCGTAGCTTCTTCTCTGGTTTCTGCCTTTGTTTGCCCATTTTAGTCTTTTCTGGCCAGTATAGCAACAAGACCATAGATGGGTGGCTTAAACAACAGGAATATGTTTCTCACAGTTCTGGAGGCTGCGAAGTCCAAGATCAGGGTGGCAGCAGATGAGATGTCTGGGGAGGACCCCTTACTAGTTCACAGACAGCCGTCTTCTCACCGTGTCCTCGCGAGACGGAAGGACTGGGATTGATCTCTGGAGTCTGTTATAAAGGCACTTGTCCCCTAATCCCCTCCCAGACGCCCTGCCTCCCAATATCAGGACACTGGGGATTAGGTTTCTACATAGGAATTTTGAGAGGACACAGTCGGTCTA
Source organism: Bubalus bubalis (assembly GCF_019923935.1). Lineage (NCBI taxonomy): Eukaryota > Metazoa > Chordata > Mammalia > Artiodactyla > Bovidae > Bubalus > Bubalus bubalis. The sequence continues at coordinate 23,950,356 of NC_059174.1, read as the reverse complement.
TAGCACCCACGTCAGAAGCTGGAATGTCGTCCCGAGGGGCACTGGGGACGAGAAGATGGTGGCAGGTAAATCTCCTGGCAGTGCAAAGCTGTGGCAGAGTGTCTGGGAGGAATGTCTGTGCAGAGGAGCCTGGGGTGGGGCTTGCTGAAGAGAGCAGGGCAGTCCACCCCGAGACCACCACCCACCCGGCTTGGCACCCCAGCTTCCCTGGGCGGGCTGGGTGACTGCCGCGCCTGGCCTCCATCCGGCCCCTCCACGGCATGGCTCGTGGAATGGGTGGGTGTTCCGGCCTGCGCCTTGGCCAGGCTCCTCACGTTCATCATCTGTAGAAAGAGGTGTGGAATTTTAAAAAGAAAAAAGGAAACCTAACGACTCCAACTAACAGTAAATGAAAACCACAGGCAGTGATGTCTTGCGCTTGTATCTCCTCCCTCTCTCCCTTTCTCTTTCTCTCTCTCACAATCTCTCTCTCTCTCTCACAGTAGCATACACTCCCCTCATCTGTCTCTCCCTGTAAGCCCTCTAATGGGGAAAAAAATGTTATGACTGTGAAAAAAAATGGTGAAAAAAATGTTATGACTGTGCAAGGGAACATTTCCGAGCATCAGGATAGGGGGTCCCCACTAGTGGCCTTTCCCTTGAGTATATGGGGGGCCCACATGATGGCCCTCAGTCTACCCCTACCCCCTGCATTTCCGCTGGCTACCCCACAGGAAAGCCAAGAGCCTCCTCTTTGGAGCGGGAGCGTAGGGGGCACATCTTTTGGGCTCAAGGTGGCAAACGAGCTGCCAAGGATCTCGCCCAGCCTCGGAAGACATAGAGGACAGCTCAGAGAGGCCTGCCTGGCCAATGCTCATGTGTTAAGGCTCCTGGCATGTTGAAAAATGAAGAATTCTTAAAATAAGCCCACAAAATTGTATATTTTAAATGGGCTTCCTCTGGTGGCTCAGACAGAAAAGAATTTGTCTACAATGCAAGAGACCCAGGTTCCATCCCTGGGTTGGGAAGATCCCCTGGAGAAGGAAGTGGCAACCCACTCCAGTACTCTTGCCTGGAGAATTCCATGGACAGAGGAGTCTGGTGGGCTATAGTCCACGGGGTCACAAAGAGTTGGACACGACTGAGTGACTAACACTTCTAAATGTATACTTAACAAATTAATACTTTGGACCCACCATTAATTCAATGCAGTATAATTTTGCTACCCAGAACATGGTCAGAGGATCTATAAAAATGTTAGTGCACGGTGCCAGGCCAGCTGCACGGCCCCACAGGGGACACAGGTTCAAGCCTTGTGGTGAGCACTGTCACCGTTCACCCCGGAGCGCGGTCTCTCCCTGACCATATCTGTTGCCTAATTTGATCCAGACCCCACATTGGAGCCCCTTGTGGATGACGGACCCTTTCTAAGGGACCCGGTGTTTTACAGAGGAGTCAGGGGGACCCAGAGGTGGACTTTGGCTCATTGTGGGGTGTCATGGGTGTGTCGAGGCAGCCGTGTGGGTGAGATCGAGAGGGTGGCCACAGAGTGGTGTCTGGGTCCCTCCCCAGCTGGAAGGCCCCACGCTCTGCATGCCTGGGCCGGAGGGGTGTAGTCCCACACAGGCAGGGTGGTGGTGGCTTCCCCAGGAAAACCAGCACCTGTCTGCCCTTGTCATAACCACACACACCCATCTTCCTCTTTACTCAGCTCCTTCCCCTCTTATTTATTTACACCTCCACAACCTACCAGGGTCTTGCACCACTGCTGAAGACCCCCTCTGGATAAGATAGGACACTCTTGGTCACCAAAGATAAGAATACAATCAAACTGGCTTGTGAAAGCAAAAAAACATTCCTCGGGTCCAGGGAGGAAGAAGTCCAGAGGGCCCGCTGCAGGAGAGGCTCCACCAGCAGCTCTGATGAGCTGCCCTGGCTCCTCTTCATCTCCTCTGTCCCCCGCAGCCTTCCTGTTGGACCCACAAAATCACTTCTCATCTTGCAAGAAAATGGCTGTTACAGTTACATCACCGCCTCCTCCCGCTCCCCCCTGCCCCAACCCTTGAGCATCCCTGAATGTGCAGAGCAGAGGGTGTGCCCTTGTACACCCTTCCCTGAGAAGCCACTTAGATCCTGGGAGTTGCCCTCTCTCCTTGGCCCCACTGAGATCATATGCACATCCCTGAACATCCCTGAGCCAGTCACTGTGACCAAGGGGATGTGGTACTCTGATTGCCTGAAGGGTTCCTGGGACCAGAGTGAATTCCCCAGGAGCTCATGAAACAGGAAATGGAAGCAGAAGAAAGAGATGCTGGGGAGGCCACTGTAGTCATCCTGAATACTCTCCTTGACTTCAGCGCTGCCCACTGTGCCTGATTCATATCGTATTGGTGGATGGCCAGCCACGCTCAAGCTACTATAGCAGGATTATGACGTAACCCAGTTTGGCTGGAGCCAGAGCTACTCCTCCCACGTGGCCTCTCCCCCAGTGGGCCAGCCAGGATCCCGGGTGCAGCCCCCAGCCCACCACTTAGCCTTCCTTTCTCACCTTTCCGCTGGGGCTGCAGCAGGGGGTGATGGCAGAATGAGAGATGAAGGCAGGTGGAAGACATGGGCCCGTGTGCCAGAATATCTCCTGGGAAGACTCCGGTTTTCCCAGCCCACCTGAGCCAGCAGGGACCTTAGCCATGCGCTAGTCCAGGCTTAATTTAGAGCCAGACCAGTGCACTTGCAGAGGGCCATGCCCAGGGGGAGGCAGCTCGGCAGGGGTCAGAGCCAGGGCTCGGAGTCAGAGATACAACCTTGAGTCTTGGCCTTGCCTGTCATCAGCTTTGGACTTCAGGGTGGTCACTTGGCTCACTCAACCTCAGGTTCCTCATCTGGAAACTGAAGGTAATAATAACAATGACCTACTCACAGGGCTGTTACGGTTGAAGAATTCATATATATTGAGGGCTAAGCATGGGGCCTGGCACACAGTAAGTGTGCAGTAAACAGCTCTTGTTTTCGTCTTCTTCTCACCCACACATCACCCCCTGGCTGGTGAAGGGAAAGCCAGGACTAGAAGCCCGGCTGTGACCATTGTTCCAGGCTGGGGAGTAAGGTGTGTGCCCCGGCCCCTGTCTCTCTTCCTGGCTTTGCAGGAGTGGAGCTGAGGAAGGCTGCTCCTGAACCGGGGTCCTGCAAGGCCCAAGACAGAAGCCAAAAGAGGTAGACCCAGGTAGAGAGGAGGCAGGACCCCAGAGAGGAGAGAGGTGGTTGGCCCTGGGTGACAGTCCCCCAGAAACACTTGAGATGGTTCTTCCTGAGTAGGAAGGTTGACCCCCATCAGGTGTCCCAGCGTCAGTGGGGCGCCTGGCCCAGAGCACGTGCTCCCTAAACAGTCGCTGCTTTGTTCCTTTGTATTAAGGCTGTCCCTGATCTGAGAACATCATTCCCACCATAAACCCTACCTAATCCCTGCGGCTGTAAGTATTTTTTCCATCTCCTGGGCACCTTCAGCTACTCTCTCCCTCTCTCTCTCTTTCATTGGTTGTCTCACTTGTTAAGTCCTTATTGAATTTATTACAGTATTTCTTCTGTCTTATGTTTCGGTTTTTTGGCCGTGAGGCATGTGGGGTCTTAGCTCCCAAACCAGAGATCGTACCTGCACATTCTGCATTGGAAGGTGAAGTCTTAACCACTGGACAGCTAGGGAAGTCGCCTCACTTGTTCATTTGAGAAACATGTGCTGTGGCCTTCTGTGCACTAGCAGTGTGTCAGGCACTGGGTGAACAGGAATGAGCAGAGATGAGCAGACTGGCCTCAGTTTCCTCATCTGTAAAACAGGGGTGTTTCTATACTTAGGACAGCAAATGCCACAGACAGGGAGTCCTGCCGTGCCACGTGCTTGTCCAGGCACAGCGTGAGCGTGTTTCCAGCTCTAACGGGCACAGACCCTTCTGGCTCAGACAGCAAACACGCATCACCCAGCGCGAGCGCTGGCCGTCGGCCCCTCTACGTCCTCGCTCCCGAGTGAGCCCAGGAGCAGCTGATGGCCCTAGAGGAGCTGCGGATTAGGAGCGTTTGCACAACCAGACTCTCCTCCCCCAGTGTCTCTGGTCCGAGGTCCCTGGGGCACAGTCCTGAAATAGCTCACTGCCAAATTAGGTCCCGCTTTTCCAGCTCTGTGGGCACCCCTCCCCCTTCTTGCCCAGGCCTCGGTCTTCCTTCCCTTCTCCTTCCTGCCGCACTTCCCTGCCGGGTGCCTGGACCAGCTGGTGCCCTTGTTGACAACCAGCTGAGGAGAGGAAAGCGGCTCTCTGTGCCCAGCTCTGCAGACCAGGGTGACTGCTGAGGGCCCAGGTGTCCCCCACCCCAACCCCAGCTGTTCTCAGGGTCCGGGTTGTGCACCTGAATGAGCAGTACCTTGATTCCTGGATATGGCCCTCCCTGGGGCCACGTCCAAGCGTCCCCTCTGCAGCAGGGAGCCTCATGATAAGGCCTCAGCCTCTTGTGTCTTCTCATGTGGAACCACAGCGTGCATCCTCTGAGTGAGGTTCTGTGTGTCGTGGGGCACAGAGCACATGCTCAGGAGTCAGGCAAGTGCAAGGTCAACACTGGATCCTCCTCTTTTATGTTTGTGGCCTCAGGCAGGTTCCTTAAGCACCGTGAACTTGAACCTCAGTTTTCTCCTCTGTAAAATGGAAATAATACCAGTGTATATCAGCCAGGGTGCAGGTTTCCCTGCTGTTACAAAGACCCCTAAGTAACAGTGGCATAAATAGGATGAATACACATTTCTCTCCTGCCTGAGCAGCCCAGATGTGGCACTGGTCAGGCCCTTCTGCCCTGTTGCTCTGTCACACTCAGGGTCTCTGCCTCCGTTCCAGGCGTGAGGTGCTGCCCCTGCTACCCCTCTCCTAGCCCGTGCTGTGCTGTGTGCTGTGCTTAGTTGCTCAGTCGTGTTCCATTCTTTGTGACCCCATGGACTGCAGCCTGCCAGGCTCCTCTGTCTATGGGGATTCTCCAGGCAAGAACATTGGAGTGGGTTGCCATGCCCTCCTCCAGGGGACCTTCCCAACCCAGTGATCGAACCCAGGCCTTCCTCATTGCAGACCATGGGGAAAAGGGTGGGTTTGGCTTAGAGAAGGTCCTGAGTGTCAGGGTGAGGAGTATGGATGCTCATGGCCTGGATCGGGGGGGTGTTTGCATTGGGGGAAGAGCCTGCGGCCAGCAAGGGCTCCATGGAGACCGCCTGGCGGGCAGGAGAGGCGCAGGCCCCTCCCTGGACCGTGTTGCATCATGTCAGTGCGCTTCTGGTTTACTTCTTCTTCAAGACCCAGTGGTATGGAAGGTCCTGGCCCAGCACATCAGAATCTCAGATCCTCTTCCACCAGCCACTCAGGGGCAAGCCTCCCTGCAGTATGAGAGTCCCATGGTGCCCAGCGCCTCCTGCTGGACCTGCAAAGGGCATCCTGTCCCTGGAGGCCCCTTCTCTTCGAGCAATGCTTCCCTTGTCTGTGTATCCACATCTCTCACTGTCTGCAGCAGCCCTACTAGAGTTTGATCCCAGCTTTCTCAGTGCACACTTCGCTGTGAACCGACAGTTTTGTGCTGGAGGAATCACTGACGCTCCTCTGGCTGGGATTCCTCAGACAGTCATCCTTCGATGTGATGGAGCAACACTCTTTCTCGTTGAGTAAGTTTGGGGGCACGGACTGTGTCTCCTCTTGGGGAGCCACGAAGGCACTCAGAGCCCAGCAGAAAGGAGGCTTGTTGACGTGGGTCTTATCCAGAGTTTCCTAAACTTTTGGGGTTTTTTGGAGTAATCCTACGAAGTTTTTGGTTCACATACTGTTGGAAGTTTAGCTTGAAGGATTTTGAGCATTACCTTGCTAGCATGTGAAGTGAGTGCAGTTGTGTAGTAGTTTGAACATTCCTTGGCATTGCCCTTCTTTGGGATTTGAATGAAAACTGACCTTTTCCAGTCCTGTGGCCCCTGCTGAGTTTTCCAAATTTGCTGGCATATTGAGTGCAGCACTTTCACAGTATCATCTTTTAGGATTTGAAATAGCTCAGCTGGAATTCAATCACCTCTACTAGCTTTGTTGGTAGTAATACTTCCTTGGCCAGCTCCTGGGGCCTTGCCAGCCATAGGGGTGAGCAGGTGGAAAGACCACTCTAAGCGTCGTCATCTTCTGGAGTGTGCCAGGAAGCAAGGCCCAAAGCTTATCCTTGGGCTATAAGTCCTAGACGTTTCGAAGCTGGATGGGGAGAAGAGAATTACATCTAGCCTTTGTGTGGAGGCTGTTTCTCCTGGAAAAGCTGGGGAGGTGGGAGATCACAGCCTCCCCTCTCCATCCCAGCCCTTCTCTTACCCGCCACCCAGCTGGATGGGGAGAACACCCAACATGGGGACCCATCTTCCCTCTCTGTGAGTCTCTGGCACATGGAGGGGCAGGAGCCCAGTCCTTCTGGGCCCCCCAGGAATTTAGGGAGAGGCCAGGGTCTTTGTCAGATTAGGGTCAGACTTGAGCTGGAGGTGTAGCAGGCCTCAGCTCATGGCAACCCACTCCAGTATTCTTGCCTGGAGAAGCCCATGGATAGAGGAGCCTGGCGGGCTGTAGTCCATGGGGTCGCACAGAGTTGGACACGACTGAAGTGACTTAGCATGCACACACGCAGGCCTCAGCTTATGGCAGAAGAACACTGATGCCTCACAGGAAAGCTGGGCTTCGGGCCCTGCCCCCAGCCTACTCTGTGGCCTCGGGCAAGTCCTTCATCCTACAGTTGCTACGGAGGAGCCAGAGGGCCTCTAGATCTCCCCTCTACCTCTAGATCTCCCCTCATTTCAGTTCCATAACTTCTAGAAAGATCTGTAAATCCTTCTGGCAAAACTTAAATGCTCAGCTTAGGTGATTGCCAAGCCCCTTCTTCCCTTGTATCCAAAAGAGAAAGAATCCCCTGTGTTGCAAAAGTGGCGCAAATTAAAGGCTGACTTGTCTAGGGGAGGGAGTGGTGCTGGACAGCTGGCAGACAGTAGTCAGCGGTGGAGGCGGCCCCACTGTGGGCACAGCTTGGGGCCAGGGCCTGGGGCTGTAGATATGGGTGCGATGCCAGCCTAGGAGGAGCCTGGTGTGGGGTGACACGTGGGCCACCAAGCCACGGGCATAAAGCCATTAAATCAAGCAGAAAAACACTGTCAGGTATCACTGTCGCCGCATCTGTGTCAAGGGTAAACCGTGTTGCAGGGCTGCGGGGGGAGATGAACACGAATGGCCCTGGGAAGCTGTCAGCTTCCCTCTGATCACTAGGGCAGGCTCCCTGGGGGCCAGAGAGTGGACGGTGGATTTCGGGAGCCATTTGCTTGACGAAAATGAGATAGCAGAGCATACAGAGCCGGTTCAGGGTGGGGGCATGAGGCCAGCGATGCTTCTGGGCTTCATCACAAATGTCGTGCACACAATTCATTGACTGACCCAAGCCCTCAACCCAGACCTGACGGTTAATGCACACAAGGAGCTCACAAACTTGCATAGTGCTTAGGCTCACACTCTGTAGCCAGCCTGTCCACTCGTGGAGCCCAGAGCTGCTTTCTGTACCCGATGTGACCTGGGGGAAGGTACCCATCTGCTCTGTGCTGCTTGTTTTTAATCTGTAGAATTGGGATAATACCAGTTCTTAACCTCATGCCTGGGACAACAACGTGAAGGGCTTGAACAGTGCCTAAAACACGAGTATGCAAAAGCTGTTTGTATTAGTCAGCTCAGGCTGCCATAACTAAACATAGACTGGGCAGATTGAACAACAGAAATGTATTTCTCACAGCTCTGAAGGCCAGAAGCCCAATATTGAGGTTCTGGTCCAAATAGTTTCTGGTGAGAGCTCTCCTTCTGGCTTGCAGACAGCCACTTTCTTACTGTCTCCCCACGTGACCTTCTCAAGGTAAACACACCTGCAGAGCGTGGGGAGTGAGAGCTCTCTGAGATCTCTGATAAGGGTACTAACCCTATCAGGTCAGGGCCCATCCTTATGATCCCATTTAACCTTCATTCTTCACTCTTAAGTACAGCCACACTGGGGGTTAGGGCTTCAGCATACGAATTTTTGGTGGACACATACACTCAGTCTATAACACTCTTACCTAGAAGATTTAGCCTTTATGATCTACTACAGTGATTTGGCCCTTGGTAATGAAGTTGTCTGGCATATATGAGGTCTTTAGCAATTACACAGCTCTGTGATGAGCCCCTTAAGGGGAGGAATCCTTTGTTTCCCAGCTCCAAGCCCTGTGTTTGGCACAAAGGCAAATCCGTTTTACTACTGCCATCTTTGTGCTCTGGACCTCCCACCTGTGGGGCAGGTATAACAGGTGTTCACACATGAGGAAACTGAGGCTCAGAGAATTCAGATAACTGGCCCAGAGTCAAGTAGCTAGTCAGTGGCAGAGATGTTCTGGGGCCCAGATATCTCAGAACCTGGCCCACTGCCCTTTCTGCTGTGGATATGACCCCCATGAGTTCAGAGGCAAAAACCGGATTGTGGAAGACCAGAATGGATTTGGATCCTGACTTGTAGAGCCACCTTCTTCACAGGCCATCTCTCAGGCCTGAGTTTTCTCAGCTGCTGAGTGAAAAGCACACATCCCCCCACCGGAGTCTGTGCAGCGAGGAGAGCAGGTCACACAGGGGACGCGTGCGAGAGGCGATACCTACTAGGAGCTGGCTCTGTGCATCTTCCCCGGAACATGGACCCTCTTCAGACGGGACACAGAGGACAGGCACCCAAAAAAGAAACCTCATACCCGAGCAGCCACCCTCAGCCCCTGGCCACCCCAGTCTCCTTTCTGTCCCTGTGGATTTGCCTGTTCTGGACATTTAATTGGAGTGAAATCATATGGTGTGTCCTCTTTTGTGTCCGCCTTCTTTTCACCCAGCATTATATTTGCAAGGCGCATCCAATGCTATACATCAAATAATATCCCATTGTATTGGAATTTGGATATATCAGACTTTGTTCACGCATGTCTTATATGATGGACCTTTGGCTTGTTTCCACTTTTAGGCTATCCTAGCAATCATGCTGCTGTGAACATTCATGCAAAAGTTACTGTGGTGTCACACTTCTTTTCTTTTGGGTGTACACCTAGGAGTGGAACTCATGGGCCACATGTGAAGTCTGTTTTTCTGTTTTAACTTTCCAAGGAAGTATATAACTGTTTTCCAAAGTGGCCACACCATTTTTTATCACCATAAGCAATATGTGAGTGTTTCAGTTTCTCCACATTCTCACTTACATTTGTTATTTGTCCATCTTTTTTATTGTAGCCATCCTATTGGGTGTAAAGTAGTGTCACAGAGTGGTTTTAATTTGTGTTTCCCTAATGACTAAGGCTGCTATTCATGGGGTCGCAAAGAGTCGGACACGACTGAGCAACTGAACTGAACTGAATGACTAAGGATGTTGAGCATCTTTTCATGTTATTAGCTATCTGTATATCTTCTTTGGAGAAATGTCTATTCAGAACCTTTGTCCACTTTTTAATTGGGCTGTGTGTCTTACTGTTGAGTTGTAAGAGTTCTTTATACTTTCTGGATAGCAGTCCTGTATCAGATGATTTGCAAATATTTTCTCCCCGTCTGTGGGTTATCTCTCCCCTCCCTGGATGATACCCCTTCAAGTCTACCCACTTCTTCCCCTAAACCTTATTTGGGCCTCTTTCTGTCTTTTTTTCCCCTAACATTTATTTATTTGTTTAGTTGCACCAGGTCTTCATGTGGAATCTGCAGTCTTCATTGCAGCATGTGGGCTCTTTGGTTGTGGCATGTGGGCTCTTTGGTCTGGATTGAACCCAGACCATCTGAATTGGGAGTGTGCATTCTTAGCCACTGGACCACCAGGGAAGTCCTGGGCCTCCTTCTTTTCTGGTCTTACTCATCTTTTTCACCAGCTCACCTGGAGCTACAGGAACTGCCTCTTCCTTGCTTTGTGGACAGTGTTCCCAGCAGGTTCTCACCCAGTCAGCAGCCCCGGCTGCACCCAGATTGTGGTTGCCCTGGGTTTGAGGGCTTTGTGTTGGTCAGACGAGTGCTGCCCACAGGCCCGCAGGGTGAGAGTGGCAGAGTAGAGAGACCACCATATGCTAAGCATCCACTGGGCACTCGATGCTTTGCTCACATCATCCCACCGCATCTGCAAACAATCTCAAAAGATGCTAGTATTTTGTCTTCCCTGCAGAAACTGGTGCCAGGATTTGCTCTTTGGGTTGTGTGGCTGCACAGCATGTGTGCCACTCACAGGCAGCACGTTTGCCTCTGCTGTCCTATTTGGTAAATGTCAACTCCAAGAGGAGCCCTGCTGCTGCTGCTGCTGCTGCTGCTAAGTCGCTTCAGTCGTGTCTGACACTGTGCGACCCCATAGACGGCAGCCCACCAGGCTCCCCGTCCCTGGGATTCTCCAGGCAAGAACACTGGAGTGGGTTGCCATTTCCTTCTCCAATGCATGAAAGTGAAAAGTGAAAAGTGAAAGTGAAGTCGCTCAGTCGTGTCTGACCCTTAGCGACCCCATGGACTGCAGCCTTCCAGGCTCCTCCATCCATGGGATTTCCCAGGCAAGAGTACTGGAGTGGGGTGCCATTGGCCTTCTCCAAAGAGGAGCCCAGTGTTGTTCAAAAATCCTAGAGGATGTATTGGTCCCTTCCTAGTACTAAGTCCCAGGAAAGTAGCAGCAGAGTTTCCTTGACATTCTGAAAAACGTCTGACTTCACCTGCTGTACCAACCAACCCCTAAATCTCAATGGTTCAACACAGTAAAGGAATGTTTCTTGTTCACATCACTGCCTAATGTGAAAGGTGAGGGTGCTCTGGCTGCCCTCTGCTCTGTGGCTCTGCCAGACCCCCAGCCTTGGGGTCTCCTGATACGAGGCCAAGCAGACAGAGAAAGGAAACACATGGATGGTTGTAAGGAAAGCTAGGGTTGAGGTAGGGACAGGTCACATTCCATTGGCTAGAACTTGGTCATCTAGTCACACCCTGCTGCCATGGGATCTGGACAGTGTCTAGCTGTGACCTCAGGAAGAAAAGCCAAAATGCTCTTGTCACAGGAAGCCAGTGTCTGGCACAGCCTGTGGACGGGGATTTTAGCTCAATCGCCTCCAGCTAGTAGAAGCCCCGCCTCTCCTGTGGTAAGAGGTGCATGGTCCTGGCTCTCCTGGCCCTGTTCATCTCCTCCTCAATGGGGACCCAGCAGAGCTGTGGGGGCCACACGGTGAAAGAGCAGCGCTTCTCTGTGACCCGATGGAATAAACCTGGACTTGGCTCTTGGTGGTGGCTGTGGTAAAGCCTCCCTGTCTCCTCTGTCCCAGCTCCGTAAAAACGGGCTGCCTTCCAACACCTACATGCATGATAGCCCTGGAACTCTGATTCCATATGCTGTGTTCTAGGAGCTTCTGTTAATGTCATTTCTCGAGCTGTTGTCTCTCGAGTCTCATACACACACTTTGGTAGATGTGAGCTACATATAAACCTTTGATTTTTACTGTCATTCTATGTCTATTGTAATGGGTACTAGAAAAAAAGTCACATCAAACTCATAATTTCACACAAATAACCATTGAAGATGAGACTGCTATCAGGGCTCTACTGTCATGGAAAAAGAAGTGACTCATGAAGGACTGAGTCTGGGAACGTGGCATAGGGTGAAAAGGCTCAGGTGCCAGACTGCCAGCTGGAACTGTGGTTCCAGGGCTGGCCAGCTGTGTGACCACCCCACACCGAGTGTGTTCATGCAATGTAGACAGGGCCTAGGGTGGTTAAGGTGTCAGACAACGGACAGCAGTATCTGGCGTGTGTTACGAGTTTAGTATATGTTAGGCATTAGGACACATTGCATCGTGTCATTGACTGTGCCCCAAATCCTGTAGTAGCTGTTATTACTGCCATTTTACAGATGAGCAAAGAAAGGCTAACTCACGTGCCCAACTAGCAGCAGAGCCAGGCTCTGGCCCCCAGTGTGGCTGACTCCCAGGCTGGTTTCTGGGGGGGCGTCCAGTCATGGCTCCGGCTCTGGCACTAACTTAGGAGTCCGTGTCTGCAGGCCTCATCCCTCTCTGAGCCCCTGTATGCACGGGGCAGGAGGTCCCCTTAGTGGCTTGTGCAGCACCCGGCTCACAGAATGTAGGGCTCTGTCCTCACTTCACCCACAGCAGAAGCCTTTGCCTAAAACAAACAAAAATAAAACAGAGCTGGACGAGATGCGATCTCGATGCCTACAGACTTTGCCCGTCCCTGACCCCCTGCCTGACTGTGGATTCTTGCTGTTGTCTCTTTCCACAACACCTGGGTACTTTATTGTGACCAAACTTGAGGTGTAACCCAAGTATGAATGCTCAGTTGTGTCCAACTCTTTGCAATCCTATGGACCATAGCCTCCCAGGCTCCTCTGTCCATAGCATTCTCCAGGCAAGCATACTAGAGTGGGTTGTCATTTCCTTCTCTAACCCAAGTAGAGGCTATTATTTATCCACCTAATTATCTGTTGATGGATATTTGAATTATTTCTCTTCTAGGGCTAATGTGAATTAATAGTGCTAGAACACTGATGTACAGGTTTTTGTGTGGACATATATTTTCACTTCTCTTGCTACTTACTTATGAATGGAATTGCCCAGTCATCTGGTAAGGATATGTTAACTTTATAAGAAGCTTCCTAACTGGTTTCTGAAACGGTTGTACTCTTTAAACCACCAGCATTGTAGGAGAGAGTTCCTGATTGCCCAGTACTCTCACCAACACTTGGAATTGTCAGTCCTTTTATATTTTAGCTATACTGGTTTGTTGGAGAAGGCGATGGCACCCCACTCCAGTACTCTTGCCTGGAAAATCCCATGGACGGAGGAGCCTGGTGGGCTGCAGTCCATGGGGTCGCTAAGGGTCGGACACGGCTGAGCGACTTCACTTTCACTTTTCACTTTGATGCACTGGAGAAGGAAATGGCAACCCACTCCAGTGTTCTTGCCTGGAGAATCCCAGGGACGGGGGAGCCTGGTGGGCTGCCGTCTATGGGGTCACTGAAGCGACTTAGCAGCAGCAGCATGATAGTTTGTATGTAGTAGTATTTCATTGTGCCTTTAATTTTCATTTCCCTGATGACTAGTGATATTTGGCACCATTTGTATATCTTCTTTATAAACTATCTGTTCATACCTTTTTATTCTTCCCTTTTCATGGGTTGTTAGTTGTCTTATTAAAGAGTTGTAAGAGGTTTTTATTTTTTATTTTTTGGTGGGGGTGGGGGATACATTTTTATGCTTAAAATGTTTTCCGCTAGTCAGCAATTGTAAAGAGTTTTTAAAAAAAATCTCTCCTGGATGTAAATTCTCTGTCGGATATATGTATTGTGACTATTTTCTCCAGTCTGTGGCCTCCCTTTATCATGAACATTTTTAAGTGGATTAATTAATAACCGTTGATTCGTTGACTCTCAGGCTTCCATCTCTAGCTCATACCTCTCTTTTGAGCTTGAGGGACCCTTTTCTAATTCCTTTGGCTGCAAGGTCCCTTTATCTGCAGGTGAAGAGGCAGTGTGGCGTTAGGGGTAGACCTGTGGACTTTGGGGTCAGGCCGTCCTGGGTCCAAGTCCCGGCTCCAGGCCTCACGAGCGGGCAGATCTTACCCTCTGCTCTGAGCCTTGCTTTCCTGGTTTGGAAAAAGGGGGACAATAAGCGATCATTCCCTTGGGCTGTTGTGAAACTTAAGCATGATGATGATGGTAAAGCACCGAGTGAAGGCCCAGAAAGGCTGAGCTACACCTGTGGGCATGCCTGTCACCAAGGGGGTGATGTGCCTCAACGCTCAGGCTCCAGCCCAGACCAGTCCAGGTGGCAGAGCCAGCTGCCTCTGTCCTCCTTTATGTTGAAAACACCACGCTCCTCACCATTACCCAGGGCTGGACACCTTGGACCTCTCTGTTTCCTCCTGTGCCCCACTTCCCTTTCCAGAAGGGTTCTTGCACCAGCCCCTTCCCCTCTCTGCCCAGCCTCTGCCCCAGGCAGGCCTCCCTCGCAGTCTGCATAGCTCTGGGAAAAGCTCCTTACCTAGACGGTCTCCCTGCCTTCTGCCTCCCCCATCTCCCACCCTGCTTCGCCAAAGGCTCCTTTTCTGAATCTGAACCCTGAGGCCCCAGGGTGCATGTTTGGGGGAGACCACTTGGTGTGAGGGTGGGGCTCAGCGGTCACCAGCTTCTTCTCTGGTTATAAATAACAGGCTCTATTCTTAGGCTACCGCCAGTTACTTCTCCTCCCCTACCTCCCAGCAGAGCCTCCATCGGAGACCTTGGCCGTCCTTCCTGGAGACAAGCCATTCCTTGGCCTTTGGCAGGACCCATTCCTTTGATACGTGATCAGAAAATTCAATTATAAAACCAATTACCAATTTCCTGAGCTTCACAAGGGAGACATGAAGGTTTGATTAAGTTTGAGTTCCTGTCGGGCTGATTGCCAGCAGAGGCCACATGGGCTTGTGGGAAATTTTCTTGTTGATTCTGTTTTGTTTTGTGGCTGCACTCTTGGGGAGAGAGGGGCCCACTGGTTTTGTGTGGTGGGGTTTTGTTTTTTTTTTAACCACCCCTCTAACTTGCTAAATGGCTTTTCCCCTGTTGTGATGCATGAGATGTAAATCCCCCAAAGACCCGTTGCCAGGGTGACAGGCTCTGGAATTGAGCTCAGCTAAACAAAGTCCTTTAGCATTGAAGGTTGAAGCACTGGTTTCTCATGCAGAGTTGGGTTCTAGGGGCCCTCAAGGAACGAGCTGCGTTCAAAGTCGCCCAACAGGGACAGAGAAGGGGTTGTCTCACTGGTCACTGTGGAGTAGCTTCAGCAGTGTGGCTGGGCTGTCTGCTTCCAGCCCCTGCCCAGGGAACACACAGATGCTGAGGCCAAGGATCGGGGGCCAAAGCCCTGGAGCCCCTGAGCTGCTTCTACCCAGCTGATAACGTCTCCCCAGAACCTGCAGGGTCCTAACAGGCGGGGTCAAGGGCAGGTGGGGACTAGAAAGCAGACCTTCATCTCTAGCCAAAGCACCTGGTGTTTTCAATACTTCTGGGCACCTGAACGGAGCCTGCGATGGGGGCTGACCAGGAGTCCAGGTCGGAGTCTGAGTTGGTTCTGGGGTCCAGGTTCCCTCCCTAGGAACAAACTTGAGAGAATTCAGTGTTTGGAAGCTGGAGCCATCCCAGGACTCTTCCTACAAGAGACTCATTATCCTGAACTGGGAATGAGGCCCCATTCAAAACTGTCTGCCCCGGACCTGAAGTGCCCCAATTAGAGATGCAGCCCTCTGGGTTTTAAAGACTGTTAGGTCTCTAGGAAGCCTGGTTGAAGTACTGATACCCCTCGAGAGAAGATCATCTCCCAGTGGGGACTGCTAAGCTAAGTCTCTTCAGTCGTGTTCGACTCTGCGTGACCCCGTAGACGGCAGCCCACCAGGCTCCCCCGTCCCTGGGATTCTCCAGGCAAGAACACTGGAGTGGGTTGCCGTTTCCTTCTCCAATGCATCAAAGTGAAAAGTGAAAGTGAAGTCGCTCAGTAGTGTCTGACCCTCAGCGACCCCATGGACTGCAGCCTTCCAGGCTCCTCCGTCCATGGGATTT
Organism: Bubalus bubalis; assembly: GCF_019923935.1. Taxonomy (NCBI): domain Eukaryota; kingdom Metazoa; phylum Chordata; class Mammalia; order Artiodactyla; family Bovidae; genus Bubalus; species Bubalus bubalis. The sequence goes on along the minus strand of NC_059174.1, from coordinate 23,934,750 downwards.
TCCAGGCAAGAGTACTGGAGTAGGGTGCCATTGCTCTCTCTGCCCAGTGGTGACTAGCCATCAGCAAACTGAGAAAAAGGCTCTCTGGGAGTAGGATGTGGGCTTCCCTAGGCCCAGGGCAGAGTCGGGTGACCTCCACCTGCCTCCCTCAAGGCCAGGCCCACAAGTGACCCCTCAGATGGAAAATGCTCGCACCTCTGCTGTCCGCATGGTACCCCACACCTCACAAAGCACTCACAGCCCACCTCACCACACAGCGGCCTCATGAGCCAGCCACCCAGACCCCGCCGTTGCACTGGGGTTCCAAGGGGTCAGGTGCTGTCCAGCCCCACGCTGCTGGTGAATGCAGACTCTGCCCTCCCTGGGACTTCTGCGTCCTGCCTGCTCCTCTGCACTTGCAGCCTCCAGCCGCACTGAGGCCACCGACACAGCACACCCGCTTTGTTTGACTGGTTTGCTTTGTGCATGTGTTTGTTTTTACAAGGTGAGAATTTTTTGTAAGGCTTGAATTTGGGCTTTTTTCCCCCCTCTCTCTCTTTCTCTTTTAATGAAACTGTTACAGCTTCCCAGTGGAGTGGTAATTAGGAAATTCTGGGTTAGTCAGCTAGGCAGAATTGACAAATAACCAGGCAGTGCTAGATGGAGGACTCTTTCCCCTCCTTTGAAATTCAAGTTTTGCCAGATTGAGGGGGGACGGGAGAGAAGTTGCAAAGATGGGAAATTGTGTGCAGCTGGGCTGGACCATTGAGCGTGGACTCTCTCCTTTATGTAGAACTAGACAAGAAGAAAAAGTCATTTATCGTTGCATATAGCATGATTGTTTGAAAGGTGCAGATGTGAGTAGGGTGGGAAGGGCAGGGGAGCAGGTAAGGGAGGAACCCAGGTTGGGGTCTAGGCTTTGACAGGAGACTGGCACCCCAGGTGGGGTAAGGGCTCCTGAGCAGGTCCCTGGAGGGACCCCACCTGTGCCCCTATGCCACTTGTACTTCTGAGTGACCGTGATGCCAGCAGGACGGTAGCCGCCGTGTCATGTAAGGAGCACATGCAGGCAGGCCCCAGGCCAGACGCTGTTTGTTTAAGATGTCCTTCATTTCCGTTCTTCATTTTAATAGTGACATGTTTATTATAATATGAATCCAAAAAGGCCAGTGTAGGAACTTAACTTTTTTAAAAAGTGAGTCAAATGAAGTACATACTACACAGCTAAGGCCAGGAGTATTACACAGATTGGGAAGACATGATGAAAGCAGAACAGAAAGGAGTGAAGTTGGGGAAAGCGTGCCTGAATCTGTGGGTGCTAGGTAGGTGATGTGATTATGCTCGTTTTACAGCTAGGAAACTGAGGCTCAGCAAGATTGAGTGACTTGCCCACAGTCACACAGCTGATTGGTGGCAGAGCCAGGACCAAGCCCCAGGCCTGCCTGACTCCAGAGATAGGTGAGCAGCCCCAGCAAGGCTCAGAGCCCACAGCCCAGGTGAGTATTCTTGTCTCGGTGCTCCAGGTGAAGCCCCCAACATAGGGCCCCCGAGCCAGCTTTCCTGGGACTGTGGCTAGAGAAAGAAAGCTTTTCTAGCTTCTCGTTCAAGGGCTGATGGAGATGAATCCCACTTGGAAGGGGGCTCTAGGCTTGCTTCCTCCAATCAGTCGCATTTAATCCTCTCAAATAAAAGTCTTTTCAGAAAGCACCTGGCACACTGCTGCATGTGACTGGCAGAGCTGCGATGCCCAGGACTGTCTGTGCCTGCACCAGCCCCAGCCCAGCTCCACCCAACCCCGAGGGCCCTCCTGGTCTCCCTGTCCTTTCTTCCCTGGCCTCTCCCAGCCCTTCCTTTCCTTCTTTCTTTCTTGTCTCTGAATCACTTTTTCCAATAAGTTGCATACTCAGTATATCAAGTAACTACCTGAATGATCTCTGAAAGACTCCTGGGGACTGAAGAGTCTTTATAAATATAAGTGCATTTGTATTGATGTGGGGCTGAGATTTCAGAGCAGTATGAAGTTCGCAGGGGGAGCTGGCCGAATAGCCTCCTCCATGCAAGCTAGATGGTGATGAAACAGCAGCTTCAGCAGGGTGAAAACTGTCACACGAGCAACTTTGCAAGGTCTGTTACTCCCCTGGGAAAAACCAGCCCAGTTCACCCAGGCCTGGGGCAGCTGCAGTCAGACAATCAGAACAGATCTTGTGGCTCAGAAACCATTGTGGTTCCCATGTTGTATGGTCAACTGGGCTCCTAACTGGGGATTCTGGGGCTGCCGCCCTAGAAAGAAAAGGCAGGCAGTTGGTTTGTGTGTGTGCTTGTGTGTGTTTAACCAGGTTCTTTCTCTAAAGAAAGAGCTCTTTGCTTTTGTCACCTCTCAAAGGGGCCTCCTACAATCCTAAAAAGGTTACACTAAAGACCCACTATATGCCAGGCATATAAGCTGCTAGCTAAGGCCTGTGGAGAGAGTAATTCTCACTGAACTTAAAGCATTGCATGGAAACATATACACTGACATATGTAAAATAGATAGCCAGTGGGAATTTACTGTATGACACAGGGAACTCAAACTGGGGCTCGGTGACAGCCAAGAGTTTAGAGATAGGAAATGAATATGTAAACAAGAAGAGTTGAGAGAAGAGACACCAACAAGTAAACAGGAAAAGCCAGATAGTGCTCAAGCAGTGCAGAAGATTTAAATAAGAAGGTTCTGTGAACGGGTGGTACTGGAAGTCAAGGGGGTAACCCGCCAGCTCCTTGCTGCAGCTTGTGTGTGTGGCACAGTGACAGCTGCCACCCACCGACGGCCCATCATGTGCTGGGCCCTGTCCTAAAGGGCTCACGTTATTTCCTTTAACCCTCCCAACTCCCTGAGAGGTTGGGACTGTTGCACAGATTTAGGTGGTAAGGCTTGGTGAGGTTACACAGACATCTAGTAAGAGAGGCAGACCAAAATTTAACGTTCAGTTCAGTTCAGTCACTCAGTCGTGTCTTACTCTTTGAGACCCGGTGCACTGTAGCACGCCAGGCTTCCCTGTCCATCACCAAGTCCCGGAGCTTACTCAAACACATGTCCATTGAGTTGATGATGCCATCCAAACATCTCATCCTGTCGTCCCCTACTCCTCCCACCTTCAGTCTTTCCCAGCATCAGGGTCTTTTCCAGTGAGTCAGTTCTTTGAATCAGATGGCCAAAATATTAGAGTTTCAGCTTCAACCAGTCCTTCCAATGAATATTCAGGACTAATTTCCTTTAGAATGGACTTGGTGGATCTCCTTGCAGTCCAGAGGACTCTCAAGAGTCTTCTCCAACACAATTCAAAGCATCAGTTCTTCAGTGCTCAGCTTTCTTTATAGTCCAGCTCTCACATCCATACATGACTACTGGAAAAACCATAGCTTTGACTAGATGAGCCTTTGTTAGCAAAGTAATGTCTCTGCTGCTTAATATGCTGTCTGCTGCTAAGTTGCTTCAGTTGTGTCCAACTCTGTGCAACCCCATAAATGGCAGCCCACCAGGCTCCACCGTCCCTGGGATTCTCCAGGCAATAACACCAGAGTGGGTTACCATTTCCTTCTCCAGTGCACGAAAGTGAAAAGGGAAAGTGAAGTCGCTCAGTCATGTCCGACTCTTAGCGACCCCATGGACTGCAGCCTACCAGGCTCCTCCGCCCATGGGATTTTCCAGGCAAGAGTACTGGAGTGGGGTGCCATTGCCTTCTCTGAATATATGCTGTCTAGGTTGGTCATAGCTTGTCTTCCAAGGAGCAAGTATCTTTTAATTTCATGGCTGCAGTCACCATCTGCAGTGATTTTGGAGCCCAGAAAAATAGTCTCTCACTATTTCCATTATTTCCCCATTTATATGCTATGAAGTGATGGGACCGGATGCCATGATCTTAGTTTTCTGAATGTTGAGTTTTCAGCCAACTTTTTCACTGTCCTCTTTCACTTTCATCAAGAAGCTCTTTAGTTTTTCTTCGTTTTCTGCCATAAGGGTGGTGTCATCTGCATATCTGAAATTACTGATATTTCTTCCGGAAATCTTGATTCTAGCTTGTGCTTCATCCAGCTCAGTGTTTCTCATGATGTACTCTGCATATAAGTTAAATAAGCAGGGTGACAATATACAGCCTTGATGTACTCCTTTCCCGATTTGGAACCAGTCTGCTGTCCCATGTCCGGTTCTAACTGTTGCTTCTTGACCAACATACAGATTTCTCAGGAGGCAGGTCAGGTGGTCTGATATTCCCATCTCTTTCAGAATTTTCCAGTTTGTTGTGATCCACACAGTCAAAGGCTTTGGCGTAGTCAATAAAGCAGTAGATGTTTTTATGGAATTCTCTTGCTTTTTCGATGATCCAGCAATTTGATCTCTGGTTCCCCTGCCATTTCTTGAACATCTGGAAGTTTGCCGTTCACGTTGAAGCCTGGCTTGGAGAATTTTGAATGTTATTTTGCTAGCATGTGAGATGAGTGAAATTGCGCGTTAGTTTGACCATTCTTTGGCATTGCCTTTCTTTGGGATTGGAATGGAAACTGACCTTTTCCAGTCCTGTGGCTGCTGCTGAGTTTCCCAAATTTGCTGGCATATTGCGTGCAGCACTTTCACAGCATCATCTTTTAGGATTTGAAAATGCTCAACTGGAATTCCATCACCTCCACTAGTTTTGTTCATAGTGATGCTTGCTAAGGCCCACTTGACTTGCATTCCAGGATGTCTGGCTCTAGGTGAGTGATCACACCATCATGGTTATCTGGGTCATGAAGATCTTTTCTGTATAGTTCTTCTGTGTATTCTTGCCACCTCTTCTTAATACCTTCTTCTTCTGTTAGGTCCATACCACTTCTGTCCTTTATTGTGCCCATCTTTGCATGAAATGTTCCCTTGGTGTCTCTAATTTTCTTGAAGAGATCTCTAGTCTTTCTCATTCTATTGGTAAATCTAAGGCTGCCCATGTCTAAATGCTTCAGTGGGTAAAACGCCTCCCTCTCCAGATCTCATTTTTCTCATCCATAAAAATGGGACGATTCTGTCCTCAGCTTATCCCTGAGAAGCAAAGAGAGCAGTTTTTAAAATATAAATTTCTGTACAATAGACCTGAAGGTGCCCTAGATGGAGCTGATGGCATGTCTGTGGTTTTACAGATGTTTCGGAGTTTTCTGAGACCCTGTCAGGGCTTCCAGTGGAACTGCCAATGTGAGGAGTTTCCCTGAAACCTCACCTCACTTAGCTAAAGAGTTTGCCTTGTCTCCCACTCTCCTGTCAGAGTTCCAGGGAACAACACTTTTAGTTCCAGAAACCTGACACCTGCAGCCACCGGTCCCTGAGGTTGCGGTTCTCACTGCTCACTCGCTGCCAAGAGGCCACAGGCTCACCTCTCTCAGCCCAGTGCCAGGTCTCATCCCTTGGACCTCTGGGAGCGCCAGCGTTTGCCCGCGTGGCCAATGTGAGCACAGGCTGACCCGCGTGGCCAGTGTAAACACAGGCCGACAGCAGGTGCTGACAGCGGCTGATGCTTGGCCACAGGCTGATGGCATCAGATAGTTACAGTGACCCAGAGCGCTGAGTCTGGGCCCCCTTAGCCCTGCCACTGATGGAGGGTTTTTGATGTCAGCCCCCTGAGAGTATTAATGGAAAGTGTAACCCACTTCATCAAGTACCTTGGGGTGACTTGGATGTGCTTCTAAGGATCACAGCCCTTACAGATGGGGTGCAGTAGAGCCAAGAGCACAGGTTTTGGGAGTGAGAAAGATCTAGACACACCCCACTTTAGCTTCCAGGTTTGGGACCATGCCATTTATTTGCCTCTTCATCTTCCTCTGCCCTGTTCTCGTTTATCCAAGGGCTGTAGGAGGTAGGGCCATTCTTCACTTAACCCTCTAAGCACTTACTAATCAGAAAGTAGATAATTTTGTTCATTATTACCGTGTGTGTGCATCTGTGCACATGGAGACTGGTTTTTTGTTTTGTTTTTCCGTATTTGTTTGTGGTTTCTTATTTTGTTTTGGTGAGTTATTTTTAACCAGCACCCTGACTTGTACGTGTTTTACTGTGCATTCCTTCCAAGTGGGACCCAGCCCTACTGCTCTGCTTGATTGAGGGGTTCAGTCACAGCAGCCCTAGGTATTCGTGACTCATAGACCACAGTGGCCTTATGTTGCGTTCTTACTCTGTGTCAGGCCAACTGCCTGACTGCGCTAATGTTGAAAACACCCAGAGTCCTATGCCATTGTAATCCCATGTCACAGAAGCCAATACTGAGGCTCAGGGAGGCTGTTGGCTTGGTCCCAGAATCCAGGGGGTCTCGCCACGTTGCTGTCTGGAAACATGACTGTAGCTGAAAGTTCTGGGGCCCTGAGTGCCCCCACCCAAGGGTCCCCTTACCCCATCCAGACTGTGGCACCTGCATCCCATCTCACTTTGATGTGAGCTGTCTTGTGCATGTGCAGCTCAGAATCTGCCCCTTCAAGCTCCACTGACAGCCCCATCCCATCCTCAGGATTCAGTTCTTAGAGACTCCAGTGCCAGCCCGGGCAGACTGAAGTTCCCTGGGCCCCAGCTACTTGGCAGTTCAGACAGTGGCATCTCCCTAGTGGGCTTCACCCACACATCCACACCTTCTCTACCTGGATGGGCCCCACATCCCAGCCAGCCTGAGCTGAGTCCTACCTCCTCGCTGGGAGCCACCAGCTGGACCAGAGAGGACCCTGCAGCCTTTCCCCTCTGTGTCTCCTGTGTACGTTTTCCAACTTGTAAAATGACGGTGCGGAGACGGCATCACTTCTGAGGGTCTCTCCAGTTCTACATTACACACCCACACCATCCCTCATCTGCTGTCGGTGGTGGCCTACTTGGGGTTCTCTCTGTGGCCACTGGCCGAGCTCTCCCACGCCCCACCTGGCTGCACAGAGCAGCCAGAGTGAGCTTTCAAAACCAGAATAACCTTTCTCACCCCTCCATTAAGCCATCCCATGGTTTCCCACCAAACTTGGGATGAAAGTCAAACCCCTTGTTGTAGTCGGCAGCGCCCAATGGTGGCTGGGGGCTGGCATGCTGGCCGCTGCTCAGAAGGCGCCCCGAGCACAAGGCGGCCTACCGGCCCACCTGCTGTTAGGCCCTGGTACCCACGTCACCCATAGCGTCCCTCTATGTCCTAATCCCTCACCCAGCCCGTGTCCTCAGCTTGGTGCTCAGTGCTTGCCCTGACATTTCCCTTTTCTTATGTGTCCCAAATTATTAAAAACAGCTGCTTTACAGTTAATTGAATGAATCATGGGAAAATCATTTTTTTCTCTGTCTATAAATAATTCCACCTTAGATTTTTCTGGGAGGATACAATGCTGTGACGAGCCCCCATTGTGCACCCGATGAGCACCAGCGTGCTCACAGCCTCAGCTTGCGAATGTCCCGGCGTCATTGGAACTCCCTCTGGCCCACATACGGGGTCCTCCAGGGTCCCTCGAGGTGCAGGGGTGGAGAAGGCCCACGGAAGTCACAAGCTGCCTTCCAGTGCAAATGCTGCCTCTTCTCGACAGTGAAACCACCCCCAGAGGGATCAAAGTCTTGTTTTCAAGACCGACACACAGAAGCCCATTCGGCAACTCACTGGTGCAACTCACAGCTGCCGAGTGTTGGCCCTCATGGGAGAGGCAGGCGTGGGAGCTGGTGCAGCACCTTTCCAGAGCAGAGACTTCTCCCCCTCGCCCCAGCATGTCCTGGAGCAGGTGGGTTACAGGTGTGCCCAGGGAATCCCCTCCTGCGTGTGCAGGAGGTGCTATACAGATCATCATTCTCCACTGGACCCTGACATGTTGAGGGACCAGCCCACAGGAGGCAGAGCCTGAGTGGGCATCGTAGGTGGTGAGCTCTTGGGGAGAGATCTCAACATTAGGGGCAGGGGAGCCCCTCACGACTGCTGGACATGTTAAGCACTCGCACGCTTGCGCAGCGTCACACAGTGTGATGGTTTCGGCCGCCTCAGGATCACGTCCAAGGAGAGGCACAGAGGCGGCCTGTGTGCTGCACTGACCCCCGGCCCTCTTCATGCCTGGCATCCCTGCCAGTCAATCCCAGCACTGAGCCTGGCCCCGGCGTCCTCTCTAGATGACTGTGCATCAGGCAGCCCTCGAGTTGAAGCCAGCTCCCAGCTCTGGTCTGCCCGGCTGTTGTTTAGTCGCTAGAACATGTCTGACTCTTTGGGACCCCATGGACTGTAGCCTGCCAGGCTCCTCTGTCCATGAATACTGGCATGGGTTGCCATTTCCTTCTCCAGGGGATCTTCCTGACCCAGGGATTGAACCTGCATCTCCTGCATTGTAGGTGAATACCATTGAGCCCCCAGGGAAGCCTGGTCTGCCCAGTGCTGGTCCCTTATTTCAGAGCCTGGCAAGGGAGAGTGAACTGGAAGGCCACGTGGGAAAACACCCATCTTACACCGCAAGTTTGTAACCCCGGCTGTAGCGCTCATTGGCTCCTTCCCTAGCAAGTTCATTAGTCCCACCAGTGTTAACTGAGCACCTGCTGTGTGCCCTGCTCAGTCGTAGCTCCTGAATGCACGAGGGAGCCAGACTTAGGCGCTCAGGATCCAGAAAGAGGAAACACATGCCCTGGAGGGTGGTGATAGCCACCCTCATCCTGGGGAGCAAGACTCGACAGCCCCAGGCTTCGGTGGGGCCCTTGTCTCTGCCCCAGGTCATCCTCAGGGGCTTTGCCGGCCATTCTGGATACCTGTGTTCTGTCATTTTTTGCTGGAATCCTTGCCCCAAATTCCAGCCTTGTCTCCAGGGCTGACTAAGACCCATGACATTGAGGCAGGCAGATCCTCATCAACCCAGTATTTTGGGGATATCATTTATCATTTATTTAGGGAGTTATGGAAACCCTGGTTTTCTAGGTTTTCTATTAATGGGCATTTTTTCCTATATTGTTCTAAATCAGGGATATATTACCTGCACCAAACATAGCCTCGTGTTTTCACTTTGGGGAGCTGGCTTTCATGTCCATCATCTATAACAAAAGAACCCTGGTTCCTCGTAGCCCCTGAGGGCAGAAGGGGCCCATCTGGATGTCATTACACAGTTAGGCTCAGAAGTCAGTTTACAAGTTCCATTTTGTTTTTCTCTTCTTCATTGTTGACCAACATTCTCCACTTTTCTGCAGTTCAGTTTTCATTTGCAGGACTCCCAGCTAGACAACTTCTTGGAAGGAATATGAGAGGATTCGAAATGTAGACAATAAAACAAATCCCCTCTTCCCTGAAAACAGCCCTACCCCAGCTCAGTTTTAGAATTCCACGGACCACCCGACTTGGCCTGGCAGGGAGGTGGGCACCCAGGAAGGACACTGTCCAGCACTGCTAGAGCTGAGCCCGCTCGTTCCCCTGTGGTTGCTCTGGAGGCATCCAGGACATAGGGGTTTCTGTCCACACCTGTGGCATTGCAGCTCCTCTCATGACTAGTCTGCCCCGTAACCGCTCTCCCTGGTTTCCTGTTGAGGTGCGCAGAGACCTTGAGACCAGGCAGTCCCTCGTCTGCTTCCCAACCCCGTCTTTGGTTCTCCCTGGTGCTGCCAAGCCTTCCAAGGACAAGGAGGCAACGGCACCTGGTTCCCAGCTCTGCGTATGTCCTGGAATTCATTCATTTCTTCATCCCATAGGCAGCACCTTGTCAGTGAACAAACTAGTCAGCAAAGCAGATGCAAGCCCTGCTGGTAGGGAGCTCACAGTCTCTCTGGGAAGGTAAATAGCCAGAAATGAATGAATTCTAGTACGTAAATAAATGTATCTACTTACTGCGATAAGCTCTGTTAAAGAGAATAATGTTGGCATGAGAACAGTAAGAAGCACCTGCTTGAGATGGGGTTGAGGGTCATCAGGGGACGATCTCTGGGTGGGGGAAGTTGGGGGAATGTTACTTTAAAACTGAGACTGGAGAATAAGAGCTGGTCTCTCAAAGTCTTGAGGAAGCAGGAGGAACCGTGCGAAGGCCCTGGGGTGGAAATGAGCTTGGCAGCTGTGTTGCAAAGCCAAGAGGCGGGGAAGGGTGGCCAGGAGGTTCAGGGAAATGAGGGCAGGGGAGCCTTGGGATAAGGTTCAAGGAGAGGAAGGTCCCAGATCCTCGTGGCCTTGTAGGTAGGGTTTGGAATGGTGGACAGAGAGCCCCCACTCCCATCCCCAGGAGACCCCATCTTGGGTGCTGTATTTGTTTGCTTGGGCTGTCACAGCAAGGGGGAGGCTTAAGCAACGGGGCCTTTTCTCATGGTTCTGTAGGCTGGAAGTCTGAGATCCAGATGCCAGCAGAGCTGGTTTCTCCTGTGGCCTCTCTGATGGGCTTGTAGGTATCTGTCTTCTCCAGGTGTCCTCACATGGCCTTCCCTCTGTGTGACCCTGTCTCCTTATGAGGACACCAGTCATAACGGATTAGGGTCCACTCGAATTACCTCATTTTAACTTGTTGTTCAGTCACTAAGTCATGTCCGACTCTCTGCGACCTCATGGACTGAAGCACGCCAGGCTTCCCTGTCCATCACCATCTCCCAGAGCTTGCTCAAACTCATGTCCATTGAGTCAGTGATGCCATCCAACCATCTCATTCTCAGTCGCCCCCTTCTCCTCAGGGCCCTCAGTCTTTCCCAGCATCAGGGTCTTTTCCAATGACCTCAGCTCTTTGCATCAGGTGACCAAAGTATTGGAGCTTCAGCATCAGTCCTTCCAGTGAATCTTCAGGGTTGATTTCCTTTACGATTGACTGATTTGATCTCCTTGCGGTCCAAGGGGCTCTAAAAAGATTCGCAGCACCATGATTTGAAAGCATCAATTCTTTGGCACTTAGCCTTCTTTATGATGCAACTCTCACATCCACACATGTGGAAAAATCATAGCTTTGACTATACAGACCTTTATCGACAAAGTGATGTCTCTTTTTAATATGCTGTCTAGATTTATTGTAGCTTTTCTTCCAAGGAGCAAGCATCTTTTAATTTCATGGCTGCAGTCACTATCTGCAGTGATTTTGGAGCCCAAAACAATAAAATCTGTCATTGTTTCTACTTTTTCCCCTTCTATTGGCCATGAAGTGATGGGACTGGATGCCATGGTCTTCGTTTTTTGAATGCTGTGTTTTAAGCCAGGTTTTAATCTCTTTAAAGACCTGAGGTACTGAGTGTTTAGGGCTTTAACATGTGAATTTGGAAGGACACCATGAAGCTCATAACCTGACCCCCTCTTTGAGGACTGGGTTTGGTTGGGGAACAGCATAGTCAAATGCCCCCAAGGCAGAGGAGATAGTCCTCGGCCGCCCACAGTCTCTTTGTTGAAAGAGCTAATTAGCAAATGTTTAGGGGCGTCAAAGACTTAATGGCACCAAACAGACGTTCTTATCCTCGGTTAATCAGAATCTTTGAGAGTTGGAATGGGAGTGATTCAGTGGTTATTACTGCAGGTCCCCAGTGGCCTACACTTGGGGGGACATTGCCAGGCAGGGCAGAGTCTAGGCAGGGAAGTAGGTGACAGACTGGATTAAGGAAGGTGGCTAGGGCTAGCTAAGCCCACCCAGGCACCACCTTTGTGTTTTCTCCCAACCCCTAGCATAGCCCCATTGCCTAGGTGAGAGGCCCAGACGGCCTGGTACTGAATTAACTGGAGGGAACTGAATTAACAACAGACCTCAGGACCTGCCTTCCTCAGACCCCCTCAGGTCAGTGAGTTCTCAGCTTCCAGAGCCAGGGGGCAGCCGAACCCCAGCTGCCAGAGAATTGGGTGTGTGCAGGTGTCTGCAGACTCACAGATTAGCCTTGGTGAGACTCACAGACTCGCTTTATGCCAAAGATAAAAATAACCAAAAGGAGGGAAACATCCTAGAGAAATTACCTTGAAATTCAGAAAACATGAAGCCAGGCTTCATCTAATTAAGATGACATTTTAAAAGGGGGTAGGGGGGACAGGGGACGCCTCGGTGGCATTTTAAATTGCAAGCTGATTGTGCAGCCTCTAATTTTGGTTCTGAGCCATTTCCAGTTGGAACAGAGGACCCGACTTCAAAGGTACCGCCTACCGCTGGTAGGGGGAAGAGGGTGAAAAGAGCAGCGGGGGGCCTGGGGCACACTGTGACTGAGACTCTGGCAAAGGCTTGCAGGCTGGGCCAGGCCCCTCCTGCAACCCTGGAGGACCTGCTGTGCCTTTTAGGGGATCAGTGGAGCCGCTCCTGGGAGGACAGCTAATTGAGGCACTGGCCTTGTCCTTGGAGAGTGAGCTTTTGTCCAGCCTGGGCCAGCCTGGGGGCGCCCACCAGGCAGAGCTCTGGCCTGGGCTGGCCGCAGGTCTCCCCACTACTCCAGTCTCTCCCTGGTGCCATAGAAACAAACAGGCTTGGTTCTCAAGTAACAGTCCCTAGCGCCCTCGTGGGAGGGGTCTACTCCCTCCAGGGGACTTCTTTCTGCCAGCCTTTAAGGCCTAGCAGGTGGAGAAGGCCTGCTCCCTCCTCCCAGAATCCTGGGAGCGGCAGGCCCAGTCCCTTTTAACTTAGAAGGCAGGTGGGTGGATCTCTGAGTTGGAGGAAGTTGTCTGATTGGCCCTTCCCCAGACACAAGATAACTGCTCCCCGGCTCTCAGGACACGGCGGCCTCAGGTGTGTGCCTCTCACAGTTCAGAGAGCACACGCCCCCAGACCCTGGGTTCTCACAGAAACCCTGGGGGGAGAACATGACATGGAGACCACCACCACTCAGAGCCAAGGAGTCACAGACTGTCGAAGTGATGTGCCCCCATCTTTGGAGGCCAGATCCTTGCATTTGCTACAAATCTCATGTGGACTCATGTCACTTGCTCCACTGGACTCCCCTGCTCCCTGCCCCCACTGCCCCCAGCTTCTGACCCGCCTGCTAGCTCTCTGTTCCACACCCTCCCTCTGGTCTCCATCTCACTGTCTCAGCCAAGGTCTTTATCCAGTTCCTCTGAAGGGAGACGGGTTGGCGAGGCGGCTGATGAGCCAGAGTTGGGTAACAGATGGAAGGAGTTCTAGTATGTGGGTGTGTGAAGTGGCCTTGGTCACACCATGGTCTGGAGCTGTGGAGGGTTTCGTGATGGTGATTAAGTGCTCTGGGAAGTAGACTAATTAAAGGGAGGGAGACCTGGAGACTCGTGGGACCCCTGAGGTCCTCCATACTGGAGAGGGGGTGTGGCCTTGGAGGGGAGTCAGATTTTTCTGGGGAAACATGACAGTTCTTGGGGATCAGTTGCTGCAGGAGCAAAAGAAGTGAAGAGGATGGAGCTGGCCTTGGGGCCTCTAGCTTGTGTGATGGAAACACAGAGTTGCCTTTGAAAGGCAATGTGTCCCCAGAGTGGTACAGGTGCTCCTGAGGGGGGTGGGGTTGGGGGGGTCACACATGGTCACCTAGGGGTTCCTGCAGACCACTGCCTTCTGTTTGAATAGTTTTGTTTTTTCCCTTCACAATTATTTTTCCTTTTTAATTTTTATTGGAGTATAGTTGATTTACAACTTGTGTTTCAGGTGTACAGCAAAGTGATTCAGTTATACACTGTAGATTTTTTTCCAATATAGACCATTACAGAATATTGAATAGAGTTCTCTATGCTACATAGTAGATTCTTACTAGTTAATCGATTTTGTATATGATAGTGTATGTATGTCAGCCCCAGTCTCCCAATGTATCCCTCCCCACCCCCATTCCCTGGTAACCATACATTTGTTTTCTACATCTGTAATGTTTGAGTAGTTTTGTGTGTTTTAACATATATTAGAAAAATTAGCACACCAACCTCTGATTTCATGGATTATTGTTGAGGATAAGATTTTTTTTAATTTATTGATTTTGGTTGATTTACAATGTTGTGTTAGTTTCATGGGTACAGCAATATGACTCAATTATACCTATGTACACATATATATTTTTTTGTTTGTTATTTATGGCTGTGCTGGGTCTTCGTTGCTATGCGCATGTTTTCTCTAGCTGCGGTGAGCAGGGTCTGCTCTCTGGTTGCAGTGTATGAGCTTTTCATTGCAGTGGTTTCTCTCGTTGCAGAACGCGGGCTCTAGAGCACAGGCCTCAGTAGTTCTGGCACGCAGGCTTAGCTGCCTTGATGCACGCGGAATCTTCCTGGCCCAGGGGTTAAACCCATGTCCCGGCTTTGGCAGGTTGGATTCTTAACCACTGGACCACCAGAGAAGTCCTATATATATATATATTTTTTTTTATATTCTTTTCCATTATAGATTATTACAAGATGTTGAGTGTAGTTCCCTGTTCTATACAGTAGGTCCTTGTCGGATACTATTTTGTATATAGTACTGTGTATATTTTAATCCTAAAGTGCTAATTTGTCCCTCCCCAACACCCCCCTTTGATAACCATATGTTTGTTTTCGGTGTCTGTCACTCTGTTTCTGTTTTGTAAACAAGTTCATTTGTTTCATACTTTTGATTCTGCATATAAGTGATATCATGCGATATTTATCTTTCTCTGATTTACTTCACTAAGTATGATCATCTCTCTGGGTTCATCCATGTTTCTGCAAATGGCATTATTTCATTCTTTTTAATGGCTGAATAATATTACATCTCTTTTATAGGATAAGCTGGGTTTTTTTTAAATGAGTTTATTTAATGTCACTTTTAAAAATGAAATAAGCAGCAGTGGTCATTTGCTGGTGCAGCAGGAATCTTGAGCCTGAGATGGGCAGGAAGGCCATGATGGAGACAGTGAGATGGGAAACCAGGGGTCGGGGCAAGGGTTGGACTGACCAGGAATGTGCTGAATGGAGTAGAGGAGCCAGTGAACCCAGGGTCACTGCACAGAGGAGGGGCTGGCGCTCTCTGGCCCACCAAGAAGGTGACTTGTGAGAGTAAGAAGAGTTTTGAGGACTGAAGAACTTAAGTGTCCGGTGGAAGGACAGGAGCTCACAAGGGAGGCAGGGGAGCTCGCTGCCCAGGAAGCAGCATGCACAGGACCCAGAGCTCCAAGAGAAGGGCGTGAGCAGAGGGCAGGCAGTGGGGGAGGCACTGAGAGCGCCGGTGGGAGAGGAGACAGAGGCGCGGGATGGAAGAAGGGGGAGCGGAGGACAGAGGCCTGGGGGGCAGGGCCAGAGCAAGGTCAGCGTGCGAGTGCCGTGGGAAGGTGAGAGAGAAGGCCCCAGAGAGGGAGTGAATGGGGGGTGTGGGCGGGGCGCGGATGAAGCGTCCACAGAAATGGCCTGAGAGGACTGATGTGGGATGCAGGGCACTGTGACTTCCCTTTCAGGGTTTGGCTGAAGTTCATGTGGAGGCTGGGTGGGGTCCCAGAGGCCTGAGAGGGGGCAGTCCTGGGTGTGGATTCAGTGGTCCTGGGGACTGGGTCCTTCTGGCCTCCCCACAGGCAGGCAGAGAGGACAGCCCCCCTCACTGGAGGGCAAGTGCCCACTCAGCCACGGGGATGCTGGAGACAGGTGGGCAGGGTGGGTGCCCTCCCTCCTTCATTCTGTCCGCTCTGCAGGCCTGGGGGTTGGGCACGCACCATCCGCTCCCTACTCCCTTCCAAGAGAACGTTGGCAGCTAGGAGACCGGAAGTCACCATGACAACAGAGCTCCTTACTTACTGGGCCAGAGCCCCTGGTTCTTCTGCATCTGTTTCCAGGCTATTTGAGGCGATCATCTCTTAAGAAAGGTGAAGCCTCAAGTGGGCTGCTGATGGTGGGGAGCCAGGGCAGAGGGGGTAGACTCAATACTGCCACCTCCCCACCCAAGGCCAGGAAGGCAAAGACGCCCCTCCATCCCCCAAGAACATGCCACATGCCTCTTACAAGCTGGGACCGCCAGGGAGCTCATTCCCATTGGAAGCTAAAACCAGGGAACCAAGGAGGGAGGCAGGGACAGAGAAGGAAACAGGAGGCCTGCAGCTGGTGGAAGCTGGAGCCTGTGGCCCGCCCCCAGTCCTGTGCTCCCTGCCAGCAAACAGCGACACACCCGGTAAATCAGGGTGGCTCTCCAGGCTTCATGGGACCTGCTGGCGAGGCCCTGATGATGGGAGGAGGGTCCGGGCCAGCAGAACTGTAAGTGAAGTAAGCTGTACCCAGCATCCCTGCCCAGGGCCTGCAGCCGGCCTCCCCGCTCCAGGGCTTGCTTCTTCTGCCTTGTGTCCTGAGGACACACTGGCTGTGTGCCCATTTTATGCTGGGCACTGTGGGACGGCCCTTCCCAGTGAGTGGACACATTTGAGCTCACATGATGGACAAACATTGATTTTTATCTCAGTTGGACACGACTAACACTGAGCGACTCACACTTTCACTTTTTGTCACTTCAGTCTCATGGAGAGGGTGGTGTCTTGCTCACTGAAGCAATAAAAGAGGAATTCAGTTCAGTTCAGTCGCTCAATTGTGTCCGACTCTTTGCGACCACATGAATCGCAGCACACCAGGCCTCCCTGTCCATCACCAACTCCAGTGTTTACTCAAACTCATGTCTATAGAGTCGGTGATGCCATCCAGCCATCTCATCCTCTGTCGTCCCCTTCTCCTCCTGCCCCCAGTCCCTCCCAGCATCAGGGTCTTTTCCAATGAGTCAACTCTTCGCACAACGCGGCCAGAGTATTAGAGTTTCAGCTTTAGCATCAGTCCTTCCAATGAACACCTAGGACTAATCTCCTTTAGGATGGACTGGTTGGATCTCCTTGCAGTCCAAGGGGCTCTCAAGAGTCTTCTCCAACACCACAGTTCCAAAGCATCGATTCTTTGGCGCTCAGCCTTCTTCACAGTCCAACTCTCATATCCATACATGACCACAGGAAAAACCATAGCCTTGACTAGACGAACCTTTGTTGGCAAAGTAATGTCTCTGCTTTTGAATATGCTATCTAGGTTGGTCATAACTTTCCTTCCAAGGAGTAAGTGTCTTTTAGTTTCATGGCTGCAGTCACCATCTGCAGTGATTTTGGAGCCCCAAAAAATAAAGTCTGACACTGTTTCCACTGTTTCCCCATCTATTTCCCATGAAGTGATGGGACCAGATGCCATGATCTTAGTTTTCTGAATATTGAGCTTTAAGCCAACTTTTTCACTCTCCGCTTTCACTTTCATCAAGAGGCTTTTGAGTTCCTCTTCACTTTCTGCCATAAGGGTGGTGTCATCTGCATATCTGAGGTTATTGATATTTCTCCCGGCACTCTTGATTCCAGCTTGTGCTTCTTCCAGCCCAGCGTCTCTCATGATGTACTCTGCATATAAGTTAAATAAGCAGGGTGACAATATACAGCCTTGACGTACTCCTTTTCCTAAAGTACCAGGTAATTCATAACTGAGCGCTGAACAGAGGTCAGAAGTCACGTAGGGAGCAACAGCCAGGAGAGGAAGAACACTGGAGGGTGTATTGGTCAGAGCACCACTAGCTGCTGCAACAAGTATGCCCCGAGGGCTTCGTGCGTCAAGCGCGACAGGCTGTGTCTTGCTCATCCAGTAGTCTAGGCAGCTGCTCTCAGTGGGTGCGTGGCTCTCCGCATGGTATTCACGACACCGAATCTTCCATCTTAGGGCTCTGTACCCCCCCTAGTCTTTGTCACCCTCTGCATTCAGGGGCAGGAGGCACACGGGCACACGAGGGGCCAGGCCCACGAGCGGCACGCTGTGCCTTTACCCTCCACGGACTCCTGCGCATCTGGGAGGCAGGCTGTGGCCCGCAGGAGAGTCCCACACCCGGGCCCACAGGAGGGCCGAAACGCGGCCCACCTTATTCTCACTGAGCCACGTGTGTTATCACTCAGTCGTGTTTGACTCTTTGTGACCCCATGGACTGTAGCCTGCCAGACTCCTCTGTCCATGGGATTCTCCAGGCGAGCATACCGGACTGGATTGCCACTTCCTTCTCCATCACTGAGCCGTGAGGCCTGAGGAAAACTTCCTTTTTCTGACCCCAAGGAAGGTGCCATGTGGACGGGCCTCTACCCTGGCCAGGGATGGGGGAACAGGGCATGGAAAGGGGTGAGAGGGGAGAGAGAGAGCAACCTGAGCCCAGGCGCCACTTCAGAGAGTGAGGCCAGAGCCTGGGGTGCGGGGCCGTGGCTGCCCCTCTCGCTCAGGGAGCCCTGTGCTGCTGCTCCTCAGCATCGGGTTGAGCTGAGGCCTGGACACTGCCCGGCGG
Organism: Bubalus bubalis; assembly: GCF_019923935.1. Classification (NCBI taxonomy): domain Eukaryota; kingdom Metazoa; phylum Chordata; class Mammalia; order Artiodactyla; family Bovidae; genus Bubalus; species Bubalus bubalis. The sequence continues at coordinate 23,916,645 of NC_059174.1, read as the reverse complement.
GCACCTGACCACCTAGCCATGCCCAGGTCTGTGCAGCCTTGTCCCACCCCACATTGTGGTGCCCATGACCCCCCGGTGTTCACATCGGGTGGTGAGACTGGCAGGGGCTACGTGGAGAGGGGAGGCCTCTCACCCTGATCCCTGCCTCAGAGGAGGCTGCCAAGGTGGTGGCCCTGGGCTGAGCAGCTCCCTGTGGGCCAACTTCACGTCAGAGTCAGACCCCCTGGGGCTTCACTCAGCCCCCAGATTCCCCCAACCCTGCACTCCTCTGTGGTTAGGTCTGGGCATCCAGGGAGCTGGCAGCCAGCCTGGCCCCACTGTGCCCTCCCCCTCCTGCCCGCCCAGGGTGGCCCCCTGGACCCTCTGCTGGGGCATAGCCGCAGGCGCCACCCTGCCTCGCCGTGTTTTGGTTGACCCGCCTATTTGTTACCCTTGTTTTTTACACCTGTCGCCATCCCACCTGCCTCATGTAAACACTGCAGCATCAACAGGCTGACGCCAGTCCCCAGGGTGGGCACCAGCCGGGCCCCCAGGGAGCTCCAGCCCCTTAGCAGCAGGGCAGGGCAGGTGATGGCAGCAAGTGTGAAAGTATGAAACTCCGAGAAGGTAACATAAGAGGCAATCTCGATGGCCTCGGGTGTGATGATGCCTCTACATACAGCACCAGACACAATCCATGAAAGAACTGATAAACCAGGTTTCATAAAAATTAAAAACTGTTCCGTGAAAGGCGAAAGTCACGAGTATAAGAAGACAAGCCTTGGACTGGGACAAAATATTTGCACCCCCCCCCCAAAAAAAAAAAATATATATACATGTGTGTTTGTGTGTGTGTGTTCAATAAAGAGCTTTTATCCAAAGTGTACAAAGAACTCTTAAAATTCAACAAGAAAGCAAACAATCTGATTTTAAGATGAGCCCAAAACCTTAACAGACACCTCACCAAAGAAGGTCTATGGATAGCCAATAAGCATATGAAAAGGTCCTCCACATCATATGTTGTCAGAGAAATGCAAACGAAAGCAAGAGGGAGACCCCACTACTCACCTACGAATGACCAAAACCTGGAACAGTGACCACACCAGGTGCTGGTGAGGGTGTAATGCAGCAGCAACCCTCAGGCCTTGCCGATGGTCCAGTCACGCTGGAAGAGCTTGGTGGTTTCTTACAAAACTAAACATACTCCTACCATACAATCCAGCCATCGTGTTCCTTTATATTTACCCAAAAGATTTGAAAGCTTATGTCCATGCAGAAAGCACGCACACAGATGTTTACAGCAGCTTTATTGATAATTGCCCAAACTTGGAAGCAACCAAAAAGTCCTTCAGTAGGTAAACTGGGGTACACCCAGACATGAAATATTATTCAGCACTAAAAAGAAACGAGCGATCAAGTCATGAAAAGACGTGGAAGAACCTGAAAAGCATATCACTAAAGGGGAAGAACCTAATCTGAAATGGATCCATCAAATTATACTGTATGATTCCAACTACATGACTTTCTCTAAACGGTAAAACAGTGGAGACAGTAAAGAGATCAGTGGCTGCCAGGGGCTGGGGAGGAACAAATGAATAGGTAGAGCACAGAGGACTTTTAGGGCAGTCAAAATACACTGTATGATACCACAGTTATAGATACACGTCATTATGCATTTGTCTACACCCATGGAATGTGAGTTGGAGCAAACTCCGGGAGATAGTGAAGTTCAAGGAAGCCTGGTATGCTGCAGTCCATGGGGTTGCAAAGAGTCAGACACGACTTAACAACTGAACAACAAGAAGAGTGAAACCAAAGGTTAACAACAGGCTTTGGGTGATTATAATATGTTGGTATAGGGTCATCTTTTTTTTTGTTGTTTAATTAAGTATACCATTGTGAGTGATGTCAGTAATGGGGGAGGCTCTAGGGTTATGTGGGAAATCTCTGTACCCTCTTCTCAATTAAGTCTTTTTAAAAAATCCATTGGTTTACTTTGCTCTTTGAATGGGTCAGCCATGCCAGATTTTTGACATGATTTTGATCATTTGGAAAATAGTGGTTCAGAATTATGCACATCTTCCAAACAGTGACACTTTTCAATGGAGAATATAAGAAACTCGCATTTGTTAACATCAGTGTCTGTCTTACCAGAAAAGTCTTCAGGTGTTGGAAAGCTGTCAAACTTATGGTATTAAATACAAGCTTTCCAAAATTCTGGTTCTTCCCTTGGAAGCTGGAATTTTTTCATTTTGGTAGCAAATTTGTTAGGTGTTTTCCGTGAAGCGATAGGCTAGCTTGATATTTTAGAAACTTGTCTTCCAGAGACCAAGTCTGAATTACCTATCTTTGTCTGTCGATCATTCTTTCAAGTTCAAGTGGTGTCTTGTGAGAAAAAGGAAGCATTTTGGCTGGCGGGGCAGCCTTTCGCGTGCCTTCCCTCCAGAAAGCACCACCTGCAATTTGCAGGACCCTCCCCGTTTCATCAGAGAATATGAAAAAGACATGTGTGCCACAGGAGGGCTTTTAATTCCCAATTTTGACTACTTCCTCAGGGACAGTCTTTGTTTCTTAATGCTTGTTTGTTTTTGGCTGTGCCAGGTCTTAGCTGCTGCACATGGGCTTCCCTCCAGTTGTGATGAGAAGGCTCCAGAGCACAGGAACTGAGTCACGGCAGCGCACGAGCTCGGTGGCCCCTGGGGCGTGTGGGATCTTAGTTCTCCGACCAGGGATCAAACCCACACACCCTGCATTGGAAGCACAGAGTCTTAACCCACTGGCCCACCAGGGAACTCCCGCGGACATTCTTAAATGTCTTGGGAAACCAGCACTGGTTTTACTGTGACTGCGCGGTGGCAAAGAATAGAATGGCAGTTCGTATCGTTTGGTGCCACTGCTTCCTGCTGAAGGGTGCCATCTTGTCTCTCATCAGTTCAGGCGTTAATACCTTCGGAGAGGCCAGTAACATCGTCTAAGGGTTAGGAAAACAGTTTTGATCTTAGGGACCCCTCAGAGGCCCCCAGGGGTGTGAGAACCACTGATCCAGCCAACCCTGTCCTTGTGCCTTTGAGGACAGAGGCTCCAAAAACAGATGAGACCTGCCCAGGGTCAGAGCATGGACGCCTGATGACATGCTCCTTGTCAAACGAAAACATCATCTCATCACTTTAATGGATGGTGCGGGGACTGTCGTCCCCAGTGAGGAGACAAGGAAAGAGAAGGGAGTGTCAGCAAATAAGCCTGAGGAGAGGACCCACCCGCCAAGCTTGCTGTCCCCAGGGCCCGCCAGCCTCCCGTCACCCCTGCCATCTGCACACTGCTCCAACTTCCATCTTTTCTCTTCCATAATTGTGTGTTAATATCTCACAGCTGAGGCGGCTCTAATTAAACTCCTCAGCATCGTCACTGTGTGTTCTGAAGAGCCGAGCTTGGCCGTTATCACTTGTCTTTCCCTTTGACTGCTCTCTGTGTGGGTAATTTCATTCTGCCCTTGTTAGTTTCTTAGAAACTTAGCCTATCCAATTTTAGTTCTTTTCTCCTGTCTTAGAACATTGAGCTCAGGAGGCAGAGGGTGAGGCTGTGGGAATGTCTGCCCTGCTCACCTTAAGGTTTATTTTGGCCTGATAGAGCCTGCTTCGTGCTCCAGCTGTCCTCCACGCACCCCTCACCCCGGCCGCCCCCCTGGGGGGCAGGGCAGCAGGAGAAAGTGGCACCACATGAGGTGGTAATTAGGGTCTTGGACAAGCGTGCATGCCCACTCCATCCTCGGGATCTGAGGAGATCAGAAGCCGTGGTGACATGAACACACCGCCACCCTTGGGCAGCTAGGACAGCCGCCACCCTACACCCCCTGGCTGTGCCAGGGCACCCCACTGCGCTCGGGCCGGCCGTCACCTCTGCAGTCCCTGCTCCCGCCATCTACACTGGCCTTGGTGTTACCCTGCCCCATACCCGCCAGTCTCCCTGCCCCGAACCTCTGCCAGGGTGGTTTTAGGAGATGCACATAGCAGCTTCACCTAAGACCGCAAAGCTGGCAAGAGGACTGGGGGCCCGAAAATGTCCCTGGCCCCACCCTCGGGGAGTGTTAGCATCCGCTCAGTAAGGCTTCCTCCCCGAGCTACCCGTTGATGGCCCAGGCTGCCCCCAGCCTCTCCTCTGGGGGTGGGAGGTCCACAGTCCATGCTGGGCTCAGTCTGTGTGCAGGCTCCTGAACCACCTGTGTGGGCTTGGGTGCCATTCTTCATTTCATGTCTAAGGGCTGCATGGACTCTGAACCCACCATTGTCCACAGACCCTGTTGATGGCCCAAGGGGTGTCTGATGCCCCCTGGCAAGGCCTTTAGCTTCCCCTTTAATTCTCCCCTCAGGGAAGGCCAGTCTCTGAACGGTGCCTGCCTTGTGGGCACAGCCAGCCTACGACTGCCTGTCTTCCAGATGGACCCCTCTCGCCTCCCCTGCCCGCAGCAGTGTGTCCTTGAGGAGTGGCCCTCACTCAGCGGCTGCCTCCTTGGAGGAGCCTCCCTGACTCCAGAGCTTGGTTGATGTGTCTGCGCCCCCATTGGACAGCAGGCTCCGGGTGGGGAGCGGGGAGGCAGTTTCCATACCCTGCTGTCCGCCGTGTCCCCTGCGCCCAGTCCTGGGCTCAGCCAGCCTGCTGAGCAGACGTTCGCTGCTGTATCACTGGTTCTTCTGCTGAGCGTGGGCCAGGGCCAGGGCTGGGAAGCCACCCCGGTTACAGGGGCTGCCACACGGCTTCTGAGTGCAAACTTCTAGGTGTGTGAGAGCTAGAACTCAGGTCAAAGGCATCCCCAGCCCCACCCCACCCCCACAATCCCTGGTTCTTGAAGATACATAGTAAACCAGCGGGAAAAGCTGCTTCTACAAACAATTGGAAGATCCAAGGGTTTTGAGACTGAAAAGGATGTGATCCTTCAGAAAGTGAGATTCTTGGGACTTACCTAGTGGCCCAGTGGTTAAGAATCTGCCTGCCAATACAGGAGTCATGGGTTTGATCCCTAGTCCACATGCTTCAGGGCAGCTAAGCTTATGCACCCCACAGCTGTTGAGCCTGCATGCTCTAGAGCCCACACTCAGCAACGATGAGAAGCCCACACACAGCAGTGAAGACCCAGCACAGCCAAAAATAAATTAAAATTTTTTAAAGATTCATTAAAAATAAAATAAGTGAGGTTCTTTAGAAAATCCAGTCTTCCCCTCGCCCCTTCAGAGGCAGCCTGAGCCCCAAACAGAGAAAGCTCTCAGAGGGACTTAGGACAAACACATCCCTGAGGAGCCGGTGGACCAGCTGGAGGCCTTAGGAGAGTCTTCCTTTATAAGGCCCTGGGCTCCTGACAAAGACCAGACCTGGGGACAGAGTGAGGGGCTGTCAAGGGGGCAGCTCTCCCCTGATGTGTTCGGGGCTGGGGAGAGGCAGGCTGTCTCTCCCTATACCTAAAGATTTCTCTTTCTGGCAAACGTGAAAGTTCCTAAGGTGGGGACCTCACTGGGTAGTGGGTGTACGTACAGTGGATAAGGGAGTGACCGGGTGGATGGACAGCTGGATGGCTACACAGATCAAAGAGGAATGAAAGGGATGAAGAGGGTGCACACGTGAAGAACGAAGGGATGGACAGACGCTATGAAAAGACAGATGGGAGGCGAGGGGTGCCTGGGTGGGTATGGGAGTGAGTTGATAGATGAACAGGGTGGCTGATGGGCGATGATGTCATGGGTGGGTGGACGCATGACGTTGAGGAGGTAGGTACCCTGGATGGGGCCGTGGGATGTGTGGATGGATGGATGGCTGGAGAAGGGATGGGCACAGCTGAAAGGAGGCAAGATTAGAAACAGCAGCAAATCCTTGGTTCTGCTGTTGGATCTTTCCAGGGAGACAGGAAGGCTCCCTTCACTGAGACAAATGGTAGACCTGTGGGGTCCTCCAGCTCTCCTAGAGACCCTGTCTGCCTGACAGCGTGCTCCAGGTACAGGCCTCACTAAGACAGCATTCTCCAGGTATAGGCCTTTGCTAAGTCCCAGCAAAGAAAGAGCCCCATGCGTGCCCAGCCCCCAACTGCTAATTGCCTATAGTGCCCCAGGTTTTGCCACCAACAAAAAAACCCCTCACGAATGTCTGAAGTACCCCTGGGGGGACCACGTCCACTGAGAGTCACAGCTCGGGAGCCATCTGCCAGCCCAGGGCCAGGGAAGCAGGGGTGAGGGAGTGCACCCCTCTCTTCCTCACCCCAGCTGCAGCGAGGAAGGGAGAGACCAGGACCACAGCATTTCCTGAGATGCTCAGATCTGGATGACATGAACAAAGTGCCTGGAAAGGTGCCCCCTGCCATTCTCCACCTGCTGACCTTGCAGCACACAGGCTGGGCCTCCAGCAGCAGGGGTCTCTCAGCCCCTTTCTCTTGAGGAACAGAGTTGGCAACCATGTCTTCGGCCTGGCCCAGCCCTACCTGGTCTCTCGGGCTGGGCTTGTGCAGCAGCCCTGCGTCTCCTATTGGCCTGTGCACTCCTGCCCCCTGGTGGGAGCTGAAGCTACTGCAATGCACGTGGCAGGACAGGGCAGGGCAGGATGGCGATTTCCTTTGCAACCAGAGGACTGTGCGTGTGTGTATGTATGTGTGTGCGTGTACATACATGCTCACACTCACACTTCACTTGGCCTAAAAGAGGAGGAAAACTCTGAAAGATCCAAAGCAGCTACTCAAACAGAAGGGGTTATTATTATAATTACTATGATTATTGTTATCAAGATTATCCTGCTTGCCTGAGAAGTCTTGTACAAAGCAGGCTAATTTTATGTCAGCTTGTTGTTTGTGTCTCAGGGACCTCATCTTTGCTTATAATAACTAACATTTGCAGGGCTCTTTATGTTGCAGAGCTGTGTCACATCGATTTAGCCTTTCATCTGCGCAAACAGCCCCGCGAGGTGGGAACTAATGAGAGCAGAGGATCAGGGAGGTTAAGTGGTCTGTCCAAGGTCACAAGTCTGAAAAGCAGCAGAGCTGGGATTGAACCTGGGTCACCTGACTGAAAATCCCTGTTCGCTTCCCTCCCATATCCTTTGCATTTTGTCTCTTGAGAGGGAAGGGCTCTTGTTCATACTTTAGCTCTAAGCCCCTTTGCTCTGAAGAGAGGGGAGGAGTTTTGCAGACGCAAGTGCTTATCATGCACTCGGCCATCCCAGTTTCAGACGATGCGTCCACAGTGGGCGGGGGGCAGCGGCAGCAGCAAGGACTGGCAAGGCCCTGCAGTGCCTGGCGTGTGAGCAGATGTGTGTGGTATTGGTTGCTAGTGGCTCAGCCAGGCTGATTCCCAGTTCCCTTGGTCAGCACTCACCCTGCAATCACCCCCGGTGAGGCACAGAACAGACAGGCACCAGCCACATCTCTGAGAAGGGTGAACAGGAGACATTAGGCAAGAGGAGTAGGTGTGGGGGCTCTCTTGTGGTCCAGGAAGTGGGAGACGGGCAGGACCATGGGAGCCTCCAGCCCTCCTCATAGTATGGAGATGGCTTTCAGGAAGGAGAGCCCCTCAGCCATGGACACCAATGGGCAGCCCCACCAACTGGCCCCTGCATCATGGGCGCTGCTTTCCAAGTACACTTATGGCCAGTCCCCAGGAGCCCATGTCCTCCTGGTGCAGGGGGCCTGGCCTGTCTGCTGCAGGGGGGACCCCTGTGTGCTGCCAGTTCAGGGGGGCAGCTGTCCCCATCACCTCCCCGGACACCCTGCTCCCCAGAACTGACCCAGGGTAAGACTACTTCTGGGAGGCACCCTGGCAGAGCTCCCCACCCCCCTCAAATGCTGGAGGTGCCCCCTGTCTCCAGGCACTGCTTCCTCTCCCTGCCTACCCCTTTCTCCAGCTGCTCATGGATGCGGTGTCCATAGGGGCATCTCCACCATTGTGGAGCTTTCCAAAAATATCTCACCTCCACCATATATGTCAACATTCATGTGATCATTAAGATATCATTTAGCCAGAAACCTTGTACCAGCTCTGATGAAAAGAAGTGTCAATGCTGATTTTAAATCACTGACCTGGTAAGGAGAATCCTGCAGGTGGCCCTGAGAGTTAGTCACAGACTCTCCTGTGCCCCAAGCCTCCTGATTCAAAACCCATCAGAACGGCGTCTTGCCTGCAGTTCACAGTCCAAAATGCAGGGTCCCAGACACGCATTTCTCAACGTCTCACCCCTTCCCGTGGCCCCGCCCCCCAGGCGTCCCGAGGGGCATCCCTCCTCATCTCCTCTGGTCCCCCGGTGGCTGGGGAGGTGGGGCCCGGCCCAGCCTACCCCTCAGGCCGTCCTGTGGTAGTGCGCTCTGTCTGCTCCCACGACAAGAGGGAGCCCTGTGAAGAAAGCAGTGAGACTGCCACCCTGGTTTTCAGAGGAGGACGCTGAGCCTCAGAGAGGTTAAGACCCCACTAAAGCCAGGAGCCCAGTTGTGGATAGAGCCTTGAGCCTGTGGCTTGAGCCCCCCAAAGTCCACATGGAACAAACTAGAAGCCCAGGGCAGGAGTGACCAAAGGGGGCTGTGGGAAAAGGAGGGAGACTTGTTGGGGGTCGGAGGGGGCATGAGAACCAGACGTCACAGCATGGGCAACCCCAGCAGGTGGACAGCAGTGGACGTGGAGGGCTAGACACACTGGGCACTTTGTACCTGCTGGACCCACGCCACAGGCACGTGTGTCTGAGGAAAGGCGGCATCTCGCACATTCACTGGGAGCGCCCCTCCGCCCCTGGAGGCCATGGAGGAGAGAAGAGCCCGCTCCCTCACCGCCGTTTCCCTGGCCCTGGGCCAGCAGATAGCTCCCTGACTGTGACCCTCAGTGGGCGTGGTGCCCCACAGGGGCATGTTAGACACTTGTCTGTAGCAGTGGCAATAATTGGCCCGGGGCTGCGTTGTGTGACAGCGCCCGCAGTGACGAATGTCCTGCACTCAGCCCACCATGCAGGGACCACTGGGCACGGTGTCAGTGGACAGCCTCCCTCAGCTCCTGTGTAGAACTGTCTGCAGGAGCCCAGCAGACAGCCCCTGGGACGTGCCCAGTGCCCCCAACCTGTCTTGGTGCTCCCCCCACAGGAACTAGTGCAGCATGCGGGCCTGTGCATGTGCCCAGGGCATGGTCCAGACAGGAAGAGGGGAAGGGAGTCAGATGCCAGAGGAACTGTGTGGACCGCAGTAATGGGAGGGGTCTGCCTGGAGGAGGTGAGCCTGGTATTGGTCTCGACACACCAAGAAGTGTAGCACTCTTTGACGTTATTGTACAAAAGGACACCAACCAAACAAAAGCACGTCTTCAGGGTTAAGAAAGAGTCAGAGGACTGATTGATGGAGGTAACTGGAAAGCCAGAGATGCGTGTGGCTGCAGGTGCAGCTGGATCCGGGTGTTGACGTGTCATCGGGACTCGGGGTGCCTCCCTCTCTCAGCCCTGCTTTCCTCAGGGACGGCTCCACATTCAGGTGGCCCTTCCTTGGAGGGTCTCTCCTGATAGTTTATGCAGGTGTCCTGGGGCTGGTCAGGTTAGTCTCACTTGACGGATTGGGATTCTTTATCCACCCGGAACTGCTCACTAAGGGCAGAGGGATGGATTGGCCAGGCCCAGACTGTGTGTCCATGCCAAGACCGTGGGACAGAGGCCACCCTACCCGGACTGCTCAGGCTGAGTTGGGGAGGAGTGCTCCCCTGAAGGGGAGCAGAGGCTCTGGTGTCAGAAAAGGAGGGACTGGAAGCCCCACCAGTGGAGGAGGCAGCCGTCCAGCAGAGAAGGGTGCAGATCAGAGGGACTGGGCCCTCTGCAGCCACCTCGAACCTGGTCACCACCAGCAGTGGGAGCACAGGGTGTGTTTTCTACAGAAGCTTGCCCCAGTGTCCTCCACTGAGCAAATCTGCACAGGTGGGGCTGCCCTAGTCCATGCATCTTCTGTGTCACACCCCCTGCTGCCAGGACAGCTGGGCATGCTCTGACCAGTGCCATGGGGACTGTAGCTGAGAGCAAGGTGTGGGAAAATGCGCCCCCCACCACCACTGGCCCAGGAGGGGACTCGGACAGGAAGGTCAGGCCCAGTGTGAGCCCCACTCTCCCAGGGCCCCAAAGGCAGGAAGACAAAGGGACATGGGGCCCCCTCTGGCTCTATTAATTGCTTGTTAGCTTGACCCCCACAGGGCTGGCCAGGCCTGGCAGCCACCACAGTCCTCCAGGTGCATTGGCATGACCCCTTCTTCCCGCCACCCTCACCCTTCCTTCTCTCTTACACATTGCCCACACCTTTGCTCAGGGTGGTGAGGTGAGGGGTTGGGCTGGGCACCAGTGTCTGAGATGCAAGTCCAGGGCTGTCCCCTGGAGCACAGTAGGGATTAACCCTGGATCCAGGCAAGCACAGGGCTGTCCCCTGGAGCACAGTAGGGATTAACCCTGGATCCAGGCAAGCACAGGGCTGTCCCCTGGAGCACAGTAGGGATTAACCCTGGGTCCAGGCAAGCCCAGGGCTGTCCCCTGGAGCACAGTAGGGATTAACCCTGGGTCCAGGCAAGTCCAGGGCTGTCCCCTGGAGCACAGTAGGGATTAACCCTGGGTCCAGGCAAGCCCAGGGCTGTCCCCTGGAGCACAGTAGGGATTAACCCTGGGTCCAGGCAAGTCCAGGGCTCTCCCCTGGAGCACAGTAGGGATTAACCCTGGGTCCAGGCAAGCCCAGGGCTGTCCACTGGAGCACAGTGGGGGTAACCCTGGGCCCAGGCTCTCCCACTTGCAGCATGTGACCTTGAGCCTCAGTCTCCCCATCTGCTAAACAGGATGGCTCCCCAGCAGAGCTGTTGCTGTGGTTGACCTAGACACACTGTTGTTGAGACGGACGAGATTAGAAGACTTGGGAGACGTAGTGGATGGAGTGAGAAACTAGGGTCACGCCTGGTAGTAAGATGCCGAGGACCCGTTCATCTCACAAATAACTGCAGAGCACCAACTGTGTGCAGAGCATTGTGAGATGGGGGTGCCCTGAATAATCAGAAAACCGAGGGACAGGCACACGCAACACCGGCTGTGACACATGGTGTGGTTGGTGCACATGGGGCAGACTCTACCTGGGGGCATAGAGGAGGGCTTCCCTGAGGAAGTGACCTTACGATGGGGAAGGGCAGAGCCAGGGAAGGATGATCTGGCTGGGTGGAGCACCCTGAGGTGAGATGACCCTGACTGCTTGGGGAACAGAGGAAAGGCTGTGTGCTTAGAGGACCAGGAGAGGGGAAAGGTGGGAGGAGGGTAGAGCAGACAGCAGTCAGGCCGGGGCTTTGGAGGTCATGGTAAGGAGTTTGGAATTTAGAAATAATGGGAAGCTATTGAGAGTTTAAACAGGGTTATTGTATCCGTTAGAATTAGGTTTGACTGTGAATATCTGAGACCTAGAAAACAGTGATTTAAATGAGCTAGAAGTTTTAAAAAAAGTAAAAAGTAAAAGTGAAAAAAAGAAAAGAAAAATGCAGAAGGTATGGAGTGTCTACAAAGTTGTCAAGGACCTGACTGTTTTTAGATCGCCAGTCCACTGTCTCTCAGGTGTAGATCTTATCTTCATGATCCATGATGGCTGCTGGAGCTCAGCCATCACAGGTTTCAGGAAGGAAGAAGTGAGAGAAAAGGGGTGCATCTTCCCTTTACAAAGCCTTTCCCAAAGACCTCGCTACACTTGGGCTGATCTCTCCATGGGTAGAACTGGTCACATGGTCACATTTTTGCCACAAGCAAAACGAGGAGATGCCATCTTTAAGTTGGATATCAGTGTCCCCAGTTGGAAAAATGGGGAGTTCTTTTTCTACAGCCTCCCTGCTGACTGTGGTGTGGAAGACAGACTGAAGAGAAGCAAGAGGGAGGCAAGGAACCCTTGGGCGGGGGTCCAGGAACAGCCAGGAAAAGACAGGGAGTGGCTTGGACTCAGGGGTGTCCTGGTGGAGATGGGGAGAAGTGGATATGGGGATGGAGGTGGGTGACCTGAGTCTTAGTGGTTGGGCCAGTGGTGGTGCCATGCACTTAGCTGGGCAGACGGGAGAGAGACAGAGCAAGGGCCGATCGCGAGGTGTCGCCAGCACAGGACCCGCCACCACCACACCTCGGTGATGGGGTGGAGCCAGGAGGACAGCTCCAGGCCGAACCATGTATCACATCCCCCTGGAGTGCAGTTCGCAGGATTCCACGTCAGACATAGAGGAGCACCAAGTGGCTCTGGAAGGCCCAGGTTTCAAACCACACCCTCTAGTGGCCTGACTGAGGCATAACATGGCTCTAGGTGGGAGGGTGTCTCCCTCTAGCAGGAAGTCTGGCCCTGCCCACCACCCTCAGGTCCCAACTCCCTTCTCTCAGGATCAGGCAGAAACCTTGACAGTGGGGTCCAAAGGAAGAAGTTTGGGAAACTGGCCAGGTTTTTCCCAGTCATTCCTCGCACGGGTGAGCCTTCCCGAGGTCACGCGGGCACACGGAGCAGCATCAGCTGTGGGCCCTGACTCACAGGCCTGTTTTTAGCCCCAGGTGGAGGCACCACCCCTGCTCACCCACCCCTGCCTCCCTGAGTCACCGCCTGCTTAAGACACTCAGCGCCTGGGTCCCAGGGCCAGCTTTCTGGTGGCTGCCCGCAGCAGAGGCTCGGGTGCTGGAGAGGGGCCGGGACCCAGGCTCTCCTGGTGGGAGACTTGGGAATCCAAGGGCTGGGGTCTGTGGGACACTGACCCTAGGGAGCTGGGTCTGGGCTGGCATCATGGGCGTGGCCTGCTGGCCTCCAGGCTAGTTACAGCGTCCTTCCCAGGGCAGGCAGGCAGGAGGGGACACAGTGCCTGCACCTTCACGTTGACCTGCTGCATTAGACAGGCCCTGACGCATGAATAGCTACTAAGCTGGACAGCTCAATTCTGAAAGTTTCCACGGAAGGCTTTGCCCCCCACATACCTTGGTAGAGACCCATGGACAGAGAAGCCTGGCAGGCTGCAGTCCATGGGGTCGCACAGAGTCAGACACGACTGAAGCAGCTTAGCACACAAGCACCTTGGTATAGAATCTTTTGTCAGCCATGCGCCGTCCAGGTGTTGACCTTGCCCCCTTCCTTCTTTCCCACCCGGAAGGCCACCTGCAGATTGCTGCCTCCTGCTCACTTCCTGAGCCGAGGCCTGGGGCGGGTGGAGGGGTATCTGTCTCTCTTGCTCTCTTGGAGGGTGGCGGGGTTCAGAGGACTCGAGAGTGGGGTCACCAACCAGTGATCATTGTTGTGCCCACAAATAACAGACTCTGTCCATGTTCTCGTCTCCTCACAGGCCGACGCCAAGATGGTGTGTGACGTGGTGAGTCGGATGGAAGACACAGAGCCCTTCTCTCCAGAGCTGCTCTCTGCCATGATGCGACTCTGGGGCGACTCGGGGATCCAGGAGTGCTTCAACAGGTCCCGGGAGTATCAGCTCAATGACTCTGCCAAATAGTGAGTGTCCTGGGCAGGCAGGAGGCCGCCAGCAGGGCAGCGATGCGGCATGGAAGGGGCTGGGGGTGGGGGTGGTGGGGCAAGGAGGCGTCCTGGGCTGAGGCTGCAGCCGATGTGAGATGCTTTGCCTAGTGTGTCAGGAAGGAAGGAGAAGGGGCATCTCCTCCTGCCCATCCCCCGACCCCCAGGATGAGAAGGAGGCCAGGGAAGTCGGGGGCACAAGAGACAGCTAACAGCAGGGCTCCTGGAGGGCCAGAGCCATCACCCACCTGCCCTGGAGTGGGCCAGGCCCCCCACCCCCCAGAAGGAAGGTTTTCAGTGCAGCAACGTTTTTTTTCCCCTGGAGAATCCTTGACCCCGTAAGTACTAATCAAGGGCAACATAGGCAGAAAATAACTTACGTGGTTTTCTTTTTGAGAAAATAATAAGCTTTCCATTCCTCTATCTTTAAAAATAAGGAATATGTAACCCATCAGATAAGTGAAATAGTCAGGCATACACTTTAATACTGCATTACAACTAATAAGGAAAAGTAGAGGACAGAGGGGAGAGATCGACCCCAGGGCAGGAAAGAAGTGGGGGTGAAGCACTGAAGGCCAGAGAGAGTGGGTGGGCAAGAGAGGGGAGGGCAGAGAGGTGGGCCTTCCAGTGACCACGGGGCCACATGACTGCCCACTGCAGCCTAGTCACTCCAGGTGTCTGGAGGTTTACATGTCCTTGGCCCCTGGATCGGGGGCTCCAGGGAATGGTCCTCAGTGGTCAGGGATGCGTCTTCTGTTTGAAGACACTGGGATTGCATTCCAGCTTTCAGAAAACGCACTCACATTTACAGACTCGTGCCCAGGTTTTCAGTGGGCACCTCTGGGCTTAAACCCCGCTGCGTTAGGACACACGTGCTCCGACACTGATCTGCCCAGCCTCCTCTCAGCCGGGGCCCCTTTGCCCCCCAGAACACACCAGCAGTGGTCTGGAGAGGTTTTCAGTTGTCCTGACGAGGGTGGTGCTACCGGCATCTAGTGGGTAGAGGCCAGGGATGCTGCTGACTTCCTAGAGACACAGCGTACAGCCCTCCACAGCAATATCACACCCACAGTGTCAGTAGCGCCGAGAGTAAGAAACGGTGGTCTCCCTGATGCTGATGCAGAGGAGGCCAGCGCTGAGAAGGCAGCCTCCACTAACAGACACTGGAACTTGGCCACTCTGCACACCTAGAGGGGGCAAGCGCTTGTGTCCTGTGAGTCCCAGGTGGTGGTGACCCAGGCTCCAGTCCCCGATGAGCCCCCAGGACACCTTGGTGGCAGGGATGTGAGCCCAGAGGCTCAAGTCCACACCTCTCTCTGTGCACGCAAATCATAAATTCTGACCCAGGTGTCCCCCCAACCCCCAGCTAGTCAGGCCTGGAGAGGGTGCCCCCTTCCTCTCCCACTCCCTGCGCCCTGCTCAGCCTTAGTCCAGACCCTTCCCATCCCCCCACCGCCCTCAGGGGCTGCTGCTGCTGCTGCTAAGTCGCTTCAGTCGTGTCCGACTCTGTGCGACCCCATAGACGGCAGCCTACCAGGCTCCGGGGCACCTCAGGACATCAAATCGTGCCCCCCACTTAAATGAGTGCCACTTAACTAATCATAATATCAATCCATTGCAAAAAAAATTCTTTTTAACAGTATGGAAAGATATAAAATTCATAGTGGACTCCTCCTCCCAGGCCTGTCCCCCTCCCACTGTTAACTATCTGTTTGTTTGTCCCGGTGATGTCTAGAAAACCTGACCTGCCAGCTCTCAGTGGTGTTTAATGCCTGCAGCTGTGAAAGCTGAGGAATTTAGCTCCCCTCCCTCCCTCCCGTTTTTCCTTCCTTCCTTCACTCTTCTCCACTTCCACCCCCAGTTTTTGGCTAGTTACAGGGTTATTTTTAGTTCTTCTGGTGGTTACCTTGATAAGTCGAAAGGAGCGACTTGAGTGAGCACTTGTCAACTCCCCCAGGTGAGCTGAGGAGACGGCCCTCTGCTCTCTGGGAGGGGCTCTGCCGAGGGCAGGGGGCCCCGCAGGCAGGTTCCCAAGGCCCTCGAACACTTTCTGGGCCAGGGTGGCTTTGCTGTTGTAATTTTAGCTGCTAGCCTTCGTCTTCTGACAGAATCTGGGGCCTGAAGTAGATTTATTGTGATGGAAGGGAGAGAGAGCCCTAACAGGGCTGTTGCCTGGCAGAACTCTGGGTGACATACACACCTCACACTCACCTCACACACACACATTCTCACATACACCTCACACACACCTCACACACACACATTCACACACACACATTCTCACATACACCTCACACACACCTCACACACACACATTCACACACACACATTCTCACACACACCTCACACATTCACACACACAAATTCTCACACCCTAGACAGACACCACATACTCTCACACTCACCTCACACACACACACACACACATTCACACACACAAATTCTCACATACACTTCACACACACACACACATTCTCACATACACTTCACACACACCTCACACACACATTCTCACATACACCTCACACACACACACACACACACACACATTCACACACTCAAATTCTCACATACACTTCACACACACACACACATTCTCACATACACTTCACACACACCTCACACACACATTCTCACATACACCTCACACACACCTCACACACATTCTCACATACACCTCACACACACACACACACGCACACACACACAAATTCTCACACCCTAGACAGACACCACATACTCTCACACTCACCTCACACACACACATTCTCACATACACCTCACACACACATTCTCACATACACCTCACACACACACACACATTCACACACACAAATTCTCACACCCTAGACAGACACCACATACTCTCACACTCACCTTACACACACACATTCTCACATACACCTCACACACACCTCACACACACATATTCTCACATACACCTCACACACACCTCATACACACACACACACACACACATTCACATACACAAATTCTCACACCCAAAGACACCACCCACTCTCCTCACACACACACACTCACACCCGACCTACACACCACAGACACAGTGTCACATACACCTCACACACACACCCCTCACACACACTGTCACATACACCTCACACACACACCCCTCACATACACACACACACTCACACCTCACACACATACACACACATATACCTCACACACACACACCCCTCACACATACATCTCACACACACTTACACCCTAGACATACACCTCACACACACACACACCCCTCACTCACACATACACACACACACTCTCACACCCTAGACATACACACCACACACACACACACACACATACCTCCCTCACTCACACACACACTCTCTCACACCCTAGACATACACACCCCCACACACACACCTCACACACACACACACTCTCACACCCTAGACATACACCCCCCACACACACACACCTCACTCACACACACACACACCTCACACACACACATACTCTCTCTCGCACCCTAGACATATACACCACACACACACACACACACACACACACACACTCACACACCGTAGACAGTGTGAGCAGCTCCCCAAGGCCCAGAGCCCAGTCGCCACATGTCCCCACCCAGCCATGGGGGGCAGGCCAGCCGGCCTCTCACGTTGCTGGGAGGCTCCAGGGCTCAGGGCGAGGGGACGCCATCTGGCCTAGGTCTCCCTCTGTCGTGGGTCTTTGAACACAGCCAGCACTCCGTCTCCCCTCTGAACGATGGCTCCAAGACGGGTCCCGGAAGCCCAGAAACCCCAGCACCTGCCAGCCAGGGCTGTAAAAGGTAGTTATTTCCATGGTTTGGGAGAATCATTGTTCCCCAGACCCGGGTCCCCACTAGAGGTGTGACTGGCAAAGCACCCTTCTGGTCAGAGCCCTCCAGAGTGAAAGCCCAGGCGCTCACACTGAGCTCAGGGGCCTGCGTGCTGTGCCATCACCTCCGTCACCCTCTGCAGCCTCACTGCTCGCTGCCTGCCCTGCCCTGCCCCGTGCACAGCCTCTCCCTGACTCCTGTCCAGCGCCTGCAGGCCTGGCTCCTCCTCCAGGTGTGGCCTCTGCACCAACTGGTCCTTCTGCTGGACCACGAGAGGCTCATCCCCTCACTGCCCTCCGTCTCCTCTCGAATGTTGTCCTGCTCCACGAACCTTCACCACCCGCCTGATACCAAACAGCGGCCCCCAGGCGGCCTTCCCCTACTGATAGTCTGAGTCTTCCCTCCTGACACTTACCACCTCCTGACATGTTGTACAGCTTAAGTCACTCAGTCGTGTCCAACTCTTTGTGACCCCATGGACTGTAGCCTACCAGGCTCCTCCATCCATGGGATTCTCCAGGCAAGAATACTGGAGTGGGTTGCCATTTCCTTCTCCTTACTTCTCTGCTAATTACCTCATGCACACACCCCCAGGAACAGAGGCTCCGGGAGGGCCCCAAAGTACCCAGGACAGTCGGAAGGCAGCAGACACAGCAGGCGCACAGTCCCCTGAGCGCAGCCTCTACCCTCCCGTGGCCGCCTCCCTGCATGAGGCTCAGCCAGCAGAGAGATGGAGGGCCAGGCTGTCTGCCTAAAGGAGGGCTCCCCAGCTGGGATGGGGCCAAGACCAGAGGCTCCCAGCCCAGGTCTCCAGCTGGGGATGACAGGAGGAGGCTCCTGAAACCAGCACCGCTTCTGGGCAAAGGCAGTGTGGGCAGGGGAGGGACACGTACAGAGAGGTTGGGAGGACCTGCTCCAGGCTGAGGTTGGAGGCCACCCAGATGCCCATGGGCCTGGCGAGGAGGCTCCACGGCGGCCAGGGCTTTCAGGTCTGCTCTGCCGTCTCAGCCTCCCTCCTTCCACAGCAGAGAGGAGGCCTGGAGGCCTGTGTAAGAGCACCGGCTCTGGAGTCGGGCAGACCCAGCCTTGACCCCGCATAGCAGTGTCACCCCCTTTCTAGGAGTGTGGCTGCAAGTTCACCTTCCCTGAACCTGGGACCAACATCAGCTATGTTTACTTAGGGAGAATTCTCAGAAGGATTTGAGGCAGCTTGGATTGTTGGTTTACCAGTGGACACCCTCCTTGGTGGAGGCGTCTGCCCTTCCCAGCCCTGCCCTGCCAGCAGGTCTAGAGTGGGTGCTTACGAAGTTGGCTCCTCTCTGCACAACCTGGGACTCCCACATCACGCCATGATTCAGACCCTCGAGGTTGCTCCCTGTGGGCTGCATGTGACTCTCCCTGCACAGGGATGGGTAGCCCAGCTGGCCCTGTGGGTCACTGAATCTTCCTGCCAGTCTGAGCGAGCTCCCTCCTTCCTAGTTTCCTGGATCCCAACCTGGCTTAGGGTTCAAACCTTAACCCATACCAACCCCTAAAGCCTTCCCAGCGTGTGGCCTTGGAGGACCAAATGCACAGGCCGGGTCTGTCTCCAGGGCAAGTGATGGCATGGCAGGAGCCATGATGCCTAAGGTCCCAGCGAGGCCCCGCCCCTGCCTGTCTGTGTGGCTTCTGGGCCTCTCTCCCAGGAGCATCAGATGGGAAGATGCAACAGCCCCCTGGTAAACCTGAGGAGCGCGAGAGGCAGGCGGAGGCGCAGAGGGCCTCTGGGAAGCACTGCAGGGTACCGTTAGGAAGTGGGATCCCAAACCCTGACTCAGGGCTGGGCCAGGCACTCACCTTCATTAGAAAACCTGAGTTTTCTAATCTAGGAAATAATACATTTACCTTAAGAAATTAAGGGTGGAACATGATAATGCACAAAAAGACTAGAAGCTAACTTTAGCCCATTGTTATTTTAAGATGAAGAAATGACAGTGTTAGAAACACATGTGTGCATGCTGGGTTGCTTCATTCATGTCCGACTCTTTGAGCCTATGGGCTGTAGCCCACCAGGCTTCCACGGGGTTCTCCAGGCGGGAATACTAGGACGGGCTGCCACGCCCTCCTCCAGGGGATCTTCCCGACCCAGGAACAAACCCGAGTCTCTTACATCTCCTGCATTGGCAGGTAGGTTCTTTACCACTAGCGCCGCCTGGGAAGCCCATAAACATGTTAGTCTCATTGAAAAGTCTGACCTTGTCTGAGCGAGCCTGGAACCGTGCACGAAGCCCTTGGTCTGAGTCAGAGGCTCTGAGCGCCTGAGGCCGGGACATGAGTGTCTCTTCCTCAGCTCCGCCCCATGCCTGGCCCTGGATGGGTGATGCCATCCCTCCCTGGCTTGGGTCGGGGCTAGCGCTCTGGGAGGGCAGTGCCCACACCTGGTCCACGGTCCTGTGTGCTGCCGTCCCCAGCTACCTGGACAGCCTGGACCGGATCGGGGCCGCCGACTACCAGCCCACCGAGCAGGACATCCTCCGAACCAGGGTCAAAACCACCGGCATCGTAGAAACCCACTTCACATTCAAGAACCTCCACTTCAGGTGAGGCCCAGGGAGACTCCCCAGCCCTGGAGAGGGTGCCGAGACACGGGCGACCCCTGCCTCGGCCTCAGCTCATCTGGAGCATTCCTGTCTCGGGGAGCTCTCAAGTTTGGACAAGCATTGGATGCGAGAAGGGACCTGTGTGTGCGCCTCTTTGCCACCAAGGTCGGGGGCTGCGGTGAGCGGGGAGGCTTCCTGGCAGAAGCGTCCTGGAGGGGGGCTCTGAGGAACAGGGAGGATTCAAGCGGACAAAGGAAGGGAGTCCTGTCCCTGCGTGACTTCCGAGGGGGAGGATGGTGGATCACCCAGGTGGTCTTTGAAGGCATGGAGGCATGGGGAATAAGGGCGGGCAAACCTAAGCGACATGTTTTGTGTGACCCAAGGACCCATGTCATCTCACAGCTGGAAAGGGCTTGGAGATCAGCTGGCCCACCCTCTCCAGGTATATAGGGGAAACTAAGGCCTGGAGGAGCAAGTCTGTTCCCCAGCACAGAACACAGCTCAGGCCCAGGGTCTGAGCACCATAGGGGTCATAGCACCACCTGGGGCAGCTTGCATGCCCTGAGGCCTGGTGCCCCTAGCTGCCTCCAGCTGCCTCCCAGGTGTGGTTTCTGGGTGTTGGGTGGAGCAGGAGGAGAGGCCAGAATGGCTGGGACAGTAGACCAGTAGACCCGTGTGAGGCCGCTGCCTGGCCCTGCCCAGCCTGAGGCCCAGCCCCCGCCTGCTCCCACACAGACAAAGGGCTGGGGTTCTGTCTCCATCCCCGTGAGGCTGCCTGAGGCCTCCCCTGAACCCGAGGAAGGCAGGGATGGGCCAGGCAGCCCCACGAGATGCCCCTGTGCTCTAATCCCTCGGTCTCTCCCACTCACCACTCAGGGCAGAAGGTGTGGAGCTGGGCTGGGGGCGCCCGACCCGCAGCAGCTGAAGAGTACATGCTGTGAAGGGGCCTCAGAGACTGTCACCAGGGCCCAGTATTTCAGATGGAGAAGCAGGGTCCAAGGGAGGCGGTGACGGGATGAGGACCTGACCTGTGTCCTTGCTCCAGGCCCGCTGTGGGCTCCGGCCTGCGGTTGCTCTCCTCTGTCGGCGGGTTGGGGCCCAGCCCACCCCGGCAGCTGTGCATCAGGCCTGGGATCTGCACTCAGGGCGTTAGATGTGAGGTTGACTTCGCACTTCCAGGACCAAAGCCCCTCTACCACCGTCTCCCCTGATAGCTCTCATGCCCCGGGGGATGATGTCTGAGAAGGGGTGAGGGAGGGAAGGCGCAGAGCAGAGGCTTTGTCTGCAGACAGACCTCAGTCTCACCCCAACTCCCACCGGCACCCTGCACTCAACCCCTTGCTGCCTCACTGTGCCTCCATGTGGAAGCTGCAGGTCCCTGCCCGCCTCCCTCTGTGCCTCCCAGGCTGCTCTGGGGCTTCCACAGACCACAGACACGAACAGACATGCTCAGAAAGCCAGGGGCTCGCAAAGGCATGTCCAGCCGAGGTCACCCCTTAGCGACAGCCCTGAGACACAGGGGCAGGTCTTGGCGTCGCTGTGTGGGGCTCTGCCCAGTCCCAGGACAGAGCAGTGATGGCCACCCCGCCCCAAGGGTGCCGTGCTCAGTCCTCAGCCCGGAGCGAGGCTCCTTGGGAGGCTTGCTGTGTGCACAGCAGACTTCCTCCCCCACCCCTCAGCTCAACCAGTGTCCCCACACCTGCTGGGGTCTCCCTACCCCCACCCGCAGCTCCCCTGTCTTCCCGATAGGCTGTTCGACGTCGGGGGCCAGCGGTCTGAGCGCAAGAAGTGGATTCACTGCTTCGAGGACGTCACGGCCATCATCTTCTGTGTCGCGCTCAGCGGCTATGACCAGGTGCTCCACGAAGACGAGACCACGGTGAGTGGCCCCCGCCCGCCCAGCCTCAGCGGCCCACGGTGGCTCTCGGGTGGAGCCGGCTGTGGGGGTAGGGGGCTCCTTCGTTGGCTAGATTGTTCCCACCTCTCTCCTGACTTCAGCCAGTTGCCTCATGATGCCAATGCAGTGAAGGCAGCCGTGGGCCCCATTCTCAGAGGCTGTGTGCAGACGCCAGGGGTCAGGCAGTAAGAGCCTCTTCAGTAAACAGAGCAGAGTCGCAGAGGCCGTCGGGTCAGAACCAAGTTAAGCAAATCCTAAATGAAACCAGGGTGCAGTCAAGCAAGAATGTATGTAAGACAGAAATAGCAGTTCTTAGCCCCGACAGCCCTCCCTGAGCAGTGGACGGGGCTGGCAGAGGGTTGGGCCATGGACCAGGGCTCATGGTGAGTGACGGGGTCAGGGGGCACAGGCCCCTCCCCTGGAGGGCGCCAGCCTGGGTTCCCACCTTCCGTCACTGCGTCTTCAGTCTGGGGCCTCGGAGAACTGCCAGGCTGGGGGGAACTTCAGAGGGGGGCCCTCTCTGCAGGAGTGCTGTCTTTCTCTGGGCCTGGCCCTGGTTTGCTGCTGGATTCAGGGAGCACCCTCTCTGTCTTAGGGGTGTAACCATCATACCCGCCTGGTGGGGTGTGGGCAGTGGGGTGAGAATCTTCAAGGACTTGGAACCGTCTCTGGCTTAGCAGCCCTGGGCTGGTGTTCGTGTCGTCCCTGGGGGTTGTCCGGAGCTGGGGGCCCACTGAGCTGCCCACAGAGAGGTGGGCCTGGCGGGGTCTCAGGAGACAAGCACCCGCTGAGGTGGGGCTTCTGGGCCGTGGGGTCACATTCTTGGCAATTGTTAGCTCTTGTGTGTGATGCAGGCAGGCACAGAGCCCTGGTGCTGAGGTTTTAGGACTGGGGTCGTCATGGTGGGCCTTGAGCGAGGCTGTCTTCTTTCTGGGTCTGTCTCATCGTCGGTCCTGCCTGCTGGTCCCACGGGGCTGCTACTAAGGTGTGCTGGGCTCTGGGGTGTGGTGCTATGGGAGGAGGCGCCGCCGTTCTGCGAGGTCGGGATTATGCAGTGACGGTGCTGTGGTTGGATGGGGCCAGAGTCACTGGCCGGGTGGGCCATCAGGACTCGTGCCACATGCTGACCTGTCCCCCTGGCCCTTTCTTCTTCGGTCCCTGGAACACTTCTGAGCGGGGCATCAGCGGAGCCCCACAAACCCTGCCGTGTTCCGGGGCGAGGCTCTGGGACCCCAGCTGTGCAGCTCTTTCCAACTCCAGCACTGTTCTCAGTGGCCTCAGGAGCTGTGGTGTGTAAGACCCCCAGACCTGGACCCACTGACTATCCTGAAGGCCAGGTCGGCTCCCGCTGCCCTCATAAGGCACCGCGCACAGAGACCACCCCAGCATATCTCTCACTGATCCACGGTTGACCCTGCTTCTGGACCCACTGTTCACAGTCCGCCTGGCCACCGTGTGGTCTGAGCTCCATTTGGTTCATCTCTTCTCCTTGCTATGCCTGGGAGTGGGAAGCAGGGCTGGTGCAGGAAGCCAATTCTGCCGTGAATTTGGAAGAAAACCAAGCAGTGGAGTGTCGAGGGCCCCAGGCCTCTTCTTGGGGACCCTCCCGGCTCAGTCCCAAGCCCCAAGTCCCTCTCAGGAACAGGTGCGCACTGGCCTCTGGAGCATGGGCAGAGCAGAGGACCTCGGAGCAGGTCTGGCAGCCACAGAGTCCCAAGCTCTGTGGCCTGCAGGCCTCAGGTGAACCCGGCAGGTACCGGGCCTCACGCTCAGACGGCCCTCCCGGTCTTACGGCCTGCCAGCCCTCGCTCTGGATCAGGGCCCGTTTTGGAGTGCCTTCCTCCTCGCCTTCCTACTTTCACTGTCTCTCTCCCATCCTCTCCCTCAGCTCCTTCTCCCCTGTTTCCCTGCCCTTCTTCACAAAGGCTGGGTCCGAGGACCTTCGGGAAGCCACAGCGTGTGGGGTCGCGAATGGGCTCTTCCTGGGTTCCTTTCCACCCGGGAGAGAACAGCAGCCTCTCCAGAGCTCGGGCGTTGGCATCACCACTCGACAAGAGCCCGCAGAGGCAGCTCCTTGCCATGGTGCCAGTGAGAATAGCGCCCTGCCTGTGTGTCCAGGGCCTGGTGGACATAGCCCGGGGTCTAGTGCCACCGCTGGCACCGTGGGAGTGTGGCGGCCGCTCCACCTGCTCCTCTGTAAAGTGGAGCCCACGGCGAGCGGCCTCTGGGCGGCTCTGAGGACCCCTGGGGCTGGGGGCTGTAAGAGTGCCTGCGCTCGCTCGGGACCCTTCGCGTAGCAGACGGCAACTGCAACACGACTCTGCCCAGGAGCTCCACTTGAGGCCAAGTGGTGGGACTCGCACGTGCTGCCCCCGGGAGCAAGCGCTCCAGCCGCTGACCCATCCTTAGTCGTCCACCTTCCTCTTTGGTCAGCCCTGCTCCGCCCTCTCAGCCTGGACTGGCCGGGGCGAGAATTGGGGCTGCCTGAGAAAAATGTGTCTGGGGGCTCCTGGAGCTTGGCCAGGAGCCATGGGGCTGGTGGCTGCGCGCCCACCGGCCGGCCACCCTGCCCGCCACAGCCCGGACCCCCGCGGCCCTGGGCCTCACTTGCCACAACTTCTCAGCAGCAGCACCGTCACCGCCGCCTGCAGGGCCTTAACTTGGCAAACCAAGGCCAAACCCATGAGCAGATTCTGAGAGACGCTGCAAGTCGGGCAGGTATGAAGCGCCTCCTTCCAGCTGAGACCGTCAGCTAAGAGTTGAAAGCAGCAGGTTCCCAGGGCACCGCCGGGTGACTTTGCTGTGAAGCCTGCCCCTACTCCCGTGTCCCACCCTCCTCACCGGCTGGCCTAGGCTGGTGCGCCCTACCTTGCATTCCATCTCCAGGCACACGGTCCACAGCCCCAGGGTGGCCGTGGTCTCTGGAACCTGCCCCGGGGGCCCAGACGGATCAGCTTGTACTTCCTGGCCTGAGACTGGTTGAACTAATTGGGAGTTTTGGGGGGTTTTTTTCCCCTCTCTTTCCTTCTCTCATGTTTTCTGGGTTTTTTATCTTCCTCTCTGTTTTAATCTGTTTTGTTGGCTTTCATCTTGGGGTTCTTCTGGCCCCTCTACTGGGAAAACAGTCTCGATAAGCAGCTCACACAGAGCTGCCCCCAGCCCAGCCACGGCCCAGGCAACCCACCCAGTCCCCAACCAGACCAAGGCCACAGCAAGAGCACTCCCCCGTCGCTGTCCCCCTGGTGTCTGCTTCCAACTCTGGATTAATGCGAGGATGCCTCAGTCCTCGGTTAATGTTCCCCAGCTGAACGCGTGCATCCTCCCGCCCCTGCTGGTGGAGCCGAGTGCGACCCCCTGTAGTGCCGTCTGCATGCCCCGGGGTCCCACGTGGGCTGTGGAGGGTGGCGGGGTCCTGCCCCCACGTGCATGGTGCATGTCCCCTCCGTGGTGGGCTGGAGTCCTCCGGCGACCTCACTGCCCCCACCTGGGTCAGCCCTCTCTTGGGAAGGGGCAGTGTTCCCCTGCCCTGCCCTGCTCCTTGCTCCACCCCCACCCCACCCGCGTGTCGAATGCAGCAGGGACCAGGTCCTTGTCCTTGTGGGTCGTCGCGTCTCTGTCCCTGGTGGTGCGTTCAGCCGTGTTGGCAGACCGTCCCTTTGCTTGTCCCGCTGTGTCACTGGCCGCGGTGGGTCAGGGCCCCGGGCGCCGCATGGGCCTCACTCGCCTCTCCTCCGTTCTGTTGCAGAACCGCATGCACGAGTCACTGAAGCTCTTCGACAGCATCTGCAACAACAAATGGTTCACGGACACGTCCATCATCCTATTTCTTAACAAGAAAGACATATTCGAAGAGAAGATCAAGAAGTCCCCGCTCACCATCTGCTTTCCGGAGTACACAGGTAGAGATGGCCGCTTCTCACAGGGACTGCAGGGGCCTCTCCGTCCCCCTTCACCATGCGCTGCAGACGCACCAGGCTCTGCCCCAGAGGATCCAGCACAGAGCCGAAGGCAGGCCCCCTGCCTCCCTGTAACGTGCTGTAGCAAGGGGCCCGGGGCAGCCAGCTGGGCTTCCTAGTCAGCGGAAGCAGGGCTGAAATCCTGGCGTGGCCACTTACAAGCCCTTGACCCTGGCAGCCTTTGGACCTCAGCTCGGTCGTCTGTATGTAGAGGCTGTCAGTACAGTGGTAACACCAAGATGATGCTGGGGTGAAGATGGGGCTTTGAGCCAGACAGCCCAGGGTTCCTGCCCCCACTCTGCCACTCACAGCAGGTTATACAACCTCTCAGAGCCTCAGTTTCCACATCTGTGAGATGGGTAATCACTGTGATTATCGATCCCTTCCTCCCAGAGTTGCCAGGAGGACAAAGTGAGCAGGAATGAGCTTATTAGCATCGCAGTGGGCGCATAGTAAGTGCTCACTGAACACGCTTTTGTGACCGTGATTACAACTGAGAAGTACCCTGAGGGCACCCCCACATGGGTAGTTATGAGTCAAAAAGCCTGCCGGATGCGAGAGCCTCATGAACGGTCTTGCTCACACCTCCCTGCAGAGGACGCCGTGGCCGGCAGAGGCCACCTTTGTCACAGTTGCGGCAGGGTCACCCGGCTGTGGGTGGGCGGGCAGCCTGACCAGGCCCCCGGGGAGCAGCAGCGTGGCTGGAATAGCCCACAGGCCCACTGGCTCTTCAGGATGGCCAGGGCCTGGTCAGAGAGACAAGTGGAAGCAGAAGTGGGCATCTCCAGCCTGCCCAGCCCCCAGCCTGGAGAGCACAAGGGGAGTCAGAGTCCCAGCTTGGTGTAGGGGAGCCTCCAGGCTGAACCCCAACTCCCCAGGAGTGGACGTGGGGGCCACGGCTCAGAGCTGGGCAAGTGGTACAGCTCACAGTCTCTCCCCTCCCTTGAGATTCGGCTGACAGCCCCCCGGGCCAGACCCCAGCAGCACACGGCCAGAGGCGGGCTGGGCTCAGCACCCTGTGCGCACACCAGTCGGCCTCTGTTTAGTCATATATGAATTGTGGAGGGTCCGTGCATCCTGCCCTAAGTGGCCAAGACTGTGGCCCACAGGGCAGCAAGAAGCAAGGGAGTCAGTCACCAAGGCCAGTTTGGGGCTGATGAGGTCCCAGGGACCCTCTCCCTCACCTCCAGCACAGATTTAGGAAAGAGCTGTGGTCTAGTAGGCCCTCCAGGCCAGGCCTGGTGGTCTGTGCCCCTATGCCGAGGGGCTAGGTATCCCCCATCCCCGCAGGTGTGCCCCTCCCGGGTTTCCGATCTGCACTGTGGCTCCAAACCCAGCCCCTTCCCTCCCTCCCTCCGTCCCTTGGTGGGTCTGGCAACCCTGCCTGGGCCTGTGGAGGCTTCAGGCAAAGCCAGGAGTCCCTTCTGTTCCTCCCTGAACAGCAGCTGCTCTCCTGAAACCCCACAGAGCAGTGTGGCAGCAAGTCGGGGGGCCAGACAGTTCTTCAGCCCTGGAAGGTGGACGTGACAAGGAGGCAGGAGGGGATGAGAGGAAAGAGGCCAGGGCAGCTCGCAGGTGCTGCTGAGCGTCCACCGGCTTGCCCAGCAGCGGCCAAGGGCATACCCATCTGCTCCGAGGAGTGGCCACTGGCAGAAGACAGCCTGCAGGGGCTGGCAGACTTCTGATCCCCTGTGAGCGCTGGTTCAGGCTTCTTTGGGCAGGACCCCCAGGAAGGAAGCCTGTTTGCGTCAGGAACCTGTAGGTGCATCTATAAAAGTTGAAACAGGAGTTCCCTGAAACAGCACCCGACCCTTAGTGCCGGTGAGGCCCAGTGAGGTCTGCGCTCTCGCTTCCTTCATTGTTTTTAAACTGGACATGAGCTGCGGACTTGATTTCATAACCCGCTGTTGATTGCGCTGAGCTGTTGTTAGGTTCCTCCTGCAAGGGAGTCACTAAGGGGCCCCTGGTGTCCACTCCCTGGCCTGTGGCCTGACTGGCACCCGGGTGGGGGCCTCGCCTCACCAGCTGCCGACCTGGTCTTTCCCGCAGGCCCCAACTCCTTCACAGAAGCCGTGGCTTATATCCAGGCCCAGTATGAGAGCAAGAACAAGTCCGCCCACAAGGAGATCTACACCCATGTCACCTGTGCCACCGACACCAACAA
Source organism: Bubalus bubalis (assembly GCF_019923935.1). Lineage (NCBI taxonomy): Eukaryota > Metazoa > Chordata > Mammalia > Artiodactyla > Bovidae > Bubalus > Bubalus bubalis. The sequence goes on along the minus strand of NC_059174.1, from coordinate 23,888,743 downwards.
CATCCAGTTTGTCTTTGATGCCGTGACGGACGTCATCATCGCCAAAAACCTTCGGGGCTGTGGCCTCTACTGAGCCCTGGCCTCACTGCCCAGCCGCCTGCCACCCTGCTGCCCCAGCCCACCTTGGAGCCCACGCTCCGCCACCTCCCAGCCCACTCTCTGCCCTTGACAAGGAAGCGCCAGCGGCTGGCACCAGGGGGGCTGGACAGGAAGCGCCCTCTGGCCACCCTGGCCCCAGACGCCAGAACACGTGGTAACGGGGCTGGTCGGGAGGCCGAGTGCCCACACCTGCCGCGATGGGCGACTCGCCAGCCTCTGCTTCGTCGCCGGGTCTTTTCCCTGGGGGACAGGGCTCTGGGGTCAAGGCCGCCGGAGTGGGTGTGTGCTCTGTGCGGTGATTCACGCTCGAAGTCTTGGGGTCTCCTCCTGTCATCTGAGGCTGTGCAGGGGTGGGGGCGGTGGGAGCCACTGCTCAGCTTTTTTTGGGGTCTTTCTGGTTGAGGGCAGCTCCGTCACCAAAAAGCCAGGGTGGGACCAGACCACCAGCTGTGTGTGGGTCTGGGGGTGCTCAGGCCTCAGCCACTGCCTCCCTCCTCCTCCCCTTGGATCTCTGCCCCCTGGACGCCAGCCCTTCCTTCTCTGGGCTCCCCAACACCCTCCTGGGGAACCGCCACCCCCGACTCTCGTAGGTCTGCAAATGCTCCTGAGACTGACTTCTTGCAGAGGTGTGTGGGGGGTGGTGGGAAGGTCGAGTCCCGCGGTGCCTGGACAGAGGTCGGTGGAGGAAGGCCGTGGGGAGGGGAGGCCCAGGGGAAGTGGCACTTGTGTTGACTGCCGTGGGGGCCTCACAGCCCGCCTTTGCAGACCGCAGGGTGGTTCCTCTACTTCTCCCCTCAGCCGGGTCTCGGGCAGCCACTCTGGGGTGTGAGCGGATATGCTTTTTTGTCTTGAATTCAGGGTGAATCCAGTGCAAACCTGCTGGGGCCCCAGGGGGCCTGGGGACTGGAGATCCTGGGGTGGAGGAGGCCCAGGAGAGGTGTGGACACGGCCGCTGTAGCCAGTGTCCCAGCCTCCTCCTGTCTTGGTGAAGAAATAGGAGAGTCTGTTCGCAGCCTTTGGGGTCCCGCCAGCTCAGGGGGCAGAGGAAAGCACGTGGACGGGCTCACCACACTGGAGTGCCCTGTGAGGGGTGTATCCTGGCCCACACACACACCCAGTCCCCTCCTCTGGACCAAGACCCCTTGGAGGAGCTTTGTTCCTGAGATACCTGAGCAGAAAAGGGTGGGGTGACTCCTCCTGCTGACTCAGGCCCTGGCTGGCCTGGGATGGTGAACACACCACCCCCTCTCTCCTGGGCGCCCCTCGCTGGCTGATGCTGCCAACCCACAGCCTGGCATACACCCCATGTGCTTGGGTGGTGGCTCTGTGCCTTGAATGATGGCTCTGCCTAGGGAGACATATGCGCCTATGGGAAGCGAGGGGCTCCCCCTCGAGGGGGCTCCAGCTCCTCCCTCCTCAGGCCCTCTGCTCCTCCAGACCCCACACGGGCTCTGCTCGGTCCCGGGTCAGGCAGGACCCCTGAACTCCCAGTGCAGCCCCCGACTGCCCTGCAGCCAGGAGCCCTGGGCTTCTTGTTTCCCACAGGCAGAGCTCTGGGTGGTGCATGGGAAAGCCAGGGCACCTGCCCTAGTGCCAAATGCCCGCAGGGGCGGCTGAGCCCGTCCCCCACCTGGCTCTCCGCTGCTGCCCCTGGTCTCATGGGAACTCGCCAAGCATCCAGGCCACAGGAGCCGCCCTGCCAGCCCAGGTCCGTTTCGGTCTTGTCTGCCTTGCTGTGTGCTGTGCCTTGTACCGGGTGCTGGGTCGTGGCAGAGATCAGGCCCCTGGAGCCAAATGCCTCCGTGTCCTGTGTGGGCAGCCCAGCCCTGTCAGGCCATCTTGCCCAGTGCTGAATACGTCGCTGTTATTTCCGGGCACCACCACCCTGGGTATGACCAACTGTGCCCCTCAGTCTGTCCTGTGACCCCCAGGCTCAAAAACAGCTGACAAGCCCCATCTTTAAGGCCGTCATCCTGGAGATGGTGGTCACCAGCTGTCCTTAGCAGCAGGCAGGTGGGAGGGCCCCAGACCCCAGCCCACCCTGCCTACAGCATTAGGAGGCTGGGGAGTGGGCTGCTTGGGGCCTTCCTACCCCTCTGTCCCCTGGGCGGCCTCCCCTGTCTCTACCCTTCTCAGCTTCTTGTGCTGTTCCTGCCCTCTGACCCCGGCCTGCCCAGGGGTCCCTGGCTGTCTAGTCACAGCCCCCACGGAGCAGGTGTCTAGGGGTGAAATTCCCTTCTGTCCACTGCGTCTCCCATCCGCATCGTTACAGGCAGCTCCACCCTGTGGAGGAGCAACTGAGGTGACGGATGAGTTTTGGCTCCGTCGTGGGTGTGGGGGTGCTGGGGGCGGTGTTACGAGTGACCAGACTGGGTCACCCCATGTGTGCCCCCCCAGAGGCCATGCTTCAGACCTCTGAGGGCCTCTAGTCATCAGGCCAAAGGGAACCTGATTCTGGGAGGGGCGCCCTCGCCGAGCCCGTGAAGGCTGCACCTGCCGTCTGGATTTGTGGGCAGCGTCTGTGTCCTGCGCCGATTACCCCAGAAAGAGCGGGCGCTTGGCCTTCCCACAGAGAGCAGGGAGAGGCCCCAAGGCGCTCTGGCCTGACTGGAGGAGGCAGTGCCTGAGGCCCTCAGATGGGCTCAGTGGAGCCTGTGAGGTCTGCCCTGAGGAGGGGGCAGGGGTTGCCCCAGCCCTGAGCAGACAGCACGGCTCGGGGCCTCTCACCGACAGCTCAGACAATACGGTTCTGGGGCCTCCTTCCATGGAGCACTAGAGGCCTAGCACCCTGGCCCCTGTCCTGTCTGGCTGCAGCAGAGCCTGGGGGCCCATGGCCACATGGGGGTAGGAGGCACAGCTCGGGCAGACAGCCACCCTGGTATCTGGTGACGGGATACCCTGGTATCTGGGCCTCCCAGCACCCCCCCACCATACCCAGCTCCACGCCCCAGTGACAGAAACTGGAGGCACCCTGCCCCCACAACGGTCCTCTGTGACTTCACAAGCGCCCTCCCTACCCGGAGCCCCCGCAGCAAGGCTGTCCTTAAACAGCCCTCCCCAGCGGGGAGGACCCAGGCATCACCTCACCCAGGCCCTTCCCTTCTGCTGGGGTGAGTCCTGCAAGGGGAGAGGTTATCCCCTGGCTTCACCCCTCCCTGCCCTGGGACAGTTTCTGCCTGGTGCATGATCCTGCCGGTTCTCCACTCTGGCCCACATCTCTCCTGGCCCCTCCCTCTTCTCTGGCCTGACCCAGGGCAGGCCAAGCACATGGCTCTTGGTGAATAAATCCACCGCAGTCCGGGCCCCAGCCTTTTCTCCAGACCAGGCAGTATCCTAACCCCGTCTCTGCGAGTAGGGCACACGGAGCCTCGGCAGGTGGCCCCTGCCCTTCCCTGAGCCTTCTGGATGCCTTCGGGCACAGCCTGGCAGTTCTCAGGAACTGAAGCCCGAGGCTCCGGCTCCAGGGCCACCAGAGATTCAACCTGGGGTGCCAGAGGCCAGCATCCCCCAGACAGTCCCCCCGATGTCAACCCACAGGCCTACAGAGAGAAGGGTCCAGCTGCCCACGGCAATGAGACCAGACAGGACAGCCAGGTCAGGACCAGGGTCTGTGAGTGCTGCCCCCGACTGCACCCCCTCCCCCGGAAAGGCGAGTCTCAGCCCTCTGGGCCGGGAGCAAAGTAAGGCCTTCCCCGGGGGGCTCCAGGCAGACCCCACCCCAACAGGTGAAGGCCCCTGTCAGGGGAGAGCCTGGCCTGGGCAGAAGCAGAGAAGGCCCACCCAGACCCCGTGCACCCAGACCACCAGCCTGAACACACGGCCCGTTCCCTGCAGAGCCAGTGGCTCACAGGCACCGCTCTCCTGTGGCCTGTCCTCTCATTGCCCCCCACACCCCTGCACCCCCATACCTGCCGCCTCCCCGAGCAGCCAGGCCCTTCACCTCCCTGTCTCCTCTGCCTCGGTCCCCCTGCATCCTCCCCTCCTGTGGCCGGCAGAGGTGGACCTGGGCACCCCCTTCCTTCCTTAGCAAACCTCCTGTCTTAGGTACAGTGGTCCCACCTCCCAGCCCCACTCCCACCCACCCCTTATTAACTGTAATTTTGTAAGAAGAGTGACTCTTTGGTTTAATAAATCTCTAGTCATTGTAATAATTTATTGGCTGCCGTAATGTATTTATTAGTCACCTACCATTAATAAAAAGTGCCAGCTTTTTCTAGTGTGAGTGTGGTGTGTTGTATCAGTGCCCAAGTTGCTTCCGCCGGGCACCCCCCTGCACATCCCGTGTCCTGGGGCTGGACTGTGGGCCACCCGGCAGAGGGCACAGTGGGACAGGGCAGGGGGATTCCAGGTGCCAGGGGGTGTGGTGAGAGCAGAGGCTGTCCTGTCCATCCAGAGGGCTTGACACCGGCCACTGGCCACACTCTGCTGGCGAGTGGGAGAGACAGGAAGGTGACGCTGAGCCGGGGTGGGTGCTGTCGCCTGGCTGTGACCCCTGGCTTCCTTCTCTTCTCTCAAATGTTGACATCTCTTCTGAACGTGTTCTGGCGTCCATGTTCTCTGGGCAAGCATGTACGGACAGGCAGGGCTCTTGGTTCCTTGGGAGTGGGTTCCAGTGTGTTCAGAGTGATGAGCAGTGAGGCCTGTGGGGTGAGGAGAGGGTCTCAGCGCCGGCGCCTCCCCTCCCCACCACCATCCCTGCATCTCCCTCCGTCCAGGCTCACTCCCCAGGTCTGACTGGGGAGCCTTACTGCCTGCGGGCCCCTCTCCTGCTCTGTACCGCTCGCTCCCTCGCTCGCTCGGAACCGGGACCTCTTCACGTGTGTGCACTTTCTCTCCGCGACTAGACTGTGTGCTGTCTGCAAGCAGGAGCCTGTGCTGGTCATTCCTGCAGCCCCACAGAGGGCTGCACACAGACCCCGCTGGTGTGAGCGGGAAGAGCGCCCGCTCTGCAGCCCCGGAGCGGGGAGAGGCCAAGCCTTAGCCGAGTGGGACTTGAAGCCGGGAGCTGGCCTGAAGCTGGTTCCTTTGGACCAATGCTTGGAGGCCTCCAGACCTTTCAGCCCAGCCCATGTGCCTTATGCTCCGAGTCCCCACTCTTAGCTCAGGTCTCCCTGGTGGCCTCTTCTGTTCCTGGGAGTGCCATGGGCATGTGTCCCCAACATGTCCCCCTGCCACGTCTATAGATCAAGTTGAGCTAGTTGGGCAGCGAGGTGGGACCTTGCCTCTGGCCGTGGGCTTCCAGCTTGTGATTGAGCAGCTGTAGGCTGAGGTGCTGCTGTGTGGTGGGGAGGCGTTTCCTGTTGAATCCTTGGCTTGGAGCGGCTCTGCTCTGCTTCCCTGGTGGTCCGGGGACCCTGGGTGTTCCCAGCCCTGGCCCCGCGCAGCATCCGCTTGACCTCCCAGGAAACCTCCGCCTGCCCCCTTCTGAACAGGCTCCACTGAAATGGCGCCAGGTGGAATATCACACGTTTTCTCCACTCGAGTGTGACTGTGCAGTGACCGACCGGCAGAAACCGGGTGGGGGATTGAGAATGAAATGGACTGGTTGAGGCCAGGAGGGTAGTAAGACCATAGGAGTCTGCTGGATTTGTGTGGTGGGTCCCAGAGGCTGCAGTAAAACCGTTGCCTAGGGGCCCCCTGAGGGGCAGCTGAGACCCGAGACTGCCCCCTCCACCAACTGGCTTTGGCTGTAAGAACAAGGGTTTGGTGCCAATACCCCTTCCAGGTCACCAGGATAACAACCCAGCCATGCAAGAGATGACCAAAGACACACAGGGCCGGCCGTTTATTCTGATCATTTATCCTGGAGCCCACAGGCTACTCACACTGGCCAGAGAGACCCATTGTGTTGCAGAAGCTGTGGTCTGGCCCAGAGTTGGGGGCATGTCTCTGTCCTTCCCAGTCCCAGCCCTGTCACCTCTGTGTCCCCTGAGGATTAATGGGGTTAAATGACACGAGGCAGGGAAGAGCTGGCAGAGTGGGACTTGGTGACAGGTGGTGGTCACTTCACATTCAAGCAGCCCACTCAGCTCCACTGCCTGCTCGTCTATCTCCGGGGATAACACCCAGGGACGCCCACACCACTGCTCTGCTCTCCGGTCATTTGCTTCAGTCGTCTTACTTCAGAGGGAGCATGCAGCCAGGAATTACTCCTGGGTTTGAGCTGCAGACCCACGGAGCTGGGCTTGCGGATCAGACAGGGATCCCCCTTCCCCTGGAGAAGTAGTTCACGAGCGAGCCACCTTCCCGTGCATAAATGGGTTAGTTCATAGAGAAGGGGCTGCCGAGAAACAGGTTAGAATAAGGCCGTCCTTGCCCAGGGCAGAAGGCTGTCCCCAGGGTCCTGCTTGATTGGGAGTGCACATCCTTTTGGTTCATTTGCTAAACAAACTCCTGTGTGCAAAGCAGTTCTGCACGGTTTTCAGCTCTCGTGACCCAACCTGTGGTTGAGTTTGACCCAGCCCGAGGGAGTGCAGCCATCCCCCAGGCATGCCTGCAGGCAGCCTGGGCAGTAGCATCTCCCCAGTCCCCGGAGGATGCTGGCAGGAACCTGGCGTGACCCGCAGACCACAGGAGGGGCCTAGAGCCCCTCTCCACTCCTGGAGGACACCCCCACCCACAGGTTAGGCCCAGCAGGAAAGGTGTGGACCGGAAGGCCAGAGCACAGATCTCACGCTCTTGTCCAGCAATCCCCCCAACACACACATGCCTGGAGACCACACACATGCACATACAAATACACGCATGCACACACACAGACCCACCTGGAGGCCACACATACATGCACACACAGATGCAGGGAGACCCTCTCGTGGCTTCGGACTCTGCAGAGGGGAGGGTTGGTCTCCCTGTCCACAGCCTCTCCCAGGGAGCCCTGGTTGGTTCCTAGTCCTCTCTCTGCCACCGGCCCCGAGACGGGGGTATGGGTTGCTCTGAACACTGGACAAGAAGCGCCGTGCTGTGCGGGACGCTCTACCTGTCAGCCTTCCAAGGAGCCGTGGGGGCCCAGCAGCCCCTCCTGAGCTGCCAGGTAGCCCCGATCCTCCCTTTCTTGCCTAACTGTCGTCTTCTCTTTCCCTGTCTCCCTGTCTGTCCCTTTCGCTGTCTGTCTGGCTCTCTCCCCCTCCCCGCCTGGGGCTGCAGAACCGCATGCACGAGTCTCTCATGCTCTTCGACTCCATCTGTAACAACAAGTTCTTCATCGATACCTCCATCATTCTCTTCCTCAACAAGAAAGATCTCTTTGGGGAGAAGATCAAGAAGTCGCCTCTGACCATCTGCTTTCCCGAGTACACAGGTGGGTGCCACGTGGGCCTGCCAGGGACCCACGTCCCCCGGGCATCTGGCAGGTGGGGCGGGGCTAGAAGAGGCGAGGGTGCCACCCTGGGCGTGGTGGGAAATGAACCCTCACGATGCATGCATGTTGAGACCAGTGACTTGGAGGGACATGGCAGGATCGGGAGGCCGGACCGCCCCCGATTCCCCCTCTGCTTTCGTCCTGGCCTCCCATCTCCCCAGCACCCCTTCTTAACTCCTGCCCTGGGCCTCTGCTGGGCCACACAGCCCATTTGCCTGCACTAGAGAGGGTGCACGTGTGCCTGAGGAGCAGGGCCTGGGCCGCCTCAGCCCTGTCCCCACCTCCACCAGCATCCCACCTACCCTCTCCTGCTCTCCCTCCATCCTGGGCTTTTCCCCAATCAAACCACCCCGACTCTACAGGCCTCCTCCCGCCCCGCCTGTCTGCCTCCCTTCCACGCCTTCTCGGGGGCTTTTCCTTCCCAGCTGGCTCCAGGGGAGTGTGTCACACACCCCCATGATAAGGCTGTCTCTGGCGGCTGATGGAGGCTGGCTGTGTAGGGTGGCCCAGCTCTGAGCTGCTGCTTAAAGGCTGGAGCAGCACTGATGGGAGGCCAGAGCCCAGCCTTTGTCACCCTGAGGACTGGCAAGCTTCTAGAGGCTCCTCGGGTGGCAGCAGAGGATGTGTCTCTGGGGGCTCAGTCGGGAACCCTCTCCCTGCCAGCCCCAGGGTGGAGGCTCAGCTCCCAGGGTGACGTGGGTCCTCAAATCCAGCCCGATTCCAGGAGCAGTGGATGCTGCCCCCAGCCCCCGCCAACCTCCTCCATTACTGGGGCGAGTCCGCCCTCACCCTTGGGTGTGGAGGAGGGTGCACTGTTCTGAGCACTGCCTGTCTCCCTGTGTGAACCTGCCGGCTACCCGCCCTCCGCAGGCTGTAGGGAGGCTGAAGCAGCCTCTGGAGCCAGACCACAACCTGGGGCAGGTTAATCTCCTGTGTGTGTCATCAGGGCCCCACAGTAGACAGAAACCCCCACCGCTTGGGGGGAGCGCGGGGAGGAATGGAGAGGATGGCACCCAGTGCCAGGCCTGCCCCACGCCTGCCGTCAGCACCTCAGTACCATCCAGAGGATGGACACCATGAATGGCGGGACTGGCTGTGTTTGAGGTGCCCTCTGCGGGCGGGGCGAGTCCAGGAGGGCACGGGGCGGGGCCAGGGTGGGGTGAGCCAGGCCTTAGCCCCTCTTGGCAGCCACCTCTCCCAGCCCCAGCGAGGACCTTCAGGACCACTTGGGTCTTCAGAAAGTTGTGGTCACTAGATGGGGCTCAGCAGGCCCTCTCAAGCCAGTGCCACCTCCGAGGGCTCTTCCTTGTCCCCAGGGACCTGGTGCCCCTGGAGCCCAATTCAGGACACGGCCCGAGGAGTGGTCAGGCTCATTGCCGGGTTGTGTGGGGCTCTGGGCGGGCCCAGGTGAAGTCAGTCTGACTCTGGGAAACACTTGAGTGCTTCAGGATCTCCAGAGGGATCCAGCTTGAGTTCGGAGAACATGACGGGTGACAGATGGTCAATGAGGTGGCCCCTGGGGGTGCCTAGGCCTGTGGGGACGAAACCAGCTGGTGTCGGGATATGTCTCGGGAGCTCTGAGGGATCGTTGGGCTGTGTAAGGGCACGGACTCAGTGGACGCTGAGAAGGGAGGAACGGGCACCCTCAGAGTCACTCCTGGGCACTTTTCACCTTGACGGGTGCCATCTTGGCCCCCTCTGCACGTGAGGGCCCTTGGTGGGGTCCTCCCTGGGGCTGTGTCTAGTCCCTGAGCTGCCCCCAACTTAATGCTTCACTGGTGGCCAGCCAGCGGTGGAGTTGAGGCTCTCTGCCCTGTGGGCTGTCTGGAGCTGGTCTCCGTCCTGACCCCCACCCAGGGGTGTCCCCACCCCTTAGCCCTGACCCCTCACATTTAATTATCTGGCTGCAGACACTTGCCAGCGCCCAAGCCGCAGATCCCCCTGTGACTCACTGGAGACTAGAGCAGCTGAAGGCGGGTGGAGGAGGTGTAGCCGCCCACCCTTAACGTCAGACTGTATCCTTTCCATGCTGGCCAGCTCCTAGGGGCACTGAAGAAAATGGGGCAACTATACTTGGACAGGCTTTTAGGCAGTTCTGGGTTGGTCCATGTTTTTTTTTTAACATTGATAGAAAACTACAGAATAGAGACATGGGGCTTGGGTTGCAGCTCGTGGGCAAACTGCCCTTACGTCATCCAGATACCCCCACCAGACCCTGGCCAGGACTTCCAAGGAATTGGGAGGCCAGTGGGGCCCCAGTTAGTATTATAACACCACCAGCCCTTCAAACTTCCCACCTGGGAATGGAGGGTACCCATGCCCCCGTCCTGATCACTCACTTTAAACATGGGGACTGCTTAAAGACAGTCCCTGCCCTACCGGTGGAGGAAGCATTGAGGAAAGTGTAGGCATGGCGCCCTGCACGCCCAGAGCCCCCACCCCACCCAGAACAGCTGCAGCAGGAGCAGCAGGACTGGTTTGGACCTGGGCTGAGTGCTGTGAAGGGCAGACCCACAGGCCTCAGGGTGCTCCTCTAGAGGGCGGAGGGCTAGCCTGTGGCCACTGTCTGCCCAGGGCCCGTGGGGGGACCGCTTGTGAACACAGAGGGAAAGACCTGGGAAAGCCAGGCAATCGCTCAGCTGTGTGTGGTTTTTAACGTGAGCTGCGACTCTGCCTTGGAGGAGGGCCCCAGGCAGCCTCCTGGAGAAGGTCACGGCTGAGTCTCCAGCCCACCCACCCCCAAGCCCGCTCTCACCAGGCCCTCCCCCCACCCCCTGCTGTGTCTCCTTACAGGCTCCAACACCTATGAAGATGCCGCCGCCTACATCCAAGCACAATTTGAAAGCAAAAACCGCTCACCCAACAAAGAAATTTATTGTCACATGACTTGTGCCACAGACACGAATAATATCCAGGTGGTATTCGACGCCGTCACCGACATCATCATTGCCAACAACCTCCGGGGCTGCGGCTTGTACTGACCTCTTGTCCTGTATAGCAACCTATTTGGTAATGATTCCAGCACTCACAGAAAAGCTTGCACACATACACACACACCCCACCCCTCCCCACTAACAAATGCAAGTTGGTAAACAAATTCTAAAAAGGCATAACAAACCTTATATATATAGACAAATATATATTAAAGTTTTTTTAGTCTGTACTAGAAAGAGCTTCAGACAGAACTGACCACCATTCCATTGCTCATCAATTTCCTGGGACAGCACCTGAGCGTGCACTTAGGCGAGTACACACACACAGACACGCACTGCGATACAAGTCCTGATTTGGGAGTCCGTCCTTTTAAGAACAGCCACATGCTTTCACACTCTGAGACCCACCCATTTCTGTGAGCAGGGGGAGGGCAAGGAAAGCCCTGGCCTCAGTCCAGCCTTTTCTCTGCTTCCACCTGCTCAGGCTGTGTGCTCTTGGTTCTGTCCTGCACTTGTGTGAATTCCAAAACTGTTTTTTTAAAAAATGGCCCGCACCCCAAATGTCTCCCTGCCCCATACTTTGCAACAAGAGAAAACTTTAGGATGCTTCTCTTTTGGGTGGCGGAGGTTGTTAACTTCAGGAATTTAGAAGAATCATTGCTCCGATCAATCCACTGTCTCCTGAGTTTTCTTTATTCATGTTAACAAGGCAAGAGTCAGAGAAAAGGGAGACTTGGTCTGCTTCCCACATGCAGCTGAGCGGAGGGGCCGTCACAGCACAGGGTCAGCTGCGGAGCTGAAGCAGCTTCTCAGGCTCCCCCTCCAAGAGGGCTGGGGCAGGGTCCCTGGGCTGAGCCTCCCAGGGGGGCCTGGGCAAGGCTTCCCTTGGGTTCCGGATCCCCTGCAATGCTGCCCCATCCTGCACCCACCCCCACGTCATTAAACACGCTGGAGGGTTTTTCGGTCGGTCGGTTGGTTGGTGTTCTAAATCAAGGAAAATGGTCCGACTGGACCCCTTGTCTCTCTCTCTACAGACTGCTTCACGGACTCTTTGCTGTTGACGATCTCCTGGTAGCATGACCTTTTGGCCTTTGTTAAGACACACAGCCTTTCTGTATCAAGCCCCCTGTCTAACCTACGACCCAGAGTGACTGACGGCTGTGTACTTCTCTAGAATGCTGTAGAATCCGGCTTTAGTTTGAGTCTTTACATTTAGAATTTGAAAGGAAAGGAAGAACATTTCTCACGTGCTTTGTAGTGTTAAAAAAAAAAAAGAGGATAAAGGAAAACTCACCATCTCATCCATCTTTTTTTTTTTCCTTTGTGAAATAAACACATGCCTGCAGCCTTGCCCACCCCACCCACCTGCAGAGGTGCCGCCTGTCCACACCTGGGCGCTGGTTCCCGGGCGTGTGCTCAGGCCCTGCTTTCCCAGTGCAGCCTCCACGCCCACAGCTCCCCGCTGCCCAGCCCCGAGCCACTCAGACCACATGCTCACTCGGGGTCTGTACAGATAAAGCACAGCTCTCACTGGCCAGTAGCCGCCCCCAAAGGAGACAGAACATATACATAAATAGAGCCCAGTAGAAAACAGTTTTCCCCTCACTCCCTTCCTACAGAGTCCCTTTATCATTTTTTAGTTTTAGTTGTTTTAGGTTTTGGTTTTCTTTTTGTCCTGATGAGCACTATGCATTACACACCAGATCAGCTGTCGTAGTCTTTGGGAACCGGGTTGTGGTTTTTCCTGCTGACATGTTCGCTTCTCTGTCTCTCAGATGGATGCTCCGTGTGTGTGTGTGTGTGTGTGTGTGTGTGTGTGTGTGTGTGTGCGCACGCGCGCGCACGTGCGCACACCCCTCCACCTTTTCCTTTGTTTCAGTGACCTGTGTTCGCTCTTTCTCATGTGGGGATGTTTGTGCTGCAGATAAAAAACAAAAATTTTTAAATACCACAAGATGGAAAAAAACACAAAAAAAATTAAAAAAAAAAAAGATGGAATGTAATGTTTACATGAAAGCCACAGTTCTCATGATCAGTCCAATGTCATTTCTACTTTGACTAGTATCCAAACCCCAAACCTCTTCACGGTTCACTTTTAAGACAATATTTGCTGAAGAAGACCAGTCACAGCCATTTCAGATAAAGAGGCAAAAAGACAAAACACAAAAAATTTAAAATGCAGAAAAAAAAAAAAAAAAAACTTGGAAAAAAAAAAAAAAGGAAAAAAAAGAAAAAAAAAAGCCCACGGGTCTTTCTAAGCCTTTCTATTCCCAATCGGTGAGGTTTCTGTGATATCTTACACACTGCCAGTCTACTTCTCTGACTAATGGAAAATTCATGTGTAGCTCAATAAAGAGAATGTTTGTCTGTATTCCTGAGTCTCACCCTCGGGCTTCATTCTGACAGGAAAGGGAAGGAGGGACTTGACTGGGAGGCTGGCGCGTAGGGTTGTGAGTGCCAGATTAAGTACCCTTCATCCTGGACCTTCCCCACGCCTGTGCCAGTGTTGCCATCAAGGGGGAACCGGCTGAGCGCAGCTACCTGGGAGCAGGGCAGGTAGAGGAATGGGCCACTCGAGCCTTCAGTGCCCCCTTCCTCCTGATCCAGCACCCCCTCATTGGAAGGGCAGGTAATCCCAAGTCTCCTAATATGTGATCCTGTACCCCGGGGCTCCACCACAGCATAATGGGTGGTCCCAAGGATGAGGCCAAACTGCCCCAGCCCTCTGCACCCAAAGGGTCATCACACTCAGTCGGACGTCTTGAAAAGCCTCCCCTGTTGTACCTGGATGCCAGCAGTCCCCAGCAGGCCTAACACACGGGATGACTGAGACCAGCACAGCCTGGCGCACGGAGTCGGTTCTCGATTCCTCTGGGTTGCCACGTTTCTGCTGCAATTAAACTGCAAGTCAGTTGAGGCTGGGACCTGGAGGGAACACAGCTCAGCAAAATCCTTGTGTCATGTCCTTGGCTCACTTAGTAGCCAAGCAGTCAAGCGCTCCACCCAGGAGATGGCAGGGGCTAGGTGAGGTCAGTTAAGCAGAATCCTCCACACACCAGCAGCCCAGGAAGGCCTCTCCCTGGCACTGCCAGTGGCCTTTTAAATCTGGTGAGGATGGAGGGTAGGGGCTGATACTGACTGCTGCAGAGATCGTGGAGTAATGAGGCTAGTCCCCTTCTGTTACAAAGAATGGATCCAGGAGCTCCTGAGCCAGGACAAGCCTGCTGGTGAGCCAGCCAGGCCCGGCCCTCCCCCAGGGCTTTTCCCACCAGCTTCCCTCAACACAACTTATCTGCAGAAGGAGGCGCACCATCTCAGTTGATGGGAACCCTGCGCTCTCAGGACTTGACTGAGAAGCTTGACTTCAGGACACTGGTCTGGGGGGGTGGGGGGTGAGTTACAGATGAAAGGCTGAAGGATACCATGATTTCTACACGTGGCATCACCTGAATTTCTCAAAAAAGGAGCCATAGGGTAACAGGGTCCTTGCCCAATTTGCTTGTGAATTCTGTAGCTAAAAACAACAGACGTTTTTTTGCCCTTACTTAAAATGGAATCCAGAAGCATTTTGCTATGAAAGCGTGCAGGGAAAGACCAATTCAATTATTAGAACAAGACATGTGGGGGTGGAGCCTATGCGTCATGGTTTCCAGATGCTCCCCAAGTGACTCTAATGTGCAGTCAGGTTCAGAACCACTCCTAAGAAAAAGAAGGGGTGAGGAGACGGGAGATGAAGGTGTCCAGAGGCAGGCAGGCTGAATTGTCCCTTGACCTAGCTGGGCAGCAGGGCCAGGGCTCCTTGTGCATGCGAGGCCCTGCTCCACAGAGCTCTCAGCTTTACCAGAGAGGACCAAATCTGCTGGCCAAAGATCAAAGAGCACACGTCTACCCAGCTCAAGTGGGAAGCCAGGTCCATGCGGCCACCTGCACACCCAGAATTCACATCAACAGAACTAAAATATCCACGAAGATCATGGATCTCTATGGTACATCAAAGCCTCAAAATTAGAGGGGGAAAAAACCAAACTGGGAACCCAAGATGTCAAAAGGGTCAAAAGAAAATGAAGGGAGTGAGGGAGACCACTTCCAGAAGAGCCCAGAGAGGGCAAGGGCACCTCCACCACCATTCACAGAGCACCCAAACGCCCTCTGCTTACAAACCTGAACCAGCTGCCTGGCCTCCACAGCGAGCATGCTGGAGAAGCTGGCACAGCCAAGGGGCTGGGGGCGGGGGGCCACCCCATGGAACTGGGGGGCTGGCCTAGCATCCTGCCCTTGCCTTTAGTCTGTCCCAGATATCCCCAAGAAGTGACAGAAGCCAAGAGACAGTAAGTGCACAGAATCCTTTCCTATGCAGGTATAAAATCTCAGGGTGAATTTAGGACTTCTCTTTTGGGCTCGTTTTAGAGGCATGTCTCTCCTGTGATCACTGTCATGCTGTTGTATTCCATTGTCTCAGGACCCTCTAAAATTGACTCCAAAACATTCCCTTTTCACACATCTGAAACATAAGAACACTTGGAACTGGTGTCATCTTTAAAGGTGCACATCACACACACACAAAATTATAAAGAAAATCCCAGCAACCAAAACAGAACACACGAAATCAAAACACGACCTAATTTCTGCTCTTCTGAAGAAAACTGCCTGAGCACCAAGCCACACACAACACCACACTAGGACAGTTTGCTTTTTATTATTATTATTGTTGTTTTACAGTAAAAACAAATAGCTATGCTCTCAGCAAAACAAATTTAAAAAGAAAAAAAAAATCACAGAAATTTACTAACAGCATTTTAAGATAAGGCTTTTGAAAGATTTATTGAAATAAATTATCTCAGCCTAAACACGTACTCATTGCTCTATTTTCAGTTACTTCTCAACATCCTAAAAACTTTGTTATGTAAAATACATTTAACTTTGCCAATTTTAGGTAATACTGGATTCTTCCCAAAAGGACTACCATAAAACTATGCTTTCAAACATTAAAAAAAAAAAAAAAACCTTAATCCAGTAGGACATAAAACTGAACTGTGTAAGCTATGATTGCGTGTTTCAAACCCTTCAAGTGGAATTTGTCAAGGATTTGAAAAAGTTCAGATTTGGGTCTGCTCCAAGGCAGGTGGACGCAACACCTTACCTTTTAACCAACACAGTTACGAAAATGAAGGGCTCCACGGAAGAAAGATACAAAAGGTATCATTTATTTCTTCAATGAAGCCCTCCAAGAAGTACTCGCCCATCCCCAAAGACCAAACCCACAGCCTTTGGCATTGCCTAATTGACTTCACCAAGGAATTAAAACCATGAACCAAAGCTTGCTGCTTAACCCTGTCAGTGCTGACCTTCCCCATGTCTGGGGGCAGGTGGGCAGGGGACAATGAAGTACAGAGAGGAGAGGATGGACACGCAGGGCATACTCATAGATGGAGGAGCACCAGCATTAACTGAAGTAAAGCCAGCTCTGGACAGGGCTCGGAAAGTCCTGGATGTCCTGGGACACAACTGTCACCCCATCACGCCACATCCCTGGGCTTTCCCCTGCTCTGCTCCAGGTATCGAACCAAACACGGTTTTTCCATGATGCCCCGCCGGCCCAGGGGTCCAGAAGCCCGTAGCTCTGGCCTCACTCTGACATTCTGAATGCCTCCTCACTAAGAACAGCAGCTGGACAGCAGAAATTCCCCAGTGGTGTGGAGTCAGGCTCTGGCTGTCCATCTGCATGCTGCTTTGTATGGATCCCCCTGCCTCCAACCCCATCTGCTGCACGCACACTTCCTGCCACATTTGGAGCTAAAGACACCGGCATCTGTTATGACTTCTGCATAAGGCAGTCATGGATGTTGCCTGCTTCAGGTCTTTGGTTGCCCACTTCCTCTTGATCCTCCCCACCCCTCCAAAGTCCAGTCAATGCAGAAGAGATCATGCCTAGAGTTAAAATGTGCAGTGTTTCTAAGGGAAGAGAAATGTCACATAGAAAGTATTACAAAAAAGGATTAAATCTGTCAGCTGTCCAAACACTATTAAGACCACATGCTTTATACAGCGGTGATGCAGTCAAGCCCGCTTCTTCACACAGCGGGCACAACTGGGGACAGGCCTCTTCAGCAGGCCGGGCACGCGGCTCGGGCGGAGGCAGCCGAGGAAGGCAAGGCAGCGCTAGGAGGCCTGCTGCTTCTGAAGTCTCCGCTCGGCCGCAGCGGCCAGCATCCTTCGACGCAGGGTCACGGGGTCAGAGGTTGTCCCTTCTGAGGGCAGGCAGCTCTCTGAGGCCGAGTCATCTTCAGAGCTTCTGTTCAAGAAACGCCTACCAAAAACCAAAGGTGCACGTGAGGGACCCAGGGAGCTCTGGAAGGCAGGCACACAAAACCACACAACATGCTTCCGTAATTCCCCCTTCCCCATCAGGCCACGAAGCTGCCACTCAGCACCACCCGTAAACAAGACACCCCACCCTGAATGGAGGGGCAGAAGGTCTCTGCCGTGGAGGCTGCTCAGCCCCTCCCTCTCCTCCGCCCCCCCACCGCCCCCCCAACTAACACACACAGCGTGAAGTCCCTACTCACCAGGCTGGCGCTGGGCACCAAACCCACCCACGGGAACAAAATCCCAGCCCTGTCACCAAATGTTTAACTACCAAGTGCCTGCCAAGTCAAGAGAACACTCTCCCTCTGGCTGCCCCCACCCGGGGCTGGGCCTTGCAGGGATGTGGCCGGTGCTCCGAGGCTGGCCATGCACAGAGTGGCCAAGACGGAGGACTCAGGAGCTGGGCACCAGGCTGGCATGAGGCCCTCGAGGCCTTGGTTTCTTCAGCTTCAAGTCTGTTTAATGGGGATAATCACCATGCTCCCTCTTAGAATTAAGAGGATGAGAAAGTAGCTAACATACAGGGTCTAGACCACGCTGGCACAGAAGTGCTAACCATGGGAGTGTAGGTGAAAGTGCCCACCAGGGACGCTGGCAGCGCTGGCCAGAGGCTATCAGGTGGCCCAGTATTACCAGATCCTCTGGCTGCTGCAGTGCCCATCGGGGACGCTGGCAGCACTGGCAAGAGGTTACCGGGTGGCCCAGTATTACCAGATCCTCTGGCTTTTCCACAGAGACTTGAAATTGGAAACTGTAGGTGACAGGCGCTAGCTCTCCAAACCCGGCATCTATGGCCAGGGCTTTCAGGCCCCGGGACTCCGCTCACCTCCGCGCCTGCTGCAGCAGGTCATCCTTGCGTTGCACCAGCATGCGCTGCCTCTCGTCTGCCGACTTGGAGAAGCGGCTGCCCCGGGCCTCAAAGTCCTCCCCCTCACTGGGCTCCGCCTCCAGCTCGCCGAAGTCCAGTGCCTCCTCCAGCCGAGGACTGAGGTCCAGCGGCACCCGCTCGGTCTGGACACAGGAAGCAAGGCGTTGCCATGAGCAGTCCAGTTCCCCACCTGACTGGAGCCCCTCGTGATGCTCTTCTAGACCCCAAAGGAGACAGGCTGCCAGGCAGGGACCGACAAACACATGTCAGCAGACATGGGTTCCTGATGGGCAGGGCCTGACTCACCATGGCATGTTTAACATTGGGGAGTAAGTGAAAGATTACTAGATGGAAAACAGAAGCACCTTGAAACTGTACTCTCGGAAGACACACAAGTTAACGACTAATTTGTTCTGGGAATTTTCTGTTCACCACTACTTACAGCTTTAAAATTTCAACAAGTCTTACCACATGAACTGCACAAATTTTATACCCTCATTTGATTCTGAGAACAGCTAGGCAGATAAGAAGGGTAAATTCTTAGTATCTTTTTTAAAACAGACATGAGATACTGTGCTTGAGTCACAGGATGTGATAATGGGGCTCTCCATTATAGCTGCAGCTGTGAAGGTCAGGCGGTGTCCAAGGCCCTCCACAGGCTCAGTTAGGGGCCGTCTATGTTGCTCGTGCTTCCAGACCCAGGATGGCCAGCATCAGCCCAAGGCAAAGACAGAGTTGAGGAGCAAGCAGCTGAAAGGCCTATTTTTAAGAGTTTCGGGTGGGAGCGCTTCTCCAGCTTCTCAGATAAGCAAGGGAGGAACTTCAAGAGAATCCTGGGGCCTGACTTACATGCCCTAGACGTTGGGGGACGTGGGGGCCGGTGATGACTAACACACACCTGAGAAGCCTAACAGGAAGAAACTGGTTTGTAGCAGATTTTAAAAAGGCTTTGATGGGAGCAACTTTAAGGTACGTCAACCGCAAGGCACCACTGTGTGTGCTCTGGGGAGGAGACATGGATCCTACGGGAGGATCCAGCCCAAGGCTGCTGAAAGACTGCCCAAGAGGACCACTGGAAGGGGTGAGGGGGCCCCATGAAGTAAGGGCTGGCTGTTGAAAGACAGTCCAAGTTCAAAGGAAGAATACTCAAGGTTTCTGGTGCTAGACAGGACAGAAAGATCTCTAAAATAACAGCTGTAACACACCCATCCACCCACCCTGGGGTCACATGGCCCATCCTAACCCTCTCCCCTCCTGAGTCTGATCCTAGAGGAGTTGGGAAGAAGAGCCGATGAGTGGAGGTGGAGGCAGAGATGGAAGGAAGGGCATGGAAGCCCACCCGCAGGCCCCCACAGGCCTCCAAGCCTGACCCATGCAGGCCTGAGCTTGGGCAGAGGGAAGGCCTCGAATTAATGGGCAGAGCTGATCAGCTAACTGGGCTAAATCGAGGTGTTATGACTGTCTGTTTTCCAAGAACTTATTATTTCCTGAGAACAGCCAAAAGTGTTATATAGCAAGCTTCTTTGTGAAACAAGTACTTTCCTTTCACTACATGAAAAAAAAAAAAGTCAGAAACCTTCAGGCTCGCTCTGAAAAGAAAGTTGGGAAATCAAGACAAATTGAATGTGCTGTACCCACCCACAAGGCCACCCAGTAAGCCCAGCATCTAAATCAGAGCTAAGCCAGCTACAAAACCTGGAAAAGCAATGATCCCCTTCTTCAGAAGCCAGACACTATTTTACAAACACTGCACAACCCAGCTACAGATTTGGACATGAACATTTTAACTCAGCAACAGATCTGAAGAAGTCTTAGGAGTTTTTAGTGTTTCTTGTTTGTAGGGAAAGACACATGAGGTGAAAGCGGCTGCTTCCAGAGCCCTGACTCCCACTGGAGGGAAGGCGGTGCTGTCCTCAGACCTCTTCCCTGTGTGGGGAGCCCCACATATCTCACACACACAAGGAAATGCAAAGACAGGGTTGCTTGGGGATTTTCAGTCCCTTAAGAAAGTTTCCAGCATGTATGGTCATCGATAAGCAAATGAGAATTACAGAAAACCAATGTGAACTGGCACCCCCAGGCTGTGCGGTGAAGAGCTCGGGGTGGAGGTACCTCTGCCCTGCACCCCGGACAAGGGAGCTGTTTTCGGTTGGGGGCACTCACCCCAGATCACCCAGAGTGGTTATCTAGACAGATTTGGTTCCTAAGATAACCATGCTTCCCCCCATCCCGGGGGGTCTCCTGTTTGTGAAATGTGTGGAAGTTCCTGCAAATGCTGAGCTCAACAAGAGAGGTGTAGGGGAGAATAACCTGATGACCTCGGCTCTGGAGAGTGGGGCCTGCGTGGTCACCCCAAGTCCTGGGCCCAGCCCCCCACACCCTTCCTAGTGCTATACTCAGGTTCATGGTGGCAGGCCCGGCCAGGAGAGCACGGCCCCTTTCTCCTCCAGGTCCTGAGGACGGTCCCCAGGGATTGGGCTTCCGGCCACACCCGGGCACAGTGAGGTTTGTTAGCCTCACATGCTGAGACAGGACTGGCACACGGCCTGCTCACTACTCGAGCGCTGTCACACCAACATCAGAGGTGGACGAAGCCCACCGCCAGGTGCCCACCCCACTCCTCCACGCTCTCTAGGCCACAGGCCTTACCTGAACAGAGGCTTCTCCGTCCTCCTGCTCGCCATTTGGCCTTTCCACGGGGCTGTTCAATGCGGGCCTGATGCTCTCTGACCGCTGAAAGAGAGACAGCAGCACAGACAATGCAGAGCCGCTCTGAACTCAAGGAACAGGTACAGGTGGGGCTGGGGGTGGCGGGGAGGGGCTACAGCCCCAGCAGGCTGAGTTCAACCAATCCCCGGCATCCAAGACATGAGAATGCTGGATTAATGACCCGACAAAGGAGTCCGAGGCCTAAGTCCGAGAGTTATCAGTATTTAATTTCCCTTTCAGTAATAGTAACTGCACGACAACAGCAAACGCAACAGCAGGACAGACAGGACACTGGAAAAGCCCTGCACGGTCATCTCATCCACCTCGACGTCCTACCAACCAGGCTGAGACCCTGGCCGACACAGCAGACACCTCGGGACCCTGCAGGCCTGTCCCCTCGGTGCCGGCTGGCTGGCTTCTGTATTTCATCGCCCAAGGACTCACTCTGGCTGTGTGAGGGAACTCTGCGCTCCTCAGAGGAAGCCCTCTGCCGACAACTGATGGGAACTGGTGTATAAACACCCCGGTTCCTCTTCCCTCAGGAGGCACGTGAATTCTGCACTGGATCCCAGAAGCCTCCAGTGGCCCCAAGCTCTAGACACCCTCGATGCTGACCTGCTGGACAACAAGTCCTTAACCCGCCTCACAGTCCCACCTGCTGCCTGTGTTTCCTAGACTCCTTCCCACGGTTCCCAGAAAATGTTAGTCACTCAGTCATGTCCAACTTTACGATCCCATGGACTACAGTCCGCCAGGCTCCTATGTCTATGGAGTTCTCCAGGCAAGAATACTGGAGTGGGTAGCCATTGCCTTCCCCAGGGGATCTTCTCAACCCAGGGACTGAACCCAGGTCCCCTGCATTGCAGGCAGATTCTTCACCATCTGAGCCACCAGGGAAGTACTGCATGGTTCCCAGAACACTTCTCAAATTAACTACTGGCATCCAAAGCCTTCTCAGAGTCTGCTTCCAGAGCCACAGCCAGTTCCTACAGGTAAGGAACACAGAGCCACCTCTAATACCTCAACCCCTTCGACTACCAATTCCAGGCTTATTCCCTCTTCAAAGATTCTCACATTTTAAGATTTTTACTAACAGATTTCCATGTTTTGGTATATAAAAACTGAGTAATTTTCTGGTATATGATAGCCTGCATGTGGCTCAACCACTTAGTCAGGTCTGACTCTTTGTGACCCCATGGACTGTAGCCCGCCAGGCTCCTCTGGCCATGGGATTCTCTAGGCAAGAATAATGGAGTGGGTTGCTGTTTCCTCCTCCAGGGGATCTTCCTGACCCAGGGATCCAACCCACATCTCCTGCATTGGCAGGTGGATTCTTTACCACTGCGCCACTTGGGAAGCTCTTATGATACTCTAATCACATATTCATTCCTTGGTCCTGCTGGAAAGCTTGTCTATAAAATGTCAATACTTCTTGTACCCATCAAAGAGGTTTTATGATGGGCCAGGAGACAGGACCTTTTTTTAAAAAGTCAAAACTACAAGCCTCACACAGAGAGGAACTATACCCAGTGGAAAGCCACACTGATGTGCAAAGCCAGCTGAGGACAAAGGGTGCTGTCGCCCACGGCCAGGGTTGACAAACCGCAGCCTATAGGACAAGTTACTCCAGCGGTTTCTGTAAATAAAGTTTTACTGGAACACAGTCACGTACATTCATTTCCATATTGTCCATGGCTACTTCAGCACTGCAGCATGGAATTAAGAAGTTACAAAAGATAATGCATGGCTTGCAAGGCCTAAAATACTTCAATCTGCTAGAAAAAGACTGCCAATCCTTGTCGAAAAGTGAACTGATACTATGACTGGTGAGGGCAAACTGGTTTGGGGTATACATTTGCATAAAAAATCAGCCAAATGTTTGTGTCCTTGTCTTCAGCCAAGCCTCCTGGATGAGTCTGTTCTCAATCATAATTTGGAAAGTTAGGGAATTTACAGAAATCCTTCATCAAGTCGTAAATGATACTCAGCTGTTAAGTAACTAAAAAGTTAATTTAGAAGATTAAACCTTGGTGAGGACAGAATTCACTTGTCATGCCTGAACCCTCAGTTTACCTGGGTGGGAAAAGGTACTTGAATCCGTCCTTCCAGAATGTTGTCTGTTGTTATTTCAACCGAGCGTGTCAGCTGGAGGTCTTGTAGTACCAGGTGGTATGGCACCTGGGGAAACATCTCTTGAATCTGATGAGCCTGCAGGGAAACAAAGAGGCCACAGAAGCGGTCACTCTCAACAGTTACTCCCTGAGGTCACGGGGTGAGGCAGGCTCTGGGCAATGAACCCGGTGACCTGCCGTGAAAACACAAGGACGGGGGCCACTGCCATGCTGCAGATCACCCTCACACTTAGGACTCCTCCAGAAGGCCAAACAGAAAAGTTGGTGACGGCATCAACTCCAAATAAAAAAAGCACAGAAATACGACCCTGAGGCAGACTGAATTAGAATATTCTAGCTTTAGAAAGTGTTCATTTTATTCAATCCTGGGTTTTGGCACCAAAAAAAAAAAAAAAAAAACCTCAGTAACAGGATACAAACATATTCTCCTTAAAGTTATACATTCCTAGAAGGAACAACAGCTGAAATTTGAATGTGTTATGTGAAAGATGTCCCACTCGAAAGGCTATGGCTATGTGCTGTAAAACGGGGACAGTGTTAGTTGCTCAGTCGTGTCCGACTCTTTGCGACCCCACAGACTCTAGCCTGTCAGGCTCCTCTTTTCCTGGGATTCTCCAGGCAAGAATACTGGAATGAGTTGCCATTCCCTTCTCCAAGGGAATCTTCCCAACCCAGGGATCGAACCTGGGTCTCCCACATTGCAGGCAGATTCTTTACTACAATCTAAGGATTCCATTTCTATGACATTCCAGAATAAGCAAAATTATAAGGGTAGAAAACGTATAGGTGGTTCCGAGAGGCTGGGGGTGGAAGCAGAAGTGATTACAAAGGGGCGCAATGGAATCTGAGGGGAGGGGGAATGGAGCTGCCCTGCATTTTGCTTATGGTGCTGTTACACCACTGAATGGGTCTGACGCAACTCACAGAGATGGTTACTAAAAACTCTGAACTTACCGTACGGGAGTTACACTTTGGCCAGCGGGGGCGGCGGGGGTGGGGAGGGGGTGAGGTGCGGCTAAGATTCTAAAGAATATAATTGCTAATACTGCTCCAGAGCTGCACTCTAGAAATGTCACAGAGGCCATCAGGGCTCTAGGTGGCCACATGTACAGAGGGGAGCAGGTGGAGATCTCGCACGCCACCATCTGGACTTTCATTTGAGCAGCTCCACATTTTTTTCTCATGCATGTATATTTATTTTACAAATACTTATATTCAGGGTTTTATATATGGAAAAAGTCCCAATGATCAAAAGAAAAAATGAGGAGGAAAAATATAACTGCTTCGGGGATACAAGAAAGTCTACTGTTGGGAGAGGACCATGTTGTTGTAACTGTAGAAAGAGGGGAAATGTGTCTTAACGTCAGACTGAGAGAGGAAAGACCAGGCTGAAACCTGCTTAAAGCTTTGCTTGGGTCACTGTTGGGGCAGAGACGGCAAGACGCATGTGTAGCACAGAAGGACCTGGTGCTCTGCTATCCTAGGATCCCTGTATTGTTTCTATGAACATGAGTTGATAATCTTTCAAAACCCAGGTCAAGTCAAAGCTAACTGGGCAACAGTCCACAACAACCTGGATAATCAAACAACATTCTTCTCTATTCATAAACAAGCTCCCCCTTCGTTTCCCAAATAAAGTAAATCCAAAGCATTTCTCCCAGAAAATGCAGCAAATGATACATTAGATCTTTATAAAAAATATATTGTGCCAGTAAATTAGTGTGCTAAAAATAGACTATTCCAATCCACTGTGGATGGGGAGGAAGAACACCAGGACCTGTCTGTTTAGAATTCTAAACACATCAACTCCAAGGTAATTCTCATTCCTGGGAGGTTTATGCGCCCATGGATTCTGACTTTTTTTAAGGGGGCAGGTAAGGTGATCAGCCTGAAGAGCTTCAACAGCTGACTGAGTCCAAAGTACCCAACGCAGAGCATCTGGGCGGCCACATTCCCAGGCCATCTGCCCTCACGACGTTACTCTCTCTCTTTCTCCGCTGATGACCTGGCTGAGTGCTTCACTGAGACAGCAGAAGCCAGCAGGAAGCCTGGTCTTTTGTAATGGTCAAAATAATATACAATCACCCATCTTAACCATTTTTAGGTGTACAGCAGTGTTACCTACACACACACTGCTATGCAAGACATCCCCAGAATACCTTCATCTTGGCAAAACCACAACTCTAACACCCATTTAATGGCAACTCCCCACTCCCCCTTCCCCAGGCAGCCATTCTACTTCCTGTTTCTAAGAGTCTGAGTAATTTAGATACCTCATGTGAGTGGAATCACACAGCATTTGTCTTTTTTGGTTATTAGCTGATTTCACTTAGCACAATATCCTCAAAGTTTTTTGGCTGGCTGAATCATACTCCCATTGTGTCAACAGACCATTTTCATAATCCATTTATTTCTTATGGACACGTAGGTTGCTTCTACCTAAATGGTTACTATGAGCCATGCCTTTTTAAAAAAAACTGTTTCTCAAAATGACATGCCTGCAGCCATGTCCATCTGTCCCCCAACCAAGGTGAATGAATGCCTCTCTCCTGGCTCTGGCGCCCAGCCCATCCTCCACCTCAAGAACTATGCCTTCAACTTAACTTTGTTCTGTACCATCAATCTCTCCCCGTCTAGTGATCACTCCTATTTGCAAACCAAGCATGCTTTAGAATATTTTTTAAAAGACTCTTGGGTACAGAAAAGAACTAAAAGCAGGGTCTCAAAGAGATATTTATTTGTACACCCATATTCGTAGTCCCATTACGATGACTAAAACATGGAAGTAACTCAAGTGTCCACTGACAGATGAATGGATAAGCCAAATGTAGTCTATCCATACAAGCGGATATTTATTCAACCTTAAGAAGGAAAGAAACTCTGACACATGCTACATCACAGCTGAACCTTGAGGACATAAAGCTTAGTAAAATAAGCCAGTCACACACACACAAAAAATTTATGATTCTGCTTAAATGAGGTCCCTAAAGTCAAATTCATAGAGAAAGAAAGGAGAATGGTGGTTGCCAGGGGCTAGGAAGGAGGGAATGGAGAGTTACTGCTTATTGGGTTAGGGCTTCAGTTTTGCAAGATGAAGAGTTCTGGAAATGGATGGTGGTGAGAGTTGCATAAAAACATGAATATACTTAATACCATTGAACTGTACACTTAAAAGTGGTTAAGTGTCCGGTATGTGACTCACTGGAAAAGACTCTGATGCTAGGAAAGATTCAGGGCATGAGGAGAAGGGGGCAACAGAGGATGAGATGGTTGGATGGCTTCAATGACTCAATGGATATGAGTTTGAGCAAACTCCAGGAGACAGTGAAGAACAGGGAAGCCTGGTATGCTGCAGTTCATGGGGTTGTAGAGAATCAGACACGACTGAGCAGCTGAACAACAAACAACAAAAAATAGAAGAAAAAAGATGACCTGTGGGGAAAGGAATACACACTTCGCGCTTGCTTCTGTGTGTATGTAAACATTGTGAAAGAACACAACACAGAAAAAGCTAATCAAAATTGTTATTCCCTGAGAGGAGGGAGTCTGGACAGATGGAGGCAAGGACAGGAGTGTGACTTCACCAGATACTCTACAGGTTTTGTTTTTTGATTTTGGGGGTGTTTTTGGTCATGGCTCAAAGCAAGTGGGATCTTATTTCACTGACCAGGGATGGAACCTATGCCCCCTGCAGTGGAAGTGGAAGCATGGAGTCTTAACTGCTGAACCACCAGGGAAATTCCCTACAGGTTCTGAAATTTGTGAATCAATGAATGGCCTGCTCAAAAATCTTAAAGGAAAAAAAAAAACATCAACCAAAACTCCTCTGATGGCACACCCCTATTAAGCAACCACCTTACTTCTTTGTACCATCTTGTAACACACTGCCAGCTACTGAGTGTCTTCAGCGCCCACTCATTTTCCCATCCAACAATCTAGAATTCAACCCCTCAAGCCATGGAAACTGCTTGTTCCTCTCCAGCTGATAACCACCTCCACTCTGCCACACTCAAGATGCACCTCTGACTTCATCTGCTAAGAACTACCACACACCTGACCTGCCTCTTCTCCTGTGGTTTCCTTCCTTCCCAATCACCGCCATGGCTCCTCTCTCTCTGCCAGACCTCAGACCTGAGCCCTCTTCTCTTTGTGAGCCCCCTTCTTTCCCCTGAAGAGATCCAGTCCCCTATGACGTAAAGCTCCCAAATGTTTCTCTCCAGCTGGATCTCCTTCTTGAGGTCCGCAACTGTCTACCTGCCATGTCTACTCGGCTGATTCACGGACACCCCAGCGTCCCCGGCCAAACGGAAGGCCAAGGTCCTGCCTCCACCTGCTCCTCCCTCAGTCCTGCCCATCTCAATACCTGGTACAACTGTCTGCTCAGTTGCTTAACGAAAACCAGCCCTCCCCTCACCCTACTACCCTACATCCAAACCGAAAGCACTGTCAAGTCCTATCAGTTCATTTTAAAAAGCCTTCCATCTGTCATTTCTTTCCATCTTAATTTCCAACACCCTGGTCCAAGCCACCACCCTTTTTTGCCTGAACTACTGCAACAGCCTCCTAACTGGTCTTGCTGGTTCCATTTCCGCCCCGTAAATGTCATTCTCTCAGAAGTAAATTATCCTCTGCTAACGGTCCTATCAGTCACAGTCACCTGGGGGAGGGGAAAAAAAAGCCCCAAATGGCCCACTAACACTCATTTCATTACAGAATCCAAACTGGACTGTGGCCTACACATCCCCACATGACCTGCTCTGCAACCTCGATTATGTCAGTCTTGCTTTCGATTCACACGCTCCAACCACAATCACTTCCCTTAGTTTCCAGAATATTCTCACCTCATGGCCATGCACCTACTGTTTCCACTACCTCCTTTTCACTGTTCCTGTCTCAGCTTAAATATCACCTCTTGAGTCTTCTCTGAATGTCTCTTCTAGAACAGTCTGTGCTCACCACTCCACATGACCTGCCCTACAGCCTGCAAAGCCCTCATCCCCACTGGCAATGACCTCGTCTGTTTGTGTTTACAGTCGGTCTCCCTCTCTCCGCCCATGAAGAAGTCACACTTCTCAAGAGTAGGACTCCTGTCCACCCTGTTGACACTCCAGGTGCTAAGCAATTTGTTGAAATAGCACAGAGCCCATCTTGGGAACAGGCTTTCACTACACATTTGTTGAATAAATACACTAAGATAAGTTAATGGACAAACAAATGAACCAATGACTTTCTACAGTACTGGCCAGGCCTGCCCATGTCAACCAGAGGCCCTATTCGGGCAGGAATAACACAGTTTAGATTTTTAAGACTCTTGCATTTATCATCATAATGAACACTACATTTCAACAGTGGTGAATCAGTGAAGATCAGATGACAAAGCTTTAGAACTTACGTCCACAGCCATATATGCATGTATAAGGGTGTGTGTTAATGTATACTCAGTTATTTATTTTGGGAAGGGAGGAGATGGAGTCAAAATAACACATATGGTAGGCCTACTACAATTTTTAACAAAAATCATATCATTCACTCAAGTCAGTAACTCCCCAAATACTGGTGGTGAAAATTAAGAGGCGCCCCAAGACTAGCAAAGATCACAAGAGTGCCCCTAGCAGTGCTCAGAAAAGGGCACATTATCTGCCACATCAGTAAAACGAAGGCTCACTTCCAAACCAGTTTCAATTTTTTTTCTTGGTAATTATTTAAATTTTGTTTTAAAGTTTTTACAACGTTATGTCGGTTTCTGCCATACAGCCATGCAAATCAGCCATAATTACACATATGCCCTCCTCTCCTAGCCTCCTTCCGCTCCTCCCGTCCCATTCCTCCAGGTGGTCACAGAGTGCCACACTGGGCTCCCTGGGCTGCACAGTAACTTCTCAGCAGCTCTCCACCTTACACCTCTGAGTGTACACGTGCTGCTGCTGCTTTCCCCATTTGTCCCACTCTCTCCCTCTACATCTGTGTCTCCATTCCTTCCCTGCAAGTCAGTCAGTTTCAATTTTAGAACACAGGAATTGAAGTGGTCCCGATGAATATGATGCCCCTGAAAACCCTGTCGTTTTGCCAGAGCAGAGTGAGACCAGCTGGGTCACGCACACAGCACACGCTCTCCAGCATCTCCTTCCCTCCTGATTAATAAGCTCCTTTTAAAAGCAGCGAGCACTCCTTACCATTGCATTGAGCTGGGAGTTGCTTGCCTGTGTAATGCCTAGAATGTTGGTGGTGTGCATCACTTCGACTGAGAAACTCGGCAGCCAACTCGCAATCCGGGACCCTGAAACAAACGAGAATCCAGCGCAGGTTTTAGAGGCCTCCCCCCTCACGTTAGCTACCATGTGAGTGTCACTACTGGCCGGGCTTCCTTTACACCAGGCCTCTGACCAAGTGTAAATTCTCACTAAAACCCCACCTGGGTTTATTATTATTATTCCTATTTTACTCTTCTCAGGGATTTGACTCCAGTGCTCCTGTTGGTCCCCAAGGCACTCAAAAGTTAGGTAACTTGTCCAAGATCCAGCATCTAGTTACGGTGGCCAGGCCCGAAGCCACACAGTCAGGTTCCAGGACACTTCACTGCCAGGCTTGCCCACGCCCCAGTGGCCCTGGACCCACACAACACGCCATCCCTCCCACAGCCCGCACCGTCAGGAAGGTGCTCAGGGCTGCAAAGCTGCTACAGGAGCTGACCTTCCACTCTTCTCTTCACACTACTCATAAACACTACTCATCGGGGGGCATCATTCTCATGAAGTAGTTTCTACTTAATAATCTGGTTTAAAGACTTTATTTTTCTCATTCAAAATGCTTCTCCAACAGCACTACAACACAGGCTGTTGGACTAAGAAGTCTGCTGCTGCTGCCATGGCCCTAAGGAAGGGGATCCTAAGCTATAAGATCATGGGTGTCGGCACTAAAACAGCCCCATATAAAGCCACACATTTAAGGAGGATTTCCCTCTCCCTCACAAACGAGCACTGAGGCCAGCAATGTAAAACAAGCTCAGGGGCCACTCAAAAGTCTTGCCTGGACAGTTTATGCCCAAGAAAAAGCTGGATACCTATTTCATGTACTTACTAAGGAGAAATAAAGTTGCCTTTATCAATTTAGACTAGGTTTTCAGTAATAATTCATAAAAAATAGCTTACATAGCCAGAACCCATGTCCAAGATCCGCTTGTCTATTTCAGAAGTCTGACGAGGAAGAGGCCTTAATTAGCAGCCACAAAGCAGCCCCTCTACACCTGCTCAGCCAGCCAGCGGTCACCATCCCCTCTTCTCAGAGATGGACTCCGCTCCTCTGGTCCTTCCTATCAGGGATTTCAACGTGTTGCCACTCCTGCTGTGCCCCACCCTTGGAAACTCAAATCAGACACAGGAAGAGCAATCTTCCTAAACAAATAGTCTAGAGATACCTACTTTAGAGTAGGAAACATGAACTCAGCATTTAGTGGTCTTGAAACTGATGAAAATCAGCAATGGGCCAATGTAATGTGAATTGAGGAATGATAAACCAGTTCCTGATATGGTGCCCATGATCTTAGAATTTTAAGTGTGGTTTTATCATGAATACAACTCTTCCCAACATTCTGGAAGGCTGAACATTCATATCTCATGGACAAAGCAAGAGGCTTCTGGCTCTGATTCTCCTCCTAGTACTCTGTGGAATGACTATTCAGTGACCCTTCATTATAGGCTTAAGTATTATACCAGTGTAATAAATTACTAGCAACAGTTAACTATTAAAGTGATTAAGCTCACTCCTGCAGGCACGGCTGATTCAACTGTAACTACTTTCACCTCCCTGGACCCCCTTCCCCCCGCAATTCACACAGAATCTAGCAAAGTGCCTGGTATAGACTAACCCCTCAGTGTTATCCATACTCACTGAACATGGTCAATTCAAACTGAAATATATTATTAAACTAGCCCGTACAGGACAAGTTATAATGAAAACAGCGTCCCCTAAGAGGAGAACACCCTGTGGGGGGTTTTAGAGGTTGAAACCAACTAACCGTCGAAGTGGAAGAAGTGATTGTGTTGGTTTAAGCGAGGTCTGCCTTCTGCTGCCGCCACAGGAACCAAATTCTCATCCAGGTTCTCTCCTGGATGGTCTTCCCGGACACGATTATTGTCAGCAATGTTAAGAGACATCCTGCATGTGGGGCAGGAGGTGTCTTGTTCTAGCCAGGAACGAAGACAGGAGCTACCAAAAAGTCCAAAATAAGATATTCTTAGCATATTTTGCGAGAATTCACCAGAAGTATTCTGAATGTATCAGTGAGTTGTAATTTTACTTTCTATTCACCATTAGCAAGATTTAAATGTTGAGAAACACTTGCTGACATTACTTCTGGCCCTGCTTCACCCTAATGTACTCTGGTGTATCTTGCTCTGAATATCAATTAGTTAACGTACATGGTCATCTACAAGTTCCCAGGCATGACCCCTTTTCAGTAAGACTTCCTCATACAGCTCACCATTTTCCTCTCCAGCTCAATCTGACTAACTTTCAATCCAACACCCTTGCCTCTCACGTCTTTGAATCCTCTATTCCAATGATCTGTTCTCTTACTCTACTTTAGCTACCCATTAACCCAGACTTTATTTTTCTGGGCTCCAAAATCACTACAGATGGGGACTGCAGCCATGAAATTAAAAGACGCTTACTCCTTGGAAGGAAAGTTATGACCAACCTAGATAGCATATTCAAAAGCAGAGACATTACTTTGCCAACAAAGGTCCTTCTAGTCAAGGCTATGGTTTTTCCTGTGGTCATGTATGGATGTGAGAGTTGGACTGTGAAGAAGGCTGAGCGCCGAAGAATTGATGCTTTTGAACTGTGGTGTTGGAGAAGATTCTTGAGAGTCCCTTGGACTGCAAGGAGATCCAACCAGTCCATTCTGAAGGAGATCAGCCCTGGGATTTCTTTGGAAGGAATGATGCTAAAGCTGAAACTCCAGTACTTTGGCCACCTCATGCGAAGAGCTGACTCACTGGAAAAGACCCTGATGCTGGGAGGAATTGGGGGCAGGAGGAGAAGGGGACGACACAGGATGAGATGGCTGGATGGCATCACTGACTCGATGGACGTGAGTCTCAGTGAACTCCGGGAGTTGGTAATGGACAGGGAGGCCTGGCGTGCTGGGATTCATGGGGTCGCAAAGAATCAGACACGACTGAGCGACTGATCTGATCTGATCTGATCTAACCTGGTCATAACCTTGGCCTTCTCATCAAATTCGTGACTTCAAAGCTCTTATTCCCCAGCTTACTATCTCTCTGCCAGAAGAGTGTATGACAGTAATGTTCCAAAATAATAAATGTGGAAATTCAACTCTATCACATTTTGAAATAATAAAGTACCTATAATTCCTGTTGTGATCATGCAACTATTAGCCAAATAAATTATATTTTTAAAAGTTCACATCCCTTTAATCAACACCCTTAAATCACACTTCTAGTTATACCAGCCTTGTGTGGGGCTCCAAAAGTACGTAAAATCCTTGCCTTCCAATAATGCTACAGGTGAAACACTTTTCATAAGCAAATCTAATTTTACTTCATACTTCCAGCTCAAAGGGATCAGTGACCTAAAGGTAAGGGATAAAACCATAAAACTATTACAAAAAAACTATCATGAACTCAGATTTGGCAAAGGATTCTTAGATCTGACACTCAAAATGTGAGCTACAAAAGAAAGAATGGGTAAATTGGATTTCATCAGAAAAGTAAAAGGTATACATCAGAGGCTATTACCAAGAAAGTGAGAAGACAAGCTACCAAATGGGAGAAAATATTTGCAAATCATACATCTGATAAGGGTTTAGTATCCAGAATACATAAAGAACTCTTACAACTCATCAACAGAAAGAAAAACAACCCAAATAAAATAGGATAATCTGACTTCAACAGACATTCTCCAAAGAGAATGCACAAACACACCAACAAGCATGTGAAACAATGATCAGCATCACTGGTTAATAAAGAAAAGAAATGCAAATCAAACCACAATGAGAAACCACATTACAACCTTTAAGATGGCTATTATCTCATGTAAAATGTAAACAGGTATACTAGCTATAGAAAACAGATAGTTCCTCAAAAGCACAGAATTATCACATGACCCAGCAACTCCACCTCTGGGTGTATACCCTAAAGAACTGAAAGCAGGGTCTTTTTTATTTTTTTAATTTTTATTTATTTTTAGTTATTTAGTTGCAACGGGTTTTCTCTGTGGCATGTGGGATCTAGTCCCCTGACCAGGGATCGAACCCAGGTCCCCTGCATTGGGAGCTCAATGTCTTATCCACTGGACCACCAGGGAAGTCCCTGAAAGCAGGGTCTTGAAAGGAAATGTGTACCCCCATGTTTGCAGCAGCATTATTCATGATAGCCTGAGAAGGCAGAAACCACCTAAATGTCTGTTGACAGATGAATGGAGAAACACAATGTGATACACACACAATGGAATATTGTTCAGCTTTAGAAAGGAATGAAATTCTGACACGTGTTACAACATGGATGAACCTTGAAGACATTCAGTTCAGTTGCTCAGTCGTGTCCGACTCTTTGCGACCCTGTGAATTGTAGTACGCCTGTCCATGGACGGGCCTCAGTCGCTCAGTCATGTCCGACTCTTTGCGACCCTATGAATTGCAGCACGCCTGTCCATGGACAGGCCTCCCTGTCCATCACCAACTCCCAGAGTTCACTCAAACTCATATCCATCGAGTCAGTGATGCCATCCAGCCATCTCATCCTGTCGTCCCCTTCTCCTCCTGCTTCCAATCCATCCCAGCATCAGGGTCTTTTCCAATAAGTCAACTCTTCGCGTGAGGTGGCCAAAGTATTGGAGTTTCAGCTTCAGCATCAGTCCTTCCAATGAACACCCAGGACTGATCTCCTTTAGGATGGACTGGTTGGACCTCCTTGCAGTCCAAGGGACTCTAGAGAGTCTTATCCAACACTGCAGATCAAAAGCATCAATTCTTCGGTGCTCAGCTTTCTTCACAGTCCAACTCTCACATCCATACATGACCACAGGAAAAACCACAGCCTTGACTAGACGAACTTTTGTTGGCAAAGTAAGGTCTCTGCTTTTGAATATGCTATCTAGGTTGGTCATAACTTTCCTTCCAAGGAGTAAGCGTCTTTTAATTTCATGGCTGCAGTCACCATCTGCAGTGATTTTGGAGCCCCCCCAAAAAAGTCTGACACTGTTTCCACTATTTCCCCATCTATTTCCCATGAAGTGATGGGACCAGATGCCATGATCTTAGTTTTCTGAATGTTTAGCTTTAAGCCAACTTTTTCACTCTCCTCTTTCACTTTCATCAAGAGGCTCTTTAGTTCCTCTTCACTTTCTGCCATTATGCTAAGTGAAAAAAGCCAGACATAAAAGGACAACTATTGTGCGATGTGCTATTGTGTGATAGCTGACAGAAAATAGAAAGGTAGTTGCCAAGGACTGAGGAGAAGGGGAGACTATGGAGTTATTGTTTGATGGGTATAGAGTTTCAGTCTGGGAAGGTGAAAACGTTCTGGAGGTGGATGGTGGTAAAGGTTGCCCGACAATGTGAATGTACTCAATGTCACTGAACTGGTACACTTAAAAATAGTTAAATTGTAAAATTTATGTTATGTAAACATTTTCGAGGGTTTCCCTGGTGGCTCAGACAGTAAAGTATCTGCTTGCAATGCAAAAGACCAGGGTTCAATCCCTAGCTCAGGAAGATCCCCTGGAGAAGGGAATGGCCACCCACTCCAGGATTCTTACCTGGAGAATGCCACGGACAGAGGAGCCTAGTGGGTTACAATCCATGAGGTCACAAAGAGTTGGACACAACTGAGCAACTAACACTTTCACTTCATACATTTTTTACCACAATAAAAACATCACATTTGAGAGCTATCATTAAAAAAAAACCCACCATAATGAGATACCACTTCCAACCAAAATGGCTACAATAAGAAAAAACAGAAAACAAGTATTGTTGAGGATCTGAAGAAACTGGAACCCTCATACATTGCTGATAGGATGTAAAATGGTGCAGCTGCTGTGGGAAAATCTGCTGGTTCTTCAAGGAGTTAAACATAGAATTACCCTATGACTCAGCAATTTTACTCCTAAGTATATACTGAAAAGAATTAAAAACAGGTACTCCAACAGATACAGATATCTGTTCACAAATGTTTATATTAATAACAGCATCATTTGGAATAGCTAAAAAGTGGAAGAATGGAGGGTCCATCAATGGAAGAATGAATAAATAGGATGTTCAATTATTATAAAAATGTTTAACTCAGTCATAAAAAGGAAAGACGTACTGAAATATGCTACAACTTGGATGACTTTGAAAATTTTATGCTTAGTAAAAGAAGGCAGTCACAAGAAGTCACATATTGTATGATTCCTTTCATACGGACTTTCCAGAAAAGGCAAACCCACAGAGACAGGGAGCGGATTACTGGCTGCCAGGTAATGTGGAGAGGAAGGCATGGGGAGTGACTTACTGTAACGGATATGGGGGTTATTCTGGGGTGATGAACAAGTTTTGAACTTGCAGAAGACTGGTTGTTGTACCACACTGTGAATGCACTAAATGCCACTGAATTGTATACTTTAGGATTGCTGATTGTATGTTATATGAATTTTGCCTCAATTTTAAAAATTAAATCCTAAAATTAATCTAATTAAATGCTTGAAAACATTTCTTCTGGAGTGAAATATACTCTTTTGAGTTATTCTTCCAAACTTTCTCCAAGCTCCTTAGGAACTATCTGAAAGTTTTTGAGAAATGCGTGTGTCTCTGGTCTTCCAACCTCATCAATCAGCACCACCATCCATCCAGTCGCTCAGCCGCAAAACTAGAAGAATCCTCGACACCTTACATTCCCCACTCTCTCACAGCCAGTCTGCACCATGTGCCTCCTGCTCCTCCTCACGCCTGTCCACCCGTTCCTGCCCCTCTTCCACTGCTCTAGCTCACACGCCTCTCGGCGCCCATCCGAACCCCAGCAGCCCTTACCAACTGGCCTCCCTGATCTTCCCCAGCTGCACATCTGACCTCGAACCCCTACTTTAAAACCTTCCACTGCCCTCAGTTCCCTTCAAGGTGACTCAGGCCTGTGTCTTCTGCCTCAGCAAACACCAATCCCCCCTCTGACATTCTGAGCTCCTAGCACACGGGTTCTCTTTCATTCCTTGGATACTCCCTTTTGCTTCAGTAATGTTCCCTCTGTCTCAAAGGCTCTTCCACCTGATCCCTTCTTCTGATGCCTTCACACCTACTCACTGTCAGAGTCACCTTCTCCAGGTGTCAGATTCCTTTGTCACAAGCTCTCAAGGACCACATTCCCTTTCTTTAGAGCACTTGTCTCAATTTATCCTTACATGCTCATAAACACTCCTGCTTAATTCATGTCTGTCTCCTCCATTAGGCTGAACGCCTTGTGAGACAAAGACCACCTCTGTCATTTTAACGTTATTTCCCAGAAGCCAACTCAGTAGCCAGCACATTTAAAAAAAAAAAAATCAATACATTTGTTGAGTTATTGATACTCCAGCTCCAAAGTCTTTCTAACATTAAAAAGAAGAAGAAAAACTATTTAGGAATACAAAATAAAGAAAGGAAGATTTAAAGATGTAAAAATTATAACTTTCTCAATATGCAAGACTGATCATAGATACAAAAGGTCAAGAGATACCTCAAGGTCTAGCAACATGAAAAACATCCAATCTACAAACAGAATAATTTAGATTTAGGTTGAACAGTCACAGTCCATATGAGAGCTCTGAAAATGAACAACATTAAGAGGTGAGGACTGCAACAGCGAGAGACAAGGGCTCACAGGGGACAGAAGAGCCTGTACTGCACACAGATCTAGTCCAGCCGTGGAGGTTCTGTAATCCCTGACGACAGTCACAGTTCCGGGCTGCTTACTGTCTCTGGTCTGATCCCCATCCCATCACACCACCCTGGTGTGTGTTTCTATGTTGCTTCTGGGCATGCGTGAAATGCACGAATAAATATTCTCACCCCAATAAAGGTGAGAAAAGGGAATAAGCTATTGTAAAGCGAGGATTCCTCCACCCCTTTGTTTTAAGTCTTAGGGGCCTATGTGTTATACCTCAGAGCTTACACAGAGAAGGAATGTGAAGACAGCTTACACATCCAGAAATTGAGATGGCAAACTGAGTGGGGAACAATCCTGCTGTGTAGGGAAGAGGCTGAGAAACAAGGCAGACACTCCCAGGCCCCCCACCCCACTCAGTACCAGCACCTTGGCCAGTCTGAGGGAACGCGCCTACTCTTCAGCTAAGGTTGGTCTTAAGCCCCGGCACAAGAAGCATCCTCGTGGCCTGGACAGAACACCAGTCCCATGTGGCCCCCTGCCAAGCTCCTACTTGTGGAAAAGATGTCCACAGGGCAGTTTCCTCGCAGCCTGCATGGAGTCCCAGCAGATGGCGCAGTCATCGTTATTGACAGCCAGCTCCTCTGGAGTTGCCACTGCAAACCTGTAAGAAAAAAAGCGAAAACCATCACAGAGGGCACCTGGCAGGGATCTCTGTCAATCCCACAAACACTAAGCATCACTTGCATCACAGATTTCACCTTTCTAGCAGCACACTTACAGAGGAATCATGTTCACCATGAAATCTCCACCCATGGAAATCATGACAACCATGCTCTCTCCAGAGACCATCAAACAGCAGGAAACCAATACACAGAAACCAACTGTGTCGTAAGACAACGGCCCTCGTTAGTGATGACATGAGCGCACATTTCTGGGTAGATTAGAGGAGTTAAGACACCTCAGAGAGCCAAACTGCTCCCCTGAACACAAGAAGGATGCCTGTTAAGCTCACACCTTTTAGGCTTGGTTTAGCCTCAGGACGCCAAGTGAACACCTCAGTGAGGTTAAGAGTGTGAGAGACAGAATGTGTGTTTGTGTGTGTCTGTGTGTGTATGTAAGCATGCATGTGTAAGGAATAAAAAGGGCAGAAGCCCAAGGAGACTTCCATAGGAAACTTCCATTTAATAATAATGATGATAAAAATAACGATGTAATAAAAGAACCTAATATTTACCCAGTACTGTTCTAAGTATATTATGTTCATTATCCCACTGAATCCACCCAACATTCCAGGAAGAAAGTATTGTTATTATCCCTAGGCTTAAGCAACCCAGGCACAGGGAGGTAAGTAAATTGTCCAGAGTCACACGGTAACTAAGTGGGCTTCACATCTAGGCAGTCTGACTCCCGAGCCTGCACTTTTCACCATTCCATTAACAGCTGAAAAAAGCAGGGATATAACCCGGGATCTGTTATTATTAAAGATCGCAAATGTGTCAACATGGGCGGCATCAACCTGCTGACTCACCTGGCTTCCATGTTTCCGACCACTCGCAAATAGTTCTTGTGCCGGCGGATGCGACGCTGTACTTCATGAAACAGGTAACGCAGCTGCATGAAGATGACCAAGCTGGCCATGGACAACCAGATGTTGCCAAATAACTTGATGAGAGGGACAGAGAATAAAATGTACAATAAAGGTCAACGCGAACTGGCTAGCGCCAAGGGTGAAACAAGCAACGGAAGGGCTGAGTCGTGGGTAAAGGTGAGCAGGAGCAGCCACTGGGGAAGCAAATGCGCATACTCCTCTCACGACTCTCAACACTGCCCGTGCTCTGGGGCCTAGTCATTCCATCCCCAGCCATCTGTTCTGAGGAGCTCATCAGAAAGTTTAAAGCTTTATGCCAAATGATGTACATTCATGCAATTATAAAACAGAAAACCAGGAAACAGACCAAATGCCCAGTAGGGGAACAGTTATACTGTGAACTCACATAATGTAATATTGTATACTCATTATATGTATCATAAAATATAATTATATCCTATTATATTTTATATATAACATTTTTAAGATTAATAATATGGGTAAATAATATTTTAAGTGAAAAGAGGAAAAAAGTACTTCAAAAAAAGCTAACATGTGACCAAAAAATTATGTAACGATGTGAAGAGGCAAACAACTGAATAAAATCTAAATACCCTTATTATGGGAGCAGGGTGTTCAATGGCTAGGGGTGGGGGACTGAAGGAAGGAAAGTGGTCAAAACGTACAAACTTCCAGTTGTAAGATAAAAACTTAGTGGGGATATACGACATGATAACGAGTTACAACAGTGCTGTATGCTGCACTTCAATCAAATCATCATACCCTGTCGTGGAATTTTTATCTTAAAGGTATTAAAATGATTGAGAAGAAATGTTGCTAGCACAGGAAGATGCACATAATACAACAGCTACAAAAACCTAAGCTATAGGCCCGATACATGATGAATACATGGCTCTGAATAAATAAAGAAGCAGTAACCACAAAAAAAAAGTCAACACTTAACTTTTGACATTTGTTGGGGGGGGCTTTTTTTTTTAAAGTACGTTTTCAAAGTCATTTTTAAAAAGTACACTTAGAAATGTGCTATGTTCAACTCTCAAATTTTTAAATGCTACTTTGACCAGCTTATGATATAAACAAACTGCCCACCAAACATGTTGATTCTCACCATTCTGAGATCACTGAAGTGCTAACCAGGGAAGCAGGTTTTCAACATGGTGATTTCTTGCACACCAAAATAAAATGCAAACAATGAAGTAGGAGAAATTAAGAATAAAGACTTTGCTTTTAATTACAAAGATGGAACATTTATGCATCCCTGAAGTAGCTAACACTGTGGGAGTCGCCTTTACCACCTACAAAGTAACTGCTAAATATCAGAAGCCACAGAATCTATGAGGAGAGGAATTCTCTTAATACCATGCTAAAAGAATTATCTACTGACTTAGTCAGCAGAGTGAGTTAAGTCTCCTGGGAGGACAGCAAACACCTCTTGAGCTGGGCACCAAAGCTGTTCCACGCTGTTTTACACCCATTGGCCAGAAAGAAAAAAAAAGGGGAGGGGCACAGTTGCATCATTTTTATAGTCTTTTAAGTGGGTCATCCACAAATGTTTCACTTATTAAACTCTGTACGAAACAGAGTTCCTAATTCTAAAAAACTCAGCTCTCTCTGTTGGAGTTCCCTCTGGGAAACTTACCAACATGTGAATATGGTGCATGAGGTCCAAGGACAAGAGAGTGAGCTCCATGACAAAATCTGTGTAATAGACATACGTCCCCTTTCCTTCCCATGTCCCTTCATGGTTGAGGTCCCAGAGGTGAATTACGTATCTGCCATGGACAGAAGAGAGTCATGTTAATGATTTACTGTCACAACTGAATTTGTTTTAAATAGGATACACTAGAGTCATATTTTTACAAATTTTTTACATGTTATATTTTAAAATCAACTATACGAGTAGACCTCCATCACCTCCCTCCCAAATTTCTACTCACCGTAAAATCACATGAGCAGTCCTCACTGTCACAAGAAGAGACTATTTTAAAAAAGAGAGATTTTTTTCCTTTTAGTAAAGTTTAGGATTGCTCAGACCAAATTAATTTTTGCAAAATGATAAAAGACAAACATTTCTCAGTTCAATTAAAAAGCAGGTTGTTCAATGGCTGGGGGGGCGGTGAGGGGGACTTGGAGGATGGTAGTCACAAGCTACCAGTTATAAGGTACACAAGTACGGGGGATGTAACGTATAACATCACTGCAGGCAATAGTGCTGTATCATATACTTCAAAGTTGTGCAGAGAGGACAGCCTAAAAAGTTTCACCACAGGGGAAAAAACATTTTGAGGGAATTAAGAGGATACTTATTGTGGTAATAATCATTTCACAAATTATTATCATCATTATGTTGTATACCTTAAACTTATACAGACTGTATATCTCATTAAAACTGAAAGAAAAAAAAAGCAAGTTACCAACCATTTTAGTTCATGTGCATCAAATTTCCATGGAATATTCTCATGACCTAGAAACTCAACTTTCATTGAGCCTTTTCCTGTTAATAGGTGACAACCAACTACACCTGTCCAGCTCCTGGGGATGCCTTCCACAATCTTGAGGTCACTGAGTTTGACAATCACTTCTATTTTGTACAGCACCGAGTCACCATAATTGATAACCCCAAGAGGCTGTCTGAATACCTGGTGACCATATACCCAAGGTGAGGTTTAGACCCTACTATCCTAGACGATCCACGAGTCCCTGCTTGCCGCATGATGCTTTCTGCACCCTGTTCACCAACACAGAAGAAAACCGAATGCAGGAAATCAATAACAAAATAAGACCTTCACGGTATTTTGTATTATAGAAACTGATGCTAAGAAAAGTTTCCTCTTAATCTAGGACAATTAAACATAAACATTCTTAGAGATTGGAAAACTTTCATTTACAAATAGAAAATATTCTGCACAGAAGAGAAACACTATAAAAAAATGATTTAGTTCAAAATATCAAATCTATAACATGATAATGTATCTTAAGAACTTAATGAGCTAAAATAAAAATATGTACTATGACCCAATAGATCTATTTTAAGCATCTTTATTTTTAGGTATACCTTTTTTAAAGTTTGGCCTAGTAGTAATTAAAAGCCCAAGAAACAGAAAAGGAAAACAATGTACTTACACTACATTATACTCCAAAATGAACACTATTAAGCAAAATAAATTCTAATCCTATTCTAACAAATTCCCAATTAGCAGTTTAAACTCACAGTTTTGATATTAGCCATCTATTGATAGTGATACTAGATATCTATTATTCCATTCTTTCATTAATAGCAATTATGGACAAGATAAAAGTGTTTTTCCTTTGGCCTGAAAAAAAAGCAAATATAGCCACTGAAAACAAAGAACATTCAAATAATCTGATTTCTATTGAATAGAAACTGGTATTTTCAGAAAGGTTTTTAAAAGTACATTTTAAATATACATGAGTATCTCAGATTATTCTCTGAAAATAATGAATATAGTTTCCATATTTATTGTATTATTCTGTAAAATCTTAATTTATGGCCTATCTAAACTAACCAATTACAGGTGGTAGTTAAGTCACTAAGCCAAGTCCAACTCTTTGTAATCCCCTGGACTGTAGCAGGTCAGGCCCCTCTGTCCATGGGATTTCCCAGGCAGGATTACTGGAGTGAGTTGCCATTTCCTCCTCCAAACCAATTACAGGGTATTTCCCTATTGTTACCAAGCACTGCTTCTTAAGGAGAAAACCTTTCCCACTTTGAAGTCATAGACCTTGGATTATGCTGATTTTACCACTTTGGAACTTTTAGCAGTTCAGCTGCCATGCCATTTTCCCATCCATAAACAGGCATGTAAGGTATTTACAACAATCCCCAGTGTACAGTAAGCACTATGTATAACCGCTGGCAAAAATAATTACAGCTGACCCTTGGGCAACAGAGGAGTGTCTAATTTATCGTCGGCCCTCCATATCCAGTTCCTCTGCATCTGTGGATTCAACCACCCAGGGACCGGGTAGTATTTCCTCCTGAAAAATATCCACATGTAAGTGGACCCACACAGTTCACACGTTGTTCAAGGGTCAACTGTACTTTTTATTAGTTGTAGCAAGGATTACATGAAAGAACATACATAGAAGCATTCACTACCAGAACCCAATCTAAAACAAAGGAACTCCAAAAATGTTTATTAAAATGAAAGACCAGCTATCCATCATGGGTGAAAAGTAATCGGTCAACCGCCCTCTAGCTTCCTTGGAAATACACGGGAACACAACCAGAGCAAAGGCCTATGTCCGTATCTTACCTCTGCAGCCATGAAAGCCAACGTGTGCATCCCATGGGTGTAGCCTGTGACGCAACAGACGACTGCTAACCCGCAGCAGGAAAGCAGCATGGCGACCAGGAGGGACAGAACTCGGCCGTGGCTACTCATGGGGGTGGTGGGAGAAAAAGAAAGCTGGAAGGACAAAACAGAAGACAGAAGCTCATTCTTCAGCATGGCAGGGTTAAACCTGACTGAGAAACTCAAGGTTAATCTTGGTGTCTTTGTTGGGACGTCTGCACAGAGCCACTACCATTACCAGAGGGCCAGAATTCTCCAGCCAACCTCAATATGAGTATGCGCTGATACCTTGAGATCTTCACCATCTAATTTAGGGACCATAACAATATACATAATATTTTCATCTCAAATTCTCAAGAATCCTCCTACCGGTGGGGTTACAAGCCTCTAGAAGCAACTTGCCAGAGTTCTGTCATTCTCCCTCTGGCTTCAACAGGACTCGGCAACACCATGTTCTGTCGTGCTCTTTCTCAATCTTGCTCTAATTCTAACCCCTCAAAGTCACCTGGGGGGACATTCCTAGCCCGTTCACAGCTGGACAACCGAAGTGTACTCCACGTGAAGATGGACCACTATCGTCATGCTACATTAATGGCACACAAGCAGAGGCAACAGCTTGGAGAAGGGAGGTCTGGAGCTGTGACTCCTGGGCAGG
This sequence comes from Bubalus bubalis, assembly GCF_019923935.1. Lineage (NCBI taxonomy): Eukaryota > Metazoa > Chordata > Mammalia > Artiodactyla > Bovidae > Bubalus > Bubalus bubalis. Next base: position 23,845,840 of record NC_059174.1, on the reverse strand, counting down.
AAACTGTAGATACCAAACCAGCTGGGGAGACAAGCAGCACCCGTTCACGGCCCGGGATGGGGGCTGAATTCTCAAACAGCTCAAGGCTGTGGAACTGAGATCAGCTCACAGAGAGGTGCAAGGACCACCATGGTCCATGAAGACTGCGTAAAGAAGGGGACAAAGAGCACTGTGTGGTGGGCTTCACGGAGCAGTAGGATCACAGGTGCCCATTGGCTCTGGATCTATGAGATTAGTTAGGGAGCACTCAGGAATGAAGATTCTCCCGCACAACTCTGTAGCCAAAAGGCAGAACTTTTACCCAGACAGAAAAGGATTCACTTCTCCAGGGACCAAGGGAGCAAAGGGAGCTATTTCAGCGCTGGCCCAGGGGTGGAAACAACATAAACTAGTCAGAAAGAGTAGCCCCAGGGGCCAGAGTAAGAAGGGAGAAAACGGAAGGAGATTAGAAAGCATCTGGAAGAGATCAGCTATTTTTTCAGTTTAAGCTTCCCTTTCACTCCGATCAAAACAGTTTGTGTTAGGTGAACTGACCCTACATGGGCTGTCATGTAACACTACTGGGGAGGGAAGAAAGCCTCTTGAGGGGACACTGCCCCTGCATGCCTTGGCTGCTGCAGACAATTCCTCAAGAAACAGGCAGGAGGTGCCTGAGCCAGGAGCCTTCCCTGGGAGAGCCGTCCTGCACACACATGTCACGGCTCATTCGTATGACACCACTCAGACCTGCCATGTGCATGCCTAAGCAGGAAAAGAAGAGCTTGGGTAAAAACTCACATATTCAAACCGGTCCTTGCAGAGCTGAACCATCAGGTGCAGAAATACTAGTCCAGCAAACCAGAGGCACCACATGACCACTTCTTCCACTGTTTGGACATTCAGCACCCCGAAAATGAAAATGAACTTGTAGAAAATAAAATTCCAAAACTTGTCTTTGAGGTGCTAAAAAGAAAAATATTTGTAAAGGTGAGTACCATTACATCTAATCTGTTCTAGAGACAGTAAGCTGGCTTTTAAGGAGGAGAGAATATTCTATTCTGTTTTCTAACGCTTGTCCATGACAAAACCAAAGGCAAAGAAAGAAATGAGCCCTGTGAAGAACAAAGGTAAGACATCTAGGAAGTAATCTATAGATTCTGGATTGAATTCCTCAGTCAGTTATGAAATTCTAGACATTTAAGAGTGGAATAATATTAGTTTAGTATAATATTAATAATATATGTTATATAACAAAATAAAACACAGAATAAAAAAAAATGGTGACAGCTACAAGTATCATTTTTACTACTTCTGCTCTCTGAATTCTTAAAACAAAAGATTGGACATTCTTTTTTTTTAAACATCCTTCAGATTCAAAAATATGCTAATTTTCCAGCCATAATCAATAATGTATGAAAAAGTGCAAAGAAAAGGTAAAACAAAAATGATGCCTTAACATCTTCATGCAATTTTCTTCCTAAATGTAAAACATGATGCCAATGAACACTGTCTGAATGGACCACTTTAGTGGCTACAGATGGTCACTGAAATGTTTTCTCACCATTCAAAAAATATTGCAATGAATATCTTTGTACAAGATTCTATGTTCTCAGCAATCAAAGGTTATGGATGTTGTTATGGTTTCTAATTATAAATGTACATGCCCACATAAGAGTATCTGCTTCACTGTACTCTTTCTTACACTGAGAATGTCCAGTTTTAAAAATATTTACCATCCTGAAAAAAAAGAAGGGCAACGAGGAGCATCAACCCAACAGATATTAAAAAGCACCATCAAGCACAGTGGTGGAACTGAGTGCAGAGGAGAAGGATGAAAACACGGCTCCTAAGTTTACTTTTATATAAAGGTTTTAAATTGTGTACATGTCTCACAAATTCAAAATTTTAAACAGAAAGAAAAGCAAAATTGAAAAAAAAAACAGAAATAATTGAACCCACATGTGGAACACATTGATAACAAGACTATTTAAAGAGTTATTTTGAGAACTTTAAAACACTATACTGTGCCTAGACACCCTTTGTTCAGAGAACAAAATGAACTAGGAATCCTTAGTGAATGTCTGTTTCCAGATCTGGGGCAGTAAGCATGAGGTGAAGCTAGAACATTCTGTGCCCTGGTTCTGAACCTTCGTTCCACCATCTATTTCCTGTGTGGCTTTGGTTTCCATCCCCATGCTCTGGTTTCCCATCTATAAGACAGATCTTATAACAACAGCATATACCTTATAGAACAGCTGGGGGAACTAAGTAAGTTAACACATATATTGTGCTTAGACAAATGCCACAGTAGGCATTAAGTGCATTAAAAAAAAAATCCTTGTTCTACACCGCCACTTAACAGTTTAATATTTGTCCCATTTTAGGTATTTAATGTCTTTGTGCCTAGTATTTACTTTACTTCTTCAACTTTAAGCACCCAGAGAGTAAACCCATGTCAACTCTGTAGTGTTCTAACTCAAAACAGTGCTTAGTAAATACTACAGGGTGACACTGGTCAAAAATGGTCATCACAGAACATGAAAGACGTGATCTATACAGAAAAAAGAGACGAGTGACAAACGTGCCGATTATGATTACCTCCAGGTATTTAAAAAATCTCTGTAATACTTCAAGGTTAATTTTCTGTAAATTCTGAACTGGTATTTAACATTTTAGTAAACATAAAGTGGTACATAAGGCCCACTGGTGCCAGAACAATCCACCAACAATTGGATGGCTTGCTTGGCCTGACTGATTCCTGGCCCACAAGTCAAAGTTTTACTTGAAAACAGAAGCATCAAAGAAAGCTTTTGGGGACTTCCATGGTGGTCGAATGGCTGGGGGCCCAAGTTTGATCCCTGGTCAGGGAACTAGATCCCACATGCCACAGGTAAGACCTGGTGCAGCCAAATACGCAAATTAAATACAATTTTTAAAAAAAAGTTTTTGTATGCTACCAAAAAAACTATGTTCTGTTAATCCCATCTGGGAGACCTCTGGAGTTGATATTTTGCAGAAAGTGCTCAATACTCACTAATGAAAAATTGGGGGGAAAATAAACAGCCCTGCTCTTCACAGCATCCAAGGGATCAATCACAGAGTAACTGCATTTTAACTCTGCCCAGGACCTCAGCTGACTTGATAACAAGAGATCTGGGTTGAAAAGGATATGTAAGGGCTGAGGCCACTGTGTACTATTAATGTATGGACAGTAGGTTTTTGTGTCTTACCACTGGAATAGGACAAAGTACAACACAGTTCTGCTCATATGTTATTGTTGTAAAGGCCAGTTCTAAAGTCTTACTTTAAAACACACCATTCTACACTCTATCCACTAAAATCCTTTGGGGAACTGCCAATCTGCACAGTATATTCGTGGCATTAATTCTTTAATGAAAGCACATCCTGCTCATACATACATTCTGAGAATAATGTTCAAATGTCAGACTATCTCACCTGAACATTGATTTGCAAAATGAGGAATCTTAATATTCCTTTCCAAAGGGAAAAACTAAAATCTCTCAGTAAATTCCTTTGGAAAAGTACCCATATTCTAAAGAATGATATATATACGATTATTCAAACAAAAAAAGACAGAGCTTCTTTCAGAATTACCTCATAAATGTCATGGTGAAAGAGCAATCAAGAATAATACTGGGACACCCTGGTTACACTGAATACAGACTGTGGACTACATGAGGTATTTTACCAATGCTGAATTTCCTGATGTTGATCACTGTCCTATAGTTATATAAGAAAAGCTCCTTGCTCTTAGGAAACATATACTGCACTATTTGAGGTTCTATATGATGCCCCAGTTTACTCTCAAACAGATCAGAAAAAAACATATAGATAAAAGGTGAATAGATATAGATATTTATATATAGATAAAAGGTGAATGTTAGAGCAGATGGGGCAAAATGTTAATAACTCTGAATCTGGATAAAATCTATATGGGAGTTCTTCATACTATTTGTGCAAATTTTCTTTAAGTTTGAAATTATACCCAAGAAAGTTTTTGTTTTTTTAATCTAGTCACAAGAATGCATCCTTGCTGTGTGGACTTACCTGTCTTTCGCTCACTCGAAGAGGGCCAAACACGATACACTGGATTAGCTTAGCCACCAACATCAAGATGCAGCAAGCAGTATTTACTAGAACCTGTACACAAACCAAAGAAAGGAAGTTTATTTCCTCTTGTTGCAAAATAAATGCAGCTCTAAAAATTTTCTATTGGGAATTCAGCCAACATTTCTAATAACTGAACCTTTCCAGTTTTCTACCAGTACAAGATCTGTAACATGTGAAGAGGCACATTTTTATGGGTGGTGGGGGTATGGATGAGGAGTGGGGAGGGAAGGTACCAGCTTGGTGGTTAACTCACAGAGCCCTGTCCCAATGTGTACCCTTCAGAAGGCCATTATCCCCTTCAGTCTTAACTGAATTGAGCGTAAACTCTGTACTGTATGTGTAAAACTGTATACACCTTAGAAAACCATATCTCCAAGGCATATCAATTCTCACATTAAGGTTTTGAACAGTCTAGAAGAAAACTTTTCCAGAAAATGTTGTTATCATGAACAGTAAAAGTCCAGCACCCAAACTTCCTACGCTGCTCTGTTCAAAAACAGGAAATAGGGAGAAGAGGGTGAATGGTCACAAAGAGCCTACAAGATCATGGAGAACTGAGAATCAAAAACATACACATTTTCAAAAATACTGCAATGGGACAAAAGATACCTGTGCTTGGTGTTGGCCTTGAAGGAAAGGTTCTGGGGCATTCAAGGGGAGCAGAATCAAGAAAGCAGGAAGAAAAGTGGCAGGAGGAGCTGAGAACTGCGACCATGAGACGCCAGTGGCAGCGCAAGGCCTTCTTCACCAGCAGGTGGGAAACTTCCTTAGTGATGAAGAAAGCCCTCACGCCCAAACAACAGACCTAATGCTTACAAATCAAACTGTGTTCTGCCCCAACTCAGAAGTTACTCTGGCACACCACCTTACTGATGCTCCAGTGATTTTTAAAACCAAAGAATCTGAAAAAGCCAAAAGGACCTTGATGCAGAACTGTACAGGGGACTTTTAGTTAGAGCAAATGAAAATGAACACCAACGACAGAAAAGACTACTTCAATCTTTGTTTCACTAAGTGTACAGGAAGGTGGAGGTGCCAGATTCCTCTTCCCAGGCCATCCGTCCCTCTACTTCTAAAAGAAGCAAACGATGTTTTAAAAATGAGTAAATAAAGGAAGGTGACAGAAGAGGGTAATATAAGGAAGGAAACTCCCCAGGATCTTTTCAGGTTCCTCTTTGTACTTGACATTACCCAGCCCTTTGGTAACCCTGATGCAGTATGTATCATGAATGGTAGCCCTGATTCATTACAAAAGAATAAATTATGTTTAGTTACATTCTGCCTGTCTAATGGGACAAGGAAGTATGGGATGTATTTTCAAAGAACTAAAACAAAAATAGTGCTGAAAAACGAAACTGTTCCGGTAATTAATGTCTTCAGATAACCAGAAAAAACCCCGAAATTAGCTATCCAAAACATCCTAACCTCCTTAAGTATTGTGGAACAGCCCTATTCAAAACATTCCAACAAACTGGATGGAACACTAAATTTTAAGGGATGAAATAGATGTTTAAAAGGCTCATCTTCCTTGTGCTCTAAATCAGTTAGTGGGAACCCCAATCATGTCAGTTAAGGAAAAAATGCCGTAAGACAAAACTACAACCACAGTCCCTCATGCCATATGCCCCAGCTGAACTGGATTTTTAAAATCAGCCAAACACCCATTCTCAGCCTAATTACAACACAATTTTTTTAAAAGTCTTCTTGTTTTTGCAGGTAGGCATATGAAATGCAGAAATAAATTCAACATATTTAGCACCTACATGTTAAAGGTATGTGGGAGGTTAAAAGAAATGAGGTTGATTTGGACCCTGCACTCAAAGAGCTGTTAGGATCTACAGGACACAGAACTTGGTTAACATCTAACAGGCCAAGCTAGCTGGTCTCCTGAGAACAACAGGAGAAATCAAATTTAGGGTCACTCAACCATTTCTCTAACCTAAACAGCTTTCTCACATACCCTGGGGTATAAAATAAGCAATTAAGTATTACTTCTCAATTAAAACTTTTTTTTCAGTTTCCCTAAGTTCAAAAATAAGGTATAAAAACTCTGTAACTCTGATTTAGCAAAAAAAAAAAAAGGTGAAAGCCTCTGATAATTCCATCAACAGTAGATAATCATTTCTATTTTAAATATAAATGGAAGATTTGAAAATTAGCATGGCTAAGAAGGGGAAAAGAGATTGATACTAGTAAACTGATATTAGGAAGAGATTTTACATAAAAAAGAAAAAGATAATATTTTGTGAACTTTATATGAAAGTGAAAGCTATACAAGGTTGGAAGTAACTAAAGATTTTAAGATCATGAAAAAGGGCTTTTAAAACACCTCGGTTCAGTTCAGTTGCTCAGTCGTGTCTGACTCTTTGTGACCCCATGGACTGCAGCACGCCAGGCCTCCCTGTCCATCACCAACTCCCAGAGTTTACCCAAACTCATGTCCATTAAGTCAGTGATGCCATCCAACCATCTCATCCTCTGTCATCCCCTTCACCTTCAATCCTTCCCAGCATCAGGGTCTTTTCAAATGAGTCAACTCTTCGCATGAGGTGGCCAAAGTATTGGAGTTTCAGCTTCAACATCAGTCCTTCTAATGAACACTCAGGACTGATCTACTTTAGGATGGACTGGTTAGATCTCCTTGCAGTCCAAGGGACTCTCAAGAATCTTCTCCAACACCACAGTTCAAAAGCATCAATTCTTCAGCACTCAGCTTTCTTTATAGTCCAACTCTCACATCCACACATGACCACTGGAAAAACCATAGCCTTGACTAGACAGACCTTTGTTGGCAAAGTAATGTCTCTGCTTTTTAATATGCTGTCTAGGTTGGTCGCAAAGAGTTGGACACGACTGAGTGACTTCACTTTCACTTTTCACTTTCATGCATTGCAGAAGGAAATGGCAACCCACTCCAGTGTTCTTGCCTGGAGAATCCCAGGGACGGGGGAGCCTGGTGGGCTGCCGTCTATGGGGTCGCACAGAGTCAGACACGACTGAAGTGATTTAGCAGCAGCAGCAGCAGGTTGGTCATAACTTTCCTTCCAAGGAGTAAGCGTCTTTCAATTTCATGGCTGCAGTCACCATCTGCAGTGATTCTGGAGCCCCAAAAAATAAAGTCTGACACTGTTTCCACTGTTTCTCCATCTATTTGCCATGAAGTGATGGGACTGGATGCCATGATCTTAGTTTTCTGGATGTTGAGTTTTCAGCCAACTTTTTCACTCTCCTCTTTTGCTTTCATCAAGAGGCTCTTAGTTCCTCTTTGCTTTCTGCCATATGGGTGGTGTCCTCTGCATATCTGAGGTTATTGATATTTCTCCTGGCAATCTTGATTCCAGCTTGTGCTTCATCCAGCTCAGCATTTGGCATGATGTACTCTGCATATAAGTTAAATAAGCAAGCAGGGTGACAATATGCAGCCTTGATGTACTCCTTTCGCAATTTGGAACCAGTCTGTTTTTCCATGTCCGCTTCTAACGTTGCTTCTTGACCTGCATACAGATTTCTCAGAAGGCAGGTCAGGTGGTCTGGTATGCCTGGCTCTTGAAGAATTCTCTTCTACTTACAGAAAAAAATGTCAATTTCACACATACTGTCATTCCAATACAGATATAAATTTCAAAACTGACAGAGCCTTGAAAAATTGAAAATACAGGAAGAAACATAATTCAAGCTGTCTTCATTTAAAAGTAAATCCCTGGATTAACATATAAACACTACCATATATAAAGTGCTTCCCTGATAGCTCAGTTGAGGTAAAGAATCCGCCTGCAATGCAGGAGACCCCAGTTCAATTCCTGGGTCAGAAAGATCCAATGGAGAAGGGACAGGCTACCCACTCCAGTATTCTGGCCTGGAGAATTCCACGGACTGTATAGTCTCACAAAGAGCTGGACATGACTGAGTGACTTTCACTTTCACTATATATAAAACAGATTAGCAACAAGGATCTACTGCATAGCACAGGGAACTCTACTCAATATTCTGTAATAACCTATATGAGAACAGAATATGAAAAAAGGGATATATGTACATGTATAACAATCACTTAGCTGTACACATGAAACACAACACTGTACATCACCTATATTCCCATATGAAATTAAAAGCAAATTGCAAATCAGATCCCACTAGGTCATCAGTGATATTCTTACAGGAACAGCACTCCAGTCCATATTTAAACCAATAAAACCATGACAAACCTTCTCACCTTCAATAATCAAAATGAGACTCACTTTCAACAGGCCTAGTCTGAACTTCACCCTTACAGACCCCAGTAAAAGCACTAACCTCCTTCTACAATCTTCCCTTGTGGGCAGAATCCAAACTTACACATAAATAAGTTTAAGGAGCTCACCGGAACACTGTTTATAACACCAGAAGAAACGGAAAACAATTACATGGCCATTAGGGAGAACAGTTCAATAAAGTGTACAAACAGCCATTCAATGGAATACAATGAAGCCAGGAAAACTAACTCAGCAGTTCTATATTTACTAGCATTATATAGAACCTTCAGGATAACTTGCTCTCTGTAAAAAAGCAAAGTGTAGAAATGTGATTACTATGCTACTTTCTTACTATGCTATGACTTAGTGACTAAGCAACAACATATATACCATATTGTATACATACTATATATATTTGTATAATATGTTAATGCGAACTGCGTCAAGGACTTGATCAATCTCGGTATTTCTTAATTTTCTACTTAACACCAGCACTAATTACAAGAAACTGGTAAGGGCCACTTTCAGGGGAGGGAGGCAGGTAAGAGGGAGAGGGAGATTTACTTTTCTTTGTATACATCACTTGTGCACTTTTGCCTTCTGTACCATGAGCATACATCATTTATTAACTTTTTTAAGTTAAGAATCTATTGAAAAAAAAAAAATCTATTCAAGTTTAGAATCTAACCTGACCAGTTCTGAAGTTTCACATTACTCTTCTCATTGTACCATGAGAGACAGACAAGTAACAAACCCAAACTGGGCAGCCTAAGTCACAAGTTAACCTGGTATAACACACTGTATTTCTACTATATTAAAATACTTCAGAAAAGATTCTATCTATAGCAGTGTTAAAAAAAAAAACAACAAAAACTTATTATTTTTTGAAAATCTCACCAAATGCCTTTATTTTTTCTTGTCTATACAAAATAAAAACAAGTTTTGCTAGTCCTTGAGTAGTCTTAACCAAACAGACCAGGTAGTAATGACCCAAGGAACCCCTACTGAATCAAGCTTAATGTAATTCCCCTTGCTCTAAAGGCCCCGTAAGAAAACTTTTCTCCCAGAACGGCTCTACTGTTCACCTAGAAGAAACAGAAACTGAGTCATGAGGCAGGCTGGTCTGCGAGGAAGAGAAGAGGTGCTAAGAGACAGCCTGGCCATGTTTATCACTGTGTGACCCCGCGGGTGTTTCTGATTCTATAAAATGCTGGCTACCAATGGGTGCATTCCTGGTGGCTCAGACGGTAAACGGTCTGCCTGCAATGAGGGAGACCCAGGTTCGATCCCTGGGTTGGGAAGATCCTCTGGAGAAGGAAATGGCAACCCACTACAGTACTCTTGCCTAGAAAACTCCATGGATGCAGGAGTCTGGTGGGCTACAGTCCATGGGGTCGCAAAGAGTTGGACACGACTGAGCGACTTCACTTAACGGGGCATTATTTATGACCTTGTGACAAAATGCCATTCAACCCCCAGGAACCGTTTCAAGGATACAATGGATATGGATGTTATTTAGTCTCCTACTTAACACCAAAAACTACCTACCTCCCACCCCCAACCCCCACCACACACACACACACACACGTCTTTTATCAGTGTCCTCTTTTAAGGACACTCAGTTCAGTTCAGTTCAGTCGCTCAGTCATGTCTGACTCCTTGCAACCCCATGAATCCCAGCACGCCAGGCCTCCCTGTCCATCACCAACTCCTGGAGTTTACTCAAACTCATGTCCATTGAGTTGGTGATGCCATGCAGCCATCTCATCCTCTGTCGTCCCCTTCTCCTCCTGCCCCCAATCCCTCCCAGCATCAGAGTCTTTCCCAATGAGTCAACTCTTCACATGAGATGGCCAAAGTACTGGAGTTTCAGCTTTAGCATCAGTCCTTCCAGTGAACACCCAGGACTGATTTCCTTTAGGATGGACTGGTTGGATCTCCTTGCAGTCCAAGGGACTCTCAAGAGTCTTCTTCAACACCACACTTCAAAAGCATCAATTCTTCGGCACTCAGCTTTCTTCACAGTCCAGCTCTCACATCCATACCTGACCACTGGAAAAACCATAGCCTTGACTAGACCGACCTTTGTTGACAAAGTAATGTCTCTGCTTTTGAATATGCTATCTAGGTTGGTCATAACTTTCCTTCCAAGGAGTAAGCGTCTTTTAATTTCATGGCTGCAATCACCATCTGCAGTGATTTTGGAGCCCAAAAAAATAAAGTCTGACACTGTTTCCACTGTTTCCCCATCTATTTGCCATGAAGTGATGGGACCAGTTACCATGATCTTAGTATTCTGAATGTTGAGCTTTAAGCCAACTTTTTCACTCTCCACTTTCACTTTCATCAAGAGGTTTTTGAGTTCCTCTTCACTTTCTGCCATAAGGGTGGTGTCATCTGTATATCTGAGATTATTGATATTTCTCCCGGCAATCTTGATTCCAGCTTGTGCTTCTTCCAGCCCAGCGTTTCTCATGATGTACTCTGCATAGAAGTTAAATAAACAGGGTGACAATATACAGGCTTGACGTACTCCTTTTCATATTTGGAACCAGTCTGTTGTTCCATGTCCAGTTCTAACTGTTGCTCCCTGACCTGCATATAGATTTCTCAAGAGGCAGATCAGGTGGTCTGGTATTCCCATCTCTTGCAGAATTTTTCACAGTTTATTGTGATCCACACAGTCAAAGGCTTTGGCATAGTCAATAAAGCAGAAATAGATGGTTTTCTGGAACTCTCTTGCTTTTTCGATGATCCAGTGGATGTTGGCAATTTGATCTCTGGTTCCTCTGCCTTTTCTAAATCCACCTTGAACATGTTGAAGTTCATGGTTCACGTATTGCTGAAGCCTGGCTTGGAGAATTTTGAGCATTACTTTACTAGTGTGTGAGATGAGTGCAATTGTGCGGTAGTTTGAGCATTCTTTGGCATTGGAATGAAAACTGACCTTTCCAGTCCTGTGGCCACTGTTGAGTTTTCCAAATTTGCTGGCATATTGAGTGCAGCACTTTCACAGCATCATCTTTCAGGATTTGAAATAGCTCCACTGGAATTCCATCACCTCCACTAGCTTTGTTTGTAGTGATGCTTTCTAAGGCCCACATGACTTCACATTCCAGGATGTCTGGCTTTAGGTGACTGATCACACCATCGTGATTATCTTGGTCATGAAGATCTTTTTTGTGCAGTTCTTCTGTGTATTCTTGCCACCTCTTAATATCTTCTGCTTCTGTTAGGTCCATACCATTTCTGTCCTTTATCGAGCCTATCTTTGCATGAAATGTTCCCTAGGTATCTCTAATTTTCTTGAAGAGATCTCTAGTCTTTCCCATTCTGTTGTTTTCCTCTATTTCTTTGCATTGATCGCTGAAGAAGGCTTTCTTATCTCTTCTTGCTTTTCTTTGGAACTCTGCATTCAGATGCTTATATCTTTCCTTTTCTCCTTTGCTTTTCACTTCTCTTCTTTTCACAGCTATTTGTAAGGCCTCCCCAGTCAGTCATTTTGGTTTTTTGCATTTCTTTTCTATGGGGATGGTCTTGATCCCTGTCTCCTGTACAATGTCACGAACCTCAGTCCATAGTTCATCAGGCACTCTATCAGATCTAGGCCCTTAAATCTATTTCTCACTTCCACTGTATAATCATAAGGGATTTGATTTAGGTCATACCTGAATGGTCTAGTGGTTTTCCCCACTTTCTTTAAGTCTGAATTTGGCAATAAGGAGTTCATGATCTGAGCCACAGTCAGCTCCTGGTCTTGTTTTTGCTGACTGTATAGAGCTTCTCCATCCTTGGCTGCAAAGAATATAATCAATCTGATTTCAGTGTTGACCATCTGGTGATGTCCATGTGTAGAGTGTTCTCTTGTGTTGTTGCAAGAGGGTGTTTGCTATGACCGGTGTGTTCTCTTGGCAAAACTCTATTAGCCTTTGCCCTGCTCCGTTCTGTATTCCAAGGCCAAATTTGCCTGTTACTCAGGTGTTTCTTGACTTCCTACTTTTGCATTCCAGTCCCCTATAATGAAAAGGACATCTTTTTTGGGTGTTAGTTCTAAAAGGTCTTGTAGGTCTTCATAGAACCGTTCAACTTCAGCTTCTTCAGTGTTACTGGTTGGGGCATAGTCTTGGATTACCGTGATATTGAATGGGTTGCCTTGGAAACGAACAGAGATCATTCTGTCGTTTTTGAGATTGCCTCCAAGTACTGCATTTTGGACTCTTTTGTTGACCATGATGGCTACTCCATTTCTTCTAAGGATTCCTGCCCGCAGTAGTAGATATAATGGCCATCTGAGTTAAATTCACCCATTCCAGTCCATTTTAGTTCACTGATTCCTAGAATGTCGACGTTCACTCTTGCCATCTCCTGTTTGACCACTTCCAATTTGCCTTGATTCATGGACCTAACATTCCAGGTTCCTATGCAATATTGCTTTTTACAGCATTGGACCTTGCTTCTATCACCAGTCACATCCACAACTGGGTATTGTTTTTGCTTTGGCTCCATCCTTTCATTCTTTCTGGAGTTATTTCTCCACTGATCTCCTGTAAAATATTGGGCACCTACCGACCTGGGGAGTTCCCCTTTCAGTATCCTATCATTTTGCCTTTTCATACTGTTCATGGGGTTCTCAAGGCAAGAATACTGAAGTGGTTTGCCATTCCCTTCTCCAGTGGACGACATTCTGTCACACCTCTCCACCATGACCCGCCTGTCTTGGGTAGCCCCACATGGCATGGCTTAGTTTCATTGAGTTAGACAAGGCTGTGGTCTGTGTGATCAGATTGACTAGTTTTCTGTGATTATGGTTTCAGTGTGTCTGCCCTCTGATGCCCTCTCGCAACACCTACCATCTTACTTGGGTTTCTCTTACCTTGGACGTGGGGTAAGAGACGGCCCACAACTCTGGAATGTTAGTTTTCTGCAGGCTCCCAGTGACAAGTATAAAATGCCAATAATGCATTCCCCTCCTTATTACACTGATAATTGTGTTCCTCTTTTCACAACATTGAGGAAATAAATGAGATTACATATATAAAGCACATAGCACACATCTAACAAGCAATTAAACAGCTATCTCCTCCCCCTCACTCTAGAGATTTTTCCTGTATTTTTGGGTTGTTTATCTAGGCTTATGTCCTATCATTCACAAGTTTAGTCTTTTTCTTAAGTTGCCCCAAACATTTCTGGAGCTAACATTTTTCTCTCGTCTTTGGAATATTCATCTTATCAACACTCAAACCTAGCAAATTACTTTCAGTTCTCAAATTGTATAATTATGTGAAGATGGGCTCTTTAAGGCAAGAGTCAGAAACTTTTTCTCTAATGGGCTATTAGACAGTAAATATATTCGGCTTTGTAGGCCACATGCTCTCAGTCACATAGTCTTCCTTTAAAAAAAAAAATTTTTTTTAATGTAAAAACCAATATTAGCTAATAGGCCAAATAGGCAAACAAGGTTTGCTAATCTCTGCTCTCAGTGACCAGTTCTCTTTTATCCATTTTCATTTTCGATGACTTTTTCCTTTGACATTTCTATTTCAGCTATTCTATTTGCATCTAATTAAGTCATCAGAACCTTAAAATTTGTTCCATGTTTCTATTTCTCTATTTTATCACTTCCTGCTCTTACCATTTTAAAAGCAAAAATAAAAGTGGAAGAGAAAAAAAAAAAAAAAACCAGAACGGAACAGGAAAAAAAAAAACAAAAAAACCGGGAGAAAGTAATGAAACTAACGAGTAAGATTAGCAAAGTTGAAAAGCCAGAGACACCTGAACAATTCAAACGAGGACGGAAAAGGATCAGGAGATGCTTTCATGGAAGGGACATCTGAACAACGTAAAATTAGCCTAGAAATAAATAACAAAATGAAACCTAATCTGGAATGAAAGTTTGGAATGGAAGTTCTAGAAAGACATAGAGAAAAAAACAATCAAGACAAATCTGGGTATTTGTTAGTAACAACACTGAGAACCTCCCCCTCAAACCTGTTCTCAATATCCATGCCAGAGGGCCACCGGGAGAGCTCTCCTCAGAGTTGGAGTCTTTGGTCACTACATCTCCTAGCCTCTTCCCATTCTACATAAATCCATCTTCCCCACTGCTGCTATAGGTTCCCCCCTGAAGAAATCGTCTCATCATGACAGCCCCTTCTCCCCTCCGCTCCCACTGAAACCCTTCTGCCCATGAAATAATGTTCACACTCCTTTATAGTGCAGGCAAGGTTTACATAACCTGACCTTCACCCCCTACCCCATCCTCTCCCTAATCACCCCATCCTCTCCCTGATCAGTTTCTCAACCATTAACAAGCAGAAAATCACTAGGACATTAATTAGAATGAAGACATATTCCTAGCTATATTCATCTAAACTGTGCCCTATGAAAATAAGTTTTAGAGATCAATATGCAAAATAATAGCTAGCAGGATTTTACAAACTGGCAGAAAGATCAACTGATTATTTTTGTCTTGCTTGGTTTTTAAAAACTCAATGAGTGTCCTTGGGCAGGGCAAAAACAAACAAACAAACAAACAAACAGGATCCATTTTAACAAAGACTCCACCCTGTATTCACTTAATTATGCTATCTAGCAGGTCTCAGAGGAAGGCTTTTGAGATTGCAACTCCTATTCCGCTACTAGAGCAGAAACTTAAGTAATGGGTGATGAGGAAAACTGATAATGCACACAAGGAAGGTCTGAGGAACCAAGGAAAGCCAAGATAAAAGTGTGAAAACCACAGAGGAAAGATGGAAGAACAGCAGCAAGACCAACTGAGAAAGGAAAAAAAAATCATCCAGAGAGAGGAAGAAATCATAAACTCACTGGAGGCAAGATCTCTGTTGAAAAAGCTGGGAAGAAAAGGAAATTTTCTTAAAAATCATAATTTTCAAAGAAAATCAACAAGCTTTAATGTTTTATGTTTATGTAATGTTTTATGAAGAGGTGCTAACTTTGGAACTGGAATGAGTTTTATACAAAGAGACTGGGGCGGGGGGCGGGGAGAGGGGGAGTAATCATTAAACAATACTGCTGCTCCTGCTGCTGCTAAGTCGCTTCAGTTGTGTCCGACTCTGTGCGACCCCACAGACGGCAGCCCACTAGGCTCCTCTGTCCCTGGGATTCTCCAGGCAAGAATACTGGAGTGGGTTGCCATTTCCTTCTCCAATGCATGAAAGTGAAAAGTGAATGTGAAGTCACTCAGTCCTGCAGGACTCTTAGCGACCCCATGGACTGCAGGCCACCAGGCTCCTCTGTCCATGGAATTTTCCAGGCAAGAGTACTGGAGTGGGTTGCATTGCCTTCTCCGATTAAGTAATACTAGTAGTTGTTAAACACTATAGCAGTTCCATCTCAAAGGCTTACTTGTATCTTATACTTAAATTATATATATATATCAAAGACTATATTATAATCTCAACATTTGACAAAACCACTCTTCACATTACTTTATCTGCCAATTAAAATGCAAAAAACAGATTTTTAAAAATCTAGGTTTAACAGACATTAAACAAGAGATATGGGTTGAGTTCCTTCTCTTCTCCCTTCTTCCCTACTGTAAGGTTCAGCTTTACACAGCAGTGCAAGAAGGGAACCTCACCCTTCCCTGCCTTCTACTAATCTCATCAGAAGGACCAAGAGACTTAATCTACACCCACAGAATTCATAAATCCCACTGCTTCCTGATGAAGCACAGTGGGATTAATTACAACAAATGAGCTGTATATAATTCCGTATACTTGTAATATTAATCCCAGTCATTTACAGCCAACTCTCAACCGAAATGGGAACTTAGAGGAGGAGACAAGACTCAAGACACCACAGCAAACCCTAGGGACAGACTTCAGTCCCAGAACAACTTTTTCTGATCACTGTGGGATTTCTATGAGGCATTCAAAGGCCAAGGTGGAAACCAAGTTCTTTAGCCAAAATACTGTTGATCTGCCCGCCTGCAATTATCTGTTCTAATAAGTGAAACTAGCATTTATGCCTCCTAAACGCTGCTTATCTTACACTGGCAGACAAACCGGAAACCTTGTTTTAACATGGATCACTAGCAGGAGAAACCTTGAGTTAAAATGAAGAGACATCTCTCGACTCCAGATGTTTTGGCTGCCTTCAGACATCAAAGGAAACTTTCATGAATCACCAGGTAAAAGCAGCAGGAAAGGAAGCACAGTCTGTATTTGTTGTAGGTCCACTCAAAGAGGACAATCACATAATAAAGAACAAAGAAAAAAAAAACAAAGAAAAAAAAAAACAAAAACAACGCTGTGGGAGACGGCCCCTCTCCAAACAACGTCCAAACACACCCAGATGCCCAAAATTCTCCTATGCTCAACATCTGAAATTTTGTCTCTTCTCTCTTTACACGTGAAACGCGTTAACATCTCCCTGCCTGACCGCGTCCGAAAAGCCTTCCCAACTCCGGGTAACTGACTGCTCTTTGAGGTCTTCCAGTTCACTTCCTGGTGGTCCCTCAGCAACCCCAACTCGGCCCCCCATATTTTACTTTTCCCCCCGATTCCCAACCCTCCCCCACCTCCCTCCCCCACCTCCTCCCCCCGCCCGTCCCTGGCCGGCAGCCTCGTTCCCTTGCGCCCCGCCCCCTGCGCCTCCCCAACCCCGTCCCAAAGTCCCTTCCTCAGGCCCTCAAAGACGACCCGCCCCCGGGGACCCGCTCCCCCTCACGACCCCACCGCCACACCCCAACCCTCAACGGGTCTCACGGAAGCGCGTACGCGGGCGGGGCCCCGCCCCACCCGGCCTCACACTCCGGGGTCCCTGGGGGAGGGGACCCCGGCCCCAGCCACGCCCCCCACAGATAATGGATGACATGGCGGCCCCCACTCCTCGCCCCGCTCCGCTCCGCTCCTCCTCGGCGGGCCCGGCATCCTCGCTCACCCACACGAACAGGCTGTCCGAGAGCAGGTACTGGGCCACGTCGCGGGCCCGGGGTCCCCCGGCGCTCGGCCGGACGAGCGCGGCCGGATCTGGCTGCACCGGGGCCGTTACCGGCTCCGCCTCTGTGGGCCCGGGCCCGGCCTCAGGCTGACTGAGAGCGCGGTAGGCGCTGACGATGGTGCCGAGCAAGGCCAGGCCGCTGAGGCCCGTGTAGGTGCGGAGGCTGGGCCAGGGGAAGCGCTCGAGAAAGAGCAGCGGCATGGCGGCAGCGGCGGCTTCCAGCCCCCAGGCCTCCCCGCGCTGCGGCCGGATCCCGGCGGCCTCGCGAACGGCGCCCACGAGCTCTGGCGTCGCTGCCGCCGCCGCCGCCGCCACCGCGCCGGGCCGGGCCGGGCCGCTCCTGGCCGCTCCGCCCCGCGCCGCTCCCGCTGCTGCCCCTGCCGGCGCGGAAGAGCCTCGGCTGGCTCGGGGCTGGCCGCCGCCCCCAGCACGGTGCGGGCGGGACGGGCGCGGGGGCGCGGCCTCGGTCCCCCGCCCCCAGCGATCGCGCTGCCGCCTAGTTGGCGGAGGCCCCGGCCGCAGGCCCTGCGGCCCAGCACCCAGCATTATCTTCCGCCGACACTCTAGCTCGGCCTGGCCCGCGGACGCTCAGGGCACCCGCCCTGGGCCGGGGCCAAGCGTCACTCAGGCCCGACAGCGCTGACGGGCGGTCTAGCACTGGCCGCGTGGGCCCATCCGTGGAACGCGGGGACCCGGGCCACCGGGCGTCCGGCCACTTGTCCTGTTTCCTTACCTCCCCGTAAGCAGGTTACCCCAGAGCCTCCCTGTGGGCCTGGGAGCTTCCCAAGTGGTGAAAGAAGAGACAGTGCTTAGGGAATAATAGAGGCCCTGGCCCCATGGAAAGACAATGAATCAACACTCTTAAATTCCTCGCAAATAAAATTTCTGCTGTTCACTAGTAAAGTGAAGCTGATTTCAGTTCAGATCAGTCGCTCAGTCATGTCCAACTCATTGCGACCCCATGAACCGCAGCACGCCAGGCCTCCCGGTCCATCACCAACTCGCGGAGTCCACCCAAACCCAAGTCCATTGTGTCGGTGATGCCATCCAACCGTCTCATCTCATCCTCTGTCGTCCCCTCCTCCTGCCCTCAATCTTTCCCAGCATCAGGGTCTTTTCAAATGAGTCAGCTCTTCGCATCAAGTGACCAAAGTATTGGAGCTTCAGCTTCAACATTCGGAAATAATGTGTTCCCTCATACATCAGGTAGCAATGTAACATAGTGCGGATACTTTGGAAAGTGATGTCAGCTCTTCAAAAAGTTTAAACCTAAGAGTGGCCATTTGACCTTGCAATTCCATTCCTAGGTGGTATACCCAAGAGAAATGAAAACACGCTACCACACAAAACGTCCACACAAATGTCAATCACAACGTTATTCAGTCAAAGTTAGAAACCACCCTAATGTCACTCAAGGGATGAATAGATAAATAAGGGATAATCCCCTAAAATGGAATAGTAGTCAGCCATGAAAATGAAGTAGGGAAACATGCTGCAAGCAAAAAGCTTGGAAATGTGCTGAGTGTAAGCATACACACAAATGGTTGCATAGTGCGAGTCCATTTATATGAAATGTCCAGCATAGACAAAAGCATAAAGTAGGTTAATGACTGATGAGCAATAGGGCGATGAGGAAACAGGTATAAAAGCTAAACACGGATTTTTTTTTTTTGAGGTAATGAAAATGTTCTAAAATTTTGGTGACTGTAGCAGAACTCTGAATATACTAAAAATCTTTATTTGTATAGTTATATGGTGAATTATGTAAATTATAGCCCAACAAGGCTGTAACAACAAAAAAGACAGAAAAAAAAAAAAAAAAGAGCTACAGAACAAAAGTGCTACCTTGGGGGCTCTTATTCCTTGTATCTCCAAGGCCTTTACAAGTGCCTGATGCAGAGTAGGTGTTAAGCAAATATTTGTCGAATCTTACAAACTTTCAAAGGCAAAAGACCAAATTATGTTCAAGGTCTCTTTCATGCCTAATATTCTAATGCTAAACGTTTATTAGTTAGAAAACAAAAGATGGTTCGGCTCAAGGGTATTACTATCGAATCTGCAATATTTAGAAACATCCTATTAAAGGTCTTGTGATGAACACAACAGTTTGGCTTTTACTGGGGAGGCAGGCTGAGTGCCTACGTGCACACACACACACTCACACACTTTTTTATATGAGATCTGTATGATTACACTTTCAGTGCCCTTTGATTCTCTATCTGCAGCCATTTGATTAAAATGCTAAACTTCCAATTGTATTGGTAAATTAAAAATTCATTTTGAAAAAGGGATTGTAATTTTCCACAGAAGTAAATGTTCTACTTTATCTGAGCCCCCATAAATTTTAAACCACACTATCCTACAATCCACATTCAATCCAAGTCACAATACAGTTACAAAATATACACCAAACTTGTCAAATCTTAATGGGCTATTAAGATACGCAGATGACACCACCCTTATAGCAGAAAGTGAAGAGGAACTAAAAAGCCTCTTGAAGAAGGTGAAAGAGAGTGAAAAAGTTGGCTTAAAGCTCAACATTCAGAAAACTAAGATCATGGCATCTGGTCCCATCACTTCATGGGAAATAGATGGAGAAACAGTGGAAACAGTGTCAGACTTTTATTTTGGGGGGCTCCAAAATCACTGCAGATTGGTGATTGCAGCCATGAAATTAAAAGACGCTTACTCCTTGGAAGCAAAGTTATGACCAACCTAGATAGCATATTCAAAAGCAGAGACATTACTTTGCCAACAAAGGTCCGTCTAGTCAAGGCTATGGTTTTTCCAGTGGTCATGTATGGATGTGAGAGTTGGACTGTGAAGAAAGCTGAGCACTGAAGAATTGATGCTTTTGAACTGTGGTGTTGGAGAAGACTCTTGAGAGTCCCTTGGACTGCAAAGAGATCCAACCAGTCCATTCTAAAGGAGATCAGTCCTGGGTGTTCTTTGGAAGGAATGATGCTAAAGCTGAAACTCCAATATTTTGGCCACCTCATGCGAAGAGCTGACTCATTGGAAAAGACTCTGATGCTGGGAGAGATTGGGGGCAGGAGAAGGGGACGACAGAGGATGAGATGGCTGGATGGCATTACCAACTCGATGGACGTTGAGTTTGAATGAACTCTGGGAATTGGTGATGAACAGGGAGGCCTGGTGTGCTGCAATTCATGGGGTCGCAAAGATTCGGACACGACTGAGTGACTGAACTGAACTGAAGGTACAATATTCTACCATCTTGAATTCAAAGTGCTATACTCTGAATTGTATTTTGAGAGAAGCATTACTTTCTAAGTGTTAAAACTAGGCAACCTGTTTTCTGGAATGACATTGTATTTAATAGTAGCTTTTAACATTTGATTCTGACTATACAATAAGCATGGCTTCCTTGGTGGCTCACTGGTAAAGAATCTGCCTGCAATGCAGGATAAGCAGGTTCAATCCCTGGCTCAGGAAGATACCCTGGAGAAGGAAATGGCAACTCACTCCAGTATTCTTGCCTGGGAATCCCATGCACAGAGGAGCCTGTCAGGCTACAGTCTATTGGGTCACAAGAATCGGATGTGATTTAGTGACCAAACAAAATTTTATAAAGTCTAAATATTAAACTTTCAGAAGCTTGAAATTTCTGAAGATTCAATGTGAGAATACGTGACATTAACCCAACTAAATAAGGTTATTTTTTGTTTGCATTTTAAGATTTTAGACGTTGGTGTCTGGACATTTTACTAGGGTAATAATTAGTATTTGTTCTACCAACATTTTATCCTCACCCACTCCAAGTAGGTAGCCAGGCTTTGCACATCCTTCCCTCAAGGATTTTTTTTTTCCCCAAGGATAGAACCCATTTTCTAAAGTCAACCAATACTCTTGGTTCTTGGTGCTGCTTCCTGCATCATCACAGGAGCAGGAAAGGAAACAAGACTCAGAGGGATGAATACTAGTGTGCCTAGGAAGGTTGGACCATAAGCATAGGGGCCACTTGCATCATCTAGTTCTAAGGCCTGTGTGACAGGGAGGCAATTGGATGAATATTCATGGAGTCCATGATGGTAGCTAGTGGTCTCCCCACCTCCACCTTCATTTCAGAGTACCATTTATCCTTCCTGGATTCTTATGATTTTGGGGAGGCCCCTACTCCCAATAATGACTGAGACTGAATTCCCTGCCCTCTTTATGGGATGGGGGTCTGATCTGGTTTGATTTAAAGGAAATAAATGTAGCATTTCAGATAAACCAGAGTTGTGAGGATTCATTATTTAGATATATTATTGTTTTCATTTTTTTTAATATCCAAAATCCTTCTATATCCATGACCTCATTTGAATTTCACCCTGCTATGAGAAAGGCTGAGTAGTTTTCGTGTGAAGGTTCTGAACAGCCTAGGAAACGAACCTCATCTAATCCAGTAGCCTTCACTGTTTGCCCATAGAATTCTGTTGGTGTTTTCATTAGCTTGACCAATGTGTTCCACTACTGAATCCAGCAGAGGGGAAAAAATAACCAAGTCAAGTTCGTAGGGAAAAAAAGTAAGCTAATGGGAATATTACAACGTGTAGCTTTTGTTTCATAATTTTTCATAGCTCTGTGGTGCCTGCTGTAAATTATACAAGTAGTAAAATTTTCAGAAAAACTTCACAATAAGTTTATCAGGTTTGTTCAACCTTTGTTCAAGGCTATGGTTTTATTACACATATTCTCAAGTTCTGAGTTACTATTACAATGATGGAATTAAATTACAAAGTGTTACAGAAGTAGCAAGCATGGTGTCACAGACTATCATGACCTTCAAGCAAATCTGATTAAAAGAAAAAAAAAAAAAAAACTGAAGTCAATACTCTATGGAAACTGAGGCCTCCAATGATATAACACAGTTAGCAAAATTGTATGTCTACTTATAAATCCTAGTCTTCAAGTGCCAAGTCCTTAAACACTGCAGAAAATGACCCTTTCACCTCACAGGAAACTGAATCTGCCTAAGACCACTGCCAACACACAAGGGAGGAATGTGAGCGGAGGGAAACACAGACGTCCCAGGTCTCCAGGTCCTTGCTGTTGCGCAAGTTGTCTCTTACCTAATGTAATGGCCCCTGGCCAATGATACTGAAAAAGAATCACGCAGGATTTCTCATGGCACACTATGGTTAGTAGCCACACACAAAAGTCAGAGTCATTCTGTTTTAATTTTTTTATTGAAATGACAATAAAATAAAATAAGAACAGTGAACATTTTAATCAAACTTTAACTTTACAATTATAAAAATATAACCAAAACTTCAGTTTCTTTTATACATTTTTCTATAAACCTAACGCCAGAGTAATTCTCAAAGCCAAACTATAAATGATTCTTGTACACTATGATGTGAACACAGCAACCAAAGTTTAAGTTTTTTAAGCACTGATCTTTCCCTTAACAGAACATGATACATTTTCCCAACTTAACTCTAGTCTCACAATACAATCCAACACTAAAATACAATTACATCTTAACTGGCTTAATCTAGACTTACTTAGGTTTTAGTTTTCTTTTTCCCCAAAACAAGCTAGATAAATACAATACAAGCTAATATTAAAGTGTGTTTTATGGCTCAGGTCAACTTATAGTATGCTTCGCATTACGTATTTAACAAAAGCAAATAGCTTCAAATGAGTCCAGTTTAACCCAAATAATGAGTGATGTAAAACATGTGGAATAATTATGGGAAGCCGAACCTTACACTTATAAAAGCTGACCCGTATCAAAGTCAAAGCCCACTAAGCCTCTTCTGGCAAATGCAATATGCAAAATCTCGCGCTCTCGCAAGTGGTCTTACTGAGGGGCATAAACTGTTCCAAACACTATGAATGAGTGAAAAACATCAAGTTTGAGGAACTCCAAGGAGGAAAAGGTACTCCAAGCATTTCGTCTCAAGTGACTGAGCAGGTACTTTAAAAGAGGCATTAAAAAACTGAAAGCTCTAAGAGTCACACTATTTAAGGGAATTTTAAGTGAATGACTAGCTGGTTTGCTGAATCTGAGCAACTCCACCTCTCACTTCTGACTAAACATAAGAAAACAGACTGACTAGTTTGGTTATGTTTGATCCAAATAAAATACTAATTCAACAAAACCCTTAAAACATAAAAAAGGAATTACTGCAACACACAATGCTGTAATAATTACAAGGGAAGACAACAATAAAAAGTAAAAAAATCTTTTAACTGTTGTCAAAAGATGGATTCAAACACAGAATTGTCATTATGCTATTTTAAGTATCATCCACTTATTAAAAAAACCATTAAGTCTTCATCACATAGAAAAAAAAAACACAAATTTCGCTTTTCTTCAAAGAGATATCAATCCTAAATATGATTTACAACATTTGAGTAAAACTTTATTTTTTTCCCCTCAATCTACTGAATACTTTCCAATGCCATTTAGTAGTTTTATATAGAATATGCACTGCTTACTCAGGGAAAAGAACATGGCATATATTGTAATTATACAATGCAAAAGAAGGCTTTCATTTACAAACAAACCAGGAAAACAAGGCATTCAAACATATAAGTCATTTAAAACTAGTCAGTATTGATTATGTAAAGAATTGGAATGAACATTTTAAGACTGTTAGTTCTTGAAGAAATGATAAGAACTTACATATCAAAGTGTTAGTTAAACAGTACCCTGTACCCTCCTTCTAATGGACTACATCAAATTTGAACTTCCCCAGTTCTATTTTCATCAGGAAACCTAACGAGAGCACTGGGATACAACTATAACAAGTTCAAAAACAAGTTTTAAAATGTGTTTGAATTATGAATTTTAACTCAAAATCAGATCTTATATATTCCAGGTTAGTAACTCCAGCTTACCATTTTTCTCACGTAAGCCCCAAAGTATGGATGACTCAAGCACTTATATTACTGGAAGTAATGATCAAGAAAGGATTTCTAGGTCAAAGCTTGAGTTACAAAAGAACATGAGTGGCCTCGAATCGGATGACGTTTCAACTCTAACACTCCTTACTGACAACACTTCAAATCACACCACAAAAAAGTCTGCCTCTCTTCACTTTCCCCAAAGGGCATGAGCTAACACACCTCAAAGTGGTCACCATAGCTTTCCAATTGGAGGCCAGAAACAATTATGGAAGGTAGGCTGGAGACTGAGCCATGTCCATCTCTGCCTTCCCCAATCTTGTAGGATGCATCAGTGAGCTCAACAGTAAAATTACAGTTAGCTAGAAACATGTGAATGTGAAGCAGAACGGCAGAACTGTTACACTTGAAGGAGGGGGACTATCCATAGAAACGGGCTCTTTCAAAAGCGATCCCTGGTCATTTTTGGTCCTGGAGACAGGTGCTCACCTATTAGTGGGCACAGTTACAGCCACTATTAGATTCACAACCGTGTGAAGGTTTCTTAGGACCTCACCTAGTTGAATGTTTAAAACTGCTCAGTTGCTCTTGGTCTCCTTTTCTCAAGCCTAAATAGGAAGAATATATGATGTATCTTTCACGTCACCCAGTATTTAGGAGACTAGCTCTGTCATCAGTACCATAAAGATGCACAACTAACCAAAAGTTCATTTCCATCTATGAAAAACATAACTAGCAATCTATTTTAGTAGCTGCATCTTATAAGACTTCCTTTACATTAAACCTACAATCAACTGTTTTTAATAAGGCATACACAATGTACTATTAAGAAATAACAAGGCCAATTCTTTTACCTTAAGAATTTTTTTTATTCCCTCAAATTTGATCCTAATTTAACTGTGCTTTTAGGATTCTTAAATTTGGTATTTTTCTCTTAGGCTGACAAAATCTAATTCTGATTATTCCAAAATATTTTTGAAAAGGCTTTATGTCACTTTTTAAAACCAAACTTTCATCTCATTGGCTATAACTCCACATTAATTGAAATAACAAACTTTATAATCCAAGAGTTCAAAACCTAACAGACCCACTTTTAGAAACTTCCTTCACAGATCACCATTTCACCGCAGCCGTAAAAATAACTAAGACACATAATTTCACAAGAGCACAGATAATGAATACTTCCCTTATTGGGGAGGGGGGGTGTTTAATTGAGCCCTGGACCTCTTTTTATACCAACTCCCATGACTTTTCCCGACCAGGTCAATTTTAACAGTTTCCTGTATGGTTAACGTCTGTTGCTTGTGAAATAAGGTCTAGCTACGCTGGTATAAAATGTACTCATCAATAATACACTTGGAGTTCTGCTGTGATAAAACTCGTAGAGAGTGTAAAATTGGTATAGCAGTTACACCTTGGATTCAATCAAGCAAATGTAGTTCCCCAAAGTAACAGACAATCCTCATCACAAAAATCTACAACATGGTCTTGGGAGTATACCCCCAAGAATGGTATCAGAGCAAAGAGTCCCACTTAAGCCTTCGCTTAAGGCTTGACTGACCTTAATCAGCCATTATATCTTAACATTCACCTGTCTAATTGGGGAAAAGGAATCCTCGCCTGTAAGAATTTTACAAGTTTAATGTGAAATTAAAAAACAAAACAACAACAAAAAAGCAAATAGAAAGAAGTCCACTTTCTTTAATATTGTACAAAAAATATTTGTGTAAAACCAAAAGTAAACTAAACAATATTACATTTGTTTACAGCACAATCTAGCTTTTTACATTAACTTTACTATTCAGACAAAACAAAGTAGGTGGTAATTTCAGGACTGGGAAAGAGATAACATCAAAAAAACTTCAGGGACGTTTATTCTACACTGTGTATAGCTGTGCTCACAGAGACGGCTTCTCTTACTTCTCTACTGTGCAGCAACTCAGTTGTATATAAAATTGAACCTGAATTTTAAAAAGAACAATATCTTTATTAAAAACAATATTATTTACATTTTTTCTACCTTAGATAAATTTATCTGGACATTTAAACTCTCCCTTGATATTTTGGGCATTTTCTACATAGACACCCTTTTCTTCCACTTGTCATATCTTACATTCAATGCTGCTGAATACTTATAATTTAAAAAAATTCTAATAGTGTAAGTTTGATTATCCACTTTCCTTGAAGGAAGTAAACATTTTTATACCTCATTGTATTCTGACCACCCAGCACAATTACTGTTACCTGACAGTGTTTAAATAAATGAGTAACATGACTCTTTTTTCATATCCCATACTTCAATGTATAACCCATCAACAGACCAAAGCAGAGGAACAAAAGATGAAGTCTGACTTCAGTGCCAGAACAGAAAGACCAATTTCACACTTAACACGCTTTCACAGAAGGCCAAGATCACAACTGAAATTGTTTTCAAAGTAACATTTGTTAAGCATTTATCAGGTGCCTGGCATTATTCTGAGCACTTTATTATATGTTATTTCACCTAGTCCTTATAAATCTTTGAAGCTGGGTCTACCATCCCCCTTTACAGGTGAAGAAATAGGTATAATAATTTGTTAGAGACCACACTGCCCGGAAGCAATGATGGTGAAATTCAAATCCACACACAGACTGTAGAATCCATATTATTAACCACTATGTTATTCTGTGAGTCCTATCTGTTACTGACAAGGACCTCAACCAGTATAAGTCAATTTAAAAAACAAAACAACACACATTTTCATCACTCCATCTGCCTTAAAAAAAAAAAAAAAAAATTAAACTCTATGTAAAAATTCAGGACTCAATCCTACATGCCCCAACTTGGACCTGAATAGATTTCCCAATGAGTAATGAGAATACTCATTACGACAAGAGATTCAATTCTCCACAATTTTATATACGTAACTCCCATCATATTTATTACACATTGTCGACTACGATTTTACCATCTCTTCTTTTATGATGATTTCAAACTTACCTGTAGAAAATACCAGATTTGGAGAAGAACAGAAGCACAAATACCAGAATGTCATGCTGCAACTTAAGGTCTGAGGACATAGTCATCTTTGGCTTAATCTACATAAGACCTAGGGATCCATCTACTGTCTTAGTTTCCTTGAAGACCAAAATTTATGAACCATCCCTCCTCAAGTGGCTTGAATTATTTTAAATCCGCCAGTTTAGATGAAGCAAATACAAAAAGCCCAACTTTCCATACCTGCTCAAAAGCTGGGGGAGACTAGAAATGATGGGTCCATATCCAGGTGCATTGTCATACAGTTCAAATAGCGGTGCAGCTACCAGCTTGTAATTTTTAGGGACTGCAAACAAGGCTAAAACAAAAACAGTGTTTATTGGCTAAAACAAAAACAGTGTTTATTGGCTACAATAAAAACAGTATTCATTTTCTATACTTCCTTGTATAATCACTGCTTCTGCTTCACTAGTAATCACCAATTTTACATTTGAGAAACTTCTGAGGAAAAAAAATAATTCTCATTAACACATTTTGATTGTGTCTTTTAAGAGAAGGTAAGTCACAGCTTTGAAATGGACTCTAAAGAAATCCATGCTGTTAACAACCAAGAGCACCTTCTGAGTGCTGGCTCTGGGAGAAAGGGGAAGAAACTCTTGATATTCTAATTTATTTTGAATTCCATTTTAAAAGTATCAAAAATCAGAGTAATTAGTTGTTAATGTGCACAACAGAGCTAAAGACTCTATTATAAAAAAATCAATTCATTTGTCTCCTAAAATTTTATCACAATGTGAAATTAATACCAGCAGCTAAAGTTATTAAAAATACTATAACCTGATATTTTTTGCTCCAGTTATTTACTCTTCCCTGGTAACATAACTGGCATATCCAAGAAACTAGGTAATTGTGGATAAAAATGGTATGAGTTTTTAGTTTTACAATAAATTCCCAAATTCAAGTAACTTGAGGAAAAACCACAAATAGAGGTATCCTTGAAATTACACTACAGAAGTTTTTAGATGGCTGCCTTCAAAAACAAAGTAACTTACCTTTCTCTTGAAGCTGAACCAGAAACAACTTCTTATGTTCCTTAGGTTTTGTAATATGTGCAGGAATATATGGATACTAAAATTATAAGAGAATAATTTGTAGTTGCCAAGACATCCCTGACACCTCCCATGCCTCCACTGACCAACTTCTCCCATTTCAGACTTTAAGCTCAAGTATCAGGCCTGAAGACCAACTTCTTTATAACCCCAATAGAATTTTAACATGTACACCATGGCTTCATCTATTTATTATGTGTTTATCCCCTAATACAGTGTAAACTCCCTGAAGAAGAACCCTTTCTAGTTTTCCCTTTACCTAACAGATCTGGTACCTAACAGATGAACTAATAAATACATGCTTTAATAAATATAAAATATCAAGCAGTAAATGATTCAGTCACAGAAACAATTATAGGTTGACAAGTTTAAACACAATGAAGTCTGACATAAATATTTATAATAAAAGTTGTCTTTTAAAAACATATCATTATAAAGTTAAATTTGCTAGAATCCTGATGCAGACCATGTTTACTAAATAAAAAGTTTAAATATAATGAGGTGCTCGACAGGAAATTTCTCCCCACAATCACCACACACCCCACATGTGACAATGCTGCAGGAACACTGGATGAGTGGTCTCTGTCAGCTGAACAAAGTCAAATTGTTTGTGAAAATGGAGAAAATATTTTGAAGAATGCAAAGGAAAAAGAGAAGTACAGAGGGAAGGTTGCTACCTGAGAAAGAAGAATTTTACACAAAGAATTCTAAAAGCCTAAGATAAAGCTTTCTTCTGCTGCTGCTGTGCACACATAATGAAACCTCTCCTGCATCTCCCCATAATATATTCAGAGAAGCCTACTTTCCTTTTTGAAGTATTTGAGGGCAGGGGAATTTAAAAAGTGCTAAAAACAGGCATAATGGGAAAGGAGGATAAAAACAGAGGCTGCCTAAAGGAGGTTATCAGCATTCCCATTTCTGTAAGAAACTTGTGCAGAGACTAAGTATCCTTCCCAGAATGATACAGTTAATCAATGATGCCAGGATTCAGCTGAGTCTGTCCAACTCTTACCTAACTGGAAAAGCCTATTCCCACTGTGCCATCCCAATGGGACCTAAACAGTCCTCCGACTACAGTAATTCCATACCAGAGACATCCCTAGGGTATAATGAATCAAGACAGCTAGCTATCTCAGGCTTTGGAGGTACCATACATGATCATGAAAACCATGCACACTGGCATCAGAGAGATCCAATGAGGAGAGCGTGCTTCAAAACAACAAAAGTGTGGACAGCAGGGATGGAGCAGTCAAAAGGAATAGGACTGCTGAAGTATGACCATGAGCTAATTGGTGGGGTGAGTGACAGCTACTGGGATTTGTTCACTTTTACTATGCTATTTTTGTACATATTTGAAATTTTCCTTTAAAAGAAAAAATGCTTGGCTTTTATTTTTTAATTTAAATTAACGAGAGAAAAAAGGAAATCTCAAGTCAAATTCTCTTGCAAACTTTTTAAATGGCTAGAATTAAATCAGTTTCCTACTTCCCCAAATGCCCAGCAAATATAACTGAACACTGACCTGAGGAGGCTCAAAATTTGGTCTCCACCAGTTGCCAATGCAGTCATCGATGACCCAGTCTTGCAGGACTCCATCTTGACGACCCAATATCTGTCAAAAAGAAATGATAGAGCCGGTAAACTAAATATACATACCAATGAATATCCTTCTTCACTGAAGAAGGTATTTTTCACAGCACTCCTAATAGAGATGAATAGCTAATATGCCCCCATATAAATTTCCTTTCTACAATTTATCTGTGTCATTCTACTCAAGACATAAACTATTAGTTCAAAACTGGCAAGCTAGCATCAACATAATGATGGAGGACCAACCCATCTGTTCTATGCCTTGGCACTGAAAATCAAAGATTAATTACCTATATCAACCAACGGCATACAACAGTTTTCTAGAATCAACTATAGCTTTTGTAAATCACCCACCTAACCAAGCTATAGAAATAAGTATGCAAAATTCAGTTTTCATTTCCATAAATCTGTATATCATAAGATTAAATTTAACTTAATCAGAGTTATGATCTACACATTTTAATTAGCCAAAAATGGTTTTACAAAGTTCATGAAGAGAAAAAGCAGTTAACTGTCCCACTTTACCATTCCCACTGGCTACAACTGTCAACTCTTAGCCATTTCCCCCCCTGATATTTGCCTCGTTTTTAAAAGCATTCTTCTTGTTTTTAAATAAACTGTTTATCTCCGTTTTAGGTTTACAGAAAAGTTGAAGCCTAGAACTAGGGAAGCCCTAGAACTCCAGCTGTGAATCAGAGCTGAGAGCATCTACAGATTGACGAGTCTTCCCAAATGTCCCACAGCCAGTTTTCCCTATTATTATCTTACATTTAGATAGCGTATTTGTCACAACCAAGGAACCAACACTGATAACCTTATTATTAACTGAAGTGCATATTTTCATCAGATAACCTTCATTTTTACCTAATGTCTTTTTTTCAGTTCCAGAATCCCACCCAGGATATTACACTATATTTGCATTTCTCCTCAGGCTTCTCTAAGACTGACAGTTTCTCAGACTTTCCTTATTTTTGATAACCTTCACAGTTTCGAGGAGTAGGAGTTAGGTATTCTGTTTTATAGAATGTCCCTCTATTAGACCGAGATTTCAGATTTCAGGGAATTGGGGAAGGAAAATCACAGAGGTGAAGTTTCATTCTCATCACATCATTGCAAGGGGGTACATTCCATTAACATGATTTATCGCTGATATTAAATATTAACCTTGATCACCTGGCTGAGGTAGTATTTGTCAAGCTCTCTACTATACTTTTTAATAGTTACATTTTTAATATTCTTTTACGGCCATTTCTTGATTGCTTTTCATTTTTAAAAACCTTTAAAAAAAATTTAACACCCTCTACTGTGGAACAAGGATTTAGATCTTAAAACCATACTCCTCACTCATACTTTCTCTTCTACCATGCTCCCATTGTCAGTATTTAAATCAACATTCAGTATTTAATATGACTTGGTGAATCAGCAGAGCATTTATTAAACTATAATTACACACCCCTATTTGAACAACTATCCTTTCCTTCAGAGCCAATACTCATTTCATTCACTATCACTAATTCATTCCCCACATTCTCCACAAGAGTTTAAATTTCTTCTCAATTCAAATATTATTCTATTTTCCTAAGAGACATTTTTCTATCATCCTGCTTCAATCTGTAGTTGCTCTCAGCCCTGATTCACAGCTGGAATTCTAGGGCTTCCCTTGTTCTCTCTCCTGTGTTATTAGATCCTCTCTATATTCTTAACCCTGTCCCTTCTTTCTTTGTTCACTCTTTCATTTTAGTGGTGAATATCCTCCATCCACTAGCTTCCTAAAAAAAGGTATAAAAGACATCACCTTTATAGAAACTCTGCTGGGCTGGAAATAACTTTATCTGCACACTTGACTTATAGTTTGATTAGATAAAAAAGTCTCAGATGGACACTATGTACTTTCAGATTTATGAAGGTATGCTCCATGACTTAACTTCTGGTATTGTTTCTGGGAGGCTGATGCCATTTCTGACTTTAATGTTTTTGTATTTAACCCAGGTCTACCCATTCCTTCTCCCCAACTTTGGAAACTTTCAGGATTTTTCTCTTTACCCTTTTTCTAGAGAGAAGGCCAGTAGGTCTTTTCAATCTGAAAACTAATGATTAGGTTTGGGAAACTTTCTTGAATTATTGCTTTGCTAATTCCTTTTCCTCTGTTTTATTTATCCAGGTTAGATTTTATTTTTTAATTGAATTATAGTTGCTTAACAATGTTTCAGGTGTACAGCAACATGATTCAGTTATACATATACATATATATATATAAATATATATATATATCCTTTTTCAGATTCTTTTCCATTATAGGTTATTACAAGATACTGAATATAGCTTTCTGTGCTATATAGTAGGTCCTTATTGTTTCTACAGTTTATACTGATCCTTTTCTCTTACCCATGTTCTTTTTGTTCTACTTTCTGGTAGATTTCAACTCAATTTTTTAACTCATTACTCAATTTTTAATTCTGCCTTAAAAAAAACTACTCATGAGTCCTTTTTTGTTGGCTATATAGTCTTTTCTAATGGCACACTGTTCTACAGATACAATGTCTCCTTTTATCATATCAATAATATTAATTATAATTCTACTGATAACTGAATTTTCTGTTTCTGCTAAGTTCCCTTTGCTTCTTTTGCTCTTTCCTGTTTAGAAGTTTTCCCCAAAAGCCTGGTGATACTGGATACCTGCTCGCAATTAAGGGTAAAATAAGCTGCCTAACTGACAACTCTGTGTACATGAGTGACAAGGCTACCCTAGTTCTTTGGGGAGATTCCCAAATATTATCTATCATCAAAGTATTCTTTGGAACCCTCCATTTTCTCCAGGGTGGTGGGGAAACCCTCTAATTTTGTCTGGGGTATAAAAACTAGCTGTTAACACTATCAGCCTGGTAGAAGTCTCACTATTCAGGCTGTAACTTCACTTATTCTCCCCACCTCCTTAACTTTTTCTTTGCTTAGTGTTTTCCAATTCAATCTCTACCAAGAATTAATCAGCAGCAGTCTTTGTCTAAATGTAAAGTAGGGAAGATGATCTAGGTACATCAATAATCCTATGCAGACTGCCAGTCAATTCAGCTTTCAGTCCATGCACACCCCCTCTTTCACAAGTACCCCCAATTCCTAAGCTTTTCTGATGCTCTACAGTGCTGGGTCCTTGACTGCCCTTCTAGGAGACTGAGGTTTTGGCTAAGTCAATTATGATTCACTCATCTGCCTTCTACCTTCAAACACTTTTTCCTTGTTACTGTCTCATTTTACACTCCATCAACCTACTGGACTTTTATCTTTCTAAAACCCCTTTAATGTTTTTTGGTGGAGTTATAAGAAAAAGCTGAGGTAAGCAGGTAGGTTCAATCTACCATATATAAATGAAAGTTCAAACACAGCACAATATTTAAGACTAACACTGCATTTTAGAAATACTAAAAAACAAGTCAAAGTGGAAGAAATACAGGTTTTAGTTTTGTCTCCTTTCTGTATTTGCCAAGGATTTTGCACAGAATATGTACTAGTCTTGTAACTAAGGGGGGTTGCATGCTAAGAAAGAAAACTATTTATTAATGAAACAGCCTACAATCTCAAAAACCTCCAGCATCTATATGCATCTGGCCCCAAGTCTTTAGAGACAGACATTAGAACAGCTTCTAAAAAGTAGCACAACCTGGGCAAAGCCTAAAAGGTATGTGCAAAAATGAAAATAGGTATGTAACAGGAATCATTCTCCTGTCAAAATTCCAACACCTACTCTGGAATAAAATTACCTGAATTCAAATCTCCAGCTTCACCATACACTAGCTGTAAAATATCAAGGAAGCTACTTGCACTTTCTGTGCCCTAATTTATCAGTAAAACAGGATTAACAGCACCCACTTCCTAATGCTATGATGATGTTTAAACAAATTATTGCATGTAAAGCACTTAGAACATTGCTTAGCAGTCAATACTCAGTAAATGTTTTATTAACCATTATTGCTACATCAACTATTTCAATGGAAAATAATGCTATGATAAAGTATAAGTTCACCTTACAGAAAATAAACATTATACTAACACTCTAAGATTTATGTTTTATTTACAGAAAACTAAATATTTAAAATAAACTCATCCTTTTCAAGGCATAAAAAAATCTGACTATGCATTAAGTTGATGGTATTTAGATGAGCATTAATGAAATCATCAAAGTGGTTAAACAGAAAAATACCTCTGTCATTAAGCGTTTTAGTCCTTCAACTTCATCTTCTCCTGGATTAAGCTCACCACCAGGTCTGTATAAAGGTTAAAATGTCAGCTTTCAACTTGTATTAACAATTTTGGTTAACAGGAAAAACACAATAATTACTATTTCTATCAAGTAACTTCATAACACATTTCGGTGTCACGTAAGGCAATTAAAGCAAACAAATGTCAAATGGAGGGGGAAGAATGTGCTAGAAAACGGAATTCATGTCCATTCACGAGATTCACAGTAGACAAACCCTAGTCTTAAAATATGTACCACAACATAAACATCACATAGTTGCTGGAAACCAGTACATCCCGATTTTTTCTCTCTGGAAGTTATCTAGTGATAATGGAGTCTAGAAATGCTGAGAGAGCAGTGGACCCACATTCTCTAGATCTGAAGAATGCGGCATTTTTTAAGAATTCCAAACTAAGTATTTGAGAACACTCTTTTTGGTATAATCTAGTCAAACAGTTGTGGACTAAACATACTGAGAGATTTATAAACTTAAATGAGAAAACTAAACAATCATCTATAAAAATGTAAAGCATTTTAAGAACAGGAAACACTATTGATCCTAAGCAAGAAATAAAATCAATTGTTCTCAGTAATGCTACAAAGACATCTAGAAATTGAACTTGGACGCGTTTGTTTCATAGGGCTTCTCTCAAGCTCAGTCATTAGCATCAACAATACACAGAAACATGCAGATTTATAGTTAGGCCATTCTAGTTAGACCATAGTTCATAAATGAACACTGCAATGGAGAAAAAAAAAATGCTTTTGAGTTTCTCTTCCAAGACTCCAGTAATAGCCATGTTTGTTGAGACAAATGACTAAAAGCTAAAGCTGTATTTTAAAGCTGCATAAAACAGCCATCTTATTCAAAGTTGTTCATTTCCAATGACACTTACAATTTGAAGAACGTTGTTCCCAGCTGTAGCAGTAACACATGGGGTAGCCGGTGCTCATGGACAATCAAAACCCCTTCTACAGTCCTCCTCATGCCAATTTTATCAAATTCCTCCCTCATGCGCTGAAATCTGGCTGCAACAGAGCTGTCCTTCTCATAGAGGGGTTCTTTTGTACCAAAAGTGTAATTGGTAAGAGGGTACCTGTGATCCAAAGACAGACATCTGAGAACTGTAGACCATAAATTACTAGGACAGACACCAATCACATAAAAGAAACCTTGGTAAAAAGTGTATATATATTGCACTTAGAGACAAAGAATTTGAAAAAAGTTAAACAACTAGTTAATAAGACAGCAGAGAAGGAAATGGCAACCCACTCCAGTGTTTTTGCCTGGAGAATCCCAGAGACGGGGGAGCCTGGTGGGCTGCCATCTCTGGGGTCGTACAGAGTCGGACACGACTGAAGCGACTTAGTAGCAGCAGCAGCAGCAGAGATTAGAATCTAGCTCTCTGGACTCTAAAGCCAGAGCTTTCATTAGCTCAATGCTGTTACTTCCTACTTGAACTCTCAAGTATAGATGAAGTGAAGGGAAGGGAAGTGAAGTTGTGTCCGACTCTTTGCGACCCCACAGACTGTAGCCTACCAGGCTCCTCTGTCCATGGGATTTCCAGGCAATAGTACTGGAGTGGATTGCCATTTCCTTCTCCAGGGGATCTTTCCAACCCAGGGTTCGAACTCGGGTCTCCCGCATTGTAGACAGATGCTTTACCATTTGAGCCACCAGAGAAGTCCAGGTCAAGTATAGATGACAATATCTTTAAAGCTCTTAAATGCATAGAGGAGTGGCTATCTGAATAACTGGCTGCTGCTGCTAAGTCACTTCAGTCATGTCCAACTCTGTGTGACCCCATAGATGGCCGCCCACCAGGCTTCCCCATCCCTGGGATTCTCCAGGCAAGAACACTGGAGAGGGTTGCCATTTCCTTCTCCAATGCATGAAAGTGAAAAGTGAAAGTGAAGTCGCTCAGTCGTGTCCGACTCTTCGTGATCCCATGGACTGCAGCCCACCAGGCTCCTCCGTCCATGGGATTTTCCAGGCAAGAGTACTGGAGTGGGGTGCCATCACCTTCTCCAAAAAACTGGCAATCCTCTGGTATTAGATGCTAACATTGTCAACCTGGCTAATGTGCCTTGGGCTCCTCTACCAATCTAATCATAAATTCTATTAATTATGGGTGCTAATGGCTGATGTCTTTTTCTACAAACTGAGCCACCACTTTCCATCATCTCCTCATTTATTTTCTATTTGTCCCGTCAACTATTGTCAGAGTTTTCTGGTACCTTTCTTCAGGTGAGCTTTTCTTTCCCTTATAAGATGTTGAGCCTTCTGCATTTCTTCTATTCAGTATCTTTATTCTTCCTTTCTCTTCATTTGAATCTTTTGCTGACTAGATGTAATATAAACATTCTCTACTTCTTTAGCAAGAATTCAAAATATAACATATTGAAAAGTGTTCTTCTTGCCTAGTAAATATTTTTTCCTTAAAAATAGTTTAAAAACTCATATTTCATCACAGGTACCACCTTGCAACCCTTTGATCATAAGACTACAGAAAGCAGCCTTTGATTATAAACCTTTGGGTAAGAATGCTTTGGCCACACTTGCCTGTCCCCAGCATATCTTGTCTACCAAAACACCTTGTGTTAGAAGTCAACAACTACATAACTAATCCACTAAGCTATTCTTAGAAGGGGAACAAATCAAGGTTGCCAAAATGTAAAAAAAAAAATTAATCCCAGAAGCCAAATTCCAGGCATAAGTGAAGCAGCGCTAAAGTAACTAAAATAAACTATTTCCAAGGTGCTCTAAAGATTTTAGGACCTTCCCCAGTAGACTCAATGCTAAATCTAACACCTTCATCATGAGTAGCAGCAACCCCACATAGCACTTTGTGCCCTGCAATTAAAAAAAAAGCTTTGTATACATTAACATTCAGTTCTCACCACCTGAATTAGAATTAAAGATAGCTCTAATACATCTCGATTGCAAACCCAGCTCTCACATCAAGAGATGCCATTAAGATGAAATATAAGACTGTTCAGCTGTGAAGTCAGTGCCAGCCCAGACACATCTGTAGTACTCCCATCCTACTATGAGCTTTGTAAAGCAGGGACTACACCTGACTTCCTCATCACCGTCTACGCAGCATTAATCCTAGTGCCTGCTACAAACTAAGCATTCATGCAATATTTCCTCATAAAATATACTGGAGAAGAGAGAACTTATTTTCAATTTAGGCCATTACTCAACCAGGTGAACTGAATTCACAACAATTCTTTCTGAATACTGTGATTATACAGGAGAGGCAAAGTACTGCGAATCCATTAACTCATAACTTTAATGGAGCAAAAATTGAAACATTTCCACCAAGTTAGTTCAGAGAAGGCAATGGCACCCCACTCCAGTACTCTTGCCTGGAAAATCCCATGGACGGAGGAGCCTGGAAGGCTGCAGTCCATGGGGTCACTGAGGGTCGGACACGACTGAGCGACTTCACTTTCACTTTTCACTTTCATGCACTGGAGAAGGAAATAGCAACCCACTCCAGTGTTCTTGCCTGGAGAGTCCCAGGGACGGGGGAGCCCGGTGGGCTGCCGTCTACGGGGTCACACGGAGTTGGATGCGACTGAAGTGACTTAGCAGTAGCAGTTCGACATAATGGTTTGATGCAAAATGATCGAATAATCAAGGTAAAGCAAGGTAAAACTGTGAGCACTAACTATAGTAACCAATGAAAGTAATACAGAAGCTGTGCTTTCACATTTAAACAAAAAACATTTAGCCTTTTCCATTTCATGGGAATACTATGAGGATTTTTCTAAAGATGTGATATGAAATTAAAATGCTATTATGTTAGTGTAATAGCTAGAGATATTAACTTGTATGCGTATGCTCAGTCGCTCAGTCATATCCAACTCTTTGCCACCCCATGGACCACAGCCCAACAGGCTCCCCTGTCCATGGGATTCCCAAGGCAAGAATACTGGAGGGGTTGCCACTTCCTCCTCCAGGCGATCTTCCTGACCCAGAGACCAAAATGGTGTCTCCTGTTCTGCCCTGGCTGGTGGATTCTCTACCGCTAGTGCCACCTGGGAAGTCTGTTAACATATACAGTATCTACTACTTTTATGAAGTTAAGTGAAGTCGCTTTGTCATGTCCGACTCTTTGCCACCCCATGAACTGCAGCCTACCAGGCTCCTCTGTCCGTGGGATTCTCCAGGCAAGAATAACGGAGTAGTTTGCCATATCCTTCTCCAGGGGATCTTCCCAACCCAAGGACTGAAACTACTTCTCCCGCACTGCGGGTGGACTTTTACTGTCTGAGCCACTGCTGCTGCTAAGGCACTTCAGTCGTGTCCGACTCTGTGTGACCCCATAGACGGCAGCCCACCAGGCTCCCCGGTTCCTGGGACTCTCCAGGCAAGAACACTGGAGTGGGTTGCCATTTCCTTCTCCAATGCATGAAA
The DNA here is from genome assembly GCF_019923935.1 of Bubalus bubalis. NCBI lineage: Eukaryota > Metazoa > Chordata > Mammalia > Artiodactyla > Bovidae > Bubalus > Bubalus bubalis. The sequence goes on along the minus strand of NC_059174.1, from coordinate 23,807,340 downwards.
GTGAAAAGTGAAAGTGAAGTCGCTCAGTCGTGTCCGACTCTTAGCAACCCCATGGACTGCAGCCTACCAGGCTTCTCCATCCATGGGATTTTCCAGGCAAGAGTACTGGAGTGGGGTGCCATCGCCTTCTCCGGTCTGAGACACTAGGGAATTCCTATTACTTGTATGCTTGTATAGTTCCAGATTTCATAAACCCAACATTTTTATTACCTGAATTTCCATCACCTGTTCTGTCAAATAAAACAAAACCATCTTTTCAATTCAAAGCCCTTTTGAGCAAATTTCATTTATTTGAAGATAAAGTAAAGAAATACCTAATGTTCCCTACCAAAACACCAGTATCAGTAAATCCTTGCATCCTTTAAATACTGACCAACATAAACCGCTCATTTTCCTCCATTAGCTTGGCACCATGGTGCCTCTCAAACTCTCAGAAATGATTTTTTTTTTTTAACAGAAAAAGCATACTGATAAACTTCTTGAGCAAGACATAGCCCAAATTTCAATTCCCTGCCACAGATTACTTTTGAGAGTGGCTTCGAAATGCAATGGCTTGAAGCGCTTAAACAATAAAATGTTAAAAGTAAAATGCAGCCCACAATGGGTTCTCTGGAGCTACATTTTGGTCCTCTCCAAGGACAGAAAAGGCAGTGGTAAAGAATCCGCCTGCCTGGCAAGAGACGCGGGTTCGATCCCTGGGTCGGGAAGATCCTCTGGAAAATTGCAACCCACTCTAGTATTCTGGCGTGGAAAATCCCATGGACAGAGAAGCCTGGACGTCTGCAGTCCCTGGGACGCCGAAGAGTCAGACACGGCTTAGAGCCTGAACTACCTACCACCTCCAAGGTATGAAAGCCCATCTACAATGAAAGCCCCAGCCCCCTCCCAAGCTGGGGCCTCCTGGCAGCTCGGATGCTGTCGCTGCGGCGGCGAAAACATGTAACGGAACATGGGGCAAGTCAGACAGCCCTAAGCAGATGAATAAAAGTCAGACAGCCCTAAGCAGATGAATAAAATGTATTCAGGAGCCCACACTCAATAAAACAACAGAGGAAAAGACTAAGCCTACGCGTTATAGCTAGATCTCGAAAGCTTACTATTAAAGCAAAGCCTAAACGGCAAAAACGATACTACGTTACTCACACCAAATAAAAACACACAAAATGCCATATACGCGCCGTTAAAGGATAAACACCACGGTTTGCGGCTGGTTATCTCCACAGACGTGGGGAAAGAATGAGTTCAAAGCGTTTTCCACATTGAATGCAGGGACATGGAAACAAGCCATCTTTCCAGGAAAGGGAAAACCCTCTCAAGTAGGGCTCTAGCCTGTGGCGCTGGAAGGTGAGGAAGGGGAGGCCGCCGAGGGCGCCCAGAAGACTGGAGTCTTTAGGGGCGCTCACGACCAAAGGGATGCAGACAGAATCGCGCGCGAGGACCAGGCCGCACTTACAGGTTGATGGTGCGCTCCAGGGTGAGGGGCTTGGTCTGCTGGATGTACTTGTTGCCGAACTGGGTGACTCCCCGGGGCCAGCCGGTCTGCGAGCGATTGGGCGGCACCACGGACATGCTGGCGAGCTCGGGCACTAGCAGCGAGCGGAAAACGGGAGGCAGGGAGACTTTCCCTGTGTGAGCAGCGGTTGTCCGCGTCCCAGTCAGCAGCCGCCGGCGGCCATTAACAAGAGAACGCCGAAGGAGGTATACGCACGCCGGAAGTGCACCCGGAGCCTCTGGCGGCAGGAAGTAGAAAGGCGGTGTCCTATCCCCTAACGATCCAATCACTGCTGGGATGGCTGCAGTATCTGGGGCTCCCATTGGTAAATCAGGTACTGGTTCCGCCTTTCTTTACCTCGGTGCTTTCTATTGGGTAGCAGTAGGGAAACACCGGAAAGGAGGCATTCTGGGAATTATAGTCTCCTTAGGAAAAGAGCTGCTATTTCAGCGTGCCGTGGATCTTGTAGCTAGCGAAGAGATGAACGGAAAGCGGCCTGCTGAGCCGGGTTCTGACCGGGCGGGGAAAAAAGTAAAGAAGGAGGTGATGGCGAAGTTTTCGGATGCTGTCACAGAGGAAACTTTGAAGAAGCAAGTGGCTGAGGCCTGGAGTCGCAGGACGCCATTCCGCCACGGTAAGAGGGCGCTGTGAAGAGGGAGGCGCAGCGCCGGGTTGGGGGCCTCTGAAAAAGTCCTGGCAGTCGAGCAACAAGGCTACAGTACAAGAGGCTCTTGGAGAGAACGTGACTTTGGCCACCTCCGACTCTCCTGCCTGGCCTGCTGTCCCTTTTTAATCCAAGTTCATTTGGCTTTAGAAACCCAGTAGAGAAAGAAATGAAGGCCAGAAAGTTTCAGGAAGTAGAGGGCATGCAAGTTGGTGGAAATCCTGGATTTAGAGATTAGCGAGTTAGCATCTTCTTCACTCTTTGTGCGTCGTTGGGCAATGGGTTCAGCTCCTTAACTGTGTAAACTAAGATCAGTTCAGTAGCTCAATCGTGTCCGACTTTTTGCGACTCCATGGACTACAGCACGCCAGGCTTCCCTGCCCATCACCAACTCCCGGAGCTTACTCAAACTCATGTCCATCGAGTTGGTGATGCCCTCCAACCATCTCATTCTCTGTCGCCCCCTTCTCCTCCTGCCTTCAGTCTTTCCCAGCATCAGGGTCTTTTCCAATGAGTTAGTTCTTCGTATCAGGTGGCCAAAGTATTGGAGTTTCAGCCTCAGCATCAGTCCTTCCAATGAATATTCAGGACTGATTTCCCTTAGGATGGACTGGTTGGATCTTCTTGCAGTCCAAGGGACTCTCAGGAGTCTTCTCCAAACCACAATTCAAAATCATCAATTCTTTGGCGCTCAACTTTCTTTATAGTCCAACTTTCACATCCATACATGACTACTGGAAAAACCATAGCTTTGGCTAGACGGACCTTTGTTGGCAAAGTAATGTCTCTGCTTTTCAATATGCTGTCTAGGTTGGTCATAACTTTCTTCCACGAAGCAAGCGTCTTTTAATTTCATGGCTACAGTCACCATCTGCAGTGGTTTTGGAACCTCAGAAAATAAAGTCTCACTGTTTCCATTGTTTCTCCATCTATTTGCCGTGAAGTGATGGGGCCGGATGCCATGATCTTAGTTTTCCGAATGTTGAGTTTTAAGCCAACTTTTGCACCCTCCTCTTTCACTTTCATCAAAAGGTTCTTTAGTTCTTCTTCACTTTCTCCCATAAGGGTGGTGTCATCTGTATATCTGAGATTATTGATATTTCTCCTGGCAACGTTGATTCCAGCTTGTGCTTCATCCAGCCCCGGCATTTGGCATGATGTACTCTGCATATAAGTTAAATAAGTAGGGCGACAATATACAGCCTTGATGTACTCCTTTTCTTATCTGGAACCAATCTGTTGTTCCATGTCCAGTTCTAACTGTTGCTTCTTGACCTGCATACAGATTTCTCAGGAGACAGGGAAGGTGGTCTAATATTCCCATCTCTTTTAAGAATTTTCCACAGTTTGTTGTGATTCACACAGTCAAAGGCTTTGGCATAGTCAATAAAGCAGAAGTAGATGTTTTTCTGGGACACTCTTGCTTTTTCGATGATCCAGCAGATGTTGGCAATTTGATCTCTGGTTCCTCTGCCTTTTCTAAATCCACCTTGGACATCTGGAAGTTCACGGTTCACATGCTATTGAAGCCTGGCTTGGAGAATTTTGAGCATTACTTTGCTAGTGTGTAAGATGAGTGCAATTGTGTGGTAGTTTGAGTATTCTTTGGCATTGCCTTTCTTTGGGATTGGAATGAAAACTGACCTTTTCCAGTCCTGTGGCCAGTGCTGAATTTTCCAAATTTTCTGGCATATTGAGTGCAGCACTTTCACAGCATCATCTTTTAGGATTTGAAATAGCTCAACTGGAATTCCATCACCTCCACTAGCTTTGTTCATAGTGATGCTTCCTGAGGCCCACTTGACTTCACATTCCAGAATGTCTGGCTCTAGGTGAGTGATCACACCATCGTGATTATCTGGATCGTGAAGATCTTTTTTGTATAGTTCTTCTGTGTATTCTTGCCACCTCTTCTTAATATCTTCTGCTTCTGTTAGGTCCATACCGTTTCTGTTCTTATGGTGCTTCTGTTAGGTCCATACCATTTCTGTTTTTATGGTGCCCATCTTTGCATAAAATGTCCCCTTGGTGTCTCTAATTTTCTTGAAGAGATCTCTAGTCTTTGGCATTCTGATGTTTTCCTCTATTTGTTTGCATTGATCACTGATAAGGCTTTCTTATGTCTCCTTGCTATTCTTTGGAACTGCATTCAAATGGGTCTGTCCTTCCTTTTCTCCTTAGCCTTTCATGTCTCTTCTTTTCTCAGCTATTTGTAAGACCTCCTTGGACAACCATTTTGCCTTTTAATCTATAATATTTCTCTGGGAAAGATGAGAGTGATTAATGAGCTAATGCCTGCATGTATCAATACATATTTTTCTGAGTAAGGACCAGTAAGCATTTGGACACCTAGTCGAGTGGCTTTTGCGGGTTTTTCCTCTGAAGGTGATGCTTGTTTGTCCTGTGATCGCGTAGCCAGAGCATGTGTTGAGAGCTGCCTGACAGTAGGCACCTGGGCTTACTCAGTTTTGCTGGCCTGTAGTTCAACAGCATGACCCACGGAAGTAAACATGGTTTGAACAAAGGAAGGAACCTGCCTCAAATGATTTCATCCTCAGCTTCAAATATCACCTTGTAAGATAAGGACTCTGCTTATTGCATCATACTTTCGCTTCTAAAGTTTGCCAGGTTTTTTGTTTCTTTTTTTTTATTTTTCCACATATAGCTAATGCAGCCAAATCTAACAAAAGTATTATATTCTTTGTGGGCATGGCTATCAGCGTGTTCTAATATTTTTTTATTATTTTTATTATTTTTTTTTTTTACTTTACAATATTGTATTGGTTTTGCCATACATAAAAATATGGAATACTTCAAGAATTTGCGTGTCATCCTTGCGCAGGGGCCATGCTAATCTTCTCTGTATTGTTCCAATTTTAGTGTAAATGCTGCCGAATCGAGCACAGGTTTTTTGTTTCATTGGTTAGGTGCTTTAAGGAGATGAGTCTTGGGTATTCCGGATCACATGTAAAGCGATGGCTTCATGCTGAAGCTCTGTACACCAGGGATTTTGTAGTTTCCTTCTGTGTGGGATAGAGATAGTGATGGGGTCTACCTTAAAACTGTTGAAAAGATTAAACAAGATAACACCTGTAAGCTTTATACTATGAAGCCCCACTGTGCCTGACACCTGGTGCGTGGTGGTGGCCGTGAGTTTTATTAAAGGGGTACACAATCTCTACCACCAGCTTTAGTGGGTAAAACGTTGAGATAAAACTCAAGGAGTTAGAGGAGGTTATGCCTGACCCTATTTAAAAAAAAAAAAAAATATATATATATATATATATATATATATTTTATGACTTTCTCTAGCAGTACCTTAGGGAAAGAAAAAGGATTGAAAAAAAAAATTGCCAGCCAGTATTGCTATTCTTGAATTTGCTGCTTTCATTTGAAGTTTAGGGGGAAATGAATTAAGACTAAAATGCATTCAGCTGAGTAAGCAAATCAATGAACTAAAAACCTCTCCAAAACAGCAGGCATCTTAATTTAGTGATATCACCTATACTCATCTTAAGGCCTAACATTGTTAAGCACAATGCCTTTGAAAAGTAGTATTGAGTGGGAAGAGAAAAGAAAAAGAACTTATAGTTCTTCCCCAAAATCTTTGACTTTAGGTACTAAGTTTCCAAAAATTCATCACCATCCCTTTTGTATTCTCTCTGCTGTGCTGTTCATGAGTCAAAAATACAAGAAGGAAAAGTCACAGATAACACTTTCTTCCCAACAGAAGCCATTGTCATGGACATGGACCCCTTTCTTCACTGCGTGATCCCAAACTTCATCCAAAGCCAAAACTTCTTGGAAGGACTTCAGAAGGAACTTTTGAACTTGGACTTCCATGAAAAGTATAACGATTTATATAAATTCCAGCAGGTATTTATGCCCATTTCACATTAGCTTTTCCACTTCAGAAAATCGTCTATAAAAATCATTCAATACCTTATCAATTTGAGGTTTTAGTTTGGGTTTGCCACTGGGGGTCCTGGTCTGGTCTTGACGTTGTTAAAAGCATTCATTTATTTAACATAACCTGAGTGTTGACTATGTGTTCAGTTCAATTCAGTCGCTTAGTTGTGTCCAACTCTTTGCGACCCCAGGAACCGCAGCACGCCAGGCCTCCCTGTCCATCACCAACTCCCGGAGTTCACCCAAACTCATGTGCATTGAGTCGGTAATGCCATCCAGCCATCTTATCCTCTGTTGTTCCCTTCTCCTCCTTCCCCCAATCCCTCCCAGCATCAGGGTCTTTTCCAGTGAGTCAACTCTTCACATGAGATGGCCTAAGTATTGGAGTTTCAGCCTCAGCATCAGTCCTTCCAATGAACACCCAGGACTGATCTCCTTTAGGATGGACTGGTTGGATCTCCTTGCAGTCCAAGGGACTCGCAAGAGTCTTCTCTAGCACCACAGTTCAAAAGCATCAATTCTTTGGTGCTCAGCTTTCTTCACAGTCCAATTCTCACATCCATACATGACCACTGGAAAAACCATAGCCTTGACAAGACGGAACTTTGTTGGCAAAGTAATATCTCTGCTTTTTAATGTACTATCTAGGTTATGTGTTAGGTGTTAATAATTATTATGGGGGGGTCTTTGCCAGTTCCTGCCCTGAAAGCCTTTAAAATTTAAAATTATAGAGGTGGTAGTGATGGTGAAAGATAGTCAAGAAGTACAGAAAGCTGATAAGTACATTTTGGGGAGTGATATAATAGAGAGTAGTACATTGGAAGATACTGTGTTAGTTGCTCAGTAGTATCTGACTCTTTTGCAACCCCATGGACTGTAGCCTGCCAGGCTCCTCTGTCCATGGGATTTCCCAGGCAAGAATACTGGAGTAGCCATTTCATTCTCCAGGAGATCTTCCTGACTTAGGGATTGAACCTGGGTCTCCTATGTTGCAGGCAGATTCTTTACTGTCTGAGCCACTAACCAATTAAAATTTTGAGTTTGTGTCTTTTTTTAGGTGGATTTATGTATTGTCATATGTCTTGTAGAGAGTTAGATCTAGTCTTTTTAAATTGGTGGACAATTGAATTTGACAGAAGACTAACTCAAAATCAAGGCTTGTTTTCCTGCTGTTAGAAGCGAGGCCCATGCTAGGTTTAAAAATATATAGGTCATTGGTTTCCCCAGTTTGGAGGGAAATTTTTCATTGCAGGGTGTACATCACTCTTGGAGATCTTTCTAAAACAAAGACAGCCCTTAAAATCACAAAAAAGTGAGGATGAAGAACTGTCTTGTTTTCTTTCCATTTTCCCTTTTATTTCTTCTCATCTAAGGTAAAAGTAACAAATTCCTCTGTCTTGCGTTTAGTCTTTTGCACTCGAGCTGGTTGTGTCCCCCAATCTGTCTATCTTAGGGCCTTTTATATGTATGATTTAATCCGGTTAAATACACAAATGATGTTCTCCTCTTAATTCTGGAGATCTAATGAAAAATAGCTTGTATCCATAGTGAAGTTGTATAAGTTAATAAAAATCATAGTCATCTATTTTTGTAATTATATCAGCTTTGATAACACTTGGCCTCTTTTGTTAATTTAGGGCTATATGCATATCCGATTACTGAAATTGAGAAGCCAAACTGGTTTTTACTTAATGCAATTTAGTAGATGAAAAATACTTCTGTGAAGTACACGAGAGGCAAAATAGTAAAAACGGCCCTAAGGTAATGAGGGAAAAAGAAGAAACCATTACGTTAGAGCCCAGCGGTGCTTAATGGAACTTCTGTGAGTAATTTTTCACTATGCTCACTGTGGGGCTTCTTCACCCAAAGACAGTAAACATAAACCCACTTTCCATCTCCTGTCCCATCAAACTTCACTCATAGCCCTTTTTCTTTGCTTGTGCTATGAATTGACTTGATAATTGGTTCTATAACAACTTCCCCTTCTCCTGACCAAGTTAGTCATTAGGACTAGCCTGATTTTTTTTTGTTTTTCACTTTACATTCAGGATACTTTATGTTCACACTCATTTTCCTTCTGCCTCACCGGCAAGTCCTTCTTAGTTCCCTTCAGCAGGTCTTCCTTTGGTACCTGGCTTCTTAATGACAGAGTACTCTAGGACTTCGCCCTTGAAGACTCCAGGGAGTCTCATGGCTTTGCCTCCACTTTTGGATATCTGTTAAGTGTTTCACACTTTCAGAAACTAAACTCCTTGTCTTCTTGCCCTAAATCTGCTCCACCTACAATTTCCCCCCATCTCAGTTGATGAGCGTCAATCTTTCCAGTGACCCAGGTCAGAAACCTTGAGGTTATCCTTCATTCCTCGCTCACACCTCTTCTCCATTCCAGTGGAAAATTCTGTTGGATCTACTGTCAGAATATATTCAGAAAAACACACTTTTCACTTCCACTACTAACAGCTGTCACCTGACCCAAGCCTTTTCTCTCACCAGGATTATCCTGTTGGTGGATTAACTACTCTCCTTGCTTCTGCCCTTGGCCCACGTACAACCATTGTGTTTGTTTAAAATGTTAATGGACTCAAGAAAATTGAAATCATTTGCTCACATAAAAATCTGTACTCAGATTTCAAAGCAGCAATATTTATAATAGCCAAAAAGTAGAAACACCCAGTATCCATCAGCTGATATTGAATGGATAGATCAAAGTGGTGTGTCTATACAGTGGAGTAGTATTCAGCCAGAAAAAGGAATGAAGTACTAACTACTGCTGCAACATGGGTGAACTTTGAAAACAAGCTCAGTGAAAGAAGCTAGACACAGAAGGCCACGTATAGTGTGATTCCATTTATAGGTAATAACCAGCAAAATGTAGAGAGTACATCAGTGGTTGCCAGGAGCTGGGGGGTGGGGATGGGGAATGACTGCCTAATAGGTAAAGGGTTTCTTTTTGGTGTGATGAAAATATTCTAGAATTAGGTAATGGGAGTAGGAAATGGCAACCCACTCCAGTTTTCTTGCCTAGAGAATTCCATGGACAGAGGAGCCTGGCAGGCTACAGTCCGCAGGGTCGCAAAGAGCCGGATACAACTGAGCGTGCGTGCATGATAGTTGCACATGTGAAAACACTAAAAGCGGCCTGAATTACATTCTTGGAGATGTTAAAATAGTAAATTTTATGTTAAGTGAATTTCATCTCAGTTCTAAAAAGTTTTGCTCAAAATCTCCTATGGTTCTCATTTCTCTGAGCAAAAACCAGAGTGGTTGTACGTCTCCCATTACATCTTTGGCCCCACCTCCTGCTGCCTCCAACTCGCTAAGTTCATCCTATGATTTCTTCAACAGGCCAGGCATTCTTCCCACTCAGGACACTGAATCTGCTTTGCTGAGATCTTCCCTGGGTACACTTCCCAGCTTCCTTCAAGCCTCTGCTGCACGAGTATGAAGTCTAACCTGGCCACCAAATTTATATTGCAAGCCCTTCCCTGCTCTCAGCACTCCTGGTCCCTCGTACTCTGCTTTATTTTCCCTTGACATTTCTCACCTTTTTTATTCTAATTATCAACTTTTAATGTTTATCGTCTTTCCCCCACAAGAATATGTAAGCTCCGCTGTAATGCCTTTGTAGGTATTTGTGGAGTGAATAAGGCACAGAGAGCCTAAGCAGCGTGCCCAAGTCACAGAGCTGCCAAATGGAGGGGGCCATGTGTCAACCCCAGGCAATTTGGCTTCAGAGTCCAGGCTCTTAATGACAGTGCTGGACTGCCAGCATGCTCCCTTCCTAAACTGCTCTGCTCTGTGTGTCTGATTTATGAAGGAAATCCTTTTTTTGTTTTTTCATGGTCAAGTCTGATGATCTGAAGAAGAGAAGAGAGCCCCACATCTGTGCTTTAAGGTAAAGGAATACTCATACTTGTTGGGTGCCTAATATGTGCCAGGCAAAGGAGTAAGTGCTTTAAATGTTACGTCATGCCATCTTTGTTGGCATTATTGTCCCCTTTTGTAGAGGAGGAAACAGTAAGTAATTTCTTCAAAGTTATCTAGGGGAAAATGGAGCTGAGATACAGATCCATGTCTGTCTGATTCCATGGCCAAAGTTTTCAGTGATAAAATGACTGTGTTAGTAACCAGGAAAACAAATTAACACTGGCAGTACCGTCTTTCATATCGTCAGGTTGACATATGTTTAAAACAAAAGCTCCAGTGTGGACAGGAGTGTAGATATACTATGCTGCAATTTTTCTTAGAAGATGGTTTTGAAAAATGTATCAAAACCCTTAAAGTTGTGCTTTCTTTTTGTAGTATAATTCCACATACAAGAATTTGTCCTGTGAAAATAAGGATGTGCTCAAAGATTCCATACAAGATTGTTTATTATAATAGTGAATAATTACATATAAATTAAATGGCCATCCATCAAGAGTTATACAGATAATGGTACAGAACAAAGTGGAAAACTATACCATTAAATGAGCAAGCTCCAGGAGTTGCTGATGGACAGGGAAGCCTGGTGTGCTGCAGTTCATGGGGTCTCAAAGAGTCAGACACAACTAAGTGACTGAACTGAACTAATACCATTAAATACTCAGCACATGAGTATGGTAGTTGTTTCATCAATTCCAAGACCCTTTTTTTTTTTTTTTACATTTTAATCTTTCTGAGACTCAGTATCTCACACAGTTACTGTTTTGTCCCAGTTTAATTTGCAGTGTTTTTTGAAGTGATTTATAAAATGTGATACTTACTGCTGGCAAAGGCATAGGCTAGAAAAATATAAAGAGAAAGAAGAGAAAAGAAGTTAAAGAGAAACGAGAAAGTTAAAGAGAAAAGAAGTTAAAAATAGCACACATGATGTGATCTCATTTGAAAAAAGAAACGTTTATCTGTATACCTATGTGTATACAAAGAAAAAGACTTGTAAGAATGGTATGTTTAAATCTGGCTAATAGGATTATAGGTTTTTTTAATTTCTTTTTTACTTATTATAGGATTTTTTCCCCTAGTTTTGCTACACTAGACACATGTTACTTTATAAAAGCTGTTTATTTTTCATCTATACAAGTTATTTTTTTCTCATCCTGTTTTTTTTCCATGCCCCCCCCCATGATAATTCCATAAATAATGGCAGTCTGCACAGATTCTTTATTCTAAAACCTGAAGTATTTGTTAACTGTATTCGTAACAGTTCACAGTTATTTAGACCTTTTTCCCCGGTGGCCATACTTTTAGGGCATTGTCTCATTAGTTCACACCACGCCTCTGATCAGCATTTCTTTCCTCTGGGATTGAGTTACATTCTGTACCCAAATGGTAACAGCCAGATGGTGTGAGAGATGGAATTCCTTGTCTTTACAGAAAGGTGACCTTTTTATATCCCCATTAGATTCTGTGATTTCTCTCATGAGTACTGTTAACAAATGAGAATGATGGCAGAAAATAGCCCTATAATTGTGACACCTTTGTGGGATGACTGGAGGAAGAGCTTTCTATGGAATAAATTTGTGGCAGCTGATGTTACCAGTAAAAGAGGGATGGAAGGCTTTGATAATATCAGTTGCATAAACGTTTAAGACCCAAGACTTTGACCACCCACTTTACCTGAAGCCTGGTTTGCAGTTTGCTTTGCTGGTCTATTCTAATTTGCAACTCTGCCTGTAAAAGTTACATGGCACTTATGGTTGGACTAACAAATACAGTATATTCTGGAACATTCTGGATTGGGTAGTATACAGTATAAAAAGATATTTGGTAATAAAATTTCAGGGGATCAACCTGGAGACTTGATCTTTCGTTATTAACAGCACAATTGCATTTTATGGGGATTTCAGTTATGTACATCTGGATTAAGATGATTGAAACAGTGTTATCTCTTCATGTGCAAAATTTGAACTCACATAAACCCTTTAAAAATATTTTTTTAAATATTTTCCCCAATTTTATGGAGATAAAATTGACATAAAAATGTTGATCCATCAAAGTTAACCTAATTTCAGAGTTTAGTGAGTCTTAAATTGTGTTAAAGTTCTATACAGAGCCACTTTAGCTGTAAATGGAAATGTTCAACCATCTTTTCTTTGGTATCATCTTAGTATCAGAACTTATATGAAAAAAGTTTCTCGATTGTTACACGATTAACGTAGTAGTCACCATTACTGTAGTTTAAAGTATTTAATCCTCAACAGTGTTACCCACCCAAGTGTTCATTAAATAATAGAGCTAGTGTTAGTGCTGAAAAGCATGTCTAGAAGTCAGTAACTTTGGACTAGAACATTGGTATTCTGCTGTCAAAGGCCAGACCGCTATCATGATAGGGCAATACTATAAATTTAAGAGGAAGAAAATAAGCTAAAACATTAGAACAAAATATATTACACTAGAGAGGTTTGCATTTATTTCTCTGGGAATACTAGTCTTAAACTTGGCAAGTTTAAAGTGAAGAACATTCTCAAGAATGACTCTTCAATTAACCAAAACCTGCAGGAAAAAATAGTTATGTCATAGATCGAAATGGAGCCCCCATCATGGTATAACAAGTTATCTTTTGTTTACATTCCTAGGAAAATTCTGTTTGAACATTTCCGGTCTTGGATTTCAGACATTTCCAAGATTGACCTGGAGTCAACCATTGACATGTCCTGTGCTAAGTACGAATTCTCAGGTAAGAGAGAGAAAACCTTGTTGTTGCTGAGATTTAACAGCTTTAACTAAACGATTATGGGAAGACAGTGTCAGTGTTGCAAAATTCTAGACTGTGTATCCCTTCATAATGTTAGGATCTTCTTAGTGAGGATGGTCTGACCCGGCTCAGATAGAGAAATGTCCGTCTTGGAAGGTATAAGGCAGGGCTCTCTTTGGGAGTGTGATGAGAGCTATGACTGTGTTGTAACCAAGCAAGGTTAGCGTTCCCACTCCACACAAACTTTCTGTCTGTCTTTCTTTCGTTGTTGTTGTGTTGGGCCTTTATTGCTATGCCTGGGCTTTCTCTAGTTGCTGGAAGTGGGGGCTACTGTCTAGTTTTGATGTATGGGCTTCTCATTTTGGTGGCTTCTCTGGTTGCAGGACACAGGCCCTAGAGCATGAGAGCTTAGTTGCTCCGTGGCATGTGGGATCTTCCTGGACCAGGGATTGAACCCATGTCCCCTGCATTGGCAGGTGGATTCTTAACCACTGGACCACCAGGGAAGTCCCATAAAGCCAAACTCTTGACAGTAGTCTTTGCAGCAAAATAAGAACGCCAAGCAAGGAGAAAGGGCAGCTCACACTAAAAAAAAAAAAATCTCAACTTCCCAGTAGCTTTCAGGGAAGGATTTTTAAAGACAAGGCAGAGGGTTTTCAGATGCATAATAGCTCGTGGACCTTCTGATCGGTCAGTGGGAGGTAGCAGTGAAACGTCGGGAATCCCAGTCATCGACCTTCTGGTTCCAGCCAGCAGGGGGCTCTGTGTTGCTTGTGGTCAGCCTGATGTCACCATCCTCCACCTGGGTGGTGAGGGGGTTGTCTTAGTTTCTGAAGAATAGCTCAGAAATGTGCATCAGATTCTTATCTCTGTCCCTTCAGAAGGAATTAGGAGTCCTGTGACTGTTGTGTCCTAATCATTAACTGCTTGAGCCTGCTCTTTGGAACTTGGGGATGCCTAGGAGACAAGCCTTTTTTTTTTTTTTCATAAGCAAGAAATGGAGGACACAGAAGGGCTTTTGTGTCCAGGAAGACCCTGCAGGGTCCTGCTCTGTTTCAGTATTTTCAGAAAAATGCTAATAATGCATATACACGTAAGCTTCGCATATGGCATCAGGAAATTCAAAGGTGATACTGTAAACTCACTCTTACACTTCCTAGGAAACAAGTGTCCCCTTCAATGCCTTTTTTTTCTTTTGAAGGTAATAAATGAACATATTCTTTTTTTTTTAAATTTCTGTTGGAGTATATATGTTATTTACAATGTTGTGTTACTTTCAGCTGTACAGCAAAGTGTATGACTTATACACATACATATATCCACTCTGTTTTTTAGATTCTGTTCCCTTATAGGCCATTACAGAGCATTGAGTAGAGTTCCTGGTTCTTTATAGTAGGTCTTTTATTAGTTATCTGTTCTGTATATATAGTGTGTATATGTCAGTCCCAGTCACCCAGTTTATCCCTCTCTGAATATATTCTTAAGGAGAAAAAGTCAAACAATATAGCCTGTAATCCACGATAGTCCCCCTCACTTTCTCCTTGTCCTCCTTTCTCTTCAGACATGTCCAGTGTCACCAGTTTGGGATTCATCCTTCCAGTTCCCTTTCTGACCATGTACATGTCCTTTTGAAAGCATGTTTGATTTTCAGCTGGAAGGATAAGCGTTTTGGGTTGTTTTGTTTTTACTGAATAAAATTTTGATTTGGGTTTACTCTCATACATTGTCCTGGGGAAGTACAAATTGGTAACAACATTTTGAGGATAACTTGGACATATAGTCATGTCACATCCCTTTTTTAAAAACAATTATTTATCTGGTTGTGCTAGGTCTTGGTAGTGGCATGTGGATCTAGTTCTCTGACCAGGGATCAAACCTGGTCTCCCTGCATTGGGAGTATGGAGTCCTAGCCGCTGGACCACCAGGGAAGTTTCTCATATGCCCCTTATTCTGGGGGTCGGGGTGTAGTTTGAAGTAGTTTCAAACAGATAAGTGGTGAGAATAATACAAATGAATTTTTTCTATTTTACTTAAGAATAGGTTGCCTTTAGGATGCTCTGTGACCCCCTGAATACTTCAGTAACTCCTGCAACAAGGACCTTCTCCTACATGATAGTAATAAATGATCAGAACCAGGAATTAGGTTTGGTATGTTACTCCCATCTAATCTCCATTCAGGCTCCATTCAGGTTCTGTGGTTTGGTCCTTTATTAGCAAAAGGGTCCTGTCCAGGGTTGTGCATAGCATTTAGTTCTCATGTCTTCTTAGTCTCCTTAAGTCTACAACAGTTCCTCAGTCTTTCCTTGACTTTTATGATCTTGATGCTTCTGACAATTTGCAAATGAGTTATATCGTAAAACTTCCCTCAGTTTGGGTTTGTCTGCTGATTTCTCCTGTGTGCTTATTACTACATCTTATCATGCAGTAGATAGTATGTCATATTACCAGTGCTTAATGAAGTGATTACTTAGTTACGGTGGTGGCTGACATCAGGTTTTTCCACTGTAAACTTGTTCTTGTCTTTAAGGTAGTAAATATTTTGTAGGGAGACACTTTATGTAAATATCCCATTTCTCATTAAAATTTGATTCACTTGTTTTAGCATCCACTGATTTTTTTCATAATATATTTTATTGAAGTATATCTGACAGTGTTTCAGGTGCACAGCAAGGTGATTCAGTTATACATACGTAATTTTTGAAATTATTTTCCATTATAGCTTATTACAAGATATTTATTTACTGTAGTTCCCTGTGCTATGGGCTTCCCTTGTGGCCCCACTAGTAAAGAATCAGCCTGCAGTGCGGGAGACCTGGTTCAGTCCCTGGGTTGGGAAGATCCCCTGGAGAAGGGAAAGGCTACTCACGCCAGTATTTTGGCTTGGAGAATTCCATGGACTATATAGTCCATGGGGTCGCAAAGAGTTGGGCATGACTGAGCGACTTGCGCTTTGCTTCCCTGTGCTAGATATAGTAAACCTTTGTTGTTTGTTGCATATCTATTTTTTAAATTAGGAATATAGCATTCTGTTCATACTAAGTCAAAAAAGTGGAATCAAAATGTCATACATTTTTTAGTTAGGAAAAAATTCATAAGTTTTTTTAAATATATATATTATACATATTTGTATATATGTATACAAAAGCTTTTCCACTATGCTTGATAAAGACTTGAGAAAGAACATGAAAAAAAAGAGATGGAGAAACTGGAAAACATAACCTAAATGAAATGGCAGCACTGAATATGAAATAGAAAAAGTGAAACAAAACTAGATAAAAGTGAAAGATCATCATATAGTCCAGTTGTTTTTAAACGTGGCTGCTCGTTAGAAATATACCTGGAGCTCTGGAGGAAAAAAGCAATACCTGGTCATTTGTATTTTTCAAAAAATTCCAAGATCATTCTGACATACATCTGGATTTTAAAAAGTGATTATAGGTTTTTCTATTAAATCATAGTGGTACTGAGTTCTATTATTTTTCTGTTGATCGATCATGATACAATGGTATTAAGTAATAGTTGCATAATCACAATAGTAAAAGATGCTTTTCAGTTTTCACAATCAATAGCCAGATAAAAAAATGAAAGATAATTACAGTTGCAGGCCATAGTGGGAACATGATTAACCTAACAGTATAAAGTAATTACATAGGGTTTGGGGAGTCAAGCAGAGTGATGTGGTAAGTGGAAATGCATACACGCATTGATCCTGTTACCATTTCTTAATTGTTTTGTGTTTATTTTCTGTAGGTCTTTTCCTTCTTTTGTGTTTCTTGCCTAGAGAAGTTCCTTTAGCATTTGTCGTAAAGCTGGTTTGGTGGTGCTGAATTCTCTTAACTTTTGCTTGTCTGTAAAGCTGTTGATTTCTCCATCAAATCTAATTGAGAGTCTTGCTGGGCAGAGTATTCTTGGTTATAGGTTCTTCCCTTTCATCACTTTAAATATATCCTGCCATTCTCTTCTGGTTTGTAGCATTTCTGTTGAGAAATCAGCTGATAGCCTGATGGAAGTTCCCTTGTATGTTATTTGTTGTTTTTCCTTTGTTGCTTTTAATATTTTGTCTCTGTCTTTAAGTTTTGTCAGTTTGATCACTGTGTCTCGGTGTGTTCCTCCTTGAGTTTATTCTGCCTGGGACTCTGTGCTTCCCGGACTTGGTTGACTGTTTCCTTTCCGACGTTAGGGAAGGTTTCAGCTATTACCTCTTCAAATATTTTTTCAGGTCCTTTCTCTCTCTCTTCTCCTTTTGGGGCCTCTATAATTCGAATGTTGGTGCATTTAGTGTTGTCCCAGAGGTCTCTTAGGCTGTCTTCATTTCTTTTCATCCTTTTTTCTATATTTTGCTCTGTGGCAGTGATTTCCACCATTCTGTCCTCCAGGTAATTTATCCGTTCTTTTGCCTCGGTTATTCTGCTATTGATTCCTTCTAGTGTGTTACTCATCTCTGTTTGTTTGTTCTTTATTTCTTCTAGGTCTTTGGCAGACATTTCTTGCATCTTCTCCATTGTTTTCCTGAGATCCTGGAACATCTTCACTATCATTATTCTGAATTCTTTTTCTGTCAGGTTGACTATCTCCACTTCATTTAGTTGTTTTTGTAGGGTTTTATCTTCTCCCTTCCTCTGGGATTCCCTGGTGGCTCAGACAGTAAGGTGTCTGCCTGCAATGCGGGAGACCCGGGTTCGATTCCTGGGTCAGGAAGATCCCCTGGAGAAGGAAATGGCAATCCACTCCAGCACTCTTGCCTGGAAAATCCCATGGTCGGAGGAGCCTGATAGGCTACAGTCCATGGGGTTGCAAAGAGTCGGACACAACTGAGCGACTTCACTTCCTTCATCTGGGACATAACTTTCTACTTTTTCCTCCTGGATGTAATGTGGTTTTTGTTCTGCTAAGTCGCTTCAGTCATGTCCGACTCTGTGTGACCCCATAGACGGAAGCCCACTAGGCTCCCCCGTCCCTGGGATTCTAGCTGTGGGATTGTGGTTCTTCTTGCTTCTTCTGTCTGCCCTCTGATGGAGGAGGCTAAGAGGCTTGTATAAGCCTCTTGATGGGAGGGACTGGGAAAAACTGGGTCTTGCTCTGGTGGGCAGGGCCTTGCTCAGTAAAGCTGTAATCCAATTATCTGCTGATGGGTGGGGTTTCGCTTCCTCTCTGTTGTTTGGCCTGAGGCAACACTGCCCTGGGGTCTACAGGCTCTGTGGTAGGGTTAATGGTGACCTCCAAGAGGGCTTATGCCAAGGGGGGCCTTCCCAGACTGCTACTGCCAGTGCCTTCATCCCTGTGGTGAGCCCCTGGCAACCCACACCTCCATAGGAGACCCTTCATCACCAGCAGGTAGTTTTGGTTTAGTCTCCTGTGGGGTCCCTGCTCCTTTTCTCTGGGTCCTGGTGTGTACACGGTTTTGTTTAAGACTGGAGTCGAGTCCTGTGGAAATACTATAATTAAATCCCACTGGCCTTAAAGGTCAGATGCCCTGGGGATTCCCAGTCCCTTTGTCAGATCTCCAGGCTAAGAAGCCCGATGTGGGGTTCCAAAGCTTCACAACAGTGAGAGAACTTCTTTAGTAGTATTGTTCTTCAGTTTGTGGGTCACCCATCCGCTGGGTATGGGATTTGATTTTATTGTGACTGCGCCCCCTGCTACCATATCACTGTGGCTTCTTCTTTGGACGTGGGGTATTGTTTTTTGGTGGGTCCAGCTTCCTCCTGTCAATGGTTGTTCAACAGCTAGTTGCAATTTTGGTGCTCTCGCAGGAGGGGATGAGCGCATGTCCTTCTACTCCACCATCTTGAACTGGAAGCCCGATATTTCTTTTTATTACATTATTACTATGCAGGTTGCCAGATGGTGGTTTTTCTAATAAAATAATTTCTTTTCTATTATTAGTTGTTATCCTTTTGTAAAGAAAACATTGCCATCTCCCCAGTTATTTACTCATTAAAAATATATATATATTTATTTGGCTGCATCTGGTCTTAGTTGTGGCACGTGGAATCTTTTGTTGCAGTGCTTGGGCTCAGGCGTTTCAGTGTGTGGAGCCCTCAGGGAATGTGGGATCCTCATTCCCTGACCAAGGGTTGAACCAACATCCCATGCATTGCAAGATGGATTCTTAACCACTGGGCCACCGGGGAAGTCCCTACCCATTTATTTATGTCAGTGTGGATTTAAGAGTTACTATTTATGTAATGGTTCCCATCATTATGTTGATGCCCATATTGTCCTTGATTTGATCAAGGGGAACCCCTTTAAGCTGACCTTTGTGTCCTTTTAATATGTCCTTATGTTACTCAATGAAACGTAGGCTGCTCGCGGTACACAGCAAAGCCAGTCTGCTGGCTCCGGGTCGTGGTGAGGAAAAGTACAGCGTTTATTCCAGGGCACCAGACAAGGGCACAGGTGGCTTGTCCACAAAACATCCAAGCTCCCCGATGGAGTTTAGTGGAGGGTTTTAAAGGCAAGGTGGGCGAGAGGGTCACAGGGTGTGTCAGCTTGTGCACGGTTCTCTGATTGGCGCACGGTGAAGTAACAGGTTGGCATTGTCTGTCTTCAGGTTGCAGCCGATCTGGGGGCTACGTGCTCATGGTCAGCTTTTCTCATCTGGTTGGGGGTAGGGGGGTTGTCTGTATACAAACAGCTTAGGAATGTGTGTCAGACTTATCTTTACCTTTGAAGCAGAGCTGGGAGTTCCTTGTGACTGATGTATTAAGTTACAGCTGCCCTCCTGTCTGCCTGCCCTGTCTTTGTTTCTGTGTTCTGTATTTCTCAGTCCTGCTGGGGCCTGCTGTTCACTTCATGTGGGGGAGCGTAGGAGGTCACAGTTTATTTCCAGAGCCCTTTTTCTCAATCAGCAATAAGCAGGGGACACCAAGAGGTGGGTTGCCGAGAGGGCCAGTACGTGGGTTTGCTCAGTTTCATACATCATCCTTATTGTATCTTTCTAGCAAAACAAGATTTTCCAAGCTTATCTTACTTTCCTGTGCTCTTGATCTGGAGCTGGCTGTTCTTCCAAAGAATGTGGGTTCTTTCATATATATAATTTATATATATATATTGTGTGTATATGTATGTGTGTATATATATATATATATATGAAAGAATGAAATTAAATTCACATTGATTCCTCCAGTTTCATTTCCACACTATAGGGTTCATTCTGTATTTCTTTTTCCAAATTTATAAATCTGTTCTTCAACTTTGAGAAATCTGTTTTCCATTAATTTCAATATGCTTCTGTATTAAAATAGTCCTTCCGTGTGGAAGGATCTCACTTCACCAATAGCACCCACTCCCTTCACCCACCTTGCATGGATTCCTGCCTTGTTCAGTTGTACCTAATGGCTTTTAGAAGTTTAGCTCAAGAAATGGTACTGTATAACTCAGAGAACCCTACTCAGTGCTCTGTGGTGACTTAAATGGGAAGGAAATTCAAAAAAGGGGAGGTATATGTATATATATAGCTGATTCACTTTGCTGTACAGCAGAAATGAATACAACATTGTAAAACATCTATATTATTGTTGTTGTTCAGTTGCTAAGTTGACTGAACAGTGTCCAGCTCTTTGCGACCCCAAGGACTACAGCATGCCAGGCTTCCCTGTCCTTCACTGTCTCCCAGAGTTTGTTCAAACTCATGTCTGTTAAGTCGGTGATGCCATCCCACCATCTCATCCTCTGCCGCCTTCCTCTCCTTTTGCCCTCAACCTTTCCCAGCATCAGCGTCTTTTCCAGTGAGTCGGCTCTTCTCATCAGGTAGCCAAAGTACAGAAGCTTCAGCATCAGTCATGCCAGTGAATATTCAGGGTTGAGTTCCTTTAGGATTGACTGGTTGGATCTCCTTGTAGTCCAAGGGACTCTCGAGTCGTCTTCAGCACCACATTTCAAAAGCATCAATTCTTCGGCGCTCAGCCTTCTTTATGGTCCAACTCGCACATCCATACATGACTACAGGAAAAACCATAGCTTTGACTGGACAGACCTTTGTGGTAAAGTAATGTCTCTGCTTTTTAATATGCTTAGTTTATCATAGCTTTTCTTCCAAGGAACAAGCGGCTTTTAATTTTGTGGCTGCAGTCACCGACCGCAGTGATTTTGAAGCCCAAGAACATAAAACCTGTCGCTTGTTTCCATTGTTTCCCCGTCTATTTGCCATGAAGGGACTGGATGCCATGATCTTAGTTTTTCAAATGTTGAGTTTTAAGCCAGCTTTTTCACTCTTTTTTACCTTCATCAAGAGGCTCTTTAGTTCCTCTTCGCTTTCTTCCATAAGGGTGGTGTCATCTGCATGTCTGAGGTTATTGATATTTCTCCTAGCAATCTTGATTCCAGCTTGTGCTTCATCCAGCCCGGCATTTCACATGATATACTCTGCGTATAAGTTAAATAAGCAGGGTGACAATATACAGCCTAGATGTACTTCTTTCCCTATTGGGAAGCAGTCCGTTATTCCATGTCCGGATCTAACTGTTGCTTGTTGTCATGCATACAGGTTTTTCAGGAGACAGGGCAGGTGGTCTGATATTCCCATCTCTTTCAGAATTTTCCACAGTTTCTTGTGATCACGGAGTAAAAGGCTTTATCATAGTCAATGAAGCAGAAGTATATGTTTTTTTGGAATTCCCTTGCTTTTTCTATGTAGGTGTTGGCAGTTTGATCTCTCGTTCCTCTGCCTTTTCTAAATCCAGCTTGTACATCTGAAAGTTTTTGGTTCGTGTACTGCTGAAGCCTAGCCTGAAGGATTTGAACATATATTTTTTAAATTTATTTGTTTTTTAATTGACGGATAATTGCTTTACAAAATTTTGTTGAGTCGGTGATGTCATCCAACCATCTCATCCTCTGCCTCCCTCTCCTTTTGCCCTTGATCTTTCCCAGCATCAGCATCTTTTCCAGTGAGTTGGATCTTCTCATCAGGTAGCAAAAGTACGGGAGCTTCAGTATCAGTCCTTCCAGTATATATTCAGGGTTGATTTCCTTTAGGATTGACTGGTTGGATCTCCTGTTTTCTGTCAAACATCAACATGAATCAGCCATAGGTATACATATGTCCCCTCCCTCTTGAACCTTCTTCCCATTGTCCTCCCAATCCCACCCCTCTAGGTTGATACAGAGCCTGTTTAAGTTCCCTGAGACATACAGCAAATTCCCATTGGCTATCTATTTTACATACAGTACAAGTTTCCATGTTACTTTCGCCATACATCTCACCCTCTCTCCTTCCCTCTTCCCGTGTCCATAAGTCTGTTCTCTATTTCTTCATTGCTGCCTTGCAAATAAATTCATCAGTATCATCTTTGTAGATTCCATGTATATTTGTTAGTACGTGATATTTACCTTTCTCTTTCTGATATACTTCAGTCTGTATAATAGGCTCTAGGTTCATCCACCTCATTAGAACTGACTCAAATGTGTTCCTTTTTATGGCTGAGTAATATTCCACTGTATATATGTACCACGACTTCTTTATCCATTCATCTGTTTATGCACATCTAGGTTGCTTCCCTGTTCTAACTACTGTTAATAGTGCTGCAGTGAACCTTAGGGTACATGGATCTCTTTCAGTTTTGGTTTCCTCAGGGTATATGCCTAGGAGTGGGATTGCTTGGTCATATGGTGGTTTTATTCCTAGTTTTTTAAGGAATCTATTCCGTCTTCCACTGTGGCTGTATATTCCCACCAGCAGTGCAAGAGGGTTCCCTTTTCTCCACACCCTCTCCAGCATTTATTGTTTGTAGACTTTTTGATGATGGCCATTCTGACAGGTGTGAGGTGATATCTCATTGTAGTTTTGATTTGCATTTCTCGAATGAGCGATGTTGAGCATCTTTTCATGTGTTTGTTAGCCATTTGGGATTTTGAGCATAATCTTGCTGGCATGTTTAATGAGTGCAGTTATATGATTATCTGAACATTCTTTGGCATTGCCTTTCTTTGGGATTGGAATGAAAACTGACCTTTTCTAGTCTTGTGGCCACTGCTAAGCCTTCCAAACTTACTGGCATGTTGAGCACAATGCTTTAACAGCATCATCTTTTAAGATTTGAAATAGCTCAGCTGAAATTCCATCACCTCTACTAGCTTTGTTTGTAGTTATACTTCCCGAGGCCCACATTACTTCATACTCTAGAGTGACTGGCTCTAGGTGAGTAACGGCACCATCACAGTTATCTGGGTCATTAAGACCATTTTTATACAGTTCTTCTGTGTATTCTTGCCACATCTTCTGCTTCTCTTAGGTCCATACCATTTCTGTCCTTTATTGTGTCCATCTTCACATGAAATGTTCCCTTGGTATCTCCAGTTTTCTTGAAGAAATCTCTATAGTCTTTCCCATTTTATTGCTTTCCTCTATTTCTTAGTATTGTTCACTTAAGAAGTCTTTCTTACCTCTCCTTGCTATTCTCTAGATCTTTGCATTCAATTTGGTATATCTTTCCCTTTCTCCTTTGTCTTTTACTTCTTTTCTTTTCTTAGTAAGGCCTCCTCAGACAGCCACTTTGCCATCTTGCCTTTCCTTTTTGGGGGGATGGTTTTGGTCACCACCTCCTACACAGTGTTAAGAACTTCTGTCCTTAGTTCTTCAAGCACTCTACCAGATCTAATCCCTTGAATCTAATTTGTTACTTCCACTGTATAATCATCAGTTCAGTTCAGTTACTCAGACGTGTCCGACTCTTTGCGACCCCATGGACTGCAGCACACCAGGCCTCCTTGTCCACACCAACTCCCAGAGTTTACTCAGACTCATGTCCATTGAGTCGGTGATGCTATCCAACCATCTCATCTTCTGTCATCCCCTTCTCCTCCTGCCTTCAATCTTTCCCAGCATCAGGGTGTTTTCAAATGAGTCAGCTCTTCGAATCAGGTGGCCAAAGTATTGTAGTTTCAGCTTCCATATCATTCCTTCCAATGAACATTGAGGACTGATTTCCTTCAGGATGGACTGGTTGGATCTCCTTGCAGTCCAGAGGAACCAGAGGTCAAATTGCCAACATCCACTGGATCATTGAAAAAGCAAGAGAGTTCCAGAAAAACGTCTATTTCTGCTTTATTGACTATGCCAAAGCCTTTGACTGTGTGCATCACAAGAAACTGAAAAATTCTGAAAGAGGTCAGAATACCAGACCACCTGACCTGCTTCTTGAGAAATCTGTATGCAGGTCAGGAAGCAACAGTTAGAACTGGACATGGGACAACAGACTGGTTCCAGATAAGAAAAGGAGTACATCAAGGCTGTATATTGTCACCCTGCTTATTTAACTTATACGCAGAGTACATCATGAGAAACGCTGGGCCGGATGAAGCACAAGCTGGAATCAAGATTTCCAGGAGAAATATCAATAACCTCAGATATGCAGATGGCACCACCCTTATGGTAAAAAGTGAAGAAGAACTAAAGAGCCTCTTGACGAAAGTGAAAGAGGAGAGTGAAAAAGCTGGCTTAAAACTCAACATTCAGAAAACTAAGATCATGGCAACCAGTCCCATCACTTCATGGAAAATAGATGGGGAAACAGTGGCAGACTTTATTTTTGGGGGCTCCAAAATCACTGCAGATGGTGACTGCAGCCATGAAATTAAAAGACGCTTACTCCTTGTAAGAAAAATTACGACCAACCTAGACAGCATGTTAAAAAGTAGAGACATTACTTTGTCAACAAAGGTCCGTCTAGTCAAGACTATGGTTTTTCCAGTAGTTATATATGGATGTGAGAGTTGTATAATCATAAGGGATTTGATTTTGGTCATATCTGAGTAGCCTAGTGATTTTCCCTACTTTCTTCAATTTGAGCCTGAATTTTTCAGTAAGGAGCTGATGATCTGAGCCACAGTCAGCTCCTGGTCTTGTTTTTCTTGACTGTATAGAACTTATCTATCTTCTATGCAAAGAATTATAATCAGTCTGATTTCAGTATTGACCATCTGGTGATGTCCATTTGTAGAGTTGTCTCTTGTGTTGTTGGAAGAGGGTTTTTGCTATGACCATGTATTCTCTTGGCAAAACTGTTAGCTTTTGCCCTGCCTCACTTTGTACTCCAGGGCCAAACTTTCCTGTTGCTCCACATATCTCTTCACTTCCCACTTTTGCATTCCGATCCCTTATGATGAAAAGGACATCTTTTGTGTGTGGATGTATGTGTTCTAGAAGATCTTATAGGTCTTCATAGAATCATTCAGCTTCTTCAGCATTAGTGGTTGGCGTGTAGACTTGGATTAATGTGATGTTGCATGGTTTGTCTTGGAAGAGATGACAGGTGTTTATAGTGATATGGAAAAGACATTTGCCATGTAATTAAAAAAAAAGTCGACAAAAGAACCACTGTAGGATACTATTTTTAAAAGGCAAATACATATATGTTGGAAAAGTACTGGAAGTGACCATCCCTGAATCTGTGTGTTCTTCTGTGTTTTTAGAGTTTTCTACATTGACAGTTTTATTTCTGTAATTATAAAAGGAGAATTAGTGTTGTTGTAAAGCTGGAGGAGCTGCCATTATGGAGGACTAGCAGATGGACTGATAATAAGCACAGAGGCAGGCAGCTGTTCATTGCCCATGCGGGGACATCATGGTGTGCACTCATCTGTTACAGATGCCCTGCTCTGTCACGATGACGAGCTGGAAGGGCGCCGGATCGCCTTCATTCTTTACCTGGTTCCTCCCTGGGATGCGAGCTTGGGGGGCACCCTGGACCTGTTCAGCGTTGATGGTAAGACAGAGGCGTGCACTTCAACACCAGCAGACACTTCTGAGTTCTTAGACGCAATGTCTGTTCTCGTCAGAGGAGATGGAAGCCATCCGTTACCCTGACAGCCACCTCTCTGGGTTGTGCTTGAAATAATCAGTTCTCCAGAGATAAACTGGGGTTAATTTAAGATGAGCAACAGTCAGACCCTGGTTCTGAATGCTGGCCATGGGAGTGTAGAGCACATGTACAGCCGCCCTTGGTTATGAATCACCAGGACCAGTCCATCTGCCGGGAGGTCCTTTTTTGTTTGTTTTTAATGACTGACACCAGAACTTGACTCCAGAAATCGTTCAGAACTTTTTCCAGTTTTCATCAGTAATGCATGGTGGAGTAAGAACAGATGTCACCTAGCAGAACTGTGTTAAGAGAAACAGATGGAAGGGGGTGGCATTTGGGGATCTGAAGGGGACATCTAGCTACCCTTAGAAATTTGCGAATTGTCAAGGTGGAAACAATGCAGCCCGGAAGTGGTTAATGATGATGAAGCTCGTTTATGGATGTGTTCTCTCCCGGCGCAGAACACTTTCAGCCGAAGCAGATTGTCAAGTCCCTTATCCCTTCGTGGAACACACTGGTTTTCTTTGAAGTGTCTCCAGTATCCTTTCACCAGGTAAAGACTGTAAGCCACAAATACATAAGTGCCAAAGAGCATGCTTTTCAGTCTCCCAGTTTCTAAACGTGGCAGCTTCCGGGTGGACTACCCGGCCAGGTGGTTTCCACACCTAGTGTGAAGGGTCCTGAAATTAGTGAGCTGTGGCTAGTAATCTTGCCCCCTTATCTTTATGTTGATGTGCTGCTGGTCTTGTCCTCTCAGGTGTCTGAGGTCTTGTCTGAAGAAAAGTCACGTTTGTCCATCAGCGGCTGGTTTCATGGTCCTTCACTGACCAGGCCTCCCACCTACTTTGAGCCTCTCATAGCTCGGAGCCCTCACATCCCGCAAGATGTAAGGATAAATTCTTGTTGCTGGGATTCTCTTCTTAGAAGCTGTGGCATATCATTTGCTTTTCTCTTTTTTATTTATTTGGCTGCACTGGGTCTTCATTGCAGCGTGTGGGATCTAGTACCCTGACAAGGAATTGAATCCAGGCCCCCTGAATTGGGAGTATGGAGTCTTATTTTACTGGTATGACATGGTGGCAGAACAAAAGCAGAGGGAATTATTAACTTACCTTCACATCTGCTGCTCCTTTCCAGCATGAAATTTTGTATGATTGGATCAACCCTACTTATCTTGACATGGAATACCAAGCTCAAATTCAAGAAGAATTTGAGGAAAGCTCTGAAATTCTCCTAAAAGAATTCCTTCAGGTAGGCCAGCAAATCCTGTCTGATAATACCATGTTTGGCACATAGCCTTGCTTCTTGGGTGGGTGAACATGCATCACTTAGAGAGCTTTTAGTTTTCATTCTGTTCCTGGTTAGAATTTTATATCATCCTTTTCGAATGATGAAATGATACTAGCTAACATTGGTACTAGTTGCATGTTAGTAAGCTGAGTCTCCTGGGTGTTTATTCCCCAGTTCTCTACGCTCTTAATCACACACACACTGTCTCACTCACACACTTGTATACTGTGGGGGAGTGGTATGTAGTTCCCACCCTGTTCATTTTGATGACTGGTGCTATTACTTTTAAATAATAGAAAGATTACTAATTAACAAATTAGTAATACATGTTTGAGAATGATGAGGTGGCAGCTTACAGTGGAAAGAGACCTAGGTTAGAAGTCAGAAGACTATATTCACGTCCTGGCTCTGGTTTTACTGACCTCAGCAAATCACTAAAGGTCTCAGCTTGTATTTCATCACCAGTTAAACTGGGATAATAGCTGCCTTGCCTGTCCTGAAGAGCTGTCCTGAGGGCTGAGTGAGATCATGCAGACAGGTGTGGTGCTTCCCAGGTGACCCTGGGTCCCATGGAATCACAGTCCCAAGATTTTCCCTCCATTAAGAAAAGGTTCAGACACACTGCATCCTGCCTCTTGGAATTATATAGCAGATAATAGCATATTAAGGAATTTGAGAAGTATTACAGTAAATGAACTTTTTTAATCCTATTTAATTCAACTTACCTAAACCATGCCTTAGGATCCTCTTTCCTATTTCACAACTGATAGGATTACTGTTTGTAGAGCACTCCTTGGGAAACTGCATTTAAACAAGTACTTATGAAAGCCTCTTATGGAGAATGTTTAGATTAATTAGTTTCTTGTACTATACTGAACTTTTTAAATTTAGAATGCTGATTAAATGAAGGGAATGAGCAGAGGCCTAAAGAATCTGTATTATTACATAGACATTTTCATTATAACAGTGTATCAGTTATAATGTATAGTGTATAAATTTAATTAGTTATAACTATATTAATGCAGTTTTTCTCCTCACATGAATTAAAGAATCTGCATTAGGATCCTTGTTTTATAAATGCAGAATTCCTAGAGGTCTAGCAGTTTGACATAAGACATACAGGTACATAAGGTAATGGCCCAAATTGACACTCAGGTCTCTTGGCTAAAGCATGCTGACAATTTATCCAGCCTTTGCTCTGGCTTCACCCTGTCAGGACTGCGGGATCTGATGTGAAAGGGATGAAGAAGGTCACCTGGCCCTGTTGGGAATGGGCCAGAATGATTCTGCAGAACTGCTGTAGCTGCAGCAGCCAGTGTGGGATGTAGAAAGTTCTGCTAAATGCTGCTTCATTTTCTCATTCTCCAGCCTGAGAAATTTGCAGAGGTGTGTGAGGCTTTGGAGAGAGGACATGTGGAATGGAGCAGCCGAGGCCCCCCTAACAAAAGGTAGAACTCATCATTGAGGACATTTACTTCTGCAAATATTTAGCATCTATCTGGTCTGTCTGTGAGGCTCACCTCTAATTATAGGACATTTGCCCTAATGTTTTGTTCTCAGGCACATCCAGTAGGAGACCCTAACAGAATCTGTTTTTTAAAATGTTATATGTCTTTTACACCTCCGATTTTTAAACATTTATTCATTGGCTTTGCTGGGCCTTTGTTGCTGCACTCGGGTTTTCTCTAGTGGTGGCGAGCGGGGGCTACTTTATAGTTGTGGCATGATGGTGTCTCATTGTGGTGGTTTCTCTTGTTGCAGAGCACGTGCTCTAGAGCACACGGGCTTCAGTAGTTGCTCCACAGCATGTGGGATCTTCCCAGACCAGGGATCAAACCAGTGTCCCCTGCACTGCAAGGTGGATTCTTAGACAATGGACCACAGGGAAGTCTAGGATCTCACTATGTAACAAATTAGGATTCAGTAAGCTATGCCAAGGTTCAGGAAGAGAGGTACCAAGCTAATGATCAGCTCTCATCCCGTGAGTGATGTTCCATCCATGTAACGTGATGAACACCTCGATGAGCACCTTGCGTTGCTGCCCTACAGGTTTTACGAGAAGGCTGAGGAGAGCCAGCTTCCTGACATCCTAAGGGACTGCATGGCGCTGTTCCGCTCTGAGGCGATGTTCCTGCTGCTCTCCAACTTCACAGGCCTGAAGCTTCACTTCCTGGCACCTTCAGAAGATGAGCCTGAGGACAAAAAGGAGCGAGGTGCAGTCTCTGCTGCTGAGAACACTGAAGAAGGGACTAGTCACAGCTCTTCTGAGCCAGAGAACAGTCGGGCGGCCACCAGGGACAGCAGTCTACAGAGCGATGGACCGACGGACCCAGAGGAAGACGAAGCAAAGAAAGGTGAGCTGCTGTTATGTTCTGTCCTTTTTTACCATTAGGTATTCACTATTCAACAAGTATTTCTTAAGCATGTACTCTGTGCTAGGCCCTGCTTCTGGACTTGGAGAAGCAGACAGACAAGGTCTCAGCTCTCCCTGAGCCCATATATTGTAGTAGGGGAGAGGCCAGAGATTAAATGCTACACAAACAACAAGATGTCAAATAAGGGTAGTTGCGGTGCAGGAAATCTGAGTAGGCTTATGTGTGGAGGACTGACCAGGGTTATCTCTTGGATGCAGGGCAATCTGGATGCACTGTCATCCGAAGCTCAGATCTGAATGACAAGACAGATCTGTGGGAAGCGCATTTTGGGCAGGAAGCACGGCCAGCTAACAGTTTTATTAGGCTAACAGTGGTACAGATGGTAGAGAGAAATACCACTGGTTTTGCCTAAACTTACTCTAGAACACAAGAACAGAAAGGAGCGGAAGGTGAGTGGTTTCTTTCTGCTGAGAACCAGTATCACCCTAAGAAAAACTTGCTTGAACTTGGACAAATAGGTAGAAGGAAATTATTAAAAGCAAAGGAAATTTAATCATCTTTTTAAACAGATGGAATGGACACATGACATTAAACCAGTAAAATGTACACACCAAGAGAGAACCCTAACTGTAAACTGTAAACTGTGGACATCAGTTAATACTAGTCTCTCCATACTGGTCAGCTGTAACCATCCCACTAAGACAGGATGGTAACACTAGAGGAAACTGATAGGGAGGGGCAGGGTTTGTGTGTGACAGGGATAGGGGAATTGTACTTTCTGGGAAATTTAATTTTTCTGTAAACTGCTCTAAAAAATTCTACTTAAAATAATTAAACGTTATTTTAAAAAATGGAGTGGGGGGGCAACTAAATTATATACTCCATCTGAAATTCATGGTAAAGAGAAATAAAGTCAACTTTTTTTCATTATAAGGCTGATGCATTATATATATTATAATAGAGCTACAGGTCAGCTTAGGTTTATAGAAATGGTTTCTCTTTAGTGCTGTACTGCTCCTAATTATCATTCTTTTGCAATCTAGCAGTGGTATCAAGGTATTTTTTTCTGACCTCCTGTTATGTTTTTCTTAGAATCAAGTGTTCCCACATGCCAGGGGGAACTGAGGCATTGGAAGACTGGTCACTACACTTTAATCCATGACAACAGCAAGACTGAATTTGCCCTGGACTTACTGCTCTATTGTGGCTGTGAAGGTAAGAGGGACAGTCGCTCCCGAGAGACCCTCTCTAACTGAACCAATTCCAAGTTATCTGCCTTGGTTATGATCTCAGATCACAGGAGCTCTATGTTGGAAGGGTCTTAAGGGTCATGAATTTCAGTCTTCCAGCTCAGAGTACTATTTGTACCCATGACCGAGGTATAGGAGATGGACCAAATAATAATTCCTAAGGAACCCCCCAGAGCTTTTATGTAAGTGTCCTTCCAGGTATATTTTATATTTTAGTTTTCGGTTCTCAGTGTTGGTTGAATGATAAATTCAAGCTCTTAAGTCAGAGTTGGGTACGACTCAACTCCCAGATCCCCCAGTGTTAAGCAGCATGGAATCAATGATTCAAACAGATGATGTAACTTGCAGTGAGAGCTTTCTGAATGCTGTTTGTTTGCCCTTTGTAAGGCTGGGAGCCAGAGTATGGTGGCTTTACCTCCTACATTGCCAAAGGAGAAGACGAAGAGGTAAGTTGCTTCTGATAGCAAACCATCCTTTTTAGTTCTTAAAAATGTTTTCATTCTTCAGCGACCCAACTTGTATGACTTTCTGCCAGTGTCTTTAGCTGATAAATCCATGATGTTCTGTCTGGCAGTGGTTCTAATTTCTAGTAGAAAGTACTCAGCATGCAGTAAAGATGCTAAAGGATAATCCCTAGGCATTCTACCCAGCTGAGAAATTCCAAGTAAATGAAGAGTCAGGTGGTACATTTTCATGACTCTTTGAAGGTAGGAAAACCTAGATGCATTAGGTAAAACCTTTCTGGGGATGTACTGGAACGGGGCTTGCTGGAATATGTCTTGACAGCCAGAGCAATAGCACTAATAAAGGATCTTTTAAAAGATCCCTGTCACCAGAGTTTGAGTATTTGATATGGAAACATCTGTTTAAGAAAAGAGGTGAGAATAATCTGTGTTCTGATGTATCATTGTATTTACCTGTTTCAGCTGCTAACAGTGAATCCAGAAAACAACTCTTTGGCACTGGTCTACAGAGACAGAGAAACTCTGAAATTTGTCAAGCACATTAACCACCGAAGCCTAGAACAAAAGAAAAGCTTCCCAAACAGAACAGGCTTCTGGGACTTTTCATTTGTCTATTACGAATGACAAAGCAGGGCAAAGCTGGAAAAAGACCTTTCCTGAGTACTGGCCCAGCTGGAAGAGTTAAGACGTCGCCTGAAGGAGAGCCACAAGGTGACCTGTGTGACAGCGCTCTTAAAACTGTGTGTGACTGTCCTTTAGTAGGGCTCATAATGATTGTCATCGGTTTAGACCTTGAGCTTGGAGCTAGGTACTTACTTACCTCTTGATTTTTTTTTTTTAAAGGGTTTTGTCTTTAACATTCAGTTCTTCATTTTCCATATTGGCTTCTTCAATGATTAAAAAATGTGTGAGGTAAAATATGCATGACATAAAATGTACCATTTTAACCATTCTGAAGTGTACGGTTCAGTGGCATTAAGTACGTTCACGTGGTCATGCAGCCTTCGCCACCGTCCTGTCCTGATTAAATAGTAACTCCCTGCTTCCCCCTCCCCCAGCCTGTGGAAGCCACCGTTCTACTGTGTCTCTAGGTATCTACTAACTCGTGTTCCTCAGAAGACAAATAATATTTGTCTTTTTGTGACTGGCTTAATTTCACTTAGTGTAAAATCTTCAAGCTTCATCCATGTTTCCAATGGTTGATTTTTTTAAAAGTATGTGTGTGTGTGTGTAGAGAGAGAGAGAGTCATAAATTTATGACTAGTTTCTGTGCTTCCCAATGTCATTGGTTTAGAGGATTATAGAACCTCACACCCCCTTTGATTCTGGGCCCCTGTAGCTTCCTCCCACTGCCTATGGCTTTGTTTCACTGTGACTCTGGACTGTATAGACTTAAGACAACGTTTAATATATTCCCTTGGAAGATAGCCTGGTCTGAAACCACGTGGCCCCGAGAGACTTATGGTCAGTGACAAGGATGGCTGCTATGCCCTGTGCAGTGGTGTCCAGGTGCCCATGACTGCTCCATGCTGGAGTCGCACCTCCAGTGTAGCCAAATGATTCTAATCTCACGTGTGACTTTGATTTCCCAGTACTGTAGGGTCATCTGTCAAACTGGCCTTTCTTTAAGAGAGCAGGTGTTAAAGCCATGTGGGACTGCCAGGCGGCGGTCCTCTTTGTTATCTTCTTTTTCCCCTGAACTGTTGAAGGGGATTGTATGATGCCTGCCACCTGCATGCATGGGTGCTCAGTGTCACTGCATCATTAATCGAAAGATGCTGTTTTCATTCCATTCCAGTGCTATCTCCTTGTTAACTTTTTCTTTTCTACATTTATTATGAGCTACTGCAGTAGCTTTTATTTTGGATTTTACAAATTAATAGGAAAAGCATTGAGCTTTGTCCTTTTTATCTCCTAAAACTTTGAGTACTAAAATTTGCATTTAAATGAAGACAGTTTCACTTTCTTTAGGCTGATGGTTTCAAAATTTTGATCTTGCACCTTAATTGGTAAAAAAAAAAGTTTTAGCATGTATGTTTATTATATGGGGTATTTATAAACTTTACATACTTCCTATACTAATATTCAGTATTGGTTGTTATAAAACAGTAATTTTTAAAAGATGAACTAAAATAATACCTAGAAGTGGTTCTTATATATTGTCTTTCCCACTGACATGGTGGGAACCGTTTTTCACGCATACTGGTTTGGGGACCACAATATTTTAACCATAGCATAGTGACACTCAGGTGGGATTACAGCTACTACTTTGTTGGTTGAAATTTCCGAGCTTGCCTTTTAAGTTCCTGCAGACTGAAGGTCATCCTGTAATATTACTTTTGTTAACATAAAAATATGTTTCTGTTAGTGGCATAAACCCAGGAATAGGGCTGAGCGGGTGTGTGCCAAGTATGGAAAACAGTTTGAGACTCATTGTTCTAGGTAACATCTAAGAGCTCTGGAGCACTGAGTCTAAGTCTTAGCATCCTACACAAGCATTAAAATGTACTTATTACATTCTCCTTAATCTCAGTGTGCTTATGGCCTATCAACACATTTTCCATACACTACAGTACTCTGGTGTCCAGGGGGAGAGAATCCCTGAGAGCCAGACTGTGATGTTGCTGTCGGTTACATCACCTACGGTACCTCTTAGGCTGCGAAGGATTGTGTAACTTGCAGGTCGCTTCTCTGCACTGAAGGTACCCAGTGATGATGAAGTTGTTTTTCCTTAGTATTTCATTCTTCACCTTAGTTTTTTTAGGGCCTGGAGCCACTGTGGACAACTGTTAAGCAGCAAAAGAGGAATTACAACATGGGCATCTTTTTTATACTTACTTCTTGCAGGTTCAAGCTATGAAGCTCACCTGTAAAAATGTCATCTCTTAATTCTTATAATTCCTTTCAATAAAGGAAGATATTTTTCCCCCAAAGAGAATAGCTCTTCTTATCAGATTATCTCTGTAATACATGTTCATTGTGAAAAACACAACATATAAAAACATAAAGGTCACCTGGAATCCCACCAGCCTGTGGCAGCCACTGTGTGCTGTGTAATGTATCAATTTGGCTAGACTGAACCACATTTCCCAGGATTCCAAAACCTCTTTCCAGTTAGAAAGTGTCACTAAATTGTGTCTGAACCTTTGCGATCCCATGGACTATAGCTCACCAGGCTCCTCTGTCCATGGGATTTTCCAGGCGAGAATACTGGAGTGGGTTTCCAGTTAGATTGAGCCACAAGTTCTGTGCAAGATACGGAGGGCCAGAACGAAGCAGTAGTCATTCTGTGCCTCACACACACTGTACTGAATAACCTCGCTGGTGGCTCACTTTCTCAGTGTGAATCCACGTCTGCGCCTGCAGCTGCTCCACTTTCCATTGGCTCTTCTTTTGACTTCTCTGATGCAGGGTCTCCCTACACCATCAAGGTCAGGCAAGAACTGGCATAGATTTTAATGTGTCCTGGTGGGCTCCAACTTGTTCTTCCCAACTCTACAACTTTTGCGACTGCCAGTCCTGTGCACTTCAGCTTCCAGCATCAGACTAGAAAATTTAGATAACTTTGCCACTCCCTACAGCTGTGTAAGGTCAAGTCCCCTTGACAGATTTCCTTTATCGTGTCAACCATTATGTAAATTAAGAACATTTTCATAAAGTTATTTTGAGAGCATATTAGTATTTCTGTTGAGAAGGAAAATTATGTATTTAAGGAAGAAGCCTATAAATAATCTAATTTCAGTCCCTCATTTAAAGATGTAGAAAAATGAAATAAATGCAGACAAGAAAGAGGCTGTTAACATTTTGAACTTGGCTTTTCTACACCTTATAGCTTGCCTCCCAAACTCCTCTGAATGTGTATTTCTTTCCCAA
Source organism: Bubalus bubalis (assembly GCF_019923935.1). Taxonomy (NCBI): domain Eukaryota; kingdom Metazoa; phylum Chordata; class Mammalia; order Artiodactyla; family Bovidae; genus Bubalus; species Bubalus bubalis. Next base: position 23,772,544 of record NC_059174.1, on the reverse strand, counting down.
AGAGTACTGAAAAATAACAATGCTTGGGCTGCCTATGCCAGACCAGCATTACCTCAACAAATAAGTTTTGGCTGCAATCTCTCTTCACTATCGTTATATACTTTCCACTATTACAACTGAATGAGAAAATACAAACCCTGTTAAAAGGGTTCTTGGTAGAGTGAGTGACACCAGAGGCAGGCCCTTCAGCCTGTGTGAACTGGACATTCCTACAAAAACAGATGATTCCTTCTCTGATATAAAATCAGTCCACACAGAATAGTTTAGAAAACTACTTGGAACTTGCCCATGTGGCTTCATTTCAGGAATAGCAGATTTCTGTACCACACAGATGAAAAGATGACTCATGAGCTACAGCATATAATGTGGGCAGGGGCCAGATGGGGAAGAGGCAAAAACGCGAAACACCAGGCTGCATGGTGTCTTACTGTACACTAGTGTCAGAGTGAGACTGGAGCTGACTTAGTTTTGTGATCACAGGACTCTGCACTGGCAGATTTGTAACTGCTAATTATAAGATGTGAAATGTTAATAATGCTGAAAATCATTCTGGTACAGTACTTCTGCTGCTGCTAAGTCGCTTCAGTCGTGTCCGACTCTGCGACCCTACAGACGGCAGCCCATAGGTTTGCATAATAGTTGTCGAGGTCCTAGTTCTTTCACTTCTGGAGCTACTGACAGGCTCACTGAGAACAGACACTTCACGGAGAATAGCAGATGCTTTTCTTTGCTCGACGGATTGCCGCAGCACCACAGGAGGACAGAGCTGGTTAAGATGCAGCCTTTGCTCTCACTTAATAGAGGATTTATATAAACATAGAATATAATAAGAGTTAAAGAACAGACATGGGAGAGGAAAGGTCTCCTGAGAGAGCATTTGAACTGAGCCTTGATGTACCAGAGGGTTCTCTGGTGGCTCAGACAGTAAAGAATCTGCCTGCAATGTGGGAGACCCAGGTTTGCTCCCTGGGTTGGGAAGATCCCCTGAAGAAGGACACCAAGAAGCATCCTCCCAGATACCAGAATCCTCAAGCTTCTAAATGAAAGCAGAGCGTTCACTTAAAGCTACAACAAAACTCAGCAACAAAACAGAACTTAAGCTGTGGCTTCTAAAAGGCACTCAGATCCTCTCACCACAGAAAAATACAGCAACAAAATAGAGAACTAACTGATAACCAAACACTTTTCTTTTCCCTAAGCTGAACATGAATGACATCTAAGAGGATAAAAAGTTTTATCCTTTTTGTCATTATCCTGGATTAATGTTTTATGAACAATTTTCATCTCATCTAGCATTTACTCACTGGGGAACAGTTTGAAATAGCAGAAAGGGCCATGACTACTTGGTTTCAGACTCCACACTGCAACTTACCAAGCACTGGGACCCTGTGGAAAACATTCTGCCTCTCTGAGCTCAGAGACAATAACAAGAGGATTAGATTAATGTGAAAATAACCTGTTTATAATCTATAGATCAGGACTATGAAAGATACCCTGCTGCAGACTGACTCCTTCAAGCCTTGTCCATGAATATTTTTAGGTTTTAAGGAGTTTGCAGGCTGAAGAACAACAGAATGACCTTTAATGAGATGATTCCTTAAGGGTCCCTAAAAATAAACAATGCCATACAATTTAAAACCAGCACCAGGCTTCCCTGGTGGTCTGGTGGATAAGAATCTGGCTGCCAGTGCAGAGGACACGGGTTCAATCCCTGGTCTGGGAAGATTTCATATTCCACTAAGCCCAGGTGCCACAGCTACTGAAGCCTGTGCTCCTGGAGTCCAGGCTCCACAACAAGAGAAGCCCGAGCACCAAACCAGAGAGTAGCTCCCGCTTGCTGAAACAAGAGAAAGCTCATGTGTAGCAACGAGGACCCAGCGCAGCCAAAATATATAAATAGAATTTTAAAAAATAAAAAGCAAATGCTTTTAGAAAAACCAGCACCAACTAGAGATCATCATCTCAAAAGGTATAAGTCAGACTATGGCTAACCAGAAAAAGACCCCACAGTGGGACTTGAGTTTTGCCAGTAGCTCTGTGACTCTAGTAAGTACTTAGTCCCTGCACTTCAGTCTCCTCATCTTCGAAGCAAATAAGAGATACTTTACTACTCTGGAGATTATGGAAGATAATATAGTATATGAGGATGTCTTGAGCTTACAGATTCAAAGTGCAAAACAAAAGGTGTTATAGGGGCTTAGTCTCATAAAAATTAGAAATCTAAAAGCTCAAATTTCAGAAATGGAAGAGAGAATCCTCTATGGCCAAATGGAGGACACTAGTAAAGTTAATTTACCACAGAGGAAAGGCCTAGCCTCTGTATGTTCTCTATGGGGTTGCATATTGGTCAATATTCTGATGCAGAGAACAGGTTAGACAATTTGCTAGACAATTTGAATAAAAGGATTACAGCATGCCAGGTGATTTACAGAATTACTAAGGTAGTTAAACAAAAAACCTGTAGGATGCAATTCCAGAATCTCTTCTCTAGTCTACTGCAGAGGAGCTGCTCCTACCACATCAGGAAGGAAGGTGCTTGTGAAACCAGGAGGCCCCTGTATTACCTACATAAATACAGGACTGCCTGACTCTGAGCCACCGAATCAGCTACTGCTACTGGATCTGAACAGCTTAACTGCTCCATTCAAGAAACCTTGTGCAAAACCAGGAAGCTGCCACTCTAGCTTCAGAGGCCCACATCATGCCAGCTCTTCTACCATCCAGAATCTATTTCTGCTAAATGGGCAAGCCTCAGAGACAGAGAACCTCTGCTGTAACCCACACTGGTCAAACGCATGCCCAGCATCCCATTTTTCTGATTTCAAATTTCAAGTGTCACATGACTGCATCTGAAACAGAAGCTCAATCAAACCTCGATCACCAGCTGAAAACTAACTGGAGAAATCTGTTCTAGCTTCCTGCTCTTCACAGGAAAAGGAAGTCATCATACTCGAAGAAAAGAATAGATAATTCTGAGCCAAACCTCTGTGACTGCCTTAAGAATTCACTCCTTCACATTCAGCTCTGAAAATTCCAAACTTTTTTGTTTTGTTACACAGAGAATTTGATCCATCTTTGGACCCAAGTCTACAACATTCCTAATGTAAATAAGTTAATAAATCCATATTTGGGACCCCCCTGGTGGTCCAGTGGTTAAGAATCCGCCTTCCAGTTCAAGGAACGTGGGTTTGATCCCTGGTTGGGGGATTAAGGATCCCACTTGCCATGAGGCAACTAGGCCTGTGCGCCACAACTACTGAGCCCAGGCACAACAGCTAGAGAGTCCTTGTGCCACAGTGAAGACCCCATGCAGCCAAGTAAAATAATTGAAAAATAAATGTACTCAATAAGTTGATAGGAGGTTTTACAAAAAAGGTGCACAAAATGAGTATCCAATTTTTGTTTTTCTCCACGCAATACAAATGGTTTTATGCAGTCCTGATGTGAATTTTACAGTCAACACAAAGTGCAACACCTTTACATTTTAATGGAAAAGTAGATAATAATTTTTAATTACAATTACAATTTCAAGAAAAGATGTATCTATACACTGATTTTACATACATACAGAAAAACTGGACTTTGAAGCCCTAATGTTTCAAAAGTGTTTGTTTCCCTCCATACAAACCAGTATTACTCAGCAACAGTACAACTGATTTAAAAAAAATAGAAAGTGAATACACTTCTAAGAGGCAATGCTTTGTCTTTTCATTGGTACAACTCACCAAGGTTGATTTTGCTCTCAGCACCCTGGGTTCACCAGGATGTGATCCAAAGCAAATCAGCCTCGAAGTTTACAGAAACCTCTTCTAGGAGTCTCTCCCCTCCTATGAAGAAGCTGTCCCCACCCGCATGATTCGGAACAGCATGTTGATGTTGTTGCTTCGAATCGCGTCCCGACAAGCAGTGATCATCTGGTTCTTTGGTTTTCCAACTGTCAGAGAAGAAACACCATATCCACATGAGCCAAAAGATGATTAAAGCGAAATTATAAATCAGAAGCCGTCTTTAAAAACAACATACAACTAGGGTAGAGAAGAGTTAGAGATAATACAAATTAAAAAAAAAATTTTATTAATTGTTTATTTTTGGCTATACTGGGTCTTTGTTGCTGCACTCTGGCTTTTCGAGTTGTGAGGAGTGGGGCTGCTCTCCAGTTGCAGTGTATGGGTTTCTCATTGCAGTGGCTTCTGATGCTGCAGAGCACAGGCTCTAGGGTGCTTGGGCTCAGTAGTTGTGCACGGGCTTAGCTGTTCCATGGCCAGTGGAATCTTCCCTGACCAGGGATAGAACCCACGTACGCCACACTGGCAGGTGGATGCTCAACCACTGGACCACCAGGGAAGTCCTAGATAGTACAGATTTATCTTATCTTACCATTCCCTAAAAAAGATATTCTCATATGTAACTTCAACCACAAACCAAGCCTAGAGACCATTTTATACCTAGAAACTTAAGAGTCAGTTTTACAGAAAAGGATCAAAGCTTATATCCACTTAGCAAAGATTATTTCTAAAAGGAAGTCAAAGCACTGACCCAAAACAGCCGATTTCAATAGGAGTACTTAAGGCTTTCCTCTTGGGAATATGTCACTCAGTTTTTCTTCTAAGGATGCAGCAAGTTCGGGAAGATCCCGCATGCCTTGGGACAACTAAGCCTGTGTACCACAACTACTGAGCCTGTGCTCTAGAGCCCGTGCACTCCAACTACTGAAGTCCTAGCGCCTAGGACCAGTGCTGGTTTCTGCTAGCCACAACTGAAGAAGGCCCAAGCACAGCAATGAAGACCCTATATAGCCAAAAATAAATCTTTAAAAAAAAAAAAAAAGGAACTGAAAGTTTTTACCGTCTGAAGTTGGCAAACTAACTAAAGCCAAACAGTAGGCTGGCTGAACTCAAGTGAATGGTACCAACTCGAATGTGAAAGGCGTCTTTATAGATACAAGCCCTGATAGGAATTCTTGAAGCTACCACCATCTTTAATGGTTCTCGCCCCGAAATGAAGACGAAATGCAGTGCTACAAAAAGAGACTTACCACGCAGACGACCTGCTCTTTGAATGGCTTGATTTACTGCTTTGAGGCTTCCCAACAGTTCTGTGTGATTGTTACAGCGAATTTTATATCCATTGAGCAAGTCTTTATTAAGGTCATAGAGTTCCATATAGCGATTCTTCATCGTTTTCCTGTGTTCATCAATAGAAGGTTAACATCACTGGACCTCAGTATGGCAGGCTTAAATGAAAAGATTTGCAAACTTCTTAGACAGTACTCTTGCCTGGAAAATCCCATGGACGGAGGAGCCTGGTAGGCTGCAGTCCATGGGGTCGCTAAGGGTCAGACACGGCTGAGCGACTTCACTTTCACTTTTCACTTTCATGCATTGGAGAAGGAAATGGCAACCCACTCCAGTGTTCTTGCCTGGAGAATCCCAGGGACGGGGGAGCCTGGTGGGCTGCCGTCTATGGGGTCGCACAGGGTCGGACATGACTGAAGTGACTTAGCAGCAGCAGCAGCAGACACATTTAATAAAAGATCAAACCAGATTTTTAGCTGTACTGTCATTAAAACAGGATAACTACTAAAGTCTGCTTTGAAAACACTGAGAATATTCTATGAACTATTCTGTTTCTTCCAAATAAATGGAAGACAAGTGGCCTTCCTTGGTTATTAATCCATGGTTTGTTTGAATTTAGGAACCAAGAATTATCATGCCCATGATACAAGGGGTGGGGAAAAGTCAGCAAGGTGACAGGCTATAAAGCTTCAGACTAATACTGACAGTTTCTTATCAAGCTAAATATACACTTACTATACAACCCAGCAATCACATTATGACACATTTCACCCAAAAGAATGGAAACGTGTCTGCAAAAAACCTGTATGTGAATATTTATAGCAGCTTTATTCTCAATCACCAAAGTCTGGAAACAACCGAAATCTCAATTAATCGGTGGGATATTTACCAAGTATGGATATCAATACAATAGAATATTCAGCAATAAAATGGAATGAACTACTGGTAACTTACAACGTAAATGAACCTTAATGGCATTATGGAACCTGAAAGAAGCCAGACTCAAAAGGTTGATTCCACTTCTATGGATTCCATTTACATTGTCTGATTCCATTTATGTGACAGTTTGGGAAAGATAAAACTATAGGAAGAGAAACTCAATCATTGGCTGCCACGGACTGGAGGTTAGGAAAAGTACTTGATTTCGGTAGTAGCAACACAATTGTACAAATTTCCCCAAATTTACTGAAGTGTAAACCTAAAAGGGCACATTTTCTACGTGTATATTATAAATTACATGTCAACCAACTTGGCTTTAAAAAATAAAAACCGTGTACATCTGACAGTTTCTAAATGAAATATAAATCAAGAAAAAAGGAATTTTAGGGGTTGGTCACTTCCCTCTAGTTTTTTTTGTCGCTCAGTCATGTCCGACTCTTTGCGACCCCATAACTGCAGCCTGCCAGGTTCCTCGGGAAGGAAGATATCCAGGAATTATCTAGGCAAGAATATTGGAGGGGGTAGCCATTCCCTTCTACAGGGGACCTTCCCGACCCAGGAATTGAATCTGGGTCTCCCGCACTGCAGGCAGATTCTTTACCATCTGAGCCACCAGGGAAGCACAGTCAAATGCCTAAGGCCAGCAACATCTCTTTGCCATAAAAAAAAAAAAAGCCAGAGAGAGAATAAAATGGGGAGCCCTAGAGATACAGGTGGCAAGAAAAAGCACCTGTCCTGGCCATGGTACATACTCACATGTCCCTCATCAGACGGGCATCTTCAGCTCGGACCAGCAAACTACGGATCAGGTTAGAGTTATCAGCCATGTCAGCACTGAGCTTCTGATGCACTGAGTGGTATTCATCCACCTGGAAACCATGAACACCCAGGAATTTAAAAGGCCTCACCAACTTCCTGAAAACTAAATAAATCGAGAAGGAACTGTCTTCTCTATACCGAGGCCCTGTTTTTTCTGCCATTCACTTGTTCTATCTTAACTATCCTCTGTTGTTTCACCTCCTCTTCAGTGAAATACTCAAAATGACATTCTGTGTCAAGCTCTTCCACATCTTAGCATTGTGAGCCCAAGCCATACAAATACTAACATTTTAGAGGTCTGGGGTGGGGATGTTATAAGTGGGGACCAATCACAAGCCTTACTTTTGGTTTTGGGTTCTCTGTTGTTGTTTGGTCAATAAGTCACATCTGACTCTCTGCGACCCCATGGCCTGTAACCCGCCAGGCTCTTCTGTCCATGCGGTTTTTCAGACAAGAATACTGGAGTGGGTTGCCATTTCCTTCTCCAGGGGATCTCCCTGACCCAGGAATCAAATTCATGTCTCCTGTATTGACAGGCAGATCCTTTACCACTGAGCCACCTGGGAAAGCACTAAGACAGAATGCAAAGTATATACAACAGATAAGATGAAAGGCTGGCAAAGGAAAATGTTAACATATATATATTTCAAGTATCCTTCCAAACCAACACAGAAAGCAGGTGCTCAAGCTAACCACTCACTTTTATAAAAGAAAGCCTTTAACTCATGAATTCTCGAATACTAGCTTTTAGAACTGGACACGGAACAACAGAATGGTTCCAAATAGGAAAAGGAGTTCGTCAAGGCTGTATATTGTCACCCTGCTTATTTAACTTATATGCAGAGTACATCATGAGAAACGCTGGACTGGAAGAAACACTAGCTGGAGTCAAGATTGCCGGGAGAAATATCAATAACCTCAGATATGCAGATGACACCACCCTTATGGCAGAAAGTGAAGAGGAACTCAAAAGCCTCTTGATGAAGGTGAAAGTGGAGAGTGAAAAAGTTGGCTTAAAGCTCAACATTCAGAAAACGAAGATCATGGCATCCAGTCCCACCACTTCATGGGAAATAGGGGAAATAGTGGAAACAGTGTCAGACTTTATTTTTCTGGGCTCCAAAATCATTACAGATGGTGACTGCAGCCATGAAATTAAAAGACGCTTACTCCTTGAAAGGAAAGTTATGACCAACCTAGATAGCATATTGAAAAGCAGAGACATTAGTTTGCCAACAAAGGTCCTTCTAGTCAAGGCTATGGTTTTTCCTGTGGTCATGTATGGTTGTGAGAGTTGGACTGTGAAGAAGGCTGAGCGCCGAAGAATTGATGCTTTTGAACTGTGGTGTTGGAGAAGACTCTTGAGAGTCCCTTAGACTGCAAGGAGATCCAACCAGTCCATTCTGAAGGAGATCAGCCCTGGGATTTCTTTGGAAGGACTGATGCTGAAGCTGAAACTCCAGTACTTTGGCCACCTCATGCGAAGAGTTGACTCATTGGAAAAGCCTCTGATGCTGGGAGGGATTGGGGGCAAGAAGAGAAGGGGACGACAGAGGATGAGATGGCTGGATGGCATCACTGACTTGATGGACGTGAGTCACAGTGAATTCCGGGAGTTGGTGATGGACAGGGTGGCCTGGTGTGCTGTGATTCATGGGGTCGCAAAGAGTCGGACATGACTGACTGACTGATCTGACCTGATCATGTAATATATGTACATTTGTAGTTTCATTAACAGAAATATTGCAAACATTATTAGAACACCGTGTTCTCACAAATTCATCCACCAGGTGCCCTCACCTTAACTAGAACCTTTCGTAATTCTTCAAAGTAGACAGGGAAATTGGCTTCGACTTGAAGGTCTTCAATAGCAAAAAACGATGCCATTGACTGGATGATATCACCAGCCAAATCGATATCATCAGTATTTACAGTAATCTATCCACAGGAAAAAAGACAAGTTAGCACCCTCAGACAGCTAGAACAGTACCTGAACTTCCCCATATTCAACACATTTATTGGAACATAAATTTATATGCAATGATAAATACAAATAAGGTCCAGCCCTCAAGAAAACATTATTTCTAGCAACAGGCAAAAAAAAAAAAGAATCCTTTTGCCTTATAAATGGAACAACAGAATCATTCAAACAATGAAAACCTTTTGTTCTCCTCTGTATTCCTAAACCACCCCAAACTAGGTGACAAACAGGTGAAGGGAAGTGGGGGAGAGAGGTAGAAAACGCGCTCATCGGCATTATACGCCTGTGTCAGGTGATAACACCAACAGTCTAGGTTGAGACACGTGGTTTTACGACCTTGAGATTGGTGTCACCCACCTTGCTTAACACTGAGTGTCATAAATGTTTACATGAGAAATCTGTGTCCATGACAGTAAAAATTACCTCTCCACTAAGTTTTATCTTTATATACAGCTGGCCACCGTTCCGTAGGGATGTGAAACACACTTGAAATGGAGCGTTCTGAATGTTAGTATCCTCTGGTAACAGAAAGTTCTGGTTGAGCCACATAACAACCTTAAAGATGAAGAGTGTGAAATGAATTTCCATTTTTTAAGTATGGTCATTAAGAGTTACCCTTCTTTCTAGTTTTACTACTTGGTTTAAAAAAACAACAATTACAACTCTTCCCCTACCAAAACACTACTCACACTCCTTTTTCCCACCTGATACATGTAATAAATAACATGCACAATTATATCTGGTTCCATAGCATGCATTTTCTACTCAGACATGTATTTTTAAATTTATTTATTTATTTATTTAGTTTTACTTCTTGGCTGCACTGTGTGGCATTTGGGACCTTAGTTCCTCAACCACGGATTGAACCCGAGGCCCTGTAACCGATGGATCACCAGGGAAGTCCCCTACTTAGACATAACCTTATATGCAATGTAGACACGATTCAAGTATGATGCTAATTCTGTTTAAACGAGAGCTCTTCTGTGGCTCTAGCCTGCTTAAAATCATTCCACTGCATCCTTTAAAACATTTAAATGAAGTTTGCACGCACACAGAGATAACATCCACACTATAAGTAAAGAATAAATCTTAATATAAATAATAGTAATACTTTACAGTGGTTTATAACACAAGTTCTACATAAGATCCACTTGTGAGGCATTTTGGAAGGGGCCACCTGTAGAGTTTCAAGTTTCACAGACCACTAAGGGGCCTGAGAATTTCCATGATTAAAAAGCCTCACTGAGAATTCTAAAGTCCAGTCAAGGTTAAAATCCACAGGTATTACTAGTCCTTAGTACTCCTGCCTGGAAAATCCCATGGACGGAGGAGCCTGGAAGGCTGCAGTCCATGGGGTCACTGAGGGTCGGACACGACTGAGCGATGTCACTTTCACTTTTCACTTTCACGCATTGGAGAAGGAAATAGCAACCCACACCAGTGTTCTTGCCTGGGGAATCCCAGGGACGGGGGAGCCTGGTGAGGTGCCATCTACGGGGTCGCAGAGTCGGACACGACTGACGTGACTTAGCAAACTTTACAAAGTGCTATTATACCAATTACCTTGGACGAGGGAGATACCCCTCGTCCAAGGTAAGGAGCAATGGCTGCGCTTTGCTGGAGCAGACGTGAAGAGATACCCCATGCCCAAGGTAAGAGAAACCCAAGTAAGACGGTAGGTGTTGCAAGAGGGCATCAGAGGGCAAACACACTGAAGCCATACTCACAGAAAACTAGTCAATCTAATCACACTAGGACCACAGCCTTGTCTAACTCAATGAAACTAAGCCATGCCCATGGGGCAACCCAAGACGGGCGGGTCATGGTGGAGAGATCTGACAGAATGTGGTCCACTGGAGAAGGGAATGGCAAACCACTTCAGTATTCTTGCCTTGAGAACCCCATGAACAGTATGAAAAGGCAAAATGATAGGATACTGAAAGAGAAACTCCCCAAGTCAGTAGGTGCCCAATATGCTACTGGAGATCAGTGGAGAAATAACTCCAGAAAGAATGAAGGGATGGAGCCAAAGCAAAAACAATACCCAGCTGTGGATGTGACTGGTGATAGAAGCAAGGTCCAATGCTATAAAGAGCAATATTGCATAGGAACCTGGAATGTCAGGTCTATGAATCAAGGCAAATTGGAAGTCGTCAAATAAGAGATGGCAAGAGTGAATGTCGACATTCTAGGAATCAGTGAACTGAAATGGACTGGAATGGGTGAAGTTAACTCAGATGACCATTATATCTACTACTGTGGGCAGTAATCCCTCAGAAGAAATGGAGTGGCCATCACAGTCAACAGAAGAGTCCGAAATGCAGTACTTGGATGCAATCTCAAAAACGAAAGAATGATCTCTGTTCATTTCCAAGGCAAACCATTCAACATCACAGTAATCCAAGTCTATGCCCCAACCAGTAACGCTGAAGAAGCTGATGTTGAACAGTTCTATGAAGACCTACAAGACCTTTTAGAACTAACACCCAAAAAAGATGTCCTTTTCATTATAGGGGACTGGAATGCAAAAGTAGGAAGTCAAAAAACACCTGGAGTAACAAGCAAATTTGGCCTTGGAATACGGAATGAAGCAGGGCAAAGACTAATAGAGTTTTGCCAAGAAAATGCACTGGTCATAACAAACACCCTCTTCCAACAACACAAGAGAAGACTCTATACATGGACACCACCAGATGGTCAACACCGAAATCAGATTGATTATATTCTTTGCAGCCAAAGATGGAGAAGCTCTATACAGTCAGCAAAAACAAGACCAGGAGCTGACTGTGGCTCAGACTATGAACTCCTTATTGCCAAATTCAGACTTAAATTGAAGAAAGTAGGGAAAACCACTAGACCATTCAGGTATGACCTAAATCAAATCCCTTATGATTATACAATGGAAGTGAGAAATAGATTTAAGGGCCTAGATCTGATAGATAGAGTGCCTGATGAACTATGGAATGAGGTTCGTGACATTGTACAGGAGACAGGGATCAAGACCATTCCCATAGAAAAGAAATGCAAAAAAGCAAAATGGCTGTCTGGGGAGGCCTTACAAATAGCTGTGAAAAGAAGAGAAGTGAAAAGCAAAGGAGAAAAGGAAAGATATAAACATCTGAATGCAGAGTTCCAAAGAATAGCAAGAAGAGATAAGAAAGCCTTCTTCAGCAATCAATGCAAAGAAATAGAGGAAAACAACAGAATGGGAAAGACTAGGGATCTCTTCAAGAAAATCAGAGATACCAAAGGAACATTTCATGCAAAGATGAGCTCGACAAAGGACAGAAATGGTATGGGCCTAACAGAAGCAGAAGATACTAAGAAGAGATGGCAAGAATACACAGAAGAACTATACAAAAAAGATCTTCATGACCCAGATAATCACGATGGTGTGATCACTCATCTAGAGCCAGACATCCTGGAATGTGAAGTCAAGTGGGCCTTAGAAAGTATCACTACAAACAAAGCTAGTGGAGGTGATAGAATTCCAGTTGAGCTATTCCAAATCCTGAAAGATGATGCTGTGAAAGTGCTGCACTCAATATGCCAGCAAATTTGGAAAACTCAGCAGTGGCCACAGGACTGGAAAAGGTCAGTTTTCATTCCAATCCCAAAGAAAGGCAATGCCAAAGAATGCTCAAACTACCGCACAATTGCACTCATCTCACACGCTAGTAAAGTAATGCTCAAAATTCTCCAAGCCAGGCTTCAGCAATATGTGAACCGTGAACTTCCTGATGTTCAAGCTGGTTTTAGAAAAGGCAGAGGAACCAGATATCAAATTGCCAACATCCGCTGGATCATAGAAAAAGCAAGAGAGTTCCAGAAAAACATCTATTTCTGCTTTATTGCCTATGCCAAAGCCTTTGACTGTGTGGATCACAATAAACTGTGGAAAATTCTGCAAGAGATGGGAATACCAGACCACCTGATCTGCCTCTTGAGAAATCTATATGCAGGTCAGGAAGCAACAGTTAGAACTGGACATGGAACAACAGACTGGTTCCAAATAGGAAAAGGAGTTCGTCAAGGCTGTATATTGTCACCCTGATTATTTAACTTATATGCAGAGTACATCATGAGAAACGCTGGGCTGGAAGAAACACAAACTGGAATCAAGATTGCCGGGAGAAATATCAATAACCTCAGATATGCAGATGACACCACCCTTATGGCAGAAAGTGAAGAGGAACTCAAAAGCCTCTTGATGAAAGTGAAAGTGGAGAGTGAAAAAGTTGGCTTAAAGCTCAACATTCAGAAAACGAAGATCATGGCATCTGACCCATCACTTCATGGGAAAGAGATGGGGAAACAGTGGAAACAGTGTCAGACTTTATTTTTCTGGGCTCCAAAATCACTACAGATGGTGACTGCAGCCATGAAATTAAAAGACGCTTACTCCTTGGAAGGAAAGTTATGACCAACCTAGATAGCATATTGAAAAGCAGAGACATTACTTTGCCAACAAAGGTCCGTCTAGTCAAAGCTATGGTTTTTCCTGTGGTCATGTATGGATGTGAGAGTTGGACTGTGAAGAAGGCTGAGTGCCGAAGAATTGATGGTTTTGAACTGTGGTGTTGGAGAAGACTCTTGAGAGTCCCTTGGGCTTCAAGGAGATCCAACCAGTCCATTCTGAAGGAGATCAGCCCTGGGATTTCTTTGGAAGGAATGATGCTAAAGCTGAAACTCCAGTACTTTGGCGACCTCATGCGAAGAGTTGATTCATTGGAAAAGCCTCTGATGCTGGGAGGGATTGGGGGCAGGAGGAGAAGGGGATGAAAGAGGATGAGATGGCTGGATGGCATCACTGATTCGATGGACGTGAGTCTCAGTGAACTCTGGGAGTTGGTGATGGACAGGGAGGCCTGGTGTGCTGCGATTCATGGGGTCGCAAAGAGTTGGACATGACTGAGCGACTGATCTGATCCGATCTGATCTGATTATACCAATTATGTAATCCTCAGGGGCCCCCTGTGAGGTAATACTATCCTCAATGAAGGGAATTGGGCAAGACCCCTAAGAATTTACTTAGTTAAGTTAGCACTTGAACCCCCACAATATTCCCATTTCCAAGGGCCACTCTCTTTCCATTCTGATGCAGGCTCCTCTTAAAACACTAGATCTGGACAATCCCACTGCTGCTGCTGCTGCTAAGTCGCTTCAATCGTTTCCGACTCTGTGCGACCCCATAGACGGCAGCCCACCAGGTTCCCCTGTCACTGGGATTCTCCAGGCAAGAACACTGGAGTGGGTTGCCATTTCCTTCTCCAACGCGTGAAAGTGAAAAGTGAAAGTGAAGTCGCTCAGTCATGTCCAACTCTTAGCGACCCCATGGACTGCAGCCCAACAGGCTCCTCCGTCCATGGGATTTTCCAGGCAAGAGTACTGGAGTGGGGTGCCATTGCCTTCTCCAGGGACTAACCAAAAAAATAGCAGTTACAAACTGAGAGGAATTCACCTGTGACTAAGGATTGCTTAGGTAAGTAACTTTGAATTAATGATTCAAAATAAATATTTCTGAATTGATTAGCCAAGATAAATATTTTTGAATAACCTTTTCAAAATGGGAGAAGTTATTTTAGCAACATTTTTGGTACTTGTTGTAAACTATCCAACTCCAACCTAACTCCTTCATGTCATATTTACTGCTACCAAATAACACACTGGTGTAATTTCCCCTTTTCTGTGAAATAATGTCAAAGATTCTAAAGTGCAAAAGGGTTGCAAAGAGAAAAGCCAGACACTCACCCTCTGGGCCCGTTCTGCGATGATAAAGTTGATGTAACTGAGGGGCTCCCTGGCAGGGTCCGGGCTGGTGAGCGCATACATGGAGAATCGGGGTAGCTGTCTTGTCAGCTCAAACACGTGAAACTGGGTGCTACGGCCAGCCAACGGGATAGAAGAGAACTGTTTGTGTTGAATGTTATTTCAAAGGGAAAGGCCCCCCAGATAAACATAAGGTCACTACTGAGTGATCAAGCTGTTACTTAAGGGTTTCACTAAAGAAACTGTCTACTCTCTTCCCCCCACCCCTGCCTCAAAAAAAAAAAAAAAAAAAAATTGAGGGTTCAAGTCCCACAGTAATGGGTTTGGGGATTTAGAGGCGTGAGTCTGTGTATACATATGCATGCACCCAGGGTTTACAACACCCAAAAAGGAATCTGGAAAGGTTTCTATCTTCCACAAATCTAGTGCTTTTCTTCACTGGCTGAGGTTACATATGGCTGTCATGTAACAGAACCTAAACCCCTGTAGTCTTGGATGCCAAAACTATCCATTAAGTGTACTTTTGGAATTGCTGTGAATATGAAATCATCTGACTAAAGCCAGAAATAATCATTTCAAACTTACATACTTTTTACTTATTTTTTGGAAAGATTTCAAATTAGAGAAAGAAGAAGTCATGGGAAACCTTGCCTGGGTGGAAAGAGCCATTAAGTGGCTTCTCTGGCCCCGGAGAATCCATGGCAAGAGGGGAAATCTACACATTCTGCTGTCCTCTCAGTGCTGCCTGGACATGACCTGCGACGTGCAAAGGGTCACCTGCTCCTGTAGCCCACGAAGGTTTTCAAGTGCAGGTCCACGGGGATGTCCTTGGGAGGTGTGATGGGGATGCGGACGGAGCTGGAGAGGTGGTGGACACTGGGGTGCACCACGTGGCTTTCACCCGCAAAAACGCCCTCCGCAAAAATCAACACTGCTCGGATGATGGTGTCTGCAGGGAAAAGAGAAGACAGCAGTCCAAGAGCCGCTCCCAGACGACACGGGTGCCAACGACCACCAGCTGTGTGTCAGTAACACCTTACCATTAGAGGTGGAAATGCACAGCTCTGCATGGGCGGCCTGCGCCTCGCTCCCCAGGTTGACGGAGAGAGCGGTGTGGAGCTTGGTGTTGGCCGGGATCACGCCCCGATGCCCATCAGCCTCGTTCAGTGGACTGCTCAGCTCAGCCTGCAAAACACGTAACTCCCCCCACTTCCAACTTAGTCCCCGGAACAGTGAACTCATGTCAATTTTAAATATAGCTATTTGGCTTCAGAAGACACATCCCCTGTATCTTATATTCATCTGAGTCTTTCAGCGTCAGAGAAGTGACCTCATTCGTGCTCTCGCTCTAACCTGGCCTTTTCCCAAAGGAAAAGACCCTCATCCCTTCCTGTGGTTAGGGACCACTGCCCCCCAGCACGCCTTTTACGTTCTAAAAAACTTATTTACTGGCTATGCTGGGTCTTCGTTGCTGTGTGGGCTTTCTCTAGTTGCGGCGAGGGCGCTGCTCTAGTTGCGATGCGCGGGTTTCTCACTGCAGTGGCTTCTCGTTGAGGGCACGGGCTCTAGGGCGCTCGGGTTCAGCACTCGCAGCTCCCGGGCTCTACAGCACTAGCTCAGTAGCCGTGGCGCACGGGCTTGGGCTTCAGTGCCCCGAGGCACCAGGGTCTTCCCGATGAGGGTCAAGCCCATGCCTCCTGCACAGGCAGGCGGAGTCCTTATACTGAGCCACCAGGGAAGCCACCCGCCTGTACTGTTCTGTTTTAAATGACTAAAGAAACTCCCTTAGTGTAGCAAATTCAAACAGTTATACATGATGGGACAAATTAAAATCCTACTCCCCAGCTCACCCTCCAGCTGGTTGGATAAGTACATGTACACACGTATACACACACACACACAACAGCAGACCCAGAGTCTCTGCAGGTGTCCATGTTTATGTTATTTGTGGTTGAAAAAGATACTCTAAACACACTATTCTTGCTTCCCTTCACTCAATAATACCAGACATCCTTCCACATTAGTCCACGTGTATATACTTCATTCTTTTGAGCTGCTTAATATTCTCCAGCACCTGGTGGGCTGCCGTCTATGGGGTCGCACAGAGTTGGACATGACTGAAGTGACTTAGCAGCACCCTCTCTATGACTGACCAAAAGTGACCATCACTCCCACCTGTTCCCTGCTACAAACAGTGCTGCAATGTGTTTGAACAGTCGTGCAAATCTCTCTCTGGCTGAGCTCCCCGGCAGAGGGATTTCTGGGTTAAAGGATACGTGCCCTCTTCATTCTGACACTGGCAGAAAGGCCGGGCCATCTGCCCGCCCACCAGCGGGAAGGGGGAGCCCATGCCCCGCCATATGCGGAGAGCCTCCTTTCCCAACCGCCCATCCTCCTGGTCACTCTCAGCCTCCCACGTGCCCATCCCATCGGGTCCAACCTTGGCGTTTTCCTCATAGTTGCGGAGCTCCAGCAACAGGTTCTGTTTTTTCTGACTCAGCTCTCGGATCAGGTCCTGCTCTACGCTGATGTCCATGAGGTTGCCTCTCATCTCAGCCGTGCCCGGCAGGTAGCCTCGGACTGACAGGAGGCGGGGAAAAAAAAAAAAACCATAGGACTGAGGGAGGGCCCAGGCACAGTCAGGTCTTACTTTTAAGTCATCAATGCCCTAGTCTTAAAACCTAAGTTCTCATTTCCCCAACTCAGGTGAGTTTATTAGGATGAAAGGGTATCAACACAAACACTTTATGGTGAATCTCCCGGGATTCTGACCCAACTAGACTGAGAAATCTGACTTCTCAAAGATCTCTCCTGTCCCGATTTACTTTCTCCATCCACCGAGCAGCAGATTAACTGTTGACAGCCATCCATCCGGTAATCTCCCTCCACCACACCAGCAATCGCAGATGAAAAGTTGTCCTTAAAGATCACCTCCCCAGTCCGGTCACTTCGAGCATCGACCTAAAAATAGAACAAGAACTTGAAAACAGCTTCTGCTACAGGTTCTTAAAAATGACACAAAATTTTCAAGTTCAATCAGCTTTAGTCTAGAAGTTTTTAAGAGGGCTCCAAGGAGGGGATTTCCCTGGTGGTCTAGTGGTTAGGACTCCACCTTCCATTGCAGGGGATGAGAGTTTGTTCCCTGGTGGGGGACTAAGATCGTACATGACACTGGGTAACCAAGCCCTCTCGCCACAACGAGAGAGCCTGCACACAGCAGTGAAGGATTCCTCAAGCTGCAACTAAGACCCAAGGCAGCCAAATTAAAAAAAAAAAAATTTTTTTTAATGAGTACTCCAAGGCCCCCCCCCCACCTATGGCTTCTCAATACATACCTAGAACCAGGGGGCCAAGGAACCTCACTCAGCTCTGTTTTTTCTTAAAAGCTGTTTTACATACTGGCCTAGTATTTCATTTGGAGAAGGGGGTTGGCTGAGAGACAGTACTTTTAGAAAATACATAACACAACTGTGAAAGTCCAAACTTCCCAGGTTCGAATTCCAGCTTTGCTGCTCACTACCTGTGGGATCTTGGGCAAACCTCTTTAACCATTCTGGACTTGGCTTCCTCATCTGGAGATCAACAATAAGAACATGAGGAAAGTAACTGTATCTACACGTCAGGGTTGTAACAGGGTCGAAAAGGGTTAACGTGTGTTAAGCAGGTAGAACAGGGACTGGCACATAGAGGTATACAAGACATATTAGCTCTATACACAAATTTCACCTTTATTATATATAAATATATAAAATACATTACACCTAACATTTTTATTTATTTGGCTGCGCTGTGTCTTAGCTGTGGCATCAAACTCTTATCTGCAGCATGGGATCTAGTTCCCTGACCAGGGATCAAACCTGGGCCCCCTGCACTGGGAGTGTGGAGTTTTACTCACTGTTCCACCAGGGAAGTCCCCAGCTATATCTAAAGTTTGAAAAATGCCAAGCAAGCCTAGTCTCCCACCATTCACGCTTCTGGAATAGCCCTGTTTAAGGTCCCTTTGCCACATGAACTACTGAGATACTGCAGAGAGCCCTACAATCATCCACATCTCCTCTTCCCAAAGGAGGCAGATAAATAAATCACTGACCCTTCAGAAACGAACGCATCGCAAAACAACAGGGAAGGATAACCACCTAAAATGAGCTTTTGTTCTAAGCAAGAACACATGCATTATTGATAAAAGGCTGCTGCTGCTGCTGCTAAGTCGCTTCAGTCATGTCCGACTCTGTGCAACCCCATAGACTGCAGCCTACCAGGCTCCTACGTCCATGGGATTTTCCAGGCAAGAGTACTGGAGTGGGTTGCCATTGCCTTCTCCATGATAAAAGGCTAGCTTCAGAAAATCTAACGGAGCAAGCATCTCAGTGACCACTATTTTTGTCTTTTTATAAACAGCATTCTGGGCAAAATTTTGCAGTGAAAAACACACTAATTTAGGTCATAGCTTACTACCAGCTCCTACCCCTTGGCTGGAGAATACCATGCTCTTAATAACAACATCAGGTCAGCCTGAAAATTATGGATGCTAAAGCTAGTAAAGCAATGAATGGCCTGTACTGACCAGAGTTCTTCACACATTAACAGAAGCCTCGAACTCAGACTGAACTGAACTTGCTTCATTCTAACTTCTCCATGACCTTCAGCACTGCGTTTCCGCAGTATTTAGCAAATAAGAGGGTTAACTTGCTAACTAAGAAACAGGGCTACAAATCTGTATTTCTGTGGATTTTCTAGTCTTTTGCTTTATCCAACATGAAAGTTTTGCCATGGAAAAGATGACCCTCCAACTCAACAAGTGACCTACTAAAGAAAAAGTTAGTTGGCTAGTTGTATTTAAATTAAGTAATTCTGCACCTATGTTCACCTGGTGGATCTATATTCCTTTTAATGTTGTTTCTGTTGAGTGCAGATACCAACTGTTCCACTTATATCATGAACTGTATAGTTTGCTTATCTTTTGTATGGCTTAGAACATACAAATTATGATTATGTAATAGAAATTTCTTAAAATTTTGAAAGCATTTAACTAGACAGACTTCAAGGTTTAGAGTCAGATCTGAAGGTTAGTTTTGATAACTTAAGTCAAGTAGTTTTCTAATTCTTGGATCAATCATAATAATTTATATTCCCCCAAAATAGGGTCCCCTTTTATGGGTTTTCAAGTTTCTTAATAAGCAACTACACAGTCTTCCTTTGTAATTTTTAACACCTACACCAAAAACAAAACCAAGTGGAGAAGTAGGAACCAACATAACGGTTTTTTAGAATCTGCTCTTCACACAGCACCCAAAGGAAGATTACAAGACACTGGCCAAAAGTGAAGAAAAATCAAAGAAGAAAAGCTAGAACTAGCTGATCTCCTTCAGGCAATCAGCACTGACAGATGAGAGAGCTAGGGCAAACGGTATCCATGGAGATCTGGCAGCTCCTTCGGCAGTTTCTAACAAGGCAATCCTGGCTTGCCAAGAGACTGTACAAAGTTCTGATCTGAAGTTAAAAAAGGAAAGAAGCACAAAAAAAAAAATTCCTAGTTTGAAGTTATAGCTTGGAAAACAATGATAACATAACTCTTCCCACTAATTCTAAGATTTTAGTCAAACTTGAAGATTTACTAGAAAAGAGCTACATACTCACTGCTGCTGCTGCTGCTGCTAAGTCGCTTCAGTCATGTCCAACTCTGTGCAACCCCATAGACAGCAGACCACCAGGCTCTGCCGCCCCTGGAATTCTCCAGGCAAGAGTACTGGAGTGGGTTGCCATTTTCTTCTCCACAGTTCACTACTAGCTTACTAAAAATCCTTTTTTTTTTACTTGCCTATGCCTATGATCAACTTGATTAAATTGATTCCCATTCCTTCAAGAAAGGGATTTAGACCTTCCCTGGAGATCTTCCCTCAAATAAGGCTTATAAACTGAAAGGACACTCACTCACTCTGCAGTGTTGATTACCAGGGCAGGAAGAAAAAATCTAGGAAGATTATGAAGTTAAATTTGAAAGCACAGCCAAGGAACTCAAGTGCATATTCTCGTGTTATTGTTCGGAGTCATACAGCCAATATATCTCAGATAGTTATTACTTTAAATTATACTTGAACACTACTATTTAAACTTACCTTCCCATTGGACCAACCAGTTATCAGTTCACACACTCCATCAGAGTTAAGGTCAAAAGCATGAATACTCATGGCATGATTTTTGGACTGAAAAGGAATTTCAATAATTAGTATAGAAGTCCCTCAATAAGTATAAAATCCCTGAATATCAGAGAATGTATCATACAAACTTTAATTCTCCAGTATCGGGCTGTTTTGTCATAAACTCCAACGGTGCCATTGGAGAGGGCATAACCAAATCGACTGCCATACATGGGGCAAAGAGAGGTGATGATCTGCAAAAAATAGTGAAAAAGATAAAGTTCATTAAGGCTCAATTTAGTGCAAAGTGACTTTATAAAACTGCATACCTTGCTACAAGTGTGTTAAAATTAGGTTTAAATACACTTCCAACCCATTAGTGGGGAATGTGTTCTTCTCTATGATCCATGTCCTCTATTTCAGATTTGGATCATAAGAATTAAACTCACAAAGTTTACTGTTTTAGATCAAGCATATGTAGCAAATTTCAACAAATTATTTTTTTAAATAATAAAATCGAGGAATTAAGGAGGAAATAGACTATGTACACAAGATCTGGAGTATGTAAAATTGATGTTAAATTGATACACACTAGCTCAAAATATTTTCATGATTATTTCAATTTCCTTAACTTACAATATCTTACAGTCTAAATTTTAAAAGGACTTATAAAATCCACAATTAAATATCTTTTAAGAGTATACTTTTCCAAGGTATAATTTACTGTTTGCTAGAAGAAAACATTGGAGAAGGCAATGGCACCCCACTCCAGTTCTCTTGCCTGGAAAACCCCATGGACAGAGGAGCCTGGTAGGCTGCAGTCCATGGGGTCGCTAAGAGTCGGACACGATTGAGTGACTTCACTTTCACTTTTCACTTTCATGCATTGGGGAAGGAAATGGCAACCCACTCCAGTGTTTTTGCCTGGAGAATCCCAGGAACAAGGGAACCTGGTGGGCTGCCGTCTATGGGGTCACACAGAGTCGGACACAACTGAAGTGACTTAGCAGCAGCAGCAGCAGAAGAAAACATAATCCTTTAAAAAGCAAAACCCCAGAATACCATGGATTTGTACATATCTAACAATATACAGAGTGCATATGTTATACTGGAGTATTAACAGGACTGTTAAGAGGATTTAACACACTTAAGAGAATTTACAATTAAGATTTACAAAATCTCCAGTTTTAGATACTGAACAAAATTATCCTTAAAAGTTAAAACCAAAGTTTAAAGCTATCTATGACCCTGCTGGTCTACTTTCTAATTCTGACTAATGTAAGAGATAATAAGAAATAAACTGTATAAAGTAGAGAATAGTTATGTAATTTCTTCTACACCTACAACTTTTCTATAAAGCCACCCACTTCACTTAACTCTGAATACAAAGTGCCATGTGGGACTCCAGAATTATTTAGCTCAAGGCATTCTTTTGGCAGTACTGTTCATAATTTTGCTGATGTGCAAAAACACATGTGAACTCAGAGCAAAATTAAACCAAGAGGACAAAAAAACGGCCCTGAAATGAACAATCTTATAAAGTCCACATTTTCCTGAATTTAGCCCCAGTTTTCCTAGGTCCCTTAGTCCTTTATAAGGTCACTAGTTTCTTCTTTTGTGGACCAGAGGATCAACAGGCACGTCAAATTCCTCGCCGTTATTTCATGTTCTCCTGTCTTTTTCTAGGATTTACGAAAAAAGTGTTTCACAGAATGTACTCCCCTTGCATCTAGTATTGATGATCAACAGAAATCCAACAAAAACTCAATGATTCCCCAAATGGGTAAAGATTTACTATGAATTTAAATGAAAGGGAAACAGTAATGCAGAACCCAGCACCTACAGGCAATTCTCAAGCTGGCAATCCCCTTCAACAATCTAATGAAAGCTAAGGACCGTCTCTCTAAAAAGCAGACATGAGACACATACAGGTACACAAAACCCCCAGATGGACACACATCTTCAGCTATGCACTGCTTTAGGCACTCACTTCTCCCCTTCATCTTCCTCTACCACAACTATCAGCTTACAACCATAAAAAATGTGAGTACATAAGTAGAGTCAGATTAAGTAAAAATCTATAGTAAAAGTGAAGAAGTGAAGTTGCTCAGTCGTGTCCGACTTTTTGCAACCTCATGGACTGTAGCCCACAACACTCCTCTGTCCATGGGATTTTCCAGGCCAAGAGTACTGGAGTGGGTTGCCATTTCCTTCTCCAGTGGATCTTCCCGACCCAGGGATCAAATCCAGGTCTCCTGCATTGTAGGCAGACGCTTTACCATCTGAGCCATGAGGGAAGTCCATAGTAAGGGTAAACCCTTCAAAATCACTGATGACACTTTATATATCAATATGCATGTTTTGCTTTTTGGTCTCCCTTTTGCAGGCAGGGGAACAGAAGCCTGATGTTCCTAAACAGCTTTTGTAAGCAAAGAAAACCAAGGATGAATTCTCATCCTGAGGTGAGCTCTCAGGCTGCTGCCCTCAATCTTTTCTGATACAGCCTCTCAAACACCAGCTGATTCAATTCTGCTCAACACCACCATTTGGATCTCTAAGACTTCCTTCAGTTGTTTTTCTTTTCTGTCCATTTACAGGGTCCACAAGCCAGTGCTCCTTTATTTCCATCTCCTTCCTTAATTTAGAATATCCTAATTATCTTTTTGGTTTCCATCTTGCCCAATCCTGGAAAACCAGCAGCAAATAAATATCCTAAGAATACCAAACTATAAGGGATAAGGGCAATCTTTAGACACTGTTTTAAAAAAAGATAACTTTTTCAGAAACATTTCAATTTGAATTACATGAGTAACTCTAATCACAAAGAAACTAGTCAAGTTCTCTGACATCTAGTTTTTAAGTCTACCAACAGAAATGTGCCTAAGAAGTACTTAATTTGAATAAAGAGAAAAACTCTAAAATCCTCACATATACAGTTCATTCAATATTCAATCCCATTTAATACACATGATGAGAAGCAGGAGGAGGACTTGCCACTTAATAGCCATGACCTTTTGAGAGTAACTTAACAAAGAAATGTAACATGTTCCCTCATCTGTAAAACGAGAACTACTAATTCCTTCATAATTGGGCTGTTGTTGGATTAAATGAGTAGCTCATGTAAATAACTTAGAACAGTGTCTGGCATACGTCAGGTACACAATAAATGGTTGCCATTATTGTTATTATTATGTAATAGCTCACTAAAATACCTTTTTGTGGTCCATAATTTTTGTCTAATCAGTGTTTTCAAAACATATCTTTTTAATTTTTTTCATTGGAGTACAATTGCTTTATAATGTTGTATTAGTCTCTGCTGTACAACAATGTGACTGAGCTGTATATATACATATATGCCCTCCCTCTAGAGCCTCCCTCCCACCTCCCCATCCCTCTGGGTCATTAGAGAGCACTGAGTCAAAATATTTCTCCATAATGGATATTTAAAGGCTTCTTTCTCTGTAACATACTGCTCTATTTAACCCCCACAGTCTTTACCATAAAACTGGGTAGTGAGATGTCCCAGCACTCTCGTTTTATGCTACATTTAACTATGCTAATCTGTCAAGGTCATCATAATTCTGAGGTGGTACTTACCTCTGTTTCTGACATTTCTGCCACAATCTCATCTTCTTTGAAAACTCGGATATCAAAATCCTCAGATCCAACAAGAAGCTGAAAGGGAAACAAAAAAATCAGGCATATTTAGTTCGGTAAGTGAAGACAGCAAAATTTCCATAAATAAAACAAAACAACTGCATGATACTTTGCATGCTGCTAGAGCCGCCCAGGAAGTCCAACTTCTCGGTGATGGATGCTCAGAAAGGTTCCTTCCAATGAGAAGGTCACGAGTTGGTCAGTGAAGAAACAGTGGTTACTACAGATCCTGCCACGTGGGCACCTCCCACCAGAACAAGTTCTTTCACCAGGCTCCTGAAAATGCTCCCTGGCTCAGCGTCTGTGTGCCCGCAGGTGGAAGCCCTGCTTCAAAAGCCAGAGCCCAGTATCTGCAGACAATCGGGGGTAAGTCAATGTCCAACACAGTACTTCCCTGGCTCCTCAAGAGGTTAATTTCTAGAGAAACCATTAGAGTAATTTAAAAAGCTAAAAGCCAATCTCTAAAACGTCCAGATTCCTGAAAAAGTTGGCCAAAACTGGGAAGTAGGTACTAATATGATTTTAAAACATTGGAATCAAGTTATAAGATTGTGAATGAGACTGTGCTCCCAACAACTATTCCACCCTCTCCCCCATCAGGGTTCTCTGAAATATGGTCTTGATCTCTGTATTTGACAAACCCAAGGGAATTATTGTTCAAAAGACAGGAGAAAGACAAATGAGGCCAATTAGTTCATCATTCAGGCTACAGAACAGCAAAATCAATCATGAGAAGCTAACACTTCTCTCAATGCTAAGGTCACTGTCCTGGGGAAATGTATGTACTCAGCTGAGATGTACACACAAGAGAAGGGTCTCCTCTCCGACATACCTCTTTCTTCCCATCACCATCAAAGTCACACAAGGCCAAGGAGTGAACGTTATCTCCAGTCACCTGAAAATACAACCCAAGTCATTACTGTGCCATTTCTTTTCACTTAATCCAAACAGGAGCTACATGAAAGACAGGATGAAATAAACCACGAATTCAAAATTCACATTACTCATATCCTTTATTTAATGTATAAAATTATAAATACTGTTTTATTTTGTTTCCATTATTCATTACCGTCAGTGGTCAAACAAACAAACAAGCAAACAAGACCTAAAGAACATTAAAAAAGTAAAAATGTTTAAGAGTACTAAAGAGAGTATTTCGTTCTTCATACCGTCCAAAAGAGATCATTTCCTTCGTGATTGAAACCCTGCAGAGCACAATTTCCACCGATAATTGCAAGAGGAGAGGTAATGTCTCCCAACGTCCCCAGCACAATTGCATTGGCCCCATCTGCTACCTAAGAAGAAAAACAAAAAAGACAAACCCTCAAACACAATGCTGCACAGGCACACTGGAGGTGACAGACATCCTTTTAACCTGGAAACGCAAAGGCTTCTGTCATCATTTCTGAGAGGCCACCCGGTCTCCTGAGAGGCAGGCCAGAGCTGTCCATCGAGGACAGTGTCTGTGGCTAACATGGCTTATGCAAGGATGAGCACTGACTCAGGATAAACTCAGGCCCTTGGTCTCGCACTAACCTGCGATGATAACCTACTCTAAAACCCCAGGCTCTCTTGGACCAGCGAGTTCTACAGGCCAAATTCTCAGAGAATCAGACTTACGCCTTTAAAACACCCAAACTTTTGTAATCTATTTTAACCACTTTAGATGGAAATCTAGTAATACTGATTAATTAGTTCCCCTACTACTGCTCGTTCTTAATTGTAAGTACAAAAACTACAAGCACCTATAAACCCACCATTCTGAACGAGTACATGTCTCAGACTTCTTGAATGAAGTACATAAGCACAATTTGATGAAAATGTTCTAAAACTGATTGTGGTGAAGGTTACACAATTCTCTGAATAAACTAAAAACTGCTGGACTGTATGCTTTAAATAGGTAAACTGTATGGTATGTGAATTATATCTTAATCAATCTGTTATAGAAAAAAAGTAAAAGATTACATGTATATATCATAATCCCATTTTGTAAACAAAGAATTCACTCACAAATACTAAGTAAAAAGTCAGGATAAATCAATCAAGAGTTAAGTGTTATTTCCAAATGAAGAAATTATGTGTGACTATTTTTACTTTGCTTCTATTTTTATATAATAAATACGGATTATCTGAGTATTAAAGTTGCAGCAGCCTGTAGATGGCAGGCTATGGTAAGTGCTTCTCCTGGAAACTACTATACTAAACTTCAATGCAAAGCCACCAGGAGACCTGTTTGCTGGCTTTCTGGCTACTGGCTGAATTTTTAATGACAAATCTTGACAGATGAAAGTATCAACAGATAACGCTGTTGTTTTTCAGTCGCTAAGTCGTTTCCAACTCTTTTACAACCCCATGGACTGTAACCTGCCAGGATCCTCTGTCCATGGGATTTCCCAGGCAAGAATACTGGGGTGGGTTGCCATGTCCTTCTCCAGGGGATCTTCCTGACCCAGGGATCGAACCCGCACCTCCTGCATTGGCAGGTGGGTTCCTTACCACTGAGCCACCAGGGAAGCTATCAACAGAAAATACCTCCTAAAAGATAATCTGGAGTGTCACCAAATGATTACCAACCATGACCAAATAAATAAGTGTCAAGGAGAGATAAATGGCAAAACGTGCATTTTTTTTAACTACACTACAAAAGCCACATAATAAACCCAAATAAATGTCTGCTCTCTTTCAAGCGTTTAAAAAAAATAAAAAACCAGTGGACATTAATGGGAAGTGAGAGTTTTATGGTTATAAAGGGGTATACTTGCCTCTCTGTAGAACAAATCTGAATTATTGTAGACATCATAAGCCAACAGATTGGTCTGTGTTCCCACTAAAAGAGCATCATAGCCAAGTTCAGGGTTCAGTACTCCTGCGGTCAGGCAGCTGACTGTCTGGTTAATGTTAAGAAGTGAAACATCAGACTCCAGGGGGCTCTGGAGGACCCTGGGTGCACCGAGATGCTGGCTCCGTGAATGAGGGTTGTGAATAAAAACCTAAAAGAAAAAGAGTTAATTACATCCCCTTAACATTAAAAAAAAAAATGCAAAATTAACATATATTTTTATTAAAAGGCTCAGGTTGTTAACAGATTACCAACGTTAACAAGAAGGGATTTAATCATCCACCAAACTTAAAAACACCCATACACCGTTCTGTGCATGGCTGGCTTTCAATCACTTCAAACTATGGAAATCCAATGGCTCTCAGCCTTGTAAAGACCAAAATAATGGCCAAAATCTAGTTGTCACTTCCCAGGGCAGCTTACATACAACCAACCGGCAGGACGTTCAAGTACTCTTACAAACCAGCCCTTTCCTGGTCAACCTATAGGAAGTTGCTATCAGTTACAATGAGATTGCGCACACACACAAAGATCAGAGAAAACTGAGTAATAAACACTTCATTATCTTTCATCCCAACACCTAACAAATTCACTTCCTAACCCTTAAAACTGATTGGTAGTAAATCTATCTTATAATCCTAAGAGTCACACAAAGCAAGCTTCTTCTTGAAGGCTTTCATAGTCTATACAAGCAGAACTAACTCAAAATTAATTAATCTAGCAGTTTTAACTATCACAAATATAAACATCTGAGTGTCCCTACAAATCTTTAAATTTACCTGGGCTTCGTATGTAAAAGGTTTAAACTAGAAGCATTCTCAAAAGGGGGGAACTGGGTTTGGGGTGGGGGGGATCTTAGACATTAGGCCACAGATATAAAGTACAGAAATTCCATTAGGGAAATTTTCATTTTCTGGAAAAAGCAATATAAGAGGCAATATTAAAAAAAAAAAAAAAAAGAGGGATGAGATCCCTTAAGCCCCCATCTAGTTCTAAAATTTGCTAATTTCATTTTACTGACTTATTTTTGGCTGTGCTGAGTCTTTGTTGCTGCGAGCAGGCTTTTTCTCCAGTTGCAGTGAACAGAGGCTGCTCTCTAGCAGCAGTGCGCAGGCTTCTCCTTGTGGCAGCTTCTCTTGTTCGGAGCACAGGCACTACGGTTCGTGGGCTTCGGCAGTTGTGGCCCCCAGGCTCAAGAGCACAGGCTCAACAGTTGTGGTTCATGGGCTTAGTTGCTCTGAGAAAATTTTCTAATTTTAAATGAGTATTTCAACCCTTTGGTGTAAATCTGTAACCCAGCGAGGCCAGTTTGGTTGCTCGCCACTCAAAAGGCTAATACCCAAGAGACAAGTGTTGGTGGGAAAGGAAATTTTGCTTTATTCAAGAGGCCAGCAACCTGGGAAGAAGGTGGACTAACATCCTAAGACCATCTTCAAGTTGCCAGATAGGAGAGAAAAGTTTTAAAGGCAGTGTGGGCAGGAGGGGGCCGCGGGGCATGTGAGCAGCTTGCGCACAACTCTTGGACTGGTTGGCATCCAGGGGAGGTTTTAAGCCTCACCTGTCTTCTGATTTCAACCCAGTCTGGGGTCTATATGCTTATGATCAGCAGTTTTCAATTGGTAGGGGTCTGCTTCCTGTAAAAACTTAGGAATGTGTGTCAGACCTTCACAGATTTCAGGGAACTGGGAGTTTGGTAATTCTATCATCCAAATTGTTGCCAGTTTCCCAGCTCAAAAGCTTGTTTCTACACCTTCACATTCCTAAACATTAACACTTGACCCAGCCTTCTGAGACTCAAGGGAGGCCTGGGAGACTAAAGCTTTTCAACAAACAAGAAGTAGAGGACAAGGCTGGTTGGGAGGGGGCTGTCCCAGGAAGGCCACTAGGGTCCAGCTTGGTTACAGTCTCCCCTTTCCTCTGATACTCCTCAAGCCTGAGGGTGTGGAACAAGAAAGGAAATAAGAGTTCTGAATAGAGAAGTTAATC
Organism: Bubalus bubalis; assembly: GCF_019923935.1. Lineage (NCBI taxonomy): Eukaryota > Metazoa > Chordata > Mammalia > Artiodactyla > Bovidae > Bubalus > Bubalus bubalis. Next base: position 23,743,342 of record NC_059174.1, on the reverse strand, counting down.
ATAAACTCAGTAGAGGAACTCAGTTTTAGGGGACTCAGTTTTACACCCAAGCAGGATTAATTTTAAATTATTATCTAAACAAGGTAACCTGTTCAACAAAAGATAATTTTTACAAGACTTATTAGACTTAGATGTCTACTGACAGATGACTGGATAAAGAAGTTGTGGTGCATATATACAATGGAATACTGCTGCTGCTAAGTCGCTTCAGTCGTGTCCAACTCTGTGTGACCCCAGAGACAGCAGCCCACCAGGCTCCCCTGTCCCTGGGATTCTCCAGGCAAGAACACTGGAGTGGGTTGCCATTTCCTAATGGAATACTACTCAGCTGTAAAAAAGGAACGAATTTTAAGTCAGTTGAACTGAGGTGGATGAACCTACAGTCTGTCATACGGGGTGAAAAAAGTCAGAAAGAGAAAAACATATATCATATATTAACGCATACATATGGAAACTAGAAAAATGGAACTGATGGACCTATCTGCAGGGTAGGAATAGAGACACAGACATAGAGAACACAGTGGGGGAAGGAGAAGGTGGAATGAACTGAGAGAGTAGCACTGAAACATATACATTACCATATGTAAAACAGACAGCCGGGGGGAAGTCGCTGTGTAACACAGCAAGCTGAACCCGGGGCTCTGTGACAACCTAGAGGAGTGGGATGGGTGAGGTGGAGAGCGGACGGGAGGTTCAAGAGGAAGGGGAAATATGTATGCATATGGCTGATTCACGTTGTTGTACGGCAGAAACAAACACAACCTTGGAAAGCAATTATCCTCCGATTAAAAATAAATTAAAAAAAAAAAGATTGATGAGAAACCTACAGAAAAGGTGTGTAGCTACTGAATATTGTGTTCACATTCTCATTTGTGTAATACTTTACAACATGCTTTTATAAACGTTACTGCATTTGGTCCTCTGGATATACAGAAGAGGTCAGAGGGGTTATGGCCTTTCCTTTCCCAAGGTCTCACCACCGATAAACGACAGGAGTGAGACACAAGCTTGTCAGGCTCCAGTCATCTCCAGCCATATCTTCCTTCCTTTTATAATAGTTCTGAACAAAAGAATTCTTACAGAGTCTTCTAGTAATTAGATAGGCTGAGAAAGAACAGCAAGAAAAATAATCTGTGGACTTCACGTTCATTGTTATTGGGATGAAAGGAGTTTGAGGTTTATTGCCAGAGTCCTGGAGAAGGCGATGGCACCCCACTCCAGTACTCTTGCCTGGAAAATCCCATGGATGGAGGAGCCTGGTGCGCTGCAGTCCATGGGGTCGCTGAGAGTCGGACACGACTGAGCGACTTCACTCTCACTTTTCACTTTCATGCTTTGGAGAAGGAAATGGCAACCCACTCCAGTGTTCTTGCCTGGAGAATCCCAGGGACGGGGGAGCCTGGTGGGCTGCCGTCTATGGGGTCACACAGAGTCGGACACAACTGATGCAACTTAGCAGCAGCAGCCAGAGTCCCAGGCGTCTGGTTCCTCCCTAGGCCCCTCCTGCTGTTTTCCATACACAGAAATCAGTGCCCAGGAGACTCATCTGGCCCACAGGCTCAGTCACTCCCAGTGCCTTTATCCAGGGCTTCCCTGGTGGCTCAGGGGTAAAGAATATGCCTGCCAATACAAGAGACCCAAGAGACTAGAGTTCGATCCCTAGGTCGGGAAGATCCCCTGGAGGAGAAAATGCCAACCCACTCCAATATTCTTGCCTAGAAAATTCCATGGACAGACAAGCCTGATGGGCTACAGTCCATGGGGTCACTAAAAGTCAGACATGACTGAGCACACAGGCACGCGCGCACGAGCGCGCGCGCGCGCACACACACACACACACACACACACACACACAGTGCCTTCAAGCCAAAGAACTGGCTGTAGTTTACACGCTTGTTTTAGCTGAGGGGGTGCTGCTGCAATATGTATTCCATGGTGAGAGGAAACATGGCCTCAGATGAACTAATGTTCATCCTGCGAGAAACCCCTTTTCAAAATATCCTTGCTCAGATGCGGAGACCAGATTCCAGTAAGTCAGCCCCACCTTCACAACAGAGACCCACAGAAAATTACAAAATCCTGTTTCTGAAGACATGGGCCCCCACAGTCAAGGAGGGCTTCAGCCTTACTGGAGACATTTTTGTATTTAAAGGAAATTATATTTTTGTGTGTTGTTTGGATCATAAAATGGTGCCAATTTTAGGTCTAAAGATCAGGTCAGAACTTCTCAGATCTGTTTTTGAAGTTCTGAATATAAAGTATCTGATTACAGAGAACATAGGAACTTCCATCTCTCCCTTTTTCCCCTGTCTTCAGAAACAGACCTAGAATAAGGTGTCCCTGCCTCCCTCTCTAGGTCACATTCTAATGAAAGGGTTTCCAGAGAAACCTGCTTCCACTCCCTGCATCTCTGTTGCAGTGCCACCCAGTAATCCTTCATCTAAAACATAAACCAAATCCCAGTCACCCACTTTATCAAAAACCAAGGTCTCTGCTGTGGCCTATGAGGCCCTATATGATCCAGCTATTACTGGCCACCTCACTGCCTCCCTCAATCCATTCCAGTCCCAGAAGCCTTCCTGTGTTTCTGGAACACACCAAGCATACCCTCTACCTCAAAGCCCGTGTGTACTTGCTGATATACTTAACTCTACCTATCTGCAGGGGCTTGTTTCATTTCCTTCAAACCTCTGATCCACAGTTATCTTATCAGAAGCCTACTTGATCACCCTGTCTAAAACAGCCATTACCCCTCTGCAGACTGTGTGTATCTGTTAACTGTCTGGCTCCTTCTCTCAAATGTAACCTCCAAGGGAGTGGACAGAAGTGTTAATCGCTCAGTCATGTCCAACTCTTCACAGCCCCATGCACCACAGCCGGCCAGGCTCCTGTAGTCCATGGGGTCGCTGAGGGTCGGACATGACTGAGCGACTTCACTTTCACTTTTCACCTTCATGCATTGGAGAAGGAAATGGCAACCCACTCCAGTGTTCTTGCCTGCAGAATCCCAAGGACGGGGCATCCTGGTGGGCTGCCATCTATGGGGTCACACAGAGTCAGACACGACTGAAGTGACTCAGCAGCAGCAGCAGCAGCAGCAAGGCGGAGCAAATGAGAAAACATATATTGGAGATGGAAGTGTCTTGAAAACTATAAATCATTATATAAATATCAACTTGTTAAATCCATGCTGGGTCAGAGAACAGGCACTCTAATCTCATTTCTACGCTTTCCAGTTGAGCAACCTCAAACATTGCTTTGAACCTCTCTAAACCATTATTTCTAATCAGTAAAGTGGGAGTAATAAAAAGAAAATAACAGCTAACAATTAGTGACCACTGCCTATATGCCAAGAGCATGACACACAGTAACTTAATCCTCTTAACAACTCTATGTGGTAGATACTATTAAGCACCCTGCCCAAGGTCATGAAATCAGTAGGTACCAAAGCCAGGATCTACCACACCTGGGCTATGCTACAGCACTTGGCAATTTAGCAGGACGCTGAGATAATTAACGTAATAAGGTTTTGTAACTGTTCGCAGTCATTAAGCTCGGCGTCACTGTATTCCATGTTTTTTGGGCATTCCTCCATCAGCACAGAGTGCCCTGATTTGCCCTGTCTGTTGTCCTGGACCAGAAGCTTTCTGTGAATACGGACTCCAGCTTTATCTCTGAATCCCCAAGATGTAGTACAAAGAAGGTATTCAGTAAGTCTGGTGAGATATTGAATGACCATATCTTTTTCGTCTCCGAGACGCCCACACTTTGCACAGCACCGGATACACAGTAAGCCCCTAATAGGTACTTAGTGAATAAATTACAGTAAGAGACATGAATGTACGTGGATAAAGATCAAAAGAGCAATTTGAATCATTTAAGTTAGAGGTGTCTATAATTTTTTTTCCCCTGCCGTAGAGTTGTTTGGCTCTGAGAGGCAGTCTGAGATGGTAGGACGTTCCCAGCGAAGGACTGAGGCTCTGGGCTTAAATCCGGCGTCCTCCATTACTACTAACGCTGATCAAGGCCTTCCCTGCAGGGGACTTCTCTTCCCTATGCTCCCTATCTGTAAAGAGACTCCAACATCATCCGAGTCTAAGAGCCTGAAGACAAGTTAACTGCTCGGAAGGGCCGTTCCGCTTTGTTATTCAGGATTTCTGCGCAGAAGGGAGAGCTGGCTCGACAACCGACCCGTTGCCTGGCAACCCTGGCTGGGGGCGGGGTCTGAGAATGAGCGGCGGGATTGCCAGGACGCGGCCCGCGGAAGTCGTAGGGACTCCAGGGGCCCGGGCTGCGGGTGGGAATGGGTGGGAGCGGTTACCTTGCCCGCTTGGGTAGCGGCCGCCAGGCACGGGTGAGTCCCGTCGTAGCGCCCTACGGCCACCATGCGGGGGCTGATTTTGTGGCGCAGTTTCAGGGTGAACACGGGCTGCAGCATGTTGGCGGCGGCTCAAGAGAAGACAGCTAGTGGCGCGAGACCGGCGCTGCGGACCCGGCCTCACCGAGGCGTTGAGAGGCGCGGGGACCGGACCGGACCGGACCGGGTCTGGCTACATCAGGCCAGGCGGGAAACCGATGCGAACTTGACTCGGACCCCAGGCCGCAAGCTCTTTCTGCGGCTGCGCAGGCCCGCCCACCGAGTTCTGCAGCTGCGCGGTCGGGCCTCAAGCGCGGCTGAGGCTGAACTTGGGTCTCGCGGGTGGCCTCCTGCCATTTTCCTGTTGTAACTTTCCAGCGTTGGATTCAACTCAGCTGCGGGTCTACAGTGGCGGTGTTTGAGCCATCGCACCCCTGGGGCTTCTCATTTAGCACCACAACCAAGCTGCCCAACTGTTGCAGCCTACACATATTCTATCTACCCCACTCTAAGGGCTTATTCAATAAGTATGCCTTGAATGTGTGTGTTAGTCGCTCAGGCGTGTCCGACTCCTTGCGACCCCATGGACTGTAGCCCGCCAAGCTCCTCTGTCCATGAAATTCTCTAGGCAAGAAATACTGGAGTGGGTAGCCATTCGCTTCTCCAGGGGATCTTCCCCAGCCAGGGATCAAACCCGCGTCTCTTGCATTGCAGGCAGATTACTTTCTGAGCCACCAGGGAAGTCCAAGGGAGCGACTAGTATCACCGACTCAATGAACATGAGTTTGAGCAAACCCCGGGAGACAGTGAAGGACAGGCAACCCTGGCTCACTGCAGTCCTTGGGGTCACAGAGTCGGACATGACTTAGTAACTGAACAACAAAAATGCCTTGAATATCTACTCTTCTTACTTTAGCTGTTATGTTGATGCCCACAGGAATTACTTAATATATCAATCCTCTTGAAAAAAATCATACTTTAAACTCTCATCTTTAGTTCTTTATCAATTTCTTAGCATTCATTCAGACATTTATTTTTTGAGACTTGACTGTGTTTACAGAGGATGAGGTGGTTGGATGGCATCACCAACTCAATGGACATGAGCTTGAGTAAACTCTGGGAGTTGGTGATGGACAGGGAGGCCTGGTGTGCTGCAGTCCATGGGGTCGCAAAAAGTTGGACAAGACTGAGCAACTGAACTGAACTGAACTGTGTCAGGCCCTATTCTAGTAGTAGAGATATGGCAGTACACGTAAAACAAACCTCTGGTCTCCCGAAGCTGACATATAAGTCAGAGGAGACAAACACTAAATGAGAAATACATGTGGGAAGTCTTTTGGTGGTAAGTGGTAAAGAGGAAAGAGGGATGGAAGTTTGGAGAAAGGGCAATTTTAAGTAAGGTAGTAGGGAGACTTCCCTGGTGGTTTAGTGGTTAAGAATTTGCCTGCCAATGCAGGGAACATGGGTTCTATTCCTGGTCCAGGAAGATCCCACATGCCATGGGGCGACTAAGCCTGTGTGCCACAACTACTGAGCCTGCACACCTAGAGCCCATGCTCTGCAACAACAGAAGCCATCGGAATAGATGGCTGCGAACTACAGCTAGAGAAAGTGAAAGTTGCTCAGTCATATCCCACTCTTTGCAATCTCATGGAATGTAGCCTGCCAGCCTCCCATGTCCATGGACTTCTCCAGGCCAGAATACTGGAGTGGGTAGCCGTTCCCTTCTCCAGGGGTTCTTCCCAACCCAGGGATTGAACCCAGGTCTCCCTCATTGCAGGTGGGTTCTTTACCAACTGAGCCACCAGGAAAGCAACTAGAGAGTGGCAGAGAGTAACCCGCAATCACTGCAACTAGAGAAAGCCCCTGTGCCACAACAAAGACCCAGCCAGCCAAAATAAATAATTTTTAAAAATATGGTGGTAGGGAAGAGACCTCACTGAGAAAGTGACATTCAGGCAAGAATCTGAAAGGGAATCAGTTTTGAGGAAGTGTGTTTCAGCAGAGGAAATTCAGGTGCAAAGACACGAAGGGATCGCTCTGGCTGACTTCTAAAAATAAACATTTAAGGCTGAGGGATGAGATGAGTGGGAACCAACAGAGGAGACTGAGAAGGAAGCTAAGTGAAGAGAATGTTGCCAGGAGGAGGAAAATCACTGTGTCAGATATTGAAGGTAGGTCTTGAAAGATGGGTTCTAGAATATTCTTGATATTTGCATTTTCCAATTACAGCTGTTCAAATGAGCATCTTTTTTCAAGCCTACAGGGGGTGTCCATGACTAGTTGTAATCTCTTTAGGAGATAATGTCTAAAGACTAAATTTGAGGGCCTTGATGGAATGTAGGGCTTTCATAGCTCAGTTGGTAAAGAATCCGCCTGCAATGCAGGAGACCCTGATTCGATTCCTGGGTCAGGTAGATCCCCTGGAGAAGTGATAGGCTACCCACTCCAGTACTCTTGGGCTTCCCTGGTGGCTCAGCTGGTAAAGAATCCGCCTGCAATGCAGGAGACCTGGGTTCAATCTCTGGGTTGGGCGGATCCGCTGGAGAAGGGAACAGCTACTCACTCCAGTATTCTGGCCTGGAGAATTCCATGGACTATCCATGGGGTCACAAAGAGACGGACATGACTGAGTGACTTTCACTTGCAAGCCCTGAGCCAATGGCCTAATAAGGCTACTGGAATAGGCTTTGCCTCTGACTTCTCCCCGTCCTTTCTGCCCACTGTCTCTGCTGTCACTGTCTAGACCCGAGTCCTGTAGCACTTACTCAACCAGCCCAACAATGGAAAATGCCCTGGATTTGTCCTCCTGCCTTTTATAATCAGAACTGTGGGGTACCCCTCCCCTCAGACTTCCCTGGTGGTTCAGATGGTAAAGCGTCTGCCTACAATGCAGGAGACCTAGGTTCAATCCCTGGGTCAGGAAGATGTCCTGGAGAAGGAAATGGCAACCCACTCCAGTACCCTTGCCTGGAAAGCCCCATGGACAGAGGAGCCTGGTAGGCTACAGTCCATGGGGTCACAAAGAGTCGGACATAACTGAGCGACTTCACTTTATTTTCTTTCTTTTCCTCCCCTCAACCCCTAGACTCTGTCTCCAGGAAGGCATCATCTCACTGAATGCACTTTGCTAATAGCTGAGCACAAGCTGACAGGCCATCTCTCCCAGAACAGCTTGAAAAGAATAAATCTCTAATAGAGGTCATCTCACATTTACTGAGGGTCTCCATATGCTAGTCAGTGTTCAATAAATTAGGGACATTAGGGACACTGTGGCAAACCAGAAAGACATACTCTGTGCCCTTATGGAAGTTACACCTAGAAGTATATTTGTTTGCTAATACACTACCATAACAAAATACCACAAACTGGGTAGCTTCAACAACAAAAATTTGTGTGATCGCAGTTCTAAAGGCTGGAAGTCCAAGATGCCAGAACAGGTGATTTCTCCTGGAGCCTCTATCCTCGGCTTGCAAATGCCCACCCTCTTTCTGCCTCTTCCCACAGTACCTCTGTGCATTCACCCTTCTTCGTGTGCCCAAATTTCCTCTTCTTCTGAGGACAGCAGTCATATTGGATCGGGGCCCGCCCTAAGGACCTCATTTTAATGTAATCACCTCTTTAAAGGTCCCATCTCCAGATACAGTCACATTCTGGGGTATAGGGGTCAGGACTTCAACAAATGAATTGCGGTGTGGGGGGGTGGGGAACACAATTCAGTCTGTAACAAGGGGACAGGGAACAACAGACATTAAACAGGAAAGCAAGTAAGGTTGCTTTTTCTGGAGATAAAGCTGATATGCCAAGGCTCAGAAAAGGCTTTTCAGAGGAAATGACATTTGAACCAAGAGCTCCGTGACAAGACAGTGGCAGCCAAGAGAAGATGTGGGGGAAGGTCCTTCCAGACAGAGGGAACAGCTGGGTCCACGGCCCAGGGATGGGCATGTTTGAAGATCAGAAACAATAAGGTGGCTGGAGCCTAGTGAGTGAGAAAGAGGCCAGGAGGGGCCACACCAGGAAGCTTGCCTTTTAGTCTTTAGCAGGCAGACAGCAGATATCCATGGCCTGCTGGATATCCATGTAAGGGTGGTCCTAGTCTCTGTCCACCCTGCTGAACCTCGCTCACTCTGTACTGCCTGGGTGGTCTGCAAGAGTTGCTCTCACTCTTCACTGCAGGACAGTACCAACACCAGCAGCAGCAGCAGCACTGAACGTTTAATAAGCATTTTCTAGGTGCCACTCCAAGTACTTTATATGGGCCTTTCCTGGTGGTCCAGTGGTTAAGAATCTGCCTGCCAATGCAGAATACACAGGTTCGATCCCTGGTCTGGGAACATTCCACATGCTGCGGGGCAACTAAGCCCATGGGCCACAACCACTGAGGCCGTGCTCCGCAACAAGAGAAGCCACCGCAGTGAGAAGCTGGCACACCACAACTGGAAGGTAGCCCCTGCTCCCCACAACTGGAGAAAACCCTCACGCAGCAACAAAGACCCAGTGGAGCCAAAAAGAAACAAATAAAGCTAATTTTTAAAATTAAGAAAAATAAATGATTTAAAAAATACTTTATATGGATCATCTCTTAATCCCCCAATAACCCTGTGAGGCAGGTCCTACTTTTATCCCATTTGACAGATGACAAACCCTTACCAGAGTCACCTCCTCCCTTCATAACTCTTCACTGGCTCCTCATTTTTAGCCAAAGTAGGTTCAAGCTCTTTGAGAGATTACACAAAGACCTTCAAATTCTGACCCCTTTTGGCCTCTGCAGCCTCCTCTTCTACTGCCTCTTGCCACAAGCTCTCTCTCTCCTCACATGCTTTCTTGGCCTCTGTGCCTTTGCTCACACCAGCCCTCTGCCTGAAACATTCTCACCCTCTCCTCATAGGTCGGACAGCACCACTCCAGGGGGTCGCATCTGGTGGTCTCTCTCACAATGGCTGTCACATTTGGGAGGTACCCGCCGTTCCTCTGTGCTTCCATCAGTCCCCCAACGATCATATCATCCACCATATTGGGGCTATTTGAGTCTTTGCATCATATCCCTACCCACTCCAGTATTCTTGTCAGGGAAATCCCATGAACAGAGGAGCCTGGCGAGCCTGGCATCCATGGGGTTGCAGAGTTGGACCCGACTTAGCAACTAAACAGCAACAACATCACAACCCTAATTAGAAACAGCATGGATCCACAGAAGGGCAGAGAATCCTCATCTAAACCCCAATCAGGGCAGGAGACTTGGAAGCCTTCCCACAAGGGCCAGCAGAGGCTGGCCCACAGTCTTTCTCTACTTCTCACACCCCACTGGGAATCACTGGCTTTTCAGAGAGGGCATATCTTCACATTTCTGAGATCTGAGGCTCCTTCCTGGGGACCCAGGACTTAGAGGGGAGGGGCTGGCTCTAGGTTGGCAGCAGTCCATAGCAGGGAAGCCCACAAGCCTTGACAGCCTGCAGACCTGGGTTCAAATTCCTCCTCAGTCAATCCCTAGCTGAGACTGAGGCCCATCATTTAATCCTCCCACTCACATTTACTGAGGGCCTTCTCTGTGCCAGGCACTGGACACACTAACTCACTGGGTCCTCACAGCCACCCTCTGAGAGAGATTCTGTCATCATCCCATTTTATAAGAGAGGAAACTGAGCAATGGGAGGTTCCATAACCTCAGCCCAAGGCCACACAGCTGGTAAGTGGCAGAACCAGGGTGGCCAGCCCAGAGGGTCCGAGTTCCAGAGTCTGAGCCATGAGTTTCCTGCAGTCAACACCCATGTACTTGTGTCTCTTCTAGAAAAGAGAAAGATGAATAATAGTACTACTTCTAGAGAATGTTGTTGTGGGAATTAGACCAACTAATATACATAAAGCATTTAAAGCAATGCCTGGCCCTTAATAAGAGATCCCATAAATGGTTATTATCATTGTTATTATAAGTTTATTATTATTACCTCTAGGTGAAAAGGCTGCTTTTGACCTGTTGCTCAGTCGCTCAATCGTTTCTGACTCCTTGTGACCCCATGGACTGCAGCATGGCAGGCTTCCCTGTCCCTCACTATCTCCTGGAGCTTGTTCACACTCATATCCACTGAGTCTGTCATGCCATCCAACCATCTCATCCTCTGTCGCCCTCTTCTCCTCCTGCCCTCAATCTTTCCCAGCATCATTAAGGTTGCTATTGTAATATTCAGTTCAATTGCTCAATCGTGGCTGACTTTTTGTGACCCCATGACGTGGAGCACGCCAGACTTCCCTGTCTATCACCGACTCACGGAGCTTGCTCAAACTCATGCCTGAGTCGGTGATGCCATCCAACTATATTGTAATATAGTTGATGTCTTTTCTCTCTCTCTCTTTTTTTTAAGAGTAGGTGGCTTCATTCCCAATATCCTTTCAGCTCTGGGATCAGAAAACCAAACTCACTAGTCAAAGGCTGGTGGGACCAGGTGAGACAGAGAATTTAGAACCTGAGTTACAGGGGCCTTTGGTCACACCTGCTGCTGCCCTCACCTCGCCTATGCAAAGCACCCCCACTAGAGGGTGTGCAGGTGTAAAGAAAGGAGGCTCTCACACATTAGGACTCAGGATTAAAGGCCTAGAGGGAAGCGGGGTGGGCGGCCCCCAGGAACCAAGGCCTCCACTGGTCCAGTCAACATCAGGGATGTAGACTGGGGCAAGGGTCAGCTGGAGATGGATTTCTGCCTTTTTCTTTACGCACTGTGATGTTTGCTGTGGTTATAGCAAGCTTGCTTTACTTTTGTGATAAAACACGTGTACACGACTTAAAAATAAAGGAGTGTGAGGATGAGGGCTCTCTGTGCCCTTTGGAGATCCACAGCCTCTCCCTACCAGTTGCCTCAGAACCTGCCAGTAAAGGCCCCCAGGCTCAAGTTTCCCTGACTTTGAGAGTCACCATTAGCCTCCCTCCACAACACCTGGAGGGCAGGGGCAGGGAACACTGGGCAGAGCGCAGCGCACAGAGCCTGGCTGTGTGAGAACGGTTCACAAGCAGCCTTCTTGGATGCCCGGTCCACCCGTCTTTCATCACGTGACTCCCTGCTGACTGTGGGCTGCTGGGGCCGTGAGGGTGAGGCCGTTCACGTGGCTCTTCTGTCAGTCCATGTCACTCACAAGAAATGAGTACAAGACTCGTATTCAAAGCCTCGTCACAGCATGTCACTTATGCAAAACAGAAACAGCTGCTTTTTGGTCAGCAGACAGGGGAAGGCTACATCATCATCATCATAATAGGAGCTAATATCTGTTGAACATTTACTATGTACCAGACTCTCAATTATTTACTTGTGTTTTCACAAGTGCCCAATGCCCCAGTGCGTTCTCTCGCTCTCACACACAGCATTTCTGCTTTATTTTCTTCATAGTGTTTATCTCTTTCTGAGATGATCTTCCTTAATTCTTTTTTTTAAAAAACACCTATTTATTTTTATTTTATATTTTGGCTGCGGTGGGTCTTCGTTCTGCACTGGGGCTTTCTCCAGCTGCAGCGAGCAGGGGCTGCACTCTGGTTGTGCTGCTCGGGCTTCTCATTGAGGTGGTTTCTCTTATTGCGGAACGCGGGCTCTAGGCCTGCGGGCTCTGGAGTTGCAGCTCGAAGACTCCAGAGCGCAGGCTCCACGGTTGTAACGCACAGGCTTAGTTGCTCTGAGACATGTGGAATCTTCCTGCCCAGGGATCAGACTGGGGTCCCTGCCCTGCAAGGTGGATTCGTAATCGCTAGACCACCAGAGAAGACCCTCCCCTTTTTAAAAAAAAAGATTAATTTATTTCTATTTTATTACCTTCTTTCTTTCTTTGGCTTTGCCACTTGGCTTGCAGGATCTTAGTTCCCTGACCAGAGGTCGAATTTATGCCCCTAAAGTGTAAGCTTGGAGTCCTAACCACTGAACCACCAGTGAATTCCCCCATTATTTCTTTACTGTTTTTTTTTTGTTTTTTTTTTTTTTTTGTCTCTCTGAGCTAGAATTCAAGTCTCTTGCCCACTTTTAGTAGGGCAGCCCACTCCCTAGCCACCCCTACTCTGCTGCCTCGAGAGAAATCAGGCAGATGGGGGTCAATGTATTATTTTATCCCTGGTTAGAAATGATAATGGAGAATGTGACTTCTACATGCCAGAAAATGAGCTGGCTAATCCTGAATGCCAGTTTCGGGAGATGTGTTCATCCCTGGAAAGCCACCGGCCACGTCCTAAGGGCGGGCCTCTCTCACCACACATCCAGGGGTAGGCAGGCCAGCTCTCCGGAGGTGGCTGAGCTGTGCACCCCAGGAGTAAGAGTGGAACAGCAGGAGCCAAGGACACCAGGACTGTTGTGCAGTGCCCTTGCTCCCTCTGCAAAGAATACTCCAGCCTAATGTCATCCAAGCATCTTCAGTACTTTCTGACAAAAAATGAATGCACTTTATTATTTTATTATTTCTTTTCTCTGGCCACAACATGTGCCATGTGGGATCCTAGTTCCCCAGACCCCATGCCGTGGAAGCGCAGTATCCGAACTAATGGACCACCAGGCAAGTCCATGGCTGCAGTTTAGATATCTGGTCAATGAATGATGGTCTATTCAAACAAGTCAACATTCACATCTTAAATAACTCATTGGCAGGACTTACTGTACCGCCTTACAGTTCCCTCCACCCAGAATGCTCAGCTCGCAGGTCATTTCAAGCCTGACTCCCATGTGTCCATCAGATTTCAGCTCAACACTTTCCTTCTCAAATAGGCCTGCCCAGAGCCCTCATCTTTCTCTCTCATGACCCTGCTTCTCTCAATCCCACCCTGTAGGACAGGCCTTCATAATTTCTCCCCACTGAAAAATTCAAAATAGATCCTATGGTTTTGTATTACTGAGCATTGAGAAGTGATGCCTCTTTCTTTTTCTTGTTTTTGTACCGTGACACCCACAAGACCATGCTTGACACTGTGGGCATAATCTCAGCACGCTTCATGATTCAGGGTGAGCCAGAGCCTCCTGAAGCGCAGAAGGGAACATAGGGGAGTGATTACCATCTTTGTACATATGAGGTTACTCATTGGTTTTGTTGTTTTAGCTGCTAAGCCGTGTCTGACCATTTTGCAGCTGCATGGACTGTACTCCTCCAGGCTCCTCTGTCCATGGGATTTCCTAGGCAAGGATACTGAAGTGGGTTGCCATTTCCTTCTCCAGGGGATCTTCCTGACCCAAGTATCGAACCTGTGTCCCCTGCACTGGTAGGCGAATTCTTCACCACTGAGTCCCCAGGGAAGCCCACATATGAGGGCCAAGAGTTAATTTTCTTTTTATAGAAACAACAATGAAGCAATCTCTTTAATGCATCACATTCTCAGTTATTCAATGACTTAGTAAGTTACATTTAAAGACTCTTTAGGAAAGTAAAGATTTTTGTCTAGCAGGATTCAAATATTATAAAAGCCTTGCCAAACATTTCACTCAAAGATACATATTTTGATCAAGTTTTGTTGATGTTCTAATACTTTCTGGCTTTAAGCATAAGCTTTTGATTTTGAAGTCCTTATGTAATGTACATGAGTTGTGTTCTTTTTTTTATCTAAAAATATCTTTTTGTTGTTGTCATTTATAAAAAAAAAACTCCTTCCACAGTCATCTCCACCTGCCAAGGCCACAGTGGTAAATGGTATTGATTGATGGGAAGGCGTGACCAGAGATGTACTGATAATGACAAGTCGGCTCTGCCAGGGCAATGAAGACCCAAGAGTCTTCAAGTGATTTTGAAATTAGAGGAGCCCACACAGGATAGAGGGCTTCCCAGGTGGCTCAGTGGTAAAGAATGTGCCTGCCAACGCAGGAGACACAAGTTTGATCCCTGGGTTGGGAAAATCCCCTGGTGAAGGAAATGGCAATCCACTCCAATATTTTTGCCTGGATAATCCCATGGACAGAGGAGCCTGGCGAGCTACAGTCCATGGAGTCAAAAAGAGCTGGACACAACTGAGCAACTAAACAGCAAAACAACACAGGATGGCAGTCGTCCAACATCCAAGGAGCAGAGGAACTGGTTCCTGGCCCAGTCCACCCCCCAGGTTCAGATCAAAGCTGATGGCTGGAGTCTGTTCCAGTTTCCAAGAAGTGTGCTCTTTATTGCTCCCTGGAGCCATACATGGGTGTGGGCAGCATGGGACGCTGGCTGAGGCTTGCCTTGGCTTTTGTAACCTCCTACTTGGATGGAAAGTCAACCTCTGGGCACCTGGTCTGGGAAGTTTGAGTTTTCTATCTTTGTAGGAACTCCTGAAAGCAGTGTGTAGCTTTGCAGATCTGAGCACTCTTATCTTTAGGGAACATAGAGTACTAAAGGCAACTCCAAGTTCCATTTGCATAGTCATGTCATTTCCCAATAGGAAGAGGCCAGAGAGATGGCCAACCCAAGCTTCTAAGCAAGGCAAGAATCACCATCCAGACCCTGTTTGAATATGTCCCTCAATTTAAGGGCTTATGCGTCTCATGGAGGCCATTACATCTGAACACCATTCTCAGAAATCTCTTCTTATATTGGTCCATGTATCAGTCTTTCTGTAGAAACGGAGAGAAGGACTTCATTGCTATCCCCATGTGGGCTCCTCGGGGGTTTAAAGATGTATCATGTTCCCTCCATGACTTTTTTATGCTAAATACCCCAAGGTGGATCCTTCACGGGTTTGGGAATTTGGGAGGATGAAATCTCTAGTTCCCTTACCCACCTGGACACATTTAACTGTTACTTAGTCCTTAAAGAGCCTGTTTTGAAATGAATAGAGCTTAAAAAAAAAAAAATTGTCTCCAGGCTTCGCTGGTGGCTCAATGATAAAGAATCTCCCTGCCAATGCAAGAGACACAGGTTTGAGCTCTAGTCCAGAAAGATCCCATATGCCTTGGAGCAACTAAGCTCGTGCACCACAGCTACTAAGCCTGTGCTGTAGAGCCAGAGAGCCGCAAGTCCTGAAGCCCTCAGCCCTGGAGCACGTGCTCCGAAACAAGAAAAGCCACTGCAATGAGAAGCCCACTCACTGCAACTGGAGAGCAGCCCCAACGGCTGCAACTAGAGAAAGTCGCATAGCAATGAAGACCCAGCAAAAAATAAATTACTAAAAAACCTTCAGATCAGACCCGTAACATGGGTTCTATTATTATCCCCATTTTACAGTTGAGAAGACTGAGGTATGGAGTCCACGCTCTGCAACAAGAGAAGCCACTGCATGAGACGCCCTCATACCATGACTAGAGAGCAGCTCACACAGCAACAGAGACCCAGCACGGCCAAAAACAAATAAATAAACAAAATTATTTTTAAAAACTTTTGTCTCACTTTTAAGTTTTTTTAATTGCGGACCATGTTAAAGTCTTTACTGAATTATTACAATATTGTTTCTGTTTTGTGTTTTGTTTTTTTTAGCCAGGAGGCATGTGGGATTCTAGCTCCCCAACCCGGGATCAAGCTCACACCCTCTGCATCAGAAGGCAAAGTCTTAACTGCTGGACCACCAGGGAAGTCCCTTGAGGAACAGAGCTTTAAAGCAGATATAATGTATTATGAGCCCTCCCCTCCTACACACAGAGACGTCCTTACCCTCCACCTGCCTCAAGCTCCCAGGGGTAAAGCAGGGGCGATGAACAGGGGTGTCAGGCCGCCGTGAAATTCTCCAGCAGCAATACCAGGAGACAAAGATCAGAGCTATTTTTTGAAAGACAAAAGCAAATGGCCAGAGTGCTAAAGCTTCATGGGTTTCTGCAAGACAGAAAAGACATGCTCAATGGGCTGAATGAAGGTGTGGACAGGACTTGGGAAACCAACATGGGAAAAGGAGGCACCTGTTACGGCTGAACTGTATCCTCCAACACTTCCAAAAAAAAAAAAGGGTGATGGATTTCTAACCCCCAATGTCTCAGAATGTGACCTTACTTGGAACTGGGGTCTTTACAAAAATAATCAAGTTAAAAGAGGTTGTTGTTGTTTAGTCTCTAAGTCGTGTCTGACTCTTTTGAGACTCCGATGACTGTAGCCCACAAGGCTCCTCTGTCCATGAGATTTCCTAGGCAAGAATACTGGAGTGGGGACTTCCCTGGTGGTCCGGTGGTTAAGACTCTGCCTGTCAATGCAGGGGACACGGATGCGATCCCTGGTCTGGGAAGATCCCACATGCCTCAGAGCAACCAAGCCTGCGCGCCACAGCTACTGAGGCTGTGCGCCGGAACAAGAGGAACCACTGCAATGAGAAGCCCGCGCACCACAACTATAGAGAAGCCCCCACTCGCCACAACTAGAGAAAGCACGCAGAGCAGCCAACACCCAGTGTAGCCATAAATAAATAAATAAAATTATATATATGTATATATATAAAAGAATATTGGAGTGGGTTGCCATGTCCTTCTCCAGGGGATCTTCCTGACCCAGGGATTGAACCTGAGTCTCCTGCATTGGCAGGTGGATTCTTGGCCACTGAGCCACAAGGGAAGCAGAGAAGAGGTCATTGCTGCTGCTGCTAAGTCACTTCAGTTGTGTCCGGCTCTGTGCGACCCCATAGACGGCAGCCCACCAGCCACCCCCGTCCCTGGGATTCTCCAAGCAAGAACACTGGAGTGGGTTGCCATTTCCTTCTCCAATGCAGGAAAGTGAAAAGTGAAAGGGAAGTCGCTCAGTCATGTCCGACTCTGTGCGACCCCATGGACTGCAGCCTACCAGGCTCTTCCGTCCATGGGATTTTCCAGGCAAGAGTACTGGAGTGGGGTGCCATTAGGACATCATAATCCAATATGACTAGGGTCCTTACAACTGGGGAATATTTGGACACAGACATGCACAGAAAGAACCCCATGTGAAGATGAAGGCAGAGATCAGGGTGATGCTTCAACAAGCCAAGGTACATAAAAAATGGCCAGCCAAACCATCAGAAAGTAGGAGAGAGACATGGAACAGATTCTTTCTGTCAGACTTAAGAAGGAATCAATCCTGCTGACACCTCAGTCCTAGACTTCTAGCCTCCAGAACTATGAGACAATATGTTTCTGTTGTTTAAGTCCTTCAGGTTGTGGTACTTCATTATGGTGGCCCTATGGAATGAATAAACCACCTCTAGGCCAAAAGTCAACTAAGATCATGGCATCTGATCCCATCACTTCATGGCAAACAGATGGGGAAACAGTGGAACTTTATTTTTCTGGGCTCCAAAATCACTGCAGATGGTGATTGCGGTCATGAAATTAAAAGACGCTTACTCCTTGGAAGGAAAGTTATGACCAACCTAGATAGCATATTGAAAAGCAGAGACATTACTTTGCCAACAAAGGTCTGTCTAGTCAAGGCTATGGTTTTTCCAGTGGTCATGTATGGATGTGAGAGTTGGACTATAAAGCAAGCTGAGCGCCGAAGAGTTGATGCTTTTGAACTGTGGTGTTGGAGAAAACTCTTGAGGGTCCCTTGGACTGCAAGGAGATCCAACCAGTCCATCCTAAAGGAAATCAATCCTGAATATTCATTGGAAGGACTGACGCTGAAGCTGAAACTCCAATACTTTGGCCACCTGATGCAAAGAGTTGACTCACTTGAAAAGACCCTGATGCTGGGAAAGATTGAGGGCAGGAGTAGAAGGGGACGACAGAGGATGAGATGGCTGGATGGCATCACCGACTCAATAGACATGGGTTTGGGTGAACTCCGGGAGTTGGTGATGGATAGGGAGGCCTGGCGTGCTGCGATTCATGGGGTCGCAAAGAGTCGGACACGACTGAGCAACTGAACTGAACTGAACTGAAGGCCTAAAGACTCAAGGAAAGGAAGCCATGTCTCAGATGCCCAGTGAGGGTGAGCCTGACAGGAGCTGTTTTCACTGAAGTGGCAATGTAAGGAGGGAGCCAAGCAATAAAGACCCCCTTGCTTTTCCTCCCACCCTCCAGCCTCCTACAACGCCTCAGCCAATAGGAGCCAGCAGGCAAGGGCGATGGGAGATACACACAGAGAAATCTACTGGATTGGCCAAAGAGGTTGTTTGGGTTTTAACATAGCATCTGATAGAAAAATCACCCCCTGGTGGCTCAGACAGTAAAGAATCTGCCTGCAGTGCAGGAGACCCAGGTTTGATCCCTGGGTTGGGAAGATCCCCTGGAGGAGGAAATGGCAACCCATTCCAGTATTCTTGCCTGGGAAATCCCAATGGACAGAGGAGCCTGGCGGGCTACAGTCTATGGGGTTGCAAAGAGTCAGATATGACTGAGTGACTACACTCATGGAAAACCCAAACAAATTTTTGGGCCAACCCAATACCTAGAGGGGAGCATTGTCCATACTTTTCTTGGGAACCAATGTGGGATTCTCAGCTGAAAGAGCAGGAAGGGGGCTCAGAAGCACCAAATCCAACTCTCTTATCTGACCACTGAGGAAACTGAATCCCAAAGAAGGGTGTGGCAATGTGGCCAATTAAATGCAAGGGATTCTGGATTCTGAGTCATGACATGCACTCCTTCTGAACATCAGGGCTGTTTTTTGTTTTACTGTTGTTTTCGTGCCCTTTGACTCATGCATCCTAACCTCTTTAGCACAATGTCTTTTAAAAATCTTAATTTGAGATTTGAAAAGGTAACACTTTGACAGTATATCACATTCAGTTCGGTTCAGTCGCTCAGTTGTGTCCAACTGTGACCCCATGGACTGCAGCACCCCAGGCTTCCCTGTCCATCACCACTTCCTAGAGCTTGCTCAAACTCATGTCCATCACATCAGTGATGCTACACAACCATCTCATCCTCTGTTGTCCCCTTCTCCTCCTGCCTTCAATCTTTCCCAGCATTAAGGTCTTTTCCAAGGAGTCAGTTCTTTGCATCAGGTGGCCAAAGTACTGGAGTTTCAGCTTTAGCATCAGTCCTTCCAATAAATATTCAGGACTAATTTCCTTTAGGATTGACTGGTTTGATCTCCTTGCAGCCCAAGGGACTCTCAAGACTCTTCTCCAACAGCATATCACATTAAAAGCTATCAAAGCATATGCAGAAGGAGGTGGGGAGATTGGAATCCTTGTGCACTGCTGATGGGAATGTAGAATGATGCAGCCTCTGGGGAAAACAGTGAGATGATTCTTCAAAAACCTAAGCATAGGATTATCATATGACCCAGCAATTCCTTCTCTAGGTATAGCTCCAAAAGGTTTGAAAACAGGTACTACTTAAACAGATACTTGTATACGAATGTTCAAGCAGCATTGTTCACAATAGCCAAAAGTGGCAACAAACCATCTTCCCATAGATGAATGGGTAATTAATATGTGAAATGTATGGCTATCATTGATAATATATGACTGAAGAGGGAATTCTCTGGCGGTCCAGTGATTGAGACTCTGCCTTCCAATGCAGGGGTGTGGCTTCAGTCTCTTGCTGGGGAACTAAGATTCCACGTGCTGTAGGGTGTGGCCAAAATTTTTAAAAATAAAGCTTGTTTTTTAAAAATATATATGATTGAACATTATTCAGACATATAGAAGAGTAAAGTACCAAAACATGCTATTGTACAGCATGGATGAACCTTGAAGACATTATGCTAAGTGAAATAAGCCAGACACAAAAGGACAAGTATATATGATGCCACTTACATAAGCTACCAGAATAGACAAATTCATAAAGAGAGAAAATAAAATAAAGGTTACCAGGGGCTGGAGGGGAGAAAAGAATAGGGAGTTAGTATTTAATGGGTATAGTTTCTCTTTGGGATGATAAAAAAGTTCTTAAATAGTTGTGACAATTACATAACTTTGTAAATGTGCTTAATGATACTGAATTATATGCTAAAAATTATAACATTTATGTTATGTATATTTTACCATTTTATATATATATATATATATATATATATATATATATATATGCCGTGCATAGTTGCTTTGTGACTCCATGGACTGCAGCCCGCCAGGCTCCTCTGTCCATGGGGATTCTCTAGTTAAGAATACTGGAATGGGTTTCCATGCCCTTTTCCAGGGGATCTTCCCAACCCAGGGATCAAACCCAGGCCTCTCACATTGCAGGCGGATTCTTTACCATCTGAGCCACCAAAGAAGCCCAAGAATACCGGAGTGGGTAGCTGATCCCGTCTCCAGGGGATTGTCCGGACCCAGGAATTGAACCAGGGTCTCCTGCATCGTAGGCAGGTTCTTCACCAGCTGAGCTACCAGGGAAGCCCATATATATATGTGTACACACACACACACACATGCACACATATATAAAAGTTATAAAGCCCAAACATATGTGTGTATACACACACACACATATAAAAGAGTTATATTGGGCCTCCAATTAAATACATTTTTTTTAAAAAGAAAAAAATTATATTGGGTTAGCAGAAAGTTTTTCCATAAGATGTTATGGAAAACCCTAACAAACTTTCTGGCTAACCCAATACAATGAAAAGGAAGTCTCCCTATCACCGCAACTCTTGCCACCAAGATCCCTTCCCTGAAGACCCCCTAGACCAATTTCCCAGGTCTCCTAAAAACACTCTGTGACTGCACAGGTAAGCCCTCTCCCCCTACATATACCCTTCTCCCTAACTTCTGTTTCCTCCCTAAATGGTAGCATACTAGACACAGGGTTTTATATTTTGCCTTTTGCACTTAGCACTATGCTTTGGAAAGCACCTTTATTTTCCTTTTAAGGCCACAGAGGGTATTCTTGCACAAACCTTTTCACACAGAAAGTGTCCAAGTAACATTTGAAGATGGTAACATCCCCATTTTACTAAGGTACAATGTCTTCACTCTAGAGAGTGAATTAGAAATGAGAGAATTTCAGAAATCTGCCAAGTATATCATAAAGAAGAGAGGATATAGTCTTTTTTGGTTCAGCTTAACAAATATCTATGGGGAATCCCTGCCAGTGGTTAGGACTTCATGCTTTCACTGCCAAGGGCCTGTGTTCAATCCCTGGTTGGGGACCTAAGATCCCACACACCACACAGCACAGCCCAAACAGAAAACAAAGATTTATAGAGGCCACATCAGGAAAAAGTCCTTGAAAAATGTTGGTATAATAACAGCCAACACCTATAAAACTCCTACCATGCAACAGTTTCTGTCCTACATACATTAACATATTTAATCCTCACAACAACCTTATGATGTAGGTACAATTATCAATTATTTCCATTTTACAGGTCAGGACTCCCAGGCATGACATGGTAAGTGACTGGCCTAAGATTATAGAGCTAAAGAATGACAGGAAAGGGACTGCGACCACAGACTGGGGCTCCAGGACCCCGTTCGTGCTCACTACACCACCACGGTGCTGCCTCTCAAGCACACAGACATTTATGGAATTGCACACCAGGACCTGGGCTTCCTCCCCAGAGAGACAGAATGACGCCTTTGACAAAAGCCTCAAGCTTACGAGTTAATGACCACAACAGGCACACAGTTCGCCTTCCTGCGAAGCAGAGAACTGATCATGTTAAAAGAGAAGAACAGGACTTCCTTCGTGGTCCGGTGGTTGAGGATCCGCCTGCCAATGCAGGGGACATGGGTTCGATCCCTGGTCTGGGAAGATTCCACATGCTGTAGAGCAACTAAGCCCGTGTGTTCACAACTACTGCAGCCTGAGTGCCTGGAGGCCACGAGAACCCACCACAATGAGAAGCCCCCACACCGTAACTAGAGAGGAGCCCCCACTCACCACAACTAGAGAAAGCCCGTGTGCAGCCACAAAGACCCAGGGTAGCCAAAAGGAAGGGAAAAAAAAAATAGAGAGAGGAATATATGGAATGTTCTGGAAGTTAGGGAGGAAAGACAAGGAACCCCAAAATGCCCCGAGGAGGAAGTAGCATCTGAAGATGAAGGGAAGCAATGTTTATGGAGCAGCCATCCCACACCAGCCACTTGACATGTGAACTGCTCCCAACAACCATATTATCACCCACACTTCACAGATGAAAAAGACTGATGCTCCCAGAGATGCTTTAAAGGGGTGAAGCCAGGATCCGCTCCCAGGCTGGTCTCCAGGGTGGGGCCCGGCCACCGGCCTGGCCGAGTGCTCCCCATGCCAATGACATCAGCTCTCCTCAGTCAGGCTGTGGGATCTTGAGTCAGCTTGGTGTGAATTGTAACCAACTAATAAGCCAAAAGCACTTTGAAGATGACATTGCCCATAAAAAAGGGCTGGTTCCCACAGGAGCAGGCTTTTAAGGCAGGGACAGTTTGCGGGGAGGCTTCAGTGATGACAGTGCAGGAACAGGGTCGAGATTCCTGGGCAGGGGAGCCTTGAGCCAGGAGGCTGAGCTTCCAGGCCATCCCAAAAATTTCCTTCCCTGGCCCCAGAGGTGCCCACAATTGACAGCGAGTTGCCCAAATGTCAGTCTTCTGTGAATACTCACCCTAAATCTTGCCACAACTGCATTCTGCCTGTGTCGTAATTTACCCAGTCTTTTCATTACATTGATTCAGTTAAAAATGGTTCATCCTAAGCACAAACCTTGTGCAATTATAAATGCCATGTGTTAGTTGCATTTCTTTCTAATATGCATTAAAGTCAATTAAAATAACTAAGATAACAATGCTTTTCCATATATCATCTTAAAGCTTCTCCCTCTGGGAACCCCAGGCTACAGCACCTGTCTCCCTGGTGAGCGGAGGATTCACTAACCCACTCTTCCTCTTGCTCAGGACTTTGAGAAAGTCCCTTTTATTTCTTTGGGCCTCAGTTTCCCCATCTCCAGGTTCCTTACAGCTCTTATATAACGAGGTGATGAAACGTACAGATTCAAGTCATTCAGCCTGGGTCAGAATTCCTGCCTTCCCGTTCTTGGCAGTGTGACTCCAGGCCAGTCACGAAACTCACCTCTGCTTCAGCTGCACCGTCTGTGAAATGGGGACAACTTCTCAGGATTGTGGCAGGCCCTTCTCTAAGGAGCCTACCCCGACTGCCCGATTGTACACTCCATGTGTCCCCTGCCCCTGGCAACTTCTGACCCCTCTTTACGCTTCTCTACCTGTCCTTTACTCCACGGCAAACTATATGACTGGTTGCTTGAGCATGTTTATTTTTTCCCTCCTGCTTTTCTCTAAGAACATAAATTCCATGAGAGCTGGAATATTCACCAGTTTTGTTCACTGATGTATTCCCAAGCACCTAGACACACACACACCTTTTAAATTGTGGGAGCTATAGTGGTTATCCTGCAGTTTGGACATCACCGTCTATGACTGAGCTCGTCTGTTTCCCCACAGCCCACCCACACAGCATATTTCACATTTTGAGATCCCTGCCAATCAGATACATTTTATAAAAACGATATGTAGTTGTAGCTTGAATTTGCATTTCTACTAGTAGAAGTATAGACGAGTGTCTTATCACTTGGCTCTAAGAGCCATTTCTATTATTTATTTCTATCATCTCTCCCTGCACACACATGAATGGTCTAAATTTTCTGCCACAGACCCAGCCCTTCGACAGGGAAATCCATGGTGTCCATCTCAGGCTGAGCCCTCTTTGGAGCCCTCTGAGGACTGAAAAGAACAGGGTCCATATCTCCTGGTGCATCTGGATCACAACCATGTCCAATGACTCAAGTCTCATTTTGGGTTTTCTAGCTGTAAATTACGGAGAAGGCAATGGCACCCCACTCCAGTACTCTTGCCTGGAAAATCCCATGGACGGAGGAGCCTGGTAGGCTGCAGTCCATGGGGTCGCTAGGAGTCAGACACGACTGAGCGACTTCACTTTCACTTTTCACTTTCGTGTATTGGAGAAGGAAATGGCAACCCACTCCAGTGTTCTTGCCTGGAGAATCCCAGGGATGGGGGAGCCTGGTGGGCTGCCGTCTCTGGGGTCACACAGAGTCGGACATGACTGAAGCAACTTAGCAGCAGCAGCAGCAGCTGTAAATTAAGGGCAATAGTTTATGATAGTTGGACCATAAAGAAAGCTGAGCACTGAAGAATTGATGCTTTCAAATTGTGGTGCTGGAGAAGACTCCTGAGAATCTCTTGGACCACAAGGAGATCAAACCAAATCCTAAAGGAATTCAACCCTGAGTAATCACTGGAAGGACTAATGCTGAAACTGAAGTTCTAATACTTTGGCCACCTGATGCGAAGAGCTGACTTACTGGAAAAGACCCTGATGCTGGGAAAGATTGAGGGCAGAAGGAGAAGGGGACGACAGAGGATGAGATGGTTGTATGTCATCATTGACATGAGTTTGAGAAACTTAGGGAGATAGTGAAGGACAGGAAAGCCTAGTGTGCTTTCCTGGGGTCTCAATTCATGGGGTCTCAAAGAGTCGCACATGATCTAGCAACTGAACAGCAACAAGCAGGAAGGTGACCCAGCCCAGGCCCAGGGGGAGCCCCCAGTTCCCCCAGCAGCAGGCTGCAGGGGCCTGTCCCACTGCAGGCCTGTCCTTGAACTTTGCAGCGCTTCTGCCTACCCACCCTGAGGAACAGAACTTCTTAGTCCTCTGGGTTTCTATTTTCTCCCCATGTCTTTAAAAAGTTGTGTGCTGGGAACAGAACACTTCATTCAAAGGAAGCCTTGAATGGCCCTTCTGTGCTGCATCAATTCCAGGAACCAGCTCAGTATTCTCTGGAAGAGAAAAGACTTGGACAAAAGCAGGCATCTTAAGATCCCTGGAGGTCAGGTCCTCATTAATTAGCCCTGGCATCTTTGCCTCCTCAGTATGTGAACAGAGCTTCTGCTCCTCAAGCTCCCCCATGACCCAGCTCTGTCTTGATGTTAATTTTAGAGGCAGGTTTTTTTCTCTCCAGCACTTGGAAGGAGAGCTCCACAGAACAGGGCTTTTTCTACCTGAAAACGTGGCTGAAGATGGTATTTCCAAGTGCCCATCATTATCCTGACCATGCACGCAAGGTGGACAAAGCCCAAGCTTCCAAACAGATACACTAGGGCTCAAATCCTTGCTCTGTCCCTTCCTGACTGGATGACCTTGGCAGATGACCTCTCTGAGCCGGTGTTTCATCACAATATGGATCCACAATAGCACCTACTTTGCAGGTGAAATGCCGGTGTCTTGAGATAAAGAAAGGATGCAGAAAGGATATTTGGAGATCACAGAAGATGTATTCGTTGGCCAGGCTTTCCTCTAAGGAGCAACCATTGAGTCCAGAATAATGCAAGCAAATCCTAACATTTCTTTTTGGGTTGAAACTCATCAACTTCCTATTACCTTATTATTCTCAAAGTAAAAAAAAAAAGTTGCCCTGGCTCCTAGGACCCAAAAGCTGGACCTGTATACTCCTAACCACCAAACCACCACGAGGCCTTGGGCTTTAAGGTCCCAGAAGTGTGGGCCGGAATTCAGGTCTAGGAACACTTAAGAGTACACCCACCCCTCTCCACCTCCACTAGAAGCTCCCTCAACCTGGAATATTCCCCCACTCTCACTAACCTTTGCTCCAATATTCAGCTTTCAACTGAAACATCACTATTTTGGAGTTAGATGTGGGTTCCTGAAACTAGGGGTGGATTACTGGCTCCTATGACCCCCTGCAAGTTCCATCTTGTAACAAGCATTGCTTATGTTTGACTCCATGTTTTCCTTGCGAAGCTGCAAGTTCCACAGCAGTGACTTTCTAGAGCAAACACTGCAACTCCATGTGATTGGCATCTAGAAGGGACCCACTGTGTTTCTGAGCAAAGACAGAAAGGGAACAGAAGGGGAGGGAGGGAAAGGACCAGGGGCTCCCTGGAATCCCACAGCATTTCTACCTGGGGAAGGCCCCCTGGAGACTGGGGAGGGTGGATATATAATTTGGTGGCGCTTTAAGAAGCAACCCTCTTCTGAACTTTGTTGTTTAGCTGCTAAGTTGTGAACGACACTTTTGCGACCCCATGGACTGTAGCCTGCTAGGCTCCTCTCTTCATGGGATTCCCCAGGCAAGAATACTGGAGTGGGTTGCCATGCCCTCCTCCAGGGAATCTTTCCAACCCAGGGATCAAACTGGTGTCTCCCTCTGAACTTTGGTGGGTGCTTTACTCTTGGAAGCTTCAAAGTCATTTACCAACCTTAACTACCCCACATACTAGAGCCCCAGGGAGCTACCAAACTTGGCCTCAACCCTCCCATTTGCAAATTAGAGAAACTGAGTTTTCCTGTTAAAAGCTTGCCTGAAGGCAGAAAAGAAATCAGCCTAAAAGGCTGCCCATTCCTCAGGAAACCACTGGGTGGAGCAAGAACTGAAAGCAGAGAGGACTTGGGGCCTCAGTTTACCTCCCAGGGTGAGGGGACACTACCCACTCTATAATTCCTTAAATCTCTACTGTGGATTTACTCAGCTCCAGAGCCTCCAAGAGGCAGCACCAGGGAGGATAAATTCAGTCCTCAAACATGTGTTGTGAAGATCTCAATGTTTTGTTTTGTTTTGTTTAAAAAAAGATCTTTAAATAAAAATCTAGAATTGAGAGTTCTCTTCAAAAAGCAAAGGTCTGGCAATACTGGCCAAGATTTCTTTTTCACATGTGCAAGGCTGGCTGGAGCTAAGCAGTGACTGCCTTTTTTTTATTAAAAAATTTTTTTAATTAAAAACATTTTTTTTTTTTTTTTTTTTTTTTGCCACACCACTCAGCATATGGGATCTTAGTTCACCACCCAGGCACTGAACCAACACCCCCTGCAGTGAAGCCTGGAGTCTTAACCACTGGATTGTCAGGGAAGTCTCATGACTGCCTCCTTTACACAGGTGTGTGGTCACCAATTTGCCAGTCTCCACTACTCCCTCTTGTCTCCCATTTGGCTCACTTCTTTCAACCATGGAACCTGATGAACCCTGTATACATCTGAATCACAGTTCTTGAAGTATCTCCTCCTCTTTAGTCACTAGCTGCTAGTTGCCCTGGACTTCTCTGAGTTTTTCAAAAAAGTCAAGCTCTTCCAGCCACAGGGCTTTTGCACATGCTATTCTCTCTGCCTGGAACACATTTCCCTCCACAAGGGTCTGAATTGGGTTCCCCTTAATGTTCCTGTAGTTATCTCTCATATCACAAATCACAACTTACAATTATTCATGTGTGTGCTTATTTATTTGTCTCTGTCTCCCCTACTAAAATAGAGATCCAGGGAGGGCAAGGATTGCTTGGTGTTACAGATTGCAGCATTTGCAGTATGCAGCCCAGAACCCTGCCCATCTTAGGAAATTGGTAAATTTTTGTGGTATGAATTAATGCTGGAATGCATGAGTGAGATTCTGCCAGGCTTGGGGGCCTGTGTCCATTCAGGGGCCAATCTTCCCTATTTACCTGCAGGGTTAGTAAGAGGATATCATTTTCCCAGCCTCTCCATGGGATTCACTCAAGCCCATGTTGAGCAGGCCTATATGTTCCCTTGTTCCAGAAGCTCTGGGATGAGAGGTGAGTGAGAGCACTTAGAGGCATTTGCATTCAAAACCTGGGTACATTTGTCAGGCAAGTAAATGATGACTAAAGGGATCAAAGGGATGATGAGATGACAGAGCTTCAAAGTGAGGCTCCTTCTAGATGGAGAAAAGGAGACTTGAATTAAATCTATAAAATCCCAGAGTGGTTGCAGAGGTAAGGGATGATGGACACCCAACCTCAACTATTAGAAGGAGAGGCTCCCCCTTTAAGTTTAAAAGAGTTTAAGGCAAAGAAAAGCCACACACACTCCCCAAGCTACTTTGCTCAGAAGGATGTTATGATGGTGGCAGAGCTGAGGCTGGGCTGAGGGACCTTTTACCAACGTGTGGTCAATGTTCAGCCAATTCTGGATGAAAGCGATGACATGAACGTCACAGCAGCATTCCTCTCCTGCAAGTGCCCACCAGATGCTGGTCAAAGAAAAGTGCTGTGAGGAATTCCCTGGTGGTCCAGTGGTTTGGACTCTGGGCTTTCATTGCTGAGGGCACAGATTTAGTTCCTAGTTGGGGAACTAAGATCCCTCAAGCCACATGGTGTGGCCAAAAAAAAAAAAAAAGGGCAAGAGAGCTGGGCTAAATGCATTCAAATTGACTCACATTGAAAAAGTTCATCTTCCAGGCTTGGGGGTCAGCCTCTCCTAGAGAGAGAGCCACAGGGAGAAGACGGTGACCATGAGGTAGGTTTGGCATCTCATGCTGGATTCATGGAGTGAGGTCTCAAAAGAGGACAAAGGGATGAGATGACAGGAACAGGATTCACCAGGATCTGGTCAATTATCTGCTCCTGCATTCCCAAATCCCAAGAGGAAGCGATCTTCATCCTTGGCCAACCCCCCATCCCCTCAGCTTCTCCTGCTCTCCTGCTACAGTTCTTCCCTTTAGACCCCAGTAAAACAAGAGAGATGAGCTAGAACACAAATGTGGGATTTGTAGGTGAAAGCTAGGGGTGCTGGAGAAAGCTGCTTGTAAGAAGAGGTGACTGCATTCTGCTCACCACTAGAAGGATTTTTCTGAAGACTAATGCTTGCACAAAGGGGGGAGGCTTTCTCCAAAGGTAATGAGCTCCCCGTCACTGGAGGAGTACAAGTAAGGCCCCAGAGGCTATTTTCATGGCACTTGTAGATGGGATTCCTGTAGTAAGTACTGCCAGTGTTCTTCACTGGGTGGTCTCCAGTGGCCTTCACAGAGAGGTATTCAGACTGCCTGACACTGTATGCAAAGTTTTTTCTGGATGAGCATCTTTCCCCACCCAGGAAAATGTTCATAACTTTCTTCAACTTCTAAAAAGTGTTTATGACTGAAAAATTTTAATCACTAAGAACTGATGAGGTCTACCACTTCCCAAACCTGGCTGCCCAACTGAACATCTGAAGAGTTAAAAAAAAAAAAATAGGAGACCCTCCCCAGATCCCATTCCAAGCCCATTGCATCAGAATCCCTAAATACTTGTGTTTTTTTATTAATAAAAATTGTCTCTCTGTAATTCTGATACCCTCAGCCAGAGATTGGTCTGAAATCTCTAGAAAATGCTAAGCAAAGGTCTTAGTGAATTTTAAGGGACTATGCACTCCTGATGCTTTAGAATTCTACGCCAGAGGTCACAAAATAGGACCCAATAGGCTGCTCTGGCCTATGGATGTGTTTGTTCATGAGGAGAGTATCCTAATATAATAAAGAAACAACTTTGATCACTGTTTAAAAATTAGAATATTCACACACATACACAATATCCAGTTTCCCATTTCTCCTGCACAATCAGAAGAGATAGCAAAATTTGACCCTCATTCCCAAATCCTAGTATTTGACAGGAGCTTAGACAACTAGCCACAGTCACAGAAGACTCTTGAGAGTCCCTTGGACTGCAAGGAGATCAAACCAGTCAATCCTAAAGGAAATCAACCCTGAATATTCATTGGAAAGACTGATGCTGAAGCTGAAGCTCCAATACTTTGGCCACCTGATGCGAAGAACTGGCTGACTCATTGGAAAAGACCCTGATGCTGGGAAAGATTGAGGGCAAGAGGAGAAAGGGGTGACAGAGGATGAGATGGTTGGTTGGCATCACTGACTGAGTAGATATGAGTTTGATCAAACTCCAGGAGATAGTGAAGGACAGGGAAGCCTGGCGTGCTGCAGTTCATGGGGTTACAGATAGTTGGACACAACTTAGCAGTTGAACCACCACCAGCACCACCGCAGCCTGTTACTATAATCAGTTTACTTTGCTCTTATGCATTAAGATCTAAGTCTTACCTTGACTTGCCCCTGAAGTCAAGGTAGTTGGAGACCCCTGTTTGAGGTTTCCCCTGAAATTCACCAGCTTGGGAGATCCTCCGGTGACTCCCCCGTTGGGACAGGAGCCATCTGCTCTTGGCTGGGCTGGGACCTGAAGGACCTCAGTTCCAAACTTCCCCAGCCCCCTGCCTCCCACCCTGCTGACATCTAGGAGTTGTGCTGTCACTCCAGCACCGGGGCCGAGGACTTCAAAGCCAAACAAGATCCAAACTGAACTGGCACTAATCCTCTTCAGCCTCGACCTCTTTTCTTCTGCCAGGCAGAACCTTCTCGTCTCTGTTGGCTTCCTATTAAAATTAACAAGCATCGCAGGCAGGCATCAAAGGCAGAGTTGTGCCTTTAATAGTCCAGGCAGGCCCAGGCTGTGATCATGGCCCCTCCCCTTCTTCCAACTGAACTGGGGAAAATGGTACAGCTGCAACTGCCAAAATCAGAACAATGGCCATCCCCGTCTGTTGGATATGGGCACCATGGAAAATTCCAGGCGAGCGGAACATCTTCACAGCAATTTTCTTCAAAGTGCCCTGCAGAAACTGGCCAATTATTCTTAAGAGGCACCCTTAGAAGAGTGGGTGATTACCCCATTTTACTGGCAGGGAAACTGAGGTCAAATGGCTTGCCCAAGACCAGACAGAGACAGACGGAGATGGAGTCAAAGCAGCGGCAGCACAAATCTATGTCCATCTGAGGCTCACTCGACCTGTATCTGGCCCAGCCTTCCAGCAAACCCAGGTGCTCCTGCCCAGCTGGGCTGTCGTGGCCATCCCTCCTGGTTCTCACGCTGGGTTTGCCAGACCCAAATTTCACAAGACACTAGCAGCCCCGCAGGTGTGGAGGGAGATGACAGGCTCTGTCATCAACCGGTTTGCCATGCAGGAAATGACTGCAGTGGATAATTGCTCTCCTCTATACAACCTTCAAACTGTGGTCTTTGTTTTTTCTCCCTGACATTAATTGGAGAGGATCTGATTATTTTCAGAGAACTATGTATTTATCCTGGAGAAATCAACAAAGTTAATACCTAGTATACCATGGTTCCGAGTTGTTAGTGAAATCCCTGCTAGGTGGGGGAGGGCTCTGTGGGTTGAGCCTTGGTTCCTCTCCCTGAAGAGCCTGTTCAAACAGAAGTCCCTAGACCTGAAGGGTTTTGAAACTGGAGAAAATGTTGGTCTGGCGAGTCTTCTGTTGGGAGAACATGCCGCTGGGGCTGCAAGGCCTGGGCTGCCGAATTCCCTCCCACATCTTTGGAGGAAAAGCACAGCTACAAGTGCCTGCAGACAATTAACAATTGTTGAAATTTCTCCAAAAAGTGACTTTGATCCCAAAGCTGTAGATACAAACTCCTTTGGGTGGGGTTGGGGGGTGGGTGTTGGCAGAGGGGGCTTCCCCTCTAGAAATCTAAAAAACAGGGATCTTCTAAACAAGCTGTCTCAGGGCTTCCCTGGCAGTCCAGAGGTTACCACTCCAAGCTTCCAATGCAAGGGACGCAGGTTCAATCCCTGGTCAGGGACTAAGATCCCACATGCCACATGGCATGGCCAAAAAACAGCTGTCTGTTTATGCACACCTAGAACAGAGCTGAGAGAGGCCCTAGTGGTCATCTAGCAATGACCACCTCCTCATTGTTTCAGGTAACCTGTGGCCCAGTGCTGGGAAGTGACCTTGTGAGTGAGCAATCACAGTGAGTGAGTTTAGAGACACTCAGTTGCCCAGACTTCCTGGCTTCTTGCACTAAGAGAGAAAAACAGAAGAAACAAGAGAAAGGGTGAGATGTGAGAGGACAAACGGGGAGTGAGAGAAGGGAGGAAGAGAAAGAAGAAAGGAAACCAGGAGAAGGGATGGAGAGAAAGGAAAGCAGGGGAGACTGAGAGTGAGAGAAGAGGCAGCCTTGTTTATTTCACCATCTGACCATGCTGGCCTGTGACGCTTACCAGCGGCTTCTTCCCTGGTGCCTCACCTTGCCAATTACACAATAAATCTTCTTTACACCCTTGGGTGAGGCAGGCAGCACTGTGGGGGGCCCTCAGAAGTTGCTTTCCCCAAGCAGGAGGTTCTGCAAATGGCCTCACTCCACAGACACCTAAGAGATGTCAAAGGCCCTGGGGAGTTTCCCTCCTCAATTCACCATCTGGCCCAGATGATCTGCACTGTGGATGAAATGGTGGCTAGGGCACTTCCCCTTTGGGATCTCAGACTCCCAATCTGTAAATGGGATTGGGATTGAGACAAAGTCTGGCCCACACGATTGCCCTTACAGCTCTGGCATTCTAGAATGACCTTCATTCCAGGAATTCTTCTGCTTCCTCCTTTTCTAGAGAACCATTACAGAGCAAACCCAAAATGCCTTGCTAAGAATCAATTTCAAGCGGAATGAAGGGTTTCTAAAGTAAGAGGATAAAGTGCAGGAGCCTGATAGGAGTTTTGTCGAGGGGGCCTGCAGAAGACTCGAAGGCTGCAGATACAGCTGTGTCAGCCACCCCCACCCCAACTTGAGTCTATCCTTCCTGGGGATACATCAGGATGTTCATCTTCCTCATCAACCAAGGTCACCATGAGCCTCCTGAATGGGGAAATTATTAAGAAACCAGAAATGTAGAAAGACACAGACTTGCCACGTGTCTGAGAAAACAATATGTAGACTGATCCCAAAGCAGGATGGCTCAGCACTCTGTCCTACTGAGTGATTGTGGAATGCAGCGTTTGAGGAAGAAGAGCAGACCACGTAGAAGAGACCTGAGGGGCCAAGAGTCTTATGATAGAATGCTCAGCCTCATTAGGGAGCTGCAAATCTGCAGCCAAGAAAATGCCATTTCACATCTGTCAGACTGGCAAAAATGAAGTCTGGCAGCACCGAGTATTAACAAAGCCATGGAGAATTGGACACCTGAGTACATCGGTCATGGGATTGTAAACCCCTGTGGTGAGCAATTTGGAAAGATCTAGTAAAGCAGAACAAGGCTGTCCCCTTCAATCCTGTAAGTCCCCTCCTAGGTACACCCCCTAGAGAAACCCTGGCACATTTCACATACAGAAACACGTATGCATGGATATTTACTGCAGCAGTGTTTATAACAATGACAAAGTAGACAGAAACATATAAAAGCCCATCAACTGGACAAATTGTGAGGTAGTCATGTAACATAATAATATAAAGCAGTTAAAACCATAAATCTCAAAACGCTGAGCCAAAAAAGTAAAAAAAAAAAAAATTATAAAAGGCTACATTGAGAATGATGTCATTTTATAGAAGGTTTATAAACCTGTAAAACAAGGGTATGTGATTTTTATAGATATGTACCTATGTAGTAAAAGCAGAAAAACACGCAGGGGCATGATAAACGCTTCATGAGATTGGTTCCCCGGTTTGGTGGGGGAATGGGATGGAGAAGGCAATGGCTCCCCACTCCAGTACTCTTGCCGGGAAGGTCCCATGAATGGAGGAGCCTGGAAGGCTGCAGTCCATGAGATCGCTAGGAGTCGGACACAACTGAGAAACTTCACTTTCACTTTTCACTTTCATGCATTGGAGAAGGAAATGGCAACCCACTCCAGTGTTCTTGCCTGGAGAATCCCAGGGACAGGAGAGCCGGGTGGGCTGCCGTCTATGGGGTCGCACAGAGTAGGACACAACTGAAGTGACTTAGCAGCAGCAGCAAGAATGAGATATGGAAAGTTTACACAGGCAATTTCTACTCTGATTATTTTGTTCCTTTGAAAATTAAAGTGAACAGAACTTGTTAATATCTGATAACACTGGAAGGTTCTGTATTCAATTTTCTGTTATGTTTTTGAAATCATTTCAAATTTGAAGAATAATTTTAAAAAGAGAAAACAACACTGTGGAGAACAGTATTGAGGTTCCTTAAAAAACTAAAAACAGAACCACCGTATTATTCAGCGATTCCACTCCTGGTCATGTATCCAAAGAAAACCATAATTCAAAAAGATATACACAGCCCAATGTTCACGACAGCACTTTTTATAATAGCCAAGACATGGTAGCTGTCTACATGTCCATCAACAGAGGAATAAAGATGTGGTATACGTCAAGATTGAATATTACTCAGTTATAAAGAATGAAATAATGCCATGTGCAGTAATATGGATGGACCTAGAGATTATCATACTAAGTGAAATAAGTCAGAGAAAAATAAATATATGATCTATACGTGGAATCTAAAAAAAATGATGATACTAATCAACTTATTTTTAAAACAGAAACAGACTCCCAGACTTTGAAAACAAACTTATGCTTACCAAAGGGGAAATATTCAGTGTGGGGGAGAGGGATAAATTAGGAGCTTGGGATTAACACATACAGACTGGTATATAAATGGGCTTCTCTGGTGGCTCAGCAGTAGAGAATCCATCTGCCAGTGCAGGAGATGTAAGAGTCGCAAGTTCGATCCCTGGGTCAAGAAGATCCTCTGGACCCCTGGAGGAGGGCATGGCAACCCACTCCAGTATTCTTGCCTTGGAGAATCCCCACGGACAGAGGAGCCTTGGCCGGCTACAGTCCATAGGATCGCACAGAGGTGGACACGACTGAAGCACTACTATATATAAAATAGATACTCAATAAGGACCTACTATTAAGAACAGGGAACTCTACTCGATATTCTGTAATAACCTATATGAGAAAAGAATCTGGTACAGAATGGATATGTGTATAACTGTATTTGCTGTACACTTGCAACTAACACAACACTGTTAATCAACTCTAATATAAAAATTTGAAGTGCTATTTAGATTCCCATGTAGTGGATTTATTATTGTTAAAGAATAAATAAATGCTTTGAAAAAGAAGAAAACATGTTGAGCCTGAGATCTAATTGGGATTCCAGGGGCATATTTGGAAGGTCCCACTGTTCCCTGGGGCAAGGCCATCAACCTGGAAGGCACGACTCGTGTCACCAGTGATCCAAATGGTTCTAGCTATAACAACTGCCTCCCCCAGTCCCCAGATAAAATCATTATAAGAGGGATGGCGTAGCGGGGTGGGATGTCCAAGATAAAATGAATTTTAAAAAGAAGAGCTGCTCTTAAACAGGGGAGGGGGAGACAGGGAAGGGACCTAGAATCCCATCTGCAGCAGCCCCAGCCAGACACCTCCACGAAGCCCTAGGGTTCTGGGCCTCCCATGCAAACACCTCGGATCCAGCTCCAGTGTTCCATGAGGGACCCAGAGGTCACCTAGATGAGGAGAGATGAAGGGCTGAGACCAGGATGAGGCAAGGGAGGCACCTCGGGAGCAACATTCAGGGAAGTGCTCACTCCTGGGGTCGTTCCAGCACCACCCTGCACTGGTGCATCCTCACAGAAACCCTGCTCGTCTCTCCCTTCCTGGCAGCTACCAACACGCGTGCCGCCCCTCTTGGAAAGCCAGTTTGTGAGGACCAGGCCCTGCGTCTGGCTCCATGACTCCATCCAGAGGGCGAACCCGAAGCTGAGCACATACTAGGCCCTGAATATGTTTGCTGAATAACTGATTGAGGGAAGGAAGGGAGGGAGGGGGGATGGAGAGGATAAAATAAGGAAGGATGGACAGAGGAGAGACTCCTGCACCCTCTCCAAAGGCCAGCCAACCTGGACCAGCCACTGCGCTGCTGGGGGCCGTGAGTGTGAGTACTTGTCGGCTTTGGCTTTACCCATCCTCCCTTGGGGCCGTGTGCAAAAGCAGACGGTTTCACTTGCCCAGTGGGTACTGAATTACAGTGGGGCTGGAGTCCTATGTAATTAACCAGCAGCCGCCAGCCCTGGAGAGTCTGTGACGCCTGCCCAGGGCGCAGGTGGTTGGGCACCCAGCAAGCTAGCTCCTAATTAGCAGTGGCCTGCTTTTTTACAGTCTACAGTGCTGGGACCCACCTCCTCCCAGGCTGGTTTCCCCATGGGCTGTGGGGTTCTGTACTGGGGTTCCATGAGTGCAAATGGGGGCCAGAAAAGCGGAAGAGTATTTGAGTGTGAGTGTGTGTGTGTGTGTGTGTGTGTGTGTTGGTTGTGGGGAGAGCATTTCTCAGAACTATCCTGAGAGAAGACAGCCCCAGCCACCCTTGTCTGTACAGCTTGCTCAGGGTCTCTGTCTGTCTCCCTTTCTCTCACATGTAACACACATTGTTACCTTAGGTGATTGAACGAATCTTTGGAAAAAACATAAAGGAAATGGGAAGAACCTTCGAGTTTGTCAAAATCTACAGAAACTCTTCTGCTGCTAAGATCTTTAAAAATGCCCTCAGCACAGTCTTCAGAGCTTGGATCACACAGAGGAAGGCATCTCGTGACCCCAGCAGGGGAGGGGTAATCAGCACATGGGGGTAGGGGCTGCTCAACCAGCCTCCCACCCTAAAGCCCAACCCGCCAGGGTGTGGGGCTCTGTGCAGGGGTTCACCCCTCTGCGCCATGCTTCTCCATCTTCTGTAACAAAGATGCTGACCCCTTATATTCTCCATGGCTTCCTACTTCTCCTTTGATCTGTCTACCCTAAAATCTCCTGTCCTGCTCTATCTCCCTCCTAAAGAGACCAGCCTCATGTTTGGAAAGGTGACAGGACTTACCAAAGCACTGAGGCTGAACTCCAGGCATATCTGACTCTGATTTAAGCTGCCTATCAATAGATCACTCCACTGTAAACATGAAATATTTTTTAAACAATTATTTAAAAAAAAATTTTTTTTTTCTTATTTGACTGCCCTGGGTCTTAGTTGTAGCATGTGGGATCTAGTTCCCTGACCAGGAATCAAACCCAGGCCCTCTGTATTGGGAGCATGGAACCTCAGCCACTGGACCACCAGGGAAGTTCCATAAGCATGAAATCTTGACAATACCTACCACTCTTTGAGCACATGGTGCGTTAAATGGCTTATCTTCATTTTCTCTAATCCTCACCACAGTTCCATGAGTAGACCCAGTTATCTCCATTTTATAGTGGAGGTTCCCAGAGATAAGGGAACTTGCCTGAGGTTGTATGGCAAAGCAGATGGAGGAGCCAGAGTTGAAACCATGGGTGAAGGTCAGGAGCCCACTATGCTCTCTCTTGCTAGAGTGAGACAGACTAATGAGACCTGAAGTCAGTGTGAGGACCACTAGACCAGGCCTTACTTTCTGGATGTTAATGAATGGTGAAGTTGGGAGGCAGAGACATGCAAATTATACCTCAGGGAAGTATCATTGCACATCACACTTATCAGATAGGCAAACATTTCAAAGTCTGAATATAGGAAGGACTGAAGGAGGAGGTAGGGAGACGGTGAGTCTCAGAAATTGTTAGAAAGAGTGCAAATTAACATCTTTGGAGAGCAGTTACCCCTTATAACCTAGCCATCCTCCTTCTAGGGATGAGTGAGGCTTGTACACTCATGTACATGATATGCGTGGAGATGTTCCTTGCAGCATCTTCATTTTTTTAATTTTTTAGCCCATACTGTGCAGCATGCAGAAGCTTAGTTCCCTAACCAGAGACTGAATCTGTGCCCCCTGCATTGGGAGTGCAGATTATTAACCACTGGACCACCAGGGAAGTCCCATAGCAGCACTTTTTTTAAAAGAAATATTTTATTTTTCTTTATTTTGGCTCTGCCATGTGACTTGTGGGATCTTAGTTCCCCGACTAGGTATCAAACCCAGGCCTTGAACAGGGAAAGTGCAGAGTCCTAACCACTGGACAACCAGGGAATTCCCCAGCAGCATTCTCATAATAAAGAAAATGTGGTAGAAAGGGCCCAAGTCAGATGCGAGAAAGCCAGTCAAGAAATGAGTGCTGAATCTTCATAGGAGGTGATGGAGGCAGACAAGACACTGCTCTGGTTGGAGGTGAGGCAGGCAGCAAGAGCTCACTGGGGAGTTAGAAATGCTATTTGACGGCTACGTGGAGATGTCGAGTAGCCTCTAGAAATATGAGCCTGCAGTTCGAAAGAGAGGCCCGGGCTGGGGATGTGAGTGGGGAGTTACCAGCAAGAGTGGTATTTGAAGCCACAATCCTGTTAATTTTTTATGTCTTACAAATAAAAGAGCTGAAGCAAATATGACAATGTTGACATCTGTTAATTCTGGGTGGTAGACACAGGGATGTTTGTAGTACTATTCTTTGTACTTTTTAGTGTACTTGAACTTTTATAATAAAATTATTTAATAAAGAGTATAGAAAACCACAAGGTTCCAAACTGCTGAACAGTTCTGTCATGCGTGCCTCAGACCTTGAGAGTGGGTGCTGATAGTGAGTTAGGGAGCCATGTTCAACTCCGCCCTGCCACCAGCCTAAGCTAGGTGATCAAGGTTGACCCTGCCACTCCGGGCCTCTGTTTTCCCACTGGGGTAAGAAGCTGGCCCATGACTTCTCAGGGTTCTCCCAGTGCTGACCATGTCGATTCAAGCTGGTGGCCTCTGGGGTCCCTGCCTGCTTTTTGTCCACCCACATCTTATGTCTAGTCCTATAGAGGAAACCAGAAATACTTGATAAGACAGCCTCGTAGGCATAAGGTCAACTCGGACTCCAAACAGATACAAACTGCTGCCAGGGAAGTGAGAAAAAAAAAAAGATAATGCCCCATATGGTCCCTATGCCCTGAGATCCAAAAGGAATTAGGCTGAGCTTAAAAGTTGGGAACGCAGAGACTAAAACTCTCCACAATATTTACTGCTGATGAATGCACCCCACAAAGCCTGAAATGAATGGGTGAGCAGCTGAACCAGTTGTAATAGACACAGATAAGAATAATAGTAATAGTGAAATAATAATAATACTTGTGTCAGATTCTGAATTAAGGGCTGAATATGCTGCTGCTGCTAAGTCACTTCAGTTGTGTCCGACTCTGTGCAACCCCATAGACGGCAGCCCACCAGGCTCCCCCGTCCCTGGGATTCTCCAGGCAAGAACACTGGAGTGGGTTGCCATTTCCTTCTCCAATGCATGAAAGTGAAAAGTGAAAGTGAAGTCACTCAGTCGTATCCAACTCTTAGCGACCCCATGGACTGCAGCCCACCATCCATAGGATGGAGGATCCTCCTCCATCCATAGGATTTTCCAGGCAAGAGTACTGGAGTGGGGTGCCATTGCCTGAATATACATTTCCTCATTTCAGTCTCGCAATAAGAGTGCCCTGGGGTTATGATTTTCATTAGCTACACTTTTGCCGATGAGGGAACTGGAGCTCAGAGAGGTTAAGCAACTTGCCCCAAATCAGGCAGCAGGACTTCCCTGGTGGCACAGTGGATAAGAATTTGCCGGCTGATGCAGGGGGACACCGGTTCGATCCCTGGTCTGGGAAGATCCCACATGCCGAGGAGCATACAAAACCTGTGTACCACAACTTCTGAGCCTGTGCTCCACAGAAAGAGAAGCTACCACAATGAGCAGCTGGCACACCACAACGAAGGGTAGCCCTCACTCACCGCAACTAGCAAAAGCCCACACAAAGCAACAAAGACCCGGCCCAGCCAAAAAATTAAATAAATAAACACAAATTATTTTTTTTAAATCATACAGCAAAGGAAGAGAACCAGGATCAGGGCCCAGGGTCCATCATAAGCTCTGGCCTGCTCTCAGTAAGCGACGAGGCCCTTCAAGTCTATTCAACAAGAGCCAGAGAAGACAGCCCACATGTAACTCTATGAATTGAATCATTTACTCATCATCAGCTCATAAATGTTTATCAAACACCCACTGCATGGGCAGCGCTCAGTGTGCCTGGCCACACGGATGCCGAGATGCATAAGCACAGCATCTGTTCATGAGAAGCCTGTGGTCTGGAGAGAGGTCAGTTTATAAACCAACATAATAAAACCTGTAGCTAGCTCCAGGCTGCCCCTGGGGAGATGCTCATGTCCAGAGGGGCCCTGTATGGGAAAGCGTGGTGACCTGAGAGGGGTGTGCAGTGACACCACAGTGACTTCATCAACCATGGTACCAAGGCCCACGTGGCCTCTACTCCCCCAGTCCATGGGTCCCAGACTTCTGGCAGAAACTGCTGGGTGCAGGACAGCAGGTGTCTAGCTAGGACTTCTCAAGTGGTATTAGTAGTAAAGAACTCACCTGCCAACGCAGGAGATGTAAGAGATGAAAGTTCAATCCCTGGGTGGGGAAGATCCC
Source organism: Bubalus bubalis (assembly GCF_019923935.1). Lineage (NCBI taxonomy): Eukaryota > Metazoa > Chordata > Mammalia > Artiodactyla > Bovidae > Bubalus > Bubalus bubalis. The sequence continues at coordinate 23,703,248 of NC_059174.1, read as the reverse complement.
CTGGAGGAGGAAGTGGCAACGCAATCTAGTATTCTTGCCTGGAGAATCCCATGGACAGAAGAGCCTGGCGGGTTATGATCCATGGGGTCCCAAAGAGTCAGACACGACTGTCTGGGCACACACAGCTTTGACTTTCATGTAAGGGGGAGAAGATGATAATCTGGTCATTTTAGGCTAACAGGTGGTATGTTAGCTTCTTCTGTGGAAAAATCCATTATCTTGTTCTGAGAAAACAACTTTCCCATCCATATGGAGAGCCCAACAGTGGAGGAGGAGATATTTAGGGCTCAGTGATGGCCACAGAAGGGCTACTTGGGCAGACCTGCTTCTTTACAGAGAAGTTCTTATCTCAGGATCCCTGGGGGGTGGGGGAGGAGGCCCTGCAATGGGATTCAGGAGATCCACAAATCCTTTGAACCTGTGAGGGAAAATGCATTTGTGCATTTTTAGGGGGCTGAAATTTGTGCTGATTTGTGAAATTTGTGTTGATTAGAGGGCTTCCCAGGTGGCACTAGTGGTAAAGAACCCACCTGCCAACACAGGAGATGTGAGATGCGGGTTTGATCCCTGAGTTGGTAAGATTCCCTGGAGGAGTGCATGGCTACCCATTCCAGTATTCTTGCCTGGAGAATCCCATGGACAGAGGAGCCTAGTGCGCTACGGTCCATAGGATTGCAAAGACTGGGACACCTCTGAAGCGACTGAGCACACATGCAGGTTCTGGCTAGAACTTTCATCAGACTTTCAAAGGGCCTCTAGAATCCCCCCAAAAGGCTAAAGATCACATCTCTGAAGAAATACAGGCATCCCTCAGTACCCCGGTGGGTGCCAAACCCACGGATGGTGAAATCCTGGGGATCCGTGGGAGATGGTGAGTTACATTCTGCCTTCAGCATCCTCAGGTTGCACCACTGTGGGAATGGAGAATGAGTTGTATCTATTTTCTAAGTGCAGATTTAAGTTATGCTCTCCAATCATGCCATGTTCCAGGGGTGGTATGTATGTGCTTGCTTTCCTGCTGCCCTGCAGAAATCAGGAGCTGAGACCCAGAAGATGGCCCAAAGGGCAGAGGGGCCCCCGGATGTGCATCCCCAGGGCCTAGGGGCCTCCATGTAACAGGAGCTCGACAGCCTGGGTGCAGTCACAGGCACTCTCCTGCCCGATGTTACACATGGTTGTTTCAATCCACACAGCCCAGAAACTGGGAAACAGTGTCATGCTTGGTGACTGGATTTTGATCCTTTATCATTCAGTTGGGGCCTTAAGCAACACTGCAGTGTCAGTCATCCAAGGAAGAAGCAATTCCCGGCTCAAGAGTAAGCAGAGAGGAGAGATGGCTTAGATAGGGGGAAGGGAAATCCTTTCCTTTTTCTGGGTTCACTTAGTTGGAGCAGATCCTCTAAGGCATTCGTATCTGCTACAGGAGACACCCAAGAGTTGGGGGCAGGGGGAGAAGCTGGACCTATGAAGAGATGGGCAGGGACTGAGCAGGAAATGCAGGCATGAGAAGACAGATCCAGCCTCTGGACACTAAGAGCAGCCTTGCCAGTCATGGGTTTCCTGGGATGAGATGCCCTCCTGACCTTCTGTGCCATTAGCTCTGTTTTTACTCACCCCCTGGCTCCACAGCGTCCAGACAGTGCTGGCCCTTGGAAGCTGTTGAATGAATGAATGGGCCTGGATTCCCTGCTAGGGGCTGTGAACTCCTTTTGGGCAGGGGCCATCTGGGGATCACTGCAATGTAGCCGCTACCTACCCATCCCCAGTGCCCCGATGACCATGGGGCTGCTCACTAGCTCTCAGCTCAAACATGGCTCCATGGCTCAGACTCTGGCCCCAGCGATCCTTGTGGATGAGGAATGGAGACCCCACTAACCTACAAGTAGGAGGAACTACCTTCCCTGGTTGTGGCCAGAACAGCTTTTTGGCCTTTCAGGATGAGGAGAAGGGGGCAAGACCAGAGGAGGCTAGTCCTGGGCCCCTTCTAATGTTTAGTGGGGCAGCACAAGAATATAAGTGGGTGCTGTTTTCACAATACCAGGTGAAAACATTTGAAAGGTATACATCAAATACATAAAATACATTCTATTCCCCAACCTTAACAAAGAGCTTCATCGCAACCTAGAAGGCAGGGGTGCCAGGAGATCTGCCCTGTGGCCCCCACCCCCAATCTGTGGCCCACCTCCCTTCTCTCCCCACCCCAGCTCCTTCCCTCCACATCCCTGCGGGCACCCAGCCCACACATTCAAACTCTGCCTGTACCCCCAGCAAACAGCCACCCTTGGCCATCCCTCAGGCTCCAGGGACACACACTGGCTACAGATCTGCCCATGGAAGTCTGGGGAGGAGAACTGAGCAAATCCTTAGAAGGAAGCAGGCTTGGGATGATAGAAAATTCCAGAATCCAGGGTGCTCCAGGTGCGGTCTGGAAAGAGAGGTTATAGGCTCTGGGTGGGCACTTGCTCATGACTTTGGGGGGCGATGAGTAAGGGGAGAGAGGTGTCTTGAGTGGGACCTTCTAAAGCCAGGGTCCAGGTAGAGGCCCCTGCCTTCCCATGGTAAGGGATTCTACAGTCAACCAGGCGGCAGAGAATGAGACCTGGGCCAGGGTAGGAACAGCCCCTGTGAAAGGGGGAGCAGAAACAGCAGGTAATGGACTTCTCCGGTGGTCCCATGGTATAGAATCTGCCTGCCAATGCAGTGGACATGGGTTCGATCCCAGATCCAGGAAGATTCCACATGTCGTGGGGCAAATAAGCCCAGGTTCTACAGCCATTGAGCCCGTGCTCTGCCAACAAGAGAGCCCACTGCAATGAGAAGCCCCTGTCCACAACTAGAGAGTAGCCCCTCCTCTCTGCAACGAGAGAAAGTTCACACAGCAATGAAGACCCAGCGCAGCCAAAACTAAAAATAAATAGAATTTTAAAAGAGAAATAGCAAGTAATAGCTGTGAAGGATTTGGAGAAGAGACATAGGTAACTCCGTATGTGACTGCCATTTGAGCCTGAGTCTGGCTCCCTGACACCTTGGGAGGTGGGCAGGTACAGCCACCTGCACTCCTTGTGAAAAGCTGCCTAGATGACTGCACAGCTCACCTTCTCCTCTGCCAACCCCCAGCCCATGGCTGGGCCGTGTGCAGGGCGTCTGGCCCCGGGGAGAGGTGGGGTGAGCCCAGGTCTACACCCACATGGCTATAAATAAGGAGCCTCTGGCGACTGCTCATCAGCCTCCCTTCCCCAGCTGTGACCACGCCGGAGCCTCTCAGCCGCTTGGACCATGGACTCTGGGGAATGCACCTGCATGTCTGGTGAGTAAGGATGCCTGCCCTGGGATTCTGCGACCTCTCACCAGTTCCCTACAGAGAGACTGCAGGACGGGGATCAATGCTTCTCTTCTTCCAATTAGAACCACCAATGGCACTTGTCTCAGACTGGCCACCTCTGGGGCAGCACCCGCTCTCTGCTGGATACCAGCTTGATTTACTAGAATGAATAACCTGGTTTAGGAATGACCATGAGGGAACCTCAGGGGCAAGCCTCTGAGGGCAGCCACCGGGGCAGAAGGGAAAGAGCTCTGGCCCAGGGCAATCTGCTTTTGCTTCATTGCTTCCATCCACTCCTGATACTTATTTCCAAGCCTCAGTTTCTTCATCTGAAAACTAGGGTTACTCATTCCCAGCTGTGCACCTTCCAGGGTGGCTGCGAAGTGCTAAAATCATGAAGCTTTTGCAGATGTCAGGGGAGTTATTAGAAGCATATGTGAACTCCTGAGTCTGAAAACTGCTTAATTCCACGGAGGCATGTTGGCCAGGAGAAGCGAGGTTGGAGTTCAGAGCCACCTTGGGTTTTGTGACCTTCGGAAATGGTATCAAGAAATCTCACAAGCTTCCCTGGTCTGTCTCCAAAATTTGCCCAAAAGTTTACAGAAGCTTCCAGTATCTTGATACTCAAAGCAGTAAGAAATATGATTTTTTTATATAGATGTTTTTATGATATGGAAACAAGTAGTAGCTGAGGCTCTTGCTTTGGGCTTGTTTATAGTCTTTGCTCTTCCTTCTACCCATTTAGGATTTCATCTTGCCTGATATCTTGAAAATGTGAGGATGGTATTAAGGGCTTTGACAGTCCCCAGAGGACCTTGGACAGTGTTAGTCGCTCAGTCATGTCCAGCTCTTTGCAACCCCATGGACTGTAGCCTGTCAGGCTCCTCTTTTCATGGGATTCTCCAGGCAGGAATACAGGAGTGGGTCACCATTCCCTTCTCTGGGGATTTTCCAAACTTAGGAATCAAACCCAGGTCTCCTGCATTGCAGGCAGATTCATTACCATCTGAGCCACCAGGGAAGCCCATTGGCCTAACCTAGTTGTTCTCAAACCTGATGGTACATCAGAATCATCTGGGTTGCTTTTGAAAAATACTGACTCCCTTTCCCCCACCCAGACCTATGAATCAGAATGCATCTTAATGAGTACCCCTGGGGATGCTGATGTAGCCTCCCAGTTTCTGACCATGCACTGTGACTGGGAACCACTGGATGGTCTTCACCCCTGGGGTGATTCTCAGCAGCATCTTCACACTCTCGTCCAGCCTCTGCCCAAGGGCACCCCAGCCCCCCTGGCACCATGATGGCCTGCAGCAAGCCTGTGTGCCCCCTCCACCTTGACACTCATGTTTGTGGTCCTGCCCTTTCTTCTTAGGAGGAACCTGCGCCTGCGGAGACAACTGCAAATGCACAACTTGCAGCTGTAAAACGTGTCGAAAAAGTGAGTCTGGGGCCCATGGGCACTGCTGGCCAGGAGCCAGGAGAGTCTGTTTCTGCCATCCACCACCCTCCAGCCGTGGTGGGATGGAGGGGTTCCTGGGTGCATTTTTCCCATTTGGGAGAGATCTGAAATGAAAGCTGAGTCCCCTGGACTACAGCCCACCTGGGGCATCCATTCCAGGGGTTTGGAGAGGAAGAGGACTGAGAGAAGGTTCCAGCCAGCCCAGTAGTGAAGGAGAAAGAGTACCAGCCTGGTGTTATGGATCGGCCACTGTCCAATAGTCTCAGGCCAACCCTTTCCCCTCCCTGGCCTCTGATGGACTGTGGGTGACCCCTGAGGTTCCTTCCAGCTCTAAACACCTCACCACTTCTGTCCCAATCTTTTTTTGCTCATGTAGATCAGAGCCTGTGTGTGACATGCTCTTCTTTTTCTACTTCCTGCTAAGTGGTGCAGGGGGAAGCGGTCAGATAAGGGTGATGACCCAAAGTTCATCTTGTCCCTCTCCTGTCCCTTTCAGGCTGCTGTCCTTGCTGCCCCCCGGGCTGCGCCAAGTGTGCCCGGGGCTGCATCTGCAAAGGGGCATCGGACAAATGCAGCTGCTGCCCCTGAAATGCATCTGTCATGCTGGTGAAAAGGCCCGGGAAGCATGTGTACAGCACATTAGCCAAGGAGTTGGAATGATTGTACAATAGGTTGCGCTTTTTATATATTTGCCCACGTTGGGTGTTGGTGACATTCACAGAAAGTGTTTGGAGCAATAAAGTTTTCACTTGTGGTTGTCTGATGGCTCAGAGCAATGTTTTACCCCAACTCAGGAGGACCACGAAGGGCTAGCCCCATGCATATATGGCAGTCACCAGCCTGGACCCATTCAGCAGATGGCTGCTAACCCTGAGATCCTGCCACACTGCCTGAGAGTTTCCCCCTGCAGCATGAGCTTCCGTGATGCATGCACAGGGCAGGCCACCCCTGGTAACAGCCTTCAACCCATCACAAACAGGAGATAGTGGATTAATACCTTCAGCATCTTTACAATTACAATGGGACAAATCTGAGTCATGTTCTATACTGGTCCCCAACAGAAATCCTCAGCAGCTCTGAACTCCAATAGCCCACGGAGGTAACCTGCTCATTAACATCCTCCTCATTGGCTTTCTTCCTCTCTGCCTCATTTCTCCATTCTCCTGCTAGGGCCTCCTGGGATCCCTATCCAAAGAAACTACTTGTACAGTGTACACTTTGGGGGAAACCCAATCTTAGCCAGCCTCTCCTGGAGTAGTGGAATAGTGTTGACCCCAAGTGCTTTGTGCGAATGGAGCTATATATGGGACTTCAGCATTGAACCATTGGAGAAGGAATTGGCAACCCACTCCAGTGTTCTTGCCTGGAGAATCCCAGGGATGGTGGAGTCTGCTGGGCTGCCATCTATGGGGTTGCACAGAGTCGGACACGCCTGAAGCAACTTAGCAGCAGCAGCAGCAGCAACATTGAACCAGCAGTGAGCAGGTAAGAAATCTGTGCAGAGCTAAAGATAGATCCCCATGGCCAAAGCACTGAGGGCATTAGCCGTTTATCTGGATCCACCTTTAGCACAGGGTGACTAGGCAGATATGGACATTAGTGTTTCGTGATGTTCTTGCATTTCACAGAGGTCAATGTGAAGAGACACTGAGGCTATATCTCCCTCACCCCCTTCCCAGATTGCTGACACATGTATCAGAGCTTTCACTCCACCAGCACAATCCAATTAAGTTTAATGATAATGAGTCCTGCCACTTTGTACACTTAAATGCACCAGCCCCCGTGCTGAGCAGTGCACACACGTGCTCCTCATTTAATCCCTACAATGGCCTTCCACATGGCCTTCCACATTGTGGGTGTATGGAGGAAATCTTTGTTTTTTGTTTTTTGTTTTTTAACACACACACACACACACACCCACCACCACACCCACCCACCTGCCCCAAGAAACTTGACAGGTGTTTTCTCTTATAAACTCTCTCCCAAGTGCTTCTTTCCATTCAAGAAAGAAAAACAGGTAGATGAAAAAATTAAAAGTTTAACCAACCAAAAAATAAGGTGACAAAAGAAAAACTGGATGAAACAAAAGGGGTTATAGAAAATATGGGAGACAAAGCAAAAATGCCACACACACCTCCACCATGGTGGCACTGCCCAAGACAGCCAAGACTCGTGACTACTTCTTTTTCTGACCCACTGAGCCTAGCACCGTGCCTGGGACCCCTTAGAGCAGGGGTCAAAAACACCCATAAAAATTCACCAACAGCATGAACTCCCTAAAAATACTCATATCTGGGTACAACCTCAGACAATCTTACTTATGATGTTATGGAATTCACAGCCCCCCAAAGCCATCTCTGGACCCCCAGGAGATCCTGATTAAGAATCTATGGTTCATGACAGGGATGGGGTGGGGTGAATTGGGAGACTGGGACGGACAAGTATACACTACCATGTGTGAAATAGACAGCTAGCGGGAAGCTGCTGTGTAGCACAGGGAGCTCAGCTCAGTGCTCTGTGATGACCTAGAGGGGTGGGATGGAGTGGGGTGGGAGGAGGTCCAGGAGGGAGGGGATATATGTATACATATAGCTGCTTCACTTTGTTGGACAGCAGAGACTAACGCTTCATTGTAAAGCAACTTTACAATTTAAAGAAAAAAAAAAAGAATCTATGGTCCATGTGATCTGTTACTTAAAAGAAGGCACCCTAATAATAGATTAAAATACTGAGTCCAGTACCACCAATGCATTACTTCATTTAATCGTCACAACATGATTCCACGAGGTCAGTACTGTTATCAACCCCGTTTTACAGTTGAGGAAACCAAGGAATACAGAGGTTAAATGACTTGCCTGAGACCCCCTGGCTAGTTTTGTAGAACTGAGACTTGAACCCAGGTCTGACAGACCCCAAAGCCATGTCCTGAGAGCAAATGGAGGTGCAAACAACAGCTTCCGGGCTGAAGTCCCCAACGCCGACCCTGGGGAGGAAGTGGGATGAGTTCACACTCATCCATCTCACCATCCTCAACAGAGCAGAAGGTAAACTCACAGTTGGGGAGGGTGTTCGTCCATGCTGCCAAGGGCCTGAGACCAGAGCAGCCATCTCCACCACTGGCCTAGGTCAAGGTGACCCAGAAGCTGGAGCAGGAAAAAAATGAAGCCTTCTCCAAGGGTGTCCCGTGGGGCTGGGCTCAGCCAGCAAAACAAGGAGCAGGACTTACTGTGTGCTTCTTTGCGCTGGGTGTTTTCATAAGCCACATTGTCATCCTCTCTGTTTGGAAATTATCTGGGGCCTGCCTGGGAAGGCTCCCCCTCTGTCCATGAATTGAGCTTTATTTATTTATTTTTTTTTTAGTTTTTCCTTGATGCAACTTCATATTTTTTTAATATAAATTTATTTATTTTAATTGGAGGCTAATTAGTTTACAATATTCTTTTGGTTTTGCCATACATTGACATGAATCCACCATGGGTGACATGTGTTCCCCATCCTGAACCCCCCTTCCACCTCCCTCTCCATCCCATCCCTCTGGGTCATCCCAGTGCATCTGCCCCAAGCATCCTGTATCATGCATCAAACCTGGACTGGAGATTCATTTCACATATGATAATATACATGTTTCAATGCCATTCTCCCAAATCATCCCACCCTCGCCCTCTCCCACAGAGTCCATAAGACTGTTCGATACATCTGTGTCTCTTTTGCTGTCTCACATACAGGGTTATCATTACCATCTTTCTAAATTCTATATATATGTGTTAGTATACTGTATTGGTGTTTTTCTTTCTGGCCTACTTCACTCTGTATAATAGGCTCCAGTTTCGTCCACCTCATTAGAACTGATCCAAATGTATTCATTTTAATGGCTGAGTAATACTCCATTGTGTATATGTACCACAGCTTTCTTACCCATTCATCTGCTGATGGACATCTAGGTTGCTTCCATGTCCTGGCTATTATAAACAGTACTGCGATGAACATTGGGGTACATGTGTCTCTTTTAATTCTGGTTTCCTCGGTGTGTATGCCCAGCAGTGGGATTGCTGGGCCGTATGGCAGTTCTATTTCCAGTTTTTTAAGGAATCTCCACACTGTTCTCCATAGTGGCTGTACTAGTTTGCATTCCCATCAACAGTGTAAGAGGGTTCCCTTTTCTACACACCCTCTCCAGCATTTATTGCTTGTAGACTTTTGGATAGCAGCCATTCTGACTGGCGTGAAATGGTACCTCATTGTGGTTTTGATTTGCATTTCTCTGATAATGAATGATGTTGAGCATCTTTTCTTGTGTTTGTTAGCCATCTGTATGTATTCTTTGGAGAAATGTCTGTTTAGTTCTTTGGCCAATTTTTTGATTGGGTCGTTTATTTTTCTGGAATTGAGCTGCAGGAGTTGCTTGTATATTTTTGAGATTAATTCTTTGTCAGTTGCTTCATTTGCTATTATTTTCTCCCATTCTGAAAGCTGTCTTTTCACCTTGCTTATAGTTTCCTTTGTTGTGCAGAAGCTTTTAAGTTTAATTAGGTCCCATTTGTTTATTTTTGCTTTTATTTCCAATATTCTGGGAGGTGGGTCATAGATGATCCTGCTGTGATGTATATCGGAGAGTGCTTTGCCTATGTTCTCCTCTAGGAATTTTCTAGTTTCTGGTCTTACGTTTAGATCTTTAATCCATTTTGAGTTTATTTTTGTGTATGGTGTTAGAAAATGTTCTAGTTCCATTCTTTTACAAGTGGTTGACCAGTTTTCCCAGCACCACTTGTTAAAGAGATTGTCTTTTCTCCATTGTATATTCTTGCCTCCTTTGTCAAAGATAAGGTGTCCATAGGTGCGTGGATTTATCTCTGGGCTTTCTATTTTGTTCCATTGATCTATATTTCTGTCTTTGTGCCAGTACCATACTGTCTTGATGACTGTGGCTTGCTTTGTAGTAGAGCCTGAAGTCAGGCAGGTTTATTCCTCCAGTTCCATACTTCTTTCTCAAGATCGCTTTGTCTATTCGAGGTTTTTTGTATTTCCATACAAATTGTGAAATTATCTGTTCTAGCTCTGTGAAAAATACCATTGATTGCTTGATAGGGATTGCATTGAATCTATAGATTGCTTTGGGTGGTATACTCATTTTCACTATATTGATTCTTCTGATACATGAACATGGTATATTTCTCCATCTATTAGTGTCCTCTTTGATTTCTTTCACCAGTGTTTTATAGTTTTCTATATATAGGTCTTTTGTTTCTTTAGGTATATATTCCTAAGTATTTTATTCATTTCATTGCAATGGTGAATGGAATTGTTTCCTTAATTCCTCTATTTTCTCATTATTAGTGTGTAGGAATGCAAGGAATTTCTGTGTGTTGATTTTATATTCTGCAACTTTACTATATTCATTGATTAGCTCTAGTAATTTTCTGGTGGAGTCTTTAGGGTTTTCTATGTAGAGGATCATGTCATCTGCAAACAGTGAGAGTTTTACTTCTTTTCCAGTTTGGATTCCTTTTATTTCTTTTTCTGCTCTGATTGCTGTGGCCAAAACTTCCAAAACTATGTTGAATAGTAGTGGTGAGAGTGGGCACCCTTGTCTTGTTCGTGACTTCAGGGGAAATGCTTTCAATTTTTCACCATTGAGGATAATGTTTGCTGTGGGTTTGTCATATATAGCTTTTATTATGTTGAGGTATGTTCTTATTCCTGCTTTCTGGAGGGTTTTTTTTTTTTTATCATAAATGGATGTTGAATTTTGTCAAAGGCTTTCTCTGCAGGTATTGAGATAATCAAATGGCTTTTATTTTTCAATTTGTTAATGTGGTGTATTACATTGATTGATTTGCGGATATTGAAGAATCCTTGCATCCCTGGGATAAAGCCCACTTGGTCATGGTGTATGATCTTTTTAATGTGTTGTTGGGTTCTGATTGCTAGAATTTTGTTAAGGATTTTTGCATCTATGTTCATCAGTAATATTGGCCTGTAGTTTTCTTTTTTTGTGGCATCTTTGTCAGGTTTTGGTATTAGGGTGATGGTGGCCTCATAGAATGACTTTGGAAGTTTACCTTCCTCTGCAATTTTCTGGAAGAGTTTGAGTAGGATACATGTTAGGCCTTCTGTAAATTTTTGGTAGAATTCTGCTGTGAAGCTGTCTGGACCTGGGCTTTTGTTTGCTGGAAGATTTCTGATTACAGTTTCAATTTCCATGTGTCTGATAGGTCTGTTAAGATTTTCTATTTCTTCCTGGTTCACTTTTGGAAAATTGTACTTTTCTAAGAATTTGTCCATTTCTTCCAAGTTGTCCATTTTATTGGCATATAATTGCTGATAGTAGTCTCTTATGATCCTTTGTATATCTGTGTTGTCTGTTGTGATCTCTTCGTTTTTATTTCTAATTTTGTTGATTTGATTTTCATTTCTTGATGAGTCTTGCTAATGGTTTGTCAGTTTGTTTTATCCTCTCAAAGAACCAGCTTTGGCTTTGTTGATTTTTGTTATGGTCTCTTTTGTTTCTTTTGCTTTTATTTCTGCCCTAATTTTTAAGATTTCTTTCCTTCTACTAACTCTGGGGTTCTTCATTTCTTCCTTTCTAGTTGCTTTAGGTGTAGAGTTAGGTTATTTATTTGAATTTTTTCTTGTTTCTTGAGGTATGCCTGTATTGCTATGAACCTTCCCCTTGGCACTGCTTTTACAGTGTCCCACAGGTTTTGGGTTGTTGTGCTTTCATTTTCATTTGTTTCTATGCATACTTTGATTTCTTTTTTAATTCTTCTGTGATTTGTTGGTTATTCAGCAGCATGTTGTTCAGCCTCCATATGTTGGAATTTTTAATAGTTTTTTTTTTCCTGTAATTGAGATCTAATCTTACTGCATTGTGGTCAGAAAAGATGCTTGGAATGATTTCAATTTTTTTTTGAATTTACCAAGGCTAGATTTATGGCCCAGGATGTGATCTATCCTGGAGAAGGTTCCATGTGTGCTTGAGAAAAAGGTGAAATTCATTGTTTTGGGGTGAAATGTCCTATAGATATCAATTAGGTCTAACTGGTCTATTGAATCATTTAAAGTTTGTGTTTCCTTGTTAATTTTCTGTTTAGTTGATCTATCCATAGGTGTGTATAGGGTATTAAAGTCTCCCACTATCATTGTGTTATTGTTAATTTCCCTTTTCATACTTGTTAGCATTTGTCTTACATATTGCGGTGCTCCTTTGCTGGGTGCATACATATTTATAATTGTTATATCTTATTCTTGGATTGATCCTTTAATCATTATGTAGTGTCCTTCTTTGTCTCTTTTCACAGCCTTTGTTTTAAAGTTTATTTTATCTGATATGAGTATTGCTACTCCAGCTTTCTTTTGGTCTCTATTTGCGTGGAATATCTTTTTCCAGCCCTTCACTTTCAGTCTGTATGTATCCCTTGTTTTGAGGTGGGTCTCTTGTAGACAACATATATAGGGGTCTTGAGTCTTGTTTTTGTATCCATTCAGCCAGACTTTGTCTTTTGGTTGGGGCATTCAACCCATTTACATTTAAGGTAATTATTGATAAATATGATACTGTTGCCATTTACTTTATTTTTTGGGTTCGAGTTTATACACCCTTTCTGTGTTTCCTGACTAGAGAAGATCCTTTAGCATTTGTTGGAGAGCTGGTTTGGTGGTGCTGAATTCTCTCAGCTTTTGCTTGTCTGTAAAGCTTTTGATTTCTCCTTCATATTTGAATGAGATCCTTGCTGGGTACAGTAATCTGGGCTGTAGGTTCTTTTCTTTCATCACTTTTAGTATGTCCTGCCATTCCCTCCTGGCCTGAAGAGTTTCTATTGAAAGATCAGCTGTTATCCGTATGGGAATCCCCTTGTGTGTTATTTGTTGTTTTTCCCTTGCTGCTTTTAATATTTGTTCTTTGTGTTTGATCTTTGTTAATTTGATTAATATGTGTCTTGGGGTGTTTCACCTTGAGTTTATCCTGCTTGGGACTCGCTGGGTTTCTTGGACTTGGGTGATTATTTCCTTCCCCATTTTAGGGACGTTTTCAACTATTATCTCCTCGAGTATTTTCTCATGGTCTTTCTTTTTGTCTTCTTCTTCTGGGACTCCTATGATTCGAATGTTGGGGCATTTAACATTGTCCCAGAGGTCTCTGAGATTGTCGTTTCTTTTAATTCATTTTTCTTTTTTCCTGTTTCATTTATTTCTACCATTCTATCTTCGACCTCACTTATCCTATCTTCTGCCTCTGTTATTCTACTGTTGGTTCCCTCCAGAGTGTTTTTGATCTCATTTATTGCATTATTCATTATATATTGACTCTTTTTTAATTTCTTCTAGGTCCTTGTTAAACCTTTCTTGCATCTTCTCAATCCTTGTCTCCATGCTATTTATCTGTAATTCCATTTTGTTTTCAAGATTTTGGATCATTTTCACTATCATTATTCAGAATTCTTTATCAGGTAGATTCCCTATCTCTTCCTCTTTTGTTTGGTTTGGTGGGCATTTATCCTGTTCCTTTACCTGCTGGGTATCTCTCTGCCTCTTCATCTTGTTTATATTGCTGTGTTTGGGGTGGCCTTTCCATATTCTGGCAGTTTGTGGAGTTCTCTTTATTGTGGAGTTTCCTCACTGTGGGTGGGGTTGGACGGGTGGCTTGTCAAGGTTTCCTGGTCAGGGAAGCTTGTGTGGGTGTTCTGGTGGGTGGAGCTGGATTTCTTCTCTCTGGAGTGCAATGAAGTGTCCAGTAATGAGTTATGAGATGTCAGTGGGTTTGGAGTGACTTTGGGCAGCCTGTATATTGAAGCTCAGGGCTATGTTCCTGTGTTGCTGGAGAATTTGTGTGGTATGTCTTGCTCTGGAACTTCTTGGCCCTTGGGCGGTGCTTGGTTTCAGTGTAGGTATGGAGGCATTTGATGAGCTCCTATCGATTAATGTTCCCTGGAGTCAGGAGTTCTCTGGTGTTCTCAGGATTTGGACTTAAGCCTCCTGCCTCTGGTTTTAAGTCTTATTCTTACAGTAGCCTCATGACTTCTCCATCTATACAGCACTGATGATAAAACATCTAGGTTAGAGATGAAGTTTCTCCACAGTGAGGGACAACCAGAGAGCTTCACAGAGTCACATGAAGAAGAGAAGAGGGAGGAGGGAGATAGAGGTGACCAGAAGGAGAAGAGGGGGAATCAAAAGAGGAGACAGCAAGCTAGCCAGCAATCACTTCCTTATGTGCACTCCACAGTCTGGACTGCTCAGAGATGTTCACGGAGTTATACAGAGACGAGAAGAGGGAGGAAGGAAGCAGAGGTGGCCAGGAGGATAAAGGGGGGAATCAAAAGGAGAGAGACAGATCCAGCCAGTAATTAGTTCCCTAAGTGTTCTCTACAGTCCAGAACACACAAAGAGATTCACAGAGTTGGGTAGAGAAGAGAAAGGGGAGGGAGGAGATAGAGGCAACCTGGTGGAAAAAAAGGAGAATTCAAAGGGGGAGAGAGCAGTCAAGCCAGTAATCTCGCTCCCAAGTAAAAATGGGTACTGAAGATTGAGTTCTTAAAGGTACAAAATTGATACCAAGTACCAAAAAGCAAAGATTAAAAATCTAGAGTAGAGGTTGGATTCTCAAAAATACAATATTAAAGAAAAAAAAGTCACAAAAATTATAAAATATATATATATGAAGTTTGCTTTAAAAAATAGGGTCTTTTTTTTGCCAAGTAATAGTAGGTTATAAAAATGAAAATTAAAGGAGTAATAGAGGACTTAAAATTAATTTTTTTTTTAATTTAAAGAATGATAATAGTGAAAATATATCTAGGACTTTCTCTGGTGTTGTTGTGGACAGTGTGGGGTCAGTTCATTTTCAGATAGTTCCTCGATCCGGCTTATACTTCTCAAGATCTATAGGCCCCTTCCTATGTAGTCGGTGCTAACTGCAGGGTTTTAATCTATTGCACCTGTCACTTCCAAGGTGGCTCCCTCTGCTTTAGCTTCTTCTGTTTGCTGGTTTCTTCAGTGTCTAATTTCCGCCCTGACACAAGGGGGCGGTGGTGGACACTTTTTTAGGCTCACTTGTTCGGTCGTGCTGTGGGGAGGGAGGAACACTGCAAACAAATAACACTGGCATGTGCTCGCAGTGTCTCGGCCACACTGGGTTTGCCCCCGCTCACCGCACGTGCACCTTCCCTGTCTACACTGCTTAGGCTCTAGGTTGCTCTGCTGGGAACTGTCTGAGGCTGGCCCTGGGTTGTATGCACTTCCCAGGTCTAACCCAATCAGGTTCAGATACTCGGGTAGTCCTCAAAGGAGCAGATTTGGTTGGGCCTGCATTTTGTGCCCTTCCCAGGTCTGAACAGCTCAGGTGACCAGGTGTTTGGCAAGCGCGGTCACTGCGACTTATCGCCTCCCCCATCCCTGCCGCTTGGTTTTCTGGGTGTACAGCTGGTGCACCTTCTCAGATGTGCCGTGTGTCTCTTCTGGGGAGCTGATCTCTGGCTGTGACCCTCCTGGTGGATGTCGACCATCCAGAATCCTAAGAAGTCTTGGTTAGCAATGAAGCCTGCTTGCAGTTTGGTAGATGCCTCTCTGGGGCTGTGATTGCCCCCTTCTGGCTCTGGCTGCCCTCGCCTGCCTGTCTCCAGCGAGGGATGGGCTGGTCCACAGCCGGCTAGCTCTGCTCAGTCCTTTGTTCTGTGAGCAGGCCTGCAGGTGTCTTAGGTTAGGGCTTTTCCCAGGGTAGCTATCCCACAGTCTGGTTTGCTATCTCAAGTTAGTTCCCTCAGATTGTCCTCGGGGCATTCAGGCCTGGGCAATGCCCCTGCATTACTCTAAGCAATGCAGCCTCCCTGCCCAGCCCCCGCTTGCTAGTGGCAGATGCAGGCGTCTGCACTGCTTCGCCCCTGGGAGTTACCATTGGGCACATAATCTGTGGGTTTTAATTATTTATTTTTCCTCCTGATTATGTTGCCCTCTGAGGTTCCAAGGCTTGCCACAGACTCTCCAGTGAGAGTGTTTCCTGGTGTTTGGAAACTTCTCTCTTTTTTAAGACTCCCTTCCTGGGACAGATCTCTGTCCCTCTTTTGTCTCTTTTTTTTATCTTTTATATTTTTTTCTACCTCCTTTCGAAGACAACGGGCTGCTTTTCTGGGTGCCTGATGTCCTCTGCCGGCATTCAGAAGTTGTTTTGTGGAATTTACTCAGCGTTCAAATGTTCTTTTGATGAATTTGTGGGGGAGAAAGTGGTTTCCCCATCCTATTCCTCGGCCATCGTAGGACCGCCCCCTGAATTGAGCTTTAGGTGCAGCATCGCGGTGCAACAGGAAGGACTCGGGAGTCGGACACTCCACCCCCGCCCCCCACTCCCCGCTGTGTGACCTTGAAAAAGTCACTTACCTCCCGAGGCTCAGTTTCCACATCTGCAAAGTGTCCCTCCCTCACAGGGAGAACCCACAGCATAGGATCAGTGTACACAGTAGGTACTCTCTAAATGGGGATTCACAGGGCTTTCTTAGGCTTCTGTTCATGAGTCTCTGACAAGGTCCCTGGCAAGTCGCTCTCAGTGATGGCAGAGCTCTGGGGCCCCTTGGGAAGGACACGATCCTGGTAACCATAACTTCCAGTGGGCAGAGAGGTTCCCCGTGGCTCCAACAAGCAGGCTGACCGGTCACTCAGCCTCAGTGCTCCCAAGGGATGCCATCTCATCTCATTCAAATGCTTCATTTGAACAATCTCATTTATTCCTACCACATTCTTGAGCCTTCAGAGTTTCTTATTAATAATAATAATACCAACAACTAATATTTATCAAGCACAGAGTGCTGAACGCTTAACAAGTACCAAGCACTGGGCTAAGCAGTTTATAAACCTCATCTCATGGACCCTGCACCATCAGGACCACTCCAGAGCTGGACAGTCAGGGTTCTGCTATGGACCCCCTGCCTTAGAAGGTCTGTCTCTGGCTCTCCTCCCTACAGGTAAGGAGACTGAGAGTCCATGAAGACACATTCACCCAGAACTCTATCTGTCCCTCTCCCACTTACCCCGGTGAGACAAGGCTTTGAGTACTGGGGACCAACTTCAGGGCCTGTGTGGGCCTCTTCCCCAGGTCGGTCCTGCCTGAGGGTGGACCATGCCAGCAGTCTGTGTGCTCCTTGACCTGAGGGATGGCGGAATTCAAGGAAGGGGGATGTGTGGATAGGGACTGGGCACTAGGGTTTTGATGTCTGCAGAATGGAATGGAGCCAGGGGCAGAAGGAAAGGGATGAACTTACAGGCTAACCTTCCATCTTTCCTTTTGCCCAGATGAGGATGCCAAGGTTTGGGAGACTCAATGGGTTGCTCAGAGTCACGAGGCTCATAGGCAGCAGAACTGGGACCTGAATTTGGGGCTGCTGGGCTTAGAGTTCATGCTTGTGCCTTTGGTAGATGGATGGGGCAGAGAGAAGGCTGCAGGTACTCCAGCCCCACACCCAGGAATAAAAGGCCCCCGCCCTGGGCCTTGTGCTTTAAAGAGCCTACATATCCAAACACTCAAAACACAGATTTATTGAAGAATACATGGGGGCTGCTGTCACTCATGATCAAGTACTTGTTTGGCACAGTCTGATCAATTAACCCTAAACACTAGCTCTCGTGTCTAACATGGGTCCCTAAGAAAATACTCCTCCACCTCTTGTCCTATGTCCTCAAAACAACAAAAAGTGAATCAAAGACCTTAACAGACACCTCACCAAAGAAGATCTATACAGATGCCACAGAACCATATGAAAAAATGCTCCACATCATATGTCTTCAGGGAAATGTAAAACAAAGAGATGCTGCTACACACCTCTGAGGATGGACAAAGTCCAGAAGACGGACAACACCAAACGCTGGCGAGGATGGGCAACAGGAACGCTCATTTGTTGCTGGTGAGTTTGGCCCCCTCCTAGACTGGTTACTCCATTTCTTTGGAGAATATCTCACAGTCTCAGCCTGGGGCAACATGGCAGATCCAAACAAGTAAAAGTGAAGGAGGCCATGTCACGGCTCTCCAGGTTTATCCCCCTTCAGTCACCATCCTGGTTGCTGTGCCTCCCTGTTCTTCCCCTCTCCCAGTTTGATTTCCCAACTAAAACAGAATAAAATAGCCACCCCACCCCGTGGACATCTCTACTTCTTGATCTGAGCTGTGGCTTTCTCTCCTTCCATCCACCCATAAATGTGATTTGACCCATTTTGATATTCCAGAGAGTTCCAGAAAAACATCTATTTTTGCTTTATTGACTATGCAAAGGCCTTTGACTGTGTGGATCACAATAAACTGTGGAAAATTCTGAAAGAGATGGGAATACCAGACCACCTGACCTGCCTCTTGAGAAATCTGTATGCAGGTCAGGAAGCAACAGTTAGAACTGGACATGGAACAACAGACTGGTTCCAAATAGGAAAAGGAGTACGTCAAGACTGTATATTGTCACCCTGCTTATTTAACTTATATGCAGAGTACATCATGAGAAACGCTGGACTGGAAGAAACACAAGCTGGAATCAAGATTGCCGGGAGAAATATCAGTAACCTCAGATATGCAGATGACACCACTCTTAGGGCAGAAAGTGATGAGGAACTCAGAAGTCTCTTGATGAAAGTGAAAGTGGAGAGTGAAAAAGTTGGCTTAAAGCTCAACTTTCAGAAAATGAAGATCATGGCATCCAGTCCCATCACTTCATGGAAAATAGATGGGGAAACAGTGGAAACAGTGTCAGACTTTATTTTTTTGGGCTCCAAAATCACTGCAGATGGTGACTGCAGCCATGAAATTAAAACACGCTTACTCCTTGGAAGGAAAGTTATGTCCAACCTAGATAGCATATTCAAAAGCAGAGACATTACTTTGCCAACAAAGGTCCATCTAGTCAAGGCTATGGTTTTTCCTGTGGTCATGTATGGATGTGAGAGTTGGACTGTGAAGAAGGCTGAGCGCCGAAGAATTGATGCTTTTGAACTGTGGTGTTGGAGAAGACTCTTGAGAGTCCCTTGGACTGCAAGGAGATCCAACCAGTCCATTCTGAAGGAGATCAGCCCTGGGATTTCTTTGGAAGGAATGATGCTAAAGCTGAAACTCCAGTACTTTGGCCACCTCAGGCGAAGAGTTGACTCATTGGAAAAGACTCTGATGCTGGGAGGGATTGGGGGCAGGAGGAGAAGGGGACGACAGAGGACGAGATGGCTGGATGGCATCACTGACTCGATGGACATGAGTCTGAGTGAACTCCGGGAGTTGTTGATGGACAGGGAGGCCTGGCGTGCTTCGATTCATGGGGTCTCAGAGTCGGACACGACTGAGCTACTGAGCTGAAGTGATATTCCAGAAAAATGTTAAAATCTGATTCATTAATCCAAGTCATCCTCCCTAACACCAAGTCCCTGCTGTCTTCTGAGTTTTTCTTCCCATGGATCTTCAGGAGGAAGGAGAGGTAAAATGCATGTCCTCAGCCTTCCATCTTGAACCAAATATCTGGGCTCAGCTCTTGTTTATTTATTTTTTGTGTGTGTGTGGCTGCATTAGGTCTCAGTTGTGGCACCAGGACCCTCTAGTCGTGGCACACTGGCTCAGTTGCTCTGCTGCATGTGGGATCTTATTTCTCCGACAGGGATCAAACCCATATCCCCTGCATTGCAAGGTGGATTCTTAAACACTGGACCACCAGGGAAGCCCCTGTACTCAGCTTTTTATTGGTATTATTTGAATGCCTGCAAAAACCTTGCAGAATAGCAACAATTATGTTAATTACACAGGTAAAGAAACTAGACTCAGAGACGTTAAAGACCTTTTCCCTACTCAGGCAGGAAAGGCTGAGAGGAAAGCTTGAAGACCAGGAGGGAAGATGAGCTGGGGCAAAGGCCAAAGTGAAAAAGGGGCAAACTGGTTACATATGACCCTAAATGGGTAACACCTGAGCAGTGCAAGAAACACGAAGGAACGCAATTTGAAGTCAGGGGAAAAAAGCTTTCTCATGGCAGAGTTGACTGGAGCAGGAAAACGCCGTGTTAGCAGGCTGACACAATATGGATTGTGCTCCTGTGTTGCCCAAGGGACAATGGAGACCTCAGAGAGCCTGTGACAGACGCTGGACCTGCTCAGGTCATGCTCCGACTTGGATGGAGACCAGAGCAAGGTTTGGTGGGGAAGGAATGGAGCCCAGGTCACCGAGTGGGAAGTTCCTCGTGTGAACTGCAGGGGGCGCTCCAGACCCAGAGGCAGGAGCATACTGAGTCCTCTGAGCCTCAGGGAATTGCACACACTGGTTTCAACCTGAGTCTAGCTGGGTTTGGAGCCCAAGAAATCCCAGAAAGGGGCCAGAATCCTTAGTCACCTCTGGGGGAGGATAAATCAGTTCTCCGAAGGCCTTAACAAGGTGCAAAGTACCTAGATTCACAGGCGTAAGGCTTTTAAAAATCATTTGGTGATAACAAGGACAGAACTGGCAACCCATTCCAGTATTCTTGCCTGGGAAATCCCATGGACAAAGGAGCCTGGTGGGCTACGGTCCATGGGGTTGCAAAGAGTCGGACACGACTTAGCGACTTAAAACAACAACTGTATACACAGGGAACTCTGCTCAAAATTATGTGGCAGCCTGGAAGAGAGGGAGTTTGGGGGAGAATGGATGTATGTATATGTATTTGCTTTCCACCCGAAGCTATCACAACATTGTTAATCGACTGTACTTCCATGTAAAATAAAAAAATTTAAAAAATTAAAGAATAATTTGGCAATATATTGATATGTTAAAAAACCATAAAATCATTTTATCCATTTGCCCCAGTGGTTTCACTTCTGGAAATCTATTCTAAGAGTTCACTGCAAATTCAGGGGAAAAAAAACACAACTTCACTTACTCATAAAAAGTTTCATTTTCACTATTTACAATTATGAAAAACTGGAAATAACTTCAATTCCATGAAGTTGCTCAAGTAAGCCATGGTCTGTGCACACAAGAGGATATAACCCATTAAAAATGCAAAAATACAGGAAATGATTACAGTCACAACCTTAAATATTAGGCTACAATTCATTATGCAGGATTTTTTTTTTGAAAAAGAAAAACATACCAAATATGGAAATGAACTATACTAAAATAAACAGTGGTTGAGTTCAGATCATAGATGAAATTCTTTACTTTTCCACTTTTCTATTACTCTGAAATTTCCAAAATTTACTGAAGTAGCATTTTTTAAACAAATACTGTTTGAAAAGGAAAAAATGTGTACTTTGAGCCAGAAATTCTACTTCAAGGAATGTAGTGTCCTAAGAAAAAAATTATGAATGGACACACTCAAAAGATGCCAATAGGTTTATCACAGTATGAAGTATAACAGTGAGGATTTGAAAACAACAAAAATGTTCCAAACTTGGGGACTGGTTAATAAAATTGTGCTCATCTTACTGTGTGTTGATTTTTTTTTTTTTTTTATTAAATGCCTCCTCACCCAGGATGTGGGTTCTTGGAGAAGAAAGACACTGTTCCACTTCCTTCGTGTCTGCTCAATAAATATTTGCAATATGAAAGGGTTCACCACTAAATGACTCATTAGGCAAAGGAAGATGCTGGGACCCACAGAATAACTTCAATAATACATACTTAAATCAACCTCTTTTCCTGACCCAGCCTTCAAAGGTGTTCCACAAAAAGAGTGAGTCCAAAGTTGGGCGCTCTCAGTTCTCACGTTGATTTATTCACTCAACAATCAAAAGACATTTCAAGTGTACAGGGAGTTTTGCTAGGCACAGAATCAAGGAGAGAGGAAGGAATCGCTTCTTCCAGCTTCAGCCTTCTGGGACCAGTCCACTGGGGAGACTGTCAGACTACCTTGTACCCTTCTATGCGGCAGAAAGTATCCAGACAAACCCCTGGAGAAGTTCTAAAGATGGCAATTACATTTGGTTGTAGACAAGAGTGAAGACTTCTTGAAGGAGGTGGCCTCGAAGGTTACATAGGATTTTAAACAGGTAGAAATCATGGGCAGGAAATTCCAGGAAGTGGCAAAAGTATGAGCAGAAGCAGGAGAGCTTAGGGCACATTTTTGGGTTAGCATGGACTACATTTGGTTGCCAGGGTAGGTAGGGGGCAGACCATGAAGAGATAGGAGAAGTAGGTAAAAGGGAACTGGCAACCATCATTTGCTAGTTCCAGATCCTGGAAGATTCCTGAACAGAGAAGTGTTCACTGAGCACAAGGAGCGGTGGCTGCGCGAGTGCAGGAGGGCCTAGAGGAGCTATCACATGTTGAAGGTCAAGAAGGGCGGCAGTGAGGAGATACCCCTCGTCTAAGTTAAGGAGCAATGGCTGCGCTTTGCTGGAGCATGAGATACCATGCCCAAGGTAAGAGAAACCCAAGTAAGACGGTAGGTGTTACAAGAGGGCATCAGAGGGCAGACACACTGAAACCATACTCACAGAAAATTAGTCAATCTAATCACACTAGGACCACAGCCTTGTCTAACTCAATGAAACTAAGCCATGCCTGTGGGGCAACCCAAGATGGGTGGGTCATGGTGGAGAGATCTGACAGAATGTGGTCCACTGGAGAAGAGAATGGCAAACCACCTCAGTATTCTTGCCTTGAGAACCCCATGAACAGTATGAAAAGGCAAAATGATAGGATACTGAAAGAGAAACTCCCCAGGTCAGTAGGTGCCCAATATGCTACTGGAGATCAGTGGAGAAATAACTCCAAAAAGAAAGAAGGGTTGGAGCCAAAGCAAAAATAATACCCAGCTGTGGATGTGACTGGTGATAGAAGTAAGGTCCGATGCTGTAAAGAGCAATATTGCATAGGAACCTGGAATGTCAGGCCCATGAATCAAGGCAAATTGGAAGTGGTCAAACAAGAGATGGCAAGAGTGAATGTCGACATTCTAGGAATCAGCGAACTAAAATGGACTGGAATGGGTGAATTTAACTCAGATGACCATTAAATCTACTACTGTGGGCAGGAATCCCTCAGAAGAAATGGAGTAGCTATCATGGTCAACAAAAGAGTCCAAAATGCAGTATTTGGATGCAATCTCAAAAACGACAGAATGATCTCTGTTCATTTCCAAGGCAAACCATTCAATATCACAGTAATCCAAGTCTATGCCCCAACCAGTAATGCTGAAGAAGCTGAAGTTGAACAGTTCTATGAAGACCTACAAGACCTTTTAGAACTAACACCCAAAAAAGATGTCCTTTTCATTATAGGGGACTGGAATGCAAAAGTAGGACATCAAGAAACACCTGGAGTAACAGGCAAATTTGGCCTTGGAATACGGAATGAAGCAGAGCAAAGACTAATAGAGTTTTTCTAAGAAAATGCACTGGTCATAGCCAACACCCTCTTCCAACAACACTAGAGAACACTCTACGCATGGACATCACCAGATGGTCAACACCGAAATCAGATTGATTATATTCTTTGCAGCCAAAGATGGAGAAGCTCTATACAGTCAGCAAAAACAAGACCAGGAGCTGACTGTGGCTCAGACCATGAACTCCTTATTGCCAAATTCAGATTTAAATTGAAGAAAGTAGGGAAAACCACTAGACCATTCAGGTATGACCTAAATCAAATCCCTTATGATTCTACAGTGGAAGTGAGAAATAGATTTAAGGGCCTAGATCTGATAGAGTGCCTGATGAACTATGGAATGAGGTTCGTGACACTGTACAGGAGACAGGGATCAAGACCATCCCCATGGAAAAGAAATGCAAAAAAGCAAAATGGCTGTCTGGGGAGGCCTTACAAATAGCTGTGAAAAGAGAAGCGAAAAGCAAAGGAGAGAAGGAAAGATATAAGCATCTGAATGCAGAGTTCCAAAGAATAGCAAGGAGAGATAAGAAAGCCTTCCTCAGTGATCTATGCAAAGAAATAGAGGAAAACAACAGAATGGGAAAGACTAGAGATCTCTTCAAGAAAATTAGATACCAAGGGAACATTTCATGCAAAGATGGGCTCGATAAAGGACAGAAATGGTATGGACCTAACAGAAGCAGAAGATATTAAGAAGAGGTGGCAAGAATACACAGAAGAACTGTACAAAAAAGATCTTAATGACCCAGATAATCACGATGATGTGATCACTCACCTAGAGCCAGACATCCTGGAATGTGAAGTCCAGTGGGCCTTAGAAAGCATCACTATGAACAAAGCTAGTGGAGGTGATGGAATTCCAGTGGAGCTATTTCAAATCCTGAAAGATGATGCTGTGAAAGTGCTGCACTCAATATGCCAGCAAATTTGGAAAACTCAGCAGTGGCCACAGGACTGGAAAAGGTCAGTTTTCATTCCAATCCCAAAGAAAGGGAATGCCAAAGAATGCTCAAACTACCACAAAATTGCACTCATCTCACATGCTAGTAAAGTAATGCTCTAAATTCTCCAAGCCAGGCTTCAGCAATACATGAACCGTGAACTTCCTGATGTTCAAGCTGGTTTTAGAAAAGGCAAAGGAACCAGAGATCAAATTGCCAACATCTGCTGGATCATGGAAAAAGCAAAAGAGTTCCAGAAAAACATCTATTTTTGCTTTATTGACTATGCCAAAGCCTTTGACTGTGTGGATGACAATAAACTGTGGAAAATTCTGAAAGAGATGGGAATACCAGACCACCTGACCTGCCTCTTGAGAAATCTGTATGCAGGTCAGGAAGCAACAGTTAGAACTGGACATGGAACAACAGACTGGTTCCAAATAGGAAAAGGAGTACGTCAAGACTGTATATTGTCACCCTGCTTATTTAACTTATATGCAGAGTACATCATGGGAAACGCTGGGCTGGAAGAAACACAAGCTGGAATCAAGATTGCCGGGAGAAATATCAGTAACCTCAGATATGCAGATGACACCACCCTTATGGCAGAAAGTGAAGAGGAACTCAAAAGCCTCTTGATGAAAGTGAAAGTGGAGAGTGAAAAAGTTGGCTTAAAGCTCAACATTCAGAAAACAAAGATCAGGGCATCCGGTCCCATCACTTCATGGGAAATAGATGGGGAAACAGTGTCAGACTTTACTTTTTTGGGGCTCCAAAATCACCACAGATGGTTACTGCAGCCATGAAATTAAAAGACGCTTACTCCTTGGAAGGAAAGTTATGTCCAACCTAGATAGCATATTCAAAAGCAGAGACATTACTTTGCCAACAAAAGTCCGTCTAGTCAAGGCTATGGTTTTTCCTGTGATCATGTATGGATGTGAGAGTTGGACTGTGAAGAAGGCTGAGTGCCGAAGAATTGATGCTTTTGAACTGTGGTGTTGGAGAAGACTCTTGAGAGTCCCTTGGACTGCAAGGAGATCCAACCAGTCCATTCTGAAGGAGATCAGCCCTGGGATTTCTTTGGAAGGACTGATGCTAAAGCTGAAACTCCAGTACTTTGGCCACCTCATGCGAAGAGTTGACTCATTGGAAAAGACTCTGATGCTGGGAGGGATTGGGGGCAGGAGGAGAAGGGAACAGAGGATTAGATGGCTGGATGGCATCACTGACTCGTTGGACATGAGTTTGAGTGAACTCTGGGAGTTGGTGATGGACAGGGAGGCTTGGCGTGCTGCGATTCATGGGGTCACAAAGAATCAGACATGACTGAGCGACTGAACTGAACTGAACTGATCATGTGTTAGGTGATCTGCATGAAGAATCTCACTTATTGTGCTGGAGAGGGTGTGGAGAGAAGGGAACCCTCTTACACTATCAGTGGGGATGTAAATTAGGGCAGCCACCATGGAAAGCAGTATGGAGGTTCCTCAAAAAACTAGAGTCACCGTATGATCTAGAAATTCCACACCTGGACATATACCCAGACAGAACCATCATTCAAAAAGATACATTCACCCCCATGTTTATAGAAGCTCTGTTTATAATAGCCAAGACCTAAATGGTCATTAACAGATGGATAAAAAAGATGTGATATAACACACACACACACACACACACACACTGGAATACTGCTGCTGCTGCTGCTAAGTCATTTCAGTCGTGTCCGACTCTGAGAGACCCCAGAGACAGCACACCACCAGGCTCTCCCGTTCCTGGGATTCTCCAGGCAAGAAAACTGGAGTGGGTTGCCATTTCCTTCTCCAATGCATGAAAGTGAAAAGTGAAAGTGAAGTCAGCTCAGTCGTGTCCGACTCCTCGTGACTCCATGGACTCCAGGCAAGGGTATTGGAGTGGGGTGCCATCGCCTTCTTCCTATGGAATACTACTCATCCATTAAAAAGAATGAAATAATGCCATTTGCAGCAACATGGAAAGACCTAGAGATTATCATAGTAAGTGAAGTAAGTCAGAGAAATGCAAAAAACGTATCACTTAGATGTGGAATCTAAGATATGACATAAAAACATATCTATAAAACATGGTACTCAAAATACATAGTAAAGACCCAGCAAATGGTGAACATTATCCATATTAGTCACTAGCAGTTATCTGGTCAAACTATGAAAACTGGGGAGAGATTTCCTTGAGTTCAGAAAGCTAGTTTTTGAAAGAGCTGGAACTAGCAACCAGGGGGTTCTTAGACCAGAGCCCATTCTTCTGCTTCAGCTGCCCCTGTGAACAATATTACTCTTTTAACAATGACTCTACTAATAAATGTCTAGATCTCTCCAAGAAATGACTTTCTTTGCAAATAAGCATATTTGCAACCTCTTTTGGGTACACTGCTGTTTACTCAGGCTCCTAAACTCTTGGCCAACTTTCAGTCCCAGGATAATAAATTGGGAAACTCTTTAAGAGAGCAATGCAACCGTCTTAATACTGCACTGAACCAATTTCAGCCAGGGATGGGACTTGTTGGGCTTGTTTCTGAGATGACCTGGGGATTTCCCATCCATTAGTTGGTGTGATCCTAAGTGATCTCCACCCCTCAACCCATCTGATCCTGCCTCCTGGCTCCAATCTCATTTAAAAAGATAAGTATCTCCATGCACTCCCTTCTCCCAGGAAGCACTGGGATTGGGTGCAGGGCTCAGGGTGAGGATTGATGTCTGTGACTCAGCTGGTCCAAGCCAACGCCTGTAAACCCATGTCAATCAGAGGGAGCTGCCATTCGGGAAGCCCAGAACTGAGGCTAACAATGGAGCTGGGTGTCAGGTAGGAGCTCTAGGGGTCCCAGGCTCCTGCAGAGTCTTCACTGGACCTCATGAGTCTCAGACTTATTTGCAAACAGAAAGAGCCAACATAGTTAGGGCCCTACTCTGAAAGCTTTCCAAGTGCCTCCCAATTTAAGCCACTGAAAAAACTGTTACCATTTTACCCTTAAGCAACCCAAGACACAGAAATGTTAGCAATTTGCTAGTCACTTGTCACATTATTAGTGTGAGAGTCAGATTGTGACCTGAAACGGGCTGGCACCTGGGACCCTTTGCTGCAGTGCTTGTACATAGACAAACGTCTTTAAGCAACAAGATACAAATCAACTATGCTGCTGCTGCTGCTGCTAAGTGCTTCAGTCGTGTCCGACTCTGTGCAACCCCATAGACGGCAGGCCATCAGGCTCCCCGTCCCTGGGATTCTCCAGGCAAGAACACTGGAGTGGGTTGCCATTTCCTTCTCCAATGCATGAAAGTGAAAAGTGCAAGTGAAGTCGCTCAGTCATGTCCGACTCTTAGCGACCCCACGGACGGCAGCCCACCAGGCTCCTCCGTCCATGGGATTTTCCAGGCAAGAGTACTGGAGTGGGGTGCCATTGCCTTCTTCTCAAATCAACTATGAGACTAAAAATAATTGCCTGTGTATGCAATTGGGGCAAATTATGAACAAGATACAAGAAGACAAAAAACCAGGGACTTGCCTGGTGGTCCAGTGGTTAAGAGTCGGTTAAGAGTCCACCAGCCAATGAGAGCGACATGGGTTCGATCCTTGGTCTAGGAAGATCCCACATGCAACTAAGGGGCAACCAAGCCCATGAGCCATAATTACTGAAGCTCACACGCCCTACAGCCTGTGTTCTCCAACAAGAGAAGCCACCTCAGTGAGAAGCCCACACAGCACAACTACAGAGTAGACCCCGCTCATCACAATTAGAGAAAATCAAGGCACAACAATAAAGACCCAGCACGGCCAAAAATTATTAAATAAAAATAAAACAAAGAAAGAAAGACCAAAAACCCACACAGCACCATCAAAGGCAGACCACCTAGGCCATCCCTTGGGCCCAACATATGGACCCCCTCCTACCCACACCCCATAGAAGGAACCAGCTTGCCCCCCTCTCAGGGAGAAAGCATAGGAATCTGTCACTTGTTTTTGCTCCCCACTGCTGCAGCAGGAACCCTAAAAAGCCGTGCGTAAATTCTTTGTCTGGTCTCATCAATTTCTATTGACTAAGGAGGTTAAGAACCTTTCAGTAACAAAGGCAACAGCTTGACTTCAGAGCCACTCATTCATTCATTCAGTAAATATCTCCTGAATATCTCTGATGTCCAGGACACTATTCCAGGCACTTTATATGTCCACGAACAAAAGAAATTAATTCTTCATCAGATTACAGTGATTAAATTTTAGCAGGGGGGAGATAGCAATAAGCTTTACCAATGAATGATATAGTTCACTAAAAGGTGTTAAATGCTATGAAAAAAGAAAAGACAGAGCAAAGTATGGGGGACCGAGGTACATGTTGCCATTTTAAGGGTGATCACGGAGGCGATCAAGATTTGAGCTTCATGGAGGCAGCAAGATTTGAGATTAGAAGAAAGAAGGGAGCGAGCCATGTGGATATCTGGGGAAGGAGCATCACAGGCATAGGGAACACAAACAAAATAAATTTACACTGAGAATTAACAAGGGGTCAGAGGGAAATGAAGGTGAGGTGATCGGGAACTTTCTGGAGTGACGCACCTACGTGAAATGCTCTTTGGAGGTCACAGAAGCTGAGAAAGAAGGATGAGAAGCCTGGTTCTGTGAAGAATTGGCAGGTAGGGGTGGGCAAGAGGGTATTTCAGAAGAATGTTGCGGCTTTCAGATCTCTCAAAATCCTGGCCACCCTTGGGTGTGGGTGATATATTAAGACTCTACAGAGAAACAGAATTGTAGGCAATCTACACTACAGAGTGACTCATTTTAGGAATTGACTTACTGGATTATGGAGGCTGAAATGTTCCAACATCTGCCATCTGCAGGGTGGAGATCACCTTTACAGCCAATGGTGAAATTCAATCCGAGTCTGGAAGGCTGGGAACAGAGAAGCCTATAGTCCCAGTCCAAGTCCAAAGGCCCGAGAACCAGGAGTCCAAGGGGAGAAAATGGATGTCTGAGATCGGGCAGAGGGCAAATTCACCCTTCCTCTACTTCTTTGTTCTACCTAGACCCTCATTAGATTGGATGACGTCCACCCGCAATGGTAAAGGTGATCTTTACTCAGTCTTCTGATTCAAATGCTAATCTCTTCTGGAAACATTGTCACAGACAGCTCAGGAATAACATTTAATCAGCTTTCTGGACATCCCTGAGCCCAGTCGGGTTAACAAGACTAGCCCTCAGGGTGAGAACTGGTTCTCCTAGCTCTGAAACCTCAATTCTGAGGAAATCTGAGCAGTCCAAGGGGAAACGGCAGGCAGACAGCTTGGCTTGAATGTTAGGTTGCACACCTAACCTGGCACTAAACCTTCCAGATAGCGAGACCTTGAGTACTGTCAAGCTTAGCGCCCAGGCCAGAGAAGTCTAAGGCCTGAGGGCCCTTAGGCAAAACGAAAACAAACAGGAAACAAACAGCAGTGCTCGAGGTGGTGGAATTGAAATTGCCTGAAGCCACTGTTGCGAAACCACCTGGGCTTCACGTTAAATACCTTGGGGTTGTTGTTGTTTGGTCACTAAGTCATGTCCAGATAGGAGATGATAGTGTCTCCTCTTTGGACTTTTTTTTCTTCCTTCTTTTTCCTCTTCCTTCAACTTTATCGAAACTGAAGACTCATGAGCCAACACGTGCAAAGCCTGGAGAAAGCTTAGCTCGCTCCTTGTCTGAGGCCATTTGGAGGCCCCCTGGAAGCCAATATTTTTGAGGGTGCAGAGTTTCCAACCAACATTTTCAAGTGCTTGTCCAGCTCCGATTTAGAAGAGGCTCAGCTTTGCCAGAGGGGAGCAGAGTAGGGCCTGGTCTGTCCTGGCAAGTCTCAGTCACTCCATCTTCCTGGGAAGCAGCCTCAGGACCACCTCCAAAGGGGGAGGGCTGCAAATCCTCCACAGGTATTGACCCTTTAATCAAGAGAAATTGATAAGAGGCCAGGCAAGGCTTTATTGGGTTCAGGCTGCAGCATGAGGGAGTGAGAACAAGAAACGGGTGTCCTTGCTCGCTCTCCCAGGAGGTGGGCTGGTTCCTTAAATGGATGAAGTTAGAGGTGGCTCTGGTTGGGCCAGAGGGGTGGCTTAGGTGTGCTGTGTGCAGGGATCATGCACAGTACCCTGATTTTGCTGTGTGCGGAGTTGTTTCAGTCGTGTC
Source organism: Bubalus bubalis (assembly GCF_019923935.1). NCBI lineage: Eukaryota > Metazoa > Chordata > Mammalia > Artiodactyla > Bovidae > Bubalus > Bubalus bubalis. The sequence continues at coordinate 23,673,031 of NC_059174.1, read as the reverse complement.
TGACTCTTTTCCACCCCATGGACTTTAGCCTGCCAGGCTGCTCTGTCCATGAGATTCTCCAGGCAAGAATACTGGAATGGGTTAAGCCCTCCTTCAGGGCATCTGCTCTGGGCACCTCCAAAATGGCGGTCAGTTTGTGGCCCTCCTGTATCTCATTGTTCCTAATTGCCCCAACTGGGCATGCATGGTTATTTATAGTTTCATACAGTTTCTTTGTAAATGAAGAGACATTTGGCCAGGTTCAAGGGCAAGCACGCTGATAGAGAGTCCCAGGTGCCAGCCTATCCCAGTATTTCTTTTTTGAAAAGTGGAAGTTGGGTGTGAGAGGTGATCATGTCTCTTTGGGAGGACTTGTGGAGGCACTTCCATTCTTGAGGAGGCAACGGGTTGTTGTTGTGTAGTCGAGTCCAACTCTTTGCAACCCCATGACTGTAGCATGCATGGAATGCATGAAAGTGAAAGAGGAGAGTGGAAAAAGTTGGCTTAAAACTCAACATTCAGTAAACTAAGATCATAGCATCCAGTTACATCACTTCATGGCAAATAGATGGAAAATGATGGAAACAGTGACAGACTTTATTTTCTTGGGCTCCAAAATTACTGCAGATGGTGACTGCAGCCATGAAATTAAAACTTGCTTGCTCCTTGGAAGAAAAGCTATGACCAACCTAGATAGCATATTAAAAAGCAGAGACATTATTTTGCCAACAAAGTTCCGTCTACTCAAAGCTATAGTTTTTCCAGTAGTCATGTATGGATGTGAGAGTTGGACTATAAAGAAAGCTGAGCACAGAATAATTGATCCTTTTGAACTGTGGTGCTGGAGAAGACTCTTGAGAGTCCCTTGGACTGCAAGGAGATCAAACCAGTCAATTCTAAAGGAAATTAGTCCTGAATTTGTGAATTGGAAGGAGTGATGCTGAAGCTGAAACTCCAATACTTTGCCACCTGATGCAAAGAATGGACTCACTGGAAAAGACACCAATGCTAGGAAAGATTGAAGGCAGGAGGAGAAGGGGATGACAGAGGATGAGATGGTTGGATGGCATCACCAACTCTATGGACATGAGTTTGAGCAAGCTCCGGAAGTCAGTGACGGACAGGGAAGCCTGGCGTGCTGCAGTCCATGGGGTCGCAAAGAGTCTGACATGACTGAGCAACTGAACTGAACTGACTGCAGCCCAACAGACTCCTCTGCCCATGGGATTTCCCAGGCAAGAATACTGGAGGGGGTTGCCATTTCCCCCTCTAGGGGATCTTCCCAACCTAGGGATTGAACCCATATCTCCTATATTGCAGGCAGATTCTTTAACTGCTGAGCCACCGGGGAAGCCCCTTAATGCAGGGTTCCTGGGAAAAATTTTGTTTTGTTTACTGTCTCTAGATGAGTGTTGCCTCCGTGACGCCCAATACAACCATGTGAAAGGTACTTACACTACAAGCTGCAGAAGTGAGGCCCCCCGTGTTCGGGACTGGGGGGTGGTAGGTCACCATGTGGCTGCCCTTTCTGAAACACCATCAGCAACCCTTTCTCCTCCTCCTTTAACCCTTGGCCAGTTGTCTAATGCTGTCCTTTGCTCCTCCATTTCCTAGGGATTAAGTGTCCTGACTTGCTCAGTGAGGACACAGTCGTATAACAAAAGACATGAACTGTTCTGTGTCCAGCTTCTGCAGCTGCTGGCCCCATCACTCCAGTCTCTGCTCCCATGGTCACATCGCCCCCTCCTCTTCGCGTCTCTGTGGACCTTCTAAGGATGCTCATCACTGGATTTAGGGTCTATGTGGATAATCCAGGATGATCTCATCTCAAGATTCTTAATTTAATTACATCTGCAAAGCCCTCCTTTCCAAATAAAGTAATAACCACAGATTCTAGGATTTGACATTGATATCTCTTGAGCGGCCAGTTTTCAGCCAACCACACGCTCAAGGGACTCAGAAACTCAGCAGGAGGAACAGATAAAAGGAGAGAGGCTTCCCTCTGAAGCTGAGATGCAGCCACCTAGCATCACCACCCCTCCCCCCAAAACTCCCGCTGGACACCCCAGTCCTGTGCTGCAGGGCTCCCAGAGCAGGTCCTTCCCAAGACAGTTTGTGAGGGCCCTTGGGTGGGGGCGGGGTGTGTTCTCTCCCCATCAGACAGGCAGTCCTGGAGCAGCGGAACGGCTCAGCGCACCCTGGGAATCCCAGAATAAGGGATGACGGCGGTGGAGAGGATGAGAAGCAGGAAAGGGCTGGGAAATAAGAAAGCCTTTTGCTCTCCCTCCGCCTTCAGAGGCGGGAAGTGTGCACTTTCTGCGGGGAGGCGGCTGCAGCGGTGGACAAGGGCGGACAGGCGGGCGGGGAGTGTTCCCTGTGCACACGGTGGGAAGTACGTGACTGCGCGCGCACCCGGCTGTGCACACGGCAGCGGGGTGGGGTGGGGGGAGCGCCCCGGCGGTGCACACGGCAGGGGACACACGGCAGGGGTGCGGGGAGCTTTGCCGCAATGCGCGCCTCCGCGCCGGTTTGTGCTCCCGGATGGAGAGAGGAGGGGCGCGCGCCTAGAGGGCTGTGCCAACGCGCCCCCGCCTGGGGCTATAAAAGCCTCGCCACCTGCTGCAGCCAGTGCATCCAATTGCCCTAGAAGCCGATTCGCCTGCTTCGGCGGTCGCTCCTCTCCGGCATGGACCCTGAAACCTGCCCCTGCCCTACTGGTGAGCCCCCGCCCCCGCCCCCGCCCTGCGGCACCGCGCGCCCCTTTACTTGCAAAGAACCCTACGCCTTTGCTCAAGGACATTTGGGGGAAGGGACCCTTATTTCCCATTTTGAATCTCCTGAAGGATGGGCATGGCTATATCCCAAAGGGCATTGAGGCTGGGTACCCCATCTCCCTTTAGGCCTGGCCCCACCCCGTGTTCTAGCCCTTCTTGTGCCCCTCCCCCCCCCAGGTGGCTCCTGCACCTGCTCCGACTCCTGCAAGTGCGAGGGCTGCACATGCGCCTCCAGCAAGAAGAGTGAGTGCGGGGACCCCTCTGCGCGCCCCCCCTACCGGTCCTCCCCTGAGCACCACGCCTGTCCACGTAGGCACGGAGCGGCCCCTCGGCCGGCCGTGACACTGCGTTGACTCTGACGGGAACAGAACCACCCAGAGGCCTGAAGACTCAGTTGCAGGCCCTCCTTCAGTGATTGTTACCTTGGGCCCAGGCAATTGTTTGTGGATTCCCGGAAGGTTCTAATGGGCAGTTAGGAAGCAGAACTGCTCTCCTGAGCCCACCGCTCCCCTCCAGACCTCCAGCGCCTGGGGAAACATTGGTGAGGCCGGGGGTTAGCTCTGGAGTTGAGGTCCCTTGGGCCCTCTCAGGCCTTTGTGGATTCCCCTCAATTTTACCTCCCCTGAATCTCCCCCAAAGCAGTGTAATACACAGGGGAAAGGCACCCTTGTTTGTGTATTAGACTAGGCATATGCCCTCCATGAATCTCCTGGCCCCTACACTTGCACCATATCTGCCCCTGCAGGTTCGTCCTTCAAGGTCATTTCCCCTGGGTGTTTTCTCCTTAAGGCCTGGTTCCCCCTAGCATTGGCCTCACTCCACCGTCCCCTGGGCTCCTGGGCTCATAGATGGGGCTGTGGGCTAGTTACTGGCTACCCTTCCCCCATGGGAGCCCAGTGTGTAGCTGACACACCAGAGATGCTGAGTCAACCCAGGTGTAAGACGAGGAAGCGGGGGGCAGTGACCTCTGGCACCCCTCCTTCCCCCCTTCCTTTTGATGGGCACAGATGGGGGAGGACAGGCCATCAGACTGGGCGTTCCCCATTTTATCTGCAGGCTGCTGCTCCTGCTGCCCTGCAGAGTGTGAGAAATGTGCCAAGGATTGTGTGTGCAAAGGTGGAGAGGGGGCCGAAGCTGAGGAGAAGAAGTGTAGCTGCTGCCAGTGAGGACGTGCCCCCTGTCCCGTGTGAAACGTGTGTAAATAGTGCTGGGTGGCCCAGTGCCACCTGCCCTGTGGTGAGCCTGGCAGTGTGTTCCCTTCCCTGCAAGGCACTGGCAAGTGACAATAAATCCTATGAATGGCATAAGCCAAGGACTGGTCTCTTCTTAAAGGGGAAGGACGCCAGGGCGGGGGTGGGGGTGGGGGGGTGGAAGGAGCCTCATCAGAAGAACTGCCCAGTTGGAAGATAAAATCGGGAGACTGGCCACTGGTCTGTTTGGGACTGGGAGGACATTCTCCCACCCTCAGATGGCACATGACTCTCCTGCCAAGTCAAGCTGAACTCTGGGGAAAGAGGGGAGACCAGACTCATATGGGTCTGTTTCTTTTTCTGCTTCTCAGCCTCACAGTCTGCATCTGTACAGTGGGACTTGTTGCTGTTGCTGTTTTCATTAAGTCGTGTCCAACTCTTTGCGACCCCGTGGATTGTGGCCTGCCAGCCTCCTCTGTCCATGGGATTTTCCAGGCAAGAATACTGGGGTGGGTTGCCATTTCCCTTTCCACAGGAACTTCCCGACTCAGGGATCAAACCTGCATCTCCTTCTTGGCAGGTGGATTCTTTACCACTGACCCACCTGAGAAATCAATGGGGTTGGGGGAAGTTAAAACCAGACCCCAGCCCCAAAGGCCTGCAGTTTCTGCAATTTTCTAGCCACTCCTGCAAAGCTGCCTGTTTTCAGAGTCATCAGAGGCGAGGCCAGGAGGCCCCGGGGCCTGCCTTGGCAGACTGTCATCTGTGTTTCCAAGGTCACCACCCTGAATAGCCTGTCTCCCCAAACAGATTGTTCCGCTCCTTTTCAAACCTGCTCATTTGGCAATTTGTGTCCAGCTCCTTCTTTCTTCAGGGGGAGGTAGGGTACTGAGAGCTTTAAGCCACAGTGGTTGTGGCTCAATCCTAGATGAAAGGGAACACTCCAGTCTACCTGGGTTGAATGGAAAAGAAAAAGTCCTGGGAAAGAAAAGTATCCCAGCTAAGAGAATGGAATGCTGTAAACATGTCAATTTTCCTCCACGTTACTTCATCAGGATGATCCATTCAAAAGTCCACCAGGATTTTTTTTTTAACCTAATAGGCTGTTTTGAAAAGAAAAACAGTACAAGAAAAGCCAAGCCAGTTTTGAAACAACAAAAAAGGCCTGCTCTAACCAACCCCATGGCAGGACTTGTTCTAAAGCTCTTGGAATTGGTGTCAGCTTAGGAATAGATCAATTGGACAGAAAGGATGGTTCAAAAATAGACCCCAGTGCAGTTGCAAAAGTGATTAAATCAGCGGCGAAAAGATACACTAGTTAGTGAAAAGTGTTGAAACAACTGCCTACCCCTGTGCCTATCAGATAAATAATTTTCAATCAATTTAAATACCCAGGAGCAAAATCAAAGCCTTAAAAGAATTTGGAAGAGGAAGACAGGACCATGCTGAGTACTATGGGGTGGAGATGACTTTCCCCGCCCTGGCCTCACCCCATGGCTTGTGAGATCCTAGTTCCCCATCAAGGATGGAACCCATGTCCCCGCAGTGGAAGCACAGAGTCCTAACCACTGGACCACCAGGGAATTCTGGGGGTGACTCTCTTAAATAAGACACCAAAAAGATTAATAAATGTGAGATTATCTTGTGCAAAATTCTATTAAGCACACTATCTTACTTGATTCATACAACTCTAGAAGAATGGTATGACTATTTTACCCATTTTACAGATGGGCCAATAGGGCTTGGGGTAAAATTTGTATGTGGTCTGTTGAAAGATAAACTGAGGCATATTAACATTTTTAAGAGTTGATTTGAGCAAATACCTATTCAAACTGGGCAGCACTGAATGTAGCAGATAGATTGGAGCTGTGAGGAACTGCACAAAACAGAAGACTTTTATAGTCAGCAAGACACAAGGAAGTTATAACAGGCAGAAAAGCTGGTTGCTTTATTGCAGTTACTTTCCTTCAGGGGGTGGCAGGGCTTTCTCATGTAGATTACCTAACTCGTGCTGATCAGGTGATTCCTGAATGGTTAAAGATTCCATTTCTGGAGAGCCAAAGTCTCTGGTGACATGGAGCTTAGCATAAGCAACTCCATTTTTGAGCCTGCTGTCCTGTGTTTCATTTCAGTTCAGTCGCTCAGTCGTGTCCGACTCTTTGCGACCCCGTGAATCGCAGCACGACAGGCCTCCCTGTCCATCACCAACTCCCGGAGTTCACTCAGACTCACGTCCATTGAGTCAGTGATGCCATCCAGCCATCTCATCCTCTGTCGTCCCCTTCTCCTCCTGCCCCCAATCCCTCCCAGCATCAGAGTCTTTTCCAATGAGTCAACTCTTCGCATGAGGTGGCCAAAGTACTGGAGTTTCAGCTTTAACATCATTCACAAAACTACAAGATGGTGGGCTTTCCTGGTGGCTCAGTAGTAAAGAATCTGCTTGCCAAAGCAGGTGATGGGTCCGATTCCTGGGTCGAGAAGATCCCCTGGAGAAGGGAATTCTTGCCTTGGAAATCTCACAGACAGAGGAGCCTGGCAGGCTACAGTCCATGGGGTTGGAAAAGAGTTGGACACAAATTAGCAATGAAGCTCGAAGGTAGTAGAGGCAGGCTTTGAACCCAGGCTGTCTGACTAAAACCTATTCATGCTTGTTTCCTCTGCTTCTGGCTTGCTTTGTGTTACAAAAAGCATCAAAACAAAGCTAAATCACTTCATACGCACTAGGAGAGTGTCTGTCCCTTTGGGCTGGTATAACAAAATACTATAGACTGGCAGCTTACAAACAGCAGAAATCTATTTCTCATGGTTTGAGAGGCTAGAAGCCTGAGATTAGGGGGCCAGCATGATTGGGTGCAGCCCCTTTTCTGGGTCAAAGGCTTCTCATCGCATCCTCACATGGTGGAAAGGACTAGGGGCCCTGTGGGGTTTCTTTTATAGAAGCACTAATCCCGTTCATGAGAGCTCCACCCTCATGACCTTAGCACCTCTCAAAGGCTCCAGAGGACACAAACACTCAGACTAGAGCAGATGACTACTATCCTAAAAACAAAAATGAAACTACAACCACCACCCAGAAAATAGCAACTGTTGACAAGGATGTGGAGAAATTGGAACCCTTGTGCAGCACTGGAGAAAATGTAAGATGAAGGTTCCTCAAAAAAATAAAAATAGAATTATCTTATGACCCGCAGTTCCACTTCTGGGTATATACCCAAAAGAATCAAAAGCAGAATCTTGGAGGGTATTTTAACAGTAGTTACTCAAATTTAAAATGCACATGCCTTCAACCTGGGAAGTTCACTGCCCATCGTTGGTATCCACAGAAGCCTCAAAACAAGCCAAATAACCTTCAAGAGGGAGGTATAAGATTGGTCATATAAGCCTCTAATAAAAAGAATGCTCTAAGACTCTGGGTGCTGCTATGGAAAGACCACCACAACTTATTATTTAGTGGGGGAAAAAACAAGATGTACATGTGGTGTAACGCTAATCACATTAAAAGGGAAATTTAAACTATATATATTTGTGTATGCATATAATATATATATATATATATATATATATATATATGTACGGGTGTTTGATAAGTGGTGTGTGATGATGGTGATAGAGGAGCCCAGGGCATCAGTGATCTGAAGGAAGACCTTGGAGAAGTAGGCCAGTTCATCACCTCCATAAAGTTGACGATCTTCTCATGAGAAATATAGTTTCTATCCCACCAGCTAATCTGTCAGAATCCACCAGCCTCTGTCCCTACTGCCTTGGTGAGAGGAAACTATCTCCCCAGGCCATCCCTTCGTCGTCACCAGCTCTAATGGCCAGAGAGGCCTTTTCCTGCCCAGAACAGAATCTTTATCCCTGGTTCTGCCCTTGGAAACACAGACCACAAGTCTAATTTCTTCTTTTCAGTATGGCATAAACATGTAGTTGTGGAGTCAGAGAGTCCTGGGTTCAAATCCCCTCACTGCCACTTCCAGCTGTGTGACCCAGAGCTGGCCCCTGTACAACTCTTCAGTGCCTCGTCTGTGAAATGGAGAGACTAACAGCTGAGGTCTAAGTGAAGTCAACTCAGAGTGTTCTGATGCATAGTAGGTGCTCAATATTATGCTCCATGACGACTAGGGCAGATTGGATATAACTGCAAACGTTCATTCCTCCCATCAAGACCTGGGGTCTTCATCCCTTCCCCTCAAATCTGTGGCTTTTTGGCCAATCAAATGTGGTGAGAGTGACCTGTGCTAGTTTCAGGACTCAGGGCTTAAGAGACTCACAGATACTGCTCCAGTCTTTTGGGACTTTCACCCTCCGCACCCAGAGCCAAATTTAGGAAACCTAATTGCCCCCTGTGGCCACATGCTGAAGAGACCACAAGAGGGAGCTCTGGTCTCTAATTCCTGCTGAGTTCAGCCCTTTAGCCCTGTCTGTGAGGGTGCCAGACACGTGAGTGGGCACCAGACCAGCCCGTCCACCGACTGAATGCCACCAAGTGACCTCAGACAGTGATACACTAAACAAAAGAACCACCCAAATGAGCCCTTCTCAAATTTCTGACCCACAAAACCAAGAAAGAGAATAAATTCAGTTTAGTTCAGTCGCTCAGTTGTGTCCGACTCTTTGCGACCCCATGAATCGCAGCACGCCAGGCCTCCCTGTCCATCATCAACTCCCGGAGTTCACTCAAACTCACGTCCATCGAGTCAGTGATGCCATCCAGCCATCTCATCCTCTTCGTCCCCTTCTCCTCCTGCCCCCAATCCCTCCCAGCATCAGAGTCTTTTCCAATGAGTCAACTCTTCCCATGAGGTGGCCAAAGTTGGTTCTTGTCTTAACTTGCAAAGTTTTGGGTGATTAGTTGCACAAATCAAAATTACTCACTCAGTTGTGTCCAACTCTTTGTGACTCCATGGACTGTAGCCCACCAGGCGCCTCAGTCCATGGGATTATTCAGGCAAGAATACTAGAGTGGGTTGCTATTACCTTCTCCAGGGGATCTTCCCAACCCAGGGATAGAACCGGGTCTCCTGCATTGCAGGCAGATTCTTTACCCTCTAGGCCACCAAGGAAGCCTGGTTTACTGCACAGCTACAGACAATTGGAGCAACCACTGTCTACATATCTGAAGGTAACTGTTTTCTTGCAGACTGAAACTACCTACCCCTCTCAGCTGTTACTCACATGATGGGGTTTTGAGTCTTAGGATTTTTGTTATTAACTTTCTTCTGGACTATTACAGTCCAGTCAAGAACACAGCCCTCAGGGTGGTCTGCCCAACTATGCCAGTTAGGAATCTTATTTCCAGAAGGATTTAAACAAAAAAAGGAAATTTTGGTACTCACAGTGGCTTCAGGCTTGGCTGGATCCAGGTGCTCCAGTGATATCATCAGGCTCCATCTCCTTTACAATGAACTTATTCTGGACTCCTTCTCATGGAGCAAAGGCTTTAGAAACTCAGCTTCACATCCTTCTAGGTTCAAGCCTAGATGGAAAGAATATCTATCATTTTCCCAGCATTTCCAGCAGGAGTTTCATTGATTCTCTCTGGTTCATGACTACGTGACCCAATCAGAGTTAATCACTGTGGCCAGGAAGAGGGAATGTCCTGAGAGCCCACAGATGGGGCCTACTCCATCCAAATCATATGGGCTAAGCATAGGAAAAAGCAATTCTACAAAGGAAGGCTAAGGATACTGTCACAGGGGAAGGATGAATGGATGACTCAGCAGTAGAAGTAGGCTTCTTTCTAGATGGCGTAGTACTATTAATGCAGGCTAAGGCCACACCATTGCCTCACACTGATGACTCACACCAAATCTGCATTTAACACTCCTTGCTTTACACTGCTTGGCTTCATTTTCCTCACTTCCTACCACGTGAGGAGGGCAGGCATCAGAAGAGCAGGCACTCTTCCTCTCCACCCCTGTCCCCCCAACACAATGAGGCTTGCAGGAATACAGAGATGAGCAAAACTGGGCCTGGGCTGCCCTTCACCTTTGTTGATTGGTCATCCCTTCCCTCACAGAGTCAAAATGACTCAGAGAGACAGCTTCAACCTGAAAACAAATTTTACTGCCAACACAGATGGCCCAAACCCAGGGCTTGATTCAACACTTTTTGGGCCCAAAACAAGCTTTATTGTCTTCCTCATAGCGTCGGACTGTTTCCCCTGAGTGGACAAGTGACCATCTGGCTTATGAGAGATCTTGAAATTTTCATATAATGCACGTGCACATGTAAATAACAACAAAATCTACCCACCATCCAAACAGCGGCCCTTCCATGCTCTTGGTCCACGGGGCTGCCAGACAGCGAGATTTCTGAGACCTTGGCTCTCAAATCAGAGCATGTTTGCATGTGAGCCTCCAATTCTAGTACAATCTAATCATTTGACAGATGAGTAAACTGATGCTTGGGGTGGGGCGTGGGGAGCCCCGGCCCATAACAGCCCCAAGGTCACTTAGCCTGTGAGTGGTGCAGTGAGCATTAGAATTAAGTCCTTCTGACAGTTCAACTTTCCTGCCCTGCTTGGCGTTTCTGAGTGACCACACAGGTCCCAGAGTGGTGAAAAACAGTTTTTTTTTTTTAATTTCATTTTGTAATGAGCCCTAATGCTGGGGGGAAGGGAGGCTAGGAAGGGAGGGCACATGGATGGATTTACCCTCATTAATTGATTTGACAAATATTTATTAAGTGCCTACCGTAAACTTGACCCTGGGCTGAGAGCCGTAGACACATATCAGGGGCAGTGAGTTCTCTTGGTGTTTTCAGCAGTGGCAAGGGTGGAGGGACCCAGACACGGATCCCAGAATCACACACGTTCCAACACTTTACACACACAGGAAGCACCAGGAAGGAAAAGAACAGGCTGTTTACCAGCATGTTCTACAGGCTAAGTCAGCGGCTAGGTCAGCTAGTCTGTAGCTGACCTAGGTGCTAGGGTCAGGACAGGCTCCCATCAGGAAGTGATGTTTGTGCTGAGCTGTGAAGATATTTCCACAGGACTTTACAGTAAATGCTCCGAGGACACCCTGTCCTCTGCCCACCTCCTCACTGAACTCCCCACTGCAGCAAATAGCATCCTTTAAGCCCTCTAGGAACTTTCCAGTAACCTGGTCCTCCGATGACTCGCTCTGGGCAGGATGATCTAAGATCCGTTGCTTAGTATTCAGACATGTGCCAGCAAGGGAGCAGGATGTGTCTCCGCAGAGAGGAATTTGGACACCACCTCCCCGCTTCCCCTCTGCATCCACTGGGGAAGAAGTTTCTTGTGGGGTTTTTCCCTTCCCAATGTCCCAAGGCAGTGCCAACTTCCCATTGCTTCTTCCAGGCCCTGGCATACAACTCCTTCCTCCTCCCCTGCCTGGGGAAGACTTTCTCACCCTCAAGCCCAGGGTGCTTGCCCATCTCCCCCCAGGTTGGGCTGGGTCTCCCAACTCTTCTCCCCCTGCCCCCATCCTAGCCACGACCCTGGTATTACTTTTCCCCATGCCCCAGTGAGGCTACCCCCATGACTCTGAATTTCCTGAGCACAAAGCTTGTGGCTTCCTGATCCTTGGTCTGCCCTGGTGGTGATGTCTACTTTAGAGGGACTTCAGCATCTGTTGGGCCCTTTGATTTGAATCACCAGGCTCTGCCACTCACTAGCTCTGTGACCTTGGGAAAGTTACTTAACCTCTGGGCCTCCATACTCTAAAATGCGAATGATGACTAGTCCTTACCTCACAGGGTTGATAGAGGATTAAATGAGAGCTCCTACATAACAGGCTTACTGACTCCCCCATGGCAGCTACAGTACAACATCAATAATCATCCTATGGATTCAGTAGGAGGCTACAAAAATTTTGAGTCTTCATAGGTACAAAAAGTTTTCTGTAATCTGTCCTGAGTTCCAACCTTTTTTTCCACCCGAGCTGGATGGCATCACTGATTCAATGGACATGAGTTTGAGTAAACTCCGGGAGTTGGTGATGGACAGGGAGGCCTGGAGTGCTGCTGTCCACGGGGTCGCAAAGGTCGGACACGACTGTGCGACTGAACTGAACTGAACTGAACAGAACAGAACAGGATTCTCAGGATCAACTGTACTCAGGCCCGGCAAGCACAGGGTACAGAGCAGGGGGCAGGGGGAGGGGAGGGGCGGGAGAGCTGGGGGAGGGGCAGGCGGTGGCGGAAACTCTGCACACGCTGAGCGCTGGTGCAAGGGGCTCGGCGCACGGCCCGGGCCGCCCTGCACGCGGTGTTCCCCGCTCTGCGCCCGGTCCGCCCTCCATCGCCCTGGCGCACGTAGAGCGGCTTCTGGGAACTGATGCCTGGTGGCCCGTGTGCACAGCTCGGTGAGCCGCGCGGCCCGCCAGTGACTCAGCGCGGGGCGGGTTCAGGCAGCTCCCGGCCCGGAGGGTTTTTGCACTCGTCCCAGCTCCTTTCCGCTATAAAGGCAGCCCACCGCCCGCTCCGCTCCAGCACGCCCCTTCGACACCCTCGCCATCCTTTGCTCAGCAGTCTCCGGACCCCAGCCTCCAGTTCAGCTCGCCATGGATCCCAACTGCTCCTGCACCGCAGGTAAGGACCTCTGGTTTGGGGCTGGGTGTCCATCGCAGAGCTAGAGGAGAGTCTCTGACTTCTCATCACTCACTTTCAGGGCACTGTTTGCCCATTTCGAAAGGGTTTCCATGTACCTTCTCTCCTCTGAGTTCAACTAGGAGACCCCGTTTGACTGATAAGGCGATTCGAGTTCGTGGCTCGCCCAGGTTCCCACGAATTGGTTGTGGAACTGGAACTCCAACTCGGGCTGCTAGCCCGCATGCCCGCGTTCGGTTCTCAGGGGTCGTTCTTGCATCTTTCTCCTGGCAGGTGAATCCTGCACATGTGCCGGCTCCTGCAAATGCAAAGATTGCAAGTGCGCCTCCTGCAAGAAGAGTAAGTGGGATTTTCTCTATGTCTACTCCTCACGCGCCCCACTCCCCGAGCCCAGCACCACACCCCCCGCCCTTGCAGGAGGATTCTTTACCGTCTGAGCCACCAGGGAAGCCCCTACACCACTGGAGGGGAATTTAAATAGGGCAGTGGGTGCCCCTTCCCCAGGGAAGGCGGAGCCTCCACCGGAGAGGGTGGGAAACCTTCTTAATCCGCTGTCCCAGGCGCTCATCAGTGCCTCCACCCCCTTCCCTTCCCCAGGCTGCTGCTCCTGCTGCCCCGTGGGCTGTGCCAAGTGTGCCCAGGGCTGCGTCTGCAAAGGGGCTTCGGACAAGTGCAGCTGCTGTGCCTGAAGGCGGGGAGAGCCTGCTCCCAGGTGTAAATAGAACAACGTGTACAAACCTGCATATTTTTTTTTAATACAACCTGACCCGTTTGTTACATCCCTGTTTTTTTTTTTTTGGTTTTTTTTTTTTTTTTTTTTGTCCTATAAAATACAAGAATGATAATAAAACTGGTTGGCTTTATTCTGACTGTTTTCTTTGACTTGACCAGGGCTTTGGTGAGGGATGGGGCTAGAAGTACAGAGACATGGTTTCTGGATGGAACTGTTAACCCCTGGCAACCTAATGCCTTGTTTGAGCCACATTTCTGCACCAGCTTCATCTTCTGTAAAATGGAAGTGCCTCATGGCAGATGCTACAAGGGCACTGGGCACATGTGGGGTCCCCTCTGTTTTCAAGTCAAGGGTTGGTGGCACGGGAGCTGCTCAATCTAGAATTTTCATTCTGTATGGTTTCCCTGTTCAGTTTCTGTTCCTTTTGGGTTTTAGGCTTGAAAGTGACTAAAACCTGCTTGAATACAAATGGGACTTCTAAAATAAATCCCTGTGGTGAAGGGACATATTTTACTTCCCATCCATCACAGATCTAAACATTGGTAAAAATAATAATAATGATTACTATAAAAATGCCATAAAGGAACAACACAAAGCCCATATTTTTAGATTCAACACACATCATTTCAATCACTATATGAAGAACAAGCAAAATCAGATTTTAAATTACTGCACAGGGGGACTCCCTGGTCCAGTGGCTAAGACTTTGCAATCCCAATGCAGGGGGCTTGGGTTTCATCCCAAGGTTTCATCTAGGTGGTGTACCTAGATCCCACATGCCATAACTAAAGATCTTGCATGCTGCAACTAAGATCATGTGCAGTTAAAAAAAAAAAAGAATGCTGCGCATGCATTCATCAAGTGTCCAAAGGCAACCGGAAACAATTCATAAAATAGCCCCAGGGCGTGGACCCCACCTTGCACAGCACTGCCTTCCCACTCCTGGCATCCACACAGGGAACAGACACTTGACTTGCCCAGTGCCACTCACAATAGACCCACTGCCCTGAGAGCTCCCTGCTGGGACTTGGCGCTCAGTCTTTGGAAGCTGTTCCGTTGCTCAGGCTGAAACTGGTCCCTCCAAAATCCAGCCCTTGGCTACCTGAAAACAGCAAAGTAACCAGGGATTCAGAGGGAATTACCCAGCCATTTCCCATGAAGAGGGCGGATACCTGAGAACTGGATCCAGATGAGAGTATTTCATGTCTGCCAGAGCTAGGTGATGGCAGTTTGGAGGGTGTGGCGGTGTTTGTTAGGCAGGACCGAGGTGCCCAGTGACTTGTAATTAATGCCAACGGTTAGCCCCCCTGGCTGCTTGCGGACAGAATTGCTATTTGATGTCAAATAAAAGGGAAAGGCAAGTCATGTGGCCCGGAAGTCAAGACCATACTTGTTCACAGGTGCCCTAGGTAAAGAGGGGATCCCAGGAGTCAGCCTGTGCTGAGGGCATGGGTATTGCAGTTCATAGCCTATTTTGGCACGAGTGGTAAGCCCTGGGCAAGTTACTCAACATCTGAGTCTCCATTCTCCCATTAAAATATATATATATATATATATATTTCTTTCTTTTTGGCTGTGCTCTTTGTTGCTACGTGGGTTCTTCTCTAGTGGTGGCGAGCTGGGGCTGCTCTCTAGTGGTGGTGCGCCGTCTTCTCTGCAGCGGGTTCTCTTGTTGCGGAGCACAGGCTTGGTAGTTGTGGCACATGGGCTTAGCTGCTCTGTGGCCTATGGAATCTTCCTGGGTCAGGGATCAAACCTGTGGCTCCTGCACTGGCAGGCGGGATTCTTTACCACTGAGCCACCAGGGAAGCCCCCATTTTCCCATTTGTGAAAAGGAGATTATATCTCTATGTGGGGATTAAATGATAGTGTCCTGGCTTAATAAACAATGGCCATTCTGATCACTATATCCACACTGACATTCACGGAGAGAGAATCCTTTCAGCTCCCAACAAGCTCTTGGGGAAAGACTCATTGGTTTAGAAGTAATACTCTGGTCTGGAGGTTAAGGATGGGATTGGAAATTTGCTGATCTGGTGCCAAAGGGAGTATGGGACCTCCAGCGAGCACCCCCAGGACAAGATGCTGCCACAACGTTTGGACACATTCCCAACCATGTCATCTGATCTGCACAGGAACCAGTGAAAGCGTAAATGTGCAGGATGGAGTGACTATGCCAATTTCAGAGAGGTTAAGTAACCTGCCCAAGGACACACAGCTCAGAGGTCAGAGGCCTGAACCTCTACTAAGCTGATCTCACCCCCTGGCCACAGCTGGTAGATCATGATGTCACTGAATGCTAAACCCTGCCTCTCACTATTCAGAGGTAGAAGGACCTTTTGAAAAGGTCTGAATGTGCTCCTGACTTGACACGTGGGAAACTGAATTCCAGAGAGGTCACAGAGCTGCCTGCTCAGTGCGCTTCCCACTGCCACCCCCGTGCCAGCTTTCAGCGTCCTTGTTGGTCATGTGAAGTTGGGGTGAAGGAGCCTGGGTGGGGGCAGCATGCTGCAGTCAGCCTGCGAGAGTACCAATCCGACCTGCGTCATAGGACATAACCTCTCTGTGGCTCAGTCTCCTCCACTGTTGGAGGGGCAAAATAAAAGCACATGGCTCAGGGACTGCCCTGGTGGTCCAGTGGCTAAGACTGCGCTCTCAGTGCAGGGGGCCCAGGTTCAATTCCTGGTGAGGGAACTGAATCCTACATGCGACCGCTATGACCTGGCACAGACAAATAAATAAGTGTTTTTTAAACAAAAGCATATGGGTCAGGAGATTAAAGAACTAATACATGTAAAAAACTTAGTATGGTACTTGGCATGTGGTGAATGGTCTATAATGTCAGCTATTTATTATCATCATTATTACTCATAACATTGTGGCTATTCAAGTACCCTCTAGACACAAGAGCAGCGCTGGTGTGCCTAGGTGCATGTCCTGTGGTCTTCATCAACCACTTGAGCACGTGACCTGTGGTCCAAAAAGAGTCAATGATTCTCACAAAACTGTGATCAGCATTGGGGGTTTATAACCCTGAGCATAACAGTCTGTGCCCTTACGGTGCATACAGACAATTGCCTGCGATTTCTGCTACCACATTTGCACCAGTATTTTATTTAACATTTAAATGATTTATATGTTTTAAAATACATTTGTATCAGCATCTCCAGAGAAACAGAACCAGTAGGCTGTAGATAGATAGAAAGAGAGACAGAGACAGCACCAGATTTAAGAAATTGGCTTATGTAACTGTGGAAACTGGCACGACTGAAATTTGCAGGGCCAGCCAGCAGCCTGGAAATTCCAGTAGGAGTTGATGTTGGTTGCAATCCTGAGTTTAAAGGCCATCTGGAGGCCCAATTCTTTCCAATTCAAAAGACCTCATTTTTTTCTCTAAGGCCTCCACTGATTGGATGAGGCCTTCCACATTATGAAGAGTAATCTGCTTTTCTGTATACTGATTTAAATGTTAATCATGTCAAAAAAAAAAAAAACACCTTCACAGCAACATCAGGCTAGCGTGTGTGATCAAGGACTGGGTATGATAGCCTAGACATGTTGGCACGTAAAATTAACCATTATAGACCATCACTAGTCACCCATACAACTTCTTCAGTTCAGTTCAGTTCAGTTGCTCAGTCGTGTCCGACTCTGTGACCCCATGAATCGCAGCACGCCAGGCCTCCCTGTCCATCACCAACTCCTGGAGTTCACTCAAACTCATGTCCATCGAGTCGGTGATGCCATCCAGCCATCTCATCCTTTGTCATCCCCTTCTTCTCCTGCCCCCAATCCCTCCCAGCATCAGGGTCTTTCCCAATGAGTCAGCTCTTTGCATGAAGTGGCCAAAGTTTTGTTGTTTCAGCTTCAGCATCAGTCCTTCCAATGAACACCCAGGACTGATCTCCTTTAGGATGGACTGGTTGGATCTCCTTGCAGTCCAAGGGACTCTCAAGAGTCTTCTCCAACACCACAGTTCAAAAGCATCAATTCTTTGGCGCTCCCCTTTCTTCACAGTCCAACTCTCACATCCATACATGACTACTGGAAAAACCACAGCCTTGACTAGATGGACCTTTGTTGGCAGAGTAATATCTCTGCTTTGCAATATAATATCTAGGTTGGTCATAACTTTCCTTCCAAGGAGTAAGCATCTTTTAATTTCATGCCTGCAGTCACCATCTGCAGTGATTTTGGAGCCCAGAAAAATAAAATCTGACACTGTTTCCACTGTTGCCCCATCTATTTCCCATGAAGTGATAGGACCAGATGCCATGATCTTAGTTTTCTGAATGTTGAGCTTTAAGCCAACTTTTTCACTCTCCTCTTTCACTTTGATCAAGAGGCTTTTTAGTTCCTCTTCACTTTCTGCCATAAGGGTGGTGTCATCTGCATATCTAAGGTTATTGATATTTCTCCTGGCAATCTTGATTCCAGCTTGTGTTTCTTCCAGCCCAGCGTTTCTCATGATGTACTCTGAATATAAGTTAAATAAGTAGGCTGACAATATACAACTTCTTAAACTATACTTAATCTCCCAACAAAGGCAATAACAAGGTTATACTTCTGTCTAACACAACACAACTACCTTACCTACAACTGAAAATGTATAAAACTGTCCTGAAAGGAGGATGTAAAGTCCTTGGGTGATGGTCACTTTTGTACTTGCTATCATGTAACTTAAATATGGTGATATTAACAACACATAAATACTACAATGTACAGTCAATACATTCTATGTTATATGAGAAGGGAACAAAAGAGGGAAGAAAACAAAGATATTTGCCATATACATATATATTTACCTATTTATATATATATATATATATATATATATATATATATATAACATGTGCTTCCCTGGTGGCTCAGCGGTAGAGAATCTGCCTACCAATGCAGGAGATGCAGGTTTGATCCCTGGATAGGAAAGATCCCCTGGAGAAGGAAATGGCAACCCACTCCAGTATTCTTGCCTGGGAAATTCCCATGGCCAGAGGAGCCTGGTGGGCTATAGTTCATGGGGTCGTGGACACAACTTAGTGACCTAACAACAACAAATATATTACATTATTTACATATTTATATATATTACATATTTGTAAGAAAATAATGAAGAAGCACTCAACAGTTACAGCTGTCATTTCTGTTTCTGGAACCAGTCATGTGGTCACAAGCTGACATTTATAAATACCTTCTTCTCCTATCTACTCGGTGTTCACTTTGCCCCCTGCATGTACTTCATTTGGTCATGGTTCTTGATGTGGTGACCCTAAACCTTCATTTTTGAAGGGTCTGGGCCTTTATCAGTCCAGTCTTGATTGGCTTGTTACAGTAGTTTCCCACTGACTTTAATCTCAGGGCAGGGTAGTTCTAAGAGATGCCCTAAGGGATCTCTTCTGTTTCATAGGCTTTCTTAGTACCATTGCAGTCTTACCCATTAGCCTAGAGTACTTGCTGTGTTTTTCAACTAGCTCCAATCAGCATACCATCAATGTACTGGACCAGTGTGGTGTCTTGGAGGAGGAAAAGACAGTCTAGGTCCCTGAAGACAAAACCATGACACAAGCCTGGAGAGTTGATAAGGTTGAGGCCTATCTCTCTTTAAAAGATCTCAAGTGGTACACTGATATTGAAGGCACATTAAAGGAAAACTTGATCCTTGATGCTCTCCTTCCCTTGGGAAGTTGACTGGACTCAGATCCAGTGGCTCTAATTCCTAGCTCTGTGGGCAAGTTACTTAACATCCTTGTGACTTTCTTCCCATCAGCCAAATGGGCTCATAAATAATAGTGTTCCTCTTTAGATTCATTGTGAGGGATGAAAGATAAAAAAAAAAAAAAGTAACCAGGTGTGACACATACAAAATGCTGTCAAATAGTAATATTGAAAGGGAAACAATTACAAAATGATATGTAAGGCTAGGTCTGAATATCACCTAAAAAAATCCCTCCTCTGGACGCATCCCACTTTCTGAACATCTTTTCTGGATTGAGGTGGGCTGGCTAGGCTGTATAGATACGCAAAGGACCCAGACAAACGCTCCCATATATCCCTTCAAACTAGAGAGTGCAGGAAGGATGGAAGCAGAGGCCATTTCCGTTTATACCCAAAGGAGGCTCCCCGGGCGCAGTACCCGCCTTGAATTGAGACAGAAAAACAGGGCCAAAGGCACTCTGAGCACTGGGGGAGGAAATGTTCGGGTTTTTCCACCGCCTCCCTTCAGCAGGGACGGGAGCACAGGCTAGGGTTGCACACGGGCTCCGGAAAGGACGAACTTGAGAACTTGAGTACAAAGGAACGGGCGGCGAGAGGGGTTGGGGTGGCGAAGACGGATGATTGGGTTCTTGGAAGATCCTGAAACAAAGGTGGCATCCTACCTTGGGAAAATTGGGAAGGGGCGGGGTAGAGAAGCTGGGACACCGAGAGCAACCCGACACACCTTCCCTCCGCGAGTTCTCGTGACAAAGGGGGCGGTCCGAGCACTGCGCACGGACCGAAGTCTTGCTCACTGAACCTGCGCTCGGCGGGCGCCGCCAGGTGCGCTCAGCCCAGCGGGGCGGAGTGGACCGTGTGGTCCCACCGAGGTGCGCTCAGCCCAGCGGGGCGGAGTGGACCGCGTGGACCCGCCGAGCGTGGTGGGCGGAGTGCAAGGCCGGGGCGGGGCCTCTGCGCCCGGGCCGCCTCCTCTGGGTATAAACTGAACCGCGCGTTTCTGGATTCCAACACGTCCCTAACCGGCTCAAGTACCTCTTCTTTGCCACTTGCTTTGGACGGCCTCACCTCGTCTCCGAATGGACCCCAACTGCTCCTGCTCCACTGGTAAGGGATCCCTGGCTCTGGGACTTAGGATGTCCCCTCCCCAATATCAAGAGGTGTCCCTAGGTTTAGAAGAGGGAGTATTTTGGGTGAGCTTCTGTAGTTAACCCAGCATGTGCCTTCTCCCCAAACTAGCGACTTCATCTTCCATTAGAGCGTTCCCTTCCTCTTAGTCTTCCGTTTCAGAGGCAAGAGGTCTGAGGCTCAAGGCTGCCCCGTCCCACCATCATTCAGGTGTCACGGGGCCTCTGGGTCGGCTCCAGTGCTCTGTCCAGGCCTCCGTATTGCCTAAGCTGGGTGGGGAGGAGATATTGCCTCTTCTGGGCTCAGACAGAAGGTCCAGGACATCAGACCCAGGCTTCCTGAATGGGCACTGAAGCCTGGGCTCATCCTTGGGGGTAAATACAAGACAGTACCCTTTGCACTGAAGGGCAGAGAAGCGGGGTGGCAGGGGGTAGGGGGTAGGGGGATGAGCCTTCTGTCTGTTCTGTGCTGGACTGGAGCTCCCAGGGCTGGTGCTGACCCAGGAGGAGGGGGAGGGCCCTGCTGATGTCTGCAGTGGCTCATCCTCTCCCCTGCTCACCGCTGGCTTTTCCCTTCCTGGCAGGCGGCTCCTGCAGCTGCGCTGGCTCCTGCACCTGCAAGGCCTGCAGATGCCCCTCCTGCAAGAAGAGTGAGTGTGGGCCTCCTCTGGGAACCCAGGGAGGGGGTGGGTGGGGAGTGCTGTAGCTAGCGGGAGGGAGGGAACCCAGAGTGGGTTCTGAGTGCATGGTTCTCGGGGGGGGGCTGGCCCTCTTTTGCCGCTGGGCACCCACCTGTCACTGCTGCTTCTAACTTTCTGCCCTGTCCTGGGTGGGTTTAGATGGAGCCAGGCAGCCATTTCCTAGTAGAACTCATGCCAAAGGTCCTCCAAGCTGTCTTAGGGCATGTTTTTCTGCACTCAGGGTCCTCTGGGTCTGAGGGTTTTGCCGCAGGGTTGCTGTTGGGCAGGGAGGTGCCTGGGAAATGCATTGCTGACACCTGCTTTCCCCCATCTCTCCCCAGGCTGCTGCTCCTGCTGCCCTGTGGGCTGTGCCAAGTGTGCCCAGGGCTGCATCTGCAAAGGGGCCTCGGACAAGTGCAGCTGCTGTGCCTGATGTCGGGGAGAGCCTGCTCCCAGGTATCAATGGAGGAACGTGGGCCAACCTGCATTTTTGTACAACTCTGACTTGATCACTACATTCCCTTTCTTAGGAAATATGTGAATGGTAATAAAGATTGTTGACACTATTCTGATTCAGTTTTCTTTTCTGTGCATTTGGAATAAGGGCTTTTGTAGGAGACTGGATGAGAACTGTAGAGACATGGCGACTAGAATAAAGTGTTAGGCCCTAATAAACTAAATGTGCTGAGCAGATTCAGGGTCCCCTCTGTTCTCATGTCAAGGGTTGGTGGCTTCATTTTCCATCCTCTGATTGCCCTGAATAACTTCAGTTCCTCATAGATTTTAGGCTTGATAGACTCTAAAGAAGTTGGACTCACACCCCTAGTTACCTAAATCCCTACCTGGGACTCTCAAACTCCCTGCACTCAAAGACTAGTGTGAATTTTCTGGCTGTGGTTTCTATTTTCTATCTTCACAAACCTAAAAGTTGGCAAAATAAAATTAAGTGGATTATTAATAAAAATTTATAAGGATACAAAATACAAAGTCCAATTATTGATTCAACAAATTTGAATAAATACATGGGGAACAGTAACACAAGAAAAATTTAAAAAGTAAAAACCACATGTTTGTTCACCCAATACTAACACAATTTTGTAAATCAACTATGGTTCAGTTTGAAAAAGAAACAAACTACACACTTGTTCCTCAAAGGTGTGTGCAGAACACTGAAAACACTGGTGCCCGGCTGTGGGCCCCAGCCATAGCTGGAGCAGCCCCTCCCACACCCCCACAGGGACATCCATCCCACTGCCAGCGACAGGACACCTGCTACCCTTGAGAGCTCCCTGCGTTGAGTTGGCTCTAAGTCTTTGGAAGTTCCTTTAGGTCAGGCTGAACTCTGCTTTCAAAATCCAGCCCTTGGCTACTTGAAACCAGCAAAGTGGTTAGGACTTGGGAGGTAATGCCCAGCCATTTCCCAGCAAGAGAGAGTATACCTGGAAACTGGTTCCTGATGAAGGACTTCATGTCTGCCTGTGCACATTCTGCACAGTGTCACATTCTGCAGTTACGGAACTAGCTGTGTGTATTTGGAAGAAGAGAGGTGCTGAGTGGCTTGTAAACGATGGTCATGGCTAGTCCCCCCCGACAACATTTGGAGTGATTTGCTATCTGATAAAGAGAAAGACAAGTCACATGGTCCAAGTGTCAGAACCACACTCACCTACAGGTATCCTGTGTGAAGAGGGGATTTCTAGACCCAGTGTGCTGGTTCATTTAAGCAGTGGCCCTTCCTGAATGAAAGTGACATCGCTCAGTCATATCCGACTCTTTGGGACCCCATGGACTGTAGCCTAACCAGGCTCCTCTGTCCATAGGATTTTCAGGCAAGAGTACTGGAGGGGGTTGCCATTTCCTTCTCCAGGGGATCTTCCTGACCCAGGGATTGAACCTGGGTCTCCTGCATTGCAGACAGACACTTTAATGTCTGAGCCACCAGGGAAGCCCCATATCCTGACTGAGTCTCTCAAACCCTCTAAGTCTCCATTTCCTATAAAAGGAGGTTATATCTCTATGTGCTATTAAGTGAGAGTGGCCTAGCTCCTCACTGCTGCTGCTGATGCTACAGTCGCTTCAGTCGTGTCTGACTCGGTGCGACCCCATGGACGGCAGCCCACCAGGCTCCCCCGTCCCTGGGATTCTCCAGGCAAGAACACTGGAGTGGGTTGCCATTTCCTTCTCCAATGCATGAAAGGGAAAAGTGAAAGTGAAGTCGCTCAGTCGTGTTCGATTCCTAGCGACCCGGTGGACTGCAGCCTACCAGGCTCCTCTGTCCATGGGATTTTCCAGGCAAGAGTACTGGAGTGGGTTGCCATTGCCTTTTCTGTAGCTCCTCACTAGGTCTTAATAAACAATGTCTATTACAATCCTTGAGTTCACAGTGACTTTATTGGGACAGAATCTTGTTGAATCCTAACAAGCTCTTGGGGAAAGATGGGAGGTTAAAGTTTGATTGGAAATGTACTCATCCAGCAGGAGTGTGGATGCCCTGCGACAGCCCCCCTCAGGTATGACGCTGCCACACCATTTGGACAATCACAAATTCAATGCCCACCCTTCATATCACCTGATCTACATTGAACCCATGACAGAGCGAACTTGCAGGCGATGGAGGGATGTGCCAATTGCCCAGAGTTTAAGCGACCTGCCCAAGGGCACACAGATCGCAGTCAAGAGGTCTGAATCTATACTACAGCTGTCTCACCTACTCGCCAAAGGCGAATAATTATGAGGTCATATTATGCTGAGCCCTGCCTCTCATTATTCAGAGCTGGCAGGCTCCTTAGAGACAGGCTAGTCGTGCTAATAGCAGAATAGATGGAAGACTGAAGTACAAGAGGTCACGGCTATGATCTTCCTTTCCTTGGGGTCATCATGCTTCCGGAACCTCCATCCTGGAATGGGGTGGACTGGCTAAGTTCAGGAAAACCCCTGAAAAGTTTAGGGCAAGACCACCCGGAAAAACGTGCCCATCCATCCATTCAGTCGTGGAGAACAAAAAGGAAGGATGGGAGGCAGAGGCCTGAGTGAATTGATCCTGGGGCTGTTAGAAATGTTAAGAGAAACGCTGCCTAGGGCCCTTCGCGGGGACCAGGACAGGGAACGGTGGGGCAAGAGAGAGTAGGGGGCTTGGTGGTGAAGGTCACATCCACCACGGGGCTCTGCACACGACACAGCCACCTGTGCCTGGGACATGGGCGCGAGACTAGGGTTGCACACTGGCTCCGGGAAGTGGTGAACGCGAAGAGAACAGCGCGGGGGTCGGGGGTGGGGAAGACGGCGAAAACACAGAGGCTGGGTTCCCGGAAAAAGCCGGGAGCAGGGTGGCTGCCGCCCTCGGGAAAATTGGGAGGGGACGGGTAGGGAGGCTAGGACACCGCGTACCTCCCGGCAAACTGTCCCTCCCCGCGGGACAGGGCCAAAGGCGGCCCTCCGTGTGCACAGCGGCCCCAAGGGCACCGGGAGACTCGCGCTCGGCTCGCGTGGGGCTCACCGCCCGGCCCGGAAGCTGTGGGCGGCACGGGCGCGGAGCCTCGGGGCGGGTGCAGGCGGGGCGGGCCCTCTGCGCCCGGGCCGTCTCCTCCGGTTACAAACCCAGCGAGCGGGCTCCTCGACTCGACACGCCTCTCACCAGATCGGGTGTCTCCTGGTCTCAGCTCGGCTCCAAATGGACCGCAACTGCTCCTGCCCCACTAGTAAGCGACCCCTGGCTCTGGGCCTAGAGTGCCCCCTTCCCAGGCACTAGACAGAGGTTCCGTGGGGTTAGACGAAGAAGGATTTTGAATCTGAGCTAAGGTGGACACCCAGGGTTCACCCAGAAGTGCTTTCTTCCTAGCCAGGATCGAGAGAGCATATTTTTTTCTTCCCTCCCCCACCCAGTCAAGCGGCTTGTGGGATCTTAGTTCCTCCACCAGGGATTGAACACGGGGCCCTGGGCAGTGAAAGCACAGAAATCCTAAGCACTGGACTCACAGAGAATTCCCAGACTCTAATTTTGAATGGAGAGTACTGAGGCTCCAGACTGTCCATGTTGTCCTCACCCAGGGGGTCAGGGGACAACTAGACTGGAACCCAGTGCTGGGAGGAGATCTTGGAGCTGCCGGGCCTTGATGGCCGGAGGGGACATGGTGCCTCTTGGGATTCAGGACATAGACCTGGCCCCCAGCTCCAGTCAACCTGGGCTGGGTCTGGAGCCTGGGACCTTCCCTGGGAAGGGGATCTACTTTCCTGGGACCAGAAGAGAGAAGCTGGGGCTTCTGCATTTGCCTGAGTGGAGGGGAGCTCTCCCAGGGCTGGTCCTGACCCAGGAGGAGCGGGAGGGCCCTGCTGATGGCTGCGTGGCTCCTCCTCCCTCCTGCTCACCACTTGCCTTTTCCTTCCTGGCAGGCGGCTCCTGCAGCTGCGCTGCTCCTGCACCTGCAAGGCCTGCAGATGCCCCTCCTGCAAGAAGAGTGAGTGTGGGGCCTCCTCTGGGAACCCGGGGTCTGGGCTGAGTCCAAGGAGGGACCCAGAGCTCAGCAGGGAGCAGGACTGACCAGAATTCCCTACATCACTCCCCACCCGCTGTACCAGCACTGAAACAGAATCTGAGCTGAAAGAGCCAGAGAGATGATTCTGTTCCAACTTCTCATTCTAGAATGGCTAAATAAGTTTGAGAGAGGTCAGCGAATGGGGTCAAGGATGGAAACTAGACCTAGAACCCAGGTCTCTTGTTTCTGACGTTACCTTGTGAACCCTCCAGTGTCCTGGGCACTTTAGGTTCTTGAACTTGGTGACCAGGTGTGGGATCTCTGCCCTGGGGGTGCAGCCCTTTGCTGTACAGGCAGCCCAGTCCTTCCCTGACCCCTGGTGAACAGCTGTGGCAGCAGTTTGCCCCTCTCTGAACTTGACCACTTTCCTTACTTCACTGTATGTTTCTGAGGGGTGTATGCATGCTTACTTCACTGTATGTTCGCTTTAGTCATGTCTCTTTGTGACCCTAATGGGCTATAGCCTTCCAGGCTCCTCTGTCCATGGGATTCTCCAGTCAAGGATACTGGAGTGGGTTGCCATGCTCTTCTCCGGGGGATCTTCCAAACCCAGGGATCGAACCCACATCTCTTATGTCTCCTGCATTGGCAGGAGGGTTCTTTACCACTAGTACCATCTGGGAAGCCCTTTGAGGAGTGGCAGCTGCCCTTTCACTGCCCCTAAAGGCCCCACCACAGCTTCTAGGCTTTCTGCGCTGTCCTGAACTCAGAGCAATTTTCAGAGTGTCAGAAACGAATTTCTTAGGACAGAGCACACTTTCCTAAGGTCAGGGTCCTCAGAGCCTGGGGTCAGCTTGTGCCAGGCCTGCTGTTGGGAAGGGTGGTTTCACGTAATGCTGCCTCTCACTCTCACTCCCCCCAGGCTGCTGCTCTTGCTGCCCTGTGGGCTGTGCCAAGTGTGCCCAGGGCTGCATCTGCAAAGAGGCCTCGGACAAGTGCCGCTGCTGTGCCTGATGTCAGGGAGAGCCTGCCCCAGGTGTCCGCAGAGCAACCAAGACAGACTTGCATTTAACAATTGTCTCTTACTACCTTGATGCAATACGACATTCCTTTTTCTATAAAATATGTGAATTGTAATAAATCTTGTTGACTGTATTCTGGCTTCTGTTTTTGTTTGTGTGTCTTGAGTGGAAATGCAGAGACTTGGGTTCTGGACCTAACCAGTTGCCCCTAAGACACTGAGTACCCTAAACAGGTCAGGTTACCTCTCTGAGCTTTGGCTTCTCAGGTAAAAGGGGACACATCCTCTAAGTGACATGAAGGCATTGGGCACATACAGGTCCTAGCTGCCCTCATTCTTTTAAGTGTCGATGATGGGGAAACTCCTCAATTTCTCATTTTCACTCTCTGGGCTTCCCCTACCAAAGTTCAGGCCTCAGCGTTATTAGGTTTGTAGGTTTCGAAAGTACTCAGACTGGGTGAAATCTGAACGCTAATTGTTTTACTTCTACATAGGGCTTGCTTCTAAAACACTGCTGAAGGACCAGCTTTTATTTTCTAATGCTCACAGATTTAAATTGGTAAATGTACTAAAAAAATTTTAGAGGTCACAGTGAAAAAAAAAAAACACCCACTTTTAGATTCAATACACAGAATTTCATCAATTGGTGAAGAACCAATAAGAAAATGTAAGTTTTAAACGCTGCACATATGTTCATCGAAGCCGTGGATAAGCCTCCTGGGAACACTTCATCAGTGCCCCGCTGTGTGGACCACGCATGCCTGAAGTAGCTCTTGCCCCCCAGACCCGCAGGGAACATCAGCCTTGGCTTGCCCAGGGTCACCGACAGGATGGCCACCACCTCTGCCAGCTTCCTGTGGTGAGTTGGCTTAGAATCTTTGGGAGGTCTTCCCTAGGGCAGGCAGAAATCTGTCCCTCTCTCAAAATCCAGCCCTTGGCTACACGAAAGCAGCAAAGTGATTGTGAAAGTGGAAGGAGTCACCACCCAGCTGTTTCCCAGGAAGAGGGCATGTACCTGAGAACTGGGTCGAGGTGAAGGACTTCACGTCTGCAGGGTAATGGCTATTGCCCAGTTTGGAGGGCGAGGTGGTGTTCATAAGGCTGGAGTGAGGAGCCCAGTGACTTGTTATTTATATCAAAGCTCACTGCCCCTGGCCATTTGCAGAGGGTATTGCCCTTATTATTATTCTTTTTAATGCAGGAATCTTTTAATAGTAAAGGACACTTAATGTAAGCTGTGTGCGTGCATGTGTGCTCAGGTGGCTCAGTTGTGTCGACTCTTTGTGATCCCGTGTATTGTTCCCCCCCCAGGCTCTTTGGTCCATGGAATTTTCCAGGCAAGAATACTGGAGTAGGTTTCCCTTCCTACTCCAGGGTATTGCTATTTGTTGCACAATCAAAAAAAAAAAAAAAAAACCAACAACAACCCATAAAACAAGTCACTTGGCCTAGAAGTCAGAACCACACTTGCCCACAGATTTCCTTTGTGAAGAGGGGATGGGTTTTGGTGTCAGGCATCCTGGTTCACAACTACCTAGTCACTATCTGACTTGGGCATGTATTTGATACTGCCTGAGCCTCCATTTTCACCTGTGTATAAGGGAGATTACATCTCAATGGCAGGGGCATAAATGGGATAGTGGTGATTCCTAGATATGGCTTTAAGAAGTGGCCATTATAATCACTTTATCCACGAAATTTTGTGGCTATGTGGATAATCCACTGAGGCTCCAACAAACTCCTAGAAAATGGCTCATGGATTTGGGAGGATTCCCCAGGACTGAGGCTGAGAATGGGTTGGAACCTTGCTGACTGAGTGCCAGGGGAGTGGGGATGCCCTCCAATGACACCGAAAGGATAAGATGCTACACAGTGTCAGGACAGACTCGGAAGACTTTCCCACCCTTCATGTCATTTGATCTGCACAGGAACCAGTGCCAGAATAAATGTCCAGGGGCTGGGGTCATTGTGCCATCTTCCAGAGAGGTTAAGCAACCTGCCCAGGACACACAGTCAGAAGTCAGAAGACTGAACCTGTGCGACAGCTGTCTCACCTCCTGGCCACACACTGCTGGAGATGCCCCTGGAGGCTGAATCCTGCCTCTCCTTATTCAGAGCTGCAAGGGTCCCCAGAGATAGTCCAGTTATGGTCCTGGCTGGAGAGATGGGAGACTGAGGGCCAGAGAGGTCACAGAGCTATGCAGAGGGTTCTGACTGCCAGCTCAGTGCTTTCCTACTGCTCCTTCCATGCCAGGTGTTCCGTGTCCTCACCCGTTGTGAGATGTCATGGTGCCCAGTAGGGGGTGAGGGCAATGGGGCTGCAATCAGCCTGCATGAGCGCCAGTCCCACCTGGTCACAGCCACATGACACAACCTCTTTGTGCTTCAGTCTCATCTGCTTTAAAAGGCAAAAGAATAGTATCTTGCTCTTAGGATTAAAGAATTGAATATTTGCAAAGAAACTGGAATGAAACCTGGCACACAGTCAGTAATATAGTAATATTAGCTATTATTATTATCAGTCGAAGCATAGGATATATTTCTCTACATCCAGACGAATAAGCTGGAGCTGGTGTGCTAGCTGAGTATTCTCTCTTGTTCTCATCAAACATGGGAGCAGATGACTAGTTCCCCTAAGAGGGTTATGCCCCTCTCCCAACAAAAAGGGGCTGGCACTAGGCACTTGCCATCAGCAAGACAATCCGAGTTCTCCTAACAAAATACTGAAGGATTCTGCCATTACTGCTGTCACCTGAACCAAGATTTTACTCAACGTTTTATATACATATAAATTTATTTACATGAAAAGCAAACTCTTTAAGGCTATGAATATGAAGCTCAATTTACTTCTAGACATTGATGGTAGCCACTAAGACATATATGCATTCCTTTCATGCCACTTCGGCACCCATGCTTGAGCTAAGGCAGTAGAGAAGTGCTGAACACATACCTCTGGGCCTCAGGGAAGCTTCATCGCTGACTCTTTTCCTTAAGAAGAGACAGGAATAGCATTTGGGGCACCACATCCCAGCACTGTGACCTTGGGTTAATAGCGTCCTTGTACTGGATGTACTTTTTGCCTTTGGGAAACAGCCTCCCAAGTAGTGTTTCCCTTGAGCTGTTAGAATTCAAAGAGGAAAAGTGATGAAACAAGGCTTGGCACAGACTCCCTGGTATGTAACTGTCAGGACTATTCAAAGGGAAATGCCCACTGTCTTACTTCGTTATTGAATGCCAGGTCTGCCTATCACTTACAAGGATGCTTTCCCTAGAGGGCATCGTATAACTAGGGAACCTCCATCCTGGAGCCGGGTGGACTGGCTAGGCAGTGGATTCCCTGGCCCATTCATCTATTCAGTCGTGGAGAATGTAAGGAAGGCTGGGCGACAGAAGGCTGAGTTCCCTGCTGGGCTGTTACAGGAGAAACTTTAGAGAAACTCTGTTCAAAGTCCACGGTGGGGGCTGTGGGAAGAAATATTAGGGAAGCGGGGTTCGGGGGATTGGTGATGAGGCTCACATCCATCACGGGTCTCTGCACACGACACAGGGGCTCCAGCGGAGCCTGGGATGTGAGCACGAGGCTCGGGCTGCTCATGGGCTCTGGGAAAGGGTGAAAGCAAAGACAAGAGTTGCGGGGGCAGGGAAGACTGCGAGGGCTCAGGGGCTGGGTTCCCGTAAACACCGATGTCTGTCCACATCGTGGAAAGCTGGGAAGGGGCGGGCAGGAAGCCTGGAGCGCTACTTGTCGCTTGGGACAAAGTCCCTCCGCGTTGTGGGCGAGTAGGGGGAGGGAGGCGTTTTGGTGCGCACGGAGCCCAGCCGCATTCCCGGAATCTTGCGCTCGGCCGCGCGTGGTGCTCACCGCCCGGCTCGGGCGCAGCGGGCGGCGTGGGTGCAGGCGGGGGCAGACCCTCTGCGCCCGGCCCGCTTCCTATGGGTATAATAGCGCTCGGCTCCTGGGCTCCAACACGCCTCCCACCGGACCAGTGGATCTGCTTTGCCACTTGTTCTGGACCTCAGAGCTCGCTCTTCCTCCAAATGGACCCGAACTGCTCCTGCCCCACTGGTAAGGGTTCCCTGGCGTTGAGCCCTAGGATGCGCGCTTCCAGGCGCAGGACAGAAGGTCCCGGCAGCTAGAGAAGGGAGGATGGTCAAGGGGACTCCTGTCATTGGACCACTGGTTTTCCCTAGTCAGGATTATGAGAGCGTTTATCTCCCTTTGCCCCCCCCCCCCCCCCGCCTTTTTTTGTTTGTTTGTTTGTTTTTAGTTTGTCATCTTGCACGGTGTCCTGGATCTTAGTTCCCCGACCAGGGATGGAACCCGTGCCTCCCTGAAGTGGCAGCGGGGAGTCTTAACCACCGGGGAAATCCCTGCTTCTTATTGAATTGAATGTACTGTGAGGTTCCAGCTCATCCTTGTCCTCACCCACCTGGTCAGGGGACAGCTCGACCGGGACCCAGTGCTGTGGGGAGGCCTTGGAGCTGCCGGGCCTTGATGGGAGGTGGGGACATGGTGCCTCTTGGGCTCCAGGACATAGACCTGGCCCTCACCCTCAATCACCCTGGGCTGGGTCTAGAGCCTGGGCCTTCCCTGGGGAGTAAATCAGGAGGGGACCTACTTTCCTGGGACCAGAAGAGAGGAGCTGGGGCTTCTCTATCCACCTGAGTGGACTGGGAGCTCCAGCGCTGGTCCTGACCCAGGAAGATGGGGAGGGGCTCTGCTGAGGACTTCGTGGCTCCTCCTCCCCTCTGCTCACCGCTGGCCTTTTCCTTCCTGGCAGGCGGCTCCTGCAGCTGCGCTGGCTCCTGCACCTGCAAGGCCTGCAGATGCCCCTCCTGCAAGAAGAGTGAGTGTGGGCCCTCCTCTGGGAACTTGGGGTCTGGGCTGAGGAGGGACCTAGAGCTCAGCAGGCAGGAGCCGGACACTGACCACACTTCCCTACATGTCCTGTGCCTGCCCCCCACTCCCAGCACTGAAACAGATTGAGACCCATACAAGCCATAAAGATTGTTTAGTCCCAACCTCTCATTCTCGAAAGGTAAACTGGTAAACTGAGCCCATAGAAGCCACATAATAGTGTCAACAATGGATGGGACTAGAATCCAGGTCTCCTTTCTCTGATGCCACTTTGTGAGCCCTCCAGAGTCCTGAGTACTTCGTACTGAACTTGGTGACCATGAGTAGCTTCTCTGAACCACGTCCTTTGCTGCAGATGCAGCTCAGGGCACACCTGGTCTTCCCGGGACCAGCTCTGTAACTAGTCTGCCTCCTCTCTGGCCCTAAAGACTCTCTCACTTCATTCGATGCTTCTGGGGGTGGCCTTCCCTTGGTCCTGAGGCCCTGTCACTGTCTCTCCAAGGCTCTCTATTCTGTACTCACATGGGACTGGCAGCCTTTTCCTTTTGTCACAAAGCAAATTTCTTAAGACAGCTCTCTATCCTGAAGTCAGAGTCCTCTAGGCCTGGAGGAAGAGCCTGTGGCAGGCCTGCTGTTGGGAAAGGTGTTTTCGTGTAATATTATCTCTGACTTTCACTCTCTCCTTTCTTCCTCAGGCTGCTGCTCCTGCTGCCCTGTGGGCTGTGCCAAATGTGCCCAGGGCTGTGTCTGCAAAGGGGCCTCGGACAAGTGCAGCTGCTGCGCCTGATGTCGGGCAGAACCTGCCCTAGTTGTCAATAGAGCAACCATGACAAATTTATATATATTATTTTTTCATACAATCTGACCTGGTGCTACATTACCTTTTACTATGAGACATGTGATTTCTAGTAAAGTTGTTGACTATATTCTGGCTCTGTCTTCCTTTGTTTGTCTTGGACAAAGAGACCTCATGCCTATGAGGACTGGGGGTGGGGGTGGGGAATGGACCAGAAGTGCAGAGTTCTGGGCTCTGGACCAAATATTAGCCCCTAACACACTGAGGGTCTTAGCAGGTCAGGCTACCTCTCAGAGCTTCGGTTTCTCAGTTCAAAACGAAAACATTGTCCACGTGACACAACGATACCAGGCAGCTACTGGTTCCCCTCTGTTCTCACTGTATTGATGGCTCAGAAACTTCCGTTTTTATTAAATTCTGTGGGGATTTGTGACCACCTCAGTCCTCGGTGATGTGAATCTTCAAAGTACTCACAGGGGACGCTATTTAACACTCCTCTTGTTTGATTTCCATGTTTTAGCTTGCTTCTAAAACACTAAAATGACCTGTTTTTATTTTCTACCACACTTTTATTTTGAAAAATAAAAAATGAATTACTAAAAAATTGTTAAAATCTACAGTATGTAAAACCTACTTTAGGATTCAACACATAAGAAGCAACATTAATATATGAAGATGATAACTTTTAAAAGTGTGTGATTTTTATATGTTCATTGAAGATGTTCATGAGCCCTAGAAACACTTTACAAATGCCCCACTGTGTGAGCAAACACACTTGAGATGCTGGGCTTGGCATCCCCAGAGGGAACATCAGTCTTGGCTTGGCCGGTTACAGTGACAAGACACCTGTTTTTCCTGAGAGCTCCCTGCGCTGACCTGGCTCTGAATCTTTGAAAATTCCTCCCTAAGTCAGGCTGAAATCCACACTTCCTTCAAATTTAGCCCTTTGCTACTGGAAACCCACAAAGTAATTTAAATTTAAAGGGAATTTCCCATCTTTTTCCCAGCAAAACCCAGTGTACCTGATATTCGGTACCAGATAGAGGACTTCTATGTCTTCCTCGGCATGTGATGGCTATTCTGCAGTTTGAAGGGCCCCGTGGTGTTTATCAGGGAGCAGTGTGTGCTGCCATGCGTGCACGCTATGTCGCTTCAGTCCTGTCTGACTCTGCCATCCGATGGACTAGCCTGCCAGGCTCCCATGTGCTGAGTGAATGGTAATCCATTCCAGGTGTCCCACCCCCTGGCGGTCGTTGGAGGGAATTACTATTTGATGTTCAAGAGAAAGGGGAGTCTTGTGATTCAGAACTCAGGATGTAGATTGCCTACATGTGTCCAGTGTGAAGAGCCAGCTCGTGCTGAGTGCATGGGTATGGGGGGGGGGGGGTCAGGCATCCTTGCTAACAGTCACTTTGCCACTTCCTGACAGAGGCAAGTTATTGATACTCTGGGATTCCATTTCCTCCTTCCTATAAAAAAGATTAAAGGACTCCCCTGGTGGTTCAGGGGTAAAGAATCCACCTGCCAATCCAGAAGACACAGGTTGGATCATTGATCCGGGAAGATCCCACATGCCACGGAGCATCTAAGCCTCCTGATCAGTTGTGTGGCACAACTGATGAGCCTGCGCGCTAGAGCCTGTGGTCCCCAACGAGGAGCCACTGCAACGAGAAGTCCACGAACTGCAACTAGAGAAAGCCTGAGCACAGCAAGAAGACCCAGCACAGCCAAATATAAATTAATAATTAATTTAAAAGATGCTATTTCAATGTGGGGGAATAAATGAGACAGTGGCTTGGTTCCAAGCACAGGCTTCGTGAATGGTGTCCATTATGATCTCTATATCCACACTGACATTAATCCAGCTCCCAACAGGCACCTGGGGAAAGGCTCATTGGTTTGCAACCATGTTCAGGGTGAGGCCACAGACAGATAGGAACCTTGCTTATCCAGTGCCCCTAGGGCCTGCGCATGTCCCTCGGTAAGCCCCACAGAATAAGTCACTGTCCCACCATTTGAGCAAACTCAGTGGACCTGCAAGGTCTGGAGTGACTGTTAGCTTCAAAGAGGTAAAAGAACTTGCCTAAAGTCACACAGTCACAGTCAGAAGACTGAACCTAAACTACTGTCTCACCTCCTGGCCTGGCCATGCTGTGTTGATGATGATGCCACTGGATGCTGACCCTGCCTCTCCTTATTCAGAGCTGCAAGGGTGCTCAGAGACAGTCCAGTTGTGCTCCTGGCTGGAGAGACGGGAGGATGAAGCCAGAGAGCTCACCGAGTATGCAGAGGGTTCTGACAGCCACCTCAGTGCTTTCCCCCAGGTGTTCATGTCCTCACCTGTCCGGGGAGGGCATGGTGCCTGGTGCGGGGTGAGGAGAGGAGGCTGCGGTCAGCCTGCAAGAGTGTCAGTCCAACCTGTGTCACTTAGTGCCATGTAACCACTCTGGGCCTCAGCCTCCTCTGCTCTAAAGCGCAAAATAATAGTGTCTGGCTCTCAGGATGAAAGAATGTAATACATGGGCAGACTGTCAAAGTATGTTTGGCACTTAGTGAGTATCTATAATATCACCTAGTTATTTATTATGATTATTAACATAAGAACCATTTTCCTCCTTCCAGAGAATCAAGCAAGGACAGGAGGCTTAGCTCTGGGTTCTGTGTCGTCCTCATCAACCCTGTGAGCATGTGACCAGTTCCCCTGAGAGAGTTACCCTCCATTCAGGAAAAGAGGCATTGACCCTAGAGATAGAAGGCCATGAACAAGACAGTGTGGGTCCTCCTAACAGATACTGAAGGATCCTGCCCTTTCTGCTGTCACCTGCCTCAGGAATTCCTTACCATTTTCTTTTCAATGATTCATATTTTCTTGGGTATATCATATGAAAAATAGTTATATGAAAATTTCATTATATGAAAAATGACCACTACTGGAAAGGAGAGTAAGGCCATAGCCAGAAAATCATATGTACATTCCTTTCCTTTCTCATGTATCACTCCCAGGATTGAGCCTTACACAGTGAGAAGTGCTGAACATGGTTCTGGCTCAAAGGGAGGCTTTCTCACTGACTTTCTCTTTCAATTGGGAAGTGACAAAAAAACCAGAAGGGAATAACTCCCCAGCACTGTGAGCCTGCCTGAGGAGCCTCCTTGTAGTGTGTGCGGTTTTGCCTTTGAGAAAGGCATTCGTAACTAGTATTTCCCTTTGGGGTTACTGTGAGAATTCAAAGAGCAAAAGTAATTAACAAGGCTTGGCACAGTCTCCAAGGTGTGTAATTACCAGGAAATTGTCAGCAATACTAGCAGGGTAATACCCACAGGTCTTTCCTACTGAATGCCAGGTCTGCCTATCTCCGGGGTGGGGCGGGGGTGCAGGGGACATCCTATGATTAGGGAACCTCCATCCTGGAGTGCAGAGGCCCCGTTACAGTTGAGGGAAGCCGCTGGAAAACTGAGGCAAAGGGGCGCCTGGAGAAACGCGCCATTGTCTCTTCAGGAAAGGAAAATGGAAGTGAGGACCACAGGCCTAAGGAAATGTGGGTCGCGGAGCAGTTACAGGAGACGTTACAGGAAAACCGCAGCGAAAAGACCGTGGTGGGAACCGAGGCAGACCATGCCTGCGGACCCCGGGGAAGGGGAAATGGTGGCGAGGGTCACCTTCACCTTGGGTCTGGGGCACCACTCCCCGGCCTCAGCCAAGCGGGACACCAGCGAGCGGGAGGCGGGGGTGGTTCACTGGCTCCAGGCAAGGGCGACCCGGAGGCCGGGGGCGCGGAGTCTGTGGCGGGGAAGCCGCGAGGACACGGGAGCCCTGTTCCTAGACGCCCGGGAACAGGTGGCTGCTCACGTGGCGAACACGGGGACGGGAGGCCGGGGAGGCTGCGACAGCGCTTACCGCTGGGCACAGGGGCCCTCGGCTCCAGCGGGCACCCAAGTGGAGCCGCGCGCTCGGCCCGGGCGCTGCGGGCGGGGAGGGAGCAGGGGGCGGGGCCTCTGCGGCGGGCCCCTCCCCTCCGAACGCGGGACTGGCTCTGGGCTCCAAGGCCTCCCACCGGACCAGTGGGTCTCCTTCACCACTGCTTTGGACCTTGGACCTCGCCTTTCCTCCTGATGGACCCCAAGTGCTCCTGCCCCACTGGTGAGGGACCCCTGAATTTGAGCCCTACTGATGCCTGCTTCCCAGTAACTGGACGGAGGGTCCCTAGGGTTGCAGAAGGGAGTGTGTGGAGTTTGATCACAGGGGACCCCTGTCACTTACTGGTCTAGGAATGTCTTCCCAGCCAGGTTCCTGAGAGTATTTCAGGCGCCCTTGGCCTCCATTCTAAATCTGAGAGCACCGAGGCACCACACTGTCGTTCTTCCCCTTACCCAGGGGTTCAGGGGACAGCAAGACCAGGACCTAGTTCTACGTGAAAGGCTTGGAGCTACCAGGCTTTGATGGCCGGAGGGGACATGGTGCCTCTTGGGGTTTAGGACATAGACTTGGTCCCAAGCCCCGGTCAACCTGGGTTGAGTCTGGTGCCTGGGATTTTCCCTGGGAAGGGGATCTTCTTTCCTGGGACCCGAAGAGGGGAGCTGGGGCTTCTGTATCTGCCTGAGTGGAGAGGAGTTCTCCCAGGGCTGGTCCTGACCCAGGAGGAGC
Organism: Bubalus bubalis; assembly: GCF_019923935.1. Taxonomy (NCBI): domain Eukaryota; kingdom Metazoa; phylum Chordata; class Mammalia; order Artiodactyla; family Bovidae; genus Bubalus; species Bubalus bubalis. The sequence goes on along the minus strand of NC_059174.1, from coordinate 23,636,473 downwards.
GGGAGGGCCCTGCTGATGGCTGCGTGGCTCCTCCTCCCCCCTGCTCACTGCTGGCCTTTCCCTTCCTGTCTGGTGCCTCCTGCAGCTGCGCTGGCTCCTGCTCCTGCAAGGCCTGCAGATGCCCCTCCTGCAAGAAGAGAAGAGTGCAGGGCCTCCTCTGGGAACTTCGGGGCTGAGCTGAGTCCTAGGGGGGACCCAGAGCTCAGCAGGCGGGAGCAGGACACTGACCGCACTTCCTGGCACCCCCCTCACCGGGAACTGATTCTGAATCACCTGGAATCACCTCAGACATGACTGAACATCAAGCTCGCACTAGGGAACTGGGAAATGGAGGCCCGGACGGTCCCAACCAAACAGACTCAGACTCATCACTAGATCTAGTTCTCCTTCCTCCTGATTCAGGTTTCTGAATCCTCTCATGGACTGAAGCACCTTAGGGACATGAGCTAGTGACCATGTGTGGCTTCTCTGACCGGGTTCTGCCTTTTCCTGTAAGCAGCTCAGACCATCCCTATTCCCACTGGGAGGTGCTCTGTGAAGGTCACGGCCTCCACATTGACCTGGAGAATATTCTTTCTTAAGTGATGGCTCTGGGAGCTGGCTCTCTCTTGTCCCCAGAGGCCCTGGTCACTGTCTCTCTGAGGCCCTGTGCCCTGTCCTGGGCAAACATGGGGCAGGAAAGCTTAACCTGGTAACCGACAGCAATGATGTCAGGACAGCGGACTCCATGAAACTCAGGGTCTGGGCGTCAGGGCAGCTTGTGTCAGGCCTGCTGGTGGGAAGGGTGTTGCTGGGTAACGTGTGCTCTGACGTTACCTTGCCGTTGCCTCCCCAGGCTGCTGCTCCTGCAGACCCGTGGGCTGTGCCAAGTGTGCCAGGGCTATGTCTGCAAAGGGACCTAGGACAAGTGCAGCTGCTGTGCCTGATGTAGGGGAAACCCTGCCCCACGTGTCCACAGAGCAACCAGGGCAAACCTGCAGTTTATTCTTTTTCATACAACGTGACTCGATGCCACATTTCTGTTTCTATGAAATTCCTGAGTGGAAATAAAAGTTGTTGACTTTATTCTGGCCCTGTTTTCCTTTGTTTGTCTTGGACACAGAAACTTCATGACCATGAGGACTGGGGTGACGAACTGGAGTGGAAGCCCAGAGACCTGGGTTCTGGACCAGATAGTAGCCCCCTCATACCCCCATTCATTGTGGTCACCTCTCATATCTTCAGCTTCTCGGCTCAAAATGAAAGCATCGTCCAGATGATTAGGGCATCAGACAATGGCAGGATTCACTCTATTGGTGTTAAGAGTATGGTTTGCAGAGAAAGTTTTCAATTCCTCATTTTCCTTTTCTGGGAATCCATGCAAACTCAGTTTTGGTGAGAGCCTGGAAAACTACTTGGAGGGGATGAAATCCAACATACCTCTTGCTTGACATCTACACAGGGCTGGCTTCTAAAACACCATGGGGAAAAAAAATCTATTTTTTTTTTAACACCTCAATTTCAAACTTTGGTCAATAAAAGGATTTCTAAAACTTTTTTTGAAACAAAATATATCAAACCCATTTTTCCTTCAACAGATACATTCACCTAAATATGTGAAGAACAAATTACTAGCATTAGAAATGTTTATAAGCTGCACGTATATTCACTGAAGGTGTGCACCTGTTCTGGATACACTTCACCAATGCCCCATTGTGTGGACCACACACGCCTGGTGGGGCTCTCCTCCCCTCCTCCTCACAGGAAACAGCAGTTTTGGCTTTCCCAGTACTACTGACAGGACCCCTGACAGGTCCTTGCAGTGGCCTGACTCTGAATCTTTGCAAATTCCTCCCTAGGCCAGGCTGAAAGCTGCCTTTCCCTCAAACCTAGTGGAGATCCACATACTGACTTGAATTTGAAGGGAATTTGATAGCCATTGTCAAGGAAGGGTGAGTGTACCTGAGACTTGGTTACAAAGGAAGGATTTCATGTTTTCCTCTGTTTGCTGTTGTTCATTCAGTGGTAGGAGAGCCTGGTGGAGAAGGCGATGGCACCCCACTCCAGTACTCTTGCCTGGAAAATCCCATGGAGGGAGGAGCCTGGTGGGCTGCAGTCCATGGGGTCTGGAAGAGTTGGACACGACTGAGCGACTTCACTTTCACTTTTCACTTTCATGCATTGGAGAAGGAAATGGCAACCCACTCCGGTGTTCTTGCCTGGAGAATCCCAGGGATGGGGGAGCCTGCTGGGCTGCTGTCTCTGGGGTTGCACAGAGTCGGACACGACTGAAGTGACTTAGCAGCAGCAGCAGTAGCAGCAGCGGGAGAGCCTGGTGGTGTTTACTAAGAAGCAGGGTGTGCTAAGTGAATGTAATCCATTCCAGGTGTTCCGCCTCCTGGTGTTTGCTGGAGGGAATTGCTACTTGATGTTCAATCCAAGAGAAAGGGATTCTGCTGTGGCTGAGTGGTAAAGAACCTGCCTGTCAATGCAGGCGGAGGAGATGGCACCCCACTCCAGTACTCTTGTCTGGAAAATCCCATGGAGGGAGGAGCCTGGTAGGCTGCAGTTCATGGGGTCACAAAGAGTCGGACACGACTGAGTGACTTCACTTTCACTTTTCACTTCATGCATTGGAGAAGGAAATGGCAACCCACTCCAGTGTTCTTGCCTGGAGAATACCAGGGACAGCGGAGCCTGGTGGGCTGCCGTCTCTGGGGTTGCATAGAGTCGGACACGACTGAGGCGACTTAGCAGCAGCAGCAGTCAATGCAGGAGACATGTGTTGGATCCCTGGGTTGGGAAGCTCCTCTGGAGAATGAAATGGCAACCCACTTCAGTAGTCTGGCCTGGAGAATCCCATGGACAGAGAAGCCTAACCATTTATAGTCCATGGTTGAGAAGAGTCGGACATGACTTAGTCACATAAGAATAACAAGTACTACCTGTTACCAGCATTTCTCATGGGTCCCTTTTTGGGGTCCAGGGAGAAGGGCCTGCAATGAGTGTAAACTCCCCTATGGGTCCGTGCTCCTGAGGACTGTATACTCCCATACTTGCCCACCATCAGCCTTTAGCAGTTGATTCACATTTTAGACTCATTCTACTCACGTGCAGTGACTCCATCTTCCACCTGTTGGCAGATGGTCAGCCAGTTTTCGCGTCCCATCTCTCCTCCACGGAGCCCATTTCCCTGACACTTCAGGGTAATGGTTTTCCTTGTAGCCTCTCTGACACAGTCAGAAAAGGTCATGACTTTAAGGATAATATAATTTTTGTGGGTTAAGGTGGGAGTGGCATTTCTTAGAGATTTCTACAGCCCAGGAGAAGCCAGAAATCACCCCAGGAAATCTTAAAGAGACAGTTTTCAGGTGATACTCCTAGGACTCACTTCAGGGTGGTCACTGCTTGGCCCTGATGGGGGTCCAGGCTGCAGAGAGGGTTCATATGAGTTGTTGGAAGACATGGCCCCAGGGAGGGGCCTGGAAGGATAACACGTAAGTTGAAGAAAGCACTGTAGACCTGTGGGAGGGCCAGTAAGGGCCAGGCAGCCATGCCACATGTCGCCATGCCCCGTCCCCCTCTTTCCCACTCCAGGACATCCTCAGTCTGTGTCGCCTCCATCTCTACAGGCAGCTCCACATGGAGGAGGGGGACATGACACTCTGGTCCCCCACATCCTCTCATTGGAGTTGTGGATGGCCCTGAGACATGGAGCGATGCAGCGTCCCCCTCAGCACCTCCCAGGGCCCAGCCCGCTCCACTCTGCACGTCCAGAGGTCAAGCCAGAATGGCCAGAGCACTTTCCTGCCAATGGTGCCCACTGCCTTCATCCTTCTCTCACTGAGGAGAATGACTTTATTCCTGAGCAAGACAAAGACATTGACTTGGTCTCCAAAAGAACATTTATTTCCAAATTGAGGCCACAGAAACAGAAACTCCCCCTCTTTGACCTCTGCCACTCCCATCAGATAATTCCTCAGACTCGACAATAAGACGCCTCTTTGGCACATAAACACTTCTAGAGAAACCTCCGTCTGGGGACCCAGTCGAGCCTCCTGTTCACAACTCAACATGTTTTGAGTGTGGTGCCTTCTTTGCCACCTCCCTGGAAAGAAGCTCATTCCAGAAAGCTACTTCCTTGTCTTTCAGCTTCTCAGCTGCCCGAGTGTTGACGCCAATCTGAAGGTACCCTTCTTTATGATCATATACTGGCCAATGGGGAAGCCCCTCCCCATTGGGGTTCCTGAAACAAATCAATAGAAATTCACCAAAGCAACAGTGTGGTCCCAACAACCCTCTGAGATGGTCAAGGACCTCGTGGCTTCATTTCTGCCAAAGGCTCATATTCCACCAGAGACAGGAGGCTGACCATGTCTTGGGCAGCCAGTCCATCACAGGGAGCTCTCATGTCAGAGGTCACATGGCCAGGCTTTTGACCATCACACGTTGGAAGCTCCCCCACCCAACAGACACGCCCTGTTCCTTCCCAACCCCGCTCCATGTCTGCCAGAAGCTCACCCATTCCGAGCAAAGTTGGCCCAGAATTTCATCACCATCTTGCTGAGATTGATCTCCTCTTCTGAGGCACCATCTGTGAGGAGGAGTCAAAGCCATTGCTGCTCAAAGTATGGTTCGTGGGCAATAGCAGCCCTTGAGAACTTGCTAGAAATTCAGAAAAGGGGCCCTTACTCCAGACCTAGAGTCAAAACCTGCATTTTAAGAAGATCTTGGGTTATTCAAGCACACTTTAAGCTTGACTGTCACCTACTGACACTGGACTCAGTGCAAACGGGTTCTGCTAGACTAACCCCATCTCCCAGGATGCTCTCCTTTGGGTCTTTTCTCAGCTTCCTTGATCCACACATGTTTTTACAGCATCTGAAAAATAACCAAGCTGCAAGATCCCCAAATAGTCATCCATCAGGAAGTGTGCAGAGGCACAGCCCTGGGGTGTGTCACACACAAGTTGTCTATAACTGCTGATGGTGAAGACATTAAAGACTTAAGGACACTTATGAGTGGTATTCCTTAAAATATTATAATTTAAATTATATTTATTTTTAAAAGATATGAGCTTTAGATGGATGGTTGGATATACAGGCACACACACTTAGTCCTTGTTCAAGGTTAACAGCAGTTCTAACCTTGCTCTCACTCACATTCTCATATGCTCTTATGAGTGTGGAGTGAGTGGTGGCCTTCTAGCCCTGAGCACGGCCCTGTGGGTAACCCTGCATTTAAGAAGTTCTTGGGTTATTCAAGCACACTTTAAGCTTGACTTGCTGATGCCCAGGTTTGGATTCTTAGAGCGATCATGGGTGGAGGCCCAAGGATACTCATTCTCCATCACATACATTAGAGCCAAAAAAGCGTTGGGAGTCTTTGTCCTTCAACGCTGTTTTGGTGAAAGTAAGACCTGGAGAGAAGGAGGAACTGTCCAAGGTCACCAAATCAAAACTTGAACCCTGATCTTCTAATTCCAAGCTATAGTCATCAAAGGGCCATCACCTTTCAGAAAGGGAGCCCCGAAGACAGAGAAGAGCTCATCCCCATGGTCTCCTATCACCGTCTTTGGTTTCAGCTCTGCTGAGAAGTTTGGGCGATAACAAAACTCATACATGTAGGTTGGGGCTCCAGCATCTGTAAGACATGGATTCATACACAGTTCATTTCAGCGGACGCACACCTGCATGGTATCGAGGTCTCGAGAGGGCGTGACCAGTCAGGAAATTGGTGGCACACCTGGTCCTGAGTGAACAACAACAATATTACTAGCAGCTGCCCACTGTGAGAACCAACTGTGTGCCGGATGCTTTGTGTCCCTGCAGGAAGCCCCTGGTTATTAGCACAGTAGAGAAAGAGTTTGGGAAAAATTCTATGACTTAAGGGTGTATTAGTGGTGGAGGTAGAACTAGATGGAGCCAGGTGTTTATTGAATGAATGAAGGAATGTTGAAACTCTGAGGAAAATGATTCAAAATAACTATCATTATAGAGGCCTTGGGTCAATACATGTGAATGTCTCTGCCTACCCATGCACTGACACACCAGAACGTCTAGATACATTCAGTTTATGCACACAGAAATACCACTACATTTCACTGATACGAGTGTGCTAAGGCATTTCAGTCTTGTCTAGTCTTTGCCACTCTATGGACTATAGCCCGCCAGGCTTCTCTGTCCATGGGATTCTCCAGGCAATAATACTGGAGTGGGTTGCCATGCCCTTCTCCAGGGGATCTTCCCAACCCAGGGATCACACCAGCATCTCTTATGTCTCTTGATTCTTTACCACTAGCGCCACCTGGGAAGCCCACATTTCTTTGAGAGCGGGTTTCTTTTCATTCCTGTGGAGAATACCTGCAGCACAACAGGTGCCTTCGATTCTGCCTATTTTTGAGCATTCCAATGTGTTTTTTTCACCTACTAAGACTGGAGCAAATTCAAGGAAATTCAAGTTGCCAGCCTGAAAGTGCAGAGAAGGCAATGGCACCCCACTCCAGTAATCTTGCCTGGAAAATCCCATGGACAGAGGAGCCTGGTGGGCTGCTGTCCGTGGGGTCGCTAAGAGTCGGATACGACTGAGTGACTTCACTTTCACTTTTCACTTTCATGCACTGGAGAAGGAAATGGCAACCCACTCCAGTGTTCTTGCGTGGAGAATCCCAGGGACGGGGGAGCCTGGTGGGCTGCCATCTATGGGGTCGCACAGAGTCAGACACGACTGAAGCGACTTAGCAGCAGCAGCAGCAGCCTGAAAGTGCAGATATTGAAACACAAACCTATGCAGAAGAGGACAATTTACTCCCTGTGTCCCAGGAAACCTCAATCCAGTATTTCCTTTTTGTCCGTCCTCTCACGTGTCCTGCTTCCTGCGTGGCTCAGGGAGTGTGCAGCAGTGGCAGAAGGGAGAGGGGGCTGAGGAGGGGGACAGTCCCTCCCTCCTGGCCTCTCTCCTCGCCTCCCCTCTCCCCTCTCTTCACCCTTTCTTGTAGCCCCAAGAAGATGTTACTTTTTCTGCTGATGCTTCAGCAGAGATGCCCATCTTGTTCCTTCAGGGCTAACTCATGGGCCCCCCACCTGGGGAGCTCTGTGCTTTGCACTGATCGTTATGCCACAGCCAGTGACTGTAATGGGGAAGGGCCAGGCCCCAAGGCAGACTGGTGCGGAATATCATAACTTCTCCCTGCCTTTTGACACTATCACCTTCGGAAAATGCAGAAAAAAGGAAAATGAACAAAACGATCACTTATAATTGTACTGCTCAGAGAAACCTCCTAATATTTTAGCACATGTATAAAAAATAAGGGTATTATTGGTTATGTAGTTTTGTAATTACTATAATAATTTCTTTATATTATTAAATATTTGTCCACTCCATGGTGTAACAATATACACCACCCTGACAGGAGGATGTAGAATACTTTAGTTGCCTCCTTTTTCCACCCCATCATGTCACCCTTAGTTTAGCAAGAGGTGTTGTTTGGAACAAACAATCCTTCCATGGTTCCATAATCCACGTGCTAAACAAGTGCTTCAGGGTCAAGCAGAAATTGTTGTATCGACAGTGTTTACTCTTGCTTCTGCCACTCTGAAGTGTTAGAATCAGGGGACATCCCTGGTGTTCCAGTGGTTAATACTCTGCACTTCAACTGCAGGGGGCGCAGGTTCAATCCCTGCTCAGGGAACCAGGCTCTAGAATGCTGCATAGTGTGGGCAAAAAAGAGAAAGAAACTCAGAACCCAGCCATACAAGAAAGACCTAGTGTGAGTGACAGAACTCAATTATGATAATCTTCTTTCCCTTCCTCTTATTGTTGTTTTTTTTTACTGTTTCACCTTAAACTATTGAGATTTATTTAAAAAAAAATTTCCCAGAATCACAACATAATCTTCACAGAAACATAGGACAGAGATTTCAATAATAACACTTAGGAGCTACAAGAGAAGAAGGAGGTGGGAGAAAGCTAGGAATAAAAAATATGTAAACTAAAACAAAGTGATGTTCTCCTTTTTTTGGTGAGGAAGGACTTATATAAAATTGGCAGCATTATTTTTATTCTTTTCATCTGACTATCCCACGTGAGATAATTAAGAAATTTGCACTCTCACACACTGGAAAGCAATTTCACAAAATATATCAAGAACATTCAAATGCTCCAACAGCCCAGCTTAATAGTTTCACTTCTAAATCCAACGCCAAGAAAATGATTTGAGACTTGGCTAAAGATATCTGCACGGGAGGCTGAGTGCGATGCTATGTGGAGCATCAACACGAGCAGCCTGGCTAAATACCCACAGGACAGGGACACTAAAGGAAACTTAACCCTTCGTGCCATGGAATAATTGAGATTTTCCAGGAAACAGCGCTGACAGTGAGGAAATGACAACAATACAATATGTTGTTCCGTGAACAACATAATAATTAATTTTAAAATTACACATAAGATATGGAAAGATTAATCAAAGAAAACATGTCAAACCTTTATCGCTGATACTTTAGGTGAAGGAATTACGAGTGATGCATAGTTGCATCTGCATATGTTCCCTTATTTTCAAAAAATTCTACAATGGTAAGATTAATTCATATTCAGAAAACGCTTTTTTCTTTTAGAGTAACACGTTTTTTAATCAAAAAGAGATTGAGAGAAATACAACAATGAAAACATAACGTTGATAAACTCCAAGAAGTGTTGGCAATAAGACCCTGAATTCAAAGTCATGAAATGTCATGTACATATATGACTGAGTCTCTCTGCTGTCCATCTGAAATGATCACAGGATGGGTAACTGGGTACACTTCAAAATAAAATCAAAAGTGTAAAAAACAGAATAAAAAAACAGTCATGAGAAGTCAGATAAAAGAAAACTCAAGCCTAGCATGGCTGGGAGTGGCACGGATGCAGACAGAGATACTGATATCAGACACACAGCAAGAGGCAAGACCAAGTACATGAAAGATTTGACTCCAGGCAGCCCCTGGCTGGTCATCAGGACCTTAGGAAGGAGGAAGTGGTAGCTAGCACCTCCAAATTAGTGAATGTTTGGGGACAGAATATGTCAGCTGTAGCTACATTTTATTTGTTTATAAAGTCTCCAAGTTTAAAACCCTCCTAGCACGGTTATGCAGAGAGGTCTGGACCAAAGCGCCATCTCCTGGCTTGCGGACTAGGTGAGTGAGGGCTCCAGGAAAGGAAGGGTCCTGTGAGGAACTCAAAAGGTACCCAAAAGGATCACCTCTTCTCCAGGTGGGCTCATCCATCCCTGACCTCACGCCCCACACACAGACTTGGGGTCAATGTTGGAAGGTCCTGTGGTAGACACAGCACACACTGGGATAAATTTAAGTTGGCCGCAGACATTGACATTTACTAGATCACCTGCTCCTACTCTTCCGGTGCTCAGTCCTTTGCACTTTCTTGGTCCCAGACAACACTCCTTTTTGACGGCTGCAGCCCACAGCATGCGGGATATAAGTTCCATGATCAAGGCTCAAACCCCTGCCCTCTGCCTTGGAAGCACAGTCTTAACCACAGATCATCAGTGAAGTCCCCCAGACAACACTCCTGATCCTATGCTTGGCCTCATGCTATCCCCAGCTCCACTAGCTAACAAACTAGTTTGCAGCTAGCTCTGACCTTGGAAGGCTTCTAAGACAAAACCTCCAATATGTGCCCTGTGGCCCCATAGACTACTGTAATTCAGGTGAGGGGCCCCTGGGCAGAGGCTATCGGTGCTTCCCCATGTTCTCTGCTTCCCGGCACACTGGCCTGAGTTCTGCCTCCCATATCTGCAGCTCTTTGCCTGAGGTCTTTGGTAGCCAGAGACCACTCTGCCCACGTGTGCAGAAGGTCAAAGCACCAGGGAATTAACTGCCCCTGGGAATAGCCTTCAACCGATGACTCATGGAATTTGGAGCATAAATAGCCCAGCTCTCTTGCCACTGACTGGGGAAAATCCTGAGCCACGTCTTCTGCTGGTTTCCCAGAGCTCTGGGTGTCCATGGTGGATACTCGCTTGACAGCACAGTGTAGACTGACTTCCTCCTCCATTCATGTCACTTCTCCACTCCTCTACCAGTGTTATCTGGGATCACCCCCAAATACACTACCTGCATTTAGATCCTTTCTCAGAGTCTGCTTCTGGTGGAAACCAAAATAGGACAGTGCCCCGGATGCAATCAGTTTTGGATGGATGACCCTCAGCAGGTTCCACCTGTGTGCTTGTGCCACGGTCCGGGCAGGAGTCAGTGACGGTGGCTTGGCGGGGACCTCCTCCTGTGCAGTGTGCAGGACTCACCTCTGTGGCGACGGGCCATGTTCACAGACGGGACACCAAACATCACATCTGCTATCAAGTCCAGGAACAGGCCTTTCTTTTTGACAGGGTCGTCTGTCCCTCCTAAATACTTGTCAGTGGCCACTGGAACCAGTTCCTCAGGAATGCTCTGAAATAGATTGAGTGAAAGTAACTACTGTTAAAATTAAATACATAATGGAGGCCAGACTTATTAATTATCTGTGCAGACAAAATCATTTATGCCATGGAAACAAAACTGTAGATTTTCATGCACATAAGCAAAATCTAATTTAGGTTATTTTTTTGTAAAACCCTCTGACAGTCACAAAATAAACTTAAGTCATCTCCCTAAAATGGCATGAGATAACCACTTTTAATCAGTCCTTTGCTATCTGAAAAACTCTATTGCAATAAGCAATCACTGAAAAGGTGAACAACTTCCTCATTTTCACTTTAGAAGCCATGCTGTAACTTCACACCCCTGAGTTCCTGTGATTCCTGGCCTCTTACCAGGATGGGGTAGGAGTGCCACACGAGTGATGTGGCCGTCTTCTGGTCCAGCTTGTCTTCAGAGAGTGGATATCTCATGAACTATCAAAACAAAGGTTAAGCAATTGTGAAATCATAAGTAATGGCAGGAAAAACCAAAGTGACCAAGATAGCATCTAATGCAGGCTGAAGGTCACTTTGTCATGTCTTGATGGACTTGGGTCTTTGATGAGTTGGGTAAAATCAATGAATCAAATGAACTTTCATATCCAGAGATCAAGGAGTGCAAAGAGAATACTGTAATTGTTAACAGAAGCTGTCCCAGTCTTTGTATGTGTGTTCACACACACACAAGCAGATACACGTGTGCATGCTCAGTCTCTAAGTTGTGTCTGACTCTTTGTGACCCCATGGACATTCCAGTCTCTTCTGTCCATGAGATTTTCCAGAATACTGGAGTGGGTTTCCATTTCCTATTCCAGGGGAATCTTTCTGACCCATGGATCAAACCCACATCTCATCTGGCAGACAGATTCTTTATTACTGAGCCACCAGCGAAGCATATACATACATACATATGTACACACACACACACAGACATATATATATATAAAGATACACACACACACAGTTAGGCTTAGAGCTCCACAGTGGTCATCAAGACAGAAAGGGAAGGTTTCAGCCAGCCTAGTGTTGAAGTGGAAGGCTCTGGGGCAGAGGACACAGCCCCACAAATACCCTGCCATGTCAGATAACTAAGAAAGCCCCAAATACTGCCATTATGATTTTGGTCCTTCCGTAAAACTTCTGAAAATGTGCTGAAGAACCACAGAACTCTGCACATAACGACTCCATCAAAACTCTGTCCTAAGAGACTTGACCAAACTCTAGGACAGCTGCAGGAAGCTTAAGGCCATGTTCCCAGGATGGCCGCAGGCCCCCTTAAAGAGCTCTGGGCTGCCAGGAGATTTTACTCTTTGTTCCAGCCAACACCATGAAACCCATCTTAGAGCAGTTACTTTAGAAACCTTGTAATTTTTGCCCCTTTAGATGTAACTCTTCCACCCCAAGCTGTTTCATCAAGAATCTGAAAGCCATCTCTATGAAAAACAAACATGCAGGGGAAAATTCTTGCTCTCTCCTCCAGTGCTTGTGAGATGATAAAGTGTAACTTCACTGGGGGCCTTGACTCTACTCACACCACTGCCTCCTGTCATAAAGACAGAAGTTTGTTTCTTCTCCAGATAAATGCCAGCTAACAAATCCAGGAGGTCCAGTGACATGGACAATCCAACCCACCCCACCCCACTCCCACCCACTCCTTAAATAAGCTCCAGGCTTTCATTTCAGGGATTGGATTCAGTTCACGATGGATCTTTTCCCTCTAGCAGGGGTGTAACTGAATCAAATCTGTTACCACATCACCTAGTGTCCGGCTTTGTTTATCTTTGGCAGAAGGGAAAGCCCTTCCTAACTTTTGAAGTCAATTTTAACCCAGGAGGAAGGAGGCTCCTCTGACTCTTTCCGTGAGATGAGTGAGAGCATGGGTGACCAGGGGTGATTAGTGGGGAAAGCATGAAAACAGCAAGCCCGAGGGGAGAGGCTGCAGGTCCCAGGCCTCACTCTCCAGAACTCCCGAGCCCCTGGCCCCATCCAGGCCTTGGGTTTCATCTGCCCACTGACAATCTCTACCAGCCCTCCCGGAACCAGCATTTCAGGATCCATGGATGGGAGGACAATCACAGAGTGTGTGGGGACGTGGGTCCCCAGGGCTACATCTCCCAGATGACAGTGTGGACCATTGGAGATGGTTTCCATGGAAATGTCAACTTTTGTATGACGGGGACAGCTGGCCTGGTCCCAGAGAGGGGTCTGCAGAAAGAAGGGTCCTGTGACCAGAGATATGAGGGGTGATGAGGCCACAGATGGGACGGGTGATATGATGGGCAGGGGAGACAAGTCTATGAGGCCTGCGCTTTCTCACCAAAGGCAGAATCCAGCCAAACTCTTGCTTGTTGATTCCGATGATGTAGGGAACGGTGTTGAAGTTCTTTTCAGCCAACATCTCTTCTGGCATCTTTGGCAGCAGCACTCCGTCAACCACGGTGGGCAGGAAAGTATAGGTCTGGGGAAGAGGGCAGGGTATTGTCTGTGCTTCCCCTTCCAGGTCACACCTGCATCCCCGTCTCCACCTGCTGGAGCTCACAAGCAGCACATGGTTGTGGCCAGTGGCCACACGCTCAGGGCTAAGTCTGTGGACCCCAGAGGGCAGAACTCTGACCAGGAGACAGCAATAGTCAGGCGATGGGGGCAAATCTTCACTCAAATTGGTATAAAAGTATGTAATAAATGGGTATTTAATTTGAAAAGCATAATTAATATATCCCTATGCAACTCTCCATCTATAGTCAGTTCTTGCAAGCACCTCTTTAGGAAACCACCCTCACCAGGAAGCCCTCCATTTTGGGGTCACTTTAGAAAAGCTATAGCATAACTAACCTTTGAAACAGGCCCCCTGATGCTCTACTCATCTTCAGCCGAAGCACACCTGTCAGATCTTTTAATCACCCAATGCCCTGTCCAGCTTGTTGGTTCTCCCCATAGATCAAAGAAGCAGAAATGAAGAATAAGAAATTCACAGATGATCGGATATCTTCCCTAGCTGACACATTTGGAATCTCCCCAATATAAGAGCAAGGTAACATCTAGAGGAAGACCAGGAGGCATCTACAAGCTGCACACACGCCTGCAGGCAAACAGGGCCGGCGACCACTCTGGACCCCTCATCTCAGGGATGAACTGAGGTGACTTCTCCATTGCTCCTTAAAAGGTTTCATGGCCAAACAGAAACTTGGTGGTTTTTGGGAGGACACTGAGCCCACCGTCTCCCCAGATTGTGAGCATTCTGATTAAAGGTCGTAATTGGCCAGCAGCAGGAACCCCTCTTGACTTGGTAATATTCTCATTATTCGTGATATTTAAGTTCTATAAAGTCACCATGACTCTGATATAACGAATGCTGAGCTGCTGTGTTGGTGAAATAAGGAATCAGGTTCCTGAGAGCCTCTGGTAACATTTTTTCAACCTTGTTCTGTAAATGTTTCTGTTTAAAGATACCTTATGTAATATATTTATTTCTTATAGATAGTTATATATAATATTTATTGATAATGAAACACCAGTCAACAAGGGCTCAATGTTTTTCGACTCAGGGAGGCTGCTGTTGGAGTTTCCTGTGAGACTGGGAGGAGGGTGGTGTCCTGAGGACTGAGACTCATGGCTCCTTTCCCCACAGATCTGGAAACAGTGCGACTTGCACAGCCAGTCAACCCTGCAGCCCCAGGAGATGATCCGGGCTCCTCCTGGAGGCTTCTGAAGAGTCCCTTACCCAGTCATCTCCAGTCCCCGCAGTGGAGGTTTCTCATCCACCTTCTCCCAACAGGGCGTTTTAAGGAATGTACACAAGACTAGGGGCTGGCTGGGGACAGGGACTAGAGTTGATGACAGAGAGCACTGGCCTGGGGGCCGGGGCACAGGTTCTGGTCCCATTATATGGTCATCCTAGCTGTGAGACCCAGGAGGTCACAGCCCCTCTCTCGGTGTCAGCACTATAAACACTAGGATTTACTAAGATTCCACACGAAGAATTCTTTCATTCTTTTCTAATCATTAACTGAAGCTTAAGGTGATAAGACTTAAAATGTGTAATCAAGAAACCAAAAGTCCTTACCTCTGTAGGGTCTCCATATAAAACAAGAGTGAAAAAATTCTGTGAAGACAAAGACAGAGGTTGTGGTGAGGAGGCTTCCTGGGAGGAAAGCTGACCTCTGTGAGCTGTGCTGAAAGGTACCAAGTGCTCCCTCCTGGCGCCTCCGTGGCTGGGCTGAAAGGAAGTGGGCAGGACACCCTCCCCCGGGCACCAGCACAGGGAGCAGGTGTGGGATGGGGGAGGGGAGCTCTGCAGAGGACTGTTGGTGCCTGCCCTGCCCTCCACCCATTTTCTCTTCTTGTTCCTCCAGGCAACAACACCCCGATTTTCCTTTGGGGGAACCCCCTGTTCCCCACTCTCACTCCATGATTGCAGATATCTCTATGTGCCCTCAGATGCACCAAAATCCCTGAATACAGGGACTACTTCAGGGGTGGACATGTGCCCATGTCATTTCAATAGAGTTCATCCAAATTTTTGCTGCAATTGTTGGGAAATAGGGTTTCTAAGGAGATAATACGTAAGACTAGAGTACTGTTGCTGTCTTTAACCTCCCCAGGGGACAAATCTGAGAGTGATACCAACACTGAAAGGTAAAAGCTGAGGGATAGAGACAGTTTCTTAATAATAGCATATGTGCATCTGGATCCAGCCATGCCTGAAGCCATGGACTCCTAGACTTGTCAGTGAGTTACCTAAAGATTATGTTACAACATAGTCCTTTCTCAAGGCACTTTGAGATGAGTTTTCTTATCTTGCTTTAGATAATCCTGACTCATATAAGCTGACTGAAATTCAGCCCAGCCCACACTTCTCTTTGTTGTGAGCTTACCGAGACTGTGCTAGTTCTATTGTGATGCTGAAGCTAACAAGCCTGACCCTGTAAGGGGAAATCCCATTACGGAGCCCTCCATTATGTGTTGTAGGCCTGCAATCCAGGGGTGTGTGTGTGTGTGTGTGTGTAATGGGGAGACAAGATAATCCTGGAAACACTTCCACATGATCTCAGAAGATCTCAGAAGAATAACATGGACTCTTAGGTTCTCTGGGTTTTCCCAACGTCACCAAATCTCCCCCTAAATAAGGTGGATCTCTTGTGCCACATGGAGTTTTAGAAAGAAATTTATACCAGAAAACAGTTGTGTATTTATCTTTGAGCACAGTGGTCACCTTATTTGAGCCTGAGAAACCAAGATTCAAGGCTACTTTGGACTTAAACCATGGAAATAGAGCAGAGTCCAGTGCTGGAGTCTAGCCCCTGGGAGTCCAGGAGTAGTCGTCTCAGGATTCCAGGGTCCAGACAGAGAGAGTCCAGGTGCTCTGGCTACTCCAACAGTTCCCATTGGCTCTAAATGTGGTGTTCTCTGGGTATCTGTCATGCTGTAACCTCCTGTGATGACCCACCATCATAGCCATCAATCCCGAATGTCACCTTCTCTGTGAAGCAGCCCTGCTTGTTATAATGAATGCTTCCCCTCTCTGTACTCCCACCACACTTAATCCACTAAGTCTATGTGTGTCTTTCTCCTTGAATAGTTCCTTGTAAACAGCGACTATATCCAATTATGTCTGCATCACCCACTCTGTTACCTCCACCCATACACCTAGCAGAGGTGGATGGATGGATGGATGGGTGGATGGATAAATGGATGCGTGGATTGATGAAATTGATCACTATGTGCAGTATGGATGAACTGGGGGATTACTGGGCAGATGGATTATACCCAGCAGATTAGCTGATGGATGGTTCACTGATTTTACAGAGATGGGTAACAAAATAGATATATAGATGATTGGTAACAGACAAATGAATGTTACCGATGAATTGATATTGCACTGATGAAAAGATACTGATGAACTCTAATTCATCGATAGATGGACAGATGTATAATAGGATGATGAACGAACTGATGAATGGATGAACAGGTGGATGGATGAATGGGTAGATAAACAGTTATGACGGAACGATGACTGAGGCAGACATGCAGAGAACCTAGAAAACTGGGCTACCACTGGGTCATAACTGAGGTGGTCTTGAGATAAGGTGTGGCAAGCTTTCTGAAATTATTTCTTCTACATAACCCCATCCCTAAAATTCAAGGTGATAACTATCTCTGAGCATATGTAATGTTTAATTTCTTAAAAATATATCAGAAAGCAAGATTGGAAAAGGTAAGTTTTGATAAATATGAGGGGTCATTGTTCAGTTGTTCATTCTGTTATTCACTGTCTTTGGTAACATCTGAGATACTCAAAAAAAAAAAAAAAAAAAAAGAAAGAAGGAACATTCGCATTGAGATCCAGAGGCTGACACTGCTCTCTCCTGGGAGCTGAGAAACTGTCCCAGGTAGTTTTTCCAGGGCAAGAGGACTGAAGCTGAAATGATGAAGCCTGGGACCATGTTCCTAGGGTGGACGGCTTGTTTTTCCAAGAGAGTGGATGAACTTACCATCTTTTGTGTTACCTCCAAGAGCTCATCCTCTGTCTTCTGGCGCAGGCAGTGAACAAGGACAGCTGAGGTGATGGTTTTGCACCCAGCAAAGGCAGCAATTTGCTGTAGAGATCACAGGTGACAGCAGAATTCAAGAGCCATGCCTCTTCCCTCCATCAATACCGAAGTGTTCTGTCCCAACCTCCCTTTCTATAGGCAGTCCATGGTAGCAGTAGACACCCTAGACCAGTAGGTCCTGGGTCCAAGGCATGCCGGTTATACTCCTCAGCCTCTGCTGCTTTATCTCTGTTAAACAAGGTGGGCATAATGATCTCAAAGCTGAACATCTAAATAGAGGCAGCACGGAGGGGCTGCTTAAGAGCATGGAATCCAAAATCCCACTTTCTAATCTCAAATCTTGACTCATCCAATTAATAGCCATTTGACCTCAGGCCAGTCAGTTGCAAATTGCAGCCAGAGGGGAAGATGCAGAAGAGAAGTCAGGCGCCACAATGACGGGGCCCTGGAGAGTGTGCACGGGCTGCCCAGAGCCTGGTCCAGTGTCTGACATACATCAGAGCTCAGTAGGTATTTGGTGGAAAAATAAAAAGGCACAGGAAGAAGTAGAAGAGAGAGAAACAATGAGAGTGCAAAATAAGAGTGTCAGATTCTCCATTCTTTGATTTCTTGTCTTGTTTGATAGCAAAATCCAGTCCCATCTCTGAGACCTTTCTTTCCTTTAAATGAGCTCCCCCTTTTGGACCTAAGCCTGATTAATGGGCATCTGCTGTTAATATCCTAAAATTCTGAAAACATTCTCAAAAATTCTAAAAATTCATGGGGCCCCTTCTCTCCCTTTTCTATTTACCAGTCCCTTCAGTCAGTGCTGCCCCCAGTGCTCTCCAAATCAGCTCTCGCAGCCTGATCAAAACGCTCTGTGTCACTGACTCCAAGGCACACTCCTCAGCAGAGCCTCTGTGTTGCTCACCCTTCCTAGTCTTCCTAACACTCACCAAATAAAGCCACAGTCCTCACCAGGTCCTATGCACTATGGCCCTGCCATGGTCCCATGCGCAGCTCTCTCCAGGTTTCCTCTGAAATTTCTGCTCTGCCCACATCAGCCTTCTTCAGTCTCTCAAGACTTTTGCTCCTGCCACGGGACATTTGCGCAGACTGTTCCTGCTTCCTGGATATTCCTTGCTTGCCAAGTAATTTACTGCTTACCCTTCTCATCTCAACTTGTTGATCATTTATTTTTTTTCAGGAAGCCTTTCCTGATAACCTCCCCTGTACCATGGATGAAGGGCTCCTTTTGGGTTCTGTTATGACATTGGATACCTTCCGTTATTGCTCTAGGTACAATTGACATTTTATAACTGGTAAAATTATGTAATCATCAATCTCCCTCCTTCTTGAGAATAGAATCTAGGTATCAGGTTATCCCCAAACTATCTGTTGCATGAATCAATGAAGCCATGAAGACTTCTCAGGCACCCGCCTCGTCACAAAGTCTCCAGGGAGAAGCCACTCCAAGCCACCATAGTGTAAACGAGTTCACTTGATCTCAGACCTCAAGTGAGATAATACACGATGGCACACATTCGGGGCAGCACCCACCTGGCACACTTTGGGATGTGTGTTCAGTGGAAAGTGCACGGGGCTGGCAGACCAGAGTCATGAGCCTGTGTCCAGCCCTGCCCTCCTCACTTACTGACCTTGGCTAGGCTCTTGTACTTCAGCTCTCTGCCCCAGTTTGCTCAGTGGTAGAACTGGGAGGTGGGCTGAGGTATGTCCTTGCCCTCCTGTTCAGCCATTTCTCACATCTATGCTTTTCTGAGGATGCCAGCCAGACTGAACTCTAAGAAAGGGCCCTGACAACTCCAGGAGGGCAGTACATGGTGTGCAGGCAGTCCAGCATGAGACCTACCTCAGCTGCAACCTTCGAGTCCCTCTTGACCAGGGCGGAAGTGAGGGCCACGCCCGGCCCGGTGGAAGAGATTCCTGGCCAGGGGGGATAACACCTGCAGGACCGTGTTGAGAAGGGAGTTTATGCTCAGGGAGGAAGGGGGTTTGTTCTTGAAGAGCCACACCCATCCACACCCCTGTCCTGGACTGCTCCCTTGGAGGCCTGGGCCTGGTTCTGTGAGAAAACCTCAGCTGGAGGGAGGCAGGAGCAGAGTGAGGGACAGAACAGGCGGTGAGTGGCGCCCACTAACTGTAACAATCAACAGTATCTGAGGGCAGCTTAGCAACTCCTAGCAACACTTTAGTAGCACAGTTCTCATGGCAACTATACTCAAGTAAGAATTAATTAAAAACATAAAGGTGAAGAAAAATTTTTAAATGGCTGGGGAAATATAAAATAAATAAAGAAAATAAAGGCACAGTTCTGACTTCCTGTTTCCATTACTCAGAATTTATCCTAAGGAAAATGAGCCTGGAGGTACACAACAATTTTTAATAATGCTCATGTTGTTTATAATAGTAAAAATTGGAAACAACCCAAGGTTTCAATATTATGAGACTGGATAAACAACATATTTTTCATTCTTAGGATGAAATAACTTGACTATACATACAAAAAATGAAAGACTGTTTAATGCTCAGAGAAATATTTATGTCATTTCATAATGCTAGGGAAAGTTTGTCTTTAAAAATTTCTAACTAGGGCCTCCCGTGTGGTCCAATGGTTAAGAATCCACCTTCTAATGCAGGAGATATGGGTACAATCCCTAGTCTGGGAAGATCCCACATGCCATGGAGCATCTAAGCCCATATGCCACAGCTACTGAAGCCCTTGCACCTAGAACTGAGCTCCGCAACAAGGCATGGTGCTGAGACGCCCCCACACTCAAACAAAGAGTGTGTAGCAATGAAGACCCAGCACAGCAAATATTTTCAAAAAGGAATTATAAAAGTTCTGGTTATATTCATAGATGGATAGACAGATAAACAGGGTGAATTATGGAGAAAAACTAGAAAAATACAGCTCAACATGAGTATCCAAGGATAATAGAATTGCAAATGATTTTTTTTTCTTTGAGATTTTCTGTACTTTTCATTTTTTCCACTTCATGAAGCATAAAAACATTTTCCTCTGAATGTTCAACTGTGAAATCAATATAAGTTTTTAAAATGCAGTAATAGGGACTTTCCTGGTGATCCAATGGTTAAGATTCCAAGCTCCCAATGCAGGGGGCTCAAGTTTGATCCCGGATTGGAGAACTAAGATCCCACATGCAAAGCGGCCAAAAAAAAAAAAAAAAAAGAGGCACTAATAGCGCTAACCCTCTGCTCAAATGTGAGATAACTGGAGTGTTTCCCACAGCCCCCAGCACCTTCTAATCTGGCTTTCCAGCTTTGCTTCCCTTGGTGTCTCCCCCATTCCCATTCCCCACACCACACTCCCAGGTCCTGTCTGTGTCCATTGTCGCCTGTCCCATCCCCCATCCCTCCTCTTCTTCTCCTTCTCCCCAGCCCAGCTCCATCCCTCAGCCCCAGAGACTGCTGCCCTCCCTCCTGGGCATGGACAAGCCCCCAGAGCCTTCAGAAGGGGCCCCCAACCTGTTCCTAGTGCTCGCGTCTCCCTGAACTGTAGGCCTGGCTTCAAGTCAGACAAGGACACCCAGACCAACCTCATGGTTGGCTCCTCTGATTAATCATTTACACCCACCCCTAATCTCAAGAGAAGTGAGGCGAGTCCTAACGTTAAAATGATTAAGAAGGAGAGGATGAGCTCAACCGACACAGGACAGCAAGAGAGTGTCTGTCGCAGCTGTGGCTGCAGCTACGGCCCCGGAGGCTGAGCTGAGCCCTGAGCTTCCTGGGGGCCAAGGGGAGTCTGGCCATTAACTCTCCACCATCTGATGCTGCACAGAGTCGGGTCAGCCTTGAATCCAGATCTTGGAAGTAAAGGTCCCAGGACTAGATGGGCTGGTCTGCAAGTGGTCCCATCAGCAGCCACATCAAGGCCAGTTAGACTTACAAGAATGGAGACACATTCCCCTCCTGCTGACTCTCCAAAGATGGTCACAGAGCCTGGATCCCCTCCAAAGTTGGCAATGTTCTCCTGGACCCAGTGCAGCGCGGCCACCTGGTCCAAGTGACCCCAGTTCCCCGGGCTGTGCTCGTCCCCTGTGCTGTGAGTAAGAGAACAGGGTGGGGTTGGGAGCAGAGATGTCCCGGCAGGGCCCTGAGGACCAGAGATGGGGCTGGGGGTCCAGGGGAGCCTTCTGGGAAGGACTGGGCTTCCACAGCCCTGACACGGGCTCTTCACTTTCCTGCTGTCCTGCTCTGCTACAGGGCTCTACAGAGCCATCCTTCATCTACTGATTGAGCATTTGCTATGGTCCGGGTGAAACCGAGTCACGTGGTAGAGGAGAGGCCGGGGGGAGAGGAAGTGGGGCAAGTACGTGCAGTTACTGTCCCTGGGAGCAGACACGGGCCATGGGGGAAGAGCTGAGGGGTCTCTGTGAAGGGGACACATCCTGGGACACGACTCCCCTGGGACAACCCTCCTCAGCCCACAGGTCTTTCCAGGGAGGTGACCACCCCTCCCCCGGCCCACCCCCAGCATCTCAGGGTAGGAGGTCCTGGCGCCAGTGCATTAGGGAAAAGCTCAGTAACTGCCTGCTGGAAACCTGGTTCCTGTCCCCACAGAATCCACGCAGGAGACTCAAGCCTTCACTCACACATGTGCCAAATTTCAGAAGGAAATGGGGTGCATGGCCCAACGCTCCTCCAAGTAGATGTACCCCTGGAGTCAGATGCTCCTTACCACCTCCCAGTTCCAGGCACCTGTTCCTTCACCTACAAGACTTCATGGAACTCCCACATGAGTCTACCCCTTCTTTACTTCCCCAGGAGGAAAGATGTGTGAGCCTCTAAGTGCTGTGCTGCATGGTAACTGTCATCTTTAAGTGACTGCAACATGCCAGGCAGCACAGTGAAAACGAGATCAGCAGTTCAGATGAGATGACAACTGGGTGGGCTTGGTAGGAATAATAGGAGTGTGTCAGGGAGATTAGGTGTTTTATGTGTAAGAGCTCAGAAGTAAGTGCACCAGGGTGGCTGGGGAATGAGAAGGTAGGTGGAGCCCAATTAGGAGGGGACTCAGATGTCTTAGTAGGGAGCCTAGCAAGGAGCCCCTTGAGGGCTTGCATGACCAGAGGGCTTACATGACCAGAGTGGGGTCCTAGCACCCCCACCCTGGGGGCAATGTGCCACCAGGAGAGTCCAGGGTCTTACCTGAAGAATCCCCAGATGCCCAGGCGGTACTGAATGGTCACCACCACCACGTTTTCATGGGCAGAGAGGACCAGCCCATCATAGGTTGATGCCCCGCCCACCATGAGACCTCCTCCGTGGATCCACACCATCACCTGGACGGGGAGGATGCAACCACAGGGTTACAGGAAGCAGAGCTGGGGAAGACCTCAGAGACAGGTTTGGTCACCTACCCATTCTCCAGCTGCAGCCCAGGCCACCACCCCACTCAGGGCACCCTGGCTGCCCCTGCCTGTCTCCCCTGCCCCAGTGCCACCTGCGCTCAGCGCTCTTCTTGCTGAGAACATCATCATGGGAACAGCCAAGGCTCGAGCATCATATCCTCCCCAGCACTCCCACCACCCTCACTCCTGGACCCCTCACTCCTGGACCCATCATACAGCTCAGTCCACTCTGCATGAAGCCCTTGGTTTGAAGCTTGTTTCAGCTTCATCTTAGTTACCTTTTGTGTGGTGAATTCAACTTCTCAAGTGAATGGATGATCGTGTTACGAAGCACACACCGAGGCTGGTACCTCTTCTTAATATGACTTCCTGCTATTCTACTTCCTCCTCTGCTCCCCAAATCTCACCCATCCTCCAAAGCCCAGCCTAAAACCACCTCCTCCAAAAAGCCTTCAACCATTTGATGAATATGATCTGAAAACCTACTAGGTGCCAGGGACTTTGGGAAGAATTGAGGATGAGAGAGGACATGAAAATTCATAAAACACTGCCCTGAATTTAAGGCGTTCACATAACAAGAAAGTGATAATGACTAAAATTATAAAAATTTGGTTAATAAAAAACAAAAGAATTCATTTACAAATTATATGCTAAGAATGGTTGTATGTAATAAAAATAAATCACCCATTTGAGAGGGACTCTTAATTGTCCCATTTCATAGACAGGTGACCACGCAGCTAATAGACGGTAGAGACAGGACTTGAACCCAAGCAGTCTGGCTCCAGAGTCCACATGTTGAGCCACTCAGCACACAGAAACCAATGGTTATGGCACAGCAGGGTGGCTGTTGGGGCAGAAGAATTCCTTCCCTACAACTCTAACTAATGAATCAGGATGACTTGCCTCATGTTCTGACCCAGACACTGCCATAAACTTGATATTTGTTACTGAAACCTCATGTGTGATTATCCCCGATTTGAGGAAACACCTAGTAAAAGGCAGAACAAAGATTTACACCCAGACCCTACAGATCCAGAGCCTGTGTCCACACTAGAGGTTCTCCAGCCTCAGGTTCCCAGAGCCCCTGCTCCTCCGACACCTCTGATCCCTGCCTGCCTCCGGGTGGAGGGACTGAGTTTGCAGTCATCTCTGAGTCCAGGCTGAGCCAGGGGCTGGTCAGCAGTGATTTGCTGAAGAGGCCAGTCCAGCTAGGTGCAGATCCTCCAAGCCAGGGGCTATGTGGTCATGGTTTTCCCTTCCCTCTTCTCCGAACCCCCACTTCTAGCTATGTGTATGGGTACACTCAGTATGTAATAGTGGAAATGAATGAATGAACAGTCATCCTCACCTCTTTGAGCTTCTAGTCAGAAGTTCACAGACACCTTTCTCTACATCTGGGCACCATGCCAGGGGTGTTCCTGGGCGATGGCTGGGTGTTCTCTCCCCTGTCTATACCCCCAGTGACCGCTCCTTTTCCAGCAGACCTGCCCCAAAGTCCAGCCTGAGTCTAGAAGTCGGTCATCTATCTGGGCGTCATGTATTTTGGAAATGTTGACTCACTGGGTCATCAGCTTGGGCAAAAGACAATCAGGAAGTGAATTTAGCTACAAGAAAATCTTGATAGCTGGCAAAGGCAAAGGAAAATACATCTTTGTTGCTCCAGGCTCTGCCCCCCAAGCTGTGACACCAAGTCACAGGAAGCTGTCAGAGAGGGCCTCTGTGTGCTGAGGAAAGGCCACACACAGGCTCCGTGCTAGCGCGTGTCAGAGCGCTCCCGCTGTTCCGGGAGCCCCGTGCTCCAGTCCTGCCAACCCTACTCTGTGACCGCTCCTTCCCCTCACTGGGCCTCAGTTTCTCTGTCTGTAAAGGAAGGGTTGGCTTGTTGGCTTATCTCCGAGATTGCTTCCAGCTCTAACTTTATGGAAATGACGTTTTACCCTCTCTGGGTATCAGATTCCTAATCTAGCAATTAAGAGTCATCCTTCTTGTCCATCTATTAGCATGAGAGACCCAAGAAAAATGAAAATGTGCATTACAGATGGGCAGCAATCTCCCCCAGGGGCCCTACTCTGGCCGAGGGGAAACAGAGGTGTGGGCAACCTGTGCTCCCTGATGTCAGGTTTGGCTGTGGTGCACAAGAAAGCCCTGGGGCCCCAGAAGACCCTTGGCCCAAGACACCCCCCACCCAACACTGCCTTCATCCCCTTTCAGTCTACACCAGCCTTGCCCAGTGGTTCCCACCGCTTACTGGCAGCCTGCTTCTCTTCGTCAAGTCAGCAGGGGTGTATATATTTAGGTAAAGACAGTCTTCGGAAAACGTGAGACTAATGTTCTCCTTTCTGTTGGTAAAGAGATCCGAGAGCAACTGTGCCCCCACTGGGTCTTGGGAGCACCTGCGAGGGGCAAGGAGAGAGAAGAAATCTTGAGGTTCAATCAGAGCTGACCAAGGAGATGTCTCTTGTGGTCATCAAAGGCCTTGGGCTGGCAGCTTCAGGCCAGTAAATAGAGTTGTTCTTACCATACCTGGGGCATGCGATGGGGATCCACAGGCTCAACAAGGTTTCCCAGGACCACGTACAGTCAGACCTGACCCTCTTCCCTCCCTAGGCCTCTGGAATGCTCGGGATCAAGGAAGGAGGCTGCCCTATGTGCTGATGGGCGTGTTCAGTTCAGTTTAGTCACTCAGTCGTGCCCAACTCTTTGCAACCCCATGGACTGCAGCATGCCAGGCCTCCCTGTTGCTGCTGCTGCTGCTAAGTCACTTCAGTCATGTCCGACTCTGTGCAACCCCATAGATGGCAGGCCACCAGGTTCCCCCGTCCCTGGGATTCTCCAGGCAAGAACACTGGAGTGGGTTGCCATTTCCTTCTCCAATGCATGAAAGTGAAAAATGAAAGTGAAGTCGCTCAGTTGTGTCCGACTCTTAGCGACTCCATGGACTGCAGCCTACCAGGCTCCTCTGCCCATGGGTTTTTCCAGGCAAAAGTACTGGAGTACGTTGCCACTGACTTCTCAGCCAGGCCTCCCTGTCCATCACCAACTCTCAGAGTCTACCCAAACTCATGTCCGTTGAGTCAGTGATGCCATCCAACCATCTCATCCTCTGTTGTCCCCTTCTCTGCCTGCCTTCTATCTTTCTCAGCATCAGGGTCTTTTCAAATGAGTCAGTTCTTTGCATCAAGTGGCCAAAATATTGGAGTTTCAGCTTCACCATCAGTCCTTTCAGTGAACACCCAGGACTGATCTCCTTTAGGATGGACTGGTTGGATTTCCTTGCAGTCCAAGGGACTCAAGAGTCTTCTCCAACACCACAGTTCAAAAGCATCAGTTCTTCAGTGATCAGCTTTCTTTAGAGTCCATCTCTCACATCCATACATGACCACTGGAAAAACCATAGCCTTGACTAGACAGACCTTTGTTGGCAAAGTAATGTCTCTGCTTTTGAATATGCTGTCTAGGTTTGTCATAACTTTCCTTCCAAGGAGTAAGCGTCTTTTAATTTCATGGCTGCAGTCACCATTTGCAGTGATTTAGGAGCCCCAAAAATAAAGCCAGCCACTGTTTCCACTGTTTCCCCATCTACTTGCCATGAAGTGATGGGGCTGGATGCCATGATCTTCATTTTCTGAAAGTTGAGCTTTAAGCCAACTTTTTCACTCTTCTCTTTCACTTTCCTCAAGAGATTCTTTAGTTCCTCTTCACTTTCTGCCATAAGGGTGGTGCCATCTGCATATCTGAGGTTATTGATATTTCTCCCAGCAATCTTGATTCCAGCTTGTGCTTCATCCAGCCCAGCGTTTCTCATGATGTACTCTGCATATAAGTTAAATAAGCACGGTGACAATATATAGCCTTGATGTACTCCTTTTCCTACTTGGAACCAGTCTGTTGTTCCATGTCCAGTGCTAACTATTGCTTCCTGACCTGCATACAAATTTCTCAAGACACAGGTCTGGTGGTCTGGTATTCCCATCTCTTTCAGAATTTTCCACAGTTTATTGTGATCCACACAGTCAAAGGCTTTGGCATAGTCAAGAAAGCGAAAATAGATGTTTTTCTGGAACTCTCTTGCTTTTTAGCAGATGTTGGCAATTTGATCTCTGGTTCCTCTGCCTTTTCAAAAACAGGCTTAAACATCTGGAAGTTCATGGTTCATGTATTGCTGAAGCCTGGCTTGGAGAATTTTGAGGATTACTTTGCTAGTGTGTGAGATGAGTGCAATTGTGTGGTAGTTTGAGCTTTCTTTGGCATTGCCTTTCTTTGGGATTGGAATGAAAACTGACCTTTTCCAGTCCTACGGCCTCTGCTGAATTTTCCAAATTTGCTGGCATATTGAGTGTAGCACTTTCATAGCATCATCTTTTAGGATTTGAAATAGCTCAACTGTAATTTCATCACCTCCACCAAATTTGTTTGTAGTGATGCTTCCTAAGACCCACTTGACTTCACATTCCAGGATGTTTGGCTCTAGGTGAGTGATCACACCATCATGATTATCTGAGTCATGAAGATCTTTTTTGTACAGTTCTTCTGTGAATCCTTGCCACCTCTTCTTAATATTTTCCGCTTCTGTTAGGGCCATACCAATTCTGTCCTATATTGAGCCCTTCTTTGCATGAAATGTTCCCTTGGTGTCTCTAATTTTCTTGAAGAGATCTCTAGTCTTTCCCATTCTACTATTTCCCTCTATTTCTTTGCACTGATCACTGAAGAATGTTTCTCATCTCTCCTTGCTATCCTTTGGAACTCTGCATTCAAATGGGTATATCTTTCCTCTTCTCCTTTGCTTTTCACTTCTCTTCTTTTCACAATTATTTGTAAGGTCTCCTCAGACAGCCATTTTGCTTTTTTGCATTTCTTTTTCATTTCATTTTTTATTTTTACCCCAAGGTCAGGAGCAGTGGCCATGAGGAGATTCCCCACCTCCAAGGTAAGAGAAACCCCAGTAAGACAGTAGGCACTGAGAGAGGGCATCAGAGGGCAGACAGACTGAAACCACAATCACAGAAAACTCTCCAACCTGATCACATGGACCACCGCCTTGTCTAACTCGATGAAACTAAGCCATGCTGTGTCGGGCCTCCAAAGATGGATGAGTCATGGTGGAGAGTTCTGACAAAATGTGGTCCACTGGAGAAGGGAATGGCAAACTATTTCAGTATTCTTGCCTTGAGAAGCCCATGAACAGTATGAAAAGGCAAAAAAAAAATTGGACACAAAAATGAACTCCCCAGGTCAGTAGGTGCCCAATATGCTGCTGGACATCAGTGAAGTAACTCCAGAAATAATGAAGGGACGGAGCCAAAGCAAAACAACACCCAGTTGTGGATGTGACTGGTGATAGAAGCAAGGTCCAATGCTGTAAAGAGCAATAGTGCATAGGAACCTGGAATGTTAGGTCCATGAATCAAGGCAAATTGGAAGTGGTCAAATAGGAGATGGCAAGAATGAACGTTAACATTCTAGAAATCAGTAAACTAAAATATAGAACTGAAATTGGTGAATTTAACTCAGATGACCATTATATCTGCTACCGTGGGCAGCAATTCCTTAGAAGAAATGGAGTAGCTATCATAGTCAACAAGAGTCCAAAATGCAGTACTTGGATGCAATCTCAAAAACAACAGAATGATCTATTTGTTTCCAAGGCAAACCATTCAATATCACAGTAATCCAAGTCTATGCCCCGACCAGTAACACTGAAGAAGCTGAAGTTGAACAGTTCTACGAAGATCTACAAGATCTTTTAGAACTAACACTCAAAAAATATGTCCTTTTCATTATAGAGGACTGGAATGCAACAGTTGGAATCAAGAAACACCTGGAATAACAGGCAAATTTGGCCTTGGAGTACAGAATGAAGCAGGGCAAAGGCTAATAGAGTGTTGCCAAGAGAACGCACTGGTCATAGCAAACACCCTCTTCCAACAACACAAGAGAAGGTTCTACACATGGACATCACCAGATGGCCAACACCAAAATCAGCTTGATTATATTTTTTGCAGCCAAAGATGGATAAGTTCTATACAGTCAGCAAAAACAAGACTGGGAGCTGACTGTGGCTCAGATCATGAACTCCTTATTGCCAAATTCAGACTTAAATTGAAGAAAGTGGGGAAATCCAATAGACCATTCAGGTATGATCTAAATCAAATCCTGCATGATTGTACAGTGGAAGTGAGAAATAGATTTAAGGGACTACATCTGATAGACAGAGTGCCTGATGAACTATGGACGGATGTTTGTGACATTGTACAGGAGACAGGGAGCAAGACCATCCCCAAGAAAAATAAATGCAAAAAGGCAAAATGGCGGTCCAGGGAGGCCTTACAAATAGCTGTGAAGAGAAGAGATGCGAAAAGCAAAGGAGAAAAGATGGGCATGAGAAAGGACCATTTCCTGCATCCCTGGGTCCACACCAGTGCTGTATGATGCCCGCTGTAGAGTGCCCATATTCTGCCCACAGGGAAACAGGAGACTTCCAGAAACCAGGACAAATCAATCAAATGGCAGATATTTAGGGTCTACAACAGATCAGGGGTCAAATATTTGTGGGGCAGCATTAGAACTGCATCCTAGCCCTGCCTCTTCCTGATATGCTGTGTTTCCTTGGGCAAATGCCTTGCCTGTTCTGGACCCGAATCTCTCTGGTGTAAGTGAGGGGAGGATTTCTGTAAGGATTTTGCAGCAGGGACATGCTAAAATTCTGTCAGCAACTCATCACAGGCTGGAACTACAGGTTGCCATCACAGGATATCTAAAATATGCAACATGTGGCTTCCCTGGTGGTCCAGTGATTAAGAATCTGCCTGCCAATGCAGGGGACATGAGTTTGATCCCTAATTGGGGAACTAATTACAGCTGTCAAGTGGCAGAGTCAGAGCTCCAAAGAGAACCTCCTGATTTACATCCTGGGGGAGCTTTCCCTATATGACCAAGACAAGGGGGTATAGTATTCATAAAAGAAGAAATTCAACATTTAATATAGGGAAACAGAGTCAATCTCACTAATATTCAAATCAATGCAGAATAAAAAAATAATTTTATAATGACTGTTCAGTATCCAAAAGCCATTTTTAATTGCCCCAAGCATTGCCAAAAATTCAGCTAATGGAGGTTTTCATATATTAGTTAAATGGGTGCAGTTGGAATATTTCTGAAGGGAAATTTTTAAAAATATTCCAACTCCAAAGTATCATATCTTGGAACTTAACCCAAAAATACTTATGAACATGCAGGAAGATTTAGCTACAAGATGTTCAACAGAGTGCTACTTATATTATCAAAAACATCAACAACAATGAAGAATCTCAAATATGAGATGAGGTAAAGAAATTGTGATTCAATACCAAATGTAATAGAGTGACCAAAAATCACATTGTGATATTTAATGATACAGAATGATGTTCATGATATACTTGCATGAACAAAACAGGCATCTAAGTTATCTGTATGGTGTAATATGATCCTGTGATATAAGAAGAAATATGCATTTGATCTTCGGCCAGCTTCACTGAATAGCTGTTAAAACCCTTGTATCAGTCATTTCCTGAGTGGTATTACTATTGGGTGAATGAGGTGATTTGTGGACCATACCTAAGAGCAGGAACCGGTTGCCAGAGAAAAAATCACAAAATTAGAGGGTAGGAACCTTCTATCACAACCTCCTGAACTCTGGAAAGGGGAGATGGAATGGAGGGAAATGAATCACCAATTATTTCAATCACTATGCCCATATAATGAAGATTCCATGAAAACTCAAAAAGACAGGTTCAGAGATTGTCCTGGCAAAACAGAAGGCTTTTTTTCTGAATTGTGTGGCATGTGAGATCTTACTTCCCTGACCAGGGATTGAATCTGTTGCAGTAGAAGGGCAGATTCTTAACCCCTGGACAACCAGGGAGGCCATCGTGCTGGGTCCTCTGTCAGGGACCTCACCTTACGGATCTCTTCATTTGGCTTGTGGTTTGTATCCTACAATATCCTTCATAATGAACTGGTAATCTAGTGGGGAAACTAGTTTGTTGAGTTCTGTGAGCTGCTCTGGTAAATTACTAGAACCCAGGAAGGGGGTCACAGGAACTTCTGAATTATAGCCAGCTGGTCAGACACACAGGTGACAACTTGGAATTGGCATTTGAAGTAGAGGGAGGTTATGTGGGACTGAGCCCTTCACGGATGGAATCTGATGCTATCTCTGGCAAAACCCCGACAGAATTAGTCGAATTGTTGTGCACCATATGGTGTGCAAGAATTGCTTTTTGATGTGGGAAACACACACACACACTAGAAATGGGTAGGGAAAATTATGTGATTCCATTTTAAGGGAGAAAGTGTGCAGCAGGTAAAAGACTGGAAAAATAGAATCTAAACTATGAATAGCAGTTCTTGCTAGGTGGTGGGACTGTGTAGTTTTCATTTTCTCAACTTTACTCACCTGTACTTCCACACTTTAAAAAAATTACTTAATTTTATTTATTAATATTTGGCTGCACCAGGTCTTCGTCGTGGCATGTGGGATTTTTCAGTTGCAGCACAGGAACTCGTAGTTGCGGCACTTGGAATCTAGTTCCCTGACCACAGATTGAGCCCACGCCCTCTACATTGGGAGCATGGAGTCTTAGCCACTGGACTACCAAGGAGGTTCCCTCACTTTTATGTAATAAGTATGTACTACTTACTACTTGTAATCAGGAAAGAAAAAGAATGAACGTTTTTTAAAAGAAAGGGAAGATGGAAGGGAGTAAGGACAGTAGAGAAGAGAAGAAAGGAAAAGAATGTAGCAAGACGCAGGGCCCTGGAAATAATTAGAAATCTCTTGCTGAGATAAATAATATGTGACTCAAAGCTTGCAGACATCCGAGATGCCTTGGGAAGCAGCTGAGCGTCTTCTTTACCCAACTTGGCCAGCTAACCAGAAAACATCAGCAATGGTTCTGCTTATGCCAAGGGAGCAAGACACACTTGGGAGCTGAGAACTTGTGCAATCAACACCCCAAAGCACTACCACCCACACATCTCCTGACCCACCTTACTCCCCACTATGGTGAAGTTCAAGAAGGAAAATAAATAGAATTGTGAAAATTAATAAAGGGAAACCTCACTAAAATGAAATGCAGAGATCAGGAGGGGCAGTTCTCAGGAACATAGCACTTCACCTCAATACAGATTTCATTAGGTAGAGACAGACTTGGCACCTCTGGCTGGAAGTGACAGGACTTTACTATGAGAAAGATTAACTCTTCCCTTGGCAACAGCTCAGCCAATGAGAGACTGTCGTTCCTCAGCCAGTTAAAAGCCACTACATAACAAACTCCCAGTTTCCTCCAGTGGACTTTTTGTTTGTAACAGTGCCTCCTACCTTCCCGTTGGCCTCTATAAGAGAAAATCCTTTGTTTTACTTGACTTGCATGTGGTTTGCCATAGTTGCATATCCACGATGGCAGTTCTTTGCAGCTCTCAAATAAACCCCTGGTTCTGCTGGAAAAAATCTGGTTGTTTTCTTGTTTTAGATTAACAGAATCATTACTTTTGAAACCTTTCACCTGCTCCACTTTCTATTTTTTCCCACAGCACTTATCATATTCTGATACATTACATAATCTATGTATCATACATTACATAATCTATGTTTCAGTTTGCATAGTTCTTACTATCTGTCTGCCCCAGCTACAGTGCAAGCTCCATGAAGGTGGGATCTTTGTTCTGGTCACTAATGGATTCCAGGAAACTAGAAGATACCTGGGAAAGTTGCTCAATAAATATTAGTTGGATAAAGGGCTCTAGAAAGCTATGAGAGTTCTGGAAGGTTGATAAGGATCTGCAATATCTTGAAGATTCCAGGACGAAGTATGAGCCACTCATAGGACTGCCTTGGCTCCTTCCTGCATCCCTTTGAGACTAACATCCCCACTGAAAAATGCAAAAGCCACACCCCTGACTTACATGGGAGGGTGAGAGGTGGTATTCTTCACGAAGGTCCATGGTTCTGCAGGCTGCGGCGGAGCAAACCTCAAGGATCCAAGAGGAGGCTTGGCAAAAGGGACTCCCAGGAAAACGGCCACAGGCTGAGCAAATCCTTTTAAGCTGACATGTTTCCCCAGGACTTTGCCCTGAGCGGTGTCCACGACAGGCGACGAAGGCGGCAGCCCTGCTGGACATCGGGAGGAAGTGAGGACTCGTCAGTGGTGACGGTGAACTGGAGTCTGCGTGGATTTTGTTACCTTTCTCACGTGATCTTTAATGTCCTCTCAACTCTCTAAGCCTCAGTTTCTTCTTATATGAGAGAGGGTGAAGCTAACTGTCCTTCCTAACTCACAGGGATATCTGAAGGAATGAATTGCAGTTGGAGGTGTAACAGCATCACATCAGACACAAACGCATGAAGAAGAGCTGCTGGGAATGAAGATGGCACTCAGTCTCCACACTTAGGAGCCTCTGGAATCAACCACCCGCTGGATCCCGGCCGTGAGCTGCACGTTGGATGAGAGGATGAGCAAGAGGCGGCTGCTCTTCTCAGACATCTGCCCTTACGTGGAGAATGAGCACACGCATACCTGACCCTCCTGTGGGGACAAGTGGTCCCTGTCCTGGGAGAATTACTGATTAAGGTCCCATAGGAGACAGAAGAGGGAGCGAGGCCCTCTGACTGCTGGCTTCATGGAAGCCGTGACCTCGCATCTGGGACTTGCAGTGGTGGAAGAGAGGGTATAAAGGTATAAAGAGAGACGAGATTGTGCAGAGGGGAGGCTCTGAGACAGCAAAGCACAAGGCCTGCCTGAGGAAGAGCTATGGGTCTTCCTCATGACTCCAGGAAGAGTCATGGGCGTGGAGCATGATCCTGGAAGGTTCAAGGCTGGGAGAGTCCCAAATACCAGGCCAACCATTCTGGCATTATTTAGGGGGTAAGAGCAACAGAGAACTGTCCTGGAGTAAGAGAGAGACAATCAGCTTGAAGAGGCTCCTTCCGATGACTCTGAGCAGGGTCATCACAGGGAGCGAGACTTGGGGTCACATTCTGTGTCCCATTCCCGTGAGCAGGCGGTTTTTTCTCACTGAGCTCAAATGTGTCTCTTGCACTTGCCAGGTCAGGCCTGGTCCTTCCTGCTTGGGGACATCCTGCACTTTCACGAGGCAGGTGGTCTTAGTATGACCCCTGTTCATGCTTGTCCCTCAAGTCCTCTCTTGTCTATCTTCAACACCTGCATCCTAACAGGAAATGATTTCCAGGCTCTCTCCCTCCCAATTTAGATACAGACGAAAGGCCAACCTCTGTCTCAAAGTGTGTGGCCAGAACAGAGAAGAATAACCCAGATCTGGTTTATGGACACATCCAAAGACAGCCTTCAAGAGAGATGAAGTGGACAGACGCCCGACTGGCAAGAGTGAAAATGTGGGTGTTGGGTTGAGAGGCACAGGCAATGATGGTGACAGCGGAGGTTGACACTTGTGTTACGTGTCTGTGCATAGAGCACTCGCTATGTACCACGTGGGGACCCTAATCAGAAAAACCTGGCTAGGGAGACACCATTATGTCCATTTTAGAGATGAGGTAACCGAGGAAATGGAGGAAGCCAGTACGGACTTTCTAAAGGTGGTAATTGTATGGACCTGCCCGGGTAAACCAGCTGTAAGGGGATAATCAGCTTCTAATGTGCTTCTTATTCAGTGCTTCCCCTTGGTTCTGGGCCTCTCACAGTGTCACAGAGCCAGGAGGAAGACAAAACCCAGTGGAGGCTGGGCTGTCAGAGCACTGATGGCCAGAGCACTAGCTCTGGACTCAGGAGACAGAGAGAATTCACAATGTGATTTTCCAGCTGACCTTGGCATGTACATTTCCCTCCCTGAGCCTCAGTTTTTCCATCTATAAAATGGTGCAGATGCATCTGAGGTCCCTTGCTACATTCTTGTCTTAACCATGTCCTCTATGTTCTGTATTCTTATGCTTTGACACCTGCAGCCTTGCTGATTCTGGGGGGACTGCCCTTCCCAGAGTTAACCAATCCCTGGAGATAGGAACAAACTTCCCCTTCCAGCCTGCTGTAGCCTGAACCCCAATCCCCTTCTTAGTCAGGCCCTCTATTGAGTCACTATCACCCTGCCCCAATCACTCCATTGCAAAATACCTGAAAACTGTGCACACCCCCTAACCTGCTGACATTTCTACCTTGGAACTCCCAAACCTGCTTATCCTGTCTCACCTCTGCCTTTGCCATCAGCGACCAAGATAAAGGCCTTAATCCCAATTTCTTTTTATTGCCTCTGCCTAGAGACCCACCCCTGTCTTCATAACCTGCACCACCATGGTAAGGCCATGCCCTCTTCTTCAGGGAAATGTGTCTTAATCGTCTTTTCAGTGGCAGTTGGCTCCTTAGCCTGCAGCTGCTGCTGCTGCTAAGTCGCTTCAGTCGTGTCTGACTCTGTGCAACCCCATAGACGGCAGCCCACCAGGCTCCCCCGTCCCTGGGATTCTCCAGGCAAGAACACTGGAGTGGGTTGCCATTTCCTTCTCCAATGCATGAAAGTGAAAAGCGGAAGTGAAGTCGCTCAGTTGTGTCTGACTCTTAGCGACCCCATGGACTGCAGCCCACCAAGCTCCTCCGTCCATGGGATTTTCCAGGCAAGAGTACTGGAGTGGGGTGCCATTGCCTTCTCTGGCTCCTTACCCTACTTGCCAATATAGGTAGATGTAAGAGACGTGGGTTCAACCGCTGGGTTGGGAAGATCCCCTGGAGTAGGAAATGGCAACCCATTCCAGAATTCTTGCCTGGAGAATCCCATGACAGAGGAGCCGGGAGGGCTACAGTCTATAGCGTTTCACAGAGTCTGACATGACTGAAGGGACTTAGATACACACTCCTGATCTGTGGGCCCCAGGATACCCCAAACTTTCTGTTAATACACTGTCTTTGAAAACAGCTCCGTTATCTCTTTTTTCACTTTCTCTATTTCAGGCACCCTTTAGAAGCAACAGCCCATTTCCGACTCACAGCAGCCCACTGAGGTACACACAGTTGTCAGCCCCATTTTCGAAATGCAAAACCAAGGCCCAGAAAAGGGACATAACTTGTCTAAGAACACACAGCTACTAAGTGCTGAGCCGCGATGGCAACCCACACCGCTGTCTCCAGAGCCGGTATTAATATTCTCGTAAAGGCTTCCTGGGTGGCTCAGTGGAAAGATTCCACCTGCAGTGCAGGAGACGCGGGCTCCATCCCTGGGTGCAGAAGATCCCCTGAAGAAGGAAACAGCAAGGCATTCCAATATTCTTCCCTCCGAAATCCCATAGAGAGATGAGCCTGGCGGGCTCAATGGGGTCGCAAAAGAGTCAGACAGGACTTAGCCAAAAAAAACAAAGACCCCTTCCAGGATTCTGGTAAGGACCTGCTCCATATCTGTATTAACAATCAAGAGGGAAAGACATGGAGGAGCTCGCCAAAGTCCTTGGAGGGATGTGGGAGGTGAGCTTGTTGTCTTCCTCTGGAGTGGTGGCCCGCAGCCGAGTCTAGGGTGTGCTCGGTCCCCTGTGTCTCCTGCTGAGAAACACGAGCTGCGCTACCCATCCAAGTTCACAGAGCCCGTGCTGCTGCAGAGCCTGGCCTGTCACTACTTTGTCCCGTGCACATCTCCTCCCCCATGTTCCCCAAAAGGATTTCCAAAGAAGCCCTGGCTATCTGCATTCAGGAGGACTCACCCCAAGCTGTGAAAGTAGAGATGGAGGTCAGAACCAGCGCAAAGAGCCACATCGTGGAAAGACAGCTGCTCCTGTGTCCACAGGTCTCTGCCCTGCTCAGAGGGCTGTTTCACTCTGGGACCCAAGCTCACTCCGCAAGCTCCCACCCCAGCAGCTCAATAACAGAAAAACTGGCCTCCCTTCCTTGAGGGTGGTTGGGGTGTGTGAGCCACACCCACCAAGATTTCACCCTCTTGTAAATCAAGAACCCAGACCTACCTCTCCAATTACAGGTAGCCACAGACACTTCAATTTGTTTCCTAAGTGTGTCTCCCTTCCTGGACTCTAAGCTTAGTGCTCTGTGAGATTCCCAGGGCAGGAACAAGCAGACAGAGGCGTTCAGACAAGGGGAGCCTTTGGTCTGGGGCCCTCAGAACAACTGGATAACTTGTAGAGCGACACCCAGCCCCATAGCCACCCAGCT
The DNA here is from genome assembly GCF_019923935.1 of Bubalus bubalis. NCBI lineage: Eukaryota > Metazoa > Chordata > Mammalia > Artiodactyla > Bovidae > Bubalus > Bubalus bubalis. Next base: position 23,599,959 of record NC_059174.1, on the reverse strand, counting down.
AGAGAATTAAGGGGCTTATTTCAGAGTTCCATGTTCTTATTTTGGAAGCATCTTGAATTTTATCCAGTCACCCTTCTGATGCCTAGATTAAGTTTACAGTGTTCCTGCCAAGTGACTCAGCCTCCTGCTGCACAGCTCCAGCGATCTTTGGAGAGAATGTTATTACAGTAAAGGGACTCCACCTCTCCATCATCTTGGGCTGTAATTATTCTTTCATCCATCCATCCCTCCACCCTTCCTTCCATTTATTCATTATTTCATTTATGCATTCATTCTCCAAACATTTACCAAATGCCTGGCTCTATGCTAAGTGTTTTTCATCTTTCCAGGTGGCACTAGTGGCAAAGAACCCACCTGCTAGAGAGGGAGATGCCAGTTTGATCACTGGGTCGGGAAATCCCCTGGAGGAGGGCATGGCCACTGACTCCAGTATTCTGGCATGGAGAATCCCATAAACAGAGGAGCCTCAGCAGGCTACAGTCCATAAGGTCTCAAAGAGTCGGACACGACTGAAGCAACTTACCATGCATGCCAAGTATTATGGAGACAATCTAAGATATGATCCCTCTCCTGGAGGAATCACCATATAACAGATAAGACAGAGGCAGGGAGAGGTGATAGGTGGGTTGCAATGCAATGTAGCAGCAACAAAATAGAGGGATGCAGAGTGCTCTGAGTACACCTGTGACCGTGCTCTTATCTTCTAGGGGAAAGAGGAAGATGCTCAAAGCCCATCTAATAGAATCATTATATGTCCAGTAAATGGGACATTCTCTAAGTACACACTGGTACAGCCAGCTAAGGCAACACTTTCACTCAATCTAGTGATGCACACCTCTGTTTCTTAAAAGGGAAAGGCAGTCATGATCTATTGTTAAGGGGAATAACACCTATAATATAGTTATGACTGCATTAGGATACTGTATGGCAGTTCCTCAAAAATCACACACAGGGACTTCCCTGCTGTCCAGTGGCTAAGACTCCACTGCACGTGGAATGGGTTTGATCCTTGGTCACGGAACTAAGATCCTGTATGCCATGTGGTGTGGCAAAAATTTTTTCTAAAATATTGAACACAGAGTCATCATATTACCCAGCAATTCCACTCCTAGGTATATACCAACAATAGTTGAAAATATGTCCCAGCAAAAACTTGTACACAAGTAGCAGCGATTTATAATGGCCAAAGTAGAAAAAACCAAATGTCCAGGAACTGATGAATGGACAAATGAAATAATATCTGTCTGTACAATGCAGTATTATTGAGCCATAAAAAAAATGAAGTACTGGTACATGCTAAAGAGGGATGAACCTTGAAAATATTGCATATTGTGCTAATGAAAGAAGCCAGATATGAAAGGACAGATATTGTATGATTCTATTTATATGAAATGTCCAGATTAAGCAAATCCATAGAGGAAGAAAGTAGTACAAAGGTTGCTGAATGCCTGGGGTTTGGGGGGCAGGGAATGATGTGTGAGTGCTACTGGGTAGAGGCTTCTCTTTGAGGTGATGTCCTGGGATTATATAGTGGTGATGGTTGCACAACTCTGAATATACTGAAAAACCACTGAACTGTAAGCCTTAAAAAGGTGAATTTTGAACTTCCCTGGAGATCCAGTAGTTAAGGCTCCACGCTTGCTGTGCAGCGGGTGTGGGCTCAATTGCTGGTGGGAGAATTAAGATCTCACATGTCACATGGTGTGGCCAAAAATGAAGAAAACAAATTTTTAAAAAGATGAATTTCCTGGTGTGTGGATTATCTTTCATTAATGAGATATTTTAATAATCTAGTCTTCCTGAAGGCTCAGTGGGTAAGGAATCCTCCTGCAATACAAAAGACACAGGAGACACGGATATGATCTCTGGTTCCGGAAGATCCCCTGGAGGAGGAAATGGCAACCCACCCCAGTATTCTTGCCTGAGAAATCTGTGGACAGAGGAGCCTGGCGGGAAACACTTTACAAATGCCCCACTGTGAGACCAAACATGCCTGAGATGCTGTGCTTGGCATTCCCAGAGGGAACATCAGTCTTGGCTTGGCCAGTTCCAGTGACAAGACACCCGTTTTCCCTGAGAGCTCCTTGTGCTGACTTGGCTCTGAATCTTTTAAAGTTCCTCCCTAAGTCAGGCTGAAGTCCACCCTTCCTTGAAAATTCAGCCCTTTGCTACCTGAAAGTCACAAAGTGATTTAGATTTGGAGGGACTTTCCAGTCTCTTTTCTAGCAAAAGCAAGCGTACCTGAGACTTGGTTCCAGATAGAGAACTTCATACCTTCCTCTGCAAGGTGATGGCTTTTCTGCAGTTTGAAGGGCCTGGTGCTTGTGTGCTAAGTGGCTTCAGTCCTGCAACTCTGTGGACTGTAGCCTGTCAGGGTCCTATGTGCTAAGTGCTGCTGCTGCTGCTGCTGCTAAGTCGCTTCAGTCGTGTCCGACTCTGTGCGACCCCAGAGACTGGTAATCAATTCCGGTGTTTCGCCCCCTGGCGGTTGCCGGAGGGAATCGCTATTTGATGTTCAAGAAAAAGGGGAGTCACGTGGCTCATTAGTCAGGTCTCAGATTGCCTACAGGTGCTCTTTGTGAAGAGCCAGCCTGTGCTGAGTGCATGGGTTGGGGGGGGGGGGGGGTCAGGCATCCTTGTTCACAGGCACCTTGTCACTTCCTGACAGAGGCGAGTGACTGATACACTCTGGAATTCCATTTCCTCTTTCCTATAAAGAAGCTAATAAGACTTCACTTGGTGGTTCAGTGGTAAAGAATCCTCCTGCCAATGCAGGAGACATGGGTGGGATCCTTGATCTGGGAAGATCCCACATGCCACGGAGCATCTAAGCCTGTGAGCCACAACTCTTGAGCCTGTTCTCCCCCACAAGAGAAACCACTGCAATGAGAAGCCTGCACATTGTAACTAGAGAAAGCACATACTTGGCAACGAAGGCCCAGAACAGCCAAATATAAATAAGTAAACAAATAATCTAAAAGATGACATTTCTATGTGGGGGAATAAATGAGACAGTGGCTTGATTCCTAGCACAGGCTACCTGAACAGCGTCCATTATGATCTCTGTATCCACACTGCCATTAATGCAGCTCCCAATAAGCCCCTGGAGAAAGGCTCATTGGTTTGCAACCATGCTCAGGGTGAGGCCACAGACAGATAGGAACCTTGCTTATCCAGTGCCCCTAGGGCCTGTGCATGTCTTTCAATAAGCCCCACAGAATAAGTCACTGTACCATCATTTGAGCAAACTCAATGGACCTGCATGGTCTGGAGTGACTGCTAGTACTGACAAGTAAAGCAACTTGCCTAAGGTCACATAGCCCATAGTCAGAAGGCTGAATCTAAACCACACTGTCTCATCGCCTGGCCTTGCCATGCTGTGTTGATGATGGTGCCACTGGATGCTGACCCTGCCTCTCCTTATTCAGAGCTGCAATGGTGCTCAGAGACAGTCCAGTTGTGCTCCTGGCTGGAGAGACGGGAGGATGAAGCCAGAGAGCTCACCGAGTATGCAGAGGGCTCTGATTGCCACCTCAGTGCTTCATGTCCTCACTTGTCCTAGGATGACATAGTGGGGGGTATCTTGTGGGGGGTGAGGGTAGGAGGCTGCAGTCAGCATGCAAGAGTGTCAGTCCAACCTGTGTCACTTAGTCACATAACCTCTCTGTGCCTCAGTCATCTCTGCTCTAAAGCACAAAATAATAGTGTCTGGCTCTTAGGATGAAAGAATGTAATATATATGCAGACTGTCATAATATGTTTAGTGAGTATCTATAATGTCAGCTATTTATTTACTATTATTATTAACATAGGAGCCATTTTCCTCCTTCCAGACAATCAAGTAGGGACAGGAGGCTTAGCTCTGGGTTCTGTGTCATCCACATCAACCCTGTGAGCATGTGACCAGTTCCTCTGAGAGGGTTGCCCTCCATTCAGGAAAAGAGGCATTGACCCTGGAGATAGAAGGCCATGAACAAGACTGTGGGTCCTCCTAACAGATACTGAAGGATCCTGCCCTTTCTGCTGTCACCTGCCTCAGGGTTTCCTTACCATTTTCTTTTCAATGATTCTTACATACATTATATGAAATTAATATACTTTTCTTACATATATGGGGAAAAAAAAACCCTTGACCACTAGTGAAAAAGAGAATCAGTAGGTAACCAGAACATCATATATACATTTCTTTTCTTTCTCACATGTGACTTCCAGGATTGAGCCTTACACAGTGAGAAGTGCTGAAGACATAGTTCTGGGCTAAAGAGAAGCTTTCTCACTTTCCATGAGGAAGTGGAAAAAACAAAAACAAAAACAGAAGTAGGGCACCCCCTCCCAGCACAGTGAGCCTGCCTGAGTAGCCTCCTTGTACTGTTCACAGTTTTGCCTTTGTGAAAGGCCATCCTAACTAGTATTTCCCTCAGGGTTGCTGTGAGAATTCAAAGAGCAAAAGCAATTAACAGGGCTTGGTACAGACTCCAGGGTGTGTACTGGAATCTGACAGGGTAATACCCACTGGTCTTTCCTACTGAATGCCAGGTCTACCTGCCACCAGGGGGGACATCCTATAGGGAACCTGCATGCTGGAGTGCAGAGGCCCCGTTACAGTTGAGGGAAGCCGCTGGAAAACTGAGGCAAAGGGGCGCCTGGAGAAACGCGCCATTGTCTCTTCAGGAAAGGAAAACGGAAGTGAGGACCACAGGCCTAAGGAAATGTGGGTCGCGGAGCAGTTACAGGAGACGTTACAGGAAAACCGCAGCGAAAAGACCGTGGTGGGGACCGAGGCAGACCATGCCTGCGGACCCCGGGGAAGGGGAAATGGTGGCGAGGGTCACCTTCACCTTGGGTCTGGGGCACCACTCCCCGGCCTCAGCCAAGCGGGACACCAGCGAGCGGGAGGCGGGGGTGGTTCACTGGCTCCAGGCAAGGGCGACCCGGAGGCCGGCGGCGCGGAGTCTGTGGCGGGGAAGCCGCGAGGACACGGGAGCCCTGTTCCTAGACGCCCGGGAACAGGTGGCTGCTCACGTGGCGAACACGGGGACGGGAGGCCGGGGAGGCTGCGACAGCGCTTACCGCTGGGCACAGGGGCCCTCGGCTCCAGCGGGCACCCAAGTGGAGCCGCGCGCTCGGCCCGGGCGCTGCGGGCGGGGAGGGAGCAGGGGGCGGGGCCTCTGCGGCGGGCCCCTCCCCTCCGAACGCGGGCCTGGCTCTGGGCTCCAAGGCCTCCCACCGGACCAGTGGGTCTGCTTCACCACTGCTTTGGACCTTGGACCTCGCCTTTCCTCCTGATGGACCCCAAGTGCTCCTGCCCCAAGGGGGAGGGACCCCTGGAATTGAGCCCTACTGATGCCTGCTTCCCAGGCACAGGACGTGACAGAGGGTCCCTAGGGCTGCAGAAGGGAGTGTGTGGAGTTTGATCGCAGAGGGACCCCTGCCACTTGCTTCTCCGTAAATGTCTTCCTAGCCCGGCTCCTGAGAGCATTTCAGGCGCCCTTGGCCTCCATTCTAAATCTCAGGGCACGGAGGCTCCAGACTGTACCTCTTGTCCTCACCCAAGGGATCAGGGGACAGCTAGACAGGGACTAGCTAGACTAGTCAACCTGGGCTGGGTCTGGAGCCTGGGACCTTCCCTGGGAAGGGGATTTACTTTCCTGGGACCTGGAGCAAGGAGCTGGGGTTTCTCTATCTGCCTGAGTGGGCTGGGAGCTCCAGCGCTGATGCTGACCCAGGAGGAGGGGGAGGGGGTCCTGCTGATGTCTGCGGTGGCTCCTCCTTCCCCCCTGCTCACTGCTGGCCTTTCCCACCCGGGCAGGCAGCTCCTGCACCTGCAAGGCCTGCAGATGGCCCTCCTGCAAGAAGAGTGAGTGCGGGCCCTCCTCTGGGAACGCGGGGTCTGGGCTGAGGAGGGACCTGGAGCTCAGCAGGTGGGAGCAGGACACTGACCAGACTTCCTGGCACCTGCCTCACCAGGAACAAATTACCAATCATGAGATGACATGGTGCCCGGTAGGGGTGAGGGCGAGGATGTTGCACTCAGCCATCATGAGTGCCTGTCCCACCTATGTCCCTGCCAGGTGACATCACCTCTCTGCTCAGTCTCCTCCTCTGTGACAGGTACAACAATAGCTCCTGGTTATTTTAGAATTTAACTTTAGGCAACACACTTAAGAATTTAATAAGATTGAAGTATTTAAGAGATGGACAGTCTTAGAATGAAGCCTAGCACACACTGAGCAACCAAACTATCAAATATTACTTCTTATCATTCGTATTACAGGAGATATTTTTCAGCTTCCAAACCAATAACCCAGGGCTGCTGTTCATGGCTGTGTGTCCTGTGTCATCCTCAAAAACTACGTGTGATTGTGCCGTTGTCCAGAGAGGGTTATCATCTTTTCCACAAATGAGGAGCTGGCAGTGGTGATGTTAGGCCACAATCGAGGCTGTCCCTGTTCTCCTGAGAGATGCAGGAGGGTACCTACATTCCTGCTATCACTTGTACTAGGATTTTACCGAACACTTTCTATCTCTATACAAAATTTTAAAATTTTCCTTTCACTCAGCTACAATAGGTCTTACCCAGGGCCCCAAGGGAAGTGGGTATGCTGGTCTTTCAGTGGTTTGGGGATGTTATTTTTTAAGGGAGAAGTGTCTGAGCAGGGCTTCAATCCTGTATTCCTGACGCAGGTTTTCACTGATCTTACTACCTGCTGGGCGTCCCTGGTGGCTCAGTGGCAAAGAACCCACCTGCCGATGCAGAAGACAAGGCTTTAATCCCTGGGTCAGGAAGATCCTCTGGGGAAGGAAATGGCAACCCACTCCAGTATTCTTGCCTGAAAAGCCTCACGGACAGAGGAGCCTGGGGGGCTATAGTCCATGGACTCACGAAGAGTCAGACATGACTTGCAGACTGAACAGAAGCAACTGTCACCGGTATTTCTCACGGGTCCCCAATAGAGGCCCAGAGAAGGGCCTGCCGTCAGTGGGGACTCCCCTGTGGGTTAGTGGCTGCTGAGGATTGTATACTCTGATACTCACCACAGTTGGCCTCTAGCCTCGATTCACGTTTTAGAGTCACTGTGCTCACACACACAGTGACTCCACCTTCCACCTGTCAGCAGACAGTCAGCCAGTGTTCATGTCCCATCTCTCTTCCACAGTGCCCGTCTTCCTTCAGACTTCAGGGTAATTGCCCTGCAATCTCTTTGAATGAATCAGAAATAGTCATGAAACTGGGAATAATCTGGATTTTTCCTGCAGAAATGGTGGCCGTAACATTCTTAGAGACTTCTACATCCCAGGAGAAGCCAGAAATCACCCCAGGCATTCTGAAAGACAGTTTTCAGGTGACACTTCAGGGACTCCCTCCAAGGTGGTCACTGCTTGGCCCTGATGGGGTCCAGGCTGCAGAGAGGGTTCACATGAGTTGTTGGAAGAGTTGGCCCCAGGGAGGGGCCTGGAGGACAATACATAAGTTGAAGAAAGCATTGTAGACCTGTGGGAGGGCCAGTAAGGGCCAGGCAGCCATGCCACATGTCGCCATGTCCCATCCCCCTCTTTCCCACTCCAGGACATCCTCAGTCTGTGTCGCCTCCATCTCTATAGGCAGCTCCGCATGGAGGAGGGGGACACAGCACTCTGGTCCCCCACATCCTCTCATTGGAGTTGTGGATGGCCCAGAGGCGTGGAGCGGATGCAGCAGCCCCCTCAGCACCTCCCAGAGCCCAGCCCGCTCCACTCTGCACGTCCAGAGGTCAAGCCAGAATGGCCAGAGCACCTTCCTGCCGATGGTGCCCACTGCCTTCATCCTTCTCTCACTGAGGAGGATGACTTTATTCCAGCGCAAGACAAAGACATCGACTTGGTCTCCAAAAGAACATTTATTTCCAAATTGAGGCCACAGAAACAGAAACTCCCCCTCCTTGACTTCTGCCACTCCCATCAGATAATTCTTCAGACTCCACAATAAGACGCCTCTTTGGCAAATAAACACTTCTAGAGAAACCTCCGTCTGGGGACCCAGTCGAGTCTCCTGTTCACAGCTCAACATGTTTTAAGTGTGGTGCCTTCTTTGCCACCTCCCTGGACAGAAGCTCATTCCAGAAAGCTACTTCCTTGTCTTTCAGCTTCTCAGCTGCCCGAGTGTTGACACCAATCTGAAGGTACCCTTCTTTGTGGTCATACGCTGGCCAATGGGGAAGCCCCTCCCCATTAGGGTTCCTGAAACAGAATCAAATAGAAATTCACCAAAGCAAAGGTTTGGTCCCAACAACCCTCTGAGATGATCAGGGACACCATGGCTTCATTTCTGCCAAAGGCTCATATGCCACCAGAGACAGGAGGCTGACCATGTCCTGGGCAGCCAGTCCATCACAGGGAGCTCTCATGTCAGAGGTCACAGGGCCAGGTGTTTGACCATCGCACGTTGGAAGCTCCCCCCACCCAACAGACATGCCCTGTCCCTTCCCAACCCCACTCCATGTCTGCCAGAAGCTCACCCATTCCGAGCAAAGTTGGCCCAGAATTTCATCATCATCTTGCTGAGATTGATTTCCTCTTCTGAGGCACCATCTGTGGGGAGAGGACAAAGCCATTGCTGCTCAAAGTGTGGTTCATGGGCAACAGAAGCACTTAAGAAATTGTTAATAGATTCAGAAATGGAGCCCTTACTCCAGACCTGCTGAGTCTAAACCTGCATTTTAAGAACATCTTGGGTAATTCAAGTGCACTTTAAGCTTGACAGTTACCAACTGAGGCTGGGCTCAGTGAAGGGCTGGAGTCGATCCATAAGCTGACTACCTTGTCTTCTGTGCCCACCCAACTGCCCTTCCCCCTTCAGTGTTTTAGGGACACACCCCAGGGTTGCTGCTAGACTAATCCCACCTCCCAGGATGCTTTGGGTCTTTTCTCAGTTTCCTTCACCCACATATGTTTTCAGAATCTGAAAAATAACCAAGCTGCAAGATCCCCAAATAGTCATCCATCAGGAAGTGTCCAGAGGCACAGCCCTGGGGTGTGTCACACACAAGCTGTCTGTTAACTGTTGATGGTGAAGACATTGAAGACGTTTGTGAGAGTTATTCTTTAAAATATTATAATGTTAAATATATTTAATTAAAAAAGATACAAGCTTTAGATGGATGGTTGGATATATAGACACCCACACATTAGTCCTGGTTCAAGGTTAACAGCAATTATAACCTTACTCTCTCACTCGTACTCTGATATGCTCTTGTGAGGGTGGCGTGAATAGTGGCCTTCTAGCCCTGAGCAGAGGAGAAGGCGATGGCAACCCACTCCAGTGCTCTCGCCTGAAAAATCCCATGGATAAAGGAGCCTGGTAGGCTGCAGTCCATGGGGTTGCTAAGAGTCAGACATGACTGAGCGATTTCACTTTCACTTTTCACTTTCATGCAGTGGAGAAGGAAATGGCAGCCCACTCCAGTGTTCTTGCCAGAATCCCAGGGACGGGGGAGCCTGGTGGGCTGCCGTCTATGGGATCGCACAGAGTCGGACATGACTGAAGCGACTTAGCAGCAGCAGCAGCAGCCCTGAGCAGGGCCCTGAGGGTGACACACTCCCGTCTTGCTGATGCCCAGGTCTGGATTCTAGAGTGACCATGGGTGAGGGCAGAAGCATATGCATTCTACACCATGTACGCTAGAACAACAACAACACATGGTTGGGCCCTTTGTCCTTCCACCCTGTTATGGTGACTTCAGGAGACGAACAACTGCAGAGAAGGAGGAACTTGCCCAAGGTTACCAAATCAAATCCCGGACCAGGAGCTCCTAACTCCAAGTTCATAGTCACAAAAAGGCCATCACCTTTTAAAAATGGAGCCCCGAAGACAGAGAAGAGCTCATCCCCATGGTCCCCTATCACTGTCTTGGGTTTCAGCTCTGATGAGAAGCTTGGGCGATACTGAAACTCATACATGTAGGTGGGGGCTCCCACATCTGGAAAACATGGATTCATACATGGTTCATTTCAGCAGACACACAACTGGAGAGTATCAAGGGCTCCAGGGGGCTGTGAGCAATCAGGAAATGGGGGGCACGCCTGGTCCTGCGTGAACAACAAGAGCATTAATAACAGCTGTCCACTGTGAGAACCAACTGTGTGCCAACCTTGTGTGTTCCTGCAGCAAGTGCCTGGTTATTAGCACAGTAGAGAATAAAGAGCTTGGGAAAATTCTATGAGTTGCTTAAGGGTACATTGGTGGTAGAGGTGGAACTACCTTTGAACCAGTATTTATTCAGTGACTGAGTAAATGAATGAATAAATAAACGAATGTTGAAACTCTGGGGAAACTGATTAAAAATAACTATCATTGTAGAGGCATCGGGTCAACTCATATAAACCTCTTGGCCCTGATGCATTCTCACACCAGAACATCTAGATATACACAGTTTATGTCCACAGAAATACCACTACATTTCATTGATAGCAGGCTGCTTTTCATTCCTGTGGAGAATACCTGCAGCAAAACAGGTGCTTTCAGTTCCGCTTATTTTTGAGCATTTCAGGCCAAATGCAGTTAGTATCGGATGTACAAGTCTCAACAGTTTCCATGCATGTGTTTGTGCTGAGGGCCGGGCAGGAACCAGTGAAGGTGGAATGGTGGTGACCCTCTTCTGCCTAATGTCCAGGACTTACCTCTGTGGCGACGGGCCACATTCACAGATGGGACGCTAAATACCACGTCTGCTATCAAGTCCAGGAACAGGTCTTTCTTTTTGACAGGGTCGTCTGTCCCTCCTAAATACTTGTCAGTGGCCACTGGAGTCAGTTCCTCAGGAACGCTCTGAAATAGATCAAGTGAAAGTGACCACTGTTAAAATTAAATACAAGATAGAGACCAGACTTATGAATTATCTGTGCAGACAAAACCATTTAAGCCATGGGAGCAAAACTAACTCTCGCTTATTTCATGCACCTAAGCAAAACCTAATTTAGGTTATTTTTCTGTAAAGCCCTCTGACAATCACAAAATAAACTTAAGTCATCTCCCTAAAATGGTATGAGATAATCACTTTTCACCATTCCCTTGACACCTGAAAAACTCTATTGTAATAAGCAACCACTGGAAAGGTGAACAACTTCCTCATTTTCACTTTAGAAGCCATGCTGTAACTTCATGTCCTCAAACCTATCAGCCTTTGAAGTTGGAAGCTCCCAGAGAGAAAAGTGGTGTTTATGTACAATAAATTCTTCCTAAATATTATTCATTCACTTGGTGGTTTTAATTTTGCTACTTCTCAATTTCTGACTTCACCACCCCTGGTGAGTGACACAGCATCTCTTGTTTGGTTAATGGTGAGCCTTTTACACCCACTTGAAACTTTCCCCCACCCCTCAACTTGAGTAACAATAAGAAAAGTAGAAAAAGTTGATCAGAATCCCCCAGCCCCAGTCTTCATTCTGCCATTAATTTCTCTGCAACTGGGGACACGCTTCTGGCCCTCGCTGGGGCTCAACCAGTTCCTGTGATTCCTAGAGTCTCACAAGGAGAGGGTAGGACTGCCACAGGAGTGATGTGGCCGTCTTCTGGTCCAGCTTGTCTTCAGGCAGAGGGTAGCTCATGAACTGTTAAAACAAAGGTTAAACAACTGTGAATCATTAAGCAATGGCAGGAAAAACCAAAGAGACCAAACCAATGCAGACTTAAGGTCACTTTGTCATGTCTTGATGGGCATGAGTCTTTGATGAGTTGGGCAAAACCAATGAATCAAACAGACTTTTATATCTAGAGATTAAGGAGTGCAAGGAGGATAAAGTAATTGTTAAGGGAAGGCGCCCCAGTCTTTGTGTGTGTGTGTGTGTGTGTGTGTGTGTGTGTGTGTGTGTGTGTACACAAATAATTAGGCTAGAGTCCCTACAATAATCATCAAGACAGAAAGGGAAGTTTTCAGCCAGCCTAATGTTGAAGTGGAAGGCTCTGGGGCAGATGACACAGACCTCCACAAATACCCCGCTGTGTCAGATAACTGAGAAAGCTCCAAATCCTGCCATTATGACTTGGGTCCTTTGGTAAAATCTCTGAAATCGTGCTGAAGAACCACAGAACTCTGCACATAACGACTCCATCAAAACTTTGTCCTAAGACTTGACCAAACTCCAGGACAGCTGCAGAAAGCTTAAGGCCATGTCCCCAGGATGACTGCAGGCCCCCTTAAAGAGCTCTGGGCTGCCAGGAGATTTTACTGTTTGTTCCAGCCCAAACCTGGTGATAGGCAGTTAGGTCCACGAGCCCCTTCTAAATCTTTTCTTTGCCCCTTTAGATGTAAGTCTTCCACCCAAAACTGTTTCCTCAAGGATCTGAGAGCCATCTCTATGAAAAACAAACACTCAGGGATAATTCTTGCTCTCTCCTCCAGTCTCTGTGAGATGATAAAGGTCTAAGTTCAGTGGGGGTCTTGCTTCTACTTACACCATTGCCTCCTGTCATAAAGGCAGGAGTTGTTTCTTCTCCACATAAATGCCAGCTAACAAATCCAGGGAGCCCAATCACACAGACAATCCGCCCCGCCTCACCCATGCCTTAAAGAGGCTCCAGGCTTTCATTTCAGGGATTGGGTTCAGTTCACGATGGATCATTTCCCTCTAGCAGGGGTGTAACTGAATCAAATCTGTTACCACTTCACCTAGTGTCTGGCTTTGTTTATCTCTGTCAGAAGGGAAAGCCCTTCCTAACTTTTAGAAGTCAATTTTAACTCAGGAGGAAGCAGGCTCCTCTGACTCTTTCCAGTGAGATGAGTGAGAGCATGGGTGAGGCAGGGGTAATTTGTGGAGAAAGCATGAAAGCAGCAAGCCTGAGGCGAGAGGCTGCAGGTTCCAAGCCCCACTCTACTTAACTCCTGAGCCCCTGGCCCTTTCCAGGTTTATCATCTGCCCAGTGACGATCTCTACCAGCCCTCCTGGAACCGACATTTCAGGATCCATGGATGGGAGGACAATTAGAGAGTGTTTGGGGACGTGGGTCCCCAGGGCTACATCTCCCAGATGACAGTGTGGACCATCAGAGATGGTTTCTATGGAAATGTCAACTTGTATGAAGGGGACAGCTGCCCTGGGGACACAGCCTCTCTCCTAGAGAGAGGTCTGTGACCAGAGATGGGAGGGTGATGGGATGGGAGACAAGTCTACAAGGCCTGCACTTTCTCACCAGTGGAATAATCCAGCCAAACTCTTGCTTGTTGATTCCCACCATGTAGGGAACATTGTTGAAATTCTTTTCAGCCAGCATCTCTTCGGGCATCTTTGGCAGCAGCATTCCATCAACCACGGTGGGCAGGAAAGGATGGCTCTAGGGAAGAGAGCAAGGGAGTGTCTGTGCTTCCCCTTCTAAGTCACACCCTCATCCTCCTCTCCACCTGCTGGAACTCGAGGCCAGTATCACACACCTGGGTGCCCGTGGGTGGTGGCCACACACCTGGGTCCTAACAGAGGGGGCTAAGTCTGCAGATCCAAGAGGGCTGAACTCTGACCAGGGGACAGCAGTGGTCATGTGATGGGGACAGATCTCCACTCAAATTGGTATGAAAATATATCATATAATGTGCATTTAATTTGAAGTGTACATAGTAATATATCTATGTGCATTCCTCCATCTACAGTCCTTGCAAGCATCTCTTTACAGAACCACCCTCAGCAGGAAGTCCCTTTACTTTGGTCACTTTAGCAAAGCTATATGATAACCAACTTTTAAACCAGGCCCCCCCACCTTGCTCTATTCATCTCCAGCCCAAGCACACTTATCAGATCTTTTAATCACATAATACCTTGCTTAACTTTTTGGTTCTCCCCATAGATCAAAGAAGTAGAAATGAAGAATAAGTAATTAACAGATGACCAGGTCTCCTCCCTAGCTTCCCCTTTAGTAATCTCCAAAATAAACTATGTGAACAAGATGATATCTAGAAGATCACAAGGAATCAACAACCTGCATATGAGCCTGCGGACAGAGGGAAATGGCTACCACTCTGACCTCCTATCTCAGTGGCGAACTGAGATCACTTCTCTGTTGCTCTTTAAAAAGTTTCATGACCAGGGATTTGCCTGGTAGTCCAATGGTTAGGAATGAGCCTTGCAATGCAGGGGTCTCGGGTTTGATCCTTGGTTGGGGAACTAAGATATCACATGCCTTCAGATAGCTAAGCCCACGCACTACAATTACTGAGCCCACGTACCACAACTAGAGAGAAGCCTGAATGCCGCAACAACAACAAAAAGATTCATGGCCAAATGGAAACTTGCAAGGTGGTTTTGGGGGGATGCTGACTTTGCCATCTCCCCAGATTGCTGCATTCTGATTAAAGTCACCTTTCTTTTTTACGATTTGTGAATATGTATTTGATCTCATAACCAGTAAGGAGCAAGACCCCTGATTGGTTCAGTAACATTCTCATTATTCGTAGCACTTAAGTTCTGTAAAGTCACCACGACTCTGATTTAGGGACTGCTCTGTCACTTCAACAGGGGAAATATGGGGCCAGGTTCCTGAGCCTCTGGTCACATTTTCTCAACCTTGTGTTGTGTATGTTCCTGTTTAAAGACACCTTATGTAATAGACATTTCTTACAGACAATTAGTTATGTGTAATATTTATTGATAATAAAACACCAACCAACAAGGCCTCAATGTTTTCTTGGCCTGGGGAGACTGCTGTTGGAGTTTCCTGCATGACTGGGAGGGGGGTGGTGTCCTGAGGACTGAGACTCATGGCTCCTTTCCCCACACGCCTGCAAATAGAGTGACTTGCACAGCCAGTCAACCCTGCAGCCCCCAGGAGATGATCTGGGCTCCACGTGAAGGCTCCTGGAGAGCCCCTTACCCAGTCATCTCCACTCCCCACAATGGAGGTTTCTCGTTCACCTTCTCCCAACAGGGCATTTTTAGGAATGTAAATAAGACCAGGGGCTGGCTGGGGACAGGGACACAGAGTTCAAAACTGGGGGCATTGGACTAGGAGTCCAGGAAACTGGTTCCAGTCCTATATCTGGTCTTCCTGGCTGTGTGACCCAGGCAGGGTCACAGCCCCTCTCTGGGCCTCAGCAATATAAACACAAGGAGATACCATGATTCTACAAAGAAGAATTATTTCATTCTTTCCTTTTCACTAACTGGAGCTTAAAGGTGTCAAGTGGAGAAGGAAATGGCAACCCATTCCGGCATTGTTACCTGGGAAATCCCATGAACGGTGGAGCCTGATGGGCTACAGTCCATGGGGTCGCAAAGGATGGGACTCGACTTAGCGACTGAGCAAAGGTGTCAAGACTTAAAATGTGTATTCAAGAAAACAAAAGTCCTTACCTCTGTGGGGTCTTTGTGTAAATCAAGAACGAAAAATTTCTGTGAAGACAAAGACAGTGGTTGTGGTGAGGAGGCTTCCTGGGAGGAAAGCTGACCTCTGTGAGCTGTGCTCAAAGATATCAACTTCTCCCTCCTGGTGCCACCCTGGCTGGGCTGAAAGGAAGCGGGCAGGACACCCTCCCCTGGGCACCAGCACAGGGAGCAGGTGTGGGATGGGGGAGGGGAGCTCTGCAGAGGACTGTTGGTGCCTGCCCTGCCTTCCACCCATTTCCCCTTCTGTTCTTCCAGGCAACAACACCCCGATTTTCCTTTGGGGAACCCCCTCTTCCCCACTCTCACTCCATCATTGCAGACATCTGTATGTGACCTCCGGTGCACCAAATCCCTGAATACAGGGACTACTTCAGCGGTGGACATGTGCCCATGTCATTTCAATAGAGTTTATCCAAATTTTTGCTGCAATTGTTGGGAAATAGGGTTTCTAAGCAGATAGTATGTAAGACTAGAGTACTGTTGCTGTCTTTAACCTCCCCAGGGGACAAATCAGTCTGAGAGTGAAACCAACACAGAAAGTTAAAAGCTGAGGGATAGCGATAGATTCTTAATAATAGCATATGTGCATCTGGATCCAGCCATGCCTGAAGCCATCCACTCTTGGATTTGTCAGTGAGTTACCTGAAGATTCTGTCACAACATATTCCTTTCTCTTTCCAAGACACTTTGAGATGAATTTTCTTATCTTGCTTTAGAAAATCTTGACTCCTACAAGCTCACTGAAATTCAGCCCACCCCACACTTCTCTTTGTTGTGAGCTTACCAAGACTGTGCTAGTTTTGTTGTGACACTGTAGCTAACAGGCCTGACCAGTATAGGAAATCCTATTAAGGATCCCTCCATTATGTGCTGTAGGCCCACAGTCCAGGTGTGCAGGTGTGTGTGTGTGCATATGCATGCATGTGTGTGTGTGTGTGTGTACTGGAGAGAGAGGATAATCCTGGAAACACTTCCACATGATCTCAGAAGATCTTAGAAGAATAACATGGACTCTTAGGTTCTCTGGGTTTCCCCAAAGTCAGCCAATCTCCCCTTATAAGCTGAATCTCTTGTGCCACATGAAGAATTGATGAAAGAAATTTACCTCTGAAAGAAATGTACACAACCAGAAAACAGTTGTGTTTTTATCTTTGAGCACAGCGGTCACCTTATTTGAGCCTGAGAAACAGGGATCCAAGGCTACATTGGACTTAACCCATGGAAACAGAGCAGAATCCAGTGCTGGAGTCTAGCTCCGGGTAGTCCAGGAGTAGCCTCAGGATTCCAGGGTCCAGACAGAGAGTCCAGGTGCTCAGGCTACTCCAACGGTTCCCATTGGTTCTAAATGTGCTGTTCTCTGGGTATCTGTCATGCTGTTAACTTCCTGTGATGACCCACCACCATAGCCATCCATCAGTCCTGAAATGTCACCTTCTCTGTGAAGCAGCCCTGCTTGTTATAATGAATGCTTCCCCTCTCTGTACTCCCACCATACCTAATCCACTTAAGTCAATGTGTGTATTTCTCCTTGAATAGTTCCTTGTGAATAGAGACTATATCCAATTATGTCTGCGTCACCTGCTCTGTTATCTCCCTGCATACACTTAGCAGAGATGCATGGATGGATGAAATTAGTCAATCCAAGGAGTATGGGTGAATTGGGGGGATAAGTGAATAGATGAATGATAGCCAGCAGACTAGGTGATGGATTCATCATTAATTTTAGAGAGATGGGTGATGAAATACATAAATACGGATGATTGGTAATAGATGAATGAGTGCTATAGATGAATTGATATTATTTAAGGTTGATGAAAAGACACTGATAAATTGGATTCATTGGCGGATGGACAGATAAAATGATGAATGAATGGATGCATGAATGGATGGAAGGTTGGATGGATGAGTGGGTAGATACAGTTATATTAGAGTCACAATTGAGGCAGACACACAGAAAATCTAAAAAACTGGACCACCACTAGGTTATAATTGAGGTGGTTTCTAAATTAACCAAAACAAATTGTGACAATATTTCTGAATATCTTTGTTCAAAATAGTCCCATCCCCCAAATTCAGGGTGGTAATTATCTCTGAGAATATGTAATGTTTAATTTCCTAAAAACATATTGGAAACTGAAGCCCCCATACCTCGAGCACATCCTCTACAACAAGACAAGGCATGGCAATGAGAAGCCTGGGCACCACCAGCTAGAAAGTAGCCCCCACTCACCAAGACTAGACAAAGCCCGCACATAGCAAAGGAGGCCCAGCACAGCCATAAGTAAATAAAATTTTAAAAAATATTAGAAAACAATATTGGAAAAGTAAGTGTTGATAGATATGAGGAGTCATGACACAGTTGTTTATTACGTTATTTTTTTTGTCTTTGCTAACATCTGAGATAGTCTGTAATAAGGAAGGAAAGAAAGAAAGTTCCCATTCAGATCTAGAGGCTGACACTCCTCCTGGGAGCTGAGAAACTGTCCCAGGTAGTTTTTCCAGGGCAAGAGGACTGAAAGTGAAATAATGAAGCCTGGGGCCATGTTTCTAGGGTAGGGGGCTTGTGTTTCCAAGAGAGTAGATGCACCTACCATTTTCAGTGTTATGTCCATGAGCTCGTCCTCTGTCTTCTGGCGCAGGCAGTGAACAAGGACAGCTGAGGTGGTGGTTTTACAGCCAGCAATGACAGCAATTTGCTGTAGAGATCACAGGTGACAATAGAGTTCAAGAGCCATCTCTCTTCCTTCCATCAATACTGAGTGTTCTGTCCCAACCTCAATTTCTATAGGCAGCCTGTGATAGCAGAAAATACTCCAGACCAGTAGGTCCTGGGTCCCAGGGATGCCACTTATATTCCTCAGCCTCTGCTGCCTAATCTCTGTTAAAGTGGGCAGAATGATCTCAAAGCTGAACATCTAAAGAGAGGCAGCATGGAAGGGGTGCTTAAGAGCCTGGAATCCAGAATCCCACTTTCTAATTTCAAATCTTGGCTCATCCGATTAATAGCCACGTGGCCTCAGGCCAGTCAGTTGCAAATTGCAGCCAGAGGGGAAGATGCAGAAGAAGAGAAGTCAGGCGCCATGATGACGGGGCCCTGGAGAGTGTGCACGGGCTGCCCAGAGCCTGGCCTAGTGTCTGACATACATCAGCGCTCAGTATGTATTTGGTAGAAAAATAAAAAGGCACAGGAAGAAGTAGAGGAGAGAGGAAGAGCAAGAGCGCACAATAAGGGACTTAAGATTCTTTATTCTGCAATTTCTGGTCCTGTTGGATAAAATCCAGGTCCATCTCTACCATATCCATTTCCTTTGAATAAACTCCCCCTTCTTAACTTTAGCCTGATTAATGGGCTTCTGTTGTTAATAGCCAAACAATTCTGAAAAAAGTTCCCCAAAATTCTAAATGTTCTTGGACTCTTATCTCCTCCTCTCCTACTTACCACTCATCCCTTTAAGTCTGGCTGCTGCCCCCACCCCTCCACCAAACCAGCTCTCACAGCGAGACCAAATGTTCCACGTCACTGACACTAAGGCACACTCCTCAGCAGGGACTCTGTGCTGCTCATCCTTTCTTGTCTTCGTAACAGTCTCCAAATAAAGACAAAGCCCTCACCGGGTCCTACGTAGCATGGCCCTGCCAATGGCCCCATCCTCAGCTCTCTCCAGGTCCTATCTGCACTTTCTGCCCTGGCTACATCAGCCTTCCTCACTCACTCTCTTGAGATACCTGCTCCTGCCCAGGACATTTGCACAGACTGTTCCCTCTTCCTGGATATTCTTTTCTTATCAAATAACTTACTACTAATCCTTCTCATCTCAACTCGTGATCATTTTATTTTTCAAGAAAACTTTCATGATAACCTCCCCCTACAAACTGGACTCAGTTCAGTTCAGTTCAGTCGTTCAGTCATGTCCGACTCTTTGCGACCCCATGAATCACAGCCCGCCAGGCCTCCCTGTCCATCACCAACTCCCGGAGTTCACTCAGACTCACGTCCATCGAGTCAGTGATGCCATGCAGCCATCTCATCCTCTGTCATCCCCTTCTCCTCCTGCCCCCAATCCCTCCCAGCATCAGAGTCTTTTCCATTGAGTCAACTCTTCGCATGAGGTGGCCAAAGTACTGGAGTTTCAGCTTTAGCATCATTCCTTCCAAAGAAATCCCAGGGCTGATCTCCTTCAGAATGGACTGGTTGGATCTCCTTGCAGTCCAAGGGACTCTCAAGTCTTCTCCAACACCACAGTTCAAAAGCATCAATTCTTTGGTGCTCAGCCTTCTTCCCAGTCCAACTCTCACATCCATACATGACCACAGGAAAAACCATAGCCTTGACTAGATGGACCTTTGTTGGCAAAGTAATGTCTCTGCTTTTGAATATGCTATCTAGGTTGGTCATAACTTTTCTTCCAAGGAGTAGGCGTCTTTTAATTTCAGGGCTGCAGTCACCATCTGCAGTGATTTTGGAGCCCCAAAAAATAAAGTCTGACACTGTTTCCACTGTTTCCCCATCTATTTCCCATGAAGTGATGGGACCAGATGCCATGATCTTCGTTTTCTGAATGTTGAGCTTTAAGCCAACTTTTTCACTCTCCACTTTCACTTTCATCAAGAGGCTTTTGAGTTCCTCTTCACTTTCTGCTATAAGGGTGGTGTCATCTGCATATCTGAGGTTATTGATATTTCTCCCAGCAATCTTGATTCCAGCTTGTGCTTCTTCCAGCCCAGCGTTTCTCATGATGTACTCTGCATATAAGTTAAATAAGCATGGTGACAATATACAGCCTTGATGTACTCCTTTTCCTATTTGGAACCAGTCTGTTGTTCCATGTCCAGTTCTAACTGTTGCTTCCTGACCTGCATACAGATTTCTCAAGAGGCAGGTCAGGTGGTCTGGTATTCCCATCTCTTTCGGGATTTTCCATAGTTTATTGTGATCCACACAATAAAGTCAAAGGCTTTGGCATAGTCAATAAAGCAGAAATAGATGATTTTCTGGAAGTCTCTTGCTTTTTTTGATGATCCAGCAGGTATTGGCAATTTGATCTCTGGTTCCTCTGCCTTTTCTAAAACCAGCTTGAACATCTGGAAGTTCACGGTTCACGTATTGCTGAAGCCTGGCTTGGAGAATTTTGAGCATTACAAACTGGACTACGTGTTGCTTTTGGATTCTGTTGACATCAGGTACCTCTATTGCTCCAATCACAGCTGACATTTTCTAAGTTGTGCAATTATATAATTATTAACTGCCTCCTAAATAATAATAGAAGCTTCATGAGGTTGCTAGATGTCAGATTATGTCTAATAATGAGTGAATGAATCCTCCAAGCAACTAACCCAGTCACAAACCCCCAGGAAGAATCCACTCCAGAGTCACATGGAGCCAATGAGTTCAGCAGACTCAGACCCCGAGAGAGGCAACACAGGTGACAGGCCACTGCCCACTGTGCAGCCCCTCACCCCACCTGGCACACTTTGGGAAACATGTTCTGTGGAAAGTGCACGGGGCTGGCAGTCCAGAGTCACGAGCCCGAGTCCAGCTCTGCCCTCCTCACTCTCTTGGCCAGTGCTTCAGCTCTCTTCCCGGTTTGTGCAGTGGCATAAGGGGGAGGTGGGGAGAGGTGTGTCCTTCTCCTACATGTTCAGCCACCCTCACCTCTGTGATTCTTTGAGGATGTCAGCCAGACCATATTCTAAGAACAGCCCTTGACAACTCCAGGAGGGCGGCGCGTGGTGTGCGGGCAGGCCAGTGTGAGACCTACCTCAGCTGCAGCCTTCGAGTCCCTCTTGACCAGGGTGGAAATGAGGGCCACGCCGCTCTCAGAGATGGCCCGGTGGAAGAGATTCCTGGCCAGGGGGGATAACACCTGCAGGACCGTGTTGAGAAGGGAGTTTATGCTCATGGGGAGGGTGGTCTTCAACAGCTATACCCATCCACAACCCTGTCCTGGACTGTGGAGACCATGGGCCCAGCATCTTTGAGAAAACCTCAGCTGGAGGGAGGCAGGAGCAGAGGGACAGAACAGGTGGTGTGTGGCGCCCACTGACTATAACAATCAACAGTATCTGAGGGCAGCTCAGCAACTCCTAGCAACACTTTAGCAGCATAGTTCTTATAGCAACTATACCCCAGTAGGAATTAATTAAAAAAATAAAAGTAAATAAAAAATCTTAAACCTGGCTGGGGAAATATAGAATAAATAAATAAAGTAAAGGCACAGTTCTGATTTCCTGTTTCCATTACTCAGAATTTATCCTAAGGAAAATGAGCATGGAGGTACACAACAACTTTTAATAATGCAAATGTTGTTTATAATAGTAAACACTGGGAATAACCCAAGGTTTCAATATTGTGAGATTGGGCAACTAAGCTATCTTTCATTCTTACCATGGAACTACTTGACTATACACACAAAAATATGAAAGGGTGTGTAATTGTTAGATAAACATTTATGTTGTTTTATAATGCTAAGGAAAATTTTTATTTAAGAAATTTCACCTAGATTAATACATAAATAGAATCATAGGAAAAAATTAGAAAAATACAGATCAAAATGTTCATGGTGAGTCTCCACAGACAATGGGATTGCGAATGAATTTTTTTCTTCTTTGAGGTTTTCTGTACTTTTATTTCTCCACTTTATGAAAAATAAAAACATTTTCCTCTGAGTATTCAGTTGTAAAACCAACATAGATTTTTAAAAAGCAGTAATACGGAATTCCTTGGCGGTTCAGTGGTTAAGACTCCAAGCTCCTAATGCAGGGGACTTGGTTGGGGAACCGAGTTGGGGAACCGAGTTGGGGAACCAGTTGATCCCCGGTTGGGGAACTAAAATCCCACAGGCCAAGCGACCGAAAAAAGGAAAAAACGGTAATAGCACTAACTCTCTGCTCAAATGTGAGACAGTTGGAGTGTTTCCCACAGCCCCCAGCACCTTCTAATCTGGCTTTCCAGCTTTGCTTCCCTTGGTGTCTCCCCCATTCCCATTCCCCACACCACACTCCCAGGTCCTGTCTGTATCCCCTTGTCGCCTGTCCCATCCCCCATCCCTCCTCTTCTTCTCCTTCTCCCCAGCCCAGCTCCATCCCTCAGCCCCAGACACTGCTGCCCTCCCTCCTGGGCATGGACAAGCCCCCAGAGCCCTCAGAGGGGGCCCCCAACCTGTTCCTAGTGCTCGCGTCTCCCTGAACTGTAGGCCTGGCTTCAAGTCAGACAAGGACACCCAGACCAACCTCAAGTTGGCTCCTCTGATTAATCATTTACACCCACCCCTAATCTCAAGAGAAGTGAGGCGAGTCCTAACATTAAAATGATTAAGAAGGAGAGGATGAGCTCAACCAACACAGGACAGCAAGAGAGTGTCTGTTGCAGCTGTGGCTGCAGCTACGGCCCCGGAGGCTGAGCTGAGCCCTGAGCTTCCTGGGGGCCAAGGGGAGTCTGGCCATTAACTCTCCACCATCTGATGCTGCACAGAGTCAGGTCAGCCTTGAATCCAGGTCTTGGAAGTAAAGGTCCCAGGACTAGATGGGCTGATCTGCAAGGGGTCCCATCAGCAGCCACATCAGGGCCAGGAAGACTTACAAGAACAGAGACACTTTCCGCTCCTGCTGACTCTCCAAAGATGGTCACAGAGCCTGGATCCCCTCCAAAGTTGGCAATGTTCTCCTGGACCCAGTGCAGCGCAGCCACCTGGTCCAAGTGACCCCAGTTCCCCGGGCTGTGCTCATCCCCTGTGCTGTGAGTAAGAGAACAGGGTGGGGTTGGGAGCAGAGATGTCCCGGCAGGGCCCTGAGGACCAGAGATGGGGCTGGGGGTCCAGGGGAGCCTTCTGGAAAGGACTGGGCTTCCACAGCCCTGACACGGGCTCTTCACTTTCCTGCTGTCCTGCTCTGCTACAGGGCTCTACAGAGCCATCCTTCATCTACTGATTGAGCATTTGCTATGGTCGGGGTGAAACCGAGTCACGTGGTAGAGGAGAGGCCGTGGGGAGAGGAAGTGGGGCAAGTACGTGCAGTTACTGTCCCTGGGAGCAGACACAGGCCATGGGGGAAGAGCTGAGGGGTCTCCGTGAAGGGGACACATCCTGGGACACGACTCCCCTGGGACAACCCTCCTCAGCCCACAGGTCTTTCCAGGGAGGTGACCACCCCTCCCCCAGCCCACCCCCAGCATCTCAGGGTAGGAGGTCCTGGCGCCAGTGCATTCGGGAAAAGCTCAGTAACTGCCTGCTGGAAACCTGGTTCCTGTCCCCACAGAATCCACGCAGGAGACTCAAGCCTTCACTCACACATGTGCCAAATTTCAGAAGAAATGGGGTCCATGGCCCAACGCTCCTCCAAGTAGATGTACCCCTGGAGTCAGATGCTCCTTACCACCTCCCAGTTCCAGGCACCCGTTCCTTCACCTACAAGACTTCATGGAGCTCCCACATGAGTCTACCCCTTCTTTACTTCCCCAGGAGGAAAGATGTGTGAGCCTCTAAGTGCTGTGCTGCATGGTAACTGTCATCTTTAAGTGACTGCAACATGCCAGGCAGCACAGTGAAAATGAGATCAGCAGTTCAGATGAGATGACAACTGGGTGGGCTTGGTAGGAATAATAGGAGTGTGTCAGGGAGATTAGGTGTTTTATGTGTAAGAGCTCAGAAGTAAGTGCACCAGGGTGGCTGGGGAATGAGAAGGTAGGTGGAGCCCAATTAGGAGGGGACTCAGATGTCTTAGTAGGGAGCCTAGCAAGGAGCCCCTTGAGGGCTTGCATGACCAGAGGGCTTGCATGACCAGAGTGGGGTCCTAGCACCCCCACCCTGGGGGCAATGTGCCACCAGGAGAGTCCAGGGTCTTACCTGAAGAATCCCCAGATGCCCAGGCGGTACTGAATGGTCACCACCACCACGTTTTCATGGGCAGAGAGGACCAGCCCATCATAGGTTGATGCCCCGCCCACCATGAGACCTCCTCCGTGGATCCACACCATCACCTGGACGGGGAGGATGCAACCACAGGGTTACAGGAAGCAGAGCTGGGGAAGACCTCAGAGACAGGTTTGGTCACCTACCCATTCTCCAGCTGCAGCCCAGGCCACCACCCCACTCAGGGCACCCTGGCTGCCCCTGCCTGTCTCCCCTGCCCCAGTGCCACCTGCGCTCAGTGCTCTTCATGCTGAGAACATCATCATGGGAACAGCCAAGGCTCGAGCATCATATCCTCCCCAGCACTCCCACCACCCTCACTCCTGGGCCCCTCATCCAGCTCAGAACACTCAGTAGGCAGAAGCCCTTGGTTAGAAGCTTGTTTCAGCTTCATCTTAGTTACCTTTTGTGTGTCGAATTCAACTTCTCAAGTGAATGAATGATCATGTTAAGAAGCACATGCCGTGGGTGGCACCTCTTCTTAATATGACTTCCTGCTGCCTCCTCTGCTCCCCAAATCTCGCCCATCCTCCAAAGCCCAGCCTAAAACTACCTCCTCTGAGAAGTCTTTAACCATTTGATGAATATGGTCTGAAAACCTACTAGGTGCCAGGGGCACCTGAGCAAGAACTGAGGATGAGAGTGAATATGTATTCACATATTATGATAATTCATAACACACAGCCCTCAATTTAAGGAGTTCACATAGCAATAAAGTGAGAATGACTAAAATAATAGAAACACTTGGTTAATAAAAAAATCAAAGAACTCATATATAAATTATACAACAAGTATTATTCAAGCATTTAAAATAAACCATCCATGAGAAAGGAATTACTATTGTCCCTTTTCATAGACAAGAAAACGGAGGCACTTAACCATCCCGAGGTCACACAGCTAATAGGTGGTGGAGGCAGGACTCGAACCCAGGCAGTCTGGCTGCAGAGTCCACATGTTGAGCCACCCAGCACACAGCAGCCAATGGCCATGCTGCAGTAGGTTGGCTGTTGGACAGGAGGAATTCCTTCCCTTCAACTCTAAGTAATGCATCAGGAAGACTAGCCTCATGTGCTATGCCAGACACTGCCATAAATCTTCATATTGGTCACTGAACACTTGTGTGTGATTATCCCCAATTTGAGGAAACAGTAAAAGGTGGAACAAGGATTTACATCCAGACCCTGTGGTTCCAGAGTCTGTGTCCACAGCTGAGGTTCTCCAGCCTCAGTTTCCTGGAGCCCCTGCTCCTCCAACACATTTGTTCCCTGACTACCTCTGGGTGGAGGGACTGAGTTTGCAGTCATCTCTGAGACCAGGCTGAGCCAGGGGCTGGTCAGCAGTGATTTCCTGAAGAGGCCAGTCCAGTTCTGTGCAGATCCTCGAGACAGGGGCTGTGTGGTCATGGTTTTATGTTTTGCCTTTCTCCTAACCCTTAATTCTAGCTCTGTCTATGGGAACACTGAGTACATAATAGGGAAAAGAAATGAATGCATAAATGAATGAGTGAAAAACTGTCCCCACCTCTCTGAGCTTCTAATCACAAGTTCACAGACACCCTCCTCCACATCTGGGCACCATGCCAGGGGTGTTCCTGGGTGATGGGTGGGCACATCCAGCCATTGACCCCTCTACCCCATTGACCTCTCCTTTTCCAGCAGACCTGCCCCGAAGACCTCCAGCCTAAGCCTAGAAGTCGGCTCTGTTAGGTAGGTAGAATAGGGAAAAGGAGTCCAAAACGGCGGTGGCTAAAAGACAAGGAAGGGAAAAGCCCGGGAAAATAGAACAAAAGAAGGTCCGAGGACCGAGGACCGGAGTGAGGACCTCAGGTAAAACAAACAACACTCCTGACTGGCCCAATTTACATAGGACAGGCCCAGGGGGAAAAAAAAAAAAAAAAACATATAAAAAGAGAAGCCAAAGATAGCTCTCTCTCTCTCTCCCCTGCGCGCTGGGGTGCCCTTCTCCTCGTGTCTTGGGATCCACATGCCCTCACGCCTCGAAGATGGATTTTCCTGCTATCTTCTAAATAAAATACAGCGGTAACACCGAGCTGTAACACTGATTTGTCTAAGAGCAATAACATGGTCCATTCGAGACCTGAGAGCTATAACACGGTCTATCCAAGACCCGAGAGCTGTGACATGCTGAGGGGGCTTTAATGTCCGTCACTCCAAATCTTCGTTGTGACGAGACAAGGAACCCAGGAACACACACTCGCGTGACAGCTCTGTCTCTGGGTTCCATGTATTCTGGAAATGCTGACTCATTGGGTCATCAGCTTTACCCAAAACAACTAGGAACTGAAATTAACTACAAGAAAATCTTGATAGCTGGCAAAGGCAAAGGAAAATACATCTTTGTTGCTCCAGGCTCTGCCCCCCAAGCTGTGACACCAAGTCACAGGAAGCTGTCAGAGAGGGCCTCTGTGTGCTGACGAAAGGCCACACACAGGCTCCGTGCTAGCGCGTGTCAGAGCGCTCCCGCTGTTCCGGGAGCCCCGTGCTCCAGTCCTGCCAACCCTACTCTGTGACCGCTCCTTCCCCTCACTGGACCTCAGTTTGTCTGGCTGTAAAGGAAGGGTTGGCTTGTTGGCTTATCTCCGAGATTGCTTCCAGCTCTAACTTTATGGAAATGACGTTTTACCCTCTCTGGGTATCAGATTCCTAATCTAGCAATTAAAAGTCATCCTTCTTGTCCATCTATTAGCATGAGAGACATCAGAAAAATTAAATGTGCGTTACAGATGGGCAGCAATCTCCCCCAGGGGCCCTACTCTGGCCGAGGGGAAACAGAGGTGTGGGCAACCTGTGCTCCCTGATGTCAGGTTTGGCTGTGGTGCACAAGAAAGCCCTGGGGCCCCAGAAGACCCTTGGCCCAAGACACCCCCCACCCAACACTGCCTTCATCCCCTTCCAGTCTATACCAGCCTTGCCCAGTGGTTCCCACCGCTTACCGGCAGCCTGCTTCTCTTCGTCAAGTCAGCAGGGGTGTATATATTTAGGTAAAGACAGTCTTCGGAAAACGTGAGACTAATGTTCTCCTTTCTGTTGGTAAAGAGATCCGAGAGCAACTGTGCCCCCACTGGGTCTTGGGAGCACCTGCGAGGGGCAAGGAGAGAGAAGAAATCTTGAGGTTCAATCAGAGCTGACCAAGGAGATGTCTCCTGTGGTCATCAAAGGCCTTGGGCTGGCAGCTTCAGGCCAGTAAATAGAGTTGTTCTTACCATACCTGGGGCATGCGATGGGGATCTTCAGGCTCACCAAGGTCTCCCAGGACCATGTACGGTCAGACCTGACCCTCTTCCCTTCTTAGGCCTCTGGAATGCTCGGGATCAAGGAAGGAGGCTGCCCTATGTGCTGATGGGCATGAAAAAGGACCATTCCTGCATCCCTGGGTCCACACCAGCACTGTATGACGCCCGCTGTAGAGTGCCTCTGTATTCTGCCCACACAGAAACATGTTCTAGGCCACAGGAGACTTCCAGAAACCAGGAGAAATCAATCAAATGGCAGATATTTAGGGCCTACAACAGATCAGGGTCAAATATTTGTGGGGCAGCATTGCTGCTGCTGCTAAGTCGCTTCAGTCGTGTCCGACTCTGTGCGACCCCATAGACGGCAGCCCACCAGGCTCCCCCGTCCCTGGGATTCTCCAGGCAAGAACACTGGAGTGGGTTGCCATTTCCTTCTCCAATGCATGAAAGTGAAAAGTGAAAGTGAAGTCAGCTCAGTCGTGTCCGACTCTTAGTTGACCCCACGGACTGCAGCCTTCCAGGCTCCTCCGTCCATGGGATTTTCCAGGCAAGAGTACTGGAGTGGGGTGCCATCACCTTCTCCGGGGCAGCATTAGGGGAACTATATTCTAGTCCTGCCTCAGCCTGATTTTCTGGGTTTCCTTGGGTGAATGCCTTGCCTGCTCTGGGTCCCAATCTGTCCTATGTAAGTGAGGGGAGTGATTTCTATAAGGGTCTAGCAACATGGACATGCTAATATTTGTCAGCAACTCATCACAGGCAAGAGCTATTGGTTGTCCCAATAGGAGACTTTAAAGATGCTACAGATACTATAATTTTTAATGTTTATTGAGTCCTCTCAACTTGCCAACTGTTGTTTTAAATACTTCTTATATATTAACTCATTTAAATTCCCATTGGCCCCATGATATGGGTTCTATTATTATCCTCATTTTACAGTTGAGAAACCGAGGCACAGAGAAGTTAGAGAACCTGCCCAAGGTCACACAGCCAGAAAAAATCACACTATGTAGTGCTCATGTTTTCAAGGATATTATAAGCCACATTTACGGATCTCAGTGCCCCCACAAAAAAAGGCATGACTGCCCTACGTATTTCGATGAGGTAACTGAGGCACTGATGTGCTTGGATGACACGGCTGTCAAGTCACAGAATCACAACCTCCAAGATAACCTCTTGATTTCCATCCTGTGGGGACTTTCCCCAGATCACCTAGGCAAGGACATAATATTCATAAAAGAAGATTAAGAGTTAAAAAGGAAAAATACTCAATGTCACTAGTATTCAAACAAACACAGAATAAAAAGAATAATTTTGTGTATAACGGTGATGGTAACAATTATTAACATTATTCTGCCTATTCAGTAGATAAAAACCATTTTAATAACTCCAAGCATTGACAAAAAGTCAGTTAATGGAGGTTTTCATATATTAATTAAAACAGTGCAGTTGTAATATTTCTGAAGGGAAATTTTTAAAATACTCTTACTCCAAAATGTTATATCTTGGAACTTATCCAAAAATGAATATGCATGAAAATTTAGCTATAGGATGTTCATCAGAGTGCTATTTATAGTATAAAAAATATCAACAACAATGAAGAACCCCAAATAAGAGATGGAGTACAGAAATTATGATTCAATACTCAATATAAAATGGTGATTAAATGTCAGGTTGTGATATTTAATGACACATAATGGTGTTCATGATACACTTTCATGAACTTCGTCTACTGCTTTCATCTAAATTATCTGTACCATGTAATACGATACTGTGATATAAGAAAAATAAGCATTTGTAAGAAGTATGTATTTGATCTTTGGCCAGTTTCTGCTGAAGAGCTCTTGAAACCCTTGTGTTCATACTTTCCTGAGCAGTGTATACTGTTGGGTTAAGGAAGTGACTTTTGGACCACACCTAAAAGCGGGAACTGGTTGCCAGAGGAATAATCTCATTATTATAAGCAAGGGAACCTTCTCTCACAGCCCCCTGAACTCTGGAAAGAGAAGATGGGCTGGAGGGGAATCAATCACCAGTGACCAATGACGTCAATCCATTGCCCATGTAATGGCTTTCCAGGTGGCTCCAAGGTAACAACCTGTCTGCCAATGCAGGAGACACAGGAGATTACCTGGAAGAGGAAATGGCAGCCCACTCCAGTGTTCTTGCCTGGAAAATTCCATGGTGAGAGGAGCCTGGTGGGCTATAGTCCAAGGGGTTACAAAGAGTCGGACACAACTGAGCAATGAACGCTCACGCCCATGTAATGAAACCTCCGTAAAACGTCAAAAGGACAGGTTCAGAAAGCATCCTGGTTGGTGAACCAGAACTTGTTTTTATTTTTCACACTGCGTGGCATCTGGAATCTTACTTCCCTGATTAGGGACTGAACCCTTTGCAGTGGAAGGGCGGATTCTTAACCCCTGGACAACCAGGGAGGCCACCGTGCTGGGTCCTCTGTCAGGGACCTCACCTTATGGGTCTCTTCATTTGGCTTGTGGTTTGTATCCTTCAATATCCTTCATAATGAAATGGTAATGTAGTGGGGAAACTAGTTTGTTGAGTTCTGTGAGCTGCTCTGGTAAATAAATAGAACCTAGGAAGAGGGTCATGGGAACCTCTGAATTATAGCCAGTTGGTCAGATGCACAGTTGACAACTTGGATTTCGCATTTGAAGTAGAGGGAGGTTTTGTGGGACTGAGCCCTTCACGGATGGAATCTGATGCTATCTCTGGCAAAACAGTGTCAGAAATTAGTTGAACTGTTGGACACACATATGGTCTGCAAGAATTGCTTTTTGGTGTGGGAAACACACACACACACATTAGAATTGGGTACAGGAAATTATGTGATTCCACTTTAAGGGAGAAATTATGGAACAGATAAAAGACTAGAAAAATAGAATCTAAAATATGAACAGGAGCTCTTGCTAGGTGGTGGAATTGTGTATGATTTCCACTGTCTTAATTTTACTTACCATCCTCACTTTTCAAAAAATTAATTATTTATTTGGCTGCATGTTTCTTGCCTATGACACGTGCGGTCTTTTAGTCACAGAGTGTGAACTCCTAGTTGAACACAGGGCTCTAGAATGCTGTGAGAGTTCTGGAATGTTGGTAAGGATCTACAAGAGCCTGAGGATTTCACAGCAAAGTATGAGCCACTCAGAGGATTGCCTTGGCTCCTTCCTGCATCCCTTTGAGGCTAACATCCCCACTGAAAGATGCCAAAACCACACCCCTGACCTACATGGGAGGGTAAGAGGTGGTATTCTTCACGAAGGTCCATGGTTCTGCAGGCTGCGGCGGAGCAAACCTCAAGGATCCAAGAGGAGGCTTGGCAAAAGGGACTCCCAGGAAGACGGCCACAGGCTGTGCAAATCCTTTTAAGTTGACATGTTTCCCCAGGACTCTGCCCTGAGCGGTGTCCACAATAGGCGGTGAGGGTGCCAGCCCTGCTGGACATTGAGAGGAAATGAGGACACGTCAGTGGTGACAGTGAACTGGGTTCTGGGTGGATTTTATTACTTTTGCCACTTTTGATACTTTGCCATGTGACCTTGAATGTCCTCTCAACTCTCTAAGCCTCAGCTTCTTATGTAGGAGAGGGTGAAGCTGTCTTTCCTAACTCACAGGGTCATCAGAAGGAGGGTGACTCGGGGTCACATTCTATCTGTCCCATTCCCGTGGAGCAGGCGGTTTTTTCTCACTGAGCTTAAATGCGTCTCCTGCAGTTGCCACGTCAGGCCCGGTCCTTGCTGCTCGGGGGCATCCTGCACCTTCATGAGGCAGGTGGTCTTAGTGTGACCCCTGTTCATGCTCGTCCCTCAAGTTCTCTCTTGTCCATCCTCAACAGCTGCAGTTTGTTTAAGCATCCTTACAGGAAATGATTTCCAGCCTCTCACCCTCCCAACTGTTCCCCTTTAGATACAGACGAAAGGCCAACCTCTCAAAGTGTGTGGCCAGACAGAGAAGAATAACTCAGATCTGGTCTTATAGACACAGCCTTCAAGAGACATGACATGGACAGATGCCCAACTGGCAAGAGTGAAAAAGCGGGTGATGGGCTGTGAGGTATAGGCAATGATGGTGAGAGCGGTGGTTACATTTGTGTTATAGGTAATGATTGAGTATTGAGCACTTACTATGTACCAGTGGGCACTCTAATCAGAGCAGCCTGGCTAGGGAGACATCAATATGCCCATTTTACAGATGAGGTAACTGAGGAAATGGAGCCAGCTAGTATGGATTTTCTAAAGGTGGAAAAGGTATGACCTTGCCAGGGGATAACTAGCAGTAAGGGGATGCTGCTGCTGCTGCTAAGTCGCTTCAGTCGTGTTTGACTCTGTGCGACCCCATAGACGACAGCCCACCAGGCTCCGCCGTCCCTGGGATTCTCCAGGCAAGAACACTGGAGTGGGTTGCCATTTCCTTCTCCAATGCATGAAAGTGAAAAGTGAAAGTGAAGTCAGCTCAGTCGTGTCCGACTCCTAGCGACCCCATGGACTGCAGCCCACCAGGCTCTTTCATCCATGGGATTTTCCAGGCAAGAGTACTGGAGTGGGTTGCCATTGCCTTCTCCAAGTAAGGGGATAATCAGCTTTTAATTAGGGCTTCCCTGGTGGCTCAGATGGTAAAGAATCTGCCTGCAATGCAGGAAACCTGAGTTTGATCCCTAGGTTGGGAAGATCCCCTGGAGAAGGAAATGGCAACCCACTCCTGTATTCTTGCCTAGACCGAGGAACCTGGTGGGCTACAGTCCACAGGGTTACAAAGAGTCAGACATGACCGAGCGACTAACACATAACTGCTCTTCCCCTCGGTTCCAGGCCTCTCAGAGTGTCACAGAGCCAGAAAGAAGATAAAACCCAGTGCAGCCTGGGCTGTCAGAGCACTGATGGCCAGAGCACTGGCTCTGGACTCAGGAGACAGAGAATTCAGAGCGTGGTTTTCCAGCTGACCTTGGGCATGTACAGTTCCCTCTCTGAGCCTCAGTTTTTCCATCTACAAAATGGTACAGATGCATTCTGAGGTCCCTTGCTGCACCCTTGTATTAACCATGTCCTCTATGTCCCGTATTCTGATGCTTTGACAGCTGGAGCCTTGCTGATTCTGGGGGAACTGCCCCTCTCAGAATTAGCCAATCCCTGGAGACAGGAATGAACTTCCCCTTCCAGCCTTCCAGAGCCTGTACCCCAATCCCCTTCTTTATCAGGTCCTCACCATTCGCTACTATCATCCTGCCCCAAACACTCCAGGACAAAGTACCTGAAAACTGTGCGTACTCCCTAGCCTGCTGAAATTGTCTGCTTTGCCACTCCAAACCCTATTTATCCTGCCTCTCCTCTGCCTTCCCTATCAGCGTCCAAGATAAACACCCTTACTCCCAATTTCTTTTCTTCCCTCGTGACCCACCCCGGTCTTTACCACCTGGCACACCATGGTAGGGCCATGCTCTCTCCTCCATGAAAATGTGAGTCATAAACCACCTTTCCAAAAGGCAGCTGGCTCCTGATCTGTGGGCCTTAGAATACCCTAATAGTCTATTAATACATATCTCTTTTTTTAAGCTTTAAACTTTTAATTTTGTATTTGGATATAGCTGATTAACCATGTTGTGATGGTTTCAGGTGAACAGAGAAGGCACTCAGCCATACACACACATGTATCCATTCTCCCCCAAACTCCCCTCCCATCCAGGCTGCCACATAACACTGAGCAGAGTTCCATGTGCTGTATGTGGTAGGCCCTTGTTAGTTAACCATTTTAATATAGCAGTAATACAGTGTCTTTGAAAGCAACTGCTTCATCTCTTTTTTGACTTTCTCTGTTTCAGGCGCTCTTTAGAATAAACAGCCCATTTCTACCTCACAACAGTCCACGGAGCTAGAGTGGCCACCCCCATTTTCAAAATGCAAAACCAAGGCCCAGAAGAGGGACATCCCATGTGTAAGAACACACAGCCCCTAAGTGCTGAGCCGGGATGGGAACCCACACTGCTCTGTCTCCAGAACCAGTATTAATATGCTGGTAAGATCCCTTCAGGGCTTCCCAAGTAGCTCAGCGGTAAAGAATACACCTGCCAATAGACACAGGTTCGATCCCTGGATCAGGAAGATCCCCTGGAGTAGGAAATGGCAACCCACTCCAGGACTCTTGCCTGGAAAATTTCATGGACAGATAGCCTGGTAGGCTACAGTCCTTGGGGTTGCAAAAGAGTTGGACATGAGTTAGCTATTAAACAACAATAACAGAGATCTGTTGCAGGATTCTGGTAAAGACCCACTCCATATCCATATTAATAATCAAGAGGGAAAGACATGGAGGAGCTAGTCAAAGTCCTCAGCGGGATGTGGGAGGGGAGCTGATTGTCCTCCTCTGGTGTGGCTGTGCTGAGCCAAGTCTAGGGTGTGCTTGGTCCCCTGTGTCTCCTGCCATGGGACACGGGCTGGGCTAGACCGTCCAAGTTCACAGAGCGCGCGCTGCTGCAGAACCCGGCCTGTCACTGCTTTGCCCTGTGCCCATCCTTGTCCCCTACAAGGATTTCCAAAGATGCTCCTGCTATCTGCATTTCAGGAGGACTCACCCCAAGCTGTGAAGGAACCAAGGGAGGTCAGGACCAGAGCTAAGAGCCACATCCTGGAAAGAGAACTGCTCCTGTACACGCAGGTGTCTGCGCTGCTCACAGGGGCTGTTTCAGTCCCGGGCCCCAGCTCCCGCCCTCAGCTCCCTCCACAAGCTCCCGCCCCAGCAACAAGCAAATCTCTCCTCCCCGCCTTGTGGGTGGTTGGAATGTGTGAGCCACACCCACCAAGAGTTTACCTTCTTTGAAATCAAGAACCCAGACTTAACTCTCCAATTGCAGGTAGCTGCAAATTCTATAAACAACTTGTTTCATAAGTGCTTCTCCTTTCCTGGACTCTAACCTTAGTGCTCTGTGACCTTCCCAGGGCAGGCACAAACAGACAAGAGGCTTTCAGACAAGGGGAGTTTTTGATCTGGGGTCCTCAGAAAAACTGGAAAGCTTTCAGAGCAACTCCTAGCCCCACAGCTACCTAGCTAGAGAATTAAGGGCAAATCTTTTCATTTCCTTTGGCTTCAATTTCAGACTTCCATGCTATTATTTTGGAAGCATCATAAATTTCTTTCAGTCTCTCTTCTGATGTCTGAATTAATTTTACAGTATTCCTGCGAAGTGACTCAGCCTCCCATTGTATACCTCCAGGGTCAGGGAACTCATTACCTATCCAGGCAGGGATGTGGGGAAAGAATGTCTTTACAGTAAAGGGACACCATCTCTCCATTTCTTTGGTTCTAATTATTCATCCATCCATCTTTCCATTTATTATTTCATTCATTCATTCTCCAAACACTTACCAAATGCCTGGCACTATGCTAAGTGCTGTG
This sequence comes from Bubalus bubalis, assembly GCF_019923935.1. Taxonomy (NCBI): domain Eukaryota; kingdom Metazoa; phylum Chordata; class Mammalia; order Artiodactyla; family Bovidae; genus Bubalus; species Bubalus bubalis. The sequence goes on along the minus strand of NC_059174.1, from coordinate 23,565,048 downwards.
GATACAAAGATAAAACATGGTCCATCTTCTGGAGGAGTCACCATGTGGTAAGACAGAGGCAGGGAGAGGTGATGGGTGGGTTGCAATGCAGTGTGGCAGCACCAAAGTAGAGGGATGGAGAGTGCTCTGAGAACACCTATGACAGTGCCCTTACCTACTAGGGGAGAGAGGAAGATGCTCAAAGCCCGTCTAATAGAATCATTATATGTCCAGTAAATGGGACATTCTCTAAGTACACTCTGGTACAGCCGGCTAAGGCAGTATTACGCTTTCACTCAAATTAGTGATGTGTACCTCTGTTTCTTAACAGGGAAAGGCAGGCATGATGTATCGTGAAGGGAAAAAAACTATAATATAGTCATGACTGCATTAGGGTAATGTTTGGCAGTTCCTCAAAATTCACGCACAGGGACTTCCCTGCTGTCCAGTGGCTAAGACTCCACACTTGCACTGCAGGGAGGACAAATTTGATCCCTGGCCGTGGAACTAAGATCCTGTATGCCATGTGGTGTGGCCAAAAAAATAACAAAAAATGAAACACAAAGTCACCATATTACCCACCAATTCCACTCCTAGGTATATACCTACAGTAATTGAATAGGACCATTATTCATAATGGCCCAAAGTAGAAAGACTCCAAATGTCCAGGAACTGATGAATGGACAAGTTAAATAATATCTGTCTGTGTAATGCAGTATTATTGAGCCATAAAAAAAATGAAGTACTGGGACATCCTAAACAGGGATGAACCTTGAAAATATTGAATATTATGCTAATGAAAGGGGCCAGATATGAAAGGACAGAGATTGTATGATTCTGTTTATATGAAATGTCCAGATTAAGCAAATCCACAAAGGGAGAAAGTAGTTCAGAGGTTGCTGCAGGTCTGGGCTGTGGGGAGGAATGAGGTGTGAGTGCTACTGGGTAGAGGCTTCTCTTTGAGGTGATGAAAATGTTCTGGGATTACATAGTGGTGATGGTTGCAGAACTCTGTGAATATACTGAAAAACTACTGAGCTGTAAGCCTTAAAAGGTGAATTTTGAACTTCCCTGGTGGTCCAGGGGTTTAGACTCCACATTCCCAGTGCAGTGGCGGTGGGTTCAATTCCTGGTAGGAGAAATTAGATCTCATATGTCACATGGTGCAGCCAAAATAAATAAATATATTTTTAAAAGATTAATTTTATGGTGTGTGGGTTATCTTTCAATAAAGAAATATTTTCAAAGTTTAGTCATGCATAATATCCCACTATGATAAGGAAAACTGGGCTTCCTTGGTGGCTCAGATGGTAAAGAATCTGCTTGCCACGCAGAAGATCCGGGTTCAATCCCTGGGTCAGAAAGATCCCCTGGAGAAGAAAATGGCTACCTACTCCAATATTCTCGCCTGGGAAATTGCTGGACAGGGGAGCCTCGTGGGCTACAGTCTATGGGGGTTGTAAGAGTCGGACACAACTGAGCGACTTTCATTCACATAATAAAAAGTACATATCTTTCTTTTATAGTAAAAACATTTGGAAAGTTAGGTATTGAATTTCTGTATGCAACAGCCATGTCCTGGCTAAATGTGATTTTACTTATTTGCAGGTTCCATTTGCATTTATTCGGACATTCACATGACAACTATTCCCTGAGTTCTCTGTGATCACTGAGCGCAGTGTGGGAATCGCTGTGTGGAGGGTGTGCATGCAGGATCTCTCTCCGTTCTCAAAATTAACCTGTGAATTGATATCATGATTTCCCAGTGCTCAGTGGGGGCAAGGAAATGGCCCACAGGCACACAGTAAGTAAGAGGAAGAGCTGAGAACGGAACTAAAACAGCACGATGTTACAGCCCCGACTCTAAACACTGTGGGAACTGGAGTCCTGAGGTCTGAGGCTCCTCCTTGCGAATGAGATGGAGCAGAAATAAAGGGATTGTCTCCAGGGCAGCGGACTGAAGAGGCAGCTCTGCCTTCTCCGTGCTTGTCCAACGATCATTGGTCAAAACTGACCTGGTCCAGGCCAGAGCAATGCTGACACAGGGAAGAACTGGGCAACTACAAACCCCATGACAATCTTCGAAAAGTTGACGGGTTCTTGGCCAAGATCATGGATTGTGACTGAAATGAACCTTCTGGAGACTCAAGTTCTAAACACGATGCTCATCTGCACTCATTCTGGCAATTGGCAGACCGGTGAGGGGTGAGAGTTCGGGACCGCAGCGAAGTCGGCCCCAAGACGTGACTGCTTCTACAAGACCAACCTGGGCTGCGGCTCCTCCCTTTCAGTAGGAAAGAAACATAGGCCCTAAAGAGTACCCTAATAACACTGCTATCTCTGTCCACACTGAATGATCAAGGCTGTCTTCCAAAGTAGACAACAACCGCCTGTTTCTAATCACTTAGCTCTTATACACATGCGTGTGCCTTAGTAATTATACATACAAGTGTGCCTGTCCCCCTCACACACAGTGGTTAAGTCATAACCATTCTGCCCTTTTCCCTGCTCAGCTGGCCTTTGCAACTTGTGATGCAATCCTGGCTCTCAGACTATGAAGACACCAGGGTGCTGCATTCATTTCCGTTCAGTCACTCAGTCGTGTCTGACTCTGAGACACCATGGACTGCATCATGCCAGGCTTCCCTGTCCATCACCAAATCCTGGAGCTTACTCAAACTCATGTCCATCGAGTCGATGATGTCATCCAACCATCTCATCCTCTGTCATCCCCTTCTCCTCCTGCCTTCATTCTTTCCCAGCATCATGGTCTTTTCCAATAAGTCAGTTCTTTGCATCAGGTGACCAAAGTATTGGAGTTTCAGCTTCAGTCCTTCCAATGAATATTCAGGACTGATTTCCTTTAAGGATGGACTGGTTGGATCTCCTTGCAGTCCAAGGGACTCTCAAGAGTCTTCTCCAACACCACAGTTCAAAAGCATCAATTCTTCAGTGCTCAGTTTTCTTTAGAGTCCAACTCTCACATCCATACATGACTACTGGAAAACCCATAGCTTTGACTAGATGGACCTTCGTTGGCAAAGTAATGTCTTTATTTTTTAATATGCTGTCTAGGTTGGTCATAACTTTTCTTTCAAGGAGCAAGTGTATTTTAATTTCATGGCTGCAGTCAGCATTTGCAATGATTTTGAAACCCCCAAAATAAAGTCTGTCACTGTTTCCATTGTTTCCCCATCTATTTTCCATGAAGTGATGGGACTGGATGCCATGATCTTAGTTTTCTGAATGTTGAGTTTTAAGCCAGTTTTTCACTCTCCTCTTTCACTTTCCTCAAGAGGTTCTTTAGTTCTTCTTCACTTTCTGCCGTGTGGTGTTATCTGCATATCTGAGGTTATTGATATCTTCCCCAGCAATCTTGAATCCAGCTTGTGCTTCATTTAGCTGCATTAGCCAGATGGATGCTGCATTATATAATATATATATATATATATAAATATAATATAATATATATATAATATATATAATATATATATAAATATAAAAGGTAAGGATGAATTATTCTCCCAGTCCCCCTGTTCTAACACATGCCTTCTTGTGACAACCACAATTATGCAAACATGGACAGCAATGCCCAGACCTTGATGTATCTGGCTGCAGCCTAAAGCTGGCCCACTCCTGGCTCAGGATGACTCTGCAGAAATAGATGAGGCATCAAGCCAAACTTCAATTTGCTTAATCTGTGCCCTCTCCTGGGATCATACCAGCTGTAAACTGATTCAGTTGCAATTGAGAGAGATATGTTTTTTAACTTTGGAAACTCAAGTTCCCCATATAGAACTAGATAGTCTGAAGAATAAAATCCTAGACTGGCCTTAATGCTTAAGTGGTTGGGCAGGTCTTAGGAGAGAAGACCCCTCTAAACTCCAAATCAGCCACCCACCCTCCTCACCATCTCCATCAATTAACTCAACAGATACATGGAGAGCACTTACTAGAACAAGCACTGGACAAGTCTGAACTCATGTTTTCCTGGACCATTCACTGGGCTGAATTAATTAATCATGGGATTAATCAGGCATAGCCTTCAAGGTGAACAGTGCTGCACTAGGGGACCACAGGTCCGGGAAACCCACAGGGTGCTTTTGGAGGTCCTTTATGAAAAAGGTGGAGAAGGCAATGGCACCCCACTCCAGTACTCTTGCCTGGAAAATCCCATGGACGGAGGAGCCTGGTGGGCTGCATTCCATGGGGTCGCTGAGGGTCGGACACGACTGAGCGACTTCACTTTCACTTTTCACTTTCATGCATTGGAGAAGGAAATGGCAACCCACTCCAGTGTTCTTGCCTGGAGAATCCCAGGGACAGGGGAGCCTGGTGGGCTGCCGTCCATGGGGTCGCACAGAGTCGGACACGACTGAAGTGACTTAGCAGTTAGCAATTATGAAAAAGGAGTGGTGAGAGGTGGGGGGTAGCTATGGGTGAGGTGAGGTCTTCATCCACCTTGAATCAACACTCTATGAACCTAGAATTCTATGAAAATTTTCAATGCAGCCTAGACATACACCATGTTTCTGGAACCTGTTATTCTCATGCTAACATCACACTTTCAGCCATGGAAGCACACCATCTATATACTATTATGAGCAGTTTTCTTTCTTTTTAAAAAAAAATAATTTTATTTATTTATTTTTGGCTGTGCTAGGTCTTTGTTGCTGTTTGGGCTTTTCTCTAGTTGCAGAGAGCTGGGGATACTCTCTAGTTGTGGTGCCCGAGCTTCTCACTGTGGTGGCTTCTCTTGTTGCTGAGCACGGGTTCTAGGGCACGCAGGCTTCAGTAGTTGTAGCATATGGTCTCAGTAGTTGCAACTCAAGGGCTCTAGAGCACAGGCTCAGTAGTTGTGGTGCATGGGCTTAGTTGCCCCATAGCATGTGGGATCTTCCCGGATCAAACCCGCATCCTCTGCATTGGCAGGCAGATTCTTTACTACTGGGCCACCAGGGAAGCCCAAGCATTTTTCTTAAATGAATTCATTCTTTTTGTTTTAATGCAATTGTTCAAGAAGAAAATGTTACCCATTGCCATAAATGGAAGATTATAAGTTGCCATGAATTAAAGGTGTTAAAAAAATAAAAGTTCAACTGAGTAAAATTGAAAGATCCTATTGGCTCTCTTCAGTGATTCGTGAATTGGGCAGCATCCCATCAAGCAGGAAGAAAGATGCTCAGAGAGCTATACAAAATGAAAGACTCTCACAGGCAGAAGGAGACGGGACAAGAGAGTGACTAAGTAAGAGTGGATTTCTCTTGGCGTGGTTCCCTTCCATTAAGGGAGGGCACACAACCAGGCAATTCTGGACCGATAGTTTAATATTCTCTGCCTGGGAGAAGTTGAAGCTGTAATCAAATTAGATATTAAATCTGTTCAGTGACATGCACTTAATGCAAGTGACTCCATTTGGGGATCGTTGTCTCCGTGGACAATTTTCTGCTTTGGGTCAGAGACTCGGCTTAACCAAGAGACGTGATAAACATTTCAGACCGCTTGTACTGCCCCTCTGAAGTTCTTGCTGATCTTCGGTGTGATGTTCACAGGTCATGATGTGCCATGGTGATCACAAATCATGATGTTCTTTGTGGAATCTCTGTGGTATTCAGGGGTCAGGGTTTTTGATTCACACTTTTTTTTTTTTTTTTTTGGTTATTCTCTTTGTTCCTTTTCTTTTTTAAAAAATTATTTTTTATTGGCATATAGTTGCTTTACAATGTTGTGTTGGTTTATACTGTACAACAAAATGAATCAGCCGTATGTGTACGTATATCCCCTCCCTTTTGGACTTCCTCCCCATTCAGGTCACCACAGGGCATTAAGCGGCGTTCCCTGTGCCATACCGTACGTTCTCATTAGTTATCTATTTTATACATGGTAGCATATGTATGTCAATCCCAATCTCCCAATTCTTCCCACCCTCTTTGCTCCTTTTCTGATATTCCAGCCTAGGGAGATCATTTGCTTGGGGGTTAGTAGCTGTGAATATGTGGTTCAAGATTTTGAGAGGATACAACACACCAAGGAGATTGCTCTGATTACTATAAGCCAGATAATTCCCAATCCCTAGAACATACCCTAAAGCTGTGATCTTCAAAACCTAAATCAGTCAAAATCAAGTAAGTCAAGAAAAGACTCCATTGAAAGGATCACTTTCTTAAGCCACGTGGCTTGCTCAGAGATTTCATGCTCAGGTAATGTTCAACTTCCCCAGAAGACTTAATCCAGGTGTCTCAAGTGTTCTGGACCACAGCACAGACATCTATTTGTTCAACTAAAAGATAATCAGTGGATGCTTTATTATCAAGAACAACCTGTTCAGAGAGCCTGAGGATTTTTGTTGGGTAGGGGTTTCCCAGGTGGTGCCAGTGGTAAAGAACCCACCTGCCAATGCTGGGGACATAAGAGATGCAAGTTTGATCCCTGGGTTAGGAAGATCCCCTGGAAGAGGGCATGGCAACGCACTCCAGCATTCTTGCCTGGAGAATCCCATGGACAGAGGAGTCTGGTGGGCTCAAAAAGAGTCAGACACAACTGACTGACTAACACTTTCAGACTTTCAGCCATAGTGTTAGCAGAAGATCTTGCAATCCCCTCTTTGTTTGTTTGTTTGTTTTTAATATTCATTCTTCACTGTGGCATATGGGATCTAGTTTCCTAACCAGGGATTGAGCCCAGGCCCTGTGCATTGGGAGCACAGTTTTAGTCACTAGACCACCAGGGAAGTCCCCAGATCCTGCAATATTTTTAACAGTTGAGGAGAGGTTCCTGATCATAGCCTCATTTGCACTTACTACCTGGAAGAGTAGTAATCTGCTTTCAGTTCAGTTCAGTTCAGTTCAGTCACTCAGTTATGTCCGACTGTTTGCAACCCCATGAACTGCAGCACACCAGGCCCCCCTGTCCATCACCAACTCCCGGAGTTCACTCAAACTCATGTCCATCGAGTCGGTGATGCCATCCAGCTGTCTCTTCCTCTGTCGTCCCATTCTCCTCCTGCCCCCAATCCCTCCCAGCATCAGAGTCCTTTCCAAGAGTCAACTCTTCGCATGAGGTGGCCAAAGTACTGGAGTTTCAGCTTCAGCATCAGTCCTTCCAATGAACACCCAGGGCTGATCTCCTTCAGAATGGACTGGTTGGATCTCCTTGCAGTCCAAGGGACTTGCAAGAGTCTTCTCCAGCACCACAGTTCAAAAGCATCAATTCTTCGGCACTCAGCTTTCTTCACAGTCCAACTCTCACATCCATACATGACCACTGGAAAAACCATAGCCTTGACTAGACGGACCTTTGTTGGCAAAGTAATGTCTCTGCTTTTGAATATGCTACTTAGGTTGGTCATAACTTTTCTTCCAAGGAGTAAGCGTGTTTTAATTTCATGGCTACAATCACCATCTGCAGTGATTTTGGAGCCCCCCAAAATAAAGTCTGACACTGAAGCTAATATTGAATCATGAATGCTTCCTGATAAATTCCACTCGAGTCTGTGTCACAGGGCTTGAAAGGCATCAGCCATGGAGGTTAAGAAAATGTGAGGGTCTGGAGACCACACAGGCATATTTATTCAGTCTGTCTTTTTGTACAGAGTTTGGGATCAGAGGCAGGAAATCAGACAGGGAAATGGACCACCCCCCAACCTGGGTCAGGTTGTCTGATACAATACAGAGGGGGCTGAGTTTGTTCCAGGGAAACTGAGGCATTGGAAATCAGGATAAGTTTATGACAGGAAAAACTACAGGATCACCACCATCGTAACAAATCCAACAGTCATCTGGAGGTTAGGTAGGTTTAGTTGCTCAGCTGTTTGACTCTTGTGACATCAAGGACTGTAGCCCACCAGGCTTCTCTGTCCATGAGATTTCCCAAGCAAGAATACTGGAGTGGATTACCATTTCCTTCTCCAGGGGATCTTCCCATCCTGGGCATTGAAGCCATGTGTCCTGCATTGCAGGCTGACTCAACCGACTGAGCCAGTTGGATTACTGTTATTTGCAATGTCAGATATCTAAACAACAGCATTCTCTTTCCAGGCCAGAACATGACAAAAGGTGGACAAAAGATCATCAGGCTTCCCTGGTGGTACAGTCATTAAGAATCCATCTGCCAGTGCAAGGGATACAGGTTCGATCCCTGGTCTGGAAAGATCCCATATACCGAGAAGCAACTAAGCCCGTGCACCACAACCAAAGAGTAGTCCCCACTTACCTCAACGAGAGAAAGCCTGTGTGCAACAACAAAGACCCAGCACAGCCACAAATAAATAAGTCTTTTACAAGTTAAAAAAAAATTAAAACTTAAATTAAAAAAATTAAAAAAAAAACAACAAAACTTCATGGTGTAGGAATTAGGAAAAGATGGTTAATTAGGGAAGGAGAAGTGAAAGAAACTTTCCAGGTCCAACGTCTTGGTAGGAAGTAGTCTACTTCAATATCAGCTACTTTTCCTAGTCCATTCAATTTTGAAGTCTCCGGCTAGTGTGCAGTTCCTAGAGTCTAGAGGAGTCCTTTGAAGTTGATAAATGAGGACCCAATGTTTAAGTCCCTGATATTTGGCTGTCATCTGGGTATTGAGGAGAAGTTGCTATATAAAAGGTTCCCTTCCAAAGAGATCAAAGACCAGTCTTTGTGCTTAGTGACTCCAAATCAGAAGGGTGGGGAAAAAACTTGAAACTTTAGTTTGGAGAGTCATGGCCAGATATTTGAGGAAACTAGAATTCAGGATCCAGTCCAGTTTACAGGAACATGTCTGAGATTTATCTTTGAATCCATAACACTTAGCATAGTGAGAATAAATGAAATAATGAACAAAAGGAAGGAAGGATGGAGGAATGGATGGATGGGTGAATAATTAGAGCCAAAGATGATGGAGAGATGGAGTCCCTTTACTGTAAGGACATTCTCTCCAAAGATCCTTGCCTGGAGAGGTAATGAGTTCCCTGACCCTGGAGTTGTGTAACAGGAGGCTGAGACTTGGCAGGAACACTGTAAAGTTAATTTAGGCATCAGAAGGGAGACCGAAAGAAATTTAGGATGCTTCCAAAATAAGAGTATGGAACTTTAAATAAGAGCATGGAAATAGAAGCCCAGGGAAATGAAAAGATTTGCCCTTAATTCCCCAACTTGGCATCTGTGGGGCTGGGAGTCACTCTGAGAGTTTTCCAGTTGTTCTGAGGACCCCAGACCAAAGCCTCCCCTTGTCCGAAGGCTTCTGTCTGCTTGTGCCTGCCTTGGGAATCTCACAGAGCATGAAGGTCAGAGTCCAGGAAGGGAGAAACACTTATGAAACAAGTTGTTTAAACAGTCTTTGGTTACCTGTAATTGGAGAGTTTTTGTCCTGGCTGTTATTGATATAAGAGAGCAAACTCCGTGGGGAGAGTATCTTAGACGTGGCCGGGTTGGGGGTGGGGTGAAGGCGGGTGGAGAGGGCAGGAGCTGGGGCCAGAGATGGAGAGGGTGGGACCTGGAGGGGGGCAGAGCTGGGAATGGGACCGCATTGCCCCTCCACACTCCTAGAGACCCGCAGCCACACGGGCTGCGCTCTTTCTGTGCTGCGGCTGTTTGCTCTGATCCTGACCTCGCTCTCTACTTCCACGGCTTGGGATGAGTACTCCTGAAGTGCAGAGAGCAGGGTGACGTTTGGAAATATTTAGCCTGGACAAGGTGCCAGAGATGCATATAGGGTAAATGTTCCCTAGCAGCGGTGCGCCCTCTGGACTTGGAGTTTTACACCCAGCCAATCTGGTGGCCTCAAAAGACACAGGACAGGGTAAACACCCCAAGTCACAACTGCACGGGCTATGACACGTGCAGAGAAAAATCAGCTAAACTCCTGCCTAGCTGTTGAGAATGTGGGAGAGCATCTCCTATTTTCCTCTTGATTATTAGTATAGTGTGTATGTGTGCATGTGTGTGTGTGTGCCAGGCGATCAGTTGTGTCTGACTCTTTGCAACACCATGGACGGTAGTCCGCCAGGCTCCTCTGTCCATGGATTCTCCAGGCAAGGATACTAGAGTGGGTTTCCATTTCCTTCTCCAGGGGATCTTCGCAACCTGGGGGTCACACTTTCATCTCCTGCATTGCAGGTGGATTCTTTACCATCTAAGCCACCAGGGAAGCCCCGATTGTTAGTATGGATGAGGCCAAATTATGGAGAGTGGCTCACCAGAATATTATTATCGACTCTGGAACCTGGATGTGTGGGTTCCCATCCGACTCAGCACTTAGTAGGTGTGTGTTCTTACTCAGGGGATGTCCCTTTGCTGTGCCTCGGTTTTGCACATCTAAAATGGGAGTGACAACTGGGTGGTCATCGGACTGTTGTGAGATTGAAATGAGTTGTTTTTAAAAGTGCATGGAATGGGGAAAGTGAAAAAAAAGGGGGGGATTCATAAATAAAGAAGTTGTTTTAACATGCGGTGTATTAATAGACACTCTGAAGTGTGGTAAAGCCCATGGATCAGGAGCCAACTGCCATTTAAGAGGTAAGTTACTCCCAGTTCCCCAGAGGAGGGGGCGTGACGCCACCTGGTGGGGCACAAGGTAATACACTGGGTGTGTCAGAGGGCAGAGGAAGGAGGGAGGAATTGGGGGTAAGAACTTTATCTTGGCTTTCCCGGCAGTGAGCCCTTGGATGAGGCCTTTTGGCCGCAGCCATGGCGCCCAGCCGGAATGGCATGATCCTGAAGCCCCACTTTCACAAGGACTGGCAGCGGCGCGTGGCCACGTGGTTCAACCAGCCGGCTCACAAGATCCATAGACACAAGGCCCGGCAGGCCAAGGCGCGCCGCACTGCCCTGCGCCCCACGTCGCGTCCTCTCCGGCCGGTGGTGAGATGCCTGACGGTCAGGCACCACACGAAGGTTTGTGCCGGCAGGGGCTTCAGCCTGGAGGAGCTTAGGGTGGCCGGCATCCACAAGAAGGTGGCCCGGACCATTGGGATCTCAGTGGACCCGAGGCGGTGGAACAAGTGCACGGAATCCCTGCAGGCCAACGTGCAGCGGCTCAAGGAGTACCGCTCCAAGCTTATCCTGTTCCCCAGGAAGCCCTCGGCCCCCAAGAAGGCAGACAGCTCTGCTGAAGAGCTCAAACTGGCGACTCAGCTGACCGGACCTATTATGCCCATACGAACGTCTATAAGAAGGAGAAAGCCAGAGTCATCACAGAGGAGAAGGACTTTAAGGCATTTGCCAGTTTCCACATGGCCCGTGCCAACGCCCTGCTCTTTGGCATCCAGGCAAAAAGGGCCAAGGAAGCCGCAGAACAGGATGTTGAAAAGAAAAAATAAAGTGCTGTTGGCAACTTATGATAAACCTGCAGTGTCCATGTGACCTTCGTTGTGTAAGGAGCCAGGGCCTGGAGGTGGGGGCGGGGGGGCCTCCTTGAGGGGGACCTGGGGTGTGTCTGACCTTTGTTGCAACAGAGCTGTGAGGGAAGCAGCTTTGGTATGTGGAGGCTTGTGCTTAGTGAGTGTTCTTGTCTGGACCCTCCAGCCCAGGAGGTGCTGTGTGTTCCTGTTACTGACTATTAAAATACTATTTTCACATCTAAAAAAAAAAAGAACTTTATCTTTATCTTGGTTGGTGGGAGGGGGGTGAAGGAGCTAGCCAACTCCCTGCTCCCACCCCACCCACCCCACCCCCACCCCCACCCCCACTCCCCTACCCTCACCCCGCCCCCACGCTCTGGGGCTTAGGGACTACCAACAGTTGTCAGGTCCTTGATCTAGAGTGATTAGGACAGGATGATAGTGGTCCATGTGGAGGGCCTAATAAAGATGTTGGCAAACAGGCTCTGGGATGCTGGAAGGGAAAGTTCATTCTTCTCTCCAGGGATTGGCTAACTCTGGGAGGGGCAGTTCCCCCAGAATCAGCAAGGCTCCAGCTGTCAAAACATCAGAATACAGGACATAGAGGACATGGTTAATACAAGGGTGCAGCAAGGGACCTCGGAATGCATCTGTACCATTTTATAGATGGAAAAACTGAGGCTCAGAGAGGGAAATGTACGTGCCCAAGGTCAGCTGGAAAATCATGCTCTGAATTCTCTGTCTCCTGAGTCCAGAGCCAGTGCTCTGGCCATCAGTGTCTGACAGCCCAGCCTCCACTGGGTTTAATCCTCTTCCTGATGTTGTGGCACTGTGAGAGGCCTGGAACTGAGGTTAAGAGCAGAGTAAGAACCAAATTAGGAGATGATTATCCCCTACTGCTGCTTTCCACCGTTAGAAAGTCCATATCGGCTGCCTCCATCTCCACAGTCAACTCATCTGTGAAATGGACATATTAATGTCTACTTAGTGAGGCTTTGAGCTTCCCTGATGGCTCAGTGGGTAAAGAATCTGTCTGCAATCCAGGAGACACAGGAGACTTGGGTTCCGTCCCTGTGTTGGGGAAGATCTTCTGGAAGAGGAAATGGCAACCCACTCCAGTATTCTTGCCTGGGAAATCCCAAGGACAGAGGAGTCTGGTGAGCTGCAGTCCAAAGGATCGCAAAGAGTTGGACATGACTGAAGTGACTGAGCATGGACTTGGACAATGAGGCTTTTGTGAAGATTAGTTAAAAGGGACCAGACTGCACATGGAATAATTTTAAAATTGTTAAGAATTTCAAGATTACAATAGAGTACTAAAGCAATCACGGGGCCTGGAGGCTTCTGAGAGTGGCTGTTGTATAAGAGCACAGGTCTCACATGCATGACACAGCTGGGATATGATGCTTGGTTAACTGCCTCTAGAACACGAGTCCATAGGCACAAAGTAATTCTCCCTTCCTACACAGAACATGGTTTAAAGATATTTATCTAGGCTTCTCATGTTTAACTTCATGCCTGAGTCTGGCCAAAGGCACCCATTTGACTGATGATTCTCTGCTGCCCTCTTGTGGGCAGTGTCAATAATAACCACACCTCCTTCAAGGGTGGTGGCTGACCTCCAACCCAGGGAAAGACTCTCAGCAATGATCCCAAAGAATGTTGACTATGCCTGAGCCGACACACCCAGGAACAGCATTCAGATTCCTCCTTTGTCTCCTGCAGCCTCTAGGGCCCTAACCATGAAGCAGTTGCTTGGGGCTGGGGTAGGGGCGCAGAGATTACCAAATCTTATTCCTCCTTCAAACTGAGATTAAATACCTTCCGGTCCAGGTGACCACCCCAGGCTCCAAGATGGAACCAGTTCAGTACTTAGCACCTCAGAAGTGCTGAGGCAAGTTGACTCATAACGCATTTGTCTGAAAAGGATCTATCCTTTGCCTCTTACCTGGGCTAACTGAGGATCCTATTTAGGTTGGCTGAAAGGCCCCTTTGGGTTTTTTCCCAGCACATTTTACAGAAAAACCCAAATAAACTTTTGGGCCAAGTTTTTAGTGCTTCCTGCTGCTGTTCTCCACCCTGCAGAGCCAGAGCAATCCATCTGAATGGCTACAATCATTTTTGCTTCCCTCTGTACATGCCCTTTGTGGTGTGATTTTGTAACTGCACTCAGGAAGCGTCTGGACTCTTAACTTACTTTGATAATAAAATAGAGCAGATGTAATGGTTTGCCAGCTCTTGACTCAGGACTCAAGAAGCCTTGCACGTGAACATTTACTCTCCCGCCCTTGTGACTGTCATGTGAACAAGTCCAGCTGAGCCTGCTGGAGAATGAGACAGCACCTGGAAGCAACCAAGACCCACAGCTGCAGACACATGGGTGAGCCCAGTCAAGATCCGCTGAGGCTGGTCCAGGTCAGCAGAACTTCCAAGGTGGCCCACAGGCTCAGGAGCCAAATATATGGTGGTTGTTTTCAGCCTGGGGGTGGTTTGTTACTCAGCAACTGCTCACTGATACACTATATACAACCAAGTATGATCACATTGTGAGAGGGCTTCCCTGATGGCTCAGATGGTGAAGAATCTGCTAATAATGCAGGAGACCTGAGTTTGATCCCTTGGTCACATTACTCCAGTGAAAAATATAAAGCTTTTCACTGGCTCCCTGCTACCCTCTGAAAAAAATTCCATATCCTTATCCAGAATAGGAGGATCCTGTTGTCCGGATTTTATTTCTCTCTGCAGCCCTTCTACTTAGACACTTCAAATCTGCAAGTCCTTGTATTCCCTTACTGCCTCCTACTTCTGTGCTGTAAGAAGTGACTCTCATGACCTGGAATTTCCCTCATGACTCAGCTCAAGGGCCACCTGTTATGGGGAGACCTCTCTGTCTCCCTAGGTGGGAGTCTGTGCATGATCTCACTGCCAGGTTGAGAAACGGCCTTGCTTCATTCATCTGTAAACCCAGCCATCCACTGAGGGCTGACCATATGCCAGATACTTGCCTAGGCACTGGAGATACACATAAAAGTAAGTGGTTGTGACCGCCTGTACCAAAAGTTGTTAGTTCTCTGAAAGATCTTTGTCTTTCTCTTAAAGACAAACTGTGGTAAATGCAGTGACAAGGACAGGCTCAGAAAGGCTTTTATAAGAGATGACATCTTAAGGGACACATAGGAATTAGCAAGTTTCAGAGAAAGGCACAAGGATGAGGCCGGGGGGCCAGGTGTGCTTGGGGACACACCCGCAGCGAGTCCAGGTGATCAGGGTGGAGAGGAGGGGCAGGCTGAGGAGGGGGAGTTTGGATTTACCTTGAAGGCAATGGGAGCCATTAGAGGGCTTTAGAAAAGCATGAAGTCAGTGCTCAACACACGTTTCCTTATTAGCACACCATCTGTTTTCTTCATCAGACTGAGAGTTCCTGAGGACAGGGTTATTCCTTCCTTGTATTCTCTGGTTCCTTCCTGGAATAATAATGGGACTGAGTATAATTCTGATCAAAGAATGAATGAATAAGTGAATAACTCCACCCAAGCTATAACAATACAAAACCCAGTGGAGTTTTTTCATCCAAACAAGAATGGCTCTTCACTATCCTGGTCAGGCAGGTGTTGAGGGTTCAAAGAGGCTCTGAGATGGGTCCAGAGAACAAAGACCCTTAGTCCTCCTGGTGTCCCTCAGCCTCTGCTGGGCAGCCGGGAGTGTGTGCTGGTGCCACCTGGTGGCCACAGTGCTCAGGTTCTGTTTTGACTGTCTTCCTCCATTGCCAAAGTGCCCTGTCAGCCCAGAGAACGGGAGCAGGAGCCTGGAGACGGCCAGAAGTGGTCTGCCCAGCATGTAACTGAAAAGTTGGTCCCTGTTCCCAATCCTGAATCAGAATGAGGACAAAGCTTTGAATAAAGGAAAGAAAAAAAATTTTTTTTACATAACCACACTCCTTTTAATGCACATACATCGCTCTCCTAGATGATACCATTCCACTGGCCAAAGCAGGGTCTTCAGAACTCAGAATTAATCATAATACCACCCCATAAGGCTATATATAGCCTTAGAAACACTTTGTGCTCTTTAGATGGGGGCAGCAACAGGAGAGAATGGGAAAGAACAGTGGCTTCTCCGGATAGTTTCACTAGGGTGCCAGGTTATCTAATCCAGTTGTTTGGAGTGAGAAAAATTTCCTGTCAAGTAGTTCACCATCTTTTCCAAAGCTTTGCAGAAACCTTGTGCTCTTCTGCTCTTGGCACTTAGAAACATTCCAGTTTGTTAGCTCATTGATTATTCCTTCATTCAACAAGCATATGTTTTTCATTCACATCACAGTTCAAATGGGTTTTGCCAATTGCAACTTGTCTTCCCTGGTGATTTGGCATCTGGATTCTCCATCCTGGGATGCTGAGATCTTCCAGGGCCTCCTGAGTCATCTCTGCTGTTCTAGAAGAGTCTCCTGGAGAGGTGGGAAGTGATTGAAGCCCACCCTGGAAACATAGAAGCTGGCAGTAGCCATTTTTGGGGTAGCTCTTGTTACAAAAACACACCGGTGCTGGCCAGTGCCTTTCTGGAGTCCTAAATAAATGCATTTGCTTATTTATATTTAGTTTTTGGCTGTCCTATGCAGTTTGCAGAATCTTAGTCCCCTGATCAGGGATCTAACCTGCACCGTCCAGAGTGAAGGTGCAACACCCTAACCAGTGGGCCGCCAGGGAAGTCCCTTGAGAGATTTAATTTGCCAGCAAATGAGGAGGGTAGCAGACTAACATCTTGAAAACTACCATCCTATTCTCTGAAAGAGGGCAAGACTAAGGAGAATTTTGAGGTTTGGGGTGGCAGGACTGCATGACTGAGACATGCAGTGTGTTTGGAGAAAGTGAGCAAAGGTATTTTCCTTGACTTACAGGAGAGATTTGTTCAAGATGAACTCTCTTACTTTGTTATCCAGAGCAAGTCATTTGCTTCCTAGCATATTGTAGGCAAATTATATTTATATATAAATGTATGCATATTTAAGTGCATGTATATATATAACATACATAAAATATATGTATGTATACAAATAACGAATGTGGATACACACAAATAAATTTATTTTTATATTATATATTTTTAATTGAAGAGGGTGTTGGAACTAGTTGAGGATCCATGCCTCTACCAACTGGATCATGTTATGCCTGAATGGCTGGGGTCCAAGGGATAGGGCACATCTGTGGTTAAAGGTCAGACTAGAGCCAGATTTCCTGACTTCAAATCCTAGTCCCCCCAGCTACTAAATTGTATCATCCCTTTTTGTCTCAGTTTTCCCCACTTACAAATGGGGATAGTGATACTACCTCATTGGCTCATTGAGAAGATTCAAAGAGTTGCAGTTTGTAAAGTACTGGAAACAGTGACTGCCACAAGATAAGAGTGTGCTTGTTGATGGAATGTCAGCTCAGGGCACTGGCCTTGTCCAAGGTGCTGATGCTCCCAAGGTCTCAGTCCTCCTGGGAAGCATGGCTTGTGAGACGTGGATAGTCCCATTTTCTCTTTTAACAAAGCCAGGTACTCCTTGTGCCATGCTCTCTTCCAATTCCCAAACCCTGATGGGGGACTCTTCACAATTTAATCGCTTATCCAATAATTCTAGTCGTGGATCTGTCTGTCACTCACTTGAAACATCGGAGCTGTAATGTCTTTCCTCATCTGCGAAGTGAGTTTGTCTCATTTGTCAGCCCTGCCCTCTCACTCCTCCCCATTGATAGGTTATTGTTACTACCAAGTGACCAGATGGGAGGGGTCAGGGGTCAATGGCAACTACCAGGGAAGTCTGGGGGCCTGTGGTGTAAGAACAGAAATGTAGCGGGAACCTGGGCATGGATTCAGGGTGGGCAGCAGACAGGTGACTTGTTGTTGGTCTGACCATGACCTTCAAGTGTGCCCCAGACTCACCGTCTCTAGGAGCTGGACTTGCTTCAGGGCTCTCCTCTCTGACTCTGGGTCTTCCTGTCTGAGGCCGGGACTCTGGACTAGACCTGAAGCTGCAGTAGGTGGGGTGGCTGCTCCCTGCATAAAGCCATTCTTTGCTGTAGAAACAGTCAGCCATGGCTCCAGGATATGGTCAGGCCATGACCCTTGCTGGGCCTTCTCTGGGGACAGAGGTGGTCACTGCACCTCAAATCAGAGGTGGTCTGATTTCCTGCAGCCCAATCCCTTACCTTCATGTTTTTATGGGCAGCTCAGCTCCTCCCTGGCCCACGACTGACAAGCCAGTTGCTGATAAAAAAGGACATCTGAAGCCAATCAGTCGCCAGATCTTTCGGGAGTCTCTGGTTACCACACTTCTGTCTCCACCTCTTCTGGGTCATAGCTGAGGCCAGGGCCTCCCTGAAACATGGTCCAGCTAAGGGAGCATCTCCCTCGCCAGCAGCCTAATGGGGGCTGACAGCAGAGGGCAGCCGGGTCCTGCAAGAGGTTGGCTGCTGCCTCCCAAGACCCATGGAAGCTGGTATTTTCTGAAGCTGGAACTTCCTGCCCAGCTGTTCACATGCACTCAGGCCCAGAGAGACTCAGATTTTGGCTATTCCCAATTCAAACATCTGGGGTGCTATCCTAATGAGGTGACAAGGGAACAGACGTTGTTTTGGCTACATGAAAACACAGCAGCAGTAGCTGGGCTGCCTTTGAAATGGGCAAAGATGGGTGAAAAGGAGAATAAATAGATAATCGTTATGTAACCGACATGTACCAAACATAAACTAACAAGCTGTGCAAGCTAGCCCTATTCTGAATCCAATATTAATATTTAATCCTCTCTACAACCCCATGAGGTGGTCACTATCGTCATTCCCATGTAGAGATGATAAACTGAGGCAAGGGAGGTTAAATAACTTGCCAAAGTCTTCACACAATTGAGTGATGGAACCAGGATTTGGATCCAGTCACTGTGGTCCCAGAAAAGTTGCTCTTAAGTGTTCATCATCTTGTTTGATCCTGCTAATCCTCTTGAAAGTCTTATTTTCGTTCTTCAGAAGCAAGAGAGACTCAGAGATTTTACGTAACTTGTCCAAGATTCCACAGGAATAAGTAGTAGGGCTGGTATTCAAACCCAGGTCTAGCCTGACTCAAAACCCTTTGTTCTTTTCCCCAATCCAGGGCAAACCACAGACTGCAGGCCAAATCCATTCCACCACCTGTCTTGTAAATAAAGCTACTTTCATTCTACAACAGAATGACTACTTGTGACAGAGATCTTTACAGAAAATGTTTGCTGAAAACTACATTAAAAATATGAAATGGATGAAAAGCAGCAACTTCCACTTCTGTCTATTAGGAGCTACCTAGAAAGGTAGTCATTCACATTTTAGTATGAATTTGTCCATCACATCTGTGATTGCTCCCTGAGAGTATATCATAGTCAAAAACAGATGGGCCCTTGAAATTCAGCCCTAGAAATGAAAAAGTGAAACTAGTTAGCTAACTAGATATCCATTTTCTAATTAACTGAAAATATGTGTCAACCATTTACCTCACCTCAAACTTTTGTCCTAGGTTATAAAAAGAGTCATTTGGGTGAAAGGTGGGCCACGATGACCAGCTCTTCATTACTAGCTAGAGACTGATCACAGAAGATCCATTGGACTTAATTAATTTTGTAGTATTTTACCTTCATGCCAGAAAGAATACCACTACCAGATACATGACACAGGAAATATCCTTTATTATTCTGTACACTGAATTTTCCATGAAGAGGACAGCTTTTAAAATAAACACATACCAGATATGGAAATCTGCATGGCATTGGAACAGTCCGTGACACAGGGCACCATTGAAAGAGTCGTTGTTTACACAGAAGTGGGTAAACAGAAGGATGAGGGCAGGAACCCCCAAAGCAACTTCACATTCACCAGAATTTTGGTGACTTGTACGATTGCAACTATAGCCAAGCTGCACATCCTCAGAGCTGTGGATTTTCGGACTTGCGAGGGCAGGACACCTGTTACCCTCAAATTCCTTCAAACAAAAGGGTTGCATTTATATTTTAAAATACCAAGTGTTTCTGTCAACAGCTGAAGAAATATTGGAGAAAGAGGAAGTACTGAATGTCCAAAAAACATGATACTTCCAACATGTCTCTACTTAGTAGACTGTTACTGCTTGCTAGATCATTCAGGAAAGCCCCGCAGTAAACTGTGTGCTTCCTTCTTTGTAAATTTAACATAATAACGTTGCTATGGAGACAGGATTTTTTCTTTTTTTTTTTACTGGGTGAGACCTTCAGTTCTCTGATTCAACCCTTGCTTTTACAGACAGAGAACTCTGCAGCCCACAGAAGTGGAGCCCGTCCCCCAGGTTACCCAGTAAGACAGTCGCAGACACAGCCTGGCGCAACTCTAAATGCTGTGCTGTTTCCCTCACGCCATACTCCCACTCTGTTCTCCCATCCACGGCTTTCAAAGGATATAAACGAAACAAGCTCAGTGAACTTCTTACTAAGAAATGCCATCTTTGGTAAGAATGTGCAGTCTCACTCACATTACCAGGATCCTTTGGCAAGAGACAGGCTCCCACCTGGGCTGGAACCCCTCTGAGAATTAAGGCAGCTTTGAGGACCTTTATTTAGCAGGATATTTGGCAAGAGTTGGCAGGTCCCCTTCTCCTCTGTCTCATTTGCATCTGGAATGAAGACCAACTCACAGGTCGACACTAAATAATTAAACATTGAAGAGATGTTAACAGGATGGTCTTAAACAGATATTTCAACACTTCGTGGAAAATAAAAATTCTTTAAAAATCTAGTAAAATAGCAAAAGTGCCCTATACAGTACACAAGAGCACCCTTATCCTGGGTAAACTCTACAATAATAATAATAATAATAAAATGTCCTCAAAGAAGCAGTCAAACCTCATTTATGATAAAGCCCATGCTCTCTTTTCGTTAAATGTGGGTGAAAGGTGAACCCAGAAGGTCTGCCAACACCTCCATAAGAACGCCCACGGGTGTCCCAGGTTCCCCCACCCCCAGAGCTGCTCCCCAGGCTCGGGAGTCAATTTTCCCCAGAAGGCAGCACTACTGGGTTGTTTGGTGTTGGGTCAGCTAGCACCACATTTCCAAATCGCCCTCAGACATGTGTCTGGAAGCAGAAGGGCCACATACAGACAGCAAAGAGCAAACAACAGGATTTGTCTGAAGGGGGCCCCTGGAACACAGGCTTTTCTGACTCGTATCTGCCCAGCAGACTCAGCTCTTCACATGCCACCGTTCCCTAGAGCAGGGGTCCCCAACCTCCAGGATCTCATGCCTGATGACCTGAGGTGGAGCTGAAGTAATAATATTAGAAATAAAGTGCACAATAAGTGTAATGCGCCTGAATCATCCTGAAACCATCCCCGAAAAACTGTCTTCCATGAAAGCGGTCCCTGCTGCCAAAAAGGTTGGGGACCATGGCCGTAGAGTGGCTCTTTTCATCGAAGGAGAGCAGTGAAATACTTTCTTCCCTGGCAAACAGCTACAGGAGAATAAATGACATCTCCTCCTCCCCTCTTCCCTTCTTCCAACACATTGCTCTTTTGCTAAGAAATAAATACTCCTTGGCCACTTGACTGGATGGATTGTTGTTTACATTTCATGACAGCCCTGGGTATGGTGAACTATATTGTGCTGGGAATTTCAAAGTGCTCTCAGCTGAGAGTCAGAGCTGAGAGCTGAGGGTCCGACTGGATCCCTTAGTAGCTGAGGAACCTTGAGCAAGAATGACAGAAATGTTGGACCTTGGTTTTCTCACCTGGGAAATGGGGACAGAGAAGCCAGCTCTACAGAATCTGCTGGGTGGATGGGAGGCAACGTGAATGAAAGTGCTTTGTAAAAAAAAAAAAAAAAAAAAAAAAAAGGTCATACCTGGGAAGGAATTACCCTTCAGGGGTGGCTTCAGAGCCACAGGTGGGACCAGATAACCACCAGGCACCGGTCACCCTGCTCTCGTTCTCACACCTGTTTATTCCACTGTGTTGGGTGCTTCCAGGCTGCACCTTTTTCAGGGTCTAAGACACCTGCTACTTGGGTTGTCTCAGAATTTTAACTGGACTTTTTTATATGAAAAGATCTAAAGTCTCCTGAGTTTCCCACTTTAAAGAATGACATAAGGAGCCCGACTCAACAGAGCTCTGACTCTGAAAGAAAAACCATTCCCCTGCCCCCAGCCAGCTCCCAGGTAACCATCTTCCACTGACTCCGCAATCAGTAGATCAGGCTCAGTGACTGCCTGCCCCCTCCCCCTGCCCCGCCCCACTTTCCCTAAAGCACCTTTGGGGTGTGCGTCACCCTGCACTCCCAGTGAAAATGATGTGGCCTCCTTTTTCCCCCCAAGATTCTGCAACAGGGCCTCTCACAGTCAGAACAAGAACCCACAAATCTAGATTTCCGAGAGTATAAGAAACTGATAACCACAAACAGAAATTCCAAATACATGCCACCGACTAACCAAGCTATAAATCACCTCTCTGAATGAGCCAACACTAACCAGCAAGCACCACCAGAGGGCAGCACTCATGAGTGTGTATCAGAAATCAACCTAGAAATTCTTCGCAACAGCCAATCTGCTCCCTCAGCTCAGAATATGATGAGTGACCTCAACCTGAGTGACCGGGGAGCTGTGTCCTGGGTTCCATACTGCCCTCAAGAAGAGAGACAAAGGGAGTTTTCAGGGCCCACTCCCCCTCACTCAAGAACCCCCGGTCCACACTGGGTGGGATTCCCACAGAACGGCTTTGAAGGTATCTGTGAACACCACAGAGACAGCTGTCTGTCAGATGGCCTTTGGACACTGACCTGGCTCTGCAAGGACAGCAGAGGATCCTGTAGTGGAGACACACAGCTGGCCTTGCTGGCTTCCTATCCCGAGTCCCCGAGGAAGGTCCTGGGAGCCACAGGTAGCTCCTGGGCCTCATGTCCCTAACAGGGCAAGACCCGCATGTGGCCTCTATAGACTCATCTGGTTCCTATGCAGAAGCCACTTACTATGACACCCACAGCTCTGGGCCCTCTGAGTACCAGAAGCCAGAAGAATGTCCCAGAACACACATAAATCAAACCCAGGTCAACTGGAGTGAAAACCATGAAGATTAGTGCTCATGATCTCCCCAGAGCTTCTATCCACGGACTTCATAACAGCGACAAATATCCCCAAAGCTCCCTGATCAAGGTCCAGCACTGACCAGGGCAAAAAAGAGAGGTAAGATCTATGTACCACTCCCTTGCCCCCCACACTCAGCCTGGCTGCTTGTGCATGTTTTGGTTTTACAGTGTCTGACCCAAAAAGCAACATCCTGTCTGATTTGGTGGACTGAAGATTTCTTCTGTGGCCCAAAGTGCCAGCCAGCACAGTAGGGAGTTCTGCCCAAAACACAGACCTCAGCCCCAGCTGGCTCCCACAACTGGGGGAGACTTCCTCGAAACTAACAGAGGTTCAACAGAAGTCATTTTTCCTGTTCCCGCCTCTCCTCTTCTCCCACGAGGTTTAGCAATCCAAAAGCCCACAGCCCTCGGGCCAGGTGAACATAAGGTGAAAGAAAACCAGGTCACTAAATCAGTGGTAACTTGGAAAAGAGGAAGAAGAGGGGTCGGAGAGGAATCCCAAGACAGTGTCCAGGGTGGCCTTTGGCCTGAACGCTGGCGCTGCAGGTTCCTCCTCGGGGCCAGGTTCAGATGGCCAGCCAGTGTTGCAACTGCAGAGAGAGACAGCAAGGCCAGGGTCAGGGTGGGCAGGGACCAAGGGACGAGGGCTGCTGTTCACAGCAGGCCACACAGACGGGGCGGAAAGCACAGCCGCTCCCTTCAAAGACTTGGAGAACACCTGGGAGGGTTCCCTAACTGTCACATGGGGACTGCCCTGGTGGTCTGTCTGCTGGCTAAGAATCCACCAGCCAATGTAGGGGACGTGGGTTCAATCCCTAGTCCGGGAAGATTCCACATGCTGCAGGGCAACTATGCCCGTGCGCCACAGCTACCAAGATCTAGAGCCCGCATGCTGCCACTGAAGCCCGTGCTCTGCAACAAGAAAAGCCGCTGCAGTGAGAAACCCAAGCGCCCCAGCCAGAGAGCAGCCCCCGCCTGCCGCAACGAGAGAAAGCCCGCACAGCAATGAAGACCAAGCACAGCCAAAAATAAATAAAATAAAACAGAGAAAAATCAAATTTTCACTGAGACCCAGAAAGGGCAAAGGACGCTTTGCAAAGTCACACAGTCAATCTGAAGCAGGGGAATCACAGGGAAACTCCCCAACCCCCACCCCCACATTTTGAAAGGGAAAAGAGTAGGGCTTAGATCACCAAGTTACTGATGTACTTGCAGAGCTTCCTTCAAGATAAGCAAGCCTCAACCTAATCTGGGGATACTCCACGGTCACAACTCAAAGAGGGAGAACAGAGTTGAGGAAATTGGGGCATCCGGTACCTCAGGACCAAGGAGCAGAGGGGCAGGCGGAAGCTGGTAGTGGGCAGAAGACAGGCCCCTTTTCCTCCAATCCTAATATCATACCCCCAGGCGCTCTGGGGTTTCTGCTGTGTATGGTGTGTGGTCCTGCCTTAGCACAGCAGGGAGCAGTGGGTCCCCACCCCTCAGCCCCCGCCAGAACGGTCCAAGCTGCACCTACTTGGAACTGCCTGATGTCCCTCTGGGCCACCAGGTGATGCTCGCTCTCTGGAGTTATGCCATAGGCCAGTCTCTGTGAGGATGGAGAAGTGGAGGAGGCCTCAGCTTGGCCCAGGGACACCCTTCCAGCAGCCCAGAGCACACCCCACATCAGGGCCATCTGCTGCTTGTCCCTACAGGCCCACATGGACAGCAGGAGAGGTTTGTACTAGACGCTCTCCACCCTGCTTTACGGAGCTGGTCAGTTCACTCTGAGATATGCATTCGGTGAACGCTTACTGAGCCAGTGACTGCTGTCACACACTGGCCTTGGCCCTGGGGGTCCAGGGCTGAAGGACACCCACACGCTCTGCTTTGGGGGAGCTTACAGCTCACAGAAGGGGCTGACACTGAACAAACACACACACAGGCACTTTTACAACCACGATCAGAGGCAGTACCGCAGACAAGCTCAGAGCACAGAGAGAAAACAGTGACAGAACCTCAGTCCTGCCTGGGGACCCGGGCCACCTTCTTAGGGGGCTAGACACAGGGTGGACTCAGGGAATGTGTCTGGAATCAATATCTGATCACTAGGTGGGGGGACCTCAAAGTGTGAAGAATAAAAATACTCAAAGTAGGTCCTGGTTCCACATCCAGGATGAGCTCACTGAACACGGTCCTCCCAGGGGCCCAGAAGTTCCGGGACCGTAGGATTTCATGAACAGGAGACATGTCTCAAGGGGGTGGGGGTAGACACAGCCCTGCCTGGGACCCTCTTCCCAAAGTTCCTGTACGGCTCACTCTTTTAGGTCCTCCTGTGTGTATCTGTCCTTTCATGAGAACGTGAGTCCAGGGGAGTGTGTCTAGTGCCGAGAATACGGTCTGCCCTGTACAGATTCTCAGTAAGTATGAGTAAAGACCGTGGGTAAAGAAGGAATGAAATCAGAAGGACACAAGGAAAAGACTACCACCATTATTTATAAAGAAAGGGCATTTAACCGAAGAATAAGGCAGACGTAATTTCAGTTAAAATTCTTTGGTTCCCAAATACCTGAATATATGTATCTGCAATGCACACAGCTCAAAGAAGAAATGTCCTTTGGAAATCTCTGGTTTAGGCTGGTCAGGTATCAGGTTCAGGAAAAAGGCAGATGAAATCCAAAATACAAGGTCATGGTGGATACAGATAGGGAGAGTGGGAGATATCTAGGGTTGTGACAGACCTTAGGAGATGGGACTCAGGAGTGGGTATAGTTAATGCAGACTAATTCCTCCCTAAGGGACTGGAGGGCTGAGCTCATCACGGTGACAGTGGTGGGAGCAGCGTGGGAGCACACACGTATGACAGATGACATAACAGCAGGCATCACGCGCTGGCAACCTACAGTGTGCCAGGCCCCGGGCTAAGCATTCCCTTTCTCCTCTCAAGGCCCACCTGATTATCCCAGGGTACAAAAGTGGAACCTGAGGCTTGGGAGTAAATAACACGGCCAACATGGTGGGTCCGTCTGACTCTAGAGTCTGTGTCCTGTCTGTCTCTCTTTTTTAAAGATTTATTTTATTGAAGTATAGTTGATTTACAATGCTATGCAAGTTTCTGCTATATAGCAAAGTGACTCAGCTATGTGTATTCTTTTTTTCGTGGTGTGTGTTTTTTTTAAATTTTTACAATGTTGTGTTGGGCCATACAACCATGTGAATCAACCACAATCACACATACATCGCCCCCCTTTCCTTCCTGTCTGTCTCTCACCCCAGCAGGAATGAGTTGGGATGCCCCTTCTCCTGCTCTCCCCACCCTCCCGGCTGTCCCCGACCCTGCCCGGCTGTCCCCCACTCTGCCCTGGGCTGGTTCAGAGCTCACCTCTCGAATGGAGCCCCGGGTGCTGAAGAATTTGTAGACGATGTAGGCGGGCACCAGAACCATGGAGGAGCCCGCAATGCCCCATCCGACCCAATTGGCCCAGAGTGGGAAGATGTAGTCATCGTAAGTGAGTGGCTTGAAATTGATGATACTCACAATCACCACAAACTGGGGGAGGAAAGGATACAAGGATGAAGGAGAAGAGAGACAAGGAGAGAGAGGGGAGGAGGTGGGAGGGAGGGAGAGAGGCAGAGAGGGACCAGAGAGAAGTGAGGACCAATGCATGAGACGGATGCAGGGGATGGAGGGAAAGAGAGAAAGGATTCAAGGAAGGATGGATAATGAAAAGGAGACAAAGAAACAGGAGCAATACAAATGGAAGACTAGAAAGGTGACCCTGGAGCTGGGCTGAGGGGTGGCACACACAGCCCCCACCCCAGACTGGCTCCAGGCTGGACACCCTGCTCACATGGAAGCCTCCTTGGAATCAACAGGGCAGGCGGAGCCTTCTGAGCAGGTCTCTGCATCCCAACCTCCTCCCCTTAGAAGCAAAGATCCCCACCTCCACCCTCACCCCAGGACGCTCCCACCACACACTACGCACCAGGAGGAAGGCAGGGCTGACAAACTTCCAGCAGAGTCTCCAGTACAGGCCGGGCTTGAACCCCATCATCTGCTGGATGTCGTTGCTGAACCTGTCCACACCTGCATACACACAGGCAGGCCTGTCACTGCGGCCCCTACAGAGCCTGGGGCCACCCACTCCCCTCTGCTGCCTCCCTGGAGGGTCTGCCCCCAGGTAGAGAGCAGAAAGCTGGGGCAAGCAGGGGCACCCTGGCTTATAGCAGACCTGGGGATGGGCACTTGGTTGATTCAGAACAGGTGAGAACACACTCAAGGGTAGCGTCCCCTTGTGTGAGTAACCCCAATTCACTTTTTAGAAGGAAAACCAGGGCCTGGGGAAGGGACACTTGTCCCTGTTACACAGCCAGGGTGGCCTGACCCCAAAGCCCAGCTCTTTCCTCTTGCTTCCTGTATCTTAAAACAGTGATTACTGTGGGTACAGAGGCTTCCCCGACTTTAATCTGGTAGAAGGGACCAGACTCTTTCTGGAGAGCAGAAAAGAATGAGAACAGGATAAATACATTAATTGTGACACACTGGGGACTTGCCCTGTGGCGCTAGAGGAAAAGAACCCGCCTGCCGCTGCAGGAGACATAAGAGACGCAGGTTCAATCCTTCGTTCAGAAAGATCCCCTGAAGGAGGGCATGACAACCCACTCCAGTATTCTTGCCTGGAGAATCCCACAGGCAGCGGAGCCTGGTGGGCTAAAGTCTGCTGCTGCTACTGCTAAGTCACTTCAGTCGTGTCTGACTCTGTGCGACCCCATAGACGGCAGCCCACCAGGCTCCCCCATCTCTGGGGTTCTCCAGGCAAGAACACTGGAGTGGGTTGCCATTTCCTTCTCCAATGCACTAAAGTGAAAAGTGAAAGTGAAGTCGCTCAGTCATGTCCGACCCTCAGCGACCCCATGGACTGCAGCCTACCAGGCTCCTCCGTCCATGGGATTTTCCAGGCAGGAGTACTGGAGTGGGGTGCCATTGCCTTCTCCAGGGCTAAAGTCTACAGGGTTGCAAAGAGTCGGACACAACTGAAGTGACTTAGCACACATGCGCGGGGGAAAAAGCGAATGACAGCACATTTCACTTTCTACCAAGTTCTCCCCGTCCAGCTCCAGAATAAGGTTGCCAGAGAAAATACAGGACACTCAGTTGCATTTGATTTTCAGAGACAACAATATTAAATTTTAGTTTAAGAAATTTCATGCAGTATTTGGGACATACGATAAAAAAAAATTACCCATTATCTGAAATTCAAGTTTAACAAGGCATCTTATATCCTGGATTGACTAAATCTGGCAGCCCTACTCTAGAATGAATGGCATGGCTCAGGGAGCAGCAGTTTCCTCTGAATTTCTCTCTTAGCAGCTGACACTGATGCCTCTGGGGCCTTTGCCACCTCTTGTTAAAGGGAGTTCATGCAAAGATGAGTTGAGAGCTACGACCAATATAAGCCACTTATACAACTCTGGGATCAGCCAGTGACAGCCCTGGAGATGAAAATCCCCTTTTCCTGACCAGGTGAGAAAGGTCTCCAGAAGCCCAGGGGGCCGAGGCTTTTCCACACACACTCAGGGCCCAGCACCTACCATAAAACCAGGAGACGCCGATGGCTTCCATGAGCACAGCAAAAAGAATGGAGGTCCCCGCCGCAAACGTGTCCAGCAGGGTCAGCACATATATTCCACCCTGGGGCGTGGACAGAGAGAGCCTGAGGCCTTCATGGCTAGAAATAGTGATCAACTGTTACATCCATCAAATTGAGCTCTCCCCTGTCCAGCTCACTCGGAACTCACCCCTACCCCATACTCAAGTAATGAGGTTTAGGGTGCTACTGTGTTGCTGCTACATATTCTAACGAAGACCTTCTGGGGTCACTGAGTCTGGGGGTGGGGACTTCAGCCAGTAAATAGCAAGCTGGGAGACTTCCAGGATTCAATCCCTGGTCAGAGAACTAAATCCTGCATGACACAACAGAAAGATCTCACATGCCTCAGAAGATCGAAGATCCTACGTGCCACAGCGAAGACACAGTACAGCCAAATAAATAAATAAATCAGTATTAAGGAAAAAAAGCAAGATGGATTTTATCAATGAAAAAAATGTTGATTCCCATGTAAGTAAAAAAGGATGCTGCAGCCATCAAGCCATCACATTACAGCTGCCCTGAAGGTGAGCCCCGAGGGAATTCAGGATAGAAACAGGATGCCTGCCATATGGCAACCAACTGCCGCAGTCACCCGCTGCGGGGGCACTCCGCTTGAGGAAGTGTGGATACTGACCCCCAGATAGCAGAGGTGTATATCAAAGGAATGATTTCAATGAGCCCAGACTCTTGTATCTTCCTATAGACAGAAAAGCCCTAAACTCCTTAACTTGAGATGTTTGGTTTTCTTTAATTAACGGTAATCTTTTGATGTTCCAACTTCCTCGTTCTTTGTTGCAAAAACTCATATATTCTTGAGGCAGGAGATAGATGGGCTCCAGGTTTGACATTTACAACTGGCCCCCTGTTCACACTTACTGGAGTGATAAAAAGACAGGCTCCAGGCCAGACACTCACTACCAGCCCTGTGTTTACATTTCCTGAAGCAAGAGACTAATGGGCTCTGGGCTACATGTTTAGGACCAAAGGCCTGCCTACATTTTGAGATCCGCATTTCGATATGACAATAGGCATACGGTGGTTAACCAGGCATTGGGTACTTCATTGGCATGAACAGCGAGGAGCTGCTGCTGCTAAGTCGCTTCAGTCGTGTCCGACTATGCAACCCCATAGACGGCAGCCCACCAGGCTCCCCCGCTCCTGGGATTCTCCAGGCAAGAACACCGGAGTGGGTTGCCATTTCCTTCTCCAGTGCATGAAAGTGAAGTCGCTCGGTCATGTCCCACTCTACGCGACCCCATGGACTGCAGCCTACCAGGCTCCCCCGTCCCTGGGATTCTCCAGGTAACAACACTGGAGTGGGTTGTCATTTCCTTCTCCAATGCATGAAAGTGAAACGTGAAAGTGAAGTCGCTCAGTCGTGTCTGACTCTTAGCGACCCCATGGACTGCAGCCTTCCAGGCTCCTCCATCCATGGGATTTTCCAGGAAGGAGTACTGGAATGGGGTGCCATTGCCTTCTCTGAGGGACACTACACATGTGCAAAAGGCTTCTTGGCGTCAAAAATGCAGGGAATGCCAGGCCATAATAATGCCAGACCCCCTCTATATGCCTCTGTGATGAAATCCATCTTGACTGAGAAATGTGTGCACACCCAGGAAAGGGTCCTGAGGTAAATTAGCCATGGCAGGGGTGCGGGGTGGGGGTGATGGGTGGGTGGTCAAAGCAAGACTACTGGCCAAGAAGATAAAGACCCGGAAGAGTTCCCCTTTAACAAGGATTTAAACTTTCCAAAGGCGCGACTCTAGCAACTCTGAGTTCACCCATGCATCTTTCCACATGCACTCTGCTTTTCTAATATATACTTTACTTGCCTCTATACATTCCGTCTCCTTGTCTGATTTTTCCTTACAAGGCAGACAAGGACTAGGGACGGAGATTCTAGGCACCGGCCCCTATGGTCTAATGGTTAGGATTCCTTGTTTCCACCCAGGCAACCAGGGTTTGTTTCTAGTCAGGGAACTAAGGTCTTGTTTCCAGCCACTGCTTATTGCAAGCTACTGCTTACTGATGCATGCATCCGAAATCATCCTGGCTCCTCCCTGACCTCATCGGAACAGCCCCTCAGAGCTATCTGAGATGCTGTGCCAAGCTTAGGGCTTCCTTGGTGTTCAGATGGTAAAGAATCTGCCTGCAGTGCAGGAGACCCTGGTTCAATCACTGGGTCGTGAAGATCCCCTGGAGAAAGGAATGGCTACCTGCTCCATTATTTATGCCTGGAGAATTCCAAGGAAAGAGGAGCCTGGTGGGCAACAGTCCATGGAGTCGCAAAGAGTCAGACACAACTGAGCAACTGACACTTTCAGGCTAAGTCCTCAGCTTGGTTCACCAAATAAAACCGATTTCTCAACTTTCAGGTTGTGTACTTTTTTTCAGCTGACAGTTTAAAATGGCCCTTTGCTGCTCCCCACCCCTAAACCAATAAGCAGGTTTGCCTGGATGTCCTCAGGCTTAGAGGGGATAGATGACAATGGGATATAATCCTAGAGGACTGGACCACAGAGTTCAGGATACCAGGTACTGCCATGGTCCCCCTAGTCCTACCTTCTGCTTCAAGTCTGGGAATATCTGGCTGGATTGAAATGTGGCCTCACAAGCCCCAGGTGACCCAGAGCCAAGCCCCCCTCACCTTGGTTATACAAAACAGAGCCAGAAGGAAGGTTCCAAAGGAGACAGCAAACGTGAAGAGTTTCCGGTGTCGCTTCAGAACCTGGAAGTCATCAGCCAGGCCGGTGATGACCGCCTCCATGCCTCCCATCTGGAGGGGACCGGGCAGGGTGGGATGCAGAGGTGAATGAAAATTGTGGCCCGCCATATCAGCAAACAAAGGATGCTCCAGCCATCAGCTCCCAACCAAAGGTACACCCTGAGGGGACTCAGGATGGGAAAAAAACAGGATACTGGCCCTAGATGGCTAAGATACATATTAAATGATTTCAGTGAGCCCAGACTCTTGCATCTTTCCCTTAAAGAAAAGCATTAAATTTGTTAACTTGAGATGTTTGGTTTTCTTCAGTTAACACTGACCACCTGGTTTTTGTTGCAAAACTCCCATACATGCTAGCTCCTCTTTTACCTCTTCAGAGCAGCCTCAGAGCAATCTGATAGGCTGCTGCCCAGGCTTGAAAATTTGCCAAATAGACCATAGGAAATTTGCCAAATAAACCATAATTATCAACTTTAAGGCTGTGTAAATTTTTTCAGTCCCTGGGGTCCAGGGAGTCCAGTCTCAGGTACCCAGCTCCCTCGGACCTCCTAGCAGCCCTGGACTCACGCACCCCAAGAGATTTCTAGAGAAACTGGCAGGTTCAGCTTTCTCCCTATCCTCTCACCCTACTTCTGCCCTGTTGTCAACCAAGCTCAGAACTCAGAAACTATGTGAGAGGGGGCCAAGAGTTAACTCCTATCTCTCCCTTATCAACAGGGTCTTGACTCCTGTCCACTCACTCAGCCTGAGTGGATGCTGATGAAATACCATGGGAAGAATGGTTGGTGAGAGAACAGGAGTTATGAAACTCTGAATTCAGTTTCCCCATCTGTAAAAGGAGAGTACTGGGCTGGCTTATCCCAGGTCCCTTCTAATATAAATTTCCACAGTGCCAAGGGGTTTCTCCTAGTTCCTAGCAGGTGGCTCAGTGATAAAAAGAAAACCCGCCTGCAAAGGCTGGAGATGCAAGAGATGCCAGTTCGATCCCTGGGTGGGGAAGATCCCCACCCAGGAGGGCACAGCAACCCACTCCAGTATTCTTGCCTGGAGAATTCCGTGGATGGAGGAGCCTGGTGGGCTACAGTCCATGGAGTCGCAGAGAGTTCGACACAAGTGAGCACATACACCGTCAGTGTTGACTTTCTGAGTATTGATTTCTTTGTTTGCATTTAAATAGGGCCTTCTGGAAACAACTACTGATCAGGGATTTGAATGGGGGAAAACTTGAGACTTAGTAGTGTGTGTGTATTTGGGGAGGGAGGGTCAGAGTCTAGTGGTGTCTGTGGGCAGAGGTAATCTGAACAAGGTCACTCACCGAGCTGTCAATTCCCAGAGCCAGGAGCATGATGAAGAACACAATGGCCCAGAATGTGGATCCCGAGAGGGTAGAAATGGCTTCTGGGTACAGGATGAAGACTAGGCCAGCTCCTGGAAGAAACATCAAGGACCTCATCAATGGCTGGGGCTGTGGGTCTGAGCTGCAGATGACAGGGGAGCATTTTGAGTCCCAATAAGCCCTAGTCCAGCCCCATCATATTTGGTCAGTCATGTGTGGATAGAGCAAACCAAGGTTCTAAAGATGATGGACAGGGACTTCTCTGGTGGTCCAGTGGTTAAGATGCTACACTTCCAACAAAAGGGCTGTGGGTTCAATACCTGGTCGGGGACCTAAGAACCTATATGCCATGTGGTGAGGCCAAGAAAGTAAATAAATAAATATGACTGATGAATCCAGATCCAAAATAAGGCTGGAAAGAAGGTGGGGTCATCTTAACAAAGCTCTTGAATGCATAGGTGAGAAGCTGAGAGGCACTTGGGAGCCATGGAAAATTTGTTGAAGAAGGAGGCTGGTGACTTGATTTCCCAAGAGTTTGATATCAGTTTCATATCACCAGAATGCCAAGGGTTTGATCCCTGGGTTAGAAAGATCCTCTGGAGAAGGAAATGGCAATCCACTCCAGTATTCTTGCCTGGAGAATTCCATGGACAATGGAGCCTGGTGGGCTACAGTCCATGAAGTCCCAAAGAGCCAGACATGATTGAATGACTAAGCAGGTACACATGTGCCAAGGAGGCTGACCTTAAACAGCCAAGCCCGAGAGCTGTACCTCTCCTGGACAGCTACGGGCCTCAAACCCCACCTCCTACACCTTGTGAGGGATCCTCTCACTCTCAAAACTTTGTGAGTTTTCAGAGTTCATCAGAGGCAGCCCCTGCCCAGGTCTCAGCCTATCTGTGGCCATAAAAATAGGAGAAGGAATAAAGAAAGAATATGAGAAGCCATGGGGAAGCATAGGCTCTACTGTAGGACTGGTCAGGGTTCAATTGCTGGCACCATGACTCACTAGCTGGGTGACCTCGAACAACTTTAATAGACTGAATTTCAGCTTTCTAATCTTTAAAATGGGTCTATTAAGACTTGCCTGGCAGCACTGCCAGAACTAAACCAAGATATATCAAGTGCTTAGCCCAGGGGCTGGTACAGAGTGGGTGCTCCAAAAACCTATCTGGCCTGGTCTGATTCAGAAGATTCTGCCTGGAATTTCTTCTGACGGCCTCAAAGAAAGTCCATCCAGCAGCAGCAGGGAAAGCCCCATGTCCAGCTCCCCTTGGTCCACAGGAGAACTGCACAGCTGAGAAGAAGGTGAGTTTCTCAGCCCCTTCCTTCTCAGTGGGCAGGACTACCAACCCACCTTCAGTGGCAACATCCTCAATGTTGACCTTGTGTTCATGGGCCATGTAACCAAGGATGGAGAAGATGGCGAACCCAGAGATGAAGCTGGTGACACAGTTGATGGTGCTGGTCAGCAGGGCATCCCTGGGGAAAAGCAGCACTGTTAATTCAAGTTGTCTGACTCTCCACAACCCTCTCATAGGCCATCTATGGAATCCACGGCTTCGAATGCCATCCCCCCTTCAGTTTGCTGATGCCATCCAGACCCCAGTGCCCCACCATCCCTGGGTCAGAGCCTGTGGATGTAGGAAACAGGTCAACAACTGCTGGATAAAACACTCTGATACCAGAAACTGCTATCAAACTCTTGTTGGGAGACTGAATCAACAGTCTCCTTCTTCAACAAACTTTTCGTGGCTCCCCAGTGCCTCTCAACTTCTCAGCCAGGCATTCAAGAGCTTTGCTAAGATGACCTCACCTTCTTCCCAGCCTTCTTTCATGAGACTCTTGAACACGCACTCTCTGAGCAAGCCAGTGAATTTGCTGGTTCACAAACATACCACCTCTCCTGGCTCTGCTCATGCTGTTTGTGATCCACCCACTCCATGTCTGCCTATCCCAACCCTAACTCTCTACCAAGGCTCACCTCAAGTGCACCCTCTATGCTCTCATTGATCCTCTATCAGAGGGCTGATTGCCCCATTTCCTTAGCCTCCCCACAGCCTGTCCCACTGGCATGCATTCATCCTACTCTGCCTTGTACCAGGGATTCTGTCTTAAGCCTTTGACAGAGAGTGATGAAGCAGCCCCATCTGTGCCCCTGTCTGAAGCCTTCACAGCACTGGGCCAGCAGGAGGAAGCATTAAATGCTTACAGAGCCAGCTGATCTAGAGCACCGTCTTCTGACTCTCCTACCCTGAGCAGGCTTCTTATTCTTCCCTGTGGTCTTAAGTTCTGACCCTGCCAGGGCCCTCACCCCTCAAGCAACCAGCCTGGATACTCCGCTCTTGTCTGCCCCCCAGGCGTCAGATGGACAGGGGGCAGTGCTGGCTGCTCTGAAAGCCACAGTGTCCCTCTGTCACAGCTCTGCACTCCCATGATTTCCCAGGGTTAGTGGCCTCAACTATCCCAGTTCCTCAGCTTGCACTGCTTAAGTGTCCTGAAGTGACATATGTTTACCAGGACCCCCATAGGCCATGTCAGAGTTCATAGAACATCCAGGATGGTCTTTACTCTGCCTCATCTCACAGGGAACTAAACCCAAGAAGAAAATCTGACTTGTTTCAGACCAGAACCCTCTTTTCTACCCCTGTGAGGGTCCCTAGGATTTAGAGCTTTCTGGAATCCCAGGAAGGATCTTACCTGTAGCAGTTATTGTCAAATTTGTTGTAACTAGCAAATGCAATCAAGACTCCAAATCCAGCCCCCAAGGAAAAGAATATCTGAGTTGCAGCATCAATCCACACCTGAAATGGGCAGATAAAGACCATCACCCTCTGCTCCCAGAGAACTGGACTACCTCACTGCTCCAGACGGGCTGAGAAGCCCCAGGGATGCTCTTAGACTCAGGAAATGAGATCTAGCCAGAGATGGGCAGTCACACAACTCCTGCTCCCCAGCAGCCTGTACAAAATCACTGTGGAGAGGCTGGGGTCTCTCTGGCATCATCCAGCCTTGGGTGGTCATGAGTAAGCTCACCCTGGAGGAACTCACTGGCTCAATTTGATATTTTGATTTTCAAAGAAAGTTAAAAACGGGAAGTTAATAAACTAAATGTGGCTTTAAAGTGGATGTGGCAAGGGCAAAGGGTTAAGACTATCTCAGGTGTTATGGAGACAACAGCTTCAGGAAGGAGTTATGATTCCTAGTAGCTTCTACCAACCCACAGAGAGTGGGGACTCCTTGGTGGCCAATGGGGCTTACTTCCCTCATCTGATGGATGATGAAATTACATGGCTAGAAGCCTGGAGATCTGAGCTCCTCCAATTGCTCAGCCTCATCGTCTAGCCCTGGTCAATTTCACTATCTATATCTCAGTTTCCTCATCTGTACAATGGGTATAATTTTACCTAGCTCGCCAGGACTAAGCCACAATCAGAGCTATGAGACTTCGGTCATCTACCCACTTTGTAAGCAGAGGGTGTAACAAGACAAGCCATCTGATGAAGGAAGACAGAGCTGCTCCTTCAGATGTCAGGCTATTTCTACTGTTGGAAAAATTTAAGATATATAAACAGTGCAGAACAGATAGAACTCTGACTTGCTTCACAATTTACAAGGCTGATTTGTTTCCTATGCTGTTATTTTTCTGGCAGTTACTAAGGAAGCAGGTTTTTCTCTTGGTTATTGGGCTATAACACTGAGGTATGCCTGGAGAGTAGAAGCTGTGTCCCTCCTAAACCTCATTGGTCCTCCCTGCCAGGATATCGTGGGTTCAAAAAGAGTATGGGGATGTCTTTGGGGATTCTGAGGGGAATATGTTGAGGTGTTGTCACTGAGGAGCACATGAGTGAAGAGGTTGCAAATCATCTCAGCTGTGATCTGAAGATGCTCAAGGCCCTAGGAACCTCCAAGGTGTCTCTGCTCCTGGCCTCACCCCGCTGTTTTGGACTCCACTCCAAATTCACCCTACCTGCATGGTAGTCTCTGGGCAGGACAGTGAGCTAAAGTAGATGTGAGGAGAGACAGTCAGTAGAGTTTGGGTCCCCCCATGGCTGATGCTACTCCTTATGCTGACATCACAGACGGTACCAGAGGCCAGGGTTTGGACACCAGAGTAGAAATAGGTCTGGGGTGTTGGAGTGGGTTAGGGAGCCATGACACTGGGCAGGGGTAAGAACCCAGGACAGCATAGTGCTGTCTTTGAAAAGAGGGGGTCTGCAAAGGCCACTTAGTAGAACCACAGATTCCAGACCATCAGAGCTGGACAGGCTCACGGATACTGTTTGGGTGCAGATGAAACCGGTCTTTGGTCAGACGGAGATGCTGCCGCTCAGAGTGGGGAGGATCCATCCCAGGCCACACAGAGCACTGAGAACTCTCCTCACCCTGGCCCAAGGGTGGGTGGTCGCTGGGCACTGACCGTGGCCTCTTTTAGGCGGTAGAAGTCGATGTGCAGATAGGCGTTGATGCCATTGGAGGCGCCGGGCAGCGTGATGCCATGGACCAGGAGCACGAACAGCACGAGGTAAGGCAGCGTGGCCGTGATCCACACGACCTGGCAGTGGACAAGCTGGCCGTGAGAGCCTGGCTCTGATGCCCGCGTGGTGCAGGGCTGGGGTGAGGGAGCCAGTCACACCCTCCCACCACCTCCTTCCCATAGCGCACGTGCTAAAGGCTCCATCGCTAGGTCAGACCTGGGTCTCTCCAGGACAGAGTGGACAGACCAAGGCTGCACCTAGTGAGAAAGCCAGCCTGGAGGTGCTGCCACCAGGAAGCTAAGGGCAGCGAGAATGAAGACCAGGTTCTCGCGGTGCCCAAGGCCTCCTCTTCTACAAGCTGCCTGTACTGATGCCCAGGAAGAACTAGGCACCCCCACCTTTATGCCCTCCATTGTCCCTCTTCTCTCTCTGTCTTGTTTACCTTCATTCAAGCATATCCTCCTAAGCTCACTGCCCAAGGAGGGATGTGGTTGGGCAGAAAGTCCCATCCATAGCAGTTCCTTCTTTTGGGCACATACAATTTAGGGCAAATACAAACTGCCCTGTCCAGAAACCTGTAAGGGAAGAGGCTGACCCCAGACTAAGAGACACTTGCCCGTCTTGCCCAAGCTGAAGAAACAGAGAAGTGGGGAGAGGAGAAGGTTGTGTGGCTTCCTCTTTGTTCCTTCTCACCCCTGACTATACACGAGAATACTCTGGGGGAAAGTATAGACTGAAAATGTCAAAGTTCAGATTCCATTTTTGGAGTTTCTGATTGGATTGGTCTGGGGTGGGTGCTGCACTTCAGGCTTTAAAAGCTCCCCTTGGCACTTTCCTGGTGGTCTAGCAGCTAAGACTCCATGCTCCCAATGCTGGGGGCCTGGGTTCGATCCCTGGTTGGGAAACTAGACCTCACACTCTGCAACTAAGAGTACAATGCTGCAACTAAGGATCCTGAATGCTGCAATTAAGACTTGGCATAGCCAAATAAATAAATATATATATATATAATTTTTTTTTAAAGCTCTCCCAGGTTGCAGGGGACAAAGATAGATGAGGAACATTTATGAAGCGATTTCCACCTGCTAGCCCAGCACCGAGGACCTCTCACCCCATCCTCCCAACTGCCCTAGAGGCTGGCAGGACCATTAATGGGTCTCACTTTGCAGGTGAGGACACTGAAGCTTAAGGGGCATCATTCATCCTGAGGGAATGATGGTGTCTGGACTCCAACACAGGTCATCTGACCACAAAGCTGTGTTCTTAATCCTTCATGCTACTTTATGTTTGAGCCCCAGGTTCAAGTCTTTTCTGTCAAGACTCCTATGAAACCCCGTCTGTCTCTTGGCCTCAGCGTCCCCATTTGTACAAGCACCTGGAGTAGATGGTCTTGGAGAACCTTTTAGATCAGCATTTAGATGTTCAGTACAGGCTTGTAGTTACTAAGGCTGGTTGAGCCAAGGACTACTAGTTGGAGGAGGCAGACAGGATTCCAGGGCAGCAAACAGCACTGTGTTTGACACCCTTGTCTGACGCCCTGGGGGCTAACTGACTCCTGACTCAAACCTCCAGCCTCCACCCTGCACTGGTCAGTGGGCCAGGGTCACAGAGTGTGGTCTGTGGTAACCCCGTTCCCTGAATCAGACTGTACTCGCCCCTCGACATCCCAGGCGCCAGCTGTGAAGTCATGCACCTTCCTAAACAGAGCCTTCACCAGCCAAGACAGAAAGTGTGAACATTTGCAATTCATCCCAGGCCAGTTCTGTGGCTGGGGCAGCCTGCTAAGAGAAGGTCCGTATTCTGTTCTAGATGTAGTCTGGGAAGAAATAAGCAACACTTGTGGTTTTCTCATGAGCCAAAGTATAAAAACAAAGAGCACAGCACTATCCTGTGTGAAGCTCCTTATTCTAGAAAGCCCCTCCCCATGGACCGCAGGGCCCCTTGCCCACTCAGCTGCCAGAACACTGGGGGACTTAAGCAAAATGTGGGCGGGGACTTTGGGTGACGTATCTTCATCTGGGGCGGGGCTTCCTAGGGCAACACCCCTGCCCTGCCAGGCCCCTCACTACACTCCTCAGGGGAGGGGATGAGTCCTCCTCTGAAGGTACCTTTGTATAAAGGAATGAAACATGTTCAGCTCCACTCCTTTTCTCTTTAGCATCGGTCCCCTCAGAGACAACTCCTGCCTGCTCCAGCCAAGTGCTAAACCAGCTGGGGCAGGCTGTACCCCTTCAGCGAAGGTAATAGGAAACTTAATTTGGGGCTGCAATATTAGAAATGCGTGGTGGCCCCTCACACAGGCTGGCAGCAGCAGTAAAACTCATACACCTTCTGCATCTCTGTTGTCTGCAGAGGCCAGAAGAGCCCTGCTCCAGACCCCCAGGAGAGGCACGAAGAGGCTGGATGAGGCTGGCCTGGGGCTTCTGTGGCTTCGCTTGCAGTTCCTTCCATTGACAACGCCTTCCTTCTGTTCCATCTCCACCTGCCCCTGTCCTTTGAGTTCTATCCCAAATGACACCTTCTGCATGGTCTTTGCACACCCTCTCAGTTTGATGAACTTCCTTCTGCCACTAATGCAGCTTTTTGGACCATAGGAACCATGGTAAGAAAAACCTTATATATTAAGACACATGGATTGCTATACCTGAATCACAAATTCCACAAGACAGCCCTTACTTTACTACAGGCAATGTACACTGCTATTATCTAGACAATTTCATTTTGAAAAACTGTGGTGACCCCCTAAATTGATTTAATGACAGTTGAAAAACCCAAAGATTGTATCTCAAAGTGCAACCTGACTACCTGTTGAAAAATTATCTTCAAGGTAAAGAAAGTTAAGTTTTTATAAAAGCAAGATCTGTAATAGTATGCATAGTTTGTGACCATTAGTGTTTTTGGAAATGGATGGGGATGCAAGAACGAATGTGATTGGCCTACACCTGCCTGTAACACACATAATACTACAATCCACTGAATCTGTCATATTTACTCTTGCATCACTAATACTAGCACCAAGCCTGGCACATAGGAGGTATCCATAAATGCTTAAAAAGTTGAAGTGGATCCAAAAGAACATTTAGTGAGGTTCCCCAAACTCATTTACCCACCCACCCTTCTTCCTACCTTCCCTTCTTCCCTCATTAGTTCTTCAATAAATATTTACTGAAGACCTACTATGTGTCAGGTATTGGGATGGTTGTGGTCCAATCCTGGCTCTGCTCTTAGAATTCCTCCAAGCCCTGGTCTGCATTTCATTTGGGTTCTTCCTTGGAGCAGATACCATGTCTCCAACATTCTAAGAGGA
This sequence comes from Bubalus bubalis, assembly GCF_019923935.1. NCBI lineage: Eukaryota > Metazoa > Chordata > Mammalia > Artiodactyla > Bovidae > Bubalus > Bubalus bubalis. The sequence continues at coordinate 23,525,178 of NC_059174.1, read as the reverse complement.
AGTTCCACTTCAAGCTCTTCTTGACAGATTTCATTCTCATTTGCTGCTGGTGCCTTGCTGCCATCTTTGCTATCTATCACTTAACCAAGACTCTAGGAGAACCACAGAGATGCCTGATGCATCCCACTTTCCAAAATTAGTTGCCTAATGAAGCTTCTCATAAATTCAGGCTGCCTGATTATGATAGGTTGTTGCCTTGTAACTCCCAATGAACACACACTCCGTGTGTTCCATGTTGACTCTGGGCTTTACCACAAGACTTATTTTGGCCCCTGGGACAATAGCAAGCATGATGTAAAGACAGACTGGAAGAGCTGCTTGCACATTAGGGTTTGTTTCCTTGGAACATGCTCTTGGAACTCAGCCACTACGCTGTAAGAAGCCTAAGCCACACAGCAAAACTATGTGGAAACAACCCAAGGTGCTCGGGTTGACAGCTCCAGTTGAGCTCCTAACCAGTACCAACTGCCCTCAATGAGTATGTGCCATCTTAAAGGTTCCAGCCCAGTCATGCCCCCAGACATGTAGCCCAAGCAATATCATATGGAGAAAAAGAACCATCTTGCTGAGCCAAGTCAACTCAAAGAATCATGAGAGACAATAAAATGACTGTTATTTTTCCATCATGAAATCTTGAGCTCTTTTATTGCACAGCAATAGCTAACCAAAACACTAGATAGAATATTTTCCAGCTACAGCCTCTTTAATACAGCCAAGCTCTACATAGACCCATAGGGTCCAAATGAAGTTGTTGTTCTCATGATGTTTCTCAGGCTCAGAATCGATGTGGGTGATGACCTGATTATACTCCACCCTGAGGGGCTGGCTATGGGGAGCAGTGTCACCTAAGTCAGAACACCAACTCTGGCAAGCTGTCCTAGGTCATCTAATGCTGTACTCCTCTCCCTAGGAAACCTAAACTCTTGTGAGCACTCAGCACTGTGTCAGAGGATGTCCCAGGATTCATCCAGATATCTTCTAGAGCATTCCATTTCACTCAAAGATTCAGGGGTGAGAATGATCAATTTTATAGTGAAGGAAATGGTTATATTCTAGAGAAGGCTGCAACACTGGCATTTTAGTCCCACAGAATTTAAGATTTATCAAGTACATGTCAATAGATTGCTTTGGGCTTTGGGTGTCCTCATTCCCTGGTCTCTGCTCTTAGGGAAGCTTTGGTGGAAAAGTGTGAGGAACCCTGATCCACTCACACCCCCTCACCCTACTGTTGGAGAGCCCGGAGCTTAGGAAAGGGAAGGGATTTGTCCGAGGTCTCCAGCAAGCTGGTGGCAGAGCTGGGGTGAAAACTCAGACTTTGTTCTTCTAGCATCACCTTTTCCTTTCACCAACTACCTGAATTACAGGTAGAAAAAACATCTTTTTTTTTTTTTTTTGAGGCCAACCTCCCAACTAAAAGAGAAACAAAGACATTACCTTTCCTGATGTCTTCACTCCTTTCCAGAGGCTAAAAAACAGGACGATGACAACGATGATCAGACAGAGCAAAAGCTGCCACTGGGGCAGGCCAATGTCATGAATCCCACTGCTCTCATGCAGATGCAGGACACCACGCCTGCCGGGGAAGATGGTATCATCAGGGAGGCTGACCTAGGCCTTGACCGCAGGCCAGTCCTTGAAAGTGCACATCGATGGAGACGGGCCCGGGCTGCCCCAGTCCCTGCCCCGCAGCACCTGGACCTGCTCTGTGCAGTCACAGCCTGTGCTTAGCACTGCCCTGCTCTAGCCAGCAAGTCTTCTTGGAAGACACCCCCACCCAAGGCTGTTCTTTAAACAGTTACAAAAGTTTTCAACATAATAAATATCTCTGCTTGCCAGGTCCTGGAGAGATGGTGGTGAATAAACAGAGGAAAGGTCTCTGTCCTCACAGCACTCACAGGCTAAAGCAGTGGATATTGGAACATCTGGCAATGTCTGGAGATATCTTTGATTGTCACAACTTGGGCAGAAGGCATCTAGAGCAGTGGACCCCAACCTTTTTGGCACCAGGGACCAGTTTCATGGAAGACAGTTTTTCCATGAGTTCAAGTGCATTATATTTATTTCATACTTTATTTCTATTATTATTATGTCAGCTCTACCTCAGATCATCAGGCATTAGATCTCAGAGGCTGGGGACCGCTGATCTAGAGGACAGAAAAGTGGAACACCCTACAATGCACAGGATAACATCCTATACGGCACGAAACAGCCTCCAAAATTCCCATGTTACTGAGCTTAAGAATCCCTGGCCTGGAGACTAAGAAGTAAACATTTCTCCTATTTTACTCAAACTAAACGTATGTATATCCTCTGCCTTAGCAATTCTACTCCTGAGTATCTGTCCAATAGAAACATATACACATGTTCATCAAAAGACATGGTGTAGAATGTTCACAGCGGCATTGTCCATAACAACTCCAAATTGCAAAATACTCAAATATCTATCAACAGTAGACTAGATAAATTATGACATATCCATAAAGTAGAACATTATACAGCAACTAACTCTGTATGGATGAATCTCACACACATAATTTCACGAGAAAGAAGTCAAAACCAAAAGAGGGCTGCTGGGGGCTGGTGACAAGGCTGTGGACAAGGAGGTGATGGCTCCAGCCACGTAGAACTCCTGGGTGACAACAGCTGGTGCAAACATTCCCCACCTTGAGCTTTTTTTCCCTCTCCAGTAAAAGGGCTCTCAAGAGGTTTACATTGCAGAATATGAGATAGTGCTAGAACTCAGGAAATGCTCAACACCAATGATCATTGGAACTACCAATCTGATTGAGTCCCAGCCTTCAAGGGAACAGTAGGCATCAACAAAGAAGCTGAGGGGGGCCCAGAAAATTCAGCCAAGGGAGTCAGCAGGGCAGGCTTCACAGAGTGGGTATCTGGTGCTTTCTCTGCAGGCCCATGGGAGAGCAGGTGAGTTGAGCTGGAATGCCTGGGTGTGGTAGGAGTGAGATGGGGAAGGTGTGGTGTTGACAGGCCTACAGAGAAGTCTGCAGTGAGTGAATGAGCAGAGCTGTGTGACTGATCAAGGCTCACCAAGACCTGTGTTCCCATCCCTAGAACAGCCTTCATCCTGACCGCCCCGGGGCAGGATGTCATGGCTGTAAGCTACTCAACCTGCATCAGCTTCCCCAGCAATGAGTCTCCATGTCTGGTCCCTCCTAATATTATCTCTTGATCTGCTACCATCACCCCATCCTCAGGGCCCAATGTCAAGCCAGACCCATATTCCCTTCCTTCAGGACTGCTATAAAAACCTCCCCACTCCCCATCATCCCAGTCTCTCCAGTCAGTGTCCTTAAATCCACAGGCTATGCTGCTGTAGAACCATCTGACTCATCTCAAGTTGTGTTCTAACCTTGTCAGTCTCCTGCCCCCCAATCCTCAGAAGCTCTTTATCATCTAAAACAATGGTTCTCATGGGGTGCAAATTTGCCCCTGCCTTCTCCAGACATTGGGCAACATCTGGGGACATTTTTGGTTGTCATAGCTGGGGGGCAGGGTGGGTGTTGCTGGTATCTAGTGGGAAGAGGCCAGGGATAAGCTAGACATCCAAAATGCACAGGAGAGCCATCCCTCTACAACATGGAATTATCCAGCCCCAGATGTCAAAAGTATCAAGGTTGTGAAATCCTGGTCAAGAGGATAAAAAAAAAAAAAAATTAAAGGCTTTCAGAATCTGAGGCCTTTCAGTATTGTCCTGTGCCAAGTGCATCCCCCTGCCTTGCCACATCATGCTTTTGGCTCCTTGTGACCGCCAGCCACTTGTCATTCCCCAGTTATATGAAGCTCTCATCGCTCTGGGCCTTGGAACTATCTGTTCCTTTCTGCCTAGAATACACTTTCTGGCCCAATGTGTCTTCCTGGCAAACTTCTCTCCCTGCTAGTCTCAGCTCTAAAATGATGCCCTAGCTGAGGCCCACTCTCCTGTCCTGAGAAGGAGGGAGAGGAAGAGAGAAAGAGGGGGGAGGAGACAGAGAGGGAGAGAGAAAGGTGGGGGAGAAAGTGAGACAGAGAGAGGGAGGAAGTGAGGGAGGGCGGAAGAGGAAGATGAAGAAAAGGAGGAAGAGGAGGAGGAGGAAGTGGAGGAAGAGAATGGGTTGGAGGAGGGGAGGGAAGTGAAGAGAAGTGAAGAAGAGAGACTGGGCATGTCTAAAAAGACAGAGAACTAGAATCAGGTACTGAACCCATCTGACTCTTAATCCTGCTTCTTTCCATTGCTTTACATACAATCAAGTGTTAAATGGTATGAGTAAGCATTTGGCCAATTTGGGGGAAAAAAAAGGCTCTGAACCAACTGTGCTTGCCCTGAAACATGCTAAAATGACTCCAGCATCCCATCAGATGGCTGACATGCCCCCTAACCAGTCCAGTGACTCACATGTGTGCAACGTCCACTTTAAGGTTTGCAGTGGTTGTCTAGCTATTTCATCAGTGAAAAAAGCTAGACTCCAGAGCTGATTTCCAAGAAAAGAGAATCCAGCCTCCTCCCCACTAGAGGCCCCAAGCCTTGGGGGTTAGGACAAGTAACTTGGGTTTGTTGCAGTTTTCCAGCAGTTTAATGAAAATGAATCATCGTTAAGCATATGATCCAGACTTTCCGAAGTCTGCGGGCCAAACGGGCTCAGATCTCACTTGACATTTAAGCGCAGAGGGTTAGTGCTGGGGTGGAGGGAGAGGTCTTTTCCCAACCAGGAACAGGAAGAGAATAGAAGTTTTTTATTCCTGGTGCGTGTTCACCAAGGGTGCCCTTTTACAGATAGAGTTACAGAGCATCATGGTTTCTTTTTGCCTCGGGCTGTTTGGCTTCAGGCCTGGATCCTGGGGAGTATTGCAGTTTTGTTCCCTTAAATGATATGTTCAGTTCATCAGCTTAAACGAACACAAGATGGTAAGAGAATTGGCCAGCAGGCTCCAAGGAAAGTAAAAAAAAAAAAAAAACCCAGCTAGCCTCCTCAGGGTTGGCACTGGGAGTCCTACTTGCTGGGTTCCCAAACTGAAAGTGAGTAACTTTTAAAGCAGAAGCATTTAGATAAAAGGGCCATTAAAAACAAATCCCAGAGGCAGCTCATGACTCAGAGACTGAGAAGCACACAAAAGCAGCCTGAAGGTGAGAAAGAGATGCATGAGAAGGGCTCCGATCTACCCACAGACACCTCTGCACTCCTGTCCCAAATACACCCCACTGGAGACTCTGAAAGGACAGAGAAGACAGAGAAGAGGCTCACGGATGGAGTGAGAGCCTCCACCCAGACAGCCTGGATTCAGATCCCTTCCGCCACTTCCCTAGAACCTGAACCACCACATTCTTGTCTGTAAAACAGGAGTAATTTCCACCTCTGTGAACTGTGAAGACTAAGTGGGACGTGGACAGGAGGAGATGCTGATGCCTGGATCACAGCAGATACCAGACTTGGGGTGGAGGTGGGGGCACTTAAAAGGATGGAGGAGAGGAGGGAAGGTGGAGGAGAGGATGGGAAGGGAGCTCTATAGAGCAAAAAGCTGCTGAAAATAAGTCTTGGACTCTGCCCTCAACGACATCCCCCAAGAGAATCAGCCCAACGCAAAAGAATTCCCTTTTCTACCTTCTCACAGCCAAGCTCGAGGAAGTTTAAGGCTGTAATTAAAGCAACCAGAGTCTCAAAACCCAACTCACCTCTCCTTCCTCCAGCAGCAGATCTGCTGGCCATGAAGATGTCAGAGGAGGAATCAAATAACAACCAGGCTAGAGATGAGGCTATCATTTTCCATTTTAATTTATAAGGACCAGGGTTACCAAAAGCAAAAAGAAAAATCGTGGATTTTCCTCTATCATGAGATGATAAAGGAGAAAGCCCAGAACCAATTACATGTATCAGCAGCACCCTCAGCTCCATTATCCTCTACCATTCCAAACTGCACTCATAAACTGGGAAGACCTAAAACCTCTACCAGCAAGCTCTCCAGGGGTTCTGGGATTGTCTGAGGCCACACCCCCTCAGGAGAAAACTAAAGGAGGCCCTAGATTTTCCATGACATGATACTGTAAGTATGTCAGACTGACCCCAGTAAGAATCTGTCAGAGATGGGAGAGTGCAGTGGCCAAGACAGGGGCTGTCAACCTTGGCTGGATATTAGAATCAGTGGAGGAACTGTTAATAAAATCCCTGGACCACAGTTGCACCTGGACCAATAAAATGAATCTCGAGGCACAGCATCCAGGCACCAGTGTGTTTTAAGGCTCTCCAGGTGGTTCCAGTGAGCAGCCAGTGTTTAGCATCACTGGGCTGAGAGCTTGGACTTTGAAGCCAGACTTCCTAGATTCAAACTCACTTCAAATGGCACTTCTAAATGCATGGCTGGGACATAATCGAAGCTGGATAAATGTTAGTTTTGATGACAATAATAATTTGATATCATAATAGCCATTCAAAATGTCTGGAATCCAATATAACACAGAGGTGAAGCCTGCAGGCTCTCGAGTTTCACTGCCTGGAAAGGCACGGGCTAGGGTGAAGAGAGCGAGGATCATGGAACAAAGGGTAAGGAGGAGCTCTCTCTCAAGAGTCCAGCAGGTGCCATCTGCCAGGGTCCAAATCTTGACTCTGCACAGGACTAGCCGTGTGACCATGGGCCAGTGATTTACTGTTGCATCTGCAAAATGAAGCTAATGTTTGCAGCGGAGTTATGTACGGAAGAGTTACAGAAACCTCATGGGGTTGGTGTGAGGTTTACATTGATATAATACATACAGAGAAGTGAGCAGAAAGCCTGATGCACATGGTAAGTGATTAGCTGTTGATGTGATGGAGAGGAAGACAGGGATGATGGTATTAACTTAAATAGATGCTCACTTCAAATTATAGCGGTTCTTTAGATTCTTTGGGGGCTGTAGAAGGATTTCAAGTTCTATGACAACTGTGGACCCTCTCCCCACAGAGTTTCCAAATCTATATAATTGTGCACTTGGTCCTGAAAGTCCACAGGAAACACAGATGGAGGCAGGTGGACATGTAGGTCCAGGATGCTTAGCAAAATCTCAGCCTCCATGGCTCATGGAGGGTACTTCCTGGGTCCTGAGAACCCCGACTCCCCTCCCCTGGACCCCAGGAGGCAGCAGACTTTCCAGAGGCCACCTTTAACCACATCAAATCTCCTTGGTCCAACTGCACCGAGATGGCAAAAGTGGGAATGGTCCTAAGGAACCCCATTCTCTGGATAACCCCACTCTCTGGTCTGTGGTTTAGCAAATACACAGAACCAGAGAAGACTGGCCCTGAATTTGTAAACTTGTCTTTTTTCATGCTCTAGACTTGCACTGTCCAAGGAAGCAACTGGATGTTTAAATGTAAATGAGGGAAATTTCCTGGTTAAGAATCGCTGTGCAATGAAGGGGATGTGGGTTCAATCCCTGGCCAGGGAACTCAGGCACTGATTGCCATGGATCAATTAAACCCACATGCCACAATTACTGAGTCCCAGCGCCACAACTAGAGAATCCACCCGCCACAACAGAAGGTCCTGCATGAGGCAACTAAGACCTGATACAGCCAAATAAACAAATACTTTAAAATGTAAATGAATGAAAATTAAATAAAATTAAAAATTCAACTTCTCCGTCACACTAGCCACATCTCAACTATTCACTAACCACATGTGGCATGTGGCTACTGCACTGGGCCGTGCAAACACAGGACATTTCTATCATCGTGGGCATTCTCCTGGGCAGCACTGCTCCAGACCAGGGGTCAACAAGCCACGCCCCCTGAAACTCGGCTGTGACCTATTGAGTGATGCCTGTGAGCTACAGATGGTTTCTATCATTTTAAAGGGTAAAATTAAATAAAGAATATGCAAGATAGGTGTTTGGCCCGCAAGGCCCAAAATGTAATCTTTTACTGGAAAGTTTTCTAACCACTACTCTAGACCATGTGTCCCTTGAGAGTGAGGTTCGAGTGGGATTTACCTGTCCTGCCCCACACCTTGTGCCAGGGACTTTCTGCTTATCTGCTAACACTTGTGCAGGGATTGCTAAAATGGGGCTCACCCCCATCCCCTGAGGGATAAAGACAATAGATGCTACATTCTGAAGGGACCACTATGCAAACTTTCAAAATTAGATGGCTGAGAAGTTGACTATCACCAACCTCAAGGACTTCAAAGGATGGAGTAGAGGTTGAAAGGGTTCAAGGAAGCAACAAAATAAATAATGACGGTTATGGGTTAAACCACAGAATAAAATAAACTCCAATGAGCACATACAGACAGAAATGAGTAAATAAATGAATGGACAGATAAGAGAAAAGGGACAACTTTTCCCTTCAATTAATCTAGAGGGAATGATGAGACTAGAAATCACTTTGGACAAACACTATAACAATAATTCTCATTTGTGGGACTTCCCTGGTGGTCCAGTGGCTAAGACTCTGAGCTCCTGGTGCAAAGAGCCCAGGTTTGATCCCTGGTCAGGGAACTAGATCCCACATGCCACAACTACGAGTTTGCATGCGACATCTAAATATCCTGTGTACCTCGCCAACGTCAGGCCTGTGGTGGCTGCTGAGGACACGTTACAAGGACTGACGTGGCCCCTTCCTCTCCAGTGGTGTCCTTTAGTGTTTGGCTCAGGTTCTGCCCAGTACAGGTCTTGATGTGAACAGTACAGGTCCCCATGCGAACAGGACGAGGGGTCAAGGACTTACTCGTAAAACTCTGCTGCAGGTGTGAACTTGTACTTGGAGTACTTGGTGTGGTTGCCCAGCACTGAGCTGTTGAGGAGCTTGGGGTCTGTGCAGTTGGGGCTGTTCCAGGCGTGGCCGCAGTCAGTCCAGGGCAGGTTCGGGGTGAAGGAAGAGAAGAGGTAGTAGAGGGACCAGGCGATAATGACGTTGTAGTAGAAGCCAACGTAGAGGGCGATGAGGATCACAGCGTAGCCAACTCCTGGGTGGGGGGCACAGCGGGTCAGGCAGGGGCTTCCCTAGGCCCACTCTCCCTCCCAGAGCCATGTCTCCAGGGAAGCTGGCTCCAACCATTGCACTACCCACCCCTACGCCTGTCTTTTTTCTGTAGCAGACCGTCAGGGCCTAAATCCCCCGGGCAGAAGAATGCAGTGGGGGGAGGGGAGTGGGAGATAGTTAGGGAGTTTGAGATCGACATGTACACACTGCTATATTTAAAATGGATAACCAACAAGGTCCTAGTGTACAGCACATGGAACTCTGCTCAATGTTATTGGTAGCCTGGATGACAGGGGAGTTTGGAGGAGAATGGATACGTGTATATGTATGGCTGAGCCCCTTCGCTGTCCACCTGAAACTATCACTACATTGTTAACTGGCTATACTCCAACATAAAACAAATTCCCCAGGCACCCACCATCCCTTTGCCTGAGGGCTCTCTCTTGCCACTGGAGCCCATCTGTCCACTCATAAGGCAGGACAGAAATGCCAGGATTTTACTGCTCCCAGGGAGCAGCCAGGCCAGGTGTTGGAGTACAAGTATCCCAGCTCCCGCTATAACTTCAAGTGAGCATCTATTTAAGTTAATACCATCATCCCTGTCTTCCTCTCCATCACATCAACAGCTAATCACTTACCATGTTCATCAGGCTTTCTGCTAACTTCTCTGTATGTATTATATCAATGTAAACCTGACACCAACCCAGTGTCTGGAATCCATATTTCCAGACTTTCTGCTGCTAAGTCGCTTCAGTCGTGTCCGACTCTGTGAGACCCCATAGACGGCAGCCCACCAGGCTTCCCCGTCCCTGGGATTCTCCAGGCAAAAACACTGGAGTGGGTTGCCATTTCCTTCTCCAATGTATGAAAGTGAAAAGTGAAAGTGAAGTTGCTCAGTCATGTCCGACTCTTAGCAACCCCATGGACTGCAGCCTACCAGGCTCCTCCGCCCATGGGATTTTCCAGGCAAGAGTACTGGAGTGGGGTGCCATTGCCTTCTCCATCCAGACTTTCTAGGCTATAGCTATTCCTGACATCTCCAAAGTGCTCCGTGTAACTTTGAATGGTGGATGTGCTTGACCTTGCCAATACTTATAAATTCCACAAGAGAGCTGGTCTACCAAGGATCCCACCTTTGGAGTAGATTCTCCAGGGGCACACAGAAGTCTTTTAGAACAACCTCTGACTCCTTCTTTACCTTTGAAGAATGGGCAGATTTTCCACACGGTGGCTGCCCCTTCCCGGTTGTACTGGCCCAGAGCCAGCTCCATGTAGAAGAGGGGCATCCCAGCGATGATGAGGAACAGGGTGTACGGGATCAGGAAGGCACCTGGGGGACATGGAGGCAGAGCATGAGCCCCAAGACCCCTGTCCAGCCTTGGGCCTGCCCCTCAGAGTGTGTGGATCAATGTTGGTCAGAGTTGTAAGGGTTGTCATTCATCTGTCACCTGGCCATTTCTCAAGGAGTGTCTTGTGGTAGGAACACCAGGGCAATTAAACAAATAATCATAATATAATGAAAGTTATAGCACTACTCACAATCATAATCATGAGGTTCTGTGGTCAAATTAGTAAAATCTGGTTCATCAAATCTAAATAGAGGACTTTCCTGGTGGCCCAGTGGCTAAGACTGTGCTCCCAAAGCAGGGGACTCGGGTTTGATCCCTGGTCTGGGAATTAGACCCCACATGCTGCAACTAAGACACAGGGCAGGCAAATAAATAATAAAATTAAAATAAATAAATATTTTTTAAAAGCTAAATAGGCTTGTTCCTTGCAGAATTCTCTATGCCTTTGATACATAAGCACATGTTGTGACAGGCTATGAGGAAGATCAGCTGCAGTCTTTACCAAACTGATTTCAACACAGAATCCTTTCTTTCATGAATCACCACTCTGGGGAATGCCAATCACCCCAAACCCTTCCTTTTATAGGTAAGGAAATTGAGAGCAGAGAGGGAGAGATAATGTAACTAGTGCCCAAAGTTATATATGATTGAGTCGGATATTTTTTCTTTTTTTGGCTGCACTGGGACTTAGTTGCAGAATGAGGGATCTAGTTCCCTGACCAGGGATTGAACCTAGGCCACCTGAATTGGGAGCTCAGTGTCTTAGCCACCATTTAAGGTCACCTGGGACTTTCCCAAATATGACCTCATTGGATTGTCCGCAGTCTCACTTCACTTCACAGACATAATCAGAGAGGGTCATTATTTGTGCCCCTGAGCCACCCCCACCCCACACCCTGGGGGCAACTGAAGGCAGAGAAGTCCACTTGGCTTTGTTTGCGTGGCTGCTAAGTGACAGAAGCAGGATTCACGTTCATTTCTTCCAACCCATCAGGCTCACTCTCTTACTGGCAGCTGAAGGTAAACAAACACTGGAGCAAAGAGGCCAGAGGCTCCAGTCTCTGACCAGGAAGATGCCCACCCAGAACACTGCCAAAACTAGAGAGAGCCCTTGGCAAGATGGGCAGCAACAAATCCCTGGGAGAATTCCTGGTGGAATGAGACAAGTCTGAGCTCCAGAGAAAGTTCTTGGTATGTCCGGTAGCCTGGGGTGAGCTTAACGGGTTCTGACGCTGTGAGGTGACTCACGGGATAGATACCACGTCAGCCTAGGCTGCAAGCGTGATCAAAGCAAAATGCCAGCTTCTTGGCCTGGGTGCAGCTGGAGGTGGCCAGGCCAGACCACGCTCCTCCCGCCACTGGCCTTTGGCTGAGATGCTGTAACCTTGGAAACCAAACACTCTCTGACCCGCCCACAGTAATAAAGTGCAGAAACTGGGAAATATTCAATGATGATAATATTAGGAAGATAATATTCCCAGCTGTGTTCCAGGCACTGTGCTCCATGTAATGTCTCATTCCACCCTCACAACAACCTTAAAAGTATTACTACCTCCAATTTATGGATGTGGAAACTGGGCCTCCAGGAGAGCAGAGAATCGTGGAAAGTTGTGTGCACCCAGGGTTACACTCACCCAGCTACCCAGACTGTCAATCTTCACTTTCTTCCCAGGGCTTCTCCTCAGGAAGCCCAGGGCTCTTAGTGACAAAGCATGAAATTCTGCCCCCAGTGCTCTGAGACCCAGTTCTTTTGTAGCAGGAGATGGGCCAGTAGGGTGGGCAGTAGGGAAGAAACCACTGGAAAATGAGGATCTCCTATGTATCCAGCAGAACACTGGGCACTGGACAGCTGTCATCCCATTTACCCTGCCCAGAAACTGTCTTGGGTAGCAACTCCTATACCCATTTTTCAGAGGAGGAAATTGAGGCTTAGAGAAATTAAGTGACTTATCTAAGTTCATTCAATTGGTCAATGATATCTGGGATTTGGACCCTTGTCTGCCTGGCTCCAAAACTCCAGAGCCATTCCCAAAATATTCTGCCAATTTCAGACTATCTCAGCCAAGATGTAGGACATGAGTCTGAATAAAATCTCAACAGAGGACGTTCTAAAACTGGGACTCTGGGGGCCAGGTGATCCACCTGGTCTATTGGCCATGTTCAACATTTCAGCCCCTGCTCCAGGCTGGATTTCTTCTTCCCTTTTTTTTGTGTGTGTGTGTGTGTGGACCATTTTAAAGTCTTTAGATTGAATTTGTTATAATATTGCTTCTGTTTTAAGTTTTGGTTTTTTGGCTGCAAGGCATGTGATATCTTAGTTCCTCGGGGATCAGGGATCCCTGATGAAGGGGAACTAGGGATTGAACCCACACCCCTACATTGGAAGGCGAAGTCTTAACCACTGGACGCCAGGGAAGTCCCAAGGCTTAGACTTCTTTGAAATGGCCACATGCCAACCTTTCCCTTCCCCTCTTCATTTCTTACTTTCAATCTCTACCATTCTCTTTCCCCACACAGAGAGGGCTAGTCTGGCTTCAGAATGCACATCTGTCCACATTGTCGACAGCAATGTTCATGACGCTGACCGAGGTCAGGGTGGTAGTGGTGATGATGGAGTTGGTAAAAGTAACAGGTACCATTTATTAAGCCTCCATTATATGCCAAGCCACACACTAAGTTTTTGAATAATTATTCCTTTAAAACCATCCCTGAGAGAGAATTACCACCAATCCCATGTAAAAGATGAGGAAACCGAGGCTTAGAAAGGTCAAGTTGCTTGTCCGAACCAGTAAGTAGGCAGCTTGGCTCCACATTGGGATCTGTCTGCACCCCCCTTATGGCCACCTGCCATTGCCCATGGGGCCTGGAGCCAGAGAGTAAGGGAAACAGACGTATTAGAGTGTTAAGTTAACAGGCCTGAAGACTGAAGTCAGTGGCCCAAGGAAAAAAGGAAAGAAAAAATCCAGGAGTCACGCCTCAGGTCTTGGCAGCGTGACTTGCTCCTGGCAACTGGATGCTCTTTTCTACAGCCAGAGGAAAGAAGAGCATCATCAGCCAATTCACCAGGCATCTCACGTTGGCCAGTTTTCTCAACTCTAAGCCTCTGGGCGGCACTGCCAACAGGTAGGTAAATTGCCCAGTTTGAGATTCATCTCCTCTTGTGCTGGCTGGGAGGCCCAGTGGAGGGACAAGAGGAAAAATGATGGGTCTGCACAAGTCCAGGACTCTTCCAAGTGCATTTGATGTGGGCCAGCCGAAGCTTCAGCTGGCAATAGACCAGAAACACTCAAGAATGACGGAATGGCTGAGTGTGAATGAAAACCAGAAAGCTGTCCAGTGGCCAGTGTCTTATCCTAATAGTAGACATCAACCGGTGAGCTGGTCTAAGCCTCCTTGCCGAAAGATCTGGAGGAAGCCAGGGCAGAGCTGAAGAGTCAGAAAGAGATTTATCAGGGGTGCCTAAAGGTCAGCAGAGGATGCTTCTCCTAGAAACAGCCCTGCAGCAGCTCCTGGGACACTGAGACTGGTTGCACACTTTGTAGAAGGTGCTGCTCTGTAAGGCCCCAAACTGCCACCTTCCCATGGCCCTGCCTCATCTCCCTGTGTGGTGGTGCCAACTGCATCCAGCCTCACAAGGGCTGGAGAGCTGAGAACCTAAGAGGCCACAAGCCCAGAGTCCTGGCTTCGGCTGTGCATGTTCTGGGCTGATAGGCGCAGAGCTGGAGAAACAGAGGCAGGGTGTACTTCCGCAGGATTTCAGCTCCTGGTAGTCTCCACCATTCACACACAAACTGCCTGACACCCCATCATTAGAGAGGAACCCTACTGGTCAGAGTGGGGTTCTGGAAATGCCAAGTCCTCAGAAAGGGAAGCCAGTGGTCACTCAGTTTAGAGTGGGGTGTGCTGGAGCAGACCCCGGGTGGGTGGGGAGGACCCCAGGACAAGGGATCCAGCAAAACATGGGAGGGGACTTAGTAAGACATGGCATGGCCCAGGCCTGGTGGGGAATCAGGAGGAGGTGGAGGGACTATGATCAAGGAGGGGCTGCAGGAGGGAGAGGAGAGTCCCTTGACAGGAGAGTCCCTTGAGTCCCTTGGACCAGTTTCCCAGTCTGTGAAGGGCAAGATTCCTCAAAGTGGCCACATTCTGATACATTAAGATATGAAAACCCACAGAACTGTTCACCTGGTGCCTGAAGCTCAGCTATAGGCTGTCACTGCCCATGGCTTTCACCAGAATTTCCAGAAAACCTTGGTCAGTGCATAGGGCAGCAGATCTGTTCCTGTTCCCCAAATACCCCAAGGGTATAGACAGCAGGGAGAAAGAGAAAGTGAGATTTCAGTAGGAGACATAGCTTCAGCATGTAGCAGGCCCACTCAACTGGCAGGGCCCAGGATAAGAGCACACGTGGAGATCTACCTTACAATGTCTACACATTAAAGATGACAACTCAGGCCGCAGCTGTTAAACATGCCCCTTCTTCCTACCTTGACGATTAGACCTTCAGCGTGGTTCTATTCATTATAAAGTTCAATTCTGGAACCCTCAGTTCTTGGAGAACTTGTGCTGGAATGTGGAAGCATGGTGGGGGGCCCCAGATTCTGATTCTTCCCCACCCCAGCTCCATCCAGAGATGTGTGAGGCCTTTTGCACGTTCATATGGACTCTTGTGCCCACAAGTCTAAGCTCTGTCCACAGCCTCTGCAGACAGCGGGCCCTTGGCTTCCCCTTGGCCTGGGTCTGCACAAGCCTGTAACCCAGTCCAGGCTGGGGTAGAAGGATCCAGGTAAGGGGACCATGCAGAGATTTCCCTGGTGGTCCAGTGGCTAAGACTCTGCACTCCTGATGCAGGGGGCCCGGGTTCGATCCCTGGCCAGGGAACCAGATCCCACAAACCGCAACCAAGAGTTCACATGCTGCAATTAAAGGTCCTGTGTGCCTCATCCCCTGCCCTTTACTGAGACTAGCCAGCAGCATCCATACACTTCTCTATGGAAGCCCCTGCTGTGCTATGAGGGGATTCTACAAAATGATCCACAAAATGACCAGAACTGACTTTTCTTGGCTCCGCAATCTCTCACTATCCCCTGTACTACCGCATCTTCACTTTGGGTCCTTCCAGCTGACCTCTGGCCTTAGCTCTGAGTGCAGGACAGTCCTAGCGAGGAAGAACGCTCACTCCCCTGTAGATTAAACCCCAGTTCTCTAAGGAGGTCAGTGGGGGTGAAATTCAGGCAGACTGGAGCTGGGCTACCCCTCCCCTCTGTGACAATTCTCCCCTGGCTAACAACTTTGCAGGATCTGACTTGAATCTTCCTAATGAAGTTTCTTGAAGATTTTGGTTTCTCACCTCCTCCATCCTGGTCTCTTTAAGAGGAAGCAATTATAGGCTGCTTGGAATGGTCCGAACCATATTAGAGAAGAAAACGTAACCTACGAAGAACAGAGTGGAACTCCCCTTCCTGATTTGGGAGCTAATACTACCTCAATAACAGAATATAAAATGACATTAACTTGTAGAATATCTATAATAGACTCTGAACTCCCTAAAGGCAGAGACTGCCTTTTGTTCATCTCTATATTCCTGGCACAGGATGGGCACTTAGTAAACGGGGTTTTTTTTTTGTTGTTAAATAAATGGATCCCAGCAGTGACTCACACAGAGGCTACAGCTAATGCAAGCCCCGGGGCCTATCTCCACTTGTGCTGTGGCCTCATCCTTACTTAGGCAATTGGGTTTGGGACCGCAGGGCAGGATGTAACATTTATACTTGTGAAACCCCATCTTGTTGCAAATGGTCTCTCTAGATCTTTTTGGCCAGCTCAGAGCAATGGGCCAATCATGCTGGTAATGTCAGATCATGGTCTCAGCTCCAGCCCTGGATGAACAGCCTCATTCCCACAAACTTCTTAGCCGGAGGGCCACACCAACTGGCAGCTCATGTGCATCTGAGCTGAATCACCAGCGTCAGGCTTGGGAAGTCCCGGATGTAGATGGCCCCCTGCAGCCAGGCCCAATGTGAGACCACTGAGTTTGCAAACTCCTGCCCTTTGTACCTGCCACCACTTCTTCCTTGGCCTTAAGAACCCCAGATATTTTGACCAAGAGGATTCCCAAAGGTCTGTGGGTACCTGAGAACCTGAGCTCACTTGAGGAAAGAAGGGAAACCTATTTGGGACCCAGAACTACATATCTCATGGGACCCTATATAGGAATGCTCATCCCCATTTTTCAGGTAGGGAAACAACAATGGGATAAGGTTAGGTGGTTAGAAATTCCAGGCCTGGGGCTTCCCTGGTTGTCCAGTGCTTAAGAATCTGCCTGCCAATGTAGGGGACATGGGTTCGATCCCTGGTCCAGGAAGATCCCACATGCTGGGAAACAACTAAGCTTGTGCTCCATAACTACTGAGCCCTTGCTCTAGAGCAATAACAAAGACCCAGCCCAGCCAAAAATAAGTAAATAAAAAGAAATCCCAGGTCCAAGCATGATTCCTTTCCAGTCTTACAGCCCTTCCAACTTTCTCTTAGAGCCAAGTCTGCTCCCTCCAAAATCAGGACCCTTTCCTACTCCCAGATCTAGCCTGGGTCTAGCAGTTCCAGATCTAGAACCATCAGTAACAACTTCATTTACTGAGCCCCTACTATGTGCCAGACACTGTTGTGAGTCCTTTGCTTGTAGTATCTCTAACATCACATCACTCTATGGGAAGATGCAATCACCCTCCGCCCACCTTTTCTGCACAAGGAAACTGAGGTCCAGAAGTGACTTGTGCAAGGCCACATTTCCAGGAAATGTCAGGTTCAGAGTCAAGCTCAGGTCTGTTGGAACCTAAAGGACATCTCTCTGACAGCTTAGAGCCATCAGCCGGACACGTCTCAAGCTGTCATTTACAAAAGATAATTCACAGTGGTCTCTTCTCTGGCAGGGAGGCAGACATGAGGACCCAACTGATCTGTCCACTTCTCCCTGGGGACCAGCAGGGCCAGGTGCAAGACCCCAGGAGTGGAGGACCTTGGAAAAAGCCTCACTGGCACTGCCTCCATGTTCAAGAAGGTTCTGAACAAAGCCTTGGAACTCCTGAGAGGGGCTTTCCTGGCCAGACGCCACCTGTATCCATGCATCTCAGCAATTAGCTTATGGGAAGATGTTCAGACAGGCTGATCTTTCTCAGTAATTCATTCAAAAAAATATTAGCCAGAGGCCTAAACTATTGTTACCTTTATCATTTCAAAATATCCTCCAGTCTGGGCCAGCGTGAACAGCTGGACTTGGAAGTTGCCATGTTAATACTGGCACCAGGAGAGCACACAGCTTGTTAAGTAACAGGGCGTGTGAGTCCTGGCTTGGGGGCAGTGCTGATCCAGGCCTTGGAGAGGGACGGATCTCAGGGATCACCCAAGATCACCACCAGCTTCAGCAGGGCACCTGAGCTCAGAGAGGGGGACTTGAGCTCAGAGAGGGTGATAGAGATGGAATTCGAACTTGGGTCTTTTGACTGCGTCCAGAATCACAGGTTATCACCTACCAACCTGCTTGCCCATCTCTGGGGCTGATTTTTAATCACTGGATGAGAACTGACCGACAAGGAGCAGCCAGGAGGTCTCAGCAGAGACAGTGCCCAGAAGAGGCCTGCTGAGCATTCCCTGGAGGGGTGAGGAGTAACTTAGAACAGGAGCTGCCTCAGACTCTAATATATGAGGCTGCCCTGCTCCACTGTGCTCCATGGACATTCTACCCAGAAATGGAAATTCACTTGTGTAACTTTCCCCGGCCCGGAGCCTGGCAGTCAAGGTCTCCATAGCCTGGCCCCAACTTGCCTCTCCACCCTTCTCTCCCGGCTTGCCCTTCAACCAGTCTGTACTCCTAATCTCAGAGATGACCCCACCTACATTCTCGCACAACTAGAATTCCTCCTCCCTTTCCTGAGGTTTGTGTGTGCCCCACCTGTCTGTGCTCCAACCACAGCCCATCTCCTCAGAGTCTTTCCTAAGTGGCCCTTCCCCAGGCTCATCCATCTCACACATCATCCTAAAGATGTGAATAAGAAGCGGCAGCTACCTTTACTAAGGCCATTGTTCACGTCAGGCCCTCCGGGGGCATTATCACCTTGAGTCCTCACAATGACCCTCTGAGTTGAACATTTGCCAGACGAGGAAACCAGGGCTTGGAGAGTCACCCAGTGTTACACAGCTAGAAGCTGGAACCCAGGACCCACAGCCAGGACTCCTAATCCCTAGGTGCCACCCCCACCCCCACCAGCACAGGCTTCCTCACTTTGTTGGTTCCTGCTGGCGGGGTTAGGGGTTCTACTGTTCCTGGGTAGGCATTAGGTCTCTGAGGGCCTGGACCATTTGATTCATTTACTCATTAGTTTGTCGGCCACCTTCTACCACATCCCCTGGATCTAGCCCTTATCTTGGGCATTAGAAATACAGGCATGGGGACTTCCCTGGTGGTCTGGTGGCTGAGTCTGTGCTCCCAATGCAGGGGACCTGGGTTTGATCCCCGGTCAGGGAACTAGATCTCATATGCTGCACCTAAGACCAGTGCAGCCAAATAAACAAAACTCAACCATAAGAACTTCCCTGGTGGTCCAGTGGTTAAGACTCCACCTTCCAATGCAGGGGCCCCAGATTTGATCCCTGGCCGAGGAACTAGATCCCACATGCCACAACTAAGAGTTCGCATGCTGCAACTAAGACCCCATGCAACCAAATAAAG
Source organism: Bubalus bubalis (assembly GCF_019923935.1). Classification (NCBI taxonomy): domain Eukaryota; kingdom Metazoa; phylum Chordata; class Mammalia; order Artiodactyla; family Bovidae; genus Bubalus; species Bubalus bubalis. Next base: position 23,506,156 of record NC_059174.1, on the reverse strand, counting down.
AAAAAGTAATGTGACTAATATAATAAACAGAAAAAAGAAATACAGGCATGAAAAGCCACAGCCTCTCCTCTCAATGTGCCCTAGTCTGTTTGGAAGACAGACCCACAAAGAGACAAATGACCAAACAACCCAGAATGGCTGATGGGCAGGGCTAGCAATTCCAGGAGAGGGAGCGTCTGGCCAATTTCGCCCCAAAATCGGAACATGTGACAAATGTGCTGTGTCTTGTGCCCTGGGTGCCTGGGACAGATCACCTTGCATACAGCAGGAACTCTCAGTTGGTGGCGATGGCCAAGGGAGCACACAGTGTCAGTGAAAACACCAGAATATCCTTCTCGCTGACGTGTCCAATTGGCCACCTGGGGTGCTTTTGGTTTCAACAAACACTTAAAAAAGAGAATGACGTGTAGCAGCATGACAATGAAGCCCTTAGGTGACCAGAGCGCCTGGCAGGCAGAAGTGGCAGTTAATACATCTAGGTGACCCCTGCGGAGCCTAACACTGTGCCTCATGCCAAGAGGAACCCAATAAATACTGCTGATTAATGACAGAACCTGCCTCTGTCTAGGGTCATGCAGCCTCGGACGGTCATGGAGGACGTGCTAGACAGAGTGTCCTAGGTTCTCAGTCTTTCATTCCTCACCTCCCTGTCAGCTAAAAAATGACAGAGAATCCATGTCTCCTCCCTGCTTGAGTCTGAAGGGCCAGAATGCTTAAACCTGATCAGAAACTCATGAGAAGCTGCAGCAGCCCAATGAGGGAAAGTTTCACCTCTGGATTATCTGTTTCCCATTCCTCACCCAAAACAAGTGTCCAGAGTACACACTGAAGCAAACAGCTTGGGACCCTATAGGACAAGGTCATGAGCTTTCCCTCCAACTCCAAACTCTTACCCTGCCTCCCTCTGACCCCCTGGAGTCCTGAGCCAGAGCCCCCACCAGGCAGATGGCCCACTGGATAGAAAAATATTTCGGCTCTGGTGGCCCCCCACCCCCCTTGCCGACTTCTTCCTCTAGGTCATTTTCCCAGGCTCGCTACAGGGTACTCCTGAGCTCATCCCAGCAAAGAGGGGAGGTCTGGGGCAGTTTCGGCAAAAGCTCTCAGGAAGGAGCTAGGGCTAGGCCCCAGTATCCTGCACGCTGGGCTGTTTTCCCCAGGACTCTGCTCCTTGAGTGGGCTGTAGTTGATAACTAGGCTCTCATCCCAGGGCAGGCAGTATTAGGTTACCTGGCAAAGGAAGGGGGAGAGAGCCTGACTGCTGGAGTGACGTTTCCTCCAGGCCCTTCTCCCACTCAACCCTGCAATGTGGCCAGGACCCCAGGAGTTAGAGGCTTCTTCCTAATCACCCAAGCCTCTTGCCCCAAGGATTAGACCAGTTCTTGGTAGTGGCTGACACTACCCACCTAGGCTGTGCTCTCTGGCCCCTCCAGCCAAAGGACCATCAACCTGAGCAGTGGAGTTCTCTCTGCCACTAGCTTCTCTTTATGTGTCTTTCATCTAAGGGTTTCTGTCCCCAAGAGTACAGGGCCTCCCAAGTGCCTTCAGGGAACCCAAGTCCTTTATCAAACTCAGAGCGCTTGGAGTTAGGATTACTCCAGAATGTGCGCCTGGTTGTCACATTCTGTGCACTTTCAGTGCCGCATCAGAAGCTCTCCAGATCTCTACCTCCCTTCCTGCAGACCATCAAAAGGTTCGAGCTCCTCACCCAACTTGGTGCCCTGTAGTCTGTCCTTCTAGGCATGCGCCCATCACTGTCCAAGTTCATGCCAAGGTCATCCCTCGATTTCCCTCTTCCAAAGGGGACTCCTTTTCCCGTGAGCCCTGTTTGGTCTCTTCCTGCGCCCTGGACTTGCCCGTCTGTCTCTTTATCTCCTCCCGTGGGTATCCCCAGCTCCTCTCCCGGCCCCCGTCACAAACAGGTAGCTTCCCAAGTCAAAACCCCCAGCCCGTCAGGGGGCTCACCGCCTCCGTTCTTGTAGCAGAGATAGGGGAAGCGCCACACGTTGGCCAGGTCTACGGCGAAGCCGACCACCGACAGCAGGAAGTCGATCTTCTTGCCCCAGGTCTCTCGGGGCTGCTCATCGCCGTCGCGGGACGCCAGGAGGCACTGGACGCCGTTGCGCTCTTTCACCACCAAGACTTCTTTGCGCTTCCGCGGGGGCTGCTCCGACCCCGGGCCCGCCCCGCCATTCTCCGGCTGCACCTGCGGGTTCATCCGCGCCAGAAGCATGGGTGCGGTTGGTGAGAGGGGCGTCAGGAATACTGGGAGTACGCAGAGGCTCTGCTGGGATCAAAGGAAACGATGTGATCACTGGGCCATTCCACCCTGCCTGCGGCCTCCCGGGAGCGCCGGGATACTGTGGTTGGCACGCGCTGAGCGGGCGCAGGGTGCCCAGAAAAGGCGCGCCTCTGTTGGAAAAATTTGGAAGCAGAGGTAGTGGCGCGCCCGACTGGGACGGAACTTATAAGTGGAAACGGCCCCTGCAGCCCTCGGGATCGTTCCTGGGACCCCGAGCGCTTCCCTCATTCGCCCTCTCCCTCTTGCCCCCAAAAGGCGAGGTTTGGACACGCCCAGGCAGAGGTTTCCGGGGGTGGTGACTTGACCCGGTGCAGCTGGCTGACCCCTACCCTCAGCTCGGGTCTGCGCCACGTCCAACAGCACCAGGAGCCTTCCCGGACACTTATTACCTCTGCCCTTCAAACTCGCTGGCACCCTAGCTCTGCGCATCCCAGCCTGGGCCTCCTTGGCACACCTAGTCCGGTCCCGCGCGCAGGGCGCACTCACGTGTCCGGCAGCAAAGGGATCCCGGGTGCCGTGCGCCCTGCCTGCCCGCCCCGGACCCGCCTCGCCTCGCCAGGCTGTGGGGCGCGGGCTGGGGCTGGGGCTGGGCTCCGCCGCGTGGCGCTCGGGCGCGGCCAGAGGAGCGCTGAAAGCGCGGGGCGGCCGGCGGGGCGCGGGTCTGCTGGTTCTGACCGTGCTGGGCGGGGGCCGGGCTGGTAATGTAGCCTGCGCCCCAGGTAACGCGCCGATTGCATTAACCCAGCGCCGGGCCCGCTCTGTCTGGAGCCTGTTAGCGCTAATGGAGACTGACAGCGCGGCCGGGGATGGGCAGGGGCGGGGGCGCGGCGCGGGCTCGGCGGACTTCAAGAGCCCGGCTCACGGCGACTCGCCAGACCCGGGCGACCACTGCCTTCCCAGCACGCACTGGGACACCAGACTCAGCTCCTGGGGGCAATAGGCTCTGACCTTCGACTATAGGAAGTGAGCGAGACTCTCAGAACTAAGATCTGAGTTTGAGAGGGAACAGGGAGAAAACTGGGGAGTGCAGTGGCGGTTAAGTATCAGTTCTGTCATCCGCTGCAGGCCACGTAAGCTACCTGCCCAGAGTTTCTTCATCAACAAGATGGGAATGTTCTGTTCAGTGCCTACTGAGGGCTGGTGGGCCATCGGGTGGGTTTTGTTTAGCTTGTTCAGATTGAAAGGTCACAACGGGGTGCTTACTCCTTCATCTGTTTGTTATGGGCAGGCTAGCAAGGCATTTGAGATTCTGACCCCTATTACATGAGGCTTAGAATTGCTCTTCATTCACTTATTTACCTATTTGTGCACCCCTTTGCTCACGTGTTCCTACATATGCCTGTTAAGTGCCAGACACTGTGCTAGGCTCTTGAGATACATTAGTGGACAACTCCGTCAAAAATTAGTGGACAACTCTGTCAAAAATTAGTGGACAACTCTGTCAAAAAAGTCATGGGACTTCCCTGGCGATCCAGTTGTAAAGACTGCACTGCAGGGGGACTGGTTCAATCCCTGATGGGGAAACTAAGAGGCTTCCCATGTGGCTCAGTGGTAAAGAACCTGCCTGCCAATGCAGGAGACACAGGAGATGGAGGTTTACTCCCTGGGTTGGGAAGATCCCCTGGAGATGGAAGTGAATGGAAACCCACTCCAGTATTCTTGCCTGGGAAATCCCATGGACAGAGAGGCCTGGCAGGCTACAGTCCATAGAACTGTAAACAACTGGACACGACTGAAGTGACTTAGCACACAGGAGAGTGTTTAGAGCATTTTCATTAAGGCGACCAACATGACAGATGTCCTCTGTGAAGGATGCAGAGAGAAGAGAAAGGGGAAAAGAGTGGGGTGGTGGATCTGCCCTGGCCTTCCGGAGGCTGAGGGCTGATGGCTGGAGGCAGAAGGTCAGGGCAAGGAGGAGGTTTCAGGAGGAAAGCCTGGGACCACACGCACCAGCGATGTTCATCTCCTCTGACCCCTGGACCATTCTGACAATCCTGTGAGGAAAGCAGGATTGGAACCATCATCCCATTTGGGGGTCAAGAAACTGCAGCTCACAGGTTGGAAGTGACAGAGTTGAAATGCGAACACAGGTCTCCTGGCCCCTGGCCCCTGTCTCCTCCACTAGCTTATGGATGGAGACACTCAGAAACTCACTAGGAGTCAGGCTGCCCTCCTGCCTGCTACCCTGAGTATCATCCAAGTGATCCTGAGGATCCCACCTTAAAACATGCTGCGAAGCCCCATTCCCACTGCTGAAGCATCCCCACAGAGGGTCCCCATCCATCACCTTTCACTGCAGCAGCCTCCTTGCTGGTCACCCTGTGTCCAGTATCTTTCCAGCCACATGATATTCACCAGCTGCCAGAGCATTTTTTAAAACTCATCTGATCACCTCACTCTTCTGCCTAAAACTCCTCTGAGAGACAACAACACATAAATGTGATTTAATTAACCCCGGATTTGAAGTAATTTTATTTTCTTTTTTATACTTCTCTTTATCTGCCAACTTTTATACAATGAGCCTTTGATACTTATGCAATCAGAAAAGGATAACCCATGGTTTCTTAAAATCATCCCATCTTTCCAAGATAATATCAAAACACCTTCTGCAATACAGACAAGATTCTGCCTGCCTATTTAACCACATCTCTTGCTATTCTAATCTCTCTGTATTCTTTTAAAATTCCTTTACCATCTCCAAAATATGCTTTATTCTCTAGGAACAAGAGAGATACTCAACTACCAGTGATTCCTTGGATACTTTGTGCCTTTTTACACTTCTGAATTTTTAAAAAGTCTTTCCATCTTCCTCTTGTCTATCTGGAGAACTCCTATTCATCCTTTAAAACCTCAGGTGTCACTTCCACTGTAAAACCTTCCCTGATAACTACCTCCCACAAGAGAATAAACTCCTCCTTTATATTGTTTTGTATATTTATCTAGAACATTCTCTGCATGACTTCCCTACTAGGGATAAAGATAGTACCTGATATATCCTGTTACATAGCTTACACTCCAGAAATATGTACAAAACGGAACAAGGAGCGATCTCAATCGTTGGTTGGATTTGGTGTCTTTGATTGGGGCTTTTTTCTCTTGGATTCTACCAGAAACAGAACCTGAAACAAATAATTGAATTCAAGTAGTTTATTTAGGGGGCTTCCCTGGTAGCCCATATGGTAAAGAGTCCACCTGCAATGCAGGAGACCTGGGTTCAATCCCTGGGTTGGGAAGATCCCCTGGAGAAGGGAACAGCTACCCACTCTGGTATTCTGGCCTGGAGAATTCCATGGACAGAGGAGCCTGGCAGGCTACAGTCCATGGGGCCTCAAAGAGTTGGACACGACTGAGTGAGGTGATCCTGGAAACAGTGATAAGAGGATACGGGAGGTAAGAAAGAGAAGGAAACCAATAGAGGGGGCCTTAAGAAGCAGTCACTGCTGTGGGCAGCTGGTGGTCAGTCCTGCTGGAAACCTCTGGGCTAGGGGTGTCTCAGATCTGTCCCATCCCCGGGCAAGAAAGCTGGAGTATTTATCCATGAAGACTGCTCCCAGGGTGCTAACTTACCAGCATTTCCATTCTGCCTGGTGTGTGGGCTGAGCAAACTCTTGTTGCCAGAAAAAGGCTCCCATTAGAGTCCCAGGTTCGGGCAGTAGGAAGCTGGTGGTTGGGTCTATGTTGGCAAGAAGAGTGGATTACAAGGGGTGTGGGCAGGCCCTGGAGTGTCCCCTACAGAGATGAAGGGAGACACTGCCCGCCACCCCCACAATGCACATCACTGGAGGGTCTGACAGCAAAACTTGAGGGTTCCACCTTGTGGTTTCACAGACTTCTGGAGACTAGCCTGTGGCTGGGCTGAAGGGGAAAATGTCTTTCTCCATCTGGGGCCCAGACTCCCTGCCTTCAGATCCAAGAGCCATGGGGCCATGTGGCTTCTCTCTGTGCCCTGCCTCCTGCCCCTCCAGGTGGCCTGAGGGCAAGTGGGGGGGCAGACGGCTGGAGCGTTATCAGAGCTAACGTGATCCTTGGGGAGGCATCACTTCCACTTACCACGACACTTAGTGATACAGGCCATGGGCACAAGGTGCTGTTAGCCCAGCTCTGGCCATCTCCCCTCAGACACTAAGACCCTGACACACAAAGCCTGGTCTGTAGGATATTTGGAATCCAAGCGACTCGGTTCTGGAAGTGTCCTGAAGATAGTATCAGAACCTGTACCTCCGCTGCACTGATGGGGAAAATGAGGTCAGGGAGGAGGAGAAGTTCCCTGTACATTTCCTCCTTTCCTTCTTTCCTCTCTGTTTTCTTTCTTCCTTTCTTTCTGTTTCTTTATTTTGTTTTTCTTTTGATCAGGGGCATTAGACCTATGTCCTGGCCACTGACCTGCCCTGGATGATTGGTATACGTTAAACTGCATTTCCAGACAGCAAAAAAGTGCCCTCAATAAAAGACCCCGGTGAGCTGAAGTTAGTCTCCTTCAGGATATCTTCCTCTAAAGCCTCCCAGGTGTCCTTGAGGCTTCCAACCTCCTCAGATGGTCAGTCCTTTCACTCTTCTCTGTGGAGCTCCTACCTGACCTGGGACCACATCCAGGCACTGGCACTAAAGAGCATCCATCTGTCATTGATGATGGATGCATCCATTAACATCACCTGCCTGGATCCAACTACAGAGCAACATCTCCACATGGGCAACAAAAGACACCTGGAACCCCTGTGTCAGAGATAGAATTCTTGACCTCCCCTTGTTCACCTGCACACACCTGCTGTTCTTGACCTCCCCTTGTTTACCTGCACACACCTGCTCTTCCTTGTCTCCATTATTCCAAGTGATGGCATCATCTTCCTTGTAGATCCTCCAAGGCCCAAAATCTTAGAGTCCTCTTTCTCATGTTCCCACAACCAATCCTACCGCAAACTCTCTTGAATATATCGCTCCCATCTCCCCATCTCCAAGGTCACCAGCCTGCTCCCAGCTATGTCATCCCTCACCTGGGTTAGTGCCTAGGATCTGAATGGCCTCTGTCATGTCTCACTTTACCCCTGAGGCTCTACACAGTCACCAGGAAGACCTTCTAGAAACGAATGCAGATCCTATCCTTCCCTCTCTCCAGTGGCTCCCATCTCATTTGGAATAAAATCTGAAGTCCTTCAGTGGGTGAGACGGAGTAACGAGTAAACCATCCTTTTGCGCACTTGGCACTGCAAGCCTGGACAAGCACATGACTGCCCCCACAGGAGGACAGAGGTGCTGGGGGGGAGAGGACAGGTGTGCCAGGTGGGGCAGCAGAAAAAGCACAGGGCTGGGTCCTGACTCCTGCTCTATTAGGGCTTTTAGGAGAGGGCCAAGTCCATCAGCAAGATGGGGATGGACAGGAGGAAGAAGAAAGATAGACAAAAGTTATGTCAGGACTGGAACTGGGGAGAGAGAAAGGGATGGAGGTGTTCAAGGCAAAGGGACTCAGTTTCCTTGGAGGAAAGAAGGACATCCCCCTTCTGCATGAACCACCAGATGACACCCTTTGACCCTAAGGTGGTCACGTGAGTTATGACGACAGAAAACTCACACCTGGTTCATGTCCCTCTCCAAGGCAGAGTGGGGTTGAGGTCAGCTGATCAGGATGAACCATAATCAGGCTGACACAAGAGTTCTATCCATCTAGGGAATGAATATTAGAGCACGATGGGACCATAGAAACCTTCACACTCAGGTACACTCTATTAGAAGACCAGACACTTTGATAATCTGATGAATGTAGACTCTTCCAGAAATATGCACACACACAGCACTTAAAAATTTAGTGTGAAATTTCTCACACATAACAAAAAGCATATAAAACATATGTAAACAGTTTATAGTTTAAGTATCAGTAATATGAACATATAAGAACCCACCCCCTGGGGATTCCCTGGCAGTTCAGTTGTTAAGACTCCACACTTTGATTGTAGGGGTCATGAATTTGATTACCGGTCAGGGAACTAAGATCCCACACACCAGAGGATGTGACCAAAAAGGGAAAAATAATTTAAAAATTTAAAAATGAATTTTACAAAAAGAACCCATTCTCTTGGCTTAAGAAATAGAACACACCCTACAAGCCCACCTGTGCTCCTCCCCCCATCCCAACTCCAAGGTAACCACTTTCCTTTATTTAGTAAATCATTGTTTCTTTGTTATTCTTCATGGTATTGTCACCTATGAATCTATTCCTAAGAGTACATTCTTTAGCTTTGTCCTTCTTTGAACTTTACATAAAAGGAATCACACTACGGATATTGTTCTGTGACTTCTTTGGCAGAACACCATATTTTTTTTTTAATTTTATTTTTAAACTTTACATAATTGTATTAGTTTTGCCAAATATCAAAATGAATCCGCCACAGGTATACATGTGTTCCTCATCCTGAACCCTCCTCCCTCCTCCCTCCCCATTCCATCCCTCTGGGTCATCCCAGTGCACCAGCCCCAAGCATCCAGTATCGTGCATCGAACCTGGACTGGCAACTCGTTTCATACATGATATTTTACATGTTTCAATGCCATTCTCCCAAATCTTCCCACCCTCTCCTTCTCCCACAGAGTCCATAAGACTGTTCTATACATCAGTGTCTCTTTTGCTGTCTCGTACACAGGGTTATTGTTACCATCTTTCTAAATTCCATATATATGTGTTAGTATACTGTATTTGTGTTTTTCTTTCTGGCTTACTTCACTCTGTATAATAGGCTCCAGTTTCATCCACCTCATTAGAACTGATTCAAATGTATTCTTTTTAATGTCTGAGTAATACTCCATTGTGTATATGTACCAAAGCTTTCTTATCCATTCATCTGCTGATGGACATCTAGGTTGCTTCCATGTCCTGGCTATTAGAAACAGTGCTGCAATGAACATTGGGGTACACGTGTCTCTTTCCCTTCTGGTTTCCTCAGTGTGTATGCCCAGCAGTGGGATTGCTGGACCATAAGGCAGTTCTATTTCCAGTTTTTTAAGAAATCTCCACACTCTTCTCCATAGTGGCTGTACTAGTTTGCATTCCCACCAACAGTGTAAGAGGATTCCCTTTTCTCCACACCCTCTCCAGCATTTATTACTTGTAGACTTTTGGATCGCAGCCATTCTGACTGGTGTGAAATGATATCTCATAGTGGTTTTGATTTGCATTTCTCTGATAATGAATGATGTTGAGCATCTTTTCATGTGTTTGTTAGCCATCTGTATGTCTTCTTTGGAGAAATGTCTATTTAGTTCTTTGGCCCATTTTTTGATTGGGTCATTTATTTTTCTGGAGTTGAGCTGTAGGAGTTGCTTGTATATTCTCGAGATTAGTTGTTTGTCAGTTGCTTCATTTGCTATTATCTTCTCCCATTCTGAAGGCTGTCCTTTTCACCTTGCTAATAGTTTCCTTTGATGTGCAGAAGCTTTTAAGGTTAATTAGGTCCCATTTGTTTATTTTTGCTTTTATTTCCAATATTCTGGGAGGTGGGTCATAGAGGATCCTGCTGTGATGTATGTCGGAGAGTGTTTTGCCTATGTTCTCCTCTAGGAGTTTTATAGTTTCTGGTCTTACATTTAGATCTTTAATCCATTTTGAGTTTATTTTTGTGTATGGAGAACACCATATTTTTGAGATTCGTTCATGATGATGGAGTTAGCTGTAGATCACTCATTTTCATTGTTGTATATATTCATTCTGGGCTTCCTTTGTGGCTCAGATAGTAAAGAATCTGTGCAATGCAGGAGACCTGTGTTGGATCCCTGGGTCAGGAACACTCCTGGGGAAGGAAATAGCTACCCATTCCAGTATTCCTGCCTAGAGAATTCTGTGGACAGAGAAGACTGGCAGGCTACTCTCCATGGGGTCGCAAAGAGTAGGACATGACTGAACGTCTAACACTTTCACTTTCTTTTCATATATTCATTCTATTGTCTGAATTATAACAATCTATTTATTCACTCAACTATTGAAGTGGGCTTCAATGTTGGACTGTTTCTAGTTTTTTAAATATTTTGAACAATGCTGCCTAGAGTCTTTTTTACAGACAGCTCTGATGCCCATGTGTAGAGTATGTGTTCAGCTTTATCAAATAAGGTCAACTTATTTTCTCAAGTGGCACCAGCTGAAACTCTGTTATTTCTTCACTTCCAATTTCTTTACATCCTCAGGAACTCTGGGTATTACCTGGCTTTTATTTTTTATCAGTCTTTAAGATGTGATTTTAATGTGCGTTTCCCCGACTTCTAATAACCTGAAGCATGTTTTCACATACGTGTGTGGGTCATTTGTATTTTGTTTCCTTCTGCAACATGATGACATGCCATTTGTGCAATTTCGTGTGTTTTTTTAAAAAATTGATTCACATGTGTGTGTGCTAAGTTGTTTCAGTCATGTCCAACTCTTTGCAACCCTAGGGACTGTGGCCTGCCAGGCTCCTCTGTCCATGGGATTCTCTAGGCCAGAATATTGGAGTGGGTTGTCATTTCCTTCTCCAGGGGATCTTCCTGACCCAAGGATGGAACCTGGGCCTTTAGGTCTTCTGCATTGGCAGCTGGGATCTTTACCACTAGCGTCATCACAGTTGTTCTTAATATCCTGTGCACAAATCTTTGTCACTTATGTTGCAAATATCTTGTCTTGGTTGTATGATAAGTCTTTTTTCTCTATATGGTGATTTTGGTAAACAAGAGGTTACTCATTTTAATGCATTTTATTTTTTTGATTAATTATTTGGCTGCATCGGTTCTTAGTTGTAACACATGGGATCTTCATTGCTGAAAGTGGGATCTCTCCAGCTTCAGCACATGGTCTTAGCTGTCCTGTGGCCTGTGGAAACCTAGTTCACTGACCAAGGATTGAACCCACATGCCCTGCACTGGAGGGCAGTCTTAACCACTGGACCACCCGAGAAGTTCCTATTTTACTGTATTTTAATACAGCAATCTTTTCTTTTGGTTTTTGTATTTATGTCAGAATGATAGTTTTCCCCTTCATATTTTGGAGGAGGAAACGGCAGCCCGGGCCAGTATTCTTGCCTGGAGAATCCCATGGAGGAGCCTGGTGGGCTACAGACCATGGGGTCGTGAAGAGTTGGACTGAGTGAGTAAACAACATTAACAACAACCCTTCGTATTTATATCTTTAAACTATATGAAAAACTGATGCCGAAGCTGAAACTCCAAAACTTTGGCCACCTGATGCGAACTGACTCATTTGAAAAGACCCTGATGCTGGGAAAGATTGAAGGCAGGAGGAGAAGGGGACAACAGACGATGAGATGGTTGGATGGCATCACCGACTCAATGGACATGAGTTTGAGTAAACTCCAGGCATTGGTGATAGACAAGGAGGCCTAGCATGCTGCAGTCCATGGGGTCACAAAGAGTCGGACACAACTGAGTGACTGAACTGAACTGATATGGAGTTGATTTTGTATAGGGTATGAGATAGGGATTCCTATCTCTATTTCTCACTATTCACTATTTCTCAGGTAAATCACTGATAAACTGTCCTGGCCCATTCATTAAGTAGTTATATCCTTCCTGCTCTGCTTGGCAGAGAATGGTCACTCACCAACCAAGTCTCCTTATACAGCTGGGTTTGCCTCAGGGCTTTAATTCTGCTCCATTTGTCTGTTTTCTGTGTCCAAGTAATACCACACTGTCTTAATTAACATTGTTTTCCAAGTACAGACTTTCAGTCATAAGATGACTATGTTCTAGGGCTCAAAATTATGGCATGTTGTTATAGCTAAGAACACTATAGTGTATATTTGAAATTTACAGAGAGTAGATTTTATGTATTTTACTGCACACACACACACAAAAGGTGTGAGATGACACACTTGCTAATTAAGTTAATTATGGTAATCATATTACAATGTATTTGTATATCAAATCACCACATTGTACATTTTAAATACATAAATTTTTTGGTCAATTATACCCCAATAAAGGGGTCATTTATACCCCTTGTGGCTCAGCTGGTAAAGAATCTGCCTGCAACGAGGGAGACCTGGATTCGATCCTTGGGTTGGGAAGATCCCCTGGAGAAGGGAACAGCTACCCACTCCAATATTCTGGCCTGGAGAATTCAATGGACTGTATAGTCCATGAGGTCACAAAGAGTCGAACATGACTGAGCGACTTTCACTTCACTTCATATCCCAATAAAACTGGGGAAAAAGCAAACCGCGTTGCTTTATGATAAGTTTTTCTCTCTGATGGAGCATCACTGACTCAATGGACATGAGTTTGAGCAAACTCCAGGAGATGGTGAAAGACAGGGAAGCCTGGCATGCTGCAGTCCATGGAGTCACAAAGAGTTAGACAAAACTGAGCTACTGAACAACAACATTTAATGGGGCAAGATTCAGCAGCTCTTTTTCTTTGGAAGTGTCTTGGCAATGCTCTTCCCCGCAAATTTCAAAATCAGCTTATTGAGTTCCCTGAAAAATCCCATCAGAATTTCAACCATGATTACGTTGAACCTATAGATCAACTTGAGGAAACGACTTTTTTTTTTTTACAGTATTCAGTATTCCTATTCAAGAAAACAGTACTTATCTCTGTGTATTTTTCATTTTTAATATACACAGCATTTTATTTTTATTTTTTCTTAAATATTTACTTATTTGGCTGCATTAGGTCTTATTTGCAATCCATGGGCTTACTTGCCCTGTGGTATGTGGCATCTCAGTTCCCCGACCAGAGATTGAACCTACATCCCTTGTATTGCAAGGCAGATTCTTAACCTCTGAACCACCATGGAAGTCTCTACATAGCATTTTAAATGGAGGTTTAGGGGACTTGCAAACTCCTGCACAGACTCTATCTCGGGATCCCTGATATGACGGCCCGCTAGTCTCTGTGCTGTTTCCTTTTTCCTCAGGAAACATTTCCCAGTGGTGCCACCAGTGGTACATAATACATATGCATACACCTACCTTCCCACCCTCTTCCTACTTGTCTCTCTGGCCTTCTGATATCTATTCCTAGGAAACTTACCAAGTTAAGCTTTTTCTGCAGTCTGGAGAGACAGAATGGCTAAAAGCATGAACTTGGGAGCCATACTGCATAAATTTTAATCCTGGTTTCTTCCTATCTGTGAAATCTTGGCCAAGTTCTCCTACTTCTCTGTGTCTCAGTATCTTCGTCTGTAAAACAGGTAAGATGGTGATGACAAATAGAACTTAGCTCATAGAATTGTCGAGAAGATTAAATGAATAAATACATGCAAAGCACTTAGAAGAGTGCCTGGGATAGCATGTGTTACTCCTTGCTGTTGTTTCAAGAAGTTTAATGTCTTCACATCCGTGGGAGGAAGGGATCTTCTTTAGAATTTTAAGTTAGGACATCTGACTTCAAATTCCTAGGCTGGGATGAAGTAGCAAATATGGGTTAGTGTAACAATTATGCTTGTGGAATTGGAGTTTTAAAAAAATGTTGGATAGGTTGAAAACCTTGTTTCGCCATTTACCTACTGGGTGACTTTGGTTTCTGAGCCTCAATTTCCTCACCTGTAAAATGGGAATAACACAGCTATTAAATAAAACAATCAATGGGAAAGACTTTGGTAATGCTTTAGGAAGGGACTCATTTAGCAAGGCTCCGTGATGTGAGTTACAGTCACGTCCTTGAAGGTCATCTGCTTCTTTCTAGAGTTCTGTGGCCTCTTTGCCATGTTCACAGCTCACATTAGCCTAAGCAGATTGTTTGAAGAGCAGATTCCTGTGCCTGGCCCCAGAAATTTAGGTACAGTGGGTCTGCAGCCGGGACCAGGAATCTGCATGTCTGTGGCATGTTTAATTCCTATTTAAAAATATGCAATTCCAGTATTAACGATATGTTTCCAAAGCATGATCCCAGGTTGAGAGTGGCTATAGCAATTCACACTCGTCATCTGAGCGCCTTCTTTTCCTAGCACTGGGCCTTCCTTTTACTCTGGCCACACTTGGCAAAAAACATTCAGCCACTTCCTGGCTGAGCCACTTTCTCCCTGGGAGAGATGAACGGGTGCCCTCTAGGGCATGGAAGGAGAAGAGCTGCTTCCTGCTCATTGTCTAGAGGTACCAGGAGCAGCCATAAAACCCCCAGAGCATGTGTGGGGAATAGGCAAGGGGATGGAGGTGGGAACTGCACTCTCATCGAGGTGATCTTCGTGAGGCTTCAGCACAATGAAACCAAGGGCTGTGGGATCTGCCCCCAGTCTGGGCTGGTCCCACTCTGCTCTCGTGCCTGGGAACCTGAATCTAAGTCACTTAGTGAGGGCAGCACAGGCAGTAGCCACACTCTGTAGACCACGCATAGAAAACACCTGCCCACGGCACATCCTATGTGAGGCCTGCCCCCTACTTTACCTGTCGTTTTTAGCCCTGTTAGCCTGGGCTGATGTGTGCTTCAGTTCTCTATACAATGGGGCTTATCATAGTACTTATCTCATAGGGTAGTTGTAAGGTTTAAATGCTTCATGACTGTGAAATGCTTCATGCTGGGCACATACTAAATACACAATAGATATCTGCAATATATTGGAGTCTTTCCAGTCATTGATGCATGAATTACATGAATTTTATTGGTTTATTGGTTCTAGAAGCACTACACTAAGCGGGCTTCCCAGGTGGCTCAGTGGTAAAGAATCCGCCTGCCAGTGCAGGAGATACAGGTTTGATCCCTGGGTGGGGAAGATTCCCTGAAGAAGGGAATGGCAACCCACTCCAGTATTCTTGGGAAATCTTCTGGACAGAGGAGCCTGGTAGGCTATAGTCCATAAAGTTGCAAAAGAGTCAGATACAACTCAGCAACTAAACAATAGCCATGCTAAGTTTTATTTCACATAATACTCATTATTATCTCCATTTTACAGATTAAAGAATTAATGGTATTAACTATACTTCAATAATTTTTTTTAATTTTTCAAAAAAAAAATTAATAGTAGATGCCTTGCCCAGGATCACATGGATAGGATGGGACAAAGGGTGGGATTTGAAACCCAAAACTAGGCTGGCTCCAGGGTACATGCTATTAACCACTGTTCTATCCTGGTGGCTCAGGGTCTCCCTTTTTGGTCCCCACTTTCTTCATTCACCTCACTTTCTCTCCTGCCCCACTCAAGCCCCCCATTCTAAGCAGGTCTCCTCTCCCTTTTTGTTTGGAAACCTAAAGGCTGTGGTTGATGCAGCTCTGAACCCAGCATTGTCTGTCTGCAGCCACCATCTTCTCTGGTCCCTTCTCCTCATAGCTGGAGTCCTTCCCTCTCAAGGCTCACCACCTCCTCCTACCCCAATCCCTTATGTCCACCCTACCTGCCACCCCTGGGACCTGCCACAATGCCATCCTGCTTCTCTTCTATTTTTCTTCTCTCTCATTCCTGTTGTCCCACCCAGGTCTTCTCCATCCAATGGCATCCTCACTCAGTGTGGTATCATGCTCCTTTCCCTTCCTCCCAGAGAGCTACCTTGAAGAAGACCCTCCACCCACAGACGCCTCCCCCTAACTCCCAAGGTCATTTGGGTAGTGGCAGAACAAGGATTCAGACCCTGACCCCTGACATGTGGTCCAGGGCTCTTCCACATGCCACATCCTCTCCATGGAGCATTTATCAGACTAGGTAGTCTGGGCACACCCTGAAGGGATGAAGCAAGGGACAGGGAAGCTGAGATGAGGAGTCTGGTCCTGATGGAGGAAGTCCAGGCTAGGCAGGATTCTGGATGATGACAGAGTCTAAGAGAGGTCATTAGGCCTTCCCTGCTTATTCCAGAGGATACAGAAATGCACATACTAATCCTCCACTGCACTGCTTTCCTTGCAGTGAGACCAGGTAGCCGTTTCACACTGGCCGGGGACAGATGAGGGCTCTTGAACTGATGTTAATTCAGATACTCCTGTCCCTACCAAAATAAAATGTGTATTTCTGCTTGTGTGTATGCTGGGAAGTTTGAGGATAGGCAGTGGTGAAGGGACTTGCAGCCTTCAGGAACTGGGGGGCAGAGCTGCTGGCCTCACAGGGGGACATGCGGTCAGAGAGGAGAGGCAGCAATTATATTCTCTGTGACCCAAGAGCAGGACTGAAGCCCATATACACACCCTGCTGGGGGTTAGCACCCAACTCACCGGAGCACAGGAGAGGGCTTAGAGGGCTGTATCAGGGGTGGGAGAAGACACCCTCCCAGGTGTGATGGCCTGGTTCCCAGATGCGTCCAGGCTGAGCCCTGGTGGGAGGACAAACCTCACAGTGGGGACTGTCTGCCTGACAGGTTCCCAGGTGTGCACGAGGCTGGGGAAGGGGGCCTTGCGAGGAAGGGGACTCTTCCTCAAGGCTTTCCCAATTCTGCTCATCATTTTACTGATAATAATCCCTCCTGTTTTTCCTCCCTGTCCCATAGCCCACTCTGAACAAGACCTCACCCTACTCCCCAAACTATTTAGAAGCCAGGATGGCCAGAGCTTAGCAAGAACCTCACTACTCCTTCCTGAAGTGGGTCATGAGACGCTGATGGTTTAGGGCCACACAGGTCCTGCTTTAAATAACACTGACTCACATAGGAAGAAAGCATGACCCCCTTCCTACTACAAGAGAGAACAAACCTGACTCCATATTGGATCTGTTTTTTCTACTTTAACCTTTGTGTTCCATTGCTTTTGCTTCTGTTTAAGAATGTTGCCTATACCCTGAAATGTACAGCACAGCCCATTCTCAAGCCTCTGACCTTGAAGGATATAACACTATTTTATTCATATAGAGATAAAACAGTGCAGAACAAGGAGAATGACATTTGCCTCATTGGAGGTTTATAGGAATGTCGTGACCGGACTTATGTGGACAATGGCAAAAACAAAGGATTCTGACAGCAAGAAGTTTGCAACAACCAACCATGCTCCTCCCTCACCTTGCCTTTAAAAATGCTTTGCCAAAACCCTTCAAGGAGTTCCATGTTTTTTAGGGGAATAAGCCACCTTTTCACCTTGCATGGCTCTGCAATAAGCCTTTCTCTGATCCAAATTCCAACAACACTGGGTCTTTTTAACCCTGACTATTGGAGGGGCACTTCTCCTTTGCTGATGCCCATTTCAACAGAGGGAAATAAGGCTTGGAGTCAGACCCTTTTAGCCCCCCTCCTCCAGAGCCCCCCTTCCCCAGCCTCATGAGCGCCTGGGAAACTTTCAGGCCAAAGTCCCTGCCGTGGGGTCTGTCCTCACACCAGGGCTCAGCCTGGACGTCTCTGGGAACCAGGCTGTCATACTGGGGAGGGTGTCTTCTCCCACCCCTGATACAGCCCTCTAAGCCCTCTCCTGTGCTCTGGTGAGCTGGCGGCTGACTCCCTGTAGCACAATTGAATAACAGTATTTGGTCTCCTTGCATATTTGTATATGGCATGTGGTAGTGGTTTTCTAGGGCTACCCTGATAGCTCAGCTTGTAAAGAATTTGCCTGCAGTGCAGGAGACCTGGATTCAATCCCTGGGTTGGGAGGATCCCCTGGAGAAGGGAAAGGCTACCCACTCCAGTGTTCTGGCCTAGCGAATTCCATGGACTGTATAGTCTATGGTGTTGCAAAAAGTCGGACACGACTGAGCCACTTTCACTTTCTTTCTCTCAGTGGTTTTCTATTTCTGATGTTACATAAAGCTTTCCTCATTATTTACAACTTAATGATTTTAGACTTAATGACTTATCTCAGACTTATATAAAACTATGGACAATCCTATAACAAACAGCTAGCTGACTTAAGTAAGAAAAACATTAGATATATGGTTGAAGTCCCTGTGTCTCTCTCCCCAGTTGTATCCCGCTCCCTCCCACCTCTGCTGGCTTGCCACCATCCTTATATACTGTTGATTATTCCCAAGCAGGTATCTATGCTTTTACTAGGAGGGTGATACGTAAGTAGAGAGGGAGACAGATGGATGGATAAAGATAGATATAGGAATATACAACTATAACGGGCTTCCCAGGTGGCACTAGTGATAAAGAACCTGCCTGCCAATGCAGGAGATGTAACAGACGCGGGTTCAATCCCTGGGTGGGGAAGATCTGGAAAAGGATGTGGCAACCCACTCCAGTATGCTTGCCTGGAGAATCCCATGGACAGATGGAGTCTGGCAGGTTACAGTCCATGGGGTCACAAAAAGTTGGACATGCCTTGGTGGCTGAGTATGCATGCATGCATACCTGTATAATCACCACCCAGGCCATTTAAAAAAGTGTTTGGCACCCCAGAATTCCCCCTATGTTCCCCCTCTCAGTCAACATTTCCTCCCACCCCAAAGGGAACCATGACCTTACCCTCTAATGGCATGGATTGGTCTTGCCTGTCTAAACAACAGAAAGGATCAGTTTGCACGTTTAAAGTTTATACAAAAGGCATCATTCTGCACCAATCTTTCTGAAAATGTTCTTGAGCTTTTTCCATGTTGATACTCGAGCTTTCTTTTTAAAACAAATGTATTTGATTTAGAAGAGTGAGTTGACTTAAATGAAAACATCAAGGGCACACTGGGACAGTTTGAATGTGGACAGCCAGAGAAACAATGGCTCTAACTTCACTGCTTTCCCCTTTTACAGATGTGAAAACTGAGGCCTGACAGAGTAAGAACCGTCCCCCCAGGTCACTTGGCAAGTTCGGAGCACAGCTGGGATGAGGGCCACAGCCTTAAATGTCAGAGGCCAGAGATCTTTTCTACTGTGTCATGCTGGCAAGAACTTTTCCCTTCACCCCACCCCAGGGCAACAGATACCAACACTATTTCCTAGCCAGGAATAGATAGTTCTTCACCTAGAACAGCAGAAAGTGGACTGATTTTGTGAGTTGACTGTTGGAGAATTAAGCCTGGGATTGGGGTGGTGTGGTGTTGGAGGGGAACAAGACAGCTGTCCAGGCTTCAAAGTTATGACAAGCCTTTCAGTTGGCAGCCCACCTCGGTGACCTATATTTTAATACGTGCTATTAGATTATTGCTAATGAGACATCTTAGGGATAAAAGAATTATGCTCACTGGCCAGGCTGTGGTAAAAGTACAATTGAATTAAGGGCTGAAATCGTTTAGGACTCTGCTAGACAACCTGTCCCCCAGGCTGGGCCTGAATGGAGATATTAAGCTTTGAAAATTACACAGGAAAAATAAGTATAATTGATCTAAGGTAACTTCACTCGTCTAAATTAAATAATGTGATTGTTACAGGCAGAAAGGATCGGGATGAGGAGACGGACAGAAAAGGCTCGCTATCTGCAAACAAAGTTATAAGGAAAAGCCGTAGGGAACTGACTTTCCCTGATGAGCTGAGCACCCTCCTGATGGCTCCAAGGGTCCACTTGGGCATCAACAGGAGACGGACCTCATCTGAGCATCACAGACTCTGGTGCGGCAGGGACTCCAGACCACAGTCTTTACCATCTCCTACCTAATACCTGGGGGCTTCCCTGGTGGCTCAACGATAAAGAATCTGCCTGCCAGTGCAGGAGATGCACATTCAATCCCTGGGTGGGGAAGATCCCCGGGAGAAGGAAACAGCAATCCACACCAGTATACTTGCCTGGGAACTCCCATGGACAGAGGAGCCTGGTGTGCTGCAGTCCACAGGGTCGCAAAGAGTTGCACATGACTCGGTGACTAACCCAAGCACTTTTTGCTCTCCTTGGCCTCAGAGTGGGAAGCTCATGCCCCCTCCAGCCCCCTAGGCAGGCTGTCCAATGTCTGCACTCTCGGTTAGAAGAGATTTCTTTGCTGGTGGCCAGCCAGTGGCTTTTGTGGAGCGTGTGTCCACCCACATGAGTCCTGCTCTCTGGAACACCAAAGATTGGTGAAATGCCACCTCCCTGGAACAAGGTCCCACCCCTCCTGAGTCACCTTCATACCGCATTGTGTGTGCGGTGCCTACCTGAGCTCAGATCTTGAGCAATGTACTTCATCTGCATATAACTTCAGAAGACCCTGCCCTGTCTCCCAGGAGCTCCTGGGTTGAAGGAGGGAAACTGTATTCCTCGCTCTGACCTAAATATTTGCATTCCCCCAAATCTTTCATTGACTCTAGGTTATTTGGGGGCAAAGCTGATCCTGAAACTGTTTACACCATGGCAGATGCTGCTATTACAAACCTGCCGGGCAGGGCAGGTGCTGCCCACCTGGGAGGATGGAGACTTCTCCTCTCCTCCATCCATCACGCCCCCTGGTAGCTCCCTTTAGCTCCC
The DNA here is from genome assembly GCF_019923935.1 of Bubalus bubalis. NCBI lineage: Eukaryota > Metazoa > Chordata > Mammalia > Artiodactyla > Bovidae > Bubalus > Bubalus bubalis. Next base: position 23,485,674 of record NC_059174.1, on the reverse strand, counting down.
CAGCTCCTGTCCTACCCCTGGGCTACACAGAGTTGGCTGCCTGGAAGGTGGGACTGGAGGTTCCCCACTGCCAATCTGCCCCCCAATATTGCTGTTTCTAATGCATTAAAGCCCACAGTTAATCCTTTTGTTTTAGCTCCTACTTCCTTTAAGTTAAAACTGAACTAGAGTATGTAGATACAAGAGGCTTCCTCCCTTTATCCTTCTCTATTTCTTCTCCCTTTCTCCTTCCCTTCCTTCCTTTTTCCTTCCTTCCCACAGTATTTCCTGAGTAACTATTACATATTAGGAGAAGTTCTATGAGCCAGGACTGTTATAGTAAAGACAACAGATGAGTTTTCTCTTAAACTCAAGCAGGGGGAAGGCTAGAAACAAACAAGCAAATAAATCAGCTATCAACAGATATTGACAAAGCCTTGCAAACACTGGAGCACTGGGTTAACTCAGAAAGTCTGGGGAGATCCCTTTAGTTGGGTGCACAGGGAAACTCTCTCCAGTTGAGAGACCAAACGGTGAGAGGGACCCAGGGTGGCAGGGATCAGGGAGGGGTGACTCAGACAGAGAAAGCACCTTGTGGGTTGGAGGACTGGAGCAACGAGGCAGGCAGTGCCTCCCAGGAGTGTGGCCAAGGGCAAGGGGAAGGAAGGGGAGGTGGGAGATGGCCTGATTTTCAGCTGCCTCTTGGCCACCCAGAGGAGGATGGCATTTACTCAATGCAGTGAGAAAGTCCCTGAGGGCTCTTTAGGGTGAGCAGCACAATCAAAGTTGTGTTGAAAAGGTCTGTCCGGCCCCTTGTGCAGAGTGGCTGGCAGAGGCCTGGTCAGGAGGTTCTAGAGTTACTGGAAGAGAAGGGGATGGGGTGCGGTGAGGAAAGGGAATTGGGGCCTTCCTCCCAGGCAGGAGAAGGACAACGGCAGGGGCAAAGGGTGGTTGTAACAACGAGTCTAAATCATACCCCAAAAGAACAGTCTGGGGTCACTTTCTGATCTTGAAAAAAATGTAAAGAAATACTGAAAGAGTAAACAGACCTGCTCTCTCTAGTTCCTTACAAAACCGCCTAATCTGCCCAGTCCTCCTGGCAACCCATCTCGGGGCTTCTCTCTGCCTTCAGAGTGGGACAGCAGGCTGCTTGCCCCTGAAACACCCAGGGATAGGCCTGCTCTCTGGATGGGTCTGTGAACAGTGCTGAACACAGAGCCTGGTTGTTCATGAGTACATCCCCAAACCTCACCCTGTCAACAAAATGTGACTTTTAGTGTGTGGGACAGGAGAAATCTCTTCTTCAAAATCCAGTTATTGAGTTGGAGAGGTTCCCATATTAATCTCAAAGATGACCTTTTTTAAAGAAAGAAAAAAAAAAACATGGCCACAGGAATCAATGGTCTTGTCTTTTTTTTTTTTTTAAAGAAAGTGAAAGTCACTCAATTGTGTCCGACTCTTTGTGACCCCATGGACTATACAGTCCGTGGAATTCTCCAGGCCAGAATACTGGAGTGGGTAGCTGTTCCCTTCTCCAGGGGATCTTTCCCACCTAGGGATTGAACCCAGGTCTCCCGCATTGCAGGCAGATTCTTTACCAGCTAAGCCACCAGGGAAGCCCAAGGATACTGGAGTGGGGAGCCTATTCCTTCTCCAGTGGATCTTCCCAACCCAGGGATCAAACCGGGGTCTCCTGCATTGCAGGCGGATTCTTTACCAGCTGAGCTACCAGGGAAGCCCAAAGGGTCAGAAACAATTGCCAAAACCTGGGATTGAACCAGGGACTTTTAGATCTTCAGACTAATGCTCTCCCAATTGAGCTATTTCAGCCATTTGGCTGCTCTGGGTCTTAGTTGCAGCACGTAGGATCTCTTGGTTGCGGAATCTAGTTGGGAATTTCTTAGTTGTGGGCTCTAATTCCCCAACCAGGGATCAAACCCAGGCCCCCTGCATTGGGAATATAGAGTCTTTGCCACTGGACTGTGGGGGAAGTCCCCCGAAGATTATGTTTTTTAAAAGATGATGTTTTTTTTTAAAGTAGAAGCATAAGCTCTAACTTAAGCAATATGAGCTTCTTTTCTATTAATTTAGGAGAGAAAAGGAATTGGCCTTTGTACACCTTAACCTTCCCTGTTGCACCTGACATAGGATCCACTCTTTGGGCCTCAGCTTTCCCTTCTGTACAATGGGCACAATGATTCCCACCGTTTACTTCTGTTCTGACATTCTGTGTCCTCACTGAGGGGGGATGATGAAATGGACTGATCAGCACTATAACTGGGGTGAAGGAGATTTCTTTGAGCAAATGGTAAGGCTCCAATCTAACTGCGTCCTGAGGTGGGGGTTGCAGCTGCTACTGACCAGAAAGGAATCCAGTGAGAAGGAAGGGCCAGGGGCAGGACAGTCTGGCTGTCTCGAAGGACTCACCTATCAGTGTGTAATTAAATTTTCCCGACTTCTGTTGTTTTGGTCACCAGGGGTCTTTGCAAAGCCTTCATTACTTTCCAATAGTCTGATTTTCTTTTCTCCTTTTTTTTTTTCCCTGTTACCTTCAGACTTTGAAATTATCTCAGTGACTCAGCCATTTGACTTCTTATTAATTCCAGGATCCTGTGTCCTATCTGTCCATTTTCCTTCCTGTTTTTCAGAAGCCTGGCTTGTACTTTAACTCTTCCCAGCAGCCACAAATTAAGGCACCGTCAGTGACTGCCTGCTGCCTTCACCTCGAAAGTATTGTGGTCCTGGGTCACCTTCCACTCGTCACAGTTCCTGGGCTGAGAGTTCAAAGTCCCGTTTCCAGAGTGGAAAGAGAATTCCAAAGTTTCTGCATATCTTCTAAAACAAAATCCCAAACAAACAAAAACAAGATCCCAAATAAAGCAGATTAATTGAATATTACAAACTGTGACTAATAAGTTAAGTCGAAGAATTTCAAGGACGGAAAGGACTCCAGAGTTTGTCCACAGCTGTGCTTCTCTCCACCATATTATCTCCAAAAGTTGGCCACTGAACGTGTGCTTGGATGCCTCCCATGACGGAGTGCTCACTTCTTCAAAGGCAAGCAACTCCACCTTTAGACCTCTCCACTGGCCCTGGGTTTAATGCTTGGGTCCTCACAAAAGAAGCTCCTTCCCCCTCCTTCTGTAACAACCCTGCAGGTATTTAAGGACAGGTATAACCACTCTCTCTCCACCCCTATCACCACCTTGGGTTTTCTGTTCTCTGAGAAGCACCCAGCCCCAAAACCTTTAAGTGTGTCTTAAGAGGCTGATTCCAAATCACAGCTCCTGGAATTGCCTCTAGAATTGAGTAGCTGCCAGGGACGCTGATGATAATTGCTTAAGAGGCCACAGGGACACATTTCTTCCCCTCCCAGTCCTTGACTTTCTCAGGTTTCCTTGATCCGGTTTGTAACGATCTCATCCTGGTGAAATGCAAACATTTGTACTGTTTCACTGCCCCTGAGATACCTGCCTGGTCTCCACACCAGAGAAGGCCATAACCCTTTGTGATCACTTAGGAAGGTACCCAAGGGCTCCTGTGGCATTGGATATACAGATGTACAGATGGAGGGTGGAAGGATGCCTCTGGCACAGGGCATCACCAACCAGTGCCTTATGGGCCCAGCTCAACATTCCAGTGTTTTACTTGGCCCACCCAGTGCTTACAGACCAGGAAATTTCTCGTAAACATCTAGGTCTCTGCACAGAAAACAAACATCACTACCAAAGGGGAAGTGATGGGGGAGGGATAAATTGGGCATATAGGCTTAACAGATGCACACTGCCATATATAAAATACATGAACAACAAGAATTTATAGCACAGGAACTACAGGGCTTTCCTGCTGGCTCAGACATTAAAGAATCTGTCTGCAATGTGGGAGACCTGGGTTCAATCCCTGGGTTGGGGAGATCTTCTGTAGAAGGAATGGCAACCCACTCCAGTATTCTTGTCTGGAGAATTCCATGGACAGAGGAGCCTGGCAGGGTACAGTCCATGAGGTCACAAAGAGTCAGACCGGAACTGAGTGACTTTCACACTCACAAGAACTGTATTCAATATTTTGTCATAAACTATAATGGAAAAGAATAGAAATATATATATATATATATATATATATTCTTATAACTGAATTATTTTGCTGTAAACCTGAAGCTAACAAAATATTGTAAATCAACTATACTTCAATTTTTAAAAAATCTAGGTCTCTGGTTTCCCATAAAGCATGGGGAGTTCTATCTGGCCATCCTGAGTTTTGAGAGGGCAGGAGCTCTCCTATTCACCCCAGACCCCTTATTTTTTCTCTCTTTTAAAATCTTTCTTTTTTATATTTGTCTGCATTGGGTCTTAGCTGCAGCATGCAGGATCTTTTGTTGTGGCACGTAGACTCTCTAGTTGTGGTGCTTAGGCTTCAGTAGTTGTGGCACATGGGCTTAGCTACTCCTCAGCACGTGGGATCTTAGCTCACCAACCAGGGATCAAACCCACATCCCCTGCATTGCAAGGTGGATTCTTAACCACTGGACCACCAGGGAAGACCTGACCCCTCATTTCTTGACAGCCATACTCACTTCCCTTTCTGTCTAGTCTGTCATTTTGAGGATTTCCACTTGGTCACCAGCGTTGCCACCATGATGTGGTGCTGCCTGGGGAAGAGTTACTGCTTTGCCTCTACAAGGGGCTTTCCATGTGTATCCACCTCCCCGGTCATCGCTGGCCTTCTGTCTGCATCCCTACCTATATGAGTGTTGCCAGGTGTTTCCTGACCAGGTCAGGTGCCTTTGGTCCATCCTCTGGGTCTGGCATGTGAATCTGAGCAGATGTTCTGCTGAATAGTCAGTAGGGATGGGGAAGGAACCATGGATTATCAGGGTAATCTGAGCATGAATTAACCAGTTGTCCTGAGAAAGTGTGGTCACGTGCTTCCCTAGTGGAGGCCTGGGAATCTGCAGGGCTGCTGTTGAATCTTGTTCAGCACCATCTTTGGAAACAATTTGCTGTTGTTCTTTAGTCGCTAAGTTGTGTCCGACTCTTTCGAGACCCCATGGACTGTAGCCCGCTAAGCTCCTCTGTCCATGGGATTTCCCAAGCAAGAATACTAGAGCAGGTTGCTATTTCCTTCTCTAGGGGATCTTCCTGACCCACAGATCAAACTACATGTCCTGCACTGGCAGGCAGATTCTTTACCACTGAGCCACCAGGGAAGCCCTTGGAAACAATACATTTACCAAAAATGACTGTATGAACTTCCTAGAGCCGCTGTGACAACGTATCACAAGCTGGTGGCTTTAAACAAGTTCCGGAGGCTGGAAGTCTCAAATTGAGGTGTCTTCAGGGCCTTCTCCCCGTGAAAGCTCCAGGAAAGAATCCTCCTGTGCCTCGCAGCTTCCAGTGTTTGAAGGCAATCCTTGGAGTTACTTGGCTTGGAACCGTGTGGCTCCAATCTCTGCCTCCACTATCGTGTGGTTGTCTTCTCTTTGTGTGTGTCTGTGTTGGACTAGGGCCCACCCTAACAAACTCATGTTAAATGAATTACATCTACAAAGACCCTCATTCCAAATAATTGCAGATTCTGAGTACTTAGGGTTAGGACTTTAACATGTCTTCTTTGCAGGGGGGATACAATTCAACCCACAACACGTACCAAGATCTCTTCCACTTCTAGCCATTGCTGTTTTCCAAGCTGATGACTGAACGATATCCTCAAAGGCAAAGGCAATTGAAATGTTGCCATGAATGACCCAAGACTAACAGGGCTCAACAGCCTACATTGGTCCACCCAGAGGTCCATTAAGGGGAGGTGTGGATGCCAGATGCAGGGTTTCCTTCATCTCATTTAATCTGCATGCTGCTGTTCTGGCCAGGACACCTGAGCATGCGTGGTGCTAGGTAATGCACCAGCCTCTCTGGGCAGTCTGTGATTTGGTTCCAAAGCTCAGGACCCTGAGATTGTCATGTACTTTCTCCTCCCTGCATGCGTGCATGCTAAGTTGCTTCAGTCATGTGCAACTCTTTGCAACCCTATGGACTGTAGCCCACAAGGCTCCTCTGTCCATGGGATTCCCCAGTCAAGAATACTGGAGTGGGTTGCCCTGCCCTCCTCCAGGAGATCTTCCTCACCCAGGGATCAAACTCACATCTCTTGTCTCCTGCAGTGACAGGTGGGTTCTTTACCACTAGTGCCACCTGGGAAGCCCTTTAATATTCTGAGTTGTTTCAGATGGAGCCTGAAAGCTTTCTGGATCCTAGGCCTCTGGTGGTATCTGAATTGAAGGTTGGTCTTCTTTATGTGATACAGCTTCGAACCAAATCCATTCAGCTCAGATGACATCATATGATATTTAGATTTTTTTCCTCTGGTACACCAGTTATAAAAATAATTAAAATTTGACTCCTATTGGAATGGATTTATTAGTGAATGTGGGGGATAAACAGGAAGCCATTGCTTAGCTTTCCTTTATGATTCAAGGGGGAAATAATGATTGGTTTGTTGAAAGCCCTAGGAAATGAGCTTGATTTTTTTCCCCCCTAGTTTGGAGTTCTGGGGTTCATGTCACTGAAGTATCCCTTTTAACAAAACTGAAAAGCATGCTTGTTCTGAGGAAAGGAATTCATACTCAACAGAAAGACATAGTAATACTCAAGGCTGCTGCTGCTGCTGCTAAGTTGCTTCAGTCGTGTCCGACTCTGTGCGACCCCATAGACGGCAGCCCACCAGGCTCCCCCGTCCCTGGGATTCTCCAGGCAAGAATACTGGAGTGGGTTGTCATTTTCTTCTCGAATGCATGAAAGTTAAAAGTGAAAGTGAAGTCGCTCAGTCGTGTCTGACTCCGTGTCTGACTCCGAGCGACCCCATGGACTGCAGCCTATAAGGCTCCTCCGTCCATGGGATTTTCCAGGCAAGAGTACTGGAGTGGGTTGCCATTGCCTTCTCTGAATAACACTCAACAGACCTCCACTTTCCCACCCCTACCCCCCATCCAAACTACATTAATAGCTGTTGTTTGGCCCCACCGGGGATGAATCAGAGAGCGTCCCTTCGTTCCCTTCGGCTGCTGCCTGGAGGGAGAATGAGCACCCATCTCTCCCATTCCCCCTGGTTCTACCTCTGCCTTTCTCCACGCATCTGCACAGTGGGTGTCCCAGGACAGGAGGACAACATAGGCAAGATCTCTGCTAAGCTCTGAGATCCCTGGGAGGAAAATACCAGATTATATCCACCCGAGTCTCCAGCTTTCCCAAAGCTCAGACAGTAATGTCAGCTTTCAAGGAAATACTTTGTATTTGCATAGGATGTTACACTTTGCAGGGTTTTCTCTTGCTCTCTCTCACATGCCCTCTCACGCCTGCTCTTTCTGTCTCCGCTCGTCTCTCTCTCTCTCTCTCTCTCACACACACACACACAGTCTGGTCTGAACTGATTCACAAAATCTCAGTGACTTTATGCAAGTGAAGTAACAGCCCCTTTTTACAAATAAAGAAACTGAGTCCCAGAGAAGGTGAGAGATGTGACAATATGTCAGAAGGGAAGCCCCTCATAGCTCAGTTGGTAAAGAATCCTCCTGCAATGTGGGAGACCCGGGTTCGAGTCCTGGGTTGGGAAGATCCCCTGAAGAAGGAAATGGCAACAAAACCATGGGCAAAAGAGCCTGGCAGGCTATAGTCCATGGTGTTGCAAGAGTTGGACATGACTTAGCGACTAAATCACCACCATTATAAGTGAGCTCAAGGCAGAAAACGGAATCATTCTCCAAAATGTCCTCTAGGGGCCAGACAGCTGTAGAACAAGACCTGTGATCTGGTTCCTTCACTTCTGAGCCATTCATGATTTACATTTGAATGTTCCCACAACTGTCCTGCATTTGCCAAACTAGCTAGTATTGCCTGTGGTGCAGGCATTGCAGGGCGATGATGGGCAAGGGGGAGTTTTGGCAGATTTAAAGGCTTTACAAGCTTGACTAGCTTACAGCTAGTAAATTACCAGATTTACTAGCTGGTTGGGTTTCTGTTTACACACAGTTTAAACAAAGAGTGAACCTGTCACTGGGGAAGGTGACAGGGCATCTCTTTGGAGATTTCTATGCTTTGTTTCTTCATCCAGAAACTCTGAAGTTGAGAGTATTCAGTTACTTATTCGTCCAGAAATAACATGTCAGAGTTGAGGAAGTCACGCAAGGCCTCTAAATGTGGCAGAATTTGGACAAAGAGGAAATATGATGTGTGAAGGTAACATTGACACAGTATGAGAGGGTTGGGGGATTATTGAACAAATGTTGGGTTTTATTGCAGGTTGAATCTACTGTCTGAGGAAATACTTGTGCTCAAATAAATTTCCTCCATCAGAAATCCATTTTAGCCCCCTAAACTTTCCCTTGTTCAATTTGTTTGACAAATCATTTGTTCTCCTCCAGTTTGTGAGTCTAAAAGGAAAGTAACCCTGAATAGGGTGAAAAGTGATTTCAGCAGTCCCTGCCAACGCTGTTCATAAGGCCTGTGTTTACCTTTCAAAGGAAATTGCTTTTCCCCAACAATGGTGCTGCACACAGAGATTTGGCTTCAATTCTCTCAACTTAAGGGCTTCCCTGGTAGCTCAGAGGTAAAGAATCTGCCTGCCAGTGCAGGAGACACAAGAGATGCGGGTTCAATCCCTGGACTGGGAAGATCCCCTGGAGGAGGACATGGCAACCCATTCCAGTATTCTTGCCTGGAGAATCCTATGGACAGAGGAGCCTGGTAGGTTACAGTCCATAGGGTTGCAAAGAGTTGTGTCCGACTGAAGCGACTTAGCATGCATGCATCCCAACTTAATTTGGAGCACCTTCTAGTTTAAAACATTGACAAGCAGGTAACTGAATCTAAGAAACTTGGAAAAATTTGAAAATGTACATTATGAATGTTTTCCATTGAAGAAAACTGTGTGTGTGTGCGCAAAATAAGTTCAGGGGATACTTCCGGCTTTTCTACTATTAGTTCAGTTCAGTTCAGTCGCTCAGTCGTGTCCAACTCTTTGTGACTCCATGAATCGTAGCACCCCAGGCCTCCCTGTCCATCACCAACTCCCGGAGTTCACCCAAACCCATGTCCATCGAATCAGTGATGCCATCCAGCCATCTCATCTTCTGTTGTCCCCTTCTCCTCCTGCCCCCAATCCCTCCCAGCATCAGAGTCTTTTTAATGAGTCAACTCTTCGCATGAGGTGGCCAAAGTATTGGAGTTTCAGCTTCAGCATCATTCCTTCCAAAGAAATCCCAGGGCTGATCTCCTTCAGAATGGACTGGTTGGATCTCCTTGTAGTCCAAGGGACTCTCAAGAGTCTTCTCCAACACCACAGTTCAAAAACATCAATTCTTCGGCGCTCAGCCTTCTTCACAGTCCAACTCTCACATCCATACATGACCACAGGAAAAACCATAGCCTTGACTAGACGGACCTTTGTTGGCAAAGTAATGTCTCTGTTTTTGAATATGCTGTCTAGGTTGGTCATAACTTTCCTTCCAAGGAGTAAGCGTCTTTTAATTTCATGGCTGCAGTCACCATCTGCAGTGATTTTGGAGCCCCAGAAAATAAAGTCTGACACTATTTCCACTGTTTCCCCATCTATTTCTCATGAAGTGATGGGACTGGATGCCATGATCTTTGTTTTCTGAATGTTGAGCTTAGAAGTTGAATTCCAATTCAGCAATGCTTATTCAAACAACCACTTTGGAAGGAATTTAATTCTTCCCCCAACTCCAGCTCCCCAAATTATCACTCACTTTAACTTTATCCATCAGACACATTTGCTTCATCTTTCTATCAATGCAGCAAAAATGCATCCAGCAACCTGTGAAGCTACCTACTGGGAAAATCAGTCTGGGTTAAAACTTACTAATGTTAAGAATATGAGAGTATGTCATTAAGATTATATGAACATCAACAGGATAACACAGGAATATTAAGAACAAATTTATTGCAACAAATTCAACAACTTAAGTAATATATATAAATTTCCTGCAAAATACGACTTATATTGACTTCATCAAATGCTGGTGAGAATGTAGAGCCATCAAGGTTTTTATTCATTGCTGAGGGGAATGTAAATTGGCACAGCTACTTTGGGAAAACGTTTTACAGTTTTATGCTTCTGGTGTCAAATTTCAAAACTCTTTGCCTCTCCATAGAGCACAAAGATTTTCTCACACATTTTTCTCTGAAACTTTTATAGTTTTGCATTTTACATTTAAATCTGTGATCGCTTTGAATTAGTCTTTGTAGAGGGTGTGAGATTTAAATTGAATTTCATGTGGTAACATGCAAGTAAATTAATTACCTGTCAGAATAAAACTCAAAACTCTGTTAAGGATAATAGCCAAGTCTAGACACTCGATAAGGTGGCATTTATAATGTACAGGATAAACTGTACACATTTGTGTACATAAAATAATTTGCATAAAGACATGTAAAGAAGGAAAATATGATCCATTACTTGGAGAAGAATCAGCCAATGTAAATAGACTCAGGAATGACACAGATGATGAAATAGGAAACAATGACTGTAAAACTACTACTAATATTATAAATATATTCCAGACGATTAAGAAATCTGTGAACATAATGAGGGGACAAATAAGGATTTCTCATTAGCCAAGTGGGCTTCCCTGGTGGCTCAGTGGTAATCCACCTGACAAACAGGAGACGCAGATGATCCCTGGGTTGGGAAGATCTCCCGGAGAAGGAAATGGTAACCCACTCCAGTATTCTTCTGGGAAATCCCATGGATGGAGGAGCCTGGTGGGCTACAGTCTGTGCTTGGTCACTCAACTGTGTCTGGCTCTTTGCAACTCCATGGACTGTAGCCCACCAGGCTCCTCTGTCCATGGGGATTCTCCAGGCAAGAACACTGAAGTGGGTTGTCATGCCCTCCTCAGGCTACAGTCTATGGGGTTGCAAAAGAGTCGGGCGCTATGTAGCAACTAAACAACAACAAACTAGCCAAATAGAAACTAAGAAAAGAACCAAACAGGACTTCCCTGGTGGTCCAGTGCTTAAGACTCCAGGCTCCCAGTGAAGGGGGCATGGGCTCCATCTTTGTCTCAAAACATGTAAAAGAACTGAAAGTTTTACAAAAAGTTATCAGAGGAGGATTTTTTCCCCCAATCTAGAACCCAGGCCAGGACAGAAAAAATTTCCTCAGTCTTTATTTACCAGAAGATGAATTTTTTTTAATTCATTCTTTTACTGAGAGTAGCCCTTCAAGATCTTTTTTTTTTTTCTTCCCCGAGATCTCAGTTCCAAATCCCCACATCATATAAATACCTTTTGTCTCCCATAGCCACAAAATACAACCCTCCTGGTTATAAAGATTGCTGAATGCCCCCACATCAATGGTAACTCAAGCCTTCACACAGTTCCAGAGTCCAGCTCTGTTTTCATTTTTGACTTCTGAGCATTTCCTTTAGTTTTGTGCATGCTCAGTTACACATTTCAAATATGTTGGTGACATTTTGCTTAACATTCTAGGGGTTTTGAGGCCAGAGGGTTCTCAGATTATCTAGTTTCCATGCTTCTGGAACCTTTAATTTTTTACTTATTTTATGGGTTCAGGTTACATTGGCCTAATCAAAAGTTCCCTCACTTAGAGCCAGGCAGCCTTGGGTTTGAATTTCAGCTCCTGTACTCACCAGTTAATATAACTCCGAGCAAGTGACAAAACCTCTCTGAGACTTATTCTCTACATGAGTTTTAAGGATCATAATCCCAGGTTTTCAAAGTTTGTTGTAAAGATGATCTCTATTCTAAATACAAGGCACAGTAAGTGAAAGATACAGTTATCATTATTCATTCTTCAAGTACTGAGTGTTCACAGGTATATCCTCTAAGTGCTAGGAATAACAGACAATAAATACATGAATAATATATTATATAAACATTGAAATATATATATATTTGTTATACATACATATATATATATATATATATATATATATAAACAAAACCCCCAGAAGTTTAAGTGCACTAATAAAAAGAGTAATAAGAAGAGAAGTGAAAAGCAAAGGAGAAAAGGAAAGACATAAGCATATGAATGCAGAGTTCCAAAGAAAGCAAGGAGAGATAAGAAAGCCTTTCTCAGCCATCAGTGCAAAGAAATAAGAGGAAAACAAAAGAATGGGAAAGAATAGAGATCTCTTCAAGAAAATTAGAGATGCCAAGGGAACATTTCATGCAAAGATGGGCTCGATAAAGGACAGAAATAGTATGGACCTAACAGAAGCAGAAGATATAAAGAAGAGGTGGCAAGAATACACAGAAGAACTGTACAAAAAAAAGCTTCACGACCAAGATAATCATGATGGTGTGATCACTCATCTAGAGCCAGACATCCTGGAATGTGAAGTCAAGTGGGCCTTAGAAAGCATCACTATGAACAAAGCTAGTGGAGGTGATGGAATTCCAGTTGAGCTCTTTCAAATCCTGAAAGATGATGCTGTGAAAGTGCTGCACTCAATATGCCAGCAAATTTGGAAAACTCAGCAGTGGCCACAGGACTGGAAAAGGTCAGTTTTCATTCCAATCACGAAAGGTAATACCAAAGAATGCTCAAACTACTGCACAATTGCACTCATCTCACACGCTAGTAAAGTAATGCTCAAAATTCTCCAAGCCAGGCTTCAGCAATATGTGAACCGTGAACTTCCAGATGTTCAAGCTGGTTTTAGAAAAGGCAGAGGAACCAGAGATCAAATTGCCAACATCCGCTGGATCATCAAAAAAGCAAGAGAGTTCCAGAAAAACATCTATTTCTGCTTTATTGACTATGCCAAAGCCTTTGACTGTGTGGATCACAATAAACTGTGGAAAATTCTGAAAGAGATGGGAATACCAGACCACCTGACCTGCCTCTTGAGAAACCTATATGCAGTTCAGGAAGCAACAGTTAGAACTGGACATGGAACAACAGACTAGTTCCAAATAAGAAAAGGAGTACATCAAGGCTGTATATTGTCACCCTGCTTATTTAACTTATATGCAGAGTACATCATGAGAAATGCTGGGCTGGAAGAAGTACAAGCTGGAATCAAGATTGCGGGGAGAAATATCAATAACCTCAGATATGCAGATGACACCACCCTTATGGCAGAAAGTGAAGAGGAACTAAAAAGCCTCTTGATGAAAGTGAAAGTGGAGAGTGAAAAAGTTGGCTTAAAGCTCAACATTCAGAAAACTAAGATTATGGCATCTGGTCCCATCACTTCATGGGAAAGAGATGGGGAAACAGTGGAAACAGCGTCAGACTTTATTTTTCTGGGCTCCAAAATCACTGCAGATGGTGATTGCAGCCGTGAAATTAAAAGGCGCTTACTCCTTGGAAGGAAAGTTATGACCAACCTAGATAGTATATTGAAAAGCAGAGACATTACTTTGCCAACAAAGGTCCGTCTAGTCAAGGCTATGGTTTTTCCTGTGGTCATGTATGGATGTGAGAGTTGCACTATGAAGAAGGCTGAGCACCAAAGAATTGATGCTTTTGAACTGTGGTGTTGGAGAAGACTCTTGAGAGTCCCTTGGACTGCAAGGAGATCCAACCAGTCCATCCTAAAGGAGATCAGTCCTGGGTGTTCATTGGAAGGACTGATGCTGAAGCTGAAACTCCAATACTTTGGCCACCTCATGCGAAGAGTTGACTCATTGGAAAAGACCCTGATGCTGGAAGGGATTGGGGGCAGGAGGAAAAGGGGATGACAGAGGATGAGATGGCTGGATGGCATCACTGACTCGATGGACATGAGTTTGAGTGACCTCCGGGAGTTGGTGATGGACAGGGAGGCCTGGCGTGCTGCAATTCATGGGGTGGCAAAGAGTCGAACAAGACTGAACAACTGAACTGAACTGAATAAAAGGAGTAAAGGATAAAGCAGGGAGACCAACAAAGGCAATGCTTTGCAATAGTTAGAATGAAGGTCCTAAATGCTCTACTTCTGGCTTTATCCTCAAGTCCCTCAAACTCTCCTTTATTCTGCATTTACTTTGTTCTGAGAGCAGAGATGTGACTGAAAAGGCTGCTGCAGCAGAGGGACCCATGAGAACCAGAAAATGCACTCTCCATCACTGCCCACAAAGGAAAAAGTTTACTGTAGTATCTGGACATTCACCTCATCTTTGGTACAGTAACTGGACTGTTCCTATAGGAAGGTTTCAGGATTTTCAGCTGACCTATCCTGGGCCACAAGAAGGGGTTGGGAGGGTTTCCTTGGGTAGGCTGTGGTTCGCCAATCTTTTTCAGCCACTGCTTGGAAGGAACCATTCTGAACCACCTCTGTTTCTCTTTAAGAACTAAGTCAAGATTTCCCACAAGGATGAAAATAAATGGCAGATGTTCAACCTACAAATTTTATAAATCAGGCAGCTTTACTACTTTATGTAAATTATTGGAAGCATGACCTTTGGAATCAAGACAAAATTGGGTTTAATTGCAAGCTCTATCATTTAATGAATGACTTAGGGGTAGTTCTCAATTTTGTTTAATAAAACTAGGGACAACAATACCTTTGCTTCATTGAGTGTTTAAATGTGTATTTGCTTGTAAATCACTTAGCATAATGCCTGATACATAGTAAGGACTCCAAATTGGTATTATTATTACTTATTGTAATAATTAGTAAGTCTGTTACTTTCACAAAGGGAAAAATTCTCTTAAAAAGATGAAGCCTACTTACCTTTAAAAGATATGAACGTGTAAACTACTACGGGAAGTTAGAATTACTCTACGGTATCTAGGATAATAATTCAATTTTTTCCTGTAATGAAATTAGTTTAAAATAAAGTTAATAATTGTAAAATCTTTAGGAAATTTTTCACTTTATTATTCAGAAAGTATAAATAAGCCCCTTAGCAAACTATTCATAATTCAAAACTTATCATGGAATATAGAATTAGTTATTTTTAATAGTCCCAAGATGAAAATGAAACTCATAGTTTCAAAATCTGAAGTATGATCACATGATTATGTTACAGTTATCTGAAGGAACCTTAGGCATACATTTTAAAATTTACATTTCCAGAGAATTTTAAGGATACTGGAAAATGTTACATTGCAAGTGGAATAGTAGGATATAAACAGCATATACATTGTTAATGATATGTATACAAGATATGTATGTTGGATATATGTTAAGAACTTCATGACGGCCTTTCCCCTCTATCAACTCACAGCATGGCATTGACAGAATACTCTGGTCTAACAACTGAGCAAAAAAATGGCAAAGTCAATCCAAGTGAACAGAAAAGAAAAAAAGAATTATAAATACATCTGCATTCCTAGGAAAGGGCTTCTTACTAGTATCTTTTTATCCTCTGTAGTGATACCCTTATAAGGATTCCACAAGGACCTTTGTGGTGAGGAGCCCATGTATTCTAATAGAGTCAGTGGTATATCAATTAACTGCCATCAACTAACCACCTTGCATTTGTAACAGTCTGAAAGGGAGAGTTCCTGAGTCTGAGAATCAGATATCCATACTGCCGTGCTTCATACAGATAGCACACCATACATCTTCTAAAAGGGGCTCTTTTAAATCTCCATTAGAGGTAGTACTGCCAGCGATCCTATTCAGCCTTGCAAGACTCTAAAAACAGTGGCAGAAGATAATTAAATATACATAAAGCAAGCAACTTGCACTGTAAACATTCAATGTGTCGTTATCCTTCAATAGAACTGTTCTGATTGAAAGTTTTATGGTGTATAAGTCTTAGGATCTAGTATTTCTCATTCAAAGAGTAACTTGGGTCTTTCAAACTATTATATAAAAGCACAGTGCATTTAACTGATTTAATGAAATTTAATTGCTTAACTTTAAATTCTAAGAGAAGAGCCGCTTTGAAGAAAATCTTTGTTTAGATGGCATAAAAGCAGAGGCCTAGTTGGTAGTAATACTAACGGTAATAACTTGTGTTATTACATACGCTCCATCAGTCAAAAGTCAACTTTAGGAATACTAACTATTGCTGCTTTGGCTAAAATTTGAGTCATTTATTAGAGTAAAATTATGTGTGATATTTCATAAGGCTTAAATGCAAACAAAATTGATCACATTCACAAATATACAAACTTACATTCAAACCATATTAAAAAAGTATATTACATTTGAGACAAAAATGGCAAAACCAGAATTTTTAATTGCCAAGAATTTTATGTAGTAAGTTTGTTCAGTAACATAATAAAAGAGGAATAGTACATTGGCAGAAGTGGAATTAAAGAACATAAATATTACTCTAAAACAGTAAAACAATGGGATCACTTTCAAGAGCCTCATAGAAAGCTTGTAATTTAAAATGCTACTTTTTCATGATTAATGGGATTAACATGTGACTTTTCCATGATAAAAATCAGGGTACCTGAGTATTATATATATATTCAATTCCATGTGATAAACAATATTATAAAGATGTACTTTCCTAATTACTTAAGCAATTGCTTTCAGCTCATTCCATTCTTTGTCTAAATAGCTTGTTGCTGCTACGGCTACTAAGTCGCATCCGACTCTGTGTGACCCCATAGACGGAAGCCCACCAGGCTCCTCTGTTCCTGGGATTCTCCAGGCAAGAACACTGGAGTGGGTTGCCATTTCCTTCTCCAATGCATGAAAGTGAAAAATGAAAGTGAAGTCACTCAGTCGTGTCTGACTCTTAGCGACCCCATGGACTGTAGCCTACCAGGCTCCTCAGTCCATGGGATTTCCCAGGCAAGAGTACTGGAGTGGGGTGCCATTGCCTTCTCCCTAAATAGCTTAAGATATGTAAAAAGTGAACAATCATACATATATACTTAAGGATGAAACTTTTTAGTAAGCATGCATGACATCTAATAAAATGGCATTTGAGGGAAATTATTGCTTAAACTAAAAGGAAAAAAATGCTAAACTCCTGCCTGGGGACTAAATAGTGATCTTGCATTAATAAAATAGGTTTTTGGATTCCCTAGCTTTTGGTGATACTTTGGAACCTTCCTATTTTTCCTGTTGATATTTCAGGCAAGCTCTCAGACGTTAAATAATTTGTGTGCAATGCAGGAGACCCAGGTTCGATCCTTGGGTCAGGAATATCGCCTGGAGAAGGGAATGACAACCCACTCCAGTATTCATTCTTGCCTGGAGAATTCCATGGACAGAGGAGCCTGGTGGGCTACAGTCCATGGGATTGCAAGGGTTGGACACAACTGAGTGACTAACACTTTTCACTTTCATTTTCTCAAATTTGAGAGGACACTTAATAAAATTCCCACTTAGATGGTAAAATATATTAATTCTAATATTATGTAAATAAAGTAAATCTGATTCACTTACTGGGCAAGTACTACATTCTAAACTACCCAACTAAAATGAAACTAAATTCTGTGGCAAACAATTTATTTTCTCATTATACAATTAATGTTACCTTCAATAAGGCAATTCCCACATAGCCTTTGGCCACAGTTGTTGTCTTTAAAACAAAGTTCTAAATCTGCAGATCTCAAAAAAAGGTATGATTTCCTTAGCAGATGGTTAAGGAAATCAACAATAGGGATACATGCTCAAGAGAATATGAGTTTTTAAGGAGTCTTTGCCAACAAAGGTCCATCTAGTCAAGGCTATGGTTTTTCCAGTGGTCATGTATGGATGTGAGAGTTGGGACTATAAAGAAAGCTGAGTGCAGAAGAATTGATGCTTTTGAACTGTGGTGTTGGAGAAGACTCTTGAGAGTCCCTTGGACTGCAAGGAGGTCCAACCAGTCCATCCTAAAGGAGATCAGTCCTGGGTGTTCATTGGAAGGACTGATGTTGAAGCTGAAACTCTAATACTTTGGCCACCTCATGCGAAGAGTTGACTCATTGGAAAAGACCCTGATGCTGGGAAAGATTGAGGGCAGGAGGAAAAGGGGACGACAGAGGATGAGATGGTTGGATGGCATCACTGACTCAATGGACATGGGTTTGGGTAAACTCCAGGAGTTGGTGATGGACAGGGAGGCCTGGCGTGCTGTGGTTCATGGGGTTGCAAAGAGTCAGACACGACTGAGCGACTGAACTGAACTGATCTAATTAACAGAGCTCTCCCTTCCAATCCCCCCACATTCAGTGATCCAAGAAACTGAAATACAAATGGAAAAGATGAATCTGTGAAATTAAAGGTATAAAATTATGCAACATTCCTCAGGCTCTTCATTCTTATTTCCAGAATGGGAAGAAACTAGAGTTAACAGAATACAACCTTATTTCTTTAGAGGAAGGTAGATGAAAAAGTGTTTATATTTAAAAAAAATTTTTACAGTGTTGATTAATGCTCCTCAGTAAACAAGGGAGGTCATTTCATTTATTTGGATATGCAAACTAACTTGGAAAATCCATAAAAATACCTTTCTTACCAGTAAACCAATCAGTATAGCAAAATATCGTACAAAAGAAAAGGAATATTGATAAATACATGTGAATAGAAGCCTTTCAATAAAGAAAAATCTATCATTTTTATAAAAAACCTATCTATTTTAAACATCATCCTTACTCAATCACAAGTAAAATACTACCAATACATGCCTTTGAAATTTCAAATAAAAGCCACCGCGGTTTCCTTATTAGAAATATTTGTTTTTAGTCGTCCTTCTTATCTGAGGTACTTTCTTCATGACTTTCAGGGCTGACTTTATTACTTACAACTGAGGGAGTTGCTTGGACTTCTTTTGGCAATGAAAACACGTGGCACGTCTGGAGATCTAAGTAGGTTGTAAATATCTTAGCATATTCTGGATGCTTTAGGGCAAAACTTTTAAATTCCTCTAAAAGAGTAGAAAAAAAATTCAATAAATTGAGATGAATCTTCTTTTGGCATGATGCAGATTAACACATGATCTTAATAATATAATGATTGCAAAAGTCTATTACTCAACCCTTATAAATTATACAACCGCTTTGGCAGATAGTTTTTTCCATTATCTAGTCAAGTTGAAGATATGCATACTTGATTCTCAGATAGATAAGCTAGAGGATTTGTGCATACTGTATTCTGGGAGACATGCATTAGAATGTTCACAGCAATGTTATTCATAATAGGTAAAAAATGGAAACAATTCAAATGTTTGTTAACAGTTGAAATGGAAAAATAAATCCTGGCATATTCAGAGAACATAATGCTGTACAGCAATGAAGATGAATGATTATCTGTGTTGTAACAATGTGGATAAATCTTAAAACCATAATGTCGAATGAAAAAAGCCAAATACACAAGAACACATGTGGTATGAGGCTACTATGCAAAGTTCAAAAACTTAGGCAAAACTAAAATATATTTAAAATTTGTACTTTTGTGGCGAGATGCTAAAGCAAAGCAGGCAGAGATTCCTTTTTAAGTCAGGTCAGCAGTTTCCTCCTTTAAGACAGAGGAAGGGGTTGTATTTTTGGAAGGGGTACATGGAGGCTTCTAGAGTTACTGAAAAATTCTATTTCTTGATCTGAGTGGTAGTATACAAGTGTTCATTTATAAACCTTCATTATGCTCCATGATTATGTTTTATTGTTATATATAATTTTACTATTTCTCTGTAATAAAAAATGTTTAAAAATTTATTCTCCAAGACTTTCTATTGTGCTGTGCTGTGCTTAGTCACTCAGTCGTGTCCAACTCTTTGCTACCCCATGGACTGTAGCCCACCAGGCTTCTCTGTCCATGGGAATTCTCCAGGCAAGAATACTAGAGTGGGTTGCCATGCCCTCCTCCAGGCGATCTTCCCAACCCAGGGATGGAACCCAGGTCTCCTGCATTGCAGGCAGGTTCTTTACCAGCTGAGCCACCAGGGAAGCCCAGGACTTTCTATTACTGACTTTTAAAATGATTTTAACCTTTAAAACTGGTAAAGAAATGAACCATGTTGAAAAGGTGAGCCCTGCCTGACTTATGATCAGTAAGAAAAAGTAGAGTGTACAATATAGAATAATCGTATCACAAGACCCCTCAGTCGTGGGCCTCCTTTTATCTCAGGTGTTTTGATTTGTGACATAGGTAGAGTATAGAAATTAACTTACTAAATTAACCATCAGAATTTGAACCTTAAGCCCCTAATAGTTTCTGAAATATGATGCTACCCTCAACTTTGAAATTTCTCTCTCCTTTTCTGTTAGGATAGAGAAAGCTTTATTGAACTTATATAGCAAAGGAAGCCTGGTCTTTGAATAAGCTTGCTATTTGACTCTCTAATAAAAGGCTTTTAACCCAATATCCTATTTCTATCGATTAAAAAAAATCCTCCTATAACCAAGTGTCTACTTCATGGCACATTAGAGTACCTAGCAATTCTTGATGATATAAACAGGTCTTAGTGATGAGGAAGTCACCAGATTGAGCCCAGATCATTCTCTGTAATTACAACATTATTTTGTATTAATAGACTTTATATTTCCAAATCAGGTAAGCTATTAATTATTATTTCTTAACACCCAAAATAAAGACTTATCTGCATGAGTCTATTTCAGTGATGGAGGTAAAGTAGACATTAAGTGATTTCTAAGATACATAGGCAGGAGAGTTATCTACAGAAACCATAAGCTTTAATTTTAAGACTTGTGCTCTGGTCAAAAGATGAAGGTCTCTGTCTTCTTTGGGGATGCCAGTGGCATTAAAGAGTAACTCATTTCTAGAGTGCTATGAACTGGTGATAAGTAGAATTTGGGCATTCATTTAGCTAAAGGAAAACCAAGAATAAAAACTTAAAAGATCATATTTAAATACTGTAAATGGCCACATTCATGATAAATTTTTATACCTATTCTTTCATAAAATCATATTTAAATACCTCAAACGTTCCTGCAAAAAAAAAAAGTGGGCTTGCCTAATATTGGGGAAGAGGAGATATTTTTTGTATTCTAAAAAGAAAAGTATTGAACTCCAAAAAAGCAAAGTATATTTCTATAAAAAAAATATTAAAATCAACAGGTAAACATATGACTACCTACAAGTAATTCTCAGTATTAGCTTCCATTGAAATAATAATTCAAAATAGTTTTTCAAAATTTGGTAGCTTTGAGACTTCTTTGTGGTCCAATGGTTAAGACTTCATCTTCCAATGTAGGGGATGTGGGTTTGATCCCTGATAGGGGAGCTAATGGCACCCCACTCCAGTACTCTTGCCTGGAAAATCCCATGGACGGAGGAGCCTGGTAGGCTGCAGTCCATGGGGTTGCACAGAGTTGGACACGACTGAAGCGACTTAGCAGCAGTAGCAGCAGCAGGGGAGCTAAGATCCCCCATGCCTTGAGGCCAAAAAAGTCAAATTAAATTGTAATATTGTAACAAATTAAATAAAGACTTTGAAAATAGTCAACATCAAAAAAAAAATTTTAAAGAATACTAAAAAAAGAAAAATGGTAGCTTGGAGTAATACAGTCTTAATTATGCAATGAAAATGGCCAGAGAATTAGTACACATGAGGTTTATGACTCTTTAAGTTTTACATCAGTATATACTTTCCATTTTATCCTTTCTTTTTTTTTTTTTAATGAACTTAATAGAGTAAGTGCCCTAGGCATTTAATTATCTAAAATAGAAGAAAAGATAGCCAAATGACAGTAATTAAAAACAGAGAGTAGGTGTAGTATGTGATCTAAAGCCGCCATCCAATGAAAGTTATCAGGCAGAAACTCTTTGAGCACCAGAAGGAAAAAGGCATTCAAGAGGAATCCTCCTCTAGCCCACCAGAGAAGACTGGGGAAGATAAGCCATGTCTATGACTACATCAAAGCTCCACCAAGTTGTGTTTCCTAAGAAATATGATGAAACATATTTCATTATGTTTCATTATGTTTCACCTAAGAACATTATGAAATACATGGAAACTGATGAACCATCCCTTCATCCCTTACAGGACTTATTTTTAAATTTTTGTTTTTATTTAATTTTATTTGTTTTTATTTTTTGGCCACATCATGAGGCATGAGGGATCTCAGTTCCCCAATCAGGGATCGAACCCGCATCCCCTGCCTTGGAAGTGCAGAGTCTTAACTACTGGATTGCCAGGGAAGTCCCAAGGGCACTTATTTTAATGCATGGACTTAAGTCATCAGGAGAAAGGCTTGTGGACAGACCTGCCATCTGGCCTCAATGTCTTCCTCCATGATAGTCCCTCCCTCAGAGGGGTGCCATCAACGTGACATGATATAATGAACGCGAAAGCTCACCTAAGCTACTAACAGGAAACATTAATAGACGGTTTAGTTACTGTTATTACTGTGGGTCCCCCAGCCTGTATCCCTCTACTGTGGCTACAACTCTGACATTTTCTCGTGAATGATCTTAGGTGAGTCACTGAGATTCTTCGCATGTTGATAACATAAGAATAATGAAGAGTAGTGATTGAATAGGCATGCTGTAAAGAATAAATGAATTACTATATATAAAATGTTTGAAGAGTGCTTAGCATATGGTAATTTCCCAATAATTAGCTTCTACCATTACACCACCACTACTATTATTGCTATTATCATCATTGTTACTATTATTTCTATGATTAACATATTAGAGGAGGGAAACAACACTTGTATGAGGGTCAGTCATAGTCTGCATGCCCTCCTCATACACTGAATCAGGAGCCAAACTGCCTACTCACCATAGGAGACAGAATCCCCCTGGGCTATTTCCTTGAAGAGACCAGAAACATCAAGGTCAGGCACTCCAAGGGAAGCCTGCAGGATGGTGGAGAACTCTTCCTCTGTTATGAAGCCATCCTCATCAACATCAAAGAGCTGAAGGAAAAAGAAAATAAAGCCTAAGAACGAGCTCCTCCACAGCAATGACAGTACGGAATAATCTTGGAAAATAAATTCTTTAGTAATTCAGACATTCACTGTGCCAGGGGCTTGGGATATATGTCCATATGTATGATCTCTGCTGCCTTCACAGTACTTATAGTTTAGTGGTAGAAAGAAATAAAATTAAAATAGGGGCTACAACCACAGTAAGCACAGAAGCACATGGGGGTCCTCTGTAGAATAAGGTGAATCCTACCTGGAGAGGTCAGGGAAGGCTTTATGACATTTGAGTTGGGTCTTAAAACATGAAGAAAATATACAAGGAATATATAGGTACTGGTAGGTGATTGCTTGGGGCTCGAGTCAGGAGAGAGAAAGACAACCAAGAATCAGATCATAGTGTATCATCTAACCCTTCAGGATGATGATGGGAAGGCCTGTGGCGTGATCGACTGTGAACTGAGGGAGCTCTCTAAGGAAGAGGGTGGAGGATGGATTGGAGGCAGAAGGTTGAAAAGGCTTCTGTTCTTGTTCAGTCGCTAAGCCAGGTCCAACTCTTTGCAACCCCATGGACTGCCTGTCCTTGGACTTCCAGGCTTGCCTGTCCTTCAGTATTTCCTGGTGTTTGCTCAAACTAATATCCATTGAGTCTATGAGACAAGAAAAACAATAAAGAGTCTTGGGTGGAGAAGCATGAAGGGCAGGAAGAGAGAATTTATAAGGAAACAAAGGTGGGACTTGCATTTCAGTTAGAGGTCTGCAGTGATAGAAAATAAGGAGCCAGTGATGGCCGAGGTGTTCTGACTTGAGCAAGGGGTGAAAACGTTATGTTACCCAGAGTGGGAGACCAGGTACCCAATGAGATCAAGGGTTAGACCTGGAGAGGTAAATTTGAATCAGAAGTGTCAGTTACAAGTAAAGTCTAGCACATCAGCACAGGAGAATAATGAGCCGTGAGATATGAATTCAGTTAAGAACTGAAACTCTAAGTGTGTTTGAGCTTCTATGTGGAAAATGCACAAAGTAAGGCAGAGTACTGGAAACTAAGAGTAGAGGTGTGTGCAGGGAAGAGGAGCCAGCAGAAACAACAATAACAAAAGCAGTCAGAGAGATGGAGAAGCAGAAAGAAAGAATATGCATCTTGGAAGCTAGGGGAGGTTTTTAGGAAAGAGGAAGAAACTCTGACTGGTAATGGCCAACACAGTAAAATGCCATTGGAAGCAAGGTAGCAAAGAGGTTTGCTGGATTTGGCAATTAGGAGATCATCCTGATGACAGATGATAATGGGAATCAAGGAATGAATAGATGATCCAACCAGTCCATTCTGAAGGAGATCAGCCCTGGGATTTCTTTGGAAAGAATGATGCTAAAGCTGAAACTCCAGTACTTTGGCCACCTCATGTGAAGAGTTGACTCATTGGAAAAGTCTCTGATGCTGGGAGGGATTGGGGGCAGGAGGAGAAAGGGACGACAGAGGATGAGATGGCTGGATGGCATCACCGACTCGATGGACGTGAGTCTGAGTGAACTCCCGGAGTTGGTGATGGACAGGGAGGCCTGGTGTGCTGTGATTCATGGGGTCGCGAACAGTCGGACACGACTGAGCGACTGGACTGAACTGAACGGATGGAAGCAAAGGCACGGGCTCTTCTTTTAAGAAATTATGGAGGGCTTCCCTGGTGGTCCAGTGGTTAAGAATCTACCTTGCAATGCCTGGGATACCAGTGGGTAACATAACTTACTTTTACCCATTTGCTCAAGCCAGAACACCTCAGCCACCACTGGCTCCTTTTCCAGCACTACAGACCTCGAACTGATATGCAAGTTCTGTTTTTGCTTCCTTATAAATTCTCATTTCCTGCCCTTCCTGCTTCTCCACCCCAGACTCCTGTTTTTCCTGTTTGATCCCTGGTCTGGGAAGATCCCACATGCCACAACTACTGAAGCCCGCTCACACTAGAGTCTGTGCCCCACAACAAGAGAAGCCACCACAATGAGAAGCCCACATGCTGCAACTAGAGAGTAGCTCCTGTTCTCTACAACTAGAGAAAAGCCTGCTCAGTGACAAAGACCCAGCACAGCCAAAAATAAATCATTAATTTAAAAAGAAATTATGGAATAAAGGGCAGGAGAGAAATGGGGTAACAACCACGCACAAAAGGAGGCTGCCTACAGGAAGGGAGAGACTGAATATGTTTATAGGCAGAGGGGAAAGGGTGGGATACACTGAAAGTCAAGTTGCAAATCAGGGATAGTTGATAGGTCATATTCAAAATCTTCTCCAGGGTATTCACATTTTTTTTAATGATATCAACACTAACTCTTTGCAGGCACTGATCCAACATGTTCAAATCCCTTTACACACTCATTTAACCCTGATGACAGTCTCCCCTAATGAGTCTTATGTAGGGAGGGGTTGTTATTAGTCATATCTCACAGATGAGAAAGCGGAGGAACACAGAAGCCAGGCAACTTTCCCAAGGTCACAGAGCTTGTCGGTGGTCAAGCTGGCACTCAAAGGCAGGCAGATAATATCTAGACCTCCTGCTGTTAAGGTATCCACTTTTGACCAAACACATAATCAAAAACAGGCATAGGGTAAGGTGTGATAATCGTGAAATGAACAACAAGCATAGTGCTTTAATTGTCCACTAGGGTGGGAGGAGAAAAACAGAATTTGAAGTTGTGATTTCCTATCCCTTGATGAAGACACAGACTCCTAGTCCATTTCCTACATTGAGCCCCTGAATGGAGGATAAGACAGTTGGAAAGTACAAAGTGCATTAGCATTTGTTTTTACAAATGGTAGCCCCAGGGCTCTTTATGGGCCTCAGACTTCAGACATGAACAGCCAGGTTGTCACACACCCCACTCCCATAAATTCTAAGTTTTCTATAAAAGTCTTCCATTCCTAAACAATTCTCACCAACTCATCAAATTGTCTAAATTCCTGCCACATTTGGTTCTTTGATGGCTCTCTCTTCTGTATAAGTTCCCTTCACACATCCATCCTGGGGCTTTTACTTCCTATCACAGTCATTGTGACAAAGGACATTTTGCCACAACGACCCCATAATACCACTCCATTTCTGTCAATTCCTCATGTTCCCAATAGTCTCTTTGCTACACAGTTCCCAGATCTCAGGTAAATCCCATCCTCTGGGCTCTGGTAGAAGGTTTAACACCCCAGTTTCCTTGGAGAATGGGGGAGTGCTATCTCCCCAGTGCACAGAATGCTGCAGGATTCTGTATCCATTCAGCCAGTCTGTGTATTTTGGTTGGAGCATTTAATCCATTTACATTTAAAGTAATTATTGATATATATGTTCCTATTGGTATTTTCTTAATTGTTTTGGTTTTGTTTTTGTAGGTCTTTTCCTTCTCTCGTGTTTCCTTCCTATAGAAGTCCCTATAGCATTTGTTTGTAAAGCTTATTTGGTGGTGCTGAATTCTCTTAACTTTTGCTTGCCTGTAAAGCTTTTGACCTCTCCATCAATTTTTAAATGAGATCCTTGCTGGGTAGAGTAAACTTGGCTCTGAATCAAAACATCCTGTCTTCCCTAGCAAGCCCGTGGTTCAAGACCACCAGGACCCTGCCTGGAATCTGAATGATGAACAGAGTTTGGAGTTTGTCTCTCTGACAGCAGTGCCCAAGGGAGACGTAGAGCAGTTCCTGCAGCTGGGACCTCTGGAACTGCCTGCTTCAGGGTCTTCCCAGGGGCCTGCTTGTTGTCCTCACAACTGATTCCTCAGCCAGTCTACTGCTAACGACTGAAGAATGCTGACTAATATTCTACCTCTAAAGGTCACCATGGTGATGAAATATGATCAAAGATGGGCAGTTAACTGTGAAGCATTACTCAAATAGAAGGATGAGAAGGGATCCTGTATATATAAAATGATACTGCTAAATGAAAAACATAGAAGCATGCCAAAATCATTTTCAAAAACTTCAAACACCCTTGAGAAGGTTAAAAAAATAACCAAAATAAACCGTGACACTTGCCTTACTGAAAAAAAGAGCTAATTATAGTTTTAAGTTCTCCTTTCCTTTCCCTACCTCTCCCCCACCAAAACCAAGGTCTAGGCTACAGAAAAATCTCAGGACTTCTTTAAAAACAATAATTACTATGATTAAGGGCCAAATTTTCTATCAGGTCTTTCATTGGTAAGCCCAAAGTGACCACTTGCCCAGCTGAACTTATAATCACACAGAAAATCCCAGAACGGGAACAGAAATAACTGTATCGGAATAAGTTAGCTATGTGTATAATTTTAGGTTTTACGATGAATAAGTCTGTAAAAGCCAAAAGTTTTCAACTTGGAAAGTGTTCTGGCCCTTTCCTTGTGACCATCTGCTAAGCATCAGCCTCTTAGGTTCTTTATAGACCCAGCAGTAATTTTTGTTGAAAACAATCTGAAATAAAAAGTCAACTTGGGGGCTCTCTGTCAATGACAAAACACATGGAAATTCCTGAGGCTACACAGGACGGTCTCTAAGACGTGAGAAAGGACTCTGGGAGGAAGAGTCTTCCTGAATAATAGAGGGGAAGACACTTGTTGAGGACACAGTGGGATATTCTTCTCTGAGAAAATCAGGAAGAAATAAGAGTAGGAAACAGACATGGGGAAGGTCCTCAGGCATATGGTGGATGAAGCAGAACCTCAAGTGGCTGAATGATAAAAGAGTCCACATACACAACTTAAAAGACACATAGTGAAATCAAGCTTTTATTTTACTTGAGAACAGAGCATGTATGATTATCCCATTCAAATACAAATTAGATGAAGCACCTTTCATCTCTAAAGAATTGAAACATACTTTGGGAATGTATTCTTCCCCTATTTTTGCACATATAAGTGATAAATGAAATCTGAGTTCTCATCATTTAAACCTCCATTAAGTTCTGCTGGGGATGGGGGACATGGATTTTATTCATTGCCCCCTAATCCCCCATCCTGCTATGACAATATATATGATACAACAGGAAACATACAGGGTGGAAATCCAAGACATCATGGTAGAGATGAAAGGTGCTTCATCTAATTTGTATTTGAATGGGATGTTCCCTTCCGAATTCTAATCATACATGCTCTGTTCTCAAGTAAAATCAAAACTTGATCTCACTATGTGTCTTCTGAGTCATGTATGTGGACTCTTATCACTTGATACCACCACAACAAAATAACTTCATCAGGAAAAGATTGCCAAAAACATCTCTGACACATAGAGTGAAAAAATAAGGATGGATCAAAACTTTCTGCATGGCAAATTAGGATGACAAGAGGCAGGTCGTGTTTATTTATAAACCTCACTTTGGGGCTCCCAAACAGGGAGGCTGAAAAGAAATAATCTTTTAGCTAATTTATTAAATCACCTGCTCTTCAATCTTGATGCTGCTAACTGGGCTGCTTCCAAAGACTTTTTTTTGCTTAAATGGATGCTTGTGTTTTCTTTATTCTCAGTAGCGATTGTCTTAATCACATTATTCTCGTGTTCATGTCACAGCAAATCTATAAACACTTGTAATGGATGAACTGATTTTCAAATAATACACTTAGAGTCAACACTTGTTTATGAGACAGATCTAGATGCTTTCAGTGGGGCTGACAGTACCTTAAATGCCACCTGGATGATCTCCTCTGTGTTGGCGGGGTTGCACAAGACAGCCAGGCCAATTACATACTCTCGGAAGTCGATACTGCCATCGTGGTTCTGTGAAAGGATGGGTGAAATCAATTAGCAGGGCCATTGGTTGAATAACTATTAATCACAAGGTGAAATTCAGGCAGGCCATGCAACTCAGCATCATCATGCACTGAGTCTATTTGGAAAAAAGCTCACACTGAGATAGAACAGCTAGTGAGCAGCCCAATTCAGAGGGAAGAAAAATAGATTTGTGTTCAGTGATAAATATAAACATTTTATCCCTGAGGGTCATTAAGAGTGATTCTATGGATATCAGTATGGGGTTTTGAGCTCAGCCTTGATGGGAGTCTCTCTGGGAAGCAGGATGGAGGATTCATTCCTAGGTGAGACCAAAGCCTTCATCCCACCATTGATGGTGGGCATGCCATGATGGCCAACACTCAGTGGGTCACGAAGAGACCCTCTACAGGTAGGAAACAGAAGGGAAAGGAAAAGGGCAAATTGAGGCAATAATCACAGCTACATTCTTTCTTCTTTCCAGGCTTAATTTGCAATAAAGCAGGAGCAAGTGAGCAAACATGAGCAATGGCAAGGGCCCCTTAGTGATATCAAGCCCTGCAAGATCCTGCACTTCTAAGCCTCTGGAAGCTAAAACTAATTCATATGATGTTAATATCTATACACTTCATCAGGTATTTCATGATGGCAATACAAAAGGATGGGTTGATAATTCTAACCCATGCTGACTGAATGCAGTTTTTCCTGCACATGAACTAATCACCTAGACAGGAACACTGAGGGGATGAAATGTGGAGAAAGGAGAGCTTAAGGAAGAGAGGGAGAAAAGATGACAGAGGCAAGGAAGAGAGGGAGGGAAGACAAAAGGAAGAGATAAAAGAGGCAAAACAAACAACAAGGAAAGGGGAAGAGGAGAAAGGAAAAGTGAGACGGAGAGTGGAAGAGAAAGATGGAGGAGGAGAGAGAGGAGTAGGAGGGAGAAAAAAAAACAGAATAACAAGCACAATAATTATAATCCCAGGTGTGAGATCATTTTGGCAGCAAAATCTTCAAGTGATGAGTTTCCAGATAAGCTACGAACTAGTAACAACAAAGTTAGTGTGCTACTTGATAAGTAAGCAGACTTTTGGTACTGGTAAGACCATAATCTTTAACTGTGACTAAGTGTCTACATTTCAACTATTAGGAGTTCCCCTAGGGCAAGGGTTGCCTTCCTTCTGTACAGTGTGTTCTCACTGCCTAGCACACACAGGTAGGTGATAAAAACCATGCTACCTTTTCCTCATCTACCCTTACCTACTACTTTGGGTTCACCTTAACACATTCAGGTAGTGTTCCTCACTAGGGTTTCACAGATGAGCTAGAAAGGGAAAGCTTTGAAGCCCCTGAAAGGGTGTGCCTTTTCTATATGTACATTATTTTAGGGAAGCATTTTTGCAGCTTCTGTGAGTTTTGGTTTTGGCTGTGTAATGGTGGCATGTGGGACCCAGTTCCCTGACCAGGGATTGAACTCATGCCCCCTGCAGTGGAAGCGTGGTGTCTTACCCACTGGACCACCAGGGACGTCCCCTGTCAGCTTCTCAAAGCAACCAAGTCTGTCACCATGTTACCTTTATTTTACTGCAGGGTAGGAACGAAAAAAAGTAATTTACCTTCACTAACCAGCCCACTGGATAAGGTAGAAACAGAGGTTTCAAGAGTTCCCTGAAGTAATAGGGTTTCTTCCTGAGATTAAAAACTCAGATCTGACTTCCATTTTTGTCTGATTTATTGTTGTTGTTGTTGTTTAGTTGCTAAGTCATGTCTGACTCTTTTATGACCCCATAAACTGTAGCCTGCCAGGCTCCTCTGCCCATGGGATTTCCCAGGCAAGAATACTGGCGTGGGATCTGCAGTATTTCCTTCTCCGGGGATCTTTCCGACCCAGAGACTGAACCCATGACTCCTGTATTGGCAGGTGGGTTTTTTACCACTGATACACCTAGGAAGCGCTTTTGTCTGATTATCAGCCTCTAAAAGAGTTATTTTTTTTCCCCTTAATCAACTTCATTGAGGTATCATTTACAGTCAATAACAAGCATCAGTTTTCAGGGTACAGTTTAAGGTTCTTTGAAAAAATGTAGACACCAAGGTAACCACTACCACAACTGACAGCGACATTGTCATCACCCCAGAAGTTTCAGAGATGGGAGACTTTTAAGGGACATAAATTTTCCTTGCTGTGACTCTATTTAATTTTCTTATGTACTATGGAGGGCTGTTGTTCATTAAGCCTTAGCGGTTGAACAGCTTATTGAACTGTGGATATATGCCTAATAAGGTAAATTTCTTGTGCAATTGTTCTCTTTTCCACTAAGAAACAAAGAAGTGTTAAATACAAGTTCTGAAGAATAGATATAAGAATGATCCAGGACTATATTCAATATCCTGTGATAAACCATAATAGAGAAAGATAGGAAAAAGAATATATATATATATATATGTATAACTGAATCACTTTGCTGTACAGCAGAAATTAACACAACATTGTAAGTCAACTTAATGCTTTGATTAAATAAATTTTAAGAAAGAGAATATCTATGGACATTGAAGATACAACCATAGGTAGTACGGTTACCACCTATTGAAATACTCCTTTGAATTTATTGTGAGGCATCCAATTTTATTTTACACTACTAAATCCAATGTTATAATACAGGTAAAGCATTATAACTTATTTTTCAATGGAGCACCAGAAATCTAAAGAACTCTTAATATTACTGCTATTAATATTAATTAGTAATAGTAATATTACTAATTAGTAATAGTAATATTACTGCTATTCACAAATAAAGGTAATATTCTGGGACCCTGATTTTCATTAACAGTTTTATATGAGTGGCTTTGACCAAAAAAAGAATATTAAAGCAGACTCTTGATAATCAATCACATGAGAAATTATATGCGAGTTTTTATCCTAATAATGTGAAGGAAAAAACATATTATGGAAATTATTCTGAGATATTTTATTACTGGACTAATAAAACAATACATTTTTTTATACCATACAAATTCAGAATAATAAAATTTCGAACTGGGGGGTATCTTAGAAATCATCCAGCCAACTTCTTCATTTTTACTAATAAAAAATTAAGACATAAGTTTTACTTGAGGTCACAACACTCATTATTGCCATAACGACAATTAACATTTAGGTAATCTGACTCTCATTCAAATTAAAGCAGGTATATTCAAAAATAGATAATAAAAAAGTGTAAGTAAAATGCAGTCCTTTAAATTTTCAAGTTCAAATTAGTCCCATAGTAAAAAAAAAAATGATTCCTCAAATCTGTGGGTTTTTTCCTGTAAAAATCAATTGAACTTCTCAGGAAAAGTACTATTATTCAAATTCAATAAACTCTCAGTTATACAGGAGAGTTCAGGAAGAGGTACTGTTTCCCTCAGTATTCTTATTAAGATCATATTTCTACCCATCTGCATAATTATATTATCAATTTCTAGGAATTAAATTGTTTTAATCCACTTAGCATTAAAAATAGACATTAAAAAAAAGTAATTCTGAAAGCACTGCAGGATCAATAGGTATATTTAATATCAGTGCCCTGCAGGTGCTTGAGCAAATATTTTTTAAGGCCCTACTGTGGGTGAGTTGTGTAGTATTACTGGTGAAATTTCTGACTGAAGTTGATACATAAGTCAACTTTTTTTTTTTTTTTTTTAATTTATTTATTTGGCTGCGTCAGGTCTTACTTGCCGCATTTGAACTCAGCTCTGACTAGTTTCCTGACCAAGGATAGAACCCGGGCCCCTTGCACTGGGAGCTTGGAGTCTTAGCCACTGGACCACCAGGGAAGTCCCATAAGTCAACTTTAAAAAACACATGCACTATTACTCAAAAAATATTTTTAAAGTGAACTTTGAGATGATATACAAATTTTGAATGTTTTTGAACATTTGCTGTGTTTAGGTACAGAACACACAGTTCTTTTTCCTGCTACTACAGGTTATCGAATTCAGTGGATTGTATCAAGATTAAGTGTATTCCAAAATCATATGGGATACTTTGCAATTTAAAAGTGTAAATGTATAATGTCACATTTAAACAAATCATTATTATTTTCTCCTTACTACATTGATTGCATTGCTCTTAAAAATTTTTAAATTATAGAGTTATATAAATCAAAGTCCTTCATCTTAGGCTATCAGTAGTTTTCCAAGTAGGAAAGGCAAAATTTTTTTAAAAGTATTAGGTAAACTCTTCCTTTTATATTGAAAATCTGCCTTTAAAACATCAACTTAAAAAAAAATTGAATGGAAACTAAGAAATCCAATCACTTCTTAAGATATTGGTTTGACACAATGCCAAAGGTTGGGTTACTTAGAAAAATCCAGACTTTGAACTAAATTTTCTGGGGTCAACTCTAGTGCCTTGGGTCATCTATACAAGTTTTATACAAATTCATAAGAGAATAAAAGAGAAACTTGAGTAATATCAGAATGTTTTGCCCTGGAATGCAGAAAGAGAATCATAAAAGTAGTAATCCTTTAACATGAAGAGGAAGAGAAATACTCAGTGCCACTCCTAGTGTGAGATAATTGTCTTAACTTTCATAAAACATTTAGAACGAAGTGAGGGGAGAAAAGTGGGCCTACATTTTCTTTTCCCCAGCCATCACGTGGAAAGGTTAAATTATAAACTTAATATTCTTAGACCTTAAAAGGCACCTTGGCAGCTCTCCCCTTTCCTGGCTACATTACTACATCCATGCCTAACATATTAGTGGCTTTATTCTAAAATAGGGATCCTGATATTAATGTGTGGTTTCTGGCAGCAGCCTCACTCTTATATAACCACACCTGGTTTAAGTAGCTCCCCAGACCAAGCTTAAATTACAACTCTCTTGAGGAAAGTGGACATGATCTCTGTGCTTGGCTCAACTCAGAATCACACATATGTGGTATTCAATAAATATTATATGACGGTGATGATGGTGTACACAGAGGCCAAATGCCAACCTCTCTCAATTTCAATGGGGATTTCTAACAGGCAGCTGAGTCTGTTAATAGGCCAATTACATCATTTTAAGAGTTACAATTTTCCTCCAAATGAGTCAGAAAGGAAGGATTTATCTTTGAATTTAGGATGATCTTCCAAAGTACAGTAGGAGATAGGGAATGAATTAAAAACCAGCGAAACAGGAGGGGTAGAAATCAATTATATAGCAGGTAGATGAACAGAGCACTTGCAAATGAGCCCTCTCTAGCTGAGTCCACTGGCCAGGGGATTCCAGATTCTGGTTTATCCTGCTATCAACACCTGAATCAAAATGAAGAAAGCCAGGGACTTCCCTGGTGGTCCAGATGTTAAGGCTCCATGCTCCCAATGCAGGGTGCTCGGGTTCGATCCCTGCTCAGAGAACTAGACACATGCTGCAATGAAGATCCCGTGTGCCACAACTAAGACCCGGCATAGCCAAATAAATATTTGAAAAAAGAAAAAGCCAAACCAACGGGCATTCACAAGGAAGGCCTCCGCTTTTTGGGTGGCAGTTTCTCCATACTCCTATCTTCATTCTTTTGGACACTGGCAACACTGACTTCTGCGGGGCCTCAGTTTTCAACTGAGGCTGCTATGAAAAATACAGTAAAACAGCCTAACCTTAAAGCACTGTCAGACAACCTTGGTTGCTCATCAGAATCATTTAAAGCTGGGGAGCTTTAAAAATACTCATCTTTGAGCCCCACCTCTAAACCTTTTTCTTTAACTTGTGTGGAGTGGGACTCAGCTATCACTATTCCTTAAGAGCTCTCCCAGTGATTCTAGTTGCAGTCAGGGCTGAGAAACACTGCAATAAAGACTCAGCAACATGTATATACACATAATGATTTATATAAGTGTACATTTATGTACACATATGATTTGCGTATATGTTCTTTTTTTTTCTCTTTGTTCACTTTTTTCCCTGTCTGCGGTTTTCAAACAAATGAAAGAATATTCCTTGCTAGGAGGCAGGGCAAGACATGACAAGAGCTGGCTAACATCAGCTGGGCATACCTGATTTGGTGTGTGAAGTACATGTAAGAGGGATCATTTTGATTCATTAAGGCAATCAGTGACATTTCAACTATGAGTATACCCTTTCATTCCTCAACACTCTTGTCCTCCATAAATATATCAAAACAAAACTTTTACATGTTTATTTTACTGAAAAAATAAGACTAAAGAATTCTAGATTTTAGATAGCTGCTCCACCATTAAAAAAAAAACTACCTTATATAAAACTGCTTAATTTCACATTTCTGAGCCTGTTTCTGTACAGTTAAATATGTTTCCAGGAAAGCGTATTTTTAATGTAATGGGAAGACCAGACATGAATTAAGAGAAAGACAGATTTTGAATTTCCCACCTCCTCACCTTTTTGAAGGAAAAATATATGTCTCTTGAGAGCTTTCTTGATTTATCCCAGGATTTTTTTCCAAATCTCATTCTTAACAGTAACAACAACAAATTCCCTGCTTTTTGGAATTAATCCACCAAACAAGCAATGTACTCTTAAAATGTACTCCATGAGAGCCTGCTCTGCTTGCCTCCCCATCAAATATATAGGTCCATATAAATTCCAAATCTCAAAAAACCAACATACAAACCACTCAGAATATTTTTCATGAAAAATCTGTTTTAATTAAGCAATAAAGGGCAACGCAAGTTCAGAAATAGGTCCTGTTGTGCAAGAACTCGGCAAAAAATGACAGCTCCAGATGGGGTATCTGCAACCATGCAGAAAGAATGGCTAGGCTTCTAGCAGTCCTATCCTCCAGGGAGGGTCCTGACTTAATGCCCACTTCAGGAATACATGGTCATCTGCAGCCACTCTTGGACAGAAACCTGAATCAGGCCATCTGCATCTCTATCCAGGGATTTGAAGGCACGGAACATGGCATCCAGGCGAACCAGGCAGCTGATGAAGTTGTTAAAGTCCATACTTCCATCCTCCTCGGCGTATCGGCGGACAATCATTTGGTAAAGTTGCTCATTTAGTTGGAAGCCTGCTTCCTGCAGAGCCCCCCAAAGCTGAGAACTTCCCAAAAATCCAGATTGGTCCCTGTCATACTGCTTGTAAACACACTGCCATTTCTTGATGTTGTTCCAGAGATACTTAAATTCTTCAAAGCCCAGCTTCCCAGTCGTGTCACTGTCCATGATAGATACAATGCTCCGGCAGGTGTCAAGACTAAAGCCATCAGACTTCAGATCCTTGTGCTTAGAAAGGACTTTGTTGAGAATATTCATTAGGTCAGTGGCACCCACCTCCATGTCTGGTCCAGCCAGCTGAGCAAACTGTTGCCGAAAACTCCTAACTTCCTCACTTTCATTGGCCTCCACGTTGGTGAAATGTTGCTGAGTAGGTGGTGGTTCTGGGGTATACTGAGCAGCCGCAGCTTCACTGATAAAGTTCACAATTCCTCCAACTATCCCTCCAATATTCCCTCCTCCTCTTCTCTGATCACCTCCTCCAAGAAGGCCTCCAAGGGCTTGTCCAAGACCTTGATTTGCTCCTTCCAATATAGCCTTTGCAAGAAACATGCTTTTGGTTTACCCAGCAAGGATAAAAGCTGCTGAAATCTTGGAGGTGGTATGAGAGATGAAATGGAGTCTAAGTAGCTTACATGTGGAAGAACTGGCTTTTCTGTACCTGCCTGCACTGTACCACACCCTGGGGTGTGATGCTTTACCTCCTACTGAAGTTGCCTGAATTCCACTAGGTCCTAGCACCTGCCATTTTTCAGAGGGCCTCAATAAAATATTCCTAAATTACAGTATATCTGACAAATTAGAAGAAATCATATTTTAAGTATAATATATTAAACTACAGATTTTTCTATGCTGTTAATTATTCTTAGTTCTCTTTCTCAGCAGGTGACATGGATTTTCCTAGCAGAAGAAAGTAAATGACCTAAGGATATCAAGAATTTCTTCTCTAAGGAATATTTATTGCTAGGGCACAACTGAAGAATTTTTGGGCATTAGAAAAATATTTATCTAATTCTCTTCCTTTGCAAGATTTGCAATATCTAATGTTCTTAAGAAAAACTTGGAAGGGAGATTTTTTAAATGCAGGGTCCCTAGATCCCATGCTCTGAGCTTCTGATTCTGCGCAGTTTGGTGTCACATTCATGATCTACATTTCTGGAATCTTTTGGAAGTATAACATTCACATAGAAAAGTGTAAAAATCACAAATGTATAGCTCAAAGAATTTCACAGACTGCAAATAGCCCATGTTATAAGACCCAGATCAAAAAGTAGAACACAAGCAGGACCCCTGAAGCTTCTTCATGTCTCTCTCCTCTTCCAAGGGTAACCATTATTCTGACCTCTAACACCACAGATTCAATTTTGTACTTTAAATAAATGGAATCATACAGCATATGTGTTTTTTTTTGGTATTGTGTTTTTAAATTTTAAAAAATTGTGGTAAAATACATATAACATAAAATTTACCATCTTAACAATTTTCAAGTACACAGTTCAGAAGCATTAACTACGTTCACATTGTTGCACAACCATCATCACCATCCAACTCTAGAAATTTTTTTCATCTTGCAAAATAAACTCTGTCCCCATTAAATATTTCCTTCTCCCCCTAGGCCCTGGCAAGCACCATTCTACTTCATGTTTGTATGAATTTGACTGTTTTAGGTATCTCATATAAGTGGAATCATACAGTATCTGTCCTTTTGTGTCTGGCTAATTTCACTTAGCATAATGTCTTCAAGGTTCATTCATGTTGTAGCACATGTCAGAATTTATTTCCTTTTTAAAGCTAAATAATATTCTATTGTATGGATATAACACTTTGTTTATCCATTCTTCCACTGATGGATGCTTGGGCTGCTTCCACCTTTGGGCTTTTGTGAATAATGCTGCTATGAACATAGGTGTACAAATATTTCTTCAAGTCCTTACTTTCAAATCTTTTGGATATATACCCAGAAGCAGAATTGCTGGATCAAATGATAAATCTGTTTTTAATTTTTTGAAGGACCACCATACTATTTTCCACAGTGGCTACACTATTTTACATTCCCATCAACAATGTACAAGAGTTCCAATTTTTCCTCAGACTTTTTTTTTTTTATCATAGCCATCCTGATGGATATGAGATGATATCTTACTGTAGCTTTAATTTTCATTTCCCTAATTTTCATATACCTGTTGGTCACTTGTATGCCTTCTTTGGAGAAAATGTCTATTCAAGTCCTTTGCCTATTCTGGATAGGGTTGTTTGCTTTCTT
This sequence comes from Bubalus bubalis, assembly GCF_019923935.1. Taxonomy (NCBI): domain Eukaryota; kingdom Metazoa; phylum Chordata; class Mammalia; order Artiodactyla; family Bovidae; genus Bubalus; species Bubalus bubalis. The sequence continues at coordinate 23,447,985 of NC_059174.1, read as the reverse complement.
GTTGCTATTTTATAGTTCCTTCTACACTCTGGATATTAACTCCTTATCAGTTATATGATTTGCAAATATCTTCTTCCATTCCATGAGCTGTCTTTCCACTCTGTTGATAGTGTCCTTCAATGCATAGAAGTTTTTAACTTTTATGTAGTTAGTCCAATTTATCTAATTTTTCTTTTATTGCTCATGTTTTTGGTGTCATATGCAAAAAATCAACAAGGAATCCAATGTCACAAAGCTTTTCCTCTATGTTTTTGTCTAAGGCAAAACATAATAGTTTTAGCTCTTAGGTTTAGGTCTTTGATCCATTTTGAGTTAATTTTTATATATGACATAGGGTAAGAGTCCACTTCATTCCTTTGCTTGTGGTTATCTCAGCACCATTTGTTGAAAAGATTATTCTTTCCCCATTGAATGGGCTTGGCACCCTTGTTGAAAATCATTTGTATGTACACACATGTACACACATGAGTTTATTTCTGGGCTTTCTATATTATTCCATTGGCTTATATATCTGTGTTTATGCCAGTACCACGCTATTTGGATTACTACAGCTTTGTAGTAAGTTCTGAAATCAGGAAGTGTAAGACTTTTAACTTTGCTCTTTTGCAAGACTATTTTGGAAATTCAGTCTCCCTTGAGATTCCATGTGAATTTTAGGATGGATTTCCCTACTTCTATTAAAAAATGTTGTTGAGACTTTGATAGGGATTGCACTGGTTCTGTAGACCACTTTGTGTAGTACTGACATCTTAGTATTGTCTTCTAATAGATGAACATCAACGTCTTATCACTTATTCATGTCTTCCTTAATTTCTTTCAACAACAGTTTTCAGTTTTCAGTGTATAAGGCTTCCACCTTCTTGGTTATATTTATTCCTAACTATTTTATTCCTTTTAATGCTTTCTTAATTTCCTTTTCAGATTGTTTATTGTTAGTTTACAGAAACACAACTTAGTTTTGTGAGTTGATTTGTATCCTGAAACTTTGTTGAATTTATTAGTTCTAACAGTTATGTGTGTGTGTTGTCTGCAGGGTTTTTTACATCTAAGATCATGTATTTTGTGAGCAGAGATAATTCTACTTCTTCCTTTCCAACTCACATTCCTTTCATTTCTTTTCTTGCCCAACTGTTTTGGCTATGACTTCCAGTACTATTTTGTATAGATGCAACAAAAATCAGGCACCTTTTCATGCTCCTAATCTCAGAGAAAAAGTTTTTAGGCTCTTACCATTGAGTCTGATGTTGGCTGTGGGCTGTTCATACATGATTTTTATTATGTTGAGGTACTTTACTTTTATTCCTAGTTTGCCAAGTGTTTTTATCTGAAAGAGTACAGAATTTTGTCAAATGCTTTTTCTGTATCAGTTGAGATAACCATGTTTTTCCCCTTCATTCTGTTAATGTAGTTCATTACATTGACTGATTTTTCCATGTTGAACCACCCTTGCATTCAAGGAATAAATCCCACTTAGTCATGATGTAAAATTCTCTTAATGTGCTATTGAATTCTGTTTGCTAATATTTTGTTCAGGATTTTTGACTATTCATATGGACATTGGTCTTTAGCTTTCTTTTCATGTACTGTTGACTCTTGAACAAAATGGGTTTAACTATGTGGGTTCATTTCTACTAGGATTTTTTTCAATATGTATGTACTACAATACTACACCATCTGAGGTTGTTTGAAACTGTGGATGCAGAACCATGGATATGTAGGGCTGATTTTAAAGTTATATGCAGATTTTTGACTGCACAAGGGGTTGGTTCCCCTAACCCCTGCATTGTTCAAGGGTCAACAGTAGTATCTTTTTCTGACCTTGGTATCAGGATAATGTTGGCCTCACAGAATGAGTTAGGAAGTATTCCTTCCTCCTCAATTTTTGGAAAGAGTTTGAGGAGGACTGATACTTAATTCTTCTTGAAACATTTGGTGAAATTCACAAGTGAAGCCATCTGGTCCTGGGATTTTCTTTGTTGGGAGGTTTCTTAAAACTTACTCATTCAATCTTCTTACTAGTTATAGGTCTGTTCAGATTTTTTTATTTCTTTGTGAGTCAGTCTTGGTAGGTTGTATATTTCTAGGAATTTGTTCACTGTATCTAAGTTACCCAATTTGTTGGCATAGAGTTGCTCATAGCACTCTTTCCTAATACCTTTGTTTCTGTTAAGTTGGTAGTATTGTCCTCTCTTTTCTGATTTTGTGTGTCTGGCTTTTTTGCTCAAAATTACATTTGTGAGATTTGATTTTATGTTTTTAATATGTATCTTGAAAAGTCAGTCTATGACAGGTAGTCTCAGACAATATCTTGAGAAACCTCAGCCTTGATACTAGGTAGAATCAGAGTACAAGTCCTCCAGAAGTCTCTGGAAATTCTATTGGTAAACTCAGGGAAAAGTAGCCAGGATGTAACTAAATCATTATATCTCTCAGCATTTTGGACCTTAATTTCAATCTCCTAAATGGTAATAATAGTATCTCCCTGTCTACTTTATAATGATTCAATTTCATTTATCATGCTTCAGGACTTAGACTCAATATTTAAGAGAGATAGATGAATGCATCAGGGTCACTGTGCTTATGGGTAAGAAGACCTACAGAAACCTAGGTGTTGTAATTATAATCTGAAGTCTATTTCACATCTATACCATTAATACTAAACTATTACATTTCTATATAATATTTGCATATAATATTCTTTGGTATCTAGGTCTCATATAATTCCTCTGAAAGACACAAACATTCAAGATAAGGAAAGAAAAACTCAAGAGATGTTAAGATACTTTGAAAAGGTCATACAGCTAATACGTTATCTAAACAGTGGATTATCAAACCACTATGAGTCCCCAAAGGGGATAGCAATAAGTTCTGTTGAGGCAAAGGATAGGAGAACATTTACCTATAGAAAAGATAATGTGTAGGCCTAACTATAGGCTAAGTCAGAGTTCTCCAAACAGACAAAGGATATACATGAAGGGGTGGTATTGTGAAAATATAGAGGAACTAAAGGATGTGTGGAATTCAATAGATGGTGAATAGTTCAACATGATGAGAGTTTACTGCTGGAAATGATAGGAGATAAAGGCTCAATAGGATAGAATGAAATTGGAGAGGACTTTGAATAGCCATTTGACAGAGTCTATCTCACAGGCTACTGTGGAAACTCCTAAGCTTCAAGTATAAAATCAAATAGTATTCCATTATATGAATATATCACGTTTTTGGTTACTCATTCACCTGTTAGTGGATATTTAGGTTTTCTGCTGCTGCTGCTGCTAAGTCACTTCAGTCATGTCCGACTCTGTGCGACCCCATAGACAGCAGCCCACCAGGCTCCCCCGTCCCTGGGATTCTCCAGGCAAGAACACTGGAGTAGGGTGCCATTTCCTTCTCCAATGTATGAAAGTGAAAAGTGAAAGTGAAGTCGCTCAGTTAGGTTTTCTACTTTGGAACTATTATGCATAGTGTTGCTAATAGCAATCATGTGTCACTGTTAACTTTTTTTTTTTTTTTTCAGGAAAACCTTTTATTTGTTTATTTTGGCTGTTTGACCTAATAGTTTTCTTTCTTTCTATTTTATTTTATTTTTTAACTTTAAAATATTGTATTGGTTTTGCCATATATCAACATGAATCTGCCACAGGTATATACATGTTCCCCATCCTTGAACCCTCCTCCTCCTCCCTCACCATACCATCTCTCTGGGTCGTCCCAGTGCACCAGCCCCAAGCATCCAGTATCGTGCATCGAACCTGGACTGGCAACTCGTTTCATATATGATATTACACATGTTTCAATGCCAAAAAATATGGAACGCTTCACGAATTTGCGTGTCATCCTTGCGCAGGGGCCATGCTAATCTTCTCTGTATTGTTCCAATTTTAGTATATGTGCTGCCGAAGCGAGCACCACTGTTAACTTTTTAAGTTCAATAACTTAATAACTTTTTAAGTGCAAATAGGAGATTAAATGAAAAATTACTTCATGAACTGTATAATTCTTGAATTAAATAATGATTATTCTATCTATGACTGGGGAGAGAATAGTAGCTGGGAGACCCTGCTCTGCATAGGACATGGGGGCAAGGTCTCCTTCTGCCACACCTAGTGTTTTGTATAAAATTCTCTGCCAACTAGTTTTATGGCACTAGGACTCCAATAACTGGTCTCAGGGGCACCATGAAATGATCTCTGTAAATACCAAACGCAAAATGTCTTCCTTTACCACATTGAGGAAGCACCACAAAAGGACTTCTTCCCTTTAGGGGATTACAAGGGGCCATCTGGCCTCAGACAGATTTAAATCCATTCATATAAGCTTCTCTCTGAGGAAATTACATGGGCTTTGTTTTTATAATATTGCAAAATTAACTTGACAGCATCCATTGCCATATAAAATGTGCCTCCTTATGCTCATATGAAGTGTTTTTTGCTGAAGTTTAAATCCAATTCTTCTCATTTATTTTCTGTGAAGATAGAGAGCATTTGGCTAACAGTTTCTCATAAGCCATCATGGAATAAAAGACTGTTATTAGATTAACAAGCCTTTTCTTCTCTGGACTATTTAATCCCTTATAGCTATTTATTAGACCATTAATAGGAACTTTGGTTGCTGTCTGGGCAAACTCTACTGTCCAGATCTGGAGAGAAAGAGTAGGGGAAGAGGCCACATTCAATGGAAAATTTAACCTCAGTTTGAGGGGGGAAGAGTTACTGAACTTATTGAACTTAAAAAGTCAATAGTGATACTCACATGCTATTAGCAACACTATTCATGATAGTTCCAAAGTAGCAACAACCTAAATATCCATTAACAGGTGAATGAATAAACAAAAATATGATACATTATATAATAGAGAATTATTTGGCAATAAAAAGGGATGAAATTACTGATACATGCAACAACACAGATGGACCTCAAAAACTGCCAGACACGAGACTATATATCGTAGGATTCCATTCATTGAAATGTCCAGAAGAGGCAAATCTATACAGACAGAAAATCTCTAGTCTTGATTCTAGACCAAGTCTAGAATAACACACGGGGACTTACAACTCTATGGTGGTTGCCTAGGGACGGGAGATAAGTAGGTAACAGGAATGAACAGTTAAGGACACAAGGAATAATAATAGAAAAACTCTAAAACTGATTTATGGTAAACAGTAAAAAAATCATAGAACTGTATGCTTAAAATAGCTGAATGTAAAATATGCCTCAAGAAAGTTATTTTTTAAAAAGTCCAGAGACAGTCTGTAGTAAAAAGAATACTGAACTAGGACTTCTGGTCCCAGTCCTGTGACTAACTAGCTGTGTAGTCTTGAGCATGCAACTTCCTCTCTTGAGCTGGAAGCTTTCTGCAAAATGAGGAAGATGGGCAATTTCACACTAATCATCCTTTCAGCTCTAGAATTCTGAGTCTAGATCTTCATGTGCTATGAAGTAGCAGCTTCATTTTTGCATTGTTTCCTTCTCATGCCTGAGTATTTTTATGCAATATATGAATTTAATCTCATCTTTTTCTTGGGTCTGATTCTATAACTTTTAAAGACATCCTTACTTACTCTTATTTTTGCTTTGATGTACTGTCTTGTTTTCAAAAGTATTTCGACAACCTATCAAGTATGTTGCTCCTCCAGACAGAATTCCAAGGTTGGGGGACTGCAGTGGGTAAAACCCAGAAGGACACACGGCTCCCACTTTCAGTGAAGCCTCTCTGTCAAGTGGGGCTTTCACCTCACTGCAACATGATCTGAACCAGACCTTCCTAATTTATTGATGAGAATGTCATGTTGCATGAAATCAAAAGCCTTTCTAGAGTCCATATAGATAATATATATTTCTTCTTTATCATCTTGGACTGTCACTCTGTCATAGGAGGAAATTAAATTGGTCTGACACAATTTGCTCTTTACAAAGCCCTATTCTTTACCTCCTTACACTCTTTGAGGAGGCCAGCAACTGCTCACTTGCTCCAATAAAAAAGTTAAGCTTTAATCAATGCCCTCTCCTTCCTGTTTCCTCTAAGTGTCTCCTCGGTAGATTCACATTGCGAAGCCAAAAAGAAAGCATATAATTCTCATGCTTGAAAGAATATTTCTAAATAAAACAGATAACTAATGAGAACCTACTGTATAGCACAGGGAACTCTACTGGGTGCTCTGTGGTGACTTAAGTGGGAAGGAAATCCTTAAAAGAGGGGATATATGAACACTGATTCACTTTGCTGTGCAGCAGAAACTATCACAACATTGTAAAGCAACTGTGTGTGTGTGTATGTTCAGTTGTATTCAACTCTTTACGACTCCATGGACTGTAGCCTGCCAGGTTCCTCTGTCCATGGGATTTTCTAGGCAAGATTACTGGAGTGGGTTGCCATTTCCTCCCCTCCAAGCAACAATAATCCAATAAAAATTCTTAGTACATAAAAAAAAAGGATATTTAGACCATTCAGGGAGGGAAAATATTGGGTTAGTCAAATGTTACAGAAAACTCAAATGAATGTTTTGGCCCACCCAATATTATGATGGACTACACGGGGGGATTGAGTTAACCTGAGAACTGAAGAGGGAAATGGTTGGTCATATAGGACCGTCCAACTTTCAGGATGGCTTGTACAACTGGATAGAAATGTTCATCTAGTCAACTCAGAAAGTTATATCCTTCTTCTGTTAATTATATCATATGAGCTTTACAGTATATTTCATATAACAAATTCTATTAATTGAGACTAGAATCAAGATGAGTTCTTTTCACATGAGTTATGAAATATTTAAGTACATATCAAACCTGAACTGGAAGTTTAAAGGGTAGAAGAAAGGGGAGCTAGGGGAGGGGTAAATTAGGAGTTTGGGATTAACAGATACCTACTACTGTATGTAAAACAGATAAACAACAAAGTACTACTATATAGCACAGAGAACTATATTTAGTATCTTATAATAACTTATAATGGAAAAGAATCTGAAAAAGAATATGTAAATATAGCTGAATCACTTTGCTGTACACCAGAAACTAACACAACATTATAAGTCAACTAATATTTCAATTAAAAATTAAAGGATAGAAGACTTCACTCTTTGTTGCAACTATTCATGTCTGGCATCGTGTAAGAAAGCAGACATGGACAGTACGTAAATAAATGAGCATGGTTGTGCCCCAATAAAGCTTTATTTATAAAACAAGCATCAGACTGGATCTCATCCATCAAGTGTAGTTTACTGACTGTTACTTTCTATATTTTCTAAACAGATGAAAATAAAATATGCTGGTAAATTTTAAGGACTGGATTGAAGGACTGCAGTCAGGGTTCATGGTGACCACTGTTCCACATTTGATTTAAAAGAGGTCACTCTGAATCTTTATTCTCGCCATATCTGTCTACTTCTTATTGACATCCTCCCCATTTCTAATTAGTGGTATATCATTCATCTACAAAGATGACAGGAACTAATCACTCAGCTATAGTCTGCCACAAGTTCAGTCTTTTTACCAAAACCATTATGCACACGAGAGACCACAGGCTAAGAAAATTTAGATATTTCCATTTTGTAAAAAAATGTGAAAAGTATGATTTTTTCCATTTGTGCCTTCTAGCCAGTACTTAATTCTTCTGGTTTTACTATGTACTTTGTTTAAATATTAGACAGGAAAGATGTGTGTGTACTTTAGCACTTTGACAATCCAGCACTTTTGACTATTACAAATTTTCTGGAGATCTTTTAGGACTGTTTCTCATTGTGTGGAATGCATGTGTTTCTTTATCCCAAGTTCTTCCTGTATGCCCTGTTCTTGACATTAGTTCAAGTGTTAAATCATGAGCTAACAATAATAAGCATCCTTGCTTGCCATTCCCTGTAGGGTGCTGGGGAGAGAAGGTAGGGTGCTGTATTATACAGATTTCCATGCTGAGAGTTAGGAAAGGGTACTTAAGAGGCTTAAGTGACTGGAAATAAACAGAAAAAATCTTTCTAAGTGGGGTGGATTAACAGTTTTATTCAGTTGTGCAAGTTGTGCTCAAAGTTTAAGACCAAATGTCCCACAGAGTCAAAACCATTTACTATCTAGCTCTTTGCTGAAAAAGTCTGCTAACTGTTGAAATACAGGTTTGCCAGCAGTGAACACGAGAGATGTGGGTTCAATCCCCAGGTTGGGAAGATCCCCTGGAGTAGAAAATGACAACCTGCTCCAGAATTCTTGCCTGGAAAAATTCCAAGGACAGTGGAGCCTAGAGGGCTACAGTCCATGCAGTTGCAAAGAATTGGACATGACTGAGCACACATATACATATGCATGGTGATGGGTGCCAGGTGGAGCATTACACTGAATGTATCATGAGATGTAGCCTAGACGAGATGTGACTTGTCCCTAGTAAGAGGTGGATAACATGGTATATTGTCAAACTAGTAACAAAGAGACAACATGCGTCCTAACACATTTGAGAACTTTGTCTCATGGGTATATAAAATACTGCTGGCAGGGCGGCACAGGTTCAGCTCAAGGATACAGCACTGAAGAATGAATGAAATAAAGTGATGCTGTGTGGACACTATTATAACTGTAAAAATGACTGTGTTATAATTATTTCTGACTTAGCCAGTATTGTTTCTCAGTCCCATTAAGTGCATTTAAATCCCTTGGAGAGTGCTGGCAAAAAATCTAGTCTTGAAAACTGAATTATGAATATAAAAAATATTGAGAAGCCACTATTTTAAACTATTGTCTCAGCTCTCAACTCTAACTCATCTGAACTTTTTGACTAATCCAAATCACCCTCTGATCTAGACAGTTCAGTGTACATTCAGGAAAATAAAGAGGGTGAATGAAACCTAACGAGCAAAAGGGTATTTTTCCTTTTTTGTCAAAGAGATGAGACTTCTCCTAAGGAAATGATCCCAAACTACTGAACCATGCCATGCTTTGGATCATGAAGGCCACATTTCTGTTGAACCTTTAAATTATCTGCCATCACATATCTGACAATCTAAAGGAATGTGTGAGACTATCAGAAGGAACTGAATAGACAGAATTTTTTTTTTTTCAGGAACCAGACTGAGATGAAAATCGTTAAGAAGCTTTTTGCAGACTAGCCAGGAATGCATGTGGGAAAAAAAGAGTAAGGGAATGTGGAGAGATACTTAGGTCTCTCTACTTCCCCCAAATACCAACCACAACTGCACGAGACTTGGGGAGAGACTGAGAGAAGTAAAGAAAAAAGGGGAAAAGAAGGATCAATTGGGAAAGGCACATGGGAGGAGCCCTCTGCCCTGCAAAAATTTATAGCTACTGAAAGAACAAGAGGAACACCCCACCCTCTCTCTTTCCCACCCTTCTTCCTCCCCCACCCCTCATAAACACTGAGTTTAGCAAGATAAGCTACTCAGACAGAAACAAACTATGACATTACTGAACTTCTTTGTCTTTCCTGTGGAACACACACATACACACACATTCCCCAGCTAAATCTCTCAAAGAGAGCCTGGAAACAGGGATGTGCACAGGGTGTGGCAAGGACTGCATAGTTCAGCTTCTCAAAACAAAGCAAATCTTCACAGGCTCAGACATGCAGGTATATGAAAAACAAAAAAGGAAAGAGAAAGAAGAGACAGAGAGAAAAGAAAGGAAAGAAGGAAAGGAAGAAGGAAAGAAAGGTCAAATGCATTCTTTGTTAATTCTCCAGATTATCTTCTCTACCTTCCAGGGTGCTGGAGATCAAAAGTGTTTTAAAGACCAAATCATGGTCTATATCTAAAGCCAAGTCTACACACTACACAAAGAAATGAAGAAAACTCACAGAAATAATTGGTATGTAATGAAGGAATGCATGCAAAATTGTGATTGATCACACTGGCCACAAAGGCTCACCAGTCTCCAAACTGTTTGGAGTCAACTGTATTCTCTAGCTCAGAGTGAGTCACGCTGGCTTACTAGGGTTTATTGTAATCCTTGGTTTACACTCCCTTCCCTACTCCCAAATCTTCCCGTACATCCAGTGCTATAGAAACAATGAGGCCACTGGCAGGTATCATTAGTCATCAAAAGACAGAACTGGTGTCAACACAATCCTCTTACTGCTGGTATGACACCTCAACACCTGAAAGGCGGGGCAACCTCTATAGAGATTATTTTTAATCTTGATTAAAAATCTTGACAAGCGTAACGTCTGCCGTGCTCTGAACTTCCTTGGTCCCTGTTTCACGTCACTTTCCATTTCCACACTTTCTGTCCTTATTTGTATGTCCCTGCCATATTCCTTCCTGTCACCAAGTTCATATTTCTAAAAACTTTAAGATTGCTTTTATTGTTCCCAGAGCCATAACAAAAGATGCTATATAAATCTCATAGAAACACAAGTAATGGTACAAATGAAAAGAGCCTTTCTTTTCCCAATTTGCACAGTTACATCTAGTAATTTATCTCTCCTTTCCCTTAAATCTTCATTACACTTTTTAGCAGCACCATTGCAGTGATACATGACCTTTTCCTGGACAAGGAAAGATTATTTGTATGCTGCAGCAAGCCCGGAAGGGAGGTTTGCACAATCCATACAGAAGACGGTTGCTTATCTGCTTCATGTTAAAGAATAGTTCATCTAAGAGATCACAGAGTAAGTCATTAGGAACATTAATGAGCTCTGGGTAAGAAGAAAAAAAAGCAAGCTCTGTCCTGGTTTCTGTCATCAAGCTATAATTTCTTTGCAAAGTATCTTTTCCCAGTGGTAGATAGAGAACTGGGACTTCTGGTGCCAGCCAGGATGGAATGATCCCAGGGCAGCCTATCTCTCCTTCTCACTACAATCACAGACTCTCATTGAAATTCAAAAATCACTACTTCTGGGATTTCCCTGGCAGTCCAGTGATTAAGACTGCAGGGGCATTAAGACTGCCTCCAATGCAGGGGGCATGGGTTCAATCCCTGGTCGGGGAATCTAAAGATTCCACATGCCTTGTAGCCAAAATAATAATAATAATGTAAAAAAAAATTTTTTTAAAGACTTCCCTTTCCCCTACAGAAGGGGGGGGCGGGGGGAAGCAAGCACTATCTCTGGATAAAATACAGCAGCAGGAGGCAGTTGAAAAACAACTAGTTAAGCAGTGCAATTATGGAGGCCTGAAGGCAAAAGATGAAATTATTAAATTGTTGAAAGGGAAGAACTCTATACAGAATTCTATATATGTACAACCAAAATATCCTTCAGGAATGAATGCAAAATAAAAAGATCACAACCCCAATTATTTAACCAATCCTAAGTGTTTGCCCAAGTGAAAGGAAAATCTACATTCACCCAAAAACCTATATGTGAACACTTTGAACAGTTATATTCATAATAGCCCTAAGCTGGAAACCAAATGTTCCTCAGTTGGGGAATGGATACACCAAGTGTGGTACACAATAGAAATACCACTCAGCAATAAAAGGAGACAAATTACTGATACAGGCAACAATATGGCTGGATCTCAGATGCATTATGCTGAATGAGAGAAGCCAGACCCAAAAGGATATACTAAATGATTCTATTTGTATGGCATCTGGAAAAGGTAAATCTAAAGGGATAGAGTGACTGCCAGCAGTTAAAAGTGAGGGAAGGGCCTGACTACAAAAGCATACCTACAGGGAATTTTTCCCCCAATTATTGTGTATCTTGAATGTGGTGGTAGTTACACGCTTCTACGCATTTGTTAGAATTCACAAAACTATAATCATAAAGTGAGTTTTACTGTAAGTTTTACATATTAAAAGAACAAATTGAAAGAGAGAGAACTTGAAGTCTTGATGCATTTTTCCTAAGGAAACTTCTGACAATTCAGTTATCTAACTCCATGTAGATACATATTCATAAGCAGAAAACTGAATCCCCACTATAAGGACAAACAGTCAAGCTTTAATTAAAAACTTTGTTATAAATAAACTAAAATCTATTTGGTCTTCAGATGTTTTGGGGAAAGTCCAGAAACCTTCAGAATAGAATACTGCCACCAATGTCATCAACGTATGATTTTGACATAAATTTTAAAATTCTTGATAATTATATAAACCTTTCCAATTCTATACACAAATATGGTTATATGGTGACAATATTTATTTCTGGCCTGGTGTTTAAAAGAAACAGAAACCACAGTTGTTTGGGGGGTGGGATGGGAAGGAGGCTCAAGAAGGAGGGGATATATGAATACATATAGCTGATTCACCACAAACTAACACAACATTTGTAAAGCAACTATATTTCAATAATAAAATAAAAATAAAAAATAGACACTCATAATTGTGGCCATACACATATTCACAATTATGATTCTATTACTATTATTATTACTACTAGTGCTACTACTACTGCTGTTAAGGGGAAAAAATCAAAATCATGCAATTCAACTATGGGCTCAGTCTTGTTCTTTAACAGTGACCTAGCAAGTTTTTCTAATGCCTGCCATGCTGATTTATATTCTGCGGGGACTTGTGAAATAAAAATGTTAAAGATTAAACTTTAACCTACCCTGTCAAAGAGTGCAAAAAGTTGTCTCAAGACATCTGAAACAGGCAACTTCAAATACTCTGCAAATTCTTCAATTCCAATTCTTCCTCCTTTTGAGGAACTTGCAATAGCGGCATACTCATCCAAATGCTTTCGAATCCCATCCCAATCCAATCTAAACAAAGAGTTATGAAGACACGTTATTAGCCCTTCACAACCCACATGGACATTTTGTGAGTGCGATTTTATTCATCTGTCTGTGTTTGAAGTGTTAATATCTGAAAAGGAGAATAAAATGAATTATTTTAAAGCACATATTGGATATGATTACAGACTTCTGATTTTTTTTTAAGAGTATTAGCATAACTGTAATTATCCCAAGTATCTGAGAGAAAGAAAAGTAACTGGGAGGATGAGCAATGTGGTAGGATAATAAATGATTCCTGAGAAGAAAACAAGGACTCACATTTTAATCTAAATAGTACTTAGTAAGTCAACAATACTTACTGAGTTGTTTTAAAAAAAGATATAATTCTTGCTTTCAAGGTGTTTTCCAGCTGATAATGGGCTCACATTTCACAAAATGTTGTGATGGGGGATTCATTAGACTATGCACACTTCCTCCAATGTTAGTTATAAAAAACTTTAAAACCCTGGAAAATATACTGTGGCTTATATCACATCCTATAGAATTAAACAGGTGACTTAACACATACTTCTACATCTAAGTTCATTGACTAACTAAAGTTTTCATATCTATAGGCATATTGTAAAAATATAATATCACAACATTCTTATGTAGAAGATATAAATAGTATTTCCTACATCAATTATCAAAAAATATTCATTTTAAATCTTATTTATTTATTTATATGTGGCTGCACTGGGTCTTTGTTGCTGGACTCAGGCTTTCTCTAGTTGTGGTGAGGGCGGATGCTATTCTTCATTGCGGTGCCTGGGCTTCTCATTGTGGTGGCTTCTCTTGTTGCAGAGCATGAGCTCTAAGGCACATGGGCTTCAGTAGTTGTGGCTCATGGGCTCCAGAGCTCAGGCTCAGTAGTTATTGCCCGCAGGCTAAGTTGCTCCTTGGCATGTGGGATCTTCCCAGACCAGGGATCAAACCCATGCCCCCTGCACTGGCAGGCAGATTCTTAATCTAGACCACTACAGAAGCTCCCATAATATTTTTTTTATTTTTGAACTTTAATACAGTAACTGGTTCTGCAGCTCCCTCCAAGAGAGGATGCCAAGGTCTACTGAAGTAATAAATTCTGCAGATCCCTGATGCAGCTGAAAACAATGAACCGTAATCAGAGAGGGATGAGGAAGCTACACCTTCATACCATGAACTACAAAGGGAATGTTCTAAACAGTTTTAAACTAGATCATAAAATCACAAAGGAGTATTTTGCCTTAAAAAAAAACACAAAAAATTATGTGCCCAGAAGGAGAAGGTTGATCTAGGGAAGTATTTAAAATGTAATGATGATCAGAGTTGCTACTCTACAAGTCAATTCCTATTTCACATGAGAAGTTCTGACCACCTCATGCCAGTACTATATAACTGTGTCATCCTTCTCTTTTTTTATATGGACCGTTTTTAAAGTTTTCATTGAATTTTTAGAATATTGCTTCTGTTCTATGTTTTGATTTTTTGGCTGTGAGGCATGTGGGATCTTCACACCCCAACCAGGGGTGCACTCCAACCCCTGCATTGGAAGGCAAAGTCTTCGCCACTGGACAGCCGGGGAAGTCCCGATGCCATACTTCTCATAAGAAGGTGGCAGGACTGACTGACTGTTCTGAGCCATTCTGAGTAGAGAGGCAGATTTGTGCTGACCCATGTTTACTATCTCTTGTTCTCCCACTACTAACAAACATTTCTGAAGTAGCATTTCTTTAAAAAACAAAACTGTATAAACTAAATGGCTTTCCTAATAAACATCATGTAGGTTCTAGAGCTGGGCATTAATGAAACCAGAGAAAATAAACATACAGGATTTCAGATCTCTTTCAGACACCTTTAGGAAAGTGTGGTGATTTAAAAATATGCTTACTTCAATTTCCGGCTGATTTTGGTAAATTCCACCAACCCAGCTTCCATAGGCAGTGTCAACTGGCCGGCTGAAATCATCAATCTGCAGTCTTCGTAGGTGTGATCTGTTACTGGAATTTTCAGAGCTCTATAAAGTATTAAAAAGCAAACAAATTCAACTTTTTTAAAAAGGTGATGATTTTTCAGTAAGCTTGAATTGGTCAACAAACAGTAAATGGAAAAGTATTTACTACCTTTTGAACCAGTGGCTTTGGCTTGTTATTGCCAAAGACACATATTTCTTTACTTCACAGATTTACTGTGGCCCAAGTCAATCTCCTCATGTCTGTGTGCTCTGCCAGTTCACCATTTTTGTGTTTTGACTACAATGATAATAGTAGTTGACTTCAGTCCATGGAAAGTAATGAGAAAACTTAAGTTCAAGACTCTATGGAGTCTTTTACCAGCTGTGGAACTTTTGGCACTTAACCTAAGCCTCGCTGTTCTCATCTGTGCGTAGGAATAGACACTTCCTCCACTGGGTTACTGTGGGCTTCCTTAGTGGCTCAGTGGTAAAGAATCCACCTACAATGCAGGAGATGGCTGGAGCCACAGGTTTGATCACTGGGTCAAGAAGATCCCCTGGAGAAGGAAATGGCAACCCGCCATTTCCTTAAATAACCCTGGTTATTTCCTTAAAATAACCCGGGTTATTTTATAAAATATTTTAAATATTTCCTTAAAATAACCCAGGTTATTTTAAGGACCAACTAAGAATCCCTATGGACATGCTATTTAAACAGATAAATGACACCTAGATATTATAAGTGAATAGTTTATACAGATCACTAGTCATCTGCATTTTTTCATCTTTTAAGTTTGAAGATTGTCTTCTTGCTACCCAGCAATCTTCAAAAAATACTGAACAGAACTGATAATAGGATCATATTTCTTACAAACCTAAACACCCTCCCATCCTCAAAGAGGTGCACAACTCCAACTACCTCCCTCCTGCTCAGAGATCTACTAATAGGGAATCAGACTTGGCAAAAATACATATTAACAAGAACTTGAAAAGACACTTGAGTGACAAGAAGAACACCTGTGCAGTACAAATTTCCTGCAGATCCCTCTTGGCTAAAGTTTTATTCACACCTATTCAGTGACAATCATAACATTATGTCATCAGCTGTTATTTGATTTTGCTGAATCATGGCTAAGAACATTAAATTTTCAATGAATGCAATATGAATAAACATTTTTTTCTTACCTGCAACTAAGCTGTTTTGATTAATAACTATTTGGTGTAAAAAATATGAAGAATTAAAAAACACTTCAGGAATTATAACAGTGAACAGAACAAAACAGTCAAGAACTTGGGCTTTGGTAACATGACGTATGGCTCTGAATCCCAGTCAAGAGACTCACTTCCCTGGTGGCTCAGTGGTAAAGAACCTGCCTGCCAATGCAGGAGACCCAGGTTCAAGCCCTGGGTGGGGAAGTTCCCCTGGAGAAGGAAATGGCAACCCACTCCAGTATTCTTGCCTGGAAAATCCCATGGACAGAGGAGCCTGGCAGGCTACAGTCCATGGGGTCGTAGAAGAGTTGAACCTGACTTAGTGACGGAGCATGCATGCCAGAGACTCTCACTATCCACCGTGGTCTTGAACAAAACACTTTGCCCTCAGAGCCTCTGTTCCTCACCTGTCTCAGAGCTGCTGTGAAGATTATGTTACATAACACAAGTAAATGGTCTAGCACAGCGCTTGGTAAATATTTATTGGTGGTCGACCACCATGACTTACTTTGACTTCGCTCTTTTCCATTTCAAATGCATTCAACAAATACTTTCCTACTTGACTCTCATAATAACCAAAACCATGAGAAAGGCCAAGCAAGGATTAGAACTCCCACTTTTACACATGAGGAAAGGAGCCTTGGAGGGAACTTGTCCAAGCTTGTGCCACTAATTGAGGTCTTTCTTGCTCTTTTTTTTTTTTTTGGTCATCCTATGCAGCATATGGGATCTTAGTTCCCCAAACAGGAATTGAACCCGCACCACCTGTGCTGGAAGCACGGTGTCCTAACTACTGGACCACCAGGGAAATCTGCTTCCTTATTCTTTATCCAAGGCCCTTCTACCTCCACGCCTCCAAATCCAGGAAAAGGATGCTTAAACAAATCCTTCCTCTGTTTTTAGGCACACACACAAAAATGTTTTTAGACATTTCAGGAAGCCAAAATATCTCATATAAATTATGTCATTTCCTTTTACTTATCTTCCTTCCTAACTTTTGGACATAAGCTACTATGAAAACACAAGGGAAGAGGGAAGAAAACAATATCAAAGCAAATTTTGTAGCTGCTCAAGAAACTAGGTAAATCAACTACATGCTGGGACATAGAGTAACAAAACTTTTTCAGCCAAAGACTTAGACATTTATTTTTTTGAAAATAAAGTTAGTTTCCTGTGAAGTATTAATATATACAATATAAACATACTGATATAACGTATATAATCCTGTTTATAATGCCAAATTCAGCTATGAAGCTAAATTCAGAGTTCTCATTGCATTTTCACTAAGAGAATAAATACAGCTGGTTTCTTAGCTCCAAACCCACTGCTGGACATGACTGAGGGAGGTGGTGCTGGGAAAGCACGTACACACCTGGAGGGCTCTGAGACTGCCTGGGTGGTGGGGACAGTATTGGGTTGGCCAAAGAGTTCATTAGGGTTTTTGAGAAAAAATGAACTCAATATAACACTCTTTCATTATAGGAGGAGATTTATATAATCAGAAGAGCAATCAGTTAAAACTCATTTATGTGCAGGAAAACACTTGGCTTATGTTTTGCAGTTTCTAAATCCTAAATTACAGCCATCCCCTTAGTGAGGGTGACTTTTCCCCTTTTTTAGGTAGCTAGTGCATTCCTTGCAGACTTTTTCCTTTTCAGTGCTGTAATCATTTATGCCTTTGAAACACCCGGCCTCAGCAGCTACATGGAGGCTGAGAGGATAGAAGGTGGGTCATGGCACGAACTGCTCAGACCATCCTTTGTCTGATGGTGACAGGCCAGGTTGGGGGAATCCATCCTTTGGAAGTCACTGGCTGGTTTCTTCTGGGTCATGTACCCTTCCTGCTCCCATTCTGGCAGAGGCACATTTCCAATAGTTTGGGGTTACATCTGGGAAAATATTTATAGACTGTCTTACTGACTACATTCCTGGGCACATTCTTTTTCCTTACCAAAATGAGTTGGGGAATGAGGCCCTCAGAAAGAAAAAACAAAAACTTCAAACAATAGTAAATGTCATTTACCAATAATTTAAAAACTATTTATTGATTACAATCACATATAGATACTTACTCTGCCATTACATTCCGGATTGTACTGGCAAAAAGGACAGGATCACTTCTTTCTTCATCACTTGGTACTTGAACAGGCATAAACTGAAAGGCAAATAAACCTTTCCATTACAATTGTGAGGCCTAATACTTTAATTGCTAAATAAATTAGTTTATAAGCTGTCATTATATGAAATCCCCTGCCTTTCTAGCACACAGGTTACAAGATAGAATGTAAAGAATACACTGTGCTTGGACTCAGGAGATGTGAATTCAAGCTCTGGGTCTTTCTGTATGTTAACTATTATGACCTTTAAGTTTTCTGAACTGTCTCCTCAACTCTAAAAAGAGGGCTATGATCACCCACATCCCTGGTTGTGGTGAGGATGAAATGAGTCAATGTTTGGAATTCTGGAAGTCATAAAGCTGAAACTGCTCAGATCTTATTCTCAAAGCTGCCTTTTCTCCCACCCAGCCTTTGTGTTTGAAAATGTTATTAGGAGTAGCACTTTGTTCTTTGCAGTTTATCTTCTCTATCCATTCCTATATCAGTCATACTTTATCACTTGATCAAACTTTGTTTTATCATTTCTTCTGCTTATTTTTTAACCCTATGTGGGCTTTCTATCTTTTGTCTAACATCATGTTTTCCTTTATCATTTTAAATTTTACTTTTTTTCTCCACGTGATATTCTGTGATACCTCATTGATACTGTCCTTGTTTTTGATTATAGTCTTCTAACATTAACAAGGTTTTGGTACTGTATTTAAGTCATTTTAGATTTTTTGAGCACCTACTATGTAACAGGTAAGAACAGGACCCTAAATCCTGCTCTAAAGAAGATACATATTTTAATAGGGTAGACTGACACAACACACACTAACTATCATTACCCTTAATGATAGGGCTTAATTAACTTACTTAAAGTTATATAGGTCACATGACCAGGATTCAGCCCAAGGCCTGTCATATTTTACAACTCTCCTGGAGTATGAGCATGAGTGACAGGAAATGATTAATTTGGTCAAGGGGCTGAAAAAAGCAATCAAAGAGGTTTTACAGAAAAGCTAACACTTGATCTTGAGTTTTTGAGGATAAGCATGATCTTGTCAATAGCTGCTGCTGCTAAGTCGCTTCAGTCGTGTCCGACTCTGTGCAACCCCATAGACGGCAGCCCACCAGGCTCCCCTGTCCCTGGGATTCTCCAGGCAAGAACACTGGAGTGGGTTGCCATTTCCTTCTCCAATGCATGAAAGTGAAAAGTTAAAGTGAAGTTGCTCAGTCGTCCCCGACTCTTAGCGACCCCATGGACTGCAGCCCACCAGCCTCCTCAGCCCATAGGATTTTCCAGGCAAGAGTGCTGGAGTGGGGTGCCATTGCCTTCTCCTGTCAATAGCTACTGTTCATCAATTATGAACCAGGCACCATGCTAAGTGTTTAATATGTATTGTTTTATTTCACTAATCCTTTCAATTCTAGTCATAAGGAATTGGGGTTCACAAAGATGAAATGAATTGCTCAAGATTTCATGGCTCATTTCCATTTAAAAAGTACTGCTTAGGCACCTGGTATCTTCCAGGTACTGCACTAAGCCTTGAGAACATGACACGAAAGTTCTGCACTCAAGGAGGTCTTCATGCAGTGGGAGAGAAATGTATGATACAGTGAACTAAGTGCACAATAAGAATTACCATCCTTCAAGCACCTACTGTGTGCTGGGTAGTTTATATGCGGTTTAAAAAAAAATTAACTTCTACTGGAGTGTAGTTGCTTTATAATTGTGTTGGTGTCTACTGTACAGCAAAGCAAATCAGTTACAGGTATACAAATATCCCCTCTTTTTTGGATTTCCTTCTCATTGAGGTCACCACAGAGCACTGAGTAGAGTTCCCTGTGCTATACAGTAGGTTCTCCCCTATTTTAAACATAGTATCAATAGTGTATATATCTCAATCCCAGTCTCCTAATTCATCCCACCCTATTTCCGTTCCCCCCAACCCATACGTTTGTTCTCTGTGTCTGTGTCTCTATTTCTGTTTTGCAAATAAGATCATCTATATCATTTTTATAGATTCCACATATATGCAATAATATATGATATTTATTTTTCTCTTTCTGACTTATTTCATTCTGTATGACAGTCTCTAGGTCCATCCGCATCTCTACAAATGACTCAATTTCGTTCCTTTATATGGCTGAGTAATATTCCATTGTCTATATGTACATCTTCTTTATCCATTCCTATATAAAGGGTTTTATGTGATGAACTCTTTCAACAATTTCATGAGGCAAATTCTCCCCATTTCCCTTTGATAGGTAAAGAATGTGGCTCTGAGAGGTTAAACAATATAGCTAAGGTCACACACAAATGACCAGGTCACAGCTTGAAAGAAAAGTAAAGATTTGTATAAATAACACCACTTTCGGACTCACACAGATCTGTTTTCAAGCCTGTTAATCATATTTAAGAAGCCTACGGGCAATGGTGACTCAGAGATAAAGTTTGAACAAGGGAGTTAAATGACCAGGTCCAAGTTTTTGAGCAGTAACTTCAGTGGCAGGGAGTGGATAACCAAAGGGGAAGAGGCTCAGAGCAGGGAGGAGCCCTGGAGACAACTGCAATCAACGTGAGTGATGGTAATAACATGAGCAGAGGGAGGGAGGATGTAGAGGCCAGAATGGACCCAAGGGACATTTTTAGGATAAAATGGACAGAAATCATAGGATAATGTCACTTTACTTCTCACATTTTTTTTTTAACATCCTCTTCAAGAGGACAATGTCACAGTACGGAGACAGCATGGGCCTGGGTTGACGCCTTGGCTCTGCTATGCGAGATCCTGGAAAAGTCATTTAGCCTTTATAGGCCTCAATTACCTCTACTGTCAAAGGAGAAAAATTGACTAGATTCCGTCCTTTTCAACTGCACTTCTAAGTCTAGCTTTTCACTTAGTACCCAGTCATTCTTTAAGCTGGAAAAATAAACTAAGCCACCAGAGGTCCCCACATCACTTATATATCCAGAGCAACAAACAATGCAAATAAATATTTCCAAAAGTTCCCTCCATCATGTTCAAGTTAAAATCTCTTACAGTTGCTTGGGATAAAATCCAAGGAAGAAAACTATGTTAAAAGAGATGTTCACAGAAAAACTAACAAAATAATATGATCAATTAAAATTTTAAATTGTCGAATAACTATTCATTTTTAAAAAGCCAAAAGATCATTTATAATACACTTGATTGGTGGGTCATAAAAGCACATATTGAAAACCCTAAAAAAATAAATTGCTGTTACACTGCTAACCGAACACAATACAAAGAACTATGAGTTTGGTTGCTTTTAGTGCAGGAAGTATTTTCCACAAAAACAAATTCCACTAACAGTCCAAAATAATTAACAGCCTGGATTTGACACTCATAGGTCTTGGAGGCCCCCAACCCTTCTGAGAAGCCATTCAGTGGAAATTCTAAAAAGTCACTTCTCCTTGGAGAAGACTTTGTCCTCTATATCACATTTCCAATTTGTACAAAGTCATTCAAGGTTCACTGCATTAACATATCTTTTATTTGGAAGGAAGATCAGCCATAGAGAGGGTAACATGATTGCCATTATCTATCACTGAACCCTAATACACACCTAAATACCCCAGTGATCCCAACCACAAATTTTCTACCTTTATCTTCTCTTGCTATCCTCAGTATCCACACTGATGGCCTATCTTGATTTCACAGCCCCTTCACCTAGCCATAGATACCCTTCTCAACTCCGCCTTGGCCATTCTGATCTCCTCCTCTGACAAGGTTTTCCATGAGACTTTCTCATTATCTATCAGTGTTTACTCCTCCCTTAACCTAGTTATGCAGAAACTCCAAGAACCTGATGGTCTCTTTCAGCACCTATTCATCCCTCTCTATCCATCCCCTCCTGGCAACATCTGTCTGCCTGTCTACACTGGACTTTGGGAGTCAGACACTTCTATATGAACTTTCTGTCACCTAAATCTGCCACTTCCGCCACATGCAGGGTGCTAATCACATGCTCAGTCAACTCTCCTCATCCTGCCTTCCTACTCCTGTTAGAGAGTGATGCTAACTGAGAGATGCTCAGCAAAGGTACAAAACCTCATTGGCTGAGGCTACTACAAATTCATGTTCAAGTCCTTGGAGCTGCTTGAAAAATTATGTAATTTCTCAAGGTGACCATGCTGGCTCCAAATATAAAAGTACTTTTTTGGGAATTCCCTGGCAGTCCAGTGGTTAGGACGCCACACTTCCACTGTAGGGGACATGGATTCAATCCCTGGTCAGGGAACTAAGATCCCACATGCTGCAATGAGACAAAAAATTTTTTTTGTTTCTTATATTGAAGATCTTTTATCCTTCTAGTTTGTGCAGGTGGGCCAAAATATGTGATCTTAACACCAAGTCTGTTTTTTTTTTTATTGTCGATGTGATGGGCGAGGATCAAGTTACTTAAATCGAACCTCACTGCTGCTTGGAAGTCCTCTTATGTCCCTCTTTGACCTGCTGCCATGCTATTTTCCTGTTTCAAACATGGTCCTTGTGTCTCAAGTTGCAATTCCACTTTCATTTCAATGACACTTCATTTTCAACTTTAGAAAGAAGGCA
The DNA here is from genome assembly GCF_019923935.1 of Bubalus bubalis. Lineage (NCBI taxonomy): Eukaryota > Metazoa > Chordata > Mammalia > Artiodactyla > Bovidae > Bubalus > Bubalus bubalis. The sequence continues at coordinate 23,425,505 of NC_059174.1, read as the reverse complement.
GTGAAGGAGTTCAGGACATGCCATACCAAATATGCCTCTTAGATATATTATTTTAAGCTGAAGACACTTAAAAACAGCAATGGAGGGAGAGGCTTTCTCTGAACTCCCCTTATCTGCCTATGACAGATCTTACAAAAAGAACTTAATTGTCCTAAATCTCCTCCTAGTGAATTTCATCATACAGGCAAGACTGACTCTCATCAGAGGGGAGGAGACCAGAAGGCAACATCACACCCAAACTTTATCACACACCATCACATCTCCCATCTATTCTAAGAGCCTACTGTTCTTTCTTAAAAATCATTTATTCTCCCCTAAGTGGCCTATGCCCTTCCTCCCCTGCTTTTATTATTAATAATAAGGTATGCTGCTGCTGCTGTCACTAAGTCGCTTCAGTCGTGTCTGACTCTGTGTGTCCCCATAGACAGCAGCCCACCAGGCTCCCCCGTCCCTGGGATTCTCCAGGCAAGAACACTGGAGTGGGTTGCCATTTCCTTCTCCAGTGCATGAAAATGAAAAGTGAAAGTGAAGTCACTCAGTCGTGTCCAACTTTTAGCAACCCCATGGACTGCGGCCCACCAGGCTCCTCTGCCCATGGGAAATAATAAGGTATACAAGCTCTCAAATCTCACTTTTTTTGGGTATTCACTTTTTATCCCCTGTGATGCCCTTATGCATACCATATGAAAAGTTAATAAATCTGTATATATCTTTTCTGCTGTTAATCAGCCTGTTGTCAGTTTATTTCATAGACCCAGGAATCAAACCTGGATGGGGAGAGGGAAATCTCTCCTCCCCTACAGCATCCCATGTGAACTTCAATTCACTTTCCCACTGCACCTGAGATAGGCTCCCCAGGTCCATTCCCCTCCTCACTGCAATCTTCTCTCCTCCCTCACCCTATTTACTCTGTACCATTTTGACCCAGACGAGGAGGAGGTCAGAGTCTAACTGGACTGCTTCCCACACTAGCATCCTTTGTACTTTTGGTCCCAAAAGTACCTCCTCAAGGGCCTTAGACTCCACACAAGATTAAGCCCCAATTCTCCCAAGCATTGTTTAAGGCTCTCTGTTACCCAGAGCCAGTCTTTTGCATGAATACTCTGAACCAGTAAAGCTGGTTTATTCGTTGTTTAATGACCACATGAGCACAATCCTTTCATTAAATAAATGATGACAAGAGGAAGATTGATTAGTAATGATACTACAATCAATCTTTTCCTCCTCTAAGTAACAGAAAAGGATTTTAACAGGTGAATCTTTAGAAATGTGCAGTTCTTTGAAATAGTGCCATTTGCAGAGACGTAGATAGACCTAGGGCTTGTCATACAGAGTGAAGTAAGTCAGAAAGAGAAAAACAAACACTATATAATATCACTTATATTTGGGATCTAGAAAAATGGTACAGATGAACTTGTTTGCAAAGCAAAAATAATCATAACCATTGGACCACCAGGGAAGTCCCTTGTGAGAGTCTTGAGCCATGGTGCACATATACTTAGTGCCTGGCGGGCCTCTGGGATACATTTTGCAATTACAGCCCACCAGTGAAGAATTCGGAGAAGGCGATGGCACCCAACTCCAGTACTCTTGCCTGGAAAATCCCAGGGACATGGATGGAGGAGCCTGGTAGGCTGCAGTCCATGGGGTCGCGAAGAGTCTGACATGACTGAGCGACTTCACTTTCACTTTTCATGTTCATGCATTGCAGAAGGAAATGGCAACCCACTCCAGTGTTCTTGCCTGGAGAATCCCAGGGACAGGGGAGCCTAGTGGGCTGCTGTCTATGGGGTCGCACAGAGTTGGACATAACTGAAGCGACTTAGCAGCAGCAGCAGTGAGGAATTAACATATTCAAAAGTCATAAAGTAGCTAGGAGTTCCCTGGGTGAAAGGCAGACTCATAAACTTCAAATAACAATTAAAATAAGAATTTGGGCTTCTGGGTACGCAGTGGTAAAGAATCCATCTGCCAGTGAATGAGATGCAGGTTTGATCCCTGAGTTGGAAGACTCCCTGGAGAAGGAAATGGCAACTCACTCCAGTATTCTTGCCTGGGAAATCCCACGGACAGTGGAGCCTGGTGGGCTACAGTCCATGGGGTCACAGAAGAGTTGCACACGACTAAGCGACTAAACAACAACAACAAAAACAAGAATACCCAATTTGAACTCCACAAATTTCCATCTTCAATTCTTACACCTCAAATCCCTACCTATTCAGCTGTTTTCAACTGGTTGAAAGCTATTTTGAGTGTGAAGTTATCGAACAAAGGATATATTCTTTGCTTTGCAGAAAATATTATCTGAATAGTCTAAGAACTGGTAGGAGGATGCAAATGCTGTAATTGAAAAGAAAGAAAGCAAGCCCCTACCCAAAAAGGAAATGTGGTAACAATGGTCAGGGCAAAAGCACGAGGAATTTGCATACCTCTGTTGTAACAGAATTTGACCACTGATATGTGTGCTAGACGAAAAAAATGAACAGTTCTGTGTGCATTTCCACATCTACTGCCAGATCTTAGCTAAAGAGGGGTAACTTAAGAGGAAGGAACTCTATATATAGTTATAGGCTCCTCTGTCCATGGGATTTTGCAGGCAAGAGTACTTCCCCTGGAAAAGGAAAAGGCAACCCACTGTAGTATTCTTGCCTGGAAAATCTCATGGACAGAGGAGTCTGGCAGGCTACAATCCATGGGACTGCAAAGAGCCAGACATGAATGAGTGACTTCTCACACACATATATAAAAACAGTATCTCTGAATTTGCAGGGAAGATAGTATGGCTGTTTTATGTTTGGGTTTTCTTTTTCTTTTTAGATAAAGAAAACAGGGCTAGCTATCTGAGAAGCTATTCAAGAAGGAAGAGCAGTGCTCGGAGTACTTAGAAGTAATAAGATATTTCTTTCCACAAGGTTTCCCAAAATGCTATTCTATGGAACACTGGTTCTAGGAGGTTTCCAGAGAGAAAAGGGGTTCAGTGGTCAAACATTTCAAAGGCACTGAGAAGTCTCAGAAAAAGAAATCTGATTCATTTGCTTCTCCTCATAGTTTCTAAACTTATTAGGATACAGATGAATAAATTTGTATATATCTTTTCCGCTGTTAATCTGCTTGTTGTCAGTTTATTTCATAGACTCAGGAAATTGAACCTGTTTCTCTAGAAACATCTAAGATCTAGTGTTTTCTGGTCACATGGAGAGATACTGAGCTGGTTATAAAAGTGGGGAAGTGTGACATGTAATTAATAAACAAGTATTTTCATGGCAGGCAAGCAACCTGCAAGTCTCAAGAAAAATTTCATTGTAGTCAAACTCACTCTGACATAATTTGAGCTCCTACAACATTTGGCATTACTGACATCTAAATGGCTGAATAACCAAGCTATCCAACAAGGTAAAATAAGATTCTTATAACTTAAATTCCACAGTCTTGTCACTTAGAGCACTGGCCCCCACTCAGGACTCTGAATTACATATACAAACTTAAGGTTTTCATTACAAAAGCTGTGGATGCAATTGGAAAATCCAAGCAAAAATCTGGAGAACCACTATTGTGATCCTCTCTTCAGAAGCTACCTAAGGGTATCACCAAAGCCAACAAGATTCTGAACTCAAAGGCCCATTATTCCATGTCATCCCTAGAAACTAAGCAGAGTTCTTGGAATCAATCTTCAAAGTCTTAAAAATCTGGTCAGAATTTTCAGAATATTCTATTTATTCCTCCACTCCCCACATGCCACTGTCACTGAACGTGAAAAAGTGTCCTGTGAATGATGATATGAGCTACCTTTATGGCTCTTCTGCCTTAATGGCTCACATAACACGATTTCTTCAGGTTTTCCATGTACAGACTATTCTAAAAATGAGAGTTTCTGACTCTGTGCCTCTCTCACAATCTCTCAGATTTCACAGAACATAAATCTTCAAGAAGCTGAGGGGTTCCACCAGCTACTGTAGCTCCTTTGGTCAGGATGTGAAGGCTTATCATGAAACTTGGCAGAGGTCAGCATTCAGTTCAGTTGTTGCTCAGTTGTGTCTGACTCTTTGTGACCCCATGGACCACAGCATGCCAGGCCTCCCTGTCCATCACCAACTCCTGGAGTTTACCCAAACTCATGTCCATTGAGTCGGTGCCATCCAACCATCTCATCTTCTGTCATCCCCTTCTCCTCCAGCCCTCAATCTTTCCCAGCATCAGGGTCTTTTCCAATGAGTCAGCTCTTTGTATCAGGTGGCCAGAGTATTGGAGTTTCAGCTTTAGCATCAGTCCTTCCAATGAACACTCAGGAATGATCTCCTTTAAGATGGACTGATTGGATCTCCTTGCAGTCCAAGGGACTCTCAAGAGTCTTCTCCAACACTACAGTTCAAAAGCATCAATTCTTCAGTGCTCAGCTTTCTTTATAGTCCAAATCTCACATCCATACATGACCACTGGAAAAACCATAGCCTTGACTAAACGGACCTTTGTTGGCAGAGTGATGTCTCTGCTTTTCAATATGCTATCTAGGTTGGTCATAACTTTCCTTCCAAGGAGTAAGCGTCTTTTAATTTCATGGCTGCAATCACCATCTGCAGTGATTTTGGAGCCCAAAAAAATAAAGTCTGACACTGTTTCCACTGTTTCCCCATCTATTTCCCATGAAGTGATGGACCCGATGCCATGATCTTCGTTTTCTGAATGTTGAGCTTTAAGCCAACTTTTTCACTCTCCTCTTTCACCTTCATCAAGAGGTTCTTTAGTTCTTCTTCACTTTCTGCCATAAGGGTGGTGTCATCTGCATATCTGAGGTTATTGATATTTCTCCCCGCAATCTTGATTCCAGCTTGTGCTTCCTCCAGCCCAGCGTTTCTTATGATGTACTCTGCATATAAGTTAAATAAGCAGGGTGACAATATGCAGCCTTGATATACTCCTTTTCCTATTTGGAACCATTCTATTGTTCCATGTCCAGTTCTAACTATTGTTTCCTGACCTGTATATAGGTTTCTCAAGAGGCCGGTCAGATGGTCTGGTATTCCCATCTCTTTCAGAATTTTCCACAGTTTATTGTGATCCACACAGTCAAAGGCTTTGGCATAGTCAATAAAGCAGAAGTAGATGTTTTTCTGGAATTCTCTTGCTTTTTCGATGATCCAGTGGATGTTAGCAATTTGATCTCTGGTTCCTCTGCCTTTTCTAAAACCAGCTTGAATATCTGGAAGTTCACAGTTCACATATTCCTGAAGCCTGGCTTGGAGAATTTTGAGCATTACTTTGCTAGCATGTGAGATGAGTGGAATTGTGCGGTAGTTTGAGCATTCTTTGGCATTGCCTTTCTTTGGGATTGGAATGAAAACTGACCTTTTCCAGTCCTGTGGCCACTGCTGAGTTTTCCAAATTTGCTGGCATATTGAGTGCAGCACTTTCACAGCATCATCTTTCAGGATTTGAAATAGCTCAACTGGAATTCCATCACCTCCACAAACTTTCTTTGTAGTGATGCTTTCTAAGGCCCACTTGACTTCACATTCCAGGATGTCTGGCTCTAGATGAGTGATCACACCATCGTGATTATCTGGGTCATGAAGATCTTTTATGTAAAGTTCTTCTGTGTATTCTTGCCACCTCTTCTTAATGTCTTCTGCTTCTGTTAGGTCCATACCATTTCTGTCCTTTATTGATCCCATTTTTGCATGAAATGTTCCCTTGGTGTTTCTAATTTTCTTGAAGAAATCTCTAGTCTTTCCATTCTGTTATTTCCTCTATTTCTTTGCACTGATCACTGAGGAAGGCTTTCTTATCTCTCCTTTCTATTCTTTGGAACTTCGCATTCAAATGTGTATATCTTTCCTTTTCTCCTTTGCTTTTCGCTTCTCTTCTTTTCACAGCTATTTGTAAGGCCTCCTCAGACAGCCATTTTGCTTTTTTGCATTTCTTTTTCTTGTGGATGGTCTTGATCCCTGTCTCCTGTACAATGTCACGAACCTCTGTCCACAGTTCATCAGGCACTCTGTCTATCAGATCTAGTCCCTTAAATCTATTTGTCAGCATTAAAAGGAATAAAAAGATAGGAGTGAGCGATGAAAACATGGCCAACCATGGTGGTGACATGTTCGAAATTCCCAGAAGCTAGGAAGTTGTGCTTCCTAACACAAGTTTAAGGGCTAGTTCTGACAGCTTGGGTTTAGATACACAATTTGAAAAAGAACAGGGCTTATTTTCAAGGTGGCAAACTTAACTCCCAATCTTTCTACATCTGATCTCTCCAGACTGAAAATTCACTATGATAAGAAAGGCCAAACCACAAGTTTCAAGGCTACATTTTGAACCACTTACCTCAACTTCCACCCTTGTGAAGGGCTGGCACCAAGTAAGCACACAAAGTTGAATGCTGAGGAGAAAAGAGAGAAGGCCATTTTTATGTGGTAACACAAGTACTATCTAATATTGCTCAACCATCCTTTCCTGACAAACAAGCAACGTTTGTCACTCTTTGTACATATTCTGCATTTATAAATGCCAGTCTGCTGCTTTACCACTTTTTGGGCTTAGAGACCTATTCTTTTTAAAATATTTTAAATTTTTTATTACATTCTTTTTAATATTCTTTTCCTTTATGGTTTATCATGTGCTCAGTTGCTCTGTCATGTCTGACTCTTTGCAATCCCACGGATTGTAGCCCAACAGACTCCTCTGTCTTGGGATTTCCTAAAAATACTGGAGTGGATTGTCATTTCCTTCTCCAGGGGATATTCCTGACCCAGGGAATGAACCTGTGTCTTGCATCTTCTACACTGGCAGGCAAATTCTTTATCACTACGCCACCTGGGAAGCCCCCATGGTTTACCATAGGATTTTTTTTAATTGGAGGATAGAGAACTATTCTTGATATTCAAAAGTTAAATTGCCAAACACAATACCAAATATGTATTTGTGGGTCAGAGCCACAGCTCAGCAGAAGGAACCCCAAATTTGAAGTCTCTTTGACAACTAATACTCCTAGACCTAGAGAAAACTACTCACAGTCACATTTTAAGATATAGTAATTTGTCTACAGAAAAACTCCTGAGTAGAATATTATGTTACTAAATTATTTTTAATAGTGAAAAAAAAAATGTGGGCCCACAAAAATAAAAGCCAATCCACATTATCTCTCATTAAGTAAGTTTTTCTTTAATGATTAACAGAGAGCTTTGGAATTCAATGATTTAATATTGATTTGAAAATTCTGAACACTATTAAAACAAAATGAAACCACACACCACATCTCTTGAAACTCGACTTGTCCACACTACAGACAAACCAAACAGCATTTCTTATGGAATTCTCAAGGACAATTGGGGAAACTGATTTGGACATAACAGACACAGTGCTAAATATAACATGATGGAGATGAGAAGATAAGGTAAAAACGGGAGGTTACCACACATGAGTGCGATGTGACCTAAGATTAAAAAGTTGTTTCTTTAGAAGATCTTGTGTTTGTTTACAAATCCTAAGATATCTTTAACTCTGAAAATATTCTTTTTCCTTTCTTAGCTGTATTCTCTCTCCTATTTTTCCTCCTGTCACATACTTCTCAGGTTAGAAGCCTAGATTAAATACTTAACCACGCTATTTACCCCCAATCTCCTATTTGACCTTCATTTCCACTGGTCCAGCTGCAAAACCAAAAAAAGTCACAATGAACCCAAAGTCACTATCTCTAAGCAGACTTGTAAAGGCCCTGAGGATGACATACCTCAGGAAATAGAACTATGTTATCCCTCAATTTTCAGGTATTTTTTTTCCTAAAACGTTCTCATACTATTTGTTTCTGAAAACCAGGAATTCGAAATTAGTAATGACAGGAAAGATATTCTAGCCAAGGGAATAAATAGATATCCTTTACAGTTTATGTGCCCTATTTTTAGTGTTATTTACTTAACTCTGACGACCAAGGGCTGAAGCATAACAGGAATATAAATGTCTCACAAGTATCAGTATTTATTAACACATGTAATCAGCCCATCTATTCTGATTTAAATATGTTATTTCAAAGCAATTTACATACACAAAAAATGGAGAAAATAAGTTTGTAGTGAAAAAAAATCTAATTTTCATAAGTTGTTTGGATTGTCTACAATGTATTTGAAGGCAAAGTATGATTTCTTTTAAATATTTCCAAGTGATGGTCACCTATCCATCAATAATTTGAGCTCTGTGTGTAACAGTATCAAAAGGCATTACTGCATAAGCTCTGGGAAAGCCCTCAAACCCAAAATGTAAACAGGTTGTCTTTTTTTTTTTTTTTTTAATTTGGGGGAAGGTTTATCATTTTATTTTTCTCTTCTGCAGCCCAAAGCCAGCCAGGTTCCTTGAGGTGAACACTGAGGGATGTCAATGTTGTCTGCGCAGGTAAAAGGACCAAAGGAGGCACCTGAATCGGGAGGGGAACTAAACAAAAGAACTTGAGAGAAAGTAAGATTCTATGTGTTCTGCTCTTTTTAAAAGGTCTATTTCACTTCAGCTTGCTTAACAGTGAAACTGTATTCCTTTCTTCTCTTAACTGTTTACAGAAACTGCTGATTTCCCAGCCTCTCAAAACCCAAGAGTGGAAGTGAAAAGTTGCTTAGCTATTTCCTCAACTCAAATCAGACACATCACAACTATTTCAGGCCATATGACTAAACTACTCTGGACTATTTAAACCAATGAGGTGAAAAAAAAAGATGGAGACACCAGATAACGTTAAATTTGCACTGAGAATGAAACTACAAAATTTAAGCTAAGGAGGATGCAAATGAGATCACTGGAATGTTTCTTAAGAATTGGTAAACACTTGAGATGCATTAGAACTGACGAACAACTAGAATTCTGCACATGGGAGAATTCTGCACATTAAATCCTGTACATTAAACCCCATTAAACTGGGGTTTAATGGGCAAGATAGTTATGTTCTCTACAGAAACTTATCAGTTATTTAAGGCTCTGATGAGAAATCTTTACTTCTATAAAAACAAGGCTTTAAAAAAAAATTCTTTCTCTTTCTTCACTTAAATAAAATTTATATAAATGAATAATAAGCAACTTACAATGTATATCCTTGCCACGTCCAAGTCACAGTATCCTAGAATAACAATAGTATTTAAACTATTACAGAAAAAATATCAAACAAAACCAAAAATTTTATTTTGATATTGGTATTCATATACTTCGTTTTTGAATTAAAAGCAATATGTTGAAAAGCAAAACAAGCACTAAACAATAGTGAAGTGATCTATCAATTCTTGGATTATATATCTACATGGCAAAGATCTGTCTGTCATCCATATGTAACCACGTATCTTTTTATGGAATTAAGTTGATCTGAATTTTTTTTAAAAAAATGATTGTGTATGCTTAACTATTTTCCTAATATAAACGTATCTGGATAATTAATTGGCTTACAAAAACCAGAATACGTCAGTTCTCAAAAAGAAGTTTATATCAGAGAAAAATGAAATAGTACAGAGTGAAAGAATTTGGATAAATGACAAATGCAAATCCATAGGCAGAAGTATATTGAGTAAAAATTTGATAAATTTTAATTTTTTAACTAAAAGTGTGCAAAGCTGAGAAATTAACCACTGATAGGAAGTTGATCAAGAACTCAATCTTAAATAACATAGAGCACGAATAATTACGTCCTGCCTTTTTATGTAAATTCTACAGTAAAGAAAGTTCCTCTCAGAAACAAAATATCCGTCTCCCTGCCAAAAAATAACTTTCTTCAGGAAAATGATGACACAACCAATATCCAGAAGACAACAATACATCTTGCTGGAGCAAAGGCTATTTCCTGAGCCCACATGGACTTTCTGTAGAATGTGAAGTTCTTTGCAGCTATTTTCTTATTTAAGCTACTTGCCAAGTGTCTCAGCTACTAAGTACTGAGTGTCATTGAACACCAAGCCTCTTCCAAATTTATCCTGCTACTTCAATCCTTCTCTACCAGTAATGACCATTCAATCAGGAGATGTTTTTCCTTTCAAGCTTAATGAAAAATCATAACTTTGTGAGAGCTTTTTCAAATCTAATCTAAAAGACCCTGGAGCTGAGACGTACTCATAATATCACAGGGACAATAGGGCAGAAGCTAAGGAGATATCTTCCTGTAGCTTAGTAATAGCAAAAGCAGTATCAAAAATTGGTATCAACCAATTTGTGCCTACTTTCCAAGTTTTTTTAAGAAAGTATCTTTTTTTTAAGGTTGTAAACCAGGCTTCAGACTTTTAAAAAGAAAACTTTATTGAATTTGTTACAATATTACTTCTGTTATTTATGTTCTGGTTTTTTGCCCATGAGGCATGTAGGATCTTAGCTCCTCAGCCAGGGATCCAACCTTCACCCCCAACACCAGAAGGTGAAGTCCTAACCCCGGACCACCAGGGAACTCCACAATCTTGCAAATTTTTAAAAACTAAATGTGGCAAGGAGAATGAGACTGCCCACCTGTTCCCACCATTTACCCATTCATCAATTTATTCAAGCAAAAGGGGTCCTAGAGAATTTGTGCTGTTTGGAATGGTGAGATTCTTCTCATAGTAAAATATGATGCTTACCAGCTTGTTTGGGTATCTGAGGAGAATTGGCTGCACTGGAACTCCTGGAATGAAGGCTCCTATAACCACATAGTGAAATTTTATAACATGCTCTTTATATGAATACAAGTTTTACAGTGAATTAAAAAATTAATAATAAATGATGTAAATATACTAAATGTTTTAAGAGTACACATAAACTATTGGCTGAATGTTGATAAATTCCTAATGTTAGCCAAAATGAGAGATTTTTAAATTTAGAAATATGTAAGCAAAATATTAAATGTTATGCCTAAGTCACTTAAAATATTATTTTTATCTCCATTCGTTTTCATTTTCCAAATACCTTTTATTCATCAATTTTTTTTTTTTTTAAGAGGAAAAGATAAAATAAAGAGAAGAAAATGTCGATGAAACTAAACGCTGAACCACTAACTGCCACACTTGTTAGAGTGAGTTCTGACTTTGGTTCTGAGCATTCTAGCAGCCAGTACAAAAACATTTAAAAATATTAGTAATGACTGTTAAATGACATATGAAATTATAAATTGCTATAAAATTCACAACTTCATAATATTTTAAAAAGGCATGACCCTCAGAAGGAATTGAAAGTATTATAATGATAATTGAAATAGATTTTCTTTTTTTTTTTGAAATAGGTTTTCTAACTTGATAACACGGACCCCAAGTGTCTGTGGGGGTTGTTCTCGGAGGAAAAGAAAAATTGCTAGTGGTTTCTGCTCAAACACACACACACACACACACACGACATTTCAAAGAAGAAGGCGTTATGATACCAAAAGAGAAAGTAAAAAGAGTGAGTTGTGGATTCACAGTATTAAAAACATTTTATCAGAAAATAAGAAATGCTCCAAGCAAACTGATGAGTTATTTTGTATATTTATTATTAGCTCATTTGAGATATCATTATTTTGTCACAATACATAATTTAATTGATCTCACCTGGTTTAAAAGTAATCAAACAGGACCGATTAGTACAAGTACCTTCTGGGAAAACTAGTATCTTGGGAGAAAAGGAATAGATTTAATATTTCAGTCTAAGTAACAGATTATCTCTATACTTGCTTTCTTATGACTTCACAGTTGCCAACTTTTATAAAGCAAAAATAAAAGGCTAGCACTTGATTTCAGTGAAACCTAGAATCAGATCATTCAGTTTTGCTCTAAAAGAAGTATAGTCTGACCATTAAGATAACCTGAAAATGAATTAAAGTTTTGAAGAGAGAATATACACAGTAAATGTTTCTTAATGATGATGCTAATGATCTGAAAAGGGTTCAAAGAAGCTGTAGACCCTGAATCATGGTCAAAGTTGCATTCATTTTATGCAATATTAAATTCTTTCTTCTACTGGTATACACCTTTAACTAAATCATTTGCTACTTCTGTTTCAATTTTCCCATTAAATGATATTCCCTCTTACAACATACAGTTTCAGGTTGTACTGAGAAAAAAGGAGGAAATACCAACAATATGCTTTATGCTTACTTGAATTTGTTGACATACGGAATACAATTTAATACTCTTTTCTGAGGAGGTGTTTTTAATATATTATGATTTTCACACAAAAACTATGCACTACAGTTCCCCATTAACTGAATAAAACAGCAGGTTGATTTTTCTGAAACTTTTGGAATTTAGCAATGAGTAAATTGCTAAGCACAGAAACAAAATCCCTGCACTTACAGCATTTAGTAATGGGTATTTTGTAATAATTAAAGTAATTAGTAAGCTAAACTGCCATAAAACAAGTTATTTGTAAAACAAAAATTGGGAATAGGTGTGATTCCATTCTCCAACTTAAAAAACAAACAAACAGGTTTCCTATTCCAATTAGCTACAATAACAAATATAATTCATGCAGTGCATTTTCTATAGCTATACCATGAAGAATAAATTAATATAGAGTAAATCATAAACTCTCAAGAATCCCAGGGACGGGGGAGCCTGGTGGGCTGCTGTCTACAGGGTCTCACAGAGTCAGACACGACTGGAGCGACTTAGCAGCAGCAAGAACTAGAAGGGGCATTAAACATCATATAGCATCTCTAATACTTGAATTCTTTTTATAATATCCCCTCAAGTGGTTGCCTAGCTAATGCCTGAACATTCCAGAAAGAGGTTCCAAATCAGACCATTCTAATTCTGGACAGGAAGTTCCTTGAAATGAGCAAAGTGAACTGAAATCTTGTTTACTTTCACCCACCAGTCCTAGATAAATTCCTTGGAGCCAAAGAGCAAAATCAAATCCTTATTCCAAATGTCATTTCTTCCCAGTCACTCTTTAAATCATTCCTCACATACCTTGGTTTCTAAAACCTCCTGGCTGATCATATGCCTCTTAGTACTTTAATATCTAAACATTACCACGAGTAGCCAGATCACCTCAGGACCATGAGTTCTGCTAGAGATCACTTGTTTTCACCTGGGCAAAGACATGGGGGTACTTATCAGAATCACCCATGAGGCTCTATTTATGCAATAAACGTTGCACCTTCCACACCTTAAAAAGCATTCCAGGGACTTCCTTATGGCCCGGTAGTTAATAATCTGTCTTTCAATGTGGGGGAGGTGGGTTCAATCCCTGGGCAGGGAACTAAGATCCCACATGCTGTGGGGCAACTAAGACCAGACACAGCCAAAAATAAACAAACTTAAAAAAAAAAAAATTATTCCAGAGGAAGGAGGAGATGGGATGGTAAAATGTAGAAAAGTTCTACAGGTGATTCTGAAATGCCCCCTGAACTGAAAAGCACTATCTAAATATACTTCAGATAATCTTAAAATATTAATCACTTTCAAAAAATACCCACCCACCATATTTTTGAGTATAACTGAGCTTTAGTATCTCATCTTTAAAATGATAAATAAATTCAGAGGTAGAGAATTACTTTTTATGACACAAAGTAAAAACCAGTTCAAAGAGTTTGGAGAATAAAAAAGAATGATACATTTAATTCTAGGAGTATCTCATGCAGAAGAGGATCTCTTAATCCTTACTCATTTATTCTGCTTTTATTATGCTAAAGACAACTAGCATACGGTGTACCCTGATATTGTTATCTGTGGATCCAAATGAATATATACAAGTGTACAAAAAATAAATTCTCAAAACATTTAAATAAACATCTACTGTGTTTTACCTGGGGCCATTCCCCTCCTGATGTGGCCCGCCTTATTATTTCATTTATTGTGTTTTTTCGAGAATCTGGGTCTACACGGGACACCAACACTGGCTGCAAGGCCCGCAATATTCCTTTAAAACAAATGAAAAGTCGTAAGTCATATTTTGGGCTACAGCTACTATAGAAATGATACCAAATCATAAAACAAATTGCATGGAAAATTAAAAAGATAGCAAATCAAAGAGAACAACTTAAAAAACCCTCTAACTCAAAGTTTGTTAGAACTTATTAATAGATTCTGGCTTCAAAAGGACAGGTGGCTATTTATACCTAAAAATATTTCATTGATTTCACAGAAGTTAGCAACAGGAATATGAAAAAAAAATGCAATTTTCTCCCTAAAAGACTTCTTTCTCAATTTACATTAAACATTCGCAATACACCATAAGATTGTCTTGTTTTATTTTGGGAATATTCCTGCAATAATACTGCAAACTAATTATGTGAAGCCATAGTACAGGTGGGTAGGGGGCAACTGCTATTTATCTTAATAAAATTTTCAGTGCAACAGTCTTTTAAGTAGGTAGCTTCCTAGCACAATAAACCTCATTTCACCAAATATCTATTGCTAAACAACTTTGGGGGAAAATGTCATGTTACACAAAGCAAGGTGGTTATCTTTAAAAAAAAAAAGAAAGAGAGTGTGTGTGTCTTTCTTAGCTGAATGACAAAACTGTAAGAACTACTATCATTTTCTCTAGAGTACCAAGACAGCATCAGGCAATTTTCAAACCTACCCTCTCACCACCTGATGCTTGGCAATAGCCTTGGGACAACTGGAAGCAGTTACTTAGAGACTAATCCCCAGGGGAGAGAGCAAAGCATCTGGTGGGAAAAAGCAATTTCACTTGTTTCATTATTTTTATGTCAGGAAGCATTTATTGTTCTACATCATAATTTTCAACGAGTTACACATTTTTCCCTCATGGAGATTTGGGGGCAATAATGAAGAAAACAGAGTTAGGAGAAAAGACTTATTGCATTTATCAGCCTAATACCCTGAAGAGAAATTCACTGAAATACTAGGTAACTGGGGCTTTCACAAATTCTTCAATTAAATTCTCTCTTTAAAAAATTTACCATATTTTGTATTGAAAAACTGTTCTTTTGGGCTTATATTTAGGAGCAGGAAGAAGTGATGGTGCAGCAGCAGAGGTAAGGTTTCAAAAAGAATGATAGGGGATTTCCCTGGTGATCTGGTGGTTAAAACTCTGTGCATTCCCTGCAGGGGGTGCCGGTTTGATCGCTGGTAGGGAAACTAAGATCCCACACGCTGCACGGCACGGCCAAAAAGATAAATGAAATAAATAAATAAATATTTAAAAGAGTTATATCTGAAAGGTTTAAAAATTAAAAAAAAAATAAAAAGAATGATGAGGCATAGGTAGGGAGGTCTTTAATCTTTTTTCATAAATTCATTCTTTTGATATTATACCTCATTAAAAGCAATGAAATATGTTTGAAGTGTTTTATTATTTTTAAGTCTTTAAAAAATTAATCAGTAAACTATACAGAACTTTCTAAATTCAAAGCATGAACATGAAAATATTTTATCACTGTTGTCTTACAGAGTACTTACTGCCAATCAGAGGCACCTGCACATTCTCATTTCGAGATACTATAGAAGGTAATCCAGCTGCAACACAGGCAATTCCATCAAAGAATGTTGAGTGAGGGGCAACGACAAAAATTGGTGCTTCCAACGGAGTTGCAATCTTTCCTTTCACAGTAACTACAAACCCCATTGAGAAGAACATGGCATGGCCTAGAAACTTCAAGACTGGATGAGTAATTTTCCTTTGGAAATAAATATGAAAATGGACATAATTAGCTTTACCAATTGCAGCTACCAGCAGGGTTTTACTCTAAAGCACAAAGCAAAAACCAAAACACGTCAGCACTTCATTTTAAAATATCAGCTAGGAAGAATGGCTAACACTTCAGCAGAGCTCTTTCTGCCAGGCACTGTTCTAAGTACTTTATGCATATTAATTTCTTTAATCCCTAGCCCAATTTTATGAAATATAGAGCATTTATCATTATTCCCACTTTACAGATGAGAAAACTGAGGCCCAGAGAAGTAATTTTTCCAAGGCCACGTGGCTAAGTGGCTCCATTATTCTGTGACTATAAAGTAATAAGAAAGAATTTTCAACATGCATCCCCTACTGAGAAATTCAAATCAGTTTTGTCCTTCATATGAGTCACCTTAGATATCTATATTTGTGTAATAAAGATGCTGCTACCCCCAAAAACACTCTTAGAACTAGCATGCTGAAACAGTCCTCAGAGTTATTTTAAAAATAAAATTTTAAAAGTAAGCTTTATTACTTATATCATTATAGCCCTTAAAAATCATGAAGAATCTTAAGAAGTAAATTTATTATCTCACTTCCTGGAACAAAGATGCACTTAATTCTGGTTATTGATTTGTTTACTATTTTAAAAGAATCTGTCATTAAAAATTAATTAAATCAAATTGTGCCAGGAATCCTGTTGGACACATAAGACAAGTAAGATCCAGTCTCTGTCTTTGATAAACTGAATTGCGTAGAAAAACAAAAACACAGTCCTAGAAGTGCAAACACATGATGGACATCTCAGTATATGAATAAGCATACAGCTTTTCATGAAAAATATGTGTCTCCCATAAGACATCTGACAGGAGTTTTAAAAAATGAGCTTCCTATTGAATTCTCTCAACATTCACATAATAATATTGTGAGGAGCTATTAAGCAACTAACTCCCAAGGAAGTTTCTCTTTTATTTCATGGTGAGAAGTAAGACACAGAAAGCCCAAGTACTTTTCAGGAGGGCACAGGGAAATGATTGCTCTCTCCTTGCTCTGTAGTTTAAGAGCTGAGATCTTTATTTATTTAAAGATAAAGAACTCACCCTGTCACAGAACTTTCAGACCTGTTTTTGATTTATAGCGATGTAGCCTCTAACAAGGTCCAATCCCTGGGTTGGAAAGATCCCCTGGAGGAGGGCATGGCAACCCACTCCAGTATTCTTGCCTGGAGAATCCCCATGGACAGAGGAGCTTGGAGGGCTACAGTTCATGGGGTTACAAAAAGTCGGACACAACTGAGCAACTAAGCACAACACAGCACAGCCTCTAACGACTGCATTCCAAAATATCCTATATTCAGAGCCACAATTGTTGATCACTGCCTAAACTTCAATGAATTCTTCTAATCTTGATTCACCTAATATTTAGACATAGTTACTTCTTACCTCTTCCAACCAGTTATTGGGTGGGTCAGCTTTTCAGGACAGCATGCTGTTGAAATTGCAGCCAGTGACCACGCCAGTAATAAAATTATTGCAATCAATAGGGCACGAATTGGAAGCAGGATAATTCCAAGGAAGAAAATCTGAAAGTCAAAGTTAATTAAAAAAAAAATAGATGACATTATTTTAATGCTGTAGTTATCAAACAGACATACTTAAAAGAAAAATCTTGGGCTATTCAAGCTTTCACTCAAAGATGAATTGAGCATTACCCTGCACCAGGCAACGATCTAAGCACAAAGGAAATAAGACATTATATCTGACCTCACAAAGTCTGCTAGGTAGCAAAAGAAATAGGGGAGAAAACCAGTGAATGTGAATAGGGGTTGCTGGGGAAACAAAGAAAAGGTGTGTTGGGCTTACTGGTAGTGCGGGATTAGTAGTTGTGACACAGAGGCTTAGTCGCCCTGCGGCACGTGGAGTCTTCCCAGACCAGGAATTGAATGCCCTGTCACTGGCATTGCAAGGTGGATTCTTAACCACTGCAAGTCCAGTTGTATCATTTTAAAATGTCACTGGTAGTGTATGAGAATTTCAGTCACTGTATATCCTTGCTGACATTTGGTGTTTAAAATCACTTTCAAAAATCAATTTTATGAAGGCATAATTTACATAAAATACAATGCACCTATTTTAAATATGAGCTTTTCAAATGTATAGCCCTATGCAGACACCACCATAATCAAGATATAGATCATTTCCATCACTCAAAAAAGTTCCCTTGTGTCTCTTTGTAGTCAATGTCTCCTCAGTGTATGGCAACCACTGACAATCTTTCACTATAGTTTTTGCCTGTTCCATATTTTCATATAAATGAAACCACAAGGTATGTACTCTTTTATGTCTGGCTTCTTTCACTTCATATTTTTGAGATTCAACCATGTTGTCATATGTATCAGTAATACAGTCTTTTTCATTGCAGAGTGATATTCCATTGTGTGAATATACCACAATTATTTTACCTATTAATCTGTTCAGGGACCTTTAGCCTATTATAAGTTCTTATCTATATGAGTAAACATCAATTTTTGAGACTCATACATTTTCATTCATGGTGGATGGTGGTGAAATTGTCAGGCCAGAATGTGCTTAAAGAACATGCCAAATTGTTTTCCAAAGTGGTTGTGTCGTTTTATACCTCCACCAATGAAGTGTGAAAGTTCCTGTTGCTTCACATCATCAATTTTCAGTGTTGTCAGTCTTTGTGGCCGTCCTGGTGGGTGTAAAATAATATCTCATTGTGGTTTCCTTAATGAACAATGATGCTGAGCAAATTTTTTCATGTGCGTATTGGTCATCCCTTTAACCTATCTGTTCAAGTCTTTAGTCCATTTTCATTGGGTTGTTAGTCCTTTTCTGATCAATTTTTAGGAGGTCTTCATATATTGTTTACAAGCCCTTTTTCAGTATATATATTGAAAATATTTTCTCCTATTCCATGGTTTGCTTTTTCATTTTCTTATTGGTATCTTTCAATGAGAAGCGTTTTAATTCTGATGAAGACTAATTTATCAATTTAGTTCTCTTCTGCATCCTTTCTAAGAAATCTTTACCTATCTCAAGATCATGAAGATATTTTATATCTTCTTCTTCTAGATGATATATGGATTTTGCTTTTATGTTCAAGTCTATGATCCATTGTAAATTACTTTCTGTGTAATTTACTGTGTAATTACTTTCCCCCCCACCCCCCCCAACCCCCCACCGCCTCCCCTGTGAGGCCTGTGGGATCTTAGTTCCTGGACCAGGGATCAAAGCTGTGCGCCTTCCAGGGAAGTGCAGAGTCTTAACCATTGGACCACCAGTGAAGTGCCATCCCCAGAACCAATGTTGAAAAGACTCCACATTCCCCAATAAATTTTGTTGGCCACTTTGTCAAAAAATCACTTGAACATACATGTAGGCTCTCTATTCTGTTTTGTTGATCTATTTGTCTGTATGTCTGTCAATTCCCTACTCTCTTAATTGCTGTAGTCTTGTAGTAAGTCTTGAAATCTGGTAGTATATGTCCTCCAACTTTCTATTTTTCAAACTTCTTTTGGGATAATCTAGATCCTTAGTATTTCCACATAAATTTCAGAATTAATCTGTCAGTTTCCACACAAAAAGCCTGTTGGAATTTTTGTTGAGCTTTCGATGAACTTATAGATCAATTTGGGAGGAATTACCATCTTAATAATGTTGATTCTTCCAACTTACAAACATGGTATAGCTCTTTATTTTATGTAAATCTTCATTAATTTCTTACAATAGTGTTCTGTTGTTTTCATTGTAGTGGTCTTGAATCTGCCTGCAATGCAGGTGACCCTGGTTCAATTCCTGGGTTGGGAAGATCTGCTAGAGAAGAGACAGGCTACACACTTCAGTATTCTTGGGCTTCCCTGATGGCTCAGCTGGTTAAGAATCTGCCTGCAATGTGGGAGACCTGGGTTTGATCCCTGGGTTGGGAAGATCCCCTGGAGAAGGGAACAGCTACCCACTCCAGTATTCTGGCCTGGAAAATTCCATGGACTATACAGTCCATGGGGTCGCAAAGAGTCGGACATGACTGAACAACTTTCACTTATTGCTATCATGAGATTATTTAATTTCATTTTGCAGTTGCGGCTGGTATACAGACAAAGTTGATTTAAAATTTTAATATTTAAACATTATTAAGATGACAAAACCAATTTTGAGTAACTGATTAAGAGGATTATGCATATTTTCTTTTGGTAATAAGTTATCTCTGTAGGAAGGCCTTCTTTTGACACTATTGTGATTATTTTCCTCTCTTTCTTCATAGCACTTACTAAGACATGGAATTATATATATTTCTATACTTGCTTATTTAACTTTTTCAGTGAAATACAGGCTTAAGATAGGCAGAGTCCTTTTTTCTCTTGTTTATTATATCTCTATCTCCAGAGAGTAACATTATGCCTGGCATATGGAAGGCATCCAACAAATATTTTTGATATGGTAAATGACCCATAGTTATAATTCCATATTCTATTGAGGAAAGAAAAGCTAGGCTAATTTTCTCCATGCCACTATGGAACAGACCCTTTAACAGTCAAAAACAGAGGAGGAGCAGTAAAGCTAAGTAAGCCCTATGAGATGCAGAAGTGACAACAATCTTAAACAAGATATTGATCATCATTTAAGATTAAATTTAGCCTATATTCATCATATTGAGTCATCCTTAAACACAAGTATATCAATCTTTTAAACTGGATAATACAGACAACATTGTTTTTCAATCATGTCTATTTAAATTTTGCTTTACCCAGACTGTTCAAGCCATTGAAACTACTTTGGAATCTCTGTCTACATGCATTTTAACGTTTTAAAAAATATTGCGACTATATTCATTTCTATCCAATCCAAGTGGTAAGTTAAGTTTTAAGTACAGTATACAATTTGTCAGAGAATGCAATGGCACCCCACTCCAGTACTCTTGCCTGGAAAATCTCATGGATGGAGGAGCCTGGTGGGCTACAGTCCATGGGGTCGCTAAGAGTTGGACACGACTGAGCGACTTCACTTTCACTTTTCACTTTTCTGAAATGGAGAAGGAAATGGCAAGCCACTCCAGTGTTCTTGCCTGGAGAATCCCAGGGACGGGGGAGCCTGGTGGGCTGCCGTCTCCGGGGTTGCACAGAGTCAGACACGACTGAAGCCACTTAGCAGCAGCAGCATACAATTTGTACATAACAAATGGCATTGATAACTATCAAGATCAGCAAGCAATACCAGGTTCTTTCACGTATTATTTCACTTAAGTTTAACCCTCCTTTGATGTATTATTATTCCAATTTAATAGATAAGGAAAGTGAGGTTCAAAGAGGTCAACTGACTTGGCCAGTCATACAACTTATAAATGACAGGGCCTGAGCAGGTTTTCTAAGACTAGTGATCATTCCATTATATCACAATTCTTATAGAGTTACTTGGAAGTGCTCTCTAAATGGTTGCAGGCATGCTATTTAAAAACCAAAAACTCAGTAATCCAGACACAATGTACATACTTACAAACATGCCACTTTGAGCCTCTCTCCAATATATGAACCAGAAGAGATGGACATACTTTCATTTAAGTATAACTGATTTGATGAACTCAGGCCAAAAGGAATTCTGAATGAGAGTCAATGAATTTGTTAAGTGTTTCTGAGTGACTTTCACCTTCAGAAATTTTAACATATCATGGGAATATCAATGTGGGCTTCCCTAGTGGCTCAGACGGTACAGCGTCTGTCTGCAATGCAGGAGACCCGGGTTCAATCCCTGGGTTGGGAAGATCCCCTGGAGAAGGAAATGGCAGCCCACTCCAGCATTCTTGCCTGGAAAATCCCATGGACCACGGAGCCTAGTAGGTTACCGTCCATGGGGTCGCAAAGAGCCGGACATATCAATCCATTTTAAGACACATTTTAAGATCATGTTTTTAAACATTTAGTTTCTTTACAAAGAAGTATTGCTACATTCATTATCTTCCTCTTCCTTTCTCATACCTTCGCACCCATCAACCATTACTGTTAACCACCACCCACACTGCTTAGCCCAGCACTTAACCTATCTCTGCCGTAGAGGACAATGGTCTCAGTGCAGATAAGCATGCTGTGCAAAAATTACACTATTTCAAATCCAAAGTAAATAAATACGTAAGATGGACAGGAAACATTAAAACTATTTTTTTCCCATGCAGAACACAGAGGACAAATGTAGCTTGCATAGTCTATCTTGTTCTCTGATCACTAACTTCACCAAAGAGGAAGTCCAAAGAGTGAGTGTAACTGCTAATGGTAAAAGCAGTGCTTTACAAGAAAAAGGAAAGGACAGAAACTTCCTTTTTGTATAGAGCCGTTTTTAACAACCAGAGAAAGTCTCTCTTCCTTGAATCTACGTCCTTGAATCTACGAGAAGTGTTTGGGTGAAAACTGATTCAGGACCAAAAACTCTTGAATACCTTAAATGGACCCATATTATTCCTTTTCTTAGGTTGTGATTTCCCACCCTTGATGCAACTGCTCCGCCAAAACATCGCACCTTTCTTTTGGTTCTAATTCCAGACCTGGGTTCTCTGCCTTCTCCCTCACTCTTCTCATCCCAAAAGGACTCCTCTCCTTCCCTCAGGAAAAACAACAACAAAAAGCTCCCCAAACTCACTCTCCTGCAATACAATGAGCTCCCACTACACCTCCACACACTCAGGTTGAAGTTCTTCTCCCAGAGCCCTTCCCTCCTCTCAGTACGGAATGTTTCCTCTGCCATGGGCCTGCTCAGCTTCCTCCTGTTTAGCACCTTCTCCCAAGACCCACATGCTCTTTGCATCTTCTCTTGTCACACACACACCCAGACCTCCAAGCATCCTCCAAGGGTCCTAAATTCTCAGCGCAGCATCTCTGCCCCCTGCAGACTCCTGGCCCCTTCAGAAGCCCTCCCCTCTCAGATCTACATCCCTTTCTTCCTCGAGCCTGGCTTCCCAGACTCACTCCCCTCAGTCACTTCCCCTTTACACCCACACTGCCGTCTAAAACAGCCTCCCCTGACGGACCCATGGCCCCCCTCAAACTGCCTCCTCCCTCAGATCCACACCCCTGCCCTGCATCTGTCTCCCCTGTCAGGCGTCCCTCACCTGGACTGCATCCTCCCTCAGACCTACTCCCCTCACTTGGACCTACCTCCGTTCTCAAACTCTGGTCGCTCACCGGAATCTGCTTTGCCTGTCAGTCTCTAGTCACTCCCCTGAATTTTAGTCAGACTCACATCCCTCACCTGGGTCTGCCTCCCCTGTCAGACGTCCCTCACCCGGATCTGCCCTCCTCCCTCTAACCCATGACCCTCACTGGAATCCACCTCTCCTGTCAGACCCTCGCCCCGCACCTGGATGCGCCTCGCCACGCCCAGCCGCGTCTGCTGCACGAAGGGATTGGGCACAGGTGGCGGGAAGAAGGACGCCTGGCGGGGCACCATGGGCGGCCGCAGCCCCGCGTTCCCGACGTCAGCTCCCGGCACAGTGGCCGCCACGGCCCGCGCGTCAGCGCACCGGTTCATGGTCGACCCTGGCGTCTGACTAGAGCGAAGCGACCCACGCGGAGCGCGCCAGTGGGCACCGCCGCCAAGACTAAGCGGGAGCCTCTTAGGAGTCCGGGGCTTCTGCGCAGGCGCCAAAGTTACCTAGCCGCCCTCTGCTCTAGCCCCGCCCCTCTGGCTCCGAACACGCCCAGGTTCTGGCCCCACCCCCCAACCCCCCACCTCAAGCACAGTCCCACCCTTTTAGGTGTCTGTCCCTTCCTTTTGGGATTCATAGCTCCGCCCCCTTGGAGGTGAATGTTTTTTCCTTCAAAGCGACGCACCCGCAAGAGAGACAGTTTACACTGTTCTCTGCTCCAGCATCAGGCCAACCTGGCTTAACTTTCGCTTTTACTGGCTCTTTGGCCAAATCATTGTCTCCATGAACTTCCGTGGCCCCATTCGTAATACCAAGATAAACAGAACCTGAATCCAGCGATTGTAGGAGCAACTCTTGGGCTGTTCCATTAAGAGGGTTCATTATCCAGGGTGGATCTGATTTCTGGTGCATGTTTTGCTTTTGCTTAAACCAGTTTGAGTGTCATGTTTATCAGTTACAGCTGAAAGAGTCCTGACTAATATAGAAACTGGTGCCAGGAGTGGGCTGTCTTCCAGTCAAAATATGGACTGACAACGTGAA
The DNA here is from genome assembly GCF_019923935.1 of Bubalus bubalis. NCBI lineage: Eukaryota > Metazoa > Chordata > Mammalia > Artiodactyla > Bovidae > Bubalus > Bubalus bubalis. The sequence goes on along the minus strand of NC_059174.1, from coordinate 23,401,766 downwards.
GATAGTTTTCCCAAGGAAAATTGAGCTGCAATAACTAGAAAAATACAAAACCACCATGGCCCTCTGAACTAGATGAGGAACCTGGTCTCAAAAAAAAGAGAAGTGACTTGGAAACTTGGAGACTGTTAGTCTCCACTTTACTCGCATCAGAGTCTGAAAAGAAATAAAAATCATGATCAGAAGGTCCACCAATGGAGGTTCCGCCAGGCTGGCTTCAGGAGAAGGCAGGACATAGAGACAGCAAATCCATGGAAGAAGGGAAGCGTTTTGATGTCCCTCAGCAAACACTCATCAGGCAAAAATGAAATCAGGTGGCATGATCAAGGTATGAAAAGAGACTCTTGAGAATTGGAAGTGGCTTATGGCAGGTTTCAAGGAATCGATTGAAATATGTAGCGCCTTAGAAACAAACATCCTGCCTGTAGCACTTCACTGTCAGAACCAGAGAGATGATGTGGTCTGGTGAAAAAAGAGCACAGCCTTGGAAATCCCAAAACCCAAAAGCAAGGTTGAGGTCCAGGGTTAACTTACCACAGACCCATGACAAAAATCACTCCCCTTATTGAGCCTTTGTTTTCACTTATATAATGGAGAGAACAGGGTTCAGGAGTCCCTAAATTCTGCCTCCTGAGAATTCTGTATACAGGTCAAGAAGCAACAGTTAAAGCTGGACAAGGAACAACAGACTGGTTCCAAACCAGGAAAGGAGTACGTCAAGGCTGTATATTGTCACCCTGCTTATTTAACTTATATGCAGAGTACATCAAGAGAAATGCCGGGCTGGATGAAGCACAAGCTGGAATCAGGATTGCCAGGAGAAATATCAATAACCTCAGATATGCAGATGATATCACCCTTATGGCAGAAAGCAAAGAAGAACTAAAAAGCCTCTTGATGAGAGTGAAAAAGTTGGCTTAAAATTCAACATTCAGAAAACTAAGATCATGGCATCTGGTCCCATCACTTCATGGTAAATAGAGGGGGAAACAATGGAAAGAGTGACAGACTATTTCTTGGGCTCCAAAAATCACTGCAGATGGTGACTGCAGCCCTGAAATTAAAAGACACTTGCTCCTTGGAAGAAAAGCTATGACCAACCTAGACAGCAAATTAAAAAGCAGAGACATTACTTTACCAACAAAGGTCCGTCTAGTCAAAGCTATTCGGTTTTTCCAGTAGTCATGTATTGATGTGAGAATTGGACTATAAAGAAAGCTGAGTGCTGAAGAATTGATGCTTTTGAACTGTGGTGTTGGAGAAGACTCTTGAGAGTCCCTTGGACTGCAAGGAGATCCAACCAGTCCATTCTGAAGGAGATCAGCCCTGAATATTCATTGGAAGGACTGATGCTGAATCTGAAGTTCCAATCCTTTGACCACCTGATGCAAAGAACTGACTCCTTGGAAAAGACCCTGATGCTGGGAAAGATTGAAGGCAGGAGGAGAAGGGGACAACAGAGGATGAGATGGTTCCGTTGTATCACCGACTCAATGGACATGAGTTTGAGCAAGTTCCAGGAGTTGGTGATGGACAGGGAAGCCTTGCATGCTGCAGTCCATGGCATCCCATAGAGTCAGACTGAGCGACTGAATTGAACTGATTTATAATGTTGTGTTTGTTTCAGGTATACAGCAAAATGATTCAGTTATACACATATTTATTCTTTTTCAGGTTCTTTTCTCATACAGGTTATCACAGAATATTGAGCAGACTTCCCTGTGCTATATAGTAGATCCTTGTTGGTTATCTATCTTATATATAGAAATATGTATATGTTAATCCCAAGCTCCTGATTTCTCTCTCCCCACATTTCCCCTTTGGTAACTGTAAGTTTGTGTTCAATATCTGTCAGTCTGTATATGAATCTTTTTAGATCTCACAAAATTATTTTAGGATAATAAACCAAGTGATGATTAAAACAGGGAATTATTCTCTGGTGGTCCAGTGGCTGGGACTCCAAGCTCTCAATGTCGAAGGCCCAGGTTCAGCCCCTGGTTGGGGAACTAGGGTCCCACAGGCCACGCAGCACAGCCAACAGAATACAAACAAAACAAACAGAAAAAAACAAGTGATGAATAAAACAGGAAAAGAAAGAACTATCATGGGGCAAGGACATGTATTATCTTGGTATCTGTAGCTGAATTTCTTTAATATATTATGAAGAATTGAAAAACACAGCAAAACAATTTCACAGTTTTCCCATCAAGAGGCAGAGTCTTTCCCCATCCCTAGAATCTGGGCTGACCTCACAACTTGTTCTGACCAATAAAATGTGGCAGAAGTAGTACCATGTGAGTTCTAGAGCCTGGGCCACAAGGGGCCTTATAATTTCCGTTCTCAAACTCTTGCCACTACTTAGGGAGGCTCAGGCCAACCTGCTGAATGACTAAGAGCTCATAGTGAGGGAGAGGTCCAGTGAGCAGGCAACACCAAGAAAGTGAGAGAGGAGCTTCCCCAGTGGCTCAGGGGAGCTTTCCCAGTGGCTCAAAGAATCCACCTGCTGATGCAGGAGACACAGCTTCAATCCCTGGTCCCAGAGGATTGAACATGCTATGGAGCAATGGAGCCCATGTGCTACAACTAATGAGCCACAACTAATGAGCCTGTGACCTAGAGCCTGGGAAGCACAACTACTGAGCCTGCAAATCACAATTACTGAGCCTATGTACTACAACAACTGAAACCTGCATGCCCTAGAGCCTGAGCACTGCCACTAGAGAGTAGGCCCCCCCTCACAACTAGAGAAAAGCCCATGCAGCAACCAAGACACAGGACAGCCAAAAATAAAATAAATTAAAATTACTTTAAAAAGAAAGAAAGAAGGAAAGTGAGGGAGGCCTCCTTGAACCCTGGGCTACCTTTGTGGCTCAGCTGGTAAAGAATCCGCCTGCAATGCGGGTGACCTGGGTTCGATCCCTGGGTTGGCAAGATCCTCTGGAAAAGGGAAAGGCTACCCACTCCAGTATTCTGGCCTGGAGAATTCCATGGACTGTATAGTCCATGGGGTCGCAAAGAGTCAGACACAACTGAGCAACTTTCACTTTTTCACTACCCTGAAGAAGTTCAAGGGCCTAGCTGGACCTTTCACTGGTAGGGGTTAGGGAAAGGATATTCCCAGTACCTGAGACCAGCTCGTCAAGCCCTGAGTGGCTGAGAGGTAGATGGAGTTGGTGAATGACATGCTTATCAGTCAACCGCTCAGAGTAGCCTGAAGGCATGATGAAACTCTGACTCTGGGCCCTGGGACGGCTGCTCTTTCCAAGGTATTCACTGTAGAAATCTCAGAATCTTCCTACCCTACCAGATAGATGTAGCCTTTAGCTACTCATGTGACCTCTCTGAGACTGCATACTCATCTCAGAATGGGAAGATTCATTCCTACCCCAAATAGATTGTGGTAATAAGTAAGATAATGCCCGTGTAGCATTCATAGCAGAGAAGGCAATGGCACCCCACTCTGGTACTCTTGCCTGGAAAATCCCATGGATGGAGGAGCCTGGTAGGCTGCAGTCCATGGGGTCGCGAAGAGTGGGACATGACTGAGCGACTTCACTTTCACTTTTCACTTTCCTGCATTGGAGAAGGAAATGGCAACCCACTCCAGTGTTCTTGCCTGGAGAATCCCAGGGACAGGGGAGCCTGGTGGGCTGCCGTCTATGGGGTCGCGCAGAGTCGGACACGACTGAAGCGACTTAGCAGCAGCAGCGTTCATAGAAGTGCATGCAAGAAATGGCACCTTTCAGGTATTACACGTGGAGCAGCTGGATTTTCTCAGTATAAAAAAGAACCTTAATAACAGTGTATTATAGCCATGATATAAACTGTCCCTAGGGCTTCCCTGGTGGCTCTGTGGTAAAGAATCTGCTTGCAATGCAAGAGATCTAGGTTTGATCCCTGGGTCAGGAAGATCCCCTGGAGAAGAGAATGGCTGGCAGACCTGTGTGGCCCTTCAGCACAGAAGGAAGTCTCTCGAGTCTTTAAGAACCTGAGTGATTGAACAGGCCACAGGAGAAAAGAGGACTCCACTGAGGTCACCTCCAGAGACCTGTCCATTCCTCATCCTCTCCCCACCAGCCCCACCATGAGAGGAAGTAATAGACTGTTGGAACCAGGGAAGGTCTCTGAAATAAGCCCAGGCCTTATGTTCTGTTAGCAGCTCTAGGGGAGGCCTCTCTGGTAGCTCAACTGATAAAGAATTTGCCTGCAATGCAAGAGACCCCGGTTCTATTGCTGGGTGGGGAAATTCTCCTAGAGAAGAAATGGGTTACCCACTCCAGTATTCTTGGGCTTCCCTGGTGGCTCAGCTGGTAAAGAATCTGCCTGCAAAGCAGGAGACCTGGGTTCGATCCCTGGGTTGGGAAGATCCCCTGGAGGAGGGAATGGCAATCTACTCCAGTATTCTTGCCTGGAAAATCCCATGAACAGAGGCAAGCTACAGTCCATAGGATCGTGAAGAGTTGGACAGCACAGCTCAGCAGCTCTAGAATTTCCATATATAACTAAGCACAGCACAGCTCAGCAGCTCTAGAATTTCCATATAGGAGGGGATTAAGGATGGGCAGTCTGCTGGGAAGGAAGGGTAAGGAGCTTACCCATCAATAGAAGCTGTGTTTAGAATGCACACAGTTCTCCCCTAGCTGTGTTTATTAGAGAGTTTAGGGGAGGGGAGATGGAGGGTAATGCTGCTGATGGAGATACTCGGTTTCCGACTAAAGCTTCTTCTCTAGGTCATCTTTGGCCTTACTCAGGATGTTATCCAGTATCTATGGTACCCTTGGAAAATCACTTTTCTCCAAGCTTTAGTTTCCTTATCAATCAAAGTTGACTGATAATAGCCTCCCTTTTTTAGGTTGCTGTAATCTAAATGAAATGATGCATGCGAAGGGTCTGGCACATAGTAAGCATCGTATTAATGGAAGGGGTGTTATTGTTAAATTCACTATTATTAGTATTAGAATTTATGTTATTGTCAAGGCAGAAACTGAGACTCAAGAAGAAAGGAAACCTTGAACAAGACCCTGCAATTAAATAACAGAAACTCTGCTTTGGCTCTTTCCATGGGACCAAGGGACTCCAGCTCACCCACCCAGAGAGTCTCTTGGTGATTACTTTGGCAGCTGTGACCTTTCCAGCAGATGTCACTTATGCCCTGCAGGGAGCAGAGATTTAGACTTTCTATGTTTCCTCTTTGAGCTGGGGCTGGGGCTGGGGCTAGAGCCCCTCTCTAGGCTCCGCTAAAACAGCCGGCAAACACATCCACTCAATTAGTGTCTTTATTCGTACTCACTGATTTTTCCCACGGGGAAACTGTTGAAGGGACAGGAGGGCAGGGCTGGGCAGGGGGAGCCATGGCTTGGTTTTCCTCCATCCAGTGAAGGAAGTGACAAAGGAGGGACATAACTAAAGAGAGTGACCAAGGGGACCATCACTACGTGGACTGAGATGCATTGTGCAGTGACTTCAGACAGCCTGAGTCCTTCCGTCGGGAAATGCAATGTCAAAGTGGAAAAGTAAAAAAAAAAGATCCAAAGAAAAGAACAAAGTGCATACAAAGCAAACTGCTAATGTAGGGACGGTTCTAAGGCAGCCAGCAGGGAGAAGGCCAAATGTCTGGGGTGGTCACCCGACGGTGCCCCACTCCCACTGCCCCATGCCAGACCAGGCTGTCGGGCCACCAGTGCCCTCTCGACATAGTCTCTGTTGGCTCCCAAGGTGCTGTAAAGCCACAGAAAGTTGTGGAAGGAGGAGAGCCTGAAGTGTGGCAGCACCAAGGCAGCCCAAGGCATGGCTGCATTGAGAATCTCAAGGCATCTCTTTGGGGGTGGCTCTGGAGGGCCGGTGAGATATGGAGGGGGAGGGACACCCAGGAGGGGTACAGTCAGCACCTTTACTTGAGCACAGGGCAGAGCCACTCTAGGGTTTCTTAAATTACCAGGTGGGGGTGAGAATGCTGATTAATTACAGAACTGAGGGCTGCCACGCCCACCCGGGTCCTTCCCTGGTGCTCAGGCCCTGGTGTGCAGCAGGTGATGGAGGGGCAGGCCCTGGGGGAGGCGGAGCCAGCTCAGCAGCCCAGCCAATCGGATTTGATGCTTCCAAACTTCACGCTCTTCAGACTTTGGTTCTCCAACTTCAGGTAATAGGCGCCCTTGAAGAAGTAGCTGTGACCTGGAATGAGAAAAAGAAGAGCCTGTGACCAACCCATCCTCAGATGTTATAGTACAGAGAAGGTTCCTGAGAACTTTACAAGCCTGCCTGTCATAGGGAAGATGTTTCTAATTTTTAAGATTTTTTTTTTATGTGGATCATTGCTAAAAGTCTTTCTTGAACTTGTTACAAAACTGCTTCTGTTTTATGTTTTGGTTTTTTGGCCAGGAGGCATGTAGGATCTTAGCTCCCAGACCAGGGATTGAACTTGTAGCCCCTGCATTGAAAGGCGAAGTTTTAACCACTGGACTGCCAGGGAGGTCCCCAGGAAAAAACTTAAATCACAGAAGACCCCTCTGGAGGCTGGAGGAAGGAATTAAACTCTCTGAGTCCCTGTTTCTTCATCTTTGAGATGTGGCTAAAGATACCACCTCTTAGGGGTTATGGTGATGATAAAATGAGATGATATATGCTGTGATTAATATAAATAATAGCACTGTGCTGAGCAGAAGCACCACTTTGCATTCCTAGAAGTGGCAAAGCAAGAGACTGCTATCCCTCTCAGATGGCCCACATATGGGTTTTATTTAGTCCACACAAGTTTTCTGTTTTGTTTTGAATAATCTGGAAATTTCTTATGAAAATACAGATTTATCACTTCTTTTTAAAAGAGCTAGACTATCTAATAACACTATTCCGCTTTTCTCTCTTTTTTTGGGAGGCCGCACCAGGTGGCATGTGGGATCTTAGTTCCCCACCCAGGGATCGAACCTGCACCCCGCCTTGCAGTGGAAGCATGGATTCTTAACTACTGGATTGCCGTTCCTGCTCCCCTTTTCTTGCAGGGCAGAGATCATCAGAAGAAGAGAAGCAGCTGTCCCCAGAAAACAAGCCATGTACTCTCTGATGCTCCACAGACCACATCACTCCCCGCTGTCTGCCTTGCCTGCTTCACTCATTAATGCACCAGCTTGGCCCCTCAGGGTTTTGGAATTTCTTACTCCTGACACATATGACCTCATTTACTTCTTTTCAAACCCCTGGCATACAGGAGGTGCTCAACAGATGTTTCTTTCTGAAAATAATCCTTAACCTGACACCTGGCTGTACTCTGCTTTTTCTTGGTCATGTGAGAGGTTTAGTCAGGGCCATGTGCTTAACATGTGATAGGAGCTCAAAAAGCATCTTTGTGAAATTTCATTGAAATCTCCTCTAAAAAGCCAAACTGGACTCATTTCCAGGGCCCTAGAGACCTCCCAGAAGACTCCTCAGGAATCTGGTTTCCAAACTCCAAATCCTAGCCCTTGCTGGTTTGGTTGTTTTATGCAGCAAAGGAACAGAGACAAATGGGCTATCTTTGCCACCTCAGCATCAGGGCCTGACAAAGTTGGTCCTGTCTCAAATGGAGCCATCCTTCTGCTAACGGGAGGCGGTCACAAGGCCTCCTGTGGAACCCGAAAGGGCCTGGATCAAACCCCAGAATGAATCCAGGGCACCAAGCCCAGGTTTCTCGCCCCCGGCAGGCCTCCCCTCCTCCCCACTCTCTGGCTCCAAGCTCCGCAGCTGTGAGGGGCCTTTCTGGGTCTTACTGCCTGGAGCCAGCTGAGTGAGCAGAGGTCAGGGGTCTGGATGCCTTCCCAGCACTGGGCTGAAGGGGCTAGTTTGTTTTCCCCGGGCGCCGCCTGCCTCCCCACACAATGAGGGAGTGTGTGCTTGCAAGGAGCGGGGCCCTGGCTGGGGGCAGGGAGTCCTAGAAAGCGGCCAGAGGCCTGGGCAGCTCACCCCCGCCCTGCAGGTCCACCACAGCATCCAGGTTATCAGGGATGGCGTTCCAGGCATCGGCGATGAGCTTGGGGAAGCCAGGATCCATTTTCTTCTTCACCTCATTGTATCTGCAAGGAAAATGGCCATGGTGAACCAGTGGGGCTCCCTCAAGGCCAGCCCTTCCCCAGCATGACCAGAGGATCCGGCTGATGGCTCCTGGGTGAGCCTGGGAGGCTAGCTCTAACCCTTCAGGGAGGCCCCTGACTGGAGCTGAGGGGCAGGGAGTCAGACCTGGGTAAATCCTAATTCCACGACTCACTCATTAGGTGACTTGGGACAGTCCTGTAGAAACAATCTTATAATTATTACTGACGTTTAAACAGCGTGTTACCCAGTTTCCATATACTTTCTCAGTCAATCCTTATGGCAATCCTATGACAGTTACTACCATAATACTCATTTAATATACCAGAGGCTTAAAAAGGGGACCCAGTTTCTAAGTGGGAGTCCAACTCAGGCCTGACTGGCTCCAGGGTGGCAAACTCCTCTCTGAGCCTCAGTTTTACCATCTGTTAGATGGGCTATATTTAATGTATTGATATTTAATTATCATATATATGAATGGAATAATAACACATGCAAAATGCCTAACAGTATCTGACAAATGTTAGTTCCCTTAGAAACTCTGCTGCAGTACAAAGAGCACTGGACTGGAAGCCCAGAGACAAGGTCCTGCCCATCACTGCTCGGCTTGAAAAAATGCTGCTGCTTCATCTGTCAAGTGAGCTGACAGTCCACATCTCGGGCAATGACCTCGGCTGGGACATGAGGTTACAGTACAAGGTGGTGCATGAGCCCAAGCCCTGTGAGTCACAGAGCAACTTCCTGTCATCTCAGGCCCAACGGCAGCTCCCAGGGCAAGTCGTTATCCGGGGCTCTGCCTTTAATTTGTGTAAATACCTGGAGTATTAGTTGGCATATTCTTTTCCTGGCTAGCAACATCTGTCTTTTTCATTTTAATCTTGGGAGAACTTTTAAAAGGCTGGGGTCATTTTGATTCCACTGCTTCTCTACCTATACTCCATCTATTTATTATTCTGCAACTATTTAATGACCTCCCGCTATGTCGCTGTGGATATTGTAATAAACAAGATAAAGTCTTGCCCTCATGGTGCTAATTTTCTAGATAGATCTGTGTTTGAATCTCATTCTGGTGACAGCCCAGTACCAGCCTCATAGCTGACTCTTTTCTTCTCCCCAGCCAGCTTGCCAGCCTCCAATCCCAGACACCAAAAACAGTTTCCCCTATGAGCCTCCTTCTACAGGAGTCTTCCCCCTCTGCCCATCACCCTCAGAACTGCCAGAAATGCCTTTCTTAATCCCATCTCTGTCATGAGACTTCTTGCAAAACCTAACATGCTTCCTTGTGACCTGAGGTACCAAAACCAAGTTTCCCAGCTTGGGAAAATTCCAGGATCCTATCCACATCCCCTGTAACTACATTCTCTGGAGTGACAATGGCTCGGAGCTATGTGCCCTTGAACTTGCCCTCATTTCTTTCTCACTCTACCCACAGAAGGCAGGGAGGGCAAGAATCAACTGAGGCTCAGAGAAGTGAACCAAAATGTGCTTCTAAGTTCTTTTCCTCCAGGAAGAATACAGCATGGAGGCATCAGAAGATGCCGGCTCTGAACAGGACCATGTGTCTTCACTCTCTGTCCCCAGAGCTTCCTCCTACAGTGTTTCCTGCTCACTGGGACACTTTCTGAAAGCCTTCTCTGTGACCCTCTGACCTTCTCCTCTCCGGCTGTAGAACTGTAGTGTAGAGTAGGTGTTACGAATACAGACATTTGTGTCAGAGATTTTTCAAAGGTATATCCTTGAGGCCACCTGGAAAAGGCACCTAATAATAGTGGCTACCTTAAGTGAGAAATACAGGTGAAATGCATAGTCCGGGATGTGGTACAGGGCCCATCATGAGAACCATCACTATTTTATTTGTACATGTTTATATCTCTTCCCTTCATGATATTGTAAGTTCCACCAGGCAGAGAGCAACTACTTCTTTTTTCTCCTTTTTTTAAAAAAGTTCTGTGCTATATTGATTTCTCTGCCATGTGGGATCTTAGTTCCCCAACCAGGGATCGAACCCATGCCCCCTGCATTAGGAGCACAGAGTCTTAACCAGTGGACCACCAGGGAAGTCCCAGAGAAAGCCTATTGCTTGACCACTATCTTCCAGCACCAAGGTAAATGCCTGGCACATAGGAGATACTGAACGCATTTTTCTGGGCTTAGTGAAAGCTTATAGAAGCAAGGGCTAACCACTCCCTGGGGTTGCCCAAGCTGGAAGCAGCTCCTTGTCCTGTATCATTCTGGAGCGATTTCTCCTTTTCCAGCAAGGAAGCCTGGGCCTCTGTAGACTCTACCAGGACCAGTGTCTCAGGCTCATTAACTACCTCTCCTGGGAAAAAGATCTGTCTCCTTTAGAAACCCCACCCAGAACCTCCAATATATGTTTCAGTTTTGCTGCTTTTAAGGAAGATTTACAGAGCTTTCCCTAAGGAACAGGCTGTCCGTCCCAGATCTAGGCTTTGGCAGGTAGGCTTGCTATTGAAAAGGACTAGAAAGTAGGTAACTCGGCCCAAAACCCAGCAAGATGCCAGCATAGCCTGAGCAACAGTGTGTGTGTGTGTGTGCGCGCGCGTGCGTGTGTGCAGGCAAGCGATACTCATGTTTACACATGGACACGTCTGTTCCCATATGTTTACATTCACAGTGTGTACTGCAGGATGATTATAAATGTCCTTTCAACACTGTGATTCAAAGACACTAGGGCTCTCTGATTCTAAGATTTGGAGATGCAGAGTGACTGCTGTGCCGAGATGCCTTTCCACACAGTACGGGCATGTGCCTGGGAGTGTTCTGGAGCCTGTGGGCAGAGCCCTGTGGTTTCCTGCCTGTTTCCTTTCCTGAGACTTGAGATATCAATCAGCTTAAGTTGCTAAGTATCTTAGCAATATGTCTGGAATTCCACCCTGACACGGCAGCCGGGGACATAAACAGCTTCTGAATGCAGGGCAACTGGGGGCGGGTGGTGGGGAGGAGAGGGGAGGACAGTGGACTCTGGAGGGAAGCAGGATTGTTCCAGGAGTGGCAAAGGTTCAGATGCAGGCACAGGAGGAACGTGAGAATGCTTAGGAGGCAAAGAGGAAGACCACTCCTCCACCGACCCAATAACCCTGAGGGTACAGTGCCGGGGGCCCGGGGATAGACGGCAAAAGAAGCAGTTAAAATTCTACAATATGCGTAATCAGCGGACAACACTTGCCTATAAATAACTTAGACAAGTTAGTTCATCTCTTTGGACCTCAGTTTCTTCATCTAGGAAATGGGAAGATTTGTAATGAAAATTCCTGAGATCCAGGCTGCCTCTCACTAACCTTTCCTGGATATTGGACTCCCTGGCCCTCAGCCCTGACCATGGTCTCTTAGAATCAGACCCTTCCCTTTATTTTTAAAATTATTTTAAAAAATATTTATTTGGCTGCACTGGGTCTTAGTCGCAGCATGCAGGATCTTTTTCAGTCTCAGCAGGCTAGATCTTTAGTTGTAACATGCGAACTCTTAGTCATGGCTGTGGGATCTAGTTCCCTGACCAGGGATTGAACCTGGGGCCCCTGAATTGGAAGCACAGAGTCTTAGCCACTGGACCCACCAAGGAAGTCCCTAGACCCTTCCCTTAGATGAGCTGGGGCAGAGAGCTACATGCTTCCAAACTGGCCTCCTGCCAGCCTGCCCCCATAGCCAGGGGACCTGTGGAAGCTGGGCCAGAGGGTGCCGCTGTTTCCAATGAGGCCAGATTTGGATGCTAGCTCCTGTGGGTACCCGTCTCAGTTTTCATCCTGTGTTTGCCCTCTGCCATCCCTGCCTCCACCACTCCCATCTCTTGGGACCCCACTACCTCAGGTATAGTGTAGAAAAGTGGAGAATAGCATGTTCTCTGGGAGCCAGAATTCCAGGGTTCAAATCTCAGCCTGCCACTACTTGGCTGTGTGACGTTAAGCCAGATACTTAAACTCTCTGAACCCATATCCTCACCTATAGAATGGGAAGAATAATAATACCCACCTCATACATAGGATCAAAGTAGCAGCTATTATTTTTATTTTTATTACCCCCTTCTTCAGTGAGTCACCCTAAAATACAAGGCTCCAGACCAGACAGTCATGAGCCCAATCCAAAGACTTCTGAGCAGGGAAAGGAGGCCCTAACCAGAACTGTACCAGTAACGTGCCCAAGAATGGTTCGCCCTTTGGTGACTGCTCAGAGGGCCTGTAGCCCTGGTGGATTAGAGACCAAAGAGGGGGCGTCCACAGCCCACCAGCCTCTGAACTCAACCCAAGAGGCTCAAGGCCAGTGTCTTCTCTCTGTTGACATGGCTGGCGGTGCGGCTCTCCTTAACACCGCCCTCCCTCACCTCCAGAATTTGTCTCCGGCGAAGATGTACGTCTTCTTGTTCTTGCTCCAGTTAAAGGCAGCATCCACCTTCTGGACATCAGGGGGGAGCCCCAGGCTGGTCAGCGGCTTGGGGTACCCTCGCTCCAGGGTACTGGCTGAATAGACCCAGTATTCGTTCCCTTGGGTAGAAGCAGAGGGTGCGTTGGTGGCAAGTGCTCAAGGCTGTTCCTCCCACCACCAATCTGCCAGCGACCCCACTGTGGCCTTTCTCAACGGGTACACAAGTTCTGCTCACTTCTGGATTCAGTGCCCAGAATCGGGGCCTCCATGTAAGGCTTTGTAAATTGGTTATGGAAGGTCCCTGGCCAAGAAGGTGAGCAGGAATGATTCCCACCCTGGCTTCATTCATCAAGTCAGAGATTCTAAGTGCCACAACTGCCGTGAAGAGGCACCTTTTTCTAATTTGCACCCAGGTCCCTTGTGAGCCAGCAGCTGCCCTGGTCACTCTGGGATGGAGGAGCTGGGGGGTCCGCTGGTGAGCATGTACCCACAGCGCTGTCTGAGCCTTCAGCGTCAAGGAAGCTGTCCCTATGTCCCCATCTCAGCCTTCACCCCCCTAACCACCACAGCTCTTCCTGAATCCCCTCCTAACAGCCTGTTTTTCTGTCTCCCCTCCTGGCTCTTGAGCTCCCTGAGAGCAGGGGTTGCAGCCCTGGCAACATGGGAGGCGCTCGAATAAAGAGGAAAGGAGCAAGGTTTCCCAAATGTTACCCATGTGGCCCTGCTGCTGCTGTTCAGTTGCTAAGTCACATTCAACTCTTTTGTGACCTCATGGACTGCAGCCCGCCAAGCTGATCTGTCCATGGGGATTTCCCAGCAAAAATACTGGAGCGGGTTGCCATTTTTCTCCAGGGGATCTTCTCGACCCAGGGATTAAACCTGTGTCTCCTGAATTGGCAGGTGGATTCTTTACCACTGAGCCACTTGGGAAGCCCATATGACCCTACCTCAATGATTTTTACCACTTATAGAGACTCCTCATGGGCCTCCCTGGTAGCTCAGTGGTAAAGAATATGCCTGCCAATGCAATGCAGGAGACGCAGATTTGATCCCTGGGTTGGGAAGACCCCCCAGAGAAGGAAACGGCACTCCACTCTTGCTTGGGAAATCCCATAGACAGAGAAGCCTGGTAGGCTACAGTCCATGGGGTTGGAAAGAGTCAGATAGAACTTACCAACTAAACAACAAGAGTCTCCTCGTACTATTACTTAACTCAACATTCTGCTTTCAAGGAATTCATTTTGAAGTCTATAGAAATAAGTGTAAACATTAAAAATAAAAACAAAGCACTGTTTAAAAAATTCTAACTAGAAGTGTCATCTGCCGAAGGCACTAGCATTAGGAAGGTATTAGAGGCAGTAGCACTGACGTGTCCTTTTCCTCTGGAAAAGGAATCAAAAAGACTGAAAAGTGAGTAAAAGGTTACTGAAATGTTCCTTCTGTGGGCCAGTGCTGGTTGATGCTGGATGTCTAACCAATCTCCCAGATGATGGTTGCAAGAGTGGATCTGTAACTAAGGGGGGCAACCACCAGTGTACCGGAATCGCGGTACAGCGCCCCCTGGAGCTGAGCGCCAAGAAGGTCCCCTCCCACAGACCTGCAAAGAACACAGCCTTCTCCTCCTGTGGGTCTTCGTACACAGCATCGATCTTTTCCGGTAGCTCAGGCCAGAATGTGGCTACCAGCAGGGGCCCTGTGGGCTTGTCACGTGGTGTCACTGTTCGCCAGATGAATCTGGGTGGGGGAAGGGGACACAGGAAACCACACCTTCAGTCCCTCTGTAGCTGTAACCACACATGCCTCCCCAAGCCCACTCAGAAACATCCCAGGATAATTCCTCGGCTGGGTAGCGGGGAGGCAAGATCAAAGGAAGGGTGGAGAAGGACTGGAGAATGAGCAGAGTCCCCTCAGCAAGAAGCCAGAGCAGAGAAGCAACCACTTTGCTCCCCCTCCTGCTCCCTCCTCCAGGAAGCCTTCCCTAACTACCTCTCTCTCCATACTGTGCTCTCCCCCCTCTGAGTCTCTCAAAACTGGCAACACCAAGTGCCTGTAACAGTAGTTTGATTGTTTGGGTTTTTTTTTTAAGTGTTTTATCTTTCCTGCCAGATTAGAAGTCAATTGAGGCAGGAGCTGATGGCACTCAAAAGCATTTCCCGAATTGAAATGGATTCATGCACTTTGGCAGGAGTAATAAAGTGTGTGTGCATGCTCAGTTGCTCAGTCATATCTGACTCTTTGCAATCCCATGGACTGTAGCCTGCCAGGCACCTCTGTCCATGGAATTTTCCAGGCAAGAATACTGGAGCAGGTTGCCATTTCCTCCTCCAGGAGTAATAAAGAGCCTTCATTTATTGAGGGCCTACTAAGTCCCAAGCACTTCATGTGGCTTGTAAAATGTCAACCTTACAATATTATAAAATATGCACTCTTGGTGGTCTACCCAGCACCTATTATTTATTTCCCTATAATCCTTCCTCACAACATACCCATACTTATGGTCCCTCCTTTCCTATAGATGGATCCAGTCCCCATTTTGATGAGTTTAAGCTACCCGCTCTCAAAGCGAGATCTCCAGACCAACACGTGGAACTTATTTGAAATGCAAATTATTGGGCTCCACTTAGGACCCATGAATCATACCCTCTGGGCTTGGGGCCCAGTAATCTGTGACTTACGAATCCTTCCAGCCGATTCTAATGTGTGCCAAAGTTTGAGGACCAGTGATCTAATCCTATCAGAGCTTAGCATTCCCCGGCAACTGTTATAGATTCAGCAGTGGCCATATGTCCTATGTTGGCACAATAAGATTGAAGACATACACTTGTATTTCACATCTGGAGATCTCTCTCTCTCAATCTCTCTTCTGCTGCATGTAGGCAAGGAAGTGTACAGCCCCAATTGCCATTGGTAGTCACCGTGTGACCCCAAGGGACTCAGCCTTAGGAGGAAGTCAATGCCAAGGACGGTAGTAGACAAAAAATCACTGAATCCGTGACCCTTTTTCCGCCCCTGGAGGCAGCCCTACCCCTGGACTTTGTACCATGTGGGAATAATTTCTTTCCATTGTTTAAGCTGGTTTGAGTTGGGATTCTTTGTTACTTGCGACCAAAACATCCTGATCGGGAAAGTACCACGATCCTTACTTGGCAAATGACGCTCAGAGAGGTGGTGGAATTGCCAGGATTCAAATCCAGATCTGACTCCAAAGTTGGAGTTGAATTATCCTTCAGTACTGCCTTTCTAGTCCCCCACAATGTCCAGCACCAATTTCTGCATATAGTCAGTGTTTAAATATTTACTAATCAATTCAAGGAACCCATTAAACACGCATCAACTTCCTTTTGAAAGAAAGTGGGATGTGTCAGACCAGGGATGGCTCCGACCTGGGCCTAGGCACCACACCCTTTCCCAGCTCTGTACTCAGACCCACCAGTGTGGTCAAGGTCTCCTTAGGGAGAAGTGCAGCAGATCAAGGGTGGTGCTAGAGCGTGGGTTCCCTGGGCTCACCTCTTCCCCATCCCTGAAATGAGGGCTGCAGTACACACTGAGATCTGTTGTTACATGTCCTGGTTTGGGCATTTGTGGACTGATGGACCTGACTTCTCAGTGCATTATGGGTCTCATCTCTCTCTGGCATCTGCCCCACTCCTCCCACCCCAAACCCAGCACCTAGCCCAATGCCTGGAGCAGAGGACCCCCTTCACAAGAGTTTTTGGAACATCTTCAGCCTCACCAGGCTCTCCTGGGATAAGCCAGTAACTTTGCATCTCTCCAGCTTCGCTCTTACAATTCCCTTGTCTCAACCACGCTCCCACCCTGCCAGCCCCATCACGTCCGCCTGCACCTGCTTCTCCTCTAATGTTCCCGCTTGGGTATCACTTCACCTGCGGAGCCTTGGACTCAGACGTGTCCACAAAGTGTTGTGCTATTATCTCTGCAGTTACATCTCTTTCATTCTGCCATAACGGTCCTCTCTGCCTCTGTTTCCTAAACCAGACGAGTGGTGCTCAAACTTTAATGTGCATCAGGATCATTGGGGAAATTTTTTTTCTCTTTTTGGCTGTGCCTTGCAGCTTGTGGGATCTTAGTTCCCTGACAAGGGGGTGAACTTCACCCTTGGCAGTGAAAGCACGGAGTTCTAACCATTGGACCACCAGGGAATTCTCATGGGGAAATTTTTTTAAACATACATGCCTGGGACCCATTCCCAGAGATTCCAGTCAGAGGGCCTGAGGGTGGGGGCAGAAACTTTTAACCCTCACACTCTAAGTGATTTTTGTTGGGGAGATTCACTGACCTTTTTTTGAGAACGCTAATCTAGGCATTGGGCTTTCCTGGTGGCTCAGCGGTAAAGAACCCTCCTGCCAATGCAGGAGACGTGGGTTCAATCCCTGGTTGGGGCAGATCCCCTGGAGAAGGAAATGGCAACCCACTCTAGTATTCTTGCCTTGGACATGCCATAGACAGAGGAACCTGGTGAATTATGGTCCATGGGGTAGCAAGAGTCGGACACGACTTAGTGACTAAAACAACAATCCAGGCATTAAGCAGCCCCTCTGCCCACAGCACAAAACACCTCACCCCCAGATCCCAAAGCTTAGCAAAGGATTTGGCACAGTAGAAGCCAAGTAATTATTTGTCAATAAGGACAGCTAGTACAATTGAACACACTTAGTCTGTGTCAGGCATTGTTCTAAGCACTAAGCTCATCTAATCTTCAAAACAGTCCTATGAGATAGGTTGGACTATTAATCCCATTTTAGAGATGAGTGAAGTGAAGTGAAGTCGCTCAGTCGTGTCCGACTCTTTGCAACCCATGGACTGTAGCCCACCAGGCTCCTCTGTCCATAGAATTCTCCAGGCAAGAGTACTAAAGTGGGTTGCCATTTCTTCCTCCAGGGGATATTCCCAACCCAGGGATTGAACCTGGGTCTCCCTCATTGCAGTCAGACACTTTACTGTCTGAGCCAGATGAGTAATTTGAGGTAAAAAGAAGATACACAATTAACTTGCCTGTAATCATGTAACAGGTTAGTAGCAAGTCCAGGATTCTAACCTAAGCAATCTGGCTCCAGAACCATTCTCCCAACTATTATGCTCTATGGATGGACAGATGATGAATGACTTGATGATGCGCATGAATACATAGCGATGATGGATGGACAGATAATGGATGGATGGGTGGATACTGGATGATAGCTGTGTGATGGAGAGGTAGAAGAGTGGAAAGATGGATGGATGGATGCTTTAATGTAGTTGTAGATTTGTTGCCTGCCTCTAGGACAGCTGAGTTAATCACAGCCCTGGTGGATTGAGTGGGGGCCTTTATTTATAGCCTGAAGGACACGACCTCTCTGCCCTGTGGTGACTTGTTCCCCAAACAGAGAACATTTGAGGTCAAGGCCATTCCAGGAGAAGGTCTATGGTAGATGCATTGTTCCTAATTCTTCTCTCCATCCCTGTTTTAGAAATCTACATCCATGTGTGATGTCACATGACTGTGCAGTACCACCCCCTAGAGTAGGTAGTGGGCTTGGCCATGTGAGTAGCTTCAGCCAGTGAAATATTCTCAAATATGCTCAGAGTGGAGGCCTTAAATGTATTTGTGTGGTCTGATCTGGCTTCCTGTGCTCCTGCCATCTGTCACAAGTAACTGCTAACCCCAGGAGAGGGAGTGATACGCAGACCATCCCTGAATGCATACTGCAGCCCGAAGAGGAGATACCAAGGAGACCCACAGGCTAGCAGACAGCACAGGAAGTGCCTGTCGTGGTAGCACCGAAATCTGTCAGACATGCAGCAAAAATGGGTCTCATACCGGCCATTCTATGAAGCCTCCAGTGGGGTCCTTGAGCAAGAGATGGGGGCATGAGAATAATGGAGACAGGGCAGAAGGCAAGGAAGTCAGCTCCTACACTCACCGGTCCTTGAAGAAGAAGATCTCCCCACGGATCTGAGAGATGCCATCGAAGACGATGTCCTGTTTGCAGAGCTCAGGAGTGACAGGGCCCAGGGTTGGGGTGGGGCCGGTGCCAGTATCAATGTCAGGGGAGGCTCCTGGGGGAAGACACCCGACCTCAGACCCTCCCCAGCCCCTGGGGTTCTCCCCCACAGGCTAAGCCCCGAGACCGGCCTACCCAACCTGCTAATTACCAGAAGAATAGCATTCTGGCCTCGGTGTCAGCCCAGGGAAGACAGGGGAAGAGGCCTGGACTTGGAAAGGAGACTGAACAGAAACCAGAATCCTGTGGTCCTTCACCTTGTATGAACGTTCTTCCCCGACATCCCCTGAATCAGTCCTCTCTATATCCCTAAGAGGTAGGCATCGTCTTTACTCCCATTTTACAGATGAGGAAACTGAAACCCAGACAAGTTTTGTATATGACCTGCCCAAGGATTTAAACCCAAAGCCCAGGTTTCTGAGCCTACAAGAGAGTCAGCGTGTCAGAGGGGAGACCATGTGGCCAGCACTGGGGGTGTGGCAGGCACCTCCTTCGCTCCTGAGGGTAACCAGCCACCGTTTAGAGGTGAGGAAACTGAGTCCAGAGAGGTAAAGGCCGGCTCCATCCCTTGAAGCTGGTGAGTGGCAGAGGCGACGCTCGAACCCAGAGCCACTCACTCACTCTACTGCAGTTCTTTCCCAAGTCCTGTGCTCCCCACACCTCGTCGCTCCAGAACCATTTTCAGGATTTCAGCCTTGTCTAAGTGCCGCCAGTACTATTATACGTTGATTTATTTTAAAAAATGGAGCCACTTTGTAAACTCTGGCCTCATTGTAAGCATTAATATACATAAATCAGTGGTTCCAGGTACTAGCTGTACTGATCCTATTACACGTTAAAATAAAAGAATTGTTCGGAGAACTAGAAGCTTTGCACTCCTGTATCATTAAGGTCATTCCAGGTGCTGGGAATTTCTACCCTGTATTTAGCTATTTATACTTCTCCTGGATTCTAAACCTCACTTGGATGCATAAACCTCATTGACCTTGGGGCCAGAAGGTTGCCTTTCTCAGACCTCCCTCAGCTGACTCACCTAGAAAACGGATTGCCCATTTCTGCCCCACCTGCCTTGCGGTGTGGCTCTGGGGAGCCAAGTGAGGCTCAGACACTGGTGTTATTTGGAAAGGAAAGGGCTGTCCGAGGGCCTTAGAGTGATGCTCCAATATCCCCAGACCAGGTTAACACTGCTGCCCTTGTCTCCTGCAGTCCCAGATCTGGCTGGTTCCCCCCACCCCCGGCACCCTACCCCCAGTGACACGACTTCCCCAAACTCCTGCCCCAGGGACCCCAAGCTGAGGCTTACCATAGAGTTCTTGGATGCCCTGGATGTCATCATGGGACAGGCGGAAGTTCTTAGTATAGGTATAAATGGGTGCCATCAGGGCTCCAGGGTCCTGTGAGTGCTCCAGCCCCATTGCATGGCCAAACTCATGGGCTGCCACCAGGAACAGGCTGTACCCTGAGGGCCATAGGGAGGGGAGGGGGGCAGAAGGACAGGGAGAGAGATAAGAGAGAAAGTCAGATCAGGGAATTTCCCTGGTGGTCCAATAGTTAAGACTCTGGACTTCCAAATGGGGGGTAGGAGTTTGATCCCTGATCGGGGAACTAAAATACTACATGTGACTCGGTGCAGCCAGAAAAAAAGTAGTAGTAGTCAGGCCTGGCTCCGACAATGGGGACATTTGAGGACATCTCCATGGTAGGGTTCAGAGCATGGAGGTGGCACATATTGATGTTTTCTTCTTCCAAGAATTCTGAGGTTAACAGACCACACCTTTTACTTTCAATTAGAGTCAACCCAGGTCCCCTCATCCCTTTCCATGTGGACCGCATATGTGCTATAGAGGGGAGCACGCAGCATTGGCAAATCCTGTACTTACAGGCCCGTTTGTTTAAAAATCCCATTTCCTGGCTCTTCGTTTTCTCTATAAAGAACAAGGGCAAAACCTGCTCTGCAGAGTCTCCAAAGAGGAAACCCAGGGGAAGCAGTAAAAAGATGCTCACTTGGAGTTGTTGCCCAGGCTCAAGCCAGACAGTGGGCAAATCCTATCATTGCACTCGATTGTGTGTTGAATTGTCTTTGCAGTTTGAATTGTCTTCGCAATTGTGTTGAATTGTGTGTCTTTGCAGTGTCCCTGCAAAGACATGTTCAGGTCCTAACCTCACATACCTGTGGCTGTGACTTTATTTGGAAATATTGTTTTTGCAGGTAAATTAAGCTACAAGTTAAAATGAAGCCATACTGCAGGAGGGTGGCCCCTTAATCCAGTATGACCCACGTCCTTAGAAGGTACATGGCCAAATAACAACAGAGGGAGAGATTGGAGTGATACAGTCTCTAGTAAAAATGTGGCCTTACCCACACCTTGATTTTAGACTTCTGGAAGACTCTAGAAGTACAAGGGAATAAATTTCTGTTGTTTTAAGCCATCTGGTTATGGCGGCCCTAGGACACTAATACGGGCTTCCCTGGTGGCTCAGTGGTAAAGAATCCACCCGTCAATCGGGAGATGCAGGTTTGATCCCTGGGTGAGGAAGATCCCCTGGAGAAGGAAATAGCAACCCACTCCAGTATCCTTGCCTGGGAAATCCCATGGACAGAGGAGCCTGGCGGGCTACAGTTCATGGGATCACAAAAGAGTCAGACATGACTTAGCGACTACACAACAGCAAGAGGACACTAATACACTGCCCCCTCCCCCAACCAAGTACACTATATGTGCTCTGGAGTCTTAAACCACTCTGGCAGATGGAGAACCCCACCTTTAAATAGAGGCTGGAGCAGAGCAGGTAAAATCAGGGTAAGTCTTAGCATGGCACTTGGGGGAGGATAAAAAAACTCCCTTGGCCAGCCTCTGTCAGCTGGCATTCTCTAAGTTCCATCTCAGTGAGAGTAAAGAAGAAGAAAAGTAACTTCAAAAGAGGCTGCCCTAATACCGGCTGGCCCCAGCCCAGCATTCTCACCTGGTCATCTGGGTCCTTGAACCCAGTGACACGGGGCCCTGCAGCCTAGACTGACTCCCCGGTGCCCCCAAGAATCCTGTTCGTTGCAGTGACCACACAAGGTCACAGCCTGTCTCCTGATCACTCTCTCCCTCAAGCCTGTGAGCCCTGGAGGGAAGAGAGCTGTCCCTGGCAGCTGTGTTTTCAGCACCCATTACTGACAAGGACCCCTCTATTCACAACCTGGCAAAGGATGGTGCCCATGGGGCAGGGAGGGCCGTGAGGGCCTCCCCATTGTGCCTGGAGGGTGGGGAGAGCAAGGATAAGGTGCCTACTGTATTCCTCTCTTCTGCCCACCCAGCTCCCTGAAGACAGCTCTCTGCTGGAGTGGGAATGTCTCGCAGGAGAATCATCTCTCTGGAGCAGGGTTCCCTGTATCCAGCACTGAGATGTTTGGGGGTGTGACAGACCCACCTGGAGCGGTAAAGAGGTGGGAGGGGAAAGCAGCATCTGCTGGGGAAAACTGACTCCCACCCAGGAACTGGGAACTGGGATGGATCAGGTCTTATTTTGGAGGCCACCTCTTTGCCCAGAGAAGCGGGGCTAAGCAGGCAAGCGGTCCCCACCAGGAACGGGCAGCGTCACTGGAGAGTGGAAGGGTCCGCAGTAGAGATGCCGAGATGCCGGTAGGTGGGTGTCTAGGGGGCGGTGCCTATGGCTGAGGTGGGTGGGGACTCTGGACGGTTTCCCCGCCCACATATGGGCGGGGCCGGGTGGGGGGCTTTCTGACTTAAAGCCAGGGCTCCTCATACCTTGGTCGGGGCAGAAGCCCCACTTGCGGTCATCATCGTAGTTGGAGGTGGTCGCACACCACAGCTTCCCATCACTGCGGCCAGCGCTGGTGCAGCTCTCGTGCTTGTTGCCCAGGAAGGTGAAGGGGAGGACACATGGGGCACCTTCTGAGTTCCCGCCCACAGTGGACATGGCTGTGGGATCAGGGACATGGGTCAGCGGGACGCAGGGGGTCTGAGGCCACCACCAGGAGCAACGACAGGACGTGGATATTAACAAACCAGACTTACTGAGTGCTCGCTCAGTCCGGGCCACTGGGTCAGGGGCTTTATACACATCTCACATCTTGGCCCCTCTTAAACAACCCTGTGTGGTAGGGACCCTAGATTATCTCCTATTGCACAGATGGGAAGACTCGAGCTCAGAGAGATTAAGTAACTTGCCTAGGCAGTGCTGCTGAGAAGTGGCAGGGCTGGGATGCAGACCCAGGCAGCCAGACTCCAGAGCTTTTAAAATTAGCTTTCCATGGGTGGGGCCATGGCGGGGCCAGAGGAAGCTGGGCAGAGCTGAGGATGCCAACACCCCTTCCAAGACTGGGAGCTCCATCACACATGGGCCACTGGGAGACTTACCTGTGTCCTCTGCAGAGAGCAGGGACTCGGCAAATATCTGTTGAAGGAAGGGAGGAAGGAAGAAAGGAAGGAAGGGAGGGAAGGAGTTCTTATTGAAAAACAAAGATCAAAAGAGATACAGACTAAGACAAAGAGAGGCAGGGAAGAGAGACTCTGGGATGAGGGAGAGGAAGAGACAAAGACCAGGGAGGCTGGGAGAGTGCAGGTCATTCTGAGGGAGTCCTGGGCGGGCCTGAACTTAGGCATCACCAGCCAATTCAGCTGAACTGGCTGTGGGTGCCCAACGTCTGTCCTGACTTTGGTGTCTGTGCTGGGCCAGCCGCTGAGCATCCTGATTAGCACCCCTGTCCTGGGGAAGCGGGGTGAGAAGGGCGCTCTCGTGGGTCTGCTATCAGAGGGTGGGGAGAGGCGCGACACCCACCAGTCTCCGGGCAGAAGCCGTACTTCTTGTCACGGTCATAGTCCTCGGTGGTGCCACACCAGCGGTAGCCGTCCGTGCGGCCCTCCGTGGTGCAGCTGTCGTAAGACGTGCCCTGGAAGCGGAACGGGAACTTGCAGGGCTGTCCGTCAGCGTTGCCGCCCATGGTGAACAGGGCTGGGGTGCAGGAGAGAGGGGGAGGGTGCATTCGAATGTGAGCATCCGCTGGGCACCTGTGTGGATGCAGAGCTGGCTGCCCACCTGCCCACTCACACCAGGGAAGTCATAGCATTGATAAAATATTTTTAAAAAAATCTATACTGATTGGTAAACTGTTGCTTCTCTGAACTTCTGGGGGTAAATACTCCTTCCTCCCTTGCCAGCCCCATCCTTTTCCTTGGACCTTATGGATCGCCCCCCTCTGCCCCAGCAATAAAACAGTTAACCCCTGGCACATGGTGGGGGCCTCCAGAGCCCTACTCCAGCCCCAGGGTCACGGTCTACTCTGCCTGATTGATGTCTGCATCCCTGCAGATTGCTAAATATATCGTCCAAGATGGGCAGAATGGCAATATCTGTCCATTTGACAGAGAGGGAAACTGAGGTTTGAAGAAAGCTGGCTCCGGAACTACTCATGATCACCTAGATGGATGAGGGTTGTAACTGAGAACTACGAAACACACTGATCTCCATCTCTGCCTTCCTCATTCTGTCATTCACGCTTGCGCACACAGAGAAAACTTCGCCTCCCTTCAACCCCAGGCGTTTTCCCAGATGCTGTGGTCCCTGCAGGAGGGAGAGGAGAGGGAGGGCGGGAGGGGGAGGTGGTATCTTTGTGAACCTTTTAATACACACCCCAGGCTCCCACTCTGACCGCCCCAAGACATGGGCCATGACTGGAGGGTTCAGGGTAGACAATGGGATTAAGAGTCTGGGCTTGTCTGTCTTGGGTTATCCCCCTGCTGCCCCGCACCCTCATCCACCCGAAGCTACAGAATGGTGTGTCTTTGGATTTGCCAACTAGCAAAACCACAAGTGCGTAACAAGGACCATCTGTGAACAACGGCGCCAGAGGTGACCTCACCAGCCCCCGTTAACTCCACCATGGCCAGAATCAAGCCCAGTCCCTGGCCACCCCCACAAGTCTCAGGGCCCCTTACCCTCACTGCTCCCTTCTCCCCAACCCAGGGACCTTCTCCTGGAACGCCAGAAACAATGGGGCTGATGGAGAAGACAAGCTGCCTTGGTGGCCTTGAAATGGGAAAGGCGAAGTGTTAACCTCAATGGAGACCAGTCTCCACCTTTGGCCTCCCATCAGCAGCATTTCTACCACCCAGGAAGCCCCCATCTCTTCCCAAATCCTGCCCCCAAAGGGATGGAGACAAGCAGACACTGACTCAGCAGTCAGGAGGGGCTGAGTAACCAGAACCTCTGCCCCAAGACCCAAACACGTGCATGTCGTGCGTACTTACATCTGGCTAAGGACCAAGCCAATGGTTAATGTCCCAAACAGGGAAAAACCCTTCCTCAACTTATGAATTACAGCTGTTTCCCTTCTATTATCAAGACATTCTGTTCTAAACACAGGGGTTGACACATGGAAGGTTAACGCCATCCAAATCCCTACTGGGAAATGCAAGATACATTAAATATTTTTGGTTTTAAATATTTCTGACTTATTAATGGCCAATGCCTTGAACTTTACTTAACAAAAAAGTATTGCATGAGTTTTGGGTACTAAAAGCGTAAACAGGGACACATTTAACTAGCTCTTTGTTTCTTTCCTTCTGTCAACAGGGCTGGTACTTTGGGTTCAGTTGCAATAAAGTCAGAAAGATTCACAAACGCGTAAAATTACAGCTAAGAAGACAGAGGTATCTATAGATCAAGGAGTTTATGGACTAGCAAAGAAAAAAGGTATTTTAAAAGGTTTTGGACTTTTTCACATTTTCTCCACATCTTCTCAGCTTTCAACCTCCTGAATCATTAAACATGATGACTTGATAAGAGTATAAGGTTATATATGCTGTCCTTTCATGATCTCTGATTACGAAGTACGTCAAGGATAAATTAAAAAGAATTGAGTGTATATGTCAATACCCTCACCCTTTAAAAAAAATTCCCTCTACATTGTTTCAAAATATCTGGAGCTTATGTCTCAAGCACTGACAAAAGCACACACATAAATACTAGGTCAAACCTGATGCCTTTGCCAAGACCCAGAGATGCAGCCACAAGCCAAGATAGATGGAGACCAAGAAAGGCAGATGGAACAGCCCCAAGACACACAGAGTCAGCATCAGAACCAGAAGCAATGGCTGAAATCCCCCAGGTCGGTGTCCCCAAGCCAGGTTGGGTACCAGCCTCAGTACCAATCCCATTGTTAGGCTTCTAATTCATCCCAAGGCTCTCCTCAACCCTTGAACCTCCAATTCTGCTAGAGGGTAGAAAGTAGTTCTCAAGAGACCCATTGGGCATTTTAATCATTCTAAGTTCAGTTTAATGTATGTTGGAAAAGATAATCCAAAGATAATTAGCACATCAAACTAATGAGTTCAAAAATATTGCTAATGGTGAAGCTTAAATCTTTTAAGCTGGAATTGATTTAATGAAAGTATTAAGTGAATAATGGAACAGATGAGAAGGGCACAGTGATGGCTCAAATTGGGATGTGGGGGCTGAAGGAAGTGGAGGGCACACTGGCTAATTGGCAGTGCCAGGCCTGAGGAGTGTAGAGGTCGGGAAGGTCAAGGCCTGAAGCCAGGAGGACACTCACCTTCATGGGGGCAGAAGCCATACTTGCCGTCCTTGTCAAAGTTGTACGTGGTGGAGCACCAGAGGAAGCCATCGCTGCGGCCTATGTCTGTGCAGCTGGTGTACTCCTTGCCGTTGAACCGGAAGGGGAACTTGCAATATTCCCCGTCAGCATTCCCGTACTTCACACGGACCACTGAGGAGCCACACAGGGTGGAGGGTGAATCTCTCTAGGCCTTTCTTTGGAGACCAGGATTGTGACTCATCGGGGTGTGTGACCTCTCTCCCCCTCCCACCTGAGCAGATGGAGGGGTCTACAGTTGCCAGAGAAGCCACAGTCTTCATTGCTAGGTGACAAGGAGGCATGCAGAAAATCGCAGAGGAGGCTCGGGCATGTAGACGGTCATATTCTTACCTTGTCCTTCTCCTAGAGTCCACAGCTCATCGTCGTCGAAGTGGGAATCTCCCCCAACTCCAGGGCCCGGGGCGAAGGCATGAGCCAGGAGCCCATCTTTGCCATCAAAAGGGTACCCATCTCCATGCTCTGAAACACACTGGATCTCAGCTTCTAGCTACCCCATTGGGGGCTGAACCCCAGCCACATCTCATCCATGGTTGGGGCCCTTCAGCCCATCTATCCTCTGACCCCTTCCCTCGCCCTGTTGGGTTAACCAGGACTGAGGACACAGCAGGCCAGTAGAGTGTTGCTGACGTGACTGTCAGCACCCTATGGTCTACACAGCCTCAGAATCTCTAGCACCAGCCTTCATTGTCTACACTACTGCTGAAGACACTACACTTACCCACATACCTACACTGCCACACCAGTCTCCTCGCCACCACCCTCGCTGTCCCCAGTGTCTATACCAACTACCTTCACATCCTCTCTTAGCCATATCACCTCCCTTCAAGTCATATTATTGCCAATGGCCACAACGCTAACCCTCATAACCACTTTGCCACCCAGGGCCATACCATCTACCCACATACCTACACTGTCTCCTGTGCTACTTCCCCTCATCACTTTCCACTCACAATATCTACACTGCTTACCTTCATGTCTACACTACTGTGTTCCCACCCCAACCCACATGGTGCCCTAGACCCCGGCATCCATTCTGCTTACTCTCAAGTCTACACTGGTCCATTGTATCCGACCCACTTTCATATCTAGAGTTCCTCGGCGTCTACGAGTGTCATCCAACAGAACTTCTTGCTGTGATGGGAATGTTCTTTGTCTAACTTATTAGCCTCATGTGACTACAGGGCACTTGAAATTTGACTAGTGTGACTAAGAAACTGAATTTAAAATTTTATTAATTGTAACTAATTTAAGAGTAAGTAGCCTTGAGGATCCAGGGGCTACTATACTGGACAGTGTGGGGAGACCATTTGCTTTCAGTGTCACACTGAAAGGAGTCAGGGAGTCAGATCATCCACTTCGCGTCAATGTGGCTTTCCCATGTCTGCTCCAGTCTACACCACTCTAGTGTCTGCATCTTCTGCCCTCCTAGCTAAGCTGGAAAGGAGAGCCCCCCACCCATGCCTCTCTAATATCCAGATTGCCCCTTTGTCTCTACACTGACCCCCTGAGCCCCTCCTCTGCCTACCCCAGCGGCCAAAGTTGATCATGATGTCAGCCTCTCCATCATGGATCCGAGAAAACCGTAGCGGGGTCACATCGCTCCAGACTTGGAAGGCACGAGCGAAGGCATCATCCACTGTCTGGGGGTCCAAATCAGGTGTGTAGCCAATGATCCTGGAGGTAACAAAAGTGCATGTGAGCGTGTGCAGGTGTGCAAAGGCATGTGCGTATGCCTAGGCCTACAAGTGTGTATGTATGTGTGCAAGGGTGTGTATATGTGATTGTGTGTGAGTGTGCAACAGTGGGTGTGTGTGCACAGGTGTGTGAATGTGTGCATACATGTGACAGGTATGTGTCTGCATGAGTGTGTGCATGAGTGTGGATGCACATGCAGGCATGTGTGTACATGTTAAGTAGAGCTTCCTGGGAGAAGAGTCCACTAGAGCGCCTGGAAGTCCTGCGGAGCCTTAGAGCAACCCATACGGACAGGAATGTAAACAGCGCATTCCGGGACCCAGCAGAGCTGTCATCCTTGGAGTGCAGCACGAGCCCTACAGAACAGAGCTCTCTCAGCCCAATTAACAACCAATTACAACAACTCTATACCATAAAACCCCATTATCAATAGCAACCAATCATCAAGTTCTCATTACCCCCTCAATAACCTCATCTAATAATGGCAATGACTAGCATTGATTATGGGCTTCTGTGGTGGCTCCGATGGTAAAGAATCTGCCTGCAATGCAAAAGACCCAAGTTTGATCCCTAGTGCGGGAAGATCCTCTAAAGAAGGGAATGGCTACCCCCTCTCACTATGTGCTGGACACTGTGAAACCCTTTTATATACACGGTTGACTTCCCAACTGACCCATAAATAAGGTTTTGTTTTAATTCTGTTTTGTAGAGTGGAAAGCCAAGGGTCAGAGCACTGAAAAGGAAGTAGTTCAATGCCCCACACCCAGGAAGGGTGAGATTCAAGTCCTGGTCCGTTTGACTCCATTCCTAAGAACTTTGTAAGCAAATTCCTTAGGATGCCAAGTCCTCCCAAGATCCCTCCTGGGTCCCCGGAGAGGGGAGAAGACAACGCCCAATGAGACACAGTGTCCCTTGGACCAGGGCCCACCCTGCCTTGGCACCTGTATGTGATCTGGTTCTTGTCCCACTTGGGCTTTCGGGGAAAGAAGTTGTAGTTGGCCACGTCGGGGTTGCCACAGCGCGGCTTCCGCATGGTCTCGATGGTGCTCTGGTCCAGTTCACCTGTCTGGGGTAACCCGAAGAACTTCTGCATCTTCTTCAGGGTGTCCTTCAGCACAAACAAGTTACAGCTCTCCTTGGGGCAGCCGTAGAAGGTGTTTAGGTATTGCTGGAAGAAATAAGGACCCCGGCACAAACAGCCACGTTAGGATGGTATAGTATTGGCCAAAGGAACCAGCAACCCCAGGGCACTGGGTAGAGTCCCAGGTTCCCAAACCACTGGTTAAGTGACATACACACTCCCAGATGGCCCCACAGTCCCATTAGCCGAGTGACATACAAACTGTAGATACTGTGGTTTGGGAGTACATGTTGGGTGCCCGCTATATGCCCAGGTACTGATGTCAGCATGTGTTAACTCATTTGATGCTCACTGCAGGGACTTCCCTGGTGGCCCAACGGATAAGACTCTTTGCTTCCACTGCAGGGGGCACGGGTTTGATCCCTGGTCCAGGAACTAAGATCCCCCCAATGCTGCGCAGTGTGGCAAAACAAAACAAAACTTCTCATAGCCTCTATCATGTAGACATTATAACTATCTCCATCATATATAAGAAGAAACTAAAGCATAGAGAGGTTAAGAAACTTGCCTAAGATCACCAGCTCTTAAATGGCGGAACTGAAATGGGACCCAAGTAACTGGCTCCAGAACCCAGGCTTAGAACTGTTACCTCTCTACCACCTCTCTTTATCTCCATTGTCTCTTTTAATCCACCAAAACGCTGATGACATAGGGATTATTTCCCTCACTTTTCTTATAAGGGCTGTGTGCCCTGGGCTCCAGCAAGAGACAGACCTGGGTTCAAAATCTGAATCTGCCATTTTTCCAAAGAAAACAGTCCTGTCCCTCAGGGACTGTGCAGCTGGCTCAGCCCAAATGGAGGCCAAAACCAAACAGTCCCTTGCAGGGGGTCAGAGACCAATCAGTTCATCTATTTATTTGACAAATACTTTTTTACACCTACCAGGTGCCAAGCCCACTGTTAAGGCTGAGGGTCAAGTGGTGAGCATGACAGATGTTCCTAGTCTCAGTCTCTAGGGTTCAAAGCCCAGTATAGGGAGGCTGACGGATCACAAATAAGTGAAAAATTAAATATGTGATAGGAATGGTGGGGAGAGCCAGGAGACCTTATTAATGGGGCCCTAAGCTTATTTAACTTATATGCAGAGTACATCATGAGAAATGCTGGGCTGGAAGAAGCACAAGCTGGAATCAAGATTGCCTGGAGAAATATCAATAACCTCAGATATGCAGATGACACACCCTTATGGCAGAAAATGAAGAGAAACCAGAAAGTCTCTTGAAAGTGAAAGTGGAGAGTGAAAAAGTTGGCTTAAAGCTCAACATTCAGAAAACGAAGATCATGGCATCTGGTCCCGTCACTTCATGGGAAATAGATGGGGAAACAGTGGAAACAGTGTCAGACTTTATTTTGGGGGGCTCCAAAATCACTGCAGATGGTGACTGCAGCCATGCAATTAAAAGACGCTTACTCCTTGGAAGGAAAGTTATGTCCAACCTAGATAGCATATTCAAAAGCAGAGACATTACTTTGCCAACAAAGGTCTGTCTAGTCAAAGCTATGGTTTTTCCAGTGGTCATGTATGGATGTGAGAGTTGGACTATGAAGAAGGCTGAGCACCAAAGAATTGATGCTTTTGAATTGTGGTGTTGGAGAAGACTCTTGAGAGTCCCTTGGACTGCAAGGAGATCCAACCAGTCCATTCTGAAGGAGATAAGCCCTGGGATTTCTTTGGAAGGAATGATGCTAAAGCTGAAACTCCAGTACTTTTGGCCACTTCATGTGAAGAGTTGACTCACTGGAAAAGACTCTGATGCTGGGAGGGATTGGGGGCAGGAGAAAAAGGGGACGACAGGGGATGAGATGGCTGGATGGCATCACTGACTCGATGGACGTGAGTTTGAGTGAACTCCAGGAGTTGGTGATGGGCAGGGAAGCCTGGCGTGCTGCAATTCATGGGGTCGCAAAGAGTCGGACACGACTGAGCAACTGAACTGAACTGAACCTTGTTAGGAGGGTAGTTAGGAAAGAGGAAAGAAGGGTATAATAATAATATTAATAATAAATGATAATAACATATGATGACTAACACTTATTGAGTGCTTTCCATGTCCCAGGCACCCTTCAAAGTGTCTAAGATTACCTCTCCTTTATTTTCCTTTATTTATTTTTTGTGGTCATGCCACGAGGCACACAGGATCTTAGTTCCTCTACCGGGGATCCAACGGTGCCCTCTGCAGTGTAAGCATAAAGTCCTAATCACTGGACCACTAGGGAATTTCCTAAGATTATCTCTCCTTTAACCCCAAGATAGGAACCCTTGTTACCCTCAGTTTGCAGGAGAAGCTCAGAGAGAAGTCACTTGCCCAAGATTTACTAGGCCAGTTGGTTAGTGCAACCCCCTGATTTGAAGTCAGGTGGTCTAAGTTCAAAGTTTGGTGTCTCAAGCCCCTCACTGTATGTCTCTGGGCAACATGGACCTCCATAGGTTGTAGAAGGTGTGGGGACCCAGGTAGCTTTGTGACTGATGCTCCAAAGCTCCACCTTCACCCTCAACCGCAGCCCCATCATTATGCAGACAAGCTCCATTTGTCCAAAAAAGGCAGAGACCTGGATGCTGAAAAAGGGGCAGGGGTGGTGTCATAGCTTGAGAAGGAGTTCCCCGGGTGACCAGGTGACCAAGGGCTTGATCCTGTCCTGGACAGTGTGGGGAGGATAAGGGCTTTCTAAGGCGGTTGACTCAGCGACTAAACAACAACAACAAAGGGCGGTTGAAGCAATTAACTGGCAGATGTGCGCTGGAAGGAACTTGTTGAGGGGTCCAGACCCAGCCCGAGGTGCTTACGGGGGGAGGGGGAGTGCCCTTCCGCTGCCCCCATCCCTGCTTGTGCAACCTCTTGGCGGGGATGCCCCTCACGCCAGGCGCGCGCGCTCGCGCGCTCTCAAAATATCTGAGCCGCAGCTCGGAACCCCGCCAGGAGGGAGGGCTCCCTGGCTGCACTCCCACCCCAGCCGGGCTCAGTCCGCCCCCGCCCCACGCGCCGGGGCCCTCGTGCTGCCCCTCCCTCCGCCCTGCTGGCCAGTTCTCTCCCTCCGTCGTCCGACTCCTTTGGAGAAGTTCGAGGAAAACTTTCTGAGGTCCAACCCTTGACCTTCGTTGACCAACTTGTTCATTGAGCCACTGAGAAAAGATGCGCTGGTCGTTTCCCATCGGCCCCAAATACTTGCCAAAAGGACCCCCGAGAGGTTGGTTCAAGGGCCCCTCTCCAGATGTGTGCAGAAGGTTCCTAGACGTTGGCCAAAGTTCTGCTTTACTCAGAGCTCCCACCCTCACGTGTGCAAAGCTTTATCCAAATTGTGTGTCAAAGGCCCCCTCTTCCTTAAGATGGAGCCCCTAAACAGGGGTTTCAAGGATCCTCCACTGTTTGCAAAAGAGACCCCTTCAGGCTTTTTGCCAAAGTCCTCCCAGGACGCTGGCCAACTGGCTTTGTCAGCCAACCCCCCAGATGTGTCCAAGAGTTGTTTACAAAGCCGCCCCCCTGTTGCCAAATCCCAGATCCTGGACAATGTCCTTGTTATTTGCAAAAGGGGCCCATTCCAGAGGTTTGCCATAGCACCTCGGTTCCCGACCCTGCTGGTGGCGCGCCCCCGCTCTGGGTCCTGAAAGTTGCCAAGCTGTTTATCAAAGGCCTTCTCCTCTTACAGCAGCTCCACCATCCCTCCTTCGGCGGTCCAAAGACCACCCCGAGCGGTTTACTGAAGCCCCTCCCCCACGCTGTTAGCCCACCATGGGGTGGGGGAGGGGTGGCCCTTCCCCCCGCTCCAAAGTTTCTCTAAACTTGGTTGGATGAGGCTAGCGTCGCAACTCACCACAGCCAACTCTTTGTCCGTTTTGGGGGCGACATCGCCGGGAAATTTGATGATGGGCGACGGCGCGGCGGCGGCACGGCCCAACAGGCAGCCCAGGACGCAGAGCGCCCGCAGAGGGGCGAACAGCGCGCCCCGGGACACTCGCGCCTCGGTCATTGCGCTCCCGGGCCCCGCGCGTCGCCCGGGGGTGGCTGGCTCGGTGCGTGTGGCCGCGTCGCCGCCTGGCTGGCGCCTGCTCCCCCGCGCGGCGCTGCGCTCCGAGGGGCTATTCGACTCGGTCTCCTCAGCTTTGCCCGGCTCAGCAGAGCATGGCCCGGCCCCCAGCCCGCTCCGCCGCCGCCTGCTCTCGCCCTGTCCTGGCAAAGCCTTTTTATGTTTAAAGCTCCAGATGCGTAGCCTCCAGCCACCGCCGGAGGAAGTCTGGATGCAGCGGAAACAAGGGAGGGCCGCCGCCAGATGTGGCCGGCTGGGCTGGGAGGACGCTGGCAGGGCTGCGGCGGGTGGGGTGGGGGGGCGCTCGGGCCCGCCCCTCTCCGCCCCATTCCCTCTCTTGCCCTCCGCCTCTTCTCTCCTTTCTTTTCCTTTCTCCGCCTCCTCTCCTCTCAGCTAGCTGCTTTGGGCCTCTGAGAGCACTATCAGTGCGCTACCTCCCAACCTCTATACTCCCCACGGGGGCGCAAAACCTAAGGACCCCCGCGGAGAAACATCCGGTGCGACCACTCTAGACTCTCGACGTCCTGGGGAGCAGCACGGCCTGCACTCCAGGGGCTTGGGTCAGAGATGGGGAGGAACGGTCAAAAAGAGATGATCAGCCGCACCTACAGATCATCAGAGAGAGAGCATTTAGATCATTAGAGATGGAAGGAGAGAGATGAGAGAGATGGAAGGAGAGAGATGAGAGAGATGGAAAGAGGTACAGAGATGGAAACAAAGGGAAGGGTCCCTCCGTCCTCCCCTCCTTCCCTCCTTTCCTTCCTTCTCGCCTCCCCCGCCCTGCTTCCTTCTCTCTTCCCCTCCTTTCCTTACTTCTGTGAATGTTTAAGCATTTACTTGGCCTCAGGCATAATGCTAGGTGCTAGATATCCACTCAGAAACCCAGCAGTCCTGGTCCCTGTGCCTGAGGAACGTCCCCTTCCTCTCTCAGGAAAAAGAATTCACTGCGTGCAAAGCTGTGATGGGACTCTCCAGCAGGTGTGGAAATACCTGACCTCAGTCCCTAAACTAGTATGGGTGGTCAGGGGAGGCTTCCTGGAAGAAGTGACTTCTGGGCTGGGATCTTACCACACAAAAGTGTTAGGTGGGGGTTGGGGGTGGGAGGGATGGTGCAGGATGGTCTGTGCGGGTGCTTAGTCGCTCAGTCGTGTCCGACCCTTTTCCACCCCATGGACTGTAACCTGCCAGGCTCATCTGTCCATGGGGAGTCTCCAGGTAAGAAAACTGGAGTGAGTTGCCATGCCCTCCTCCAGGAGATCTTCATGGTCTAGGGAACATCATTTACAAAGGTCCAGAGAGGAAGGACAGCAAGTTCCCTCTGTCTGGAAATTGGGGGTGAAGTGGGGGAGGGGGAGAGATGGGACTGAGGGGCAGCAGGGACCAATGTGAGGAGCAACATCATGGGCTGAAACGGTCAGTGACAATCTGCCTGTGAGGGTGTCGGAAGTCAGGGTGATGAATCTGGTCTTTATTGTAAGATCCAGAAAAGCCTCTGCAGCTTGGGTCTCAGTGGGTTTCAGACAAGTACAGGCTTGTCTGACAGGCATGCCCTGCTGGCTGGTCAGAAGTCAGTCTGTAAGGAACCCCTTGGGAGGGACTTCACCCCACAGGAGGGAGCCTGGCCCTTCTTCCTGACCCAGAGAGAAGCCTTGCCTGTTTTGGGGAGGGTGAGTCTGAGGTCAGTGGGGGAAGGGGATTGCCTCCTGGCTTAGCCCCGTTTGGCTCAGGTCCACATCCTCTGGATTACCAGAGAGCCAAGTTGGAGAGCAGAGAGCTGGGAGTGAAAATGGAAAAAGTTGTCTCACTGAAGCAGGGCTTACAAACTCGTGGCCTGTGGGCTGAATCCCGCCTGAACAGCATTTTGAAACTTGTAAAAATCTGGCTTTCTGGTTTTCTTTCAGAAATTCCCCCAAACCTGGCAAAACTGGGTGCCAGTTTCCACAGGGGATGATAGCTGAAGCCAAACAGCGGCTGCCTTCGTTAGATGAGGTGTGGGCTTTGGTTTGCCACAGTCCCCACCATTCTCTATTGCCTCACATGTGACTCAGCTCAGTCTTGCTCATTTACATCACTTGCCCCGTTTGAGGTTTAGTGTTTTCCCCCAAAACCTTTGTAAGACATTGGGTACTTCTGGAACAGGACAGCTTTGACTATATCTCTTCACAACCTGTGCAGTTTTGGCATTTCGAGGGTGTTGGTGCCCAGTGTAGGTGCTTGGTACCCATTTGTTTTGTGGAAAGTTTTCCTTTCGTTTCAGGCTTGAAGGATTCATTAACAAAAGAAACCACTCGTCACACACAACCATTTCAATATTTATTAGAGGATTCTTTAACTTAATTCCAATATGCAATCATTAAAAGAAAAGAGAAATAGGAACAATACATATACATCAACAGACTTAAAGAGTATGCTGGGAAGTCCTGAGCAACTGCAATCTGGAGTCCCAAAAGGGAAAAGGTCTCAGGCAGCGTGTCCATGCTACAGGTGAGACTTCAAATTGTTATTTTGGGGGTTCCTGCTTATAATCCCAGGCCGCAAACTGATATCATCATTGGTTTGTGTCCCCAAATGCAGCTCTGGTTTGACTTTCACCTTTTCACAATGCTGTTTGTCTCACCTCGTGAGTCATAGGATTTCGTTAGACCCCAGAGGTTTGGCCATACTCTCAGGGGCTCAAGGATTCCAAGATCTACTCTCTTTCTTATCTAAAGTGCTGCCTGACTTACTGTGCTTGAGGGAAGGTACAGAATCTGGGCAGTGTCCAGGCAGGTCAGAAATAAGGTCGGAGGCTTGTTCTCCTGCTTCTGAAGCCTGAACAAGACTTCTTCCATTTTAATTTCCCTAAAAGTCGACCTCGGGATTATTTAGGTTGGAGAGCATAGGAATAAGGCAAAATAATACAAGCAGTCTTCTTAGTTCTATAAGTCAAGTAACAATTGCAGATAGTCAACAGAAATAAAGTGACCAAAGACAAGTAATGGGTTAAACGTTGCAGAGAACATTTTTTAAGCAGTAGAGGATTTAGTAAAGAAAAAGTTTCAACATAAATGAGATGTGTGCTTTCATACATCAACTCTTACTTCCATTATCTTATTGGCAGCAATAGTGGTAATGATAGAATGTTCTATCAAGGCAGAATTGCAGTTATCTGTGAAATTTTGTAACTCTGGATCCTTGCAAAATTTTACATAAAGGTTCTAAGGAAAATCTAATATTAGGAATAGACAAAGTAGGAAATAACATCTGAGTCCTTAATAAAAAGTTCTCATAGAAGGAAAATAATAGGTGGGCCCTTTTCAATATAAATGATCAACATGTGTTAGGCCTCTGGAAAAAGGGGTTCCTAACTGCCGGAGAAGGCAATGGCACCCCACTCCAACTCTTGCCTGGAAAATCCCATGGATGGAGGAGCCTGGTGGGCTGCAGTCCATGGGGTTGCTAAGAGTCAGACACGACTGAGCGACTTCACTTTCACTTTTCACGTTCATGCATTGGAGAAGGAAATGGCAACCCACTCCAGTGTTCTTGTCGGGAGAATCCCAGGGACGGGGGAGCCTGGTGGGCTGCCGTCTATGGGGTCACACAGAGTCAGACACGACTGAAGTGACTTAGCAGCAGCAGCAGCAGCAGCAGCAACTGATACACAGAAGCAGTTTCTACATCATTGGTTACAATACATATAAACTGAGGGGCTATTTCAAAAAACATATTAAAGGATTTAGGGAAGATAGTCCATTCACAATAGCTGGTGGAGTACTCCAATAAGCATGGTTCCTCAAATGTGAGAAGGTGGTCCACGTAGCAGTCCTTAGGTAGCTTTCTCACAGTCTATCAGTAAGTGGGTACAGTTATTAAAGTAACACATGAATTTGACACATAATACTTGTATTCAAGGCTTGAGCTGTATCTTTAGCAGTGCTGTGTAATCTAGAAAACAGGTAAATTTTGTCCATAGACAGTCAAAGTTAAGAAAGGACAGACCTTGTTGGCAGGGCAGGAGAAGTCATCCTGAGTTCGGGTCTGGCTCATGTTTCTCCAGCCTGAAGATTCCCCAATAGCTTCCTTCATATTTTTCTTTTAATTGTAGCCTATCCTTGAAGGTTGAGGCATGAATGACAATCCTCATTACAGGCTTAGTTGAAGAATAGTCTATATGTTGCTTTTTCTCCCAGATGGCCACATTTCTGGTGTGCCCACAGAGTCAAACCTTTTAAGTCGTGGAATCTGGATAGACTTCTACTGCTTGGATTCAGGCTTGAATAATAGAGTTATACCATCGTCCCGTAGAATTTGGAACCTTGTGAGCATCTACATGAAAGACTGAAACGTTAGTAGTTTTAACAATTTCCCAAATGTCAGACCATAATTCTCCCCATAGCTCTTTGGAGTCAGTTACTCTTTACCTATAGGGGAAGCCAGGTGGCCCATCCATTGGCTACCGACCAAGAATCTGTGTATATATGGCATTCAGTTAGATTTTCTTGCTTTAATACCTGATAAACAGCATCAGTTTTTTAGTCAGTCAGGCATGTCCCACTCTTTGTGAACCCATGAACCACAGCACGCCAGGCCTTCCTGTTCATCACCAATTCCTGGAGTCCACCCAAACCCATGTCCATGGAGTCGCTGATGCCATCCAACCATCTCATCCTCTGTTGTCCCCTTCTCCTCCTGCCCTCAATCTTTCCCAGCATCAGTGTCTTTTCAAATGAGTCAGCTCTTCGCATCAGGTGGCCAAAGTATTGGAGTTTCATCTTCAACATCAGTCCTTCCAATGAACACCCAGGACTGATCTCCTTTAAGATGGACTGGTTGGATCTCCTTGTGGTCCAAGGGACTCTCAAGAGTCTTCTCCAACACCACAGTTCAAAAGCATCAGTTCTTCGGCGCTCAGCTTTCTTTATAGTCCAACTCTCACACCCATACATGACTACTGGAAAAACCATAGCCTTGACTAGACAGACCTTTGTTGGCAAAGTAATGTCTCTAACTTGGCAAATGGGCTACTTTTACCTTCCCCGGTAGCTGTCAGTGATTTAGGAGTGACCAGATTATATGTCACCACTTTCCAGTAGCGAGTGGATCCTATATATTTAGCTGATCCATCACTAAACCACGCATGCTGTTTTTCTTGCATGGTCAAAGGGCATTCACCATTTTACAAGTAACTTAGTTATCTTAGGCTTAATTAGAGCCTGTTGCTTGAGCCCTTTTGTAAGATTTTCAGAAATTCTTTTGTGTAATGCCATGAACTCATGTGGCCAGGTTTGGCTTGGTCCTGAATGTATCATTTCCATTTTATTATGCTGGACTCCTGGGCTTGCCCAATCCTGTGAACTTTGTACTCATTGAATGATTGTCACTTGAGGTCTTAATATTACAGTATGATCTATAGTCAATTGTTTCGTATCAATCAAAGCCCAGTCAGAAGCCAACAGTAGTTTTTCAAAGGGAGTGTAATTTGTCATAGCTTTTCTTCCAAGGAGCAGACATCTTTTAATTTCATGGCTGCAGTCACTGTCCACAGTGATTTTGGAGCCCCCCAAAAGAAAATCTGTCACTGCTTCCACTTTTCCCCCTTCTATTTGTCATGAGTGATGGGACCAGATGCCATGATCTTAGTTTTATCAATGTTGAGTTTTAAGCCAGCTTTTTTACTCTCCTTTCACCTTCATCAAGACGCCCTTTAATTCCCTCCCACTTTTTGCCATTACAGTGGTATCACCTGCATATATGAGTTTGTTGATATTTCTCCTGGCAATCTTGATTCATCCAGCCCTGCATTTCCCATGATGTACTTTGCATAGAAATTAAATAAGCAGGGTGGCAATGTATAGCCATGTCATTCTCCTTTCCCAATTTTGAACCAGTCCATTGTTCCATGTCTGGTTATAATTGTTGTTCCTTGACCTGCATACAGGTTTCTCAGGAGACAGGTGAGATGGTCTGGGATTCCCATCTGTCTAAGAATGTCCCACAGTTTGTTGTGAATGGAATATTGTGTTGAGAAATGGAGTATTTCTTGCCATATCAGTAAATTAGAATGTCACAGTCATCAGCAATTGCAGCCCTCTAATGGGAAAGAGTGAAGGTAGGAGGAGAAGGGGATGACAGAGGATGAGATGGTTGCATGGCATCACCAACTCAATGGACATGAGTTTGAGTAAACTCTGGGAGTTGGTGATGGACA
Organism: Bubalus bubalis; assembly: GCF_019923935.1. NCBI lineage: Eukaryota > Metazoa > Chordata > Mammalia > Artiodactyla > Bovidae > Bubalus > Bubalus bubalis. The sequence goes on along the minus strand of NC_059174.1, from coordinate 23,362,658 downwards.
GGGAGGCCTGGAGTGCTGTAGTCCATGGGGTCGCAAAGAGTCGGACACGACTGAGTGACTTAACTGAACTGAATGTGAGCCTGTGAGCCCTAAAGGAGTGCAGGAAGGATAATACCTGCTATCTAACAACCATCAGGGGCTTCCCTAGTGGCTCAGCTGGGAAATAATCTGCCTGCAGTGCAGGAGACCTAGGCTTGATCCCTGGGTTGGGAAGATCCCCTGGAGAAGAAAATGGCAACCCACTCCAGTATTCTTGCTTGGGAAATCTCATGGACAGAGGGGCCTGACAGGCCCCAGTTCATGGGGTCACAAAGAGTTGGACACGACTGAGTGACTAACAGTTTCAGTTTTCAGCAACCATCAGACTACAGCCATTCCCTATGGTGAGCCCCGAGGAAAAGAAGCTCAGGATGGGAAAACACAGGATACTGGCCCCGATAGCCGAAATGCATATGAAAGGAATAAATTCAGTGAGCCCAGACTCTTGCATCTTCCCATACATGGGAAAGAGTTAAATTCCTCAAGTTGGGATATCTGGTTTTCTTTAATTAACAATAACCTTTTGATGTTCAGACTTCATGCCCTTTGTTGGAAAACTTCTGTATAACCTGGCTCCTCCCCTTGCTTCCTGGGAGCAGTTCTCTCAGGGGTACTTGAGATCCTGTTTCTTGGGCTTGAAGTCCTAAAAGTTCCCACCCAATAAAACATAAATCTCTGGGGAGGGAGGAGGGAGGAGGGTTCAGGATGGGGAACACATGTATACCTGTGGCAGATTCATTTTGATGTTTGGCAAAACTAATACAATTATGTAAAGTTTAAAAATAAAATAAAATTAAAAAAAAAATAATAAAATTAAATTAAAAAACAAAACAAAACAAAAAAACCCATAAATCTCATCTTTTAGGCTGTGAGTATTTTTTAAGTCAATACATGTAACTAGAATTATGACTGATAACATTTTATCAGGACATGCCAGAGCCTTATGAATTCTATTTAATTTCTAAAATAGCTGTATTAGTAACATTTGCCATACAATATAACCTGTGAAGATTTATTACTTATTTGACAGTATTTCCTATGTACCTTTGACTTCCCTGCTGGTTCAGATGGCAAAGAATCTGCTTCCAAGCAGGAAACCCAGGTTCAACTCATGAGTCAGGAAGAACCCCTGGAGAAGGGAATGGCTACTCACACCAATATTCTTGACTGGAGAATTCCATGGACAGAGGAATCTGGGGAACTAGAATCCATGGGGTTGCAAAAAGTTAGACATGACTGAGAGACTAACACTGACTTCTTTTCCATGTACTTTTAACATACCAGATGAACCTAATTAGTTTAATATCTTTCTTTGGGATGCCTCAGGGCCCTCTGAAGCACCCTCAAAATTAGTTAGAGGTCAAAAGGGCTTCAGGGCTTCCCTGATGGCTGAGACAGTAAAGAATCTGCCTGCAATGCAAGAGATGCTAATTCGATTCCTGGGTTGGGAAGATTCCCTGGAGAAGGAAATGGCAACCCACTCCAGTATTCTTGCCTGGAGAATCCATGAATAGAGGAGCCTGGCAGGCTGCAGTCCGTGGGGTCGCCAAGAGTTGAACACCATTGAGTGACTAAGCAGGCAAATAGACAAAAGAGCTTCATTAGAATTAGATTTTTAGTAAGTTGTGTCAAAAATACCAAAGGGTTTAGATTACTCAGTTAGATAAAATCATAGGTCACTATGAAACAATTCAGCCAAAGTAACAATAAAAGATTTCAAAGGCAAATATGGAACAGATCACTTAAGAGGAAAAGAAACTTAAAATCTGTTATCAAAGGCAGTTCAACATCCCAAGAACACTTGTACCATGCCTAGAACTCTTTTTTCGTGATCCGCTTTCCACAAACCTTTCTTACCACTGTCTGTATCCTTAGCTGTATTTTCCCATTCAAAAACAGACACCGGTAAGTCTCACCTACTTCCTTTTCCCTTAACAAAATGCAATTCCATTCTTCATACCTTCTTTACTAAAAACACACATTCTACTTTCCTTAAGCAACCATGAACTGTCCTTTATATTAGCATTCTATAGGTTCAGTTCAGTTCAGTCGCTCAGTCGTGTCCGACTCTTTGCGACCCCATGAGTCGCAGCACGCCAGGCCTCCCTGTCCATCACCAACTCCCGGAGTTCACCCAGACTCACGTCCATCGAGTCAGTGATGCCATCCAGCCATCTCATCCTCTTCGTCCCCTTCTCCTCCTGCCCCCAATCCCTCCCAGCATCAGAGTCTTTTCCAATGGGTCAACTCTTCGCATGAGGTGGCCAGAGTACTGGAGTTTCAGCTTTAGCATCAGTCCTTCCAATGAACACCCAAGACTGATCTCCTTTAGGATGGACTGGTTGGATCTCCTTGCAGTCCAAGGGACTCTCAAGAGTCTTCTCCAACACCACAATTCAAAAGCATCAATTCTTCAGCTCTCAGCCTTCTTCACAGTTCAACTCTCACATCCGTACAAGACCACTGGAAAAACCATAGCCTTGACTAGACGGACCTTTGTTGGCAAAGTAATGTCTCTGCTTTTGAATATGCTATCTAGGTTGGACATAACTTTCCTTCCAAAGAGTAAGTGTCTTTTAATTTCATGGCTGCAGTCACCATCTGCAGTGATTTTGGAGCCCCCCAAAATAAAGTCTGACACTGTTTCCACTGTTTCCCCATCTATTTCCCATGAAGTGATGGGACCGGTTGCCATGATCTTCGTTTTCTGAACGTTGAGCTTTAAGCCAACTTTTTCACTCTCCACTTTCACTTTCATCAAGAGGCTTTTTAGTTCCTCTTCACTTTCTGCCATAAGGGTGGTGTCATCTGCATATCTAAGGTTATTGATATTTCTCCCGGCAATCTTGATTCCAGCTTGTGTTTCTTCCAGCCCAGCGTTTCTCATGATGTACTCTGCATATAAGTTAAATAAGCAGAGTGACAATATACAGCCTTGACGTACTCCTTTTCTTATTTGGAACCAGTCTGTTGTTCCATGTCCAGTTCTAACTGTTGCTTCCTGACCTGCATACAGATTTCTCAAGAGGCAGGTCAGGTTAGTGACCATAAATACCAGTGCTAATTTCTAAAAAAAATATTTACTTGCTTATAGAGAAGATCTCAGGATGGTACCTAACATATTCATTATGTCAGCCACAAATTGGCACTTGCCATGCCGGCTTGCCATCCGCCTCTACAAGGATTTCTACCTCTACAAGGATTAAATCAAGTGCCACTGCAGCTGCTGACATTCAACACTCCCTGAAGGAGTTCAAGGTGGAGAGCAGAAATGAGGCACTCTGTGCTCCGGGAAAACTGGTAGGACAGGTCTTTAGTAGTTAGATAGTCTCAGGAGCCAATTTTATGAGCTCAATTCTTCTATCTCCTCACATCTAGAAAAGCACTAAAATTGTTCATGCTGACGACTGTTTCTCATGAGTAGCAGAAGCTTCATGAGACCAGCAGAAACTTTCTACAAAAAATATGTGCCTGCATGCTTGCACTCCCCCCTTTACCAAAATCACATATACACTGTCCCTTTCCCCCGCCTCTCTGAAACAGTTTCTCAGAGCTACCTGGGCTTCGGTCTCCCGGGCTGCAGTCTTCATATTGCCCCAAATAAAACTGAACTCAGGACTCTTGCTTTGTGCAGTTTTTTTAGTTGACAATTAATAGTCCAAAATAGTTTCTCTGCAGGAGGAAGCCAGTGTTTAGTAATTAAGGTTTTAGCATCTTATTTTATTTGGAAATGGCCTAATTATTTAATAAACTTCCATCACATTGAGCTACTTTGTAAAGTGGACGCAATATCTGACTCAAATGTGGAATATGTTGTCTCCAGAAACCAAATAGCCTTATATATTTTTGAGTCTCCTTTTTGCCTGGGGAGTTTTAAAATTCCATTATCTGTTGTTTAGCTTTAGGTAAAACCTCTCTAGGGCTTCCCAGGTGGTGCTAGTGGTAAAGAACCCACCTGCCAATGCAGGAGATGTAAGAGACGTGGGTTCAATCCCTGGGTAGGGAAGATCCCCTGGAGAATGGCATGGCAACCCACTCCAGTATTTTTGCCTGGAGAATCCCCATGGACAGAGGGGCCTGGTGGGCTGCAGACCATGGGGTGGCAAAGAGTTGAACACGACTGAAGCAACTTAACACTCACACAAAATCTATGTCCTTTAGCCCATTGTATTTCTAAAACCTTTACAGTCTAAGCAGGTCCTTGAATTTTGGAGGGATTAATCTCCCATCCCAAGCATCAGGGTCCCAATCTCTTTCTGCTTTAGCTGTCACCAGATGAACTTTCTTTTTGTTCATCTGCTGATATCGAAAGCACTGTTTTTGCTATTTAACTTCTGCAACCTTTACAGCAGCTTTTCTGGCTACTGACTGAAAAGTGGAGACTTGGTCAGTTAAAATGTAACTTTGACATTGTAACATGGACAGTTATCCTTGTAAATTGCATAACTCTTTATCCGATTTTAATTTCTCTTCAACCAATTTTAATTTGGTTTCCTGTACCTTACAGGTAGGCAGAGAGGAGGATCTGGCCTCCCCGACTCAGCACCGTACATTCTTGTCATTTCTCAATTGGCACAAGCCACAAACAATAAATTCTAAAGCTTCAGTATGCTTTACCTTGGGGTCTCCGTTCTCACACAATCCAGTGGATATGCCCATTCAGTAGCTAACGAACAGTAAGGCAAATCTTCCCATCCAGGAATAAAATCTTCATTAATCTTAACCTCTTTCTTCTTAAAGAGTGGCATTTTGTTTCACGAATCCTGCACATGTCACCAATTTATGTTTTGCTAAAAGTTTTTCTTTTGTTTCAGTTTCAAAGGATTCGTTAACAAAAGAAACCACTTATTACAATTTCAATATTTAATAGAGGATTCTTTAACTTAATTTCAATATGCAATCATTAAAAGAAAAGAGAAATAGAAACAGCAGAGAAGAGTAACAGCATGTACATCAACAAATCGGGCCAACCAGCATCCACACTTAAATGGCATGCTAGGAAGTCCTGATTAATAGCAATCTGGAGTCCCAAATGGGAAAAGCTCCCGGGCAGTCAGATTGCTGTTTGGGGGGGTTCCTACTTATACTATCAGGCCGCAAACTGATATCATCATCAGTTTGTGCCCCCAAATGCAGCTCTGGTTTGACTTCCACGTTTTCACAATGCTGTTTCTTTCACCTTGTGAGTCATAGGATTTCGTTAGACCCCAGAGGTTTGGCCAGACCCTCAGGGGCTCAAGGATTCCAAGACTCACTCCCTTCCTTATCTAAAGTGTTGCCTGACTTCCTGTGCTTGCGGGCAGGCACAGGATCCCGGGAGTGTCCAGGCGGGTCGGTCAGAAGCAAGGTCAGAGCACTGCTCTCCTACTTCTTAAGTCTGAATAAGACTTCTTCCATTTTAATTTCCCTAACACCATTTAAAGACATTGAAAGCTGCAGAAGCAGGTGTTCATGGTGACCAGCAGAGCCATGGCCGTGCCCAGCAGTGATTAAGGCCCAGGGGACTAGGGGAGCATAGGAAATATCTAGTGGTAATGAACTTGTTGGTGAGCACATGCCATACATTCCAGGACCCCTGTGCATCCGTTTAGCTGTCTCTGCCTTGGCGACTTGCTGTGATCACCCTGGGAGCTGTGGTAACCCTGAGAGCCCCATGGTGATGTGGCAGAACCACAAAATGAAAGCAACCAGTCCCACTTACCACTGCAGACTTGGTAAGCGGAAAAAGAAACTCTGACATAAAAAACCACTGAGATCTGGGGATACGGTTGTTACTGCAGCATCTTTTAGCCAATCTTAATATGTATAAATGGTGTCCCCCCTGAGACTTCCCTGGTGGTCCAGTGACTAAGACTCCACACTTCTAGTGCAAGGGTCCTGGGATTGATCCCTGGTTAGGGAACTAGATCTTCCATGCTGCAACTAAGAGAATGCAAGCTGCAATGAAGATTGAAAATCCTGTGTGCAAAGAAGAGGCACAGCCAAATAAATAAATAAGCCCTTAAAAAATTGTGTTCCCCCCAGAAGATGTGTTCTACTCCTAACCTCCAGTACCTGAAAATGTACCTTCACTTGGAAAGAGAGTCTTTGTAAAAATCACCAAGTTTAGATGGGGTCATACTGGATTAAGGTGGGCCGTAATCCAATGACTGGTGTTCTTAGCAGAAATTTGCACACAGAAACACACATGTGACCATGGAGGTGCAATCTAAAATAACACAGCTGGAAGACCAGGAATCCCAAGGACTGACAGGAGCCCCTAGAAGTTGTGAGAGGCGAGGAGACATTTTTCTGTAGAGCCTTTGTAGAGGGCATGATTCTGACAACACCTTGATTGTGAACTTCTAGCCTCTAATAGAATAGATAATTCTATTATCTAGAATTATGATAGAATAAAGTTCTGATTAAAAAAAATTTTTTTTTTTAATTTATTTGGCTGTGCCAGGTCTGAGCTGCAGCAGGTGGGATCTAGTTCCCTGACCAGCGTTTGACTCCGGCCCCCTGCACTGGAGCTCAGAGTCTTAGCCACTGGCCACCAGAGAAGTCCCAATTTCTGGCGTTTTAGTTTTAAACCACTCAGTTTATGCTACTTTGTTACAGAAGCATTGGGAAATTTATACAGGTCTCAATTAGGTGACAGGCTTCCCTAGTGGCTCAGCTGTAAAGAATCTGCCTACCAATGCAGGAGATGCAGGTTTGATCCCTGAGTCAGGAAGATCCCCTGAAAATGGAAATGGCAACCCACTCCAGTATTCTTGCCTGGGAAATCTCATGGACAGAGGAGCCTGGTGGGCTACAGTTTATGGAGTTGCAAAGAGTCAGACACGACTTAGCGACTAAACAACAACGATTAGGTAACACCAGGATATGGCATCGATTTCTGCCATTCATTCATTTATTCATTCATTCAGGAAAACTTTAATGAACACTGTTTCAGGTGCTGGAGTATGGCAGCATTGAAATGAAGTCTGTATCGCTGAAGAGGGAAAACAAGGATGTGAGATATTTAACATAAGAAGACTGGACCCAGGGGAGGCAGTGGCCATGTGTTGTTTATTCCTTCCCAAGACCCTGTCTTCTTGCTTTTGGTAGCTGCCCCTCCCCTTCATTTTCCTTTGGGGAACTTCCTCTCCCAAATTCTTGGTCTATGAGGTTCAGCGGATGTGACCTGCTTCCTGGTTCCTGACTCCATGTGACCCAGGCCTGGCTAAAAAGTGAACTGAGTATTACTGGTTAGGTGATGATTCAGAGGGAGGCTTATGAGTCCATTGGAGCCCATGAAAATTAATTCCAGGATTTTCACTGGAGGTACTTGGGATGCAGCTACACTTTCGGCTATAAATGGTGTGATGCAGAAGTGAGATGCCCTTAAGGACGAAGGCTTCCTGAGGCTGAAGCTACACCAAAGAGAGCAGACACGCTGATGCTGAGCACCTGTGGCATCCGCAGAACTCCCGGACCCAGCCCTGCCTGAAGCCTGAATATCCTGAGCTTTTGCATTTGTGAATCAATATATCCTACCCCACTGCCCCCAACTCCTAAATTTGCATGTGGTTTGTTATTTTGCTGAAGCCTGTGTGGGTTGAATTTCTGTCACTTGCAAATCTTAGATTCCTGACTGATAGTGTAAGACTTAGTTGAGAAGTCAGATCCTCCACCTGAGGTCACAGACCTCCCTCATTTTGTTTCTGCCTCTGGTCCCGGAAACATCTGAGAAGCAGACGTGCAGAAACACGAGTGTGCCAACAGTCAGTCCTGGAGGAGCATAGTGGCCGTTCCCTGGGGCCAGGGAAACCTTTTGAGGTTTCCTGCTGGGACCCTAACCACAGCCCAGGTCTACAGATCCCAGGCCACGTCCTCTCCACACAGTCAGGAGCCCAGGAGGGAGCAGGTGGCACTCTCGGAGGAGGATAATTCAAGGAGAGCTTAGTGAGGAAGGCATTAAATACAAAGCGTGTGGGTGGAGTGTGGCGAGGGGGGCAGTGGGCCGGAAGCAAGATTGGGATCAATCGGGCCTAGAAGGTTGACAGAATGGTGCAGTTACGGGAGAGCAGGTGCCTTCAACGAAAGGACAGTCCCCCCACCCCCTCCCCTAAAAAAAAAAAGAAAAAAATCCCGGGGAGGGATCCTGGAATAAACACCCTCCTTTGTCCTCCTTCCTAATCTTCTTTGCTGGGCTCCCCAGGCGCGGGAGGAGCTGGGCCCGGGGCGGGAGATGCAGCGCCACCTGGAGGAGCAAACGGGAAGCTGACCCGCCCGCCAGCCGTCTCCTCCTGCCCCTGCTTTATCTGCAGCCACGCTGGCTTTCTCTCAGTTCCTGAAAGATGGGCAACCCCCTGGTGGCGGCCGTAGATCTTCTTTCAAGAAAGAACACGCTGTTCAGTGGCCAAGAGCGCACGGAGCTGACCGCCTACAGCAGCAGGAATCAGCCTCAGCTTTTGAGCCTACGCCGTGCTCATTCGGTCAAGCCTCAGAGGGTCCCCGAGCACACAGGGTACCTGGCTTCAGAGCTCCCGGCTGGGGCCACCTGACCTTTTCGGAGGAGCAATCGTGGAAGCTGAGACTCTCTGGCCCATCCTGCTTCCTCACTCTATTTCTTTCTCTGGCCTTATCTTCCCAAACTCCTTGGACTCCCCATCCCAGAACGTATTCCCCGGAGGACCCAGCTGAAACATGCCTGTCCTCTTGGCCTGCGCCAATCTTATCCATTAGATCTCAGCTCAAATGTTGCCTCCTCCGGGAGGCCTTCCTTGACTGACCATGCCTGGAAAGTATCCACCTCCCTGTGTTATTTCCTTCCTGGCAGCTACAGCTGTCTTGAAAGCATCTTGTTAATTTTCATTTCTTGATTCATCTTTGACTCCTGAACTAGAATGTCAGCTGTGGCCCCAGTACTCGAAAAGCCGAACAGCTTTTGCATATAGGAGGTACTCAATTCATTAATTAATGACTCTGGCTAGATGTGGGGAGATGGCAGGGTAGGCTAAGTAAGCAAAGGTGGGAATGGTGCAGTGGTCCCCGGAGTATAAGGAAAGACCAGAATGAGCACCCAGGAACTCTGAGCTGGGTTAACTAGGAGCCATTTTGGATGACTCAAAGCTCTGGGGCTTTTCTTGTGCTGTAAAGGCACAGGCACCACCCTAGGTCTTCCTTTTTCTGCCACGTGGAGGTCAGGTGGGAACAGATGGCTTTTGGAGAGGCTCAGGTAAGAGTTGTTAATTTGTAACCAACAGCAGGAGAAACTCAAGGTAGACTTCAGGTAGGACTTCCCAAGAGTGACTCAAAGGAATAAGGCCTTAAAGGGTCCAGAGGTTAGGGTGAAACCGTGGCTTCTCTAAGGGACCTCAGGGAGACACAGGACAGGTGAAACCCTCTTTTGTCTCGCCTGGACTAGTTGGGTGGATGCAAAAACCTTCAGGCAGCAAATGACCCTGACTAGGCTGGGAAGGACAAGTGGGCTATTGGCTTCCGTCCCTGCCACCCCTGTCTTGCCCTTCGGCCCTCCATTTCCTCTCCATCATACCCACATGGGATCTCTGAGCCCCTGGGTCACTGGCTGCCCTGAGGTTGCACCCCTGCCCACTCCCTCCTCCCCACACTGCCACGTTTGTTTTTGTCCAGATATGTGGCTTCTGGCCGTGATCATCAGGATAGAATGTAGTACTGGCACAGCCCTTGTTTGTGCCTGCTCCACCCCCTTTCTCCATTCTCGTTAATAGTACACTGGGTTCTCCTTGGAAAACTACACCTTTCTCCCACAGGGCCCAGGCCTGGCCAGTCGGAGCATCCAGCCCTTAGGATCCAGGAGCCACTTGCTGGTTTCTATCCAAGGGGTAAAACTGGTCTCACAGAGGAGGCAGGAGCAGAAGATGGATGAGGGAACAGTATTTGAGACCCTGGATCCAGCTTTACCTGAAACCATCTCCCCTGGTCTTTCTGCTTGAGGAACACTTTTAGACTTCATCCGATTTGGGTAGCAGTTCCATCACTGTACCTAAAAGCGTGCAGGTGAATCCACCTGGTTCCTGGCCAGGGCTCACCACCGAGGTGCTTCTGCTGCCAGGATGCAGTCGCAGGGGTGAGCATGCTCGGTGGATGAGCCTGTGCCAGTGTCAGTTTGTCACTAAGCCGGGCAGAGAACCCGCCTTTCTCAGTTCCTGGGGGTCAGATCTTCCTGTGCAGACACCATGCTGCGGAAGAGATGGGGCATGCAGATCCTGCCGGTAGGCTCCAGGGCATCCGTGAGGAAGGGCCTGCATTCCCACTGCTGCTTGAATGGCTCTGAGAAGCACGGGTCATGGTGGGAAGGTAGATGGAAACCAGGTAGTGAGCTCCCTGTCGTTGGATGTGTTCAGACAGGCTGCCCCCCAACCCCCATTCCCCATCAGAGAGGTCGCAGAGAGGACTCGAGTGATGCCCTCTGCTGTGAATGCAGTGATGTTTATGCATTTGAACTGTCCATTCATTTGTCATCAGCCACCTTTCCAAGCTGGCCGTCCTATAGGGTGGAAGGGCACACTGGTCTGGGGAAGGGGAGGCCCAGACTGAAGCACATAGAATGAGGTTATGGGGCTTACCTGGGCATGCTGGGCCCCCCAAATGAGAGGCAGGTGTAGTCAAGGGGAAAAAAAGAGAAAAGAAGTAAGAGGCTGTTAACTAAAGATGAACCAGCATGTCAGATCTGGATGGATCCTAAAGAGGGTCTGATTACACCTCTCAGTTTAACGGAAGTCACCTCTGGAAAGGGGCCTTAGGCACTGGGCCGGGTCTTTTATGAACGTTGAATTCTCATGGTGCTCTGACACAGGTCGTGTGCTTAGCGTCTCTGATTTATAGTTGAGGAAATGAGGCAGAGAGAGATGGACACTGCTAAGGTCATTGCAATGTCCCACTGGGATCTGGGGCTCCCTGACACCAGGGCCCTTGCACTCAACCAGCATGCTACACAGACGCCTTGGAGAGATGGGGAAACTGAGGCACGTGGGAAGGTTTGCTGGGGTCACACAAGGAAAGGGAAATGAGCCACCTGCAGGGGCTCAATATGATCCAAGGACTGAGGCAAGCACCTTCTCAGAGGTCACCGTGCTTAGTCCTCTCATTGAACTCGTGACTAGGCTACGAATATGAGGGGAAAGGGGCTTCTCCGGTGGCTCAGCAGTAAAGAATTCCACTTGTAATGCAGGAGCTACAGGAAATGCAGGTTCAATCCCTCCAATATGAAAAATCCCTTGGAGGAGGACATGGAAACCCACTCCAGTATTCTTGCCTGGAGAATGCCATAGAAGAGGAACCTGGTGGGCTACAGTCTATCAGGTTGCAAACAGTTGGACATGACTGAAGCAGCTTAGCATGCATGCTGGTGAGTGGGCATAAGTGAGCCCAGAGAAGGTAAGTAACTTGACCAAGGACACGCAGCATCTAAGTGTAAGACTGCAACCTGAGTCCATTATTCTTTTCCCTGCAGCAGCTGCTCCTCCCTCAGCTCAGCAGTCCAACCAACCCCACAATCTTCCACTCCTCCCAGCACCTCTGTGGCCATACCCCGCCCTGCCCTCTGCTACCCTCAGCTCACTGGTTTCACCCTTGCTCAGGGGTCTTTTCCAAATGCCCTCACTCCATGACTCTACCTGCAGAGCTCACCCTCAGGGAGCCCTCCTTGACTCAGTCCTTGCCCTGTAACCACAGTCCAGCGCTGACTATGACTTACTGACTGTGTGACTCTAGGTGTCTACACCTCAGAGAGGCACATTATCTTTATTTGCCCAGTATTCATAACAGTCATCTCTCAGGACTGGGTTGAGGGTATGTTAGTGTTTACGAACCACTTAACACAGTGTGTGGCGTGCATGTGGTAGGTACTTTCAATGGAGCACTTTCTATAATAATTGTGTTCCCTACAGGGCTCATCAAGTAGGCGTGTGTTTGTGTATCTGATTGAAAGTCTTTGTTGAGCACCTACTGAATGCAAGTCCTTTCAGTTCAGTTCAGTTCAGTTCACTCAGTCGTGTCCGACTCTTTGAGACCTCATGAACCACAGCACGCCAGGCCTCCCTGTCCATCACCAACTCCTGGAGTCCACCCAAACTCATGTCCATTGAGTCAGTGATGCCATCCAACCATCTCATCCTCTGTCGTCCCCTTCTCCTCCTGCCCTCAATCTTTCGGCATCAGGGTCTTTTCCAATGAGTCAGTTCTCCGCATCAGGTGGCCAAAGTATTGGAGTTTCAGCTTCAACATCAGTCCTTCCGATAAACACCCAGGACTGATCTCCTGTAGGATGGACTGGTTGGATCTCCTTGCAGTCCAAGGGACTCTCGAGAGTCTTCTCCAACACTGCAACAGAAGCATCAATTTTTCTGCGCTCAGCTTTCTTCACAGTCCAACTCTCACATCCATACATGACCACAGGAAAAACCATAGCCTTGACTAGACGAACCTTTGTTGGCAAAGTAATGTCTCTGCTTTTTAATATGCTGTCTAGATTGGTCATAACTTTCCTTCCAAGGAGTAAGCGTCTTTTAATTTCATGGCTGCAATCACCATCTGCAGTGATTTTGTGCCACGATTACTGGCAGATGGAGTTTTCTAATGAAACAAGGGATTGGAAGCCCATTACCCTGAAATAGAACTAGGTCTACCCTGGTGTCAGAGCTTCTTCTTGAGGCTAAAACCCAGCTCAGCAGGGAAGCATATCTGTGCCCCTCAGGCCACTGTGTTGTAAAGGCCAGGTTACCCTCCACTCAACCCCACAGTTCGGAGGAGCGGCTCCTTCTGCAGACAGGCTGCGCCATCTGGTGGCTACTCTTGGTGACGCAGCCGCAGGCGTGGAGCTCGATGAGTCAGACCATTATCTGGGCTTGTGGCTCCGTCTAGTGGCTTTAATGTACAATCACACTCAGCTTCAACCTCAGAATCACCTGTGTGTGTGTGTGCGTGCTAAGTGGTTTCGGTCGTGTCCGACTCTCTACGATCTGACCTTATGGATTGTAATCCGCCAGGCTCCTCTGTCCATGGAATTCTCTCGGCAAGAACACTGGAATGGGTTGCCATGCCCTCCTGCAGGAGATCTTCCCGACTCAGGGATCGAAACCGCGTCTCATTATGTCTCCTGCATTGGCAGGCAGATTCTTTACCACTAGCCCTGGGAAGCCCCAGAATCACCTGAGGAGGTTCGTTAAACGTTCTAGGACTCCATTGTAGAACGAATGAGCCAGATTTTGGGGGTGGAGTGCATGCTGCTGCTGCTGCTGCTGCGTCGCTTCAGTCGTGTCCGACTCTGTGCGACCCCATAGACGGCAGCCAACCAGGCTTCCCGTCCCTGGAATTCTCCAGGCAAGAACACTGGAGTGGGTCGCCATTTCCTTCTCCAATGCATGAAAGTGAAAAGTGAAAGCGAAGTCGCTCAGTCGTGTCCGACTCCAGCAACCCCATGAACTGCAGCCCACCAGGTTCCTCCGTCCATGGGATTCTCCAGGCAAAAGCACTGGAGTGGGATGCCATTGCCTTCTAAGAACATGCATTTTAGGCACGATTCCTAGGTGATTCTAAACTCAAGGATTTGAGAAACAGGACTGCAAAGGGACGTCTCCTGATGTATTTGTACCTGCTCCCACGTGTTCAGGAATAAAATCATCAACCCACTCCACATCTGAGAATCTCATTTTTGTGTTTAAAGGGGGAGAAAACCGAGGTCCAGAAAGTAGCAGTCACTTATCCATGACTAGCCAGTGAGCCAGCAGACAACTTCCCTCCCAGCTCTAGGGCCAGTGGGTGAGCAGGAAGAAAGCTCACCACGGGCTCTGCGCAGGTGAGCTGGAGCGCCGTGGCAGGATCTCCTGGCCTCTGGTCCTGTGAGGTGCAGTGTGTTTGTCTGTCTGATCATTACTATAACTGTCTTGCTTGTCTGTTCTTCATCCTGGTTGCCATAAGGGTGGGATTGGACGCTGATCTGTCAATCAATAACAAGGACATTAAATATCTAGAATAGTAACAACCTGGATTATGATATTGTTAGTCTTTGTCCTAAGCACTTTCTATGTATGAGTTCATCTGACCCTACAAACAAGCTCCTGGGAATATATTGTTATGGTTATTCCTTTACTCAGAGGGAGATCCCCGTGCAAAGAGGATACCTAGCACAGTTAGCAAGCATTGCCTTGGGCAATCTGCTCTGGGCCCATGTTTTTAGCCAGTGCCCACCCGGTGCCCCAGAGCAGGAAAGGTTTGGCTTCTGCATCCTTGACATCACTGTCTTCTCTCTGATCATCTTTGGCCAAGCCACCTTCTCTGTTTGGATCTCCTTGTCTCTACTTGTTTGTTTCCCTGGTAAATGTTTATTAAAGCCCTGCACTGGACACTGGATATACAGCAGTAACTAACTACAGTCATTGGTCTCATGGTGCGTACCTTCAAGTGGAGGGAGATAGACAATAGAAAGTAGGTACACGAATAAACTAATAATCAAGGTCATGGCTGGTGGTTGGAAGACATGTGAAGCTGGGATAAAGATGATCTGATGGGAAAACCTGAGGATGGGTGGTCAGGGAGGGGCTTTTCAGAGATGCTGATACAAGATCTAAGTTCTGAAGGAGGTAAAGGGACCAGACATGTGCAGAACCAGGGGTAGAGTGTTCCAGGCAGAAAGGATGGCAGGTGCAAAGGCCCCGTGGTGGGAGCAGGCTTACTGTATTTGTAGAACAAAAGGGCCACTGTGACTGGAGCAGAGTGTGGAAAGGACATGCAGGATATTTGTGGGTTTGGTCCCTAAGCATCTGCCCTCCTTCCTTGGGGGCACTTCTCTCCTTCTACAAAGACAGTGCTGCTGGGGAACTTCTCTTTTGCTGAGAAGACAGAAGATCCTGCCTTCCCTCTTCAGAAGCCATGTGGGTCCTTGGTGCCTTTATGGGCCAGGACCTTCCTCTGGGTACCCTGCCAGGGTGGGCTTGTGATCTGGGTTTAGCCAATGGGACCTCCAGAAAATCATGAACAAAAGAAGTATATACAGAACACTGGGAGCCCAAGCATGCCAGTTCTGGGGTCCCATGGACCTGGTGTTCCCATCCTGGCACCTGCCCTAGCTGTCTAGTTTTTGCCTCCATGCCTGTGTTATCATTCCAGTTAATGCCCATTTATTTAAGCTGGGCTTCCCTGGTGGTTCATAGACCCTAAAGAATCTGCCCACAATGTGAGAGAGCCGGGTTCGATCCCTGGATTGGGAAGATCCCCTGGAGAAAGGAATGGCTACCCACACCAGTATTCTTGCCTGGAGAATTCCATGGACAGAGGAGCCTGGCAGGTTCCTTGGGGTCGCAATGAGTTGGACACGACTGAGCATCTAACACGTTCACTTTAAGTTAGCCAGAATTGATTTCTGTTGCTTGCTCCCAGTAACCCTAGTGATGCAGTGTAGGAATAAAGGAAGATGAAGTTGGGGCCAGACCGCGCTATTTGGCCAGGCTAAGGAGTTGGATGGAGAAGGCAATGGCACCCCACTCCAGTGTTCTTGCCTGGAGAATCCCATGGACGGAGAAGCCTGGTAGGCTGCAGTCCATGCGGTCGCACAGAGTCGGACACGACTGAAGCGACGTAGCAACAGCAACAGCAAGGAGTTGGATAGTGTTCTAATGACAACGGGAACCCATGGATTCTTCTGGCACTGCCCTCCCAAGATCTCTTGATTCTGTGTAGGTGCCTTTTTACTCGCAAGAATGACCTTTCATCTGCCTGTCCCTTGTCCAGAATATCTCCTTTCCTCACCCAAGCCAGGCCTCTACCCCTCACTATAATTAGCAAGCAACTGCCCCCAGGCAAGGAACAGAAAAAGCCACTGGCTTTGAGCTTGAGTTGATCTGTTCGCTGGGCACCCCCATAAGGTCCCTCCATGGCTCAGATAAACGCCTGGAAGACTTTATCCCAGCCACTCGCCAGTGGAAAAAAAATAAGTCAAGTAAGGAGGAAGGAGAAATGGACAATCAGAACACCCTACATATTGTAGGACGCAGGGAGGGGGCCCGGGCAGGGCCCGGGGAGCCCAAGGCTTAGTTGAGGACTCAGAGTGCCTGCTGCCCTTGAATTCCAAAGCATCAGGAACCAATCTCTGTATCAAACAGCCAGCTGGTGACCCCAATCCTCCTGCCCCAGCTGTAAGCTCTTGGCTATTGTTTTTCTAAGAACCCAGTCAATCCCCTTTCCTGAAAGTACCACTTCATCTTTCCCTCTCAGGTCTGTGAAACCTTCAAAGAGGAAAATCCACAGCTTGGCTTTCGACTGCTGCCTCTCAGCTGTAAAGCCCAGAGACCTGCAAACTCCCATCGCCGGCTGGGGTCCCAGCCATGATGCCCAAACCAGGCTCCAAGTCTGGAACTTTCTCCATGTCCCGTCCGCACGCTCATCAAACTCAGGTGGTCATTGGCCCTGCCCTCTCAGTGACCAGCCCTGAGGGGTTGACAAGGAGGCTTCTGCCCACTCCACCCAATGGAGGCTCATTGTCACAGAATTCAAGAGGGACTACCTGCAGGATGGCAGGCCACTAGGAGGGATCTCAGGAAGACGGGAAAAGGTCTGGGCATTTCCCAAGTGCACCTGTGGGCAGTGCCCCGGTCTCCTGAAGGAATATTTTATTCCAAACGCATCACCCCCAGCTGTGCAGAGTGGGGCTGAGGGAGGCTGGGCTCCTTTCTGAGCCTCTGCTGTTGTTTAGTTGCTCAGTCGTGTCTGATTCTTTTCAGCCTCATGGACCATAGCCCACTAGGCTCCTCTGTTCATGGGATTTCCCAGGCAAGAATAGAAGAGGTTGCCATTTCCTATTCCAGGGGATCTTCCTGGCTCAGGCATTGAACCTGCGTCTCCTGTGTCTCCTGCGTTGGCAGGTGGGTGGGTTCTTTACTGCTGAGCCATCAGGGAGGTTCATAGCTGAGCATTAAAGCCTCTTCCCAGTGCCTATCCAAGCCTACTTCCTGCCCCTAACTCCACTCCCCTGCTCTCGTTTACACCCTAAGCCCGCATCACACAAGTGTTTGCAAACACAAGATACTTAATTTGTGCACCTCAGAACCTGTCTCCTCTAGAGGCTGCTCCTCCTGCTGAGAATGCTTTTCCTCTGCCTGGAGCAACCCCTACCTAGTCCTCCAGGGTCTGGCTCAATGTCATGGCTGGCGTTGATCCTTTTGAGCCTCTCCAAAGCACCCCCCCCACTTTCCGACCCACACGATTAATTCCTCTTCCCTTCCTGTGTCATGGAGAGTGCTATAAACACAGCTCCCACCTCTGCTTACTGCTACTGGGCCACGCCTACTGCCCTCCACTCTCTCTCCACTGAGCCTCTGAGTCCCACATGGGAGAGAAATGGGGACCTTGGGGTGATCACACAGGCTTGGGGGCCAGACAGACCTCTGGTCAAGTCCTGGCTCCATCGCTCAGGAACTCAGTTACTTGGGTATCAGTTACTTGGTGATCTCTCCAAGCCTGAGCTTCCCTATCAGTAAGACAAATTTACAGTGTTGCAACCTCAGGGTGTTTTTCTGAGTCTTTATTGAGATAACACACAGAAGATACTCAGTGTGGTATCTGGAATATAGTAGACACCCCAAAAAATGTTTGTTGCAGAAACAAATGTGGTCCAGTCCCGAGTTCTTTGAAGACGTTGTACCTCCCGCCCCACCATTCCCACCAACATCCACAAGACTGTCTCCATTTCTTCCCCGACAACATTATTTCTGTTCTTTGAACTGCATCAACTTCTTAATCACTTTGCAAGAATGGGAATGAGGGAAGCAGAATATGCCCACCAAGTCCTGGAAATTATTGCCATTCAGGGATCAGAAGATGTAGATTAGTTGCCTCTGTCTCACAAACAAATTAACCGAGTGGCAGCTTTTGGTGCCAAATACGATTCTTGTCGAAAGGATTAGACGTAGCAAATCCGGCTAGAATATACTGTGATCGTGTGTGCGCGCATGGGTTTTTTTTAAAAGCAAAGCTGCAATAATCGTACATTTACAACTAATAAATTGGGTCCTTTAATTCCTCTGCAATAAGCCTTTGAAATATAATCTGTCATTTCAGACTTACAGAACATGACTTTTCATAATTATAATTCTCCAGCACACATGACTACTTATAATTAAATTCACTTTTAAGAAATCCAAGGCTTTTTGTGTGTGTATGTGGATTATCTGTTCGTACGATGTCATAATGGTAAAATGAATGTGTAATCTGTTGAATAAATTTGATTAGTTCTGATATAAAAAACACACTCTGCTATCGATCAAAAGCTGGAAAGATAAGATGATGAACAAAATATACACTAGTTCTCAACAACAGGCTCAAACAAAGGCAGAACAAACCCAAACGTGTCTTCCCATTCCTGTGTCCCTTTAGGGCTGCATAACCCCATAAAAGAAGAATGTTTGAAACAGAGTTGAAAAAACACAAATGTTAAATTATGGCCAGATTATCTGCTGAAGACCCATAAATTCTGAAAGGCAGTTGAATAAAAGCCCCAGGCTGGATTCAGAAACCAGACCCGAAATGGCCCCAAATCAGTGAATACGTGCAAGAGATGGTACAGACTCACAACTTAAGACACAAAGGAAAAGATCAGCAGATAAAGAAAATGGGGACCTCGAACTCAGAGAAACAGACAGAGCAAGCAGGCATTCATGGTCTAAAGGTATCATCCTAAGCTTTTAATAAAGAGCCTAGAAGCTATGTTGCAGTTTGGCAACTCTAGACATAAACAAGTTAATGTTTCATCCTTCAGCTGAAGGCTGAGGTTGGATGCACCTTTGGAAGGGTCTATTTCCTCCTTGTGGCTCTGGAGGGTTAAAGGCTGCCTTAGGGAGAGGAGTTGCGGTAAGCACAGGACAGTTTTCCGCATCAGTGCAAGTGTCCTCCCAGGCCCGGGAGATCCTGCCAAGTGACAGTTTTTCCTGAGAGATGCTACTTGAATGAGAGCCAAATATTTGGTACGCACCTGGCTACCTTTGAGAGGAAGGTCTCCCTGGGGAAGAGCCCACTCAGAATGCCTTGAGGTCCCGTGGAGTCTCAGATCAGCCTGTATCTTCAGGCCCTGTCCCAGGAGTCTCCTCCCTCCTTCCAGGGAGGCATTTATGGAGGCCTTTCTTGTGGATGGTCCCAGAGGATCACAGGGAGGAAGTCGTGGCAGATTCAGGCAGGTGAGCCTATTCAGACCAACTCACCAGACTGAGGTGTTGTCAGGACCAAGGTTAGTGTTGGTTGACCTTGGGCCAGAATGAAATTAAGAACCAGACCAGAAGTGGTCACAGGTGACAACTTCAAGTCTCAAAGAAGATACTCCAGCTTGTGCTGTGGGAAAGGAGAGGCCTGAAGAAGGGATGGCATGAGCCCAAAGTCACATGGAACTTAAGAGCCAAGATAGGTCTAAAGACCTTGACTTTTGATCTTTGGTCTGTACTTAAAACACACACACACACATGCAAACAATATTATTTCAAAACTATATCTGGCTGCCTCCCTCTCTCAGGTCAAGATAAGACCAGAATAGGACTGGAGATAAGATTGGACTTGAGATTAGACTCGTTTCTGTTTCTATCACATGCCCTTGTACCTGGAGGCATTAACGAATATCAGTGGATGGGTGGATGGATGCACATGGATGGATATGTGAATAGATAAATGAATAAATGAATGAATGGGTGAATAAATGGGTAGATGGATAGATGAATAGAAAAACGGATGGATGGATGGATGGACGGATGGATGGATGGATGGATATCGAAATCGAAGAAGGGACAAAACTGAGGCCTCATAGTACCTCCCAGGACTGAAAGTCAAAGTTCATCCATGCATATGTTTTATTTTGATAATAGAAGTGACCCACACAAGGGCTTTAAATATTTAAAATTTAAAATATTGAAATAATATAAGTAACCAACACAAAATCAGGAGGTTTCAAATTTAAAAAATATAGATATCTAGATTTGAAAAAAGTCAGAAGACATAGTGACATCCAGCTTGAATTCCACATGTGAACAATCTTGAAGCTGAGTAGCAGCTGCCCTATTTGTGTATGTGTGCTCAGCTGCTTCAGTTCTGACTGACTCTTTGCAACCCTACGGACTGCGGTCCACAGGCTCCTCTGTCCATGAGATTATCCAGGCAAGCATACTGGAGTGAGTTGCCATGCCCTCCTCCAGGGGATCTTTCTGACCTGGGGATCGAACTCAGGTCTGCTTGCACCTCCTGCATTGCAGGTAAATTCTTGACCCACTGAGCCACCTGGGAAGCCCTCCCTTATCTGAGGGGAGGGTAATTTTGAGTTGACCACAATGTCCACCACTCCCTAGTACCCCGCACCTCCCCCACACCCTCAATTATGTCCCTTGTCTGGCCCCATAGGTAGCTGCATTTTCAACTCCTGAGTTAAAAGCATCCCTGTGTTACTCCTGTCTCCCTTGGTTTACCCATGCTGCCCCGGTCAGTCTGAGGCTGACTTTCTCATCTTCCTTCCCCCTTGCTCTTCCACCCCACCCTTCACTCTCTAGTTCTGGGCTCTGTAGCCAGGTGATGCTAACCCCTGCCTGCTAACTCGGGCAGCTCAAGAGACAGGGAAGCCTCAAGTAGGCACCTGTGGCCCACCTCCCTCCAGTCTCCCAAGAGCGTGGTACAGGGTCTGGACAAGAGTTCCCCTGTAGCAGAGAAGAAGGGTGGGCCAAGTGTCTGCCCTGAGTGGACAAGCAGGCAAGGCTCAAGGGAAGGGAACAGCCATCCATTGGGAAGTGAAAAGGGAATGATTTCTGAAAATGTCCCCCATGCACTTCTGTACTTCACTGACATTTTAATTAAGACTGGAGCACCCTTTGGGAAGCTCTGCTCTGAAGTTGAAATCACTTTAACATGCTGCCCTGGTATAAAGTTGATGATGAATGGAGGCCTGGGGTTCTCATATGTTTCATGGTGCTTAGCGATTCCTTTTCACAATGCATTACAATGTTAAGACGGTTTATGAGTTTCTATTGGCTAAGTGCGGCCATATCAAATTATAATTTTGCTCAGTGGATTTTGCTGTAAGAAGATTAAAGGGCACCCAGGACTTCCCCAGTGGAAAGGAGGTCCTCGGTTCACCTCAAGCTCAAGGCTGGCCCCAGGAATTAAAATCGTTGCTGTAAAGGGTGAGGTGGACTCTGGTGTGTGTGTGTGTGTGTGGCGGGGTGGGTAGTGGCGTGATAGTAACTGTAGAATCACAACATTAACATCATGTTCCTAAAGCTGTCCTCACAGGAGAACCTCCTCAACCCACATGTTGTGAATTTTTGTTTACAAAACGATGCACTTTAAAAAAATAATTTTATTTATTTATTTTTGGCCATGCTGAGTCTTCGTTGCTGCTCGGGCTTTTCTCGAGTTGCGGACAGTGGGGGCTACTTTCTAGGTACAGTGTGTGGGCTTCTCATCATGGTGGCTTCTCTTGTTGTAGAGCATGGATTCCAGAGCGTGGGCTTCAGTAGTTGTGGCTCCCGGGTTCTAGAGCACAGGCTCTGTAGTTGTGCACGGGCTTAGTTGCTCTGTGGCATGTGGGGTCTTCCTGGACCAGGGATTGAACCCATATCTCCTGCACTGGCAGGTGGATTCTTTACCACTGAGCCACCGGGGAAGCCCCAAAACTCTGTGCTTTTATGTCTCATTTTGGTATTCAAGTTTTTTTCTCTCGGTGACTGAAACTTGAGCACAATCAGAGAGGTCCATGATAGGAAGTATTTGGACCAAGCCATTCATAGCATCAGTGTGATGTGTCTCTCTGATGAGTGGATGTTTGCAGCCCTTGTTCTCTACCAACATCATTTTATCTCTATCTCCTAAATTTTGTGCAAAATGATTCTTGTAAGCATAGTGAGTGATATTATCAGTCTGAGATAGTTTTCTAACCTCCAAACAATGAAATAAATGAAGAACGCTGGAATAGAAGCTGCTACCAAGGTTTGAGAATTTCAAATAAGTGGGGAAAAGATGGTTTCTTTAATAAATGTCTTTTCCTGTTGGCTTAGTGGTAAAGAATCCGCCTGCCAAGCAGGAGACCTGGGTTCAATCCCTGGGTCGGGAAGATCCTCTGGAGAAGGAAATGGCAACCCACTCAAATATTCTTGCCTGGAAAATCCCATGGACAGAGGAGCCTGGTGGGCAGCAGTCTATGGGGTTGCAGAGTCAGATGGGACTTAGCGACTGAACAGCAGCAGCATCTGGAAAAAGTGTAAAGTGGATCCTACCCCACAACTTACACCGAAATAAATTCCAGATGAATCAATATTTTGTACATTCGATAAAACCCAGAAGAACTGGGAAAAAATACAGGGAAACTTTAAAATAATCTCAGAATGGGTAAGAGTTTTCAAAATATGACTGAAACTCCAGAATCCATAAAAGAAAATATTGATTAATTTCCTACAAAGGAAAAAAATTTAACACTGCGTAACAATGGCAATAGCAACAACAAAAACATTAAAAAGCAATTTATTTAAAAATTTTTCGGTTGTGCTGTGTGGCATATGGGATTTTAGTTCCCAACCAGGGATCAAACCTGAGCCTCCCGCTTTAGAAGCCCAGAGTCTTAACCACTGGACTGCCAGGAGAGTCCCCTAAAAAGCAATTTAAACATGGAAAACTGTGTAATTTGTATTAGGTAAAGTTGGATTTAATGAATATATAAAGAATCTCTATAAATCAATAAGAAAAAATCAAACAACTGAATAGATAAATGTTCTAAGACTACGAACAGGCAAGAAAAACAAGATACTCTTTTTCATTGATTAGATTAGCAAGTATGTCACTTTGATAATATATTGTTTTGGGGGGATTCTGGAGAAATCAGTGGTTTCATTGATGTATGATTTATCTTCTCTGGATGGACTCATGAAAAACTAAAGTCATTGTCCCTAAGGGGAAAAACAGGGTGGCTGTGTGATGAATGTGATAAAGACTGTTTTATTTTGCTTTTTGACCTCACCATGTGACGTGTGGGGCCTTAGTTTTCCATCCAGGGATCAAACCTGCGACCCCTGTGTTGGATGCATGGAGTCCTAACCACTGGACCACCAGGGAAGTCCTGAGAGAGAGTCTTTTCATACTTAGATGTTTTTTCAGTGTATGCATGTTCAGTTCAGTTAGTCACTCAGCCCTGTCCGACTCTTCGAGACCCCATGAATCGCAGCACACCAGGCCTCCCCGTCCATCACCAACTCCCGGAGTTCACTCAGACTCACGTCCATTGAGTCAGTGATGCCATCCAGCCATCTCATCCTCTGTCGTCCCCTTCTCCTCCTGCCCCCAATCCCTCCCAGCATCAGAGTCTTTTCCAATGAGTCAACTCTTCACATGAGGTGGCCAAAGTACTGGAGTTTCAGCTTTAGCATCAGTCCTTCCAAAGAAATCCCAGGGCTGATCTCCTTCAGAATGGACTGGTTGGATCTCCTTGCAGTCCAAGGGACTCTCAAGAGTCTTCTCCAACACCACAGTTCAAAAGCATCAATTCTTCAGCGCTCAGCCTTCTTCACAGTCCAACTCTCACATCCATACATGACCACTGGAAAAACCATAGCCTTGACGGACCTTAGTTGGCAAAGTAATGTCTCTGCTTTTGAATATGCTATGAACATGTATGCATGTATTACCTACTATCATAGATCTCGATGCTATACATTTGCATGTGTGTGCTGCACTGTTGCTCAGTCGTGTCTGACTCTTTGTAGCCCCATGGACTAGAGCCCACTAGGCTTCTATGTCCATGGGATTCTCTAGGCAAGAATACTGGAGTGGGTTGCCATTCTTTTCTCCAAAGGATTCCAGACCCAGGGAACATCTACATACTGCTAGCTAATTTTCCATGAATGGTTGCTAATATAGGTTTTAACTCAAGAATAAACATTTTGGAACCAATTACACTTTAACAAGTAGTGTTCTCTCTTCTCCCTCCTCCTCCACCCTCCAAACCCTTCACAATCTCAGGTCAAGAGACCTAACACATAGAACGCGCGTAAGTGCTTAGTCACTCAGTCGTGTCCAGCCTTTTTCAACCCCATGGATTGTAGCCCACCAGGCTTCTCTGTCCATGGGATTTTCTAGGCAAGAATACTGGAGTGGTTGCCATTTCCTACTCCAGGGGATCTTCCCAACCCAGGGATCGAACCTGTGTCTCTTGTGCCTTCTGCATCGGCAGGCTGATTCTTTACCACTAGCGCCACCTGGGAAGGAACTCAGTAAATGGGAAATGAATGAATGAAGATGACTTCATCTGAAGATGGACTCAAATGAACCGCTTCCTTCCTGCTTCAAGAATAGGACCTGAACTCTCATTCTCCCCAGTTTCAAACAGGAGAAAACTGGGTAGAATCAAATGACAGGTCTCCTGGGTCAAAGGATGGCAGGAGGAAGTGGTCAGGCCCAGCTGTACCACCGTGGACAAGCTACTTAAACTCTTTGAGCCTCTGTTTCTCGGTCAGTAAAATGGACATGATAATAACAACCTCCTAGGCAATCCGTAAATATAAACTGAATTGAATAGAGTTTTTATTAGCAAAAGTTAAGAGAAACTCCTGGTCACAGTTGAGATAAATAAGGGTGGGGGACAGGAAAAATGGCCAATGTGGTGGCTCTGGGCTGGGAGATGACAAAAAAGATAGTAGAAAGGTTGAAGGAAGGTAGGGAAGCAGCTTATTTGATACACGGCTTAAAAATGTGTGGCCCAAGGACCTTTTGATTCTTTGGTGTTTAGTTGACTCAAGAGGCAGCCCTGGTGGTCCAGATACTAAATAGTAAAATTGGGACAGAATCTGAGTCCCAGTGTGGTTAAGGGGCCACACTTCCAGTGTAAGGGTCATGGGTTCGATCCTTGGCCAGGGAACTAAGACCCTGCATACTGCCAGGTGTGGCCAAAAAAATAAAAAATAAAGTTGGCTCAAGACAGGGGTTACGTGAGGCCTATGAGTGTTTATAACTTTGTCATCTATTAGATCCATCTGCTTATTTCTATCTCTACATCTCTGTATTTCTTTTTAAAAAAATTTTATTTAGTTATTAATTTTCAGCTGTGCTGGGTCTTTGTTGCTGCATGGCCTTTTCTCTAGTTGCGGCCAGCGGGGGCTACTCTTTAGTAGCGGTGCACAGGCTTCTCTCTGCGGTGGCTTCTCTTTTTGCGGAGCATGGGGTCTAGGGTGCTCAGACTTCAGTAGTTTTGGCTCCCGGGCTCTAGAGCACAGGCTCAGTAGTTGTGGTGCATGGCTTCGCTCTGTGACATGTGGGATCTTTCCTGATCAGGGATTGAATGTGGGTCTCCTGCATTAGCAGGCAGGTTCTTTACCACCGAGCCACCAGGGAAGTCCTAGATCTCTGTATTTATGACAGAATGAGTATGTGTGGATGTGCTGCATGAATATACATGTGTGTTCCATAGAAAAACATCTGAACTGGACTCAGATTCTATCCCAATTCTGCTAAATAAATGTTTCTTTGGGTGGAAGGGGCTCTTTTTTTCATTTGTAAATGGAGATAATTTTCCCTCCTGATTTTGTTCCTTGAGTTTTTTTTTTTTTCACTGAAGTATAGTTGATTTACAAAATTGTGTTAGTTTCAGGTGTACAGCAAAGTGATTCTGATATATGTATATATACACATATATGGGGCTTCTTTGGTAGCTCAGCTGGTAAAGAATCTGCCTGCAAAGCAGGAGACCTCGGTTTGATCCCTGGGTTGGGAAGATCCCTTGGAGGAAGGCATGGCAACCCACTCCAATATTCTTGCCTGGAGAATCTTCGTGGACAGAGGAGCCTGGCAGGCTACAGTCCATGGGCTCACAAAGTGTTGGACACAACTGAGTGACTAAGCACACAAATTATACATATATTTCTTTTTCTTTCTTTCCCATTATAGGTTATTAAAACATATTGAGTATAGCTCCCCATGCTGTATGGTAAGTTCTTGTTATTTATTTTTTTTAAGAATCAAATGGGGTGATGGAGGAAAAAGTGGAAAGAGTTACACACATGCATAATTATTAGGATTTTTATGCCTTTGGCTGAATTCAAAATGCTAACTCCTTGGTCTTTTTCCTGTGATATTCATATTCCTTCTGTGCTTCATCCTTTGTGCCTCAGGGTAAATGAATTGATTTGGCCAAGGAGAGTGTGGGTGAGAATAAATAATATGAGAAATAAGAATAACAACAGCAACAGCAATATCTGCTTCCCAGGTGGCTCAGATGGTAAAGAATCCACCTGCCAATGCAGGAGACACAGGAGACACGAGTTCGATCCTGTGATATTTGTCAAGGAGTATGTCAAGGCTGTATATTGTCACCCTGCTTATTTAACTTATATGCAGAGTACATCATGAGAAACGCTAGACTGGATGAAGCACAAGCTGGAATCAAGATTGCTGGGACAATATCAATAACCTTAGATATGCAGATAACACTACCCTTATGGCAGAAAGTGAAGAGGAACTGAACAGCCTCTTGATGAAAGTGAAAGAGGAGAGTGAAAAAGCTGGCTTAAAACTCAACTTTCAAAAAACTAAGATCATGGCATCTGGTCCCATCACTTCATGGCAAAAAGATAGGGAAACAATGGAAACAGTGACAGACTTTATTTTCTTGGGCTCCAAAGCCACAGCAGATGGTGACTGTAGCCATGAAATTGAAAGATGCTTGCTCCTTGGAAGAAAAGCTATGACAAACCTAGACATCATATTAAAAAGCAGCATTACTTTGCCAACTAAGTTCCGTCTAGTCAAAGCTATGGTTTTTCCAGTAATTATGTATGGATGTGAGAGTTGGACCCTAAAGAAGGCTGAGCACCAAAGAATTGATGCTTTTGAACTGTGGTCTTGGAGAAGACTTGTGAGAGTCCCTTGGACTGCAAGGAGATCAAACCAGTCAATTCCAAAGGAAATCATTCCTGAGTGTTCATTGAAAGGACTGATGTTGAAGCTGAAACTCCAATACTTTGGTTACCTGATGCAAAGAACTGACTCCTTGGAAAAGACCCTGATGTTGGGAAAGATTGAAGGTAGGAGAAGGAGACGACAGAGGATGAGATGGTTGGATGGTATCACCGACTCAATGGACATGAGTTTGAGCAAGCTTCGGGAGATGATAAAGGACAGAGAAGCCTGTTGTGCTGCAGTCCATGTGGTCGCAAAGAGTCAGACATGACTGAGTGACTGAACAACAACAATAACAATATCCTGTGCTAACTCTGTGCTGGTCTCAGTAGAGACTTGTCATGAGCTGTGAGAGGTACAAGAGAAGAAAAGATAAATTGTGGGTCCTTTAGAACAAACATGGGTTTCCCTGGTGGCTCAGACTCTAAAGGATCTGCCTACAATGCAGGAGACACAAAAGACATGGGTTTGATTCCTGGGTCGGGAAGATCTCCTGGAGAAGAGAACAACTACTCACTTCAGTATTCTTGTCTGGGAAATCCCATGGATGGAGGAGCCTGGCAGGCTACAGTCCATGGGATCAAAAAGAGTTGGACACGACAGAGTGATTAACACTTTCATTTTCAGTGACCTCTACTCAAAACAAGGAAAGTCAAAAGTATTAGTTGCTCAGTTGTGTTTGACACTTTGAGACCTCGTGGGCTGTAGCCCGCCAGGCTCCTCTGTCCATGGGATTCTCCAGGCACAAATACTGGAGTGGGTTGCCATTCCCTTCTCCAGAGGATCTTCCCCACTGAGGGATCGAACCCGGGTCTCCTGCATTGCAAGGGGATTCTTCACTGTCTGAGCCACCAGGGAACCCTAGGAAGCTTTCACATAAAACTCCATATTTCCAACATGTTTGAAGAAGTGAAAGGAAGGAATTTACTGGCAGTCTAGGGTTAGGACTCTGCTTTCACTGTGGAGGGCATGGGTTTGATCTGTAGTTGGGGAACTATGATCCTGCAAGCGTGGCAAAAAAAAAAAAAAAGTTAAAAAAAGAAGAGGTGGAAGGGCCAGCTTTTCCCCACAGTGCCACTGGCATGCACCCCTGGGGTGTCTCTGAGCCGTCTTCGCCGCTTTGGAAGGGGCCTTCCCTCTGCATTTTCCTCACTGCTGTTGGAGCCACAACCCAAGATCAGCCAAAGATACAGAAGATTCAGACAATCCTCTTTCAATAGTGGGGTGGTGGGGCCCTCGGTAGCCCACGGTGTCCTAAGGTCACTCCTGGGAACCTCTGTCTCCCTCAGGCCCGCTGCTTGTCACCCCCATGGACCTGTGGATTACTAATAGTGGCTGCTACTTGTGGACCATCTCCCCCACCCTCCAGCATCAGCTCACACGACTGTCTCGATAGCCCTGGGCGAGGGTTACACTGTCCACTTACAGGTGAAAAGATGGAGGGATCAAAATACTCTGTGCCTCACCCAACACCACGCCCTTAGGAAGTGCCGAGGCCAGACCTGAGAACTTCCCTTGACTGTTGTTTACGCGTCAGTCCACAGAGGTGACTGGGGCAGGGGACCCCCCGCCCCGACCTGGTCCAGGTTAGAAAGGAGGGAGATGAGAGGAGAACTAAGGGAGTCAGAGACAGGAAAGCCCCGAATGAGAGTCAATGAAGGATGGGAGGAGCTTTCGGATTGTTTGGTTCAATGCTCTTGTGTTCTCCATGGAGGAAATGGGGGAGGTGGCAGCTTCAGTGACCACCCAGTAGGTTTGGAGTAGAGGACCGGGTCATCATAGTCATAGTAGGGGCCCGGGTCTGGAACCTACTACCTCCACTCTGGACTTCGCCATTTAATAGCCCCCTCCCTGATGGCTCACTTGGTAAAGAATCCACCTGCAATGCAGGAGACCCTGGTTCGATTCCTGGGTCGGGAAAATTCACTGGAGAAGGGATAGGCTACCCACTCCAGTATTCTTGGGCTTCCCTTTTGGCTCAACTGGTAAAGAATCCACCTGCAATGTGGGAGACCTAGGTTCGATCCCTGAGTTGGGAAGATCCCCTGGAGAAGGGAAAGGCTACCCACTCCAGTATTCTGGCCTGGAGAATTCCATGGACTGTATAGTCCATAGGGTTGCAAAGAGTCGGAGACAACTGAGCAACTTTCACTTTCCCTCTGCAGCGTCTTTAACTTGCTTAGCTAGAAGGAGGGGAATGTCCATGTGTCTGTCCACCCATCCATGCGTGGGTCTTTGTTCTTTGACCCCCCCTCCTCCAGAGCCTGTGGGTGATCTTTCCACATGACATGTTCCCTCTTTGGACTTTGAGAAGTAAAAACCCAGCCGCCACTGCTGTGCACCCATACTTGAGCCTGGAGGAATGTTAAAATTCAGCTGGAGAGGTGCCTAGTGCAACAGAAGCCTAGATTAAAAAAAAAAAAAAAAAAAAAAGGGATTTCAGGCAAGAGGAGAAAATAAAGAAGCAAGACTTAAAATGTCCTGTGAAATGGAGAGCATTGGGCCTCCCGGCGCAGACGTCCGTGGGAGATGACTCCTTTAGAAAGCGGTGAGTTTTGTGTGAGCACAGATGCATTTTGTTTTCCTAGGAGGAATCGATGATTAAATTATCAGAAACCAAGCTCAAAACCAGGCTGCCTGCATCTTCCCCAGCCGTCCCCAGTGTCTCCTGCTTATGAGGTGCCAGCTTTATCTCGGAAGCTTTAGTTTAAATGCCCAACATATCTTATTAATGAAAGTAATAAGCTGTTGTTTATATATGTCATAATGGAGAATATGACTATTTAATATAAATCTGACATTTAAATTCCGCTTAGTTCTGAGATGTGGACGATATCAAGGCATAACTCTTTACCCTGGAGTAAAAACTCCCTGGGTCTGCATTTTCCAGCATTGAAGTTTTCAAAGTAATCAGGTTCCTTTTTTTTTTTTTTTCTTTCCAGAGGAACCAAATTGTGAAGACATCTGTTCTGTTATTAATTTCACATAAATCTTAAGCTCCTCAAGGCCAGAAATGAGGCTTCATTCACGTCGAATTAATGAAACATGATTGTAAGTCCCTCGCATGGAAATGCTGTCACACAATTCTGAGCTGCTTAGTGCACTGAGTAATCTCAGAAACTGCCAGGGGACAGCCACGTGAAATCCACCCTCCCCTCCCGCCGCCACCCAAAAACAATATCTGAAAATATCACAACACTAACTATATCCTGGAAGATTAATAGCAGATGAAAATTTCTGGGAAATGAATCAGCCTTTCTCGGTAAAGATACAAATATCCTAGGCAAAAGCAGATTGCACTGTGTAAGAGCTCTTTGGATACAGTTTAATAACTGTGCCCGGGGAGGCCCTAGGTATGCCTGAAAGGAGGGGGGGTGTCCTGGGATGCCTTCCAGGGAGGTCTTTGGGGAGCATGTTAGAGACATGGTTCAAATCTAGGTGGCATAGGTTTGAGATGGGAAACCTGGACTGGCCAGAGCATGATATATGTGTGGGTATGAGACTGCATGCATTTATGCATGTGTATATATGAGTGTGTATGAGTGGATGAACATGTGTGTGTGTGGATGCAATGAAGTTTGTGCAGGTGTGTATGAAAATGTGTGTACTGTTTTCGTGAGTGAGCATGTGTGGGTGTCTGTGTGTATGAATGTGGGTGAGTTTGGGTGTCAGAATGTGTATGATTTTGTGTGTGCATGGGTCCACGCGTTTGGTGTAAGGGTGAGGATACGCGTACACAGAACATGTCTGTATGAGTTGGCATTTGTGTTGTATGCGTAAGCGTCAATGGTGCACGTGAGTGCCTGGAGAGAGCATGTATGTGTGTAGGTATGTGAGTTTGTACAGTGTGTACATAGGAAACCTCTCTGGATGGACATGAATCCATTGGTAGGAGGCCCATCTCAGTAGCTCTGCACCATCTTGCACCCTCCTGAGTTCTTCTTGAAAGGAACTTGCTTCGGGGTTTTGCGTGTGGGGGGCATGATTTTTTGTGAAATAACTGAGATTTGCCAGCAGAAAGATTGTCTGGAGGGAGACAGGGAAGGGGGAGCCTGAGATTTCTTAATCAAACTTCTTCCAAGAGCTATTTTTGGTCTTCCGCTGAGCTGGGACCCAAAAAAAGAATCTGCATACGATATTTACATCTCAAATCTTCAGAGCCTCATTAGCTTTGATATTTATTTATTTATTTATTTGCAAAAAAGGAATTTAAATCAAACAGAGAGGCTCCAAAGCAAAAACCTTTGAATGCAGGGCAAAATTAATTAAAACAGGCAGCCGATGGGTAGAGTGGAATACAATAGAACTCAGAGAAAAGGCAATGAAAACTAATTAGACTCAGATGGGAAAAAATCCTTCCTTGTTTTAGTGGTCATCTATTGGTAATGAACTGATATTGGAAGTAAAGATCAGAATTTGAAACCCCTTTTTTCTAGAAGTTTCCCTCTTCGTTTCCCTAAGGCTCTGATCTTCCAAACTAAGCCAATCAAATGACTGGAGGTCATGTTTATTATGTTTTGGAGCCAACAGTCTAGTCTGTATCAGCAACCGTCCCCCAAATAGCAAGTAGGTGGAATAAAGAGACAACCAAATGTAAGGGATGTTGAACTCCCAAGAATTAGCGTTAACCCACGTAGTGGAACCAATTTGTGTATATGAGCAGATACAGTCCCAGCTACATTTTTGT
The DNA here is from genome assembly GCF_019923935.1 of Bubalus bubalis. Classification (NCBI taxonomy): domain Eukaryota; kingdom Metazoa; phylum Chordata; class Mammalia; order Artiodactyla; family Bovidae; genus Bubalus; species Bubalus bubalis. Next base: position 23,331,022 of record NC_059174.1, on the reverse strand, counting down.
AGCTGGATAGTTTGTGGCTTTGTTTCACCATCCAGGCTTTGTAGATCTGTGAAAAACATTTCCATCCATCCAGTGGAAAAACCCTTGACCAACAATATAAGAAAGATTTTTAGCTTTGTTTAGCATAAGACTGAATCAAGCGGCCCCGCTTTCTTGTCGGAGCTCTTTTGAATGAAATGATCAGTTAGTCTGTGTGCATTTTGTCCTTCTGTATTATGCAACAGCACAAGCATGCAACTGTCACGGGGGACAATCCCATGCATAGCCAGCCTGTCACAAAGTTTTTAAAGTTGGCCACATGTGTCTTTGGCAAGTCCTAGGTCCCCTTTCAGCTTCGTTTAGAATCTCCTTTCTACCACCCCCCTCCCTCCTCAGACCCAGTGCTTAAGTCTCTCTGGATGACCCTGGGTCATTTCCCGTTAAAGAGAGTAGGCTTTGAGGAACACCATGATAAGCCATAGTTCAATTTAAAAAAATGGTGAAAATGCTAATGGGGAAATTTTAGGCTTTGTGGCAGTTGGATGAAAGGGATATTTTTGAACAAAAAAATCTTTCCAGTGATTCCTCAAAACAATTCTCCTCCAGTGCATAGAGATGGCCTTGTTCAGATAAGTCAGTAAATAAAACCAGATCTCAGTTTTCCTCTGTGTAAAGTGGAAGGAATTGAATTGGAACTTAAAGAGTGATCTTTAAGATTTCTTAAAGCCAGTGTAATTAGTGACTCTAGCACACACACATATGTATGTATGTGTGTGTGTGTATATATATACACATATAAAAATAAATACATATATTACACATACATATAAATACATACTCATAGAGAGAATAACTTTGCTGTGTATAAAGAAAATCAAGGCTGTCCCTTATAAGTAGTATATGGATTCATTCATTCATTCACTCATTCATTCATGCATGTCTGTCACTCATGGGCTGAGGTCCTATTTCCCACAGTTCTTCTATATCATTTCATTTAATCCTTGCAGCAACTTTTTGAGCTGGGTATCCCATGGACAGAGGAGCCTGGTGGGCTACAGTCTGTGGGTTTGCAAAGAGTCGGACCCCACTGAGTGACTGAGAACACACACGTGCACATTCCTCACAGGAGTAATAGTTAATCTATTTACCTATCAGTACACTACACTATGGAGAAGGAAATGGCAACCCACTCCAGTGTTCTTGCCTGGAGAATCTCAGGGACGGGGGAGCCTGGTGGGCTGCCGTCTCTGGGGTCGCACAGAGTCGGACACGACTGAAGCGACTTAGCAGAAGCATCAGCAGCACACTAGAATATACTGTTCACGGGGTTCTCAAGGCAGGAATACTGGAGTGCTTTGCTCTTCCCTTCTCCAGTGCACCACGTTTTGTCAGAACTCTTCACCATGACTTGTCCATCTTGGGTGGCCCTACACAGCATGGTTCATAGTTTCACTGAGTTAGACAGGCTGTGAACCAAGTGATCAGTTTGGTCAGTTTTCTGTAACTATGGTTTCCATTCTGTCTGCAGGAAATCAGTGCTGAATATTCACTGGAAGGACTGATGCTGAAACTGAAGCTCCAATACTTTGGTCACCTGATGTGAAGAACTGACTCCTTGAAAAACACCCTGATGCTGGGAAAGATTGAAGGCAGGAGGAGGAGGGGACAACAGAGGGTGAGATGGTTGGTTGGCATCATTGACTCAATGAACATGAGTTTGAGCAAGCTCAGGGAGTTGGTGATGGATAGGGAAGCCTGTTGTGCTGCAGTCCATGGAGTTGCAAAGAGTCAGACATGACTAAGTAACTGAACTGAACTGACTGACAGTACAGTATGGGCCAATCAGAAAGGACACCAAGTGAAGCCCTTGTCTGTGCCAGCTACTCATTGCAAGATGAGAAAAGGTGAGGGTCTGGGGGAGGCACAGGAAGCCAGGATGGCTGGCAAGATGGAAGGGGGCTTATGTTAGTCACTCAGTCATGTCCAGCTCTTCGAGACCCCATGGACCATAGCCCACCAGGCTCCTCTGTCCATGGAATTCTCCAGACAAGAATAATGGAGTGGGAAGCCATTCCCAGGAAAGAATTGCCTGCAATGCAGGAGACCCAGGTTTGATCTCTGGGTCAGGAAGATCCCCTGGAGAAAGGAATGGCTACTCACTTCAGTATTCTTGCCTGGAGAATCCCCATGGACAGAGGAGCCTGGAAGACTGCAGTCTATGGGGTCACAAAGAGTTGGACATGCCTGAACGACTAAGCACACAAATACCACCAGGGAAGCCCTATTTATCACCTGGCTTGGGGAGGGTTTCATTTTTAAATGACCAGGACAAGTTGGACCGCACACCATATCTGGATATGGTTGAACATCACCCATGATATTCAATCTCCAAATTCTGCTGAGGACAACAATGAAGCTGTGGGAGGTCAAGTAACCTTCTCAAGGACAACCCAGTAGGCAGTGACAGGCCTGAACTAGAAGCCAGTTTAAGTCTTGAAGACCCCAAAGTGCCACATCCTTAACCACCGTGCTGACTGCAGAGATGTCTGTAAGCTGAATTCAGTTAAGTCCCAGGCTGGCCCAGAGTTTCTTTCCCAAGATCCCAAGGAGATATTGCAGGATCCAGTTTGAGTTAAGGTAGAGCTGCCAGATTTAGCAAATAAAAAATATAGGATGCTCAGTTCAATTTGAATTTCAGATAAACAGCCATAATATTTTTGCATATTTTAGCATATTGCACAGCACAGAGTTATAATAAAAGATTATTCATCATTGATCTGAAATTCAAATTTAACTGGACATCCTGTATTTTATCTGGCAAATCTAAGTGGTGGGTGAGGGAATAGACACAGGGGTGCCAAGACATTTCAATTCAGAAAGATTTTCTTTCCTAGGCACTCCGTTCTTGGAGGCTGCTAGGTCTCAGGGCAGTAGGAATCCTTCTAACCTCACCCCTTGTATCTTCTTGATTCTGAAGTCAAAACGCTAGGCCTGAGGGTCATCTAAGCTATAATTGTGCCTCTTCTGGTCCTCTCTCCACACAAAAAGGCAGAACCCACGGCACAGTGGCTTGGCTTTAAAGCCCGGGAACACGGTCCGCCAGGCGTGTCCTCCTTTCTGAAGCACATGGAAACTATTCCCTTCCAGAAGGTCTTCATGGTTAGTCTGCTGCGAGTCTCGGTGTTTCAGCTGCAGTTATAATTTCTGTAGCACCCACCACCCTCCCCCAACCCTGCCCCAACTCAGATGGTATTTATTAGAACATTGCTTTTGAAAAGAAAACTGCATCTTAATTAAAGGTTGGCGATCCAAAGCCTGTTTGCAGATGAGAAAAATTAAACAACTACTATGAACAGGGCCGTGAGTCTCCTGTTGGTTAAAACCCCATCCACACGATGAGGCTCTTGCATGTTTCAGGCCATCCCCTCATCTTCATCAGATGCTGTGTGTATGACATAGAAATGAACCACAAGGCTAAAGAGAGCAGCTTTCAGAGCAAAAATGGGCTTGTCTTCTATTTTAATCATTCACCTTCATGGGCTGCAGCCCAAACACAGTGCCTGGGGTGGGGGCGGGGATGGGGTTATTGAAGGTTGTTTGTGCTGGGTCTTCGTTGCTGCGTGCGCTTTCTCTAGTTGCGGTGAGCAGGGGCAACACTCCAGTTGTAGTGCACGGGCTTCTCATCGTGGTGTCATCTCAGGCTCCAAGGGTGTGTAGGTTTCAGTTGCTGCATCATGTGGGCTCAGTAGTTGTAAGTCAGGAGCTCAGTTGCTCTGCAGCATGTGGAATCTTCCCAGACCAGGGATCAAACCTGTGTCTCTTGCATCCACTGAGCCACCTGGGAAGCCCAGGGAAGGTTGTTTGATGTCCAGAAATTGGCCTCACTGTGCAGCCCAGTGGGTTGGAAACTGACCCACTGGTGTGGATAGTGGTTTCTGAGATTAGGTGGAGGCTGGAAGAATCTGACCTTTGTCTCACTTCTGAACCAAGAAGGACTTAAGCTGGTGGAGAATAAAAAAACCCCTTCTCTGGGGGGCTTCTTAACTTGAAGCCCATGGAGCAGAAGCTGCCTGAAGGATTCCTGGGGGAGGATTCAGGGAGTCTGTGAACTTAGATGGGAAAATGTATATATCCATGCCCTCCTCCAGAGGATCTTCCCAACCTTCCCAACAGGTCTCCTGCATTGCAGGCAGATTCTTGACCATCTGAGCCACCAGAGAAGCCTGTATACACACACACACATATTAATTTTTTTCTAACTTCCAATTGAAAGTTAGCATTTCCTCCAATTCTGAATGTAGGTAACAAACCATGACTGTATTGGCACTGCATGTGGCTTTTGTCATCAACAGAAATCACAGATATTTAATATCATATTATAGTTGCTCCAGGATATCTTAAAATGGACTCATTACTATCTTGAAATTATAATAACTGTAAGATCCACTTCTCTATCTTGTTATTTAAAGGTTAATAGAAGCATATGAATTCTTATATCTTTAAACTTACTTGAATAGCTGTCCTTTAATATGATTTTTTCTTTGTAATCCTATTTTAAAATTTTATGCCTTTAAACACATTACTTGTAGGGAACCTTGAAGACTTCACGTTAAGTGAAATAAGCCAGTCACAAAAGGACAAATGCTGTATGATCCTACCTGTCTAAGATACCCAGAGGAGTTGACTTCATAGAGACAGAAAGTAGAATGCTGGTTGCCAGGTGCTGGCGGGAGGGGGAATGGAGCGTTAGTGTTTCATGGGGACAGAGTTTCAGTTTGGGCAGATGAAAAAAAGGTCTGGAGATGCTGGTGGAGATGGTAGCACAGTAGTGTGAATGTACTTAATGCAACTGAACTGCACACTTAACCCTGGATAGAGAGACTAACGCTGAAACATATATTAGCATATGTAAAACAGCCAGTCAGTGGGAATTTGTTGTGTGATGCAGGGAGCTCAAACCCCATGCTCTGTGACAACCTAGAGGGGTGAGATGGGGTGGGAAGTGGGAGGGAGGTACAGAAGGGAGGGCAGGAATGTATACCTATGGCTGATTCATATTGATGTATGGCGGAAACCAATACAATATTGTAAAGCAATTATCCTTCAATTAAAAACAAATTAATTAAAAAACTGGATAGAATGGTAAATTTTATGTGATGTAATTTATCACAATTTTTAAAAAGTCATGGAAACAATACAGATATTTTCAAATCACATACAAAAAAAGACACTGTTCTGTAAAAGTATGCATGCTACTCACTAGGCTAAGACACCCTGATTTGAGGGGAACTGCCCTTTCTCATACCTGTGTATCTTCCCCAGTCTGTTTTACTTGGAGGAAACTTCCTCCCTCTTTAGGGCTCAACTCAAAGGCCGCTGGCCTTGTGGCTGCTGTACTGTCCCCAGGGCTCACCTGGGGATAAATTCTTCCTGTCCCTCTAAACATCCTTCTAGCATCCCAGGTGGACCCTGCTGCCTACCAAGAGCCTGAGGCTTTGCTCTCTGCTTAAGTTAGGGTTTTTTGGCAAGTGTCAGAGAAGTGTTCAAGCCATCTTAGTACCAAACTGAGACTTCCTCCTTGGTGCAATGAGGAAACTTGCTTCTGTGTCAATATCACTTAATGCTTTGTCCACATACATCTTGAGGTAACTCCCCACATTTTGTGAGACATTTACATCATCTTAGTGAATCTACAGATCCTAAGAGGTTTGTATTATCAGGAATAGCATTTTACAGATGAGGAACCAAGATTCAGAAAGGTGAACTGGTTTAACCCCAGAGGGTTTTTTGTTTGTTTGCATTGATCATCTTTCTGTAGCGGTGTTCCCTAGGAGAAGCCCAGGGCTTCATTAGAGGAGGTTCACTTCTCATCAGAGAATCTGACTTTGAAACAGACAGAGAAAAATGATGGACGAAACAAGGAAGGCTTGCCAGATCCTCAGAGTGGGAAGGAGGACCTAGTTTGTCTTCCCTGTTTTAGATGAGGACACATGGGGCGGGCATGTGGAAGAGCTGAGCCCATGCTGCCTGAGCCCTAGAGCCCTGGCACCAGCTCAAGTGCTCGTCCAGCTTCCATCCTCACCCATGTTCTATGAACTATGGTTACTTCTTCAATCTGAGGCCCTGTGATGGAGGGAATGGGAGAGAGGATCTGGGTCTGACCATGTCCTGATTCTCAGAATCCATGTCACCTCTTGGATTGATGCCTAAATCGCAGTCACAATCACTGTGTGAACCCACTGATGTAGATTTTCTCAGTGATTCCAAACTTGCATCACTCGTGGCTCCCTTTATGCTGGTGGTGGTTTAACCATTAAGTCGTGTCTGACTCTTGTGACCCCATGGACTGCAGCCCGCCAGGCTCCTCTGTCCATGGGACTTTTCAGGCAAGCATACTGGAGTGAGTTGCCATTTCCTTCTCCAGGGGATCTTTCTAACCCACAGACAGAACCCATGTCTCATGAATTGCAGACTGTCTACTGCATTGCAGGTGGATTCTTTAGTGCTGAGCCTCTGGGGAAGCCTGGCTCCCTTTAAAACTTTGGCCATATTTGAATGTCATTGAATCTTATCTACCTAGTGCTTCTCCCCTCTCTTTAATGGACCTGTTTTTATTAAAACTTAAATCCATTTACTTACAAAGCGAAATTTATATCACCAGTGTAAATAGAAAACCAATAACCATATAAATTATTCTGATCAAAACAATTTCTTAAATTATACTCCAGTATTGCTGCCTAGAATAGACTCAGCACCTGAAGTCTTCCCTGTCTTTTTTAAGGCACAAATAAAACACATGTCAGGTGTTAAATGCACACTCACATCAAATGGAGACTTTCTTGATATTATTAGGAGGGTTGAAAGGGAGTTTATAAGAACATAATGTACTAATTGTGCAAATCAATGCTATTTACTGTCTTATCTGAGCATCACCTAAAATCATTTTGGGTATCATCTGTGGGCTCTGTACATCTCCAAACACTCAGTTCCTCCTCGAGGCAGCCCTAAGCTACTAGTTAGTACTAGCAGTAGTCAGCCAGTATGAGTTAGTACTACTAGTGGTTAACACTAGTATGAGTTAGTACTACTAGTACTTAGTACTAGAACTAGTTAGTACTACCCCATTTGATGGAGACTGGCAGATTGGTTAACCTGAGGTGGCACAACCAGCAGGGGCAACTTAGCTCTCTTTGATTCTTCAGTTGGGGCTCCTCTCCCCCCGGCTGCCTGACCACAGTGGTGTTTTGTTTCAAGGCTACAGCCCCCAAGGAAAGGAGCATTCTGCAGCGCCCTGTGGCTCCTCAGGAGCTGCTGAGGCCAGGTGTCCATCCAGGCGCAGCCTTCACTGGAAGGGGCCCCGTGGAGAGACGGAGTGCTGGCTGGCAGGCTGTTACTCAGGCCAGTGATGTGCATGGGCCTCCTTAGCGCATGAGGAGGACACTGATGCTGGAAAGCAGGAGAGGGCAGAGGGGAGGGAGATGAAGGCAAGGCACAGAGAGGAGAGAGGCGCTTCAGGGTCTTCACCTGAAGAATAGGGCTGAGAAAACCTGCTTCAGGTCTGCTCTCTATGGCTGTGAGTCTGTTTCGTAGGTAAGTTCTTTGCGTCATGTTTTAGATGCATGTATAAGTGATATCACATGGTGTGTGTCTTTCTCTGCCTGACTTACTTCACTTAGTATGATCATTTCTAGGTCCAGCCATGTTGCTACAAATGGCATTATTTCATTCTTTTTTAATGGCTGAGTAGTATTCCACTGTATATATATGTACCACATCTTCTTTATCTGTAATGGGAAAGAGTATGGAAAAGAATATATATGTATAACTGAATCACTTTGCAGTACAGCACAAATTATCACAGCATTGTAAATCAACTATACTTCAATAAAATAAATTAAAAAAACCCCTATTTCATAGGATGGGTGATTGTGGGGAGGATTTGAGCACATAGTAGGTGCTTAACTCTCCCTCTTCCCTCCTTCCCTCCCACTCCCCTCCTCTTCTCTCCTCTCTGCTCTCCTATCTCTCTCTCTCTCTCTCGTGTGTGTGTGTGTGTGTGTGTGTGTGTGTGTGTGTGTACTTAGTTGCTCAGTCACGTCCGACTCTTTGCAGCTCCATGGACTGCAGCCCGCCAGGCTCCTCTGTCCATGGAATTCTCCAGACAAGAATACTGGAGTGGGTTGCCATGCCCTCCTTCAGGGGATCTTCCCAACCCAGGGATCAAACCCAGGTCTCCCGCATTGCTGGCGGATTCTTTACTGTCTGAGCCACCAGGGAAAACCGAGAATACTGGAGTAGGTAGTCTACCTTTCTCCAGGGGAATTTTCCCAACCCAGGAATCAACCCGGGGCCTCCTGCATTGCAGGCGAATTTTTTACCAGCTGAGCTACCAGGGAAGCCCCCATCTCTCATGGGTACACACAAACACGCACAGATATTGTTTTAAGTGAAAATAATTTGGAGCCAAGGTCTGCACTGACAAGAATAAATGTGACATGTGGGACAAGAAAGACACTGGCAGAGCCCCTTGAGTTTCAGGACAGTCTTATCAGAAGGTGGAATAAGGGGTCCCAAAGAGGTACCCTCCAAAGTGGACCAAGAAGTCCCTCATGGCCAACAGCCTGTAATGTCACAATTGGAACCTCATGCTTTTGAGTTTGGCTCCAGCTTCTCTTCTGTGGGTTCCCTAGAGAAATGCAAGAGCTGACACATAAAGCAGAAATGGATATGTCAGATGTCTTCTTTCAAAAGAGACCCTGGGAAAGAGGGGGCTATTAATGGAAGGAACGGGCAAAGGACAGGATCCACCCCAAGGAGGTGTCTCTTCCTCACTGCACTGCAGGGTCCTGGGGCTTCTCCCAAGCCGAGGAGGGGTGGGTCTGTGGAAGCCCACGGATTGCAAGAGGGCAGAGGGAACCATTTTCAGGGTGCAGGGTGCGTGCTTGGCTGTCAGCTTCCTCCATTCCCATTTCTTATCTCCTGCGGGCGGAAAGGCGAGGCTGATGCGAAGGAGCAATTACACCCAGACCAGGCCTGCTTCTCATCGCTGGCAAACCACTTCCTCGAGCTCCCTTGAGCTCCGCACATCTGGCAGCTTGGTGGGCTTTTTCTCAGGACCGGGGAAAACACAAGCACAGCCATGCGGGTGTGCACGCTGTGTAAATACAGCCGAGGTGTGCCAAGAAGGGGTTGCGGGGGCGCCTGGGATCAGATGTTCTCAGTCGCTCTGTGCACTTTAGTAAGCCTGTCTCCTCCACCAAGGCCTCCGTTTCCTGAGCTGTGAGCTTGCAGAGGGGAGAGGAGGCGAGCCGACGTCTCAGAACTCTTCTTGTGCTTAAAATTAAAACAAAAAATGATATGGATGCTGCTCTCAAATAAAAATACAGATACACAGGAAGGCACAGAGAAATACCGATGACTTTTATCGCTGGTACTGTAACCCCATTGCTCTAGGGCCAAATACATACCTAGACAATAAGAAAAATCCAACTCCACCATAGCATCTCAATTATCAGCCAAAGAGAGGGAGCCATGCCGACTTAAGGGCCGTATTACCTATCTATCTATCTTCCTGACCCAGGGATTAAACCCTGGGTCTCCTGCCCTGCAGGCAGATTCTTCACCCTCTGAGCCACAAAGGAAGCCCCAATCTATCTATTATCTATTTATCTATTTATTTTGGCCTCATGGCATGTGAGGTCTTAGTTCCTGGACTAAGGATTCAACCTGCATTGCAAGCTCAGAGCCTTAACCCCAGACTGCCAGGGAAGTCCCAAGGGCTGTATTTCTTTCTTTCTTTCTTTTTTTGCTTAGAAATAATGAGCTTAACCTGAACCCAGACATCAGAGTTCAGGCACAGGAGGCCTTGTTTCTTTTGCACTATATCGTATTCTTAAAAAATGGAGCAAACATTTTAATAATAAGATTTCCCATGAAAATCCCAATAACTGACCTCTCTAGAAAAGTCAACGGATCTGGGACCATCAGCTGGAATTTGGCCTGGCTGTCAAGGCCATAGTCTGTTCATCTTGATCCCTGCTAAGTGATATTATTTTCTCTTGTCACCTGCCCGGCCACGATGTTGGAGTTAGTGTTTTTGTTTTCCACGTAGAGTGTCTGAATCCTCGAGGTAGGAAGGGAGACACTCCTGTTGGAAGTGTTATCTTCTTCCCTGGTGACTGAAAAGGGCACAGCCCAGAGTGTGCTCTGCTCTAACCTGTTGGGCTTTCCTGCCTCAGCCCAGAACAGGCCTAGTGCAGTCCCCTCCTCTTCGTTGGCTGTGAACAACGCCTGGGGACACACGGCTGTCTGAATCCTTAGGGAGCCTGATGGCCCCTCCCCACAGAAGCAAGTATTCGCCTGCCTGAGCAGGGCTGGGGTCCATGTGCATCCCAGAAACGTCCCAACCTCCCATTTGATCTGGGTTTCCTGCTCAACCTTGCAGCACCTACTGCCAACTTGTGGCTTTCATGTCTTCTGCCCCGGGCCTTTTTCCAACGTGTGAAATGCTTTCCCTTTTTTTCTGCGGGTGGGTCTTCATGCTTGCTGAAAGGTTTTGGAGAATTGAGGCTTTAGCAAAAAAAAAAAAAAAAGTGACTTTCTGGGTTGAGGGTTTTGCAAAAATGAATTTTCCCTCCTTGCTTTTTAAGATCCCTCCTGCCTTGCCTGTCTTAACTTCCTAGCTCTGTCCCCGGCTTGCCGTGCCCCAGTGGGGGCTGGAGGGGGATGGTGGGGGTTGATAGTCAGAGAAGGCGTCCAGAGGAGGGATTCCTTGGCCATGGCTGTGAGTCTACTGCTAAACACGGCAGGAGAGTCACTGAAGAGAAGAGCCTGCGTCGGACTTCCCAGGTAGGAAAGCACCAGGCACATTCTGTAGAATGTTTGGTGGGCAGGAACAGAAGGTACCTTGGGCATATGTTTTAGGGGATTTTTGACTGAGGGATGGTGAGAGAGGAGAAGAAGCAAGGCTCTGAGTGCCAAGGGCTGTGGTACCATGCTATACTTTATCCTGAGGCCACTGGAACTGATGAAGGTTTAAAGCCACAGAACGATGCAGTCAGATCTGAGTTTTGGAAATGTCAACGGACTGACTGGAAGAGAGACAAGAAAAGCAGAAAGAAAACAACAAGCGCCCACACAGGAGACAGTGGTTGAACTAGATGATGGTGGTGGCCTGATGGCGGGCGGTAGGTGAGGACATGCGCTTGACTGGAGGGACAGGTCTCTGGATCACGCATGGAGGAGAAGGAAGAGGGATGAAATGGAGGTGATCCCAGCATGCGTTACCTGATCCTGGACATCATGACTCCAGTAAGGGGAGCAGCTCAATGAAAAACCCAGTGAGTCTGGTTCGATGCTTAAATAAGTAATTTGTATATAAAACAAAAGATGCAGTTTTGGATTTTTGGTGCCAATCTGCACATTCTCCACATTATTTACGGGTGTGCATGTGTGATTTTTGAACTCATGAAACATTCATGCTGTGTTGGCATACACAGTACCTTGGTATCAAGGAAAAGTCCTTTCCTTTCTGCCCTTGCTGCCAGAAGCATCACTTTAGCCTTCCAAGCCTGGCTGAAATGTCATCTCTTCCAGGCAGAACTCCTCCCAGGTTCTGATTTCATAGCCGCCCTCATCCCGTGGCCCTAGGGTTCACTGTCCCTGTCTCTCTCTCAGTGATAAGCATATTGATTTAATCTTTAAATCTGCCATCTGGCACAGTGTTAAATATATGGAAATTGTCACTAAAAGTTGAAGAAGGAATCCGTGATATTTTTATATCCTTCTTACAGCTTTAGATTCAAGGCACAAAGAAATGCAGCCACTGGTCCCAGACCAGACAGAGCTCTTAGACCAGATCCCCAGGGACTTTCCTTCAGCTTTGACCTTTCCCTCCTGACTTCACATTCATGTCTTACACCCAAACACATATCTGCCCCATGCAGTGATTTAGAAGTTAGAGCCCATGTGGAAATCGGGAATTTTCACTCTCGGTTTGAATTTTCTGTTTCTTTGGATAAGTCAGAAGAGCTGGAGACATTGAACATGACCCTTTTCTGATTTCCCACACTCCCAACCATTCCCCGAGTTTCCCCGAACGCTAGGGAGGGAAGACAGTAGCTGTGTAGTATAGTGCGTGTATTGTTGTTTTCCTGCATAGGGGAACATTATTATACAGTCATGGCTTTAACAGATGTGGATGTAAAATGAAACTGGAGTGGGCCTTGTGTTTGGAGAGGATGATTGAGGACATATTTTTTTGGCAGAAGTAATGGCTCTTCCTATGTGCTATATTTAATATGCAAAGGATCCTGTTTCCCTCACTTTCACCATAAGTCCTATGCCCAAGGACCCAGGCATCAAGGTCCCTCGCACAGAGGCAGCTGGACACAGTGGTTAGGAGTATGGCTTTCTGGGTGACCTTGGGCAACTTCCTTAGAAATCTGCCTCTGTTTTCTCATCTGCAAAATGGGGTGATAATAATAAATCATACTTCCTGGAGGTGGTTGTGAGGATTGAATGAGGCAAAAAGTGTAAAGAGCTCAGAAGAGGGGACTTCCCTGGTGGCCCAGTGGTTGGGACTTTGCCTTCTAATGCAGGGGTTGCAGGTTTGATCCCTGCTTGGGGAGCTAAGATCCCACATGCTTCCCGACCAAAAAATAAAACAGAAGCAATATTGTATCAAATTCAATAAAGGCTTTTAAAAAAATTGTCCACATCAAAAAAATCTTTAAAAAAGCTCAGAAGAGCCCCTAATCCCTAGCAACTACACAGAGGAAAGAAAAGATTTTTGTGACTATGGTGCATGGCAGTATATTGGCATTCACTTACTAGTTCATGTATTTGGTAAACATCTGTTGATAGATGATCTTGAAAAATGCCGGACTATAAATTTTAAAGGTTTCTTGGTCTAGGTCTATAACACAGTGGTTCTCAATCATGATGTATATGGACTCATCTGGAGAATTCTGGAATAGTGCTGATTCTGGGGGTCCCCACCCAAGACTGAACAGCAGATGCCCCAGCAGAATCCATGACCCCCACAGTGATGAACCATGTCAAGTTGTGGTCTGGATGGGGCACTGTCCTCAAGTGCTTCCTTAAATTTTGAACCCTGGTGCCTCATTTGCTTCAACTGATCCCTGCCCTGGCTCAGACCTCTAAAACAGAAACTCCATGAGAGCAAAGTTTTTGTTTATTTTTTTGGTCTATTTTTTCCCCTTGTTCTAGCCCCAGGAACTGGAAAAGCAGTGAATACATAGTATGCCCTCAGTAAAAATTTATCAAAAGAAGAGATGAATGAATGATTCAGCAGCCTAAAGTGGAGGCTACGGCTGCCCCTTTGCTGGAGACAGCCGTGTTTGCTCTCTACAAGCCGGAGGGGTGCAGCTCAGATGGTCAGTGTTCTAGAGGGAACCTTGGAGGTCAGTTGAGACACCAAGTCAGAGGCATTTGGTTTCATCATCAAGGTGTTTGCCTTTCCTGCATCCCTCTTGAACTCATATTTCTTTACGTCAATTCATGTTTACACACCTATATTTTTCCGACAAAGAAACCTTAAAAAATTAGTTCTGTAAAGGAAAAATTACTTATACTTGCCATAAATAGGTAACTGTAAACATAATGAAAAAAGAAAGAAATGATGTTATTAATTTCAGCTGGAAACTATTGCCTGTGGAGGCATGGGAACCTGAGTCCTCTTCTTATTATGATAGCAGGAGATCTAAGAACGTAAGAGAGGTGTTAAAGACATACTAGTTTTGGACTGGAGACTTTCTATTGGAGGGAATCAGAAAGCTTGAAAGAAAGCTCAAAAGTGATATGTTTTCCCCTCTGTGCATCGGCGTGATTTAATGCCATATTTATATTTATCCCCTGATCCCATCCATATGGTACCCAAGCATCATTGTATCCATCCCACTGGGGAAATCCTCAGCTAGTCCAACCTTCTCATTTTACAAGACTTAAGCTCAAAGAGGAGAAGGGTTCACCCAATGTCTCATTCATTTTTTCATCCATGTGTCCATTTGACTTCTATCTGCGGATCACCTCTAATACACCTGGCACCATGACCCAGGCAGACCAAGTCTCAGTCACCATGGAGCTACCATCCCAGGGGGAGAGGAGACTGTATCCCAGGTCCCTGGTTCCTTGTCTGGTGCTCCTCTCCTGCTCCTTCCCATACACCTGAAGGTGTTTCATAATTTCCATCCATACCCTGCTTTCACAGATGACTTTCAAAGATGCCTTAAACATCTATTCATTTTACTAAAACAGCTAGGGCTTTCCTGGTGGCCCAGTGATTAAGAATTTGCCTTTCGAAGCAGAGGATACAAGTTCGATCCCTCATGTGGGAAGATCCTACATGACACAGAGCAACTAAGCCCATGTGGAACAACTACTGAGGCTGTGCTCTGGAGCCCAGGAGTCACAGCTACTGAAGCCTGCTCACCCTTGAGCCCGTGCTCCGCAACAAGAGAAGCCACGGCAATGAGAAGCCTGCACACTGCAACTAGGGAGTAACCCTCACTCACCGAGACTAGAGAAAACCTGTGTGCCGCAGTGAAGACCCAGCACAGCCAAGAAAATTAAAAAAAAAAAAGCAGATACATTTTCCCTCCATCTAAGTCTCTTCATCTCGGCAACACACACTTGGAGAACGCTGCTAATTTCGGCGTCTGGCTTCCAGACCCAGACGTCAAAACAACTACCTTTCATCTCAGGTTTGTAACACAGAAAACCTTCAATATTAGGAACAGATAGCCTCGAAGGTGGGTTCATATCTCTCAGCAAGATTGCTGTAACTTAACTCTCCCGCGCCCGATCAAGGCTTTCTCTCTGCCTCGTAGGTATTTTAATACAAATGTTCCTTTCATTTGACTGATTGAAGGTCTCCAACCTGCAATAAATGAAACATCTGATCCCCTTGAATCCAAATCACTTTTTCTTTGATTTTCTTTTACTTCTATTTCTTCGTCCTTTGTTCTACAGCTCGAGTCAAATTTCCCTTTAGAAATTGAAAGAATGTGTGTGGGGTTTTCCTGCCTTTAAAAAAAAAAACCCAGGCTCTAGTGAACCTGCTGGCTCGTGGACTAGAATATTGAGATTGAATTCAATGGCTGCCTGTCTCCAAAAATGTGAATTGCGGGTCATTATCCCCTCTACTCCCCCTTCCCGCCCCAGTATGGAGCAACAGTCATCTGCATTAACCTCTGTGTATAAGTCACCAAAGCTGACTTCCTGAGTAACCCCTAGGCTTGGGAGAAAATATGACTGAAGATTTTTTTGCTTGCTCAAAGAGCTTAGTTATCCATGCACAAAGGCTTCCGTATTGGCATTTGGCTATGGAGGTGAGCATGTAATTGCATTTATAGTGACTTTTCCCATCCATAGTAATGGGCTCCCAGTTTCAGGCAAAGCAGGCTCGTACTTAGGTATATTAGCAGCTGGAGATCTTCACCTTCCAACTTTGCTGGCAACATGGACAACACTGACAAGTACAAGTTCAGGCAGCTGCCGAATCCAGGTTACTCTGGTATCCTTTTCAAGGAACACTTAGGCTCAGTCTGACTCTGCTTTCACAAATGGCCCATGTGGCCATTTTAGGACAAATTTACGTGGGTATTATCTGAAAGGGTTCAGGCTTTAAAATCAGACAGCCCTAGGCTGGACGTCTGGCTACATTACAATGTAATATGTGGTCCTCAGACAAGTCAACTAACTTCTCTGAGCCTTTAGTTCCACCATCTATAAAATAATGACAGTAGCTATTACGATTGAGATATTACAATTAAAAAAAAAGTTGTGTCATAAGGATGCAACTAAGAAAAGAGATCTTACTTCATTCTCCTCTCTCTGGAAGGAAAAGGCCACTGCAATTTCTTGTTTGGATGTATTTTTTCCATGTTTCCTAAATAATTTTGGTGGCCAATGTGGTGAATTAAGGCAGGAAGTTGTTTCAATGAGACAAGACCTTTGATCTTCAGTTGGTACCTTGGAATGGCCCAGAGTTACTAGTGTTACAGAATAACCCCAGGGTGATTTAGATTGAAGTTAGCTACCCATCTCATTGTAATAAAAAGTTTGAGAGAATGAGAAAGAGAGAGAAAGAGAGGTTGACTGGTGCTTTCCTAAATGCCAACATGACTGGCACATGTTCCAAGTTGACCACAGATAACCTGAGTTGGAGATGTGAATCTGAAGGGGTATTTATAGACCTGGTGTCCTGGCTGGTGCAATTGACTATGCAAGCTATGGCAGCATCCTGGCCCCAGGCTTTCAGTAACCCCAGCTCAGGTGAATGGAGGAGGATTTGGTGTCCCCATCAGGAAGGCTCTAGGTCAGGCTGATTCCCCTGTTGATACATTTCCAGGAGCTCAGCCCAGGGCTGTGTTGGGAGAGTGTGTGTAAGCTCTTTCATGCATCCTGTTGCTAGTTTTAAAGGGTCTCGTCATCCTTAACGCTCTCTCAGCCACCCTCATCTCTCTCTTCCTTCTTCGCCTCCTTTCTTTGTTTTTCATCTCTGGCTATGTTTCAAGCACGATTGGAAGCCTGCTGGTGCGAGTTTGCGTGGAGGAGGTGAAGACGCCTCCTATCCTGCTTGGCGCAGGAAGGCAAACATCAAAAGGCCCTACGCCTGTTCCCCACGTGGCCCGGATCTTCCTGTATAATGTGGAGAGGAAATCGGGGCCTTCGTGCTTCCGTTGCTCAGATCGTATCGATTCAGTTTTCCCCTTCACTTCATTTGTAGTTGGAATGGTCCTTACAAGCAGGGCTGCTGCGGGTGAGGTGGAAGGTCAGGATGGGGAGAGGAAATGGGCTGAATGCCGGGGCTGGTAAAGACTGCTGGAGGTTTTGGAAATAAGGGTGGAGTGGAGGGAAAGTTGAGGGTAAACCTCTGGCCCGGGGATGGAGAGGGGCTGTGGTGTTAATCCCAAATGTCCCCAGTCTCCCCATAACTCAGATACTTTGTGTTCTGAATCCATAAAAGAAAGAGCTGGGACCAGATGAGTACTAACCACGACTCTTCAGCCACGACTTTGTAATTCTGCACCTGGTGCCATCTCTTAGAATGTGGCCTTGGCCACCTCACTTTATCTCCAGGCCTCTCTCTCTCTCTTTTTTTTTCACTTGTAATTTTTTAAAATTTATTTTTAATTGGAGGATAATTGCTTTACAATGTTGTATTGGTTTCTGCCATACTACAGTGTGAATCAGCTATAAGTATACATATGTCCTTGGAAGAAAAGCTCTGACCAACCTAGACAGCATATTAAAAAGCAGAGACATTACTTTTCCAATAAAAGTATGTCTAGTCAAAGCTACGGTTTTCCCAGTAGTTACGTGTGGATGTGAGAGTTGGACGATAAAGAAAGCTGAGCACTGAAGAATTGATGCTTCTGAACTGTGGTGTTGGAGAAGACTCTTGAGAGTCCCTTGGACTGCAAGGAGATCAAACCAGTCACTCCTAAAGGAAATCAGTCCTGGGTGTTCATTGGAAGGCCTGATGCTGAAGCTGGAACTTTGGCCACCTGATGTGAAGAACTGATTCATCGGAGAAGACCCTGATGCTGGGAAAGATTGAAGGCAGGAGGAGAAGGGGAGGACAGAGGATGAGATGGTTAGATGGCATCACTGACCTGATGGACATGAATTTGAGCAAGCTCTGGGAGTTGGTGATAGGGAAGCCTGATGTGCTGCAGTCCATGGGGTCACAAAGAGTCAGACACGGCTAAACGACTGAACTGAACTGTCCCCTCTCTCTTGAACCTCCCTTGCATCTCCCATCCCAGCCCCTCTAGGTTGTCACAGAGCACCAGGTTGAGCTCCCTGTGCTATACAGCATCTTCCCACTAGCTACCTATTTTACATACGGTAATGTATATGTTTCAATGCTATTCCCTCATTTCATCCCACCTTTTAAAAAAAATATTTATTTGGCCAGGTCTGATCTTAGTTTCCTTGCAGTGTGTGAACTCTCTAGTTGTGACATGTAGGCTTAGTTGCTCCCCGGCATGTGGGATCTTAGTTCCCCAACCAGGGATCAAATCTGAGTCCTCTGCATTGCAAGGCAGATTCTTAACCGCTGGACCACCAGGGAAGGCCCTCTAGGCACCCTTTAAATCATCTCCATGCTGGAGGTTGTGAGGTGACTCAACAAGACAATATCCATGCCTGTGCTTAGCTGGTGCTTGGAGTAAAAGGGGAGCCCAATGCATTAAATATGCATCTCTTCTCTGTGACCCCTGTGTCCACATGGGGAGTGCCCAGGGAATTCTTAGTTTGGTATATTCGTTCTCTTATCATTTTAAGCTTTGTGGGCCATGTATGGTTTCTGTTGCACATTTTCCCTCTTCCCGCCCCCGCCCCCCCCCCCCCCAACTCTTTTAAAATGTGAAAACCTGTCCTAGCTCACAGGCTGTATAAAAACATGCAGTGAACTGGAGCTGGCCTGTGAGCCGTACTTTGCCAACCTTTGCCCCAGAGATTGATGAGTCTCAAATGCCAGCTTAGTCACTTACTAGCTGCGTGACACTGGACAAGTGATCTAGCCTCTCTGATCATCATTTTCTCCATCTATCAAAAAGGGCTTGTAACTACTCTTCTCACAATAGTACTGTGAGAAAGATGTAAACAGATGACAACATTTAGCAGAATATCTGGCATACAGTTAGCACTTAATAGTGGTTTATTATTACTATTAATTTGCAGCTGGGAATTTAGAGCCTGCTTGGATTAGAGCTTGGTTGAGCATAGTTCTTTTTTTTTTTTTTTTTTTTTTTGCCACAGGGTCAAAGGAGAAAGGTTCTCTGAGGACAAAGCCCAGGGCCTCTCTGGGCCAAAGATGCATGAATGAATTTATTCCTTCCTTCACTCACTCACCCACAAACCTTTATTGAGGGTCTACAACATCCCAGAACTGGGGACATGGCAGAGTACAAAAGAGACCACATTACTACCCACAAGAAGTTCATATTCTAGTGGAGGGAGAGAGATGATACACGTGCAATGAGAAAGGCCTCAAGGGGAAGGTATTCTATGAACAGACACCTGAATGAAAGGATGGAAGGAGTCAGTCACATGAATGTTGGGAGAAAGAGAATTCCAGTCACAATAAGCAGGGTGTGCAAAGGCCCTGAGGCTGGAATATAGTTTTCCTGTAACAGAAACACATGGGAGCCAGAACACCAGGAACAGGTGATGAGGCCAGAGTTAAGTGTCCTAAAGGGAGATGGTGGATCAGATATCTGAGGAGGAGGCTGGGGAAGGGTTGCAGACCATGTAGGCCTTGTAGTCTTCATGTCCAAGGATGCTGGGGGAGGAAGCCAGAATAATCTTTGCTCACTCCCTCTGCGGTTACTTCTTTCATCCAATCCATATCCACGCAGCTCCCACTCTGTGCCAGTTATTCTCCCCACTGTGTTATCACACACCGCCCTCTGTGCTCTCAAGGAACTCAGAGCCAAATGGGGAGCCATTCATTCAGTAAATACCCCACTATAAGACCACTGCCCTGAAGAATGATGGCAGTAAGAGGCTCTAGGGGAGACTGAGCTAGCCTGGCAATCAGGGAAGGCTGCCTGAGAAAGGAAGAGTGGAGAGGAGAGCAGGGCATTTGGCAGGTGGCAGCGTGGTTCCTTCTAGGAGCTCAGAGAGGCCAATGAGGCTGGAGGTTGGAGAGTGAGGGGCAGTATGGCAGGCGTGTGCACAAATCCATCAGATTTGGGATTTGTGCCCCCACATGAAGTGTAACCAGGGTGCTGTCAGAAGGGCGAAAGCCTTGGCAGTTCCCACTGCTGGGATCTGCCAGAACAGGCGCCCTGAAGGTAAGGACCATCGCTTAGTTCCCCTCCCGGCACTTGGTACCTGACCTGGTCGACAGCAGGTGCAGGGTTAGTGTGATGTTGAGGGTCCCTCCCAACCAGTCTTCCCCCAGAGGGTCAGGATGAAACCCAACAATATAGAGACTTGGCCAAAGTGGAGGGCCATCCAAGTTCAGTTTGGAAGTGATGAGAATAAGGCTTAAAGCATCTGGCGGGTGGTGGTGGTTCTTTAATGAGCAATGAAAACGTGGCCATGACTTTACCCATCAAGTTTTCAAGATGACTTTTTTGTGGGGGTGGGAATTATACCACACAGCATGTGGGATCTTAGTTCCCTGACCTGGTATTGAACTCCTGCCCCCTGCTTAATGGCTGGACCACCAGGGAATTCCTTCTCAATGTGAGTTTTGACTGCCTTAGCTCCCTGCCTCCTTCCACACCTTGCCTCCAGCCTGTCACCCTAATGATCCATCCATCCCCTCGAAGAGCCTATTTCCACAGTTCACTTGGGAAGGGACCCTCCAAGCTCTTTCCCACCTGAAGCCTCTGCATGTCCTGTTGCTTGTGTTGTGGGCGCCTGTCCCCTCCACCCCGCTCCACCTCGATAATTCCCTCTTGTCCTTCTGCACCACTCGTCTCCTGCTCGGATAACCTTCCCAGAGCCCCCGGCCTGCACTATTCATCCCACAGCATCCTGTGCTTGTCCTGGGTGTCAGGTCATGAATTCCTTATTCTTGTCCTTTTCCTATTCCTCTCTGTAGTTTGTGGTCCCCTTTTCCTGGAACTGGGCCAGCACAAAGATGTGTTCAGTGACCAGCTACTGAATGAATGGATGGATGGATGGGTTTATGCGGTTTTAGGGCTGGATGAGCCCCCAACAACCTCATTCTTCCAAGAGTGCTTCAGAAAGAAGAGATTTTGCTTAACACTCCCTAGGCATATCTGCATTTTATGAGATGAAATAAAGCTTAGGCTAAAGGAATGCACCTCTTGTAATGGAGAAAATATTTTAAAAATATTAAATGCCTGTGGTTCTCATCCAACTCCTCTATAAATAATGTTGTCCACAGCCATTCCCCCGTGGCTGCTCCAATGAAGGGTGAATGTCACCTTGGGAATGACTATGATATGAGGGAGGAAATGCCCAGGCTCAACAGGAAAAGGAAGTAGAAAGACCCTTCTTGACAGGTGAGAGGTGAGAGGAAAATGAAGAGCAGGGTTGTGTAGGGGATGTGAGCATTGGGCCACCAGGGTTCTGACCGCCCTTCTTAGGGAGGAAATGCTGGGACCACAGCCTTTGCATACACAACAGCTTGAATGTCCGTCCAAGTGGGACAGATCACTGGGAGGCTTTGGTTCTGGGAGCATCAGCTGCCCTGCAGAGGGCGCCAGTGAGTATTCAGAAGACACTGAGTAAGTCTTTCCAAAGTCACAAACTCAGAGACTAGACAGGACTATTTTAACTCAGTGGAGATGCTTCAAACTGAAGAAGTGAAGTGGTCTTTAAGTAGCAAGTTTATCCATTCCTGAACCCTCCACCTATATCCCTGGTGGCAAGAGGCTCAGGGAAATGAGAAGATCAATTATACAAAATAAAGCTGCTACATTTTCTGTATACACTTAGTAGTAGTATGACTGGAATTGCGACCCCCTGCCTCCCCACCTTGTAATGGTAGTACCTTGCTGTTGTGTAGTCGCTAAGTCCTGTTTGCCTGTTTTGTGACCCCATGGACTACAGCCCACCAGGCTCCTCTGTCTAAGGAATTTTCCAGGCAAGAATACTGGAGTGGGTTGCTATTTCCTCCTCCAGGGCATCTTCCCAACCTAGGGATTGAACCTGGATGTCCTGCATTGTAGGCAGATTCTTTACCCATGAACCCATGGGAAGAGCCAATCTACCCGTGGGAAGATTGGTGGGCCTTAATATTACACCAAAATATGTTTGCCTGTTGGCACCATCCCAGCCACCCAACAATTCTAAGCCTGGTTTCTTCTGATTTTCCATGATGTGCTTTGCCTCTTCATCTTCCTCAGTCTCTTTTGCAGTGAAGATGCAGCACAGATTCTAACAGCAAATATGAAGTGGGAATCATGGAGCTGAGCTGGACAGTTTCTTAGTCTTCCAGCTCAGCTTCTCAAGACCCATACATTTATCTGAGACCCTGATGTACAGGAGACACCAATCACCATGGGGGTGTATGTCTTCATCCATCCACCCTTCCTTATGTCCTTCCTTATGTCCAGGATGGGCTGTCTCAGCCTCACCTGTCCATGTACAGATGCTGGGGCCTTGGCTCTATTCAACCAGTTCCCTCTTGGGTTCTATACACCTAGGCTCTCTAAATGAGTACACTGACTCCATCATTCTCTTACATTCTCTTGCCCACAGATCCCACTGCTGAATTAATACCTGGTCTTTCAGTTCCTGGCTCATCCTCTTAGTTCAGTTCAGTTCAGTTGCTCCGTCGTGTCTGACTCTTTGCAACCCCATGAACCGCAGCACGCCAGCCCTCCTTGTCCACCACCAACTCCTGGAGTCCACCCAAACCCATGTCCATTGAGTCGTTGATGCCATCCAACCATCTTATCCTCTGTCGCCCCCTTCTCCTCCTGCCCTCAATCTTTCCCAGCATCAGGGTCTTTTCAAATGAGTCAGCTCTTCGCATCAGGTGGCCAAAGTATTGGAGTTTCAGCTTCAACATCAGCTGTTCCAGTGAACACTCAGGACTGATTTCCTTTAGGATGGACTGGTTGGATCTCCTTGCAGTCCAAGGGACTCTCAAGAGTCACATCCTCTGGATCAATTACTCTCTGCTCTTATTAGAAGTTAAATATTCTTGTCATAACTTGACCCCTTTGAAAATGCCTGATGGTCGTGTCATAAAACAATGGCAAGGCAGTTAAATTGAATCCTTTTTTAAAAAGTGCATCCTCACATCTGATGAAGAACAATAATGCTTCACACTCACAAGGGAACGTCTCATCTTCAAAGCACTCTGCTACCATTAAAGGCCACATTTGCTGAAGACAGACTCCCTTTCTTTTGTGTCATACTGAATCATCTCAGATTTAATTTAGAAAGGACAAGGAGTAGGGGACCCCCTTATAGTGCAGCATTGTGCTTGAAAACAGGCTGAAAAATAAGCCCTGAGAGACCTCAAGATAATTGTCCTTTCCATCCCAAATCCTCCCAAATGTGTCCCAGTCATGCTTTCTTCTTATATCCTTTTTTTGAGGGGGGCAAGATGGGTCATGTTATGCTGCAGTAACAAACAATCCCGTGATTGCAAAGGCTTGAGATGCTGGAGACTTCTTTGGCAGTCCAGTGGTTAGGTCTCTGTGCTTGCACTGAAGCTGGTGAGATTCCTGGCCGGGGGAATAACATCTTGCATGCCCCGTGGCATGGTCAAAAAGAAAAAAAAAACTATCAGAAGTTGATTTTCGACTCATGTTACACATCCAGTGGATCACCTGGTGTTTGCTCCATTTCTCCACTGCACAAGCGACCCGAGATGTATGTGTGGCCAGCATTTGACATGATGACAAATGCCATTCAAAGGGAAAGAGCAAGTGTGGTCAATCACACATTAACTGGCTCTTTAAAGCTTCCACCTGGAATTGGCACATGTCACCTCTGATCACAGTCCATTGTCAAGCAAGTCATACAGCCACGTTGGTCATAAGCCAGAGTCCTATCACAGCCTCCTAAATCTTTTCTTGAACCAAATCACTCACCTTCTCCTCCATTTCTTCCATCACCACCAGACTTCCCTTGCCTAGACGTCTGCTGAAGCCCTGATCTGATTTCCCTGAATTTACTCTTGTATCTTTCTCCCCGATCTACTGTCCGTACTCCGTACTCTGATCTGAGTGAATTCGTCTGTAGGCAAATTTTATTTCATTGCCCTTACCTCAAGTTAAACCCTTTCATTGGCTTTCCATGGCTCTTAAAACACAACCCCTCTCCTCTCAGGGACTTCCCTGGTGGTCCAGTGGTTAAGACTCCCCACTTCCTCTGCAGGGGCCACGGATTTGATCCCTGGTCAAGGAACTAAGATCCCACAGGCCACACAAAATGGCCAAAAAAAGGACACCTACATTAAAAAAAAAACAACAACAAACCAAAACACAGAGCCCCCTCTCAGTCCCCACCAACCTCATCTCAAGTGACGCTTCCTGTTTACTCTCTTCTAAGGCCTTGGATCACAGGATCTTTGCCTTTGCCATTCTCTCCATTAGGAGAGATCCATCCCCCCTCCTCCAGGTAATACCTCATCATCCTTCATCTCCTAGTCAGCCATGCCTTCTCCAGAAGTCTCTCTGTTGACCCTTGGTGAGTCTGCTATGAGTCTCTCTTATATAACACTCCCTGCAGTCAGAACTGTATTTGTATGTACGACTGAACTCTAAGATCCTTGAGGGCTTGGGCCTTGTATTTTTATTTTTTTATTTTTTAAATATTTATTTATTTAGCTTATTTGGCTGTGCCAGGTCTTATTGCAGTAGGTGGGATCTTTAATTGCAGCATTTGAACTCTTAGTTCAGGCACGTGGGATCTAGTTCCCTGACCAGGGACAGAACCCAAACCCCCTGCATTGGGTGCATGGAGTCTTAGCCACTGGACCACCGGGGAAGTCCTCTTGTTTTATTTGAGTTCAGCTATGTATTCCCACAGCCTAATAGCACAGTGCTTTGTACCCCAGTAATACTGATTGATTGAGTGCATGAATTTTTCTCCATTTGTTCTCTCATTTCTGTTTGCCCAAATATCCAGTTCAGGTCAAAGACAAATTCCTTTGTGTACTTTTCTTATGATGTTTATCTAATGCTTATTATAATCATTATTATTATCTACAATAATTGTGAATTTGTCTTTCCTTCTCCCATGGGGCCTAGGGCCTTCAGAGCCTTGACCGTCATAGACACTTAGCATATGGTTGTTAAATTGACCTGAAGTGGCTAAAGTCACCCTTTCTGGTTTTGATGCAGAAGGAAGTCTGCATGGCATCCCTGTCATACCTCGTGGGGTCTGGCTCTGCCCATCTCTGACGTCATCCTCACCACCTCTTCTTCACTCCACTCATCCCTCTCTAAAGGGTGCTTGAGCTCCAGGTCTTTGCACAATTGTCTCCCTCAGTTAACTCAGGTAATGACTCAAATCTCTCCAAAAAAGCCTTCCCAATCAAAAATGGCATACCCTTTTCCTATTTTTAAATCATTCTCTGCTTTCTTCTTCTTCTTTTTAAAATTATTTATTTTTGACTGTGCTGGGCTTTTTTCTAGTTGCAGACAGCAGCGCTGCTCTTCATTGTGGTGTTCGGGCTTCTCATTGCGGTGCCTTCTCTTGTTGTGGAGCATGGGCTGCAGGGTCCGCAGGCTGCGGGGGCTGCAGGGTCCGCAGGCTGCGGTAGCTGCGGCTCCTGGGCTCTAGACCGCAGGCGCCATAGTTGTGGCGCATGCGCTTAGTTGCTCCTAGGCCTGTAGGATCTTCCTGGATCAGGGATCGAACCGTGTCTTCTGTATCAGCAGGCGGATTCTTTACCACTGAGCCACCAGGGAAGCCTCCATTTTCTTTTTTCTAAATTGTTCATTATAGATTTTATAAGGGCATGTTATATATTTATTTTCTGACCCTTTATTGGGATGTATAGTCCATGAGGATAGGAATCACTGCTTATTACAGCATCTTGGGGCTCGATGAACTCCTGCGAATGAATGAATGGTTAGTAATTATATCAATTAACTGCCTAGTTTGGCCTTTGGGAGAATTAACTTGATTGTTTGATTATTTCGGTTGTAACATAACAGGATATTTTTCCAGTTGTTCCAGTAGGAATAGTTAGGATTGTTTTCCAAATTTCAACCTATTTCTCTTTTCACTTTTGTCTTTCTTTCTGACTCTGACTTTCATTTTCTCAACCAGTATAAGTCATATACATACAGACACATACCTCTCCTCAGAACAACTTTATTAGATCATTAGTTGAGGTGACGGAACGTTGACTCTCTTTAATTTTGTTCCTCATGTGTTGTAGATTTCCAAGCAATTAAGTTCATCGCAGAAAAACAAAGTATGAATTTTGCAGTTTTCTGAGAATTATTGGAACCAGGTCTTCAACACAAGATATGAGTCTATAAATATTTTCAATCTTTTAAGCAGTAATTACATTTTGGTGCTGATTCACACGTAACTGTTTTCATATTTCCACCACATGCATGCTGGAGTGTACATATTTTTCCTTTTTTTTTTTTTTTTTTCAGAAAAGCATATAAAATACAAATCTTTCTACTTCAAAGTGGCAGCAGAGGAGTTAGAGTTCTAAATATTCTCTGATTTGGAATGGTGTTCCACTAGCATGAAACCAACATTTCATCAAAGTGGTTTGCTTCAGTCAGGGTTGTACTGGTGAGATATGAATTATAAATCATATCTTCTGTTTTACATGGGAAACGGGAGCTCTGAGGTGGATCGTGCTTGAACAGATGGACTCGAGGTGGTTTCATGTCTTCTGCTTATGCTTTACTTCTAATGTCATTTTCAAAGATTCCATCATTAACTTCAGAGGCACCGAGGCAAGGAACTTTCAACAACTAAATATGGGTTTTGGCAAAGGTTCCAGCTGCCAAACAAGGCAGGGTGGCCTGGCGTGCCTGGGCAACACAGAACAGAGGGATGGGTACAGGGAAGCGGGGACAGAAGGGGACAGAGAAGGGCCATCCCCCCCACTGGGTTCTCAGTTCCCCGCAGACAGGGAGCATCAGGGAAGGACCGTAGAACTGGCTTTGAGGTCCAAGTTTACCTGTATCCTGTTGATTACACTGGGTTCTTGTTTTCTAGCTATTCAGCATTCAGAATTAGGAATAGGGAGAGTTTGGACTGGATTGGGGCCAATATGCTGTGATTCTGCTGTCTAAAGTGTTAAATGTTGAAATACTATTTGGTAAAAAGCCCCCTCTTGACTTCCTTGGTAGTCCAGTGGTAAAGAATTCGCCTGCCAATGCAGAGTTCAGTCCCCGGTCTGGGAAGATCCCTCATACCATGGGGAAACTAAGCTCGTGTGCCACAACCACTGAAGCCTGTGCTCCTTGAGCCCGTGCTCCAAAACAAGAAAAGCCACTCGGTGTCCACTGAGTCGGTGGTGCCATCCAACTATCTCATTGTCTGTTGCCCCCTTCTCCTTCTGCCTTCAATCTTTCCCAGCAGCAGGGGCTTTTCCAGTGAGTCAGCTCTTCACATCAGGTGGCCAAAGTACTGGAGATTCAGCTTAAGCATCAATCCTTCCAGTGAATATTCAGGGTTGATTTCCTATAGGATCAACTGGTTTGATCTCCTTGCTGTTCACGGGACTCTCTAGAGTCTTCTCCAGTACCACATTTTGAAAGCATCAATTCTTCAGCATTCAGTCTTCTTTATGGTCCAGCTGTCACATGTGCTAAGTCACATCAGTCGTGTCTGACTCTTTGTGACCCCATGGACTGTAGCCCAGCAGGGTCCTCTGTACATGGGATTCTTCAGGCAAGAATATTGGAATGGGTTGTTACTACCTTCTCTAGGGGATCTTCCTGACCTAGAGATCTAACTGGCATCTCTTATATCTCCTGCATGGGCAGGTGGGTTCTTTACCACTATCACCACCTGGGAAGCCCACATCCTTGCATGACTATAAGAAAAACTTTGACTATATGGACCTTTGCTGGCAAAGTGATGTCTCTGCTTTTAAATATGCTGTCTAGGTTTGTCATAGCTTTCCTTCCAAGGAGCAGGTGTTTTTTAATTTCATAGCTACAGTGTACCATCACAGTGATTTTGGAGCCCAAAAAGATAAAATCTGTCACTGCTTCTACTTTTTCTCCTTTTATTTGCCATGAAGTGATAGGATCGGATGCCATGATCTTAGTTTTGAATATTGAATTTTAAGCCAGCCTTTTCACTATATTAACACTTATACGTGGAATCTGAAAAACTTGGTATAGATGATCTTATTTACAAAGCAGAAATAGAGACACAGGTGTAGAGAACAAATATCAGGGGGGAAGGGGAGAAGGGATGAATTGGGAGGTTGGGATTAACATATATACACTATTGACACTATGTATAAAATAGATAACTAATGAGAACCTACTGTATAGCAACAGGGAACTTGGTGCTCTGTGGTGACCTAATTGGGAAGGAAATCCAAAAGAGAAGGTATATATATATATATAATTATTAATTAATTATCATTAATATAAATATAGTTGTGTTAATTATCTATTAATACATATATAATTATACATATTAATATATGTCCACTGATATATATATGTAGCTGGTTCACTTTGCTGTACAGTAGAAACTAACACAACATTGTAAAGCAATTATACTCCAATAAAAATGATAAAAAAAGACTGGGTACTTGATTTACTACATTCCTTTCCCACTCCTGCAGAAATGCAGAAGCTTCTGTCCAGCCTCGGTATCTGTGAAATTAGGAGGAGCAGAGCCCCCTGCTGACCAGTGAAGTCAACTCCCTATTTTAACCATTCTGAGATGCTTGTTTTTGCAGCATTGATCCAACCCTCCTGACTGATATTCATACTTTTTTCACTTTTCTAGCTCCTGGACCCAGGATAATACCTGACATATTATGGGCCCTCAATAATTATTTGCCAGATTAATAAATGAATGAAGACAGAGTCCTGACCTTCCAAAGGGAGCAGCTGTCATGTAGATCGACTAAGTAGGAAGGAGGTGAGAGTGGGAATAGAGATAATGCTAAGGATGAGTTGGCTGTAGAAGTAGATGATCTCATTCCCGAACTGGAATGCTGGTACCTGTCCAATCCTGTCTCTTTGACAGGTTTAAAGTTTAAAATATAAGTCTTCAGATGCTGACTTTAGCAGTGCCTTGGTAGTTAAAATTTAAAAAGGCAGAAAAAAGAATTAATGATTATCTGCTGAGATAAAAATAAGACAGAGGAATCAGCAGGTGGTGAGTAATCCACTCGCCTCCCCTGTTTCTTCTTTCTCATGGCTTAATTGATTATTTTAAAAATTGAGTCTGTTTACAAAATTGTATTAGTTTCAGGTGTACAGCTTAGTGATTCAGTGTTTTTACAGATTCTACTCCATTAAAATGTATTGCACGACAATGGCCATGATTCCCAGTGCTGTACAGTATAGCCTTGTAATTTATCTATTTTATACATAGTAGTTTGCATTTTTTAATCCCATACTCTTACCTTGCTCCTCCCCCTTCCCTCTTTCCACCGGTAACCACTAGTTTGTTTTCTTTATCTGCGAGTCTCTTTCTGTTTTGCATATATATATGTTTGTTTTATTTGTTAGATTCCACATGTAAGTGGTATAATACTGTATTTGTCTCTTTCTGCCTTATTTCACTAAGCATGATATTCTCTAGATTTATCCATCTTAGGGCTTCATTGATTTATTTTTGTAGTTTTTATTTAGTTATTTTTGGCTGCCTTGGGGCTCTGTCACTGTGTGCGGGCCTCCTCTAGTTGTGGTGTGTGGGGGACACTCTCTAGCCGTGGTGCTCAGGCTTCTCATTGCGGTGGCTTCTCTTGTTGCGAGCAGGGGCTCTAGGCACATGGCTTCAGTAGTTGCGGCTCTTGGACTCTAGAGCATGGCTTCAGTAGTTGTGGTACTCGGGTTTAGTTGCTCTGAGGCATGTGGGATCTTCCCAGACTAGGGGTAGAACCAGTGTCCCCTGCATTGGCAGGCGGACTCATAACCACTGGACCATCAGGGAAGCCCTCAGGGCTTAATTTAGATGGTGCCCATTGCTCTTATCTGTTCAATGGTTCCTCCTACCCTTTAGATATGGTGAGTAGTGACTGGGTGTCAGCTCCTGGGTTAGGTAACAGATACCGTGTGGTCTGTTCTCTTAGACACTCACAGCTGCACACAGGGAGGAAGACCCAGGGTAAGCGCTGTCGCCCTCAGGCCCAAGGTGCATGGGGAGACCACCCATGCACCTACTGGAAGTAGCTACACCTTTTGCTTTAAAATCCTTGGAACTTTGATTCCGTACTTTCCCCAAGTCCTTTAAATTGCTGTTCCATCCTTGACCAGCACAGAAGCTTTTTTTGGAGGAAGGGAAGGCAAGTCGTATTCTTATTTGCAAGATGGGAAAGCAGAGGCAGGGAGTAAGACATGCAGTCAAGGTCAATGTCAGACCTGAGGTGGGGACTTTGAGGTCAGGATTTCTAGAGTCCAAGGACACCAACCCCTCATTCCTATGCAAAGAAACTAGTCTGAGTGATAAGAGCAGACTCTGCATGATTTTAATACCTCTAGACCACATTTTTGCCCCTTGACTTACATCCCTGGATATGTTCCAGTGTCTCGTGGTCTATAGTCTATGGGAACTTGAATAGAATTTGTATCCTACTGTTGTGTGAAAACAGTATAACTCTTAATTATGTTGAATTGGTTCATGGTGCTTTTCAGGTCTACTATATCCTACTTTTCTATATATTCATTCTATTAATTTTTGAGGGTTTGATATTGAAACTTTGACAAAAAAATCTTAATTTATCTACTTAAAAATAATTGTAATATATAGTGGAACTATATGCAACTTTGTTCTATATTTTCCAAGCCTCTTGTAAATGTGTTTTCATACTTTCATAAATTAAAAAAAAAAGAAAGAAAGAAACCAGCCTGGCACAGACCAATGGCTTCCTCCAGGTCACACGGTGAATCAGTATAAAAATTAAGACTGAATCTGATTCTCTGGGCCTGCAAGATTCCAGGGTGTGTCTGGCTAAGCCACACAGCCTTTTTAAAAAACCAGGTTCATGTTGATTGGTTTTGCTTCAAATCAAAACCAATTAGATACAAGAGTCAGAAACATTAGGCAGACGACTGCCTTCTCAAGACACTTCAAGACCCTGCTCACCCTGACATGTGTGGATGAAACAGACCTGATTCTGGCCCGCATGCTGAGCAGGCGTCCTAACAGCCTGGCACGCCGGTTGCACAGAATCAATGTTGTCAGTGTTAGCGCAAGCGTCTCTTAACGCCAGAAGCCGAGGAGGCAGGTGGATAAATTTGCAGTGGCGGGGGGAAGGAAAGCAAGCCTACCAGGTATCTGTTACTCAGAGAGAGATGAAAGAGAAATCAGCAGGCCTTTTTCAAAGCTGAAAAACAGCCTGCATCACGCGGATGGCCAGCCAGCTGGGCGACAGGAATTTCTTCCACTGTGGTTGACCAACTGGACCAGGGAAACTTCTCTGGGCTGCTTGTGTTAATAGGTTGTTAATGATTGATGCAGGGGCCTTTTATGTCACCCAGTGAAAGGCAGAAACAAGGGGCCTGACTTTGGCGCTGATGACTAGACCAGCACTTGTTCTGTGCAAAGGCAGAATTTTAAAACATTTATGTTGGCTGAGCTTGAACCGGGCTACACAACAGCTCGTTGGAGGAATGAAACGATCTTGTCTGGTGTTCGCCTTCCTTTGTTCTTTCAGTCAGACATTAAAAATACAGCAGGCTAAAAGGAGAAAATAAATTTCAAAGATCCTGCTAGATGTCAGGCACAAAGAGGAGGCGAGATGTGGGGCGAGTTTGCTAAACAGATAAAGCAGTGAGTAGGGATGTGGAGTAGATTCTTTGGATACAGAGACTTAACTCTGTCCTGGCTCCTTATAGCCCCCTTGGGGTATTTCTTAAGCATACCCCAGTGGGATCCAGTGGGCTTGCCTGATGGCTCAGCGGTCAAGAATCCATCTGCGATGCAGGGGACTTGGGTTCAATCCCTGGGTCAAGAAGATCCCCTGGAGAAGGAAATGACAACCCATTATATTCTTGCCTGGGAAATCCCATGGACAGAGAAGCTTGGTGGACCTGACCCAGGAAATCGGGTTGCAAAAAGTTGGACACAACTTAGCAACTTAACAACAGCAACAAGTGCCCCTGCCACCCTGTTTCCTGGGTTAGGTTCTTTTTTACAGAGCATTCTAGTGTGCTCTAGTGAAATAGCTATTTTCTGTGTTCTTGGCTCTGAGCATGGTGTGGCTTGGATACTCAAAAACAATAAACTTACTTATTGATATATAGTATAAATACAGAAAAGTTTTCTGGAAATCACAAATGTGTATCTTTCCATATATATGTGTTCACTAGTTGAATACACCCATGTAACCCCCACTTGCATCAATAAACAGAACATTAGTTTGGACACATTGTCTCCAAAGAACCAAAATGATTTTTTTGGAACTCTCTTCCCATTGCAGATCAGATTTTCATATATTTGATAAATACCTAGGGTGATCGTATAATTTATCTTCCCAACTGGGAAAACTTTGGGAATGAAAACGTACCATGGGCATAAACTGGAATTGTCCTGGCTATTGTAAATAGTGCTGCAATGAACATTGGGGTACACGTGTCTTTTCAGCAAGGAGGCTCAAGAGTGAGGGGATATCTGTATAATTATGACTGATTCACCTTGTTGGATGGCAGAGACCAAGACAACATTATAAGGCAATTTTCCTCCAAATAAAAAACAAGCAACAATAAAATGGAATTGTCCCAGGAAGTGAGAAATGTGCGTTCACTGTATCTCTCACCATGGCACACGCTAATCGAGCACTGTGTTCTTGAGTCTCTACTTGGTACTGCAGTGCTCCATCCTCTTTCTGCCCTTCTTTTCCTGCTCTGTGATCCAGGAAGTAGACTCTTGTGTACTGCATCTCTGCGTCTCATTGCCCTTTGGCTTCAGCCAGTGGGAAGGCCAGCAGGAAATCATAAGTTGGGAAGAGAGAGAAAGAGTATTTTTTCCGTCCCTTTACTGGCGCTGCATCTCTGGCTATGTCTTCCCCCCTCCATGGTTACAGCTCCTGCCGGGGTGGCCCTCGTCCAAGCCCCAGATGCTCTGGCCTCTAGTGGCACAGTTTCCTCCTCTTGTCTTTCAGCTCTAAGAGATGGAACAGTTTTTCTCTGCTGCTAGTCTTTAGGTGTATCAGTATCCCACCATGGCCCCCACACCTGCCCACAGCTATGAGTAATTCCTTCATCGCGGCTTTCTTGTTGGAACCTTCCCAAGTGAATTCTGTTTCTTACCAGGATTCTGACTTATACAACTGCTTGCTATGAGCCACCACTAATCCACATCAGTTTAGGATGCCTTTACAATAGTCCAGAAAGTAGTGACCATTGTTGTCCCCATTTCTTAGATAAGGAAACTGAGAACGGAGATTTAAAATCATTTACCGAGACATACAGGTAGAAAGTTGTGGAACTGAGTCTTACAGGAGTGGCTGGAATCTAGAGATAATGGTATGGGTTTTGCTCAGAATGGCCTTCAAATTGATGACTTTGAGGCCTCTGATCACATCCTGTAATGACCAGGTAGCTCCCAGCAGTTCAGTGCAAAGCCCAAAATTCAGAGAAGAGACTCAGATAAGAAAAAGACTCAGACTGGTTTTCATTAGACAGATAAAGCATCGACTATCTACACTGTTGTCTTTTTAAGCTATTGCTTTAATATTGTAAAGCAGTAAGGTCACCTGAACTGCAGCATGGGCACCTCCTGGCAATTTGTTAAAAATGCAAAATTCCAGGCCCCACCCCAGACCTACTGGATTGGATAATCTGTAGTGGGGCCCAGCAACCTGTATTTTAAGAAACTCCGCCCACCCCCCAGCCCCCCGGGGGATTCTGATGCCCTGGCCTTTGAGGTCCTTAGCTTCCTGCCTGAAGCTTGGCACTGTCTGGCTATCAGAGTTACTTGGAATTTCCCAAATTCTTTCTTTGTCTGATGGGATTGAGAATAAATGAGAAGATGACATGAAAACCCCAGAACCCCTGTCTTCCTGCTTCCCCTGTGGACTTCATCTCTATTTGTGCAGCTGTTGAAATCGCTGAAGCAGTTGTTCATGAATATTTCAGGGCCTCTGACAAATCCCAAGTCTGATTACCAGAACATAGAGGGAGGAACCCCAGAAATGGCTGTTCTTACAGGCTGTTACAATAGAGCTAGTTATATATTCACTGAATCCTGGCAGGGCCCCCAAATCTGGAAGGAGGAGTCCTTGGTCAACACAGGGCCCATGTCTGATGAGGGGTAGAGGTTATGGCTGACCTTCTCTGAGAAGTTGCTAGAGTAAGAGTGATGGCGACATTCTCAACACTGTGATTTAAGTGGGGCTACATTACTTGGTGATAAGTAACAGAAACTGAATTAAAGGAGAAACAAAAGAAGTCTATTAGAAGATATATCAGTTAGGGTTCAGTCTAAGAAACAGAACCAGTAGAAGATATAATTAAGAGGTTTATTGCAAGGAATTGGCTGACTAGGCAAGTCCTAAACCTGTATGATAGGCTATCAGGAAGGCAGGCTGGAACTCTCAGGCATGGGCTAGAGATGCGGTCCACAGGCAGAATTTCTTCTCTTCTAGAAAGCCTCTATCCTGTTCTTCAAGTCATTTGTCTGATTGAATTAGTTATGCCCAGATTATCTAGAATAATCTCCCTATGGAAAGTCAACTGATTAGGGACCTTAATCACATCTACAAAATTCTTGCATTGTAGCACTGACATTGGTATTTGATTAAGTAACTGGAGACTATAGCCTGGCCACATGGACACATAAAACTGACCATCAGAGGAAAGCATGGAGTTGTTCTAAGAATAAAGGAAAAGCCACACTAAAAGAATCAAGGACTCTTCTAAAATCCAGGTAGCGCTTCTTCAGGGAACCATATTAAGGAGAATTGTTCCAAACAGTTTTGACCTCATATGATTTCTCTCCCAGTCATGATTCTTGGATTAATGTGATATCTTCAATTCAGTTTCTGCATTCACTCCATACATTTGCTCTCTCTCACAGGGAGGACACTGGGTACCAACGATATTGATGTACTGACTCATTTGCCCTTTCCTACAATATATACAAAATTGTTCAGATTTACCACACAGATACTCCTATGGATAAAAGATGCTTTAAATAAAGTTCAAGATTTCTTTATACTTTTTTTGTTCTTAGACTACATCCCACTATATGTTAACTGTTGGAATATTATGTTCAAAAGTTGCTACAAGTACTTTTGTGTGGGTGTGTGGTTATATTATCATTGTGATAGGTAGTTTAGTTAATTCATTTCTGTTTGATTTGTGTTAGGGTTTACTTTCCAGACACTTTCAAATTTAACTCTGTTCTTTTAAAATAGTCACAAGGTTCAGACGTCAGAACCTTATTTAAAAGGGTGTATTCACTAAATTCTCCTTTCCACCCCTTCCTTCTCTTTTGCCCTTTTCCAGCCCATCATGATAGGAAACCATTTTCATTCATTTCTGGTTTATCTTTTCTCAGTTTCTTTTTGCAAAAATACAATATATATAAAAATACTATGTTCAAATTTACTATTTGTAATATATATTTTAATATAATATGTTAAATATGTACAATATATAATATATATATAATTTAATATTATAATATTTTAATATGTAATACATATTCAAATACACTATTTTTGTAATATATATTACAAAATACTATATATATATTAATTTCCATTTTCTCATGTTTATTACACAAAAGTTATCATATTATATACATTAATTTTTTAAAAAATGTGGTAAAAAATACATACACAAAACTTACCATCTTAGCTATCTTAAGTGTATATAGTTCAGTACTTTCAATTATATTCACATTGATATGCAATGAAACTTTTTCATCTTACCAAACTAAAACTCTATATTCATTCATTTCCCTCTCCTTTCAGCCCTTCAGTTCAGTTCAGTCGGTCAGTCGTGTCCGACTCTTTGCGACCCCATGAATTGCAGCATGCCAGGCCTCCCTGTCCATCAACAACTCCTGGAGTTTACTCAAACTTATGTCCATCAAGTCGGTGATGCCATCCAGCCATCTCATCCTCTGTCATCCCCTTCTTCTCCTGCCCCCAGTCCCTCTCAGCATCAGAGTCTTTTCCAATGAGTCAACTCTTCACATGAGGTGGCCAAAGTACTGGAGTTTCAGCTTTAGCATCATTCCTTCCAAAGAAATCCCAGGGCTGATCTCCTTTAGAATGGACTGGTTGGATCTCCTTGCAGTCCAAGGGACTCTCAAGAGTCTTCTCTAACACCACAGTTCAAAAGCATCAATTCTTCAGGGCTCAGCTTTCTTCACAGTCCAACTCTCACATCCAAACATGACCACTGGAAAAACCATAGTCTTGACTAGACGGACCTTTGTTGGCAAAGTAATGTCTCTGCTTTTGAATATGTTATCTAGGTTGGTCATAACTTTTCTTCCAAGGAGTAAGCGTCTTTTAATTTCATGGCTGCAATCACCATCTGCAGTGATTTTGGAGCCCCAAAAAAGTCTGACACTGTTTCCACTGTTTCCCCATCTATTTCCCATGAAGTGAAGGGACTGGATGCCATGATCTTCGTTTTCTGAATGTTAAGCTTTAAGCCAACTTTTTCACTCTCCTCTTTCACTTTCATCAAGAGGCTTTTTAGTTCCTCTTCACTTTCTGCCATAAGGGTGGTGCCATCTGCATATCTGAGGTTATTGATATCTCTCCCAGCAATCTTGATTTCAGCTTGTGCTTCTTCCAGCCCAGCGTTTCTCATGATGTACTCTGCATATAAGTTAAATAAGCAGGGTGACAATATACAGCCTTAACGTACTCCTTTTCCTATTTGGAACCAGTCTGTTGTTCCATGTCCAGTTCTAACTGTTGCTTCCTGACCTGCATATAGGTTTCTCAAGAGGCAGGTCAGGTGGTCTGGTATTCCCATCTCTTTCAGAATTTTCCCCAGTTTATTGTGATCCACACAGTCAAAGGCTTTGGCATAGTCAATAAAGCAGAAATAGATGTTTTAGCCCTTGGCAACCGCCATATTAATCATTTCTATAAAACAGACTAGCAGTCCTATTGAGCCAAAGGAGGGGAGACCAGTGAAGGCGATTGGCTTTCAGCATCTCGGTTGTCACAGCAACAGGCAGAGTGGAAATACTATCATTATGGTGCAGATGAAGAAAAAGAGGCTTTGGGCACTAGTAGGGGAATGAGACCCAAAAAAAGGAAATAAATGAAAAAAAAAATGGCCAGTGGTCGTAAAACCCATGAGAAGAGATAAAATGGACTGAGAGGGGAATTGGGGGAGAATCTAAGGAGGTGACTGTTCAAAAGAAAGAGAAAGAACTAGCAAAGAGGAGAATGGAATGGGAGTGATCAGATGGGGTGGTGGGAACAGCATGTTCAAAGGCCCCGAGGCAGGAACATGTGGGCTATGCTAGAGAAAACCCAGCGAGAGAGTGTGGGTTTTACTCTAAGCAGCTCCCTCTGTTCATCTCATGCATATGCATGTGTGATGTTAACTCCACTTCAGCTGTTTTGTTCTTTGGAGTAGAACGTGGAGCCATTTCTTAATTGCTCTATATTTAGCTTTGTTTAAAAATCTATAATTTAAAAACCACCAAGGGCTGGGCTGGTAATTCAGCTTCCATGGTCCATTTACTCGTTGGCTTTTGCTTCTGAGCCAGCCCACCAAGGTGACAGCGTGTGCCAATCACGATGGAAGTATTTGTTAGCAGAACATCTGCTCCCTGAGAGCTGGTCCGGATCTAGTTGCCAAACCCCAGAACTAATCTCAGGACCCCTTAGTTTAGTTTCCTGAAAAGGAGGGCTGGAAAGGGACAGCAGAACAGCTGGGACCTAGTACAAGGGGTGGGAATCAGCATCACATGTCCAGGATCAATTCATGTCTGGGTTGTGTTACTTATTTTTTATTTTTTTGGCCTTGCCAGTGACATGTGGAATCTTAATTCCCTGTTGTTTAGTTGCTCAGTTGTGTCCGACTCTTTGTGACCCCGTGGATTGTAGCCCGCCAGGCTCCTCTCTCCATAGGATTGTCCAGGCAAGAATACTGGAAGGGGTAGCCGTTCCCTTCTTCAGGAGATCTTCCGGATCCAGGGGTCGAACCCAGATCTCCTGCATTGCAAGTGGATTCTTTTACTGTCTGAGCCACCAAGGAAGCCTCATAGTTTTATTGTCTACATTTATACAATGGCGAGTAAATAAGAGCCTATTTTAATGTGACTGAAGTTCTGAGCTCCACAAGAAAGATGTTAGCATTGAACAGGTGATACATAATGTATTAAAAAGCAATTATTTCTTTCTTTCCTTCTGATGGCTGGTAGCTTGCCTGTTTCCCCTTGAATGTATCTATTTCCTACACGATAGCTCTCAAAAAATAATAAAACACTGATTATGGAGGATGCTTTGTCTGGTTCTCAGGGGCTGCAAAGTGTGTAGAAAGGTTATGCTGGTCAACACTGTGC
Organism: Bubalus bubalis; assembly: GCF_019923935.1. Lineage (NCBI taxonomy): Eukaryota > Metazoa > Chordata > Mammalia > Artiodactyla > Bovidae > Bubalus > Bubalus bubalis. The sequence goes on along the minus strand of NC_059174.1, from coordinate 23,292,916 downwards.
AAGGTGGGTGGGTATTTATTCACATAAGACTCTCCCAGAACAATCCAGAAAGAGAAGCTTCAAAGACACACTTGAAAGGTGATGGTAAGAGTGGAATGCATCAGCCAACCTGCGAGGGACACCATCACCCTGTCTCCCTAATTATGGGCCTGTTGCAAGTCTGAAGAGAGAGTTCTCTGTATAAAACACTCGTGAGTGTGAGCAAACTCAGGGAGATGCTGAAGGACAGGGAAGCCTGGTGTGCTGCAGTCCCTGGGGTCCCAAAGAGTTGGATGCAACTGAGTGACTAAACAATAAAACTCAGTGATGTTTGGCAAGTGATAATTACTTTGCAGCCTCACTTTTCTTATTTTTATGGAATTAACAATCCATGGTCTATTAACAGAGTTCTTAGAAGTGGGGACAATAAGATAAGAAATTGGAAACCACATTTTAAACTTGTCAAGTAAGTGTATTATTATAAATATTACATGTTTTGCATTTTCCTCCGTCACATTTTGCCCAGCAAACGTTCCTGTGAAAAGGAGGTCAGAGAAAGTATTTTCCCAATTTTTATAGATGGGAAAACAGGAACCTATGAAGGCATAAGGAAGAGGAAGCAGAAATAGAAAGTGATCCCTGAGAGGGTCTTTAACTTCCTGACTTCTGGCCTTTTTGTTAGATCACAGGTTTCTTTAAGAGCCCTCCTGTTCTTATTCTCAGGGAAATAACACTTTTAATAACTCAAACTTGGAAAGCTTTTAGTGAGTGTGTACTTTGCACCAGAAAGACATTTAAAGGTTCGGACTGGCTCAGGGAGCCTTCGTTAGTCAGTTTCAGCCTGAGAAAGGGAGCTGCAGTAAGAGGTTGGAGAGGAGCCAGGGACGGTCAATGGTCTGCTGCATCACTGACCAGCCAGGTGACGCTGGGCATGTTGGTTACCTGCTTTTTATCTCAGTTTCCTCATCTGTTAAAGAGCATCTCTGAAATCTTACTTATAAACTGCTCAGAGCAATGGCTCAACTACTACTGTTGTTCATTTGCACAAAAAAAATTTGGTAAATGTCTACAGGGTACTAGACATTATTTTAGGCACTGGGCATATGGCGGTCATCAGAACAAAGTCCCTGCCTTCACGGGGCTTCTAGTCACAATGGCAGGCAAAAAAAGAAAAAAAAATCAATGAATATAAGATTTTTAAGTCATTAGTTCGCTTCTCTTACTGTCATTTTTATAGATTATTACATTTTTCATTTGATTTTATTGGCAGAGAATGTGAACATTTACTCGGTCATTGATTCTAGACTTCTAAAGACTCATCCTGATTTTATATCAGTGTTTCATTGCTGATTACTCACTGGAAAATAGCCACCCAAGAGACAATTCTACTGTAGCCTGGAACTATTATAAAACCAGTTTAGGTCTGTGATACTAAATGGTATAAGCTCAGGGTTTGCTTAAATTAGGGCTTACTAACTTAAATTACTGCTGAGGTCAGGTGAGTCACATACAAAGGGGCAGCTGGCAGGAATTGAGACCGAGAGACTGCTGCCGTGAGGAGGAGTGGACACAATGTAGCTGGATCTTCTGATTTTGAGATGGGGCAATTCAGAGATTTTTCTGTGAACTTTCCTTATTTTTATTTAGTGGCAACACACTCACCTTTAAGATGAAACCCTTGAGTTGGGCCAAGTGTGGATTAAACAAAATCCTGGAGGTCAAGTTCAGCCCGAGAACTACCAGTTTGCAAAGATCTTTGATTTACATCATTGTGTATGATTTTCAACTTTGTCCTAAACCACCTGGCCTTTTGAAGACACTGCAATTTCCTTCCTTTTGTCAGCCTCTTTCCCCAGGGTTATCTGTGGCAGCCATCCCCATAAATAGATTTTCTGTGCCAGACCATTGCACCACCAGAGAGCCTGGTGAGCTTGGGTAGTGGAATCCTCTCCATGGCAGCCTGGTTTTTAGCAGGTCTTAGAGTCCATCTGTGGAGAAGGTGATGGCACCCCACTCCAGTACTCTTGCCTGGAAAATCCCATGGATGGAGGAGCCTGGTGGGCTGCAGTCCATGGGGTCGCGGAGAGTCGGACACGACTGAGTGACTTCACTTTCACTTTTCACTTTCATGCATTGGAGAAGGAAATGGTAACCCACTCCAGTGTTCTTGCCTGGAGAATCCCAGGGACGGGGGAGCCTGGTGGGCTGCCGTCTATGGGGTTGCACAGAGTCAGACACGACTGAAGCGACTTAGCAGCAGCAGCAGCAGTAGAGTCCATCTGGGGCTTCCCAGGTGGCACTAGTGGTAAAGAACTCGCCTGCCAATGCAGGAGACATAAGAGCGGCAGGTTCGATCCCTGGGTCGGAAAGATACTCCAGGGGAGGGCTTGGCAACTCACTCCAGTATTCTTGCCTGGAGAAGCCCATGGACAGAGGAGCCTGGTGGGCTACAGTCCATGGGGTTGCAAAGAGTCGGACACGACAGAGGTGACTTAGCGCAGCACGGAGTCCATCTGAGTGTTGGGGAAAGAACCTAGTCCTGCTTTCCCAACTTTAATAATCACTGACTCTGTACTTTCCATCTTTCTGGTGATGTTTGTTTTCTTTGCATATTAATATTTCCCACAGAAGAATGCTTAGATCCAAGAGGGAGCAAGCATGGGGCATGTATACAGACACATTCATGGTCCTTCTGGCCTAATACAGATGAAACCAAACCCCTGGGGCCTCCTCTGCTTACCCCAGACATCCAGGAGACTTTAGCTCTTTGTTTTCCAAAGATTACAGGATTAAAGTTACTGGTCACCCAGTCCCAGAATATAATCAGCCGCATAGCTGAGCTGGATTTAATTCTGTGCCAATGGTGAGTGACTGGCAGAGAATTTGGGGACAGGCCTCTATAGGAGTGTAAGTGAGTCTTTATTCCTGTGGTCTCAGAGCCGGGAAAGGTAACTTTGAATCATAACAAGCTTTTCAAGGCTTTGGACTCTGGCCTTGGTTAAATGGAATTTGGAGGTGATGAGTTGGAATTTTGACGTGTGTTTTGAAGCAGCCATTTCAGCAAACCCACAAAACACCCTCCACTTCTATGGGAGCGGTTCTGAAAGTTTGAGTGTGGATCAAAATTACCTGGAGGGCTTGGAAACACAGGTTTCTGGCCCCTCTTCCAGTTTTTGATTCAAAAGGTCTAGGATAGAACCCAAGAAACTTGGATTTCTGGCCAATATCAAGGTGATGCTAAGGGTGCTGGTGCAGAGATCACACTTGGAGAACCAGGACTCTAAGGAATCGGCAAACAGGTGTCTAAACAATCAGGAAATTCTTCCTTCCTCAAATTCCTGATGGTCTGTCTCCCTGTTTAGAGGCTGCCAGTACTAGTGGAAATCGAGTCGAAAAATCTGGGTTCCAGCTCTGACACTGTGTTATTAGTTCTGTAGCCTTGGGCAAGTCATTTACCTTCTCTGAATCTGTTTTCCCACTTGAAAACTGAAAATAGTAATTCCAGCCATGCTTTCTTCACAGGGGTGTGGGGAGATGCCAATGACCTTGGGGGTGCCTATGCTCAAGACCCTTCATGCAGGCGTGAGGGACTCTTACTGACAGTGTGGGACCTTTGGGATTATTAGTTTTACAGTCTGTCCTTGCTTTTCACTCTGGGGAGTCCTCAGTTGTAAGACTATTTTAAAGTGAAGGACCTTCCAAATTTAAAATGTTATTTTCATGAAGAATGAATCCTTTCTGAGAGAAAACACTGTAACTTCTTTTCTCTTCAAGAACGCCTTCCAACCTGAGATGGGTCCTCTTAGTGGAATGGGCGAAACCCTCAAAATACTGGCATCTTATGGATGTTCTAAACAGACAGTGTTCCTGTTCATGTTGGGGATTCGTTTTAAAGATTAGTAAGGAAGTGTTAGTCGTTCAGTTGTCTCTGATTCTGCAACCCCATGGACTGTAGCTGACAGGCTCCTCTGTCCATGGGATTCTCCAGGCAAGAATACTGGAATGGGTTGCCATTTCATTCTCCAAGGGATCTTCCCAACCCAGGGATTGAATCCGGGTCTCCTGTATTGCAGGCAGATTCTTTAATGTCTACGCCATCAGGGAAGCCCCAAAGCCATATCCGATGAGAATGGGATATGGGATATGCAGAAACCAATGCAATATTGTAAAGCAATTATCCTCCAATTAAAAAAAGGAAAAAGGATTGCTGACTTGAAAAATAATTTAGAATCAAGGAAGAGCTTAAACAGGCCAAGATAATAAGTGGATCAATCTTAATATGCTGAAGAGCAGCATGGGGTCTTTTCAAAATGGCTGGGTTGTGCCTTGCCCAGAACAATCTCAAGACTTTTTCCCCAGCCCAGTGGATAGGAACTCTCCCGCAATCCACTCTTGATTTCTCTCTTGATGATAAACAAATGTCTTTCACTTGGCCCAGCCCACATTCATACTGGGCAAAACAAGAATGTTTTCTCTTATATTGCCCAGGCTTTTTTTTTTTTTTTTTTTGCAGTATCAAACCTAAATCCTGTGCAGAGTTGGCAGTTAACTGGCCATCATGTGACAAGGGCTACAAAGGATAATAGTCCAGATGAAGAGGGCAACCTGGGGCTGAGAGATAAGATGAACATCCCACCTTCCCTGCTCATTAGCACGAAATCCCAGCATCTTCCAAAGAAAGACTAGAGAGAGCTTGTGATGCTGTTTTAAGCTTTCATCCAGTTTGTTCCTTAACTGGCCAATAGTGTGTGCCTATGGGCCATCCAAAAGAAATCTAGAGCCAAATGGATTATAGGTTTAATGTTACCCCTCAGCCCTCTGCTGTGAAGTGGGCAATTTCATTAAAGCAAAGAGAGAAAGAATGTGAGATGACCCCTGCTCTGTGCCCTGTTGCCTCACCAGTCCCACATCTATGTTAGCTGCTCCTTGAATCAAGGATTAGTGGGGTAGGGACTTCCCTGGTGGTCCAGTGGTTAGGCCTTCCAATGCAGTGGGTGCAGATTTGGTCCCTGGTTGGAGAGCTAAGATTCCATCTGCCTCGTGGCCAAAAAAAAAAAAAAAAAGCAAAAGCAATATTGTGACAAATTCAGTAAAGACATTAAAAATGGTCCACATTAAAAAAAAAAAAAAGATTAGTGGTGTGATATTCTGCATTCAAGTGAGCCCAAGCTCAACTTCCATCGAAGCTGAGGCAGAAAGGATGGAGTTGGAAAAATGAAATCATGGCATGTTCTAGTCAAAATAATGTTTAAGGACCATCAGGCCCAACTTCCTTATTTTACAGATGGGGAAACTGAGGTCCACAAGCAGGAAAGGACATGTCCAAGTCACCTGGGTTCTAGTAAAGGAATTACAGAACTAAAAGTCAAAGTTGGAATGGCTTTGCTGCTGCTGCTGCTTAGTCGCTTCAGTCGTGTCCGACTCTGTGTGACCCCAGAGATGGCAGCCCACCAGGCTCCCCCGTCCCTGGGATTCTCCAGGCAAGAACACTGGAGTGGGCTTTAAGGTCATCCAAATTCCCAGGTGGTGCTAGTGATAAGGAATCCACCTGTCAATGCCGGAGACATGAGAGACGTGGGTTTGATCCCTGTGTTGGGAAGATCCCTTGGAGGAGGGCATGGCAATCCACTCCAGTATTCTTGCCTGGAAAATCCCATGGACAAAGGAGCCTGGTGGACTAGAGTCCATAGGGTCTACAGAGTTGGACACGACTGAAGTGACTAAGCACAGCAAACACACAACCTATCTACCCCTTCAGTGAGTACCCATCAGGAGACAGAATTCCCCTCTGCTGCTGGAATACCTTCTGTGACAGAGAACTCACTGCTTTCAGGGCCAGCTCATTACTTTCTCCCATAGGTGGGAGCATTAGAAAATCAGTGTTTTCTTTCTGTATTCCTGTGGCTTCTTATTTTTATCCTTGGGGACATGAGATTAAATCCAAGTCTTTCCTTTAATTCCCATTCCTGAGGTCATCTGTCATGTTTTCTATAAATTTTTTTTTTTTTTTTTTTTGCCTACAACAAGCATCTCTTTATGCCTCCTGTGATTCACTGTGCAGGCTTCTCACCACCCACCCACTCTGCCCACATTTACCTGAATCCCTTTTGAATGTATGATGCCTCAAACTGAATGCAATCTTCCCGTGTCTAATTTGTTCTAAAGACTTAGTATCTATTAATTCATCCTAAGATCATATAGCCTGGAGGAGGGCATGCCACCCCACTCCAGTATGCTTGCCTAGAGAATCCCATGGACACAGAGGAGCCTGGCGGACAACAGTCCATGGGGTCGCACAGAGTGAGACACAACTGAAGTGACTTTGCATGCACACATGCAAGATCATATTAATTGCATTCAGAATAAACCATTCAGGGTTCCTTTGGTTGTAAATGATGAAAATTAAATTCTAACTAGCTGAAGTAAAAGTGGGAATTTAATAGAGATGAATGGCTCCAGGGGCTCAAGCAACATTTGTCTGAGGTAGGTATCTCTGTATTTTCTCAGCTTTGCAATTGTTGGCTCCATGGCTAGGAAAGATAAGTGCCTACCGTGCTCTCTTAGTCCATTTGGGCTGTTATAACAAAATGCCACAGGCCAGGCAGTTCATAAACAAGTTCTCACAGTTCTGAAGGCTCTAAGTCCTTCATCAGAGTGCCAGCATGCTTGGGGAGGGGATCTCTTCCAGGTCACAGACTTCCCATTGTGTCCTCATATGGTGGAAGGGGCTAGGGACCTCTCAGGAGCCTCTTTATAGAATGTTAATCCCATTCACGAGGGCTCCACCCTCATGGCTTAAACATCTCCCAAAGGCCCCACCTCCTAATACCACCATCTGTCGGGGTTTGGATTCCAGCATAGGAATTTTGGGAGAACACATTCAGACCACAGCATAGACCAGGTTTAAATGTTCAAAGGTCCTGGTCCATGGGAATAAAAGAGAGTGGGCCTCTGTATTAGTCTGCGAGAGCTGCCGTCACAACGTCCCACAAACGGAGTGGCTGAAACAACAGAAATTGTTTCCCAGTGCTGAAGACTAGAAGTCTGAGATCAAAATGTCGCCAGGGTTGGTTTTTCTTCCCAGAGCTGTGATAAGAATCTGCTCCATGCCTCTCCCCTAGCTTCTGCTGGTTTGCTGAAAGTATTTGGTGCTCTCTGGCTTTGTAAAAGCATCACCCCAACCTCTTCATCTGTACATGGCCCTCTCCTATGTGTGAGCCTGTGTCTGAATTTCCTCTTTTTATAAAGATGCTCATCACAGTGTATTAGGAGTCCCACAGATTCCAGTAAGACTTCATTGTAACTAATCACATCTGCAATGATCCTATGGCCCAATAACATCGGATTGTCAGGTATTTAGAGTTAGGACTTCACCATATTTTGGAGAAGGAACACAGTTCAAACCATAACAGCCTCTTTCACAATAATACTGCCAAGAACACCCAAGGCTGCATTTTGTGGGTTCTAGTGAGCCACACACCCATCCCTGAACTGATTAATCACAGGAATGCTGGGACAGAGACACGTCTTCTCCTGGAGCCCCTGGTGAAGTCAACACAACCCAAACCACAGGGACTGGGAGTAGGGGAGGGGAGGGTCTCGAGGAAAATGAAGGTGCCCATAGAAGAGGCAGTAATGGGTGTTGCACGAACAAAATCTAGACATTTACTACTCAAGGGCAACTGAGCAAATCAGAACTCCGGGTCCAGAACCTGGGCAACAGCTGAGGCTATAGCAATAGGCCACTCCAAGAATGCCCTTGACTCCCTTTAAAAAGAAATGGTGTGTGTGTTGTCATGAATCAATCCAGAAAGTTGGGCTGCCAAACATTTCCGTTCTTACGAGGCCTCACAGAAGCCGCTTCGGCTCTTGGTAATTTGGTGTTTCGCATTCATTTCTTTTCATATCAGAAGATTAAAACAATAGCTTCTGGTTATCATCCCACATATTATTGATTAAAATCCTTGCCCGAAGACCTTCCATCTCACTTTTCAGCGTGGCATGATTTACTTTTCTTTTTACTCCCTGTAACAGATGATTAATGCTGATCTCCGGAGTCCCGGTGAGATGAAGCTGGGTGTCAGGTACGATTTGTCAGCTTGGAAGTATAGATTATTTTATGTTTCTCGAACTTTGTGGCCAAGGGAACACAGCTCTTGATGGTTAAATCCATCCACACTTTCCCCCTGGGCTATGAAATGCCAGAAACATTAAATAGCCCACTTAATACATAACCTCATTCTGTATGCTTGACTATTTTGTTTTTAATTTTTCTTCCCTTTCCCGGCTGCTCACATGAAATGGGATCAAAGAAAAAAATTATCCTCACTGGATTTTGTTAAAATATTAATAGGTTAGGGTTGACTGGCTAAATTGAATATCTTTGCTGATCTCACTTGCATGTTTAACTTGTGCTTAGGAAAATATGTTTCCTAGGTGATAACCTTTTATGTACCAGCCTGACTTCATTGAAATGCATAGAGATAAAAATATGTCACGCTCAGCGGCTGTGCTATTCTTGTGTGGCACTGTGATTATTCAGATGGTAATTGACCCCCACCTGTAGACAGCTCCGATTCTGTAGTCAATCATTTCATTTGATGTTAAAATATGTGAAAGTACAATTATATAATTTACATTACAAATCATGCTGAATGCCAGGGGTCTCTGAACCGCTGACAAACGCAAAGAAATCGGGGTTGGGGGAGAGGCCTCTGGTCAATAAATGAAGTGAATTACACCAGGCGAAGGGTTCACTTTTCTTATTTGTGTCCATAACAAGAGCTTTTGTGCATGTGTCATTGAAAGAGTAGCTATGGCCTTCTCTCTGAAACCGTAAATGGCAACGTTTCAGATGCCTTTCTGAGGATGTCTCCCCTTTCTCTGGCAAAGAATCACTCCTCCCATTAGTTAGAGAAGTGAGGGCTTGTCCAGGCCAGAAGGGAAAGCAGAGAATCTAATAAAGGGAAGAGGGCGTCAGGTCTGGGAGGTTGCAGTGCCTACTTGAGGCCAAACCCAACACAGGTGTGAGTGGTAGATGTGAATTACGCTTGCCCATTTCCGAACTTCAGATCTCAACCATCAAACTTGAAGCGTACTAATATTATTGAGTCAAAGTTATTATTTATCTAATATTCAATATGTTCTTTGATATTGGGACAAGTGTTTTAGATACATTATCTAGACAACCCTCCCAACCCCATCATATGACTTGGGTCTGCAATCAGTCTCCCTTTCAGATGAAGAGTGGACACAGAGGGATTACCGGGCTTGCCCAGGGCCATTTAGATAGAAAGTCAAAAGTGAGTGATGGCAGAGCCTGGGCTGGTGACCACCCTCCTCTTCTGGATCGGGTATCAAATATTTATGGTGGCCATGCAGGACAGGAAAGGGGCATAGGACACAATTTCTGCCTCAGTGGAGCTTTTGGGAAAGAAGGTGGGTTGGGGTGGGAGTGGGCATCCTTGGTAAGGGTGGTCCAGATAGAGAACTCACCAGTGAGAAGGTTCCGATGGAGATGGACTAGGCACTGATGCACAGGGGAGGGCAGTCTCCAGTCCTGCTTCCGCTATCATAGGTCAGGGGAGGCGGCATGATTATGTCTTCGGTGAATGCGTAATATTTCCTGCATTGGAGCCATCCAAAGGCACACTCTTGCTCTTCCTTCTACCACGTTCCAAAGCAGCTGGGCTGAGGGGTCCCCGGGGCCTCTAGCTTCCAGAATGGGTGCATACTGGTCCGTTGCACAGGAGCGAAAAAGCTTCACTGCCCGCAAAGTGATTTTGGCCACCGAGAGCTGGGTTGGTTTCTGATGTGGACACCTGATCCTTGAAATGTGCTGGGAATCCTGCCCTATTGGCTACAAACAGCAGGTCTGCTGGCAGCGCCTCTCACAGGGGTGGGAGCCAGCCATATCTCCCAGCAGCCCTCGGGAAGAACACATCCCAGACGACATCACCTGGAGCAGATGCTGGTCATCAGACATCAGTCGCTTCCATGATGTTTATATTACACCCTCCTATCTCTTAGTCACTTAGCATAATCATTGAGAGCCTAGCCTGGAGATAGATGCCTGGGTTCCAATCCTGGCTCTGTCATCTGCTGGCTGGGAGCCCTGCATATGTTAACTTCTGTTTGCCTCCGTTTCCCTATCTATAAATGAAGTGAAAAATAGTACCCGCCTTATAGAGTTGTTCTGAGTTAAAATGCCAAGCACTTAGAACAATGCCTGATACACAGTAAGAGAATATGTGCGTTCATGCTAAGTCGCTTCAGCAGTGTCTGACTCTTTGCAACCCCATGGACTGTAGCCCGCCAGGCTTCTCTGTCCATGGCAAGAATACTGGAGTGGGTTGCCATGCCCGCCTCCAGGGAATCTTCCTGACCCAGGGATCGAACCCAAGTCTCCTGCATCCCCTGCACTGGCAGAAGTATTTTTTAACACTAGTGCCACCTGGGAACTCCAAAAGTTAAATAAAATGTCTTTTGTTCTTAAATAAGGATTATCTTTTTTGCCCGACTGTATATGTGAGCTAAATATATTTCTAATAAACTTAAAACATACACATAACTACAAAATATTATTTTAAAATCTGTTTATGGACTCCCAGTGGTCTGGGCACTGTACTTTGTGAATCCCCAAAGAGTCAAGTTCAAAACCCTGGGTCTGGCATTTTAAGTCCCACCCAGAATTGCCCCCCACTCACCTTTGTATCACTGTCTTCCCTAACAACTCAATATATACTTTGTGCTCTGTTGGTTTTTATACTTAAACAGCACAAAGTCATTTCATTATTTTATCAAGACACAATATAGCTTAATGGTTAAGCACTCAGCTCTGGTGTAAATGACAGATTTGAATTTCAGCTCTGGGCCATCTTTACTGAGTAATATCCATTACTCATCCTGTGCCCCAGCTTATACATCTGTAAAATAGGAATATAAATAGACTCTACCTCCTTAGAGAGATTCAGAGAATTAAATGAGTTAATTTAAGAAAGTACTTAGTACAGGGCGTGGCTAAAGTGAGTGCTCGTGAAATGTGAGCTAAGCTGGTTGTTGGTATTTTGGTCCCATTTTAATGTTACATAGGGGTCCTTAAGCCTGCACGATGAATGGCCCAAAGAATGAAGCATGGACTTCTTTACCCAGGCTCTGGGGCAAGTATTTGAGGAGTTTGAGGCCCTTTCTCCCCAACTGAAAACTGCTCAGCTGGGGGTGGGGGGAGCTGACCTGGGAATGAGCCCGCCATTCCTCCATTCAATCAGAAACCCCAGCAACAGAAATCACCCACTTGGTGAACGAGCCAGACATCCTGGCCAGGGAAAATTTCCCAGGCACTTTGTGGTGGCTCATTTTGAAAGTGAATTGAGACATTATTTTTAATTAAAGTGGCAATTTGCCCTCATGAGTTTTCCGTCCCTTGATGTGCAAATGGTGGCCTCTGTTTTGTCCCCTCCTTGCCTTCTCTTCCTCCTTTTAATTTCAAGCCCATCAGAAGGCCAGTTTACTAAATTAGTTTTAATGGAAATTTAGCCAACACAAATAATAATGAAATGTAAAATTATTCCTTAGCTAATGAACAGCCAGTGGCTTTGGGGTTAATCGTTTGCTTCTGGTGTCAGCTTATTTATATTGAAATAGAATTGTAATAGGATTCCAAGCTAAAACTGTTTCATCTTCTTGATCATCACTTACCTTAGGGTTTATTCTTTATCATTTGTCATTGTTTAGTAATCGGTCTCACTTTGGACCTACTTGTGAATTAATTAATTACCTAGTTGAACTTGGGTGATTTTTTTTCTTTAAAAGAAATCGTGTCTTATTTTATCTTAGCTATATGTTTTTATTCCAAAGCTCTCCATACACATGGAAACATCTTCTTCATTGATTTTTACATCAACTGATCATCTTGACCAGCCAGGAATCAAGGGGTTCTCCCTTTATCATCTATGGCTGATCCCCTCAGTGTCCTCCAGACAGAACTCGAAGCGGGCAGGCAGCAGAGACACCATCCATTTCTAGAGATTAATTTTCCTTCTCTAGGACTCAGTGATCCCATTTAAAAAGGTGAGGTTTGATCACTAGATCAATGCTTTTTAAACCTGTGGAGGTTATTCTAAAGTTACTGCTGCGGGATATTGATGCCCTGGGGATCAGGTACTCACTTGGAAGAGAACTATTCATTCAAATTCTCTCTTTTAAAGACAGATTTTTCTAAGTGAGTTTTTATTTGGAAAAACTGAGAGGGAGGTGAGGATTACACTGTCTAAATAAAAAAAAAAGTTTAGACTAGGGATCGGGTTTAGGGAAATCACTTAAGCTCTTGAAGTACAACTGAAGCATAGGCAACAAAAGAAAAAAATAGAAAAATTGGACCATCAAGCTTAAATATTTCTATGCATCAAGACCCCATCAACAGAATGAAGCAGCAGCATATGGAATAGGGCTGCAGATAATATATCTGATAAAGGATATTTTATTTGAGTAAAATTGCTTCACAATGTAGTGTTAGTTTCTGCTGTACAACGAAGCAAATCAGTCATATGTAAAGATGTATATCTCCCTCTAGGACCTCCCTCCCACCCACACCCTATCCCACCCAACTAGGTCATCAGAGAGCATTGGCTGAACTTCCTGTGCTTTATAGCAGGTTCCCACTAGTTATCTACACATTGTAGTGTGTGCGTATGTATATGTATATATATACCTATGCTGCTGCTAAGTTGCTTCAGTCATATCTGACTCTGTGTGACCCCAGAGATGGCAGCCCACCAGGCTCCCCCGTCCCTGGGATTCTCCAGGCAAGAACACTGGAGTGGGTTGCCATTTCCTTCTCCAATGCATGAAAGTGAAAAGTGAAAGTGAAGTCACTCAGTCGTGTCCGACTCTAGCGACCCTATGGGCTGCAGCCCACCAGGCTCCTCCGTCCATGGGATTTTCCAGGCAAGAGTACTGGAGTGGGGTGCCATTGCCTTCTCCGTATATATATGCTACTCTACCAATTTGTCCCACCCTCTCCTTCCCCATATAGCCATGTCCATTCTCTACCTGATAAGGGATTAATATCCAGAATATACAAAGAACTCTCACAACTCAACAACAAAAAATGAACATCGATTCAAAAATTTACAAAAAAACTTGAATAGATATTTCTCCAAAGCAGATATACAACTGGTCAAAGAAGCACATGCAAAGATCCTCACCATCCCTAATTGCTGGGGAAATATAAACCCAAACTACAGTGAGATGCCACTTCACACCTACCTACCTGGCTCTAAGGGTGACTATGAAGATTACATGACACAACACGTGGAAAGTGTTTAGCACAGTGAGACTTCAATAAATTATTAACATATCAATTAGTTCTCCTGACACATATCGAGCACCTGCTGTGTGCCAAGTAAGGCATGAGGTGCTTTATGAAATACAGACCATGATATAACAATGACTTTGCAAGAGGGTTGATAAAAAAGTTAAATGGTGCTAAAAACTTTAAATGTTTAAGTTGGTTTCTGATGACAGGTATTTGTATCAGGCTGTTCTTCATTTTTCCTCATTTAGAAAAAGCAAAATATTAAAAACAAAGCAAACAGAACAACCTTAGTTTTCAATCTTTAAGGCTGTCTTGTTTCTAAAATGCCTGGATGTGAAGTTAGCACCTGCCATTCTGGATGAGGCCAGCTCCCGTTATACCATCTGGAATTCACTAGAAGGTCAAATCAAGGTACTTTACCCAGGCCCTTCCTGCAAAACAGAATTAGGTTAGACTATCCCAGCAGAATTCTGGACCAGCTCAGCAAAGCTGCCAAGTGTTATGAGTTGTAATGCCACAATCTGAAGGCATCTTTGGTTCTGGTTCACCCATTGCATCCTCTAGCTGGGCACTCTGAGACCAAGAAAGAGGAAGAGGCCCTGCATCACTCAGGCCTTCGGGCATGGAAGGGGGTGCGCATGGGACATTCAAATTGTCTGTTGGTCTGTCTTGTACTATCTGCTACTGAGCATATATTTCCCTGTGAGGCCTCTGCCTCCCCCATCACCTGACCTTCCACCCAAGCCTTGTTACAGCTTACTTTTCCTTAGTGCTGATCCTTATAACTGTTAAAAATGATTAAAGAAGACCATGTGGGTGATACAAACTTGAATACTCCACAAAGCGGGCATTTTCTGTTCCCAAGGGTCCTGAAAACTGCAGAATGGGGTGGGAGGCAAGGAGCTTTCACTTGGTAAAGAATAAGGAACAGTGAAGGGACAGAAAATGGATAAGGAACAAGTAAGTAGGTATAGAGCCCAGAGCTGGCATCTGGGGACTGGCTGACTGGACAGCCTGTGTTTCAGGAGAGTCATTTACAGGAACACGGAAGTTGTCTGAGTTTCGGTTTGCTGACCTTGCACCCTGGGCAGGAGAAGCTCAACACTGAGTCTAGGAAGTTATTTTAACACAACTCTTGCTCTTTCAGCATCACAGTGAAGGGTGAACTGTTTGCAGCACCATGGTAGATGGGTTGGAAGACTTTCTCAGACTGGGGATCTGTGATTTCTCAAGTGGCCCCATGCAGGGAGCCTCTGCCTTCTCCCACAATCCACTGCTTCAAACACGGCGGTCCCTGAGTCTGTCAACACCTGTGGAACTGCATGGTCTAAAGATGCTCAAGTGAGTTAACAAAACTTACCAGGTTCAGGATTCCCTGCTGTCCAAAAGTATGACATTTTCATGAAAACTTTCATAAGCTGAAATGGTGTCAAGTGAAGAAACAATACTCTGTGACACATCTTGCCAACAGATGCATAAAATCAATCGAGATAAAGTACAGATACTCACAGATGTAGTTCAAAGCCATGGTGGCCTGATGCTGTGATGCTGAGTGTGCTGCCTGAGAAGGAGCCTGGTGGAACCACTCTCACTGTTCAGGTGTCTCCATACTGGCTTCTGCAAAACAAACACTGTACATTAGTTTCCCGTTTTTGCCTTTTTTTTCCTAAAGTCAAAAACTCTCTTTGGATTTCTTTCAGTTAGTGAAACAGGTACTAACGTAGGTCTTTCCTAAAAGCGAGGAGGTGTTAAGCGAACTTTCGAATAGTGGGGGATACCAGTACTCAGGACCCCTGAGCCTGCTTTCATAAAGGGTGGAATCTCTGAGCTCTTCCTTTGGGGATTCCAATTCAGTGTATTCCAAATGGAAACGGGGAATCTGAATGTTTAATAGCATCCAGGTGATGTTAGGATTTATCCAGTTAAGTCATTATTTCCTGCCTTTCCTTCCTCCATGAGCTTGCAGATAAGAAAATCGAGTCTCAGAGATAAGAAATAATATTTTCAAGTGTGGAAAAAAGAGTTCTAGAGGCTACCTACCTTTTTAAAAATAATTCATCTTTGTCCTCAAAAGCCTGGAGGAGGAAGACCCTAAAAGGATAACCGTTCCTTTGTTGTTCACAACCTTGACCGTGGAGCAGCTCTTTCTCGTCTCACCTTCAGGATAATCATTGTCATCTTCCTTTGGCAATGACTTCAGAGTCACCCCACCCATGAGTCCTCTATAAAAACACCCCGTGTCAGTTCACAGAGAGCAGTCACAATGTGCCTGGGAACATCTCTCTCCTAAAATTATAAAAGAAAAACATCAGCCTCTAAATATATCAACCACAATGAGCCTTCTATTTTTGATCCATTGTTGTACAGCTTGAGATCCCCAGCTATTAGTGTGCTAAACTTGGCCGAAATTAGACCGGAGATATTAAAAGCAATTAATGTTCTTCCTTTTCATTTTATTTATTTATTTTTCAGTTTCACGAGGCAATTACTTAAGAGGCTTTCAGGAGAAATCCTGAGCATCATTTTCAATCAGCAGAATGAAAACATCGCCTTTTGTGATTTGGCAAATAAACGACAGGGAGAAATGACTCGCTTCTATGTCGCTGTGTACTATTCATTAAAGGCTAATTGCTGTGGTCTCTAAATGAAATACGGCAAACTGTTCCACCTCTGTGCCAGTTTGTTTAAAATCTGCAAAAGCTTTATTATTAACACTATTTAATTATGAGAATGTCAGCCTTAGAGAATTCCAAACCCACACTTTCCCTTCATCATTAGTAACAGGCCAAAAATGAAACACTTTCAACAATGAAGGGTTCATATTTCAAGCTTATACAGTAGCTGCTAAAAGGCTATACTCAGAAAATCAATTTTATTAAAGTCCTTCCAGCACTAAAGGGACTTGCATGCAACTAAGCAATTTTAAAAACATGTCCAGGAGTCGCGACTTTTTGATTCATGTTTTTAGTGGGGTGGTTTTGGACTGTTTTCAATATTGTCTCCTAACAGTGGGGTCAGAAGTGATTTGGGGAAGGGCTGAGCAAGGCACAGGGAACATGACCTCACACTTTCTCCCTGCCTCGATTTCCATCAGACATGGGGATCTACGGACCAGGCAATTTAGAGAGAGGGGTGACAACCTGCAAGACTGGGAATGGGAGAGGAGGGGCAGCAGGGGAAGGAGACAATGCTTTGCTCTTTTACTTTTTTTTTTCTTAGTTTCTTGTTATTATTATTCGTTTTAAACTCAGGGAAATAAGATTATCTACAGATCTAAGTCACAGATGTACCAGCTTAGGCCCTGAAGTCTGCATGAGCGCTCCGCAGTTTTCTTTCACTAACCCTCCCAGTACCAAGCTTTGTTCAAACTCCTCATTTGGCAGTTCATTGGCTGCCTTTCTACAATCATCTACACTATTTACTTCTATCATGGAACTTTTCCCTTGGTGATTTCTGTGTCTTGTCTCCTCAAAAAGGTCTTAAGTGTTTTGAATACAGAGACCAAGATCCCATCTCTTGGAACTCTTTTCCCAAACTCTTGCTCTCATCTTTAGTGACTACTTCTCCAGTTGTCTATGTCTCTTCTCCCCAAGCTTTTGGCAAACTCTTGGGTGTGGTGTGGCTGTGTTGCCAGCATCTAGAGCAGTGCTTGGCACGTGGCAGGAATCAACATCAGTGGGTTGGACCCATTGGTGTATTAATAATCAATGGATGCATCTCTGTGATTCCTAGACAGGGCTTTTGTTTCTGGGTAGGTACACAATGATTTCTTTCAGTATTACCATTTTAACATTTTAATATCATCAAGTATTTCAGTATTATTTTTGGGGGACTAATTGGCAGGGTAACCTGGGAACGAATGTACAGGCCCCCAAATCGGACAACCTGAGTCTGAATCCTGGTGATGTCTATTCTAAGCCGTGGCATCTTCCCAAGGTGGACTCCTGACCACTTTAAGGCAAGAATTGGGCCCTTCTGCTTCCCAGTTCCTCTGCCATTAGAAAAATGGCAAATAACCTTGGCTTTATTATCACACAGACCTCCATTACAACAGGGATTTTGTTCTGTTCTTCTATGGCCTTAGGCTTATTATCTAACTCTTGATTTCCTTAGGTATAAAATGTACACAGGAATGTTTAGTCCCCAGGATTGTTCTAAGGATTAAATGAGATGATGGTTGTGCAGCATTAGTGATCTATTTGGTACATGATAAGCTTAATAAATGGGAGGACTTTGATGACAAAAAAACAAGCATGATGGCTATCGTATGTTTGATTGTGGGGGAACAGGGTTAAGTTTTCAGTGTGAAAGCGTAGTGGAGAAGCTGGGATATTTGAGCTTATTCCCAAGTCTTTGTGGCTGAAGGCAAGGACTTCCACATCTCAGTTTTATCATCTTTGAAATGGGTACAGTTGTGCTTGCCCTGTTTGCATCCCAATGTTGTTCCGAGTCTAAAATGAAAGAATAGGTCTCAAGGCAATGGTGTGATACACAATTACTCACCTTCTATCAAAAATAAGTATTTCTTGAGGATTTAATGCTGGCCCAGTACCTACCATTGTGATGAGGACATGTATCATGTAAACCCCATCTTCCAGGAAAAGGTAAGGGTGTTAGTTGCTCAGTCATGGCCGACTGTTTGCAACCCCATGAGCTGTAATCCATCAGTCTCCTCTGTCCATGGAATTCTCCAGGCAAGTATACTGGAGCAGGTAGCCATTCCCTTCTCCAGAGGATCTACTCTACCCAGCGATTGAACCCAGGTCTCCTGCATTGTGGGCAGATTCTTTACCTTCTGAAACACCCGGGAAGCCTGAAGTAAATGTAACTCTTACATTTATTGAGCTCTTGCTATAGAGCTGACACTGTTCCCAATTCTTTGCAGATTAACTCATTTTATCCTCACAACAAATCACTAGGACAGTGTTAGTTCCTTCTTCATTTACAACTGAGGATCCTGATGCTCAGAGAGGGGAGCTCAGCTTTGGGCACACTGGCACACAGTGGCAGAGATGAGAGTCAAACCCAAGCCATCCGGCTTTTTTCTACAAGCTATCTGTTCTTAGATGAGTTGCTTCCTTTCTCTGGGTCTTTGGTTTCCCTTTCTCAAGATGAGTGAATAATTTTGGCCTGATGTTCCTTGGATCCTAGGAGGACTCAGGGTCAGAGGGAAAGAGTGGAAAAGGGAGTTTTAGCAGTAAGAGTGGGGGAAGGCCATGAGCAGCAAGACTCTATTTTAATTAAAATAGAAGGCTTCCCTGGTGGTCCAGTGGCTAAATATCTGCCTGCCAAAGCAGGAGTCAAGAGTTCAATCCCTGGTCCAGGAAGATCCCACATGCCCCAGGGTAACTAAGCCTGTGAGCTGCAAGTACTGAGCCCCCAGGTCACAATTGCTGAAGGCCAAGGACTGCACCCACTCCCTACAACTAGAGAAAACCCGAGTGCAGTGACAAAGACCCAGCACAGCCATGAATAAATAAAAACAGAAAATAGTTTTCAAATTATTAATATGCTCATACACAGCTCCCTTCCTTGTGTGGGTATTTACAACAATCCTCTCCAGTTGAAGGTCAGATAAAAAGCTCCCTATCATCTAGTCTATTTCTTGTATTATTTTAGTTTTATATTTATGTCTTTAATTGAACTGGAATTTATTTGAGCAGGGAGAGTGAGGTGAGGCTTTAACCTTGTATTTTCTAAACAGTTAATCAATTTCCTTGGCAGAATTTCATTAAATCATTATTAATTTCCTAACTTATTGGAAATACCTCTTTTATCATACAAATGAATATGTAAATTTGAGTTTGTTTCTGAACTTTCTCTTAATCTACGGAGACGTCTGTCTACTCATGTTCCAAGGCCACAATGGCTGTTGCTGGTTGATTAAAATAAATCCATACACAATGACTGCACATTAATAATATTTAAAAACCAAGAACTTTGGATGTGAGGTCAAAGACAACACGGACCCATTACCCTTAGGACTTTACAGCTGGGCAGACTTCCATCAGACTAGTGCAGTGGTTTATCAAGACTCTGATTGGAAACACTGTTTGCCAATTAGTCATTTGACATATTGTCTGCATGGTTGGTGGGAAGTCTTGGCCACGATCATTGAGCGTTTGTAAAAGATGAGGGCAAACTCCTTGGTCAGGTGAAGTACAAAGAATATGGTGAACTTTCCATGTTTCCTACAGCTTGCAGAGGCATTTAGAGATGATTTTCTGTGTTCACTCAATGTCAGCTACAATGTCAGATACACAGTTGGGCAGAGGAAGCCACTTCAGCACGTGGAGAAACCCACTCCATGAAGGGGAAATGTTCAGGGAGAAGTTGTCTGGCTCTCTGGCTCACGTCAGTGCTCTGTCCATCCATCCCACATCAGGTATGTGTTGGGAAGCGTCAGGATCACCTTTAGAGGGAGAAGTAATGCAGTGTGTAGGGTCACCATTTACTTCTCTACTTTTTAAAAAATATTTATTTATTCAATTTGTTTATTTTGGTTGTGCTGGGTCTTAGCTGTGGCACATGGGATCATACATCTTATTTGCAATATGTGAAGTGGTAAAGAATCTGCCTGCCAATGCAAGAGACATAAGAGACATGGGCTGCATACCTGGGTTGGGAAGATCCCTTGGAGGAAGGCATGCCCACCCACTCTAGTGTTCTTGCCTGAAGAATCCCATGGATAGAGGAGCCAGGTGGGCTGCAGTCCACGGGGTCACAAAGATTCGGACACAGCTGAGTGACAGCAGGCAGGCATGCATGAACTTTTAATTGCTGTGTGTGGGATCTAGTTTCCTCACCTAGTATCGAACCAGGGTTCCCTGCATTGGGAGTGCAGAGTCTTAGGCACTGGAGCACCAGGGAAGTCCAACCAATTACTTTTTAAATAACTTTGGATGAGTCTCTAATCTCTCTGGCTCTCCATTTCTTGTTTTGTAAAGTGGAGATAATGGTTCCTGCCATCTTATATAGCTGTGAAGATCAAATGAGATGGTACATATGATAACATGATACTCTTGTAGTCTTTAAGCAACTAAACATGGATAGCTATGACTACTACACTTGGATCATGACTTTAATAGACGAATTATTTAAGACCAGCTATTTTTCTTTCCTGGTTGATTTGGAAAAAAGTCAGATTGCTCGATAGTCTCTAAAAGTTTA
This sequence comes from Bubalus bubalis, assembly GCF_019923935.1. Classification (NCBI taxonomy): domain Eukaryota; kingdom Metazoa; phylum Chordata; class Mammalia; order Artiodactyla; family Bovidae; genus Bubalus; species Bubalus bubalis. The sequence goes on along the minus strand of NC_059174.1, from coordinate 23,272,452 downwards.
AGTGAGCGTTACAGAATCCTCTAAACTCCAACAATGAGGAATGTGTCCAGCAAAAGCCATTCGCTGGAAAACCATATGGTTAGTTTCATTTGTGTTATAAGATTTTTTCCTTACTGAAACAAAAAAAGGCAATAGAGAAACTTTATAGAAATGCACATCCTATTTTTTTTGTTTGTTTGTTTTTGAATACTTTGGACTCTTGGTAAATTCTCAAGTGCAGGCATACAGAAATGCAATGACTGACAAGGAGCTGGTTTCTTGCACTGGATGGAAATCCATGAAGACATTGGGTGCCTTTTCATCACTCCAAGATCTGAGGTTATGGAATTTCATGAACTAATTATTTATTCTCATTATCTTCTACTTCTTTCATTCTCTTTTGAACCCAGCTCCATCAGGTTCCTCTCCACTGAGAAAGCTCTTCTCAAGGTCATGTTGCTAAATCTCATGGTCAAATCTTATGCTTCATCTTATTCAACTGATCAACAGTGTTGGTTGTAGTTGATCACTCTCTCCTTCAGGAAACACTTTTCCCTTGGCTTTTAGGATACCACACTCCCCCGGCTCTCCTGCCATCTCAATGGAAACTCTTTCTCAATTAGAGGTCTTCCGTGTCTTTCCAGTCTTTAAATGTTGAAGCATCCTCAGGCTCAGCCTTTAGATTCTTTTTCTTCCTTTCTTACTGTTCTCTTCCGTCCCCTTTCCTTTCATTTCCCTTCCTTATCCTTCCCCTCTTTTCTGCTTCTATACACACTTTAATGCTTTTTCTTCTCTAGCTACTCATTTAGTCTCATAGCTTTAAATACCATCATAAAACATATCTCCAGATGATACCTCTCTCTTGAACTTGAGAATCTCTGTCCACTTGGGTGTCTAAAAGACATCTCAAAATGAGCATGTTCAAATTCCTAAGTTCCTCATTCCTTATGACTTGGTTCTTTTGCCATTGTCCCATTTCAGAATATATTGGGTTGACCAAAAAGTTGATCTTATGGAAGAACCTGAACAACTTTTGGTTAACCCAATACCTCCATTTCCCCAATATTGTAAGCCAAATTCCTGTTGACTCTGTCATATGTATATGTATTGAGTTGGCCAAAATGTTTAGGTTTTTCTATAAGATTAACTTATGAAGTTGGAGTGGCTCAGTTATATATGTGTGTGTGTCTAAGTGTGTGCATACATATAGATATAGGTGCATAGGTATCTATCTATCTATCTATATATCTATATAGGAGAAGAGAGGTCCAGTAACTCTCCTATTTCTCACCACTTGCACACTACTAACGTGGGCCAAGCTACCACTGTCTCTTGCTTGGATGACAACAATGGCCTCCTATCTGGTTTCCTTCTTTCCATTCTTGTCACAGTATGTATAGAATTAGGTCTGAGTCATTCTTTCAAAATCTGAATCCAGTTATGCCCTTCTTCTTCTCAAAGCCCTCCAATAGCTTCTCTTACTTGAAGGAAAAATCAAATCCTTACAATGGCCACGAATAATCTCCTTCCCCAATTTCATTTCCCATTTTTCCCCTCACTTATCCTGCTCTAGCCAGACTTGCCTTTTTGTTGTTCATGTCTCAGGACTTTGGCACTTTCTGTTCCCACTGCCTGGACTGTTCTTCCATCAGATGGCTGAGTGATCTACATCCTCTCTTCCTTCCGGTCTCTGCTCAGATGTCATCCAATCAGTGAGGTCATCCCTGCTCACCACTTACATAATAATAAATTCACCTTGCTTGCCTTTGCCATCTTCTCTGCCTTGTTTTATTTTTTTCTTTCCTGAGCTTATCATTACCTACTTGTGCAGGCACATAGTTGATGCTTATGAATACTGTTGAATGAATGAATGAATGAATGAGGGCTGGGATACAGAAATTCCTATGAAAGTATTCTCTGTCCAATGGGCTTCTTCCTTCTGAGATGGAGGGATATATACTGGCCCCCAGTCCTTGGAGCTTCACATAGGAGGGGTTTGCTGTGTCCCCTAAGTCTCCTAGCAGCAGGGAAGGAGGATAAAACTTTGCCCAAACCTCTGAGGTCCAGATCCGGGTTGATGGGCCAGGCTGGGTGGGAAGGATTGAGGGTGTTGTGGGCATGGCAGGCATTTGGAGTCTTGAAAATGAGACAGAGCTGCTTCACAAGGGAGACCAAAAGCCAAGTCGGCTCCCACCATAATCTGCCGCGTTTGCTGTCCTAGGTTTCAGAGGATTTGTCTGGACTGATTTCCTCCAGGGAAACAGTAATGTGTGTCAGCAATTACTCTTTCAAGTCGAAACACTATCTTTATCACAGGGCACTCAGGCGCTTGCTCCGAGGGCTGGAGGACAGGGAGAGGGGCGATAAGGGAGCCAAATAGCTTCAGGAGGACTCCTTAGTCCTGGGGCAGGGATGAGGGTGGGGGTGGGCACCTTCCCTACTCCAGGTGCCTGGAGGGACCCCCAACTAGGGCAGCTTGCTTGAGACTTCAGAACACCCCAGAGTTGGAGCTCAGGCAAAGAGAGCCAAGCCACACAGGGCTGGTTTTACGCTTTTAGTTCTGAGATAGTGATCGTGGGGGAAAATTCTCTGTGTTTGTGGAATCATAAATTTTTTAAAGTCTCTTGGCTCCACTTTTAAATTTAGTGCCTGAATAAAATGTTGGCTCAAGCTCCATATTCGATTATTAAAAGTCATACTCAGGCCTGGGAGACGAGTATTTACACATCTTCCTGCTCATCTGAAGACCCACATATCAAAATATGGCTCGCATCAGAGTGTGGTTTCCTTGGAAGAGAGGCTCCCGGAGAACTGAGTGCCACATTTGTTAAATGAGGGAGTTGGACTAGAAAGCCCTTAAAACTCTTTTTGTTCTAACATTTGTAAGTATTCTCGGCTATGCTTTCACCAAATTAGTTGTTTTTCCCCTTGATTTTTAAAGAACAACATAAATGCATATGTTTTTGTGTGCCTGTGTGTAAATTAATCAAAGAAAGTTCTAGAAGGATACAGACTAAGTTGCTAACAGCAGTTATATCTAGAGAGGGAACCAGGATGGGAAGGGATAGAAGTCAAAGGAGACTTTAACTTTATAGATAATGTTTAATTTTTTTCAAGGAATATGTCTTCACATATTCAATTATTTTTCAACTAGCTTATGATTGCTATAGATAGTCCCAAAGCCATGGAAAAGTATAAAATTGAAAATAAAAATTTATCATATCTCTCAGACCCCAGAGATAACACTGTTGGTATTTTGGCATTTTTGCTTTAGGAAAAGTTTCCTAATTACTAGGTCCACTCACACCAGGTGTTCCCATCAGGGTCACAAGGATATGCTTTTAAGACAGGCCTTTGCTTTGGTTTCATTGCCAAAAGGATGATGCATCTTTTCCCCTAAATAAAAATCAATAATAAAATACCCTGAGGAGTGAGATATGGAAAATGTCCATTTTGGCCCATTTGAAAAACATCTGTACATTTTATTTTTGGTGGATTATGGATCATAAGAGTCCCAGGCATGGTACGTATTTACCCAAATGAGGGAGAGGGGAAAAGTCACTAACAGAAGAAAGAGAGATGAAAGATGCTGAGATAAGGGGAAAGTCTCTCATTTCTTTTTTAAAGGTAGCTTACCAAAAAATCACTTCCTCCCAATGGTTGTATTAGACCTACAGAAAGGTCATAGAAACACCTATAGTTCAGGTATGGCTGACACGGCAAAATAAATAGATTCCATAAAAAAGAAGGAGCCTATAAACAGCTAATCTGTATTTTGGAAAATTTTTTTGCCTGACCTTTTAAAATGGACTTGAAAAATAGCAACAAAGTATGAGTGTGCACGTGTGCACACATGTACACACACACTTTAAAAACATCAAAATGGAAAAATAAACATCAGTAACTGGAAAAAGATTTTTAAAATATTAACTGATTCTCAAAATAATGCCCCAAATATGAATGTGAATATGCAGAATAATGATAATCTATAATAATAAGAAACAGCAAAAGCCCGAAAGACACAATAAGGCCACTTGTGTTAAGACACATTCCGCCACTTGGCAGAATAGCAATTCAGCTTCCATTTTAGAAAAGAGCAAGTGGTTCTGGGTTGAGGGGAGGCGAGAGAACAGCAGTGGATCAAGAATCCCATATTTGGTAGGAACTGACCAAGACAAGGGACCTCAGCCATTGGGGCCTTCTGACACCCAAATAAGGCAAACCCTGGGACAGTGCCCAGATTTCTTCTCTGCCCTACAATCTACCCAGCCTTCAATTCTGGGTTCCTGGGAGCTAAGTTCCTTTTGGGGGAGTCCCCTGAAGTGTGTGTGTGTTGGGTAACAGAAATGGGTAAGGATTTGGGGTTGGGTGTAGAAGGCAATTTCTCTGTTTCCTTGCTTTGTGCATTGAATCTATCATTTTAATCATCTCCATAGCAACTGTACCCTCATAAACATAATTTTCCTGCTAGAAAAGCTGGGTCGCAAAAGAGGAAAATCTGATTCGAACACCAACCCCTGCATCCGGAAAACAGATTCATCGTGGCTCAGGATTAGTGGGAACATCAAGGGTCTATAGTTCAACTTGCGTCTCCTTGAATCTCTTCCATGACACCCTGTTAGACACTCTCCTCTTATACATCCCCAGGGGAAGGGAACTCACTACCTCCTCACGTCTGAGAATCAGTAACTTTTCTTCATATTGAGTTAAAACCCAGCTCTAAAAATCCTTCATCCAATGGTCTATGCTGTGGGGTCTCCATGACAACAGGCTGTCACATCTTCTTGGAGTTCTCCTCTGCTTTCTTCAACTATTCCTCACATGTGTTTCCAGGTCCCTGTCCTAGGAGCTCACTGGGCTACCAATGCCCCCCACCCCATCCACCCACATGCTAAACTCATCTGGGTTTGGGTTCATGGGTATCTACAATTCAGTTGTTCAAGGCAGAGACCCAGTTGATGGACTGGACTGGATTATTGAGGAATCCTTCCACAGTCAGTGATAGAAACCCAACTCAAAAGGGCTTATGTTGGGGGACTTCCTGGTGGTCTAGCAGTTGAGAATCTGACTGTGAATGCAGAAGACACGGGTTCAATCCCTGATCTGGGAAGATCCCACATGTGGCAGGATAACCAAGCCCAAGTGCTGCAACCACAGAGGTGCCACAACTACAGAACCCTCGCCATCTAGAGCTCATGCTCTGCAACTAGAGAAATCCTGCACACTGCATCGAAGACCCAGTGCAGCCAAGAAAAAAAAAGGGTGGGGGGTGGTTATGTTAACTATCGAGTTGATTGGCTCACACCACTGAAAATACAGGTGTGGCTTCATTTGTGGGCTTCCTAATCGTCATCTCTCCCCTCGACTTCTCTCTATGGGTTCCCAGTGTGGCAGGCTGGCTGCCAGCAGCCCCAAGCTTTCAGAGCTCTGAGCCCTGAAGCTTTGGGGCAGAGTTCTGGGCTTGGCTCTCATCGGCCTGAATTGAATTGTGTGTCCATCCCTACACAGATAGCTGAGACCACAAGTATGGCGCTACTCAGACTGACTAAGTGTGAGACAAATCCCTGGCCCTGGCATTGGAGTCAACTTCTCTTCAAATACATGAACCGAGAAAGGGATTTGTCAGAGAGAAACGGGACTCCTGTCACTAGGAGGGAGAGTACAGCTAGGGGCGTCAGTGTCCATCACATCAACTAAAGATGGGATGTGTCTCCTGGTCAGAGGTCACTGATGGGGACAAGGAAGAGATCCTCGAAGAGTTAAGAGCCTTGGTGGGTTAATCAAGCAGGTCAGGGAGGTCCTTTGTAAGCACAGACGCAGTCAGCTTCCCCCTGGGCTTTTGATAAAAGCTTTTCCTCACAAATTCCTTAGCTTTAGCACCATCTTTCACAGCTTTCAGGTTGTTGCCACATTGTTCAGAAGAAAAGTTGATTTTCACACTTAAATTAGGTTGCTTAAAAAAAGCCAGCAGCTACCCTTACCTCTCCCCCACCTCCACTTTGTTCAAAGACAATATCCCTTATCTGGAACCCACTGGAATTTTTGTGTGCTAATCGTATATCCCGGGGCATAGAGAAGGAGGCGTTCAAGTGGAGATATCTCTCCAGGCCCTAAAGAGGGTCTTTACTGGGAGGGGGATGGGTGCTGGGACTACAAGGGGTGCTAGAGAGGGCTCCAGTGGTCACCAAAGTGGACCCCTCCTGGAGCAACTCCCAACCCACATGGGTGACAGAGTGGGGAAGAGGAATGAACAGGAATGAGACCAATGACTGCATAGCAGATTCAGATAAACATCACACCAACCTTGTGTTCTTCCAACATTTTTGTTACTATACTAAAAGACTACAAGCAAAACACGGGAGAAATATTTCAGTTAATAATGTGCCAAAACATTAGCATCCCAATTACACAACATCCTCTTACAAATTGGGTCGACCAAGATGCAGTAGTTCTACTAAGACAGATGCCCATGTAGAAAAATGGTTAAAAGACTTAATCAGGGTGTTCCTGGGCTTCCCCGGTGGTTCAGCTATAAAGAATCCACCTGCAATGCCAGAGCCCCAGGAGACACGGGTTCAATCCCTGGGTCAGGAAGATAGCCCTGGCAGAGGGCGTGGCAACCCACTTCAGTATTCTTGGCTAGAGAATCCCATGGACAGAGGGGCCTCGCAGGCTACAGTCCATAGGGTTGCAAAGGGTCGGACACGACTGAGTGACTGAGCAAGGCAGTTCCTAAATGAATCAATACAGAGGAAAGTTCAACCTTCATAACTTCCTAGCAATTGAGGAATTGAAAACAACAAGATGCAATATTTTGGGCCTATCTAAAAGGTAAAGATTTAAAGAGATGCCACCCAGGGTTGGTGGAGATGCGGACATAAACTGTACCTTGCGTAGTAGCATGTCAAGTGATCCAACTTTTTTGGAGGGCACTTTGGAAATTTCTATCAAAAGCTTGAAAAATATGCATGCCCTGTGACCCAGCAAGTCAACATTTAGGGATTCTCCTGGAGAAATGATCATAAATATTTATAAAGATTTATGTATAAGAATAATTACTGAAGCCCTATTTGCAATAGCACAAAGTAGATGCAACTGAATTTCCAATAATTGGAGGTTGGTTAAAAGAGCCATGAAAACAATAATTTTTGGAAGGATTTGATGACATGGGTAATATTTATTATATACCTGAAATTAATGAGTAAAGTATGAAATAGTGTGGGCTTCCCTGGTGGCTCAGCTGTAAAGAAACTGCCTGCAACGCAGGCGATGCAGGAGATCAATCCCCGGGTCCAGAAGAGCCCCTGAAGGATGGCATGGCAACCCACCCCAGTGTTCTTGCCTGGAGAATCCCATGAATGGAGGAGTTTGGTGGGCTACCGTCCGTGGGGTTGCAAAGAGTTGGACATGACAGAAGTGATTGAGCATGCACTCACGCACGTGAAAGAGTGTATACATTGTACATACTATGTGTAACATATATATACTTCTATGTCATATATATTATGTAGGTTTGGAAGGAAGACTGGAAAGAGAATCCCCAGAATGTTCATTATGGTTATCTCTAGGTTTGGGATAATAGGTGATTTTTCTTGTGTGTATATTTCTATATTTTCTGTCATTTAAAAAAAAAACCAATATTGACAATGGCTACTCTAGTATTTATTGAGGACTTAATTATATGCCAGGCATTGTGATAAACTTTTCATAGATAAATCTACCATGCGACTATCTTGTAAGATAGGTACTATAATTATACCCACTTTACAGATGAGGAAACTAAGGGGGCATGCCCACCCAAAGCCCATGCTCCTTTTCTGATCTTTGCCCTGGAAACCCCAGAGTCTGGGTTCCCTGCTGAAAAGGCCCCACATGGGTGGGCCTACAAAGCAGGCCCAGGGAGGAAAAGGAGAGAAGCTTCTGCCTGCTGTTCAGGTCTTCCTTTGTTAGTTAATGCTCACTCATATATGTATGTTCTGAACTGATTTCCCCTGTCCTTCTTTAACCTAAAAGGAGGAAGCGGGGTACACGGAAAGGAGCACTATGTAGAATTCTAGTCCTGGTTTGCCTGTGACCTTGGGCAAGTCACTTCCCCTCTCTGGGCCTCAGAGTTTCCAGCTGGGATTAGACTTGCTGCTCTGATGCTATATGACTCTACTCACTAAAGAGGATCTCTAAATAACTCAGGGGAATTGCTGAGAGCTGGAGTCAAGGAGTCTTCTTTCTTCAGGCCCCCAAATCAGGATATCTAGGCCCCAAGTTCTTGGAGCTGTCCAAGGCACAGATGAGTCATCCAAGGCACAGGTGAAGAAATCCATTTGTTCATGCCTGTAATGAGTTCCTATGTACTGCTGCTGCTGCTGCTAAGTCTCTTCAGTCGTGTCCGACTCTGTGTGACCCTATGGACAGCAGCCCACCGGGCTCCTCTGTCCACAGGATTCTCCAGGCAAGAATACTGGAGTGGGTTGCCATTTCCTTCTCCATCCTATGTACTACATTCACATATATATTCTTTTTGTTTTGTTTTCACCTGCATATCTTTTTAAAAAATTATGTATTTATTTTAATTGGAGGACAATTACTTTACAATATTGTGATGGTTTTGCCATATATCAACATGGATCAGCCATAGGCATACATGTGTCCCCTTCCTCCTGAACCCCACTTCTGCTTCTCTCCTCACCCCATCCCTCCAGGTTGTCCCAGAGCACTGACTTTGGGTACCCTGAATCATACCTCAGACTCCCACTGGCTGTCTGTTTTACATATGGTAATATATGTGTTTCAATGCTATTATTCTTATTCAATACTCACTCTATGTGGGCCTCTATTTGGGTGGATATTAAATGACTCATGATTGATTTTTTTAAATCTATAACTTTTCCAATATAAAAATTTTAAGTTTATTTGTTGGTTTTTCATTTTTTATTTGGCTCAAGAAGTTTTCTGGTTGTATTTATTTATTTATTTTTGCCTTGCAGCATCTTAGTTTCCTGACCAGGGATTGAACCAGCATTCCCTGCAGTGGGAACAGGAGTCTTAACCACTGGACCTTCAGCAAAGTCCCATGACTGACCTATTGATTTCTGGAGAGAAATACATTTTTCTATAGCTTCGTTGACTGTGGGATGAAAGAAATCAAAACAAGGTTTTGTAGGAGTTCTCTTTGAACCCTCCTGGGAAGTTTAGTTTCAGAGTCAGCTCTTATTTTATTTGTCATCATCTACCAACTTGCTGAGCCTAAGTGAGGTCTGCAGGTAGCACCCAGAATAAATGGGCGTTCACAGTCTGTGTCCTCACCTAAATCCTGACCCATTTTCAATTCCGTGTACCTTGATGAGGTGGCTGCTGTGGGTGTGTATTGTCTGTAAGCGCTGGATCAGAGGTGAGAAACCTGGAAAGAAGGCCTCCTGTGAATATGCACAGTTCTGTGGAAATGAAGTGTCATGGTTCCATGACAGTTCCATGGTTTCAGCGACCCCAATTCAAATCCTGACCTGGGGTCCACAGATCCCATATGACGGAGCCCTGCCCACTTCTCCAATCTTACCCCGACTCCACCCTCTAGCGTCCTCAGGTCCAGTGCTCTGGCCTCCTTTGGTCTGCAGAGATACACCCTGGGAACTTTGTCATTTCTGTCCCTTCTGCATTGTATGCTCTTCCCCTGGATTTTCGGATGCCTAGTTCCTTCTGGAGTTGACATTCAGGTATCCCCAAAAAGGCAAAGGCCTGGTTTGTTTACAGAGAGTCTCCAATACCTAAAATAGAGATTGCCACATTTATATCCATAAATATTTGGTACATGAATAATTCTTCCAGTAACCATCCCTGAGGTCTGCCTGGAGGAAGGAGCATGTGAGCTGGGCCCCAGACTCCAAGCAGCTCACTGGACCTCCCTTCCTCCGGCCTGCTTCACATTTTTTCCTTCCAAACACACGCTCTTTCCCAGGATGACCTCATCTATGCATGTGCTCGATTTCAGCTACTATCTTTGCTCAGGCCTCTCACCGCGACGCCGGTTCACCGTCCCTCCCTTCCCCTCTCTTTGTCTGTTCTCAGCTGTCCTATTTCTGGCGCTTAATTACAGTCCTGCTATGCAGACAATGACGATGCCATCATTCTCAAAAGATGATTGTGTCTGCTCGCTCTTTTGTCCCCAAGCAGAAAGACGGCAAGACTGTCCGGGTCATAAAAATGAGTGCAGTGTTAGTTAGAAACCATTTCAAAAAGCACTTGTGCGATGCTGTCTGTCACCACTGTGCTCATGAGGCTCACTCAGATGGCACAGAGAGCTTCTGAGCAGCTCTGCACAGGATGTCTTATTAAACTAATTACAATTTTTAGACCAGAACTCTTTTTTTAAAGAAGTTTTTAAAACAGGTTTTGTTTTGTTTTGCTTTGGTTTAAAGACAGGAACTAGCTTTCTTCCAGCCAGGAGCAAATTTAGTTACTAAATAGTTTGGGTGGGAAACATGCTCTTGGGTTCAAGTCCGATTTAGGTCTTGGCACACAGAGCTGTTGCCTTCACTGGACACAACAGGCAAGGGGCCAGAGCCTCAGACTTTTCAAGGGCCTTCAAAAATCTTTGTGACCTGGTGGGGCGGGGGGCGGAATCAGTGGCTGCCAAAGGAAAATAGAATCCTATCTGTTGAAAATGAATAAATGATGTTATACACAAAACTAGAAACTTCTTTCCCATTTTATATAGCAAAAAAAGAAAAGAAAAAAGTTACATCTAAGGTAGGATTTGAGTGTGTACTTGATACAACACAGGAAGGAGCAAAGCAAAGTAGACAGGTCCAGTCTGTGGATACGTCTCAAAAGCCTTCCTGCTAAATAGGATCACCATTCTCTGCCTCTCCCCCTCCCCAGTAGCCACTTGAATGCTCGGGGAAGAAAGCTTTTGTTTTTACTCCTCTATCATAAATTGGTGAGCTTAAACTTCAGTGGCAAGAGGAAGGTTTAAGAATTAAAACGATGAAAACTTCTAAAATCTTTCTTTCCAATAGGACGGTAATTGTGGTAATAATCCCCTTTGTTATAGAAGCTACTGTATTATGCATGACCTTGACTTCTATTATGTACTGTTACCTTTAACTCAGAATCTATAACTCAAGGGACTATTAATTATCTCACCCTAAGTGTCGGTCCGAATGGGGGACTTTCTGGAGAAGTAAATGCCACATCGATATGAAGTGGAGCCCCTCGGTAGCTTGATGGTTGTTATCAGTGATTAGAGCTCAGCAGCCCACGGTCAAAGCCTTGAGATTATTCCTGCCTAGCTTCCCTTGCCACCTCAAACTTTTCTCATCACTGTGACCTCTATCTGGGATTTACCCTAGGTTGCAAAACAAAATTTTACATACATGGTTTAAACACTCCTACTTTTTCATCAACCATATCCCTGGGGTGTGCTCTGCTGCTCAGAGTTGTATAAAAATAAAACATTGTTTTCAAATATTTCCTTCCTTGGGGTATTTTTTTCCCCCAGTTTATGGTTTGTCCTGTGGAATTTTGTATTCTCATTTTCCACCCTTTATGATCCTTGGGATAGAGAATGTGAATGAAGCTTTATATCTAGTTCAATAAATGTTGACTCTGCTATGTTGGGGGAGACACAAAGAAGAGAGTTTTTAAAATGAGCTAGAAATCAAGCAAAAAGAGGGCATTTCCTTTGCCATCTTTTTCTTTAAAGGGCGAGCCCGAGCCAATCTTCTGACTACTCGGCATCCGTTGGAAATTTTATCCTTCGATTTCAATCTTCGGTTACAGCCAAGGAACTATTCCGAGAAGTTCTCAGCAGTGTTGACTAACCCCAGAGCAAAATTTCCATTTTCCCCTTGCTAATGCCCTAATTGAATTTAGGGGGTCGGTTATGTCTTGCATAGGAATCTCCCCCACATCAATGGCATACATTCAAAAAGAGTCTTATGGAGTGGATCAGATAAATATGGGCTGCAAATGTGCTGATTTACCCCAGCTTGTAAAACAAAACAATTTACGTATACAATTTAAACATTCTTTCTAGTTTTTCATAAACCACATCCCTTGGGTGTATAATTGAGATTTCCTTGCCACCCAGAAGATAGCAAGATAGTCCGCTGGGCTTTGTTCCTCTTCTGCAGGAGGGCGGCTGGAGCTGTGAGCTGCTTCTCAGAAAGGAGCTGCCGGCAGCTGCAGATTGGAGTTTGTCAGATGCTGGACGCGGCCGGCGACGCTAGGGAGCAGACTGACACAAGGATTATGGGTGTGCTGCAGACGCCCCGTCTGAAGAGGCAGAGCCGCTGCAAAGAAAAGCGTTGTCTGTTTCCTTCTTTATCTCAGTTCTGTCTGTTGCCACAGAGAGGGAGAGAAAAGAGGGAAGGAGGGCACGTTTCACGCTCAAAGGCTCCTGCCAGCTTGAGCCAAACTGATCAGAGTCCTCGCATAAAATTCAAGCTGAGGAGGAGCCAGAGGAGCAGGAGTAGGGGATATTTTTGTCACTTGGATCTCTCATGTCTGAGTCCTAGAGGATGGGGTGTAGGTCTTCCCACAGGTAAGGCTGTGGCCTGTCCTAAGACCTGAAATCTACATCTATGACCAAGGCATGTGGGCACCTTTCTCCTAACTGAAGTCAGAATAACCTTAGCAAGCCGGCTCATTCCAATCGCCAGTCAGGAGAGGAATGAATGAGTGGAAAAAAAAAATCACAAGTCAGAATATCACAAGAGATGACTTAGGGTGCCAAGTGGGAAAAGCCAGTGGTAGAATTTCACAAGGACATCTAGTGATTCTATGCTGACTTATGGGGCCCTATCTATTTAGTAAGAAGAGCATAGAACTAAGGACAAGAAGGAAACAAACAACATTCAACCCAGGTTGTAGAGAGGGAGAAGGGAAAGAAGAGAGGTTGAGACAGAAAGGGGGAAAAAAACTTTTCTGTGCATTGATTTATTTGCATTAAAATAATCTGAAGCAAATATGACACTAGCAATTTTTTTCCTTTCTGGGTTGCGAAAGCCTGTTTGTTTTTATTATTCTCAGTGCTTTTTCTGTTTTAAGTAATTTTTGTAAAGGAAAAATAATCAGCAATATGAGCCTTGTAGACCCCAGACAGAAGTCCACTTTCAACATAGCTCAGGCCTTGGTTCCCTAAGCCACTAAGTCAGACTAGAGCTCAAAAGTTGTAGGAGTCGGTCGCCTTTATAATTTTAAATTGCACCATTTGGGTGTAATTGAGTCACTTTTCTCCACCCCCCACCCCCGCCCATCTCCTTTTAGTCAAATTAAACTTATTGATTAGAACCCATTAGTATGTAATGGATTGTTAATTTGACTCTTTTTACAAATCATATTTATCTGCACCAATAAAATATTTGGATTTAATATTCATCTGTCACATTTATGGTGATGTTGATTGAGGGCCAGGCAATTTGAAGTGAAAGCAGGCAACTTGTCCTTTACTCACACAAGGGAAAATGCACAATTAGCTCCATGAAGTCTCCCAGAGGTGGAAAGCTTAAATGTAAAGAAAATTTGAGAAAAAGAGAGTGAGCCCCCCCAGCTCCTGTCTTTTTGCTCTAAGCTCAAAACTCCATATCGTGTTTGCATACTTCTCAGCAATAGAGCAGAACTGGGGTACCCCAGTGTGGTATTCAATTTATTTATAATGGTGTTGCAAAGTCTGTTAGGAAGAAGAATCAGATTTTTGGTAAACATCAATTGAGCAGTGGCCTCTTGCGCTCATTTCGTCTACTAAGGAAAAATAGAACCCAGAGAAAGATCGATTTGATTCCTTGTCTTCTTTTGCTGGCAGAAGGCACTTAGCAGGCAGCTGTTTAGAGGGAAAACATGAATATATTTTCTGTATATTGCAAATATATATGAACTGAATACCTGCTACTGTGTATCGAGTGCCTCTTCTCTGCCTGGCTCCTGGGGTGATGATAAACATATTTAACAGCGAGCACAGCATCAGCACCCACCAACTGGAGCGGAAGCCAGTCGAAAACAGAACAGCTGGGTAAGTCTGGTAAGTTGCGCTACTGTCCCAGCTGAGTTTCTGTCCGGCTTGTTTCTTGAACAGGAAATACTACCTCGAAGTTCCTTTAATGCTCAATTATAGGAGCTGTATTTGCCTAGGCTAGTGATGTGTTTGATTATTTTCTTTCTTTCTTTTCTTGCTTTTAAAACATTCTATTTTATTATTTTTTAACATTTCATTTTTATGTTTGTACCCAGTCCTAATGCAGGCGGTTTTTCGGTTGTGTTGTTGTTTTTGTAGGCTATCCTAAACCTTTGGAGAAGCAGGAAGGCTATACGTTTTAAATAAATAAAAAAGAAACACATGCTTTTCCTGATCCTGGCCAAACCCCATTACAAAGGGAACCAAGGCACCGTCAGAATTCCTTTGTTGTCCAGGGGTTGCCCTATCAATATTGTATAAAGCAAGCAGGTCATTGGCTGGGCCTCGAAATTCTATTTGTTATTTCAAGGGTTTGGGGTGATATTTGTTGTAATGAGAGCCAATCTGTAAAAATAAAATTTTCTTTTGCAAGGTGGCAACAAAAAAAGGCTTGCACAGCCAGTCCGGGCTATGACAATATTTAGTCTATAGTCTTTGCAGACAAAGAACTTGGCTGGTCATCATTAATGATGGAATGCATGATGGCTACAACTTTTTTGACAGCCAGCTTCTGTAGAAACTCTATGCAGCCTATTGTCAACTCATTTTACAGAGTTCGGGAAATTTCCATTTGTCACCTAACAGTCATGTGTAGGAAGCAGGGTGCTTTGAACACAAATTAAGATTTTTTTCAATATCTCTTAAAAATTTCTGTTCTTTCAACAGTATGAAATGACCTAGTTTTTGAAGCAATGACCTTTGTGAACAACAACAACAACAACCAAAACAGAACTATTAACATTGACGTTTTCATATTCAATACCATCATAATATTTTTTTCTCTAAGAAACCCAACCCCCTTCCTAAACAGTCATTATTCTAGATAAGTGTGTGGTGAGCCAGGATATAGAGCGGAAGTGGGAAGTTTCCCTGGACTCAGCAGAAATTTGGTGTCAGAAGCAGAAATAGCCTCTTGTAAGTGCTAGGCTAAGAGTCGTGTAGTTCTTCCTTTACTGGCCAGGTTGTAGGGGATAGATTTTTACACGAATACGTTATGACTCCGGACTGAACTGTAAAATCCTAGAGGACAGGGAATAGATTTCATTTGTTTATTCCTCTCTGCAGGCCCTAACGACATAAGTATTTGTTGGTTTTATGGTAGACTTGGGGATGAGAAATGTCTTTAAAATCTTGACCAAGTTACTTCAAATTCTGGCAATGCTGCTTTATCATCTCTGGACTGAGATAGTAATATTTTGAGGATTATTGAAATGTTGGGCAATTCTTGTGCTATTTGGCTGTTGTAAGGAACTGAGAAACAAGGCAAAAACATTTATAAAATACATAATAATGATTTATACAGTAAGTTATACGCCCTTAGGCAAAGATGTTATATAAACCACAAAGTATTTGGCTACAGCATCATTTAAGACATCTTAAGATGCTTAAATACCATGAGATTTATAAATATTTTAATAGTTAAATGAATTTAACTTTGAAAGTTACCTAATATTCTATGAGGTTTGAGGTTGGAACTTGTTTTTCTTTTTTGTATTTGAATGTGCTTCATTCAGGTTGATGCAAGCAAGTTAGTAGGGGTACTTAATGGCATATCATAAAGGATTTAACTTAATTCCACCATAATGAATTAATTCTCCCAGTGACACTGTTTTCATTATAGATTTAATGACATCACCTTGGCCAAGATTCAGGAATTTAGAACTCTAAGTTCCCTGAATTATATGAAAACGAAAATGGAAAGATGATTCTTCTTTCTGCCTATGTGTACTCCAGCTGTGGATAAGAGGACATGGGGAATGTCTATTATTTTGAGTAGTTGAGTTAAAAATAAAACTCCTAACACCAGTGAGGAAATCGGATTCCGCATTCTCTTAAATCGTCTTCAGGGACATTCATTTTACAAGACATAAGCCCAGAAGAAGAAGAAAGCCCTACTGTTTCTTTTCATTTGCTTATGTCATGATATTGGTTGTAAGCATAAAAGGATAAATATGCGATCTCAAATCATAATTCAGGAACAAGTTCTCGCCAGCTAAGGAAAGGGGGCGCGGGTGCAAAAAATATGCATTTTCAAGGACTGTGTTTGATTTCCTTTTGGATTTGTTTATTTTGTGGAATTAGAGGGATGGTGCATCCTATTTTTACGGGCTTGTATTGTTACCCCAGGAATGTTTTGGCAGATGCAAAATTAGAAACAAATTTTGCACATTCTCCAGTGCCCTTCAGGCCTTAAAGGACAGGAACAAAGTGTGGTGGTTTGTCATCAGAACTCCAGGAAGCCGCAAGGAAAGAGGGCTTAGGCACCAAATTGTTCAAAATGGGAAAGAAATGAAAAACGTACAGCAGATGCTCGCAGCCCAGAGTGTGAACCTCGGGAAGAAGGGAGCACCAGTAATGCTAATCGGTCTTGAACAATGGCTGTTTGCATGGAGACAGAGCCCTGTTTCCCTCTGATTCTGTTCTGTAGACATCGTTCCAGGATTTGAAATTGATAATTGTAGACACAAAGATACACTTGGCCCAATTTGCCAGCCTATTGGAGTCATGGGTGTCACCCTGCATGTCTACATGTGTGCAGATGGTTCCTGCCGGCTCCAATAAAATTGGAAAACACAGAATCCATATTTTATTTTTTTCCATCAGACTATTGAAAGGGGCTGGTTGTCAGTGTTCTGGGTGTTGAAATGAGAAGTGTTATGCTGAATTTTTTTTTTTTTTCCAGAAAAGTTCCTTATGTTTTTAGACCAGAAACACGATCAAATCCAGTTATTTGGACTAAAATTCAGGGGCAGAAAAATAGAGCCGATCAGTAGATCACTAAATAGAAAATAAAGCCATTCACTAAATCAAATCTGAATTAGTGAATGCTTTAGCAGAACAGATACAATTTCTAAGTTCCTTATGTAAATAGAACTTTTGCTTTAATCACTTAAGTATTTGTTAACACAGTGATTTCCAAACATCATTCAAGCACCAACTTTGTTTTTTGTCAGATCCAAGTATAACTTATACTATTATTTACCTATTTTTCTATTCAAACAGACTTAATTTTTAATTAAGTAAATTTATTTTTAAAAGGGAAGTTTGCATCACTTCTATAAATGGAAAAAAACTCACTAAAGATACCATTTACTACCAATAGAAAGTAACCATCAAAATAATTGTTACTTGCCTAAGGCTTTCTGAGCCCCAGGCTTTCTCTTTCTTCATTAAAAAGGGGGATTATCCTGTGTCCTATGTCAGAAAGGTGCTGAAGATGTGCTAGGACCAATGGAGAATATCTCTTTGATAATCAGAAGGATGTAAAGAACAGTGAAAAAAGGACTGAATGATTTGACTCCACTCAAAGTGCTCACAGTGGTCCCATTCCTTTGGGCTGGACCCGGAAACTAGTTTGGCTTTTAGATGCTTGCCTGTTGGGTAAGAAAGTACTTGCCCATCAGAATGATTACTTACCTGTTATTTTCCTAGATATGTGCTGAATTTTGTTTCATAGGAGTTTGGAAGATGGTAGGCTAACTGAAAGTTACCTTTTATTGAGTTCTTGTTATGTGTGTGGGCACAGTGTTAAATGTTTGCAATGAGATCTCAGATTTAACCCTCACAGTAAATCTAATTACACAGGCATCCCACTTAACAAATGTGGAAACTGAGGTCAAGAGAAGTTAATCAGCCCCAAATCATACAGGACACAATCCAATTTAGGCTGCCTACAGTGTAGGAAGTTTTAATTCTATATTTTACAACAAATAAAGCTTATTTTTATTTGGTATTTTACTCATAGGGCAATATAATTCCCTTCTATAAAAAGCTCCCTTTTATATTGGTCAGCTATTGCCACAGCAAAGCTGTGTAATAAGCCATGCCTAAACTCAGTGACTTGCAATAATGATCATTTATTATTGCTCATACATTGAAAGATTCTGCTTTAGGATGCAGCAGTTGAGACAGCTCTGCTCCATGTCTCTCTTTCTCCTCCTGGAACCAGCAGGCTAACCAGAATATGATCTTAGAATGATGGCAGAGGGGCAAAACAGCAAGCCTATCTTTGCAAGCACAATCAACCAAGCACATTTCAAGCCTCCAGTAGCATCAGTGAACATTGTATTGGCCAAAGCAAGTCACAGGGATGAACTCAAAGGGCAGAGAAATATACAACAAATATGTGATGAAAGGCATGGACATGGTGGGGTGTGGTGGGGTGATGAATCTGGGTCAATAATGTAAACTCCACTCCCTCTTTGTTAAGCACAAGAGGAGATCTCTTTCTGTGACTTTCCTGGTTATTTGTTTATCTTCTCACATACAAAGAGCATCTCAATGCAGTCCCAGTTCAATAGCAAAACTATTGAACTAGAGAAAGGAGAAATGTTCTAATTCTACATACCTAATGTAGTTCTTTTGGCTTCCATCATAAACTTAAAGTTCAAGAAGAGAAAAATGCCTTTTCCAGGGCAAAGAATGAGTGGGTGGTGGGGCAGCTGACCCAGATTTCCCCACTCTCATCTAGCAAAGCTTCCACTTTGCAAAATCAATGAGGTCAGAATCAGGGAGATTTTCTTGAAGATTTTTCAAGTAAACAAGGGAGTTATCACACTCACAGAGAACAAGATGTCTTATTTGAATTAAAAGAACAACACAATAAAAATGTTTGGAAAAGTTACCATAGAGATATTTTGGATTCATCCCGCCATTGTGTCTAAAATTAGATGTTACCCATGATGAACTGGCAGGTGGATTATTTACCGTCTGAGCCACCATGGAAGCCCAGCATAAGCTTACATTTCAGTTAATACTTTGAGATCGATTTGTACTGCTTTACTAGAACAGTCTTTTGGACTCTGTGGGAGAGGGCGAGGGTGGGATGATTTGGGAGAATGACACTGAAACATGTATATTATCATATGTGAAATGAATCACCAGTCTAGGTCCGATGCATGATACCCAATGCTCGGGGCTGGTGCACGGGGATGACCCAGAGGGATAGGATGAGGAGGGAGGTGGGAGGGGGCTTCAGGATGGGAAACACATGTACACCCGTGGTGGATTCATGTCAATGTATGGCAAAACCATTACATTATTGTAAAGTAATTAGCCTCCAATTAAAATAAATAAATTTATATTAAAAAATAAATAAAATAAAATTCTCATTTGGGATAAAACATTTTCGAATAGGAGTTAGTATCAAACAATTAAATACCATTTTAAAGTAAAAAAAATATTTTAAAAACAAAAATATTAGTGAAGTCATTTACATCATGCCATTTCAAATATGCTAGTTTTGTTTACCCTCAGGCATGGAAACATTTTCATTTCGCATCTTGATGGTACTGCCTTTTATTTTCATGGATGAACAAAGTTCATCTCATTTGGGTATGATTGACTCCTTCCAAAGCTAGAAAAAAAGCAGCATGCCCACAAGGGAAGAAACATCTGTCTCTTCCAAGTACTGAGTCTTTGCAGAGAAAATCATGGTCCTTGCCCAGGCAAACCCTCCACAGTGCATGGTGGCAGATCCCAAGTCTGGAGCAGGCGGAGGGGTCATTGGCCTGCTCTGCCCACCGCACCGTTGGTCCCATCTTTCACATGCCCAAGTGCTGAACACTCAGTCTGTGCAGTAAAGTATTTGGAATCCCTGCTGGAAGACATAGACTACAATTTTTGAGGCAGAATCAGAGAACTTTCAGAGCTGAGAAGCTCTGAGAGGCCGTCTGGTGTGAGATCCTCATTTTTGAGTGGGAACAGAGGCCCCCAGAGATGAAGTGTCTGGCCCTTGGTAGCACAGCTCGTCGGCGGCTGAGCCGAGGCTGGATCTGCTGACGTTATTTATGAAGATATCGTTCTGCTTTCCTTAGGGAGGGCTCCTTGAGGGCTGGGTTTCTGCTGATTTCATCTCTGTCATCCTTATTAACTTATTAGTGTCTCTAGGACTGACACAAGGATTCCCTGCTGCTCTGTGAGTTGTTCCTGGGGCACTGAGGACAGTCCCACGCAGCTGTGGGAAGGGCTGATACATGGGAGCTGCAGCCAGCCCTTACTGTGTAACATTTTGTGGTTTTAAGAAACCTGTTAGAGATTGGAATTGTGTGCCTCTGACTCAGTAATTCCGTATTCCCTCTGGGAATGACTTGAAAAGAAACGACATAGTAAAAATAAAATTGAAATATTAAAGCACAAAGATGTTCATGACAGTGATTTTTATCACAGCACAAGGTATGTAGCAAAGCAAGGTCCAGCAATGAGGACTGATGAAGTAAATGGTGTCTTGTGTTGTCATTTCAAGGATTCAAGAACATATGAGATAATATTAAATAGAAGATAAAAAGCGAAACTGTATAGACCCTATGATTAGAACACGAAAAAGCAATTTATTTTCTTAAAAAAGTACAACCCCAAATCATGAATGTTATGAAACTAGAAAAAATCATTGTCTTGGATTGGGTAGATTGTAGGTAATGGATTTTTAAAAACTCTATCTAGTAGTTTCTCTGTTTTGTTTAATGAGCATTTCTTATGGAACAACCAGCTTCTATTTCCAAATAAAAATCATACTGATATTTATTATATCATTTGATAACTGCAGCCTCCTAACAGCCTAGGTAAAGCATGCTTTATTACTTCTCATTATATAAACAATGCAAATGAGGCTCGAAGATTTTTTTTAAAAGCTCAATTCTTCTCAAGTGTTAATCGTTCAGTCGTGTCTGACTCTTTGTGACCCCGTGGACTGTATCGTCTGCCAGGCTCCTCTGTCCATGGAATTTCTCCAAGCAAGAATACTGGAGTGGGTAGCCATTTCCTTCTCCAGGGAATCTCCCCAACCCAGGGATCAAACTCTGGTCTCTTGTATTGAGGGCAATTTTTCTAGCGAGTGTTGGAGCTGAAATTCATAAGATTTCCAGACTCCTGAACGGATGTTCTTACACAGCCCGGTCTGCCTGTTTGGTGTTTGCCCTTTAGTTTTACCCAACAGCACAGCACGCTTTGTGGCAACTGGGAGAAACCAGCACTTGGTCCTGTTATATTGGCTGGGTAAGTTTTCTTGTTCCTCTACATGCTCTAATAATGTACCTCTTAGTAGCAAGAAACTAGCTCTCTTGGGTAAGGAACTCACTAGAAAAGCTCTTTTTTAAACAGTTTTCTCAAACCCTGGAGCAGACTGTCTTAGAAACCTTAGGAAGTGGTGGTGGTGGTTTAGTTGCTAAGTCGTGTCCAACTCTTGCAACCCCATGGACAGAGGAGCCTGACAGGCTACAGTCCATGGGATTCTCCAGGCAAGAATACTGGAGTGCATTGCCATTATTATTATCATTGAGATTATTGTGATTATTACTATTCCCATTGTCCAGATGGGGAAGCTGAGGCCCAGGGAGCCTAAGCAACTAATTCTTTCAGGTTTACCCACTTAGGAAGATGCATCACTGGCAACTCTCAAGTCCACTCCCTTGGCTACTCTGCCAGGATCTTCCAAATATATCTGATAATAAGAAGCCCACGTGGTTATGTAAACACACAGATTTCCATGTCTCTTCTATCAATCATGATTCAGTGGTTCTGGGGAAGGCCTGGGAATCTGGATTCTTAGTGCCTCAGCTGATTCTCTTGATCATATAACTACAACTGTCTCATTTTTAAGATACCAAACCCAGAGTCTGCCTGGCAAACACAAATGATTCCTGTTTCTCTATTCCTACACCTGAACTCAGGTCGTGCTTTTAAAATGTAAAGTCAACTAAACCCCATCTTTATGTCCTGGGGGACAGCCTGGTTGCTTCCTTCTCATTCAAAGAAAATGGTAGGCTATAAATTCAGGGTGATTGGGTATTTTTGAGAATACGTGTGAAAAAACCCCAAGCAAATTAAACCCAAAGATTCATAATTGCCATTGGGCCTCACTAAAGTTCTACTCAAATATATCAAAGTTTCAGAATATTCATTAGCCCTCCTGTCTTCGAGGAGGGAGTGTTGTTATTGATGCTGCTGTCTTTTAATTTTTTAAAAATTCTCATCCTATTACCATGATTAAGATAAAGAATTTATTTGAGATGACACAGTGTGGTAAAAAGTGAGACGAGGGTATCTGAGTGCTCCTATGAAATGGCTGTGTGCCCTGGAGAAAAGTATTCCCCAGACTCCATTTTCCAAACTGTAGAATGGGAGGTTCTCTCTAAAGCCCCTGCTCTTTATGAATTAAACAAACAAAATAAAACTAAATAAATGAATAAATAGAACCGATAGCACAAAAATAAAACCAAAGATGGCTGTTCTAACTTGGAACAGCATGCCCATCTCAAAAACCTCACCTGGTGGGTTGCCACTGATGTATTTTTCTGAGAAGATATACAGCAGATGTTCTTTGGGACCCTCTTTTGTGTCAGGCAATTAAGACAGGAGCTGAGAAGAAAATACCGAGCCTCCCTAATCTCACCGAAAACAAAACCAAACAGAATACTCTGACTTTAAAGTGTTTACAGTTTAGGAAGGAGAAAGACACTAATGAATCACATAAATAATGAGACATATTACAATATCAATATTGTATATTATGCCAACAATAGGCTAATTATTTAAATAATATTGGAACAGGGGTGAGTGCCATGAGAAAGAGAGGTTTCCTGGAGGAGGTAAGGATGGATCTGAGAATGAAAAGGGAAGTGGGAACATAGAGCTCATTGGGCCCTAAAACATAATGGTTGTCAGTCAAATCTGACTTTAAATAAATGGAAACTCCACAAAGAAAAATTAACCCCAAACAGAAGTAATTGTTGTTTATAATCAGTAAATTTGCTGCAATTCCAAAAATTCTGAACAGTTGCACCAGCCTGAGCCAACTCTCGAAATCTAATAACTATATTTTGGGGAATTTTGCAAGTGGTTTGTTTCACACAGCCATTATTAAAAATTAGACTATTTAACTTTTCAATTAAGTAAATCATACTCAAAAGAAAGGTAATATATATTTAAAGGTCATCACTTCCTAATTATTATTACCATATTGCTGATCTTGAGATTATTACTCTAGCTGTGTGATGGAAATGCTACGTCAGATGTGCTATTCACTCTGCCTCTTTTCCCAACTTCATGTTCTGTGATATATTGGTAGCTGGAAATTGACTAGAGTAGGAATATTTGGGCTTCCCACGTGGTGCTAGTGGCAAAAACCCTCCTTCCAGTGCAGGAGACACAGGTTTGATCCCTGGGTTGGGAAGATCCCCTGGAGGAGGGCTTGGGAACCCACTCCAGTATTCTTGCCTGGAGAATCCCATGGACAGAGGAGCCTGGCGAGCTATAGTCCATGGGGTTGCAAAGAGTTGGACATGACTGAAGCAACTTAGCATGCACTCAGGGGTATTTATCTAGGAATCAGCCAACAGTAAGAATCAGAGCTTCCTTTTTCTCTACCCTACAGAGCCAGCCAGTTGTTAAACCAATGCACCACTGCCTGGAGCTGCCCTTCAGAGCTGCTGACTCCAGCTGGCCATCGAGTCATGAAGTCCAATCAGTCAGCCCACTGCAGTGTGAGGACTAGTTGGTGGAGCTCAGTCCCCAAGGACCCAGAGTGGCATCCGGTTGCTTTAGAAAGGCAGAGTTGAACCTCGGTGAGGACGAGCACAGGACAGAGATCACTGCTGTGCTTCTAGGGCATTTGAGGCTCGGTCTGACTCTGTCTGAGCTGGCATCGTTGGGCACTTTGCTGTACTGTAGGTGGCCCTGCAACAGAGGTGAATGAATGAATCAATATTTCTTCAGGACTTGGAAGCCAACAAAGAGGTAAAGAGGAGGGAGTCTGTAAGGAGAGAGAATAAAAGGAGAGATCTGTGGCAATTTCCTCCTGGGGAAGTTTAATAACTACTATTTAAAATAATAAAGTCATTCATTGTCATGGTTTAAAAAATTCGAAACCAGAATTTATGAGGAGGGAAAAGTAGCCCCCTTCTCCATCCATTCCCCTAGCTGTGGTTTCCCTAGGTAGCCTTCCAGACATTTCCATGGAAATGCAAAATTTCTCATTCTCTTCCCACACCAACTTGCTATGCTGTTCAGTAACTTGATTTTGCCTCTTACTCACTTAATGATGGGGCCAGGCTCTTCAGAGAGGCAGCGCAGCCTAGTGTTTAGAGCATCATTCTGGAGTCAGACTGCCTTGGCTCACCAGCTACCAGCAGTATAACCCTGGACAAGTTCCTCTCCTTTCTCAGTTTTCTGATCTGTAAAACTGGACCAGAGTGAAAGCACCTGTTTCATAGGACTTTATGAGCTATCTGTGATAAATACATGTCAAGCCTAAGGGCAGAAGTGACACCTATTAACTTTTTATATCAGATCATTTCTTTCACTTCATTTTTTAAGTCACCTACTATTCCATTATATGAATTTACAAAACTATATTTAAGCAAGCTCCTTTATATTTAGGTTATCTCCAGCTTTTTGCTACTACAAACAATGTTACAATATAATCACACAAACATATTTGCACAATTGTGTCAATTTATGCACGAGAACAAAATTCCTGAGAGTTAAACTACTGGGCCAAAATTTAATAGCTATTACTAAAATTATGTGTTTCCCTGGTGGCTCATGGTGAAGAATCTGCTTGCCAATGCAGGAGACGCAGGTTTAATCCCTAGGTCAGGAAGATCCCTGGAGAAGGAAATGGCAACCCTCTCCAGTATTTCTGCTTGGGAAATCTCATGGACAGAGGAGCCTCATGGGGTACAGTCCATGGGGTTGCAAAAGAGTCAGGCACAACTTAGCGAATAAAACAACAACTAAAATTACTCCAAATCAGTTTACAACAAATATATGTACCCCAAAAAGAACATCAGAATGTCTGTTGAATTTCAAAGGCAATAACTGTAGGCATTATCCAATCTTCTCATATTTGGATAATCCACTCACTCTTATCCAATGCAGTGAGTGAAAAGTATCTTATTGTTTACATTTTTCAAATTACTGATATGTTTAATCATCTAGTCACATTTTTATTACCCATTGGTAATTCTTTAAAAAACATGTAATGTTTATGTATTTTGCCCTTTTCTTTATATTTTTGCAGTTTGTTTTCTGATTTATTTTTAGCCACACAAAATATTTTTATGTAGTCAAATTTATCAATCTTTAACATAATAGTGTCTGGGTAGTATGCCATATATGAAATAACCTTCTTCTGCCTTTTTGTTAAAACACAATTATTTAACTTTTCTATTTTTTTATGGTTTCACATTTGATATCTAAATATCTGAGACATCTGTAAAAGTTGTAAAATGTGCATTAATGATTAATTTCACTTTTTCCAAATGTTTAGCCAGTTTTCTTAGCACCATTTATTTAATAAACCATAGCTTCTCCATCAATTTAAATGACACTTTTATTATATGTAAGACCCCTGTATATATTTAGCTTGGATTTTTTTTTAATTCATTGATTTGCCTCCCTTGTTCTGCACCAGGACCATACTGTTTTTATTATTGCAGCTTCATAACATCCTTTAATATCCTATCGTGCTAGTTCCCCACAATATTTTTTATTTTCAGAATTTTCCTGGGAAATCTTATAAGATTATTTTTCCATATGAATTTTGATATCCTTATGTCAAGGTACTCCAAAAAAACTCAATGAATGCTTAATTAATAATCACTTCCTTGATGCATATATTAATTAACTCAGTGAGGGAGGTCCTTTTACAGTGTATACATATATCAAATCATCACACTGTACACTTCAAATGCCACAATATTATTTGTCATTTGTACCTTAGCGAAGCTGGGAAAAAATAATTACTTCCTTCTTTGAAAAGCTCTTTCTGACCCACTTTCTCTTTTATGCTTCACAATAATGTTGGGAATCCCTCTTTATAGGTAAAAAATCTGAGACTCAGGGAAATAATGACATTTGCCTATGGTCCCCCAGCTGACACAGAGGCAATGTCCTAAGACTCAATTCCAGGTTTTCTTTTTCTTTTTTTAATGCATTAAGATGTTTATTTGGACTTCCCTGATGGCTCAGACAGTAAAACGCCTGCCTACAATGCAGGAGACCCGGTTTCAATCCCTGAGTGGGGAAGCTCCCCTGGAGAAGGAAATGGCAACCCACTCCAGTACTCTTGCCTGGAAAATCCCATGGACGGAGGAACCTGGTAGGCTGCAGTCCATGGGGTCGCTAAGAGTCAGACACGACTGAGCGACTTCACTTTCACTTTCAAGATGTTTATTGTAGTTTCATGTATAAGTCTAAAAAATTGAAAATATATATACACAGCAATAAAATAGCTACAGTTGTGTAGTACTGATCTAAATATTTTCATACATAATACCTCACCTAATCCTTATTGTGATCTTATGAAATAGATATTATTATTAGTGTAATTTACAGATGGGAAAAGATTATATAGAGATGAATAATTTGTCAAGGCCTAATAAGTAGGGGAACTGATGTCAAACCCAGGTTTTTCTGACTCTAAATCCAATGCCCGGTCCGTCACCCCCAGAAAATATAAATGAAAGTGTAAGTTTGGAAAAAAGGAAAAAATACAGGCACCTTTATCCAGAGCCTAAAAATAAATCAGTCAATCTGAACTTACTTGGAATCCAGGTATATGTTGAGCTGTGTATTGTGAAATGTCAAACGAAGCCAAATGACACATAATGTCAATGTGGTCCACTTACATTGACCGATTCTGACCTTCCTCAAGCTAGTCCTTACGGCTGACTATGAAGGAGTAAGTACCAGAAAGTGCCCCAGAGGTTCTTGCTAATATTATGTATTAAGTACAACCAAACTCCTGCTTTGGGCTGCTTCCTTAAGAATGGAGGGAAAAAAAAGAATAATGCTGAGACTTTGATCTCATGTTTTAAATCTGGCTGTTATAAATAGATAGATTTTCAGCTTAAATATACTAATGATTTTTTTTCACTATGCAAATTATATTGGTTCCTTAGCAACAGAACAAATAAGTGTTTCTCCTCTAATTCTGTGTATGTTAGTTTAGAGAAGGCACACAATAAGTTAATTAGAGAGTGGTTG
This sequence comes from Bubalus bubalis, assembly GCF_019923935.1. Lineage (NCBI taxonomy): Eukaryota > Metazoa > Chordata > Mammalia > Artiodactyla > Bovidae > Bubalus > Bubalus bubalis. The sequence continues at coordinate 23,245,325 of NC_059174.1, read as the reverse complement.
GGGGTGATTTGTAAATGTCATATTAACATGCTCCTTGCTTTGTAGCAGCCGAAGACTTTAAAATAAATGGATGCCATTTTCTGGCATGGTTGATTTATTTTATTTGTCTTTAGAACATTTCTGCAACTAATATTTGGAATAAAGATTTAGAAGTGACCAGCAAACCAAACATACCTTTGGTTTCAGCTTCTAATAATATATGTGCTCAGTTTTGAGAAAAATAGGGATATAAAAATCTAATCTGAAAATGAAGATAAATCAGGGCATTGTTAGGATCCCACTTCATTAGAGGTAGTCCTTAGAGCACTTTCATTTTACCGGGGGGACAAGTTGGGCTTAGATGGGGCAAATGACCTACACAAGAGCCCAGTGTAGGTGCTTGGTTATGAAATAATATAAAATATCTATTGGTCTCTGCCCCCGGTTCCCAGACTAGGGCTCCTAAAACTCGTGTAATTTCCTAAGTGGTAAGAACATTAGAAGCATCTCTTGTTCTAATATTGGTCTTTGACCTCTGTGGCTGACACAGAGCTCCAGAAACCCTGGAAATTTCCTGGGTGACAGGATTGTCTTTTGTTCTAATGAAACAACTTGACTGGGTTCCTGGGTGAGGGCGGGTCATGGGAAAAACCAAGTCATGATTAGAAGTTTAGAATTTTCAGCCCCACTGCCCTCCACCCCCATTTCCTAGAGAAGGGAGAAGGGAAAAACAGAGTTAATGATTGATCCTGCCTACGTGATGGAGCCTCCATTAAAATCTCCAAAGTATGGTGACTGGAGAGAATCTGGGTTGGTGAGTATGTGAAGTCGCTGGGAGAATCGTGAGCCCAGGTGGGACATGGAAGCTCCATGTCCCTTCCCACATACCTTGCCCTGCACATCTCTTCTATCTGCATGCTCATCTGTGTCCTTAACCATATCCTTCAATAAACTGGTAAATGTAAGTGTTTCCCAGAGTTTTGGGATCTGCTCTTGCAAAGTAATCCAACCCAAGGAGAGAGGTTATTGGACCCTCCAATCTATAGCCAGTTGGTCAAAAACTCAGGTGGCATTCTGGGCTTGTAATTGGCATTCTGACACTACCTCTGGTAGGTAGTGTCAGAAGTGAGTTAAAAGTCAAGATATCCAGCTGGTGTTGCAAAGAATTGCTTGTGGTGGAGGAGAAACATACTGGGGGTCAGAAGTGTCACAAGTGAAGTGTTCTTTGTGAGCATGGCGGTAGTGTGAGAGTAAAGAGAGCACACAGGCAAGAAACACATAGTAAGAAAGAACTGGGCGTTTCCCACACACACGGGAAGCTGAGTTTTCCCTTTGCTCTGGTGAAGCTTCTATTAACATTCAAACCCAGGACTCCCTGTTCTGTCTGCCATCTCTCCTCTCATTCCAAAGCTTGCCCTTGTGCTCCTTAAATAACCACTTTTCTGGTGGCTCAGTGGTAAAGAATTCGCCTGCAATGCAAGACCCACAGGAGAGGCGGGTTTGATCCCTGGGTTGGGACGATCCCCTGGAGGAGGGCATGGCAACCCATTTCAGTATTCCTGCCTGGAGAATTCTATGGACAGAGGAGCCTAGCAGGCCACAGTCCATAGGGTTACAAAGAGTTGGACATGACTGAAGTGACTTGGCATGCATTACTATTTGTTGGTAAAGCTTAGTTTATATTTCTGTCTTTTCTGAACTTGATTTCTGCCAAAAGTTACGCTTCTGTCCTTTCCTCCCACCATGGATGAACCATATTACATATGATTCATGAACTGTTTGCAGGGACAAGAGAAGGTAGGGGTTGTGCTGGGGGGAGGAATTCTGTGATATCCAGGATAAATTGTGAGGTGTAAAAGCTGAAAAGAGCATTGAGGAAATATAAGCATAAATTTATTCATTTAAATAATAGCTCGTTTTCTATTTTGATTGTTTCAGTTGCATGGTATGTTAAGTTTCAGCGTATATTTATATCAGTTTAAACCACCATCCTCATTATGATTATTAAAAATGTAAGGTGGAAATTCCCTGGAAGTCCAGTGGTTAGGACCCAACGCTTTCGCTGCAGAGGACCTGGGTTCAATCCCTGATCAGGGAATTAAAATTCCACAAGCCACACAGAGCAGCCAAAAAAAAAAAAAAAAAAAAAAAAAAAAAGTAAGGCAAAGACTGCCTTTATGCTTTATATCACCCAGCAGAACAAAGAACAGTTAAATAGACAATGATACAAGCTTTGTATTCAGAGACAATAGCAAATTTTATGTCAATTAAGAATGCATTTAGCTGCAAGTACTAGAAAACTCAACCAATAGTGGCTTCAAACAAAGGACAGTCACTGTTAGGTTACGTTAAGTCTGGATATACGCAGTCCCGGTATTGGTTCAGAATACAAATGATGTCAGGGTTGAAACAGTGGTCCCAGCTGGTGCCACTGCTCCAGGCATGACCTCACATAACCTGTCCAAAGGCAGGAAACACATGGAGGCCAGGAAGTGAGCATGTGAATCTGTTTCCTTTTAATGGGAAAGAAAAAAAAAATCTTTCCCAGAAGCCTCCAAAGGGTGTTCTGTTATAGCTCATCAGCCAAAAGAAAGCCAACTTTAGCTGCAGAGATAGCAGGGAAAACCTCTTTGCTGGGAGACAGGTAAGGATGAAGGGATTGGGCATGATGCTCCTTGGCAGCCCTGGTGCCTCCCACATATTGACTCTGCTTGCAGCATCTCTGTGGCACTCTTCATACGTGCTGCTGCTGCTAAGTCACTTCAGTCGTGTCCAATTCTGTGTGACCCCATAGACGGCAGCCCACCAGGCTCCCCCGTCCCTGGGATTCTCCAGGCAAGAACACTGGAGTGGGTTGCCATTTCCTTCTCCAATGCATGAAAGTGAAAAGGGAAAGCGAAGTCGCTCAGTCATGTCCGACTCTCAGCGACCCCATGGACCTCAGGCTTCCAGGCTTCTCCGTCCACGGGATTCTCCAGGCAGGAGTACCAGAGTGGGGTGCCATCGCCTTCTCCGCTCCATACATGCTAGTTGTGTTCTACTGTGAGGGGCTGGGGCTTTCTCTTTTCTGCATGTTGGCATTCCCTTGGGGCTGGGAAATTACACCTCTGGGAGCAAATCAGATGTGGAGGAGACACTGGAGATGAACACCAGCTCCCTGACCCTCGAGTGGGGCAGCTCTAAGACATATTTCATGTCAGTTTCCAGTGGTTTCCAGTGGGATTGAGCCAACTGCCTGCAGAAGTAACTTGTTTGTCCATGCACTCTGAATTGACTTCCTTGCCTTTTCTGTCTTCCTTCTCAACCCTTGCACTGGTATTTTCTGAGGCTATATTCCAAAGAAACCACTTGTATTCAAGTCTTGGCTTCCCTGGTGGCTCAGTGGTAAAGAATCCACTTGCCAATGCAGGAGATGTGGGTTTGATCCCTGGTTTGGGACGATCCCCAGGAGAAGGACCTTGCAACTCACTCCAGTATTCTAGCCTGGAGAATCCCCAGATACAGAGGAGCCTGGCGGGCTACAGTCCATGGGATCACAAAGAGTCGGACACAACTGAGTGACTAAGTATAACACATATTTAAAGTCTTTTTTGAATTTGTCAGGCTTCCGTGGTGGCTCCGCAGTAAAGAACCGGCTTGCCAATTCAGGAGTTGGTGGTTCAATCCCTGGGTCGGAAGGTCCCCTGGAGGAGGGCATGACAACCCATTCCAGTATTCTCGCTTGGAGAATCCCATAGACAGAGGGGCCTGGTGGGCTATAGTCCATGGGGTCACAAAAGGGTCAGACATGACTTAGCAACTGAACAACAACAATTCAACTCTTGCTTTCAAGTTAGCTTCCAGGGGAAATCCAGTCTTGCCATGTGAACCTCTTCAACATCAGTTCTGCTAACTGTGGAAGGGAGAGAATCTCCACTAGGATAGCCACTCGTGAGAGTTAATGACGAAACACATGAAAATACATTGCAAACTGTAGAGCATTAAGTGGACAAAGGGATAACGTGGGCTGGAAAACACAAGGTGTTTTCACCAAGCTACCAGTTTAAATTCCATTTCTGTAATTTCACCCAGACTTGCCAAGGACTGAATTCTTTGGGCAGAGATCCCTTCCTCTGACAGGTAAAGGAAGTGTAATTGTTAAAATGGTACTTCCCCTCAATCTCAGCTGAGAGCCTGGCTTTTATGGCTGTTACTGCGCTAGAATTCCAATTAACTATTACTTCTTTAGAGATGGGGAGTTGGCGATGAGATGGACTACATGGCTGCATTACAGTTTTTAATATTCGGTATGTTGACAAAGATAAACAGATCATTCTCTATTACAGGTACTCAGCTGGAAATCTGTTGGGACTGCCTCAGAAAACTTTACCCCAGGTTTCATTTCTCCACAGGGGAAAAAGGGTGATTGTATTGGGTACAATCACCTTAATGAAGCCAGGCTTTTAAAAAATAAAAAGCAACGTCATCTATTTCCATGTTGTTGAAAACCTCATCTTGAAAAAAAAATATTTTTAATTGAAGTGTAGTTGATGTACAATATTGTGTCAGTTTCAGATGGACAGCAGAATGATATATTTTTCCAATTCTTTTCCATTACAGGTTATTACAAGATATTGAATATAGTTCCCTGTGCTGTACAGTAGGTAGAAAGGTGAAAGCCATGGTAATTTCAGGGTGGGGTTGAAGTAAAAGCACCCTGGATGACTGTCCATGCTGTGACCCCCATCTGTCTGCTTCAGTCATGTGTGACTTTTTGTGACCCTATGGACTAAAGCCCTCCAGGCTCCTCTGTCCATGGGATTCCCCAGGCAAGAATACTAGAATGGGTTGCCATGCTCTCCTCCAGGGCATCTTCCCAACCCAGGGATCAAATCTGTGTCTCTCATGTCTCCAGCATTGGCAGGTGGGTTTTTTACCACTGGTGACACCTGAGAAGCCCCTGCATGATTATATTAAACCCTAAAAGTAAAACCACTGCTGCTTGAATTTAAAGCTGAGATGGCAGGGGAATTTTGGCGATGCGAGTACTTCAGCCAAGAAGCCACAGGTACTAAAAAACTATGCCAGGAGGAAGTACATCTCCACTTTTATGATGCTATGCAGGGTTTTATAGACTTTCAGTGTTTTATAAATGTCAAATTTGACACCAGAGTTTTTATTTCCTGTTGTGGAGCTTGGCACCCTATCAGATCAGATCAGTCGCTCAGTCGTGTCCGACTCTTTGAGACCCCATGAATCGCAGCACGCCAGGCCTCCCTGTCCATCACCAACTCCCGGAGTTCACTCAGACTCACGTCCATCAAGTCAGTGATGCCATCCAGCCGTCTCATCCTCTGTCATCCCCTCCTCCTCTTGCCCCCAATCCCTCCCAGCATCAGAGTCTTTTCCAATGAGTCAACTCTTCACATGAGGTGGCCAAAGTACTGGAGTTTCAGCTTTAGCATCATTCCTTCAAAGAAATCCCAGGGCTGATCTCCTTCAGAATGGACTGGTTGGATCTCCTTGCAGTCCAAGGGACTCTCAAGAGTCTTCTCCAACACCACAGTTCAAAAGCATCAATTCTTCGGCGCTCAGCCTTCTTCACAATCCAACTCTCACATCCATATCTGACCACAGGGAAAACCATACCCTTGACTAGAGGAAACTTTGTTGGCAGAGTAATGTGTCTGCTTTTGAATATGCTATCTAGATTGGTCATAACTTTCCTTCCAAGGAGTAAGCGTCTTTTTATTTCATGGCTGCAGTCACCATCTGCAGTGATTTTGGAGCCCAGAAAAATAAAGTCTGACACTGTTTCCACTGTTTCCCCATTGATTTCCCATGAAGTGATGGGACCGGATGCCATGATCTTCGTTTTCTGAATGTTGAGCTTTAAGCCAACTTTTTCACTCTCCACTTTCACTTTCATTGAGAGGCTTTTTAGTTCCTCTTCACTTTCTGCCATAAGGGTGGCACCCTATAGTAGGGATTAGTTTGGCTGGAGAATGGGAAGATGGGGACCTCAACTCTAGAAGTGACTTTCTCCCAAAAGTGCTGTCCAGGGAGGTTGGATTTCTCCTTTGGGAGATGGAGTGGAAATATCAAAACTATCACTTACATTCTACTTTTAAAAATGAATATATTATGTATATTTACATATTTTAGTACATGCATGTAATTTATAAACAAACACACCTATATTTGGGGTGCACTTCTGAATATTTTTTCTACAAATAATAGACACTATCTGGCACTCTCTGTTTATTCTTATAAAAAGATTATTTTTAACAGCTTTACTGAGGTATTTGGGCTTCCCTGGTGGCTCACCTGGTAAGGAACCCACCAGCCAATGCAGGAGATGCAGGAGAGGTGGGTTCGGACCCTGGGGTGGGAAGATCCCTTGGAGGAGGAAATGGCAACCCGTTCCAGTATTCTTGCCTGGAAAATTCCATGGCCAGAGGAACCTGGTGGGCTATAGTCCCTGGGGGTGCAAAGAGTTGGACAGGACTGAGCGAATGATGACATTGAGGCATAATTGATCCACAAAAATGACACATATTTAATGTATACAATTCAATGAGTTTGGGCAGCTGCCTACATTGGTGAAACCATGCCTACATCCCAGGTAACAAATATGTCCATCACCTCCCAAAGTTTCCTTGTGTTCCTTTTTGAGTGTGTTTTTTTTTGTTTTGTTTGGGGGTAAAAAGAATTGACATGAGATTCACCCCCCACAACAGATTTTTAAGAGCCCAGTGCCATATCGCTAATGATGGGCAAATTTTTCTTGAACAGGAATCAAACAGGTAAATCACACTTTGGCCAAAGATAAATAAGCAGATCCATATATACTGAAGTTTCCAGGGTCTTGAACTCAAGGTCAGAAATTTGGGCTCTTTTCTTTTCACATGCCTTCAAGTTACTCTCCCACTCTCTGTAAACTGCCGTCTCCCCTGCTTTTCTCTGCTTTTCCTTTCCTGACCTCTTCTCCCCTTGCTCATTTGTTCACCTTTCCAGGTTGGGCTTTGGACGTCTACTTCTGATGGGTCACAGCACTTGGTGTAGGGAGCAAGGTAGACAAAACTGGCTTCTTTCTGTCCTTCCCTCCCCACCGCTGGACTCATGTGCCATCATGGCTTTTCCTGCTGTGGCAGTAGTAGCGTTAGCCGCTCCATCGTGTCAGATGCTTTGCAACCCCGTGGACTGTAACCCACCAGGATCCTCTGTCCATGGGATCCCCTAGGAGAAGAATAGTGGAGTGGGTAGCCATTCCCTTCTTCAGGTGATCTTCCCGACCCATGGATCGAACCTGGATCTCCTGCATTGCTGGTTGATTCTTTACTCTCTGAGCCACCAGGGAAGCCCTTTGTGTCCTGAGTCACTGTCTATCATCCCCTCCCACCTGTAGGCATTCATTTTTCTCTTTACAACTTACCCCTCTAGAAACATCCACATATTCAAGTGCCTTCTCTGACAGTCAGTATTCCATAAACTGTCAGCTCCATGCAAGAGGCCTCTCTCTCCTGGATTTATGGCTTGGCAAAGCCATTTTGTAAAAAAATGATTAACGATAATTAACATTTTAACTTCAGGCCATTTAATGACACTCGACAAAGGGGTCAAGTGAAACTCATGGGTGTCATATGTCAAATGTCACAGTGAAGGGAGGGAGCTGAATAGGAGCTGAGAGTTAGATGAAGAGAGAGTGGGAGGAACCACAGACGGAGCTTCTGCATCCATCCCAGGGCCTGTTGCCTCCTGGACCACAGTGAAAAGAATACTGCCTACACCAAAGATTAGAAGTGTCTTTGCTTCAGTTAGAATGTATGCTGAAGTATTCAGTTTTGTACTAAATGCAATAACAGCCCACGCCCTTCTGCCACATGCATTCAATGTTCAGTATACTGCACATTAAGTAAAGTCCACTGGATACCCAGCATTGAGGGACTTCATTTCCTGAACATCCCAGGCTTGGTCACCCTACAGCTGGCTCCTCATCTCTGAAGTCTCTGAACTGACATCCTCCATGCCCATTCATCTTCGTGTCCTCATTTCACTTCCTCTCCCCAATCCAGGCTCCATTTCTGCTTTTCCCCCACGTATTCCTTTCCCTCTCTTTTGCTCACTGAAAGTTTACGGCTCTCACCAGTGCTCAGGAATACCCTCCCCGAGGATAGCCTCATCCCGCTGCTCTGCCCCAACCTTAGGGATGGAGCCTAAACGCCAACCACCACCAACAAAAAGCTGAGCATAGGTGAGACCAAGAACCAACATGTTTCAGCAATGGAAGGTTGGAGCATCTTATTGACAGGGAAGCCTGGTGGTTACAGTCCATGGGGTTGCAAAGAGTTGGACACGACTGAGCGACTAACACACACACAAATTTATTTGTTAAGCTTCGCTGGATCTTAGTTGCTGCATGTGGGATCTGGTTTCCTGACCAGGGATGAAACCCAGGCCCCCTGCATTGGGAGTGTGGAGTCTTAGCCACTGGACCACCAGGGCTGTCCCTATATCCGTGTTCTTAATCACACTACCACACCACCTCTCGACTAGCTGAGTGTGTCATGGTGGCCACACAGCAGGGGAAGGGCAGACATAAAGAGTAGGTACCAATACAAAGTTTCCTTTTCAAAAACATGTATTTAAAATGTAAAAGTGAGTATATGTAAAGGAAAATATCAAGAGAAAATGGTGCAAGTTTGGCTATGGCCTGAATCTTAAAGGTGAAATGAAAACTGGCATGGGCTGATAACTCTGACACAAGCATAGCTGAATCCAGTAAACGGTGCTAGTGGGTGTGTTTGAGGAGCCAGAAGAAAAAATGAGGAGCTTTCCAATGTAATAAAAAAAATCCCCACTGTTAGGCCCAGGGACAGCCCTGTGGTCGGCAGCGTTCTGACCTTGCCTCGCGTGTCAATGTCAATAGCTGTTGTCACCAGGCAGTGGGCCTCCCGTTTGGTACTTAGAGATTCTCTTTATGCACTTAAAAGGCATCATGAGTACCAAGTGGCTATTAAAGCAGTCTTGCTGTTCAGAACGATTTTCTGAAGCAAATGCAGAGGAAGCGTGTTGAGGGTTGAAGTCATTAGCTGAGACCACAGAAGGACTGACCGTGGGCAATGATGCCATTAATCTTGATAAGGGGAAGTGCGAGCAATTCATAAAAGTCTGCTGGGTGAGGTTTCTCCCTAAATGGACACCCGGGAGAGTGACCCCATGTCTTTGCTCTAGGTAAGAGGGACACGTGTGAGCTGTGACATCGACTTGGCAGAAGGAACAGGGCAGGCGGGGGTGGGGACAGTGATTTCAAGATTCCCTGGGGAGGCAGGGACCACAGGGGTACAGTCATAGGAAAAGAAGTTGCAGGTAGCAATTTACATAAAGCGTACTATTGACCAGGTACACGATTCTAATGCTTTACATATTAACTCTTTCATCTTCACCACAGTCCAATGAGGCAGGCACTATTATAATTCCTATTTTAGAGATGAGCAAACTGAGGTCCAGACAGGTTATGCCATTTGCCTCAGGTGGCACAGACTGTAAATTGCAGAGCTGGGATTTAAACTCATAGGTCTGCTTTTAGAAGTCATGTTCTTATCACTTTGCTCCCAGCATGATCTTAGAATGGAGGCACTCAGCCTCCTTCTCTCTTCCCTTGAAGGATGGCATGGACTTTGGGGGTCACACACACCTGGGTTGGAACCCCAACTCTGTCATTTTACAGATGTGGCACCTTGGAAAAAGGACTTTGCTTTTGTGTGTGTGTGTGTTTTGCTTTATTTAATTAATTTTGAAATTTTGGTTGCGCTGGATCTCTGTTGCAGCATGCAGGCTCTCTAGTTGTAGCACACAGGCTTTCTAGTTGAAGCATGAGGGCTTAATTGCCCCACAGCATGTGAGATCTCAGTCCCCTGACCAGGGATCGAACCCATACCCCCTGCATTGGAAGGTAGATTCTTAACCACTGGATCACCAGAGAAGTCCCAGGACTTTGCTTCTTAAAACTCAGTTTCTTCCTTTATAGAGTGTTATGAAATTATATGTGGTGCCAGAGACTTAATGGTTCTTGAATATATGTTACTGGCTGCTTCTTCCCCATCAAGGCTGCAGACATGATCACCAGGGCAGGATGTTGATGGGGGAATATGATTGGCGGCTAGAGGCCTGCCCCAACCAGCATCTCTTTGGCTAGTGGCTGGCATAGATCATTGGTCAGAGAGTCAGCACCCTTTTCTCAGTCACCTACTTCCTAACTGGACTTGTTTAACTTGGGTTCTCGGTTAGGGTCTGCTAAACTGAGCTAAATGTTTATGGCCCTCCAGAACCCCTATGTTGAAGCCCTCAACCTGAGTGGGACTGTATTTGAAGATAGGGCCTGTGCAGAGGTGATAAAGGTCAAATGAGGCCATAAGGGTAGGCCCCCAATCCTACAGGACTGGTGCCCTTGTAAGTAGAGGAAGAAACACCAGCATTCTCCCTTTCCACCATGAGAGGGTACCATGATACAGTGGCCATCTGTGAGCCAAGAAGAAAGCTCTCACTAGAAACCAGATTGGCTTGCACCTTGGTCGTGAACTTCCCAGACTGGAATTGTGAGAAAATAAATGTCTGTTGGTAAAGCCACTCAGGCTGTGGTATTTTGTTATGGCAGCCTTAGCTGACTAAGACAGAACCCCAAATCCACAAGTTGAATGGGAGAATAATAAACTCTGCAAGTACATTCAGAACTGTACCTTCAGCAATGATCCCAATTTGGGTAAAGATTGTTTGTTATTATTCAGTCACTAAGTCGTGTTTGACTCTGTGACCCCTTGAACTGCAGCATGCCAGGCTTTCTTGCCCTTCACTATCTCCCAGAGTTTGCACAAACTCATGTCCATTGAATTGATGATGCCATCCAACCATCTCATCCTCTGTTGTCCCCTTCTCTTCCCGCCCTCAATATTTCCCAGCATTAGGGTCTTTTCCAATGAGTCGGCTGTTTGCATCAAGGTAGCCACAGTATTGGAGCTTCAGATTCAGCATCAGTCCTTCCAATGAATATTCAAGATTGATTTCCTTTAGGATTGACTGGTTTGATCTCCTTGCTGTCCAAGGGACTCTCAAGTGTCTTCTCCAGGACCACAATTTAAAAGTACCAATTCTTCAGCGTTCAGCCTTCTTTATGGTCCAGCTCTCTACTATGAACTCTATGCTACTCCTCCCATTAAATGGTAGAGTTGAATTCCTCTCCTCCTGACTCCAGACAAACTTTAGTGACTTGCTAAACCAACAGAATACAGTGGAAGTGACATCATGTGACTTCTGAGGATGGGTCATAAGAAACCCTGCAGCTTGTCCCAGGCCTCTTGGAACACTTGCTCTCCAAACCCGGCTGCCATAATGTAAGGAAACTCAAGCGGCCCATGGGGTGGATGGAAACTTATGCAGGGGCTGGAACCCCACATCCTCCTTGGAAGTGGATCCTCCAATTTCAGTCAAGCTGCATCTACTAACACCTCATGGACCAGAAACAAATCATTCCCACTAAACACTGCCCACATGTCAGATCCATGGGCAAAATCAGTGACTGTTGAGCCACTAAGTTCGAAGGAGATTTTTTCCTCTGCAGTACATGATTGGAACACCAAGAAACACTTCCAAAGGGCTCCCAACCCTGCTCAGAGCCACCTCTGAGCTGTCCCAGGCATGACTTGGCTCATGTGCCTAGGACCTTCCGCTCTATGTGCAGGCAGCTGGGATATGAGATGAGCAAGGCTCAAGAAGGTCTCCCTGGCTTGACACTGGCCACTGATGTCCCAGATTACATCCATCTCTGAGCTCCTTCATAAACAAAATAGAAAAATCTAACTGTTATACCTCATTTTATCCTGGGGAAAACATGAAGTCCATAGGGTCTAGGGAGCAACTAGAGGCTCGTCAACTTTATCTGCTAAACCGTTCTAAAAGATGCTGGGGCTAGAAAGAGAAACAGCCTTGTTGTAGTTCACCGATTCTCAATCTTGGCTGTACATTGGAATTACTGAAATTCAAAATTACTGTGCGGGCCTACCCCTAGAGGTGGAATTTAGTTGGTCCGGGGTATAGCTTCCCAGGTGGCTCTAGTGGTAAAGAAGCTGCTGGCCAATGCAGAAGATGTTAAGAGACAGGAGTTCGATCCCTGGGTCGGGAAGATCCCTTGGAGGAGGGCATAGCAACCCACTCCAGTATTCTTGCCTGGAAAATCCCATGAACATAGGAGCCTGGAGGGCTACAGTCCATAAGATTGCAAAGAGCTGGACATGATTGAAGTGACTTAGCACACACAGCTTGGATATTGGTACAAAAAATCAAAACAAAACACAAACACTTTCCTGGCTGATTTTATGCACCCCCAGGGTTGAGAACAAATACTCTAGCCTCATCATCATTATCATTGTTGGCATTATTGTGCTAAGGTAGGCTCTCTAAGACTAAATAAAGCCAAGTTGGAATTTGGAGACAGTCCCAGGCAATGAGGGAAGACCTCCGTCTCTGATGATCTCATAAATAATAATCACCCTTCACATTAATACAGATTAACTCGCCAAACAGTTGAATGTGTACCAGCCTTGATGTGAGCTGATCGTGGCATTAACCAATGCTGAATCTCAGCGTGACCCAATGAGTCCCTCTTCAACTTTCTTTGAATCCTCCAATTCACAAAGGAGAAACCTCTGTTTGGTGCTAGCATGTCTTTAACATCTCTCCAACTCTTGGCAAAAATCAGGGCATTGATTTGCACTGACCAAAATTTAAGTAACACTGACCTACATCTTTGTTTCCATGGCAGCTAGAGAAATTGTGAAAGAGCCATATGGTTCAATGTGATTTCAACCTACCAGGAGAAAGCTGAATCTCAGAGGCTTTTGGTGACTTGCTCAAGGACTCAGGTCACTGCCTCTCCACCCTCTCCAGTTTCAGTTTCAGTTCAGTCACTCAGTTGTGTCTGACTCTTTGTGACCCCATGGACTGCAACATGCCAGGCCTCCCTGTCCATCGCCAACTCCCGGTCAGTGATGCCATCCAACCATCTCATCCTCTGTCGTCCCCTTCTCCTCCTGCCTTCAATCTTTCCCAGCATCAGGGTCTTTTCAAATGAGTCAGCTCTTTGCATTAGGTGGCCAAAGTATTGGAGTTTCAGCTTCAACATCAGTCCTTCCAGTGAATGTTCAGGGCTGATTTCTTTTAGGATGGACTGGTTGGATCTGCTTGCTGTCTAAGGAACTCTCAAGAGTCTTTTCCAACACCATAATTCAAAACCACACTTTCCAACTTAGTATTTAATGAAAATCTTGCCAATGGAGGGGGTCTTCCACCATATAACTGGGAGACAGCCGTTGGGCTCCATTCTTACTCTGATCTCAGAGTAAGGGCCAAGCAGATCCCACTGAGAGGGCAAGGGAAAGAAGGCATACAGGGTAGGACAAAGAACCTGGAATTGTGGAGAAGAGTAAGACTCACTGGTTCAAGAGATTGATTTCAGGAGGGATGTGGAGAAAAAAAATTGGTTCAAAAAAGAAAGAACCTTTTATTGCAGCCAAGGCTGCAACAGGAGACAGTGAGAGACTCACCCCCTCCATCACTTCTTTTGTTTGCTTAAGATACAATCTTCCCTTTGTGGTATTGACTTTTCTTGAATATGTAAGGATTCTGGACAGCAGGCAGAACGCTCTTACACGAAGAGGTGCTGGGAGCTCCAAAGATGCTTCCAACGCTGGAACCCTAGTTAGTCATTAGACTGCTGGGGGAGGCAAGTTCGTCTCCCAGGTCACCTCCTCCTCCTCTGATAACAACTAATCTTTGAGCTTCAGGATGGGGGGTGGGGAGCTGAACCAGATGAGGCGATTGCATGTGAATCCAGATTAAATCCTGGAGGGAATATTTGCACCTGTTACTGGGATGTGATTTACTCTTGGCCAACAACAGGCATTTTAAAGCCTCAGGCTGAACTTAGGGTCTGGCCACTTGAGGGTCAGCCACTACTACTCAGGTCAGAGGCCCCTCAGGCTACTTAGGGTGCTTGTCACATAAGCAAATCTTCCAGCCCACCTCTCAGCGAGGTCCTTTAATCATGGTCTGATTGCAATAGTGGAGATCCACAGGCTATATTTTAGCAAACACTGACCAGGGGTGTCTCAGACAGTCTTGACCCAGGGAAAGGTGGGCAGTGGGAAAGGGGTGGGGATGCTCTTGGCCAGGATGTGGGGGCAGGTCCAGGAAGCACTGAAAGTCCTTTTCCATTGGACATTACTGAGAAGGAAGCAGGGCAACCTGGAGCTCCAGAGGCAACAGATAACACTCATAGACAGACTGTCAGAGACAAGGCTCTTATTCATAATACAATAAAAGAATTTTAAAACAAGAAAATGCACTGACAGTAGAACTTGGTGGTTAAGGGGCTTCGCTGGTGGTTCAGATGATAAGGAATCTGCCTGCAATGTGGGAGACTTGGGTTCAATCCTTGAGTTGGGAAGATCCCCTGAAGAAGGGAATGACTACCCACTCCAGTATTCTTGCCTGGAGAATTCCATGGACAGAGGAGCCTGGTGGGCTATAGTCCATGGAGTTGCAAAGAGTCAGACATGACCAAGCAACTAATTTTCACCTTTCACTTAAGAATCAGCCGTACTCAGGGTCTGACTTCTTTACTTGCTAACTGGATAACTGACATCAAGGAATTTTACTTCCCTGAGCTTCATTTTTTTTCATTGAGTAGATGGGACATACTAGAAAATACAAAGGTTCCTGGGACTCTTGCAACATATAAATGAGTCAGTGCATTTAAAGGACATGGCACTGAGTCTGGCACATGGAAAGGGCTTTATAAGCTCTTATCATCATTACCAGGGTCATAGGATGTTGCAGCCAAAAGTGATCATAGAGGTCATCTAGTGAGTCCCATGCCAATGTCATGACTACTGGCCGGAAAGGAATCAATAAAGGAAGAAGGCACTTAAGTGCTACGGCTCCCTTGGCTCAGCCTCTCTCTACCCAGTCCTCTGGTGGTTGCTCCCCAGCCAAGGGAAGAAGCACATTTGTCATCAAGGGAGTTTGGAGAGACCTGCCTAGAGTCTCTCCAAGCCTAAGAACGTCACCTTGCTGCCTTGACCGTCGCTCACTTTGCAGGGCTCACAGGCCAGCTGTCTGCAGGCCCCAGCAGGCTCAGCCAAGGACAGCCGGGTTGCATCCCCCCTCCCCTTGCTCAGGCGTTTAATCAAAACAGTATTCAAAATATGATTCTGGGAGATTATATTGGGAGATTTGCAGGAGGCTCTCAGTGGGGGCAGAGATAGTGGGAACAGATTGCTGCTGGGGGCCGGAGGCTGGGATCGCAGGCTCAGACTCGCCATTCTCAGGCTTTTGGCTGTACTCTTGGAGCCGACCATCAGCTCTACAGGGAACACTGAGCACAAGGATGGAGAACTAGATTATCTCCATACTTGACTGCAGGGGAAACTAAGAGAGGGCAAAGGGCTTGTCCACGGCCACATATCGAGAGAGTAATGGGCTTCCCAGGTGGCTCAGTGGTAAAGAATCTGCCTGCTAATTCAGGAGACACAGGAGAGGTGGGTTCGACCCCTGGGTTGGGAAGATCTCTTGGAGGAGGGCATGGCAAGCCACTCCAGTATTCTTGCCTAGAAAAATCCCATGGACAGAGGAGCCTGGCAGGTTGTAGTCCATGGGATTGCAAAGAGTAGGACACAACTGAGCATGCAATGCAACGGGATTGAGGTGGCCAAGCCATTTCCTGGGATTGAAGGCTACTCTTTATGGCCCCTCTCATACTCCAGCCCTTCTCACACTCCAGCCAACCAGTCCCAGATCTTTGGGACAAGCCTGGGCTACAGGCTCCTGCTCTGGGTTGTGGGAGGTAGGGAGAGGCTGGATCCTGTAGATGAGGTCCTGGATGGTACCTGGACCTTGTTTTCTGAGGTTCAGGGTCCTATAAAAGCTCCATGACTGGAGGCAGGGTGCAGGTAAACCCTCTGCCCACTACCATTCTCCCTACACTCTGCATCCTAGTCCCAGTTCAGTCATATGACCTTGATTTAGGTGAGTCTCTTCTCTCTGGCATTCACTTTCCCATCTGGAAATCTGACCCCATGTGATGCTACCGTGCCTCTCCCCTCCACAGAATGGCTAGCTGGTGCCCCACTTCCAACTGGAGGCCCTGGGAACTAGTTTCCGCAGCCTGGCGGTGGGGTGGGGCTGGGGTGGGTGGGGGTGGGTTTACCTGGCCCCCTAGGAGGGGGTGGGGTCGAAAGTGCCTTGAAAGAAACCTCTAGCTAATGCTCTTTATTACAAGCGTTAATCCTGCAAAGCCGACTGGAAATAATGTTTATCTTTTCGCAGTTTAATTTCCCGGACCCTAAGCCTCCGGACAGTGAGGGCGACTGGAGGGCCCCGGAGAGGCTGGGGGTACGAGCAGCTGTCACCCAGGAGCAAAAAGAAGGCAGGGAGGGGTTCCCAGAGGAAGAGGGAGAGGAGTCAGAGCCAAAGGGGGCCTTGGAGGCTGAGTGGAGAGTTAGATTTATCTTCACCACGGGTTCTCTATGACCCTGAGTCAGTCCCTGTCATTTGGCCTCAGTTTCCTCATCTGAGGAAGGGGTTTGTGCTTTTGTAATTCATTATCTCTGACTATTCTATAGAAAAGGCAGAGTGGGGCGCGGGCAGGTGGCCTGTTCCCCTTGATTTTTTAAACATCCACTTTTCCTCTCTGCAGCCTCCAAGGTTCTTAAAATCTCCTCGCAAGGTTGCAGATCCTTCCTGTCCCAGACTTCAGGGACCAGTCTGCTGGCACCGCGCTGGTCTGAAAGGCTGTCACCCAGCCACGGCCGGAGGGGCTGGAGCCCTGCAGTGGAGACAGGGCCCCTAGGCGCACACCCCAGCAGCCCCCGCCCCACCTCCGCCTCCCCGTCTCCATCGGCTCCCTGTCCCCATCGGCTCCCCGGACCTCCCACTAGGGCACCATCCCGGGTTCGCCTGTCTCTTTCCTCGCGCACAGCGGCGAACGCACTCCCGGGCTAAAGCCGAAGCCACTGGGCCGGGAAACGAACTCAGGGCTCTCACCTCCGCCCCTCCGCACTCCACAGCCCTAGTCTGGACGCTGTTCACTCCGGGGACAAAGCCGCTTTCCCCGCTCATCGGCTCCCATTGGTTGGCCCGTACCGGAAGTGTTTGCTGACACTTGATTAAACGGGAAGGGTGCCCTCTTCTCGCCTCTAATCGACCGGGCAAGCTGTCCGACTTGGCCGTTGGGTCAGAGGGGTGGAGCGGGCCCAGACATTGCCGAGCGGACCCCCATCGCTCCTCCTCCCAAGAAACTTAAAACTCAAATACGAAACAAATCCAGCTTCTACCCAAATATCCGGACAGCTCCCCTCTCCCTTTTCCTGCCCCAACCCCAAGCTGTGCACTCGTTTCCCACCTCCAACTCCTCGGAATCGGCCGGGAGCGTCCGCAAAGTTTTGTGGGCTTTGGCCATTATCTTGTCAGTTTCTCTCCCAGCTACAAATGGGACTGAAATCTGCAGCCCATGCTGCCCTGTCTCCAGAACCCCTGACCGCATCCCCTCCTCCCTACCACCCCGACCTCACTGAGCTCCCCAGTTGCAAACAGGCCACACAGCTTGGGTTCGGTGGATTATTTTTAAGAACACAAAGAGTGAGAAAGGGGAGGAGACACGCGTGGTCCTTAGGAGCCAGGTCAGCATTGAAGTTACAAAGTGAGGGTGATGGGGTGAGTGAACAGGAAAGGGAGTGGCTTGAGACCTGAATCCAGAGGGCAGAGGCAGACTAGAGTGCTGAGCTGAGTGCCCTGGGCACACTCGCCCAGCCTTCCCACTTGACCTTCCCCAAGGTGCCCTTCCACCTCCTCTGGGGATCTGAAAAGACGGTCCTCTGCCAGCCACTCCCCTCCTCTGCGTGCCAGGAGGGCCATTCGGAGTATTTCTGTGTGTCTGTCTCTTAGGCAAAGTGAGAGCCCCAGACCCTGGTGAGGTCTCTTAGCTTCTTAGTGTGGAGGTGAGTTCCAAAAAGCAGGGCTTATTTCCAGGATGCTTCTGCTAATCGCAGCCATTGCGCTAACCTGCTGAGAGAGGAAAGGTTGATTAAAACCCGAAGGCCACTCAGGGGCTATTCCTAGGAAATCCAAGGTCGGTGGTGTCTCATCCCAAGGGAATCCAAGGTCTACAGGCAATTTGCTTGCCAGAGGTAACATTTGGACCCTGTTAGGTAGAAGTTCAAATAACAGTGTAACCCAATTTTCTAAGCTAGTAGTTAATCCTGAGAGAAATGACTTCAAAGAGCAGAATCTGATGGTAATTGCTGGAGGCTTCCAAATGCTTTGGGAATGTCCCTTTGTGGGGTGAAATTCCCTTCCAACCCAACACAGCCAGTGAACCAGTGAACCAGCCAGGTGCAGGAGACAGCTGATTGGCAGTCCTACCCAGCTTGGTAAGAGGGCCCTACTCAGACAGCACTCACCTGAACTACACCCCTAGGGATTTCAGTGGGCTGCACGGAGAGCTTCTGGCCTTAAGCACTGGCCTTGAACAGACTGTAGTTATCTGGCCTTTTCCCTGAGACTTCTGGGAAAGCCCTTGTGCCTGCCTAGCCCTAGCAAACTCTTGGTACAAGACCATAAGGGGAGCCAGCTGGCCTCCTCCAAAGGGCAGGCAGGGGACAAGAATGCCTGGGCTGGAGGGTCATGACTGTGCCCACCTGGCACATCTGGAGAGATCTAAATATTGGAGAGAGCTAAGCTGTCCTTCTCCTCAATGACTTTCTAAGTGTTTCCTAGGTAAGTTACTGTCTCATTCTAGCATAATCTAGTATTTGGTTTTAAGAAGATTCAGGAGCTAGAACTCTGATCTCTAAACTTCTGTTTCAAGGAATGCCGTGAGACACACTTGAGCTAGGCTACGTCTGAACCTGGGCAGAGAGCCTGTGCAGCGGCTGGGTACCCCAGAGTTGGGGTACGGGGAGTGGGGTGAGGGAAGGTGGCGAGGGGAGGGGTCTTTTGATCAGACACGCCCAGAGCCATTGGGGGCCCACTACCTTCTGCTCCTGATGGGTACTGGCACCTCACCGCCGGCTCCCTCCGCCGCGGGCACGGCGCACAGTTCAGCGGCAGACCCTGTAGGGCGAACGTGGGGTTTCCAAAGGCTTTGGCTACTCGGGGAGACTCTTGGCACGCGGAGTCTCTGGGGACCGCGGGTCGCGCGCCCGGGCCTGGAGGCTGTCCGGGAATCAGATGGTGCTCAGGACTTCGTGGCTGGGGCAGGTTTGGAGGTGCCCCTTCGACGACGCTGGCGGCCGCCGTGTGCGCCAGAGACCAGATGCGCGGTGGTTTCTCGCTGCAGGGGTAGTGCATGGTCAACGTGGGGCCTCCTGGCTCCGCCCGGAGGAAGTCGGCTTCTCCCGATCTGGGGGGCTCAGTGAATGAGAGGCGGGGTGCTGCCAGACTGCACTCCCTGCGCTCCAGCCGGCTCTCTCGAGCGGCTGCACATTGCGCCGCTGGCAGCGGCTGAGTGTCTTTATGGAACTCAGCCAGTCTGTCCGTAGCTGTGGCCACTGCTTCCTCTTCATCCGCCTCCTCTTCCTCTTCCTCCAGGTCTTCCAGGTCACTCAGCCGGAGCCCCCGGGCCTCCTGGCCAGCAGTAACGTCTGAGGGAAATCAAGAACGAGTGAGAAAAGCCCCAGGCCCCAAGGGAAATCCTCGAGAGTGCCCATCCCGGAGAAGCTTTTAGCAAGATGTGCCCTGCACTCAGGGCAGACTCGGTGTAATTCACCAGGATGGCCACAGAGCCTCAGACACTTGTCCCAGCGCTGCGGGCCTGTGGCTGGGAAAGAATTCCCGCCCTTAGTTAGACCTGCTCTTACCCTTTGGAAGAGCCCTCCCCTTTGATAGCCCAAGGAAATGGACACTTTCCCTAAGACCTGGATCTCAGTTTCTCAGCCTTAAAAAAGCAGAGGGCAGTTTTTATCCAATGTCAACACTCGTGGTGGCTAGTGTGTATTATTTAATTCAGAAAATATTTACTGAGCACCAGCTATGTGCCAGACATCATTGAGGCTTTTAAGTATTAGGAATTTAGAGAATACAGCAGTGGAGGCTTTCTCTGGTGGAGCTGACATCCCAAAGAGGGTAAGTATGCCACAGGAAATAAAGTAGGCACATGTGGTAGAGAATAATTAGGGAAGCTAGCTGGTGTGGGTGCACAGGGAAGGCTTTTTGGAGGTGGTGCTTTCAAGTCTGGAAGAAGGCAGTTCCCAGTTCCGTAGGGAATTCCAGGCAAAGGGAACTGATTGCACAGGCAAAGGCCCTGAGGCATGCAGGGGTTGCAGGTGTCAAAGGAAACCAGGGGAAGCCTTCCACAGAAGCTCCTCCATTCAGTTGTTGTGAAAATCCAATCAAACTGTTTGATGAGTGGAAAACCCAGGTAAGTTGGGGCAGGGGGTACCTTTGGTGTCACCATTTAGGCAGCCCAGCAATTCCTCTGCTCCACCCTCCTCCTTCCGTTCTTCCCCGCCTTTGTTCTTGGGTGCCCAGGTCATCTTGTTCTCCTTTTTGAGGCGCCTGCGTGCATTGGCGAACCAGGTGGACACCTGGGTGAGGGTCATCTTGGTGATGATGGCCAGCATGATCTTCTCGCCCTTGGTGGGGTAGGGGTTCTTGCGGTGCTCGTTGAGCCAGGCCTTGAGCGTGCTAGTGGTCTCCCGGGTGGCGTTTTTTCTGCGCCCAGCACCACTCAACTCCACCGCTCCATACCTGCGGGGAGAATCTGGCTCACAGTTCTGGGGCTGGGAACCTGGGGCTGCAGGCAGGAGACAATCTCTGTCCCTGAAGGAACTGAGGTTCTGCTCACCATCCTAGCCCACAGCCCCCCACCCTATGCTCTGTGGATTGGTCCTACCTTGGCAGGGGAGGAGGAAAGGACTTGTGATGCCAGCCACCAACGCCCCATGCCTTACCGCTCATACTGGTACTGCCCCAGTGTCGGCTCATAGGGATAATAGGCTCCTGGTTGTGCCAGGCTGGATGTAAAGTTCCCCGCAGCCTCCTTAAATTCATACTGTGGATTCTGGAGGGGGAGGAGGGAAGAAATAAGGACTACATTTGGGGAGGAGGGGTGGGGAGTTGCTAAGGGTGTGAACTCTGGAGTCAAGTCTGGTTAGAACTGCAGCACCACCACTGGCATTGACTGTGTGATCCTGGGCACAGCTGTTTAACCCCTCTGTGCCTCAGTTTCCTCTTGGTAAATGGGATGACAATCATGCCTAAAGGTTACTGAAGAAACATGCTTGGCAGAATTCCTGGTGCAGCATAAGCAATATTCGCTGTCATTTAACTCTTACTACTTGTGTCTCCCCAACTGCCTCCCAACAGCTGGGGCACTTTCTTACTTCCTTTCCGGAGCCATTCTCTGCCTCGTTCTAGCTCTGTGACTTTGGGTAAGGTTATTCAAGCCACTGTGAACCTTAGATTCCTCACCTGTACACTGAGCCTAGTGATGACTTGCCTACTTCACACAATTAATCGAGGTACAGATGTTTTCCTAAACAGGATGGACTTCTACAAACTGTAACATGTTGTAAAGATTTTTTTTTTTTACTTTATATAGAATCGTAACCATTTCCTTTCCTCGAACTGGTGCTGTACGTCCTAGATTTTCCTAGATGGAAATATCACACGGGATTTCGCCCCTGCCGCTCCTGCCCCCAGGCGGGTGGGTTCTGTCGCGCGGACCCAGGCTCCACCCCGGGTACTCACCAGCGCCCCGTACAGCGCCGGCGGCTCGGGGCTGTAGGGCAGGTAGCCTGGGTAGCTCTGGGCAGCTGCAGCGGCCGAGTAGGGAGTTCCATAGATGCCCAAGGCCGCGCCCAGCTCCGGCCTCGCACTGCCCAGCAGCCGACTGTCGTAGGGTGCGCAGCAGAGCGCGGCCGCCGGGGTGGAGCCCGAGGCCACATCTGGGACCGAGCGCGGGGCGGATTCGCAGCAAGTGGCGCTGGAACTTGCAGAGACCAGAAACTACGGGGGCGAGAGAGGGGGCACCGGAGGTCAGAGACCGGCGCCTCGGGCTGGCGGGAGCCAGCGGCGGAACTGCCAGATCAGTCCTTCCTTCAATGTGAACTTAATTCCCTCTTGTGCTGAGCGTTCTCCTGAGGACTGTGACGGAAATGATCCGTAGACGCCATTTATCCAAACCGCCTTTATAGACCCTCTTAAAGCTTTGCTAAAGCTCCAGAGTTCCAGGGGCTCCGGGTCATGGGAAGGTTTTGAAACCGGAATTACAAAAGCCAGACTCGGCCAGTTCCCTGGTGAACCCTCCCTCCTCGCAGCCACAGGATCCTACCAAGGCCGAACTTGAAGTTTGCCTTAGAGACCGCGTCTCACTCTCCCCACTTTATAGATAGGGAATGAGGACTACGGAGAATAGGAGGCTTATCCGAGATCACAAAGCAGGGCAGAGGTCAAGCTGGGGCTAGTCCTTGGGCTCTCTGCTGAGAAACTGAACAGGGGTGGGCGTCTCCAGAATTTCCCCAGGACACCCTGTCACTGCACAGTGCCCACCCAGATCTGGAAAATCGAAGGAACCGGAAGCTGAGAGTTTGGACCTACCCGTGGAAGGGAGAGGAAAAGAACAGAGGATCACAAACGAACGAGCCCAGAAAAAGAGTGAGACAGAGTCTGAGACCCTCCCGGCCACCTCGGATATCTGTACAGCGAGGAGGCCTGTCTGGAAGGTTCCCGAGATCCCACCCACCTCGCGGAGCGCGAGGTCAGAGTGCCCAAGTTTCGGGTCACACGATTCTTCAGCTTGCCTGGGGGAGCGGCGCATTCTCTGCCAGGGATGGGGCATGTCAGAGGGGTCTGCGGTACACTACCCAGGTTCCTGCTCTCTCTGGCTTCCCTGGGAACTCGTGGGAGAGGAGGGCTTTGCGGGCAGGTTCCGGCACTGGGCACTCCCTCCTTCCAGTCTGCCCCCATCCCCCATGGGGGCGGCTCTTACCTGGGAAGCACTGCCGTAAGGGTGTCCAAAGTGTGGGAAGGACATTGTGACTGTTCGTGACCCCGCCGCCCTCTTCTCTTGCGGGTTGCCGCCTCAGCCCGGCGGTTCTGCGCCTCCAGCCGTCCGCGGCCTCGGTTCCTTACACGGTCGCCGGTGCCCAGTGCTGGGTCCTCCGCCGGCTTGGCGTGGCTGGAGGCAGAGCCAAAGGCAGCTCGGCTGCCGAGCCCTGCGCTCCAGAAGGCTCCCCTCCGGCCTGCGTGGTCCGGAAGACAGAAGGGCCCATGGATGGGCAGGGGAAGGGAGAGGATGCGGGTTCCCAAAAGCGCGCGGAGGCGAGGCCAGGTGAGGCGCGGTGAGGGGCTGTGCGGCTCCCGAGGTGCCCCAGTCCAAGGTGGCCAGAGGCTCAGTGTGACGTCACGGTAATCCCGGGCCGCCAGGCGGGCCCCCGGGCCCTGGGGCCCCGGGCCACCAAGCCTGCCAAGCGCAGCCAGCCCGTGCGCGCGCGCGCACTCTTAACCACACTCAGACTTGTTCCGGGAGGTTTGTGCAGCTGGTGAGGAACGTCAAAGACCCTGACCCTCTCTGCTTGGCGCAGGATCCTACCCCTTTTCGCCTTAAGCTCACGCGCGCGCGCACGTACAATCTCTCCAAATTACCCGGGAGAAGTAGGAGAAACGCCTCCCACCGCGCCGCGCAGGCCCCGGGCGCAGCGCGCCTACCTCCTCCCCTGCGGCCCGGAGGAGGAGAGAAGCACCGGGCGGCGAGGGAGGAGAGAATACAAAAGAAGAGACAGGAGAAACAACAGGAGGAAAGTGGGGGAGAAAGGCTAGAGGGAGAAGGAGGAGGGGAGAGGAGAGAGATGAGTCTAAGTGAACAGAGGCGCGCGGGGGAGGGGAGGAAACGGGTGGGCGAAGGCTGGGTGGAGGTGGAATGCTGGCAGGTGGAGGAGCGCAGAGGCTCGGGGGACAAGCTTCCAGCCCGGCCCCCCAGCCCCCACCTCCGCTGCAGGAAAGTTTGTTCGCGCCGCTGGCCCCCAGCTCGTTGGGGGCAGCGTCGGTGGATCCACTGTTCCGGCCGTCTTTTGTCCTCGGGGGCCTGGCTCCCCGCCCTAGGACTCTAGCTCGATCCAGGATCTCCGTGACCCGGTCTTTACTAGGGTCTTGACCCCAGGGTTTCTCTGCTTCTCTCTGGTCCTCTAATAGACCGAATAGCGCCCTCTCCAGGTCAAGTTCAGATCCCCCCCTCGGACTGGGTGGGTAAAGGCGCCAAGTCGGACCCCCCTGGGCATCTGCAGACGGCAGGCGGAGATTCCTGGGCGTCTTCTCGGAAGGCGAGAATTGGCTGCCTCGTGCGCGCCGCTCGCTGGGTCCACGGGGGACCAGGGAGCCGCACGAAGGCGCTAGGGCCGGGCTGCAGCCGCTGAGCTCCGCTGGGGGTGGCGCTGGCGAGCCACGGTTCAGCGCGCGGGGAGGGCGGCCGGTTCCCTGAGCTCCTCTGGGTCTCCTGGCTGGGCCCAGCGATCTGACCATCCCCTGCATCCTAGGGGCCCTCAAAGGGGCACTGATGGCGGACGAGCTCATTGGTGCCTGGGAGGGGGCTGTGTCCCCAGGGCGAGGGGCCGCCAGTTTGCGAGGACGGGAGAAACTGGACTCCTGAAGGCTCAATCCCCCGGCCTCCCGGGGCCTCCAACCCCAGGACATCTGGGGGCGTAAAGGGGTTGTTAGTCCGGCGGGAAGAGGTCTTCCAGGGATGCTGCGGGCATCCGAGTGGAACTCTAGGGTTTTCAGGTTTGCAGGCCAGACACCTCAGATTGTCTCAGAATGTTACTCGAGGGGTCACCGAGCTTTACATCTTACAAAAACGCTCTCCCAGGCCCTCTCTGCGCCTTCCCAGAGCAACTGGGGGTGGTGGTTCAAAGGCCTAGCTCTATTTTCTAGCTGAAACGCAAGAACGCGGGGCCTGGAGGTTAGGAACAACCGGGATCTCTGACCTGGGTCCTGGCGAGGCAAGGAGGAAGCCCAGGGACGGGTAAGGTCTGGGTCCCTGGCCCCGAGCCTCTCAGGCACCTTTCAGCGGAGACTAGTAGGCCCGGAAGTCAGCGACATCTTAAGAACGACACCGGCTTCTTTTTTCTTTACAGATTCTGCAGAACGCGCACGGAGCTTGACTAAGCCGCAAACCGCAGACTCTACCGCCTAAGAGATTATTAACAGGCGCACCAGATCCATTCCAAATAGGAACAAACCCAGCGAGGTTTCCTGGCTGCGGCTACCTCGTGTCGTTACCTTGGAGAAACCTTGCGTTCAACCCGGGAAAATCCTAGTTAGAAGAATTACAGTTATCGCCAGATTGATTTAGTGATAAAAATTCACCGTAATAGATAAGATTCCTTGATTTTTCAAAATGCACTTTGGAGCCATCTACACGTTTGCAGCTGGGATACATCTTTTTTTTTTTTTTTTTTTTTTTTTTAAGTAAGAATCGGAGAGAATTCATTAAATTAGTCCCTTGGGGAAGATTACTGCTAATTAATTAATTGCAAACATTTCCAGAGGGAAGGTATGTCAATTGTAAACTAATAAAATGAGGTAGTTGAAATACTTACTCAGCAACTTTGTTTGCCCATTCATTCCTAAGAAGATTTTTTTTTTTAATGACAGAAAAATGGGGAGGGTTGTGAAGAAAAAGCATTAGTTCTGTCCCCTGGCGATCTGGTTGCAAAGGAGAAACTACCATATAGGATTTATTGATTTTCAGGTGATTTATAAGATCTCTGTGGTATCAGTGCTGTGTGCAGGGCCTCCAGGCCTACCTCTTGTCTTCCCTTTCTAGGATTCAAAAAAAGCAACATGATTTGGAAAAAAAAAAAGAAAGAAAAGAGGAGGAAGAACAGTGGTGAAGTGAATTGGGAGGTGTGACTATAAATGCTTCAGCATTTTTCTTCATCTGCAGAAAAGAAAACAAACAAAAAAGCCGGTTTTTCTGTTAAGGCATCTTTCTTTCTATTGTGTTCAAAGTTGCTTTAAGGTATGAGAATGTCTTGGGGAGGAGGGCTGCTCTTTCCAGGCATGGAGACCTTGATTTCACATTGCTTTCCTGGAGAGGCGGCACCCAAAGCAAGTCTACCTGGTGCCACTGACATTTGATTGTCACCACCTTAAGCATTTAGTAGGGTTCCCTAAAAGTGTTCCTATGAAGTGTGCCTTTTCCCATTATTTGGGGGCCCTCATTACAAAACCAAACCATCAGGTTCAACCAGTATCAGCCTCTGTCTGGCAGAAACCTCGGGTGAAAAGGAGTGTTTCCTGGAAAGTGATTCAGGGAAGCTGCCATGGAATTTGCTCTCTTCCGGACTTGTTGACAGGCAGTCACATCGACAGCCAAGTGCCCTGAGCCTCTCCACCGTGCTGGCTTTTCACTGCTTTGTTCAGCCCTGACTCATTTAGTTTGGGGAGAACTGCCCAATTGTCTGTGTGTCCGTATTGAATTTTACTGAAGCAAGTAAAGAAACCTATCGAATACAGACCCAACTATATTTAAGGGAGTCATTCCACCTTGCTTTATACAGATGATACAGATTCTTTTATTGTATTATACCACATACCCTGATAGTGCCTCTAACCGCTCATTAAAACAAATCTGAAACAGTCAACAGTCAAAGGCCTCTTTGGAGCAGGGAGAGTACTAATCTGACATTGTTTATTTGAAGTTCGGGTTGCTTTGATTGAAATGTACTGAAGGTCTCGAGCAGGCAGAGTAAAGGATGTGTCTTGATAGTAAACCTGAATGCAGGTGCCACACACATGAAAAGGAAAATAAATCATACTGTACTATTTTGAATATTTTAAATATCTCTGATTTCCTAATGATTTAGAAAGACAACAGATTTTTACAGGGAGAGGATGATAACAGCAAAATGCTCCAAATCAACTTTAGATGTCTCAGATCATAGATGGAATGTGTGAGTATATGGGTAAAATAACACTGATGAAAATGTGCTGTTATATTTTTTAAGTATGAATTTTTTGTGTGACTGTTTTTGAACTGAGAAGGATGACATCTCCTCAAATCTATGCATGAATGAACAAGTGCATCTGGACACGTGCATCTATAATTTATACTGATCAGTCACCACAGGTCTCCCCGAGTAAAATCGAAATGAACACTAATTGTTTTGACGGAAGTAGTGTGCATGGCATCTGATTGTGAAACACAGCGAGCCCCTGCCTTGCCTGAATACATATTGTCAGCAGCAACTCTGGCATCAGGAGAGGAAAATAAAAAGGCAATAATTCCCAGATGAGGGTGTTGATGTTGCTTGTTAGGAAATAAAAATAGAAAGAATGAACTTCTAGATAAAGTGAAAAATGAGACAATGCAGAGATCCTGGTGTGTCAGCAAGCCAGTTACAAACCTGAACTCAGACTTAAAGAATTGTAGCTTTGCATTTGTAGATTCTTGGGAGCTATCCTAAACACCTCTGCTTTATCTTATTTAAGGCTCATGATAAGGAAATTGAAAAAGTGGGAAGCAAACCTCAGATCACACAAACGAGCAGATGACAGAGGAGGAAACAGAACTGCAGTTATGGTCTTTCCACAAAACCTTATTTCAAACATATATAAAGCCAGATACAGCTGGAGATGTAGTGCCCTGGAATAACACAATGTAATTTAGCCCAGAAATAGCTGACGGGACACCACAGTAAGCACATTAGTTCAAGTCTCTACTACATGCTTTTATATCAACTTGTTTTATGAAAGAGCTTATGTGATAATTTAGGAGTTTTAGAAATTTGATGGAAGATCATTAATTAAAATAGAAAATGGCAAACAGACCCATCTGTGATGGATAAGAATAATAATTTAAAATCCCAGCAACAACAAAAACTTCTAAAAAAAATCCACCCAAGATTATGTCTATATGATGGTTTATAAAACAATTAATGCAATTTGGTTAGTGACTGTGTCAGGAAGATATATATATATATATATATATATATATGAAAGTATTAGTCTCTCAGTCGTGTCTGACTCTTTGCAACCCCATGGACTGTAGCCTGCCAGGCTCCTCTGTCCATGAAATTCTCCGGGGAAGAATACTGGAATGGTTTGCCACTTCCTTCTCCAAGGGCTCTTTCCCAGCCAGAGATCGAACTCCGGTCTCCTATATACATAGTTGGGAGACCAGGGTTTGATTCCTGGATCGGTATATATATCTATATCTATTTACCAACCAAATTATTTACATTTGTATATATATATTTTAATCTTTGTTTTTGCATCAGTAGACTGGGGGGATTGGTGCATTAACTTCTCAGTTACAAAGCAGCTTTTATGTATAGAAATTCTTCATTATTTTTATCTTTGTCATTTTTCTCATGATAGTTCAAGGAATCTCAAGGAATTAAAATTGAAAGTCAACAAGAGATGTATGGATTTGAAAGCCAGGGAACAGTTCCAGGAGCCAAAGACTTTGGGAAAAAAAAAAATGTATGTAAAAAACAAAGACCTGAAAGAGGCAACATATAAAGGCTTGCTAGGATAGGATGCTGTGTACTTTCTCCCCTTTGCAACAGGGAAAACCACTAAGAGTGGTTTTGAGTGTACAATTAGGGAACAGACCTACATGGCCAAGACCAGTAGGAAAGGGAGCTGATTTGGCGCTGGCTCTGATTCTAGCCAGGGACTGTGCCTTTTTGCATACAACTCTCTAACTGGATCATTGCTAATAGGCCATAATTAAGGATGCTATTTTGTCATTCTTCTCCCCAAAGTATTTCAATGTCGTAGACTTTAAGGCTTCAATTAAAATACGAGCAGCTTCAAGCCACACACATTTTGTCTGATTAGCTGCATTCCGCCAGTTTTCTCTTTCACTGTGGTTTCTCCTACTTTTAAAACTGAGCATTAGAACTGGCCAGGAGCCTTCTTTTTTGTACCACCTGGGGCCCACTACTTTAGGGAAGCTGGGACCATTTGTAATGTCACGTGCCGGCCAGAGTAATTTACGACAAATCTTCACAAATCAATAAAAATATGGAAAGTATATCATTTTTAAAGGGGGGAAAAAAGAGAAACATATGAGACATGCCCATTAGGGGCATAGCCATTCTAATACCTGCATGTCTGCTTAGGTCTGCAATTAAAAACATTCTGATAATAAATCTCCTTGCAGTCTCTTTTAATGCTTTTAACTTTCCTGAAGGTTCAAATTGGTATCCCAAAAATGTGCCAGGACTTTCACTAGGTATTTTATAGACTCATAAATAAATATGGCAATTAATCTCTGCTATATTTCTTTCATATTTGATGACAATTTATTATGGCATTCACCCATTCGGTGCACAAAAACTCTAATGCACTTAAAATCGGATTTCAAACCAAACATTTTATGGGAAAATATAGTATTGATCATCCATTTAAAGATATCATGAAGATGATTCATAACCTGCTGTAAAAAAAAGATCTCATGAGAATCTTACAAATGAGTGGGGTGGTGGAATCGTCTATTCATAAAACCAGAGCTGTTGGATCAGTTCCTCTTGTTTTCTTCATCTATCTTTGAGCTTTCCAGCACTGATTACTTTCATAAGTTGCTGTTTATAAGAAAAATCCTTTTCCATGACATTTTTCATAGTGACAGAGGTTGTGAAATTTCACAGTATTTTCTTGTGCAATTTTCTCTCAAAATTCTGTCTGCAGGAAGAGTTTCCAGGGCAATAGAAGATGTTTCCATTACTTTGGAGTCAAAAGTACTGTATAACCCTCATGACACTTACATGTAATTGGCAGATCGTGGTGGTTCTAAGAAACCTTGAGCCCCTGATAGTCCACTGAACTCATCTGCTTTGAATGTTTGAATATCTTTTGTGTACATACAGTCAGGGTGAGAATATAAGAAAATTCTTCCCTTCAAGTAGCACATGGCCTGTCTGGGAAGAAAGACCCAAATCATTTATTCAGTAGACATTTTCTGAGTGTCTACTGAATGCTGGGCATGGTTCTAGGAGGTGAGGATTCAGAACTGAACAAAACAGTTCCCTGCCTCATGAAGGTTACATTCAAATGAGTTAAATATTATTTGCATCATCCTGAAATCACTTATCTAGCACTGTAATACTTTGGGAAAGTGGCTTAGTATTTACTGAATGCTCACAAGACTCTAGGCATAAAGTTAAGAACCTTTATACCTTCATTCATTCCTTTGCCAAGTATTCACTGAGTTCTTGTTTTTTAAGAGCACTGACTTAGGGGCTGTGAATTTAGTTCAAAGAGATGATGAAAATTTCTGTCCCTATGGAGTTTACAGTTTAGTTGTAATGTCTACCTGATATTAGAAATCATTTGTTTTGTTTTACAGAAGTTGGATCCTAAGAGAGCTTAACTTGCCCAGTGTAACAGAGCTAGTTCTGAAAATCTGGGGTTTGAACTAACTTCTGGCTTTAAAATCTGGGGAAAATAACATTTCTGATTAAATACTTATTTGCTGAGATGATGCTGTTTCAAGAAATAACCACCTCCCCTAACATACAGATGATCTGAACTGCTGTGTAATTTTTTATAGCATGTGATTGGCTTCCCCTACCTTTTAAAGTCTATGTAATACCAATTTTCTGCATAGAGATGAAAAAAATGGAGCAGCTAAGTGGATGTTTTGGTCCTATTGACACCAACACCTTGGATTCTCAGGGGTTAGTTTTTCCATTTGCCTTTGACTGATGTACTGATGACTAGGGTTGTATATAATGTCTAAATGACTAGGAAAACACATCTCATAAATAGTGGCTGATGGGAATAGGAGATGGAGCACTGCTGAGCTGTGACTCCGTTGCTTCGGTGACTCAGTTGCTTCAAATCTACCCATATTACCTGCTACATCTATTACAGGTCCATTACTTACTTTCTTCTTTCTTCTTTTCTCCTAGTCACTCTGAGGGTTAAATAGGGGAGGTTTTCTTACCCTCTTTTCACAGATGAGTAACAAGGGTTCAGAGGGATTAAACCTCTGGTTTAGGGCACATAACTGAGTAGCATTTGAGACAACCTTGGAACCATGGTCTTCTCATGGGTTCCAGCACCCTTTGCAAGAAAACATGAAGTCCAAACTTGGATTTCTATACAGGCTTTGGGAAGTAGCCTAGCAGCTCTTTATATCTCTGGGAAGGTGGCACCTTGCTCTTTCATTTTGGTTTTGCTATCAGGTTTCCCCTGGCAGTTTTAAAGCCATACATGTGTCTGCTTTCTGCCTAAGTATCCTCTGTCCATGAAACTCCCCAAGTAAGGATACTGGAGTGGGTTGCCATTCCCTTCTCCAGGGAATCTTTCCAACCCAGGGATCAAACCCTTGTCTCCTGCATTGCAGGCAGGTTCTTTACCCTCTGAGCCACCTGGGAAGCTTTCTGATGTTTCAGGTTTACTCTAACAGAGAGCGCAGAAGAGAGAGTTTGCAGTGCTCACAGCAATGACAGGGCATGACACTGAGTATGAGAATTTAATCAACAGTAATAAATCCACCAACAGGACTTTGGATCTCCTGCCTGCATTTCTGAAACCCCAAAGCTGGCGTCTTTCAGAGGGGATACCTACATTAGCTCCAGGCACATGCTGCTTTGAACCTGCAGAGATGGAGACACTGGGCGCAGTGTCTATCTCACGGCCAGGAGAAAATGGACTTGACAGAGACAGCATGAAACACATGAGTGGGATTAGACTGTCAGTGTAGACTGGAGAACATAAACCATTTCCTGTGTCACTCTCCAGCTCAAGGGCGGGGGTAGAGCAGAGGGGAAACCTGCAACTATAATTATGAAATGTAAATTTATACATATATAAAGGGGAAGGCTGAAAGTGGATATTAACCACTAAAACTCCTTTTACATTATACACCACAGGGATATGGAAAAGCAGTGTGGGGATTAAGGACATCTTTTTGCTTGGGGACTAATTTATTACTCTAGATTATGCAGTTAATGGAGAAAGGGAAAGTTGATACTTGATTGTTTCTCTGTAAAAGTTAAATGTGAGTAACTGGAAGGTCTTCCCCTGGCTGTAAACACTTGGTGTTAGAGGAAAAGATGGCCAAGAGCTTAACAGAGCAGAGCACTGGTTTGAGAGACAATGCTGGAATCTAGCCCTGGTCCTGCTGCTTTTGTCTGGAAGGCTCTTTTCCTCTGGAAGCCTCAGTTTACTCATCTGCAAAATGGAGAGCCTGAGTTTCATGATCTACAAGGGTCCCTTGGGCTCACATCTTTCTAGAAGTCAGGTCACGCTTCCTTTTCCAGGACTTAAAAATTCTTCTGCTACCTTTATAAGCACAGACTCTCTGGAAAGTTCTTTTTTTATCATGGATGGCAGATTGAAGACTTTTGAGCATTTTTAAAAAGTACACATGACCAGCCTCACCTTCTGAGATTCTGAGCAAGCCTGAAGTGTGGCCTGGACATCTGTACTCAAGAAAAATATAAAATATAGTAGTGTGCGCATGTCAATCCCAAACTTTCAATCTATCTCTCTGCCCCACCCTTCCTCCCTGGTAACCATAAGTTCATTCTCTAAGTCTTAAGTCTATTTCTGCTTTGTAAATAAGTTCATTTGTATAATTTTTTTTTAGATAACACATATAAGTGATATCATATGAAATTTGTCTTTCTCTGTCTGATGTATTTTACTTAGTATTATAATCTGCAGGTCCATCCATGTTGCTGACATGTACATATTACTATATTTAAATAGATAACCAATAAGGACCTATTGTATAGCATAGGGAACTCTGCTCAATACTCATAATAACCTACATGGGAAAATAATTTGAAATATATATATATATGTAAAACTGAATCACTTTGCTGTACACCTGAAACTTATATAACATTGTTAATCAACTATGCTCCAATATAAAATAAAATTTTTAAAAAAGAAAAATAAAAAAATAAAACAAATAGAAAAATAAAAAATAAAAAGTAGAATATGCATGTGATAAAATGCTGTACTACCTGTGGGTGATATGACTGATTGTCTAGCTCATACCCACTCCCTGCTTCTTCCTAACTAAACATGTTCTGACGTTGTCTGGGGTGACTATGCACAGTTGTAACTACTTGCTTATGGATTTCTAGCACCTTTCAATGAGGGAGAGGAGCATGCCATGTGAACCAATTCTGGCCAATAAAACATAGAAGAGATTTGCATGGAGGATTCTGAGAAAGCACTTGTTTTCATGATAAGAGAGGCCAGAGGCAATGTGGCACACATATTCTCTTTTCAGTCTGAACAGCCACTTTCATTTGTTCATTAGTTCAACAAATGTTTATTGAGCACTTACTCAGTACTGGGTAGGATTCTAAGATGTGGGGGTACAGTTGTGAACAAAACAAAATCGCCAGCCTCATGGAGCTGATATCCTGGCAAGAGTCAGACAATAAACAAGGTACACAGGTAAAGCACAGAGATTCTAGAGGAAGAGAAAGGCTACGGAGGAAAAAAGAAAGGAAGGAAGGAGAGTCACTGCGAGTAAAGGGTCAAGATAACTGCACAAAAGTACCCCTTTATCAGGGAGCCAATTAAACACTACCTCTGGTTATGTCAGACAAACTGGTTTTGTCTAAGTCTCTGTTAATTGGGTTTTCTATTACTTTCAGCTGAATGAATTCCTGAGACAGTGTAGTGGGGGTACAAAGAGACAAGTAAGTCATCTGATTATTTCATCCCCACTCTCCAGAGGCACAGACTCCTAACAGTTTCTTGGCTGCCTTCCAGAAATTTTCTATGTTAATACAAGTCATATAAATATAAGCTATACATGCAATCTCCTAATCCCTCTCTCTCTCTGTCTCTCTCTCTCTCTCTCTCTCTCACACACACACACACACACACAATTAATGACAGTATAGCATGGGGGTTGGAGGTTTAGATATAGGCAACCTATGTACTATACCATAGGTATTATATATGCAGTTTATATAGTATTGCATGATATACAGGATGCCTATGTAGTGACCCCAACACTTTCTAGCCATGATTATCTTGAATAAGTTCCTTTTTTTAATTAAAAAAATTTTTTTTTGGTTGCTCTGCTGGGTGTTGGGCTCTTCGTTGCAGCATTCACGCTTCTCTAGTTGTGGGACACAGGCTCCAGAATGCTCATGCTCAGCAGTTGTGGCCCACAGGCTTAGTTGCCCTGGGGTCCATGGAGTTTTCCTTTCCTGACCAGGGATCGAACCTGCATCTGCTGCATGGGAAGGCAGATTCTTTACCACTGGACTGCCAGGGAAGTCCCTTGAATAAGTTTCTTAATTCCTGTTTTTCAATTTCCCCCATTTGGAAAGTGAGAATAATAAGCTTACCACAGTTTCTTCTGATGATTTAATATACTATGAGATCAAGCATATATAGCTCTCTCTGGTACACTGTGACCACTCAAAAGTGTTTGCTACTTTACACACAGAAGGCACACAGATATCCCTCCTTTGGACCCCAGCGTATTATTCCTTAGTACAGAGATCAGTATTTTTTCTCTTAATGTCCATGGGACATTTGAATGAGACCTCTTGATGGAGGATCATGTTCTAAAAGGATTTATGTCACTCAGCAGCTGGCTAACAGCACAAGGAGAATCTGCTGAGATTGGCTTTCTTTCTTTTTTGCTAGTTTTCCCTTTTCAAAGCTCCTTGTCTAATAAACTTTCCCCTTTAGTTATTTTCAGAGCTAGGCACACTCACAGGGCAGCATTTATGATGAGTTCTACTTCAGCATTTAAGAACTAGATCTTTGCAGACTTTTCCTCCATGAGGCTGCGTCTCTTGTTTTAGGGTGGATGGATAGACAAGTAAACGAACAAACAAGGAAACCAACCTAGAAGTCCTCTATGTACAGAGACAACATGATAGGTAATTTGGTGACATTAATCCTATGAAGGAAGGGGTATTTAAATGACAACTAGTCCAATGGGGGCACAGACATGAAATAAATCAGATAATAATACCGTAACACGTGAAGTGTAATGAGGGAGAATAAGCATAAAGGGCAATGGGAGTGACTAATCTTAGCTAATTGTGCCTTATAGCTTGTGCTGAAGACCAGGGAATAATCTGGCCGTGACAGGCAAGCTGGGTTTTTGATCAGAGAAGGAGGGAGGGGGCATTCCATGTGAGAGAGGAAATTAGCATAGGCAGCTCCATGAAGTGAGATATTGGGGATGATAATAGGGTACATGGGAAGGCATGGATGGGATAGGGCCAGAGGAAGTGATGTGAACAGACTGAGAAGGGTGTTGGGTACTACTGAGTCTCTGATTCATGTCTCTGGGATCGAGGAGTGTCATAAATGACAGATGTAGCATTTTCTGGAACTCTAACCCTTGCCCAGTGCACACTCTCAGCTTCTTTCCTATCCCACCCTCCTATAGGCTGTCCTATTCTGCCGGGGCTCCCAAAGAAAGGGGTGAAAGTGGCTGAGTTTGGGAGAGAAGTACAGAAGCGTAGGTCACAGGCAGTGGCCACCTGATGTGAACAGCCATCTCATTGGAAAAGACTGTGATGCTGGGAAAGATCGAGGGCAGGAGGAGAAGAGGGTGTCAGAGGATGAGACAGCTGGATGGCATCACTGAAGCAACGGATGTGAGTTTGAGCAAACTTTGGGAGACGGTAAAGAACAGGGAAGCCTGCCCTGCTGCAGTCCCTGGGGTCACAAAGAGTTGGACATGACTAGCGACTGAACAAGAACAAAGGCAGTGGGAAGGCTGAAGATGATATGCCTGTGTCTTGAGAGTGGTGCTAACTCAGGTATCAGTCAAGATTCTTTTTGTTGCTACAATAGATGAAGCCAGGCTCAGTTAAGAACAAAAGGTAAATGGAGAGTGGATTAAAGGACGAGTTAGCAATCTTACTTTAGGAAAACACATCCAGAGATCTCAGCCTTCCCAGATGTTGCAGTGGTAAAAAATTCAGCTGCAGAAGATGCAGGTTCGATCCCTGGGTA
Source organism: Bubalus bubalis (assembly GCF_019923935.1). Taxonomy (NCBI): domain Eukaryota; kingdom Metazoa; phylum Chordata; class Mammalia; order Artiodactyla; family Bovidae; genus Bubalus; species Bubalus bubalis. The sequence continues at coordinate 23,209,349 of NC_059174.1, read as the reverse complement.
GGGAAGATCCCCTGGAGAAGGAAATGGCAACCCACTCCATTATTCTTGTCTGGGAAATCCCATTGACAGAGGAGCCTGGCAGGCTACAGTCTATGGTGTTGCAAAGAGTCAGACACAACTGAATGACTGAACACACACTTTCAGAGATCTCAGCAAGAGACTTGAGGACTTTTCCTCCAGAAGGAATGATGCCATTGGATGCCGTTAAGCATCCAATAACAATATCCCTTTTAATAAGTGTGATATTCCTGAGAGAGAGAATATGATTGGTCCATTTTCAGTCTAGTATTATTGTGACTGGACCAATCATCTTTGGCCACAGAAAGATGGGGTGATGGCTCAAACTTGGGCACTGAGGCTTGCAAGGTCTACCTGTTAAAAGCCAAGCAACACTTTGAAATCTAAAATGGTGGATCAAAGAATAAATCAGGACAATCTCCAGGAGTGGAGCAAAGTTATCCTCCGCTCAGGGCTTGGAGGAGGGCAGTTAGAGTTACCTCTGCTGGATCCTGGCCCTAAGAAATTTGGACTTCATAATTTATGAAGGCAACAGGGAGCCAACAAATCCATTCAGCACACATGAAATATTTCAAGTGAGGCACAAGGGACCTGGAACAGGTCTTAGAGAAGATGGATTTACATCTGGCAATAAAATCCCAACTCCAGTAACCTTTGCACTTAGGTCTGGATTTTGTCTGGATCTTAAAGCTTTTATAAGTGTTTAAGAGCATGAACTCTGTAGGGTTTGGAATTTCTCTTGCCTTCTCTCTCCCCAAGGATTGGGCTACCATGATAAGGTTGGGGGCTGGGGGTACCTACTTTTCATTTGCCTGGTGCTGGAACTCTTGGGTGATGTAATTAAACTTGCTGAGCTCCAGCATCCTCACCTGCGAAATGGGGGTCCTTCTACTGACCTAATAGGACTGTCATGAGTGCAAAGTCCAGAGCACATTTGAAAGCATTTTGTAAAACAACACATGAGTGAATATGATTATATTGCTGGAATTGGGTTTTGGAGGCGAAAATCATTGCTTTGGGTCTCAGCTTTGCTTAGGAAAGTCACCTGGCCTCTCAGATCCTCAGTCTCCTCATCTATGAAATGGGGACAGTAGTGCCTATCTTGCAATGTTACTGTGAATGTTCGAGGATCATTTATGCAAGTGATCTTGTATGGGTGTGAGCACAGGGTCCAGGCACAGCACATGATAATCCTCCCTAGCTCCTGCAAGAGTGTTTAAGAAGTCACATCTAACATTCACGGTGCGTGAGGGTCTCTCCAGGAACCAAGAGATCTTTAGAGTCCTCGTTTGTGGCAGGCATTTTTAGTGTTCACCTATATACTTCTCCTCTTTCTTTTTTGGTGGCCTGGAGAAGACACGTCCAAGCTTCCTTGCCATTAGACAGTGCCATGTTACTGGTCTGGGCCATAGGATAATGAACAATATGGGTCACTTCTGGGCTAAGGCAATGAGAAATCTCTGTGTGAGAGGGCTATCATTCTTTTTCCTTGAATTTGCAAATGTGCGGGTCTCATGTGGACATGGTCTCACTGCATGGAGGATGGCTAGCTTTAAGATTCTCTGACATGCAGCAAAGTTAGCAAGAATTAAAAGACTGAGATTTGGGAGACATTTGTTACTGCAGCAGATTCTAACCTATCCTGACTAGTATATTGCTTACTGCCTATGTGGACAAGTAACTTCTCTGAGTCTTCCTTTTGTTTATCTGTAAAATAGGAGAGATAATGGCATCAACTCATAAGGTTATTAAATGAGACGATGCATGTAAAATGCTTAGCTCTGGGTTTAGCCATAGAATATGCTTGATGATCATGGCAATAGTGATGATAATAATGATGGTGGGGTGATGGTGATGGTGATAATGGCAGTGATTCAGAAGCTGGACACAGTGACTGGATTCAAACCCTTCTATTTAAGTAGGAGAACCCAGATAATCTCCAGTCCTGGGCAGCAGTGGGTGAGCATCTTCTCTGGCACATACTGAAAGTGAAACTCACTGAGTCACGACTGATTCTTTGTCCCACTCAGTCATGTCCGACTCTTTCCATGGACTCTATACAGTCCATGGAATTCTCCAGGCCAGAATACTGGAGTGAGTAGCTGTTCCTTTCTCCAGAGGCTTGTCCCATCCTAGGGCTTGAACCCAGGTCTCCCACATTGCAGGTGGATTCTTTACCAGCTGAGCCATCAGGGAAGCCCTAGCGCATACTGGTGCATGGTTTATTGTATCATATGAAGCCAATTAAGTGTCAATACCTATGGCGGTCTATGCAACTGCCTAGTCTATATATAAAAGAACAAATAAAAAAAGGGAGCTCAACCAGCAATATGCTCGTCTATTCTTAGTGTTGTGACTTTTTTCATTTGCTAAGGATGTGAAGCCAGACATTGTGCTGAGTCCTGCCACTGTAGGGATAAATGAGAACTGGTGTGTGCCCTCGAGGAGTTCATAGTCCGTGCAACATTTATAATAATTGCACCAAGACACTATAAGAACAGGAGTTCTTATATGTTTTATATCTCCATCCCTACTTTGCCCCAAAAACAAATCGCACAAAATTGTCCATGGAAAGAATTTGGGCTTCATGGACAGAGGGATGAGAGTCTGAATTCCAGCTCTGCTACTTCCTGGCTGAGTCTTTGGGTAAAATTCTTGACTTCTATTAGCCTGAATTTCCTTTTCTTTAAAAAGGGGATGAGAGCTGCTAACATGTTCTGAGAATTAATTTTAATATATGTAACATGCCTTTGGCAGAACTTAGCATTTAATAGGTGCTTAATAAATATTAGCAGTTCTTAAGTTCCTTGACAGTCTATGTTATTTTGGACTCCCAACATCAAGCTCATAGAGAGTGGTCCATATGTATTGATGGAATGGCAGGTAGAGAAAATGATTTTCAATAATAAAGCACCCTTTGAAGTATTTGTATATTTTGAATCCATTTTCTGTTTAAAGCAGGGACTTTTACTTGGCTTTAATTAAAAATAGAATTCTGTTGGGACTTTCTTGGTGGTCCAGTGGCTCAGACTCCATGCTTGCAATGCAAGGGTCCCAAGTTTGATCCCTGGTCAGAGAACTATATCCCACATGCCATAACGAAGAGTTCACATGCCACAGCTAAAAGATCCTGCATTTTGCGATTAAGACCTGGTGCAGCCAAATAAATAAATATTAAAAAATATGGAATTATATTACTCATATTTTTCTATTCTTAGCCAGTTATTAACACTGAGTGAATTTTTCTTGCTAACTTTATTTCCTTTTTTTCTGTGATTTCCATTTCACTCCCCTTCGTATGTAAGGACATGTGTGATATACATAAAATATGTAATGTGGTTTTGTGTGTGTGTGTTTAATTTATATGAATTGGATTATATTAAGCATTTTGCTCTCTTTCCTACTTTTCTCATGAAGCCTTCTGTTTTGTGATCCGTCCACATCATTCTATCTACGTCTGGTTCATGGTTCCTCACTACTGTGTATATTATGTATTCCATGTCATCCCTTTTTATTAACCAGAACATTGGATTTACCAGAACACCTTTATTCCCCAGCCAAGACTACTTTGCTAGAAATATTGTCTTCATTTTCTACCGAGTAAATCAGTCATTAAATTATGACCTTATGATACAATTATAGCAATAATGATGTCTGTGCCCAGTTGCCCACATTGAGAATTATCGTAGGAAAGAACTGAAAGCAAGCTCTTTGATTTTATGTCTCTCCGTTCCGTGTATGCTTGCCCATATGCCTGTGTGCTATTGGCCATATTGTACTTTCCTGTGTTTTAAATAAATATTCCAATTTACATAATTTTAGTGAATTTCCATGGTGCATGAAAATATAAACTCAAGGCTATGATGTCAATTAGGACAATTCATATCCCGTAATAAAAGCAGCCTTAAGTTTAGAGGCAGCCAATCTGCATTCAAGTTTGGGTTCTGCCTCTTGTTAGCTGTGTGATTTCAGCCAAGCCATTTAACATTTTCAGTGAAGTGGAGAGTAATAAATACAGAGTTGTCGTGAGGATAAATGCAATAATAATTAGACACGATATAGAAATGCAACATCATATCATATTTTTTTTGTTTCAGATACAGACTTTTAAAACTGTAATTGGCAAAAATTTGAGGGGCTCTGATGGTGCCCCTTTCCTGTTTGTGCCCGTGAAAGATGTTGTTAATTGAGCTGGACACAACCTCACAATCCTTTTCAACTTAGTATTCCAGGAAGACCACTGACTGATTAGGGATAATTTGCACCCCAAATTTTAATTTTTAGTTTTTGCCATCCTTGATTTAGGAACTGTGTTGTGCCCACTGGGGAAACGCAGAGATGAGCACATGCTGGGTTTACCTTCGGAAAGCCTAAAGTCATGCAGAGGTGGTGGAGCAGGTGTAATTAGCTCCAAAACAAGACAAAGTAGGATGTTAGGATGAATTATTCAAGTGTTACTGACCCACAGAAAAATGGGAAATGGACACATAATGGGCACCATTGAAAGTTTCTTAGAGCTGGTAGCATTTCAGTTAAGCCTTCAAGGTCTGAGATGATTTGGGAGGTGCACACATTGTAAAGAACATTTCAGGTAGGAGGACGGGTCTAAATCAAGTTCAAGATATGAGAAATGCAAAGTATGTGTGGAGAGCTGCTCAATCTGGTTTAAATCCAGGTACCGTAAAATAGACAAGATACACTGAGCATTATGATAAGAAGTTTAGAGTGTTCTCTTCTGGTTTTGCTACTACTATTAACACTGTAACTATTAATAATACAAATGGTGTTTATTGAGCACTTGTTCAGATAGTAAAGAATCTGCCTGCAATGAGGAGACCTGAGTTCAGTCCCTGGAGAAAGGAATGGCTACCCACTCCAGTACTCTTGCCCGAAGAATTGCATGAACAGAGAAGCCTGGCATGCTTCAGTCCATGGGGTTGCAAAGAGTTGAACACAACTAACTTTTAGGCTGCTCTAAGCACTGTGCTAAGCATATTAAATATATGATATCATTTGATAATTATAAAAACTGTATAAAATAATGTATCAGTTAGCTATTACTGTATAACAAACAATCCCAAAGTTTAGTAGCTTAAAATTATAATCGCTTATTATTTATCATGAGTCTAGAGAAGTTCTGCAGATCTGGGCCAAACTTGGCTGATTTCAGGCTCACTCATATGTCTGTATTCAATTGATGGGTCAGCTTGGGTCTAGCTGGTCTAAGATGACCTAAGCTAGGCAGCCTCTGCCGAATGCTTTCACATTCTTTCATCAGGACAGCTTGGATGTTCATGTGTCTTTGACAGGATTCTGAGACAGAGACTGGAAGGATTCTGAGTCCGAGATTGGAAACATGCAAAGCCTATGAAGTCTTCTAGGTTTGGAACTGACACAGTCACTATTCTATTTGACCAGTCCAGATTCTAGGAATGGGGAAATAGGCTCCACTTCCTGATAGGAGATGCTGCAAACATCACTGATGTGTAATCAATCTACCACAAGTTGTAGCTACTATTATTATCTTTACAAGTGAAGAAATTGTGGCCATAGGAGGTTGTGTCTTGCCCAAGTTCACGTAGCTTGGGCAAGCTTGGTAATGAAGGACCAGAACTTGGTCTTGACTTGGGGAAAGCCCAATAAAGACCATGAGCACAGGAGTGATGTTGTCAGCTGACATGGAAGGAAGTGGGTATTTCTACGGCTAAAAGCTGGGACCAGGATTTCTCTGGTGGTCTAGTGGCTAAGACTCTATGCTCCCAAGGCAGGAGTCCTAGGTTCTATCCTTGGTCAGAGAACTAGATCCCACATGCCGCAGCTAAGAGTTTGCATGCTCAACTAAGAGTTTGCATTGTTGTTTTTGTTTAGTTGCTCAGTCGTGTCCGACTCTTTGGGAAACCTATGGGATGTAGCCTGCCAGCCCCCCAGACTCCTCTGTTCATGGATTTCCTAGGCAAGAATACTGGGTGGGTTGCCATTTTCTCCTCCAGAGGATCTTTCCAACCCAAGGATTGAACCTGCATCTCTTGCACTGGCAGGTGGATTCTTTACTGCTGAGCCACCAGGGAAGCTCCAAGAGTTTACATATTGTGACTAAAGATCCCACATGCTACCATGAAGATCGAAGATCCCTGCATGTTGCAAATAAGACCTAGGGCAACCAAATAAACAAATAAAATAAATATAAAAAAGTAAAATAAGAGCTGGCAACACGGAGAATGCAAACCTTGATTATTTCAACATCGGTCCATTCCACTTTCAACTCAGTTGGCCTTGGGACATAGCGTTCTCTTGGAGCACTAGGTGGTTATGGCATTTGGCTTTGAAAGACACTGTCATTCAGCCTAATTTTGCTCCCCTTAATCCTCTGCACCTTTCAGGAAGCCATGCATGTCCTTTTGGGGCATCTTTCCAGCATGTTCTGTGATTATTAGGCATCTTCAAACTGAAAGGGACTGTTGTTTCAAGGACTTGTGTCACCCAGCATCCCTGTATGGCAGCTACCAGTGGCTGAATGCTCTGGAGACTGGAGAATTAGTGTGGACCTAGCATCCCAGTGGCCTCACTTGCCATCATTGAGAGGTCTGGGCACAGCAACATGGGACCCTTCCTGGAGGCAGAAGCAAACTTGAATTGAACCTTAATCAGATGTGGGCTTCAGAACTGGACACCTGCTAACTCTGGTGACTGGAGATTAAAAGTATAGCATGGCTTGATTTTCTCTTAGGTCATGGCTGAGAGACTTTATCTAAGTAAAGTTACTCACAGATTACAAATTAAGATTCATGGTTCCCATTACCATTGATTCCAGGTGGCCACTTGCCCAGGAAAGACATTCTGAAGCTGAGTGGGAAGTTAAGAGCACGTGCTTTGAAAAAAGACAAACCCAGGGTTGAATTCTACAGCCCGCTACCTTTCTGTGAGGTGCCTAGCGCGTGTGTGCTCTGTTGCTTCATGCGAGTCGTGTCCGACTCTTTGCAACCCTGTGGACTGTAGCCCGCCAGGCTCCTCTGTCCATAGGATTCTCTAGGCAAAAATACTGGAGTGGGTTGACATGCCCTCCTCCAGGGGATCTTCCCAACCTGAAGGACAAATATGGGTCTCCTGCATTTCTCGCACTGCAGGCAGATTCTTTACCCATTGAGCCACCCGGGAAGCCTGAGAAGTACCTAGACAAGTGACTTAATCTTTCTGGGCTTTCGTTTCCTCTTCATAAAATGACAGTAATATCTAAATATTAGGACTGGCATCATATTTAGATGAACTGGTGTGTGGGAGCTCTCCCAACGGCCACTCTGATCAAGAGCAGGGTTGTCTCACTGAAAAAGAGGAAACTCTGAAATCTTATAGAGCCAACCAGAAAAAGTCAAGTGCTTGCAAAGAATCCAACTGTTCCTCCTCCAAACCTTGATATTCATAATTAACACCTCTGCCCACTACTAATGGGCTTGGCTTGAGGAGACCCACTGTGTCAGTGGTTCTCAAAACTGGCTGCACATTATAATCACTTGGGGAACTTTAAAATATTCTTAATGCCCAGGTCCATTACTAGGTCAGTTAAATCAGAACCTCTGGGGTGTGGCCCAGGAATCAGCATTTTGCAACATAAATGTACATCAACAGACGAATGGATAAAGAAGATGTGGTATATACAAACAATGGAATATTAGTCACAAAAAGGAACAAAACTGTGCCATTTTCAGAGAAGTGGATGTATGCAGAGACTGTCATACAGAGTGAAGTAAGTCAGAAAGAGAAAACCAAGTATTGTGTATTAGTTCGTATATGTAGAATTTAGAAAAATGGTACAGATGAACCTGTTTGCAAAGCAGAAAGAGAGATACAGATGTAGAGAACAAATGTACAGGCACCAAGGTGGGAAAGGAGGGTGGGATAAATTTGGAGACTGGGACTGACATATATACACTACTGTGTAAAAAATACATAACTAATGAGAACCTGTATGGCACAGGGACCTCTAGTCAATGCTCTGGTGGTGACCTAAATGGTTGTTGTTTAGCCACTCAGTTGTGTCCAACTCTTTGAGACCCCATGTCCTTCACCATCTCCCAGAGCTTGTTCAAACTCATGTCCATTGAGTCAGTGATGCCATCCAACCATCTCGTCCTCTGCCATCCCCTTCTCCACCTGCCTTCAATTTTTCTCCAGCATCAGGGTCTGTTCCAGTGAGTTGGCTCTTCACATCAGGTGGCCAAAATGTTGGAGTTTCAGCTTCAGTATCAGTCCTTCCAGTGAATATTCAAGACTGATTTCCTTTAGGATTGACTGGTTTGATCTCCTTGCAGTCCAAGGGACTCTCAAGAATCTTCTCCAACACCATAGTTAGAAAGCATCAATTCTTCGATGCTCAGCCTTCTTTATGGTCCAACTCTCACATCCATACATGACTACTGGAAAAACCATAGCTTTGACTATACAGAACTTTGTTAGCAAAATAACATCTCTGCTTTTTAATACACTGTCTAGGTTTCTCATAGCTTTTTTTCCAAGGAGCAAGCATCTTTTAAATTCTAATTAAAATGGTAAGGAAATCCCCCCCAAAAGAGGGGATATATGTATATGCATAGCTGATTCATTTTGCTGTACAGCAGAAACTAACACCACATTGTAAAGCAATATACTCCAATAGAAATTAAAAAGAATTCCCCAGGGTCAGAACTAGTGTAAGGCACAGGAGCTGCCTAGTATGCACGATTTAAGGAGGCACCCACAGTCAGGTGCTAACTGTGTGCTTGCAGGATGCTGAGAGTGAGTGACTCCTTAAATGTTGCATCCTAGGTACCTCACTCTGCTCACTCTGGTCCTGGCTCTTTCCCCAGGGTAATTTCACTCATCAATCAATTTTAGGAATTGTTAAAACTATGAACTTATATATCTATGGGCCACAAAAGTGATCTAGCTCCATTTTACTTTCCTGTTCTGTCTGCCCTCTTCTCCTCCACTCTATTTTTTTCCTTGACAAATGGAATGAACCACTTAACTCGATTTCCAGATCATCAAAGTGTCCAGTAAACAAAGCATCCTTTAGTTAAAAGAGCTTATTCTCTTAAGCGTATAGTTGAGCAAATTTTTGTCTTCCTCCTTTTAGGGAGACCCCTCCCCACTGTACCCTCATAGCTTACCAAGATTTTTAATAAGTGCCATAGCACTAGCACTGGACTTCCTATGAGAATGGTCTCCTAAAAATCTCAAAAATCCTCTTTATTTTATGGTCCTGATTGCTTACATTTATCATGTTGTAGTAGGCTCTCCCTATGAAAACAGGGAGAAAACAGAAATCATGTTCATTCATCGTTATGACACTCCATCACATAGAAAACCACCTGGCATATTGTAGTAACATTCAATGAATAAATGAATGAAGGATTAGGCTGGTGTTTAGACTCCATTGCACCTTTTTGCTTGGGACCTCGTAGTCCAATTGCATCATCGTTCTCTCTTGGAACTGCTTGAGGGTTGAGACAAACCATCAGAATCCCATTTTTTGCACACAGTAGAAGGGCAGGAAATGTTTATTACAATGAGGCAAAGCACCTTTGGAACCCATGCCTTCCCTCTCTGTCTGTGAGTAGCTTAAAGAAGCTTCCCAGAGGGACTTCCCTGGTGGTCCAGTGGTAAATAATCCACCTGCCAATGCAGGGGACACAGGTTCGATCCCTGGTCCAGGAAGATTTCACATGCCGTGGGGCAACTAAGCCCCCAGAACTACTGAGCCCAAGTGCTACTTGGCCAAGTACTCTACATGCTCTAGAGCCTGTGCTCCACAACAGGAGAAGGCACCGCCATGAGAGAGTAGCTCCTGCTCGCTACAACTAGAGAAAGTCCTCACACAGCAAGAAGACCCAGAACAGCTGAAAAAAAAAGAAAAGACTTCCCATAGCTCACAATTCTTAAGCCAAGAAAAGCTTGGCGTTGGCAACAGGAGCCTGTTCCTGACCCATGGTGGGAAACGTCAGCCTTTGGTCAGGCTGTGGCTTGAGAGCAGGTCAGTGGAGGAGGGCAGCTCTGGGGGTCTTCTGCTTGGGGAAGGCAAGCCCTGGCTGGGAGGAGAAGAGAAAGGAAGCCTCTTCTTGGCTCCCCAGTTGGCATCCTAGGGCCTGAGGTTGAGTTTGAGGAATAAGGGTTTGAGGCGAGGACCTGAAGCTCAGTGTAATGTCAGCTACGCTCCCAGCTGCCTCTCTTTGAATACGTATGTCTAGGAAAGAGGCCTGCAATTCAGACTAGTGCAGCAGCCAAAATCTTCTCTTTATTAAAATGCTTTGTGCTGCAGGATACGGGGGAGTTAAGCTGATCTGTCTCTGAGAGTGTGTTTGCCTAGAGCGCACTATTAGATACTTTGTCTTCTTTAAAATAATACTAAGAGATGGGCTTTATAAAGTCTCTCTGTTCCTGCCCTATATTGCCGCCTGCAGAAATGGGGCCCGGAGAAGAGACCATTTGCCCTGCTGGGAAGGGCCTTGATGTACCACGAAGTGAGGGCTTTCCCACTGCCTGGATCCCAAGCAGTGTGCAAGCTGGAGTAAACAAACCAGTTTGAGAAGACGCAGTGTTATCCACCAGGATAAAGAGACTGTTGCCGCATCTCCATTTCCCGTTACAGATACTATCAAATCATTCACAGTAGCATTCCTCTTGGATAAAAGATTTTATCGAGATCATTTATTTATAAAGAAAACAGTGCCTATAATGGCATCATTACATTCTCCATTAATCATCCCTCAAGTCTTTCACACTGTGTTCAAGCTCATTAGTATTTGGAAGATAAAATATATACATTTGGTTATCCTTGGGCACCTCATGATTTCAAAAGGAAGAAGAAGGAAAAAAGATCCTGACAGCAAATCCTTGAAAGTGATTGCTTTTTTTTACAAGCTGCGTGCATGGAGTTTTGTGTTTCTCTGAGCACGTAAAGGCATCTCGTAGCACATATTATGCTGGTAACCTTGGCAGGTTTTTGTCATAAATAACCGCCCTCTTAAGTGGTGCAATATGTATTATTTTTCTCCTGTGAACTTGGGGCCTCACAACGTGATTCTCCAATTGCAAATAATAGAATGTGGGTGAGACAGGTATTCCTAATTCAAGAATAAACTTGAAGAAGTGTCGTGTTTAAAGCTGCATGAACACGGAGACTTAGGGTGATACACTAGTGAGTAGCAAGCAACTTCTCTTTCTGCCCAAATTTGAAGAATTGCCTAAGCCTTGAGCTTCTCCATTTAAATATCTCTTGCTTGGGTTGCCACAAAGAGCCTTTGTACATTATTCTGAAAAGCTGTAGGCATAGGATTATGTGTTCTTACACGTCTTATTTTAGGCATCAGCAGCAAAGTATACCAAAGGCAAATTTATGTTTAGAGCTATCAATAAAACATAACCTAGAGTCTGCTAAATTAGTAATCATGAAAAACCTAGCCAGATCTCTCTTTCTCATGCTTTTTCTCTCTCTCTTTTTATATTACAAAACAACTTCTAAAGTATTTGCCTTTGGTGTGAGGGTGGTCTCCTAAGACAGCGTATTCTTAAATATCTCAGAGGTACCTGCGGGCCTTCTTTTTGGACTAAGGTATCAAGGGAGAGCGAAACTAAAGTCTAATAATGGTTTTAAGTTAAATGCCTTCAAGTACTGCCAAGGGCCTTTACAATCAGATGTCCATCACGAAAGGCATAATTTATCAGCAAGATGGAAAAGATAGTGTTTGTCAGCGGTTGTTATTAACTCAAATGAATAGATAGTTTTGCCGGGCCTCAGAAAGCTCTATTTCAATCTCACGGACACCAAAACACTACACATGAAACCATTTAGCCGAGAGGGAAAATTACTCCCCATCTTACCACAATGACTCTGGATTTTCTGAAGGGAACATAAACAGTAAGGCAGCAAGGAAGATGCCCGCCATGGGGCGGTGTCAGGGAGGGTGAAGTCCAGCCCAAGAGAGAAAGCGCTTTCTTTATGTTGGGTTTTATATCCGGAGGGAGAGCTTTTCTCATCATTGGGGGGTAACAGAGCCATCTGGTACCCCCAGAAGGCAGCATGCAGACAGGCGTCTGGGTGTGGTTTCTTTTCGGTGCCTGAATCATTTGCAAGAGGTCGAAGGACTAGAAAACACAGACAATTATCTCTCGGCTGCTAGGATATGAGGGCTGGAAGGCCTCGGAGATCAGTTGGCAGAGTGGTTTTCATTTTCTTTCTAGCCTCAGAATTCTTTCTTCTTTCAAAATATCATGCAGAACTCTAATTATAAAAGAGATAAAAGCAGAACGCTCTGGTTAAGGTGGGGATGGGGGGCTCAAAATCCCACCCACTGAGCCCCAGACTCTCCTCCTTCAGCAGCTTCTGTGAAGCGCCTCAGGGCTCAGCAGAACATACATTTAAAACCACCACTTCATAAGCTTCCCTCATTCCCAATCCTGAGACTCAGAGAGGGTAAGTGACTTGTCCAAAGTCACACAGCTCACACGAAGGGCAGACAAGAAACAAGCAATGCCAGTTATAAGATTTGTCTGGTTTAATGACTAAGCTTCAGAAGCAGATGATTTGCTTCCTTGGCCACGCCTGGCCTGCCACGTGCTTTGGCACCTTCAGAAGCTGTGCATATCCCGGTGGTTCTGTCTTTCACTTTTCTTGCTTTATTCTTTCCGGCAGTGAGCAGGCATCCTTATCATTAAACAGTTTTAAAGATGATGTATAACCCTAATGATTATGTCCACCTCATTGTGTTTTTAACGTTGGATGCTTGCATGTATATTTCATCTCTTCAATTTCCCATAACTCTATAGAGAAGCTGGGACTTTAGTTACTGTTTGGAAATCCATGGTGTGTAGGCTCAGCACCACCCAACAGTCCTATTACACTCATTTTAGCCACGTGATTCCAGCGGGAGCCACCCAGTTTTCACAGATCCCCACCCCACTGACCTCAGTTGGATCAGCATTAGATGCTGAGTGGAACCACATGATAAGAAGCAGAAGTTGTGGACTCAGCCACATTTCCTACCAAGGGGGATTCTCAATTGTGGTGAGAGAAAATGAATTCCACCCGCTACGTCTGAGGAGGCAAGAGTAAACCCCTGGATCCAGTTGTTTAGTTTTCATCAGCTGCAGACCAGGCCCAGCTGGTTCATGGTCTCTCACGTGCTCTGGCTGTTTCACCCTTCCTTCAATACTGGACAACCAACAGGGCACTGCAGGTTAGAGGTGGAGGGTCTGGGGCGTGGAGTCATGTAAACATGCTCGCTAATTCCATCTACAGGAAGTCACTTACTTGCTCTTTAAACTGTCTCAGGTTTTTTAAAGATTTTTCAATGTGGACCATTTTAAAAATATTTATTGAACTTGTTACAATATTGCTTCTGTGTTATGGTTTGGTATTTCTGGCCACAAAGCATGTGGGATCTTAGCTCTCCAACCAGGGATTGAACCCATACTCCCTGCATTGGAAGGTGAAGTCTTAACCAGACTGCCAGGGAATTCCCCTTGGTTTAGCTGTACAATGAGGAAGAGAACAGTACCTGTCTCAAAGAGTTATTGCAGCTAAACACTTGAAAAGAATGCAATTTCTAGGACTCAGACCTGTAAAAATCAACCTAGGTTCACTCAGGGTGTCAGTTTAGGAATGTGTTTGTATAAGTGAGTAGGGGAGTGGCCAGAGACTGCAAAGAGTCAGGGGAGGTGAGAACCAGGAGGGTATTAACCATTGACCTTTCTCATGAAGATTAAAATGGAAATCTTTCATCCAAGCAGGTGGTTTCAGTCTGGGGCCTTGATGGTTGCATGCTGTGCTATCTTCTGCTTGGCATAGCATCTCTGTTAATTTCTGACTTCCTCGATATGATAAAACCTTAATATTCTCTGAGTCTGTGAGCATCTTCCCATCAGTAACATCCCCATCACACTGTGACAATCATACGCTTATTATTTTCTTTCCATACACTCTGCTAGCTAGAGTTTGTATTTTAGCCCTTGCAACCAAGGGAGCCTCACATATTTAGATACATCTAAGCCCTGATTCCAAGCTTGAAGATTGAGTTCCTTCCTGCTGCCCCATGTCTTTTACTGAAGTACCACAATTGGGGTGATCTATAGGCACAATTTTAACTTTTTAATTTTTAAAATTGTATTTATTTTTACTTAAAAATTTTTTTTATTGAAGTATAATTGCTTTACAATGTTGCATTAATTTCTGCTGTACAATAAAGTGAGTCAACTATATTTATACATATATCCCCTCTCTCGGACTTCCTTCCCACCCCACCCCTCTAACTGCTCTTGTAACTCAATATCAAAACAATAAACAACCCAATCAAAAATGGGCAGAAGACCGAAATAGACATTTCTTCAAAAAGACATATGGATGCCTAAGAGGCACAGGCTCAACATCCCTAAATTACTAGAGAAATGCATATCAAAACTACAATGAGGTATCACCTCACACCCGTCTGAATGGCCATCATCAAAAAATTTACAAACAATAGATGCTGGAGAGGGTGTGGAGAAAAGGGAACCCTCTTACACTGTTGGTGGGAATGTGTAAATTGGTGCAGCCACTATGGAGAACAGCATGGAGTTTCCTTAAAAAACTAAAAATAGATGTAGGGGTTGATCTAGCAATCCCATTCCTGGGCATACAGAGTTTAATACATTGTTTCCAACAGTTTCTGAGTACCTCCAGGGAAGTAAGAGGTAGATAGCAATATAAGGTAGTAAAGGTTCCAAAGGAGAGAGGAGAAAAAGATCTATGTGAGTGTGGGGCAAAGAGGGACTGCTTCCAGCTCTGGGGGTTGGGAAAGGACTCACAGAGAAGGTGGCTTTCGCGCTGGGTCTTGAGGAGAAGGGGAACATTGGTGACACAGGTAGGGGGTCAAGACAGCGCAGAGTGTGCTGGAGGCAGTGACTCTTCCTTAATGAGACACATCTTTGTGTGATCTGCAGAAAGCACAGATCGGAGTCTGGTGGTACCAAGTGGTAGTGATAATAATAGAGAGCATTTTGGGGATGCTTCCTATTGGCCAGATTTCTTCTGTGGGGTTTCTCCCTATGGTCAGCAGTAAAGCATCCACCTGCAATGCAGGAGACAGAGGTTTGATCCCTGGGTTGGGAAGATCGCCTGGAGGAAGAAATGGCAACCTGGTCCAGTATTTTTGCCTGGAAAAATCCCATGGACAGAGGAGCCTGGCAGGCTATCGTCCATGGGGTCACGAAGAATCAGACATGACTGAGCACACACACATGCATACACATGCTTCCTATTGGCCAGATTTCGTGTGCTTTACAGATATTCTTTCACTGGATGCTCACAGCACGCTGTGAGAGAGCCTGCATTATTAACGCTTCACATAGGCGTTCCCATGCGTCAGTGGTGGGGCTGGGGTGCAGCCTCCTACCAGGTCATTGGACCCTCACTTCCAGCAATAGTATACTTAATGGTCCCAAGTACTCTTGCCTGGAAAATCCCATGGACAGAGGAGCCTGGTAGGCTACAGTCCATGGGTCGCTAAGAGTCGGATATGACTGAGCGACTTCACTTTCACTTTTCACTTTCATGCATTGGAGAAGGAAATGGCAACCCACTCCAGTGTTCTTGCCTGGAGAATCCCAGGGACGGGGGAGCCTGGTGGGCTGCCGTCTATGGGGTTGCACAGAGTCGGACACGACTGAAGTGACTTAGCAAGCACAGGGCCACACCCTGGGGAGATGCTGGTGCAAAGGACAAAAGGGATTTCTTGTCCTCTTGGAGTTCATAGTTCAGTCTATGTTGATAAGCATCTGGACTAAACTCTCATGTCATTGTTTTTATGAATACTGGTTTATATGCCAGAATCTTCACCCTCCAGTGTTGTGTTGGCTTTTAAGTTTATGTGAGGACCTTGGTGGTTACATCTCTAGCGCGCATTCTTTCTACCATTCCCCACTTTCCCAACAGGCCCTGATTTTTGTGATTTTGGGTAGGCTCTAGCACTCCTGGCCCAGGCTGGAATGTGACTGAGACCAGGCTAAGTCAATCAATGCATTCTACCTACTGGCCCCAGTTAGTGGTTCAGGAGTGGAAGGGTGAATTTAGTTGGTCTGATTATATTGACTTTCAGGTCTTTGGGAATACTGAGATAGAGGTTCTCTTTATTCCTCTCCAGGACACGAACAAAGGAAGAGGAAGCTCTTCAAACTGCTGAAAGCCATCTTGGGACTGGAAATGCTGGCTGAGACTGGAGTCATAACCAAGCAAATGGAGCTGAAAAAGTCGAGAGAAAGAATCTGGGTCCTGGTGACATCACTCAGCTCCTGGATCATGCCTTACCTGAAGCCTTAGCAGTTTCACCTCTGGATTTTAAGGTCAGAGAAGACAGGTTGAGTCAGGAATCAATTGAAATCCAAAGCTTATAATTTAAGAGGTTGTGGGGGCCACTGTTGGCCTGGAAAAGCCTTCTGTGAGTCCCAGTCTGCTCCCCAGTGCTCGTGTGACCTCTATTCTCCAATCTCAGTTTCTTCATCTGTAAAAGGAGAAAGATAAGATTCAAACAATAGCAGGGATGAGGATGGTGGCGATGACTGCCACTTCTCAGTCACTTTATGTTTCGATCTGCTTTGCTGAAGGTTCTTAAATACAATATCTCATTTAGTTGGTCCAACAACCTCATGAAGTAAAACTATAAGGAGACTGATGCCCATAGAGATTGAATGACAATGTGATTAATAAATGAGATTTGATTCAGACATCTAACACTGTGGACCAGGTGATTTATTTATTTTTTGAACTGGGGCTATAGCTATGTTATTCAAACTTTATTCCTCTAGCACCAAGCATAATACTTGGCAAAGATTAGCCATCTAATGCATATTGGTTGAATAAATGAATGAATGACTGAATGAACGAATAAATGAATGAGTGGCTAGGGGTCAGCTCTGAAGTCCTTTGAAATCTGCTTCATGCTCTTTGACTAATGAGAGTTCCCAGAAGCATTTCTCAAGTGAAGGGCAAACTCCTTTCTCCTCCTCTGAACTAGTGTTTGCTCCACTGTCTGCCTCCCACTAATGAGGGGACACAGCCCAAGGGGACCGTGTCTCCAGGCTAATTATTTTGTGGTTGCTCTGACCACACGATTCAAAATATTCAGGCTATTGTTGGTGTTTTACATCTTGCCACTGTTGCCCTTGTCAACTTCCAAGGGCACGAAGCCATGGCCCAATGGGCTGGCCTTTCCAAGGTCAGCTTGACGGCAAACACAAACTTAATTGAGCTGGAATAATAATTTTTTTCCTTTGCTTGATGTGCAGGTGACAATACTTAAAATATCGACATGCCTTAATACTTTTAAATTCAGTTGTTTGCTGATCAGCAGCAGCTACTTAAATTGACCAATCTATCTTGCCCAGCTGGAGATCAAGGGATCAGCACTTAATTTCATTCCCTGAATAAAGAATTTTTTTTTTATATCCACATGGAAATATCAGAACATGAAAGGTTAAATCAATATGGAGTTTTACATTGCTTAAAGGGCATTTGCATCAAAGCAGCCCTGAATGCAATTCACTTGTTTAATGAATTTTTTATGCTTATTTAATGAATTTCACAAAGGTTTGGTGTTTTTCATAAAATGGATAAGGACTTCCAGTTTTATGAAATAATAAAAATGGAACTGAAGTTATGAAATGAGCAATCTCATTAGTTAGGCATGATATATTCATATGAAAATGTACATGTCTCTGTATTATT
This sequence comes from Bubalus bubalis, assembly GCF_019923935.1. NCBI lineage: Eukaryota > Metazoa > Chordata > Mammalia > Artiodactyla > Bovidae > Bubalus > Bubalus bubalis. The sequence continues at coordinate 23,191,603 of NC_059174.1, read as the reverse complement.
GCCTGGGCACCATTATGCGAACAGTGGCTTGTTATAATAGCATGGCAAATATTCCTCTAGTTAAGATATCAAGAAGTGACAGAAGGAAATTGCATTTTCTCCCCATTTCTAATAATGACATAATTAATGCTCATTTAAAATAATTACCTGGGCATTGTTTCCCAGGAGTGCTGAGGCCTAACTCGATGGTGAATGGGTCCTGAGACACTTTCGAACCTCGCTAACTCCAGTGACGTCCCTTGCTTTATAATTTGTTATTTGTTGAAGTAACAGTGATCCCCTAACTTTCCATTTTGATGTCCTGGCACACAAACACAATATTCCAGACTCAATTTATCAAAATGTCCACATACAGAAGAAATACCTTGTGTCCGAATGGAGAAAGAGAGAGAGAGATTGATTATATAATCAGTTCTATGGCTTTTTTGGGAGGGTTGTACATTTCCTTGGATCCAAGGCTTTTCATTGGGTGTTCAGAGTTCGATAAATTGGTTAGATCCTGTCTTATGGACTCATCTTTGATTTCCAGAGGTCAGGCTGCCAGTTTAGGCTTTGAAAAAGAGCTCTATGTTTTACAGCTATTTGACCTCTTTGAACCTCCGCCATAAAATAAAGATCATATTTAGTAGTTCCTGCCTCAGAGGAATGTAGGCAAGACTAAGGAGGTCTATGCAGGAAAAGTTCTTAGCACAGTGTCAGGCATCTGCTAGACACCCTGTAATGTCAGCTGTTGTCATATAAGCTGTTGATAAGAAGCTGTCCCTTCGGTTTGCTGCCTGCTCTGGTGTCGGGTCTGAACAGAAGTTATGAATCAGTGCTAGGCGGGCCCTCGCTGGGGGAAACTTGAAACTGTTTCATCGCTCTTTCTCTGCCTATTCAAGAGGACAGGCAGTTGGAATGCTCCTCTGGCCTTCAATGCTGATATCAATCTCAGCAACATTAATAATACAGTGCAATTGAATTAATTCTGGCTTCTCTGATTTTACAGAGTGGACAAATTCAAATGAGCACTTCAGTGAGCGTGCCTGGGGCACCCACTGTGTGCTGGGCTTTCCCCAAGAAATGGGAAAGGCAGAGCTCCCCGTGCTCAAGGAGTGTGGAACCTTGGTAGGGCAATATGGGAGAGCCAGGATACAATTTTACTACCCATAAATCTCCTCATATCTGTATGGCACTTTGTACTTTTCAGAAACCTTCCAAAGGACCAGCTCATCCCTTAGGACACATTTGACAGTAGATTGAAATAATTTCTTCGGCTTCAGAGAGGTACTTAGCCTTGTGGTTAGCAAATTGATCTCTGTGCTTAGAACTGAGTTCTGATGCCAGCCCTGCACAGTTCTAGCTGTGTGGCTTCCTGCAAATCACTTAACCTCTCTGAGCATCAGTTTCTTCATCTTTTTCTTAATATCTGTTTTTATTTATTTGGCTGTGCTGGGTCTTAGCTATGGTACATGAGTTATTTAGTTGCAGCATGAGAACTCTTTAGTTGCGGCACATGGGATCTTAGTTCCCTGACCAGGAGTTGAACCCAGATCCCCTGAATTAGGAGCACAGAGTCTTAGCCACTGGACCACCAGGGAGGTCCCGGTTTCTTTGTCTTTTAAATGGAGATGATAAGAAGACCCACAAAATTTGCTGGCAAAAAAAAACCATTGCTCCGACTTTCCTCCACACCACGAAAATTACCGTGTGCTCAAAGTGCCCGTATTCCAGGTGGAAATGAGCCTTAAAGAGAGAAAGTAATGGAAGCCACTACCCCCCAGTGGTGGAGTTAGGGAATTCAAAGTAGTGGCTCAGTTGTATCTGACTCTTCGTGACCCCAAGGGCTGTAGACCAACAGGCTCCCTGGAGTGGGTAGCCATTCCCTTCTCCAGGGGATCTTCCCAATCCAGGGGTCAATCCCAGGTCTCCCGCCTTGCAGGCAGATTCTTCATGGTCTGAGTTACCTGGGAAGCCCTCACAGCAAAGCTAAGAGTACAATTGCCTTTTGGTAGTGGGAGTAGTTGGTAAATTTTTGCTTATAAAACATTTTAAGTAAAAATAAGAAGCAGATCACATGACATTAAAATTTGAGTTATTTCTGCTATTTTCTAGATTTGCTGACATATATGTGTATGTATACCTATTAATATATATATACACAAACAAATACACATGTGTAATTTTTAAAGCTGTGTCATTTTATACTCTTAGAAGAGCTATTTATTACTGAATACCCAGAAATTATGACTTTCTACGGAATTCCAATATATAGTCTACTGTACTTACAATAATAACACAAAAAGTAGTAAAATTATAGGATAATATTTTTTCCCATACAAAATCACTTTAATATCACCTTTAATATAGACAGTAAAAATACTTGGTTTCTTCCTTTTCCTACTAATTTTCTTCTAGTATTAGGAGGAATCAGCATATTTTGTTAATAATAATAAATCTAATAATATTCTTTAAACTCAGATCTTCACCCCCAATATCAGAGATGCTTCTAAGACAGGGCACTCTCTATCATCTTCACATGTTTGCATCTTTGCTGGAACTCTAAATTTCTAGTTCGTCATCAGAGCACAGCTGGAGACCTTTGGGACCCACACAAGCCCACAGCTCTAGCCAAAGAACTCATAGGTTGGAGTAGACCTGGGAATTACACTTTTCATCTATGTAATGAGAACACCCCCTATTATAGTTCTAATTTGTCCCTTGGAGAGAAACCATGATACTGAAGCAATAGGTAAGAAACCCTGAAAGAATGTAGCATGGATTCTAAACAAAAATGATGAGGGAATAAAGGTAATCTTTATAAGCAAGGCTAGGTATAAAATCTGCCTTCACCCAAATCATTTTGCTCATCACTTTACACAGCAGCCCCTCAAGTTTGATAAGAGTCTCATTTTATGTTACATGAGAAGATGCTTAGATTCAGGTAGAGCCAGGTAAGCTCACCTGTCCCACTGCACACCTCCATCTCTCACAGGTGTTGGGCTCTCCAGGTGTTCAGGTCCAAGCTTTGGAGTCATCCTTGATTACTCTCTGACTCTCAGCAGAGTCAGATGGGGGCTTCCCCTCAACATTCCCACCCTGAATGTCATTCCCAACATGTACAACATACATCAGAAAATCCTGCCAGCTCTACCACTGAAACCTACACGGTGACCATTTCTCACCGTGCACATCATCTGGGGCACCATCACATACAGCCCGCAATGTGCAGCAGTGTGGTACCTGCCCTTCCCTTTCTTACTCCTGCCCCCTGGAAGCCACAGGGATGCTTTAAAAATGTAAATCAGACCCCATCTTCCCTCTGCTCAAAACCCATTTCAGAATAAAAGCTGAACTCCTTCTGGCAGCCTGTCTAGCAGGTCTCCTTCCCTAAACTTCCAGCCCCTCTCCTCGCACTGGCTTGGCCCTCTGCTTGGACAACTCTTTCCCATTATCTGTTGGCTTAACTTACTCTCCCGAGATGCCCCCTCTCCTAAAGAACTCCTACCCCCTCAAGTTGCTTAATTTTTCTTTGCAGCTCTTAGGATCACTTAACACAGCACAGATTTACACATTCCCTTGTTTGCTGTCTGTCTGCCTTCTTTGCTAGAACTTGGGGGCTTAGGGCTTAGGTCTTTACTGCCTAGAACAGTGTGCATGGTAAGCGGTGGATGAACACTTGTTGAATGAATGAATGAATGAATTTCTAGGCCCCAGGACAACCTATAGTCAGTGCTGGAAACTATCTCCTTGTCTCTGTGTGTGTTAGTCACTCAGCTGTGTCTGACTCTCTGTGACTTTATGGATGGTAGCCCAGCAGGCTGCTCTGTCCTTGGGATTATCCAGGCAAGAATACTGGAGTGGGTAGTCCTTTCCTCCTCCAGGGAATCTTCCCAACCTAGGGATTGAAGCCAAGTGTCCTGCATTGCAAACGGATGCTTTACCTTCTGAGCTACTAGGGAAGCGCTCTCCTCTTCCCAAGTCATAATTCAGGGACAAAGAAGGACTCATTTCAATCATTCTTTTATCTGACTTAGTCTCCCGGCCCAGGGCGGGGAAGGACCCGATGTAGAATTAAACATGTGTAGAGCCCAGACCAGCTCTTTAAAATGCTTTAGACAAAAGCCCAAACAGAACAGAAACCGTCTAATCCTTGAGCTTATCCTCTCCCACTGGCCTTGTCCTCTTTCGAGGAGAGAGTCATTTATAAAATTCAGTTCAATGAGGTTTCCAGCTAATTGAGGCTTTCCTGAATATCCTATTTGGTGCATTGATTAAGCACCTCTCTGTGCTTTGTGCCACGGAGGGCTGGGAGGTAAAACAGCGAACAAGACGAGGCCTGTGCCCTCCAGGTGCTGACAACTCCAGCGGGGAGGGAGACAGACACACAGGCAATCATAACCCAGGGCAGAGAGAAAGGTGAGTTAAGCAGAGCTGACAGCTCTGTGCTTGGGGCCAGGAGGGTCCATTACATCAATGCTTGTTCGGTCCAATTTATTACTGCTGCTCTTACTAATGTAATAATAATAATAATTTCTAGTAGGCTTGCCATCTTTGATATCAAAGGGTTATTTTTCTACCACCAAAATGAATGATAAAAGAAAAACAACTCCCTGGAATTAAAAGCAGTTGTGCTTGCTGATGGGAGAGAGATGCGTGGGCTCTTCTTGGGAGAATGAGGGGAGGAGGGGGCTGGTGACTATCTCTTTAAGGACCCACTTCCCCCCCCCAGGAGCTCCTCCAGCAGCGACAGCATTATGGCCTATGCCAAAATCAAAGTCACATTGGGTCCGTCTCTATCGGCTCTGCCATTTAATGTTTAACATCTGGGAGGGGAAAAAGTCCTGAAGCTTTTCAAAATAAATGAAGACATGCATTCCAGGTTTGTGGTGAGAACGGCGACAGAGCTGGCAGCTCTCACGTGCTGGGGGCCTGAGTTGGCCAAGGTGCACGGCGGTGTGTAGGAACCCCACACCACCCACAGGAAGATCTTGGCGGGGGGTGGATCTCTAGGGGCCTGGTTTGCCTGGGCATGGTTCCTAGATTTCAAAGACTGCCTGACACACGGCGTGGGTCAGCATTTTCCAACCTTATTTTCTGTTGTACTCCTTTAGCCCTGGATCCGCATCACCATCTTTGCCAAAACAATCCTAGGTTGTTGGGCCGAATGGATCTACTATTAGATATTAGAGCAAATGCTGAAAAGAGCTATGTGTATACTATAGTAGGAGCTTCCCTGGTAGCTCAGCTGGTAAAGAATCTGCCTGCCATGCGGGAGACCTGGGTTTGATCTCTGGTAGGAGGGCGTGGGAAGATCCCTTGGAGGAGGGCATGGCAACCCACTCCAGTATTCTTGCTGGAGAACTCCCATGGACAGAAGAGCTTGGTGGGCTATAGTCCATGGACTCGCAAAGAGTTGGACACAACTGAGCGACTAAGCACAGCATAGCACATGCTATAGTAGAGGGCCTTCCCAGGTAGCACCAGTGGTAAAGTATCTGCTTGCTGATGCAGAAGATGCGGGTTCCTGATCCCTGGGTCAGGAAGATCCCCTGGAAGAGGGCATGACAACCCACTCCAGTATTCTTGGTTGGAGAATCTCCACGGAGAGAGGAGCCTGGCAGTCCATAGATTCACAGAGTTGGACACGACTGAAGCGACTTAGCATGCACAGATATTATAGCAGAAAGGCATCGATCCTCTCCTGTGACTCATGTGGGCATGCTATATTTCAGGGCTCCCGAGTGAAAATGGCCATGGGACAGCCAAGTAACGCAAGTGAAGTGGGTTAGGTTCTCACACACGCACACATTTTGGGAGAGTAGGGATGCTGACTAACCTGGAGGCCCTGTCTCCACATCAGAGGACCACCATCACTCAGCCCCGTCAGCTGCTGCCAGGCAGGAATGTGGTGGGTCCAGGCAGGAATTTGGATTTTCATGTGATGCAACAGCCCTGTGAAACATGCCTGCGGCCACTAGGGCTGCAGTCTGCCAACACTATTATACATCAGCCGGAGCAATCTGTAAAAGCTTGATTACGATCCTTAGCATCCATAGGTGGCATTTACATCTATGAACATTCTGCTTTATTGGGTTATATGTGGGTTTTCTTTAATTGGAGTATAGTTGCTTTACAATGCTGTGTTCGCTTCTGCTGTATGATGAGGTGAATCGGCTATGTGTGTACATATAGCCCCCCTCCCTCGTGATCCTCCCTCCCACTCCTCTAGGTCATCGCAGAGCACCGAGCAGAGCTCCCTGTGCTATTCAGCAGCTTCCCGCTAGCTATTTCACATACGGCACTGTATGCACATCAATCCTGCTTCCTCAGTTAGTCCCACCCTGTCTTTGCCTGCCCCGTGGCCCTGTCCACAAGTCTGTTTGCTATTGCTGTGTCTCTATTCCTGCCCTGCAAATAGGTTCATTTGTACTACTTTTCTAGATTCCACAAATATACAATATTTGTTTTTCTCTTTCTGACTTACTTCATTCTGCATGACAGACTCTTAAGCCCATCCATATCTCTACAAGTGACCCAATATTGTTCCTTTTTAATGACCGAGTAATATTCCAGTGTATATTACTGGAATATTAAAAAAATGTTTCATCTCATGGGGAAACGGTCAGAACACAGTAAGTGACAAAGGCAGATTACACAGCAATAAGCCCAATATGATCTCAGTTTTGTTAAGAAAAACACAAATAATTTTTTAAACACAAATAACCCACTGGAGTTGGGCAGTATTTGACAAGGTAGGAAAGTACTTTCATAACGAATATAGGCCCTGTTTTACAGATGAGGATGAACTTCCTCAGTGATATCTGTGTGGCTGAGAGTTGGTGCAGGAGTCCTGAGCCTAAGTTCTTTCTCTAAGTATAAAAGGCTTCGGTTCCTTCTGTGCCATTTAAACATGCCATTGTGAGGTGTTACCCTTGGCCACAGATTTTTGGACCCTTCTCTCTTCAGAGATGGGTCTATTTCTCCTCACTTTGCATTTGGGCCTGTCTGGAAATGTTTGCCCGAAAGAATACAGTGGCAGTGACCATCGGCCAGTCTGAGTGTAGCCTTTAAGGGGATTGGCAGTTTCTGCTTCCTTCTTCTTGGAGTCTCGAGCTGCCTTGTGAAAAGTCTGTCCAACTAGACAGCTAGAGAAACCACATGGAGAAACCCTGAGGATACACAGAGAGGGAGTAAGCCTGGCTGAACCAGTCTTTCAAGTAGTCCCTCAAGAGCTAGACTATAAGCGAAGTTTCTTTGTCTCTCCAGACCATCCAACTGGCAGCTGAACACCATGGAGGGACCCCTCCAGTCCATTGAACGTCAAGCAGAAAATATCCCATCTGAGTTCTGCTTGAGTTGCTGACACATGAAATAATAACTTGGTTGTTGTTTTAAGCCATTATATTCCAGGGAAATATGTCATACAAATAGCCACAACTTGCCTGGATATCTGCAACAGCACGTCTCTGAATGCAGTACTGTTGTTTGTATCTATCTATCTAGAGGCTTTCCAGGTGGCGCTGGTGGTAAAGAATCTGCCTGCCAATGCAGGAGACGTGGGTTTGATCCCTGGGTCGGGAAGATCCCACGGAAAAGGAAATGGCAACCCATTCCAGTATTCTTACCTGGAAAAGCCTGGGGGGCTACAGTCCGTGGGGCCACAAAGAGTCAGACACAACTAAGCAACTGAGCACACATCTGTCTCTCTATCCATCCATCCATCCATTTATCTATCTCTAATTTACTTAAGTACATCAATATCAATATAGCAAATTTGAAGAAGGCAGAAAAGCACAAAAAGGAAATGATCTTCTACCTGAAGATTGTCACCAGGAATATTTATCCTTCTGGACCTTTTTCTTTTCTTAACAAAATTGAGATCATGTTGGGCTTATTGCTGTGTAATCTGCCTTTGTCACTCACTGTGTTCTGACCATTTCCCCATGTGATGAAACATTCTTTTCCCCCAGTGTGATTTTTAATGGTAGCACAGAAAATCTGTGAGATGGATATACCATGATACATGTAACCATTTTCATATTCTTTGAATATTTAGATGGTTTCCAAATTTTATGCCCTATAAATACTGTTGCAATCAATGCCCTTGACCATAACCACTAATTCATATCACTGATTATATTTTTGGATGCACATTTGCAAATGAAATGATTAGGTATAAAGTTTATGTATATTTTTCAGGCTTTTGAACATTGGGAAGTTGCTCTGTGGACTAGCAGTATTGGAAAAGGACGGTTTAAAAAATATCTTTTCAAATTCTTAGTACTATCTTTTTTTTTTTTTTTTTTCAAAATATTGAGTAGACTTCCCTGTTTTATACAGTAAGTAGGTCCTTGTTTATCTATTTTATATATAGTATTGTGTGTATGTTAATCCCAAACTCCTAATTTATCTGTCCTCACACCTCTCTTTCTCCTTTGGTAATCATAAGTTTTGGAAGGAATGATGCTAAAGCTGAAACTCCAGTACTTTGGCCACCTCATGCGAAGAGTTGACTCATTGGAAAAGACTCTGATGCTGGGAGGGATTGGGGGCAGGAGGAGAAGGGGACGACAGAGGATGAGATGGCTGGATGGTATCACCGACTCGATGGACGTGAGTTTGAGTGAACTCCGGGAGTTGGTGATGGACAGGCAGGCCTTGCTGCACTTCATGGGGTCGTAGAGTTGGACACGACTGAGCGATTGAACTGAACTGAACTGAACTGAATCATAAGTTTGCTTCTAGATCTGAGTCTTTGTTTTGGAGATAAGTTCATTTGTATTTCTTTCTTTCTTTTTTTAAGATTCTATATATAAATGATGTCATATGATATTTTTCCATCTGGCTTACTTCACTTAGTATAATAATCTCTAGGTCCATACATGTTGCTGCCAATGGCATTATTTCATTCTTTCTGTGGCTGAGTAATATTCCCCTGGTGTGTGTGTATGTGTGTGTGTGAAAGTGTTACTTGCTCAGTTGTGTCTGACTCTTTGCGACCCCATGGACAGTAGCCCTTCAGGCGCCTCTGTCCATGGGATTTCCCAGGTGAAAATACTGGAGTGGGTTGCCATTACCTTCTCCAAGGGATCTTCCCAACCAAAGGATGGAACCTGCATTTCCTGCATTGGCAGGCAGATTCTTTACCAACTGAGCCACTAGGGAAGCTCCTATATCTTCTTTATTGATTCATTTTATCGATGGACACTTTCTTCTGGGTCTTGGCTATTGTAAATAATGCTGCAATGAAGCTTGGGGTGATATACTTTTTTGAATTATGGTTTAATTCAGATATATGCACAGGATCAGGATTGCTGGATATGATAGCTCTATTTTTAGTTTTTTAAGGAAACTCCATACTGTTCTCTATACTATCTGCACCAATTTACTTTCCTATTAATAGTGTAGAAGGTGATTTCTGCCCAGAACTGCACAAATTTTAATCTCTGATTCATACCAAGCAGCACTTCCACAGGTATTCCATGAAAAAAGCTTTCTGGGTCAAATATGTTTGGGCAATGATGCATTCTATACTTTCCTCTTATGCCCAGCAGCTTATTAAGGTTATTAATAGAGATTGCTTATTATTAAAAGTTCTGAAACATTCTACCTACTGAAATATCATTTTATTTAATTTAATAGCTTCCAATTATATTGGGCTACCAGAACTCTTTTGTTTTTCCTTTTACATAATGCTAAAAATATACAAGTTTCACTCAGGCCACAGGCTCAGATTGTGCAGAACTGTAACTTTCAAAGATGTCTTCTGTCACGTAATCTAATTTATACCCTGATCCCTCTTTCACTTAACAACACTAAACTTTATTTTTCCTAAAAGATCTGTCACTGATTTTTACTGCATTGAATAGGATACATTTATATAGCAACACATTCATAGAGTATAATTGAAAAAAATGCAGTGAAAAGTTTTTCTTTTACTCTTTCTCCAATCTGCCCATTTTCTATCATTACTCTGAGCATCCATTTTTTTGTTTCTTGTGTGTCCCTTAAAATATCCTCTTGAACACTCAAATAAATATAAATTAATTTTCTTATTCCTCTCCTAATAAAATATTATACCTTGATCCTTTTCGCTTAATGTATTTTGATAACATTTCTGTATCAGTGACTAGAATAATTTATCAGTTTTTTTAATAGATGCCCAGTATTTCCTTAGATCTAAATACTTGCAGTGTTTACTCTTTTGTTCTTATGAACTGTGCTGCAATGGCTAGCTTTGTGTTCATGTCATTTCTCTCCATGCATTTATATCTGTAAGATAAGTTCTCTGAAATACAATTGCTGGGTCAAAGGATATCTATATTAGTCATTCTAATAAAGTCCCCCCATGAGGGTTATATGATTTATTTTCATACCAATAATATATGAAGCATGCCTGTTAACCACTGTCCTTGACAACAGGATGTGTTTTAAAGTTTTTAGTTTTTGCCAGTATGACAGGCTAATGACAGTAGCCCAATGCACTTCCAGTAAAAGTCATATTACTCTTGTCTGTTTTTCTACTGGATGGCTAGCGTTTTTCTTATCCAGTCCTGTAAATAGTTGTTACTTATATTTTGCTTTTGGGGGGACCTTGCAGGATTAAAAAATTTTTTTAATCCAATTTATCAATCTTTTCTTTTATGGCATCTTGGTTTTGAGCCATCATTAGGAAGACCTTTGCCCTTTCCAGGTGATAAAGAAATGGTTCAGTGTTTTCTTCCAGAACTTTCACAACTTCATTTGTAAAATATTTGATCATGCTTTGCTTGTCCAGGTGTGTGGTATGGAACAATCTTACCATGTTTTTCTTCCCATTGGTTGTACAGTTGCTCCAGCCTCACTTTCTGGATGGCCCATCGTTTTTCTGCTGCTTCAAGATGTGGCAGGAGCCATCAGTCAAGTGAGGGTAAACTGAGTCGATTCATATGTTCCCCAGGAAACAACAAATGCCTTGCTGTGTCCCTGTCCTTGTCCCAGGAAAGAGACCCAGGGATTCCCCTCTGGGGTCCTCATCCCTCTCTGGCGATCTCCTGCCACTTCGCCCACTCCCACTCCCCTCCCCCTTCCTACCCTTTCCATCCCTTCCACTCCTCCTCCCAACCACGCACCCTCTGTCTTGACTTGCATGGGTGCTGGGGGATGGCCCTGGCTGATCTCCTTTGCTCAATTTTTTAAAAAAGTATTTGTTTATTTGGCTGTGCTGGGTCTTGGTTGCTGCGAGGGCTTTTCTCGAGTTGTGGCGCACAGGCTTCTCTTTGCGGTGGCTCCTCTGTGGCTCCAGAGCTCTGGGCTCAGTACTTGTGGCAACTGGGGTTAGTTGCTCCCTGGCATGAGACATCTTCCCTGACCAGGGATCGAATTTGTGTCTCCTGCATTGGCAGGAGGATTCTTGGCCACTGAGCCACTGGGGAAGCCCTTGTTGGTTCTTAAAGCACTTACCAGGACATTTAAGGCTGCACTTTTTAACACTCACACGTGAAAACCTCGTTTCTGAGGCGCAAGACCTTTCAAACTGTTGCGCTTGTTTTGCCTTTTCAGTGTCTCTCTTGAAACTCTTGAAAGCTGGGAATGTTCTCTTCCTCCCTTCTGCCCCCTGAAGCTAGTCCCCTAGAATGCTGGTCACTGCTGTCAGAGTGTGGGGCGTAGGTAGGGGTGGGGCCGGAGATCCTGATCAAATAGACCCGGTCGGTATTTTAAAATACAGCTTCATAGCGCCCCCACACGGGGTAACGTGGTACTTGGGGAGTGACCACTGAAGCTTGAGGTATTTCCGTCATTTGAACTGTATTAAGGGGAGCACTGAATGCCCCATCCTCCTGATTCCACCAGCTCACCTTGAGGAAACTGTGTAACTTTACCTCTTTATGCACAACTTTTCCACATCTGCACTACCCCTCCCCGGGTCTGCGTGAAACTCTAACCATGTCACAGAGGCACAAGCACTTTGTCAACTTCAACGCAGGATCCACGTGTAAGGCATTACTACTATCTTCTTTCTCATCAAACACATTCTTCCCGGCCCCCACTGTGTTCCAAACACCATTCCAACGCATCTGTTCTAACACGTAACAAATACCTCTTTGAGAAGTTTTTAATTGCGTGTTAGCTCCCTTTCAGACCCGATTCATTTCTGATCTGAACAGCAACAAAGGGAGCTTTTATTGCCGAGGTTCATTTCTGGAAATTAAATTTCCATTTCAACACTAATGCTACTGTAATTCGCAGTGGTTTCTGTCTCTCTTTATTGTGTCTGACAGCGACCAGCTTATCAGCGTAAGTGGCTGAATACGAGTATGTAAATGTTACAACATAAAAAGGCATTTTTGAGAAGCGGGGGAAAGAAAAACATTTAAAGTAGGAAATTAGAGCAGTTACTGGATCCCACACCATGGTTAATGAGTGCGCAGAAAGCAAACAGTTTCTGGCTCGGGGACCTCAAGCGTTACAGCCAGGGCTACACTTCTCCTGTTTATGGAAGGAAACCCGGAATAGCCTCCACACATGGGAAGCCTTCAGTTTGCATTTTTTAATGCCTCTAGGGAGGACAGGGTTTCTGGTTTCAAATCTGTTAAATTTTTCTTTAAAAGACGGGTTTTGTTCAGAAACCAAAACAAAAATTAGCATATTAAGAATATATGCCGGTCACGCATTTGCACTGGGGCTGGAAGATTTCATCAAGCGTGGCTTGCCAAACATCAGTGGGTTCCCTGGGAAGCAGGGTGGGACTTGGTCACTTTTGCCTAATTAGGTAAAATCTCTTAAAAGCCCCACACACCATTTTTATTAAGAATTATGTATGTAAAATCTGGCCGAATGCCCGGCTAGGGGGCTAAAAGTGGCCATGCAAAGGTGGTGAGTTGGGAGAGATTTTCAGTTTCTTCCTCTTATTATCTGTGTTTTCTAATTTTTTTTTTTTAAAGAATGGGATAATATGGCTTTAGAAATAAGAAAAATGGGAATTACTTAAGGCCAAATGAAAACTCACACATAGTTTGCTTTCTTTATTTTGCACTTGGTGCCCAGGATACAATCTGAACTCAATTCAAATGAACGAAAACCTTTCACTGAGCATCTGATTGTGGCATGGTGCTTTCCTCTGACTCCGGGAGTCAACTTTGTTTTTCCTTTTGCAAGTCTTTCTGAGTAACACCTCAGGCCATCCAAAGACTGAGTGGCTATGAGAACCTGATTTGAAAGTCACAAAGAAAATCATGAAAAATAAAAACCTTCCCCCGTCATATAAATACATGCTGTTTGATGCCTTATGTATAATGTTCTAAGTGTTGAAGATATTACTTCTAAAAACTGTCTATTCAATTAACCTTTGGAGTGTGGCAGTATTGGAGTCATGATTGAGTCCTGTCTTGCTGTGTGAACTTGGGCAAATCACTGTTTTAGCTGTGGACATTGGCTTAGCTGTTGGGATTAGGTCCTGAAAACTGGAACCTGGAGTGGGGGCTGTCCAACTCCAAAAAAAGGACAGGAGTAAGTCCAACTGAGTCACTAGGGAGAGCTGAGAGTATGTTGGAGATTGCTTGCTGTTCACCAAAAATCTGCTTTTCTTCCTCACATCCCCCTCCTCCTCTTCTCCTACCTTCTTTCTTTCTCCTTGTCCGCCCTCCTCCGCTTCTTCTTCTCCATCATGATCATCACCATCACCGTCATCCTCATCTCCGTCATCACACAGCTAGATCCCTTTCTCACTCCTCAGCCTCCCCTACACTTAGGGCTGGCTACGTGACAAAGTCAAAGCCAAAGGAATGCGAGCAGAAATGCGCCCTCCCCTTCCTCAGGCTGTACACGGATTATGACAGGTCCCTCGCTCACCCTCAGCAGATGGTAGAGCCACATAGCAGAAAGAGATGAGGTCCCTGAATTACGGCGCAGAGGAAACCCCCGCTGCTTAGGAACATCTGCCTAAAACCATTGCCTAAGGACTCTTTAATAAATGTGCATGGTGTTTGAGGCATTTTATTTGGGGGTGTGTTTGTTATGACAGCCTAGATTGCTTAATGGATGCAAAATCAAGCACCACCACCAAGAGCCTGGGGTGAGAGTGGTAGTGTAGAGCTGAGAATCGGGTGCCTGGGGACTGAGTGACCCACTCTACTGACATAGAGGTCAATAATCAATAAGATAAGGACAAGATTGTTGGGGTTCCATGGCTCACCTTTATTAACCTCTGGGGATTCCTGACAGTCAGGGGTTTCTTGGTTCAGTTAGCTTCTCTGGGCTTTCTTTTCTCATCCGTAAAATGGGAAATGTTGGATGAGATCAAGAACGTGTGTTTCATTTTAAGGGCCAGCACTGATTACATTGGGCAGGGCTGCTTGGAAGGGCTGTATTGAGAAGGATTCTGAGGAATATTGGATCTGCTGGAGAGTCCCACAGCCAGTTAATGGAGGAAGTACAGGAAGGGAGAGAAGGAACCTGCACACCAGTGGCTTCCGTGGCACGTTGTTCTCGGATGTCTATGAGTCTCATCATGGCAGAGACTTCAAGGACTGCAGTAGCAAATATGTGCAGCTGCAGGTGACTTCAGAGACTCGACAGCTGGAGTCAATCCATCACTAGTGAGTCCCTTAGTTTAGCAGTTTTAACTTCAAAGATACCAAGCTGTCTGCCTTGTTGATGCCTGGAAATTCTATCCAGGTTTTTCATTTTCTTTCTTGTGTGTGTGTGTGTGTGTGTGTGTGTGTGTGTGCGCGTGCGCACGTGCTAGGTTATTCTAAAATGCCCCAGTGAAAAAGAATTTGACCCTGGGAAAGAGTTCTAATGGGGTTCTTCCCAGGTCATACTGATTCAGCCAGACCTTTAAAAAAATTGAGATGATGCTGCAGTCAGAGGCTCTGGAATGGGCAAATGATTTTGATATAACTTGGTTATAAGCCAGTCAACCAAGAGTGCCCAGAAGAAGGAAATGAACTCATCTTTTCAAACCCTAGGAGAGCTGTATCATGCAGTTAGGCTTGGTAACCAGGGAGCCAGGAGGCAGGGTTCCAGTTCCAAACCTGTTGCCAATTTGCTGTGTGGCTTTAGACGAACGTCAGCCCCTCTCTGAGTCTCAGTTTCCTCATCTGTAAAATAAGGATTTTGGACTAGAAATGTGGTTTTGAAATTGTGTCCCTAGGATTCTAAAGATTCAGAGACGATGTCCTGGGGGAGGAGGGCACTGCTGAGCTTGCGGGGTCCTGGGGACCCCTTCCTGATTTCCATCAGAGTGACCTTCCTTGTAACTAGTATCTACTCTATACATGGGCCAAAGTAGTGCTCTGGTGATTCCCTTCCCACTCCCTGGCTAGGTGAGGTCTCCCTGCTGAGAGGTTGACCCATCTGGCTGCCTCACACCCCTGGGGGCTGGGAGGAGCTGAGCAGAGGAGGGAGGGAGCCGGGCGTTGCTCCAGCAGGCAGGGGCTGCCATCTGAACGCAGTGCAGCTGCCTAAATATTTTGCCTCCAGGTTCTTCCCGCAGCTGCCCATGCTCTGGTTCATCTTAATTAAAGGGGCTCTCTCATTCTGCCTCTGGCTTTTTGTCAGTTTCTCCCCGTCTCCTGGATTTGATGTCAGATCTCCAAGTTTGGCTGTGGTTTTATTTGGACTTGATTTGATTAGTGTAATAGCAGTGGTAGTAGTCACACATTAATCATCATAATGAATATCATCCTACATTTATAAACCACTTCAGATTTTAAAACTACTTTGACCTACGTTAATCCATTTACAGACTGAAAACCCACCCCCATCCTGCCTTTTCTTTTTACATTTTTTTCCTTGCACTGCAAATGTGATAAACAGTTCTAATTCATTAAGAACACTGACTTGGATATAGGTTGACATGGTTTGAGTAATGGCACCATCACTTACTAGCTGTGTGACCTTGGGCAAGCTACCTACCCTCTCTGAATCTGTTTCCTCATATGTAAAATGTAGATAATACAAGGCTTACTTCATAGATTTTTATGAGGATTAAATGATAAAAATGAATAAACTTCTTAGGATAGTACCTGGCATGTAGGAAGGGCTAGAGAAGTATTCATTACTTTAAAAAATATATATTTTTATTTATTTACTTGGCTGAACTGGGTCCTAGTTACAGCATTCAGGATCTTTGGTTGTGGCATGTGGAATCCAGTTCCCCAGCCAGGGACTGAACCCAGGCCCCCTGCACTGGGAGTGCACAGTCCTAGCCATAGACCGCCAGAGAAGTCCCTTCACCACTATTTTTAATTAAATGTTTTTAATGGAGGTATAGTTGATTTATAATATTATATTAGTTTCAGGTGGTGCACAACATAGCGATTCAAAATTTTATAGATGATACTCCACTTATAGTTATTATAAAATAGGGGCTATCGTCCCTATGCTGTTCTGTAGCTTAGAGGAAATGCTTTCAGCTTTTCATCATTAAGTATGATGTTAGTTTATCATATATGGCCTTAATTTTTTTTCATATATGGCCTTTATTATGTTGAGGTATGTTCACTCTATGCCCATTTTCTGGAGAATTTTATCATAAAAGGATTTTGAATTTTGTCAAAAACATTTTTCTGCACCTGTTGAGATGATCATAGGTTCTTATTCTTCATTTTGTTAATGCCATGTATCACATTGATTGATTTGTGATTGTTGAATCTGCCTTGCATCTCTGGGACAAATCCCACTGGATCATAAGTGTATGATCCTTCCAGTGTATTGTTGGATTTGGTTTGCTAATATTGTGTTGAGGATTTTTGCATCTATGTTCATCAGTGATATTGGCCTCTGATTTTCTTTCTTTTTCTTTTTTTGCTGATATTTTTGTCTGGTTTTGGTATCAGGGTGATCCTGGCTCCTTTCAAATTACTGCTTCTGCCCTGGGTCTTGAAGCGCGTGAGATTGTTTGTACTCTATAAGAGTGAAGTCTCTATTTCTCACAACCCTCTGGGTCTCCTGAATGAAAGCCCTGCTGGCTTTCCAGGTCAAATGTTCTGGGTGCTCATCTTCCTGGCATAAGACCCCCGGGCTGGGGATCTTGATGTGGTGTTCAGACCCCTCACTCCTTGTAATTATTTTTCTCTTTGTGGGTCTGGGACTTGACTATAACATGACTCCCCCTCTCCTACCTGTCTCATTGTGGTTCTTTCTTTGTATCTTTAGTTGCAGATCTTTTCTGGTAGGTTCCAAACTTTTACATTGATAAGTTTTTCTATAAATAATGGTAATTTGCAGAGAAGGTGATGGCACCCCACTCCAGTACTCTTACCTGGAAAATCCCATGGACGGAGGAGCCTAGTGGGCTGCAGTCCATGGGGTCTCGAAGAGTCGGACATGACTGAGCGACTTCACTTTCACTTTTCATTTTCATGCATTGGAGAAGGAAATGGCAACCCACTCCAGTGTTCTTGCCTGGAGAATCCCAGGGACGGGGGAGCCTGGTGGGCTGCCGTCTATGGGGTCACACAGAGTCGGACACGACTGAAGCGAATTAGCAGCAGCAGTGGTAATTTGGGTGGCCCAGGAGACGAAGTGAGCTCGGGGTCTTTCTACTCCATCATCTTGAAAGCCTCTTTCACCTGATCTCCTACTTTTCCTTCCCATATTCACTTGTTTCAGCCTTCTGTTTATATGTAGGGATTTTGCTGCTGCCCCTGTGCTTGCAATGTTCTTCTGCCCCTGCTGCTGCTAAGTCGCTTCAGTCGTGTCTGACTCTGTGCGACCCCATAGACGGCAGCCCACCAGGTTCCCCCGTCCCTGGGATTCTCCAGGCAAGAACACTGGAGTGGGTTGCCATTTCCTTCTCCAATGCATGAAAGTGAAAAGTGAAAGTGAAGTCGCTCAGTCGTGTCTGACTCTTAGCGACCCCATGGACTGCAGCCTACCAGGCTCCTCCATCCATAGGATTTTCCAGGCAAAAGTACTGGAGTGGGATGCCATTGCTTTCTCCGAATGTTCTTCTAGAGTTCACCATTATTTTTTTAAATACAAATTTAAGCCATTGGGAAGCAAATCATAGTAATAAGGGAAAAACTTGACATGCTTTCTCAAACTAGGCATTCTCAACAGGGGTAATGTAACTTCCAAGGGGGCAAAAATTGGTTTTTGATGGGGTCTTTAAAAAGCTAACTCTTTAAAAAACAAAACAAAACGATTTTTAGTTACCTATTTGGCGGCATCAAGTCTTAGCTGCAGCACACAGGATCTTCATTGCATCACGTGGCATCTTTGGTTGTGGTGCTTGGACTCTCTAGTTGTGGCACGTGGGCTCAGTAGTTTTGGTGCAAGAGCTTAGTTGCCACCTGGCATGTGGGATCTTAGTTCCCCAACCAGGGATTGGCCCTATGTAGCCTGCCTTGAAAAATGGCTTCTTAACCACTGGACCACCAGGGAAGTCTTGAAAAGCTAACTCTTTTGTGTAGAAAGCTCAGATATGCATACACTATATTAACAGATAGGCAATATTTCTGTGGTTTTAATATTTCATAGGTGGGACATTGAGGGGCAGTGAGAAAAGGTTGAGAAGCACTGTTCTGATTCTTCTCCCAGTGTTTCATAGGCGGGACATTGAGGGGCAGTGAGAAAAGGTTGAGAAGCACTGTTCTGATTCTTCTCCCAAGGTTTACACCCAGCTCTGTGTATGTCCTGCCACACTTTCCAGTTATTGTTTTATAGTGCAACAAAACTATCTGCAAAATGTTGTTGTTTAGTTGCTAAGTCATGTCCAACACTTTGTGACCCCATGGATTATAGCCTGCCAGGGATTCTCCGGGCGAGAATACTGAGTGGGTTGCCACTTCTTTCTCCAGGGCGTATTCCCTTCCTGGGGATTGAACCCACATCTCCTGCATTGCAGGCAGATTCTTTACCATATGAGCCACAGGGGAAGCTCTGCAATGTGTTAGCTCTCTGCTAATATGTAACGGTTGTCCTTCCAGGATGCAGAAGCAGAATTGATGCACCCTATGCTGATGCATCATGAAGGATCATAATTGATGTGCTGATTCCTCTGTCTGTGGGTACTCAGGCAACTCTGGTGAGTGTATTTTCTTGAGCACAAGGAACCATAGATTCCTAGAAGAGCAACTGTGGAGTGGGAGTGGCTGTGCTCTTTTTGAGTTTTCATAGCTCCTGCTGAGTTACTCCTGTGATTTTCACAAGCATCATGAGTGTGGTCTCTGGATGGGGAGGCCAGCTCTGAGAGGCTGGAGCAGGCCTGGCAGAGAGTATGGACCCCAGTGGGGTTTAGACTTCTGGCTTTCTGTGCCATAGGGGCAGGTATGTTTCCTTGGGAGCCTCCTCCTTTTTGGGCTTTCACCTGTGGGGTGAGGTCTCCCTTGCTGGCTCAGGACTGGCTTGTGGGGGATCTTCACTATACAACTTCACAAGCCCACCCCGTGTTGTTGCTTGAGGAAGGCAGTCTGTGCCCTGAGAGGTCTGCAGCCAAGTGTGCCCTAACTGACTTTGGGAGGTTTGGGTGGAAGTCTAAATCTGAGTTGCTCAAAGGTTCCTTCCTCTGACAACATTTACTAATAAACCTTGGGTGTGCCTCTCCTGAATAGCTGTGGCCCCACAATAGAAAAAAGGATTGGTACTTTTTGATCATTAATGCTTTGCCATATACTACTGCAAGCTCTTTCCATGCATTACGTCATTTAATCCCTCCTTGATAAGTACCTCGAGTGATCTATCAGGTAAATACTATTATTACATCCATTTTAAAGAGGGGAAAATAGAGGCTCCGTGGCTTGCTCAAGGCTCAGAGCTGATAAAGGACAGGATAAAGGAGTTGTACTCATAGTTGCTTAATGTCAGCATCTGTGAATCCTGGATTCTCTCTTCTCTTGCCCTCAGTGGTTGATTGACTTGTTTGCCCACTTCTTAATCCCTCTCTGTACCTACATCCTTTGGCAAGTGATACTGTTAGGGCAAAGGGACCACGATAGCCAATCCCCCTTTATAAAAATTGAGCTGTGGAGAATGCGGGCATCGATCCCACTACCTCTCACATGCTAAGCGAGCGCTCTACCACTTGAGCTAATTCCCCAGCTGCTATTGTGTATGTGTTTTTTTTTTTTTTTTAGCTCTCCACATTAGACGGGTGATGCCTCAGTCCTTGACTTTGGCCTTGGTCATGTGACTTGCTTTAGCCAGTGAGATGGGGGTAAGAATGCCTGTGAGCCAGTTTAAGCCAAAGTCTTAAGTGTCAGCACTTGGCCATCTGACACTTGGCCATCATCAGTCTTTCCAGGGAGTTGCTCCCCTATGGCTGGGGCCCCAGCATGAGCACACGAGAGCAGATCTGAAGCTGAGCTACATTTTGAAGCGACTGAGCCCAGTTGATTCACTCAAGTGAGAGATCTTTATTCTTGCTATTGTGTGTCTCTGGCAAGAGGTGGTCACTGGTCGCTCTGAATTTATTGTGGGAATGAATGTCTGAAAGGCGAACCTGACTCCCTCTGCCTGATGTTTTAGGCTCCCGGCTCTGCAACACTTGCCACAGTCCTGGGGATCCTCGTGGATGAAATTAGATGGTAAACGTGTCTTGGCCTCTCAGCACTGAGAACCCATGTGGACTCAGGCCAGCATCCTGGGTCCTAGCCCCAGTCCACCTGTTATGAGGCTGGGGGACCTTACCCAAGTCCCTTGCCTTCTCTGCACCTCAGTTTCCTCTTGGGTGAGTGAGAGGCTATGGCTGGGTCTCCTCCAGCCTGAACATGTGTGGGATTCCAGGTGACTAAAGACTTTGAAAGACATCATGTATAACTTTCTATTGAAAAGGGTACAACAAGTAGAGATTGGGGCTCACATCCCATGCCAAATGAAGAAGCAGACAGAAACACCTGGAGTAAGGTGTTTGAAAGTCAACAGTGAATTCTTCCAGCAAATAGTCTTGCAGAAAATGTCCCATCAGAGGGGTCTAATGCTGTGCCATGTTAGGTCTATTATTCACTTTTGATCTAGCAGAACTTGAATGACCCAAGGCAAGTCTCCCTCTGTATTTGTTAAACCCTGGAAGAGCAGCAGTTATGAGCTGAGCGTCTGAAATCCGGCAGGCCTGGGATGGAATCTGGATTCTTTCACATCATAGCTTTGTGACGTTGAGAAATTGGCCCACCCTCTCTGAGCCTCTCCCACTTGCTTATGTATAAAAATGGGACAATAGGAGCTGAGGTACATTGAGTTCTTTCCAAGGGTCAGACCTGAATTTGTTTTCTTTTTTTTTTAACATAAGACATGTTTAATATTATAAAGACATAAAAGTAAAAGAATGTAAAAAGGTAGCCCTTCAAAAAAAAAAAAAACTAAATCAAACCATTATTATCAGACAGTATAGACTTTTAAGCAAAATGCATTATTAAATATGAAAAAGGTACTAAATTGGCTATTAAATGAAAACATTTAAATGACAAATGAATAAATAGGCCTGGTTTTAATCACTGTGCTGGGAATGAAGTGATTTAGTCCTCAAACCAGCCCCATGGAACAGAACATCATTTATTATTATCCCCATTTTGCAGATAGAGAAACTGAGGCTTAGAGAAGTTAAGTAACTTACAGAGATTGCACAATAAGCAAATGCTGGGATCTGAGCCAGGATAACTCTTACTTAACCACTACCCTGCCATCTGCCTCATAGAGGGCAAAAGGTTAAGTGGCTCCACAGAGTGTCTGATGCACAGAAAGTACTCAGAACATCCTAGGAAAAGACCCAAGTAACAAAAATCATTATCACCAGTGGAAACCTTACCCCTTTTACAGACTCTGGGTCTTGTACACATCAACCTGAGGAAGGCACAGCAACCCACTCCAGTATTGTTGCCTGAAGAATCCCATGGACAAAGGAGCCTGGCGGGCTATAGTCCACAGGGTTGCAAAGAGTCAGACTTGACTGAAGCGACTGAGCACGCATGCACGCACGCATGCATCAGCCCAACTGGGAAGAGTGTCTATTTGCCTCTCTCTGAGCTGATGATTCTCAGAGAGAGGAGAAGGGGACACAGAGGATGAGATGGTTGCATGGCATCACTGACTTGATGGACATGAGTTTGAGCAAGCTCCGGGAGTTGGTGATGGACAGGGAAGCCTGGTGTTCTGCAGTCCATGGAGTCACAAAGAGTCGGTCATGACTGAGCGATTGAACTGACTGAGCTGATTCTGAAGACAGAGAATTGGGCTGGGTTTTGCTCCATCTTTTTCTTTTTAACAGCCAAGAATGGCTGAGTGGCCTGGGATTTCTGTCATCTGTGACAATGAATGGCCCCAAAGGGCCCCAAAGGCATGAAGATAAGAGCCATTATCAGCCCTGGGTCTTTAAAGGAAAGTCGTTAGATGGTGGCTGGTGCAGAGCAGGTGACCTGTTGGGGTGCACGGCCTGCAGAGAATATCTGGGTTCTCTCTCTGGCTCCACCACAGGCATGAGAGATAACTTCCCGAGAGAAATGTGGGTCATTTCGTGGTGGTGGAGCCAGAACGAGGAGATGGCAAAGCTGACGTGGCCTGATTGTGGCGGCAAGAAGGAGGCAGATCTCTGCTGTTTCTAAGTGCCACTGGGGACCATCCTTCCCAGAGTGGGGAGCCTCAGAGTTTCCGGGTTGGACCGTGAGCTGGGAAGGACTTGTACTCAGAAGCTAATTAGTTTAAGCTGCTGTATCACAGGAATGATAGGGTAAGTATCAAGTAACCAGCACCTCAAGAAAATAAATAACCCCACTGGAATCAGGCTAATGCTGAATTAAGAGAGGTGAAAGGATAATAAAGTGCGATTTATGGGTCAATTTCTCTTTATTACCCCAGACACTTGTATGCTCCTCTGTTCATTTTTTTTTTTTTTTTAATGTGGACCATTTTAAAAGTCTGTACTGAATTTGTCACAATATTGCTTTTGTTTTATGTTTTGGTCTTTTGGCCCCTGAGGCATGTGGAATGTCAGCCTCTGATGATCAGAGGCTCAACACATACTTCCTCCACCAAAAGGCAAAGACTTAACCACTGGACTGCCCGGAAAGTCCCCTTCATTCGTTCTTATAGTCATTTGTTCAATCAGTGAGAGATTGTGCAACTGTAGATTGTGTGTTTGGACACCAGCAAACAGGGGAGCTCCCCCTACTCAGAGGTTCAGCTTCTAAAGACTTTTCCTGAATCTCAGAATATTGCGAAATAAGCTTTTCAAAAAAATTGAGCACATTTTGTGTTTTGTATCTTATTCCTGTTATTAATTTGAATCACTTATGGAGACTTGGGGACTCCACTATCCCTACAAGGCTCAGAACCTCAGAAACATCTAAATTCGGTCCCACATTCCATCGGCATTAACTGAGTGCTAAGTGCCAAGTATTAGGCTAGGTCCTAGGATATAGCTGTTGTATTAGTCAGGGTTCTTCGGAGAAATACAACCAATAAAATACATATATAAACAGACGTGTTATAAGGAATTGGCTCATGTGATAAGGGGGGTGGTGCTGACAACCTGCCAGAGTTAGGTGATAAGCTGGAGACCCAGGACAGCTAATGATGTAAGTTCCAATTTGAAGGCCAGCAGGCTGGAAACCTAGGAAGAGATGAAAGCCCAAAGCCTGTTAAGGCCCAAAGACTGGAAAGAACCAATGCTCCAGCCTGAAGGTAGTGAGGCAGCAGGGAGTCCCTCTTACTCATGGGATGGTCAGCCTTTTTGTTTTATTCAGACCTTCAATGGATTTGATGAGGCTCAACCAGATTAGGAAGGGCAATCAGTTTTGTTGTTATTGTTGTGTTGCTAAATCGTGTCTGAATCTTTGCTACCCCATGAACTGCAGTGTGCCAGGTTTCCCTGCCCTTCACTATCTCCCGGAGTTTGCTCAAACTCATGTTGATTGAGTCGGTGATGCTATACAACCATTTGAAACCCATGGACTGTAGCCCGTCAGGCTCCTCTATCCATGGGATTCTCCAGGCAAAAACACTGGAGTGGGTAGCCATCCCTTCTCCAGGGGATCTTTCTGACCCAGGGATTGAACCCAGGTCTCCCACACTGCAGGTGGATTCATTACTGACTGAGCCACCAGGGAAGCCCCAGTTTGCTTTACTCCTATCAGAAATACCCTCACAGACACATCCAGATTCAATGTTTGACCAAATATTTGGGCACCCCATGGCCCAGTCAAGTTGACACACAAAATTAACCCTCCCAGTTATGAGCAAAACTGACTGTAGCCCGCCAGGCTCCTCTGTCCATGGAATTCTCCAGGCAAGAATACTGGAGTGGGTTGCCATACCCTCCTCCAGGGCATCTTCCCGACCTAGGGATCAACCCAAGTCTCCAGTATCTTTTGCTTTGCAGGTCTATCCTTTACCTCTGAGTCACCCGGGAAGCCCCTATGTTGTCACAGAGCCCCAGTTTGAGTCATACAGCAAATTCCCATTGGCTATCTATTTTACATGTGGTAATGTACGTTTCCATGTTGCTCTGTCCATACAATCCACCCTCTGCTCTTACAGTCTTGATGTCAGTGACACCAACAACTGAATAACTAGTATTGAGTTGTTCCAGAAACTACCATGTACCAGTGCTAGCCTGGTGAGCTACAGTGGTGAATGAGACCTAGGCCTTGCATCTGGGGAACTCTGTCCTGGGGGAGTACAGACAAGTGAGCAGATAATTAGAGCACAAAGTGCTTTGAAAGAAGTAACTCAGTGGCTCCGGGAGCCCCACCAAGAAGTCTTTTTATCATTGGCATGGCTGCAGGCAAGTCTTTCCAAGGTGTTCGATATTAATTAATGAGCAGTAATTGAGCGCCTGGTCCCCTGCTTTCACCCTTGCTCCCTGCAGTCCCTCCTGCACACAGCCACCAACAGAGATCCACTTAGAATAGAAAGCTGATGAGATTGCTGTTTCCTCCAATGTCCCTGTGCCTCCCATCATATGAGACTAGTATTCAAGGCTTTCAGTATGGCCTCTCCTCCCAGCGTTGGCCCCTGGCTACCTCTCTGAGCACTCTTTCCTTGCTAATGGAGTGAGATAGAGCGCCCTCCTTCTATAAGTCATTGGAAGGCAGAATTAAACCCAATGGGCAGAAATCAATGGGCAAAACTGGTGCTCAAGTGAAGAATGGCTGACCCATTAAATAGTGAGTTCCCTGTCACTGGATGTGTGCAAGCAAAGAGAAGATGCCTGATGGAAATATTTTAGAAAGAACTAAAACTTTAAAAGGAAATGCTGTACTGTTGTTCTTCAGTCACTTAAGTTGTGTCCGACTTTTTGTGGCCACTGTTCTCCACTGTCTCCTGGAATTTGCTCAAATTCATGCCCTACTAGCTGAAATTAAAGGTCTTTTCTTCCCCCCCAATTTTTGGTCTCTCTGCCTGGCTTGAGGGATCTTAGTTCCCTGACTAGGGATCAGTGCAGAGTCTGAACCACTGGACCTTTAGAGATTTCCCTAAGGTCCTTTTTAATGTTATTCTATGCTAAAGATCTTTTTCTTATAGGTGGGAGGACTACTTCCTTCTTGTCTCCTCAGTTCCCTCCCCCCGGCCAGAGTAAGAAATACTTATTGATCTAAATGGAGTCTGCTCTTAGGACCTCAGCAGGTAATGGAACAGTGGCCAGAGTCACCGGGCCGGCTCACCCTCTGGACATTATTTCTCTGGGCTGGAGAAAGGGCCATGGGTGCTTGCCCTCTGTTCTCTCTCTGCTATGTTATTTATCAGATTTGCACAAAGCACTTACTCTGTACAAGGTAGCATTCTGATTCCTTTCCAAACATTAACTCAAGTAACCAAGTAAGCTAAAAAAAAAAAAAAAAAAAAAAAAAAACTTCTAGATGGTAGCTACTGTTATCCCTGTGTTACAGGTGAGGAAACTAAGGACAGAGAGGTGGAGGAGCTTGCCCAGGGTCACCCAGCTAGTTAGTGATGAATCAGGATTTGAATCCAGGCAGTGCAGATCTACCCAATGCTTTCTACTGCTGCAGCCATGCCACTTCTTTCCCCACTGCCCCCCCGACCCCAACCTGAAAGCTTCAAGTTTTAACATCTTGCTGGTGGTCACATTGGGTCTCATTGGAGAATGAGGGTCTCCCTTTTCCAAACACCCCCCAGCCCCCACCACAGACTTATTTTGTTAGCCTTTGGGACCAGGCAGGGCCCATCTCTGTGTGTTGTGCTCTCTTACATGGCACTAGCCAGTGCAGCGGAGAAGGGAATGGCACCCCACTCCAGTACTCTTGCCTGGAAAATCCCATGGATGGAGGAGCCTGGAAGGCTGCAGTCCATGGGGTCGCTAAGAGTCGGATATGACTGAGCGACTTCACTTTCACTTTTCACTTTCATGCATTGGAGAAGGAAATGGCAACCCACTCCAGTATTCTTGCCTGGAGAATCCCAGGGACGGGGGAGCCTGGTGGGCTGCCATCTATGGGGTCGCACAAAGTAGGACACGACTGAAGCGACTTCGAAGCAGCAGCAGCAGCAAGTGCAGAGACTGGCCCTGGGTCATAGAAGACCGGGAGAGAGACTGTGGATGACTCCATGAAGCAGACCTGCCTTCTCTTGTAAAGTTAATGCCTACTCATCCTGGACATTTCAAATGAATTACCACTCCCTTGGGAAGTCTTTGTTGACCACCTGCCTTGTCCTGCCATAAGGATGTTAGTCAGGCTAGGCTAGGTTATGCTGCAGTAACAACCAACCTTAAAATCTCAATGGGCCATCATAGCTAAAGTTTATTTCTCTGTCATATCAGATCATTTGCAAATCCAAGCAACTCTGCAGAGCCTTGCTCCTTCATGTGTAACTCCAAGTTATTTCCATCTTGTAGCTCCACCTCCTCAACACATTTGCCTCCAAGAGGAATAAGAGGCTGGAGAATCATGGAGAGGTGTTTAAATGGGTCATTTATACCCATATTTTTGGCCAGAACCAATCACATGACCCCAGTGGGCTGGGAAGTTAATCTCCTGAATTCCCAGGGAAAGTGAGTACTAGTAACATCCTCCACACTAGACCAAATTTCCTTCTAATTTCTCTTATGTCCACATGTATCTTCCTTTTGTGTATCAGTTTGTAATTACACAGTTGTGTGATTATATGATGTCCAACTTTCCCCCAATCTCTACTGAAATGTAATTTAGAATGTTGCTTATTGTTAAATGAGTGGATGGATAGATAAATGGTTGGATGTTTGGCTGGACAGATGGATGTTTGGATGGATGGATGAATAAATGGGTGGGTGGTTGGACAGATGTATGGTTGATTGGATGGATAATTGATAGTTGGATGAATGGAACAGTAGTGAGCCCTTTGTATGAAAGATACACATTCACAATTAAGCATTACTTGGATGCGTCTCTTTCCTCCCAAGTTTCAGAACTAGTGTAATCCTGCTGCTGCTGCTAAGTCGCTTCAGTCGTGTCCGACTCTGTGCGACCCCATAGATGGCAGCCCACCAGGCTCCCCCGTCCCTGGGATTCTCCAGGCAAGAACACTGGAGCGGGTTGCCATTTCCTTCTCCAATGCATAAAAGTGAAAAGTGAAAGTGAAGTCACTCAGTTGTGTCCGACTCTTAGCAACTGCAGCCTACCAGGCTCCTCCGTCCATGGGATTTTCCAGGTAAGAGTACTGGAGTGGGGTGCCATTGCCTTCTCCACAGTATAATCCTAATAAGGGTTAATTAAGATTTCCTAGGGGATTAACACCTGAAATCTTTCAGGGAATTAATTACTGTTTGGTGTTAAAGTTGCAAACAAAATCCCCAGGAACAATTGTAATTCCCTGAACTGGGACACTGCTTCTTTGTCCATTCCCAGGCTTGCTCACCTGCTGGATCTCTCCATGGCTGTTAAGGGTGTTGGGAGTATGTGACATCTTGGCTGGGAAATGCTCCTTGCCTTAGTCATATTATAGCTGCAGCTTCCTTAGCTCATAACATCTGGATGAAGAAGAGGATCAAAGAGACATTAGGACATTAGCAGAAAATGTGCCCACCACTCCAAGATAGTATGTGGCATTGAACAGTATGTGTATCTGCTTTTCTGTTGGCTAAGGCAGAGTGGCGGGGTGGGGGGCACTCCAGGGCAGAGATGGCTTTTCAGTATGTTAAGCGAAGGGGGGGTACTGTCTGAAGGTGGAAGAAGACTCTAATCTATCATAATCCCTTTTCCTCCTAGGATTTAAGGTTCCTCTTCGACATCGTCTGGACTTTCATTTAAATAATCTACTTGTCCCTGTAGCTCTGACATTTAGAAATCACCTCCAGAGAAGGATTTAAAATTAGTCACAATAGTCTTGCCAATTGGTTGACACAGCTCTTTCTTCTACTATCCCACAGGAAACAGAGCTCCCCTCTGTCAAGTCATTACTAAGGAGATTCGGGACCTAGGCACTCGACTCCCAAATACCTTTTCTCTGCTTTTGCTTTCCCATCTTTTCCTGAAGGCAATGGATGCCATATGGTGGAGCTGCTGAAAAGGTACGAAGGGGTCATGGGGTAACAGGAAATACCAGGGAAAAACAATAATTGGTAAGTATTTAAAATTATCACCCACATCATTAGCTATTACTATAATTGTTACTACTATAATCACTATGGGCATATTGAGTTATGGGTTCTTTTATTAATAAGTGAACTCCCTTCACCTTGTGCCCTCCCTATCCAAATAATGCCCATTTAATTAAGGCTTGGCTTTTGCTTTACTGCCTCAAAAATATTTCCTGACCTCCAGCCCACACATTTCTTCCCTCCTCTCAACTCCTGTATATTTTAAATGCACTTTTCATGTGTATAGCTATCTCATTTTTTTCTTGTTCTAATAATCTATTGCTGCAATCATCCCCCAGATTAGCAGCAAATGCAATCATCATATGATGTTTATGGAGTTTTGTTGTCAGGAATTAGGAAAGGATAGAACTGAGATGGTGTATCTCTATACCAAGATGTCTGGGGTCTCTTCTGGGAAGACCCCAAGGGTAGAAGTGACTGGGGCTGGAATCACATGGAAATCTCTTTACTCATATGTCTGGCATTTGATGCTGACTATTGGCTGGAACACTTGCACATGGCCTCTCCATGTGGACTGGGCTTCCTCTCGTCATGGCAGCTTCAGACTTCTCACATGAAGCCCAGGGTTCCAAAGGCACATGACCCAGGGAACCAGGCAGAAGCTATTGCCTTTTATGAGCTAGCCAGGGTGTCACATATCACCACTTTAAGCCCCAAGCCTGCTCAGATTCAGGGGGGAGAAACAAACTCCATCTCTCAGTGAAAGGAATGCCAAAGACACACTGTCAGAGCGTTTGGGGTGGGAGGTATTGTTACAGCCGTCTGTGGAAAGTATCATCTGCCACAGTCCTAGAAATATTCCCTCTAGAATGGGGACCATGACTTAATTTTCTTTCAGTCTTTTTTAGAGCCATTACACAGCATCTTTTTTTAATAGTAATTTTTTGATTTAAAAATTTTATTTATTTATTTTTGGCTATGCTGGGTCTTTGTTGCTGCATGCAGGTTTTCTCTAGTTGTGACAAATGGGGGCTACTAATTATGGTGTGCCGGCTCCTCATTGCAGTGGCTTCTCTTGTCGTGGCCCATGGGCTTGGTTGCTCCCTAGCATGTGGAATCTTCCTAGACCAGGGATTGAACCTGTGTCCTCTGCGTTGGCAGGAGGATTCTTAGCCACTGGACCACCAGGGAAATACCTACCATGGTATCTTGAAAATAATACATGCTTAGCTATATTTATTGGTTGATTAATGGGTCTGTGATGGAGACAGCCACATGACTGTTAGCGGTTAAGACAATTCAGGTTGAAAAGCATTTTAAGATGACAAATCACTCATATACATGCATCTTTCAAAGATCACTTAAATATCACAAAAACCCTGCCCAGGACGTGTTTCATGAGTTCACAGAGGCCTCAGACAGTTTAGACAATTTGTGCAGCATCAACACAGCTGGTGAGGGACAAACGAATCCAGGATCTGCCTCCCAGTGTATGACTTGTCCTCAGATAGAGTGGCAAATGCCCAGTGGAAACCC
The DNA here is from genome assembly GCF_019923935.1 of Bubalus bubalis. Taxonomy (NCBI): domain Eukaryota; kingdom Metazoa; phylum Chordata; class Mammalia; order Artiodactyla; family Bovidae; genus Bubalus; species Bubalus bubalis. The sequence goes on along the minus strand of NC_059174.1, from coordinate 23,161,635 downwards.
GGGTGAAAAAAAAAAAGGCAGGTAAATAAGACTCTCCAAATGTTTGTCTTGAAGTTTTCGCCAATCTCGAATCCAGCATCTGCCTGCTGTTTCTACTTCCTGCTGTGCCCCTTTCCAGAATGCTCAATCAGGAAAGTACTCCAAGTTCAGTGTCAAAAGCCAGGCTCCTGGTAACCAAAGATGGTTGGCAAATGGTCTTTGAACAAACTTGTCTCGTGCAATGCTGGGTCGGTTTCACAAGTACATAAAATAACAATGGAATCAAAGACATAAACAAGAACAAGCCTGTAACCATCACAGAGCTGGGCAGGCGTGGGGGAAGGAAGACGGCTTCTGATGCCTTTGGCCCGCCTGTTTTTCTTTGCAGGCAATCCCAGCGCTCCGGCCATCTGTTCCTTGTTGTGGGTGGTTAAGTGAAATGGGCTGCCAATACAAATAGCCCTGCTTGAGGTTTGTTTGCATAAATTGTTTTGAAAGCTTCATGACGAATTTTCAGGATTACTTGCAGTGGTAGGGACCTCGGTGGAGGCGGAAATATAAATTTAGAGATGCCAGTTGGAATCTATTAATTTGCTTGCAGCCCATTACCCTGGGTCTTCTGCTTCACTGGCTGTGTGACCTTGGGCCAGTGAATTAACCTCTCTGAACTTTAGTTTATCCTCATCTGCTCCATGGGAGGCGATAGGCATAGTAGCTACCTTATGGGATTATGAATTGGGAGGAAGATGATACATGTAAAATGCTGAACACAGGGACTGGCATGTGGTGTGTGCTTCGTAAATGGAATTGATTAGTCTTTTTGCTGAAATGAAAGGAAAAACATCCTCATCAGACAGCCCTGGGTGTGTGTCCTGGCTAAGTAACTTGCTATCTCAGTGAAATTGGGAGATATATATTTTTTCTCTGAGCCTCAGTTTTTAAATCTGTGGGGATAGGATTAATAACAGATCATGAAGACTACTTGAGGCACCACACATAGTTCTATGTCCAATGGTCACGTTGGCTGCCACTGTTGTTATTGCATAGTGGCCTTGGCTGGGCTACTTCCATATGAGTTTGAGCCCTTTACTGTCTACGTCTGGGATGGCACGTCATTTTGTCTTCTGTGTCTCTTCTGATCTTGGTTGGAGCAGCTTCTTCAGAAGAAGCTATGTAGGGAAAAGTGATTGGTATTGTCTGCTGGAAGTGAGGATCGAGGCATGAGGAGTAGGGGAAACCCAAGGGTATTTGATGACTTTGTTCTAGACTCTGGCAGGGGAGATATTACTATTGCCTGCACATATTCGCTGGTAAGGGAAGAAGATGCACAGAGTGAGGTCGTCAGGTAGAGGGGTGCCATAGATCATGACTGCTGCTGCTGCTGCTAAGTCACTTCAGTCTTGTCCGACTCTGTGTGACCCCATAGACGGCAGCCCACCAGGCTCCCCAATCCCTGGGATTCCCCAGGCAAGAATACTGGAGTGGGTTGCCATTTCCTTCTCCAATGCATGAAAGTGAAAAGTGAAAGTGAAGTCGCTCAGTCGTGTCCGACCCTCAGGGATTCCATGGACTGCAGCCTACCAGGCTCCCCCATCCATGGGATTTTCCAGGCAGGAGTACTGGAGTGGGGTGCCATTTGACTGCCAACCTCCAAATGTTGCAAACCTTGAGCTGGAGGTTTGCTTGCCCTGTGCTGCTAAGTATCTTGGGGAACATGTTGGGGGGAATCCCAAGGGAAATCATTCATTTAGGGTTGCTTTTGTGGGGCAAGAGAGAAAAAGAGACAGAGACAGGAAGGAGAGAGAAGTTACAAGAGCACGAGACTAAGAAGGACACAGGGAGAAGCAGGCAAGAGACAGAGAGATAAGTAAAGAGAGATAGGAAGATGAAGAGACATAGAATCCAAGAGACATGGAGGAGGAGACAAAATGGAAAGAAACAGAGCTTCCCTGTGGCTCAGTGGTAAAGAATCCACCTGCCAATGCAGGAGACACGGGTTTGATCTCTGATCCAGGAAGATCCCATGTGCCACGGTGCAACTAAGCCACAACTACTGAGCCTGTACTCTAGAGCCTGGGAACCGCAATTACTGAGCCCTTGAGCCGCAACTACCGAAGCCCAAGTGCCTAGAGCCCTTGCTCCTCAACAAGAGAAGCCACCGCAGTGAGAAGCCCACGCACTGAGTAGTCCCTGCTCGCCCCAACTAGGGCAAAGCCTGGTTGGCAATGAAGACCCAGCACAGCCATAAATAAATAAATAAAATTATTTAAAAAAGAAATGGAGAGAAGTAGGGATACACAAGGACGGACTCAGAGAAGCTGAGACAGGGACCAAGATGAGAAATGGAGAGACAGAGACAATCTACAGAGAGAGAAAGAGAGGATGAAATAGAGGCAGAGAGAGAGAGGGAGTAGGAGAGATGGAGAGACAAACGGAGACAGAGGAAGGAGACAGGAGAGACAGGCCAATGGCTACCCCTAGCTCCCACACCTGGGAGCCGCAGCGAATGGGCTCTAGCTTCCTCTGTCTGGAGATTCCGATGTGCACACCCAGGGTCCCTCAGAAGTGGTGGTGGCCCCCATCTTGTCGCTGGGACACCAGCTGCCAATCAGGCCTCAGCCTGCCATGCTGGCAGGAACCTTTCCAGCTCCCAGGAGCCTGACCTGGTTCTTTCATCTTCCGGCTCCACGGTCCCATCTCATAAATGCAGACCAGGAGCTGCCCAGATGGGGCGAAGGGCCAGGGCTCGTGGCCATGCCCGTCGAAGCATTTCTGCCGATGACAGTTAAATTGTCGGGGCCTCTGTTCTTCATTTACATCACAGACGCAAGAGTCCTCTGACGACCTCCCCCAAATGAAAGCCAGCTGCCCCCCAGTCTCATCCACCATGCATTTTGCTTCACTTCAGACGGTCTTCTGACTTTCAACTCAAACCTGCCGTCTGCCTTGACAGGCTGTAGTGCTTAATGATATTTTATTGTGTGATTTCACCAAACCCTAGAGTTTTGCACTTATTTTAAGCTAATGGACTAAATCTGGACCCATTTGCTAAAACAAGCTCTCTTTTAGTAAGGAGTAGAGTGGTTACACATAAATCAGGGTTTCAGGTGAAATATTAGGTTTCTATTGCAGCTAACCAAGCAACAGGCTGTTCTTTTATGCAATCGGTATGGCAGCCGACACAAGGCATGTTTGAAACTTGCTTTCCTACTGGGAGGGATGCACGGCAAACTATTTTTGTCCAATGCCTTCAGTCATTTGATAGATGTTTGCCGAGCTTCTATTGTGTGTAAGTCCTTGAGGCATATGCAATTGAAAAACATGATCCAAAGGAGATTATGTGCTGGGTGGAAATAGGGATGGAAAAGAAAGGACTCAGGGCCTTCAGTGTGGAGCCGAGGGCACAGTTCAGGGGACATTCCCGGGCAAGCGAATCCACTCTCAACTTTGTGGAGTATGCGGCTTGGAAGGTAAAGCTTCAAACTGGGGGAGGATGTTAGAACAGCGGTTCTCAATCAGAGATGATTTTGCCTTCGAAGGGAGGCATGGCAATGGCTGGAAACTTTTTCAGTTGCCACATCAAGGAGGACGGGGTATCGGGGGTGTAACTGAACGTTGTTCAGCATACAGGACATTTCTCCACAACACAGATGATCTGATTTGAGAAGTCAATGGCTCAGGACTGCCCTGGGCTTCCCTGGTGGCTCAGATGGTAAAGCATCCCCCTGTAATGCGGGAGACTCAGGTTCGATCCTTGGGTTGGAAAGATCCCTTGGAGGAGGGGATGGCAACCCACTGCAGTATTCTTGCCTGGAGAACCCCCTTGAACAGAGGGGCCTGGTGGGCTACAGTCCATGAGGTCGCAAAGAATCGGACACGACCGAGAGACTAAGCACAAGACTTCCCTGGTGGTCCAGCGGTTAAGAATCCACCTTGCAATGCAGGGAATGAGGGTTCGGCTCTTGGTCGGTGAACTAAGATTCCACATGCTGCAGAGCAACTATGCCTGTGAGCTGCAGCTACGGAGCCTGAGCAACGCAACTAGAGAATCCGTGTGCTGCAGTGCGAGATGCTGCAGGATTCAACACAGATCCCGAGGGCCACGACTAAGACTCAAAGCAGCTAAATAAATACACAAGTATTGAAGAATGTCAATGACTCTGTCATCAGAAATCCTGCTTTATTTTTTTTTGTGTGTGTGTGTGCTGTGATTCTGTTTTCTTAAGATTTTTTAAAATTGAAGTATAGTTGATTTACAACATTATATTAGTTTCAGGTATAAAAAATAGGGGCGTCCCAGGTGGCACTAGAGTTAAAGGACCTGCCTGCCAATGCAGGAGATGTAAGAGACTTGAGTTCGATCCCTGGGTCGGGAAGATCCCCTGGAGGAGGGCATGGTAACCCACTCCAGTATTCTTGTCTGGAGAATCCCATGGACAGAGGAGCCTGGCGGGCTACAGTCCATAGAGTTGCAAAGAGTCAGACCTGACTGAAGCAACTGAGCACGCACACATGCATACAAGATAGAGATTCAATGTTTTTATAGATTATACTCCATTTAAATTTATTTTAAATGTTGACCATGTTGTCTGTGCTGGACAATATATCCTTGTAACTTATTTATTATATACATAGTAGTTTGTACTTCTTAATCCCCTTTCCGTCTCTGTTACCCCTCCCCACTGATAACCATTAATTTGTTCCCTATATCTGTAAGTTTATTTCTGTTTTGTTATATTCAGTAGTTTGTTTCATTTTTTATATTCTATGAATCATAACATACAGTATTTTTCTTTCTCTAACTTACTTCACTAAGCATAATACCCTCCAGGTTCATCTATGTTGCTGCAAATGGCAAAATTTTGTTCTTTTTTAATGGCTGAGTGATATTCCATTGTATATGTGTACCACATCGTCTTTATCCACTCATCTGTTGATGGACACTTAGGTTGCTTCCATACCTTGGCTATTGTAAATAATGCTGCTATGAGCATTGCAGTACATGTATCTTTTCAAATTTGGTTTTCACTTTCTTTGGGTATATAGCTGGAAGTGGAATTGTTACATCATGTGGTAACTCTATTTTTAGTTTTTTTAAGGAGCCTCTATACTGCACCACTTTACATTCCCACCAACAGTGAACTAGGGTTCCCTTGTCTCCACATCCTTGCCAACACTTGTTTTTTGTTGTCTTTCTGATGATAGCCATTTTGACAGGTGTGAGGTGGTACCTCACTAGTTTCGATTTGCATTTCTCTAATACTTAGCTATGTGGAACATCTTTTCATGTTTCTGTTGGCTGTATGTATGTCTTCTTCAGAAAAATGTCTATTCAGGTCTTCTGCCTATTTTTCAATTGGGATGATTTTTTTATATTGAGTCGTATGAGCTGTTTGTTTATTTTGGATAGCAGCCCCCTATTGGTTATATCATTTGCAAATAGAGAAATCTTGCTTTGGATTGAAGGAAATGTGTCTGGTGATATATGTGATATATATATATATATATATATGATATATCATATATATATGATATATATATCACCAAATGGCCAGGTGGTCAGGCATAGCTGTGTAGGTTGTGTACTGATCAGCTCCAGTGGGTGCTAGTCACATTGCCTCTGATGAAAGAGGGCCCCTTGGAGTTGTACACTGCAACAACCCTGATGAGAGAAAAGTACAAGCAAAGACACAAAGGCAGAATAGTTTGTGTGAGGTTTAACTTGAGAATAAGGTGCTTGGAGTGTATTGGAAAGGAGTAAAAAGTTAGGGTTGGTTCTAGGATCTAAGACTTTGTTCTGTAAGCACTGGGGAGCCACCAAAGCCTTTGGAAAATAAAATGGGAAGGTCTGGGAAGTGCTTTGCAAAGACACAGTGGGCAGCAGTATGTAACATAGATTGATGGCATCATAGGTAGAGAAAGTTAGAGAAGGGGAAAATGCTATAAGAAAGGACACCAGCATGAAAAGTACTATGTAGCATGTGGGATTATGAAAGATGGGTCTGGGGAGCAGAAGGTGAATCATGAAGGTGAATTAATGGGGTGAGGAGGGAGATAAGGATGTCCTTCCAATGAGGGCCACCATCTCCAGACTCCTCTTGAATTGATCTCAAATGGAACCTCCTCCCAGACTTGATTGTGAACTGAGCCCTCTCATCTTTCAGGTGCCCAGGCTGCCTTGAAGCACCGTTTTTTGCATCATGGGTAATAAACAAACCATTGTTCTTTAACATTATGATGGCTTTGCATTTGTGGTGGCAATGAAACCGAGAGAAAGGAAGAAAAACTCGAAAGCTTCCCGAGGATGACTCTCTGGGAGCAGAGAACAGGGATTTAGGTATTTGCTGTTGAGGTGAAGGGACCATGATCCAGAGGCCATTCTGGTGAGCCCTGGGTGGCTGACAGGCAGGGTCAAATGCTTAACATTGAGAATTAGCTGTGCTGGACCCTCCCTGCTACCTTGTGTGGCTGTGGGGGGTCCACACACACACCCTGGCTCCCAATCTCCCCAGCTTTAAACTGGATATTTCCCCATCCTTTGCATTAAAGTCCATATAATGGGTAAGTGTGATGATGGACTAATCAGGTATGGGGTGAGGAGCTGCAGGTGTTATTTATTATTAAAATGTATGTTTGGTCGATCACTTAAAAGGCAGTGCAGGGTGGTTGTCCTCAGTTTAGAAACCAGCGCTGCATTCTCGTGAGTATGTGCCATGAAATCGCTTTGGTCGTGTCCGACTCTTTGCGACCCCATGGACTGTAGCCTGCCAGACTGCTTTGTCCGTGGGATTCTCCAAGCAAGAATACTGGAGTGGGTTGCTATGTTCTCCTCCAGGGGATTTTCCTGACCCAGGGATGAAACCCACTTCTCTCATGTCTCCTGCCTTGGTGGGCGGGTTCTTTACCCATAGTTCTTTAACTGGGAGGCCCAAGAGTGAGCGGGTGACCTTCAGCTAAAGAATGAAACTTTTGGGGCTTCAACTTTCTAAATCTTTGCATCAGTGGGGATAATAGTACCACTCTGTAGAATAATTATGAAAATTAAATAAGTCAATAAATGTAAAATGCTTAAGTAGTAGCTGGCAGAAAGTAAATACTCAATAAAATACGGTGTATTTTGATCATCATCATTTTCATTAGTCTCTTTTCTAGTCGCTTATGCTTTAGGATTTGAGAGGTGACTCTTGAGAACCATTGGGTTTGTTCTGTGTAAAAGATACTCAACAGATTAAGTACAGGAAATGAACTGAAGCATAGTTGAATTATTTTTTTTCTTATATGATATTATACATGTTTTAGTGCCATTCTCCCAAATCATCCCCGCCCTCCCTCTCCCACAGAGTCCAAAAGACTGTTCTATACATCTGTGTCTCTTTTGCTGTCTCGTATACAGGGTTATTGTTACCATCTTTCTAAATTCCATATATATGTGTTAGTATACTGTACTGATGTTTTTCTTTCTGGCTTATGCCACTCTGTATAATAGGATCCAGTTTCATCCACCTCATTAGAACTGATTCAAATGTATTCTTTTTTATGGCTGAGTAATACTCCATTGTGTATATGTACCACTGCTTTCTTATCCATTCATCTGCTGATGGACATCTAGGTTGCTTCCATGTCCTGGCTATTATACACAGTGCTGTGATGAACATTGGGGTACACGTGTCTCTTTCAATTCTGGTTTCCTTGGTGTGTATGCCCAGCAGTGGGATTGCTGGGTTGTATGGCAGTTTTATTTCCAGTTTTTTAAGGAATCTCTACACTGTTCTCCATAGTGGCTGTACTAACTTTCATTCCCACCAACAGTGTAAGAGGGTTCCCTTTTCTTCACACCCTCTCCAGCATTTATTGCTTTGTAGACTTTTGGATCGCAGCCATTCTGACTGGCATGAAATGGTACCTCATTGTGGTTTTGATTTGCATTTCTCTGATAATGAGTGATGTTGAGCATCTTTTCATGTGTTTGTTAGCCATGTGTATGTCTTCTTTGGAGAAATGTCTGTTTAGTTCTTTGGCCCATTTTTTGATTGGGTCGCATAGTTGAATTAGAATGTTGTGTTAATTACTGCTGCACAGCAAAATGACTCAGTTATACACACATATATATTCTTTTCCATTATGGTTTATCACAGGATATTAAATATAGTTCCCTGTGCTACATAGTAGGAGCTTGTTGCTTGTCCAGCCTATGTATACCAGTTTGCATCTGCTAATCCCAAACTCCCAACCCATCCCTCTCCTTCCCTTGTGACCACCTCTGGTCTATTTCCTATGTCCACGATCTTGTTTCTGTTTCATAGATAGGTTCATCTGAAACACAGAGAAAGATTCTGACCTAGTCTCTCAAGAAGTTCTTTTATCACCATTGTGCCTCTTCTCTGAGTGTCTGTTGAACATGAGGGTCAGTCTTTGGGAGTTAATGTTTCCCTGGATCGTGCCCATTATAAACGAGCTGCCCTCCCATTTCTGCACCTAGCATTGGGGGTTCAGCTGGGGGAGCCCATCAGCTCAGAGTGGAAATAGCCATTGGCAGGTGAGTCCTAACAGGCTGGAGTGGAAGGTCTTTGGTTATGCCCAATAAGCTTAACAAATTAAAACAGAAAACAAAAACCCCTCTAATTTGGACAAAGTGATTTAAATTTGTGTGTTTTGAAGGAAACTGGAATAGCTTAGAAGAGGGAACTTACAAATGTACATTTCTGGAAAATACAAGCTGAAGCTTCATCCACTGTTGCAAGCATTCACAGTGCTCCCTGCAGGAAGAAGCTTGTCACCTTACCTTGTGCTTACGTCCATGCATAATGGATGGAAGTGGCCCTGCACCAGCTGATTGTGGGCTGAGGATCTGTTGGTTGTATTTGTTGCTAAAATGTTTATTCCATCAGTCGACCGTTTACACGAGTGGCTAGAATACAAAGCAACTGACAAAAACCATCTCTCCCCCTCAAGGAGGAAACGTTTGAGCCCATTGTCCACAGGTTTTGGGAAACCCTGGGTGACTGACTGGAGCTATGGCCTCTCTCTGGTGAAGTGTAAACAAGGCTGAAGGGAGTTCCTCATGTGGACTTTGGAATCGTCTCAGTAAGAACCAGCTGTTCTTACTGTACCTCCATCAATGTATCTCATTTAAATCCGTACAGGGCAAAGTCCCCGTTTCAAAACTGGATCCTCTGTGGCAAATCTTGCCAGCATTCAGAGGGCAAGATAATGCCAGATTCACCCCGGGAAACTCTCTCAGGCAGGCCTTCCTTGAGTCAAGCCCCACGTGGCCCCGCCTTGGGAGCATGATCTTACATGGCCACTGGGTGTCGCTGTGCCACTGGGCTGGGCCACAGAGAGCATTTATCTGGCTGTTAAAAAACCCTGCCTCTTAAGGAAAACAGTGGAACATGACAGTTGGGGAACCACTCAGAAGGGTCTTAACTGTAATGCAAACCTTGTCAAAAAGATGATGTTTACCATAGGAGGCATTTTACATGACTAACTTTCACATGCCAGGAGACAGTTTAGATCCAGTTTGAAACAAAATGAAAAGAAGAAAAGAAAGGCAAGAGAGAAGCTTGGCTCCTTAGCCCCCAAATTGTGATATTCTGATATGTTATGTGGTTGTGTTACAGGATAATTAACACAGGGTGGATTTGTGTGTGTGTGTGTGTGTGTGTGTATCTTTTCCTTTTTTCTTTCTTACTTTTTTTTTTTTTGTCCTGACAGCTTTTACTTTCCCCCCCTCTTCCAAGAGCTACAAAAAAATGTTTTTCAAATGAATACAGGCAAGGATGTGTCACCCCGTGATGGATTGCTCACTCCAGTTCAGCTTTTGATAATTAAGTTCTACTCTTCACAGACGAAGGCTATTCTGCCAAATCCAAAATACCCTGGAAAATGTAAAATTAGAACCTTATGAGAAAAAAGATTAAAAGAGCTAAATATATATGTATGTAGTTTGGCTAAGTGGTGATTGGGGTGGGGTGAGGTGCAGAGAGAGGCTATGATCTCTACAGGGATACACGGCGAGGAAGGATGGGGACTATTTACACACAGGGACAAGGCTGAATTAAGAGTAAATAGATGACTTAAATTAAAAAAAAAAGATTTAGGACAAACATCACTATAATAGCCCTGACTGATGGAGGCTGTGCTTCAATTAGGGTAGAGTCTCAAAGGGGGAGTATTAGATACTCCAGTGCTTGAGACATTTCATGCAGGTTTATCCTAAACACAGGCTGGCAGTACTATACCGAGATCAAAAAAACCTTCCTGGTCCCCTAGGGGTGGGAGAAGTTTTCTTAAGACTCTAATTTCTGTCTCTATAAATCTTTCGTTTGGAGCCTCAAAGTTATACACCATTAAATACAATTTGCTGACTGGAATCTTCAACCCCTGCAGACTGGGTCTGAATCATGAGCTGGGGAAGCCATGTGGCTGCTCCAGAAGGCTGCCACGAGGGCCTGACTGAAGTACAGGGAGACCGTGCAACCCCAGGGGGGTAGTGTCGCACACTCGCTGTCCTGGAGGCTGCCATCTTGTTTCGCTGCCCTCAGGCTGAGACTGGTGGCGACCAGCCTGTCCTTTGACCATGGATCAACACCACAGACCACAAGAAGCACCAGGAATTGACTGAGTTATGAGAAGAGACTGCAAAAGATACCTTAAAAGCAAATTCCCTTACCCCACCATGTAATGTATGGGGGTGGAGGATGGGCAGAAAAGACCAGCAACTCATGTGGCCATTACATTCTTGGCAGAGAGCATCCTCTTGGTTGGCTTGCTCAAGTGGGCAGGAGCTGGGTTTCACAAACCGTTCCTATCTCGAGAACTCCTGGTGTTCATTTGATCACCCTGAAAGCTGGCTCCTTATCTGCCCTAGTAATTTATCTCTTTGGAAGGAGAGAGCAGGGGCAAAGCCAGATGCAGTTGATAAATACACTATTTTGCAGTGTACAATTAGCCTCAATTAAATGTTAAAATGTACTACTGACAGGGCCTGCCTTTTTGCTGTGAAACTGATATTTTAAACTCACCCCAACTGGAGCTAGTTCTTTGCCACCCCAACCACTTTCTGCCTAGGGTAGTGGGGGGTGGGGCAGGAGAGACACTTGGATTTGGCCAGTGGGAAATTTCTCAGGTCTGGAGGGTGGATGAGGGGGATAGAGATGAAAGAGGGCATGGTCAGGCCAGGTCTCTTTGCCAAGAAGCGCTTAGATTTTGTATCCTCTTTTTTTTTTGCATCCAATTGCAAGCCTGGCCATAGGGGCAGTCTGGCCTGACCCTGGGCTCAAGGGGAGTGAGATAGCTTAAATCTGTTTTGTGTCAGGACTCCCTCCCATCCGAGATGGCTTGGTGGGAACCCAGAGATAAAAAATGGGAACTGACTTCTTGCACAGGGCAGGAAAACAAGCAGGAGGAAAAGAGGCTTCCTGCCTCTCTCTGTCAGCCGATAAGCCTAATTGGTCAGGTCTGCTGCTGCGTGTTGATTATACCTCCTAACGAAGCACCATTGACCGGCACGTGGTGTAACAGTGGCCCCTTGGGCAAGGTTCCCAACCCTGTTATTTGGACAACAACTTCTTCCTTCCCGTGGTCCAGCTTCTTACTGTTATGCTAAGTTGTTTCAGTCATGTCCAACTCTCTTGCAACCCTACGAACTGTAGCCCTCCAGGCTCCTCTGTCCATGGGATTCTCTAGGCAAGGGTACTGGAGTGAGTTACTATGCTGTCCTCCAGGGGTTCTTCCCCAACCAGGGATCGAACCTGCATCCCTTATGTCTCCTGTATTGGCAGACGTGTTCTTTACCACCATAAATTGGGTCAAAGATGGAAAGCATGCACTCATGGAGATATCAGAGCAACTGCTAACTACTTTAGGACCTCTTTGGGGCAGAAAAGGTGCATTAGTTGGATTCAGGAAGTACCGAGTTATTAATACTATTCTAAGCGTGGTTTATGTTTTCATTAAGCCTCAGAATTAAGACAAAAGCTGACCAGGGATCCGAAGCCCATGTGGCCAGGCTGGGGAGCAAGCTGGGCTGGCACTAGACACACGCAGACTCTCAGGGCTGAGGTGGGAAAGCAGAGAAAGGGGCGGCCAGTGGGCTGTCTGGAGTTTTAGAGCACTGTGGTTCTAGCTGGTTGAGCCTGGGCAAATCACCTTACTTCTCTGAGCCTCCATTTTCTCTTCTGGAAAATGGAAATAGTTAATAGTACTTGGGCTTCTCAGGTGGCTCAGTGGTAAAGAATCCACCTGCCAGTGCAGGAGACACAGGAGGTATGGGTTTGATCCCTGGGTCATGAAGATCCCTAGGAGGAGGAACTGACAACCCACTCCAGTATTGTTGCCTGGGAAATCCCATGGACAGAGGAGCCTGGCGGGCTACAGTCCCATGGGATTGCGAAGAGTAGGACACGACTGAGTGACTGAGCACACAGCACACAGTAGTACTTACCTAGAATGACTGTAACAAGAATTAATTATACGTCCCGATGTCCTCCACCAAACACACACAAGGCTTTAGAAGAGTATGTGGTCCAAAGCAAGTGTTCAATATATCTTAACAAATATTAGGATGCTATTTCCCTTTGTCATCCCTGTTATACCTCAACTCAAGACCAGATTTTGATCTATGGGGCACTAAGCATTGAAAACATTATGGATATAGGGACAGGGATGGGGTCACAGAGAGCCTCTTGCTATGATTTGTGGCCATTCTGAAAGCAATATTGTGACACTTGGTCAACCTAAGCATATGTATAACCCAAGGCCCAGTTGTTCTGACCCCGTGTATACACTTCGTGGAAATTCCCAGATTCCCACACAGGTCATTGTAAACAGTAATCGAGAGTAAATCTGTGGCATTGTATTTTCTTGTGGTGGAGACTTGGAGACAATCTGGTAAATTGAGAATGCCTACCATAGAGAACTGAGAGATGGAAGCAACAGACTTAGTGAACACGCAGCAGTGGGTCTGGGATTTCAGTGCATGGTGTTACGGGAGAAAATAAGAAATATGATGAGAATATGCAATGTTATGCCAGTTATGTAAATTAAGTATATATGCACGCCAAGAATACATATTTTGTAAGGGCACATGCAGTCATAAAGATACGCTTTAGAAGGACTGTCTTTGGGAATGGAGGCCAGTGGATATTAATGAGAATAATAGATAACGAAATAAATACAATAAATTGGGTCTTGCCCAACTAGGTGAGGGCAATGTATGGTAACTGAGGATAAATAAAATTAACTCACCTTCTTGCCACTGAGTTCCAAATGGAGGACTGATTATCCATACATGTTATGAAAAGTAAAAGATTATATATTCATACATTATACATACATATACAGCAATGTAGAATTTATTATATATATTATTATTTATATATATATATATTAAACTATGGCTTAAATGGAGAAAAGTTTAATAAAGTTATGGTTTTTCCCCATTTAAAAGACTTTTTAGGAATAATTTTGGAATAATGGAAAAGACTATTTTGCAATAATTTTATCTGAGTTGGCCAAACAGTTCATTTGGGTTCTATTTCCATAACATCTTATGGATAAACTTGAATGAACTCTTTGGCCAACCCAACAGATTAACAGAAAAGTTGCAAAGAAAGTAGACACTTCCTGTAGACCCTTTATCCAACTTCCTCCTGTATTAGCATCTTAAGAATCACAGTATGTTTGTCACAACTCAGAAACTAACATCAGTACATTCCTATTAACTAAACTCCAGGCTTTATTCGAATTTCACCCTTTCCCTACTGATGTGGAAAATAGGAGACTGTATTACGTTTAGTTGCCAAGTCAACAATTTGCTATAGTTTCTCAGACTTTCCTTGTTTTGCACTTCTTGATGGTTTTGAAAAGTACAGGTCAGGTTTGTTGAATGTCCTTCGCCTTTGATTTGTCTGGTGTTTTCTCATGATTAGACTGGGGCTGTGGGTTTGGGGTAAGAATATCACAGAGGTAAAATACCATTCTATAACATGATGTATATGATGTCAACATTATTTTTTCATCTGGGACATTAACCTTCAACTGCTTGATGAAGGTGTTATCTGCCAGGTTTCTCCACTGTAAAGTTAGTATTTTTCTTTTTTAGTACTCCATTCTTTGAAACCAAGACACTAAGTCCAGCTTGTACTCAACAAGGGAGGAATTAAGATCCACTTTGTGGATGGTGGGAAGCTTCTACTCATATTTCTCAATGCATTTTTTTCCTTTTTTTTTTGGTGATAAAATTCACATAACACAAAATTCACCATCTTAATCATGTTAAAATGTACAGTTCTCTTAATTTGCATACCATAAAATTCACCCCCTAAAGCTTTTAAATCAATGATTTTAGTATATTCACCCCCAATCTTAGTGGCTTAAAACAATAAATATTTATGATCTGACAGTTTTGATGGGTGAGGAATCCTGACATGGCCAAACGGGATTCCTTGGCTGAAGGTCTTTCCCAGGCCATGTTGAAGGTATTGACTGGACCTACCCATGTGGCGGTAGTGGTAAAGAACCCACCTGCCAATGCAGGAGACCTAAGAGACACAGGTTTGATCCCTGGGTTGGGAAGATCCCCTAGAGGAGGGCATGGCAACCCACTCCAGTATTCTTGCCTGGAGAATCCCTTGGACAGAGGAGCCTGGCTGGCTGTAGTCTTTAGGGTTGCAGAGTTGGACATGACTGAAGTGACTTAGCACACATGCACACAGGGGTCATCTAAAGGCTCCACTGTGGAAGGATCCACTTTCAAACTTGCTGGTGTTGGTGGGATTCAGCACCTCAGAGGCTGTTAGGTAGAAGTGCCCTCAGTGGCTTTCTCCACTGAGCCACTCCCAACATGACAGCTTGCTTCAACAGGGCAAGTGAGAAGAATCAGAGGGTATATGCACAATGAAAATGTCTTTTATAACCTAATCTGGAGTGATCATTTATCACTTTTGCAGATTCTATTCATTACGGGTCCAGCCCACAGTTCATGGGAAAGGATGACATGAGTGTGCCAGTGCCTGGAGGTGGAGGTCACGGAGGGTCATCTTAGAAGGCAGCCTACTGCATTCCACGGGACAGCAGGAACAAGGCGTTTCTAGATCTCAGGGTTCAGGGTTGTGTCTTGAATTTAGTGGGCCTTTAGTCAATGTTTGTTGAAAGAACTCATTTCTGTAAGACTTACTCTAACCAGCTGCTTTGTATCATCAACTTTAACAATTAGACATTCAGTTCTATGTGTAGTTAGGCAAATAAAAACATAGCCCTTGTCACTTGCCTGCCTCATTTCCTATCCTTCCCTTGGAAACTACATTTCCCAGGTTCCCAGAATGCAACTGGCTTCTGGTTGGGGTGAGCCAATGGGGCGCATTGGTGAAGACTGAAGGATGAAAGAAGCGAAGAAACTAGGGCATTTGGCTCCCACCCTCTGCTGCCTTGGGTGACTTCTCAAGCATCCTCTGAGGCTCTAGTCCTGCCATTTAGCCTCCTCCTGTGGTCCCAGCCCTCAGCTGAGCAGCCTCTGGCTCCAGCTCCAGGCTTGGTTCCTATCATCTTTGAGCTGCCTCCCCTTTCCCTGTTTGGCTCTTCAGCTCTCCTCCACCTTTGTATCTCATCTTCTGTATTAAATGCCAGTGATTTGAGACCCTGGAATGAGCCCGGTTTTCCAAGTCAGACCTTGACCTGTCCATCCCCTTAAAGCTTAGAATCTCTTGTCTCCTTTGATGACCTGACCTCATGAGATCCTAGCACCACCCTTCTGATTTGGTGGGAGGCGAAGCAGGTGCGTCTTCCCTTTACAGACTCTCATCTGTACTACAGCTCAGTTTGGGAAAGGGGACTAACATAAGGAAGCACAATAGTGCTGAGATTCAATCTGGAATGCTACATCCTTCTGCCCCGGGTGCCTTCCAGGTGTCACTCCAGTTTTTGCCAAGATCCTTCAGTGTCCAAGTGCCTTCATGTTCCCTTATAAAACCCCTGGCTCACCTCACTTTCAGCAGTGGTTCATAACCCTCTTTCTGTAAGGAGGAGCTCTGTGATGATGACTCTGTAATTTCCACCCAGTAAGAAAACTTATGGAGAAGGCAATGGCACCCCATTCCAGTACTCTTGCCTGGAAAATCCCATGGATGGAGGAGCCTGGAAGGCTGCAGTCCATGGGGTCACTGAGGGTCGGACATGACTGAGCGATTTCACTTTCACTTTTCACTTTCATGCATTGGAGAAGGAAATGGCAACCCACTCCAGTGTTCTTGCCTGGAGAATCCCAGGGACAGGGGAGCCTGGTGGGCTGCCATCCATGGGGTCGCACAGAGTCAGACACGACTGAAGTGACTTAGCAGCAGCAGCAGCAGCAAGAAACTTACAGGGATTCCCAGGTGGCGCTAGTGGTAAAGAACCCGCCTGCCAACGCAGGAGACAAGAAACGCGGGTTTGATCCCTGGGTGGGGAAGATCTCCTGGAAGAGAGCATGGCAACCCAGTCCAGTATTCTTGCCTGGAGAATTCCATGGACAGAGGAGCTTGGTGGGCTGTAGACCATAGCATCGCAAAGAGTCGGACATGACTGAAGCGACTTAGCACACATGCATGCACAAGAGCTTTGGAGGAGGGTATCGAGGGGCCAAAATCAGCCCCCTCTCTGCTAAGCTGGTCATTTTGATTCAGGGCTGGGCCTTCCTAGAGGAAGTGGCACCTTTTTCAAATTCATTATCCCAAAAGGAGTACCTTTTTCTAAATTCCCTGAAAGTATAATATAGATGAGCAGCAACTCCTGTCAGAAACCCCTTTTAGATGGGATGAAAAAGGTCATGGTGCACCCTCTAGGGATCCATGAATTTATGCTTCATACCAACTTGAATAGTGTTTTGGTATTTCCCAAAGGCCGTTCACCACCTATAATAGTTTGAATACCTTCCCACACCATCTTTCCTATTGTTTATGTAATATTTCTTTTATATTAACTTTCTGTAGTTTAACCATAAAAGCAGACTTGATATCACTATCATGACATCTGTGAAATCTCAGGTTTGGTGTCATGGTTAAGAGCTTGATTCTGGAGCCTGACTGCCTTGGTTGGCTTCCTGTTCACCACTTGATCACTGTGTGACCTTGAGCAAGTTACTTGACCTCTCTGAACCTCTGTTCTTTATCTGTAATATGGGGCTAATAAGAGTACCTTCTGCATAGAGTTGTTGCAAGGATTAAATAAGTGAGTGTATGGAAAGTCCTCTGAATATTGCCTGGGACATAGTAAGCACTCAATAAATGTGATTATTGTAACACCAATATATTGTGCATTTTCCCCAATACATGTAAAAATAGACACAAAATATGAAGATAAAAAAGTGCCACATGTGTGCCACCCCAAATGATCTCACGTACCCCAGTAGCTGATATGTTTTACACTTTGGAAAATGCTGCCGAATGGTCATGATCTCTTAAGGGAAAACATATGTGCGTGCACACATGAGTGCACACACATGCTGGCAAAAAAAAAAAAAAAAAAAAAAGCAGGAAATCCCGAAAAGGAGATAAAATCATTGATAGGGGCTTTGGGAAGGTACTGAGAGGGTATCTGAGGGTATGTTTGTTCCTGGATAACAGTGACAGAGCAATAAGGAAAAACAGACTCTGTTTATCCTGCTTGATGCCACCTTCCAGAGAGGCAGGAAGCACGTCCGCCCCTATCTAGTGACTGTGCTGTCGTGGGCCCCCCTGCCTTGGTCTCCATCCTTCTAGCTGGCTGCTGTGAGCTGCTGCAGGCCCCCCACTCAGCGGCGGGAGGCTCTGCTCTGCCCTGCGGAGCACTCAGGAGTTTTGTTCCTCTGCAGCACATGTGGGATCTTCCTGGACCAAGGATTGATCCCTCGTCCTCTGCATTGGCAGGCACATTCTTAACTATGGGACCACCAGGGAAGTCCCTGGATTTGTCTTTTGTAAGTGAAAAGTGACAAAACATGATCCTCAGACTTACCCCTGGGGAAATGAGCCATGTCGTTAAACAGTTCTAGTGGGGGAGTTGGAGAGAAGCCTAGCGGATTGCAGCTGGGTGAGTGTGACTTTAAAAATTGGAAACCAGTGTTATTTGCTTCTCTCGTTCTGTGTAAGCAATTATGGCCACAAGTTGTATGTACGTCACCTTTATCCAAGATACTCATTCAGCCTCAGTCTTGGGCATCTCACGGGAGTCACAATCACTTACATTCATCTGGTGTTCTCCAGCTTGTAAACTACCTTCAAATGTATCAACTCTTTAGATGCTTCTGCAGTGACCCTCGGAGGAAAGCTCAATGGGAATTAGTCCCAGTTTGCAGATGGGCAAACTGAGTGTTAAGAGCTGAAGGTTTCTGTCCAAGAAATGCACCTGATAAGTAACAGCCAGAACTTGCATCCTTTGTCTTGCACCAGGAAATCACTGCTTTTCCTGATTCACCAGTAGCTAAGTATCTCTTGCTCAGGAGGCCATAATGCATGACGGGCAAGAGGGTAGACCCTGGACTCTGGGCTTGACAAGCTCCCAGCTGCTTAATAGCGATGTTATCCCAATACTAGTTTTCCTTTTGTGCTCCAGTTTCTGCATTTATCAAAGGGGATGGTGATGACAACACCCACCACATAGGTAGCATCCTCTTTAGACAATGGCAACCACATTGTTGTGAAAAGTAAAAGAAACGATCCACATAAAGTATTTGTAGAATAAATATTCAAAGTGGGTGTTTATTGGAATGATTCTCTATGATTCAGCAACGCAGCCAGAGCAGTGTCGTAAAGCCTCAGGCTTGGTAGGAAGACAGCAGAGAGAGAATTTCTTGGAGGGGTGGGGGAGGGGATGCCTGCAACTCTTGGCAAATCCACTTTTCCCAGAGGACTTGATGTAGAAACTGATACTCTAAGCTGACCAGTGATCAGTTTTGAAGAAGAGATGATAACCTGTTGGTGTGACAAGGGAGGAAAGGGAGAAGGGGGTGTGGGTGACAAAGGAGGTCTGAGTGCCGAGGATAAAGATAGCCATGTCTGTCAGTTGCATCCATCCCCTTTCCCTTGGGCTATCATTCTCAAAGGAGCCCTCTTCCAAACGCCCTGCAGGGCTTGATGAGACACAGATTGCTGAGTCCCACCCCTGAGGTTTCTGATGCCATAGGATCAGGGTTGGACCTGAGGGTTTGCTGCTGGTTCCTTCTTTAGGAACCGCTGCTTCAGAACTTGCCAGGGACACCTCATTTCTTATGGAAGTATAGTTGATTTACAATATTGTGTTAGTTTCAGGTGAATAGCAGAGTGATTCGGTCTTTTTTTTTTTTTTTTTTTTTTTTTTTTCAGATTATATCCCATTATAGGTTTGACTGCGTGGATCACAATAAACTGTGGAAAATTCTGAAAGAGATGGGAATACCAGACCACCTGATCTGCCTCTTGAGAAATTTGTATGCAGGTCAGGAAGCAACAGTTAGAACTGGACATGGAACAAGAGACTGGTTCCAAATAGGAAAAGGAGTTCGTCAAGGCTGTATATTGTTACCCAGTTTATTTAACTTATATGCAGAGTACATCATGAGAAACGCTGGACTGGAAGAAACACAAACTGGAATCAAGATTGCCGGGAGAAATATCAAGAACCTCAGATATGCAGATGACACCACCCTTATGGCAGAAAGTGAAGAGGAACTCAAAAGCCTCTTGATGAAAGTGAAAGTGGAGAGTGAAAAAGTTGGCTTAAAGCTCAATATTCAGAAAACGAAGATCATGGCATCCGGTCCCACCACTTCATGGGAAATAGATGAGGAAACAGTGGAAACAGTGTCAGACTTTATTTTTCTGGGCTCCAAAATCACTGCAGATGGTGATTGCAGCCATGAAATTAAAAGACGCCTACTCCTTGGAAGGAAAGTTATGACCAACCTAGATAGCATATTCAAAAGCAGAGACATTACTTTGCCAACAAAGTTTCGTCTAGTCAAGGCTATGGTTTTTTCCTGTGGTCATGTATGGATGTGAGAGTTGGACTGTGAAGAAGGCTGAGCGCCAAAGAATTGATGCTTTTGAACTGTGGTGTTGGAGAAGACTCTTGAGAGTCCCTTGGACTGCAAGGAGATCTAACCAGTCCATTCTGAAGGAGATCAGCCCTGGGATTTCTTTGGAAGGAATGATGCTAAAGCTGAAGCTCCAGTACTTTGGCCACCTCATGTGAAGAGTTGACTCACTGGAAAAGACTCTGATGCTGGGAGGGATTGGGGGCAGGAGGAGAAGGGGACGACAGAGGATGAGATGGCTGGATGGCATCTCTGACTCGATGGACGTGAGTCTGAGTGAACTCTGGGAGTTGGTGATGGACAGGGAGGCCTGGCGTGCTGCGATTCATGGGGTCACAAAGAGTCGGACACGACTGAGCGACTGATCTGATCTGATCTGATAGGTTAGTCTAAGATGTTGAATATAATTCCCTGTGCTATACAGTAAATCCTTGTGGCTTATCTATTTTATGTATAGTAGTATGTATCTGTTAATCCTGCACTTCTAATTTGAGGAACACCCCATTTTTGACATTAGAAATGGTCTGGAAAATTTGGTGGAATTAATTTCCCACTGTGTCAAGGCTGTATATTATCACACTAATTATTTAACTTATATGCAGAGTACATCATGCAAAGTGCCAGGCTGAATGAAGCACAAGCTGGAATCAAGATTGCCGGGAGAAATATCAATAAACTCAGATATGCAGATGACACCACCCTTATGGCAGAAAGCTAAGAGGAACTAAAAGAGCCTCTTGATGAAAGTGAAAGAAGAAAGTGAAAAAGCTGGTTTAAAACTCAACATTCAAAAAACTAAGATCATGGCATGCAGTCCCATCACTTCATGGCAAATAGATGGGGAAACAATGGAAACAGTGATAGACTATTTCTTGTGCTACAAAATCACTGCAGATGGTGACTGCAGCCTTGAAATGAAAAGAGACTTGCTCTTTGGAAGAAAAGCTATGACCAAACTAGACAACATATTAAAAAGCAGAGACATAACTTTGCCAAAAAAGCTATGGTTTTTCCAGTAATCATGTAAGGAGGTGAGAGTTGGACCATAAAGAAAGTTGAGCACTGAAGAATTGATGCTTTTGAACTGTGGTGTTGGAGAAGACTGTTAAGAGTCCCTTGGACTACAAGGAGATCCAACCAGTCAATCCTAAAGGAAATCAGTCCTGAATATTCATTGGAAGGACTGATGCTGAAGCTGAAGCTCCAATACTTTGGTCACCTGATTCAAAGAACTGACTCATTGGAAAAGACCTTGATGCTGGGAAAGATAGAAGGTGGGAAGAGAAGGGGATGACAGAGGATGAGATGGTTGGATGGCATCACCAACTTGATGGACATGAGTTTGAGCAAGCTCCAGGATTTGGTGGTGTTCAGGGAAGCCTGGTGTGCTGCAATCCATGGGGTCACAAAGAGTCGGACAGGACTGAGTGACTGAACTGAACTGTATGGGGTGCGATCCTATGGACTGTAGCCCACCAGCTTCCTCTGTCCATGGAATTCTCCAGACAAGAATATTGGAGTGGGCTGCCATCCTCCAGAAGATCTTCCTGACCCAGGGATCGAACCCAGGTCTTCTGCATTGAAGGCAGATCCTTAATTTCTGAGCCACCAGTGTGTGCGTGCTATCCCTTCAGTTGTGTCCAACTTTTTGTGACCCTATGAACTGGAGCCCACCAGGCTCCTCTGTCCATGAGATTCTCCAGGTAAGAATACTGGCGTGGGTTGCCATTTCCTCCTCCAGGGGATTTTCCCCACCCAGGGATCAAACCCGGGTCTCCTGCATTGCAGGTGGATTCTTTACCGTCTCAGCCACCAAGGAAGCCCCTAATTTCCCAGTGACCTATATTTTAATGTTAAGATAATACTTTGTTACTCTGGAGTGATCTTTTAGTCGGTATTCTGATTCTTAGAACTAGACATTCTCTACTTTTCTAACTCATCTCACTTAACTGATGCCACATGCCAGGGGATAGAGAATATTCTATGTGTCATGTGTGGGTGTGAATTATTTTTTGGGGGGGTGTCTCCCTAAAATCTGGTCTTGGGTTGCTTCTCCTACTTCATATACACATCCTCCTTCTCAGACTAGTCCAAGATCACCATGCTCTGGACCTCCTCTGGCTTTTCTGAAAAAGCACATGTATGGCTGGTGAGGTTTTAAACAAGCCTCGGTAATAGCTCATGATTATTGAGTTCATAGGTGACACTGAGCTTGGGCAATAATTTTACCAGCACTGCCTCATTTAAGCTTTAGGCAGTCATTGAGAAGTGGACACTAGTATTATTCCCATTTTACAAATGAGAAAACTGAGTCTGAGAGAGGTTAAGTCACTGATGCAAGGACTTACAGGTGGTGAAGACAAGATGCAAGCCCAAGTACCCTGACTCCAGTGGTTGTGGTCTTTGCTGGAAATATATTGTATTTACTCACCAAAACATCACCAAGGAATACTGCTTTTTATTTTATTTTAATTTTATTTTTTTAAGATTTTTTTTTACTGTGGACCATTTTTAAAGTCTTTATTGAATTTGTTACAATATTGCTTCTGTTTTTATGTTTTGGGGTTTTGGCCTTGAGGCATGCGGGATCTTATCTCCTTGACCAGGGATCGAACCTGCACCCCCTGCATTGGAAGCCCAGAGTCTTCATCACTGGGCTGCCAGGGAAGTCCCTGCCTTGAATTTTAAAATTTGATTTCAGTGTCCCTTCACGTTTCACCACACTTGACCTTCACTGTCACTATAGGATGTATGACTTTATCCTCATTTGACAGGTAAGGAAATCAAGATGTCTGAAGTTTAGGCAACTCAAGCATGGGCTTGGAAGGAGTAAATGAGTGGGGCTGGGGTCTCTGGTCCTCTTCAGAGCTTGAGGGTTTGAGTTCATATGCCATCAACTATGATTCACTCACATGCTTCCAAGGACTAGTCTGGGGTTGTGGTATGGGGTTCCACAAATCACACTATAAATGGACTGTTTGATTACGGATCAGCCTGGAGGAACCATCACAGATCCCACCTGAATGAAAACAATCACCCTTTGACTATCTCCAGGGATTCCAAAAATTTCAAATGTAGGTAGTAATAAAGTGAAAATGAAAGTCACTCAGTTGCTCTTTGGGACCCCATGGACTATACAGTCTGTAGAATTCCCCAGGCCAGAATACTGGAGTGGGTAGCCATCCCCTTCTCCAGGGGATCTTCCTAACCTAGGAATTGAATCCAGGTCTCCCACATTGCAGGCAGATTCTTTACTAGCTGAGCCACCAGGGAAGCCCAAGGATACTGGAGTGGGTAGACTATCCCTTCTCCAGCAATCTTCCTGACCCAGGAATTGAACCAGGGTCTCCTGCATTGCAGGCAGATTCTTTACCAGCTGAGCCACCAGGGAAGCCCTAGGTAATAATAAAAATATGGGTAATAATAAATATAACAGTCTTCACAACAGTAATAACAGAAAAACCAGCACAGTAGGTGATTTTCTAAGAAGAGATAAAAACTTGACCCCAGGAAGTATATACAGTGGGTCTCATACCCATTTTAGAGACCAGAAAACCAAGACTAAGAATTGTTAAGTTTTGTCTCAGATTTGTCTAAGATCACAGGCCTTGCATGGTAATCCACTGCTCCACTATCTTGACACTTACTCGGGGTTATGCTACTTCCTTTCATTCACTTCAGCCCTTTAACCTTCACGACCTCCATGACACCCCGCTTTTGCTTTGGGGTATCTTGGCTGATACCTCCCCTCACTTCCAAGTGGTTCCACCCACTGCCCATTAATCCTCATTATTGCCTTTCTAATATCTCTTCATAAATCTTTCACCACTTGGCACTTGATTATAATGTCATAAAAGGACTATAATCTAAATTGATATCTTACATTTATTGTTGTTTAAATGATGAGAGAGAAGAGAAAGTTCATACAATATTTAAATATTTCTTTTCCCTTGAGGGCTATGAATAGAAGGCTCTTTCCACTCCACTCTGAGTATTTTCTTTTTTTTTTTTTCTTTCCAGTTTGAGGCACAGCAGGCAACTCAGAACATTCCAGTGCTTCTAGTCTATCCACAGATACCAGTATGCTGTGAAGTATAGTTTCATTTCTATATAGTCCCTATTGATTTGGACAGAGACTGCTTGGTTTATACTAACTTAAACCAAAAAATAGAGTTAATCTGAAGGCCATGGAAGCATTTTATGGAACTTGTATCAGTCATCCATCACTGTGGTAACACCCCATAATAAAACAGCTGAAACATTATTTATTTTAAAACAAAAAGCATGATTTTGGCAGATGAGTCTCTGGATTGTTGATTTATGTGAGTTTTAGCAGGGGTGTGCTCTGCTCAGCTCACTTACATGTCGGGGTCAGTTGAAAGGCAATCGATCTAGAATGGCCTTGGGTGGGCAACCTGGGGTGACCAGCTGTGTTCCACGTGTCTTATACCCCAAGAGAATAGCTTGGACATGGTCTCACAGTGATGGCCCTAGTGGTAAAGAACCCTCCTGCCAATGCAGGAGACGTGGGCTTGATCCCAGGGTCAAGAAGATCCCCTGGAGAAGGAAATGACAACCCACTCTGTATTCTTGCCTGAGAAGTCCCATGGACAAAGGAGACTGGTGGGCTACAGGCAAGAGGGTCAAGAAGACATGGACACAACTGAAGTGACTTAGCACATTCTTAGAGGGGGAAGGCTGAGGAACACAGCCATGGAAAAGATCCAGTGCTTTCTCAGGCTTCTACTGTGTCATGAGCTAATGTCCCGATAAGCGTGTCTGAGTCCAGAGTCAAAGGGGGGCAGAACACCCCACCCAGGGTGGGAGGGCACTAAAAATTACACAGCGAAGGGTATAAATACTGGGAGGGGCCATTAATACAATCGATTTTCCATGGAGCCCCAAGCAGGAAGGAGAAGTGGGCTTGTGTGGGTCAGGAATGAGACCGGAAGCCATCACACACCGAGGCAGCACTGTCCCTGGCAGCTACTCAGCATCTCATCTCTATGGCTACTCAGCATCTCATCTCTATGGCTACTCAGCATCTCATCTCTGCAGCTCTCTGAGCCTCTTTTCCCTCTTGCCTCTAATGAGTGCTTCCTCTGCTGCCTTTGTCCACATTTTTGTGCGTCTTTGTACCTTTGCTGGAACATCACTGCCCTTGCTTACATGGCTGTCCATATCAGGCACCAGCCCAATAACTTGTATCTTAACCTTACATTCCTGGGACAGACTAGTGATTGATTCATCCCAGCCTCTGGAATCACCCCCCATGTTGGGAATCTTAGTTCTCCCCTGTAATATTGTGTTAGGGCTGCTGTCACAAATTAGCACAGGCTGAGTGGCTTAATTAACATTTATTTTCTCACAGTTCTGGAGACCAGAAGTCTGAAATCAAGGTGTCCACAGGGTTGGTGTCTCCTGAGGCCTCTCTACCTGGTCTATAGATGGCCATCTTCTCCCTGTGTTTTTCTATGATCTTTCCTCTGAAACATCTGTGCCATAATCTTCTCTTCTTACAAGAACACCAGTCATAATGGAGTAGGGACCACCATCATGACCTCATTTTAACTTAGCTTTCTCTTCAAAGACTCATCTCCAAACAAGGATACATTTTAAATACTGGGGGGTGGGGGTGGGGTTTAAGATTTTAATATGAATTTGGAGAGAATACAGTTCAGCCTGTAACAGCCCATTAAGCTTGTTCTTTTTCCTTCCCCAGTTTGGTCAATGGCACCATCAACCATACTGGTGTCCAGGATGAAAACTTCAGAGTCAACCTTTATCCTTTTTACCCCCACCTCTCATCCAACCCATCATCAAGCCCAGCAAATACTACAATCAAAATATTGGTCAATTCACTGCTTCCCACTTCAATCATCCCCACCATCCAAGTCCAAGTCATCATTGTCTTAGTGGATGCCCGTGGTTGCCTCCACCCAGCTTGCAGTCACTTCCAATCTCATTGCCCTGTTTTGTTTTCTCCATGCGTTAGTCACTCAGTCATGTCTGACTCTTTGCGACCCCATGGACTGTAGCCCACCAGGCTCCTCTGTCCATGGAATTCTCCAGGAGTGGGTTGCCATTCCCTTCTCCGGGGGACTGAACCCAGGTCTCCTGCACTGCAGGAAGATTCTTTACCGGCTGAGCCACCAGAGAAGCCACATAGCATTTTCTACTATCTGAGATCATCTTCTTTTCTTAAAATATTTATTTATTTGGCTGCACTGAGTCTTAGTTGTGTCGTGTGGGATCTAGTTCCCTGACCAGGGATTGAATCCGGGGCCCCAGGCTTGGGAGTGCAGAATCTTAGCCACGGGACCACCAGGGAACTCCTGAGATCATCTTCTTGAATCCTTGCTTTTACCTGTCCCTTTGTTTATTTCGGTTAGTGCTGGATGCCCGTGCCCAGCAGTCTTCTGTGACTGGTGACTTGTAGGTGCTCAAGGTCGAATGAATGAAGAGGGGTGAGTCATGTGGTACAAATATGACTGCAGTCTCCCCACTTCCCCACTGCCTCCTCATCATGCATCGGTGGGCAGTTCTTTAAAAAAGGACATGAGCAGAGAGCACCCTTGAAAGGCATTGACTATAGCCCCAGATGCCACGTCTGTGTTGAGAGTCCCAGGTCAGGCCCTTAGTTGAGCCTATGAAGTCAGGCTTGCTTGAGCCGTGCCCTGTGTGAACAGGATGAGGAGTGAGGCAGACCCTGCTTCAACCTACTTAACGATGAATATCGGAGATTCCTTTGTAATGAATACAACCGCTGACCTACAATTAGTCTGGAAGCCTGTCCTCTAATTTAGTTCACAAAGCGGTCCCAGCAGGACCTCAACTTAGAATTTGTCAGCAGTTAGATTCATAGAATGGCAGAGCCCAAAGAGTCCCTGTAAATACTTAAGAGAAATAAAGCTGCATCCACTTAAAAAATATTCTATAATTCTGCCTTCCCCCTGGCCTGCTCCCCAGTTAACCCAAATGTGTTTATTTATGATGTCTAGGCCCTGCTTCCCAAAAGGATTAGATGTGGCTTCCATTAAATAGAATTTCAAATAGAATGAATGGATTTAAAGAGAGGAGAGAGCTCAAGACAACACCAAGAGGGGCCCCTGAAAAGCCAGAGAGGCAGTGAAGGGGAGACCTCAGGTTGAGGGAGCGAAGGGAAGCCAGGAAGAGGGATGGACATGGGAGGGGTGAGAGGTGCAGACCTTTGGGATCTGAGGATGGGAACTGTCTTAAGCCCTACCCTGGCCATGGGAGGAGGGTGTACCTACAATCTCTACTCCCCAGCTTAATGTTTGATGTGTCCTGTCTGTTGACCTCTTGAGTTTCCTTCTCCTAAGTCATGTTCCCAATTTGCCAGTGCGTAGAGCCCATCCTAACCCTTTGGGCCTATTACCTAGGTGCCAGAAAAAAGGAAAGGGAGTCAAGAGGGGGGAAAATGGGGGTCCATCAACACAAACAAAGCTAATACTTACATAGACTTATGTAGATTCCTACCCCATGCTAAGTACTGTTCTAAGCACTTTGTATGAATTAACTCAGTTTTTATATAGTGATCCTATTATTATCCCCACTGGTAGCTCAGATGGTAAAGAATCTGCAAATCTGCCTGCAACATGGGAGACCTGGGTTCAATCCCTAGGTGAGAAAGATCCTCTGGAGAAGGGAATGGCTACCCACTCCAGTATTCTTGCTTGGAGAATTCCATGGACAGAGGAGCCTGGTGGGCTACAATCCATGGGGTCACAAAGAGCCGGACATGACGGAGCAACTTTTACTTTCACTTATTGTGAAGGAAGGACTTTGCAAATGGTGCATCTTTCTGAGACTGTGCTATAATTATAATCACAACAATAATTATCCCTTTTCCTCTCTGTACTCAGACCCATAACATAATGAAACATTTCTCAACTTTCTCTCTTCCTTCAGTGTCTTTTTCTCGTTCCTTCCATTGACCTTCCAATTCCCCATCTCCCACATTTCAGGTTTTCTGAGATTCCCGGAGCTCAGCACAGACTGGACATCTGACCTTGGGTAAGCTATTTCAGTAATCTGTGCCTCAATTGCTCACGTAAAATGGGGATGATAATAATAGTCAAGTCTTCTGGTTCCTTTGTAAAATGATTAAAATGTGTAGAACAATCAACACAGTGGCTGGCAATTAGCAAGAGCTCAATAACTATAAGCTACTATTGTACTAATTGTATCAGTTCAATGGGACAACATTACTGCTGAGGACATCACATCGCTTTAGTGGTGTACCACAAGAGTTGCTTTCTCATTAGTCAGGAGCTCAGCTGGAGGCTGGCTCACTGAAGCTGGTGACACTCAAGTGTCTACATTGCATGGGGGTCTGGTCTAGGCTGGACTTGGCTGGGACACCTTATAGCTGGACATCTCTGCTTCATGGGCCTCTGGGACGGGTGGACTAGGCCAGGCATGAACTTCTTGTGGTGATGACAGGAGTGCAAGGAAGTAAGCAGAAATATGCAAGGCCTCTGGAGGCCAAGGACAAGAATGAATCCACAGTCACTTCTATTTGCCACACATATCACATGGGGAGAGAGAAATATACTCTGCCTTTTTGGAAAGACCTCTAAAGTCACAGGAAAAAAGGCATGGGGACAATCAGGGTGGAGAATTAGGGCTTTTCATGCAATCAGTCTATTCTGTTAAGTATCATCATTCATATATATACATATATATATATTATTTTTTTTTTTAAAAAAAAGCTCTGGTCACAGAAACATTGTACAAGATTTACTTTTCACCAGTCTGTTCGGGCATGCTTCTAATGATATCAGAATCACCTGGATCAATGATAGCCAGTGTGCATATTATGTGCCCACATTATGTGCCCAATTCAGTAATATTGTAGTAGAATTATCCACATTATGTGCCCAATTCAGTAATATTGCCACTGTAGTCACGGACCAGTTTTGGCCAACATGGCATAACACACTGCTTCAGATTTCCTCAAGACTGGGCAGTTGACGACGATGACCAGTTTCACTTTGCCTTGTCTGATCATTTTAAGTGTCTGCTTGTACCCCAGCATGTACTTTCCACTTTCCATAACCAGTTGGAGCCTAGAGTTGACTGACCCCAGTGGCTTTTTCATCTGCTTTGTGGCCACCAACTTCCTGTCTTAGGTGCAGGCTGCTGCTGCTGCTGCTAAGTCGCTTCAGTCGTGTCCGACTCTGTGCGACCCCATGGACTGTAGCCTACCAGGCTTCTCCGTCCATGGGATTCTCCAGGCAAGAACACTGGAGTGGGTTGCCATTTCCTTCTCCAATGCATGAAAGTGGAACATGAAAGTGAAGTCACTTAGTTGTGTCTGACTCTTAGCAACCCCATGGACTGCAGTCTACCAGGTTCCTCCATCCATGGGATTTTCCGGGCAACAGTACTGGAGTGGGGTGCCATTGCCTTCTCCTCTTAGGTGCAGGACTACCCCCCAAACCAAGAGCCACCAAGATGGCTGGGGTATTCCTGTTTATATTTAAACGTTGAATTTGAATCAAAATCTTCCATTCCCGGGCTGGAGAATCACTGCTGTGCAAACTTTTTCAGGTGACTCTGATGCCACGGGACTGACTTTGAGGCCCCTACTCAACTTACATAGTCAACTGATCAGAAGGCTCATCTGGGGCTCTGCTGAAAACAGATTCCTTGGCTACTTCCCTGGAGATGTCAGTTAGGCTTCTGAAACCCAAATTTTAATAAATGCTCTCCAGGAGCATCCTAATGATGGGGAAAATTGGGAAACACTCTTCTAAGGCAGCAAATTTCTTTAAGAGATGAAAACTGAGATCCAGAAGAGGGAAGAGACCCGAGAAAAGTCACCCCAAAAGAAAGTACTAATTGCGGCTAGAATTCAAGTGACCTAACTCCCTCCTGGCCAAGTGTCTTTTACAATATAAATGACTAGAAATTTCTACACCTCAACCGTACCACCACAGAGTCCTATTGGGATTCAGTGTTTAAGGAAAAATAAAGTCAACCTTGGTTTCAAATGGCCCTTGATTTACCATCTCTTTTGAACAAATACTCCCAGAGATCAAGTTTCACATATGGTGCCTAGATACCCTCTCCTGATATCTCAAGGGGTTGTGGTGGGCTTAGAAATGTGCTGGTTAGACCTCTCTGCCCAGTTGTGGGAAGTGAGGTCAGCAGGCAGCCTCCAGCTGTCAGCTTCTTTGGGGTCTGCTTGAGCTGCAGACACTCCTCACCCAAGGTCATGGGGTTTCTGGCAACTAACAGAGGTAGGGGTACCAGGGTCCGATGCCTCCTGAGGGGCAGTTCTCACTCCAGAGACGCCGCTTGGTTGCCTGGATCTTTGTCAGGCTGCATCACAGTTCATCTTTTTTTTTTTTTTTTTTTTTAATTGTTTTAGGAGTTTTCACCTGCTAAGTCTTTTTAAAAATTTTTATTTATTTATTTTTCTTTTTGGTTGCACTGGATGTTTGATGTGCAAGCTTTCTCTAGTTGCAGCAAGCAGGGGCTACTCTCTAGCTGCGGTGTGTGGGTTTGTCACTGAGGTGGCTTCTCTTGTTGTGGAGCTTGGACTCCTGAGCAAGGGCTCAGAAGCATTGGCGCACAGGCTTAGCTGCTCTGTGGCATGTGGGATCTTCCCAGGCCAAGGATTGAACCCGTGTCTGCTGCATTGGCAGGCAGATTCTTATTCACCATGCCACCGGCGAAGTCCCACAGTTCATTTTCTTACTGTGCCTGGTCCTCTCATTCCCTTCATAGGTGTTGATTCTTAAATACCTTGCATCCCAAACTCTGTCTCTGCAACAAGGGTCGAAAACAATGGCAGCGGTGTAAAAAGAGGGATTTTGGTTGTGGCAATGAGCTTTGCCAAGGGGCACACGATGAGGGAAACAGACTCGTGTATCACATAAAGTGCATGCTTTTAAGGAAGCCTTGGCCGACAGAAGTACGGGAGACACCTAAACATTTAAATCACCTTTTCCTATTGATTAAGGTAAATACTTTACTGATGGTTTTAATCAATACCCCTATAAATCCTCCCTCTGTGATGGTTTTACTGTGCATTTAATGTTTCTGTCTTTAATTGAGTTACATCCCCCTCAGCCCAAAATGATGAACTGAAAGTTAGAAATCATCTGGGCGCTGACAAAAACGGGGAGTATTTTTTCCCCTTGTTTAATCTGAAGAACTAAATCCTTTGAACATTAGTCAGCAAGCCCAATTTGGTCATCAGTGGCTGGTCTCATTTCCTTACCTCTCTGGGTCTCAGTTTCTTCATCTGGAGATGGGGGCAATGGCTGCTTTGCCCATGAAAGAGGACACCCGAGAAAGCCCTGAAGCTGAAAGGGAGTCTTATTATTAACTACTCAAGGCAGGGATTTGCAAGAAAAGTTACAGAATCTTCCATGGTATCCACAGGGAGTGGCCGTGGTGGTCCTGGGGACTGTAATTCCTCCCACAGCCCTCTTTCTGCACTGCCATCCGCTGATTGATTTGCCCATTTTGTCAGCTGAGTGTAAATATCCACCTGTCAATCACTCCATTATGCTAAGTGCCCATCCAGCCCAGAATGGTGATTTACACCCTCTGGGGAAAGCCCCAGTCCTCTTGGCAGCTGTGCTGTGTGCAAGGTAGGCAGAGTAGGGCTGCATTCCCAGGTCTATACTCCAGGCCCTCAGAGACGTGGTCTTTTCCTCAAAGGATCTGGACCACAGATGGGAAGTGTTCTCACATCTCTTTTCCATCCCCTGTTTTACTGAGGGGATGACGTTCAGCAAACCCCATAATCTACAGGAACGGCTATCTTCCACCAGAGGAGAAGTATCTTCAACAGAGGTGCTTACCAGAGGTTACTTTGCCCCCCAAGGGGACATTGACAGTGTCTGAAGATGTTTTAGATTAGGGGTCCCCAACCTCTGGGATCTAATGCCTGATGATCTGAGGTGGAGCTGGTTTAACAATAATAGAAATAAAGTGCACAGTGAACGCAAGGAGGTTGAATCATCCTGGAATCATCCCTCCACCCCTCATCCCCAGTCTGTGGAAAAACTGTCTTTAGCGAAATCAGTTCCTGTTGCCAAGATGTTTGGGGACGACTGTTACAGACGGTCATGACTATGGGTGTGCTCCTGGTGTCTACTACGCACAGTAGGCCAAGGATGCTGCTAAAAAGTCTGTGATTCATAAGACTGGCCCCCACACAGAGAATTATCTAGTCCAAAGCATCAACAGTGGCACTGTGAAGAAATCCAGATCTACAGGCGCGAGAGACTGTGGAGCATCACTGGGCACTGGGCAGCTCAAGGAAAGGCTCACAGACACAATCATTTGTCATAAGATTGCTTTGGGAAAGGCAGGATTTAGGGTGATAGATGAGCATGATGATGATGTTAGGGGAAGAAATAGCTGGTCAGAACTTCCCAGAGCTGGTACAGTCTTCTGTAATCTTCACTTCATAGAGATGGGTTCTGAGGCTCAGATTGGGGACCAACTTTCTTGAGCTGACCGCAGATCTGGAATGGGGATTCTTGTTTTGATTAGCACTTTGGAGATCTTTTTTCACCATCTGAGAGGTGAAATCACTGGAAGTGATTGACAGGCAGTGGCTCTCCAGAGGGCTCATGTTTGCTGAGCATCTAAGTCTACCATGCTGGGATTGATTTGTGATGTCTGCCACAGGCGTAGGAAGGAAGGAGTGGCAGCCCTTGGGAAAAAAAGTTACCTTCCTTGCACTTTGCCATCTTTCTCATCCTCAGTCATCACAGTTAAGGGCAAATACATATAAGGACACTTAAAAATATTTAGAATCTTGTTAAGCTAAACAGAAAGAGATATTTTAAAACATCCTCCTTGCTTAAAAATGTATTTTTCTGATTGTTATAGTAATACATGCTTATTATAGCCAATAAGGATAAATAAAGAGGAAAAAAATTTGCCAATATTCCAGAAATAGCTACATGGATGTTTTGTGATAGATCTTTTTATACTTTTATTCTACCATATGTATTCTTCCCCTGAATTTTCCTAAAATTAAATTCATGATGACTCATGACTTTAAAAAAAAATTAACACTAATATATGTGTGTTATTCATGTCATTAAATACATTTGTAAGCATTGTTAGGTCAGGGCTGTGGATGTGCTAACATTTATTTTAATACATTCTGTAGTTGGATGCCAGTGTTTTTTTAGTTGAGTTTTAAAAAACTTAATTATTTTGCTTATTTTTATATAAACAACTTGTAAGTAATATTTTGCATCTGGATGATTTTTCCATTGAATTAAGGTTTACAATAGAGTAATGACTGGTTCAAAGGTTATGAAAATTATTAAGATCCTTGATACATTTTATTAGATTTCTTTCAAACAAATGACTCTGATTATACTTCTATCAGGAAGGAATATGAAGGCCAGTTTCTCTGAATTTTCTGAAAAAATAGCAGTTAAAAAATCATTATTTTTTAAGCAAAGGCATACTGTCTTGTTTTAAAATTTGTATTTGTTAGTGAGGTTGAATTTTTAAAAGTGATTTCAGTTATTTGTATATTTCTCTTGTGTGAAATATTTGTTCATGTCTTTTATCCATTTTTCTTTGGGAAATTTTTTTTCTGTTTTTCATTTGTTTAAATTCTTCAGATTATATTAACCTTTATTAAAATTTTTATATTTGTTATAAATATTTCCCTCAGTCTGTCATCAAACTTTCATGTATGTATGTATGTCTGTTTACATTAACAAATTATAATGTGTTTGTCCAAATCCTTTTTCTTTAGTAATTTATCTCATTGCTTGTAAGCCAGCCATTTCTTTTTCTATCTTAACCATACATAAATATGATTAGTATACATATAATCACACATATACAGAGAGAGGCTTTCATTTTAATTATATAAATATGATTAAGATATGATTAAATATAAAGATATATGTGTAGAATTTCCTTGGTCTGTTCATATTTGGGAGGTAGATTTAGCATCTGAAGTTTATTTAGGGGGCAAGGTAAGAGACAAACTTTTTTACTTCAAATATTTACCAGCTTTCTCAGTGGTTTTTATTATCTAACTCTGTCTTATTTTCCTGACATGATGCCGTCAGATATTGTATTCTTCTACTTCATAGAGTTTGTTTGTGGGTTAGCTGCTCCTCTGCATTTTTCTGCCGGTATCTGTAGTAATTATTAATGCTATTCACCAGCATGTCTGACTTGCTGGCTACCAGGAGTGTGATTAGGTTGTACAACCTGGCAATTATATTCCTTAGGGTTGCATGGCGTCATGTGACTTGTTCTGACCGATGAAATATAAGCAGATATTAGGTGGGTCTTTCTGGGTTGGAATATTTGCTTGCCAGTGGAATATCTTCCAGAACTCTGTGCTCCACCACTGATTCCATCAGCTGGAGTACAGAGATGTAGAGGAGAGCCCTCAATCAACCTCTAGCAAACATGCATCAGAAACAAGATAAAAATCTTTGTTTCTAAGACACTTATCCTTTGGGCTTGTTTGTTACTACAGCAGAACTGAGTGTGTGCTGACTGAGACATATTCTACTGTTTTAATTATTATATCTGTGATACATTTTAATACATTGTCAAGTAAATCAGTCCTTGTTGCTTCTTATTGCCCCTGACAAATGTTCTGAATAATTTTTTATCTGTTTTCCCAAAAAGCCTTTTGACTCATTACATCAAATAGTATTACCTCTCCTTGCCTTCCCAGATGAAACTCAGTGGGATTTGGTTTGAATTGTATGCACTATATTACTAAATTTAAAATAATTGACATTCATTCAATATTTCATTTTCCCATCCAGAAAGTGGCATCTTATTCAATTTATTTACAAATTATTTTATGTATTTCCATAAATATTTTTATAGAGAGTTCTGTATATTATCATGAACATTATTTCTAAATATTTTATGTATATTGCTGCTTTTCATCTGGGATCACCATATCATTAGTTTTTTCTAACTGGTTTTTGCTGTTATTTAAGAGTACATTTTATTCTGTACATTTCATTATGAATTCAGCTACCCTACAGGATTTTAATTGGTTTTAATAATTTTTCAGTTTGTTGTTTTAGATTACTTTTCAAAATGTTTATTTTTAAAATTTAAACAGTACATTCTAATTTAAACAACTAAGTTTCACTATGCCAAATAGAAATAACATTGTGAATAAATCAACACAAATTATTTTTACAGTTATTAATTTGGAACTATAATTTATATACTATTAGGTTTTCTCTAAACTCATATTTTTAACTTTTTATAGAGACTAGTATACTGAATTCATGTATACCCATATCCAAAACTTTAAAAATGTTCAAACATGACCAGTCTTATTTTACCTGTACAGCTTCAATTCTTATCCACTCTACACACACCTTATACACACAAACCACACACAATTTTGCACTGAATTATTCTGAAGAAAATTCTACAACATCATATCATTTCACCCATAAGTATTTCATATATTCTAATTTTTAATCTAAATCATGACTTTCCCCTCTTTAATTTAAATTTTCCAAATTCCACATATTGTCCTGAAAACATGTTGTAGATGGCCCACTCTAGCTCCATCTTATTTTAAAACATTGAACAAATAATACCTGCTTATGATAAACAATTTTTTTTAAGTTCTCAAGCAGTAGAAAGGGATTTGCAATGCAAAGTGAATTTTTGTTTTTTCTCATGTCCCAAGTACCTTTTCCTCAAAAGTGTCTTTTATAGGTTTTTTTTGAATATTCCAGATAGACATCATGCCAATTGCAAAAAAAAAAAAGTCTGAGGCTAGAACTTCCAGCACAGTCAGGATTATGTTCTTTATTTCTAGTGAGTAGAGGAAGCCAGGATTCATATCCATGAAATTTGGTACTGACATTTGCTTTTATCTACTACCCCAGACTTTCATACAGTAAAGAAATACACTACTCCTTCCAGGTTATTAAGAACTGGATACTGAATTTGATCAAATTCCTTTTTGTTATCTATTGAAATGATTGGACAATTGTGTCCTTTGATTTATTGATGTAAAATTTCATCTTGTTATTGTTGTTGTCATTCAGTTGCCAAGTTGTGTCTGACTCTGACTCTATGAACTGCAGCACGCCAGGCCTCCCTGTCCTTCACCATCTCCCTGAGTTCACTCAGACTCATGTCCATTGAGTCAGTGATGCCATTCAACCACCTCATCCTCTGTTGCCCGCTCCTCCTCTTGCCCTCAACCTTTCCCATCATCAGAGCCTTTTCCAATGAATTACCTCTTCACATCAGGTGGCCAAAGTATTGGAGCTTCAACTTCAGCATGTTAAACCCTTTGTTTAATTTCTGAGATAACTAAAATTTGGAATCTTATTTTGTTTGTTATATTTTAACATCCTATTGGTCTAAATTTGTTCATTTTTTTAAATTTAGAAAATATTTGTATCTATATTTATAAGTGCAACCGGGCTATAGATATCTATTCTATTTTCGTTATATTTTGCATTACTATCAGGAAACTTTCTTTTTCTAACTTTG
Source organism: Bubalus bubalis (assembly GCF_019923935.1). Taxonomy (NCBI): domain Eukaryota; kingdom Metazoa; phylum Chordata; class Mammalia; order Artiodactyla; family Bovidae; genus Bubalus; species Bubalus bubalis. The sequence continues at coordinate 23,125,109 of NC_059174.1, read as the reverse complement.
AAATGATACTAGTGGAATTAATTTGACCCCTCCTGGAAATGTGAAAGTATTCATAGTAAGACAGGCTAGCCCTGGAGATTTTTTTCACAGGCAATTTTTTTGATAGTTTTAAAATGTCTTGAATCAATTTTGATCAATTATATTTTCCTAGAAACCATTTATTTCATTGAAAAATTTCAGGGAAATTTACTTAATATTTACACTTGTAAAAGATAGTCGCTACTTTTAAACTTGATTTCAAAGATAAATATGTGTTAATTTTAGAACATTGATTTGAGAAACCGGAAAGCAAAATAAAAAATAAAAGTAACATGCATTTCAAGTTTCTTTCAACATTTCAGTCTATAAACTTCATATCTATTTGTCAGGCGAGCTCCCCATTTTGCTTAATAAAACATGAAAGATTTTGTATGTCATAAGCTTTCAAAAATGTAATTTTAAGCACTGTATAATATCCTATGCTACAGATGTAACATATTTATCCAATTTCCTCTAGTTAAACATTTAAGTTACTTCTATTTTTTCCTATGAATAATACTGGGATATATTGCTTTGTAAATACACATATTTATACTCTGTAATTTTTTCCTCAGCATATATTTTTGGAAATAAAGCCAAAGCTTATGAATACACTTTTCCAACTCTGGCTATTATATTTCAAATACCTGTCCTGTTTCTCTTTTTTGTCTTTTTCATTACTATTCAGAGGAAGCATTTTTTTCAAATATGTATTGGGCGTTTATAATTCTTATGTCCATTCTGAGTTGCCTATTCATATTCTTTTCCTATTTTCTGATAGGTCTTGATAATATTCTTATTATTTTAGGTGATTTGTTAACTATATACATCTATAATAGCTTTACCTAGATTGTCATATGCTTTTGCTTGTTAATTTCTTGAGGGTATAGGAACTTTTCTTGTTTATGTAGTCTATTAATTCTTTCCCTTTATGCTTTTCCCTTTGCTTTTATACTTAGAAAGGACTTCATTATTTCATTTTATAAAGCTCTTATCTCTTGTTACATTCCCTTCCTCATTTCTCATTTTATTTGTTTTTTTTTTCTTGCTTTCCTTTGTATTATTAAATTTGCCAGAGTAAAGCCTGTTTTCCTACAGCTTTAATGAGTCATCTCATACATTTAGACTCTGCTTCTCTTTCTCAAATCAATCATTTTTCATCTTTTATCTATTTAATTTTTCTCCAGCTTTCCTTTAGGTTTATTGTGCTGTTCATTTGCTATGTTCTTGAAGCAAAGAATTATTCATTTATTTTCATTCTTTCTTGTTTAATAATAAAACAATTTATGGCTTTACATTTATTTTCTTTAAGTGTAGCATTGGCAGCTTTCCATAATCTTCGACAAAGCGTTGTTTTGTTCTCATTTTACTATTTTCTAAATAGTCCATAACGAAAGTTTTTATTTCCCTTTTGACTCAATAACTATTTATGAGAATTTTTCAACTTATTTATTATCCAGGTTTCTATTATTTTCTTTGTGGTTGTTAGCAATGTTTCCATGTATTTTACTTCTGTCAGGGAATTTGGCCTGTAAACTAACTTCTTTTTTTTTTTTTTTTTTGATTGAGGTTCTCCTGACAGTGCAGTAGGTGGAGAGCTTTTGAAAACATTCAACTAACACTTGAAAAAGTATTTACAGGGAACATAGTTGGATAGGCTATATACTTCCAGTCTTATTAACTCTATTATTCACTTTTTCTCGGTTTTCTTGATGTGTTGAAGGCATCTGAAGTTTGTTAAAGTGAAAGTCGCTCAGTCGTGTCCGACTCTTTGAGAGCCCATGAACTATACAGTCCTTGGAATTCTCCAGGCTAGAATACTGAAGTGGGTAGCCTTTCCCTTCTGCAGGGAATCTTCCCAATCCAGGGATCAAACTCAGGTATCCCGCATTGCGGGTGGATTCTTTTCCAGCTGAGCTACCAGGGAAGCCCAAGAATACTGGAGTGGGTAGCGTATCCCTTCCCCAGCGGATCTTCCAGACCCAGGAATCGAACTGGGATCTTCTACATTGCAAGTGGATTCTTTACCAACTGAGCTATCAGGGAAGCCTTGTTAAGCCTCTCACAACTGTTTCTCTGTCAATTTCTCCTGATGTTTCTGAAACAAGTGAAATATTTTGGAGGTTCCATAATGGTCTATTATATCATCATTGGAGATTTTATTTTTATCATGATAAATTAAAATGACATTCATTCAAAGTAAAAGACTTAAGTTATCATGTGCTTTCTTTTTTATATGAATCCGTCTTGTTTTCTCTATAACATCTTTTCTAAAGTTAGTATCACCTTGTTAGTCATGATCCATGGAGGTGGACTATAGTCAAATTTTAGTATCTCTCCCATCTGTGAATCTTTTAATAGCTGATTTAAAGTCATACATACAGTGGGAGCATGGTTAGCTCTAACTGGGTCAGGTCCCACCTGACCCAGGTCCCACCTAGGTTGTGCGTTCAGGGGACTGAGGGATGCCTTGGGGACACAGTTCCTTCTCGAAAAGAGAATCACTCATGGAAAACTACCTACAGGGGGCACTTCCCTGGTGGCCCAGCGGTTAAGATTTCACCTTCCTATGTGGGGAGTGTGGGTTCAGTCCCTGCTTGGGGATTTAAGATCCTACATGCCTCACGGCCAAAGAACCAAAATGTAAAACAGAAGTAATATTTCAATAAAAACTTTAAAAATGATCCATATAAAAACATCTTTAAAAGAGTACTCAGTTCAGTTGCTCAGTTGTGTTGGACTCTTTGCGACTCCATCGACTGCAGCCCGCCAGGCCTCCCCGTCCATCACTAGTTCCCAGAGCTTGCTCACACTCACGTCCATCGAGCTGGTGATGCCATCCAACCATCTCATCCTCTGTCATCCCCTTCTCCTCCCGCCTTCAATCTTTCCCAGCATCAGGGTCTTTTCCAGTGAGTCAGTTCTTTGCATCAGGTGGCCAAAGTATTGACGTTTCAGCTTCAGCATCAGTTCTTCCAACGAATATTCAGGACTGATTTCCTTTCGGATTGACTGGCTGGATCTCCTTGTAATCCAAGGCACTCTCAAGAGTCTTCTCCAACACCACAGTTCAAAAGCATCAATTCTTCAGCGCTCAGCTTTCTTTATAGTCCAACTCTCACATCTATACATGACTACTGGAAAAACCATAGCTTTGACTAGACAGATTTTGTTGACAAAATGATGTCTCTGCTTTTTAATATGCTGTCTAGGTTGGTCATAGCTTTTCTTCCGAGGAGCAAGCGTCTTTTAATTTTAAGGCTGCAGTCACCATCTGCAGTGATTTTGTAGCCCAAGAAAATAAAGTCTGTCACTGTTTCCATTGTTTCCCATCTATTTGCCATGAAGTGATGGGACTGTATGCCATGATCTTAGCTTTTTGAATGTTGAGTTTTAAATCAGCTTTTTCACTCTACTCTTTCACTTTCATCCCGAGGCTCTTTAGTTCCTCTTCAATTTCTGCCATAAGGGTGGTGTCATCTGCATATCTGAGGTTATTGATATTTCTCCTGGCAATCTTGATTCCAGCTTGTGCTTCATCCAGCTTGGTATTTTGTATGATGTAATCTGCATATAAGTTAAATAAGCAAGGTGACAATATACAGCTTTGATGTACTCCTTTCCTGATTTGGAACCAATCCTTTTTCCATGTCCAGTTCTAACTGTTGCTTCGTGACCTGCATACAGATTTCTCAGGAGGCAGGTAAGGTGGTCTGGTATTCCCATCTCTTTAAGAATTTTCCACAGTCTGTTGTAACCCACACAGCATAGTCAATAAAGCAGAAGTAGATGCTTTATGAACTCTCTTGCTTTTTTGATGATCCAACAGATGTTGGCAATTTGATCTCTGGTTACTTTGCCTTTTCTAAATCCAGCTTGAACATCTGGAAGTTCACGATTCACGTATTGTTGAAGACTGGCTTGGAGAATTTTGAGCATTACTTTGCTGGCATGTGAGATGAGTGCAATTGTGCAGCAGTTTGAGCATTCTTTGACATTGCCTTTCTTTGGGATTGGAATGAAAACTGACCTTTTCCAGTCCTATGGCCGCTGCTGAGTTTTCCAAATTTGCTGGCATATTGGGTGTAGCATATTCACAGCTTAATCTTTTAGGATTTGAAATAGCTCAATTGGAATTTCATCACCTCCACTATCCTTGTTCGTAGTGATGCTTCCTAAGGCCCAATTGACTTTGCATTCCAGGATGTCTGGTTCTAGGTGAGTGATCACACTACTGTGGTTATGTGGGTCATGAATATCTTTTTGTATAGTTCTTCTGTGTATTCTTGCCACCTCTTCTTAATATCTTCTGTTTCTGTTAGGTCCATACCATTTCTGTCCTTTGTTGTGCTCATCTTTGCATGAAATGTTCCCTTGGTATCTCTAATTTTCTTGAAGAGATATCTAGTCTTTCCCATTCTATTGTTTTCCTATATTTCTTTGCATTGATCACTGAGGAAGGCTTTCTTATCTGTCCTTGCTATTCTTTGGAACTCCGCATTCAAATGAGTATGTCTTTCCTGTTCTCCTTTGCCTTTCGCTTCTTTTCTTTTCTCAGCTATTTGTAAGGCCTCCTCAGACAACCATTTTGTCTTTTTGCATTTCTTTTTATTGGGGATGGTCTTGATCCCTGCCTCCTGTACAATGTCACGAACCTCCATCCATAGTTCTTCAGGCACTCTGTCTATCAGATCTAATCCCTTGAATCTATTTGTCTATCAGATCTAATCCCTTGAATCTATTTGTCACTTCCATAGTAAAATCGTAAAGGATTTGATTTAGGTCATACCTGGATGGTCTAGTGGTTTTCCCTTCTTTCTTCAGTTTAAGTCTGAATTTTGCAATAAGGAGTTCATGATCTGAGCCACAGTCAGCTCCTGGTCTTGTTTTTGCTGACTGTATAGAGCTTCTCCATCTTTGGCTGCAAAGAAATAATCAATCTGATTTTGGTGTTGACCTCTTACTCACACATTTCTCCATTTTGGCCCACTGTGGGTCTCGTGTGATACACAGGGACAAGGAAGGAATGGGATAGGGTTTGAAGACAGAGAGATGGGAAGAACAAGAGAGCACTAACATCATTACCAGCTCTGTAGGGGTGTAACCCCTCAGACAGCATGGTCTCAGAGCCCGTGTAACACTCTGTGGCTCAAAAGAGAGAAGACAGCTTCTTCCATCATTGCCACACCCACTATAGCTCAGGCAGCTCGAGTGCCCTAGTGCCCGTGTGAATCCTAGCAGTAATGCCAATTGGACATTATGGGTGCCCGGGCGGGGAGCTTTGGAGACCAGGGGATATAATCTGGCAGCTAGTTGAACATGGTAATGAGTCCATGAGGGACTCCCCTAGAGGGTTCAAGAAAATTTGACAGCCTGAAGGGTACAGTTCTGGAACCTAGGAGCCTGCATGTCAAGACAAATGCAAACAAGTGAGTAATTATTATAATCAGCACCCTATTTGTAGCCCTCCTAGATAGGCAATGCTGAGGGTGGGGAGGTGTGAATTTATCTTCAGAACTAGCATAACGTGTTCTCATCTCTTTCATTTTATCTTGTGTTTTCCATTTTAAAACATGTCATCATTGATCTTCAGCTATAAGCCCCCAAAGTTTTTTTTTTTTTTTACTTCTTTCTATTTTCTTCTTTTATGATTTGGAAAGTTAACTTTTTTCATTTTTTAAAAAAATACTTAAGTTTTTACTATTCAATTTCCAAGAAAGAGCTCTAGCCTGAGTTTGAACCAAGGGCTCCCCTGGGGTTTGGGCAAGTCTGGCGAGCTTCAGGGAGGCTTCTGCCAGGAATCTATTTTTGTGCAGGGCTGAGGAGTTTCTTAGGAAAGAAAAATGTATTTTCTCCACATTTATCATCTTCCTTTCATCATTTTCATCTATTTTTCTTTTCTTCTACATCTTGGAGAATGTCTCTAGCTCAGTTCTAGCCTGTCCATGACTTGATAGTCACGTATGAAATTCTGCATTTTTTTTTTCCTGTATGAAATCTGGGTTTTAATTTTGTGATTGCACTTTTAGTCTCCTTATAGTTCTTCTTGATCTCATTTATCTTTATTGCATCTCATTCTGTTGGTCTTAACTTACGTCCTCTTAGAGTGTGGTGTTCTAGTTTCATGGAAATCATGTGCTCTTGAGAGTATCAAACAGTGCCCTGTAATGATTACCTGCTTCTTATGCATTGGGTTTTCAAAGTCTGCCTCTTCTTCCATATCTTCAGGATTCATTTATTCTCTTTCCCTTCTCCACAACATAGGCTTCCTCCCACCCCTGTTTCTCAGGAAAGTTCTCCCCACACAAGGAAGTATTAAATATTTCTGTCCGGTTGGCTGTTCACCAGCATACTGGTCCAGCATACTTGGATTCCTAATCCAAGCTGAATGGCCCATTAATGTACCCATTTTTACCCTGGCTTACCCTAAGTCTTCCCAGGTGGTGCAATGGTAAAGAATCCACCTGCCAAGCAGGAAACACAGGTTCAATCCCTGGGTCAGGAAGATCGCCTGGAGGAGGGAATGGAACCCATTCCACTATTCTTGCCTGGAGAATCCCATGGACAGAGGAGCCTGGTGGCTGCAGTCCATGGGGTCACAAAGAGTTGGACATGACTGAAGCAACTTAGCACACATGCATGCATCGTGTAGTATACTTGTCAAAGTCCTGCTCATCTTTCCAGGCCCCCTTAAATGCCCTCATTTTCCCTCTTTAAGCTTTGCTCCTATGTTTTCATTCCTGTTCTGTGTACTCATAGCACTTGTCCAGGTTTCACAGAGCTTATTACACTGTCGGTTTTAATTATCACTTAGTTGCCAGCTATCTGTCTGGAAGATAGTAAGTTCCTCAAAGACAAAGAGTTGGCCTTGTTCACACTTGTGTCCCCACCCCTGGCAAAGTGCAAGCTTGACACAGTGCCTGACACACACTAGGTCACATACAGGTTTGTTGAAGGGGTTGGTGATCTTGTTGATGGGCTCTGATTGCATCTTGCACTTGACCCAACTTCTCTTATCACCTTGATATCAGAAGCACAGCTCAAGTCAAAGGATCCCAAATGTTATAAGACCGGGCCTTGGTGCACCCCTTTGTGGTCTGCTGATGTGAGGGCTGGTGCCGGCAGGCTCAGGCCACGAGGCTTCTGCATCTCCTTTTAGATGGCTCTTTACATGTAGTCTGTTCAGCAATATCAGCGGTGTGTTTCTGGGGAGAGTCTTGTGAATCCCAGGAGGCCTTGAATGTAGCGCTCCAGAGTTTGTGTAGGATAAGAATGCCCCTCTAACTGGCTGTGTGCATCTGTTCCTGTTTGTTTATCTCACTGTTCCCTAGTCTCCTCGTCCATAACATGGGGATAATATTAATAGTACCAACCTTGTAGGGTTGTTGTTGGGATAAACGAGTTACTACACGGAAAGCATTAAGTGCGGTGCCAGCTCATGTGATCACTGTATGTCGTGGGTGCTCGTTCGCTTCAGTCACGTGTGACTCTTTGCGACTCTTTGCAACTCTCTGAACTGTAGCCCTTCAGACTCCTCTGTCCATAGGATTCTCTAGGCAAGAATGCTGGAGTGGGTTGCTGTGCCTTCCTCCAGGGATCTTCCCGACCGAGGGACTGAACCTGCATCTCCTGCATTGCAGGCAGATTCTTAAGTGCTGAGCCATGAGGGAAGCCCAATTACTGTATTAGGAATGCAATTACTGTTATCCTTATTAGTGAAGATTGACTGATATTATCTACCTGTGTTAAGAAAGATTCTGAGGTCTTGTCTTGATTCAGCTAGAAAAAAACATGCTGTCCAGTGTGCGAGAAGAAGAGGTGGCCCACATGGCAAGTGTTTGCTGGCCTTGCTATAGCTGAGGCAGGAGGTAGATGAGCCCTCCCCAGGGTGAGCACTGGAATTCATTCCCTGTGGACAGAAACTCCAGAATATCAATAGCAGGATGATCGAGACAGGAGCTGGACCCTGCCCAAGATAGGAGATGAGAGATCACATATTTCTCATTCTCAAAGTCAAGGAGACCTTCCAGACAAGAAAACTCCTTGGAGGTCAAAAGAGGAGTGATGACAGGCTACGAGCAGGCCTCTTCAGTGGAATCCATCTTGACTGAGAAATGCTCACACACAGGGGAGAAGCCTGAGATAGACCAAATATGGACTCAGAACCAGGCAAATCAAAACAATTGGCCAGAAAAAACCCCAAAGAAATGCCCCATAGAAGTGATTTAAACTACCATGAGGGTGTGACTCTCCCTGAGTCTACCAGTGTGTCTATCCACATGTACTATATATATTCTTTTTCCTCCTAACAAGCACTTTACATGCTTCACTATTTTGTGTCTTTTGGGGAATTCTTTTCTGCAAAGCTGAAGGGCCAGAGCCTCATCACTGACCATTGGTCTAGCGGCTAGGATTCAGCTCTCACTGCCACGACCCGACCTCATTCTCTGGCCGGGAACTGAAACCCCGCTGCAGGCTGAGGCCACCCGAGATCATAGGCACTAGAAAATGGAAAAGTTTTTATGTTACTAGGTACTAGGGGAATGCGGTATAGATCTGGCAGCTTCTAAACAATTTCCAGAGTTTGGTTCCAAGAAGAAGTCAAAGGATTTCTTAATCCCTCAGAGGAGAAACGAACGAATATACATGCAACATATTCACACACCTCATGCGTGCCACACACAATGGGAGGAAGGCAGCGCCTTTAATTTGTGACCCATGTTTTCTTACCCTCTGCGCCCTTTGCCAGCTCTCTGTGTGGTGAAATAAAGGGTTAAGTGTCTCGGGAGAGGCTCTGGGGGCCCCTTTTTGCATACGAACATTTCCATGTTAATAGAACATTTAAGAGAAAATGCTCTCTGTCAATTGATTGTATAAATATTTTATCTGGAGTAAGTGGCAGCCAGGAAGGTCTTTCTAACACTTTTCCCTGAGAGCAGTGTGAAGGATAAAATTAGGGCGTCGTTGTGGAAAGAAATAAGACACAACGGGGAGTTACAGACACTTGATCCAAAGTGTAGAAAATGGTCCCCTCACCCCTGTGCAGCCCGGAGCCTGGGCCGATTAAATCCATAATGGAATGAGTAAGTTTGGGCTGCATAAATTTGTCTCCCTTTCTCAGGAATCCTGCCCGCCGACCAGCTAGATTAATGGCCAGGAGCCTCGCACATAATGAAGTGTGCTACCCTGGCACCCGCTCATGAATTTATTATGGTGTCCACAATTGGGCTGGATGGCGGAGACATCTTTATAAATCCTGCATTTAGAGCTGCCGAGATGAGCGCTTCTCTCCTAATGGCGAACCTGATTTATCACCAGGGGCCCTGCTCCTCAGCCAGGCCCCTCCCTGGCACTTCTCGAAGGAAATACAGGTCATCTTGCTGATGGAAATGAAATGTGAAGGTAATTAGAGGATGCCAAATGGAGATGGGAAAGGGGGCACCATGGACATTTTAAATATGTTGGTCATCTTTTTCCTTGGAGCAATTATATCAGGCTGATTTATTTTTACAGTTTATAATCACTTAACTACCTGTGGCTGGAGAATTTTTTCTTTAACCTCAAGCTTTGGAGCAAGAGACAGGCTTTTGATTTCTCTTTCTTAGGATGGTTAAAGGGGAATTCAGTCCGAGTGCCTGGGGCTCTGAGTTGCTTTGCAGCTCTGTAGTCAGAGTTTCCGGCTGCTGGGAGAGTCCTAGTCAGTCCGTCTCTGGGGCACCCTAGTTGTGTGTAGCCCTCAGCAGCTTTTGAGACCCATCCCCAGGTAAAGAAGTAACAATACCTACTTTTTCTGGAAGGTCATGGGGGCTAGTCCATGACAGGTGGAAGAACAGGGCTGTCCAAAATGTCATGGACTCCAGTTACGGCTCCTTCACTTTCCTGGCCAGCTAATTCTGGAAGTCTTACTTCTCTAAGCCTCAGTTTCTCCTTCCATAAAATAGGTGTTATAACCATAATGATATCTTCCTTAGGCTGCTAGGAAATTATATGGGAAAATGTTTGCAAACCCTTAGTGTAGTGTCTGTTACATACTAACCACCCAGAAATGATAGAAAATTATAAAACAATCAGTCACTACATCCAGGGGTCGAACCCAGGTCTCCTGCATTGCAGGCAGATTCTTTACCATCTGAGCCTCCAGGGAAGCCCCGTAACTAGATCAGCCCATATTTAATTTGAGAATTAATTATGTTCTAGATACTATGAATGCAGACTGAAGGCTCTACCAGTCACTGGGCCCTCTCTGTTAGGGGAGAAGGTAGTGGTGTAAAGACAATTTCAATACAGAGATGCAGAGTCAGGGACAGTAAGAACAAATATGATGGGAACACTGTGGAGGAGTCCTGAATCCTAAGAGTGGTCTCGGATGTGCTGTATCAGGGAGGGTTTCCTGGAGGAGAAGAACCTTACCTTTAAAGCATGAATTACAGTGCACACAGCATTTTTTTGTATAGTATCTTATTTAATCTTCACAACAGTCCTGTGGGGTGGACAATTTATAGATGAGGAGATGGGGAACAGAGAAGGCATGGAGACCTGCAGAGGGCAGCACAGGATACCAGAGAGCACACAGGACACAGAGTCTGCTGACCTGGATTTGAATCTTGTCAGCGTGCACTTTGTACCAGTTGGTGATGCCCTTGCCATATACAATCACACATATTAAATGACCTGCTCATTTTTCCATTTAATATCAGTTAAATATAATTGTCTAAGAGTTTGGTCGAGATGCAGTTAACTGGGTAACATTATGTGTGTGTGTGTGTGTGTGTGTGTATCCCAGTTGGTTTTAAGATTTTTCTCTTCATTTTTGGTTTTCAACAGTTATTTTATGATACGTGTTTTTCTTTGAATTTAACCTGTTTGCAGTTTGCTGCACATCTTCAGTGTATCACTTGATATTTTCTGCAGTCTTGCCAAATTTTCAGCCATTATCTTTCCAAATACCTCTTTCTCTCTATTTTCTATTATTCTCCATTTTTGGATCTTTTCAGACTGGGTATTTTCTGCCCACATACATTCCAGACCATTAATCCTCTTTTTGGCAGTATCTAATCTTCTGTTAAATCCATTTATTAAGTTCTGAATTTTTGCTATTGCATTTTCTCCCTGTAGAGTTCTTATATGATTTTTAAAATATAGATTCTAGTTCTTTGGTCAAATTCTCTATTTCTAATTTTATTGTCTTTAGCATAGGAATCAAAGTCATTTTCAAGTCCATATCTGATAACTCCAGTATCTAGATTACCTTGGAATCAGTTTTATTATTTTTCTTATTGTTTCGGTCCAGCTTCCTGGTATGTCCGGCAAATTTCTGATGAACAATCAGATATTGTGTATTTAGCACTGTAGATGTTCTGATTGCTGTTTTCTTCTTTAGGGAGTTTAGCTTCTGGCAGCCAGTTAGAATAGAATCAGATCACCTTAGTTCAATCAGGTACTGAGATGACTTGAGGCTGGGGCTCCGCTTCTCTACCCCCTGCCTCAGAAAAGAGGTGGAGCATGAAGATGTGACAGAGCTCTGCCTCAATGCGTTTCTCATCTCTTTGGGATCATGGTTCCTCATGTCTTGGCTTCGTGGTGTTTCTTTAAACCCTTCAAACAGAACTCAATGTTTATCCATTTTTTAAAGCTCTTCTCATGGAAGGGTCATCAGCTACAAACTCAAAGCCAGAAGTAGAAGTCTAACATATGTTATGATTTTGCAGTTTTATTTCATTTTGGAGTACATGTCATTTTTACTCTTGGCCTGGCGTGCTGCGATTCATGGGGTCACAAAGAGTCGGACACGACTGAGTGACTGAACTGAACTGAACTGAAACTGATTTTCATAGGCTCTTTACAAGCTTCTAGGGGCTGTACTCTGCAACTTACCAACTGAATAAGATTAATAATGATAATAAAAATAACGGTTTTAAAATTTTTATTTATTTATTTATTTTTGGCTTTTCTGGGTCTTTGTTGCCGCACAGACTTTTCTCTAGTTGTGGTGCGGGGGGGGGCTACTCTCTCTAGTTGTGGTGCGCAGGCTTCTCATTGTGATGGTCTCTTTTGCTGCAGAACACAAGCTCTAGGCAGGTGGGCTCAGTAGTTGCAGCTCTTGGGCTCTAGAGCACAGGCTTGATACTTGCGGTACAAGAGCTTAGTTGCTCTGTGGTGTGTGGGATCTTCCCGGATCAAGGATCAAACTTGCATCTCCTGCATTGAAATGCAGATTCTTTACCACTGAGCCACCAGGGAAGCCCCAATAGCTAATTTTATTCAGTGCTTATTATATACCAGAAACCATTTTAAATGCTTTGCAGATGTTAACTTCTTGGCTCATCATCATTAAGCCCATTTCAAAGATGGACATTGAGACACAGATTGTGTGGTAGCCAGCCTCCAAGATGGCCCCAAATACTGCCTGTCTCCTGGCGGCTGTCACCCTGCTCTATAATCTTCTTGCACATTGTACCAGGCTTGATCTATATGACCAATAAAGGAGGGTGAAAGTGATGGTATGTCACTGCAGAGATTAGGTTATAAAAGACACTGTGGCTTCTGTCTCGATTGCTTGCTGCTGACACACTCCATTTCTCACGTGTCACTCGTTTTCTGTCTGGGACTCTTTGCCTTAGAGAAGCCATCTGCCATGTCACAGGTAGTCCTCTTTTATAGAGAGTCTCACTTGACAAGGAACTGATTGAAGTCTCCGGCTCTCAACCAAGGGAATGAGCTTGGAAGTACCCACCCCAGCCCCATTCAAGCCTTCAGATGACTGCAACCCCAGCCAGTATCATGATTACAACCTCAGAAGAGACTGAGCTAGAACCACCTAGCTAAGTCACTGCTGCTCAGAAACTGGGTGAGATCATCCATGTTTGTGGTCCTCAACTGCTAAGTTTGAGGGTGATTTGTTATGCAGTGGTGGATCATTAATCCAGAGAGGTTTTAAAAAGTTCACACAGATAGTATATGGCTGAGTCGGACTAACTTGGGAAAATCAGGCAAACTATTGTGGAAAAATAAAAAAAAACCTACAGTCTGAACATTTAAACTGAAAAATGTAGAATTTAAAAACAAGATTCTGTTGTTTTTAAGGGCTGAATTATGGGAAGGAGGGAGGGGGTGCTCACCTGCCAGAGGCTGGGGACTTCCTCACACTTGTTCCTTAATGCATCGGACTTTTTCTTTTTGGACAACCTAAGGTCTCATGAGAGAAACTCCTGGCTTAAAGACAGGATGAAAACAGAACCTTCAGTCCTATGACTGCAAGGAACTGAATCCTAAAAACAGCTTGGATGAGCATAGAACCCAGCTATGTTGTATCCAGACTTTGAAGCCATGGTAACTCTGAGAAGGTAATATGATAATTGAAACCATTGTGTTTGTGGTTAGTGCTATATAACAACTAAGCCTTAATACAAAGTTAAAATGTGCCACTTGATTTTTAAAAATCAGTCAAATAACATAATAAGTTTCTTTTGATGAATTCCTTTCCCCATTTGAAATCAGGGATGATGGCTGAAAATCACAATTCTTGAGCCTCTAGAATTTCCAGATTCCCTCAGATAAAATAGTTATTAATAGCTCAATTTGCAAATTCTTGGTGTTTTTCAGTTGTACAGAGCTGGAAAGAGAAGCTGAATTTCAGGGTCTATCCCAGAGTGATTTTTGCCTGGCAGCACTAGTTAATGATTTGGTGGTCCTGGATCTATTAAATTCGGTCCAATATCTTGAGACCTGTAGGGATGTCTAAAAATTATAGTCTTAAAAATAGCTAAAACTATGCTTTAAAAAGAATTTTAACAGAAATGTTTAGGAAATCTTTTGAAGGGCTTCTGTCAAATCCAGGGCTCCAGAAGACACGGGCAGAATCCCAAATTGGCAAATTACCCAACGACCTTCCAGCTGAACATTTTTAATTGCTCTGAAATTATTTTAGAGTGCTTTAGCCCTTTTTTTCGGAGAAGGCAATGGCAACCCACTCCAGTACTCTTGCCTGGAAAATCCCATGGACGGAAGAGCCTGGTAGGCTGCAGTCCATGGGGTCGCTAAGAGTCAGACATGACTGAATGACTTCACTTTCACTTTTCACTTTCATGCACTGGAGAAGGAAATGGCAACCCACTCCAGAGATCCCAGGGACGGCAGAGCCTGGTGGGATGCTGTCTATGGGGTCGCACAGAGTCAGACACGACTGAAGGAACTTAGCAGCAGCAGCAGCAGCAGCCCTTTTTCCACACTACCTTAGAAAGTCACTGGGTTATAAATATTTATACACACACATACACATACATATAGTATTATATATGTGTATATGTAAATATGGGCTTCCCTGGTGGCTCAGATTGTAAAGAATCCACCTGCAATGCAGGGGAACCTGGGTTTGATCCCAGGGTTGGGTTCTTCCCCTGGAGAAGGGAATGGCTTACCCACTCCAGTATTCTTGCCTGGAGATTTCCATGAACAGAGGAGCTTGGGGACTACAGTCCAAGGGCTCACAAAGTTGGACATGACTGAGAAACTAACACACACACACATGTAAATATATGAGGCATTACACATGTGTGTATACATATGTGTGTATTGTTGCTGTTGTTCAGTCACTAAGTTGTATCTGACTCTTTGTGACCCCATGGTTGGCAGCATGCCAGGCTTCCCCATCCTTCACTGTCTCCTGGAATTTGCTCAAACTCATGTCCATTGACTCAGTGATGCCATCCAACCATTTCATCCTCTGCCACCTCTTCTCCTTTTGCCTTCAATCTTTCCCAGCATCAGGGTCTTTTCCGATGAGTCAGCTCTTCGAAACAGATGGCCAAAGTATTGGACCTTCAGCTTCAGCATCAGTCCTTCTGAAAATATTTAGGGTTGATTTTCTTTAGAACTGACTGGTTTGATCTTGTAGTCCAAGGGACTCTCAAAGGTATGTATATGTCATATGTGTATGTTATTACAAGTGTGTGTCCATTCTAGAAGGAGAGACAAGGTCTGAGTAGGAGGTGGAGCTAAGGCCACTGAGGAACACAGGTTAAATGTGTCTGTGTATATATATAATTATTTGAGAATTTAATTGTTAATATATTCAAGTTAAACTTTAATCCTCAGCTGAATTTTCATTTTATATTTGGTGAATAAGGTCATCTCATCAGGGGGGCCAAAGAGATTTGATATCTGTTACAGCTGCCCAGAAAATCTGATTCCAGGTGTGCAAAGATACACAGTTTGAGAAGGAGTCTAGAACAGGGTCTTTCAACCTTAGGATTACTGACACTTGGGGTGAGATAATCCTTTGTCCTAAGGGGCTGCCCTGTGCATTGTAGGATGTTTGGCAGCCTCCCTGATCTCTACCCAAAAGATTCCAGTAGCACTACCCACTCCACCCTGCCCCACTTCCTAGTCATGGTCATCCAAGCAGCCCCAAGATGAGAACTTCTGCTTTAGAAGAAACCAAGCTTCCAGCTTATAGCAACTGTTCTAGAAAGAACAATTTCTTCTTCTTTTCTTCCTCTGTCACCTGGCTCTTGGGCTTCCCTGCTGCCTCAGCAGTAAAGAACACGCCTGCCAATGCAGGAGACGCAGGTTCGATCCCTGGGTTGGGAAGAGCCTCTGGGGAAGGAAATGGCAATCCACTCCTGTATTCTTGCCTGGAAAATTCCATGGACGGGGAGCCTGGCTTGCTACAGTCCATGTGGTTGCAATAAATCAGATACAACTGAGTGACTAAACAACAACAACAACATCTGGCTCTTAGTATGTAGGAATCTTTAGTTCTTTTAAGCAGGAAATTTTTCTTGAACTTTAGACTACAGCAGATATTACCCCAAAATCACTTGATTTCAAAAATTCCAGTTTCAGAAATGGAGAAACAGAGACCCAGAGAGGGGAGGGAGCTTACACAGGGGGACATAGAATCAGGGTTAGGATGTGAACCTTTGCCTGGTTGATAATCTCCCCCCTCTCCTCTGTCTACCTGTCTCTGTCTCACTTTTACACACACCACACACACACACACACACACACCCTTATCCTGTCCCCCCACCCCAGGAGACCGCATGGATGGGGTTAACACACATTCAAGGCAAGAGGGGAGGCGCTGTTCCATCGAGTAATCAAATACACATAAAAGCTCTTTCTGAACCATAATTAGGTTTGTTCGCTCCTTGGGTTGATTTATTTTTTATTTTAATTGTCAGCCCTGCTCCACCATGATGCTAATAGAAATGTTATTGCAGCCAATATGTGCTAAAATGATGTCTAAAGATTATTAATGAGAGCAATAAGAAGGTGTCTTCATAATAAGTCAGCATTACCGGAGTAATTCATTTTACCTGATGTAATTGGATTGTAGCGTTTCAATAGCCCGGGACTTCCTCCTAATTGGGATTAGCTGCAGCTTCCTCCTTTTAGGAGAACATTTAACTCTTCCTCTTCTACTTTCCAGTTTTTTATGAAGTAATTAAATGTGAACTGTGGGACATTTCTGGAGAGGGAGCCAAGATCCGAGGGGATGTTGGGTGGAGAGGGATGGGGAGGAGTGATGGCAGCTGGCTGAGGATCTTGGCCCTCCGCCTCTTCCCCCTCCCCCTTTCTCCTTTTCCCTCCTTCCTCTGTTTCCCTCCTCCCCCTACTCAGTTGCCTCAGCTCCTCCTCTTCCTGCCCTTTGGATCTCCATTTTCTTTCCACGTGAGTCTGGGATCTTAGAGTGTTAGAGACCTGAGGCTAGGATTGTGCTGAGAGAGACAGGGTTTAGCCAGAGTTGCTCTTGCTGGGAAACATGGTGCCTGTGAGGAAAGAAACTCATCTCTAGATCCTACTTGGTACCAGGATTCAGGTCAGACGCTCTGCTTTTACTGTTTCACTGAATTTTCTCCATCACTTTGGGAAAATTCAGCGTCCTTGCTTTTCTGGTGAGCCAATCAGGGCTCACGGACGGAAGCCATGATGCCCACCTGCCCTGCCTGCCTCCCTGAGGAGCCAAGAACACTGGGGCACATTTCCCCAGACTGTGGGCCTCATGTACCAGGAAAGGACTTCACTGGGTGCCTGCCAAGGAGTGTTTACAGAATAGTTATGGGTGACTTCAGTGGGCATTAGGAAGAAAATGGGCCTTAGCACATCAAACCCTTTCAGTGCAAATCCATCTAGGTAAAAACTGAGTCAAAAGGTCAAAACTAAAGAAATCTTTAGAATGTGTGGTCTTTAGTTAATAATAATGTAATAATATTGGTCCATACAATTTTAACAAACTTACATTTTAATTTTAACAAATGTCCATACTAATGTAAGATGTAAATAGGAGAACTGAATGTACCATCTGAGCAGTATTTGTAAAGTTACAATTTTTCTGTAGATCTAAAACTTTTAAAATTTAAAGTTTAAAATATAAGAAATAGGGAGAGGAGCTAAGATGGTGGAGGAGTAGGAAGAACACTTTCTCCCCCACAAATTCATCAAAAGAACATTTAAACGCCGAGTAAATTCCACAAAACAACTTCTGAATGCCAGCAGAGGACATCAGGCACCCAGAAAAGCAACCCATGTCTTCGAAAGGAGGTAGGAAAAAATATATAAGACAAAAAAAGAGACAAAAGAGTGAGGGACGGAGCTCCATCCTGGGAAGGGAGTCTTAAAAAGAGAGAAGTTTCCAAACACCAGGAAACCTTCTCACTGCCGAATCTGTGCCGAGCCTTGGAAGCACAGAGGGCAACATAACAGGGAGGAAAAATAAATAAACAATTAAATCCTGCAGATTATGAGCCCTATGGTAACTCCCCCAGCGGAGAAGCAGCGCAGACGCCTGCATCCGCCATTAGCAAGCAGGGGCTGGGCAGGGAGGTGTGGCCCGGGCTGTATTGCAAGGATCTGGCCTGAATACCCCAAGCCCTATCTGAGCGAAATAATTTGGGCTAGCAAACCAGACTGTGGGATATCTACCACGCCAAAAGCCAGCCCTAACCTAAGACACTGCCAGGCCCGTGCACGGAACAAAGGACTGTACAGAGATAGCAGGCTACAGACAGTCCCCCTCCGGTGATAGGCAGACAGAGCCGGAAGGGGGCAATCGCAGCCCCAGAGAGACATTATCTACAAAACTGTAAGCAGGCTTCTTTGCTAACTAAAACTTCTTGGGGGTCTGGACGGTCAACATCTGCCTGAGAAGGTGCGCCAGTTGTACACCTAGATAACCAAGCGGCGGGGAGGCGATAAGTTGCAGCAATCCCGCTCGCCAAACACCTCATCACCTGAGCTGCTCGGACCTGGGAAGGGCACAAAACGCAGGCCCAACCGAGTCTGTGCCTCTGAGGACTACCCGAGTGCCTGAACCTGAGCGGCTTAGACCTGGGAGGTGCAAGCAGCCCAGGGCTGGCCACGGATGGTTCCCAGTGGAGCAGCCTAGAGTCTGAGCAGTGTGGGCAGGGAGGCTACACACGCTGTGAGCAGGGGCAGACCCAGTGTGGCTGAGGCACTGCAAGCGCACGCCAATGTTATTTGTTTGCAGCATCCCTCCCTCCCTCCCCACAGCGCGACTGAACAAGTGAGCCTAAAAAAAAAAAAAAAAAGTGTCCACCACCGTCCCCTTTGTGTCAGGGCGGAAACCAGACACTGAAGAGACCAGCAAACAGAAGAAGCTATAACAGAGGGAACCGCCTTGGAAGCGACAGGCAATAGATTAAAACTCTGTGGTTAGAACTGACTACATAGGAAGGGGCCTATAGATCTTGAGAAATATAAGTCGGACCAAGGAACTAGCCGAAAATGAACTGACCCCACAATACCCAAAACAAAACCAGAGAAAGTCCTAGATATATTTTTACTATTTTTATGATCATTCTTTCTTTTTTTTTAATTAAAAAATTTTTTCTAAGTCCTCTATTATTCCTTTAATTTTCACTTTTATAACCTACTATTACTTTGCAAAAAAAAAAGACCCTATTTTTTTTTAAAGTAAACTTCATATATATATTTTTTATAATTTTTGTGACCTTGTTTTTTTTTCTTTAACATTGTATTTTTGAAATTCCAAACTCTACTCTAGATTTTTAATTTTAGCTTTTTGGTATTTGTTATCAATTTTGTACCTATATTTTTATTTTTATAATTTCTGTGACTTTTTTTTTCTCTCTCTCTTTCTTTCTCTTCTTATTTTATATAACATTGTATATCTGAAATTCCAAACTCTACTCTAGATTTTTAATTTATGCTTTTTGGTATTTGTTATCAATTTTGTACCTATATTTTCTTTATAATTTTTGCAACTTGGTTTGTTTTTGTTTGTTTTTTCTCTCTTTCTTTTTCTTCTTTTTTTTAACATTGTATTTTTGAAATTCCAGACTCTACTCTAGATTTTAACTTTTGCTTTTTGGTATTTGTTATCAATTGTGTACCTATATTTTCTTTATAATTTGTGCGACTTTGTTTTTTTTGTTTTCCTCTCCTTCTTTGCCTTCTTCTTTTCTTTAACATTGTATTTTTGAAATTCCAAACTCTACTCTAGATTTTTAATTTTTGCTTTTATGTATTTGTTACCAATTTCGTACCTTTAAGAATCCAATCTTCAGTACCCATTTTTCACTAGGGAGCGAGATTACTGGCTTGACTGCTCTCTCACTCTTTGGACTCTCCTTTTTCTCCACCAGGTCACCTGTGTCTCCTCCCTAACCCCTCTCTACTCTATGCAACTCTGTGAATTTCTATGTGTTCCAGATGGTGGAGAACACTTAGGGAACTGATTACTGGCTGGATCTGTCTCCCTCCTTTTCATTCCCCCTTTTATCCTCCTGGCCACCTCTGTCTCCTTCCTCCTTCTTCTCTTCTCTGTATAATTCCGTGAACATCTCTGAGCGGTCCAATTGTGGAGTGCACATAAGGAAGTGATTACTGGCTAGCCTGCTCCCTCCTCTATTGATTCCACCTCATCTCATTCGGGTCACCTCTAACTCCCTCCTCCCTCTTCTCTTCTCCATGTAACGCTGTGAACCTCTCTGGGTGGCCCTCACAGGGGAGAAACTTTTCATCTTTAACCTAGATGTTTTATCAATGGTGCTGTATAGAAGGAGAAGTTTTGAAACTACTGTAAAAATAAGACCAATAACTGGAAGCAGGAGGCTTAAGTCCAAACCCTAACTCCAGGGAACTCCTGACTTCAGGGAACATTAATTGACAGAAGCTCATCAAACGCCTCCATACCTACATTGAAACCAAGCACCACACAAGGGCCAACAAGTTCCAGGGCAAGACATACCAAGCAAATTCTCCAGCAACACAGGAACACAGCCCTGAGCTCCAAGATACAGGCTGCCCAAAGTCACCCCAAAACCATAGACATCTCATAACTCATTACTGGACACTTCATTGCACTCCAGAGAGAAGAAATACAGATCCACCCACCAGAACACAGACACAAGCTTCCCTAACCAAGAAACCTTGACAAGCCAGCTGTACAAACCCACACACACCGAGGAAACACCACAATAAAGAGAACTCCACAAACTGCCAGAATACCGAAAGGACACCCCAAACTCAGCAATTTAAACAAGATGAAGAGACAGAGGAATACCCAGCAGATAAAGGAACAGGATAAATGCCCACCAAACCAAACAAAAGAGGAAGAGATAGGGAATCTACCTGATAAAGAATTCGGAATAATGATAGTGAAATTGATCCAAAATCTTGAAATCAAAATGGAATCACAGATTAAGAGCCTGGAGACAAGGATTGAGAAGATGCAAGAAAGGTTTAACAAGGACCTAGAAGAAATAACAAAGAGTCAGTATATAATGAATAATGCAATTAATGAAATCAAAAACACTCTGGAGGCAACAAATAGTAGAATAACAGAGGCAGAAGATAGGATTCATGAATTAGAAGATAGAATGGTAGAAATAAATGAATCTGAGAGTAAAAAAGAAAAACGAATTAAAAGAAATGAGGACAATCTCAGAGACCTCCAGGACAGTATTAAACGCTACAACATTCGAATCATAGGGGTCCCAGAAGAAGAAGACAAAAAGAAAGACCATGAGAAAATACTTGAAGAGATAATAGTTGAAAACTTCCCTAAAATGGGGAAGGAAATAATTACTCAAGTCCAAGAAACCCAGAGAGTCCCAAACAGGATAAACCCAAGGTGAAACACCCCAAGACACATATTAATCAAATTAACAAAGATCAAACACAAAGAACAAATATTAAAAGCAGCAAGGGAAAAACAACAAATAACACACAAGGGAATTCCCATAAGGATAACAGCTGATCTTTCAATAGAAACTCTCCAAGCCAGGAGGGAATGGCAAGACATACTTAAAGCGATGAAAGAAAATAACCTACAGCCCAGATTATTGTGCCCAGCAAGGATCTCATTCAAATATGAAGGAGAAATCAAAAGCTTTACAGACAAGCAAAAGCTGAGAGAATTCAGCACCACCAAACCAGCTCTCCAACAAATACTAAAGGATATTCTCTAGACAGGAAACACAAAAACGGTGTATAAATTCAAACCCCAAACAATAAAGTAAATGGCAACGGGATCATACTTATCAGTAATTACCTTAAACGTAAATGGGTTGAATGCCCCAACCAAAAGACAAAGACTGGCTGAATGGATACAAAAACAAGACCCCTACATATGCTGTCTACAAGAGACCCACCTCAAAACAGGGGACACATACAGACTGAAAGTGAAGGGCTGGAAAGAGATTTTCCATGCAAATAGGGACCAAAAGAAAGCAGGAGTAGCAATACTCATATCAGACAAAATAGATTTTAAAACAAAGGCTGTGAAAAGAGACAAAGACGGTCACTACATAAGGATCAAAGGATCAATCCAAGGAGAAGATATAACAATTATAAATATATATGCACCCAACACGGGAGCACCGCAATATGTAAGGCAAATGCTAACAAGTATGAAAGGAGAAATTAACAATAACACAATAATAGTGGGAAACTTTAATACCCCACTCACACCTATGGATAGATCAACTAAACAGAAAATTAACAAGGAAACACAAACTTTAAATGATACAATAGACCAGTTAGACCTAATTGATATCCATAGGACATTTCATCCCAAAACAATGAATTTCACCTTTTTCTCAAGCGCACATGGAATCTTCTCCAGGATAGATCACATCCTGGGCCATAAAGCTAGCCTTGGTAAATTCAAAAAAATTGAAATCATTCAAAGCATCTTTTCTGACCACAATGCAGTAAGATTAGATCTCAATTATAGGAGAAAAACTATTAAAAATTCCAACACATGGAGGCTGAACAACACGCTGCTGAATAACCAACAAATCACAGAAGAAATCAAAAAAGAAATCAAAATTTGCATAGAAACGAATGAAAATGAAAACACAACAACCCAAAACCTGTGGGACACGGTAAAAGCAGTCCTCAGGGGAAAGTTCATAGCAATACAGGCATACCTCAAGAAACAAGAAAAAAGTCAAATAAATAACCTAACTCTACACCTAAAGCAACTAGAAAAGGAAGAAATGAAGAACCCCAGGGTTAGCAGAAGGAAAGAAATCTTAAAAATTAGGGCAGAAATAAATGCAAAAGAAACAAAAGAAACCATAGCAAAAATCAACAAAGCCAAAAGCTGGTTCTTTGAAAGGATAAATAAAATTGACAAACCATTAGCCAGACTCATCAAGAAACAAAGGGAGAAAAATCAAATCAATAAAATTAGAAATGAAAATGGAGAGATCACAACAGACAACACAGAAATACAAAGGATCATAAGAGACTACTATCAGCAATTATATGCCAATAAAATGGACAACGTGGAAGAAATGGACAAATTCTGAGAAAAGTACAACTTTCCAAAACTGAACGAGGAAGAAATAGAAAATCTTAACAGACCCATCACAAGCACGGAAATTGAAACTGTAATCAAAAATCTTCCAGCAAACAAAAGCCCAGGTCCAGACGGCTTCACAGCTGAATTCTACCAAAAATTTAGAGAAGAGCTAACACCTATCCTACTCGAACTCTTCCAGAAAATTGCGGAGGAAGGTAAACTTCCAAATTCATTCTATGAGGCCACCATCACCCTAATACCAAAACCTGACAAAGATCCCACAAAAAAAGAAAACTACAGGCCAATATCACTGATGAACATAGATGCAAAAATCCTTAACAAAATTCTAGCAATCAGAATCCAACAACACATTAAAAAGATCATACACCATGACCAAGTGGGCTTTATCCCAGGGATGCAAGGATTCTTCAATATCCGCAAATCAATCAATGTAATACACCACATTAACAAATTGAAAAATAAAAACCATATGATTATCTCAATAGATGCAGAGAAAGTCTTTGACAAAATTCAACATCCATTTATGATAAAAACTCTCCTGAAAGCAGGAATAGAAGGAACATACCTCAACATAATCAAAGCTATATATGACAAACCCACAGCAAACATTATCCTCAATGGTGAAAAATTGAAAGCATTTCCTCTAAAGTCAGGAACAAGACAAGGGCGCCCACTTTCACCACTACTATTCAACATAGTTTTGGAAGTTTTGACCACAGCAATCATAACAGAAAAAGAAATAAAAGGAATCCAAATTGGAAAATAAGAAGTAAAACTCTCACTGTTTGCAGATGACATGATCCTCTACATAGAAAACCCTAAAGACTCCACCAGAAAATTACTAGAACTAATCAATGATTATAGTAAAGTTGCAGGATATAAAATCAACACACAGAAATCCCTTGCATTCCTATACACTAATAATGAGAAAACAGAAAGAGAAATTAAGGAAACAATTCCATTCACCATTGCAACAAAAAGAATAAAATACTTAGGAATATATCTACCTAAAGAAACTAAAGACCTATATATAGAAAACTATAAAACACTGGTGAAAGAAATCAAAGAGGACACTAATAGATGGAGAAATATACCATGTTCATGGATTGGAAGAATCAATATAGTGCAAATGAGTATACTACCCAAAGCAATCTATAGATTCAATGCAATCCCTATCAAGCTACCAGTGGTATTCTTCACAAAGCTAGAACAAATAATTTCACAATATGTATGGAAATACAAAAAACCTTGAATAGCCAAAGCTATCTTGAGAAAGAAGAATGGGACTGGAGGAATCAACCTGCCTGACTTCAGGCTCTACTACAAAGCCACAGTCATCAAGACAGTATGGTACTGGCACAAAGACAGAAATATAGATCAATGGAACAAAATAGAAAGCCCAGAGATAAATCCACGCACATATGGACACCTTATCTTTGACAAAGGAGGCAAGAATATACAATGGATTAAAGACAATCTCTTTAACAAGTGGTGCTGGGAAAACTGGTCAACCACTTGTAAAAGAATGAAACTAGACCACTTTCTAACACCATACACAAAAATAAACTCAAAATGGATTAAAGATCTAAACATAAGACCAGAAACTATAAAACTCCTAGAGGAGAACATAGGCAAAACACTCTCCGACATACATCACAGCAGGATCCTCTATGACCCACCTCCCAGAATATTGGAAATAAAAGCAAAAATAAACAAATGGGACCTAATTAACCTTAAAAGCTTCTGCACATCAAAGGAAACTATTAGCAAGGTGAAAAGACAGCCTTCAGAATGGGAGAAAATAATAGCAAATGAAGCAACTGACAAACAACTAATCTCAAAAATATACAAGCAACTCCTACAGCTCAATTCCAGAAAAATAAATGACCCAATCAAAAAATGGGCCAAAGAACTAAATAGACATTTCTCCAAAGAAGACATACAGATGGCTAACAAACACATGAAAAGATGCTCAACATCACTCATTATCAGAGAAATGCAAATCAAAACCACTATGAGGTACCATTTCACACCAGTCAGAATGGCTGCGATCCAAAAGTCTACAAGTAATAAATGCTGGAGAGGATGTGAGAAAAGGGAACCCTCTTACACTGTTGGTGGGAATGCAAACTAATACAGCCACTATGGAGAACAGTGTGGAGATTCCTTTAAAAACTGGAAATAGAACTGCCTTATGATCCAGCAATCCCACTGCTGAGCATACACACTGAGGAAACCAGAAGGGAAAGAGACACATGTACCCCAATGTTCATCGCAGCACTGTTTATAATAGCCAGGACATGGAAGCAACCTAGATGTCCATCAGCAGATGAATGGATAAGAAAGCAGTGGTACATATACACAATGGAGTATTACTCAGCCATTAAAAAGAATACATTTGAATCAGTTCTAATGAGGTGGATGAAACTGGAGCCTATTATACAGAGTGAAGTAAGCCAGAAAGAAAAACACCTATACAGTATACTAACGCATATATATGGAATTTAGAAAGATGGTAACAATAACCCTGTATACGAGACAGCAAAAGAGACACAGATGTATAGAACAGTCTTTTGGACTCTGTGGGAGAGGGAGAGGGTGAGATGATTTGGGAGAATGGCATTGAAATATGTATAATATCATATATGAAACGAGTCGCCAGTCCAGGTTCGATGTACGATACTGGATGCTTGGGGCTGGTGCACTGGGACGACCAAGAGGGATGGTATGGGGAGGGGGGAGGGAGGAGGGTTCAGGATGGGGAGCACATGTATGCCTGTGGCGGATTCATTTTGATATATGGCAGAACCAATACAATACTGTAAAGTTTAAAAATAAAATAAAATTAAAAAAATATAAGAAATAAAGTACTATTGAAAAAAGAAAAAGTGAGTCAATATAAGGAAGAGCATTAAGTAAATATATATTATATATAATATATGGGCAAATCTGACTCTTCAGTGGGGACCTGTGGGTGCCATACAGCCTGACCTCTTTCACTGGATCAATCTCTGTTCTCTCACTTGCATCAGCAGAAACCAACTCGACCTTATTTAAGGAGTGGAGGAATTATTGGACAGATATTCCTGGCTAGGGCCATCTGCACCTTTGCACTGAGTACCAAGGTCAGGGATGGGGCCTCAGGGCCCCTAGATCATCATTAAATAACTCTACAGTGAGCAGAAAAGCTAGTGGCAGCAAATCATCACAGTGATAACAGTCATCTTCATCATCATTGTCTTTATAGCGACCAGCACATACTGAATGGTTTCCATGTTCCCGGGGCACTGAGCACCTGACATTTAATCTTTACAGTCCTTGCAACAGTTATCTTTATTACCTGATCTTAATTATGTCCGCTGAGGCACAGGGAGTACAAACAAGTTGCTCAAGCTCACACAGCATTGCCAGGCAGCCTGGAGACACAGGCTGGGATGATGGCTCAGAGCAGGGAGGCCAGGTGGCAGTCAGGACACAGCTGAATCTTGCCACAGCCTCAGTCCTGGTCACCATAGCAGCCCCATGGCCTCTGCTGACCTTTGATCAGGATGACCTTTGATCTTCCACTACCAGAAGAGCTGTCTACTCTGTGCCCTATTTGGGATCAGGAGCACCCCTCCAGGGATACAGCTAGAAATGTGGGTGTCCAGCTTCTACAGTGTGATGTGGGCTCTGCCCCATGCTCAGGGTGTGGAATTCCTGAACATGGCTGTTCTCAAACCTTTTGATCTCAGGACCCCTTTGCATTTGAAAACATTATTATTATCGAGGAGCTCAAAGATTTTTTGTTTAGGTAAAATATATCTATTGATTTTTATAATGTTATAAATTAAAATGAGATATTTATTCATTGATTTATTTAAATGTAACAATAATGAATTCACTGTATACTTATATACATAAGCAAATTTAGTGAGACATATCATATTATTTTACATTTTTGCACCTCTTAACTATCTGGCTAAACAGACTCTCATTTGCTTTTGCTTCAAAGTGTTTTAAGATCCCAACCTTATGTAATCTGTGGGAAGCTTCCCTTGTATACCTATGAGAAAATAATTTTAAAATGTTTTAGTACTACAGCGAAAACAGTGGCTGGGTTTCAGGAACCACCCCCCAGAGGTTCCCTGACCTCAGTTTGAGAACCACTGCCCTATTACACAGAGCAACTCCAGTGATCAGAGAAAAGTCAATACTTAGGTCATGTCCCCTGCAATTATGACCTTCTTGAGGCTGAACTCCTCCCCCTCTCTCTGTCCTAAATGTGGGCATGGCTTTCATAGTATGTCACCCTGACACCCTGAGGAGTTGTCTGTAGAAAGCACTGGACAAGAGGGAGATTTTCCTGATCCGTTGGTATCTCATTAATGCTGGGAGGAAGCGTGTTCTTTATTCATTGAGGTCCTACTGTGTTCTGGGCACAGAACTGGCTCTGGCAACAGAAAAATGGATGTGGCATTGGTCCATCTACCTCCAAGCTGATCACACCTCCCCAGTTAGGTGCTGCAATTCAACAAGGGTTGCTGGGGACCCCAAGGAGGGAGGGACTTGTGCCTGGGAAGGGACACAGGCTCTCTCTGCAGAAATACTCTTCCCCAAGGCCCCTTTTAACTTCAGGGCTGCCCAAACATCCCCCTCAACTCTAGAAACCTTCATCCCCTCTGCACTCACCTCTGCACAGGGCAAGCTGCTTAAAGCATCACTGTGATTCCAAGTCCACCAGATGAGGGCGAGTGGGAAGGACAGGAGACTCAGTACTCCAGGGAGCAGCCCTCCACCAATGACAGATGGGGAGCTGATCCCTCAGCCCCTTCCCCCTGGGATGGGATAACTCTGAGGAGCAGCCCCTATAGTGACCCTGAGGCCCTCTAGGAACCTCAGGGTCACCTACTCAATTACACACTTTTTGTGGGGTCCCTCCGTTTCTGAGGCTTCCCTGGTATCTCTGACAGTAAAGAGTCTGCTTGCAATATGGGAGACCTGGGTTTGATCCCTGGGCTGGGAAGATCCCCTGGGGAAGGAAATTGGCTACCCATCCCAGTATTCTTGCCTGGAGAATCCCATGGACAGAGGCTACAGACCATGGGGTCACAAAGAGACACGACAGAGCGACTAACATTCCCTTCTTTGCCTCACTTCCCAACTCTCCTGCTGGTATTTCCTGTTTATTCCTCAAATAAACATTTTCCATTTGAACCCTTATCTCAGGTCTGCTTCTGGGGGAGCCAGGAGGTACAGTTTAACAGCTTTTCCAATTCTCCAGTACAGGATGCAGCTCAGTTTAACACGGCACATTTGTGTGACGATTTCTTTAACGTCTGTGTCCCCACAAGACGTAAGTACCTTGGTGAGGGAACCTAGACTCTGCTCATTCTTGAATCATAAGTACTGAGCACGGGTCTTGGCACGTGGCTGTCCCTTGTGAAATGTTTGTTGACTGACTGAATAAGCAAATGATTGAACAGACGGAATCTTTCACACCATATGCCAGCTGTCCTAGAAAATCTAGCCACCTTTGTTACAGAAACATTGTTTCTAGGTCAAGGCTGGCAGAGGTTTTCTACAAAGGACCAGATGATAAATATTTCAGGCCTTGGTGCCACACATTCTCAGTTGCTCTCGTAATTTCTCAGTCCTGCTGTCATGGCATGAAAGCAGTCATAGGCAATGTGTTAACAAATGAACATGCCTGTGGTCCAATAAAACTTTATTTACAAAAACAGATAGGTTGATTAGGCCTGAGGGCCGCAGTTTGCTGATCTCTGAGTGCGTGTTCAGACTCTTTGTGACCCCATGGACTGTAGCCCGCCAGGCTCCTCTGTCCATGGGATTCTCCAGGAAAGAATACTGGAGTGGGTTGCCATTTCCTGATCCAGAGGATCTTCCTGACCCAGGGATTGAACCTGTGTCTCCTGCATTGGCAGGTGGATTCTTTGCCTCTGAGCCACCTGGGAAGCCCTTGCTGATCCCTAGTCTAGGACAAAGATGTTAACTGTTCCATGTGGGGTGTTATTTAAAAGTCTTATGTTCGGTTCTTGTGGGGAACATTTGTCTTCCTTTGGAGAAGCCACCTGCACCCCACTCAGGAACCTCACCTTCCCCCACGCTCCATGTCCATGGGACTCTTCTGAAGAGTGAGAGCAGACCACCTCAGGGCCTTAGGTCCTTGACTCTGTCCCTCTCCCCATATCTGGTGACTGGCTGCCCTGTTTGTTTCTGCAGCTGTTCTCATGGCCTGTTTTCTGACCTTGGTCAAGGCCTAGGTCCACTCTTGTGGCCCCAGTCAGCCCTGTCTTGGCTGCATTGCTCTGTGGAGCCTCACATCGCACCATCCGTCTTACCCTGTCCCTGTGTTATTCATTTGGAGGCCACCCTAGTCAGGTTGCCTTGCTCCTAACCTGGCCCCCTCCCTGTGGATTTGTATTAGTCAGCTCAGGCTGTGTAACAAACACCACAAACTGGGTGGCTTAAACAATCGAGATTTATTTTCTCACAGTTATGGAGGCTGGAAGTCTTAGCAAAGTGCTGAGTGCTTGGTCTCTTCAGAGACCTCTCTCCTTGGCTGCCTTCTCACTCTGTCCCCACATGGGCTTTCTGTCTGCATGGGAATCCCTGGTGTCTCTGCGTATGTTCAAATTTCCTCCTCTTGTAAGGACATCAGTCATGTTGGATAAGGACCCACCATATGACCTCATTTTCATTGAATTACCTCTTTAAAGACCCTATCTCCAGATATAGTCACATTCTGAGGTACAGGGGTTAGGACTTCAACATATAAATTTTGGGGGATACAACTCAGTCCGTAACAAGGGGTGTTGGCCAATTTCCACATCCCCCACTGAAAATTCTGGATCCCTATGCTGCCCAATGGAAATAAGTGGACCTAGCATTTAACTCAGGTCTCTTGCTAACAATATCGTGCTTTCATTACAATTCTACTGCATTATTTTGCATTGGAACAGGGCCACCCTATTTAGTGATCTCTGATTTCCAAGTGGGAACTGGAACACCAACCCTCCCAGTTTCACCTTTCTCCTCAGCCCAACACCCTCATCTCTGGAATTTGAGCCTAGAGGGAGGAATCGGGGCATATCCTATTGTTTTTTTTTTTTTTAATTTCAGAATAACATTGTGGATAACAGTATTTGGAACTAGTGGGCCTGGCTCCTAATCCAACAAGATCTTTAACCTTGTAGTACTTTCGTTTCCTCATCTGTAAAATGGGATAATAACTGTAATTATCGCAAAGTTTGTTGTGAGGATTAAATTAGTTAATAGCTATAAAGTGCATAGAACTTTAACATATCTTGATTAATATACATGCATACACTTATATGGGGCTTCCTTGGTGGTTCAGACAGTAAAGAATCTGCATGCAAGGCAGGAGACCCGGGTTCAATCCCTGGGTGGGGAAGATCCCCTGGAGAAGGGAATGGCTACTCACTTCAGTGCTCTTGCCTAGAGAATCCCATGGACAGAGCAGCCTGGTAGGCAACAGTCCATAGGGTCACAAAGAGTCAGACACGACTGAGCAACTAACACCCACCCACACACATAAACACTTATAATACCTGTAAAGTGTCTAGTGCACAAATAGCCCTAAATATATGTCACCATTAGTATCCTGACTTCTGTCCTCTGCTCCTGCTCACCTTGCCCAGGGCCAGAAGGGCTGCTGCTATTCCCTCTCCTGTGTGTCAGGGACTCCTCGTCTCTCATATCTGTCTTTTCCCATTGGTTTTCCCCACTCCCTTGGGGCCGTAATGGTGTGGTGGAGCATGTTTAGTGGTTGTGGTAAGGAAGCATATAAAAACATGTTGATTTAATATCTAAAAAAATCAGCCTTGTTATATGAATATGCCAGGCACTGGGCTAGCCATGTAAGAAGACAGAGACTTTAAACAAAAGGACACGGTTCTCTACCTAGAAGGCTAGGTGGAGCATTTTTCAGCGCTGGAGGCATATCAGAGAGACCAAGCTCAAATCCAGGCTCTGACCTTCACTATCTATGTGTCCTGAGCACATTTCTTTTCCTCTCTGAGCCTCAGTTTACTTATCTGTATATTGGGATAATGCCAGAGGCGTAAGACAGTGTATATAAAATGGGTTCAAGCAGAATAGGTATTAAGTAACACTATAGGTAAGTCCAAAGGTCCAATGATACACCTGATCGTGTAGATGAAGAGGCTGCTACAGTGCCTGCTGAGCACATAGTAAGCACAGCTTCTGAAGTGCTTGCGGGCGTATACACAAGACGAGGCTGATGCAATGCTGAATTGGTACTAGCCACTTCTGTTGCAGGGGAGGAAATTGGAACAACCCAAATGTCAGATGTAAGCCTGGAACCGAAGTCGCTGCCCCCAGGGAAATTAAAACTGCACCCCACCCCTCCCACTCTAGGGAACCAAGGGAGTTGGGACAGCATCTCCTGATTGCTGAGCACACAGAGGACAGAGCAGTCTGTCTGTCAGCTGTGCATTTAGGATGAAAGAAACAGGAATCAATGTTGGGGCCATCAAGATGCCAAGGAGAATTCATTGCCAGGCCAAACCTGGGTTCTGTCCAAAAGCCACTTGCAAAGACAAGAGGGAAGATGTGGTGGTCACCAGCCAGGCCTTGTGATGATGGGTGTTTGCCTTCTTCATTTGCCGTCAACCTGGGATGTCTATGGTGGTCTTTGGAGCCTGGCGTTGGAAGACGTTGAGGCCTGGGGAGTGAGGAGTCTCTGGGTTTCAATTCTAAGACATATTTATTTCTTAGAGGTTGCGGCAGGAATCAGCAGTGTCTGGACCGGGAACACAAAAAGGAAGTGGAGCCCCCCGCCCCACCTCCCCCTACTGCCACAGCTGTGATGCTGAGCCTCGAATGGTCCCGCTATTGATCCCCCCTCCCGTAATGAACTGTAACAACAACTCCATTACTCTGTGCTCGCCCATTGGCCAAGGATAATATAAAATTAGCCAGCGTGCATGGGGCCTCTTAGGATCGATTTCCCTACTCAGATTACTTGTTACGAAAGAATAGAGCTGTCTCCCCCGTAATTGAACAAGTTAACTCCTTGTCTCATAAAATGTAAGCCAGTATTGATTGGCTGTTGTGGCTACTGAGGGGGACTTGGAGAGGGGTGGGAGCACTGGGGCGTGGGGATGCTCTTCCCCTCCCCGCTTCGTCATGGTCCCCCAAGCTTTAGATGTTGGGGCATCAAACCTGAGGCTGCATCCTTGGTCTGAATAGTTATGGAGAGGGGATCTCTGAGCCCCAGTTTCACGCCCTGAGTCCCCACCTCTCCAAGTCAAGGATATTTATGCCTGTCAGAACACTTGGGGCTCTGGACTTACACAAATCTGGTTTCAAATCCTAGCTCTGTCAAATCTTAGCCTTGTGACCTTGGACCTGGTACCCGACCCTTCTGTTTATGGGGTTTAGTAGCAGTAACCACCTTTGAGGTTATTGAAGAAGATCAGAGGAGCTAACTCAGGTACAATGCCTGGCATGCAGGCAGGCAGAGGCACCTATAAACAGGAATGGCCATTGGTGTTCTTGTGCTTGTTTTAATTTATGTCAGTAATAGAAACCCATCAAGGTAATGTGTGAAATTAAGACACACACATGGTTTTCTGTTGGGTGGGTGAGAAGAGACTTTAAGCTCTGGTGGGAGAAAGTCCAGTTCTAAATGCCTCCGACCACCTTTCATGTGTGGTCAGAAACCACAGGGGTCGTGATGGGCAGCATTATTCTGACATGTTTTCCAACTGGAGAGATGACTTTGCTGCTCAAGGAAAGAAGGGACTTGCATTGTGGATCACATCAGCTAACCAGCCCCACCTGACCCCCACCTTCACCCCCTGAAGTGTTAATTACAGTCCCATCATCTCACAGCCTTGGTGGACGTGGTCAGTGAAGCCACCTGCCACCAGGAGAAGGCTTATGTTTATTGCATTTGGGACCATTTCCCAAGGCCTGTACATCAAACAGCAGTGAGAAATGTGTGCCCAGGAAAAGGTAATATTCAAGGCTGTCATCTCCTATTGTCATGTCCTACTCCTAGGACCCAGGTCTGGGTTCGTGGTGTATGCTCATGGAAAACAAGAGCCATTTATTATGGTATCGACAGATTTTTGCCTTTACCTAGATGTGAGGTAGAAGAGTCATTCTACAACTAGGAAGAACAGTAAATTCACTCAGAAAGACATTTATTTCTTTATTTTTGGCTACTGGGTCTCTGTGGCTGCCTGCGGGCTTTCTCTAGTTGCAGTGCGTGGGCTTCTCATTGTCGTGGCTTCTCTTGCTGTGGAGCACAGGCTCTAGGGCACGCGGACTCAGTAGCTGCAGTTCAAGGGCTCCAGAGTTTGGGCTCAGTAGTTGTGGTGTATGGACTTAGCTTCCCCCTGGCATAAGGAATTTTCCCGGGCCAGGGACTGAATTCATGTCCCCTGCACTGGCAGGTGGATTCTTAACCCCGGGACCACCAAGGAAGTCCAGGAATGACTTCTTCATTAGCCACGCAATTTGGGAATTTTTGTTCTAACAGTGATGATGTCAGTAAAAGTAATACCAACATTTACTCTGTGGGTTACTACATGCCCATCTGTGTTCTTTCTTTCTTTTTTGATATGGGCCATTTTTAAAGTCATTTTATTGAATTTGTTACAATATTGTTTCTGTTTTACCTTTTGGTGTTTTGGCTACAAGGCAGATAGGATCTTAGCTCCCCGATCAGGGATCAGACTTGCACTCCCTGCATTGGAAGGTGAAATGTTAACCGTTGGGCTGCCAGGGAAGTCCCCAGGCTCTGTTCTAAACACTTAGCCAGGGTTCCCTTACAGACACCAGCCAGCAGCACTCTATTTAAGTGACATTATTACTGTAATGGGCATCACGTGATTAGACCTACTCTGTGTACAGGCCATGAGAAGGATACTGTATGGTCATCTCAATGATGCTCACCGTGTGGAGATATTTCCATTTTCTAGTGAGCAGGTAGGTGAAGCATCTTGCACACAACTGTTGAGGAAACTGGGTTTGAAACCTAGGTATGCCAGCCTCAGAAGTCCATGTTTGAAGATGTTTAATACTTTGTGTGCATACACTCTCAGTCGTGTCCAACTCTTTGCGAGCCCGTGGACTGTAGCCTATCTGGCTCCTCTGTCCTTGGAATTTTCCAGGCAAGAATACTGGAGTGGGTTGCCATTTCCTTCTCCAGACCTTTATCACAGTCCACTGATTTTATGACATTTTTGCTGTCTCTGAAAGTATCCTGTGTGCTTTAGCTGTCACCCTCTCTACCCTCAACCTCCTCCAGCCCTCAGTTCAGTTTAGTCACTCAGTCGTGTCTGACTCTTTGCGACCCCATGAATCGCAGCACGCCAGGCCTCCCTGTCCCTCACCAGCTCCCGGAGTTCACTCAGACTCACGTCCATTGAGTCAGTGATGCCATCCAGCCATCTCATCCTCTGTCCCTGCTGCTGCTGCTAAGTCGCTTCAGTCGTGTCCGGCTCTGTGCGACCCCAGAGACGGCAGCCCACCAGGCTCCTCCGTCCCTGGGATTCTCCAGGCAAGAACACTGGAGTGGGTTGCCATTTCCTTCTCCAGTGCATGAAAGTGAAAAGTGAAAGTGAAGTCGCTCAGTCATCCGACTCTTCGTGACCCCATGGACTGCAGCCTACCAGGCTCCTCCTGTTCTGGACAGTTCATATGAATGGACTCATGTAATCCAAGACTTATGTGGTCTTTTGTGATCAGTTCTTTTATTTAGCATAATGTTTCCAAGGTTCACACATGGTGTAGCATGTATCATTTCTTTTCTTGGCCAAAAAGATTCCATTGTATGGATATACCACATTACTTTGTTTATTCATTTATCAGCCTGTAGGCATTTGGGTTATTTCCACATTTTGGTTGTTACAAATAATACATCTACAAATATTCATGTACAAGTTCCTGTGTGGATGTATGTTTTTATTTCTCTAGGGTATATATCTATGAGTAGAATTGCTCAGTCCCACAGTAAGTCTATGTTTAATTATTTGAGGAAATGTCAGATGGTGTTCCAAAGCAGCTGCATCATTTTACATTCCTACCAGCAATGTATGAAGGTTCCAATTTTCTCACATCTTCACCAATACTTGATTGACTTTTTGATTATATCTCCTAGTGGGTGTGAAATGGTATCTCACTGTAATTTTGATTTGCATTTCCTTCATAACTGATAGTGTTCTGCAGCTTTTCATGTACTTCTTGGTTATTTGTACATCTTTTTTGGAGAAATGTCTATTCTTTTTCTTTGTCCATTTCTTACATTAGGTTATTTGTCTCTGTAAGAAGTCTTTATATATTCTAGATTCAAGTCCCTTAGATATATAATTTGCAAATGTTTTTTCTTATTCTGTGGGTTGTCTTTGCAATTTCTTGATGACATCCATTGAAGGACAAGAGTTTTTAATTTTGTTGAAGTCCAATTTAGTTTTCTTCCATTGCTCATGCTTGTGGTAGCCTATCTAAGAATCCATGAAAATTTACCCTTATATTTTCTTCTGTGAATTTTTTAAGTTTTAGCCCTTACGTTCAGGTCTTTGATCCATTTTGTGAGGTAGGGATCCAGTAGTGTGAGGTAGGGATTCAATTTATGCATGTGGCTATCCAGTTGTCCTGGCCCCATTAAGAAAAAACTATCATTTCCCCATTGGATGGTCTTGGTATCCATGTTAAAAATCAGCAAGGTTGCAGGATACAAGGTCAATATGCCAAAATCAATTGCATTCATGCACTTACAATGAACAAGCTGAAAATGAAATTAAGAAAACAATTCAATTTATAATAGCAACTAAAAGGATTAAAACATTTAGGCACAGATTAAGTGGAATAATTAAGTAATAAAGTTAATAATAGATTAAAATAAATTAATTTGGTAAAAAATAAAATAAGTGGAAACATATAGTATGAAGACTGTAAATATTGTTGAAAGAAATGAAAGAAAATGTAAATAACTGGAAAAAGATCCCATGTTCATAGACTAGAAGACTTAACATTGTTAAAATGTCTCTGCTCCTAAAATTGACCTATAGATTCATTGTAATCCCTATTAGAATCCCAGCTGACTTCTTTGTAGAAATTGACAAGCTGACTTAAAAATTCACAAGGAATGCTAAGAGACCTCAAAGAGTCAAAGCAATCTTGAAAAGGAAGAGCAGAGTAGGAAGATGCATGCTTTCAGGTTTCAAGACTTACTACAAAGCAATGAAACGAGACAGCATGGCACCGGCACAAAGAGAGACATGGAAATTGACAGAATGGAACTGAGGGTCTATTAGTAAATCTATTTTTAATATAAAACTTGGGAAATAAACATGAGTTTAATAATTTTTGAATCTATAGACTGCCACTGTTTTCTTTTTTTTTTTCATTCTGTCCTATATCATAAAAGCTGTGTAGGTACCATAAACCCTACAAGGCGTTCTCAGTGGAAGAATGGAGGTCACCACAAGGAAGGGTGGACAGTTTCTCCAGTATTCATTTTTTGGTTTCTTTTTGACG
Organism: Bubalus bubalis; assembly: GCF_019923935.1. Classification (NCBI taxonomy): domain Eukaryota; kingdom Metazoa; phylum Chordata; class Mammalia; order Artiodactyla; family Bovidae; genus Bubalus; species Bubalus bubalis. The sequence continues at coordinate 23,088,745 of NC_059174.1, read as the reverse complement.
AGTTGTGTTTTCCATGTTCATTTTGAGGAGTTGTGTTTTCCATGCACCCTGTTAATTGGATGTGCAGATGCTCTTATTTCAGTAAAATCAGGCTTCCCAAAAAGGACAAGTGACTGAAGAAGATTTCTGCCAAGAAACCACGGTTAAAGTGAACACCGATAATGGCAGTAGAGGTGAAGAAGAACAGGGTTGTTCTGTCACATCCTCTCCTCTCACAAGCTTTTGACCAGCCACCTTAGGAGACAGAAACAATGGTTATTTAATAAGATCTGAAATAAGGTCAAATTGTTTGGATAAAAACAACTGAAATTATCAAAAAGATTTACATCTCTGTTGTTGATACCAACCTACCCCTAAAGGGATATTGTGCTGTGAGATACTGGCTAATGAGAATATGAAGCCCTCACGATTAGAAAACTGTTTTGGGGACTTCCCTGATGGTCCAGTGGCTGAGACTCAGTGCTCCCGATTCAGGGGGCCTGGGTTCGATCCCTGGTCTTGGAACTAGATCCCACATGCTGCAACTAAGAGTTCGAATGCTGCAATGAAAAGACTGCACGTCACAGCAAAGATGGAAGATCCTGTGTGCGGCAACTAAGACCCGGCTCAGCCAAATTAAAAAAAAAAAAAAAAAGAAAAGAAAAACATTAGAAAATACTGCTCATTTCATCTTAATTTCATCATTTCAAAGATTTGTTTTGTGGATGGGCATGCTTTATAATGTACCTGCATTCATTCCTTCACTCAACAAAGCATTCATCTGGAGACCCTGGGGATATAGTAATAAAGAAAGCAACTGTGTGGCTCTCACGGAGCTGATATTCTCATGGGAAGAGGCCAGCAGTAAAGAAAAGGCATAGAGAATATAGTGTCCATTATAGATCTAAAAAATTTGGTAACCACATGCCTACATATTTAAACATACTCCTTTTTCATAAATAATATTTTGAAGGAAAAATTTGAGAGGTACTAAGATTAAACCTAACTCCAAAATAGTGATGGCTTAACACTTACCATCCCCCAATCCCTGCCAATGCTCACTTCTGTTTACTCTTCTTCTGTTGCAATATTTTTGAATAAAACAAAGTTCTAAGAACTAGCATTTTGGTGGTTTTGGTTTAAGCATTAGTTATCAATTGATGTGTAACAAATTACCATGAATTTAACACCTACTAATTTTATTTCCAGTTTCTGTGGGTCAGAAATCCAGGCATGGCTTAGGGAGGCTGTCAACCAAAGCAACAGTTGAGGGTTTGGCCAGGCTGGAATTTCATCGGAAAGCTTGACTGGGGAAGGATCTACTTCCAAGCTCACATGCTTCTTGGCACAATACACTTTCTTGGGGACTGACGGAGGGTCTTGGTTTTTGACTGTTGACCTGGGATCACCCTAGGGTCCGTCTAGTCAAGGCTATGGTTTTTCCAGTGGTCATGTATGGATGTGAGAGTTGGACTGTGAAGAAGGCTGAGCACCAAAGAATTGATGCTTTTGAACTGTGGTGTCGGAGAAGACTCTTGAGAGCCCCTTGGACTGCAAGGAGGTCCAACCAGTCCATCCTAAAGGAGATCAGCCCTGGGTGTTCTTTGGAAGGAATGATACTAAAGCTGAAACTCCAATACTTTGGCCACCTGATGTGAAGAGTTGACTCATTGGAAAAGACCCTGATGCTGGGAGGGATTGGGGGCAGGAGGAGAAGGGGACGACAGAGGATGAGATGGCTGGATGGCATCACTGACTCAATGGTGTGAGTCTGAGTGAACTCCGGGAGTTGTTGATGGACAGGGAGGCCTGGCGTGCTGCGATTCATGGGGTCGCAAAGAGTTGGACACGACTGAGTGACTGAACTGAACTGAACTGATGGAGGGTCTCGGTTTTTGACTGTTGACCTGGGAACACCCTAGTTCTTTGCCACATGGGCCTCTCCAACGTGGCGGCTTGCTTTGGCAACACAGGCAAGCATAGAAAACCATAGAGGAAGTACGCTAGCAAGATGGATTTGTATTCCTATGTAACATAATCACAGAAGTGACATTCCACCACCTTTGCCATAATTCTTCTTTGTTTCTTTCTTTAATTAAACTTTAACTTTTGAAATAATTGTAGGTTCATATGCAGTTGTAAGAAATAATACAAAGAGATTCCATGTACCCTTTACCCAGTTTCCCCCAAATTTGACATCTTACAATATCACAAGTAAGATATTGACATGCAGTCAAGATACGAAGCATTTCCATCATCACTAGAATCCCTCATGTTGCTTCAGTTGCTGCATCTGTTTCTCTCCCATCCACACTCTGTCCATAACCACCGGCAACCATTAATCTGTTCTGTATTTCTATACGTGGGTCACTTTATGAATTCTATATAAATATATAGTGTGTATATATATATATACACACACACATTTAAAAACCCTCCTTTTTTAAAAATTTATTTTTTATTTTTGTTTTTATTCTCCTCTATTTAAAACACACTGCTTTAGGAATCATAGCTAAACTCATAGATAATATTCTTAAGTCAACACAGTGACATATTTATTGTGTCATATTAATTTGGCATAGGTCTGCTTTTTTTTTTAAAGGATCAAATCACTCCTTAAATAATCAACAGTTTCATTTACAAAAACTCATTCCAACTTACTGAATTAGATTGGATTCCCTGGAAACTGACTCTGAGGTGGAGGCTTGTGTATAGTTGCTCCATTAGGTTTTGGTCCCACTAGACAGTCCCGTAAGGGAGTGAGGAAGGCAGCATCGGGAAGGAGAAGCTGTCCCAAGGTATGGCTGCAAACTGAGGCCTCAGCTCGCCTTACAGGAAGCTCTAAAACTAGATGGTTTTTCAGAGTTGTCCCAAATTAAGGAAGGAGACCGGACCTATATATCTCCATTCTAGTTCCTTTGATTTTTTCATACACATTTTAGAATTAGCTTGTAGATTCCAACAAAGCATGCTGCTGGCATTTTGATTTGAATTGCTTTTAATTTATAAATCCATTTGGTAGGAACTGACACATTCAGAATACTGGATCTTCTAATCGTTAAACATGATTTATTTGGTCTTCGCTTTCTTTCATCAGTGTTTTAGTTTTCGGCATATAGATCTTCACCTTCACTGTATTCTATTTTTGGAAGCAAAGCAAAAGTCCCTCCCACACTCCAGGGGAGGAGATTATATCAGGGCATGAATATCAAGAGATAGAGATCATGGGCCAAGTTAGAGTTTGCCCACATCTGGGTGATGATGACCCTCATACCTTCCTGGCTAAGAGGGCTGTGGTGTTCATTGCCTCCAATGCTCTGAGGACAAGCTCTCTGAATGGTTCAGAAGAAGAGATGAGTTGGGGGAGCCAGTCTGTGTGTATGACCTGGTTATAACCTGCCTCCCCATCTCATCTCCTCCAGTCCTTTCATGTTATTCCTTGTGCACACTCCATGCTCTCCTGCTGTTGCCCCTTCCTGAGCCTTCACCCTGGAATTAGATCATCCACTTTCTCTGCATATCAAAAACCTGACACTCATTCAGAGCCTAGGCTCAAATACCTCCTCTTCCAGGAAGGATCCCCTGAGTCCCTGGCAGACTCAAGCTCTCCTGAGTTTCTACAATATGCTGATCATACCCAGCGCATGACACATTTCATTCTGTCTTCTTTTTAAATTATTTGTGTATGAATGAGTTACATTCTTTCTTTTGTAACAGTAGACCTGGTCAAGCAAAAATGTACTTTACTGGCTCATGAAATGGAAAAGTCCATGGGTAGACTGACTCAGGGCACAGTTGGATTCAAGGGCTCAGACAGCACTATTAGGACCCAGTCTCTCCCATCATTCTGCTCCACTGTCCTTCCTCTCCAGGCCCTTCTTTAAAAAAAAAAAACTTTTTTTTTTTTAACTTTAGTTATATATCTATTTTTGACTGTGCTGGGTCTTTGTGTTGCACAAGGACAACTCTCTAGTTGCGATGCACGAGCTTCTCATTACTGTGGCTTCTCTTGTTGCAGAGCACAATAGTTGTCTTGGGCTCAGTAGTTGTGGTGCATAGGCTTAGTTGCCCCGTGCCATGTGGAATCTTCCCGGACAAGGGATCAGACCCACGTCCCCTGCATCGGCAGGCAGATTCTTGACCACTGAACCACCAGGGAAGTCCTTCAAGCCCTTCGTCATAGGTGCCCAGGGCAGCAAGGCGCTTCTGGTGGTCTCAGACCAAAGCCAATGAAATATGTCTCCAACCAGAGGAAGGAGGGCCCCTTTCCATGCATAGAGGGTCCTGGTTGTGGCTCATGCTCTAAGTAAACCACGTGTCCATCTTTGTACCAACCATGGAGGTCAGTTGACTTGGTGAGGCTAGTTTCCCTGAGGAAACCCAGGGATTTGGAAGGAGAAACAGCAGAAACAGGTGCTTGGTGGTGCTGAAGCCTCACTGGGTCCAGGTCTGTGTCCCCACGAACTGTGCGACCCTGGAGGGCAGGAACTATGGCTCTTCCTTCTTCCTTTCAGTACCCGGCCCAAAGCGAAGCACGTACATAGACTCTACAGGGTTGAGTCAGTATCTGTCCAGTAAGTAGATGCGTGTGCAGCCGAATGGACTAGGAGTTGGCCAGCGTTTTCTGCCAAGGGCCAGATGGTAAATATTTCCAGCTTTGGGGGGTATGCGCAAAGAACAGCCACAGACAACACACAGGAAGGGCTGTGGCTGTGTTCTAATAAAACTTTATTTACGCACACTGAGTTGTGAATTTCATGTCGTTTTCACGTGCGTGAGGGTCAGGAAACAGACCAGACTCACAAAGAGACCGGGTTAGCTTCGGCTTGCCGCATCCCGGAATGAGAAGCGCGGGGCAGCAGACGGAAAAACAACCCACCACGGATGTCACATCCTCCTGCAAGTTTCACACCTTGCGGAGCGGACTCTGCGTGAGGCCCATTGTTGTGCCATCAACACGTGAAAAGGTAACATTTAATTTAGGTCGCGCATCTGGAGAGGGCGAGGCGCCTTCATCAGGCGGCATTTAAATTTCTGCGTTCCACACCAGTGCCTCTAAAATTGTTAAAATCCGTCGCCCTTGCAGCTTTATTAAACCTCGTCGGTTGCAGCCAAGCTTGACGAGCGAACGAGCCGCGTTTCTTCCGAATGGAGTAGATTTGCTGGGGGCGGGCGGAATTCCGCTCCCTCCCTGACGCTCCCGGGAAGCCAGCGCGGTCCCAGCCCCCGGCCCTTTGTGCGGGCGCCCGGCGCCCAGCAATTGTGTCTCTAATCAACTGCCTCTAAGCAGGTGAGCATTTATCTCAGTCAGTTACCCCTTATAATTACTGTATTGAACCTAGTTGTCTATAAAATGAATGGTTTGTTCAGACACTTTACCCAAAGAGTTCATTAGGGGTTAAACAAAATGCAATCCCATTTGCAAAGAGTATAATAAATTGTTTCATCTGTGAATTTAGCTGTTCTCCCTAATGCAGACATGGGTGTTACAGTGGCTTTCCCTTGATAGGGTTATGGGTTAATGAAATGCCTTTTCTGTTGCTTATTTTCCTCTCTTCTGTGCTGAGTGATAAGTAGCTAACCAACGAAGCTTGTAATTACAATCTTACAGAAACCGGGCCGATCTGTATATAAATCTCACCATCCAATTACAAGATGTAATAATTTTGCACTCAAGCTGGTAATGAGGTCTAATACTCGTGCATGCGATAATCCCCTCTGGATGCTGGCTTGATCAGATGTTGGCTTTGTAATTAGACGGGCAGAAAATCATTATTTCATGTTCAGGAAAAAATTAGGTTGGTGGGAAGTTAATTTTCTCACCGCTCTCTGAAGCGTAGACAAGAATTTAATGATTTAATCATGATTGTTAGCTCTTTTGCAATCAATTTGTAATGATTGTGTAGCAACTCTCTTCAAGGGAAGCCGCTTTTGGAGAGGAGTTTGCAAACAGCCGTCCAGGGGGGCTGGTCTTCGAGGGATGCGTGACGCCGGGCCATTAAAGCTGTCTTCAGCGTGACTGGCAGGATGTGGGGAGGCCCAGCCTTCCGGCGTGCAGATGTGCGCCCCTTCCGGCAGGGTCTGAGAAGATAGAGCATCTTAGCGCTGTAGGCTGTCGGGGCTCTGACTCTATCCTCAGGGAATGGAATGCAGGCTCCCCTGCTGCCCAAGCTGGGGAATCATTTTGTTGATGTCATGCGTTCTAGATCCTGGTTACAGACTCAAGTGTGCAAGCTATTGCGTATCTTTCCACTTTTAAAAAATTTACCAAATTCTAACTTGGAGATTCATGCTGCCGGGTTGGCAGGGGCTGTAACTTACAGATAAATTGAATTCTTCACCCTCCCTCCTGAGAAAGACTGACATCCAGGTTGGTGCATCGTGCAGAGGCCCCTTCTGTCTCAGCCTGCATGGACCCTTCAGGCTCTGAGACTCCAAGGCCCCCATTCCAGGCGGGAGGCACAAAAACCTTTGGGGAGGCTGAGAACCATGGCCTCAGGTCGAGCCTCTGGAGCTGGGTTAGTTAGGCAGGCAGGTCCTGTGAGGTTTCACATCTGTGGGGACCAGGAACCAGGTCCTGACTTTATAGGGGTTTTCCTGCCTAGGCCTCAGGCCAGTTCACTATTTCCCAAGTTCGGCCTCCTCTGAGGGGCCACCAGCTCACCCCAATGACCCCATCACATCCCTTCAATAACTTTACCTTTTTCAAAGGATCAGAAGAGCCTTTAACTTCAGGCATCTTCTGTGTGCAGGCCTGCTGAAACTCCCGAGGCTGAGAATTACAAAGCCTGCCTACCTGCTTGAAGGAGAAGACAGAGGAAGAACAAACCCTAATTAATATTTCAATAAATTATCCTCCCGTATTGACTCAGACCTCCTCCTGTGTGTTCACTGGATGATTTATTTTCTGAGTGCTCCAAACACATTTTCCCTCCCAATATTGGATGGTGTGATTATCACTTGGAGGTGTCTGGTTGTTCCATCCAATTCAATTCTAGAAGTTTTTATTATGCTTTAGCTAGATGCTTAGACTGAGCAGAGAATATCCTGTGTATATGAGCAGGGCAGTGATAAACAGTATTAACATTTATTACTCACTGAATTTTATTGAATTTCTTTGACTCCATCCTTTGTAAAATGCATCATTATTTTATGTACTAAGAAAGTAAAAAGTTATTGCCAAAGGAGGTACGTATAGTGCTTCTTTAATCACTTAGAATTTTTATTTCGTACTTAATGAAAGGCTCTTTCATACTTATATAAACATAGATTTTTTTCCACAGATCACTCATTTGCACACATAAAGAGAAAATATAAGTGGAGTAAATTGTCAGAGATATTCTTGAACCATTTTTTTATTCAAAGGCCAAATTTTCCGAGCTCAGTGTCTTTGATGTTTGTGTTTCCTTAGAAGAAGGCTGCATGATTCAGAAAGTTCTTCTAAACGATGACACCTTTGTGCAAATTTTGGTGCCCATGAGCAGGTAATGCCAGTGATGTTAGAGTCTGTCCTGGCCAATACCTATCCTAATCTCAACGATGTTAAAATGTGAAACAAAGAAATGCTCACCTCAAGATTGATGAAATATAGTAAGTATCAGGCTTTGGACCAAAGGACAGCTTTTTCCCAACCAGGGCAGGTGGAGTGAAGACAGAGAGACCCTGGTTCAGGCTGTGGTGAGTGGGAAGGAAAAAGTGCAGGTCAGGCTAGTAGGAGGGGAACTCGGCTGTGTAGCTGAGGCAGAGGGCAGTAGGGCTGAGTTCCAGAAGCTCAGAGTCACTCTAAGGCCTCCTTCTGGGATGAAGGAGGTGGCTCATGCCCTTGAATGACTCTAGCTAGTTCTGGCAACACCAGAAGAAATAAGGAGGAAGCTGATATTGGTGAGCCTGTATCATTCAGGGCAAGTGAGATAAATGGGACGTGAGAGTTGGTACTGTCAAAAAGTCTTGGCTGGGAATTCCCTGGCAGTCTGGTGGTTAGGACTCTGAACTTGCACTGCAGCGAGCGACGGTTCAATCCCTGGTTGGGAACTAAAATCCTGCATGCCCGACAGCCAAAAAAAAAAAAAAGAAAAGAAAACCTTGGCTAAAGTTTCCACTCCAGGGAGGTAGATGTCCTGGCTACTCCATGCTCATTCCCCCTACTTGGTCTTGCTTGTTTTTCCCACCTGGATGCCCTTCCGTTTTACTTCTCTTTCTCTCCAAGTACTGCCATGATGCTTTATACCATTCTTAGGGAGTAACTTGGCTTGAAGCCTTTCGCTATATTAAAATATCTTCCTTGAGGGGTTTTTCAGTTTGCATTCCACTGTCTCTCACTTTCAGTGCCCAGTTGCCCTGTGCTTGGTTTTCATTTCCTTGTTTTTGTGTTTTCCCTCTCACCACAGACCTTTGCACATGCTTATCTTACTACCTGGACATCTTTCTTTCCCTGTTCATCCTGCAGGTTTTGGCTCAAGCAGCATCTTCTTAGGGAAGGTTTTCCCACAGCCTGCACAGATCACCCCTTCCACTTACAGATCTCCCTAGGCTGTGTGACTTGCCTGCACAGCTCTTGACACAGTTGCAATTGATGTTTCTTACATCGTATCTTCAAATGTCTGTATCTCATAGTTGAGTGTTAGCGCCTACAGGACAGGGACTGTGTCAGCTTGGCTTCCCAGACCCAAATACCATCTGCATGTGAATAAGTGCTCTCTCTCTCTCACCCTCTATCCACATATATATACATGATGAATGTATGAATGCATCATTTGTAGATGAATGAGTAACTTAGAGCATGAGTGATACATGTAAGAGGCAATTCTATGTATAACAGGAAGCAACCTGCTGAGAGTGGAGTTGCCCTCTTATGAGGCCTAGGTGACTGTGAACATTATATATGATACCTAAAACAGACCACAGAACACCTACTGAGTCCTTGAAAAAATTATACTATTAATAAATAGCATTGGTTTGAATTATCCCTCTGCTGCTGCTGCTGCTAAGTCGCTTCAGTTGTGTCCGACTCTGTGCAACCCCATAGGCTGCAGCCCACCAGGCTCTCCCGTCCCTGGGATTCTCCAGGCAAGAACACTGGAGTGGGTTGCCATTTCCTTCTCCAATGCATTAAAGTGAAAAGTGAAAGTGAAGTTGCTCAGTCGTGTCTGACTCCCAGCGACCCCATGGACAGCAGCCCACTAGGCTCCTCCGTCCATGGGATTTTCCAGGCAAGAGTACTGGAGTGGGGTGCCATTGCCTTCTCCGAATTATCCCTCTACTTTCTGCTAAATATTGTCTATAAGTTCCAATTATAGAGTATGTTGTCTCTAAGCTGCCTCCCTTACTATAACCCTTTGCCTTGAGGCCCCATGGTCATATTCTGCTTGATTTTATCTGCTGATGACTCCAGAATCACTCATCTGGACTCTGCAGGTGCCCTGGGAGCCCCCAAGAGGATGGGGAGGGTTGGACCCTTCTTGTACCTAGAAGCTGTATACACACACCATAGTCAAAGGCAGGGAGACGGCCTTCCAGGATTGTTCCATGTTTTTTCCCTTGACTTCAGTTTTCTGTCCAACTGTTTTTTACTTTTATTAGTTTGTTTATGTTGGCTGCTCTGGGTCTTTGTTGCAGTGCATGGGCTCTCTGTACTTGTGGTGCATGGGCTCAGTAGTTGCAGCACTCTGGCTTAGTACCTCTGCCGCAGGTAGGATCTTAGTTCCCTGATCAGGAATCGAACCCGCATCCCTGCATTGGAAGGCAGATTGTTAACCACTGGGCCACCAGGGAGGTCCCTCTCCAATTGTTGATTTGGCTTTTCTTAAGAATTTTTTTAAATTATGTTAAAATATACATCATCTAAAATGTACCATCTTAATCAGTTTTAAGTGTACAGTTCAGTGGCGTTAATTATGTTCTCATTGTACAGCCATCAGCATCACCTATCTACAAAACATTTTTCAGCTTGCAGAGTTGAAACTCTGTCCCTATTAAATAATAACTCCCCATTCCCTGCTCCCCACCAGCCCATGGGAATCACCATTCTATTTTCTGTCTCTCTCTGAATTTGCCTCATGTAAGTGGAATTATATAGTATTTAACTTTTTGTGCTGGCTTATTTACTTTAACATAAAGTCCATCCATGTGGTGGCATGTGTCAGAATTTCGTCTCTTTTAAGACTAAATAATATTCCACCATATAGCTATATCATGTTTTGTTTATCCATTCATCGATTGATAGACATTTGGGTTACTTCTATGTTTTGGCTATTGCAAACAATGACACTATGAACATGAGTGTACAGATACCTCTTTAAGACTGTGCTTTCAGTTCTTATGTGTATATACCCAGAAGGTGAACAGTTGGGTCTTCTGAAAATTCTGTGTATAATTGTTTGAGGAACTACCATACTGCTTTTCGTAGTGATTGTGCCATTTAACACTCCCATCGACAGTGTACGAGAGTTCTAGCATTTCTACTATTGGCATCCTTGCCAATGCTTGTTATTTTCTGTTTTTTTCTTTTAATAGTAGCCTACTGAATGTGAGGTATATTTTTATTCTTGAATCCAAAGCCCCACCTCCAGTTCTTCTTGTGATGCTTGCTGCATGCTAAGTGTCTTCAGTTGTGTCCAACTCTTTGCAACCCTATGGACTGTAGCCCGTTCCTCTTTCCATAGAGGTTCTCCAGGCAAGAATACTGGAGTGAGTTGCCACGCCCTCCTCCAGGGGATCTTCCCCATCCAGGGATCCAACCCACATCTCTTATATCTCGTGCATTGGCAGGCAGGTTATTTACCACTAGCGCCACCAACGCTTGTGATGAAGGGATTTAATTTTCAGTGAAATTCAGCAAATGATAAGTACTAAAGCGCCTTCTATGAGCAAAGAGCTCAGCCAAAGGCTTTGGAGGCCGGGCAGGGGAGTGATTAAGAGCATGGGCTCTGCCTGCAAACCTCTCTGCTGCCACTGCCCAGATGTGCCCATCACATCATTGCCCTGAGCCTCAGTCCCCTCATCTGTAATATGGAAACAACAATAATGGGCCCATTTCACAGCATCCTTGGGAGGATTAACTTATTTAATGTATGTAGAGAGATTAGCATAGTACCTGGCATGTTCTTATTCTATTTCTTATTTGAATTATTCTTATTTGCTACACAGAAAAAGCAGAGCAGGACACATTTGAGCACTCAGGCCCCCCACTGTCCTGTCCTAGGGTCCTACCTGGCCTGGAACTATATGACCCAGATGTCATCAGGGCTCTCTCTGGGTGATGGGAGTATAGATTTCCTTTTTCTACCATTTTTTTTCTGTTTTGCAAGCTTTGAGAAATGGATATAGTTCTTTCATAATCATGGACAACAGTTATAACAATATTTTAAATGAACACAGACTTCTGGCTAAAGATAATAAAATCATTTTTCTCTACTCATCTCCCTTGAAATCTATATGAAAAAGCCACAAGTAAGTCAAAAATAGAGATCAATTTGAATTTTGATGGAGATGGGACAATTCTATATCCCCAGACCATTGCTATTGTGTCTGGAACAAGGCTTGGCAGGTGGAAAGAGCTTCCAGATCCCTCCTCATGCTTCAGGCAGGATCTGAACTTAAGGTTTGCTCTCTTGAATCAGAGGAAGGTGGTTAGAGAGACCAGAAGTGAGGATGGGGTGTCTGGAGACATGTGGAGGCTTCACTGTGCAGGTCCAGTTGAACTTGAATGGATGGGGAGGTGGGCATGGTGTAAGAACCATGGGGACAAGCAGTTTCTCTTGTCTGGGAACTGATCTGCCAGCAAGGGACCACGGGCAGTGAGGTGGGGTGAAGGGTGAGTAAGCAGTGATCCCTGAGCTCCGTGCAGAAAGCCTGAGATGGATGCTCCATCCTCTCCATTGTGGAAGACTGGAGGTGCCTGGTAGGCTGCAGTCCATGGGGTCACTAAGAGTCGGGCCGACTGAGCGACTTCACTTTCACTTTTCACTTTCATGCATTGGAGGAGGAAATGGCAACCCACTCCAGTGTTCTTGCCTGGAGAATCCCAGGGACGGCGGGGCCTGGTGGGCTGCCATCTATGGGGTCGCACAGAGTCGGACACGACTGAAGTGACTTAGCAGTAGCAGCAGAGGTGCCTTCTGCCTTGGAGCACAGGAAATAGATCATGCCTGAGACTCCAACTCTGAACCAAAGTGTAGGCTTCCCCAGCCCCGTTTCTGACACCCTCCCCCATGCCTCCCACACACAGCATCTCAAGAAGGGGAATGGTCATAGAGGAGTCAACACATGCCATATGCATACACACCAAAAGATTTTTTTAAAGTGCGAGAAAAATCAGGAGGGAAGAAAGAAATACAGTAAGCCCCCTACATATGAACCTTCAACTTTCAAACTTTCAAAGATGCAGTGTGGGTTTGCATGTTCAATCGTGTTCATGTGTCTGGCATACGTCGTCACATGCATGCACCTCTGCACATGGCTGTGCTTTTGTGTGCTTTACAGTATTGTATAGAGTATAGTAGTACAGTGTCTTTATTTCAATCCCAGGGTGTCTGGCAGCAAGCGTAAAAGTGGTGGTGATGTAGCTGGTACTCCTGTACTTTTCAAGGTGTTGTACTATAAGACTGAAATTGTTTTCTTTATTGTGTTTGCTTTTTTATGTATTATCTGAATGAAAAGTATTATAAACCTATAACAGTACACTACTATATGAAGGTGTGAAAGTGTTAGTCACTCAGTCATGTCTGACTCTTTGTGACCCATGGACTGTAGCCCACCAGGCTCCTCTGTCCATGGGATTCTCCAGGAAAGAATACTGGAGTGGGTTGCCATTCCCTTCTCCAGGGGATCATCCCAACCCAGGGATTGAACCCAGGTCTCCAGCATTGCAGGTGGGTTCTTTACCATCTGAGCCACCAGGGAAACTCACACTTCTATATAGTGGATTGTATTAGCTGTGTACCTAGGCAAACTTTGTTGGACTTACTAACAAATTGGACTTACGAACATACTCTTGGCACAGAACTCGTTCACGTATGGGGGACTTGCTGTATGAGCAAAAGCTGCTGAAGATCATACATCCCAAGAAGAATTACTCAGCATAATAGAGGGAGAGTTGGACAAGTGGTTATCCATAGACTCAAAGAAATAAACAGTGTGATCCTTCTACAAAAGGAACTCAGAGAGTTGGTGACAGGCCAGTTAGCAAAGCTCAGGGAAGAAATAGAAAGTAGAAGCTTGACAGAGTTGAATACCACACTGAAAGCAACAACAACCTCTGCAAATAAGCATGACCAAAAATTCAGCCAGGGGGATGGAGAGCAGGTCAGAGAAAATTGTAGGTGTGGAATGGAAAAGAATGGAATGTAAAAATGATAGAAGATTATAGACAGGGAAGACAAAGGAGATCAAACATATGTATAAATGCTTTTGCTCATACAGCAAGTCCCCCACAAGTGAACGAGTTCTGTGCCCAGAGCATGGGGGACTTTTGAAGATGAGAACAGAATGGTACATAAATAAATACTCAAAAACATAGTTAAACAAATCCTTGTGAAATAAAGGCTTTAACTGTATGTGGAATGAAAACAACAAAAATTATGTAAAAAAATTGATGAGATTCCTAAAGTTCATGTGTCCTCCAAAAAACAAACCAACATAAAAGAGAGTTATAAACATCTAGGGTAGAAGGTATTGGGGGAAGAAAGTCATGTACAAGGGGTAAGAATTGGATAGGTATCAAACTTTTCCACAGCAGTTTGCAATTCGTAAGATAACAGAGCAGTGTTTATGCTCTGATATGAAAAAATAAGACCCTCAATTTATGCCCCACAAATTATCACTCACATATGGAAACAACACATATTTTCAAAGCATGTGATACGTCAGTTATATAGAACCTATGGACCCTTCTTGGAAATTTTTTAAAAAGAAAGAAAGAAGTGCTTAATGAAATCTAGCCAACCTAGAAATGAATTAAACAGAGTAAAGAATTCTGATCCCTGGTTGGGGAACTAAGATACCACATGCTGAAGCCCACATGCTGCAATGAAGAGCCAGCACGGCCAAAAAAATGAAAGCAAATTCTGGGGTAAGATCTAATAGAAAGGACTGGGGTGGGAGAGTGTGATTCACCCCATTTCAATACCTGAATTCAGGCTAAATATCTTCCTGACCCAGGGATCAAACCCACATCTCCTGTGTCTTCTGCATTGGCAGGCAGATTCTTTACCACTGAGCCCACTTTACCACGTGGGAAGCCCACTTTATACCTGGTCGTGTATAAATGTCAATCCCAATCTCCCAATCCATCCCAACCTCCACCCTTCCCACCTTGGTATCCATATGTTTGTTTTCTATGTCTGGGTCTCATTTTCTGTTTTGCAAGTAAGTAAGTTCATCTATACCATTTTTTATAGATTCCACATATATGCATTAATATATGATATTTGTTTTTCTCAGAGCAGTGGTTCTTAACTCGTGATTCTCCAACCTGAGGTGGGAGTGGGAGGCATTTGGCAATGTCTGGAGTCCTTTTTGACTGTTATGACTTGTGAGTGGGGTGCTGCTGGTATCCAATCGGCAGAGATCAGATGCTGTAAACATCCTACGATGCACAGGACAGCTTCTCCCCTCCCCAACCAAAAATTATCCAGTCCAAAATGTCAACAGAGCCACGGTTGAGGAATCCTTCACTAGTGGGATGGACGTCAAGCTGTGGATAAGAAGGCTCGGCAGTTTCCTGACGCTGCCCAGAATTTATTTACATTTGACATCAGCGACTATGCTCTGCCTCTCAAAGGAATTTTATTTGAAAAAACCTGCTGCGATAGGGTGCTGCTTGTCTCAAAGGGATCATCTATAATGGAAACCTGTAGGCAAACGAGAAAACTTGGGGTGCAGAGAATTTTCTGGATGGCTTCAAGAAATACCAGTAGGCAGGCCACCACTCTCTGCAGTGCGACCTTGACCAAGACATCTCACTCTCATGGGCTGTCCCCTGTTTTGAGAATCCTTATGCCCCTCCAAAGTCCTGCAGCCCCTCTCTCTGGCCCCACATCCCCATTTCTGAAGCCTCCTGTTTGCTCACCTCACCCCATGAAGTCCCCTCCCCCGGGATTGCCTGCACTTGGCCATCCTTCTCCAGCGCCTTTGAAGATTTCCAGCTTTTCTAGTCCGGAAGCCGCACACAGGGTCAGGCGTTGGAGCCCGATAATCACTCTGTTCTGCCAGTGCCCAAGTGCCATGAAGCCTCTTTTCATGCCTATTTAAAGCCTCTAAGGGGCTTTCAAGTGCTCTTTGATAAATCATAGTAAGTGTTATTCCGGCCACTCCAGAGCGGTACCTGCCCACGCCCTCCCCCGTCTCCTGGGCGGCTGCTCCCCATCACTGCGTTTCACTGGCGACAGTAATTCATTCCACTCGAGCTGACGAGCTTAGTTCCCATTTATTTGCACATTATGAGCTGTGTCACTCCACTTACCCTCTAGACAGTAAATGGTTTGAAAAATGCAACTGTAACAAATATTCGGGAGAGGATAAGAGAGAGGAAAAAAGAGTGAGAGAGTGAAGGAGGGAAATGAAACCTTTGAATTCAGAGTCCAAAAAACCCCAGAGAATGAATAAATAATGCTCTTGAATGATCTCAATCAGCAATAGCATCGGGGAAGCTGCAGAAACTTCCAAGCCTTCCTTGGAAATAAGTTTCATTCTCTTTGCTTTAGAATCTGAATTCTCTGAAAGTGGGGCTTTATCAAATGCCATTTGCAGGTCAGGAAAATAATTAGGCCACAGTGTCGGCTTTTACCTTTGAAATCAGAGAGGCTGTGCTGTTTTCTCTTCCTGGTAAGGGTCAGAGTCCCCACTCTGTAACCCCACTTTCCTTGTGATGATTAGAATGACTTTCAGGGAAACTGAGGCAACTCAGAAAGGTGATGCCTCTTCTTCTAGGTCTCAGAGCTTATACCAACCAGGACTTGAATCCAACTCTTCTAAAACCCTGCTGTGACTTGGCTAATATAGTCTACGTAGTACCTTTGTGAGTAGTGTGAAAAACTGGCCCATCACTCCTAACTTGTAACTCAGATATGGTTTGGAAGGCTGATGGTGCCTTGTGTAAAGAGAAGGTTCCCCCCTCCTCTGGGCAGATGAAACCCCTTGCTAGAACACACAGTCTGGCTTGCAGTGTAGGCTGGTTTTGTGCATGCGTGGTTGCTAAGTTGCTTCAGTCGTGTCTGACTCTTTGCGACCCAATGGACCAGGCTCCTCTGTCCGTGGAATTCTCCAGGCAAGAATACTGGAGTGAGTTACCACACCCTTCTCCATGGGATCTTCCTGACCCAGGGATTGAACCCTTGTCTCTTGCATCTCCTGCATTGGCAGGTGGGTTCTTTACCACTAGCACTACATGGGAAGCCCAAGCTGGTTTTAGCCTTGCTCATAGCTCCAGCTGGAAGTCTTTGTGCAGTGTACCTCCTGCCCGACTGTAGATGACATCTTGCCATGATAATCCAGGAAAGGACACTTCCTATGGGATGTGGGGAATGGGTACCAGAATGCTTAAGGCTAAACCTAGACTGTATCTAGGAAGATGGCAGCTTGTGCCAAATCCAAGAACTGAAGCAGGAAGGGAGAGAGATTATAGACTAGCAGGACCCAATCCTGGAGGTTATACTTAGGCTGCACTGGAGGAACAGATCTAGACAAAGGGTTCAGGACTGAGGATGTGCAAAGCAGAGTGTACCTGTGGTCAGCACATGCTGTAGGGTAGCCCAGCCACTTAAAGGAAGCAGGTGGGACTGGAAGTATGACCTGTCTCTGGAGCCATGACAACTGTCTGGAGGCTAGGATACCAGGTAACTGCTGCTGCTTCTGCTAAGTCGCTTCAGTCGTGTCCGACTCTGTGCGACCCCATAGATGGCAGCCCACTGGGCTCCTCTGTCCCTGGGATTCTCCAGGCAAGAATACTGGAGTGGGTTGCTATTTCCTTCTCCAATGCATGAAAGTGAAAACTGAAAGTGAAGTCGCTCAGTCGTGCCCGACTCTTAGCGACCCCATGGACTACAGCCCACCAGGCTCCTCCATCCATGGGATTTTCCAGGCAAGAGTACTGGAGTGGGGTGCCATTGCCTTCTCTGAGGATACCAGGTAAAGTCATGACTAAAATCTTGATTTGAACCCTGGCTCTATCACAGTGGTAGATGAGGTTTTGATCAGTAAATATTTACTTATTCCCCTACCTTGATGGTCAGAAGGTATTAATACATCCTTTTGATGATGGGCTGAGCCATGTAACTTGTTTTAGCCAATAAGATGTTGGCTAATTGTCATACAAGCAGAGGCTTGAAATGTGCTTGCAAACTTGCCTTCTCATCCTCTTGTCATTGCCATGGGAATATATACTGGGGAGCCAAGTGGTCCCATGAGGAGAAACATACAGTGCAGACCTGAACCAAACCCAGATCCACGCCTAGCTGAGCCCAGGCTAGATCAGCCAAACTGGAGCCAAGCCTCAGATCACTGTGGTTGTTTGTTATGCAGCAATAGCTGACTCAGACAACTACTTGCTGTGCAGTGTTTGAAAGTTCTTTCTCTACCAAGGGTCTCATTTCTTCATCAGTAAAATGGGCAAATATAGGGCTATTGTAAGAATTAAATGAAATAATAGCATAAGATACTCCACATATAGTATAGAGTCAACAAATATTAAATATGATTGTGATTGTTATTTTAAATCAATTCCTACTTCCTTTGCCCTTTTCTTGCTTCCTTCCCATGCTTCCTCCTCACCTCAGGCATCACCATCCCTGTAAGTTGGGAATGCATTGGAGAGAATGAGTTGCCAGCTCCTGGCCCACCTTATTAACTACTGCTTTGTGGGGAGAAAGAACAACATAGAGCCTACTCACTGTCACAATCAGACTGAACACGCAGAATATTTCCTTGTGAAGTATCAGACTCCAAAAGGAGGTGTGAGGGGCCTAGAGGGGAGCTTTCCTGTTGTTATTGTCATTGTTCAGTTGCTAAGCTGTGTCTGACTCTTTGCAACCCTATGGACTGAGCACACTGGGCTCCTCTGTCCTTTACCGTCTCCCGGAATTCGCTCAAATTCATGTCCATTGAGTCGCTGTGATGCATAGGAAGAAGCCTGTCCCATCAGTGGAGAAATGCCCCTGGCTCTCCTGCCTAAGAGCTACAGCGCCGGCCCAGGTCTAGCCCTTGTCTGCGCACCACCTTTCAGTTTCCCGACACCGATGCTCATGATCACCCGGGTACCTGGCAGGGGCCCCAGGAGAGAAGGTTATGGTCACTTACACTTTGCGGATGCAAAAGTGAGGGCAAGGAAGTGGCCGAGCTGACGCACGTGGTCCTCCACTGACAGAGGCTCTCCCACCCACCACCTGCCCTTGCCGAAGAGGCTGCTGGGAAGCGTTCTTAGGGTGAGACCAAGAGAGATTATCATGCTTAGCAAAGTTGAAACCTGCCAAGGTTTGCAGGCATATCTGTTAGTGAACATTCATAGGTGTGACGAGCAGGAAGAGTTTCAGAGATTGCTGAGGGCAGCCTTATCCCCACATTGAGTCCTTTGCACAAGACCCTGAGTGTTTCCTGGTGGTTCAGACGGTAAAGAATCCACCTGCAATGCAGGAGATGCAGGTTGGATCCCTGGGTCGGGAATATTCCCTGGAGAAGGAAATGACAACCCACTCCAGTATTCTTGCCTGGGAATTCCCATGGGCAGAGAAGCCTGGTGGGCTACAGTCCATGGGGTTGCAAAAGAGTTGGACA
This sequence comes from Bubalus bubalis, assembly GCF_019923935.1. NCBI lineage: Eukaryota > Metazoa > Chordata > Mammalia > Artiodactyla > Bovidae > Bubalus > Bubalus bubalis. The sequence goes on along the minus strand of NC_059174.1, from coordinate 23,070,001 downwards.
CGACTGAGTTTCTTACACTTTCACTTTCTGAGGGTTTCTGTCACATCCACATGCCCTTTTCCCTTACTTTGATCCCTTTTCCCTAAATAGACCCTCATGTATTTATTACTTTTTTAAGATTTTTTTTTTGGATGCAGACCATTTTTAAAGTCTTTATTGAATTTGTCACAGTATGGCTCCTGTTTTATGTTTAGATTTTTTTTGAGCATGAGACGTGGGGATCTTAGCTCCCTGACTAGGCATCAAACCCACAACCCTTGCATTGGAAGGCGAAGTCTTAACCACTGGACCACCAGGGAAGTCTCCTGAATACCTTTATTTTTAAGCAAAATTTTATTGTATCTGTGAAATCATGGATCTAACGTGCTGCTGTAATTTTTCCAAATATACATTAAAATAAATCTGACTATTCAAACAAAAATTGTTTGACCACGGACCTCCTAAATCATGAGGCTCATGCTACCAGGGAAATACTAACTATGGGAAATGCTGACCTAGTTAGTCTAAGGCTCTTATTTTTCAGAGGGAAACTGAGGCACAGAGAGGCGGTGGGGTTTGCCAGGGTCACATATCTGGATAAAGGCAGAAGCAGAGCCTGGTCTGTAAATACTTAGCTTGGGCCCTCCTGCTGTAGCAGATCCCCAGGGTGCTCCCTGGGATGTCAGTTCTACTCACAGCTCCTATTCTGTATGATAAAGCAGTGGTCCCCAACCTTTTTGGCATCAGGGACTGGTTTCATGGAAGGCAATTTTTCCACAAATGGGGCGGGGGATGGTTTGTGGATGATTCAAGCGCATTCCATTTATTGTGCACTTTATTTCTATTATTATTACATCAGCTTCAGGCATGAGATCCCAGAGGTTGAGTACCCCTGTCATAAATGATTCTGGGCCCCAATGAGCTTGGCATAAACCTTGTCAAGATGGTTTGCTTGGCACACACTGATGTGACCCCAAGAGAGCCAGTCATGATGTTTCCAAACTTCTCTGGCCATGGAACACTCTTTCCCAGATCAGTTTGCACGGGCTTCTGGAAAGGCAGCATGCTGGTGAGCTTGAGGCTCTGGGCCCAGCAGTTGAGGTCCAGGGACTGCTCCAGGCTCACCTTGTCTGGGAAACCAAGTCCCACCCGGAATCCTGAGTCATAATTGGTTTTTGCCTCCAAATAGGGACGAGAGAGATGACTGCTGCTAGGATGCCTGGGAAACCTGGGGGCTTATATCCTGGAGGCAAGAGGGCGGCTGGAGGAGGAGAGGTGCTGGGGAGGGCTTCAGAGGAGAGCCTGGCTACGGGGTCAGCTGCCGTGGCACGTCCTGTACCTGAGGACCACCAGACCCCTCCTGACCCCACTTCAGTCACACCAGGCTCTTGAAATATCCATCAGGGGATTCACCATGGCTCTGTCTTTCACAAGCTGGGTGAACTTGGGCGACTTAGGACCTCTGTGACTTAGGTTCCTTATCTATAAAATGGGATAATACCATTCACACTGTTACAATGAGAAAATGTACATAAAGTACCCAACCCGGACCCTGGTGGGTAGAGAGCCAGTAAATGGTAATTATTAATATTATCACCATCATTATCAACCACCTCAGCCTTGAACTTGCTCCATCCCCTCCTAAGTCTGTGATTCTGATCATCCTGTCTCTCGCTTTCTCACTTCCTGGTTATCACATATCCAGCAGAAACTCCTCCTTGGCTCTCAAAAGTATAAGGAATTCTGGGTACACAGAGAAAGTACCTTTCTCTATTTGCCATCGATCACATTCATTTCTGTTTTAAGCACTACTGTACAGGGCAGAGGAGAAGGCAATGGCACCCCACTCCAGTACTCTTGCCTGGAAAATCCCACGGACAGAGGAGCCTGGTAGGCTGCAGTCCATGGGGTCGCTGGGAGTCAGACATGACTGAGCGACTTCACTGTCACTTTTCACTTTCATGCACTGGAGAAGGAAATGGCAACCCACTTCAGTGTTCTTGCCTGGAGAATCCCAGGGATGGGGGAGCCTGGTGGGCTGCAGTCTATGGGGTTGCACAGAGTCAGACACGACTGAAGCGACTTAGCAGCAGCAGCAGTACAGGGCAGGGGACTTAAGCTCGTCACTTTGGAATCCTGCCCTCTGTCTTCTGGTGGCCAGGTCTGTCTCACTGGGTGTGAAGTCATTCAACTGGTGGACTCAGTGGTCCACAGAGGTCCCTGTGGAGGCTTTGAGGCAGACCCTGTGGGTGCTTGCTCTTCTGTACTGCCCTTTACCTTTCTTCAAATTATCATTATCAAATCTGAAAATGTTGAGGGTTTTTGGAAAAGTGTTTTCTCACCTTCCTAAACAAGGAAGGCATCTCAGTAGTTATCTCTTTTATATTCTTTACCCCCTCCCATCTTGTACACTATAGTGTGAAGATGTGATAGCTGGGGCTGTTGCAGCCAATTTGCAACCATGAGGAAAAGACCAAGAGAATCCTATAGATGCTGACCAAGATCCCTTTCATCCTTGAGTTGCCAAACACTACCACTGGGTAAACATAGGTTATAGGAGATGGGTTCAGTCAGGGGCAAGATCAGTCTTCTAGGGCCAACAAGCACATATTGCTGAGTGCTGAGTACTGTGTTAGGCCCAGAGATAAGGAAGAAAGAAAAACTACCACAATAACTCGCTGCCATCATAATATCTATATGGTTAAACAACATTTTAAGCTTGCAAACTTTGATTCAGCTGGTCTTCCTAGGACTGGGTTCCAGACTCGAAATCTGGTGGTTCATCCTGGGGCAACTCATTAAAATGATTTTGATCTGAGTTTCCAGTCATGGAAAATGAGGTCAGTTACCCCTAGCTCATAAGGTTCTCCTGGGATGATGGCAGTAAAAAGCTGAGCATACTTCAGTGAGTTCTTGAGAAGTTAATGATTTGACTATTGCAGTTATTAATAAATATTACTGCCCTGGTGTCAAGAGGCTTTTTCTGGAACGCTCTTAACAGTCAGGCCTAGTCTCCCTGATTGGGCCCATGTCTGCGGTCCCAGGTCTCAAGACCCACATGGGCCTGTCTGGAGGTCAGGGTGGCCTGACACAGGGACTTCACATCCTTATGATGGAGGCATCGAAAAGAAATTAATTCTCTCCATTCGGGGGCCTTCCTCTCTATTACCTATTCATCAAAAATTGCCCGGCGTTTGTGCATTTTTCATTACAAGAGTCAACATTTGCCACGTTAATAAAGCAAGGGGCTGCTTTTCTCCTCTCAGAAATAGAATATGTAACGACACGGCCCCTTTGATGTTTCTCAGCCAATACAATATGTATCTGAATGAGGATGAAAGCCATCCTGTTAGGGCCGGGCTGCGGAGGGGCATGATGGAGGGGAGCTGGGGATGGGGTGTGGGGAGGGGGTCCTTTGCAAGAGGCTCAGCAAGGCAGGAAGTGGGCTGGGCTCCGAGGGGGGAGCTGGCTTTCTGTGGTCCCCTTGCCATCCCAGCCCCCGAGAGACCTCACAGGGTCAGAGAGGTAATGTGCTCTAGGGTAGCCCCAACACAGTAACTCATGATATCCAGGAGCGAGGAGATGACGTGGGGTGCCAGAGGAGAGTATGGAAGCCCAGTTCCTGGACCAAGGCTCAGCTCATGGTGTCTTGGATGCAGGATGGTCATGGGTAGACCAAGAAACACTTTCTCTCCAGGCTGTTTGTGTTCATCACAAGGGACCATGTGTGGGCATGTGCTTGTGATTTGAATGTGGATCTGATGGGATGGAGTTGTTTTTGTCCTCAAAAGCTACAGTTGGTTCTGAACACAGATGATGCCAGTGCTGTGGGAGGCACTTGGAGTGATGAACTGATGGACCCGCTCCCCATCTTTGTCCATATGGAGGTGACAGTCTAGTTGGGGCAAGGCCCCCGTGATGAGATGTGAGTATCCAAGGCTCCATTCAAAATCTGGAAGGTCCCTGGAGCTGGGCCACAGGGCAGGGTGGACAGAGCCTCAGAGGAGGAAGCAGCAGGCCCTCACCCTCAGCAGTGAGACAACTGCAGACCATTGATGGGGCCCTGGAATAAGTGACCCAGGCAGGAAGGCAAGTGGCGAGCTCTCCTCTGCCTTATGACTCTGTGTTTGCCATACCTCATCTTTAGGGAATACTCTGACCTCAGAACCTTTAAAAAAAATCAGCCCCCAGGGTAAACTACACCCGCCCCCACATCTTCAAAGATCTCCCAAGGATGACATGAGAAGGAAAGCCACCGATTTTCTGTCCCATCAGCCTGTCTCTCCCCCTCCCCAGCCAGTTCTCTTTCTCATTTTGGATAATTCCACGAAATGCCTGCAGGGCTTCCCTGGTGACTCAGTGGTTCAGAAACTGCCTGCAATGCAGAAGCCCCAGGAGACATAGATTTGCAGTTTCAATCCCTGGGTCAGGCAGATCCTCTGGAGGAGGGCATGGCAACCCACTTCAGTATTCTTGCCTGGAGAATCTCATGGACAGAAGAGCTGGAGGGCTACAGTCCATAGGGTTGCAGAGAGTCGGACACAACAGTAGTGACTTAGCACACACATGCATGAAATGGCTCACAACAAAGGCATGGGAAGGTGTACTAGCTTTTCTAGTCACTGGCTGTGTGGCCTCGGGAAAGCCATATACCATCTCTGAACCGCAGTTCTTTCACCTGTAAAACAGGCATAACAATAATGCTTCTCAAATAGGGCTCTTGCATCCTGAGTGTAATGCCTGGCATGCAGCCATCCCTGGGTAGAAATGGGCAGTCATGGCCCACTCTCTCATTAAGGTAAGCCATTGAGATAATAAAAGCTAGAAGACATTGTCTGAAGACTCAACTCAAGCCCCTTCAGGAAGCGTCTGCACCACGCCGAGCCTCAGTTGTCTCATCTGTGAAATGGAGCTCCAGTTACCCACTGGCCCCTCCTCTTGGTTCACCAGGGCCGGTTGAGGTAATGTGCGTGTAGGAGGTCAGTGGAGTGGCTGAGAGTGCTGAGACCAGAAGCAGCGCTGCCACCTGCTAGCAAAACTTTGGCTTCAGTTACTGGTCGGTAGTGTGGGATGACAACAGAACCTTCCCAAAAGAGCTGCCGTAAGGATTCAGGCGCGCTTATGCATGAGGTACCCAGGGCCATTCCAGGCACCAGGGTCCACCTCTGTTCTCAGGAACCCCCATTGTGTGGGGGAGAAAGACAACAAACAAATATCTAAGGGATGCTGTAGACAGAGTGACCCAATATCTCCTGATTATATCTAATGTCTGCACAATCACCAAGAGCACCCCCTTCACGGAACTTCCCTGGTGGCTCAGTGGTAAAGAATCCACCTGCTAATGCAGCAGCTGCGAGAGCCCCAGGTTTGATCTCTGGATCGGGAAGATTCCCTGGAGGAGGAAATAGCAACCCACTCCAGTATTCTTGCCTGGAAAACTCCATGGACAGAAGAGCCTGGCGGGCTACAGTTCATGGAGTTGCAAAGAGTCGAACAACAACTGAGCAACTGAGCACGCACACATGTCTCTTTCACATTCAAGTCTAGTTTGGAAGATAAATTCTATCCTCTTCCTCACTATGGAGAAAATGAAAAAGAATGATAAGTGAAACAGTGAAAAAGAAGAGCACGTTTAGATGAGTTAGAAAGGCCACTCAGGGACTTCTCTGCTGGTCCAGTGGTTAAGACTTCACCTTCCAGGGCAAGCGTTGCAGGTTCGATCCCTGGTTGGGAGCTGAGATCCCACCTGCCTTGCTGCTAAAAATCCAAAACATAAAACAGAATGAATATTGTAACAAATTCAATAAAGACTTTCAAAGAAATCTTTAAAAAAAAATAAAAGGTCACTCAGAGGATATGACGTTTTCATCAGGCCTGAGTTAAAGGAAGGAGTCAATCATGTAATAGTTAGGTCAATGAGCATTGAGGAAACAGCAGAGGCAAAGGCCCTGAGGCAGTGCTGAACTTTGGAGAGCAGGAGGACTACAGAGTCATGGAGCAGAGGAGAGAGTGGAGCCAGAAAGAGGGCCTGGGGAGGGGGCAGGGCCTGGCCACAGAGGGCCTGGTGGGCTTTGAGAAAGGAAGTTAAATTGTGTTCTTTAGGTCGGACACATGTTTTTTCTATAAAAGGTCATAGAATAAAGATTTTAAATCTCAAGGCCATACGTTCTCTGTTCCCCTACTGGCCTACTCAACTCTGCTGCTGTTACATACAAGTTGCCAGCTTCAATATGCAAACAGATGGGTGGGGTTGTGTTCCAATAAAACTTTATTCATAAGAACAAAGAGCAGGTGATTTGACCCTAGGCTATAATATGCCAACCCTGGGAGATCATCAGTTTAGTCACTTGTGTCTGACTCTTTGTGACCTATGGACTGCAGCATGCCAGGCTTCCCTGGCAATCACCAACTCCCGGAGCTTGCTCAAACTCACATCTATCCAGTTGGTCATGCCATCCAACCATCTCATCCTCTGTCATCCCCTTCTCCTCCTGCCTTCCATCTTTCCCAGCATCAGGGTCTTTTCCAATGTGTTAGTTCTTTGCATCAGGTGGCCAAAGTATTGGAGTTTTAGCTTCAGCATCAGTCCTTCCAGTGAATATTCAGGACTGATTTCCTTTAGGATTAACTGGTTTGATCTCCTTGCAGTCCAAGGGACTCTCAAGAGTCTTCTCCAACACCACAGTTCAAAAGCATCCATTCTTCAGCACTCAGCCATCTTTAAGGTCCAACTCTCACACCCTTTCATAGCTGTATTTTAAGTAATGGCTTGACCGTGGTATGACACAAAATTTACGTTGTTAAATAACCTCTCTGATTGTTACATTATGTGGATAATGGATGGCAGTGGGTCAAGAGAGATAAGCTGCAAAAAAAAAAAAAATTACTCCAGAAACCCAGGTAAGTGCAGATGGACTCAGGAAACAGCAGAGGAGCTGGAGAGACGGGATGGACTGGGGAGCTGCTTTGAAGGGAAACAGCCCAGAAGGGAGGTCTGTTACTGTGAAATGTGGGTGAAATACAAGGTATGATCATCACCATTGTCATCTGTACTCCTTTTTGCTCATCAATGGGGCTGGCTAGCCTGGCAACCACCAGGCCCATGCAATAAGCTTTGCAGAAACTGCCTTTTCAGTTCAAATCACTTACAAAAGCTCAGGCTGCAATTATAAAGCTTCATAGCTGTGCAGCATCCATAAAAAGAGGTAATTTTAATATTTGGTTCAACTTCAAAGCAGTAACTTAGAATTATATATACCCCATTAAAATATAATGTTTCTCCCCCAAACTAATCAAATGGCTAAATCAATTGTTGGTGGATTGCCAGTGGCCTGAGGATCAATGGGAATAGAAAATGTATTCTATATTTTCCTTGTTACGTAGAGTTAGAGAACATATTTTATTAATGTTCATCCTTTAGAGACCAGATTTGTGTGTTTGCTAAAATAAATACTACAATCTTTAGGACTTGGTTAGATGGAGAGGGCAGGATTATAAGGGCAAAGAACGATTTGCAAGGAAGCAGACATTCCAGAGCCCTTGTGGGGTGATGGGACTTGGATCCAGGGAACTTGAGTCTTGCATCTCCCACTCACAACATGTTGAATGGCTTTAGAATATGTCCTTTCTCTTCCTAGTTGCTCCATTTGTCAAATGAGGAGTTTGGACAAGGTCAGTGAAGGTAAACAGGTTTTGGACTAATTTAACTCAATTAGTCATCACTGCATGGAGCCTTCCATGGGGAAGGATTGTGAAGCTATGACTGAGTTCACAGGGAGGGAGTGCAGCAATTGATTAGTCATGTCTTCCATGGGCATGGGCGAGGCATCCTGAAATCCAGGTGTTTGTGATCCTTGTACTAAATGGATTCTAAGATCCCTTCTGTTCTAACAGGTTGAATAAAGGTCTATTAGTCTGAATAGGTAATCTCCTCTATGACTTGTAGGATCTTCTCAGGCCCTCCGTGGATGGTCTCTCTCCCTGCCCTGTGGCCAGCTTTGGCTGGACTGGGATCTCACTGAGAATAATAGATTCTAAACTCTGTGTGCAATAAGTTAGTTGCTACATTTCAATCATGCTTACTATGCACCAGGCACTGCAGATCTAAAGGTCCATAAGCCATGACTGCAGCCTTTTATGAGGCTATAGAGAAGGGCATGCAATTTAAAGAAGGACTGACAAGTAACATGAAGCTGTAAGATGCCCCAAGTCTCCCTGAATTTTCCATCCATACTTGGGAAGACCTAGTCAAGAGCGTGGGTCGCCGCCCTCAACTCCCGAGCCTCTCTTTCTCTTGGCGAGTTGTCATCTTCCCTTTAGCAGTTGCACTGTTAGGTTGCAAGCAACAGTGACTGACTCAGGCAACAAAGAAATTAGAAAGCTATAGGGAAGAGCTCACTTAGTCAATGGAAGCCTGGAGAAGTGGCTCCAAAAAAGCCAGCACTTGGAGTTCATGGTGCTGGAGTTGAACAAGCACATGGGACACTGCCCTTGAAATGTTTTCCACTCAAGATGCTATGTCTTGAAAATATTTTCTAATTTTCCTTGTTATGGCTTCTTAGATATACCCATCCTTTAAAAGTGGACACAATTTCCAAATACATGAAGTTTTCTCATTTAAATGCTTACTTCCCTGCTATCACCCTCTGTGTTTTTTCAGTCTTTTAACTTTATTGCAGCTTTCCATGGCTATTGCAAAGATCTTTCTTGGTAAATGTCACACTGTACTTGAAAACATGAGTAATTTTCAAATATCTTTTGATACTGATTTCTGACATAATTCCACAATGATAAGAGAACAGACTGTGCATGATTTCAATACCTTTAGACCATGAAATTTTTGCACCTTTTTGAAAAATTTTGCACCTTTTTGCACCTAGATATGTTCCAGTGTTCCCTGGTTTATAGACTATGCGAACTCGAATAGAATTGTATTCTGCTGTTGAGTGAAAATTGTATAAACCTTGGGCTTCCCAGGTGGTGCTAGTGGTAAAGAACCTGCCTGCCAAGGCAGGAGACATAAGAGACAAGGGTTTGATCCCTGGGTCAGGAAGATTCCTGGAGAAGGAAATGGCAACCCATTTCAGTATTCTTGCCTGGAAAACTCCATGGACTGTGAAGCCTTGCGGGCTACAGTCCATAGGGTTGCAAACAGTCAGACAGGACTGAAGCAAACTAGCACATATGTGTGCACTGCTGCTGCTGCTAAGTCGCTTCAGTCCTGTCCGACTCTGTGCGACCCCATAGACGGCAGCCCACCAGGCTCCCCCATCCCTGGGATTCCCCAGGCAAGAACACTGGAGTGGGTTGCCATTTCCTTCTCCAGTGCATGAAAGTGAAAAGTGAAAGTGAAGTCGCTCAGTCGTGCCCGACTCTTAGCGACCCCATGGACTGCAGCCTACCTGGCTCCTCCAACCCTGGGATTTTCCAGGCAAGAGTACTGGAGTGGGTTGCCATTGCCTTCTCCATATGCATGCACATATGGTTGCATATGGTTCCTAGTGCTTTTCAGGTCTACCAGATTCTTCTACTTTCCTGTCTATTCATTCTGTTAATTTTTGAGAGTTTAATACTGAAACGCCAACTAAAAATCTTAATTTATCTACTTAAAAAGATAGTTGTAATATATAGAGTAACTGTTGGTAACTTTGCCCTATATTTTCCAAGTCTCTCGTAAATGTGTTATCATACTTCCATAATTAAAAAAGAAAATCTCTTGTTTTGGGAGAGAGGTCAGTTGACCAACCTTGGGCAACATGCTCTCTTCTTGGTAGGGGACTACAAGCAGGCTTGATTTATAGGCCAATATAATGGAGTAAAGAGAATACCCCGAAGAAGACACGGTACAACCACAGGAGAAGGGGGAGAAGGATGCTGGGAGGTCAGAATCAGAATGTACCTGGAGGAACAGCTCTGCAACGCTGCCTTGGCAGCCAACATGAGCCTCTTCTAAGCCTAATCAAGAGTCAGCTTAGGCTGCTGGTTCTATTTTCTGATGGCAGAGCAGTTCTGGAGGCCAGAAGTCTAGAATTAAGCTGTTGATAGGGAAGCATTCCTTCTGAAGGCTCTGTGGGAGGGTCCTTCTTTCCGCCTCCATGTCCTGGTGACTGTTGACATTCCTTGGCCTATGGCTGCATCACTCCCGCACTCATAGTGCCTTTTCTTAATCTGTCTGTCTCAAAGCTCATCCTGTCTTTCTCTTCTAAAGCCACTTGTCATTGGACTTAGGGCTCATGCGGATTATCCAAGAGGATGTCTTCATCTCAAGATTCTTAACTTAATTGCCCCTACAAAGATCCTTTTTCCAATAAAGTCACATTCACTGGTTTGGGAGATTAGGATGTGGACATGATTTTTGGGGATCAGCTTTTTGTCTACTGTACCTACACCAACATTATTCTTCCTTGTGATGTGTCTGCTTCTCCCATGTTGCCAAAGGGTAGAGGGCACTCTTCCTTTTTTCTAAAATTTTTAAAATGAGTTTTCCATTCAGGGTAGGGGCTTCCCTGGTGGATTATTGGTAAAGAATCCACCTGCCAATGCAGGAGATGTGGGTTCAATCCCTGGGTCAAGAAGATACCCTGGAGAAGGAAATGGCAACCTACTCAAGTATTCTTGCCTGGAAAATCCCATGAAAGGAAGAGCCTGGCGGTCTACAGTCCATGGGGTCACAAAGGAGCCAGGCAAGACTCAGTGACTAAACTACAATAACAACAATTCAGGGTAGACATGTTTTGTTAGAGTTCTAAACTGGCCAGAGTTTCTTTTATGTGCTGAGTATTTTTACATGTAGGATTTATTTTGATCATTTAAAACCACTCTTCTAGAATGGCCACCTATTTTTCTGTTTCCTTAGAGGAAAATCCCATGAAGACTGGGTAAGAGGCTGCTATGAGTGGCATCCTTGATGTCATACCTAAAGTTGTCCGTCTCTGCCAGAAAAAATGGCCCACCTTTGCAGGTTGAGCTGGACTACTAGGAAATCTCCTTGTCTTCTCCTAGTGACCTCAAGGTCATCGTTTGTGGGCTGCCAGCCCTTCCAACAGTCAGCCTGGGTTCCTCCAGGAGGTCCTCGGAACCCACAAATCCCTTGCATGGTAGTCCTCCAGAGGTTATTTGGAAAACTGGGAGCCTGGATCCCCTATTGAAGGCTGCCCTTCCTCCCAGTGCTGAGTGGTTGACTGTCAACCCTTCAGTGCAGAAGAACTGAATTACAGGCCTCTGTTCCCCCTTGCAGTGCTGTGACCAAGATCCACAATTAAAACTGTCTGTGCACAGATTTATAGCTGTGGGCTTTGCATTCACTCTAAAAGCAGAGCTGTCTTACCAGTTACCGCACTCTGAGGATTTGAAATACTGGGGGCCCCTGAGCCCCAGCAATGATGGGAGTACATAAGGTTCAACAGCACAAAGGCAAAGACCTTCCCAGAATTGGAAATTGCCCAACTTTGAGACACTGGCTTCCTTTAGAAATTGCAATGCTATTAGCAAACAGCTAGTCAAAACTTTTCATATTCCGGATACGAAAACTGAGGCCCAGGGAAAGACAGAGACCTTCCTGAAGCCCCACAGAGCTCACCTGTCCTGACTCCTTTCCTGGGTGCTTTCTCCTGACACCCCAAGTGGGCTGCACTGAGCGCTGGGCAGGCTGGGTGAGCGAGAGCCTGCATAGACAGCCGGGGGAAAGGAGCCCACCAATTAGTCTGGGAAAGTGACAAGCACATGAAAAATGACCGAGAAAAGAAACCTAGACATTTCACAAGGAAAATTACACTTTCTCACAGCCTCGAAATGTTTCCCATAAAATATACCGGCAAAATATCTCCAGGCACACGTGACATGTTGGGATTCCATCACAGGCTCCCTTTAAGTGTTTTCACCTGGGGAAAAGTTTTGTTTTTTCCACTTGAAAAATAAGGAGGATCAACTTACTGGCTCAAAGGAAATGCCTCCTTAGAAGGAAAACAGTTATGTTTACAGAGAAGCATTTGTTCATTTACTAAGCATTTTCTGAGTCCTATTATATGCTAAGACAGTTAGGATACAATGGTGAACAAGAAAGACACAGTCTGGTTCTAAAGATGAAGATGATGATGCTGTTGCTGCTGATGGAGATGGTGGGAGTGGTGATGATGAACGAGATGGTGATGAAGGTCATAATGATGAGTATAATATTTAAATTCTATTAAGAATCCACCCCGTTCTTTGCTCCTTCATTGATTATTTCACAGTGCCTCTGCAACAAGCCCTGGAGGCAGAGGCTTTTATTAGCCCCTTCTTACAGAAACTGGGGCACAGAAATGTTAGGGAACATTCCAAGGCTACTCATTTAGAAACTGATGGAGATGGAATTTGACTTAGCCAGTCAGATCTGGTAAAGAAGATAGACGATAAACAACTTGTCTCTTAAAAATAAACATATCTTCATAAACTGGTGATGATGTCCGCAAAAGACAAGTACAATTATTTTTAGAGGATGAAAAGGAAAGACTTCTTTGTGTTGGGGCTTTAGGGAAAGCCTGAAGGGCAAAGTGAAGTGAAGTCGCTCAGTTGTGTCCGACTCTTTGCGACCCCATGGACAGTAGCCAACCAGGCTCCTCTGTCCATGGCATTTTCCAGGCAAGAATACTGGAGTGGGTTGCCATTTCCTTCTCCAGGGGATCTTCCCGACCCAGGGATCAAACCCAGGTCTCCTGCATTGTAGGCAGATGCTTTACCGTCTGAGCCACCAGGGAAGTCGCTTAGGCAAAAGTAGGAGTTAATTCAGCCAAGAGGATGGGGAGAGGGGAATTTGTGTTGTTTTTTAGTTAATTAAAAATTTTTTATTATAGTTGCTTTACAATGTTGTGTTATTTTATGCTAAATAAAATGCTAAGTAAAGTAGAGTAAAGTAGAGCTAAGTAAAGTCAAGTCATATGTATACATATATTCCCTCTTTTCTGAATGTTCTTCCCATTTAGGTCACTGCAGAGCACTGAATAGAGTTCCATGTGCTACACAGTAGGTTCTCATTAGTTATCTGTTTTATACACAGTATCAAGAGTGTATGGGGCTTCCCTGGTGGCTCAGAATCTGCCTGCAATGTGGGAGACCCAGGTTCGATCCCTGGGTTGGAAAGATCCCCTGGAGAAGGAAATGGCAACCCATTCCAGTACTCTTGCCTGGAGAATTCCATGGAGGGAGGAGCCTGGCGAGCTACAGTCCATGGGGTCACAAAGAGTCGGACATGACTGAGCGACTAACACACGTCAAGAGTGTAATCAGGTTCCCAGGAGACACAGTGGTAGGGAATTTGCCTGCCAACGCAGAAGACGCAAGAGATGTCAGTTTAATCCGTGGGTTGGGAAGATTCCTTGGAGGAGGAAATGGCAACATTGCTCCAGTATTCTTGCCTGGAAAATTCCATGGACAGAGGAGCCTGGCAGGCTATAGTCCATGGGATCACAAGAGTCAGACATAGCTTAGGGACTAAACCACCACCACCGTCACCATCAAAGGCTGGCTTGGTGACCCCGTGCAAAGCCTTTACACCCTCAGAGCTACATTTTCCCCATCATGAAAGGGGACTAATGAGGTCTACCCCAGAGGACCCTTGCTGGTGGTTCCTGGATGCGTATTTAATCCTTGCTTGTGGACTGTTGCATTGTGCCAAGCACGGACCACATCTGAAATGCCCACTCCTGTGGGTACAGGGTACTCCCCTTGGTGGCTAACATCCCCTTCTTTGAGGAATCACCCCCACCAGATAACTTTATAAAATCAGATTCCCCCCAGCTCCCCAGGTTGATTGGCCTCTGTCCTGAGGACAGCTTGGCCAGGGGCTAGCTTGGGGAAATGGATGAAGCCAATCAGATCCCTGCACACTGAAATAACCATGAGGTGGGAGGGCCAGAACACTTCCTGTGGATACTGAGTTAAGAAGCTGTGAACGAGGGAAGGGCCAGAGTCACCATCAGGGGTGGGCACAGACTGAGACTTGGAGGACACTGGTGGGAGAGAGAGGAAAACGGGACAGAAGCACATGGAAATGCCTGAGAGGAAGACCACACCAGCTGTTCCCATGGCAACAGGGCTGCTCTCAGTGACCCCAGTAAATGTCTCTGCCCAGGGTCTGCCTGCAAGGGGGTGTGAAGTAAGAACTGACTTCCACTCACTGCAGTGTCTCCTAGGAAGCCCTAGGGGTCAGTAAGGAGCCTGTGAGGAAATTGCAGTGGTTATCACTAAACATGGGCCAGGTATCCTTCTGTGGTCCCTTCTCAGAACAGCCCTGGGAGGCAGATGACATCAATCTCCCCATTTCACAGACGTGGAAACTGAGGCACATGAGTTGCCTCATACAACAAGGTGTATGAGTGAGCGACCCAGGATTCAAACCCAAGTAGTCATCTGAAGAGACTCTGACCTTAACCTCTGTGTTATCCAGTCAGCGACTCATCAGTCAGAGAAGGCAATGAAAAACAGATATGAGTCTGTTCACAAGAGACTCAAAAGTAGTCACCAGCCCCCAGAAAAAAGGGCAGGAACTTCATGAAAAAGAGTACAAAGCTTTGCCGAGTCACAGAAAGTGTGGATGATACACAGACACTGCTCCTCTATGGAAAGGCTTAGTATTAAAGCTGCCCATTTTGCCCACAGTGATTTCAAAGTTCGACAACCTAAATCACAAAGGTACTTTTTAAGGAACTTGATAACACGATTCTAAGGTGCATCTGGAAGATTTAATGAGCGAGAAGAGCCAGGAAGTTTCTGAGAAAAGGAGCATGATTAGGGGGACTCTGCTCATTACCGTGTTTGGGGGGGTGCATATTACGAAGCCAGGGTAATTAAAACAGTGTGACACTGGCTTTGAAGAGCAGAAAGATAAAAGATATGCAATTAAATATTTGCTGTATGATAAAGGAGGTGTTTCATATAAGTGAGGAAAAATATATCATTTATACCCAAATTAATTCCAAATGGATTCAATATTTTCATGTGAAGAAATGAAACTGTGATTTCCTCTCAAAAATGTATAACCTGAATTTAATCAAAGGGAAACATCAAACAAACCCAGACGAGGGACCTTCTACAAAATGGTTGGCTTGGAATCTTCTAGCTGTCAGCGGCAAAGCAGGCAGAGGGAGGAGAAGGCGCTCCGGAGCTGGAGGGGAGACCCCTGGGTGCGGGCAGAGTGGTAGTGGCATCCATAGCAGAGGGAGGGGTGGGTTTTGCAGGAGGTGGTGGAGAAAAATGGATCCCCAGGAACCCTCTGGTGGTCCAGTGGTTAGGACTCTGCGCTTCCACTGCAGGGACCCGAGTTCAGTCACTGGTCCAGGAACCAAGATCCTGCAAGTGGCAGGGTGCCGCCAAAAAAAAAAAAAAAAGGGATCCTGAAAGAAAGGTTTTGGGGAGTAACCTGTGCCAGCCTGTGGCAACAACAAGAAGCCCTGTCCTTTGCCTCCCTGGTTTCCTGAACTCGCCCCTGGTGATTACTGATCCATCCCTTTATGGAACTTTGTGGAAGCTCAAAAAACATTTATGAAAAACCTTTACTTATGTCAAAACAGACATTAAATATAATGTTAGGTAAAAACACTTCGTAGTGTTTACTATGTGCCAGATACTATTCTAAGTCCTGTAGACTTATTCCTCATATTTATCCTATGAGGCAGGTACTATTATATCCCCATTTAAATTTGAGTGAATTGAGGCAGGTCACAAGAAGTCAAGTGACTCTGTCCAAAATCACATGGCTGTATATGCTAGGACTGAGGTTAGGCTGTAGGTAGTTGAACCCTTAAAACTGCATCCACGGTCACTATGCTCAGAGACTACCCAACTTGCTCAGAAGCTGGAATTGTGGGCACAGTATTTGTTTTCTGGGTGTATTTGTTTTTGCTGAACTTTTAGAATATTCCATGATATGTCGCATTTTTTTTAATTGGAAAAATTCAACAATTAAATGGAAAAAATTCGATCCACATTTCTTGTTTGATCTATGAGAGTCAGTGCTTGGCCCCTCTGAGGCTGTGCTCATCTCAGTCCTCTCTGAAATCCCACACCTTAGGTCCCCCATGTACTGCTAAGGACTTCATGGTTGGCTAAGCAGTTGGTGGGTTCGATTATTGCTAGGACATCATGAGTTCCTCGATGGTCTATACTTGGCTCTCCGGGGAAAATGCAGGTGCTCACACCTCAAGCTTTTCTTGTTTACTCACCTTCTGTAAGATAATATTCTGCGTTTAGTCACTAAATTTTTTGTAACTTACAGCAACAATCTGGCTTCCCTGGTGGTTCAGATGGTGAAGAATCTGCCTGCAATGCAGGAGAGCTGAGTTAGATCCCTGGGTTGGGAAGATTTCCTGGAGAAGGGAATAACTACCCACTCCAGTATTCTTGCCTGGAAAATTCCATGGACAGAGGAGCCTGCCGGGCTACAGTCCCTGGGGTTGGGCATGACTGAGTGACTAACTCTTTCACTTCATAGCAGCAATCAGAAACTAAGACATTCCTAGTGAGAATAGAGTCAGTACATGAACTTGTGCTGTCTGGCTCCAGACCTGAAACTTCTAACCATGCTATCCGACTGCTTCGATCCGTGTATACAGAATAGGTGTCCATGGAGAACTTATTTGGGGTCTTAGAAATTCAGGAGGAATTCAGGAGGCATTGAGGGTATGGTGAGTGAGTCTTCAGGTAGATCTCAGTCAGGGCAAGGGTTTGATAAATGAAAGTAGGAGGAAGCAGAGCAGAGAGAACATCCTAACTGAGGAAACAGTAAACAAAGTTCCAGAGGCAGCAGACAAGTCAGCAGAGGTGGGAGAGATGAGGGGCCGGGTGGAGCAACAGGAGGCCCACAGAGACCAACAGAGAACGTGCCTGGATGCTGTGGGTTCTGCAAACAGCCACGGGAAAGACAAACTTATGCCAGTCCATTGCCCATCCATGCAGGCAGGAACCCACCCCACTCAAGGGATAGGACCACACCCCTCCTGGGGATGCTGAGCGACCCAGGAGCTGGCCAGGTCTCTCTCCCAGTTGGGATTCCAGGTCTCACTGGCAGACATGAGGCTGCTGTATTCTACATGGCATCTGACGCCGTGGTTTGGGGCAGACATTTCCCCCCAGGTCAAGCCAGCTCAGGTTGAGTCTACTGTGCCCTGGAGCACCAGACCTGTGGAAAACAGGATCGCTGGTGGGACCTGGCCCCCTGAAACTTCCCGTGGCTCAGGGAAGATGCTGGAGAAAATCCTTGTACCTAATCCCTCTGCTTTCACAATCCAAAGTTTATTTCCACCAAAGTAGGCTGCCAGCTGAGTTTGTTTCTAATGTCCCTGCCCTAAGCCTTAATCATCAACTTCAGAGGACCCCACACAAGACTGAAGGCCATTCATTCATTCATCTTTTATCCATCACATACTTATTGAGCACAAAGAGTTGGCTATGACTGAGCAACGAACACTTTCACTTTCACAGATCAGAAGATTTCTTAGAGATAAGCAGCTTTCCAGTTTCCCACAAAAGACTACAAGCTTTGGCAAACCAGGCTCACAGGTCCATTCAACTAGGGTTGGCATGGAGTAGAAGCTGCCTCCTTGCGTTCACCACAATCACCCTTTTCCTTGCCCCTGCACCCCCCAGCAGGGACATCCACCAGAGGACAGGTGTTGGGACCCACCCCCATGGTTGTATGTTGTCTATTACTTGGAAACCTCCACCTGCAGAGACAGTCCCCAATATACGTGGCCTTGATGATCTCTTCAGAATCAGTGCTTGCCTGTCCTGAGTCCCAGCAAACACTGAATGTTGGTCAGATGAGCTCAGTAGTCAAATGAATATCCATGCACCTGCTTTTGTACCTGGTGCCGATGGGAGAGCTCCAGGCTGGGCTCAGAACCCACTGATGTATCTATATGGGTTTGCTGTGTGGCCCTGAACAGGTCACTTCACCTACGCCTTTGTGTCCTCACCTGCACAATTGGGGAAGTTAAAAACCCTCCAAGTGTTCTCCTAGCTCTAAAGTTCTCTCCATAATCGCATGTCCTTCCTTCCCTGTGGCACTCCTAGGACCTAGTCAGATCACAGATGTGGAAGAATCTTGAAAATCCAAGAATTGCACAGTGGCTAAGGGTATGGACTTTGGAGGCCAACAACTCAATGGTTTAAAATCTCAGCTCAGCGCCTGCTTGTTTTAAACCTGGGGAAACTTTCTTAAGCTCTCTCCATTTCAGTTTCCTCACATGTCAAAAGGGTATAATAAAATTCACTCACAATGCTGTGAATATTAAACAAGTGATTGTAGGGAAAGTGCTTAAAGCAATGCTTGGCGCCAAGAAGTGCTTAATAAATATCAGCTCTGTGCCAGGAGCCACTCTTATTGTAAAAGCCTCTGTTCTTGAAGAATGTCTAAATTCATGGGGAGACAAAAAGTGCCTCTAAAGTACAGTCTGGGGACAACAGGAATTCAGAGTGTGGTGGAGACTTTCAGACCTGTAGGAAGCAGGGAAGGGTGGCCTGAAAGAGTTTGGAAGGTTTCTCTAAGGAAAGCATTGATGGGAGGATTTGCCTGAGAAACAGTGGGAGTCAATGGGAGGGTGCTTTGTGGGGAGCCCTATCCCAGGTGGGAGAAAGAATGGACCAAGCATTGCTTCACTTGGTCATTTATATCTTTAAGGATGCCCTCGAGTCAGGCTCAGTGTTTTGTGCCAAGGACACAGGTGAATGAAGCAGTTCAATGTCATAGCTCAGACCATGGACCCTGAGTCAGACGTACTCGGGTGAGAGTCCCAGTACTGTTGCCTTCAAGCTGTGTGATCTTAGTCAAGCGCTTTAACCTCTGAGATTTACTTTTCCATTCTGTAAAATGGGGGGATGATAATGGCACTTCATCCGGGGGCCATTGTGAGGATTAAATGAAAAATGCCTGAAAAAGAAGTCAGCCCTTGCTAAGCGATGGCCATTTTTGCTCCCTTGATATGGGAGTCTTTTGCACTGGAACATTGTGGGGAGCATTACCTGTGTGAGAAATACAGTTTCTGACAGAGAATTGTACATAACTCAAAAGACAAGATCTAGGCTGCATGCAAAGACTCTCCAGACTCTGTGATGATTCTACACATCAATAAAAATGATTCAGAGCAGTGTATTCAAAGTGTGGTCTGTGTTCCCATACCAACCCTGAATATCTTTGGAAGAGATCTATGATGAGACAATGGAGAGGTTGAGAGTAAAAGCTTAGACGCTTTTATGATGTGACATCCAGATGCATGTTGGATAGACTTGTCTCACTGAACAGGATATAGATGAGTTCAGTCATTGTTGAATTTGCCTCCTACAATGCATGTGGCTCAAGTTGCGTACCAGTTGTATAGTAGGACCAAGTGTTAATCCATGATAGATTGGAAATATTTAAAAATGGTCCTTTGCAAAAGATAGTTTGAGAAACAGTTTTCTAGGCAGGCAGAGAGCTTTAATTCTGAGTGAGCAGATGTATCAGTTAGAGTCCTCCAGGAAAATAAAATGTGCTCTCGGTGTTTCAAACATAGAGAATTCAATAGAGGGGACTGATTACACAGGCCATGGAAGATCTGGGAAGCCAAACAAGGGACAATGATACAACCTAGAAATTAGCTACTGCAGGAATCTGTGACCACCTCTAAGGCTGGAGGGACAGCAGGAGGATGTGGTACAACTAAAATCAAGGTTCAGGGTTGTCCAGAGGGAGCTAGACCCATGGTTAGGGTGCCCCAGTGGGAGCTGGAGCTATGGACAAGACTTAGGTTCTGTCTTAGATGCCACTGGAAGAAAGGACAGATAAGGAGAAACACCCTGACTTTTATCCTCCTTCTATCCTCTGGTATTCTGCCAGGACCTTCCATTGGTTAGGACCTACCCAGAAGCCAGATGGCAAGGCAGCTTGGGGATAGAGAGCAAGGGAATGGCAGTGAATGGAACTAAGAGCAAATAAGCCAATGACTGTCACAGGGGGGTGAGAAAGCAGGAAACTAGCCAGACAGAAATGATTTCCAATCAACTTCTGACCATAGTGGTAGAGTTGGTGGTGGTGGATTCAGAATTTTCTCACTAGCTCTCTGTCTCCAGTTGTTGAGAAGACCAATTAAGACAGTGCTCAGTTGATACTCCAGAAAACGGACAGGGAAGAAGATGGAATTTCTCCACTGCCAATCTCAAGAGCAGGATTAAAAAAAAGGATTAGGCACTTCCCTGGTGGTCTAGTGGGTAAGGCTGGATGCTCCAAATGCGGGGCGGGGCGGGTGCTGTATTTGATTCCTGGTCAGGGAACTAAATCCCACATCCTGCAACTAAGAGTTTGCATGCTGCAACAAAAGATCCCACTTGCTGTGATGAAGATCGAAGATCCCACATGCCGTAACTAAGATCCAGCACAGTCAAATAAAAATAAATATTTTAAAAAGAAACAGGATTAAATGTTTCTCTAGATTATTTTCCCTTCACACTCCTTCTTGTCACTTTCAAGTGGGGAAAAAAAAATTCTGTGAGGTCTGTGCTGTCTTTCATGTTTGAAATGGAGATGTTAGAGTCAAAAGATGTGTGCATTATGGAGAAGATGTGAGAGGATTTCTTAGAAGATGAAGAAAGAATTCCAGAGACGTTAAGCAAGCAAACAAACAGACCCAGCGGCAACAACTACAACAAACGAAGAGATGGGGAGAATAAAACACTTGTGAAAAAACCTGCCAGGCTATGATGCAGGGAGAAAATTGATATTAATGAAACATCATGAGCGAATTAAGACAGCCAAAGTACTCTCAGATGTCTGTGGGGACTGCTCCTCTCACTGGCTTTTGGAAAAAGTTAACATGTAAAACTTCCTCATAAACAAAAGTATTTTAAGAATTTCAACTCGGAGACATTCCTGGCTAGCATCACTCATGCAGTTGGGAATACCTTTGATTAATTCCGGCTGGTAATTAGGTTGGAGAGTGTTTGTGCCAAGCGTTCCTTAGAACTGTGTAAAAGGTGAGGCAGGAAGGCAGGGCACCCGGGGAGAGACCCCCCACCTGGCTTTCGAGCCCTGAAGTTGGCTGGATGGTGACTTCTGGTTTTAGGAGTGAGACCAATACACTCTCAGATTAGCTCTGGTCATTTATAAGACTGTCACTGAAATCACCCTGTGATTGCAAAAGACACCAGCTGCAGAGTATCTCCAGCTCATCTCCTTTCTCTGAGACCATCCTTTCTTCACCGTACAGCCATATTTAAACCTCAAGATCCCACCCCTGCATGTAGCTGATTGGACCAGGAGTGGTCACTTGACTAAGCTTAGCCAGTCATATTCTCCCCCAACTGTCAAGCATTTGGAACCAGCATTTGCAGATGCTAGTGAGTTTCTTCTTGTTGCTTGAATTGCAAAAGCATAAATGTTAAGGAGTGCTGGCTATGTGCATTTCATAGAGAAGCCAGTTTACAGAGAAAGAAAGATGAGGAAGATCCAGAGAAAAGCGGTTCCCGGCAATGAGGCTTGAGAGAGACTCTGGTTATGGGGCCCTTGTTCTTGTCCTCTATGAGGCCCAGTTTCATGGTCTCTCCTTGCGTTTTGAGAGGTGTCTCCAAAAAATAGTCTCCTTTTTATTGCTTGTGCAAATGTGGGTTTCTGCTCTTTGCCACCAAGACACCAACAGTATGAGAAAATGGCGGTTGCTATGTTTTGGCCTAAGATGCCCTGGTGCCTGCAGTTAAGACTGGCAGACCGTACTTTCTTATTACTCACCTCAGTTTAGGAGACATCTTTGCAATGCATCTTAATACTCTCTCCTATTCATAGCTCAGTTGGTAAAGAATCCATCTGCAATGCGGGAGACCTGGGTTTGATCTCTGGGTTGGGAAGATCCCCTGGAGAAGGGAAAGGCTACTCACTCCACTATTCTGCCCTGGATAATTCCATGAACTGTATAGTACATGGGATCAGACACGTGTTGGCAGAGTCCCATGCGACTGAGCCACTTTCACTTTCAATAAAGGAAGAAGTGGGTGGAGATGTTGTGCAATTGGATGGCTCCTCTGAAAACTGTCCTGACCCAAAGCAGCCCTTGCTCTCCTGCTTTATGTCCTACCATTGGAGTCATCCCACTTTATGTAGGTCAACACAGGTTGCTACCTGGAGAGGGAGCGAGCCCATTGTATAAATGGTATGAACGAAGCTCAGTGCTTAAGTGACTACTCTTTTCAGCATCTAGCAAAGCTCTGGAGCCTGGTGTGCTGCAGTCCATGAGGTCACAAAGAGTCAGATATGATTTAGCAAGTGACCACCACCACCACCAACAACAACACTAAGTTGGCATCAGCACCAAGGTAAGGCCTGTTACCCAGGTTGGTTCTTGGAGAAGTCTTGCAGCTGTCTTGGGGAAACGAGTATCAGTGCTTCCCCACCATGACTATGCTTTAGAATTACTTGGGAAGGTTTTTTTTTGGGAAAAAAAAAAAAAAAAGTCTAATACCTACACCACACTCCAGACCAACTGAATCATACATAGTCTCTTGGTTTGACACCTGGGCATTATATATTTTTAAAGTTTTTCTTTATTTGGCTGCATTGGGTCTTAGTTGTGGCATACAGGATCTTCATTGTATCATGCAGGATCTTTCATTGCGGTGCACGAACTCTCTAGTTGCTGTATGTGGACTTACTTGCTCCCAACATGTGGGATCTTAGTTCCTTGGACAGAAATTGAACCCATGGTGCAAGGTGGGTTCTTAACCACTGTACCATCAGAGAAGTCCTAGCATTGTTTTTTAAAAATTCCTGGGATGATTTTAAGATTCAGTGGAAGGACTGATTGCTAAAGCTGGAACTCCAGTACTTTGGCCACCTGATGTGAAGAATTGACTCATTGGAAAATACCCTGATGCTGGGAAAGATCGAAGGTGGGAGGAGAAGGGGATGACAGAGGATGAAATGGTTAGATGGCATCACCGACTCAATGGACATGAGTTTGAGTAAGCTCTGGGAGTTGGTGATGGACAGGGAAGCCTGGCGTGCTGTAGTTCATTGGATCGCAAAGAGTCAGACATGACTGAGTGACTGAACTGAGGGTTAAGAACTATTGTGTGTGCTTTGTGCTAAGTCGCTTCAGTCATGTCCAACTCTTTGCGACCCTTTGGACTGTAGCCCACCAGGCTCTTTGGTCCATGGGATTTTCCAGGCAAGAATGCTGGAGTGGGTTGCTATGCCCTCCTCCAGAGGATCTTCCCAACCCAGGGACTGAACCCATATCTGTCACATTTCCTACATTAGCAGGTGGTTTCTTTACCACCAGCACCACCTGGGAAGAACTATTGAGCTGGGTGAATTACTTTTGGGAAAAAGGAATGATTAATTGAGCTGATGAGTGCTGGATCTTCATTGTTGAGAGCTGAACATAAACCCCCTGAGCACTTTGCTTGGGATGGTTGGGAGAAAGGAAAAAAAAAAAAAAAAAAGGGTAGACTGGGCTGTTGAGTTCAAAGGTTTCCTGTTATTGTGGAAGTCAAACTAGTATGGACTGTCTGAAGTTCATCACTCATTATACTTCATTAATTTGGATTCAGGTGAGAATTTATGAGTATTCTCAAACTCTTAGGAAATAGCTTTATTCAACAGAGGAAAAATATAAATAAGACAGCTCATCCTTTGGCCTACTTAAGGGAATCAGCTCTACACACACACACGCACACACACGCACCCCCCACCCCAACAGTGAGTTTGCTAATAATACATTGGATTTGAGTTAGTCATTCAAGTAGGTCCTTGGGGATCACTATTTGCCAAACACTGTTCCTGGCATATGGTAGAGACTCAATAAATATTTGTTGAATTAATGAATAAATGAACATATTGTCACTGTAGAAGTCACCACATGCTGTTTGGATTATAGAAGGTTTTGAAAGAAAATGTAATATTTTGAGGTCCAAACAAAAATGAGCTGATCTGCCTCCATCTGTAGCCTGGGGATGGAGGGAAGCAGTCATAGGTCAGAAACTCCATATTTGGGATGGGCAGTGATTTCTATTGGCTTTGCTTTCAAGATTCCCAAACTCTAACCTGTCCCCTCTGCATACTCCAAGGCTGGGTCTAACCTGACTAAATTTTGGCTAGTAATAAAGGGGAGTTGGGTGAGGCACCCCACATATGTCCTGTATTGGGGAGGTAATAGCCCCCTCCAGAGGGCTCCTCCTTTGGGCATCACCCTGTCAATGGACACATTGAGGGCCCAGAGCCTCTCAGACTTGCCAACTGAAATACCAATAAGGGCAATAGAACTTAAACTCATAATCTCCATGATATAAGGGCATTTCCTTAAAGAAACCAGTGCCGGCAGGGCTGCTATGAACGAAACTGAATTGTGCCATCACCGCCATCACCCCAATTCCTGTGTGAGATCTATAATCCCAGAGTGGTTGTATTTGGAGATAGTCTATAAGGAGGTATGTGTGTGCTAAGTAGCTTCAGTTGTATCTGACTCTTTGCAATCCCATGGACTGTAGCCCACCAGGCTCCTCTGTCCATGGGATTCTCCAGGCAAGAATAGTGGAGTGGGTTGCCATGCCCTCTTCCAGGGGATCTTCCCAACCCAGGGATTGAACCTGCATCTCTAGCATTGGCCGGCAGGTTTCTTTACCACTAGCACCACCTGGGAAGCCTGCCTATAAGGAGGTGGTGGTGGGGCAGTTGCTCAGTTGTGTCAGACTCTTTGCGACCCCGTAGACTGTAGCCCACCCAGCTTCTCCGTCCATGGGATTCTCCAGGCAAGAATACTGAAGTGGGTTACCATTTCCTTCTCCAGGGGATCTTCCCGACCCAGGGATCGAACCTGGGTCTCCTGCATTGGAGGCAGACACTTTAACCTCTGAGCCACCAGGGAAGCAATTAAGGTTAAATGAGGTCATAGAGGTTGTAAAACAGAATGAAGTAAGTCAGAAAGAGAAAAACAAATACCATTTAACATCACTTATATGTGGAGTTTAGAAAAATGGTACAGATGAACTTACTTGCAAAACAGCAATAGAAGGACTTTCCTAGTGGTCCAATGGTTAAGAATCCACCTTCCAATGCAGGGGATGTGTGTTTGATCCTCAGTCAGGGAACTGAGATCCCATGTGCCAGGGGACAACTGAGCCCTTGTGCCACAACTAGAGAGAAGCTTGTGTGCCTAGAGAAGCCCAAGTGCTGCAGTGAAGATCCTGCTTGCCCCGACTAAGACCTGATGCAGCCAAATAAATAAATATAATTTTGAAAAAAGCAGAAATAGAATCGCAGATACAGAGAACAAACTTATGGTCACCAAGCGGGGTGGGGGTGGGGGGTGGGCAACAGGGTTGGGATGAATTGGGAGATTGGGATTGACATTTACACACAGAACTGGGCTCTGATTAGTTGCTCAGTTGTGTCTGACTCTTTGCGATCCTGGACTGTAGCCCACCACGCTCCTCTGTCCATGGGATTCTCCAGGCAAGAATACTGGAGTGGGTTACCATGCTCTCCTCCAGGAGCTCTTTCCCAACCCAGGGACTGAACCCAGGTCTCCCACATTTCAGGCAGATTCTTTACTGTCTGAGCCACCAGGGAAGCCCAAGAATACTGGAGTGGGTAGCCTATCCTTTCTCCAGGGAATCTTCTTAACCCAGGGATTGAACCAGGGTCTTCTGCATTGCAGGCAGATTCTTTACCAGCTGAGCTACCAGGGAAGCCCACTTCCCATATACACACTACTATATATAAAATAGATAACTACAGAGAACCTACTCTATAGCACAGAGAGCTCTACTTGGTGCTCTATGGTGACTTAAATGGGAAGGAAATCTAAAAAAAAAGAGTGTATATATGTATACTTATGGCTGATTCATGTTGCTGCACAGCAGAAATTAAGAAACATTGTAAAGCAACTATACTCCAATAATAAAATTTTAAATAAGAATGGCACTCTGATCCCTTAGGATTAGTGTCCTTTTTATAAAAAAGAGACACAGACTGTCTCTAGTACTCAGAAGGACGGCCATGTAGAAACAAAGCTAGGAAGGAAGAAGGCACAAGGGACATCTTTGAAGTTTCTTGAACTACTAAAAAAGATGCATTCTGATGTTGTAATCTGCTTGACAATAAAGTCTTTGTTTTAGCATTAAAAATAGTTGTTTAAAATAACATTTTTCCTGACGTTTCACCTAATCCCTATCTTATCTCCAGTTACCTTCCCAGGTGCATATGCCCAGTTTGAAAAGAACACGATGAGCTGAATTGAGAAGTGGCTTAAGTTGGGAGGGAGCCATGATCTGGGTCAGAAGAAGTGTTTGCAGAAACTGAGGGTAATTGCCGCAAAGGGGAGGGGGCTGAGAGTCAAGGATGACAGCTGCCTTCAGATGTCAGAAAGAGAACCTGAAACAAATCAAAGGTCTTCAGTCTTATCAAGCACCATGTTCCCTTTTGATGAATATAAAAATCTTATATATTCTGGGTACTATCAGGCTCTTATTTGTATCATGGAAAATATTGTTTTTCATTTCTTGACTTTAAATATCACAACAAGCACCTGTGTGTTTTCAAACCATTTTCACTGCTGACACCCTCTCCACTCTGGAGATTGTGATACACCCTTCTGGTTGGTTTCCTTCCCTGTCTGCTGAATTTTGCTATTTTAAGTGTATAGTTACACAAAGCAGAATCTGGCCAATGGGGATGAGTTCCAGAAAGGTAGATTTCAGCATATAATGGAAGGCATTCCAAAAGCGTCTAGAATGGATTGATGTTTCAGGTAGTGAGCCCCCCATGACTGGAGGAGTGTAAGAGACCAAGTGACTACTTTTGATCAGAGCAGCAATTGGATGCTGTGATTTCCAGTTCTGCCTTTGTGTTTCAAAAACTGAGATATATCATGTGGAAACTCCAGATCTCTGGACAAACAGCCACATTTTCATAGGTTAGACATTCCAGTGTTTTAAAGACTGTTCTCTGTACTTTTAAAGAGGGGACACTCACCTCCAATTCCTTGAGCTCCCTAATTCTTTCTACCATCCAATTTGGGGAGTTGAACTCAATTTGTCTGAGGACTAGAGGGCATCAGGGGTGTGGAGGCCCTGATGGTGCAGGTGAAGAAGGTGGCACCAGGGGTGTCATATGAAAAGGACAAAGGGAGTTCTCTCTGTCACTTCGGCCTTTCTTGGCCAAAAGAGCCAGGGTTCCTTCATTTCGTACTGGAGGTCTCAGCGCCCTACCATGAAAAATCAGCCTGGCCCTGGATCACTCTGTGCTGTCCCGTCGTGTACATGTTGTCATCCTGAAAAATGCCAGCTCACCACTCCCTCTTCTCCTTCCAATCTTAGGCCAGAGATGACCTTACCACAGGCTAATCTTAATGCATCTGGTTTGACCAGGAGGGTGTATTTTGTGATCCCTCTCCTACCCACCCCTCAAAAAATAAACATGAAAGGATTTCATATTAGGAATCCAGATTTCCAGTTTATCTGTAACCCTCCGATCTGGGAATCTGGACCTGCAACCCACAGGGCACAAGTCCCCCTCCTGTGCTGCCCTCTCCTTCCCCAGCTGCCCCTTGTCTTCATTTAGCTTCCACCCAGAGTGGATCCTGAGACCCGGATTGAAGAGCAAGTTATTTATTGGGAAGATGAGCCCAGAACACACGTGCAGAGGGTGGGTAGGTGGGCCAGGGAGGGAAGAAAGCCATCAGGTTCCTATTCTGGGCGGCCAGAGTTTAATCCTGCAGGGTCACAGATCAGCGTAGTCAGTGCAGACCATGCCTCTGTGTCCCTCCTGAGAGGAGAGGGAGCTGGGGTATTTGTACACCCTCTCCTGCCAATCATGAGTGGAGGCTGTTCAAGCAGGGAGAGAGCCAGTGGCCAAAGAGTCCTGGCAGCAGGGAGTCCAGAGTACTCTGAAAGGGTCAGGCCTGCCCGTTGGCAGGGGCCAGGGGTCGGGGCTGGGGGTTCTGCTTCTTCTCTGTAAGAAGCTTGACTTTAAACCATTTTGTCTGGCTCTGTTTAAAAAACCTGGAGGGATGGGGTGGGAAGGGAGGTGGGCAAGGGGGTTCAGGATGGAGGGGACACATGTATACCTATGGCCGATTCATACTGTTGTATGGCCAAAACCACCACAATATTGTAATGTAATTATCTTCCAATTAAAATAATGAATTAAAAAAAAAAGAAAAAGGATATCACCTCTCCTCACTGTCCTTCTCTGACTCAGTTTCTGTTCTGAGCTATGAGGGCACGATGGCGTATGCTGTGGGTTTAAGGGGAGATGTGTGGATCCAGGCAAGGAGCTGTGTCTCCTAAGACGAAAGTCTTTTGCCTTGCATGGCCTTGTCCTCTCAAACCCCTTAGCAGGGCTGACCTTGATTGGATGTCCTGGGTCCTCTCTTTCCTTGTCCCCATCCAGCCAGTCTTGCTTTTTCCTTCCGGAAGATTTAAATTCCTCAAGTCGCCTGCTCTCTGGTTCATTCTAAGTTAACCAGCCAAGTGGTTTTGATGGCCAGTTGTGGGGGGATTAATTGGAGGGGAGGGATTAAAACACTCTTTTTTCTAAGTCAAATCTCCAGATCTGGGTCATTAAAAATGATGCCTTTTTAAGTACTTCCATGTTTGCTGGCATCCCCTTGCTGACCAAAGGAAGAACGGCAGACACCAGACAATGGGCCTCCATCTGCCCTTGTGGCCACAACATTTCCTGGAACCAGAGGGCTGGTAATACGTACAAATGAGAGGGGCACGTTCTCTGCCAGGCCCTCCCCAGAGGGACGTTAATCTTCACCATAGACGTGCTTTATTCTGAGAAGCTGTCTTGTAAACCCCGTGCAGACAGCTGTTGTTTTCAGATTACAGAGCCTGTTGACAGTCTCTCCTTCAAAGGCTCTACGCTTTGGGGCTTTTAAACTTTGCAAACCATGCCACTGAGTCCCTGCTGGATTCATTTTGGCAGAGGTGCCAGCCAAGGGCTTCTTTTTTTCCGTGTCTTTGGACGCCAGGGCTTGGAGTCAGGACTGGCTGTAGCCACTCCTGGAGCAAGTGAACTTTTCCTGGTCCCTTCTCATCTTTTTCTGGCCCTTTTATCTCTCAGGTGGTATAAACTGGAGACTGAGTGAGGCCAGACCATCAAATGCAGCCATGCGTTCCTGCCATCTGGGATGTTTAGTGGGTGGTGGTGATGAGACAAGTAGACCAAGGCCTTGAGTCAAGGGTGTGGACTTGAAATGCATTGCTTAGAGCACACGCCTCAACTGTTTACCAGCTGGGAGCCCTGGGACAAGCCACTTAACCTCTGCTATTCCTGTTTCCTGGGCTATGAAATGGAAACGATAGCACCTACCTCAGGAAGCTTTATCTTCATTGTAAAGATAAAATGAGATAATACACAAAAAGCTTCTTGGTTGACACACAAAAAGAGCTTGATAAATGATAGCATTTTTTAATTATCAAAACATTTATTTTCTTATTGGAGTATAATTGCTTTACAATGTTATTTTCTGCTGTACAACAAAGTGAGTCAGCTATATGTATACATATATCCCCTCCCTCTTTGACCTTCTTCCCACCGCCCCCACCCCCTTCCCACAGTAGCCAGGACATGAACGTGTCTATTGACAGATGAATGGATAAAGAAGATGTGGTACATATATGCAATGGAATATTACTCAGTCGTGAAAAGGAATGAAATTGAGTTTTTTGTAGAGATGTGGATGGACTTAAAGTGTATCATACAGAGTGATGTAAGTCAGAAAGAGAAAAACGAACATTGTATGTTAGTGCATATATGTGGCATCTAAAAGATTTTGTTTTATTGAAGTATAGTTGATTTACAATATTGTGTTAGTTTCAGGTATACAGCATAATGAGAGCTCTTTTGCCTTCATCCTCCTCCTCTTCCTCTTCCTCATCATCTGGGCTTCTAGAAATACCATCACTCTATTTCAGAGGAGGACTGGGCCCCATCCACTGTGAAGGAGCAGAGCTAGCTTCTTAAGTCACGGTGTTGTGGATGGAGGATGGCCAGTCAGGATGGTATTCCTGGTGGAGGTAACCAAGTGGGCTGTGAAAGGAGAGTTGCCCCCATGTGTTTAGGGATCAGCAAGCAACAGATCTGGCTGAAATCAGTGCAAGAGATGCAAAGAGGGGACTTCCCTGGTGGTCCAGTGATTGGGAGTCCGCCTGCCAATGCAGGGGACACAGGTTCAATCCCTGATCCGGGAAGATCCCACATGCTGCGGGGCAACTAAGCGCATACTCCACAACTACTGAAGCCCACGCACCTAGAGCCTGTGCTCCACAGCAAGAGAAGCCACTGCAATGAGAAGCCTAAGCACCAGACCAAAACCCAGCACGGCCAAAAATAAATTTGAAAAATAAATAAGGGAGATGCAAAGAGAAGGAAATGAGGCAGAAGAGGCAGGCTGGGACCAGCGCAAATGCATGGCTTAAAGGTGGTGGGCACCATGGACAACTTGAAACCGGAGTGTCATCAGAGCAGGAGGCAAGCATGCTCAGAACAAGCCTGCTTTCTAGGAGAGCCCAAACTTCTCAATTAGGAGATTTCTCCTTTGGCCTTGACGAAATGGCCAACAGGACCACATGCTTGGATGTTTCATTTGTCAAATGATATCCCTTGCTTCGACAGCAAAGCTGAGGCCCTGTGTGATGTGGCAGGGTGGGAGGGTGGGACATTGTATTGGACAGTATTGAATTTGTTCAGACCTCTGCAATTCCCCTGGAAGGGACTCTGGATACGGGGTCAATTTATCCTCCGACCTAAAGCCACAAAGTTGATAATCAGCTGCCACTGTCTATGGAGGAGATGAACTCCAATGCGGAGCTGTTCAATAAATCTGCTATTAGCAGGGAAAGTGCTTACATGCACTTAAAAAAAATTAAACAACAAAATAAGAGCCGCTGATTGACAAGGCATCAATAAAGCCATATGTGTGCATTGCTGACCCCAGCTGCCAATCTGTGTTTATTAGAAATCAGTTTCTATAAATAGCTTGTGGCAGGGAGAACAGTGAGCTGCTTCTCAGATGGGGGATTGTGAGAGCTAACTCTTCAATACTAGGCTCTTGGTTCAATTTAGTTAATTGTTTGCCACAGCTGAAAGCTGGGGTGTCAGTAGTGAGGGGCTAGTGTCAGGAGGTGGTTAATAATTTTTTATCCTCCCATTTTGGAAGCAGAATTGCTAGCTCCCCACTCTAGATCCAGTCTTCCTTTTCCTTGACCAGCTGAACCCCAGTTTGTTTCCAGGTTAGTTATGTTCTGTACTAAAAAAAATGGCTTTCCCATTCTTCTCTGAAGCTTGGGTTGTGCACACAGCTCTGGCCATGAAACACAAACTGAGGGTTTCAGGGGAAATGTTTGCCAACTCAGTACATGCACAACCTCTTTCTCTTTCTTCCTTCCATGGATCCCACATGATGCAACTAAGACTCAGTCAATTCAGTAGCTCAGTTGTGTCCGACTCTTTGTGATCCCATGGACTGCAGCATGCCAGGCTTCCCTGTCCAACTCCCGGAGCTTGCTCAAACTCACGTCCATCAAGTCAGTGATGCCATCCAACCGTCTCATCCTCTGTTGTCCCCTTCTCCTCCTGCCTTCAATCTTTCCCAGCATCAGGGTCTTTTCTAATGAGTCAGTCCTTCGCATCAGGTGGCCAAAGTATTGGGAGTTTCAGCTTCAGCATCAGTCCTTCCAATAAATATTCAGGACTGATTTCCTTTAGGATGGACTGGTTTGATCTCCTTGCAGTCCAAAGGACTCAAGAGTCTTTTCCAACACCACAGTTAAAAAGCATCAATTCTTCTGCACTCAGCTTTCTTTATAGTCCAACTCTCACATCCATACATGACTACTGGAAAAACCATAGCTTTGACTGATGGACCTTTGTCAGCAGAGTAATGTCTCTGCTTTTTAATATGCTATCTAGGTTGGTCATAGTTTTTCTTATAAGGAGCAAGAACATTTTAATTTCACGGATGCAGTCACTGTCAATGGCACCCACTCCAGTCCTCTTGCCTGGAAAATCCCACAGACGGAGGAGCCTGGTAGGCTGCAGTCCATGTGGTCACGAAGAGTCGGACACGACTGAGAGACTTCACTTTGACTTTTCCCTTTCCTGCATTGGAGAAGGAAATGGCAACCCACTCCAGTGTTCTTGCCTGGAGAATCCCAGGGACAGGGGAGCCTGGTGGGCTGCCGTCTCTGGGGTCGCACAGAGTCGGACACGACTGAAGCGACTTGGCAGCAGCAGCAGCAGTCACTGTCCACAGTGATTTTGGAGCCCAAGAAAGTACATGGTTGTGGGTTCCACAATGGATTAACCTCTTGGGCATTTATCATCAAACTGCATCTTCATTTCACCATCTTTACTAGATACCACCAGGCTTCAGAACTATACACTGCCATCTTTATTTCTTTTCTTATCACTCTTCTGAGTGGGTGTTGTTAACCCCATTTCACAGGGGAAGAAACAGACGCTCATAGAGTTTATCCATTATCTTCCTTATTTATTCGGTCCTTCAACAATGTTTCCTGAGAGCCTCCTCTCTATCAGGCACTGTGCTAAGCCTTCTCTGATTTAATCCTTGAAGCAGTATTATGAAATGGCTACTATGAACCTTAATTTTCAGGCTCAAAGAATTTATTGATTTCATACATTCTTTCAATGAACTTTGAAATAGGCCACCTGATCACTACATCAAGAAGCAGAAGTGGCCCAGCTGTCTCGATGGGAGGTTGTCCACACATCCCCTTTCCTCCCAGGGATGGGTTTTGGTTCGTCTTCCCTGAGGGAGAAGGACCACCTTCCCTGGGCCATCTGCAGGCCTGCAAGTGATGGGTTAGTGGGGCAAGGCTTCAGGTGCCTTCCCAGGCTCCTGCCCCCTGGCCTGGCTCTCAGCTTTGCAACATCAGTGGCCTTACACTGGTTTGTTTCAGCCTCTCATTTGCTTTCTAAGGGGGGACTGTTTCCCCCCATTTCACTGATGAAGATTAAAAAATTTTTTTGATGTGGACCATTTTTAAAGTGAAAGTGTTAGTCACTCAGTCATGTCCAGTTCTTTGTGAACCCATGGACTGTAGCTCACCAGGCTCCTCTGTCCATGGGATTCTACAGGCAAGAATACTGGAGTGGGTACCCATTCTCTTCTCCAGGGGATCTTCCCAACTCAGAGATCAAACAAGACTCTTTACTATTTGAGCCACCAGGAAAGTTCATTTTTAAAGTCTTTATTGAATTTGTTACAACACTGCTTCTGTTTTATGTTTTGGTTTTTTGTCTGCGAGGAGTGTGGGATCTAAGCTCCCTGATCAGGGATTGAATCTGCATCTCCTGCATTGAAAGGCCAAGTCTTAACCACTGGACCACTAGGGATGTCCTTCACTGATGAAGATTAAGGCAAATCCGTGTACTAGCCCGTGTGTTATAAAATCACTGACTAAAGTGTAGTGGATCCTATGGGTCTCCTACTCACACCTCTTTACTAGGCTGGTGCACTCAACCCTCAGCAACTGTGAGTACTGGCTATCCATCGCTCACAGGTGCCCATGGAATTGTCCAGACAGTTTTCTTTGACCAGTGGTAAGTCCCCTTCCCAGGGAGTTTAAACACCCCAATTCCTGACAGCAACCAGCAGCCAATGACTAGAAGGGGACCAATGATAGAAGGGGACCAAACCTGGACATCTTGGCTGAGGATCAAACCACACGTAAGTTGTAATTCACACTTCAGGCCTCCCCTGTAAGACCAAGTTCTTACACACCTCCTTCCTTCCTCCACTCTACCCTACTCCCCTCATTCTCTTTCTCCTGAGAAACATGAATTACCTCAGTCCCTGTTCTGGGCTCTGCTCTACAGGAACCTGACGTAAGGCATCCAGGTAAAACCTTGGAAATCACCTAGTGGGAGTCTTTAGAGAGTTTTACCCTCCCCTGGTCTCAAGCCAGGATGGGTTACTGATGGTCACTGAAGTTCTTCCTGCCCTGTCTTATGATCGACTGTCTGCTTATGCGTTGGTTTCTCTTGATTGACCAAATGATACTCTTGAGGACAAGGCTGAGTTTTGATCAGCTTTGTGTTTTCCTATTCAGTGCTTGCCTGTGATGAGCGTCGAGTGATAAGAACAGCAACATAATATTAACTAGAGCTGGTATCAAGTATTTGTTCTGTTGGGCACAGTTCTAGTGCGTTTACATATAGTACTTCATTTGCACCCCACTGCAGTCCTCTTAAGTAAGAGATATCATTATTCCCATTTGTAGATGAGGCTTGAGAAGAGCAATGTAAGGGAAGAATCAGGGCTGGAATGCTACACCTCTGACTCCTAACTGGGGCTCTCTCTGTCCCTCTGCTCAGAGAGGAAGTATTGCCTTACTACAAAGTCAGGTGAGAATTTGTTCAAAGGTTCTTAAATAGTATTTCTCATCTCACCTTCAGGGTGAAAGGAGGTGGTAGCAATGCTTGATAAAAGGAAGCCACAACAAAGCTAAACATCTTGGTTTCACAGCACGAATCATGCAAAATTGGAAAGCAAAGATGGGTTACAGAGTGCCAGATCTCAGTTCCAACCGATATTTCATCAGCTTCAGAAATGAAGGCACTCCGGGAGCCCACCACATGTGAGGTAGCGGATGCGATAGGAAGAAAGTTCAGTCCTCTTAGTCTAGTGGTCCATTGTGGGTATTTCTGCCTCCATTGGAGACACAGCAATTCCTCGGACACACATCTTTACTCTTTCCATTCAGGATCTGAGCCACCTAGAGAATCTTGGCATCTCAAGGGTCTAAGAGACTTCAGGGGTCATTGAATCCATTCCCAATTGAGGAATGAGAATAACAGCACAGGAAGGCCCCTACATATGAGCCTTCACATTGTGAACTTTCAAAGGGGCAAACATGCATTCCATCAGCGTCAGGCATGGATGGAAGGGCAGCTTGTCCTCCGTCTCCTGTTGCTGATGATCCTTCAGCTCTCCCATCTCCCATCTCCTCTCCCTCTTCTTGGCTGCTCACTTGATGGCAACCCCTGTATGCCAGTGGTTGTACTTACCACTGTACTTTTCAATGTACTGTACTGTAAGATGAAAAATGTTTTATTTTTTGAGTTTGTTTTGTGTGCATTATTTGTGCGAAAATATTATAAACCTATTATAGTACAGTACTATATAGTTGATTGTATTAGCTGGGTACCTAGGCTAACTTTGTTGGACTTATCAACAAATGGGGCTTACGAACATGCCCTCAGAACGGAACTCATTTGTAATTAAGGGACTTACTGTAATAAGACTTATTAACATATGATGAACATTTGCTGTGTAATGGGCATCCTGCTAAGGGCTTTATGTATTTATTTCTCTCAACTATCCTAGGAGGTAGGTACTACAGATAACTCCAATTTGAGGAAAAGGAAATGAGGCACAGAGCATTTAAGCTATTTGCTTAAATTTATATAGAAAGTAAATGTGTTTATTAAGGTTGCATTTGCTCTGATCCCCTGGAGAAGGCAATGGCAGCCCACTCCAGTACTCTTGCCTGGAAAATCCCATGGATGGTGGAGCCTGGTAGGCTGCAGTCCATGGGTTCACTAAGAGTTGGACACGACTGAGCAACTTCACTTTCACATTTCACTTTCATGCATTGGAGAAGGAAATGGCAACCCACTCCAGTGTTCTTGCCTGGAGAATCCCAGGGACAGTGGAGCCTGGTGGGCTGCTGTCTATGGGGTCGCACAGAGTCGGACATGACTGAAGTGATTTAGCAGCAACACGCTAGAAATTCACCTCCAGACCACCTCCCCCGCCAACGTTGCAGGAGTGTCTGATCACTGGGTGGGGCCTTCTACAACACATGGTGCTTTGCGGACCCAGGCTCCTTCCGTCTTGTAGCTCTGCTGTCTCCTAGAGCCTTGTAGGTCATCCACCAACCCAGTGAAAGGAGAGAGAAAGCACGGAGATGGTGTAGCTACTTCTTGAACCTTGGCTCAGAACTGACATGCATCCATCCCTCTCACATACCACTGATGAAAGTCAGTGATGGAGGCAAATTTAGATGCATAAAGGGAAGGCAGATACTTCTCAGAAGCAACTCTGAAATGTGGGTTAAAAGAGATGAAATTGAATGACCACTAGCCATTTTGTCACAGTAAATCCTCCCTGAAGGTAGAAAGCAGAGGGAGAGGGAAGGATTAGACGTTGCAACTTCATCAGTTTCCTTGAACCAAGACTGCATAAGCTTTCCCAGAACCTCCCCAACAGACTTCCACTTAGGTCTCATGGGCCACAACTGCGCCACATGTCCATCCCTAGATGCACGGGATGCTAGGGAAACAGAATAGGTGGTCTCAATTGGTTTACATCCGTCATGTTTCATCACCTGAGACTGGGTACGTGGCCTTCTGGAACTAAAATAAGTTTCAATTAGCAAGAAAGAAAGTGAAAGTGTTAGTTGCTCAGTGCTGGCCTACTCTGCATCCCCATGAACTGCAGCCCACAAGGTTCCTCTGTCCATGGCATTCTCCAGGCAAGAATATTGGAGGGGTTGCCGTGCCCTCCTCCAGGAGATCTTCCCAACCTGGGGATTAAACCCAGGTGTCCTGTATTGCAGGCAGATTCTTTACCATCTGAAACACCAGGGAAGCCCAAGAAAAGAAGGATGAGTCTTGAGCAATCAGCTTCTTGAATCTATCACACATTCATTTATTCAACATCTATTCCACAAATCCCCAAGCACCTGCTCTGTGTCAGGCACTATTTTTTATAGTCCAAAGCCATCCTGCCTCCTACCCAGCACTTCACTGAAACTTTCCTCATCAGGGTTACCAGGTACCTCAAGGTAGATAAATATGAGAAATATCCTCCAGGGATCAACTCCATGGCCCATTAGATGCTTTTGCCAAAGCAAGGCTACCTCTCTTCTTTGGGGTTCCCAAGAACAAATCCCAGAGCCCCAGGTTTAGGCATGGAAAAAGTATGCCCACCTGTGGAGGTGGTCTCCCTAGCAACTACATCAGCAAAAGGGATGATGAAGAGCCAGGAGCCCTACCCACCAGGGGCCCCCTGCCTGGCTCCCTGGATGGTAGTTGGGAGGGGTCTTTCCCGTCATTTCTGATGCCTGAACCGAGTTCATGTTCAGAATGTATATAAAGTTATTTGGGCCAAATTTCCATGTTAACTGTTCAGATCAGAAATGCTCAATGTCAGTTAAATTTGGTTGGATTATAAGACAACACAGTCAAGATCAGGAACATGTGGCCTGATGTGATTTAACCCAGAGAAGAAATGCCTGTTCCCTTCTGCTCAGCTATAACATTATACATATAAAGATACATACGTGCTTGCTCTCTGCCAGAAATGTCAACTGCTTTTGATCTCTCCCTTTAGATATTAAAGTTTCCCCCTGCTCGCCCCTCTGCTTGGCAAGCCCCTTAAGGGCTTTCAAACCAATAAACAAGCCCGGAGCTGCTGAGAGGGTGGAAGCTGTTTGCCTTTTTGAGCTGGTGCCCTGTGGCCCG
The DNA here is from genome assembly GCF_019923935.1 of Bubalus bubalis. Classification (NCBI taxonomy): domain Eukaryota; kingdom Metazoa; phylum Chordata; class Mammalia; order Artiodactyla; family Bovidae; genus Bubalus; species Bubalus bubalis. The sequence goes on along the minus strand of NC_059174.1, from coordinate 23,032,527 downwards.
AAGGTCGTGTTTAATCAGCCTCAAGGTTTTGCTTAACATTGACTTGGAGTTTAAAATAGCATTTCAATAACCTCAGCCCCTTCCTGCTCTCCCCCATCAGCCATGGGAGGAGGAAGACAGGGGCCCACGGGTTTGGGAGTTTGTGTGTTTGTTGTTAAGGTTCTGAAGCAAATGAGCTGTGTTTGGCTGGTGGCCATGGTGGAGAGATGCCCTCCTTGTTTCGGGGAGGGGCTTGGCCCTAATCCTAGGACCTGGTCCCGAGTGCATGAAATAATAGACTTATTGTAGCAGAATGCCAGCTGGAGATTGGGGTTGCATTTCTTTCTTTTCTTCTTCTCAGACTCTAAAGATAGCTAATGCTCTTTAGAAGAGGGCATGGAGCCACTCTGGTGTATTTCTCAGTTCAGTTCAGTTCAGTTCAGTTGCTCAGTCGTGTCCGACTCTTTGCGACCCCATGAATAGCAGCACGCTAGGCCTCCGTGTCCATCACCAACTCCTGGAGTTCACGCAGACTCACGTCCATCGAGTCAGTGATGCCATCCAGCCATCTCATCCTCTGTCGTCCCCTTCTCCTCCTGCCCCCAATCCCTCCCAGCATCAGAGTCTTTTCCAGTGAGTCAACACTTCACATGAGGTGGCCAAAGTACTGGAGGTTCAGCTTTAGCATCATTCCTTCCAAAGAAATCCCAGGGCTGATCTCCTTCAGAATGGACTGGTTGGATCTCCTTGCAGTCCAAGGGACTCTCAAGAGTCTTCTCCAACACCACAGTTCAAAAGCATCAATTCTTCGGTGCTCAGCTTTCTTCACAGTCCAACTCTCACATCCATACATGACCACAGGAAAAACCATAGCCTTGACTAGATGGACCTTTGTTGGCAAAGTAATGTCTCTGCTTTTCAATATGCTGTCTAGGTTGGTCATAACTTTTCTTCCAAGGAGTAAGCATCTTTTAATTTCATAGCTGCAGTCACCATCTGCAGTGATTTTGGAGCCCCAAAAAAATAAAGTCTGACACTTTTTCCACTGTTTCCCCATCTATTTCCCATGAAGTGATGGGACCAACTGCCATGATCTTCGTTTTCTGAATGTTGAGTTTTAAGCCCATATTTCTCAGTTATGCCCATAATATTGGGTGGAGGGTGAGAATAGTACATTACGGTATTACCTATGAGCTAATTGCAAACTCTCCCAAGACTGAAGCTAATATAAAGCCCTTACTGCTGTTCCTTCCCTGAGAGGGGTCTTTCATGCCACACAAAGTCTGGGATGGGCATTGACTGCTTCTGCTTGGTCTGGTTCTCCTCCCTCTGATTTTCCCCTACTTCTTGACCTCCCCTCTGAAGGATCTTGGTCCTCCCCTGGTGGCTTGATTCTTCACCCTTGGAACCTGGTGTCACCTAAGACAAATTTTGTTCATCTTACAGAGTCTGCCTGTTAAAGTATTCTTCCATTGCATTATTATACTTAGAAACACCTTCCTCATCTGGCCAACCAGTGAGTTCATGGACTCATCACCAGTCCAGTATTAAAAAGTTCAGTCATCCAGTATTAATCAGGATGAGTTCATCTGTGTTGCAGCCACAAAACAGCATCCATATCTCCATGCATCAAAACACAACAGAAGTTCATCACCCATGAAAACTCCTATGCAAATGAAGCTGCTCTCCAGGGCTTCCGGTTCCCCTGCAGTGACTAAGTGACCTAGACAGCTTCCAGCCTCTTAACACAAAGCCTCCATGATCACAGAAGAGACAACTGGTAGGTTGACAATCAGCTTTTAAATCCCTTGGCCAACCCAATAATACTTGCTGCTTCTGCTCACAGAACAGCTATAATCACAGGGTCCCATATACTGCAGGACATCTGGGGCAATATATGGATACTGGATGAGCAGGAAATCCCTTGCCACACAACCCTGTGTCCACATCTCTGTCCCCTCATAATAATCCCTAAGAGGGTGCTAGGATCCTTCCCAGGCTGTGGGAGAATTTACTTCTGAATCTACTGAGAGCCATGAGATGCTACTATCAGGACCCCGTTTTCCAGGGCAGGCTGCTTTGTATTTCTTTTTAAAAGATGGTCAGTCAGGGGCAACCATAAGAGGAGACACAGGAGAGGCTTGGGAAAACAAAGTTTAATGTTTATACTCACGGGTCCTAGAGACAGGAGACCCGGCATGCTATGCAGAGCCAGCTGGGAAAGACACCAGAGTGACAGGAGGCAGAAGAATGCACAGGGCAGGGAGCGCTGAGGCCACACGCTTATTGGGGTTCCCCAGGGACAGGCAAGGTGGGATACAGCGAACCACCTCAGATTGGCTGGGGTGAATAATTTCAGCAGGTGTGGGCTGTAGGGGTGGCCTGTCGCTGACTGGCGCCTGGCCCTGGGATGACAAAGGCAGAGGAATGTTGCCTCCTGGAGTACAAGGGCCACATAGAAAAGGGATGGCGGGCTGGTTAGTTTTCATATCACAGTTCTGTTCCCGACTGGGCCTTTGCTGTCTAGGAATTGGCTACCAGGGAAAAACAGTTGCAACCTAGACAGAAAGTTTTTTTTTTAGTTTTATTTGCTTATTTATTTTTGGTTATGCTGGGTCTTCATTGCTGCAAGGGCTTTCTCTAGTTGCGGAGAGCAAGGCTGCTCTTCACTGCTGTGTGGGCTTCTTATTGAGGTGGCTTCTCTGGTCATGGAACACAGACTCCAGCGTGCTTGGGCTTCAGTAGTTGTGGAGTAGGGGCTCAGTTGTGGAGTAGGGGCTCAGTAGTTGCAGCTCCCAGGAGCTAAAGCACAGGCTTAATTAGCTGAGGTGCATGGGCTTAGTTGCTCCGAGGCATGTGGGATCTTCCTGGATCAGGGATCAAACCTGTGTCTCCTTCATTGGCAGGCAAATTCTTCACCACTGAGCCACCAGGAAAGGTTTTGTGAGATGTAAACACATCTTAATATACAGAAAATGAAAAAACAAATTTTCCTAGGGCTTTTTTAATAGGGCCTGCCCAGTACCCTGGCCCTAGTGAAAGAAGGAAGTCAAAGTTCAGGCACTTAAGATCCAGGATAAGGGGCAGCCCCATTTTTCACAGGTGGACACTGAGGCCCAGATACACTAGGAGTGGGTCTCTTCCTTTTCCTTCTTTCAGAATTTCTGAAGACCCCAAGACTTCTTGTTCAGAAAAGAGATCCCAAACTCACTCCTCGGTGAGTACCTGGTGACTTGACGTGCTGCCCTGACCTGGAACAGAGCAGTTTTTAACCCAAAAGACAGCGCAGAGGGATGGAGTGCAGAGCCCATAGAAGGCTGGAAGGCCAAGAGAGAGGGAGGGGATTTTGGGAAGAGAGCAGGAGCCTTACTACTGCTTCAAAATCACAGCATCCCTCTCTTGAAAATGAAAAGTGAAAGTGAAAGTTGCTCAGTCGTGTCCGACTCTTTATAGTCCATGGAATTCTCCAGGCCAGAATACTGGAGTGGGTAGCCTTTCTCTTCTCCAGGGGATCTTCCCAACCCAGGGATCGAACCCAGGTCTCTCGCATTGCAGGAGGATTCTTTACCAGCTGAGCCACCAGGGAAGCCCCTTCAAAACCCCCTTCTGACCTGAAACTCTAAATATTCTCTTTGTTTTCAAACCTACTTTGTTTTCTCACTCAAGGTCAATTCTGAAGTATTTTCTTTAAATATTTCAGTTGAGATGAGGGACAAGCCTCTGGGGGCTACTGCCCTGAATGACCTTACTGTTTGAGGCCTCACCATGGGCTCCCCAAAGGGCCTGCATCAAGCAATTTGCTAGAAAGCCTGGGAAAGGAAGCCCCTACCCCTGGCCCTCACCGTTGAGCGAGCCCTGTCTCAGTCCAGGCAGGTGCGAGCTTCAGTGCTCGAGTGGAAGGGAGCTAGTAATATTCCCTCTGAGCATCTGGAAACAGATGCCTCCAAAACCTGTGGATTACTTTCCTGGCATGCACGACCTACTAATTAAGTTTTACTATTTACCTCTGGAAAGAGAAGGGGCTTCCTGGACTCTGGAGAGGGCCTGACCCCTCCCTTCTCTCCTTCCAATTCTCCACCCCAATCAGGCCTGAAAACTCTTCTGGCTCCCAGAGGGCGGGTGAATTTCTGGGTCTGGAAAAGGGAAAAAATTATATAAGTCCATGCCCATGCCTGCCCTACCCCTCCCCGCAGGCTTCTCCTGAAGGTGAAGAGCAATAACAGAGGGTAGGGGGTATGAGAATGAAGTAGTTCAGTCAAAGCGAATTAGCTCCTTCTTGCTACTTGACATTGATCTCTTTGAAGGTCACTTTCCTCATTTATAAAGTGGAAGAAACAATTGCATCTCCCTGTGAGAATTGTTGGGAAGGTTAGAGTGTTTGTGGGGGAGAGTCTGTTAGATGCCCCCTTGATGTCCATTTGCCTTTTCTCATTACCAATAGGCCTGTGAGTCTTTATTTGGGCAGAAAAGCACCCAGATAAAAGACAATACTTCCTGGTCTCCCTTGAAGCTAGGGATGGCCCCTGCAATATGAGTGAAAGTTATTGGTGGTAGCAGAGTTTCCAGGAACATTACAGGGGTCTGCCTTAACTGAGAGACAAGCATGCTGCTCTTCCCTCCCCGTTTCATTCTCCTTGTGCTGAATGCAGACTAGATGGCTGGAGCTCCAGCAGCCTTCCTGGAGTATAAAGTGATCTTGAGAATAGATCCAGGTGCCAAAGATGGTGGAATAAAGAGATGGAGATGTCACACTGGCCCTGGGCTCTTGGTTTCTGGATTTGTTCTAGGGGATGGAGAATTAGCCTATTTTCGTTTAAGTCAGGGATTCTCAAGCTCTAGCCTGCATCAGAATTATTTGGAGAGCTGGTTAAAACAAAGATACCTGGGCTCCAGCCCCAAGAGTTTCTGATTCAGTGGACCTGGGGGTGAGGCCTCCAGAATATTTTTCCTAACATGCTTGCAGGTGATGCTGATGGTGCTGGTATGGGTAGAACACTCTGAGAATCACTGGTTCAAAAATCATCATGAATAAGGTTTTCTATTTTCTGAAGCATAACCCAACCCTAACTTACATAGCAGGGTAAGGGCTTCACTCTCAATAAATGCAATTAATATTTTTGTACAGAATGAAGAAGGTACCTGTTCCCTTCCTAGAACCTAGTTGTGGGAAGAAATTAGAAGCTCAGTGGGCTGGAAGGGAGGGCTAAGCTACCTTGATGGCCAGCCTTACCCCCCCACCACTGAAGGGCACCCTTGATCTTAAGAACCCCAAGAAGACTGGGTAGACACAAAGTCTATGTGTGGTGAGGTTGAAGCCCCACCTTGCACAGGCCTGTCACATAGCATCTCCTGTTCCTCCAAGTTCCCAGAAACTTAACAATATGCTTCATGATGAGAAGGCTTTTTTTTTTCAAAGCAGGGACCATGTGTAGATCCAAGCACTCTGTGTGCATTATCTCATTTAATCCTCATGACCCTCTTCACGGATGAGGAAAGGATAAGTAACTTGTCTGTAGTCACAGAACTACTGAGTGATGAAGCCTAGCTTAGGACTGGAAATACCACACTGTAAAGAGCTACTTAAAGCTGAGTCAGCCCTGCCCTGGCACTGGGCTTTGCGTGCACGCTAAGTCACTTCAATCGTGTCTGACTCTTTGCGACCCCATAGACTGCAGTCTGCAGGGCTTCTCTGTCCATGGGATGCTCTAAGCAAGAATACTGGAGTGGGTTGCCATGCCCTCTTCCAGGGGATCTTCCCAACCCAGGGATCGAACTTGTGTCTCTTACATCTCATGCTTGGCAGACAGGTTCTTTACCACTAGCATCACCTGGGAAGCCTGGCATTGGGCTGTGCTTGACTGTATTTCCAGAAATAAGAAAGCAAGAAGGCTTTGAGGCAGCTGGGCCAAGGGTGGGGTGAGTGTCAGGGGCCACCCTCCCGCCTCTGTGTCTGTGGACCCTCACTGAGGACTCAACACCGAGCCCTGGAGAGGTTGAGGGGAGGCAGCTTCTCTTCCGGGCAGGTGGGCTGTGTTGATGGATTAGAAACCATGTCTCTCCCGAGGCGAGGGGGTCAGTGGCCCTGCTCTGCCAGCTGTTCCAATAAAATATGAAGTTCAGAAACTCCAGGCAATCTTCCCTCTCCACTGAGTGATGGCCTTGTAATTGGCTCTCAAGCTGGCTTGATTTATCAGCTCCAACCTGGGCAGCCAGAAAAGGATGAATTAGCTCCTGGGGGCTGCCGAGGAGAGCAGGGTCCCTGGGAGCAGTGATGCCATGGGCGTGGGGGTCGTTTGTCACCACCAGGCCCTGCTTAATTGTGGGAAGATGAAGCAAGGAGGTGTCGGATTGCACTGTATAAATCACAGTCTCTTGTAGTTCAACCTGGGCCCAGGCGCGGGGAGGAGACTCCTGTTTGGAGGAAGTTCCGGAACAGAGACCTGCATCTCTGCCCACCACCGCTTCCCGAGAGAGGCGGCTTGGGTATAGGTTTCAAAGAGGGCCCTTTGGGGAGGACTGGAGAGCTAAGTGGTGTTACAGCCTCGGGGGAATCCCGTGTACTTTGCAGTCAGTGTCCTGGGTTCAAATCATGATTCAGACATTTACCAGCTGAGGGACAGTGGCTGAGTCACATAACCTCTCCCTGTTGGACATCAGGGTTAACAGCGCTGAGTCTGGGACTTCTCTGATGGTCCAGTGGTTAAGAATCCACCTGCCAAGGCAAGGAACAAGGGTTCAATCCCTGATCCAGGAAGATTCCACATGCTGTGGGACATCTAAGCCCATGCGCCACAGCTACTGAAGCCCGTGAACTCTAGAGCCTGTGCTCTGCTACAAGAGAAGCTACCACAATAAGAAGCCTGCACACCACAGCTAGAGAGTAGGCCCCACTTGCCACAACTAGAGAAAGCCCGTGTGCAGCAACAAAGACCCATAGTAGCCAAAAATTTAAAAATTAAATAAGTCAATAAATAAAGTTAAAAAAAGAAAAGAGCACTGAGTCTGGATTTGAATCTGGACTCTGCCCCTTACTGGCTCTGTAGCTTTGGGCAAGTTACTTAATCTCTCTGTGCCTCACTTTCCTCATCTGAAAAATGGGTATAATAATACTATTGAACTTATAGGACTGTAAGTTTCCTAGGGCTGCCATGACAAATTGCTACAAACTGGGGGGCTTAAAACAATGGAAATGTATTGGTTTACAGTCTGGGGACTGGAAATCCAAATTCAAGGAGCTGGCAGGGCCATGCTCCCTCCAAAGGCTCTAGGGAAGAATCTTTTCTGGCCTCCCTCGCCTTCTGGTGGCTCCTGAGTTCCCTGGTGTGTGGCTGCGACGCTCTAGTCTCTGCCTTTGTTTTCCCATGGCCTCCCCTTCCCTGTCTCCCTCTTCTGTCACTTATGAGGACATTTGCTATTGAATTTAGGACCCACCCACATAATCCAGGGTGATCTCCGCTCAAGACCCTTAACTTGATTGCCTTTGCCAGGATCCTTGTTTCAAACAGGTCACGTTCACAGAACTTAGACATATCTTTTTGGGTGTCACCATTCAAGCTACTACAAGGGCTATTGTGAAAATTAATGAATTAAAGTATTCGCAGGAATATTACTCAGCCATAAAAAAGAATTAAATTGTGCTCTTTTCAGAGACATGGATGGACCAAGAAACTGTCATACAGGGTGAAGTAAGTCAGAAAGAGAAAAACAAATATATTAACCCACATATGTGGAATTTAGAAAAATGGTACAGACAGACCTATTTGCAAAGCAGAAGTAGAGACACAGATATAGAGAACAAACATATGGACACCAAACTGGGAGATTGGGATTGACATATATACACTACTGTGTATAAAATAGATAACTAATGAGAACCTACAGTATAGCACAGTTGCGGGGGGGAATGGAAGGTACATTCTGTTTGTAGGACATATTTTAGGTTAACCTTAAAAATGCATTCCAGTCTACAGTGCTGTGTATGTGCTCAGTTACTCAGTTGTGTGACTCTTTGAGACCGCATGGACTGCAGCCCACCAGACTCCTCTGTCCATGGGATTCTCCAGGCAAGAATACTGGAACGCATTGACATTTTCTTCTTCAGAGGATCTTCCTGACCCAGGGATTGAATCTGCATCTCATGTGTCTCCTGCATTGGCAGGCGGATTCTTTACCACTGTGCCACCTGGGAAACTCTCCCAATATATAGTCAGTCAGTCAGTCAGTCAGTAGCTCAGTCGTGTTTCACAATCTTTTTTCTTAACCCTTTATTCTTTTAGGAATGAATATCTCTTGAAATGAAATATTCAGCAATATTTTTAGTTTCACAGGTTTATTTTTCTTCCATTAAACTCAGGTTCAGTTCAGTTCAGTTCAGTTGCTCAGTTGTGTCTGACTCTTTGCGACCCCATGAATCGCAGCACGCCAGGCCTCCCTGTCCATCACCAACTCCCGGAGTTCACTCAGACTCACGCCATCAAGTCAGTGATGCCATCCAGCCATCTCATCCTCTGTTGTCCCCTTCCTCTCCTGCCCCCAATCCCTCCAAGCATCAGAGTCTTTTCCAATGAGTCAACTCTTCGCATGAGGTGGCCAAAGTACTGGAGTTTCAGCTTTAGCATCATTCCTTCCAAAGAAATCCCAGGGCTGATCTCCTTCAGAATGGACTGGTTGGATCTCCTTGCAGTCCAAGAGACTCTCAAGAGTCTTCTCCAACACCACAGTTCAAAAGCATCAATTCTTCGGCTCAGCCTTCTTCCCAGTCCAACTCTCACATCCATAACATGACCACTGGAAAAACCATAGTCTTGACTAGGCGAACCTTTTTTGGCAAAGTAATGTCTCTGCTTTTGAATATGCTATCTAGGTTGGTCATAACTTTCCTTCCAAGGAGTAAGCGTCTTGTAATTTCATGGCTGCAATATACAGTAGGTGCAGACAAACACGGTTTGATCGCACATATATAGGGCACCTAGAATAGCCACCGTCATAAAGTCACAAAGTACACTGGTGTGTGCCGGGGCCAGAGGGTGTGGGGGTGAGTGGGGGCGTCAGTGTAAACACTGGGGCAGAGTTTCAGTTTAGGAAGGTGAAAAATTCAGGAGAGGGGTGATGGTGAGAGTCGCACAGCAATGTGAACGTACTTAATGCCCCTGACTTGTCCAGTTAAATATGGTTACAATAGCATGTTTTATATTATGTGATTTTTACAATAAAAAAATTTAAAAATATTTGTAAGGTTCTAAGAAGAGGACCTGGCACACAGTCAGAACTATACAAGTATCTGATGCATGAATGTGCGTATATATAAAATTGTATATATAACATGGCATGCTGCAGTTCATGTGGTCACAAAGAGTCGGACATAGCAACTGAACAACAACAAAATATATGCTATATATTTAAATATATAATATATTAACATATTTAATATACACACTATATACATTAATATTAATGCATATATTAATATATGTACACTAGCACATATTAATATAATCAATCTACATGTATATGTACAGAAAATAATGGTACACATTTTATACAAGTCAGGCTATTGAAAGGATTAGAGCTAATGATGAGCATATAGTGGCTGTCACTGAAACACCCTCCCCTCCTTTTTTTTCCTTTTCTCCTTTCTCCATCTCACTTATTTTGCTCCTTTATTGCATCCTGAGTTATTTAGCAAACAACAAAAAAAATACATATGTTTACATAAAAACAGGTGTGCAAATGTTCATAGAAGCTGCAGTCAGAATGGCCCAAAAGTGGACACAACCTAAGTGCCACACAAGTGGGACACAGATACACTATGCTTTATCCAGGTGTTGAAATACCACCCAGCAATCAAAAGGAATGAACTGCTGAGGCAGCAACACGGCCAGTCCCAGATGGAGCAAATGAAATGGCTGCGATACGTAGGCTCTCATTTCCACAGCACTGTGAAAATAGCTAAAGTCCATCGAAAGAGAACAGATCACTGATTTCTCAGGGTGGGGAGAGGTCTACAAAGTTGGGGGCTGGAGGCAGGAAGAGGGGGGCTGACTCTGGCGGAGGCTGACTCTCTTCTGTTCTTTGTGGTCACAGTGACACAACCGTGTTTATTAAACCAGCAGAGCTGTGCGCTCTAAGGGTGCGTTTTTACTGAATGTAAATTATACCTTCATTTAAAACTGAAAACAAAAATTATCTGAAGAAAAGTTTCTATCGCTGCAGAACAAAAGCTGGAAAATCCCCCAATGGCCTCAATGTAAAGGTCTTTCCTAGCGTGCTGGTGTGGGTTCCCGGGGAGACTCAGATGGCGCCCTCCCCTGCTCTGAGCTCAGGCTGGGGGCTTGGTCTGTGGGTCTGTCACCCTGTGTCTGACCATCTGCTGGGTGCCCCGCCTGAGAGACACTGGTCCTCCCCGCCCCTCCCTGTGTGGCCTCTGCTGAACAAACACTGACCCCTGCTGTCTCCATCAGTTCCTCCTTCCTTCCAGCCTGATCTTGGGGCCAGAAAATTGTGGTCCATTCCCGGGTCCGAGGGGAACTTGGGTGCAGAGGCTGGGGCAAGAGTAGGCAGCCAGTGTTTCCAACGGGTGGAGGAGGTGCTAGAAAGTCGCTTCCATGCCTGGTGCTGGCACAGGGCAGAGCCAGGGCAGGAAGCCTGGAGCTCCCAGGCCCACCTTGCTGCCAGCTTGCCCAAGCTTCCCAGCCCAGGCCCAGGCGTGGGGAGGAAGGAGCAATCAAGGGATTCTGTAGATGGGGGCACCCCTGGGGGCAGACCGCACCTCTCTGGGCCTCAGTCTCTCCAGCTGTTAGGTGGGACTATCAATCCCCGCTCTCTGACTTCACCCATTTATTCATTTATTCATATGGATATTGAGTACAAGCACAGCAGTGCATCCTGGGATGAGCATCAGTGCGGGACCCTGGCCGCACAGAGCTCATGGACCCACAGGGGTTGGGAAGTCCATGTAAATGTGGTGCCGACAAGCTGTGGACACGGCCAGGCCAGGCTATGAGAAGGACCTGCGGCTGGGTTACTGTTTACTCCTTCTTTTCTGGGGACAACCTGGAGAACAAGGTGAAGCAAGGCCGGCTGGGAGTCAGGGAGTGGGCTGCAGGACCAGGTAGACTCTGCACTTTCTCGGCAACTTCTCCCTAACCCCCCTGTTTCAGAGCCCCCAAAGATGTCCTTGGATGCTTCTTCTGATGAGACGACCCCAGCCCTCTGGGGCGAAGACAGCCCAGTTACTTCTGGGGTGATGACGTCCAGAGAAAGAGGAGGCTCATGGGGCCAGTGACAAGGTGACTAAGATTATATGATCATGAGTGTACACTTGCCTACCTGGATGTTTGTGTGTAGCTAATGTGCATATGAGTGTGTGTATGTGTGTAAGGATAAGTGAGCTACATGTACGTATGAGTGTGTGTATGTATGTGTGTGTAAGGATAAGTGGGCACAGTTGTGTGATCTCTCAGGCATGAGTGGGTGTAAGTGCATGTGTGTATCTGTGTGCACGTGGGTGTGTGCATAGCGTTGTGGCCTGCGCTTGCCTTTGTGTTCCTGTGTGCACGCGCCATCTCAATCTTGCGTGCATGGCTGCATAAGTTCAAATTTGTATTTCTCGACCTGTGCGGAGATGGCATGTGTCTGTGTGGGTCTGTGAGGGCGTTTGTGCTGTGTGTTGGGGGAGCCTCCAAGTGTGTGTTTGTGTGTGCATGGTGGGGACAGGGCTGCCAGGACCCAGACCTCCTCTCCCTTCCCCAGGACCCTGTCTGAGGAGGGGGCTGCTACCCCAGCTGCCAAAGGCTGAGAGCCCAGGGAAGCACATCCCAGCCTTCTTCCAGGGACTGGAGGTGAGGGGAGGGTGACACGGGAGCCTCCCCAGGTAAGAGCAACACCCCCGCGGGGCAGGGCCAGGCGGGGCACGGTCGGCCAAACACTGACAAGCTCCCTTCATGTGGTGGCTTGGGCCTATTTCTGTCTTGTTTGGCTCATCCTGGCCGGGTGTTCCCGCCCAATAATGCCCCGTTTCTCCACCCGGCTATTTCGGCCGAGGAATGTGCTGTTTGTGTCTCAAGCAGAAAACCAAAAACCCCCATTATGGTTAGCTGTCCTGCGGCTCCGAGCAGCCACTCACTTATTTAGGTTTCTCCTGGTCTATATTTGTCGACGGATGACATGTTGAACTTGGAAGGCATGGCGTGGGGGTGGGGGACCAGGGCCTCTTTAGGGAGGGAGGCGGGGTTATCCTCTCCGCCCTCCCCAGGGTGCGGGGCAGTGTTTGACTTCTCCGCTAGGGGGCGCTGGCCTTTTTGCTCTCCTCTCCACCCTGAGTCGCCCCGCGGCCCCTGTGCGTGGGCCCTCAAGACCTTTGGATTCAGCATGTGGTCCAGGCCAGCCCTCTGTTCTCCCTGCTGGCCTCAGCTGCAAGACTGCCCCCCATCCCAAGCGCACCCCACTCCACCCCCACAGCATTTCCCCCAGGCCGGCGGGTGGGTAAGGTATGGAATCTAGAATGAAACTGTCTGATATAAACCTTGGCTCAGCCATCTCCTGGCTGGGTGGCTCAATGAGTTACTTATCTTCTTCCTGTTGTTATCCCTTCATCCCTGAAGCAGGAGGAATACTCTATTTCGCTGGTTTAAGACACACATTTTCACACTCTGATGATGGCCGCACAATCAATGAAGCATGGCGTCGTTTAACTGGCCACATTTTTTCCTATGTTTTCATGATACATACATAGAATAATGACGTGGTTTATAATCAAAGGCGTTTAGCGTGCTATGAAATATGCTATATGAATACTAGTGCTATTACAGATGGCACATTTAAATTAAGATAACATACGGAGGTTTTAATAAAGGAGTACAACACGTGGACAGGATATAGGGGAACCACAGGCCATAGTGAGATACCTGGGGCTAGCAAGAGAAGGGTTGTTATGATCTCAGACTTCAAGACAGATGTTGGGGAAGTGCATCTTAGAGCTATGAAGGAGACAATTGGTACAGATAACCACTGAGAGCAGTTACCTTCGTGTGGGGTGGGTGGTGGGGGTTGGGTGGCACACAGGCTACTGGCTCTACTGTCTGTGTGATTTAGGGTAACTTATTTATTCATGTTTTAGTTTATGTGCTCAGTCACTCAGTTGTGTCCAACTCTTTACGACCCCATGGACTGTAGCCCACTAGGCTCCTCTGTCCATGGGATTTTCCAGGCAAGAATACTGGAGTAGGTTGCCATTCCCTTCTCCAGGGGATCTTCCCAGCCCAGAGACTGAACCCGGGTCTCCTGCATTGAGCTACCAGGATTGTCGCCCAGGCTTAAACAGGAAAACACAAATAGAGTGTTTAGAACTTCTCAGTAAAGTGAAGTTGCTCAGCTGTGTCTGACTCTTTGTGACCCCATGGACTGTAGCCTACCAGGCTCCTCCGTCCATGGGATTTTCCAGGCAAGAATACTGGAGTGGGTTGCTATTTCCTTCTCCAGGAGATTCTCCCAGCCCAGGGATTGAACCCACGTCTCCTGCATTAAAGGCAGATGCTTTATCATCTGAGACACCAGGGAAGTTCTCAGTAAAGAGTGCCTAGTATTGTTTTCATCATTCTGATAATGGTGCCTCTAATATTTAATATTTCTTTCTGTCTTGGTGTTCCAAGCTGTCCTGGTTCCCATCCTAACTCCATAACTAACTGGCTCTTCACCACCCTGTTTGTTTTGTGAACTACTTGGTATCCCTGCAATGAGGTGTTTTTTTTTTTTAATTGGGGTATAGTTGCTTCCCAGCGTTTTGTTAGTTTCTGCTGTATGACAATGTGAATAAGCTATGCTCTGTGGTGTGCTGTGCTTAGTTGCTCAGTCATGTCCAGCTGTTTGCACCCCTATGAACTATAGCCTGCCAGGCCTCTCTGTCCATGGGATTCTCCAGGCAAGAATACTGGAGTGGGTTGCCATGCCTTCCTCCAGGGGATCTTCCAGACCCAGGGATTGAACCCAGGTTTACTGCATTGCCAGCGGATTCTTTACCATCTGAGCCACCAGGGAAGCCCAAGAATACTGGAGTGAGTAGCCTGTCCCTTCTCCAGGGGAACTTCCCAACCCAGGAATTAGACTGGGGTCTTCTGCATTGCAGATGGATTCTTTACCAGCTGAACCACCAGGAAAGCCCGAATCAGCTATATGTATACATATATCTTCTCCCTCTTGAATCTCCCTCCCACCCCCACATCCCACCCCTCTAGATCACCACAGAGCATCGAGGTGAGCTCCCTGTGCTATACAGTAGCTGCCCATTAGCTATTTTACACATGGTCGTGTATATATGTATATTTGTTCATTGGGGTTTTTTGTTTTGTTTTGTTTTTCTGCTTAAGTTCGCTCAAGTTGATTTCTGTTGCTGGCCACCAGAAAACCTTAACGCTACAGTGACATAGCAGTGATGTAGGATTGAGTCAGGGTCCTCCCCAGCAGACACTAGTGATGCATAGTCTCTGCTTACTGCTGAGTGCCAGCCCCCACCCTACCCTCCCCACCCCTCCCCAGCCCCTACAGGGCTAGAGCACAGAAGACAAGCTTCCATGGAGACGCTCTGATTGACATGGGAGTAGGGGGTCAAGAGCCTTGCTCCTTTCACTTTTCCCTCCTTCCTTTCCCCTTCTTCAACCCTCAGTCCTAGAATCTTCTAGAACATCGGCTCCCCAACAATTGTGTCCACAGCCCATTTTGGCCAAGCTGAAGCCTGCAGACCCTCTGTCTCATCCTATCTGACGGCCAGAAGGAAAAAGGAGGCAGTGATGACATGAAAGGGCCCCCGTGGGAGCACTGCAGAAGCTTATGGATATGTTCTGCGAGAGAAATAAGGGCACAGGGGTGATTCAGAGCCAAACAGCAACACCTACATGTTTCAGAGTCTGGTAGTTATTGGAAAATCATGGGCCCCACACTCCACTGGTGCAAATATGCCTCCCTGCATGCTGTGGGGTTAACCAACCACCCGCCACAAGCTGCAGTGATGACGAGGGAACCAAACCAACAGTGATTCATAATTAAATGTAAGAATAGCAGCCACTGAAAACCAGGACCAGCCCAAGGCAGCCCTGACAGGGCCCGAGCATCTCGCGTGTGAGATCCCGGCCTGTGGGAACATGTGGTAGCATTTTGTGATGCTGCCAAGCCTTGCACGGCAGCCCATCTTCTTTGCCAAATGCTGAATCAAGTCTTCAGGAAGCTCTCCTAACCTGCTAATTTTCGGTTATAAATACCAAGTTTTGGTAACCCTTGTTGACTCACTGGATCTGTTAGTGAGTGGCTATTTGTTCGGATTGTGTATCCTTTGCTGGAGGATGGCTCTTCCCTTGGAAAGTCATTCAATCTAGATCCTTAAGTTGTACGGAAAATAGCCTGAAACAGTCACATAAAAGTTGAAAGACCTGGGTTCAAGACCTGGTCATATACCATCTGAGCCTCCAAGTCTCACGAGAAATCACTACAGAGTCATATCAGCTGCTGCTTTGGCTGCCCTGGGCAAAGACCTCAGAGCGGGCATATAAGGAGCTTTGCATCGTGCTGGAGTGGGGATTTCATCAGACAGGCAGCAGGGCTGGGAGATCCAGTAGCTTGGAGGAAATTGTGAAGAACCTGGTTCCTTTGTCTCTCCACTCTGTCTTCCTTGGCATGGCTCCTCTTCTCTGTGAGTTATTCTGAGAAGCAAATGGACAAGGATGTGATTAGGGAACCACCAGCTGACCCTGAGTGAGGAGAGAGGGCAGTGAGGTTGGGTGGGAGTGTCCTGGACCTCCAGGCAGGCCAGCAGAAGGGTCAGTAAAGCTGTTGGGGAGTTTAAGAGCCACAGTCCCCAGGTCACCATTGGAGGAGTCTCCGTGGATCCAGCTTGGCTTAGTAGCCCTGCCACATTCATTTATTGGCTGGGAGCAGCCTGTAGGGGGAGTGGCCTGGGTATAAAGATGGAGATGGATCTTGGAGCTCAGCAGTTCCTGCCCTTGGACCATTATGGTCCCTGTGGTTAGAGGTCGGCTAGGGAAAGACTCCACTGAGCTTTGTAGTGATGCTGCTTCCCCCAAAATCCAGTGTCTTCTTAATGGCCTTGGTGGATGCCGTGCCTGCTGGGACCTTTTGTGGAAGTGAGTCCTTTAATGGCTCTTTCCACCTCTCATGAGATCCACTTCAGCACACCCACCTCCCTCAGCATGGGTCTCTCCCTCCACCTCCTGCCTGGGGCAACTCAGACATTTCTACTAGGACTCTTGTGAAGATCGAATTGAATAATAATTTTAATTTTTAAAAATTAATTTTGTCTGTGTCACATGGCATGTGGAATCTTAGCTCCCTGACCAGGGATTGAACCTGAACCCCTTGCATTGGAAGGCGAAGTCTTAACCACTTTAAGACTTTAAATTAATCTAGAAAATAACAATAGATCCTAAGATGAAATACTCTAGAAAATAACCCAGTTAACACAAAAATAATTTTGAGAGATTCCTCAACTGAGACGCTGTTTCTTCTAGGCTTCTAGTAACCACCCTGGTAGAGAGTTTGGCCCATTTTCTGGGGTCCTTGGTGGCACAGTGGTAAAGAATCCACCTGCCAATGTGGGAGATGCAGGTTTGATCCCTGAGTTGGGAAGATGTCCTGGAGAAGGAAATGGCAACACACTCTAGTATTCTTGCCTGAAAAATCCCATGGACAGAGGAGCCTGGTGGTCTAGAGTCCATGGGGTCGTGAAGAGTCAGACACAACTGAGCGACTCAGCCTGCACATTGGGGTCCTTGCTGGGGTGTGAAACCTTCAGGCCCCGAGAAAGTGCCCTCGATCAGTGAATTTTTGTTTATCTAGTTTTATATTCCAGCCATGTTGAACAAGATGACTTAAGCCCAAGCCTAGGAGCCCCAGGGTGCTGCCTGCGCCATGGCACGGTGCTAATTCTCACATTCTTTAACCACATAGCCTCTTCCTGTCATCTCAGGCTTGGCACTAATGTGGGCTTTCACCCTAGTGATCAGCTTCCCAGGGGAAGCGTTTGTTGCCTGATTGGGGAGATGCTTTGTGGCATCTCCTAGCACAGAAGAGCTGCCAGCTCTTTTTAGGGAAGGGCAGGTCACCTCTGCAAACCTTGAGGGCCCAAGGGAGTTGTAGAATCCACTTTCTCCAGGACATCCACCCGGGAGCCCCTGTTCCATACTTCAGGGTCCCAGGTTGTCCCAACCAGGGTGCTGACCTTTGCGTCACTGAACTGCTTTGATGCTGCATTAGACATCTGTGGAGTCATGCAATTCTTAAAACTGAGCCCTCTACCTCTGCTCAGCTGTGTCCACCCTTCCGGGGCAGGTGATAAAGGACTCTTTCTGAGCTACCACCAAAGCCTTCTGGTCCTCACACTTGCTATTAACTGCCTGGGAATTACTGTCAGTCTTGCATTATCCACCCATAAGCTGCAGGGATCAGCACAACTTAGCATCAGCCAGCCAGCTCTGCTGTCTTTGTGGGTATCGCTCAGCTCATATATTTCAAATGCCTGCACCATCGCACCAGCCTCAGCATCTACCTCCACTAGTACACTTTCCCAGGTCATCCCAGTAAAATCTTTGACAATTGAGCTGCCGCTTTGTGCAGGGGGTTATCTTGCTCTACCACCGACCAGGAGAGCATCCTCTTCTCCCGCCAGGTGCTGGGAGAGTCAGTCCTGCATCCTCATCTTATCACCTGTTGTCTCAGGCCACTCCTGGTACCCCAGGAGTTAGAGTCTGAAAAGAAGATGCCAAAGGAAGAGAGAGGAGAGGAAAGTTGAAGAAAAGTCATAGATAGTGATGCAGTCTCAGTGTGGTTTGTCAGGGGCTGAGAGCAGCCGGTGGGAAGCAGGACATTGGCACAAAGGTGATGATGGATTTCAGAGCAGACAGGACATATGCCCACCTCTAAAGCAACAAGAATTCCATAGAATGCCATGTGTTGAATGGCTCAAATCAGCCAGAGTTTCCCCCTGGAGCCAGAAATGGGATGGAGGGATCCTGAATAAGACCCATGCTGTCAGGAGGAAGGAAAAGGCAGGAGTGCTGGGAAGGCCACCAACCATGTCCACCACAGAAGCCACCGTAGAAAGAACAAGACCCCATCTTCTTGCAGATGAAGGAGGCAGGGGTCTAGAGTGGAGGTGAGAGAGGTGCTCCCAGGCTCTCACTGTGAACTGGGCATAGACAGGACTAGGAGCTGTGTCGGGTCCCTCCCACCAGGTTTCACACCACCTCTTCCTGGCAGCTTTGCAGTGCCCAAGCTGCATCAGGTCAGGAGATCTGGGCCTTGCTTCTTACTGAGCTGGCCTGGTACAAACCCGCCCTTCTCAGGATTCTCAGCTGTTTGGGATTCTTGAGCATCATCTGGGGTCTGGCCACTTCTCCCTGGAACACTGGATCAGCTCTGGGGGTGGGAGGCGGGTACTCACAGCCAGCTCTTCTGAGATATTTTTAGAGCAATTAAATGCAGCAATAACTCCTCACTTTCTCTTAAGGCTCATTTCCTATTTCTCTATTAAAGGGAATAAAAGCCCATCCTGGAAGGATGCCTGACACCCTCTTTGGGGAAGGATGTGGGACCGGATGCCAGGCAGTGCTGGTCAAGGTCAGATGGAGTTTGCCTGTGAATCCCCCAGGAGGCTTGTTTGATGAGTAGCCACCTCCACCTCAGCAGGCTCTTCTGAAGTGATGTCTGAGTTTCTTCCACTAGGACCTGGGCACCAGGATGGTTCAACAATGGGGACCAACCTTCCTGGTGTGGCTCAGGGGGCTGTGTTAGCTCCATCTTAAATGTACCACCTAAATTATCCTCAGGCTTCCCAGGTGGTACAGTGGTAAAGAATGTACCTGTCAACGCAGGAGACACAAGGGATGCAGATTTGATCCCTGGGTCAGGAAGATCCCCTGGAGTAGGAACTGGCAACCCACTCCAGTATTCTTGCCTGGAAAATCCCATTGTCAGGGAAGTCTGGTGGGTTACAGTCTATGGGGTCGCAGAGAGGTGGCTACAGCTGAGCATGCACACATACATATCATCTTTGCTTTCCTGCAGCCTGTCAGAAAGTCTGTATTTTGACATTTTCTCTTGTTGGATAAGCAGAGGGTTCATTCCATCCTTAGACATTTGCTCTTGGGGGTTGTTGCTCTGCAAGCCACCTACTTTAAAAGAGAAATACTCCTTAGAAAGAAGATCTAATGTCAGTGTGACTTAGTTGGGAAAGAGTGTTGGACCTGGGCTTGGAGGCTTGCACTTGAAACCTGCTTCTGCCATTTAAGAGGTGAGCAATCTTGAACAAATTGTTTCTCCTCTATGAGTCTAAGTTCCCTCACATATCTACTCTGAATACTTATCTTCATAGGCCCTCTCCTGGGGATCTTGTGAAGATGAAATTGAATAATAATTTTAACTTATAAAAAATAAATTTTGACTGCATCACATGGCATGTGGAATCTTAGCTCCCCGACCAGGGATCAAACCTGAACCCCCTGCATTGGAAGGCAAAGTCTTAACCACTTTAAGACTTTAAATTAATCTAGAAAATAACAATGAGATCCTAGGATGAAATACTCTAGAAAATAACCTGGTTAACACAAAAATAATTTTGAAAGATTTCTCAAAAATAATAAAATCTAAATAAAGCAATCTAGAAAATCATCTAGAAACTAAAGAAATGAGATAATTTGTTGTGAATGTCTGCAAAAGATAATTTAAAAAGTGTTACTAGGAAAATGAAAAGGAGGGCATCTAGACTTGTCTGAATCTTGTTTGATGAGTTGAATCCATTGATCAAGCCCTTAGATGCTGTGTTAATATCATGTTGCTTGGAAGTAAAGTGAAAGTCAATCAGTCATGTCCAACTCTTTGCGACCCCATGGACTATACAGTCCATGAAATTCTCCAGGTCAGAATACCGGAGTGGGTAGCCATTCCCTTCTCCAGGGGATCTTCCCAACCCAGGGATCGAACCCAGGTCTCCCACATTGCAGGCGGAATCTTTACCAGATGAGCCACCAGGGAAACCCATGGAAGTAAAGGGTTCCCCTTGATTTCCATACTTATCTCATGGTGGATGAGTTTTGAAGGTGTGTGATTCATCACTGATCCTTGAACACACTTCAGAGGCTCTGCTGCATGCCAGCTCTTGGCGGGCAAAGCCTGCATTTCCCTAACAAGGCACACCCAGCTCAGCAGCCCTCAATGTGGGAGATATAAGATCCTGGCTGATGAGTCATGGAGACCCCCAGCCGTGGCCAGGAACGTGCCAAGGAAAATCTCCCCACACCGTTAATGGAATGCTTACCCCCAAGTCAGAGCCTTGCCCCTGGAGGGGCGTGTTTTAAATTTTCCTCTCGCCAGATTCCATGTGTCCCCCTCTGTCACCCCATACCAACTCTTCTGAGTCACAAGCATTTATAGCTTTTGACTACTCAAGTCTATATTAATTAAAGAGCAGACTCAAGATAGGAGAGCCAAGTGTCTTATTTCATAACGTAGATAATGTTAGAGATTTTAATTTACAAGGAGACCGGAGACCGGAGTCTGTCTGCTGCAGAAAGAGCCGCAGAAAGCTTCTTAGTTTCTGAATCTGATATCTCGAGACTCTCTGAGTTGCCATAAATTCTGATAAAAATGTCTTCCCAGCGGCAAAAGATAATTTTTATAAGCTTTTGGAAGGGGACTAATAAAGCAGTAATCTACCGTCTTCCATTATTTAAAGACCTGGCTTGAGGGATGTGATTTGTAAGGGTTTTTATATATAAATATATAGACGTATATTAATTATATGTCTCAATCCATCACCCTCTCTGTAAAGGAACTGTGGCAGAGAGCTTTGGTTTTCCCGGGTCTGGCCTCTTGCCTCGGCTGGAGCTGGAAAGCTCTGTCTCTGAGACCTGGCCCTGCCGATCTCCACGCCTCCAGGAGAAGTGATCAAAGGTGATGGTGCAAACCATCTGCATCCCTCCCCTGGACCCATGTGATAACCTTAAGGTTACAATTCATGTCTGACAAACATGATTCCACTGTGACAAGGCCCAGTGGCGATGAGGGCAGCTTAGTCATCATCTGACAACAGACTCATGTTGGGGACCTTCCCATCTGCCCCTTGCCCGAGTATGCTAGCTCCGGGGTTATCATGCAGACACCAGCCTGAGCATCCAATAACAACCAGCTTAAGCTCAGAGCCAGGGAATGCAGTCCTTGCATCCGACTCCAGGAGACCAGGACCCCTACTGGGTGAGGCAAAGCAGAATTTCAAGGCTGTGGGATTTGCGTGGCTTATTCTGTGAGAACCCTCCATACCCCCCTAAAGGGCTTGAGATGCTACAGGGTCAATCAATACATGGTCCAAGTCCCTGCCCATTAGCCTCTCTGACTCAGTCAAGCCAAGACGCCTTGGGATGGTGACAAAGAGCTGAGTGAAGATGTTCCTTAAAGGGACAGAAGTTATTCTGTATCTGCTGTTTCCCCCATGTCCTCTTATACTCTGAGAGCACAGGGGACCCAACACCAGGAAGATGCCGGTGAAAGTCGTGGTATTTCAGCCTCAACCTCTTCTCCCTTCAACCTCATGGTCTATGACCCCTCAGTGTGATAGGTAAGGAAACAAGTGCAGACTAGTGAGATCCAGGGGCAGAAGCAAGATTCAAATCCAGTTCTCACTGACCCCAGAGGTTATATGGTATTTGTATTTCAATACAAACATTGACATATAGATAAGGAGAATAAGTTTTTAAAAAGAAAAGAGAGAGGGACTTCCCTGGTGGTCCCGTGGTTAAGACTCTGCTCTGCCAATGCAGGGGGCATGGGTTTGATCCCTGATTGGGGAACTAAGTTCCCACATGCCTCTGAAAGGGGTGACTGAAAGTTGTTGTTGTTGTTGTTGTTTTTTAAAGGAGGGAAGGAGAGAGAAAGGAGGAAGGAGGAAGGGCTCAGCAAATTTGAACTAGCCACCTGGATTAGTTGCCGATTGCTGTACTAAAAAGGAGAAGCGCGTCTATTTGGGGGAAATGGCCCACACATGTGAAGGGCAGGCACAGAAGACCCTCTGAAGCCTGCAAAAACTCTGCAAGAGACCCTGAATGACAGCTCGCTGGAGAGCCCAGGGCTGAAGCCAGGAAGATGACAATAGAGACAAGGCCTGGCCGTCATTTCCAAAGCAAGAGGTCTCCTCAGCTCTATGGCAGAGGAGCACCCTCCAGGGATGCCTGTTGGCCTCCTCCCAGCCGAGGCTGGACCAAGAAATAGTTGCTCTCTGGCTGCACCAGGAGCCTGGACCAAGTTGCAGGGCTTGTCACTTTATCTTCAGCCCCTGCTCTGGGAGCCATGGTACAGCTTCAAGGCTTGGGTAGCAAGACCTTGGCATTATGGGCATTATGGTCCCCTGAGTAAGATGAGAGAGGTGAAGCAAGGGTTTTCCCATCGTGAAACCAGCAGCAACTGACTTCCTGGGATGTCCAGACCTCCTACTGCAAAGCTCACACACTGGGGCCATGTGTGGCTGAGGTCACAGGCAGCAGCTTCTCCCGATCTGTGAAAGTCCAGATTTCCTAGAAGTCAGAAGCAGCCTTCCCAACTCTTGCTTTCTCCCCAGCCCCTAGCACCTTTCAAGAACTGCACCATTTCTCAATGTCTTGAATTAAAATCCTCCCTCCGGGTAATACCCAGGGTGATGCCCTGACTGAACCCTGAGTGAGACAGGAGACCAAACTGGAACAGCCTGCCACCCAGAGGAACAGACGCCTAATCCAGTTTTGCAAAACTAAGGGACATCTGAGTATACAGACTGATAGTCATAGTCACTACATGCTTTTGAGATAGTTGGGGCCCTCAGGGGTGACCAGTGCTCCTACCCCATTGCAGAGCTCGACATTTACAAGGGACTGTCACGGCCACCACTGACCCCATCAGCAAGCCTACAAGGTGGCCACGGTCTCCGTCAGCACATTGTTGTTGTTTATTTGCTAAGTTGTGCCTTACTTTTTGCGATTCCGTGGGGTGTAGCCCACCAGTCTCCTCTGTCCATGGGATTTTCCAGGCAAGAATACTGGAGTGGGTTGCCATTTCCTCTTCCGGGGGATCTTCCTGACCCAGGAATTGAACCCATGCTTCCTACTTGGCAGGCAAATTCTTCACCCCCGAGCCACCAGGGAAGCCTGTTCCTGAATTAGAAACATGGATCTCTGGGATAGGAGCAAATGGAACCAAGGCTTGGACCCTCCGTTAGTCTGCTCGGGCTGCAAACAAATACCACAGACTGGGTACCTTAAACAATAGAGATTCATTTTCTCCTAGCTCTGGAGGCTGAAAGTCCCAGGTCAGGACTCAGCCTGGTTGGTTTCTGGTGATGGTTATCTTTGTGGTGTGGGCTTCCCTGGTGGCTCAGACAGTAAAGAATCTGCCTGCAGTGTAGGAAACGTGGGTTCGATCCACATTGGGAAGATCCCCTGGAGAAGGGAATGGCTACCCACTCCAGTATTCTTGCCTGGAGAACTCCAGGGACAGAGGAGCCTGGCGGGCTACTGTCCATGGGGTCACAAAGAGTTGGACATGACTGAGTGACTCACACTTCCACTTTCTCCTTCTGGTATACAGATGACATCTTCTCTCCTTGTCTTCATGTAGCCCTGCCTCTGTGTGTGCGCAGGGAGAGGGAGTGAGCTCTCTGATGTCTCTTATTTTTTTAAAAAAATTTATTGGAGTATAGTTGTTTTACAATGTTGTGTTAGTTTCTTCTGTACAGCAAAGCAAATCCACTACACATGCACATATATACCCTCTTTTTTCGATTTCCTTCCCATTTAGATCACTACAGGATTCTGAGTAGGGTTCCCTGAGCTACACAGTAGGTTCTCATTAGTTATCTATTTTATACATAGTATCCATAGGCACCCCATTGATGTCCATACATTTGTTCTCTACGTCTGTGTCTCTATTTCTGTTTTGTAAATCATCTGTACCATATTCCTAGATTCCACACATATGCATTAATATATGATGTTTGGTTATCGCTTTCTGACTTACTTCACTCTATATGACAGACTCGAGGTCCAGCCACATCTCTACAAATGACCCAGTTTCATTCCTTTTTATGGCTGAGTAATATTCCATTGTATACATGTACCACATCTTCTGTATCCATTCCTCTACAGGACATTTAGGTTGCTTCCATGTCTGTCTATTGTAAATAGTGCTTCAGTGAGCACTGGGGTGTTTGTGTCATTTTGAATTATGGTTTTCTCTGAGTGTATGCCCAGTAGTGGGATTACTGGGTAATATAGTAGTTCTGTTCTGGTGTCTCTTCTTATAAGGTCTGATCCTATAGATCAGGCCTCATCTTTAGGATTGTCTTTAACCTTAATTACTTCCTGAGAGGCTCTACTTCCAAAGACAACTATATTGTGGGGGAGAAGGCTTCAGTATAGGAATTTGTGGGACATAAACATTCAGTTCATAACATACTTCTAGCTTGCTGTTCATCACATCACACCAGGAAACTGAATGCATTAGGGAGAGGCGTCTGAGAAGGGTGAAAAAGAAGGAAAGAAAGGATGCGGGTGAAGGTCTTTGCCTAATTTCAGCCTAAATCAAAGTGTCACACTACTTTTCCAGCCTTGAAACAGACACTCCCCCTCCTCCCACCCCCAACCAATGTATTGAATCTGGAAAGTCTGTCTACAGGCAAACTGCAGAGGCTTTTGCTTGGCCTGCTTAATATCTTTTAGAAATCTGAATTTGTCCCTCATATTTAAAGCTTGGAAGGCTTCCTATAAAAACCTGGGTTTCTGGCTGCTCTTGAAAAATCAGATTATTTCTCACTGGGACTGCGTGTCAACCTAGCAACCATCAGCCTGGGTTCCAGAGTGACCTCTTCTGATGGAGCATCTGACCTATTCCCTCGCTCGCCCCCCCAGTCCCCACCACTGGTCTGGGCCAGGCCCCCCACCCCGGCCCTTCTGGGAACACACTGGCCCTGTGGGCCTGGGGAAGGTGGGGGGCCATGGAGCAACTCGCCCTCCCTGAGCTTCTTTGCAGAGGTGACAGAGCAGCTTGGGTCCTCTTTGATTCCAGGGCTGCTCATTCAATGTCCAGCTGCTCCTTTCCCCCACGACAATATCGCATAATTCACATGAAAGCGGATTAATATACAGTCAGGAAATTCAGACACACGATATGACTTCTAAGGGCCTTTTTATTTGTATGGGAAAGAGGAGCATCCCAAAATATTCACTGCTCTTCCCCGCTGGGGTTTGAAGATCATCCTTCAAGACCTTGTCCCACCGACCACTTGGATGCTAA
Source organism: Bubalus bubalis (assembly GCF_019923935.1). NCBI lineage: Eukaryota > Metazoa > Chordata > Mammalia > Artiodactyla > Bovidae > Bubalus > Bubalus bubalis. The sequence continues at coordinate 23,007,234 of NC_059174.1, read as the reverse complement.
CCAGAGAATCCTGAGGGCTGAGGGTGGGTGGCTTCCTGGGCACCCCACGCTGGCTGCCAGCAACCCAAGCTTTCCATGTAAAGAGTCCGATCTTCGCGTTTATTTATTATTAAAAACTCAGTCTCTAGCTCTAAATCCTTTACTGTTTTTTGGCTCTTGCCTGAAGCCTCTCCCACCACCCAGTTCCTGTGATTATCTGTGTTGAAAAGTTTCCTTTCCTGACCCAAGAGGAAGCAGGCCTGTTATCCACCGTGCTGTTTAGCCCTGAAGAAAGTAGGCTGAGAAAATGGTAATGGTTCCCCATCCTCCCACACGGCTCCCTGCTCCTTAGCTGCGTGACCTTGGGCAAAGCAGTTTACCTCTCTGTGCTTCTGATCGCTCTTCTGTTAAGTGTGTTTTGCCACACCTCAGGGAAAATCTACTGCGATCGTGGATGAGGAAAAAATTTTGAAAGACAGAAAACAATAAATAAAGCTTAACCACAGTGACTTTGTCAGGAGCCCTAAAAGGAGACACTTCCCTGGTGTCTCAGCTGGTAAAGAACACTTCTGCCAATGCAGAAGACCCAAGAGACACGGATTTGATCCCTGTGTCAGGAAGATCCCCCGGAGAAAGAAAGGGCAACCCGCTCCAATATTTTTTTTTTTTTTTTCGCTTCAATATTCTTGCTTGAAAAATTCCATGGACAGAGAAGCCTGGTGGGCTACAGTCCATGGGATCACAAAGAATCGGACATGATTGAGGACGCATGCATGTCTCCTAAAAGGAAACAGACAATGATTCCAAACAGGTAACAAAAGACAAGGTTAATGAAAGGACAAAGGAGTGGGATGGTTTGAGGACGCTGACAAGGGACAGGACAGCCCCCTGGGGATGTATCTGTGAAGGTCTAAGCAAAGAAGCAACTCTCACAGAACCCAGGAGTGGGCTGAATTAAGAGGACTGTCTGGGAGGAGCAGTGGCCTTCAGCATGGCATGCAGACAACCCACGGTGACCTGACGAGGGTGGGGAAGCTGGAGGAGTAAATATCCCAGTGTGCTTCACCCCTTCCCCTCTGGTGTGCTGTTGGGACTTCCAGTGGCTAAACCTACCTAGAAGCAAGAGAGTGAGGGAGCTCCTTGGTCCTGTCTTAGACATCAGTCTCTCAAGCCCCAGAGCAGGGTGGAGAAGAGTGGAGATTGAATCTGGAGGGGCAAACAGAAGATGTCTGGAACCACCTGGGAGTAAACAGACGCTGTGTTTTTAAAGTGCTCCAGACTCATGGCAATGCTTTGTATCACCATCTCACTCTTCTCACCAGCCCAGGGAGGTGGGGACTCATTTATCCCCATTTTACAGATGAGCAGACTGAGGCTTAGACAGGCAAAGTGACACCCTCAGTTACTAAGTGGTAGAGGCAGGAATTGAACCTAAGAGCCTGGATTCCTTGAGAACGTTGCTGTGTCATCTCTTGGATAATCCGAGAGTGAGAGAGACACTCATTGTATCATCATCCTAGATCACAGCACATATTGAACCTTTCTGCCTTGTTCAGTATTCAGGGATCACTTCCTGTCTTCAGCCTTCCCTGGTGGCTCAGATGGCAAAGAATCTGCCTGCAATGCAGGAGACCCGGATTTGATCCCTGGGTCGGGAAGAAACACTGGAGAAGGGAATGGCAACCCACTCCAGTATTCTTGCCTAGAAAACTCCATGGACACAGGAGCCTGGTGGGTGACAGTCCATGGAGTCGCAAAGAGTTAGACATGACTGAACAACTAACACTTCCACTTCCAGACCCTGTACTCAGCACCATGGAGATATGCTGTCCTGGCCCCAAGGGCACGTAATGTAACCAGGGGCCTGCTGAAGGCAGGAAGCAGAACCACCAATGCAGGTGTGTGTGGTGGATGGGATGGTCAAGCCAGATGGAGAAGAACGTAAGGCTCAGAGGATAATGAGATCAGGGGAGCGAGGAGACAGTCATTCCTCTTGATGACCCCAGGGCTTCCGCAGGGTGGAGCCTCTTGTCAATAGATGGGGAAGTAAGTGGGAAGGTGGTGGAGACAACGAAAGAATTCATTTTTGGTTGCCTGCAGAACATCCAGACACGTCCAGCCAGCTGTTGGACAGTGTGGGGCTTCAAGCAGGTTATTTAGCTCCTATTTCCCAAGAAACCAAAGCAGCTGGGTTGCTTTCCCTTTTTTCAGTCATCCATGAATTCACAGAGAGGTCAGCAAGGCCCTAGGGAAGCTGAAGCCAAAATAAAGAAAGAGCTCTGGTCTCCAGTCACTCAGGAGAAACCATCTAGGTCCCAGGCACTCCTTTCTGAGATGACTGTGTGAGCGAGCAAGAAAACTTCTATTGTGTGGAGCCACTCAAGTTTTAGGGTTTATTGCTTAACAGCAGATACAATTAACTCACCAATGTGTGGAGCTCCTCTGTGGATCACATCCTCTCTAGAAAGACTCAGCAGGCTAGGAAGCTCAGAACTGCCTCCAGAGGGACCCCTGGCTTCTAAGAGTGGCTTCTTCAGGCGAGACAGAAGCACATCTTCCTCCAAGGAACTGGCTTCAGCCAGGGTGAGGAGAACCCAGGCTGAGAAGGAATTTATCCCCCAGAGCTGGGGGCCTCTGAGCGAGGGGCTTCTCTTGGGGGATCCATGGAGCTGGCTTTGCAGCTTTGTTCTGCAGAGACCCGGAAGTGGCTTGGGCCCTGGGGCTCCACGGATAATTGTTCCAACTCTAACAACAGGCTTTGGGATACAGTGAATGTCTGCAGAGGGCTTCCCAGATGGCACTAGTGGTAAGGAACCCACCTGCCAATGCAGGAGACATAAGAGGGTTCAATCCCTGGGTGGGAAGATCCCCTGGAGGAGGGCATGGCAACCCGGCCCAGTATTTTTTTTTTCCTAATTAATTAATTGATTTTAATTGGAGGATAATTACTTTACAATACTGTGATGGTTTTTGCCATACATAACATGAATTGGCCACAGGGATACATATGTCCCCCACCCCAGTATTCTTGCCAGGAGAATCCCATGGACAGAGGGGCCTGGTGGGCTACGGTCCATAGGGTCACAAAGAATCGGAACTGAAGCAACTTAGCACACATGCATTCATGAGGGTCTGCAGAACTCTGTGGCAGGGAATTTATATCCAATCCCCTCACTTTCTTATTGTACATTGATTTAAGCGGTTCTTATTTAGCTCAAAGTCTGCAATACAGAGCATTTTTTTTTTAAATAATCTTGGTTTTTTTGGGGGGGTGTATTTTTTCCCCAGAATGAAGCCACTTTCCGTTGAGTAATCGAGACCCATCTTGCTGTTCCCCCTCCAATGCTGGCCCCACCGCCACTCTCCCGGGAGCCCCAGAAGAACCAGTGGGGCGGCAGCCAGGGCTTCCCAAACCATGGCCTAATTCAGTGCTATTTGATATTCCTGCAAACTCAGGACCCACACGATGCACTGGGATAGTTTGTTTGGAGAATATATTTCCGCCCCTTTGTACTGCACGCCTGGGACCAAATGACATGCATGTCTTTTCTGCAAATCTAGGGTTTGCGAGCAAGCTGGAGGGAAGACAGCTTGAAACCACATAGCCATGCTAGTTTCTCTATCCATGAGATGGGCACGCGGCTACGTGGCCCCGCCACCCCACAGGGTAGTTAAGAGATTGCCTGGGAAAATCTCCTTGTCAGGAATGCCAGCTTCAAGGAAGAGAAAAGCCTACAATTGTGATCTGAATGAATAGGGGTTTCTTTTTCTCCCATTACCAGCTCTCTGGAGGTGTCAGTTTGAGGCATTGATTGGCTCCATGATGTCATCAGGGCCTAAGGTCTATCTCATCTTTCAGTTTCCTCTTCATTCCCATGTTGACTTTGGATCTTGTGCAATTGCTTCATAGGCTTCCAATGGCTGCTGACTCTCTAGAACTCACGTCTGCATCCAAGGCAGAACGGAGTCAAGGCCAAGGCTTTCTTTAGTTATTTAAAATATGTATTTGTTTATTTATCTGGCTGCCTGGGGTCTCAGTTGCATTCAGGTGGAATCCTGAAGGACAAGGAGGAGTGAGCTGGGGTGGTAATCATTGGTGCACCCCCTCTGGACTCTGTAAGCAGGACTCTGATGGCCCACAACTGCCCTTTCTCCAGAGACTCATCAGCTGGAGGAGCCACTTCACTCAGAAATGCGTAAGAGATTCCTTGTTCCCCTGCCTCTGTGTTGGGGAAGACACCAGTCAATGACTGCTGTGCAGGCAGAAAAATCCAGACTCCTTGCTTTAAGAAAGAACAGTTCATGTCATCACTCTCTAGAGCTCCCTGTGGATCAGGCGGAGGACTGACTTTTGCAGAATCCACAGCTTTGCTCACTTTCTTCCCCTGCCTCTTCTTTCATCACTCTCTTATAAGGTTCTCCTGGGAATGAGTCCTCAAAAATCACTTGTATAAGTATCCCCACATCAGTCTGTTCCTAGGGAGCTTATCCTGAGACATCAGGTGGCCAACAGCTCCAGCGCAAGGAACAGCTTACAGAAATCTTTTCAGTGACAAGAGAAAATAGGGGGAGGTCAGGAGAGCTGTAAACCTCCATTCAGGGTGAGTGGCTGAGCCATGGCATCAGGGCACAGGGTGATGCCCTAATGCTGCCAATCCCTGCTGCAAGGCACAGAGTTTCTATCCCAGCTGTTTTCTGGGCCTGGGTCTGGTGAGGTACCAGTTGTAACCAGTCTGCTCCCTCTGTGTTATCCTTTTTTTTCCAGGAGTACAAGCCAGCCCAGCTTTGAGAGATGGAGAGCAAGAAACCGATATCCAGGGGAAGCCAGAGCTATGCCTTGCTGGACTGTAATGCGCTGAGTATTTTGCAGGCCCTGTGGATCAATAGCAATGCATAATTGAGAGATGAAACACTGCCTGGTTACACAGCCGTGAGACTGAGAGATGCGGTGGGCCCTAGCCAGCCCCAGAGTCCTTCTGAGGCTTGCTGCCTGGTTTCAAGGCATCTCCCTCAATCCCTACCCTCTCCATACTCAGGTAGAACAGCCTCCATTTAGTGGAAGTGAAGCTCATGCCAGATATGGGTAGTGTGGGATGGTGGTTAAGAGTGCAGGCTCTGGAGTCAGACTGTATCAGCTAGCCATTGCCACAATAATGCTGTGTAACAACAACAACAAAATGTTTTTGATAAAACCTCATGGCTTATACAAATAGCAGTTAATTTAGCTGATACCTCTCTGGGTAAGCTGAAATAGCATCACTTTTAGCTGGGTTTGCTTATGTATTTGTGGTTCATTCAGGAATTAGCTGATCTAGGCTGTGGAACTGGAGTAGCTGTACTTTACCTAAAGATGTGTGAAATTTGTTCCACTTGTCTGTTTTCTTTCTTGGTGCAGTGAGCTAGCCAGAGAATGTTCTCACAAGTGAAGAAAATGGAAACACGAAACCTCTTATGGCCTAGACTTAAACTGGCACACTGTTACTTCTGTCTCATGATCTTGGCCTAAGAGAGTCACATGATTCAACCCGAAGGCAAGGATGGGGAAATACACTCCACCTTTTTACTGAGAAGTACTGTAAAGTCATATGACCAAGGACAAAAAAAATAAGCACCAATAATGCAATCTATCCCAGACTGCTTCTTTGAAATTCTAGCTCTGCCACTTGCTAGCTGTGTGAGATTGAGCAAGTCACTTAACTTCTCTGAGCCTCAGTATTTTCATCTATAAAGTAAAAATACTAACGGTAGCTTCCTTTGGGGTGGTTGGTAAATAACTGTTCTTAGCACCATAAAGTTCTGTAGCCAGGAGGAAACCATCTTTGGGGTAGAGCCAGTTCTGGGGTAGCAGAGAGGAGATGAGAGGGAATCGAATCCTTGAAATCATTGAACTGCTTTACTGAGTGACCAGAAGCTCCCTAACAGTAGGTTTCTGTAAATGTATACATTCTCTTACTGCTTAAACCAGAGTAGGTCACTTTTCCATTACTTGCAGCCAAAAGCTTCCCTTATGATGTAGATGTCTTAGTACATATGGGTTGCTACAACAGGATACCATAGAATGGGAGGCTTATGGGCTCTCCTGGTGGTTCAAATGATGAAGAATCCACCTGCAGTGCAGGAGACCTGGGTTCAACCCCTGGATTGGGAAGATGCCTTGGAGAAGGGAATGGCTACCCATTCCAGTATTCTTGGGCTTTTCTGGTGGCTCAGACAGTAAAGAATCTGCCTACAATGCAGGAGCAACAGAAATTTATTTCTCACAGTTTTGGAGCCCAAGGAGTCCAAGATAAGGTGCCAGTAGGATCCAGGTCTGGTGAAGACCCTCTTCCTGGTTACAGACTGCTGGCTTCTCATCATGTCCTCATGCAGTGGATGTGGGGAGGGAGCTCTTACAGGTCTCTTTTACAAGGGCGCTAATACCATTCATGAGAGCTCCACCCTCATGACTAATCACCTCCTTAAAGCTCTGCCTCCTAATAGCTTGGGAGTTAGGCTTCAGTAGATGGGTGGGGAGGATAAATTCTGACCATAGCACTAGACCAGACCTTTACTGTTTCACAATCTTTTTTCTTAACCCTTTATTCTTTTAGGAATGAATATCTCTTGAAATGAAATATTCAGCAATATTTTTAGTTTCACAAGTTTATTTTTCTTCCATTAAACTCAAGTTCAGTTCAGTTCAGTTCAGTTGCTCAGTTGTGTCTGACTCTTTGCGACCCCATGAATCCCAGCACGCCAGGCCTCCCTGTCCATCACCAACTCCTGGAGTTCACTCAGACTCACGTCCATCGAGTCAGTGATGCCATCCAGCCATCTCATCCTCTGTTGTCCCCTTCCTCTCCTGCCCCCAATCCCTCCCAGCATCAGAGTCTTTTCCAATGAGTCAACTCTTCACATGAGGTGGCCAAAGTACTGGAGTTTCAGCTTTAGCATCATTCCTTCCAAAGAAATCCCAGGGCTGATCTCCTTCAGAATGGACTGGTTGGATCTCCTTGCAGTCCAAGGGACTCTCAAGAGTCTTCTCCAACACCACAGTTCAAAAGCATCAATTCTTTGGTGCTCAGCTTTCTTCACAGTCCAACTCTCACATCCATACATGACCACTGGAAAAACCATAGCCTTGATATATTCAATAGCTTTTTTTAAAGTAGCCTGCATGGTAGGAACCCATTTGTATAATTTATTTTTATCCATCTACCCATCTTTTTATCAATCTACCTATTGTTCATCATCATACATGGGAGTGAAACAACAGGAGTAATATGCATTAATGTAAAAATGGTGATTTCTTAGTAGTAAAATTTAGAATGATTTTCCTTTTTCTTTTCATTGTTTACCTTTTAAAATTCCTTGTTTGTTTTAAATGAGAAGGAAACTTTTTATTTTAACTGAAACTAGAAGTTATTATATATTTTCTTTGTAATACCTAAGCTGCTGCCGAAGACAGTAAAAGTGAAAGTTGCTCAGTCGTCTCTGACTCTGTGATCCCATGGACTATACAGTCCATGGAGTTCTCCAAGACAGAATACTGGAGTGGGTTGCCTTTCCCTTCTCCAGGGGATCTTCCCAACCCAGGGATCAAACCCAGGTCTCTTGCATTGCAGGTGGATTCTTTACCAGCTGAGCCATAAGGGAAGCCCTAAGAACCATTAACTGAATGCCCAGTGTGATCTAGATGAGTCTCTCTCAAAGTAGACTAAAGGTTGCGTAGCTCCAATCCAGCCTTCTTCCTCTTCCCTCCCTTCAGGCCAAGTTTATTTCCTCAAAGGTCTTTCATCACTATTATCTCATGGCCTCAAGACACACCTGTGAAATAGCAGGTCTGAAGTGTAATTGCTAATCCTATCTGACAGAAGGGTAAACTGTATCCAAAGAGGTTAAACGGCTCGGCTAAAGCCCCTAGCCAGAATCCCCATCTCCAGATTTCCAGCCCGGAGCCTCCCAAGTTAGGACTATTAGGAAGTTTTTGATTCGAGCCCAAAGGTCCATCTTCACAGTTCAGGATTTGGCACATCAGCTCTTTGTCTTCTGCTGAAATCCCATTTGAGTCCAGCCAGATCTAAGACAGTCTAAATGAGACTTCCATTCTAATGCTCAGAGAGGCTTTTATGAATAACGATCAGCATTGGGGACATTTTTTTTAAGTTGCTAATATTAATTTTACAGAAATAAAATCTGATTGAATTCCTCCTGGCTTTCCCCATTAACTTAACGTTATGGACTTTTAACGGATGTTTTAATTAGACATTCCTAGTAATGGGAATAGGGCTCAATTTTCAAATGAGGGCCTAAGCTGCCAATATTTCCATTTGGACTTTTAATTAAGGTGAGAAAATATTAACCAATTACACCGGGTTATTGCCGGGGCTCTTTGTAGAATGGTGAGGTCACAACAGAGCAGGTCCTCAAGGACCCGAGGGTAAAGGAGGGTGAGAGTAGGGTTGGGACATCAGAGAAGGGCAAGCCAGTACCTTTGGAGAAGGGGATCCTGTGTCAGCTATTTCACCATGTGAAGACGCAGATGTGGAATCTGGCTCCAAGTACTTCCCTGCATTTCTCTCTGATTTTTCTGAGGTTTGTGGAATACTCAATTGGCAAGTGTATCAACTTGCTTTTGCTGTATAACAAAACACCCCCAAATGTCATGGCTTTAAAAGCAACCTTTTATTATCTCACAATTCTGCATAACAGCAATTTGGACTGAGCTTCACTGGGGATTTCTTCTGGTCTAGGCTGGATTTGGCTCATCCTGACCAGACTTGTTCATGTCTCTGTGGTCAACTAGTGGATCAGCTGGGGCTGGCTGGATGATGATGGTCTTGGTTGGGATAATGGGGGCCTCTCTGCTAGTAGGTGCTCATTGCCCAACAGGCTAGCCCACATGGCAGGGTTTCAAGAGCTGCCAGAGCATAAGCTCCCATGCTCAAACACTTTCCCAGTCTTTGCTTGACTCTCATGTCCCACTGTCTCATTTGGCCAAAGCAAGTCATGCAGAGAGGACAATCCAAGGATGAAGACTTTATAAGAAGCATAATTAAATTGGGACAATCCTGCAGTTAACCCACCACAGCAGGTTAGGTGAAAAGCAGCTGAGACACTAAATCAGAAGTCCCAAATACAAGTGCCAGCCAAGCATGGCACACGAATGGGTGAAGTAGGAGTCACGGAGAGACCCTGGTGACCACCCTGACTAAAGGGACTCTCCCTGCTCAGCCCCAGTGGATCATCACCAAGCAGGGACACAAGCCCCCGGTGGCCAGAGAGTCTCTGTTCTCTACTGTCACCAGATGTCCGTATTTTTGTAGACAGTCCCTCAATTTTTGAAAGTTGGAAAAAAATTTTAATGCTATACAGCTATTAGAGAAATGGGAAGAAAATTTAAACAGGAACTCTACAAAGGAGGAAATCCAAATGGGCAATAAATAGATGAAGTGGTGGTTGGCCTCATCAACCATCAAAGAAATACAAGTTAAACCCAGGATGAGGTATAGTTCACAGCATAATCTCAGATGCTGCTAGTTAGAGGGAAAGCTGGGACAAAAAATTATTGAGAAGAGTTAAAGATATGCAAAGACTGTATGCAGAAATTCCACTCCCTGGCACATATTCAGAAGTGTGAGCCCCTATTCACCAGGTGATATGATCAAGAATGAGCATGGCAGCATTGTAGCAAAGAGAGCAACACTGGAAACAACCCAAATGTCCAACAATAATAGAATCGATCAATATATTGTTGTGTAACAATACAATGGAGTACTATACAGCAATGAACACAACCAAGATACCAGGATATGAAACAACATGGTTGAATCTCACACATGTGATGCTGAGCAAAAGAAACAAGACACAAAAGAATGCATACTGTAGATTCTCTTCCTAGAAAGCTCAAAAAAGAGTAAAATTAAATACTGTATTTATACAAGATAAAATAATTTTTAAGAGAGATAAAACATCATGAAAAAGCCTAGACAGTGGTTATCTCTGGTGACAAAGGAAGGGTGGTGATTGGCTGGAGGCGTCTCAGGGGCTTCAGTATTCTCTTTCCTGACTCGGGTGGTGGTTTCACAAGCTGGAAATCCCATTTTTGGAGCAGAACAATTTTTCTGCTCCAAGTGGTCTTGAGTGGGGTCACTTGGTGTTATTCAGTGGGAGGCTGGGCTAGTTTGGAGGATCTAAGATGTCTTAAGTCACATATTTTTTGGAAAGACTGGGCTCATGTGGGCTCCTGTCCCTACCCCTGTGGTCTCTCCAGAAGAGTAGCTGGCATTCTCGGGGCTCCAAGAGTGAGCGTACCCAAAGACAGGAGGTGGGAGCTGCTGGTCTTGGCAAGACAAGGGCTGGAAACTAGTATTTCTTCGATGCTCTCTTCATTACAGCAGTCACGGTGCACCCAGGTCCAGGGAGAGGAAACATGACCCCACCTCTGCATGGAGGATGTCAAAGAATCTTTGGCCACTTTTAATCTGCCATAATACAGCTACATTATTATTATTGCTATCATTATTGTGTATTAATTATTGTGGTGTTGGAGAAGACTCTTGAGAGTCCCTTGTATTGCAAGGAGATCAAACCAGTTAATCCTAAAGGAAATCAGTCCTGAATATTCATTGGAAGGACTGATGTTGAAGCTGAAAGTCCAATACTTTGGCCACCTGATGTGAAGAACTGACTCTTTGGAAAAGACCCTGATGCTAGGCAAGATTGAAGGCAGGAGGAGAAGGGGACGACAGAGAATGAGATGGTTGGATGGGATCACCGATTTGATGGACATGAGTTTGAGCAAGCTCTGCAAGTTGGTGATGGACAGGAAAGCCTGGCATGCTGCTATCCATGGGGTCGCAAAGAATCAGACACGACTGAGCGACTGAACAGACTGAATTATTATGATTATCCCAGTGTTAGAAGTTTGAGGAAGCAGCAGAACCAAGGTTTTCCTATTGCTCTTGTTGAAAAAGCAGCCTTGAAAACTGGATTCCTTCTTCATCTGCGGTGGGAGTCCTGATTCCTACCTTGTGACTATCAGACGGAGGGAGATGAGCAGGTTTTGGGCAGACTTGTGCCCCAGAGGATGTAGCCCTTTTCTCTTCCCCCTTCTCTGTGCCCACACTTCCAGAGTTCCCTTCCCCTCCTCCATCCCTGCACCCCAGAACTGGGGGCCCTGCCCTGTCCCCACTCCCCAACTCCAGGGAAACAGAGCCTGAGTCCCTTGATGAGTCTGCTCAGAGGAGGCTGTGTGTGACTCGACATCACATCCATTCCCTGTCCACCCCAGGATTTGCCTTTCCATTTCCTATTTTATTTGTCAAAAGCTTTTAATAGAGTGGTAGATTAATACAGAGGTGACAGGCCTGCCCTTTGGAGCTGAGCTATCAGGGTTCGAATTGTAGTTCTGCCATTTACTGACTGTGTGGCCTTGAGTAGGTTATTTAACATCTCGATGCCTCAGTCTGCTTGTCTGTCCAATGGGGATACTGATGATTATATATCCCTGGTGTGGGGCAAATGAGGATGAAGTGGGCTATCACAAAAAAGCACCAAGAACAGTACCTGCTCATAGTAAGGACTAGGTAAATGTTTGCCCTTATTTTTATTATTGCAAAGTGAAAATGTACCTAGTAAGAATCATCTAGAAGAGCATATGGTGAAAAGTCAGTCTGCCCACAATTGTGTATTTTCTGCAGTTCTCCCCAGAGGCAACCTCTACTAGTAGTTTCTCTGATACACTGCTAGAAACGTTCATTCCAGTGTGTGTGTGTGTGTGTGTGTGTGTGTGTGTATGATATTTTTAAACTCATATACCCCCACACACATATGCACATACACAAACCCTAAGAAGGGTAAGAAATCCATGGAGGAAAACATCCTTCAGGAGGTACTCCCAAATTGTACCAGGTAGGTAGTTTCTGACCCTGCTTATGGCTTTTAAAAGTTTTGTCTCAAATTTACTGTGTAACCTTGGAAAGTCCCTTCTCTCTGGCCTCAGTTTTCCCATCTGTTAAATGGGTGCTGGATAGGTTAGCTCCAAACCCCTCTGGAGCAGGACATTCCAGGGCTTTAAGGGTACAAGAAGTCTCTGCTCTACCCAGAACCCAGGGACTTTAGGACGTCAGCCTTCTTCTGCAGCCAAAGAGTTGCCTGGCCCCGTTTCACACAGCCTCTGTGAAGGGGCTGGGGACGTGTGTCACTGAGGCGAGGAGAGCCGGGTAATGAGGCCAGAGCGGGAAGAAGGCAAATGTCCTGGGACCGCCTGAACCGTACCCAGGGCATCCGGAGACGCCAGGCGGGCGGCTTCGGTTTGTGTTGGATGCCTCACAGCCCGCCCGTGGTAACCGAACCGGCTTTTGTTTGTTTGTCTAAATAGGAAGACAGAGGCTTGGGGCTGCCTGGGATGGCTCCACAAACAGCCCCGCGGCCAGAGTGGGCGGCCGGGGGCTGAGCTGGGCAGCCAGAGGCCTCTGGGACTGAGGTGGGGAGGGTGCCTGGAGGCCAGGCCAACCAAGCCCACGAGGGTAGAGTGTGACAGGCAGACAGGACCTGGAGAAGCAGGGTGGTCACGCTGCACTCCCCTTGGAGGAGAGGGACAGGACACTCTGGACTAGCCCAGAGCAAGGTTAGGCTGCCCTCCCTCCACCCTGGCTCTGTTCATCCCAGGGGATGCAGACTTGGGGCCCAAAGTCTGTGGGCTGCCTCCTCCCTGCCCATCAAACCCAAGTCAGTGTCAAATGGTCCATTGATCCCTCCCTTCTATTGCGGAGGGAGTGGTGGCCGGTTAATTAGGGCCTCCCCTCGTCAGCAGACGGAATGGAGGGGACTAGCTCGCTCTGAGGCCAGGAGAGCTGGACAGCTATCCATGGGCCTCCTTGACCCACGGGTCCCCAAGGCCTTGCTTCCTCTCTATCTCAGGGTGGCCAGGTTCTGGATGATGGTGGTGGGAATGAGCGGTAGTCCCAGATCCAGAATTAGAGGAATGTTTGTGTTTTTGTGTGTGTGAAAGAGAAGGAAATATTGATCTAGATTATATAGATTTGGTATAGGTACAGAGCTAAACGGGCTTACCCAGTGACTCAGCAGTAAAGAATCCACCTGCCATGCAGGAGACACAGGTTCAATCCCTGGGTTGGGAAGATCCCCTGGAGGAGGGCAGGACAACCCACTCCAGTATTCTTGCCTGGAGAATCCCATGGTCAGGAGCTGGCAGGCTACAGTCCATAGGGTTGCAAAGAGTCAGACATGACTGAAGTGACTGAGCATGCATGCATGCACATATAGGACTTTTGAAGGTGCCATTTTTATAGCTCAAACATGGTCCAATACTGTCAATTTCATGTGGTTCAGCTTAACAGTTGTAGTGATAGCATATGTAACGCAGACATACAGATGTACACACATACACAGATATAGAAATATGTTGCTGTTGTTTAGTTGCTAATTTATGTCTGACTCTTTTGCAGGGGAGGGGCAATTCCCTAAAGGAAATTGGGGTGCTCTCTCCAGTAGCAGGGTACAAGGATGCTGGGTAGTAAAAAAAAAACTCATGTCCACCACACACTTGGAATATAATCATACAAATACATTTTCCTTGAAATAATATGGTCCAAGAGTCAGGGAGCTTGAAGAGGCCCAGGTACTAACCACCAACCCAAATGTCAGCTTTATAGCGATTTTAGAGTTTAACAGTTTTACAAGCTATATCCAGTGATTCCTCCCACAGGTGGTTTTACCTCTTATGTCCTTACTCAACTACTCCTCCCAAGCCCCACCACATGGGCCACCCCCAAATATCTAATTTCCCAACAGACATGTTTCCTCTAGGAAGAATCAAGGTGACTTCAGACCCTGACAAGGAAGAAGGCTCAGGAAAGAGACCCTGGGGCTCAAAGGTTTTGAAAAGGAAAAATGCATCAAATCCCTTCTGTCACCAAACAGGTGATCAGTGCAACCATGGGCGGCTCAGGATCTAGTTCTGCCTCTTTTCTTACTGCCTCTCTCTGATCTCCAGTGGGCCCCCCTGCAAGGAAGAGCTCCGATCTCAGTAACAGACCTTTCTCGGTCCCAATGCCGCATCTCCTGAAGTCAGCAGCCTGATTTCCTGCTAGAGATTCACCCGTCTCCCTCAGAGGCATCGTTTGGGTGGGATGACAAACTCCTGAGCGATACTATGCTGTGTGGAAGCTACAGGCCAAGTTCAGTCCTCTCCTCTCCCTTCTGCTCCTGGTGCTTAGAGTAGGATCTAGGCGTAGGATCTAGGCGTGACCAGCCAGGTGGTCTCACGGGGACTTTATGGAAGCAGTGACACAAGGCTGAAGACATGGATGGCTCGCATCGCACCAGGTCATTCCTACTGTGACCCCATGGTTGTGCTGGCCTTTCCCAGGCTCCCCTACTATATCTCAAGCTGGTGATTCCTTCATGTTCTGCCCATGAATTTCCTAATGCTAACTGCTTTCTGTTGCTTACAAACCAAGGACCTAAACCAATCAGTGCTCCAAGGACCCTTTCAGTTCTGAAGTTGTGTGATAGAATGACCTTGACAGATGCCACTCCAAAACACTGAAAACCCACTTTCTCCTGTTCTTCCAGGCAGCACCACCAGGTTGATTTCCCAGCCTCCCTTGCAGTTAGGAGGGGTCACGTGACTTAAGTTCTGGCCAGTGGGATGTGATCATCTTGTGATGTGCGTCACTTCCTGGCCACACCCGCAAAGCCTCAGTGCAATTCTCCACCCGGAGGACTCACGGGTCTTAGAGACTGGCAGGGCCACAAGATGGAAGGACCTCATCCTCACTCCATGCCACTGTTTTGGCTTCACACGGGTGACAAATGGAGAGTTACAGTCTCAAGCCATAGAGACTTTGAGGTGGTGATGTGAACCCTAAGCATACATACAGTAGTGTTCCAGGTAAACGATGCCTTCGGGTTAGCAATGGAGACACCCGGCAAAGGCAAGAAGTGACCACTAGCTGCTGTGTCCCTTGTCGGCCAGAGGGGCAAGCTCCCCTGGATCAGGGGCCAGGCCACATCTCCTGTGACACAGAAAAGCCTTGATTCGGGAGAGGCAGCATGAGGTGGATCATGGGGCTGCTTCTTTATGGCTCCGTCAAGTATAACCTCCAGTTACATGGAGAGTGAATTTCCATCCAGGGACCTAGGGATTTCGAAGTGACTTTCGGATGATCTGGAGCCTTCCCCTCTGAGTTCACTGGGTTGGGCTTCTTTTCCCAGAGCACTCTGGGAAGATCCTTCCCCGAGTAGAGGAGCAGATGTTGATTTGCATATATGCATGTTTCTGGCCTCTGATGAGATTAGGAGGTGCATATTTAATCAAAGCCTCCAGCGAGGCTGGGCCCTGGGAGGCAGACTCAAGGGGGGAGAGGAAATGTCACAGCAAAGAGGGTGTAGGCCTGGGAGAAAGAGATTCTCAGAGCTGAGCCTTGTTTATAAAATCGGAGAGGGGCTGGAGGGACTCTTTGGCTGGCAAAAGAGTGATGGAGGCAGTCTTGGAACTGAGGTCAGGTGCGCCAGCCCCTCTCTAAACTGCCTGTAAACCTTTGAGGCTCAGTTGACCCTATAAAATGGAGAGTTGGGGTTAGTTGGACCCACTAACCAAGGGGCCACAGATCCAAGTCCAAGGGGTCAAGGGTTCTATCTTAGGGGGAAATGCCCTTTTCGCATCAGGATGTCCAGCTTAGCTAGAGGCCCGTCTGGGGTTGCCACGGCCCTTCTGGTAAACAGGGATGCCTTGCTTGTTTTGGAGGAGGAGGTTCAGAAATGATCCTAGAGTGAAATCTGTGCTCCTTGAGGTGCCTAATTCCGAAAGTGGAATACCCTGAAGTCTTTATAAAGGATGGACTACATCTACATGTATTCTTTGAACACTTCAAGTATTTTGCCCCCTTTGCATTGGCTAGTTCCCTCTGCCTGAAATGCTAGTGCCTTGTCGTTTACTCCTCAATTCCATTCACATTTCTGCAGAAATGTTACCTTTTTGTGTGGAGGTAACTTCTGGGCAGGAAACCTGGCCATCCTGGCTTCCCACACCATCCTGGTTTCAATACTTCTCTGTGACTCCGCCCCCTATCCCAGGGTTCCTCAGTCTCCGAACTGTTGATACTTTGCACTGGAGAATTCTTCACTGGGGGAGGCTGTCTTTTGCATTTTAGAATGTTTAGCAGCATTTCTTGGGTCTACCCATTAGACCCAGGAGCATCTACCCTCCAAAGGTTATGACTCCAAACATGCCTCCAAACATCATCAAATGTGTTCTGGGGGCAAAGTCTTCCCAGTTGAGAACTCTTAGTCTAATCTGTTTTATTTTTCTTTGTAGGACTTGGCACTACCTGAAGTATATTTTATATCTGTTTATCATCCATTTCTGCTGCTAGAATAGGTCTCCTTGGGCAAGGACCCGGTCTTGCCTTGTTCACCAGGGTGGCCCTGATCTCAGAGTAGCACCTCACGTGTCAAGGAGCCCAATGAGTGCTTGTTGAATAAACAAGTGAGTGAGGGAAAACAAAAAAAAGCAGCTTCAGTGAGAGGGTGTGGTAGGATGCCTTTAATGTCTGTGTGCATGCATGTAACAAGATGCAGAGAGCTGTGTTCTCATGGCAGCTGGTGCAGAAAGCCTTCCAGGGAGAGGCCAGTTTCTACCTGAATGACATCGTTCTTTGCAAATCCGCTTTGAGCAAAATGTCCCTGTGACTTCTCAAGGTCAGCTCTCAGCTGGGCTTGAAATCGCTCCTCAGGAGACTGACACAGGACTCTCTGCCAGTTCTGACCACATTCAGAATAAAAACTACTGTGTGTGGACTGAAATGCAGAGATCCTGCAGGACCTCCATCCCATACTGCTGTCCCTCTTCTTCTTTATTTTCCTCTTTGTGAACTCTGCCCCTGCCACACTGGCTACCTTGGTATTCCTGGAACACAGCAATCATATGCTGCCTCAGGGCCTTTGCACTTGCTGCTGCCTCTCCCTGGAACACACTTAAACTTCTTATGTGGATTATTTTAGTGGCTTGCATCCTTCCCAACTCCTTGAAGTGTCTACTCCAAAGTTGCCTCTTTCAGGAGGCCTTTCCTGATTGCCTCATTTATTGAATGCTGTGTTCACTGTCTTCCCCAAGAGAATGTCAGCTCCTCCAGGCAGGTGCACTTGATGGTTTCATTCTCTGTTGCATCCCCAGCACTTATATTATTCCTTGGTATGTTCTTGGTCACACGTGCACATGCACAGGTGTGACTTATTTAACACTGTGACATCAGGGCGGAAAAAAAATGGCTGGCACACAGGTGGGTATTAAGACTGGGTTCCACAAGTCAGACCCTGAGCTGGAGTCAGGTGAAAGTGATGCCTCAGGAAGCATTTCTGGAAATAATCCATAGGGAGTGGGGAAGTAGGACAGGGAAAGGAAGGAAGCAGAGAGAAGGTGTGTATCAACAAAGTTGTAGAGAGGGGACCTGGAGCTGGAGATAGCATGTCATTCATTTGAGTTGTCCTGCTTAAGGGTGGAGGAGAGCAAAGCCTTTACAACCCACATCCACCAAGGTGCTCTAGAAGGATGTCAATGTCCAGGCACTTCTGGCTTTCTGTGCATGCAGGTAAAGTGTGTTTCAGCAACTTGAGGGCTATCCACTAACAGAAAGAGTCAGGTGCTGACTCTGTAGCATGCCCAGAGCTGGACTCCAGTGTGCAGCAAGGAGGGAGAAGGATCCCAGGGATTCTGGGTGAAACTCTGGCAGCCTCTGCTACACTAGCCTGCCCCATATTTGTTGAGTAAATGCTCCAGCCTAGCTTAATTGCAACTGGAACACTCCTGTATTTAAAGACATGACCCTGGGACTTTCCTGGTGATCTGGCTAAGAATTTGCATCCCAATGCAGTGGACACGGGTTCAATCCCTAGTCCGGGAACTAAGATCCCACATGCAAATAAGCCCTTGTGCCACAACTAGAGAGCCTGTGTGTCGCAACTACTGAAACTGCACATCACAACAATAGATCCCACATGATGCCAGAAGATCCTGATACAGCCAAATGAATAAAGAAATATTTTAAAACTTAAGAAACATTGAAAAACATATTAAAAAAAAAAGACCTCATTTCATGCCCCCACACCTTTGTTCCTTGCAACCCTCAATCATTTTATAGGGGACTTAGACCTGCCTGCAGAGTGTGACCGGGGTTCAATGAGTGGTCGTGTACCATGAACCCACATCCCTGCTCCCTGAGGTTCAGGCAGAATTGCTCCAGCTCTCCGGCCGGTTTGTCTGCTTTGCATCCTGAGGTTGAGTCCGCAGAGACCCTGTTACCGGAACAGACCTCATTTTCATCTGCTTCCTCTGCTGCAACTCCAGTAAATTTCTGCCCTCTCACCGCCTTTCCCCACCTCCACCACTCCTCACCTTTACAGAGGCCATGCCTGGAATGTCCTCTTTGCTACTTGCTACCTTGAAATACATTTTCCTTCCTTCCTTCTTTTCTTCCCTCCTTCCTTCCTTCTTTTCGTTTCTTCCTATCAAACATCACTTCTGAAATGAGTGAACCCACTCTGCCCCCAGCTTCCATCTCATGGGACTACTTCTCTTGTTGGTTTTCCTGTTTGGGTGGCAACAGGGGCTCTGTCTCTCTGTACCCCCAGTGCCTACTAGATGCCTGGCTTCTAGGACATGCGTGGCACATGCTTAAAGAGTGAACCCACCATCCAACGACCGAAAAAGACAAGTGGAAGGAGAGATGCCACTTAAACCTGAGCCTTTCTCCAAGGCATCTTCTCCCACCCTCTGTGGACCTGGGATCAAGCATTTAGAGGCTCCTCTGGCCTTTGAGGTTGCCACTGGGGACCCTTTTTTCAGAGCCTGTCCTCCCTGGCACCCGTTTTCTGTTCTATTCCCCTCACCCCAGTTCCACACCCCCACCCCCCGCCCCCGCTTCCCCTTCCTCCCAGGGATCTACCCTGGCCTTCCTCCCATCCCTAGGGCCTCAGTGACCTCTCCCTACTTGATTTCCTGTGTCAGAAACTTCTGAAACCAGATCAGACTCCAGTGCCCCAAGAGTTAACTACCTCAAACGTGGCGCGTACTGTTCACTGTCAAATGGATTTCTCAGGCCAGCCAGAGTGCTGGGGAGTCGGGGCCGAGCTGGGTCGAGTAGAGGTTTATTTTTCTGCTGACTACCATCTCCCAGTCGAGTATCTTTCCCAGGACAAATCTTCGGCCCCGTTTTCCCTGGCTCTCTCTCTCCCGGTATAAAAACAACTTTATCTCTAAAGAGCAAATAACACCCAGCGCTCATAACAGATGCCAAGAACTGTTGCTGTTTTGATTTTTGAAAATAAAAATTCAACTGTGTTCAATAAAATTCAGAAGCAGCTTCCCTCTGTGGAAATTAAAGGAATCCAAGACGCCGGAGAAGCCACCGACCTTCCTAATTAAAGCTGCTGCAACGGCGGGAATCCGCTTCCTACAACCAGCTCGCTCTTGCTGAGCAGAGAACAAAGCCGACCCCCATCAATATTTCATTCTCTCTTTTCTTCCGCGATAACAATGCTGTGTGTTCTGAGTGCGCCCCCCAAAAAAGACATGCAGAGCTATGTTAATTAGGGTTTAAATAATTGACGCCCCAGATCTCACTGTGTTTCCGGAAGTGTGCACGATGGGTTGTTGGCTCAGCTTATAATTGCATCTGTTCGCAGTCACAGCCTGTCTTTCTGTCTGTCTGTCCAGTTTGGCGGATACACTTAGGGAATGACTAGTAGTCCCAGTTTCGAGAAACTGCTTCCATCCTGAAGTTCTGCATGGTTTTTTGCTTTGAGTTGTAGACAAGAGACTTGGGGTCTCGGAGGAGGAGGAGGGGAGCTCTGCACTCTCTCTTCTCTGGGCCAGTAGCCAGGCCAGCCCCTAACCCTCCCCAGGCCTCTGACCCCATTCTGGGCACCCACTCTGGATGCCTGACATGCAGGAAAGCCATAGCAAATAGTCTTTCAATGAAGGAAGGAAAGAAGGAAAAAAGGAAGGGAGGGAGGGTGAAAAGAAAGGGAGGATAAGGAGAAAGAGGAAGAAAGTATAAATGGATGCATGGGCACAAGGATAGGTGGATGGGTGGGTTCATGGATGGATGAGTGGAAGGATGCATGGATGGATGAGTGGAAGGATGCATGGATGGGTGGGTGCATGGATGGGTGAGTGGAAGGATGCATGGATGGGTGGGTGCATGGATGGATGAATGGAAGGATGCATGGATGAGTGGGTGCATGGATGGATGAGTGGAAGGATGCATGGATGAGTGGGTGCATGGATGGATGAGTGGAAGGATGCATGGATGAGTGGGGGCATGGATGGATGAGTGGAAGGATGCATGGATGGGTGGGTGCATGGATGGGTGAGTGGAAGGATGCATGGATGGGTGGGTGCATGGATGGATGAGTGGAAGGATGCATGGATGAGTGGGTGCATGGATGGCTGAATGGAAGGATGCATGGATGAGTGGGTGCATGGATGGATGAGTGGAAGGATGCATGGATGAGTGGGTGCATGGATGGATGAGTGGAAGGATGCATGGATGGGTAGGTGCATGGATGGATGAGTGGAAGGATGCATGGATGGGTGGGTGCATGGATGGATGAGTGGATGGATGCATGAATGGGTGAGTACATGGATGGATGAGTGGAAGGATGCATGGATGAGTGGGTGCATGGATGGATGAGTGGAAGGATGCATGGATGGGTGGGTGCATGGATGGATGAGTGGAAGGATGCATGGATGGGTGGGTGCATGGATGGATGTGTGGAAGGATGCATGGATGGGTGGGTGCATGGATGGATGAGTGGATGGATGCATGAATGGGTGAGTGCATGGATGGATGAATGGAAGGGTGCATGGATGGGTGGGTGCATGGATGGATGAGTGGAAGGATGCATGGATGGGTGGGTGCATGGATGGATGAGTGGATGGATGCATGAATGGGTGAGTACATGGATGGATGAGTGGAAGGATGCATGGATGGGTGGGTGCATGGATGGATGAGTGGAAGGATGCATGGATGGGTGGGTGCATGGATGGATGAGTGGAAGGATGCATGGATGGGTGGGTGCATGGATGGATGAGTGGAAGGATGCATGGGTGAGTGGGTGCATGGATGGATGAGTGGAAGGATGCATGGATGGGTGGGTGCATGGATGGATGAGTGGATGGATGCATGAATGGGTGAGTACATGGATGGATGAGTGGAAGGATGCATGGATGAGTGGGTGCATGGATGGATGAGTGGAAGGATGCATGGATGGGTGGGTGCATGGATGGATGAGTGGAAGGATGCATGGGTGAGTGGGTGCATGGATGGATGAGTGGAAGGATGCATGGATGGGTGGGTGCATGGATGGATGAGTGGAAGGATGCATGGATGGGTGGGTGCATGGATGGATGTGTGGAAGGATGCATGGATGGGTGGGTGCATGGATGGATGAGTGGATGAATGCATGAATGGGTGAGTGCATGGATGGATGAATGGAAGGGTGCATGGATGGGTGGGTGCATGGATGGATGAGTGGAAGGATGCATGGATGGGTGGGTGCATGGATGGATGAGTGGAAGGATGCATGGATGGGTGGGTGCATGGATGGATGCATGGATGGGTGGGTGCATGGATGGATGTGGGTCCATAATAATTCTCTCTCCTATTTGGGAAATTTAAAACAGGGTAGGCAGTCTATCTATCAGTCCTTATGGGCAGACAGCAACTTAATATCTTGTTCTATAAACTTGATGAAAGGAGCTGTGGTATGGTGGTTAAGAGCATGAACTCTGGGCCAGACTATCAAGGTTTGAATGTTCCTGCTTCTCTGTATATCAGTTCCCTCATCTGTAAAATGGGGATAATAATAGTACATACCTCATGGGGTTAGATGTGTTGATGTCAAGCATTCATGAACCCCTATCACTATCCTAGATCATTCATTACAAAGGGTTGAATTCTAGGCAGTGCAGCAAAGCAAACAGGATAGAGGAGAGACTTCTGGGGGGACTTCCCAGGGCTTCAATACATAAAGGCATAAAGACAACCAAGGGATAGAGCTTCAGTGGGTAGAGAGAAGACTAAGACTGCTAGCTGCTGTGCTGAAGACATATCTCTTGCTGTTGTTGTTGCTGTTTAGTTGCTCAGTCGTGTCTGACTCTTCGCCATCCCATGAACTGTAGCCCACCAGGCTCCTCTGTCCATGTAATTCTCCAGACAAGAATACTGGAGTGGGTTGTTATTTCCTTCTCTAGGGGATCCTCCAGGGGTCAAACCCGCATCTTCTTCATTGCAGGCAGATTATTTGCCTCGGAACCACCTGATATTTAGCAAGGCTCTTTTGACTGCCCGGGAGCACTGGCAATGCCCCATTTCATGGATGGCTATTCTTTGTGGGGCTCAGCATCCATTCCCTCTTCTTTGGGTAACTGTTCTCTTTTGGAGACATCCCCAACCCTACCCACCTCCATGTGGTCCTTGTTGGGTTAACATAAATCTCAAGTCCTTCTAGGCTGGAGTT
The DNA here is from genome assembly GCF_019923935.1 of Bubalus bubalis. Lineage (NCBI taxonomy): Eukaryota > Metazoa > Chordata > Mammalia > Artiodactyla > Bovidae > Bubalus > Bubalus bubalis. The sequence goes on along the minus strand of NC_059174.1, from coordinate 22,984,728 downwards.
GTCTGTCACCCCCCCGCCCCCAGACTCTGAGAACCACAAGAACCATGTATTAATTTTCTATCACTGCTTTAAAAGTTACCATAAGTGCAAGTCAGCAGCTTGCACTTGTTACCCTCACAGTTGCCCTGGATTAGAACACTGGGCATAGCCTAGCGGGTCCTCTGCCCAGGGTCTCACAAGTCTGTGTTCAAGATGGCAGGCAGGCTCTGTGATGCTGTGATTGTTGGCAGGACTCAGATGCTTGAAGCTGCAAGCCTGAAGTCCTTTCTCATTGGCTGTCAGCTAGGATTTGGGGGTACCTGGGAGATTCTCTCAGCTTCAAGAGGTTGCCCCTCAGTTCCTTGTCACATGGCCTTTTTGTATCCCCTCCCACCCCTGGCCGCTTACTTCTTCAAAGCTGGAGGAGAAATCATTCCTCTTCAAGAAGGGCCCAGCTGGGACATACCTGGTGGTCCAGCAGCTAAGACTCTGAGGTTCCAGTGCAGGGATCCCAAGTTCAAGCCAACATATAGATGGCGCTGGTAGTCAAGAACCCACCTGCCAATGCAGGAGACACAGGTTCGATCCCTGGGTCAGGAAGATCCTCTGGAGTGGCAACCCACTCCAGTATTCTTGCCTGAAAAATCCCATGGCCAAGAGGAGCCTGGCGTGCTAAAGTCCATAGGGTCACAAACAATTGGACATGGCTGAAGCAATTGAGCACACACATGCACACAGACACACACACTCATATTTATATATATATATAACCAGGCTCCCCCGTCCCTGGGATTCTCCAGGCAAGAACACTGGAGTGGGTTGCCATTGCCTTCTCCCATATAAAATATATATACTAATAATTAAAAGAAGAGCCCAGTCACTCGTTTAAAGATGTTTCACCTGATTCAGTCAGGTCCACCCAGGATAATCTCCCTTTTGATTAACTCAAAATCAACTAAAATCCACTGATTTCAGACTTTAATTATATCTGAAAAAAAAAATCCTTCACCTCTGCTGTAGAGTATAACCCGATCACAGAGTGAAATCCCGTTCTATTCTCAAGGCTGTACATACTCCAGGGGCGGTCATTACGCAGACCACATACGCAGGGGGCAGGAATCTGGGCTGCCATCTTAGAATTCTGTCTCCCATGTGGGGGAACTTGGCTGCCTTATCAACACCATGTGTCTAGGCCCTGGCACATGGCAGGTGCCCATAACCTTCTTTGAACATATGAACGAGTGAATGAATGAATGAATGAATCAAATGGCTGTGAGGCTCAGACCTTCCTTTTTGGGAAGGAAAGGGGGTTGGAGTACAGATGAGCCTGGAAGATGACCCTGACTCACCACCTAATCAACTCCTTTGAAGAGACCTTCAGTTGCCCCTTGTCCTGGCACAGACCAGGCTGGACACATGAAGATAATCCCGGGCATCCCTCAGTGATGGGCTGGTGGAGGTCACTTGAGTGTAGGCTCCCATGGAACAGAAACTTGGCTTCCCCCATGACCCCAGGCCACCCCAGAGTGAGAAGAGACCTCCGTTTCCTCAGGAACCGGCTTCCTTGTTTCTTTGTGCCCCGACGTTGGCACACATGGCATCCGGCTAGAGTCAGTGAAGGATCCCAGGGGACACCTTGACTTTGGGCAGGAATCAGGGATAGACATTGTGTGCAGTGAGCTGCGAAGAGTCGCTCTCTGAGAGGCCCGTGACATCCTTTATTTATTTGCATTGAAATATTTATCGAGATGTGAGGCATCTATAATAGATTTGTCAGCCACTCGGGCAGGCCTGCTGGGGGAGAAATCTGGGTGGCCTCTCTCTTAGGCATCACTATATTCATTCAGTGAATAACTCACCTGGAAAACATTTCCTGGGGACCCACTGCAGATCGGGCACTTGTGTGATGGAATCAGATTTAGTCACTGCCCTTGTGGAGGCCTGGGAGATGAAGATGGGGTCGGGGAGAAGCTCATGTCTACTGAGTGCCTGCTGTGTGCCAGGCGTTTTGTACATATCATCTCACTTGATTTTTACAGCGGCCCCTTGATGTAGCTGCATAATTATGTCTCCTGTAGAGATGAAGAAAGTGAGGTTCAGAGAGGTTAAATAACTTGCTGAAGGTCACATAGTCTTGCTTAATCTAAGTTCAAGGTCTTTCCACCATGTCATGTATCCTGAGACCTGAACTGAAAGCTCTTTATAAATTTCAGTGACTGAAGGAAGCTGAGGGTGGGGTGTAAGGATACCAGACGTGGGGTGCAGCATGGGTTGCAGGGGATGTGGGGACCAAACCCCAGCTGAGAAGCTAATGATTAGAAAATCATTATGCTCCTCATTGGCTGAGCCCTCACTCTTTTGCCAGCCCCTGTTCAAAGCAGTTTAGTTCATTCTGTCCTCCCAACAAACCTTTGAGTGAGTGAAAGTCGCTCAGTGGTGTCCGACTCTTTGCGACCCCATGGACTATACAGGCCATGGAACTCTCCAAGCCAGAACACTGGAGTGGGTAGCCTTTCCTTTCTCCAGGGGATCTTCCCAACCCATGCAGGTGGATTCTTTACCAGCTGAGCCACAAGGGAAGTCCCAACAACACTTTAGGGTAGATAGTACAGCCTTCATTTTATGGATGAGAATGTGAGGCTCAAGTGGGAGAAGCAGCTTGCCCCAGCTCACCAGGTACCATGTGGCTGAGATGGGATTTGAATCCAGAGTTCTGTTTCCGGGAGCATCTGGGAAATTGTTCACAGCAACAGCAAGGCATCTTGGGTCCTGACTGGGACCAGGCTGCTGCTCAGAGGCTGTTATATGCATTGGCTCATCCTGCCAGCCTTGCATTGTCAATAGCCTCAATTTATAGAGGGGCAATTAAACCATGGCTGGGTAGGTCCATCACACGGCCAGGGAGGGACAGAACTGAGAGTAGAGTCCAGGCAGACTGGAGTGCAGAGCCCATCTGTTTCATCCTTGTAACTTATTGCCTTACTGCAAAGTACCAGGGGCTTGGCAGTGGCCTGTAGACCAGGGTGAGCACCCCTAGGGAGGGGAGAGAACTTCCCTATAGGCTGGGACCAGGATACACAGGCCCAGCTCCTGTGCTTCCCGGGGTCCCTGCACCTCTGATCTACTGGCTTCCTGGGATTCTGCTGTTTTTGCCCTGCCTATTCCCTGGTATCCCATCATTTCTGCCTTGCCTTTGACTTTCCTTTGTAGGCCTCTAGTGTGGGACTCAGCAGGGCCCCAGAAAGATCTTTTCTGGTCCTTCCAGCCTCTTCCTCAACCAATACCATATCTCTATCCTTTAATGCTGCTTCCCTGGACAGAGTCTGGTGGACAGTGGTAAATATGTCACTCAGGGGCAAATAAGCACAGACACAGCCACAATAGGCTGAGAGGAGAAATAACACACGCTTAGGGACTTCCCTGGTGGTCTAGTGGTTAAGTGGCTCCTTTTAAAATTGGGTTTCCCATGTTTTTATTATTAAGTTTTGAGAGTTCTCTACATATTCTGAATGCAACTCCTTTATCAGAGTTATGATTTGCAAATACTTTCTCACAGTCTGTGGCTTGCCTTTTCATTCTCTAAACAGAACCTTTCAAAAAGCAGAAGTCCTTAATTTTTTAAATGTTTTTTTGATGTGGATCGTTTTTAAGGTCTTTATTGAATTTGTTTTTATTGTATATTTGTTAGTATTTGTAAAATATTTTTTTGTTGTTTTATCTTTTGTTTTCTTGGCCATGAAGCATGTGGGATTTTAGCTCTCTGACCAGGGACTGAACTCATGCCCCTTGCATTAGAAATCAAAGTCTTAACCACTGGACTGCCAGTGAAGTTCCCAGAAGTCCTTAATTTTGATGATGCTCAACTGATCAATTTTGATCTTGTATGGAACATGTTTTTGACACCTTTTCTGAGAAATCTGTGACCTCAGCAAAGGTCACAATTTTTTTTTCCTTTTCTTTTATAATTTTAAGTTTTACATTTTAGGTCTATGATCCATTTTGAGGTCTGTGACTAATTTTTATATCTAGGGAGAAGTGTATTTTGAAACTCATTTGTTTGCATATGAATATCCAATTATCCATCATGTATTAAAAACCTTCCCTTTTCTCATTGATTTCTCTTTGCATCTTTGTTGAAAATTGGTTGTCCATATATGTGTGGGTCTATTTGTACACTCTCTGTTCTGTTCCATTGATCTTTTTGTCTATCTTAACATCAATACCACACTGTATTGATTACTATATTGATTACTTGATGTCAGAGAGTGTTAGTCTTCCAACTTTGATCTTCATTTTCAAAAGTATTCTGGCTATTCCAGGTCCTTTGTATTTCTATATGAATTTCAAAATCAGCTTGTCCATTTCCACAAAGAAACTTTCCTTCTGATTGAAATTTCATGAAATCATCAGACCAATTTGGGAAGAATTCTTATCTTAACAATATTGGCTTGTCCAATGCATGAACATGATACATCTCTCTATTTAATTGGATCTTTTAATGCCTTTCATTACCATTTTGTAGTTTTGGGGGCACAGATCTTGCATATATTTGTTAGATTTATTCTTAAGAATTTCATATTTTCTAGTACATTAGTACTAGTACAGTATTTTTTTTCAAATTTTCAATTATTCAGTGATAGAATACAGAAACACAACTCCTGTTGGTATAGTGGTTTTGAAAGTTGCAACCTTATTCCTTTTGTTTGTTAATTCTGGAAGTGCTTTTGTAGATGCTATCGGATTTTCTACATAGAAATCATGTCATCCATGAACAAAGACAGTTTTATTTTTTCCTTTCTGATATGGGTGTTTTTAAGTCACTTTTCTTGCCTTATCACACTGACTAGACATTCTAGAACAGCATTAAATAGAAATGGGCAGAGTGGACATGCTTGTCTTATTCTTGATCTTAGAGGCAATCAATGTTTCACCATCAAGTTCAATGTTAGCTGTGGGTTGTTGTACATTTCCTTATCAAGTAAAGGTAGTTTCCTTCTATTCATAGTTTGCTGCAATTTAAAAAAAATCAAGAATCAATATTGGAGTCTCTTGAATGCTTTAAATGTATCCATTGAAATATATATATATATATATATATATGTATATATATATATATATATGTTTGTTAATATAGTGGATTGCACAGAGTGATTCTCAAATGTTAAACCAAACTTGCACTCCTGGGATAAACTCTACTTGGTCATAATGTAATATGTTTTATAAATTGCTAAAATGTTGTTTAGAAGTTTTGTCTCTACATTCAAGAGAGATATTGGTTTGTAGTTTTCAAGTAATATCCCTATCTGGTTTTGGTGTAAGGGTAAGGTTTTGGTGTGAGAGTTGGGAAATGGTTCATCCTCTTCAATTTTCTGGAACAGTTTTTATAGAATTAGTATCATTTCTTTATTAAATATTTAGTGAAATTCATCACTGAAGCCTTTTTGGTTTAGAGTTTTTCTTTGTGAGGAGGATTTTATTTTTACTAAAATTTAATTTCCTCAATGCATTTGGCTATTCAGGATATCCATTTGTTTTTGAATGAGCTTTGTAGTTTTTTTCCAAAGAATTTGTCTATTTTATAAAGTTATTCAATTTATTGGCATAAACTTGTCATAATAGCCCCTTAGTATCTTTAAAATATCTGTAGAGTTTATAGCTCTACAGATATTTAAGAGGCAAGGATACACAGAAGAGCTATTTTAAAAAGATCTTAAGGACCCAGATAATCATGATGGTGTGCTCACTTACCTAGTGCTAGACATCCTCGAGTGGTGTCTTAGGAAGAGTCAAGTTCATCTTAGGAAGTATTACAACAAACAAAGCTAGTGGGGGTGATGGTATTCCAGCTGAGCGATTTCAAATCCTAAAAGATGCTGCTGCTAAAGTGCAGCATTCAGTATGTCAGCAAATTTGGAAAACTCAGCAGTAGCCACAGGACTGGAAAAGGTCAGTTTTCATTCCAATCCGAAGAAGGAAAATGCCAGAGAATTTTCAAATCACCATACAATTGTGCTTATTTCACATGCTAGTAAGGTTATGCTCAAAATCCTTCAAGCTAAACTTCAGCAGTACATGAACTGAGAACTTCCAGATGTATAAGCTGGGTTTAGAAAAGGCAGGGGAACCAGAGATCAAATTGCCAACATTCTTTGGATCACAGAGAAAGCAAGGGAATTCCAGAAAAACATCTACTTCTGCTTCATTGACTATGCTAAAGCCTTTGACTGTGTGGATCACAACAAACTATGGAAAATTCTTAAAGAGATGGGAATACTGGATCAGCTTACCTGCTTCCTGAGAAATCTGTATGCAGATCAAGAAGCAACAATTAGAACCGGACATGAAACATTGCTGTTGTTCAGTCACTCAGTCTTGTCCGACTCTTTGCAACCCCATGGACTGCAGCACACCAGGCTTCCCTGTCCTTCACAACAAATGGACTGGTTCAAAATTGGGAAAGGAGTACAGCCATGCTGTATATCATCACCGTGCTTATTTAACTTATATGCAGAGTAAATCTTGCAAAATCCTTGACTGGATGAATTACAAGCTGGAATCAAGACAGCTGGGAGAAATTATCAACAACCTCAGATATGAAGATGATACCACTTTAATAGCAGAAATGAAGAGGAACTAAAGAGCCTCTTGATGAAGCTGAAAGAGGAGAGTGTAAAAGCTGGCTTAAAACTCGACATTCAAACCAGGAAGATCATGGCATTCATTCCCATCACTTCACGGTAAATAGAAGGGAAGAAAGTGGAAACGGTGACAGATTTTATTTTCCTGGGCTCCAGAATCACTGCAGATGGGAAATTTCAGCCATGAAATTAAAAGACACTTGTGTCTTAAAAGGAAAGCTATGCCATACTTAGATAGCATATTAAAAACCAGAGACATCACTTTGCCTACAAAGGTCTGTATAGTCAAAGCGATGGTTTTTCCAGTAGTCATGTACGGATGTGAGAGTTGGACCTTAAAGTAGGCTAAGTGCTGAAAAATTGATGTTTTTGAATTGCAGTGCTGGAGAAGACTCTTGAGAGCCCCTTGGACTTTGGAGATCAAACCAGTCAGTCCAAAAGGAAATCAACCCTGAATATTCATTGGAAGGGCTAATGCTAAAGCTGAACCTCCAATACTTTGGCCACCTGATGTGAAGCGCTGACTCATTGGAAAAGACCCTGATGCTGGGAAAGATTGAGGGCAGGAGGAGAAGGGGATGACAGAGGATGAGATGGTTATGACATAGGAGACAATGGGGCCTCTGGGCTGAACACCTGGTGTTTGTCAAGAGAAGTAAAACTGAGCCTTTGTTTTCACCCAGACACTCCAAGGACAGAGCTAGTGGCAAAAGCTGAGCTGTGCTAAAGCAAAGAGACAAAGTGGCCTCTCCTGAGGTCAAAGAAGACTTCCCTGTCTGCACATGTACAGGAAGGCTTCTTGAGAGTCAAAAACAGAGGGGACCCCACCCCATAATAAGTGTGGATATGCACCCATAGGCCTCTGAGGTGGGATTCATTTAGTTGCACACGCATCTTGGGGAGGGTCCATGGACCAGTCCGGTGTGAAGAAAGAAACAAGATAATTGACCAAAGGTGAAACAAGATAATTGGCCAAAGGTAAACAAAGACCCAGAAGGAAAGCCGTATGTAAGTGACTTACATCACCTCCTTCTGGTGCTCCTCCTGACTCAGAGTGCCTGCACTCCTTGCCAGATGTGTACCTCTGCCTAGTCTCTGATGTACTGTTCTCCTTCTCATTAGTGAGGACGCCCACACTCTTTCTCTCCGGGTGTGTGTTTCTGCCTTGCTTCTGATTTAGATAGATTGTTTTCCTCTGTGCTCTCCCATATATTGTGCTGTGTCTCTAATAATAAACTTTGTACCCCTTTTCACAGTTTTTGCCATCTTGAAACATTCTTGCTTTCAAACAGGGGCCAGAGCCAGGGTCACTTTGCTTCTAGCCTCTAGCCCCTGGTGATCTGGTGGCTAGGACCCCTAGTTTTTATCCAGGTTACCCAGGTTTAACTCCTGGGCAAGGAACTAAGATGTCTCTTCAGGATCACTCGCTGCTCTCCTTCCAAGATCAGTTAGATAGCACCACCAACTCAATGGACATGAATTTGAGCAAACTCCAGGAGATAGTAAAGGACAGGCGTGCTGCGGTCCATGGGGTCGCAAAGAGTTGGACATGAACAACAAGAGCATCCAATGATTTCACCTCTCTCAGTGCTAGTCCTCATAACCAGTGTCTTCTCTTTATGCAGACCAAGCTGGATAATGATTTATTAATTTTATTGATCTCAAAATATCAGCTTTTAGTGTCAACAATTTACTTCAGTGTTTTCCATTTCATTGATTTCCACTTTAATCTTTATTGTTCTTTTTTCCTGTTTACTTTAGGTTTAATTTGTTCCTTTCATTTTTTGTTTGTTTTTTTCTTGTTTCTTAAGATGCAAGTGAATGTCTCTGATTTGGATTCTTATTCTTTTGTATTAAGCATGTTTAGTGCTATAAATTTCCCTTCATAGTTTCTGGATGTATCTCATGCACTTTCATATTTTGTCTTTTTATTTACATTTATTTCAAAAAATCCAATTTTCCTTTGATTTCTTCTTTGACCCATGGTTTATTTAGAAGTGTGTCATTTAGTTTCCAAACATTTGGAGGTTTTCCAGATATTTTTCTGTAATAGAGTTCAAACGTAATTCCATGTGGTCAGAGAATATATTTTGAATCTTTCTAAACTTATTGAGATTTGTGTTATGGCCCAGAATATGGTCTATCTTGGTAAATGTTCTTGTGGAGAATGTGTATTCTGCTATTGTTGGGTAAAGGGTTCTGCAAATGCCAACCATGTCAAGTTGATTGATACTGCTCTCCAAATCTTGTACGGTCTTACTGATTTTCTGTCTACTTCTTCTATCAATTATTGAAAGAAGGATATCCAGCTGTTATTGTGGATTTATCTATGTCTCCTTGCAGTTCTATCAGATTTGGCTTCATACATTTGGAAGCTCTGTTACTAAGTGCATAAATGTTTAGGATTACTACATCCTGTTGATGAATGGACCCCATTATCATTATGAAATGAACTTCTTTGTCTCTGGCAGGATCAGAGCAGTGTTTTTTTGAAATCATATTTATTTTATATCCTTTGGTTGTGCTGTTGCTGCACGTGGGCTTTCTCTAGTTGCAGCGAGGGGAGGGGTATGGGCTTCTCATTGCAGTGTCTTCTCTTGTTGTAGAGGCTTCATTATTGTGGCACGAGGGCTCAGTAGTTGGGGCTTGTAGGCTCTAGAGTTCAGACTCAGTAGTTGTGACACACGGGCTTCATGGCTCCACCACATGAGGGATCTTCCCTGATGAGGGATCGAACCAGTGTCCCTTGAATTGCAAGGTGGATTCTTAACCACTAGACACCCAGAGAAGCCCCAGAGCAGTGTTTAGTCTAGGGGTAATTGTCCCCTGTTATTAAGGCAGGACCCTTCTGAGTACTCCACTCCATGTTCCATGAGTTATGAGGGGTTTCTACTCTGGCTAATGGGAATGGGTCCTCTGTGGAATGCCAAATACTATTCTTTTTCATCCTTCTGGGTGGTTTTTTCCCACCTTGGGAAGCTTCCTCACATGCATGTGCTGATCATCACCCTATGAATACTTTTGAGGACTGTCTGCAGATATCTGTGCAGCGGCCTCCTTTCTTGTACTCTTCCCTGCACATTTCTGCTGCCTGGTCTCCATGTATTCTTCACTACATCTCCTCAGCCAGGGAACCCTCTGGGTTTCCTTTCCCTATGCCATGGCCTAGAAACTCTCCCGACTCAGTAAGCTGGGCTATAGCTTACCTCATTTGTTGTCCATCTCCTAGGGATCTGTGTCCTTCATTATCTCATGAGCAATGTCTTAAAAACCATTAGTTCACATAATTTATCCAGTTTTATCATTGAAGTAAAGCATCTAGTTCAGCCATTTTGGCTGGAAGTGGAAGTTTTCAGCTATTCTAAAAATAATTTGTATTTATGTATTTATTTTGGGCTGTGCTGGATCTTTGTTGCTGGTGGGCTTTTCTCTAGTTGTGGAGAGCGGGGGTTACTCTCTAGCTGCAGTGTGCAGGCTCTTCATTGTGGTGGCTTCTCTTGTTGCTGAGTGCAGGCTCTAGAGTGTGCGGGCTTCGGTAGTTGCAGCTCCCAGGCTCTAGAGCACAGGCTCAGTGGCTGTGATGCATGGCCTTAGTTGCTCCGTGGCATGTAGGCTTTTCCTGGATCAGGGATCGAACTCATATCTCCTGCATTGGTAGATGAACTCTTTACCACTGAGCCACCAGGGAAGCCCTAGCTACTTTTTAATCTCTTCATTTTTAGGTGTCTGTGTTGACCTGTGGCTATGAAAGTAAAGGCCTAGATTTCTTACAGAATATTCTCTGCCTTTCCATCCCCTTTTTCCTTACCCTAGCCTCCCAATATAAATTTGGTTAAAATAGCATTAAATATTCACATTATAATGACTTTGAAAATATTACTCACATCTGAGTCATCTGGTATGCTGGGACCAAGGTCTTTTTTTTTTTTTTAGTTGTCAGTAGAGTTAATATTTGTCTTTTTAAAAGGCTTCCTTTCTTATCTAATGGCTTATGCTTTTAATTTAAGAGTTTCATACTCAAATAACATGAAAGCCAACAGTGTCTGGAGGAGGGAGATTACTGAAGGACCTGGGCTACATGGACTGAGGTCGTTCTTGTGTTTCTAGCATGGCAGGGAGGGTAGGGCAGGGACTTTGGCTTTGACACACAGCTCTGCACACACCCTAAATGTCCCTGGTATATTCTGGGAAGGAAAGAAACACAGGAATTAGAATCAATAGAGAGGTTAAGAAGTATGGACACAGAACTGAACACAGGATTCCGGTCTTATCTGTACTGCAAGTGTTCTGTGTGACCTCAAGCAAGCCTCTTCTCTATTGAGAGGCCAGCTACTTATCTGTGACATGAGCATGGGGTTCAGTTCAGTTCAGTTCAGACTCTAGATGATTGCAAAAGTCTCTTTTAGATTTCCAAGATTTCCTTGGCCATGAAGACACTGGGGGTCCGAGAAGTTCTCCAGGCACCCGCATCCATTCAGCCAAGACTTGGGCGATTCTTTGCATGTAATTGAGCAGACATGTTTGTTTGGGGTCACCAACATGTACCTGGACCACATGACCTGCCCCAGGGCCTTTGCACTGGCTGTTCCCCTGCTGTGGTTGCTCTTTCCTAGATGCATTTCTTTGCACAAATGGCATCTTTTCACCAAAACCATCCCCCATCACTCCATGCTTCCCTGGCTTTATTTTTCTGATAATCAGATTCATATTACATATTTGTTTGTTAACAGACAAGGTCTAGGGGAGAAACAAGGACATTTGACTGGGCTTTTACAAAGAACTGAAAGAAGGGACCATTTATACTGGTGTGGGTGGGGTGGGGATGCTGAGACATCCAGGACTAGCAGTGGAGGGAAACTGTCAGTATTCCTAGGCCTGAAGACAGCAGGGAACGGGAGGCTGGTGTCAGAGCCTGGCTGGCATCCTGGCAGAGGCCTTTCTGGAGGGAGCGAGAAGCATAGTGCCAAAGGCGGGAGGGAGTGGGAAGAAATACTCCAATTTTTCTCTCTCCTTTTGCCCTCCAATCTCTAGCTAGAGCCTCCCACTGGCCAAACCCACCAGAAGTCAGAGGAAAGGTGAGCCTGAGAGATGCAGTCCATGGAATTCAGCCTCCTTGGTCAACAGAGCAGAGCAGAGAAGGGCAGATGGTCGATCAAGTGGTGGGAGCAGGTGGCGGCTGCTATGGTCTCTGTGTTTTTGTCTTCTTTAAATTCATATATTGGAAACCTAAGGTTTAAGGTGCTAGCAGGTAGGGCCTTTGGGAGGTCATTAGGTCATGGTGACAGAGCCCTTAGAAGTGGGATTAGTGCCCTTATAAAAGAGATCCCAGACAGCTAGCTTACCCTTTCACCGTGAGAGGACAGAGTGAGAAGTCAGCAAACCTGGAAAAAGGGCCTCACCAGAACCTGACCATGCTGACACCTGGATCATGGACTTCCAGCCTGCAGAGCTATGAGAAATAAATAGCAGTTGTTGATAAGTCACCCAATCTGTGGTATATTATTTTATTGTAATAGCCTGAATGGACTTAGACAGTGGCTAGTAACTAACACATTTGTTTGTTTTGAAAAATTCTATTTTAAAAGTTAAATTTTTTCTATTCAACATGTAAGATCCAGAAGACCAAAGATTTTGTCTGTTTTGGTTGTTACCATTTTCCCACATACTCAGAACTTTGCCTGGGCACTAGTAGGTGCCCCATATATGATTGTTAATGAATAGATGAAACAAAGCAAAACAAAGGCTCTAACAGTGGACTGCTTTGTGGCCAGGAAAGCAGCGTGTGTATGGAGGAATGTCATAGTGGCGTTTGATTGACTTTTTGCAAGTGGTTTTAGAACAACACGATGAACGTGGAAATTCAGCCTGCCCTTGGCCGTCACTGCCACTACTCATTCCCCAGCCCCACTCCACCCCCAGTTCAAGAGAGAATTCTGGAGACCCATCTTTGCTTCATGTGGCAGAGAACAGATTGGGGGGAAGGAAGGGAATTTTCAGGCACCTTTTCCTCATCATGGTAAAGGAGCCATGGAGAGCTAGAGTGAATGTGGTTGACCTAGGACCCCCAGTGGGTCAAATATCCAGAATCCCCTGCCAACTCTGGATGCTGTCTCCAGGGTACCACATTGCTAAAGCTGCAAGATGTGAAATGCTTATTTAAGGGAACTTTAGATGTGCTCTGGTCAGATACATCCATGTGGGTCATCCCAGCATCTCCTCCCTATAGAACCATAAGCATTTTAGGTCCACGGTCCCTTAATTCAGAAGGATGGCTATCACAGTAGAATTTCAGGCCAAGGGGCAGACCAAGGAAAGGGTTATGTCTGGGGTGGTTCTGCCAGGACAGAGGGGCTTCTGTGGGCCATGGAAGTAGATACTGAGGTCATTCCCAGGCCACACCAAAGTTTGACCCTGAAATGACCTAGCTCTGGAGCAGAGTGACTTAGGAGAAACAAGGCAAGCAGGTTGTGGCCTCTGTGGGCCTGGGATTCAAATCCCAGGGCCTTCTTGCTCTGAGACTTCTTGGTGATAAATCAGATCTCACACTTTCTTTATGCGATTGTTCTGAAGATTCAATAAATCAGAAAAGTCCCACCAAGTGCCTGGCACAGAGTCTAGGCACCCTCAAGCCCCTCCCTCTCTGGCTTTTTCTGGTTACGAGTCCTCCTGAGACCCTGTCTTCACTGTCGCAGTGATAGTAGCCAGACAAGCCAGCCCATCCTTCTACCCCGATCAGCCTCTCTGCGTTTGAAAACTTCCAAGGCAGGAAAACTTTTTTTTTCCCCAGGCCGGCTCCATCTACCGCTGCCACCATGAAAGCCCCTCCGCCTTCCCCCGATGGGCCTGTCGCGCTGTCTTAAGAGAAACCCTCATCTCCTTTGCCTGGCGCGCATCGTCGCCCGGAAGGGAGGGAGCCGAGGGAGACGCACTAATGGGGAACGCCTCGGCACAGGAGAAGACACAATGGATAAAAGAAGAAAGCGCATCCAAACACGAGTTCTTGTTCTCGAGAAGAAGGGCCAAGCCTGACTTTATAGCAACAGCTTTGAGAGCAGCAGCGGTGGGATTTCACGGCAGAGGTTCCGCGGGAAAATCAATAAGCGGGGCCGCTGTTTGGAGAGGCAGCAAGAAAGGCCACTAACGAGGCCAGATTGTAACAGTTCTGCGAGCAGCCACAATGCTCACCTTACACGGCGCGGCCGCGCGTTAGTAAATAATAAATCACAGCGGCCGGCGGGCGGCGGCGGCGGCGCCGGACAGAACGCAGCGCGTTTGACTGCAAAGCAGACCCGGGGCCATGAATTATTCACCGCCTCGCGGAGATAAAACACGGCCGCGGGAGGAGGCGCAGCCCTGCAAACAGGTGCCCGGCGCGGAAATCTGCCTTTTGATGACGAGCCTGGGCTGTGGCTGGGCCTGCCGGGCCGCCGTTCGGGGGGCTTCGGCGCTCGGGGCTCGGGAAAAGCTGGGATTAATCAGGGGCCGCAGCCGCCGCCCCGCAAGAGCGATTTGCCAGACTCCGGGGCTGGGAGCAATTACAGGCGGGCCGGCAGGGCTGGCGGCGAGAGCCTGCGAGGGCTGGCCTGTGTGTGTGTGCGTGAGTGCGTGTTTGTGTGTGTGTGCACTCGTGTGCTTGCCTGAGTGCACGCATGCTCAGGGTGCTTGGGCGTGCAGGTATGCATAAGCGTAAGTACACTATGCATCGTGTATGTGCTGGATGTGTGTGGCTAAGCCTGCGTGTATGTTCCATCTGTGCATTGTGTGCATAGGTGCTGTGATCTATGTGCAAGTGTGCACATACGTGAATGTTCGATTATGTGTATCTGCAACGTATGACTATGCAGACATGCATGCACGTGTGTGCAAATGTGGTGCATTTGTCCGTGCAGACGTGGTGAGTGTGGGTTTGTGTGAGGGTGTGCATTCTTGTGGGTGTGCATACACAGTGCATGTGTGCTTCACGTGAAGTGTGGGTGTGCAGAAGCAAATTATCCCTACCTATACAGCATATTCAGACACGCATATGAGCATATGCAGGGTATGCCTTTTTATCAGCTCATTCCTGCACGTGAGGTGTTGGGGTGTGCATACATGGTGCCTGTGTGTGCCTACACAGTGTGTGTGGCAGGCATCTGATTGTACAAATGTGGGTGCACGTATGCATCTGTGAATGTGTGGTTATTCACTCATGAGGGCATGCACAGGGCATCTGTGTGTGTGCATGCTGCGTGTGTGTATTCAGCCACGCTTTGTGAAGTTTAAAAGGTTTGTGGTGTGTGTACACTGTATGTGTGTGTGCTTGTGGATAGTTATGCATACAACGTGTAGGTGGGTGGCAGCGTGTGTGCAGAGAAGCTCACGTGTAGTCTGAGTACATACAGGATATGGTGGCTATGTCTACATGTGCAGATGGGCACATGGACCTCAAGGTTTAAGTTCATGCACGTGTACATCTCATTGAAGCTGGAGCAGCTCCACACGTGGAGCAGCCATATTCTCTCCCCGATGCTCCCCTACAAGGAAATCCTAAATGTCATTGCATCCCTAGAGCAAAGCCCAGCAGAAACACATGTGCAAAGCACTGATGAATGATGTGCATTCTACTTGAGGTTTCCTGGGGAGATTGACAGAGGCTTTATACCTTGCATTGCACTTCAGAAATTCTTTGAAAGCTATTTTAAACACCTTTGTTTTTTTCCAAAGTGCACCATGGAGCTTTCTCATCTTTTCTTTTCCCCAGATCCCTTCTTCTATCAGCTCCCTTCCACCTTCACCTAGAGACCCTCACCAAAGCTCATCTCCTTTTGAAACTGAGTTAACTCTTCTCTCTGGGTTTCCTCAAACTGTGGTTCCACCCATTTTATCAGCAAAACTATTCCCCAAGACCTTCTGTCTTTAAAAAGCAAGAGGAGACTCTTTGCTGGTAATCCAGAGGTTAAGAATCCACCTTCCAACACAGAGGATGCAGGTCTGAGACCTCACATGCTGTGGGGCAACTACTGAGCCCACACACTCTGGAGCCCATGCACCACAACTAGAGAGAAGCCTGCGTGCCTCAACGAAGACACGACATAGCTAATAATAAATATATAAGAAAAGTGAGGGAAGGGAGATCAGAAAATGTAAATAAATTAGAAGTTAGTTTATTTCAGTTGTGTGTCCACATAGGTTGTAGATGCATACAGGTATGGGTGCAGAGTCATCTTCAGGCTCCACCTAGCAGGTGATGGAGCAAAGGGGAAGCAGAGAACAGAGCATCTTGTTGCCTGGGTTGGGGAGTCAAGTTTTGAGGATTGTTTTCATTTTCTCAAACCCTGTTATTTGGGGACTATGTTTGGCAGAGTTGAGAAGTTATTCTTCCTTTATGCAGCAAAAATTTACTGAGTACTCACTCTGAGCCCAGCACTGTGTTAGACCCTGGAAGATGCAAAAAACAGTAAGACACAGAATCTCAGACTTGAGGAGCCTGGGAAAATAGTGTAGTGAGACCTGTACACCAACCACCAGGACACAGTAGGAATTAGTTGGTACCTTAAGACAAAGAACGTGTCAGAAAGCTCAGAGCAGGGAGAGATGCCTCACCACTGGAAAGCCCAGAGGTCTTCCTGGAGGAAGTGGAACGGAGGCACAGAATACTGGGGAGGATTTGGTTGTACCAAAAGAGACATAGGTGGGAGTGGAGATTGAACTCCTGGTGGAGAAGAAGGGAAAACAAAGTCTTCTGGGGTATGTCTTAGTCAGGATCCAGTTTAGGAAACAGAAACCACCCCAAGTATTTGTAAACAGAGAATTTAATATAAAGAATTATTAAAATTGTTAACTAAGTATTAGAGAACCAAAGGGTCAGCGGTAAAGAATCCACCTGCAGTGCAGGACCTGCAGGTTCAATCGATTCCTGGATTGGAAAGATCCCCTGGAGAGGAGCATGGCAACCCACTCCAGTATTCTTGCCTGGGAAATCCCACGGACAGAGGAGCTTGGTGGTTTATGATCCATGGGGTTGCTGAGAATTGGACACAACTGAAGTGACTGAACAGGCATGCACAGAGAACCAAAAAGGTAAAAAGAAGTTTTCATGAAGTTTGTGACTGCCTGGCCTAGAGCCAGGAAAACAAAGGGAGGAGATTGGGATTATTAACATTTAGAAGCTTGGAAGGGGAGCCCTTTGGGCCTGGGGTCCAGATCGTTGAAGGAGAGAGCTCCCGTTGGCTGGAGTTAATGTCTCTGGGCTTGTGGTAGGGGAACCAGACGTCAGAGACCCAGCCTGCTGGAAATGGGTCACTTGCAGCCAGAGCTGGTATCTCTGAAGGGCATAATACGGCTGGTCCTACAATAATTAGAAAAGTTCAAATTGGGCTCAGCCATTGCCTGTAGAGGGAAGTGCTACTGCCAGGATGAAGCATCACTGGATGATGTTTGCATGGACCACAAACGGACAGGAAGTCATCCAGAGGGAGCCAGTCCCTTCTTCCTCCTCCAGCCTTGCAGTCTCCCTCCAGTGGGATCCTATCAGCAGAACTAACATGGGGCCAGAAGTGTGGCTTGGAAAACCCCAGCCCCTACATCACAAAGCTGAGGATGGAAGGGCCTTTTGGAACTGAGAGACAGTTACTACATGAACAGTCATGGTCTGCCCTCTTTGTTTACCTGGCATGGATAGGTACACTATATACCAATTTGGGGGAAACAGTGGAAACTATGGCTGACTTTATTTTTCTGGGCTCCAAAATCACTGCAGAAGGTGTTTGCAGCCATGAAATTAAAAGATGCTTACTCCTTGGAAGGAAAGTTATGACCAACCTAGACAGCATATTAAAAAGCAGAGACATTATTTTGCCAACAAAGGTCCATCTAATCAAGGCTATGGTTTTTCCAGTGGTCATGTTTGGATGTGAGAGTTGGACTATAAAGAAAGCTGAGCGCCAAAGAATTGATGCTTTTGAACTGTGGTGTTGGAGAAGACTCTTGAGAGTCCCTTGGACTGCAAGAAGATTCAACCAGTCCATCCTAAAGGAAATCAGTCCTGAGTGTTCATTGGAAGGACTAATGTTGAAGCTGAAACTCCAATACTTTGGCCACCTGATGCGAAGAGCTGACTCATTTGAAAAGACCCTGATGCTGGGAAAGATTGAGGGCAGGAGGACAAGGGGACAACAGAGGATGAGATGGTTGGGTGGCATCACCAACTCAATGGACATGGGTTTGGGTGGACTCTGGGAGTTGGTGATAGACAGGGAGGCCTGGCATGCTGTGGTTCATGGCGTTGCAAAGAGTTGGACATGACTGAGCGACTGAACTGAACTGAACTGATACCAATTTTAAATTCCACACAATAACAAAACAGCTGGGTGTTTCTGCCTAACTCTGGGTTCTATTTGTGTGAACCCACGTTCAGCTTCTCCCCAAAATGAGGAGACAATGGGCATTGTATACATCTCTGCAAGATGGTGACAAGGTAGGGAAAGAGGAGTCATCGTGGGAACACTGAGAAATCCAGACTGAACTTCCTGACTTGAGTCCCACACAAAGGCCTTGGGGAGGGATCAGCAAATGGTTCAGAGAGGGGTCTGTCCACCCAGTGGGACAGAAAGCTGAAGCCAACTGCGTGGACCTTAGAGTTCGTAGTGTTCTGGGTCCTGTACGTTTTGTCAAGCCATTTCCCCACTCTCACCCTGGGCTTTGTCTTCTGCTAAAGGGACTGTCTGCCTGCGGTGAGAGCAGAGGAGGCTGTCAGCTATTAAGAGCAGCCTGTGGGAGACGGGATGGTGAATTCCAAGGCTAGAATTTCTGTTCACTCTTCCCCTTTTGATGACTTGTACTCTAACCCCAATGACTCCAATTTAAAATGGGCTTAGTAAATGTGTCCGTGGGTCCCACTCTGGGCTGTAGACCAGCCCTGATGAGCTGGGACCCTGAGCCCAGAATAGGGTCCCACCTTAGCCAGCCCAGACACACATGCAGGCCTTGCAGGAGAGAGGCAGAGACACTGATCTCCTCCTGGCTGAAGAGCGACTTCTGAATGTGTCCTCAGATCTAGGGCTCAGAAGAACAGGGCCATAGAGAATAGAAGTGGTCTCCCCTTGTCACCCCCTCCATCAGCCTCTTCCTGAGCCCAACTTCATTCTAATGAGGCCCCTATAATCCACGGTCAGATCTGTTGCAGCCTCCACATTCCCAGAGCGACTTCTTTCTTACAGCTACACTAGAGGGCTGCCATGCTTATCCCAAGGAAGATGGGGCTGAGGGAGACTGTCAGGCGTCTGCAGGGCGGCCATGTGTGGTGGTGCAGGCTGCACACTGCCAAAAAGCTCCCGGTCAAGGAGGCAAGTCGGGGCTGAAATCCATTCTGAAACCTTTTCTGAAGGTAGGGGTGCTAAGCACTATCTGGACTAGTGCTAGAGCTGGGTATTGAGGTACCAGGGGCAAAGGAAATGGCCAGAATGATTCTGCATGTACCTGGGCTCTCAGGCGCTGAATAGCCCTCACCCACTAGAAGATCTCTTGGCAGGAACAATTCACAGCTGTTACCACGTCCTATATCCTACATCCATCTACCTGCTCATAGCACCAGTGAGGCCTCAGAGACTCAGAAAATAAGAATCTCAGGTCCCTGGAGGAAGAGCTGAGACCAGACCCCAGTGGGAAGCTCTGCCCACTTCCTTAGCTCCCAGGCGACCATGAGCACACAAAGAAGAAAGGCTTTCTGATCTTCTCAGGATGCAGGCAGGCCAAGCCATCAAGCCCAGCCACCTCTGTGCAACTTCCAGAAAATGGCCTAACTTCTCAGAGCCTCAGGTTCCACCTCTGCAAAGGGGGGATAATAATAGCTCCTCCCAGAACCACTGAATAAAATGATTAAAAAAAAATAGCTGCCACTCTATGTGAACCATTCCAAGTGTAGGAACTATTAGTAGTCCCGTTGTACAGATGAGAAATCTGAAGCTTAGAGATGTTAAACTCACTCAAGGTCACAGCTACTACAGGCCTGGGATCTGCACTCAGGTAGCCTCTGACTGCGAGATAATACCACCTCCCATGTGTAAGATCGTATGTGGAAACCTCTCAGTACAATGCCTGGCACACGTAACTCTTCAATAACCATAGCTATTCTATTTCTTGGATTGCAATAGGTCCTGCCTGTGCGGGTAATCTCTAAAAGCCACAATATCAGCTGTGACTATGAGTCCACAGCCAGGGCCCAGCCTCCCATCCTTCCCAATGCCAGCGCCTGCGACCGCAGAAACTCCAGGCCCTGGTGTCCCCAGCTCTCAGACCCTGGAGCCCGGGTCTGGCCCTCCCTCCTAGGAGGCAGCTGTAGGTGTGCAGTTGACATGTACTTAATGAGTTCCCCCGCTTGCTGAGGCCTGGCAACGGCATTATCAGTCTCTGTGTGTCTCAGGCACTGATGGGCTCCCCATAAGCAGCCATGGAAGGAGATGGTGGAGAAATCTGAGGTGCAAAAGTGCATTTTCTCTTTTCCTGCTTGCAGATAAAGTGGCAAGTCACCAAGCAGGCTTCTTTTGGAAGAAAGTCTCCACGTTGCGCAGGGGTGCACAGTAACGATTTATTTCCAGCCGGGCACTGTGGGCCTGTCAGGGAAAGTTCCCAGTCTCCAGGCCTATGGGCTTTGAGTGCCACCCTGGAAGCAGGGAGCCCTGGCTGGGGGAAAGGGAGGGGAGTGATACACGTAGCCCCGGCTGGATGTTCCTGATCCTGTGAGCTGGTCCCAACTCACTCAGGGGGGCATGTGTGTTCCCTAATCTGGGCCCTCCCAGGCTGCACTCTGCTTTAGGCAGACATGTCTTCTCCTAGTTCAGGATGTGCTAAAAAGCTCCATCACTTGGATGCCTGATGTTTTGTACCTTAACCGCAAGAGGCAGTATTGGTTTGTGACAAGCTGGCTTTGAATCGGGGTTCCACTGCCAACAAGCTGTGTGACCTTCAATAAGTGACTTGCCCTCTCTGTCCCTCAGTTTTTCAATTTATAAAATAATGATGAAAATATCTGTCTCATAAGGTTATCGTCCGGACAAAAGATCTCATTCTGTGTGGAGTAACTGTTACCATGTCTGGTGCAGAGTGAATACTCAATATCGATGAGTCGTCATTGTTACTTTGTGGTTTTTCCACACTATACACCATTTACCATAAAGTGTGGAAATGTATTTCCCTCAGCTGTTGAGGGGCTCTGCCCCTCTCACTGCATCTGGACAGGGGTTTCCAGTGACCCCAGGAGAGAAGGCAGAGGGACAGAATTTTTGGAGTGAGGGCTCCCTCTTCCATGGGATGATGAATCATGGCTGCCCAGAGCTTTGTGCATGGAAGGATCCTGAGCCCCAAAGGAGCAAGCGATGGGATTGATTAGTAATGTCTGCCTCAGGCGTGAGCTGGGCAAGAAGGGGCTTTGAGTCGGCTTCCCCTCAAAGTGGGGCAAGACGAGTGCAAGAAGGATATTTGGAAGGTGATTCCCGGAAGCCCTGTAAGTGAGGCAGTGAGACAGGGAAGGCAGAAACCCAGCAAAGGGGTAGCATGGGGAGGGCTACTGCTGGGGCAACAGGGGCTAATTTTTTCAGGCTAATTTTTTCTGAAGCCTGTAGCACACACCTCACATCTCCCTGCTCTGGGACAGGGGCATCTGGTGGGATTAGCCGCCAGTTCTTTTGGCTGGCTCCTGGAGAATCGTTCTTCTGGCTGTAGCCCTTTGGCACTTACTGCCAGTCTTGAATGTGGTCTGAGCACGTGCCCACAGCCAGTAAATTGCCCTTGAGTAGAAAGATTCAGCGAGCTGGAAGAGAGGCCAGAAACGGCTGCAGCCACCTTTGGGTGCATTAAGGGTGTGGCCAGGGCCCGGTGAACAGGTCAGGGATGTTCTGCTTGTGTCATTACACACTGTAAGACCAGAGCAGCGGCCACATGTCACCTGCCCTCCCTCCTCCCTGCCCCCTTCTCCCTGCCACAACCCTCCTGGTATTTGCTTTCCTCTACTCTCCCTCCATCCTTTTGCTTTTTTTCTTCTTCCTCTCCTTTCCTGCCTCCCTTCTGCAAGTATCTCCTGTGTGTGTCGGTCTTGCCGCGTCTGATGCTAGGAACCAAGAATAACAAAATAAAAGAAAACCTCGCCTTTGCCCTTTAGCTGTTCAATCTGGTGAAAACAGAAGAGGCTTCCAGTCTCCCTGGAGGGGGAAGAAGACACCCAGAGCGGCTAATAAATGGTTTCAAGTGGTTCCTTTTCAGGCACTTTCATTTTTAAAAGCAGGGCCCAAGGGCTGCTGGGACTGGCAATTAGAGGTTGCGTCTCTGTGTTTGAGAAGAGGGTGGCGGTGCGAGGAATCTGGACACTTGGAAAAAGTAAACTTATTAGGTGGAGGAGGATCTTACAGAGTATGAAATTTACAAAAGCTTCATCCAAAGTAACACTAATGACAGGCCACTTTATTGATGTTTAATTCAAAAACAGAAGCTAATGCAAGTGCCCTTCCCTTGGAGTGGGAAGGAGGCGGGAGACTTTCTTCCTAATAATTTACTTAAACTGAATTTCATATGGGAAATTAATTTGCCTGGAATAAAAGCAAGACACCACTCCAGAAGTAAGAAGTCAACTTGAATGAGTCTGTCCTCACCACAACAGCTCACGGTCTTCCAAGGACAGAAAGTTCCATCTGGTAGGAAGACCTGGAGTTAGTGTGATTGTATTTTGGGGTCTTAGGGGGCTGTATCGGAGAAGGCAATGGCACCCCACTCCAGTACTCTTGCCTGGAAAATCCCATGGGCAGAGGAGCCTGGTAGGCTGCAGTTCATGGGGTCGCGAAGAGTCGGACGCGACTGAGCGACTTCACTTTCACTTTTCACTTTCCTGCATTGGAGAAGGAAATAGCAACCCATTCCAGTGTACTTGCCTGGAGAATCCCAGGGACGGGGAAGCCTGGTGGGCTGCCATCTACGGGGTTGCACAGAGTCAGACACAACTGAAGCGACTCAGCAGCAGCAGCAGCCATCAAGTTGTTGGCTGGAGACAGGGCTTATTTGAGTCTTGGGTTCCCCTTCCAAGCTCATGTAGGTTGTTGCTGGAATTCAGTGCCCCAGAGCTGGAGAATTCAATGTGACTTTCATCTTCAAGGCCGGCTGGAAAAAGGTCTTTTGGACCTTTATCTTCACCTGATTCGGTCAGGCCCATCCAGGATCATCTCACTTTGGTTAACTCAAAGTACACCGATTAGAAACTTCATCACAGGACTGAACCCTCAGGGGAGGGGACTGGACAGACTGTATACCAGAAGGTGGGAATCTTTGGGTCCCTTTTAGGATTTTACTAGGATTTTTAGTGTTACTTAGGATTTTAGGTCCCCCATCCAGGCGGCAGAGCTGGATCCAGCTGAACCTTCACCAGCTCTGAGGCTGTGGACAAACCATCCCACACTGCTTGGCCTCTGTGTTCCCACCTGTGTAGCAGGTTATCAGTCCTAGCACTGCTGACCTGAAGAGGAATAGCAGAAGTGCCTTAAGTAATCAGCTGAGTAGTCATTCAGTAATCAAAAATGACAGTGGAGAATTACTAGAAATGGTATATATTTAGCTGTTGCACGTATTTCATCATAAATATGACAAATGAGTGTACAGTCATTGATTTTATTTCCTACAAGGCCAAAGAAATTTTTTGAGCATGACCCCCCTCTTTGGATTTCTAGGAATCATTCTTACTTGAATGAAACCCATAACATTCCACTGATAATTTCTAACATTCTTCGATGAGGAGTGAGACCTCTACAGAGTTAGAGGTCTTTACACGCAAAGCAATGTGAATGCAGAATCCATCTAGATATTTACTACTTCTGTAGCCTTTTCTAGTTATGTCCTTCCTAGTTTGCTTGACAGCACGTTTTCTTAGAAAACTGTCATTGCTAAGAACTTCCAAAGCATTCACCTCCTTGGTTTTGCACTCCACTCTCATTTCATCAGTTTATGTCATACGTACATGTGTGCTAATTTGCTTCAGTTGTGTCCAAGTCTTTGCAACCCTATGGACTGTAGCCTGCCAGGCTCCTCTGTCCATGGGATTCTCCAGGCATCAGTACTAAAGTGGGTTGCCATGTCCTTTTCCAGGGGATGTTCCCAACCCAGGGATTGAACCTGTGTCTCTTATGTCTCCTGCATTGGCAGGCGGGCTCTTTACCACTAGCGCCACCTGGGTATTATTTGCATGAAAAGTATTATACACCTATTATAGTACAATACTGTATAGCTAAGTGTGTTAGTTAGGCACCTAGGCTAATTTTGTTGGACTCATGAAAGAATTGGACTTAACGAACATGTTCTCAGAACTGAACTCATTTGTATGTAGGAGATTTACTGTACCGATGCCTAGACTCGCCTGCCTCCCCTGTCAAGAGGTTCTAATTCAGAATTTCTGACTCACCTTAGCTGATTCTTATAAATGAAAACCAGGATTGAGAATCACTGAGCCAAAAGAGAAAGATTTCAGACCTTTCTACCATCGAAAGCTGTCTGGGACAGAGAAGTCTGCCTGGAGAAATAGCAAGCTCTCTGACTTAGAAGCATGAAAGACAGAACTCGATGACTCCCACTTGTGATGGAGGGTTAAGGGGCGCTGGCAGGGGGTGGAGGCTGCCTTTGGGGAGCAGATGGAGTGAGTGCTACCACCTCCAACTTGGTCCTGTCAGTGAGCAAAACAGAGTGGATTGGGGACAGGACGTCAAAGGAACACCAGGGCCAGATCCAGGCCAGGCCACCTTCCCCATCAGTCCTGTCATCATTATAATCATGTCACTCACAGTCGCAGTGTGTTCAGGCCTGTCCTGGGCCCTTTAGATCGTGATCACGTGACTCAGTTGTTATGAACAGCCTCTGATGTTGTACGGACTCTGTTTTACAAATGAGAAGTTTAAGTCCCAATGATGTGAAAAAACTAAAGACAAAAACCTCAACTCAATCACAGAAGATTTGAGCCCCAGCTGGGAAGATATTTTCTGCCTTTCTCTTCAAGCAGCCTTCTCTGAGGCCACACACACACACACACACCCGTTCCCATACACAATTCCTCGCATGAAAACACACGGCCCAGAAAAATGGGCACAGAGAATAGCTCAGCCCCCACATCTCTGTGTCTCTGTCTTGTTCTCCTCCTGCCCCTTCTTGTCCTCTGCTCGGTCCATCTTGCTTTATGTGTCACACAGACTGTCCAGTTTGAACTCCATGTTGAGATGTCCAAAGGAGCCCCATCCACCTGCCCGAGTTTTAGAGTTTCCTGTGAGATGTGCTGGAGGGGCCACCAGCTGCAGCCTTGAAGGGATTGTTCACCCAGTTTGGTTTGCGGGGGACGTCAAGCAGAAACTTCTACATGCATGAAGGGCCAGAGAAGACCCTGGTATTTATTTAATACAAATCGTTGATGAAGCCAGGAAAAACCCCAGGGCAGAGGATGAGGTCGGGAAGCAGTTGTTGTTGTTCAGTAGCTAAGTTGTATCCAACTCTTTGTGATCCCATGGACTGCAGCACACTAGGCTTCCCTGTTCTTCACTATCTCCCAAAGTTTGCTCAGATCCATGTCCATTGGAGTCAGTGATGCAATCTTACCATCTCATGTGGGAAGCCATGCAGAGATCAATTGCAAGGCTTCAGCCTGTTCAGGCAGGGGTCACCAACATTTACTAGCATCCAACAAGCCTGGGAGGGGGCATGGCCGATAACATTGTTCCCATTACACAGAAGGGGAGACTGAAGCCAAAGAGATTCAGTGACGGCCATTTAGTGAGCTGGAAGCATCAGAGGCAGGAATCAAACATGAAACTGAGGTCCTAGAACCTGCAGCTAGGAATTCAGTGCAGAACTCAGCCAGGCTTACAATCTGGGGTCTGTCTAGCTGCATCCATTCTGATTGGCCCATGCCCATGCCTTACTGATTATCCAGTTCCTTCACTTATTGAATCCCACTCTGGCCCTAGGCTGCAAACAATCAGCGGATGGCAAAGATTAGAGAGGGGGAAAATAGAGGTCTCTAGGGTCAGCCACAGAAACCATCTCTGAGAATACTCCCAGGGCTTGGCTTAGCTGATGAGGTTGGGGGACCTCAGCCCAACTTCTACATGGGTTTCTTCACCAGTAGCTCCCACCAGTGGAAAAGGCATGTTCCCCTCAACTTGAATTTTCTGTTCCTGAAAATTGAATGCATTACTTGGCTCCTTGGGCCACTTTCCAAGCAATCCCCCCATCTGATCTGTACCTTGGCCTCTGATGGATTTACAAGTCCAGACTTGGCCCCGATTTTCCTGTGCCTTCCCGTGTGCTGCTCCGCAAGGATGTCTTAATACGCCAGCTGAGACTTCTTAAATCCACATTGAAACAACTGTTGGGTTTTTATACCGTTGTAAAACTCTTTGTAGGGTATTCATAGAAAATGTTTTATTAATTGCCATATGTTTATTGATTTCTCTTTCATGTCGGTTCTTTTGTTCTTTCTTTGTAGTGGCAAAAGATCTCTCTGCATCATCATTTGCAAGTTATCTAAAATGTCAAAGGTGTTCTTTTGAAGTTTATTACAGATCACATGCCATAAGGCCCGGACGCTGGGTATTTACAGCGAGGGGGGAATTCCTGCACGGACTTTCAAAGCTCACAAAAGAATTGAGATCATATTGGTTTCAAACAAGACACACACACAAAACCTCAATTTATCATTTTTTACAATTTTCCCATTTTGAGGGGGCTGGGGTGGGTAGGCAGACATTTCAACCAAGAGAAATGAACCAATGTGCTGACCTATTTATAGCATGGGTCTCCCTCCCTGTCTTGCAGTCTTATTATGGTACAGGTTATGGAATGGCTCCCCAGCCTTCAACCTGCAATCTAGCAAACCTTCAGTTGGAGGTCCCCCCAGCTACCCTGAGAAAGAGGGATATCCCGCTACTTTTCTGGGCAGGCCAGCTTCTGCTTCCCTGGTTCAACAAATCCTGTTCCTGGTGAGTGCTCAGGGGGGACCCCTGGGAAGAGGAATCTGCCCCACAGAGCAGAGGTCCTAGGGGTATCTGGGCTCTGCCTCCAGGATCCAGGGTGAGGAACGGATAGGGGAGGGCCAGTAAAAAGAAAAAAAAGTTAATAGTGCAATTCCCCAAATTTTAAGTGAGCTATTGATGTCTAAGTCAGCAGAGCATTATCTTTTGAAAACCAAAAAGTAATTTTTTTAAAAAGTCTAACTAGGAAAAACTCGCACTTTGATCTAGATGGGATTCAAATGAGATCCACGCACTTATCGTGCAGGCATAAGGAACTATTTTCCATGCTGCCCCCCTTCCCAAAGGAAAGATGGCTCCAGCAGGCTGGAATCCAGCCCTGGCTTGGGTTCCATCATGCTCGTACCCTTGGGTGGCTCGCCAACTCTCAGGAGCCTCCATTTCCTCATCTGTTGTGAGTAAGTGTTAGTTGCTCAGTCGTGTCTGAGTCTTGGCGATCCATGGACTGTAGCCCGCCAGGCTCTTCAGTCTATAGCATTCTCCAGGCAAGAATGCTGGAGTGTGTTGCCATTCCCTTCTCAGGGGGTCTTCCTGACCAAGGGATGGAACCCAGGAGTACATTGCAGGCAGATTCTTTACCATCTGAAACACCAAGGAAGCTCCAATTTAGTAGAATGATCCCTAGCTGACCCTGGTCTCCCAGAATTCGGGAGGGTCCATTGTGACCTAGGAAAAGAACATGTTGTCCAGAGTTCCTGTCTCCTCAGTCTCCTCTGCTAATTGTCAGTGTCCATTTGGCTTCCGGTCCTCTCTGCTTGGCTGGGAATTGGGCCTGGAGGCGGGGGTGGGGTGTGGTAGGATTCAGGTTGAGGACTCTCTGTTGCCAGTTGTGGAGCCTGGGCAAGGGGTCTGTGGCTGGAATCTGGTGAAAATGGCTAGAAGAGGATCATGTCTGGGGCTCTGAGCTGCTTCAGCAAAAGAGGGAAAAGGAGAGACTCCCCAAATGGGGAGATGGAGAGGTTTGGGGAGGACAAGGCCAGAGGCTTTCTCCAAGGGGAGAAGTGCTTTGAGAGAGGCCTGTTGAAGCGCCCTTGGCCACTGTCACAAAGCCCATCTCAAGCAACCTAGTGGGGCTCCGAGCAAGACCTGCTTCCTGGCAACCGTGGATCTGATTCCCAGTTCTGCCAGTATCATGCTTTATGCTAAGGAGGCAAAAGCTCACAGGCTCAAGCAAGTGCCAGGTCAGCACCTGAGAGTGAGTGCCTTCTTAAAATTGGCCTCCCCCTGGTCTTGGCCCTGAGTGGAAACTTGGCTGTGCACGTGAGTTTTGTGAAGGTCTGATGGGCCAGTTACTGGCTGCAATTGTGTGTGTGTGTTTGTGTGCCTGTGTGTGTTTGTGTGTGTGTGTCTGTGTGTATGAGTGTGTGTTTGGGGAGGTTTGCATCCAGACTATAGAGCCAGCTTCTGGTCCTACTACTTTCTAGGCGTGTGACTTGGACAAGCTACTTAATCTTTCTGATCCTCAGTTTCTTTGTACCTGAACGAGAGGTATTATTAGTTTCTTCTTTGTACATTTGACATGAAGTTTAAGGGGCTTTCCCAATGGCTCAGCAGTAAAGAATCCACCTGCAATGCAGGAGAGGCAGGTTTAATCCCTGGGTCAGGAAGATCTCTTGGAGGAGGAAATGACAACCCACTCCAGTATTCTTGCCTGGAGAATCCCATGGACAGAGGAGCCTGGTGGGCTGCCGTCCTAGGGTTGCCAAGAGCCAGGCTCGACTGAGTGTGCATGTATGGTGAGGTTTAAACAAGCTAATTAGATGGTCAAGACTGCGTGCTGCACTGCAAGGTCGTATTAAGTCAGTGCCAGCTGTCATGAACACATGCTGTCTCTTGGTGAGGGCTGTTGGGGGGCTAGGTTTCTTCCTTCTCCCTTCCCCTCTGTCCTTCTGCAAGAAGGAGCTTCTACCCCTACCCCCGGGCTTCCTCAAGACCATCTGTCCACCTTCCCTGGGTGTTATGAATGGTACTGTGCCCACCCCCTCTCCTCCCAGCCCAGGAAATGGGGTGAGGACAACTTTTGGGGAGGTTTCTGGGGCTCCCTCCCAAACCTCAGGGCCAGCAGAGGAGCCCAGGAGGCAGATTCCCCAGTCTGAATACAGCCCACCCCCTACTCACACAGCCTCCCTTGGCCTGTCTCCAAAGCCAAGAGCCTATCTGGAGGCCTGGAGAAGAAAACCAAGCCCAAGCATCATTTATTCACATATTTGTCCTCATCCAGGCCAGGCTGTCTGGCACTGGGGACTCCGAGATGACCCTGGCCCAGTCCAGGCCAGAATGTCTCTTGGTGACTTGCTTTGCAGGGGGTCATGAGCCTAGGGGTTGGGTGCAAGGGTGAGTGGGTGCAAGGGTAAGTACAAAAGTAGCAGCACTGGGGACAGTTCCCAGAAGTGGTGACCCTTGAGCAAGACCTGGAAAGGGAGGGGACCTTGGCTGGAGAGAACTTCACCAGGCAAAGGGGTGGGTGTTCTCGGTGGACAGAGTCACCTACACAAAGGTTTGGAGGCAGGAGAGAAATGATGGGTGGGAAGACCTGGGGAACAACCCAAAGAGACCCAGCAGAGGCAGGTTAGGGCAGGTTGGCCAGGGTCACGGGGTGAATGGGCAGGGTTGGGGGCATGGCCTTTGAGGTACAGGGTCTGCTCACGCTCTGCCCCAGGGCCAAAGCCTGGCTGGGTCCACTTCTGTCTCTCCTACCCTTCACAATGGAGAAGTCATTTTCAGGGTCCCAGGGCAGGATCTGCCATCATCTCATCAGCATTTGTGGATGCCCCAGCAGCTCAAGTTCCAAAGTAGCCGAAGTCTGTTGTCCCTGGGGAGTCTTTTGGATAGCCAGGAAGCAAATAGGGGTGGTTCTTTGATATGGCCCCGCTGGAGAGATGGGCTCCGGGCTGTGACTCAGGGCTGGACTGAGTCTCTGGAAGAGTCCACTGGATGTATTGCCGGGTCCCCCAGCAACCAGCTGGCCTAACAGAGATGCTCAGCCCATGGGAGCTCTCCAGCACCTTCAGAGGGTGGCACCCAGTTGCCAGGCTCTAGATACATATAAGTTACTGTGTTTGAACTGGGAGATGCCTGGAGAGGTGGCCTGGGCCAAGGTCCTGGGGCTCTGGCTGGCTCCAGCCCTGCTCCTTCTCTGTCATCTTCAGTAAGAGAAACTCCTGGCCAATATATACAAAGCGAAGTTCCAATCCCAGCTCCTCACTATCCAGCTGTGTGACCTTGGACAAGCAAATTAATTACTTAGAAGAGAAGCTTCACACATCTTTACTTTTTTCCCTCCTCCACCCCCAGAGCTGAAAATAGAGTGTGGCGCTCAGTCAATATCTGTGGAATGTCCAAATCTCTTAAAGTTTTAAATGCCTTTGTTTTCTCCTGTATGTAAATTGAGGAAAATAATAGCACCTATCTCGAATGTTAGTTGTCAGTATCAAATAGAATATCCATCAAAAAAAGCTAAGTCTGGGGACTTCCCTAGTGGTCCCATGGTTAAGACTTCACCTTCCAATGCAGGGGGTATGGATTCGATCGCTGGTCAGGGAGCTAAGATTCCAAAACCCAGAACCCAAAACAGCAGAAGCAATATTGTAACAAACTCAATAAAGACTTTAAAAATAATCCACATCAAAAAAATCTTAAAAATAATGCTGAACCAGGTTCATGGAAGCCGGTAGGAACTCAGTAGCTTTGAGATCATAGCATTATCACCACTGTGTCATCATCACCACCACCATCACCCTTTAGAACCTCCCAAAGCCCTTTGAGTCACGTGACCTCTCAGGAGTTTCTCAATAACACTAGGGGGTGGCAGGTGTGCTGAACTGAGGTTCAGAGAGGTCAAGACTCTTCTCCAAGGCCACACAGCTCCATAGCGGCAGGGCAGCCTGGTTCCCTAAACACCCCAGTGTGTCCTGGCTCCCGTCTGGAGAGACCGACCTTGACTTGTCCTTTCATGCACCCATCCCGAGCCCGGCGCAGTGTTGGGCAGAGGAGTCATCCTGTAGAATTCCCGACCAAATGAGGAACTAGGTGACTATTGCTTGGTTTCACTCCCATTTTGTTTGTGTCTGGGACATGACTTAGGAAACTTTATGGTATAATGCAGAGGTTAGCAAACTTTCTCTCTGAAGGTCCAAATCACAAATATTTGGGGCTTCATGGGCCACAGAGAGTCTCTGCCTCAAACACGAATTGTGAAACCAGGTAGCACATGGGTTTCCCAGGTGACTCGGTGGTGAAGCATCCTCCTGCCAATGCAGGAGACAGGGGTTCAATCCCTGACCGGGAAGATCCCACATGTCATGGAGCAGCTAAGCTCGTGTGCCACCACTATTGAGCCTGTGCTCGAAAGCCCGGGAGCCACAACTACTGAAGCCCGAGGTCTCTAGAGTCTGTGCTCCACAATTAGAGAAGCCACCGCGATGAGAAGCCCAGACACCACAATGAGTAGTCCCTGCTCACTGCAACGAGAGCAAAGCCTGCATAGCAACGGAGACCCAGCACAGCCAAAAATAAATAAATAAAAGCAAAATAAAATAACAGGCAGCAAAAAAGCAGCCTTAGACAATACGTAAATAAATGTGTATTGGCTGTTTCCAGTAAGACAGGCAACAGGCTGGATATGGCCCAAGTCACAGCTTGCCAATTCTTGCTTTAGGAGGACAAGTCAAAATCAACAGTGAAAAGTTTGGTCTGGTTTCAACCTACTGGCTCCCTACTTTTGGGCCTCAGTTTCCCCATTTGTATAAGAGGGTTGAACTAGCCTAGGAATCTCACATTGAACTACAAGGGCAGGCAAATGGGACAGAAGTATGACATGGTCTGGGGTTGAAGGGGGCCCACTGGAGGGCACCTCTCTCATCTTGGGCAGCTATACCTTAGCATCCATTGATGGTGGTCAGGTCTCCTGAGAATCTGAACAGGCAGAATTGTATCGAACTGCCGATATTTTTAAAAACTTTTCCCCTGACCTACAGGAAATTTTTTTTTCTTTTCCTACACACCTACAGGAAAGTGCACGCAGCTTAATTCTCCAGCTTGATGAATTTTCTTAAACAGAACACACACATCTAACTAACACCCAAATCATGAACAGAAGGTAATCAGCACAGCTAAAGCCTTCCTTGTACCAACCCCAAGAGAGCTGGTTCCTGACTTTGTTCCAATTCTCAACGTGGCAGCTAGTTATCTTTTTTTCTTGAAGTGCATCGGCAGGCCACTTCTCAACACCCGGCTCAGACCCTCCTAGCAGCCAGTGACTTGTTAGTGATGACGCTTCCAGACACGCAAAATCACAGGCTGCTGCCCAGCACCGGCCAGGCAGTGCAGACAGCAGGTGGGCAGCACCAGGGAGCGAGTGGCCAGCGTTTTTCTTCCCCCGAAGGCGTGTGCAGTGAGCAATCAGAGTGACAATGCGGCCCAAGGGGCATCTAAGTGCCTTCCGAGGAGGGCGGTGAGAGGAGACCAGGCCGGGCAGGCGCACTCGGCTGGCTTATTAAAACGACTTTGATCCCCGGCCGCTTTGATATCCCGGGTCTTATAAAGAATTCACTTTCAGGGGTAAATATAGGTAGTTCAGAGAGATTTTATGACATACTGTACAGGCTCCTCTTCCAGAGACTTATTTAATTACTGCGGTGGGGAGGGCTGGGGGCAGCAAAAATGCTGACAGTGAGGGGTCGTGCCTCAGTGTCGGCTACTGCCCACCAGCGCCGCTGCCCGGCTCCCCTCTGCCTGCCCCCCACCCCCGCAGCCCCTGCCACTGGGGAGACATGCTGCGTGGAGCTCACAACTAGGGGTCCCCGGGCAAGGCCAAGACTGGGAAAGGAGGGAGGGCTCCCCCGACCCTGCTGTCCTGCAGTTTAATCCTGGGCGTTGGAAGAGGAGCAGGGAGGGGCATGGCAGGTGCGGGGCCGTGCAGCCTGGTGGTCAGTGCTTGTCACAGTCAGACCTGGCTTCAAGGGCAGGCTCCGCCACCAAGTCACATGCAGAAGGGACTCTCTCAGGGCCTCAGTTCTCTCATTTGCACAACGGGAACAAAAGCAGTGCCCACTTCCTAGGGTGAAATGAGGAAGTTACAGGGATCATTGCAAGGGAGTAGTAAGGAGAAAACCCAGCTTCCCTGGGACCCAGACCACACCCTTAGATGAACCCCAGACCGCATGTCATTCCTTCCAGGCCCTAGAAGGAGAAGCTTGGGACCCTATCCTGAGGGCTTCCACTTGTTCCCAGCTCAGACCCCTCCCCTGTCTGAGAGGCTTCCCCACCTATGCTGGTTGTGCAACACAGGACTGCAGAACAAGCAGGACCTGGGGTGGAGTAGAGAGAGGCTGGGGAGGGAGTCCTGGGCTGCAAAGGAGGGTAGACTAGAAGAGTGCTTCTCACACCTAATTCATCAAATTGCAGATTCTGATTCCTCAGCTGTAAGGCAGCAAGATGGTGGCTGCTTGGCCGTCTATTCTGAGAACTGAAGGCCTGGGTGATCCCTGAGGCTCTCCCACCAAGCCTTTGCCCCAAAGTGCTTTCCTGTCTGGGTCACTCCTGGGGTGCTCAATCCAGAACAATTTCCAATCTGTCATGTTTTCCAGGGTTTGAGTCATCCTGAGAGATGACATACATAAAGCCCTTAAAATAGTGCTGAAATTTTGGTAAGTGTTCAAAAGGGACGACTGATATTATGATTCTATTGGATCACCTCTTAGGACAGAGAGCATCGTTTGGACCTGTGTATCTTCTGTATGACTTCCCACGTGGTGCTAGTGGTAAAGAACCCGCCTGCCAGTGCAGGAGGCTTGAGAGACTCCAGTTGATCCCTGGGTCAGGAAGATCCCCTGGAGGAGGGCATGGCAACCCACTCCAGTATTCTTGCCTGGAGAATCCCATGGACAGAGGAGCCCATGGACAGAGGAGTGGGTACTGTCCACAGGGTCTCACAGAGTTGGACACGACTGAGCAACTGAGCACGCAGCAATTACATCTTCCCTATACCGACTATTTCTGCATATTTGATCCTCTAGAAAAAAATCATGAGGATAATATGACATCCACAAAATCTCACATTTTATGGATGGAAAAACTGAAGCTCAGAGAGACGAGGGGATACATGCAAAGTCCCAGAGCTGATCAGCGACTAAGCCAGGATTGGGAATCAGTTAAGAATGTCAAACTCAAGTGTTTTTCTGCTTCAGCCCAACCTCAGTGATTTCCCCCATCTGCTACACACACACACACACACACACACACACACACTTTGGGCCTGCCACTGCACTAGATGCATAGAACTCACGTGTCCTTCATTATCTTGCAATGCTGTAATTTTGTTTTCACGCCCCATGTCCCATTAAACACTCTTGACAGGCAAGAGTCATGTCTTCCTCATGGTTGACTCTCTACAGTTAAGCAGAGATGCTGGTATACAGTGGGTGCTCCATACATGCCCGCTCGATGAAAGAATGCCTAAGACGACAAACGGGCAAATTCACTAAACCTTCTTTGAGAGGGTCAGTAAGTTGGTTGTTTTTCCTAGTAACCAGCTACATAAGCTCCCCCATTTTTCTTGTCATGTCTGTAGAGTCACTGCCATGTGGCAATGAAAACATCCGAGAAAAATGGTCATTTAAATTTAGAACATACCCCTCCCTTTTGCTATTATGGCTTACTAGCTAATCCCGTTCTCCCATACTGCAATCGAAGAAGCATCAGATGAAAACAAAGTTTCAAAGCAGAGTGGACTCCAGGGTGGAGGCCCAGAGGGAAGGGTGTCCTTCTTCATTCCAGGGGCCCCTCAGTGCCCTGGCTAAGTGCTCATAGAATGAATGAGTCAGCGTTGGGTATTTCAGGCAGGGGAGGGAGAATATCTCCCCAGGTCCCTTCACCCCAGTCTCACACACACACACACACGCACACACACTCATACATACCCTTAAATGCACACACTCACATACACAAGCCATTTTGGCGCAGGACAAGGAACCTGCTCAGAGGTGTAAGGGACCCCGGCATCCGTCAGTCTGGGAACAGGAGCCCTTGGCTCTGTTTTTCTCTCCTTCTCGGCTTGGCTTCTCTCCTTGCCCTGGAGCTGAGGCAGTAACTAATATTGTTTCCTGGCCTAAATAGATAATTGCCCTTCTGGCTGGATAAAAGATGTCTGGCGGAGCAGAGTGAAATATCATTAATAAAGGAGACTGATTTACTCAGGAATTCCTCCAGAAGTGAGATTAATAAGCCATCCCCTGGTGTTAGATATAATCTTCAGTTCTCTCCTCACCGCATGACTTATTTTTGCAACAACTGCACTATTCTGTCATTAATCATTAGAGAAGGCCAACAGTTTATCTAGGCTAATGGGCCTGATACACAAACACAACAACTTTTTCCTCCCATTTGACAAGAGAGAAATTCAGGGGGAAAATTAATCAACTGTGTGTTTCTTTTTAAGGAAATAAGCTATCACTTTATCCAGGATTCCGATCATATAGACACCTGAATATTTATATTCAATATAAATGAATACACCATATGACTTCAGATGAAGACATACATATGGAGTATGACTGAATAGATAAATATGGAGCATGGCCACGTGTATGCATGCACGCCACGTGATTCTGCGTGTGCCTAAAATTATTTGAGCTACATTTGTGTGTGAATGTATATAGGGCACAAATAAATACACAGTATCAGAATTTGTGAATATCTGGCACAGCATTATGTGCTCAGCTTTATATGTAAACAGGTAAGGGACATGAACCTATGTATGTGGAAATGTGCATAACATATGACTGTGTTTAAATGTATGTGCCTGTATATGATGTTATGTATGTAACTCTATGATAGATAATCTTTAGCATGTATATCCCAGCTAATGAATGTATGCTTAAAAGTGTTTCCTATACTAAATCGAGGGGCTTCCCTGGTGGCTCAGCAGTGAAGAATTTGCCTGCAATGCAGGAGATGAAGGTTCAATCCACCTTATTGGATGCCACCCTGTCTATGGGATCCTCCAGGCAAGAATACTAGGAGTGACACCTTACCATCTAAGGTTCCTGCTGCTGCTGCTGTTAAGTCACTTCAGTCGTGTCTGACTCTGTGTGACCCCATAGACAGCAGCCCACCAGGCTCCCCCGTCCCTGGGATTTTCCAGGCAAGAACACTGGAGTGTGTTGCCATTTCCTTCTCCAATGCATGAAAGTGAAAAGTGAAAGTGAAGTCGCTCAGTCGTGTCCGACTCTTGGTGACCCCATGGACTGCAGCCTACCAGGCTCCTCCATTCATGGGATTTTCCAGGAAAGAGTACTGGAGTGGGGTGCCATTGCCTTCTCCATCTAAGGTTCCTACCTGGTCTATATTGGAGCTGGACTGGAAGAGTTCTTGACAACCAGGCTCTGGAATTTCTCAGACTCGATTTTGTGGGGAGGGGGACACTGATGGACTTCAGAAGTTCTGAGATCAGAGCTGGGCTTTAGGACAACAGCCCTGGGGACCCTCAGAGGCAGGACTTTGACGGTCCAGGAGAGACCTGGGGTGTTCATGGAGGCACTGAACTCCCAGGCCCTGCTGCCTCCTCCCTGATCCTTCAGGAGCCCTACAGTGGGGCCCCAAGCCTGTGGGCATAGAGCCCACAGCCGCCCTGCCATCCCCTCCACTTCTGGCCACTGTCAATGGCAGCATTCAGCCAGATGGGTTCCTGTCCCTTGGCCAGAGAAATGCCTGATCCCAATGGGAAGGTGAGAGGCCGCTAGGTGCTTATTTATAAACCAAGCTCCCTGTCCTTGTGGCGGGCAATGAGGCAGTGCCCGTGTGGGCAGCCGGCCCTGAGCCTGAGCTCCGACAGAGCCCACGCTTGTCTGGGCGGCAGAGGGCCGCCAGCCTGGCCTCTGTCTTGGGCAGGGACTGGGCAGCAGTCTGCAGGCTTGGGTTGCATCCTTGCCCCCTCCCGGGGCCTCGGAGGAGTCGGGTGGTTACACAGGCATTTCTGATGTTGTCTCATGAAACCTGAGTGCTGAATCCTGAATTATAGCCACGCTCCACTTGGTGACTCGAAGGAATGCAAAATGGGGCGATGCTGGCCACTCCTGCCAATTGTAGTTCGGAGAATGTGGTATTTGTAGATGGAATTAGAGGCAGCTTTCATGTTAACAAACTGAAATGAGCAGGGTTTGGTTTTGCAAAGTAAACTCTTCTCAGTCTGAGCTGCCTGATGGTGGCCCAGGCTGCAGACATGCCATCTGACTCACGCGGGCCCTGACACCCACACACACGCTCTCACAGCCAGGCCACGCACACATGGCTACACGTGCATGCACAGGGAGAGAGACAGCTCTGTCCCAGTGGTTCAGAACTCAGAGCCGGCCTGGGTTCAAAGCCCAGCTCCTCCACTTCATGAATGAGCTGAGTAACCTTGACCAAGTCTTTGGCACTAGAATGTCTTGACACTTCGCTGACATTTGCTTACAAAGAGAGAATCCACCTTGAACTTGAACTTTGAACAGCCATGGTAGCAAACTAGAAGGGAAAACTGCCTTCTCTGTTCACTGTACTCATTTTTATCATGATATGCTTTTTTTTTTTTACACCAAATGACCTTGATTTTTCCATTTCTGTTAGCTATCACAGGTTTCTTTTAAAAGTAAATTTAAGCTCACAAGTGAGTCGATTTAATGAAAAATTTTATAACCACGAATGGTCAAAGTAGACTGTGGACTGCGGGAACATGGGTGAAGGAGGTCTTCTAATGACTGCAGTGTGGAAAAGGCTGTACTTTGCTTCAGTGCTTCTCCAGACCTGGGCAACCTGACCCCCTACACCTCTCTGTGGGAGTCAGAGTGCTGGGACAGTCTTAAACAGATTCTGCCAGGAGAGTCAGCGAGCCTGGGACCTGCCCTGGCCTTTGCAGGGTGGAGAGCCCCTTTTCTGCACCCTGCTGATTGGAGCCACTCTCTAAACAGCTAACCCAGCCTCCAACCCTCAGCTGGAGTTCTAGAAATTCAATAAGACATCTGGCTGGAGGGGAGGACTGTTTCAAGGGTCCTAATGGATGGATGCAGGGTGCTGTAGTGCCTTACTCAAGTGAGTTTCCAAATAAGGACGAGAGAGAAAAGGAAACACAGAGGGAGGGATCCCTCCACACACACACCCGGAAGACACATACACACACACACACACACACACACACACACACACAAGACACGTATGTGCAAACACAACACATATGTGAAAACGCATATGCATGCACGCAAACACAGAGGACATGTGCATGCAAATGCATAAACATGACACACACATGAAAACACACGAAACACATGTGTGCAAACACACACACATGCAAACATACATACAAGACATGCATGCAAACACACACATGCATGCAAACACATACACACAAGACGCATACATTCAAATATACACATGCATGCAAGCACATGCATATAAGACACACACATACAAACACACATACATACAAACACATACACACAAGATACACACAAACACACACATGCAAGCACATGCACACAAGACACATGCATGAAACACACACAATACACACATGTGCAAACACATACACATGTGCAAACACATACACGTGCACACACATATAAGACACATATAAGGCACATACATACAAACATACATACATGCAAACACACACATAAGACATATACATGCAAACACACATTCACACAAGACACATACATGCAAACACACACACAAGACACACATTCATGTAAGCACACATGTATGCAAACGTGCATGCAAGCACAAATACACACATGGACATGCACGTGCAAACACGCAAACACACAACTGCTTCCTCCCTCTAAGGACCAGATCCTGGGGGAGGCCAGGGCAGTGAAGAGATCAGCTCCTCCGGAGGTTGACTTCTCTCCAGCCCAAGGCGCTCTTCCCTCCTCCCAAAATGGAAGTCGTGAGTAACTCCACACAGCGGCTGACAGAAAAGGTATTTGCTCCGTCCTGGCCTAATTACAGAGGCCATCCTGGGTCTGGCCTGGCCAGTCCAACCCTTCCCTGCTTCCCTGCCATCTACTTTCCCGTGTGCTGGGGCGTCTCTGGCCAACCCGTTTCCCGGACATGGTGTCCATTACGGCTCAATTACCTGGCAGGGCCGTGGCCTTTGAAGTGGCTGCAGAGGCCGCCGGGAGGCTATTTTTCTCTCACCTGTCACCACTTATTTTCCTGGGCTCCTGGCCTGTGGCCCGACATTTTTAACTAATGGGGATTAAATAATCCAGCTGTAATACAAATGCCCACTCCTGGCCCCTGAGTCCACCTCAGAGTCATTAAGACCTCAGCCAGAGCTGGCAGGCACTCCCTCTGGAAGGGGTAAAGAGAGGCCGGGCAGCACATTCTGGATTTTTTTTATTGCCTCCTCATTATAGCTATTATCCACAAACACAACCGCTAATGAGAGGGCTGAGGAATTTGGGAGAGGAAAGGTTTCATTTGGGCTAGAGAAGGAAGCCATCGTCTGCCCTGAAATAGCAATGCCATGTCTGAGAGCGCTCTCTCCCCCGAATACCCCCCAACCCAGGGCGTAAGCCATGGAACCATGGGCAGAAGGGGGCAGGAAAGAGACCTTCGAGCTGTGGTTCTGAGACCTGAAAAGGGATGTCCACCTCTCACCCATGGACTTGGCAATACTTACTGCGCATGGCCGAGTGTCCAAGTCTGTGTTAGTGCTGGTGGGGGGTGGGGGGCGGTACTGTCTAATTTGTCACACAAACCAAGACACTTCTGAGAGTGAAAGGGAGATGCTATAGCAATTTCTCCAGGACAACCACCAGGAATGTCATGGGCCAGGACAAGAATGAAAGGCCAGGCACTCACCTGGGTGGCAAAATTTAAGGGGTGCTTCCTTGGTGGCTCAGTGGTTAAGAATCCACCTGTCAATGCAGGAGATGCGGGTTCAATCCCTGGGTCAGGAAGATCCCCTGGAGTAGAAAATGGCAACCTACTCCTGTATTCTTGCCTGGGAAATCCCACGGACAGAGGAGCCTGGTGGGCTACAGTCCGTGGGGTAGCAAAAGAGTCTGACTTAGCAATTAAACAATGACAACAAAATACTTAGTCCTCAAGATAAATATTTTAATGTGCTATTTTCTTAAAAAATCAAAATTAAGTCTCCCAAAATTCCACAATGAACAAAATATCAAAGTGTTGCATAAAGATTTCCCTGGTGGTCCAGTGGTTGGGACTTCACCTTCAAATGCAGAGAG
Organism: Bubalus bubalis; assembly: GCF_019923935.1. NCBI lineage: Eukaryota > Metazoa > Chordata > Mammalia > Artiodactyla > Bovidae > Bubalus > Bubalus bubalis. Next base: position 22,944,855 of record NC_059174.1, on the reverse strand, counting down.
TGCAGGTTCTATCCCTGGTCGGGGAAATAAGATGCTACATGCCTTGAGGCCAAAAAAACAAAAAATGAAAATGGAAGCAATATTGTAACAAATTCAGTAAAGACTTAAAAAATGGCCCACATCAAAAAAATCTTTAAAGAAAAATGTTAAATGAAAGCAGGTCTGACAGGGCTGGGATTAGGGTGAGGAAAATGAGGTCAAATTGTGCAAGTGGAGGGTCAGATCTTGTCTTTAAAATGTTGATATGTTCATTGTGGATATTTTGGACTTTTAAAAATATTATATGAAAATATTTCTCTTAATGACTGAATCTTCTTTAATCTTGCAACCTAGGCTTTGCCAAAGCTGGTTTGGAAAATGAAAGCCATATCTGATCCCAGCTCTTGCCTCCTTTTTCCTGTCATCTGGTCTCTGGCCAATGAACTCCCTGGTTCCTGATCTCTCTTACTTCTGAGCATCCGTCCAGGCTGTTCCCTCTTCTTCCAACTCTCCCATTCCCGGGGCTTCCCCAGTGGCTCAGTCGTATAGAATCTGCTGCAATGCGGGAGATGCAGGTTCAGTCCCTGGGTTGGCAAGACCTCCTGGAGGAGGAAATGGTAACCCACTCCAGTATTCTTGCCTGGAAAATTCCAAGGACAGAGGTCTGACGGGCTACAGTTCATGGGCTTGCAAAAGAGTCAGGTATGACTGAGCAGGCATGCTTTTGTAATTATCATCATTCTAACAAACAATAATATCAAGTAAGAGGACTTCTCAGATGGAAAGGTCCTTGCTAAGAAATAGGTAAAATGGAGCAAAGATTTTCTTCCTAAGAAAAGATTATGGGCTCCAATTAGTGGGTGTACAACAGTTAGTTTTTTTTTTTTAAGTCAATGAAACTCTCCTGTTCCCTTCCCTGTAACAGTGACAATAGCAGACATTCATAGTCACGTCCAGTGAGTCCGTCCTTGAGCCAAACACATAACATATGTCTGCTGTCATGTTCAACGCATGGGCTCTGGGTTCAGATTGTAGCTCTGGCTGTCTCTGACTACATGTCCTAGTCAAGTTAGTAAACCTTTTTGGGCCTTGGATTCCTCAGTTATAAAATGGAAATTAATAACACACATTGATGGAGTTATTGTGAGGACAGAATAGGTTAAACCATGGAAAGTGTGTCGTATTTGACACTCAGACTTCCCAGGTTTTGGCATCTAGAGTCCCACATTCCAGGAAATGTCTCAGTCCCTGGCAAACCAGGATGGCTGGTCACCCTAACTGGGGATGTTCAATCAAAGATGAAATGAGACATTTTTAGATTTAAAAAGCTAATAAAGTGTGTCCCCCTCAGGTCTGTACTACAAAGAATGCTGAAGACCACTCTTCAGATTAAAGGGAAATGGTACCAGATATAAACTTGAATATTCACAAAGAATAATAAGCATAGAAATGGGAAATATGTGAATAAATATAAAAGTATTTTTTCTCTGCATTTCTTTAGCATATATAGAATTGCTTAAAGCAAAATATTATGGCATGGCAGGGTGGGGGCTATAATACATGTAGATGTGTTTCATGTAGCAATATTAGCATAAAGGATGGGTGGATACAGAGGTAGCAGGGGCAACAAATGGACTTATAAGTTGCAGGTTTTTTCCATTTCACATCGAGTAGTGCAATATTACTCTTGGTGTACTGTGGAAATGGAAGGATATAAGCTGAAATCCTTAGAGCAACCACTGAAAAATATAACTAAAACAGTACATGGCTAAAAAGGTAATACATAAATTAGAACCAAATTTTTAAAATATATTTAACTAATCCAAAAGAAGGCAGAAAGAAGGACAAGGCAATAAAACTTGAGGGGAAAAATAATAAATAATAACAGAATAAAAGAAAAATGACAACAAAAATACAGTAAAGTGGTGGATATAAATCCAACCATAACCAGCTCTCATTAAATGTTTATAGGATACCTGTGTATATACATGGGGATTCCCCTGTAGCTCAGTTGGTAAAGAATCTGCCTGCAATGCAGGATACCTAGGTTTGGTTCCTGGGTCGGGAAGATGCCCTGGAGGAAGAAATGGCAACCCACTCCAGTACTCTTGCCTGGAGAATCCCATGGACAGAGTAGCCTGGCAGGGTACAGTCCACAGGGTTGCAAAGAGTCAGACACGACTTAGTGACTAAATCACCATAAAGGCTTAATATCCAAAATACATAAACAGCTCATACAACTCAATGTCAAAAAAGCAAACAATTCAATTTTAAAATGGGCAAAAGACTGGAAGAAATATTTTTCCAAAAAGGATATGCAGATGGCCAACAGGCACATTAAACGATGTTCAACATTGCTAATCATTAGAGAAATGCAAATTAAAACCACAATGAAATACCACCTAACACTTGTCAGAATCGCTAGCATTAAAAAAAAAAAAATGTTGGTGAGGATGTGGAGAAAAGGGGACCCTCATACACCCTTGGTGGGAAGGTAAATTGGTGCAGCCACTGTGCAAAATAGCATGGAGTTTTCTCAGAAAACTAAGACTAGAACTACCATATGACTCAGTAGTTCCACTTCTGGGTAGATATCAGAAAAAAAAAATGAAAACACTAATTAGAAAAGATGCACGCATCTCAATATTCTTAGCAGTATTATATATAATAGCCAAGATATGGAAGCACCTATGTGTTTATCAATAGATGAATGGATAAAGAAGATATGGTGTGCATACACAATGAAATACTACTCAGCCATAAAAAGAATGAAATTTGCAACAAGAAGGACTTGAAGGGTAGTATGCTAAGTGAAGTAAGTCAGACAGAGAAAGACAAATACTGTATGGTGTTACTTATTTGTGGAATCTTAAAGCAAACTATTGCACTCATCTCACATGCTAGTAAAGTAATGCTCAAAATTCTCCAAGCCAGGCTTCAGCAATACGTGAACCGTGAACTTCCTGATGTTCAAGCTGGTTTTAGAAAAGGCAGAGGAACCAGAGATCAAATTGCCAACATCTGCTGGATCATGGGAAAAGCAAGAGAGTTCCAGAAAAACATCTATTTCTGCTTTATTGACTATGCCAAAGCCTTTGACTGTGTGGATCACAGTAAACTGTGGAAAATTCTGAAAGAGATGGGAATACCAGACCACCTGACCTGCCTCTTGAGAAACCTGTATGCAGGTCAGGAAGCAACAGTTAGAACTGGACATGGAACAACAGACTGGTTCCAAATAGGAAAAGGAGTACGTCAAGGCTGTATATTGTCACCCTGCTTATTTAACTTATATGCAGAGTACATCATGAGAAACGCCGGACTGGAAGAAACAAGCTGGAATCAAGATTGCCGGGAGAAATATCAATAACCTTAGATATGCAGATGACACCACCCTTATGGCAGAAAGTGAAGAGGAACTCAAAAGCCTCTTGATGAAAGTGAAAGTGGAGAGTGAAAAAGTTGGCTTAAAGCTCAACATTCAGAAAACTACGATCATGGCATCCGGTCCCATCACTTCATGGGAAATAGATGGGGAAACAGTGGAAACAGTGTCAGACTTTATTTTTTTGGGCTCCAAAATCACTGCAGATGGTGATTGCAGCTATGAAGTTAAAAGACGCTTACTCCTTGGAAGGAAAGTTATGACCAACCTAGATAACATAGTCAAAAGCAGAGACATTACTTTGCTAACAAAGGTCTGTCTAGTCAAGGCTATGGTTTTTCCTGTGGTCATGTATGGATGTGAGAGTTGGACTGTGAAGAAGGCTGAGCGCCGAAGAGTTGATGGTTTTGAACTGTGGTGTTGAAGAAGACTCTTGAGAGTCCCTTGGACTGCAAGGAGATCCAACCAGTCCATTCTGTAGGAGATCAGCCCTGGGATTTCTTTGGAAGGAATGATGCTAAAGCTGAAACTCCAGTACTTTGGCCACCTCATGCGAAGAGTTGACTCATTGGAAAAGACTCTGATGCTGGGAGGGATTGGGGGCAGGAGGAGAAGGGGACGACAGAGGATGAGATGGCTGGATGGCATCACTGACTCGATGGACGTGAGTCTGAGTGAACTCCGGGAGTTGGTGATGGACCAGGAGGCCTGGCATGCTGCAATTCATGGGGTCGCAAAGAGTCGGACACGACTGAGCGACTGAACTGAACTGAAAGCAAAGTGAAGTGAAGTCGCTCAGTTGTGTCCGACTCTTTGCAACCCCGTGGACTGTAGCCCACCAGGCTCCTCCGTCCATGGGATTCTCCAGGCAAGAATACTGGAGTGGGTTGCCATTTCCTTCTCCAGGGGATCTTCCTGACCCAGGGATCGAACCTAGGTCTCCCGCATTGCAGGCAGATGCTTTAACCTCTGAGCCACCAGGGAAGCCCAACTGAAAGCAAACTAGTAAATAAAACAAAAAAGAAACAGAATCACAGATATAGAGAAACATTTGAGATGTTAAGGATTGTGTAGAATATACTTAAAACTCCTCCTCTCTCCACTCTATGTGTGGGTACATCTGTGTGCACATATGAGGGTACACATATGAGTGTGTTGTAGGTGTGCGCATGTGTGTCTGGTGTGTGTGAATCAGCACTCTTTCACAAGCATTATCCCCTACGTGTTCACTAGTATCTGATGGACCAAGGGGAGAGGACAGCCCCATTTCCCAGCCTCTACTCTCCCCCTGGGGCCAGGAGGGTGGCACGTCCCCCACCATACCCACCAGCCACGTTCAAATCACATCCCACCTGGTGACTCCGGTGGCCCCCGTGTCTGAGTGCAGAAAGGTCAGAGACAGGGTTTTAGAGACACTCATGATTACCTCCTGGGTGACCTCGGAGACAGGCTGTTTGGGGACTGACACCTTTCTAAACATAGCACGGGAGAAGGGCCGACATCCCGTTCGTCACCAAAGCCACTTACTTACCCGCCCCAGACAGACCCACATGCCAACAGGAGCCACTTATAGCCACCTTCAAAGGGGCCCAGAGTGGGTGCAGCGCCCCGGGGGAGAGAGGGTGTGACGCTGTGGCCTGAGGTGTCTTGGCCAGAGAGGAATCTCTGGAGCCTGACACTTAAAGAGGCCAGGGGGCCTGTCTTCAAATTCTAACTCTGCCCCTTCAGTGTGACATCTAATCACTGCTCTGAGCCTCCTTTGTCCCATTGGCAAAACGGGGATATCGTTGCCCTGACCATTCCTAGGAAGCAGACCTTGCTGCCAGGGCTAAGGCCTGGAATTGACACCCCACCCCACCCTTGACCTCTCTGGCTCAGAAACTGGTGAGAGCGTTTTGTCTGGGGCAGGGGTAGCTATGGGCATTCTCAGAATCAAGGGTGTGCATAAATGTTCTGATTCAACACCACATGTGCTGTTTGTCTTTGGGTGAACTGCTTTCCCTCTCTGGGCTGCCCCTGTCCTTCCAGACCTATTTTGAGTCCTGCTTCAGCCACTGGTCACTAATGCCTGCATAAAACAGGCTACGTCCCAAGTCGGGCTGGTCTTCCTTGTGGTCTAATTTCCCGAGAGCCAGCCCAGCCCTGGGTCCCCAGGAGGGCTTGGGAGCCTCCAGGAATGCAGACAAGGCCCGGCTCCCTTGCTCTTGGCACACATTCTCATTTTTACCAGGGGCCCAGTTGCTTCCATGCTGCCCTCAGGCTTCTGTCAATGCAAATTAATTCACTCCAAGGTGGTAGAGACTAAATGTGTCTCCAGACTCATTGCTTTTTCAAAGAGGAGCTGAAAGGGGCAATGCTTAACCTGGCAGCATGACTGGGCAGGGGTGGCACCTCAGAGGCCCACAGGGAAGGTGTCTAGAAGCAGAAGCTCCTAAAGTCATGCTCTGTGAGTACTCAGTCATGTCCGACTCTTTGCGACCTCTTGGACTGTAGCCCGTGGAATTTTTCAGGCAAGGATACTGGAATGGGTTGCCATTTCCTCCTCCAGGGGATCTTCCCGACCCAGGGATCGAACCCACATATCCTGTGTCTCCTGCATTGCAGACGGATTCTTTACCACTTAGTCATCGGGGAAGCCCCTCCTAAAGTCATAAGTCAGAGCTAACAGCTATGTCCCCCACTGGGCCCAGGTGGTTAGGATTCCTCAGGGCTTCCTGTTTTGGTTGTCCCAGTACCACTGGGTGGCAGGAGAGATGGGATCCAGGGCATCAGATGCAGGTCCATCCTCCATCCTCAGGCAAGTCCTGCGGGGGCAAAGGGGCTGTTCTGGGGGAGTGTGGGACATGCATGGGACCTTTTGGTTCTTAATGGCCCCTCTGACCCTGGGCTCAGCCTCCCAAGACATTGTGCCCTGGGGCAATGGGCACTCCAGGAAGTGGCCCTCCCCAGTTTTGGAGTCACAGAGGCCCACATTTGCATATTGTCTATGCCCTCATTTGGAGAGTACAACTTTGGGCAAGCATTCCCCTTTCTGAGCCTCAGTTTCCTCATCTGCGAAATAGGAATACTATTTCCTTCCTCATGGGCTTGTGTGAAGGCTTTCATGAGCTGAGCCACAGAGCCAGATCCAGCTCTCTACAAATGGAGGCATCCACGGTAATGGTGACAGCGGGGAAAAGGAAGAAGAGGAAGAGGACCACATTAGAGGAGGTGATGGCTCAGGAAGCTGGCCTTAGCTCTGTCAGCCGGGGCCCGGGTCGGGGGCGGGGCAGGCTGGCAGCTCCTTTCCCCGCCAACAATGCTCTTTGCCATCAGCGACATCTGGCTCTCCGCCCTGGATGTGTATTAGGAGTGATTACGTGTCCCTTTAAATTCTGGGAGCTGTCGCTAACGGGTGCTGAGGTTTATCTGCACCGTTTATTTCAGCTCCCTTGCAGCCCCTGCCCATCTCTCCGGAGAGGGGCAGGGGAGGAGAGACACCTGCTCAGTATGTTTAATTTCCATGAAGAGCGTGCTTCCTGGGAAGGAGGCCCTTTGAAGTGCTCCGGGTTGGCTGGAAATGAGTCCCAGGAGGCAGCCCCCATCCCAGACACGGGGCTCCCCCTTTCTGGAGATGGGGAGGAAGAGGGACCCTTTCTAAAGGGAGAATCAAATTGGTTGGAAATTAGGGTGGAAGAGAAAAATGATGATGAATCTGACTTGGGGGTGAAGACAGAGTGGGCTTCGGGGTCCAGCCAGCCTGGGCTTCGGTCACCTGCTGGTCACATTCTGGTTGAGTCTTGGGGCACATTTGCTAAGTGCATGTGTGTGTGTGCACTCGGCTGCAACCAACTCTGTGACCCATGGACTGTAGCCCGCCAGGTTCCTCTGTCCAAGGAATTTTCCAGAATTTGCAAGAATACTGGAGCGGGTTGCCATTTCCTTCTCCAGGGAATCTTCCTGACCCAGGGATCGAACCCATGTCTCTTGCATCTCCTGCACTGGCAGGTAGATTCTTTACCAGCTGAACCACCAGAAAGGGAAAGCTGAGCCCCATCCCCAACACACACACACACACACACACACACACACACACACACACTTGCAGAGTTGGGAGGATTAAACATGCTAGAGAATGTTGGATCCAAATTACAAAGGTTGACAGTCTCACAACCACCCAGAACATATGTGGAGCCAAGTTCAAAAAGCCCCACTTCTTAACGTTCCTCCCCCAGCTGCATGGCCCATTGTGGGGGCCCCTCCCAGAGTTGTGTGGATTCTCCAGTCCAGTCATCTAGCCCTGTCTGCACACCGCCACTCCTCAGGGCCAGGGGCACACATGCCAAGATTGTATCCCACCTTTGAGGGGGATAGACTCAGAGAAGAGAACCACAGGGGTCCTGAAGGACCATTTAGGCAAGAAATCATAGGTCCTAGGCACCCAGAGCATCAACCAGAAATGGGAGTGCACTCTCTCTTTGACTCTTGACCCTCACCTCCGAAGAAGCATCACCTTGTGGGGGCGGGGGCATGGCTGCCGGACGGACAAAGCTGGACTCCTCCTGCTGGGTCTCCATGGAGTGCTGAGGTCAGGATCTGGGGAGTATGGGGATAAATGGCTGCCATTAGCTACTCTCAGTGGGAGCAGAAGGGGGCACAGCTATTTTAGAGGGCAGTTTGGCCGTGGTTACTAAAATTCCAATTGGCCTTCCAGATGGCACTAGTGGTAAAGAATCTGCCTGCCAATGCAGGACACAGAAGAGACACAGTTTTGATCCCTAGGTCAGGATGATCCCCTGGAGGAGGCCATGGCAACCCACTCCAGTATTCTTGCCTGGAGAATCCCCATAGACAGAGGAGCCTGGCAGGCTACAGTCCATGGGGTTGCAAAGAGTCAGACATGACTGAGATAACTTAGCCTCCATGCACATGGTGATGCCACGAAAAAACATACCACTGTGTCCAAAGAGGTGGGTGCAGAGGTCACAACATGACTTATAAAAGTTGGAAAACTAGAAGCAAACTTAATGTCCATCAGGTGGGGAAAGTCTGATTAAACCAGTGTGGCCACGCTGTGAAACACTGTGCAGTCATTAAAGAATAATGTAAGTCTATACGTTCTCACAAGGGGCAGTTGTGAAGGCGTGTTTTGGGGCAGAAAGAAGCATAGTATTTTGAGCCAATTTATAGCAAATCAAAGTAAAACATGTATATGTCAAATAGAGAGCTAGTGGAAAGCTGCTGTATAGCACATGGGGCTCAACTCGGCGCCCTGTGATGACCTAGAGGGGTGGGATGGTGGGTGGGGAAAAGGTTTAAGACAGAGTGTTAGTCACTCAGTCGTGTCTGACTCTTTGCAACCCCATGGGCGATTGCGCAACAGACTCCTCTGTCCATGGAATTCTCCAGGCAAGAATACTGGAGTGGGTAACCATTCTTTTCTCCATGGGATCTTCCCAACCCAGGACTGAACCCAGGTCCCCTGCATTGCAGGCAGATTCTTTACTATCTGAATCACAAGGGGAGCCGAGAGAACCCCCTCAAAAGTGAAGGGACATACACATACATATGGCTGATTCACTGTTGTATAGCAGAAACAAAACAGCATTGTAAAGCAATTATTCTCCAATAAAAACAAACAAGCAAACAAAAAACGTCATCATATATTTCCACAAGAATAGGCACATGTCTGTAAACACACAGAAACATGTCTGGAAAAACTCACAGTATGATACCAGAGATTATCTCTGCGGAGTGGATTAGGGGGCCAGGACTAGGAGACGGTGGTCAAAGGAACTTGAATCTGTGATGTGTGAAGGTCTGCACGTGGTCATGTGTCCCCTACGTCACTGACATTTAATCTACATTTTTGCTGAGTGGACACTTATTGAAATACATCTATGTTTCCTTTCCTTTAATCTTTAGAGCATGTGACAGTCTCCAAGGTGTTTCTCACTCAGAGTTTTTAAATCGGCAGAGCCAAGAGAACCCCCATTTCACAGAAGGGAAAAAGAAGTTTCCTTATAGGGACTGATCAAGAACCTTCAAACTCCCTCCTAGTGAGAACTCTACCTAGGAACATTAAGAGGGTGGCATGTATGAAAAACATCTAATTTCTTTAAAGAGATAGAAAAAAAAAAAGAAACCCTTATTCTCCTTATCAGTATTCTTTAGCTGATGAAATGTGATCATCTGAGTGTCCTGCTTCTGCCTGGAACCCCTGCCTCACTCTTAGGAAGCCATCCTGACTGCCCCAGTCTCAATCACTTCTCCTTCCTCTGCCTCTGTGTCTATGAGAACCAGCTCTGTGTATCCACAGCAGTATTTATTGTGCACTTTCTATATACTAGTGGCATTAAGCATTTTTTAAATGCACATGAAATATTTAGGAAATAACTAAATGCTAAATCATACAGTATTGACCGTAAATTATTCAAAGCTTAATTATTTGGAAACATTGCTAGTCCGAAATACAACCCTAGAACATTGTTGCTTTAGCCATACGTGTTTACTTACAGAAGAGTTCCATGAGGTCCTATTTAGGGTTTAATTCCTCTTACTTGACAAATTATTCTAACAATCACAGTGATGTGGTTTTTCAAATCTAAAGAAGAAACACAGATTAGAGCGGGGAGAGACATGGTGTTTCAGCAGTGGTACATCAGGAAATGACAGCCCACGTCCTGACAGGAAAATGAGAGAGACTTGAAATAACAGAGCCCTGTGGGACATTAAGGGCAAAGAGCCACAGTACCTCCAAACCTGGGTGTCTTGAGCACACTCTCAATGTATTGAAGCACAGAACAATGACATAGTTTAATTCATCCTTAAAAAAATTAAATGTTATTCAGAGTTCTCTAACAAATAGGCTTGCTGCTGCTACTGCTAAGTCACTTCAGTCGTGTCCGACTCTGTGTGACCCCACAGACGTCAGCCCACCAGGCTCTCCTGCCCCTGGGATTCTCCAGGCAAGAACACTGGAGTGGGTTGCCATTTCCTTCTCCAATGCATGAAAGTGAAAAGTGAAAGTGAAGTCGCTCAGTCGTGTCCGACTCTTAGCGACCCCATGGACTGCAGCCTACCAGGCTCTTCCATCCATGGGATTTTCCAGGCAAGAGTACTGGAGTGGGGTGTCATTGCCTTCTCCAACAAATAGGCTTATATATGACCAATTTGAGAAAATTTTTCCTGGAAAAAAATTAAGAAAAAGTTGTATCTAGAAAGCACAGCCTTTGATTATCTTCAATTGTCTAAAACTTCAAATATGTGAAAAAGCTTTATTGCTCCATGATTCTGGGTAACTAAGGTGGGACAGATTACAGCTGATGGTTCCATGAAGTCTCAGTTTCCATTCCATGGAAGACTCATGTTCAGTGACTGCACCCATAACTCATGGCTCAGCAGAGGAAGATTCCCACCAGATCACAGGCTAACAACTCAGAACTGACCTTCACCCAGGCCTCTGCCTGGCACGCAGCTCTATCTCTGAGACTCCAGTGGGATCAGTGTGAGCTAGAAAAAAGTATCTGAAATGGATAATAAGAAACCCGAGTGATGGGCGTCTCTAGTCTAAATTAAACAATGCCTGAGGGTAGGTGGGAGGCAGATTTATAGACATGAAAGAGACAGAATGGCAGAAACCCAGACTCTAGGTCTTTGTGTGTCAGAAAGCCACAAGCCCATTGAGAATGTCAAGGTTCAACATGCCAAAGATAGTTCATTTGGACGGTGATCACCTGCTAATGTCTGTTGGGGTAAGGAGATTCAGAGACCAGGTCCAGACTCAATGAGAAAGACTGTACGTGATAGGCTATCCATTATTGATGTCTGCCACAAGTGCAGTGAGAGGGGGCAGAGAGCCTGCTAAGATTTGCTATCCCTGCTCTAGTCTAATGCCATTATTAAACAATTGGGGTGGTGGGTGGTCCAGAGAAAAGAGTGATTTGCCTAAGTCATCCAGCCAGAAGGAAGGAGACAGTTTAGAACTGTGCTGTCCAATACGGTGGCCACTAGCCACATGTGGCTACTTATCACTTGAAATGCAATTGGTCTGAATTAAGATATATAAATATAAAACACTCATTGGATTTTGAAGACTTAATAGGAAATACCTCATTAACATTTTTATATTGATTCCATGCTGAAATGATAATATTTTGGACATACTGAGCTGAATAAACTGTATTAATAAATTAATGTCACCTGCTTCATCTTACTTTCTTAAAATGTGGCTACTAGAGAATTTTAAATGACATTTGTGGCTCACATTACATTTCTGTGAAACAGCACTGTGTTAGAACAAAGCAGAGGCTCTCTGCCAGGCAGAGGGGAGCCAACTAGGACTAATTATCCTAATCTAGGAGGTCATCCTGGGGGAGGTCAAGATCCAAAAACATTTTGGTTAATCCAAGGAACTCGGTCCAACTTTATTGTCTTAAGGTGATTAAAACATGGGGCCAAATGGCTAGACCACCTCAGAAGTTAAAGTCACTCCTGCGTCCCTCCCCTGCGTCGTCCCACCCTCTACGGTACATTCTGTGCTCCAGGCATCTGTGCTTGCCTGCCTCCACATCTCATCTCACTCAAAGAAGGATGCCATCCCACTTGATAGATCCTTCAGCTGCACCAATTGGGGCTTCCAGATTCCAGGTAACTTGCCCAAGTTTACAAAACCCAGGCAGTGACAGAGAGACAGTGCTTCTTCCTCCATGTCCTTTCTCCATGAAGGAGAAACAACTCTTCAGCTGGTGCCTTTTTTTAGGGCCAGGCTAAGCCAAAGAACTGCATTCATTCTGAAAAGCTCTGAATGGAATTCAGCCTTGCAATAAACCATAATCAAAACCTGACTTTTCAAAGCAGGGAGGGAAAGACCTGCCCTCCCCCCCCTCCCCGCCCCCGTTAGTCCTTTATTCAAATTTCCCTCAAGAAGAAGCTGGGGCATGGCTACACACGCATTTGGTGAGTATAAGCCTTGGGTGGCCATGTGCAGATCAATGTGACTCTCTCTAGAACTCAGTGTCCCTGTCTCTGCATTAGGAAAGTTGAGGTGATTTCATTCGACCCCTCCAACCTCCTCAGTTCCAGAAAATCTGCTCTGCTTCCAGGCTGGTGACTTGGGGATGCTTTATGGGCTTAGATCTAAGAATAGTCGAGTGAGATATCAGAGATTTAAGGATAAGGTTGGTGACAAGGCTTAGCTTTCCCAGCTCTGGGGCACCAGGGTCCTCAAAAACCCTGAGGCACCATTGGGCAGGATGTTCACTGCACCAGAGCATCCCTAAACAAAGCTAGTAGGAGAAGAACTCCACTCCATCCTCCCAGCCAAGTTCCTGGTGCGGGAGCCTCATCTGGCCTGAGGAAGGTGCATCTGTCTTTATGAGCACAAAGGCACCTTGTGGGGAAGTGGGGGCTCCTGGCACTGTCCTCCCACTGAGTACTCACTCCCAAAATGATACCACCCACCCTTTTTTCTTCTACCCCAATGAAATCAACCCTGAGGTAGTATCCACTCCAGAATTTGGTGTATCTTGTGGTCAGAGGCTTGAGAGGCATGCACATCAATAGTGATCTTGGAGCCAAAGGTAGCCAAAGGTAGCCAAAGGTACGGGGGCTGGATGCCCAGGTGCATTCAGGTGTGTGCGGAAGCCAAGAAACCAGCCCAACGACCTAGGGGCCATCTCTGGACCTGGGCTTGAACAGCCTCACAGTCTAGGAGCCACTCCCCCTCTAGCTCCTCATGTAGCTCTGGACAAGTCACTTTCTTTTCCTGAGCCTCAGTGTTCTCTTCGGTCAAATGAGGGTGTTTCTCCCAGGGCTCCGCTGAAGGTCCATGGAAAGGTGGATGTGGAAAGCACTTGACAGGCCATAGAGCCCAGCCATGGGCAACTGAAATGCGCAGTTCAGGGTGTGCAGGAATTCTGTTGTCCCTGGGGCCTCCCTGGATGACTCTACCCATCCTATCCCTGGCCCTGAACACACAGACTGCCTGCTTTTCATCCTCATGACCTTCCTGGTGCATTTAAGCCCTGCAGAGCTGCACCCCTGCTCTTCTTGGGGATGATGGATGATGAGATACAGGGATGGGGTAACATTAAACACACTCCCCAAATAGTAATAGAAATTGTCAGCCCCATCTTCAGAGAACTTGAGGGCCACCCTCCTCTACCCACTGTGGCCCAGCTGCAGGGGGGGACTTTGAGATGGCTGAGGCTTGGTGTTTTTCTTTCTTTTTTGGGACATGGCTCAACTTAGGGGACAGAGAATGAGCCCCTGAAAGTTGATGCAAGGTCATGGATACACCCGCAGAGCTGGGCATGACCTTCACAGGTGCCGAGCTCTTGGTCCACTCCAGGGATCCCTCAGTCTGCAATGTAGGGGCTGACGAGAGGTGACATACATATCCAGCCACACTCAGAGGCTCAGAAGGGCCTTGGCTCCCAAAATCAAGGCCAAGACCAGGCAAGTACTGTTTGGGTGTTAATCAGCTGCCATCTGAGGCGTGCAGATCATTCAAGGTGACGGCTGACCCAGCCACTTTCTGTAATTGGGATCAAGTGCCCTCTTGGTATCTGGAGAGGAGGCTCTGGGGCATAAAAGACTCGCCAAGGTCTGGCCTCTCGACTCCCCAGGAGGATAGGGGGTCTTGGCTACCCCCACTTACCAGTCCCATCCCCCACTGCAGCCCACTATGGTCTCCCCGTCTTGGCTGCCAGCCCTGGAGGCTGAAGGAGAGTGAGGACGAGAAGCTAGGAGCCTGCTTCTCCCGGGCACAGCACAGGGCAGCACTTCTTTCCTCGGGACTCCCCTTCTACCTCTGACACTCTTGGCACAGATTCCAGCTTGAGTCAGACAGATCTGGGGTTCTATCCAACTCTGCCACTTACCATCTGGAAGCAGGTGCCAAGGCTTCCTGAGCCTCAGTTTCATATCTACAAAATGGGCATCTTCTATCACTCAGCCAGTGTGGTGAATGATGTCTGGCATTGATGCTTCGTAAGATTAACCCCATCCCACATACCCTCTCTGCATAAAATGGGGAGAATAATGCCAGCCTGCCCAACTTCCTAATTTAGCAACGGGTGTTCACATTCTAATTTAGCTCTAAAATGCTATACAAATATTTCTTGTTATTACATCAATAATAAAAATTGACATTGAGAATAGGAGGAGAAGGGGATGACAGTGGATGAGATGGTTGGATGGCATCATCGACTCGATGGACATGAATTTGAGCAAACTCTGGGAGACAGCGAAGGAGGGAAGCCTGGCGTGCTGAGTTCATGGGGTCGCAAAGAATCGAACACAACTCAGTGACTGAACAATAATAGCCAACACCTTGTGAGAGGTTAACTGTATGTGTCCAGCTAAATAGGTATCTGTGCTAAACAGATTCCTTTCTTTGCATTGTTCACTTGAATCCTCACATCAATTCAAACCAGTGTGTACAACGGTCATTCCCATTTTACAGATGGGGAAACTGAGGCATAGACAAGTTGAAGAGTCGGTCCAAGATCACAGAGGATGGAGTGGCCCAGACTTGAAGTCAAGGCTGACTTACTCCAGAGCCTGCATTCTTGACAACTGAGCCCCGCTGCCCTCATTAGCTATGCAATATCTTTTACAGATGCCCCCCAACCCAGAACCCAGCCTCATGCTGGGGGCTCCTACCTGGACAAAGACAGGCCCTGTCCCTAAAGCCCTGGTTCAGCCCAGGTGCCATCCCCTGTCTGTCCCATGATGCCCATCTCAGAGGCTGTGCCCGAAGGTACTGGTAGAGGGCAAGAGGGCCGGTCCTGGGAGGGCCACTGTGATCCTGGCTCCCTCCCTTCTCCTACCCCATCCATTGATCTCAACAAGGGTTGAACTCTGGCAGCCTGTCCTTAGGTTGAGAAGCTGGTTGTGGCCCCTGCCTCCCACCCTCCCACCATTGCATTATTGGTGTTGAGTCAAACGGTGCAAAGTGAGGTTTGGGGGAACCTGTCTTTTTCCCTTGAGTGTCACTCCACCTCTGCCTGGCATCTGCTGTGCCTGGAAGTATGCAGAGACTTTTAGCATTTTACAGAAGCTGAAAACTTTGTGAAAAACACAGAAGTGATGTGGGTGAGCAAGCCCAGGGCATTTTTGGAAACTGGTGAAGACTGGAGGGGGATATGATACGAGCTGAGGCTGGCACCTAGCTGCTCAGAATGCTAAGAGCCTCGCATGCTGCATGAAGCCGTCTAGACCTCATTCTGTACAGGAGCCACGGGAAATTGGGGACCAGGAGATTGAGACATTCAGAGGTAACTTTTAGGGAAACAACTTGGGCTGGGGGAATGAGAATTCACTCTTTCGTTGCACAAGTGTTTATTGAGCACCTGCTATATTCCAGACACTGTTTCAGGCTCTGGGGACTGACTGGTGAACAAGGCTGACAATGTTCTTGCCCTGGTGGGCTTACATTCTAGCACACCCTGCACTGAGGTACCTAGGAGTAGGCGGGGAGGGGGCTCTCGGGGGAGTTCAGTTTTTCAAAATCCCCAGTTCCTCCTCCTTAAATCAAGCAAAGCCACCCTCCATCAGGCTATGCAGATCCAAGACACAGACCCTGATGGAAGTTCTTCTGCCTAAGCACCTCCCAGATAATCTGAGCCATGGTCAACCCCCAGCTCCTTGGTGGGAACTCTGATCCCTTTCCTGAGCCCTGAGGCGCCTCTGCTAATCTGCTCAGCCTTTGCTTGTCTGTGCCTGGCTCCTACTTGCCAGCATCTTTTATTGCAATTGTGGTAAAACACGCAGAACATGAACTTTACCATTTTAACCATTTTTAAGTGCACAATTCAGTAGCGTTAAGTCTATTCACATCACTGTGCACCCCATCTCCAGAACATTTTCATTTAAACAACTCTCCATTTCCCTCTACCCCTAGCCCCTGGAAATCTCTATCCTGCTGTCTCTATGAATTTGACTACTCTTGGTATCCCATATAAGTAAAACCATACAGTGTTTTTCTTTTTGTGACTGGCTTATTTCACTTAACATAATATCCTCAAGGTTCATCCATGTTGTACTGTGTGTCAAAACTGCCTTTCTGTTTCAAGATGAATAACATTCCAGGTATGTGTAGATCACAGCTCGTTTAATCCATTCATCAACTGTTGGGTTGTGTCCGCGCTTTGGCTATTGTGAATGATGCTGCTATGAACGTGGGTGGACATATATGTCTTTGAGTCCTAGTGATTCTTTTACTTTTTGGCTGTACTGGGTCTTCGTTTCTGCCCGTGGGCTTTCCGCAGTTGCGGGGAGTGGAAGCCACTCTCTAGCTGTGGTGCCCCGGCTTCTCATTGTGGAGCTCGGGTTCTAGGGCGTGCAGTCTGCAGTAGTCATGATGCATGGGCTTAGTTGCTCCGCAGTATGTGGGATCTTCCTGGACCAGGAACCGAACCCATGTGCTCCCTGCTTTGGCAGGCAATTCCTAACCACTGGACCAAGGAAGTCCTCTTTTTTATGAACTTCTTTTATTCAAACAGAATACAGAAGGCTGTATGATTCATGTGACATGCCCCAGAGTGACTGAGATCCAAGACATCCACCTTAGCAAAAGGACACAAAATATCGCTCAGATTTGGACACACACACACAAAAATAGCCTTTTATGCATTTACTTAGTTTACTAAATGTGCTCAAAATGTTGTTAGCTGAATTCACAGTTTCCTTTTGAACTTCTGAGTGACTCTTACTTGTTTTTTTCCATTTTGTTTTTGCACCAAGGAGACCGCAGTCAAATAATACACAGCAACTGATTTCCTTTCTCTTAGGTTCCTATGATTATTTTCAGTAGATACCCAGAAGTGGAGTTACTGGATCAATTCATATTGGAATTACTAGATCATTACTGGATCATACAGTAATGCCATTTTTAATTTTTTAAAGAATCTTTGTGCTAAGTCACTTCAGTCATGTTCAACTCTTTGCAACCCTATGGACTGTAGCCCACCAGGCTCCTCTGACTGTCCATGGGATTCTCCAGGCAAGAATACTGGAGTGGGTCGCCATGCCCTCCTCCAGGGGATCTTTCCCACCCAGGGATCAAACTCACGTCTCGTATGTCTCCTGCATTGGCAGGCGAGTTCTTTACCACTCACACCAGCACCCTAAGTTGTTGATCAGTATGAAAACACAGGAGCTTTACGATATTTAAGCACATGTAGCAGGTTAAAAATCTGCCTTTCCCAGTGACTGTTCAGGCAGGTCAGACACATCTCAGGAGACAACTTTTTAGGCTGGTATACAAATGGTTAAGATCTAGGCTCACTGACCAGTGACAAAGTCATCATTTGTTGCTTTAGGCAGCATTGATTGGTGATGTCAGTATCTGAAGACTATGGGGAAGTTTCACATGAATTCAAACACGAGAGGATGAATTTACAAACCTCTTCAATGGCATGGTGTGTGCTATGCTTAGTCACTCAGTTGTGTCTGTCTCTTTGTGACCACATGGACTGTAGCCCACCAGGCTCTTCTGTCCATGGGGATTCTCCAGGCAAGAATACTGGAGTGGGATGCCATAACCTCCTCCAGGGGATCTTCCAAACCCAGGTTTCCCGCATTGTAGGCAAATTCTTTACCAGCTGAGTTACCAGGGAAGCCCAGTGGCCTTAAGAATCTACTAAAAGAGGGCTTCCCTGGTGGCTCAGTGATAAAAGAATCTGCCTGCCAATGCAGAAGACACAGGTTTGATCCCTGATCCAGGAAGATCCCATGTGCCACAAACTACTAAGCCCATACTCCACAACTATTGAGCCTGTGCTCTAGAGCCCAGGAGCTGCGACTACAGAGCCCGTGTATCACAACTAGTGAAGCCCAAGAGCCCTCCGTGCTCTGCAACAAGAGAGTCACCCACCCTCCCTGGCCCCACTGGCTACCACTAGAGAAAAACCTGCCCAGCACAGCCTAAAATAAATAAATAATATATATATATATTTTTTTAAAAAAAGGATCTACTAAAAGAAAAAATGGCTTTAATAATGAGCAAACAAATAACACATGATTCGCCTTGTCAAGATCGTGGTAGCCAGTGTTTCTCCACCTCGGCACTGCTGACCTTTGGGGCCAGATAATTCTGTGGTGGGGGCTGCCCTCTGCACTGTAGGATAGCTAAGAGCATCCCTAGCCTCTGCCCACTAGATTCCTGCAGCATCTTCTTCTCAAAGTGACAAGCAGAAACGCCTCTAGCCATCACACATGTCCCCTGGGGGTGGTGGTGCAGGACTGCCACTGGTTGGGAACCGCTGCTGTAGCCGGGGCGCCACTTGTCGTGTGTCGCAGTGGCCCACTGCTGTTATTTAGACCGAGATGGTCGGGTGACCATAAAACCGTATACATTTGAACGAAAGCCAGCTTGGGCTCCCAGGGTCAAGAATGTTTATAGAAAGAAGGACTGAGAGAGGACGGACGGCTGGGTCCGTGGCATCCTCTGCTGTACTTTCCCCTTGGGCTGCATTTGGAAATGAACTTGTAAATCGGAGCCTGCACACAAGACTGCAGGGGGCGGATTTGGTCTTCTGAACAAAACCAGCTTTCCAGGGGCCCTGCATGCATGCAAATTGCCGCTGCCGTGGGCTAATTATAAACGATTATGAATTATTCCTCATTGCTCCTGAAAGTGGGTCTTAGGCACAGCCTCTGCTATTCCCCGTGGGATTGGATAGGAGTGAGCCTGGATTTGGGGGGCATTTTAAAGAAGGAGAGGGGAGGGGGGTGTTTCGGAGGAGGGATGTAGAGAGGTGTGGAAATGCTCCCTCCATGCTAGACTGCTGACCGGGGCATCAAGCTTAAGGTGAGATGGGCAAGAAAACCCTCTGTCTCTCCACCCCCCAACCCGATCCATCCTCCATGTGCCAAGCCAGCCTTCAGCAATTGTGCTCAATGGGAAGGAGCAGAGCTTTCGGGGGATCCGGGGTATTCCCATTGCCAGCCTCTGTTTTTCAGCATTGAAAAATCTATACAGCTGTTGAAACGAATTCTCGGAGGTTTCCCTTCATCAGGTTCCAGACTTGCCATTAGGTCCAGACCGCGTGAGCTGTGCAGACCACCAGGGCATCCACTTTTTCCCCTGTACCCTGTGCTACAAGATAGCCAGAGCTGGATGCTCCCAGCTGGGCCACCACTCTCTGAGGAGAATGCTACCTCGGGTGCTTGTTACATAACAGCACATTCCCAGCTGGAGGGCAGTGTGCAAACTCCCTTTTCACATTCACTGCAGCAACCAGCAGGAAATGGGTCTCCAGTTAAATGAAGCCGCTGTTTATGATGTTTCAGAAGAGGCCAGGCACGGATACTCTCTCCCTGGATACAGAGAGGAAGAGGCACTGAAGCTGGGCATGCCCGAGTTGAACCCCCAGGGGCTGTTTGTTAAGGTTCTGCATAGCACACAGCTGAAGAACAGAGACTCTGGCCTGTTAAGGGCATGGGTTCAAAACCCAGCCCAGACACTGTGTGATGTTGGGCAGGTCGCTTCATCCTCCACACGTCAGATTCTTCACCTATGAGGGGGCTGATGATAGACCCTACCCCAGAGCATCCTTGGTTAAGTAAGTGAGTTTGCATATGGAAAGCACTAGAAAACTCCCTGGCATTCAAGAAACCCAGCTTGAGCTTTTCTCATTGCAGTCTGCTGTAGTCCAGTCACTCAGTCTTGTCCGACTCTTTGTGACCCCATGGACTGCAACACACCAGGCTTCCCTGTCCTTCACCATCTCCTATAGTTTGCTCAAGCTCATGTCCATTGAACTGGTGGGTGATGCCATTCAGCCATTGCAGTGTGGGCTTCAGCAAGTCACTTGAAGTCCCTCTGAGCCTCAGTTTCCCAACATGTAGGACAGAAACAGTAATGCCTTCTAAAGAGGGAAAATCAAGTAAGAAAACACATCTGACGTGCCAGGCACACAGCAGGTGCTCCATAATTGGCAGGGGGTATTTTTACATGATGGACAAAACCATGTCCCCAGCCTCTAATTCCTCTACCTTTTTATTGTATTGTTTTCTCTCTCTCTCTTCTGTGTTGGAGGAGCCGAGGGATGTTTTCAGCTCATAATTACTCTTTTCAATAAAAGGGTCTGTTTCTAGAATGGCTATTTGTCAGATCAGTCTGTTCAGTGAGCTCAGAGATGATCGCTGTCCCACCTTCTCCTTGGTGTTTACCTCTCCAGTGATGATCTCCATGGAAAGTAATTATGGCCACTGAGCAGATAATTAGAGAAGGGCTGTATTTTCCTCTTCCAGCTATGCAAATGTCACAGCTGGTTCCTCGTCCCTGAGTGCAGTCAAGCCCACTGCTGGGGTAGAGATAATGCCTTCTTATCACCAGTTACTCCCCCTGGAAGCATGCCTCTGCCCCTAATATGCTGGGTGACCCTGAAAGTGTTAGTCGCTTCAGTCGTGTCCGACTCTTTTCAAGACCCTATGTACTGTAGCCCATCAGGCTCCTCTGTCCATGGGATTTTCCAGGCAAGAATACTAGAGTGGGTAACCATTCCCTTCTCCAGGGGATTTTCCCGACCCACGAGTTGAACCCAGGTCTCCCACATTGCAGGCAGATTCTTTAGTGTCTGAGCCACTGGGGAAGCCCAGGTGACCCTTAGCCAGTATTTTAGCTGATAATTTTTCTAGGATTCAGCTTCCTTGCTGCTGCTAAGTTGCTTGTCGTGTCCGACTCTGTGCAACCCCATAGACAGCAGCCCACCAGGCTCCCCCGTCCCTGGGATTCTCCAGGCAAGAACACTGGGATGGGTTGCCATTTCCTCCTCCAATGCATGAAAGTGAAAAGTGAAAGTGAAGTCGCTCAGTCGTGTCTGACTCCTAGCGACCCCATGGACTGCAGCCTACCAGGTTCCTCCGTCCATGGGATTTTCCAGGCAAGAGTACTGGAGTGGGTTGCCATTGCCTTCTCCGTCAGCTTTCTTGGAGAAGGACAAGTAATATGCGATCCCTAACACCATGTTAGGACTTTCAGGAGCCAAAACAAAGCACAGGGCAAGGCCACTCTGGTGTCATACCAAAGTGGGTGAACTGGCCTGCAGTTCAAGGGATGTGGGTTCTCCTCCAGGCTGGGTGACCTCAGACAAGCCGCCCCACCTGCCCAGTGCTTGTATTGCACATCTGTAAAATAGGCATTACACATGAATCAGTTGTTTGTGTTCCTAGCTATTTATACTCTGCCTGCTTCCAAAAAGGATTTGAGACAGCTTGTAATCAGATGCTGTGAAAATAGACATGGAAAATCAAAGACCTTGAGGGAGGAGGAGGAAGAGGCAAATAGACCAGCCACATAGACCAACATAGCTTCTGTGGTTAATCTGACCCTTTTTGCTTTGGATCCCAGGAAGCTCAGGACTAAATTTGCTATTCTGGACTTACACAATCCAGACAATTACCTGTTCAAAGAAAACCCACTGTTACCAGTTGTTGAGGAGAGACAACCTTTTTCCAGAAGTAAATTCTTGAAATGATCAACAATGAGACCAAACCTCAGAACACTCTCTGTAAATATTAGGCTTTACATTGATTCACTAGAACTCTTTATTGAGCAAGATGCCAGGCATGGAGAACACTGGGGATATGGGATGAACAAAGCTAACAAAGTCGCTGCCCTCATCAAATATATTTTAGTGAAGAAAAGCACACAGCATATAATAAACAACACCAAATGAATAAATAAGAAAAGAGGAGACTATAAACACAACTCCAAAAATGATAGGGTGGGGGTGGTGACCTTGGAAGGTCAAGAAAGCGTCCTTGTGAAAGTAGCATTTGAGCTGAGAGCTAAATGGCGAGAAAACAGAAGTCTTGAAAATGTTTGAGGAGAAACAATTTTCCAGGCAGCAGGAACAGCATGTGCAAATGTCCTGGGGGCAAGTGTAAGAACTCAGCACTTGGAGGAAATGAAAGAAGAGGGGCAGAACAAGATGAGGAAGAGAAAGAAAAGAGATGAGAGACAAGGAGTTAGATGATGGAAGCTGGAAGTTCTCATACAGAGCTATGCGTTAGAATCACCCCAGGGAGCTCTTCAAAACACACCACACTCCGGTCCCATCCCTAAGGATTCTAATATAATTGGTCTGGGCAGGGGGAGGGGGCCATAATTTGTTTCAATCTCTCCAAGTGATTCTATAGAACACCAAGGTGAGAACCAGTGGTGTAGGGCCTTGTGGGCTATCTTAAGAAGCACTCGCTGTGATAGGAATCCACAGGAGGATTTAAAAGTCTTCTCTGCTGCTGGGTGGAGTGTAAATCTAAATAAGGTAAGAGTGGAAGGAGGGAGCCTAGGGTATGCAGAACCCTGGGCAGATATTTATTCAGGGCCTCTGTCTACATAAATAATTTGAGTCACCCCAAATCAATGAGTCAGCACCATTTAGATGACCAGAAATCATAGGATCCTATGAAAGAAATAGTCCATTGGCTAGTGTGAGGGATCTGCTTGCCAACTGGCCTTCTGACAAGGCCAGAGGCCCTGGGATGACCCCACAGGTGTGTGTCATCTGGGACACCTGGTCTACTGAATGTGTGTACTGGGTTGGGATGGGGAGTTAGAGAGGTGGGGACCTTAACATAAACAAGTCCCTGACTGGGCTAAGGATGCCCAGCGGCACGGCAGGCCCCAAATGGTTCCCAGGCATTAAAAAGGGACTAAGACTTACAAATTTTCAAGAAAATGACTCCAGAGTCCAGGACTCACTGAAGCCCAGCAGCCAGATCAAATGTAAGGATGGCATTGGGAGAGAGCACAGGTAGAGGAGGTGACGGGTGATGGCAGCCCAGGTGAAGGCAGTAGCAGAGCATGGAGAAAGGGGGTTGATCCAGGAATCCTGTGTGCCCTGGGAGGCAGAACCCATCTTATGAGCAGAATTTATGACAATGACAGTTTCAGAGCTGTTGACAAATATTGGGTCTTCTTGTTTGAGGGCACGTAGTCGAATCACACTTCTTTCCCCATCCGAACTTGTGTGTGGTCAGGTGAGTTGCTCTGGCCAATGAAACTTCCAAGTGAGAGGAAGTGATGTATCTCTTTGAACAGAAGTTCTGAGATAGCTCACAGCCCGCCATGCTTTCCCCTCTGCCTCTGCGAGAGGGAGCCTTCATGATGGTCCCCAGAGCGGCTGTGTTGGACAGCCATCTCCACTCCACAGTGGACATGCTCCATGAGTGAACATGCAGCCTGGTTGTTGGCAGCCTCTGAGATGAAGGGCTGAGGAGGTGTTCGTTACGGGAGCGTCACCAAGCTTGTCCTGACTGATGCAGTGGTTCTCGATTGGCCAAGGCTGAGTTTCACCCACAGATTCCTCTTGTCCTTGGCTCACTGGGGTGGAGGGATGAAGGGGAAGGGGTTTGCTTCCCAGACTTATTCATTTGGCAGGACCCAAGCCCTATTAGGCAGCCGTTTTCTGGGCCTTTGGAAGTCTCTGGAATAAAAACAGGCTGGTAGAGAATGTATACGTGGCCCTTACCCCCGCAGGCTGGCCAGCCGGGGCTCCTGCGCCCCCACCCCAGCTGTGGGCTCATTAGATGAAAGTGCTATCACCTGTCAGACAAACTGCTAGAACTGTGATAAATTAATGATCAAATGATACAGTCGGCACAGCTACTGTACTGCCTCGGCTAGTTACAAGCCGGCCGGGTGCTTAAAAAATGCAGCCAGCATTAAAAAAAAATCAGGCGTTAAAGGAAAATGTCACCCAGCTTTTCAAAAAGGATCTGTTTTAAAATGACCATAGACGGCTCAGTTTCAGAGTCTTTATTTGATTCCTGTTCTTTGTATTTTGTTTTATTGCTCACAAGGAAGGGGATGGTGGTGGAGTGGGGAGAAGGCAGAAGGAATGCTGGAATTTCTGACAATGTTCACCAGCCATCAGTCCCGTGGAGCATCTGACCAGGAATTCAACCCCTCTTGACAGACGGGGAGGTTCTTCCCAGGGCCTGGCTGGATCGAGTATCTGAGCAGTAATTACTATACAAATATAATAGTTAACACATTTTTTGTTGTAAGATCTTTGCTTTCTTATTTCATTGACTCCTTCTGATGACTCTGCTAAATCCCCGTTTCTCAGATTAAAAAGATTGATAGTCAGGAAGTTATCATGATGATCATTCTTTGAGTGCTAACCATGTATACTGTGTACATGTACCATTTCATACAACTGCCATCATGGACCCAGGTGGATACTAACATGATCTCTATTTTAAGGAAGAAAGAGAGGATCGTGAGATGTATGAAGAGAGTAACATGGAAACATACATTCAGTTCAGTTCAGCTCAGTCGCTCAGTCGTGTCCAAGTCTTTGCGACCGCATGAATCGCAGCACGCCAGGCCTCCCTGTCCATCACCAACTCCTGGAGTTTACCCAAACTCATGTCCATCGAGTTGGTGATGCCATCCAGCCATCTCATCCTCTGTTGTCCCCTTCCTCTCCTGCCCCCAATCCCTCCCAGCATCACGGTCTTTTCCAATGAGTCAATTCTTCGCATGAGGTGGCCAAAGTACTGGAGTTTCAGCTTCAGCATCAATCCTTCCACTGAACACCCAGGGCTGATCTCCTTTAGGATGGACTGGTTGGATCTCCTTGCAGTCCAAGGGACTCTCAAGAGTCTTCTCCAACACCACAGTTCAAAAGCATCAATTCTTCGGCGCTCAGCTTTCTTCACAGTCCAACTCTCACATCCATACATGACCACTGAAAAAACCATAGCCTTGACTAGATGGACCTTTGTTGGCAAAGTAATGTCTCTGCTTTTGAATATGCTATCTAGGTTGGTCATAACTTTTCTTCCAAGGAGTAAGCATCTTTTAATTTCATGGCTGCAATCACCATCTGAGGTAATTTTGGAGCCCAAAAAAGTAACACTGTTTCCACTGTTTCCTCATCTATTCCCACATTACCATATGTCAAATAGATAGCCAATGGGAATTTGCTGAATGACTCAAGGAACTCAAACCAGGGCTCTGTAACAACATAGATGGTTGGGATGGGGAGGGGAGTGAGAGGGAGGTTCAAGAGGGAGGGGACATATGTATACCTATGGCTGATCCATGTTGATGTTTGGCAGAAACCAACACAATACTGTAAAGCAATTGTCCTTCAATTTAAAACAAATTTTTTAAATAAAATTAAAAATAAAAAAAGGAAGAATCAGAGAGGTTAAGCCATTTGCTCATAGTCACACAGCCAATAAGAAGCAAAGAGGAAATTCACAGTTATTTCTGGCTCCTAGGACACTGAAATCTCATCCCTGGGGACTTACGGGAGCAATTTCCAAAAAGAAACAGGAAAAAGAGTTCTTAGGCTTAAAACCCAGACCCAAATCTGGACTGCTATTCGTGGCGTATAGGCATTCCATAAATGTATAGGTTTCCTCTCTGTGTCAGCCCTGCCTGGACCTTCCACCTCTAGTTTTATGAGCTTAATTTATTCTTTTTAATATAAAATCTCATTACCTGAACATGATACCACCACTTCCACTTTATCTTTGATATAAGAACAGAGAGAAACCTAAATCAAACCTTTAAATAAAGTCTATTTGCATGGTTATGCAGCACTTTCACTCGCTTTTCAAATTTCTAAACAAAATTAAGTCGAAATACCTTGAGGAGAGGAGTGGAAAGGGAAGGGGGATTAGGGCGGGGGAAGACCCCTGCACGTGGCTTTGCTAGGCAGCCGCCGGGGATGTGATTACTCAGAGCAGGAGAACATCTCTTGCCTCATGCTCGGCTCCCCGGCACAGGTTTTTGGAGAGCAAATCAAATGAAGTCTGCCCGAACCTGTGTGTGCCAGGGATAGATCTCAAAAAGCTATTTGCCTTACCTTGATGTATATTTCAAGGCATTTCCTATCCAGCGTTAATTTTCATAAAGGGAAAATTGATGATCAGTTTAAAGAAACATAGTCAAGGGTTTTTATTTCCCAGAAGCCTAGGGTGGGCAAGTTGAGGCCAGGAGTGGAGGTGGTCTTGGAAGCTGAGAGTGGCAGGGGTTTCTGGGAGAAGGAGCTTCTTCCTGGCCTCTGGAAGCACAGGTTCAGACCAGGAGCTCGCCTGGATACCAGCACCGAGAAGGAAAGAGAATGTCAGTTCTGTTGCCTGACTGGTAACTGTGGGCAAGATATGTCAGTGCTCTAGGCGCGCCCCCTCAGTTTTCCCATCTGTGAAATGGGGATGAACACTCCCCACTTCACAGAACTGGCACATTAAATTAAAATAGCCTATGGGAAAGTGTCCAGCCTTGTGTCCACAGACAAGTTAAGTGATACCTGTCATCAAATCTGAGCTGGACCCCTTCTTTTCTTAGCACATCTCTTATCTTGGGATCTGGGAAAAAAGTCTCTCCTCTTCCAGGAAGCCTTCCTTGATTGTTGATAACAGATCACTTTCTTTAGACCTCAGGCAAATAGGATACATCACTGTGGCATGAATAGAGAAAGCAACCTGAGCCCAAACACTGACTCTACATGTCCTCACTTGTGACCTTGGGAAAGTCACTTAACCTCTGGTATCTCACTTTCTTTTTCTGTAAACTGAAAAATATTCCCCAGAATCCTGCTTCATAATTCTTGCTTGGATCAAATAAATTAATTTCTGTTAAAGAGCTTAGAAAAATGCCTGATACATAACAACTTTCAATAAGAGTTAACTAAGATTATCAATATTACTCCTGTCATCTTTCAAAGAAACTTAGGTGTCTATGGCTCTGTGAATGTATGTGTGTGTGTGTGTGTGTGAATCTTACCTAGGTGATGTTTTTATTGAAGTTTACTCTACAAACAGAAATACAAACATACCAGAAATCCAAGAATTTTTACAAAGTAAATACATTTGTGTAACAGCTTCTAGATCAAGATATAGAATACCACCAGCCTCTCAGTAGAGTCCTTAGTGCTTCTCCTGGGATGTAGCAGCCTCCTGGAAGATGTGGCTGGAATAGATAGAATTCCAATAGGTTCCAATAGGTTGGTCAATCTTAGAATAAATTCTTGAGTACATGAGAGAGATGGACAAGGACAAGAGCCACTGTGATGAAAACTGTCGCTGATACTCTACTTGGAATACGCCTTACTCCCGTCTCCAGCTGGTCAGTGAGACTAATAATCCCTTCCTCTCTCCAGGGTTACATTTCCCCTTCTACACAAAGAGGCAGTTGGTTGAGATAACTTCTTATAGCTCTAAGGATGTATTTAGTCATCCATTGGCTTAAATATCTGAGCACCTACTAGGTGCCAGGTGCTGTCCTAAGCACTGGAGCTAGAGCAGTAAACAAAATAGATACCATCTCTGCCCTCAAGAACTCTACATTCTCATGGGATGAAGTGGACCATCGATACTAGACATCAAAAGTAATTCCATGTCATTCTGTGATTCCAGAGGAGTGCCCCAGCTAGAAGATAAAGGACAGCCACCTGTCACAATTGCTTCCCCAGTCCCCTTGGGTCTGTGTCACGGGCAGGTCACAAGTGGCTTCAAAACTGATTTTTCTGAACCATGTTCCCTGGAGTATGTCTCTCCCTAAGGGCATGAAGGGGCCAGGAGAGACTTTTCCCATCTACATCATTTTTTCCAATTTGTCCAAATGAGGAAAAAATATTTCAGACATATAAAAGACTCACAATAGAAATGAACAACCCTCAGCTTATGAGATGGAATTGAAGCTCTTTGTATCTCTCCCTGATTGCAGAGAAGTGTGAATTCTCCTGATAAGGAGCTCTGCCCTACCCACTATGCTCTGTGGATTTGAAGGAACCAGTTCCCACACACACCTGCCATTTTCGAAAAAATGAGTGCATTGCCTTAGGGGTCCCCTGCTTTCTGCCCAGAGTAAGATCTCATCAAATGCACACTTGGAGAACGTTCTCTCTGCAGAATGAACCTCTCGCTGCCTCTCTCTCCCCCAGGTCAGAAATGAAAACAGGCTGAGCTGGGCAGATGGTGACCCTTGTTGGAACTCGATCTGGGTAGAAGAGGCTGGTGGGTGATGGAAGTGACCGAGGGGAGACCAGGAGAAGGCTGATTTTAAATACGTTTGGGAGGAGCCCCCAGAGAGAAATGATTCTTGAGAAATAGGAGCAGGGGTGATATTCCAATTATTTAACTGGAGTGTGTTGCATGGGCCTCAGCAGACCTTCTGGAGCACTTTCTGGGTGGCCTATGCTGGGTCCAGTTTTTCCCTGTACCTGCTCAATTTTGGGAAGTCCAGTCATGGTAAGGAGGGCCTGGAGCCGCAGGCAGGAAAGGCACTCAGGGACTTAGTAGAGCAACTATTTGCCAACTGGTTGAATATATTTTAATATTTTTACAATCAAAGTAACCTGGGCTAGAGCAGCAGATACATGGGTCCTGATTGTAAAGAGCTGGAGAAAGAATGTTAAGGCAGGGCTCATACTCAAGTGCAGAAACTTCTATTCCATCATGAGTTTTGAGGGGCCAGCTTTATCCAGCCCACAGGAAAAAAGGCAATTTTCTGACATCGGTAGCCATTTCAGGAGTCCTAAGGGCGTGGGTTGGGCTTCCCAGGTGGTGCTAGTGGTAAAGAATCTGCCTGCCAATGCAGAAGATGCAAGAGACACGAGTTGGGATGATCCCCTGGAGGAGGGCATGGCCACCCACTTCAGTATTTTGGGCCTGGAGAATTCCATGGACAGAGAAGCCTGGCAGGCTATGGTCCATAGGGTCGCAAAGAGTCAGACACGACTGAAGCAACTTAGCACGCATGAACGGGCATGGGTTATACCAGCTGTGGATACATGCTAAGTCACTTTAGTTGTGTTCGACTCTTTGCCACCCCATGGACAGTAAACCACCAGGCTCCTCTGTCCACGGGATTCTCCAGGCAAGAATACTGGAGTGGGTGGCTGTGCCCTCCTCCAGGGGATCTTCCCAACCCAAGGATTGAACCCACATCTCTTCTGTCTCCTGCATTGGCAGGCGGGTCCTTTACCACTAGCGCCACCTGGCTAGCTGCCTATAATCCACAAATCCTATGGTTTTCTTGGAAATATAGAACGTTTTCTTTAAAAGTTTTCCTTAGTTGTCCACATTTCCAAATGGGGAAAATCCATGTAAAAATCTGAACTTCCGGTTTCTCCTGCAAATCAGAAGAGGCCACTGTCAGCCCAGCACCAGCCTTACACAATGCCCGGAGCAGGGTGGAGCTGCTCACCCAGATGGTGTGCACCCTCCAATCGCCCAAGTCCCTCTCCAGCCCACGTCACTTGCTCATGTTTGCTTTCGGACCCTGAGTTTGTCACCCCTGAGAAAATAGAAAAAGCAAAGGATTTGAAGCCAGAAGACCTGGGTGAATGTTTCTATCCTGCCCTCTCTAGCTCATCTAACCTCTTGGAATCTCACTTACGCCATCTGTCAAATACGGGTCATAATAATTTCTTCTTCAAGAGTGGTTGTGAGGAGCAAATAAACTGTACAAATCACTGAAAGGCAGGACCACATAGAGAAAAACAACAGAGGCATCCGAATCTGACTGCATTTAAATCCTGGATTTGTCACTGCCAGCCTGAGTCACCCTGGACTATCCTACAACTTTCCCATGACTCATTTTTACCATCTGTGAAATGGGCGTGATAAGGTATCAACCTCACAGGCTGTTGTGAGGGTTCTGTGGATTAGCATCATATATGCTGTCACATCATATACGCTCAATAAATGTGCGTCATCATCATTATTATTATCATAACTCCTACTACTATTTGACCTGCTATTTTTGTGCGGTGAAAACTTATGCCGCTGGATCCAGAAAGATTATCTGTCTGCAGAATAGCACAAGATTAATCTCTTTTCACCCAGAATATCATCCCAAGGGAGGATAAATCGTAAGTTGGAAAATTATTATTTGAGATAATTTTGATGTCAGTAAAATAAAAGCCAATCAATGACAATTAACGTGTTCAGTGGGGCTCTTTGGGAGTACTTTTTATACAATTTCCTGAATTGCTTCAGGAATCAGAAAACCCAATGGTACAATCACTCTCTGCTCATCCTTTCAGCATCTTCCTAGAACATCCTTCTGTTGTAAGCAGACAGCAGAACCATATGCTGGGGACAAAATAAAAAGGCTTAAACCATCTACCTTGGGCATCTTTAGTGGGTGCAGAGCTGTGATGGAAAGCTTCTTAGACTGTGCTCAGAACTACTCTTTCATCTTGGAACAGTAACATGACCATGCCCCTTGCATTTTGAAACAAAAACAAAGGCTTTCTCCCCTGCCCAGAAGTAATCTGGGGAGATTCCCATCTCTGATAGAAATAAAATGAACTGGATGACAAATACGGGTCAGGCAGCCTGAGAACTTGCCAAGGATGGAAACCAATCAAACGCTTCCCTCTGTAATGAAAATCCATTCCCTCAATGTATTATGCCCCCTCCCTCGCCCGTGACCCTGTTCCCATCAGGCTGTGCCCATGGTGGGTGCTTTTGAAGTCCAGCCAGTGGCCTCCCATTTCCACTTGTTTAGCACTTACTGCAAACCACGCCAGCCCCAGCGGCACGAGCCATTATCATTTTTGCCCCGGGAGAGAAAAGCAGAGATCTAAAACAGCTCTAGGAGATCCAAACAGGGAATATTTAAAATACCAAAAGAACGGGAAATGGGGTTGGGGGCATTTCTTTAATTTGTTTCTATTGCGGCAGCAGCAGGAAGAGTTTTCAGAGGGCTCCAGGCGGAAGGGCTGAGAAAGAAGCGAGGGTGCAGGGAGACACAGTGCTGCTGGCAGGAAGCAGGATTTAGAAGGCAGTAAAGAGCAGTGATGTGAAAGCTGAAGCTCCATACTTTGGCCACTTGAAGAGTTGACTCATTGGAAAAGACCCTGATGCTGGGAAAGACTGAAGGCAAAAGGAGAAGGGGGTGGCAGAGGATGAGACGGTTAGATAGCATCACCGACTCAATGGACATGAATTTGAGCAAAGTCTAGGAGATAGTGAAAGACAGGGGAGCCTGGTGTGCTGCTGTCCATGGGGTCGCAAAGAGTCAGACATGACTGAGTGACTGAACAACAAAACAAAAGAGCAGTGAGGTGAGAAAGGTTTCCTCCTGCCAAAACCAAAACCATGAGGTCACATGCCCAGACTCATGTGCCTGCCCTGCACATCTTGTTAAACTACAGACTCTGATTCAGTAGGTCAGGGTGGGGCTCAAGTCTCTGCCTCTCCAACAAGCTCCTGGGTGCTGCTGGTGTTGTCGGACTGAGGACCACACTCTGAGTGACAAGGGTTAGAAGGCTGGTTTTGAAGCTGGAGTTGCACAATTTTGACTTAGATTGTACCTGTATTTAGAGAGATCTTGGAGTGTCTGATGGAGATTATCAAGGGGCTTTAATCCATCATAACTTCCCTTTGCCTTCAGAATCAAGTTCCAACTTCTCCTCAAGACTTGCAGAGCCTGCAGCATCCATCCCAGGCCCATCCGCAGATTATTGGCCCCAGGCCCATGACTTGTGCATCTCAACCCTACAGTCGAGAAACCAACCATGTGAACTGTTTGCAGTGTCTGAACACCTTCAGGCTCTGGCACTTCTGGGTCTTTGGACATGCAGAGGTTCCCAACATGGAACCTCCATGCCCATCTCTCTGGATGGCAAACCTCTCTGCATCCAGGTTTCAATTCAGAGGACTCTTCCTCCAGGAAGCCTTCCCTGACTGCAGTGGTTAATTTTATGTGTCAACTTGACTGGACTAGGAAGTGCCCAGATACTTGGTCAAGCTTTATTCTGGGTGTGTCTGTGAACATGTTTCTAGGTGAGATTAACATTTGAATGGGTAGGAACAAGCAGATTGCCCACCCCAATTTGGGTGGGCCTCACCCAATCTGCTGAAGGCTTGAATAGAACGAAAAGGTTGACACTCCTGCAAATAAAGGACATCTCCCCCTGCCTGACTGCCTTCCAGCTAGAATACTCTTTTTTCCTCCCTGCCTTTGAACTTGAACTGAAACATTGTTCTTCCTGGGTCTTTAGCCTGTTGGATTTCAGACTGGAGTTATACCCTCAGCTCTCTTGGGTTCTGAGCTTGCTGACTGCAGATCTTGGAACTTGTTAGCCCTCGTAATTACATGAACCAATTTCATATTATAATAATAATAAACTCTACTGGTTTCTACTGGTTCTGTTTCTCTGGAGAAACTTGATTAAGGCAATGACCCACCCAGGATATTATCTCTCATTTCTGTTGTTCTTATACTTTCAGCTTATACCAGAGATTTCATCTTACACCAGTAAAAATACAACAGTGGAACTTTAGAGCTGCACTGTCTGATAAGATAGCCACTAGCCCTACATGGCTGTAGAGTACTTGAAATAAGGAAGTGTGAACTGAAATTGGCTGTGAGTGTAAAATTGCACATTCTAATTTGAAGACAGTATGAAAAAAATTTTATTTTATTTATTTAAAATTTATTATTTTATTAAATATAAATTTAATAAAACTTGTTATAATTTATTGTATCTATTGCCTGTTGAAATCATAACAATTGTGATATACTGGGTTAAATAGAATATGTTATTAAAATTCATTTTCCCTGCTTCTTTTTTCCTTCCTAATGTAATTACTGCAAAATATAAAGTTGAACGTGGGCTTCCCAGGTGGCACTGGGAAGAGCGTGAGGTAAAGAACCTGGTTGCCAATGCAGCAGACTTAAGAAATGCAGGTTCCCAGGGTCAGGAAGATCCCCTGGAGAAGGGAATGGCTACCTACTCCAGTATTCTTGCCTGGAGAATCCCATGGACAGAGGAGCCTGGCAGACTATGGTCCATAGGGTTGCAAAAAGTTGGACACAACTGAAGCCACTTAGCACACACACGTAAAGTTGCATGTATACCTTATGCTTATATTTTTGTTAGATGCTGCTGCTCCAGAGAAAGGCACAGTGAAAAGTCTAGATTTAACTAAGCTAGAAATGCTGAAATTTACCAGAGTCTTCCAAACTCTAGAAGTTGAATTCCCTCACGATAGTTTCATAAGAAAATATATCTTAGGGCACTAGAGTAGAAGTGAGCAAACTGCAACCAAGGGGCCAAATCCAGCCTTCCACTGGCTTTTGTAAATAAAGTTTTATTGGAATCACGATTATTCATTCACATAGTGTCTAAGGTTGTTTTCATGCTACAATGGTAGAGTTGAGTAGTTGCAACAGAGACCATCTGGCCGGCACGGCTTGAAATATTTACCATTTAACCCTTCATTTAAAAAAAGTTGGCCAAATCCTGGTCTAAGGCAAAAAGGTAGGTATTGCGGCTCTGGAAGGCAGAGAGGCCAGTGACTGGGCGCCAACTCCACTGCTCGTGAGTTGGAGTCTCTGGGCGCATTCCTGCAGACCTCTGAGCTTTGTGTCGTCATCTGTAAGATGGAATAGTTGTAATAGTTATTTCATGGGTTGCTATGAGAAAGAATTAAGGGAGAGGATGCAGCTAAAGAGGCTGGTAGCTAAACAATAACTATTATAACTGATATGTCTCTATGTCTTTATTATTTGTTTGTTTTGATGAGTTAGCGGCCCTGCTCTGTGCCTCCACGGATCCCTGCAGGGCGGTCTCTCTGTAAGATATTTGTCTGCTCCCCTGAGTGTCTCCTTACCCCAGACTATGTATTCTCTAGGGGCAGATGAGTCTGAGTTTTCTTGCTTTTTGTAGTCACAGAACCAGAGTTGGGAAGTTCTGGCTGGCTCCCTCTGCTCAATGCCCCTCACTCCTCTTGTTCTACAGAGAGTTGAGAGGACCCTTCTTTGAGGGAACTGGGTGAGAATGTGGTCTTCCCACACCGACTTCTCCTCAGTGGTCTGGGAGCAATGGAACCCTGAGGGGCTGGGTCTCTGCAGTGTTTAGTCAGACTTGTCGTGTTGAGCAGTCTCCATCCCAGTTCCTTGTAGGGTGCCTCTGAGTCATTGAGGGACCCAGAGCAGGCGTCCAGATGGGATGGAAGCCTATTTTTATCCACTATTGATCTCTCTTGCTCAGAAACCATCATTATCCTGGTGTAAAATGGCAGCTCCCAATGCAGGAGGTTCACTGTGTCTCTGGCCAATGGATACTCAGCAAATTGCTCCAAGCCACACCAGCCGGAGAAACAAAAATAACTTCACGAGACAGCCGTCCGGCCTGGCCCCACTGGGCTCTCAGAAAAGAGCTAACTTTGACCCTTTCTAACATTATCCACAGCTTTTCTTGTCTTGTCTTTGGGAAAACAAAGATGAAGCTAGTCTCTAATTGACCTGGTGTCTGCAGTTCTTGGCTGTGCCTGGCGGCTGAACAGAGGTGAGAGGCCCGCGCCAGCATCAAGCCCGGCTCTGCTGATTCTCCGGGAGCCATTGGTGGGCTCCAGACTCACAGAGGAGTAACGAGCATGTGTACACCAAAGGGCATCTGTGACCAAGGAAGAAGGTGATGTCCTTCTCCAAACTTAAAGCCAAGTTCCCTTTCCCCATGGAATAGCCTGGAAATGAATCCCTCCTCATCTGAGGGCCCGATGAGCAAGCTGACACAATACGCACCCCAAAGTGCCCTGTGGTGTGGGAGTCAGTGAAGGAGTTACAGAAACTTCCTAACCCATGATGTGGGAAGCACAGTCTTGGTCACTGGATAACATGAGTCCAGTCCCGTGGTTTGCAGGGAAATGTTTGACAACTGACATCAGAGGAAGGGGAGTAACTTAAATCTGTGGCCTTATTTGCTGATTTCCAAGGTGTGACTGGGGATTCCTTGATAGCTCAGATGGTAAAGAATCTGCCTGCAATGTAGGAGTCCCGGGTTCGATCGGTGGGTCCGAAGATCCCCTGGAGAAAGGCATATACTCTTGCCTGGAGAATCTCATGCACAGAGGAGCCTGGCAGGCCACAGTCTATAGGGTCCCACAGAACTGGACATGACTGAAGCGACTTAGCATGCACAGTGTGACTTAGCATTCACATGGTGTGAATATTATCTTCATGCCTATTACAAAGTGATCATCTCTCGCAAGCCATTCCACATTGTCTCCAGCTCACCATGGATTCCAGCTCTACCCCTGGCCTCTCTGTGACCTCAGACAAGTTACTTAACCCCTCTATGCCTCAGAGAGTAAAACAGGAATCATATTAGTGTCTACTTCTTAAAATGATCGTAAGACGTAAATGGTGAATGCCTGGAAAACACTCTGTGCTGGGCCTAGCACATAGGAAGCACCCAGTTAGCACCGGATATAATTACAATCCCTGGGATTATTGTTATCAAGTTCATAACTGAGTTGGCCAGGCAACACTCATGTGTACATGTACGTACATACATACACTCTCTCACTAACTTCTGAAAGGCCAGGCAAGGAGAGATTAGCTTTGGGTGGATCAATCCCAGGAGGCTTCCTGGAGGAGGCAGGATTCAAATCTGGAGGAGGTAAGGGAAGAAGAAAGGAGTGACTGGAAGATTGGGGGCCAGAGAGAGGACATACATAGAGAGGAACACACGAGGGATGAGAGATGGACAGCGGGAATAAGGGGATGAGAGTTCAGCTTAGAGAGTGGGCCCAAACCCACTTAGTACAGACTGGCTGGCATATGCAGGCTGAGCCTCTTGGGGCTTCTAATAACTGGGCCCAGAGTGGAAGCCCAGTCCATGGAGAGTCTGGAGCAGGGCACCTGGACCCCTTAGTAGCCCCTTGGCAGGTGGCGTCCTAGAGAATTGGTCTGAGCAGCAGACCCTGTACCCCCAGACGCCCAGAGTTTTCAGAAGTGCTCCATACCCGCCGCCCCAGCCAAGCCCAGTGGCCCTGACTTGGGTAATTGCGAGTGATAATTATCCAGTGTGCACAAAGGCCTGGCTTGTTTTCTCATTTGGGTGGGGGCCCAGGGTGGCTTTGTTTGGGCCGGGAATTGTCGTAGGGCCTCTGTTTAGCCAGCGCTGTCTCCTCTTTGTTAACATTCCTCACTAACTGTGGCTCCTCGGGGGCTGGAGCAGAGCGAGGAAGGCGGCACCCAGGCCCTCTGGCTTCCGTGGCCCCGCTCCCAGCCCTTCAAACCCCTGGGAAACCTTGGCCCTGCTTCCTTCTTGCCCAAGCCATCGGGGACAGGCCCAGAAATAACCCAGCTCACCTGGCAGGTGCAAGACTCACATCTCAGGCAATTGCCTTAAACACGGGGAACTTCCCCGGGACCAACGTGGCTGAAAACAGTCATTAGGTGTCACTTTCTATGGCGGTCTGCTCTCTCTCTGGGGCTGAGGGGCTAATTACACACCTGGGGCCATACCCACCTTGCACAACCCCCAGGACAAATGCTACCTGGGTCCTCCCTCGGTCCTTGGAGCCCACTCCCACCCAGCACTTACATGGCCGACAAATGAATGTTTTTGCCTGTCCTCGGTTCACATAAATAGCCACAAATTCCTATAATTAACTACAGTAAGCTAGGCTGGGATTAAAACAAAGACGGGCTTGTTTACTGGGATGTCCTGAAACAAGCAATTTTCAACATTACAGTGTCAACTACTGTCTCTGTCTTTGTTAAGCAAGGCATTGGGGTAAGGAGGTGGGGCGGGCATGATGAATGGTGAGGGACCCCAGCTGGGAGCCGGGAAGGGGTAAGGATGATCGTTTCTGATGTTTCAGCCAAAATCCCTTTGTCCACGGGTCACTGGGCCTCCGAGGCTTTAATACCCACTCCGCGTCTAGTGAAGGACAGTGGAGTAGGGTGCAGACAGGAAGGCACCCTCTCTTCCTCCCAGACGTTGGGATTTGAAGGTTCCCAGAAGAATTTCTTCCCTCACTCCTGGCAAAAGTGACTCCTTCCACCCAGCCAGCAAAATTCCTGGAATTTCCATTGTTAGGTGTTAAAGTGGAGTAGGGCTTTGGAGACCATCTGAACCAAGCCCTCCTCTTCCAGATAGGGAAAACGAGCTGTTCACCATTACTCAGGAGGTGATGACATAGCAGGACTTGACCTCTAGTTTTCTGATGATGACGGGGTCAGCAAACTAGGGCCCACAGGCCAAACCTACTCGATGTCTTGTTTTGTCTTGTTTTTTACCAGCCTGAGAGCAAAAGTGTAAGAGTTCTTACACTTTTCAATAATTGAAAAAAATTGAAAGAAGAAAGTGTTAATCACTCAGTTATGTCCTACTCTTTGTGATTCCATAGACTGTAGCCCACCATGCTCCTCTGTCAAGAATACTGGAATGAGTTGCCATTCCCTTCTCTAGGGGATCTTCCCGATCCAGGGAATGAACCCCGGTCTCATGCATTACACTCAGATTCTTTACCATCTGAGCTACCAGGGAAACCCAAAAGAAGAAAAGGCATGTGAAAATTCCATGGGGACTTCCCTAGTGGTGCAGTGGATAAGAGTCTGCCTTCCAGTGCAGGGGACATAGGTTCAATCCCTGGTCTGGGAAGATCCCACATGCCTCGGAGCAACTAAGCCAATGAGTGACAACAAATGAGCCCAGGTGCTCTAGTGTCAGAGAGTCACCATTACCGAACCCACGTGCTGTAACTACTGAAGCCCGAGAGCCTAGAACCTTTACTCTGCAAAAAAAGAAACCACTGAAATGAGAACCACAGTTCCCAATCACCGCAACTAGAGAAAGCCCGAGCAAAGCAATGAGGACCAGCGCAGCCATAAATAAATACATAAATAATTCTTTAAAAAAAAATTCCATGAAAGTTAAGTGTCAATGAAAAAAGTTTTACTGGGACATGGCCTCTCCTGCACTTACAGGTTGTCTTCGGGCACGTTCAAGCTACATGAGGTCAGTAGTTGCCTAGACTATACGGCCCACCAAGCTGAAAAGATTTCCTATCAGACCCCTTGGTCCCTGTGCTAGTACATTACGTGCGGCTCTATTAAAAAAAAAAGACAGAATTTCCTTTTTCAAAAGTTTGTTTTCTACTTGGAAGTCTTTCTTTAAACAAAATCTTGGGCAGATCCTTGATGTGTAAGGCTTATCATAAGGGGAGCTGTACTTTTTAGTTGGGTGGGAGTGGGCTAAGAACCCTGAGGAAACTTTGTGGGCTCCCTAAGCAGGTGGAAGAATGAACCCCCAGGTAAAAATAGCATCTTTTGCTGAGGCTTTCTGGTCCACCCTGAAGCGGCAGGGTTATCCACATGGCCTGCATTACAAGCATCAGTGGACAAGCCAGGGGTCTGGACAGATCCACTTCAGAGACAACTTGTAGGAGACTTTTCTGTTGGAATTGTCTTACTCCTCAGGGGTTGGACAAATGAATTTAAGATTCAGTAAATATTTCCTGAGCTCTTCCTCTGCTAGGTGCTGTTCCAAGCTTTGCAGATCTCAAGATGAACATCAGATAGAGTCCCAGCTGGGGCTGACATTCTAATAGGAGGGACAGAGTCTGAAGATGTTAGGTAATTAATGTCAAGTATGGAAATCAACCCTGAATATTCATTGGAAGGACTGATGCTGAAGCTGAAGCTCCAATGCTTTGGCCACCTGATGCTGGGAAAGAGTGAGGGCAGGAGAAGGGGGTGGCAGAGGATGAGATGGTTGGATGGCATCACTGACTCAATGGACGTGAGTTTGATCAATCTCCAGGAGATAGTGAAGGACAGGGAGGCCTGGTGTGCTGCAGTCCATGGAGTCGCAAAGAGTCGGACACGACTGAGTGACTGAACAACAAAGTTTACTCATAAAGAAGAAAAACCAAGTAAGGGTTAAGAGAGAGATGAAAGTGTAATGCAAAATACAGGAAAGAAGGAAGGACTCTAAGAAGGTAAATTTGAGCATGGAATGAATGGCTGAATGATAAAAAGAAAGGAAGAAAGAAGGAAAGAAAGAAAGAGTAGAGA
Organism: Bubalus bubalis; assembly: GCF_019923935.1. Classification (NCBI taxonomy): domain Eukaryota; kingdom Metazoa; phylum Chordata; class Mammalia; order Artiodactyla; family Bovidae; genus Bubalus; species Bubalus bubalis. The sequence goes on along the minus strand of NC_059174.1, from coordinate 22,905,712 downwards.
AAATCCAGACTTTGGAAAGGGCGGGGGCAAGCTGGCCCACACAGGTCACTAGAGAGAAACCTCAGGGATCCCCAGAGAGGGACAGATTGGATATTGAAAGCAAACCTTGAAAACTTGGAGATTTGTGTTGGGTGAGGGGTGGGGTGGGGCCTGCAAACACAATCTTATAACCCTGTGCCCCATCACTTGTGATCCTAGGCACAAAAAAAAAAAGAACCCTAAGGCAAGACCAGATATCCAAGGCACAGAGAAATTAATGGAGAATCCCCTGGAATCTAGGTCCTTTAACCCCTGGGGAAGACTTCCAGGGAGGGTGGGCTGCTGGGAGTCACAAGCAGTGATTCCAATTCACACCCTGCCTCAATGTTACATGTTTGCAGTCTGTACTCTTGAGTAGAACTCACGAGGTCCAACTCTTCATCCATGGCTTTGTTACTCTTGATGATTCGCCTTAGTGGTGCTGCCATAAAGACAATTTGGTGTGTGACAAGCTGACAAAGCTCATAGAAAGTCAAGAATGTGTTTAGTGGCCACCGAGCAATGACAAGGGCTCCTGCAGGTGCTGCCTCCCGGGCTAAAAAGCTGCCAACCCAATAGTCTGGGCCGAGAAGGCTGAGCCCTGTGAAAGCAGGGGAAGTCAAGAGATTCTACCCAACGCGACATTCTGCAAGTCACTTACCTTTTCAGGGCCTCTGCTGGCAGATTCTGAAAAATGGGGTGAAATGAACAATACATCCTCTCGGGCATGCTATGCAATGTCAGAGAGAAGATGTGTACAAAGGTCCTTAAAGGTCCTTTAAAGGTCCTTAAAGAGAAGTGCAGGCATCACTGATGATACTATTAACAGTGGCAGGTCAATGAGCCTCTGGTCTGGCCAAGGGAAGGTCATGACCTATTGGAACACCAGGGATCTCATTGGACAACAGGCCATATGTGCAGAAATTAAGACAGGTCCTCTGGCTGCCTCAGTTCAAATCTCAGTCTGGGTTCCAATCCCAGCACTGATACACAGGGGTCTTGCAATTCGGATCAAGTTACTTTATTTCCTGGGATCTCAGTTTCCTCATCTATAACCTGGAGATCATAACGGGACTAACTTTACTTAGGGTAACTACCAAAACTGCGTTAGTTACATAAATAAAGTCATGAGAAGGAGCTTAGTTCCTTAATACTAACTGGGACCACCTCTGCTCCCCAGGGCTCTTGTGAGGACAGGGTGGGCTCTGCTTCAAGAGAGAGCTGAGCACATGGGGAAGATTGTCTTACTCTTATCTGGGGGAATTCGGTGCTAGTGGGGCCTTGCTTCTTGCTTCTCCTTCTTCTGGCTGGTCACAGCATGGACCAGCCAGAAGAAGGAGAAGCATGGCATCAGAACTGACCAGATATGGTATATTGGGTTGGCCAGTGAGTTTCTTCAGGTCTTTCCATTACCTCATCTGGAAAAACCCAAATGAACTTATCGGCCAACCCAGTACCTTGTGGGTTTTCTTCTTCATCAAATTTTTTGCTAATGTTGAGCTCCAGGCATTAGTCTTAGTACTGAAGACACAGATGGGAGCCAACAGCCCAGTACCCTGCCTCTGGAGCTGATATTCTAGTGGAGACAGATGTAGAGAGATACACAATAGCTTGCCGAGAATGAGGGGTGCTACAAAAGAAGCTAGAGCAGATGAGAGGCTCCTGCCTGCGGCCTGCTTCAGCAGGGAGGGTGAAGTTCTCTCTGAGCAGGCGATGGCCGAGCACACATATCCTCTCTGACCCTCGGTCTCTTCATCTGGATGACTGTGACAGGAAGAACTGAGCAAGATGTTCGCTCTGCTCATCTTGTCTGCTGACAAGGTGCCGGGGCGTCCACCCCTAGGCAGCCCAGGGGCTGGCACGAGGCAGGTACCTGGCTCCTCAGGACCAGCCCTGAGCAGAGGTCTTTTTTTATTCGGGCCAAAGGTGCAATTAACAGCCTCCGCTTGGGCCTCGCCCAGCCCCAGGGCCTCTGCTCAGCCTGACTGACCAGCAGGAGGGAGGAGACCCTCCCAGGGCCCCTCAGTTCCCTGCCAGGGCTATTTTGGTGGTTGTTATTTGGGCAAGGAGTGGGCTAGCGGCTTGTGGGAGGGAGGGGAGGAGGGAAGATGCTAAAAATACCGAGGCCAGACTGAGGTGACCGGTCTCTACCCTCTTGCGGGCCTGGCCTCCCTTCCTGGGTGAGAAGGGCCTGGTCTTTCCTGGGGCGCGGGCTGCTGAAGGCTCAAACCCACTGAGGAGCCCTTTGGTTTTGGATAATGTTAGTCACAGTTTCCATTAGTAGAGAGGTTGCGGGGAAGGCGGTTAAGTGACCTGAGGAGGTCACACGGCTGTAGGTGGAGGACAGATGTATGAATAGTTGAGAAACAGCTGTAATTGGAACAAAGGCCTGCCTGGCCAGAGTGGCATCCTGCTGAGGAGGTGGTTGGGCAGAAGTCGGCATGATGGCGTCCCCTCTCCAGGCCCCACCAGCCCTTTTCTTGTTGCAGGAAGACCCAAGCCCCCACCCCCACCGCCTGTATCCCTTCTCCACTCATAATCCCACAGACCGGGACCACCTCCTTCAAGAGGGTTAAAGTGAGGACCCCGTCAGCTGAGATCTCACTCTATTCTCTGCTTTCTCCCCTGTTAAACTGGTAAGCCTCCAGGACACCAGGAGGGAGAAGACTCTTCTGAATCCTGGTTTGGTTGTATGTTGACCTTGGGTGACCTTGGACCCATCGCCCAGCTTCCCAGGCCTCAGATCTTTGGCTCTGACCACCTTGCAAACAGCTTGTTTGGGTGACTTTCCATGGCTTCTACCAGATGAGAACTCCAACAGAACTGTGGGTTCTTCAGCTCCAAGGTCAAGGTCTACCGCATAGTGAGGCCATCTCTACCTGGGGAGAGAGGGTCCATGGGGGGAGGGAACCTAAGGGAACCTCGATGTTAGGATCTAATCAGTCATTCATTTTCGCATCTGTTCCATTCTTTAGTTATTCCTTCAAGATTTTTTGAGGAAGCACCACCTGCTTTCAGGCATTCATCTAGACAATAGCAATTCAGTGGGGAGCAAATCCACACCCTAAGTCCTTGTAGAACTTACTCTGCAGAAGGAATAGACAGCCAGTGCACCAGTGGATGAAGCAGTGTGTTCAGAGGTGATGGGGGCCAAGAAGAAAAAGAAAGCAGATTAAACAAATAGGTAGTGTGTGTGTGTATGCATGTGTGTATATGTCTTGTTATCATTATTTAGTCGCTAAGTTTTGTCTGACTTTTGTGAACCCAAGGACTGTAGCCCTAGACTGCCAAGTTCTTCTGTCTATGGGATTTCCCAGGCAAGAACACTGGAGTGGGTTGCCAGTTTTTCTCCAGGAAATTCTCCCGACCCAGGGATTGAACCCCCATCTCCTGCATTGGCAGGTGGATTCTTTACCACTGAGCCACCAGGGAAGCCACCATATATATGTGTGTGTGTATGTATATGAATAAGTATGTTTGTGTGCACATCTGTATATGAGCATATATGCATGTATGTGTGTGAATGTTTAATGTGTATATGTATGAATGTATATATATATATGTGTGTGTAATGTGTGCTGAAACGTATTTCAACAATACGTGAATCGTGAACTTCCAGATGTTCAAGCTGGTTTTAGAAAAGGCAGAGGAACCAGAGATCAAATTGCCAACATATGCTGGATAATCAAAAATGCAAAAATTCCAGAAAAACATCTATTTCTGCTTTATTGACTATGCCAAAGCCTTTGACTGTGTGCATCATAATAAACTGTGGAAAATTCTGAAAGAGATGGGAATACCAGACCACCTGACCTGCCTCTTGAGAAATCTGTATGCAGGTCAGGAAGCAACAGTTAGAACTGGACATGGAACAACAGACTGGTTCCAAATAGGAAAAGGAGTACGTCAAGGCTGTATATTATCACCCCACTTATTTAACTTATATGCAAAGTACATCATGAGAAACGCTGGGCTGAATGAAGCATAAGCTGGAATCAAGATTGCCAGGAGAAATATCAATAACCTCAGATATGCAGATGACACCACCCTTATGGCAGAAAGTGAAGAAGAACTAAACAGCCTCTTGATGAAAGTGAAAGAGGAGAGTGAAAAAGTTGGCTTAAAGCTCAACATTCAGAAAACAAAGATCATGGCATCTGGTCCTGTCACTTCATGGAAAATAGATGGAGAAACAGTGGAAACTGTGGCTGACTTTATTTTGGGGGGTTCCGAAATCACTGCAGATGGTGACTGAAGCCATGAAATAAAAAGATGTTTATTCCTTGAAAGAAAAGTTATGACCAACGTAGACAGCGTATTAAAAAGCAGAGACATTACTTTGCCAACAAAGGTCCGTCTAGTCAAGGCTATGGTTTTTCCAGTAGTCATGTATGCATGTGAGAGTTGGACTATAAAGAAAGCTGAGCACTGAAGAATTGATGCTTCTTAAGTGTGGTGTTAGAGAAAACTCTTGAGAGTCCCTTGGACTGCAGGAAGATCCAACCAGTCCATCCTAAAGGAAATCGGTCCTGAATATTCATTGGAAGGACTGATGCTGAAGCTGACGATCCTATGCTTTGGCTACCTGATGCAAAGAACTGACTCATTTGAAAAGACCCCGATGCCGGGAAATATTGAAGGCGGGTAGGACAAGGGGACAAGAGAGGATGAGATGGTTGGATGGCATCACCAACTCAACGGACATGAGTTTGAGTAAACTCCGGGAGTTGGTGATGGATAGGGAGGCCTGGTGTGCTGCAGTCCATGGGGTCGCAAAGAGTCAGACATGACTGAGCTATTGAACTGAACTGAACTGAATGTGTGTATATGTATATGTGTTTATGTATGCACACGTGTGTGCTTGTGTCTCTCTGTGTATGCATGTATACATTCGAGTGTTTCCATGTGTGTATGCACATATACGTGTGCACATGTGTTTCTCTGTGTGTACATATATGTGCATGTGTGTGTATGCATGTGTGTGTGTGCATGTGTGACATATATGTGTGTCTCTCTCTGTGTACATCAGTGTGTATACATATGCATGTGTGTGGTGTGTGTGTGTGAGACTGTGTAGGGGGCTGGGAATGGAGATCAGGAAAGCTCATGTTTGAAGCGGGACTGGACGGACGTGAGTGTATGAACCATTCAGACACCTGGGGAAAGAGCACCCCAGCAGAGAGTGTGAAGCACAGAGGTGCTGAGGGATCCTGGAGGATACAGAAGGAGAGTCCTCCACGCCCTAGGTCCACCCCTCTGTCGTGGGTCACGGGGACAGAGGCAGCTCCTACGTTCTCTCGCCTATCACAGCACCCTCTCCCCAGGGCGGACCTTGCTCCCCTCTGCGCCCCTGGTGAACCTTCACCCTACAATTACCATCCTCTGCCCAGGGCTATTTCCTGCAGACTTGTAAATAGAACCTCTTTCAGCTCCACACACATTATGGTTTGTCTAAAACGGTGTCAAAGGAGCCAATTTTCCTGAACGGGGACCATTGACAAGAGGTGAAGTTTACAGAGGGTTCCCGCAGGACCTGGGCCTGAGAAGTCGAAAACAAGGATCCAGTGGTGACGCAATCGCCTGGCAAAACCAGCTTGAACAGAGGGGCAGACCTCGGGCATCTCTAGGGTGGATTTTCTTGGGGACGTGATAAATAAGATGGTTGGGGCACAACCTGACCAGCTTTATTAGGGAGAGGCCCCAGCTCGGACTCCAGGCATGGGAGGGTCTAGGTGCTGGTCCTGGCCTTTCTGCTATATTTCCATGGACCTGCTTACCCTTTGTGATCAGATGTCAATGAACTTAACTAGCCAGCTGTGATGAGTTGCAGCCATCTTGCAGAAGGGAAGGAGGCCGATGATTGGAGAGAGGAAAGAAGTATGAGGAAAGGTGAGACAGTTCTAAAGACCCTTCTCCACTCCACCACGCCAAGCAGCCATTCATGACCCAGGAGGCTGCAGGCCCATGTGATGTAGGTGAATTGAACAATAGCATCCACTCTAGGCAGAAGCACTCCCCAGGCACGGGACTTGGTTGAGTGGAAGGCAGGCTGGACTGGGGTCCACCTGGGACATGAGGGTGGTGATCTCCATTCTACTGAGGAAGAAACTGAAGTCCAGAGGGGTGTCGCACATTTCATGCTCAAAGTCACACGTCTGATAAGTGGCAGAAACAGGATTTGAACTCTGATTGGCCTCATCCCTAAGCCAGTGAGCCTTCCACACTTGGGAAGCCTCCCAGTCCTGACTCTGCTCTGCCTTAGCAAATCCTGAGAACAGCCCTCTGAGAAGGACCGTCCACTGACCATGACCTTCCCATGGCCCCGGAGGAGCGTCCCATGCCAGCTCTGCAGCTGCTGGCCGTTTCCAGGGGCCAAGCCTGAGCCCTACGAGGCAGATGCTGCCTGTTTTGGCCCAGGTTCCTGTCTCACTTATGCTTCTATGAATAAAGGTTCAGAGAGCATTTTAGGAACCAAAACCACCTAGTAATCTTCCCTGACTTTAAAAAAAAAAAAAAAAAAAAGATGTTCAAGGAACATCCTAACTAGAGAAGCATATTCACTTGGATTATATAAAGATGACCCAGGAAACAGAGGTTCAGCCTTGGGTTCTGGATCCAGATTTACCTCTGAGTCATTTAACTTCTCTGAGCCTGAGTTTCATCATTTATCAAATGAGGAAGATGTTAATATCTACTCTTCTTTATATCCTATTCACCTCAGGGAACGTGCATTTAACTTCTCTGAGCCTGAGTTTCATAATTTACCAAATGAGGAAGGTGTTAATATCTATCCCTGTTTGTATCCCATTCACCTCAAGGAGTAGTTGTTGAGAAATGGGGCAGCATGGTTAAGATGACAGGTTTTAGGGTCAAACACAGGTGGATCTGAACTCTTAGCCTCACCATTTCTATCTGTGTGGGCTCTGGCATCTTTGAGTCCCCTCTCTGAGTCTCAGTTTCCTGAGCTGCAAGATGGAATTAAAAATCCTTCCCCAGACTCTCTTCTAAAATGAGTTTGAGGCACCTGAAAAGCAGAAGCAAGGGAGTGAAATGTAACAAAGAATTTTCCTTCTCTCCCTGGGGATTTTTAGTTGTTAAAAGATTTATCTATCTATCTTTCTATCTATACATATGTGTGTATGTGTGTATATATATATATAGTAAAATCATGATTCACATACAAATATAAAGTGAACATGTGTCAAAGATTTTATTTAATTCATTAATTAATGAGGCAACAAGCACGATGTTACAGCTGTTCAAAGGAGAACTCAAAGCACCTACATATACAGGCAACTGAGAAAGCGGGAAATGAATTTACAAATAGACGCAAAAATAATTCATCCGGCTGACATTAATCAATTGCATTGCAACCAAACAAAATTCATTTGCATTTCAATGGATGAGAAGCATTTGAATTCTTATTAGTTTTGCACAACTTTCAAAGATGTAAAATAGCTCAAAGACTAAGAAATGTGGAGGTCATCCACAAGGAGGGACTAAACAGCACACACAACCATTTATTTCCTGCTCATTTCAAAACCTTTTACAAAATTTTCAGACACGGTCTTCTGATGCCCTTCCTGCACGGCCCACACCACCTCCAAACTAGAGAGCACACACACAAAAAAGAGTGTTGCTTGAGCCATTGGAATCAAGGTGGCAGGGGAGTTTCTTTTTAGGTATCAACTTCAATTCGTCAGTAGCAGCTGGCTACAGAGATGTTTGGAGGGGATTCAGAGCCTGTTCAGCATGGGAGAGAGTGAGTCTGGCCTGGGGGTGGGTGGTACTCAGAACTCTCCCATAAACTGCCCTCTGTGTATCTTCTCTGCTCTTTCCCTTTCCACCTGGCTGGACTAAAAAGGTCCCCGGGGTAACATGGAGAGTCAAATACTGCAAAGGGCAGAACCACAGAAAGGAAGGTGCCTGAGTCCCGGAGTGCAAGAGAAACTCCCTGTCAGGATACTAGACACAAGTGAGAAACAGATATTTTTCTTTGTTAACCTGCCGAGATTTTGAAGTTTATCTGTTTTACAGCTGGCATTACCTTACATTATATAGACTTCGCCTATCTGGATTTGAAATTTTGCTAACTTGCTATATGATCTTGAAAAAATGACTTCATGTCTCTGAATCTTGGATTCTGCAAATGCACAAAATGAAGATTATGATATAACCATCACAAATTAGGTGGGAGATCGAATAAGAGAGTGTATATGGCAGGAGTCCATGCCCCCTTTCAGGGGGACAGTTAAGATCAAAAGCATCTTTTCTCCTGGGCTGCACACAGACAGATCTTTTTACAGTTGATGTGATAGTCTCTATGAAAGAAGCTAGGGTCAAGTGGGAGCAGAAAAAGAGAAATGAAATGCTAGCACAATAACGATGGCGGAGGGGGAAGGATGGTAGTAGCTCCCAGTGGGCAGCAGCAAAGCCATGTTAATGGGAAAAATGGCCCCTCCTCCACATGGGAGCAAACAGAACCAACTCTAAAGAAGATGAATAACTATTGTGATAGGGTGTACCAGCCTTGCAGGTAATCTAGAAAGAACACTGGTACACGTCTCTTGGATGCAGAGGCTGAAGTGGAATCCACACACAGTCATGAACTTAACCTCATCCCTAGCTTCCTTTTGAGGTTTGCAATGGCTGAGCTGAGAGAGTCCTCACAGGGGTCTATTAAGGACACAGAAAGCATGGAACCTCTTTCCCTTTGTCCTGCAGGAAGCAGAGTATCTTGAGGACTGATAATGGTTACCATTCTTCAGAACTTGAAAATACCTGCCAATGGAGAGATGTGGGATGTATAAAAAGTGTTTTTAAAAGAAAGAAAATAGTCAGGAGGAGAAAGGTCACCCATGGTGGTGTGGGATGGAAAAAGAATCAGGGAGTCATCTCAGTGAAGTCTGGGTTTGCAAGGACCTTCACAGCACAAGGGAATGAGCACGCAAGTTATGGTTCTGACGCATCCCTCATGTGCAGCTCTCTCTTTTCACCCCAGGGCTTGCGTGCATGTTGTCACTGCAGTCGTGTCTGACTCTGTGACCCCATGGACTGTCCCACCAGGCTCCTCTGTCCATGGGATTCTCCAGGCAAGCATTCTAACGTGGGTTGCTATGCTCTCCTCCAGGATCTTCCTGACCCAGGGATTGAGTCTTCATCTCTTATGTCTCCTGCATCAGCAGGCATTTCTTTACCACTAGCACCACCTGGGAAGCCCACCTACTTCTAGGTGCAGCCCCCTAATATCATCCTGTAAAAGTAACAGTGAACTTCCAATACCCCCTGGCGTTTTCCTGAGTCACCTGTCTCACAGGCCTCCAGTTGGGGTGCTTGCTTCTCACGTGAAGATGGGGTGGAGCTCTCTAGGCAGAAAGTAGAGTCTCTCTTCTGTAAACTGCATGCCCACCCACAGACACTGGGACGCACATCACTGCTGTGAGCAGGTTTACAGCCAGAGACTGCTTCTTGGAAGCTCAACAGCTCCAAACACATCATCATCTTCTCGACCTCCCTGGCTGTTGGAAAGAATTTGAGAACTATGATTTTTTTTTAAATTTAAACCTTCAGAATGCTTCACTATTAAGCTTGGAAAACTTTGAAGTGGAAACGTACTTGGCACTCAGCATGGTCTTTTACATAGGTGGCTCTGAAAACTTGTACTCCAGCCATTGAGACATCCATGTTTTCTATTAGCCTTCCTTGCCGGCTGTAATCAGTCTCTGTAGAGACTCTGCCATCTCCCGTGTGAGTTGCTGAGAGAGGCCTGGGATTTGGAGTGACTTAGACTGGGATTTGCATTCTACACCTAAAATTTTTTTACCTGTCTGACTTTGAGCTAGGTTCTCTAACTTTCTGTGCCAGAGTTATTTGTTGTATAAAAGGAGATCATAAAAATTATAACCCCTACCTTACTAAGTGTATCAGTCAGGACAGGCTGGTCATGCTGTGTAACAAACAACTTCAAATTTTCAGTGCTTTGAGACAAGAAAGATGCATTTGCTCACACATACTCATGTTTATCCCATTGGCACAGAGCTTAGTCCATGTCATCTTCATTCAGCTAGGCTGGTAGTGGTACCACTATCTGGAATATCCCTGGTCATTATAACAGGGTGAAGTGAAAGTGGAGAATTGTGAATTAATCTGAACTGCTTCTACTCAGAAGTCCACATCTATTCATCTGGGAAAGTCATAGAGCCACACTCAGCTCTAATAGGAGAAGAAAATGTAATCCCTCTGTGCCTGGAAGGGGAGAGAAACTGGAAATTTTGTCCAGCAGGACTGATATATACCATACAAAGTTGGAGGGGGAACATGTGAGAGAAACCTTTAGATTGTAGAGGACTTGGGAATGTAAAGAGTTTTTACATTGATTACGATTCTCAGAATATCCAACCACCTTCTAACTGAGAAGTGACATACTTTCCAACGCCATGTCTGCTTTTGTGGTTACATTCACACTGGTATCAACAACTATAATCACTGAGGGCTTAGGAGAAAAGGAACAGAGAGAAACTTAACATGAAAAGATGCAGAGACAACTCTGGCATCTGTGTCAGCAGGGGTCCCACCCCAAGCTCTGTAGGACCAGTTCTGCCATTTGATTTGATGTTATGGGGTTTCCATCCTTGTATACTGGTCTTCAAGAAGTCTATTAGCCACTCTACAGTCTTTCATTAATATGTTTTTGCTTGTATTACCATCATAGTTTTCTGTTGTTTGCAACATACCTATAAATATCAGAGGGATATTAAAATAAAAATAATCTGTGTTGAACCTCAGCATCCACAAGAAGCAATCCCCCTCTTTGAAAGGATTGGGTACATAACATATATAAGCATTAACCCAATGGGACTCATTTAGAAATGAAAGATGGAGGGTGTGACAGGAGATGGAACCTCCAGGGTCCCACAGTGGGAGAGTAACAGAGTCCAGGGAGGGAGGCAGATTCTGCGCTTTAGGCCCCCAGGGCCTTCCAGTGAAGTAGCCCCCCTGGAGCTGGGCTGGCCTTCTCTGGGCCTGTGTGTGGCAGGTAGGGAGGCGATGAGGCTTGAATGGGAGCTAATAATAAAACTGAGTGAAAAGTCTGAAAGGCTTCTCCAATGGCTCAGTGGTTAAAAAAATCTGCCTGCAATTCAGGAAGCACGGGAGAGGTGGGTTCAATCCCTGTGTTGGGGAAATGGAGGGGGAAATGGCAACCCTCTCCAGTATTCTTGTCTGGAAAATCCCATGGACAGAGGAGCCTCCAGGCTACAGTCCATGGGGTCACAAAGAGTCGAACACAACTGAGCGACTGAGCACACGTGCATGCATGAAAACTCTGCACCCCAGTAACCCCTCTCCCCCCACCAAGCATCCTGGCAAGGGACACTCCCAGGACTGGTCACCAGGATTCCTGGCATGGGCCCAAGAACAAGCAGGGGTTGGGGCAGCAGCCCTTGCCCCCGGAGCCACCAGACAATCGCTCTGCAGTCCACAGCCCTCCCGTAAACAAGCTGTTGTGCCTGAGAGAACACGATAATAGCAGCCCCTGCCATCCTGCCCTCTCTCTGTGTCGGGGAAGGTCTGCAATTACTGTCTTAACCGACGCAGATATGGCTGGTGGAGGGCAGACATTTCCTGAAGCTGTATACAATTTTTGCAAACTTCCCTCATCTCCCTCTTCTAGAGCTGGGGGTTCAAGCTCCCTCCCTCCAGTTCCATCCCTTAAACTTCTCTTGCAAGGGCAATGGCGAGGCATGATCCAGGGAACAGAACCGCAGGGCCTTCTTTGCCCACAACTTGTATCCATGGCTGTGGCTGAGGCTGGGGGGAGGGGTGGGGGAGGGACAGTGCAGAAAAGTCCCTGTTTAATGATCTCTACCTGGACCTTCACTGTGCCTGGAATATCTCCATCAGAGACTCAGTCCTTTGTTAAAGCATGGCTCTCATAAAGTACCTGCTAGACTATGTTTATCTCTAGAGGATACCAAAGGGACTTCAGAGAAAGTCAATGGTTCAGATGCCTAAAACAGAACATATTCAAAAGTAGATAAATGCTGGCAAGGGTGTGGAGAAAAGGAAATCCTCCTACATGATTGGTGGGAATGTAAGTTGGTACAACTACTATGGAAAACAGTACAGAGGTTCCTTAAAAGACTAAAAATAGACTTATGATATGATCCAGCAACCCCATTCCTGGGCAAGTATCTGGAGGAAACTATAATAATTTAAAAGACACATGCACACCAAAGCTCTTAGTATCACTATTCACAATAGTCAAAACGTGGAACCAACCTAAATGTCCATCGAAGAGGAATGGATAAAGAAGAGGTGGTACGCATATACAATGGAATATCTCTCAGCCATAAAGAAGAAAGAAATAATGCCATTTTGCAGCAACATGGACAGACCTAGAAATTATCATACTAAGTGAAGTAAGTCAAAAGACAAATGTCATATACCACTTACATGTGGAAACTAAAAAAGTTAGACACATGAACTTATTTACAAAACAGAAATAAACTCAGAGGCACAGAAAACTTATGGTTACCAAGAGGGATGAGTGAGTGAGTGAGTGAAGTCGCTCAGTCGTGTCCAACTCTTTGCGACCCCATGGACTGTAGCCTACCAAGTTCCTCCATCCATGGGATTCTCCAGGCAAGAATACTGGAGTGGGTTGCTATTTCCTTCTCCAGGGGATCTTCCCGACCCAGGGATTGAACCCAGGTCTCCTGCATTGTAGGCAGATGCTTTACCATGTAAGCCACCAGGGAAGTCCACCAAGAGGGATGGGGGGAAAGTAAAAATGAGGAGTTTGGGATTATTATACACACTGATATATATAAAATATTTAACCAACAAAGACCTACTATATAGCTGAGGGAACTATATTCAATATCTTGTTATAACCTATAATGGAAAATAATATAAAAAAGAATATATTCATATATATGTGTGTCTGTTTATAACTAAATCACTTGGCTGCACATATAAACCTAAACCTAACACGACATTGTAAATCAACTACAATTCAATTGAAAAAAAAGTAGATCTGCCCAGCCCCAATCTGAGGGACAGTGTTGAGTGTTCTGGATAAGTCAGACCCGAGTCTCTAAGCTGAGATTTGGCACCCACTGCTTAGTGTCAGCTCTGCAGGCCTAGAAATAATTATCAAGGACTTGCCACAGGACCAGGAGAGAAACTAGGAAATAGAGAAGGAACCAAAGAGATTTCTGGGCTTTAGAAATGTACTGCTAGTGCCTGAACTGGACCTAGTATTAGCCATCAAATCTTTTTGTGCCTTAGCTTTCTCATCTGTAATATGGCGATGATAACTCCATGAAGCAGGACAAGTTTGGTTATCTTGCAGTAACAAGCAACCCCAAAGCTGTCAACAACACAGGTGTGTTTCTCACTTATACTACAAGTCCGCTGTGCATCATCGAGGAGTTTCTCCTCATTTTGTTCAGAGTGGCTACCAACCCAAATGTTGCTGGGTGATAATGGGAGGGAGAAAGAACGATAAAGATCTTGAACCAGCAATCGTACTCTGGCCTGTAAATAACACACGTCTCCCCTGTTCATACTCAATGGCCAGATATAGTCTCCTGATCCTTCCAATTAAACGAAGAGCAGTCTATGTGTTCTGGAGAGAGAAAGCCAGAAATACTTGGTGAATAGCATTAATGCCAAGTCAATAATCACAGAGGGCTTCCCAGGTAGCTCGGTGGTTAAAGAATCCACCTGCCACGCAGGAAACACAGGTTCGATCCCTGAGTTGGGGAGATCCCCTGGAGAAGGAAATGATGACCCACTCCAGTATTCTTGCCTGGGTAGTCCCATGGACGGAGGAGCCTGGTGGGCTACAGTCCAGGGAGTTGGAAAGAGTCAGACAGGACTTAGTGATTAAATGATGACGAATAGTCATATAACGTATTTCTAGAGTTGTTGAGAGAATAAAAGGAACTCAATTTATAAGTTCTATATAAATGTAGGCTGTTCACACTACGATAATAATGGTGGTGGTACTGTTTATTAATAGTCAGGATACTAAAGAAGTAGCCAAGTAAACTGTCAATGAAGGGAAAATCACAATTCTAAATGCCTATTAAAGTGATATTGGAAAATTTGATGTCATGTCAAGAAGAACCAAATCTTGGCTGCGCCACTAATTTGCTGTGTGATCCTAGGAAATATGCTGTTCGTCTCTAAGTTTCCAATTCCTTTTTGTACAATAGCAGTCTTGGATTCATTATTCAAGAATGAACTTGGGAGGCAGGTAGGGTATAAATAAAAGGAGTCTGGGACTGGCTTTAGCTCACCCTCACCGGCTGGGGTGGCATGTACCCGTTGGTGCTGAGCTCAGGAAAATCCTTGACATTGGAGCTGTCTGTGTCAGGCTTATGAATCTCAATCCCTAAATTATGGGTGACAGTGGCTTCTTAAAGAGGAAATGAATTGTTGCAACACAATCCAGCCATGTTGTATCGATATGATTAGCTAGTTATCCATGGAGTGCAGTAATTTGCTTTGATTTTTAAGTATCCGTTAGCAGCCAAGTCCTAATGAGGCGGCTCTAAATTGATTAGATACTCCAAGATACAGCACGGTTCACAGATTGTTTCAGAAAACTGTCAAGATCCTGAGACTGGCATTTCATTGGATTTAATGATTGCTGGAGAAGGTGTGTATCCCAGCCAGATACAATCACATTTGTCAGCATGATCCTTTTAAGCACAATTCAATTAAAGTGTTATTCTTTAATTTTATTAGAACCGGAGCCCAGAGCTAATGCAAACGCCCGATATTGCATCAGGAGGGGAGTGTGCACAATTTAATTTCCCTAATTGGAGTTTAGTGATCTAACATGCTTTTCATATCTTAATTCTTGGGATAATCTCAGGGTTTTGCACCTGCTATGATTCCTTTCATGGAGATGAGGAATCAGAGGCAACCGTTATGGCTGGCGTGGAATCACTGGGTCACATCTGCCTCATTGAAGAGAATTTGCACATCTGGATCCTTTGTTTTTATCTGACCCTTTCCCACTGATCTTGGCCTTGACTTTGATAAAGAGTGTCTCTAAGCTGGATATGAACAGCGTTTCCTACCAGGCTGACGGTCTTAGTATGAGGGTGGTAGAAAGAATGTGGGCTCGTTTTGGATCTCAGCTCTATCACACACGCATAAATGCACTTGATCAATACTTGAGTGGGTGCCTGCTATGTGCCGGATACCGCATCATGGGCCGAGGGTACAAACATGAGCAAATCAGTCTTGGCCTCTGACATCATGGAACTTAGAGCCTGCTGGGGAGGGGGTCACAAATAGTAATCACATGAATATCAAAACAACCACCACTGGAAAATAAGATGTGGAGGGAAGGAGCCATGTAAGAAAGAGACCTCGTCCCACTGAAGGCTTAGTGTAGGGAGAACCTCCAAAAAAAGTGCCATGAAGCCCTCATGAAGGACACTCCCTCAGGCTGCAAGGGCCCTCCCCCCGGCCCCACACAAGTCCCAGCCTTCAGGTCTTGGGCAGAGCCTCAAAGTAGGAAGAAGCTTGGAACATTTGTGAAGCAAAGAGTTGGCTATTCAGTTTAAATGAGTTCGAAAGTGTCAAGGAATTAGTTTAGAGCAGTAGCTGGGGGCCAGATCCTGTAGGATCTTAACGGGTCTCAGTTGACATCTATTGTCCCGATATCTCAATGTGAGCAATAAATTATAAGGTCACCACTTAGAAGTCAAAATGGAGAGGGGTGTTTTACTGCTAACATCATCTAGAATTGCTGATTTGTTGTTGTTTGTCATTTAGCCACTAAGCCATGTCCGACTCTTTTGTGACTCCATGAACTGCAGCCCACCAGGCTCCTCTGTCCATGGGATTTCCCAGGCAAGAATACTAGAGTGGGTTGCCATTTCCTTTTCCAGCAGGGTCTTCCCAACCCAGGGATCAAACCCACATCTCCTGCAATGTAAGTAGATTCTTTACTGCTGAGCCACCAGGGAGGCCCCAGAATTGCTGATGCATGGAGCTAAAAAAAAAAGACTATAAGAAAAATAGCTACAATGTATTAAGCTCTGTGTGCTCAGCCATTATCGCTGGCTGTTTTCAGTGGCCGTGGGAGGGCACTGTGATTGTGTCCTTTCTACAGGTGGGAAACTGGGCCTCAGAGAGGCAGTGCCTGTGCAAGGTCATCAGCTAGTGAGGAACAGGGCAGCAGTTAAACCTTGCCCCACTGATCCGTAAGCACCGGAGTGAATTGCTTGTTTTCCTAAACCTCTCCTCTTTCCCAGTCCTCAGTGCACAGCCTGCTAGAACTGCAGGTACCAGAGCCTCCTTCAGGCCACGCTGAGTGTCCAGAGCCCTGTGGATCCCACACAGCCCCTCCTCCCTCAGCTCTTGACTGGCCTAAGCCAGTCTACCTCCAGCCAGGATTCAATGGCAGGACGCCCAGGGTCTGCCTCACTCTGGACACTGTCACTTCTAGGACCAGGCCTGGCTACGTCAGGTTTTGTTGGACTCTGTGGGGAAATAACACCCCAGCAGTGGTCATGGGGGCTTCCCTGGTGGCTCAGCTGGTAAAGAATCTGCCTGCAGTGCAGGAGACCTGGGCTTGATCCCTGGGTTGGCAAGATCCCCTGGAGGAGGGAAAGGGGAAAAGCTACTCACTCCAGTATTCTGGCCTAGAGAATTCCATGGACTGTATAGTGCATGGGATTGCAAAGAGTCAGACACGACTGAGTGACTTTCACTTTCACCTACTATGGTGTCTGGTGCAGAGCAGAAGATTGATAAATATTTTTGGATGGATGGATGCACACATGGATGTATGGATGAATGCATGGATGGATAGACAGGTGGACACACGCATGCATACATGGATGGATAGCTGGATATGTGGACGGATGCATGCATGGATGGATAGAGGGTAGATGCATAGGTGGATGGGGAAGGCCCTCAAGTCAAACAAGACCACATGCAAGTTGATGTTTTAAGGCAGCAAAACCAAAAAGCAGGTATGAGAATAAAGGAACAAAGTACTTCCTGGGAGGCTGAAAAAGCAGACCCAACAAGTCTTTGAGGATGGTAAAGCTCATAGAGATAGGTAATCCATGCATTTTTGACTTAGGACTGGAGCTGCCCTTCAATCCCTGCCTTTCCAGAGGTTGGCAGGCCTTATTTCTCTGGTTCCTGCCCATGTGCCCTCCATGACACAATGCCCCTTGAGTGGGGGTCTGTTTCTTGCCACCCAGAAAACCCAAATAGAGCAGATGACCCTGGACTCTGTGGCATTTTTTCCAATCTAACGTTATCTTCTTCTTGGTTATCTTATTGAAGTGTCATGATAACGTGGGAAGTAGGCAATCAGCTCCAACGGACAGATGAGAAAACTGAGGCCACAAAAAGAATTAAGGGGCTCGTCAAGGATACACTGGGAGGTGCTGGCTTTTCCAGAGCCAGCTCCCAAGGCCCGGGTCTAGGAGTTTCAGCTCCTCATCACCTTCTCCAGTTTGTCACTGACATGGGTCCCCCTGTGACATCTCAACTCCTCCCTCTGCCTCCAGAGGTAAGACTTGCTAGGCCAAGTCTGTCAGAACAATTTGGATTTAGATGAAAAACTAGGAACTTCTGCCCCGAGCCACCTAATGGGAAGAGAGTGACGAGAAGAGAAAAAAATCCTTCAGAGACAGAAGGGAGGCTAGCAATGTTTTTCTGGGAGTCATCGGTAAAAACTAATACTTGCCTAGGTGATACTCTGTGCCAGACCATGTGCTAAGTTCTTTACATGAATTAATTCATTTCATTCTCCCCAAAACTCTAGGAGATTGGGGGTGGAGGAGTATTACTGATAGATGAAGAATCTGGGGCACAGAGAGGTTAAGTAACCTGTCCAAGGTCATACAGCTAGTAAGCAGTAGAGATGGGATTTGTACTCACAAGGCCTGGCTGGCATTAGCATCTCTGCTCTTAATATGCACTAACTCATTTCTGCTTCCAAACACTCCTATAAAGGGGTATTAGCAGCACTTGCATTGTGGGGATAGTAAAATTGAGATTCAGGGAAGAAATGTGATTTGCTCAAGGTTTAAGCTTCATGAGCAGCGAGGTGACTGGCTTGGGGACATCCCTGGTGGTTCAGTGGTTAAGAATCTGACTGCTGACACAGGGGACACAGGTTTGATCTCTGGTCCAGGGACCAAAATCCCATGTCCCTCAGGGCAACCAAGCCTGTGTGCTATAGCTACTGAGCCCACATGACCTAGAACCTGTGCTCTGCAACAAGAGAAGCCACTGCAATGAGGAGCCCACGCAGGGCAACAAAGAGTAGCCCCCACTCACCACAGCTAGAGAAAGCCTGTGTGCAGCAAGGAAGACCCAGCGCAGCCCAAAATAAATGAATAAATAAATAAATAAAATTGTAGAAACGATGACTGGTTTGTTCTCTTTGGGTCCAGGCCAGACAGCACCTCCCAGGATGGAGACCTGGGATGATAGATGCTGATGATAACAAACACTGAATGTATACTTACGTGTCAGCCACTGTTCTAAGTGCTTTATAAGTAATAACTCAGGTAATCCTTATATAAACCCTATGAAGGAAGTATAACTTATCCCCATTGTACAGATCAGGAAACTGAGGCCCAGAGAGTTTAGGTAGTTGGTCCAGGATCACACAGCTAGTAAATACTGCAATCTGGCTCCAGAGTCATCTAGCTTTTCTGCCTTATCTCCTAGACAAAGGCCCTCTTCAGGCTTGAGGGCTACTAACCTGTATATGAAATTCGCATCTAGGTACGGGGGAAGGTACCTGGAGAAACACGGGCCTCCTTAATTCTGAATAGCAGCAGATGACGTAGCCCGGATCAGGGGTCGGGAGACACCCTCGAGTGGGACAAAACAGAGCCCCAGGAATGAGATGTTCATGTTTGAAGCTTCCCCAGGGGCTGGGTTCACTAATGGAAACCCACAAGATGTGCCAATAAGAGATGGGATGGGGAAGGTGGGCACCTTGCTCTGCTCTGCACGGGGGTGATCTTACTGTCAGAAATGATTAGGGGTCAAGTTTGTCTTCGAGCCAGCCTGGGGGCCAAGGCAGGTATGGGGCCCAGTGGGAAGATGAGAATGAGGGAGGGGCACTATTAAACCAGAAAGAGAAGCAGACTTAGAGAGGCCAGCAGAGGGAATGGGGAGGGAATGAGATGGAGAGAGAAGGGGAAGAGAGACATATTGAAGCAATTGGAAAAAAAATAAAAGGAGAGAGAATAATTTTGAACAAGCTCTTTTTAATCTCCCCTTCCCCCATATCCCTCATTCCCATCCCTATTTCCCTGCCCGGTCAAAGTTGTGATTAAGTTATCCTATACATAACAAATAGAGTGAGACTGGCCTCTTGGAAAATTATTTAGGGAAATAATTGAATTATTTTCTTCATGAACACTGGTCAAATAAAATGATTCTGCCCCCTTTTCATTCCAAGGTGGGGCTGGAGCAGTGGAGGAAGGGTTGGGGGGCAAGGTTACCAGCCTGCTGGTGGAATTAACTCCTCAGTCTTTCTCTTTTTTTCTCTGACGGGTGGTAAAGATTCATTTCATCTTCATGTCTGATGGTCCTGGCCGAGGAAGTACTCACGACAGTGAAAAATGGCATGTGGCTCCAGGAAGGATACCAGAGAAATAAAAGGCAGGCCTCCAGCCTCCATCTGCAAGTGGGAGCCCAGATGCTGGTGCCCGGGATGACAGGAAGCCCGGGTCTCCCCTGGGACATCAGGAAAGCCCACAGTCCTCGGCTCCACGGTTTTACGGCAGGAGCCTCTTCTCCCCTACTGGACCCCAGAGAAAAAGAGGTCGAGCCCTAGGGATGTCCTGCCCCAAAGGAGCTGGGTAGGGGGACCAAGGCTTATTTATGACACTGCTTGAGTTTCATTTGAATCAGAGAGAACGGTGAGTTTGACCCTCCAAAAGAGCAGTTTTTGATAATACGCTTTTCTCAATGATACTAACTCCTCAATTCAGAGCTTCTAGTTAGCACTCCTAACTATGGAGGACCAGCCCCTGTGAAAGTCTATGCGGTTCACAACTGGTGATGGGATTTCTTTTTGTTTTCATGTTTTATAGCAACAGCGCTGACTGGCCTCATAATGCTTTGCTGTCTCCTCCTAGAGTGTAGCCTCCTCCTTACTTTCCTCCTTCCCTCTCCTCTTCCTTCTTCATCTTTCCTCCATCCCCCTCTCCTCCTTCCCTTCCTTCCCTCCTCTCTCATTTCCTCTCCCCTTTATTTCAATAAACATCTACTGAGCACCTACTCTGTGCCAAACCCTGTTCTAAGCTCTGAGAACCCAGCAGTGAACAAGACAAGATTCCTGTTCTCATAACTCACATTCTATAAAGAAATGCTAGACAATAAACAGAAAAAGAAACAAACCCACAAACAATGCTACAGAAGACTCTTGAGAGTCCCTTGGACTGCAAAGAGATCAAACTAGTCAATCATAAAGGAAACCAACCCTGAATATTCATTGGAAGGGCTGATGCTGAAGCTGAAGCTCCAATACTTTGGTCACCTGATGCACAGAGCCAACTCACTGGAAAAGACCCTGATGCTGGGAAAGTTTAAAGGCAGAAGGAGAAGGGGACGACAGAGGATGAGATGGTTGGATGGCATCACTGAAATCAATGGACATGAGTTTGAACAAACTCTGAGAGAAGGTGAAGGGACAGGGAGACCTGGCGTGCTGCAGTCCATGGGGTCGCAGAGAGTCAGACACGACTTAGCGACTGAACAATACAAACAATAATGCTATAAGTCATGTTAAGCACTTTGAGGAAAAAAAAATGGACAAGGGTCCTGGGGTGGGGCAGGGTGGGATGGAATGGGCAGGGAACACAGTGTGTTTGGACAGTTGGAAAGGCGTCTCTGAGTGGGGTCTGGAGTAGAGGGAAGGTCGGAGGAGATGTGTGGTCAGATCTCGCTAAAACTGATGTTACTCTGGGCCAGTTAGGAGTTGTGTGGCTGCTGTGTGGGAAATGGACATAGAGACAGTAGCCCAGGCAGGTAGAAGCAATGGAGGTGAGGATCCTGGAGACAGAGCTCACTGGGCTGCTTAGGCAGTGGAAAAAGAGTGGGATCACCCTGGGATGATGACAGGGGGAGCACCGGGTGAACAAGATGCAGCTCCCTACCCAGCCGGGCAGCCAAGGAAGCCTTCAGCCCCTGGCTGCGGTGGGTGCCTCCATGCCGGGAGGGCACGCTGAGACAAACAAACACCTTGACCTTCCTCCCAAGCTCTCTGGTGGCCAGCAGAGGAATAGAAGGCACTTCTGGTAGAACATTTACTCTTGCCACCCCTGCCGGGGCCCTCTCTGCAAAGTGTTATTACCCCCTTTTTGCACAGGGGAGGAAAAAAAAAAAAAAAGATACACCTCAATTTCTATTGATCCATCCTGAATCAATGCTTTTAAAAAATCTCACGCACATTTGGCTTAAGAGCCAAAGCATGCATTTTATGTTTTGACATGGTGTCATCGATCGGAGGCACGCGTGTGTGCCCCACCTGCCGGAGACCCCCGCCCACCCCCTGGCGGCCGGCCTGGTCGCGGTGCGTCCTTAATGGCCTTGCCCCCGCCTGCACCTTCCATGCCTCCCCTGGCCCTCAGCACGGGGCCCTTTCTCAGGTTTTTTGAAAGGATCGATAAGGTGCTGAGGCCTCCTGCTGCTGCCTGTCACTCACCCTCCGCCATACCATAAATTATGTATCTGCCTCGCTCTCTCTCTGGCTCTCATTTCTCTTGCAGTCTTCGATGGCTCCGCGATGGTTGACTCTTTTCAGCCCTTTGAGGCAGGGGTGCAGTTAAACTTTAGTGGGGACACGGGTCAGAGCGGCAGGTTTAGGAAGAGGGTCTGGAATCGGGGGAGAGGGAGGCGGCAGCTGCTGGCAGTGGGTGGAGTGTCGGGGTGTGGATGCTGGGGCTGGGGAGAGGGAGGGCGGAGCTACGTCCGGGGGTCCCGCGACCTTCTCAGTGGGGTGGCAGTGGATCAGAACCAGCCTCCCAGCCTAGGAAGAAGGGACATCTTTCTGGAGGAGAATGGAGAGATTGCAGGTGGCATAAAATGTCACCTCCTGCTGGGTCTCATCACCTGACTTTTAGACCAACAGGAAATTTTGCTAAGAGTGGGACAAGCCCAGGACAGTGAAGATAGGGTACAGCATCTGTTAACCGGAGAGTGTGGGCTTGCCTCCCCCAGAAGCCTCCAGGCCACCCACCTAGAATGCTGAGCGATGTGTTGGAGGAGCAGCTGGCTGGAAGGTCCGTCACTTACCTTGTGACTAGAGATGAGCCTTTTCCTTTCTCCTAGAGGTATAGCCAGGAGATCAAAGGAGTTAATACGTGCAACAGCTACCAGTTATTGAGTATTTACTACATACGGTCTCAGCTCTTCTTCCCAACAGCCTTGGCACAATCACAGTCCTCATTTACAGATGAGCTAACTTTGGTCACCTGATGCGAAGAACTGACTCATTTGAAAAGACCTTGATGCTGGGAAATATTGAAGGTGGGAGGAGAAGGGGACGACAGAGGATGAGATGGCTGGATGGCATCCCCGACTCGATGGACATGAGTTTGAGTAAACTCCAGGAGCTGGTGATGGACAGGGAGGCCTGGCGTGCTGCAGTCCATGGGGTCATGAAGACTGAGCAAGACTGAGCAACGTAACTGAACTGAACTGAACTGAGGCCGCAGAGCTTAGGTCAGTTAGTTACTCAAGATCACACGGCTAGAAGGAAGGGAGGTTTAAACCCAGGCGTCGCCACATCAGAGGCTATACTCCGACTCACTCCACCCTGCTCCTCTTGTGGCTCCTGAGGTCCCTTCCTGCTTTCCTCTGCTTTGGTTCTCTTAGAACCTGTGCCCATGGTCTTTGCTCCCCTGCCTCAGGTTAGGACAGGCATGGGAAAGGGGGTGGGGAGAAGGAGTTGAGCCTGTAGCCTAGCCACGTTCTCTCCAGGTCTCTCCTCCCTGAGGGTTTTCCTTGTGGCTCAGAGGATAAAGAATCTGTCTGCAACACAGGAGACCTGGGTTTGATCCCTGGGTCAGGAAGATCCTCCGGAGAAGGGAATGGCTACCCACTCTAGTATTCTTGCCTGGAGAATCTCATGGATGGAGGAGCCTGGCAGGTTACAGTCCATGGGGTCACAAAGAGTTGGACATGACCGAGCAACTAACACACACACTGCTCCCTGAACCTCTTTCTTCCCCGCTCAGTCCACACAGCCACCATGTCTTCCTCTCTGCTGATATGGCATCAGTGGCGAGTGGATTGATAGGTTTTCTCCACCTATGTAGAGGTTTGCAATGAAACCTAGAAAAAGATTTGAGTCAGAAGACCAAGTAATAACCTCTGCCTTCCAGTGTGACCTAGAATAAATCCTTCCCTCCATTTTTACCTCAGTTTCCTCATCTATAAAATGGGTACAAGGTAACACATGTTTTATGTGCCTCCTAAAGGAGGTGGGAATGAGGGAGAGAAATGTAGTTTTTCAAGATCCTAGTAAATCATGAATGGGGACATATTTTGAAGCTCTGAAACATCATACGCATGAAACAGATTTGGTCCAAAGAGTGTTTTATTCTGTCTCTAGGGAGTAAAACCCTAACAGATGCTCTGGGTGACACTGGAAGAGAAACTAAAAAGATAGTCTAGCTCTGCAGCTATTGTGACCTCTGCCTACTGGTTTTGGGGTCTCACTGAGGCTCCCTCTTTGGACAACAAACAATGTTTTCTGGTTGAAAACAGTCACAATATCTATGTCCCCATCCCACTGATGAGAGTGGATCTTGTTAAGATCTAGACCTAGCACTTGGACTGAGCCCCCAAACTTCCCAGTCCAAGAGCTGGAATATCTGTTTGTAACTTTCACAGAGCATGGGTCTCCAACTGTTAGCTGGGAACCAAACAGAGAGACCCATTCATGTGGTATTCATCTATCTGTAAAGTACTTAGTCCAGTGACTGGCACATAGTAGGTGCTTTATAAGTGCATGCCTTCATCATTTATTCATCCTTTCCCTCACTCACTAGGTCACTCAGTCAATCACTTTGCACAACCCCAGGGGGTGACGTTACATACGTAGGCACCTTGCTCATTCTCTCTCTGAAACCAGACACTGGGATAGGTACTTTGGGCTTCACAGGCTAATAAAAGAGAGTCCCTCCCACCACCAGCCCAAGGATCACACAATCTGTAGCAGAGATGAAGATGCCTATGTACGCATGCATGCTTAGTCTCTCAATCATGTCCAACTGTGCAACACTTTGGACTGTAGCCCACCAGGCTCCTCTGTCCATGGGGATTCTCCAGGCAAGAATACTGGAGTGGGTTCCCACAACTTCCTCCAGGGGACCTTCCCAACCCCGGGATTGAACCCAGGTCTCCTGCATTGCAGGCAGATTTTTTACCAGCTGAGCCATGGGGAAGCCCAGAAGATGCCTATAAACATTAGTAATTGTTACAGAAGATAGAAAGCAAGAAATAGCACTTACAAGAAAAACAGAGAGTGGAAGAGAAGGGGGAGTAGGAGGAGAGGGGATGAGGGAGGGATCTTAGTTGCCTTCAGGGCTCAGTCAGACAAGTTTACCTAGGAATCCACACAAGTGGAGAAATCTTGAAATGCCTGCCCCACCTGCAGGGGGCAGCAGTGACCCATCTACAAACAATTGTTTTTGTCCAGGAATGTGGGACCAGGATTGACAGGTCTTTAGACTCTTTTTAAAGAAGGTGGAAAACCACCATTTGGGGTACCATTTTCTGATTTTTAAAAACGTAGTGCAGGTCAAACAAAAGGGCCACTAGTTTTCAACTCCAGGTTTGAGCTTTGCAAGAAGGAATCAATTCTTTCTCAGGGAAGGCTTCATGGTGGCATTTGAACCTGTCCTTGTAAAACTGACTTGCAATATGGGAAGAAAAGATTGTCAGGATCCTTAGAGAGAATCTAGTTTCTCTATCTCACTTCATAGATTAGGAAATTAAGGCCTGGGAGACTGGCTCCTTTTAGTTGCCAGTTGAAAGGAGATGCGGCAATGGGGAAGAGTTTGGAAGAGTAGGTTGGAGACAAATTGCAAAGCCCAGCTTTGCAAAATTGAATGCCCAGATGGGGAATTTGGGTTTGTATAAGCACATATGCCTAAGAGCTAACACTTCTGAACGCTTACTATGTGCCAGGCCCCATACACTATCTCATTTAGCCTTCACAGTACAATTACTATCATTCCCATTTTACAGATGAGAACACTGAGACTTGTTAGTTTAAGAAACTTGCCAAGTTCACATAGCTGGTAAATGGCAGCACAGGTCCTCAGACCTAGGCCTTTCAGACCCCAAAATTTGTGTTCTTCACCACCAAGTCCTACTACTAGAGAAAAATGGAGCAATGGATTTTTTTCAAAAAGATGTTCCATTACCTAGACATATTTTTTAATTCTCTAACTCCTTTACTCCCAGAGCCCTGTTTTGTTTTATTGACTTGAAGATTAGGTTTCCACATTTCTTGAGAAGTCTCTCCCCGCCCCTTTTTAAACACAGCTGTCTTTGAGGGTGGGGAGGAGGAGTATTTTAAACAGGAGTTGTTTAACTAATTGCCAATTATCTCTGAATAGGGTATGGTTTCCAACAGCTGTAAGGGATTTTGGTCTCCATCCATTGCCTACTGTTGCTGGTACTTGGAGTGTGTTGAGGTATTCTTGGCCTCTTGCTTCAAAGGGACAAAACCAGTGCCTCACCCCGCCTCCATTCATGCAGTCTCAGCCCTGCTTTTTACTGCCTGGCTAGCCTAGGAGAGTGCTGACTGTTTCTCTGTGAGAAGGTCTGTAAAGACTGTTTGTCAGTCTGAGTGCAAGTGGCCTGGTACCTGTGAGAGCAAAATACTTCCCCAAGACTTCATTCCTAGGCTGTCATTTC
Source organism: Bubalus bubalis (assembly GCF_019923935.1). NCBI lineage: Eukaryota > Metazoa > Chordata > Mammalia > Artiodactyla > Bovidae > Bubalus > Bubalus bubalis. Next base: position 22,879,753 of record NC_059174.1, on the reverse strand, counting down.
ACAGTGCTTTTTAACATCTCCCTAGTGTGTGGAGGATTCTTGTTGAAATAGGAGACCAGACTTTGTCTCCTCCATCCTAAATCTAGCAGAAAGCTCAAAAGAAATTAATATGAGACGTCAGAAGAGCCCAGTGCAGATGGGTGATGTTAATTGTCCCTTCTGGCTCTGTCTGCTGGATTCTTGGGAACCGGCCGAGGGGCAAACCTTTGTAAATGTTAATCTCCTTATGCTTAAGATATCATACTGCCTTTGATGTTCCCAAACATGTTCACTCCTATCTTGGTTGAGGGTGTGTGGCCCAGACAAGCCAAATGCTTGTTTTGTCTTTCGTCTTCCTCCAGGAGGGCTCAATTGATATATGCTCACCTTCAGCTGAAAATATGAACAGCCCCTCTTCAAAGTCAATGTGGTATTGGGGGCAGGGGGGGAGGCAGGATGCAGTGACACTCAGAGCCCCTCTACCTCTATACCCAGAAACCAAACTTAATTGGCACCATTTTCTTACTCAAAGCCCATTGAATTCAAGTGGATTGAATTCACATGGATGACCCTGTTACAAATCCCTCCAACACTATAGAAAGGGGAATGAAAGAAATATTTTTAAGAATCTATGTGTATAGTTAAGGTAATGCTGATTGCTATAACTTTTAAAGACCAAAATTATATGATGGCTCAAATACAATGGAAGTTTATTTATCCCTAATGTCAAGTCCAAAATGGATACTCCTAATTGGAGGGGTCTTTCCTCCAAATTGTGATTCAGGAACCCAGATTCAATGCCTTGTGGTCCTTTCATCTTCAACAATGGTTTCCAAGTTTGCTGTGTTCATCTGCTGTGAGCTGTGGAAGGAGGAGGAAGAGGTGGGGAAGGCACATCCATTTCTTAACTGCTGGTGCCTGAAAATGATTCATATCACTTCCTGTCATTGGTAAGAATGAGTCACATGACCTCACCTAGAAGGAAGGCTGGGAAATGTAGTTCTGGCTGGTGGCTGCTTTCCACTAACAGCCTATACTACAGAAGTGAGAGTATGACTCTTTGGTGGACCTTAGTCCTCTGCTACATACTTGAGCCATGAGAAGACGGCTGGGACACAAGAGGAAGAAAAGCAGTTGGAAGGTATGGTTTGAGTTTCAAAGTCTGGCTGTGTCCTTTGGGTAGGTCACGTTCCCTTTCTGAACCTCAGTTTCCCTAATCTGGAAAATGGAGATGGGGCAAAATGGGAAGAGACGATAAGGGTGACCAAGTTATATTCTATGAAACATTCTACCTGTGCCTACCCACTAAGCTTGGATGTTGGAGTATTTTAGGGAAAATGTGACGCAGTTGATGATTTATATGGATTTCAAATTTCACTGAAAAAAGAAAAGGAAAGAACTAGCAATATGGGGTTTGCATTCCTGGATGGTGGCAGCCAGCCAGTACTGAATGTAGAAAAGGCAGCATTAGGATGCTTAGTTGCCACCACTCTCATTTGGCTTGCTTACCCATCTGTGTGGCCTCTCTGGCCATGTCAGCAGGGAAGTTTGAGACTCTTGAGCTGTGCAAGTATCATACCTATTCATAAAGACGATCACACTCAAGTTTCAGGAATGTTTTACTTCTTTTCTGCTTTCCAAAGAACTTAGTCATCGCCAAAACTTCACCACAGCTGCAGAATCTCGTACATCATCTTCATTGACTGGTAAGCTCTAGAAATTGCATATTCACAATGAAGGTCAACGTATATAATTCTTTTAATTGTCAATTTTTTTAATGTTGGCAGAGTATTGTTATGACTACCAAAGCACAAACTTCAGGATCTTGTTCATCTTCCTAAGATAATGAATGGGCATTCCTGGAGAAGGCTTTGTTTCAGAATGCAGAGCCCTGTGAATCCAATAATTTGCTTAGGAAGTTAGCTCCTGCTGAGGCCAGTGCTAGGGAGGCCTACTGACTGACAGCTGTAATTGATGGGCACTGCTGATGATGCCAGGGACATGGCCTTGTGGGCCAGGCTGGTGATCTCCTGCCAAGGTCCACTTGAATATCACTGGGAAGGCAGGAGATGACCAATCACAGATGCCTTTTAATAGTCTGTTGACAGAAGATAAGTTAAGAAATAGAGTTATATAAGACTGCTGGGCAGAGCAGGGCAGCTGTGGGAAAGGAAGGGACAAGGAGGGGAAGAAGGAGAAAGAGGAGGAGGAGAATGTTTCTGAATATATTATTCAGGATAGGCTAAGTTATGCTGTTATAACAAATGACCCCAAATCTCAGTGGCTTAAAACAACAAAGGTTTATTTCTTGCTCACGGTGCGTATCCATCGAGGGTCAGCAGGGGTCTCCGCTCCATGTTGTCCTCAGCCTGGGACCCAGGATGATAGAGGCTCCACCATCTGGAACATGATTATGGGAAGGAAAAAGAGAACGTGCTGAATTGTGCACGATGTTTAAAGACCCACCCAGAAATAACATGTATTTCCTTGGCAAAGGAAGGCATATGCCCTGCCTCTCTCAGAACCAGTGGAGAAGGACAATTCTCCCACATGCCCAGGAGGAGAAAAACTGAAAAGTTTGTGAAACAGCTTTCACATATACCTCTCAGAGGATCCAAGATTCTAGATATGGAAAGGATCTGTACTTACTGGGACAATTTGGGTTGCAAATGTAGAAGGTGAAACTCAGACTACTTAAATGAAAGGAAATTGATTGACTCACAAAACTAAAATTCAGTGGCAGGTCTGTCTGTCTGCAGGCAAAACTTAATCCAAGGGCTCAAAGTCTCTAACATCTGGTCTTTTATCATCTCTTAGCTCTGTTCCTGTCCTTGTAGACTTTGTTTTCAGCTCTTTACAGACCCAAGTTAAAGTTCCATGAGAAAAAAGAGCCTGTACCTCGCTTCAAATTTAGTAAAAATCTGAGGCTTCAATCTCAATCTGGACCATTTTGGGTCATGTGTACATTCCTAAACCAGTCACTGAACCCAGGGGGATGGAATGTTGGGCGGCCTTAAATCATATGTCTAGCCCTAGAATCAAAATTGAATTAAGTTCATCAAAAGCATTTAGACCCAGAGGTGAAGACAGATGGTTCCCAAGGGAAATTCAGAATGCTGGACTAGAATAAGTATCCAAAAATATATACAAAAAAAATTATGCATATCCACTACAGGATGTAGAGATGCTCTGACCCAGTGGCTTTCCAAGTGTTGTTTCATGGTTGTTAAGCCTACACTGGAGTTCCAGCACTCTCCAAGCTCCCATTCAATTAGAGTAATTGTGCTCTGTTAAATATTAGCATTCCATGTAAGATTTCTTTGGAACTAAAAAAGCGGGATTCTCTGCTTAAAAAAAAAAAAAAAGGGAACTAAACAACACTGGTCTTTGATTCCACCTCCTCATTTAAAAAAAGTTGAGATTGAGATTCGGAAAGATTAGATTTCTCTTCATGTCTCATTGGCCAGAATGGGTCACCTGACTTTCTCATTGCAAGGGAGCTTGGGAAAGTGAGCATCTGGCAAGGGAAACAGAATGATGACAACTGGGCCAGATATAAATGGTCCATCCCTTAGGGCTGGGCACATTGCCACTCCATACAGAGGTGGGGTTCCTTTAGGAAAAGAGAAGGAAGGAAATGGTTCTCCAGGAGCTGTCAGCCGTGTTGGTGTGAATCTGATTTCATGGAAAGTTCCTTAAGGTTAGGACTGGGTCTTGTGTCTCTGTTTATTCCCCACTGGTTTGTGAAATTGGCCTGCAATGATCTCTTTTAATCCTCAAAACAATCCTATGACTTTTAAGCTGTCTATCTAGAATGGACCCTTATAACTATGATTGTGCCCCATTTTATAGAAAGAGAAACCAAGCTTCAGAGATAAATTAAGTACCCAAGTTCACACAAGTAGGTAGTTTTGCTTGCCCCTTGCTTTGCTCCTTTATCACTGAGGGAGGAGGGAACTTTAAGCACAAATCTTTCACCATCTAGGGGTTGACTGTAGAAAGGTCGGGGGCAGACAGTGAGAACTGGGGCATGGCAGAGGGAACAGCATGTGCAAAATCCCAGAGGCAAAATAGTACATAGAAATGACAAATGGTTTGTAGGTTTGCTGCTGCTGCTGCTAAGTCGCTTAAGTCGTGTCCAACTCTGTGCGACCCCATAGACGGCCTCCTACCAGGCTCCTCTGTCCCTGGGATTCTCCAGGCAAGAACACTGGAGTGGGTTGCCATTTCCTTCTCCAATGCATGAAAGTGAAAAGTGAAAGTGAAGTCGCTCAGTCGTGTCTGACTCTTAGCGACCTCATGGACTGCAGCCTACCAGGCTCCTCTGTCCATGGGATTTTCCAGGCAAGAGTACTGGAGTGGGGTGCCATTGTAGGTTTAGAGCCTAATAATTAAAGGAATATCATACTTAGGAGTTTAAGCTTTTATGAGGGCAGTAGAGAACTAATAGATATTTTAGGCAGAAGAATGATATCATCACATATCCAATCTATCTTCATGGGCAAAATCAATTTCAGGGAATAGGAGTAGATCTGGGAGGCTACTAAGGAGATGAGAGATGACAGTGGCCTGGATTCCAGCGTTGGCGACAGGAAGGAAGTGGAGACTCAAGAAAAAAATTAAGGACGTTGAATCTACCAAATCTGAATCCAGATTTGGTAACTGGAGATGACAATCTGGGGAAGACAGGAAAAGCTGAGACTGGGTCTCGGGTTTCTAGATGGTGGTGCCATTGGCTAAGGTGGGGCAGGTGTGAGCTGAGGGTGGCGGGCAGGAACCCAGGCATCCTGGCTCCCGAGGCTGCACTGCTCATCGTGATGTACTCTGGAGGCCCTGTGCTTGTCCCCCTGTAGGGCTCAAGACTGGGCCACGGGTATTAAGGGAACCCTGATCAAAGTGAGGAAACCTCCTTCATTGGGTGTGGGTACAAGTCCTCACCCAACCAGTTCCTCACCCTGCAAAGAACACCAGGCATAGGTGAGGGCCGCTCACCAGGAGCAGGTAGTGAGCCCCTTCCTCATCCTGCCTGGAGCCCCCACCTTTGCCTCTCCCCTGCACTCAAGGTAAGACACCTGGGCCCTCAGATTTCCTGGTAGAATCTGGCATGCATCTGGCTCCTTTCTCCATCTGTATCCTCGGAGAATTACCTGGATGCTCTCATCCCTATTACCCTGAAGCTCAGACGCTGTACCTGGCATAGTACCAAGGGAAAAAGAACAAAAATCAATGGTTTCAACATGATAAATTCATCCTAAAACTTGCATGGAAGCATAAATACTCCCAAATAGCCAAGTCGAATAGTTTTGAACAAGAAAAGCAAGAAGGAAGGACTTCCCTGATGCCTCTTCCCCAGCAGCACCTCCCCTGGAGAGGAAGAAGTGTGGAGGCTGGAGCCACTGAGAAAGTCCTGGAAGCTTCTAGAAGAACTGAACACAGTCTCTGAAGGGCGAGTACATTTGGACAGGTAACTGGGTGGTTACTCTGATGCCAAGGAACTAGGCTGGGGACAAGTGGCTTGGAAAGTGACTGTGTAGCCAGTGTGACCAGAGCACGAGACACCCAGGAAAGGGTCTGGTCACATGGGCACATGGGGTCAGACGGATGAAGAGCTTCAAGGACAGAGAGGGGAACTGTGACTTCTATCAGTTGAAATGTAGCTTAGATTTTGTCACTCTCCGACTCTACAACTTTCTGTAGCCCCCTTGACTACTGTCTCCTGGCTAATAAGGCAAGAGCATGTGGATGGAGAGATGGGAGAGTGCCTGGAGACAGAGAGACCTATTAGGAGGCTGATGTCACAGTCCCAGAGGGAGAGGACAAGGGCCTGAAGGTGACAGAAGGGAGGAAAAGCATACTCTTCAGGGAGGGGTTTCATGAGATGCATGCCAACCCCCTCCCCACCATCACCCTGGCCCTCACCACACTGAGGATCACTGCTTCTCTGCAGCATCAGATAGCATTTCAAGCTCAGCAGATAGCAGGTAACTTATTCTACTCACGGTAGAACTGAGTCACAAAGTAGCCAGAAAAAAAAACTACTGCCTAAAACCATAAAGAACATACAGCAACTCCCTCCTGGATCCATCTAGGCACAAAAAACAAGAGTCAGATATTCCTAAGGTTCGTATCTCACTTTGACACTGACTCAGGCAAGTAAACTTCAGGGCCCCAGTTTCTTCACCTATAAAATGGGCCTAATAAGAACACATACTCCCTAGGTTTGATGAGGCTTTACTGAGCTCATGTATGTAAAACCTTCAGTAGAATAACTAGTATTCACTAAGAGCGCAATGAGGTAGCTATTATTATCAATAGCAAAATAATTGTTTAGGTATTACGTTAACCACTGTTCTATGCAATTGATTAGCAGCTTTTAGCAAAGGAATAGGTGTTGGAATTCTCAAACATCATTTATCTTATCATCAAGGTGGAGACATGATTAAGAAATGTCAGAAGAGGAAACAAATTCCATTCCATTCAATTCAGGAAGTTGTGACTTGTCATTCCTAATTATAAAGAAATAGAGAGATAGATGGACAGATAGTAAATCATAAAAGCTAAACATTTGAAGCACTGACTACTTCAGTAGTGAGTTGTGGTCCTTATTTGAGGTACTGACTGCTATTTTTTAAAATAAAGAAAAGCCTATTCTATCTCCCTCCAAAAGTCCATGGTTTTGTGACAGAAGTCCATGGTGTCACCTCTAGGAGTTTTCATTATTCAGCAATTTTGGAAATGAGTGATTGATGTAATTAAAGTTATTGGTAAAGAGAGACTCAGTTACCATAGAACAGATGAGTCAGCAGAAAGTTTAAGTAATGAAATAATGTTCCGAGGAGTGATTCTTAAAATAAGCTATTTTTTTTTTTTTAACTCTAGCGATTTTAACCATTGCTGGTCATCAAAAAGATGTGAAGTAGTTAAGAACTGGAGAAAACATGCTACACAATTTTAGACGTTCTCAAATGAAGTCATTTGCAATCATAGGAAACCATATGTAGTAAGCAATTACAGTAAGTGCTCACATTTCTTGAGAGTTCACCATGGGCTTCAGTGGGCTTTGCATCCATTATCTCATTTAATCCTCATTCTTGAACATTTGGGCTTCCCTGGTAGCTCAGCTAGTAAAGAATCTGCCTGCAATGCAGGAGACCCCAGTTCAATTCCTGGGTCGGGAAGAACCACTGGAGAAGGGATAGGCTACCCATTCTAGTATTCTTGGGCTTCCCTGGTGGCTCAGCTGGTAAAGAATGCACCTGCAATGTGGGAGACCTGGGTTTGACCCCTGGATTGGGAAGATCCCCTGGAGAAGGGAAAGGCTACCCACTCCAGTATTCTGGCCTGGAGAATTCCATGGACTGTGTATGGGGTCCATGGGGTCGCAGAGTTGAACACAACTGAGTGACTTTCACTTTCACTCTAACATTTAAACAAGCAATGAGGTAGGTACTGTATTATTCTTATTGTATAGATGCAGATGCTGAATTTCAGAAAGGCTAAGAAACTTTCCCCGGGTTGCACAGCTGACAGAGGGCACAGATGGGAATGGAATCCAAGAAGTCTGGCACCCAACAGAGTCTACCTTCTCAATCACCACAGATCCCAGGCCTCTCTGTTTAGATTTCCTGATTGTCTAATCTGGTTCTTCAGTACACCCCAGATAATAGAGTACAGTCAAGATTTGAATTTCCATCTGTCTGACCCCATAGCAGTTTCAAAATTCATATTTATATGGGAAAATCCAAGTACCCTGGCTTGGGGTGCATTTCTTCATTTTCACTTCCATTAACATGTATTGAATACCCAGGATGCTCCAGGCTTTGATCTCTATGTTGGTTCTACAAAGATGGCTGGGGCAGGAGGACCTTCAGGAGGGTATGTGATGGTTAATGTGATAGATGATGAGGCTCAGACTAGTGCTGTGGGTAGGAGAGACAGTTAATAAGACTTTCAGAAGGATCTATAGGACTTGAGGAGTGCGTGCATGTGAAGCATGGGGGAAAGCAAACTGCTGGCACATTTCTGAAGTCTTTCCACTGGCTCACTGGATGAAGGCAGGCAAGAGAAACCAAGGTCTGGAGTGAGGCTAGGAATGGGAAGGAGTTGACTTTAGTTTGGGACACTATTTTTCATCTGTCATTTTATATGGCTTTATTCTTATATATAAAAATACATATATAATTATTTTTATTAAAGTATAGTTGATGTACAATATTATATATTATAGGTATACAATATCATATTCACAAATTTTAAAGTTTATTCTCCATTTACAGTTATTATAAAAATATAGGGTATACTCCTCGTGTTGTGCAATATATCCGTGTAGCTTATTTTATACCTACTAGCTTGTATCTGCTACTCCCCTACTCCTCCTCTTCTCTCTCCCAACTGGTAACCACCAGCTTGTTCTCTGTGTCTATGAGTCTGCTTCTTTTTTGTTATATTCACTAGTTTGTTGCATTTTTTAGATTTCACATGCAGGAGACCAGGGTGCAATCTCTGGGTCAGGAAGATCCCTGGAGAAAGGAAGGCAACCCACTCTGGTATTCTAGCCTGGAGAATCCCATGGACAAAGGATCCTGGTGGGCTACAGTCCACAGGGTGGCAAAGAGTCAGACATGACTAAACAACTCACACACACACACACACACACACACATATGAGTAATATCAGACAGTATTTGTCTTTTTCTGTGTCACTGATTTCATTTTCTGGCATAGTACCCTCAAAGTCCATCCATGTTGTTGCACATGGCAAATTTTCATTCTTCTTTTTAATGGCTGAATAGTACTCTACTGTATATATAGAAATTAAGGAAACATAAACATTGAGGAAATAATCCCATTTACCATTGCTTTGAAAAGAATAAAATAACCTAGTTCGGGATGTTTTGAGTTTGACTTATTTGAAGTCCTTCTGGCTGGAGATATAATTCAGGTAGTGAGGTGAGTGCCCTGGAGCAGGGGCGGGGGCGGCAGTGGAGGTAGGCCAGGGGCGCTGCAGCACTAATGAGAGGTGCGGCAGAGCTTCTGGGCAGGCTGCGGAGGGCCTACCCAATAAACAGGCTAGGCTGAAGGTCCTCACCCAGAGAGAAAAGCAAAGAGAGGGGAAAGGGACAAGGTGTATGTTTGGGGTGGGGGCCTAACTTGGAGCGACATTACAGCTGCAAACCCAACAGCCCTCTACTTGATAGCGCTAAACAAAGTTCCCATGTGTCTCTTTGGCCGTCTTTAGGAAGAAGGGGAGAGAGATGGGGACCTCCCATTTGTAAGCATGTGGCAAAGAGGGCGCTGAAGAGGCAGGGACCTCTCAAAGAGCAATGTATTCATGTCCTCAAGCTCACCCACCCCTTCCCCAAACTTTGCTCAGAGCTGGAGGCTCTAACCCTCTCTTCTTGCCCTGCAGAAGGAACAGAGAAGGACTAGAGTCTTTCATGGTGTCAAAGAGCATATTGGTTTGTAGATCTTAGCCTCTTATCCCTAAAGTGTGCATGCTCAGTCACTAAGTTGCCCGACACTTTGCGACCCCAAGGACTGCAGCCCTCTGGGCTCCCCTGTCCATGGAATTTTCCAGGCAAGAATGCTGGAGTGGGTTGCCATTTCTTCCTCCAGGGAATCTTCCCGACTCTTCTCGAACCCTGTCTCCTGTGTCTCCAGCATTGGCAGGCAGATTCCTTACCACTTTGCCACCTGGGAAGTTCTTAACCCCCCCAAAATGAACTACAATAAAAGAGACTCAGGCCCTGCAGAACCAGTGGAATGGAAGGAACAAAAGCTTGGCCGGTTTCTACCGATCCTCCCATCTCGGTCCTGCTCCTGCAGAAGCACGCCTGGAGATAAGGGTTACAGTGCATGCTCAGTCACTTCAGTTGTGTCCAACTCTTTGTGATCTCTTATGGGCCGTGGCCCTCCAGGCTCCTCTGTCCATGGGATTCTCCAGGCAAGAATACTGGAGTTGTTTGCTGTGCCCTCCTCCAGGGATATTCCTGACCCAGGGATGGAATCTGAGTCTCTTACGTTGCAGGTGAATTCTTTACCCCCTGAGCCATCTGGGAAGCCATAAGGGTTATAGCTCAGGGGATTTATTAGGAAAGAGCATGGGGGAATAGGGTGGGGACAGGAAGCAGGCATCTCTGACTGCTCTGTCACCAACCAGCTGCATGATCTTGAGCAAATGGTTTTACCTCTCAGGGCCTGAGTTTCCATTTCTATAAAATGAGCAGTTACTATTTTTCAAAGCGTAGTAAGCGCATTTCTGGCGGGGGGAGGTGGGAGGAGGAGACACACAATCATGGGCAAAGCAGAAGGACTGGGGTCGGGGGAAACCTCTAGAACAACCAGAGACCCTGAGAGATGCAAGCTGCCTTCGAAGCCCAGGCAGCCAAGAACTTCACTAAGTTAATTAGTTTTGCAATCATTGTCTTCCATTGATGACAAGTGATACTAGCTTTTCAGTGACTGTGATAATATAAACATTCCTTTCAATATAAGGAAATGGTGACAAAATTCAAAGGAAATTATTCTGTAAATAGTAGTTTCAAGAGTCAGAGGTGATGAGTATTGGGAGGGTGGGGCTCAAATGAGTAAGTTTCAGGGAACACTGAGCAAGGTAAGGGTTCTTTCCTTGCAATTTTGAGTTCTATGGAGTCTTCTCAGACATTTCTAGAAGTTGTCAGGCATTTTTCACCAGATTCAAAGAAAAAAATTAAAAGAAGGTAGGAAAGAAAAAACAAATCTGGAGAGAAAAAATAATCTCCACCAACCAAAATAAACCAGGCCAACAATTTCTACCACATTCTTCATGAGAGTAAAGAGGTGGTGTTTATTCCAAATGAGCCCTTTTCTCCAGGTCACCACTCATCCACTCTTTTATGTGATCCAAGAGAGTCAGTCCTCAACTAGCCATGAAGATCTTTGCACGTATGAGTGTTTAGAAGAAAAGCCACCTATTACCACAGGGTTTAGATTTAGATGCTGGATACAAATAGAAGGCAAACAAAACCAACCAATCAACCAACCAACAACAACAAAAAAAACTTGTGGCTTAGATCTAAAAAAAAAAGTCTCAGAAATGACAACTGTGTGGTAAGTCTGATGTCAAACTGTGTTAGCTGGGAAGGTGTTTGGTATGTTCTGGAACTGTGAGGGTATTTGGAATCTAGGGCTAACAGATGTCTCACTCTGCTCGAAAGATGTCGAGATGATGTTTCTAAGGGCCTGTGGGTTCCCTTGGGGACAAAGCCACTGATAGTTTTTACAGGAAAAAAAAAAATCCCCAAGCTGACGACCATATATAAAACATAAGGACTCAGGAAAAGGATCGAGGGGTTGGAGGAAGCAAAAAACAGTCAAACTGAGACATCAGAAAAAAGAAGAAGAAGAAGAAGATGGAGAAGGAAATGGCAACCCACTCCAGTATTCTTGCCTGGAAAATCCCATGGACAGAGGAGCCTGGTGGGCTACAGTCCACGGGGTCACAAAAAAGTTGGACACGACTTAGCAACTAAACGACAAGAACAAAAATTTTTTTTTAAGTTTTTAAAAAGAAGAGGAAATACAAAATAAATGCATGAAAGACTCATGATTGAAGTCCTTGTCCCCAACTTAAATCTGTTTGCTAGAAGTTGCTCTGTAAAATGATGGGTGAAGGCACATTCATTTTTTGCTTGCATTATGTGAGCTCATTGTGGGCGGGCAGGCAGTCACTTCCAACAGGAGAAATGAGCAAATCTTTTCAGATGGCAATTATTTAGGGAAGTAAACACTCCTTGGCAGGAGCAGCAGTCCTAGTCTTTCCTTGCTGGTGAGTGTCTGGGGGAGATGACATACTCCTAGCTTTTCCCTCATCTGTACTTCACATACGGAGTCCTGAGGAGGCAGCCCATCCTCCAGCAGCGTTGGAGGAGGGCTAAGATGTTTCCCGGCCCAGCCTAAAAATATCTCCCTTGACAGCCTGTCATAGTGTCTGAGATTCCACCATTATAAATTCATTCCTCTCTGTTAAGGCATTTTGTTTCCAGGAGTTCTCGGTTAAAATACAGATATCGGAGAGATCTTAGCTTGGCTGAGACAGAGGGATAGAAGACAGCCTAGGTGTTGGGAGACTCGGGTTTCCATTTGGTTCTGCCTATAGACTCAGTGGGGCTTCCCAGGTGGCGCTAGTGGTAAAGAACCTGCTGCCAATGCAAGAGATGTAAGAGACAAGGGTTTGATCCCTGGGGTTGGGAAGATCCCCTGGAGGAGGGTAAGGCAACCCACTCCAGTATTCTTGCCTGGAGAATCCCATGGACAGAAGGGGCTGGAGGGTTCACCATAGGATCACAAAGAGCTGGACATGACTGAAGTGACTTAGCACACATGCACACATAAACTCACTATGTGAGCTTGGGCAAGTCATTTTCACTTCCTAAACCTCGGTTTCTCCACTGATTTTTTAAAAAAAGAAAAGGGAAAGGGAAAAAAATACAGGAATAAAAAGGGAACTGAACTAGAGAGTTCTGAGATCTCTGGTTTCAGGAGATACAATCTGTTCACTTCAGGGTTTGGCCCGGACACCTTTGCCACTGGATTGCCAGCATGTTAAGAGCAACTCCTTTGGTCCAAAGGACTTGGGTATCAGGTCAAGGGAGTATCTTACTTCCCCCTTCTCTGAAAAATACAAATCCCTGCTCCTCCCTTAATGTTGGCCATCTCAGCAAATGGCAACTCCATGCCTCTGGGTTTTCAGGTTCAAATTCTTGAAGGCATCCAGAATTCCATTTCTCTTGTTCCCAAGAGTGTTTATAGATCCAACCCATCAGCAAAACTTGTTGACCCTACCTTCAAAATATCACCCAGACCTGACTGCTTCTCCCCATTTCCCTGCTACAGGATATCAGCCACATTGGCAGGATTTTCCCCAAGTCAGAACCCAAAGCCTCAAGTCTTCCTCTCTTCCTACCATGCTGGTCCAAGACTGAATTCCATCATCTCCGCGCAAAAGTCTCCATCAGCTTTTTAACTGGTCCCTGTGTCTACTCTTCCCCTTCCAGAGTCTCAGCTCCTCATACCTGGGGATGCCTTTAAAACATAACTTAGATCCTGTTTCTCCCCTGAAAACCTTCCCTCCCTCACTTCCTCCCTCTCTGTCATCATAAAATCCAAAATTCTCACATGGACCTATGAGGCCCCATATAATGTGAACCTGGCTTTGCCTTGGTCTAATTCCCTCCCTCAAAAGTCTTCTTGCTGTTGCTCAAACTTGCTCCTACCTCAGGATCTTTGCACCTGCTATGCCTTCTGTCTGGAACTCTCTCCCTCTGATTATCTGCCTGTCCTTTTCAGGTGGTTCAGTGGTAAAGAATCCACCTGCCAACGCAAGAGATTTAGGAGACTTGAATTTGATCCCTGGATCGGGAAGATCCCCTGGAGGAGGAAATGGCAACCCATTCCAGTATTCTTGCTTGGGAAATCCCATAGATAGAGGGGCCTGGGAGGCTACAGTCCATGGGGTCACAAAGAGTCAGACACACTGAATGAAAATGCATGCACAGGCACCTATTCGCCCAGCTTATCCACTCAAATGCCCCCTCCCAGGCGATGCTTCCCAGACTGCCTGGCCTTAATTTTTTTTCCTAATGCTCATCACCTGGAGATTAGCCATTATCACACTTATTGTTTACTTTCTGTCCTTCCCTCTAAAATGTAAGCTCCAGGGGGGCAGGGACTTTGCTTTGTTGCTCGCTGCATCATCATCCCCTAGAACAATGTATCTGGCACATTACAGATGCTCAATTAATGCATATTGGAGAGAGAGAAGGTAATGGTTTAAGTGGAGCTGCACTAATATGGAGGCCAGCCTAAGCTTTCCACTGGATTGGCCAATGCCAGGGTCTTCCCATGCACTGCTTCAGCAGGGCAGCAAGTCCTGGGGAGACAAAGGTAGAGCCTGTTGTTGGGAGATGTGGGTGGGGCGCTGTGGGGGGTACAGGTAGGTAGGGTAGGCAAAGACTCCAAGCTGAGTTTATAAGTTTATGGGCTGCAGGTTTTTGATTCAGACTAGGGGAAGTAGCCAAAAGGCCCTCAGGACACACTCAAAAGACAGGAAGGAGCCTGTAGAGAAAGGGTGGGTTATGTGTGAATGAGAACAGCTGTGAACTGTCCTGTGGGCTAACCAGAAATTCAATTCTGCCCCGTAGGGGATCCCATGCCAGGTCTAGTCAGCTCCAAAAGGTCAGAGCTGCCTTCTCAGGCTCCTCACTGCCCACCCCCCCCCTACCCCCCGCTTAATCAAGTTCTAGAGAGTAATATTCAGATGCCAGGGAAGTGGGGAAGGGAAGAGTGCTACAGGACATCAGCCACGCTGGCAGGATTTTCCCCAAGTCAGAATCCAAAGCCTCAGGTCTTCCTCCCTTCCTCCCCCACCCTCAGGCCTCGGCTAGCATCCTCAGTGAAGTGAGGTCTTAAGAGAGTATGACCATAATAACTATATCAAAGGATGACCACATGCCACCCATTAGAATCCTCACAAAACAGGTGGTACAGGCCATTGTACAGCAGGGGCCATTGAGGTTCAGAGAGGTTATGTGATCTGCCCAGGGACACACAGCTTATTTAATTGCAGACGTAGGATTGAGTCACCAAGGCCAAAGGACCCAACCAGTAAGCTATAATGCCTCTGGACAACAGCCTACATCTCCATGCTGCCTGGGATGCCCTGGTCACACTCAAGTCCTGGCTTCTAGAACACTGGAGCAGCTCTGTCCACCTCTGAGCCTGCTGCCACAGGAGTCCCTCCCCACCTCCCGCCCACACTAGAGCCGACAGCCTGCTGGGATGGTGGAATGGCTGGAGCCCATACCCCAAATACAAGGCTGGTCAGCAAAAGGTGGCTAAGGAAAGCTCCCAGGGCCAGGGCTGGATGCAAATGGAAATCCTTGAAGACGCTGAATCCTCTGAGGTAGAGCCCCAGCTGTGTGGAGCGCCCCAGCTGTGTTGAGCGCCTCCGACAGGCCGCTGGTGCGCACCGGAGCTCTCCAGCCCTTGTTTGATGAGCAGCGGCCAATAAATTCATTAATCATCATTTTATGCCTCATCAAACCCCCTCCAAGCCCCTCCATGGGAGTTACACAAATTAGCCCCTGAAAAGACAGTAATTTCAGTTTAGCGAGGTAAGTGCTTTCTGATGGGCTCCGAGCACAGAGCTCTCCTGACAAGCCAATCCATCAGCGCACTGGGAATGGGGCGCGGCCGGGCCGCCCAGACCAGCCGGCCCTCACCAGGCCCAGCCCTGCCCAGCCTAGCTTGCGACGGCTACCTGGCGAGTGTCTCGGCCTAGGGCGCCCCCTTTTCCCAGCTCTTTTGCACCCATCCGCCGCAGTCTGTCTCAGCCGCCCTTTTGCCCTCACCCACCCCTACCTGCTCCACTACCCTTCTAAACAGAAAAGAAACTGTTGGAAACACCGAAGATCAAAATCGGGTAACGAACTTCTCCGAGGGTTAAGGAGACAGACGTACTGATGCTGAAGTTCTGAACTCCCGCCCAGGGGAGGGGAGAACCAGGTAGCCCTTGCCCCTCACACAGTCTGGATGTTGGGGTTCTGCGACCCTTTGAAACCATGGAAGGGTTATGTGTATCGCGGGCATACTTTATTGGGGAGAGGGTGTGTCCTTGCCAGTCCTGAAAGAAATCCCCGGGTCAAAAAGAGAGCCGTCTGGGAACAGAGAAGAGGTTCTCCGCGCCTGGAGGGCGGTTCCACGGGACCCTGGTGTTTGGAGGTGGGGGGCACGCCTGGCCTTTTTCGTGGCCCTAGCCACATGGGGTGAAAGACGACGCCTGGGGAGGGGAGCAGGAAAGGATTTTTCCATCGAATGGGCCTGGCCAGTAGGACTCCAGTATAGGGAGTTGGGTATAAAAGGAGAGGGGAACAAACCGCAGAACCTTGTGGCGAATGGTTGGGTACTTTCAAGCGCGAAGCCAAAGCCGCGCCTTCTCACTTTCTGGTCCTGCTGCACCGAAGGTACCAAGCGGATCCTACCCGGCGGGCAGGAGAGATGGACGAGGAGCAGCGGTCCAAGCCGAACCGACTGACCAGCGCGCACCGCGGCGGAGAGCTCGAACGCCCGGCGACGCGCCCCTCCTTCATTAGCTTCCCCTCCACGCGGCGCTGCCTCGGAAAATAAGTTAGCAAACGGGGAGCCGTTTATCTCTTTTATCTTGGGGCCTGATCCAATTAAATAAGTGCACATTTACATTTGCATCCATCAGGCGGGAGCACTGAGAGCCCGGGGTTTGCTCGGAGCAAATAAAAGCAGATTTCACTGGGAAAAGTGGCGTCTTGGAGCGCCGGGCTCCTCCGGGCGCCGGAAACGAGCGCGGCCCGGAGGGCGGCCTTGGGGACCTAGGGTTGGGGCTTGAGGCCGACTGGAGGCCAGAGATCCCCAATGGCCCGGAGGGGCCCCGGCTAGGGCGGGGTGTGCAGCCGGAGCTGCCTCCCGGCCCCCGAGGCGATCGTGTTAGGCCACAACCTGGGCCCCACCTGGTGCCTGGGACCCAAGTCGCATTTAGAGCGAAAACGAAAAGGAGAACCTCTCCGGCCTGGTCCAAAAGGGAGACCCGCGGAGTGGATCTACGGACAGTCCGGCAGCTTTGGCCAGTTTAGGGGGAAGAGCAGGGGGCAAGATCCGGGTCCGGCCGATTTCCCTCCTATTCGGCTGCCGAGAGGCAAAGGAATGCGAAGAGCCAAACAGAGGGCGCGCCTCCCGCTGTCCCCCAAAGTCTCCTGGCCCGAGGGGAGACCAGGGGACACCTTCAGGAGGGGTAGAAGGCATGTCCACGTGAGCACCTCCAGCTTTGCCACGCCGACCTCATTAAAGATGCGCTCTAAACCGGGTTTGAAGAATTCGAGGGTAGTTTTATTTTCCCCTTTCCTAAAGATGTCTAACCCACAGGCCAAAGATAGAAATGATCTTTGGGGGCCGCGGCTGCGTGGTAGACCCCGCTACATGCCAAACCGCAAATAAAAATCTGTGCGGGGGCCCAGAGGCCGGCCGTGGGAAGGCCCGCAGAAACGGAATGCGTGCCCCTAAAGCCGAGCGGGAGCACCCGAAATGCCCGGGCTGCGCGCGGCGGCGGCCCCCACCAGCAGGCTGCTCCGGCCGCCCGCAGATTGCTCAACTCCCTGCCGCTGGTTTGTAAAGACTGTGCCCCAGCCGTGGCAGGCATCTGCAGGGTTAATCCTCTTTTGGTCGCAGGCCCTGTTTCCCGAATCCCCAGTGTTAACTGGGTTCTGGGTCCTAGGCTGGAGCGAGTGGGATGGCGGGGGAGTTTACATTTGACCTCTTGGGGTCCAGAGCTAAGGAGCCCGCGGCGGGGGGGTGGGGAGGAGGCATGCCCGGGAGTCGCCTAACTCCTCCTCTCTACGAGCCGCAGGGCGCCCGGGGACCAGTAGGCGGCGCCCTTCCTGAACTGCATCCGCCTGCGTCTCCCTCTTGGGAGCGCAAGCACATTCCTTTCAGTTTGGGAGCTTTGTAAGGGCGTTATTTTGTGTCTCTGCCCGGGGTTGGCAGCTTGTGAGGCGGGACAGGTGGGCTGGTAGGCACCACCCGTTCTGAAACCGCACGCACGACCACCTTACCCCAGCCCCTCAACCTTCCAGGTTCCAAGAGCTGCGTACATCTCGGGGGAAATGAGAGGGCCCCGAGGGGTTTGCAACCAGGAGGCCACGATAAAGGCTCTTCACCCAGGCCTAAGAACAACAGTTCGGGCACTGGCCCCCAGATCCGAGGAGAAAGGGCCCTTTCTGCAGCCGCAACCTCTCTGAGCCCTCGGGGACTGACTGGGCTGTTGGCTTCTCACCCCACATCCCAGAAGCTGATTCCGCCGCGCACAGAGGGGAAAAGGGAAGAAACCCAGCGGGTCTCCGGTTTGGAGCTCCCTGGGTGGGGGTGGCGGGGCTGACTGCAGGGACCCCACTCAGTGATCCCGCGGCCTCTGTTGCTGGACTCAGCAACTCTTTTGCGAGATTCAGCGACTCCTAGTCACCCTTAGTGCCAGGCTAGCCTCTGTTTGGGTACTGGAACCAGCGCAGCCAAGCGCAGGTGACAAATGCCGCGCAACCCCAGCACCGAGATGTTTTAGGCGCTGCTTCGCATCGCCTAATTTACGCGCCCCAGTTCAAGTGTGCGAACAAACCTTTGGCACAGGCCGGAAGGTTTCCCCCCTGCCCTCCCCGCCCCACTGCCCCTTGCAAAGAGCATCGCCTTCGACACGGCCCAAGATGCTGCCAAGCAGAGGCTCAGAGGCTCTAGGAGGGACTTGGAACCTTACAGACAAGCCACTACTTCTGGGATTAAACGCGGGAGACATGTCTTAACCGCACATACCTCGATCCGCCCGGCAGGCCGCCCCCAAACTGAAAAGTCTCTACACACCAGAAAAAACACTGGTCAGCGAACCCCAACTCTGCAAAGGAGAAAACCCTAAACTTAATTTGGGGCTTGTACTTAGGGCGAAGTACGCAAAGAAAACTCTAGAGGCCAAGGGTAGGAGGGATGCGGGCAGGGGACAGCGAATTTGGGCATCAGCCTTCCAACCTCTGGCGGTTTCGTTGCCCAGCTGGAGGCGCTTCCCGCAGCCCCTCGTTGGGGAGAAATGCCGCGGGCTTCCCGGTGCACGGCTCCCGTTCCCAGGCAGCCCCCGCGGGCATTCGGCCCCGAGCCTCGGCAATCAGACCCGGGAGGCCCGCGCCTCGCCATTTGCATATTCCCGGGAACACAAGGAGGCCTGTAATTTTCTTTTTAAAATCGTTGGGCAGGGTTTAGGGCCAGTGCTTCCAAATCCCGCAGAGTCGATGTCGTCCTTAAACTCTCTCTTAAGAGAAGGGGACTGGCCTATTCTTCTGACTTTTTTAGAAGAGAAGGTGATTCCTGGGGTTGCATATTCAACAGGGGGGAAAAACTGATTGTGAACCGGGCTGTGTGTGCGGGGGGCGGTTGTGGGTGGAGGGGATTGGAGCGCGGGGGGTAGGGCAAGTCATCTCTGGAATTCAATTGTTTAAAAAAATCATTTATAATTAAAGGGACAAAGTAAAATACGATCGTCTCATGCATATTTAATCATTCACACTTCCAAGTTTGAAACCATTTTCCCTGCGTGAATTTTCTCACTCATTTAAACTCTGAAGTCGCCTGCTGTTCGCCAAAACATCTGGACAATGCTGGTTTCAAACTTGTTTAAATTCGAATAAGCTAAAGGAGCCCCGTTGCAGGTTTAAAGGAAAAAGAAAAAGTAGCAAAAGTAAAAACTCCGGTGAAAGTTTGGGTGGTATTTAAAAAACCAAGTAGGGTTAAAGTAGTCTTGAGTAGAAATGCAAATATGTGCATTTTGATTTAGCCTAATTAAACCGGTGTTATGTGCAAACACATTCTCTCTACACTCAGGCTTGGGTTTAATAGAGCAAATTAATTTCCCTCGCTGGCGTATGTTTTTGCTCCAAAGCTTCCCCTTCCCCGACCAGTGAAAATTTCCCACGAAATTCCACACGTCCGCGGTTCTCCATCTCCAGAGCAAAATGGAGACTGGAGTACCGACAGTGCTAGCGGGCCTCGGGCGCAGGGCGGTTTCTCTTCCTCGTTTGGGACTGAGACCCGACCTGACTTCGTTTTGAGATGAAACGTGCAGGATTAAATGGAGAAAATAAAACCTCAGAAATACTTTTGCAGCTACTCGAGACTCTTGAATCCGCGATGGGAGACGTGCTAAGGTGACGACAAGCCTGATCAAGTCCACAACGGCCTCATTATCTAGGCAAACGTCCTTTAACTGCTGAATGCCTCTTGTCCAAAAAGGGGGTCCGTGGGGTGGGGCGGGGGACTCGACTGGTCCATCCGGGGCTCCCCTTGCTTCCCCCAAGCGCTTGTGGTGCTCCCTCCCCCACTTCCGCTCCCTCTCTCTCCAATCTCCGACTCTGCAAAGTGCAGGCTTGTAATTCAGGACAAGTGTGACACCTACCTGTGAAAGGGGGGAACCGTCCCCTCGCTGGTCCCGCGGCCCCAGCCCCGCGGCTGCGCGGGGAATCTACCCGGCCGCCTACCACCCGCACGGTCGCGGATGGAACAATTACTAATTTAATCAAATCCAGCGAAGAGATCAATGCCCAATTTTGAAGGGGTAGAGACAACAGTGATTTAGGAAAGCCTTCTCCTTGGCATCCCCCAACTGCTTCCCGCCCGCATTAGCCCAGAGCACCTTTGAAATAGTAATAAGGGGTAAATCCGGCATAAAATCGAACTCATTAGCAAAGTTCACCAGCTGATTGCTTTGCATAAAACACGACACTGATTGGAAGTAATTAGGTTAAGCGTTGGAGCTCGGGTGGTGCGTGTCTCTAACTGGCTTTGCCATCTCTTCTCCCTTCTGGGCACACTCCTGGGTCTCTCTCGTCCCTCCTCCAGGGTCCAATCACCCCCCACAGCAGCCCGCATCAGTGATCCAGATTTGCATTCCGGGCAGGGCCAGGTTCCCTGGAGCTCGAAGCCTAATTACGGTTTCCCGCTGGCAAACTGGGTTCGGTGGAACCTTTCATTCCCCACTTCGAAAAAAACTTGCAGGTTGCATCTTTTGTCCAGGGCGATGGACAGTTTATTGAGGCTTCTAACAAGTAATGAGTGGCTCTGATTATGTTAAAATCTCTTTTAATTAAATATTTTGCATTTTACAAAGGCGGCTGCAGTTTCTTTTACTTTCCAAATCTAAGAGTATATAACCTGTTTCCTTTCTGTAATAATACTTTAGCTCATACCCAGAAAAAAATCAATAGGTGTAAAAAAATTAAATTAAACTTGTATTTTTAAACTATGAAACAGTTTTGGGGGAAACACAAATGTATATATTTATATTACAAAAAAACATTAAATGCCTGTACAGGTGTCTTAATTTCATAATTTACTTCAAAGATATTGAATTATCAATTTAAATACAAAAATGCTACATTAAATATACAGAATAAGATTTAATACAAATCCTTTTTTAAATTTTTCTTTTCAGTTGGTTAAGACATTTCTGTGGGTGTGTGGAGATGTTTACATTTTTATATCATCCATCTCCATGTACTATAAACTTTTTAGTAGGAGGGGTAGTTTTGCTTTTCTCTCATGTTGATGGAAAAATAACTGCCAAGGCCATGTTTTCTTTTTTTTAATAAATTAGGAAGGTCCGGGACCGACGCAGCCCGCGTTAAATGTCGGACATACCTTTCTTCAATTCATAGGGAGAGTCTTTGCACAGGTCTAGCTGGGACTGGCTCCGCAACATTTTCGGGTCTTTAGCCAAAGCGTCCGCTCGATTCAACACGGTCTGGTTTAATCCATTGAAATGCGAGCCCGGACCCGTGGTGGGGCCTGGCCCGGGCCCCGGGTGGCCGTGAAGGTGTCCGAAGGAGCCATAGTTCGTGTAGCCAGGATAGAAGGGCGCCGTGTAGTAGAGAGGCCGGGACAGCACCGTCCCGCCTGGGAAAGGACACTGCGCCGAGGGCGAGCGCGATGGCGCCGGGGCTGGCGACGCGCGGCTGCCTCCTAGGGCTTGCCCGGCTATGGGCCCGGGGCACGGTGGGCACGGAGAGCCCTCGCTCCCGCCGCCCCCGTCCTTGACCTTGTCCGAGGATGTGGCGATCTCCGCCAGAGACCACAGTTTGGGCTTGGCGAGCACCGCCTGCGGCGGCGGCGGTGGCGGCGAGTGTATGACCGAGGGCCCTCCGGGACCGGGGGGCAGCTCTCCCGCGGCTGGGTGCGGGCCCGGAGCCGGCGCGCCGGAGGGGTAATGAGGGGCTGGGTCCTCGGCCAGCCGCGCTGCAGCGGGCCCGGCCGGGGAGAGCCCGCCGGCGCGGGGGGGCCCGGGCAGCGCGTCGAGGCGGCCTTCGGATGGCGGCTCCTTAAAATCCGAGTCGCTGAGGCTGCCCTCGGTCTCCTTGCCGGCAGGGGTGGGCGGCTCCTGCAGCCGTTCGCAGCCCGAAACCGCCTTTTGCTCTGCTCCTCCTGCGGGTGAAACCCAGGCGGTCAGAGACGCGGAGGCCACAGGTCCCCACCCGCAAAGGCAAAAAGCCCTGTCCCCAACCTCCAGGCCTTGGGCGCCCCCTCTCCAGGCCCCTCTTTGGCTCCATACACCCTTTCCCGCGTCCACCAACCTGCTTCGGGGCCCTCGGGGTCGCCCTTGTCTTCGGGCTTCTGGGGCTCATCCTCGTCGTTCTTCTCCAGATCAATGTTCTCTTCCTCCTCCTCGTCCTCGCTGCGGTTCCGCGGCGTCCACGTCATCTTGTTCTCCTTCTTGAGGCGCCGGCGCGCGTTGGCGAACCAGGTGGACACCTGGGTGAGGGTCATCTTGGTGATGATGGCCAGCATGATCTTCTCGCCCTTGGTGGGGTAGGGGTTCTTGCGGTGCTCGTTGAGCCAGGCCTTGAGCGTAGCTGTGGCGTCTCGCGTGGCGTTCTTCCGGTACGCGGGGTCCCCGTACGGGTACGAGCCCAGGGGCGCCGCGTACGGGTGGTACCCCAAGGAACCTGCCATGCCCGGTGTATGGTCGTAGGGAGAGCCCTGCAGGGAACGGGCAGAGAGAACGTGAGAGTGGCCCGTGGTCCCCAGTTGCCACCTGGGCGACCGAAGCACACTTGCCCTGCGCCCAGGGGTCTTCGGGCAGCGAGGCCCGCACTCAGGCTTCCCCTGGGGTAGGGCTGAAGGGCTCAGACCCTGGGGCAACCCCTCTTCCTCCTTAGAAGGAAGCGGAGGCCGCCAATCCCTGAGTCCTTGGAGGCTCTTGGAGCAGTCCTGGCTTCCCAGGCACCTGGTAGGCCCCCCTCTGGCTGGGCACGTCCTCCCCTGCGTGAGCAGATTCGGCCACCGAGGCCAGGCCCCTCTACCCAGAGAGAGGCCCGGGCAGCGGCGGCGACTCTGCTCTCTGCGCCCGAGTGGCTGCGCAGTAGAAACAAGGGTAGTGAGCAAAGGAAGTCAAGGAATTTTTTTCCCCCACAGAGAAAGGCAAACGAAGAGCCAAGCCTTGTCCCTGAACTCCCACCCCTCCAAAAGTGTTACCCCAAACCGAAGCCACGGCGCTTTTCCAGAAAGTGCACCCGGCCGAAAAATCCCGGATGCACCGCAGCTCGCCCGACTTTTCAGAAATTTAATACCTCCAAATCGGATTGCGAAGATAGGATTACGGATTTGCAACATTTTGGAGGACTAATTAAAGGCGAGGCCAAACACATTTACACAGACCAAGCACGCTTCTGTTCAGATTTCGGATCTATTTCTTTTGAACTACTTTTCGCAAAATGGCCAAACCCCCTAAAATGAAATAGAGTAAAATGTGCGGGACGGCCTAGAGCTCACGTTTGAACCAAATGTTGCTCTTTGAAGCGACCTCTCCTCCAAAAAACCCCTTCCGCCAAGTTAGCGATCTGAGCAAGACGCGGCTCTCCTTTCCGCGCAACTCCTGAGCCCGAGACCCGGGCGAAGCCGAGAGAGACAATCGCCCAAGTTCGCAGGGGCCGCGAGGCTCGGCCGGACGGTCCGCGGTGAAGCCGAGGCCCGTGTCCCCCGCAGCCCCCGCCCGCCACGCGCGGCCCCAGCTGCCCTTGCCCGCCCAGGCTCCCTCTCACTTACCACGTACGAAGAGAAGGCGGCGGCGGCTGCCGCCGCGGGATCGGCGCCGTACTGGAGGTGAGAGTTGTAGCCCGGCGAGGGCGCCGTGAAGGCGGTGGAGCCGGCGTAGGGCGAGAACGCGGAGCCCGACGACGAGCGGCCGAGCTCATCCGTGCGGGGCCCCGAGATGACGCTGGTGCTGTACGCCGGGCAAGAGTAGAGCGCCAGCGAGGCGGACGGCTGGTACAAGTAGCCCTGCGGGTAGGACATGGCCACACACGGGCATGGGGCGCTCCGCGCCGCGGCCGCCAACGAGCCGGGCGGCGCCCTGAGAGGGCGAGCGGGCGGGCACCTGGTCTCCGGCTGCCTCGGGCCGCCGCTCCTCGGGCCCCGGCTCCCGGGCTCCGGCCCGCGGCGCCTCCTCGCTGGCTTCCCGCGCGCCTCCGGCTGCGACCGATGAGCCCGCTCCTCTGCGCGCCTCGCTCGCCCCGGCAGGGTTTTCCCCCCCTCCCTTGTTGCTTTCTCTTTTTCCCCCGCGCTCTTTGCACTGGGGGGCTCCGCTTTTGGCTTCGCAAAGGTCCTGCCAAGATGCTAAGTTGGAAATTGAGGATTCTGACGCCTTGTGCGCGCCTGAAGCTCCTCCTTCCCGGGGTGTAGTCGGTGGGAGGACTGGCAGGAGCCTCTGGGCGGCCGCAGCCAACCCGGCCGCCAGGCGCTCCTCGTCCTC
This sequence comes from Bubalus bubalis, assembly GCF_019923935.1. Taxonomy (NCBI): domain Eukaryota; kingdom Metazoa; phylum Chordata; class Mammalia; order Artiodactyla; family Bovidae; genus Bubalus; species Bubalus bubalis. The sequence goes on along the minus strand of NC_059174.1, from coordinate 22,855,435 downwards.
TCCCTCTTCCTCCCCGGCTCCCTCTCCCGCTCGCTGGCGCTCCCCTCGCCCCTCCCTAGCGCCCGCCTCTCCTCCGCGGCCCTCCTCTCCCCCTTCCTCTTATTCCCCCCCTCCCTCCCCTCATCGGTCTCTCCTTCTCTCTCACTCAGACTCTCGAGCGCCGGCCCCAGGATGACAATCACATCCCAGGCGCGACGATCTCTTCCAACTTTCCTCCCCTGCTAAGTAGGGGAGGCGGAGCGGCGGTTCCGACACAAGCGGGCCCTGGTGGCCGGTCTGCCGTTCCGACGCACAAAGGGAACGAGGCAGCGGACCGCGCTCCAGCGAACGCTCTGCTTTTTCTACGCCACAGTAAATCGCGGAGTTAGCGGATTTCTTGTTCTCGAGGAGGCTGGGCTCCAAAGCGGATCGCCGTCCACCCTCCCCTGGCTTTTCCCCCTAGTTAAAGGACCCACAAGAGCGCTGGAGTCCAGGAATGAAGGCCCCTGAATGAAGGGAGAACCGGATGGATGCCAGCGTTCAGGGCGCTGGGAGTCCGGGGTGATTGTCCTTCTCCACCAGCAGCAGCAGGTGGGCGAGAGACAGGCCTTGGACATCTGCACGTCTCCGGCTCAGCCTCCCTTCCACCAACTCCCCGCCAAACGGCGAGGGAGGAGACACTGGGGACCCAGTACTACGGGGGGAGCCTTTCTCTAGAGAGGTTGTGGACAAGAGCTGCCAGACGGAGAAGCAGCTACACTGGAGTAGCTCCCTGGACCCCATTACACCCTCTCCCACAATGGCTCCCTGCCCCTTTCTTGGGGCTTTGCATCACCGGCAGCTCGCCCCTCCAGGCCGGTGGTGAAGGTGGTGGAGAGTGCGGGTCCTCTTCCAGTTCGCATGCACTCTCGTTCGCACCCGCCCACGCTCCACCGCTAACAGTCCGCGGAGGAGTAACCAACCCAATCACTGTTTGTGCAGCGAGGCTCTGGCAAGGCAAACACAACTGAGTCACAGGCCGAGTCCTTGCCCACGAAGGCCACACAGAATACAAAACAGACCTTTTGCCTGTCTCTACACCCAGCGCCACCGCAAGCCACAGAAGCACTCGAACTCTGGGACAGACAGGGGCGCTGGTGAACCAGGACAGGGTCTGGCACAGTGTTGGGCACTCCAGTCGATCAGGGACTTTGTGGCTTTTATAATGCAGTCACACGGAAGCCGAAGTACACCTAGACACAAAGTTTCCCTCAATGACTCTGACAGTCGAGATACTTTTATTTCCTAAGTTCCAGCCGGGTCTGGCACACAAGCCTGCTCTCCAGACCCACACTCTCTGCAGCGCGACTTCACGCACGCGCGCAGACTCCTCCCCCCCATCAGTTCTCCCAGGCTCCGCCCCTCAGGCGGATATTCTCCTACAACTTCTGAAATCGCCCGGCCCCATCCCTCCCTGCCTTCACCTCTAATTGGACGCTGGCCTCTATAGGCTCCGCCCCTCGGCGACGTGAGCCTCCTTCCCTCCGAGTCTAGGCGCCGAGGGGGCGGGGCGGGGCGGGGCGTCGGCGCCCTATTGTCATGGAGACGGGAAGCCGGCGGCGGCGGTGGCGGGCATAGCCCAGCTGAGGTGGCAGCGAACTGGCCGCGACTGAGGCGAGGCCGAGCAGCCCCGAGCGCGCGGAGCCGACCGCTGGCGGCCTCTCAGGCAGCCAAGGGGGCAGTGTCCTCCGGGGCTCGGGCTGGGCCGGGGTGATCTCGGGGAGTGCCCAGGAGCGTCCCCGCCCTGCTCGCGTCGCTCACGCTCTTGCGGCCCTTCAGCTCCCCAGCGCCCGCCCCCGGCTCCGCCCGTCGCCGCCGCCGCCGCCGCAGCCCCTCGCGCTAACGGTCGGTAGCGGCCTGCGCGCGCCGCCCGCCGGGGGCTCGCGCCAGCCACGAGGGAGCGTCCGCGGCTCACGCTCCCGCGCTGCGGAGGAGAGGTGAGCCCCGCGTCCACTCTGCCACCGCGTACCCTCCGCGTCTCGGCCGGGCTTCCTGCATCTCGAGCCGCGTCCACGTCCGCCCGTGGACGGGATGGACGCGGTGGTGCCCTGCGCCCCTCCGGGCTCTTGGTAGGCATGGGCTGCGTGAACGTTGGGCGGGATTCTCGTGGTGTGACGGTCCCCCCAGCGGGCGGGCGTGGGCGTGGTCCCCTCCATCCACGAGCGGCGACTTCACCCTCTCGGCTCTGGTCCAGGATGCTGATCTCGGAAATGGAGCCCTGGAGGTTTGTGCCACCGAGAATCTGAATCTGTCAACACAGACATCCTCATTACATCATCCTGCCACTCTGGGCAACCCCCTCTCCCCCCCCACCCCAAAACACACACACACCATACTTACAACTCCTTCCCGCCCCCGCACCCCCCGGTTTTCTAATACTGTCTTCTTTTTGGTGTCAAGGACTTGGAGAGAATCCTGAAAGATATTGAAGCATTTAGAATTTATGGTTCTGTTGCTGTGGTTGTCACCTCCGCTCTGCGTCAAATTTGAGACTCATTTCTTAAGGATGTCTCTATTTTCTGCTTTATTTGCACATTGATGGCTCTGCTGCTCCGCTGGCCACCGCCGCCCGGCGTCTGAAATAGACTCGTGTTAATATGCGAGAGGGAAGACCTGATTATTAGCAGGCAGGCGGGATTCAGATAGCATCTGGCGGGTTTTCTCCGTTTTCATGTGAAAGCCTTCCGTTTTTGCTGGTAAACCCGAGGTTTTAACTTTTAGCCTTGGATGCGTTCCTTTCTCTCCTCTCCCTCCTTTCCCCCCTTTATTGATCAGCTTTCCAGTTTGGGAGCCTGCTTACTTTTAGCAGTAGTTTAACGCATCTCCTGTCATTGAAGCTTTCTCCCCCGGCAGGCAGGAACTAACTCCCTCTGGTTCCAGGTTACCAAGACGATTCTTTTTCTTTTCCGCTTACTAGTGCATTTGTATCTTTCTGAACATTTGCACTCAGGTTAGGGCTAGGCATGCCTTGATCTTAATGAAAGACTTTAAAACATTCTAATTTTAAAACTTCCTAAGGGTTTATTGGTTTGTCATGTCTGCACGGATCCTGTTACGCATTACTCTTAAAATTTAGAGCTTTAAAATAACAGACACAGTTGTATTGCTAAGACATGGTGTGGAGCTTGCTCCTAGAGTTTTGGCTGTACAGTTGTCATTGTTTAAATCAAGTGCAAAAGAGGTTATTCCTGTTTATTTAGTGTAATAACTGTTTACAGTAAAAACTTTAAAGACTTATAAAAGTAGATCTGCTGTATTTTAAAGATCTCATCATTCTTGTGGGAGAGACACAACACAGGCTAGGAAAGGCAACAGATTGCTTTTGTCATATCGCTTTGCTGTTTTGGAGTGTACTTAAAGGATTATGATTGATAAGGCTGTCTTGCCAGAGAATGTTGACACAGGTGTGCATCGTTATCTTAATTAAGATCCTGAGAAAATGTTGTCTATAAAATGGTGACATAAGAAGGGCGGCATATTTTTGTACAGTTTTGCTTCTGGAGAATTTAATTGCACTAGAAATCTGTCTTTGAGTTCCAGATTTTGTGAGCACTTTGGCAGCAGAAGTTTGAGAGAAATGATAGTTAATGTTAAGTGTTCTGGCATGTATTGATACTACTTGTGGCTTTTTTGGCAATGCCTCTATCGGCTTTCTTTGTGCTCCATCTTTGTGGAATAATGGTTTCTGATTTAGAAAGGAAAGCATGAATAGCCTAGTATGTTATTAAGCAAACGTTTATTAGTATTCAGAAAAAAATATGTAGAGGAAGACATGCTTAATGTGCAGAAACAGGAATGTAATGAAAAAGTAAATATATAGGAAATTTATGTCCCTTCACTTTTTTTTTTTTGAAAAGTCTCTTAGGATGTTTTCATGATCTAAAACATATTCTTTTTTCTTCTCAAGTACTTAGCTACATTGTTTATGGAAAGGCTTGTTTTACTTCCAGACACAGAAGAAAACTGTTTTATTTCTTCCAAAATGTGTTTCTGTAAATTTGAATTGATGAGCAAGAGAAGATAGTGCATTTAGACTCTTATTAGTTTAAGGATCTGAATCATAACCTGGATGACCACTAAAATAATATTACTGTCCTTTACTTCAAATCTCTGAATGCCAAAACAATAGCAAGACGGATGCTGTTGATTATATTACCCCTTGGCTTATCCAGCACCTAATACCCTTCAACATAAGTATTGCATTAAGATTTCCCCCCTCTCTTTGTAGCTCATGATTTCCTGGAAGCTGGCTGTCCATCAGTGTGTGTGTAAGATGTGTGAGTGTTTTTCTTTAATATTAAAACTCATTGTAGAAAAAGGAAATGAAAGTGGAGGAGGCCATAGGCGTTCTGATCGGAGAGGCCAGGTAGAGAGTCACAGCTTGTTTGTGACTCCAGGGATAATTAGCTGCCTGTCATTATATGGGAAACTAAAATCAAAGAATGATTTATTTAGACTTGTTTGCTGAAAGGAAAACAAGAGCATTACTTTTGAGATAATTGCTTTAGTTATCTTCCAGATCGCCCATCAAAAAATTTTTTTCTGGCAGCCAGCATCAGCATCCCAGTATTATTATCCATCTATTATTTTCAAGTATGATATGTTAAAAGAAATGAAATCGGAATATGAGCTAATTACCTGTCATCTGGTTTTATAAATAATACCAAGTAATTATTAATGTATTAATATATAATTATGTATTTTTACAGTATAGAAATCTTGGGGAAATTTTCAGTGTTTTTCAGTTGATAATGTGCAAATAAATGAGATCATGTGATCCTGAGTGAATTAAACATGATTTTTAAAATAGATTATGAAAACAGTATCGTATTTTGGAATAACTCTGAGATAGCAGAGCCTGTTTTGTGTGGTAGTACCTCAATATCTTTACATATTTCCCTTCAGTGTCTACATGGTGTTGAGTCCTGTAGTTTTAACATCTTTTTGGTATAAATGTTAGCTGTTTTTATAGAGAATAATTGTCCTTAATAGAATAGCAGCTGATACAACTCTGAAAAGATGTAAAACCTTGGAATTATTATTATTTTTGTTCAATAATGACTCTGGTTTGCTTTCATAGCACTACTCTGGAGTGTGGTACTCATGACTTAACTTCTTCACAAATCTGTAGTATTTTTATAGCTGGAGTATGCCTAAGTACCAATTTAGAGTGGTAAATTAACTTAGATGCTTCAAAATTGAAAACCAGTATATACAAATGTAGTTAAAGTTTAAATCTTTATTAGTGAGGATGCACTTAATATTTGTTCAGGAGAAGAGAATATAATTTTCTCCTACAGTTATCTTTTATGTAATCCATTTTTCCAACCTTTTCTCAGGTTAATGATATTCCACACCTTGATACAGTCTTTACTTGTTTATTTGCAGTAATATAAGGTGATACCTTGGGGAAAATTAGATTAGATATTCATATCTAATATCTCAGAAGTATTTAACCAGACTTCTATATTTCCTTAAACAGGATAATTTTTATTTCCTGTGCAGGTTATGAGTATGATGCTTCCATATACGTTTGGATGTTTTCAGCTAAGTTCACTTCTGAACTGTGGGGTTCCTCCAAGTGTTGCCTGAAATCTGTCCTTGAGCATCCCCACGCTCATCTGTAAGTGAGTGTCTGCACAGTTGTGCTTGTATATTTGGGAGTAAACCCAAAATAGCACCAGTGTTTGTTTTACCAAAGTATTTATATTGGTAATAGGGACGGTCTCAGTTCAGAATGGAAAGAACGTCACTTGAGGCCTTTATTACCATTTTACCAATGTATTAATAAGTAGGAACATTTTGCTTCATGGAAATATACTGAATGATTTCTTTTTTAATGGTATCTTTGGATAGTGAAATTTATGACCTCAGTGCTTTTCATAAAAATCAAGACTAAGGTTATGATGTGTTATAAAGAGAGAATTATTATTTGAAGGAAATATTTATATCAAATTACAGCTTTTTATTATTTTCATTACCCCAATTCTTTTTAGAATAAATATAAGGGGAGTATCAGCTCTAGTCATAGGTACTAAACTCTCTTAATGACAAAGGACATACAGGTGTGCACAAAACTTGTCCCTTCTCATCAGAATAGGGGCTGGTGAACACAAGCAGGTGAGAAAAGCCATAAGAAAAAAAAATTGTGCAGAATATTTGTGTTGTCTAGTGGGAAGAGCAAAGTACAAGATTCAGTGATAGAGAATATTTTCTTAAAAAAAAAGATGGTTGGAGGACCAAAAAAAAAAAAAAGCTAATTCTACAGAAGGCAACTCGAGTACAGTCTGCTATAGAAGCAGTGCTTCTTTGTGAATACTTTCAAAGGCATTAAAGTGACTCTCAATATTAAATGAAGTAATATCTAATTGTTTTTAAATAGCACCTTTGTGTTCTTCTATATCTGACTGAGCCTTATAGGTCTTCATGTATGACCAAGAACTGAAGTATTACAGTGACTTAGGAAACACACAGATACAAAGAAGATGTTATACAGTGAACAATCTGATTCCTCTTTGTTTGTCTTTAAGCTTAGTTTTTGGTTTTGTTTTTTTAACCACTTATAAACTTGTTGAATTTAAAAGACGGAGGATTAGATTTTTTTTTTCCTTCCTTAGAATGAATATAGGAAAATCTAAACATACAGTCAAATTGGTTGGATTTTATATCCGTTATTCGACAAAATTTATTAAGATTCATATTTATATATTAATGGTATTCAAATATATTAAAACGAATTCTCATTTTATATAAAATAGGTGTGTGGAAGGGAGTTCCCTACTCTTGAAAAGATGAAGAAAGCATGTCCTTTCCAACAATAATAGATTATAGTTGATTAACTGAGAAGGTTATACTAAATGTTCTCTGGTGGAAATGGTTAGGGTATGCTTTTTGAGAAATATATCATTCAGGAATAAAATCAATTCAAGTATAGGTAATTAAATTGTAATTCAATGAAGGAAGGAAGTGGTAGGAAAGATGAAGCTAACTCTTGCTGTTTTTCTCTTTAAGAATCTACAGTCCATAATGGAGCCACTGTACTGGCTTTTGGAAGGAGGAGATTCTGAAGATAGGGAGGTAATATTATCTCTTTTAAGAGAATACTTTTCTCTGTAATCCTGCGCCTTTATTACATATAAGAACTTTATCTAGGAGGCAGCAATTTCTTTAAATTTGGGGTATGGAAACAATCTGATTTTTCTCTGCTGAGTTTTTGAGCTGCTGTGTTGGGAGGGCTGAGAAATCTCAGCTAGGCCTACTCAGCACCCTTAAAATAGCTTCTTTCTGAGAATTAGATCTGTGATGGTGGCCTACCCCATCCCAGTAGGTGTCATTTTAGTGTGTGGTTGATGGGCGCACATTGAGCAGTTGCTTAGCTGTCCTCATTTACCTCCCTGGCTTTGCTGCCTTCTCTAGGGGAACACGCTGTCTGCAGGGCAGTTTACTGTCAGCCACCACCCAGCTCAGAGTGGGAGACTTGCTGGTTGACAACTGGTTCCAGAGCTCTGCCAAGGAGCTCTCCAGGCCCAGCCGGGGCTGCTGTAGCGCACGGGAGGCCGGGAGCTGCGCCACTCGGGTTCCTTCCCTAGTTGTCAGCTTTAGGTCCCTTTCCATTTTTTGTGTAATCCTGGGCTGTGGGTAATACTTTCCCTTTCCTCTCACTAGGTTGGCTTGCTGCTCTCTTTGCAGCTGTTGCAGGGATTCACATGGAATGGAGGACTCTGTTTTATTCTGGATGAGATCTTTGAGCATTTCTCCGCATGCTTTTTCAGTTTCAAAAACCTAATGTTGGTGTCCAAGAGTGAATCTAAGATTCTTGAACAACAAAAATAAAAAATGAGAAAATCTGTATCAAAAAGAAAAGCTTCCATCTTTTCAGGCTATGCTACTGCCTTGACTATGCAAGTTAAATTAAAAACAGAGTCAAATCCTTTTATAAAATATCAGTCTATCATTCAATCATTCTATTTCGAAGAATGTTTATAAAGGCTTAAATTGTGTTATGGTGTTTATGTAATTTTTTTTCCTTTTTAAGAAAAATGATATACTTTTCTAGTCATCAAAAATATCTACTCCCCAAACTATAGCTATAGAAGTATGTTAATGGAATAATGAAGGGCTTTATGATGTCTAATTATATAATTGGGAAATGGGTAAGCAACAGTAGTAGTAGCTAAAACCAGTTTCTTCTATTAAAGAGCTAGTATAGAGTTAAAAACAAAAAGCTTCAAGAAGACTCTGTAATCTTTAAATCAAATGACATTTTTGGTTAATACAATAGGAAGAAGAAGCATACCAATCTCAGATTATATTATTCTGGCCTAGGTAGAGGTTGGAAGCAGCTGAAGAGCTGTTAACATGTGGCCTGGAAAAAAATTATCTAAAAGTGGTTACTTGAAAGGCAGTTTACATTTGCAGAACAATTCAATATTATGACCTTGACCAACTTTTACACTTCATATTACTTGGGATATTACTCCAGCTTTTAAAATATCAATCTATGGTATAGATTGTGTATGGAATACAAGGGTATTTTTGAATTGACTAAGTCTTGCTCGTCATTCTAAATTGTGCTTCAGTATTACAAAGTTGAAATGTAATATTTATTAATAGAAGGAAAATATAAAATTTAATATCTGGGCAACTGAGACCTTTAAACCTACTTTAAAAGTATAATCTTGACATCTATGACACTATTTTTTTGTCTTTGAGATACAGATAGAATTATGGATTATTCTAAAATCCAGATGTTTTATTTATTAATTCCAAATTTTGTTCTCTATAATGGACTTTTAAAGTAAAAGGAATACATGCTTTAGCCATGGACTAATTTATTAAACATTAGTACACAGAAAATCAGCCTTGATTAATTTAAAACTGTGAAAGGGGGCAGGTAAAACTGTTTTCAGCTGAAATTTCCTAATGCAGCAACCATTTAAATTAAATGTTTGTTAACGTAATAGTGATGGCATTTTCTCCTCCTCCTCCTTGTGGTTTTGTCCAACTGGATGTTACAGTGGCGGTTGCGCTGACTGTTAAGTGTTTAAATGATGACACCATTATGTGAAGTGATTTTGAAATGAGAGAGTCCAGCCAAGAATTACATCTGCTCCCATCTCCTTCAAATCATACTCTCTGGCAGTACAGATTATGATTGATTTGTTTGTGACAGATTGCAGGAAACAGTCATTGATTTTTCAATATTTTACCTTAAAATTATTTACAGTTGTAACCATGGGGAGGTATTTCCATGGGCTGTCAGCCCCTGAAAGACTAGGATAATATTCCCTGCTCTCTGACAAGACAAATTACCTGTAATGAGTGCAGTAGCTGAAGGGTATACTTTTATTTTAAAATATGTCAATAACCCCAGTGACTAAACGAATATTGATTTAGCATAATGAAGCCTGAGTAATGTGAAAATGAGCTTTTTCAAGGAGCATGGTAAAGACTTTCTTTTTAGCTGGTTGTAAGAAGCTTTTCATTCTTTTCAACTAGCTAGTGGAGATAAGGAGTTTTATATGCAAACCATCAGAATGGTAGTGTTATTTGTGATAACCAGGGTCCAAATATTCTGCCCTTGCTTTTATCGATTCTTTTTCAAATCTTATTTGGAGTCTTACTTTTAGTCATAGAATAGATACTGATTTACTTGCTGTTACCTTTAACCAACTTAATATATTTACCATTTCAGCATCTTTTGCATTAGAACCTGTGGTATTGAATATTAACATATAAGTCTATATCCAGTCATTTGTAGATGACATAATAATTATGTTAAGACATTTCAAATGGGTCTATTGTAGTATTTAATGTGCTGTATTTTATGGTAGAATAATTCCCAGTCCCTGGACATAAGATTGCTTTCACTGGGAATGAAGATTAATTTACTTAAGTCCTGATATTTTAGGCAGCAGTGCATGTTTCCATTTTTGTTAGACTTTCCGCTCCTTTCCAAATGTATTTCTCAACTTTTTAATGGATTAAGACCCTAAAATATAAGGTCCGTCAAACAAGAATGATAGTAAAGTAGTACATAGCTTTGTTTTATAGTTCATCGAGAAGCCTGAAGATCTTATGCCTGAACTGGTATTCCATGGAAACCTAACATATTTTATGATAACTAATAGTAATGAAATTTTATTGAAAGCAATAGGTAAAGTCCCTTTAGAAATTAAAAATGAGTTTTGATTTAAAGAAAATTCAGATGACTCTTTGTGAGTGCTAGTTCTTTTGCAGCACTGCTTTGGAAATGTTGCAATAAAATGAAAAATACAAACAGATCTTTTAATGGAAAATAGGATAGACTCTAGAACAAAAGTTATCCTTTTGGTTTTTTTTCCCCCAGGAATTTGCCTGAGGGTGTGAGACAGATGATTTCTGTTACTCATCCTAGTTGTGTCCTGCAATAAACTGGATACTTTATAAAATACTGGTCCCTTGGTTTCAAATGCTGTAAGATTTTAGTTCTCCATTATCCTTTCCTCCAAGTTCTTTCCCTTTTTCTATAAAGGACCTTTGAAAATAGAAATATAAAGCCTGCACCATTATCATATGTGAAACTGATAGCCCAAATTCTTCAACCATTAATTTGGTTTATAGTTTTCTAAGTTGATCTCATATCTTAGATCTTAGATATGAGAACTTACCTATGGATAAGGCTTATCTACAGAATATACCCTCCAGAAAAAAATAAATATAGATCTTTCTCCTCAGTAATAAAAAAAAAAAGCATATTTTCTTGAGACAAATCTGTGTTAAGGAAAACATCTGTATTGTTGTTTAGTTTATTTTGGAATAAAATAATAAATGTATATATATGGTAAGCACCTCCTGACCCCATCATGTAGTTTAAACCTGGCTATTCATTTTATAATACATGTGCAGAACTATTTATGTGAGTAAAATTTAATAAGTACATAGATAAAGCTTTTTCTGGGCAAATTATTCTCTTTTGGATACTCTGCCCTTTTCCATTTCTTTTCTCCCCTTGAAAAACAAATATCCTGCCCTTGTTCTCCTTTAGGGAAAAACTATTTAGATAAAGTGTTTTTAAATCATGCAAGTCATTGCCTGGGTTTGGTTAAAACATTTATTTTTTTTGAAAAGGAGAAAATACCCCCGTTTGAAAAACCTTTCTTGCATTTGTATCTATTAAGATAAACAGTTTACTTTGATATGGTACATACCAATCTACTTAGTTAATTTTTTTCCAGAATTCATTTTACTCTGTTTGGTCTGACCTTCTATGATAACTTAATATAGGAACAAATTAGCATATAATTCTATTTTCCATGTGACCTCAACCAGTTGCAGAATTGTACCGCCACTTTTTGGTGGGGGTGCAATTTGATATTTTATGTAGACTCTAGCATTAAGCGTTTGCAAGTGTTCCTGGCTCATGTGTTATCAAAAATGTTTAAAAGTAAGCAGTTAGAGGAAATCCTCACCCCTGTTACTAAGGTATTGCAATGCCTCCAAAAGGTAGCATTTTTAATTAGTGTACGTGATTGATTAGTGATTTGTCTTTCTCCCAAGCATAAAGCAGCTGGGCAAAATTAAGTGAGGTTGGTGAAGTATAAGAAGATATTAGGGGCTGGTGGTGACAGTGATCATGACAACTAAATAGATGTTTTTGTTTTTTCTTTTAGATTCAGCAATCAGTCTTTGAAATTTCCTGTGGTCTGTTCAATCTAGATGCAAAGGACATGGAAAAATCAAGTGCTCAAGTGGTTTAAATATGTTTTGGATATTCTTATTTATAGATTACAGGATTTTTCCAATTAAAATCCACAGTTGTCATGCAGAAGGAGGTTATGCCCTTCTTGATCACCAGTTTTATTTGAAATGCTTAGCATTATAGTGTGTTACTGAATGCTGTTTTAATCAAAGTATAGAAAAATAAAAACAATTTTATATGTTGACTTTTTTTCTAAAATGACTTTATTGGACTGAATGAATGTTTATACCTGAAAAAGAGGGTTCCCCCCTGAGAAAAAAAATCACTTTCTCCATTATAGCAATTCTTCTGGCAATCTGATATCATTAGAATAGGTTTAAAATCACTTTCTGATGTGACCCTATTATATTTATGGAAGAAGAAAGACTTAAAAGGTATCCATATATATAATTTTAATTCTCTATAGTAGTCCCTCTGGAATGGAACATTTTCTTTTAAAAAAATCTATTAGCTCAGCTCAGGTATGAGGGAAAAATCATCTCAACTGGCAGAGCATTTGTTACGTGTTTGAGTATTTGGTTTATATAAAGGTTGACATCCAGTCTTCCACAGAGTTCTTACATTTGGGCAGACTGAATAATGAGGGGTTGCCTTGGCATTGGGAAATTCCTTGTTGCGGCCTTTGTGGTGGCTGAAGGGAAACAGAAGGATTCCTCCGTGGCAGGCAGGCGTCTGGCTTCTGTGTTGTGAACTCTGTCAAGGGGTATGTGTGACCAGAGGTAGCCCTTAGTGAGGGGACTGGAGAGATGCACAGATGCTGCTGACACCCGAAGAAGTAGTGGTGAGTGACTGTTCTGTGCATGACCCAGTTTGTACTTCATCCACTTCTATAGTTTTCACAAAATGCTCTGATAAATTCTTAAGCTCAGATCTCCGTACAGCAAAGTAAAATTTTTAGGCTAGAATATTTTTTATTTTTAATTAAACTTTATATTTTGAGATAATTACAGATTTCACATGCAGTTTTACTAAATAATGGAGAGGTCCTCTGTACCTTTAGTTAGTAAGTTTCACCTCAGTAGGGAAAGTATCACAACCTGGACATTGGCCTCATTACAGCCCAGATACAGAACTTCCATCCCCGGAAGGATTCCTCACTCTGTCCTTTTATAGTCGTACATGCTTCTCTCCTGCTCCTCTTCCTGTAGCATCACTAGGCTGTTCTCCTTTCCTGTAATGTTTTTTCTTTTCAAGGATGTTCTATAAATGGAATCATATAGTATATAACCTCTTGGGATTGACTTTTCTCACTCAGCACAATTTTCTGGAGCTTCAACTCGCATGTATCAGTATTCTGTTCTTTTTATGGTTGGGTAATATCCCGTGGTGTGGTTGCCCCACAGTTTGTTTAACCATTGTACCAGTTGAGACTTCAGTGTTGTTTCTGGTTTTTCACTATTATGAATAAAACTGCTGTAAACATGCATGTACAGATTTTTATGTGAACATAAGTTTTCATTTTCCTGGGATAAATGCCCAGGAGTGTGATTGTGGGTCATATGATAATTACATAGAGTCTTTTTAAGACTAGAATTGATTTTGTGTGTATGGAAGGGGAGACAAAGAGAACATCTACATTTTTGTGGTATTTTTGCTTTAACTGGATTTGTCTACGATTTCAAAACATACAGACTATTTTAAATAACTTGTAGCTAGATATAAAAAAAACATTTTTCCACAAACTAGGTTTTGTTCTTATTTCTAGAGAAATACTTTTGAGAAAAAACTGACTTTTTTGGGGGGGGGTAAGCAATTTCTGTGTAAAGGAATAAAGGTAGACATACACTATAGAAAGTGCTGCAAAGCTGACAGGGTACTTGGGGAAAATTGGCAAGTGTTAATAGAGACTTGACATTCAAGGCTATATTGTAATAGTTTTTCAATTTGTAGACTTTAACTTTTGTCACTACCATGTAGCCTGCAGATTTTATTTGTAGAATAAATTCATTATCTTTATCATTTGTGTTCAGCTGTGTTGCATTTCATGTCCATCTAATTCAACTATATGCATGTAGGAAGAAAAAGAAGGAAATGAAAAACAAACAGTATCTTTTCTAGTGCAGGTATGCTCAGTTGTGTCCAACTCTTTTGCAACCCCGTGGACTATAGCCTGCCAGGCTCCTGGGTCTATGGGATTTTCCAGGCAAGAATACTGGAGTGAGCTGCCATTTCCTTTTCCAGGGGATCTTCCTGACCCAGGAATCAAACCTGTGTCTTCTGAGTCTGGCAGGTGGATATTTTACCACTAAGCCACCTGGGAAAGCCATCTTTTCTAGTACCTGGCCCCTAAAATGCAGCTACTTTATGCAATGCTTAGTGGAAGAATGGCTTTGTCTCCAACTCCGGTAGAAATTATGCTGGTATACTTACTGAGATGTAATAAGGCATATACAAAACCATCTATGCTATATTTTGGGAGAAACCCACTGAAAGAATTTTCAAGGATAATTTTATTTTGATTTTCTACCATATATATTGACTTTATCGCTCTTAATGAAGATGTAGCTCCATTTCTTTTTAGAAAACTTTGGATGCCATTAAGGGGTTACAATAATCCTTCTAACAAAAGTCAATATTATAAATCTTTAATTTTTTCAAGTGAGGCCTTAGAGACTTCACCTTAGGCCAAGCAGACCCCAATCTTGCAGTGCTTCTAAATATAACTTCATCTTTAACCCATTATAGCCATGACCACAGTGATATAAATGACATAAGACAATAAAATAGCCCTTGCCCTTGAAAATGACCTGGACAAAAGATATTGTGGACACATGGAATCTATAAATACCGGTGGTCACTCATCATGAAGCAGCGAGGGAAGCACCTCTGTCTAGCACTTCTAGGCACTGGGACCCTAATGATAAGAAAGAGCAACACAGACTCTGATCCCTTAGAATGGTTCTCTTGATTCTTAGATTAGGGGATGGGGACAGGGGAGAAGTAGAAAGAAACTGAGATAGAGACCAACATGATTATGTGTTACCAGAAATCTAGAACCTTCAGAATTTAGGAGAGAGACTAGGAAAGCTGAAGCTGCTGAAACAGGCCTCACAGAAAATGGTGGGCTTCAACTGGGATGGAGCATATACATGAAATGGAGAAAAAAAGATACCAGGAAGAGAAAGAAATGAGCTGCAGTGCATTTCGTTGAAAGTGGGGTGCAGTCTGGTCTGGCTAGAATTTCCCGCAACATTAAAATGGTTTGTGACTGCCCCAAAGTATGCTTAATAGCTTCCTATGTTTTAGTAACTCACCAGAAATGTGGCAGGCCTTCTTTAAGAGTAATATTTGAATTATGTGTATTTGAGAGAAAAAACAAATGGATACTCTTACTCCTAAAACCAGGGCTTGGAAGTATGTTTTTGTTTTGAAGCTCAGTTTGTGAAAATCAAAATATTATTTTCTTCCCTTTACGTTTGATAAGGGATAAAATATTTTGTACCTTTCTAATGTCTTAAATGCATAACCTGTAAGACTGTAATACTTTGAAATGTTTTATTTATTTTAAGCTTAAAATAAAAGAACTTTAAATTCTTTTAGAAGAGCTCCAAAATTAAAACTGCATGATCACATGTAGATAAAAGTTACATAAAGAACATGTTTGTAAGATGGTACATAGAGCTGATGGCTTTACTAAGGAACTCTTTTGGGCACCCTAAGAAAATACAAGTATTTCTGTGCATTTTTTTCAAGCATTCAAGGTAGGAGGAGAGCTGAGAGTCTTTTCTAAATATACATCCAATTTTAGGAGGCTAAATCAGAACTTTCTAATATGACTGGGCCCTTTATGTCAGGAACCTGGAAAAAGGAAGCCACCTAAGGGACTATTAGAGTTCTATAAGTTTATATAAATCATAGATTTGATCAAAGTGATTATAAAAGACATCCAAATTAAGACACTCAGGGCTTTGCATGTAATAATATAGATTCCAGTACCCTTAACTATATACCATTTCCAGTGAGGAGACCAAGATGAATTGGGTCTTAGGAAGGTGCTACATGAGGTGGGCGACTTAAAAGTTCCGAATATACATAATGACCCAGTATTGTGGAATCATCTTGTAATACTATTTATGTAGCAGTTTAAGGAAAAAAAAAAAAAAAAAAAAAAGAGAGAGAAAAAGAAAATGGTGCTATTTTAGATAGTTTAAAAATTTTTTTACAAATACTGCAAATCATAGGTTGGTTACCACTAGACTTCCTGACTCTGCTGTGATTGCTATATTCTTTGTATATTCTTTTAAAATACCGAGCACTTTATAATTTTGTCTATAATTGTTTATGTATATTTTATCCACAAAGTGTTTCTAGAACAACTTACATTGCTAAATTACCTTAGCCTACCTGCCATCTTTAAGCTTTATGTATGAATATACTCAAGTGTCAATTGCAAGACACATTAGCAGACTATTTAATTTTTTTTCCAGAAGACTTTTTATTCAAAACACCTTTCAAACTCAATGCATAAAAATAGCAGGCAGCTCCCACTTGCAGGCTTTTGAAGCTAGAGAAGACGTGTTTTTCACGTGAAGAAGCTGAGTCCTGGGAAGATGAAATGCCTCAGTGGTAATAAGGATCTTTTGACTCCAAAGCAGATGCTGCCAACTTGAAGATGCTTGTCCCCAATTCTGGAAATTCAGTCTTCAGGTGCTTGTATCACAACCCCATTCTTCATAATGTTTTGTTTTACAGACGTCAGAAATAAATGTCTAACTCATCATCTGTACGTGCCATCCAAACGTTTTGGCACCCAGTATGGGTACAAGTAACAAGGTAAAGCATGTTAATCTCAGAACTGGATTTTAACCAAAAGAATGTTCCATGTATTCATTACTATTTATGCATACCTGCTGGGTTTTAACATTGTGATAAATTCAGGGAATCAAATCTGAATACATGTTCCCTGAATTCAACAAAGTGGGCATTGGACTCAGGCCTGGAGTTGAAACGGTGAACAGCATGCAGTGTTTGTGGAGCTTGGAAGCTTAGCATCTGCCGTGGCTACAGAGGCATAAACAGACCATTTCAGCTCAGCATGGTGAGAGGGGAAGGCCAGGTGCTGTGGGACCACAGGGGCACAGTCCCCAGGCAAGCCTGACAGAGGGAGGGTAAAGTCAAGGAAGGCTTCCTGTAGGAAAGGGGCACTGAGGTTGAGTCCTGAAGGAAGGGAAAGCCTGGTGCCTTTGGGAGTCAGTGAGGAGCTTGAAGGAAGCAGAAGATATGTGTGCAGAGATGGGAAAGAGAGTAAGCAGGGGCCAGACTGGAAGGGCAGTTTATATGCCAGACAGAGCAGCTTGGACTTCATCTTCCTTTCACCAGATCAGCTCTGCATTGTGAAGGTAAAACTTTCAGTAGTGACGCAAGAGTCTCTGGATGATAAGAGACTCTTTCAGTGGTTTTGCAAGTAGTTGTCCAGGGATGAGATCAGTTGCAGGAGCTGAGAAAATGGCCAGGGGAAGGAGGGATGTCGGTGGATTGATGTGAGATGTTAAGATGCTAGAAATAAAAGGACATGCAACTGAAGGGCTACAAATGCAGGCAAAGGAAAAGCATGTCAGCGAGGATGTCCTGAAGGTTGCAGCAGTTAGGTCATGGTGGTGGTGTTTCGAGACAGGGAACCTAGGAGAAAAAGGTCTAATGGAGAAAACACAGTGTGGGCAGATCAGTTGGTTTTGAGGTACTAGTAGAATATCCAGGGGGGTTGGAACTCACAATCTTGAAGCAGCCAGAGAACACAATCTATTCTTTCATATCAGTCTATTTTCTTTTCTCTGAAAATCAGATTTTCTGATTTCTGAAAGGCAATTTCTTTAAAAAAAAAAAAAGTGTTCTCTTTCATTATTAAATGTTTTTTCCTCGTGTGATACAGCTGTAATGATCCTATGGAAAGCAAGTCTGAGATGAACTGTTCAATATTACTGGGCAACATTTGTTTAAAAAAAAAGATGTGGTTTGGAAGGATATAAAGGAAGGAAAGGGAAAGACTGTTCCTGGCGATAGCTGTCCCCTGAACAGCTCAATGGATTCAGTTCAGTTCAGTTCAGTCGCTCAGTCGTGTCTGACTCTTTGCGACCGCATGAATCGCAGCACGCCAGGCCTCCCTGTCCATCACCAACTCCCGGAGTTCACTCAAACTCACGTCCATCGAGTCAGTGATGCCACCTAGCCATCTCATCCTCTGTCGTCCCCTTCTCCTCCTGCCCCCAATCCCTCCCAGCATCAGAGTCTTTTCCAATGAGTCAACTCTTCGCATGAGGTGGCCAAAGTACTGGAGTTTCAGCTTTAGCATCATTCCCTCCAAAGAAACCTCTGGGCTGATCTCCTTCAGAATGGACTGGTTGGATCTCCTTGCAGTCCAAGGGACTCTGAAGAGTCTTCTCCAACACCAGTTCAAAAGCATCAATTCTTCGGCCCTCAGCTTTCTTCACAGTCCAACTCTCACATCCATACATGACCACTGGAAAAACCATAGCCTTGACTAGACGGACCTTTGTTGGCAAAGTAATGTCTCTGCTTTTGAATATGCTATCTAGGTTGGTCATAACTTTCCTTCCAAGGAGTAAGCGTCTTTTAATTTTATGGCTGCAATCACCTCTGCAGTGAACTCTAAATTTCAATTGTGCAGAGGGATTTAAAGATAGGGAGGGAGGGGCAAAACACTTCCAGGAAAAAAAGACTGGAGAATAGTTTTTTTTTAGAAGCTTGGTGAGTTTGGATTGCAATATATGCTTAAGTGATTAGTAAGTAACATTATCTGGATCATATTACTTTCAACATTCACCCACAAGTCCTCACAGAGCATGTACTGGGTATTGGGTACAGGGTACTGGACAGTGCTGGCCATTGAGTAGGGACCTCACTGGACATGGTCTTTCCCTCACAGAGTTTATAGTCTAGCTGGAGGACTATAAATTCTGAAGGTAGCTCTCTATGATATTTCTGTCTGTATCTGTTTACTATCATTGACATAGATTGGGAGGACAACTTATGACTCTTGGATCCCATAGAAATGAACATGTATACCTCCAGAGGGCACTGCTATGTTCACAGCAGGAAGAAAAAGAAAGGATTCAGGCTGCCTTGACTTCCTTCTACCTGTTGAGCTGGGGCTGGTGGGATTGTTATTCGAAGCAGGGGACTGGAACATAGGTGGAGAGTAGCTCCTAGATATTCCTGAGTGGCTGAGAAAGAGTTGTGACTTGTTTGCTCGCAAGGATCAACCTCCCCTCCAGAGTAGTGCACTTGTTACAGTTGATGAACCTGTACTGACACCATCACCCATTGTTCACAGTTTACCTTAAGGTTCCCTGTTGGTGTTCTACATTCTGTGGATCTGGACAAATGTGTAGCGATGTGGATCCACCACTAAAGTATCACACGGAATAGTTTCACTGCCCTGAGAATCCTCTGTGCTTTGCCTGTTTGTCATTTCCTCTCCACCAACCCCTGACAGCCACTGATCTTTTTACGGTCTCCATAGTTGTGCCTTTTCCATAATGTCAAACTGTTAGAATCATCAAGTATTTAGACTTTTCAGATTGGCTTTTCAGTTAATTATATGCACTTAAGGTTTCTCTTTGTCTTATCATGGCTTTGCAACTTATTTCTATTTAGTGCTGAATAATATTTCATTTTCTGTATGTACCAGAGTTTATCCATTTATCTGATGAAGCACATCTTGGTTGCTTCCAAGTTTTGGCAATTATGAATAAAGGAGCTGTAAACATCTGTGTGTAGGTTTTTATATGGATACAAATGTTTGACTCCTTTGGGTAAATACCATGGAGTGCTCTTGTTGGACCATATGTAAGAGTATTTAGGTATATAAGAAGCTGCCAAACTATCTTATAAAAGTGGCTGCATTGTTTTGCATTCCCACCAGCAGTGAATGAGATTAGGTCTTGATTTAATGAGCCTGTGCCTCTTGCCTGAACTTCACAATCCTTCTTAGTCTTCCTCTTCTTTAGCTAGGACAGGGTGGCTGGAGTGGGCTGGAGTTACATATTTCCCTTCTTCCCTGTGGAAGGCTCGAGCCTGCTGGAAATGGGTATTTCTTTTCCCTCAGGTCAGGTCAGGTCAGGTCAGTTCAGTTCAGTCGCTCAGTCATGTCCAACTCTTTGCGACCCCATGAATCGCAGCACGCCAGGCCTCCCTGTCCATCACCAACTCCCGGAGTTCACTCAAATTCACATCCATCGAGTCGGTGATGCCATCCAGCCATCTCATCCTCTGTCGTCCCCTTCTCCTCCGGCCCCCAATCCCTCCCAGCATCAGAGTCTTTTCTAATGAGTCAACTCTTCGCACGAGGTGCCCAAAGTACTGGAGTTTCAGCTTCAGCATCATTCCTTCCAAAGAAATCCCAGGACTGATCTCCTTCAGAATGGACTGATTGGATCTCCTTGTGGTCAGTTAGGCTCTGGTAAAACCCTAGCAGGTTAGGCTCTATTAAAATAGTTTTCCCTGAGGACAGATCTTGTTAAGACGAAAGTTCTGGAACATTTAAAAATAATTCCTTTTCCCATCCCCCTTATAGAAACTCAACGTTTTTTTTTTTCTTTCTTTCTGGATATTCACTGTGAGAATCTGCTTGAGCTCCTGGAGATAAAACTCATAAAACTGTGGGGGAACTCCCTTTGACTGGGTCCCCCTGGGTCTCCCCATTGCTTCTCAGCGTTGTCTACACTAGTTTCTGGCATCTGGTCAATTACAGTTCAGGTTCTCCTACCCCACTATTGCTCTTATGGAGGTTTCTGCTTGTGGGTTTCTGCTCTATTATGGTTTTCTGTATTCACCTGTCTCTCTCTCCAGTTTTGGGGGCAAACGTTTGCCTTGCAACCTCACTTCTCCTATGGCTCTCGCAGGATTGTTGTTTTTCAGTTTGTTCAGTATTTTACTTATTTTATATTGAAGTTGTTGACATCTAAGCTCTTTACATGTTGGACCAGAAACCGGAAGTCCACAAATACTTGCCAGCCTGTGACGAGATAAATACCAAAAAGAAAAGAAAGCGTTTAGAAACCTGAATAGTTATTTGAAATTGCTGTGATATCCAAGTACACAATTTTATATTTTACAAAAATATTGGTCTGCAGAAGATTAGAAAATAGGAACGAAACAAAACGACAATAAGCAATTGGCCCTTTACGCCAGATAAGTGGAGAAGCATGGGAGTAGGAGGCAGTCAAGAAAATAGTGATTGGGATGAGAATTATACTACTTTTGTGGTTGTCTAGAAGGTACTCTGAGATCCCTGGGGAAGAAGATCAAACTGTTTGGAGTACAAAGAAAAGGGTGATTAGGGCTTTTCAGAGTGGACGTGATGGGGAGGGAACAACAGCCTATGGGAGGGCAAAGATAGCTTCCACCCCCCACCTACCTTACCCGAGCTGTCGGAGTGATCTTCCTAACATAGAGATCGGACCATGTCACCCCCTTGCTTAAATCCTTTAGAGACACTCTCTGCCTAATGCTCCTCAACTTCTCAGCCCCATTCATAAGGCTGCTCACCACCTGACCAGAGGACCCGTCTGGCATCATTTCTACCACTCCAGCCCATGCACCCGTCTCTCCAGAGGCTGGTTTTCCTAGAGTAGATCACAGTGTGCACTACCATTTCCATCATACACCTCCATCATCGCAGGCAACAACTGTGCATCTGTGGTCTCTTCTGTTTGGAAGGCCTTCCTTCCACTCATATATCCTTTAACATCATCCTCTGGGGGATTTTCCTGCATTTGATGTCAAATGTACAGATGAAAGAGACCCAGGAGCTCAGTCAATTTTAAATGCGGAGCTGGAAGGGAAACTTACAGATTCAGCCACACTTCTGATAACCTCACGTCCTTGTGTCTTCATTGGGTATCTCACAACTGGAAAGGGGTGTGTTTCAGGCCACTAGGTAGGAGCAATTACCACATGACCCTGAAACCAGCATCTGGATGCCTCAGGCCTGGGGGAGACCAGAGAAGAGGCACTCAAGGTCAGGGGTGGGGAACTAACTTTCCAGGATGGAGGCAGCTCCCCTGGGGTTCCCATCCTCCTCACAGAGAGAGCCTCTAAAGCAGGACTTGGCAAACTTTTTCTCGAAGGAGCCAGATAATGGATATTTTTGGCTTTGTGGGCTAGACAATGTCTGTTGCAACTGTTTTGTCACTGCAACGCAAAAGCAGCCATAGACAAGTGGGTGTGGCTGAGTTCCAATGACACTTTTACAAAAGTGTTCCAATAACATTTATGAAAACAGGCTGCAGGCTGGATTTAGCCCATGGGCTACAGTTTGCCAAACCCTGCTCAAAGGAAGGAAAATGTCCCCTTTCTTCTGCCCTGTCTCTAAATAGCCTTTCGAGGCCTCACTAAGTTTACCTTTATAGTTTCTGAATTCCTGAATTTTTTCCCTTCAGAATAGCATAAACAATGAGTAATCTGCCCCTACTTGCCAATCAACTGCAGCGGCCTGAAATGTCCTTTATTGGTGGAGTGAAAGATGCAATGGCATACACTGAGCATGTGTAATAGTTTGTAAAATTAATCCTTAACCCAGGTGTCTTAATGAGATAGACACATGAGATGCTTACTGTGAATAATATGAAAGCTAAAACCTTACCATAAAGTGATTTGGTAATATCTTTGGTGCTCTGCCTGTGTTTTGCTGGGCTGTGTGGAATTTGGACCTGGAAAGTAGGGTTGAGCTTTTCATAAACTGGGTAAGGCTAAAGGGGGGATACCCATGTCCATGACCTAGTATACTGTCTAGAATTCTCAGTCTATGGGAAAAACTGCACAGCTTACTGATATCCTGTCTTTGAAACAATAAAGTAGACAGTATAGCAATGCATCAGTTAAGCCAGTAGACATTAAAGGCAAGTACACCTGCCTCAAATGGCTCAAATGGTCATAAATGCTATAAAATACTCAAACCAAATAGCCATGTAAATTAAAACCTAAAACAGTGGGGTTATTAAAACCCTGGCATCATTAGCCTCAGGGAGGCGAGTAGAGGAGGCTTGCTAATGCTATGATGGTCTTTGTCGCCACACTCTGTTCTCAAGAGGCTCCATAGAGTTCACCCTGCTACCCTATTTCCCCAAAGCCACAAATCAGGGCATCTTTTGTCTCCTGACTGAACAGATGACCTAGTAGCAAGGCTTGTGCCAGGGAAGTCATGAAGGGGAACTCTGGCCTTGTCTTCATCATCTCCTGGTCCTATTTGGAGAAGGGCGTGCTGCAGTCCATGGGGTTGCAAAGAGTCAGACACAACTTAGCCAATGAACAACAACAATAGATTAGCCACAGTCTCCTACTATGAAAAATAACCAGCATAGGACATTCTTCCCCTAGTAGGTTTTGCCTCCACATGCAGTCAGAATCAATGTGTGCTTTATAGCTGGCTGTACTGTGGTTTCCTTTACAATCTCAAACTCTTTCCCTTTGCATGTGTCTTAAAAGTCTAAACACCTCCAAGAAAAGTTGATGATACTCCTGATATCTCGCTTCTTTTATTTATGTGACAGCCAGACCACTTGTAAATTATATTTCAGATAGACAACGATCTGTTGAACACCTAATAGGTCATTATGATGTGAAATAAATGAATGGTGTAGAATATTACTAGACCCTTACCCAGATGCATAGCCTAGATTCATTCTCCTACAGCCTGTTCTCATGAACACAATGAGTGATTATTTAGATTTTATCAAAAGGGTACAAATGAGCAATTTCTTCTCTCTTTTCTCCCCATTTATCTTAGGACATTTTTGTTTTTCATTTTGAAAAGCCATGGTGAATATATTTATGGTCAGCGTTGAAGAAGGCTCGTTTTAGTTTATTCTAATGTTATGTACTTTAGTGCTTGAATTATTTACTGTGGGTTTGGTTATTGACCTATTTTATTTGTCATTTTATGACATACATATTTTCAGTGGAGACACTTAGGCTAAGCTATATTTATTTATACCACAGTACATTAACCATAAAACTATCTAACTACAGTAAAAACCACGAAAATCTGGAACCCTCGGGGAGTGGGTTATTCAAGATAGCCAAGTTTGAAGAATGAACATTAACTATTTGTGATGGAAACCTTTTAAAAATGGATCATACCTTTCCCTCTTATCTTGAAAACGCGATATCAAGTCAGTGAACTTGGATAATTACTTATGGTTTTCAGTTAGAATGGCACGGCATCACTCAGCTTTCATTAAAGGACATGGTTGTTCTGTTTTGGTTTTAGTTTTTGTTGCTGTTTGTTTTTAATGCTCACGGGCATTTCTTAAACCAGTCTTTTTTCTTCAATGGCTGTCAGCTGTGTTTCTCACTGCCACCACCCGCCCACACCCACACCCACCGCTAGCCTTCCCTCTGCCTTTCAATTTACTGCTTTTATACTTCTGTGGACTTGAAAACTAGGTGATGAAACTCATGAGAATATGGGGGGTTGCCTGAGAAAGGACTCCCTGGAACCCATTAACAGGTCAGATACTGCAGTTGTGTATTGACTTGCCACCAACCCTTATCTCCCTGAAAACTCTTATTTATTAATGTTTTGGTTGTTTTTGTTCTAGTCATTGGGCAGAGCTGCTGTAATTCCTCCCCTCAACACGCTTCTCTACTTAGCAAAGCTCTGCAACCAGAAGCTGATTCCAGCCAGGCTAAGGGAGCTCTGGGCCTTGTGTCTGGGAACTAAAGCAGCTAGTTGAATATTCCTTAGAAAAGCAAATCAGATTTAAAACAGGCCTCATCTTATATTCATAGTTTATTCAATGATGCCTACATCATGATACTATCCTGCAAATTCTCCTTCTCTTCTTTATCCTATTGCTTCTTTTTCCTTTTTTTAAAAAAAATAAAATGCTGAACATATGCTCTTTTAGCTTGTAACTTATTGGGACTAAAGCTAACACATCCAAAAAATGCTTTTCTAAAAAAACATATTGTCAAAACTGCAGAGCTGGGGCTTCCCTGGCGGTCGGTCCAGTGGTTAAGAATCTGCCTTGCAATGCAAGGGACACCGGTTGGGTCCCTGGTCTGGGAAGATCCCACCTGCCATGGAGCAACTAAGCCTGTGTACCGCAATTACTGAGCCCACGTGCTGCAACCACTGAAGGCCGCACAGCTAGAGTGTGTGCTCCCCAACGAGAGAAGCAATCACAACGAGAAGCCCGCACAATCGCAACGAAGAGTAGCACCCACACTCTGCAACTAGAGAAATCCCATGTGCAGCAACGAAGACCCACCACAGCCCAAAGAAATAAATACATCTTAAAAAAACTGCATAGCCCTTAATGATTCTAATTTTTAATGCACATTATTATGGAGCTACTACATATATTTTTACATTAGTTTCTTTGCACAGAAACAAATGAAAATTGCTTTATTAACGATGCTGACAGGTGAATATTAGACAAGAAAGTTGGTTGCCTGGCATTTCCATGGTGCTTAACAGCATCTCCAAGGTTTCACTATGCCCAGGGGTTACACTGTCTCCCATGTCAGAGCCAGTAGACCAGAGGTGCAGAGGCGTCCAGCGACGTGTCCAAGGTCTGTTAGCGTTCTTGAGACTGATCCCGGGAGCTCTGCTTCCCAGACCTGTGGGTTTGTCCCGTGAGATCCTAAGTTATCGTACTGATGAGTAAGAGCTGAAACCTCTTAGTTTACAGTGTGCAGACACGTTAATTCTCACCGTGCAGCGGGGGCTGCCCACCGCTCTGAGAATGTGAAATGTCAGAGCCTCCAGCATGAGAGGAGGAGAACCTGAGGGGCGTGTGATCCCGAGGGAGAAGTCTGTCTTCTTCAACTAGTTGTCCCCCTGCTGCTGCTGGAGCAGTGGGGACTGCCCCTTTGGGATCCAAGGATTGACTGGTTAGTCATGTACAATAATCTGGGGACCCCGGAACTAAATAGAGTGGCCTTAGTTATTAGCCCACTTAGGCTTCAAGGAGTGACTGGTTAGTTGTATACAGGAATTTGGGGACCCTACAACTAAATATAGTGGCATTCGTTGTTACTGAAGATAACTGTCCAGTGTTTTTAAAGAACAAAATACTGTTGTTCAGTAGTGTTTTGGCCTCAAAACACCACTAAAGTAGTGGTCAGTTAATGAAATTATTATCTTTCAATACTAGGTGCCTAAGGTGTTTTGGAATATATTCTGATCCATTTCTTAATACAAACAATCATATCTGTGCCACTTGTATCCAAATCAAAAGTTTCCCTTATTTTTTACTTTCAAATTTCAAAATATAACTGTTTCAGAGCTGGAAAAAAAATGAGTCTTTGACAAGAATAATTTGCATTTAATTTGTCATTTGCAAACTCTATTTTTTTGTTTTAAGAATTGTTAATGATAGGTTATGTTAAACCAATGTTTTTGAATGTCTATTAAGATGTTACATTCCAAATAGAACAATATTTAAATAAACCTTTCACAAATTTGTATTTTTCTTTTCGTGTGTGTGTGTGTGTGTGTGTGTGTGTGTGTGTGTATTTGCTGATGGAGTATAGAATGCTTCCTGAGAAGTCAACCCAACCCCCAAATTCTAAAATGTTCTCATTATCCAGCTTAGTTTTTTAAAAATCAGAAATTTAGGCTGATCTATTTATATTCACAGACTGGTGCTATCAAGTTAATCCTATAATTAAAATTCATTTCCCAAAGATGTTACTAACATCCTAGAAATATTAAAGATTTAAATCCTAAAAATTGGTATGGAAATGATTCAATTTTCTCTAATTTTTTTCCTCCTCTCCCAGAGTGATTCATTTCACTTTCTGTGTCTTCCTCCATGAACCACAATGCTTTTGTGGAGATCCCTAATTCAGTGAAACCTGTTTAGGGGATCATCTCTGTTAGAAAGACAGCTGCCGAAAAGGCATTCACTTTCTGAGCATGGATTTTAGATTACGGCCAATCAAGACTCAGAGCTGGAGGAACACCTGTCAGAGACGTTTTTCTACAAGAAGATGGTCTCTTTAATCAGGTTTCATTGTGCTTCAGAAAAAGATTCATTTTAAAATGTGGGTAAAACGGCATCTGCTTTTATGATTCATCCTCACCACCCTTTTAAAGCTGAAAAACCAATTTAGAGTTTATTTACGACACCGTTCTATGGCAGAAGGAGAAACTTCAACAAAGTGTTTAACGAGAAAGGACTTTCCCAGATGTTAGACTTGTAACTCTTGTGAAGAAATCTAAAAATTTAGTTTTGAACTTTTCTCCTGTGAGTGTAATTAATGATAGGAATTCTTCAGGGCCAACTTTTATAAATGTTTAAGGTGAATTGGGAAAATACCCTTCCTGAAAGCTGGGAAACTGTCCTGTGTTGAAATTTGTTGCATTTATCTGTGAACAATGCAAAATATTATTGATACTGACTGGTGTTTAGAGGACTGACACCCAGCTTTCAACTCTGCTCTAATTAGAGGCACAGTTAAGTGTATAAAACACAGGTACCTTCTAACATCTGCAGAACTATATTGAGCGTAACTATTAAAAGACAAACTTCATTTCGCGAACTGTAATTTAGTGGTATAACTGTGCAGACCGGAATATCGGTTGATTTTCAAAACATTTTATTCTACACCAATTAGCTTGGGTCCTAGAGGGCAAAATGACAAGAGGTTACTCGTTCAGTATGTATTTAATTAATTGAAAAATGCTCAAATTGCTTTTACAGTTGTTATTAAAAAGTAGAATCAGTGTTGCCAGTGCTCAACCATAATTGGAACCCCAGGGAATTAAATATTTAGCATTAGTAATGTAACAGCACTTAGGACACAAATTTCTATTTTCGTAATGAAAGCTATACACTGTGAGTGCAAGCGGCTGAAACGACAGCTGTGGCAAGTGAGACGGCCTGGGATATTTCAATAAGACACCTCATTGGACAGCAAGTCCTACCACATTACTCGCTTGTAAGAGATCTGCAAGTTTAATTCCCAATAGAAACCCGTTACCCAACTATTTAGATTCCTAATTGCATGCAGGATGAACAGTTGGGCAAATGTCTTGACTGTAAGTGGCTGAAATGTATAGTGCTTTCTAAATAATCCTATATAAGTTCATGCCTTTGTCAGTTTAAAAATAGCAGGACTGTCAGGGAATAAAGATCTTGTTTGTTTTAAGTTGAATTACATTTTAAGCATAAATGCTTTCAGTGTTACAATGAGAAAAGTTGGATATTAGACTCTAATGAGCTACAGTGGTAGACGGCTAGAGACCCTAAGGGATTCCCTCCGTAAATTAACTGGATAAAAGTACTTGGTTAGGATATAGTTGATGGCTGAGCTGTTCTTGAAACCCAGTTATAGAGCTGTCTCTCACTCCTGTTTTCATTCTAAACAGGCCCTGTAGAGACTTCAACGGCCGCCTGTTACAACCGTTCAACTTGTCAAAATGTATTATATTACTCCACTAATAAATAGTATTAAAGGGTATTTGACTTCATTTCTCCTTTTCAGAGGGGATCAGGTTGATAAACACAACTGGCTTAGGTCGGTCTCATTTTAATTTGTTTATGTCATCTAAGGAACATTGAAGGTCCCTGGTTTGAATTTGGCAAACATTATTTTCCTGGGGATGTAAAACTTACAAAATATTATGGACAATGGAAGCAATTAATGGAGACTATTTATTATGGAATCCCTGTCCGTGAAAGATGTATGACTTTGACATGTTTAGCCCATGTTCAAAGTATTTGAAAAACCGTAGCTAAACTGACATTCTTTGAAGCATAACTCGCCTAATTCCTTTGCCAATCACATTCTGTCTTTTCTTGAAAAAAAACAAAAAGTTGCAAGACACTTTGGTTTCACCATCTTCTTTTGCTTACCATTGTCTGAGACAGTTGTTTTCAAGAATTTATTCTAACTGATCATGATTTCTATTTTATTTTTTATAATGTTTAGATGTAAAGGTAATTTTTTTTTAAGAGAGAGAAAAGAAAAATGTAGAAATGTATTTGATAAACTCTCCCTTGCACCCTCTCCCCTAGTCTTCCCTCTCTCACTGGTGATCACCTTTGCTAACAGTTTGATAATATATCAAGCATCCATAATATTTTCCATGTATATTATACATGTGCACAAAGAGATGTTATTTATACATTACACATAGTGTATTTATTTAAAGAACATACTTTTCTTCCCCACTTAATCATCACGGATACTTTCCTATAATGGTGCCCAAATCTTCCTTATTCTTTTTCATAGCTAATTGTCATTCCATATTTTCGAGGCATAAGATTCGTTTAGCTATTGCCTGTTGATGTCATTTGAAGTTACCTCTAGTTTTTCACTATGGCATATAGCGTTGCAGTGAACTTCCGAGTGTGCCTGAGTGTATGTGTGTATATGTGTGTCTGCAGCAGATGTGTGTGCATCTTTGAGCACATGTCATAAAAGGATATTGAACTGGCATTTATTGCATGATTACTCTGCGCCAGGCACTATTCAAAGCACTTTACATATATTATGCTGTTGCATCATTACAGTAAAGAGCTAAGATGTACTGTAATCTCCATCTTACATATAGGAAAGCTGAGGCACAAGAGAAGTTAAGGTGCTTGCCGAAAGCCCCAGGCAAGTAATAGCAGAGCCTGGGGTCAAACCCAGGAGGTCTGGCACACCAGTCAGTTCTTAACCAAACCAGTGTGCCTGCAGAAATGCTTTGTTTTTCCTTCTAATTTACCTCTGCTTAGTAGTGAGTTTGAATGTGGTTTCATATGTTTATTGCCATTACATTTCTTCTTCTGAGAATTGGGCTGTTTCTGTCTTTGCTCATTTTTCTGTAGTGGTGTCTTCTTAGCAAATGACAACAGATCTTAATTGTTAATGGCTGTTGGCTCTTAGTTATACTTCGTCAAATATTTTTTCTAAGTTGATTGCTTATATTTTTACCTTGGTTTATTTTAATATTACAAGTTTTACTTTATGGATTGAGGTATAAGGAAGTTTTTCACCACCTACAAGATTACAAGTATGTTTTCCTACGTTCTCTTCTACTACTTTTAATTTTTTAACAGTTTTGATCTTCCACTCAAGTGGGATTTATTTGGGTGTGCAGTGTGAGATAAAGATCAAACCTTTTACTTCTAGTAACACCCACAGGTTCCTTTTGTAAGCTGTCCATTTTTTTTTCTCTATGGTTTGAAAGATAACCTCTGTTTAATATATTCTGCCTATATATGTCTCTGGATTGCCAATTCTCTGGAATATTTCACTTGTCCAATCCTACAGCATCACACTTTTTACCATTATAACACAAAAGTGAGTTTAAAATCTTATAATTAAAAAATAATCTCTGTCAAACACTCTCATATTATAAAAATAATATATATTATAAATATCTATATATAATACAAAATTATATACACATAAACATTTTTAAGATATTTTAATGACATACATTTGCTTTTTCAGATAAACATTTGTGTCAGTGTAAAAATTTCATTTAGAAATTCCTTTGGGATTTCAGTTGGGAATAGATTGAATTTATAGCACAATTTAGGGGAAGGGATGAATCTTTCTAATCCTCACTCCTTATGATATCTCAGAATAACACCTCATAAGTATCTGCTGAATGAATGAATATGTGCTTTGTTTTGGTTTTAGAGACAAGGAGAGGGGGTAAATACTTGTTTTTTTTTCTAGATAGTTTAAAAATTCTTAAAATGATCTATTTCATTAGATTTTAAACTTATCATTGTGAAGTTCTATTATACATAGTATTTTCACCTAAACCATCTTCCCTATATTTCTAACTATGTACAGTTTCTTAATCCAAATGTAGCTTACTTTGCTTTCTCCACTTTTTATCTTTGTCAGACAACAGTTTTACTTTATTGGTCTATGTATATAAAAATTTTGATTTTATTGATATCCTGTTTTTGACTTGTTTTTCTTTCATCTTAATTCTTCCTTTTACTTGTTTTAGTTTATATGATTGACTTTTTCCTGGGTCTTTTGGCTGAATGTATAGTGTGTTTATTTTTTCCTCTCTCTTTGCTTTTAATACATACCTTTAGGCTATAAATTTTCCTTTGGGTTTTGCTTTGACTGTGTCCAGTAGTTTATATATATATATATATATATATATATTGCTTTCATTGTCTTTCTTAACTGAATAGCCTATAGTTTTACACTTTTATTATTTTTTAACCAAAGATTTGTTTTGAAAATAGCATTAAAAAATAAGTGGTTACAGCAGTATTTTGGGGGGGGGGTGGGCATAGATAAAGAGGAGAGAGCTATCCATATATTGTTTATTTTAGGTTTCTTTTTTTTCATAATAGGTTGAGAATAAAGCCTGTATCATTTGCCCTTTGGGTCGTATGTTGAGATTTCCTTTGTAGTCAAACAGTTAACGTCTGTAAACATTCTGCATATTTAAAGAAATATGCCTTCTCTCTTTAGGAAAAGTATCTTTAAGTTTACTTATTAAATCAACTTTGTTAATTATGTTTTTCAAATACTCTACATTCTTATTTTCCACATGTCTTAACCTGTCAGTGGCCTGGAGCTTGTGGTTTGAAAACTTCTCCTGTATCTCCAATAATGTGTTTATATATTTTGAGGCTGTGTTGTTTCATAGAGTAAAGATTTGTTTCTACTGTATCTTCATGGTGGATAGTGCATTTAATTGATATAAAATTTCTGTCTTTGTTCCCTTAGATTACTAAAGGCAACCTTTTCCCCAGTGTGGTGCTCCTTGTGATTTTTTTTTGAGAGTCTGGAGTTATTTCACATTTTTCCTGCTTCTCCCGCTGCTCCAGACCTCAACAGCGAGCCGTCCCCAGGCACACTTCTCCTTCCATTTGGTGAGCAATTCTCAGTAGCACACACTGCTGCCACAACCCACTGTACCTGTGAGTGAGGGTGAGTGAGTGTGGGGAAGGGCTGGCACTAGAGTAGGCCAAGGGAGGCCCAGGGGGTGCAAAACTGAGGTGATCACTGTCAGTGACTTCAAAGTCAGGCAGACCTCGCATGATGCTGAGAGTGTGTGCTTCCCTGAATTTTGCACTCTAGGGGCCTCACCTGCCTCCCCAGAGTCCTTGTCCTGCTAACAGAATCTATTGTTCTCCAGGTGGGCCTTTCAGTGATACTGATAGACTGCCCATCACTCACTCTGGGTCTTTTGAATCTGTCATCTCTGAGTTTGCTCCATTGAGAGGGACGACTTCATTTCCATAGTAGTTATTCCTACACCTGTTCACAGTGTGATTTGCTCTGGAATTTCTATTAATCTATTTCTGTCTTTTTAATTTTTATTTTCATCAGGGTAACAATGATGAATTAGTTAACAGTGAACTAGCACTAAAAGAAAAACAGGAGGTCTTCACCTTGCCCTTCTTCACTCCATTCTACTCTTCAGAGATAACCCTTGAAAAATTTCTAGCTGTTTCTTCCATTATTTGCCTTCACATTTCTAAATCATATGATTTCTGCTTTGCTTATCAGTTAAAGGAGTGCTTTATTGACTTCCACTCATGACGCATGAATATATGGTTTTGTTAGTTTCCCATTTCTATTGTTCTAAAACTTTATTCTCACAATATAATTTTTGGTTAAATTTGCTTTTTACTGCTGGGCAAAATAGTGTAACTAAATTTCCCTAATCATTTACACTTTTTTCCCTTGATGCTAATGATGGACTTGTTTCTATATTTGATTAATTTCCATTTGCTCCATCCATTATTCACTATCAAGAGTTTCTAAACTGTTAGGTCTACCAGATAATAATTTATCAATTCTCTTTTGGTTATTTGGTTTTTCTTTTCTAGGGATCTCTCTCTGGAAACTTTCTTTCCCTCTTTCTCCAGTTTGCATTGATTGCTTTCTTGCTTTGCCACCTGGTTGTCATCCTGAAACTTCTATTTCTGTTGTCCTGTGTTAGAGTCTGTGTTTTCTTGCTTTATGTCTTCTTCTTTTTGCCTCTCATTTTCATGGAGCACGTCCTTTCACAGCTTTCTACAGAAGTATGGGAAGAAGTAAAATATTTTCATGTGAGAATGTCTTTACTGGAGGTGTGACACTTTTCTAAGAGCTCTATCTTATACCCTGATTGCTCTTGTTCTTTAACTGCATATTCTTGTTTCATTGATATGATATCTTCCCTTATTTTTCTGAGGTTGTTAATAACTTGATTTTCAGCCCTATTTCCTTTGGTGCTCCACATGGTCTCAGCTTCCTCCCGATCCCATTTTTTGATATGTTTAGGTCTTTTACTTTCTGTTGGAGGATCTCCTCAAATGTCTTGTGGTCATTAGGTATAATATTTAAGAGAAAGGTACTCAAAAGCTGATGGGAAGCTGTGTGTAGCTTTGTGAAGCTTTTTGGTGAATGAATTGGAGGATCAAGTGGCAAGCCATTCTTGACTCTGAGGAACCCTTGAACTTCTTGAAAGTCTCCCTTTCGTTAGACTTGGGTCTTGAGAGGTGAACCTACCAATTTCCTCTTTGGGAGGTCTGATTTAGTGCCTGACTTGGGCTTCCCTGATGTCTCAGTGGGTAAAGAATCTGCCTGCAGTACAGGAGTACAGGAGACTGGGGTTTGACCTCTGGGTCAGGAAGATCCCCTGGAGAAGGGAATGGCTACCCACTCAAGTATTCTTGCCTGGAGAATTCCACGGACAGAGGAGCTTGGCAGGTTACGTACAGTCCATGGGGTCAGTAAGAGTCGGACACAACTGAACAACTGACATTTTCACACTTTCTGGAAGCAAGGAGGAGGAAGGCCCCAGGGAGTATGCTTTAAAAAGTATGTGGCTTCAGTCATCAAGACAGTATGGTACTGGCACAAAGACAGAAATATAGATCAATGAAACAAAATAGAAAGCCCAGAGATAAATCCACACACATCTGGACACCTTATCTTTGACAAAGGAGGCAAGAATATA
Organism: Bubalus bubalis; assembly: GCF_019923935.1. Classification (NCBI taxonomy): domain Eukaryota; kingdom Metazoa; phylum Chordata; class Mammalia; order Artiodactyla; family Bovidae; genus Bubalus; species Bubalus bubalis. The sequence goes on along the minus strand of NC_059174.1, from coordinate 22,821,788 downwards.
CGATGGATTAAAGACAATCTCTTTAACAAGTGGTGCTGGGAAAACTGGTCAACCACTTGTAAAAGAATGAAACTAGAGCACTTCTAACACCATACACAAAAATAAACTCAAAATGGATTAAAGATCTAAACGTAAGACCAGAAACTATAAAACTCCTAGAGGAGAACATAGGCAAAACACTCTCCGACATACATCACAGCAGGATCCTCTATGATCCACCTCCCAGAATATTGGAAATAAAAGCAAAAATAAACAAATGGGACCTAATTAAACTTAAAAGCTTCTGCACAACAAAGGAAACTATAAGCAAGGTGAAAAGACGGCCTTCAGAATGGGAGAAAATAATAGCAAATGAAGCAACTGACAAACAACTAATCTCAAAAATATACAAGCAACTCCTACAGCTCAACTCCAGAAAAATAAATGACCCAATCAAAAAATGGGCCAAAGAACTAAATAGACATTTCTCCAAAGAAGACATACAGATGGCTAACAAACACATGAAAAGATGCTCAATATCACTCATTATCAGAGAAATGCAAATCAAAACCACTATGAGGTACCATTTCACTCCAGTCAGAATGGCTGCGATCCAAAAGTCTACAAGCAATAAATGCTGGAGAGGGTGTGGAGAAAAGGGAACCCTCTTACACTGTTGGTGGGAATGCAAACTAGTACAGCCACTATGGAGAACAGTGCGGAGATTCCTTAAAAAACTGGAAATAGACATGCCTTATGATCCAGCAATCCCACTGCTGGGCATACACACTGAGGAAGCCAGAATCGAAAGAAACACGTGTACCCCAATGTTCATCGCAGCACTGTTCATAATAGCCAGGACATGGAAGCAACCTAGATGTCCATCAGCAGATGAATGGATAAGAAAGCAGTGGTACATATACACAATGGAGTATTACTCAGACATTAAAAAGAATACATTTGAATCAGTTCTAATGAGGTGGATGAAACTGGAGCCTATTATACAGAGTGAAGTAAGCCAGAAAGAAAAACACCAAAACAGTATACTAACGCATATATATGGAATTTAGAAAGATGGTAACAATAACCCTGTATACGAGACAGCAAAAGAGACACTGATGTATAGAACAGTGTTTTGGACTCTGTGGGAGAGGGAGAGGGTGGGATGATTTGGGAGAATGGCATTGAAATATCATATATGAAACGAGTCGCCAGTCCAGGTTCGATGCACGATACTGGATGCTTGGGGCTGGTGCACTGGGACGACCCAGAGGGATGCTATGGGGAGGGAGGAGGAAGGAGGGTTCAGGATGGGGAACACATGTATACCTGTGGCAGATTCATTTTGATATATGGCAAAACCAATACAATATTGTAAAGTTAAATAAAATAAAATTAAAAAAAAAAAAGTATGTGGCTTTTTTAAGCCCCGTGTCTTGAACAGCTCTTCTCTCTGCATGGAATCTCTGAGGCTGGACCCTTTAATTTAATGTCTCCTGCCCCTGACCATTGCTTGGATACATAGGAGAGGGGAGAAGATCTGGGAGTCTTACTGCTGTGCAAAGAATTTGAGCCCATCTCCACCTTAACCCTCAGCCCCGACGCTCCACCATACCTGCTTCCTCCCATTCCTGAGCCTTTAGGTGCCATGGGCTTCATTCTCATTTTTGCTCCCCTTTGCAGAATTTAGATTCTAGCTTCCTTTGCTCTTTAAAGCCAGCTTATCACTTCTCCACACTCTCTGCTTTCGAAATTGTTTTGATGTCTTTGAAGATGATTTTGATATCTTTTGTGCAGTCATGTCTTCCTTCTTTTTTCCTTACATACTTGCATCCTTTTTGCCTGGAATGGAACCTTATCTCTTCCTCGGGTCTCAGCTTTACTGTCACCTCATCAGAGACCCCTCTTGGGGGTGTCTCCATTTTCTCCCTCTTGTATTGTCTTTTGGTCTCTCTAGGCTGAAAGCTCTATCTTTTATCACTCTTAATGCAAATCCTGGCACCTGCGTGGTACATATTTGCTGAGTAAATAAACACAGCAGAGATAGGTTGTTCTAGACTGCAGGAAGTACACCGTTTTCCTTCTGCCTGGCCTGGAGGAAGCTGCCATCAGAGGCACCCATGTTGCCTTTCAAGTGCCAGATCTGGGACCACATACTGCTTTACGAAGGAGTGAAGCTGGATCCATGTGGAGAGGAAGATTATGTCTGCTCCTCACTCCCTCACATCTGTGTCCCAGCTGTGATGACTTAAGCCCTGTCCTTTTTGGAGAAGAGTGTGTAGAGCAGTGATCTGGGGTTGGGAGTTGATTCATGGTGTTAATAATGAGAGCTCACATTTATTGAGCACTTCCTACGTGCTGGGCACCATACTGTATGTGCAACATTTTGATGTTGTTTAGTCACTAAGTCGTGTCCGACTCTTTTGCGACCCCATGGACTGTAACCTGCCAGGCTCCTTTGTCCCTGGGATTTCCCAGGCAAGAATACTGGAGTGGGTTGCCATTTCCTTATATATGATCTCATTTAATTCCCACCAGGGGGTAAATTATCTCTGTTATTCCTGTTTTTATAAATGAAGAAACTATGACTCAGAGAAGATGAATTGCTTGCTTCAGTCCATGGGATTCATGAATGAGAGAAGTCGGACTTGGACCTGGCTTTGTCTGATGCCAAAGCTTCTGTTGGTGTCAACATGTTCTACCCGTTTCTGTGATGTTTTCCTCCCTCTACACTTAAGTATCACAGAATCACTGGCTGGAGTCATGACATCTTAGAGGAAGAAAAGATCACATTTGGTGAATGTGATCTTCTTAGAGGAAGAAAAGATCACAAAGGTCATCTATTTGGTCCAACTCCTGTTGGCACTGAGGAGAAAACGTGTGCCTGACACTTCTGGTCACCCGTCATTTGCAGGGTGAGCACTGCATTTAGCACTGATGCCTCATAGGAAATAGCAGGACCAGACTCTGTGGCTCACCAAGGCACCTCCAGAAGGGCACAAAAGTGGGCCCCAGGTCATTCTGGGCAAGTGCACACAGCCCTCTGTCCACAGGGTAAAGGAAGCTATAGTCTGATGTAACTTAAGTAAATACAGTGCTTAGCCTGAGAAGGGCGCCTTGGGAACCTACTCTGACATCGCCTTTCTTCTGACTTATAATTAACATAAAACACCTATTAGTCAGTTTTGCAAAACCCCTGTGCCACCCCAGGCTTTGTGTTAAACACAACACTCATGCAGCCCAAGACTGCAGACTCAAAGGGCAATGTGGAAAAAAAGCACAGCAGGATATGTTTCAAGATTCACCCAACAGTACAAATTTTGGACTAAAATCACAGGCTATTTCTCTCCGCTCTTCCCCACCAAGTTTACCTATTCCCTAGGTTTGCAAAGATTTGAGGGTAAGGGGATTACCACTGAAGCAAGTAGATTTCACATCCTGATGGTGTTTTTGTAGCTGCCACATGTGGCCCCGTGTTAAGTAGCTGAACATTTCTGTTTGCTGGCAGCCAAAGTCAGCCCTCACCTCCTAGGGAGCTCCTTCTGACTTCAAAAAGCATTCCACAGGGTTGTAGAGAACAGGGAGTGGGGGAGAAGGTTACCACTTATGCTGCCTGAATTCAAGTTCCATCTTTGTGCTTCCTGGTTATTAAAACCTCTCAGGAGACAATGAAAGGGGAGAGGATTTACAGGGGTTTCTTCAGATAAGGTGCTAGAAACCCCGATATTTGAATGAGAGATTGCATTCTTTTAGAAGCAACTTTTTATTGTTTTTTTTTTAAAAAGCATAACTAAATGTCAATTGGGAAGGTTCCTATCAGAATGTGCAAAGTATACGGAATCAGTTAAGGGATCCCTTGCTATCCATGAAAGCGCATCTTTTTGCATCTCTCAGGAAAAAAAGCAGTCATTTAGAATGTTTTCCACAGTATGCCAATTCTGCTGGTGGCAAGTGAAGCCAGCCTGAGGAGGCACTGCTTCCAGAATGGCATGAGAAATGTGTCATTCACAAACTGTCACTGTGCATAGCTGGAGAGCATAAATGAAGCTAGAATAAATATAAGCCAGACACCCCCTGACTGGAGTCATCTCTCTCTTTGTTTGTTGATGTTTTACTTTATAGTGACTTCTGACAATTTAGGTACCAACAGACTGTCATGAACAGAATAGCTCTCTTTCTCTCTGAAAAGTATTATTCTTTAAAAAAGTTATTAACTAATTTAATATCGGGATTAAGCACAATGAGTTTCTAAATTATGGCATCATCTTAACAGCAGCCTGCCTGCTGGATTTTTGAAACAAATTTATTTTTGCCTGTTAGAATTTCTTAAAGTTTGAAGAAGTCTTTAACGTCTTCTAGATTGTTTTCACCATTGAAAATAAACCAACATAATTCTTATTTTGTTCTACTTCTTATTTTGAGTGAAAATTTAAAGTAACATAATAATTCTTTTTTAATTTACAAACTTTGGGGAGAATCCTTAACACAGTACAATAAGTTGCTTCATGAGCCAGCTTCCTTCAACAGATTTAATAGAGATGTGAGCATACTTTGTTCTATCGGATGAAAGTAATAGGCTGATTTTTATTTTGAAATGTAGCCAGTCAACAGATACTTATTGCACATCCCTGTGCATAAGGAACTGTGTGAGATGCCACAGGCATCACATGTTTGGGACGCAATGACTAACTTAGAACATTAAGCATCTTCTCTTATCCTTCTGCAGTGATACGTATTGAGTGCGGACTACACATCTGTTGTGATGATCTTGGGGAGAAAGGGGGTGGGGTTCTCTCAGCAGCACCTGCCCTTTGGTGCTGAACCTGATTTGAGTCAGTCTCCCTGTCCCTCTGGGCTTCTGTCTCTTTCCTCCCCCTAACTCACAGGGCAGACTATAGCTGGAGTGGAGCTGCAGGTTTCTCTGCGTGAAGCTAATTGGCCCATTTGGGGCTTAAACCCAGATTCTTAGACCTCTTAGCACCTTACTTTAGACAACTGGGCTTGGTGCTTTGGATGCAAATGCTATCTGTTAATCATTAGGAAGAACTTTCTCCATTGAGGAGACGGGGTTGGCTGGCTACTGCATCAGCCTTGACTCATGCTTACAGTGGGAGCTTCGGTCCTCTGTGTAGAAACAAATGAAGTTCAGGCGTGGGGCCAATGTCCCCTCTCACATTCCAGGGGACAGTTCAGTGGGTGACACATGCCACGACCTGGCCTCCTCCATGATAACATGCGATCATCAGGAGTTAACTTCAACAGTAACTAAGATTGATGCAAATGTGTGAACCACATGCCTATTTGTTGGCGGCAACCTAAAAGCCTACCATGGTGACTTCTGGAGGAAAAACCCTCTTCCTCTTCTGATTGTATGGATTTGTTGGCTTGAGAAACCTGCACAGTGATTAGATTGATGGTCTTTGTTGGCCTGAGGCAGTGTTCTCCTTATGTTCTTAAGTAACAAAGCTTAAATGTCTCAAGAAATAGATGTATAAAGGAAAACACTTACTTTTTAGTGAATTCAGAACTGCTGACTTACAGAATTGAGATGCATTCAATATGCATAATAGCCTGAATCTGATAGGCTGTAAACTTAAGGAGTCAGAAGGATCCATCAACTAATTTCCAGACCAGGAATAGTAACTTTCTCCCCTTGTTCAAACAGCCATTCCTAATCCACCTGGCACTCTTCCCCGAGCCCAGATGTGTCGTTAGAGCCTGCCTTAAGACAAGTTTAAGGCAAGTGATGGAGTTGGTGCTTCAGGAGACATTTATAGACCAGCTCTGATCTGGGTAGCTTCATTCAAGGAAATGTCAGAGTTCTATGTTTTCTGGGAGTCTACACTGGTTTATGTTTGGATATTCTCACCCTCTTTCTGTCATGACTTTTGTGTATTACTCTCCAAATGGCATCAGTTTCCAGCCTAGACTGAACTACATGTGCTTTGTGTAACTACCAGGCAAAAAAAGGAATTTTCCAAAGTCACATGCAGTTTTAACATCATAATAGGATGCCATATAATAGTAACTGACTTTTAATCAGTGTTAACTAGACTTTATTAGTTTGAAAAGTGAGCTATGTTCAGTCTTTTAATTTTTTAAACCATTTCTCTTTTTATAATTTTATTTATTTTTGTCTGTGCTGGGTCTTCGTTGCTGTGCGTAGGCCTTCTCTAGCTGTGATGAGTGGGGTCTACTCTCTAGCTGCAGTGCGTGGCATTCTCATTGCAGTGGCTTCTTTTATTGTGAAGCATGGGCTCTAGGGCACACAGGCTTCAGTATTTGCCACACGCAGGCTTAGTTGCCCCATGGCATATGGAATCTTCTGGAACCAGGGATTGAACCTGTGTCCCCTGCATTAGCAGGCAGATTCTTAACCACTGGACCACCAGGGAAATCCTTAGTCTTTTAATTAAACGTCTCATGAAAAGTCTATTGTTTGGACCAGAGGCATTTTTCAGATTATGCACCTTAGGATACATGCCCCTTAAGTCAAAACAAAGGCTGTGAGTGTGTGTGTGTGACAGTGTATGTGTGTGTGTATTCACAACTGAACTAATACTAAAACCATTTACTGAGGACTTACTATTTGCTGGATATTATGGTAGTTATTCTAAATATATTTGAAATATTTTTCAGGGCTGCTATAACAAAATACCACATTGAGTAGCTTCAAGAATAGGAATTTATTTTTTCATATTTCTGGAGACTGGGAGTCCAAAATCAAGGTGTTGGCGAGTCTGGTCTCTCCTGCGCTTGCAGATGGCCACCTTCTTGCTGTGTCCTCACTGGCCTGTCCTCTGTGTATAAGCATCCATGTGCCTCTTGCCCTCATCTCCTCTACTTATAAGGACCCTCCTTAGTTAGAATGGATTAACTAGGGGGCCACTCAAATGGCCTCATTTTATTACTTAATCACTTCTTTAAAGGCTCTATCTCCAAACCGTTCTAGAGATTAGGGCTTCAATATATAAATTTGGGATGAGGGAGAGGGAGACACATTCATCTCCTAACAGTGTTGAATTCTCACCACAATTTTTGTGATAAAGGTACTGTCATTATCTCCATTGTAAGATAAAGAAACAGTGGTTCATAAAAGCTGAGTCACTGGCCTGATGACTTTCATGTAGCAAGCCAAGCATACCATTTACATGCTCTGTATTTCTTTTTCAGTGTGTGTGTCAGAGATATCATCTAGGTTTTGAAGTGAGTTTGAAAAGGCCCATTGAAATTTCTGGATTCCTTTAAAAGAAGGCGTATGTAGCCATGTTGCTAAGGAGCTTCTGCCACTTAGCAGCAGTGTGACCTCTGGCAGGTTACTTCACTTCTCTGGCCTTTGGTTTTCTAGTCTACAAAATGGGGTTATTAATCATACCTACCTGAGAGGACTGTTGTGAAGAGGATGTGAGATAATCCACATAACATATGTCTGTAAATAGCAGGTATTAAGTAGATGTTAGTTGCTATTATTATGTGATTATCATCATTCTGAGAAAGGTGCATTTTCAGAATGGGACCAAGTAATTACTATCATTCCATTTTAATATTTGAAAATGATATTACCTGCTGGTTATTTGGATCTATATATTATCATAGTTTTAAATATTACCATTTTCAACACATTATGTCATTTTACATCAGTAACGTGTCAGAGGCTGGTGTAACGTGTCAGAGGCTGGTGTAACGTGTCAAAAGGGGTTTAACTCATTGGCTGTGTGTCAATGTGACACAGCTCTGAGAATCAGATCAACAGCACCTGCTTTTAACACACATTGGACATACCTGGGTGGTTTCCTTGGAGTCAGGTGACACGCTGAGCTGTTGCAGCACCAAGTTTCTGGGGAGAAAGACCATAATAGATGATCAATACTCCCTACAAGCCAACTTTCAAGTAATCCCATTGCAAAATGGCTCTGCAGTCACTCCATCATGCAGAGGCCTAAACTAGGCAAATGGAATGTTGCAGAAAGAGTCCCCCCAGAGCCCAGCTGGCCCCCCAGATGCTGTAGTCTTCTTTTGTTGGGTTGTGCGGTCATGGGTGCCAGCTCTCTGGAGTGATGCTCCTTGTAGATGCTACCAATCTAATACTGCAAGTCATGCTGCGCTGCAGGGCCTCATCCATCTCATCTAAGGTTCTTTTGCAAGTATTCTTCTAGATTAAATTCCTGGCAGTAAAGTAGCTGGATTAAAATTTCTGTATATTCAGAATTTGGATTGATACTACCAAAGCGCCCTTATAAACAGTCAGACCAATACATTCTCATCTACAGTGGATGAATGCACCTCTTGGATGTTATCAAGTATTTTCATTTTTGCCAACACGATAGGTAAGATCCATTGTCCCATAGTTGCTTGGATTTGTCTTTAACTATCAATATCATTGAGCACCATTTCATGCATTTGTTCCCTGTTTGTATTTTTTACTTCTGAGTGTGAATTGCCTATCCATATCCTTTGTCCACTTTTCCACTGGTATATCTTTCTCCACCTGAATTATATAGACCCCTTTTCAATCGAGGAAATGAGCCCTGAAGGCAAATATTTTCTCCAGTTTACCCTTTGTTTTTTGTCTTTATTTACAGTATTTCAGTCCACCCTAAGTGTTTACATGTTTTTAAATTTCTCAACACCCAGGAAATTTGTTGAGAGCTGGACTACATCTCAAGATCCCTCCAAGTCTAAAGAAGATGCCACAAATACCATCAACTACAAAATGAAAGGAATATGCGTCCAGTGATGGATTTTTGCAGACTTTAGCAGGTGAGTGAAAGCCACTTCTATTGTCTAGGCCTTTCCAAGGATTCTGTCATCTCTCCTGTAAAATACCCAACTCTGTCTTGTATTAGCAGAACAGTCAACATTACAATCAAAATATGATTTTTTAAATGTTTTTAAAATGTTTTATTAGTTATAAAAGTAATATGGTTCACTACCGTGATTCAATTTTTTAAATCTAACAATAGGTTCTGGATTTTTAATATCCAGGCTCTACCCTTCCACCATGCCTATCCTTCAGGAATGTGCTGGACAACTATCAATGTTTGGGATAAAGGAACATGATTCATGGAAAGGATGAATCTCCCTTAGAAGGCTTGGTGAGTTCAAGGATGCTCTAAGACTTCTTCAAGGGGAGGAAAAGAAAGTAAGAGCTTTGAATGAAGATATTAAACAATTTAGAGGCAGCTTTAAAGTATTTATGACATAGTTTTAAACTTTTTGGAAAATATGGGTCCTCTTATCTATAAGCTTTCTCCTCTCTAAAACTTAAACTATTAAGGTGAAAAGTAAAATTGGCATCCAACTCTTTGTGACTCCACGGACTATACAGTCCATGGAACTCTCTAGGCCAGGATACTGGAGTGAGTAGCCTTTCTCTTCTCCAGGGGATCTTCTCAACCCAGGGATCAAACCGAGGTCTCCTGTATTGCAGACAGATTCTTTACCAACTGAGCTATCAGGGAAGCTCAACTATTAAGGTAAAAAACTCAGTCATCTAAATTAGAGAGATCCCCAAAACCTTATGTGCATATGATTCACTTGGGGATCTTGTTTAAATGCAAATTATGTGATTCTGTGGGGGCAGGGGGACAGCGGTTTGGGCAGGACTGAAATTCTGCATTTTTAACAAGCTGCTTGTTCCCAGACCTCTCAGTAGCTGGGCTCTAAAATACAACTTTTGAGAACACATTCCCCTTACTCGTTGCAGTAGTCTATGTACATATACACATGCTTTATATATATCTTTATATTCCTGCTTTCTAAAACATTAATTGAGAAATAGGCCATTGTTACAGAAACCACAATGCACTTCATGAAAAAACATTGGGTACAAAGGCAAAACAGTGACAAATTGATACTTTCTTGCTTGGTCACGCCTGATTTAAGGAAATGAACCCCAAATAGGCTATGTGAATTGGAAATTGACTTCAACCACATTTAAATTGTTGTCTTTTAAAATATTAGCAGTTGAGTGTGTAAACCAATATTTATTTTCTAATCAAAGGTTTGTGGCAAATGGTTTATAAATGAAAGAAATGAGGGAAGAATGCTTTGAAATGTTTCTCATAATAGAAATGGAAATAGGATATTTTATTTCTTTAAATGGCAGGCTTAGGCTTCAGCTAAAATTCATCCTGCTCTGGAAAGAGGAAATTATATGAAAAACTGATCATAGTATAAAAGCCCAGACCAGCACCTCTCTGCCAGCGATCATAATAAATATCTTTCAGCGGGAAAAAAGTTGAAGATCCAGCTACATTAAGGAAGAATCTATTAACAGAATAATTGTATACTGAGGATCCCTTTAAGAAAAGCTTCCAAAATTCCATTATCTTAACTGTCACTCGCCACTTTGAGTTGTCTCAGCGCTGTGTGTTTTCATGAATTACCAGAGCTGTTTGTTTTTTCCTTTATCAGTCATCACCCTGTCAGCCGGGCCATTCATAACGACTTTTGGCAGCTCATCAGGAGAGTTCAGAGCTTGAATAGGACCCTATCAACTCTCACACCTCATTGTGTGAAACTGTTTACCAGCATTGCCTTTTTCTGTAAATATTACAAGCAGAGCCCTGAAAAGTGGAGATGCGTGAAAACAAAATGGACAAATCTTGTAGCAGTTGGTGGAGATGGCAGGTGGGGGTGGGGTGGGGGGAGTGACTGAGCATTTACAAGTACTCAAGTTTCCTTTATTGGGCTGAATCCTACCTAGTCACTGGGCTTGAATTCTTGTATATGCTGGTTAATTAGACAATATTTAATTTGACTTAACGTTGGTGTCAGTTTGGTGAAAGTGAGGCTCTGTAATTAGGGAGTACAGACCGGGTTTCTGTCACAGTTCTGCTCACTTCCTCTAATTTAACGCCCCCCTTTCCAGTGTATTATCACCCTGGATGTGTTGAGTTCCCTGCTGTCTTTTCTGCTTGACTGGTAACAAGGTGGCCCATATGAACACCAACAGCAAATGGACTGACTCAAGTCTCCTGGTCTTAACAGCCTGAAGTTCTGCCAGATTCACCCATCAGAAATAATTTCCTCTTGAAAACGAATGTCAGTAATTCTCTATGGAAGCTAATATCACCAACTTGCAAATGGGTATGATTTTTGTTGTTGTTGTTGTTCTCTATTTTTACTGAAGTTATATATACACAGATTTTTGAAGGGTCAAGTAGTTCCAGGTTTTGTGATTAAAAAATAAAAAAAATTAAGCCTTCTCCCCAGCTCCCCAACCCTGCCCATCAGAGGCAACCACTTTCAATTCTTACAGCAGATTATTTAGAAAATAATGTCACAGGGAGAAATAGGTTGTTTTGCTTTACCAGTTTTGGGATGTTACATAAATGTGACTTGCTTCTTCCCTTGACCATGAAGGTGGATTTTCCTTAATTACTCTTTTTAAAAACCAGGGTATAATTTATATACAATGAATGCACAGATTTCCAATGTACCATTCAATATATTTTCAGTTCAGTTCAGTCGTTCAGTCGTGCCCGACTCTTTGCGACCCCATGGACTGCAGCACGCCAGGCCTCCCTGTCCATCACCATATATATTTTAATGAAAGAATATACTGACGTACCTGTACACTAAACTGCAGAACATTTGCAATACCCCCAAAAGTTCCCTTATAGATCTTTGCAATCAGTCCCCTTCTGTAAAGCAATCACCCTTCTTATTTCTTTCACTGTAGATTAGACCTACCTGCTCTGGAACTCTCTGTAAGGCATTAGATATTATGTACTCTTTTGTTCCTGACTTCTTTTGCTCAAAATGATATGTTTGAGATTCATGCAGAAACTTATTTCTTTTAACTACCAAGTAGCATTCAATTATATGAAAATACTACTGTTTGTCAATTTTCTTTATTGATGCTCATTTGTTTCCACTTTGGGGATGTTTTTATTATTGATTTATGGAAGTTTGATACATTCTAGATAACAAGCTCTTTGTCAGGAATCGACTTTGCAAATCTCTCTCCCAGTCTGTAGTTTATCTTTTTATATTCTCAGTGGTATTATTTGATGAAGAGAAATTTTAAATTTTAGTTATGTCCATCTTATGATTTTTTTTATGATTTGTACTTTTTGTATCTTATCAAAGAGCTCTTTGCCAACCAGGAGATCATACAAATATTCTTCTATGTTTTCTTTTAGAAAACATTGAAGCTTTCTAGTTTCAGATTTTACATGAAGGATTCCTTTCCTATCTAAATATAATTTTTGTGTATGGTGTGATGTAGAGGTCGAGGTTCTTTCTTTGTTAAATATGAGTATACAATTGTTCTAGCATCATTTGTTGGGAAAACTTTCCTTTCCACATAGGGGGTGTGTGTGTGTGTGTGTGTGTGTGTGTGTGTGTATTTCAGGACTTGATTCTGCTTCACTGACTTTTTTTATCTTCCTTATGCAAGTAACAGCATCTTAATTATTGTAGTTTTCAGCACAATTTAAAAGTACAAGTTTTCAAAATTTGTTTTTCTTTCTCAGGTTATTTTTACTATTTTTTAGCTTTTGCATTTTCATGTACATATATAATCAACTTGTTAATTTCTACTACAAGCCTCATAGAATTTTGATTGGGACTGTACTGAATTTATAGATCAATTAAGGGTGAATTGATACTTTAGCAGTATTGATTTTTCCCATCCCTAAACATGTTATATGGTTTAAGTTTTTATTTATAACTTTCTACAGTATGTAGCAGTTTTAAGAATTTAAGTCTTATCTATATTTTCTTAACTTTATCTTTGAGTATTTTATGCCTTTCCTACAAATGTAAATGGATTGCTTTTTAATTTCACTTTCTAATAATTTGCTGGTAACTTTTGAAATATAAATTTTGTATATTGACCTTAATTCTTGTGACTAAATTCACTTTTCAGTTTTAGTTGTTTTGTGGGAGTAGATTCCTTAGAGTGTTTTCTATATACAAGCATGTCAACTGCAAAAAAAAAGACTTTTGCTTCTTTTTAATTTTTATACTTTTATTTTTTTCTTACATTGTTGTGCTAGATAGGGTTTCCAGTATATTGTTGAATAGATGTGGAGACATTGGGTGTCTTGTTCCTGAACTAAGAAGCATTCAATATTTCACCATTAAGTATGACATTAACTGTTGTTTTTTCATATATGCCCATTATCAAGTTGATGAAATTCCTTTCTTTTCCTAGTGTTCTGAGTTTCTTTTCATGAATGAGTATGACATTTTGTCAAAAATGTTTTTGCATCAATTGAGATTTTTCTTCTCTTTGATTCTGTTAATGTGATGAATTACAACTATTGATTTCATAATGTAAAACCAACCTTTAATCCTGGCATAAGCTCCATTTATTAATAACATTTGTCCTTTTCATATAACACTGAATTTGATTTGTTAATATTTTATTGAGGACTTTGTATATTTATTCATGTAAGATATTGGTCTATAATTTTTTTTCTTGTAATGTCTTTGTCAGGTTTTAATAACAGGGTTATGTTGGCCTCATTAAACTACTTGAAAAGCATTTCCTTCTATTTTCTCAAAGAGTTTATATAACACTGGTATTAGTTTTGTCCTTAAACCTTTGATAGAATTTGTGAGTAAAGCCATCTGGACCTGAGGCTTTCTTTGTTGAAAGGTTTTTAATTATGAATTCAATTTTGAAAATGGATATAAAGCTCTTTGATTTTTTTCTATGTCTTCTTGTGCTAATTTTGGTAAGATGTGCTTTTTGAGGGATTTGTCCACTTGTTCTAAGTTGTTGAAATTATAGGCGTAAAGTCATTAATGTTTCTGTCTTCTTGGAGAATTGAATCCTTTTTCATCGTGTAATAAGCCTCTCTATCACTGGTAATATTTCTTGTTCAATCTTGTTTTGATATTAATAAAGCTACTTTAGCTTTCTTTTGAGTAGTGTCTGCATGGAATATCTTTTTTCATTCTTTTAATCTATTTATGTCTTTATATTTAAAGTGGTATTCTTGTAGCCAGCATATAGTTGAGTCTTGCTTTTTATCTAATATAACAATCTATCTTTGAGTTAGTGTAACTTACATTTAATGTGATTATCGATATGGTTGAATTAAAATCTACTATCTAACCAGCTGTTTCCTATTTGTTCCATTTTGTCTTCTGTTTCCTTTCATTTTGCCTCCTTTTTAATTAATTGAGCATTTCCTATGAGTCAGTGGTATTTCCACTATTGAATTATCATGTACAACTCTTTTTAAAAAATTGAATACTTTAGGGTTTACCATGTACATCTTATTTAATCAGTCTACTTTCACATTGTATCCCACTTCATGTTTGCTATAAGGACACTATATCCCCAATTTCTTCTCTCATCTCTTGTTCTGTTTTTGCCACATATTTACTCTTACATGTGCTATAAATACACAATATTACTCTTTTTGCTTTAGGTAGTTATCTTTCAGAGCAACTAAAAGCAACAAAAAATTAAATTTGGACTTTGTTTACCTTTAGTTATTCTATTTCCAGTGCTCTTAATTTCTTTGTGAGGATTCAGATTTCTGTCTGCTATTATATGCTTCTGTCTGAAGAGCTTTCTTTAACATTACTTGTAACATTGATCTACTGGCAATGAATTTGCTCATATTTGTTTTATGGTTTTGGTTCAGGGAAGTCTTTATTTCCTATTCCTTTTTGAAAGACATTTTTGCTGGGTCTAGGATTCTGACTTAACAGGTTTTTGCTGTTGTTCGGCTACAGAGACCTCATCCCTTGTATAGTTTCTGGAGAAGTCTACTTTAACTCTTTAATTTTCATTCCTCTATATGCTGTGTGTCTTTTTTTTCACTGGCTGACTTTATAATTTCCTTTGTCTCTGGTTTTCAGCAGTTTCTATGTAATATGCATATGGTGTGGGCGTATCTTGGGGAGGGGAGTGTTAATTCTGCTAGGTGTTCTTTGAGTTGTTTGGTATCTGTTATTCATTTTGGAATATTCTTGAGTATTATTTCTCCTTATGTTTTCTTCCTGGGATGCCAATTATACATAAGTTAGATCTTTTGTTATTGTTTCACATCTCTTGGATGCTCTGTTGTGTTTTTCCAACCACTCTCTATCCTTCCCCACTGTTCTGCAATCCGTGTCAGAACTGGTATAAACCCAGTTTCCATAGATGTGAGGGTCTGACTGAAGAAACTTCATTGCTGTTATATCCTCTCTTAATTCTCCAAATCCCTATGGGTTTATCCCTTTAAAAGATTGTTTTCTGGGACTTCTCTAGTGGTCCAGTGGTTAAGAATCCACCTTGCAATGCAGAAGGCTCGGGTTCAATCCCTGGTTGTGGAACTAAGATCCCACATGCCTTGGAGCAACTAAGCCCACATGTGGCAACTAAGACCCAATGCAGCCCAGTAAATAAGATTGTTTTCTGCCATTTTCGTGGTCTTTGGAGGGAGTGAAAGTAGATGCACATGGGCAGTCTGCCATTCTTTACCTGAAGTCATCTGTGAATTTCATTATTTAAGTTAAACTTAGTGGTGGTAAAGAACTAAATTTCCTATTATCTTTGAAGTAAATCAATCTGTTACATCATCTTTCTCATTTTAAATCACTTCTTCAGTCTCAAAAATAAGAGAAAAGAATCACAAATAATGATAGCTAACATTTATTATCCATTTATCATATGCTAGTGTTATAAATGCTATTATATTAACTATATTTTATTCTCATAACAGCTTTATAATATAGACAGTTTGGTTTTTTTTTTTTCATTTTTATAGGTGAAAATAAACTGAGGCACAGAAGATTAAGTAATTTTCCCAAAAATTCATAAATAGAAAATGACAGAACTTGGCTTCTTAACCACCGTATTCTAACTGCTTCCAACAGATGGGAAGATGGTTGCTTTTAGGTACTATCTCTGTTTTTGTTCTCTGCAATCTTTCATGTACTACTGTTACCTTTCCAAGAATCTTAATCTGTTAATCAGCAAGTACATATTCAGTGCCTGTTATGTGCCCAGAATTGTTTTGTTCACTGTGGAGGTATAAAGAAATACAGCCAGGCCATTTCCTTCGGGGAGTTTACATCTATCTCTCCAAGAGAAGGCCCCCACAAATCTGAAAATAAGCTTAATGTACAAAGTGGAACCATCATTCCGAAAAATGAAAGCTTGATTTGATCTGGGTGCTCAGAAACCATGAAAAGCTCATTAAAAACCCTGATGCTTATTTAAGAATTTACTTAGCCTCTGGCTTACCTGTGCTGCCTTTCATTTCTCCCTTTACCTCTTTTATTTTTTTGCAGCCTAATTTTAGCTATTGTATGGTTTATAAACATTTCTTCCACAGAGCAAATGTAAAAAAATCATTTATTTATTTGGCTGCATTGGTCTTAGTTGCAGCACAGGTAATCTCTGTTGCAGCACATGTAATTCTCTGGTTGCTCCACACACGCTCCAGTGTATGTGGGCTCAGTAGCTGTGGCATGAGGGCTTAGATACCCCACAGCATGTGGGATCTTATTTCCCTGATTAGGGATCGAACCCACGTCCCCTGCATTGGAAGGTGGATTCTTAACCACTGGACAACCAGGGAAGCCCCCACAGAGCAAATTAAGAAGATTGTTTATAAGCTCAAAACATCTTTGTGAAAGTTTAAAGTGGGAAGAGTCTCAAATTTTTGGTCATAGTGATGTATGGAGATATATGTATATATACAAAGCTTTATAGATATATGTACTTTTATCTCAACTACGTTCTTTCCCTGTCAAGTTACATAACTAAGAATGAACACGTGTTAACATTAGATGTTCTCTGGTATTTCTGGAACGGCAGTGAGCACACAAAGTGTTCATAGATGTAATATTGTCTTGAGGTTGGCTAGCACAGTGACTGCCTCCTAATAAAAACCTAGCAAATTTTTATTGTTTCATGGATTGAATGCATGAAATTAAAGAAATCCTAGGGTGACTTTTTTTTATAGATGATGAAGAAAATCCTCATGAGTTTGTATTATAATTTGAAGGGATTTTCCTGATGCAATACATGTCAACACACCTTAGAAAAAAAGTTGTCATTGATCTATTATCCTTACACCAAATCTCTTTTAGGATTAAGAGACAGGATTCATTCACAGTATCAGACCCCTCCCTCCCTCCCCAGTGCAATACCTAGCAGACAGTAGGTATTTGTTGGTTGGAAATATCTGTTAGGTGGAAAAATGAATCATTTGACAGTCTCTAGTTTGACGTTGAAGAAGTCTAAGTGCTCAATAACCACTTCTCCCAATGGCAGGTTCTACACAAAACTAACAATAACAACAGAACAGTGTTTTAGGAGAAACTTGATAATGTAGCAGTCAGACCATGTACTTTGAAGCCAAGCAGACCTAGAGTCTAGTCCTATCTCTGCCGCTTAGGAGCTAGCATATGACCCTCAGGAAGGTTGCTTAACCTCTTCAAGTCTCAACTTCCCAATCTTTCAACTGGGAGCAGTAACAGTATTCCATATGCTTGTTGTGAGGATTAAAAAGGATACTCTGCACTGTGACCCACTACAGTTAGTGCTCAACACATGGTAAATAGACAGTTATTATTCTACAAGGATTTCAGGAGTTGAGGCTGTGGCCATTTGGATCTGTAAACAATCTTGACAACAGTGGGGAAATCTAAAACAGAGGAGCTTATATATTTCCTATGTTTCTCTTATCTTGCTTTAGGAATTTTGAGTGATGTATGTTTGGTGGTATGAGTATGTGGAAGGACGCAGAGGTGCGGTGGGACAGGATCTAGAAATTCTTTCTACCTTTAGAGAAATGCCCTCTACCAAGGATTTATGCTAACAGGGCCCACAGGCCCACCCTATCAGCTGAGGATGAAAACAGCCAGAGACAATGGGATATGACACAGTAATGAGTTCTCATTTGTCAGGTGTCTACTTGCCGATATGGTCTAAGGATATGGTGTTCAATAATTTCTAGAAATTGGTAATAATGATACCATTTACACGGCAGCTCCTCTGGCAGTTTTCAAAGTGCTTTCACATACACTCTCTGTTTTAATTTCCACCACAGTGCTATGAGGAACCTGAAATAAATATTATCATTCCCATTTTATAGATGAGTAAATATATTCTGAAAAGTGAAATGACCACATCCAAGGTCACACAGCTGCTCAGTAATCAACCTCAGATTTAAACCTGAGTTCTCACTCTGGGGTCATTAATTTTTTTTTCCCATGAAACTAAACAGCTTGTTTATTCTACATAACTCATGTAGTATTTTGAATATTAAGTGTGCTTGCACCCATGCTCCCTGGTGGTTTAGTCAGTAAAGAATCTGTTGTAGTGCAGGAGACCTGGGTTCAATCCCTGGGTTGGGAAGGTCCCTTGGAGAAGGAAATGGCAACCCACTCCAGTATTCTTGCCTGGGAAATCCTATGAGCAGAGGAGCCTGGTGGGCTACAGTCAGTGGGGGTTGCAAGAGTCGAACACGACTGAGCGACTAAATCACCGCCACAAACCCATGCTAGGCCTTTAAGACTTTGTGTTCATAAGGTCATTTAGTAATCAAAAATCTTCCTGCAATATAGGGACGCAGGAGACATGGGTTCGATCCCTAGGTCGGGAAGATCCCCTGGAGGAGGAAATGGCAATCCACTCCAGTATTCTTGCCTGGAGAATCCCATATAGAAGCCTGGTGGGCCATGGGGTCACAGAGTCGGACATGACTGAGAGACAGAGCATGCACACTGGAACAGCAGCTAACCTTCTCTGTCTTTTTTGTCCTACAGAGAACAAAATTTGTCATCCGGATACACCTAGTGTTTAATGATGTCAGTAAGGAAACAGTACACCCTTTGGTCCAGAGGAGGCCATGGTTATTCTGGTGAAGCACAAGGGCATGGCCATTTTGCTCAATCACTCTGCAGAGGGTCCAAAGCTGTGAAGCAGAGTAAACTCAGGACAGACAGCTGGAATCCTGGGAGTGTAACCTCACCAACAGATGAGGTAGTGATGGATGACTCCTGATTATAGTCTTTTCCCTTTCCCTCTCTCAATTTTTATTCTGAGTTGTTACCTAGAATAAATCCTACAGCTTCTAATTAATGCACTCATTGTCTTTGTTTTGAATGGAAAAGGGAAAAAAATATGTTCATACCCCTGCTGGCAGCATAGGAAGTATGCCTAAAGTGGAATATCTTTCTCCATCACGAGTAACATTAATCTCTATAGTCCTCCAAAGTAACTAATTGCCACATAGTTGAATTTCTGTTTGTATGGATGGGTGGTATCCTTTATGAGTTTCCGGGTAACAATTTGTTGCAGGAAAGATTCTCTCCAGAAACCCTTCTTAAGATTATTATCAAATTCCTCAGTCAAGAAGAAGTCAAACTGGTTAGGCTGGATACACAGACAACCAGTTGGCAACAAACTGAGCTCATCAGTCCTGGATTCTTAACTGTCAGAGAGGATGGGTGGATAAAGCTACAGCGGGCTTGTTGTCCATTACAAGTCTTCCAAAGGGAGGGGGCAGCCATGCCACAGTTTTCTTCTATCCTGAGCCTGTCCTGTGTTTTTCTAAGTGTGTGAGCATGAGCCCCCTGCACACAGCCATGCCCTCTGATGAGATGATGATGGGAGGAATGGTGAACCTGAAGATGCCATGGCCACTGCGCCCTATTCTCAACAGAACCTCCTTTTGTTCCAACAATAACAATTTTTGATAAAAAGAATCATTACATTTTAGACATTTCAATATAAGGGCTTGGAGAGATACCTTACCTTGTTCGAGGTCATGCAATTATTAAATGGCCATGTAGGAATTTGAGCCTGGGTCTGTCTGCCCCCAACTCAAGGCTTTTGAGCATCACTCTCATTGTCTCTACTGGGATAATGGCTTTGTTGTAACTGTTAGAAGCTGGAAAGTGGGCCTGAGGGAACTTTTCAATATGAAATGCTAACTCTTTGCCTACCGAGATTCTTATTTTTAAAAACCCAGAGGAAGTTCATATTAATAGATTTATTTAACATTTATGTACAATATTTACATTTACAAAATGCTTTACAGTGTAACAGAATGGGCAGAAATTTTTATTGCAGCATATAATTGTCTTTTCTTTCATATTCATTTATTCCTTTGATTTATTTCAAATGTTCTCCACTTGGTCTTCTGAGATCATGTACAATGGTAACAAATTTAAAATAAGATTAATAAAAGATTATTTTGTATCACTCCTAGGGAAAACTGAGCAGGGCCATGCCATTCTCTGTTCTTGATAAATGTTATGCAAAAGCGCATAATATCGTCCCCAGCACACTGCCTGTAACACCAGCTGTGCTTGTTCATGGTGCTTTGAAACTGTATTTGGCTCCTATTCCTCATTTATTTTGTGGTGTTTGTTTTCTGCCCTTCAGCTGGTTGGGGTGCTCCGTATTTGGGATGATAAACTGCTGTCTGTCGTCTGAAGAGGCTGCACTATGGCCTTTCTTCACTGATCACCAAGCCGAAAACCTCTGCCTCTTTTCTCGCTGATGATTCCCTCTGCCTGGAAAGCCTTCTTCCCCAGATGGTCCCATAACTACTACCTTCTCTTCACTTGGGCCTGAGATCAACTGGCACCTTCTCCAAGAGGCCCTGCCTTGACCCCAGGTCCCAAAGAACCTCCCCCATCAGTGTATCCTGGCATTCTCTTATTTTCTCTTTAGCATGTAAGATTCTTTAGTAAGAACCCTAGAATTGGACTTCCCTGGTGGTCCAAGAATGGTTGAGAATCTTGCTGCCCATGCAGGGGAACATGGGTTCGATTCCTGGTCCAGGAAGATGCCACATGCCGCGGGGCAACGAAGCCCGTGCACCGCAACTACTGAACCAGGGCTCTAGAGCCTGGGAGCTGCAGCTACGGAAGCCCTCACGCCCCAGAGCCTGGGAGCTGCAGCTACGGAAGCCCTCACGCCCCAGAGCCTGGGCTGCAACAAGAGATGCCACTGCAATGAGCAGCAGCAGCCCCCACTCACCACAACTGGAGAAAGCCCGTGAGCAGCAACGAGACCCAGCACAGCTGAAAATAAATATATAAATAATTTTAAAACCCTAGAATTCCACTATTTGATAAGAATAAATGTATATAATAGTTATTGATAAGTTAGTATTTCATCATTTTTAAGTTGCTAAGGAATCTCTTTAATATGAAGTACTCTGAAGGCTTACAATACATTGCTTATCTTTTTAGAGTCAGACCATAACTTTGGAGGGCATGCAAATATATGGCTAGGGGAAAATGTCTGTATTAGGTTACCTTACAGGTTCTAAAGCTAAATAACTTCTGTGCATGATCAGTAGATTAAAAATTTACTCTCAAAAAGTTTTTCTCATCCTTGTGTATGTGTGTGTGTGAATTTTTTTTTTTCCTTCAAGAATTGCAGGTAGGGTGTCTAACTAAACTGTGGTTTAGAAAGACAAGTGTGGAGGTCCGCCCTGGGAGGAAGGGTTGGGGGACAGACAAGATTGGGTAAGTGGTTCTTGACCCTGGCTGTACATTATTAACAATGATCTATCCTACCAACCAGGACCAGTAAAATCAGGACCTTGGAGGGTTAGCCCAGGCACTAGTGATTTTTTTAAAGTCTTTACTGAATTTGTTATAATAATGCTTCTACTTTATGGGTTTTTTTTTTTTTTTTTTTTGGCCATGAGGCATGTGAAATCTTAGCTCCCTGAACAGGGATCAAACCTGCAGCCCCTGCTTTGG
Source organism: Bubalus bubalis (assembly GCF_019923935.1). Lineage (NCBI taxonomy): Eukaryota > Metazoa > Chordata > Mammalia > Artiodactyla > Bovidae > Bubalus > Bubalus bubalis. The sequence continues at coordinate 22,800,119 of NC_059174.1, read as the reverse complement.
AACACAGATTCTTAACCACTGGACTGCCAGGGAAGTCCTGGGCACTAGTGTTGTTTAAACTGTGCCAGGCGATCTGGTCTGTAGCCAGGAATGAGAACCCTGGATTAGCGGGCTGCTATAGTCCATTCTGGAGAAAAGTGAGTGATCAGGGTAGCCGCTGTCAGCCCTGCCTCTCCCACGGCTGCCAGGTAGAGGCGCTTGATTCTCATCCAGCTCTGACCAAACCTGGAAAGAACTTAGGATCCCCCTCTTACCTGTGGGTGGTTTCCAAAACTGGTCTTGCTGTCTTCAACAATGTCCAGTGAGCCTGGTCCAAGGCCACCAGGGCTCTCCACTCTGTTTCCTGTTTCGATTTCCTTTTTTTTTTTTAAAGCTGCGGGGCTTGTGGAGTCTTAGGTCTTAGTTACCCCACCAGGGATTAAACCTGGGCCCTCCGCAATGAAAGCACAGAGTCCTAAGCACTGGACCACCAGGGAGTTCCCCTTTTCCAATTTCCTGTTTGGTCTCTAGCTGTTCTCCTGGACCCTCAGCCCAAACCTCCACCACCTTCCCTGTTTCTGGCTACTTTTTGCTTAGCTACTGCTGACTTCCGATTCATGGTGGCCTTATACCCCACGTCCAAGCTGCCAGCTGGGGTCTGGCTTCAAAGAGATGAACTACCCAGAACCACAGTGGGGGCTCCTTCCTGATTCATTCTAGCCTGGCAAACTCAGCTGCGGCCAAATCCCCCAACAGGGCAATCTCCTTGAATATGGCCCCTCAACATTGCCTTCGAATTCTTGGGAGAAACAAACCCCACTCCCTGAGCAGGAGGCTGTGTAAAGCCATGTGCAAGGGGCAGGGACACAGGGAGGGGTGAAAAATGCAGGCCATTAATGCAGTCAGCCAACCACAGATGGAAAGCAAATAAGGGAGATATTGATTGAGCATTTCTCGGAAAGAAGCAAAAACTGTGTGAACATCAGCTCTATGGGGAGTTTGATTCAATGTGAGGTGAAAATAAGGTGACAAAATAACAATTGTGATCACGTTGCCATGAAGCATCCAAAAGTTTGGCAACTCGTGTGAGTTGAGAAAGGTGTATGAATTATTTTGACAAGTTAACAATAGCAACTTCAGAGTGCTGCTCACAAGCAGGAACCGGGGGAGAGAATGGGCTCAGATGAGATCTTGGCAAAGACTCGGGGGCCTGCCATGCAAAGCTGCCTCCTCCCAGGAGAGGAATGGGGTAGTCGGGTCTACAGCAACCACGGTGGGGTTTTTGGGAGCCTCTGTGGACTTGGTTTTATGAAGCATGCTCAGTTCCTCTTTTTGCTTCTGGTGTAGGGGCTCCACTCTCTGAATCTCCTCTCCTTAATGCACGCACTCAGGCAGATTGTACCTCCCTGCCCCTTTGAGACATGAGAGGAAGGGTCATACATCACTTCCTTGTGGAAGCCGTGAAGAGCCACCGCTGTATTTTTGATGTTGTTGTTCTCTTTTCCTCTGATGATGAATTGTCAACCTTGTGTTGAGATGGTGGCATCGAAAAATGGTAGAATCTTTGAGTCCCTGGGTGACTAAATGAAGCACAGCCACCTGCTGACCCACAGTGGACAGACAGAATGAAAGAGACATCAATCTTCACTATGTTAAGCCACAGAGCCTCGGGGGTTGCTGTTACTGCGGCAGAGCCTAGCCTAGCCTTACTACTGCAAAGATTTTCCCCATGAAGTTGCTCCTGTTAACTCTCTAGAACTTTTACTCATCTCCAGCCTGGTAAAGCAGAAGGAGAGGGAAAAGGTTTCTGGCATTCATTTTCTGTGCTCATCTATGGTGGGTGCACTCAAGGGGATGGAGAATGGAAGGGAAATAATGTTTGTTGCTTTCCTACTCAATACCAGGTGCCTTGCCAGATGCTGTGCGTGCAGTCAGTCTTCAGAACAGTGTGGCTAGAGGATTTTAATTTTTATATTATTGATAAGGAAGAAGAGCTTCAAAGAGGTTAAATTACTTGTTTAAAAATCACCCAACTATGGGGTCAGTACAGTGGTTAGGACTCTGCACTTCCACTGCAGCGGGGCATGGTTTTGATTCCCTGATCAGGGAACTAAGATCCCCCATGCCGTGTGGTCAATAAAATAAAATAAAAAATTCAACAAGAAAGAAAAAATTTTAAAAATCACCTACTAGGAAATGACAGAGTCAGGACAAGAATCCAAGTCCATCTGACTTAAAAACTATAAGTTTTCCTGTACTATAAGCATACAAGTAATGGACTTTAACCCTTGATAGCCTGTTAGTGTTTATCTAACATTATCTCTTTGGTTTAGTTAGATCAATCTACTATTTCAAGCTATTCTTAGAATTATTTTCTTCTTTCATTTCACTCAGAGTTTCACTGATCTTTGACACCCAAGGTGCTACAAATCTGCATGTTTGTTTAACTCAAACCAAATGCGCTCACGTTTGTTTTAAGTTGGAATATCATCACCAGGATATCTGGAAATTCCTCCTCTGTGGCTCCAGGTTTTACAAACTGTGAGGTTTGCCCTTTCTGGCAAGGCTCTTGGAGGAGGGAAATAGAATGAGATGGGATGTGGAGGGAGAAAGTTTATTTGTGAAGAGGAGAGCATGAAGGCTGTACTCAATTAACAGAGGCCCTTAGTACATGGGATCTTTACAGCTGCCTCTCCATGACCCTTAAAAACATAAGATCCAGCTACTTGAGGAGAGCCCCTGTGACTCCCACTGCGGGCGTGCATGCTCTGTTGCTAAATCATGTCTGACTCTGTGCGACCCTATGGACTATAGCCTGCCAGGCTCTTCTGTCCATGGGATTCTGCAGGAAAGAATACTGGAGTGGGTTGCCTTTTCCTTCTCCAGGGGATCTTCCCAGCTCAGGGACAGAACCTGTGTCTCCTGCATTGGCAGGCAGATTCTTCACCACTGAGCCACCTGCAGGGCCTGTGACTCTCACTGGCCTTCACTGAAATGATGTGAAATCTTGATGCAAACCCATGACCCACCCTCGATGCACACATGAGATGATTCCCTTGGCTTTCAGAGCACAGCTATACCGTCCCATTCAGAGGTCAGCAGAGGGCATGCCTCGGCCTGCGCTCTCCGACTCACGACATGACTTCTGGATGGAGAGCTAGGATTTTTCTCAAGTGTAACAATATTAATTATCAACTCACTTTAACACACGTATGATGTATGTGTGCATTTATTTCACAGGAATGGTATAAAGATTAAATACTTAATGAATCCATTTTTCATATCAAGGATATATTTGCCCTCCACCTAACTATACCTCTCCCTTCTGTTTCTCATGAGAAATATAGCTATCTTTATTATGTAATCAGTAATATATCATTCCTTCTAAGCAGGATCTAATTTTAGCAAGATGATGAATGGCCCGGGAATGCATTCCACTGCCCTCTGCAGAAAGGAATATATATCAGACCTGCTCAGGTGTATGTCACTTCTTTATATTGGGAGCTTTCAAGCTCCCCAAGTGGCAGCCTGGGTTTTTCTGGCTGAGAGCCCCAAGTTCTCTGTTTTGGCCATGCAGAAAGCATTAGGAAACAGCCATGTGTAAACAATGATCAGGCATGCTCACTCAGCCAATGAGATATGTATCTCTCCTGCACCTGGAATTATTGCACCAGCTAGAAAATGACCAACTTGGGCTTTTCTTTTATTTATTTATGGGAAGGATCTGTGTGTATGGGACCATCCTCAGCTTCCAATCACCACCTCCCATTTTTCCCCCTTTTGCCTGTAAGCAGTGAAATTTCTTTAAAATGTAGGAATCATTCCAGTTTGACTAACAGCATGAGGAATTAGTCACTTTTTCCTGAGCTTTCGAGAAGAAAATGATCATCTTCTTTCATGCTGCCTGTAAGTTTTATAGCTGCTTCTGTCCATTCATAGCACCTTACAACTTGATAGATAACATATTAATTTTGAAGTTATTTTGAATTCATTTTTGATCTGTAGGAAAATCAAAGCAGTACCTTATCTACATTTCAGATGTGAAAATTGAGGTGCAGAGAGAGTTAATGATCAAAACCTCCATATTGATGATTGCCTATCTTTAATTAAAAACTTTTTTTTTGGTCACACCCCACAGGGATCGAACTCAGGCCCCCTCTGTTGGAAGGTGGAGTCTTAACCACTGGACCACCGGTGAAGTCCCTTAATTTTTAATGACCTCTATATAAGATGGAAGATAATAGTTACTGGTGTTTGCTTTTGCAACAACTGTAGAGGTGAAAATATGAAATTTTTTGTGCAGCTACTATATTTGCTGATTCTAAGATGTACTTTTCTCTCATACTTGTGTTGCCCAAACTGGGATACAGTTGATAATTAATGGAGTATCATAATCTAATTGGTGCTGTTTTTTTCTTTCTTAGTGGTTGCAGCAGATTGGCACTTAAAATATCTCAAATCTTCACCCCTCTCTGAGTCTACATCCTTTGCAAAGATGTCACTTTGTAACTCCTCCTGTCAGCCAAATCTATTTCCCCAAGCCTGGAAAATGGGTTCAGTTCAGTTCAGTCACTCAGTCGTGTCCAACTGTTTGCAACCTCATGGACTGCAGCATGCCAGGCTTCCCTGTCCATCACCAACTTCCAGAGCTTGCTCAAATTCATATCCATCGATTCGGTGATGCCATCCAACCATCTCATCCTGTCATTCCCTTTTCCTTTTGCCTTCAATCTTTCCCAGCATCAGGGTCTTTTCCAATGAGTCAGTCCTTCGCATCAGGTGGCCAAAGTACTGGAGTTTCAGCTTCAGCATCAGTCCTTCCAATGAATATTCAGGACTGATTTCCTTTAGGGTTGACTGGTTTGATCTCCTTGCAGTCCAAGGGACTCTCAAGAGTCTTCTCCAACACCACAGTTCAAAAACATCAATTCTTCAGTGCTCAGCTTTCTTTATGGTCCAATTCTCACATCCATACATGACTACTGGAAAAACCATAGCTTTGACTAGACTTTTGTTGGCAAAGTAATGTCCCTGCTTTTTAAAATGCTGTCTAGGTTGGTCATAGCTTTTCTTCTAAGGAGCAAGCATCTTTTAATTTCATGGCTGAAGTCAGCATCTGCAGTGATTTGGGAGCCAAAAAAAAATAAAATCTCTCACTGTTAACGTTGTTTCCCCGTCTATTTGCCATGAAGTGATGGGACTGGCTGCCATTATCTTAATTTTCTGAATGTTGAGTTTTAAGCCAACTTTTTCACTCTCCTCTTTTACTTTTATCAAGAGGCTCTTTAGTTCTTCTTCACTTTCTGCCTTAAGGGTGGTGTCATCTGCATATCTGAGGTTATTGATATTTCTCCCGGCTATCTTGATTCCAGCTTGTGCTTCATCCAGCCTGGCATTTCACATGATATACTCTGCCTATAAGTTAAACAAAGCAGGGTGACAATACACAGCCCTGACGTATTCCTTTCCCAATTTGGAACAAGTCTGTTGTTCCATGTCCAGTTCTAACTGCTGCTTCTTGACCTGCATACAGATTTCTCAGAAGGCAGGTAAGGTGGTCTGGTATTCTCATCTTTTTAAGAATTTTCCACAGTTTGTTGTGGTCTACACAGTCAAAGGTTTTGGCATAATCAATAGAGCAGAAATAGATGTTTTTCTGAAATTCTCTTGCTTTTCCGATGATCCAATGGATGTTGCCAATTTGATCTCTGGTTCCTCTGCCTTTTCTAAATCCAGCTTGAACATCTGGAAGTTCACGGATCACGTACAGTTGAAGCCTGGCTTGGAGAATTTTGAGCATTACTTTGCTAGCATGTGAAATGAGTGCAATTGTGTGGTAGTTTGAACATTCTTTGGTATTACCTTTCTTTGGGATGGGAATGAAAACTGACTGGAAAATGGATGGGCCTTATCTTTATTTGTTCCTGAAGAAGGCATTTTTGGGGTTCACCAATTTCCCTTGTCCCACATGGCCTCAGCCTGCCTGACTTCCATAGGCACCGGCATTCTTTGCTTGAGTCTCTTTGCCTGCTCTGATGGTTTAAAATAAGTTCAATCTTTGACAGGTCTTCTTACACTCCCCTTGAATGTGGGCCAGGCGTCATAACTCGTTTCTCTCAAATGGAAGGTGGTGGAGATCATGTGACTTTCAAGGGGAGGTTATAAAAGCACTGTGGCTTTGCCCTCTCGGATCACTTACTTTGCACTAAGCCCTATACCTTGTCCTGAGGGCATTCAAAGGGTCAAAGAAATAGAGACCTCTGGCTAAAAGCCAGCCCTGATTGGCCAGCCATATGAGAGGATCATTTTGGAGGCAGGAGTCCAGCCACAGATAATGAAATTCTTGCCGATTCCCTAAATTTCTTAAACCGCAACCTCACGAGAAAGCCCAAACCAGAACTCACCAGCTAAGCTATTCCAAAATCCATGACCCTAAAAAAAAAGACTTTAAAATAAATAAAAACAAAATCATTTCAAGACATGGAAAAAGGAATAGTAGTCACAAACCAAGAATAAAACTATTTGAAAATGAGCAGATTTGGAAAAGACATTCTAAAAAGGAAAAAATATACTAATTGAAATGAAAATCTAATAGACCAGTTGGACTGTAAGGCAGAGATGGCTGCTGAGAGGTTACATGAACTGGAAGACACATTACAGGAAATTATCCAGAATATAACATACAAGATAAAGAAATGAAAAATATGAAAATTGATCAAATGATAAGGTCCTATTTATGTCTATTAAGAGTTCCAAGTGGATAAAAAAAGAAAGAGTTAGTAGCAAATAAATAGTAGTCAATAATTTCCATTATGTAAGACAGGAGTCTTTAAAGAAGCACACCAGTTCTTATGCAGTATAATTAAAAACAAACCCATTCTTGAATACAGAAGTTCAACTGCAAAGTATCAACCTTAAAATTTACTGCTGCTGCGGCTAAGTCGCTTCAGTTGTGTCCAACACTGTGCGACCCCATAGACGGCAGCCCACCAGGCTCCCCCGTCCCTGGGATTCTCCAGGCAAGAACACTGGAGTGGGTTGCCATTTCCTTCTCCAATGCATGAAAGTGAAAAGTGAAAGTGAGGTTGCTCAGTCGTGTCCGACTCTAGCAACCCCATGGGCTACAGCCTACCAGGATCCTCCATCCATGGGATTTTCCAGGCAAGAGTACTGGAGTGGGGTGCCATTGCCTTCTCCTAAAATTTACTAGAGAGAAAAAATAAATTACCTAGAAATGAATGACAATTAGACTGGGCGCATAATATTCAAAGCAAGAATAACTAGCAGAACACAGCTGTTGTGTTATAAATGTAGTTACAAATGCACAGGAATAATGCATTTAAATTACTGACAGAAAAACTATCTTTCCAGAGTGAAAGTAGAATAAAGTAAATTTCAGATACAAATGACTATTTTGGCCAGCAGTATTTGGCATGTTGTACATGAATATTTACTTTGGCCAGGAAGTAAATTACCTTGAAAAGAAGAAGTGGGATGCAGGAAATATTTTTTAAATGGATAAGTATCTAAACAAACACTTAATAGTATAAATTGAAATGGCTATTTTATTTATGAGTGTTTAAAAATAAGGGAAAATAAATTTCTAAGTAATAAAATCATGGAACATGGGAGAGCAAATCAGAGTTAAAGCATATATTATTTAGAAGGAGATCAGTGATATTGATCGGGCTTCCCTGGAGGCTCAGGTGGGGTTCCCAGGTGGCGTTAGTGGTAAAGAACCTGCCTGCCAATGCTGGAGATGTAAGAGGTACATGTTCGATCCCTGGGTTTGGAAGATCCCCTGGAGGAGGGCATGGCAGCTGACTCCAGGATTCTTGCCTGGAGAATCCCATGGACAGAGGAGCCTGGTGGGGTACAGTCCATAGTGTCACAAAGATTCAGACATGACTGAAGAGACTTTGCACACATGTGTGGAAGCTCAGACAGTAAAAAAATAATCTGCCTGCAATGCAAGAGATCCAGGCTTGATCCGTGATTCGGGAAGATCCCCTGGAGAAGGGAGTGGCTACCCACTCCAATATTCTTGCCTGGAGAATTCCATGGATGGAGGAGCCTGGTGGGCTATACAGGCCATGAGGTTGCAAAGAGTTGGACATTACTGAGTGACTTAACACTTTCACCCTCTTTCAAGTGATACTGATTAGATGCTAAGTGTGAATATGAATATAAGGGTGGGGCTCCTCACATGGCTCTAGTGGCATAATAGAACCTGTTTGCCATGGTAGGAGACATAAGAGACCCAGATTTGATCCCTGGATCAGGAAGAGCCCCTGGAGGAGGGCACGGCAACCCACTCCAGTATGCGTGGAGAATCTCCACTCATGCCTGGAGAATGCCATGGACAGAGGAGCCTGGAGAGCTATGGTCCATAAGGTCACGAGGAGTCTGACATGACTGAAGTGACTTAGCATTCATGCACGCATGAATGTAAGGGTAGCCATGACAGAATAGAAATGGAATGCATAATTTGCACACAAGTAAAAGAAAAATATAAAATTATGAACTTGAATACTACCCACCAAAACATGACAGTAGCTTCCTGTTGGGAAAGAGAAGAGATGACAGTGACCAGGAGGGGCTAAGGTGGGGGGTAGAGGAGATGTAAACTTTATCTGAAATGTTCTACAGTTTAAAAACCATTTAGAAACAAGCCTTTCCCCCTCTCTGCCTCTGGGAGATGCTCAGGATTTTCCATGATATTCATGGTCCCTTATAACATGCCTCTATGTTTCAGCCAGCTTAGCTCCCTCTCTACTTCCCAATGCATATTTTTCATTTCCATCAGGCCAGTCTCTCTTTTTACATATATCATCTGACTTATTTTAGGATTCAGGTCTCTGTTGTCCAAATCCTGTCAGTTCTTAAAGACCCTTCTTTGTATAATCCAATATTGACAACAGCAAATTTATATGTTTGTAGCACATAACACATAATTGCATTCTGTTTAGCTCTCTCTTATTTGTATGTAACTATCTTATGTTTTCTATTCCCTTTTAATTGCTTTCTTTTATTCAATATTTCCCTTAAAAGATTATAGAATCTCAGAAGTCAAGAACTGTGGTGTTTATTATACCTTGCCCTGGGATCCCTCATGGCATGTTCCACAGCTAATCACATTGTAAAGAATATGTTTGTAAAATTGAAAGCAGTCTCTCTGATGGAAAGGCAATGAAGAAAAGAAAATGAACAAGCAAGTTCTGACCATTCTTTAGTGGATAAATTGCACCGACGAAACAGTAAGTCACTTATTTCAATGTTATTGATTAATCTCAGTGATCTGGAACGTATCTGAGATTCAGAATAAGTTGGTTAAGAACATGGGGTTTGGTGTCAGACACACCTAGTTTAAGCATCAGTTTAATCATGTAATTACTATCTTATGACTATGGATAGGCAACCGAACTATCCATTTGAGTTTTAATTCTTCACGGTAGAAAATATTAATAGTTCATACATGGAAATCACCTAGTTCAGCACATGGAACATAGTAAAACACTCATGACCTTGGATTATTATTACCTAAAATAAGTAAAACCAAAGCCATGCATGAGATAATGCCCACCTTGTTGCCAGCTCATGATAGAACTGCATTTATCTGCCCTCTAGAAGTTAAATGTGGCTGTGTTCTTTTGTGCTTGCCAATGAAATGTAAGCATAAAGACATATGTGATTTCTTACAGAATTTATAAGACCTCATGAGCAATTCACCACTTCCTCTTCCCTTATAGGGCACCCTGGAAGCATGTGTTGAGACGGAGCCTCTGCTCACCTGGGTCCCTGAATGGCCATGCTGAGGAGAGCTCTCCTGAAACCCAGTGGATGCATAAAATGAATGAGAAACTAACTTGTGCTGTGTTATTGCCCCTGAGATTGTGGAGTCTTTTGGTCTTGCAGCAAAACCTAGCCCATCCTGACTAACATAATGAATTAAAAGTTGTTGTTTTTCATCTACCCTCAAACCCCCAGAAAAAACCTGTCTAAAGTCATGCTTTAGAGCTATTTGCTCTTACTTTAAAACACTTCTCCCCAACTTGTTTATATGGTTTTCCATCTCACAGGATGTTTGAAGCAAAATACTAGAGGCAGTGTTACCAGAGGTATGCACTGGTGGGCACAACAAGAAGGGAGAGCTGCTGGGCAATAAAAAAGAAAAGAAAATTGTGATAAGAAGATAAGGAACTCAAAAAGCATTATGACCTGGGGTCATTTTTTTTTTTTTAGCTTTGTACTTATTTTAATTAATTTTTTTTCAGTTTTTTAAAATTGGAATATCATTGCTTTACAATGTTGTGTTAGTCTCTGCTGTACAATGAAGTGAATCAGCTATATGTATACATATATCCCCTCCCTCTTGGACCTCCCTCCCACCACTCCCCATCCCACCCACCTAGGTCATCACAGAGCAGATGTGGGACCATTTTGGATAGGTGGAATGAATGATGCTTACTCTAAGGGGCCTTTGAAGTCATCTCTGTATCATGACACTGCTTTTTCAGTTTATTACAGTTTCACTACATTTTTATTTTGCTTATTCACTTTTAAAATTTTATCGTACAATTTAGTTTTTACAATGATTTTTTTTTTAATGCTTACTATCTCCTGAGCATCATACTGAACACTTTTGAATGTGTGGCAGGTCATTTACACTCTCAGCATCTCTCAGAAATGGCAGGTTTTATCCCACCTCTATGGCAGCACTTAGAGATCTGTAATTGCCCCAGGGTTTCGTGGTCAGTACTGCAGAATCGGAATTTCATGTGAACCCAGCCTGTCTGATTTCAGAGTCCTTTCACCATCATGCCTCTCAGGCATTAGCATAACACCGTAGGATGACCCTCAACAAAGGCTAAATTATGTTTCAGGGAAGTCTGTTTTAAAAGCCTGGGAGACATGTGTAACATTTTGGACATTTTTCTATCAAGAAAAAAAAAAAAAAGATTCAGTTTTAACAAGTGCTGGTGCTTCAAAGGGTAGAAAGCTTGGGTTATCTAGAAAAGCCACATGTGGGAAGCAGCTCTCTCCCTAACAGTGCAAGACAAATGATACAGTCTTGAATTTCAATGATCTTATAAATGCAACAGGAGTGATAAATATAAATCTATTAAAGCTCTTTCATTTTGAACAAGGAATCTATATTCTGTGACCATATAACTTTTTTTTTTAACTGCATCTTTTAAACAGAAAAAGTTGCCAGGCACAGATGAGTCACTTCCTTGGTTCTTTACAATGTGAGGAGAAAGGACCCATGATGGGAGGTGGGGAGGTTGGAGAGAAGGTGAATTTCTCTTGCTGCTGTCCAAATGGTTGCCAGAGAGGCCCCGGCTTGCCATTTCATCTCTGTAGTTGTTTCCTTATGCGAAGGATGGCGGCTGACACCCAGGGGTCTTCCCCATAGCGAGAAGAGCAGAAGACAATCAAGCTGAAAGCTTAGAGACATTTCCTGCGTGGACAGGCACTTCACAGACAGCGTTTCTTAAAGGATATCTCACTCTTCACTGCCAGGCTGAATGAACCTGCTCTGGAAACCCAAGTTGTCCCTGCCTACCACAAGCAAGGTTTTACTCTCAGTGCAAAGTTTCGTTTTTATTTCTGTATGACAGTTCAACAGGTAAGCGGACACCTCTGTCACAGAACTGCTGGGCCATTGTTTAAACATCGCAGTGGCAATTTCAGTTCTCTGGAAGGGCTGTTAAGAATGTTGGGTCCCCCTCCCTGATCTGTGTTTTTGTCCCCTGTTACTATGGGTGCAGTGTATTAAACATACCTTCAGAGAGGTTCAGAGAAGCCAGAAGGGAGGGTGACTGCAAATGCTTACTATCAGGCTACTTCTGACAATTCCTAATGTAATCCATATACTACACATACATTCTGGTTACACAATTTATGAGGTATAACAAGGGGAGAGAAGTGAAGCTGGGATATAATTGTGACTGATGTGAAACAGACATGTAGAATGAATGGCCTTACAACATTTTCTTTGAAGTTTGTTAAAAGCAGTAAAGTGATATTCACTATAAGTGAAACCTGCTGTTACAGATATCCACTGGCTTGGGGAACATTTTCTTTTGACTTGATTTCTTGAATTTTAATTTGCCACTTGAAGTTTTTGAAAAAAATTTTTTTTTCTTTTGACGTGCAATGGGAGCGAAAGGGAATAAAAATTGTGGAGGACGTACTGAATGCTCATCCAGGCACTCGACATCAGGGCTGACTTGCAGGCCACAACAGGGCACAGTGCCTAGGGCAACAGGGGTGTTTTAATGTCTTTTAACATCAGATGAAAACAATGAATATAATAATAATATAATTATATTAATGCATTATCGAGTCATATAATAAAATTAAAATGTATTTATATACAATATGTTATTAATTCATATAATAAAATTTAAATTATTATAACAAATATATTAATATATTATCAATCCATAAAATAAATACATTATTATTGATTCATATAATAAAATTTAAAATTATTATGATAATAATTTGTTTTTTTAACCCTATTTTATGGAGGAAGGAGCCAACAAAGGCAATGTGGCAAGGGTCCACAGATTTCTTAATGTGGTGACCCTACTTGATAGAAATTTTCTCACTTAATTCCGGGTAATCCTGAAAGACTGGAAGACATGGAGAAAGTGATGTTTTGAAGACTTAAGAAATTTTCCTAAGGTCCTAGAACTAGGAAGTGCTGGGGGTGGGTCTTAAGTCTACTATCTCATTTTTTCCACTGAAGAAGAGCTTAATGCACAGGCAATTCTATATTGGAACACCTGGCATTAGGAATGAAAAATGTCACTTATATATTTGGTACCAAGGAAATGAATGGAAAAATCAATTCTGAGGTTGGCATGTGTTTTTCCATACAATACAGGAAGATGTCTAGAAATATATGTAACCCAGATGTGCCCAAGTTTACCAGCTTCAAGGTCAACACTTCCTTTCAATACTCAACTAATCGTTTGTGCCCTGACAGGAAGTCCAGCCTTCATCCTGTCACTGTCACCTCTCCCATCTTTCTCCTGGGACCTGTGAAGGCCACTTACGTGTTCCTCTAACCAGTCCAGGTTAATGCTCAGCGTCTCCACTGACTGCTTCTTACCACATTTGAGAGTCATGTTTAAGGCAGGTAGCCACTGCTCTCTCCTCACACATGGATGTGTGCCCCTCCAAAGGGAGGGGGAATAATGGGTCCCCAGAGCACAGCTTGGACCCCCAACCAGTTTTTACTGAAGTCTTGGGGGCATCGATATTACAACACAAAGGGAAACATTTGATTAATAGCTAGGTCAGCCAAGCATCCTAATTTGCCCAGAAAATGGGGATGAATTAGGACTTTGGGATTGATATATACACTCTATTTATGCCATGTATGAGATGGTTGGATAGCATCACCGACTCAATGGACATGAGTTTGAGCAAACTCTGGGAGACAGTGAAGGACAGGGGAGCCTGGCATGTGGCAGTTCATGGGAGTGCAGAGTCGGACACAACTTAGAGACTGAACAACAGCAATAAGACAGATAACTAATGAGAACCTACTGTATAGCACAGGGAACTCCACTCAGTGCTCTGTGGTGACCTTCAGTTCAGTCCAGTCTCTCAGTTGTGTCTGACTCTTTGCGACCCCATGAATTGCAGCATTCCAGGCCTCCCTGTCCATCACCAACTCCTGGAGTTCACCCAGACTCACGTCCATCTAGTCAGTGATGCCCTCCAGCCATCTCATCCTCTGTCGTCCCCTTCTCCTCCTGCCCCCAATCCCTCCCAGCATCAGAGTCTTTTCCAATGAGTCAACTCTTCGCATGAGGTGGCCAAAGTACTGGAGTTTCAGCTTTAGCATCATTTCTTCCAAAGAACTGATCTCCTTTAGAATGGACTGGTTGGATCTCCTTGCAGTCCAAGGGACTCTCAAGAGTCTTCTCCAACACCACAGTTCAAAAGCATCAGTTCTTTGGCGCTCAGCCTTCTTCACAGTCCAACTCTCGCATCCATACATGACCACAGGAAAACCCATGGCCTTGACTAGACAGACATTTGTTGGCAAAGTAATGTCTCTGCTTTTCAATATGCTATCTAGGTTGGTCATAACTTTTCTTCCAAGGAGTAAGCATCTTTTAATTTCGTGGCTGCAATCACCATCTGCAGTGGTTTTGGAGCCCCCAAAAAATAAAATCGGACACTGTTTCCACTGTTTCCCCATCTATTTCCCATGAAGTGATGGGACCAGATGCCATGATCTTCGTTTTCTGAATGTTGGCTTTAAGCCAACTTTTTCACTCTCCTCTTTCACCCTCATCAAGAGGCTTTTTAGTTCCTCTTCACTTTCTGCCATAAGGGTGGTGTCATCTGCATATTTGAGGTTGTTGATACTTCTCCTGGCAATCTTGATTCCAGCTTGTGCTTCTTCCAGCCCAGCATTTCTCATGATGTACTCTGCAGTGACCTTAATGGGAAGGAAATCCAAAAGAGACAGGAAATGTGTATATATATATATAGCTGATACACTTCTGTGCAGTAGAAAGTAACACAACATTGAACAGCAACTATACTCCAATAAAAACTTCAAAAATTTTTCTTTAAAGAAGGAGTTCTCCAGAAATTTTAGTTTGAAAATTGTGTCAGTTCTGGGCGAACCTGGACCAAAAAATTATAATAATTTTTGTTCACCCTACAGATGTCTCATCTTGAAGCACAGCCCTGACCTCACTTACGGCTTCATCTTGGTTACTGGTCTAGCTCCACTTCGCTAAGCTATTTGTTTCTATCCCTGCCACCTCCAAGAAAACTCATTCCTTAGATCCCAGACCCAACTTGGTCTCAGAGAGAGGAAGATGCCTTTCCTCAAGTTTAAGACCATCCTTCATCCATACTCCAGTCTGATTACTAACAGGAAGACCTTTTCCCTTCCTGGAAAAGAGCCATGCTCCTTCATTAGCACAACACTAAATTCTCATGGCCTGGACCAGACAAACCCAGAAGTCCAGAAGACTATTCCCAGACTCAAAGTCATTTGGTCTTAAATGACACCATCTTTGGGACCCTGGGCTTCCCTTGTAGCTCAGTCGGTAAAGAATCTGCCTGCAATGCAGGAGACCTGGGTTCGATTCCTGCATCAGGAAGATCCCTTAGAGAAGGAAATGGCAACCCATTCTTGCCTGGAGAATCCCATGAACAGAGGAGCCTGGCAGGCTAAGTCCATGGGGTCGCAAGAGTCAGACAAAACTTGGTGACTAAACCACCATGGGACCCTAAGAGTCTAACGTGGCTAGTCCTATATTAAACCCATAGAGTATCTTGTCACAATCTCTTGGCCTGACGATGAATGAGAAATTGGGTCATCCTCATAATTTGTAATCTCTTGTGAGAAATGTTTGGGTTAGATCATAGACACATCTCCCTGGAAGGGAAAAAACAAAGTGATTTTTCAGGCAAGTATCAGTCTAAATCCAGATTTCATGAGAAAAGGCGTTTATAACTCCCAAGGGGCACCGTGCTGTTCAAACACACCACATATACCACCAAGTAGAGCCCTCAGCCCGTCAAGAAGAAGTGTCTCCATTTTTGTTACCCTGTGGATGTAGTACTTTTGCCAAGAACAATGGGTGCGCGTATGTCCTACGTACGCTGGTGACTTACAACAACCTTTATATTGGACTTCCCTGAAAAAAAAGGGAAAAGTTCTTTGCCAACACCAATTCCATATACCATCCTTGTATTCAGCAATGTTTGTGACTCAAAGTGATAGGTTTCCAGTTTTAAAAATTTAAAACTTAGGGTCTATATAGAACCCTGTTACAGGTAGGATCTGAGATTACCTGGAGATTACAAAATTTGTAACAATGTATTAAGTGTCATGTGAGTTGACAATATTTATCACGAAGCTAAGAGGCCATCTGGGGCAAAGTGACCAGAAGCTTAATAATTCTGAGAAGGAAGAAAAATAAAGTAAATGAAACAAAATGAAGTTAAGAAGGCTGATTTCAGAAGACTTTACACTGAGTTGGTAAGGCTGTAAGAGGGCTTCCACTTGAGTCTGTAGCATTAAATTTACCACACCTGCATTTTAAAAAAATTATCATTGTACCTTCTTCTAATAGATAGCTAGTAGGAAGCTGCCCTGTAGCACAGGGAGCTCAGCTCAATGCTCTGTGATAAACTAGAGGGGAGGGATGGGGAGGTGGGAGGAAGGGCCAAGAAGAAGGGGAAATGTACACATATAGCTGATTCACTTTGTTGTACAACACAACATTGTAAAGCAATCATAACCAATAATAAAATTTTAAAAATTAAACCAAAAAAAACCCCTTTATCATTATTATGCCACTTGTTTTGGGTTTTTGAGCAAAGATTATATGTGTGTATGTTTTGCAGGGGATGTTAAACCTGAAATTAAAAATCAGACCACCTGCTTTAATAATCTTGCTTCCACTCTACTTTTAAAATATCACTTTCTCTTTTTTTCCCCCTCTGTAGATAATCTCAAAAAATATAGGATAAAATAGGTGTTTAACTAAAATTCCAAGTTGACTTAAGAAGTTTGTTGTGCTGAGACCGGGATAGACTTAGGAACACATGAATCCAGGGGTTAGGGAAGACGAGGATCAAAAGGGAAAATAGTAGAGCTAGTTTTTGCCCTGGTGGGAAGTTAGAACCCTGTAAGCTGCAAAAGTGAGGTATTAGAGGAAATGTGGATTGCCACAGCAAAATCAGACAAGAAATAGAAAGAATTCAAATTGGCAAGAAGGATGCAAAATTGCCAGTTTTGGCAGAATACATGATACTACAAATAGCTAAGCCTTGAACAACACAAGGGCTGGGAAGCCAATTCTCCTCATAGTTGAAAATCTGTGTATAACCTTTGACTCTCCAAAAACTTAACTATCAATAACCTACTGATGACTAGAAGCCTTACCAATAACATAAACAGTCAATTAGCACATATTTTGCATTTTATATGTATATACACTATATTCTTACAATTAAAGTAAGCTAGAGAAAATGCTTTGTGAAAAGCATTTGTGCATGCGTGCTAAGTCGCTTCAGTGGTATCTGATTCTTTGCGACCCTATGGACTGTAGCCCTCCAAGCTCCTCTGTCCATGAAATTCTCCAGGCAAGAATACTGGAGTGGGTTGCCATTCCCTTCTTCAGGGGATCTTCCTGACTCAGAGATCAAACTTGCGTCTCTTACATCTCTTGAATTGGCAAGCGGGTTCTTTACCATTAGTGCCACCAAGAAAAGCATAAGGAAGTGAAAATATATGGGTTTCCCAGGTGGCGCTAGTGGTAAAGAATCTGCCTGACAATGCAAGAGAAGTAAGAGAACTGGGTTTAATCCCTGGGTTGGGAAAATTCCCTGGAGGAGGGCATCGCAACCCACTCCAGTATTCTCACCTGGAGAATCCCACTAATAGTATAGTACTGAATTTTTCAGTACTGTTAAGTTTATGTCTGGAGAAGGCGATGGCACCCCACTCCAGTACTCTTGCCTGGAAAATCCCATGGACGGAGGAGCCTGGTAGGCTGCAGTCCATGGGGTTGTGAAGAGTCGGACATGACTGAGCGACTTCACTTCCACTTTTCACTTTCATGCATTGGAGAAGGACATGGCACCCCACTCCAGTGTTCTTGCCTGGAGAATCCCAGGGACGGGGGAGCCTGGTGGGCTGCCGTCTATGGGGTCGCATAGAGTCGGACACAACTGAAGTGACTTAGCAGCAGCAGCAGCAGCAGCAAGTTTATGTCATTCATTTACAAGATGAACTGTCAGCACCCACATCAATACTGGCTTATATGACACAAAACACGAATACCATGGAAAGGAAAAATATAAATTCATATTTATTTTCAGGTATAACAATTTCAACACTGATAACAAGGAAGCAGCAACATGATTGCTTTATGTTGGTCTAGTGTAACCCATACAATTGCTTCATGGTTGCCTAACCTACAGGGTTCCCCAGGTTGCTCAATGGTAAAGAATCTGCCTGTCAAGCAGGAGATGAGGGTTTGATCCCTGGGTCGGGAAGATCTCCTGGTGAAGAAAACAGCAACCCATCCCAGTATTCTTGCCTGGAAAATCCCATGGACAAAGGAGCCTGGCGGGCTACAGTTCATGGGGTCGCAAAGAGTTGAACATGACTTAGCAACTAAACAACAAACACTAAGCCTGATCTATATATTAGTGAATGAATTGTTACAAAAGTATTATGGTATACAGTATTACAGTCATATTCATAATACAGTATTGGAAATATTGTTACCTTATTTTTAAAAAAACAACACTTACCTGGGATGATAGACTGATATGCACTTTCTCCAATTATGAGAGAGAGAAGCACACTGTAAGTAATCCTTTGAAAGAAAAGATATAAAACAGTAAGAAAACTAGCACATTATTAGTTTTACATTAAATGTCATTGATGCCTGTGTAAGAACAGGCTATCCACTTCAATACAACTCTTGCACATAGATTTTTGTACATTTATTGAAAAAAGTCCATGTGGCCTTGTGCAGTTCAAACTCACATTTGTTCAAAGGCCATCTGTATAGAAAATCCCAAAGATATCAACAACTATTAGAACTAATATATAAGCTCAGTACATTTGCAGGATACAAGATACACAGAAACCTATAGCATTTCCATACACTAAGAACAAACTATCAGAAAGAGACATTAAGAAAATAATTTAACAATTGCATCAAAAAGAATAAAATACCTAGGAATAAATCTAAGCAAGGAGAGAAAAGGCTTGTACTTGGAAATTATAACTTTGATGAAAGAAATTAAAGACAACATGAGAAAATGGAAAGATATTACGTGTTTATGGACGAAAAGAATACACATTGACATGTTGTTAAAATGACCATACTACCCAAGGCAATCCACAGATTCAATACAATCCCTATAAAAATACCAATGGCAGTTTTCACAAAACTAGAACAAATAATTCTGAAATTTGTGTGGAAACAAAAAAGACCCTGAATAGCTAAAACAATCTTGAGAAAGAAGAACAAAGCACAAAGCTAGAGGCATCATACTTCCTTACTCCTTATACTACAAAGATACAGTAGTCAAAACAGCATGGTACTGGCATGAAATCAGACACACAGATCAATGGAACAGAAAAGAGAGCCCAGAAACGAATTCATACTTATATGGCCAGTTAATTTACAACAAAAGAGGCAAGAATATAGAATGGGGAAAAGACAGCCTCTTCAATTAATAGTATTGTGAACCCTGGACGGTTACATGCATGAAGTCAAACTGGCTTAGTTTATCATACCGTATACAAAAGTAAACTCAAAATGGCTTAAAGACTTAACTGTAAGACCTGAAACGATAAAACTTCTAGAGAAAAACAGACAGCACACACTTAGAAGAACTAGTTTGGGGTATGTCTTCTCAGTCGAGGCAGGCAAAAGCAAAAATAAGCCAATGGTGCTGTGTCAAACTAAAAAGCATTGGACAGTGAAGGGAAACTCAACAAAACAAAAAGGCAGCCTACCAAATGGGAGAATATATTTGCAAACAATACACCTAACAAGGGATAAATATCCAAAATATACAAAGCATTCATACAACTCAGAATAAAAAAAAAAAAAAAAAACAATTAAAAACTGGGAAAAGGGCCTGAATTGAATTTTTTTTTCCCCAAAAAAAGATGTACAGATGGCCAACGGGTACAGGTGTTCAGCATCAATAATCATCAAAGAAATGCAAATCAAAATCACAATGAAATACCACTTCACACCTATTAGAATGGCTACTATTAAAAAGACAATAAATAACAAGCGCTTCTGTTTAAGTATATAACTAGGCATTGAATTACTAGGTCATAGAGTAAATGTACATTTTGCTTTCCAAAACTTTCAGTGTCTTTCAAATGGCTATATGATTTAAAATTTCTACCACAGATGTCAAACTCTGATCACTCCACATTGCCATTAACATCTGGTATTGTCAGCATTTTAAAATTTTGTGGGTATACAGTAATCACTGTACACCATACCATTATGGTTTTAGTTAATATTTTTTCTGATGACTGGGTGTTTTTATGTGTTTTTTCCCTCACTTATATCTCTTCTACCTCAATGAAAAACAAATAAAAGGCAAAAAAGAAAAAAAAATTAGTAATATTGGAATAGAATACCTTTTTAACCTAGGTATAACAATTTATCATATATATAATCTCAAACTAATAAGTCGATATCTTAGTACTGAAACCCACAAGGATCTAAAATTATAATTGGAAGCTAGATCTACATGTCCTATTACCAGTTCAGTTCAGGTCAGTTCAGTCGCTCAGTCATGTCCGACTCTTTGCGACTCCATGAATCGCAGCACGCCAGGCCTCCCTGTCCATCACCAACTCCCGGAGTTCACTCAGACTCACGTCCATCAAGTCAGTGATGCCATCCAGCCATCTCATCCTCTGTCGTCCCCTTTTCCTCCTGCCCCCAATCCCTCCCAGCATCAGTCTTTTCCAATGAGTCAACTCTTCGCATGAGGTGGCCAAAGCACTGGAGTTTCAGCTTTAGCATCATTCCTTCCAAAGAACACCCAGGGCTGATCTCCTTCAGAATGGACTGGTTGGATCTCCTTGCAGTCCAAGGGACTCTCAAGAGTCTTCTCCAACACCACAGTTCAAAAGCATCAATTCTTCAGCGCTCAGCTTTCTTCACAGTCCACTCTCACATCCATACATGACCACTGGAAAAACCATATTATAGGTGATAATATTTTAAAAAGATTCTGCAAGTTATCATCAAAATAAACAGTGAAAATAAAATATAACATTTCTGTATGAGAAAGGAGGTGGCCTAAAATACTGTTATTTACAGTTATTGGAACTGTGCACCTGAAAAACCCAAGAAATACAGAGAACTGTTGGAACCAAGAGGGTTTACCATCCTAATTATAAAGCCAATAGCTTTCCTATATAATAGTAAACACTATTTTAAAAACATAATCACTAAAACAATATTGTTTTAAAGATTAACAAAAAAATAAAAAAAGATTAACAAAAATACAAAATGCCCAGGACCAATGTAAGCACAAGCTGGAATCAAGATTGCCAGGAGAAATATCAATAACCTCAGATATGCAGATGACACCACCCTTATGGCAGAAAGTGAAGAGGAACTATAAAGCCTCTTGATGAAAGTGAAAGAGGAGAGTGAAAAAGTTGGCTTAAAGTTCAACATTCAGAAAACGAAGATCATGGCATCTGGTCCCCTCACTTCATGGGAAATAGATGGGGAAACAGTGGAAACAGTGTCAGACTTTATTTTTGGGGCTTCAAAATCACTGCAGATGGTGACTGCAGCCATGAAATTAAAAGACGCTTACTCCTTGGAAGAAAAGTTATGACCAACCTAGATAGCATATTGAAAAGCAGAGACATTACTTTGCTAACAAAGGTCCGTCTAGTCAAGGCTATGGTTTTTCCAGTGGTCATGTATGGATATGAGAGTTGGACTGTGAAGAAGGCTGAGCACCAAAGAATTGATGCTTTTGAACTGTGGTGTTGGAGAAGACTCTTGAGAGTCCCTTGGACTGCAAGGAGATCCAACCAGTCCATTCTGAAGGAGATCAGCCCTGGGATTTCTTTGGAAGGAATGATGCTAAAGCTGAAACTCCAGTACTTTGGCCACCTCACGTGAAGAGTTGACTCATTGGAAAAGACTCTGATGCTGGGAGGGATTGGGGGCAGGAGGAGAAGGGGACGACAGAGGATGAGATGGCTGGATGGCATCACTGACTCGATGGACGTGAGTCTAAGTGAACTCCCAGAGTTGGTGATGCTGGCGTGCTGCAATTCATGGGGTCGAAAAGAGTTGGACACGACTGAGGGACTGAACTGAACTGAACTGAATGTAAGCAAAGTTATTAAACTCTACTGATGAACATAAAAATCACTTTAATAATTTGAGGGTTTCCCTGGTGGCTCAGACAGTAAAGAATCTGCATGCATTGCAGGAGACTTGGGTTTCATCCCTGGGCTGGGAAGATCCCCTGGAGGAGGGCATGGCAACCCACTCCAGTATTCTTGCCTGAAGAGTCCCCATGGAAAGAAGAGCCCTGGTGGGCTACAGTCCAGGGGTCGTAAAGAGTTGGACACAACTGAGGGACTAAGCACAGCAAAAACAGCACATCTTCACATGGATGGACTCAAAATAATACAGATATTGCTCCTCTGTAAGTTCATACACATATCCAGACCCAAGCAAATTCCAGCCAAGTTTTTATGAACTTTGGAAGAAAAAAGATTCTAATACTAATACAGAATCAAATGTGTAAGAATAGCCAGTAGAAGAGTGAACTTTCTTCTAGCAGGTATAATAATCTGTTTGGGTTTTTTTTGGCCAGGCTACAAGGCATGCAGGATCTTAGTTTCCCAACCAGGGATCAAACCCATGACCCCTCACAGTGGAAATGCAGAGCCCTAACCATTGGACCGCTAGGGAATTCCCCAAGAATCCATTAATTCATGTAGGTGCAGAACTGGTACAGGAAGAGGGGTGCCTTGATGGAAGACAATAGAGAGCCAAGACAAAAACCAAAGCATGACTATGAATTGGGACAAAGTAAAGGTAAATTGAAATAACTAGAAAAAAAATTGGATTGTTCACCAAATAAGGTTAGGACAAATGACTCTATCGTCACGTAAAAATGAATTACCTATTACACATCTTACAATAAAAATCTGTGATAGATTAAAGATTAAATGTAAAGACAAAACCAGAAAAGTACCAGAAAAAAAAATGGATAACTATTTGTTAATTTCCGTTAGAGAAGGAATTTAAGGAGGCTGTTTGAAGTATATCATCAAAGCTAGACACTGAAGAAGGAAAAGAATGACCCCTTAAAAACAAAAAACTGCCATATGACAGAAATCTCCTTAAGCAAAATTAAAAAACAAACAATTGGGGAAAACACTTACTGCATATGTGACAGACCAAATGTTAATATCTTCAATGTGTGATTTTGTATGGTTGCTCTCAACTGAAGAGTCCTGCTCAAACTTGCTGAAACATACAAGGGGATTTGCTAGTTTCCATAACTGGAGAGCCCAGGGATGGAGTAGCCTGAGGCTTCCATCATGAGGAAGCCACGTGGGTTGCCTAGAGCCCAGTCCCTCCTGTCCTACCAGCCTAACGATCGCTCCAGCAGAGAAGGTTTTAGAAGGATTTTGATCCAGTTTGGGTCACAGGTCCAGCACTGAATAACCCCTGTGGCTGAAGGAAAGTTTCCTTCTCTTTTGCTCCTCTCGCTCTCGTTCTGAGATTCCAGTGTGTTACCCAGTGATGTTTCTGGCCAGGTGTGGATCATGTGCTGCCCTTGTGGTAGGGAAAGGGGTAGATCAGTGCCACACGAACTACCTGGAAGGCATTCTTCCTAATACAGAGTGATTCTGCTATCAGAAGAAGGGAAAAGGAATGCTAAGGGGCAAAAACAGCAGATTTTCACTAACATATAAAGAGTTCTCACAAATCAATAAGAAAATATTTTCAAAAATCCATGAGAAGCCATAATAATTCACCATCAATTAAAATTCACTTTTGCTGAGTCCTAATCTTTTATATCTCTGCTGAATGCTCTCTAAGGTTGTAGTTGGCTAATTTGACAAATTAAGCTGTTATAATTTATTACAAGATGCTAATATGTTATAAGAAGTTTTCTTTCCTCTTAGGTAATATGTAGATTTTGGGGGCTTTCTGCAGACAACATTTTAATTCAAAGGACTGTCTCCGTTATGAGAATTTTAGGCATGAAAACTAAGAAACAGTCCCTCAGGCAGAATGAATGCTCAAATCTTT
Organism: Bubalus bubalis; assembly: GCF_019923935.1. Classification (NCBI taxonomy): domain Eukaryota; kingdom Metazoa; phylum Chordata; class Mammalia; order Artiodactyla; family Bovidae; genus Bubalus; species Bubalus bubalis. Next base: position 22,776,294 of record NC_059174.1, on the reverse strand, counting down.
ATTTCACTAGGGTTCAATAAATCTTTTTTCTTTTATCTTTGATAAGCAAGGGAAGGCCTTGTTCTTAAGGTTTTTCTTGAATAACCTATGATTTTCCAGTTATTTTATGTGTGTATTTCTTAAATGAATTCAGGGGTCTAAACTTTACTGATTTTGTTACAAATTTAGTTTGTCACATTGCAAGAAAGATTTGATTATTACTTTTATATAATTAATACTTTTTATAAATTTTTATCTATTAGATTTCAAGTTGCTGCTCTTTTAAAAATATAGGCTGTGTGTTTTAGACCCAAATGAGAGTATTCATAGAAGATAAAAAGTACAAGTTTTGAGAAAACAGAAATCTTCTATTAAACTTAGAACCCTGAAACTCAAGAAGCCATTTATTTTGGTTTTTTGGTTGCTTTTAAATTTTGCACATTTTTAAAAGATCTTTTTTTAATGTGGACCATTTTAAAGTCTTTATTGAATTTATTACAATATTGCTTCTGTTTTATGTTTTGCTTTTTTTTTTTTTTGGCCACAAGACATGTGGGATCTTAGCTCCCCAACCAGGGATTGAACACACAACCCCCCTACACTGGAAGATAAAGTCTTAACAACTGGACTGCCAGGGAAGTCCCTTGCACATGATTTTTATGAGAGAAGGAGATAGAGAGGGAACTTATGGCAGGAAGCTAATTCAAGGGAAGCTCTCAAGGTTACATTCCACTGAGTAAATAAAAGTATATGCTCAACACTTTATAAACTGTGTGCTCAGAGGCAGTGCTCACCTTCTCTGTGGCTTGGACGCATTTATGAACAGGGATTACAAAAGAATCAACCTCACAGGGTGGTTAGGTGCAATGAATTAAAGTGCTTTGAAAAGTGCCTGGCCCCAAATAAGTGTACCTATGCAGTCGGCCTAGACTATTGTTTCATGTCATTTCTAACCATAGCCCAGCCTACCAACAGTTGTGTAGCTGACACCGTTCAGAAGTCCTTGGGAGGTTTCAAAGTACCTCCCAAATGACAGACTGCAGCTGAATAGAGTTGATCAGCTTACTTCCTTGAACTAGAATTCTCTGGAAATAGATGTTTCATCTGAGGATAAAAGAAACAAGCATTACCATTAATCAGAAACATAAAGAGTTCTCAGAGTTCCTTGTTACCTCTCTGTAACCCTTATTCTATGATTTATCCACTGATGTTCCTGTTGTCGCTATTAATCTGTGAACTCAAAGGAGAGCTATGACTTATTTATTCTGTGGGACTATCACAGAGGGGGTCACTGGATATTCGTTGAAAGAATGAATGAATGAATCAGCTAATGAACAAATAATCAAACCGGCATACAGCTCTCCAACCCTCTTATATAAATACCACTCTACTAAGAAGTGTACAAGCCAAGACTAGAAGCCCCAGCGGCGAACTACCTGGAGAGCAATGGAACAGGTTTCATCTACTTACAATCTATTAAAAGATCATCCTTCAAAAATCCTTTAAGGTGTCTTAGAAGAGGAAATTCCATCATTATATGTGCTTCAGCCATGAATTTCACAATTTCTTCTTTGAGAAAACATGAATTATTGTACCAACATAGATAAAATCTTTTGACTATTTTTATTGGTCATTCATGCTTATATGCTATTTGTTCTTTTTTTAAGTAGATAAATTAAGATTTTTATTTGGAGTTTCAATATCAAACTCTCAAAAATTAATAGAATGAATATACAGAGAAGTAGAAGGATATAGTGGACCTGAAAAGCACTATAAACCAACTCAACATAATTGAGATTTATACAATTTTCACACAACACTAGAATACAAATTCTATTCAAGTTCCCATAGACTGTAAACTATGAGGCACTGGAACATATCCAGGGACATGAAACAAGATGCAAAAATTTCATAGTCTAAAGGTACTGAAATCATACAGAATCTGTTCTCTTATCACTGTGGAATTATGTTAGAAATCAGTATCAAAAGGTATTTGAAAATAACTCATATATTTTCAAGTACAATATGACATTCACCAACTTCAACTTAGCCACAGAAAGCCTCAGTAAAGTTAGACTAAAGAAAACATAGAGGGTGATTGCAGAGAAGAAAGTATTTAAATGAGAAGTCAGTATCAAATGAAGAAATTAGCATTAAAGATACTTAAAATCCCACATATTTGGAAATTAAATGTCCATGTCTAAACAGTGAGTGTATCTAAGAAACCATAACAAGAAAAATTAGAAAATATTTGTAAGAGAATAAAAACAAGACCAGAATTCACTGGAATTTGTTGCATACAGCTAAAGTTGCTCAGTGCAATTAAATACACATGCATATATACTATGAAAGATGAAACAGAATTGAAAGGTGGTAACCAAAAGGGAAGGTAACTTGACAGATAGAAATTAAAAGGATGAGAGGGAAGCAACAACCGTGGCTGAGTTTGCTGAATATTTTTCTATGCTGGGAAAAAAATTACCTGATAGATATTCGATACTTGAACAGAATGAATTATCAGTTCGATTCAGAAAATGTTTTAAAGCTTTGATTTTCTTTTGATGCAGTAGGTGAGGTCTTTTGATTTTTTTTAAGAAAATAGCTAGTTCAGTTCTGTCTGAATGATCCTTTAGTATCTCTCTGCAGACATCTCGTTTTATTGCACTTCCTTTTATTGACATTTGCAGATACTATGTTTTTTACATATTGACGGTTTGTGGCAACCTTGCATCGAGCAAGACTATTGGTACCATTTTTCCAGTAGCATTTGCTCACTTGTGATCTCTGAGTCACATTTTGCTAATTCCCACAATATTTCAGACGTTTTCATTATTATCATACTTGTTACGGTGATCAGTGATCTTGGATGTTACTACTGCAAAAAGATTACAACTCCCTAAAGGCTTAAAGAATGGTTAGCAATAGCGTTTTTAAATAAGGTATTTACCTTGCTCAGTGGTAAAGAATCTGCCTGCCAATGCAGGAGACACATGTTCAATCCGTGGGTTGGGAAGTTCCCTTGGAGAAGGAAATGGCAACCCACTCCAGTATTTTTGCCGGAAGAATTCCATGGACAGAGGAACCTGGCGGGCTACATTCAGTCCATGGGGTCGCAAAGAGTTGGACATGAGTGAGTGAGTGACTAAACAACAGTAACTTTGTTTTTATACATAACACTATCACACACTTGATATATTGCCGTATAATGTAAAGGTAACTTTTACAGGCACTGGGAAACCAAAAAATTCGTGTGACTCATTTTATTGTCATATTTAATTTATTGCTGTGGCTTGGAACCAAACCTGCAATGTCTTCAAGGTGTGCCTTATTGCTTTTTTAGTAAAACTTTGCTTATTTCAGGTTGAGTATGATAAGCAGTTGGATTTGGTTCAGCTTGCAGTTCACAAAGGTTGTATGTTTCATTCTGGTAGGGCGGTTGTTGTCACCCTTTGGTTTGGCTGATACCTCCAGCTACTGTGAAACTCAGGATTCTCCCCCAAAACCGTAAATGGATATCCCACTTCAGATCAAATGAGGCAGAAGCCCTGTATTGGAAGTGTCAGCTGAAGAAACAGCTTTTTCCCTGGGTTCCTGCAGTGAGTGGTCCAGGAGCCCATCACTTAATTCAGAGCTAAAAGAATATAAGCAACGTGTTGGGTTTTTAAAGTGGCAAATGAAATCCTTTCCCTCCAAATTTCAGAATTAATCAGGAAATATCTGTAAGCATCAGATAGATGAAGATCAAAACGTCATCTTTATTGCTGGCCTCACTCAATTCACTACCCACTCCAGTATTTTGGCCTGGAGAATTCCATGGACTGTACAGTCCATGAGGTCTCAGAGAGTCGGATACGACTGAGCGACTTTTACGTCACGTCACATCACATCACTGGATTAGAAAATGTGGTTGGAATCTGTGGCTCAGTAATTGGGTTTTCACATCTAGCCTCTCACTCTCTCCTTCAAGACAAGGTCTTAGGACTGCCCCTTTGTAAAGCAACGTTGACCTGCCCTAGGTCAATGGCAGATAGGGTCACCATCTCCCATCTGAGAAATCTCGTGAGTTCAGACAAATAGAAATGGTTTTCCAACCTGTCTCCAGAAAGGAGGTGTCAGGCCCCAGACAACTTGTCCTGTGGATGCAGGAGCAAGAGGAAACGCCCCCTCCAGGCAGACAGACCAGATAGAGAGCCAGGAGCAGCCAAGCCACGCTCAGGCCAACCAGGCAGGTGGCTCCTTCCCCTCGGAAAGCGAGGGGAGGGGAGAAAGGGACCGGCAGCATTAGGGAATAGCTGTCCACTTCCCATACATTTTATCCTTGCCCTTTCGTCTCACGGTTCAAAACAGCACTTTGAAACTTCCATCAGAATTGAGTCCCTGAAAAAAGGTGCCTTCATCCTTCAAAGGAGCCACTCTCCTTGCTTCTAAGTCAGGAAGTCATGGTTGACTTTTTCTAGAAATTCCTGCTTCTATCATGCCTAGCCCCTCCCCAGCGGTCCCTGTCCTTGTCACTTACATCATCCTTAACAATGGAAAGTCTGCTACATTTTCCTGCTAAGAATGGCCCCTTTCCTGCTCGCCTACAAGTCCATGTGGTAGTCACCCATTTCAAGGCATTTTTCTCCTTGTCCAAACACCTGCCCTCTATTCAACACACCCATTTCAGAAGCTCTGGTCTCCACAAAAGCCTGGGACCACTTGGATAATTTTCTGAGCACTTACTGTAGTCAAAGCCTGTCTCAGAAGCCTTAGTAAAGGTAGGGAATTTGACTGTTCCCTGTATATACTTGTTTTCTCTATACATACTGAATATAAAACCCGAAATTCTGAGGCTGTCATTGATTTTATTGTCATGTTCTGTTGATCAAGATGCCTGTGAGTTCTTGGGCTACTAAATTCATACATTTAACTCTTCCACTTATTTATTCACTTACTAATCTTTATGGAGTATGCTTGGCCCTCTGCTGAACCCTGGGGTTACAGACAGGAAAAATCCTCAATTCCTATCTTTGGGAATTCAGTCTGCGGGGAGGAATGGACATAAAGATATTTTACAATATAGCCCAGGAAGTTGAATTGTAGAGGCACATGGATTCCTGTGTTAGCATTCTGCCCTAGGGTGAGAGATAGTTGGATATCATTGAATCAAAGTAAGGTTGCAGGGTGAGGGAGGCCTCCTGCGGTCAAGATGAGCCATTTTGGCAGGGTCTGGTCTTCTTCAGTGTGAAGAAGAGCAGTGTGTGCCCCAGGAATTGTGAAAGGCAGGTTGGGCCCAGTCTGTGGAAGGCTTTATAAGACAGAAGGAGCTTAAACTTCATTCTGTAAGCAACAGGAAGCCAGCAGAGATTTTAAGCAGAGGTGTAACTCCATCAGCTTTTTATTAGGGAGATAACTCTGCATCGGATAGATGGGATTCATTCTTAGAAAAGTTAATCCTTCCAAGGCAACAAGCACTTGGCTGCTGAGAAGCCTGGCTTTTTGCTTAGTGTTTGGAGGGTCTCGAGCGATATTGACGTAATTGAGCTTTTAGCAAAAAAGATGAAATCGTAATAGCCAATATGTCTAAAATGAAAAGAACGTGATTTGCCTTATAATAATGTACCCCCCTTAAAAAATAAATCTTTAATTCAACCTATGAATCTTTAATGCCAAGAACGCAGCATAATACTTTGAAATTGAAACTTGAGATACAGGCATGGCAAAAAATCAGTCCTACAGTGGGTTTGGGGCATACAAATTGAGCAGTATGAACTATTGACACCTCCTGGTGGCAGCAGATGTGTGCTGTTTGCTCGGTCAAAACAAGAGGGAAATGAATCAAAGGCATTAAAAATAAATAACACTGGCAGCCCAGAAGGAAGGGATGGGAGGATGAAATGGCCCGGGTCTGGGGGCCAACCTGGCGGAGACCTCTGCCTATTGGAAGAGAGAGGGATGGCAGAGAGAGGCCTTGAGTGATCAGAGCCAGCTGCCACTGCTCCTGGTGAGAGGGGCTGAGTAAGGGCGCTTCTGACAAATTTAAAACCAAAAGGTAGGTTACTGAGATTGGTGTTCCAGAATGTCCGCTGGCAGTTTTTAAAGGAAATTGTTTTCCCTTTTCAGTTCTAAACACCCAGCCTCATAAATGCTTTCTCCATAGTAACCCCTTTCAGGTCTATAAGCACTTTTTAACCTTCTCAAGGCCCTTTCACATAAAGGGTTGTATTTAATATAAAAGGAAAGAACCTGTCCTCCAGGAAAGAACCACCCAGAGTCATTGCATTTCTCACTTGTACATTATTTAAAAAGGCACAAAGACATTAACTGTGACAGCTTGAATACCAAAACACAAAAGCCGATCAAATGAATCTTAGATGGACACGCTTACCTACTCCCAGTTGGAAAAACATGAGAAGGACCAAAAAAGAAGCATCATGGTTTCTGATTCATTCCTGATATAGAAATGGTTCAGAACTGAGATGGGAGGATCCAGGGTCCAGGTTTAATTATCACTGGCTGGATGACGTAGGACATGTCCTTTTCTTTCTCTCAGCCTCAGTTTCCCTCTAGGTAAACTGCGAAGATGGGCTACAAAAGATCTTTAGCATCTAGCGGATGTTGGGCAGGTTTGTGACTTTCATGCATTCTAAGCACTTTTGCCTTTTCATACTGTTCATGGGGTTCTCAAGGCAAGAATACTGAAGTGATTTGCCATTCCCTTCTCCAGTGGACCACATTCTGTCAGACCTCTCCACCATGACCCGCCCGTCTTGGGTGGCCCCACGGGCATGGCTTAGTTTCATTGAGTTAGACAAGGCTGTGGTCCCAGTGTGATTAGACTGACTAGTTTTCTGTGAGTATGGTTTCAGTGTGTCTGCCCTCTGATGCCCTCTTGCAACACCTACCATCTTACTTGGGTTTCTCTTACCTTGGATGTGGGGTATCTCTTCACAGCTGCTCCAGCAAAGTGCAGCCACTACTCCTTACCTTGGACGAGGGGTATCTCCTCACCACAGCCCCTTCTGACCTTGAACGTGGAATAGCTCCTCTAGGCCCTCCTGTGCCCACGCAGCCACTGCTCCTTGGAAGTGGGGTTGCTCCTGCCGGCCGCTGCCCCTGGTCTTGGGCGTGGGGTATGTCCTCTCGGCTGCCACCCCTGGCCTCAGATGTGGGGTAGCTCCTCTCAACCGTTCCTGAGCCGTCACAGCCTGGCTCTCTCGGCCACTGCCCCTGACCTCGGACGTGGGGTAGCTCCTCTCGGCAGCGCTAAGAGGAACTCCCCAGGTCAGTAGGTGCCCAATATGCTACTGGAGATCAGTGGAGAAATAACTCCAGAAAGAATGAAGGGATGGAGCCAAAGCAAAAACAATACCCAGCTGTGGATGTGACTTGTGATAGAAGCAAGGTCCGATGCTGTAAAGAGCAATATCGCATAGGGAACCTGGAATGTCAGGTCCATGAACCAAGGCAAATTGGAAGTGGTCAAACAAGAGATGGCAAGAGTGAATGTTGACATTCTAGGAATCAGCGAACTAAAGGGGACTGGAATGGGTGAATTTAACTCAGATGACCATTATATCTACTACTGCGGGCAGGAAACCCTCAGAAGAAATGGACTAGCCATCATGGTCAACAAAAGAGTTCAAAATGCAGTACTTGGATGCAATCTCAAAAACAACAGAATGATCTCTGTTCATTTCCAAGGCAAACCATTCAATATCACAGTAATCCAAGTCTATGCCCCAACCAGTAACGCTGAAGAAGCTGAAGTTGAACGGTTCTATGAAGACCTACAAGACCTTTTAGAACTAACACCAAAAAAGATGTCCTTTTCATTAAAGGGGACTGGAATGCAAAAGTAGGAAGTCAAGAAACACCTGGAGTAACAGGCAAATTTGGCCTTGGAATATGGAATGAAGCAGGGCAAAGACTAATAGAGTTTTGCAAAGAAAATGCACTGGTCATAGCAAACACCCTCTTCCAACAACACAAGAGAAGACTCTACACATGGACATCACCAGATGGTCAACACCGAAATCAGACTGATTATATTCTTTGCAGCCAAAGATGGAGAAGCTCTATACAGTCAACAAAAACAAGACCAGGAGCTGACTGTGGCTCAGATCATGAACTCCTTATTGCCAAATTCAGACTTAAATTGAAGAAAGTAGGGAAAACCACTAGACCATTCATGTATGACCTAAATCAAATCCCTTATGATTATACAGTGGAAGTGAGAAATAGATTTAAGGGCCTAGATCTGATAGATAGAGTGCCTGATGAACTATGGACTGAGGTTCGTGACATTGTACAGGAGACAGGGATCAAGACCATCCCCATGGACAAGAAATGCAAAAAAGCAAAATGGCTGTCTGGGGAGGCCTTACAAATAGCTGTGAAAAGAAGAGAAGTGAAAAGCAAAGGAGAAAAGGAAAGATACAAGCATCTGAATGCAGAATTCCAAAGAATAGCAAGAAGAGATAAGAAAGCCTTCTTCAGCAATCAATGCAAAGAAATAGAGGAAAACAACAGAATGGGAAAGACTAGAGATCTCTTCAAGAAAATTAGAGATACCAAGGGAACATTTCATGCAAAGATGGGCTCGATAAACGACAGAAGTGGTATGGACCTAACAGAAGCAGAAGATATTAAGAAGAGGTGGCAAGAATACACAGAAGAACTGTACAAAAAAGATCTTCACGACCCAGATAATCACGATGGTGTGATCACTCACCTAGAGCCAGACATCCTGGAATGTGAAGTCAAGTGGGCCTTAGAAAGCATCACTACAAACAAAGCTAGTGGAGGTGATGGAATTCCAGCTGAGCTCTTTCAAATCCTGAAAGATGATGCTGTGAAAGTGCTGCACTCAATATGCCAGCAAATTTGGAAAACTCAGCAGCAGCCACAGGACTGGAAAAGGTCAGTTTTCATTACAATCCCAAAGAAAGGCAATGCCAAAGAATGCTCAAACTGCCACACAATTGCATTCATCTCACACGCTAGTAAAGTAATGCTCAAAATTCTCCAAGCCAAGCTTCAGCAATATGTGAACCATGAACTTCCAGATGTTCAAGCTGGTTTTAGAAAAGGCAGAGGAACCAGAGACCAAATTGCCAACATCCACTGGATCCTCGAAAAAGCAAGAGAAAAAACATCTATTTCTGCTTTATTGACTATGCCAAAGCCTTTGACTGTGTGGATCACAATAAACTGTGGAAAATTCTTCAAGAGATGGGAAAACCAGACCACCTGACCTGCCTCTTGAGAAATTTGTATGCAGGTCAGGAAGCAACAGTTAGAACTGGACATGGAACAACAGACTGGTTCCAAATAGGAAAAGGAGTACATCAAGGCTGTATATTGTCACCCTGCTTATTTAACTTATATGCAGAGTACATCATGAGAAATGCTGGGCTGGAAGAAGCACAAGCTGGAATCAAGATTGCCAGGAGAAATATCAATAACCTCAGGTATGCAGATGACACCACCCTTATGGCAGAAAGTGAAGAGGAACTAAAAAGCCTCTTGATGAAGATGAAAGAGGAGAGTGAAAAAGTTGGCTTAAAACTCAACATTCAGAAAACTACGATCATGGCATCTGGTCCCATCACTTCATGGGAAATAGATGGGAAAACAGTGGAAACAGTGTCAGACTTTATTTTTTTGGGCTCCAAAATCACTGCAGATGGTGACTGCAGCCATGAAATTAAAAGACGCTTACTCCTTGGAAGAAAAGTTATGACCAACCTAGATAGCATATTGAAAAGCAAAGACATTACTTTGCCAACCAAGGTCCATCTAGTCAAGACTATGGTTTTTCCAGTGGTCATGTATGGATGTGAGAGTTGGACTGTGAAGAAAGCTGAGCACTGAAGAATTGATGCTTTTGAACTGTGGTGTTGGAGAAGACTCTTGAGAGTCCCTTGGACAGCAAGGAGACCAACCAGTCCATTCTGAAGAGATCAGCCCTGGTATTTCTTTGGAAGGAGTGATGCTAAAGCTGAAACTCCAGTAGTTTGGTCACCTCATGCGAAGAGCTGACTCATTGGAAAAGACTCTGATGCTGGGAGGGATTGGGGGCAGGAGGAGAAGGGGACGACAGAGGATGAGATGGCTGGATGGCATCACTGACTCGATGGATGTGAGTCTGCGTGAACTCCGGGAGTTGGTGATGGACAGGGAGGCCTGACGTGCTGCGATTCATGGGGTTGCAAAGAGTCGGACATGACTGAGCAACTGAACTGAACTGAACTGAACTGAAGCACTTTTGTCTTCATGGTCCCCTTTTGCTGTTGTTTCATCTCTTGGTTTATTAACTAACCACAGGCCATGTGGGTGACAGAGTTCATCTCATTCCTCTAATATTTTAAAAGTATGATTATAACCCAGCTATGTACATCAACATATTCCTTTCCAAAGGATTCTGTGTTTTCAGGATGATTGAAGTGTAACATGACCAGAAGCTTTGATTCCATATTGATTTCCAGATCAGAAAATGCTTTATCCCTCCAAGTCACTTTAGCATCACTATCAGTACACATAAGGGAAAAGCAAGTTGTTTCTGCAAAAAGTTTCCATGTAAAATCCAAAGAGTCAACCCAATGTCCATCTCCTGGTCTGGTACTGCTGATATAAAAGGTTACATTTGGCTGAAGCTGAGAGAAGGGTATCCAGGATGTCTCGATTATTTTTCCAGTTTCCTCTGAGACTACAATTATTTAAAAATTATTATTTTTTAAATACGTTACTTATGGAAAGAAAGGATAAATTTTAGTTCAAAATTTAAAACGATAATCTGAAAGTTCTTAGGAGAGCTTGGGAGTCACCTATCATCTGTGATACCTCAGTCAGGAAAACCCTGGAGTCCAGTTAAAGAAGGTTTATTTCCCTCCAAGGCTCCTTAGTCACTGGGGCAGTGATAAATATGGCATGGAACATGGCTCTCCCCAACTCCCAGAACCAAGAAGGCTCTGAATTAGCGTCAGCTCATAAGGAACAAATGAGAAGGGGGCCCCATAATTTTGTGAAAAACCAGGGAGAGAACATGGCACATGATTTATTCCCATCACTCTGTAGCTGAGGCTCACTCACATCAACTGCGCAATCGCAGGCCAGCCGTCTACCCAGGCTCAGAGCCCGGTCCGGACACACGCGAGCTCCGATGGCACCAGAGGGTCAGCCTAGCTCAGGGCCAGCTGGTCCTTCTTCTTCTGCAAGACCTGCTCCTCCCACCGCGCCTGGTCCAAGGGCGTTGAGCACCACAGGCCGGTACTTCTCTGGAGGAGCCCCTTGAGCGCAGCAGGTAGGGCTCCATGCCGCACAGAGGTACCGGCAGATGGAGGAACTTCCGACACTGAGGTCGCAGTCGCACATCTGGGCCCCCGCACTCACCAGCGGCCCACGAAGCCCACATGCAGGATGCGGTCCAGGAAGCGGGTCCAGCAGGGCTGCAGGGAGCCGCAGCGGGCCTGGCAGAGGCCGGCCAGGGCGTCGAAGGGAGTTTCGTACACCAGTGAACAGAGGCCCAGGGCTCACCGCGACCCGGCGGCCAGAGCAGCTGCCACTGGGACACTTCCGACTCAGCTGGAGGGTGCCGGCCCGTGGAGCCTCGCCCCCTGGAAGGCCGCCTCGCTCTGCTCCGGGGCGCAGGACGCAGCCGCGCCCGGTGTACACGGCCGCCAGCCTGCCTGGGCCCGCGCTGCCGCCGCCTTGTACCCGCAGGCCTTAGTCCTGGAGCAGCGCGCAAGCCTCGGCACCCGACCGCGCCCACACGCCGGGCTTTATGGTCACAGCGTCACCCTCCTCTCCGCGGCTTTGGAACCAACATCTCTCCAGAAAAGCCGCCTCCCTTCTCTTCCGCTTGCCCGGGTAGGTCGAGCAGAAGGCCGGGAGTCTCTTCTGGCAAGCGCCAACAGTGTGGTTCTTGACGGCAACCCCCCAACCCCCGGCCTTTTCTTTCTTTATGTATATATTTTTTAAAGTATAGCTGACTTACCCTGGAGGAGGGCTTGGCAACCCACTCCAGTATTCTTGCCTGGAGAATCCCTATGAATAGAGGAGCCTGGCGGGCTGCAGTCCATGGGGTCGCAAAGAGTCAGACACGGCTGAGTGACTAAGCACAGCACAGCTGACTTACAATGTTTCAGGTGCGCAGCAAGGTGATTCAGTTATACATATACACATATATTATGTTTGAAATTATTTTTCATTATGGGTTATTACAAGACATTGATTGTAGTTCCCTGTGCTATATAGTAAACCTCTTTTGTTTGTTGCATATCTATTTTTTAAATCAGAAATCTAACACTCTATTCATACTGAGTCAAACATGTGGAATCAAAATGTCATAACTTTTTTAGTTAAGCAAAAATTTGTGTTTTCTAAAGTATTATACATATTATTTATATGGCCTTTTAAAAAATTATATTTAAAAAGTCAGATTTTAGAACTGCTTAGAAAAGAAATAGAGCCAGGTCTGGATTTTATCTGTCTCTCTACCAGCGCAGTGACAGTAGGCATCTTGCTTCTTGCAAGAAGCAGGGGTTCTGCTGGCGCTGGCCACACGGGAGCTGTGCCCAGAGCATCTCAGGGAGAAGTGCGCCCCAAGTGGGGGCAGCTAGAGAGGCCAGAGATCACAGAGGTGAAGAGGTGAGCTTCGCTTTTAAGGAACCTGGAATCAAGCTGGCACTCAGCCACGTACTACTGTTTGGCTTCAGGCAAGTTATTTAACCTTTCTGAGCCTCAAGTTTCTCCAGTGAAAATGAGGATAATACATCAGAGCAGCTCCCTAGCATTGTGGTAAGGGTCTTCCAGAGTCATGCCTTTATGGGCGCTCGGTGTCTGACCTTTAGTAAGTGCTCCGTAAGTGGCGGCTGTTACACTTATTGTATTCTTATCATTGTCTTCCCTAAGGGTCTGACCCATTTGGTGAATGTGGTTGCTCACTTAAGAACAGTCTGCCCACCAACTTCCTCCCCCACAAGGTGAGCAAGGATAGGCCTTGGGACTAATTCATGATAGCCTGGCTCTGGGTTCCTTTCACAAAGGGCATGTGGGCCCATGGGGCTGCTGAGCCAGCTGGTGGTCGTGCCCACCCCTGGGCCCAAGCTGAGGAGCCTCGCCTAGGTTCATAGTTTGGGAGGGCAGTGATGGTAGCAGCCACTGCCCTGCTCTGTGGCTACTGAGATGATCACATTCTAGGGTGCTAAAAATGACCGTAATCATTGTTTAACACATTTGGTTGAGTTTCATGCCTTTTTTTTTTTTTTTTTTTTGCTATGTGCACAGATGACTATAGCTTTTAAAAAAAAAAAATACAAGATTTAAGTACCTGAATCTCTCCTTATGCGTTGTTACTAGAGAGCAAAAAAGTTCCATGAAATTTGCATGTGTGTGTTTGGGTCTTTTGCTAGCCTCAAGTTTCCATAACTACATCTGTTTAAGATTCTGTGGGTATGGAAATCTCATATTGTTGATCTAGAAGGGCTATTTTTGCTTTACCAAAGGCCAATCACACAGGTCAGTGGCAACTCTCCCTCCTTGCTCAATTGCTATTCTTTGGGCATTAATTTTAATGTTTAAATAGCAAGTGCATTTTCCAAAGGCTGCATAAAGCACTAGATAAGCAGAAGACCACTGGCTTGGGAAGAGCAGAATGCTCAGCGAAGCTTTTCACATACAGAGAATGCTGAATATCTCCACCATTATTTAGCATCAGAATCAGTTATGGTTGTCTGACTGATGGACAATTTTTTCCCGACCTGCTCTCTTTGCAAGTGACCTATACTGTCTAGACAGTTGCATATTATTTATACATTCATTTCAGATTTTATGGGCTTTTTCTTTTCAGCAAAGTTGTGCAGGTTTCATGCAGCCAACTATTGGAAATGTACTTCACGAAAAGCCATATAATTGCACTAGGCGAATGCTGCTTTCTTAGAGTTGTGTCACCATTAAAATAAAAAAGTGGGTCTTGTTTTTTTTTTTTTAAGGAAAGACCATTATATGAGCTCCGAAAGAAAATGAGACCAAACTTTCCAACTTCAGCTCACACACACACACACAGACACACACAAATGCCCCTCCTATCTTCAGAGTACCAGCAGCAGACCATGGAGAGAATTAAAGACAGCTAATTTCAAAGGTTCTTAATCAATTCAAGTTGATCCCATTTGTTGATTAGGGAGTCAAAATGCATTATTTGCATTCTGTTTCAAATTCAGAATTTTCTTGAGGAGGTTTGAGGCTGGAGAAATCTCTTTCAGAGGGATCCCCTTGGGCAGAAAGGGAGTTAATTTGAAAACTCTGGTGAGTCTGATGGGTTGTGAAAGTTCCACATGAAACATTTATAATGGCTCCTTTCAGGGTGGTGGATTTTGGGTGAGAGAGAGAGAGAGAGAGAGAGAGTGTGTGTGTGTGTGTGTGTGTGTGTGTGTGTGTGTATACTCGTGCACATGAGGATTCTTCAGGAGTCATGAACCAGTGCCTGAAGCTTTGTGTAGTTATCTGGGGAGTAAACAAAAGGCCCCATTTCCATCCAGATACTTGATGTTGTGTAGACTTTACAGCTGGAGAGGGGAGATGAGTATGAAATTTAGGATTCAATGGAGGGACAGTCCCTTCCTGAGGTGTGTCTGAAGCCGGGGGCTAGTTCTGTGCAGACCTCAGAGCCCGAGTCTGACCAGTCTGTCTGCTGTGGATGCCCAGTTTGGAACTCTGTCTTCTCCTGGCTTCATTGTGGGGTGACTTTCTACATGAGACTAAAATTAGAAATCAGTTCCTTCATGCCTGCTGAGCTCTCGGAGACATGCCCTGACCAGCCTCAGAGGAAGTGACCCCAAGGACCAGTTCCCTGGGAAGGACATGCTCGATGTAGCCAAAAGTGAGGGCATACATCTGGAAGTCCCTACCCTGCCGCCCCCAGCCCAGATGATTTTCGCTTGAAAAATCCCAGCCCTGCTTAGAAAAGAAGCTTGTCGATATGTGTGCCCTACATATTGGAAGACACTATTTCTTTGGGGCAAGATTATACATTAACCTATTTACATCTCATTTATGTCAAGTGGAGATGGTGAGGGTGAACATTTCCTAGGAATTATTGAAGGAAAAAAATGTAGCCTCAGCTGGATACAATTTGTTCTGTGTCTTTGGAGTCTCAACCTCTAAGCCCCTCAATATGCACTTGCTTCCCATGCTCCTTGAGGAGTCACAGTTGACACCTTAAAATTGACCCTGGCCACCAAATGGTCCACCATGTTCTGTTTATCAGCCAACACCAACGTTCAGTTGTAAACCTTGCTTACTAGGTGGCTAAAGTTACTTGAGGTGTAAAAAAAAAAAAAAAATCACAGTGGAGAAAGCAAACAGTTCTCACCACTCTTGTAGAAGGGAAAAAAGTTTTACCTGTCTAAATACCAATTCTAAAGCACACCATTTCCTTCGATAATGCAAAGGGGTCCTTTTCAAAGGCTGTTTCTTTCTCAGCCTTGATTTTATTTTCCGTTCCGCTCCTACAGTATAAGATTAATTCCCACTTTCTGCATATTGCCTGGAGTTCAGCACACATGTTCACCGAGGTGTACAGTCCTCAAATAACTTTGGTGCCTCTTTCACCCACTGTTAGGAAGTATATTTAAAAGAAATTGCCTTTTATAGATTTAAATTACAAAAGTACTGATATCATGCAAAAGGCAGTTTAACTCATGCAAGCATACAAATAGGTAAATCTTAGGGAAAAAGATACCAAAGCTAATATGAATGTAAATAGGATTAGCTGCCTGCATTAGCAGCTCCTGTGAAATTTAAAGTACTTTCTGTTAGGTTATTCTTTAAAATACACCTATATTTCATGTGTGCATTTGTAGATATTTGGGAATATATTTTACTTTGTCTTGGGCTTGAGTTTCGTAACAACTATAGACAACAGTCCAGACCTCTGCTTATTGACAGCCAAGGTAGAAGGGGAATTTAACTTTCTTGATGATTAAATATTCATTGACATAGAATTTTAAATCTCTAGGACAATAGGACAAACTTTGACCAAGAAAGCATAGATTCATGCTGCAAAGAAATTAGAAAGCCGAGTATATAGTAGTTTTATTTTTCTTTTAAGAAAAGCCTTGTGTGTTCTCAAAGATGGATTCAGAGGTAAGTGAGCTGTTTAGAGCCAGGAGGCGAACAGTAGCCAATGGGCTGGATCCAACTCTCTGCTTGTTGTTGTTCATCTTCCAAGGTTAGAATGGTTTTTACATTTTTCAATGGTTATTAAAAAATCAGAAAAAGACTACTTCATGACACATAAAAATTATGTTAAATTCAAAACTTAGTATCCACAAATAAGCTGTATTGGAATATGGTCACACTCATTTGGTTACTTTTTTATTGGCTACTTTCTCACTCTACTAACAGATTTGAGGAGCTGGGGTAGTGACCTTATGGCCTCTAGGGTCAGGATTTACCATCTGCCTTTCAGAGGAAAAGTTTGCAAAGTCTAGATTTAGAATAAAAGTATTTTTATGCACATTATTATCACAATTACATTGTTGGAGTTGGAAATCAGTTGTGAAAAGAATATCATGTATCTGTTTTTTGTTTAGATTATTTTCTTAGTTGGAAGCATCAGAAACAGATTATAGGTAATAAGGCATTTTTTAAAATTAAGCCACAAGCTAACAGAGCACCTCAGGACCACAGGTGTGAGACTTTGGGAGGAGGTATGGTCAACTGAGAGGGAAGAGTCTGGATTTGGGGGCCAACTTACTGCGCTCACATCTCTAGTCTGTGACGTAGAATATTGTATATTACTTCTCTGTGCCACAGTTTCCATATCAGTAAAATGGGGGTTGGACTTGCGTGGCAGTCCATCGGTTAAGACTCCACGATGCTTTCAGTGCAAGGAGTGGGGAATCGATTCCTGGTTGGGGAACTAAGACCCCACATGCTATGCAACACAGCCAAAAAATAGAAACAGACAAAATTAAAAAATAAAAGGGGGACAATAATGACAATTTGTCTCATGGGGTTGTTGTCAGAATTAAATGAGATGAAGTATTATCGTGTGTTTAAAAGAGTGCCCAGTCTTTGCAAAACTCAATTATTGCTGGTTATTTTATTCTTTTAAAAAATAGGGTGTTGGCATTTAAATCTTTGTGAATTTTGAGAGTTGATTTCCTTGTTAGAAGCACTTACTCTTTAGGTCACAGTATGTTTTTTAAACTTCTAATTTTGTATTGGGGTATAGCCAATTAACAGTCTTGTGATAGCTTCAGGTGAGCAGTGAAGGGACTCAGCTGCACTTACTTACACATGTGTCCATTCTCCCCCAAATTCTCCTCCCATCCGGGTTGCCACAGAACCTTGAGCAGAGTTTCATGTGCTATACAGCAGGTCCTTACTGGCTAATCCATTTTAAGTGTAGCAGTGTATACATGTCTATCACAAACTCCCTTCCCTTCATTCTTCCCCCTGGCAACCATAAGTTCGTTCTCGAAGTCTGAGGTCACAATATTTTGAAAGGGTCCATTAGGTAATGTCACTCGAAGGTTTTGTTAGCAGAACACTTCTGTGTGATGTGCATGTCAGCTGAGGATAAAGTGCTCAAAATGCACCTTCCAAGAGTCCTTGATCAGTTTCCTCAAGCTATACTGAGGAATGGATAGGGCCAAAAGAATCGCTGAATTGATTTGCTTCAATCCAGTCTGTCCTGTATTACCTAAGTTTAGATTTAGTTAAGTCTGTTCAGTTAGCCTGTTGTTTTCACACGAGGACATCAAGGTCCAGGGACTGGAATAGACTCAGCCAAGCCACACAATAAGGCAAGCCCAGGGCCCTGAGAGAACTCAGGACTTTTAAACCTGGAGCCTAACAGTAGAAACACATGCACTCAGAACCCCTTTTCTTAGACCATGATACCCAGCACAGTGCCCAGCCCTTAGTACATATGCAGTAAATACAAGAACAACACAGACAACAAGAAGGAATGAATAGAAGATCTATTTGAAATCTTCCAAGTCCTCTAAAACACACACAAATATGAGAAAGGTTTATTCCAATGGTTAAATAAAGAGAACTGTCCGCAGAGAACTTTTTATGATAGATCTGCCCTGGTATCTTATACCTGAGCACCTGCTATGATCAATAGAATCTAGTCCTTCACTTTTTCTGCCAGTAAGAGTTTGAATTATTAGTGATTCAGCCCATATGTATTGAGCTTATGCTTTTTCCTTTGCTTTTTTGCCTACTCATTATTTATATTATAGTGGTATGTTTTATGAATCTCTGTAAACCACCTCCAATCCATATTGGAATAAGGTAAAATGTACATAAATAAATGAATGGATATATGAGTGGATAAAGTCCATAAAAGTGAGATGGAGAGTAAGTGGATAAGAAGGGTAAAAGCAGGTGGTCAATTAACAACTGTTAATTACTTGGATTGGTATGCAGAAGGTGCTTAATGAGTATCAATTGACAGAATAGCTAGATTAATGTATTTTAGAAAGGTTTTCAGCACACACACTTGCACCAAAATGTAACCTGACCATTAACTTGACCTAACTGGGCACATTGTTCCAGAGCCCTTGAGTGAGATGAACATTTTTTCTGTCTGTCCTCCTTAGGAGCCTCGAAATAAAAGGGCATCTCCTTCTCAGACCAGATTTGATATGTGAAAATCTAGATTCCCAAAACAGATCAGAGAGGGGGTGCATCTCACCATTCATGGAGTCCCTACATTTTTGCCAAACCAGTAATAAATGTTGGAGATCCAAAACATTTTCCTTACCTTCATGGAGCTTATGGTCTAGAGAAGCAACTGACATTAAACAGATAATCACAAACTATTACAACATAATTAACACTTCACAAAAGAGTGTGCCACATGATACGGCATGTGAAGATTGGTTTAGCTGAATGGTAACTTTATTTAGCAAACCTTTAGTGGAGAAGAGCTGATGGAGGACAGATTTAATAATATATGTTCTCCTGGGTTTAATGGTGTGTGAAGTCCTTCCCCACTGGTAGGATGCATGATCACAATCCAACCATCAGCACTTTGGGGACATTTCTGTTCTCAGTAGAAAGTTTGTAAGACCAAGAGCCAGAGTGATTCATCAATCTAGAGCTACCTTGATCCATACAGGCCTCTTCTAAGACTGTATGCACAAAACCAGGGTCTTTTGGAAGAAGCAGGAAAGAGCTCAACTTCTGAAGATGCATCAAAGATTAGACAGCCCTGTTAGTTGACTGCATGTCTGGCTCATCATTTGGCTACTGTCTCAATGTGATTATGAATATTCATTGCTCATAAATAATAAATACTTGATATTTTTATAAGCATCATTAATAATTTATGGACTTGATAAGCATGTGGTGGAAGCATTTGATGAGTGCCTGGATTGTACAAAACATTGATCTACATGTGGTGGAGGTGGGGGCCATGGAGCTGTGTCACTCACCTCTCCCTTCCAGAAAGAACTTACCATCCAGCTTCAAGGAAAGCAGTTATCTGACAGCCTCTATTGACCTTCAGAATCTGCCTCAGCTTTCAGCCAAGACCATGCTCTTCCTAGGCAGTCCCCGGGTCTTGGTCGTTTTTGCCCAATGCAGAGCTTTCCAAATAGCATCCTTTGTTCTGGAGCTTCCTGTTGAGTTGGTTAAGACTTTATAGGATGAACATTATGTTCTGAAGTGAGTTCTTCCTAATCCTGCTTCCTCCCCACTTTTCCTTTCATTGGCATCAGATCTGCATTGTGGTCCAACCTTGCTTCCTCCTTAGCATCAGGCTCCCTCCTAAGATGACTCCCAGTGATTCTGGAATCTCCTCTCCTTCGCTGTTGTCTGGATGTAATGACTCTATTTTAATAAATCAGATCAGATCAGATCAGTCGCTCAGTCGTGTCCGACTCTTTTCTACCCCATGAATCGCAGTATGCCAGGCCTCCCTGTCCATCACCAACTCCCGGGTTCACTCAGACTCACGTCCATTGAGTCAGAGATGCCATCCAGCCATCTCATCCTCTGTCGTCCCCTTCTCCTCTTGCCCCCAATCCCTCCCAGCATCAGAGTCTTTTCCAATGAGTCAACTCTTCGTACGAGGTGGCCAAAGTACTGGAGTTTCAGCTTTAGCATCATTCCTTCCAAAGAACACCCAGGGCTGATCTCCTTCAGAATGAAGTCAGCAAGAACAATGGAAAGTCACTTCTGTGACTTTGATCCCACTAGGACTCTCTTGCTGTCTCCCTTTTGCTCTCTGGTGAATCGGGCTGCCGTATTGTGAGCTGCCCTATAGACAGGCAAGAAATTTAGTGCAGACTCCGGCCAATAGGCACTGGAGGGCCTCAGATCAATAGCCTTCAAGGAACTAAATCCTGTCAACAACCATAAAAGTGAGCTTAGAAGTAAATTCTTCTCCATTTGAGCCTTTAGATAAGACCAGAACTTCAGGCTCATACTGATTGCAGCCTTGTGAGAGACCTTGAGTCAGAAATACCTAGTTAACTCGTGCCCATATTCTTGACCCACAGTAACTATGGGGTAATTTGTTACACAGCAGTGAGTAAATAACACACCCACTTTTATCTTTCATAGGCATTACTCCCAAGAAATCTTCTAACTACATTTTAGCCTCTGTTTTCTGGGCAACCCAGCTGGCACGTAGGTCATGAAATCTGAGGCTTGGGAGAAAAGTCAAGGTGGGAAATGCAGACCTGAAGGTCAGCAGCATAGATGTGGAACATGAGAGGCTGTCATTTCGGAGCTTGAGTTTGAGAAGAGATGAAATCAGGATGGGATCTGTGCAGAGCTTCAGGCATTGGAAGATGAGCCAGCCAGGTAGACAGAAGAAGAGTCAGAGAGCTTCCTCAGCTGGGATGTCTTCCCTTCATTCTTCCCCAACTCCTCCCCACCACTCTCCTCCAGAGGCTGTGAGATGCCCTCTGCCCCCAGATGCACCTTTCATGGCACTGTATCTTAATTGTTGATTTCAGTGTCAACCTCCCTAAGAAGCCCCAAGAGATCCTTGAGGGCAGGGCTAGTGTCGTCTTCACTGTTGATTTCCTAGTGCCTTACAAGGTAGGAACCCATGTCAACTATGAACAAATGTATGAAGAGAAGGCATGAAACCAGCAAAATGGGATGTAAGTTTGATCATTAAAATATAACTCAGTGAACAGTTCTGTATTAAAAACGTAAAGACATAGATCTCAGATTTCTTACTGCAATTTTAAAAAACACCTCAACCAAAAAAAAAAAGCAAAAATCACCATAGCTCAGCTTTGTCAGCATCTGTCCTGTAATACATGCAAATATATGCAATTTTCTCATTTAACTTTCCTAACTCTGTGAGACAGTGACTGCTACTTCCCGCGTCACAGAGACGACTCCAAAAATGATGCACTAACTAGGAGGCAGCAAAGATAGAGCTTGAATTTGGGGATGTTAAGGTCCCACTCTGCATGGGAACTAAAAGTTAGATGAAGGCCCCCAGCCTTCAGTCTGGACTTAGACTCTGTTTCTTGTGTCCAGGAGTTAGTCTCCAGCCAGTAGAATCCGCCTTCTCTTCTCCCTTCAGTCATTTGGATCCTTGGAAGTTTAGTCCCTTCTGGCTGATATCTGTGGAGTAACCTTGTGTGGCCAGGTTGGGTAAGATATCTAAGTTCACCTTTTTGAGGAGAGAGGCTGGCCTGTAAACAACAATAATATTCTACCTACTTATCACCCAGTATATTCTGTTTACCTGTGGTTGTTTTCAGTGTCATAAAACACAGACATCATCTATCCTTTGACCTATGTCACAACCATTTGTCGCAAAGTAAAAAGTTTTATCAATAAGCAAGTCATTTTTCTTCATTTTGGATCCTTCCTCCTCATCCTTCTTTCCTCTTCCCTAAATTGACAAGAAAATTAGAGATACCAAGGAAACATTTCATGCAAAGATGGGCTCAATAAATGACAGAAATGGTATGGACCTAACAGAAGCAGAAGATATTAAGAAGAGGTGGCAAGAATACACAGAACTGTACAAAAAAGATCTTCACGACCCAGATAATCATGATGGTGTGATCACTCACCTAGAGCCAGACATCCTGGAATGTGAAGTCAAGTGGGCCTTAGAAAGCATCACTACAAACAAAGCTAGTGGAGGTGATGGAATTCCAGCTGAGCTCTTTCAAATCCTGAAAGGTGATGCTGTGAAAGTGCTGCACTCAATATGCCAGCAAATTTGGAAAACTCAGCAGTGGCCACAGGACTGGAAAAGGTCAGTTTTCATTACAATCCCAAAGAAAGACAATGCCAAAGAATGCTCAAACTACAGCACAATTGTACTCATCTCACACGCTAGTAAAGTAATGCTCAAAATTCTCCAAGCCAGGCTTCAGCAATATTTGAGCTGTGAACTTCCTGATGTTCAAGCTGGTTTTAGAAAAGGCAGAGGAACCAGAGATCAAATTGCCAACATCTGCTGGATCATGAAAAAAGGAAGAGAGTTTCAGAAAAACATCTATTTCTGCTTTATTGACTATGCCAAAGCCTTTGATTGTGTGGGTCACAATAAACTGGAAAATTCTGAAAGACATGGGAATACCAGACCACCTGACCCATGGAACAACAGACTGGTTCCAAATAGGAAAAAGGAGTACGTCAAGGCTGTATATTGTCAGCCTGCTTATTTAATTTATATGCAGAGTACATCATGAGAAATGCTGGGCTGAAGAAAACACAAGCTGGAATCAAGATTGCCATAAGAAATATCAATAACCTCAGATATGCAGATGACACCACCCTTATGGCAGAAAGTGAAGAGGAACTAAAAAGCCTTTCAATGAAAGTGAAAGAGGAGAGTGAAAAAAGTTGTCTTAAAGCTTAACATTCAGAAAACGAAGATCATGGCATCTGTCCCCTCACTTCATGGGAAATAGATGGGGAAACAGTGGAAACAGTGTCAGACTTTATTTTTTTGGGCTCCAAAATCACTGCAGATGGTGACTGCAGCCATGAAATTAAAAGACTCTTACTCCTTGGAAGGAAAGTTATGACCAACCTAGATAGTATATTCAAAAGCAAAGACATTACTTTGCCAACAAAAGTCCTTCTAGTCAAGGCTATGGTTTTTCCAGTGGTCATGTATGGATGTGAGAGTTGGACTGTGAAGAAAGCTGAGCACCGAAGAATTGATGCTTTTGAACTGTGGTGTTGGAGAAAACTCTTGAGAGTCCCTTGGACTGCAAGGAGATCCAACCAGTCCATTCTGAAGGAGACCAGTCCTGGGTGTTCATTGGAAGGACTGATGCTAAAGCTGAAACTCCAATACTTTGGCCGCTTCATATGAAGAGTTGACTCATTGGAAAAGACCCTGATGCTGGGAGGGATTGAGGGCAGGAGGAGAAGGGGACGACAGAGGATGAGATGGCTGGATGGCATCACCAACTCGATGGACATGAGTTTGAGTGAACTCCGGGAGTTGGTGATGGACAGGGGGGCCTGGCATGCTGCAATTCATGGGGTCACAAAGAGTCGGACACGACTGAGCAACTGAACTGAACTGATGGCTGTTATATGGGCTTCCCAAATGGCTCAGTGATAAAGAATCTGCCTGCCACTGCAGGAGACATGGATTCGATCCCTGGATCGGGAAGGTCCCCTGGAGAAGGAAATGGCAACCACTCCAGTATTTTTACCTGGAAAATCCCATGGACAGAGGAGCATGGTGGGCTACAGTCCAAAGGGGTCACAAAAGACTCAGGCAGGACTTAGTACTAAACAACAACAACACTGGCTGTTACATAGGAACCATCTCAATAAGCTAATTTTCTTGGCAATATCAACAATATGCGATAATGTGGGGATTATACATATGCAGATACAAAAGCCTTTTTTTTAAGATACAAAAATCAGTTGTATTTATATACAATAGCAATGAGCAACTCAAAAATAAAATTAATAAAACAATTCTATCAACAATAGCATCAAAAAGAATAAAAGACCTAGCAATAAATAAATACTGAAGGAAATACACGATGTGTACAGTGAAAACCACAGAAGCTTTTGATGTATCAGGATGGGAATGTTTTCCTTGTAATATAAAATCTGCACGCTGGGTAAACATCTGCTGGTCACTGACTATTCTTATTTTGGGAATAACCAGATAGTTGCACAATTATTGGGCACATTTTGGTTAGATGCAAGCCATGTTTTTCCAAGAACAATTGAAAAATACCTGGAAATGGTCATGGAAAGTGTCCTTTGTTGATCTGACTCAGTTAAACAGTGATTTTTGAATGACTTTTAATCTAAACTTCTGTACAGGGCCTCCGAATAAGCCATTTTGATGACAAGCTTTATCTGTTTCTAATTTATAATAGAGCAAAATGAAAATTTATTTTCGGGGCCAGGAAATACTTCCTTAATCTTGATATGTCCTATCACTCCAGGGAGTAGCTTTGAAGAAGTGAAGATATGCAGCGAAGGAAACCAGAATAAGGCGAGGATGCTGCTTTGGTAGAAGAGACCACAGGCTATGGGACAAGCATACATTTAGGAGACTTGCTTCTCTGTTCAAAGTGTGGCCCGTGGATCAGCCGCATAATATCACCTGAGAGCTTGTTAAAAATGCAGAATCTCAGGCCCCATCTTAGACCTATGGAATCAGCGTGTGCAGGTTAACAAGAGGCCTGCGTGATTCTTATGCACACTGAAGGCTGAGAAACTTCTAAAGCGCCAGCCTTAATTGTAACTAGGCAGACCTGAGTATTATTCTCTATCTTTAA
Organism: Bubalus bubalis; assembly: GCF_019923935.1. NCBI lineage: Eukaryota > Metazoa > Chordata > Mammalia > Artiodactyla > Bovidae > Bubalus > Bubalus bubalis. Next base: position 22,751,569 of record NC_059174.1, on the reverse strand, counting down.
AATGAGGAAATTGGCCCGGAGCAATGCTTTCTAAAGTAGGATCCTCCACAAGCACTGGTATCATAAGAAAAGGGGAAAAGGAGTCTGTGGTCAAACATGTTTAACTGCATATAGTTAATGAACAAGGCTGTTTGCCTTTTAAAGGCTCTGATAAGTCCTGCAACAAAGGAATGTTTTACAGTATCATGTTTAATCTCTAAACCAATTTTTTTACTAATAACAGCCTATGGAATTAGTTTTCCACTAAGCATGCTCTGAGGGAAATTGTTTTTTTTAAGTCCTTTTCACCTTCATGATTCTATAAAATAATATCCTCCACGAATTTTATTTAGCATTTGTACTGTGAGCTGAACTTAGATATCTTACCCAACCTGGCCACGTTAGATTACTCCACAGATCTCAGCCAGAGGGAACTGAACTTCCAAGCATCCAAATGACTGAAGGGAGAAGGGAAGGCGGACTCTACTGCCTGGAGACTAACTCCTGGACTCAAGGAGCAGAGTCTAAGTCCAAACTGAAGGCTGGAAGCCTTCATCTAACTTTTAGTTCCTATACTGAAAGTTGAAAAATATCTTTCAGTAATCTTTCAGTAATCCTTTCAGTAATCTTCAACCAATTCTAAATGTGTCTCTTCTCAGCTTGTTTGAACCTTTGGAAGGCTTGACCTGGAAGCATAAGTCAAAGAAAAATAGTACAGGGGGACCAACCATCTTAGGACTGTCCTAGTTTTAGCCTGAAATTCCTTCGTCCTAACCCCTCAAACCAGGGCACTTGGTAATCCTAGAAACAGATCGCTCTTAACAACATTGACAAATGGCTCATTTTCCGTCCCCCATCTCTCTCCTCCTCTATCTAGTTCTCCTCCCTACCTGGCTCCCCTCAATATGATCAGCACAGAAGGAATTACCTGGTGGTTTGGTCAAGTTGAAAGACACATTTAAAAAGAGAAATAGGTGTTGAGTTTGCAAATGCAAACCATGTGGGTCTCAGTTGCAATGAATGGAGTTGTCCTGTTCAGCCAAACTTATACAAGAAGAACCCCCCAGTTTAAGTTATAATGTGAGTCTTTGCTTCCCAAACAGACTCATCATAATGTTGAAAAATGAAGGCCTACCTTAGAGGAAACATTAATGCTAAACATGTCAGGTGTATTTTTGTATCTTTTATCCCTTCTTGGAGAAACGCAGTATCCCCTATGGTGATGAAATCTAGATCACTCAAGTTTCTGGGTATGGAAATTTGGGACAGGAAGCACCTAGACAGCCCTTGCCCTTGAATTTCTTTTTTCCTAAGGCTTTCAAATATATTACATTTGATTGACAAGATCCATGCATGCGTACAAACTTCCTAGTTCAGAGGTTTTTTTCCTTTCTACAGTCCAACCTCTATGAAGTATTCTTTGTTAAAGACTTGTGGAGCCCTCCTTCTAATCCCTGTAACTCTAAATTCTAGCCTTACCTCACTGTGCATTGCATTTTTGTAGTTTCAGTTTGACAGAATGTTTCAAAAGACACCGTTGCAACCAGAACTGGATGCCTTATTTTTTGCAAAAGCAGAAACAAGTACCAGCATCCTTTAAATAACAATATTTTCTGATGTTAATGTTGAATTAATCCAAGAAATGAATATGTATTGATGGTATTCTTTGGGGTTTTGAAAATCCTTACAACCACATAATTAAATGAGTGCCTTTAGAAATACTGATAAAAGCCCATTGCCATTCAAATATCTATACAAGACAATGGCCGTAAGCTGTGGGTTTGGGAGATTAGTTTGGCCACGAGCCAGTGTTTATCACAATATTTCCATCTCAGCTGATAAAATTTAATCATTCTTATTTAAATAGAAATCAGAATTAATGCAGGTTTTAAGGAGAAGGAATAATAAACGAATCACACTATCTTTATTTCAGAGCTCCTGGCATATATTGTCTTTGCAGAATGGAAACGCTAACGATTGTTGTGTTGTGTTTCTACCTTGGACTTTCATTCCAGAATCCTCCAAAATAATGAGCTATTGCTTCTCGAATATTTATTTCTTCAGCTCTGCTTTCAATAAAGTGGTTCCCACCCTCCTCTCCAGTGGGATAAATAGGGGCTGTGTGATGGGTATGTGACTTGAACTGGAAGCAGCACAGCATGTACGTGAGCTCTTTCTCCCAGAGGAGCAATGGGTTTGGACTGTCTGTTCACATCCCTTGCCTGAGTCCCTGAAGACCAGGAAGTGAGGAGGCATCCAGTGTGGATGGAGTGTGTGGCCAGATTTGGACCAGAACCATTGTGCTGCTAGAGGTCAAGTCCAGAGTCAAGCCATGTAAGCAGTTACAGCCTGAAGAAACCTTATTGGTCGTTGAGTTCAAACCACTGGTTTTGTAGAAGAGGAAGTTGAAACCCAGGGAGCAGAATTGACGTGATTCTTCTGGGTCATTCTTCATGTTAACAGTGAAAGCATAATAACGAGGCAAGTCAGGCACCCAGACCCCAGCCTGGTGTCCTTTAGACTTGTGTGGTCCTTTTAACCCAGGGCTAGATCTGTGTGGATGCAGCTCAGTACCATTTTGTATGACTCTGTCTCTACATTGTTGGTTCATGTCTTAAATGGGGTGTACCAAACCAAGCCCGTTCAAATTTAAATAGCTTCCTCATCCACAAAATTAACTAAAGGAACCACATTTCCCCCCAGGATTTGTATTTCTTGGGTGGAGAGGTATAGACAACCTTATTTCGCTTCTTCTTCCTTGAAATAATATTTTAAAAATTTAAATGTCTTATATTTAAAAACAAAAAGAAAAAATAACAATTTTTCTGTCACTTCACTGTCTACATAATATGTCTAATACTAAAAAAATAAAATAATTCCAATAGTTAAAATTTACTGATCATTTAAGGAAATGGCGACCCACTCCAGTGTTCTTGCCTGGAGAATCCCAGGGACGGGGAAGCCTGGTGGGCTGCCGTCTATGGGGTCGCACAAAGTCGGACACGACTGAAGCAACTTAGCAGCAGTAGCAGTGGCAGTACTATGTTCTAGGCACCTTGAAAGTGAAAGTGTTAATCGATTAGTTATGTCCGACTCTTTGTGACCCCATGGACTGTAGCCCACCAGGCTCCTCTGTCCATGGAATTCTCCAGGCAAGAATACTGGAGTGGATTGCCATTCCCTTCTCCAGGGAATCTTCCCAACCCAGGGATTGAACCTGGGTCTCCTGCATTGCAGGCAGATTCTTTACCATCTGAGCCCTTGGTATCTCATTTAATCCATACAACATCCCCATGAAGTGGATACCATTTTTATTCCCATTTTACAGGTGAGAAAACTGAGGCTCAGAGGGATCAAGTAACTTTCCCAAGGTCACCCAACTAGCAAGTGGTAGAGCTTGGAGTCTAATACCAGCAGTCTGGCTATAGGCTCTGGCTCTATGCAGCCTAAGAAATGTGGATTATTCATTTAGCCAGCACAAAGGACTTACCTGAATTTTTAGTTTCATTTCCTTTTCAAACTTTATAATGAATCCCATTGTTTCCATGATCATACAGTCTCTCTCATGTTGGAATGAAGCTCTCCTAAAGTCATTTTGTGTAAACAGTTACATTTGTTAGAAAAAGGCATTTTGGAATCAATTTGACTCTATTGCTTTTGACTTTGTTATGAATTTCAGTTTGGGTTAAGGGTGTATCAGACTTCAAAACATCTGGTTAGGTCATTTAAGAATCTTCCTGAGACTTCACAACCCCTTAAGATTTCCTTTCAAATGCAGATACTTCCTCTGTCACCAGGCTCTTACAGATGCTTTGAGAAACAATGAAACAGTGCTTTATTCATTGGAGATAATGTAAAGAAGACCTCCTTAATCTGGTATCAATGGGAGTAAGATGTTTCACATGAGTACAATTTCCAGATAATTCGACTTTAGACATATAAGAGCTGGGAAATATTTTCTCAATAGTTTTTGATCATTACACATTCCTTTTTCATTTTGTTTTCTTTCTGTTTGTTTTTCTTGGGTTTTAACCTTACCTTTCTTGACAGCCTAGAGCTATGGTCATAATCATTAATGGTATACTATGGGGCTCTTCTGATGGCTCAGTGGTAAAGAATCCGCCTACCAATGCAGGAGACGCGGGTTCGATCCCTGGGTTGAGAAGATCCCCTGGATCCTGGAGAGGAGAAGGATCCCCTGGAGAAGGAAATGACAACCCATTCCAGTATTCTTGCCTGGAAAATCCCACGGCCAGAGGAACCTGGCGGGCTATACAGTCCATGGGGTCACAAAGAGTCATGACAACTTAGCAACAACAGTAACAGGTACACTAGTTGGAGTCTCTGGGGAAGATGCTCTTTTGGGAATCTGAAACTTGCAGACAAGTGTCACTTTGTAATGGAAGCATCCTTTAAATTATTTGACACCTTTAGATCTTAAAATATAAGCAGGATGATATAATTTGAGAGTCAGGCAATCGTTTTAATGCAGACAGTGCGCTTGCATTTTGATAGGCTGTTAGAACTATGAAGACAAGTTTAGAGGGTTAGTTTAACTGTCATGGTGGTCTGGACTCAGAATAACGTCCCTCAGGTTTATCCACATTGTTGCAAATGGCAAGAGTTCCTTCCTTTTTAAGACTGAATCAGTTCAGTTCAGTTCAGTTGCTCAGTTGTGTCCAACTCTTTGCGACCCCATGAATTGCAGCATGCCAGGCCTCCCTGTCCATCACCAACTCCCGGAGTTCACTCAAACTCATGTCCATCAAGTCGATGATGCCATCCAGGCATCTCATCCTCTGTCGTCCCCTTTTCCTCTGCCCCCAATCCCTCCCAGCATCAGGGTCTTTTCCAATGAGTCAACTCTTCGCATGAGGTGGCCAAAGTACTGGAGTTTCAGCTTTAGCATCAATCCTTCCAAAGAATAGTATTCCATTGTTTGTACATTTGTCCATGGGCATTTAGGTTGCTTCTGTGTCTCCTAGTATGATAATGCTTCAATAAACATGGGCATGTAGATACCGCTTCAAGATCCTGATTTCAGTTCCTTGGTCCTTTTGTCCATTGCCCTTGGCTTGTGTGTTTTAGTCTCTGTCAAATTGAAATTTCAAACATAATAAGTCAGTTGAGAAACTTACGAGTGACAGACATGGTTATCTATTTCCATTATTTTTTATAATATCTCAACTTAAAAATCAACCACTCCAGTGTTCTTGCCTGGAGAATCCCAGGGACGGGGTAGCCTGGTGGGCTGCCGTCTATGGGGTCGCACAGAGTTGGACATGACTGAAGCGACTTAGCAGCAGCAGCAGCTTAAAAATTAACCAGGTAGGGAAGAAAGTTACGTTTCACATGACACTGGGGGCTGTTCCAACCATTTAAAAGGAATATTGCTCTAAAAGGAATATTGGTATTTAGATGTCTTAAGTGAACCTTTCAAAGTCTGCTTGACTGAGAACAAGTGGACCCTTAATTGAGGTCCCAGCAGCTCTGTACTTCCCAACCCAAGTCCCAGGGGGAGCAGCGCTGACCCCCAAAGAGGCAAAAGGCATTGAGTCTGGGCTTCCCAGGCCATGCCTGTCAGACTTTCGCCAGACTGAGCTTCCTCACCATTCCCATCTACTTACTGTGGCCCTATGCCGGTAAATACCATTCAGGGCAGGTCCTCCTTGTTTCTTACCATGCTTACTGGAGGGGCACCCTCTCTGGTCCTCTTGTATTTCTTGCTGCTGCCAAAGTAACATCAGTCCTTCTCCACCACCTTTGTCTTACTTCCCCAGAGACAACCTTGGATGCAGGACTTTTGAGAACCCTTCTTTTCTCTCCCATCCCTCCTTGCCAGCTCTTCTTGTCCCTCCACTTACTAACTCAGGCACTTAACCCCCATCTGTCCACGTGTGTGCTCAGTTGCTTTGGTTGTGTCTGACTCTTTGCAATCCCATGGATTAGGGCCCACCAGGCTTCTCTGTCCGTGGAATTTTCCAGGCAAGAATACTGGATTGGGTTGCTTTTTCCTACTCTAGGAGATCTTCCCGACCCAGGGATCGAACCCACATCTCTTGCTTGTCCTGCATTGGCAGGTGGGTTCTTTACCACTGAGCCACCTGGGAAGCCCCTCTGCCCAGGTAGTCCTTCTGTTATTTCCACCTCTCAGTCATCTTCCTTTTGCCCACCCTCCTCCCATCTGCCAACTTGTACCTGCCTCCTACCAGTTCCAGTCCCAACCTGCCCTCTAACGCTGTGTGATCTCTGCAGCTTGCTTCACCTGTCTGGGCCCCCTGCATGCATCTATACAGTGAGAGAGATGGATTGGATCAGCAGTCCCAAACGCAAAACAGGGTTCCAAAACAAAAAATAAGACTGATACAGTTTGTTTGCATATTGTCAATAAATGATACTTGAAAAAAAATTCTACCCTTTCCCATCAATACCTACTTGCTTTGATTTTTTGCTGAAACCCACTACCCTCTCTCTCTAGCTTTCACCTTCCAACCAAGGAGAGAGATGAGGGGATGAGAAGTAGGTCAGAGTTGTCTTGGCTCGAAGAACAAAACCACACAAGTATGATGACGTAGATCTAGTGACGGCAGCCTCTGTGCTGGGAGGCAGTAAGGAGCAGTGGGGACTGTGGTAACTGGAAAATGGAGGGGGACATCCTGCTGTGCAGCTGAGATGAGTATAACTTGGCTCTCCCCTCCCCCAAGAGGATGTGGATATTCATGTTTTTCATATAAAATCTCTCAATGTTTTATTTTGTTTTTAAACATTGGCATCTAATTTCAGTTCTAAAATTTAAAAAAATCAGTATATGGGTGAGCTCTGTGCAAGCCTAACATATTTGGCTTAGAGAGACCAGTTTGCTTCCCAAGCATCAGAGGCCTCTTAAATGAGTCCCAATGTGTTTCCAGTTAATAATTCAGCACCTCTGAATCGTGTCTTTACTCCATGGATTTTCAGCACTTGTACACTCGACTTGCACGAATCCAGCTGTCATTTCATTCATTGCTTTGCAGTTCCTCTACCGCTTTCATTTCTGTGTTTTATCTCATTATCTGGATCGTTTGTTCCTGAGGGCTGAGCCAAACGCTGGACTAGACTCCAGGGAAGGTTGCTAGAGTGAAAGGCCCTGGTCTCTCCCTTGTAAGAGGGATGGGATGGAGCATAGCTGACCTGGCAGAGGGTCCATGAGGAAGTACAGCCCAGGATGGGCCTGAGGGTGAAAGCAGCCCCTCTGCAGGCCTTTTCATGATTCCAGGCATCATCTCTAGCCTCAGTTCTGTAATTCTTTGCCCAGACCACTGCAGAAGCCCCCAGCTGATCCCCTAGAGCTAGACTGGTCCCTTGTAGGCCTTTGAATTCACAACAGCTAGAGTGAGCTATTATATTCCTCTGGACTTTTAAGGGCTTCTCATTGCTCTTTGGATGAAGCCCCCGGGCCTTAATGGGGCCTAAAAAGACCTGCCTGGTTTGGTCCCCAGGGGCTTCTCTGGTGGCTCAGTGGTCAAGAATCCACCTGCCAAGCAGGAGACCCGGGTTCAATCCCTGGGTTGGGAAGATGCCCTGGAGAAGGAAATGACAACCTACTCCAGTATTCTTGCCTGGGAAATCTCATGGACAGAGGAGCCTGGCGGGCTACAGTCTGTGAGGTCAGAAAGAGTTGGACATGACTTAGTGACTAATCAACAACTCCCCAGCCTCATCTCCCACAGCCCTGTTGTCTTCTCCATCCTCAACTTGCCTTTCCATTTCTCAAACACACTCTCTTCCCTCCCATCCCTAGGCTTTTGCACATCCTCTGCCCTCTGTGCAGACCTTGCCTGTTCCCTGGTTAAATGTTTCTCAGCATTCAGGTCTCATATAAGGGTCGCTTTCATGAGGAAAGCTTCCCTGAGCCCCAAGGCTAGGTCAGGCTTTCCCGTGGTCTGTGGGAACAGAGGTCTGAATTGCCTTCTTTGGCATTAAATTCCTAGAAGATTGCACAATGCCAGGCACTGGGATGGGAGAAAGTAAATGTTCACTGAGAGGCAGAATAAGGAACTTCTGAAAAGGGGTGATTTCAGGAGTACCTGCTATATCCCTCTGTCTTAAACATATGAGGGTCAGATGAGGATCTGACTCCTCTATCACAAGCTAAGGTCTTTTCTTTACAGTAAGAAATATGGGTCAAATAAAAGCATCCTTCTATGTCCCTTTCTGGGAGAAGAGTTTAAGAATAGGCAGGGTAAACTCAGGAAACCAGGAATGTCCCCTGTGCCTGATAATTTTTGACCCAATTACTGCACTGATTACCACCTGCAGAGATGTGTGCCTCTGAACCATTTTCGTTTATGAGGGTATGGGGTTTAAGAAGTACTCTGTATCTGGTGCTTTATTACTGGAAGCATGGTCTGTGGGCCAGCCACATGGGCGTCACCTGAGAGCTTGTTGGAATGTGAACTTGACATGGACAGGCACTGGTTCTAGTTCACTGTTATATTCTAATGGACTGGAGTAGTGCCAGGTACATAGAAGGTATTCAATGAATGCGTGAATGAATGAGCAGTGGAAGGACTGAAAGCTGGAGTGAGGCATGTTTGAATGTAGGCATGTTGCAGACAAAGGGGGGTGAATGAATGCTGGATGAATGGACACGTGAGCATGCCATGTTAGGTGTGTCCATGACGGGTTCCTTTCCTGCGGGCACAGGGCCCTGAAAAGGAGGTTGAAGATACCCCGAAGGCTTCCCCAGGAGAGGGCGTGAGCCATCGACCACTGGCCCAAGAGGTGGAATTTTGGCTTTGATGGAAGAAAGGGCCCCGGGAAAGCAGCTGGACTTCTTCAGGGACATAGGGCAAGCCCGTGTTTGGGGATTAAAATAAAACAACCAGCCAAACTGTTTGGTCTGTGAAACAGTGATCCTATTATTCCCAACCTCGACAAAGCTTGCTTAACTTGAACTTCAACTGTTGTCATTATTCATCAAGACAGTACAGCCTTAATCCCTTGGTCTTAGCCAAGCCCCAGGCTTGCCTGTGCTCCCTGCAATGAATCCCATGAGCAGATCTAAGCCACAGAGAGAGGAAAAAGGAGAGCAGATGACCACCAAGAGATTGGTGATACATCAATCAAGGCCTGCACGTCCAGGCCAAACTTCAGAAGAGAAACTACATTTTCTTATTAAAGTCAAATTTCCAGGAAAAATAGGTCTGAAATATTAAATGCCGAGTGTGGAACATGGTATTTTGTCTGGTAAATTTTCTACGTCATGATGAAAGCAATAAAACTTCATATTTACATAGCATTAATTCTGTGCTAGGCACTGTTCCAAGAAACTTACTCATTTTATCTTTGTAACCATCTAGTGAGGAACTATTATTACCCTCCCATTTTACAGATGAGAAACTGACGCACTGAGAGATTAACTTCACCCAAGGTCACACAGTCACTGAATCAGGAGCAGAGCTGTGATTCAGTAGGGGGCAGTCAGGCCCCCCCACCAAGTGCATGATCTCAAACTCCCTTTTACACAGCCTCAGCTGAAGTCTGAAGACTGTTAAATGAAGGAATGCACACATCCATTCATGCATTTATTTATTCTACAGATCTGTAAGCATCTGTTATAAACTGGGCCCTCCCCATAGGGATCCCAAAGACAAAAATAGCAATTCCCTACCCAAGTACAGTGTTTTAGAAAGCGCTTCCTTGAGGATCTGATGATCTTCTTAACAGATGTGGACACCTGAAGCCCGGAGAGCTTACGTGCCTTTCTCAAGGTCCCACGACTAGAAACAGAGTGAGTTAGACCCTGAAATTGGATGTTCTGAAACCAGACCTGGTGTTGTTTCCACCCTAACATGCTTGTTGAAAATACTAGAGGAGATCAGACACACAGATATGTGATAGGAATAAAACAAGATAGAAATGGTTTGTGCTTCTACAGAACATATTAAATAGCAGGGGTAGCTATAGATTACCCTTAGGTAACAGCCTAAATGCTACCATTCATTCTAATGGGAGAGCTCACCTCTTTTTTTCAGCATTCCTGGAGAGGAGTTGGAGGGTGTTGTTTTATTCAGCCTTAAAAAGGAACGAGACTGTACCCTTTGCAGAGACGTGGATGGACCTAGACACTGTCATACAAGGTGAAGTAAGTCAGAAAGAGAAAAACAAATATCACATGTGTGTGCTAAGTCGCTTCAGTCATGTCTGACTCTTTGCGACCCCATGGACTGTAGCCCACCAGGTTCCTCTGTCCATGGGGATTCTCCAGGCAAGATTACTGGGGTGGATTGCCATGCCCTCCTCCTGGGGATCTTCCCAACCCAGGGACTGAACCTGCTTTTCCATGGCTCATGCACTGTGGGGGGATTCACTGAGCCACCAGGGAAGCCCTAAAAATCCTATATTAATGCATATATGTGGACTCTAGAAAATGGTAGAGATGAACCTATTTGCAAAGGAGAAACAGAGACCCAGAGGTAGAGAACAAACATATGGATACCAACAGGGGAGAGAGAAGGAGTGGGATGAACTGGGAGACTGGGATTGATATATACAAATACACTGCTGTGTGTAAAGTAGATGACTTATGAGAGCCTACCGTGTAGCACAGGGAACTCTGCTCAGTGCTCTGCGGTGACCTAGATGGGAGGGAAATCCAAAAAAGAGGGGATATATGTATAGTGTGACTGATTCACTTTGCTGTACAGCAGAAACTAACACAACATTGGAAAGCAACTATACTCAAAAATAAAAAGGAATTATGTAAAACATCTTATAAAATACACAGTTAAACCATTTCCATTCCAAAGAAGAACCTCCTACTCTTTGCTGAAAAACCCTACTTGCCAGTTTATGAAAATAATTTTGGGTCCACCCTTCTCCCCCTCGTGGCTTGACTTGCCCACTTAAAAGGTCGCCCTCTTGAAATGAACTCTCATTAAAATGCTCAGCTAGTGACATCGATAAGTTTATCCCTTGGCGAAGGCAAGCATGCTGGGGCTATAATGACATGGTCTTTCGGTGATCTTAAGGCATTGATTAACCCTCACCTGCCAGAAATCATTAGCAGCCAGATTGCTATTTTCTGATAGTTTTGAAAGGAGGATAAGTTTTAGTAAATAATCATTGGCCACTGTCCCGGGGGAAAACCAGGCTGGAGCAGCCGTGAAACGCCACATTGGTTTATTTTTTAGTGGGTGTATTTAGGCAGGAATGGAAATTGCATTCCTAGCAGCTAATTATAGGATAAGTGTGCCTACTTAACCAGGCAGCAAGCATGTCAGCTCTGCACAGAGCTCTCACATTATATACATTTTCTGTTCTCTGGATAATTAACAGGATCAAAATATTACTGTCAGATTCAAGGGGAAAATTAACACATTATCTTAATTGTCTTTTCTACTCAGGTACAAGGCATTACCATTTCAAAAAGGACTTGTTTAATACATTGGAATTTTAAACTGCAATTCCTGAAGATGCCGTTAATCCTGTTCCAAACTTTGATCTACTGTTGTGATATCTTTGGATCCTGATTTCTCTGTTTTACTTTTAAACTTTTCAAAAAGGTAAGAGAGGGTGCAGTGATACACTGGACCTGGCTTGTACTGTGGGTTAGACATGCTATTAAAAGTCAACTTTATAAACTTACAATTAAAGAAATGATATCAAGACAAAGGAGTTAAACACTTAAAACGTATGTATCACTTCCTAATGATTTCACTACATGTTACTGTCATCCCTGCAGATGGTGACTGCAGCCATGAAATTAAAAGACTCTTACTCCTTGGAAGAAAAGTTATGACCAACCTAGATAGCATATTCAAAAGCAGAGACATTACTTTGCCAACAAACGTCTGTCTAGTCAAGGCTATGGTTTTTCCAGTGGTCATGTATGGATGTGAGAGTTGGACTGTGAAGAAGGCTGAGTGCTGAAGAATTGATGCTTTTGAACTATGGTGTTGGAGAAGACTCCTGAGAGTCCCTTGGACTGCAAGGAGATCCAACCAGTCCATTCTGAAGGAGATCAGCCCTGGGATTTCTTTGGAAGGAATGATGCTAAAGCTGAAACTCCAGTACTTTGGCCACCTCATGCGAAGAGTTGACTCATTGGAAAAGACTGATGCTGGGAGGGATTGAGGGCAGGAGGAGAAGAGGACAACAGAGGATGAGATGGCTGGAAGGCATCACCGACTCGGTGGACGTGAGTTTGAGTGAACTCCGGGAGCTGGTGACGGACAGGGAGGCCTGGCGTGCTGGGATTCATGGGGTCGCAGAGAGTCGGACACAACTGAGCGACTGAACTGAACTGAACTGAACTACTGTCGTCTATGTTATTGTAGTTATCTTGATGGTATCTCTATGGTAGAGACTATATATAATGGGAAGCTGGTGCTTAATCCTTTCCCAGCTCTGCATTCAGTGACATTATTCTGGTAGCTTGCTATCAACCATGGTGCAAGTATTTATGCCTTGGACATTGGCAGATAACTACAAATCAAGGGCTTTGGCAAGGGCTTCCCTGGTGGCTCAGTGGTAAAGAATCTGCCAGCAGTACAGGAGCCACAGGAGACACTGGTTCGATCCCTGTTTCCGGAAGGTTCCCTGGAGCGGGAGGGCATGGGAACCCACTCCAGTATTCTTGCTTGGAGATTCCCTTAGACAGGAGCCTGGTGGGCTACAGTCCATAATGTCACAAAGAGTCAGACACGACTGAAGCGACTGAGCATGCACACATGCAGGCTTGTGGACTGGATGCCTGTTTTAGTAAATAAGTTTATTGGAACATAGCAAGTCCCACTTGTTTCTGTATTATCTATGGCTGCTTTTGTGCTACAGCCACAGAATTGAGGCCTTCCTACTGAGACTGTATGTTCTGTAAGCATACATACAGAACATAGAACATACATATGTACTATCTGGCTCTTTACAAAAATGTTGCTCTGGTCTATATTAAGAAAGTGATGGAGAAAATATTGATAATGAAGCTGCAATTTGTGTTATCATGTCTGTAGTCATTACATTTATGAATGGCTTGTATAACTAAAGAAGCATGGAATCTTGCCTTCAAACGGCTGCATCTAGGAGTTAAATGGAGAAGGCGATGGCACCCCACTCCAGTACTCTTGCCTGGAAAATCCCATGGGCGGAGGAGCCTGGTAGGCTGCAGTCCCTGGGGTCGCTAAGAGTCTGATGCGACTGAGCGACTTCACTTTCACTTTTTCACTTTTCCTGCCTTGGAGAAGGAAATGGCAACCCACTCCAGTATTCTTGCCTGGAGAATCCCTGGGGCAGGAGAGCCTGGTGGGCTGATGTCTATGGGGTCGCACAGAGTCGGACACGACTGAAGTGACTTAGCAGCAGCAGTAGCAGGAGTTAAAATGATGCCATTGATCTCTCAGCTTGGTTTTCTTCTCTATTAACTATTTTCAGGTAGAGTTTACCATGATGTGATACAACGTCTTCTCAGAATCTCTGACTAATATCCTAGCTATAGTTGCTGTTGCTAAGTCGCTTCAGTCGTGTCCGACTCTGTGCGACCCCACAGACGGCAGCCCACCAGGCTCCCCCGTCCCTGGGATTCTCCAGGCAAGAACACTGGAGTGGGTTGCCATCTCCTTCTCCAATGCATGAAAGTGAAAAGTGAAAGCGAAGTCGCTCAGTCGTGTCCTACTCTCAGCGACCCCATGGACTATAGCCAACCAGGCTCCTCCATCCATGGGATTTTCCAGGCAAGAGTACTAGAGTGGGGTGCCATTGCCTTCTCTGCCTAGCTATAGTTAAGTGACCTCAGTTAAGAGGATTGCAGCAGCAAAAGCCCTCCCAGGGGTATATGGTCAGGTTATAGTAACCTACCATGGGCCACATGATCACCTATGCGCCAATCATGGAAATGGAGTGCCCTGTTTGGTTAGGCCTAAAACATGGGCCCATCCTAAGAATTAGGGTTGAGGGTCAGCATCAGTCCCACCTGGGTGCCCTAATTGCTAAAGAGTATGTATGCTTCCCAAAAGAAAATCAGGTAATTGATGAGAGAACAAAGATGCTCTAATCCTTGGATGCTAGAGATGAAGCAGCAGATGTTCGCTGTAAACATCGTCTAAGCCCTTGCCGCTCAAGCAGTGTGGTCCATGGCCCAGCATTATCTGGGAGCTTATGAGAAATGAAGAATCACAGATCCTTTCCCAGACTTCTCAAACCAGGATCTGCATTTTGACGTGATCTCCGGGTGATTTGTATGCATATTATGGTCTGAGAAGAGCGGCCCTAGGATGGAATTCTCACTCGGCAGGAAACCTAGGCTCAGAAGTTTCGGTGACTTTTCCGATGTCACCCAGATTAAGTGCTGATTCTGCTTCAACCAGCTCACTGTTCTCGCCCGGACTCCAACACATCTGCCAACATATGATTCGCTAAACAGAACTGCTGCGGGTCCTCTCCCTGACCTCTTAGTCTGAGGCTGTCTTGAATTCTATACCCTATCAAGAAAGCGAATTTAAGACAAGACCAGAAAAAAATCCCCAGTGTTTCCAAAACAACAACAAAAAAAGCCTGTCTTCAGCTCTCCATTGGCAAGAAACACAAAGTTAAACTCCCAGACAGTTCCTTAGGCACACGTTGATAGCATCCCATTAGTCCCAGGGCACCAGGTGGCCTCGTTTTATTTATGTTGGGCTAACAGGGAATCATGTGTATTTTCGTCATCATTACCATTATCATAGAAACAACAAGAGCAATGGTGATAAGAAATGCATACTTTTAAAAGCTACTAGTGTCCTTTGGCATCCTTGGAGCTGGAATGGAAATGCACAAGTATTAGGTCTCCCCCATATTTCCTTACATGTTGCCATCAGGAATGACACACATGGCTAACAGATTTTCCACATGTTTTTCTCCTTGGCTGACATCTCCCCGCTCAAGTCAGAACGAAGTCTGTGATCAGAGAGAGTGTTGATTGACTGCTTAGAGGGCATGAGCCTTCATGAAAACACCGGCATGACAGTTTATATAAATATCCTGACACTTTTTTTCGTATTCTCCCCTGTCCCTTAAATTCCCATTTTTATTTCTTTTCTTTGAGCTTAAAATTAGTATTTTCTTTGTGGACATGTAATATCCCGGCATGCCTCAGAGCTCACTCAAGGAGCTTGTTAGCATTTCCTATTTAATTGGATCTCTTTCTCCCTCACCCATGTGGAATTCTCCCTCCATGGGTTTCCAATCGATCTAATGTCAAAAGGAAAAAAAGGAAAAGAAAAAAAAAGACCATCTCCCTAAATTACAGAGTATAATATATTGTTTTCTTTAGTAGGATAACCGCAAAGATTCAGACTTAGACCGATGTTATTTGGGGGGTCTAAGACTCCAAAGTTCCAATTATTTGGGTAATTTGGGTATACAGACCCTCTCTCATTTGTCCAAATTAGTTGGCTAATTGCAGCTGTTTGGTTCTAACCTGGAGGGACTTTGGCTGCTTCCAAAGTGCAGGGAAATAAATGATGTCGTTTCCTTTGGAACAACATTAAAGTTGGAAAGATTTTAATACGTGCAATTTTCCCACTGATAACATTTAACTTTCTGGACACCCTGCAGTGGAAGGAAGATTATACTCGATTGACAGAGGTGAAATTTTTTCAGTCTGTGATCTCAGATATCTATCAAAATTATGTAGTACATGTTCCCCGAAACTCCTTCAACCAGTGGAGGAGCCTTGTGAAATATCCTCTTCTAGTCGTCCAGATAATTCCAGCTGGCAGCCAGCTGACCCCAAGCTCCGTCAACATCCACCCAAGATCTTATGGGATTCAGAATTCTTCCCAGGTTGGTCCTGGAAATGGAATTGTCTGTGACACCATTTCTGTCCCAGGGCTATACTTTTACCCAGGGATAGAGCTTCTCCGTCCTTTATCTCTGTTTACACTAAGTGTGTCTCCCAGCGGTGCCATGGTCCCTGACATTCCAGGGACTTAATTACCAAAAGGTAGATCCTTCAGTGCTTTCTGAATGTGTGTTTCCTAGGCTTACTCACTCCTTCTGAGAGACCAGGAGGGCTGTCTCTTTGCAGTTCCTGATACCCAGGGAATCACATGACCCAAGAGCAGCCCTTACTAGTGAAATTCTAAACTGCTCCCCCCACCCCTACCCCAGGCCCAGGATACTTGACAGATACCTCTTAGTTCACCTTGCTTAGACACTACAGGAACAAGTCGAGTTAATAATTCTGCTTTCCAATCCCGATTCTGACTCTCTTGCTGTTTGACCTTGGGACAGTGTGTTCATTTCTCTAGGCCTCAGTTTTCCCCATCTGTGCAATGGAAGGCATTAACTAAAGTCTAGGTTAAATCTAAACCCAAAAGATGAAATCCATTTTAAGAGATTATCATACCTTAGAATTTAGAAGATGGATTTTCCCATCTCTGAAAAGATGTCGGGTTTTATGCATCTGCAAGAGCTTGCCAAATTATGACCCATCTTAAAAAAGCAGGAGTGTAGTCATTGTCCATAACATAAATAGCTGCTATGTCTTCCCTCTGCAGTGAATGTTTTTGACTCTGCCCGGTGAATGTCTAAACACTTCTAAAGAGAAAATTTTGACTTTCGTTTTCCGCTTTGTGGGCCAGTCTTTTGAACTGCAAATAGATGAGCAGAGACTATTTATGCATTCCACTTCTCCTGTACATGTTTGTTTGACTGCTAAGATGGAAGGTAAGGGACTATTTAAAGATATCTTTGAGAATAGTATAAGTACACAAGGGGGCCAGGAATAATAGGTTAACATCACAGAAAATGTAGGTTGGGTATAAACTTCCCGGCAGTTTGCATGATTCAATTATGAAGTAGTATCCCATAGGAAGGGCTTTGATCATCTGTACTGGAGATGTTTGCAATTTCGCTGGATTTTTAAAAAATCTCTCAGAGTCATTTTTGCAAAAGCAAGAGGCAAGGCACTGAATTTGGACTCTTTCTCTGCATTAATTTTTCCTCTTTTCTCCCCCCTCCGCTTGCTAATTTCTCTGAATAATCATTACAATGAAGTGTCACAAAGGATCCATTTAGAAGTTCAGAATAGCAGTGTCGTATGTGTACTTCGTAGAGGACTATCTATAAGCCTAATCTGATATTGGCTTCTATGTGAAATGAAAATATTTTAACTTATTACTCAGGACTCGTAAGTGTATATGATTTGCTTATCACTACTTGAGCTTTCTTGAAGACCAGAATACTTCGTTTTTCTTTCTTCTTCCTTTATTTTTGGTTAACTGTTTTAAAGTAAAATAAGACACACAGAGGAAAAAGAAAACACCAAAAATGAGCAATTTAAGGAGTTCTTACAAGAGAAACATCCTTGCAGTGGCTACCCAGGTCAAAAAGAGGACTTTGCAGACACCCTGGAAGAACTTTTATGGGTCCCATTGCAATCACATCTTTCCTCCCCACAGCCCTGACTTTTGCGTCCCTTCCTTGCATTTCTTTATAGTTTTATTAGTTAATGGACCTCCCTTGACACTCGTTTTAAAAGACAAAAGACACTTTATATTTGAAGAGTTTCTCTCAGTCTATAGGTTTTCTCTCCATCTTTTTCTAGTCTTTAACTATTTGTGTTGAAAGAACTCAGGACATTTGACCTAAGAATTTCACCCACCCTGGATTTTGCTGATTGCAATTCAGGGTGCCATTTAGCATGCTGCTCTATCTGTCTTTCTTGTAAGAGGACCCAGAGGCTGGTCTGGACTCAGATTTGATCTGTTCTGAAAGAATGTCATTGGTAATGTGTTCTTTCACGTGAGTGTGAAAAAAAAATGCTTTTTTTTTTATGTTAGAAGACATCGACATGCAATGCTTAGATCCTTTCATTCATTAAGTTTGTAAAATGATAATACTTTGTCTGCCATTTTTCCCATGTAAGAGAGGTATGAATGTTAAGAGATGCTTACTCTCATCTGTATTTGATTGCCTGGTGTTGTTCAGTCACTAAGTCATGTCCGACTCTCTGTGACTCCATGGACAGCAGCACGCCAGGCTTCCCTGTCCTTCACTATTTCCTGGAGTTTGTTCAAACTCATGTCCATTGAGTCAGTGATGCCATCCAACCATCTCATCCTCTGTCATCCCCTTCTCCTCCCGCCCTAAATATTTCCCAGCATCAGGGTCTGATTACCCGGTAGCACAGTTTATATATGAAAGATTGGTCAAAGGCTTAATTTTCCCTTATATTTATGAATTTTCAAGATAATGAATTGGCTCCCTACATTCCAAAGATGACCAACCAGTGTCTTTAAAAACATCACTGTGAATTGTCATCAAAAAAGAGAGGAACAAATTGAGCACCAGAAGGAAATACAGAAGGGAGGGAGGGAGGAAGGGAAAAGGGAAAGAAAGAAAGAAGGGAAGAAGGAAAGGGAAGGGGAGGGGAAATAAAATGAAAGAAAAAAAGGAAAGGAAAGAAAAAGAAATACTTAGGTATAAATCTAACAAAACATGTAAAGGATCCATATGCAGAATACTGTGAAACACTAATGAAAGAAATCAGACAGGATCTAAATAAATGGAGAGAGAGTTCATGGTAGTGGACTTTAGTTTGAAATAAAGTATTTGTATCGGTTTATTCATTGTAACAAATGTATTATACTAATGTAAGCTCTTAGGAGAAAGTGGGTATGAGGAATATGGAAACTCTCCAGAATACCTCTACAATTTTTCTGTGAACAAAAACTATTCTAAAATAATTATTTGTAAAATTTCATTATGATCTTAAGAGTTTAAATTTATTTGATGAGATTCAGTCAATTGCATTTGTTTCTTTTTGAAGCTTAAGTTGTTCTGTTGTTGGCCTCTTCAAAGGTGGCTCTTGAGTGCTTTCCACATGACCCGAGTCCTTGAAAGTTTTTGGTGTGGCTCATATGACAAGGTATTCCTGGCTCACATTTTACACTCCTGCCCCAGCCACAGAATCAGCCATTTCTCCAAGAAGCTCTGGTGTCTTCTGTTCATGTATTTCAAGCTCACAATCTTCATGCTTGGGATAGTCATCTTTAGAACTCATCAGTAGAGCTCATGAGTTTATACTAATGATTCCACTTCAAATTCAAGACCCCAGTTATTGTTTTGTTTTTTTAAATAACTTACCCTCTTCTAGAATATATCCGTATCTCCTTTTTCCCCACACTGAGAACCTTGGTTCTCAGGGACACATGGAGTGATAAAAACCAGATCATCCCATGTTATTTACTTTACCCCAAATTACACAACAGTTTCAGGACAGTACTAACACTGTACCACCAATATAATTATTGAGAAAAGTCTACAGTTTTTCCATATGGTCTTCTCATTAATCCTATTTTATGGTTGAGCTATAGATAGCCACAATGCCTGGGCATAATAGCCCTTGTAAATTATACTCTTCCTTGGAACCCTCATCTAGTGTTAGTTCCACAAGTAACTATATGTTAAAGCTTATAAACAGTCCTTGCATTGATGCCTCTCAAGTTGGTTGTCTAAAGCTTGTGTTCCAGAAGTTTCCGTGGGAAGGGTACTTTGAAACACTATTCTTTGGGTTGATAACATTTGTCTGTGTCCTTTGAACTTTAAAGGTACTATTATTAAATATAAAAATTTGACTCATATTTTCATTCCTTGAATTTCTTAAATATTTCGCTCTATTTTCTTCTGTCATAAAGTTGTTGACATAAAGTATTGAACTCATATCTAATTTTCTTTGCCTTATAAATCACTTGTTCTTTTTCTTAATTGTCAAATGGATTTTTCCCTTCCTTCCTTCCTTTTTTCTTTCTATGATTAATTATTTTACTAGAGTATGTCTTAATGTTGGTAGCTTTGGGTCAAGAGTCTCAGATATATATACAGTTCAATGTATAGTTTTAAATCTTTATTTTCTAAAGTTTTCCTGAATTATAATGTTTAGCATTTGTTCTCTTTCCTTGTTTTGGTTTTCATTTTTGAAGGTATTCCTCTTATTCCTGTGTTGGGTGTCTTTGCCTGTTTTAAATATTTTTTACTTTATTTAAAACTCTTTTAGTTCTTCCTTAATTTCTTTTATATTTTTAATGTTTTGTTTATCTTAAGGCATAATCTGTTTATTCATACTTGTGTTCCTTCTAGTTTAATTTTCATTTCGGAAAATTATTTAAAATGTCTTCTCTTCTTATATCTGTGGTCTCATCTCCAAGTTTTTCAAAGTCTAATCAATACTATTCTTTTGTGTCCTGCTTATTTTCTTATTGTGTCTTAGCTCTTTTAAAAATAGAAATGTATAGTTTTGATCAGTTTTGTGAGCATATTTTTCTGGCATGATTTCGTTGTCTGCAAGATTGTTGTTCTGCCTCCTTTATTCTTTTAAAAATAATTTTGTATGGGGTTTATCTTTGATACATGTCTGTTGCTCACTTTTATATTGGATTGTTTTTCTGAACTTTTGGAAAGAAGTAGTTTAAGATAGCTTTTGTAACTTAAGAGAATTGACTTTCCTGACTTTTTGTATAGTATTAAGAAGTATGGTGACTTTTCTTGACTTTGTTTCCTTTCTTGACATTTATCTGGACTTTCTCCTCCCATTGTGTGTGTTGACTTCTACTTAATTATGAATCTGTTGCTATTTCTACTAGTTGTTCTTTGATGTGGAGTCCTCTCCTGAAAGGGAGTTCTGGCATACTGGTTTCGGATACTGAAGGAAACTAGATTGTTATAGAGTCTTCATTTCTTACTGTGGACTCTTCCTGCTGCTGCTGCTGCTGCGTCCCTTCAGTCATGTCCGACTCTGTGCGACCCCATAGACGGCAGCCCACCAGGCTCCCCCGTCCCTGGGATTCTCCAGGCAAGAACACTGGAGTGGGTTGCCATTTCCTTCTCCAATGCATGAAAGTGAAAAGTGGAAGTGAAGTCGCTCAGTCATGTCCAACTCTAGCGACCCCATGAACTGCAGCCTTCCAGGCTCCTCCGTCCATGGGATTTTCTCACAATTAGATTGGGCAGATCTTGGTGGGATTCCCTGGTGGCACAGATGGTAAAGACTCTGCCTGCCATGCAGGAGACCTGGGTTCAATCTGTGGGTTGGGAAGATCCCGTGGAAGAGGAAATGGAAGAGGAAACCCACTTCAGTATACTTGCCTGGAAAATCCCATGGATGGAGGAGCTTGGCAGGCTACATACCTGTTGGACGCAACTGAGCGACTTCACTTTCATTTGCAAGGTGTCTTGATATTCATAAATAGTCCCTCTCAACCACACCTAACTTTCCACTAAGATAGAAAGCACTAAGGCTGATTGCCAGGGGAACCAACCATGTAATTGGAGAGTTGGAACTTTTAGTCCAACCCACCTGACCTCCAGGGAGGTGAGGGGGTCAATGATTTTATTAATGGTGCCTATAGAATAAAGCCTCCATAACAACCCAAAGGGATGGTGTTCAGAGAGCTTTGGGTTGGTGAATGTACGGAGATCTTGGAAGAGTACCGTGCTTAGAGGGAGCATGGAAGCTCTGCCTCCCTTCCCACATACCTTGTACTTTTTACATCTTTTCCTCTGGTTGTTCCCAAGTTATATCCTTTTATAATAAACTGGAAATATAGCAAGCAAAATGTTTCACTGAGTTCTGTGAGCCACTCCAGCAAATTAATCAAACCCATGAAGGGAATGGTAAAGAAGATGTAGTATATATATATAGACAAGGGGATATTACTCAACCATACAAAGGAATGAAATTGGGTCATTTGTAGTGATATGGCTAGACCTAGCTTCTGGCATATAGAGTGAAGTAAGTCAGAAAGAGAAAAACAAGTGTTGCAAATTCACACACACACACACACGTATATATAGAATGTAGAAAAATAGTACAAATGAACTTATTTGCACAACAGGAATAGAGACACAGATGTGGAGAACAGACACGTGAAGACATCTGGGGAAGGGGAGGGTGGGGCCCACTGAAGGGGCAGCATCAACGTGGGTGCACTGCTGTGCGCAAACCAGATAGCTAGTGGGGAGCTGCTGTGCAGCACAGGGAGCAAGCTCAGTGCTCGGAGACCACCTGGAGGGTAGGGTGGGGCTGCGGTGGGAGGGAGGCTCACGAGGGAGGGGATTTAAGTATACACATAGCTGCTTCACACTGTTGTACAGCAGAAACTAACACAATATTGCAGAGCAATTATACTCAAAAAAATAAACAAGAAGGGGCCACTGGAACCTCCAATCTATAGCTGGTTGGTCCAAAGCACAGGTGACTGTCTGGACTTATGACTGACTTCTGAGGTTGGGGGTGGTGGAAGTATCAGTCTTGTGCAGCTGAGCCCTACATATCTACCTGTGGGGTCTAACAGGTATCTCCAGGTAGACAGTGTCAGAACTGAGCTGAACTGAGGACACCCACAGCATGTGTTGCAGAATTGCCTGCTGGTGTGGAAAAAGCACACACATTAGAGCTGGTGTCAGAATATTAGTGTTTTATCCCCACCTGTTAGTTTTGGGGGCTTCTTGGGAATGCTAGATGCATAGTGCAATTACAAATATTGTTTATAGGTCTTTGATTTTTTTCATCTAGTTGCTCTAGTTTTGTATTGGGAATTGGGGAGATTAAAAAACTATGCCACAGCTGCTCTCTCTTTTTCATAATTTCTCCATTTTTTCTGACCCATTACTACACAGATTTCATCTTTTGATACCAAAGGAGTAAGTTTTAATACATACAGAATATGAAACAGAGGACATTTCTAGTTATATTTTATTTAGAAATATTCATGTATAAGAATTCTTAACTTGCATTGTTGTTCAGTCACTAAGTCGTGTCCAGCTCTTTGCGACTCCATGGACTGCAGCATGTCAGGCTCCTCTGTCTTCCACTTTCCCCCAAAGTTTGCTCAAATTCATGTCCATTAAGTTGGTGATATTATCTGACCATTTCATCCTCTGCCACCCACTTCCCCTTTTGCCCGAACTTGCATAATCTGGCATTTGGGGGAAATTTTTTCAGAAAAAATAAGTCAACAAAATGAAAATAGACTCACAAGATTTTTACTAACCGTACATTTGAAAAGCAGTTCATCTTAAATAATCTGAAGAGACTTTACGAAAATTGGAAAAGCTGGTAAAATAAGAATGCTGGCAGGACTCCCCTAGCAGTCAGGTGGTTAGCACTTCACTTTCCAATGCAGGGGATGTGGATTCGATCCCTCATCAGGGAGCTAAGCTCCTACAGCCTTGTGGTCAAAAAAACAAAACAGAACAGAAGCAGTATTGTAACAAATTCAATAAAGACTTTAAAAATGGTCCACATTAAAAAAAAAATGACTTCCTTAACTCACAAATGTGGTAATTGAATAGTCTCTGCAGATCTAATTCAAGATACTTCTTCACCGAGAGCTGTGGTGGTCATGGATAGGCAGCCTAGGTTGCAGTGGTCTGAAGCCCTGTTTCTTCTTTTTTTGTCTCTCCATATGTTCCCTTAGCCAGATTATTGCCACTAGCACCATCATAGGTGTGCGTGCTCAGTTGTGTCCAACTCTTTGCGACCCCGTGGACTGTAGCCCTTCAGGCTCCTTTGTCCTTGGAATTTTTCAGGCAAGAATACGGAAAGGGTTGCTGCTGCCTCCTCTAGGGGACCTTCCCAACCCAGGGATCGAACCCTCGTCTCCTGCATTGGCAGGAGGATTCTTTACCACTGAGCCACCAGGGAGCCCCAGCATCATAACTGTAATGCGTATTCATTTAGACTGCACCTGTTTCCAAGGTGCTTCTCATTCATCCAATGCTCCTGAAGCCTTATAACTGTAAAGATGTGTATCAGTTAGGAATATGCTCAGTTGCAAGTGACGGGAAGCCCAACTAAGATTGACTTCAACACATAGGAATTTATTTTCCTATAAATCAAAATCCAAACATAGGCGATCCCAGGTTGAAAAAGCTGCTTTGCCTGATCATCATGGACCCCGTTCTTTCTACTTCTCCCCTTTCCCATTCTTAATGTGTAGCTTTTGTCCTCATGGCTACAGAATGGTTGCTGCCTTTCTAAATATTATATGAACCATTGTCAAGACTGGGCCTTTGATGCTAAATGATGATAAAATGCAATACACATAACAACACACATAATTCAAGCATACGTAAATATAGAAAGCACATATTCACTAGTCTTTAAATAGTTGAATCCTAAGTAGAATGTTCTCATTTGTCAAGATACCCTCTTGGTATTCTTCTGATAGTTTCATAGAAATATTCTGGGAATTTGCACACTGAGCTCTGGGAACGTCTTATTCTACCATTTATCTTCTTGCTTTTGTCCTGGGAATCAGCCAGGGGCTGCACATAGTCCTGGGGCTGTTACAGTGGAACCCGAATTTCACTTTACTGTACTCCTCATGCATAAAAAGCACGTAGGCTGGTGACATGTCTGAGTCCTATTGCTATGCAGAATTTTACTCCTCTTCACTTGGTGACCAGTTATGTGCTTAATCTTTGCTTCATGGACAAATATTTGTTGGAGTTTCATTCTCTGCTTCATTTATTCAATAGGCATGGATATTTGTTGGCATAACATTTTGCCAGTGATAGGTGTTCTATACATAAGGCCTGGTGCCTATCATCAACACCATTAGAGACATTAAAATACCAACATCCTATAGATGGGAGTTTATATGAAGAGAACCACCAATTCTCTTGTTCAGTTGCTATGTCATGTCTGACTGTTTGTGACTAACCCCATGGACTTCAGCACGCCAGGCTTTCCTGTCCTTCACTATCTCGACTCATGTCCGTTGAGTCAGTGATGCTATCTCTAAATAAGACCAAATTCTGCCCCGTAGAGCTGGTTACTGGCACAAAAAGGTGATCAGTGTGGGTCATCCATTCTGATCTTTAGAATCGCTTCTCTTTGGAGCCATCAGCTGATCATGTCACTACCACCACCACATTGGCATCCCAGGGCTACCCCTCCCTAAGGCCTGGACTATGTATGAACAGCTCTCTCTGACCATGATTCTTCATCTGTAAATGGAAATGACATTCTTTAGCTCAAAGGGTTCTAAGACTTAATGAGAAAACCTCTATAAACCCAGCTGTTCTCCTGTATCCACAGGTTCTGCATCTTCAGGGTCCTCATTCATGGATTCAACAAACTCTGGATCAAAACTATTTTTAAAAAATTTCCAGAACGTTCAAGAAAGCAAAATTTGAATTTGTCATGCACCAGCATTTATTTACATAGCACTTATATTGTATTAGGTATCATAAGTCATCTAGAGATAGCAAAATAGATGGGAGGGTGTGCATAGATTGTATGTAAATACTATGCTATCTTATGGGCTTCCCAGGTGGCTCAGGGGTAAAGAATCTGCCTGCCAAAGCAGGAGACACCAGAGATGTTGGTTCAATTCCTGAGTCCTAGAGAAGGGAATGGCTACCCACTTGCTGAGAAAATCCCATGGACACAGGAGCCTGGTGGGCTACAGTCCATGGTGTCGCAGAGTCAGACATGACTGAGCGCACATGCCATTTTATATAAGGAACTTGAGCATCCATGAATTTTGTGTTCAAGTAGGGTCCTGGGACCAGTCCCCTGTGGATGCTGAGGGAGAACAGCAGTGACACCTCTATAAATAATGCAGAAACTGTTTAAGGCGCCAAGCATGATATCTAGCTCAAAAGGAGTACTTACTCAAAGTTAAGTTTTATTTTGCTCTTCTGTATTATTCATGAGTATTGGACCCAGGTAGTTTAAAAAGACTGGTCCAAGGACATTCGGTCGTAATTAGCGGGGCAGGAATTTGAACTGAAGGTCTACCTGGCTCTCATCCTTAGTGTGAACAGGGATGCTAAGGAAGAAGGACAAACTTCTGGAAGGACAGGGGACTATACCCCATCCACTCCATCACCAGCATCTCAGGGCTCAGGTATGAGAGTACAGGTTATTTGCAAAATATTTTGTGGCCGTGCTTGTAAGATACTCAAACACCTGGTCAGTTTAGACACTTGGGGAGGGGGGAGAATGTTTAAAATTAATTTTATGACTGCTCTGGTATAGACAACATAATCCGAGAATTGTCAGATCCTAACCCCTATCTTGCTCCAATTTTTTCTCCATTTATCCTACTTGTTCTTTTTCTAATGATGAACTCCAGCAGTTTTTCAAAAAATGACCCTCCTTCCTGAGCATTTTCTTCATAAATGGTAAATCTATGAGTATAGATTAAGATATGAATATTATGGATATGAATGGAAAGTAGAACATCAAATGCAGCATTTTGAGGTTCTGTTGACCAAAACCTTGGAATATTTTACTTCCCTGGGACTCCTTCAGTTGGGTGTTACATGAGCTCAGAGGTCTTCCTTTTTTCTAGTCACTTTAGTTCTTTCCCTTGGACTAATGATGCTGATGCACCATGCAGGAGAGACTCAGAGACAGAGAGACAGATAGCAGGAAAGAGAGATGTTGAGATAGATAGAGAGGGAAAACCCCTGTGTGTCCATGGCTTGTACATATAGAACACTTAAAGCATATATTTTTCCATGTGACTTTTGTGACTTCAGGGTTGGGAGTGGGGAGAGGTTGGATAGGGTGATAAGGAAATGTCCATCCAGTCCCATTTTTGCCTGTCTCGTCCTCTCTGATTGCTCTGATTCTAAAGTGGTTCCCTGATGTATGGAGTTTTGCCTTCTCCATTCCCTGCCTGTGCTTCACTTAGAAATTCTCTGAGGAACTCTGCTGGCCATGGCTGACAGTCGCCCTTGGTGTCTCATTGTCCCAGTCCCTACAGGAACTTGGCAGTCACATAAAGGATGACTCAGGTGCCTGGTGACCACACCAAGCAAGTCTCTTATCAGTTTCCTTGTTCTTGGCTCAGTTTTGGGCGTCTCTGTTGGAAGCAGGAACTGGAACCGTGCTGGTTCTCAGGCCCGGGCACAGCTTTTGTGTCTCTCTTTGGCTCTTGATAACCTTTGCTTCGGTTCTATCTGCTTATCTTCCTCCGGAGGAGTTCTTTGATTTCCCACATGCCTGATAACAATACCAACAACAGTGATGAACCATGCTGCCATGTCCTGGGTACCCAACCATGTGCCACGTACTCCCCTGGTCCGTTTCTGTACCCTGTGTCCAAGCTCAGGGCAACCTTTTAAAACCAAATTGTATTATCTTCATTTTGCTGATGAGACAACTGGTGCTGATGAGACGGCTGTGACTTTCCTAAGATTACTTATCCATTCTGTGACAATTTGGGGTTTCAATCTGGTCTCACGTATTCTGTAGCAAGGTCCTTTCCAGCGTATATCCCTTCTCCAGATGTTGGACATGCAGAGCAGGGAAGAGACTCAACTTTCAGGCCTCTGAGTGCACTAGGTAACCTTGAATCCATGGTGACTAAGCTACTTCCTTTCATATTCTCCTTCACTACCACCGGTTACACGAAGCAGGAACTGTCTGCTGATGGTGAGGCTCTGACACCTGTCTGACATTTGTTAATCTTCCCTTTTAATAAAGAGACAGCGGCCTCCAGCACTGAGCTTTGGGCAAGCAATTATGTCCAACTAGAATTTAATAGTACTGTTGTTTTTATACTTGTATTTGTTTTGTATGGCAACCTTCTTTTAATTCCAAGTGATATTAATATCCCATATAGTAGTGATGAAAAGTTTTCTTTCAAGATACATCAATCTAGGTTTTAACAAGTGAACCCATTTGAAGAAAAACGTGAAACAAATAATGGTATGGATCATAGGAGGATAGAGAAATTATGGAAAATTGATACTCAGATGATTGAAATATTAGAACCAATGCTCTCCTCAACATTTCACTTGTTTGTGACCCACAGGAGGCCAAGCCCCCGTGAGCCACAGACGGACATGATGACACATTGATGCTTATACTTCTGATGCACGGGCACTATTTAGTGATACTGTAGTTCTTTGACAGAAGTGAGTTGTATAGCATATTTGATGAACATATTCCCAAGTCTCCATCTTTTGTGGAAGGGAGAAGAGGTGGGTGCACCAGTAGAACCATCAGAGAAGGAGTATGAGAAAGACTGGAAATGGGACTCAGACACAGTGTGGTAGAGGCTCCAGGTCATGGGGTCACTTTGGGAAGTAGGAATTAGGAAGGCTTCCTTGTGGCTCAGCTGGAAAAGAATCCGCCCACAATGCGGGAGACCTGGGTTCCATCCCTGGGTTGGGAAGATCCCCTGGAGAAGGGAGAGGCTACCCATTCCAGTATTCTGGCCTGGAGAATTCCATGGACAGTCCATGGAGTTTCAAAGAGTTGGACACAGCTGAGCAAATTTCACTTTCCCTTGAGGAAGAGGCACTTGCGTGAGGAATAAGTAGCCATTGATTATATGGATATGGTGTGGGGAGATGGGAGCAGAGACATAGAGTGGAGAAGTGCAATCTGAGTTTGGGAAACAGCTAGTATCCAGTTTGCTTCGAGCACTGGGAAATGGGACTGGAGCATAGATTGGAGCAAAATCATTTAGAACCTAAAAGACAGGCCAAGGAGATGGGGCTTATTTTACAATGGAGTTGGAATCCACTGAAGGCACCTCAGGAGGGACTGGAAATGAATAGGATCAGTTACTCAGAGCACTCGGGTGCCCCAGGAACCTGTGTTTCCCCAACTTTGTCTTTTCTTTGTGTAGTAGGCGAGCTACTTCTGAGACCCCATTTCCGTTGGGGAGTCTTGTCCAAAATGCCCTTCATGCTGCTTAATATTCTATCAATATAAATTCATCCCTCTAGGACCGACCAGTAGGTTGAAAACTGTAGAAGGGGCAACATTTTCAGTTCCTGAGGGCTGCACTCCCAAGTGGGCAGTTACCCAGGATTGGAGAGTTTGGAGATTTGGGCTTCATAGTCATCTTTCCGTCCACAAAAACATGAGAGTTTCTCCTTTTCTCTGTTTCTAACCTGACTCCTTGTGTGGAGATTGTGCAAGGTCCTCCACCAAAAATCAAATTCATGGGGAAAGCAAAACAGTCAGCACACTCTGTATAGCCAAGTGGTGCAGAGATTGTCTCTTTTGAGGTCATTGGCCTGTTTCTCCCTTACTGCTAGAGGAGAAACTTTGAGGCCCAACTCTTTGGGTACCCAGGGGGCTGATTTTCCTTTCCCATGTTTTGTAATTTTTCACTGTGACCTCATCATTAGTGGAGCTTTATGGGAGGGAGTCTTGTGGGAGTTGGTTTAGGAGTATATATTCTTCTATTGTGCTTGTTTATATCTGCCAGCTGGCTGGAGAGATTTTCCAAGCCAAAACTACTGAACTTGTAGATGCCAGGGAACCTAACCAGAGGTAAGAAACATCTTGTCATTGTGAATTCTACTGGGAGATGGGGCTTCCCAGGTGGCTCAGTGGGAAAGAATCAGCTTGTAATACAGGAGATGTGGGTTCAATCCATGGGTTGGGAAGATCCCTTGAAGAAGGAAATGACAACCCACTCCAGTATTCTTGCCTGGGGTATCCCATGGACAGAGGAGCCTGGAGGCTACAATTGATGAGGTCACAAAGAGTCAAACACAACTAAGTGACTGAGCACACACGCACTCATGGGAGATATTGAATGTCTTTTCCCACCCAGGGCCAAGTTTAGACGATCAAACTGCTGTATCTCTTTTTGCTGAAAAGATGACCTAGTCCATCCTGTAACTGAGGATGCAGCTTTTTGAGTGTCCTGGCTTGATGTCTATATAAAGACTTGACTCCCATCCCTATATGGTGTAAAAGACCAAGCTCCTATTTTGCCTAGACTGGTGACCATGAACCCTACCTGGGGGCAGCTACAGTATCATTTCACATATAACCCTCAAGACTTCTAGTCCATTTTCATTTTAAGCCTTTTGGAATTCCCCTGATATTTTTTTCTTTTTGCAAGTTCAGTTTTGCTGCACTTACAAGGATGTTCATTATATGTCATCCAGTAGTTCTAGAGGCTTTGTAATCATAGACTCTTCAGGTTATCTAGTCCAGAATATTCCTAAAGATAGAGATCTGCCAAGGAAATTGAAAGCCCTCTCTTCATAGCTATACCCACCCTGCATGGGCCATGGCTGAGGTTTCAAAGAAAATAAACATTTTAAGGAGATTTTGCAAGAGTGAGGGAGAGAGATGAGCAAATATGGTAATCTCTTTTTTAAGTGAAGACATAAGTGAGAGATGTTTCAGGCAACTGCACTCTCTGAAGGAACATTGGCATCCTTGGCGGGACATCTCGTGATGTGATATGATGTGATGGCTTCTTTTTCTTAAATCATGGAAGGATAATGCAATAGAGAGGAGGATATTTCATTTTAATCTTTTACATCTGTTCACCAAGTATAAAAGGATAAAATAAGATAAAGCAATGCTCTCTTGAGAAGTCCATAGTTTCAAAGGCTTTTGGCATTAATGTGCTTATTAATTGTCATAGATAGTCACTGTCATCAGAAGAATATTGTATAATATATAGTGGCCTTTATAGGACTAAGAGAGAGAGAATTTCAAGTTTCTCTCTTAACCTGAGCCACTTAAAATGAAAAACAAAGACCATTAAATCCTGTTCAGTTGAAGGGGATCCTAAATATAGTTTATTGGGGCTCTTAATTCACCCTGAAAACTGCTGTAATTATTAAAAGTGTCCAAGCTGTTAACTCGAAAACAACATATGCCACATTTACATAATGATTTGCATATAATTTCCATGTAATTCATTTAATGTCAAAATGTACAATTAGGCTTCCAGCCCCTCTGCCTTTTGCCCCCATGCCCCTTCCTGGCCCCACTGTGTTAAATCAGAGTCTCTTCCTTGTTGGAAGCTATTTATGAATGGGTTTAGAAGACTTGGCTGGATGGAGGTCATCTGTTGTTTTAGTCCAAAAAGATCTTGGCCAAACATATTTCTTCTTCCAGACTGGATTGGTTGTACTCTCTATTGTGAGTACATTATGGGGACCAGTTACTCAGTTCTGCTTGAGACATGGGTTCACTTTACAGATGAAGAAACTGAGGCTCAGAGAGGTTCTCTCTGATGCACTATGGTGTTCACTTGCTTTCTCTGTCCCAGCAATCCAAAGTCGCCCACCTGCCATACAAGAGGCTTTTTTGTGTATCTTTTACAAGAGACAAATATAATTCATTAAAACAAATCATTTGCCATAGCTCATGTGATTATTTGCTCTTGGGTTTGCCATCAAGGACAGGAAAGAATTCTTCCATCAGATTCCATATTTATCCATTGTGGGTGAGCTCTCTTTCTGTCTAAACTAACTGCAGCCCCACAAGCATGTCATGCTTTTTCTGGCTCCTACCTGTGTTTTCAGTGTGGGCCCCTCTCCCTGCATCTCTGTTTGCACCCAACATCCGGTCTCCCATTTACACATCACCAGGATGCCTTCTTCCATACCCTGTGACTAGGTTTGATGCCCTTAAAGTGAACTCCTAAATCACTCTGTTTAACTTGAGCTCCCTAAAAGCAACCCTTGAGACAGACTTGAGTGTGAGGACTTCCCTGGTTGTCCAGTGACTGATACACTCCACACTCCCAGTGCAGGCAGCCCGAGTTCAATCCCTGGTCAGGGAACTAGATTTCACAGGCTGCAACTAAGAGTTTGCATGCCGCAACAAAGATCCATGATCCTGTGTGCCACAACTAAGACCCAGTGCAGCCAGATAAATAAATAAATATTTTAAAAAGAGACTTGGGTTTAGGTACTGCATTTGGGGAGTGACCCCTGGGTGCAGGGGTGAGGGACCTGGGAGAGTGAAGCCAGGAAGGAAAAAGTTAGGGGTCATCACTGAGGATGCTGCTATCAGCAAAGGGAGCTCAATTCCTCTGGGTCCTCCTGGGAAATGTGTGGAATGATTCCAGTATAACTGCCTGGAGGAGGGGAATTGGGGCATTTATTCACTAACTTAGTCAGCGTTGGCTGAGGGTTGCCCCAAGAGTTGCTAGTTTCCCTGCCCTTCCCAGCTGTGCAACTGCACAGGCTGACTAAGCTCTCCAGGGCTTCTGCCACGTCTGAGTCATCCAGAGAACGAAGCTGTGTGTTGCTCAGGCTGGTAGCAACATGCCAGGCTCAATCTTGGCTGAGATAGGAAGTAAGGCAAGCGAGTGTGTCCCCAGATGTGTCTAGTACTGCACTCACCATTCTGTTTTGCATTTGTATCCTCCACTAGAGCATAAGCATCCTGAGGACAGGGGTTGTGTGACCACTGGGTCCCCAGCTAGACACTGTGTTTGATGATAAGCTGTTACACGAATACATCAGGTACCAAATTCAGTTCAGCTTCAGCAAAGCTAGCTATCACTAAGCTTAGCTAAGTCAGAAGAGCTGGTTTATGTAGTCTTTTTTCCTCCCCAATTCTGTCCATCCTAAAAAGTTGGAAGAAAGTAAATGAACCAAGGGGAATATTTCACATATATTTTATGAAATTGCCAGAAGCAAAAAGAAAATCAGGTCCATCACGATTCTTCACTTGAAGATACCAGCAAATTCTGAGGCAAAATCATAGCTCAGAATTTTGCCCCAGATGTTTGGTTTCGTTCAAAGGAATAGCATCAAATAAAGTTAAATGGATAACAGCAAAAGCCATGGTTCAAGACCCTTAGGACCTTTTCTCCTGGAAGTAGCTCCATCTTTTCTTTTCGTCACTTCGCTTTGTCATTTCTACTCACCTCTTTGCTACTCTCTCTCAGTGGTTTCCATTCTTCTCCTTTATTTCTTATCCCTCATGTTCTTCCTCAGGTCTAGGACTCCAGCTGCCACATGGTGCCGAGCATGGTGACAGAAACACAGTGGGCAATGAGGTCCCTTTCATTTTCGACTGCACATTTTATCAAGACAGATAGCCGAGTGCCCATGTGCTGTGCTTAGTCGCTCAGTCGTTTCTGACTCTTTGCAACCCCATGGACTGCAGTCCACTAGGCTCCTCTGCCCATGGGGATTCTCCAGGCAAGATTACTGGAGTGGGTTGCCATGTCCTCCTCCAGGGGATCTTGCCAACTCAGGGATTGAACCCAGGTCTCCTGTATTGCAGGTGTATTCTTTACCAACTGAGCCACCAGGGAAGCCCAAGAATACTGGAGGGGGTAGCCTATCCTTTCTCCAGTGGATCTTCCCAATGTAGGGATCAAATCAGGGTCTCCTGCATTGCAGGTGTATTCTTTGCCAGCTGAGCTACCCAGGTGCTTGTGGTTCCTCCTCAGATAAACATGATGATCTGACAGCCAGGGAGCTGAGAGGAGGCTGTGCGAGAAGCCTCCTTATCTAGTAGGAATCTGTCAGACAATGTCAGGTCAACACAGACCGACAACTCGCAGTTACCGCTGGGGAGAGGGAAGGGGGAGGGACATGATAGGAGTAGGAGACTAAGAGGCACAAACTATTGGGTATAAAATAAATAAGCTATAAGGATATATTGTACAAATAAACAAAATAGTAATGTTATATACATTAAAGCATTTTAAAATAAAGTACCTAGAAAAACTGGGAAAAAAAGAAAATGTCAAGGAGCCGATGGGCCCTCAGAAGTGGTGTGGCAACCCCCATGGCTGCCCCCATGTCTCCGGGGACCTCTGGGCCATGAAAACCTTGCCCTCCAGCGATCCCTAAGAACTGCCCACACACCAAGGGGGTAGGCAGCTGCCAGACTGGACAGGAGAGGATCTGAAAGAGGAGGGGACATCCGGTCAGGAGGCAGAGCGGCAGCCTCTCTTCCTGCCTCCTTCCTCCTTCTGTAACTTTCAGATGCTCCGAGGGAATCCCTGTTGGCCCAAACACCTGTGTCTGGTGCATCCCTTTCTGGAAGCGCCACCTACATATTCTTGTGACTGACATTGAACTGTGTGTGTGAGAGACACAGACACACAGACAAAAGAGATTGAGAGAGATATAAATATTATATTATAAATAATAATAAATGTATTATTATATAATAAATAATATTATAAATGTTTATAATAAAGATGGGGCTTCGCTGGTGGCTCAGATGATCAAGAATTTGCCTGCAGTGCGGGAGACCCAGGTTCAATCCCTGGGTTGGGACAATCCCCTGGAGAAGAAAATGGCAACCCACTCCAGGACTCTTGCCTGGAGAGTCCCATGGACAGTCTGTCCATGGGGGTCGCAAAGAGTCGGATATCACAGAGCAGTCAAATAGCACTATAATAAAGATGATAGCTGAATTTATCAAGATGTTTACCAAGTTCAGGCACCATGCTGAGCTCTTCCCAGGTATCCTGTCATGAGTTCTGTGAATATTCCCACTGCACAGTTGGAGGACTGAGTCTCAGAAAGGTTAAGTGACTTACCTAGGGTCATGCTGAGTAAGTGGAGTATGCGGGCCTCACACACAAGCTTGTCAAACTGCAGAAATAGTTGGTCATCATCATGGTAGGAGATTAGAGACCCGCAGGATGTGTTTTGGGCAGTGCATGTGCGTGTGTGTGTGTGTGTGTGGAGTGTATGTCTGTGTGTGAGTGTGTTCTCTTGTGTGCACATGTATAGAAAAAGTGGTGGTTGAGAATACAGAACAGATCCAGATGGCACGGATTTGCAGCCCAGCCATTCTGTCTCGTGGGTGTTATCTCAGGCAGGTCACTTACGCCTTTCTGCGCCTCAATTGCATCCTCTGTACATTAGGCACAATAGTACCTCACTTACTGGCTTGAGAGTGCTTTGAAAGGTGATGTGTGAGTTCTTATGTAAATGCTGGATATTTGTGTTACTAGTAGTAGTCATTATATATCAGTGTTCAAGTGCATGAAGTGTTAGACACTTAGTCGTATCTGACTCTTTGTGACCCCATGAATTGTAGCCCTCCAGGTTCCTCTGTTCATGGAATTCTCCAGGCACAAATACTGGAGTGGATAGCCATTCCCTTCTCCGGGGGGTCTTCCCAACCCAGGGATCAAACTTGAATCTCCTGCACTGGCAGGCAGATTCTTTACCATCAAGCCACCTGGGAAGCCAGTGGTGAGTAACATCAAATGTTTATTGATAAGAATAATAATAAGAATGTGTACTGGGTGCCCACTTTGACATAGTGCTTGGAATACATTCCCTGATCTAGAACTCTCAGCTCTACCATGAGGTCAGTATCATTAGTTCCATTTATACAGGAGCAGTCGAGTCTCAGGAATATTAAACAATAGTCCAGAGACACGGAGAAGGCAATGGCACCCCACTCCAGTACTCTTGCGTGGAAAATCCCATGGACGGAGGAGCCTGGTGGGCTGCGGTCCATGGGGTTGCTAAGAGTCGGACATGACTGAGTGACTTCACTTTCACTTTTCACTTTCATGCATTGGAGAAGGAAATGGCAACCCACTCCAGTGTTCTTGCCTGGAGAGTCCCAGGGACAGGGGATCCTGGTGGGCTGCTGTCTATGGGGTCGCACAGAGTCAGACACAACTGAAGCGACTTAGCAGCAGCAGCAGTCCAGAGACAAATATCTAAGAGAGGTCAGAATCAAGATGCAAACCTTGATCCCTGTGCTCTCCTATTTTACTTTTTGTGGGCTCATTTGTTCATCTGAACAAATACCTTTCATTCAGACTTAGATATTTTTTTCCACATTAGGAACTGTGCCCATCTGCCTGCCTGAGAAAAGTTTGCACAGAGCTGCTTTTAAATGGCGAACCCTTGCAGCTTTTTAATTGCCACTATCTCTTTGAACATTTGGAATTTGTAATGAAATCACTTTCCACCCCAATTCATCCCAAATTCAATATTCTGTTTCCTTTCAGCTTTTTTTATGTGTGTTTCCCGAGCAATGAAAAGATTGGTAACTTTATAAAACATCTAAAAGCGCGGTGGAAGTTTCCTGGGGCTTCAAGTGTTGTGTTATGTTATCTTTGGAATAACTTTGAAGTCCCACCGGTGTAATAGAAGCCGTTATTATGTCATGGAGCTGATTAGCATGCCTGTGGGAAACATTAATTCATGCTGACATCATAGCTGGGTTTGCAATCAATCAGTGTGTTTTGCTTCTCTTCGCTCCCCGCCTACCCCACAAGCCACCCCCCAGTGCTCTTCATGTAAAGGTGATGGGCTGGCTTTCTGAGGATAATGGGGGCATGTAAGGATGCCCCCAGATGAGGCCGGACTGAACCGCAGAAGCCACCACCACCTCCTGATGGCCCGGGGAGGAAATGGCGAAACAAAGCTTTTGGCAGAAGCAGGGAGAAGGCTGCCGGCCTTTTGATTTGCCTTGAAAGGTTTTGATTTAGTTGGCATTCAGACTCTTGATATATAAAACTTTTTAACTCAGTAGTCAGCATGGCTGCCTGAATCCATTTGGTTCCGGTCAGTTATGATTAAGCTGATTGCTGGTGGCTCTGGTGTGGCGGGCGGTGGGGGGCAGGGCTGGCCTTCACCGGATAAGACCAGCACATTCCAAACTCTCTCCTCCTCCGACACAAGAGTACATTTCATTGACAAAGGAAGCCGTAAAGAAGAGACATGTAGATTCCTATTATCTCCAATTGTTAATATTTAACATGTATTAAAGAGCTATCTTTCTGTTCGCCACGTGCAATTAATTTAACCACCAATGCGCTGTTAAGTATCTATCAGAAATGTGAATTTTTTCACGATGTATTAATCTGGTAATGATGTCTTTCCTTTTTACCTTTAGATTTAGTATTATTGTTTTACGTTATGTGGCGTATCCTCTGGGGAACTGGGGAGAAACTATAGGAAGTGTTGGGAAGAGCCTAATGATGGCTGATGTGGGGTGGGGAAAGTTCAGGGTGTTTCTATTCTGAACACAACCTGGGGCTTCCTTCCTCCCTCTAGGGCATGTGTGACCTGCTCGGCTCCCCCTCTCCTCTGACCTCTCCACCTACAACCTATGTAGCTTGGAAAGCTGGGATGATCATATCCCTGAGTCAGGTTTTGGCCTAGAAGATGAAAACCCCGTTGTCTATGGTGAATCAAGGAAGGAGGAAATTGGGCAAGGGAGGCGTTATTTTAGATGTATATGTAAATAGCTGGGGCTATTCCTAGCTGAGGCCCATTTTGCCACAGTTATAAGTGCCCCCCCTGCCACAAGCTCCCTGTGCTCCCCTTATGAAAAGCTCTTCACGTCCACAACTGCCCACTCAGAATCTATTTTTGCTCATTAGATTCAGGCTGTCTGAAGGCAAGAATGTATCTGCCTTGTTCACCAAAGTGAGAACCTACCACATGTTAGATACTGTTCTAGACCTCAGAATTATAGAGATGAGTAAGGTATGGTTCCTGCCCTACGGATGTCTTATCTTATTAACAAAACATTCATTTTGTTGTTGTTCAGCTGCTAAGTCGTGTCCGATTCTGTGACCCCATGGACTGCAGCACGCCAGGCTTCTCTGTACTTCACTGTCTCTTGGAGTTTGCTCAAATTCATGTCCAGTCTTTCTCAGCATCAGGGTCTTTTCCAGTGAGTTGGCTCTTCACATCAGAAGCTGAAGCTTCACATATTGGAGCTTCAGCTTCAGCATCAGTCCTTCCAATGACTGTTCAGTCCTTTGGGATTGACTGGTTGGATCTCCTTGCAGTCCAAGGGACTCTCAAGAGTCTTCTCCAACACCACAGTTCAAAAGCATCAATTCTTCAATGTTCAGCCTTCTTTATGATCCACCTCTCACATCTGTACGTGACTGTGGGAAAAACCATAGCTTTGACTAGATGGACCTTTGCTGACAAAGTAATGTCTCTGCTTTTTAATATGCTATCTAGGTTCATCATAACTTTTCTTCCAAGGAGCAAGTGTCTTAATTTCATGGCTGAAGTCACCATCTGCAGTGATTTTGGAGCCCCCCAAATTAAAGTCTGTCACTGTTTCCATTGTTTCCCCATCTATTTGCCATGAAGTGATGGGACCAGATGCCATGATCTTAGTTTTCTGAATGTTGAGTTTTAAGTCAACTTTTTCATGCTCCTCTTTCACTTTCATCAAAAGGCTCTTTAGTTCTTCTTCAGGTTGGCACTAATTCAAAAGGTAACTTGGCACAGGTATACATGTGTTCCCCATCCTGAACCCTCCTCCCTCCTCCCTCCCCATTCCATCCGGATTCATTTTGATATTTGGCAAAACTAATACAATTATGTAAAGTTTAAAAATAAAATAAAATAAAAAAGAAAAAAAAAAAAGGTAACTTGGGACTTCTCTGAGCAAATGAGGGGTGGTGAGCACTTCAGTTGGAAAAATACATAGAAAATCATGGAAATGTCAGGGGGCTTGTTTTTGGTCACCTGCAAGAAATCCAGAATGGTTCCATTACAGGGGTTACCTGGAGGAGAGGAACAGTAAGGAACGGATACTGAGTGCTGAAGCTTGAAAGGGCAACACGCTTACCCATGGTCACATATAAAGCCAAGTCCACTCTAAACCCAGTGCTCTTTTGGCTGAATTATAGTTCACCCATGCTGCCCATGGTGAGAAAACACAGCCCTGGTATCAGGAGTCCCCCCAACTGGTCCTGTTTGGCTGCAGTGGACTTTCAGTTAATGTATAACTTTTTTTAATTTATTTTTTTTTTATTGAAGGATAATTGCTTTATAGAATTTTGTTGTTTTCTGTCAAACCTCAACATGAATCAGCCACAGGTATACATATATCCCCTCCCTTTGAAACTCCCTCTTAAGCCCCAAATTCTAAGTGTCCAACCTATGAGACAGAGGGTTAAACAAAGTTCATAAGTTATCATGTTGGGGAATGGGACTTTTGCCAAAAAGGAAATGCATGGTATAGTTAGAAACTGATATAGAAATCCCCCTTCCCAGTTGAGCTGCTGGTCCACAATGATCTATTGGCCTTATTTTATTTTTTTCCTTCAGGTGTTCCTTTATTTTATTTTTTTATATCCTATTCCATATTCCATTAAAATTTTTTTTTTCCTTCTGCATCCTAGCCTCACTTCAAATCTCTGACTTCCCCTACATGCATCCTTGCTGGTGAGTTTCACTGAGGCTCTTCTACTCTGTACCTCTGCGCATTGATACGTGCGTCTTCTAGAACTCATTCTGTATAGTTCTGTGTGCTAACATTAGGTGGTGTTGGACGCCAAATTTCATTTTGCAAGCCCTAGGTATCACTCTTTAATCAAACACATTAATTTGATTTCTGTATCTAAATGTATGAACAATCA
This sequence comes from Bubalus bubalis, assembly GCF_019923935.1. Taxonomy (NCBI): domain Eukaryota; kingdom Metazoa; phylum Chordata; class Mammalia; order Artiodactyla; family Bovidae; genus Bubalus; species Bubalus bubalis. Next base: position 22,712,507 of record NC_059174.1, on the reverse strand, counting down.
CACTAAGTGGAATGTGAAAAGGCCTATCTTCCCGCCCACAATTTCTGCTTCCAAGAAGTTTGTGCCAAAGTTATGAAAAAATTCATAGTTTTAGAGGTTTTTGTACTTAAGAATTGCAGATAAAGGACTGTGGACCATTTTACTCCTCCATTCTGCCTCTGATGGACCCCTCTGCATTTCCAGTTCTGCCAGTTCAATCAATGCCTGGCATATACCCTGAGAAAATCATAATTCAAAAAGACACATGTACCCGATGTTTGTTAACAGGAGCTGGGACATGGAAGCAGCCTAAATGTCCATTGACAAATGAATGAATAAAGAAGATGTGGTAAATATATGCAATAGAATATTAGTCAGCCGTTAAAAATGAAATTGAGTCATTTGTGGTGATGTGGATGGTCATAGAGTTTGTCATACAGAGTGAAGTTAGAAAGAGAAAAGCAAATATTGTATATTAATGCATATATGTGGAATCTAGAAAACTAGTACAGATGACCCTCTTTGCAGGGCAGGAATCTAGAGGCAGGTGTAGAGAACGGGCGTGTGGACACTGGCTGGGAAGGGAAGAGTGTGCTGGGTTGGGAGAGTGGCACAGCCATGTACACACTGCCTTGTGTGTAACAGACAGCTAGTGGGGAGCAGCTGTGTGACCCCGGGAGCTCAGCTCAGCGCTCCATGATGACAAAGAGGGGCAGAAGGAGGGCTGGGGTGGGAGGAGGTGCAAGAGAAAAAGGGTATATGATACATATAGCTGATTCACCTCACTGTACAGCAGAAACTAACACAACATTGTAAAGTGATTATACTACAATTTTTTAAAAAAGCCGGCCTTATCCATGTCTTTCTTTGGGACAATGTCTCTGGGGTACTCACTCAGAAGAGGGTGTCCTAAGATCTTAGGATCTGTGCGTTTTTACTCCCACTAACTACTGCCAGATTCCTCTGCAAAATATCTGTAGCTGTAAACCCCCCACCAGCAGGACATGAGGGTGAGTTCCTATTTCCTAATACCCTCACTATCACTTAATATTATTACCTGATTGTCTAATTTTTTTTTAATTGGAGGGTAACTGCTTTACCATGTGGTGTTGGTTTCTGCCATACAACAACTCAATCAGTCATAATCATACATATGTCTCCTCCCTCTGGAGCCTCCCCCTCCTCTCCCATCCCACTCCTCTAGGTTGTCACAGAATGCCAGCCTGGGTTCCCTGTTATATAGCAACTTCTTACTAGCTATCTGTTTTACACATGATAGTGTCTATATGTCTGATTGTCTAATTTTTTTCCAATTTGATAGGTTAAAAGTGCCACTGCAAGCTTGTTCTAATTTGCCTTTCTCTATCAGTGAATGTGAGCTTTGTATATATGTTAACTGTTCTTGTTTCCCCTTTTGGGAAACGCTTATTCATATCTTTTTAGTTTTCTGTCTTTTTCCCTTCACTATATCATTTGTTCTTTTGGATTTTGACTACACAATCATAATCCACTCCAAGGTCACAAATACATTTATCTTATTTACTTACTGTATTTCTTAAGTTTTACTTCTCATATTTCAGTCTTTAATTCATCCAGTTCATCTCTTGCTTATGTTCTTGTATGTGCTGTGAGGTTACAATTCAACTTTTTCTCTATTCTTTGAGTCAGTTTCCCTTTTTATCAAATAATCTGCACTTTCTCTATCCATTGGTGATGCTGCCTCTCTTAGATACAAATGAAATATAAAGTCCTGCAAGGATATGGATTGAAATTACAGTTAAACATTGAACTACACAGAGATTAAGGGTACCAACCCTCCCCATAGTCAAAAATTCACATATAACATTACAATTGGCCCTCCAATACAGATATCATGGTTCTGCCTCCATGGATTCAGCCAACCATGGATCATATGGTACTGTAGTATGTATTTAGTGAAAAAAAAAAAATCTGTGTGTAATTTAGTGAAAAAAAAAAAAATCTGTGTGTAAGTGAACCTACACAGTTCAAACACATAATTTTTCAAGGGTCAACTGTATCTATCTGGGGAGACTCAACATGTTTTATAGCTCATTTAGCCCTCACAAGAAACAGAGTGAGTTAGATTTTATGTCCCCGATTTACAAAAAAAGAAAGAGAAGCTCCAGGAAGCTAAATAAGCCAGTTATTAAGTAATAGAGCAAGGATTCAAACCTAGATCTGTCTGACTTTCTGAGGGCTTTTATTATTATTATTGCACCCTTCTGTCCTTGTGAATGTATATCCTTGCTTATTTATTTGCAACCAACTAAACCCTCATAACCAGCTTTCCTTTAGCTATAAAAACAACCCAACCCGAGGCTATCGAGCCTATAAATGTTTTTTCTTTCTACCTTAATCCCAGGGGAATCTCTTGGCTGGCTGCCACAGGAACCAAGAGCAATACCTCTGAGATTCTGTCTGACCTCAAGTAGGATCAGGGTCTTGGAGAAGTGACCTGTTTTACAAGTAAAACAAAAATGAATAGACTGTGTAGATAATTTCCATTTTCCATTTTTATATCTCTGATGAATGAAAGAATATCTGATGATTGAAGGTAAAGAAATTTGAAGTTTGTAAAGAATCTCTTTTAACCAAATTAGGTCAAAAAAATCATAAAAGGTTTATGACATATAGATAAGTATGAAGTAATAAGAACAATAGTAAATCACATAGTCATAGTTCTTTGTAGTTTTCAGAACATACTAATGCTGTTCATTTGTTTTGGTTCTTTCAATGATCTTTTAAAGCAGGTAAACTGAGCTTGAAAGTTACAAAGCAATTGAGTCATGGAGTTTTACCCAAGTTCAGGTGATTGCATCAATTCCCCGAACTAGTCACCTCTAACCGTATTCATTCTGCTAACAGGATGTTAGCAGATGTGCCTGAAGCAGAGGCTTGAAAGTGCCTGCATGCTTCTGATTGGTCTCTCGCTCTTCAGACATTACCATAAGGACAGTCCAGGCTGGCCAACTGTTCCAAAGAGGAAGGTAAGAGACATCTGGAGCAAAGTTCCCCAGAGAAGATGCCATGGCCAAGCTCAACCTGGAGCAGAGCCTCCTTTGACCTGCAGATTCATGTGTGTTTGTGCTCAGTCACTCAGTCATATCTAACTCTGCACTCCCGTGGACTGCAGCCCACCAGGCTCCTCTGTCCATGGGAGTGCCATTTACTCCTCCGTAGGATCTTCCCAACCCAGGGATCAAACCCCTGTCTCCTGCTTTGGCAGATGGATTCTTTACCAGTGAGACACTCGAAAGCAAATTCATGAGCTTTCATTAAATACAGTTGTTGACTTAAGCCGTAGAGTTTGAATGATAGTTTGTTACATAGCAATAGCTAGCTGATACAACAAGATAAACCAGTTAGTAATTGTAAAGCTGGACTTGGAATCTAGATCTTCAAACATATAGTTCTACACACTTTCGACTCTGCTAAGTTGCTTTTCATGCAGACAGACATTTGTTTAGTTTTTTTTTTTTTTTTTAATACCTCAAGATGGAGCCTTTTCTGCTTCGTGTCTCAGGGGCCATGTCTTCTCTGACTCCTCAGAGCCCAGTCCCATATCTTGCACATTGTAGGTAGTATGTTTATTAAATAAAGAAGCTATAAAAATATGAAGGTCATACCTCTATCCCCTTAATCTTATTTTTACAAATAAAATTTTTAATAAAAACAAAGTTAAACTGGAAGGTATATTGATCAGTGAGAATCAGCTTCTAAAAACTGGTCCCAGCAACTGCACAAAGAGAACACAGTCATCATTTTCTTTTTCAGACATCTGTCCATATGCAGCATATTTCCTCTCTGAAGAAAGATCAAACCCCATAAAATGCATCATTTATATGCCACTCCCCATTATGAAACAGCATGGAGACCATTAATGAGAAGCAAAGGCTAAAAGAAGAGCCCACGAGTCGGGTTCAGGCAGACTGTGGCGAAAAGGCACCATCCTTTGGGAATTACACACAGGAAAAAAGAAGAAACATCGTGCCTGATTCCCTGCCCACCGCCCCTCCCCACCCCCATCCTCACCTCCATCCCCACTTCCCCCGTTGCTTCAACAGCTTGAGGTAGAGAATTTGTAAAACCCACACGGAGAGCTTTTTCCTCTGATTTTTTAATCTCAGGAGTCCGACAGTGGCGATGAAGGTGCTGTGACATTTGCAATTTTCCATGCACCAGCCCTTTCCATTTTCTTTCCTGGTGCTGCTTCCATGGTACAGTAAACCTCCAGCTCTGACAATAATTATAGCCGGAATAAAATGAAGGGAGTAATAGGAACAAAGCGTCGCTGTAATTGCCTTTTCATTATTTGCTAACAGTTAGTTATTCAGTCACAGGGAAAAATTACACAGTAATTGGTTGACAATGGGGAAGCAATCGCTGAATCCCACAACTATGATATTTTTGCTTGTTGGGCTTTAGACCTTTTATTCATATTTTGATTAAACAGCTGGAGCATTAAACTGACATGGAATGTATCCTTGGTCAAATTCCGATGTGATTGTTTCTACTCCATTCAAAATGTTGAATTTAAACTAGCACCTACAGTAGAGCTGTAAATAGTCTATTGACTTTCAAATAAATCCCTCCTCTTTACTCCAGTTCATAAAGAAGGCACAGTAAGTGTAATAGCACAATTTTTTAACAAATCAGTTTTCAGTTGGGTGTTTTCAAATGTAAAAAAAGTATATGGAATCACATGGTGCCTTCTTCTGGCCTTCAGATGTTTGAATTTAACTTTCTAAACTGTCGCTCAGTCACGTCTGACTCTTTGCAACCCCATGGACTGTAGCCCACCAGACTCCTCTGTCCATGGCATTTTCTAGGCAAGAATACTGGAGTGGGTTGCCATTTCCTACTCCAGGGGAATCTTCCCTGACCCATGGATCAAACTGTGTCTCCTGCATTGGCAGGTGGATTCTTTACTACTGTGCCACCTGGGAAGCCCCAAGATCTTTATGGAGTCCTGAAAAACATTCACTCTTACTTGCTCCTACAGGTAGAAAAACTGAGGTCTGGAAAGGGGACTGAGCTGTTCAGGTTCATCCAGCTCTCTACTCATTTTAGGACTGGAAACCCAAATGATGACTCTTGGTACTTCATTTAAACTGTCTTCTGGCTCCACATTTGCATGCAGGAGGAGAACTAGAACAGCACAACAGGTAAGATCTATGCCTGCATAAGCATAAATTTCCATATGCGTTTGTGTGTGCACGTGCATGCGTGAGTACACACACACACACACACACTACATGGTGTCTGCCTCATATTGATGATCTTTGTGGGTAAGCTTCATGGTACCACCATTCCTTGGCATCCTAAGCACCTAGACTAGGGCCATGTGTGCCATGATGCCTTGGGAAATGTTCAGTGGTGATAATAGAATGAGAAGATCTAATTCTTTTGGTCCAAGTGTAGGAATCTTTTTACTCTAGGCGATATAAATGTTATGTTGGTTAAACACAAGAGTGTTGAGTTGGTGTCCATGTTGCGATTGCAGAAGGAACTGAGAAAGCTGCCTTGTGAAGAAGACATCCATGTTTGTATGTGTGTGTGCATGTGTCTATATCAGAGCTGGTGATGAGAGATGCTGCCACAGAATCCATCCATGTTTGTATGTGTATGCATGTGTCTATGTCAGAGCTGGTAATGAAAAAGCTGCCACAAAGTCTTCTTTGAATGATGGAGATCTTCTGTGTAGGGGGTGGAATGCTCGGGATCATATGCATGTGGCCTTGAATCCATTTCAATAATTTTAAGAGAACCTTAAAACCATGGCTCCGAGAAAGTGGTTATGGGAGGAAAGAGGTGAAGAATAGGATATTTGGGGACAGAATGTGTCTAAAGCTGTAACTAACACAGAAAGCGAGGACATAAGCTTGGTGCTTCACACACATGATCTTATGTAATGCTCACAGCAGCTCTAAGTGGCAAAGTTTCTCATCTTCATTTCATAGAGACTAAGTCTTAGACAGATGAATGGATTTGCTCAAGATCACCAAGCCAGTGGGAGAGCCAGTGAATAAAACCCAGAAACTGGGCTTTGACCTTAAAGTCATTGGTGACCTTTAGCTTCATGCAAGTAATCACAACTTATCTAATTTTCCAAGTAAACCCACAATCAACCTTATTTGATGTCTACTGTCTAAGTGCCATGGGCTTCCCTACTGGCTCAACTGGTAAAGATTTCGCCTGCAATGCAGGAGACCCAGGGATTGAACCCGGGAAGATACCCTGGAGAAGGAAATGGCAATTCCAGTACTCTTGCCTGGAGAATTCCATGGACAGAGGAGCCAAAGAGGCTATAGGAGATCCAACCAGTCCATTCTGAAGGAGATCAGCTCTGGGATTTCTTTGGAAGAAATGATGCTAAAGCTGAAACTCCAGTAGTTTGGCCACCTCATGTGAAGAGTTGACTCATTGGAAAAGACTCTGATGCTGGGAGGGATTGGGGGCAGGAGGAGAAGGGGACGACAGAGGATGAGATGGCTGGATGGCATCACTGACTCAATGGACGTGAGTTTGAGTGAACTCCGGGAGTTGGTGATGGACAGGGAGGCCTGGCGTGCTACAATTCATGGGGTCGCAAAGAGTCGGACACGACTGAGTGGCTGAACTGAACTGAAGTGCACAATGGAGATTCAAAGGCCAATGAAAAGTTTCTCTCCTTGAGATGTTTAACCTCTCCCAGTGGAAACCATGAACCAAGTCCAGCATGAAGGCCACTCCTATGTCTATGGTGACCCAGTTTGAGTTGCCCCAGAAACAGACCCTGAGACAAAGATTCAAGTGCAACAAGTTGATTTGGAACGTGATGCCAAGAAACATGGTTACAGGTTAAAGAGTGAGACAAAAGTGGGCAGGATGCTAACACAGTGCATTAAAGGTTACTGCTGGTGACATCTGGACCCCATTTTCCCAGGGGAATTGTAGGACTCATTGGAGAGCATATGTGTTGGAGAACATACTTCATTGTTATCCTGATCTGAGGGTGAGGGAATTGGGATATTTATCCTCAGCGTCCTGTCCATCACTGGTTAAGGGCTACTTCTGAGGATATTAACTCTCTGCATTTCCAGTTGACTTTGTGCACCAGCTCAGGCTACATCAGCAACCAGAAAGAGCCTTCGGTAAAGATTTGCAGGTGTTCTCACTGAGCATCCTTCTATATTTACAAATGAGTGCCAAGGTGATGTGGGTGGGCAGCTGACAGTGTCTGTCACCATGGTGACAGGCAAAGTGTGTCCCAGAGTGGGTAGTTATTAATGATCAAACTTTGAAGGTGAAGGACAGGGCATTCTAGAGCATGGTCCCCATCAAGGGGCATAACTTAAGATCATCCATCTCTAAAAGACCTGCCAGGCTTTGTACCAGAGGCAGAAATTGGCTGAGATGCCAGATTCAACTCCAGTGAAATCATCTCCTTCTCATAACAGAAAGCCTATATTCTTGTCCTGGCATCCAAGGCTATTCACAGTCCAGCTTCAGTTCACCTCTTGACAAGTTCCAAGCCATCTACCCTGGGCTTTGATTCCTGCCTGTTTTTATTAATAAGTACCAGTGTTGCTGCCTGAGTCCTGCCTTTGAGACCCTGCCAGTTCTTGAGGGTCTCCACTCCAAATCTGCCTCTTACACTGTCTTTCCCAACCAATCTAGGTGGAAGAGACCTTCCTCTGCCCCCCTGCTCCTGGCCCAACACACTTATGCAGTCTCCATCACTTCCAGTGATAAAAGCCACAATCTCTTTTTTGCATTTCTCAAATCCTCAAAGCCCTAGAAACTCAAAGAGTTTTATTTATGTTATTATTTGTTTGCTTTGCTCTTTAAAAAATCTTATAAGGTAGCAGAATCTGACCTGAACTGACATGAAGCTATTTCTAGTTCTTGTTTGATCTAAATATTCACATATTTCACCACATAAATATTCATATATTTGGTTAGAGAATAAAACCCCAGATCCTACTGTGCTTTTCTATGTACACCATGTTTCTTCTCTAAAATCTTTATATCAGCACCATATTTCTTTTGTACAATTTATATATGTGCATTCATATTTCTTTTCTAAAATCTGAAAATTTTGAATTATGAAACATATGTCAGCTCATGTGATTCAGATAAGGGCTTGTGAGCCTGTAATATCAATAAGAAGGAGAATAAGGACTTTCCCTGGTAGTCCAGTGGCTAAGATTCCAAGCTCCCATTGATGGGGGCCCAGGTTTGTTCCCTTGCCAGGGAACTAGATCCTGCATGCCACAGCTAAGACCTGGTGCAGCCAAATAAATAATAAAAATAATGTTAATAGGCAGTACTGAAGTCCATTAGAAGTGCTTTATATATTTAATGATTTTAATTCTCATAAGCACCTGAGAAGGGAAGTTCTAATAATAACCCTATTTTCCTAACTTCCCTTAGGAAACTGAGGTTCAGAGCTGTTACATAACTTGCTGAAGGTCACACAACTTGCAAATGCCAGAAGCCAGGCTTTGAACTTAAGGCAGTCTAGCGGAGTCAATGGCAACCCACTCCAGTACTCTTGCCTGGAGAACCCCATGGATGGAGGAGCCTGGTGGGCTGCAGTCCATGGGGTCGGTAAGAGTCGGACACGACTGAACGACTTCACTTTCGCTTTTCACTTGCATGCATTGGAGAAGGAAATGGTAACCCACTCCAGTGTTCTTGCCTGGAGAATCCCAGGGACAGAGGAGCCTGTTGGGCTGCCGTCTATGGGGTCACTCAGAGTCGGACACAACTGACGTGACGCAGCAGCAGCAGAGTCAAAGCTTTTACTTGCTACACTGTGCTTCTTCTAAGTCTAAATGCCCAGCCTTGAAATTGTACATAACTCCTAGCTCAGACTTACCATCTGTCTTGTTCATGAATGTTCTCTGAAGGACCCTCTCTCCTTCTGAGTCTGAATTTTCAAAGTCCAAGCTTTAAACCACCAGCATTGAGTTGCTGTGGATAGTATTTATCTCCCTGGGATGCGTCTCCAGAACTTCTTGCAAACTTCAGTGGTCCTCATGTTCACGCTCAGTCCCTAAGACATGTCCAACTCTTTGAGACCCTATGGACTGTAGCCCGCCAGGCTCTTCTGTCCGTGGGATTTCTCAGGCAAGAACATGAGAGTGGGTTGCCATAACCTCCTCCAGGGGATCTTCCCGACCCAGGGATCCAGCCCACATCTCCTGCGTTGGCAGGTGGATTCTTTACCACTGAGCTACCTGGGAAGCCTTCCTCTCAAACCACAGCCTTAGGAGGAGCAACCTGCCTGTTGCAGCCCAGCCCCAGAAAGGGCTCTGTGTATACCCTGGATCCGTAGCCCCTCCTCACGCATCTCCTCTCTGCCCCCAAGAGCCTCACCCCCACCTCTCCTGTGTCTTGGAACCCTTCTAAGATTAGAGACCACGGAAGTCTGTGTCCTGAGAATTATCCCAGGACCTTGCCTAGCATAGGGCCTTAGTGATGTATGGAGGCAAGAATATATAGCTGAGCGAGGAGGTCCAGATTTAGGTTTCTTTGCTAGCATAGACATGTCTTGGTTTTGAAATTACTCTCACACTTGACTCTCCCCACCAGCCAGATCTGTAGCACATTCATAGCGCCAGGAGTTGAACCCCCCCGCACTGAATCCAGAGTTCATTCTTCTAACCGTGATGACAAACTATGCTTAAGTGCTTCTGCATCATTCACCCCTATGAGCTACTTAAATGCCTTGTCTCTGTTGATCCTCACAACAGCCCTATGAAGAGGTACCTTTGTTATATCCTTTTACTATGAAGAAGGGCTTCCCAGGTGGCACAAGTGGTAAAGGACCCGCCTGCCAATGCAGGAGACATAAATAATGCAGGCTCGATCCCTGGGTCGGGAATATCCTCTGGAGGGGGGCATGGCAACCTATTCCAGTATTCTTGCCTGGAGAATCCCACGGACAGAGGAGCCTGGCAGGCTCTAGTCCATGGGGTCGTGAAGAGTCAGACATGACTGAAATGACTTAGCATCCATATACTCACTATATAAAGAAACTGAGGTGGAGAAAAAGGAACTTCCCCGAGGCCTCATACCTACAATACCCATCAAGTGTTGTCACAATAACTTTGTAACAAACCCCTCCTAAACTCAGTGGCTTAAGATAATCATCATCTACTCCTCTTGCTTACATATCTGTTAGCTTTCTTGATCTCATCTGGGCTCCTACAGGCTTAACTCCAAGCAGCTGTTGAGTTCAGGTCTGCTCTTATGCCTTTTATCCTCATTGGACCAGAGGCTAGTTTGGGCATGTTTTTCTTGTAGTGATGGGAGACACAGTGGGCAAACCCGATCTCTCAAACACAGTTTAAACATCTAACTGTGTCAAAACCACTAATGTTTCATTAACCAGTGCAAGTCACATGGTCAGGCCCAACATCAGGGTGGAGGGGAAATATGCTCCTTCCAAGGACATAGGAACATAGGCACTCAGAGAGACTGTTCATCAAACAGTAACCTAGGACTTCCCTGCTGGTCTAGTCATCAATCTGCCTGCCAATGCAGGGGACACGGGGTCAATCCCTGGTCTGGGAAGATGCCGCATGCCACAGGGCAGCTAAGCCCGTGTGCCACAATTACTGAGCCTGGGTGCTGCAACTACTGAAGCCCAGAGCCTGTGCTCTGCAACAAGAGAAGCTACTACCACAAGGAGAAGCCCCCACCTCCCTCCGCAACACCTCAACTCGAGAGAGTACCATCCGCTTATCGCAACTAGAGAAAAGTCTATGCGAAGCAACAATCACCTAGCGCACCCAAAACAAATAAATAAAAATTTAAAACCCAGTAATCTAATCCACCATACTCACTAAAAAGTAGTCAGAAGTCCCTCCAGGGCTTCCAGCTCTGAAGCCACTTTTTCTTAGCGCTCTCTTGAGTAACACCAAATATCCAGGGCACAGCTTTTGGACATATAGGAAAAAAAAAAAAAAAGCCTGTTTAATCAGTCTATTGGGATTTTGGCTTCTGATTTGGAAGGCGTAAGGCTGCTCCTAAAGGCATGTGAGAGATGGTGGGAGAGCCTAAGCAGCGGGGTGGGGAGGGGCAGGTGAGTGCCTGCTCTGCCAAGCTGACATCCCCCTGCCCCCACCTACACACATGACCCTGTGATGAGGCTTCCCTCTGGGCCTTAGACCTATCATTAGAGGATTAACTTTCTCATCACTCTCCTTACACATGTCTCCATGCAGCCTTGGAATGCATCATCAAAGTCCAAAGCAAGGGCATTTGAATTCTTTGCCTGGCAGACCTGTTTTCTGGTGTTTAAAGAGATTGCTAGAAATTCCTAAATTTTGGAGCTGTTTCCTGCCCCGCCCCCTCTCCTCCCCCAGGAGAGAGAAAGGAATAGCAGAAGCTCCCAGTGGATTAATTTATTTGTATTTTATTCTAGCTCCTGACATTTGGAGAAGGCTTGAAGAGCTTCCTAATGTTTGCTGGTTTTGATTTGCTTTGCAGGATGCTAGATTAAACCTTAGAATCCTGGAAAATAGACTTGCTATTTTCCTTAGCAGAGGTACAAGGTCTGAAACTATTCTCTCAAATGCCAGGGTGGCCAGCTCCAGCTCCAGAGCTGTGGCTTGTCTCTATCCTCACTGTTTCCCACATTGCTAATAGGGCCCAGTGCTGCTGCCCTGGCAGTCCAGAAAGGACCCCAAGTCCTCCCAACACAGCCCTCCAGACAGCCAATACTACTTGATCAGAGTTAATGCAAATGAGTTCCCATTCTTGCTCTAAAACTTTTCCATTTTTAACATGCTGGGCTTCCCTGGTGGCTCAGTCAGTAAAGAATCTGCCTGTAATCCAGGAGACCTGGGTTCAACCCCTGGGTCAGGAAGATCCCTTGGAGAAGGGAATGGCAACCCACACCAGTATTCTTCCCTGGAGAATTCCATGGATAGAGAAGCCTGGTGGGTTACAGTCCGTGGGGTTTCAAAGAGTCAGACACGACTGAACGACTAACACTTAAAATCATTTTATCCAACTCTTCTGTAGAGTTCTGATAAAGGTACTGCCTTTTCCTGTTCTACTTCTCATAATGCTACTATTCAACTTAAAAATCCTCAGTCTCCAAACTCCTTGTCTTGCCGTCAAGGTCCTCCATCATGTGACACTTTCACTCCCCACGACTTATCTAATGCCCCTTGAATCCCTTTATCACCCCTTGTGGTAGCAAATATTCTACTTTGCCTGCCAACATTCCTATACCTGCCTCCACCCCTGGTATATGTGCTTGATGTGATTTTCTCCTTTTAAGTATGGGAGAAACTGGAGAATGTGTTAGGTTACTAGTCAGCTGACCCGGAGTTCATCAAAGGAGAGTTATCCTAGGAGCCATGGGGCTGTGCTCCATGGCTAAGTCATGTATGACTCTTTGCCACCCTACGGACTAGCCCGCCAGGCTCCTCTGTCCATGGGATTCTCCAGGCAAGAATACTGGAGCGGGTTGCCATGCCCTGCACCAGGGGGTCTTCCTGACCCAGGGATTGAACCCCAGTTTCCTGTGTCAGCAGGTGGGTTCTTTACCACTGAGCCACCAGGAAAGCCCTGTGCCAGGTGGGCATGACCTAATTAGGTGAGTCTTTAAAAAGAAGGACAGATCCTTCTGGAAGTCAGAAAAATTTTGCTGGCCTTGAAGAAGCAAGCTGCTGCTGTTGTGAGAGGGTCTTTGGAGGCGGCCATGAGGAAAGGATTTGAGGGTGGCCTGTAGAAGCTAGGAAGGGTCCTTACCCAGTAAGTAAGAAGAAAAATACAGAAACTCACTCACACAACAGCAGGGAACTGAGCCCTGCCAACAACCACATGAGCTTGGAAGAGGAGCTCCCCAGAGGAACACCTTGATTTCAGCCCTGGGAGACGCTGAGTGGAGAACCAGCGAGGTTAAGCCCAGACTTCTGACCCATGGAAGCTATGGGATGATAAAGTGAAAGTGAAGTCGCTCAGTCGTGTCTGACTCTTTGCGACCCGGTGGGTTGTAGCCTGGCTTCTCCATCCATGGGAGTCTCCAGGCAAGAATACTGGAGTGGGTTACCATTTCCTTCTCCAGGGGATCTTCCCGACCCAGGGATCGAACCTGGCTCTCCTGCACTGGAGGCAGACGCTTTAACCTCTGAGCCACCAGGGAAGCCCGATAATAAATGGGATGATAAATGATCATTATTTTCAGATGCTAACTCTGTGGTGATTTTTTTTTTTTACACAGCCATAGAAAACACACACATCCATTTTCTCAAGCCACGTGCACATGGTGAGTTTTCCTGTCTCAGGAACACTTAGAGCAGAGTCTTTTCTCAAACTGGGAGTCCTTTCTCATCCTTCTGCTTAAACCTTATCCAAATGTAAACTCTTCCCAAATGTACCCTTACCTCCTACCTGAAGCCTTTTCTTGGTAGGCTCACACATAGATTACCTGGTCTTTTTTTTTAATGCCATAATTGTTTCTCTTTGTTTGAGTTTTATAAAATCCCCCTAGAGACTTCTTTGGGAGGAGTCCATATCTGCCTAATCCTTGTAGCCCATTGTAATTCACTGTACGCAGCACACAAAAGGGGGTTAATACACACTTATTACATGCACGAATGTTTTGTGAATTACAACATGCATCTTACTAACTTGTGTATTTGAAAACTTTCCTAACCTTAACGTATCATGTTTTGATGACATTTAAAAAGTTTACATGACCGGGAACCAAATGAAGAGCTCTTCACCCTACATGTCCAAGTATAGTTACACTCACATTCCTCTCTCTTCTTTTATTTAATTCGAATCAGTGCTCATCTGTCGTGTGCCAGGTCTTTTGCTCAGCCCTTGTCCTTGATGAACATAAAGTCTAAGGCGAGTGGGTCCCCAACCTTCCTGGTTTGCCTGAGACTGTAGGGTTTCTTGGGATGTGGGATCTTCAATGCTAAACACAGGGACAATCTCAGGCATTCTGGGATGGCTGGTCACCCTAAGGGAGGGAGACACACAAGTTAGAAGGCAAATGCAGTAGAGAGGGATCACTATGCTTTGGGAACTCAGAGCAGCAGATGATGATCTTATAAACTGACTCCTAAAGAGTATCTAGGAATCACCTAGAGGAATTGCACTAACAGAAGGAGGAAGAGGCCGGCAGTAGTAGATGTAGAAATCGGAAAAAGAATGAGCAAAATCCTGGCTCTGAGAGATGGCTTCTTGAGAGAAATATGTATATATTTTGGTGTGTGCTTAGTCGCTCAGCTCAGAGAAGGCAATGGCACCCCACTCCAGTACTCTTGCCTGGAAAATCCCATGGACGGAGGAGCCTGGTAGGCTGCAGTCCATGGGGTCACAAAGAGTCGGACACGACTGAGCGACTTCACTTTCACTTTTCACTTTCATGCATTGGAGAAGGAAATGGCAGCCCACTCCAGTGTTCTTGCCTGGAGAATCCCAGGGACAGGGGAGCCTGGTGGGCTGCCGTCTATGGGGTCGCACAGAGTCGGACACGACTGAAGTGACTTAGCAGCAGCAGCAGCAGTTGCTCAGCTGTGTCCGACTCTTCTATCCCAAGGACTGTATGTAGCCTACCAGGCTCTTTTGTCCATGGGATTCTCCAGGCAAGAATACTGGAGTGGGTTGCCATGCCCTCTTCCAGGGGATCTTCCCAACCCAGGGATCAAACCCAGGTCTCCCGCATTGAAGGCGGATTCTCTACCATCTGAGCCACCAGGGAAGCCCTGAGAGAAACATAAGTGGTTCTTATTCAAGGATTAGAATCAGCTGGTTAAGCCGAATTGTTTGATTGTGTGTGTTTGCATGTGAGAGAGAGAGAGAGAGAGAGAGAGAGAGAAAGGGCAGGTAGGGAGAGAGAGACAGGTAGGGAATCAGTGAGAGAAAGGAAGGACATTTCGGGCACAAGGGATAACCTGTGTAAAACCTGACTTGACAATACTGGAGGCTGTGCATAGGCCTCAGTGCTGGAACATGGAGGTGATATGGGATGTAACTGGAAATGAGGCTCATGGAGAGGTAGACCCCATTGTGGAGGACTTGTGAGCCTGGCTTAGGAATGTGGGCCCAGATGGTTGGGTGAGGGGGGACCACTGAGTGGCATTAAACTAAGCAGTGATGTGGACCCATTTGTACTTTAGATGAATCATTTGAGTCTCTGGGTATACGACAGACCTGAGATACCCAAGATAGGCATCAAGGTGACAATGAGGAGGCTGTTGACTGTATCAGGGAGAGGTGACCATGGCCTGAACTGGACAGTGACAATGGAAATAGAGGGAATAGAGATCTTTCTTTTTCTCTATCTATCTGCATATCTACCTACTCACACTCACATATGCATAAACATATACAGTGATGGAAAACATTTGTATGGACATTTATCTGGGAAGCATATGCATATCTTGTTAGGTTACAAAAATGAAATGGGATCACACCATACATATTGTACCTTGTAATGCATTTAATAGACCTTGAACATCTTTGTATAAATGTGCATATAAGTCTCTTCTCTGTGTATCTTCAGTGTCCTCAGCAGTTGCCTAAGTATTCTGTTATAATGGATTTATCAGAAAGCAGTTAATAAAGATTAATGGCAATTCAATTATTTATTTTACTGATTCTTTCTTTCTCTTCCAATGTTGTAATCAACATCCTTATACATTATTTTTGAGTGCTAATGCAAGTCTGTCTGGCTTCTCAGGTGGTATTATTGGTAAAGAATCCATCTGCCAATGCAGGAGATGTAAGAGACGCAGGTTCGAGCCCTGGGTTGGGAAGATCCCCTGGAGGAGGGCATGGCAAGCAACTCCAGTATTCTTGCCTGGAGAATCCCATGGACAGAGGAGCCTGACGGGCTACAATCCATGGGATTACAAAGAGTCAGACATGACTGAAGCAACTTAGCATGCACACACACAAGTCTGTCTACAAGATAAAAATCTCAGAAGGTACGCAGCTAGGTCAAAAGGATATAGATATTTTAGCTTTAATAGTTATTGGCAAGTTGCTGCCTGAAAAAGTACCAATATGCATTTCCATCGACAGTATATGAATGTCTATTTGTTTTAAAACAATTTATAAATTAAGAAGAATTTCAATACCCTGAAATAGAAATACATTTAAGAATGAGGAGAGTAGTCACCACATTATGTATATGACTCTGACTTTGGTTCCTTTGGAATTAACCTTTAATATGCTATATTTATGCTATGTGAATCTCAACTGATTCAGAAAAGTATTTTATAATACACATTTTAAAGTCTGAATTGGGCTATAAGCAGTACTGCATGGCTCATATGAAATCAGATCAATATACTAGCTCACTCTACCTTTAAACATGACAGCCACAAAAAAAGGTACATTAAATGTATCTATCATGTGATAAATGAAATGTTTTCTATTAAAAAGTGTCTACTACACTTGGTTCCATTGCAATGCAAATTTTACGTTATGGCTCTTAGTAACAGTTTTTCTTGCAGCTAGATCTTTATTAAAGTCAGTCAAAGGCTGTTCTTCTCATGTTATGAATAGTCATCATAATTATCTAATGCAACTACTCCAAAAATCAGATTAGTAATTAGCTGGCCCAACTGATTGGTATGACTTCCTGGATGCAGCTCTTTAATGTTGAACATTTACTTTGTGCTTGAAGGATTTGTTTGTGTGTTTCCTATGTGTGATGAGAGCTTTTCGATAATTAGCTCCTAAGGGATGTCGTATTCCAATAGCTAAAGAATAATTACGGCCTTATGAAAAGTGAAATGACTTCGGCTTCCTTTTGTTGTGGTTTAATTGTAGGCAACAAGTCCAAGAGGCTTCTCATTTCAAATCGTGATAGTGAAGATGTTGCTTTCATTAAAAAAAAAAAAGGATGTGAATTTGGTAAAATGGCAAATTGGTATAATTTTGAAAACAAACAAGCAAACCACCCTATTTAAACAAGACTTGTGTTATTTCATTAGTTCATAATTTTGATTACAAATTAAACTGTGGCAGAGTGAGGAGTTGGAAGGTTTTCACAACAAAGGGGATGGAACTTGAAAAAAGTTCACATCAAAAGGCATCAGCTGGGGGGACGCCATTGTAATGGACTGTTAATTAGTGCCAACCACTAAAACAAAGAAGAGAATGACAGGTCCATTCTCACAGATTGTATAGTTTGGGGCTGAAGTGAGAATAAAACACACTAAAAAGAATATATCTTTCTTGAGTGCACTTCTTGTTACTTTTGAAAAATTGACTTTTGGGGAAAAATGTTTCAAATCCAACTACACCAAGGTTATTTTTCATTCTAAACAAGCATGAGGAGGTAAAGGATGCTTGTTTATCCAAGAAAGTAATACGTTAGCCAGTTATTGCTGCAATAAATGCTGTATAACCAACCACCCCCGAAATCAGTGTCTTAAAATAACAAGTATTTATTTGTCACCCATGGGTTTGTGCATTGGTTGCCATTTTTTACAGTTTTTGCACAAATGCTTTATTGAGGCCTTTCTTTATTTTATAGACATTATCTCTTTTATTTTAATTTTCATTTTATATTGGACTCTAGTTGATTTGCAATGTCGTGGTAGTTTCAGGTGTACAGCAAAGGATTCAATTATAAATATGCTTATCTATTCTTTTTCAAATTCTTTTCTCATATAGATTATTACAGAATATTAAGCAGAGTTCCTTGTGCTATACAGTAGGTTCTTGTTAGTTATCTATTTTAAATAGAGTAGTGTTTATATGTCAATCCTAAACTTACAATTTATCCCTCCCTGCCACCTTTCCCCTTTGGTAATCATAAGTTTATTTTCTAAGTCTGTGAATCTGTTTCTATTTTGTAAATTAGTTCATTTGTATCGTTTTTTTAAAGATTCTGCTTATAAGTGATACCATGGCATTTGTCTTTGTGTCTGATTTACTTCACTTAGTATGCTAGTCTTCAGGTCCATCCGTGTTGCTGCAGATGGCATTATTTCATTCTTTCTGTACTGGTTGCAACTTGATTGGACTAGGTTGGACTTCAGGCTCATGACTGTTCCTCCATATATCCTCTTTGGACCAATGGCCACCCACAATGTAATCCTCTTATAGAGAACAACAGAAGCACAAGAGCCAGACCAAGATGCACAAGACACATAAGGTTTCTGCCAGTGTCACGACCAGACTTATGCTTGCCAAAGGAAGTTACATGGACCAGCCCAAGATCAACGGGATGGGGAAGTGTGCTTTGCCTAGAATGCAACAAAAAAGTGCAAGTTCCTCAGTTGTGTCTGACTCTTTGTGACCCCACGGACTATACAGTCCATGGAATGCTCCTGGCCAGATTACTGGAGTGGGTAGCCATTCCCTTCTCCAGGGGATCTTTCCAACCCAGGAATCAAACCCAGGTCTCCCGCACTGCAGGTGGATTCATTACCAACTGAGCCACCAGGGAAGCCCTGTGCTAAACAATCATTCAGGTTATCAGAGTAACATGTGTTAATCATCATAGTTGAGATTATTTCCTCCATCAGTAGGAATTGAGATCTTCCAACATTTTGATCCATATACATTGATTGTATCAGGCCACACCTAAACTGGAAAGTATTAAAGAAAAGAAAATATGATAAGACCATTTTCCTTGCAGCATGGATGTGACACAACATAGTATAAAAAGCCATCCTTCTTGTTCAGTGAGGTTTGGACCACTGGAAACATGAAGTCAACAAGTTAAAGGAATATTTTCCATCTGTCCCTCTTGAAAAAACCCTCTAGTCTGAATGATGTTAAGTGGAAAGTAGACTTGTTTTGAATATACTGAAACTTTACCTAAACTTGCATTTGTTGTTGTTAAGTCGCTAGGTCGTGTCTGACTCTTTGTGACCCTGTGGACTGCAGCATACCAGGCTTCCCTGTCCTTCACTATCTCCTGGAGTTTACTCAAATTCATGACAATTGAGTTGGTGGCGCTATCTAACCGTCTCATTCTCTGCCGCTCCCTCCTCCTTTTGTCTTCAATCTTTCCCAGCATCAGGGTCTTTTTCAATGAGTCAGCTTCACATCAGGTGGCCAAAGTATTGGAGCTTCAGCATCAGTCCTTCCAATGAATATTTAGGGTTGATTTCCTTTAGGACTGACTGGTTTGATCTCCTTGCAGTCCAAGGGAAAACCTGCCTTGTTTCAAAGCACTCTATGAGATTGCTTATTTCAGCATCCATGGAAAAATCTACATAGTTGCGACAGCCTTGTTGAAGCTATGTGTCTTGGAAAGGGTTGAGCTACAGTATGGTTTAGAAGGAAGAATAAAACTGTAAAACCGCTTTGCTCCGATGACATCACCCATTCCAGAATCACTGATCTGCTTTCCACTATTCCAAAGCAGATCATGGAGGGATCTGTGTCCCTCCAGTAACTCTACGTCCCTTCATCAAACAACTGGAGGAGATTAACGATGTCCTCTGTACAGCCTTGTTTTGGTCTATTATGTAGAGAACAATGTCAACAAGGAAAACACATTGCTGGTGAACCTTTTAGAAATTGCAGCAGCCTCTTGGATACGGTAAAAATGTCCCCTGGAAGGAAGCTCAAAGTATCTGTGTGTAGCAGACCCTGTCAGAGTCCTGCCTGTCTCTCCTTGCCTCTCACCATCTCCTTAATTCCAATGGCTTCTTGCTGTAAACACCCGCCACTCAACCTAAAAATATTTTCAGAATGCTGGAATAGGCTCAGCCCATGCATCAAGCAGGATCAAACTGCTGGAAAAGTTAATATTTCCAGGGGAGCAGCCCCCAACCAGTGATGAATGGGGGTTGATGCTGAAACATCCCTCGGGATAATTCTGAAGCATGTTCTTCACTGTCTCCCAGGAGGTGCCAGCAAGACTGCACCCGAGTGGCGCACACACCCTTTAAAATCTTCTTTCCATTTCCTGACTCACTTCCTCACTGCCCTCCAACAGCTGCTTCCTGGAATCACCTCCAAAATAAACTACTTACCGTCATATTCCCGTGTCATGTCAAGGACTGTTTTGGGGAAAATCCAAGCTAAAACACTGTACACCTGCAAAGCTGACATCTCATCTGGTTTTGCTACTTGAGTGAATAAAGAAGTTCTGTACATTATCCTAACTTGCTGCCTTTTTTTTTCAGAGGATTCCACTAGTGTCAAAACAGCCTGCCAAATATGCTGACAGGCAGCTGGTCGACTACAGGGTAGGGTCTTCATGATATTAGAGCTAGTTTCTGTTCCCCATCTTTCCATGCGGCTTGTCAGAAAATGGAAACAGACTGAAGCTTTGCTCCAAAATCCTGAAGTTCCCTGGTTTTCAGGGGATAATGCACTTGACTGACACTGGGCAGAAGATAATGTCTATTCTTAAAACAATTTGGTAACATTTAAAGCTTGGCATTCTTGGCAGATTTTTTAAAAAAATCAAATGAATGGGATAAATGTCTTAATTCAAGGTCTTGCCATCCTTGTTATGGAAGCTGTTGCAAAAAAAAGCTCAGAACCCTTTAGCCTTCATACTTCTACTGTGGGTGAGGCTGGTGGTGGAGAATTTACCCCTTTCTTCAATTTTAAGATGAAATCTACTATAAAATACTCCATTACGTTACTAACAGTTCAAGTGGACAAGGGGATATTGCCACATCCAATGTGCTCATCAACTTTAAGAGGGACAATTTTAATATGTACGTCTGGGAACGGAGGAATTATGAGGGACACCCGGTCAGCGCTAGTGGGATGACCTCACAAGTATACTTGACGGCGGCAGATCCCTGTCAGTCTGAGGGCAGGTGGACATTGATGGGCACCTGGACGGCTATAGGGACTTTTAGAAATTTTCTGATGCTCGGGGAGAGAGACTTAACATTGAAATACATAACCCGCTGCTGCTGTAAATATTGTCAACATAGCAGGCCCTGGCACACATGCCCTGTCCAACCTGAACAAAAGGGACTGACGTAGAACACGCTCCACTGGAAGTCTTGGGGACCCTGGGTTGCTCTGGCCACGGGAGCAACAGGAATTCTATTGGGGCTTGTGAACCTGTGTTGTCAGTACGTGTCCCTCACAGAATGAACTAGAAACGAAATGGGTCAGATGTCAGTGATAGCCATGCCAAAACCCATCCACAGATTGACCCTCCCAGTCAATCCAAACCAAAGAACCTTCCAGTGGAAACTGACTTCCATGCAGAATTATAGTTGCCTTTCTGTTCTATTTGTGTAATCTGTAACTGTTTCCTTCTGAAGGAAGGGAAAGTAGCTGTTCATTTTTGTCTGGAAAGAAGTGAAAGAGACAACATTTTGACAAAAAGTGATCTTACTGATATGAAAAGAATCTATGTCCAGTGAAAAAGAGTGATATGCACAATTTTGCATATATGTGGATTTTTCGGAGGTTTATGGATTCCCTTAGATTTTTGAATGACTTTACAATCTCCAAAACAAATTTTTTTAATTACTTCGGAAACTGAGGACTGAAAGAATGTAAGTGATTTACTCCACCATAATTGTATAGTAAGATATTTTTGAAGTTATTAAAATAAGTATATTTTTTCTTGCAGTTGAACAAGTCCTTCTTGCAGTGTTGACCTAACTATTAATTATCTTAATAATCCTCACCACCCTTCTTATCCAGTGGAAAAACACAAAAGGTCCACTGTTTGGTCTAATCACAGATGCTCACTTAGTAATGGGTAAATTAAGCTAAAACCCTATTGGTTTTGTAGTCCCTGTCTTATTAAACTGGCATAAATCTCAATTTCAATCTATATCTTTGTAAACAGTGGCTAATCTTGTAGCACATTGCTCTCTCTTGCTTAGGCATGATTTATCTCTTCCATCCACAGTGTCTCTCCTCACCTCCACCCCCCCCAACTCCAAAAGCCTTAACATATTTCCTTTCATTCAGAACCTATATAAATATATGTTTCTTTGTGATGCTAAAGACTAATCTTTGTTTTTTCAAGCTTTTAGGAGGGATACTTACCTTAATCCTCTTAGGTCCCTGTGCCTTGAAGTGATAGCACTTGGCAAGTTTCAGATTTCAAGGAGTGACTCTCCTAGGACTCCAGTTGAATTGACCTTCCCTGAGATTCCTGCCCTATCACCCTTTTGGGGAACACTTTAAAAAGATTTGTGGCTCCCATTATTGCTCAGTGCTTGGATATCTACCAATGGTGCGTTGAACAAAGAGGAAACGCAAAAAAGAGAGAAAAGAGGCAAGGGGAGGGGGGAGGAGGAAGGAGGGTAGCGAGGAGGGTTCAAATTCCATACATACGTTGTTTCTGCTCTTCTACTCTTTAAGTATTTTCCTAATTGTGGAGGTATTTTCTTTCTTTTCCTTTTCTTCTCTCTTTTTAAATTTTAGAATACACTTATTTCATTAAAATACTATATTCCCATTATAAGACTCATACATTTGGTAATAAGCTACAGGGTTTCTGATGGCATTCAAAGCGGTCTGTAAATCCCATATGTCTTTCTGTTTCTGGCAGGCAAACCAGCCCTTGGTAAGTTGCCTTGATGAAGATGCTCATCTCCCAGAGTCTTTTGTAAGCAGCTGGCACCTGGTGCTCGCTGCCCAGGAAGTAGTGAGAGGTGAGGTAACAGAGAGAGATTCACAGAGAGCAAGTGTCAAGATTTATTTTCTTTGTTTTAAAGGACTCCCTCTGGCTATTATTTTGGATTTAGTGAAATTCACTTAATAACTGGTCTACCTTCCTAGGACCTAAACCATGTCTCTTGAAATACAGTTCACAGGTCTTGACCTACATTACATTTAGGGGAGCAGTTAAAAATGTGAATTCTCATGCCCCAGATCTGCTGAATTTCTGGGCGTGGAGTATAGGAATCTGCCTTTCTAACAAAACACCCCTGTTGATTCTGTAGTAACTGAAGTTTGAAAACTACATTTCTCAGCTTCCCACCCCTGACTGTTTTAGCTCCTGCGTACCCACTCAAGGTACTCTCCCTAGTCCTTGTTATGTCTCGGAGATGGCAGTGTCTAAGAGATGGGAGATGACTGTGAGCACGTGTTGATTTTTGCTTGTTTAGTGTAGATTTCCCACTACTTCCGGTAACAATGCTCAGATTTTTTCTCTAGAGGAACCGCCCGTCTCTTCCTCTTCATTCATATGACCAGACAGGATCCTAAGTCTTCACACATCTTGGAGTGGGCATGTGACCCAGACCTGGCCAATCAGCACATTCCATCCCTATGGCTCCTTTGTGATTGGTTCAGTGGTAGACACACGACTGTTAGGCCTATGAGACCCAAACTGAGGCTGCTGTTGGACAAGTTTAGAAACTCTTTTTTTTTTTTTTTTTTGCAGGGGTTATTGGCAACCAGAACGACGTAAGGATGGAAGGGTTGCGGGGTGGAGCTCCGTGTGGACGGGTTCCACTTAAGAGCCGCACCAAAGAGCTTACAAAGGAAAAGGGAAGGACTGAAGTCCTGTGGTTTCTGAGTGCTAGGATTCATACGTATCTGCAGACAGATTTGCCCCAGGAGTTTTCAGGTCGCTAAGACAATATATCCCTTTTCCGTTTCTGCTAGTTTAACTCGAGTTTCTGACGCTTTCCACAAGAGCTTCATTAAGGAAACACAATGAAAATAACTGATCTCTTCCACGTTCAGAATTGAATTTGTTTAGATCAGACATGGGGTGTTTGGTGTGGGGCAGGCCTTAGACTAATGGTATTCAGTGAAGTATATTTGGAAGTCGAGGGGTGTGGATAACTTTTTTAATTATTTATTTTATTATTATTTTGGGGGGTGGGGTGGGGTGTTGTGCTAGGTCTTCCTTGCTACATACAGACTTTCTCAAGTTTGGGCAAGCAGGGGCCTCTTACTGCACGGACTTCTCTTGTTATGGAGCATGGTCTCTAGGGCACACTGCCTTCAGTAACTGCACCGCAGGGGTTTAGTTGCCCAAGGCATGTAGAATCCTCCCAGACCAGGGATAGAACTCAGGTCCCCTTCATTGGCATGTGGATTCTTAACCACAAGTGGATTCTTACCCAGGAAAGTAATGGATAATTCTTGAGTTGACTCCAAAAGTCTCAGACTAAGTCAAGGCCCTGGACATTTTGTAAAATAATTCTGAACATACATTTTGTCAAGAATGAAGGTCATTATAGGGACAAAGGACCAGACTATTTGAATCAGGTCTCTTAAAAAATTCCAGACCATTGTCATTATACCCTTAGCCCTGCTAACAGACTCTCTCCAGACTCATGGCTTAGGTGTGACCCGTAGCTGATCAGACCTTCCAAATCATGTTCATGGTAGATTTCTCAAGTTATGATTGTAGCTACTTGAATTCATGGAAAAGAAGCAACCTCTATAGTCATCAATATCAGGAGGATGTTCAGCATACAGTTAAGAATAAGAATTTTGAGTCAGACAGAACTGACTCCAAATCTTGACTCTGTCGATTGCTAGCTACCTAAATTGGGCAAGTAGCTTAGAGATTTTGTCTATAAAAGGGGATAATGGCATCCTTGTGCAAGAATTAAATGAGATGATATGTGTAAAGTGCTTGTCACAATGCCTGACCCAATTAATTAGAATTACCTAATTAACCTAGGGCTTCCCAGGTGGCACTCATGGTAAAGAACTTGCCTGAAATGCAGGAGACATAAGAGATGCAAGTTCAGTTCCTAGGTTGGGAAGATCCCCTGGAAGAGAGAGCATGCAGCCTACTTCAGTATTCTTGCCTGGAGAATCCTATGGACAGAGAAGCCTGGCGGTCTATAGTTCATAGGGTCACAGAGTTGTACATCACTAAAGCTACTTAGCACGCACACACAATTAACCTTAGTTCCTCTTATTATTGACCTCAGTATGCACCTTCAACATTTTTATCCCACTTTTACCATATGTTGATATGTTTCATGAATGTTTTCCCAACTACCCACCCATCAGCTCAAACTTTTAAGCTCTTTGCAGTAGGCTCTTCTGTGAACCTACTGTGGTTGGCTTTAGGTCTTTGGGTCTCAATTTACCTATCCAAAAATGGAGGGAGGAGGGGCAGTAGGGGCATTGTTAGACTAGATGTTTACTAATTTTTTTCTACTTTTAATATTTCTTCTGTGATTCTGAGAACTCTACGCACTTGGTAACCAAAAAACTAAAAATTCCTAGGAAAACATCTCAGTGTTGTGTTGCTTAATCACTGATTTTGTCAAAGTACTTTAAAATATGCTTTTTATTTTTGTGTGTGAGGAGCTATAGGTGTGGTTCTGTAGGTAAAAATTTGGTCAAGAATCAGAATGACTTCTACTCTATACTTGTAGTTTTACTGTGAATGCTATCAATTGGTAAGTATATTCTTTTGAAGCTTCCAATCCACAAGATAAATTGCATTTTTAAAATGTTCAAAGATTCCCCCCATTTTTTCATTTCTTTGATGCATGTAATTATTTGGACTTCAGCCCAATTCTCATCTTTTGGCAGATGACCAATTCGCAGATTCCAGGCAATATTCAGAATGTATTCAGCTAAAACAAATCAAGTCAGACAGTTGTCACAGAAGCATTTAACCAAAATTACTTCAACATTTTAACAATGCTTGACGTTTGCAGAGATGTCTTTGAAGTACAGAGATCCCCAAATATTTAGTGTTAACAGTTTTAGACAGGTGTTTTGCCAAAGACATGTAAAGATGTGTTGAGTGAAAACTATTATTTTGCAGTGAGCTTAGCCTCTGGAAAAATATTTATGTCTTAATTGGATGGAATTCCACCTGTCATTTTATCAAACACTTTGCTTATGGTCCATTTTGCTTAGAGTCCAAGAAAAATGAAAGTATTTTAGTTGTGAGCATTAATATGACACATGTTTGGGCTTTGTGGAATCATGGCGTTTGTTTGGTGATAATTATAAGAGAGTGCTTCAGGAACTTGAACTGGAGTTTGCAATTAGAACATACAGAATTGGGCCTGAAAAGAAAGCTTAAGAAAGAAGAAGCGTGACAAAAAATGTTGCCAGGGTCCTTTTATAGCTCAACAAAGTTATAGAACAGAAAAAAAAAAAAAAATCACTCAATGAAAACTCCAGTGGAAAAAGTCAATCAACACATTTTCTAGGAAAAAGGCAATCAACACATTTTCTAGGAGCATCTGTTTATTCTAGGGATCTCTTGTCTTACTACCTGGCACGTAAAAGGGAGTTTCCTGCCTTTCTCTGCCTTGCTGTTCCCTTCTTTCACTTTGTCATACTTCCCTGTACAAGGTTTTAGGTCATTTACAATATTATTTCAAAGAGGGATACTGAAAATAGGAAACGGAACTCAGCCGATTTTGAATCCATCTTGAGATCAGAGCTAAGAAACATCCCTCCTATTCCTTAAAAAACTGGAACTAGAACTGCTATATGACCCAGCAATCCCACTGCTGGGCATACACACCAAGGAAACCAGAATTGAAAGAGACACGTGTACCCCAATGTTCATCGCAGCACTGTTTACAATAGCCAGGACATGGAAGCAACCTAGATGTCCATCAGCAGACAAATGGATGAGAAAGCTGTGGTACATATACATAATGGAGTATTACTCAGCCATTAAAAAGAGTACATTTGAATCAGTTCTAATGAGGTGGATGAAACTGGAGCCTATTATACAGAGTGAAGTAAGCCAGAAAGAAAAACACCTATACAGTATACTAGCGCATATATATGGAATTTAGAAAGATGGTAACGATGACACTATATGTGAGACAGCAAAAGAGACACAGATGTATAGAACAGTCTTTTGGACTCTGTGGGAGAAGGTGAGGGTGGGAAGATTTGAGAGAATAGCATTGAAACAAGTATATTATCATATGTGAAACAGATCACCAGTCCAGGTTTGGTGCATGAGACAAGGTACTCAGGGCTGGTGCACTGGGATGACCCTGAAGGATGGGATGGGGAGGGAGGTGAGAGAGGGGTTCAGGATGGGGAACACATGTACACCCATGGCTGATTCATCTCAATGTATGGCAAAACCCACTACAATATTGTAAATTAATTAGCCTCTGATTAAAATAAATAAATCAAAAAAAAAAAATCTCCCTCCTTTGCTCAGAGAAGTTCTTCATGTGAATGTAGCTGATGAAGTGTTAGCATATTGACTCCATTATTGGGATGAGTAAATCTGCGTCACATGATGGGCCAAGAGAGACTGTGAATGCACCTGAAATATTCTATTTAAGCCCCAATAATGTATTGGATGAACGTTAGCTCTGGGCAGGTCTTGATGAGCTGCATTATCACCTTAGAGATGAGATCCTGAAGGGAGAAGTGGGTCATAGATGAGGTGTTTGGGGGTGGGGATAAGAGATTGTTGGGAGGTACTTTCTAAACCTCTCATTTTGGGTTGTTGTTTTTCAGTCATTAAGTAATGTCCGACTCTTTGCAACCCCATGGACTGCAGCATGCCAGGCTCCCCTGTCCTTCACCATCTCCCTGAGTTTGCTCAAACTCATGTCCGTTGAGTCAGTGGTACCCTCCTACCAGCTCATCCTCTGTCATCCCCTTCTCCTCCTGCCATCAATCTTTCCCAGCATCAGGGTCTTTTCCAATAAGTTGGCTCTTTGTATCAGGTGGCCAAAGTGTTGGAGCCTCAGCTTTAGCATAATTCCTTCCAGTGAATATTCACGATTGATTTACTTTAGGAAACCCATTTTGGGTTATAGTGTGCCAAAACCCAAGCAATAAAGGTCCAACTTTAATCAAAAAGCAAAAACCTTATTCCTGTATGGTGGGATCTAAAGAAACAGAGTGAAGGACAGATTCCACTAGAGGGATGGATTCGGGGATTCATAAAGCCTTGTAATGGCACATGCTCCCCACCCCTACTTTGTTCTCTGTAGACAGTCATTCTCAGATAGTCCCCAGATAAACAAATGGAGAAGTTGTCATTCATGAGATCTCCTCTCTACTTTTCTTGTATCAAAGACACTTAAAGTACTTGGGCTAGAAATTGAGGCTGAGTAGGTTGTCATAGAGAAGTTGTCATTCACGAGATCTCATCTCTCCTGTGCCCCTTTTCACCAGGGAGTGAGCTTCTAGATCACAACCAACTGTGGAAAATTCTGAAAGAAATGGGAATACCAGACCACCTGACCTGCCTCTTGAGAAATCTGTATGCAAGTCAGGAACCAACAGTTAGAACCGGACATGGAATGACAGACTGGTTCCAAATCAGAAAAGGAGTACCTCAAGGCTATATACTGTCACCCTGCTTATTTAACTTATATGCAGAGTACATCATGAGAAACGTGGGCTGGAAGAAGCACAAGCTGGAATCAAGATTGCTGGGAGAAATATCAATAACCTCAGGTATGCAGATGACACCACCCTTATGGCAGAAAGTGAAGAAGAACTAAAGAGCCTCTTGATGAAAGTGAAAGAGGAGAGTGAAAAAGTTGGCTTAAAGCTCAACATTCAGAAAACTAAGATCATGGCTTCTGGTCCCATCACTTCATGGCAAATATATAGGGAAACAGTGGAAACAGTGTCAGACTTTATTTTCTTGGCCTCCAAAATCACTGTAGATGGTGACTTCAGCCATGGTATTAGAAGACGCTTGCTCCTTGGAAGAAAAGTTATGACCAACCTAGACAGCATATTAAAAAGCAGAAACATTACTTTGCCAACAAAGATCTGTCTAGTCAAAGCTATGGTTTTTCCAGTAATCATGTATGGATGTGAGAGTTGGGAGTTGGACTATAAAGAAAGCTGAGCACCAAAGAATTGATGCTTTTGAACTGTGGTGTTGGAGAAGACTTTTGCGAGTCCCTTGGACTGCAAGGAGATCCAACCAGTCCATCCTAAAGGAAATCAGTCCTGAATATTCGTTGGAAGGACTGATGCTGAAGCTGAAGCTCCAATACTTTGGACACCTGATGCGAAGAACTGACTCATTTGAAAAGACCCTGATGCTGGGAAAGATTGAAGGCAGGAGGAGAAGGGGACGACAGAAGATGAGATGGTTGGATACCATCACCAGCTCAATGGACATGAGTTTGAATAAAATCCAGGAGTTGGTGATAGACGGGGAGGCCTGGCGTGCTTCAGTCCATGGGGTTGCAAAGAGTCGAACACGATTGAGCGACCGAATTGAACTGAACTGAGCCTCTGGCTTCTCCTTGATGTGGGTAATGTCCTTCTGAATGCCCTTTCTCATTCTCTGGCCTCTCATGCTATGATTTACTTTATTGTCCAATTTCTTTTGGCTGCTCTCTGCACAATCTTAGTTCTCCAACCAGGATTAGGGTGGATCCTAATCCTATATTGCTGTTGTTTAAACCACTCAGTCTGTGGTACTTTGTTCTGGCAAGCTTAGTGAACTGACACACTCCCCTTAGTAAACTGACCATCAAACAGGTAGATGGTCTACAAATAAAGACACATGACTGTGCAGATAGCTGATGTTTGGGGGAAAAAAAAGATACAGTCAGGAAAGGAATTCCAGCAGCATTAAGAGCTCCAGCAAAGATCTGGAGGTAAGGAAGGAGGAAATTATATTTGATACTGGAATGTGGGAAGGAGTAAAGAGCAACAAAGCTGATAAGGTGAGTTGGTCTCATAGGATCAAGGTTAGTGAAGTCTAGGTGGAGAAGTCTGATCTCCCCAGCTCTCCTCTGGACCCTCAGTAGACCAAGAGAACCAGGTAATAGATGTTGGATGAAAATTCAGGGCATGTGGAAAAGTCCAGCATTTTTTTTTCCCCCTTGCCTCCTCTTTTCCCATAAAGCTATTACTTTAGAAGTTGAAAGAGATTCTGGAGCCTAAAAAATGCCTATAAAATGAAGAGAGAAATCGAAAGAAGGTTTCTTTGCTTCAGGGGCTTTGGGGGGAAATTTTTGTTGGCTTAAAACTTTTATGGACAGAAAGGCATTTCATGCCCATTGACTTGAGTGAATTTGGCGGCATTCTCTCAGATGGGATACATTTATTGGCCGGGAAGGCATGAAGCTTCGGACTGGGTCCCTGCAGTGCAAGCAATGAAGTGACTTCAAGTCTTTTTGCACAGTGAAGAAAATTGGGATGGGTCACTTTCCACTTGCGGTGGTGGGGGAGGGGTGCTGCCCATGGCTCTCGAGGAGGGGGGCTTCCCACGGGGCCCCCTACACGGCAGGCTTTTGTGTGCTCAGAGGAGAGAGCTTGGAGCATAGGCACAAGGTGTGGCCGATGCGACCTGATAAACCCCACACAAAAAGCCAACTGTAGTGCTGAAAGGGTCTCCAATGTAGCTCTTTAATTTCCTCGCTTAGAAATGTCTCTCCTCTTTTCATCCCCAGCCCTTATCTTAACTTCTAATCGGAGCAAAGCGGCAGCCTTTCAAATTGAACAAATAGGTTCTTCTGGCCGTGACAAGATGTACCTCATTTTCTCAGCCAGCCTTCAGCAAGGTCACACCTTTTTAATTTATTTTCTGTAAGAAAAATCTACTTGCTGGATAGAACAAGGGCCAGATCTCGCTAGAGGTCATTGCTCGAGCTAGTCATAAAGCAGAATGGGATTAGAACCGTTTCATATCCTCGCCCTCACCTTGCTGCCCACCGCCAGCATGCAGGGAGCCGGTGGGAGCTGGCCAGGCGACAGGGACATTCGGCGTGGATTGTTCTCTCCTCCTCTTGTGCTGGCCGTCTTTCCCCTTGTAATTTATTTGTTTTTCCCACGTGACTTTTACTCTCCAAAATGCACTTATTTAAAAATATTAATGAAAGATCACTGGTTTAACATCTTCTAATGTGAAAAAAGAAGAGATGGGAGATAGTTTGCTTTCAATTTATTTCAGCTAATTTGTTCGTTAATGGACCTTGTCCACCACCCCAACTTTTAACATTGTTCCCCAGACATTTTTTTTTTTTCCTGTTGATTTAAAAATGGAAGTGAACGATTTTACTGTGAAGTCAAGGCTATCTTCAGTCTTTAAGTTTTAGTGATTGGATAATTTACTAAAATATCCATCTGTTCTGTTTTGTTTGTGTTAAGTAACTTCGTTTTTCTGATTGTAACATTAGTTGCCATGTACATTCATGTATATAAATAGATAGAAAAATATCTGGAAGGATATATACCAACCTTTAGTAGTAATTCCTCCTGGGGAGGCACATAGGGATGGTAGGGGAAAGAAGACTCCATATATAAAGGCATTACTTGAATAGTTTACAATGATAATGCATTTATGTTAAAAAATTTTTTTGAAATAAGTGAAAATAAATTTTTAGAAAACTAAGACCATGTTACAATTTATAGCAAGTAAATTTGTTGTCGTTCAGTGACTAAGTTGTGTCTGACTCTTTTTGACCCCATGGACTGTCGCCCACCAGGCTCCTCTGTGCATGGGATTTTTCAAGGCAAGAATATGGAGTGGGTTGCCATTTCCTTCTCCTGGGGATCTTCCCAGATTAGGGATCGAGCCCATGTTTCCTGCATTGGCAGGCGGGTTCTTTACCACTGAGCCACCAGCAGAGTTAATTCAAGTCACCTATAATCTTACCTTTCAGGAAAAATAGTTGATGACATTTTGTTGTAGTCCTTCCTACAGTTTAATCCTGTATATTTTTCTAGCTCTATTTCTCCATTTCATTAAATGTTTTTTTAAAATAGTGTATTCGGCGCCTGCAGAGTATTCCATCATATATGCATACCTAATGTGTTTAGACATTTTAAAACCTGCTTGCTGTTTTCGATTTGTGGCTACTATTAAAAGAATCACTGTAATAAACAGCCCATTGAGACACATTTGGGTATATCTCAGATCATTTTCTTAAGCTGGAGAAAATTCCTAGAAGTGGAGTTACAAGTTCAAAGCAGAGAACATGTTCAAGAATATTGATTCATTTTGCCAAATTAAACTCCAGGAACATTATATTCATTTAAATTGCTACCAGCAGCCTTTCAAAGGGTCTATTATCATTTTTCCTTTTTCCCGACTCTTTGAATTTGATAAGAGAAGTAGTCATTGTTTTAATTTGTATTTTTTGATTATTAGTGATATTAAACACATCATTAGTTTATCAGTTATTGATATTTCTTGTGACTCAGCTGTCTGGATTCTTTAACCATTTGTTTACAAAGTTTTCATTTTTGCTTACTGATTTGTAAACGCTTTTTAAAGTTTAAAGATATTAACCCTTGGTATATATTTTGTGTTCTAATGTAATTTGATACCTACGTTTTGACTTTTAAAAAAAATTTTATGTTTTTTGTTTTCCATTTTTTTCCTAGGTGGTATTTTCATTTGCATTTATGCTTAGAAATGTGTTTTCTATCCTAAAATCACACCTATTTCATATTCCACTCAGATACTTATCCTTTCATATTTTTACATAAGCCTGTATTGGTTCAGAATTTATTTTTATGTAGTATAAAATAGGAAGCAAACTTTATTTCTCTAATAGAAAACTAAGTTTTCTAAAACTGCCAATTGCATTAATTTTTCTCAAGAATTTAGAATTCTTAAAATCTATGTTGACTTCTTTTTCTAATCTTACACTGACAACGTACTGGTTTAATAATTGTAGTTTTATTCTATGTTTTCACATTTGTCAGTTTATTAGTCATTTTCTTCTTCTTCACAGCTTCTTCCATAGTCTTGCCTATTTAATTTGCAGATCAATTTAAAAATTTTCCTGTCATTTGGTGCTTACCAATCAACAGTACTTAACCAATAAAACATTTTTTATTTTGCAAATGAACAATTAACTTGATTTGAACTGAATGAAACCTCTAATTGGGCTTCCTTGGTGATTCAGTGGTAAAGAATCCTCCTGCCAATGCAGGAGACCCAAGTTTGGTCCCTGGGTCAGGAACATCCACTGGAGAAGGAAATGGCAACCCACTCCAGTGGTCTTGCCTGGGAAATCCTATGGACAGAGGAGCCTGGTGGGGTTGCAAAAGAGTGAGACATGACTTAATGACTAAATAACAACAGCAAACCTCTAACTGGAAAGTACTGACATCTATGCAGTATTAGCTTTCCCATCCGTGGATCTAATTTGTTTAAAAAATTGTGTTCCTCAGTGAATGTTTTGTTTTTTTTTTTAATGTAGGCCTCAAATATTTGTGATGGTTAGGAAGGGAATAAATGGGTTTGAAAGATAGATAAGATTCACAACTCACAGGCTTTGCTAGTAGATCAGTCATGGGAGGTTAGGGAGAAGGTTCTTGGCTTGGATCACAGGAGAATGGATGGTGTCATTCACTAAGATAAGGACCATCAGAGGAGAACCAGATTTGGGAGAGAAAGATCCAATTTGGTTTTGGACATGTGAATTCTGAGATGATCCTGTGACATCCAAGTAGAAGCACGAAGGTTAGCAGATTGCAGGTTTGGAGCTCTGTGGAAAGCGCTGAGCAAAAAATCCACATTTATGAGTGTCCTGCAAATGGGTGATAATTAAAGCCAGACATTACCCAGAGAGCAAGCATGGCATGATAAGGGAAATATGCATAGTACTGAGCCTTTATGGCTAGGAAGATGTTGAGCCTGCAAAGGAGATAGGGAGAAACCAAAGAGAGTGTGAAGTCAAGCTAAAGCAAGATAATCTCAATTATTGGGTTGGCCAAAAAAGCTTAGGTTTTTCTGTACCATCTTATGGAAAACCCAAGCAAGCTTTGTTGGCCAACCCAATACACCTACAGCTAACTAATTTTTGACAAGGGGGCCAAGACTGTTCAATGGGGAAAGAGTAGTCTCTTTAACAAATGAGGCTGAGACTACTGGATATTTACCTACCAAAGAATGAAGTTGAACTTACTTCATTCCATACAGGAAAATTAACTCCAAATGGATCTTTTGTAAAATATCACATCTTTGTTTTACAAGAGAAGGAAGAGAAAGAGGGGGAGGCAGAAGGACCCCTACCAATTGAGTCAGCAAATTTTTAAGAAGTCTCAGAAACTCTTCCTAACAATGTTCACTTACTTTTTTGTTTCTAGACCTTAGTCATGAGACAGATCCTATCTGCAAGAGAGGCGGGGAAATGGAGCTTTTGATTGGCTACTATGCTGTCTTTTCCTTCAGATTTTCTATGGAGGA
Source organism: Bubalus bubalis (assembly GCF_019923935.1). Classification (NCBI taxonomy): domain Eukaryota; kingdom Metazoa; phylum Chordata; class Mammalia; order Artiodactyla; family Bovidae; genus Bubalus; species Bubalus bubalis. The sequence continues at coordinate 22,678,495 of NC_059174.1, read as the reverse complement.
GGAGAGAGAGGATACTGAGTTGGTATCCAGCAGTTTATCTTTCCAACTTTGCTTTCTTTGACATTCTTTGACATTTCTTTGACATTCAGTTTCCACATTTACATTAATTATTCCCCCACAGCTGCATGCTGCTCTGTTCTCTGCATTGAGAATTATCCATTTTTGTGATTTCCTTTGTTTATTCATCTAACTAATACCTATTGAGAACCAACTGTGTGGCTGCACTTGGAGATATGGCACTGAACAAACTTTTAAAAAAAATCTCTGCTTTCACAGAGTTTCATTTTTAGTGAGAGAAAAGATGATAAATACGAAGAATATGTAAAATAAATACTCTGCTCAGTGGTCACAAGTGCTAAGGCAAAGAAAAGACATCAGGGCAGTGGGATGGGAACGAAACATTGGAGTAGTGATTGTTGAGATTTTAGATAAGAAAGCCCAAGAAGATCTCATTGATTTTTGGAACACAGGCAGAAGGAGGTAAGGGAGCTACAGGAAGAGCATTCCAATCAGAGGAGACTGCATGTACAAAGGTCCTGTGGTGGGCGTATCTGTAACACGTCTGAAGAAAAGATAGGAGGTCAGTGTGCTTAAAGCAGAGAAAGTTGTTGTTTTTTAGTTGCTTAATCATGTCCGATTCTCTGTGACCATACTCCACGAGGCTCCTCTGTCTATGGGATTTCTCAGGCAAGAATACTGCAGTGGGTTGCCATTTCCTTCTCCAGGGGTTCTTCCTGGATCAGGAATCAAACCCATGTCTCCTCTGTTGGCAGGTGGATTCTTTACTACTGAGAAGTGGGAGACAGAGCAGAGGGAGAGCCGGAAGCTGATCACTTGGGCATCAGAGACTCTCTGAGGGACATCACCTCATTATTTTGCCTTGTATCCCTACTTGGAATTTCTATAAACTGATAAAGCTTTAGCATTAGTTTAATTTTACTATTTTTTTAAATTTTGTTTATTTTAGTTAATTTACAATAATTCAATAGTTTCAAATGTTCAGTTCAGTTCAGTCACTCAGTCATGTCCGACTCTTTGTGAGCCCATGAATCACAGCACGCCAGGCCTCCCTGTCCATCACCAACTCCCGGAGTTCACCCAAACTCATGTGCATCGAGTCGGTGATGCCATCCAGCCATCTCATCCTCTGTCGTCCCCTTCTCCTCCTGCCCCCAATCCCTCCCAGCATCAGGGTCTTTTCCAATGAGTCAACTCTTCGCATGAGGTGGCCAAAGTATTGGAGTTTCAGCTTTAGCATCAGTCCTTCCAATGAATACCCAGGACTGATCTCCTTTAGAATGGACTGGTTGGATCTCGTTGCAGTCCAAGGGACTCTCAAGAGTCTTCTCCAACACCACAGTTCAAAAGCATCAATTCTTTGGTGCTCAGCTTTCTTCAAAGTCCAACTCTCACATCCATACATGACCACTGGAAAAACCATAGCCTTGACTAGATGGACCTTTGTTGGCAAAGTAATATCTCTGCTTTTGAATATGCTATCTAGGTTGGTCATAACATTCCTTCCAAGGAGTAAGCGTCTTTTAATTTCATGGCTGCAGTCACCATCTGCAGTGATTTTGGAGCCCCCCAAAATAAAGTCTGACACTGTTTCCACTGTTTACCTACCTATTTGCCATGAAGTGAGGGGACTGGATTCCATGATCTTCATTTTCTGAATGTTGAGCTTTAAGCCAACTTTTTCACTCTGCTCTTTCACTTTCATCAAGAGGCCTTTTCGTTCCTCTTCACTTTCTGCCATAAGGGTGGTGTCATCTGCATATCTGAGGTTTTTGATATTTCTCCCAGCTATCTTGATTCCAGCTTGTGCTTCTTCCAGCCCACGTTTCTCATGATGTACTCTGCATATAAGTTAAATAAGCAGGCTGACAATATACAGCCTTGACATACTCCTTTTTCCTATTTGGAACCAGTCAATCATTCCATGTCCAGTTCTAACTGTTGCTTCCTGACCTGCATGTAAGTTTCAAGTGTACAACATAGTGATTCAGTATTTTTATAGATTATATTCCATTTAAATATTTCACTATTTGTTTAATGATGTATCAGGCTTATGGACTGAAGACCAGCATTGGGTGAATATTTCTGCTTCCACCCCATCAATTTTAATGACATTAGACTCATGCCTTTAAGTGCTCTCCCCAATTACACACGTGTACACACACATTTGCAAATACTTTTTATATTGACCTTTTAGTTTTGTTTTGTTTCTCACCAGCTGGCTATGCTGGTGCATATTTTTATATTCTCAGTTCTTGTAGAAATTGAGCGATATGGCTGATGTGGTTGACATGAGTGGGTGAGAGGATGATGATATGTGAGAAACATATTCAATATGAAGGCGATCCTTGGATAAAGGGATTTTTGACCAGCGGATTTAAAGATGGGAACCAACCCAGCAGCAGATGGAGTTACTTAGAAGTAGTTAGAGAAGGAATTCAAAGTGCAAGCTGAAACACAAACCTGGATTAAACCTCCCAAATACGAAGGAACTTGCATGATGAAGTTTGTTTTCATTTTTTTTTTCTCTCTCTCTCTCTCCAAATCCCAGCCCCAAACTGCATGTCTCAGATGAATAGGGAGCAAGTGTAATTAACTGAATAGAGCAGTAAAAGGAGAATTATGGGATATGGAAAGCATTTAAATATGATTCATGGGCTTGGAGAGATTGCAAACATGTGATAGATGCTCGGAAGAGGCCATCGGAGAAATTGCACTGAGAGTGCAGTTGGGAAATGACTAAAGCCTGCCCCCGAATCTTGGCAGTTCGTATAATTAAAAGACTAAATATTTTATAAAGATGAAGCAAGTCAGATTTCACCAGCACCACACTGTGCCAGAAGTGATTAAACACAAACCAAAAATGCACGCTTCTTTTCTCCCTGGGTAGCGGATGTGCTGCTTCTTGCCGGAAGCTAGGACTGGAGGGGCACCCTGCTTACCTGGTTGCTAAGTGGATTGCTAGTGGCAGAAATCCAAAAGTAGGTGGAAACCAAGTCCTTAGCTCCATGCTGAATGGAACCAGGACGTGAGCTGGCATTCCACAAGAAAAAAACAACACCTCAAAGCTATCGTGTCACTCACTCTCTCACCACCCCCAGGATATTAGCACAAGTCATGCCCACAATGTGGATGTTGAAACCATTTAGGCTTCTTAAAAGAAAACAAAGGAGACTAACTTCATCATCTTGGGGTTGGCCAAGATTTGTTAGATAGGATGCAAGAAGAACTAATCGTAAAACAGTAGATTTGATAAGTTGAACTTGAGTCAAAATGAAAGTGTCTTCTCATTGAAGGAAACTGTTGTGAAAATTAAAAAGCTAACCATAGAGTGGGAGAAAATATTCATAAAATATCTATGCATACCCACAATATATAAAGAACTCCTATGAATCAATAACCAAAAGCTGCAAACAATTCAATTTTTAAATTGGCAAAACGAAACAGAAAGTGGTCAAAAAGCTTGAGCTGGAACTTCACAAAAGAAGACATACAAATAAGCAGTAAAGAAAGGTGCTCAATATTATTATTCATCAGGAAAATACAGATTAATACCACAATTGGATATCAGTGACACTTAGCTCAACTAAAGAAGCTTGGAAAGCTATCACTGTGGTCATCCTCATCTTCTACCTCCAGCTAGTGTTTTTCCCTCTTCAGTGCCTGATTCAGTGCCTTAGCTTCTGCCTAGGACAGTCTCTCCCCAACTCTTCCTTCCTTTCTTGGGACAGTTTCCTTACTCCTCACCCTGCTCATCTTCCACTCTACTTCACTTTGTTGCAGATATGATCATATCCTTTCCTGTCCCACATTCTTGCTGAGTTCTCCAAGCCTACAGGTAGGACACACCCTCCTCTAAGCATCTTTGCCCCTCCAAAACCTCCACCTCTGGCTTTATCTCAGGAACCTGCTCTGTTCCAGACATATGACAAACTACCTCTCGAGATTCCCAAGCACACTGTCTCTGTACCCATTCGTCATTGTTGTTGCTTCCTGGAGGTTCTCCCAGCCTATCCCCATCACCTTCAGGATAGGAAAGACACCAAACTCCAAGAACCTGCATGGCCCACCTCTTCAGGTAGTTACCCACTTGGTCATTCTCTTTATTCTAGCCAGGGTTGGGGGTGGCTTATGCTCTGTCCTGCCCCCATGCAAAGGGACTTTGCATGTGCTAGTCCCTTTGCCTGAAACACTCTACTCCGTTCTATATACATCAAATTAATTCCTACTCAGGCTTCTGCTCTCAGCTCGGTTTTTCCCTGCCCTTACCTGGGTTGGTTCAGATCCCCCTTACTATCCTTAGAGCACCATGGACCTCTCCTTTGCAGTGTGTGTCAGAGTTACAGTTTGAAACAGTCTCTATCACCACATAGTAGACAGGAACAGCATGTTTTCCCACCAGTATACCCAGTGCTGACAGCAATTCCTAGCTCCAGTAGAAGCTCGGTAAGCATTTGTGGAGGGCTTGGTGGTATACTCAGTCTTGATCCAAATCCTGGCAGAGCCACTTAGCAGCATGTGAGCAAGTTACTAAAACTCTTGCTTCAGGGCTAGGACTAGAGAGGGGAAAGCTGCCTGGGGTGTAAAATATAAAGAGGTACTCACTCCAGGACCTGCCACCGTCCTGGTATTGACAAACCAAATTCAGGTCTGCTCACTTGTGTGCAGTGAAGCCAGTCTCCAGGCACGAGGCTGTGGTGAAGGAGAGTGCAGCATTTATTGCAAGTACCAAGCAAGAAGTCAGGGTAGCTAACCCTCAAAATACCTGAACTCTCTGATGGGTTTCAGCAGAACATTTTTAAAGACCAGGGGAGAGAGTGGAGTTGCAGGGTACATACATGATCAGCTCCTGCATGATTCTCTGACTGGTTGATGGTGAGGTAACAGGTGTCATGGGGGTTAACATTATCATTCCTTAGGCTCCAGGAGGTCAGGGGGCCTGGGGGTCATCAAGTAATTAACATCCTCCTTTTGGTGGAAGCTTTAGCATCTGTAAAAACAACTCAGGAAATATGGACCAGATCCTGTTATCTAGGTACTTCTGAGAGGAGCTGAAGCAGAGAATATGGGGGAGGGGTCAGTCCCAGGAATGCCCTATAAGGTCCTGCTCCATTTAACTGGCTGTCTCTCGGTGTCCTCTTCTGGGATAATAGCTGTTTCTGCATCACAGACTTACCAAGATGAGATGATTCCACGGATGCAAAGCACAAGTACCTGTTCCTGGCCCAGCATCTTCATCATTTGGCTAAGGCTTAGTTCATCCCTATTCTGCCACCACTTTCTCCTAACTCAGACCCACCTCTCCCTCCCTTGGACCCCCACTGTAACTTCTGAAAAGTGGCACTTGTCATAGTACCAAGGTATGTAATTCTCATGGCACTCAACACATCGGTCACTCTCTCTACTAGACAAGAGTGCTTTGAGGACATCTAAATCTGAGTATCTCCTGCACTAGCCCAGGTCCCAACAAACAGGATGTCCTGCCTGGAAACTGGTTGAATGGATATCTATTTGCTACTCTTGTTCAAGGCTGGGTCTAAGAGACCCTCGCACCCTGCAGTGCATGAAAAGCTGACTCCTGGTTGTTCAAGTTTCAGGATTTGAAACTGGCAGTAGTGGGAGGGGGAAGAAGGTGCAAATTGAAGCAGGATCTGTACTGGTCTCAGGAAAGCCCAATTTGCTGGCAAAATGAGTCCGCAACCCATGAAAGAGCAGAAATGCTCAGAGAAGTAAACATCCCCGGAGATGAACTTTTTGGCAGTGGGGTTATTGTGCTACAGAGAAGTTTATACATCAGTCCATCTAGTAGCTAACCTTTTTGCTTGTTTGTTCCTTTAGTGGCTTGAACTATCTAGGAAACACTGCATACTTTCAAGCAGTAAACAAGCCTCTTTTCTTTTTTCACATTCCCTCTTGTCACTCCTGGCCTGTCTCCCATGCCCTGCCACCCACACCTGCCCATCAGCAAAACTGAAGGATCCCAGATTCCCATTCCCTCTGAAGAAGACGAGGATAGTGGCTTCTGTCTCTCTGTCTGCCAGTTACCCTCACACTGAAATTCTGTGTTGCAAAGCCCTGGCCAGACCTCTCACAGCCCGTGAGGTCCATCACGAGGGGGCTGTGGTCAGGGGGAATGGGTTTTCCAGGCCTGGGGGGGCTCATGTCCAGACTCGTGCCCCACAAATGGCCCATCGTCTTTAGAACCATAGAACAGTAAGTGTCTTTGTTTGGTGGAGGCTAAATCCATCAGGAGACCAAGCTCTGAGGCTGATGGTGTGGTGACTCACGTCCAAATGCTGTTTATTTGTAGCCTTGTGGGAAATGCCAAAACCGACATAGGTTTTCACACAGTCGGACTCTGGTTTGTCTCCTCCGTCTGCTCCTCCACCCCTTTTCTTTCCAACAGGAGAGACTAAGGACAAGAGGGATACTAAGGTCATTCTCATTGAACTGAGAGAGCTATTTGGAAGGGTTAGAATTTCATAGGCAAACCTGGATCCACTGCAGCAGGCCCCCATTCCCTCCACCGTGAGCCCTGATTATTCTCGCCTTCTTAGTCTGCATCATTCTATGTGTCATCTGCAAAGGGAGAAAGCCAAGCAATCCAGAATATTGTCAGTTACCCAGAGACAACAGAGAGTTAAGAACAATCTAGAATGACATAAAATGGTACATCATACACTGCAGAGTAGATCCACTTTCAGTTAAGTTACAAAGGCTTCTGTTGCAATTATGACTTTATTCAAATCAATACTCAAACGAAGCTTGGAAATAGAGAAGGAGAGGCCAGGAGGCAATGCACAGCATGCCATGCAAAGCACCTTTCCAATAAATATGCAAGAGTGTCTCTGCCACGGAATCTATTGCTCCCGTGAAGTCAGCATAAATATGTGAAGTACTTAACAACACTCGCTGCATGTATATTGGCAATTTGTCAGCGTGCTAGCAGCAGGAATCGAATGCCAAGTGCCTGGTGTTGGGCTGGTGTCGTTTTTCAGAACACCAGTACAGGAAATTGCTAACTCTAGTTAATTCTTTTGAATTAAAATTACCCACATGCTTTCCTGAATGAACCACCAATGATTCGGGGAAACCTCCTCCCCACCTTTCCCCAGCCCTACCATGCACCCCAGGGTTCCTCATATTCTCCGCTTCCTCTCCAAAAGCTAGCCAGAGTTTGAAGGATATCTTTTGTTTCTTTCATCCAATCACCCCTCGACAACCATTTGTTTTCCTCCAGGGTAACTGACCCTCCCATATCCAGAGCCAGTGGTAGTCTTGGTGGTGTTGACTCCATCCTCAGCCTGTGTTTTAATATGGTCAATCAGATAACATGCCTCTGGCCCCAGTGATTGGTTCAGAGGTAGGCATGTTACTTAATTTGGGTCAGTGTGAGTCAGACCTGGGGATTTTTTTTTAAAGCTGCTTGGAGAAAAGAAACTCTCTTTCTGCAGGGCTTGGCACTATGAAGATTGAGCTGCCTGTGACCAACTCACGGAGAAAATCTGCCTGAGAGTAAAGCCAACACAGAGGGAAGTAAAATCAACTGAGTCCTAATGACAGTGTTTGAGCCCCTGGATCAAGCCATGCCTGAAGGCAGTGATCTTAATTTTTTTTAAACTATACAAATATATTTTAAAATTATTATTTTCTGTTCAGTAGATTGAGTTGTACTTTCTGTTACAACTGAAAAACTCCTAAATTATATGCCTTAAGTCCTAGGAACTTACACACTATTCATGAGAAGACGTCAATATCACAAAACAAGTTAAATGTCCTTCTCCTTTTGCAGCATAAAAAGTAAAGTAAAAGTAAAGTGAAGTTGCTCAGTCGTGTCCAACTCTTTGCAACCCCATGGACTGTAGCCCACAAGGCTCCTCCATCCATGGGATTTTCTAGGCAAGAGTACTGGAGTGGGTTGTCATTTTGCAGCATAGTGGAGCTAAAACTCATGTAAAAACTCTAATTTTTTGATCCTACTCTGTCCACATCAAGACTTGCTTTAATCAACACTTTCTCAAATTCCCTTTAGGAGAGGCACTACTTGCCTTGTTCTATTGCAGTCTGTGAGTTTGTGTTTTTTCTGCAAAGAGGGTCACTGGGGTGAAGGAGAAACTCACTCTCATTTGCTCTGTACCACTGAAATGCCTTAGTTCTCTCAGCCACAAAGCAGCTAAAAACTCGCACGCTGCATGCACCCATCTCTGGAGCAAAATGAGGGTCTGAGTCCCATGTTAAGGTTATGATCATAATCATAGCAAATAACTGCCTTGCTATTTTGCTGTCTGTACTGCCTCATGTTTCAGCTCTGAGCTATCAGGTTTCCTATTACCCCAATGCCATCTCGCTAGCACACTGGGTTCAAAATGGCACCACACAATGAGCTTTAAGGTTGGGTCTTCACTGTTGGGGCAGATGTAACTCTTGTCCAATAACATGCGTGCCCCTTGAGCATCTCCTGGTGACTTCAGCCTGAAAGGATGGGTTAAGGACCATCACTCTTTGCAGGGAGATATTTCATCTGCTAAATTGTTTTCAGTAAAACAATCAAAGCTGCCATGTGCAGCTCCAAAGCATGGGCAGGGATGAAGCGGGGGATGTCCTTGGGTTGATACGCAATCTGGCTTGGGTTTTAGCTATGTGTGAGTGACTTCACTTTCACTTTTCACTTTCATGCATTGGAGAAGGAAATGGCAACCCACTCCAATGTTCTTGCCTGGAGAATCCCAGGGACGGGGGACCCTGGTGGGCTGCCGTCTATGGGGTCGCAGAGTTAGACATGACTGAAGTGACTTAGCAGCAGCGGCAGCAGCAGGCAAAATGCAGCTCCAGAAATGACCGTGAGGTCCCTGATTTCGATGCAGAAGTGGATAGAAGGTTGAACATCAGTGCTTAATAAGTGCCTTAGTTGTTACCATTACTTCTCTTAATATCCTCAATTAAAAGATTTAAAATAGCATTGTGAAGTAACTATACTCCAATAAAAATTAATTAATTAAAAAAAACAACACCGTATTCAGATTTTGTCCTGCTGTATTACTCCAGGTTAGTTACTTAACTTTGCTGAGCATTAGCTTCCTTTCATGAAATATGGCTCCTATCCCAAAGGGTTTTGTGAGAATCCTGTGAGTCTAAGTGCACACACTGCATTGCAAAGAGTGCCTGGCATTCTGTAAATGCCTATTACCATTGCCAAAATACGGTGGGCTTGGGGGGCAGACGTCCTGGGGAAAAGCTGGAGAATGAAGCTTGAGCCAGTTGTCTAGTACTCTGAGAGTTGGTCTTCCTCTTGTTGCATTTTCCCTTTGGGCTGCAGATAAGCCCTTGACTCAGCTTTGCTGCACTAGGTCCTGGAAGCACCTAGTCTCGGGGTCTTTCGTGTCTGTCACAAGGTAATTATTTAGTACCTGTGATTTACTCACCAAATAGTGGCTAGTTGATTTACTTCAAAGTCTCCAATCCTGTCCTAGATCAATCAGATCAACATTTTCAAGAGGGTTCAAAAATCCTAATTCTTAGGTAAAACTTTCAAAAGTTAACAAAAACAAAAAATGTGGTATACATCAACCAAAACACACCTGCAGGCTGCATTCAGTTTGGAATTTCTAGGCCAGCTCCTTGGAATGGATGCTAGAGGTGCTGGCGGGGTCTTATTACTTCAGGGCCCTCGGGGATGCTCAACACCTGTGTCTTTTTGCCTGGGGTCTTTCTGAGGCCGAAACAGTCCCTCGGCTCACAGCTCAAACATAGATACTTCAGTGCCAGGGAGCCGACCCTTTTCAGAAGCAGCTCACATTAATAGCTAATGGGAGTGGTGGATAAATACCCCAGCTCCCTCACCCATAGGCAGGATAACTCGGAGACCCGTGTATGTTCCACAGTGGCACTGCATACTCTCCAGCAGGACTGAGCCCCAGTTCGATTGGCTTAAGAACACGCCACTTATTGGCTGGCTGTCTTCCTTCCCGTGTCTCACTCCTCCCTTCTACAGCTCTGTTTCCCGAGCCCACTTCCCTACAGCTTACACATGAATTCTTGTCTCAAGGTCTACCTCCTAGGGAACCCAAACTAAAATAACTCTCTTGGGCACCTGTCACTTAGGAAAACTGGATCTTCCTGCCTATCTAGTCAGTGTCATGGGCCAGGCATTGCAAAATGGAATGGCTTTGGAGCCCAAGGGCCTCTTGGGGGCCACAATAAGGTTTCATGGTCAGCCTAAGCTTCTAGAGAATTCCCTCCAAATTTTGGAGGGGGTGGGGAGGGAGATTCTTTTGATACCCATACATTCATTTGCATTTAAATTTGAAGTTGAAATTAAGGCTTTTAGAAACTTTTAATTTCTATTTAATTATAAGAATTTCACTGCAGGGTATCTATCTGATTTAAAAGAATAATTAAAATTAAGTATAGCTGCAATGATTTGCCACAGCGTATGTCTATCCTTTAAAACATTAAGCAACAGAAAATTATCTGTGGCCGGAGGTGCTCTATATGTAAATTCCCATAAGAATAGAATTTGGTGATAGAGAAATTCAGATTATGAAAATCACATTGCAAGTTTGAACATCAGTGCTTAATAAGTGCCTTAGTTGTTACCATTACTTCTCTTAATATCCTCAATTAAATGATTTAAAATAGAACAATAGATAAGCAAGATCAATTAATTTTATAAGATGATCAAAGGAATGTGGTTCAGCATTGTCAAAGCTGTAAACCTGATAAAGGTTTTATCAGACAAGAAAAATAACTCAAAGTGGCTCGAACCTTATTCGTTTATGCTCAAAGGGATTTTATTTGTGATTCATCAAATCGTCTTTTGTCATAGGGAGATTTTTAGGATCTTGCCCATTAATTTGAGAAAAAAAATAATTCAAATATTAAAATAGATGCTATTCTCTGATGCTTGTATGTCAACCGTAATAAGTGATAACAACCATCAAAGTGACTTGATCCTGTAACCTGTTGGAAGGAGACTGCAGGAGGGGCCAGGGAACTGCCAGTGGCAATAACATTGATCCTCCTGAGGACTCAAAGACGGGCCCTAATTCAGCTTGTGTGTCTGAGGTCTAGGCTGGAGGCCAAATGCAAGGAACAGAATCAGCCGGTGATTCTCTGCTCAGATGAAGGATGTGCCATTGGGAATTTGAGAGCGGCAGGGTGAAGGGAGGGATCGTTTCTGAAAGGCTACGTTTATCTGCAGTGTGTATTGGGGTTAAGAGTGATTTCAATTATTTATACTCCTCTGCCTTTCAAAAAGGAAATAGGTAGCTTTCCTCTCCCCCAAAAGCACAGAAACAGTAAAAAGAACAGACAGAAAGCAAAGCTGAGTAATAAAGGGGTGGTGCGTTAGGATTACGGTGGCTCAATCTAAGTTAAGGGAAAATGTTTGCAACTAAAAAAATGTGTTTGTTTTTTTTTTCTTTGGTTTGGAGCTTCCTGGCAATGAAAGCAAAAAGGGAAGCACTGTGAGTGATTTCCACTTACTATCTTATTTAAGGTAGAAAAGAGATGACTTTTAATTTCTAAGAGGATTTTTTTAAACAAGAGTAAGAAAATGAACATAAGCATTGTTTGTAAAACAAACAAACAAACCCCAAAAAGGCAAGGAATAGTGTTGGAAGCCCATAAATAGTCCCTCTGTAAATTACCTTGGTTCATTTGGACCAGAAGGCTTCTGTCTGGATGAGCCCACGTTAGCAAGTTGTGAGAAGGTTCACAGACAATGCAAGCTGGTGTGGCTGACGACCCGTCAATATGCCCTTGGCCGCAATGGCGTTGAATGATCAGATATCAGTTTCATAACTTTGAGGGGCAGTTCAGTGGTTTCTAAAGACAGAGCAGGACCCAGGTGGCAGGCAGGGGACGGCGCTGGGACCAGTGAGTGGCTTTCTGGCAGTCCGTATGCTGCAGGAGCCACGGCTGGCTTTCCCCACCACTGCGAGTCTAAAGCTCACTCGTTAAGTGGCTCATGGGCTGCTGCCTGCCCTGCATTAGCACAGCTATTTGGGGCTTACTGGAAGGACTTTGGCACGCTTGCTGATTAAGCAGACCATGGTGTTCTCTTCCTTCTCCACTGAAATTCACAGAGCTAATCTCCTATGGTTCTCAGGTCTAATGGCAAAAAGGTGCAGCATGCTGCCATGGACCAGTTCCCACTGGAAAATCGGCAGAGAGAAAGCTCCTGGACTCAGCTGTTATTTGAGATTTCTGGAGGGTAGATACGCCAAGGAATTTTCCTGGCTGGTGGTGGTCCCTTTTCCAAGCCTTGAGGTACTTCAAATACAATTCCTGCAGGAATGTATCATTTTCTGCCTTACATTACATTATTTCTGGGTGTGATACAAAAGGTTTGGGTTTGGGAGATCTGGGGCCAAACCCCATCCTGCTACTTACTGGGTATGAGATGCCAGATAGATTATCTGACTTTGTGGAGTTTATTTTCTCATCTGAAAAACAAATGTCCACGAGTAATTAAATGTGAAGCATCAAGATTCGTCATTGTGCATAGACAGTCCTCCGGTCATAGTTCCATTTTTAAATATGCGATAGACTCTGTGTTCTAGATGTTGAGAATACAGAAAGAATAAAACACAGTCCCCTGAAAAATTCCAGGTCTGCAGGGGAAACACCAAGACACAGAGGCATGTGCCGGCAGGGAAGCCTATGTTGACAGGGCTAGACAAGGAGGAAGTCTAGGTTAGTGCTTGACCCAAAGGCTGTGGCTGAATGTGGTCTCCAGCTACCTAACGTGTGAGCCGTGGCCAGAGGTATGCACTTATATTTTAGTTGCTTCATCAATTAAAAAAAAAAAAAAAAAAGCTCATCTGCAGGTCCCTTATGTTCCTTAGTAGCCATTTGGAGGCTGACCTTCAGGATACACTTTGAGAAAATTACAGAGCTCAGGCAGATTTGAAAGTTGGAAAATTTACCCAGGCTCCACCCAAAGTTCAACCTGGAATGCTTCTATGGGAACCAATGCTTTTCCATTAGCTAATCCCTGGTACCCCCAAAAAAATACAAAGAGGGGAAACAGAGTACATAATGTGTTGATGTAAAGTAATCACTAACCTTGCATTATGACCATGTTTACAAGGTAACTGGGATGCCATTCATATGAAGGATCCCATCCAGCCTGGCGGCTGTGATTTAGTTCACAGAAGGTAAGCTGTAGAGGTGCCCTGTGCTGTCTTGAGGGCCAAGTACACTGAGTCAGGTCGCTCAGCCTGCCTGGTGTGTGCTTCAGCTTAAGCACTGAACTTCATCAGCAGTGTAATTCCATTTATGCTATTATAAAATTAAATCGAGACTTGAGACTTGAATTGTGCTTTTTAAAAGATTATGTGACCATATGTACCTTGAACGAGGGCCAACTCTGAAAAAAGTGGTCTTCGCACAATTCCTTTCTATTAGGTTAGGGCTTCGTTTTTTCTGGTTTCCTTTTTTTCTCCCATAAATTTGACTCGAACCCAGTCAGTAGTTAGTACATTGATATGATTACAGCTTAAACTATTTTTATTTTAAAATATGCTTTCAATATGGTTTAAAACAGAAATGAAATCTCGTGGAATCCAGATCGTGTATGGAGCATGGAGTATCAGCGTTCCCACACTGAGAACAACATGAGCTAATGTTTCAAATGGCTTTTTATCAAATCAGGTTTTAAACCAAAAGTTTTGGAGTCAATACTGAGTAATTTAATTAGCAAATGGTACACTTAATTCTTAAAGTAAGTCAAGTTAAGGAAAACAAAGTCTTATTTTTAGCATAAAGCTACCATTTTTTGAGAAATTATATCATATTTAGGGGAACTGATCTTCTGTACTCAGTAATACTAAGAAACTCAATTCAGATGTATAAATTGAGCCAGCAGAGATTTTTTATAGCAATTAATTTTATTGATAAACAAAAAATTACTAATAGATTTAAATGAAATCCAGCCAGTATTTTAAAGCCCAATCATATCTGGAAAAATTAATAAGAAAAATAACTGTACTTGAAGTCGAAGGAGATTGTGGCCAGTTTTCATTTTTCTTAATCAGCATAAACTATTCCTTGTAAAATCTGGACTGCTCTATGCATATGCAACAGCTCTTATTAAGATGCATTAGAAAACCCAAGTGCCATTAGATAATGAAACTGACCAGAGGTATTTTCTAGTGCTTCAATTAATACCCTAGTTGTTAAACTATAATGTCCAAACTCAACTGGCATCATATTCAGATGTGAATTGTACTTGAGGACGTTAGAGTCACTTTTTAGTGGATTGGTTTTGAAACAGAAAAGCACTAAATTAAAATAATTGTTTTGTCTGTAAGTTTTTTTTTCTTTCAGTGATCTCCAAAATGGGCGTTCCCTCAATCTCAGACATTAGCTCAGAACACGGCAGGGTATTAGCATCTTCCATTCTTATTCCGTGCCTGGCACATACTTGGTATCCAATAAATATACCGAGTTAAATATATAACTCAATATCAATAACCTCAAATATGCAGATGACACCACCCTTATGGCAGAAAGTGAAAAAGAACTAAAGAGCCTCTTGATGAAAGTGAAAGAGGAGAGTGAAAAAGTTGGCTTAAAGTTCAACATTCAGAAAACTAAGATCATGGCATCCGGTCCCATCACTTCATGGCAAATAGATGGAGAAACAGTGGAAAGAGTGTCAGACTTTATTTTTGGGGGCTCCAAAATCACTGCAGATGGTGATTGCAGCCATGAAATTAAAAGACGCTTACTCCTTGGAAGGAAAGTTATGACCAACCTAGATAGCATATTCAAAAGCAGAGATATTACTTTGCCAACAAGTCCATCTAGTCAAGGCTAAGGTTTTTCCAGTAGTCATGTATGGATGTGAGAGTTGGACTATAAAGAAAGCTGAGCACCGAAGAATTGTTGCTTTTGAACTATAGTGTTGAAGAAGACTCTTGAGAGTCCCTTGGACTGCAAGGAGATCCAACCAGTCCATCCTAAAGGAGTTCAGTCCTGAGTGTTCATTGGAAGGACTGATGTTGAAGCTGAAACTTCAATACTTTGGCCACCTGATGCAAAGAACTGACTCATTTGAAAAGACCCTGATGATGGGAAAGATTGAGGGCAGGAGGAGAAGGGGATGACAGAGGATAAGATGGTTGGATGGCATTACCAACTCAATGGACGTGAGTTTGAGTGAACTCCAGGAGTTAGTGATGAACAGGGAGGCCTGGCGTGCTGCGGTTCATGGGGTCGCAAAGAGTCGGACACAACTGTGCGACTGAACTGAACTGAACTGAAGTACATAAAGAGTGTTTTCAGAAGCTCAGTATGATCTGATCCAAAGCATTGTGCTCTTTGCTTTGAGATCTTCAAGTCCATAGGCTTGTCTTAAGTTCACTGCACTAAACTCAATCTTGGTTTTAATTTTAAAAATCTTGAAGGTGAGGGCACCCAATAATACTTTTCATTTCCGGAGTTTCTAAATAACATGCATATTCAGTTTTTTGATTCTCACAGTGTTTCTATCCTAATTTTACATAGTGAAATTAGATAACTTCCTGAAGGTTGATGGTAGAACCAGGATTGAACCCAGTCAACCTAGATCCTAAAGCCATCCTTTCGTTCTCCACATCACAGTTCCACAAACTATGGCCCAGGCTATTTTTATTAAGAAATTTTTCTTGGAACATATCCCCCCACCTCCGCTCCATTCCTTTGGGTTTTGTCTATGGCTGCATTCATACTTACAAAAGCAGAGCTGAGAAGTTGCAACAGAGACTGTATGGCCATAAAGCCTGAAGTGTTTTCTATCAGATTCTTTTGGAAAAAAATAGACTGACCCTTGTTCCCCACCATTTGCTTAAGAGTAAAGAGGAGTCAAGGCAATGGCTCAGAGGCTTCCATTGAAATCAGCCAGAACCCACTGTCAGAAATAACAGTCTCTGTCAACCAATTCAAGATAGTGTGGGGTGGTGAAAGGAGAATGTGGCTTTGAGGCCAGGTCAAGTTTAAATATTAACTCCAGCAGTTATTAGACAAGTCTCTTCTCTGGGTCCTGATTTTCCATCTGTAAAACCAGGCTGGTTTATACTTCCCATGCTGAGTTGTTTTAGTGAATTAAATAAGATAATTTATGTTGAAGTCTTAATGCAATGCCTGGCATATAGTAGAAGGTCAGTAAATAGTCATGAATCAACAGGGATTTATCCTTGTGTTTCTTTTTGCCCATATCTAGCGACATTCGTATATCTGTTATCAAGTGGAGGAAGTCAAAGTCCCTAGGCTATAATTTTTCCAGAGTATTGGTGACATCTGTGAATATTTGGAGGAGCTGTCAATCATAACAGAAAGTTCTTCTTTACCAGGGTTCTGCTGGTCCTTTCCATCAGGGAGGAGTCTTCTAGAGGACTGTCTTCAGCTGGGTCAGGCAACACAGAATCTATTCCACATCTCTAGATGTGACTGCCTCTTACAAATACTATTGCCACGTGCTGTGATAAAGCTCACTGTGCAATAATATGATTTCTCATTAGGGTGTTCCCAGGGCCCTGGAGGTCATTTAAGAGGCTTGAATTCCTCTAATCTCTGGGCTTTGGGGAAAATACTACCAGGGAAACGTGAAGCTGTTCCCCTCTGCTGCTTCTCTGGCCCAGGTACCTCCATCTCTCAGCAAATGGACTTCAGTAGCCTCTTACCTGAGTTTCCAGCTTCCACCAAAGCCCCTGATGGTCTGCAGACAATGCAGCAGCCATAGGCATCCTTTATGGCCTAAGTCAGATTTTTGTCACTCCTCTGCACAAATGCTTCTGTAGCTCCCCGTATCTCTCAAAGTAAAAGCCAAGTAATTCCTTGGGACTTCCCTGGTGGTCTAGTGGTTAAGAATCCACCATCCAATGCAGGGGACTCAGGTTCAATTGCCTGGTCAGGGAACTAAGATGCTATACGCCACGGGGCGACTAAACCTATGCAACAACTGAGCCCTCAAGCTCTGGAGCCCACACACCACATCTAGAGAGAGTCCCGTGGGCTGCACCTAAGACCTGATGGCCAACAAATAAACAAGCCCATTCCTCATGAGGGTGTTTAAGACCAAACACCATTTTTGTTCCTTCTCATCACTCCTCCCACCTCTCCTGTGATTCTGCTCTTGTACTTACTGTGTTCTGTCACGAGGTCTTCCTGATGCCTCCTAAATGAGCCGGGCACACTCTTTCCTCAAACACTTTGTATTTGCTATTTCCTCTTTTCTGAACACTAGTTCCTCATTCCCTCTTCTCCTTCAGATCTTTACTCAAATGTCACCTTCTCAGGGAGGCACCCCCCCCCAACCCCTCTTTCCCAGATGCCCTCCTCTTCCACTACCAAATACTCACATATGCTGCCTGTTCCCTAGCCTGATTTTTCTTTTCAGCATTTATCACCATCTAATGTATTATATAGGCTTTCCAGGTAGCTCAGTGGTAAAGAATTTGCCTGAAATGCAGGAGATTTGGGTTTGATCCTTGGGTCAGGAAGATCCTCTGGAGAAGGAAGTGGCAACCCAGCCCAGTATTCTTGCCTAGGAAATCTCTTGAACAGAGGAGCCTAGTGGGCTACAGTCCATGGGGTCATGAAAGAGTCAGACACAACTTAGCCACTAAACAACAAAAACATACTGTATATTTTTACTTCATTATCTTGTTTGCATCTGCTTCTCCTAACTAGAATATAAACTCCTTAAGGGCGAGGCATAGCTTTCCTTTCTTTTGTGTGTGTGTGTGTGTGTGTTTTTAACTTTTTGGCCACACTTCAAGAAATGTGGGATCTTAGTTCACCAATCAGGGATTGAACCCAAGCCCTCTGCATGGAGTCTAAACCGCTGGATCGCCAGGGAAGTCTAAGGGCAAGGCATCTTATCCGAGTTGTTTACTGCTGTTTCTCCAGCGTTTAGAATGCCACCTGGCACAGAGGAAATGCTCAGCCAATATTTTATTAAGTGAATGACTGTAGATAAAGTTCTAGGCTTCAACACTGAGAGGCTTCCCAGGTGACACTAATGCCGATGCAGAAGATGTAAGAGACCCAGGTTCGACCCCTGGGCTGGGAAGATCCCCTGGAGGAGGAAATGGCAACCCACTCCAGTATTCTTGCCTGGAGAATCCTAGGGACAGAGGAGCCTGGCAGCCGATAGGCCACGGTTTGCAAAGAGTCAGACACAACTGAAGCGACTTAAAATGCAAACACTTGAGAGTGGAGTCCTTCAGGCTTCACCCTTAGAAAGTCATCTCCAGAAAGCTATGTGAAATACCAGATGTTGCAAACCACAGCTGGTGGGAAATCTTCTGAATTCTCCAGAAAATAGCACGGTCATGTCACTCTATGCATGTTGCTTCATTCTAAGGAGACTCTCTGTTCTTGATGGTGTTGTTTCTGTCTCCTGGCATTATATGGTCAGACGAGACATCTTTAGTGAGTAAAAACGTGTGCTGGCAACAGCAATGTCATGGAACACATCTTTCCAATAACTGATGAGACAGCAAATGTATTTTCCAAGTTGCATTTTTTTCAGAAGGAACTCAGTACAGAAGTATCACTAGGGAGACTTGAAGTTCTTGCTTTGTTTTGACTGGGTACATGAAGAAGATAATGATGGTGATGAAGATGAAAATACTTAAGAGTTACTGAGTGCTTGCTTGATGATTTTTCTTCCCTTGTTATACTGTGTGGATTTTAGTGTCAACTTACTACTTTCTGAAAAAGACTTGGAATTTTTATCAGAATTTAATTGCATGTATTGATTTACTCAATGGTAATTATTACACTGGTCTTCCTCCCACAAACATATTTTGAGCTTCTTTAGACACTGTTTTATAATCTTCTGTAAAGTTTTTATCATTTTCCTTGTAAAGGTCTTGAACGTTTTTGGATATATTTAATCCCAGGTAGTTTGTAATGAGAATTTTTTTAATTACATTTTTAAAAGTTTGTCACTGGCGTAGAGGTACTTAACTGCTTTTGATATAATGACTTTGTGAAACTTTATTGCACTTTCTTACAGTTTATCCATTCTTTTGGTTTTCTATGTAGACAATTATATAAAAAATTGCCATATAAATAATGTAATCTTATTTCTGCTTTTCAAATGTGTTTGTTTATTTTCCTTATTACACTTTCTAGGACATCTAGAGCAACACTGAATAAAAATGATAATAGAGGTCATTTTGCCTTGTTATGACTTGAAAATGTAATGTTTCTTAAGGTTTACCACCATGTATAGACCTTCTTGGAAGGACTGATGCTGAAGCTGAAGCTCCAATAATTTGGCCACCTGATTCGAAGAGCTGACTCATTGGAGAAGACCCTGATGCTGG
Organism: Bubalus bubalis; assembly: GCF_019923935.1. Classification (NCBI taxonomy): domain Eukaryota; kingdom Metazoa; phylum Chordata; class Mammalia; order Artiodactyla; family Bovidae; genus Bubalus; species Bubalus bubalis. Next base: position 22,659,155 of record NC_059174.1, on the reverse strand, counting down.
GAAAGACTGAGGGCAAGAGGAGAAGTGGGTGACAGAGGATGAGATGGTTGGATGGCATCACAGACTCATGACTTTGAGCAAACTCTGAGAGGTGGTGAAGGACAGGGAAGCCTGGCGTGCTGCAGTCCATGGGGTCGCAAAGAGTTGGACACGACTGAGAGACTGAACAACTGTCCCTTAGTAGCAAGGATCTTTGAATAGTAACTCTCAGTCTTTGTATGAAAACTTTTTTTTGATCCCCACTTTTAAGTAATTTACTCTTTCAATGGCTTGAAGATACTGTTCTATTATTTACTAACCTTGATTGCTACTCAGAAACTTATTGTCATTCTAATTGTAGTCCATTCCGCTCCATTTGCTTTTAGGATTTTTCACTTGGTTTTGGTAATCTGCACTTTCATTCCATGTGGAGGAGTATGGGTTTCTTTAATTAATGCTCCCCAGTATTTGTTTCTTTATTTGGAGTCTCATGACTCTTTAATTCTAGGAAGATGTCAGCCTTCATGTATACTTGACACATGATGTTTTTCCCTACCCTTCCTGTACTCATCTCTGGAACTCCAGTTGGATGTATTTGCATCTTCTGATTCATCTTCTGTGTCTCCTCATCTCTTCCATATGATCCATCTTTTTCTAACTTTATACTCCATTCTGAGAAACTTCCTCAGATCTCTCTTCTGACGCAATAATTCTCTCCTCAGCTGTATTTAATTTGCTATTTAGTCCTTTGAAGTTTAATTGGCCACAAGTATATTATTAACAAATATGGAGTTATTAGTCAGAGAATTATTTATAATTTGAAAATGGAGAAGCTGCTGAAATACCCAACAATTATAAACCAAATGATGATCAACTAAATCATAGTGCATATATCTGATAGATAATTATGTGGCCATTAAAGTTATAATTACAAAAACATGAAGTAAATGTTAAAAAAACTTATTAAAAATACAAAATTATATATATGCTATTCTTGTGAATATATGTTGAAGTAAAAGTGAATACACAAGGTAGTAATAGTTGCAGTAGGGTGATTTCATTGGAGATAATCTTTTCCTCTTCCAATCTTTGTACAATAATGTCGCATTATTTTTACTATTAAAAAGTCCCTTAAAACATATTCAGCTTCCCAAGAGAACATCTGAGTACAGATTCTAAATATGAGGTCAGAATTAACACTTGCCTAAATGTGTCCCACCTGTTGCATACTTCTAATAAGCAGAAATCCATTTCTGGACACTGATGGTCAAAATCTCACTAGTTGTTTTGAATCCATATGTTATTTCTGTCCCAGAGTTGAGTTCAGAAAATTGAAATTCATGAGCTTCTATCATGACTAGGATGCCCTGAATTTGCTTCTTGCTTTTCTCTCAAACATAATTAAGAGTTTGGTTCTGAATATTGTCAATTAAGAACTGAAAAATGCATTTGCATTCTACAAATGGTGCTTTTTTTAAAAAACAGTTTATAAAGCATGGTCCAGGCTTAAATTAACTGAGGACATGTTTTTAAAGCTTCAACTTTTGTTACTTAAAAAACAATTTTACACTTATGAGAAAAAATAGCTGTGTATTTGCCAATCATATGAATTTCTTACGCTGTAAACTAGGGGTTTTCCTTAGCTTATATGAAGCTAAGATTTGGCGTTCAGAAAAGCTGTATACAGGTGACTAAAAATATCTGAAGACTATCTGACCAAATCTTTCAATTAGGTCAATTTCCTTCTTCCTAGTGTTTATGTAATGTTTTCTCTGCAGACTCAGGATGCCCGTTCCCTGCTACATGTTCCCCACCATGACTCTCTCACCTGATTAAATAGCAGGACAGCAGGCTCCTTGCTGCTGCTGCTGCTAAGTCACTTCAGTCGTGTCCGACTCTGTGTGACCCCATAGACGGCAGCCCACTAGGCTCCCCCGTCCCTGGGATTCTCCAGGCAAGAACACTGGAGTGGGTTGCCATCTCCTTCTCCAATGCATGAAAGTGAAAAGTGAAAGTGAAGTTGCTCAGTCGTGTCCAACTCTTTGCGACCCCATGGACTGCAGCCTACCAGGCTCCTCCTTCCATGGGATTTTCCAGGCAAGAGTACTGGAGTGGGGTGCCATCGCCTTCTCCGAGCAGGCTCCTTAGGAACTGATAAAGGAGGCTTCCCTGGCGACTCAGTGGTAAAGAATCTGCCCACCAGTGCAGGAATCATGGGCTTGATCCCTGGGCCAGGAAGACCCCACATGCCTCAAAACAGCTAAGTTTGTGTGCCACAGCTACTGAGCCTGTGCTCTAAAGTCTGGAAGCTGCAACCACTGAGCCATGCACCACAACTACCGAAGCGTGTGTGCCCTAGGGACCATGCTTTGCAGCAAGAGAAGCCACTGCAGCTAGAGAGCAGTCCCTGCCTGCTGCAACTAGAGAAAAGCCTGCATGGCAACGAAGACCCACTACAGTCAGAAATAAAATAAAAAAGAAATCTTTAGCTTCATCTTAAAAAACCAATAAAGAAAAAGCTTCTCTAAAATTTTGAGATTTTTGACTCATTGGCCAAGGTTCCTGTCTTCAAGATGCTTCTTGGGTTTGTATCATCCTCTGTTCTAGATCATAATCCTTAAAGACAATGATCACCATAAATGCTCTTCTGTTTCCATTTATTCTGAGAGGTCAAAAGATGCAGCTGGTTTATGAGTTTATTCTGCCATGTATCACTACAGGCAGGTCAGCCGGCCAGCGGATGGATGGGCAGTGCTCACCTCCCCATATATTACTCTTGTCAACTTGGAAGGGATTTTTTTTTTTTCCTTTACCTTGTGAAAGGCCCATCAGCAATGAATCAGTGAAGTGAAGACGACAGTTGATTTGTGAATTTAGATTCTATAAAGTGACTCCGCTTTGGTGGGCTGTGTAGATAAAGCAAGTGTCATGATAAGATGCCAAGTGCAATTCCACAAAACCAAATTTATTGCACATTGGAGGAAATCATCCTATTTTAAAATGCCATAAATTCTAAATTGAATATTACTTATTCCCATGAATTTTGATTTATATTTTGAATATTTTTAATAGGATGCTAAATAGCTTAGGTTTGAAGTTATGAGTTTATGCATTTCCTCTTGCAGGCTATTGTGACTTGGCGCAGAATATATTGGCCATTCTTAGGATTTTATTTGTGTGGACCCTGGTGGGGGTGGGATAGAGGATTCATACTCCTGCTGAAGGCACCCTGTGGGGAATGATATGGATGCTGGTTATAAAGAAAGGGAGCTGGCTGACTGCAACCTTCCTTCCCTGAGCAGTCTCATAAGGAACTCAGAGAGGGGCTTTTTGCACCAGCTCAGACAAGGCTGACACAAGCATGGGAAGGAGCAGGAATCCTGACTCCCCAAGTGTGTTCGACCCCCATTGCTGCTGCTAAGTCACTTCAGTCGTGTCCGACTCTGTGTGACCCCATAGACGGCGGCCCACCAGGCTCCCCCGTCCCTGGGATTCTCCAGGCAAGAACACTGGAGTGGGTTGCCATTTCCTTCTCCAATGCATGAAAGTAAAAAGTGAAAGTGAAGTTGCTCACTAGTATCCGACTCGTAGTGACCCCATGGACTGCAGCCCAACAGGCTCCTCTGTCCATGGGATTTTCCAGGCAGGAGTACTGGAGTGGGGTGCCATTGCCTTCTCCGTTAGCCACCCTAATAAGGATCCCTGTACTTGGGACTTCACTGGTGGTCCAGTGGTTAAGAACCCCCCTTGCAATGCAGGGGACGTGGGTTCAATCCCTGGTAGGGGAACTAAGGTTCCACATGCTGTGGAGCAACTAAGCCTGCATGTCACACTACTGAGCCTGCGTGCTCTGGAGCCCAGGTGCCACACTCCCGAGCCCACCCGCCATAAAGATCCTGCATGATGCAGTGAAGATCCTGCATGCAGTAACTAAGATCAAATAAATAAATGAATAAATTTAAAAAACAGAAAAGAATCCTCATACTTCTCTGTAACACTTAATGCCACAATAATGAGCAATTTCACTGCTGACTTCTTCACAAGTTGTGTCTCCTGTCATGGGTCGCATCTCCTGGCTCATGACTGTAACTTCACAAAGCTTGATAAGCAAGGAGGCCCTTCAGCGATGACGACAAAAATCTCCCTTGCCCAGAATGCTTTAGGCTACGACCTTCCGGTTAATTCAGCTTTCTGCTTAACCGAGAGTTTAAAAAAAAACAAAAAAAACAAGCCACCTAATTTCAACCTTGGCTGTTAGAGCACTTAAAAAAAGGAACACCCAATTTACCCCCCTCCAAGGAGAAAGATCAGGAAAGATTCTTTCAGCCTGTACCTGAAAATTGACAGCTTTTCTGGGTCCCCACCGGGTAGCAGCCCCTTTGGGACCATTTCCCTGGCCTGCGGTGGAAAGACAGCTGGGTTGCAAGGTCTTGAATGGCTTCCCCATTCTTTGTGCAGACTTCACCCAGCACCTGGCACTGTGAGGAGCAGGTACTAAAACTGTCAGATTACATGGTCAGGGTTTCTCCAGCCTAGACAGGAGCTGCTTTGCCATGAATCCCACAGGGATTCAGATTTAATATGAACATATTTAATATGCAGATGTGTGTGCATGTATGCTCTTCTTGTCTGACTTCGTGACCCTGTGGACTGTAGCCTCCCAAGATCCTCTGTCCATGGAATTTCCCAGGCAAGAGTACTGGAGTGGGTTGCCATGTCCTCCTCCAGGGGATTTTCCCAACCCAGGGATTGAACACACATCCCCTTGGGTTCCTGCATTAGCAGGAAGATTCTTTACCACTGAGCCACCTGGGAAGCCCAGATATTCAGATATGGGCCTGGTAAAGCCAGGAAGGTCTCTAACTTCTTTTAAAATACTTTTAATCACTACTGTGTTTGGAACATGGATAGAGTTTGCATGACACCTGCTAGAAAGGTTCTAAATCTCTGTGTAAGTTGAAACCTTCTAACTTTTGCAACCTGAGCCCTCTTGGGCCCCCAAACCCCCAAAGAATGGTGCTGTTTTTTCTTTGCATTTTACTGTAATTTCTCTTCCCATGAAGCATAGAGAATAAGCGAAACATACAAATATGCTTTTTAAAAAAAGATGGGGAGTTATTTAGCATACTCTATTACCTGCTCTCTGACCACCACCTATAAGACTGTAGAGCTAAGTTTGAGTAGCTTAAATGCACAAAATAATGTGATTCCGCATATGACTGCATTGACTGAGACCTGCGCTAGGGCTGTGTGTTGTGGGGAACACTGCCACATGGCCTCACAGGTACCCTGGGCTTCCTCACAACATCGTATGCGTGCTTGCTCAGTTGCTAAGTCATGTCCGACTCTTTGAGACTCTATGTAGCCTGCTAGGCTCCTCTATCCATGGGATTCTCTAGGCAAGAATGCTGGAGCAGGTTGCCATGCCCTCCTCCAGGGGATCTTCCCAACCTAGGGATCGAACCTACATCTCCTGTGGCTCCTGCATTGGCAGGCAGATTCTTTACCACTGGGAAACCCTTTACACATGGTAGTGGGGTCCAAAAGTGAGTGCACAGAGTGGGAGAAGATAGGAAGAGAGAGGCAGACAGAGACAGACAGATAGACATACACACACACACACACACACACACACACACGGACAAGGAAACAGAGGCAAATACAGAGGGAGGGAGAGAAGAAAGGGAGGGAGAAAGAGACAAAAAGACAGAGAAACAGAAGGACAGGGGGAGAGAGAGAGAACTTGGTGGAAGCTTATCCTTTTTATGAAAAGCTTCATGGAGAACCACTCTGTCGCTTCCTATTCATTAAAATCAAGTCACTACAGAGGAGAAATATTATGTGACTTCCCTTACATGCAGAATCTTAAAAAAAAAAGGAAACAAATGAACTTATTTATGGAATAGAGACTCACAGATTCAGAGAACGAACTTATGATTGCCAGTGGGAAAGAAAAGGGGGGAGGGATAGTTAAGGAGAATAGGATCAGCATGTATACGCTGCTTTATTTTAAATGGATAATCAACAAGGTCCTGCTGTACAGCACAGGGAACTCCATTCAATGCTATGTGGCAGCCTGGATGGGAGCGGAATCTGGGAGAGAATGGATACATGTATATGTATTATAAAATAAAAAGTTAAGAAAAATAGTCTGACCCACATTCAAGTGGAGGAAATTAGATTCCACCGTTTGAAGGGAAGAGTGTCCATGAATGAGCAAACCTATTTAAAATCTACCACATAGGGTCATTGTGGGAAACAACATTGCCCTCGATGTTCATGAGATCCAGTCTGGGTGGTACCTGACACCCTGCCAAACTCAATTAGCATCTTTCAGAAGCAACCAAGGGTTTGGTAAACCACCTTCTTACCTGGGTGGATACTCATAGCATCTCCTGCAGTGCCATTTTCTTGGTTATAAGGGCTTTGAGAGATAAGTTCACAAGCGAGTCTGAGGCCTCCTCTGGTTCTCCAAGTGCCATTTAATATTTTCTGGAACATCTCTATGGGGAGAGTAAAGGTCACTGTGCTGTGCCCCCTGCTTGCAATGTCTCTGTCCCCTTTATTGTGTTTGACAGGCTCTGTGCTGTGCTTAGTCACTCAGTTGTGTCCGACTCTTGCCACTCCATGGACTACAGCCCACCAGACTCCTCTGTCCACGGGAATTCTCCAGGCAAGAATACTGGAGTGGGTTGCCCTCTTCCGGAGGATCTTCCCAATCCAGGGATCGAACCCAGGTCTTCCATATTGCAGGCAGATTCTTTACCAGCTGAACCACCAGGGAAGCCCAAGAACACTGGAGTGGGTAGCCTATCCCTTCTCCAGGGGATCTTCCTGACCCAGGAATCGAACGGGGGTTTCCTGCACTGCAGGCAGATTCTTTAGCAGCTGAGATACCAGGGAACTAGTCATCCTTTAATGGCCGCACTTCAAGCCCATCTCCTCTTTTAAGTATTCCAGGGTGCCTCCAGGGATTGTTGAATCCCCCTGTCCCTCTGCTTGCCCACGGTCTCTTATTCTCACGTCTGTCACAGCACCAAAGTGTCTGCCGTCTTGTCTTCTGGATGGCAGGTTCCCCTAGGGCAGTGATCCTGCCCTTCCCCAGCTACAAAAACAGCTCCTGGAATGTGGTGGGCATGTATAGTCCATAAATGTTGGCTCAGAGGGGCTTAGAAAAATGGGCAATTGTTTTAGTTCAGCATTTTCCCACATGGGACATATGCAAGCTACACTTCATGAGATCCTATAAAAGGAGGGTTTTGTGTCAAATAAGTTTGAAACAAATCTACTTTTTCTCATTTTCCCTTGAAAGCTCATAATGCATAGCAATACTCAAATGGTGTTGAGTGTGGTATAGAGCTTAAAAAAAAAACAACTCTGCACCTTGAGGTCAATTTGGATTTGAATTTTGGCTACACTCCCATATGCCATATTTCCTTTGACTATAAAATAAGAATGATATTATTATTCCTTACCCCCTGGTGATATTGTTCTTGAGGGAATGAATTCGGTTCATGAAAGGCACTTAGATGGGTTAAGAACTGAATAACTATTGAGTAATGTAATTATCAGTACAGGCTCTAAGAAGTCTTGTGACAATCACAGTGTTTCCCAAACTTACTAGACATAGACCTTTTTTTTGCTCATCACACTTACTAATTTACACCCACATTTTAGGATATATGGCAGCAGATTTGAAAATATTGGAAATTAGTCTCTGCAAATTAGATGATACTTTCAAGCTAGAAAATCTTAAAGATACCATGATTCTTAAAGGGTTGTTCCAAGTGATGAAGCTAGAATTAGTCAATGAATGAGTAGCTGACACTTTTGTGTCATTCAAATTTCTTTAACTGATGGCTGTCACCCTTTGAGAATTGATAAAACTACTTCAGTTATATCTGACTACATGTTTCAGTAGCCTGCACTGTGAAAAAGGAGTTACCAGCATGGTGGGTGGTAATCATGCTGAGCTTAGTGGATGTCCTTTTGTGAAAACTTAGCACTCGCTTTGTCATCCTTGTAGGCATGTTCAGAAAGAAATGCAATGCTTAAATTGCAGTCAGGGACTTCCATCTCTGGTAGGGAGCTTCCAGCTCCTGCGTAACAGAAGCTGTGTTGAGTACTTACCCCTTATAAGCCAAGGGGCTTATAAGTTTGTTTATTAGCTCCTCACAGAGACTTGAGGCTGTCAGGGGCTTCCTCAATCCTTAGATGGGTCTGGGCTCCAGGTGGGTGCTTAAATACCTGTGGACATCTGGGTCCTGATTTGAGTCTTGTAAAGTGGTTTTAACTGTCCCACAGACAAGCCTCTTTTTTCTGGTAACAAACTACCTTGTTCTTTCTTTGGGAAGTCATTCCTTTCCACTCCCTGGCTATATAGCTGAGGTAGGACTAACTGTAACCCCTGGCAACAGACTGGGCACATGCCCCAGGTCTGGCCAATCAAAACATCCCTTTTCCCTGCTTCAGAAAAAGACATGTGACCTAAGTGGGCCAGTGAGACCCCTGGGTGGAACCATGGGGAAGAAGTCTGTCTGGTCAGACTAGGAAGGGGAAGGGAGCAGTGTGGGGCAATGGCAAAGTGAGTGAAGTCGCTCAGTCGTCTCCGACTCTTTGCCACCCCATGGACTATAGCCTACCAGGTTCCTCCATCCATAGGATTTTCCAGGCAAGAATACTGGAGTGGGTTGCCATTTCCTTCTCCAGGAGATCTTCCTGACCCAGGGACTGAATCCAGGTCTCCCACATTGTAGGCAGACACTTTACCATGTGAGCCACCAGGGAAGTCTATTGTCCAGGGAAACTCAGACATCAAACTTGTTTAAACCTCCTTTTTGAAAAAAATGTAGGGAAAGAGACAACTTACATTACATTACAGTTCGTCTCCAGAATAATCATTAATAATATAATATCTCTGTTTTATTGAATATTTACTATGTGCCAAGCTCCTGTTTGCCCTCAGTTCTAACACACAACTTTTCGATTTGAAATCTCCAGAATCAGGATCCATCTTCTCTTTGATGGCCTCTTACAACTGCTTGCAGCCAAGCAGTGGTCCTGACCTAGCTGTCACTGCATTAACCAATGTATTACACTTCTGTTTTGTATGAATGCCAAGGGTAATATTTGGTGAAAATCTATGTTAAAATAAGTCTTCAAAAAGCTTTTTCAACAAAAATTTCAAATGTTAAGAAAGCTTTGGGATATGGTTCCATCACCAGTGTTTTTTCTTTCTTGGAGAGACACAAAATAATATTGCATCTTGGGACTTCCCTGATGGTCTAGTAGCTAAGATTACATACTCCCCAAGTAGGGGGTCTGAGTTTGATCCCTAGTCAGGGAACTAGATCCCAAATGCTGCAACTAAGCATTCACATGCCACAACTAAACAAATCACCACTAAAACATCCTGCATACCACAACTAAGACCCAGGGCAGCCAAATAAAGTAAATATTAAAAATAATAATATTGCATCTTGCAATTGATGGCATCTCCATTTCTTCAAAATACAAGATTATCTTACTTAGTGTTGGACTTGGTGTTATTTTACATCTAAGGAAAGCAATGCTTGGGGAAGTTAACTAATTACCCCACTCCACCACCAAGTGCCAAGCTGGACCAGTGTGTATAAAGCACATAAAGCTGGGCCAAATTAGTTCAGTTCAAAACTCAAATCATAAATGGACTTCGCCTTCTGGGCAGATTTCTAATTTGCAGTCATAGGCAGAGGTCATCTTTTCTTATTCCTGTATCAAAAAGAAAAGGGTTTTTTCAGTCCTTTCCCAAATCCAAACCTTCCGTTAGTGTTGCTGCTTTAGATAATGCCATCTCAGTACAGTAGCATCATGAAATAGTTACTTGTAATCTACAGGATTAGATGAAAGCCGAGTTCCTGGTCTGTTGTTTCTCTACCAGAAAATTGATACCAGGGACTTTCAGAGCTGAAAGAGACCAGTGAGCCTGCTTAAAACAACCAAGGACCCAGTTGCCATGATGCGGCAACAATTAGAATACGATTTCCTTTAGGAAAACGACACTCAGTGCGGCTAAATGCCCCAGTCGTTACGAACAATGTTTTCTGCACAATCCACCCACTCCCAAATTTTTATAAATTAGAATCATCCAATTTGGCTTCAGAGTTTGCTTGCATGGGCAGTGAGTTTCATTCTGGAATAAAGCGTCTCATGGGAAGAAGGGTCTTAGCACAGAGGCAATTTCTTGATGGGGTGGAGGGTCTGGGAGCATTGCGAGACTTTCCTTCCGAGGTTGCTTTGAACCCTGGCTTTCATGTGAATATCAGACACTTTATTGCCTTGACTCAGGTGACCTCATCTACCAGAATGAAGTCATCCATCCCACCAGGGAAGACAAATCTTCATTCCAGAGAATCAGTTGGGCCCATCGAGGGCCCTGCTCACCCCCTTATCTCCAGCCAGTGAAGGAGTGCACAGTTATAAACCTGACAGGCCCCAGAGAGCCCCCATTCTGCACGTCCCTCTAAATCAAAGAGGTACCCAGAGACTCACGAAGTGCCAGCTTGCTACTGGGTAAGCACTGCTTGACTTCATTTCTGACTTGGGGGGATTGTTTTGCATCGAGGTGTTTCTTGAGAACAAAACCATGGCATTCCACTGAACTTTGGGATTTTCTCCTTCTTCTTATTAAAGTATTAACTCCTGCCAGATAGGAATGCCAGGCACATAATTGCTCACCCGGCCTTTTTATCCAAGGCTGTTGCACAACCCATAAACAGTCCAATTAGGAAACCAATTAAAACCAGAAAGAGGCTTCCTGAATTACCCAGCAGTTGAGGCAGTGCTGCCTTTTCGTTGTCAAGCAGTGAAAGGTTTTTATTGCATCTGCCGAAGAGGTGAAAGGATGAAGGAAAACCGTGGCGCCCGCCCGTGGGCTGAGCTGCAGCGAGAGGGGAGCCCTGGGCAAACTCAGGGATGCTCTGGGGGATGACGAGGCTGGTGTCGGAGAAAGAGGAAGCTTTACTTTGCTTATTGGAAGCGAGACAGAAATTACAAATAAAAATGAAAAACCGGTCCATGAAGTTTATTCCTTTATTTCTGCAGAAGCTCTGGTGAATACGGGTAGATTCCGAAAGTGGGCACTTTCCCTGGGAAATGGATCCTGCCTTGCATTCCTGGAGGACTCTCATGTACACTGAATGCCAAATCCTTCTTCAAGGCAGCCCTCTCAGTGGTCGAAGGAAACATACACCACCAAGAAGGAAGCTGACCTTGGCCAAGGTCACATACCCCTTCATGCATTTCTTCAAGAGACACTTGCTGTTGGCTGACTGCATGCAATAGACACTACTGGGCCCTGGGGACCTGAAGGGTGAATAGGACGGACTCCTGCCTCCCTTGACCTTGCAGCTTGTAGACACATGCACTCACTTCTCCCTGGACTCACCTCCAGTTTAAACCTTCAGCTTCAGCTAATCCCAGGGCATGGCACACAGTGGATGCTCAGACAAGGGGATGATGGGAGTATCCAGACTCATAGCCTCTGCTCAATCCACCTGACTAACAGCATTCCATCAAGAATCCTTGAAAAGATGGGGGCTACTGATTCCTTTTTCTGAGATGGAAGCTTGCATGTGTGTGTATGCAGGCATGTGTGCATATATTTTGAGGAGATATAGTTAATAAATTGAGCGTTCCTTGTTCTCCAGAGTATTGAGATCTCTGTCAATTACTGGGGCCACTCAGAACTCCAGTTGTGAAACTGACTTTGTTCTTTGCTGCCTATAGAGTCAGAAGAAGGAAAGTGGATGAGGGGTGTCATAGATCTCTGAAATGCCAAGAGGTGGTGCCCTAGAAAAGCCCCTCAGTGGTAAAGAACCCACCTGCCAATGGAGGAGATGCAGGTTCAGTCCCTGGGTTAGGAAGATCCCCTGGAGGAGGAAATGGCAATCTGCTCCAGTATTCTTGCCTGGGAAATCGCAGGGGCAGAGGAGCCCATGGGTTCACAAAAGAGTGAGACACGACTTAATAACTAAACACACAACTCTGTAATGGCACCAAGAGCCTTCTCCTTCGCTCTGAGAGATTTTGCTATGTCTCCTTCCTCCCTGCCTGGATTTGAGCTCCTTGAAAATAAGCATGGGGGCCTCTTTGCTGCTCCAGCCACCGCCCCCCCACCCCCGCCTCCTGGAATCTCTGGCTCAGGGACTGGCCCATGGTGGCTCCTCTCTGAATCACTGACAGGAGAACACGGGTTTCTTGAATGTCTCTGAGTTCCTCTGTCTTCTCACTCTGTTGGTCCTATAACTCCCTGACCCACTTCATTTCCATTTTAGATGCCATGGTGGCTTCAGGACTAGGATTGAAGTCTGTACCTTCAGCCTCCTTGGATAAAAAATTGAGTCTCATCCAAGTTCCTCCAATTAAGTCAAGTTGCTTAATCTCCTTAAGCCTCTGTCTCCTCATCTATTAACCACAAACAATAATAGTCTGAGTCAGGTTGCTGGAGGATTGAACGAGTTCATATACACAACGTGCCCAGACCAGGACCTGGCACATGGCAGGTGCTACACGATGTAAGTTGTTAACTATTTCTGTGCTCTGGCGCTTATCCAAGCTGTTTGCTTTCTCCTGGCAAGACTAGACCTTGAGTGTGAAAAGCTACACTTGCCCCTTTTTAGGGGGCTGGTAGCAACATCAGTTTCAGTGGGCTTTGGGAGACTTCACGTGTGCCCAGCATCCATGCTGCAATCCCCTGGAAAGCTGGTTGCCATGGATGGTACATCTCATATGTAGTAAGCACCATGCTTTGTGTTTTCACAGGTCCTGTTTCATTTAGTAAAATGGCCAGCTTTGGCTTAAATTTCTGGTGAATGGGAGCCTGCTGCATCATAAAGTTTCTACTGAAAGGTAGCATAGCAGAGTAGTTCAGCGTATGATTGACTCATGTTTGAACCCCAGTTCTACAGCTGAGTGTGTGCATGTATGCTAAGTCTCTGCAGTCATGTCCGACTCTTTGTGACCCCATGGACTGTAGCCAGCCAGGCTTCTCTGTTCCCAGGATTCTCCAGACAAGAATACTGGAGTGGGTTGCCATACCCTCCTCCAGGGGATCTTCCCAACCCAGGGATCGAACCTGCGTCTCTTATGTCTCCTGCATTGGCAGGCAGGTTCTTAGCACTAGTACCAGCTGGGGAGCCCACAGCTGTGTGAACTTGAATGAATTACCTGAACTCTCTCTGCCTTATTTCTCCATCCACAGAATGAGGATAATAATAGTCCCAACCATTACAGGTTTTATTAGAATTAAGTGAGGGAATATTTATAAGGTTTCTTGAAGAGTGTCTGCTGTGTGAAGTTAGCATGAGCCTAGCTCAGAAAGGGTCTGTAACCTCTGCGTTCAAGATGAGTTTCTGCATGCTAAGCCAGACCAGGGTATCCATTTTAGAGATTCGTAAAGGAGAACTCAGACATCAGAAGTAACTTCCCAAGACAGCATGGCTAGGAAATGGTCTAGATGATAAGGACACCAAACCCAGAACTTTCTAAACTCGACACTTGCTTGGCTCCACCAAGGGGCAAATATGGATTTCAGATCGGTAAAAGAAAGAACTAACACTGAGTCATCCTAAAACTGAAATTTATTTACCATAGTCTTACGTAAGGAAACACATCAAAATATTTTCAAATGAAAGGACATGATGTCTTCCATCTGCTTTGAAGGAACTGGGTATGAGGAAAGGGTGGGCAGGGCCAGAGAAGGATGAAACAATGGCTAGGTGTCAGTGGGCATTAAAGCTGAGAACAAGGCTCAATCGATTATTCTCCCTACTTCTATATACTCTTGAAAATGTCTATAATAAATTTTAAAATAAAACAGGATAAGTGATAGCATGAACAGGATTAGTGATAGAGAAATCAAGGAAATCTCGCAAGTTCAATGGCCAGAAGTCAGCCACATGAGGACAAAAGGCAGGAAGACAGGCAGAGGGAACAGCAAGTACATCACAAAGATTATTCAACTCTGTCTAAGAACTAACCCTGTAAAGCCTTGGAAAATGCCACTTATACATTTTCTGAATGATCAAATCAGCCAAGAGAAGATGTCTAATTAGCAACTGAAAATATTGCTGCTTTGAAAATGATGCTAATTTTCAGTAGGGTTTCTTCCCTCCAAACAGAGATAATGTGTGCAAACCTTATGCTTTGGATTAAATTTTCAAGTGTGTTTTAAATTTTGATTAGAATTATTTCAATTTAAAAATTTTAATTGCTTTATTGTCTTCATCGCCTGCCGTCTGACTCCGCCACTGGGACCCATTCCTGCACCTGCTGGAGTTCCATAGGCTGCCAGTTCAAACAGCCACATGTCAGTGAATAAAAGGAAAAGACAGTTTTGTTTTGTGTTTTTTTATATTTGTGAAATACTGCACCAATGCATGTAGTGTAAAATAGCCCAGTGTGGTCCCAGCTGAATAGTAAGAGGGTGATTTATTCCCAAGGCTCTGTTTCCATTTTTGCTGTTTACGATAGCATATCAACAGAGCTTTTTGATTGAATTACCACCTTGTATTCAGGCTGGGACCATGCATTATTACATATGTAAGTATAAATGTTGATGCAAATGAGCTTTCCTAATGAAATGAGAGGCAGTTTATTTTTCCTTGCATAATGGGTGATTCTGAGGACCAGATTTATTTTCCGAAAGTGAGTACATGCTTATTTTTCAATTTGTCATCCATTCTTAGCATGAGCACCCCAATAATTCAGATCCACAGATCTTTAAGCTTTCACATGTTAATGTGGAAGTTTTTTTCATTTTTAAATTGAAATCAATTTCTGTGTGATTTATCATCAGAGAATTACCTTATGTAAAATGCTTAAGTGAATGAAGTAATAACTTGAAGCCTATCAGTTAGAGGGCAATTTTCAGGTTCTCAGTTCTGAATAAATGGGGAGATCTTTGGGTCACTTTTTCATTTCATTCATGACACTGTGTGCTTTAGTTATCACTGAGTTTGGGCCTGTTTAGAGGCTTCAGATGAGCTGAAAAAATTGCTTTTAAGTATTGCTGAATTTTATTTTATACAATTTGAGCTGTCCTCCTTGGGTGTTGCTTGCTCTGCTGTTATTCCCTTACCTGAACCAGCTGGCCACGTCTGGAGTTTATTTCACTCTTCATAAATTAATATACTAATACGGAGCCCCAGGCTCTCTCTTTGCATATGAAATTAACCACAGCTTCTCTGCTTTGAAATTTGGATTCGGTTGAGGATTTGCTTAGTAAATACTTGTCCAGAATTGCAAAGGGAGAACCAGACTGAAGGAAATGCATTACAAAAGTGTTTCTCTCCCAGCTTTGAGGGGGTGAAGGTTCAGGTGAGCAGATGTCAAAGACAGACAGGAGTTTGCCTACCAAGGCTTCTACATGAAGTATCGGTTTGGGGGTTAAGTAGGTGGTGCCCCTGCGAGCATAATGAGTTTGGGGACAATGACAGCTTTCTTTTCACAGGTCAGACATCTCCTAATAAGAACAATAATGTTTGATAGTAATCTTGTTTCTTTATTATACTTACATATGGTATGGGGCTTCCCAGGTGGCTCAGATGGTAAAGAATCTGCCTGACACTGCAGGAGACGTGGGTTCAATCCCTGGGTGGGGAAGATCCCCTGGAGAAATAACTGGCAACCCCCTCCAGTATTCTTGCCTGCAGAATTCCATGGACAGAGTATCCTGGTGTTCTAAAGTCCATGGGATTGCAAAAGAGTTGGACATGGCTGAGCACACTTGCATGCACAATAAATAATATTTAATAATAAATATATTTATTTATTTAGCTTACAAATAGCTGTGAAAAAAAAGAGAAGCAAAAGGCAAAGGAGAAAAGGAAAGATATACCCATCTGAATTCAGAGTTCCAAAAAATACCAAGAAGAGATAAGAAAGCCTTCCTAACTGAACAATTCAAAGAAATAGAGGAAAACAATAGAATGGGAAAGACTAGAGATCTTTTCAAGAAAATTAGAGATACCAAAGGAACATTTCATGCAAAGATGGGTAGAATAAAAGACAGAAATGCTGTGGACCTAACAGAAGAAGGAGATATTAAGAAGAGGTGGTTAAGAATACACAGAAGAACTATGTAAAAAAGATCTTAATGACCCTGATAACCACAGTGGTGTGATCACTCACCTAGAGCCAGACATCCTGGAATTCAAAGTCAAGTGGGCCTTAGGAAGCATCACTACGAACAAAGCTAGTAGAGGTGATGGAATTCCAGTGGAGCTATTTCAAATCCTAAAAGATGATGCTGTGAAAGTGCTGCACTCAATATGCCAGCCAATATGGAAAACTCAGCAGTGGCCACGGGACTGGAAAAGATCAGTTTTCATTCCAATCCCAAAGAAAGGCAATGCCAAAGAATGCTCAAACTACTGCACAATTGCACTCATCTCACATGCTAGCAAAGTAAGCTCAAAATTCTCCAAGCCAGTCTTCAACAGTATGTGAACTGAGAACTTCCAGATGTTTAAGTTAGATTTAGAAAAGGCAGAGGAACCAGAGATCAAAGTGCTAACATCTGTTGGATCATAGAAAAAGCAAGAAAGTTCCAGAAAAACATCTATTTCTGCTTCAGTGAATACTCTAAAGCCTTTCACTGTGTGGATCACAACAAACTGTGGGAAATTCTTCAAGAGATAGGAATACCAGACCACCTTACCTGTCTCCTGAGAAATCTGATATGCAGGCCAAGAAGCAACAGTTAGAACTGAACTTGGAACAACAGACTGGTTCCAAATTAGGAATACATCAAGGCTGTATATTGTCACCCTTCTTATTTAACTTCTATGTAGAGTACGTCATGTGAAATGCCAGGCTGGATGAAACACAAGCTGGAATCAAGATTGCCAGGAGAAATACCAGTAAATACCTCAAGATTGCTGGGAGAAATACCAGTAAATACCAGTTACAGAAATACCAGTAACTTCTGATAGGCAGATGATACCACCCTTATGGCAGAAAGTGAAGAACAAAAGAGCCTCTTGATGAAAGTGAAAGAGGAGAGTGAAAAAGTTGGCTTAAAACTCAACATTCAGAAAACTAAGATCATAGCATCTGGTCCCATCACTTCATGGCAAATAGATTGGGAAACAGTGAGAAACTTTATTTTGGGGGACTCCAAAATCACTGCAGACGGTGACTGCAGCCATGAAATGAAAAGACGCTTACTCCTTGGAAGAAAATTTATGACCAACCTAGACAGCATATTAAAAAGCAGAGATGTTTCTTTGCCAATAAAGGTCTGTCTAGTCAAAGCTATGGTTTTACCAATAGTTACATATGGATGTGAGAGTTGTACAATACAGTAGGCTGAATGTGAAGAATTGATGTTTTTGAACTGTGGTGTTGGAGAAGATTCCTGACAATCCTTTGCACAGCAAGGAGATCCAACCAGTTCATCCTAAAGGAAATCAGTCCTGAATATTCATTAGAAGGACTGATGCTGAATCTGAAGCTCCAATACTTTGGCCACCTGATGCGAAGAGCCGACTCATTGGAAAAGACCCTGATGCTGGGAAAGATTGAAGGTAGGAGGAGAAGGGGACGACAGAGGACGAGATGGTTGCATCACATCACTGACTCAATGGACATGAGTTTGAGCAGGCTTTGGGAGATGGCAAAGGACAGGGAAAAAAAAAGAAAAGATCTTGCTGCAGTCCACGGGGTTACAAAAAGTTGGACACGACTGAGAGACTAAACAACAATAAATATATGTATTATGCTAATGTATATAGAATTTATATCATCATCATCATCATAATACTCACTTATTGAGCACTTCCTGGGTCCAGGCAGTATGCTAAGTATCTAACATGCATTATCTGATTTAATCTCCAAAACAACCCTCCAAGGTAAGAACCACTATAATCTCTGTTATACAGATGAAGAAACAGAGGCTCAGAGGAGTTAAGAGGCTCAGAGGAGTTAAGCAATTTGGCCGGGGTCACCCAGCTAATAAGCGGAAGAACCAAAATTTAAATGCAGCCTGGCCTGAAAGCATTCTTCACCTCACAGGCATTTGACTTTAGCAAGGTTTCCGCTCATGGAAGAACGCTTCTCTGCGCAGCCTTTCTTAAAACCCCCATGATCTCCTGTCCTACGGAAGGGAAAGGAGATTGTGTAGCCCGGTGGTGGGTGAGAAGGCTAACTTTAAAAGTCGGACAGACCTGGTTAAGCTCCACCTCTGGGGCTGTCATTTCAGCTGCATGGCTTTGCATAAGTTGCTTGACCTCTGTCTGTCTTGGTTTCCCCGCCTAAATTATGGGGATACTAATGATAATATTGTGATGGTGAAGAATTCGTGAAGCAGGGCCCACATCCAGTGGGTCAGAACAGACTGGCACTATCTATCCTTACACTAAAATCTTAACACCAGATTTACTCAGGTGGGAGCTGCCTCTGGGAGCTGTTTTAAAGGGGCTTATCCATTTGCATTTCTAATTACCCTCTAACTACCTGCCTGGCCAGTCCTCTGAGGACTTGCTCGGTGATTGATATGATGCCACTTAGAAATTTCTTTGAATTCCTCAGAAGAAAGGTTTTTCTGTACAGTCCAGCTGGTGGTGTTACCGTTTTGAGGCATCTGAAAACCTAACTGTGCCACTGATACGCTCGTAGGGAGTTGAAAGGGGGATTATCTTTTAAGACTTGAGAATGTTGATGTTTGCAAATATTTTCTTGCTGCCCCTCCTAATACTGCAAATTGACTGCAGAGATAATGGGCAAAGGATGACATCATACGAAATAGCAGCCTTTTAAGTATAAGAGCTAGAGAAACCACTTAGAGTAATTAGGAAATCCTTAAACAAGTGTTTGCAAAGTATTGGCTCACCCTGAAGGCTGGCCTTTTTTTTTTTTTCCCCTGGCATCCAACTTGAAAAATCTGACCTTGAATAATTATCTACTTGCTGGCTTTCAGCACCAGGAGAAGAAGGGTTCTGGGTCACCGTCTGGTTGCATGTGGACGACACTGCTGAACCCTAGTGCAGTTAATCAGCGAGGAGATGTTTGGGAGAGAGCTCTCAGACAGAAGGACTGTGCCAAGTAGAGTTGCAGGGGGCCCCTGCTGGATGCTCTGGGAGAAAGTGCCAACTTTCTTTCCTCTTGCTTCCATTCCAGAACGGCTAGCTGGCTCTTTGGAAAGCTTGGTAAAATCTCTCTTCCTGTTGAAACTGGCTTGGATGCCGAGAGTCACTGTGGCCCCCTCGAGAAAAGCTGGTTTTCTCAGGATGGCCCTTTGACCTATTTCGGAGAAGGGAGAGAATGATTGGAAATCCTGTCTTTTGGAGCATACATCTTCAGTGAGATGGGGTGAACAGGGAGGAAACTAAGCTTGGGGTTGATATTAAATCTTTTATTACCTAGGTCCATACATAATATCTTCTGGAAACCAATTTTCTTGCCCTAAAGAAAGAGAAATGCAAATCAAAACTATAATGACATATCACTTCACACTGGTCAGAATGGCCATCATCAGTGTACACGCTGCTATGCTCAAAATAGATAACCAACAAGGACCTCCTGTACAGCATAGGGAATAGTGCTCAATATTCTGTAATAGCATAACTGGGAAAAGAATTTGAAAAAGAATAGATTCATGTATATGTATATGTTATGTATACATAACATATATGTATATGAATCACTTTGCTGTGCATATGAAACTTTCAGGACATTGTTAGTCGACTATACTCCAATATCAAATGAAAGTTTTTAAAAAAGACTGCAAGCAGTCTATGCTGGAGTGGGTGTTGAGAAAAGGGACCCCTCCTACAATGTTGGTCGGAATGTAAACTGGTACAGATAATGTGGAGAACAGTATGGAGGTTCCTTCAAAAACTAAAAATGGAACTACCATATGATTCAACAATCCTACTCCTGGGCATATATCCAGAGAAAACCATAATTTGAAAAGGTGCATGCACCCCAAAGTTCATTGCAGGACGGTTTATAATAGTCAAGACATGAAAGCAACCTAAACGTTCATCAACAGAGGAATAGCTAAAGAACAATGTCTGTTGATGGACATTCCATATACAATGGAATATTACTCAGCTGTAAAAAGCACAAAGTAATGCCATTTGCAGCAACATATATTGACCCAGAGATTATCATACTAAGTGAAATAGGTCAGACAGGGAAAGACATATATCATATGATATCACTCATGTGTGGAGTCTTATTTTAAGAAATAGACAAGTGAACTTTTTTGCAAAACAGAAACGGACTCACAGACTTCAAAAGCAAACTTACAGTTACCAAAGAGGAAACATGGTTGGGGGAGAAGGCTACATTAAAAGCTTGGGATTAACATATACACACTACTATATATAAAACAGATAGCCAATACGGACCAACTGTATAGTACAGGGAACTCTATTCAGTATTCTATAATAACCTATACGGGTAAAGAACATGAAAAAAATTATTATAATATATGTATATGTATAACTGAATCACTTTGCTATATATTTGAAACTAACACGACATTGTAAATTAACTGTACTCCAATGACATTTTTTAAAATAACACCTCACTTAGCAAAAAACATTCATGGGCAAGCCTTAGTCCTCAAAAACGAATGATGGGCCTTCGTGCGAAGAGTTGACTCATTGGAAAAGACTCTGATGCTGGGAGGGATTGGGGGCAGGAGGAGAAGGGGACGACAGAGGATGAGATGGCTGGATGGCATCACTGACTCGATGGACGTGAGTCTGAGTGAACTCCGGGAGTTGGTGATGGACAGGGAGGCCTGGCATGCTGCGATTCATGGGGTCGCAAAGAGTCGGACACGACTGAGCGACTGAACTGAACTGAACTGAATGGAGTTCAACAAATAGGAGATCCACCCTCATTTATTATCTTTTCATATTCAAAACTATCTAAATTCCAAAGAAACTAAAGGCCTACAAAGAGTTGGGGGATAAAATTTTCCAGATAAATTCAAGCACAGGAATTTAGATTGTCAATGTGTTTTTTTTTTAAATGATGCTCAAATTCCACATGGTAATTTGTTCATACTGTGTCTTGTATTTATTCCTTAAGCTCCTAGTAAAATGCTCTGTGTAGGTTCTCAACGATGTATTGAGTCGCTTAAGTGCCAGGCACTGTGCTGGGTGATGGGGCTACAAGATGGAACACAATCAACAGTATGCCTCCTCTTTTGGAGTGTGCAGTCTCATGGAAGGCACATGTTAGATGAACGTAATCACACACACACATGTGTTATTATAACTCTTGGTAAGAGCTAAGAAGGGAAGGTGAAGATGTTCATGGAGATTTGACTTAGGTGTGAGGTGGGATAGGGTGGCACAGTGAGGACTGGTCAGAGGGGATTTCCTTAAGAGATGGTGTTCCAGCTGACACCTGAGGGATACATATAGAGCTTAACCAGGCAACGAGCAAAGGTTCTCCAGCAATTGATAAAGTATGCGAGGACTCTTGGAAGAGAAGACATTGGTCAACTGGAGGAATTCTCCATCTTAAGCAGCAGGACATGGGGTCAGCAAGACAAGCAGGAGCGAGATGAGCGAAGTTTGCCGGGCTATAGGAAGGCACTGGAACATTATCCCGAAGTCAGAGGGAAAGCATTGATGTGTGTGAAAGTGTGTGTTTCATTTATTGCTTTTACTTACTTTTTATGTTAAAAAAAATTATTGATTTTTTAAATTAAACATTTAAAAATATTTATCTATTTAATTGGCTGTGCTTGGTCTTCTTTGTGACATACAAATTCTTAGTTGTGGCATGTGGGATCTAGTTTCCTGACTGGGAATCGAACCGCCTGCATAGGGAGTGTGAAGGCTTAGCCACTGATCCACTAGGGAAGTCCCTATTTACAACTATTAAAACAGTAAAGTTACACAAACAAGTTTGTATTTTAAGATCCTTTGGGATATATTGTAAGAGGAAGTGAAAGATGTAAGGAGGCCGACTGAGACAGAGTCCAGATGAAAGATAGTGGTCTCAGATGAAGGTGCTGGAGACAGCTACTCGAGGGATAGATCAGGAAGGGACTATTTTTGCAGGAGGAACTGGCAAAGCTTGGTAAGACTGAATGGAGGTGGGGGCTGGAGACAGAGATGATGATATCAAGGATGAATTCGGGATATCTGCCTTCAAGTGGCCATTTACCTAGAAGAAAAACCCTGAAGGCAAGCAAACTTGGAGGTGGAAAATAAATATGAATGAATGAGGCATCATAATGATTTCTTTACTGCCTATTTAAGACTCTGACAGAGGATAAGATGGTTGGATGGCCTCATCGGCTCAATGGACATGAGTTTGAGCAAGCTCCAGGGGTTGGTGATGGACAGGGAAGCCTGGCATGCTGCAGTCCATGGAGTCACAAAGAATCGGACACCACTGAGCAACTGAACTGAACTGAACTGAAGACTCTGACTCACTGACTATCCTGAGAGTAGAACACAGGACCCTGGGCCTCCCTGGTGGTTCAGTGGTAAAGAATCCGCCTGCCCATGCAAGAGCCATGGGTTCAATCCCTGGTGGGGGAAGATCCCACGTGCTCCAGGGCAATGAAGACTGTGTGCCACAACGATGGAGCCTGTGCTCTAGAGCCCGGGAACCACGACTGTTGAGCCCACATGCCATAGGGTCCATGCTCCACAATAAGAGAAGCCACCACAATGAGAAGCTCGCACACCACAACTAAAGAGAAGCCCCCACTTTCCACAACCAGAGAAAAGTCCACACAAAGCAATGAAGACCTGGCACAGTCATAAACAGATAAATTACATAAAGACAGGACCCATGTAGATGATCTGTTCTTGTCCTTGATAGTTTACAAGGATGTGGAGTTGTTTTTACAGCATCCACACCTATATCCCATCTCTTAACATGTGCTCTACTTCTTCATATCTCTCCTGATGGCAGCCTAAGTGTATTCACTCCCAAATTTCTATACTATGCAATGGCTTTTGATGATGAATATAAATCATCCATCCACTCACCCCTCCAAAAAATGGATGGGTTGATCTCTTTTCCATCCCTAGTTGAGCCCTGCTATCCACAGTCTTCTCCTGGTAACCACGGAGGGTGCAATTCTTAAGAGGTATTTTAACAAGGTTTCTTGAGTCATTTCAATAAGTTCTTTAAAAGAAACAGTGTATATTTTTTTTTCAGGAAGTAAACGAGGGCATTTGTACCATTATAAATCATGATGGATTTCCATATTCTCTGCCATAAAGAACCTTTTTTCTCTTAGAAAGGAAAATTAAGGTTGCTGTACCAGGGGATCACTTTCATTATCTTTAGCATACAAATGATCTTTTAAAAAGATTTTCTTCCTCTACATATGTACAGTATCAATGATATAATTTACATTGCATCCTTCATATTAACACTCTGATCCATCATCGCTAACAATGCAGGGTCTTTGTGTGAGGGGCTGTCGGACAAATGTTTTAGCTTGTGAGAAGAAAATTGTTAGCATTTGAATAGAGAATGGTACAGGAAGGATTAATAGCCTACTTTGATGGATTAGAATGTAGGGAAATTGCTCAATATTAATATGAAAATGTTTGTGAATTGGTTGCAAGGTGCTGTCAATGGAAAATGATTATGTCTCCAAGGCCTTATCAGTTGAGACTTGACTCTTAGCGAAGACTTTCACACAAAAGACTGATGAGGGGTGTGGAAGATGGCTGGTTCCAGGAAATGGGACAAAACCCCACCATTCAACCAGTGAAGTCCTCCTGTCACTTTGGGTGCCCTTTCTGTATTATTGTACATCTTTATATTAACATATCTGAATATGCATTTATACTAGAAGAGAAAGGAAAGTGTGGGCAATGTTGTTATGTCCATAGTTTAGCCTTTCCATCTTTGGAAACCCAATCAGAAACAAGCAGGTCATTCTCGCATAGCTAAAATTTTGGTCTGAGTACAATGGTTTCCCAGATGGTAATTTGCAAGGATGGTCGACAGTTCTGAAACCATGATATGGAAATAACTGTTTAATACGAGCGTCAACCAACTCAGTCAGCACCAGCCTAATTTTCGAATGATGTCTATGAGGTTTAGGAGGTGGGTATTAACAAGTCTTATCTGCAAAATTGCACTCTGGTGTTTTCAAGTATCTTAGGTGTTCATTTACCTTAGAAAATAGATTGGACTGAAAGTTCAAATTTGGGACAAAAGGGAAACTAATAAAGCTTTGTTGCCTCTACAAAAGTCTGAAACAATGGCCAGCCCCTTTTGCCCGACTGATGGGGTACCCAGCAGCGTATGAGGGCAGCCTCATCCTGCAGCTGTGCGGTAATGCTGTCATTCATTCTCACTGACATCAGAATAGAAATGACAGGCTGGGCAGCGGGAAACACTGCTCTAAAAATCAAGGCACTGTCTCTTCCAAGAATGGAATGCTCAACAGCATCCTCAGAATAAATTTTTCCTATTTAAGTTTCATATTTAATACTAGAGCAGGCCTTTTCAACGTCAGCACTACAGACCTTTGGGACGGAATAATTCTTTGTTGTGGGGCTGTCCTGCGCATTGTCGATGTTTAGAAGCATCTCTGGCCTCAACCCAGTAGATGCCAGTAGGTTCTCCCCCAGTTGTGATGGCCAGAAATATCTCAGACACTGCCAAATGTCCCCTGTAGGACATCCCAACCCCCAACAGTTGAGAAATACTGAGCTAAAGAAAAGAAAAGTAACTGAGTTATGTAGAAATATTACTGTTGGGATGAAAAGCTTATATAATGTAAAATTTTTTTCTCCTTAAAATAAAAGGTAAGATTCCAGGCTGTTTATTTAAGCATTTTAAAAACAATAATACTAGCAACTGTCTATTGAATGCTAGTGATTTACTGGACATCAAACATTTTGACATCACTCTATGGTCTTCGGAATAACCTGATGAACTGGGTCAAATGATTCCCCCTTAACAGAAACTGAGGCTTCAGTCATTAAACCACTAGCCCTGCATCAACTTGCTGTGTGTATGTGCTCAGTCATGTCTGACTCTTTGCGGCCCCAGGATCCTCTGTCCATAGAATTTTCCAGGCAAGAATACTGGTGTGGGTTGCCATTTCCTCCTCCAGGGTATCTTCCTGACCCAGGGATTGAACCCGAGTCTCTTGAGTCTCCTGCATTGGCAATTGGATTATTTACCAGTGAGCCACCTGGAAGTCAGTTTGCTAAGACAGCATAAATGATGGCCAACTCTGGGTCACCCCGGCAGCAATGCCTGTTCACGGCTTCCAAGCATCCTGGAGGTGAGGTCCCTGCTACAAATAGCTGCAAGGTGCCCCCTGCAGTCTCCTGTGCTGGATGAATCTCAGTCTCCACCTCTACCCTCTGAACGGAGCTCTGAGAGGTTGCCTCCATCCTAGGCTGCTGAAGGGTCGCCAGGCAACGTGGCAGTGGGGAAGGGGGTGGGGCGAGTGTGTAGTAAACCCCAGAGTCCTGCTGGAGAGAGAGGCACTGCTCAGCTCTCCTTGATGCTTTGCACCATTCCTGCTGCATTAAGCTGACGTCTTTGCTGTACGTGTTCACTCCTGCAAGATGCAGAAACCTGAACTAACAGCTCTTGGAATGATACCGCAGCCTGGGGACCTGTGCAGTGCTTCCTCTTTCCCCATAAACTTTGTAAGTGAGATGCCCTAAAATGGTGACATTTGATTTTGGCCTGATATCTAGTAGTTTCAGTCTAGTTGGCACAGCTAAGTACGGAGTCTGTACAAAAATAAATGCACCTCTGGAGAAATATGCAAATTGACATAGGTTTTTTGGGGAGGTCATAGAACCCGCCAAGGCTTTTTTTCCCTAGAGTCAGATTGTGGAGTCATTTCCTAATGAGTATGTGGGCTTTCCAAGAATTTTATCATAACTCAGAGTAACACCTTCTTCATTTAAAAAAATCTGTTTTGGACATACTGGGATCTAATTTGTGGAAATGAGCAGTTATAGTAATCAGCCAGTGTGTGCTAGGCAGACAGGTGACAGCCTCCCCGGGCCTGGCAATGTGCATTTAAGAGAGCTGACCGTTCGCAAGGCCACCTGTGGCAGATGCGTCCCCCGCCTGCCCCCGGGATCGGCAGCTCCATTATCGCTGTTGTCAGTGTTTGTGGAGTGTCGACCCTGTGCGCCAGCCAGGCCTTTCCCAGGTAGAGATGTTCATCGTCACCCATTAATTCCCAGGCGAAGACAGAGTCGCAATAGAGGGCTGGCGGCTCTTGATCGCTGCGCTGGACTTTCTGCTTTAATTCCTCCTTGTCTGTGGTTCACGAGTGCCATCCTGCATCCTGTCTGTTGTCAGATTGGCCCAGATTCCTCTCTTTTCTTTTTGAATTAAAAACATTCCCCCAAAGTTACAAAGTTACCTTCCTAGTTCTAAAAAAATTCCATTAAGCTCCTCTTTGCCTCCTCAAGTTCCCTATTCACCCACCCCAATTCCATTGTCTACAAGTGACTCATCTCTTTCTGATATATCTCTGTGCACATATTCCCTTGTTTCTAAATCACATGTTTGTATAGCTTTTTCTTCATTTTTAAGTCTAGGTACTGTCTGTTAACTCCCCACTGTAGAATATGAGCTTCCAGTTCTTCATGTATTTCCCTACCACTGCCCCCAGGACACACCTGCCTGGCAACACAAGCCCCCCTTCCAACCACCTTCCTCACAATAGAGTTACATCACAGTTTGCATTTAACTCAACATTCAACATTTACCTTGTTTTGATCATGTCAGTATAACCCATGACTGAGCCATTGATTGTATTATGATTACATTTCCTTCTTGTGTAACTTTTTGTTTTTCCTGGAGTTGCCAATATCGATGTACCTCTCAGTCATTCACATGCAGCCTATCAAAACTGTGACTGTCTTCCCAACATTTGTAACCACATCTGCCATTTGATCAGTTTGGGGTTCTTACAGCTGACATCCCTGTGGCCCCCAGCACTAGCCCCTCGGTCTTTCTTCATCATCATCCCAGGGGGGGCCCCTTTCGTCTCTTTATTAAGTTAAATCTTTGCTTCCTGTCCCTGTCTTTCAGTGGGCATCATCTAGTGACTTCTGACCGTAGGTTCATGTCTTATACTTCTCTGACACTGAAAATGTCTTTTCCCTAATGTGTCAAGACTTCCCATCACGTGTCAAGACTGCAAGTGACCCCATTTCAAAACATCATAAAAACCTCTTAGAGTTTCCTCTACCTTATTGCTCCCAAGGCAGCAGCCTGTTTTTTGGAGTCATAGACTTTTTTTCCTAGCTCTCAGGAGTATTGAGTACATCCCTGTAATCTATTTCCCACTGACGTCTCAAGATTAATAACAGCCTGCATTGTGTGGCCCTTTCCTGTGTAGCAAGCACTGCCATAGACATCCCCCACTGCAGGAGCCAGGTAAACATTACCAATGCTGCGTCTGACAAAGCTGAGCCTGACTCGGGGCCACACTGTACATAACTGGGGTCTAGGACACAGGCTTCAGGCTCTAGGCGAGTGCTTGAGAGACCAACGGTGCATGTGCAGGAAGTACCACAGAATCAGAGGCACCATGGAAATTTTTCCTTTGATGAGCTTAGCCAGAAGTTTGCATTAAGAAATTCTTCCAACAAGCTCTTTTTTGTATCAGCCAATGTGTTTTAGATAAGTTTAGTATGTTATGGTTTAATAAGGGCTTCCCTGATAGCTCAGTTGATAAAGAATCTGCCTGCAATGCAGGAGATCCGAGTTCTACTCCTGGGTTGGGAAGATCCCCTGGAGAAGGGACAGGCTACCCGTTCCACTATTCTTGGGTTTCCCTGTGGCTCAGCTGGTAAAGAATCCACCTGCAAGGTGGAGACCTGGGTTCGATTCCTGGGTTGGGGAGATACCCTGGAGGAGGAGGGAAAGGCTCCCCACTCCAGTACCACATGCAGGTAGTACCAGAGAATCAGAGGCAACGTCAGAAAATTTTGCTTTGATGAGCTTAGCCAGAAGTTTGCATTAAGAAATTCTTCCAACAAGCTATTTTTTTTTTTTTTTGTATCAGCCAAAGTGTTTTGGAAAAGTTTAGTATGTTACGGTTTTATACGGTTTTTAATAATTTTATTTATTTGTTTTTGCCTGTTGGTGGGTCTTCATTGCTGCGGGGGCTTTTCTCAAGTTGTGCCAAGCGGGGCCCTGCTCTCTAGCTGCGATGCATGGGCTTTTCATGATGGTCGCTTCTCTTGTTGCGGAGCACTGGCTGTAGGGTGTGCAGGCTTCAGTAGCCACGGTGTGAGAGCACAGTAGTTGCAGCTCCTGGGATCTAGAGCACAGGCTCAGTAGTTGTGGCTTACGGGCTTAGTTGCTCCATGGCATATTCCTGGACCAGGGGTTGAACCCACATCTCCTGTATTAAGCCACTAGTGAAGCCCCTGGTTCTGTAAGTTTTTGAAGTCTATATGGTCCAACTCTTGGCCACTCTCTGGACTGTAGCCTGCAAGGCTTCTCTGTCCATGGGATTTTCCTGGCAAGAATCCTGGAGTGAATTGCCATTTCCTTCTCCAGGGTATCTTCCCAACCCAAGGATTGAAACCTTGTCTCCTGCATCTCCTGCATTGCAGACGGGTTCTTTACCCACTGAGCCACCTGGGAAGCCCATATGGTAGGTCAAGGGAGCCCCATAATATTTTCTGGGTCTAGGGCTTCTAAAGGTCTTCAGTTCAGTTCAGTTCAGTCCCTCAGTCGTGTCCCACTCTTTGCGACCCCATGAATCACAGCACGCCAGGCCTCCCTGTCCACCACCAACTCCCGGAATTCACTCAGACTCACATTCATTGAGTCAGTGATGCCATCCAGCCACCTCATCCTCTGTCATCCCCTTCTCCTCCTGCCCCCAATCCCTCCCAGCATCAGAGTCTTTTCCAATGAGTCAACTCTTTGCATGAGGTGACCAAAGTACTGGAGTTTCAGCTTTAGCATCATTCCTTCCAAAGAAATCCCAGGGCTGATCTCCTTCAGAATGGACTGGTTGGATCTCCTTGCAGTCCAAGGGACTCTCAAGAGTCTTCTCCAACACCACAGTTCAAAAGCATCAATTCTTCAGCGCTCTAAAGGTCTTAATCTGTTTGTTTAGATGATTTGCTCCCCCACAACTTTCCCACCCACTTACTCTACTTTGATGAAGTTAATTTCTATAATGATTCTTAAGTTAGGTTTATCCTAGGAAACTAACTTTTAGGCATTGACCAAAAATTCCTGTAAGAATGTTCTCTTGACTAAAAAGCTTTGCAGTTGAAAAAGAAAGAAAGAATTTTATATCCAAATTAGCAGGAGAAAATTTTCAGTCTATGCTCTCTCTCTCCCTAATATTTTCCCTTGACCCTACTCTACTTCCTCCCACCATGCTAGGAATACAATGTTACTGATCATGGTAGGTGGGAAAAGAAAAATCAAAACGAAAGAATTCCACTGACCTTTATCAGAGTTTATAGACCATTTTTGGTTAGCATATGCAAAGACCCTGTGGCCCTTTTAAGTCTCCCCATTCCCTCAATGCTCTGCTTTCTCAGGTAACAGCTAGCTAATTTTTAAAGTACTTTTTTTTTTTTTTTCCTCCTGGCTGTACCACACAGCAGGTGGGATCTTAGTTCCCAACCAGGGATTGAACCTGTGCCCCCTGCAGTGGAAGTGCAGAATCTTAACCACGGATTGCCAGGGAAGTTTGGAAAGTACTTTTTAAAGTAATTTTAAAAATAATTCCTGATGAAATATTCTGGATGAATGTGATTTAATCGATTTGAAAAAAAAACATGTTCTAGAGACTATTCGTTAATCCAAAGAGGGAAGAGAAATAGTGGAATTTCTGATCTTAGCAGGCAGGGGACTTCTCTATTTTCAGCCATGGACAACAGCCCACCTGGAGAACCAAGGAGGTACAGACAAAACAAGGAAGTATTTGAGATCACTCCTTACTGTAAACTGAGATAATATAAAACATTCCTTAATCTGTATTACAAACACAGAGAGGATAGCAAAGTGCTTGGTAATGTAATACAGTATCTGAGAGACCTTGACTCCCCATAAGCATCTTAGTTTTTACCAAACCAATTTCATTTCCTGACATTTCCCTGCCAACATATAGCACTCTCACATAACTCCCTTGTGCATACATGTTCAGTTGTGTTCAACCCTTTGCAACCCCATGGACTGTGACCTGCCAGACTCCTCTGTCCATGGGACTTCCCAGGCAAGAATACTGGAGTCGGTTGCCATTTCCTTTTCCAGGGGATCTTCCCGACCCAGGGATCAGACCTACATCTTTTACTTTAGCAGGTGGATTCTTTACCACTGAGCCATGGTAAGCCCCCATAACTCCCTCACAGAAGGTATATTCCTGTACCTCATTATTCCATACCTGCCCCAAACCAGATTTTCTTTTCCTCAGGCACAGTCTGCATAAAATTAAATGTGAGTAAGTGTGTGTATCAGTGAGGGCTTAGGGTTGCAAATGGAGAGGTGGATTATTATCTTAAGTAGAAAGGGGAATTTAGTCAAAGTTTATCACACTGTGTAGAATTGATATTCAAAATAGTAACTGATAGGGTCTGGCACTGGCCAATCAGAAGGGGACTGGAACAGGTTCCTGGTGGCCTCCTGCTGTTCTGGGAGTTAACCCTTAGCTTTCCCTTGATGGAGAAAGCTAGACAGAATGGCGGGGGCGGGGGGAGGAGGGGGGTGAAGGGCAGGGGGTTTTTCAACTAGAGCAGGAGGAAGATGCAGCCAAGGAGCTTGGAGCCACAGCTGTTTACTGATGGGAGCAGGAGTACCTCGACATTTTCACCACTGGCACAGGCTCAGTAAGGCAGACCCGCTGAACATCACTGCTGGCTGCGAAAGACACGAAGAGAAGCAGGTTGGAGAAGAATTCAGAAACCCAGATAGTAGGAATGGTGCCTGCGTATCCTTTGGGGCTTCCCAGATGGCATTAGTGGTAAAGAACCCATCTGCCAGTGCAGGAGAGGTAAGAGACACGAGTTTGACCCCTGGGTTGGGAAGATCCCCTGGAGGAGGAAATGGCAACCCACTGCAGCATTCTTGTTTGGAGAATCCCATGTACAGAGGAGCCTGGCGGGCTACGGTCCATAGGGTCACAAAGAGTCAGACATGACCGAAGTGACTTAGCATGCACGCATGCATGCTCCATATCCTTTATGAGACCTACTGGGGAGGTTCCAGTTGCTGATTCTGAGCATCACTGCTGTGAGGGAATTCCTCACTGTGCCTTCATCTTTGTGGCATTCTTGCAGGAAGCACAGTCCTGCATGGGAAAGTCCAGGCTGGCCAACAGTAAGCATGCCCCCTGAGGCCAGGGAGTGAGGAGGGCAGTGCTGCTTCCTACTACACAGCCAGTGGGATTTCTTCCAAGGAGAAAAGGGCTTTTGATGCTGTGTATCCATCCTACTAGGCTTCCCTGGTGGCTCAGATGGTGAAGAATCCACCTGCAATGCAGGAGACCTGGGATCGATCCCTGGGTTGGGAAGATCCCCTGGAGGAGGGCATGGCAACCCACTCCAGTATTTTTTCCTGGAGAATCCCATGGAAAGAGGGGCCTGGTGGGCTACAGTTCATGGGGTGGCAAAGAGTTGGACATGACTTAGTGACTAAGCATAGCCCAGCATCCACCCCACTAGGATGAAGGTTTACTGTTGGGACAAAGACGCTTCCTATAAGATGGTCTGTCTCCAAACCTGTTTTTCTTTCTCTCATCCAAAGAAGAATTTTGTAAACAAATCATCTTTGTCATCACACACACACAAAAAAACCCTTAAAACAACTGCAAGGTGATCGGCACTGTGTTGCCAAGCTCAAGGTCACCTTGGATTTTCATCCCGACTCCCATGCTTTACTTCTCATTAAAATATTTGACAAGAATTCTTTGCATGGATGAGCAGCTCCAGCCACCCCGGCCTCACACTGCTCTCACAAAGATGTTGTCCTGTCATAGTAAATAATTGTGCCACCAGCTGAAAACCAGTATCTGTGTTATACACACATTAACACAGAAATCTGACATTCATACAGGTACGATGCCAGAAGATACTGCATGATTTTTTGATGAAATAACATGGATTTCCTTCCCTTTAGGTTACTTATGACTGGCCTAAAAAAGTAGGGTTTTACATCTTTATTCATTTCCGGATCCCTGTTGCACTTGGCAAAAAGCTTTGATCACAGTTGATGGTTGAAAATGTTTATTGAGTTGGACAGCGGTGTGGGGAATTGCAAGAATATGACCACGTTCTAAGTCTCAGAAGCTGTATATGGGAGGAGATCAAGTGCAGTGGTTACTGTTACAGGATGACCAACTGTCCCCGTCTGCCTGGAATGGGGAGGGTGCCCAGGACACTGGATGTGCAGGCTTAAAACTGGCAAAGTCAGGGGCTAGGGTACCTGACAACCTGGATTTGAATTCTAGTTCTACCACTTATCAGCTGTGTGACTCAGTTTTGTACCTGTAAAATGTCAACAATACCCCATTTATCATTGGGCATTGGAAATATGCTCATATGTATAACATATTTAATTAGCATATGTAATATGTATAAAGGCCTTGGATTATGGTGGTTCATAGTACATACTCAGCCCGTGTTGACAAATAGTAAATTATTGTAATGCTCAACTCTAATGTCTCCCACCAGAGCCCAGAGGATGCTTCCATGAATATCTTTCTTAGCATTGGTAAGTCTTTTTACAATATTGTGTGTCATAAAAATTTTTAGATGGTTGTCTTACTAGGTGACTCTATCACATACCCCAAAACACACATACCTGTATGCACACACACCCATAACACAATGCTGGCTGTTTTTGTACTGCCAACTTGAAGATTTCTCCAAATTATCCAGCTGAAATGAAAGTTGGGGAGGTGAGGTGAGCAGAAAAAGCCTCAATAAATACCATTGAAATGCCACCAAGGCTCTGCGCTCTTTAATTTCCCCCCTCTCTCTGAGGGAAATGTTCCTTATCCCCAATTTCATGGACAAGCTTCAATCAGTGTGCAAATATTTTGCCATCCCTAGGACCTGATTTCTTCATCTAAGTATTCAGAAGTCTTTAGTCCGCATGTGAAAGAACACAGAGGCCTTATCATCTTACATGGAAACCAGGGTATGTGCTGAAAGCTAACCCAGGAAAGAATAATCGTGGTCTGTAAGGCAAAGGCTTGCCAGCTCTCTGAGCTAGCGCTCCCCTGAGCCAATGGGGCCCAACTGCTGTTAGCCTGGCCTCGCTTTTTATTGGGTTCTGGCTCTGTGAGCTCAGATCACGAGGATGAAAAGAAGAAATGGTCAATAATCCGGGTGTTTTGTCTGTGCTGTCAAGGGGGTGGGTGTGCAGCTGAGTTCTGACTTTCTGTTAGGCCTGAATCCTTTTTCTTTCTCTTTAGACTGTAAGATCTACTCAAGGTGAATTACACTCAGAAATGTAATGCAGCTACAATGTTTTCTTGTTTCCCTCTGCTTTTCTTTTTTTTTTTTGGCCGAGCTGTGTGGCATGCAGGATCTGAGTTCCCCCACCAAGGATCAAACCCGTGTCTCCTGCATTGAGACCTCAGAGTCTTAACCACTGGACCACCAGGGAAGTCCCTCCTCCTGCTTTTTAGAAGAAAGAAGCAAAGCAACATGAAGTAAATGAATAGAAATCTTTAGTTAAAATGATGTTAAAGAAATAGGATATGATACAGTGTCAGTAAGGGCTTCCCAGGTGGCGCTAGTGGTAAAGAACCTGTTTGCCAATACAGGAAACATAAGAGACATGGGTTCGATCCCTGAGTCAGGAAGATCCCCTGGAGGAGGGCATGGCAACCCATTCCAGTATTCTGGCCTGGAAAATCCCATGACAGAGGAGCCTGGCAGCTACAGTTTTATATATATATATATATATATATATATATTTTTTTTTTTTTTTTGGCTGAGCTGTGTGACATGTAGGATCTTCGTTCAGTCACCAAGGATCAAACCCATGTCTCCTGCATTGAGACCTCAGAGTCTTCATCACTGGACTGCCAAGGAAGTCCCTCCTCCTACTTTTTAGAAGAAAGAAACAAAGCAATATGAAGCAAATGAATGGAAACCTTTAGTTAAAATGATGTTAAAGAAACAGGATATGATACAGTGTCAGTAAGCATTGCCTGTGTTGGTGTTTCCAGGTGTAGGACACATGTCGCTGAATGTGGGTGAAAAGATTTTAGGCGTGGCATTAAATAACAGAGACTTACACAGTGAGAAAGACTCCCTTTTCCAGTCTTTAATCCCTTTATCTCCATCTGGAAGAAAGTCTCAGCTGCATGCTAAGAGTGTGTCTTTTAACATCTTGCCAACACTTGCTAACCTGCCCCTTTCCCAGAGATCAGTGGCCTAAGGTTCAACTCTTAACGGGGCAATAGAATCTCTTTGGAATTTAATAACATTGCTTTTGTTTGCATTTTATTTACTTTTCGTATTTGTCTTCTTTTCCACTTATAGCACTGGGTGAAGTTTTTTTTTGTTGTTAAATAAAAGTATGCCTATTTAAAGAAAGTCATTAAATCATTATAGTAAGGTAAGTGTATAGATTTGTCAAAAAGACTATCATGAAGACAGTCTGTACACAGTCTAATTTTAGGAACCAATGACCAAGATCTTCAGTGTGAAGGGACAGAATAATTCTTTCATCCATCCATCCATTCACTCGTGCACCCATCCATCCATCCTCCACCCATCCATCTGCCATCTTTTTATCCACCCATACATCCACTCATCTTTCCATTCCCCCATTTGTCCATCCATCCAACAAATATCTATTGAGTATCTACTATGTTGTGTGAACCCTGCGGATCGGGGGGGCAAAGTCCTTGGTCTTAAGGAGTAGTAGGTGAGCTAGATGGCAATCAAATAAATAAGTAAGCACATAACATAATATCAGAAATAAGGTGAAAGAAAAGAACACCAAAGGACTAGAGAGTGACAGAAGTGGAGGTTCTATTTTTGACTGAGTGGTTAGGGCAGAGCCCTGTGGGGAGATGCTGTCTGAGCAAAGCTGGAATGAAGATAGGTGTGAATTCTCCTGTGTCTGGAGGAAAAGCATCTCAGGAAGCTGGAACAGCCAGTGTGAAGTCCTGAGGCAGGAGTGTGCCCGGGCTGGAGGGGCTGCAGCACAGTGAACAAGGGGCGTGGCCCACGACGTGACTGGAGATCTCTGGGCAGGACTGGAGTCTCATTGGGCTTCATCGGCCCTGGGGATAATTTTATTCCTAGTGAGATGGGGGCCATTTGAGTGAAAACATGATCTGATTTACATTTTTAAAGGTCGCCCTGGCTGCTGTGAGGAGAAGAGATGGGGGAGGCTGTGGAGGAGACAGGAGGAAGACCCTCCAGGCTCTTCCAGGCCATGGCTTCTATTAATACCCAGACAGGGGTGTTGAGAAATGTAAGCCCCCTAAACCTGGGAACCTTTATTGATCACTTCTAAGGGATGAGTGAAAACTGCGTGAGAGTCTCTCGTCTTTCTCCTCTGAATGGTCCCCCACAGATCTCCCATCTCAGACACGCAGTGGACTTTGCATGTGTGCTAAGCCGCTTCAGTTGTGTCTAACTCTTTGTGACCCCTTGGACTGTAGCCCGCCAGGCTCCTCTGTCCATGGGATTCTCCAGGCAAGAATACTGGAGTGTGTTGCCATGCCCTTCTCCAGGGGATCTTCCCGACCTAGGGGTTGAACTCATCTCCTGCATTTGCAGGCAGGTTCTTTACCTCTTGCACCACCCCATCTCAAACTCTCAGTGGACTGAACCACCTGCAAGTCTAATTGTTATAATCTCTCTGCCTACGCTTCTAACTAGGCGTTCAAGAGAAACATTCTCCTCTCACCTCTGCAAAGGCAGCCCAAACCTCACCAAGGACAGAATGAAGTTACTAGGAGACTGCATCCAGTTCCCTTAAAAGAACCTGCCATAGGATCTACCGTCCATCAGGCCCCACCCTCTGGCATGCCAGTCCATTCACTCCTGAAAATCACCATAGTCACTCTTAATCTAGTTCCTTGGACTTATCTTTTGGGCTCCATCGGCCAGTTCTTATGATCCAATGTCAAAAGCTAGGCTCCACAAGCTGAATGACAGGACCACCAGCTCACCATGTTGAAATGGAATTATCAGGCTGAAATCAGAAGCCATTTAAGGCTCCAACAAGCTCTCAGTGTGGCTGTTGATTCAGGAGACTATACTTTCCCAGACAGTGGTGCTATTCCCAGCAGATGTTTTGCTTGCATGGAGGAGGTCTCTTCGGAGGAGTAATTTACCAATATTCAGTAAGGCTAAAACGTCAAGAATCTGCAAATCTCTTGATCCCATTTCTTCGGAAGTCCCAGAAGACAAAAACGCACCCAAAGTGCCTTGGAGGTACATCTTATCCTTCAAGGGAGAGCAGGAGAAGTCTGCTCTGTGTGTTTGCTCTGAATATTCCCCAGTAAGCTCTACAATGTAGCTGCTTATTCAGCTGGTGAACTGAAACATAATCATGACCATAGCAATGAAAACAAGAGCTGTTTTATTTTCAACATGGCAGCCTCAATCATCCTTGCATTAAGTACGTCACAGCAGGTCCCCTCTACTCTCAAAGCCTTCCAGTGGCTCCCATTTTGTAGTAACATCCAAAGTTTTCCTGAGACTCCCCTGCCTTTGCAAATCTGGTCCTCTCTTGCCTCGCTGATGTCATCTCCCACCACCCTTGGCCTCCCTTGTTTTCTCCAGCCGTGCTGGCCCTGTTACAGCTCCTCAGCAACTCTGGGCGTGCTCTCACCTTAGGGCTCTGCACTGCCCCCATGCTTGGAGCAACAGCATTCACCATATCCTCTTGGCCAATTCATTCAGCATCTCCAGGTCTTGGCTTACGTGTCACCACTTTAATGCGTCTGACCCTGACGATCCTGTGCCCTCCTACAGCTGTTCTTCTTTCACCACAACCTTTGTTTTTTCCATACTACTTTCACCTAAATTCCATAGGACTGTCTTGTTTATTATTTATTGTCTTTTATCCACACTAGACTATCAGTTCTACCAGGTCAGGGATTCTGTTATTTCTGTTCTATTGTGTTCACCAGTGTATCCCACACACTTCAAATAGAGTCCAGCATGTAGAAGGAGCTCCGTAAATTGCTGCTGAGTGCTAACTGGCTCACATTTTTTGGGTGCTTAGTGGGTGCTCTTGTTATATTACATTTGAAGATCCCCTGGAGAAAAGAATGGCTACCCAATCCAGTATTCTTGCTTGGAGAATTCCATGGGCTGAGGAGCCTAGCAGGGTACAGTTCGTGGAGTCACACAAAGTCGGACATGACTGAGTGACTAACACTAATCCTTTACATGTACACCTATAATCCAGGGAAAGGTAATATTATTAACCACTTTTACAAGTG
Organism: Bubalus bubalis; assembly: GCF_019923935.1. Classification (NCBI taxonomy): domain Eukaryota; kingdom Metazoa; phylum Chordata; class Mammalia; order Artiodactyla; family Bovidae; genus Bubalus; species Bubalus bubalis. The sequence goes on along the minus strand of NC_059174.1, from coordinate 22,621,756 downwards.
AAGAGACTGAAGCAGAGAGAGGTAGATTAACCTACAAGGGTCACACAGCTAGTAGATAATGGAGCTAGGATTCAGAGCCAAGCAGCCAGTCCTAAAATACTCGTTAAGAACTCTATCAACTAGACTGAAATAAGCAATGCCAAGAAGAGGACACACACTCAGCAGGCAGGCTTTGCTGGTGGTAGACATCAGTCTGCTGCTCCGACATTCATTCTCTACCTGGCAGCTGCACCCAGTTTTCCTCTAGGGAGTCACTTCCTCTGCTTTCAGTCTATGGGACTCTATATTCCTGACCTGGGGCAAAGCACCTGACAAGAGAAAGCCAATCAGCACTCATGATCCTCGGGTCTTGGTGATTGATTCAGGGGCGGTCACGTGACCTGATCAGCACTGAGAATGCTGGAACAAGATGGCTTCACTGCTGCAGGACCTAGAGGCTGGGAGGGTAGAAAGCCCACTGAGGCCCTGGGGCTGCCCACTGGGCTTGGCTGAGGCCCTGAAGGGCTCTTCTTTCTACTCCAGCATCCTCTGTGAGGAACAACACCTCTCTGCAGTAGAACACCCCTTTGGTTTCCCGCTTTCATTTCTCTTTTTCTTTCTCTTTGCTTCCTTCTTTCCGCTCTTCTTTCTTTTCTTTTTCCCTCCCTCCCTCTTTCTTCCTTTTTTTCCCCCTTCCTTCCTTTTCTTACATTAACTGACTGATTACTGTACACCAGAAATTATCCTACATTTAAATACATTATCCCATTTCCTCAACAACCATATTAGATGGTAATGTTTAATATTCCCACTCTATAGAGGAAGACAGCCTAGAAAATCTGCACAGGGTCACCCAGTTGACAGAGTCCAATTTCAGACCCAAGCCATCTGTCGCCAACCTGTGTGCCCTTAATCATTTGGAAACACTGCCTCCCTTGTGGAGCACAGGGGTTTGTGTTGGGCAGGCCAGAGTGAACAGAAGAAGAAAGGGTGGCTACAAAGTCAGCTACTGTGACTGTAGGTAACAGTATAAGAGGCAGACTGGCATCATGATTAAGAACTAAGCTTTGCATTCAAGCCAGCTCTGGTTTGAATTCAGCCTGTTCCATATACTAGCTGTGTGGGCTTGGCACATTCATTAGTCTTTCTGAGTTCTTGAATCCTCATCTGTACCATGAAGGTACATGTTAATCCCTGCCTTGAAAATATGTTGCCTGATTTAACTGAAAAGATGGATACAAAGCGTGATCCCATTATTTAGTACATAAGTGAAAGCTGATATGATAATAACATGTATATATAATTTTTGTTAATATTCTGATTATTCTTAATCACCCTTAGGCTCCTCAGTCCCAGCAACAGTCATCTGCAGACAGAAAGCTAAGTCTATTTTCTCCCCTGTGACATTAGCCAAAAGCCCCCTTCTAGCTGTACCCTTAGAATTGAAGACTACGTATACGACAAAAAAATCCACTTAAACTATGCCAGTTGAATTTTGTCAACCTTGGGAGGGAAAATGTATGATGTGTAGCCTTCAGGATGTGGCTGTGTTTAAAGAGATGTTCTCAGAAATATGCATGTGCCCCAGTGAGGGGCAAATTAGTCTGAGTCCTCCCCAGGTGATGTCAAGCAGACACCTCTTTCAGAATTAGCAATCTGGCTATGAAAGCACTGGTATTGTGCCACGGGCATAAACCTTCACAAGCAGGGAGGGGATTGTACAAACAGGAAACATCTCCCAGATCTCGGATGAATGCAGCTGTGAAAAATAGCATTTTAATAAGTGTGTTCTCCGTAATGGAGGCACTTTTCTTGCAAAGCCTCTCTTTTCTATCCTGAGAAACATGGAAAGTTTGGCTAAGCAGAAGCCATGGTGAAAATATTGGTTGGCCAAAAAGTTCATCTGACACACAGAATACACACATATTTAGAAAATATTGGGATGGCCAAAAAAGTTCTTATGGGTTTTTAATATTTTCTGAATACACGTGTATTCTGCATGTTAGTTTCATTGCACATTGTAGATAACTTTTGAGACTCCAAGGGCATATGAGCTCCACGGAAATGCTTCTCCATCTTGAGCCAACAGAATTCACCAAACCTATTTTACAGTTGGAGGTTCCAGCTTCCCACCTTCCTTCCCCACTTTCTATAACTGCGCAGTTGTATTTATGTTTATAAAAGAGCTTTACATGTGTGTGTGAGAGACAGCACCAACCATCAGACTATTTGAAGTTAAAGCCCTTTGCCAGGTTCCATTTTCTTCACAGCATTCCTTTCCACCTCTATTTTTTTTCTTTAAAACACACACACACACACACACACACACACACACAACCTGATTTGAGAACACTTGATGCAGTTGGAACAGATTGGCCCCAGCAATTCCTTCTTATGCTCCCCAAGAGGGAAGAGTGGAGGCAAGAGAGCCCAGAAGATTCTGGAAGGGTGGGAGGTGGGAAGATGCCAAGAAAGGGCAAGGGTGAATGGGGCCATAGCCGCAGGGGATGTTCAATAACTCTCTTACCCTTTATGCTGTGGGACAGGGGCTCATTTGCTCAATTTGGGGTGACAGCAGCCGTTTTTGCTGTAGTGGAGCCAGAGTTTGAATTAAGTGCAGCTCTCGGAAATCGAAAGCCGCATTCGTTATCTTAGCCATGGGAGGGTATGGAAATCAGAGGCGTTTTGGCAAGGGCTACATAAATCCAAGGTTTGTCAGGGGCCGATCCAGCCAGGAAGGAAGGAATGCAGTTTTCCTCTGACGGTGTGACTTCCTGCTTCTTCTTGGAGTGGTTGTCTGGACTCAGGCAGAAGCAAAATCGGCATCAGTTACTTGAAAGGAAACCAACCTTATTCCTGAAGGTTTGGCAGCAGAAATATTCATTGTTGAGAAAGGAGAAGAAAAAAAAACAGCCTAATGAACTCTCCTCTCTTCGGTATTTTCAAAGGCCTCTTGTGTGGTGGCTGCTTTTTTTTTTTCTTCCAGAGTTCTGAGGAACTCTCTCATTAGCTCCTCAATAAATGCTACTTTAAGGGCTTGTAGCTTTGTCATTAAATCTTCACTCCAAGATGAATTAAGGTGGCGGCCAAGAAGTGCCCTCCCCACCCCGCAGCCCCCAGCGAGCTTCTTTACAATTACCAAAAAGGCAGGAAAATAGATTTGTGGGCGATTTTTAGTACTCCTTTACGCGCCTTCCTGTCAAACAGTGATTAATTCAGGGCCACTTAAGTTTTCCAAACTTTCATCCATAATGGGCACGTTGACATTTTTATTTGAATCTCTTTACGCCATCCAAAATAATCTCCTTCAGCAACAGAAACTGCTGGTTAATTGCCACAGAGCAGCTGTTACCTCTTCTCTGTCGACAGCCTCTTTGGGGATGGTTTGGAGCTTGGTGCCTGCGGAACACACGGGCCTGCGACAGCGGGTGTCAGGTGGATGGGTTGAATGGCCCCCTTGTTCCTGACTGTCTGTGTCTACACCAGTATCAGGGCCAAACAAAGCCCTCCGCATCTAAATATAGCATTTTCTTTGGCCTCAGGCCCTTACTGTCTTGTTTTTCCATTCTTCCACACTCTAAAACATATTCAAGAGAGCCCTCCCGACTGCCGCCCCCGCCACCCTCTTAACATGACTGATTCTTTTTTACCCAGATTTGCATATTCCTTGGATCAGACCACATCCTGGAAATAGAAATTCATGTGCACAATTAATCTGATTATCTGGTTAACTGAGGGCTGGCCAGAAAATGGCTTTGAAAATTCTCTATTGCTGTGAAGTCTTTTTAGACGGTGTTGAGACAGGCTCAGAAAGCAGAATCTCAGACCTGTAAGGGAAACAGGTGTCCACGTACTCCGATCCCTATGAGGTGGAAGGCAGCACCTCTGGGTCCAGCTGAGTTACTTGGATTTTGCATCTTCTGCACAAGCCATTGCAGTTTTGAATGCTTTTTGTCCTTGGATATTTCTGAAAGTGGTGTTATTCAGGGACATCTAAGAATTGTGTTGGCCATACAGCCCCTCTAGGCCCAGAGTTCTATCCTTGGATCAAATTAGATACTAGAATCATGCTCGTTTCTGCTGGATTTTTTGGCCCAAGGTAAGGAGTTCCACGGCACACATGTAGTCGGCCCTCTTCTCTGCCTGGCCTCCATGTGGCTTGAGTTCTTGTTGTATTTCCTGCCTTAATGTTTAGTGAACTCCAGTGAATGTTGTTGTTGTTTTAATTGTTCACTTGATGATGGGGAAGCCTGCAGACCTTCAGGATCCCATATTGACCCCTCTCCTGTCAATATGGAGTTATCAGTACCTGGGTGGCCCTTTTGGAGCCGTGAACCACGGTTGCCGATCACAGACTCTACATATTTGTTGTCTTATCATCTGCTCTTCTCCAAGAGGAGGCAGATCTATGCCAATCCAGAGCCTGGGAATCCACTTAGATGAAATCTGTTCATCAATGTTGCCTTATGGGCCACCAGAAGGATATCCTTTACCAAGGGTTGGTATAACTTGAGGCCAAAAAAGAAAAGCAAGGAAAATGGCTAATTTAAAATGATCGATCTACTCTTTTCAGATTGTAAAAGTCATATGTGTTATAATAAGTTCTCACAATACAGAAAAGTGAGAGAAGTCCAAAGTTCCCTGAAGTCCTGCAGAAATGTTTTGAAAAAAAAAAAAAAAAAAATCTGGCCCAGGCCAGGCCCATGTGGAGGTGGTATGGCCTTGAATCTAGATGTGATTACGGGTTGGGCTTCTACAGTTTAAGCTGTCAACCCCACCACCTGCTTCTTCTGTCGTCCAAGCATTGATAGAAACCCCAGGCAGCCATCCAGCTCCCCTGGAAGGCCCAGCTGAGAGCAATGTTATTCAGGGACATCTAAGGATCATGACGGCCATGCACCCCTTGAGGCCCCAGAGTTCTATCTTTGGATCAAGTTGGACACTTAAATCTTGCTCCTTTGTGCTGGATCGGCTTAGCCCAAGGTGAGGCGTTCTGTAGCACATGTGTGGTCAGTCATCTGCCCTCTTCTCTGCCTGGCCTCCGTGTGGCCTTGAGTTCTTCTCACAATAGGTTCTGTGAACCAACCAGGCAGCTGCAGTGGGTACTAGACAGGTGCCCATTTGCTTTACTTTTTTACTCTTGCTCTGGAATTTAATAACAGCGTTTGCTCTCAAGTGGACATTGAACTTGTGTTTCCTGACCCCCTTATGAAGGCAAAGTTGCTTTGACAATGAAGTGCCCGGAAAATATTTCTCCCCACTGAAGTCCTGTATGCTTAGGTGAGGTGAGGCTTTGTCATTGGTCATCATTCCCCTTTCACTCTTGCTGCCAGGGAGCTCTGAATCAGGTCTCAAAGTTCCATGTGTGTGTGCGCGCAGTTGTGTCTGATTCTTTGCAACGCTGTGGACTGTGGTCCACCCAGCTCCTTTGTCCATGGGTTTCTCCAGGCAAGAATACTGGAGTGAGTTGCCATTTCCTCCTCCAGGGCATCTTCCCAACCCAGGGATGGAACCCACATCCTTTGCATCTCCTGCAATGGCAGGTGGATTCTTTACCACCAAGCCACCTGGGAAGCTATCAGCAATGAGCCTTATGATTGCCCTGTTCGCAAATTCCTTATTTCTTGTCCAGAGTTTCTGTTTCTCTCCTCTGTTTTTGTTGTTGTTGTTGTGAACTGCCTTACATCAAAGAAACAAAAGTATAATTTTGTACACAAATTTAAAAAATCATGCTGCCTATTGCGTGCCTTAGGAACACAGGCCTCTGTTTGGGAGCTCATCTTGTTTTCCTTCATGCTTAAAAACACATCCATGGCTTTGGACTGTATCTAAGACGAGAGATTGGTGCCAGAACAATGTAATCAGAGCTGGAAAGGGGAAATAAAACTGGGTCGACGGCCTGGATACAGGACGTCTTTATTTTCAGCCTTTAGAGGTTGCTCTTGTGACCCATTTTACAGATAAACCAGGGCAGACGTGAAGGAGGATTCGGCTTCCAGGGGCCACCAGGGCCTGCCTGAGTGGCATGTCACTCCAGAGACCTGCCTCCAGGCCTCTCTGTCTCACAGCCTCCTGCAGCCTTGTCCATTTCAAAAGTGCTTCTGTGCTACAGGTCCTTCCAAATGCTACTGGTGAGCCCACTGAATTTCTACTTTATTGAGCAATCAGAATCACTGTGACTTTTGAAAAGCATGAAATCTCCAAGGGAAGGAGCGTCCTTCTAGGTACTTAGCTTCCAACCTCCTCTCCGCACCAACCCCCTGCACCGCTACCACCCCACCCCCCCGCCCCCCTCCCTGCCCGCCAACATGGAGAAACAATCTGAATACACAAAATTAGAAAAACATACACAGAATGGTTGTTTAAAATTCACAGCTGTCCGCACTAAGTATTTGGTATGAGAGAAAGAAGGTAGGAAACATCGGGTTAACAAAATAGCTGCAGATGGATGGGTTCGAGGCTGGGCCGAGGCTGCCATTATCTGCACTGTGGGCAGAGGCTCATTTGCATGCCTGGACAAAGGTTCCCTGTTGGAGACCCGTTCTCTCCATCTTCCTCCTCAAAAAGGCAGCTCACCATCCGCAGTGAAGATCGCCTGCCTCTGTCCTCCCATCAGAAACCTACAGGAACGAACACAAATCTGTTCTTTTAACACAATGTGGGCACAAAGTGGTGTTTTCACTGCAAATAAAGCCAGGGGAAGTTGAAGAATGGGGCCTTTTATTTGCAGGAGATACTCAAAGGAAGCCAGATTGAACTGTAGGCCAGCACGTATGAATAAAGTTGTTAGAGAATTTGCAGCCTGTGGTCTGGGAGCGCCACTGTAAGTTTGGCTACTGTCAGCTTGAAGCACTTTGCATCAGAATGCATAATTGCCTCTGTTAATGACATTTTTAGCCCAGTTCTCCAACAGAGAATAAATTCATTTTCCCTCCACTTTTCATACTGCCTGGGAGAGAAGACATTTTTTCTTTCAATTTAATAAACATGATTGACAACAGAAAAATGCAGATTTGCTTTCATTCTATTATAACTGTATTTCAGAGGCCAGAATGCACACATGTATTCTTCCGACAATTACACAACAGCCCATTAACAATGGCATTCATTCCGTGAATTCTGAAGGCCCTCTCTTATGACTCTTGTAAGAAGTAGCTGGAAAGTGGCATGAAGAAATGTTTAAAAAATACACTGAGACTAAGGACATTTTAAACACCATGTCTAACGGGAAATGCCAGGGTAGAAAGGGCATGTCAGTGGTGAAGGCCACTGAGAAGGGGTCAGGCTCTGAGAGCATCACTTGAAGTGCTGGGGCTCCAACCCCACACTTTCAGGGGCTTCCCAGGTGGCGCAGTGGCAAATAACCCACCTGCCAATGCAGGAGACATGGGTTCTATCCCTGGGGTGGGAAGATCCCCTGGAGAAGGGAACGGCAAGCCACTCCAGTATTCTTGCCTGGAGAATCCCATGGACAGAGGAGCCTGGCAGGCTACAGTCCATGGGGTCACAAAGAGTTAGATGTTACTGAGTAACTTAACAAGCTCACAAGGATTAATAGTAAAAGGTGTGAGACCAGCACCCTGACCTGCCTGGATTATGTGAAGGAGCCTGGGGTTTCTCCTCCCTTTCTTCTCTCTCCTCCCCTACCCCACCCTCTCAATCCCAGTGCTCCCAGGAAGAAAGGTTGAGAGCCTGCCTTTCCCATATGTGTGGGGAAGAACAGAAGAAAGATGACTGTCACTGAGGCTGAGAAAGCCAGGGGACAGGGTGATTTCTGCGGCCGTGGCCTGAGGCGCCATGAGGGCTGGGGGTGGTGCCAGTCTAGCCCTGCTCCAGAGAGTGGCCCCATGATGTCACTGAGGGTCTTGACACCAGCTCTTTAAATCAGGGGCTCCTTTAGGGGTAACCCACTGCCATGGTTTCTTATGGCCTTAATCCCAGGCCTGAGGGGCAGGTTAAATAATTTTTCTTTTCTCACCACCAAAGACACCCTCATGTTTGAATAGAAGAGAAAGGGAGAAAAAAGTAAATATCCCAGAGCATAGATAATCTTCTCTTGATCTGGTCTCCCTGGGGCTCTGGCTGGCAAAGCTAAGCTGTCATGATGGTTCCAGAAAAATGAGCGTGGGAATGCCCCTCCTTGGGTTTGGGAGAGCCTGCTATGGAGGGGGGTGGTCCCTGTGGCATCTTTGGGTCCCTAAGCCTGCACCCCCGGTCACAGCTGTGTCACCCGGTACAGACTCTGCTGTGTGTGGGCCCTGGTGCCCTGTGGTCATATATCCATGTCCAGATGAGAGGTCGGATTAGATCATTGGGGTGAAAGAGCTTTGTAAACTATGTCCGTGACAAATGTCTGTGAGTTTTCATTATTAGTAACACAGGCCCTCTTCTGCCAAAAAGACTATTAAACATGTTTTTTATCAGAGATTTTTAAAAATTGTTAAGAAATCTTTATTGAGTAGGAAATGGCAACCCACTCCAGTATTCTTGCCTGGGAAATCCCATGGACAGAGGAGCCTGGGGGACTATAGTCCACAGGGTCACAAAGAGTTGGACACGACTGAGCATAATTATCGAGAGCCTACCACGGACTAGTCACTTCAGTACAATACATCAGATCATGTCACTCCCCGACCTGATCCACTCCAGGGCTCCTCCTTACACATAGAATAACACTCATAAGAGAATCCTGGCCCTGTAGGCTCTCCCACCCGTCTCCTCCATCGCCCCCTTCCCTCTTCTGCTCCAGCTGGGGCACCCTCCTCACTGATCCTCAAACCTGCCAACCTCATTTCACCTTAAGGCCTTTGTACATGCTGTCAAATCTGCCTGGAAGATACCCGCTTTCATCCATTCAGGTCTCTGTTCAGATGTCACTTCTTCCAGAAGGTTGCCCTTTCTGCTATACAGTGAAGTGAATCAGCTGTATGTATACATATGATAGCGGTGGTGATGGTTTAGTCCCTCATTCATATCTGACTCTTAGCGACCCCATGGACTGTGGCCCGCCAGGCTCCTCTGTCCATGGGATTCTCCAGGCAAGAATACTGGAATGGGTTGCTGTTTCCTTCTCCAGGGGATCTCCCGACCCAGGGATGGAACCTGGGTCTCCTGCATTGCAGGCGGATTCTTTACTGACTGAGCCACCAGGGAAGCCCAATGTATACATTTATCTCCTCGCAATTATACTCTGACATAAATAAATAAATAAAGAATATTTATTTTTTTAAAAGAACCAAGGTTGCCCTTGACCATGCTGTTTGCAATCACCCCTTATACCTGATGCTTGTTTACATCTTACCTTGCATTGAGGTTCTTCATAGCCCTCATGATGATCTGAAATTGTTTAAGGGGTGTGTGTGTGTGTGTGTTGCTTGTCTTCCCTACCAGAATACATGCTCTGTGAAGTGCATTTCACTCTCGGCTCTGTGCCCCTGATATTTGGCATACAGTAGGTGCTCAGCTGGAGAAGGGAATGGCAACATACTCCAGTATTCTTGCCTGGAAAGTCCCATAGGCAGAGGAGCCTGGAGCATTACAGTCCATAGGGTCACAAAGAGATGGACATGATTGAAGCGACTTAGCACGGACAGGGGAGCCTGGTGGGCTGCCATCTATGGGGTCACACAGAGTCGGACACGACTGAAGTGACTTAGCAGCAGCAGCAGCAGCACCCACGAATGCACACAGGTGCTTACTAGAAGATGGCACATAGTGGGTACTCAATAAATATTTATGAGATGAATGCAAAGGGGATGCGAAGATGAGGAAAAATATCAAGGGACTTAGCATCCTACCCTTTATCTCCCAGGGTCTGGTTTAGAATGGAAGCAAAGCATAAGAACACAACGTTGACTTTATGAATGAACTTGAAAGACTTAGACACCCAAATTCTTTTTCTTTTTCATAAGAAGACCTGCCCAGAAGATCTGGTTTCTAAGGTCCCCCTGGGGCTAGGATTTTTGAGGGGAGAGATATCAAGACCAGAGTCCAAAGAGCCAGGTCAGAGAGCTCAGAGGTGACACACACTGGGAGGGTCGCCCAGCTCCCAGTGACTCTCAGTGCCTGGACTGGTGCTACCACCTCTCTTTCACCTCCTTCTCTGTGGGTCCAATGAGCCAGTGGGGCCTCCTCTCTGACTGGTTAAAGAATGAGCCCCTCAACGAAGCTGAGCCCATGAGTCTCCTTCAACCCCAGACCATGGATGGCTTTGCTAGACCCGTTTGGGCCTCCCCTAGGGATGTTCTAACTGACACTAGAGAGGAAAACTGTTTTCCTTTCCTATTTATTTATTTATTTAACTTTACAGTATTGTATTGGTTTTGCCATACATCAACATGAATCCACCACGGGTGTACACGTGTTCCCCATCATGAACCCCCCTCTGTTATGGGGATGTGAGGCTGGAAAGAGAGAGCAGTGGAAGTTGTACCTCGTGGCAACAGCCGCAGGAAGCGAGATGCAGAGACGACAGGCAGTGGTAGAGGTGCAGAGATACAGAGAGAAGGTTCAGGCTGGGTCTGCTTTCACTCCCTTCCTTGCCTTCTGCCCTGAGCCGCTAAATCCCGCCTGTCTGCCTACTGGCTCAAACTCGTTTTTTTCTAAAATTAACAAATGTGCCCTGATGAGTCTATTTTTATACAAACTATTATTCAATTATTACAACATAGGCACATACATTGAGTCTAAAAATGCAAGCCCTCCAGGAGATTATCAGATGAAAAATGGTCTTCCTCGTGTCCCCCCACTCCTTCCTCCGCCTCACCACCACCCCCCCACCCTGCCCCCCAGTTTCATTCCCTAGAGGTAACCGGCAACCACTTGTTAAACTGATTATCCTTCTTACTGTCATTTGACCAACTTCTGGCAAGCATTTTGAAAAGCAGCAGAAAACCTTTTGTAATTTTGATTTATCTGATTGTAATATATATTACTCTTGTAGATTTTCAAACAATGGGTTATTCAGTCATTTATTTCAGTCAGCTCTGTCTGCATTAGTAAATGTTTTGACATTAGCCATTTGTTTCAGAGATGAATGATTCATTTGGGTATTTCTCAACAACATAAAAGAATACTGTGGGTGAGGGCATTGCGGACTTTTTGGCAGGGACTGAGTTATTCCTTTTCACATTCTTTATACTGAGCATGGCGTTTGCGTAGCACAGGCACACAGTATGTGTTGGAATGGATGAAGAATTGGGTGAAAAGAAGCCCAAGACAGAAGGGGAAAGAATGAAGCTTTATTGAGTGCCTTCTAAGGGTCACGGGCTTGGCATGCTTTATCTCTTTTGGTTATTGTTGTAACCCTGAGTGACTGCAGGCCCTATCTTTCTCCAGCTGGTTCTTCTTTCATTTCATAATGAAATGAAACTCTGCATCTCTCCCACTAATTTGTTTGGCTAGATTAGCCAGGGCTGCTTTCTATTGCTTGCAGCCAAGAACCCTAACTGAGGCATGGGTGCATCCACAGTAGGGCACAATGGCCTGGACAGGAAATAGATGTATGCCCATTTTAAATGAGAAAGATGAAGGTACAGATCCATTCAGTGCTTTGCTTCAGCCCACATAGCTAGGGAGTGGCTGAACAGGAATGAACCCCGGCCTGTCAGGGCGCAAACGTTTGGTCCTTTCTACCACTCTGCAGCTAGTGCCAAGGCTGTGGCAGAGGAATCAATTATTTCCAAAGACCAAAGAAAGCATGACTGAACTTGCATGGTCCTCACCTAGAAGTCAGCCTGCATCTGTTTTGCAGAAGGTGGCCTCTTCCTCTTCTAGAAGTCTGTAGGCTTTATCCTTGGAGACTTTTCTAGACCCCTCTTGATGCAATGGCATGTTTTAGACACTTAGAAAACAGCGTTTAGATAAGAGAAGTCAGGCACTATTCTCCATTTGTCTTCATATCTCCAGACGTTTTGTGAGTCCCATTCCTCTTCTGCTGCCTTCACTACATAGTTAAAAAGAAAAGAATAGGGACCTGCCAGCTATGGTGAATATTAATCATTTGTTTGTTTTAGGTCTGACTCTATCTCACAAAATATTACAAAGTGGTTAAAAGCAGAGACTCCAAAGCCAGATTTTCTGTGCTTGAGTCCCAGTTCTGCCTCTTGTTATGCAACTCTATGATATGTGATAAAGTACTTATTATCTCTGTGACTCTGTTTTCTCATCTGTAAAATGGGTATAATAATAAAAGCTCATGTTTCCCAGGATTGTTGTCTGGATTAAAAGGTTAACATATCTAAAATGCTTTGAACAGAGCCTAGCACGTGATAGGCATTGTGTTTGCTATTACTATTTTTCCTTAATTTATTATTTGAATTATTAAATTACATTTTAAGGTTTGAAGGAGACTGAACAGATGAAATGTTTTGAATTCTGCAGCTACATGTGTGTGAATTTTGCAGTTCAGGACAGAGGCTCAGAGTCTGTGATTAAGGCATAGGTCTGAAAGTAACAAATGACTGGTAGCTGTAGGAGTATAAATAGAATCCTTCTTCATGGATATTCTAATTATTCTTTCCTCTTTGACATGATTCCATGTTTAGCTGCATAATATTAAGTAATACTTGTGCAGTTCGGGAAAGGGCAATTTAGAAAGATCAGACCCAATGATCTTAAAGCCATGATGTATGGTTCAGTGAAAGTATAAGTAGGTCAAATACCTCTAACAGAATTAGCTGAAATTATGCAAGCTATTATATTGGATATTACTGTTTGAACATTTTGTATAAACGGCAGTAATACACATACATCTTTAGAGGATGAATCAAGACTTAAAACTAATTCTGGCGAATTAAGAATTGTATTTTCCAGGAATTAACTACCACAATTTGACTGCAGCTATAAAAATTTTATTAGGCAATACATCTGACCTCAAATTGGAAATTTGTGTTGGAACCCAGTTTAGGAAATAATTATTGCTGTGTTGTTAATTTTATATTTGCCTAATAAAACATAGCAGGAGCAACAGGGTAGGGTGCATGTAACAAAAGAAAGCTCTTGGACATGCTTGAGACAAATGTTTTCAACCCAGCTGGAACACCGAGGAGAGAGGCTACCTGATAAATGCTGTCCTGGTGAGGTCGTGGAATTAACAGTTCGTGGCTATCAGACCGTGAGAAAGAAATGTATTGATGTTGTTCGTATCATTCACACCAGCCAATAAGAAGCATCCATCTGTGTGTACCTTAAACCATCAGCCTCGGTAAAGTTTAACTTCCTCCCACAACTCCAACCTCACAGGAACGCACACACACACGTTGACATTGACACTTGGCCTACCTACATGTTCCTGTTGGTTCAGTTTGCACTGTGAAGAGTGTGAGCAGAGAAAGGCCAGCTTCTCTTGGAAGCCTGTGGCTGCTGTCAGCTTGGACAGAGGGCTCATTAATTCATGCAGTCGTGTAAATGTATATTATGTTTCCTTATGCTGGTATCAGCTTCCAGTATCTTCTAGTAGCATCTGGTATCTTCCCGTTTCATCTCAAAGACATAACGTGAGGGGTGAATTGTGTCCACAGCTCCTTGCTACCAGTTGCTGGTGGACAGGATTATCCAACAGTTGGGACACAAACTGCCTTTCAGGTGGAGTATCAAATAATGTAGATTCTCCCCATGAGAACACTATTCTCTTAACAATGCTCTCATGATCCTTCTGGTTCTATCAACCAGGATATCTCAAGTTACTGGTAGGATGTCTTTAACACCTTTTAAACTCTTGTTTACGTCCATTTTTACCAAAGTTTGGGGCGGACTTGGGCTCAAAGCCGTGGAGGCAATAGTAGCTAGCTATGGATTGATGATGTTGATTTGTTTGCCCTGCTTTTTCTTTTTAATTAATTAATTAATATGGCTGCATTGGGTCTTAGTTGTGGCATAAGGAATCTTCGTTATGTCGCATGGAATCTTTCGCTGCGGCACACAGATTCCATAGTTAGAGAGCACAGGCTTAGTTGCTCTGCTGCTTGTGGAATCTCCAATACTGTTGCCTAGAGAATTCCGTGGACAGAGAGAGGAGCCTAGCAGACTACAGTCCATGAGGTTGCAAAGAGTGGGACATGATGGAGGGACTAACACTTTCACTCCTTTTTTACTTTTTTCATGTGAAATCTTAGTTCCCTGACCATTGCAAGGCAGATTCTTAACTACTGGACCAGCAGGGAAGTGCCTGCCCTGCTTTTTTTTTTTTTAAATGATTGTATTTGATTTAGGATAAATGGGCATGGTTTTCCACTTATGATAGGGATTGAGTGTCTACTTTAAAATAATTGAAACATAAAATAGTGTAATTGATTTAAAAATATATTAGATAAATATAAATAAGTAGACCTTGGGTAAGGCACGGACTTGGATAGGCAAAATCAAGAAGATTGTTCTAAGAGGCATGAATGCCATGCTCAAAGAATTATCTGGAAAGGGATTATGAAATGACTAGTTAGAGAGTTGTGAGCAAGGTGAAGGGGACCAAAGAGAGAGGGTGAACACTCAGGACTAGCAACTGTGAGAGTCATTAGCCTCTGAGGGCTGAGTGTGAGGGAAGGGTGGAGTTTCCCCAGAGTCACATGAGACCTGGGACTTAGGAGGTGGGAGACAGCTGCCTCATTGGGAAAGTGAAAGTGAAAGTTGCTCAGTCGTGTCCGACTCTTTGCGACTGTTTAGTCCATGGAATTCTCCAGGCCAGAATACTGGAGTGGGTAGCCTTTCCCTTCTCCAGGGAATCTTCTCAACCCAGGGATTGAACTCAGATCACCTGCATTGCAGACAGATTCTTTACCAGCTGAGCCACAAGGGAAGCCCACCTCACTGGGAAGCAGAATAATAAACACCCTGACATCTCTCTGCTTCCATCTTCCAGCATAGTGCTGGTGCCTTATATCAGCCCAACCCAACCCAAAGCCAAGGTCAAGGGAGAGTCTGGGAGATGCAGTTCTCAGAGGTCAGCCTCTCAGGGCAATGAGCAGGGGGGGTAAAGAAGTCAGTGCTCGGTTGCTTCAGTTGTGTCCAACTCTTTGTGACCACGTGAAGCCCACCAGGCTTCTCTGTCCATGGGCTTTCCCAGGCAAGAATACTGGAGTGGGTTGCTATGCCCGCCTCCAGGGGATCTTCCTAACCCAATGATCAAACCTGCATCTCCTGCATTGCAGGCAGATTCTTGACCGGTGAGCCACCAGTGAAGCCTGGAAGGAAGGAGTAGGGGCTGGCAAATGGAGAAAAGCCAGAGCAGTGGTGCTGAAATGAGTGAATTCGGGAGATGCTGCTGGGGTGTTAGAAAGAACAGGAAGATGGTGATTAGGGGAAAGGGAACTGACTTTTGATATTCCACCCTGTATTTTGCATGAGTCAAATATCCTTGGCCTGCTTTAGTTCATTATTTATATCATGAGTAGATGGATGAGATGAGCAAAATTCATCTCTGAAATTCTTATATTGCGAGAGAACAGTGTCAAGTGATAAGTTATTGGCAGAAGAATGTTTAACTTTAAGCCCCGGTAGCACGCAGCCCTGCTCACCCACAAGCTTTGTAAAGTAGAGCACAGCAGTTGAGAAGAGCAGCTCAGAGATCCATCTGGCTGGGGTTCAAGTCCCAGCTCCTTCATATACCAGCCATCTGATAGTAAGGGAGTCACTTAATCTCTCTGTGCCTCATTTTACTCATCCACAAAATGGGAACATGACAACTCCTACTTCTTAGGGATGCTGTAAGGGTTAGGTTGGTTAATGCAGATTAAGTTCTCTGAGAAATATCTGGCACATAGTAAGTGTTCAATAAGTGTTTTGTAGCAATGTTATTGTAATTGTTTTGTTTTTGTTTTATTTTGCAGATGATAATGGTACCCCTTCTTTCTTTGGAGCATAAGTTAACAGTACTGATGCTGAGGCATAAAGAAGTAGAATAAGAAAGGATCTTTCCTCCTTATTTCTTCACTGCAGTAAAACCTTAATAGATCAGAAGGTGCGATACTCCAGTTAATCAAGAAAATCAGAACTCCCTTTTTGTTCCAGTATCTGTTGAAATAGTTTCTAAGATGGACCAGTTCACCTAGATCACCTAGTGAAGAGTAGTGAACATAGCTGGAGACCCTTGGAAACTGAAAACCCGAATGAGCTGAGATCCATTGTTCAGAAGATGCGAACTTACCCTTCTAGCCTGTGGATTGAGACTAGGTATTAGGCTGAACATTCCGGGTACTAATTTTAGAGGATTTGTCCTTAATCTACCATGTGCTGTTTTATTTTCATTTGCTTCTTTCTCATAAGATGAATAAACTACCCTGAAAAGTTTAGGTTCTCCTAGCACACGCATGCTTTGAGTGGTAAAAATTCTTCTTTTAATTTGTGCGTGTGTGTGTGTGTGTGTGTTGGATGTGGTTTGCCCAGGATAAGGCATGGCTCTGGCCCTTGGGGAGATTTTGATTATAATGAGGAGCATGAGATGATATCCAGGTCAGACTCTTCTGACTCCTTTGGCAGGCCTAGGGTACAGAAGGGATCCCCAAAAGACACTTTCCCTTTCTGCTGGAGATAGAAGGTACACTGGACCAGTGATCACCTGGGGAAGGGACTCATTTCTGAGCTGGATTCAGAGGGGAAGTAGGATGTTGAGAATTGGTGATGGATGAGAGGAAACCTTTATGATAGAGATAATTCTACAAGTCAAGGCTTAACATGAGGGAATTGCTAAATAGGATTCAAACCAGCAAACATCCAGCTTGGCAGCCATGCATTTTGCATGTTGTGAGCAGCCTCTCAATGTGTTTGTTTTATTGACTATAATATGGCCTCCACAGTGAGAAATAGACCAGAAAATATGGTTGGGGTTGGATTATAAAGAGTTTTAAATGCCAAGCCAAAGAATGAACATGCAAGATTGTCAGTTGATTTTTTTGACTTTCAATCTTGAAGTAAAAAGGTAGAGAGCCTTTTCAGTGTCCCAGGTCTTAAAGTTAAGAGATGGATCCTATGGCCTTACCTCTGTGGAGCTCACAGTCAGACACAGAAGATGGTCACTGCATATCACAAAGGTCACAGCAAAAGGACCATGGTGTCTAAATCAAGGTGGGTCAGAGAAGCTGCCGAAAGTAGGGGATTCCTGGGTGAGACACAGGCAATTGATTCAGCAAAGTAAGGCAGAGAGAACTGTGTGTGCAAAGATCCAGAGATGAAAGAAGATAACTGTTGAGAAACAGCCAATGGGCTTCTTCCAAGGATGACTAGTTGGGATGATTTTGATAGAAAGGCACAGCAAGCTACTCAAGTGAATGCCAATAAAAACATGGGGTTATTAGAAAAGACCCTGATGCTGGGAAAGTTTGAAGGCAGGAGGAGAAGGGGACAACAGAGGATAAGATGGTTGGATGGCATCACCGACTCAATGGACATGAGTTTGAGCAAGCTCTGGGAGTTGGTGATGGCCAGGGAAGCCTGGCATGCTGCAGTCCATGGGGTTGCAAAGAGTCAGACATGGCTGAGCGACTGAACTGAACTGATTGTAAGGGGACTAAAGGCTCCTGGGCTCCAAGTACAACGCAGCCAGGTTTCAGGGAACTTACTGACTTTCAGGAACCAAATATTCCAGCCCTCCCCCATGGGCTACATGGTTTCTCATCTCTGCTTTTTCTTGCCTTATCTATTTCTGTCTCTCTCTCTTCCTTGACTTTCAAGATGACCACGAGCCCACCATGCTATGCAACCTGTCTGCCCAACCCTAACTAACTCAGCTTCTCAGCCCAGAGTCCCAGGAGAGAACTCCGACCACCTGGATTCAGCAGAGTTCTTGACACCAGACTATGTCATTGGACTGTTCAGAGATTTATTATCTTTGGGTTGGAATCTCTGGTCCAATAAGTTGTGGCTGCGAAGGAAGGGACCAGGTCATACATGTCCACTCGTCTGGGGCTATGGGTCTTAATGCCCAAATCTCCAAAGATTCTAAGATGCCACAGAAGGTAGTTTGAATAAAGAACCAGCCCTTGAATTGACAACATGGAGTCCGGCAAAGCCCCTCCCCCAACACCTCCACCGCCACCCCCTCCCCTCCCCCATCCAATCTAAGTGTAATGACCCGAGAGCCACTTCCTTGATTGACATTCTTGTCAAGATCCACTCATTCTGGACCTAGAATGTTAATTTCATTTGGCGCAGCAAAAAAATAAATAATTCAATTAGGCATTTTCCTGCTAGACCTGTGGTGAGAACTAAGTGATAGGAATCTCTCCATCAAGTTGTCAGTTTTATCTTAAGCACTCAGGGACAGAAAATGGTGGCAAATAACAATTTGTGATCGAGAGAAAGTAGAAAGTGCAACCCTCCAGTCAGAATGTTAATTCTTAGAATTTTGTGTTTATCTTGGTGGTGATGCTGCCTTCAATTTTATTAAAAGTTTAGGACTTTCTCTGATTAAAAATGTACTAATATGTTAAGGAAAAAAAAATTCCTCTCCCCCGCCATATTAAAATTTATTTCCCAGGAGAGAAAATAAATTTCTGTGAAACGAAAGAAAGAATTAAGATGCTTGTTTTCTGAATCAGCCTGTTGTCTTCTTGCAAAGAATGTGCTTTCAGGCAAATACATTTGTGTGCCTCTGGAGGTATGTGATGTCAGCTGCTGTAAGACAACAGTAATTAAAAAATTAAACAATTAAAAAAGGGAAAAGTTTGTCATCAATTTTAATGTTATGTTACGTGAATTAATATTTCTTCTTATAATGCAATATTCTTCAATTTATCATGCAAGCACAGTCCTTGCTTCCGCATGGTAGATAATTAGTTTACATTACTCTACAGAAATGAATTGTCGCTGGTGATCTCAAGTGCCTGCTAACAAATCATTTTTGTTGCTAGGCTTCATTGAGATTCTACTCAGGCCTTAACTATAGCTATATATGGCATTATCCTTAAATGTTAAATATCAGCTTAATTTAACAAATAACAGCAACAAACAAAAAAAAGAAAAAAAAAAGAAAATTAGACTCCTAGACCAAGAAGGCTAGAAACCTATTCTTGTGACAAATCAATACTTTGTCCTCTTACTTCACAAAAGGGATTTGTGTTCTTAAGTATAATTTTCTTTTTTTTTTTTTTAAATTTTATTTTATTTTTAAACTTTACATAATTGTATTAGTTTTGCCAAATATCAAAATGAATCCGCCACAGGTATACATGTGTTCCCCATCCTGAACCCTCCTCCCTCCTCCCTCCCCATTCCATCCCTAATTTTCATGACCAGTTTTTCTCCCCTCTCCCACCACCAACCCAGCCACTAAACCAACCAGCCCGGACAGTGAAGAGAGTCTTGGGACCGCTCCAGGCTGTTAATGAGACAAAATTACTCATGAGTCTTTGTGCACCTCCTCCTCTGAAACTAGATGTCACCATGAAATACTCATGGAAAAGAAAATTGACCTCTAGGTCTAATTGAAAATTCCAGTCTTTGTCATCATGTGTACGAAAGCCATATTATGGATCAATTTCATCAAAGGGGAAAAAGAAAACTGGATGGTCTGATCACATCTGGTGAGCTCAGTACTGCGGAGCTGATCTGTCTCACTGAGGTTCCTAAAGGACGGAGCACACGGAGAACACAGTCTGCCCACGCAGGGAACTGAGCAGGAACCATGGGAGATGTGACCTGCAAGGATCTCGTCTTAGAGAGAAGACGATGACTTCTGAGAATCTGATTCACTATCATCTAGAGATTCTCAGGAACGTGGTGGGAGTCCTCCAAACGACTTTAGAGAAATATCAGCTCTGCCTGCCAAGGGTTCCAAGCCTAAGATTCAACTGGATTTGATTGGGCCAACAAACATTTATGGAGTGCCTATTAAGGGCCCTACCTAAGAAGTGTGGATTCTTAGGTAGAACTATTAAGAAGGACAAGTCTGGCCTCTGCCTCAAAGAGAGTTACAGTCTAGTTGGAGGAAGAAAAGGTGAGCATAGGGCAAAAGGAAATGAAATAAAAGGGCACAAATATTGATTATTGATTAGTTTGTTGTTCAGTCGCCAAGTCGTGTCTGACTCTTTGAGACCCCATGAACTGCAGCGCATCAGGCTTCCCCATCCTTTACTGTCTCCAGGGATTTGTTCTAACTCATGTCCATTTGATTAGTTTAGAATTTCCCAAAGTTCAAGTGACTTTGGGTGGTACATGGATACAGCACTAATTAATGAATTAATGAGAAAATTAACTCATTTCAACCTCTTCTCAATCTTTCCATACCAACAAGAGACTCTAAGTTTTGTTGCTAATATGTCTTTAATACTTCGCTAACTTTTCCAAGCTTTCATTTTAATAACAAAAGAGCAGGTTCTAGGGTACAACACTGCTGCTGCTGCTAAGTCACTTCAGTCGTGTCCGACTCTGTGCGACCCCATAGACGGCGGCCCACCAGGCTTCCCCGTCCCTGGGATTCTCCAGGCAAGAACACTGGAGCGGGTTGCCATTTCCCTCTCCAATGCATGAAAGGGAAAAGTGAAAGCAAAGTCGCTCAGTCGTGTCCGACTCTTCGAGACCCCATGGTCTGCAGCCTACCAGGCTCCTCCGTCCATGGGATTTTCCAGGCAAGAGTAGGCACAACCTTAATAATAGCATATTTTTAATGTTATTTTTTATTTTCTTAGATTTTTTTTAAAGTGAACTATTTTTTAAATAAGTCTTTGTTGAATATGTTACAAAGTTGCTTCTTCCTGAGATGAGAAGCAGACAGATGCACCTGGATCCTTACAAAGATTTGTAATGACCAGAGATTCAAGCCAGGACAAAGGATCATCACTGTGGCTTGACTCCCTGTAGCTCCTAAGCCATTATCCTGTGGGCCCCCATCCCTGCTGTTAACTCCGACTTGTGGAAACCCTGTTTTCTACCCTGGGTACAAGGGAAGTGGCTGGTTCTAGGTGAGGTCTCACTTCCTTTGGGGGGAGAGAGTCTGGGCTTGGGTTATACAAACTCGTCCTATCCCATGGTTTAAGGGTGTTATGGGTTAAATCAGCATTTGAGATTCACTCTGGACACTCACCACTGGAGCTTCTGTGGGAAGTGGGCCTGGCTTCCCTCAGACCCCCAGCCGCAGTACATGTGCGGGGCGGGATGTGGGAGCTGCCGTCACCAGGATGCACCCGTTGGAAAGTGTTTCTCCCAATCCCAGCTGCTTAAAGGCTAATCTTTTTGCCTCACATGGGTTAAGAGTGCAAAGTTGAGTCCAAAAAGGGCTCAATTCAATCTCATTTCCTCCTCCCTTTGATCTCTTCATTTCCTATTTCACTTCCTCTGACAATTTCCTCCTTCCATTCCCAGAACAAACAACTCTCACTGTGGCACTCGGCCATTTGCAATCATTTTCCCAGATGCTGATTCTCTTTTGGCCGCTGTGCACTATGGACCTTCTGATAAATATCAGAGGCAGGGTTGGGGGCACCTCACGTCATGCTTCATGGATCCTCGTGCCTGAGACTTGGGTATAGCTAGAGCTATCAGCCTATGAAATCTTGGATCCCCCAACAGGTAAGTAGCACAATTATAACCAAGAAGCTGAGTATTTCACAGTGAACAAAGATAGGTTTCTACTTTTGGGTCCCTCAAAGAGGCTAATGTCGAGATTTCAGCCATTTGTGTTTTTCTTTCCTAACTGAGCTCATGAGTGAGAACCAAATATTCCATTCTAAAACAAAAAAAGTCAAGACACAGAATGTTTTAGAAACTTCCATGTTTTTATTTTTACGTCTGCGTCTCAATGTGAAATGGTTCCCTAACTAATCATATTAGTAAAACTGGCAAGATTAAAAGAGCCATAAACACACACACTCAGTGTTTCAACATCCATTAAAATGTATACTGCAGCCTCCCAGAATATTTAATAGGCTTATATGATGACTGAATGTGAATTCATTCATCTCAGTCAAGTCAGGTTATTAAGATACACACGCTAAGTGATTTGTCCTGTGTTTACCCTTTGCTGGGAAAATGGTATCTGATTTTGAAAAGAAAAAAAAATCAGAGTTGTTCTTTGTTGAAAGAAATGGGAGGCAGGACCCCACGTCCCCTCCACCCCACCCCAGTTTTCATACCAGCTCTATCACAAGCAAAATACTTAGTCCTTGCGGGACTCAGCTGTCCATCTGAGAAATTAGGAGGATTGCCTAAGTGATCTCGAATGTTCCTTCTACCACCGACTTCTTTGAAAGTGGCATAAGGAGTAGAAGAGTGTGGGCTCTGGCATTGGACCACCAGGGCCCAAATCCTGCCTCTACCACTCCGTTTCCCCATCTGTAAACTGGGGATGATAATAATAGAATGTTAAAGGGAGACGATCAATGCACATCGTGGTACCTAGTGAGTGCTCAATATAAATGTCGGTTTTAACTTTAGAAATTAAGGCAACATCAGGACTTCCCTGGTGGTCCAGAGGCTAAAACTCCAAGCTCCCAGTGAGGGGGCCTGGGTTTGATCCCTGGTCAGGGAACTAGATTCCCCATGCCACAACTAAGAGTTCACATGCTACAACTAAAGATCCTGCATGCTGCTGAAACTCAAAAAGAAAGAAAGAAAGAAATTAACGTAACATCTACTGGGCAGTTTGAAAATGGATTTCATTCTTGAATTTAAGAGTATCACACTTAAGCTACATTATTAAACTTAATCCTCCCCACCACCGTTCAAGGAAGATGGAATTAACCTTGATTTAAAGATAGGAAACTGAGACCCAGAGAGATGAACTAACCTGCCCAGAGTGATACAACTATTAAGAGATAGAGCCAGGATTTAAACTCAGATCCTCACTGACTCCATTGTGGGCTCTCCTCCCACCCAATCTATCCATCTAACTTCTGGTTAGGTTCCAGGGCATCCAGCATCCCTCAAGGATTCTGAGTACATCTCTAAGTATTCAGCCTGTGGCCATAAATTTCTCCACTTTGGGAAAATGGAAAGGAGCTGGACCATGTTCTGATCATTTTGGTTTCTCTGAAGTTTAGGACTGAAAAATCAAAGTTGTGTTCTCAACACCTGTTTTCTCTCCTCCCTCACTGAAGCTTAGTCAGCCAAGAGCAGCTTTTGTTCATTATTATTTTTTGGTTTTAATTTGCTGAGATTCAGGCTCAGTGATATCACATCTCCAACATTAATGTGTACCTCGGCCAAGCTGAGCCACGTGGAAAACCAGAGTCACACTTCTGAGTCTAGATTAGTTTCCCAGCTTCGTCACTATTGACATTTGGGGCCAACAATTCCTTAGGTGGGGGAGCTGTCCTACACATCCTGTAGAATGTTTACCAGCATCCCTGGCTTCTACCTACTAGATGCCAGTAGCAACCACTCCCACCCTCCAGAATGACACTCAAAAATATCTCCAGACATTGCCCAATATCCCCTCGGGAGCAAAAATCCCCATTTTGGTTGAGAACCACTAGGCTAGCTAAAAAGGATGAAAAGCTTAAGCTTAAGTATCCTTTTCATTCTGCCTTTGCCTGCTTCATCACATGGCTTCTGGGGTTATTTAGGTTCTGGTAAGCAATTGTTTTATCTGGCAACATCCTAGCAGGCAAAACATCAGCCATCGGGAGATGCTTTTGGTCTGAAGGCGATTTTGCCTGGATGGAAATACATGTTATGTTTTTGTCTCCGTGGCTAGCAGGCATGTTTTTTTTGGGGGGGGGCAGTTAAGGCAGCCATTTTCAAAATGGTCCCCCCAACTCTCCATGGGTCCAGTGCCCTCTGCTGGAAGGTTTGCCAACATTGTCTCAGAGGAGGTTGGGGCACATGGTTTGAGAATTTGGGAAACGGCGCAAGTACAAAGAATAAATGAAACAATCCAATGCATAGGAAACTTTTGCAGTAGCTTCCTTTGTATCTAGTCATTTTTTCCACAAGCTTTCTAATTTCTTGGCAGAACTTTTTTTTTTTTTTTGGTAGATTAACCAACACACTTTCCATCCTTTCATCTGTATACCCATATGGTCTTTCACTGATAATTATAATAACCACATCAACAAAAATTTACTGATGAACTAACATGTGTCCAGTCAACGTGTCCCCTGTATCAGAGGTTGCCAACATTTTTGGAATCAGGGATCGGTTTCTTGGAAGACAGTGAAGGGAGGGGGATGATTTCAGGATAATTCTAGTGCATTAATTACATTTACTATGCACTTTATTTCTATTTTTATTGCATCAGTTTCACCTCAGATCATCCAAGCATTAGATCCCAGAGGCTGGGGACTCCTGCCCTATATGCTTCCTCCTCTGGTGTTCTCAATAGCTCTCTTGGGATAGAGGGTATTATTACTATTATTATTCATACACACTGGTGGCTCAGAGGTGAAGAATCTGCCTGCAATGCGGGAGACTCTGGTTCAATCACTGGGTCGAAAGATCCTTTGGAGAAGGGAATGGCATCCACTCCAGTATTCTTATCTGGAGAATTCCATGAACAGAGGAACCCGGAGGGCTACAATCCATGGAGTGGTAGAGTCGAACACAACTGAGTGACTAACACTTTCACCAAGACTTTGGTCACTTTCACGAAATTGACCCGACCAAGGTCACACAGCCTTAATGGTGGAGAAAAGGCCTCAATGCCAGATCCCACGTGTTTAACCCTACACTACACTGCTTTATCCCTTTATTCATCTTTTCTTTTCCATTCCACCCTAAAGTTTCCTTTCCAAATGTGACTCATTATTGATCTAAGGAAGCAGCGTATGGATGTCTGGTGTCATTTTGAATTTGCTCCCATTTATTTAAAACATATTTTTCACCTAATTACCCCTTTTAGCTTCCGAAACCACAGGAAGATAAGTTGCTTTTTTACCAGTGTGAACTCTAGATGCAGAATTCTAATAGAGAACTAGAGTCTTAAGCGTTCAAGGGCTCATGAATCTCTCTAAAAATATTATATTCGAATAACATTCACGTGCATCAGAATACATCAGAATAGATCCAAGACCTTGTAATTTATGGCCTTGCTTATTACTTTAAAAGCCTGGGATTCTTGTAGAATATGGTTTAGTGGGTCAAACATTCCCTTTCCTCTCATTTATCAGGCTTTTGATCTCATGTCAGTCCTGAATGTCGGCTTGCCTGGCCAGGAACCCCAGGCTAGCAGATCACATACACAACAGACCCCCTTCCCTTTTAAAAGCTGGTGGGGATGAGGGTGCGACAGCCCCGGCTGGGTAAGCAGAGGAGGTATTGAGTTCCCTGAGTCCTCACTGCCCCTTTGTCTATTATTATTTTATAGTTTTGTTCTGCATTCCTTTCATTCAACCTCCAGTCCATAGAAGCCTGTTTCTTTATTAGTTACATATGTCTGCACCCTTTTACCCCAGCAGGGAAAGACAAAATATTCTGGAGGGCTCAGAGGCCTGGGATGGACAGCTAATCCATCCCCACCTTGAACTAATCGGCGAGCTGATGTGCTATTGTACTGGGTACTGTTCTGTGCAGCTGAGCGGTGGGGTTTCAATTTGTAGGAGCATAAACAGATACTAAAGTTGGAAGAACGGCTCAGTCATTTGTTAGCAGAGTTCAGATCAAATTATCACAGCGGTCCCCTGCTGACAGCCTGAACAATTACCTCCTTTTTTTCTTGATCTTTAAATGTTTTCTGTTTCACTTAAGCCTCAGTAAATAGTTTACTTCTCATGGGCTTCATTTATTGACACAGAGAGGCTGATTTATTTAATTTTGTTTCTCTGCTGCCTTCCCAGAAAGGAGTCCTTAATGCTTTGTTGAAATCTCCCCCCTTCCCTGCCCCAAATGATAAGTTTATCATGGTAGACTGAGGAAGCGGTTTAATGATGTGACTATAAATTATCTGGCTTTTTAATGAGAAGTTTAGATGCCCAAATTTGAAAGCCGATTTTTAAAAGGCTTTAAACCAGAATCCAGCGTCTGTTACTTGAAGAGGTTGAAATTCAGAGTCAGAAAGGGACCTAAGGAGTGATCCTGAGACTCTGGGATCTGAATCCATAATTGGATTATTCAAAACCCAGGAATTCGATTATTCTTTTAAAGAAAATGGCGTATATTGTGTCCCTTACCTCTGTCCCATCTTGGCATAGATTCATTGATGTTCTGAGTGAGTTCACCGGAATTAACTCCAACATTTGTTTTCACTCTTTTTCCCCTTCCCCCATTTTCAACCCTTGACTTTCACTCTTCCACAGTTACATTTGTCTGCTTCTTACAGTCCTACTGGGACGGATTTATCATCATTTGCTAACATATCTGTCTCAAAATCTCAGCTTTGATCAGCTTGTATTTTATAACTTACATCTGTTCTACATTTAACCTTTTGTAATGCTGTTTTTCAAAAATATTACCTGAGCTAACAAAAGAATTGTACCAGAGCATGAGCTCCAGAGTGGAGATTAAAAAAAAAAAAAAAGCCACCAAACATACCTGCCCAAATGACCATATTTTTATTACTCTTCCAGAGGTGACTTTTCATTAAATGTATCAATCCATCATTTCTCCCCACTTCGTGGCAGGACCTCTGTCTATCCAAGGGCTTCGTGCTCCCCATGTGCTCTAGTCCCATCTTCTTGACCCTTCCTCTGCCTGGAATTCACGCCAGAGCACAGGACCATGAACAGGGTACTTCTGCTGGGGCCCATGGCTGGACTTGGAGCTGGCTTTCCTGTCCCATCTGCCTGACCTGGAGGGGGACCGGGGGTCCATGCTGACCAGGGCAGACTGCCATTGTAGCTTATGTGAATTCTTTTCCAGCAAGTCTGCCTTCCATGAGACTTGATTCGCTTATTTGAAGAAAGTCAATTTATTTTTACCGATGAATTCTTGACACCCAAAAAGTATTCTTTTTTTCTTTTCAATGCCATTTTAAAAAGTATAATAAACATTCATGTATCTGCCACCCAGCTTAAGAAATAAAATATTGCAAATACAGTAGAAGGCCCTCGTGTCTCTCTCTTTATCACATCCTTCCCACCGCTCCTTGGAGAGAAAGGTCACTCTGAATTGAAGGTACACATTTCAGTGTATTTCTTTATACTTTGGTGGTGATTTAGTCACTAAGTCGTGTCCAACTCTTGCGACCCCATGGACTGTAGCCTGCCAGGTTCCTCTGTCCATGGGATTTTCCAGGCAAGAATACAAGAGTGGGGTGCCATTTCCTTCTCCAGGGGATCTTCCTGACCCAGGGATTGAACCCAGATCTCCTACATTGCAGGCAGAGTCTTTACAGACTGAGCTATGAGGGAAGCCTTCTTTATACTTTAACTGCTTGTGTATGTTCTTCTACACAAAATTTTTCATACAGCTCTGAGACATGCTTTCTTCACCCATGTTGATATGTGCAGTGCTAAGCCACCGTTTATATTGTTGTTGGATGTGCTGTTTTATCATGAACATTTACATAATTTTCAACTTTCTTACTATAGAGAGCAATGCTTTATGAAAATTCTTACAAATGTCTCCTAGGATGCCTGTGTAAGAGTTTCTCCAGGTTCATCACTGAGAGGGAAAGGCTGACTCACAGCATATACACTGCTTGATTTTAGTAAATATTGCCAACCTCTTTCCCGACACGGTTGTTTGATTTTACACTCTTGTCAATGCTTGCTATTGCCAGACATTTTTAAATGTTGCCAGCGAATGGAAATGTAATGGTATCATGTAGCAGTTTTCATCTGCAACTATTTGCTTACTAACAAAGTTGAAATGAAATGGTAAATAGTAATACAGTGACAGGAAGGTAGTAAATATTCTATTAATGAAACTTGTTGCTATGATTACCTCACGGAGAAATCCTATGAGGTAGTATAAACAGTGGTTAGCCCCATTTTATAGATGAGTGCCCAGGACCTGGAAACACACCAACTGTAACAGGATAAATCCAGAGAAACACAAGCAGTGGAGATGATGGTGGTGGGCAGTAGCCTGTGATCCATGACTGACTTGCTGGTATCACTACTACATGGAGAGACCATGGCCAGTGATGGCCTACCATCTTGAATGATGCTTTCCGACTTTCCTAATGACTTTTACACCTGCTCTGAGTCAAGACTCACCATGGGCATGTGAAGGTCAAAGACTGGGTTCTCTCTTTTTTTAGTTCATGGCTTGGGGAGAGGACAGGTGGCCCTTGGTTCACCCCTCTAGGCGGCAGGGGTCTCCACAGAATCAACCGAGTCAGCCTTTTGGAGCTCCCCTTCCCCACCACCAGCCTGCACCCAAAAAAGCAGCCCTGGAGACCATGGACTTCTTTACTAGCCTTAGAAGGTTAGAACTGAGTCCTCTTCCTCCAGTGAAACTGGAAGAAGCCATATATTTGGGGGAACATATATAAGTCATCTTGATGACTAATGCTAATGACATCGATGATGAAGATAATGATGAAGAGGAAGAGGAGGAAGAGGAGAGGGGCTAACTTTTTTTTTTCTCTTTTGGTCACCATGCAGTATGCTCCTTCTATATGCCAAGCATGTGAGGACATCCTACATACATTCTCTGTCATCTCTGGAGCTCATGAAGAAGTCTGTTAAGGAGACAGTGTTAATTCCATCTTACTGTTCCAATAAGATTATAAGGAACATGAACAAGGGAGCTCCAGACAGCCTGGTTTGGGAGAAAGTGGAAGTCAAGATATTCCATTTTTAACTAAGGGTTTCTGAGCCCCAAACTTTCTCCCTTCTTTAAATTTGTGCTCAGGCACTTCAGTCGTGCCCCAACTCTTTAAGATCTTATGGACTGTAACCCACCAGGCTTCTCTGTCCATGGAATTCTCCAGGCAAGAATACTGGAGTGGGTAGCCAGGCCCTCCTCCAGGGATCTTCCCGACCCAGAGATCGAACTCACATCTCCTGCATGTTCTGCATGGGCAGGTGGGTTCTTTACCACTAGTGCCACCTGGGAAGCCCTGTTCCTTAAATTATTAGATTCATTTTCTTCTACAGTGTCATCCATGCACTCTTCAAACGAGTCCTCTTTGGCCTGCAAACATCCAGGGTCCCAGGACAAAACCAAGTTCACCATGAACTTGAAGTGCCACATCTAGGTTCTCCATCTCTTTTAAGGACCAGTGTCTGGGAAGTCAGGGTGTGGCTTCAGCTCTATAAAGTAACATTTTGGGTTAAAAACGGCAGCTGCATACCTCTGCTACCACTGTGGGGTTAAGATCTGGTCATACACCTTTTTCTCTTTTGATTTCCACAAGGCATGGGAACGGCTAAGGTTACCAAACACACCTCTCTTGATGGAGAAAATTCTTTTTTTTTTTCTGGTTTGGTTTTGTTGTGCCAAATTCTACCCTTTGAAAAATGCAGAAGCCCATTAGAGATTAAGACTACAAACAAGCTTAAAACACATCTTAACAGCATTCAGAAATGTCCCAGGTGTAGGCGGGTCAAAGCGATATCTTGTTCTCCTAAATATTTCAACAGATAGACAAACTTTTGATTGCGATATCTGCTCGAAAAATGACTTTGAACTCTCCGCCAGTACCTCCCACTTGGGCTTTCTAAACCCCACAGAGGGCCAGTGGCTGATAAGGGGCTGGAGTGGTCCCGGGCGGCGAGGGCCTTTTATCTCACCTCGCTGTGTACACGAGCCCGAGCCGTTTGCTTAGCTTGGCTCTGCTATCCTGAGGACCTTTTAAAAATCCTCCCATTTATTAGGATCTAACACCCGATCTGTAAATAAACCAGCAGAAAATGTAGATTTCAGCAGTGTAGGAGGGCAGTTCACTCTCAGGCAGGCTGACTTCTCCCTCTAGCTGGTTATTCCTCTCTTGCTCACTCCCTGGATCCCCTCTCTCCTCCCCTCCCCTTCTCAGTCCTCCCTTCCTTTCCCCTTTTCTTCCCTGCCTTCCTTCCTTTTCCTGCAGCCGCTTGCATATAACAAAAGAAAAATCAAATAGATTGAGGGTATTTTTGCTGTAGGCTTTAAGTTCATGTACCAAGAAATAGTAAGAGTCTGGTTGCTGAAAGCCCAGACTCAGAGCCTGGGTTTGACTTCTGGTCTAAGTGGGTCCTGGCTATATGATTTTAGGCAATTTACATAACATCTCTGTGCCTCAGTTTTCTCATCAGCAAAATGGGAACAATAACAGCCCATGGGGTTTTTCTAGGAACTAAAATTCAGAATGGGCCTTGGTACATAGTACAGCCTAAGTTTCAGTCAGCTCTCAGACAGTAAAGAATCTGCCTGCAATGAGGGAGACCTGGGTTTGATCCCCAGGTCAGGAAGATCCCTTGGAGAAGGGAATGGCAACCCACTCCACTATGCTTGCCTGGAGGATTCCATGGACAGAGGAGCCTGATTGACTACAGTCCGTGGGATTGCAAAGAGTCAGACACGACTGAACGACTTTCACTTTCACATTAACCTGCAGGAAGCTTTGAGATGGTTTTCATGGCATCACCTCTGGTCTCCAAAAGAGCTGTCTTCCACTGAGAGACCTTGGACACACAGCTCCACATCAAGGATGTGAGCCCCTTCACCGACCAGATTTCCCACAGGTGAACCTAGGGCCCCTCATCCTCTCTAGGACAGACGAGGGAAGAAGGCAGTGGGTCTGTTGCCCTGAGCTCAAGAAGCCGACACTGATGCCTCTCCATCCCCCAGCACTCAAGGATGGAGGGTCTATCTGGTGGCACTATCTCAAACATGTGGAGATGCTGTGATTAGGCTGATCCATCTGGCCCTGTTGAGAGCTTTCGGTGATAGAGGTCTCATCACTGGGAGGGAGTGTAATCATCTCCTGGCCATTCTGTGCCCCTTGTGAGAGAAGGCTGGAACCCACCCGGCTCTCCTGGGCCACATGGTAAGGCTAGCAGGAAATAGGACCTAAAGTCCTCCCCTCTCTGTTATGGGTCCACCCTGAGGCCTCCAGATCCTCTGACAGGTCCAGGGCAGATTGGAGGCACTGTTGCTTCCCCTTACCGGGCCATCAGGAAATTAGAGGAAAGCCCTGTGCCCATTTCTCAGAGAGGTGGAGCCAGTAGAGGTGACTGACCCAGGATGCTGGAGCAAAGAACACAAAGTATCTTCTCTGGGCTCTCTGGAGCCTTTTCTGCAGTGTGAGAACAGACAAACTGAATATGAAAGAAGCAGGGTGCATCTCTCATGGGTGGTGTACAAATGGAAATTTCGAACATTGTTTTTCTTCCTAAATGCTCAAGGGAAGTTGGCTGGGGTTTTTTGTTTGTTTTTTTGGCAGCATTGCTTGAAATGCAGGATCTTAATTCCCTGATCATGGAGCAAACCCTTGCCCCCCAAAGTGGAAGCCAGAATTCTTAACCACTGGACCACCAGGGAAATTCCTGGTAGTTAGCTTTTTGAAAGGACATTTAGTAAGATGAAAATCTTTCGGGACGTAGTTTATCAGAATCAAAAGGATTTCTTAAATGACAACTGCATTGAAACACCTGCAACCTCCAAATGGGTTTCCTGAACACCACGTAGATCTTGGGATAAAGGGTTCAGTTCAGTTGCTCAGTCATGCCTGACTCTTTGTGAATGCATGGACTGCAGCATGCCAGACTTCCTTGTCCATCACCAACTCCCGGAGCTTGTTCAAACTCATGTCCATAGAGTTAGTGATGCCATCTAACCATCTCATCCTCTGTCATCCCCTTCTCCCCCTGCCTTCAATCTTTCCCAGCATCAGTGTCTTTTCAAATGAGTCAGTTCTTCGCATCAGGTGCCCAAAGTATTGGAGTTTCAGCTTCAGCATCAGTCCTTCCAATGGATATTCAGGACTGATTTCCTTTAGGATGGACTGGTTGGATCTCCTTGCAGTCCAAAGGACTCTCAAGAGTCTTCTCCACACCACGGTTCAAATGCATCAATTCTTCGGCACTCAGCTTTCTTTATAGTCCAACTCGCACATCCATACATGACTACTGGAAAAACCATAGCTTTAACTAGACAGACCTTTGTTGGCAGAGTAATGTCTCTTCTTTTTAATATGCTGTCTAGGTAGGTCATAGCTTTCCTTCCAAGGAGCAAGCGTCTTTTAATTTCATGGCTGCAGTCACCATCTACAGTGATTTTTAAGCCCCCCAAAATAAAGTCTGTCACTTTTTCCACTGTTTCCCCATCTATTTGCATGAAGTGATGGGATCTGAAGCCATGATCTTAGTTTTCTGAATGTTGAGTTTTAAGTCTGCTTTTTCACTCTCCTCTCATCAAGAGGCTCTTTAGTTCTTCTTCGTTCTCTTCCATAAGGGTGGTATCATCTGCATATCTGAGGTTATTGATATTTCTCCCAGCAATCTTGATTCCAGCTTGTGCTTCATCCAGCCCGGCATTTCTCATAATGTACTGTGCATATAAGTTAAATAAGCAGGGTAACAGCAAAGGTTTCTCTGAGGAAAGACAACCACGATCCATGCAGCTTCCCTTGCTTTGATTAAGATTTGTGGCGGAAACTGCCTGCACCCACAAAATCCATTTTCTTCTTTGGCCTGGCTGGACTATAATGACCCAGACTCCCTTGCAGTTGATCAGGGCCACTTAAGTTTTTTCCTATAAATGTGAGCTAAGTCACGTGGGCTACTTTCATTTCTGGGCTCTAACATGCACTTCCTGCATGTTCTCTTGCCCCTTCAAGACTGGCTGGAATCTGGACAAGGCAGAGACCCAGCAGAGGGTGGCAATGCCCTGAGGCAGGGCCAGTGACCTCTGCTCCAGATCCAGCCCAAAGTGGGCTGATTCTGGCCACACCTGCCACGTGAGCGCTGCCTAGCTTTGCTTTTGGGCCACAGCCCCAGAGCTGACTTGTTGTAACAGAGACCTTATGGCCAGCAAGCCAAACATATTTATGATCTGCCCTTTAGGGAGAGTTTGCTGACCCCAACCCTAGGGGATGGCCAGGAAACAAAAGGAACTGAGTCTCTGAGCAGAGGGACTGCACACACCAGGTGCCTGGTGAGATAAGGACATGGGGATGCTTGGCTCCCTGGGCTCTTGTTGCCAAGTGTCACAGCAGATACAGTCCATTTGACAGTGTTGCTGGAAACTATATCAAGACACCCGAATGGAAGGACTGATGCTGAAGCTGAAGATCCAGTACTCTGGTCACCTGATGTGAAGAGCTGACTCATCGGAAAAGACCCTGATGCTGGGAAAGATTGAGGGCAGGAGGTGAAGCAGACAACAGAGGATGAGATGGTTGGATGGCATCACTAGCTCTATGGACATGAGTTTGAGCAGGCTCTGGGAGTTGGTGATGGACAGGGAAGCCTAGTGTCCATGGGGTTGCAAAGAGTTGAACACAACTGATTGACTGAACTGACTGAATTGAAGGAGAAGCCTGGCACACAGTAGGCACACTATAAAATGTTGTGACGATCCAGCAATCCCACTTCTGGGTGTATCCCCAAAGAAAATGAAAGCTGGATATGGAACAGCTATCAGCACTCCCATATTCATTGCAGCATTATTCATAAAAGCCAACATGTGGAAAGAGTCTAAGTGGCCATTGGGAGTGAATACATAAAGAGGATGTGCTGTGTACATCAACAATGGAATATTACTCAGCCATGAGAAAGAAGGAAATTTGCCAAATGAGACAACATGAATGGACCTTGAGTGCATCAGGCTAAGTGAGGTAAGTCAGACAAAGAGAAGTACTGTATGATATCACTCATGTGTGGAATCTAAAAAAGCCAAACTCACAGAAACAGAGAAAAATGGTGGTCGACAGGGCATGGGGGTGGGAGCATAGGGCAGATGTGGTTTAAGGATACAAACTTGCAGTAAGTAGTAAACAAACCCTAGAGATCTTAAGCACAGTAGAGGAAATATTAGTGAAAATACTACATTATAATCATCAAACTTGCTAAGAGGCTAGAACTTATTTATTCCAACCACTAAAAAAGAAATGATAATTATGGCAAGATAGAGGCCCTAGTTATAGCTACAGTGGCAATAACATAACACTATATAAATGGATCAAATCTTTGCGACCCCATAGACTATAGCCTACCAGGCTCCTCTGTCCATGGGATTTTCCAGGCAAGAGTACTGGAGTGGGTTGCCATTTCCTTCTCCAATATAAATGGATCAAATTAACCTGCTGTACACCTTAAATTTACACAATATTATGTGTCAAATATATTTTAATTTAAAAAATGAATTGAATGAATGAATGAGCTGGAGCGTAGAAGAAAGCCAAGAGAAGGGAAAGGGAAACCAGGGTACTCTTGCCAATGTAGAACAACAGATGAGTTTTTTTTTTTTTTTTTAATATTCTATTTATTTACTTGGCCATGCCAGGTTTTAGGTGCAGCACACAGGATCTTTGATCTTCATTGCATCATGCAGGATCTTTAGTTGTGACATGGAAACTCTTAGTTGTAGCATGTGGGCTCTAGATCCCCTACCTGGGATCAAATTCAGGTCCGCTGCATTAGGAGCATGAAGTCTTAGCCACTGGACCACCAGAGAAGTCCCAACAGATGAGTTTTGAAGGCAGTAAAACCTAGTTCTGGTACACTCAAACTGTGTGGTGCTCAGCAAGTCATTTTACCTCTCTGAGCCTTACTTTCTTCATCTGTCAAAGGAGATGGAAGGACTGAATCACGCAGCATTGTCACAGTTAGAGGTAACAAGAGTAGAAGGTATAACGGAGACGACTTGGCTGTGGTTGTTTGCCATTGTGGATGTCAGCCACGTGGTGCTTTCTCTGCCATCAGCTGTGAAGGGAGTGAAAACAGCAGGAACCCCTGAGAACGTTTCCAAAGTTCTAGAAGTAAATACCACTTACAAGAGATTATCTCCCTCTCAGTCATCAAGTTATCCTCTCAATTAATTTGTACCCACAGACCTCAAATGATGAGCAAGATGGAGCAACTACCAGGCAGTCATATGAGCACAGGGCGTGACGGTTGTATTTCCTTCATAATAAAGGGCTTGCTTTGCTGGATAAGAATGTGTTTGTTTTGAGCAGCAAGAGTACAGCCTGAAATTCTATGATTCTGAAAACTTGGTGAATTTCTGCTTGGGCTCTCCAGTGAGAGGAAGTTCCTAAGTGTCATACAACAAGTTCCATGGAAGGAGATGACAAGAGGTGTGTGTAAGCATTGAGAAGACAGGGCATCGGGGGCAGGCAGAGGGGACAGGTGTCATCAGGGGCAGGTCTGTTGAAATGGATGCATTTTGAGTGGTACACTGTGATGATCCAATTAGCTGTCCTTTGCTGGATACTGAAGTGTTCCAGAAGCTGCAGTGGTACTCTGCATTTTTAGCCAATGTACAAGGTAGGTGGGCTTCCCAGATGGCTCAGTGGTAAAGTATCTGTCTGCCAATGCAGGAGATGCAGGAGTCCCGGGTTCAATCCCTGGGTTGAGAAGATGCCCTGGAGGAGGAAACGGCAACCCACTCCAGTGTTCTTGCCTGGGACATCCCATGGACAGAGAAGCCCATGGACAGAGTAGCCTGGTGGGCTACAGTCCACGGGGCTGCCAAAGAGTCGGACACTGAATAACTAACCAACAACAACAGAGTCGACGTTGGTGATACTCCACCTTCGACAGATGAGGAAACTGAAACTTGGAGAAGGGGAGTCGCCTGATTTGGAACACATGACTGATAACAGTGAGGCCAGGATGGAAATCCTGGTGTGTGGGACTGTGGGACCCACAGCCTTTTCTGAAATATAGCATTTTATGGGACCTTCTCCTTTCTATGATCCAAAGCCACAAATAGTTGGAGATGGTGGATACACTCACACGTTTTAGTAATGTATTTATTTTAATATTTATTTGGCTGCGTTGGGTCTTAGTTGTCACAGGCGGGATCTTTGCTGCTTCATGCAAGATCTTTCACACTGGCACACAGACTCTCTAGTTGTGGAGCAGGCTCAGTATTTGTGGGCGTGCTGGCTTAGTTGCTCTGCAGCCTGTGGGATCTTAGTTCCCTGACCAGGGATCAAACCCACGTCCCCTGCATTGCTAGGCAGATTCTTAACTAAACAGACCACCAAGGAAATCCCTACACTCATACACTTTAAAAAATTTAGTTACCTGTATTTAAAAGCTGGAAGACTTTATCTTGAACTCTAGATGCAGGGCTTCTTGTGGCCAGTCAGAAGATCTGGCAGTATAATGTGTGAATCACCCCTCAACAGTGACTGCCTGGAACCCAGCAGAGAATGCTCCCTTCGGGAAAGACAGAACAAGATCCAACTGGCCACAGTCCCCACTAATCTGTATTGTCTACTCTGCCGGCTTCAGTCAGCTTCTTTCCTTCCTGGTCCCTGTGGACATTTGGGTTCAAGATCCCTGCCCTAGAGTCTTGAAGCCCCTATCTCCAGGCGGCAGCTGAAGGAAGCAATGGGAGTATTACTTTCCCCTTAGAGCATGGGGACATGAGACTGGGTGGGCAGCACTCCACTACGGACAAGTGGCATAGTTTGTTCCAACAGGCGGATGTCTTGAGTGAGTACCATCTTGCCTTCCCCCTCCCCGCTCCCCTGTGCCGGGGGGCTCAAGAATCTCTGAAAGCACCTTGTTATCCCACTCCCCTCCACTAGAAACCCTCAGTGGCTCCTATTGAACCCATTTTATTTCACTTGATCTCCAAAGAGTCCAGACTCATTATAGACCTTGGGAAATGCTTCCCACCCTCCACCAACCAACCCCGACAGCTCTATGGGGAGATCCACTAACTTGATCAATAGACCCAAACTTTCATTTTTCTTCTACAGCTAAGGCTATAGGGTGGGGATGGAGGGGAGGAGAGAGGGGAAAAGTCTTAAAACAGTATTGTTATGATTTCCCTTTGCCTAGAGGAAGAAACGATGTTGCTTCAATTTTGGCATGAGTTAAACTTGATGCAAACATCGCTATAAATGGGTCAGGCAGTCAGGAAAGCCAGCAGTCGGCCACATTTGTGCTAACTCCGGTCTTTTTGTTTTTGCCAGAGGAAAAAAAAAATTCTAATTTCTATCAGTCTAAATTGAGTTGGGGAGCATTATCAGCTGGAAGGACCCTTCTGATTTGACAGGCCCCACTGTATGATGATTAATTACTTCTCAGCTTCATTGGACTTTTCTAATTTCCTTTTGCCACTGGCTGGAGGCACCGTGCGATAAGTACTGCTCTTATTATTTTGTGAAAAGGAAAATGTCTATTACGGTCTGTCGTACAAGCGAGCAGAATAAAAAAGACAGCCGCTCAGGAAACTTGCAAGCTCCTCTATCTTTATTTGGTCTCCCCTGGCCTCCCTGATTCACTTGTTCTAGAACAGAGGTGGCCACACACGCTTTCCTGTCAAAATAAGAAGATAAAATCATAATCTCTATCAGAGTACTTGACATTTGGAAATTTGTATAATGATTTCATGGGATTTAATCCCTCCGCTCACCACAAATCCTCCTCCAAATGCAAACGCAACTAAAATATTATACTGAGAAAAACAGGGTCATTCTTCTTCTTTGCCAGTGCATTTATTCGGTCATAAATTCAACTTGGGGGATTGCCTTACTGTATATAATACGGCAACGAGAACAATAATAATGATGATGATGATCATAATAATGATGATTAAAAAGCCATAATTGAATTTGGAAAGAGAACGTTTTTCTAAGCAGCCCCAACACCTAAATTAGAATGTGTCAGTTCCCAGAGACCGCTTGCCTCAGCGCATGATGGCTTACGTGGTCGGCGGGCTGGCTGTCTCTAGAATGACCTCAGGCTCAGCCGGAATGGACAACTGAGACCCAGCCGTGGCTTCCTGTTTTCCTGGAGAGGAGAGAGATGAAGACGTATCAAGGATCCCACTTCTGCGGCCCCTTCTGCCTGCTGATGCTCAGGCCGGGCCGAGACTGAGTTTGGAGACCCTCAGGACGTGTTTACTGAGGCCCACGCAGGAAAAGCTCCATTGAGCAAGTCAGGGCAGCACGTCTCTGCATCCCTAGCTGCCGAGGAGGCTACTGATTTCCCAAGGAGTCTGACTTCAAAGCAGGGGTGGGACAGAGAAAGCTGAGAGCAGGAGAGGCAGGGCTGGTGGCCCCAGGCCCTGAGTTCCTGCCACAGCCCCGCACTGGCTTCCGAATTCTGCCTGTCCGCTGCTGTCACTTTACCTGTGGCAAAGTAGGCAGCAGGCTGGGGATTGCTAAAGGAGAAAGAGCCATTTAGCTTCTCTCTCACTTTTTTTAAATTTTTTTTTTTTTTTTTGGCTGCTCTAGGTCTTGGTTGCCGCGTGGGCTTTCTCTAGCTGCGGTGCGCGGGCCTCTCACTGCGGTGGCTTCTCTGGTTGTGGAGCGCTGACTCCAGGGGTCTCCGGTTTCCGTAGTTTCGGGCCTGGGGTCTAGAGCGCAGGCGCAGTAGTTGCGGCGCACGGGCTTAGTTGCTCTGCCGCATGTGGGATCAGGGATCTCAGATCAGGGATCAAACCCATGTCCCTGGCATTGGCGAGCAGAGTCTTAATCACTGAGCCACCAGGGAAGCCCAGCTGCATTTTTAGTAATAATACTAGAGAGTATTTAGTAAGCACCGACTACATGGGGGCACCGTGCTAATTATGTACATTATTCTGCATGGTCCGCACAGTCCACTTGATGTTGGTGCCATTCATGAACCCATTTTTATAGACAGGAACATTCGAGCATCAATGTCTTGCCTGGGATCACGTAGCTATGACATTTGACCCCAAGACTGCCATTCTCTCAACCTCTCTGCTCTGCTATCTCTTAATTCTCTTTTTCACCTTTTGCAAAAGCCCT
Source organism: Bubalus bubalis (assembly GCF_019923935.1). NCBI lineage: Eukaryota > Metazoa > Chordata > Mammalia > Artiodactyla > Bovidae > Bubalus > Bubalus bubalis. Next base: position 22,583,097 of record NC_059174.1, on the reverse strand, counting down.
GATGATAGTGTGTGGGTGAAGAATACTGGCTGGATAAATAGGATTTGCTATTTTATTCTCACACTTCATTCATGATTCTCTCGATTATATCTCTATTTGTTCCCTAAATGTGTAATGAGCACTTACTATGTGCTAGCTGTTTTACTAGGTTCTAGGGATCCCCAGACAAAATCCCCATAGTACTTGCCCTCAGAAAGCTCCCTCTAACAAACAACTAAAAGTTAAACCCAGAGTAAGAGAAGATGCTATAATACAGCTGCGTAAGAGAGGACAGATCCACCAGAATCTAAGACTGGGAAAGTATCAAAGGCCAGACTGTAAGGCTGACACTGGTTTAATCTTTGTAATGGACTGTTTGTGATCTCAGGCAAGTCCCTTCACATCTCCGGGTCTCCGTTTCCCTATCTATGCAATGTGGTCATTAGCCTAGACAAGAGATTGAAAACCAGTGACCCATGGCTAGATCCAACCCACAGGTGAGTTTTCTTTGGTCTGCATGTCTCTTTCTTGAACAGAGAACCACCATTCAAGAGCACATCAAAATCTAGGTTTCCAGCAACTTTTGAAAATAAAGCCATGAGAGATGGCACCCACATTCCCACCCAGCCAGTGCTGGCTGGAGTGAAGACGCAGATGCCATGCGTTGTTCAGGTGAACGGAGTACTTTTCCAGTTTGCTGCAGTCTCCACTACTCCCTATCAATGTCCAACGCCAAGACCAACTAAAAATGGTCCTGTGTCCCCATTGATACTGTTGGTTAGTGTTTTCTTCTTAAAGGAAATATACCTCTGTAACCATGATGACAACAAAAGCAGGAAACAAAATCATGTTTAACAAAGGATCACATTTTAAGAAAAAAAGAGAGTAGAGAGCATGTTTCCATGTTGAATTAAAGAAGATTTCTGTGTATTTTATATACAAACAAAAGCATACCTGTGTTGAAAGAATGCAATTGTATTTATTCAGTGTTCCTTCTGGCATCTGAGTTTGAACCCTGGGCTTCTTACATCTCCAGAACTTCACTCTGGGTCCTGAGGGCGTCTGTTGTGAAGACCTGGAGTTGGGGCTTGGCTACCAACCCAACCCCAACATAGGGCCAGTGTGAAAAGCAGATTGCCAGTCACCTGTCCACCTGGCCTGTTTGCAAGAACTCTCTCTGGTTTTCATTGAGAGAGGTGTGTAAGTCACTTGGGTGGGAAGAGTCTCCAACTACGGACTGACCTTTCTGGAAGAGGGAATCCCTCATCCACTGGTACATGGTACCCAATCCCCCAGCAGCCCAGGAAGAAAGGGCTGGGAGCTTGGTATGGCATGGATGATGCATCCTGCATCCGCATGGTCTGATGAGGTGAACTCTGGTAAACTGTAGCTTTGCAGCTAGTCACTTGTCCCTTGTGAACCTTCACCATCCCTGCATCCTTGCTCTGGGCTCTGTAACCTTGCAGTGCCTGCCCTTGGACTCTGTGTGACTCACCTTGGCCACTAAAATGTTAATAAACACAAGGCAAGCAGAGGCTTGAAAGGTGTTTGTACATCTTCTCTTCCCCTCCTGCCCCTCTGCCTTCCACACGAAAACACACCCAGGTCAACCTGTTAGAAGATGTGACTCATGGAACCGAGCCCAGAAGTCCAGTTGTCCCAGGCAAAGTCATCCTAGACCAACAACAACCAGTCTACCCTGAAACCAGGGAGAGAGCCAGCCCCAATTACCAGTACCCCTTAGCCAACCCATAGCTGACACTATATTCATGACTTGGGCCAGCTGAAAGCTAAAGAAACTCCCTGTCAACCAGCAGACTCGGAAGCTTAAGAAATGCTTATTCTTCAAGACATTTTTGGAGTGTCTTGTAACACAGAATTTTTATGGCCACAGAGAGCTGATCCTCCATACAAGGATGTTTCTTCCCCAACAGCGCTATCCCTCCCCTGAGTCAGCTGCCCCCACCTCTTGTCCACAGGCTGACTCCTAGAAGGTGAAATTGCAATGGCACCCCACTCCAGTACTCTTGCCTGGAAAATCCCATGGATGGAGGAGCCTGGTAGGCTGCAGTCCATGGGGTCACTAAGAGTCGACCACAACTGAGCAACTTCACTTTCACTTTTCACTTTCATGCATTGAAGGAGGAAACGGCAACCCACTCCAGTGTTCTTGCCTGGAGAATCCCAGGGATGGGGGAGCCTGGTGGGCTGCCGTCTATGGGGTCACACAGAGTCGGACACGACTGAAGTGACTTAGCATAGCATAGAGACGGGTCTGGGTCTAAACTCTGCCCATTCCCGGCTCTATTGCCTTTTACCAGCTCTTTGTTTTTTGAAGCCTCCATTTCCTCATCTGTGTAATGGGAAGAAGAATAATACAAACCATGCTGGATTCACAGAGTTGTTAGGATGATTAAATGAAAAGGACAGGTAGAAAGAAAGTTCAACCCAGTGCCTCCCGTAGGGTGTATGTTCAATAATTATCAACAAGTCTCACTCCCACCCTTTCCCCTTTCCTCTTTCTATTACTTTCTCAAACTTTTGGTGGAATTTCAACCTCCCTGCATACTGCACTGGGCACTCGAGCAACACTTTCCACCTGCACAGAGCATTATGGTGTCAGAGCACAGGCCTACAGAATTTCCCTCTGGCAAGAACCACAGATGATACCTAGTTACTATGATCCCAGGACCTCCCACCCCCCATCGCCTTCCTCATTTGCAGCAGGTCACTGGAGATGGCCATAAGCACACTCCGACATGCCAGACATCACTTTGCACTTAGAAAACATAATCAGTGACACATCTAGAAGACAAGGTTTGCCCCCAGAGAGGCTGATGGTGCGGAAAAATGAGATTCTTTATGTGGTGTAAAATACCATCGCTTCCCAAAGTGTGCACCGAGAGAGTGTTTCCACATGGTATCCTCTAAAGAAATAAATGATAGATAGAGAGTAGATATAAAGATAGATAAATTGGGACAATCCAAGGAAAAATAAATTTGATGAATTCTGAGCCAAATAGGCTTATGGAAAGACTTCTTGGAGATGTTCAAGAATAATGTGTGTTATTTCTCTCCAGCGAGGAGGCAGAAAACATCGTGCTTTCTTTTTAAATGTGATTAGGGAAGCCCAGGAATATTGGAGTAGGCTACCATGCCCTTGTCCAGGGGAATCTTCCAGACCCAGGAACTGAACCCAGGTCTCCCACATTACAGGCAGATTCCTTACCATTTGAACCACCAGGGAAGCCCAGTTTGACCACAGAGCCCCCCCATTTCAGAGTCAAGTTTTTGGGGACCATGAACTAGCCTTTGGGGAAACGGTGACTTGAACTTCACTTGGGTGGCATGGCTGCCATTGCAGCAAACCATCCCTACAAGCAGGTCTTCTCCGCCTCGGGGAGGGAGCCCAGAGCGCGACACTGCTCTCCCTTTCACTGCCCTTGGCTCTGGTGTTTTGGTCTGTCCTCACCCCTCTGTTTGGCCACCAATAAGAGCTGAAAGTTTGATGTTCCTTGGCTGTGGCTCTTTCCCCATCTTCTTAGTGTGAATTGTGCAGGCAGACGTGGGCGATTCCAACTCACTATTCCTCCCTGGTAATGTGAATGCACAAAAAGGCAGAAGTCCCTTCTTTGTGATGGAATAAAGCAGAAATGCTAGAAGTATTATTCCTTCTTCATCATGCCCCCAGTCAGCCGAGGTTTAAATGGAATTCTGTCAGGGTCACTGACATGATTTTTTTTTTTTTAAAGCAGGCATACAAGATACCATTACATTTCATTTTTAGGACAATTGCTCTCTGAGCAAAGTGTGTTATTTTCTTGCAGGTAATCCCCTTACCAGGCTGTGGATTTGCCATGTTTAACATCATCTAAGACAACCAAAAAGCAATGAAGTGTGTTATTGACAATGTTTTAATTACAATACGTAAAAGATCCAAGACAGCAAAGAGGAGAAAATTATCTGCCTGTAGTGGCATTTGTATGTTTAAGAAAATTCACAGTGGTGGTCTGAGCACAATGTGTATATATATATACACATGTGTGTGTGTGTGTGTGTGTGTGTATTCCTATATATATATTCCTGCTAATGACTGAAAATTTTAGCAGCATGTATGGGATTGCTTTAAAGAAATAATAATATTGATAGAAATGATTGTCCCTGGCAGCATGACAAATGAAATTAGAAGCCCTTAGAATTGTGGGCTTGCAACAATGTTAGTGTGAAATATAATCGTTGGATTGCTTTGTTCTTTTTCCCAATAAAAGGTGGAAGCTTTTGAGTATTGTTATTAGGCGAGCTAAGCTGGGCTTCTGTACAGCATAGTTTTGTGTGTCTGAACCAGCAGAAGCTTTTGAAGTCCCACGATTCCTTCTGCTTGCTAATTCTTCCATTTGTTTGATTTTTGGTACAAAGAAAATGAAAGAATATGATGAGATTATGGCATTTTAAGTCAATATTTATTAAAAAATCAATCTAGATGAAAATCTGCCCATCCCTCTAATTAGATGAGGCAACTTGAGGTTGATTTTTAATTGCAAAAGTAATTACACGGAGCAGATAGCCAGTGACATTTGATTATCTAGGTGATTGATTAAAAAGCCGAGCTCACCAAGCAGATTGCCAGCCAGGGAATCCAGACAAAAGAGCAAATTAAAAAAGTTGTCCTGTTAGTAATCACAAAATTCAAGGATGAAATTACAGAGCCAAACACCTCCACTGCCCCTTCATCATCATCACTCACTCCACATGCATTCACTCCAACGCCTGATAAAGAAATGGATTAGTGTGAAATTAATTGAAGAAGGGGGGAAAAAAGGGAGGGGAACCAAATTCACCACTGAGCACAGGGCTTTTTACAAGTTGAAACAAATTTCTCCAGTTTTATAATAAACTTTTCTTTTTGACAAGAGAGATGTTTTCACAAAGGATCTTTTCAGAATGTTTGATGATATTAATTTATCTATTAAGAGAGAGGGAGGGGGGAAAATCTCACTTTCTAGTAGAATAGGATATTAAGATGTCTTGCTTGTTCTCCATTTCATTATAACATGAAAGCCTGGGGAACAGGCTGTACATTTGGCAAGAGAATCCTTGGATTTGTACACAGCCCTTGCTGACATATTGGGCAGAATAATGAAGGGGCTTCCCAGTCATTTGGGGAGACCCTGGTGGGGTCCTCTTGAGGATATTGGGGATAAAAGTGGAAGGGGCATATACTAGAGCCACCCCCAAAGAGGACCTTGAATCTGGATCACTACGATAATTCTGAGTCCCCAGGAGTCTCTGAAAAGCAAAAAGGAAACTGAGGCGGGGGCCCTCCAGTGCAGCTTGGGTAGCCCTCAGTGTTCTGGCTGCTGCTTGTCAGTGCTGCTCTGGGTAGAAGGTAATGAAGCAGTCAAGAGATAAAGTCCACATCAGTGCAAACATCTATTCTTCTGCTTTGTCAGCAGATGCCATCCAGTCAGAGTTGGATGGGTGTGATGAGTTCCTTGCAACCCTCCAGGGAAGCTGATTTCAGCTCATTCCGGGGTCCACAGCCTTCAGGTGCCGCAGAGAGATGCTCCTTCAGTAGACAGATGCTTAGATTCCCAGCCTCTGATACTAGGTAATGCCACTCCCCTCCTCCTTGTAGTCATTGTATTGCTTTTTTGAAAACCCATTTATTTCTTCAACACAACCTTTTGGTAAGGGAGTTTGATATTATAGTTAAGCATTAAGAGTCTTAGAGAACAATTTGGCGTCATCCAGGATCTTCCCTGGTGGCTCAGTGGGTAAACAATCTGCCTGCAATGCAGGAGACTACCTGCAATGCAGCAGATCAGGTTCAATCCCTGGGTCGGCAAGATCCCCTGGAGGAGGAAATGGCCACCCACTCCTAGGACATCCCGTGGCTAGAGGAGCCTGGTGGGCTACAGTCCAGGGGGTCAAAAGAGTTGGACACGACTTAGCTACTAAACCACCACCAATGCAACCAGAGTCATAGACATCCTTTGACGAAGCAATTCTTCCCCTAGGCACGTGTCCTAGAAAAATACATGCATTGTAAACCAGCAGACATAGGCAAAAACTCTCAAAACAGCAAGGTTCTTGTAGTTGCTGCAAACTGGAAAAGATCAAATGCCTATCCCTTGACAAATGGATAAATAACTTGAAGTATGTCATTCAATGGTATACTATGCACACATACCATTTCAAAGTTGCAACATCATGCCTAAGCAGCAAGACAAGAAAGAATATTTACTGAGTGATTCCGTTTACACCAAGGTCAAAATCTTGAAAAGCTATATTACATTGTCTAAGAATCTATTGGTGATCAAGGAGAGGAAAGATTATAACCGTGGAGGAAGTGCATTGAGTCTTTGGGGTATTTGAAATGTGTTTTTTTTGTTTTTTTTTGTCATTGGTGGTAGATATCAACCGTTTGTCCGCCTGTACACATATATTTCTTGGTTATTTTCTGAATGCATGTTACATTTCACACACACATGTTGGTAAATAGACACATATGAATTTAAAAATCGTTCTTCAGAATGCTCAATGGATTCATGCCAATGGGCGAGAAGGGAAAGTGGACTGTAGATGTGGTACTTCAACCTCACCTGCGATTTTTTTTATATCTTTTATTTAAAAAAAAAAAAAAACCTCTAGTTTATTTATTATGTTCAAGTTCTTTGTTTAAACAACTTTTGTAACTAATATAGCTGCTGCTGCTACTGCTGCTAAGTCACTTCAGTCGTGTCCAACTCTGTGCGACCCCATAGACGGCAGCCCACGAGGCTCCCCCGTCCCTGGGATTCTCCAGGCAAGAACACTGGAGTAGGTTGCCATTTCCTTCTCCAATGCAGGAAAGCGAAAAGTGAAAGTGAAGTCGCTCAGTCGTGTCCGACTCTTAGCCATCCCACGGACTGCAGCCCACCAGGCTCCTCCATCCATGGGATTTTCCAGGCAAGAAAGAGTACTGGAGTGGGGTGCCATGGCCTTCTCCGATAATATGGCTAAAAGTTAACAAACATAAATTCTAGTTGATGGGAACATGAATATTTAAAATGTATCCATTATGCAATTGACTTTTTCAAGAATTCCGAGAAGAAAAAAGAAAATACTTACTGCATACGAAAAACACACGAATAAGGACACCAGCTGAATTCTGTGGGAGCCAAAAGAGGAAAAACATGATTTGCCTGAGGTGATGAGAGAAGGTTCCCAGAGAGGATGCCACTTGAACTGAATCTTGGCCAATAAGTATAAGTTCATCAGATAGACTCAGAGGATGAGACTGTTGAGCGGAAAAGAACATAGCATGATGCGTAGAGTGCAGACGACTGTGCCGCTGGAAGACCCCTCTGGGCCTCAGTTTCCTCATCTATAAAATGGGCCATTTACCATCTCTCACATACCAGGCTCCAGAAAATACGGAGACTTGATTTAACAAAAACATTTAAGATCCTGGGCTTTTGACACAACCTGCCCAAGTTCAAGTACAACTCTATTCCTTATTAGCCATGAGACCTTGGGTGAGACAAGTCAATTTTTCTTTGCTTCTCTGCCTTTTCTATACAAATAGTGGTAACAGGATTTCAGTATTTACCTCGCAAGACTTTGGTAAAGGTGCAGTGAACTCATACACTTAAAATATATCCATCAGTGTCTGGCAGATAGTAAGAACCCAGTTTGGTATCATTATGGGATTGTTGATTTATTATTATATTATGGGACTTGTTGATTCTCAGGCATCTGTGACATTCCTTCATGGCTTTTTCAAAAGTTCTGGCCGTTTCACTGCGTCTATCCACAATTTCACCAGCTCAAGGATTCTGCCATGTTTACTAGGGGAATTCTCATAACCTGGTGCTCATCTCATCTGAGTCACCTGATGGTTGTGCTTCAGATTTGCCCAGTGTTCCCTCTCCATAGCTACCCCTCCTCTTCTAATAGCTCTTGTTTGCTGGGATCCCATTCATTCCTACTTGTCTGAGTTTTCCCTTCTGATTGCTACTGTCAGCCAGATTCTCCAAAGGCCACAAGCAACGCTCCCCCAAATCCATACTCAATTATGTTGCCCTCCTGAGGGAATGGGGACTAGTCCAGGAGATAACAGGAAAGATACTACTGTTGGCTTTTCCTTTATTCGTGGCTTTGGAGCAGGGTTTCTCTTTGTTAGGCAGTGTTAGATAAATGCTCCTGGGCAGGTGCCCTCTGTCTATGGGTAGGAAGCAGTTATTGGTGAGGCTGAGGGTGAAATCCCCATAGGGCCAGTGGAAGAGTGTCTTTTCCTGATTCAAACTTAGACTTAGACACGGGAGAGGTGGGCAGGAGCCTGGGGGCTTGTTGTTGTTCAGTTTTTCAGTGGGTCTGACTCTTTGAAACCCCGTGAACTGCAGCATGCAAAGTTTCCCTGGCCTTCACTATCTCCCACAATTTGCTCAAACTCATGTCCATTGAGTTAGTGATGCCATCCAAGCATCTCATTTTCTGTCACCCCCTTCTCTTCTTGCCCATAATTTTTCTCAGCGTCAGGGTCTTTTCCAATAAGTCAGCTCTTTGCATCATGTGGCCAAAGTATTAGAGCTTCAGCTTCAGCATCAGTCCTTCCATTGAATACTCAGAGTTGATTTCCTTTAGGATTGTCTGGTTTGATCTCCTTGCAGTCCAAGGCTCTCAAGTGGCTTCTCCAGCACCACAGTTCAAAAGTATCAGTTCTTCAGTTCTCAGCCTTCTTTATGGTCCAACTCTCACAGCTGTACATGACTACTGGAAAGACCATAGCTTTGACTAGATGAACCTTTGTCAGCGAAGTGATGCTTTGACTTTTTAACATGCTGTCTAGGTTTTTCATAGGAACTTGATCCCTAAATATCAGAGCTGTGGAAAACACAGCAAGAGCTGATCCTGCCCTCTCACAACACAGATGAGGAAACCAAGGCCCCGTGAAGGCAGAGCTGGGAGTAGAGCCAAGCTTCCTGATTTCTAACCCATCACTCTCTCTGCCATGTTAATGAGCTCAGCTCTTCACACCCATCCCTAGGGGCAGTAAATTGACGGCAAAAACGACCCCAGTTTTTCATGCCTCTCTATGAACACGTTATTTGCAATGTTATTGCAGCACCTCCTCACGTCAAGAAGTGAAGTCTGTTGCCCAGCCAAAATTTGTATTAGTTTGTAGGGCCACCACAACAAAGAACCATACAGACCAGGGGCTTCAACAACAGAAATGTATTCTTGCATATTTCTGGAAGGCGGAAGTCCAAGATCAAGATGTGGGCAGGGCTGGTTTCTTCTGAGGCCTCTCTTCTTGCCTTGTAGATGGCCATCTTCTCCCTGAGTCTTCACATGGTCTGTGCACATCTGTGTCCTGATCTCCTATTTTTATAAAGACACCAGTCTTAATGGATTAAGACCCTACCCATATGACCTCATTTTACCTTAATCATCTTTTTATTTTTTAATTAAAATTTAAATAATTGATTTATTTTAAAAAGTGATTTAAAATGTATAATTGATTTACAATGTTGTGTTGGTTTCAGTTGTACAGCCAAGTTAATCAGTTATACATATATGTGTGTATGCTGAGTCACTTTAGTCATGTCTGACTCTTTGCAACCATATGGACTATAGCCTGCCAGGCTCCTCTACCCATGGGATTCTCCAGGTAAGAATATCAGAGTAGGTAGCCATGCTCTCCAGGGGATCTTCTAGACACAGGGATGAACTTACATCTCCTGTAACTCCTGTATTGCAGGCAGATTCTTTACCACTGAGCCACTGGGAAAGCCCCATACATAAACATATATCACTCCTTTTTAGATTCTTTTCCCATATAGGCCATTACAGAGTATTGGGTTAGAGTAGAGTTCCCTGTGCTATACAGTAGGTCCTTATTAGTTATCTGTTTTATACATAGTAGTATGTCTATGTGAATCCTAATGTCCCAATGTATCACTCCCCCCTTTTCCCCCTTGGTAACTGTAAGCTTGTTTTCTACCATCTGTAACTCTATGTCTGTTTTGTAAATAAGTTCGTTTGTACAATTTTTTTTTCTAGATTTCACATGTAAGTGATATCATATTGTCATTTGATATTTGTCATTGTCATATTGATATTTGTTATTCTCTGTCTGACTTATTTCACTCAGTCTGATAATTTCTAGGTTCATTATCATCTTTTTAAAGGCCCTGTCTCCAGACTGGGAGCTTCCCTGGTGGCTCAGTGATAGAGCATCTGCCTGCCAAGCAGGAGACATGGTTTGATCCCTGGGTCAGGAAGATCCCCTGGAGAAGGAAATGGCAATCCCCTCCAGTATTCTTGCCTGGAGAATTCCAGGGACAGAGCCACCACCAGGGCATGTGCCTAAACAAGCCTACTGACCACATGGAGCAGAGAGGGAGGCCATCCTAGATCGACCAATAGCCAACCAGCTCCCAAGATGTGAACAAATATGGCCAAGGGCCACAAAATCAATCCAAAGGTGACCTATCAGCCAACCAGAGACCCCTGAGTGAGCCTGGCCCAGTCCAGCAGAATCACCCATCCTCCCAGCAGAGCTATGGACTTTTAAGCCACTGGGTTTGTGTTTATTTAGTATGTGCCATATTATGGTAGATAACTGAAACATTAGCCCACATCGATTGCGCCTGCTGAACAGTTTACTCTGGCCAGATACTGTTCCAAGCGCTTTGCATGTATTAGCTCATTTACTTCATTCCCATTTTTCAGATAGAGAACGTGAGGCAGAGAGAATGTGTGACTTGCCCAGAGTTTCGAAGTTGTGTTTGCTGAAAGAATCAAGATTGTTGAAAGAATCAGACAGTCTGGTTCTAGAATCCGTGCTCTTTGATCACATTCTATGGTGCTTTTCTGATATTGCTTAGGGTGAATTATTTCTCTTTTGTTGAAGTTAGAATTGAACTGAAATGTGAAAGTGTTAGTTGCTCAATCGTGTCCAGTTTTTTGCAAATCCATGGACTGTAGCCCACCAGGCTCCCCTGTTCTTGGGATTTCCAGGCAAGAATACTGGAGTGGGTTGCCATGCCCTTCTCCAGGGGATCTTCCCAACCCAGGGGTTGAATCTGTGTCTCATGCGTCTCCTGCATTAGCAGGTAGATTCTTTACCACTGAGCCACCTGGGAAACCCCAGCTTCTTCCATGGACCCTCTTAAATGGACATTGTGACCACAAGGTTAAGGACCTCAAAAACAAAAAGAACCTCTGCAGTGATGCCACATCTCAGATCCTTTTCTCATAAAGTGACAGGACAGTGAGTCTCAGAGAAGGCACTCTGAGTTTGAATCCCAGCTCAGCCGAGCACAAGCTCTGTGACCTGAGTGTGTTCCTCAATCTTCCGACGCTCAGTTCCAAGTCTCACAGACAAAGATAGGTGTCTACCTCATAAAGGTATTGGGAGGCCTAACTGAGATCAAGCCTGTAAAGCTCAGTTCCTGGGACTCACCAAGCCCTCCTGAGTGCCAGTTATGACTAACATCAGATAAGTCATCCTGGGGCTAGAACCTAACCTGAGGCCAACCTCTCCCCAAGAGGTAACCTAACTTCTCTGTACCTCAGTTTCTTCATCTGTAAACTGGAAGCAAGAATGCCATCTATGTCTTAGGGTTACTTGAAGGATTAAATGAGGAGTGGGAGAAATGGGGAGATACTGGTTAAAGGGTGCAAACTTTCATTTATAAGATAAGTTCTGGAATCTCATGTACAGCTTGTTGATTACAGTTAACAATACTTATCTTGTATACTGGAAATCTGGTAAGAAAATAGATCTTAAGTGTTCTCATGACACACACACACAAAATGGTCACAATGTGAGGTGATGGATATGTTTATTACCTTGATTATTGTGATCATTTCACAACATATATTAAATCATCATGTGGTACACCTTTGAAAAAAATCACATCATACAGCCTTAATAGATACAATTTTTATTTGTCAATCATACCTCAATAGAGTTAGAAGAAATACAATTTTAAAAATTAAAAAACAATTTAGAGGGAATTCCTTGGTGGCCCAGTGGTTAGGACTCAGCACTCTCACTGCCTGAGTTCAGTCCCTGGTCGTGGAGCTAAGATCCTGCAAGCAAGCAAGCAAGCAAGAAAAATAATAATTTAGAAAAAAGAGTCAATGAGCTAATCAGGTAAAGTGCTTAGAATAGCACTTGGACAAGCAAGTATACAGAAGCCTGAACAAGTATTATTTGAAATGTGTGAATTGTGAAAATGGGACAAACGTATTTCAAGTTTAAATAGCATTGTGCATGGAGATATAGGGAGCCATATGTTAAACATGGTATATTTTTCCTGAAATGTCAGCTTGATGATCTAAGAATAAAAATCTGATAGATATTAATGGACCAGCGTGCCCCCAACTGTGCTGTTCTCTAACGGTCCATGGTTGATACCTAAGGATCCCAAGAATTCCACCCTCTCTCCCAAAAGTGCTGTGTGGACTCTGGGGAGATGGGAGAGAAGGTGCCTGGTGGACGTGAAGGCACCTGGCCGCCCAGAGACTGCGCAGGCGCGGTGCAGTCGTGGTCCTGGCTGCCTTCACCCCCCGGCTGCCTCTAGCATGCCCGTTTTCCACATTCCCCTTCATTAAACAAGAAACTCAGATGTTGGTAATTAGATCACCATCCCCAGCTGCCAAGTCACATTCGGTTCCAAAAAGCCCTGTATACAGCTACTTGTGTGTTTGTTAACAATGTCCCCACAACAGGTCTGCAATTAAAGCCCATCTGTTGGGTTTCTCAGAAAGCACTGCCAATCGGGCTGGTGAACTTGGAGTCCTCATTGTTGTGAATTTCTGACCGGAAACCCTGCAGCAGAAGGCCACCTGTCCCTGAGTGAGTGACTGGGGCTGGAGGCCCCTGGATACCAATCATAATGAGCGCATGTAATAAATGTTAAGGAAGGTGGGCACAATCAGATGATGGCATATATGACCATCGTGGGGTGTTTGTGCTGGTCTCCTCAATCAAAGCAGACCCCCTCCTTTCTCCAGCTGACCCATCCATCAGCCAGCCACACTCTGCATGTCTGAATGCTACTATTTGTGCCCAGGGGGTCATTTCCCAGCCAGTGCTATTTGGTTGAAATCAAGTATCGTTGTTTTTCAGGAAGGGGGGTGGGTCCCCAGTCCCATCCCAGTAGGAGATGCTCTGGAGCCAGTGTCAGCTACCTTCCTGGATGAGTCCAGTCTTTTAGAGGAATCAGTGATAAACAGGCCATCCCTCCAGGAAACAAATGGAAATATGAAAAAAGTTAGGGGGTAGAAAGAGGACCACCATCAGCATGCAGGTGCAGACTATTTGAAATCTAACAAATTTTAAAATGTATTTTCCAAGAAGGAAGCTACACATGCATGTGCCAGAAAATAGTTACTGACAGCCGTTAAAAAAGAATGAAATAACGCCACTTGCAGTAAGATGGATGGATCTAGAAATGATCGTACTGAGTGAAGTAAGTCAGACAAAGACAAATACCATATGATATCACTTATATGTGGAATCTAAAGTGCGGCACACGTGAACATATCTATGAAGCAAAAACAGACTCACAGACAGACAACAGACTCATAGACAGACAACAGACTCAGACATAGACAACAGACTTGTGGTTGCCAAGGGGGAGGAGGGATGGGGGATGGATGGACTTGGAATTTGGGATTTGTAGGTGCAAACTATTACATATAGAATGGATAAACAACAAGGTCCTACTGTGTAGCACAGGGAACTATATTCAATATCCCATGATAAACTATAACGGAAAAGAATCTGAAAAAGTATCAGTTCAGTTCAGTTCAGTTGCTCAGTCGTGTCCGACTCTTTGCGACCCCATGAATCGCAGCACGCCAGGCCTCCCTGTCCATCACCAACTCCCGGAGTTCACTCAGACTCACATCCATTGAGTCAGTGATGCCATCCAGCCACCTCATTCTCTGTCGTCCCCTTCTCCTCCTGCCCCCAATCCTTCCCAGCATCAGAGTCGTTTCCAACGAGTCAACTCTTCGCATGAGGTGGCCAAAGTACTGGAGTTTCAGCTTTAGCATCATTCCTTCCAAAGAAATCCCAGGGCTGATCTCCTTCAGAATGGACTGGTTGGATCTCCTTGCAGTCCAAGGGACTCTCAAGAGTCTTCTCCAACACCACAGTTCAAAAGCATCAATTCTTTGGTGCTCAGCCTTCTTCACAGTCCAACTCTCACATCCATACATGACCACTGGAAAAACCATAGCCTTGACTAGACGGACCTTTGTTGGCAAAGCAATGTCTCTGACATGTATGTGTGTGTATATGTATATATACACACACAGTATTTGTGTGCTTATATGCTCAGTTGTGTCCAACTCTTTGCAACCTCATGGACTATAGTCATTCAGGCTCTTCTGTCCACAGAATTCTCCAGGCAAGAATACTGGAGTGGAGTGGGTTGCCATTCCCTTCTCCAGGGGATCTTCCTGATCCAGAGATTGAACCCAGGTCTCCTGTATTGCAGGCAGATTCTTTACCATTTGAGCCACCAGGGAAACCTATATATATATATACACACACACACACACACACACACACACACACACACAGTATGTGTGTGCTTAGCTGTTCAGTTGTGTCGGACTCTTTGAGATCCCCATGGGCTGTAGCCCACCAGGCTATCCTTTTACACTGTGTATACATATATACGTATATTTATACATATATACATATACAGTATAAAAGTATATGCATATATGTAAATGTATTGTATGCATATATATGTATGTATATGTATAACTGAATTACTTTGCTGCTGCTGCTAAGTCACTTCAGTCGTGTCCGACTCTGTGTGACTCTATAGACGGCAGCCCATGAGGCTCCCCCGTCCCTGGGATTCTCCAGGCAAGAACACTAGAGTAGGTTGCCATTTCCCTCTCCAGTGCATGAAAGTGAAAAGTGAAAGTGAAGTTGCTCAGTCGTGTCCGACCCCTAGCGACCCCATGGACTGCAGCCTACTAGGCTCCTCCATCCATGGGATTTTCCAGGCAAGAGTACTGGAGTGGGTTGCCACTGCCTTCTCCGAATTACTTTGCTATATACCAGAAATTAAATACACAACATTATAAATCAACTATACTTCAATAAAATAATTATTTAAAAAAAAAGTTACTGGGCAATGACTCCAGGTGAAGGTCCTTGCCAGCTATGGAAACAGGGAGCATAGCAATATCTCCTTCCGTCTGTCAAGCTTTGACTAAGACAGTGGTTTGCTACCCCAACGGCATGTAAGCATCTGTTAGAGAGCTTTAAAACATTCTAATGCCATTAGGAAAGTAATGCCACTTACATTAGCACCTAAAATAACTAAATACTGAAGAATAAATCTAACCAAGGAGGAGAGGGACTTGTATGCCAAAAGCTACAAAAATTGCTGGAAGAAATTAAAGATCTAAATAAACAGAAAAAACGTCATTTGTTCATGGATAGGAAGATGTAACATTGTTATGATGTCAATGCTTCATAAAATGATCTGCAGATTCAACACAAACCCTATCAGAATCCCAAGGTTTTTTTTTTTTTTTTTTTTTTTTTTTAAAAAAAAGGCAGGAATAGAAAAGCCAATCCTCAAGCTTATCTGGGATTGCAAATGGCCCCAAATAACCAAAACAATCTTGAAAAAGAAGAATAAAGTTAGAGGGCTCATATCACTGGACTGTGAAACTTACTGCAAGCCTACAGTAGTAGAAACAGTCTGAAACTAGCATCAGGATGGGCAGATGGACCACTGGAGTATAACAGAGATGCCGGAAATAAGCCTTCACATATATGGTGCTACGGACTGAACATTCGTGTCAAAATTCCTAATCTTGAAGCTCTAATCCCAATTGTGATGGTATTTGAAGGTGGGGCCTTTAAGAGGCAATTCAGTCATGAAGGTGGAATCTTCATGAGAGATTAGTGCCCTTAAAAGAATGGACAAGAGAGAGATGATTTCTCTTTCTGCCATTTGAGGATATAGCAAGAAGGCATCCATCTGCAAACAGGAAAAGAGCTGTCACCAAGAAGCCAACTCCGCTGGCACCCTGATCTCAGACTTCTCCCCTCAATAACTGTGAGAGGGACCCATTTGTCGTTTAAGCCACCCAATCTATGGTATTTTGGTATAGCACCCCAAACTAAGACATATGACCCATTGATTATTTTTTGTGGGTGTGGTGCTCCACAGTGTGTGAGATCTTCCTGGATCAGGGATCAAACCTGTGTCTCCTGCTTTGGGAACATGGAGTCTTAACCACTGAACCACTAGGAAAGTCCTGAAACCAGGTTTTTAATGTGAGCTTGAGAAGGGCTGAGGATGCCCCTCTAACAGTTATTTCAAATAGAAGAGATACTCCAAGGGTAGACTTTAGACATGTGATGCCTGAGCTGCCAACATGCCTTTCACTGTTGAGAAGTCATAGCTCACCTCTATGGTACCATTTATCCACGGTGGGCCTTGGACATAATCCTCAACCTCTCGCACTGATCCTTGGTTTCCTCATCTGTAAAATGGCCGAGGGAGCGGGGTGGGGTGTGATGATTGAACATCTCCATCAGGCTGTTGAAAATCCAGTGACTCTGTGTGTCCAGTGGGCAATACTAGATTAAAAGTGTTGGAAAGGATTTTTGGTCATTTCAATTGTGTGCCAGATGAAGCAGTTGCTTTGTGTTCAGAGGCCAAGCTCAAGTTATATCCTCCCAATATATATTCCTATTCTAGAAAATATGCAAGCAAAAGACCTACAAAGTAAAAGACAGATTCCTGTCACCTGTCACGCCCACTCTTGAGCATACATTATTAGAGAAGGCAGAATCTCCAGCCCCATTCAAATCGTTAACCCACCCCCCACCCCCATCATGTGGCCCATGGGAAGGCAAGCTCATCTCCGTGTGGGTCACCAGGCTTGACTGCCAATGACCATGGCCAATGGCAGAGCCCAGCATGGACAGCTACTGATAAGGAGGGACCAGAGGCCTTTGTTGGATGCCTCAGTGATTGACAAAGCCCCCCTGGCTCCCAGAACTGAAATCAACCTTGCCAAGAAGGAGGAAAGAGGAGAGAGGGGAGGCCCTGCATTTGCCTGGGCTATTTATCCAAAAGGGACTAAAGGGAAAATCCGAACTGGGCTTATCTCTGTTTCCTAAATCACATTTTCTGCTCTTGGGTAGAATCTGGGCTGGAAAGCAAAGTTTGGTTTAGTTATTGGAAAATAAAGGTCCATTTTCATATATCTGAGTTTGTGGCTGTGAAGAGTATCCCTGCTACACTGGCAATTTGCTACGGAGAAGTGAGAGAAGACACCCCAGATACGTGATTGGGGTCCATAGACATGTATGAAACATTCTCCCTTCAGCAATAAGAGGAGGGAGACTGGCAGATGCTGGTTTGAATCAAAATAGGTCATGGGGAGTTTCTCTTATAGCATCAGGTAGAGTGAAAGCTTAGCGAAGTCTCTTGGTGAAAGCCTTGCCATTTCCTGGACCATTTCCTGGAAGAGGTCATCAGAGTTGGGACTTGAAAGAGAGGTTACCATGAAAACCCAAAGACATAGTTTTGTTTTATTTTTCCCTAAACCACTGAGAACTGAAGGTGTCCATGATGAAAGATAAGACTTGGCCACCTGATGCGAAGAACTGACTCCTTGAAAAAGACCCTGATGCTGGGAAAGATTGAAGGAAAGTTATGACCAACCTAGATAGCATATTCAAAAGCAGAGACATTACTTTGCCAACAAGTCCATCTAGTCAAGGCTAAGGTTTTTCCAGTAGTCATGTATGGATGTGAGAGTTGGACTATAAAGAAAGCTGAGCACCGAAGAATTGTTGCTTTTGAACTATGGTGTTGAAGAAGACTCTTGAGAGTCCCTGGGACTGCAAGGAGATCCAACCAGTCCATCCTAAAGGAGTTCAGTCCTGAGTATTCATTGGAAGGACTGATGTTGAAGCTGAAACTTCAATACTTTGGCCACCTGATGCGAAGAACTGACTCATTTGAAAAGACCCTGATGATGGGAAAGATTGAGGGCAGGAGGAGAAGGGGGCAACAGAGGATGAGATGGTTGGATGGCATCACTGAGTCGTTGGACATGAGTTTGAGCAAGCTCCAGGAGTTGGTGATGGACAGGGAAGCCTGGCATGCTGCAGTCCATGGGGTCGCAAAGAGTCGGACACCACTGAGTGACTGAACTGAACTGAACTTCTAGCTCAGCCGTGAGGGTCAGGCCATTCTAGTGGGACCATACTCTACTGTGAGTGTCAATATAGAGAGAGTGGCGTCTAAGAGCATGGGCCCCATCTTTGGAAAAGATGCTTTTGGGCAAGTCACTTAACCTCTCTGAACCCTTTCAGTCTATAACAAGAAGATGGTAACCCCAACCCTGTAAAATTCCTCTGAGGATAAAAGAGAATTGTGTGCAGATAGGGACATAGACCTGGGTAGGATCCCGGTACTGCAGAAGGCTTCTGCTGCCTCTTGCAAGTAGCCCCATTCCCCTCCTAGAACCCTGCTCCTCCATATATGATGAAAATTTGCAAATAATTTCCCAGGCTACTCTGGAACTCCTGTCAGCCTGCTGTGATCTCAGGCACAGGTTTAGTCAAATCCACAGATGGCAGCTATGAGTCTCGGGAGGGGAGAGAGGGCCACTCTTCCTTTGGGGTCAGGAAAGAGTCCATCTGTCTTTCAGCATCCGTCAGGGCCAATGATGGGGAAGCCAAGCAGCTTCAAAGAGCCTCCTCTAACTGGGGAAAAGGCAAGGCAGGGAAGAGGGAGCTGCGTGTGCAAAGACTCTGGAACACTGGAGGAACAGAAAGCAAGCCTGCCTGGCTGAAGACAAGAAAGCTTCAGCAGGAGGCGGGAGAAGATGGTAGTGAAGTGTCATGAGAACAGACTTGCATTTTGACCCATTCAGACTTCACAACAAGCCCATGTGGTCAGGACTAGCATCCTCCTTCCCTTTTACAGTTCATGCCAAAGAGAGGGTTTCCATTAAGAAAGCTGTGGTACATATACACAATGGAATATTACTCAGCCATTAAAAAGAATGCATTTGAATCAGTTCTAATGAGGTGGATGAAACTGGAGCCTATTATACAGAGTGAAATAAGTCAGAAAGAAAACACCAATACAGTATATTAACACATATATATGGAATTTAGAAAGATGGTAATGACGACCCTATATGTGAGACAGCAAAAGAGACACAGATATAAAGAACAGATTTTTGGACTCTGTGGGAGAAGGTGAGGGTGAGATGATTTGAGAGAATAGCACTGAAACATGTATATTACCGTATGTGAAATAGATGACCAGTCCAAGTTCAATGCATGAAGCAGGACACTCAAAACCTGTGCACTGGGATGACCCTGAGGGATGAGATGGGGAGGGAGGCAGGAGAGGGGTTCGGGATGGGGGACACATGTACACCCGTGGCTGATTCATGTCAAAGTATGGCAAAACCCGCCACAATATTGTAATTAGCCCCCAATTAAAATAAATTAATTAATTAAAAACAAGAAAAAAGAAAGGGCTTCTGTGATCTGCCCAACATCATACAGGGAGGATTTAAAGCCAGCCCGCCTGGCTTCCCCAGGTACCCCTCTAATCATTCTGTCTGCTGTCCCAGGCACATACGGGGTGTTTATTAGAGGGTGTTGGTGTTGTTCAGTCGCTCAGTCATGTCCAGCTCTTTGTGACCCAGGCTTCCCTGTCCTTCACTATATCCTGGAGTTTGCTCAAACTCATGTCCACTGAGTCAGTGATATTATCTAACCATCTCATCCTCTGTCGCCTCCTTCTCCTCCTGCCCTTACTCTTTCCCAGCATCAGGGCCTTTTCCAATGAGTCGGCTCTTTGCATCATAATTAAAGGTATCAGGCCTTATCCTGAGAGCAGTCGGAACTTGGTGGGAGCAGCCCAGAAGCTCATCTGAATCTTAAGACAGAGGAGATTCCTCTGACTGCTAGTAGAGAACAGATGTGAGGGGGCCAAGAGTGAAACCGAGGCCACCAGCTCAGAGCCCCTGAAGGTGTTCCTGAGCACGAGATTAGGGGCCATGGCTGGACTGCTGCTGAGGGAGATGGGGGCGATTTACAGATGTTGGGAATTCTCTTTACTCTAACTGTGGAAGAATTAGCTCTGACTGACTCCCTTCTGGGAGTATGGGGGGAGAGTGCTGGGGAACAGGAAGGGCGAGGTGTCAACTCACCAGAGAGCCTGGCAGTCCCTCCAGGGACCCAGCTGTCACTTCCCACTGCCTCTCCTGTCA
Organism: Bubalus bubalis; assembly: GCF_019923935.1. Classification (NCBI taxonomy): domain Eukaryota; kingdom Metazoa; phylum Chordata; class Mammalia; order Artiodactyla; family Bovidae; genus Bubalus; species Bubalus bubalis. Next base: position 22,562,832 of record NC_059174.1, on the reverse strand, counting down.
AAGTGAAGTTCTGGGAGCTCCCACCCTTGAAGCTAGGGGTTGCAGGAGCCGGCAGACCCCAGGGGACCCGCATTCAGATGGATTCCCTAAGAACCAAGCAAACAGGGAGACAGGCCTCCCGGGGGAGGGCGGGGGGCCAGAAGCCCTCTCCAGACCCTTCATAGGCCCCCTGCCTCCCACCATGGGGGCCAAAGCTTTAACCTGCATCCCCAGGAAGACCCGGAGTTCTGACACAATGGCTTTCACCCTTCGTGTGGCCAGTGTGCCTTGGCAGAGGGAATCAAAGGTCATTGGAAAGAATGCGCCCAGAGAATCAGACAATTCTCACTGTCCCAGACTGCTCTGAACGAAACCCTCACCTCCAGGTAGTATTTACCTCCAGTGCACACAGCCTGGGCTCCTTGCCGATACAAATGTTCTGACTTCCCAGGGCAGCAGCCCAGGCCCTTCAAAAAAGCCAAAAAAAATCATGTTTTGCCCTCTAGGGGTTTCTCTGGTGGCTCAGGCGGTAAAGAATCTGCCTGCAATGCAGGAGCCCTGGGATCAGTCCCTGGGTCAGGAAGATCCCTTGGAGGAGGGAATGGCAATCCACTCCAGTATTCTTGCCTGGAGAATCCCCTGGACAGAGGAGCCAGGCAGAGGTACAGTCCATGGGGTCACAAAGAGTCAGATTCGACTAAGTGACCAGCCCAAACACTTGGCCTCTAAGCTTCACACTGCCAAACATTTAGGACCAGGTAGAAGGGGATCCAGCCTTGGGGTGAGGCAGGGAGAGTCCAAACTGCCTCCCTCCAGCACTTTGAGGTTTCTGCGATTTGCATTCTGCCTCACCCTATTTCCTGCAACCACTGAGAGTTAATCTCCACAGCCCAGATTAGTTTATTCGATTAACTCCACTCCCTATAGACCATCCTGCAAGCTCTCCGCCACGCAGCCAGCACCGGCCTCGCCAACATTTTACCAGCCCGAAGAAGATTCAATAGAATAATCTCTTTCCTTTCTTCCTTTCATATGATTGGAAAATAAATTGAAAATGAATTTCAGGCATTGCTTGTGTTTTAAATAGGAGATAAAGGGCAGCCCCTGGTGCCAGCTACTTCAATAGATGGTGGGAGTGGCTTCCATTATAAGCAACACAAACAGGCTCTCCCAGGGAGGCAGCAGGCTCTTAAGCACATGTGTTAGGTTGCCGACGATATTTGTGCAGTTAGGTTATTACATTTCAACACCTTTAACTGATGATTATTATTTTTGTTTGTTTGTGGAGAACTCCAGCATAGCCATCAAAACTCCAAGTTCTAAGATAAAACTGTTCCCTCCAGCATCTTATTTCATAATGTTTCTTAAGCCACTGGTACTCCAACTTGCCTCTGTGTTGAACTAACTGGGGAATATTTTATTTATTTTTGGCTATGCTGGGTTCTTGATGCTACACGGGTTTTTCTGTAGTTGCAGCGAGCAGGGGCTACTCTTTAGTTGTGGCGCACGGGCTTCTCAATGCAGTGGCTTCTCTCGTTGTGGAGCCACAGGCTCTAGGGCACCGTGGGCTTCGGTAGTTGCAACTCCTGGGCTCTAGAGCACAGACTCAGTAGTTGTGGCCCCCGGGCTTAGTTGCTCCACAGCATGTAGGATCTTCCTGGACCAGGGATTGAACCCGTGTCTCCTGCATTGGCAGGGAAATTCTTTACCACTGAGCCACCAGGGGAGCCCCATGTGGGGAATTTTTTAAAACTCAGATGCTTGGCCCTTACGCCCAGAAATTCAGATTTAATAGGTCAGAGGTGTGACCTGGGAAGGAAGAAGATTTGTAAAGTGTGATGATTATGATATTTTCATTTTAAACTTGCTTTTTGATTTCTAATAATTCTTTTAAAAGAGGATGGCAAAGTGGAGCCACTTTTGAGAACTTTCGTCACCAACTATTCCCTGGTGACTCAGATGGTAGAGAATCTGCCTGCCATGCCGGAGACCCTGGTTCAATCCCTGGGTCGGGAAGATCCCCTGGAGGAGGAAATGGCAACCCACTTCAGTATTCTTGCCTGGAGGATCCCATGGACAGAGGAATCCAAGGGGTCGCAAAGAGTCGGACGCAACTGGGTGACTAACACACACACACACTCTCTGCTAATATCCATCTCAGGAAAACTCGAGGGTAGCACCACCTAATTAACCAACCTGCGAAACAGGGCACTCTTCCACTCTTAACGTCTTGTTAGAAACTTCGAGTCAACATGCTAGTCCTTCTTAACCTTCTTTTTTCCAACAGAGTAGGTGCCTGCCAAGAGTAGGTGTCTTGGTGGGAGGGCCCTGGGTAGACAGTGACCCCAGTGTTTCTAAGGCCACGTTCACAGATGTATTTATACAGGGCCTGTGTTCAGCGTGTGTCATCCCTGTCACCAAAAATGATTTCCTGGGTCATAAAAATGACTATAAAGCTTGACCCCAGAGAGGCGACTTGCCTATTTGCTTATTCATGTTCAAAATGTAATGTCAAACCCTGTTCTATTAGTGGTTGCTTTTCACACGGAATTTGCTCGGGCTTGATAACAATGATGACTGGAGCAGCAGCCGCATTCTGATGTTGGTCCAGATAGAAGGGTCGTGAGATACCCAGAGCAACGGTGCTGACAAGGCAGATGAAGCTGGGAAAAGCTGTGCCAGTGTGGACGTTACCTTGCCGTGGAAGCACCCTTTCAGAAATGGGCACTTCATCACCGTATAATAACAACCGCCGGATCCCTGGGACAAGGGTCTTCCCTAAGAGATTTCTGGTTCTCATACACGATGCGGCCACTGGTTTTACCCTGCCATCCGCATGCCTGTTTGAAAAACGCACTGAGATCTAATTAAAGTGGACGGCCACACTTCTTTTAATTATTCATTACAGCTCCAGTACACAGAGACTCTTTCTAAAGTTAGAGTAATTGTCAAGTAATGAGGCCTCACACCCCCTCCCACTTCCTCATCAAATCAGGCTGTAGACTAGTTTACCTCCTAATCATATTAGCTCAACATTACTATGGGTGGCAGGAAGCGTGGGGGTCAGGCTCATATTTTCAAAGCAGAATCCTATTTTTAAATTAGATTATTAAAACACTCGGACAAGAAGACACGCCTAGATACATGTCTGATCAATAGCTGGGCGCTGGTGCAGTTTTTGAAAGATGGAGTGCATCTACCTTCATTAAATTATATGATTGTATAGGAAGGGTTATTGCTCAGCTAGGAGCCTTCAGCTAAGTCACATTAGAGGCAACATTAGGAGGGTGGGTAACTTTTTAAAAATAATAATTACAAAACAAAATTGTAAACACACCCACACACACACAAATCTGAGTGTGTGATTTCGGTCCCACACCAAGAAATAAAAATGTTCTAAACCGAATGCTCTCAATGTCTTTATTAACCAAAATTATAATAAATAGATTTCCAGTTGAGGTTATTTTTCTTAAAGCCCTTGAAGCGCTTTTTCAATGTATGTGTTTGCAGGTTCTGCCTCCTGGAAACCTAAGAAAGGACTCTGTCCTCAATTTACATTTCAGCCATTTGGAATTCTGAACACTTCTGCTTTCTCCTTTGGAATATCTTATGGTAACCCAAATGTCATCTATTTGGAATCTATGATATTTTATCTTTGGAATGTGGGATTCCTTTTGTTAAAAGAATCCTCTTCTCTGTACATTTCCAGAGTTTTAAAAAGCCACTTGGTCCAAAATCCATCGCAATATAGAAACAAGTGCTTGAAATGATTTTAAATCCTACAATTAAATCTTCACGTTAACAGGACACAGAATCGCATATTTTTAATTGGATTCTCTGATGACAACTTTTCCTGTCATTCTTCCCCACAGAGTGCTGGATGCTGGGTCTTATGCTTGTGTGTATGTGTGTTTCAATCATGTCTGACCCTTTGAGACCCCAAGGACAGTAGCCCGCCAGGCTGGCTCCTCTGTCCATGGGATTCCCCAGGCAAGAATACTGGAGTGGGTTGCCATACCCTCCTCCAGGGCCTCTTCCCCACCCAGGAACTGAACCCAGGTCTCTTGTGTCTCCTGCAAGTTCTTCACCACTAGCACCACCTGAGTCTTATGCCTAGATGACTCCAATTCCTCATGGCCAACCTCTCCCAATGGGTGATGCTCCACTTAGTAGATTACTCCGCTCATAGTTGGCACTCAATAATTGTTCCTGGGGTTTACAGTTTGGCTATTCGTTTTCCATCCTCCATGCTGATTGTAAAAGAAACTCATCATATGTGGGTGAGCATGCCTTCAACAGAACAGCATGGGGTCCCCCAGATCCAGCCTTCAGACACTGCCCCAGGAACTCTGCTTCAGTCTGGGGAGCCCATAGATCTGCAAGTTAGCTGCCACACGGGGCTCCACCCTCCTGCAGAGCATCACAGCTCACAGGCCGTACCCCCCCACCTCCTTTCTTCTGACAAAGTACAGAATATCAATAGCATTTTAGGCTTAGAAAGTTCAAGGGTCAATCTTCAAGGTGCTTAAGACAGAGGGGGAAATTCCCTGGAGACTTGAAGCCAAACTGAGTCCACAATAGCCAGGCTGGTGTCCTTGGGGTGCCTGACAGGGAAGCCATCTCCAAATAAATAGAGGCATCCCCGTGTGAAAGCGCCAGTGTTCCTCATGCTAATTAAACAAACCAATTATGGTAATTAACTGGCACAAATGTTTAAATGGCTGTGAATCAGAGTGAAGGGGGTTCCCACTTAGCCACCACGCAATTATCCTGGTAAAAATGGATCTCTAAACAAGTGTGTCTGAAACATTTCTGATCGCTTTTAAAATCTCTATATTGAAGTTCTTAAGAAGGATCTGCCATCCTGTTCCAGCTTTACACCATTAAAGACAAGAAGTATTAGAAAAAAGGGAGAAAAAGAAAACATAAACCAAAATTTTAAAATCCTGCTACCTTGACAAGGTTGTTATATGAGATGTTATTTTTCCCATCCCTTAGTAATTAAAGAAATTCCATTTTGGTGAAGGTCACCTTGACTTAGGAAGGAAAGAAGGCCTGAATGATATGCTAATTAGGACACATCTCTTTGGAAACTGTCTAAATGGCTGAATAGATATTTTTAGAGCCAGCCTGTGGTTAAAATAGTTTGCACCAAGTTCTCACTTTTTGTTTTCTTCCTAAAGAGAGTTGGTTGGTCGAGTGGATCCCTTGTTGTTGAAATTCAATCAAGGGCATTAAAGTGTAAACCAGTTGGAAAAACAAAGAGCTTGAGGGAAATTAGTTGCTTCAACAACAACAAACAAGCACTTGGTAATCTTCTTAGAGAAATTAATGAAGAGCCAACCCCCCTCAACCAGGGAGAAGAATGAACTTTGGCTGTCAAAGCGCAGGCCTGGGAGGTTTAGAGAGAAGGTGTGAATGAAGAGAGAAGGATTAAATGGAACTTCAATGAGAACACAAAGAAATTTGGGGGATCTGAAAGCACAGCGCACCCATTTTCAGATGGAAGAGTATTTTGGAGGGCCTAGGGGTCCTAATCCTTTATGCAAATCTCCTTAGATTGAAGTTTGCTTAAGTGTTTTATTTCTTTGCATACAATTAACATTTGAAGCTCTGAAACGCTGACTGACTTCAAAGAAGCCTCCCGGTCAAGAAGCATCTTGAGTTATCAAGCCTGCTGCATTTCATCATCTTTCCAAATTTTCCGATTCTTTGAGATGAAATCACATTTTTCAGTCTTGAAGGCCTTCCACGTGCTGAATAAAATAAAAAGCTACCTTCCCGACCACCAAATGAACAAACAAACCAAGCAACCTCCGCATTGGCTTTACAGGCCAGAATTTTATCTTCTCTTTGTTGGTTTGAAGATAGATAATTTAATCTCCTATTTTACTTCCAATTTGATCATATTCCTTACACTCCTATATAACACTGATCTATGAGCAGTATTTTGTTATTTTTAAATATTTATTTGGAAATAATTTCAAATTCACAGAAAAGTTACAAAGCTGAAAACAATATAAAGAACACCCTTTCTCTCTGGCCACAAACTGATTCAAACTGATTCACAAACTGATCGATTCGCCTATCACTAGCATTTTCCATTGTTGTATCATTATGCACGTCACACACACACGTACACACATACCCCAAATTTGCTTCTAAAACTACTTGAGAGTACATTACAAACCTCAAGTTATATATCCTTAGATGTCTCCATGGGGATTTCCTAAGAACAGGAATATCCTCTTACATAACCACAATATCAATAGCAACTTCAGTGAACTTAACCTCGATACAATAACTTTTATCCTGTTGATCATTTATGTTTCAATTTTGTCAGTTAACCCAATAATGTTTGGGTTTTTTAAATAATTTTATTTATTTATTTTCGCTTGTGCTGGGTCTTCATTGCTGTGAGGGCTTTTCTTTAGTTGCGGCAATTAACATTTCTTTAGTTGCAGCAAGTTGGGGTTGGTTACTCTCTAGTTGCAGTGCCTGGGCTTCTCATTGTTGTGGTTTCTCTTGTTGCTGAGCACGGGCTCCAGGGTGTGAGGGCTTCAGTAGTTGCCGCACGTGGGCTCAGCAGTTGTAGCTCCTGGGCTCTGGGCACAGGCTCAGTACTTGTGGCGCATAAAAGTTAATAAAATAAGCTGGTGCACCACAGCATGTGGGATCTTCCCAGACCAGGGATCGAACACCTGTCTCCTGCACTGGCAGGCAGGTTCTTTACCATTGAGCCACGAGAAGCCCCAGTAATGTTCTTGATACCATTCCCCACCCACCACTGCAGTATAGGATCCCATGTAGGAGCAGGTATTACATTTGGTTGTCATGCCTTTTATAGCTTGAAAAATGTTTTTAAAGGTATATAAATTTTAAAGCATTCAGATGTTTTTAGTAAAAAATGATTAGATTCAATAAATGACTGCACAATTTAATATAGATACCTTTAAAAAATATGTTTATCTATTTATTTGGCTGCTCAGGGTCTTAGTTGTGGTACTTGGGACGTTTAGTTGCCGCAGGTGGGATCTAGTTCCCTGATCAGGGATTGAACCTGGACCATCTGCAATGGGAGTGCTGGTGGACCTCCACTGGCCCTCCAGGGAAATCCCAATATAGGTACCTTAAAGTACAAATTTTTGCCCACGTTTGTAATTGATGTATGTGGAACAAGGGTCAGGGAATAGCAGTAATAACACAATGACAATAAACCTTTGTTGATGGTTTACTAGGAGCCAGCAGCTCTGCTAAGTGATTTGCATAGACAATCTGTGTGATTCCCTGTTCTATCCAGGCTTCCTTTTCTCTCTCGCCAGCACAGAATGAAGGGGCTTCCAGAAATGCACAGAATCCCCCTTCTGACCCCTTATAAGAATCTCAACCTTTGAATCCCACTTTTGGGATTCAGGCCTGGGGTCCTACAGGCCATGAAGGCAGTCCAAGGACCAGGCCTTTAGCTTGTAGATAAAGCCTGATAGCTCAGAGGGTGAAGAATTTGCTTGCAATGCAGAAGACCTGGGTTTGATCTCTGGGTCGGGAAGATCCCCTGAAGAAGGGAATGGCAACCCATTCCAGTAATCTTGCTGGAGAATTTAATTGACGGAGGAGCCTGGTGGACTATAGTCCATGAAGTCCACAAAGTGTCTGACATGACTAAAGCGACTGAGCACACACACAGTAGATAAAGCAGACAAAGTTGAGGTGACAAGTGCTAGGAAGGAAAATAAAGCAGGGAGGGGGAAAGAAGTGATACCGTAGTGCTAAGTCTATTTTATTTAGGGAAGTCAGGGAAGATCTCTCTGATGAGGTGGCAATGGAAAAGAGCCTGGAAGGCAGGAAATGAAGGCGTAATCCCCATGGTGGGTGTCTAGGGGAGGAGTGGCCTCCGCTGATGACAGAAGAAATGACAAGTGCAGATGCTCTGCAGCAGGACCAGGCTTGGTGCGCATGAGGCTCGGTGGGGAGCCCACGCAGGCTGGACCACCGTGATCTGGGAGGAGGATGGGAGAGGAAAGAACAGAGGTGGCAGGAAGCAGTCAGTGTGAGGACATGTAGGGGGTTGTGGTGAGGACTTTGCCTTTTATTCTAAGTAACACGAGAAACAATCATGGGCTTCCCAGGTGGCACTAGTGGTAAAGAACCCACCTGCCAATGCAGGAGACATGAGAGATGTGAGTTCCATCCTTGAGTCAGAAAGATCCCCTTTAGGAGGGCATGGCAATCCACTTCAGTATTCTTGCCTGGAGAATCCCATGGACAGAGGGGCCTTGTGGGCTACAGTCCATGGGGTTGCAAAGATCAGACACAACTGAAATGACTTAGCATGTACACAGAAACAATCATAGGGTCCTGAACAGAAGAATCATTTTCATGGTTGTGACATAGAAGCAGGTAGAAGCCAGGAAGCTGTGAGAAGGCTTTTATGACAATCCAGACAATCATGGTGGCCTGGACCTGTAGCAGTGGGATGGCTATGTTTTGATGGGAGAACTGCCATGATTTGCTGATGGAAGGATGTGGAATGAAGGGGTGTAGGTCTGAGAGAGAGAAAAGAGTCAAAAACAGCTCTGAAATGTCCGGCCTGAGCAACTGGGAAGATAGACTTCTCACAGATAGAGATGAGGAAAGTGCTAGAGACAATTTTGGGGGGAGGATAAGAGTGAACATCAGAAATTCATCTTTGAATACAACAAAACCCCCATTAGACACTCAAGTGTCAGTGAAAGTGACTCTTCCTCCCAGTCTCTGATATTTGAGGTAAGTTGACCCTTGAGCAGCATAGGGTTTAGGGTCGCCCACCCACCCCGGCACAGTGGAAAGTCCACATGTAACTTTTGACTTCCCCCAAAACTTAACTACTGATCACCTACTGTTGACCAGAAACCTCACTGGTAACATAAATGGTAGATTAATACATACTTTGTATGTTATATGTACATCTACATACATATTAATATTTTGTGCATTCATGATATAACTTTTTGTTCGTTTTTTTTATATTTCTAAGACCATGTGGATCATCTATGAGTTTCTTTTTTTTCAAATTGCTGCAGATCTCCAAAAATTTTTCCAATTTATTTGCTAAAAAAAAAAATCCATGTATGTGGACCTGAGAAGTTCAAGTGCATGTTGTGCAAGGGTCAACTCTAAAGATGAATGCAGTATTTACCACCTTCGCCACCATCGCCCTCTTCGAAGCAAATTTCTTGCAAGGAATTTTTTTCTACCTGTTTAAGTTCATGGAAGAATCAAGTCCGTGACCTACAGTTTGTGACTCTTCATGGGGTTTGCAAGAGTTCTCGCCATTGGATGTGCAGAAGGAGATCTGGTTTTCCAACTTCTCTCCACACAAGATGTTATGGGATGAAATTTATTCCATGAGGTAAGTTTTGCAAGAAGGGTTAAAGAGTACGGCTGCCTGGAGATGATTTTTTGTTATTGAGGATGTGACTGGGCGATGACAGTTCTTTCCCAGCAGGAGGGAGGGTGAGTGAGCAGTCTACTGGTACGTGTTTCCGGAGGGCCATGTTTTAGAGAGAGAGAGAGAGAACGCGCATGCACCCTGCAGGATTCTTGGTGTGGGCTATGAAGACATCAAACAGGGATAGGGGATCTTTGGGGATGGGGGATCCTCCTAGAGTTTGCTGAAAGTGACCCTCTGCTTATTGTCCTGGCAGAGTTCACCCTGCTTAGTCCACTTGTAGTGATTCCAACCCCCTCCTATCCCCAGCCTTACCCCCTTTCCCCAATCTGTCCCAATTCCAGGAACCATCCTGACATCCTTTTCAGCTTCTAGGTCTCCACGGTGACACAGCTTCAGGGCAAGGCATAGCTTCTGAGTTCTCAGAATCTCTGCCCTTCGTCCCACACAGAAATTAAGAGGGACAGGCTCAGGGATTTACCTAGTGGTCCAGTGGTTAAGAATCCACCTTGCAATGCTAGGAGACATGGGTTTGATCCCTAGTCAGGGAACTAATATCCCACACGCCATGGAGCAACTAAGCCTGTGGGCTGCAACTATGGAGCCCACACGTCTCAACTAGAGACTTCCTGTGCTGCAGTGAAAGATCTCACATAATGCAATGAAAATCCCAAGTGCTGTAACTAAGGCCCGATGCGGCCAGAAAAAAAGATAGAAGCTATATTAAAAACAAAAAAAGAACTCAGTAAACATTCTCTTTTTTCTAAAAAAAAAAAAAGAGGGACAGGCCCAGAAGACACAGATTGGAGTCCCAGCTTGCCCCTTCTTAGCTGTGTGACCTTAGGCAAACTGTGGAACTTCTCAGAGCCTCAACAATCCTCATCAGTGAAATGGGGATGATGGACCTGTCCATAGAGATGTAGCAAAGCTGTGACAAATCCGGGTCCACTGTGAGCCCCCTATGGTGCATTTGTGGGAAATCGGTGTTCCCTCCCAGGAACGCCACCCTGCTTGGTGAAGAGGACGTGAACTAGATTTCAGCCCCCCTTGGTCTCCGCTGAGCATCTCTGACAGGATATTGTCCACCCAAACCATTCACACAGGTCCTGGAAATAAAGCTACAACTTTAATATATTTTTATTTCTTAAAGCTTTTTTTTTTTAATGTGGACCATTTTAAAAGTCTTAATGGATTCGTTATGAAATTGCTTCCATTTTGTGTTTTTGGTTTTTTGGCCATGAGGCATGGGGCATCCTAGCTCCCTGACCAGGGATCAAACTCAGCCCACACTGGAAAGCAAAGTCTTCACCACTGGACCACTAGGGAGGCCCTGCTACAACTTTTAGAACATGGTACGTGCCTGATATATATTCATCATTATTGCTCAGTGATATTCTCATGGCAGGTCCGGCTCCTCCCCTGTGATCATGACCACCAGATTGGCTGGGATGCCGCCTATACCCTGCTTTCTAAGGCACAGAAAGTTTCTTCTCCGAATGCAAACAGGGTAGCCAAAAAGAGTAGCCCTGCCCATTAGAGTACCCCACCCAGCACTGCCCAGCCCTTCCAGGGAGTAAGGTCTTGGTGGGGAAGATGGATGTTACCAATTCAACCTCCTTGTACCTGGTAGCAGCTGTTGGTATGTCTGAAGTTGCAAAGAAAGGAGACTAATTTTCCCAGCTCCAGGAAATAGCTGGAGGCCTCCTAAATGCCCCCTTCAGACGGGCAGCTGGAGCAGGCTGGGGAGAAAGCAGCGCTGCGTGGGTTTTCCGAGGACCATATGGGCCACTCGGCCCGTTCTGTGGCTACCCCCGCCCTGCTTGTCATCCCCAATCATACTGGCTCTAATCCGTGTTTTAATTTACTCTGCTGGTGCAACACCCGTGCTGCCAGGGCGGTCCTTGGGGCCCCCTCATTCCTGCTGCTGATGACAAGGCGTATGCAAAAGGCACAATTATTCACCCACCAAGGTGACAGAGGAGGCCTCTGCCTGGGAATAGTTTTCCAGCTTCTAACATTTTCATGTCAGTCGCTGAAGCACTTTGCAGTTTGCAAACAATTCTATGGAGACCTTTTTTTTCACCCCCCTCTTTCTTTCTTTTTTTTTTCAAAAAAACATTTTGATCCTAGCAAGTGACGAGACTTCAAGTGGTGGACGGCCAGCTCGTCACTGATTCTGAAGGCTGGTCTTCAGAAGGGTGGCCACATGCTCCTCCTATTCAGCCGGATTATTGCATTTTTTTTTTTAATCAAATAAGATTCCTCCTCTCCCTTCTTCTCCTCCTTTTCCTCCCACACCCCAACAACGCCAGCCTGCATGGCCTCAAACAAAGGAAAATATGTCAAGCCTGGCCTATTAATTCGTACAGATTTGGCATTGTTTATGTTCTCATGTGGACCACATTCCAAAGCACCAAAATAAAACAGCTCGAGTGTAGCTTTCAGCTCCCGAGCCCGTGATGTATTTCATTTGCTACGGTCCAGCCATGGTAACAATGCCTCTCATTTTCTCCTGGCCTAAGATGATTTTCTTTCTGTGAGGGCCATTTTGAGAGAGAGAGAGGCAGAGACAGAAAAAGAGAGGGAGACAGAGAGAGAAAGAGAGAGAGAAGAAAAGAAAACCACTTCTCTTTTCCTTTTCAGGGTATCATTTGCAATTTAAAGCTAACCTGGGGAGTGCAGAACAATGGCGCTGCCCGTAAAAATGGTCCTCGGAGGGGGCGGCCAGGGGCCCGCATGCCGAATGAGGGTGATGTCGAGCTATTTAGGTCTTTGTCCTCCCATAATATCTACTTAATGCAGTTCAATAGCAGTGGATTGTTAGCGGCATTAAGGATTCTATTAAGTTCTTCCCAAAGCCCTGCTATTCTCCTCCAGCTGTTGAGAGCCGGAGGCTTTCAGCTGAGGTTGGGGTAGAACTTTCCAGAAGCCACCTCTGCAAAATGGGTCTTCTCCAGCCTCAGAAAGACCACACTGGATCTCAGACCAGAGCCCAACGCAGAAGCATCTGCCTGTGGCCTAGCAGAGCTGTTTTCAAATCCCACCAGGACCCAAATCTGAATTGGGGGAGTCCCCTTTCACATTCTGTCAAATCTATAAAAGGCCTCCACATCTCATATTAAAGATAATCTTGTTCACTCCAAGAATTTCTGAAAACCTTTTTAGAATATTTTAGTTATTTTTTCAGTTTTGCTTTAGTGAGAATCAATGGTATGCTTTGTTCTGACTTATTTTATTTTTATTTATTTATTAATTTTTATTTTTAATATTTTGGTCATGCCACATGGCACATGGGATCTTAGTTCTCTGACCAGGTATCAAACCCACGCCCCCAGCATGAAAGAACAGAGTCTTCACCACTGGAACACCAAGCAGAGGAGCCCCATATGATGGATTGTTTAGATACAACTGGACAAGAATTTAATTTCAAACATTTGACATAATCTGACCTCTTCAGAAATATAATTAAACATTTTATAAGATCGATCTTCCAGTTTTTCTTTTTAAATTTGGAAGCCAATACTCTAACTTCATTTTTAGATAGGAAATATGGTGGACCTTGGGCCAATGGATGAAATGACTTCTAAATGCAAACAGTTTTGCCCTAAACTGACTCAACATTATTCTCAGCCTGAGTTGAGTCAGCTGTTGAACCCTAGGGGCAGCCTTTCAACCTTGACTTGATGTTCCCAGCTTAACTCTCAGGCTTTGGCAAAACCAAACAGAGCCGGGTGGCTGGGTTCCCCTCTTCAGGGCCCAATGCCATACCTGGCACGCAGGGGTGACCTCAGCTTCCCACCCAAGGATCACTTATTAATGAGTTCTTAAGAGAGCCACCAGAGATCTTTGAATGCTAATTCCTTCTTGGGGCCACCATGCTCCACAGACAGTCCAGGAGGGGGTCCCTGTCTTGCCTGTTATGGCAAGAGGGATCACAGGAAAAATAGCCCTGGATGGATGGAACATCCATCCATAAGCTGACCGCCCTGTCCAGAATGGACAGAGAGAGGGAGGCGGGGACTGCGGGAAGACCAGCCGGAGGAGAGGGGGCCGCCCCAGGATTTCACACAGTTGGCTGGAAGAGGCAAGCGCTAAGCTGCCTTTTCAACCATGGTAAACCCTGTCCATCTGGCCACCCTAAAACTCTGTTAGCTTGTCCTCCTCGCCCAGGGCTGATTAGGCCTCCTGAAGCAGAAGTAACGCCATCAATGGTGTAAACCCTGGCCACTTGAGGGTATTACATTTCATTTCATGCTTGACTTAATCAAAACTGGGGAAATGAAATGTACACCTTTTTGATGTTCTTTTCCCTGCTGTTTAAAGAGAAGAATCTTAACCCATTTGATCTTCTCATGCACCCAGTAAATGACCAAATATGGCAAGCTGTCAAAAGCAGAAGGCAGCCAGTTGCCAGGCGGTGTTGGGTCACTAAGAAAGCACTTAATGCGGGCTAACTTAAGTTTGGAGCCCAGGGACCTTGTGGCAAATGCAGCATTTCTCCCAGCCGGGCTGCAGCTAGCAACTTTGGAAAGAAAAAGGTGGCTTGGGAAAAGGAGTCCGTCCTTTAATTAAGAAGGAGGGAACATGGGCTAACACTTGCTTCTCCCAGGCCTTTGAAATTTCTCCCGGCATCACTGGAAACTTTCCCGGAAACTTTTCCCAATCTCTCCCCAGTATTGGTGAAGGGGACTCTGTGTGTCTTTAGGCAAGTTACTTAACCTCTCCAGGAGCCTCAGTTAACTCATCTGTAAAATGGGGAAGATTATACCTTTGATTTCATTGGTGGCTATGAGGATTAAATGGTATAATATATAGAGACTACTTAGTAGGATGCCTAGTGCACTGGAAGTTCTCAATAATTATAGCCTATGGTTATTATTGCTATATTTATTATTGGCTGCTGTGGACTCAATTGCGCCCCCTCCCAAATTTATTTGTTGAAATCCAACCTCTACATGATTATATTTGGAGATGGACTTTTAGGAGGCAATTAAGGTTAAATGAGATGATAAAGATGGGGCACACATCGAATAGATTGGGAGATTTACTGGGAGAGGAAAAAAGAGATCTCTCTTTTTCCACATGGACACACTGAGAAAAAGCCATGCAAGGACACAGCAAGATGGCAGCCTTCTGCATGGCAGGGAGAGAGTTCACACCAGAAATTCAACCAACTGACACCTTGATCTTGGACTTCTCAGCCTCCGGATTGTAAGAAAATAAATTTCTATTGTTTAAGCGGTCCCATCTGTAGGATGTTTTTTATGGCAGCTCTATGACTAGTGCACTGATCCATTAGAGTTCTGTATTCTTATTTGTGTGTACCTCTCCTCAATGAGATTCTTAAATTCTTTGGAGGTTGATCCCATGACTCATCCAACTGTTTATACTGGGCACTTAGCAGTATGACTGGTACACAGTGGATAATCAAGAAATACCTGCTAAATACACAAATAGGGAGACACAGTTTTGTGTGACCAAGAGAGCCCTGGGCCTTTTCTTGTCCCACTTTGGCCACTTCTATGCTCTGTGACCTTGGACAAGTCACCCACCCTCTCTGTGCCTGAGTCTCTCCATTGGATTGGGTTAGATGATTTGTAGGGTCCCAGAGACTGTGAGATTCTGCCTTTAATCAAAGACTAAGGTGGGAAGAGCAGGGTGACAGGGTTGGTGGAGTCTAGAATGAGGCTGCTGCCTTCTTCTACCCCAGGCATCAGGAAAATGCTTGGAGATGACCCTCAGAAAGATGCCAAGATATCTCATCAGACAGCTTAATGGAAATTAGGAGGATGCAGGCTCAGGACTGTATAAACACAGGTCTTACTTAGGGGGACTTGTAACTCTGATTACTGTCTGCCCTGTGGGGCTGGGAAGGGGACAGAGTTTCCTGTCCAGAGCTCAGGGATGTGGGTAAGAGTGCAAGCCTTCTGGAGTCCTAAGTGCAGAGTCTGCTGAAGTAGATATGATTGTCCATCTAGTTTGGTAATTTTCAAGAGTCATGCATATGAAAACAGCAGGAGAAATGATTGTTAAATCCCTTTGCCCCAGCCTGAAGCCCTGCCTTCTTAACTGGCTCAGTAAAGGGGTGTCCCAGCTTTGGGATTTCTACCAGGCCTCCCTATAGAGCCAGGAATGCTTCCTGGATTCACTCCTACCCAACCAGCCTTGCCTGCCACTAACTCACTTGTGACCTTGTGGACCAGTCATATTGACTCTCTGAGCCTTAGTGTCTCCATGTCTGAAAGGAGTGTGATTAAGATTTGCCTCTTCTAGGACAGGTGTTGGTTTGCTTGTGAGGGTTTCTGCTCTGTAAGAACACACTGTTTGAGCCCTGAGCTAAGTCTCAGCCCTCCCAGGTAACAGGCAACAAGTTTGCCTGAACGAGCAGAAGACTGGAAACAAGCTAAATATACTGAGACACATCTGTGCAATGGACTGCTTTACATCCATCAAATGAAGCTGCCTCGGATGTAATGTTAAGTTAAAATAAGAACTTGAAAACCAGTATACGGAGCATAATGCTGTTTTTGTAAAATGTGTGTGTAGTGCACGTGTGTATTAATGTCACATCATGTTTATATGTTAAATATTAAAAGCATGGGCTCTGGGAAGTGGACTGTGAGTTCTAATCTGGATTCTCACTCAGTAGTTCAGAAAGCGGGCAATTTATTAACTTCATTCTTGCCTCCATTCCCTTATCTGTAAAATGAGGATGGTGTGGACACTTACCAGCCTCCTATGGTTGTTGTAAAGATTAAATGAGTCAATACCGAGTGCAGTTCTCAGAACAGGCCCCTAATAAATATCAAGTAAAATGTGAGTTGTTCTTAGTTATGTTGAAGCATTTTTTTTTTTTTAAAGTCAGACAAGATATTACCCAAACGATAATCATGGTCACGTATCATTTCTGTATTATGTAATTGACAGACAAACGATTTTTTTTTTTAAGGAAGAAAAATATCACGAGGATGGGACAGGGCTTACCTTCTTTCAGCATGGAAATATGTCCAAAAGCAATTGGGTAAGAGAAAAAGTGAGCTTTTTTAATAAGCTGTGTGGTGGGAACTCCTATTGTCAATAATAAATCCTATTGTCATTAATGTTGGTATGCACAGCGAGGCAACTCTGAAAGCCAATAGGCCACCTCTCTCACAGTGATCACTTTGGGAGCAGGATTGGGACTGGAGGGAGGCAGACAGGAAGCCGGAGGATAAAATCTGTGCTGGCACTCTATAAGCCACACTTGTCTTATCCCAATTCCATGCCTGCCCAGCAGGGCGAGAGTCTACGAGCTTCATACACTACACTCTTACATTTCTGCATTGCTTTAGTTACTTTGACAATTATTCTTTATTTCTGTGTTGGATATTATTCTTTATAATAATAAAGAATTGTTTAAACAATATGAAAACTTTTGACAATTATTCTTTGTTTCCATTTGTTTCCATTTGATGTCATGTTTATTTTATTTCTGTTAAAGAAATGTTGTGTATTTTTTTAAGCAGGAAGGGATAGCCTTAAAGATGTAATGCAATGATAGTTATCATAGTTACTGCTATTATTTCTCCATCTGGATCTGGAGCAGAGTCGCCTGCCCCGGCCCTTGCCTGGCCCGTGGTGCAGTACTTACTCTATGAAATAGCACTTTCATCCAGCCCTTTTGGAGCTCTTGCTGTGTGCTGGGTCTTGTGCTGTCTCAGGGATTAGCTCAGCTCATTCCTCCTCCTGGTTTTCCGTGTGGGCGTCTCTAGTGGCTCAGACAGTAAAGAATCTGTCTGCAATACCGGAGACCCAGGTTCCACCCCTGGGTTGGGTAGATCCCCTGGAGATGGGAATGGCTAACCCACTCTAGTATTCTTGCCTGGAGAATCCTATGGAATGAAGAGCCTGGCAAGCTATAGTCCATGGGGTCGAAAAGAGTCAGACATGACTGAGAGACTAACACTTTCCCTTTCACAGAAACTGGTTCTGTAAATATCCCCATTTTAATTTTTTTTTAATTATTTTTTTTATTTGCCTGTGCTGGGCAGCCTGTGGGATCTTAGTTCCGGACCAGGGATTGAGCCCACGCCCCCTGCTTTAGAAGTGCACAGTCTTAACTGCTGGACAGCCAGGGAAGTCCGACTCCCATTTTTCAGTGAAGAAGTATGAAGTTCAGAGACCTCAAGATACTAGCTCAGGATTGCACAGCTAGTAAGAGATGCAGATGGGAGTTACACCCTCCGAGTTGGTTTCTGGAGCCTGTACGTTCAATAGATACAACCCTGCTCTGCTCAGCCCAGATTTATCCATATAATTACATCTTCAGCTCTCCTGCTTTGGGGACCCCTAGCACTTTTTTTTTTTCTTCACTGGAGCTGTATGCAACCAAATATCCCACCAAGAAAACCCCAGTGTCTGCCCCATCCCTGGGCCGCCCGGGTTTTTTTTTTCCCTCCTTTTTGTTAAAAGGCCTCATTTCTGACTTGATGAAAACATTTGTAATAGATAATCAAATGCTGATATGTTGCAAGGGACAATGCCTTATTTGTTAAATATAAATGAACATGAACACGGGTCCTCAGTGCCAGAAAGGCAAGGGGTTTGAAGGCCTTTTCAGCGACACAGGCTGAGCCCGGGGAAAGAAAGCCAGGCGCCTGTAAAGGGTCTCGCCTAGGACGGTGATCGTCCTCCGACAGCTCTTGTGTGACAAGATACATAGTTTCTTTTCAGCAACAGGCAGATTATCGGTTACTATAGTTTCCCTAATGCTCAAATACAGCTCAGGCCTAAGCTGAACAGAATAGGTTAAAAGGTGCCGAAGTTTGGCCCGGGAAACCACTGTTGAGAATCAGACACCGAACAAAGCAAAAAGCACATCTCCCTGGTCTTTGATGTCTTTTCTGAGGGATGTAGAGTGAGAAAAAATACAACCGGTGCTCAGGCCAGGGGCTGGCTGGGGCCCCTGTGACAATGGCTGGCCGATTGGGAGTTCAGCCGAATGCTCAGACAATGCCCCCAATCCCAGGCGTCCCTGGGTGCACTGTTCCTTCACAGACACCCTGCTGGAAACAGCATTTTAGCCCCCAGTTTCTTAGAAAGTTCCTGCCTGCCTCCTCCTCCCTTCCAAACCCAATCCTTTTTACAAGCTCCCTCCTTACAGAGCCGGCTTTCTCACTAACCTGCCACCAGTCCCCAGCCCAGCCTCTGCAACACAGCCACCCGGAGCATCATTTTTCCGCCTGCTTTAAATTTTCCTAGATCTGCATAAACATCCTTTCTCAACCTCTGAAAAGAAGGAAGCTCTCTCCCTTCCAGTCATTCATCTTTGCTCTAAAATATTGCCTTGTGTATCCCTGGGAGGTGACACTGTGACGTTTTTTCATAAACGGGATTAAATTAACCACTATTTATGCCCGCAACGTGGGTTCCTCCTCTTCTGCCGGGATCTGTTTATTTCATTTTGCTTTTTATTTAAATTTAGGGAGCAAGATAAACGTGCCTTCTCATTTGGAGATCTCCATCCATCACCGGTCGGCTCCATCTGGGAAAACAAGTGAGTGGGAGCTTGTGGGCAAGGGAGAGGCAGCCAGCCGGCAAGCTGCAGGCTCAGGCATGGAGTTCTGAATGCTTTTCAGTGGTTGTTGCAGTATTGTGCTCCTCGTTGTCATTAGTTCTTTATAATGTTTCATGAAAAATATCTAATTGTAACAACTGTATTCCGAGAGTGAACATATTCCTTGAATTGAAGCGCTCACAATGGCCATAGGATAACTGTCCTTGAATTTGAGCCCTTTGTGGGCTGTCAATAGGCTTACAATGTGCTGAATTAGCAGGCATTTTAATGGGCAGATGCAATAGCCGCCATTCTTCAGCCTCAAATCTTCTTATGCAAATACCCCATGAATTCAGTTCAAAGCGCTGCCTTCAAAATGAGCTGATCCTCCCTCTCCAAAGGGACCCCGGGAGAAAGTGACATGAGAAAAGTTTAGACACTTGTTTTTATAACTGGACATGATCTTGTTATCATAATCTGATACTGGTCACTTGCATGGCCGGCTTGTAGGATTTTAAACCCTTAACAGAGAGAGATAATCTTGGCCTTTGTAGGAGTGTGGACAGAATCCCGGCGTGCAGGAAAGCCGGCAGTGAGAAGCACAGTTCTTGTTTTCTCAAACAAAACTTTTCATGATAAAAGCTTTTATCCTAGGATAATCACCCGGCTGGATTTCAGTGGTGTTGGTAAGGTTGGCCAAGGGCGGTAAAGGCAAATTTTTGAAAAATGGAAATAACCAGTTCTTGAGATTCACTCACAGTCACATGGAAATCAGCTCTCAGAGACCCTAAAACAGCGGTTGGAGAGTTTTCAAATATCCCAAAGAAAACCGAGTTCTGCTCATCTCTACCTAGCCCCAGGAGAGATAACAGAAGGAGAGCTAATATTTCTGCAGCATCAAAATGTGTCCAGCATTTTTATTCTGTTCCTTGTCTTTTACACACACAGCAACTTGTTTAATTTTCACACCAACTTGTTTAATTGACATACATCAACTTGTTTAATTTCCACAAATGTCCTAAGGAGTAGCTACCACTTTTAGGCCCATTTTATGGATGAGACAAATGAGGAAAGGGGTTGATTCCTCATCTAGGCACTGAGAGGTTATTAAGCCCTCATTTTTAAGAGGAAAAACTGTGCTGCAGGCCCATCAACTAATTCCAGTGGGAAATGGTAACTCCCCTGTGAAGACTTTTCTTTCCAGGAGAATCTGCATCTCCTCCCCCAACCCCCCTTCCCCCCGCTGCACTCCCCCCACCCCTACCCCCTTGCCTCCCACCATGACTTGAGTAGCCTAACCAGTATAAGGGTATTTGGTCAGTTGGCCCCTAGAAAGTGTTTTTTGACCCAGTTATATGACAGATTTGTATTTATAAAAATACTTTAAAGGAGAATATACATCTAATGGACTTCCCTGGTGGCTCAGTGGTAAAGAATCTGCCTGTGATGCAGAAGATGCAAAAGATCTGAGTTCAATCCCTGGGGTCAGGAAGATCCCCTGGAGGAGGGCATGGCAACCCACTCCAGTATTTTTGCCTGGAGAATCCCATGGACAGAGAAGCCAGGTGGGCTACAGTCCATAGGGTCTCAAAGAGTTGGACATGACTGAAGCAACTAAGCACGCATACATACAATTAATAGTCACAGACATTCTCCTTTATATCATACACTAGAATTGTATGTAGAACCCAATCCCAAGGCCACATAGAAGTTAAATACACTGAGATGGCACATTATAACTTGAAAGTCAGTTATGTTGCTTAACAGAGAGTGACAGATGGTGCGTTGCTATCGTTAATAGGAACAGCAGGCATTTTCTGACTATTTGTGCATTATCTACACATTTGTCTACTGAGGGTTAGCTCATTTATTCCTTATGTCCACACTGGGAAGAAAAGAAGGTTTATGATTTCCATTTAACAGCTGAGAAAATTGAGACCCAGAGAGATTCCGTAATTTGTCCAAGGTCAAAAAGCTGAGATCTGAACCCAAGACATCTGAGAAATCTGACTCCACCCTCAATCACTCTGCTACACATCAGTCCAGATGGTCCGGCCACTCTGGGGGTCCAGTGGCTGTGTTTTCCCTTGATCAACCCTGGTGTTGCCACTCCCACCAGTTTATTGGAATTCTCCTTCCCCTTACCAAAAGTCAGATTTTATCAGATTCATTTCCCCTTTGCTCCCTGCCTCTTGCTGTAAGAGTTTTTGGTTCATTACGTTATTTGTGTGGCATCCCCACATTGTGCGTGTGTGTGTGTGTGTGTGTATGTCTGTGTGTGTGTGTGTTTGGTGTGGAGGATGATTGTGGAGAGGAGGAAGGAGAGAAGAAGCAGAATAATTGACCACTAGGAAGACTGGCGGAGAAAGCAGTGGCACCCCACTCCAGTACTCTTGCCTGGAAAATCCCATGGACAGAGGAGCCTGGTGGGCTGCAGTCCATGGGGTCGCGAAGAGTCGGACACGACTGAGCGACTTCACTTTCACTTTTCACTTTCATGCATTGGAGAAGGAAATGGCAACCCACTCCAGTGTTCTTGCCTGGAGAATCCCAGGGATGGGGGAGCCTGGTGGCCTGCCGTCTATGGGGTCGCACAGAGTCGGACACGACTGAAGCGACTTAGCAGCAGCAGCAAGCAGTAGCAGGGAGACTGGAGTCACCAGAGGCAAAGAACTTGCTCAGGGTCCTGGATCTGGGTCAGTGCCTCCAAAATACCCTCAGCCAAGAGACACTAGACTTAGAACTCTGCTTCTGCTACTGCTAAGTCACTTCAGTTGTGTCCAACTCTGTGCGACCCCATAGACGGCAGCCCACCAGGCTCCCCCGTCCCTGGGATTCTCCAGGCAAGAATGCTGGAGTGGGTTGCCATGTCCTTCTCCAATGCATGAAAGTGAAAAGTGAAAGGGAAGTCGCTCAGTCGTGTCTGACTCTTCGCGACCCCATGGACTGCAGCCCACCAGGCTCCTCCGCCCATGGGATTTTCCAGGCAAGAATACAGGAGTGGGGTGCCATTGCCTTCTAAAGGTTTGTTACCCTAAAGAATTAAATGACAAGGATGAGACCTATCTATGCTTCCCAGAATAATATCATGATCATTACAGCAGTAACAACAAATGATAATAGTAATAGGCATAATTAGATGCTTTACCATGCCCCAGGCACTGTGCTAATATGTGGATAATCCACTGGCCCTATATATAACAATGCAAAGGAAGAAAAATGCCACAACTATGGAATAAAATAACTGATTGTTGGGAACGTCGGATAGGGGAAATTAATGATAAATGGTGATTTACTCTGCTTACGTTATATAACAAATATCACAGAAGGGGTGACTTAAGAAACAGATTTAATTTATCATAGTCCTGGAGGGTGGACATCCAAGATTAAGGTGCCATCTGGATCGGTTTCTGATGAGGCATCTCTTCCTAGCTTGCAGACAGTCCCCTTCTCACTGTGTCCCCAACATGACCTTTCCTCTGTGTGCTCACAGACAGAGAGAGAGAAGGAGAGAGCATTCTAGGGTCTCTTCCTCTTCTTGTAAGGATGCCAGTCAGATTAGAGCTCCACCTTCATAACCTTATTTAACCATAATTACCCTCTTAACATCTCTCTTTCCAAATACAGTCACAGTGGGCATTTTGAGGGTTACATACTTCAGTCCATAACAAATAGGGATTCTGGGAACGATTACTAGTATGGCAGCATCTGAGGCTACATGAATGATTCCAACAAAGAAACTGCAAAGAAGCACACTGGTTTTGTTTGGTCTACACAGTGTTTTAAAAACAGAGAGTGAAAGCACATCAATACCTGCATTTTCAACTCCTTTTGAAAAATGGAAAGCTCTGACAGCTCTGGACCTGTGACCTTTCCTAAACAACCAGAGTTGGCTGGTTGGTGCTTTGTATAGGCAGCAAGTTCACTTTTCCAAAGTCCCCACCACTCCCTATTGTGCAGCCCTCAATTTCTCATTCAAAACTTGAGGAATCAGATGCATTTCTGAACCAAGAACTTTTTCAAGATTTTCAAGATTTTTCAAGATTTCAAGCACATAATACAGAATATCCACTGGAGGAGGGCATAGCATTTCACTCCAGTTTTCTTGCCTGTAGAATCCCATGGACAGAGGAGCGTGGCGAGCTATAATCTATGAGCTCACTAAGAGTCAGACACCACTGAGCACATACCCACATACTCTATTACCTTCAGTTCAGTTCAGTTGCTCAGTTGTGTCCAGCTCTTTGTGACCCTATGAATCGCAGCATGCCAGGCCTCCCTGTCCATCACCAACTCCCAGAGTTCACCCAAACTCATGTGCATCGAGTCGGTGATGCCATCCAGCCATCTCATCCTCTGTCGTCCCCTTCTCCTCCTTCCTCCAATCCCTCCCAGCATCAGAGTCTTTTCCAATGAGTCAGCTCTTCCCATGAGGTGGCCAAAGTACTGGAGTTTCAGCTTCAGCATCAGTCCTTCCAATGAACACCCAGGACTGATCTCCTTTAGGATGGCCTGGTTGATCTCTTTGCAGTCCAAGGGACTCTTTTTATTAATAAACTTACTATCATACTTAGATAAGCCTGCAGTCTGCCTACAGTGCCACCTGTGATCTGGGAGACCTGGGGTTTGATCCCGGGTTTGGGAAGATTCTCCTGGAGAAGGGAAAGGCTACCCGCTCCGGTATTCTGGCCTGGAGTCCATGGGGTCACAAAGAGTCCTGACAGGACTGAGAGACTTTCACATCATACTTAGAAATGTAGCAACATAGTTGCCATACAAACATTTTCAAGGAACAGGAATCTGTGATTGAGAGAAATCTATAGTTTGAGGTAGACATTCCATCTTAATTTTAAATAATCTTTGTTTAAACTTCTTGTGCCGTTTGGAAAATGGGAGAAAGGATCACTATAAAAAGCTCATTTATTGAGCACTTCTGTTCAGTTGCAAAAGATAATTGACCTGATATTCTTGCTTTGAGGTGCTACATTTAATAGGCATTTATGGGCATGTAAACAAAGTTATAATGCTGTCAATTCAGTTCAGTCCCTCAGTCGTGTCTGACTCCTTGCGACCCCATGGGCTGCAGCATGCTAGGCCTCTGTCCATCACCAACTCCTGGAGCATACCCAAACTCATGTCCATTGAGTCGGTGATGCCATCCAACCATTTCATCCTCTGTCATCCCCTTCTCCTCCTGCCCTCAATCTTTCTCAGCATCAGGGTCTTTTCCAATGAGTCAGTTCTTCTCATCAGGTGGCCAAAGTATTGGAGTTTCAGCTTCAACATCAGTCCTTCCAGTGAACACCCAGGACTGATTTCCTTTAGGATTGACTGGCTGGATCTCCTTGCAGTCCAAGGGACTCTCAAGAGTCTTCTCCAACACCACAGTTCAAAAGCATCAATTCTTCAGCACTCAGCTTTCTTCACAGCCCAACTCTCACATGCATACATGACCACTGGAAAAACCATAGCCTTGACTAGACGGACCTTTGTTGACAAAGTAATGTCTCTGCTTTTTAATATGCTATCTAGGTCGGTCATAACTTTCCTTCCAAGGAGTAAGCGTCTTTTAATTTCATGACTGCAGTCACCATCTGCAGTGATTTTGGAGCCCAAGAAAATAAAAGTCTGTCACTGTTTCCACTTTTTCCCCATCTCTTTGCCATGAAGTGATGGGACCAGATGCCATGATCTTAGTTTTCTGAATGTTGAGCTTTAGGCCAACTTTTTCACTCTCCTCTTTCACTTTCATTAAAAGGCTCTTTAGTTCTTCTTCGCTTTCTGCCATAAGGGTGATGTCATCTGCATATCTGAGGTTATTGATATTTCTCCTGGCAATCTTGATTCCAGCTTGTGCTTCTTCCAGCCCAGCGTTTCTCATGATGTACTCTGCATAGAAGGTAAATATTGTCACCCTGTATAAGCAGGGTGACAATATACAGCCTTGACGTACTCCTTTTCCTATTTGGAACCAGTCTGTTGTTCCGTGTCCAGTTCTAACTGTTGCTTCCTGACCTGTATACAGGTTTCTCAAGAGGCAGGTCAGGTGGTCTGGTATTCCCATATTACCTTAGATCATCCCGCCCCCAACAGTGTGATCTGGGGCAGCACCCCCATAATCAATCAACTAATATTTCTTTTCTTTTTAAAATTTATTTATTTATTTGGCTGCTCTGGCTGTTAATTGTGGCATGCATGATTTTCCATCTTAGTTGAGGCATGTGAACTCTTAGCCGTGGCATGTGGGATCTGAGGGCTCGGAGTTTTAGCCACTGGACCACCAGGGAAGTCCCTCAATCAACTAGCATTTCTGTAGTAAAACGTATTAATATTACATGGGACAAACAAAGGCTTTACTTAGCCTCTGTTGTGATCAGTTTCTGCTGCCAAAGAAGATGATGCCAGGACAGGTTTGGCCACAAATTGATTACAGAAAATGTATAGTGTCCAAAGCCTTTGCATCTGGGAATTTCCGGCAATGGATTTGGCCCTGTCTTCCACCAACCCAGCCTGCTTCACCACCCTGAGTTCTGACCTGGCCCTGAGGCATCTGCTTATAACTTCTGCTTCAACAGGTGAAGAGCAGGGGACAGTATATGGGCGAAAGAATTGTTTCTATGACAAAGGCTTGGAGGCAGGAAACTGTTTAGGTATATTTCAGAGAGAGATTTCCTGGCAAAAGTCGAATGAAACTGATTTCTGTTAAGACAATTTTGGGGAAGGGAAACACATTTCAGAAAAAGCTTTCAGAGTAAAAGCTGCAGCCTGTCCCTCCCATGGTCCTGCCTCAGTCTTTTGAAGGGCATTTCAGGCTGGGGGTTGTGAGGATGATAACTCTAGGTGATTCTGCAGAAGCCTGGCTCTTAGGTTTGGCGGCAGGGAAGACGACGGTAGTCCCATTAATAACAGCATCACCCAAATGCAGCAGCAGCAGCACACAGCTCTGTTTGCTCTGCGTGTGAGTTCGGACAGGTCAAGATGTCAAAGAGTGATCAGAAATTAGCATAACTGGACAAGTCACATGGACTTGAGAACATAATGAACAACTCTGTTTACCATTTCATCCGGGGGCCAAAAGGAGAAAGGAAAAAAAAAGATCCTGATTATTCCCTTTCTTTTTCCTAGCAACCCAAATCATGTTTATTTACCATTTAAACAGACTATTTAAAAACATAATTCAGGTTGCAGCCCTTCCCTGCTGGATGGCCTCACAGTAATGAACAAAACAAAGGCCCCCTGCCCTCCGGGAGCTTCAGATTTTCAGAGAGAGGTGGGCAGGTGATCATGTGACTCCACCCACAGTGCCTGTAACCACAGCAGGTGAGGATCCCAAAGTCAACGGGTCCCCTGTTAGTGGCCTTTCAAGAGGAGAAACTGAGGCCATGCCTAGAGGAAAGATATGTCTTGGTCCTTTGTCCTGATATGGCCACACTTCATCACTTTTTGGGCTTCCCAGGTAGTGCTAGGTGGAAAAGAATCTGCCTGCCAAAGTAGGAGACATAAGAGACGTGGGTTCAATCCCTGAGCCGAGAAGAACCCCCTGGAGGAGGGCATGGCAACCCACTCCAATATTCTTGCCTGGAGAATCCTTATGGATAGAGGAGCCTGGTGGGCTACATACAGTCCATCGGGTCACAAAGAGTCAGACACGAAACTTTAGGTGCAAATCGAATAGTGCTAACTTACCTCTTCAGTTTGAACACGTTGGAGCAGCCCTTGAAAGAAGGACTACTCGTGCCGCTTGTTTGGTTCGTTCGGTGTGCCGCTTTTCCTTGAGCGTCAGTGTAGAAAGGCTCCAAGGAAATGACTGTGGTTTCGATCACCATCTCTCTACGAGTACGTGCTGCACTTCAGAGAGGGGTCTCAACTTTGCCCAGAGTTTTTCCTGGAGGGTAATTGGAAACTGTGGTTAACGTAGCATGGCTTTTGAAATTGAGTTGAAAAGTTCATCAAAATGTCATTAATCTGCTTTACATAGCCTTTCTTGATTAAGTCAAACTTGTGTCTGCCCGATTATTTATGAAGCGGAGCTCTGGACGGGGCTGCTTTGGCATCTGTGGCCTGACATTAGGTCAGAGAAGGCAATGAATGCTTGACACTGGGTAGGGGGTGGTGCTCTGAGTCCCAGTCAAATGCCATCACTGCCCACTTGCAGCCAAAGGAGACCGAATAGTCCACACAGATCATTTCTAACCTATTGACAACGTTTGATGGTGAGGTTCAGCGGAACATCTACACTGTGTAAAGCATGATAGGAAATGCCAAAAATAAGTAGTCCTTTGTCATCTTGGGGTAACTATTTGGAAGAAGCCCTTGCATATTTCGAGCTGGCCCTGACTCCCATGTGATTTTGCTCAGGCTGTCCTCTGGAATAGTCACCAAGAGAAGACCCTGGCCTGGGCCTGCCTTCTGAGCTCTGCTCTGCAGTGTGATTGGCAATGAGCCCCTTAGTTCCACAGCCATAGTCATAAGAGGGACAGTAATGGCAATGATGGTAAGCTGCTGCACATTTCTATGTGCCCGGCACGCAGCGCTTACGCTCATCCTGGTGAAAGAGGAGTTATTAGTCTCATTCCTCTGACAGAGGCTTCCCGAGAGGAAAGAATCTGCCTGCAACGCAGGAGACACAGGAGACCCAGATCCGATCCATGGGTCGGGAAGATCTCCTGGAGGAGGGAATGGCAACCTATTCCAATGTTCCTGCCTGGAGAATCCCATGGACAGAGGAGCCTGGCAGGCTAGAGTCCATGGGGTTGCAGAGTCAGACACGACTGAGCGACTAAGACTTTCCTTTGATAAAGACACAGAGGCTCCAAGAAGTTCAGAACCCCCAAACTTGTGTACAAGTTTCACTTACCCAGAGCCTCAGGGTCAAGGTTGGAACCCAAATCTGTGTGACAGAGGATGTTCTGGGACTGAATTGCCATGACTGAATTTGTGTGTGTGTGTGGTTTTTGCCTCGGAGGAGCTGGGAGTTGCTCACAAACCAATTTCCTTTGGGCAGAGAGGATGTTTATCTGCCTAATTGCCCAGAGGTCCACAGACCCCCTTAGTCAGTGTGACATAATTTGTAGAGAAAGTGAAAGTGAAAGTCAGTCATGTCTGACTCTTTGCAACCCCATGGACTATACAGTTCATGGTATTCTCCAGGCCAGAATACTGGAATGGGTAGCCTTTCCCTTCTCCAGGGGATCTTCCCCATGTAGGGATTGATCCCAGGTCTCCCGCATTGCAGGCAGATTCTTTATCAGCTGAGCCACAAGGGAAGCCCAAAAATACAGGAATGGGTACCCTATCCCTTCTCCAGGTGATCTTCCCAACCCAGGAATTGAACCGGGTCTCCTGTATTGCAAGCAAATTCTTTATCATCTGAGCTATCAGGGAGGCTTTGGCACAAATCACAAACCAAGGGCAATTTAAGAGGACATGCACGCACCCACAAAAAGTGGGATGGCAGGATCAGTGAAGACCCGAGGGAGACCACCAGTGGGTCTGAGAACCGGCCAGAACCACAGTCTCCTGGCGGCCATGCGCATCCAGTCACCTGCCCTGAGGACTGCACCCACCTCTGGTGGTTCTGAGAAGGAGGGAAAAGACCTTGCTCTGGAGCAGTTGCTGCCCTAGGCCTGGTCTTGTGTGACTGTGGTTTTCCTTGTTTGTCCTGGAGGCAAAAATATGGCACGCAGGGTGGCTGCAACTTCTGCCAGCAAGCTCAGCACATGTCATTAGACACAATTTATATGGGACGAGTTTTCCTCTTTGAGAGAGAACGAGACAGAACCCATATTTCTGGAGTTTCAGAAGCTTCAGTGACCCCTGACAGTGCTCTGGGCAAGCTGCCACCAGCACCTCGGGATTCAGTCAGACCCTGTTTTATGAGTTTCTAGGTCCCCCAAAGACATCTTTATTAATGTCCGACTCCAGAGTGTGACTTCTTAGGGTCAGCTTCCCCATATCTCTCTGGTAGATTCCTCAGGGAGAGGAGGGACACAGGCACAACAGACTCCTGGGCTTCTTTGTGTTCGTTTTTTTACGGTTTGAGATGTTTCTTCCTGCTCCTCCTCTTTCCCTTCACTCACCCCACCTTCCCTTCATCTTCCTCTCCTTCTTCTCCTCCTCTACCTTCTTCTTCTTCTCCCTCCTCAATGTTTTCCATATTTTATAGGTTTCATATTGTAAAATATATCACCCGAGACATCAGTGCATCATTCTTGCCAGGATGGCAGAGGGGATGAGGCTGTTCTATAAGCCACATCATCCTCAACAAGCTTATTCCAACTTTTAATGACTGGCTGGGGCTTTACATGTGAGGGGTAAAAATACCCAATCTGAACCACTGGAAGCAAAAATGAGAATTTAATTATTGGCTCATCTAACCAAGAGGTCCTGGGTGGCACTAGCTCCAGGTTGAATCTCTCTTCGAAAGATATTAATAGAATCTGGTCTCCTTCTTTCCTCTTGGTTGGCTCCCTCTTCAGACAGCCTCACTCCTTACTGTGTGCAATGGCTTCCAGAACTCCCTGGAATGTTTCTGCATCCGTTCCTGTCCTTTCCCCAACAGTCAGGGCCTGACTTTCACTGGCTCAGATTGAGTCATATGCCCTTTTCTGAACCAAATGGTCAGAGGATAGGGAATGGACAGAGGGATGGAACTTTGCTAAAGGAAACAGGTTTGCAGGATTCTTCTTCTGCAGAAGCTTGGAAGCAAGTGAAGACAGCCTTACTCCAATATTATTTTTAATCAATATGCAAAATATCCTTCTAGAACATCTTTACTGGCTATAGCCACTAATTCACATTCCCCTGAGAAAGAGAGCGAGCTGCATGTTTTGCTGGATTTTTTTTCTGAGTTCAGGAAATTGTTGCTTTTTCTTCTAAAGTAAGGAAACTTTAATTTGAGTATAAAAATGTATTAAAAAAATAAAACCTTTAGTTTTAACAACTAAGAAGTCTAAAAGGAAATACCAAAAGCACTGATGTTAATATTTTCCACTCTCATGGAAATATTAACCTTTAAAGGGCAGTCATATCCATCATTACTTTTGATCAGTGGGTCTCAACCAGGAACATTTTTATCCCTCAGGGGGTATTTGGTGATGTCTTAAAGACATTTTGGGTTGTTACAACTCAAGGGGAGTTGTTTCTGTTACCTACTGGGTTGAGGCCAGGGATGCTATACACATAATAGCTCTCCAACAAAGGATTGGAGGACAGCAAGGGATTAGTTGCTAAATTGTATCCCACTCTTTTGTGACCCCATGGACAGTAGCCTGCCAGGCTCCTCTATCCGTGGGATTTCCCAGGCAAGAACTCTGGAGTAGGTTGCCATTTCCTTCTCCAGGGGATCTTCCCGACCCAGGGATCGAACCCACATCTCCGGCCTTGGCAGGCAGATTCTTTACTGCTGAGCCACTAGGGAAGCCCCCAACAAAGGATTATTTGCCCCCAAATGCCAATAGTCCTGAAGTTGAGAAATCTTCTTCTTGACCCTCACAACATGTCCATGGGTAAGTACAACTGGGGACATAATGTCCTCATTTGACATTGTCCAGAGAGGCTGTATTCACGAGGAAGGTACTTGGCTCCAAGAAACAGAAAATCCAACAGTTCCTTGAATAAACAGACATTTCTTTTTCCTCAAATAACCAGAAATCCAGGACCTGGCAGCAGCTGATGTTTATGTGCTCAGATGCCACCAGAATCCTTGGTCCTCTGCCTCTTCTCTGTCATCCTTATTGGGCTAGCTGTCATCTTCATGCTTTTTACCACATGGGTGTTATCGGGTTTCTGCAACTCCCTAAATCATGTCCACTCGAAGCAGGAAGAATGGAGAAAAGGCTTGGCACCAGGCACCCCTGTATTTTTTTTACCAGGCAATCAAAACTCTCTTTCGGTGCCACCCTCTTCTCTTTAGACTTCTGCTGACATTTCATTGGTCAGAACTGAGTCAAGTGGCCACCTCCAGCTGCAAAGGATTCTGCGAGAGGGAGAAATCAACATCCCAGCTGTATAACAGGAGGCAGCCAAGAAGAGAGAGTGGGGAACCAATGCTGAATTAGGCAACAAATGGTGTCCACCACAGTGGAGCAAGGACTTGCTCAAGGTCAGAGGTGAATCTAGGATTCAAATATTTTGATAGGTTCCCCAAGCATATTTGCTATCGTCCTTTAGTAGTTCAGTCGAGTCCGACTCTTTTGCAAGCCCCACGGACCGGACTTTAGCTCACCGGGCTCCTCTGTCCATGGGATTTCCCAGGCAAGAATACTGAAGGGGTTACCATTTCCTTTTCCAGGGAATCTTCCCTAATCAAGGATTGAACCTGCATCTCCTGCACTGGCAGGCAGATTCTTTACCACTGAGCCACCTGGGTAAGGAATATGTCCTTAATTGGAACATGTCAGGGTTTTTGTAACTTCTGTGTTTTCAGAAAGATGAAGCTTGCAAATGAGCCCAGAAAAAGAACTTGCTCTTTGGAAATTCCACAAGTTTTGTTTAGCTGACCAGAAATTGTTATTTGTATCCCTGCTGCCCTGGCCACCAGAAATCATGGGCCTATTCATAACTGCAAGACTGCTACTGATCATAATAGCAATAACTCAAGCCCAATAGTCCTGCGAAATAGCTAGGTGTCTCAGGTTTCAGATATAAGAAGCTCAAAATAATAAAAGTGTAAAATCCCAAACAAATTGCCTATCTGGAAACTCTCTGGATGGAAATGAAATATCAAGACAAACAGGTGATACTTACAGACCAGTATTTTTCAGTTGCAGCCCATTATTGGTGGCAAATTCAGTTTAGCGGGCCATGACCGGCATTAAAGAATATGGAATAGAAGAAATAGTAGAAAAGAAAGTCTCAGAGTGCATTGCATATAGGAAGGTCAGTATGATGTATAACTTTGTTGCAGCGTGTGTGTGTGTGTGTGTGTGTGTGCATGTGTGAAAGTGTGTGTATCACACTGCAGTATGAAATGTAGGCGCTTCCTTGGTTAAGTGGTTCCTTAAGTGGTTCCTTCCCTTCCAGTGGTTAAGAATCTGTCTGTTAATTCAGGGACATGGGTTTGATCCCTGGTCTGGGAAGAGTCCCCTTGCCTTGGAACAACTAAGCCCATGCACTGCGACTACTGAAGCCTGCGTCCTAGAGCACATGCTCTGAAATAAGAGAAACCACCATAATGAGAAGCCTGCACACCACAGCTGGAGCGTAGCCCCTATTCTCTGTAACTAGAGAAAGCTAGCGTGCAGCAACAACGAGTCCACGTGCCACACCAAAGACCCAGGGCAACCAAAAATAGAACAAAATTTATGTATATATAATGTATTTCTTACTGTATGGGCCACAATCAACAGGTTTGAAAAAGCACTGCATTCCCTTTGTCCACAAATGAAACAGCAATGTAAGCAGAAGACCAAACTGCCCTGGGACGCAGGCAAGGCCAGAGCCATATCGACTTAGGCCGTTAATGAATTGTCCTTCTGCTTCCTAATTATCCTGAAAGCCTGATTGAGAGGGCTTTTTGCGGAAATCTAAATAACCCTCCTGCCACTCTCTGTCTCGCTGGGCTGAGTGGCTAGTCCGCCTTGGCACTCCGCAAGCCAGTGCTGGTTAATTAGAGCGGCTGCTCTCAGGGGACAACCCCTGTGTGGTGTCACAATTCCCTGGATTCTGTCGGATTGGTGGCCTGAGATAACTTGGTTGTTTCACCTCTGAGAGGCGATGTGCTGGTTGAATTGTGAGGGATAGACAACTGGTGATCTCAATACCTTCTGTTTTAAAACGGGGGTGTTCCAGATTTGGGCTTCAATATTGATCCCACCCTGCTTCTGATTTGAATCTATTTACGTTAAAAATTAAGCAAATTTAAAATAGCCTCTATCCCAGCAACTAGCTTCCTTGCTTTGAGATACTTCTTGCTTTTCATCCAGACACTAGTTTTTCTTCTCTTCAACATTCCTGATGCAAGGTGGTGAGGAAAGGAAGTAGGCAAGTAAGAAAGCTTCCTTGGGGCAAATCTCACCAATAATCCTTCCCAGGGGCAATAGGTACCTCATATGAGGAAGAGAGCCCTTTGGACTTTAATTCAGTTGTTTCGAGAACAGTGCCCTCTCCCTCATCTCTTATGATTCTTGCATCCACAGAAGAGTAGTAAGTACAACCATCTAGACTTCTCTGCCCAGAATACCACCGATCTCTATTAAACCACCATAACTACTTCAGGTCAAGGGGAAAGTAGGAAATAAGCCCCTTGAGCTTTGCTTAAAATGAGCAAACTGTAAAATGTCCTATTCTCTTCTGTGACCCTAAACAGCGTAATTAAACTCTATATACTAAAATGTCACTTTATGTATTTTCTATAGGACTTTCCTGGTGGCTCAGATGGTAAAGAATCTGCCAGCAATGAAGGATACAAGTGAAAAGTGTAAGTCGCTCAGTAGTGCCTGACTCTTTGTGACGCCATGGACTGTAGCCCATCAGGCTCCTCTGTCCATGGAATTCTCCAGGCAAGAATACAAGAGTGGGTTGGCATTCCCTTCTCCAGGGGATCATCCTGACCTAGGGATCGAACACAGGTTTCCTGAACTGCAGGCAGATTTTTTACCACCTGAGCCACCAGGGAAGTCTCCTGCAATGCAGGAGACCTGGGTTCAATCCCTGGGTCAGAAAGATCCCCTGGAGAAGGTTCTATAACTGGCTTTATCTTTCCCTAGGGTTCCCATTCTCATTAATACCAGTGTCTTCTCGTTTAAGAGAGTCTCTTTTGGGTAAATATTAAATCTATTTAAAGTTCCTGACAGAGCTATTTCTTCCCTCTCCAATGATCATTCGTCTCCTTTGTAATTTCCAATATGGCACCTAGGTACAAGGGAAGATTACGTACCCTCATGGCAACCAAGAGAAGGGGCTAATGACCCTTGGGTTATTCCCTGGGCCTCACTAAGGAGTCCTACAGCCTACCACATAATGACTTAGCATCTAGTGGTGTGGCCCATTCCTTCTGGTCTGAGGGACATTTGGCTTGCGCCCACTGCTGAGACCTTTAGTTATGGCTTCTAGTTGTAAAGTCCACACTCTGGGACTGCCCCATTTTAACCCTCAGTTCCTACTGGCTCACTGTGTCCCACAGCTTCTCTACCCTTTACTCTGACATGTGGGAATTTGGGGGTCCCTTGTGTTGGCTACGGACAAGCAGGGGCTCTGTTCATGTCTGTTCACCTTGACAATATCCTTGGATTGTGTTGTTCCAGGTTGGGTATGACCATGCTGGGTCAAGCCCAAGGAGCTAAAGGGATGTTCATGCTTCCTGTCACGTGGGAAAGTCTGTGACATCATCAACCCCTTTCCTTCTAGGCTGTGTATATATCAAACTCTATGCTCATACCTCCAATCCAGCTCTTGATATTTAGAGGGGAGTTTGAAATGCCTCTTTCCCCTCCCTGCAACAATGATCATTGTCTCTGTATCCACTCAAGAGTTTAGTTTGAAATGCAAAGTTGATTGGTGATTTTTTTATTTTACCCATCTCCTAAAGCAATAAATTCACAGATGGGGGGAGACCACAGAAAGACTGACAAATAGACATCATTGATTATCCTGTACAGGATATATTGGTTTAATGTCTAAAAATGCTTTTACGGTGAAGCTGGGTGATGGTGTGTGGGGGTTCATCTTACCTTTCTCTCTACTTTTGTGTATGCTGGAATTTTTCCATAATAGTTAAAAATAAATAAGTAAAAATACAGAAGCCCAGCACACATAGATGAGTCATCCATCATCAGGTTGAGAGCTGAGAATAGCCACTGCACCTCAGCAGCTGGCAGAAGTCTGCAGATGAAGTTTGGGCTGAAGTCACCACACCTCTGCCCTAAGCCACCAGTGGCTCCTGCTTCATTAAAATACCAGGGGAAGCCCCTCATTTAGGCAGATTTAATTTTCAACTTTTATAATTCATTTAAAATTTGATCGAGGAGTTAATTTATGACAAGGGCAAGGGGTACCTTGCCAGCTCATCTGGTGGGCAAAGGCATTATAACTTAATTTATGGTTAAGGCAGCTTGTTATAATTGAGTGCAAAAAGGTGGTTTCTCGTCTGGGCTTTGGAGTCCCTAGATGAATGGATAGAGGAGTGGGTGTCCCAGGCTCTCCTTTGGGAGGTGGGGACGTGGGTGCCCATGCAGGCAGCAGGAGGATATTGACAGAGGGTACATTTTGATCAAATGCCATCCATCTAAATCTTGTGAGGGGCCTAGGGAAACCTATTAAGGCTGCTCCCCACCCAAGATGTCCTGGGCTTCTCCCATGGCTCTCTGGGAGGGGAGCATCTTCCTGAGAAAAGAAGGGAGGGGAACGTAGCTGGCAGGTCCGCCATAGGTGCCTCGCTTCCTGAGAAGTAATGGGAAAAATCTCAGGGGTGTTCGTGACAAGTCTGGGCAACATCGAGAGCTTTGAATTTGTTCAGTGTTTCAGGACATAACAGGCTTGTGTGTGTGTGTGTGAATGTGCATACATGTAGATATAATGATGAGTGTGTGATAGCGTGGATGTGGAGGGATGTGGGTGATTGTGTGCAATTGTGTACACATCTGTGAATGTGTGTGTGTGTGTGAATGTGGGAAGTCATGTGTGTGTGCAACATACATGTGGGTGTGTATGTTGTATAAGAACGCAGGAGAATACATGTGTATCTGTGAGTATATGTATATCTGTAAACGTGTATGTATCTAGATGCATGTAGATAGGGGAGTTGAATATATTCTGAGTGTGTGCCTATGAATATGTGGTTTTCTTTTTAAATGTTTGGCCAGGCCATGTGTCATGCGAGATCTTAGGTCCCTGACCAGGGACTGAACCCTTGCCCACTGCAGTGGAAGCAGAGTCTTAACCACTGGTCCACCGGGGAAGTTCCTGTAATATGCGTTGAATTATAATGTGTGTCTGGAGAGGAAATGTGTTCATATCTGTGAATGAATATGGCCTGTGTGGATATGTGGATCTAGGTATGAACGTGGGGACCTGAGTATGTTTCTGTGAATGTGTGTGTCCATATGTCTGCTGATGTGGGAAGCATGAATATATCTATGAAATGAGCATGTTCATGGCAATGTGTGTAGGCTTGAGAATGTGCCCCTGTGTGTGTGAACATGAAGACTGTTTATCCTTATACAGATAGGTGCATTTGTATGTCAGACTAGTGGTGGTGTGTGTGTTTGTGCATGTATGTGAGTAGACATCTATGTACATTGAAATGGGGAAAATTTGACTGTATCTAAAAATGTGTCTGCATTAATATGAATGTCTGTATACTTGTGAATGAAAAATTGATGCTTTTGAACTGTGGTGCTGGAGAAGACTTCTGAGAGTCCCTTGGACTGCAAGGAGATCAAACCAGTCAATCTTAAAGGAAATCAACCCTGAATACTCCTTGGAATGACTGATGGTGAAGCTGAAGTTCCAATACTTTAGCCACCTGATGCGAAGAGCTGACTCATTGGAAAAGACCCTGATGCTGGGAAAGATTGAAGGCAGAAGGAGAAGAGGGCGACAGAGGATGAGATGGTTGGATGGGATCACTGATTCAATGGACATGAACTTGAGCAAACTCTGGGAGATGGTGAGGGTCAGGGAAACCTGGCATGATGCAGTCCACGGGGTTGCAAAGAGTCGGATACGACTTGGCGACTGAACAACGACAGCAACAAGATGTGCATATGTGTGTGTGTGATGTGGGCGGAGGCATATATAACTGAGAATGTGTGTACACATATGGGGGGGAAGGAAGCGTGTGTGTGTGCGTGTCTGAGAGAGAGAGAGAAAGCTATGTGTGAACTTTGTGTGGACATGTGTGTTTATCTGTGTATGTGTGTCCCCGAGTGCATGCTTACACACATATGTGTTATGAGTGTGGCCGTCACGGCTGTGCACGGCATGCCCAGGCCCACACGATGGCTGGATCTGGTACAGTAAGTCCTCTACCTACAAACCTTCAAATTGCAAACTTTCAAAGATGTGGATGTGCGTTCCATCAACCTCAGGTGAGAGTGAAGTTGCAGCTTGCCCTCCATCTCCTATTGCTGATGATCCTTCAGCTCTACCATCTCCCACCTCCTCCCCCTCCTCCAGTCAGTAGCTCTTCTTTGCCTGTTCACTCTGTACCAGCCCCTGTATGCCCGCTGTTGTACTCTACTACTATCCTTTCCAAGGTAACTGTACTGCAAGATGAAAAATGTTTTATTTTTTGAGTTTGTTTTCTATATATTGTTTGTGTGAAAAGTATTATAAACCTATACAGTACAGTACTATATAAACCATTGTGTTAGTTGGCTACCTAGGCTAACTTCGTTGGGCTTACAAACAAATTGGACTTACAAACACGTTCTCAGAAAGGAATTCACTCCTGTGTCAGGGACTTACTCTATCAGGGTTTCTCTTAACAGGCTCTTGCCATCTTCCTCATTCTTTTCCCCATTCACAAATATTTATGGAGATCTTGGAAATATTGGGCCCTAGGCTGGGCCCTGGGAACCTGCTGGAAAACAGGACAGCTGGGCTCCCACATGCACTCAGAGCATGAACTTGGAACCTGCATCCCTACAAGTCCCAAGGCCAGAGAGAAGTCAGCAGCATTTGCCTTCCTGACACTGCCTGTCCCATCTCCCCCCACTACCCACAAGGCACCAATGCCCTCCTGGTTCTCAGTTTCTCGGGGTCATTTGTCTGATTGTATCTGTGTGTGTGCTTGCTCAGTCACGTCCAACTCTGCGACCTCGTGGCCTGTAGCCCGCCAGGCTCCTCTGTCCATGGGATTTCCCAGGCAAGAATACTGGAGTGGGTTGTCATTCCCTCCCCCAGGGGATCTTCCTGACTTGTCTGATTACATCCTGATAATGATTAACATGAGATCAACACATGGCCATCAGGGATTGTATCGTTACATATAAAAGGTAACTTCTGGGGGTACTTGTTCTGTGCCTGGCACCATACCTAAGGCTCCATTTATCTCATTTAGTTCCCCCAAATATTCCAAAAGCCAGGATTTACTATCCATAATGGGTATAGAAGTAGCTGAAGCTCAAAGAGGTGTAGTGGTTTTCTCAAAGTCACACAGCTAACCAGTGATTCAGGGTCCACACCAGGGCATGGGGTCCTAGTGATTTAATATGTATCCCTTGCTCCAGGTCCTCCTAACTAAATGTATCCTCAGCAGAACTTCCCAGGTCCACTCTGAGTTCCACCCATCTGAACAGCTCTCCTGATGTTTCCTCAGGGTGCCTGCTGCCTTGGGCCAAGATTAAAGACTCCAAGGATGCTTCTGTGCAGATTAGCAAAAAGGGCCCCACCCAGGCAGCTGCAGGCTGGAAAGGACAAGGCTTGTGAGCCCCGTGCTGTAAGTCACCAGCCCGCTGCGGACCCTCTGTAGGCACCCGTGCATTGAAGGCCTGCCCATTGAATATGGCAGCCCCGGCCTGGATCACACTGCACCCTGCACTTGGTGGTCCGTTTATCCTGTGGTCCCACCTGTCCAAACCCACACACCCATCCTCTAAGGCCCCGCTCAAATGCAATTTCCTCTGGCAAGTCTGTTTGGCTTGGCAGGGGCCCTTCTGAATCCCTGGCCTCTCTCCCTGCTGTTTATACCTCTCTCAGGCCACTGGCCACCCTCTAGTCTGCTTTAGAGCTATTTGCAAGTGAATCTCAGCCTCCCAGCTTGACTGTAACAAAGGCTCATTCACCTTCGTGTGCGCCCCATGGGCTGTTCCTACCACTGCTATTACTAGCGTGCTGATCCTTCTCCTGGAGAGCTTCCTAGGAGTCTGGCCTTGAAGTCAGTGCTTTCTTAGCTTCATTCACATTTAACCCTCACAGCAACCGTGAAAGTAGAGACTGTTGCCACCCTTATTTTATAGATGAGGAAACTGAGGCTCAGAGAGGGTCAGTCACTCCTCCAAGATCACACAGCCATGGAATGAGAGGGCTCAGGCTCAAACCGAGGGAGCTGTCCAGTTCTAAAGTCCTTGCGCTTCACCACCGCTGAACCCTTTCTCAGGAGTGTGTTGATGAATGGCTGTTTTTCTGAGGATGCTTATACTTTCAAAGAGAACTGAGTAGGGAAAGCAATGCTTAACCTACAAGAATGGATCTCAAGGGGTGAGGTGGAGGTGGGGGTAGGGAATGTCCAGACCTGTGGCTTGGGTCAGGGGCAGAGATTCCTACCAAAGGAGCCTTTTCAGGGCCTTCCCAGCACAGCTCACAGGAAGCTGGAGCCTGGCAGGCTGGCCCAAGTCCCACTCTCCATTTCTAGAGGCCCCTTTTAAATTGGATGTTGTGACACAAGGGTTACAACACGCTTCCTCTAATGTGGGTCTGGGACAGAGTTGAGCCATTCGATTGCATTTTCTGTAGCTGTGGTTTTTATGGCCACGTGCGCTCTCCTTGGCTGCCCCTGGCCTCTCCCTCCCCCGGGGCCTCAGGGTAACGGGCATATTAAATAAATCTAGGGCGGGAATCACTGAGACATTCTTGGGCACCCTCATTTCAGTTTTGAGAGAAGTAGAAGAGGCTCAGAGTTCTGGAGTATCAGTCCACGGACATCTACGGGGCTGTTGTATTTTTAGGACGCAAAGAGGGAGGGAGAGAGGAAGGGAGGGAAAAAGCCCCTATAGCCTCCCCTTTTGCTCATGGAGGCCACTGGGCCAGGGTCCATGGGTCTCCTTATTCAAGCGAACTCCGGTCTGCCATGTAGCGTTCAGGTAACCACTGTCTGATGAATGATGTTGTCTAGGCCACTCTACCCAGTTTTCCTTTTCAATCTACTCAGGACTTTAGGGACTTCCCTTGTAGCTCAGTTGGTAAAGAATCTGCCTGCAATGCAGAAGACCAGGGTTTGATCCCTGGGCCGGGAAGATCTCCTGGAGAAGGAAATGGCAACTTACTCCAGTATGCTTGCCTGGAGAATCCCAAAGACAGAGGAGCTGGGCAGGCCAAAGTCCATGGGGTTGCAAGAGTCAGACACGACTTAGCGACTAAACCACCACCAGCAGGACTTTTCAACTTCCCATTTGACATTTTTGCTGGGTCATTTTCTGTTGGAGGGAGGGTTCGTTCTGTGCTTTATAAGAGATTTAGCAGCATCTGTGACCTCTACTCAATAGATTCCAGGAGGAAATCTCAGGGTGACAGCCAAAATGCCTTCAGACGTCGCCAGATGTCCCCAGGCTGGGTGAAGCCTGGGGTTGAGAGTGGTCAGACCACCCCTGGTGAGAACTACCCTTCTAAACAGAAAGCTAAGCAACAGAGTGGTAGGTAACCCAAAGGGGAAAAGCAGGAAAGAAAGTAGTCTTGGGTATTTCTGTCCCTGTAAGATTCAGAACCCTCACAGCTGGGAAATATCCTCTGATGAGAGCCAATTCCTGTTTTGATTAAATCCCGTGAGTCCCCCTCTGGTAGGTGACAAGAAGGATTCGGAGGTACTTGTCACGATGGGGCAACCCCATCTATTCTGTTCTGCACGCACTTCCTGACCAGATACCATGCACCAGTCTTCATGCTAAGTGAACAGAGGCTCCTCCAGTTCATCTTGCGGGTTTCAGGCTTTGGAATGACAAAGCAACGTGTGTGTGCTCAGTTGTGCCTGACTCTTTACGACCCCATGGACTGTAGCCTGCCAGGCTCCTCTCCAGGGGGATTTTCCAGGCACGAATACTAGAGTGGATTGCCATTTTCTCCTCCGGGGCATCTTTCGAACCCAGGGATCGAATCCTCATCTCCTGCGTCGCCTGCATTGAAGGTGGATTCTTTATCATTGAGCCATTAGGGAAGCCCATGACAAAGGCCGAACTCTTCTTAAATTATTCATCCTCAGAAAATCAGACGAAGAACAAAGAATGGACAAGGGGAATAATAATTAAAAGCGCAATAAGATGAGATGTCTTGGGCATTTATAAAAACGGATGAGGTTTTTACAAGCTTGATCTCCCCAGGAGACTGGTGCTATCAAGAAAACCCAGGACCAGAAGTGTTAAGAAACTTGTCCAAGGTCACACAGAAAGTAAGGACCTTAACCTTGGACTCATCAGGATTGGGCTCCGGAACCTGGGTGGAGGGGGGGTTCTTTCTTCCATACCAAATAATAAATGAAAGAATAACATCAAATATTACGGCTGACAAAGGTCCAGATAGTCAAAGCTTTGGTTTTTCTAGTAGTCATGTTTGGACACGAGAGTCAGACCATAAAGAAGGCTGAGTACTCAAGAACTGATGCTTCAAACTGTGGTGTTGGAGAAGACTCCTGACAGTTCCTTGGACTGCAAGGAGATCCAACCAGTCAATCCTAAAGGAAATCAACCCTGAATATTCATTAGAAGGACTGATGCTGAAGCTGAGGCTCTAATACTTTGGCTACCTGATGCAAAGAGCCGACTCATTGGAAAAGAACCTGATGCTGGGAAAGATTGAAGGCAAGAGGAGAAGGGGACATCAGAGTACAAGTGGATAGCATCACTGACTCAATGGACATGAGTTTGAGCAAACTCTGGGAGTTGGTCAAGGACAGGAAAGCCTGGCATGCTGCAATACATGAGGTCTGCAAAGAGTTGGACACGACTGAACAACAGAACAATAGCAATGTCAAATAGCCACATACCCACCATCTATATTCTACACTTAAGTTTTGCTATTCTTGCTTTATCACGTATCCACCCTCTATCCAACCATCACTCAATTTTATTTACTTTTATGTGTACTTATTTCTTAGTAAGTTTCAGACATCAGTACACTTTGTCCCTAGACAAAGCCTGCCTATCAGTCACTAGGGTTCAATACTTGCTTACATCATTTTTTAGATAAAATTTTTCTAAAATATATCCTTGAGATAAAGAAGATATTGTCCATATACACAATGGAATATCACTCAGCTATAAAAAGGAATGAAATTGGGTCATTTCTAGAGACGTAGACAGACCTAAAGTCTGTCATACAGAGTGAAGGAAGTCAGAAAGAGAAAAACAAATACATTAACACATGCATGTGGAATCTAGAAAAATGATATAAATGAATCTATCTGCAGGGCAGGAATAGAGACTGTAGGGAACAGAGATGTGGGCATGGAGAGTGGAGGGTTAAGGAGGGCGGAATGAATTGGGAGACTGGGATGGATGGATGTGCACTGCCATGTGTAAACAGAGAGCTGGTGGAAAGGGGAGCAAGGGGAGCTCAGCTCAGTGCTCGCTGGTGATCTAGATGGGTGGGGTGGTGGAGGGTGGGAGGAAGATCTGAGAGAGAGAGGATACATGTGTACATATAGCTGATTCACTTCACTGTACAATAGAAACTTATAGTTGTAAATCACCTATACCCCAATTTAAAAAGAAAAAATTTACATCTATGAAATGTGTAAACCTGCATCATACCAGTACATGAGTTCTGACGACTGCATATACCTTCATAATATACACGCCCTATCAAGATACAACACATTACCTTCTCCCGTTAAAATTCGCCCAGAGGTCTTCCAGTCTCTACCGCAGAAACAAGTAACTCTTTCGATCTTTTTTTTTTCCCATCATGAATGAATTTAGCCTGTTATAGAACATTTAAAAAAAAAAATGGACTCATGAAGTATGTGTGTGAGAGTGTAAGGCTTTTCACCAAGCGTCATGTTTTTGAGATGTGTCCATGGTTTTACATGTAATCAGTGGCCTGCTCCCTTTTATTGCTGAATTCTATCACATGACTTTATCTGAGTTTGTTTATCCATCCTCCATTTATGAGCATCTAGGCTGTTCCTGGATTTTGGACATCTATGAATTAAATGGCTGTGATAGTTTG
The DNA here is from genome assembly GCF_019923935.1 of Bubalus bubalis. NCBI lineage: Eukaryota > Metazoa > Chordata > Mammalia > Artiodactyla > Bovidae > Bubalus > Bubalus bubalis. Next base: position 22,520,071 of record NC_059174.1, on the reverse strand, counting down.
TAAGAGACAAACAATTGTTAAGGGCAAGATGTAGCCTTTGGTAGACATATGCCTATATTTCTTTTGGATGAAATACCTAAGTCTAAATTGGCCACAGGATAGCTGTGTGTACAGTTATAAAAAACAAAACAAAACAAAACCATCTCCTTCCACCAACCACCTCACTTCCTACATTTAAGTTCCTATCAACAACACATGCAAGTTAGTCTTTCCACATCCTTGCCAGCATTTACTGTTGTCAGGTTTTTTTGGTTTTTGTTTTTTTTTTAGTTTTAACTACTCTGGTGGGTATGTAGTGGTAGCTCAAGGTGGCTTTTAATTTGCATTTTCTTAATGACTAATGATGGCTGTCCGAGTGGCGCATCCACCTGCCAATGCAGGAGATGCAAGACACGAGGGTTTGATCCCTGGGTTGGAAAGATTGCCTGGAGTAGGAGATGGCAGCCCATTCCAGTATTCTTGCCTGGAAGATTCCATGGGCAGAGGAGCTTGCTGGGCTACAGTTCATGGGGTTGTAAAGAGTTGGGCACGGCTGAGCATGCACACACATAATGACTAATGATCTTGACACTTTTTCATGTGTTTATGGGCATTCATAAAATCCCTTTCATTTGGAAACTATTAGTTCAAATCTTTGTCCTTTAAAAGCTACTGCGCTGTTTGTCTGTTTAATTGTGAGTCAGAGGAGTACTTTATATATTCTCGATAACACTCCCTAAACAGATAGATAAGTTGAGGTCTATAGTTTTAACCTTCAGGAGGCCAGAAGAAATGAAGAGACTTGGGGTGTTCAAACTGTTCATTCTGCAGGAGGAGACACTCAGGTTGACATGAGTCAGATCCCCCCTCACTTCCCCACCCCAACCCATAGCTGGGTAAATCACCAAGCTGAAAAGTGCTCTGCAGCCTCAGAAACAGCGGGGGTAAGGTTACTTCCCTGGTGGTCCACTGGTTTGCACTTTTCCTTCCAGTGCAAGGTGTGTGAGTTCGATTCCATGTCCGGGATCTGAGATCCCACATAAACAACAGAAAGAATATTGTAACAAATCCAATTAAGACTTTAAGAAATGGTCCACATCAAATCTTAAAAGAAAGAAAGAGAGGGGGTAAGGGAATAAAAAGCTAGGCAAAGGAGAAGGAGAAGGAGAGGGGATAGGTGTGAGAAAGAAGTTGAGAGGAGTTAAGCCCAGGAGGCTGTGTCCCACACCCAGCTTTCCTTCTCCTAGAGGCCAACTTCTCTTCACACAGAGGTTTTACAGACTCTTCTGTATTGCGTTCTGTGTCCTTGGGATCTATGATAGTCGTTTCTGCTGTTCAACATCCCACCTCTCCTTCAATATTTCAATATTTCCACCTTTCCTTCTTTCTGATTCAACAAAGCACTATATTGTCTTGCCTCCTTTGAAATTAGACTGGCCATGTGGCTTTCTTAGTCTGGTGAAATGTGAACAGAAGTTGACTTCTGGGCAGAAAAATGTAACAGCCAGTACAATCTTTGTTTTCTATGTTCTCTTCCCACTGTTGTGGTGGGTCTGTGAGTGATAGCCAAGAGCAGAGCCCCATGCTGACAAGAGTTAGATAGGTAGCATTAGTATGATGTCAACTTTCTGCTGAAGTTTTGTGGTTGTCTGTTACTGCAGCATAACCTAGCCTATCCTGATTGATAGAGGATTGCTGCTTTCTCTTTCCACAAGCTGCTGAAGAAATACGGCAGAATTTATATAATTCAGCTCTTTCCCTTCCTTCAGCCATAGCTTTCACTGTGCCATGAAACTGACAGCTTGATTATCTTATGAATAACTGTAGCCAATGAATAACTGTAACAGTCAGAACTTGATCTTGCCGCTGTTTCTTCTCTTCTCTTGGCCTTTTTTTTTAAACAGCAGGAAAGTGGTTTTGATTTTTAATGTATGATAACCAGCAAAGTGAATTAGAGCACATTTTAATTCAGGCAAAACAAACAATTTAATTTTGTTTTTGAAATAAGGATGAAAGAGTGTAGAAATCATGTGAACTTACAGCCTCTCATGGGGTCCCAAAAGGCTTCACATTGGCAAACTAAGCAACCGCTGCCCAGAGAAAAAAATAGTTAGGAGGAGAAACCCAGTCCTCTGGCTGTTGAAGAGTCTCTTCTAAGAGACGCCTGGGACCCAACATTCAGACCAGTCACAGAAGAAGGTGGAATCAGTTAGCCAGAGCTGAACGTACCTTCTCTTCTACAGTCATGGCCGATATTTGTCAACCAGTTCCTGCTCATTAATGATTAGCAAATTCATACCTTCCCAAGTTGAGGAATCCAGTTACCAACGGATGGCTCATTAAGTGTTTCAGACTCTTTAGCATATCAAAGTGGTGTTTACAAAGGGCCTAGCACTTGGCTTTGGGAATTAAAGAGAAAATAAAAGTCCAGTTGATTCTACGCTATTCAACAAATATTGATTGATCGCTTTTACAGGGCCCAATAATCACCATCCATATATGAATCTGCCCAAAATAAAGTAAGTAGGGTCCGGTTAAATCCCAGGGATGAGAAGTGTCAACAGAGAACCAATTGACCACTTTTTTTTTTTTTTCCCCACCAGTGAATGCTCACAGATCAGCCTTCTCCTTGGCTCTGGAGCAGTGATGGGAGCGAAGTACCAGAACTTGGAGGGTCCTGGTGCTAGCGGTGATGTTTTCAATTGTAATGCCAATTCACTCTCTTCCCCAGCCTGGCTTCTTTCAGGAGCTTGGCCTCTGGACCTGGGCTCATTTTTGTGGCTATATCAATATCCTTCGTGATGGCCCAGCTTGCATACGATGGATAATGATCTGCTCTTGTGATTATCATTCATTTTGCAATTTTATTTCAATCAAAAGAGTAAGGCTCAAGGGTGTGGCCCTACCCAACTCCCCAAGGCTGGGATCTTAATTCCCTGGGCTGAGACCCCCTGATGAGCACACATGGAACTGATTTAGTGGCCATATGGCCTAACGGCAGAGGGAATTACACTCGAGAAGCTGGCTTCTCTGCAAGCCTGTGTTTCTAGACCATGTATATGGCTAGCAGTATGGAGTCACTGGACTTTCCAGGTGGCACTAGTCGTAAAGAATCTGCTGCCAATGCAGGAGACATAGGAGATGAATGTTTCATCTCTGGGTCGGGAAGATTCCCTGGAGTAAGGAATGACAACCCACTCCAGTATTCTTGCCTGAAGAACCCCATGGACAGAGGAGCCTGGTGGCTATAGTCCACAGGGTCACAAAGAGTCAGACATGACTGAGTGACTTGGCATGCACTGGGTGCCAGACATGGCGACACGCACTACTTCTATGATCTCAGTCAATCATAGCAACTACCCAGGAGGCAAGTGTTATTTTTATCCCCATTTTGTAAATGAGGAAACTGAGACACAGAGACAGAGGCCCAGTGAACTTGTAAATGGAAGACTCAGAATTTGCTCTCAGCAAGCCTAAAGTGCTTCCCTAGTAGGTCAGCTGGTAAAGAAGCTGCCTGCATTGAGGGAGACCTGGGTTCTATCCCCGGGTTGGGAAGATCCCCTGGAGGAGGGAACAGCTACCCATTCCAGTATTCTGGCCTGGAGAATTCCAGGGACTGTATAGTTTATGGAGTGGCAAAGAGTCAGTCATGACTGAGCAATTTTCACTTTCATTTTCAAGGTTAAATCTATTGCAGAGCTAAGAAATTTAGGGACTTCCGTGGTGATCCAGTGGTTAAGACTTCATCTTCCAATGCAGGGAGTGTGGGTTTGATTCCTGATAAGGGAGTTAAGATCATAAATGCTTCACAGCCCAAAAAAAACACAAAACTTAAAGAGAAGCAATATTGCAACAAATTCAATAAAGACTTTAAAAAATAGTCCACATTAAAAAAAAATGTTAAAAAAAAGAACTTTAAGAACCTTAAAGAACCATCAAGAACTTTTAAGAATATTGTACCATGCTATGCTATGCTAAGTCACTTCAGTCGTGTCCGACTCTGCGACACCATAGACGGCAGCCCACTAGGCTCCCCCGTCCCTGGGACTCTCCAGGCAAGAACACTGGAGTGGGTTGCCATTAGCCAGGGTAAAAAGTGAATTAAGAGAGTTGCAGTCTTCTTGGCAACCTGCTAAGGAATATAGTAAGCCAAGCAGGCTGTTTTGAACAAATTTAGGCTCTATGTTCTGGGAGAGGGGTAATGGAGCATTTACAAAAACCTAGGTGATTAAAAATTATTATGCATTAATCAACAAAAGCCAATATAAAATGAAAAGGGAAAACCATAAAATAGTATGTATAGTTCAGTTCAGTTCAGTTCAATTGCTCAGTCATATCCAACTCTTTGTGACCCCATGGACTACAGCACGCCAGGCTACCCTGTCCATCACCAACTCCCAGAGCTTGCTCAAACTGATGTCTATTGTCACAGTGATGCCATCCAACTATTTCATCCTATGTCGTCCCCTTCTCCTCCTGCCTTCAATCTTTCCTAGTATCAGGGTCTTTTCCAATGAGTCAGTTCTTCTCATCAGGTGGCCAGAGTATTGGAGTTTCAGCTTCAGCATCAGTCCTTCCAATGAATATTCAGGACTGACTTCCTTTAGGATGGACTGGTTGGATCTCCTTGCAGTCCAAGGAACTCTCAAGAGTCTTCTCCGACACCACAGTTCAAAAGCATCAATTCTTCGGCACTCAGCTTTCTTTATAGTCCAACTCTCACATCCATATATGACCACTGGAAAAACCATAGCTTTGACTAGACAGACCTTTGTTGGCAAAGTGATGTCTCTGCTTTTTAATATGCTGTCTAGGTTGGTCGTGGCTTTTCTTCCAAGGAGTAAGCATCTTTTAATTTCATGGCTGCAATCACCATCTGTAGCAATTTTGGAGCCCAGGAAAATAAAGTCTCTCACTGTTTCCACTGTTTCACCATCTATTTCCCATGAAGTGATGGTACCAGATGCCTTGAAATTAGTTTTTTGAATGCTGAGTTTTAAACCAGTTTTTTCACTCTCCTCTTTCACTTTCATCAAGAGGCCTTTTAGTTCCTTTTCACTTTCTGCCATAAGGGTGGTGTCATCTGCATATCTGAGATTATTGATATTTCTCCCAGCAATCTTGATTCCAGCTTGTGCTTCATCCAGCCCAGCATTTCACATGATGTACTCTACATATAAGTTAAATAAGCAGGCTGACAATATACAGCCTTGAGGTACTCCTTTCCCAATTTGGAACCAGTCTGTTGTTACATGTCTGGTTCTAACTGTTGCTTCTTGACTTGCATACAGATTTCTCATGAGGCAGGTAAGGTGGTCTGATATTCCCATCTCTTGAAGAATTTTCCACAGTTTGATTTGTTGTGATCTACACAGTCAAAGGCTTTGGTGTAATCAATAAAGCAGAAGTAGATGTTTTCCTGGAATGCTCTTGCTTTTTCTATGCTCCAACGGATGTTGGCAATTTGATCTCTGGTTCCTTTGCCTTTTCTAAATCTGTATGTGTAGTACAATCACATTTATATAAAAGCAGGAGAACTATATTTGTCTGTACATCTTTCTAATAAAAATGCAGAAAGTTACTGGAAGGATGTATACAAAAGATGGCTAAGAGTATGGAGCCGCTGTTGCTGCTTGCTGTTTAGTTGGAAAATCGTGTCCAACTCTTTGCTCAGTGGACTGTAGATAACCAGGATCCTCTGTCCATGGGATTCTCCAGGCAAGAATACTAGACTGGATTACGATGCCTTCCTCCAGGGGATCTTCCCGACCTAGGGATCGAACCCACATCTCTTGCAATGTCAGGTGGATTCTTTACCACCAGGGCCACTTAGGAAGCACGTCAGTCTCCATTACTGGCTGCCAAACACTGCATTTACCTCTAAGGAGAGCAGGATGGAGAGCATGATGAAGAGGGAATTTTTCCACCTAGTTCTGTGGAATTAAGGTTTGCTTAGACTTATTTCACAGTAAGAATGTGCTGTGCTGTGCTTAGTCACTCAGTTGTGTCTGACTATTTGTGACCCCATGGACTGTAGCCCACCAGGATCTCTGTCCATGGGGATTCTCCAGGCAAGAATACTGGAGTGGTTGCCATGCCCTCCTCCAGGGAATTGCCTCAAAGGGATCTATCCCCGTTCTCCCACATTGCAGGCAGATTCTTTACCCTCTGAGCCACCAGGGAAGACCCACAGTAAGGATGTACTCATATATTATTATGTAACTTTTAGAAAGACAGCTTTATTAAAAAGATATAAACAAATGTCAGCAAAGATATGGAGGGAGTCAGATTTGGACGGCAAAATGATGTAAATTCTTTGGAAAATAGTTTAGTGGTTCCTTAAAACGCTGCACAGAGTTAACATACAACTTAGCAATTCCACTGCAAAACTCTTAGGTGAATGTTTATTGCAGCATTGTTATAGCAGCCCCAAAGTGAAAACAGCCAAAATGTCCACCAACTGATGAACTGATAAATACAATGGGTAAATGAGAAGAAAAGAAAGTAAGTAGCCAGACAGTGGAATATTATGCACCCATAAAAATGACATACTGATCCAAGCACAATATGAATAGACCTTGAAAGCACATTCAGTGAAAGAAGCCAACCACAAAACATCATGTGTCCTGTGATTCCATTTATAGGCAATGTCCAGAACAAGCAAATACATAGACAGTGAGTGGATCAGTGGTTGCCCAGAGTTGTGGGTATGGAGGTAGGGGACGGGGAGTGAGTGCTAACGGGTATGAGGTTTCTTTTGGAGGTGGTGAAAATATTCTAAAATTAGATTGCCATGTTGATTGCACAATGCAGTGAACATACTAAAAAATGGGTGTTTTATAGTATGTGAAATATATCTGAATAAAGTTGTTCTTTAAAAAAATATCTATGCACTGTATTTCATTTAGTGTTACAGGCTATAACATTTTTGAATACCATTTTCTGATGATAAATGAAACATGGTTAAAAACACTTAGTTGACATATATAGATGTAATTAAGAAAATTAAAGTCACCACACTTAAAAATGTATATTGGATTGGCCAAAAAGTTCACTTGGGTTTTTCTATAAGATGTTACCTGCGTCTTATATGACACTGGCTCATAGTAGAAATTTGGATAGTATACAAGGGCAGAAAAGAACAACTAAGGAATTTTTTCCTCATCTGAAACTCCCAATCACTCTCTCCAGTGATGACCAGTTTTATCAACTTCATACATTGGTGCCCAAAACCCCTCGGTACACACACAAGCATGCAAAGCACATGTATACACACACATGCATGCTAAGTCACTTCGGTTTGTGTCTGCCTCTTTGTGATCCTATGGACTACAGCCTGCCAAGATCCTCTGTCCATGGGATTCTCCAGGCAAGAGCACTGAAGTGGGTTGCTATGAACTTCGTCCAGGGGATATTCCACACCCAGGGATAGAACCCATGTCTTTTAGGTCTCTGCTTTGGCAGGCAGGCTCTTTACCTCTAGTGTCACCCGGGAAGCCCATACACACATATAATTTGGTGTATATATATATATATATATATATAGAGAGAGAGAGAGAGAGAGAGATGTACATATATATTTAGTTAAAAATAATTGAGAACACTCGCTACTACGACTCTTGACTTTCAAAAGTGAACAGCTTATCTTGTGGTCCTCCCCCATCGGCGCCTCTGGGCCTGGCTCCTCATTGTAGCAGTCGGGTGGCACCCCGCAAGGTGCTGGCCGTCCTTTGCTTGCTGGCATCCCCCATGTTTTGGTTTTGTCAACACTGCTGCCTCCAGCACTGAGTATGGGATGCTCTCACCGGAGGGGATCTCCAGGTCAAATATAAACGGGGTATGGGAGGCTTATTAATCCATGCCCTCTCCAAAATTTTGTTTTGTCTTGGTTAAAGTAGTTAATTCATGCCCATGGTACAAAATCTGAAAGCACAACAGGGTACAATTCCACTTCTGGGTGTTTCTTGAAAGAAAACTAAACCACTAGCTGGAGAGGATGTCTATGCCCACTCTTCATGTTCATGCAGCATTATTTGCAAGAGCCAAGATGTGGAAACAACCTAAGTGTCTATGGATAGATGAAAGGACGATGGAATATTACTCAGCCATAAAAGAAGGAAGTCCAGCCATTTGTAACAACATGGATAAATTTTGAGGGTGTTAGGCTAAGCGAAATAAGTCAGACAGAGAAAGATAAATACTGTATGATTTTATTTATATGTGGAATCTGAAAAACAATTAAAAACCAAATTGATGGATACAGAGAACAGATTGGTGATTGCCAGAGAGAAGTTGGGAGTTGGGCAAAATGGGCGAATGGGGTCAGTTACAAACTTCTAGTTAAAAGATAAATAAGTCCTGAGGATAAGGACAGCATGGTTAAGGATAAGACAACAGTTAATAATGATGTATTAGATATTTGAAAGTTGCTAAGAGAATGAGTCTGAGCAGTACTCATCACAAAGAAAAAACTTAGTATTAATACCTGTTCAGTGATGGATGTTAACTAGGCTTCTTCTTGTGATCATTTTACAATATGCACAGTATAAAGTCACTGTGTTATATACATACAACTAATATAATGCTGTATTTCCATTGTATCTCAGTTTTTCCAAAAAGCATAACAGGGTGTACAGTGAAAAGCACGTGTCTTCTGCCTCGTGTTCACGCAGCATTATTTACAAGGGCTAAGATGTGGAAATAACCTAACGTCTATGGATTGATAGGATAGAAATCATGATGGAATATTACTCAGACATGAAGAAGAAGGAAATCCTGCCATTTACAACAACATGGATAAACCTTGAGGGCATCATGTTAAGCAAAATAAGTCAGACAGAGAAAGATAAATGCTGCTAGTGAAACAGTACTAATCCCTGGAGCAAATTGTCTGTGCCAAGTTTTGGTCCCTTCACAAACCTTCCTAAAGCAGTATTTTAAATCGCGAAGAATGCCTTTCAGGATGAATTTTGCAAGATGCCAGTACAAATGAATACCTCAGTTCTTAGAGGTCAAGTAGAATATTTCCAATTGGTAAATATGAAATAGCTTTTAAGAGTGAAATAGATAGCTTCCTTGTCCCCAGATTAGGTGATGAGGTAACAGCATTCTCCATCTCTATAAAGAATTCTATAATTGGGGTGATAATACTGGGTAGAAAAATTTAACTACACACACACACACAGAGTAGAAAGTTGAGTCAGAAATTTGAGTTAGACTGGCTAAACTTGAACCTCAACTCTATTGCTGACAAACCATGAACCTGAGTTATGAAATCTCTCTGAACCTTAGCTTGCTAGGCTGTTGGACTGGGGGTAATATTCTCTACTTTTCAGTTTTATGGGCAGCAGGCCAGAATTAGGATGAAGTGACAGAGATATTCATGTTTAAGGCGGCACCCCAAACCTCAATCCAATCGAGATATATAATATTTTAATACAATATTTCAAAAAATCAAATTAGTGAACTATGGCCTTGGGGCTGGCCACTGTTTATGTAAAGATGATTTCATTGGAATTAGAGATGATTTATGTAGAGCCTCAAGTTCAACGTCTGACACTTAGACATAGGAGACTCAAGGAGCTTGGATTCGGTGGTGTTAGGTGGATTCTTGGATCAGAAGATACCTAATTGAAAACGTGGTCCAGTGATTCTCACATCCCCTCCCCACTCATTCCTATTGCTCACCACGGAAATGGGGCTCCCGCCTCAAGCCATTTATCAGAGTGGCAGATTAAAATTATGTGACAGGAAGTTTTCTGTTCATATTGTAATCTAACCGAATCACCAGTTCTCTATTGATAATTCATTATGGGATGCCCCTCTCTCGCTGAAGCTCTGAAACGCTTTTTGCCATAATGATTTTAAACCTCACTTCTATAATGGCCTCCTGACAGCGTCCATCAGCATCCCTTCCATGTACAATAATATCATTCTGCAATCTGTCTTGGGAGAATGCTTAAAAGCTTTCTCTCATTTTCTCCATTTAACTCGTGTATTCTTCGAGTTTTTACATTAAATGGTCATTCTTAATATCCCATGACACGTCACCTCTTTTCTAGAGAGGACACAGTACTTACCCAATTCCAGAATCTATACTAATCAAATCACGCTTTCCCACTTCAGCTGAGAGCAGTTTGTTCAGTAGAACAGCATTTAATCTGGAGGAGGAACTTATGAAAGAGAACAAAAACAATTTAAGCTGCAGTTGGTTAAATGTGAATGTGATTGATGCAATTTGTTGTATAAAAAGGAATTAGCAGATATTGAAGTCAAGTTGTGGAATGAAGGTCAAAAATGCCCAGATTTATTGTCCGTGGACAACCGACAACAAGGCTTTCTTTAGAGCCTAACCAGGGTATATAATGGATAAACATTTGCATTTTGCTATGGAAGGAGAAGAAAGGCTACAGCTAAGGCTTTAAGTGTACGCTGTGATCTAGTAATTTAAAAACACTGAAAATCCATCCTTGAAACCCTGATGCTTTATTCCAGATTGCCTCCACTCTGCTTAATCTGTGCTTCCCAGCTCTGCCTTGAGCAAGAAGCTAGAAAGTCGACTTACAGCACCTATTTTTAAGGAAGAAAGAACATCTGATCATCCACTCGACTTCCCTGTAGGATTCAAACACAAAACGGAAAACCTGAAGCCTGAATTCCTTTAAGGTATGAAAGGACAGAACTGACTTTTTGCCTTGAGGCCCCTAGACTGGGAGTATTTTGATTTTAAGAGTCAGGGACCTCCAAACCTGCAGGCTGATTTCTTTCTCTTGCAGATAGAAAGTTCCATCTCACTAATGGATTGGGGGCAGGACATGGGATGTGTTGGGAGGCCAGTAATGGAGAAGATGTTCATTTCAATCCGAAAGTGGCTGGAGGTTGAGAGGAGGTCAGTGAGCAAAGACAAGGGACTGTGAATCATCCATCCTTTTGACACGGGCACCAGCCCTGAGGGGAACAGATGAATTTGACTGACCTACCCAGAATCTGCTTGGTGGGGACCCCGAGAACAGAGAGCAAAAGTTCTGTAAACACTGGAGCCAGAGATACCTAGGTTTGAATTCTGTCTCTGCCACGTAATAGCTGTGTGACTTTGGGCAAGTCACTAGACCTTTCTGAACCTCAGTTTCCTGATCTGTATAATGGGGAGATGACAATGCCTAACTTGGATGCAGCAAAGAGAACAGATATAATCTTTGTAAAGCACCCCACAGGGTAGCTTGCATACAGTCTATTCTCACCAAAGTGGCAGTTTCATACCATCCTATGTAGCCTGTGTCCCTAGATGTCCTCAAGTGGCCAATTGTAACTTGATGGATTGCAACAGCCAAAATTTCAAACAGCTATTTGGATGGTAAACTGACTCATTTATTCCATTTAAAAGCAACCGACAAATACATTGTGAAATCAAAATGATGGGAGGACTTCATATAATGGAATTTGTCTTGCACTTTAAAAATAAATCTTTAAAAACTCCATTTTGCCATGTCCGGTTGCCAGGGTGTCATTGGCAAAGACCTCGGTTAGAGAGAGAGGCTGTGCCATCTCCTTTATCCAAAGGTATTTATTTTATTTTATGCTTGCATTCTGGCTCACGGAGCCTCCAGGCTGGCATCGTGTTGGATGAGAAATCCATTTGTTTGGGCAACTTCAGGAGGGAAATTTGCCCAGAAAACTGGCTGGAGCTGGCTTTGGAAAAAGCCAAATTAGGTCTCTAGCAGACTGGAGTCCCTTCCAAATGAGTTCCCAGCGGGCAGGGGGTGTTCAATTCTGTACAGTGTGCAGCCTACACTGAGAGCCCCCAAAGCATGTTAAACAAAGAAGACCCAGCCATTGGCAGTCACAACGATTGGCAGATATCAGATTGCATTCCTTTGTCTCCTGCCTGGGTTATTTTCATACCCCGGTCCAACCTTTGTAAAGGAACAAGCTTAAATGCTGACAAATTTCCCCCTCCATAAGAAATTGCTTCTGCAATTTGTCTTTTTAGCTGAGCTTCTGTGGGTCTGTGTAGCATTAAAAAAAAAAAAAATGTTGTCCTTGTCACCTGCCATTTTTCCAGCCAGCCTGACACCCCCGGGCTTCCCAACAGCTCTCTGCAGCAGGAGCTGTCT